>NW_018744239.1:2349362-7778483 GCF_001683475.1 Chenopodium quinoa
TCTGATATCCAATTGTACACTATACCGACTGTTTTACATGGCCGATAGTTGCAGACAGGTACGGATAGTTAGTCACGCCGCCTATGCCCCTGGACGACTGGTTGTCTGTTTCCAGGCTAGACGATCAGTCGGCCATTTATCCAATCGGTATTCGAACCATTTTAAAGACTGGATCCCCTTTAGGCAGGCGGTCCTGTCATTTGTAAAATTAACCAAGTAGGAAAGTGGTTTCCTACTTGTCATGTTTTTTAGGCTAGAGACTTTAGGCCGTCTAGGCCGACTGTTCCCCGCCATATTTAATCTAGTGTGAACAGGTGCTGTATGAACACCTTTTTAGTTTTATACTAAATTTTTAAGGAGTGACCAAGTAAACATGATTGTTACCTAGTCGCCAAGTAACTGAGTAGTAGAGGTATCAAGCGGTGGGCACCGGTTGTTCCCCTTTATTCGCCAATGTTTGTTGGCTTTTAACTCATAAAATACCAACTGTTCTTATCCCAAGTAGTTCAGTCGGTCGGTTGACCCGGATGGTTACTGTGAACACTTGCTTGACGTGATTAGTCAGTTAAGTGAGAGATATCCTTGTCCGGGAAACGACCACGTGGTTGTCTTGGTTAGACAGTCGTATAGGTGCCGTGTAATGATTTTATAGAACAATGTTCCACCCAAAAAGGGAGCTGCTCTCTGCGACGAATTTCATCCGGATGGATGCCGTCGGACGCCTGCTATAACGTTGGGACAGGTCGAATTGAATTTTTATATTTTGATCAGTTGGCTTGGCGCCTGGTCTGATCATTTTAGCTATGAGCCTTTGATAGTTCTTGGTGAACTGTATTATGGGAGTGTAGCCGGTTGAGTGAAACAAGCGACGTGCCCCTCTTAAGTAAGAATAAAAATTAAACATGGAGAGTAGCCGACTGTTTGTCAGTAGGCATGCCCCTCTTAAGTAAAAAATGAAAACTGAGTATGGAGAGTAGCCGACTGTTTGTTAGTAGGCGTGCCCCTCTTAGTACAAAATTGAATATTAAGTATGCAAACTTTTATTAAGTAGCCCTTGACTATTTACATCATTCAAAAGAAATATTTCTTAAGATTATTTACATTCCAAGTTCGAGGCAAACGGTTGGCCGTCTGGTGTTTCCAGACGGTAGGTACCGTCCCTGACCTCTTCACAGATTTGGTAGGGTCCTTCCCAGTTGGGAGTTAGTTTGCCAGACTCATTAGCCCTTCCAACTGCTTCCATTTTTCTAAGTACAAAGTCCCCCACTTTGAGTGGACGCCTGTGTACTTTTTGTTGTATGATCTAGTCACTCTCAGGCGGTAAATTTCATGGCGCAAGACAGCATTGCCCCTCCTTTCAGGAAGTGAGTCTAATGCTAGGCGCATGGCTTCCCAGTTTGCCTCTTCGTCATATAGCATTACTCGAAGAGTCGGCTCGTAGTGTTCTATTGGAAGAACAGCTTCCGCACCATAAGTTAGGAGGAATGGAGTTTCTCCAGTCGCCCCTTTTTCAGTCGTCCTAATGGCCTAGAGAACATGTGGTAATTCATCCGCCCATAGGCCGCCTGCTCGTTCAATCTTTTTCTTGAGACCGTCTGAGATGATTTTATTAAAGGCTTCTACCTGGCCGTTTGCTTGTGGACGGCCGACAGATGCAAAGTAGTGTGCAATTCCTTGGTCACCCAACCAGCTTTTGAGAACAGGCGTCTCAAATTGGGGACCATTATAAAAAACCATAGACATGGGAACCCCGAACCGAGTGATGACATTTTTCCAAATGAATGAATTTACATCCTTCGTCTTGATTCCCTTTACAGCCTCCGCCTCTACCCATTTAGTGAAGTAGTCGACGACAACAAGTATGTACCTCCTTCCGCCTGTAGCAGGCGTATATGGACCCAGAATATCCATGCCCCACTTAGCAAACGGTAGTGGGCTATGAATGGTAGTGAGGTCAGTAGCCGGACGGTGAATTAGTTTGCCAAACCTTTGCACTTGTCACATTTTTTCACCATCTCCATCGCATCTGCTTCTAAAGTAGGCCAAAAGTAGCCCTGCCTCCTTGCCCGTTGAGCAAGCGTCCTACCGCCTATATGAGAAGCACAATAACCAGAGTGAAGATCATCTAGTATCTCTCGCCCCTTTTCTGGAGTAACACACTTTAAGAAGGGTTGAAGGTACCCCCTTTTGTGAAGTTCTCCCTTTATTATTTCAAAACTGGTTGCTCGTTTTTTCAGTGCTGCCGCCTGTTGATGATCATCCGGCAGGGTACCATTTGTCAGATATGCCCTGATTGGATCCATCCAGGTTGAGCTTCTGTCTAAGATTCCAATAGGGTCTTCCTCAATGCTTCTCCTCTCCATTACTTCCCAAAAAATAGTTCGAGGAGTATCACAGGAGGCGGATGATGCTAATTTTGAAAGTGCATCCGCCTGGTTGTTTTCTGATCTCGGCACTTGGGTCAGATGGAAATCCTCAAGGGAGCCGACTGCTTGTCGGATCGCCAGTAAATACTTGATCATGGCCGGATGGGTTGCTTCGTATTCGCCATTGTACTGACTCACTATCAATTGTGAATCGGAACATGCGTCTATTTTTCTTGCCCCTGCCGCCTTGCACACGCGGATTCCGGCTAGTAAAGCTTCATATTCTGCCTCATTGTTTGAGGCCTGAAAACTGAAGCGTAGAGCATACTCGTACCTGTCGCCCTCTGGCGACTGACATATGACGCCTGCTCCACAACCATTTGAAGTAGAGCTTCCATCCACATATACCTTCCAGACTTGGTCTGGAACTTGAGAGTCAGGAGGACGAGTCATCTCAACAATAAAGTCAGCAAAGGCTTGCCCCTTCACTTCTTTTCTAGGCTCGAAGGTAACTTCGAGGCTCTGTATTTCTATGTCCCATTTGATCATTCGGCCTGACGACTCCATGATGGTCAGTGGCCGCTTGATAGGTTGGTCTGTATACACGACGACTGCATGTGCCAAAAAGTAGGGCTTCAATTTTTTAACAGCCATGAAGAGTGCAAGACCAAATTTCTCCACTAAGGGATACCTCAACTCGGCATTTTTCAGTACGTGACTGAAAAAGTAGATCGGGAGCTGACAGCCGTCTCTTTCAGCAAGGAGAACAGCGCTTAACGCATGATCAGAGACGGCCAGGTACATGAAGAGTACTTCTTTGGGCAAAGGGCTGACCAGCCTCGGCAAGGAATGCAAGTGAACTTTCAATTTCTAGAAGGCCGCCTCAGCATCCGGCCCCCATTCAAACCTTGCCTTTTTCTTAATTGCCTGGAAAAAGTATAGGCATTTGTCGCCTGATCGGCTTAGAAATATTCCCAAGGCCGCCAGACAACCTGTTAACTTCTGAACCTCTCGGATGGTACGAGGCGACTGCATGTCGATGACCGCCTGCACCTTCTCAGGGTTCGCCTTTATTCCTCTCTGATTGATAAGGAATCCGAGAAATTTCCCAGACTCAACTCCAAAGACACATTTCTTGGGATTGAGCATGACATGGTGCCGCCTGAGTGTGGCGAAAGTTTCTCGGAGGTCCGACAGATGATCTTTCTGAAGTTTTGACTTGACAATCATATCATCAATATATGCCTCGACATTTCTCCCAATCTGATCAAAGAACACAGTGTTTATCATTCGCTGGAAAGTGGCCGGGGCATTCTTAAGACCAAACGGCATGACCGTGTAACAGTATAACCCCTGATCAGTGACAAAGGCCGTCTTCTCCTAATCTTTTTTCCATAAAGGAATTTGATGGAAACCAGAGTAGGCGTCCATAAAGCTCATCAAAGCATGGCCGGCTGTTGAGTCAACCAGGTTATCAATTTTAGGCAGAGGGTAACTGTCTTTGGGGCACACCTTGTTTAAGTCTGTGTAGTCTACACACATTCGCCAGGTGCCATTCGGCTTTTTAACAAGCACCACATTTGCAAGCCAGTCTGGGAAGTAACATTGCCGAATGAACCCTGCATCAAGTAATTTTTTAACTTCGGCGGCTGCCGCCTGACTTCTTTCTTCGCCATGGTTCCGCTTCTTCTGCCGTACCGGCTTCTTTTTCGGATCCACGACCAGTTTATGTACCGCCAGATCAGGACTAATGCCTGGCATTTCATGGACTTCGAATGCAAAGATGTCCTTGTATTCTTTCAATAGTTTGTGAAAGTCGTCACCCAGGTCCCTTAGAGCAGTTGTCCCAACCTTGATTGTTCTGCCAGGACGCGAGTCATCTAAGATCAGGTCCGTATGCTCACCAGCTGGCTGAGGGAGGAATTCATCCGACCGCTCCTCTGCCAATGATTGCTATTTTCTGTCTTTTCTTGCGGCCCCTGTCTGGGATGCCTTTCTCTTCTTGCCGCCTGCTTCTTGAACAGGCGCACTCTCCTTGACATTGTCAAGGTCTATTTTTCCACCGCTCGACATAGTGGCCATAACAGTGGGCTTGACATCCGAGAGATAGCACTCTCGGGCCATCCTCTGATCTCCCCTTAGGGACCCGACTGTTCCATTATCGCTCTCAAACTTGAGCAACATAAGAGATGGGATTATAACAGCCTTGGAATTATTCAGGGTTGGTCGTCCCAAAATCATGTTGTAGGCCGAGAGTTCTTCTACTACCAGGAACCGGACTACCATGTGTCGTCCTTCCCCTTTTTCTCCCAGGCGGATGGGTAAATCCACTCGTCCCACTGGGTGGACGACTCCTCCTCCAAACCCTACTAAAGGGTGGGATGTCGGATGTATGCAATCAGTCTGATATTTTAGTTTCGACAGACATTTGCTACTGATGAGATCTGAGGAGCTTCCGGTATCTATGAGGATTCGGCCAACTCTCTGGTTGGCCACTTTACATTCAATAACGATAGGGTCGTCATGCGGCCCTCTTACCCCTCCTAGATCTTCTTCAGTGATGACAATCTCAGGAAATGAATATTTGGAGGGTCGTTCTTGGTGAACGGAATTTACATCTAACCGTCTGATATTGTCTTTGTTGCCCCTAATAGTGGGGCCGCCTCCTGAGAAGCCGCCTGCAATGGTGTAGACGACTGCATCATCTGTATCGGAGCTGTCGGCCTGTTGATTCTTTTTGGTCGACTGCTTTTTCGAGGAAGTGTTCCCCGTAGATTTCTTGACATAAGTGTCAAGGTCACCTTGCTCAGCCAAGCGGTCCAGATACCGCATGAGACTGATGCATTCATTGGTGTGATGACCAACATCTTCATGATAATCACAGAATTTTTCTTGGTTCCGATTGTTTGCAGAACCCTTCATGGGGACCGGCTTCTCAATTGAGATCCGTCCCTTGATTTCCTTTAAGATAAATTGGCTATCCTTGTTAAACACATACTTTGGGGAGTATGGTTTGCATTCTTTTTTCTTCTTCTGGGACGGCTATTTAGAGGAATCAGTTGCCCAGACCTCTTTTCTCTTCTCGTCTTTGTTTGACGACTGCTTCTGTCGTCCTTCTCTTTTGTCGGACCTTTTCCCGTCTGACTTTTTTACCGTGCTACAAAGATCAGTCGCCTGTATATAGGCTTCCGCTTCAATCAAGGCCTCTTTAAGAGTCGCCACCCTCTTTCGGACAAAATCAAATTTGAAGGTCGACCCGTCTTTGAGACCTCTGAAAAAGTCAGTATAGGCTACTTCATCCGGTAACCCTTGAATCTGTATTCTCATCAGGTTAAATCGCCTGATGTAAGAACGAAGCCCCTCCTTCTCGCCCTGCTGAATTGTTCCTAAATCAAGGGTCGTCTTCTTCGCAGGGATGTTCATGGCGAAGTTGGAGGTGAATAAGTAAGCAAGCGTCTTGAAGTTATTTACACAACCAGTCGGCAGGTTGCCGAACCATTGTTGTGCGATTCCTTTGAGAGTCGCTGGGAAACACTTGCACCAAGTGGGATCATCCAACCCTTGAAGGTACATCAGGTTGGTGAATGCCATCAGATGGTCTTCTGGGTTAGTAGTGCCGTCATAGGCGCCTACTAATACATTTTTCACTTTGGCAGGCTGAGCGGCTTCAGTAATTTCCTTGGAGAAGGCCGACGGCTGTTCACCAAGTCTAAGCAACCGTAGCTGCCAGTCCATAGGTTGGACATTTTTTGCTGCGTGTCCACCAATCGGAGGTGGCTGTAAAAAATACTGTTGTTGCGGTACAAACGGTAAGTTTGGGACCGCCTGGTCGCTATGAAAGCCGGACTGACGGGGGTGCCGCCTGACTGACCCTCATGATACGACTGAGTATGCCTCATCGAGGTATTTCGCAGACTGTCTTGGAAGTTTGAAATAGAGGACGACTCTAACAATCGGTCACTCTTCTTCTGCTCTAGCAGTAGCCGAGCGTCTGTGTATGTTTTCCTCGACCCGTCTGCCTGAATATGACGAACAGGTTTCCTATTTCCTGGAGTAGGAAAACGGTATTTTGTGAAATCAAGGGAAGGTGGCTCCCACTTCCTAGATTTAGGATGAGGGGTCGCCTCTCGCCCTTGAACTGGCTTCCTCTTCCGTGAAGTGGAGGGTTTCTTAGCCGACTGCTCCTTGTCCAGAGCAGGCGACTTCTTGTTGATCAACTCTTGAATTTCTCCCTTGAAGTCCCTCATGAAGGTCATGAGTTCGTTCCTTGTGATGGGAGCAGACCCATCAGTCGGCTGCTACCGAACAGGCGGTGCGCCTGCTGGCTCGCTTCCAGTTTGAAGATGTTCCCGTTCCCTCCTTTCGGTATGACGGGTACGTCGGGCCCTTAGGGTCCCGTCTGAAGCTGTGTGAGCTTCAACTTCAAATTCATTCTCAGTATCGTGGTCCGACTGAACTAGAGGATCGTCCAGGGGACGTCTTTCTTCAAGAGCCGGTACAAACGTGGGTGCCATCTCAGAAGTACTCTCCCCACAAACGGCGCCAAAATGTTTCGGGGTTTTCTGATGTCCTGCGGGAGAGTTACAATTCCGAGACTGGAACCGGACGCCTGTACCTGCAAAACAAACGGATGCTCCAGATGATTGGAGATCCGCCTCCGACGGTCAAGTTAGTACTTGATTAAGGAGTAATTAATGCGGAAATTAAAGTGATTGAGTCTCTCTAGGTGAGAGTGTTTAATGTGTGTAATCTGCGTAATCTCCCTTAATGAGGATTAAGGGAGGTATTTATAACCTCGGGAAACGTGCCAATCTAGGTTTAGGTTAACCTTGGGCTGATTGGGCTTCCCTCGGAAGTTGGGCCTAGGTGACCGGCTTCTCCATTATGCATGGAGTATGCCACGTGTCATGACATACTAAGTCCAGGGTGGACGAATAAGCGTGTGCCACGTGGCAAGCCCTGAGAGGTCCAACTGGGGGACACTTGGCAGGACCTGATTGGCCCACGTGGCGCATTCCGATTGGTGGGAGCAAAATCCCCTAATCATTTGTCACGCCCCTTGACTTCTCTGTCATCACCGGACTGGAGTTTCGGCCATCTGCAGTTCCTTTCGGTAGTAATACTACCCTTTTTTCTCATGAGGTAGAGGAGTTACTGGGCCCCATTATCATCCGGGCCCATGGTGAGGCTTGACCACGACATATGTGTAGTCGATTCATTCGACGATTTGTACTAGTAGAGGCTTTTCAGGATGATGCGACCACTTCGGAGCAACGGGTTCACATTTTTATTTTGATTCTTTTGTCAGGGTCCTTCTCTCCTGACAAGGGTAGACAAGTGCTACTCTACTATTTGCCTGCTCTCCGCGACCTTCATACGGTCGGGACATATGACTGGGCCAGCTTGGCCTATGTTGACTTCTTGCTTGGATTGTGACTCGTATGTTGCCATCGTAACTTTGGTGAGGAAGTCACCCTTTCTAGCTTCTGGAGAGTCGTAGAGTATAATCCATTCCTTTTGGCAATATGTTTCTTTTGACTTTAGCTTTTACCGACATTTTCATGTTGTTACAGGTATGGTTCTACAAATATATGCCATCTTTGGCGCCAGCTAGGCCTTCGCCTCGAGGGCTCCCTATCACTGCTAGCTAGGGTGGTTGTTACACTAACCAAGCTGCTATTGCCCTTGTTCAAGAGTAGCTTCTCTCGGTATGCATTGCTTGTCATTTTTATTTACTCTTTTGAGTTGAATTTCGTGTCACGAGTATTTGTCTTATAGGGACCTAAGGTTAACTTTCGTCCATGTTGGAATGATTTTGATGTCCCGCGCGAGTTGTTCAGTATACAGCTCAGCGACGCTACTTTCAGGGGACATATGATGTTGTGGTGTACTTGGGTGAGAGAGTTGCGATTCAGCACTCCTTAGAGTCTTTTGGTGTTCCTACCCGTCCTCCACGACATATGATGGATCGGACGGATTTGAGAGTTTACATGGGCAGGTCTCCACCTGGTACGGAGTGGCGGTGTCATAGCCATCCGTACTGGAGTTATGGCGAGAGGCTTTTGCTGCGGTCGACTCCACCAACTTCCCCACCAGAGGAGGCAGAGGTATGTTTTGCTTCATTTTATTTATTTCCTTTGGTAGCCCTTAGGAAATTCTAATCATTTAGCTTTATGTTTTGCAGGCTACAGCAACGCCTGCGGAGTTTGTACCTCCGCCAGTGTCCATTACTTATCAGGGTTCTTTTGGCCCAATCGAGGAGATGATTCCTCTAGCTCCTGAGGCGTGGTGCTTTTTGGAAAGGTCGATGTCTCGTCACTAGACCTCGGTAAGTCTTTTATCATTATTTTGTTCGCATACATTTTCTTTGATTGTTCCTGACTTTATTGCTTGACAATTATCCCATGAGGTGATGACGAGGATGGCGAGAGCCGTAGATTCCTTTCGTTATCAACTCGTGAGGTTGAGTCACTAAGCTAGTTGTCGTCATGCGAGCGACGGCATGGTTGTATTTCTCTTTGACTCTTATTGCTTTTGTCTTACTTATTTTTCTTGTATTTGATTCGGCTTATTTTCTATTTCAGCCTGTTCCTCCATCACGCACTTGTACGAGACCCGAGGATCGTAGAGAGAGATCTGGGTCTGGCTCGAGGCGTCGTCGTACGTCGGCCGGGAACCAGGGCGATTGAGCGGAGTCAGATCAAATGGTGGTAGTGGAAAATTCCAGTTCTTCCTCTAAGGATGCATCGAGGAGGCCGACTTGCCATGGAGGCGCGACATTAGCTCCTTTCGTGGGTGGTGGGACGTGCAAGGTTGGCTCGTTGTCGTAGTAGCCACCGCAGCCTTAGCAGCCAGGACCTCAGTAGGGTGAGCCAGGATGGGCTGACCCTACTCTTTCATTTCCGACCACTAGTGATCTTGATGCTGGTGAGGGATTGACTCCTTGGACTTTGCAGTTCTTTGATACATTTGGAGTTCCTCTACAGTTGCGTCCTCCAGCACTGTAGCTGTACCAGTATATATTTTATTTTGACTTTGTAGGACTTCGCTTTATACTATTTAACACTTATGTTAGACATGTTGTATATACATCGATCTTATGATTACTATGTTATTTATCTTTCTACTTTTTTATTTTTTTTATTTTATGTGCATGTAAGTGTGTGAAAAATTGTGATTAATGTTGCGCAAAAACTCCATCATCTTTATTACTAATGGAGGGAACCGACTTCCTCCCCCAAAAGAAAAAATGAAAAATAAAATTGAGTTTGACTAAAAATAAGCTTAAAATTAATTAAACTTAAAATAATTAAAAGGGGGTAAGTGTTTGGAGAAAAATATCCAAAAATAGGTTTGGATAAGGCTTTGAAAAGAATCAAAACCGTAAAGTCAAAGTACGAATCCGAGTCAAAGTCGGATAACATATGGTCAGCTAAGCGCGTAATTTTGACGCGGTGAAAATTTAACCATCGCGGCGCGACACTCCTGTCGCGGCGCAATAGACCTGTCATGGCACAATGGTCTTATTTCTCCGAATTCTTCTGGGATTTGGTTTGCGTCAGGCTCTGTTTATAAAAAGCCCCTAAATCTGTTGATTACAACATAATTTGAGCAGATTAATATTTTTAGCTTATTAAGTTTTACTCAAATTAGCCATGTCTACAACTTTTAGTGATTTTACTCGTGAGTGGTGCTGGTCTTTAACTGCTAAAGAGAGGAAAGAACTTGACTTTTTTCACTTGGGGGGTTTATATGGTATAAAGGGGGTAGATCTTGACATAGATTTTATTTATACCGCCTTTATTAGAATATGGAGATTCAAATACCCATTGATTTAAATTTGGTTATGATGAAATGTGCCTTTTACCGAAGGAATTTGGTGCCATTCTTGGCTTTCCTCTTTTGCATGTTTAGCCAATGTCTTCTTACCAGTGGAAACATTTATGAAGGTCAAGCAATTTCAGTGTCTGTCAAAGAGCAAATTGAATTTGGGAGAAACCCAATGCCACTAAGTGTTGGAGAAACTATGCTTAGTTTAGATGGACTAAAAAGAGATCCAAATTCACCTTTTAGAGGTTCTCCAATTTTATTACAGGTACAAAATCAATACTTTTAATTACAGAAATAAAAAATATTTAATTTTGTATAGTAATGCTAATTTTTGCATTAAACTTTTGCAGGTTTGTCTTATGGAAAGGCTTGAAATAATCAGCCCTCCTAACAATATTGAAAAGTACACACCAAATTGCCTTGTAAAAAGGAAGAAACGCTTCTCCATAAAGATGGGCCGCCGGGGGTGGAGTAGAATCTTTGAAACTCGCGACTTTGCCATTAAATGGGTAGTTCCATGGTGAAAAATTAAGAAGATGGTTGGTATCAATAAACAACCTTTTTCCGTCTTCCAAGTTTGTTTTAGGTGAGCTTTTACTATCTTTCTAAAGTAAAAAACTACAAGAAAAATCTCTTTTCGTAGCGATTGTACATTCGCTACAATATGCAAGTATGTTTGTGAAATAATTAAGGATGTCGTATCATATTTACAATCGCCATGGTTTTCAAATATAAAATCGATACGGAAAACATAATAATACATATCCACACTATTTTTATACATTTATATAATTTTGAGAAATCGTATCATTTACAATCGCCACTAAATCCTAAAAATCGATACGAAAAGCCTTTTCAACAATAGATATATAAATATTGTTTGACAAAGAATACATAAAATATGTCATAGCTTATTGGTGAAACATTTAATATAAGAGTTTGAGGTTGCATGTTCGAATCTTGTAAAGATCATACGCATGTTTTTTTTTTTTTGAAGAAAATGAGTTAAACATTTATAGCGATTGTAATCGCTACAATAATCACCACGATTGGATGTAGTTTTTTGTATCGATTATTGAGGCCAGCCCCAGCGATATTGAAAACCACTACTAAAGGCTAAGGCAAAAAGGGATATTGTATCGAATGACCATTCGTTGGGAAAACTTTTTGTTGCAATTACAATCGATACTAAAGGTTAAAATAATCGCTACGAAAAGGCTATTTTCTTGTAGTGTATAAAGACAATATGGCCTTGCTCAAACCATTCCTTCCGGGGATCTTTGTCCCCCTTATGAATTTCCTGTTTCACAAGATATAGAAAGATTTGATGACTACTTGTGTGCTAGACCTGTGTGGGAAGTTTTTATCCAAAAGGTGCCTCCTTTGTTGTCTGGTGATGTGAAGCAGTGGTTACTTGATAGATCTCAAAAGGATAAGAACAAAGTCCGAAACATGCACAAGACTAGTGTTAAAGAACGTCTAAGAGATAAGAGAATTCCTCCTAAAGATCGTCTCGGTGCAAGAGTTGAATTCAAGACCCCTGTTATGCCTAAGAAGAAAAGTACTACGATGAAGGGTAAGGAGAAAAGAAAAACTGACTCTATAGAAAATAAAATATGAGTTGAAAAGTAACATGGTGTAATGGCTATTGGAGAAACTATTAATACTAAAATTGTGTGCAAATCTTCTAAGGGGTCCCTCTTGGTGAAAGAGATGGATGATAAAGAAGAGGCGGAGAAAAATTGGAAATGGGCCTGAAAAGAGAAGACAGATTAGAGCATTGCTTTTACTCTCAATTTATTAGTCAAATTTTATTTTCAAGTTAATTTTATTATTAAGCCTTTATTTTTAATTCCATTGATAATGTAATTTTACTTTTATTAATGCAATTTTCAGCTTTTTAAATTAAATTGACTTTTTTATATTGAATTATTTATCAAAGCAATGAAAACGACTTGAATTAATTTCGAAAATTATTCGAGTACGGAAGTCGAAAACTTCCCGAATCCACCGAAATTCGCCCAAATTGACTAAAACGAACTGACGCCGAAATTTTGGATTCATCACGGCGTAACAAACCTGTCGCGCCGCGATGGCTTTGTCGTGTCGCGATGGATCTTGTTGCGGCGTGCTGGATTTGATCTCTATGTGTCGTTGTCGTGTTGATGAAGGAGTGCAAGGTTTGAAATTTTTAAAGTGGCCGCACCCTGTAAAGGGTTGCCTACGTATCATTTCCTTAGGAATCAGGCCAAACGTAGCTCTCTTGAGTATGTTACTCAAGTCATTATGGGTAGAATTTCTTAAGTTGGTCAAGGTTTGTCATATTTGAGAACTCATTACCGTCCATATCAGTTAGTTTTGCGGCACCTCCTGATAGCATAGTTTTGATGATATATGGTCCGGACTAGTTAGGCCTAAAATTGCCTCTTGGGTCTAGAACATTTTTCCTTAATGCTTTTAACACCAAGTCTCCTACTTTGATGTTTCTTGTCTTGACCTTTTTGTTAAAATGTCTAGCTATGCGAGTTTGGTAGCATTGAGTATGATGTAGAGCTTCTGGTCGTTTTTCATCAAGTAGAATTATCTCTTCATATCTTGCTCCAGTCCATTCGACTTCATCGAGTTTGCTTTCCAACGCGATGCGTAGGGAAGGTATTTCTAATTCCACAGGTTGTACGACTTCCATTCTGTAGACTAATGAGAATGACGTATTTCCTGTGGATGAATGAATTGACGTACGATAGCCTTAACGAGCGAAAATGGAGTTTGTCAAGCTAATCCTTGTAATTTTATGTCAGTTTTTTAGATGATAATCTTTAAATTTATATTGGCTGCCTCTACCGCGCCATTTCTTGAGGCCTGTATGGAGAACAGTGGTGATGTTGAATGCCGTATTTTTGAAGCAATTATTCACATTCCGCTTGAAAATGAGTTCCATTGTCACTTATCATTTCATGTGGGACTCCATATCGACATATAATGTTCATTCGATAAAGAGTGCTACATGTTTTGTAGTGAGTTTTGCATTTGATGCCACTTCAACCCATTTTGTTAAGTAATCAATTGCTACTAGGATGTATTCATGACCTCCTGTCCCGGGAGGAATGATTTTTCCAATAATGTCTATACCCCATGTTGAGAATGACCATGGTGATGTATAGGCGTAAAGGAGTGATGGAGGAACATGTTGCAAGTTAGCATATATTTGACATATAGGGCATATTTTTACATATTGATGGCAATCGCTATTCATGGTAGTCCAATAGTATCCATGACGCATTACTTTTTAGGCTAGCATTTTGCCGTTCATATGAGTTCTACACACTTCTTCGTGGTTTATTCTCATTGCTCTTTTTGAGTTTCCTTTTTTTCCTACACATAGGAGAGCTCTACCTTTAGGTATCCTTTTTTGTAGTTTGTCATTTATGAGTACATATTGGGAAGACAAAAGTCTTAGTACTCGGTTTGCTCTCTTGTTAGCGTGAAGTGGATATTCTCCTTTGGTGACATAGTTAAGGATGTCAATATACCAAAGTTCTTCCTCTTCTTCTTGTTCTTGAACTACCTCATCATCTTTTGTAGCTTGGATGTAAGCTGGCTTATGCCTTTTCTCTATTGTTAGAGGCATTTGCTCAATTTCCTTAGGAATTTTAACCATTAAGGCTAGTCTTGTCAAGACATTAGCAAATTGATTTTCCTCTTTTGGTAGATATGTGTATTTCACCTTTTTGAGTTGACCAGTAAGAGTTTCCAGGTATGTTTGATAAGGAGCTAAGCTTTCTGTAGGGAATATTTCAAGCGCTAACCCCTATCTTGAACCCCACTGTGATCATACACTAAAGTACGGTGGCGGCCAAAGGGAAAGAAGATAGAGCAAAAGAGTCTCCAACAAGTTTTTTTTTAGGAACTTGTAAACCGTTCACGAGGTGAAGGTTACACCCCTTAACGATCCAAGAGATCGTCAAATCCAATAGGTCTTGAACCATGACTGGTAGTTTAGGGATGAAGGTACAAATCCAACCGAAAAGAGATTGAACCTGCCCTAATAATAGGCCTCTACTTTATTCTGATCGTATTCATGTGCGCTTTCTAACTAACATGCAATCAATAGAATTAACCCTAAACCTATTTATCTATGTTGGTTGAATATTAATGCACAAACAAAACTATTATTAGAGATCACTTGAATTATAATCAAATTAACCCTAAACAAGATTATTAATTATCTTATTAAGCGTGATTACAAATACCAATTCCCTTTAAACATGCATAAAAGGCGTGATCAAGCAATAACAATAAAAATCATCAAGCAACATAATCATAATCAAAACAATAATTATTATGATAATTAAAAATAATCATAATCATGTTAAAGCATAATAATAGCAAGATCCTAGGCATGATACTAACAAGATTAATAACAAACCCTAGCATGACACTAAACAATAAAAATCAAAGCTTTAACTCTAACATGATACTAACAATCATAAATATTAGGAAGAAAATAGGAAGCATCATACTTTTGACCATACTTAGTATTAAAGTTACCCTAGACATGATACTAGGAATTTATTGTTGTCACCCTAAACATCAAATTAAGGAAAACATCCTAACATGATACTAGGAATCATAATAACAACCTAAGCATGATTTCCATATTATAATAAAAATAAATCAATTAAAGCACTCACTTGGATGCCTCGTACCTCTTTCTAATAACAAAATACACACGTTAGTAACTTTAAGGAAAATAATAAACAAAACAATTAAACTAAAAGATTGAAAGAGAGATTTGGGACCAAACCCTCAGAAATTAAACCTTTCACGTCTAGGGCGAAGGCAACTTCGAATATGGCTAGGTGTATCTAAGTCTTGTGAATGTGGAATTTTGTATTTGAGAGAAGGCTAGTTTAGAAAAGAGAGAGAAAGAGTAATCAAGAGAATATTGATGAGAGTTGGTGAATGAAAAAGGAGTTTTTAGGAAGCTATTTATAGAGAAAATCAGCCAAAAGGATAAAAAAACACAGAGTTTTGACGCAGATAAATCCTGATTAGCGCCGATGCTGGCAATTAGCGCTAGACGCTAACATTAGCGCCAGGCGCTAATGTCTGGCGTTAGGCGCTAATCCCGTTTTTAACGCGTTTTCTAAAAATCAGATAGAAATTGACCGTACAGGAGGATAAAATCGTATTTTCCTAAAAAATATTCTTTTATTCTGATTAAAACTCTAAAAAGTCAACTATTTATCAATGCTAATTGAATTAGGAATGAAAAGAACTTTCTAGAAGAATCTAGAAGACTAAAACCATTCCTAATTGCATTAGGAATGACAAATCTATAATAGGCCCTCCTCTAGATCATTGGGCCGCATATAAGGCTCAAATCAAGCCCAGTTTAGTAATTTGACCATAACTTCCTCAATATGCATCGGAATTGGGCTTATAATATATCGTTGGAAAGCTCTTCTCAAGCCCTATCCAACTACACTACTATTGGACCCATATCATGGACCAACCAAACTAGATTGTCTTTTTTCTTAAAATAGGTTTTCAAAAACATAAAGAGAAAAAAAATAAAACTATCCGCAACACTAAACTTTCCACACTTTCACTTTATTCGATTATGATTCGACGTGAAAGGTACTCATCAATGTGTTTTTTTTTGGGGAGACACAAATGGGTGTCTACAGAAGCCCCCACTTTGATTGAGTTTGGAGAAACGCACGTTTTGAAAACGAAAGTCAAAGTATCGATAGAGACGGAGAATGATTCAGGACGTTCTGCGATCCTAAATCACTCTTGTAACTCTGATACCTGCAAAACTAGCGTTATTAAAACAGATAAAAGATTTAAGAAACGCGTATCTTGCACCGTCGAGCACACGTCTCTGAAGGTAACCGATTTGTTGCTGCTTGCTGTTGTTTGTGACAACCTTCCACAATTTAGGGAATGCCATCTTTTTGTTTTGATGTTCACGCGTCTTTGAACAAAGAGCTTTTGAATGATATGCCCACGCGTCTCTGGAGCAAAAGAGCTTGATGATAGGATTCCCACGCGTCTCTGAGTAAAAGAGCTTGAAAGAAATGTCCACGCGTCTCTCTAAACAAAAGAGCTTGAAAGAAATGTACACGCGTCTCTGAACAAAAGAGCTTGAAAGAAATATCCACGCGTCTATGAACAAAAGAGCTTGAAAGAAATGTCCACGCGTCTCTGAATGTCCTAGCTTAGTCGAAGTCTAAGGCAAAACCAGAATTCCAACAGTGCTAAGCTAGTAGGATTTCCTCTTGGAAAGAAAAGACTAGATAAGCTATCCAATCAGTAGACAGGTTGGGAACTCTATGAGGAAAGGAACATTCTGTAGAAAGCTTTCTCCTCGAATATAGAATGAAGAGAATCATTGAACGGAGGATAACAGCCGAGAAGGATATGATAGACTACGGTTCAAAGCTTCCGGAGGAACTAGCTAGAGCTGGATCTGCTGAACCGGAGGGAATAAGGAAAGAAGCAAGCTTGGGTGCTTTATCTCTTTTTGCTTGTAGCATGATATGTAGTCAATTCGGCTGAACGCAAACCCAACCGAAGTGAAACTCTCCTTTCCTTCCTTAAGCTTCGCTTTTAGCGACTACGTACCTTAAGCTCATACCTCTTTGTACGAGCATTCCATACATCTGTTGTGATAATATTCCGAAGAAAACTTCTGAAGACCAACGCTTGTCGATCTTTAAAGCTCGCTTGAACTCTGCTCCCGCTATGCCAGTATGTTGGCGCTTTTGTTGCTTTTGAACCATTATGTCGGTGCCTCTGCTGTTTATGAACCAGTATGTCAGTGTCTTGCGATGAGCCAATTCTTAGGTGCTTTAAGCTAAGTGAGACGATCTTTTGTCAGGTCGATCACTTATTGCGATTGTAATCAAGCCGACCACTTAATCATGCCAAATTGCTTATAGGGGCTAACTTGCGTACCAAGGAACCCGAAATTGCTGAAAGAGGTGGAAATAACCGCTCTGAGTGGTTGAGCGTTCTATCACCGCGATTTGGCTCTGTCACTAGACGTTGGGATCTAGCGTTAGGCGCTGAAATCTGTTGCTAGACGCTAGATGTTGTTGTCTGGCGCTGAAGTAGGGTCTTCCCTATTCTGCTGCACCTGTATTTATTTTTACTATAGAACTTTGCCAATTTCTTTAATTATTTTAGGGTTGACCTAAGGTTTAATGTCGCTTGACTCATTGACTCGACACGACTCAAGGAATAAACTTGACTTACTATGATTGACTCGAGGTTGACTCGACTTGAAGTGAAATGACACGTGTGGCTCATGACGCGTGTGTGCATTGTATTGTGATTGTGAGACTCAAAAATGCAAAAAAGCAAAAAATTTCCGTCATTTTTATGGACGGTACCGACTTTAAATTTCTCCTGAAATAGAAAGAAGCGAAGTTTTCGAATGCATGTTGAATGAGTTTAGTCAAATGTTGTTTGATACTATCTCTCAAGGTGCAAGGATTAATCCATCCTAGGCTATCTCAATGGTGGACTCAATGATGAAAGTATTTGGGTAGCTAAGGCACGAGGGCTAAGCACTTCATACTTTGTGATGCAATGACAATTATGATTAATGAGTAATGTTGATATGACAAGGCATGCTTCAACGTTCTGTTAAGATTTCATGACAAAGGGTTCCTAAGGGAAAGTATATTTGGTCATGTATCTGTGCGGTGTGTGAAAGTGATACTAAAGTTAGGCCGCAAAGGCTAAGTGTGTGGATAAACATATTGAGAAGAGTCAAATGGTGGCGACTCTTAGGTTAGGTAAGCTAATGATGTAGGGATCAAGCCCCCAAGTCTAGCTCTACATGAATAGGGATGAGCATTAGAGATTCCTTGATATGATCATGGTGTAAGTGTGTGAATGTGAACATGAATGCATTTTATTACGGCTGCACCTCGATATGAGGTTTCCTACGTATCCGTTAGGAATCAGGCCGAACGTAGCTCTAGCCGAACCTCGCACAAGTGTATTTATACCTCAAAAAGGTCTTTTTAAGGGCTGTAACGTGGTTAGGCTAAAGGTTGAAGAAGAAGGAGATAAAAGGCTCAAGACCCTCGATAAGCCTCCCAAGGTGTGGAACTTTGCTTTTGAATCTTTATATTTTTATGCTTGAGTTTCTACTCTTTTTTAGCTCTCTTTTTTTTTTTGCTTTAGCATTTATTTTATTCTTATAAGTGAGGGCAATCCCGATCATGCGGTCTATCACTCACTTGGCATTCATGTTTCTCAGGCACGGTACCAAGAACTTGATAAGAGATGCAATCTGAGACGTGTTCTTATCAAAGACATTTTCATATGAAAGACATTGGAACACTTACCCTTTGGTACACTTTTATTTATTATTTGCTTATTTTTTGCTATTTTAATCTTTTGAAATTACTCAAGCTTTTTATGATATTGAAAACTGCATAAGTTGCACACTATCCCATCCCAAGGTAGATATAGGTTGAAAAATGACAGGTCTATCGTTAGAGGAGGCTCAAAGTGGTTAATGAAGAAAGGGTTGTATATTTGAAGGATGAAAGATGGTATGATGTGGCTACAAGGGGTGCCTCAAATCATCGGTATACCTTGTGCTTAGTTTGACATGGATTTTTTTTTTTGTAACGATCATATGCAAGAAAATAAATGCTCATTTTATTAAAAGGGAAAAAGAAATAATCTACAAAATTAATCTAAATGAAAAGAAAGGTGCCTATGCTAGACTTATTAGGGAAAGGGTAAATAAAAGAAATAGAAAAAAAGGTCATGAAATTTCGTTGTTGAAACTCGCCTCTATCTTGTGTCGTTTGCTTCATCATCACCCAGTCTTCTCGTTAGCTAGAGGCAATAGGATCTTATTTGCTTCTATGAGATCTTAAATGAGATTTTGAAACCTGTAGCATTCATTAATAGTATGACCGCGTCCTCGATGGTACTTGCAATAAGAGTTGGGACTCCATCTCGAAGATTGAATTTCTGGCGTTGGATCCTCAGTAGGGCCAATAGGCTTGATTAATCCTCGATCATAGAGACGATCGAAAGAAGCATCATAGGTCATTCCAATGGGTGTGAACTCTCTCTTGGGTTTCCTTTTAGATCCTTGATTTTCTATGGCTAAGACACCATTATGGTCGAAATTACCAACACTGTTACTAGAGTAGGTGTTTTCGGAAGAAGAAGGATAGTCGTTCTTCTTTCCTTTACAGCCATTGTTTTTATTGTTACTAATCTTGGCCTTCTTGTCGCGCGGGGGAACATGAAGGAGATTTGAATCAATGAGATCTTGAACACGATCTTTGAGGGCGAGACATACTTCGGTGGTGTGACCACGACATCTATGGTATTGACAATAAGAATTTGGATCCCAATTGGGAAACCGTTTTTAAAGCGGAGGGTCTTAACTGGGACCAATGGGGTGAGTGAGACCTTGATCGTGAAGACAGTCAAAAGCTTCATTGTAAGTCATTCCTATTGGTGTGTATTCTTTAATGGTCCGTTTTGCTCGTGGCTTAGGAGCATTGAGTTCTTTATTAAATCCTTGGCGAGAATGTTGTTCGATAACCATCACCCGATTTTCTAACCCTTCTACCACATTCAAGAGCATGGCAACGACATCTTGCAATTTTTGAACATCCTCTTTTAGACTTGACGAGTCTTCCCTGGTATTATCTAATAAAATACTTTCATCTTCCTCAATTATGGACACTTCATCGAGAGAGGTTATATAAGCTGTCTCGATCATGGGCTCACCTACAGGTGTGTTAAGAAGTGATGGATCGAAGGATGTTTGATCTTCCTCAATGGCTAGAACCTCGGAAGTTTTATTGTCATCGATCAGATCTTGAATAGCTTATGTGAGTTTCCAACACTCCTCAGTATCGTGACCCTTTCCTTGGTGATATTTGCAGTGCTTATTAGGGTCCCCCTTGGGTGGCTTGGCTTGTGGAACTGGATCTTTGATGGGCCCTATAGGCATGACTAGTCCTTTGTGATGTAGCTTCTCGAAAGTGTTTCATAACTCATACCGAGTGGAGTGAACACTCTTTTTGACCTTTGGATTTGCAATTTAGAGGCGTTCGTAGCATGTACCTCATTAATGGGAGAGGAAGAAGAAGGATGGTCGTTCTTCTTTCCTCTCGCACTATTATCTTTCTTAAGGTCATCTTTAATGTCAATGCCTATATTATACACAACCTTGAAAGTATTCAAGTTGTGTTGATATTTTAAGTGCTTTGAATACTTCCCTTGGAGATTCTTGATAAACATTCTCATAGATTCTTTATCGGTAGGAACCTTGACCATATTAGCAGAAGTTTCCCTCCATTTGTTGAAGAAAGAAGTGAACCCTTCGTTTCCTTTTTGTTTTAACATCTCAAGTTGTCTGTGGTCTGTTTCGTCTTGAATGTTTCACTTATATCTATCTATGAAAGCGTATGTTGTGGAATCCCAAGAAGAGGTTTTCTCTTTGTCAAGGGAAAAGAGTCATTGTTGACAAACGGTCTCAAGAGATAAAGAAAACAAAGAATGAAAGACTTTCTTATCCATCCCCTTAATTTTCATGATAGTTTCAAAAGCTCTTAGATGAAAGTAAGGGTTATATGTTGCCTTGAATTTTGGGATGTCGTTGGCATTGAACTTATGCGGAAGAAGTTCCTTGTCCAGCGAGACCCCTTGTGAACTAATGCCCTAAAATTTATAGTCACTAGATAGTTTGCTCAAGCTTTCTTGCATGAGGTTCATTTGTTTTTACTTCACAGGGTCATCAATTTTGAGGGTTAAAGACTTTAACACCTCAGTCACGTCAGTCAATTGACTCCTAAGTTCATTAACTTCATCTTGATTTGCCATTATCTTTTTAGCCTTCCTCTTTTTACGAATCGGTTTATCAAAAAGTAAGACTTGAATGAAGAGGTTTTCCTTGATTAATCACCCTTCTCTCCTCGACCAAGTACTGTGGAAAAGGAATTTGGGGATATTCATTGTTAATTGTTTGACTCAAACTTTATTCAACATGCAATGGATAGAAGAAGGTAGAAAAATGAGGGTGGTGATATGGAGAAAGCATGTAGATGGAGAGATATGGAAAATTAGGAATAGAATGTACCCCCGACTCAATTGACGGAAGAAACCGACTCATGCATGAACCTAAAACATGGTCATAGTGATATATATACTCAAAGTGTGTGCTAAGACTAGTGAGTGTAGGTGACATGTTAAGACTTGTGTCATGACCATGTGGCTAGACTATGTGACTAGACTTAATTAATGACTTAACAAGGTATAATCAACATAATTAATTAGCAAACTGTTTAATTAGACACAAAGTGATGACTCAAGCAATAATCCGAACTTTCGTCAAAACGACAAGATTGGCGCCTCTCTTTGCAGTGTAGCGCCAGACAACAGAACTGTTGCCAGGCGCCACACTCTACAGAGTGGCGCTACAGTTCAAATTTTGGCGCCATTGCTGGAGCTTCGATCTGAGACTATTTTCGATATTATTAATCAACAGGGGTATGCCTAAAGTCGTACTAGGTCAATTTTGGTTAAAAAAAATTAGACTTTATTTACTCAAATTAATTAATTAATTAATTAGGCAAAGTTCTTTTAGTCATTAGTTTATTTAATCTTAGCACAAGTCAAATAAAAAGTTAGGAAAAACATATACCATATGCACAACAAATAATGCGCAATTAGTCAATTAGGCACAATATGATGCAATGAGTTTGCAACCTAACCATGGCTCTAGTTCTCTAAAGTTCGGGAAATGGGTTATTCAATAGAGGGTCCATGGTTAATTGTCCGGATGCACAGCGCGGAAGCCTAACCGTGAAGGGTTGGCGCGAGTGGATGGGACACCGCGAATTTCAGAAAAAACTCGCTTCCATGGTTTGGTGAATTCAACATTCTCGGATGTACCCTTTGTTGCTCAGAGCGTTCAATCAGGTAGATGGAGCAAGAATTCCTAGAGGGTTATGTCCATATGTAGAACACATATGGGTTTCAGAAAAGTGAGAAAAACTCAATCAGGAAGTAGGATCGAGTGAACAATGCTAAAAATTCGTCAAAATTAGAGCGCATATTTCTGGCTCGGTATTGGAAGAATATTGGCGCCAGCAAACAGAGATTGGCGCCGGCTTTTGGCTTTAGCGCCTGGCGAGAGAGATGTCGTCTGGCGCCACAGTCAAAATTCTGGCGCTAACTTCTGTTCGTTGACGCTAATTCCTACATGCCTCAGCAGCTTTCTGTGTTCGATAAAATTTTCCAGTTTCGCGCAGCGTTATTTCGGTCCTAGTTGTGAAAGATATTCCTCAAATTTCCTACGTGTAAAAATCCTAAGTTTTAACTCATTACGGATGGTCTTTCCAATGAGATATTTTTTATGCATATGAAAATAATGTTAATCAAAATTACGCACATGAAATACTTAGAACGTTTCGAGTCTCATCCACTCATTCTAAATCATTGCCGAAATAAATTTCAGGAATTAAAATAGAAATCCTCCCCAGTGGAGTCGCCAAAAACTTTAGGGAATATTTCAAGCGCTAACCCCTAGCTTGAACCCCACTGTGATCATACACTAAAGTACGGTGGCGTCCAAAGGGAAAGAAGATAGTGCAAAAGAGTCGCCAACAAGGTTTTTTTAGGAACTTGTAAACCGTTCACGAGGTGAAGGTTACACCCCTTAACGATCCAAGAGATCGTCAACTCCAATAGGTCTTGAACCATGACTGGTAGTTCGGGGATGAACGTACAAATCCAACTTAAAAGAGATTGAACCTGCCCTGATAATAGGCCTCTAGTTTATTCTGATCGTATTCATGTGCGGTTTCTGACTAACATGCAATCAATAGAATTAACTCTAAACCTGTTTATCTATGTTGGTTGAATATTAATGCACAAACAAAATATTATTGGCGATCACTTGAATTATAATCAAATTAACCCTAAACAAGATTATTAATTATCTTATTAAGCGTGATTACAAATACCAATTCCCTTTAAACATGCATAAAAGGCGTGATCAAGCAATAACAATAAAAATCATCAAGCAACATAATCATAATCAAAACAATAATTATTATGATAATTAAAAATAATCATAATCATGTTAAAGCATAATAATAGCAAGATCCTAAGCATGATACTTACAAGATTAATAACAAACCCTAGCATGTCACTAAAAAATAAAAATCAAAGCTTTAACCATAACATGATACTAACAATCATAAATATTAGGAAGAAAATAGGAAGCATCATACTTGTAACCATACTTAGTATTAAAGTTACCCTAGACATGATACTACCAATTTATTATTGTCACCCTAAACATCAAATTAAGGAAAACATCCTAACGTGATACTAGGAATCATAATAACAACCTAAGCATGATTTCCATATCATAATAACAATAAATCAATTAAAGCACGTACTTGGATGCCTCGTACCTCTTTTGAATAACAAAATACACACGTTAGTAACTTCAAGGAAAATAATAAACAAAACAATTAAATTAAAAGATAGAAAGAGAGATTTGGGACCAAATCCTCAAAAATTAAACCTTTCACGTCTAGGGAAAATGCAACTTCGAATATGGCTAGGTGTATCTAAGCCTTGCGAATGCGGAATTTTGTATTTGAGAGAAGGCTAGTTTAGAAAAGAGAGAGAGAGAGAGTAATCAAGAGAATCTTGATGAGAGTTGGTGAGAGTTGGTGAATGAAAACGGAGTTTTTAGGAAGCTATTTATAGAGAAAACTAGACAAAAGGATAAAAAAAACAAAACAGAGTTCAGACGCAGATAAATCCTGATTAGCGCCGACGCTGGCAATTAGCGTCAGGCGCTAACGCTAGCGCCAGGCGCTAATGTCTGGCGGTAGGCGCTAATCCCGTTTTTAACGCGTTTTCTAAAAATCAGATAGAAATTGACAGTACAGGAGGATAAAATTGGATTTTCCTCAAAAACATTCTTTTATTCTGATTAAAACTCTAAAAAGTCAACAAAAGTCAATTTATCATTGCTAATTGAATTAGGAATGAAAAGAACTTTCTAGAAGAATCTAGAAGACTAAAACCATTCCTAATTGCATTAGGAATGATAAATCCATATTAGGCCCTCCACTAGATCATTGGGCCGCATATAAGGCTCAAACCGGGCCCAGTTTAGTAATTTGACCATAACTTCCTCAATATTCATCGGAATTGGGCTTATAATATATCTTTGGAAAGCTCTTCTAAAGCGCTATCCAACTACACTACTATTGGACCCATATCATGGACCAACCAAATTGGATTGGTTGTTTTCTTAAAATAGGTTTTCAAAAACAGAGAGAAGAGAAAAGAAATTAAAACTATCTGCAACACTAAACTTTCCACACTTTCACTTTATTAGATTATGATTCGACGTGAAAGGTACTCATCACTGGGTTTGGTTTTGGGGTGACACAAATGGGTGTCTACAATTTCACTCCATACTCTCCATCTTTTGGAAATTTGATTGATGATTAAAGAAGAGTCTCTGAATATTTGAAGTTTCTTTAATTCTAATGCCAAAGCTGTTTTGAGGGCTACCACACATGCTTCATATTCCGCAGCATTGTTGGTAATGTCGAAATCTAACTTTATGGAGATTGGGACGTGTTCTTCTTTAGGTGATACTAATAATACTGATACGCCACAATCATTTTGGTTTGAGGCTCCATCGAAGTATAATTTCCAAGTATCATATTCCTTAAGCATCAAGTCTTCATATGGAAAATCATTATCATGTATTGGTGTCGAATCTTCTATTAGGAAATCTGCTAAGAAGTCTGAGACCACCGATCCTTTAATAGCCTTTAGAGGCATGAATCTTACATCGAATTGCGCTAAGTTTACTATCCATCTTAATATTCGTCCGTTATGTGTGGATTCCTCAAAGTGATACTTAAGTGTGTCTATTCAAGATACCACGTAGACTGTATGAACGAGCATGTAATGTCTTAACTTAGTTGTGGCCCACACTAGTGCGAGGCACAATTTCTCAAGTGTTGTGTAGCGTACTTCATACTCAAGCATCTTTTTACTTAAGTAGTAGATGGCGTTCTCTTTACCTTTTACTTCTTGCGCAAGCATATCTCCCATTATCTCTTTAGTGACTGTTAGGTAAAATCGAAGAGGAATTCTTGGAAGCGCTGGTGTCAATACAAGATGGTTAGCGAGATAGGCTTTGATCTTTTCAAAGGATTTTAACACTCGTCGTCGCATATTACTTGCACGTTATTTTTAAGTTTCTTGAAGATTGGTTCACATATTTTAGTTAGCTTGGATATAAACCTACTTATGTATTGCAACCGGCCAATAAATCCACGAATTTGCTTCTTAGTTTTGGGCAGCCGCATTGACATGATCGCTTTAATTTTAGTTGGGTCTATCTCTATTCCTCTAGAGCTAATGACATAGCCTAAAAGTTTCCTTGAGGTGACTCCAAAAGCGCACTTAGATGGGTTTAGTATCATGTTGTATTTCCTTAACCTTTTGAAGAATTTTCTTAAGGCTACTTGGTGTCCTGGAAGATCTTTTGATTTTATAATCATATCATCCACATAGACTTCTACCTCTTTGTGCATCATGTCGTGAAGTAAGGCAGTCGCTGCTATTTGGTATGTGGTCGCGTTTTTCAACCCGAATGGCATTACCGTGTCTTTACGGTGTTACGAATGTAGTCTTTTCCATGTCCTCTTGAGCCATGAGAATATGGTTGTACTTTGCGTACCCATCCATAAACGAGAGAAGTGCGTGATTTGCTGTGTTATCTACTAGAATGTCGATGTGTGGTAAAGGGAAGTCGTCCTTTGGACTTGCCTTATTTAGATATCTATAGTCAACACAAAAATTCTTACCCTTCCATCCTTCTTAGGAACCGGCACCACATTTGCGACCCATTCTGGGTATTCGGATACCATGACGAAACCTGCAGTTTTTTGTTTTTGAACTTCTTCTTTTATTTAAGAGCTACGTTGGGTTTCATTCGACGTAACTTTTGTTTTACAGGTTTCATTCCTGGAATTAGTGGTATTGTGTGTTGATCTATTTCTTTATTTATTCTTAGCATATCTTTGTATGACCAAGCAAACACATCTATGAATTCTTTTAGTAGATTTATTAAATCGGTTTTTTCTTCTTTATTAAGATTTAGACCAATTTTAACTTCTCTTTTAATGGTTGGATCTTTTGAGATATCAACCGTTTAAATATCTTCAATTACTGGTGTTTTATTCTCAAGTGTTTCTATTGCTTTAATTATTTATTTGTCACTTACATGTTTAGGTAAGCAATGCTCGTCATCTAAATTAAGCGAATGACACGAGGAGTAAGCGAAAGAAGACATGTTATTGAATTCGGAAATCATTACATCAAATAAGGAAATGTCCATTGGGATTTGACTACTAACTATCCTAGGAGTAGATTTTGAAGTAGAAGGGAGGGAAGGAGATGCTACTATAGAAGGTTTAGAGGACTCGACTACAGAAGACTAGAATTCAGACTCAGAATCAGATGATTCAGACTCGTCGAACATTGGTTCTTGTCTTGTTGTTATGGAGATCTTTCTTTCACTTGGTGTAGTCGCCTTCACAGTCTTTAGCCATCCTCGAACTAATCCTTTTGCCAAAGTAATGAGCTTGAGGGGATCAACTTCTTCGCTTTGCAAGGCTGTTTGGATAAGCACAGAATTATCGTCGATACGCTTAGGATCATTTTTCTCATAGCTAAATAGTAATTCCATGACATTAAAGTCAAAACATGGGGGTGCTTCCTCTTTGTGCATAGGGGTTGGAATATCATTTAAGAAATTGCAATCCAAGAAGATCTCAAATCCTAGTTGTCTTATCCCATCTTTGACGAAGGGCTCAGGAAATTCGTAGCATGGATAGTCCTCACCCCCTCTTATGAATTGACCATTTCGAGTGAGAGGATATTGGTACATTGGGATTGCTTTATTTTGAGTACGAGCATTCCTCCGCACATTAATCTTTTCCTGGGCTTGCTTATAATCTTTCGGAGTTAGTTTGAAACCAAGTCCAAAAGTATCAAATTTTGGAAGGCCAGGTCATCCCATTTGTGTTTCCACTGCTTTCTTCTTTCCTAAAGTTATTCCAGGAAAGTGTCCTTATTTTCAGAGTATACTATTGACTATCATGATTGAATGGAGGTTGTAGTGAAGAGGGGTCTTTTCATCTTCGTCGATAAAAGAGACCTCTTCAGCATTGAAGCCCTATAAGTCTTCATCATTCTTGTCATGCTCCACATGTACTTTGACTAGCATTAATAAAATATTATTAATGCTTTGATAACTTATTATTTGGTATTATTGTAGAGTGATTTTGAACCTTGGTATTGTGAGAAACCAATGTTTTAATGCATTAAGGGCATGTTCTCTTAAGTTTATTTTATGTTCAATTCAGTTCAGCTACAATAAGTTCTGTTCAGTTCAATTTAGCTATAATAAGTTCTGTTCACTTTAGTTTAATTTTTTATTTCCTTCTCTCATAAAATATTCAATTCAGCTCAGCTCAGCTCATTTTAGTTAAGTTCAGTTCATTAAATCAGAACATGCCATAATTGCTCTATTTTTATGAATTTTTATGTATCACCCGCTTCTCGAGGTTGTTATTATTTTTTATGATGATTTGGTTCCAAGGAAGAGACTTTGAAACACCTCAACGAGTGAGCAAAGAATTTAAAAGCAATGAGAAGAAGACTAGAAATGAAGTTATGGTAGCAAATAAGGAAGCGAGATTGAAGAGATAAGTTAAAAGGGCCTTATGAAGACCACCCTATCAAGTTTACATGTTCGTTTAGGGGAGTTCATAAATGAAGATCATCTTCCCTAGGTTTGCATGTCCATGCAGGAGAATTCATACCATCTGACCTAGGTTTTCACATCCGTACATATGGTGTATCCCTAAGGCAGTAGCTACCGCCTTTTTAGCATTATGCGTGGTCGTGTATTCTTCAATTTGGTACGTCAGTGCAGGGGATGCACGTCAGTGCTAGACCTTGGCACGTCCATGCAACCTTGTAGTCAATTCTGACTCTTGTTTTCTCCGTTCTTTTGTTTGGATGGTCATCTAAATACCTTCCTTAGCTTATTTTGTACAAATCTTCTACTCTTTTAACTCCTTTAGGATTATTCTCTTAATTATTAGTGCTTAATTTACCTCTTCCTTAGTTTAGATTTTCCAAGACTCAATCATTTGTACTATAATTAATTGATGTTTGTTCTATCTTTCAATTTCAACAACTCAATTCTCAAACATTGAATCACCAATATTAGTAATGTTTTTCCTCTCTCTCTTGTTATTTTTCTGAATTTGTATGCCTGATAAACTTATTTAATCTCCCATCTTTGCTAATTGCTCTTGCATGTTCAATCCATAATCTTGATTTTATTATCGCTCCACTAGTTTAATAGAATTCATGATTATAGCTTTGGATTCAATTGTTAGAATGTTTTCCACCATGTTTTGTTGGTAGTTTCTTAGTTAGTGGTTGGGTTATACCGTACCAAGCCATGAATTGATTGAATTTGATAACTTCATGTTCTACTTAGGGCTGATGTTGTTTAATTGAATCAATTGATTGTATATGTACTTTGGAGGCCAACTTTATACTTATGTGTTTATGATTCAAAATAAAGATTTTAGATCATGCATAAATATTCCACTAAAACAATGAGTATAAAATTTGGGCCCTACACAACAATATATTTGAAGGAATAGTGTAAACAACATATTATTGTATCTCTCCAAAAACCAAACTCAGTGATCATGATGAGTACATTTCACGTATTTGATTATCGAGTTAGGTGAAGAGTTAAAGAATGTCGTGAATTTTCCTTTAGCCTTGACTATTTTTAACCTTTTCTAAAATGTTTTGACCCAAAATCATTTATTTTGTGTCGTTTAAACTAAAATAATTTATTTCGTTTCGTTAAACCTAAAATCATTTAGTTCGTGTCTTTAAATCTAAAATCATTTATTTCATGTCCTTTTTATAAAATTGTCCAAACCATTTTATTTTGGTCCATAACCTAGGTCCAATAATTGTGTAGTTAGATGGGGTTTGAAAAGAGCTTTTTAGATATATTATAAGCTCAAATCCGTGTTATAACGAAGAAGTTATGGCAAAAATACTAAACTAGGCCCAAATTGAGCCTTACCTGCGTACGACCCAATGATCATATGGAGGGTCCATTGACCTTAACCTCATTCCTAAACCAATTAGGATTTATCACAAGCTTATAATTCTCTAAAAGGTTGTTTTAAGTCCTTAATCCATTAGGATTTATTATTAGCTCCTAGAATCTTCTAGAAGGTTATAATTTATCCTGTTTTTGAAAAAAATAAAGACTTAGAATTTTATATCGGATAAAATATTTGTTTATCAAAGATTTAATTCTGATAAAATCGAAATACGTACGGAAGCACGACTAACCCAATTTAATTGAAAGTTGAATTCCATATGGATTCTATCTTCTAAAAAGCATCGATGGGCGATGGAAATATTGCACTGCGATGTTAATATCGCGTAGCGATATAAGCATCGCGTTGCGATATAACCATCGTTTCGCGATATGAACTGTTTTACTCTGAGTCGGATTTATACTTTTTATTTTTGATCTTTTTCCTCGTTTTTTTCTATAAATATAGATCATTTTCCTCCGTTTTCATTCACCAACAGTCATCATCTAATTCTCCTTCTAAGCTAAAGCTTATTTTTTCTCTTTATTAATTTCTAATCTAGCCTTAGCCTAAACACATCCCAACACATCAAACATTGTAGACACCCAAATGTGTCTTCCAAAAACCAAACCCAGTGATGAATATCTTTCAAATCATTTGATTATCAAAAAAGGTGAAATATGAAAAGTCTTGTGATGCGATTGTTTTAATAAAAATACTTCTTTCTATTTTTGAAAATATTTCTTTTCTTCCTCAATTTATGGAAAATTTCAAATCCTTTATTTTGGTCCATGATATAGGTATAATAATGGTGTGATTGGATGGGGTTTGAAAAGACCTTTCCAACGATATACTATAAGCCCAATTCCGATGAATAATGAGGAAGTTATGACCAAAATACTAAACTAGGCCCAAACTAGATTTTACCTATGACCCAATGATCATGTGGAGGGTCCAAATGTTTAATCTCATTCCTAAACTAATTAGGATTTATTAGAATATTCTATAAGTTTCTAAAAGATCTTATTATCTTTTTTTGAAAAGATAAGATCAAAGAATTCGAAATTGAATAAAACTTCTCTTTTTGAGAGTCCTTGTTCTGTGCGAAATAAAAGATGATAAGATATTATTTTCATGACTCCTAATCTTTATCAAAATCTTATATGGTTGGATAGGTCTTGAAATTATCTTTCCAATGATATAACGAAAAAGATATTAAAGGAATACGAAACTCTATCCAAAATTGACACCCTTCCACTATTTCAGCCATTTCTTTTTATATACAAAAGATTTTAATTTGATTCTAATTGGGTTAGAAGTTAGACTTCAAGACCTTTCCAACGGCATATTATATAGCTTATTTGGACTTCTGGATCAAAAGATATGATAAAAAACAAAATTCGCAAAAACTTTCCCAGCGCCAAACGACAGGTCTGTTGCACTACGACAAAGTCTGTCGAGCGCGATAGCTCTGCGACAGGAGCTAATTTTATTCCGATTGGAATTGTATTTCTTTTCTATCATTTCCAGACTATTTTCTCTATACATAGGGGTCGTATCTTCCCCTTTTTTATTCATTCACAATCATCTAATTCTATTCTTTTCTCTTTTTAATCTAGAAGCTTATTCTTTCTCCCTCTTTCTAAGCCCTTCTATACCTTTTTACAAATTACAATATTCCCCATTCACGAGTTCTAGACACACCTAGCCAAGTTCGAAGTTTCCTTCGCCTTAGACATGAAAGGTTCATAAAATCTGAGGTTTTGGTCCCAAATCCCTATTTCAAATTATTTGATTTAATTGTTATTTTTTTGATATAGAAATCATGCTTTGGTTATTTTGATTCTTAGTATCATGTTAGGATATTATTTATTTCTTTCTAATATTATGTTTAGGTTGCTTCCTATTTCTTCAATCATGTTAGTATCATGTTAGGGATAAAGATTTGGTCTTTATTGTTTAGTGACATGCTAGGATTTGTTATTTATTTTATTAATATAATGCCTAGGATCTTACTAATATTATTATGCTTTATTGAGAATATTATGGTTATGATGATGATTTTGTTATTATGTTGCTTTATATTATTGTTGTTATTGCTTGATCACGCCTTTTATGCATGTTTAAAAGGAATTTGTACTTGTAATCACGCTTAATACACTACCTAAAAAAAGGCAATAGAGAACGGTTGTAATAGGCCTTATAAAACGCCTAAGGACCGTTCTTCTGCTAAGCGATGTGTAAAGTTTAGGGAACGGTTGAAAGAGGCGATTTGTATGCTAAATAAAAGAGAGCAGTTCTATTAGACGACCGCTCTCTTTTCCCTCTAATATCATGCTAAAAATTCAAAGGAAAAGAGAACGGTTCTTACAAACAACAGCTCTCTTTTCTAATATTTTTTTTAAAAAAAATTACCACCTGCAATTTCGCAGGTGAACGAGAGTATTGGAATACGATAATTTTATTAGATATATTCAATACAAATTTAAGTGTTTCCTCAAATAAAAATACAATTTTAAATGATTTTTAATAAAGGACAAATTAGCGAATTGAATTTTGAAAATAATGTATGCGGGAAGAACTGTCAGAAATCCTTTCTTCTTCCTCTGAAAAATCTGCATCAATAAAGAAAAAAGGGAAAAAAGATTAAGGTAAATAATCAATTCTATGTATGATTAGCTGTACAATAAAGTCTTAAATTCATACACTCTAAAAGTAATTAAGAATTTAGGTCTAAATAGATAAAAAGTACTGTTGTAAAATGATTAACTATTGTGAATGATGTATGAAATTACAAAACAAAAATATGATACAATTGCAAATTCATAAATTTTAATCGAAAAATTTACACTCGTATATCAATTAATTAATTTCTAACACTTTGAGACCAATAATGATGATTTACTCATTACTTCACCAAGAATTGTAAATTTGGTACCATGCTCCCAAATCAACATACATCAACATACAAGAAATTCAAAACAAGAAATTCAAAGCAAGAAATCAAGTAAATAATAAAAAAAAAACCCCAATTCAATTGCTGGAGCATAATAGGACAGATTTCAACATTAATCGAACTAAATTGTTGCAAAATCAGGTCAGATTTCAACATTAAGAAAACCAAATTCAATGAATCGTAATAAAATCAAGGTAGATTTCACAAAATTATCATCAAATTAAACCGTAACGTGATACTTACAATAAGTTTCAAGCCTTCATCGAATTTATTTCGCCGGCGTTCTTCGCTGGACGGCTGGAGTGTTGTTCTATTTTATTTATCTTTCTGCTTGTTTTTAGAGCGTTGTACTGAAGAAGTTCAAGCCATTGGAGAAGGTGATGGAGCGGAGATGGTGTTGATTGGAGTTAGGGTTAGATTAGAACCATGGAGGAGCTCTCTCAGCGGGCCGGATCTGAGAAGGAGAGAGAAAGAGCCGAAAGGTTTTAACTATGAACGAGCGGTTGAGAATGAACTTGGATATTAAAAAAAAATTAAAAATCTTGTAATATAGGGTTTGCCAGCCAATGCTTTTTTTTAAAATAAAAATATTTTAAAATCAAATAGAACGTTTAACTAAGGAAGGCGTTAAACGTTCTATGTTGTGAAGTCAAACTTTAATAAAAAAATAAAGAAATCAAATAGATCGGTTGACTGAAGAGGCGTCCTGTATGAGTCAACATACACATCGTCCCTCTAACATAGGCGTTCTATATAATTCTAGAGATCGCCTACCTTTGACAACTGTTTTGTATCGTGCGTTTCATATTCTAGTTTTTGTAGTAGTGATAAGATAAGTAATAATCTTGTTTAAGTTAATATGATTATAATTCAAGTGATCGCCAATAATAGTTTTGCTTGTGCATTACTATTAAACTAATATAGATTAAACAGGTTAAGGGTTAACCTATTAATTGTATGTTAGTCAGAAAGCGCACATGAATATGAGAAGAATAAAGTAGAGACCTATTATTAGGGTAGGTTCAATCTCTTGTAGGTTGGATTTGTACCATCATCCTCGAATATCCAGTCATGGTTCCAGACCACTATGGAGTTAGCGATCTCATGGATCGTGAAAGGGTGTAACCTTCACCCTGTGAACGGTTTACAAGTTCCTAAAACTTGTTGGCGACTCTTTTACTCTAGCTTCCTTACATTTGGACGCCACCATGCTTAAGTGTATGATCACAGTGGAGCTCAAGTGTGGGATGCTTGAAATATTGCCTACAAACACACATAACTTTTTGATACTTTTCCGAAACAAACTCCATACTTCTACCACGAGATTCGAATACTCCTAGTCAAGCTCGTAGTTGTCTTAGACCTCGACGTGAAAGGTTGATAGTTCTAAAGGCTTGGTTCCAAATATATTTTAATTTTTATTTGATTTATTTGTTTGGTTTAATCTTTCTTGAAGTTTACTAACGTGTGTATGGTTTTGATTGGAAGATATACGAGGCATCAAAGTGAGTAATTAATTCGATTACTTAATTATTCTTTTGATATAGAAATCATGGTTAGATTTTAATTCCTAATACCATGTTAGTTTGTTAATCATAATTCCTAGTATCATGTTAGGATGCTTTTATGATTTCTAACATCATGATAGTATCTTGTTTAGGCTAAATATTTGATCTTTATTTTTTGGTGACATGTTAGGATTTGTTATTAATCCGTTTAGTATCATGTCTAGTGTAGGCGTCATTTGAAGCACCTACGTTAACCATGTTGTCAATATCCTTGACACTCATATGAAGTGGGAATTGACATATACGATTAGGAACACGATTAGGGACAAAGAAAAGTAGGGAACCGCGAACAAGTTTTTAATGAACTTATAAATCGTTCACGAATCATTATAAGGAAACCACGATAAATTAACAACGATAGGCAACAGCGATTGACCCGTAAAGGTTACATTCCACTCATAATCCATGAGATTACTAACTTCATATGGTTCGGAACCATGAAAATAAGATCGGGGATGATGGCAGAAGTGAGTCATGGATTCAAATTCGCCTGCATTGGCCTCTACTCGATTCTTATTGTGAAAAGTATTTCCTGTGATCTCAATGGTATACAAACAAAGATTCAATTTGTTCCAAACTATTAGTAAGCTAAATTGGTTGAATATTAATGCAACACATAATTCTAAATATCGTGATCACTTTAATTAATAACAAGATTAAAAAGGAACCTAAAACGGTCGTCCAAATTATCTTATTAGGATTATGTTCAATTTCATATTACCTTTAAACATGAAATATAGTGATAAATTCAATAATAACAATATAACAAATATTAACATTGGAAGGAATTTAACCATAATAGAGTTAGTCAAATCAAATCATAATAAACCTTATCATGATAGTAGCAATTGATTAGGGGATTTTCCCCCACCAATCACCATCTGACAAGTGGACCAATCAGGTTCCTCCATGTGTCCGTCACATGGGCCAATAGGAGCCTGCCACGTGTCAAGCAATGATCCGTCCACCATGGACCAATTACGACACGACACGTGTCCTTCCCATGACACCTGGGATAACCGGTCACCTAGGCCCAACTCCCGAGGGAAGCCCAATCAGCCCAAGGTTAACCTAAACCTAGATTGACACGTTTCCCGAGGTTATAAATACCTCCCTTAATCCTCATTAAGAGAGAGAACACGCTAAAAAGCAGATTACACACATTAAACACTCTCACCTAGAGAGACCCAATCACTTTAATTTCCGCATTAATTACTCCTTAATCAAGTACTAACTTGACCGTCGGAGGCGGATCTCCAATCATCCGGAGTATCCGTTTGTTTTGCAGGTACAGGCGTCCGGTTCCAGTCTCGGAATTGTAACTCTCCCGCAGAACATCAGAAAACCCCGAAACAACAATAATAAAAATAATAAAAAAGTAATTAAGTGAATTAATTACTCACATTACGCATTTCTTTGAATTGCTACATCATGAATAAATTGTTAGTAACTTTAATAAAAATATAAAGGAAAATTTGTTAAAAATAACACCACCATTAAGCGGTCTGCCAAGAATAATACCACCTTTTGATTATTCCATAATAACACCACCTTTCATGTACTTCTTCCCTAAATGGTACACATTAATGGGTAATCGGTTTTTACAGGTTAACTTGGTGGCGTGACAAGTGTTTTGGGGTAAAGTCAAGGATTGACTTAACTATCCCCTCCTCTAAGCCTACGTGGAATTAAATTCCTCAAACACTCTTTGTTTCCCTCTTTAATTCATTTCCCTCTCAATTTCCCTCTTTCTTCATGTCTTCACTCTGAAAAACTTAAGCATCGAACTTCAATTGCAAATCAAAGTTGCAATCTTTTGTGTAAATACCTTAAAAGGTACTTTTGTTTTCCTAAATAACTTTGAAATTGATTGTGATGGTTTGAATAGGAATTTCCTGCACTTAAATTTCAATTTAAAGTGATTGTCATGTAATGTAGTTTGTATACTTAATTATAATTATGCTGGGTAATTATTGGAGTTAGGGGTTAGATTTTATGTATGGAATACTGGTTATGATGAATGTTTTTTGATTAGTTATGTTATTGATGATGGATTAGGGTTTTGGTGAAGTATTGATGTGATGCATACGCTCTTGTTTGTAGCCTAATTGTGCCGTGTAATTATAGGTTGCAAAGAGTAATGCTTTTGACAACTTGACTGTCAAGTTCTGGCATGGGGGTGAATTTGAATTGGGTAACAATGGTGAATTCGTGTATAATGGCGGGGAGTGTACTAATTTTGTTATAGACCCGGATGAACTTTGTTATTGGGAGTTGCTTGAGTTTGGTAAGCAAAGTGGGCTTGCTTGGGTAAATCAATTGTTTTACCAAATTCCGGGTTTGAATGTGGATAAATGTTTGAGAGTAGTACATGGAGATGCAGAGTGTAGAGTGATGAGTGAGTTAGGTGTTAAACATAAGGGTATTGTTGTGTATGCAGTGCAGTATGATTATGACATACACCCTTCATGCACATGTCTAGCCTAGTCAGAGTGAGGAAACTTTTGTGAGCAAGCCTGTCCAAAAGGAAACTGATGTTAGCTAATCTCCCCAATCCAAAACAGCAGACAAAACACTTGAAATTCCCAAACTAAAGTCAACAAAAGAAAAAAAAATTGACCCCTAAGAAGGAACCACAAACAAAGTTGGTCACACCCCCCAAATACTAGTCCTGGTCAAAAGAAAGATGCTTCCACATCATCAAAAAAAGCATCCATCCCATCATCTTTTAAAAAAGATTCCTACGTTCCCCAAAAACCACCTAAATCTTCATCACAACACACTAACCCAACCACCACAATTAAACCAGTACAACTAAATCCCAAGTATAAAGAACCTGAACCCCCCTTACCTTATTATAAAATTCCTAGCTTAAGCCGAAATGAGTTTGAAAACCTTTCTCAATTCACATCTTTAGATTTTAATTGTATCAACTGCTGAGTTGCCTAATGTTAACACAAACTTCTTGGATGACTATGATTGGGAGGATAATAAGCCAAACAGCCCTAATTTGAAATGGCATGATTTAGTAGGCTGTGATGGTGAGCATTGTTATTAAAATCCCGATTTAAATAATAGAATCTTACGATGTATGTATATTGTAACACCCCCAAATCTCCCTCTACGAAAATACTAGTATAATACGTATAATTATACCGTAGAGATAGACTTGGGCGTATTACCGCCGCGTGATTACGCAAGGCTACTCAAAATACTTAACTCAACAACAAAACTTGCAGCGAAAACTCAACTTTCTTTTATTAATACTTATAAAAATAGTAACATTGTTATGAGTAATAAAATTAAGACAAGACCAACATTCCTAAACTAGATGAAGTAAATCCCAAGACTCTCACATGCTCATTCATGACTCCACCTGAAAATAGTCAACACTGTTTACCATTACGGTAAGCACGACAAATCAAAACAAATAAGAAATACGGATTAGCAAATTATGCTAAGTACGATAAGTGCGAGATAGTGTAAACTCAATTTATTTGCAAACATGCTTTTAAAACCAATTCCAATAATTAATCCAATAAATTCAAAACTCATTATTCCAAAACCAATTCGTATGATTCATATTCAAAATAATAGTTATAAACCAATTCCTTTATTTAGAACCAATTCCTTTTAATCCAATTCCTTACCCAAGTGTGCACATCCCCCAAGCTAGTCTCGTTATGTTACAAGGCTATTCTTGAGGAAAGACCCGGTCATACAAAGTCCAAGGCATTATCAATAAACCAAATCCGCATAGTGGGATTACCAACATGCTTATAAAGCATTAATCATAATAATTCAATGGTTCAATAAATCCTTTTAATATCCAATAGTTCCAATATAATTCAAAATCCTTTTTAATTAATTCCACATGCTTTCAAAATCAAACTTTATAAATAAATACTTGAGAATAAAATCTCATAATAATAACTTTTCAAAATAAACAACTCTTCCTTGAAAAACCTTTATTTAATTCAACAAAACTTTTAAAATCAAATCCTTTATTTAAACACAATAATTAATACAAACCATTCAAAACATGATTTGAAAATCAGTCATTCAAAATACTTTATTTAAAATCAATACCTTCAAACATAATTTATTTCAAAATCATAAATCAAATTAATTTAATTCAATCACCAATCAAATCATATAAAACATGTTATTCAAACCAATCACTTTCAAAGGTATCTAGTCACCTAAACTTACCTTGATCCTTGATATAAAAACCACATTAAAAGAACCTCAAGAACCTTTATGGAACACACCCTACAAATAAATATAACCTTAATCAATATAAGGTTAACAAATAATCACAATTAAAAAAACTCCCAACTATATGTACATGAATTTTTTAAATTAATTTCTCATAAACATCATTAAAAATACGAGTTTATATAATTAAAACTACTCATAATAATTATTTATAAATCCCCTATAATAATAATAATAATAATAATAATAATAATATTAATATTAATAATAATAATAATAATAATAATAATAATAATAATTGAATAAGAGAAGACAATAAGAACGGATAAGAAACTAAGGAAAAGAGAAGAATTGGATTTGCGTTGGAAAGAATAGGCAGAACTTGCAGAGGCTATAACTCCTTTGATATAACTCCTAATTGGGTGATTCTTGAGCCTAACCTCAAGTATTTTTTGAGAGGAACAATATTATGTGATACATCAATACCCCAAAAACTAAACAGAAGTTCCCAAAAATTAGTTTCAAAGATAAACGGGATGATTTGTGTAAAATTGAGTAGAAGAAAAGAAGAGAATTGGTGTGAAGAATGTGAGAGGTATGAAGGGGTATTTATAGTCTATCTCATGCAAGAATTATGGAAAGAGAATGTGGGAAGAATTATGGCAAGTAGGGTTTATGGGATTACTTGGAGAAGTGAGTAAAAAAATTAAGGAAAGTTTGGATATTAAGGTGATTATGTATACTTGAATATGGAAGGTATTCATGTCATGAAAAATAATAAGGAAATTAGAATTACTTGGGGAATAATTAAGAAGAATGAATGGAAAGAAAATATGATGATTACATATTAAAAAGATGGAGAATTAGAATTAAGGAAAATAAGAGATTTTGGGAGATAATTAAAAATATAATTTTACCAAATAATTAAATAATTAATTAATTAAATACCAATTATTTCAATAAATAATCAAGAAAAATCAGATTTTCCATACATGAAAAATCCGAAAGTCCTAGTTATTATTGGAAAATTTCGGCCATAATAAAATATTAATTTACTTTAATTAAAATATCCGAAATTTGTAGATAATCCGATTTTTAAAATAGGATAAATGGATAATAAATCTTATCCAAAATAATGATAAGTTTTGAAAATGCTTTTGGCACCAAAATTCAAATATTATTTTGGCTCCAAATAATTAATTTACTAATATACCCTTTTTATAAAATAATTCTTAATTAATTAATTAGAAAATACGTATGAAAATATAGGGTATTACAGTCTACCCCCTTAAAATAAGTTTCGACCCGAAACTTAGCCTAAAGAAACGAAAATTATTTTGAAATTATTGGTTCATGCACAATCCTAACTTGACTCAAGACTCTAACCAAACTCAAGTAAGACTCGAAATCACTCAAAAATGACTCAAAAAGTAATTGCGCGAAACTCTATCGCCCTCTACCCCCCTTAAAAGGAGCTACGCCCCAGTAACTCGACCAACACATTAGCTCACTAAATAAATCAACTATATTAACAATTTATCAACAATCATCAAACAAAGTAAAGAAAACCAAAAAGTTTCAATCATCCAAAGAGTTTAGGTTTTAAAATGATTTGAATACGAATAAAAGTAGTGAGTAAACTCGAAAAATATTTTTATAAGTCATTCGAAAAATAATTTAAAATACATATATTAGGAGAAATCATTGAAACCACTGTAAAAGTCTCATATATATTTAATTACAAGGTATAAACTGAAATCAAAATACTTAATAAAAGATTTTTAAAAATCTTGAAAGTTTTCAATCTAATCAACTATTTAAAAACAAAGAATACAAAACTTTATTTAGAAAACTATGTATTTGAAAATTCATTTTGCATACTTGTAATATAATACTTATTTCAATAAAAGTCTTACTTTTTCATATATATATATATATATATATATATATATATATATATATATATATATAAACCTCAAAAATCACATATTCAACTTCATAGCAGACACTATCATGGGTAGTTAGAATAGAAGGAACACATCTTATCTTGACCCTCTTGTCGCTCGCATATTAGCAACTTGTCTAAAGGTATCCTCCAAAAGTATTAACAACTTCCCCAACACATTCATAAATCTTGGTAATACATCCTTAAATCGTAATCATTAACTCTTGGTTACTTCATAATATTTCGTTTTAAACATTTAAAAAAACTCGCTCATCTTTTCTCAAAATTTCAAATTCCTCAATCTGGCTGTTATAGTCCATAACTTATCTTTAAGGCAATTCATTAATACCTCGATGTAATCATTGATTATTCCATCATTAATAACTCATCACCTATACCAATAAACTTTGTCGTCAATCCCTTAAAGTAAAATCCTTTAAGTAACCATCCAAACAATCATTCTTTTAACTAACTTCAATAAATCCCTTCACAAGATATAATTCCTTCAAAATAAACTTCGATTTAAAACAAATATCTTTTATCTCAAATACAACCTTTCACTTGAATTGACTCAAAATCCTCTAACTTTTGTGTTAATTTTCTTCAAAGATTCAACCATCCTCCATTTTGCTTTAAATAATAAACACAATACTCATCCTCACACCATATGGTTACTTTCCACCATTAGATACAAACTATCATAAATTAATGCTAATATCCAATTCGTATTTCCCAAAAATACATACCTTACTCCAACATTTATATAGAACTAATTCAGCTCATCATTACCACGAATAATATTTCTTTGCTCAATATAAATCATATTCCAAAAATTAGGAAAGACTTGATTACACAAATCCTCCAAATATTCATGATAACAATCCAAAATAACTCCTCATTTATCCCATAGTAATCATCAAATCCTTTAATCTCAAAAATAACAAATCAACCATATTGACCACATGTAACACTCGTATGATCCAAATACTTGCCACATATCACATATCCTGACTATACTTCTCATAAAGGGTTAAGGCTAGAGTGGCAATTCTAGTTATGAACTCACTAACGGTGACTCCATTATCTTTCAAGTAATGCAAGTTAAAGTAATATTGTCTCATTTCATCAATTATTTCCATCTGTTTCACACACACATGCAAAACAATTAATTCAATGCTAAATCACATAAACAATTCAATTTAAAATCCATTTGCAATAAACAATTCATAACGCAATAAACCAAGCATAACTCAAGATCACCCAACCATGGGCAATAACTCCAAATTTCGGACCACTTGACCATTCCCTAAGGTGTTTTAACACCAACTTTAATGCACACATAATCGGATACTCAAGTTTCAAATAATTTCAATTCTTTTTTTATTTTCGAAAATAATAGATATGTACTTGAATCATGATTATAGGACGGTAGAGCCCGCGTCTCCCAAGAAAGTTACCTACGACGTTGAGGCGAGCCTTTCCTAGACAGTGAATTGTACCCATTATAGGCCTCCGTAGAGAACTCGAGCATTCTTTTCTCATTCATCTTTCCACAAATAGGAAAATAGTTTTATATAAAAATTAAGCTTTTGACTCTCACAAATGCGAAACTCTATCTATCCTATATGCCCTTCTTAAGTCTACCCATAATTTTTATTATTTCCAATTTTAATATTTTTATTAGGACCGTTGAAACTGATACCACTTTGTAACACCCCTAAATCTCCCTCTACGGAAATACTAGTATAATACGTATAATTATACCGTAGAGATAGACTTGGGCGTATTACCGCCGCGTGATTACGCAAGGATACTCAAAATACTTAACTCACAACAAAAATTGCAGCGGAAACTCAACTTTCTTTTATTAATACTTATAAAAATAGTAACATTGTTATGAGTACTCAAAATAAAGATAAGACCAACATTCCTAAACTAGATGAAGTAAATCCCGGGACTCCCACATGCTCATTCATGACTCCACCTGAAAATAGTCAACACTGCTTACCATTACGGTAAGCAGGGCGAACCAAAACACATAAGAAATACGGATTAGCAAATTATGCTAAGTACGATAAGTGCAAGATAGTGTAAACTAAATTTATTTGCAAACATGCTTTTAAAACCAATTCCGATAATTAATCCAATAAATTCAAAACTCATTATTCCAAAATCGATTCTAATGATTCATATTCAAAATAATAGTTAATAAAACCAATTCCTTTATTAAGAACCAATTCCTTTTAATCCAATTCCTTACCCAAGTGTGCACACCCCCCAAGCTAGTCTCCTTATGTTACAAGGCTATTCTTGAGGAAAGACCCGGTCATACAAAGTCCAAGTATTTATTATTATTATTATTATTATAATTATTATTATTATTATTATTATTATTATTATAGGGGATTTATAAATAATTATTATGAGTAGTTGTAATTATATGAAATCATATTTTTAATGATGTTTATTACATATTAATTTAAAAGGTTCATGTACATATAGTTGAGAGGTTTTTAATTGTGATTATGTGTTAACCTTATATTGATTAAGGTTATATTTATTTGTAGGTTATGTTCGATAAAGGTTCTTGAGGTTCTTTTAATGTGGTTTTTCTATCAAGGATCAAGGTACGTTTAGGTGACTAGATATCTTTGAAAGTGATTGGTTTGAATAACATGTTTTACATGATTTGATTGGTGATTGAATTAAATTAATTTGATTTATGATTTTGAGATATAATAATAATAATAATAATAATAATAATAATAATAATAAAAATAATAATAACAATAATAATAATAATAATTGAATAAGATAAGAGAATAAGAAAGGATAAGAAACTAAGGAAAAGAGAAGAATTGGATTTGCGTTGGAAAGAATACGCAGAACTTGCAGAGGTTATAACTCCTTCGATATAACTCCGAATTGGATGATTTTTGAGCCTAACCTCAAGGATTTTTTTAGAGGAAAAATATTCTGTTACAAGTCAATACCCCAAAAACTGAACAAAAGTCCTCGGAAATTAGCTTCAAAGATAAATGGGATGATTTGTGTAAAATTAAGGAGAAGAAAAGAAGAGAATTAGTGTTAAGAATGTGAGAGGTATGAAGGGGTATTTATGGGCTAGCTCATGCAAGAACTATGGAAAGAGAATGTGGGAAGAATTATGGCTAGTAGGGTTTATGGGATTACTTGGAGAAGTGAGTAAAAAAATTAAGGAAAGTTTGGATATTAAGGTGATTATGTATACTTGAATATGGAAGGTATGTATGTCATGAAAAATAATAAGGAAATTAGAATTACTTGGGGAATAATTAAGAAGAATGAATGACAAGAAAATATGATGATTATATATTAAAAAGATGGAGAATTAGAATTAAGGAAAATTAGAGATTTTGGGAGATAATTAAAAATATAATTTTACCAAATAAATTCCCCCAAAATAATTCATGAGGGCCGAAAATATTGAGCTTACTATAGCTCAAATTTTCGGATTCCTCTATACATATTTAGGAAGATTTTGCTCGGTTTTTAAGAAATAAAATAATTGTATAAATAATATAGAATAAATAAATAAATAATTAATTAATTTAATACCAATTATTTACCAATAAATAATCAAGAAAAATCAGATTTTCCATACATTAAAAATTCGAAAATCCTAGCTATTATTGGAAAATTTTGGCCATAATAAAATAATTAATAAAATATTAATTTGCTTTAATTAAAATATCCGAAATTTGTAAATAATCCGTTTTTTAAAATTGGATAAATGGATAATAAATCTTATCCAAAATAATGATTAGTTTTCAAAATACTTTTGGCACCAAAATTCAAATATTATTTTGGCTCCAAATAATAAATTTACTAATATACCCTTTGTATAAAATAATTCTTAATTAATTAATTAGAAAATACGTATCAAAATATGGGGTATTACGTATGTCATACGATTCGATTTACGATTCTACCCGATTCTACATATTTTTTCTCTTAACTAGCGAAAACTTTACAAGTTTAAAACATGCCTACAACGTTATTGTCAATTATTGGTTTCTTAGTGGATAAACAACTATTTTCTATTAATAATTAGGTTTTGATCTTAAAATTTAAATATTTTAAATTAAATTTGGATATGACGTCTTGAATATGCATGTCCGTAGAATCGTACGATTCTACGATTCGATTTTACGATCCAATTATGAGTCATTCCGATTCAAAGTAGACACCTGATTTTAATAACCTTGATGGTGAGTCCAGTGATGAAGGAGACACAACATATGAGGGTCAGGGAAAAGGTGATAGAGAAAAATAAGAGGAGGGTGTACAAGATGAGGGTGTATTTACAGCATGTGATAAAGATCTAGAAGATAAGGCAGCTGAAGATCTAGAAGAAACTCAATTCATTGAAGTAGAAATTGATGAGAGTGATGAAGAGCTAAGGGAAGCAAGGGATAGAGTGAAGGATTGCAACTCTAGGATACTTCAAGTAGTTGAGCAGTTGGAAAAAGAAGTCTGTGAGAGGAAGGTTGTTGATGAAAGTGGTATTAGCATAGCAGTAGCATCAGAAGGTGGTTTTAGAAGTGATTGTGATGAGGATGAAGACATTGACACCCTAACTGGCAGTGATGATGAGGTAGATGGTCTTAAGGGAGAGTAAATGAGGCCAGATAGAGATTTCACAAAGTTTAAATGGAATGTAGGTCAAAGATTTGCTAATAGTTCAAACTTTAAGGATGTTGTAACTAAGTATGCAGTTATGCAAGGGAGGGATTTGAAATACACAGTGAGATGGAAAAGTAGGAAGAGGTTGGGAGTTAAATGTGTAGGAGATTTCCCCTTTTATGTGTATTGTTCTATGCATTCTAGGGATTCAACATGGCTGGTGAAGGTTGTAGTTGATTCTCATACATGCCATAGGAATATGAGTAAGAATAGGCAACTTAAATAAACTTGAGGGGCAAAGAAGTTGCTAGAGGTTTTCAAAGCTAGGCCACATTGGCCAACTAAAAAGATTGTGGAAACTGTAAGAAATGCTTACAGAATGATTGTATTCAAAGACTTTGCATACAAAGTTAATTATAGGGCTCACAGAATGTTACATGGCTCTTTGAAAGAGCATTACATGAAGGTTGAGAGTTACTTGAAGGCATTGCAAGCTGAAAGTCAAGAGATTGTCTTGGAGTCGATAGTTGCTCCACAACCAAACACTTCTACTCCAATATTTTAAAGACTGTTCACATGTTTTGATGGTGTTAAAGAGGGTTGGAAAACAGGATGTAGGAGAGTCATATGTGTTGGTGCAACATTTTTGAAGACTTTCTTAGGGGGTCAGATTTTGAGCGTTGTTTCTAGGGACCCTAATGAGCAAATGTATCCTATATGTTGGGCTATGGTAGAAAGGGAGAACAATATTTCATGGGAGTGGTTCTTCAACCATCTTAAGTCTTGCCTAGACCTAGAAGATGATGAAGGAATTGCTGTGATTTCAGATGAGCATCAGGTAAAAGTTTTTTCTTATTTGCTTTAGTTTGTTTTTGGTTTCATTAGTAAAATTTATGCTAAGTTTTTTCTTTTTTGATGTTGTTTCTGTAGGCTATACTAAGTGTTGTTGCTGGAGTACTGCTCCTAAAGGCAGAGCATAGGCACTGTGCTAGGCATATTTATGCCCTACGGCATAGGACCTACAAAAGAGATGAGATGAAGCTGCAATTTTGGAATATAGCCAAATTCTATAATGAAGCTGATTTTAATGAGGCGATGGATGAATTGAATGAAATGAATCCAGAAGCTACTCTTTAATTAAGGAGGTATAATCTAAACTTCTTTTGTAGAGCATTCATGAAGCCATGCATAAAAACTGATGCTAGGACTAAGAACTTGATATTCATATTAGAGGATATTAGGATAGCATTAATGCAGAGGTAAGTGCAAAAAAGATAAGATATGAAAAAATCGACTTCTGTAATTTGTCCTAGAGTACAAGCTAGGTTAGAGAAAGAGAAGGAAAAGGAAGCTAATTATGATGTAATGCCTTCCTCTAAGAGTAAGTTTAATGTGAGATATTACTTTGATCAGGTCAATGTAGATTTAGTTGGTAGGAGTTGTAGTTGTAGAAAATGGAATATGATAGAAATTCCATGTTGCCATGCTATTGCTTGCATATATTTTCTAAATAGAGAACCTGAGGCTTTTGTTGATGAATGTTACAAAGTGGAAACATATAAGAAGGTTTATAGTGGTTCTATACCTCCTTACGAAGGGGAGAGGTATTGGCCAAGGATTCCATGCAATTTAGACCCCCACTAATCAAGATTGATCGTGGCAGGCAAAGAAAAGGATTAAGCACCCTCTTAAGAATCCTAAGAAGCCAAGATCTTTCAGTAGGTCAGGGACAGAAATGAATTATTCCATTTGCAACAAGAAGGGCCACAATAAGAGGGGCTGCCAAGAGAAGGACTCTGAACCAACACAACCACCTGCAAAAAAAAGCCCAGGGAAAACCAAGAGGTGTATCATCAACTCCTGAACCAACACAACCATAATCCCACTTCAACTTCAACTCCAGCAATAGAAGCTACCCCAACAGCAACCTCTACCCATCATAACACTTCTGCACAACCCACTCAGTTAGGCAGGGGTAGAAGTATGATTTTTTCTGGTGAGGGGCTAGAAGTGTGTCTCAAACCATTACTAGAGCTACAAGTAATGTAGGAAGAGGAAAGGGATCTGCAGTGCCTCAATATGCAACTAGAAGTAATGCAGGTCAGGGGAGAGGGAGAGGCAGACGCAGAGAAAGGGGATGAACAGGGAGTGGCTGTGAATCTGCTGTTGCACCTGTTCAAGGATAGGGGAGAGGGAGAGGTAGTGGAAGCAGAGTTGCATGGAGTGGTAAAGAATCAACTGATGCACCTATTTCACCAAAGGGAGAGTGTTGTCAAGGGGTATAGGTAGAGCTATGACACTAGTTGGAGTTAGTGTGCTCTTTGGTGATGATGGAAACCCACTTGTAAGCTTACTTGCTTTGTGATTAATTTTTTTTTCTATTTTTTTTAAGTTGAGGTATTTATATCAATCTCATTACCTTTCCTTATGTGTTTGTCCTTATGTCTCAGGTTCTAGTACAAGAGCAAGGAAAAGATCTGTTTCTAAACTGTGATCCATCATCATATCTTGTTGTGAAGCTTGATTGCTTAGAGTGTTGAATTTAGTTTTGTTTTGCCTGTCTACACATCATTTAGAAAATTAATGTTGCTGTTATTGGGTGTTAAGACTTAGATTTTGTTGTTAATTGTTGTTATTTGGTGTTAACAGTTCAGTTATGTACTTCAACAATGATGCTACTATTTTGTATGAGCACGTTGAACAATTGTAGTTAAACAATGCTGCTCCTATTTTGATGTGTATTTGCACACTATTTTGATGTGTATTTGCACACTATTTTGATGTGTATCATGAAGCAATTTATATTCTATCAATTTGTGCAAATAATTTTTCTCTTTTTTCACTTACAATTTGTACGAAATCAATGCCTGATTTTGTTGACTTTATTAGTTGCTTCTTTGTTAATTTGGTATGTCATAACAGGTTTGCAAATGTAAACAAAAACTACCTAAACTCCGTATATTATTCAACAAAGAAGATCCATAAAGCATCCATTACAACTCCTAATTTCTTGTTTGACTAATTAAAAATAAAAACAACAAAGAACAAGCATCCAAGAAACCACCAATGCCAAGTACAAAGTTTTTTCAATCCTACTGAATTTATCTAACTCAATCCTCAATTCAATAACTTTTTTCTTCACCTCTTTCAATTCTTCCTCCAAATTAGCTTTCTTCAACTGCAGTTTCTTAATTTTTTTCATCTCCGAATTTTTGTTCAAACTCTAATTCGCATATGATAGTATCCTTTTCCAACAACTTGAACTGGTACTCTTCAACATCAGTGTGCTCAGTTACCCATTTGAAAATAAAATAAATAAAATATTGCAAGATATTCATTAATAATTTGAAACTTATTGGCCACACAGGACACCCATAGAACTTTATCCCAAAATTAGGGACCTTTGTCACTGTCTTAATTAGAGCTTCCTTCCCACAATTACAGCGAACTTACACATTCACAAGCCTTATTTTGGTTGAGGATGAAGCTGATGCGTATGAATTAGACCTCCTTGCAGCCATTCTCAGAAGATAATGAGAGGATGGAGAGAGAACCAAAAGGATGGAGATGATTGAGAAAGGAGAATGAAAGAACAGAGATGATGGAGAAAGAAAGAAAGAACAAATTGAAAAAGAAAAGAACAGAGATGGGGGTAATTAAAGGGAAAGTGGGAATAACCTGACACTTATATTCCACGTAGGCTTAGGGGAGGGGAAAGTTAAGTCAATCCTTGACTTTACCCCAAAACACTTGCCACGTCACCAAGTTAACCTGCAAAAACCGGTTGCCCATTAATCCGTACCATTTAGGGAAAAAGTACATAACAGGTGGTGTTATTATGGAATAATCAAAAGGTGGTGTTATTCTTGGCAGACCGCTTAAAGGTGGTTTTATTTTTTAGCAAATTTTCCAAATATAAATCAAATTGAAACAATTAAATTAGATTAAAGTAGAGTTGATTTGGTCCAAATCCTTAGTCAGTTCTACATATCTTCCGATCCCCTCCTTAGTTTAAGTATGGAACTTCAGGTGTTGTATGGACTCCTTGGAGTGCTTAAGGGATATATGATGAGATAATAGGGAAGGCTAGTATATAGGCTAAAGCATAAGAGAAAAAGATAATTGTTTGGTGTCGTATTTACAGAGAAAATTTAAGGGGTGAAGCACGGAACCCTAGAACTGAAGCGTTGCGAAAAATCTAAACCTTAAAATTACCATGTCACGGTGTAAAATACTGTGACACAATTTGCCGAGGCGCGGAAATTTTGTTGTGATGCGGTAAATTCTAGTTTTTACATGTTTTTAAAATTATGATAATTTTTTTATCCATAACTCGGAATAATGCATATAATATATTGTTAGAAAGATCATCATGTTTAATTTCCATCCCAATTAGAATCAGGTCATAATCACTTGTATATTTTAAGATATTGGTGTTTTAGTGAAAAGGTATCGATTTTGGGCCGAGTTTAGTGTTTTGCTCATATCGTATTCATTTTAAATCAAATTTGGGCTTATGATATACCGTTGGAAAGTTTATTTCAAGGTCTATTCTAGGGATGAAATTAAATTGGACAAAAACCAAAAACCAATCCAAACTAAACCGAATTAGAAATTCGGTTTGATTTTTTTCGGTGTGGATTGGTTCCAAAAAACTAAAACTGAAATTTTAAAGCCCAAAGAATTCTAGCCCAATTCTCTTACATATATACTTCGTATATAGTAAAACCCTAATCCTCCCTCATCTTTTCCAATTTCCCTTTCAGCCTTTCTGATCTGCGGCCACCACCTTTCTCACCAAAACCCTAATCCTCCCTCATCACCTCACTCACTCCGGCCACCACCTTCCCTCGCCACCACCTAAAACCCTATTTTATTTTCCTTTATTCTCTTTCACTATTTCAGCCTTTCTTTCTCACTTGCGGCAACCTTAGTTTTTCACTTTTTTTTTAAATTTCTCAGAGTCGCTCACCCACCGTTTCCCTTACCACCGATCTTGTCCATTTCATCACTCACCACCACCTTCCTCACAACCGTTACATTCAGTCACAGTCCCTTACCACCGCAACATCGCTCGTCAGTTGTTCCCTTCATAGTTCATACTTCCACTCACTACAACACTCAAAGGTAAGAGATCGAATTAACTTGCTTTTTATGTTTTGATTTTGCTTGAATTTTGATTAAATTTCTCCAATTTCTTTGTTTTTTTTAGGTAATTGCTTTTTATTGATTTGAATTAACCTAGTTATGTAGCTAAATTGTGTTTGCTAGTTGCTACTTTGCTTGAATTTGGCCTAATTAATTGTTGACTTTACAAAACCTAATAAAGTAGTAAGAATAGTTTTTCCTTGATATGCAACCGAATCATGAAGTGTTGTTGATTGGAAATTGTGATTGATTTTCTATGGGGTTTTTTAGCTCCCTCGATTTTGATTGCATCTGTAGTTGATTTTATATTTCTGTTTTTATAATTTTTTTATATATATACATGGATTTGTTCATTTGGAACTTTCATGTAATAGTAATATTTTTTAATTTAATTTGTTATTTTTCTTGGTTTTTTTGTTGTTGTACAGGAAGTTGAGGAGCTTGGAGCTGCCAAGTTAATTGAAGGCTTGAAGTTTCTATGTTGGCTGTTGTTACATTTTAAGTCCTTTCATATGTTTGTAAGTTAATTTTAATGCCTGGACAATTTTTTTAATTATGGACTGAATTTTTTTTTAAAAAAGACTTGTTATGCATAGGGGTGTACATAAACAGGACCAGACCTGAAAACCGACCGAAACCGGACCTGTTGGGACCGGACCTGACCCGGACCTGTAGATTCAGGTCTGGTCCCGATCATTGAAATTTAAGGATTCTGGTCCCGGTCCGGATCAGGTCTAAAACCTGAAACCCGATAAAATTGTGTTTTTATAAATAAATAAATAAATAAATAAAAGCTTTTTTTTCAAAACAAGAAATCAATTTCATTTTTAACCCTAACTCCCTCACTCTCTGACTCTCTCAACCTCTCAGCTGACACCCACATCAGTTTATCCCTCACGCCCTCACGCTGCACGGCTGTACGCTCCCCTCAGGCGCCCACCAACGCGAAAACCGCCTTTGCACTCTTCATTAGCCACCACGCAAACTCCACAGCCACCAGATCACGCGATTATATAGATCACGACCACCAAATTACGCGGATCCAACGACCGCAACCACCAGAATGCCTGGCTCCAGCGATTGCAACCATGAGATCGCGTGATTCCGGCGACCCAGCAGTCACTACATCTGGGCTTACAATTCTTATGGATGTTGTGTTGAGGTGGTTCCTGATTTCTTGCTGCCTTCTAATTAAGTTCTAACTGCCTTGTTCACCTCAGCAAGCATTTTGGAGAATTAAGGGTGTTGATTGATGAGGAAGTTCATCATGAAGCAATTCGTTTTGTAAAATCCGACTTCGCAGCTTATGGTTAATAATTTATGGGTTGTTTTTCTGTATTAAAAAAATAAAAGTGCTAATAAATGTACTCCCTCTCTCCCAGTTTACTTGCAACATTTTGACTAGACACACTTGCCGATATACATGTTTGACCGTCCATACCTTTTATTATATATTTATAAAAGCTATAAAATGTTTATATTTAGAAACAATACATTAAAATAGATCCAATAACATCTTACATGATTACATTGACTTTCATATAATAACTACAAAAGATGGTCAAAGTGAGATGTGTGAATAGTGCAAAAAGTCAAAATGTTGCGAGTAATTTAGGACGGAGGGAGTATTTTTTTTTTCAAATTGATTTTTTTAAAGAAAAAAAAATTGGTCCAATGAGGTCCAAAATCGGACTGGACTTGTTTTTTTCAAGTCTGGTCCGGAACCGAACCTGTTGATTCAAGTCCGGTCTCCGGTCCTTGAAAAATAGAGATTTAGGTCCCGGTCCCAACAGGTCCGGTCTGGTTTTGGACCGGTGTACAACCCTAATTATGGAATAGACTACTGTAGTTGTAATTCATGGCAATTATTAAGCTATTTCTTTTAAATTTCTAGGTACAAAATTTAGGTCATAAAGGCCAAAACAATAGGTCCAATTATCATGCCCAATTTTTAGGCCCAAAATAACATGCCCAAAAAAAAAATCGGTTCGGTTTGGATTCAATTTTCAAAACCGAATTATTTCGGTTTGGATTGAATTGGATTGAATCTATATTTGGTTTGGATTCGGTTTCAAAAATCCAAAACCAAATTAATTTGGTTTGGATTCGGTTTTGTGTAAAATCCAAACCGAGTACCGAACATTCACCCCTAGTCTATTCAACCAAATAATATTTGGATCAAAACTATAGGACTAAAAAATCAGTTTAGCTCGGTTTTATGATGTTGACATAAAAAGAGGAAAATAAGTTATAGTTTGGTGAAATGGGCTAATAACTGCGTTGGTTTATGAAATTTATTTAATGGAATATGGATTTAAGCACTCTAAAGATTAAATACTCAACCCGATTAATAATGGTAGTGAAAGGTTGTTCATCATCAGGTTTGGTTTTGGGGAGACATTTTTAGGTGTCTACAATTAGGATCTTGCTAATTATATTTTGATGATTTGATTATGATAATTGTTGTGTCGATCACTATACATTGTTTGATTTTTCATTACGTTCTTCCTGCAGGTTTAAAGGGAATTTATATTTGAAATCATGCTTAATAAGATTATTAATAATTTGATTTAGCCTTATATGATTTTAATTCAAGTGATCGCCATAATCGCCAATAATAGATTTATTTGTGCATTAATAATCAACCAATGTAGATTAAATATGCTTATAATTTATTTATGAATGTATGTTGATCGAAAAGCGCACATGAATATCATAAGAATTAACTTGAGGCCAATTTCGGGCAAGTTCAATCTCTTTTAGGTTGGGTTTGTACCATCATCCTGGAATATACAGTCATGGTTTCGGACTTTTATGGAGTTAGTGATCTCTATGATCGTGAATGGGTTGTACCCTTCAATTAATTTTATTTTAGCTCCAAATAATAAAATTACTAATATACCCTTTTTATAAAATAATTCTTAATTAATAATTAGAAAATACGTATGAAAATACGGGTATTACAGTCTACCCCCCTTAAAATAAGTTTCAACCCGAAACTTAGCCAAAAGAAACAAAAATCATTTTGAAATTATTGGTTCATGCACAATCCTAACTTGACTCAAGACTCTAACCAGACTCAAGTAAGACTCGAAATCACTCAAAAATGACTCAAAAAGTAGTTGCGCGTAACTCTATCGCCCTCTACCCCCCTTAAAAGGAGTTACGCCCTCGTAAATCGACCAACACATTAGCTCACTAAATAAATCAACTATATTAACAATTTATCAACAATCATCAAGAAAAGTAAGGAAAACCAGAAAGTTTCAAACATCCAAAGAGTTTAGGTTTTAAAATGATTTGAATACGAATAAAAGTAGTGAGTAAACTTGAAAAATATTTTTATAAGTCATTCGAAAAGTAATTTAAAATACTTACATTAGGAGAAATCATTGAAAATACTGTAAAAGTCTCTTATATATTTAATTACAAGGTATAAATTTTGTATACTTGTAATAAAATACTTATTTCAATAAAAGTCTTACTTTTTCATAAATAAATAAATAATAAATAAATAAAAACTCAATAATCACATATTCAACTTCATAGAAGACACTGTCATGGGTACTTAGCATAGAAGGAACACATCTTATCTTGACCCTCTTATCGCTTGTAGATTAGCAACTTGTCTCAAGGTATCCTCCAAAGGTATTAACAACTTCCCCAACACATTCATAAATCCTGGTAATACATCCTTAAATCATAATCATTAACTCTTGGTTACTTCATAATATTTCGTTTTAAACATTTAAAAAAAACTCGCTCATCTTTTCTCAAAATTTCAAATTCCTCATTCTGGTTGTTATAGTCCATAACTCATCTTTAAGGCAATTCATTAATACCTCAATGCAATAATTGATTATTCCATCATTAATAACTCCTCACCTATACCAATAAACTTTGTCGTCAATCCATTAAAGTAAAATCCTTTAAGTAACCATCCAAACAATCATTCTTTTAACTAACTCAACCCGATTAATAATGGTAGTGAAAGGTTGTTCATCATCAGGTTTGGTTTTGGGGAGACATTTTTAGGTGTCTACAACTAGGATCTTGCTAATTATATTTTGATGATTTGATTATGATAATTGTTGTGTCGATCACTATACATTGTTTGATTTTTCATTACGTTCTTCCTGCAGGTTTAAAGGGAATTTATATTTGAAATCATGCTTAATAAGATTATTAATAATTTGATTTAGCCTTATATGATTTTAATTCAAGTGATCGCCATAATCGCCAATAATAGATTTATTTGTGCATTAATAATCAACCAATGTAGATTAAATATGCTTATAATTTATTTATGAATGTATGTTGATCGAAAAGCGCACATGAATATCATAAGAATTAACTTGAGGCCAATTTCGGGCAAGTTCAATCTCTTTTAGGTTGGGTTTGTACCATCATCCTGGAATATACAGTCATGGTTTCGGACTTTTATGGAGTTAGTGATCTCTATTATCGTGAATGGGTTGTAACTTCACATCCGTGAATGGTTTACAATTAGTTCCTAAAACTTGTTGGTGCTCTTTTATCTCTAGATTCCTTCTCTTTGGACGCCACTATGCTTAAATGCATGACTATAGTTGGACTCAAAGTTGATGTTTGCAAAGTTCCCTACAAGTTTTTTTTATTTATATATTTTGTTATTTTTAATCTCATTAGTTGTCAAACAAATAAACTCTTATTTGACATTACATATATAATATCCTTTAATTTGATTGAATTTAATGACATTTGATATAGAGGAAATTTGATCTAAGGACTTTGGCACCCCAATACTTAGGTATTACCCTGGGAAATTAACCAACAACTAGCTAGTTGACATCTGACATCTACATAATATATAACATCAAATTATACACACACACACATATATATATATATATATGTGTGTGTGTGTGTGTATATATATATATATATATATATATATATATATATATATATATATATATATATATATATATATATATATATATATATATATATATATATATATAGAAGCATTATACACATCTTTCCTTGTGCATCCAAGTCGATTACCTAATAGAATCATGGCATGATTATGCTCCATAAAATGTTTTGTAACAACCCACATACCCTTTATCATCAATAATAAACTCAACATAAGCTCGACAATTTGTACCAACATCCAATTTCTCAAATCTCCTAACATCCCTCTTAGAATGGTCTTTCAAACCAACATTGAAACACAAATATTTCCTACATACGTATACTCTGCCAAACAGGAGTTTGACAAACTTTTCTCTTACTTTTGCCTTCCTTATACTAAAGCCAAACTTAAAAGTATAATAATTGTAAAAATCATATGCTTCAGAATCACATGTAACTTGCTTAAATTATAACTCAGACTGTTTGGCTTCAACAAAAACAATTGAATATGTACCGACTGAAATATAATAAAATACAACAAATGTTAACAATGTTCATAATTATAAACAATATGTTCATATGTTCATAATTATATACAATATGTTCATATTAAATGTCATAATGTTCATAATATATAATAAACTGCTTATTTATTAACAGAATTATAAAATTACTCATTATTATAACAAATATTTTCATAATCAACATAAGAACGTTCATAATATACAAAATGTTCAAATATGCAACATAAATCGTTCACATAATAAAACATGATATTGAGTTCACATTACAAATTACTAAACTACATATTCATCAATGAAATAATGAGCATACAATTCAGAATTAATTATGAATTGATTTATTATAAGCAAGTAGAAATTAAAAATAACATTCAAATATACAAATAATAATATTCAGCATGTATTCAGCAAATTGAACTAATATTGGAACAAACAATTAATAGAAATTCATACAAATTAACGAAAACTATCAAATTCATACAAATTAATGAGAACGATCAATAAATTAATCGATCAAATTAATGAAAACAATAAAAAAAATATATCAATTAATTGATCAAAATAGATTGAAATCGATTATAATGAATTGAAATTGATCATAATGGATTGAAATCGATCGGATTAGCTTCAAGAAATTCAATTAATATTAAAACAAGGATTAAATCCACAAATTCATCTCAAAAACAAAAAATAAATCAATATTGATCACAATGAATTCAGAATAACTAAACTGGATTGATCTCTTCAAATATTTCAACGATTTCCATCACGTTAAATGCAACAACTCAATGGAAAAATTGAAAGGAAAAAAAAGGAAAAATCGTCATCATTAATCCCAACTTTGTCTCGTCCGTCAATAATAATCCCTCTTTTGATTATTCACCATCAATCCCAACTTTATACCCTATTAATTTCTATTGCACTCAACCGGTCATCTAACTTGATGTAGCAGGTTACCTAGACACGTGTCAGCGTATGATTCGCTTAAAAAATAAAAAATAAAAATAAAAATAAATAAATAAATAAAGTTTTTAAAAAAATAAAATAAAATAAAATAAAATTTAAAAAAAACACCTTTTCACTTCTCCCCCTTCCCTCTCTGCTATCTATGGTTCTCCACTATGCCACTAGCAACCAGATGTCGGCAGCAGTACCTCCCTTCCCCCCACCTTCGTATCGCATCCTCCCTGCCCACCTCCCTTCCCACCTCACCGCTTCCCCTTCCCTGCGCACTTCACGCACTCAATAGACCCCTGTAACTCCCACTAGGCGAAAATATGAATTGGCCACCGGTTCAAAACCCCCAAGGCCACCGGTTTTGAACCGGTGGTCATTTGGGGGGTGGCAATAAACCGAGGCAAGGCCACCGGTTCAAAACCGGTGGCAAAAAGGCTTAAGGCCACCGGTTAACCGGTGGCAATAACACTTCCCGCATTTTTTTTTTTGGTATTAGTAAGCATTGCCACCGGTTTTTTCGGTGGAACCGGTGGCAATAATGCCCAAAAAAAAACAAATTTTTTTTTTTTATTTTTTTCACTTAAAAATCAAGAGACACTTACATATAATCATAATATACATCTTTTTTTTCCCTAGAAATTGAGAAATAATGATTATATTACATTCAATTATCTGGAATGATAATTCTATTAAAAGGAAATGGGATGATGTTTTATTTTTATTAGCTAAATCATACTTTAAAAACATAATACAAATAAATTATACATTTCATATGTTCCTAGCTTCGTAACCTTATTTATCAAAATTACGATCTTAACAACTCAGAAAGAATTCGCATAATGATGTAATTGCAATAGATCTGCAAAAAAACACAAAAAATTAAAACACAATTAAAAATAAATAAAAAAATCTGCAAAAAAAATAAAAATCAGAAATGATAAACAAAAACTTTAGATATGAAAATTTTAAAAAAAAAACCACCAAAACCCACAATCCACGACCCACAACCAACGACCCACCACCCACCACCTAGAACCCTCGACCCACCACCCAGAACTCTCGACCCACCACCCAAAACCAACGACCCACCACCCAGATTCAACGACCCACCACCCACGACCCACCCCACCACCTACCTAAATCCACCCCACCACCCACCTAAAACCACCACACCACCCACCTAAAACCACCGCCTTCGCAAATAACAACCCAAAATTAACAAAAACAGAAAAAATCGACCAATCACCCACCACCCAAAAACAGAAATTTTTTTTGAAAAAAACACACAAATCTTCATTCGACGACTCTCCATACTTTGAATTAGGTTTACGAGGCCAAATTCGACCATAAAAACTCTAGATCTAGAGTTTTGATGGTCGAATTTGACCTGAAAACCTATGGTTTCATCACGAGGAGAGAGAAAGTGCGACGATGTTGGTGGCTGCGGTGGTCAGTGGCGACGGTGTGGGAAACTAAAAACCGTTTAAAACTTGTTTTTGATGTCGGTCTTGGTGGTTGCGGTGGTCAGTGGCGGTGGTGGTAGTGGCCTTTGAGGGAGATTTAGAGAGGGAGATTCAAAGAGGGAGGACGACTAGAGCGATTCAGAGAGGGAGAGCAGGATAGAGAGAGAGAACAGAGAGGGAGAGAAGGAGAGAGAGGGGGAGTAAGAACGAAGGAGAGAAGGAGAAAGAGAGAAGGAGGAGAGCAGGAGGAGAGGAGGAGAGGCGATAGAGGAAAGAGAAGATTAGGGTTAGGGTATATAAAGGAAGGGGAAAGAGAATGGTGGGATTTTTTTTATTAGTTGATTATTGCCACCGGTTCAAAACCGGTGGCCTTTATCATTTATGCCACCGGTTCGGTTTGAACCGGTGGCAATGTACATATGCCTAATCCCGCCCATTTTTTAAGCCACCGGTTTTCAAAAACCGGTGGCCATTGAGCGGTGCCTTTTTCAATTTTTCTACTAGTGTCCACCAACAACAACCCGCTACCACCATGACCACCCCAACCCCTTCCCCCCCCCCCCCGAGCGCCGGTGCCGGTGCTTCCCCATTCACCTCCCATTTCCTCTTCGATCACCCCGCAAACCAGCCAAAATCCCCCAAATCCTAACCCCGAACCCTAACATTCGAAACCATTGGCAAACCGGAGACGAAATTATCCACTAGTAGCCAATAAAGGGTTGAAATCAACCATTTAGCCCCAACATCGACCGATTTCGGCCATTTATGGCCAATTTTGGTGGTCGATTTTGAGGAGGGGATTTTTTTGGCGGGGAAACGGCCGTTTAGGGCTGTGATGGGTTTTCCGGTGGTGGTGGGATAGGAATGGAGTGCGTGTGGTGGTTGGTTGCACTGGGCTGCGTGTGGGGAAGGTGTGCGTCGGACGTTGGTGGTGGTGGTGTGGTGGTGGTGGTGTGGTGGTGGAGGTGCACTAGTAGAAAAATACAAAAAGGCAACCCCCCAAAGGCACCGGTTCAGGCCAAACCGGTGCCAAAAACCTGCCTAAAATTGGGCGGAATTTCTGACCAAGAGCAATGGCATCGGTTCAGCTCAAACCGGTGCCAAAAATACAAAGGACACCGGTTTGAACCGGTGCCACTAAACCGGTTCATCTATATAATTAAAAAAAAAACCCGCCCCATATAAACCCAAATAAAACCCTAACTCTCCCTCACTTCCTCAGCCGCTCCTCCTCTCTTTCTCTCTCCTCCTTCTCTTTCTCTCTCCTCCTTCTATCTCTCTTCTCTGTTCGCCTTCTTTCTCCTTCTTGGCCATCAGTTTCCTTCGATCTCATCTCCTTTTCTCTCTCTTTCTCTTTCTGTTTCGTTCTTCCCAGATTATCCTCCCCTTCTCACTCGTTTCCACCACCAAAGGCCACCACCGAAGAGGCGAAGACCACCACCAAGACTAACACCCAAGACCACCAAACACCGATTCTAGGTACATGCATGTGTTTTTTGAGTTTTTTTTTTATTTTTCTTTATTTTGAGATTTCTGGGTTTAATTAATCAAGTTTTAGGTTTAATTGGATTTTTCTGGATTTAATTAATCGATATAAATCGATTTTTAGATTTTAATTCTATTGATCTGGGTTTCATTAATCGATTTAAATCTATTTTCGGAATTTATTTCGATTTTTCTTGGGTTAATTTTTGATTAAAATAATCGTTTTTTGGGCTAATTAATCGAGTTCTGGGTTAATTTTCGATTTTTGTTGGTTAATTAATTGAGTTCTGGGTTATGGCTAGCATTTCAATTTTTCTTGGTTAATTTTCGATTAAAATAATCGTTTTTTTGGGTTCATACATTCGTTTTTGGGGTTGTTTCTGGGTTTTGTTTTTAGATTTTGAATTTTTTTTCGATTTCAAGTTTTTTTTTCTGTGTTTTTTCGATTTCAATTTTTTCTTGGTTTGAATTTTTTTTCAATTTTTGGGATTAAATTCTGGGTTTTTTGTTCAAAGCTTAATTATATTAATGGATTTTTTTAATTGGTGCAAGTATGTTATTTAGATCTGAAATCGAAGAAGCAAGATACAAGAATGAATGGGGTTTTTGTTTTTGTTTTTTATTTATATTGTAATTTTTTTTTTAAATTTATAATGTAATTTTTTTTTTGTATTTATATGTTGTAATCGAAGTATTTATATGTTGTAGTTTTTTTTATTATGTATTGCAAATTTTCGATGATATTGATGTTGCAAATTTTCGATGATATTGATGTTGTTTTAATCGATATTCGCTTTATGTTATGTTTTGATGTTTTTATGTATTTTAGTCTATTTAATTTTTAAGTGGAAAAAAAATTATATATTTTTTGGGACCGGTTAATCGGTGCCAAAAAACAACAAAATAATTTTTTTTGGCCATTTTTAACCGGTGCCAATTCCAATTTTTGGCACCGGTTTGAACCGGTGCCTTTTTAACCCACTTATTGGCACCCTCCATATTGACACCGGTTCAAACCGGTGCCTTAGGCCGGGTTTGAACCGATGCCAATTTCATTTTTTCACGTAGTGGTGGGGTAGGTGCTGGGTTAGTTTTAGTAAATTTAATTTTATTTTTTAAAATATTTATTTTTCCTATTTTCTTTTTTTTTCAACCAATTACATATTGACACGTGTGCAAAAAAAATCTAATTCACATATGTTTACATGATTAACCGGTTGCAAGTCATATGGGTGCAATAGAAATTACTCCTTTACAAAGTTGGCAATGATGGTGAATAATCGAAAGTAGGGATTATTATTGGCGGACGAGGCAAGTTGGGATTAATGATGGCAATTTTTCCAAAAAAAAAAAATCAAAGAAGAGATGAGAGAGAAAAAAAGAATTATAATCGAAAAAGAAATAAAAAGAATCAGAATAAAAAGGGAAAGAGAGATCCTGTAAAGAAGGAAAAAAAATAAGTTAAGATGGCGAGAAGAGGAGAAGAACATGAAGATGCATTTAATTTAGAGAAGATAGCGTTTAGTAGTGGTCCAACTATTCTAGATGGACCAGGGTCTATAGAAAAATTTGTAAATGTCGTTAAGAGACGAGGCAAACGATGGTCATATTTTATTGGGCCATGGGAAGGTCGAGTTACGCCAATATAGATCGCAACTCAATTGGGAATCGATAATGGATGAGCCAACAAACGATCAAGCAAAACCAATATATGGAAAAGCCAACATTGCATGTACATGAATGTACCGTGAAATATCTATATTATTTATTTTACATTATTTATTTTCTTTTCCTAAGAAACTAGATGAAGCCCGTGCACGGTTTGTTTGAATTTTTCAAACAAAATTTTTTAATTAATATGCTAAAATTGGTTATATATTTAGATAAAATTCCTATATCAAAAGAGAATTTTTATATTTAATTAATTTAAATTTAAAAATGATATTTGTCAATTTTGCTTACATGGCATTTGAATTATTTAATTATAAAAGATTTTAATAATCTATTATTTAATTGGCAACTTTTAAAATTTATAATTCTACATGGCACACTAAAAAAAATAGATCCTATGTTGCTATTTAAAAACTCGGAAAAAAATTCCGCATTGAGCAAATATTTTGGCCCGAAATTAAATTATAGATCCTACGATTCCTACCCAATATAGACCATTTCCATAAGAACCTTTGGGCAACTACCCGTTGTCCAATAACCATGTCTAGTTCATTTAAATTGCTAATTATAATACAAATTGAAAATTATATTTCTTTCGTTCAAAAAAAGAATATTATATTTCTTAGGTTGCTAACTTGCTACCTAGTTTCTACGTTTTTTCCTCCTAATTACTCATCCATCATCTCAAAAGCTACCTCGTGCTTATGTAATGCAACTCTACATATAAACTATGAAATGTCAAATGAATTAGTATTATTAATCACTTTCATTTTGAGAATCCGAGCTTAGACGCCACAATTTCATACTATTTCTTCTAATACTAGGATAATTTGAAAATTATCACCTACCAAATCATGAGATAACCTAAATTACACAAGATATATCTTTACAGAATATTAACAAGATAATATTAACAGATTATCTGAAGCGGAAAAAGGTCGGACGCGCTGTGATGTGGCTAAGCGGGCTAGGATCGTTAGGGTTTTAAAAGAATAAAGAAAGGAAAAACCCTAATAGGAATCTGATACCATGTAGAATAGTGTAATTCTCCTTATTGGAGGCATTCTCATTAATTCAATATATATAGGATTTACAACCTAATCATGAGATGACCTAAATTACACAAGATATATCTTTACAGAATATTAACAAGATAATATTAACATATTATCTAACAATTTTTTTTTGGAATATTTCCACCAACTATTTTTTAAAACATCAAAAAATTTCACCTACTTGCTCTCAACTCAAATATGTCGTCATGTGGGGCCCACTCGATTTCTTTCTTTCTCACTTGATTACTCATTCTAATGTATTGTACTCCTCTTAAAATTGGAGAAAAACTTCAATTCGTGATATAGTTAACACGAATATGTAATTTAATTTGAATCTTTTCCTCGATTTTGGGAGGAATGCAATATAAGAGAATGAGAGAAATTGAGAGAAAAAGAAATAAAATGAGGGAAATAAGGTAAGATGGTAGTTCGTGGGCCTCACATGACATTACACTTCAATTTAGACCCAAGTAGGTGGGAAGTTTTGATGTTTTAAAAAAATTGTTGGTGGTAAAATTCATAAAGAAAGAAAAAATAAATAAATAAATTATAGGTGGTAATTACTAAAATAACCACAATCGTAGGTGGTAATTGCCAAAAAATCCTTTTTTCTACCACGTATTTCAATAATTGCCAAAAAATCCTTAGGAATCTAATGATGCTATAAAATGGAAATTAAACTACGCAGTAATTTGTTTTATTAATTTACAAATGGTACGGTGGTAGCTGGTAGGTATTCCATGACAATATTGGACTAAACATCAGACCAATTAAATGGAAATGATGTTAGAAGAAATATTGTTAAGAAACATATTATTGTTAACAAACAATATTATTTAACTAGCAAGTGTTAGAAGAAATATTTTTAAAAAACATATTGTTAATAAACAATATTTTTAATAAACTAATAAACGTTAGAAGAAATATTGTTATTAATAAACATATTGAACTAAACAATATTTTGAATGAGTTGTTAATAAACATCAGATCAGTAGAATTTAGAAGAAATAGTCGAAAAATGTGGTGTCTAAGATCAGAATGGAAGTGATTAATAATACTAATTCATTTGACATTTCATAGTTTATATGTAGAGTTGCATTATATAAGCATGCGGTGGCTTTTGAGATGATGGATGAGTAATTAGGAGGAAGAGACTTAGAAACTAGCATAATAAACTATGAAATATAATTTTTCAATTTGTACTAGAATTAGCAATTTAAATGCATGATGATTTAAGCTATGAAATACGAAGTATAATATTTCAATATGTACTAGAATTAGCAATTTAAATGCATGATGATTTGAGCGAGCTAGCTATGAAATACGAAGTATAATATTTCAATTTGTCTAGAATTAGCAATTTAAATGCAGGATGATTTGAGCTAGCTATGAAATACGAAGTATAATATTTCAATTTGTCTAAAATTAGAAATTTAAATGCATGATGATTTGAGCTATGTTTAGCTAGCAATTAATATAATCCATGTTTCATTATATATAGTTGTCTGCTCAGCCAAACATGACATCCATCAACAATTGGTGAAAAGATTCTCCTAAAATATAAGTTGTTAGGGGTAGATTTAGAGCCTATTCATATTTAATTAATTTCAGTTCAGTTCAGTTCAGTTCAATTCAGCTCCAATCAGTGCAGTTCAGCTCCGATCCGATCAGTTTAGTTCAATTCAATTCAGCTCATAATTTCCTTCTCTCATAAAATATTCATTTCAGCTTTATTCATTTCAGCTCATTTCAGTAAATGTGAACAGACCCTTAATATTATTTATACACTGAAAGTAATGTCTCCCTAGAGAAGCAATCTAACAACCTTATCTCATGGCACACCAAGCCGGACTGGTACCGGGAAAAAGTGATATTGTATGGAACCCAACAACAAATCCCTTCAATGATTGTAATAGACCTAAGTATGAGCAGTCTGATAGACCTAATATATGATACTCCCTCCGTGTTTTAATAAGTGTTAGTGTATAACACTTACCAAATACGGTCATGTTTAAATAAGTGTTACACTTTTTATTTTTGGCAAAAAACTACATTAAAATATTTTAACTTTCTTCTCTCATGCCCAAACAGATTAGTACTTTTTTTTATTATATCTTTTCTTTCACATTCATTACTTTCCAATAAACTATTAACCTCGTTATCTTTCTTTTACAATTTTTTAATACTTTAACTACCCCACTTACCTCTTATTTTATTTAAGTCAATTAAATTGCCAAAAACTATATAACGGTCAAACTGTAACACTTAAAAAACACAAAGGGAGTAACTCTAATGGGCTATTTATGACAAATCTAGTTGAACCCAAAAAAAAAAAGAAAAAAAAAAATCACATAATCAATGAATTAATTGAATATTGCCTCCATTACATCTTCTCCCACTATATAAAGGTGGGCAAGCATGGCATTATTGTTTACAAGTTACATACAGAAGAAGGTTATACTTAATTAAGGTAAGTGGCTATCGATCTCTTTAATTAATTAGCTTGCTCAATTCATTGATCTTCTTAACTACCTTAGTATTAATATTTATGGGTTTTAATGGATTACAAATGCAATACAAGATACAAATAATAGAGGTCTGTGATTTGAAACAATGACATATTGTACACAGAGTCATAGACCTTTACTCATAAGTCATTAGAATTCAACTCAACCAAGATCTAATTAGCACCTTAAATAATACTACCTTTGTTACAGGTTATGTTTAACGATTAGACATTTTCCCTCTTTACTTTATGTCAAATCGTTGCACATAACCTATAACAGAGGTAGTATTTGGCACTAATGCCATAGCGGTTCCAGTATGAGTTCAGTGGAAAAATCTGACCAGTTCAATTAGAAAACGAATATTGGTTAATGGTTATATAGATTACAATGCACAACAATATATATTGCTTTCTCCTGCGACCCAGTGGTAGTTGTTTGGAATATCTTTACAATGGTTGTGGGTTCGAAAACCCCCAGCATCCTGTTTATGAGGTCAATTTCAATTAAAATTGTATAATAATTTGTGGTTGGTATGTAGGAGATTAATATACTGAAAAGATGGCCAGCAATAATGTTGAAGCTACATTGAGTGTTACGCTCGAAAACGGCGATGGAGAAGATCCTGCACAAATTTATGGAAATATAACCGGTCGCTTTGGAATCGGTAGCCAATTTTCACTCTTTAATAAGCTTCAAAGTCAACGCATTGAAGTAAGGCCAGGGAAATTCATTCCCTTAAGCCAGTCGGCTGTGAATGTGCCTGGAGCCGCCAAGGAAATGGAGATCGAAGCAAACTTGATGGACTATGATAGTCTTTCTGCCGATGATGAAATAGCAAATGGTAAAGTTGTGTTTCTAGTCAAAGAAGCGGGTGTTAGTGAGACGAAACCCATCACCGGAAAACATGGCTCTATCGAAGTCAAGGTCCTTTGGGGCTGATCAGAGCCCAACTAATATAATGCATGCTAGTGCAGTAGCAGTAAGTCTTGATAACTAGCAAGCTAGCCGCGCTAGGATAAATAATAATAATGTATAACTAAATAAAACTTCCCTGCACTAGTGTTCATGTTTCCTATGCGTGTGATCATGATTAATTGTATTATTTCCTCAATACAATTATCTAAATAATATTTCTGTTTGTTGCTTTCTTGTCACCTCTATGGCTCCAAGTCTCCAACAACCTCTATATGTCCTTATTTTCTTGTTGATTAACGAAATTAAATGATAATAAGGACAGGGTGTTCTAGCTAGTCTTTATGCTATCCCTTGATGTTTGAGATATATGGCTACTTATTGCACCATTTCATCTAGGGTTGCACTCAAACTCTGATACTTTGATACAAGGGGATACTTAAAAATTTCGAGCAAAAGGAGAAATCCCAGATAGAAGGGGAAGAGCACTAAAACAATTTCATTTAGGCCTGCACATAAACTTTGATGCTTATGATGTTTTTATTTAGTTTTGCTTTGAGGCTATCCTCTCTACCTGCAAAGTTGTGTTTGTTATACTCCGTATTTTGATTGTTTGAGTTGTAGTCACTGCAGTAGCGCAGTTCGTGTTAGGTTGGCTGCAAAGGGAGTTTAATAGTGAACTAAGTTCTTGTAAACTTGTGCTAGACATTCATGATTTAATGGCTCAAGTGTTGTTATAGAAGGTTGTTGAGTGCAAAATTTGGTTTTTATAAGATGGTTTTCAACAGATTTTCCTTATTCATATATGGATTTCACCAAGTTTAGTAGAAAATAATCAAGGAAATTTTGTGAAAAACTATCTACTTGTTATAGTCCAGAATTTGCGAGAAACTACCTATTAAAAATATGTTGTAATTGACTACCTAATTTTTAAAAAATATTTTACTACCTTACGCCGGAATATGAAATTTGACCAAAATTCTCCGGCGTTGACTTGGTCACGTGACCATCACGTGACACTCAATGACCCCTTTCTTTCCCAAATTTTCCAAAAATTTTCCCCAAAACCTACCCCATTTTAACCCAGAACCCTCAATTTCCCCACAAGTACTCATTCGACAAAACCAATGCTCATCTCCTCTCTCTCCTCATTACCACTATTTCAACCACAGTAATTTGACAAAAATTGCAGAAGCTCTGAACATCAATGGCGAATTGCATGCACAGGGCATTAAAACATGATTTGGTAAGTTTGGACTTTCAATCATCAATTTTCCAAAAATTATCAATTGAAAAAAGTTTTCAATCGAAAACTATTACAGAAACATCGATAAAAAAAAATAAAAATATAAAATAAAAAAATCTAAATTAGAATATAGAAAAATAAATTTGCCTCAAAGATTGGAGATTGGAGATACGAAGTACAATTAGGGATTCTGAGGGTTAAAAAGGGATGAATTCGACAATGGGTTTCTTGATTTGCTCTGGTTTTTGGCCTATTGTTGGGCGGCAATGGTGGTTTTGTGGCCGTTGGGGTGGTCGGTGTTGGAAGTTGTGGTGCAGGTGGTGACTGGCCTGGTGAGTAGTAGTGTTTGGTGGCGATAAGTAGTGATGGGGCTGCTGCAATGGAGGTGCGATTATTGGCTTATTGCGCGTGTGATGGACTTGCACTTGGCTTTGGAAGAAGACGACATTCGTGCACCTCCAATTCCCAATTTTCGTTAAACAAACCCTAATTTCATGGGAACGAATTTGGGGGTTCTGGGAAAAAATGTTGAAATTAGGGGTTAGTGGGAAAAATTGGGAAAGAAAGAGTCATTGAGTGTCACGTGAGCTGAGCATCACGTGACTAAGTCAATGTCGGAGAATTTCGGTCAAACTTTAAAATCTGGCAACATGTAATAAATTACAATATTTTTCAAAAATTAGATAGTCAATTACAACATTTTTTTATAGGTAGTTTCTCACAAATTTTAGAGTATAATAGGTAGTTTTTCACAAAATTTCCCAATAATTAATGTACCCGTAAATAACAAACAAGAAATTATTCGACAGGTAGAAACCACAGTCATGAGTTCAGGGATTAATCAAGCTTCCCTGCAAGATGAAGAAGATCTCTATAGCTTCTGATGTCATTTGAGATTCTGAAATCTGCTATAAAAATCCTGAAGAATAACACCATGTTCATGGTCTAAACTAATATGGTCGTTAATGACTTAATTGAGCACCAACACAACATTATTCTTCAGAATTCTATGTACTCTCTCCTCCTCCAAAGAAAGCTACTGCCTGAACCTCCGGGAAGTACCCCCTTATATTTCCTTTATTTTGTGGGCGAATCTTCCCGATTTCGTGGGAGATTCTTCCCAATTTTTGATTCTTCCCGGCAAGCACCAGTCGAACATTTTTCTTCAGAACTCTATGTTCTCTCTCCTTCTCCAAAACATGCTTCCAACCTCTGACGGCTTCAACCTCCGCTGCCTGAACCTCTACCGGCTTTATCGCCCTTTTACGGTCAATCACAAAGGGTCCCTTGGTAAGTCAACCTCGTGGGAAGTTTTCATCGTTGTTAGCTTTTTCATTTCAACAAGGTTTCTGGGCTTTGTCCCCTTATTTTGGGGGCTTGCCTGGTTAATCTTAATAATTGACATAATTTGTCAATCATATTCTTCACCTCAGCTTTTGTGATCCCCACTTGATGAATCAGCTAGATGAAGCATCATTTTATTTGACGTTCGTAACTGCAATTGGGTTACTACTTACTAGACATTAACCATTGAAAAGTTTCCTACTGTTTCTTGCTCCATCAAAGCTTCATCAATCTCCATTTCACCATTAAAGCTAGCTTCACTACTAAAATTCGGTTATATTGCGACCGTTTTTCTACGACCGTCTGAAAAACGGTCGTAAAATATGTAAAGTGCGACCGTTTTTTTGGCGGTCGCAATATTACGATTGTTTTGATGACGGTCGCAATTTTGAGGCTGTTTTGCGACCGTTTTCAGCCTTTTAGACGGTCGCTAGGATGTTTGAACAATTAAAAATAATTCTAAATTAAAATAAGTCGTTTGCGACCGTAAAAAACGGTCGTAAATGTCGTAATTTGCGATCGCTTTTAACGATCCAGATGGGATTTTTTAAAAAAAAAATTTAAAAATAATACGGTACATATAAAAGGAGCCCATTCTCCAAACCCTAAATTTATCCTCACTCACGCCACTCTCCTCCTTTTTATTTTCTCTCTCCTTCTCTTTCTTCTTTTTGCTTTCTCACGCTCCTTCATCTCCTTCTCTTCCTGCTTCTCTTTCCTTTCTCCTTCTTCTCCATCTTCGTACGTTCTTCATTTTCACATATCTTCCTGCTTCTTTCCTTTCTCCTTCGTTCCAATTTTCGCATCTCATTCCCCTCCATTTTCGTTCTCTTTTTCTTCTTCATTTTCCATTTTCCGTTTGCAATGGAGTTTTCATGGTCTAGTTGTTGTCCTCTTCTTCTGCCGCGTCGGTGGTGTTGCTGAGTTCGGAAACTTCACCCTCACGACCCATATTTGTGTTGGCTTGATGCTTGGCCGGTGGTGCTAACTACTTTATGGTTTTTAATGTTAAATTCGACCATGTTTTCATGTCGAATTTGGCCTCATTAAACCAAATTCGAGGTGAAGTCGAAGTTAATTCGGGGTTTGAGGTATGTTTTCTTAATTTTGGTTAATTTATGGTTTCGATTTTGGTTGATTTTGGGTTAATTTTTGTGGTTTGTTTTGGTTGTATTTTGGGTTTGATTTGACGATTGTTTTTTTGGGTTGATATGATTTACGGTTGGTTTTTGGTTGGTGTTTTATTTAATTTTTGTGGTTTGTTGAAACCTCATGTTGATTTTTGTGTTTGATTTTTGTAATTTGCGGATTTGATTTTCGTTATTTTAATGGGTTTAATTTTGTTTGTGTAGACACCTAAAAATGTCTTCCCAAAACCAAACCCGATGATGAACAACCTTTCACCGCCATTAGTGATCGGGTTGAGTATTTAATCTTGGAGTGCTTAAATTCATATTTCCATTTCATAAAACCAACCCAACTCCTATCCCATTTCCCCAAACCATAACTTATTTTCCTCTTTTTGTGCCTTTAAACCCAAAATAATTCATTTCGTGTCCTTTAAAATCATTCATTTCGTGTCCTTTTTATAAAAACGTTTAATCTAGTTTATTTTGGTCATAATATGGGTCCAATGATTAAATAGTTGGATGGGGCTATAGCTTTCCAACGATATATTATAAACCCAAATCCGAGTTATAACGAATAAGTTATGGCCAAAATATTAAACTAGCTTAGCCCAAGCCGAACCTAAGCCCACCTTACCTACGACCCAATGATCATGTGGAGGGTCCAAATTATTTGATCGAATTCCTAAACCAATTAGGATTAATTAGTAGCTTCTATAAGTTTCTAAAAGATCTTATTTATTCATTTTTAAAAAGATAAGATTAAAGAGTTTTAAATTGAATAAAACTCCTCTTTTTGAAAGTCCTAATTCTATCCGAATTGAAAAACGTTCAAAGATAGACATATATTATTTTCGTGCTTCATAGTTTTTATCCAAAATTTATATGGTTGGATATCCATTGAAATTATCTTTCCAATGATATATTATAATATCAATTCCGAGCTATAACAGAAAAGATATGAATAAAATGTCAAACTCTATCCAAAACTGACACCGTCTCACTATTTCAGCCATATCTTTTATTCTGATTCCAATTGGGTTAGAAATCAGACTTCAAGAGATTTTCAACGATATCTTATTCATCTTATTCCGATTTCTGGATCAAAATATATGATAAAAACAAAAACCGCAAAAACTGCTGTCTATCGCAAGAGTTTTATCCGATTCAAATTCTTATCTTTTCTTGATTCTTCAACCCCTCTTTTTTCTCTATAAATAGAGGTCATATCTCCCCTTTTTCAACAATCAACAAGATTGATCATTAAATAATTCTCTTCTCCCTCTTTAGCCTAAAAACTAGCCTCCCCATTCTTTCACTATTCCTTCCTTTAAGCACTCCAAGGAGTCCATACTTAACCCGAGGTTCCGTCCTTAAACCAAGGCGTGAAAGGTATAATTAACTGAGTGTTTGGACCAAATCAAATCTATATTTATTTAATTTAATGTTCTTTTGCTTTATATTTTTATTGAAGTTACTAACAATTTATTCATGATGTAGCAATTTAAAGGAACGCACGGAATGTTAGTAATTAATTAATTTAATTACTCTTATTTTATTTTCTTGTTGCTAGTATCATGATTAGGTTATTTTATATTTGATTTGAATAACTCTATTATTTTTAAATTGCTTCCAATATTAATGTTTACTCTATTATATTTGTTGATCACCATATTGCATGTTAAAGGGAATATGTAATTGAAAATCACGCCTAATAAGATAATTTGGACAACCGGTTTAGGTTCCTTTTTAATCTTGTTGTTTAATCAAATTATCACAATATTTTAGAATTATGTGTTGCATAAGGAAGTCGATGCAATATTATTCAAACAATTTAGCCTAATAATAGTTTGGAGCAAATTGAATTTTTGTTTGTATGCCTTTGAGATCGCAGGAATCACTTTTCACTATAAGAATCGAGTAGAGGCCAATACGGGCGAATGTGACTCCATGACTCACTTCTTACCATCATCCCCGATCCTCCTTTCGTAGTTCCGAACCATATGGAGTTAGTAATCTCATGGATTATGAATGGGGTGTAACCTTCACGGGTCAATCGTTGTTGCCTATTGTTGTCCCTTATCGTGGTTACCTTTTTATGATCCGTGAACGGTTTACAAGTTCCTTAAAAAACTTGTTGGCGGTTCCCTAATTTATTTGTCCCTGATCGTATTATGTCAAATCCCACTTCCTATGAGTGTCAAGCATATTCACACATGCTTTTAACGTAGGCGCCGCACTTCGAGCGACGCCTACAGTTTTTTTTTTATTATTATTATTTTCGATTTGATTTTCGTTAATTTTAATGGGTTTAATTTTGTTTGATTTTTGTTTTTTCGTTTTTAATATTTTCGTTATTTTTAGTGGGCTTAATTTTTTTGATTTTTGTTATTTCCAGATTTGATTTTCGTTAGTTTTATTGGGTTAATTTTGTTTGATTTTTATTTTCGTTGATTTTGTTGGCTTTTGTGGTGGATGATTGGGGGTTTCAAGGTTGGATGAGATTTATGGGGTGGTTGGTGTTGGTTTATTTGGGTGGGTAGTAGTGGTGGGGCCGCTAACAGGAAGTGGGTGTTTTTTTTTAAAAAAAAAATTTAGCGACCGCTTATGATGGTCGCTAATATCATGATTTGCGACCGCTGCCTATACCAGTCGCAATTATAAATATTTGCGACCGTTTTAACGATGGTCGTTGAAAATAAAGGAAACGGCCGCAATAAAATTACGACCGCCAAGCGGTCACAATTATGACTTTTTGCAACCAAGTAAATAACGACCACCCCTTTACGACCGTTGACAGTCGCAATTATTTTTAGCGACCGTTTTTTCTGTTTTTGCGACCGTTAGAGGCAGTTACAATTTGGCCGAATTTTAGTAGTGCTTCCCCACCTCCACCACCTTTGAAGCTTTTCCGACACCACCATCGAAGATTCCCCGAAATCCACCCACCTTCCTCAATCTTAAACGAAAACCCTATGAATAAAGGGTGAAATTAATGGCATAGTCAACCCCTAAGGGTAGGGGTAACCATGTTCTCCATTCAAGCTCCCTCCATTAGGGATGAGCATGGGGCGGGTACTCGTACCATTAGTACTAATGGTTCGGGTACCCGATAACCAAAATCACTAAAAGTGATACCCATAACCGGAACCGATAAGTTCGGGTAGGTACCCGAATTTCGGGTACCCGGATTTTCGGATCGGTTATCGGGTACCCAATACAATAAGATATCCAATAATGATAATTAAACTTAATTATGTAGTTAATATGATATAATTTACAACTAATTAAAAAACAATACCATATGATCTTGACCAAATTATTAATAATATTACTAAAATACTAATCATTGATATTATAAAGTGATTATGAAGTATAGTAAAAGTTTAGATTTATATTAATAGATTTAAGTAGGGATTAAAAGCAAAAAAAATGCTTATCGGATCGAATCGGGTAACCGTTAACTTTAAAATGTACCCATAACCATACCCGATAACAAATTATCGGAACGGGTACCTGAACCGTTATGGTTATCGGATCCGGTACCCTAATTTTCAGAACGGTTACGGATCGGGTTTTCGGTTTTTCTTAGCCCTACCGTCCATTGAGCTTGATTTTCGAACAGATCGTTAATGATAGAATCATAGAAGTGAGGTCGTCGAGGGCGAAAAGAGGGATTGGAATATATATGGCGGTGGTTGTGATGATGGTTGTGGTTGTGATGGTGGTGGAGTGGTGATGAGTCTATTATATATATATATTTATTCCCTATCCCATGGTCATATTTGTGCTTATTTGAGCTCTACGGAGCTATTTTTGTTACTAATATACGTTGTGTAGTGTTTTTGTAGAGTTGTGACAATTTCAGAGCTTATTAGACTACTACGAAGACCAAATATTTTATGACCAAATATTTTAAGCCCAAGACCAAGTTAGAGAAATTTAATTTGGTAATTAAGGGCTCGATTTAATGAAGAGGTCTAAAGTCAATTAGTATTATGTGCACCATGGTGCACCTAGAAATAGGTGCACCACTCCTATACTTTTGAACATTTAGTAAAAAAAATTTGAACATTTTACAACAATATGAACATCTAGTAAAAAAATGTGAACACATCACAAAAACTGAATTTAAACATGCAATTTTTATGTTCATATTTTATAAATTAATGTTCATTTTGTATACAGTAAATGTTCAGTTTATATTATAAAACTATTAAATTATTACGAGTTAGACAAACTTCTTTCAAAATTTGTTTGACTTGCAATAATTCAAAATTTGTGATTGTTCATATTTTTTAACTAAATGTTCAAAATTTATTATTGTTCATATTTTTTTTACTAAATGTTCAAAAGTATAGGTGCGGTGCATTGCGATTATTCAGATTTTTTTTTACTAAATGTTCAAAATTTGCGATGTTCAGATTTTTTTTACTAAATGTTCAAAATTCGCGATTATTCAGATTTTTTTACTAAATGTTCAAAAGTATAGGTGTGATGCATTGCGATTGTTCAGATTTTTTTAACTAAATGTTCAAAATTGCGATGTTCATATATTTTTACTACATGTTCAAAATTTGTAATTGTTCAGATTTTTTTATTAAATGTTCAAAAGTATAGGCGTGGTGCACCTATTTCTAGGTGCACCATGGTGCATCTTAAAATTTGCGGTCTAAAGTTTTAATGCTTAATTATTATCATGGACCAATCAAGTGTTGCAGACCAAGTATAAAGGAAATAAGTAATGGCCCAAAGCAAAAGAAGACATGAGGCCCATTTTGCAGCTCTAGCTTACCGAGCCCGATCGGACGACCCAATTGCTGCTGCAGTTTAGTACGGTGGATTTGTTTTATTATGTGGGCTTTGTTTTCCTTGGATTTAGATTAATAGTGGTAGTTGGAGGCTTGGACTTTCCTTATAAAAAAGGAGTAGTAGTTGTAGACACCCATTTGTGTCTCCCCAAAACAAAACCCAGTGATGAGTACCTTTCACGTTGAATCATAATCGAATGAAGTGAAAGTGTGGAAAGTCTAGTGTTGCAAAAAGTTTTAATTTCTTTTCTCTTCTCTCTGTTTTTGAAAATTTATTTTAAGAAAGCAGCCAATCCAGTTTGGTTGGTCCATGATATGGGTCCAATAGTAGTGTAGTTGGATGGGGCTTGCAAAGACCTTTCCAACGATATATTATAAGCCCAATTCCGATGAATATTGAGGAAGTTATGGCCAATTTACTAAATTGGGCCCGGTTTGAGCTTTATATGCGGCCCAATGATCTAGGGGAGGGCCTAATATGATTTATCATTCCTAATGCAATTAGGAATGGTTTTAGTCTTCTAAATTCTTCTAGAAGGTTCTTTTCATTCCTAAATCAATTAGCATTGATAAAATTGACTTTTGTTGACTTTTCAGAGTTTTATTCAAAATCAAATAGCATTTATGAGGAAATTATATGAGTTTATCCTCCAGTACGGCAAACTTATCGGATTTTCGAAAACGCGTTAAAATCAGGCTTGGCGCCTAACCCCAGGCCTTGGCGTCTGGCGCTAGCCACTGGCGCCTGGCGCTAGTGTTGGTGCCAGGCGCCAGCTAGCCAGGGTTGGCGCCAACTCTGTTTTCTTCGTGTTAGACTCTGTTTTGATATTTTATCTTTTTGGCTGATTTTTTCTATAAATATCGTATTAAAAACTCCGTTTTCATTCACAAATTCTCCTCATTCGCAGGTTTTCATCTACAATCATTAATTCTTTAGCATTCTTTAATTCATTCATCTTCTTTCTCTTAATTCTTACTTTGCTTTTTAATACAAAATTCCGCATTTACAAGATCTAGATACACTTAGCCATATTCAAAGTTGCCTTCGCCCTAGACGTGAAATGTTTAATTTCTGAGGGTTTGGTCCCAAATCTTTCTTTCAATTATTTAATTTAATTGTTTGATTATTATTTTCCTTGAAGTTACTAACGTGTGTATTTTGTTATTAGAAAGAGGTACGAGGCATCAAAGTAAGTATTTTAATGTTTTTATTGATATTATGATGTAGAAATCATGTTTATATTGTTATTATGATATTCCTAGTATCATGTCTAGGGTAATTTTAATATTAAATATGATTGCTATGATGCCTTTTATTCTATTCCTAATATTCATGATTGTTAGTATCATGTTAGGGTTAAAGATTTGATTTTTATTGCTTAGTGACATGCTAGGGTTTGTTATTAATCTTGTTAGTATCATGCCTAGCATCTTGCTATTTTTATTATGCTTTAATATTAACATGAACATGATTATGATTATTATTGTTATGATTATAATTTTATTATTCATAATATTGATTATAATTATGTTGCTTGATATTTATTGTTATTGCTTGATCACCTTTATGCATGTTTAAAGGGAATCTATACTTGTAATCACGCTTAATAAGATATTTAATAATCTTGTTAGGGTTATTATGATTATAATTTCAAGTGGTCTCCAATAATAGTTTGTTTGTGCATTAAATTCAACCAACATAGATTAATCAGGTTTAGGGTTAATTCTATTTATTGCATGTTAATTAAAAAGCGCACATGAATACGATCTGAATAAAGTAGAGGCCTATTATTAGGGCAGGTTCAATCTATTTTAGGTTAGATTTGTACCTTCATCCCCGAATCCTTATTTGGTTCTAGACCTTATGGAGTTGACGATCTCTTGGATCGTTAAGGGGTGTAACCTTCATCTTGTGAACGGTTTACATGTTCCTAAAAAAACTTGTTGGCGACTCTTTTGCTCTATCTTCTTCCCCTTTGGACGCCACCGTACTTTAGTGTATGATCACAGTGGGGTTCAAGCTAGTGGGATTTAAAATCTTGAAATTATTCCCTACAATAGTACGTAGGTGTAGGGAATAATTTCAAGCCTTTAAATCCCACTAGCTTGAACCCCACTATGATCATACACTAAAGTACGGTGGCGTCCAAAAGGGAAAAAGATTGAGCAAAAGAGTCGCCAACAAGTTTTTAAGGAACTTATAAACCCCACTATGATCATACCCCTTAACGATCCAATAGATCGTCAACTCCATAAGGTCTAGAACCAAATAAGGGTTCGGGGATGAAGGTACAAATCCAACCTAAAAGAGATTGAACCTGCCCTAATAATAGACCTCTACTTTATTCTGATCGTATTCATGTGCGCTTTTTAATTAACATGCAATCAATAGGATTAACCCTAAACCTGTTTATCTATGTTGGTTGAATATAATGCACAAGTAAACTATTATTGACGATCACTTGAATTATAATCATATTAACCCTAAACAAGATTATTAATTATCTTATTAAGCGTGATTGCAAGTACCAATTCCCTTTAACATGCAATAAAAGGTGATCAAACAATAACAATAAATATCAAACAACATATAATAATCATCATGAATAATAATTATAATCATAATAATAACAATAATAATAATCATAATTATAAAATTATAGTCATAGTCAAAACAATAATAATCATAAATAAAATAATCATCATCAAAATAACAATAATAATATTCATAATCATCATAAATTATAACAATTATAATCATAATCATGTTCATGTTAATATTAAAGCATAATAATAGCAAGATCCTAGGCATGATACTAACAAGATTAATAACAAACCCTAGCATGTCACTAAGCAATAAAAATCAAATCTTTAACCCTAACATGATACTAACAATCATAAATATTAGGAAGAACGTAGGAAGCATCACAGAAATCATAATAAGCATATTTGATATTACAACCTTTTCCCTAAACATGATACTAGGAATCATAATAACAATATAAACATGATCACAACATCAATTAATCAATTAAAGTACTTACTTTGATGCCTCGTACCTCTTTCTAATAACAAAATACACACGTTAGTAACTTCAAGGAAAATAATAATCAAAACAATTAAATTATATAATTGAAATAGAGATTTGGGACCAAACCCTCAGAAAGTAAAACTTTTCACGTCTAGGGCGAAGGCAACTTCGAATATGGCTAGGTGTATCTAAGTCTTGCGAATGCGGAATTTTGTATGATAAAACCAAGTTTAGGAGGAGAAAGATGAATGAGAGAGATGAATGATTAAGAGAAAATTAAAAGAATTGGTGTAAATCGGTGAATGATAGATGTAGATGATTATTGAAAACGGAGTTTTTAATACGATATTTATAGAGAAAATCAGCCAAAAAAGATAAATTAACAAAACAGAGTCTGACGCTCAGGAAACAGAGCTGGCGACAACCCTGGCTAGCTGGCGCCAGGCACCAGCCTTAGCGCCAGGCCTGGTTCCAGGCGCCAAGGCCTGGGGTTGGACGCCAAGCTTGATTTTAACGCTTTTTCGAAAATCCGATAAGTTTACCGTACTGGAGGATAAAATAATATAATTTCTTCGAAAATGCTATTTGATTTTGATTAAAACTCTGAAAAGTCAACAAAGGTCAATTTATCAATGCTAATTGAATTAGGAATGAAAAGAACCTTCTAGAAGAATTTAGAAGACTAAAACCATTCCTAATTGCATTAGGAATGATAAATCATATTAGGCCCTCCCCTAGATCATTGGGCCGTATATAAAGCTCAAACCGGGCCCAATTTAGTAAATTGGCCATAACTTCCTCAATATTCATCGGAATTGGGCTTATAATATATCGTTGGAAAGGTCTTTGCAAGCCCCATCCAACTACACTACTATTGGACCCATATAATGGACCAACCAAACTGGATTGGCTGTTTCCTTAAAATAAAGTTTTCAAAAACAGAGAGAAGAGAAAAGAAATAAAAACCTTTCCGCAACACTAGACCTTTCCACACTTTCGTTTCATTCGATTATGATTCGACGTGAAAGGTACTCATCACTGGGTTTGGTTTTGGGGAGACACAAATGGGTGTCTACAGTAGGTCAGGGGGGGGGGAGATTGTAGTTATAGTTTCTTTTTCTTTAGTTTTGGTTTTATTAGTTCTCAGGTAGTTTTAGTTTTATTACTACGTAGTTAGTTTTAGTTTTAGTTTTCTTTTCTCTTTCTCTCTCTAGCTTTATTTACTTTCTCTCTCCTCTTAATTAAACTCTTAGTATTACTTTCTCTCTTATTTTTCTCTCTACAACTCTTGGTTTAATTTCATCCTTTATTTAATCTCTTTCCTTGATCATTTTAATTTCATCCTTTATTTAATCTCTTTCCTTGATCATGTCTTGTTTAATTGCTTTGTTTAGTTTATATTTAATTATGTGTGAGTAGTTACTTTTCTAGGGTTTATGGGGATCCATAAATAATATGAAGGGGTAATTTATTGATGTTAATTATCAATGCTAGATTAATTTCCTATTGATTGATTTAATGCTCTGTGACTAGATTAGGCCTGATCTTTTATGCATGAGTTTGACAATATTGATTCGAGATTCGAGAGATGAGAATTGATGTTTAGGTCTAGTTTTCAGTGGGCAGGTTAATTTATAAATGGTTAAGTCGAGATTCGAGAGATGAGATTTAATACTGGTAGATTAATTCTGTGATTGTAATACGTAGCGAAAGCCCTTTATGACCTGATTAATTTATGCATTGATGTTTGATTATTATGTTTTACCCTGGAATATTATTTATTGGTGAACCTATGCCCTAGGTCTTTTATTCATTGTTTCTCCTCCTACTTTTATTCTTTCCCACTTTTACTCTTAGTAGTTTAGTTTCCCTTCGATAATAATAATTTTTTCCTCTATAATCTAGATTATATTAATTAATTAGGAATAAAAAGACTTGTTTCCCTGTGGATTCGACCCTACTTCCCTATCGACATTAGTTAGAGGATTTAGGAATTACTTTTGATTAGGTGATACGACTTTAGCCTTTCAAGTGCTTTCACGTTTGACATCGATCGCCAATTGAGTGACCTCTTCTCTCGCAAGTTACCTCCATTCTTGAGAGATTGAGAAGAGAGAGGAGAGAGAAAGTTAGATGGAAAATGTTTTGTTATTAACAGCGTGAATTGTGTAACTGTGAGCTGGAGTAGTGATATGGCAAGAATGCTAACTGTCAGTGGAAAATTTACCATACCATCCCTAATTAAATGATATAAATCTCATTTACACCCTAATTATGATTGAAAAATTTGGTTGATCATGAAGATCTAACCAATATTACCTCCTTATTTTGTTCAAAAAGTTCATTAAAATAAAAAGAAAGGGGAACTTTGAACTCAACGAAAACCAAAGAAAATTAAAAGAAAAGTACCTTAAATCTAAGCGAAATTTGCCGATCTGCAAGTTTGGAGCAACAAATTTCGATTTTGAAGCCATGTTCTCGAGGAATCAGTGAAGTTTGAAGTTGAAATTAAGGGTTTGCGCGAGTTTGGAGTGTGAATTTGTGAATAAATGAGGAGATAGAGTTCGAAGTGCGGTTTATATTTCCAGAAATGAGAATTCAGGGTGTGCGCCCTTTAATCTCTCATTAAGTAACCGTTAAAACACTCCCTCCAAATTAAATACCCATTATCCGTCCAACTTCCTTAATCATTATCCAAATGACAGTTATTTCCTTAATGGCTGTTTAAAATTTAAATCTTTTGATTTAATTAAATCATTTACTTCCTGTAGGGAATATTTTAAGCATTACCCCAAACTTGAACCCCAATGTGATCATACACTAAAGTACGGTGGCGTCCAAAGGGAAGGAAGCTAGAGCAAAAGAGTCGCCAACAAGTTTTAGGAACTTGTAAACCATTCACAGGGTGAAGGTTACACCCCTTAACGATCCACAAGATCGTTATCTCCAATAGTTCTGGAACCATGACTGGTGTTCAGGGATGAAGGTACAAATCCAACCTAAAAGAGATTGAACCTGCCCTAATAATAGGCCTCTACTTTATTCTGATCGTATTCATGTGCGCACTCTGACTAACATGCAATCAATAGGTTTATCCTAAACCTGTTTATCTATGTTGGTTGAATATTAATGCACAAATAAACTATTATTGGTGATCACTTGAATTATAATCAAATTAACCCTAAACAAGATTATTAATTATCTTATTAAGCGTGATTACAAGTACCACTTCCCTTTAAACATGCATAAAAGACGTGATTAAGCAATAACAATAAATATCAAGCAACATAATAAAAAATAATAACAATAATCATAATCATAAAAATAATCATAATAAAGCATAACCTTAATAGCAAGATCCTAGCTAGGCATGATACTAACAAGATTAATAACAAACCCTAGCATATCACTAAACAATAAAAATCAAATATATAGCCCTAACATGATATTAGGAAAGAAAATAGGAAGCATCGGAGGAATCATAATTGACATTATATTCTTTACCCTAAACATGATACTAGGAAGCAATAAAAACATCCTAACATGATACTAGGAATCAAAATAACAACCTAGACATGATTTCTATATCATAATAACAATTAAACAATTAAAGCACTTACTTGGATGTCTCGTATCTCTTTCTAATAACAAAATGCACACGTTAGTAACTTCAAGGAAAATAATAATCAAACAATTAAATTAAGTAATCGAAAGAGAGATTTGGGACCAAACCCTCAGAAATTAAAACCTTTCACGTCTAGGGCGAAGACAACTTCGAACTTGGCTAGGTGTGTCTAGATCTAATGTATGAGGAATTGTGTTTGTAAAAGGCTAGGCTAGAAAGAGAATTAAGAAATTCTTGATGAGAGTTGGTGAGAATTGGTTATTGTTGAGAATTGATGATAATTAATGATTAAAAACAGAGGTTTTAAGAGGCTATTTGTAGAGAAAATCAGCCAAACGGATAAAAAAACAAATCAGAGTTTCGACGAGAATAAAACAGGTTAGCGCCAGACGCTGGACATTAGCGCCAGGCGCTAAGGCTAGCGCCAGGCACCAAGCATTAGCGTCAGGCGCTAATCCCTGTCGTTAGGCGCTAACAATTTATTTCACGTGTTTTCTTAATTTTGATAAAATTTAGCCGTACAGAGGGGCAAAATCGTATTTTCCTCAAAAACACTCTTTTATTCTGATTAAAACTCCAAAAAGTCAACCAAAGTCAATTTATCAATGCTAATTGAATTAGGAATGGAAAGAACCTTCTAGAAGAATCTAGAAGGCTAAAATCAATGCTAATTACATTAGGAATGATAAATCCATATTAGGCCCTTCTCTAGATCATTGAGCTGCATATAAAAACCAAACCGGACCCATTTTAGTATTTTGACCATAACTTCCTCATTATTCATCAGAATTGGGCTTATAATATATCGTTAAAAAGGTCTTTTCAAACCCCATCCAAATACACTATTATTGGACCCTTATCATGGACCAAAATAAAGTGGAATGCACATTTTTCATAAATAAGGTAAGAAAAGAAATATTTTCAAAAACAGAAAGAAGAGATATTTTAATAAAAACATCCTCATCACTAGACTTTTCACACTTTCTCTTTGACGTGAAAGGTATTCATCACTGGGTTTGGTTTTGGTTTTGGGGAGACACATTTGGGTGTCTACACTTCTCTCCATTTTTGTTAATCAAAACCCGACCCGTAATTCTTCCAAATCGGATCCGGGGGGGGGGCAAGTCGTTTGTGTCCAATTTAGCCTAATTGGGCAAGTTCATAAATGATTTAATCATAAGCCCAAGGTCAAGGTTCAACTCTTCAATCCATGCCAAGTCAAGTCAAGGTCCAATCAACGTGGTAAGCCCACTTGGCTTTAGGCCCATTTCTCCTCATGTGCTAAGGTATAAAAGCCATCAATTGTCCCATTTTACATTCATTCACATATAGCCTCAAGCAATTAATACTCTTGCATAACACTTTCTCTGTCTACACTGGACTAACTTCGACATCGGAGGGGCCTTTCTCGGCACAACCCCCGAGGTCAGTTTACATGGTTTTGATGTGCAGGAAATCCTTAGTCCAACATCACTTGGACCGAGCCCAGTCTTCAGCCCACCTCATCGGACCATGCCGAAGGTCCCATTATTTTACCCGAAACAATATTTATGTAAACATACTGTCAATATTGTTTCATACACTTATTTCTTTGGCTCTGCTGTACAAGTATCTTGATTGGAGTGCTTTGTGGAACATGGCCATAGTGATATCTGTGTTAAAGGGAGAAACCGGGCTCGATGCACTAGAGATATCAGCTTACTACCGAAAGCACTGCAAGTGAACCGGGTTCCAGTTAATGCTTATATTCTTTGTATATATTGTTGCTCTGAGGCTGCCCATTCTGCTAGCCAGAATGTGTAACTTTGTGACTTTTAGAGTTGTAGTTACTGCAATTGTTGTTGTACTAGTTTGCTTGGGTAGTTTAGTGAAGTGGGTTACTATAGTATTGTATTTCTATGATTGTAAGGCGCAAGCGATGTCAAAGAAGTTTGATGATGAGGAAGTAGGCCAAGCTATGAAAGAAGGCGATGTTTGTACTGTTTGAAACAAGTAATTTTCAAAGAAATAGTTTGATGTCCTATTAGTTACCCTAAAGTGTATCTTTGGCACTTCATTGCTTTGAAATATAAGGATAATTAACATGTAATTTACGTAGCAATTGGACAATTGGAGGTCAATAATTTGTTCCGAATTTTAGAACCAATATAATGATTATCCTTGAAAAATTGCTTGGATAATTATCAACATTAATGTGGTAATTAAGTATGAGTTTTAAAAAAGAGCTAATTAACATTAATGGAGGAAATTAAGTAAATAAACATTTTAGAGGGTATTATTGTTCAAGTACTATTCATAAGAGTGATCTCATACATTTTGAAAGGTATGGATTTATGGCTTAGAGACATAAATTAATGTTCATAACTCTAGTGTTCTCACCAAGTTTTGGAACTTTGATGATGTTTTTTTGTTATCGTTAATAGAGAAGAACTAAAACAAATTATAGAGGAAAGAAATAATCACACATTAAAAGATAAGAACAAGGGGCACCATTTGGGCACTTGTTAAATGGGCTAAAGACTTGGGTACATAAGCCTCGAGCCGAGCTTTTTGGAGTCTCAAGCCTTAAGGAGTATCCAGCTCGAGCCGAGCCGAGCCCTAATTTTAGGATCGATCGAGCTCGGTTCGTTAACACCCCCACCCTATTTTTTTTGAAACAATTAATACCCCAAATTGTGACATTGTTGAAAGTGCCAAAATGAAAATCTAGCCTAGCTAGCGAAGTTGAAAAGATTATGTTGCAGTCAGATTTTGTTTTGTGAAACCTTTGATTGTGTCTACATTGTGTGCAAAGATTATTAGAGCTCATAACACTTCCGTTTGTATAGGCTATTAACACTTTCTGTTTTATCCCGTTTTAGAAACTTGTTAACACTTTCACTTCTTTTTTTTTCCATTTTTTCAAACCCCTTTTTCTTCACCCACCCACCCACCCACCTTTATATCTTCTTCATCTATCTATTACGCAGGTTTTTGAGGGAAGTTTGATCAGGGCTATTAGGAGATTGGAAGAAGTCCTTCAGCAACTCACTCTCGCAGCTAAATGGAATATGTGAATGGAATCTGTCATCTTTCAGTCATTATCATTCTTTTAAGCTTTTCTTTATCTTCCAGTAATCTTATGTGAAACCACAGTGGATTTTGTCCATAACTAAGTATCTAAAAGTCTGACACTCAATTTTCTTTCATCCTAAAAGTTGTCATCACTTTTCCTTTATTCCAATTTTTACTCCCTCCGTTTTTAAATACTTGTTCCATTTCTCTTGGACACGCATGTCGATGCTAATATTTGATCACTAATATCTTTAATTGTCAATAAGTTAAATTCTAACAATTGAAAATTAATAATCTATTCATCGAGATGATTTCAACAAGTACCCACTGTTGAGATCGGGAGTAATGTAAGTCGAAAGATTCGATTGTATTAAGCTATGTTTAATGATAAGTTTCTTTTCTTGCTTGCCCTGGCAGGGCGGAATTGCCCTGGTGGGTGGGGCGAAGAGAAGTAGGTTATTCATCAAACTAGTTAACTCCGTACCTTCGTATCCCACTTGCCCTGCCAAGGCGACATTGCCCTGGCAACCCAGGGCAAAGCTTCGAACTTCTCCGTATCAATTTTTACCCCGCGCGTCCGGTAGGGATGACTTGCCCGGGCTGCCCGGACAAATCCTAAAATCGAGTTCTTGAGTTGTGCTTGTCGCGCCCGGTAGGGCGGACTCGCCCTGGCAGACCGGGCGGACCTTGCAAAGCTTCGGGAACCGCGTTTTGGCCGGGTTTTGTTTCCTTATTCTTGATTCCTTTTCATAACCTATAAATACCCTTGAGCTATTATTTTTTCAAAGGCAGAAAAACACAGAGTATTGTGAAACCCTAAACACAATAAACACAAGTCATTCCTATAGAGATCTGTGCAGTTCTTGAAGTAATTCCAACCTTCCAATCGGGGTACGTTGTTAGAAGGTAGCTGTGTTACCCTTGGGGAGCATTTGTCACTGAGAGCCTCGTACCGGTGGTGGCGAAATACGCTACGCTTCTAGGGCAGCCGTAAAACGCGTCACAGCTTTTGTGAGATCTACAATGGAGTATTGTATTTTTGCCCTAATTTCTTTATTATTTTCATGGTTACAACATCTTATTTCTAACAATCTAGAAGCGTATTTCTGTTGTTACAATGAATTGGGACCTTCTTGTATTGAACATGATTTTGGTTGATGAACGAGTCGTATTGGGGACTTTGTTTGGAGTAACAGTAACCCGTATGAAAAATTGGCTAGAATCATGATCGATTTGATTGGGTTAAATATATATTGTTTGGATGGTGGACTTTTTGATAAATAATTTGTTCTCTTCTGTTAATTAAGTCAAGTAAGCAGGGAGCTTTATGCTTTTGGTTTGATGATGCGCCGTCAATCAAGTTGAGTGGAATATAATTCCAAAATTAATGGACATCATGTGTGTAATTGTGATCTTTGGTTCATGGGGTTGTTTAATTTCGATTATCATAAAAATGTTGGTGGAGTCACGTACTGTGCTGCTCACATGACAAAGAAAGTCAACTATAATTTGTTTTGTGCTATTATAAACTTATAATGCTTTCGAGATTTGTGATCAACGACAACATGTTGAGTAATTGAGGTGCTCGTTAGTTTCTCGGATGTGAAGCGATGAATGATCGTTTGATTCAAGAGCCACAAGTATGAATGACTATCCATGTGGATTTGCTAGGCGTATTTCTTATGGAAATATTTACATCTTCTATTGCTCATTGCCAGGGAAGTTCTCTCAATATTTTGGTATAAAATTTTAAGCTTACATAAGGTCTCTTTATGTGCCCCCTATAAGCATAATTATTAGTATGATGTTTTGCTATGCTATGTGGGAGTGAGTTATGTTTGGTATTGAGACTGATGTGCAAGTTGGTTTGTTTCACCTTAGTAAGGGTGTTGAGGAGCAAACGAGACTTCCATTCGTTTTGCTCATGTATTGCTATATACATGCTAGTTAATTTGTCAAGTTGTGAGTTACTTACTTCTGCTTATTATGTTGTATATTATCCACCGATTAGGTGCATTGATTGATTAGGACTTGTTTGTGTGACTCTCGATTATTCTTGAGTGTTATTGTTATCCCTAATCTAGTGAAAAATGGATATTATGATTGTTTAATTTAACTAATTGTGAGTATGTGACTTGAAGGGCATTTGGATTATATGATTTAATTCATGAGTACTTAGTTAAATTGTTAGACTTGGAGATTGAGTAGAATTGTGAATGTGTTGCTATTCTACTTGTTGATGTTTGCATGAAGCATAACTTCTTTTGTGGTCTAAGTGAGACAATTGTTTATATCTCCTAAGTTTATATATAGCAGAAGTAAAAGTGTTACCTCCACCAAAGCCTAAAAGAGTTAGGTTGGTCAAAGTTGTTTTTCAGAGAAGAAATCCACAATGAAATAATTGAAGGTATGATCCTATTGTTTGGAGAGGCCATTTAAATTGCTAGTGTTTCAATGTTTGGTTATTGAAATTTATATGGAGGTAGCAATTTCTTGTTTTCAACTCTCTTTGTTGGCTAATGGTTTGTCTCACAAAATGTGTTTTAGCCCCCCTCTTGATTATCAGATTGGTTATATATGAGATAACCTAAATGCTTGTTGTGTGGGGGTGTTTATGGAAGGTGAGATGTTCCTTATAGTGCTTCGCAGTTTATATTTGAGACTCTGCGATGTTGTGATTATTAAACATGCTGAATCTAATATTGTTTATTTATTCACTCATGTGAGTGATCTTTTCTTAATTCATTCATGTGGAATGTGTGTTTCCTTAGCATAAACCTTTATGTTATTAATTTAAAGGACCTAATGTGTGGTCTATATTGAGTTATGCTAATGATATATGAAAATCAATTAAAGCAGAACATACTGGAAATTATGGAAGTAATGAGATCTCTGCTGCTTTACTTATTCTAGTTCACAAGTTTAATGTATGTTGAACTATGAGATAGGTGTTTAAGTCTAGATGACTTTGATATGACGAATCACGTATATGAAGTTTCTCAAGTACGATTTATATCATGTATTAACCTTGTTGATCATGTGGGTGTTTCCTTTGTTTCTTAAGCTTTGGTCTGAACAATGTAGTTGATGAGTGGATCAACTAAGGTAAGTCTTATGGCTAAAGCATGAACTAGTTGAGTTCCGTCTTGTGTTTACTTTCATGTTTGAAAGGTTTAGATGGATTGTTTCTTGGTATTTCAGTAATGGTGGATAGGAATCCGAAACCATATGAACATACCATGATAAGTGTTACTTGAACTAGTTTGAAGAGAAGAAATATGTGAACATAAAATCAAGCTCTTCTGGAGTCTTATGCTTGAGATTTATATGTCTTACCTTACCATGGAATGTCCTTCGGTTGTAAGTGCCTTTCAAGGGAAACTTGTAAGGTTTTGGTATACCTTGGAAAGGATTGAGGGTAAGATATTGTGTTTTCACGATATACATGTAAGTTTGGTATTGACCCAATTTATTACTCACTTGTATTATGAGCTTGTCACTTTTGCAGTCAGGTTGCGTATGCTTCCTAACATGATTGATTAGAAATCATGGTGTTTGTTAGTGATGCAATTACATGAGACAACTCAAGGTATGAGGCATAACCTTCATATATTAAATTAACTTTTGCGGTTAATGTGGTGAGTGGACTAGACAAGTCATGTGGGGGTCAAATGTAAGTATCCAAACTATGTCAAATGTTTTTCATTCTTGGCATGCGAATGCAATGATGTACTACATGTGTGTTTATTATGATGAGCATTGATGTTAGTCAAATGCTAGTCTAATCGTATGTTGTTGATTACACATGTACTGATTGATTGAGATTTAAGGTCTTAATTTTTATCTATGCCAAGATGAAAGTACGAGATGATGAGCAGAATGGTGTAATTCTAGATGGTAAGATCATTGAATCGGCCAAGGTATGTATTGAGCTTATTCTCACTCTGTTGAGAATTTGATTTGGTTAATATATTGGTCATGTTGAAACCAGAGTTGTTGGGTATAGATTGCCCTTGATGTTTATTTCAATATGCTAATGATTTGCAAGTTAATTGATGTAACATATTATTCTTGACATGATGTAGCTTTGCAAAAAGAAATTTGTTGGTTCACTTAATTTATCTAGACAACATCGTCCAATCGTTGTTAAAGTTGGGGCAATGCAGGGGATAAAGGTTAAGTAAAACAACAAAAAATGTGATTGCCCTATCAGTGTATATTTTTACATGTTTATGGGTTGTTTATTTTGAGTTATTTGCAAAGCAAAAGTGTGATACACTATCCAGTTGGAAGCAAGGATCATTGCTAGGGATGATAAGTGTCAAGAATATGAGTTATTGCAAAATGAACTCTGGAATTTGGACCATTGTGGGGGTAAGTTGATCCTCATGTTCTCTACATTATTTTTCACAAGTGTCATTGTGTGTGTTGTCAGGAACTATGGAGGTAGTGACAAAGTAAGACATGGCTTGTGGAAATGGTACTCTGGTTGGAGAATGTAAAGCTAGAGAAGAACCATACAATTCCTTAAATAAGGAATAAAGTATGACTTGGTAAGAGTTTGTCGAAGGGAATGAACTAAAAATTCTCCTGGTATGTCATTCCCATGGCAATTAGTTGTGAGGATGAGCTTATGCTCTTAATATGTCTATAGCCCGAATTGGGTGGTCCTATTGTGAAGGACTTGATAGACGTATCGCCAATATTTATCTATCAGATGAACGTTATTGTTCATGATGAATCTATAGCCCGTATTGGGTGGTTCTATGAGAGAACTTGATAGATTCACCATCGTTGTGAAGTTGAGCTTCATGTTGAATGCATCTAGCCTTATAGTCATCCGAGAAGGGGTTGAACTATAGGAAGCCTAGATAGATGTGCCTATGTGTTTGATTATGAGATCAAACATCAGTGTTTTGATGTATCTATAGCTTCTATAAGTGGTCCAAATAATCGGACTTGATGGATACACCAATGGATAGGTTGGACGTTATCCTTAATGTTTCATATCCCTTTTGGGTGGTCTATGGGGCATATAGACTAGATGGGGCACCTATGTTAGTGAGTAGGGTTGGCATCCTCCTATGGAATATATGTAGGTTACTAACAACAGTCACTAGAAATCCAAGGGAAAGTTGGCCTCGTATGACGTTTCATGCGGACGCGGAATTATTTCAAGCTTCTAAAGGTAAAGTGTGTGGTGTCGGGTTCTTTCAATTGTCTTAGGAGTTAAATTTATACTCTATAGAATGTTGAACACCCCGCTCCACTAATGTGTTAGTTCAATCCTTATGGGTTATTTCACTTATGCACTTAGCCTTTCATTTACTGCTCAGTTTTCTAGATATCATGTTCGATTGCATTTGTGGGGGATTGTTGGGAGTAATGCAAGTCGAAAGAGTCGATTGTATTAAGCTATGTTTAATGATAAGTTTCTTTTCTTGCTTGCACTAGCAGGGCGGAATTGCCCTGGGGGGTGGGGCGAAGAGAAGCAGGCTATTCATCAAACTAGTTAACTCCGTACCTTCGTATCCCACTTGCCCTGCCAGGGCGACATTGCCCTGGCAGCCAGGGCAAAGCTTCGAACTTCTCCGTATCAATTTTTACCCCGCGCGCCCGGTTGGGCTGACTTGCCCGGGCAGACCGGGCAAAGCCTAAAATCGGGTTCTTGAGCTGTGCTTGTCGCGCTCGGTCGTAGGGCGGACTCGCCCTGGCAGACCGGGCGGACCTTGCAAAGCTTCGGGAACCGCGTTTTGGCCGGGTTTTGTTTCCTTATTCTTGATTCCTTTTCATAACCTATAAATACCCTTGAGCTATTATTTTTTCAGAGGCAGAAAAACACATAGTATTGTGAAACCCTAAACACAATAAACACAAGCCATTCCTATCGAGATCTGTGCAGTTCTTTATGTAATTCCAACCTTCCAATCGGGGTACGGAGTTGGAAGGTAGCTGTGTTACCCTTGGGGAGCATTCGTCACTGAGAGCCTCGTACCGGTGGTGGCGAAATACGCTTCTAGGGCAGCCGTAAAACGCGTCACAACTTTTGTGAGATCTACAATGGAGTATTGTATTTTTGCCCTAATTTCTTTATTATTTTCATGGTTACAACATCTTATTTCCAACACCCACAACACTATATTTTTTCTTATGTACAAATCACAAACATTAGTCAAAGTAGGACAAATGAATAGTGCAAAAAATAGAAATGGAGCAAGTACTTAAAAACGAAGGGAGTAAAAGGCAAAAGCGAACGAACGACATGGAAGTGTTGGATTAGTTTTTTTTTGGATAACTTAGTTAAAAGTAGAAAGATTAAATTCAAAATTAGCATTAATTAAAATGATTGACGCGTGATTTTGTCATATTTCCCAAATTGATACTCCCTCCGTCCCCAATTGTTTGCCCCAAACCATAAATCCACTTCATTAAGGCTTTGGGCAAAAAATGGTGCACATGGGTTGACACAAATATCAACGAGGAGAGAGATAGAGAGAGTGCAAGTGGGAAAATATGACAAAAGTAGTATGGAGCAATCTTTTGGAGACACCTTAAAAAGGAAAGTGGAGCAAACAATTAGGGACAGAGGGAGTATCACTTTAAGTATTAATTTAAATGCTTATCCAACGCCCCGAGAGCGTTCTTTATCAAGATCTTTTTTAAAAACATTTAGTACTTACTCTTTTTAGAGTTTAAGATTAAAATAAATAAATAAAAAATAAAAAATATCCAAATTATCCAATTTGGAATATCAACCAAGGGCATTAGTTTTGGAAGTAAATAAGTAAATAAACCAATGGGATTAAGTTAAAGGGAAACAAATTGAGGAGAGAAGACTTTAAAATGGTCAAAATATCCGTTATATGAGAGCCTTACAACAGGAAACTTGACTAGAATCAAAGTACTTTTATGGAGCAGTTTTTTAAAATAAAGTTTTATTTATTTATTTATTTATTTTTAATTGATAATAAAATCAATACGGGTATTAAAGAATGATAAAATTTAAGATATTACATAGATAAAATCTTAGAGATTTATTTCAATGCGTAGATTTTAAAATTTTTATACAAGTAGTTTTATTATAATACGACATTAAAATAATGGATATGAACTTATCCCCAAAAAAAAAAAAAAAAAAAAAACCTTAAATTGGTAATACATTTTAAGTTTTAAATTATGAAACATGCATTAATTTCTACTATAGTACTATCCCTAACATCAGGGGAAGCCATCAATATTGGAGCAGCACTTTGACGCTGAGAAATGTTTAAGCAGGGAATGAAGCAGCGAAAGAGTAAAGCACTCACATCCACTATACATCCAAACAATCCTACTACACCATCCTTTTCGCTTCTCAACGATAACTGCTGTAATTCTGAGCTACCGGAATCGATAATTTCATTCTTATCTCGATCTTCTAAGATACCATCACTAGTATTTGTATCAGTATCAGTAGTACGCGTAGTAATCACCATTATCTCTTCGGATGTAGCAATACAATGATCATGGATTTTGGTGGAGTTTGAAAACGAGTTGGAATAATCATCATCAGATGAAGAATTAAAACCCTCTTGTAGCTGTGGTTCGAGCCATGAAGGTAAGGGTGGCGCCGAGGGCACAGCAGGATAGCAGAAATGGCATTCACAGCCTTCTGGAGGTGGTGGCGGCGGCATCGGCGTTGACGGTAGTGGTGATTGAGGAGGAGGAGGAGAATGATAAATGTATGGGTAGAAGTCATATTGTGGAGGTAGTTTGTGGTAATAATCGTAATAACTATCCTTTTTCTTTGTCTTCTTGCTTGACCAGAATTTGAGCTTCTTCATTGCTTTCTTCAACTTCATTAAAATGAGATTTCTTATTGTTGTGAGTTGTGTTTTCTTTTAGTTGAAAAATGGATATGAGAATGAAGATTTAATTAGAGCGCTTTTGTTTGAAATATGGAAATGTACTTTTCAAACTTACTTACCGTTGAGCTTTAATTTTGAATCTTTTGGTGACCTATGATCCCATGCACCCACCCAAAAGAGTATTAGTTCAAGCTTTGTGAGTGTGAACGTGAGTATACAAGTCTGGTTTAGTAATTACTGATATTAGAGTGTATTCGTGCTAATGCACAGTATATACATAGTATGTATGTTTAGAAAGAAAACAATCGGGAGACATGGAAGTTAATAAAAAAATAATAAATAAAATGAAAATTATTTATTTAGTGGTTTTAAAAAAAATAAAAAAAAAACCTAAATTGCATAAGATTTGAGAATTGGGTTTTTGAAGGGTTGTGGTTAACTTAGTCTTAAATTGTATAAAAGATTACTAATAGATCTATACTATATATTAAAAGACGTTTCTTTTAAAGGAACGGTGCCACGTGGCACTCTTTAAAGTATGTGTGCCTATGTCACAATGCCATGTCATCATCCAACATGTATGCGCAACGTAAGCTAATTACTTCCTTCGTCCTCTTTTAGATGCAACACACCCTTTAGCGCAATAATTAAGAAATGTGGGGTTTACATATATAATAAACTTTAAAATAGGATGAGTGGTTGTTAGGAGTGTAATTTGGTGGGCCATGTGCTTTAAATAAAGGAAATAGTATAGTTTTTCCCTAAATTAACTTTCTTTTTATAGTGTGTTGCAAGTATTGTGACATTTCCATTTTAGGGAAGTGTTGCAAGTAAAAGAAAACGGAGGAAGTAATAAAGAGTATATAGAAAGCAATACTCTATTATTTGAGAAATGTTGATTTTATTCCTCTGAACGCTTTTTAATATATAAGTATAGATATGCTTTTATATATACGTAATACTTTTACCATCTCAACCAATTATTATTAATATTTCAAGTTTCACATAATATTATAATGTTCCTTTTATTTATTAAGTAAATTAGAGGTAACATAATTCATTTATTTTTCACAAGATTAAAATATAAATACATATGATGTAAAAAAAAAAAAAAAAAAAGGTGACATCCAAGGCAATGTCCGAACCACTACATACACTAACTACACAAATAGTCCAACATAATTGTTAAATTAAAGCAAGAAGTACACAAATTATCAATTCGAGGCATCGCTCGGGATACACACTAGTTATGTATAAAAAGATTACTAATTAATTATGTACAAAAAGATTACTAATAAACCACTCTCCCTTTTTTTAAAAAAAAAATAAGTCACTTCTTTTATTTGAGAAAATAGAAGTTAAATTGATAAGCTTCTATTAAGTACTCACATACTCCATAACTGCTTATTTTATATACAAAGACCAGTCAAAGTGATGAGCAATGCAAAAGTCAAATGAAGCACTTATAAAAGTGAAGACAAATATAAGATGTTTTGTTATATATCGTTAAATTGATTACGAATAACTCTTGTAAAATAAACTGATTACAAATAACATAAACTAAGTATAAAATAAAAAAGAGAAAATATAAAACACCAAACCCAACTATAAATAGACGTATTTTTATATACAAAAGGAAGGTATTATCAGGTCATACAACAGGAAGAGGGGAGATACAAAGGGGCAAACTAAATAGTCAGCTCTCATCATGTATAGGCAGGGCCGTATCTGGGGGCACCCGCCTAGGGCTCCAAAATCTGAAAATCAAATTTGTGTAAAAAAAAGAAAAAAAAATTAATTTAAAATTATAATATTACGAATAACGAAGTAAGCAGCGTTTCTTTGTAAGTTAGTTAAGCATTCCCTTAATAACTCCTCACATTAAATCATTAATATTCTTCGTTAAAATTAACTCCTTCACTTTGGGAAGTTAAATTTGACAAATTAATCCCATAATCTAACCAATTCATCCGTATAATCTTCTATTTTCATCCATGAAATCAATTATTTTTATCATTACCTATATTTTTTTTTTATTTTTCATCTTCCTTCCCAAATTAATGCTAAAATGATGATTTCCCCATAAACATTCTTCTTTGCAATCAATTTTTAACGGGATTAAAATTTATGAATTTTCCTATAAATTATACTCTTTCAATTGTTCTTCACATATCAATCTACTTAATCAATTTTTTCTATTTGTTTCTATTAATTTTTCACCATTATTATGGATTTTGGCTTCGATGTTCGAAGATGAACTCAGAAACGGTACGAGCCTACTATTAAGTCATTGGTAAGTTATGTACATTAATTTTTTTTCCCAGAAATTACAATTGATTAATTTATTTTAATGTATAGATTATTTGATTTTACTAGAGATGTTCTGAAATACTCATATTAATTTTATGTCATACGAATTTTAATATGAATAGCATGTCAAATTTATATTTTTCCCAGTTCATTCTAATTTCTAATTTTGTTTGAATTATGATATTTCATATTTTATTAATGATTAATAATTAATTGATTATGAATTATCAAATTTTCAATATGTCAAATTGATAAATTAATTGAATTTTTAATTATGAATTATCAGTATGTCGAAGTGTAGAAATGTAGAATGATAATTGATTAATTTTTAGTTAAAAATTATCAGTATGTGAAATGATAAACTTTTAATAATTTATTCAATTGTATTTTTTTAATTTGTACTATCAATATTATATTGTAGGTGTCGAGGTGTCTCTCATTCTACGATATCTGAGAAGTTCTGAAATATTAAAGCCTTTAGTAAAAAAAATTTGTGCATACTCAAAATTTTCTCTTAGTCAATTTAGTTGTTAGTTCACAAGGGCCCCATTTTTTTTAATCCGCCCCTAGGCCACCAAAATCTCAGAAACGGGCCTGTGTATAGGAACACATGAAGTAGAGGAGACCAGCTTCCTTAGCCTATATATCTGGAAAAGCTAGTGGAGATGAAAAGTCTCCATGTTCCACCTTTGTTTCCCCCTTTTTTTAGGACAACGTAAACAATTAATGGGCAAAAGGCTTACCATCTTAAATTCTTAGTTTATAATGGCAAATATCTTACTAAAAAAAAGCATATAACAATTTCTGTTGGAAAAAAATACAAAAAATAAGATTAATGGTTCTACAATTCTAAGAATTCAGAATTGAATATTTTAATGCAAAAGTACAAACTATGTTAAAAGTACCTCGCAGAATCAGAAGCTCATACACTATGATCAACATAAATCTGGCTTACAATGGCCTTGTAAACAGGCAAATTTTGGTACTTTGGACCTTTGGTCATGGAATCATCATCATAGTAACTAGTATTTCAATATTAGACATTCCTCATCCTAATGATCAAAACTCTTTCACCCAATATTAAACAAGATTCCAAATAAACAACACCAAGGTAAAACAAAAGCTAACTTCACAATAAACAACAAAAAGAAATCAAATAGCAAAAAGCCCATGGTATAACAGGGCACAATAAAATCAAACAGACCACCTCACAAATAATCTAAACAGTGCACATTTGACTGCAACCCATGTATCTCTAACTAGCACGAAAAAAGAGTGATACTTCAAGGAGTGTCAAATTAGAAATTACAAGGTTCAGTTTAGCCACCATCACACTCTGAAATGCTGTCTTTTTAACCACTTTCTGAAGAGAACTCCTAGTCTCCAGGCGTAACATTGTATTTATTTTGTATTTATAGGCTTTTTTGTACATTATGTTTATCTTCCTTGTACAGTTGTTCTTGGTTGTTCTCTTGTCTTTTCTGCAGCCTTAGGTGTAAGTTTGTTAGTAGCTTGCTTCTTGTATATATTGTATCTTTTAGGTTTGCCAATCCCTAAGGGATTTGAGCGCCGCTTTTGCAGTAAATACAGAGAAAATATTCTCCATCTGTTGCTTGTAAGAGAAAGGAAAATACACATTCAAATCATCACAAAATCGTGAAATCTGAGTAAATAACTCAGATTTCTACATGGTATCAGAGCTTCCAGGTTTAATCATCCTGAAAGTTTAAATTTTTATTTTTTTCCCTCTGTTTTCTCTGCTTTCTTTCTTTCACAATGCTTGATAATGAAGTTCTTGATGCTCAGATGAACTATCAGGACCCTTTGTTTCTATCACATTCTGATAATCATGCTGCTTCTTTAACGCCAATGTTGTTTGATGGAAGTAATTTTATGATATGGAGTAGGAATGTGAAGCTAGCCTTAGGAGCTAAGAACAAGAAGGGATTCATTGAAGGAAAGGTTCCAAAGCCTGTAGTTGGTCACAAAGACTATAACAGATGGGAGAGAAATGATTATATGGTGAGGTGTTGGATCTTCAGATCCATGACAAACCAAGTTGCTGGAGGATTAAGCCTTGTACAAACCTCCAAGCCACTGTGGGATGAGCTTGTTGAGAGATACTCTGAGAGTAACATACCTCTCTTGTATCAACTTAAGAAGGATTTAGGGAAGCTTGAACAAGGTGAGATGTCTGTGGGAGACTACTATTGCAAGCTGAAAAAATTCTGGGATGAAATATACAACATTGAAGCTGTACCAGAATGTAGATGTGGTATAGTGGCTAAGTGTACATGCAGTATGTACAAGAAGATGTTGGGAATGATCGAGACAAATAGGGTGATACAGTTTCTAATGGGATTGTACAGAGGATATCAGAATGTTAGAAGAACATTCTTAGTATGGATCCTCTACCTAGTGTCAACAAAGTGTTTCATCTGGTGCAGCAAACAAAAAAGCAGAAAAGGGTCAGTAGTGAAATGCAAGAACTGACTGAATCATCAGCTTTCCACGTTCATAAAGAAATCAAAGGATTTGAAACTGGAAAGAAAACAGAAGGTGTAAACCAAAGAAGGAAAATCAAAAAGTCAAAATCTGATGTGACTTGTGATTTCTGTAAGAAGAAAGGTCATGATAGATCAGGCTGTTTTGAGATCTATGGCTATCCTAAGTGGTATAAAGGAAAGAGACATGCTGCTAATGTGGGCAAGGTGGAAGAAGAAATTGATTCTCCTCTAGATGAGGAAGAATATGAGGCATGAAACAGTGGAAACAGTAAGCCAGATGCAGGGATGATATCTGCTGTGGTCAAGGAAGTCTTGGGAGCTTTCCACGAAAAGCAAGGAGCAGGAAGCAGTCAAGGAAAGGGAAATGCCTCAAGCAATTTTGCAGGATTTGCAAGTATAATTTCCTTTTCAAATGTTGCTAGTTTCCATGAAAATTTTGACTGCAACTCTTGGGTTATTGATTCTGGGGCTTCAGATCACATGGCTGGAAACAAAAAACTCTTTAGTTGTTTAAGGAGTCTAACAAAACCAGTAAAGGTTGTTCTTCCTGATGGAACAATCAAAAAGGTTCTGCAGATAGGAACTGTGAATTTGGGATCAAGGATTGTGCTACATGATGTTCTGTACCTCCCAGAGTTCAAGAACAATTTGTTATCTCTTTGTAAGATAATCAATTCCAGTAACATCAAAATTATTTTTGATCAAGATGGGTGTGTGTTTCAGGACCCTACTAATGGAGAGAGCTTGGCCTTTGGGAGGGTAACAAATGATCTATACAAGTTCACTTTGAGGAAAGAGAAGCAACATCAAGCTAAGAAACAACCAGCAAGACTGTCTTAACAGCAAGCTTGGTAAATAATTCTGAGATTGTGAGTTGTAATAACACCGTTTCTTTAGACATTATGCATGCTAGACTTGGTCATGGTTCTTTGTCTAAAATGAAACATCTGGATTTTTGTAATTGCAAGTTAGTTAATTTTTTTTTGTTGTGATACCTGTTCTGTCTCAAAACATCATAAAGTTCCTTTGCCTACTAGCAATAGTATAACTCTTAAAATTTTTGATTTGGTACACATTGACTTAAGGGGTCCATATAGAACTCCTAATGTGGATGGTTCAACTTATTTTTTAACTATAGTGGATGATTATAGTAGAGCCACTTGGGTGCACTTGTTGAAAAATAAGGAAGTTGTAAGAGATGTAATATAATATTTTCTTGCACGCACTGGTCTCAGAGTCAAGACCATCAGGCCAGACAATGGAACTGAGATTGTTCAAACTGAACGCAACAAAATGTTTGCAAAAAAAGGAATAGCACACCAAACAAGCATTGCTGGTGTTCCTCAGTAAAATGGCCGTGTAGAAAGGAAGCATAGGTATCTTGTGGAAACTGCAAGAGCCTTAAGGATACATGCAGGGCTTCCTAAGAGGTTCTGGGTGGGAGTGTATTCTTGCAGCAATTCATCTAATAAACCTCTTACCAAGTGATGTAATAGGGTGGAAGACACCCTTTGAAAGGCTGATGAAGAAGAAACCAGATTATAGACACCTAAGAATCATAGGTTGTCTTTGTTATGCCAGTGAAGCTAGAAAGAATCTGGATAAATTTGCAGAAAGAGGAATTAGATGCACTTTATTGGGATATCCCTTAGGACAAAAGGGATATAAACTCTATGATCTTGAGAAAAGAAAGGTGTTTACTAGTATTCATGTGAAATTCAAGGAGGAGATATTTCCTTTATTGCATTTGAAAGGAACAGAATTTGAGAACAAAGGAAAATACAACAGCATTCCTTTGGTTAATCAAGATATTCAAGTTGATCTTGAAGGTGAAGAAGGAGTTGATGATGAGAGGCCTGAAGAAAATACTGCTCATGATGATGATGAAACTGATGCTGTCGAAGCAGAACAGCAAGCAGAACTTGAAGACAATTTAGAGGGAGAGGTGCAGGAGACAGAATATTCAACTCCGTCCTGTAACTAGAAAGTCAACCAGAGATAGAAGAATTCCTAACAGATTTAAAATTTTTCAGGTGGATCTTCCACCAAGTAATTCAGTTGATCATAATGATCAATCCCCTTCTTTTAATGTTCACAAGCTTAATGAGAAAGAATTCTATGACAGTGATTACATAGCTTCTTTCAATAATGTGATGAAGATTTCAGAACCAAATGGGTACTCTCAAGCTTCTTTAAGCAAAGGTTGGACAGAAGCAATGCAAGAAGAGCTGACTACCCTGGAAAAGAACAAAACTTGGGAATTCACAGAGTTGCCATCTGATAAAAGGACCTTAGATTCAAAATGGGTCTATAAGGTCAAATATGATAGAAATGGGAAGGTGGTGAAACTGAAAGCAAGATTAGTAGCTCGAGGAGACAAGCAACTGAAGGGAAAGGATTATAAACACACTTTCTCTCCAGTGGCAAAATTTTCTAGTGTGAGGATTCTCATTGCTCTTGCTACAATTCAAAACTGGAAACTTCACCAACTTGACTTCAATAACGCATTCTTGCATGGCTTTATTGATGAAGAGATCTACTTGAAGCCCCCTCAAGGTTATACAAAGGCACCTGCAGGAAAGGTATGCAAGCTCAAAAGGAGCTTGTATGGGCTCAAACAGGCCTCACGACAATGGAACAAAGAACTTACAAAGTTTTTAAAGGAGATAAACTTCAGTCAAGCAACAAGAGACTTGTAGACACCTAAAAATGTCTCCCCAAAACCAAACCCGTTGATGAACACTTTTTAGTTAGGGTATTTTTACCCAAGACACGTGGACGAATGAGAGTTCGCCACGTGTCTAGCTCAGGATGGCCCATATGGCTCAACATCCTCTTGACACATGGACCAATGAGAGGTTGCCACGTGTCGAGCTCAGGATGGCCCATGTGGCTCAACGTCCTCTTGACACTTGGCGCCCTCAGATATGTTTTTTAAATGGCGGCTTTCAATGGCCCAAATTCCTAGGAGCGCCGTAAAATGGCGCAGCCCACTAAAATCTAGGTCAAGTGACCTAGGTAGGGGCACTTTTCCCAACGACCCTATAAATAGGGAGATGTTTCCCCATTTTGGGGACAAATTGAATCATTTATTACACACTTATTCTCTTACATCAGAGAAAGACCTGAGCTTGGAATCCGAGCAGATACCCACCTAAATTTCCGTTCTCTCTATTCCGTTTTAAGTTACTAACTTGTGCATCAGAGGCGGAGCATCACCCAACCGGTGTCTCCGTTTGTTTTGCAGGTACAGCTCACTGCGGATCAGTCTTCGTGTTGTAACTTTCCCAAGGGACAAAAACACCCAAAACATTTGGCGCCGTCTATGGGGAGAGTACCTCAAAGATGGTTCAAGAATCTGTACCACCCTCTAACCGTCTGGGCGATGACCCAGACGTTTTTACAGACCAGGAGGATGAAGATCCTCAGGTTAAAACCTTTACAGCCGAAGACGACTCTCTCAGAATCAAGCGCATCCGGCCCAGAGAGACTCTGGAGCGGGGTGCCTCCTAGGCGGGCAGCCGGAAGGGGAAACCCAAACGGCAGCTGGATCAGCCCCTGTCACTCGAGACGAACTCATGAGATTCATGACAAGTTTCAAGGGTGAAATTAAAGAGCTGATCACAAAAAGCCGCGCTGGCCCAAGTAAAGGTCAGTCGGCGAAGAAGACTCCTCCAAAGAAGGGGAAGGCAGTCAAAAACCGGCAGCCCACTCCTCATCCAAAGGAGAAGACAGCCGGGACCATTGATTGGTCAAGAATTCTCCTTCCTGAGAAGAATACCAACAACACTCGCCGGACTAAGCAGCCGGTGAGAAGTAAAAAATCAACTCTTGATGCCCGGGAGATCATTAACCGGAAGAGAAATCAGTCGCTGTCTGAGTCGGCTTCAACGTCGAACTTTCCAGACAGCTTCAACAATACCTCTGCCGGGAATGCATCTTCCTTGCATGAGAGTCAGACAGGCGGTAATACCGTCCATTCTGGTCCTCATATGATTAGAGTTGTCCCGTATGTGCCTACTCAGGCTTACGGACAGTATTCCCCTCACTTCATGCAGCCGGCCTTCTTTGGGGGTCAGGCGGCATATCCAAATGTCCAGCCATTGGACTGGCAGCTTCGTCTGCTACGCCTGGGTGAACAGCCTTCTGCGTTCACCCGGGAGATAACCGAGGCGGCTCAGACGGCCAAGGTTAAGAACGTGTTGGTTGGTACCTATGATGGTACCACCAATCCAGAAGACCACCTCATGGCTTACACCAATCTCATGTATCTGCAGGGGTTAGATGATGCCACTTGGTGTCGATGCTTCCCGGCTACATTGAAGGGCGTTTCCCAACAATGGTTTGGCAATCTTCCAGCCGGGTCCATCGATAGCTTTAGGAAGCTTGCTTTCCTGTTTGCTTCTAACTTCTCAATGAACATCCCTACTAAGAAAACAAGCCTTGATTTGAGCACTGTTAACTAGGGAGAGAGAGAAGGGCTGCGCTCATATGTTTGGCGGTTCAACCTGATTAGAATTCAGATTCAGGGGCTGTCTGATGAGGTAGCTTTTACAGACTTTTTCAAAGGTCTGAGAGACGGGTCGACCTTTAAGTTCGACCTAGTCAGAAAAGGGGCTTTCACCCTGCAGGCGGCCCTGAGGGAGGCGGAAAGCTACATTCAAGCTACCGACCTCTGCTCGCCTGGAGGCCAGCCGGACTCTAAGAAGTCTGACAAGAAGAAAGACAACCGGCCCGCTCAGCCGGCCAAAAAGAAAGAGGAGAGCAAGAAGAGAAAAGAGGTCTGGGCGGTTAGTGACTCTGACCAGCCGTCCCAGAAGAAGAAGAAAGAATTTAAACCGTACGTCCCAAAGTACGAGTTTAACAAGGACTGCAACTCCATCCTCATGGAGATAAAGGACCGGCTGTCCCTAGAGAAGCCGAATCCAATGAAAAGTTCCATTCAATCCAGGAACAAAAATAAATTTTGTCAATACCATGAGAAAGTTGGCCATGACACCAACGACTGCTTCAGCCTTCAACGGACGTTGGACCGTCTGGCTGACAAGGGGATGCTGAAGTCCTATATTTCTAAGTCCCCAGCCGGGGCAAAAAAGAAAAACAAGGGTCAGTCCCCCAAGACTACCCACCAGCCTGCTAGTAGTTCGGATACCGACAAGGAGCCGGTCTACACTATAGCAGGCGGGTTCTCATGTGGTGGCCCTACCATCCGGGGCACCAAGAGCCATCTTCGAAAGATGGACAAAGATGATGATGAGCAGGCGAAAGCCAGCTCCTCCTTCCCAGACGTCTTGATCACTGAGAAGGACAGGGGCAGCGTCCGCCGCCCGCATGATGACCCGTTGGTCATTGAATGTAAGGTTGCCAACTAGCTGGTTGGACGGATCCTTATTGACACCGGCAGTTCATCAGACATCATCAGCCTCCGGTGCTTGCAGAAGCTGAAATACAATATCAGCAGCATGCATCCGGTCACCCACCCCTTGGTTGGTTTTGGGGGTGGGATGGTCTACCCAGCCGGAAGAATTGATTTACCCATCCGGCTGGGGGAGAAGGGCTAGGGACGACATATTGTCGTCAGATTCTTGGTCGTTGAGGAGCTGTCCGCCTACAACATTATTTTGGGCCGGCCAACCCTCAACGTAGCCAAGGCAGTAATCATCCCGTCTCTGATGCTCATCAAATATGAGAGGGATGACGGCTCTGTTGGTTCCTTAAATGGGGATCAGAAGATGTCCCGAGAGTGCTATCTCTTAGCCGTCAAAGACACTGTAACCCTAGGCGGTCAGGAACCAATTGACCTTGACAATGTCAAGAATGCCGATCCGGCACCTGCCCCACCAGCAGCCGGAAAGAAAAGAAAGGCTTCTATGCTGGTGGAGGTGAAGAAAGAGAAAAAATAGCAATCACTGACCGGTGAACGGTCAGATGAGCTTCGTCCCCAACCGGCTGGTGAAAGCATTGATCTTGTTCTGGATGACAGCCGTCCGGAACGTACTGTAAAGGTTGGGACGGTTGCTTATGCTACTTTAGGTGCAGACTTGCACCTTCTGCTGAAGGAATTCAAAGACATTTTTGCCTTTGAAGTGGAAGAGATGCCAAGCGTCAGCCCGGATCTTGCTGTCCACAAGCTCGCCGTGGATCCTAAAAAGAAGCCCATCCGGCAAAAGAAAAGAAACCACGGCGGGGAAAGAAGTCAAGCGGCAGCTGCCGAAGTCAAAAAGCTGCTAGATGCCAGGTTCATTCGGCCTTGTAATTTCCCCGACTGGGTGGCCAATGTGGTCCTTGTTAAGAAACCGAATGGGACCTGGCGCATGTGTGTTGATTACACGGACCTCAACAAGGCGTGTCCAAAGGACAGTTATCCGCTTCCAAAGATCGACAGTCTGGTCGACTCTACAGCCGGTCACGCCTTGATGAGTTTTATGGATGCCTACTCCGGCTTCCATCAGATACCCCTGTGGAAGAAAGATCAAGAAAAGACAGCCTTCGTCACTGATCAGGGGCTATTCTGTTACACGGTGATGCCGTTTGGCTTAAAAAATGCGCCGCCTACGTTCCAACGAATGATTAATACTGTCTTTATTAATAAAATAGGGAGGAATGTAGAGGCATACATTGATGACATGATAGTCAAATCCAAACAGCAGGCGGATCACCTTGCTGATCTGAAACCTTCACCACACTCAGGCGGCATAAGGTCATGTTAAATCCTAAGAAATGCGTCTTTGGTGTTGAGTCTGGGAAGTTTCTTGGATTCCTGATTGATCAAAGGGGGATAGAGGCTAACCCTGAGAAGATACATGCGGTGATTGACATGAAGTCACCTCGCACTGTCAAGGAAGCACAGAGACTAACCGGTTGCCTGGCTGCTCTTGGGAGATTCCTCAGCCGGTCAGGCGACAAATGCCTTTATTTCTTCCAAGCAATCAGGAAGAAGACCGGGTTCGAATGGGGAGATGAGGCTGAGGCGGCCTTTCAACGGCTGAAGGAACACCTTCACTCTTTGCCAAGACTTGTTAGTCTATTGCCTAGGGAGGTGTTATACATGTACTTAGCCGTCTCAGATCATGCTCTCAGTGTCGTTCTCCTTGCTGAGAGAGACGGTGTTCAGCTTCCGGTCTATTTCATTAGCCATGTCTTAAAAAATGCTGAGCTCCGGTACCCCATGGTAGAAAAATTTGGCCTTGCTCTTTATATGGCTTTCAAGAAATTGAAGCCATACTTCTTGGCTCATCCGGTGGTAATCTACACCGACCAGCCCCTCAAGCAGCCAATGTCTACTTTGGAGTCATCCGGAAGAATGTTGAAATGGGCTATTGAAATGCAAAGTCTTGAAATCACTTTTGAACCTAGAAAAGCAGTGAAAGGTCAAGCGTTTGCCGACTTCATTGTTGAAATGACCCGACCGGTGCAACCGGATAATCTTGACCAGGTTTAGAAAGTGTATGTAGACGGAAGCTCAACAAAGAGCGGCTGTGGTGCAGGAATCATATATGAGTCCCCAAAGGGGGACAAATTTGAATATGCACTGCAGTTTAAGTTTCAAGCCTCAAATAATGAGGCGGAATATGAAGCCCTGCTAGCCGGAATCCGCATGTGTAAGGCAGCAGGGGCAAAGAAGATTGACGCCTATTCTGATTCACAATTGGTCGTTAGCCAGTATGAGGGAGCATATGAGGCAACTCATCCGGCTATGATCAAATATCTTCAGGCAGTCAAGGAAGAGACTGGGGCACTTGAGGAATTCCTTCTAAATCAAGTGCCCAGGTCAGATAACAACCAGGCGGATGCCTTGTCCAAATTGGCTTCATCCGCCTGCTGTGATACTCCTCGGTCGGTCTTTTGGGAAGTTCTTGAAAAGAGAAGCATACATGAAGAGCCCATTGGAACCTTAGACCGAAGCTCCACCTGGATGGATGCCATCCGGGCCTATCTTTCAAACGGCACACTTCCTGATTCACCACAAGAAGCAGCCGTCCTGAAGAAGCGAGCTGCAAGCTTCGAGTTGAAAAATGGAGAACTCTTCAAGGCAGGATTTCTTAAGCCCTTGTTGAAGTGTGTCACCCCAGAAAAGGGAAGGAAGTTCTCGAAGACTTGCACTCGGGATTCTGCGCCTCTCATATAGGCGGAAGGTTCCTAGCCGTTAGAGCCAGACGACATTACTTTTGGCCCACTATTGAGGCAGGTGCCAAGGAATTGGTGAAGAAATGTGACAAGTGCCAAAAGTTTGGTAAACTCATTCACCGTCCGGCTACTGATCTGTCGGCCATCCACAGCCCAATCCTGTTTGCAAAATAGGGCATGGACATTCTAGGTCCTTACACGCCTGCTCCAGGTGGAAAGCGTTACATCTTGGTGGCTGTGGATTATTTCACCAAGTGGGTGGAGGCTGAGGCGGTTAAAAACATCAAGACCTCAGACGTAATTTCCTTCATTTGGAAGAACATTATCACCCGGTATGGGTTACCTATGTCTATGGTGTTTGATAATGGTCCTCAGTTTGAGACGCCTCAGCTAAAAACTTGGTTGGGAGATCAGGGGATCTCAAGCTATTTTGCATCTGTTGGCTGGCCCCAAGCAAACGGCCAAGTTGAAGCCTTTAACAAACTCATCTCAGACAGCATTAAAAAGAAAATAGAAAGAGCCGGTGGCTTATGGGCAGAAGAATTAATCCATGTCCTATGGGCCATCCGGACAACAGCCAAAGGGGCAACCGGTGAAACCCCATTTCTCATGGTTTACGGTGCTGAAGCCATCTTGCCCATCGAACATTACGAGCCGACTCTCAGAGTCATGCTGTATGATGAAGAGGCAAACTGGGAAGCAATGCGCCTGGCATTGGATTCACTCCCAGAGCGCAGGGGCAATGCCGCCTTGCGTCATGAGATTTACCGTTTGAGAATGACTAGAGCCTACAACAAAAAAGTACACAAGCGTCCTTTAAAAGTTGACGACTTAGTGTTACGGAAAATGGAGGCAACCGGTAGGGCCAATGAGCTGGGAAAGCTAACTCCAAATTGGGAAGGCCCCTACCGGATCTATGAAGAAGTAAGGGATGGCACCTATCGCCTGAAAACCCCCGACGGCAGGCGTCTGCCTAGAACTTGGAATGTAGACAACTTGAAAAAGTACTACTTCTGAGATTGTACTTTTTGTAAACAGTGAGTCAATTAATGAAGATTCAGAATTTGTTTGCAAAATCGAGTTATTGTTTAATTATCCATCCGGGTAATACCCAGACGGATCCTTCTTTACCTAACTAAGTTTGAAACTTAGTAAAGGCTATATTCGTTGGACCGGCTGGGTACTACTCGGATCCCTTGTTTATTTAAGTTTGATACTTTGCTTATTAAACTGCTTGATTATCTGCTTGGGTAATACCCAGACTGACCCGCTTGTTTAAAAAACTAAGTTTGATACTTAGTGTAAATTCAATACTAAAAACTAAGCACAAAAACGTTTAGTGGCTATACAACCGGTCCCAAACAAGACCAGAGGCTAAAATAGCCGGATGGTTGCTCATTTTATAAAATCGCATGTCCCAGCATGGACAAAGGCGTCCGGCGACACCTCTCCGGGTGCAATCGTCGCAGAGAACAGACTATTTGTCGGTTCTACGTACCCATGCAGACGGCAAAAATTGAACGACCAAGTTAGCCAACTCATAGTCGTCTGACCAAAATAACCTATGAAGAACGAATAAGTTTCCAGATACCGGATGCCCACAGGCATTAGTCGGTCACTGATAGAAATTCTTACTTGGGTTATTTATTCCAAAGTTACACTCACTTCCCCTATTGGGGCAAAGGATTGCATAATGGCTACACGTTAACCCCAGACGGGATATAACCGCCTGGGTAAGAAGCTCAAAGCACCCGCTTTTATGGCCGGCTGTGCACTTGATTTGGGGCAATCACCATTGCGATTGATTGGCCTAAAAACACTCCATACTTCTCCAAGTATCAAGTGTTTTTAAGCCAATCAATCATCTTGACATAAAACCAACCACACAGCTGCCCAGGTGCAAGAGCACCCGAATTGCAAATTGCCGCATGCTTTTTTAAGTTGGGAAAAATACTAAAGGATTGCATACATGTGAAAAATTCAAATAGAAAAAACTCAAGACATATATAAAATCCGACTGAGTCGGAATACTTCATTTATATTTGAAATGGCACAAAGGCCAGAATAATTGTTAGCCGGACACATCCGGTGAAGAAAGAAAGTAAAAATGTTAGCCCAACCCCATGGTTGGTAAAAAGACACAACAAAACACGACATGCAAGCCGGTAAATAACATTGATTGGCATACTGCCGCAGAAAGGTGGGAGGCTCGCCTAAGGCTGAGGCGGAGTCTTCTCCGGCTGAGTTTGGCTGGCTTGGCCCTCTTGATGATCATACGCCGGCTCCTCATCATCAGAGACTTCATATCCCTGCTCAGCAGCCCAGTCTTGGAAGCGAGGCGGAGGAGCATCACCCAATTACTGGGCATCATACACCTCAGTGGCGTAATCATACCTCAGCTTATAGACCTCAAAGTCTATTTCTGGGTAGAGGAGGCCCCAGGTGATCTTCAGCCGGGCCAAGTTGTCCCGTTCATTCTCCTCGTTCAGCCGGGTCTGCTCCCGGGCCAGCTCATCCGACTACTTGTTGCGCAGGGTCATGAGCTCAAGCTTCAGGCGGTCATTGTCAATCCGGAGTTGGGTATTCTCCTTGTCAGCATCTTCTAATGCCTTGAGATCAGATTTGGCATCTTTCAGCTGCTTATCAAGGTCATCAGCCCGACTGTTAGCTTCATCGTTTGCAACCGTCAAACTCCGGATCAGCTCCTCTTGTTCCAACTCTACTGCTTTAATCTTTAAATTACACATATAATCAGAATGTTCAGAAAAGTTGAGGTTTTCTAGGGCCCTCCGTTTGGCGTCATTTACCTCTTCTTGCTTCCGCCTGAAGGGACCCCGGAGATTGTCCACTCTCACTATAGCCTGAGTCAATAACAGCCGGTTTATGAGTTTGTCAAAATAAAGATTAAAGACATCAAGATAGAGGAATCATGTACCTCAGCCAGAGAGCCCATTATCCAGTCGAAGTCCACGACCTGCAGATCAGGTATGGAGGCCTTCTCAGACCAGGTGAGGGTCCTCACCATCCGCTTCGCGAAGCCTGGGAGATTCGGCGGGTTAGGAGTCAGACCTGCATCAAAAGTAGTTCTTTGTGAGATAGAAGTAGCGTAGCTGGCATTCATTCGTTGCCGGCTGCTGGCTGACCCTTTTGAAGAATCAACCTTAGTCTTGATTCTCATAAAATCAAGTGGCCAAGGTATTTCAGTTCGTTCCTTACCGTGAACTTCCGGATGGGTCTCCGGCTGGTTCTCCTCCCCAGCGGTTGCCGCACCGCCTGCAACCTTAGGTGGCTCGCCACCCTTCGAAGCCGTAGAGGCTTCCGACGCTTTCTGTTGTTCTGAGCTTTCACTCAGTTTCTTCAGAACAGCAGGGGATTTGCCCCCAGTCGTTGGACGACCGGATTGGGCAGAACTTTGCTTCTGGGGGGGATCCTTCCTTGCGGATTTGGCAGCCGGAGCCTTCTCTAGATCATCTCCCTGCCTTTTGAGAAGGTTGGAGAATTATCGAGGGATTCTCTTGGCAGACTCCTGAGAAAGAAGTAAAATATAAGTATACCCAACCGGTATATATATAAAAAAAAATGCAAACATAAAGTCAGGCGGTCTTACCCCGCCTTTCTTCGTATCTTTAGCCTCGACGGCTGCCTTTTTGACAAGGGCCGCCTCCTTGCGCAGTTGTGCCGCAGACTTAGCAGGAGTCTTATCCTGGTCAACCATCCTTAGGGCTTCTTCTGCAAAAACAAGAAATTTAAAGTTAGAAAGAATTATGGCAAGTTTGCAATAAAAATAAAATGACAATCATTCCGGATGAGAAGTATTCTACCCCTGGGAAACATCGTACTCAGTCCGCAGGTGGACAAGAAGCACTCATCTTTGAAGAAGTCCGGATGGGGGATCCAGTTCTTGGGAACTATGATGTGAGTCCCATCCCCTATGGGCTCAGTTGTTGTCTCAAAAAATCCCGGCTCCATGATTTGCTCTCGGGCTTTAGTAGATAGTGTCGGGAGAGGGCATTTACGTCCAAGAAGAGCCGGCTCAGTATTGTACCGGCGCATGGACCGGTTGTGTCTTAGGGTTGGAGAGGAAATTAAATAGAACTTGTCCTTCCACCCGGACCACTTGGACACTTTATCCAAAGTCATTAGATATTGGGGCAGGGTAGTCAGCGTATACCATACCCCATGGCCGCCTGGAACCTTGCTCAAGTAGTGCATGTGAGCGAAGGCAGAGAAACTGGGGTTCACGTTTTGGAACTCGCAGGCGGCGATGTAACTTAATATGTTCACCCACGAGTTAGGGGTGATCTGCCAAACCCCCAGATCATACCCCTTAAGGATTTTCCTAATCCCGGGGTGGAGGGGGAGGCCGGAGGCCGGCTTCTATTACCGCCTCATAGCAGATGAAGTAGTCATTTGCATGGCCAATGTCGTCCCCCTAGGCCATCACAGCATTAGCCAGAGGGACAATAATTTCCCAACCCCTTCCAAAGGGATGTTTCTCTTTAAAGGCCCTGAACCCGCTATTAAGAAGGGCAATGTTACTCGGCAGCATCCGGGTTCTTTTAGGGTTGGGATTGTCAGCTACCTTGGGCGGCTGCTAATAGTCAGCCGCAAAATCTCCCTGGTCAGAGCCGGATGATTCCGCTCTTGATCCTTGGCCGGCCTCAGCGTCGTCGGCTTCATTGGAAGAGGCGGCTCCCTCGCCGTCTACTTCTCTCACTCCAGAGCTCCCGGAGGTAGAGGGAGCCTCCTCGTCAGATCCGTTCTACTCCCAATTCCTCGGATCCCCTTCCAGGAAAACCTCATCGGCTGGCACTCTCATGGTGCGCCGGCTTTTAGACCGCCTGGCCGTTTGTTTCGTTCTGGCCATTGTGTCCTGCACAGACACAGAGAGGGAGGAATTCGGAGATTAGCATATTGGTTCCGACAGTCCAGAAGAGGCACCCCCTGTTCTAGACTCAGCCGTTCCGGGGGATCGGCTGAGTGTCCTAGGCAGTGCCGAGTGGGTGGATTGGGAACTCATTTATATTTTCTATTTTCTAAAGAAAGCTGGGCATACAGGCGGAAAAAATGGTATGTTAATTGAAAGGGAGAAAAGCTAAAATTGTACAGGCGGTTACCTTGATTTGACTCTGGAAAATCAGAAAACCGCTACAGCCGGTGAACCGGGTGATGTACTGCTAGCACCGGTGAACTCCCTCTAGAATCTCTCTTTTTCTCTCTCTAAAAAGTCAATATGAATGTAAAGTGTGAAAAGGAAGGGGGGTAACTTTCAATTTATAGAAAGTAAAAATGGGGGGAAAATTTTGACTTGAAATTCAAAATTTTACCCGTTACTGTTCACCTATGAAAGGTGGAAACGTGTCACAGGCCCCACGTGACATGCACGTGCGACCTGTGAGGGGCAAATGTTTAGGGTATTTTTACCCAAGACACGTGAACCAATGAGAGTTCGCCACGTGTCTAGCTCAGGATGGCCCATATGGCTCAACATCCTCTTGACACGTGGACCAATGAGAGGTTGCCACGTGTCGAGCTCAGGATGGCCCATGTGGCTCAACGTCCTCTTGACACTTGGCGCCCTCTGATATGTTTCTGAAATGGCGGCTTTCAAAGGCCCAAACTCCAAGGAGCGCCGTAAAACGGCGCAGCCCACTAAAATCTAGGTCAAGTGACCTAGGTAGGGGCACTTTTCCCAACGACCCTATAAATAGGGAGATGTTTCCCCATTTTGGGGACAGATTGAATCATTTATTACACACTTATTCTCTCACATCAGAGAAAGACCTGAGCTTGGAATCCGAGCAGATACCCACCTAAATTTCCGTTCTCTCTATTCCGTTTCAAGTGACTAACTTGTGCGTCGGAGGCGGAGCACCACCCAACCGGTGTCTCCGTTTGTTTTGCAGGTACAGCTCACTGCGGATCGTCTTCGTGTTGTAACTCTCCCAAGGGACAAAAACACCCAAAACACCTTTCATCGCCATTATTGGTCGAGTTGAGTATTTAATCTTTGGAGTGCTTAAATCCATGTTCTATCCAATATATTTCATGAACCAATCCAATTTCTTGCTCATTTCCCTAAACCATAACCTATTTTCCACTTTTCGTGTCCACATCGCAAAACTGAGAGAAACTGATTTTATGGCTATAAAATTTTGATCCAATTATTATTTTTTGGATAGGCCTTTAAATAAGCTTTCCAACCATATATCATAAGCCCAATTTCGAGATATAACGAGAAAGATATGAGCAAAACATTAAACTCAGCCCAAAACCGACACCCTTCTACTAAAACAGCCATATATTAAAATCAACAAATTATTTTGACCTGATTCCAATTGGGTTGGAAATTAGACTTGATAAGATTTCCAATGATATATTATATGCTTTATTCCAAGTTACTGATCAAAAGTTATGATGATTTTAAAAACGCGTAAAAAACTGGAATTACCGCGCAGCAGCTAAAATGCCGCGACGCGGCAAGATCTGACGTGGCACGGGAGAAATTCCCGTGACACGGTAATTTGGAGGAGATTTTAATTTTTTTTAGTGCCCCATGACTTGGCATAAGTACCGTGACCCGGCGCCATATGGCTTGACACGGTGGACTTTGCCGCGTCACGGCGTTTTCTGTCGTGTCACAGTGGGTTGCTGACGCGTCACGGTGCTTAAAACTTCCTCGCGTCACGGGGAACTGTGCCGCAACACGGGAATTACTGCCGTGTCACGGTAGGAATTCCTGTGTCACGGTGCTAGTGCCGTGACACGGGACGTTCCGTGTCTTTTCCGCGTAAACCCTTGACGCGTTTTCTATCCCGTTTTCTGAAAATTTCCCGCGTCACGCCAAAAGTGTACCGTGTCACGGGAAAGTGTACCGTCTGACGGTAGACCTTCCTGTGTCACGGTACAGACTGACCGTGTCACGGGATACGTTTTTAGGGTTTTTATCATTTTAGGGTTCCGTGTGCTCCCTCAGCACATTTTCCCTATAAATACCCACCTCATTTCTGATGAACGGGGCACCGAGTAATTTTATTATTTTATTTTCTCTCTTCTATGCTATTAGCCTAAACACTAGCCTACCTTTTTCACTTCAAAATTCCTTCTTCAAGTACTCAAAGGAGTCCATATTTTACTCGAGGTTCTGTCCTTAAACCAAGGCGTGAAAGGTAGAATTGTTTGAGGTTTTGGTCCCAAAATCAACTTTATTTTATTTAATTTAATTTAGTTATTGTTTTATTATTTTCTTGAAGTTACTAACTCGTTTATTATTTTGTAGTTGCAAACAAACAGAATCAAAGTAAGGATCATGCTCCTTTTATTTTTATTATTTTTCTAACGATTTTATGTTGTTGGAATTGTGATTAATTTGGTTTTAATATTAATGTTGTTCTATTATATTTATTGATCACCATATTGCATGTTTAAAGGGAATATGTAATTGAAAATCACGCCTAATAAGATAATTTGGACAACCGGTTTAGGATCCTTTTAATCTTATTATTAATTAAAGTGATCACCAATATTTTATAATTATGTGTGCATTAATATTCAACCAATTTAATTAGCTTAATAATACTTTGGAGCGAATTGAATTATTGTTTGTATGCCTTTGAGATCACATGAATGCTTTTCAATATAAGAATCGAGTAGAGGCCAATACGGGCGAATGTGACTCCATGACTCACTTCGTACCATCATCCCCGATCCTCCTTTCGTGGTTCCGAACCATATGGAGTTAATAATCTCATGGATTATGAATGGGGTGTGACCTTCACGGGTCAATCGTTGTTGCCTTCGTTGTCCCTTTATTTGTGGTTGCCTTTTATGATCCGTGAACGGTTTACAAGTTTCTTAAAAACTTGTTGGCGGCTCCCTACTTTCCTTGTCCCTAATCGTATTATGTCAATTCTCACTTCCTATTAGTGCCAAGCATATTCACCACATGCTTTAACGTAGGCGCACATCGAATGACGCCTACAAGACTACAACATGTTCTCAAGGAGACAGGATGGAAAACAAACCATAGTTTTGGTTTATGTTGATGATCTTCTCATCACAGGAGATGATGAGAGTTACATAGCTGTTCTAAAGGAGCTACTGGACAAGTAATTCACCATCAAAGATATAGGAGAGATGAGGAACTTCCTTGGTTTGGAAGTTTCCAGCACTTGCAAAGGAACTCTTATAAATCAGAGGAAATATGTCTTTGATGTGTTAGATTTCACTGGTCTCAGTGAATGTAGACCTGTTGCAGCCCCTTTTCCAAAGCATGTCAAATTATCTACTCAGGAAGGTGTAGGCGTCGCTCGAAGGGGACAAAATAAAGTAGGGAGCCACCAACAAGTTTTTAAGGAACTTGTAAACCGTTCACGGATCATAAAAGACAACCACGAATAAGGGACAACGATAGGAAACAACGATTGACCCGTGAAGGTTACACCCCATTCATAATCCATGAGATTACTAACTCCATATGGTTCGGAACCACGAAAGGAGGATCGGGGATGATGGTACGAAGTGAGTCATGGAGTCACATTCGCCCGTATTGGCCTCTACTCGATTCTTATAGTGAAAAGTGATTCCTGCGATCTCAAAGGCATACAAACAAAATATTCAATTCGCTCCAAACTATTATTTAGCTAAATTGGTTTAATATTAATGCACACATAATTCTAAAAATTTGGTGATCACTTCAATTAAAAATAAGATTAAAAGGATCCTAAACCGGTTGTCCAAATTATCTTATTAGGCGTGATTTTCAATTACATATTCCCTTTAAACATGCAATATGGTGATCAATAAATAATAGAATAACATTAATATTAAAACCAATTTAATCACAATTCCAACAACATAAAAATCGTTAGAAAAATAATAAAAATAAAAGGAGCATGTTCCTTACTTTGAATCTGTTTGCTTGCAACTACAAAATAATAAACGAGTTAGTAACTTCAAGGGAATAATAAAAAAATAACTAAATTAAATTAAATAAAATAAGGTTGATTTTGGGGCCAAACCCTCAAACGATTCTACCTTTCACGCCTTGGCATAAGGACAGAACCTCGAGTAAAATATGGACTCCTTTGAGTGCTTGAAGAAGGAATTTTGAAGTAAAAAGGGTAGGCTAGTGTTTAGGTTAATAGCATAGAAGAGAGAAAATAAGAATAATAAAATTCTGGTTGCCCCGTACATCAGAAATGAGGGGGTATTTATAGGGAAAATGTGCTGAGGGAGCACACGGAACCCTAAAATGATAAAAACCCTAAAAAAGTATCCCGTGACACTGTCAGACTGTACCGTGACACGATTAGACTGTACCGTCAGACGGTACACTTCCCCGTGACACGGTACAGTTTTGGAGTGACGCGGGAAATTTTCTGAAAACGGAATGAAAAACGCGTTAAGGGTTTACGCGGAAAGGACACGGAACGTCCCGTGTCACGGCAGACCTCCCGTGTCACGGGAAGTCCCACCGTCAGACGGGAAGGGTTCCCGTGACACGGTCAGACTGTACCGTGACACGGTCACTTCCAGTCCATTTTTCCGTCTAAATTCATTTTTAACCCTAATTTCTTTCGGCTTTTTAAGTGCCGATTGATAATTTCGGGCTTTTTTCTGACTTTTATTATTCGGGCTAAAATAAGAAAATAAAAATAAAAATAAATAAAATTTTTGGGCCAAAAATAAATAATAAAATAATAAAATAAAAAAGGTTTGGGCTTAAAATTAATTAATAAGCTTGGGCTAAAATTAAAACTATGTTTTTACCAAACATCAAGACTAATCCATGGACCTTTCAAAGGTATGAATAAAATACGATTTTTTAAGCACTCTCGGGATTAAATACTAAACCCGTCCAATAGAGGCGGTGAAAGGTTATTTATCATCGGGTTTGGTTTTGGGGAGACATTTTTAGGTGTCTACAGTCCTCACAAAGGTGGTGATGGTGGGAACTGTGGCAGTGGGGCACCAGTCACTACTTCAGCTTCTGCCCCTAAGAGTGCCAAGGAGGATTCAGCCTCCGTTTATGGAAAAGCCCCTAAGGGTGGTAAGGGGGCTTCAAAGTCCGCTCCTGCGGGGAAGGATATGAAGGGTAGCAAAGGGGCGGCGGTTTCACAGGCAACTATCGATTTCACAGCCAACTGTTGATAGTCAGACAAAGAAGAAGAAGGTAGAACCGCCAAAAAAGGATAAAGCTAATACAGTTGCTGAGTGTACATATAGTGACATAAAAGAGGGATTTAATTCCGATGTCAAAGCCCCGCCTGTCATTACACCTCATGCAAACAAGAGGCTTACATTAATAGCTCACCAAAAGTCAAGGGGAACAGAGTAAGCAAATTAGGCACTCTGATGTTTGTGATACTTAGTAATATTACACTTTTGACAAGTAACAAAATAATGTTTGCATTCAAACAGGTTCAGGGATCAGGTATTGTACAGGTATTTGGACTCTCAAATAATCCGGCAAACCTTCCACAATGCAGTAAAGAGGAAAACACAAATACCAGTAGAGGTAAATAGTTGATGTGAAACTTATCACGCCTAATTTCAAAATACAAATAAGTCCTAACACTCATGTTCACTTCAATTTCAGCTCATGGATGCGTATGCGACGGACACCAACTATCAGGCTTTTGGGGGAACAAAAACTGGGGACTTATTCGGGATCTACGTTTTAAGACCATCATTTTTGGTAATTTAAAATGCCTAACTTCTATTGTACAAATTAAGGTGTGGTAATAATAAAATAACCTTCTTTGAGATTGGATTGTAGTGCACGCTACTGGAGGAGGAAATGAAGGGTGAACCTGTGGAAGAGTTAGTCAAGGATGAAGTTAAGTTCATCAACGACTTCTTCTTTGAAGAGAGATACAAGCTTGCAGATAAGCTTAAGGTATTTTATCTTTATACTTATTATATTTACAGGATCAAAATCTTGTTTGGAGGCTTTTAATTTGAGTTTAAAGAATCATTATTTACTTTAAAAAATCCTAGCTTTACATTAAGTATAAGATTGCTGATAATAGCCACTAACACTGCATATGTGTTGATCATGATGACATCTAGCTGTACATGCCTGTCTACGTTGATCATGGGTGGTTCATCTTTGTCTTCCATATGGAACATAAGAAAGTGTTCATAGTGGATTTCGATGAGAATATTAAAGAAGGTGATGAGGAGGAGGAAACTGCAAGGCATTTGAAAAGGGTTAAGATTTTGGTATGTAATTCGTATCTCCACATAGTGTAGACACCCCATACTGAATTTTTTTAAACAGAAAAATGTCCTAAAATCTTTTTATTATATGCCTCAAATGAAGTACACTGCACAGATTCTACGTACGACAGAAGAACCCATCCAACATCCAGATGTTCAAAGTTCTGAGATTTGTAAGTGTTCTGACATCCCAAAGTCAAAAGCAATAGGGGACATAGGAATGCTATGCATTTTTTTCCTGATAAATATTTTGGAGGCAGCCATGTCGAACCTGCAGGTGATTATTAATACATAACCTTTGATTATTTCGCGAAAAGTTGGTATTATGTTGTGCCTATTGCTAAAAAGATTGTCCATTTGCAGCTGTGTGGGAAGGGAACGAATGACCTTCTTTTCAGGAAGTACGTGGTGTGCAAGTTACTGACATCAAAAAGCAATCAAGAGAAGAAGGATATTAATTCGAAATTGGGTGTGTGATGCACCAGTTGTGTCAAACTATCTATTTGTGTTACTTTAGTTGTTTATCTTAGGTGCGTTTTAGAACATATCAAGAAGTATCCGTATTTATGTAATCATTATGACACTTATGGAATCATATTAATGTTAAGGAGTTCAAGTATGGCGTCAGAAAACATCTGATGTAGTTTACTTATTTATGTAATCATTATGACAATTCTGGAATCCAATTAGTAGTAATAGAGTTATAATATAGCATCCTAATGAGATTGATAAAATCATTTTATTTATAAATGTTACAACTTAAATTGAAAATAACTTACATCCTCAATAACGTAAATATAATCACCAAAATACTTAAAACAATATATGTTGTCAACCCCATCCTAGATAGTTTCGTGTTGGTCTCTTCGCACTTGTACACTTTAGTCGTAGTAATTCACTATCAACCTTCATTTCCGATATTTTGTCCCGGAGAAGGTTATTTTCAACTTTTAGATTAATCGCCTCGCAGTTCATCGCCATGCACTGCTCCTTCAATTGTCCGACTAGATCCCTCAGGATTTGGGTTTCTTGTTGGTTTGCTTCTTCTTCCCAGCAAAAGAATCCACAGCTATCATCCTATCAAATAATTTAAAATAATGGGGAATATCATACTCCAAAGCATTCCTAAAACCGAAATTAAGGGTATATTAAGGGCACACGGGATATTACCTTCCAATTCGGACATGAATAAAACTTACGCCCTGCATTTCCAGTTTTTTTGCAAACTTGTACTTTGGCTGGTAGACTATGATTGCATATAACAACATTATTTTCACCAACGTTCATGTTCCAAGAAGAGGATGAACTTGATTCATTTTTTTATTATTTCCCTCTACGACTGTCATCTTCACTCACAATACGAAACTATTGGCATTTGCTCCCTACTAATTTATAGGTTGGAAACTACGACTATTTGGATTTTGAAATGAAGGCAATAAATAAAGTTACCGTTGGGTATATCATGAAATTATCACTTTTAAAAACTACAAATATATCATGTACCATAATGTAGCTAACAGGATCATATTAGTTTTTACAGGCTAAAAATTGTTTTGTTAGAGTCTGAAAAATAATAGTATAAGGTCCTTGGCACACCAGTTGATATAATATTAATAAGTGCATTAAATACGGTAATCGTTAGTAAGCGTTGAGTGCGTATTTCAAAATAGTTACCGTTAGTGAAGTATAAATTACTTGTAATACCAAATACCTATTTATAGTATCGGATCATAAATTGTAGGATCAATTTCTTGTTTGTAATATCCAGAACATATTCAATAATAGAAACAACAAATTTAACTACTTAAGGTCATACAACACTTGTCAATTACATGAAGCTTCTAAGTTGTTATGCACAACACAACTTCTGATATACATTTACTTTTAACTTAGGTCACACGTTTCCTAGGATGAATTGACTGGATATGCGCTCCCATAAACAACGCCATTGATAGCCTGATGTATCAAATACGGACGTCAGTTAGTTAAATAAATGAAAACCGAAAATACTTTTATTACTATGTAATTAGAAATAAACCTTAGCTTTTCCGTAAACACCGTTGCGTTGGAAGTCTGACTGTATTGCCACAGAAACATTGTCCTCATTCCATGAACAAATTCTGCAACCATTAACTTTCCACTCCACCTTGCTTGCATGACTTATCCTGTGTAAGTATATAAGTTGCACCAAACAGGTTATTTATATCATCTATTTACTGCATAAACAATGACCAACAAATAAAGGCCAAGTAAACAAACCACGATTAGAAGTATTCCGCATCCTTGCTTATCCCAGCTGTCACTGTACACGGTAAGCTTGTCCAACATATATTTGCCCCAGTTATACTTATATGCCATGTTTGCGTACTGCAGAGCATAAACATGAGCAGAACTTATCAAGCTGCCTTTCATCATCAGGCAAAGCAACACACATAGTGTGTACAGTAGAAAATGTTGCTTGAACATGGCCTTATTATACTTCTCAACACATATGTCAGCATACACTTTTGACTCTTTGATAGCACCGCGAGAGGAATGACCCTTGTACATTTTTTTCAAATACTTGAATGTTTCAGCAGAAGCTTTTTCGGGGTAAAACAAGAAATTCCAACCAGAAACTCCGAGGACCCATCCAACCATCTCGCAATCAACAAAAACATTGTAGTTTTCCCTAATATTAAGGGTGCGTGAAACGGGATCAAACCTTGAAACAATCCAACTTATAAAGGATGGGTCTATGCTTGTAACGGACAAATGGAGGAGATTGACAAATCCCATTTCATTAACCCAACCTCTTTAAGTAGGATTCAACTTCCCAACGAGTTCAAAAAACCGCACTAGATTTTTTGTGCAATTTGAATACTGTAACACAATTTTTTAAACAAATTAAATTGATCAACATACACCCACCAGTATAACAACTAACTTATTTCTTTTAAAAGATCATAACTTACTTCACAAAATCATAATAAAGTTAATGAAACAATAAGGGTTACTATACAGGACAAATAATTTTCTTTTTACACAGTCTCATTAGTAGATTAAAGAATGCATATGATGGTTAATATACACTAGGAGAAATAACTTTTTCCATTACCATCACTTGAATTATTTTACTTAATATAATTGTGCATAAGAATTTATTTAAAAGTATATTTATTTAATTTACAGAATCATTTGACCCTAACTAAGTGTTGGCAATAACTAATTCATTTCTTTTACAGTTTCATAAGCAACATAGTTTTACAAACTTATATTAATTTCCATAAAATAAACTGCAATAATTAGATAAAACTAGAGGTTTACAAAACCATCGAAGTTGGAATTGAATTTTGAATTAACATGCAATGTGGATACAAATTCAAACGATAAATCAAATTTATAATTGAAATGCTTCAATTCAAACAAGTACCTTCGGATTTGGTTTCTGAACCGCAATATGCTTTTCAGATCTTCGTACACTATCCCCCTTCAATTTCTGGTTATGTTTGATTAATATGTGCACAGATCTATTTGACAATGTAACCCTTCTCAAGTTGATGAATTCTTCATCATCCACGACATCAAATAATTCATTCATCGAACAATCAAACGAAGGAATATAACTTACATTATAATGTTCATACCCAAGCCCTTCAATTATGGCAGCCAATCCTTCTGGTTCGAATTCATTGTCGGAGATGTTAACAACTAGGTGTTCTCCATCTTTGTACTTCAACTTAGGATAATATACAAGCCTCCCACCATGCTAGATTGTACACCTTATGGAATTTGATCATGCCATTCTGATCTTTAAAATGCATGTACTAAAAATGGATCTAAGAAAGAGAAAAAAAATGTGTAAAAGGGAAAAAAAAAAAGGGCAAAGTGGATTGGGGGGTGATGGCAGTTGGAAGTCTGGTCCACATATTCCACAACACATACCATTAGTTTTATTAATTCATTTCAAACTATAGTGTGTACAAGCATTTTAAACATGTTGTACGGAGATCTAATAGTGACACGTTTATCAAACAAGATTTTATTAAAAGAAGAATGATTCTTTAAAATAAAAAATGTTTTTAGGGGACAAAAAAAAAGATGATTTATCATGGTCGCAAGGTTCGAACACTGAATGCATTTGAATAATACAACATTTTGATAATATCAACACCATAGGACTAGGGGGGTATCAGAACATTCACTGGATTACATATTAATATGTATTATTAGTTGAATAGGTTCTCTTTTTATGTTTATCAAAGTAGTGAAAATTTTAACTTATTAACATACTTTTTGTTTTAAATAAAATAGTTTTTTTTTAAATACTAATAAAATAGTTATTAAATATAAATAATTTATATCTAAACGTATAACCTTGTTTCCTTCACTAACATAAAATAATTAAAAACTAAATAAAAGATATACGTATAACATTGTTTCATTCACTAACTTTTATGTTATTTTGATATTTTAAAATTAGATATGATTCTGTAAAGTTAAAAATAATTAAAACCAGAAAAAAAAATACAATTTATGCCGTCACAGTGTTCGAACAGTGGTTTGATGTATGCACATGTGGCTTTCAAAGTTAACCATTGGACTAAGGGGTATCAGCACGTTCATTATGTGGGAAAAAAACTATATATTACAATGTTTGTATGAGCGTCCCAACAAATCGTTTTCTTAGAGTCGATTAAAATTCCGGATCATTTGTTTTGGGTGAATTGTAAAACATAATCTTTAACCAATTTTGCAGCTAATAATTCTAAATCTGTTTTTGTTTTTCACACCTTCACCAAACTTTCATTCAAATTAGTTTATTCTTCAAATATATAATCACCACAATTAATTTTAATAATTGTAAGCCACACCGCGACGGGCCGAATTCTACATGAACATTACAAAAAATTCACCGACGCCGATAGGTTGTTCACTGGCAACACATTCACCCACGGCGTTCGCATTTTAACCAACACCTTATCGCACCGCCATCAATCTGATTTACGCTGAAATTAAGAAAATCAAATTTGTATATTGTTCTTCATTCGTTATTTACACAGATACATTAGAGGGGAAACATTAGGAGAGAGAAAAAAAAATTAGGAGAGAGAAAAAAAATGAGGTCAAAAAATCTGATTTTTTTTTTTGGGATTATATACTACATTAATTTGGGTAGGTAAAAGGATAGATAAATTTGAAATTCAAAAGTTGAAATTTAAAAAACAAGTTTGAAATTCAAATGAAAATGAAGGTGGCCCACAAAAAAGGAATATTCCCAATCAACCAATAGGAAACTTGTGTACAATATTCCTTTTGTACACTAAGTATACCTTAAATTGCTCCCAAAAATACAACTTGATCTTGATAATAATTTGTTTATTTAATAACATTTCGTAAATAAATCAACAAAAATTCACAATCAATATGGCATTTTCGTAAACAAGTCAACATTTGTGAGACCCGCATATTAATAAAAGTTGTTCACTTATTTACAAAAATGTCATGCTGACTGGGATGAATTGGTGATATATTTACGAAAATGCCTTTAGTTAAACAAAAATTTATATGGGGAATCTAATTTTATGCAAATATTATTGTGAATTAGTGGGTATTTTAATGCAAATGTATCGATTATTTTGGGACTAAAATTAGGCTAAAAGGGTCGAAATTTTGGGGATGGAGGGAGTACTGAATAATACTCCCCTTTTTTCAAAATGAATGTTTTCATTTAACTTTTATATGGAGTACAATTCATATAGCTTATTTGGACCAATATTTAAATTTAACATATCAGATTAAACATAGTCATGATGAGGTACTTGCCAGTTTCGTCTTGGTGTATGTTTACAAATATATATTTTTTATCAATTATATTTATTGATGATTAAAGATATTATCAGTTAATGTTACACATTGATTAAAATATTTATTTTAAGATCGAAAAAGTAATATAGTTATGGTTAAATATATACACATACAAATGTGATTAAAAAAAAGTGTCAATGTTAAATTTCGAAACAATATGAAATGGTCTGGGCAAACCGAACAAGGAGAAGGAGAATTTGGTCCACAAACTAGGCTTTGGAGCTTCCATACTATAACCAATTGGCAATAGTAGGAGTAACTTCTCCATCTTATAAAGTGGAACCACCTCTCATCTTTCTCCAATGTGGGAAACTTGCAAGTGGGCTACAATGAGTTTCAACACTCCCCCTCACTTGTGAGTGTCCTTAGAACTTAGAGCACACCAAAAGGTACAATATAATCCTCATTGGGAATGAACATCCAATAGAGGCTCCTTAACTAGTGGCTTGACAAATACCCAGTTTTGAACGGCCCAACAAACCTGGGCTCTGATACCATGTTAAATTTCAAAATAATATATATATAATGGGCCTGGACAACCCGAACAAGGAGAATTTGGTCCACAAACTAGGCTTTAGAGCTTCCATCCAAAAACCAATTAGCAATAGTTGGAGTAACTCCTCCGGCATATAAAGTGAAACTACCTCTCCTCTTCCTCAAATGTGAAACACTTACAAATAGGTTACAATGGGTTTCAAAAGTCAATTAAAATTTGAAATGATGAAAGTATAATGTAGATTTAGTGAAAGCCAAGAGTCTAGATTTGGTAAGGGTGGAAGTAAATGAGACAGGTATGCATTAATACATTAGATAAGTATATACCCCTATTATATATAAATAAAGAGACAAATGTGCATTATATATTTATGTTATTGGTACAATACAATATTTACGAATCGCTAAGATGCCGCTAGTTTTCTGTGTGGAATCAATCTCACTGTCTAAATCGAAAATCAGTCCAGCACAGGTATTGATCGATGAGCCTTAGGTTATAATTTAATTTATTATGAAAATAATTATTAGTATAATTATCTTATTCACATGAATAATGCTGGTCGGTATTGAAATCATTCAAACCCAAATTGATTAACTAATTCTTCATCTAACACCTAATTAATCATGACAACATGTATCATGCATATTGTATATTTAGATTTTAGCCCAACTTAGGTTAAGAACTTAAGATGAAGGGGTTGCTAATTAGTGTATTTTTGTTCATCTTATTCTACTCTGTAAAATATTACGGAGTATTTAAAAAAGGAAAAAAAAAAAGTTTGGATAACTTAATACTTTGTATAAGTTCAAGAAAAATTCAATAACATTATGTAGAATGCATTTATCATTTATTACAACTAATGGAGATTGAAAGAATATACCGTAATTTTTTTATTTCTTTAATATAATAATGCTCTTAATTCAAAAAATCAATCTATACTACTCATTCCGTCCCTTAATACAATACCTCTTTCTCTTTATTATGTGATGAATAAATGCTCAAAAGAGGCATTGTATTAAGGGACGGAGGGAGTATATACTAAAGCAATTACCAAGGTTATTCTACAAGTACACATGTCGCGATTATATTAAATATTTTCCCGTCAAAAACCCTTTTTTTTGTCTTAAAAAATAATAAAATAATTAATAAAAAAATATAAAGTATGCATAATAGAACAATAACAACTTTAATAAATAAAAAATATTAAATGTATACAAAATCTATAATAAATACTAGCTTATATAATTATATAAATACAATTTTTTTCCTGTAAATATCCGAGCGTTGCTCGGGCAAAGAACTACGGAGTAGTATAATATAAAATTTTTGGTTTTTTTTTCAACATAAATGAAGACATAAGTACATATACAGTACCAGCTTTTAAAAAAAAAAGTACATATACAGTACCATACTTTTTTATTTTTAATTATTACTATATATGAGCAAAAATAATATATATTTAACTGAATTTATGACAAAATTAAGATGATAATGTTTTATTTCACATGTTTAGTAATAAGAAAAAATTATAACCATGAAGAACTTGATGAAGTTCGACATTGTAAAAAATAAGTATACTTCTGTGTTATACGAGTATACTAAGGGTAAATATACAACTAGCTAAGATAAAAAGTGACAAAAGAAGTATTTTAATGAAGTATATTCCTCCTGTCTCTATTTTTATTTGACTTTTAATGATTTAAATAACAAGTCTTAAACTGTATAAATTTTAATTAATTTATATACACGTAACAAAAACTTTTGTAAGCATTCGATGTATAGTAAAATATTATTGTACATCGAGTTAACTTTTTGTTGAATTTAGGGTAATTTTTATTCATAAAGTTTAAATAATTTTTATTTATATCAGGATAACTTATATATACTGGGTTACTTATATTCATTATAGGGTAACTTTTGATCATTTTAAGGTAACCTTGAAGCCGATGAATAATATTTTATTGTAAATCCGATTTTTTTTTAAAAAGTTTGTCTACAAGTAAATATTATAAAAACTTGTTAATAAAATTCCACATGAATATACTATCTCTAATAGAATAACGGAAATTTATGATAAAAAATATCAAAGTTTAACCCAATATTAAAAAGGATTTTGATAATGAGCGTCTCGGGATATTAGATAACTAATGAATATGTTGTTTAAAATAGTATATAAGTAAGGAATGTAGGACAAAATCACGTGTTGTTCAGTGTAATTATTTTCAATTTTTTTCTCTTAGAGCAAGTTTAGCCCCAAGACTTGGATGTGACATCATTTTTGGTGGTTCCCATTGAAAATGATGTCATCAAATTCTTGTTAAAACTCACTAAGATTTACACAAATTTATCACTTTAGCCCTAAGACTTAAATATTTGACATATTATATGTAGAAAAGTGTAAGGAAAAAAAAAAGAGATAATAAAAATAAAAATGAGGTGTGAGTAGGGGGTCTCAATCTCAAGTCTTAAGTTGAGTCTTGAAATTTCAAGACTCAATTTGAGACTTGCTTGAGATTTTTGAAGAAAAATGAGAAAAGAATTAAGCATAAGTCTTAAAACTTAAGATAATGATGTCACCTCAAGTTTTAACACTTGGGGCTAAACTTGCTCTTATCTAACGCCTTAAGAGGACTCGTTAACTTTTTGCCTATTGATAATAGGATAAAAAAATAAGGGATCGAGTAGTAGGTAGTAATTGATTCATTCATAGTCAACACGTAAAAAGAATATTGATTGTAGATTTCTTGAGAAGCCCCCCTTTTGATAACAATAATAAAAGGTTCGATATTTTCTACTCGTAGGAAGTGTGATCCCGTATGGCTTTATTTGTTAATAAAAAAAATGGAAGAAATAAACACATGAATTTCCTTAAAAAAAATATAAACAAATGAATTTGGAAACTTCCTTCTCTATATAAATGACGAAACTCTAAAGACTATTGAAAACTCAACAGCACTACTTTACAATCTCTCAACTTCTTCGTTCTCTTTAATTTGTCAAAGCTTGAATTGGTAACAAGAAGTAACAATGTCGTCGACCATGACTATGGATGCGTGGTTAGCCGAGTTGGTAAGGACTCTAATCACTGCTCCGTGTGTCATTTATTTATCATATACTTCTTTTAGTTACTTTGCGTGTTGCTCTTTCACTTTCGTCTAGCATAATTTGAATTTTTATCATATACTTCGTTCTCTTACTATCATGTGAAGTCATTTTCATATCTTCGATAAATTTTTAAGTGGTACAGCCAACCATACAAGGTTGTAACTATGTATTTTATTTTGTAAAAAAAATTAAAAAAAATTTAAAAAAAAAAAAAAAAACAAACTATGCATTTGATATTTTTTTATAATGAATGTTATCGGTTATACTTTGTATTTCATACTCTTTATATAGTTTTCTACTTTTAAATTCTTATTAACTGTTTGTAACATTTTCTTATTATAAAATATTACTCCGCACTACAGCAAAATTAAAATGAATATTAATTACAGTGATTGACAAAGTGATTTGGCATACATTTTAGAGTATTATTTTAGGAAATATTTAAAATAATAACATTTCAGAGTATGAGTATTATTTTTGGAAATATTTAAGATCCAAATAATGCTTCTAAAATTTATTGAAAAAATGGTTGAATCAGCGCATTTAATCCTCATAATCTGTATTTTTTTGGATCTTGCTAACGAGTGCTACGGGGCGTTAGATAAGGATAAATTATATTGGGTGTAAGGGTAGTATTAAGTTAGGAATTCATAATAAAATCACGCGTCGTTTGGTATAATTAATGTTAATTTTACTCTCATATTTGCATTTTAATTCTCTTATTTAACATCCCGGGGGCGCTCATTTACTTTTGCCCTTTTTTATAAGATGCATTATCAAATCTTAATTATTTCAACTATTTGAGCATTTCAAGATGAACTTATAGAAGTTAGAGCTAGTATTAAATGACATAGTAACGATATACATACGTGCCCTTTTTGGCATCATCACCACTGTAATAACATTTCTAAATTACTCCGCACTTGCCTACTTGGAGTAATATATAATACTCCGTACAGTAATACAGTAGTTAAGAAATGTGTTATGCAAATTGTAATTGATGGCATTATTTATTTATACAGTAGTTAAGAAATGTGTTATGCAAATTGTAATTGATTGCATTATTTATTTATTTGATCTGTGTAGGAAATGGAAATGGATACAATTCCTAGTTTAATCAACAGCCATTGTGAGCAAAGTGGAACAATGGAAGCAGCAGCTTTCGACGAGCAGCTCGCAGCTACGCTTGCCGACAATTTCCCTTATTCTCTATACGACACCAGCGACGCTACCTCTCCTCAAGGAGATTTTGAGTGTAACAATGTCATCGAACAATTCATATCAACTCCTCTTATTTCCGAAACTAGTGAAAACCACACCGATGTTGAAGAGATGAGCCAACCACCCAAAACTAAGGAAGAGACGAAGAAGAAGCAAGCAGTGAGTAGTGGTGGTGCAAAGAGGAAACGACAGCCAAGTCAAGTGCAAGATCACATCATCGCTGAGAGGAAACGTCGTGAATTACTTAGCCAGTTGTTCATTTCACTCTCTGCGATTGTTCCCGGCCTCAAGAAGGTGCACAAATTTCCCATCTTGTGATTTTTAAGATTTCATCAAACACAAATGAGTATGATCTAAACTATTTGCTGTAATTATTACTATACAGATAGACAAAACATCGGTGTTAGGAGAGGCAATCAAACATATGAAGGAGCTTCAAGAGAAAGTAAAGGTACTCGAAAGTGTCATTGCAAAGCGTACAATGGAGTCCGTCGTACTTGTCAAAAAATCAAATTTGATGTTCGACGAAGGAAGTAGCGATGATAATGCTTCCTCGTCGACTACTGTAGATGACTATTGTAGAAGCAGCAATAACGATGATGGTGATAGCAGCAGTGATTCACTTCCTGAAGTTGAAGTTAAGATACTGGGGAAGTCCCTTCTCTTAAGAGTGTACTGTGGACAACAAAAGGATATTTTGGTAAAATTATTCGCAGAGATAGACAAGCATCATTTGAGCATTACTAATTTTAGTGTCATACCATTTGAGAACCTAGCCCAAGACATCACCATTGTTGCAAAGGTCAGAATTCCTCCCTTCCATGTCTTAACTTATATCCTTTCATTTTAATTTTACTTTGAAATTCACGACTTCTGTTTCGTAATGTTCTTAACATTTACATTTATTTGCATATCAATTATGAAAAATAAAAGATTATGTGACTACTGCAAAAGCAAGAGATCATTAATTATAATTGTAAGATGTGAGAGGGTGATACCATAAGATAATAAAGTAAAAGTGTTAATCGTAAGAACAATAATTATTATAAAACAAGCTAAAATGGAAATGTTTTAAAACATTCTAGAACAGAATAAAACGGATTGTGTGAGGAATATGATGAAATGAAACAAGATTAATTACAATACTAGTTATTTTATTTAGTTCTTTTGAACTTAAGAAAGTGTTTTGTAATACTTTGAAATACAACTAACACATTTTCTCTTACATTTAATTTTGCAGATGGAAAGAGGCTTCAACAAGAATGTAAAAGATTTTGTTAGAACTCTACACAACGCCCTTCATTTAGCTAGCTGCCAACGCTTTGATTTTAACCAAAATGAATATTCCTCATAGTTCACTTTGTACGTGTTCTTTGCATTTTCATCAATCTAATGGTAAAAGTACAGTAATATTGAGAAGACATCTCGGGGTCATATAATGTCGTTTGAAACCATATATGATCATTATTTGTTGTCATAAATGTTCGTTGTAGGCTTGAATTAATGAAATCGGTGTAAGTTGTAAACCGGTAAATTGGTCGTTTAAAGGCAAATTGGATGGTTTCACCCACCCAATTGGACTCTCGGAGGGTATTAGGGATCATGGTAAACATTTTGGCAATTTTTATTTTCGAGCGAAAAAAAAGTCAAAAAATTTCAAAATCAAAGGCTAATTATCCACGCTTTTTGAGAAATTTATGAGGTTTCGGGGCTAGGTGTCGAAAAGGCTTGAGATTTTAGGAGATTTATCTCGAGGTCATATAATGCCGTTTGGAACCATATATGATCATTATATGTTGTCATAAATGTTTTTGATAGGCTTCAATTAATGAAATCGGTGCAAGTTGTAAACCGCGGTAAATTGGCCGTTTAAAGACAAATTGGATGATTCCACCCACTCAATTGGACTCCCAGAGGGTATTAGGGACCATAGTAAACTTTTCGGCAATTATTATTTCCTTGCGAAAAAAGTCAAAAAATTCCAAAATTGAAGGCTATTATCCACGCTTTTTGAGAAATTTCGTACTTTATGGGCCTGGTGTCGAAAAACATTCAGATTTTAGGGGATACATCTCAGGGTCATATAATTCTGTTTGGATCCATATATGATCATTATATGTTGACATATATGTTCGTGGTAAACTTGAGTTAATGAAATCAGTGCAAATTGTAAACGATAAATTGATCGTTCAAAGGCAAATTGGATGGTTCCACCCTGCCAATTGGACTCCCAGAGGGTATTAGGGACCATAGTAAACAATTCAGAAATTTTTACTTTTGAGTAAAAAAAAGTCAAAAAATTCCAAAATTGAAGGCTAATATCCAAGTTTTTTGAGAAATTTTTGAGGTTTCGGGTAGAGCTCTCAATTCGAGTAAACAGGTTAGGTTTGGGTCAAAAAGAGTGGGTCAAGTCAACTCGGGTTGGTACAATTCGGATTAATTCCATAACATATGCGGGTCGGGTTTGGGTTGGGTCATGCTTGAGCCGGGCCACATCGGGTCATGTTTTTTATCGGATTTGAGTCGAGTTAATAACAAGTCGTGCTACATTCGGGTCGGGTGAACAATAGGTTTGGTTTAATTTGGGGTTTCACGGGTTAAAACGGGTTAGGGTAATTCTCGGGTTCAAGCAAGTAGGGTTTGGTTCAAGTCAATAATTTGCGGGTTAGAATCAGGTCGGGTCATTCTCGGGATGAGTGGGTTCGGTTCAAGTCAATAATTTGCGGCTTATAATCAGGTCGGGTCATTTTCAAGTCAGGTCATTCTCGGGTTCAAGTCGGGTTTGGTTCAAGTCAATAATTTGCAGGTTATAATCAGGTTGGATCATTTTCAAGTCGGGTCACACTACTAAAATTCGGCCAAATTACAACCGCCTCTGACGGTCGTTGAAAATAGCAAAAACATTCGCTAAACATAATTGAGACCGTCAACGGTCGTAACGTGGTGGTCGTTATTAACTTGGTCGCAAAAAAAAACAAAATTACGACTGCTTGACGGTCGCATTTTTTTTGCGACCGTTTTTAATATTTTCAACGACCGTTTGGAAAACGGTCGCAAATAAATATAATTACGATCGGTATAGTCAGCGGTCGCAAAATTGGATTTAGCGACCGCCTAAAGTCGTCGCTAAAATTTAAAAAAAAAATAGAAAATCACCCCACTCCGTATCCAGACTCACCAACCCACCACCACTGCCAACCCTATTCACCTTTACCCACCACCACCGTCCACCCTAAATACTACCAACCACCCCGAAAACACGTTCAACTACCACGAAAACACCTCCAGCCACCCCGACAACACATTCAACCACCACGAAAACACCTCCAGCCACCTCGAATCACCTCGAAAACACCTCCAGCCAACCCAAATCACCTTGAAAACAACTCCATCCCACCCCGGATTCAGACCCCTTTCCCACGAAAACCCAAACCAGCCACCACAAAAGCCACCCATAAACCAAATTAACCAAAAATCAAACAAAATAACACGAAAACCCAAAATTTTGCGAAAATCAAATAAAAAAATAACAAAAATCAAACAATTTCACTTTGAATACCAAACCCTAAAATTAACGAAAATTAACCCACAAAATTATCCAATTAAAATGTACCCGAAAACCAAACCCAAAAATCAACAAAAAAAACAAAATCAAACCCAAAAAGAAACCCAAAAAGAAACAAAAATCAACCAAAAACAAAACAAAAATAAACCAAAAACACGAAAACATACCTCAAACTTCGAATTTTACCTCGAATTTGGTTTAATAAGGCCAAATTCGACCATGAAAAGTCTAGATCTAGACTTTTCATGGTCGAATTCGACCTTAAAAACCATGATCTAGTTAACACCACAAAGCTAAGCATCAAACCAAAGACCACCAACGTTGCCGGAGAATAAGAGAACGGAAATGGAGGGGAGCGAAAATTGGAACGAAAATGGAGATGTGAAAATGAAGAACAAAAATGGTGAGGAAGGAAAAAGGAAGGATATGGAACCATGGAGAGGAAGGAGAAAGAAAAAAGAAGAGGAGGAGAGAGAAAAGAAAGAGGCGGAGGCTAAGAGCTGAGAAACTCTTCGGTTTGGCTCCTTTTATACCGTACATTTTGTAATATAAAAAATCCCTTTTGCGACCATCTTTGACGGTCACAAATTATCACATTTACGACCGTCTCTTTGACGGTCGTAAATTATGACATTTACGACTGCTTTTGACGGTCGCAGATTATGACATTTACAGCCGTCTCTTTGACGATCGCATATTATGACATTTACGACCGTCTTTGACGGTAGCAAACGATTTATTTTAATTTAGAATTATTTTTAATTGTTCAAACATCCTAACGACCGTCTAAAAGGCTAAAAACGGTCACAAAAGGTCGCAAATTTGGGAGCGTTGTAAAAGCAGTCGTAATATTGCGACCGCATAAAAAACGATCGCAAATTTCATATTTTGCGACCGTTTTTCAGACGGTCATTATTAAACAAATATAAAGTACATTGTGAGTTGAAATTTCATAAAAGAAGCAAATTTCTAAGTTTTTTGGCCCATTTCATCAAAATAAAGCCATTTTGAGCCGAAATGGCTACTCACTTGCCTATTTTCTTCATTTCTCAACTTATAAACTTATTCATTCTCAAACCATATCATAATTACATATTTATAAGTGATTGTGAGTTGAAATTTCATAAAAGAAGCAAAGTTCTAAGTTTTTGGACCCATTTCATCAAATTTAAGCCATTTTGAGCCGAAATGGCTACTCACTTGCCTAGTTTCTTCATTTCTCAACTTATAAACTTATTCATTCTCAAAACATATCATAATTACATATTTATAAGTGAATTTCAGTTGAAATTATATAAAAGAAGCTAAGTTGTAAGGTTTTGGGTCCAATTCATTAAAATAAAGCCATTTTGAGCCAAAATGACTTCTCATTTGCCTATTTTCTTCATTTCTCAACTTATAAACTTATTCATTCTCAAACCATATCATAATTACATATTTATAAGTGATTGAGAGTTGAAATTACATAAAAGAAGCAAAGCTCTAAAGTTTTTGGGCCCATTTCATCAAAATAAAGCCATTTTGAGCCGAAATAACTTATAATATGCGTATTTTCTTCATTTCTTAACTTATAAACTTATTCTTTCTCAAACTATTTCAGATTTTGCATGGAAGCAAAACTTCAAAGAGAAAGAGGGTGGACAAGCCTAAAAGCATAGATCAACCTAAGAAGAAGCTAAGTGACTAAAGGTCCAATAGTGAACAAGCATTGAAGTTGCACTCTTCGAAAGGTTCACCCATGCAACCTACACCACTAGTTGAATACATTGTTCTTCAATCGCTCTCTGCTAACATGACCTTTCTTCACGACCGTGCTTGTCATTTGGTCGATCCCATGGAAGTTGCACTTCCTAAGGCAATGTTCCACTATTATGAGGATGCAGTTGCATGGATCAGCAAAGAAGATGTGAAGGAATTTCTACATGGTGCAAAGATTAACATTTCCCTCATTCAAACATGCATGAGGTACTTCAATTCCCACATAATCTACACTTTTTTTTCAAGTTATTCAAATTTATGGTGATTATCCTACATGCGATTAATTATTCAATGTTCATGCACGCAGAGCACTACAGGAGCAGTTAACTGAAACTGATTCTCCTTGTAAAGTTGGGTGGTTATGCCCCAAGCAGTTATCCACTACTAGAATCATAGGCAACCCCCATGACGGGTTGTACTATGTTGAGCAAAGTATCAAGGAATCAGCGCGTGCGGGAGACAAGTTCATATTCGCCCCATGTTATAAAGAGTAAGTCTAACCATGTCAAATTCAATCGATTTGGCCTCATTATATGTTGACTCCTAAATATTAATTTTCTTGTCTATTGTGAACTTATGTAGGGAGCATTGGAGTCTCATGGTGATTTGTAATTCCAATAACACAATTTATCACCTTGATTCAGCTCGATCATCGGAGAAGTGGCTCGTGAAGTCTATATTGCAAAAGTAAATATATATATAGCTACCTAGTGATGATAATTGCTAATAATAACTAATTTAGTAGTCATATGACTAATCAAATTTGAATGTACTTTATTTACTATAGTGTTATGAAGAAGCTACATTGTCGTGCTCCAAAGGGTCTAACATGGAAGTCATCGTTGGTAATTTACATGATATTGTGATTATCTTCAAAATCTATGTTAGTAAATATTTGCTAATTTCCTTTGCATGTTTCACTGATGTGATTTGTTTGTCATATGCTAGTGCGCACAACAAGAAAATGGACTTGATTATGCTTTGTATGTGATGAGATTCATGCTTGACATTGTGACTCATTGTACGGACACTCAACAGCTTGATGAGGTAAGTCCTAAAACTTAATGAAATGCTATATTTATGTGATTTAATTTCTAGCCTTAGACACCTAATATTACCCAACATTGACATGTTATGAGAAATAAAAAGGTCATTTGACAAGAAAGGTAGAAAATGGGCTGAATAGAAGTCATATGGGCCATATTTGGGCCATTTTGTGTTAATATGCTCTTTTCATGTGATTTATTTCCTTATACACCTATAACTAGATAATATTGACATGTTATGAGATAAATAAAGTTCACTTAATAAGAAATGTAGGAAATGGGCAAAGTAAAGTCATATAGGCCATATTCGGGCCATTTTGAGTAAAATGCGCCTTAAACCTTAATAAAATGCACTTTTGAATCAATTTTCGGGCTTAGACACATAAAACTAGGTGTCATTGACATGTTATGAGAAAGAAATAGTTCATTTGATAAGTAATGTAGGAAATGGGCTACATAAAAGTCATATAGGCCATATTTAGGCCATTTTGAGTAAAATGCGTTGTTAAACTTATTGAAATGATATATTGATGTGATTTTTAGCCTTAGATACCTAATAATACCCAACATTTACATGTTATCAGCATTAAAAAGGTGATTTGACAAGAAAGGTAGAAAATGGGCTGAATAGAAGTCATATAGGCCATATTTTGGCCATTTTGTGTTAATATGCTCTTTTGATGTGATTTCTTTCCTTATGCACATATAACTAGATAATATTGACATGTTATGAGATAAATAAATTTCATTTAATAAGAAATGTAGGAAATGGGCAAGTAAAGTCATATAGGCCATATTTGGGCCATTTTGAGTAAAAAGCGTCTTAAACCTTAATAAAATGCTCTTTTGATTCAATTTTAGGGCTTAGACACATAAAACTAGGTGTCATTGACATGTTATGAGAAAGAAATAGTTCATTTGATAAGTAATGTAGGAAATGGGCTATATAAAAGTCATATAGGCCATATTTGGGTCATTTTGAGTAAAATGTGTTGTTAAACTTATTGAAATGATATATTGATGTGATTTTTAGACTTATACACCTAATATTACCCAACATTGACATGTTATGAGAATTAAAAAGGTGATTTGACAAGAAAGGTATAAAATGGGCTGAATAGAAGTCATATGGGCCATATTTGGGTCATTTTGTGTTAATATGCTCTTTTGATGTGATTTCTTTCCTTATACACCTATAACTATATAATATTGACATGTTATGAGATAAATAAATTTTATTTAATAAGAAATGTAGGAAATGGGCAAAGTAAAGTCATATAGGCCATATTCGGGCCATTGTGAGTAAAAAGCGTCATAAACCTTAATAAAATGCTCTTTTGATTCAATTTTAGGGCTTAGACACATAAAACTAGGTGTCATTGACATGTTATGAGAAAGAAATAGTTCATTTGATAAGTAATTTAGGAAATGGGCTACATAGAAGTCATATAGGTAATATTTGATAAAATACATTTTTTTTTTTGCCTAATTAATTAATTCTAACATAATGTTTTTGTATTTCAAGTCTTGCAAGGTCCAAAAGGATGGACCGTTGACAATCAAGGAGCTTAATGAAGTTCGTGACATGTTGGCGTCTTTTTATCACCTTCAACATGTAAATGACATTTTAATTGTAAATTATTTATGTTAACTTTTTAACTATATATATTATTATTCATTATATATTTACTTACTATATATATATATATATATATATATATATATATATATATATAACACTTTTTTTTAATGTATTGCGTTTGGGAATATTTATATCTATATATATATATATATATATATATATATATATATATATATATATATATATATATATATATATATATATATATATATATATATATATATATATATATATATATGAGTTCTTGTTTTTAATATTATTTTTGTATCTTATTGTAATATTTAATAATATTATTATTATTAGTAATTATAATAATAATATTATTAATTATTTTATTTAATATAATTGCTGGAATTACAGGTTATTATTATTGCTGGAAACAGTTTTTTTTTAAAAAAATATTATTGCACGAAAAATGAGAAAAAAAATTTGAGTAAAAAGGCACCGGTTTTGAGCCGGTGCTAAAAGGGGGGGATTTGGCACCCCCCACATATATTGCGGTTCTAACCGGTGCCTTAGACCGGTTTGAACAGCTGCCAAAGCCCTTTTTTCACCTAGTATGACTGGGATGAATTGTTGATATATTTACGACACTACAAAAAAATGTCCATATAGAAACGGAATTCTAGCGACGGAATTTTATCCGTTTCTAAATTAGAGACGGAATCAAAAAGAGACGGAATTTAAAAATCCGTTTCTAATGTAGAAACGGAATTAAAAATTCCGTCGCTAAATTAGCAATGGAATTGAAAATCCGTCTCTAAATTAGAAACGGATTTTTTTCCGTTGCTAGATTAGCAACGGATTTTTTTTCCGTTGATGAATCTAGCAACGGATTTTTTTCCGTTGCTAAATTTAGAGACGGATTTTTTTTTTCCGTCGCTAAGTTAGCAACGAATTTTTTTTTTTTCCGTTGCTAAGTTAGAGACGGAATTTTTTTTTTCCGTTGCTAATATGAGCAACGGATTTTTTATTCCGTCTCTAGATAATTTTTGAAACTAATTATTTAGAATATTACATTAGAGACGAATTATGTAAGTTAAATTCATCTCTAAACTAGAAACGGATTTTCAATTCGTCTCTAAACTGGAAACTGATTTTTAAATCCGTCCCTAAATTAGAGACGGATTTGAAAATCCGTTTCTAAATTAGAGACGGATTTTAAATTCCGTTTCTAAACTAGAGATGGATTTTAAATTCCGTCTCTAATATTTCTTTCATTTATTATCAATTATGTGCGTAAAAGTAAACAAATAATATTTGGTATAGTTGGTAAGAGTTTCAATATTTGACATTGAGGTCACGGGTTCGACTCCTACTAACAGTAATATTTCGATTGGAGATTTAAGGAGCGTTATATGGAAAGCCGAGTCGGGTTGACCCGAGTGAGGTCGACCCAAATAGCAGCTTTTTTTCGATTCAAAATATTTTTTCGATTTTTTTTTTTCATTCTCTAAATTCATTTAGCGACAAGGTTTTTACCAACGGGGTGATTCCGTTGATAAATCCGTAGCTAGCTATGTCCAGCAACGGATTTTTAGCAATTAGCAACGGATTTCACCTGTTGCTAAAAGGCCAAATTTTTGTACTGCGAAAATGTCATTAGATAAACAAATTTTGTTTATCATGAAGATGAATGGGGGCTCCGTATTATTGAACCACCTCTTGTTCTGTTTTTTTGAGTATTTCAATGTTTATAGAACTAAAAACATTGATAATTTTATAGAGCAACAGATTGAAAAACTTGAATACTAGTGATTTATCTTGATTTCGATACATGGAGTGTTCATTTGTTGGATGAGTAGAACAACAATTTTGACATAACAAATCATTTTCTTTGGTCTGTGTTGTCTTGGAAGTTTGCAATTTGAGTATAATTTCTAATTATACTTATGTCACACGGCATTCTAAGTCTTATATCACCAAGTATCATTGTGCACGCATTGCGTGCATTCTTTACCTTCTAGCTATTATCCATATATAATGTTTACTAAATCAGAATTCGAAAAAGTTTAGTACAAACTAATTATTGTACCTGTCGAAAACAAAAAAGAAAATATTCAGCAGGTAGATTCAACAGTCATGAGTTCAGAAATTGATCAAGCTTTCCTACAAGATGAAGACGATCTCAAGCATTTGACGTCGTTTGAGATTCTGAAATCTGCTACAAAAATCCTGAAGAGTAACCCCATGTTCATGGGCTTAACAATTATGTCTGTTTTACCTTTGTTTGTTTTCATGGTTTTACATGAGATCAAAATCTCAGAAGTAATGGATGGTGTATCAAAGTTTCTACTACCACCATCCTTTTCCTACACCTACTATTTTACTGGTGACGAATTTGAATATGATGAAAATGATCTCAGAAGGAAACACTTTCGTGTTGTTCTAGAGCTCTTCCCGTTCTATCTGGTACTTCTTCCTCTGCTCGAGTTTTTTAGTTTGCCCTTAATTGTAAATCTTGGGGTGAAAATTTATGCAGGGGAAATATCATCATCATTAACTGTTAAGGAGATTATAAATGAGGTTATCTACAAGAAAGTTAATCTTAAAGGTGCTTTTATTACCTTGTTTTGGGTTCAACTACTCTCAATTTGTACATTTGCTGGTTTAATTTGGACAGTTTTAAGCCACCATTTTATCATGCAATATATTTTCTTAAGGGAAGATTTTGTGCAAATCCTGTCAATAGGGTTTCATTCACTGATTTTTTTGGGTATACTTTACAAGTTTCTAGAATGGAGTGTTTTGTGGAACATGGCTATGGTGATTTCTGTGTTGCAAATCGAAGCCGGCCTCTATGCATTAGAATTGTCAGCTTACTATGGAAAACATTGTAAGCGAACTGGGTTCAAATTGATGCTTATGGTGTTGTCATACAGTTTTTTTCTGAGGCTGCCCTTTTTACTTGCAAGAATGTGTAACTATGTGATTGTTGTGACAGTTGCTGTCACTGTAATTGTTTTTGGGTTGGTTTTCTTTGGGAGCTTGGTGAAATGGGTTGCTCTTGTGACGTACTTTTATGAGTGCAAGGCTCAAGTATTGTTGAAGAAGGCTAACGAGGAGGCGCACAAAGCTGTGGAAGTTGGTGATCTTTGTTAGGACTTGGGACATAAATAAAGCTTTACTTGTCCAAGTTTACTTATATATGACATTATAATTGTGTAGAGTTTTGTTAGTTCTGAATACTTGAATGCTAGTGAGCTATCTTGATTTAGATATGTGGGGGTGTTACTTAGTGGGATAGCTGGAATACATACCAAAGTTGGCAAATTATAGCATAAAGAATGCAATTTGCATAACACGCCTAACTAATTTTTGCTACTCCCTCCATCCGAAAATAAGTACTTGTATGTATTAACATAAATGATTTGTTTTAAGGATGCATAATAATGCGACTTTTTTTACTTGCCAAAGTGAAATGAAATTAAAATATTGGAGCATTACTACTTTGTCTTCCTTGATATGTTGTTTAAAAGACAATACATGTAATTCTTCCTATAACAATTGAAAATTGCACCATAACCGTTGGTAAAATACATGTTGATTGCAATAATAAAAATACTTGATTAAAATTCTCAATAATGCAGTTTCCTAATGACACACGCCACCAAATGTTAACACAACTTGCTCCATGATGAAGAAGAGAATTGCTATAAAAATTGTTTAGATCTCAAAGAGTATATATAGGACTATAGAAGTAGTCATTAATAAAGGAAAGGAAAAATTACAAAAAATAATACAACCTTTAGCCGATTCTTGTATAATAATATAACATTTGGATTATTTCTAAATATTACAACCTTTAAGGGTGTTCATTTTAAACAAGACAAAATACTTGTAACCTATTAAACCGGTTGCACATGACACATGTATTTGTGTAACTGTTGCACATGACACATGTATTTGTGTAACAAGACAAAATACTTGTAACCTATTGTTTAAAAGACAATACATGTAATTCTTCCTATAACAATTGAAAATTGCACCATAACCGTTGGTAAAATACATGTTGATTGCAATAATAAAAATACTTGATTAAAATTCTCAATAATGCAGTTTCCTAATGACACACGCCACCAAATGTTAACACAACTTGCTCCATGATGAAGAAGAGAATTGCTATAAAAATTGTTTAGATCTCAAAGAGTATATATAGGACTATAGAAGTAGTCATTAATAAAGGAAAGGAAAAATTACAAAAAATAATACAACCTTTAGCCGATTCTTGTATAATAATATAACATTTGGATTATTTCTAAATATTACAACCTTTAAGGGTGTTCATTTTAAACAAGACAAAATACTTGTAACCTATTAAACCGGTTGCACATGACACATGTATTTGTGTAACTGGTCTAAATATTAATTTTTTAAATAAATAAATATTTTTTTATTTTTAATAATTGATAAGACTGTTTAACATTTAATTATGCCTAATTATAACATTACTTATGATTTAGTATTTTTAAGCAAATTATAATATATATATATATATAATTTCACCATCCCCCTCCCCCATCACCCACCAAGCCACCACCACGTCTTCCACCACCCAGCCAACTCTTCTCCTCCTCCCCCACACGCATCAACTCCTCGGCGACGCTACGACCGGCGCTCAGCTTCGGCGGTCGACCTAACCTCTAATCTTTTCCTCCTTACTCCGACCTCACCCTTCCCCCGTCACGCCACCACAGCCAACGAACCAAACCCTAACCAATTTTTTTTTTTATTTTTTTTTGGTATTTTGAAGTTTGATTTAAATTTTGATTGTTGTGGGTTAGGTTTTGATTAGAGAGAGGAATTGATTGATTTTTTTTTTTTTTGTGGTAATTGGTGGGGGGCTTTTCGCTACTGTTGGTGCGAAGATCGGGAACGACAACAGTTTGTGGGAGTTTGGTTGTGGTCCGCTGGCTGCGATTTGTGGGAGTTTGGTTGCGGTTCATATTCGCTGGTGTTAGTGGTGGAGGTTGGCTACGGTGGTTGGGATGGGGTAGAATCGGGGCTGCAGAAGGTGGTGTGTTTGGGAGTTTCGGCCTGGTCGGGGTAATAGGAGGTTGGTGGGCCGGCGGTGGGTGAGAAGGATACCGGCCAACCGATTTCTAGGCTGCGGGAGGCGAGCTGCGTGCAGGGTATAGGGAGAGGGAATGGTGGCATGATGGTGGGGATTGGGGAAGGTGGTGGTAGGGTGGTGGTTTTATTTTTTTATTTTTACAATAATTATAATAATAAAAGTAATCTTTATTATTTTATATCTTTTAAAAATTAAAAAACATTAACTAAATTTTTAAAAATTAAATTAAATTAACAAAACTAATTAAACAATGACACGTGTCAAGGTAACCTCTAAAATCAGGTTACCAACCGGTTTTTCCTGTTTAAAATGAACACCCCCAAAGGTTGTAATATTCCAAAATAATCCAAAGGTTATATTATTAAAAAAGAACCGGTCAAAGGTTGTATTATTATTTGCAATTTTTGGTAAAGGAAACAAATAAAATCTTTCCTCTTCAGACAGCACCTTATGAGCAATCGAGCTATCGATCGCTCGCCTGCAAGCTATAGCTCGACCTTGTCGCACACAAGCATGCACTCGAGCTATTGCTTGCTCGCCTACAAGCTATAGCTTGGGCTTGCCACACCTATTTGTGCAACCGAGCTATCATTCGCTCACCTATGAGCTATAACTCTTTCTCGCCGCAACAATGTGAGCATCTAAGTTATCGCACCGTACCTGCCGAGCTAACTTCGATTAAGTGAGTTATATCTCACTCGATCGCTCACGAGAAAAGTTTCAGATTCATATTACCACCAATATAACTCCTGCAATCCCCCACTAATGTTAATAGAATGGGACACGTAGCGGCACATATTGTTTGCAAAACTTCCTATTCTTAAATATTTCAGATTGTGAAAATTTTATAGTAATTGTTTAAAATATGACTACCATAATGTTTTAATAATGATTATGTACTTTATAATTGACATTTTTTAAAAGTAGTTAATTGTATTACATTGTTTTTGGTATAAAATAGTATTATCAATATTTCTTTTTAATTTATCAATCAAATTTTTATATTCATTTATATAAAGTCTATTCTTATTTTATAGTTTCTCGAAAATTATTTATCTTATGTTGGATTAAAAATTTCAAAAATCATATTTGCGTTGTAGATATTAGAAGACTACTAAGTAAGTACATAAACAATTAATTAATAAAACAATTATAAATTGTATATATTCATAAAATGTAAAATAAGATTAAGCAAAGACATTTGCTCAAATACACAGTAAGATAATGTAAGAACATATAAAGATAAATATCATTCACTCTCTAAAACAATGGACAATACACCGGTAAACTTTCACTTAATTTTATTTTTACAAAAGTGACAAACAATGAGTAAATAGAGACATGTATAGTACTACTACGTATACAAATTGTTGGCACATATATACCATAGTGTAAGACTACCATACAATTTTATTAACCACAATAACTAACAATTGTATTGTATTAAAGATTTTAAGATGAAAGGAACCCAATTTATTACCGGCTATCAAATGAGCTGTTTGTATATATATAATTCATTGTGTTCCTTCCCTCTTTTGTTAATGTTTACACATAAGTTTCGCATTGCCCTTGCCATGGAAGAAACTCATGCCAATTACAGTACCCAGAACAACAATCGGAGTTCCAAGTGCAGCCACCATTATTTCGTGTACACGCCTCAGTGAATGTTGGAACTGAATTAATGTGACATATAACACATTCGTAAGTTGATTCATTAATGACATCACTATTTATTTTAGCATCACATCTGACAATAAAATTTTAAAAATTGATTTTGGCACACTTTAATTGATGTTGTCCATTTTGTTACCTCTTTGTGAGATGAAAATTGTTTCTCACAATGAGTGTGACAAAATCAATATTTATTGCGATGGAGTATCACTAATTGATTTAGTGCCACAAGCCCACAACTAACATACAATTAAAATCATACTTGTATTTTTTACTCCTATTGTTTTTGCAACGTCATATCACCACCTTCTTGTTACAAACTTTAACGAGATCAATTTAATTTGTAATCCGTAAATTAATTAACAAGTTAATGAAGGGACCAAAAAAAGAATTTACCTGATGTAATCAGCACCAAAAATATTATGAGCAGAACCAACTTAGAAACAAGTGAAAGAGAATGCTTCGCCATAGAAGGTAATTTGATTGGATTATCAAGCTACGGATTTTTTGTTGATATTTGACGAGAAGATGGGAATTTAGAACAACCAATGACCTCAATTTATACTACTTAATTGACATTTAATTAATCGTATATACTTGTGTTAAACTAGCATTAGTTGAACAATTCTATGGGGTATTATTCATTCATACGAAGTATTTTAGTATGACCTGAATAATATTCAACTGATTTTATTAATTTAAGCTCTAATTTGTAACAAATACTTAATTGCTAGCTAAACAATTGCCTTTATGAGCGACATTAATACATTATCCAAGGACACTCTCCAGTCTCTTTCTTATCAAATAGACAATTACTAGTTTTTAATTTTTTTTTTTTTTTAATGTATAATTATACTAGCTAGTTCCAGTTAAATTGGCTTGGACCACACAAATTTATAATCATGCTAGTACCTTAGATTGGCGTGGAACACATTAATTTATAAGTCTAGGGAGATTCTAGTTTAAAACCATATGACATACTCTATCTTAAATTATAAAGAGACGTCACTTTCTCTTTCTTCAATATAGGATACACATCTTAATTAATACTTCTCCTTACTCTTTTGTTGTGAGATAACACTTTCACTTATATGTGAATTTGTTCACGGTATCAACAAGTTCTATATGCATACCATTTGCGTGTAGCATTTTGTACTTAATACGTTCTTTTATTGTCACAAGACTCACAACCGTTATATCGCAACACGTAAGACAGTTTTAACCTACAACATTTTCATTAATTAATTTCTGCTAGTAGACCCTCAAAAAATAAGGTTAAGTTCATATCTGAGAAAATAACCAAGAAACTTAAGCTTTGGAAGTCTGCTATGTTATCAAAGACTGGGAGGCTTTGTCTTGTGTCTTCTACCCTGAACACCCTGCCTAATTATTATTTTCATTGTATGTTGCTTCCCATTTCGGCTCTGCAGAATCTTAATAGTTATTTGGCCAAGTTCTTGTGGGGGAAGAGGGATGATACTAGGGGTTTGCACCTTGTGGGTTGGGAAAAAATTGCTATCCTAAAGACGAGGGTGGGCTGGTTTAAGGTGTTTCAAAGCCCTTAACAAAGCTCATATGTTGAAGTTGTGGTGGAGGATGCTCAATCAAGAGAATAATATGGTTGTTCAGGTTCTTAAAGACAAGTATTCTAAGCCTAATAATTTATTTAGATCCTTTTCTACTGGTTCTCATTTGTGGAAGAGTATGGGAAAGGTCTGGGAAGTTTTTAAGGCAAATATCCAGTGGGGGGTTGGAAATGGGGAAGTTATTTTCACTTAGGGAGACAATTGGTCTGATATATTAGACTATTAGGAGCTTAATCCATGGGCCTCTGCAGAGAGATGAAGAGGATATCCTGCTTGATGAGTGTGTTTCAAATTCTCAATGGAACTTCTCTAGGCTTTCTTTTGATCTCCCTGTCCACATTGTTAATGCTTGCTTGAGTGTTCCTATCCCTAAAGCTAATAGTAATCTAACCTCAAATGGTATGTTTGATTTTAAAAAGGTTGTTCTCCTTTTGTATAATTATAATGCTGTAGATGCTGGACAAACTAATTTGGATTGGATTTGGTCTATCAAAACTACCCCAAAGTTAAAAAAATTTGTATGGCTTTGCTACTGGGATAGACTCCCTCACAAGGTTACGGGTTACCTTGTGCAGGAGAAACATCACTAATTCAGAATTTTGTGCTTCCTGTCACAATATTCCTAAAAATGCTCTTCACATACATTCGCAGGGATTGTGAGCAAGCAAAAGAGGTGTGGGATCTCCTCCACATGCCAGGGTCTTTCTATTCTCAATACCTCCAGGCTTGGCTTCATACAAATCTCTCCCTTAACCTTCCCTCATCTGCTCAAATCCTCATCCCTTCACAAACTCTCTTCTCCTATGTTATCTAGACACTTTGGCTTAAGAGGAATGATCAGATTTTTAACCAAACTAACCAACCCCCAGATTCTTCCCTCAGAGAGACCCTAGCTTTAGCTTGGGAATTTAACTCCTCTATGAGGATTTCTTCTGGTCTTTTATCCACTACTCCCTCTTCTGTTAACTGGAATCCTCCTGCTCCTTCCTTCTTGAAACTGAACTGTGATGTCTCTTTTAGCTCTGCTGATACTTGGGCTGGTATAGCTGGAATTATTCGTGATTGTACAGGTGACTGGGTACTAGGCTTCTATCAAAAGTGCAGGGTCAAGTCTGCAAATATGGGAGAGCTTCTTGCTATCTCTGTTGGCCTTAGTCTGGTTGGTGAATGAGACAGGGAGAAATAGAAAGTGTGTTCAGATTCTAAGCAGGTTGTGGATCTCATCAAAGGACCCATGGTTGTCAAGGATGTTAACACAAACATTCTGAAATCTTGCAGAGGCCAGCTTGAGAGTATGGATGAAGCCAGATTATATTTCGAAGGTAGAAGCACTAACAGGGCAGCTGATCTTTTAGCTAAGTATTGTAGAACTTCCCCAAATCAGGATGTAACTCTTGTAATTTTGTATGCCCCCCCCCCCCCCCCCGACTTCATTCGGGATGTAATTTTGGAGGATAGACCTCCTTAACACTTTGTCAGTCTGCTAAACTTTTAATCTAATTCATGCCCTAGGCTCTGCATAAAAAAAAAATATATAAATAAATAAATAAATAAAAAACCACCCATAACTTACTTTTCTAGTGGAGAAAAGATGAGTCACCAAAACTTAGGGAACAAAGTGTCCATGTGGCAAAAAGTAAAATAATATTTTAAAGAAAGTTTAGGGACTGTCTGATGTTGACTTGGCATTTACCTTACTAAACAATGAAAGTTTAGGGACTAACAAGATGACTAGGTATAATTTATTACACTATCGAAAGTTTAGAATGCATGCCAAAATCACGTCTATGTATAATTTATTACACTATTGAAAGTCTAGCTTCCTAAACAAACATAATTTTGGTAGTCCTTTGTATAGTGTGAGATTGTGAGATTATTTCACAGCGATGGCGGCGTGAGTCACGCTGACCTACTCATCTCTAAATGGATTACATTCAAAGGTGATCATAATTTTGGGTCATGCCTATGTAAAAAATCTTGTGCCCAAACCTGCAAAATAATGTCGAACTTATTGGGTCAAAACGGGATTAATATGTTCTTTTGAACTGGCTAAGTCGAGCTATTGATGATCACCTTTAATTATAAAAAAAAAAAATTAAAAAATTTAAACAATTAGGGGGGGAAATCTTTGGTACAGCTAAAATGTCAACTTTACATCTACTTATCAATATATATATATATATATATATACACATCCAGTTACGATGACACAAATGCACTATATCCTTGATCAAAAGTTGATTACGTATTTCATATGGAGATAATTGCTTCATCAAATCCCCAAACAAAGCTCACCCTCAATAGAATAAACCAGATCCAAAGTATTAAAAATGACCAACTAATTTATTTCAAATCAATGTTACATGGTACGGGGTTCGATTCGAAACGTGGTACGGAAACGGATACGTGAAACTTAACTTTTAGTTAATCCGGAACGATTGGGTACGAAATAAATAATTAATATTATATTTTAAGTAATTTTTTATTAACCAATAAGGGATAAGAACAAAATATATTTTAAGATTTTATTTTTTTAAAAAAATTATTTTATAATTATTAATTAAATTTAAGGCTTTTTGGCCTAATTGACAGCCTCCAGTGATCCAGTCCTATAAAATTCGAATTTCACTAAAAAAATATATATTAAAGTACACTACACAGTTGTATAATACGGAGTACTAAATTAAAAGGTAAGACAAGAGGTCTAGAAAAGTACACGTAGGGTTGTTTAGGCCCACTCACTATCCCCACCTACCCAAAAGAAGATTATTTAAAAAAAAAAACCCTCCCGAACCCATTATCTCTCACCTGCACAATTAGTTTCTCTCTCCTATTTCAAGAACTCCATCGATTTTAATGGAGGTGTCTCCATTTTTTCCCTTTCTTTTTCCCGTAAAAAGCTATGAAATCGGTTCGTGGACTCCGGTGACCTGAGTCGCGTTTGTACCGTGTTCCTGTACGAACGAACCAGGTCGCGGTTCGGGCCAACGTACCGTGAACCTTGTAACCCTGTTTCAAATGGAGATGATTGTATTTATAAAAAAAAAATAATAAAATAAAAAAATGGAGATGATTGCTTTATCAAATTCCCAAACAAAGTCCACCCTCAATATAATAAACCACATTCAAAGTATTAAAGATGACTACCTAATAAACAATTAAATAAATATCCCTTCAAAAAAAAATTAAGTAAATAAATAATTTTGAACAGACCACCTTAGCCAGTAGACTTAGCAAACATGTCATTCGGATCGGATATGGGTCGGATCAATTTCAGCTTGGGACAATTCGTTTTCGAGTATATTTTGGGCATTTTTCGAGTAAGGTCAATTTTGGGTTGAGTATGTTTGGGTCATGTTCGCATCAGGTCCATATCGGTCCGGTCAGGTCCAAATCGGGTCGGGTCATGTTCGGATTATTCATATTGTTTTGATATTACGAATCAAGACAAATCTGTAATTTTTTTGGTTTGAGAGTTAAGTTACGATTGGAGATGGAACAATTTAAGTCATTTATGGCACTAGACATTATTAGTTTGGGTATTAGGTAATTTTAATGCGAGGTATATCGGGCATCGAGTCTGTTCGGGTCAAGCAATTCGAGTTAAAAGCAGATCGGATCAGCTTTGGGTATTGGGACATTTTTGTTAGTTTACTTAGCGTAATTTTTAAAAGTACATTGTATAGTTATTTTGGAAAAAACATGCATCATTAATGCAATATAATGTATACTACTTTTAAATATCTTTAACACAACTAATCAACTATAATTTTTTTCACAATTTAATTTTAATAATTTGGCCTTATTATTTCAATTTTCTTATATACGTTGCATTTGTATATTTTATATGAATTGCCTCATTTTTCATACTTCCTCCCTTATTTTTTTATTGCACCATGAGGGATTTCATGCCTGCCAATGCATATTTTTAGCTATTAATATCTTCAATTATACTTTTGTAAAAATTATAAAATTTTGATATTTGAAAATAATATTTCGAGATGAATCTAACTAGATCCCACGTGACTATATTTTTTCGAATGAATAAATCAAAAATGATGGTCAACGAAGATTAAGTGAATAGCGTAAAAGTCCTGATGGTGTAATAAAATAAAAACGGAGGAAGTATATCACAAATCAATCATGGAAAAAAATTGTTACTGCCGTGCGATGCACGGGCACTAATCTAATAATTGTATATTGTATTAAAATAATACAAGTACTTACATATATCAAATTATATCAATACTCTCTCCTCCTTCCTCTCTCCAAAACCCTAGTCTCCATTATTGAACTTTGAAGGGGCTTTCATCGGTTTTAACCGGTGGAAATCCCCAATTCTTGTTTCTTTAAAGTTGTTTTTAGGTTTATAATAATGATTCCTCCTTTTAGGAGGAACTTTTCTCCCTCGAAAGAAAGGGTTTCCGATCTCCTTCGAAAGACAAGGTTTTCGACCTCCTTCGAAAGACAAGGTTTATTTCCTCTGTTCGAGGGAGAAATTTCTTAGTTTTGAATCCATGATATTATATCTAATGGATTTTCGTGAAATTATTTCGTTGGTGGAAAAGTTATCAAATTTTCGAATACAGATAGATGAATTAGAAGGAAAACATCCTCATGACTATAAAGGATCGTTAGATTGTCTCTCTAACAAGGTTGCATTTTCCAGCGATATAAGTGGGAGATGTTCCATAGTACAAGATCTACTCAACGATCGTAGTTTTTATGAAGGAAATTTTTATTTGATTCAATACCTTATGTATTTGTTAACTTCAAATCTCTATTATAGATGTCGTATGACTTTTAATAAATGAAATATTTTTGCTATTAAAAAAAATAAAAAAAAATAAAAAAAACAAGTACTTATATTAAATAGTTGGCATCATGTGGGAATTGACTTGGGCAACCCTCTTCTAACAAAATTTGTTACTTAAATGGCACAAATTATAATTATTTGTAAATTTGCCAATATTTTATTATTTTTGTTGCTAACTCATCCTTCTTCCTCCTTCCTTCCCGTCATCACAACCACCACCGCCACCATCATCACATCCAACATCTCTCCTCTACCATCGTCCTTTCTCACAACCGCCGATATCCACCATCTTCTTCAATCTTTCTCACAGCCGATCCCCACCATCGCCCTTTCTCATAGCCACCATCTTCTACGTCCTTTTTCACAGCTAATCTCCACCATCTTCGATTTAGAATAGTGTAATTCTCCTTGGTCGGAGTATTATCATTAATCACATATATATAGGTATGTACAACCCTAATTATGAGAACCCTAATTACACAATATATATCTTTACAGAATATTAACAAGATAATATTAACTTATTATCTATCATACCCCCGCAGCCGAAGCGGGAGTAGGTCGGACGTTGAGACTGTCTCTGAAGTCTAAAAATAGTTGACGAGGTAATCCTTTTGTGAAAATATATGCGTACTGATATGAAGATGGAACATGTAATACCTTGATCTCACCAAGAGCGACCTTATCGAGTAAAAAATGAATATCCATCTCAATGTGTTTGGTACGTTATGTTGTACCGGATTGTAAGATAAGTAGACGACAGAGATATTATCACAATAAACCAAGGATGCTCGTCGAATAGGGCAATGTAACTCAAGAAGTAGATTCCGGAGCCAACATAGTTCAGAAACAAAATTAGCGACACCTCTGTATTCTACTTTGGCATTGGTTTTGGACAAAGTAGTATGTTGTTTAGCAGACCACGAGACAAGATTATCACCCAAATAAACGCAATATCCTGAAGTGGACCGCCGAGAGTCCAGGCACCCACCCCAATTGGCATTTGTGTAAGAAATAAGTCTCGTAGGAGCAGAACGATATAAATGTAGGCCATGATCTGAAGTGCCTTTGATATATCTAATAATATGCTTAAGAGCGTTAAAATGAGGTTCCTTAGGAGCATGCATGAATAGACAAACCTGCTGAACGACATAAGCAATGTTAGGTCTGGTGAATATGAGGTACTAGGGGGCAACAGCAAGACCCCTGTAAAGAGAGGGATCCTTCTTCATTGGCTCACCATCGTGAGCCCCAAGTTTTGACTTAGTGTTGATGGGTGTTACAACCGATTTGCAATTGTCCATCTTTACCCTATGAATAATTTCCTCTACATACTTTCTCTGATAAAGGATCATAGACTCCTTTGTTCTGGTTACAAAAATTTCCAATAACTCACTTTTAATATCACACTTGAGTCGTTCTAAAGAAGTTGTAAGAACAATGTCATCAACAAAGCTCGATCTATGTTCCTCTTGGAGGAAACTAGGCATAAGGAACAAGAAGAATCTCGACAACATTCCCTTATGGCCCAATCACAGTCGCCGTCCGCCACTTCGTAGGCCACCAACCAGCCGGCGTCTGACCAACAGCGTGCCAGTGGTGGGCAGGGCCGTGGCCGTGGTCGAGGCATCAACACCAAAGGAAAGAGGCGTGGAAGCAACAACAATCAGCAGCAACAACAATCCAACGAGGCCCAGCAGCAAGCCCCACAATGGGGAAATCAGTCCGGTTGGACCCAACAACATCAAAAACAAGGAAATTGGGCCTCCCCACCTTGTCCCTTTCCAACTGGCCCAGACAATCAGTTCCAGCAGCAATACTGTGTACAACAATCTGTGTTGGGCCTGCGTCCAACCAACAATCATGCCTACTATGCCGGACCTACACCACCCGGATACGGTCCACTTATGACTCCCACTTATTTCGGTCAAGCATACAGCTCGATGAGTCTTCAACCTCCGGATAACGGATGGTTCATGGACACGGGGGTGACATCTCATATGACTCGTGACTCGGGTAATATTTCTAAACTGTTTAATTTGAGCATTCCTCAATTTATTTTAGTTGGTGATGGGAAACGAATTCCTATTTATGGTTATGGAAATTCTACAACTCCCTCACCCAATCCACCTTTCCACCTCAAGAATGTCCTATATGTTACCTAATATTATTAAAAATTTAATTTCAGTTAGAAAATTTGCTTGTGACAATTTTGTTTCTGTTAAGTTTGACCTTCTCGGTTTTTCTGTGAAGGACCTTCTTTCGGGGACAACTCTATCTCGGTGTAATAGTGTGGGGGGGCCTCTATCCTTTTTCAAACTCTTCTGATACAAAGACAATAATCTTCTCTCTCTCGTTGCAATTTTTCCTTCAATTTGGCATCATAGACTTGGACACCCCGGCAAGCCTGTTTTTGATTTTCTTAGAAAAAACAATTTAATTCATTGTAATAAGAGAAATAATTCTCATTTTTTCTATTCATGCCCATTGAGAAAACATGTACAACTTCCTTTTAAGTCCTCTACTTCTATCATTTTTTCACTGTTTGATATTATTCATGCGGATTTATGGACATCTCCTATCTATAGCAAATTGGGTCACAAATACTACTTTGTTTTAGTTGATGATTTCTCTCATTTTCTTTGAGTGTTTCCTATCAAATATAAATCTCAAGTCTATGACATTCTAATTAATTTTCAAGCATATGTTAAAACACAATTCGAAAAGGATATTAAAACTTTTCAAAGTGACAATGGTCGTGAATTCGACAATAACCCCTTTCGAAAATTTTGTGCTACTAATGGCATGGTTTTTCGTCTTTCTTGCCCAAACACTTCTTCCCAAAATGACAAAGCCGAAAGAATCATTCGCACTATTAACAATGCGTCTCGAACAGTTCTTTTTCATGCCTCCCTCCTCCATCTTTTTGTGTTTATGCAATTCATATGGTTGCGTATATTCTAAATATTCTCCCTACTACAACCATACAAAACAAGACTCTCACTGAAATTCTATATCGTAAGTATCCCACTTATGATCATCATCGTGTCTTTGGTTGTCTTTGCTACCATCGCTCTGCACCTCGGTTTACACCATGTGTTTTCTTGGGATTTCCTGCCAATCATTGGAGTTATTTGTGTAATGATCTATCATCCAACAAAATAATTATTTCTCGTCACGTAACATTTGTTGAAAAACAATTCCCATTCTCAAACCTTCAACAATTTAAAGAAATTGATTATGAGTTTTTGGATTCGTGTAACACTTGCATTACATTCATGCAAGCCCAATGTCAAGGTCCATCATACACATACCCCACCCATACACATCCCACCCCCACTTTCCCCCATAATTCCCACGGACCACTAGTCCACTCCGCAGATGGGCCGCGGCACTCCCACTCCAACTGTAAGCCCCCTGCAGACCCCCCCTGCCCAGCCCAGTTCCCATTACTCATACAAGGCAAATTCTACAGCCCACTCACTCTATGGCCACCCATGCCAAGAGTGGTATCTTCAAGCCTAACCCAAAATATCAAGCCAACATTACAATTCAAACTATTTCAACTTTATCAAAAAATCCGAAATTAGCCATGCTTGACCATAATTGGAATATTGCCATGAGTGAGGAATTTAATGTTCTTACTAAACAGCACAAATACATGGAAAATGGTGATATGGAGAGGCATAAAGCGAGACTTGTCGTCAATGGAAAATCTCAACAGTTTGGTGTTGATTGTGATGAGACTCTTAGTCCATGGTGAAGCCGGCTACTATTTGGACTGTGTTGAGCATTGCTATGGGTAGAGATTGGCCCATACATTAGTTCCTCTGATACCATGTAGAATATTGTAATTCTCCTTGGTTGGAGTATTCTCATTAATCAAATATATATAGATATGTACAACCCTAATTATGAGAAACCTAATTACACAACCCTCGTCCTATTCAGTTTCTATTTCTATTGTAATTAGTTTCATATTTACTGTAATTGTATTTTTTAACATGAGACATTTTGTATTTGAGTATGAAACATGCACTATAATATGAAACGAAGGGAGTAATAATATAGTATTAATTTAAGAATGCTTGTCAAAAATTACGTGTATGGGAGTTTTTAATGCTTGTATGTTTAATATTTCAAATTTTAGTTCCATTTATAATATTTGGGTATATATTATATGGTGGGTTGAAATGTAGTAGATGACACGTCTTCGAGGCTCAATTCTTCCATTTGTGTTTGTGTTCTGGGTTGGTTAATTTTAATGCATGATAGCATATTCCTAAATATTGATGCGAATTTTCCTGAATTATTTATTTGTTTATTGATTTATTGGTTTTGAAGATAATTTGTCACTTATTTCGCCTCATCAGAAATACATGTTGTGTCTAATTTAGTGAGGATTCATTTGCCTCTGGCTAGTAAACAGGCTTAATCAATAATTATGTTTCATTTATCTCTTTTTAAATTTGTTGCATGGTGTGAAATGTCACTAATGCCGACAATGACGTAGATGTCAATTACTTCCCCTAACAAAGGAATATTTTATGTCTCACAAATAATACCAATTTGTTGCGAGTAATTCGTAACCGAAGAAGTAACTTAGTTGAAGGTTCCTTTATATCAATCATAAAATACACCCGTTGCATACAAGAGCTCTTGGCTAGGCGATAGTCAATAGAGGCAATAGTTATTTTTGTTGTCTTTGGCATTAGAATGTTCTTTATTGTAGTAATACATTTCATAATTGTGTGGTGCACTTAATTGTAAATTATATATATCAATGGAATGAATGAAATCTAAACAAGTATATACATCCTCCATTTTGATGTGGGATTGAGAAACATATAAAAATGAGCAAGTGAAAACGATGTTATTATTTTCACAATGATTTCGTGAAAATACAAAAAAAAAAATTGTGTTATGAGACTTGGTAATTGTTTTACCATTCAAATGTGTGTGAGCATTAAACATCAAGACGACGAAGGCAACTATACCGCCCTTTGTTGATGATCTTGTTGCTTACGTACAATGTGTTCAGGGAGGTCAAGATATATGCAACACTATCTATAATTCTTAGAATAAATGCTAGGAAAAAAAAAATTTATGAAGTAACATTATAATTTAGAAGTTATTTCCAAATTGTTTGTCTTTAAGACATGTTAAAAGAGTTTAGGTTTTTTAAGATATTTAATATTCAATTTATAGTAAAATATATAGGAAACAATTCCTATGTCAACTTACTTGATTATTTCAAGACATGAACATTTCTGTTGGTAATACTATTTTATCTATATGTTTGAATTTATCAGAATAAGTAACCTGGATGATGTTTCTATATCTGTATGTTTGTTGCCAACTCAAATCCTCTTCTCCGCATTGCACAAGGAATGATAGATATTGTACAATCTGAGTTTTCTGTAAGCAAGGAGATATAATGGAAAGTAAATTGATGGAGAGTTTGCAAAGCATGAAGGATTTAATAATGTTCCGGAATATAAAGCTTTTATCACATTTGCTGGTGGCGCTGTTTGTTCATGGCATTGCTCATGAAATGTCTAGTCCATTTCTGATGGAAGTGATTAGTCGCGTTTTGTGTCCTGAAGAGTCTACCTGTTCTTACGCGCTTTACCTTAATAGTCTTCAAAAAACTGTAATCCTGTCTCATTGTTTTCCTCGTTTTATCATTCTGATCTTTGTTTGTTGACTATTTTTCTCTTGTTCATTTTGAGGGATGAGGGGGTTGTTGATCTGACTACATGTGTTACATACTTTTCTTCACAATGGTTAATATCAATCTTTTAGATGCCTAATGATCGCAATAAGGAGATTTATGCATCTTGAATTTGCTGTATATTCGTATATGACATGTAGCATCACTTAAAGAATTGTTTAGCTAAATTGGCTGAGAACTAGAAGATAACAGATTGATTTTGGAAATCAGGTGATTCAGGTTTATGAGCACAATAATCATGTCAAACCTTGGTTTTATATTCTGATTCTGAGAACATTTCTGCCTAGCAGGCTCAGGATGATCCATATTTTGTATCGCCTATGAGTATTGGTGTGCTTGTCATCTTGTAAGATTCTACGTGTGGTGTATATTGAGTGGATGGTTTTGCAATGTTTCTGCTGTTCTTTAAGCAGTTTCGGAATAGAGTAGTTTCTGTGTTTTGATATAGCATTTCATTTTGCAGTTAGCTGGGCTTCTAATGATTCCTGTACTTCCAATATTATGTGAGCTTTCGGATGAGTATGGAAGGAAACCACTTCTCCTTTTGACTATGTCTACTTCCATATTCCCTGTTGGTAAGACATTTTATCAGCATCTCACTCTGCCTATCTCTTAATTTAATTTGTTGGAACTTCTATTAGCTTGAAAGATAATTAAATGTTTTTTATATAATCCTGTTTTTGGTCAATTACACTCTGAAATAGATATACATCATTGATACATATATAGGGTGCCTTTGTGCATGTAGTGTGTTCTCTTTTGCTGTGGTAAATGAATTGTGGAGTTTTAGTAGTTTTACGCTTTACCAGCTTCCTTAAATTGTAAATCAGTGTCTCAAATGTACAACATTATGACCTGTTTTCCTTGATGATTTGTGTTGCTCAACATCTTTCCTGGTTTTTTTTTTTCCATACAGTTCTTCTTGCCATTAGCAAGTCCAAGGCATTCATTTATGCATACTTCGCTCTCCGTTGTCTTTCCTACATCCTAAGTCTCCGGAGTGTATTCTGCATTGCTATTGCCTATGCGGTAAGATTTTACTCAAGTTGTCATTTTGAATTTGTGAATGGAAATGACTAAAAATAAAAATCACTCTCTGATAGGCAGATGTAGTTGAGGATGACAAAAGAGTTGCAGCATTCAGTTGGATCACAGGAGTAATGTCTGCTTCATATATCTTGGGGAGTTTGCTAGCAAAGTTCATTCCTGGAAAGTATATATTTGAGGCATGTTTTTACCTATAATAATGTTGCTGTTTGCTGTGAGTTGTCTTGGTTGTTATCGTTTCTCTTATTGATAGAATACATTATTTTCAGCTGTCAATTCCTCTCTTGATCATGCCTCCACTCTTTATTCAACTATTCGTGGCTGAGACTGCTAGGCGGGCACCTATGACAAAGCAGTCACTCTGGTCCATCTTTTTTAAGTCCATCAGAGAGCGTTACAGTTCTATTAAATGTGCTGCTGCTGTAATTTTTACCAAGTATGTTCTTATTGTTTGCTGGTTAAAGAAGGTTATTCAGCATTTCATTACACCTTATCAATATTATATTTCATCCTGACGACATTTTTTTTGTTTCAGACCTAATCTCAGGGGCATTTATCTGGTTTCTTTCTTGTATGAGTTCGGCATATCTGGCATCAGCAGTGTCTTATTGGTATTATGTTTCTTCAGTACAAATGGTCTTTTTCATTTTGGTACAACTATGGTGTTTTAGCATTTCTAAGTTAAACAAGTAATGTTTCATAATCCTGGTTTTCCCTACTATTAGACTATTAGCAGTCTTGGTAAATGCTGCAGGCTTCTTGTCTTGCTGCTTGATTTGGAATGAATGTAATTCGTTAATATGAAATCTAACTACTTTAAGAAACGCTACAGCCTATAGCAAACTTCAAATCAGAATATAGAAGTTTTGTTTGAATCGCATGGACTGGTTTTGCATTGCCGGAGCATTATATTAAACTTTGCCTTTTTTTTTCTTTATCCAAGTAGCTTATCATGTTCTATCTTCTTGTTTAAGAGTTATCACGGGAAAATAATTTGACATGTAGATAACCTCCTTTGCAGTTTTATATGAAGGATGCATTGAATTTAAATGGAAGCAAAGTTTCAGAAACGTTGATGATTGTCCAAGTCGGATCAGTTTTCTCACAGGTATACTAAAGTTTTTCCTTGTTTTATAACTTCAGTTGCCTTTTCGTGATTTGTATGTGTTAACTGTTGGGTTCATCCTTGCTAATAGAAGAAATTTGTACAAATTGCTTTGACCAGAATTGTCTAGTTATTTTCGGAATGGTTGTAGATTCCCTGATGAATAAAGATCAGTCTGCAATACATAAAACAATGTATGGATTATGGTATGGGGAGAAGATGTGAAATTTGTGATTTGAAAATATTTTTTAAAACATAGAGCTATTAGCTAAGTATAAAGTATCTGATACGTAGAATATGTAGAAAATGCGTGAAGCACTATAATGGAGCAATTCCATGTCCACTAGATAGCACCTTAAAAACTTTGCTGATATCCTGTGTTTTTTTTTGGTTCTGGCTTCAGATGCTGATAGTGCCTGTAATTAATACACTGACTGGGGAGAAGGCGATACTTTCCATGGGATTACTGGCATCCGTGACTTATGTAAGTTTTCAATGCTCTAATTGCCGCCATATATTTGCTTTGATTGGTTTGTTACTATCACACCTTTCAACCAATGTTATGATCTCAGTATGTTTGTAAATTTGATTTGCAGGCATTTTTCTACAGCTTGGCATGGGCAACTTGGGTGCGTAACATTGGAAACAACTAAATACTTTTGCTTATGGTTGTGTGACTTTATAATTCATATCAGACTCGTAATGTATATTTTTGTAATATTTTGGTTGTTCTGCAGCTTCCATACATTAGTGTTTCGCTTGGATTGGCATACGGATTTGTCAAACCTTCAGTAAGCTATAGATATAAGTGTTACTTGTGCTTAACGCCTTTAACTTACATCAATATTTTTGAATTCTGTCTAATGTATGTTGCTTCCTTGATCTTCAGATATGTGCTATTATTTCAAGAGCATCAAGTTCAAATGATCAGGTGAGTAACTACGGATTTTAACAATTCACTACTAACATCGATTTTTCGTGACTAACTGCCTTAAGGATATCTCTGAATCTGCAGGGAAGAGCACAAGGCTTTCTTGCTGCAGTAGATTCAATAGCAGGTTTCGTATCACCACTTATTATGACACCATTAACTCGTAAGTTTTGCATCTCTATTCACATTGAGTTTAATTCAACAACTAAATCGTTGTTAAATACAAGTGCTTATTGATTTATATTTTGGACATGCAGAGTGGTTCCTATCAAACAAAGCACCATTTGATTGTAAAGGTTTCAGCCTGATTTTTGCAGCCTTCGTTATGGTACACCCCTCTCCGATCACCCTCTTGCTCTCGTATTGCTTTTTTCATTTAATTGTTTCCGTTGATGATGAGATGTTTTTCCGTTGTTTCAGATGGTCGCGTTGTTTGTTGCTATGCCATTAAAACCAGAAACAACATGGAACCATGACCTCAAAGTAGTTCTTCTTACTTAAAAATGTGTATAGACAATGTCAAATTAGTTTCAGCTTGAAATTGTATTTAGTGGTTTGAAATTCTTAGTGTAAATATTTTATCAGCAGTATAAGGCTGAGATATAAAAATGAGAGTAAACTTCCTGCTTTAACCTCATGAATTTTGAATATACATATTTTTGACAATTGGTAAATTCTTTGCATCCATTTTAGTGCAATATACGAGGACATAGGAGATGGAGAGATAGGGTGAGTTCGATCCTCATCCCCCCATTCCTATGATAGGGTGCGAGACCCCTGTATCTTACCGATTGTTAAATATATGGAAAATTTGTTTAAAAGGACCAAGAAAGAGGGCACTTTTGTTCAAAATGACCAATTAAGCCAAAAGTTATTTAAAAGGACCACAAAACACACTTTAGGTTGTTGAGTGAGATCATGTTACATTTACCGGCAAGTCAAATCCGGCGTTGACCATCACGTGCTTGTCACGTGACTCATTAAGTTGGGCCAAATTTTTATTTTTTTTTCCTTTTTTTCCATTACTCTTCATGAATTCCCCCCAAAAATCACCATTTCCTCCAAATTTTATAATTCTTCTTCTTTATCTCTCCTCAATGGATAAACCCTAGATTCTGAGCAATATGCAATTGCGCCCTCTTTCTGCTAACAATTCATCCAGAGCGCAATCGAGGGAAAGCGGAATAAGGCATGTGTTGCGATTTTGGTTGCGATTTGTCGAATTTAGGGGATTTTGCTTGATGTTGTTCGTTTTTGTGTTTCAAATTTGGATTTGCAGCAACATGAATATGGGCAAACTGAAATTGCAATCAATTGCAAATATGGGCAAACTAATCATTACGATCAATTCAAAGCAGCAAAGTTTGCCCACTAACAATGGCAAACAAGAGGAGGAAATGCCATGAATAATGCTTCTAGCTTAGAGAAAGAAAGGAGGAGAGAGAATGGAATTGAAAAGGGTTAAATTGGGGTTAATTGGAAAATTAGAGGAAAATTGTGGAAAAAGGAAAAAAATATTAATTTTTGGTGCCGGAGTCCGACGTTTACTTGCCTGAATATTGACCTTGGTCCCCCTCAACAACCCAAACTGTCTTTTGTGGTCCTTTTAAACAACTTTTGGCTTAATTGATCCTTTTGAACAAAAGTGCCCTCTTTCTTGGTCCTTTTGAACAAATTTTCCTAAATATATATACACTCTAATTCCCTATATAACCCTAAAATTCACAAATTTAATAAACCAAACTTCAAATTTAAAAATCCAAATCACCCAATTGTAATTCAATCCCAATTGATGAATTGTGATCTCTAAATCCCCAATTTTATAACCTTAAATCCTTAATTCCTGAAATGGATAAAACCTAATTCCTTTACAAAGAAATAAGGAATATCACTTTGATGAACATAACCCTTTGAAGCAGCTATGTTGGCTACAATTATGGCTTCTGGTGACGGGATAGCGACATCATAAGCAGATCCCAATACTGCTGCAGATGAAAATGAGGGATTACCCTCCACATAGTTGCTATATTGACGCAGCATGTATCCAACTACAGCACAACTAAATACTTGTGCAAACAGCAATAAAACAGGCATAGAACTCAGATTATCTGCTCCAAACTCAAGACAATATTGCTAATAAAATCCTCATGACACCCTTTATCATTATAAAACTACAGGTGAAACAAGCTAACAAATTTGTTATCATGATTTCTCTCAGTTTTGTTCAAGGGGAAAGAAATTTCAACAAATACTGTTGTAACATCCCTAATGACTAGAAAGCTTGTCTGCTTGAAATGTCGGGGAAAAAAATAGAAAGAGAAAAATAAATCTTTATTCTCTGCTTGAGCACATATGAAATTTTCCTTCTAACGGAAATCCACAGCAGACCAAGATTACTTGGATTTAGCCTCAATAACCCTCTTTGCAAAAGAAGGCAAGCAGAAAGCGGCCGAATGAAGCTGCAAACAAACAAAAAAAGTGAGATATTGATCGTGGATAAATGACCAATGGTAGGAGAAAAAAAAAAAAAAGAGTAAACCTACCTCTGAGTTGTAAAATTTCAAAGGTCTCTCTGTCTTTTCATGATCTTCAACTTTATCAATAGGGTTCACTGGATGCTTAAAATCAACTTCTGGTCCCTCAGTAGAACAAAGCATGAAGCCAATCACCCCACTGAAATTTAAAATATATGTTAAAATTCAATAACAAATGCTGGTTAACAAGTTATGAGCACATAACTGGAGGAAAACAGAAATATAATACTACGCATCACATGTTTGATTCGAGTAAACTAGCCTAACTATCCAATTTTGTTAGTCTTACAGATACAATCAACTAATAACTTTGTGCATGTTCACTTGTTCAGGGGTGCAAGGGGAAAAAGATAAAGAAGGGTGAGAAAACATGCCTAGGATATGTAGGAACAGTAGTCCATGCATAGTTCACGGAGCCCTTAAAAATCTGACGGCAGTTTGCAACAATATCTTCAATTATATGCATGTGAAGCCATATACTTTCGGCCTGGGTGCACACAACCCCTCCGGGTCGCAGTGCCTTTGCAACTGACTCAAAAAAGGGCTTCTCAAAGAGCTCTTGTGCTGGACCTGATCAACATCCGAAGCAAGAATTGAGTATTGAAATGAAAGACACTAAACCACATCTAATATAGCGGAAATCTGGAACAGAGAAAGAGTGTAAAGGAGAAACCTATCGGATCAGATGAATCCACGATGACTGCATCATAAGTACCCTCCGCAGCCGCCTTCAAAAATGCAACTCCTAAAAGTCAATTTTGTCGTTAGTCAATACCATTGGTGGACCCCGGGGATAAAAGATACGATGAGAAAGAAAAGATTAATCTTGACAGAGATACCCCCTAACACACACCAAACACACCCACAGAACCACACAAAGAATATGCAAAAAGGAGTTAACAGTAAAACAATTTGGATAAGAAGGAAAGGATGGAAGGGCATACCATCACCAATATGCAATTTTACTCGAGGATCTTCATATCCAACAGCTACCTCAGGGAAAAACTGCTTAGAAACCTGAAATTTTTAAAAAAATCAATCTAAGCGGAAAAGTCAAGCTATAATAGGACCAACAGAAGCCATAATTGAGTATACACTTTAAAATGATGCCTCCATTTCCAAGGAATAATACCATGATAACAAACATGGATGAGGATATAGAGATCAAGTTGAATAACTTTTAAGTTCCAAGGGTTTGAATTTTAACTTCAGTATTAAGAAAAAAACAACCAACAAATCACCCTCGACTACTCACCGTTACTACCATCTCATCAATTTCACAAATATCTATAAGCTCAACTGATGAATGGCGAGCTACTTCTCGCAGGACACCTCCATCTCCTCCTCCAATGACCAGAACCTACGAGATAAACACAGAATCCGTATATTAGGCTTTCACCAAGAAGAGGAAACATGTTAGCCTCAGCAAAATCCCTCCACACAGTAAAACTGGCAAGCCATAAGGTAGCTTGTAGATTAAAACAATGAAAATTAAACAAGCTAACAAATTAAATCTGTTACAAGCAACTACATGAGATCATGACATGGCCACTGACTTTGTGTCAATAGGTTTAAATCTTAATAATTATATATTTAGAAAGAAAACATTGGTTTGTCACAACACAAGGAAATCCTTGTTTTCAGCATATCCTGGTTCCAACAATTCTTCTCAAGAACCTTGACACCCATGCATACAGACAAAGAATGATGAAAACAGAGGGAATTTAGGCATTAATAAGCCCCCAAAATTACCTAGAGATTTAAAAAAAATTGTCAAATTGTTCCCATAGAAAATGGCATGCGGGATACAGGGAAAAGAAGAACTAAAAGGCTTTTTCAGACACCAAATAAATCCAAATGAGCTTACAGATAACAAAATTATGTTTTTTTTTTTTTTAATTGGGGTCACGACCATCGATATCTTGATGAGAGATAAGATCCGCCAATCAGATGATAGGAAAATGAACTGGAAAACAATGAAGATGATCACGAACACAATCACTGTTCCTTCTTCAGGAATCAGGAGAGAGGTAGAGAAAGAAATAAACCTTTTTGGGGTTTTGAATAGAGCAAAGTGGGAGATGACTGATCATCTCTTGGTAAGCACACTCATCCCTCTCAGTGAGCTGAATTACTCCATCTAAAACAAGAACTTTTCCATAGGTTGATGACTGTAACAAAGACACAATTAAGTTAATCAAAAAATAACTTGAAAAGTCAGTAAATTAAGAGCTTAATTTAAGTTGTATACTTAGAATACCTGAAAGACTATGACATCCTGATACTTTGACTTTTCCTGAAACAGAATTTTCTCCACTTTCAAAGAATGTGCTTCACCTGTTCCAGATTTAAGGGTTCATCATCAGCAATGTGTAGGATAGGCCTCAAATTTTCTTATTTATCAAGAAAAACAAATTGCAAAAGAGGGAATACAGCACAGTTTAAGTGTCAGGTTGCAGAGGTTTAAATTGAGGAAGGACGAGCACAAGACAGCATCACTAGTTGGAGTTAATTTTTCACAAACAATGACACTACTGAGAAACTGTTTGATTTGGCTTTTGGAAATTAATTAATTTTACGGTTTTACCAGCTAATATATCTTTGCTCCATTTGTTCAATCCTTTAGAGCAAATTTTCTGTAAATCAACAGGCTTTCAAACCACCTTTTCCTTCCAAAACTCATCAATTACTTCAAACACAATTAACAAAGCAACATTTTAGCTATCTAGACCAGTACATCCATAAATATCATATTGTTGCTACTTGCTACTTAATTTATTTTGACTTATCTTTTAAGTTAATACTAATAATTACCGCCAAGATCAAGTTTACGACAACTAGGAGTAGAAGCTCATATCATATTCCTAAGGTCAAAATACCATTTAATCAAAAATTACATTATAACAAATGACCAAACCCAGCCACCAATATATATCAAAGCATATACTCATACATTCGAATGTTCATTAAGCATCAAAGAAATTACGCACATCAAAGACAACCGAACACTATATAATTGAAGCTATTGGCTAGCAGAACTTAAAAAATGGTGAAGTAACAGACAACTAAACTGTATTCAAACTCGAGCACAACAAACAGCATTTCTTGAATCAAATACCAGCCAAACAATACCAGACCATGAATGTAAGCACAATCATTCCAACAACAGCAATTTGTCAGGATTCAGGAATTACTAGTAATCAATACTTAGAGTAAAAAATAACCCTTTCTAAAAGAAAATGCAATTATTAGTATATGTGCTTTAAACAAATGATATGATTGACAATATAATTAGCACAATCACAGTAGCTTAATATTACGGCAACTTCATCCAGAGCACCACCACACATGGTACAATGATTGCTAATAGTTGATATCCAATTTAATTTAATAAATTGCCCAAAACCCTAGAAAAATTACTAACTAATATTAGCAAAAACATAACATGTAAAGCGCAAAAAACACCCAAAAATAGATTTTTGTCAGACAAACACTTACTCCGTAGAAACTATGACATCAAAAAAACCCAGAAAAGTTTTTAAATTAAAAATTACTTAAAACCCATCAAAAACCCAGAAAAGCTTACAATTACAAGAACACATGCAAACCAGAAAACTTTTACAACTACAAAATATACAAAACCCAGAAATTTTTTCACAATTACAATAACCAATCAAATATTAAATCTAAAACCCAATAAAAATTAGCATCTAATCAGAAAATCTAATGCAAAAAATAACCTTAAAAACTTATCAAAATCAAAATAAAAAAAATGAAGATTTAGAGAAAAGAAACAAACCAGGCCACATTGGGCTAATCTCAGAAAACCACCCAGGAATAATTGAAGAAATAGAATTGGGTTTTTTATCATCTTCAGCCTCCATTGAAACAGAAGAAGCTCCATTAACAATTTTCTCACTCATGTTTTCTTCTTCTTCTCTAGGTCTCTTCACTGGTAAATCTGTACCAGAGGGAGCAACTATACCTTCTCCAGCCATCAATCAATTTATAGAAAAATTAATTAATTAATTATAAATATTAAAAAATATATTTATTTTTTTTGGGATTTTTTCTTATCCCCCTTTCACACTCTTTTCTTGTAAAAACCCTTGTAATCTTGAATAAAAAGCAGAAAAGGGGGCCAAAAATGAAGACAATAAGGGGCAGAGGGGCCAAAATGAAATAGGGCACACAATTTTGGTGTGAATAATGAATATATATGTGTGTGAATATTGTGGATGTGTGATGCTTGACAAAATGTGCAATTTGCCCAAATTAAGGAGAAGGGTAGCAGCTGGAATTAAGATAAATAAAAATAATACTAATATATAGTCTGATTTTAAAAAGGTGAATTTTTTTTGGACAACATATTGATTTTATAAAGATTTTTTATTTTTTTTTTGAAAGATTGATTTTATAAAGTTAAAGACAGAGCATATGATTTTAAAATGATAGGATTTCTGAATTTGGCTTGGAGATTTGGGAATATGAGTACTTTTTATCTTTATGCTGCTAGCTGTTTTTTTAAGTTAAAGTTCTGCTTTTGATATATTGTAGGCTAGTAGCAAAGTAAGTATTTGAGTATCCTATGATTTTGCTTTGATTAAGAGTTGTTCATGGGTTTAAGCTAGGGCTATTAATGAATCGAGTATGCTCGTGAATTGTTCGAGTCTGACTCAATTAAAGCTCGCTCAACTGATAAACAGTCCTTGTTAAGCATAAATCAAAGGTAGTCTAGAACAAATTCATGTTCAACCCATTACAAGTATAAGCTAATTAGGGTCTGTTCCGATTTACTGAAAACAACTGAACTGAAATGATTGGGGCTAAACTGAACTAAATAGAGCTTAAATGAATTGTTTATGAAAAAAGAAAATTAGGAACCTAACCTATCTGAACTGATTAGAGTTGAACTAAAATGAACTGAAATTAAGTTGAATAGAACAGGCTCTTAGTACGTGTTGTTGTTTATTGCACATGATAGGAGAGATAAAATTATACAAATTGAACTAATATCAAGAGGTAATTTTTTACTTCTATATGATGTACGGTTTCATGGTTATTTTATTTTTGAACAAAATGTACCATTTCATAATTGAATACCCTAATATAAATAAATTAAAAAGAAAAAAAATCAATCAAAAGACAAAAAAAATAATACAGTTGGGAAATTGATTTTAGCACACCCTTTATTGATTTTGGCACACCCCGTGAGAAAAGCATAGAAAACTGTGCTTATGGGTGTGCCAAAATCAATCATTTCCCCTTGTATCATGGTATGATGACTGATTTCAAAAGAAAAAACAATGTAGCGATCATAGAGGATATTAGTGATTTTACCCACTTTATTTTCCCCACAAAGTCTTACGATTTTTTCCCAAAACACAGCTCTCATTTTCATCCGTCCAAGAATATGTTTTATCGAGGCGATAAATTGGGCTCCCTTGGTTTTTAATTTTATTTAGCTCAAAAGTCACTACCGTATTGAATAAGGCTTATGCCCTACGCACACTCACCTTTGTTGTATTTGTTATACTCCCTCTATCCCTTTTTTACATTCCTGTTTGTAAAATTACACGGGAATTAAGGAACTAAGAATAAAACAAATAACAATAAAATAAAACACAATGGGAAGTACAAAACATTAAATGTTGTCTTTGAGTAAAACAAAGATAGATTAATATTTAATGATGTCATGTCATCAATCCTTTGCGCAAAAAAAAAAAAAAAAAAAAAAAAAGACTAATAACATGCTCCTATTGGAATATTAATAACCAATCATATTCATCTAAATTTAAGAGTGAGAATAGGAAAGTAAGAGTGAGAAAATAAGAGTAACTGAGTAAGCATTAATTACATAATAGAAAAAGAGGGATAATTTGGGATATTTGGAAGTGTAATGTTATATGTAGCCCTAAGGGCTATATATAAGCATTCAGTATACTTTTGGAAATTGTATAAAATTAGAAATTCATGTCAAAAACACGCGTAAATCATTGTTATTAGTATTTATATTTTGATGATTTCTTAACTTTTTACGATTTTCAAGTGTAAATTTTATTTTTATATGTTGTCCTAAGGGGTATGTATAACATTTACTAAAAAAAGAAAAGGATGAATGTAATTTTGGAATACCCAAAGAGGAAAGCAAGAATGTAAAAAAGGGACGGATGGAATACCTTATACCAATATGGCTATATATTGATATGCTAAAACTTCCATAATAGATTTCAGCTAGTTGAAACTTAAATTTAATGAATACTTCGTATTAATTTTTTAAGAACAAATCCTTTAACAAGGAAAGACGATCAAATTTTCAAAGAACAAAGCCTCTGTCAAAGGAAAGTTGATCAAACTTAATCTTAGGGGCTTACTTGAATTTTCACTTGTACAAAAATAGGGAGTGAAAACGGGAAGAGTAGAGGTGATCTTAAGCCAGTCAAACCAAAACTTTTGGATCAACATAGCTCAAAATTTAACCAGTCCAGTTGGGACCTGTCTGGGTAAGTTAACTAAGTTTCAAGACAAAATTAGAACGGAAAAAAGAAGCCTGAAACGCGGCTCGATAATATGAAACCCTCTCCTGATCAAATCAAGCCACCTCAATCCCACAAATAATGGACATAGCTAGGGGCATACGGCATTCATGACATAATACAATATACTGTCTTTGTGTCTTTTTTTGACATAATAATATACTGTCTTTACTTTGGTCAAATGCTAAGATTGATGCATTTGCAACATGCTTTCAGTAAAACTAGATTAATCCAAAAGGCCAGTAAAGTTCAAACATGATATGCACTCCAAGATACTGGATATATGAGAAGATGAAACTTCTGAAGTTCATATATATGATTGCAGGCACAAGCACAACTTGATGAAACACTGATAGATGACAAAGACACAGCTTTAAATTATCTCACAAGGGTTCCATTCATAACTTCAACATGTAAGTACGATGATTAACAGTAGTGAAACAAATGAAGTCTTAATCGTACCTAGAAATAGCAAAACATCCCCACAAAAATCAACCTGAGGAGCTGAAAAGGATATCAGAAATACAATTACGTTGTTCCAGACTTGGGCACCATATAGTACATAGATAAGGTTAACTAAACAGATTTCATTACAAGCTAAGAGCTCATCTAAACCCAGGAGTTTTTATGCAGAGCCAGGAACACTAGAAGATGCAAATGTCGCATCAAAAACCGGCAGCAGCAATACATGTTGAAGGGGCTGTAACTTATCCAGATTGCCATTGCTAGATAGAATTCTCACCAAGCTGTCATCCAGATTCATCTTTTGATTTCTGTTGCACAAAGGACATAAATATAATTATATAAACGTAAAATCTTTATGTTCTTTAAAGACAGTACGTATACACTGTGTTGATAAACAGAATCTCTTTCCTTATAATCTATATAACCCAACAAAATAACAAGTACAACAATAGTGCATGACTTCAGAGTCCACAAGATTAAAAACATAACGAAAATTTTTTTGCTTCCTATTTTTTTCTCTCTGTGTGTTTTTCCTTCTAGTTACTCACTTCTTAATAATTTGACAAGGTCCCTGATAAGAAACAATGAGCAAAATGATGGCTAAAGCAGAATAAGTAGTAAGTGGGTTCGTCTCTTGAGAATGTATAAGAAGCCATATAGCCACATGCTGGTTGTAATTTGTAACAACCAAGACATGATCCAGTCACAGTAAATTCATCTTCTTAGAGAGGACGAGCGTGATAAAAAAAAAATTAAAAACCAGGTTCCACAAATATAGCTGTAACAAACTTCACACAGAATCTCAAAGCAGACTTACGAGTCCTGTAACTTCAGTTCACCAAATCGGGTATTGTCATTTTCAATTCAGTACCCTTAACTATGATCAATTAGTGAGATTATTGAATGACAGTAATGACACTAATAGGATTTCATTGCATTTAAAAAGTATAGGGCCAATAGATAATTTAAGTAAATAGAACCTGAAAAGGGAAAGAGAAACTGTGGTCACTTGTGACATACTGACATAAGAGTTGGTATAAAGATTCAAAAGTGCTAAAAACCTATTATCAGCAACTAATGGCAGCTTAAACAATGGAATTTATGATTTAACATGCTCTTTATTAGAATTGCTCAGATTGAACACTGCATTTACTATTTAATTTTTAAAAAAATACCAATATGTTTTCCTCCAAAATTACTTTAATATCTTTAAAGTTTAGACAGTATTTATTTCATCCTGACGCCATTGATTTCTCATTCAGAAGAGCATGAGAAATGTAACAATAGTGTTTCTTCTCCTTAGCCTTTAGATTGTTCCCCTATTATGACAAACAATTACTAATTGCAATTACACTAACACAAACATCATTGCATCCTTACTTCAGACATTAAGCACAGCCTAAAACTTCATCAGTTCATCAACAATAAGTCTACTGTGCTTATCTAATACTCTTATGAAACAGCACTGCCACTTCAACTATGTCATCTTACGAACTAAAGCTAGTGAGCAAACCATCAACATGTAGTCATGTACAATGGTTGCAAGGGACAAATAAAAGATATACAGTTGCTAAAGAGGCAGCATAAGTAATTGCATCTTTTGGGTTCTAATACATAATCGTATAGACAAAGGCCTTGAAACCAATGTAAATAAAAAAAATAGTAAAAACACAAGCATTTTCATTTCTAAACAAAACTATCTATATAACAGAACAAACAGAATAAACATATTAGACAAATTATATTGTTGGTTCTCTAAAGTGAATCATGGTGAAAGAAACAAGCCATAATATTAAACTTGTACCTCTAATGTTGGAATGTAGATATACAATGAGGTTCAAGACTCTATTTTTTATCAGCACCGTTGCCCATGACTGATTTTACAATGGAATGATCGTGTTGTAAAATCCTACAAAAAAGCAAAAGGATAAAAGTGACAAATGAATCATAAATCTTTCATAAAATCCTCTTAGTCAAAGTTAAAAAGTAGTACTTAAAACTCAATCATAGCTTTAAATAGAAAAATCAAAATACTATGAATTTCTTACAGACGTGGTGTATAAATGAAACTAATTTAATGTTCATCTTAGCATTGAAAATTTGGATTGTCAAAATAAGAATTGTATAATCAAATTGAGATCCTAACACTCATGCGATAGAAATCCTACAAACACAAAGATACTACCAAACTTCAAGGTTGATTGCATTTGTCTGTACCTAATGACCGCAAGATCTTATAAATATGAATCAAGATTTGAAAGGGCACATATCAAAGTACCAAAAGCAAGATTTGTTACAAACAATGATGTGCAATTCCCTTCTTATTTTTGTTCAGAGTAAAACAAAGATAATTGAGATTGAAGAAAACTGATGAATGCTAGAAGCTACATTTTGCATACCTCTCTGTTCTCCTCATCAACCTTTGCCTTTTGCTGTTCATTTTACGTTGTTGCTGTGTGCCCACAAGAACATCTTCAGCATCCTTGAACCTATGAAGGTTCTCCTGACACAAATGTGTACATAAAACTCTAGGAAAACCTGGGAGTTTAACTATCGTAGTCTCCAAAGTTTCCATGTCCAAAGAAGCAAGAACATATGAGTTATAGGTCAAAAACAATTGCTTTCTGCTTGTCGAGAAAGAAAGAGGCCTAAACTCCCCAATCATCTGTTGTATCACATGGTGAAGCAAAGATTAGCAAAGATTTTGCCGGCAATTTAAGAGTAGCCCCTTAGCCTTATAAAGTGGACACGGCTTTCTCTTTTCTTCAATGTGGGATACACATCCCAATATTTCTCTTCACTTTTATATTCTTTCAATGTGGGACAACACTTTCACTCACAGGTGGGTTTTCTCATGGCCTCAACAAATATCAATGATAACATCTACCGGAAGGAGTGACATAATAAGCTAGATTGCAAATTGAATTGGAAATTATTTTTTCTGATTAAAGCTCGTAAATTGGAAGAAATTGAGAAATGCTAAAAATTGAAACAGAAAATTGACATGAAAGGTTCAAAATTGCCCATGAATTATACAGTACAAACGATTTCTATCATTGTGTAAAATTGATGAACAACCAGTCAAAAACAGTTTGAAATTAATGGACAAGAGATTACCTAAATGTAAATTGATTAGGAAGAAGAGTTTGTGGATTGCTAGTTCGTTCCCGGCTTCTCGTGATTGAGATTAATCGAGAAAGACTACGGAAGATACAGAGAGTGAGACTGAGAAAGGAGTAAAGGACTCGAGAAAGTGATCATTTTTAGCTAATCGGATTGGTCAATTTTTCCTCCGTTTTTAAATAATTGAATTATTATAATGAATTATTTATATTATATTTGGAAAAATTGATGGGAATAAGAGTCCGTTCTCATTGACTGAACTCAGCTGAACTGAACTGAAATGAATATTTTATAAGAGAAGGAAATTAGGAGCTGAACTGAACTGAACTGAATTGAATTGAATTGAGCTGAACTGAACTGAATTTTAACGTAAGAGAACAGGCCCTAATTCCACCTTTTGAGCATTAAAAATTAATAATCCCAGCTTTAGGATTCTTTTTATCAATCCACTTTAAATGGTCCCAGCTGATCAAGTAACCTGATATAACAAGTTACTTGACACGTGGCGGCATATGATTGGTCAAAAAATAAAAATAAAATAAAATATTTAAAAAAATAGATATTTTATAAGAAAAAAAAAACCACCCACCACCAACCAGCTGCCCAGCCCCATCCACCCTCCCCGCAACCTGCAACTGTCGTCATTGCCGCCAATATCCCCTGCCCCACAACGCCGACCGCCCAGGTTGACTCCCCCAACGTCGACGCCCCTGAACCACCAACCTCCCTTCCACCGCCACGAAAACCCTCGAAAACCAACCATCCCACAACCCTCAAAAACCCTTTTTCCGCCCCAATCTCGAGTCTTTCCCTTCCTCCGTCCCAATCTCGGCCTCCCTCCCTTTTCCCTGACCTTGATTTGGTGGGTTTTCAATTATTGAAGGTGGTTTTGGGTTTGGTGTGTTTTTTATTTTTGAAGGTGTTTTGGGGTTGGGTTGGCTGGGGTGGATTGCGGTACAGTGGTTTCGAGTCCTGCTAGTGGTGGCGGTGGTTTTGGGTCTGGGTGGTGGCTTTGATATCTAGGTCACCCGGGACCATTTTGAGCAGAATGATATCACAGGTGGGATAATTAAAAGGAATCCCAAATGTGGGATTATTAATCTCTGATGCTCAAAATGTGGGATTATTTCCATCAATTTTTCCTTTATATTTTGGGTATAGATTAGATAAAATGTAAGCCAAATTTGGGTCCGTATTGACATATTATGCTCGACCGAGCTTTAAATTTTGTAGCGGGTTATATTTTGTCGCGAAGATTCTGATCGGATAATTAATTAATGAGTTGTAAACTTCAAATAGGGTCCTTCGTGAGCTTGGGTCAAATTAAAATATGATCATTGTTAGGGCGATTAAAAAAAATTATATTTAAATCAAATCATAAATATTTATTTGAGCATGAATTTTGTAAAGATCGAATTATTGCAGAGTTTCATCAATTTATTTTTTTTTATTTTAAATAATTCCACCTTCAAGAAACACAAAAGTCGGGTTTTTTAGAGGCCACTCCATTTAATTTTGGTGATAAACAAGTTTCGTTTATCATGGACCAAAATTGCTACTTGAAGCAGCAGTTTGGAGGGAAATTGCTACTTAGCTTGAAGTACTAGATCTTGCGGATATATCGATTCCCGCAAATAATAGCGGTATTTGGGAAACAGTTAGTGGGAAAAGCTACTTTTATTGCAAAATTTGCACTTTTGCCTCTTTGATAAACAAATTTGTTTATAACGGTGGTAAACTTGAATTTTCTTGTATTTTTAAAGGTGGCGAGAGTAAAATATAAAATTAAAAATTGTTGTTTTAATACAGTAATTATTAAGCTATTTTAGACTTTGAGTCAATATTTGATGATCAACTTATATAAAGCGAATATTTAGTTATTTTAAAAGTGGTTGAATTAGATCATTTTATTTGTGTTTGCTTATCACTAAATAAATTTCATTTTACATTAAAAAAAAGTTAAAAATATTGCACATATGAAAAGTTTACATTGATACAAATACAACCTCTCATTTGATAACTAAAATTCTTAACCAGCGAACATGCCATTATGAGTGGATATACAAATATACAATCCCTGCTACGATGTTCGAGTGAGTCTGAGCTATGCTCGTGTAGGCAATAACCAACATTCCCTTACGTGTGGAATTTTGGATATACAATCCTAGCACCTATGGGGTCTAGCTAGTGCATGTAGGGTTGTTCATCATTCAAAAATCAAATTGAAGACTGGAAATCTATAATTGAAGATCATATCGTTTATAAATATAACGAGTCCAAAACTCAAAATGAACCAATTTAAAAATTTCCTATATTTTTTGATATTTTATACTCCGTACTAGTAACAAAATGGATTTTTTTTTTATTTATAATTATTTAATGCTTTTATGAAAGCCTTATTCTTTGTATAAAATAAGTAATACTTGTTACCAAATTAAAAAAAAAATAAAAAAATCTTCATAACATATTAAGTTAAAATTAATCATCTTAAAGGGTTGTATATGTTTCAAATAGAATATTGTTCAACATAAGGTCTAGTTATATTTAGTTGGAAAAATTACTTTAAATAAACCAACCTTTGCCCCGTTCTCCCAAAATAAGTCAACCTTTAGATTATTCAGAATAATACAACCTTTTACCCCCTTCTTCCCATATCAAACCCAAATGACTGGTTACCCAAACAATCGGTTATCCATTTCCTTCACCTTCCTTCCACCAATTGCTATCATCTTCCTCCATTTCCACCACCCAAAGCTCCACCTCCATTTTATTTTCCCCTTCTTTCTTTTGAAGTCACCACTCATCCCACCACCACCACCTTCACCAGACCGCCCCAAACAAACACTACTCCCTCAAATATCCACCATCGACGCACCATACACCACCAAAATCTCCCCTGCTACTCCCTTATGCACCAAACCCGAAATCACCACCTCACAAAACCATAACAACATCCCCATTCACAACACCACCAACACAACAACCCCACTCACTCACCATCGCCATCCGCAAAACATAGCCACGCAGCAGCCGCAATAATTGCACCAAAAAACAGCATCACCCACCACCAAACAATTGCAACAATCATCAACCACCAATCGGAGCAACCGCCTCAATTGTACACCCAGTTTAACCAATAGCCTCGTGGAGGGATGGATCTAACCCAATTAGGCTAGAGATTCGTGGTGGCTGGAGGGTTGTTTGGTGGTGGTTGGAGGTATGTAGTGGCCGGAGGTGTTGGTGGCGGTGGCTGGAGGTTTGTGGTGGTTAGAGGTGGTGTTGGTGGGAAAGTTAAAGGGGAGGTGAAGTGGTAATGGAGGAAGGCCATGGAAGGGAAAGGAGAAAGAAAGAAGGATGGTTGTGGCTATGGTTGATTGGTGGTGACTACGGTGGATTGGTGGTGATAAGGGAAGAGAAAGAAAGAAGAAAGCAGGTGGGCGAAAGAAACCAGGGGGTGGGTTAGTTTTTTTTTGTTAATTTTTTTTTCCAACTCAAATTAAAAAAAAAAAACCACTCATGAAGTGCCACGTAGCACATATAACCGATTGTACCGGATAGGTGACCTGTTGTGTTTGATATGGGAAGAAGGTGGTAAAAGGTTGTATTATTCTGGAATAATCCAAAGGTTGGTTTATTTTGGGAGAAAGGGACAAAGGTTGATTTATTTAAAGTAAATTTTCCTATTTTTTAATAATCCGACCTTTGATATCAATCCACTCAAAATGGTCCCAACCAGTCATGCAATTTGTTATACCAAGTTACTTGACATGTGTCGACTCGTGATTCGTCAAAAAAATAAAAATAAAATAAAAATAAATATTAAAAAATGTTAAAGTTTTGTAAAGAAAAAATAAAAATTAAAAAAACTTCAATTTCCCTCCCCTGCCTGACTTCCCTGCCCCGTCGCTCCGGCCACCCAGTCCACCAACGCCGGAGCCGGCGCCAAAGCAGCGCCCATCTGAACCTTCTAACCTCAACCACCAACCCCTTTTGCCAACCAAACACGCACACCCTCGTCTCCCCTATTCCTCCTTCAAAACAGCAGCGACCAGCCACAACGCTATCATTTCCGGCCACCGCGAGCAGCCCTATCCATTTCTCACCCATAGCCTCACCTCGCACTACAATCCACAATCTGCCACATTACACCACTAAACCACCTCACGCACACCGCATATACAGCCCCCAACAACCACCAACCATCTCCAATTCACAAGCCCGCAATTGCAGCGGCAACCACCAATCACAACCGCACCAAAAACCGCCCACCCACTGCAATTCAAACCGCAACAATCTGCCGGCATGAACAAACCTCTAGCAGCCCCAATTTCAACCAATTTCGGCTCAATTTGCGGAACCCCATGGCAACTATTTCAGCCTCCCTCACCTTCCACTGCCCCGATTTTGGCCGCCCAGACCACCCACAATAGCGACGACAGCAATCGAGCTCCAATGTCACAGCTGCTACTATGAGTCTATGATGTCACGGTGGTTGAGGCTGGGAAAGGATGTGGCTGCGATTTTTTTTTTTTAATTTAATTTTTTTAAAGATTTAAAATTTTAGACAAATTATACGGTGACATGTGTACTTTAAACTCATAAAAAAATTTACTGGTTTATTAGGTAACCGGTTTATTGGGTCTATTTTGAGCGCAGTGATATCAAAGGTCGGATGAAGTAAATGTCGTATTATTCTGAGTAATTTTTCCAAAATAAAATTAGATAAATTAATACATGACTTTTTATTAAGGTTAATAAATTTAGATAAGATAAATCCAAGAAATTAAACAGATCATACAAAATTAAAAAAAAAAAGTCTATATTGTTGAAAATCAAGTTTATGTAATGCAAGCCTTAAAAAAAAAAAAGTTTATGTAACGCAACTTAAATTTAAGAATTTTTTTTTTAAAAAAACACATTTTTTTTCATGTCAAATCGTTGTAACTTGTAAATAATACTCCCTCCATTTTTAAATACTTGCTTTCTATTTTTTGCACTATTTATTTGTCCTACTTTGACTAATGTTTGTGATTTATACATAAGAAAAAAATATAGTCATGTGGGTATTTGTTGGAATCATCTCTATGAATAGATTATTAATTTTCAATTGTTAGAATTTATACTTATTGATAATTAAAGATATTAGTGATCAAAGATTAGCATCGACATGCGTATCCAAGAGAAATGGAGCAAGTATTTAAAAACGGAGGGAGTATAAAAAAGAAGTAGTAGCTACCTAGAGACCTAACCAATCCTTTTTTTATTTTTTTAAAAGGTACTCCCTCCGTTCCCTTTTATTCTTTACGTTTGGAATTATGCGCGGTTGTTAAGAAATTGTGTAAAATTGAGGTGAATTGACATAAATTAATCATTCAAAGTACAATTATAGTTTTTTTTTTTTTTTTTTGATAATCAAGAAAACATACAATAGTTACAGTCCCTTTCTTGCTGCTGTAGCAAGTATGTGGGTTTCCTGTACTCTACATCTACTAACCTTCCTTAGAACAAAGTGTCTAAGGTTACTAGTCTTCTGCTTAATATCATGTACTACCTGTTTTACTTCCCTTCTAGCTCTTTTATCTTCAATAAAAGCGGTTACCAGCTCCTTTGAGTCAGTTAACATAGTCACCGATCTTCCGGCAAGGATCGGCCTTTGTAAGGCCATCAGTGCTGCTTCCGCTTCTGCTTGAGTTGGTGAAGTTGCGAAAACCGGGGCCTTCCCTCTATCAATTACTGCACCTCTTTCTTTGATTACCCACCCCGCTGCTGCTCTCCACGACTTGTTCGATTGAGTCACATTTTCCTTCCATGCTCCGTCAATGAGGATGATGATGTCCTCATTACAAACACCTCCATCTGAGCTCCAAAAGAGTGTAGTCGTAGCATCTTCCATTGTAGTGTTCATAATTTTGTCTTTAGAACTGTTTGCAAATAAATTAGTGGAATTAACCCACCTGGTAACCCACAATTATAGTTAAAAAAAGAAATATTGTACATGTGGGGTAAAGAAAGTTGGAAGGATCTAGAAGAGAGATGAGAGAGAAAGTAATTATGAGTATTGAAAATCCATTAAAATGTTATAAAAGGTACATATGCACATGAAAAGTGAAGGACAATTGAGTATTTAATTTGTAAAGCAAGAGTAATTTTGTCTAAAATCAATGACTTAAAAAGGAAATATCCTAGTAAAGAATAAAAAGGAACACCCTAAATGGAAACGTAAAAAACAAATGGGAATGGAGGGAGTAAGACCAAAAATACTAAACCAGTCACCTTTGATCCCGTTTGGAATGTTTGATTTATATTTCCAGTCTGAGCCAATTTTAGAACACATTGACTAAATTGCCCCTGTCACCGTGTGCAGTTGTGCACCGTGTTGGGGTGAGAAACGCCCTAAGTCGGCAACACTTGTTTAAAATTCTTTTATCAATTGGATTATTATTCCCAACTTTTATTTTACTTTCAATTTGGGGATTCAAGTTCTGATTAATTAAATCACCTTTTCGCAAGTTAGGGTTTCAACTACGCTTCAAGTTTCTTACGTCGAATTACTCGCTATTTTGCTGGAGTAAATCATAATGGTTAGTCTTCTGCAATTCATCTCTTCTGAATTTCTTTGTTAATTTTGTAATTGAACAACTCGCATTAAACATCTAATTTTTGATTGTGAATTCATAATATTTTCAATTCATTGTTGGGAAACCTAATTTCTCTGATCACTATTCTGAATATAGTTTGTTGTTGAGTACTATTGTATGTTGTTTGTATGTTTTACTGCGTCTTTCTTGTTCATAGTTGTATTTCTTGCATTGTTCTGGATTAAAGAGGAGTTTTTTTTAGCATGATTGAGGCAAACGGTATCCTTTAAACGTTCGAGGAATCGTAATTAGGAAGAAAAATGTCAAAAGAATGTGAAAATTTAGCTATCTTTTAGTGTGCAAATATGGGAATGTGGCGTACCCTGTACATGAGAGCATATTGATCTTTGGCGCTGCGACACGGTTAGCCGTTGCCTTTATTCTTTGCAATTAGGGGCTATTTTGAAGTAATGAATATCCGTATTTTACTTCTTGGAAATTTATATTCGATAGAACCCTAGATGATGATTTGACTAGCTGGATTGGTTTGTGTTCAACTCTCGTGCACTCAACAGTTTGATTCTAGAGTTTGTATAAGGAGTTTTATTTTTGGAATTTGGATATGCTGGAGGTGTTGTGGATTATTGATGATTGTTTAGGATGTCGATTGCCTCAATATAGTATATTTCAGTTGTATGGTGATTGGTGATATATAAAATCAATTTACTGAACATTTTAGTTTGCTCTTATGAACCTTCTCAACTGCACATTCATATTGCCTCTTTTGTGTATTGGCTGAATTTTCATCTTTTGTTCCAGGCAACTCTTGCTGATTCTTTCTTGGCCGATCTGGATGATTTATCAGACAATGAAGCTGATGTCGTGGTGAGTTTATTACTTTTAGTCTTAGTCTTAGTCTTATCTTACAGTTTTTGACGTTTAAGTTCAGTGTGTGAAGAGTATGTTAAATAATTGGTCGTGTATGTTATATAATTGAATTTTGATGTCAAGGTCTCGTAATGAGAGTAATTACAGGGAAAATATTTTTTGTTAGTTTGTATGTCTTTAATAGCTCTTGTTTGTTTCTTTTGTAGGTGGAAGGAGATGCTGATGCTGACAACATGGAGGAGGATATAGACGGAGAGTTAGCTGACATAGAATCTCTGAATTATGATGACCTTGATAGCGTTTCCAAACTACAAAAATCTCAACGTTACACTGATATAATGCAGGTAAGATGATGAACATTACATGTTTACAATAGGTTTTTGACTCACTGTAGGAGTGTTGTGACGTTGTTATGCTAATTAGCTGCCAAATTATTATGAATTTTTCAGCAGTTATGTATATAGGTCTTATTATATCTCCAGATGCAATCATAGTTTTTTTCTTTTTTTTTCCCCTCTTTCCCCTATTGTGAAAGATGGCTTTCACTTCATTTGCATGACTTTCATCCTGTGCCTCTTGTTTGGTTTGTTGAAAGTGCTGACCCTGACTGCTGAGGGCTCTCCCTCATTCTCTATTGCGCTGGGCCCCTTGTCTACTTATCTTGTTTCGATGCTTAATAATTTTTCCAGGGTGAGAAGGTGGGGGGGGGGGGGAGAGGAGGTGTTGCCAACTGGATGTTCAAATGTACTGATTTCTGAGTTTTATTTAGCTGTATGGTCATCAATAACTTGTTCTTGAAATTGCAGAAAGTTGAAGATGCATTGCTAAAAGGTTCAGAGATTCCTGAACATGGAATAGTTTTGGAAGATGATCCCGAATATCAGCTGATTGTTGACTGCAATGCTTTGTCAGTGGATATTGAGAATGAGATTATTATTATCCATAATTTTATCCGTGACAAGTACCGTCTAAAGTTTCCTGAGCTTGAATCCCTCGTTCATCACCCCATTGACTATGCACGTGTTGTGAAGAAGATTGGTAATGAAGTGGACTTGACCCTAGTTGATCTGGAAGGGCTGCTGCCTTCTGCCATCATTATGGTTGTTTCAGTCACTGCTTCAACCACCAGTGGTAAGCCACTTCCAGAGGATGTTTTACAGAAGACTGTTGAGGCATGTGATCGTGCAATTGAGCTTGATTCAGCAAGGAAAAAAGTCCTTGATTTTGTTGAAAGCAGAATGGTATATATAGCACCTAATCTTTCAGCTATTGTTGGGAGTGCTGTTGCAGCAAAACTAATGGGGACTGCTGGAGGTTTGGCCTCATTAGCTAAGATGCCAGCTTGTAATGTTCAGCTTCTTGGGGCCAAAAGGAAGAATTTGGCAGGCTTTTCGACTGCAACATCTCACTTTCGTGTTGGCTATATTGAGCAGACAGAGGTATTTCAGAGTACGCCCCCTCCTTTGAGAATGCGTGCATGTCGTCTTTTGGCTGCAAAGTCAACCCTTGCAGCTCGAGTAGATTCAACGAGAGGAGATTCAACTGGCAAGACTGGAAGGACATTACGAGAAGATATCCGTAAAAAGATCGAGAAGTGGCAAGAACCTCCACCTCCTAAGATCCCAAAACCTCTTCCCGTGCCTGATTCAGAACCTAAAAAGAAAAGAGGTGGGCGAAGGCTAAGGAAGATGAAGGAAAGGTAGACTTATCATTGGCTTAAAGTATCAGGGTGTTTTCTTTCCATACATTATTTTCTTAGTATGTTCTTGTCCTGTTTTGCAGATATGCTGTCACAGATATGAGGAAATTGGCTAACAGAATGCAGTTTGGTGTGCCTGAAGAGAGTTCTCTAGGTAAAATTCCTTACTTTTAGTGTAACAAAGCCTCTAAATCTTTTTTGATTTGCATCCTTGTGTAGAATTCAGGAAATCCAGGTATATAATTTGAATAGAATGCTGATATTCTATGCTGATATTCTAGGCAAGCTAATGAGGGTACATATTCATATTAGATAAGAATTTCTAAAGTTACCTTTGTCACTTTATTCTAGTGCAAATCAAGTTCAAAATTTAATATTCTGTTGGAGTTTGTTATTTATTTTTATATTTAAATTTTCTCTTTTTAATTAGCCAAGTAGTTTCCTTTTCTTAGAATAATAGCATATCTTACAATTCATTTTCCTTTTGCTAAGGTGATGGTTTGGGAGAAGGATATGGTATGCTTGGTCAAGCTGGAAGTGGGAAGTTACGTATGTCTGCTGGTCCAAGCAAGCTTGCAGCAAAAGTTGCTAAGAAGTAAGTTTTCTTCTAGTTAATTAGTGCTTGGAAGTTGGTTTTTGAGATTGTGTTGGGGTGGTTGACGTATCCTTTTCTGACATCTCTTTGTTGCTTTTAAAAATCAGATTCAAGGAAAAGCGCTACGGAAGCAGTGGTGTTACCTCAGGGTTGACTTCAAGTTTGGCATTTACCCCTGTGCAGGTCTGTACCTTATTTGACCTTTTGTTTGATTTATACCTTAAAATAATCTCTTTGTCCACAATAATTGTCCTTGATATGTTATTTTTATTGTTATTGTTATTGTTATTGTTATTATTATTATTCGTGTTTACTGCTGTGCAGGCATGTACTGAGTTTTCTTTTTCGTTTGATTTATAACTACAAGAACTCCCTTTGCCCCACAATTGTTTATTCACTCTACTCCCTTTCTCTTATTTCTAGTGTGCTAGAGTTTTTTCTAGTCGACCTTAGCCTGATTTCACCTCTCCCTATTTACTAAAATTCCCTGTACTCTATTCCCCAGAAGTTATCTAGACTCCTTAATATTTGTTCAAAAGTCTGGTAGGACAGAACACTGTGGGATGAATGAAGTAGAAAGTAATGCCAATGATTTGTTTTTGTGAACTACTTAGTTGCTCAATAGTTGCTAGTATTCTAGTGATTGCACAATATCTCTATTTCTTTAGCCATAAAATATTGTGCACTTGCCCTTATACCTAGTAAATCTCTAAGCAAACTTAAATAAGCAAGGTTTTACTAGAATTTTGGTCATTTTGCAGTCTGCACTATAACATCTTAGATTCCTTATTTTCCTAGTCTTGCTTTGTCACTCTACTGTTTCAATAGTTGAAATTTTGCTAATAGCATCTTTCATCTGACATTCAATATTTTTTTTTGATAAGTGGACTATTTTGTAGGTTTTTTTCTAGATACTCTTAATATATATTATGTTTATTCTTTCTTTTGGGCTTCTGATTCTTTGTAGATAGCTTTGCATGACTCCTCTGGCACTATAGTACTATTTGATACTTTGTATATGGCATGAGGGGCCTTTTTATTATTATAATTATTTTGCTACTCCGTAACTACACGTACATCTTTATTATTGGATGTCCTCTAATTTGGAGGCCAATCAAAATGCGGATTATGGTTTTGTGTTGTTTTATCCTTTTCTAGGTCTCCATATTTTGAATTTTGCAATGAATGGCTATATGTTGGGAACTTTAGGAATAGTAACAAATTGACAATCACATTACTTTAGACTTTTTCCATTAAAGGGGAATCACTATGCTTTTGCTGGTTGGAGTTAGTTTAGCATAAACAGACTTATCTAATAGTTTTTGTGCTTCACATCTCATATTGGTTGTTGTGCTATCTTTATTTGGTTTTGCTTGAAGTGTTAGGTGTTGCTCTTTAGTCCAGCGGATGGGGTTCTGAACCTCTGGTTTAAGACTTTATTGGTACTTATATTGAAGATATGTACGCCTTGGCTGTAACATGCCTACTAGCCCCTTTTTACTGAACAGTGGCTCTTGTTGTCCAAATACCATTCTAGATTTCTTATATCTGTCTCGCCAGAGGAAGGAAGAGGGGGGGGGGGGGATCATTTTTGTAATCTCCCTTATGATTGTTATAAATCAACATGACTGGCATTGGGCACACCCTAGGATGAAATTTTAGACACTGGTCTTGTCTCTTGTCAACACATACTAAAATCTTTTGCTCTTTAAGAGGGGGGGGGGGTATTCCTATGTGCTTACATGGTTAAAACAAATTGTTGGATGATGTAATAGGGATAATTCCAGATCACTTCCCATCTGCTTTTCTTTGGGTGCTATTTATAGATTTTAGTAACACTGTAACTGGAAATTGCTTATGCAATGCTCCCATAGTCCCATACCATGACACTCGCCAAAAAACCATAGCACCCTTAAGTTATATGTGGAAAGGAAGAGGTCAGTCTATTTTCTTCCACTTCACTGTCTGCTTCTCTAGGCAACATAGAATGCTCATGTATCGTAGATCCATAAAACTGAACTTTGTCTTTCCCTTACTATAGTCTTATGCAAAGATTGTTTGAACAGCTTCAGTTTCATTTACAGTCATTTAGTGTAAAAATTATTTTGGTTGTGATGTTTTTATCTACCATTGGGTCATTGGGAAATTTTCATGGAAAACACTCCTTGTGAGTTTTGATTAAAATTTTGCTGCTGATGTTGAATTTCTGTTGTACCTTTCATGCAGGGCATTGAACTTTCAAATCCTCAGGCTCATGCACATCAATTTGGTAGTGGAACTCAGAGTACATATTTTTCTGAAACAGGCACATTTTCAAAAATCAAGAGTAACTTGAGTAGAATATGAGCTTCCACAGGTATTCAAATGTTTGCCCGTATCAGTTTAGTGCTTTATGGAGAGTGCAAGTTTACTATGGAAATTGAACATCCTCAAACAAATGTTCTCAACTATCAGTGTAACATTAAGCTACCAGGTTAAGATTGCAAAATTTTGTAGCAATTGTTATCTTCGAGGTAGAAAAATCTAATTTGTCTATCTTCAGCACATGTACATGACTTTATGAATCTCACTATGTTTAAAACATATTTTGAACCTGAATTGCCAAGAAGTATAAAAATTATGTTCATGAAAATAATTTCTACAAGTTTTGGTTGATTCATGTTAGTTTAGGGATCTATGTTTATGAAGTAATTCAAGTCCATGCTGAAAATTTAGATCTGTGATCGAGAGAGTACTGTGACACAAAGGAGTCAACGTTCTATTCTCCTTTGTTTTTATCGAAGCTGGTTGTCTGAAACCCCATGTCATATTGAGAATGAAGAGACAATTGAGGTACAATAACTTGTCATGTGGGGCTTTGGGCATGATTGGGATGGTTAGCTCAGGATCAGAGACTGAACATTGTTATGTGATGGGGAAGAGAGAAAATGAAGGTGGTGAGAGAATGTGGTGGCTGGTGGATCTGGTGGTTGCGATCCAGGCAGGCAGTCTTGCAGGGCAGTAGAAAGTGGGTTGTGGATGGCTTACTTCTTAGGTTTGTAGTTCTTATTTTGGTTAATATAAATTTAACTATGAATCTTTTATTCAGTCATCTAATGCATGTTTTATGGATCATATCATTATGAATCAATATTTTTTGGTAGTGACTTAACACGGCCTAATACTAAAATATGCAATCAGCAGTCTGGCGCAGTAATACCTAAAACTACAGGCATTAATGAAATGTTTGTTTGATAATTAGAAACTAATTCATCATTCAATCACAGCAATTATACTTAATAATTGCAAATAATTTGTAGAAATTATATAAGAAATTATAATATCATGTTACCAATGTTTTCTACAGACTATAATACTACCATTACAGCTCTATTATGATTTAAAATGAGTAGTAATTGAAAAGTGGGGGATATTCTACATGAACATTTGAGTATGTATTAGTTATTGTGATAAAATTGTTTATCTGGATAATCTCTTGGGTCAATCTCATAGAAAGTCGTCTGATGACTGTATATACTTCAGATTTTAGTTCGACACAATAATTACAGTATCTTATATTTAAACAGGGACATTACTATTGTAAAAAAAGGTTTTATTGTACTTTATGCACCTTAATATTTACTGTAATTAATAAAAATTGTTGTAATAATTATTTACTTGTATTTCGACCATCTCAGCAGTATGGTAATTACAATATTGTTTTGAGAAAATTTTACTAAATTTTAATGCGATGCTAAGTTCGCATCAAAATATTTGCCAAATGGTAAATGCGCCTTTGACCCAAGTCACCCAACCGAGCGATTCACAATGTCACAATTCACAAACTCACAATCGAGTATAAGCGATGATATACTTTGTAATATTCCAGAATTGTTATAAAAATTATCTAGCCCAAAAATAATCCCAAATTACTTGACATTTACCCGATCCAACTAAGTGTTTTGACAAGGCTCAAATGTGTCACCACCAACAACTTAAAGGGTAGTGGATTTGCCAACTGCCAAGGCAATTTTTTGTGTAAACGGGTAGAATATTGTGTAAACGTCGCTTAGTTGCAGGCTTGCAGCCCTTGCAGGTTGTGAATCTATGACGATAATGTATACATTGTTGAATATCATTTCTCCATGTTTGGTATCTCTACTTTGTAAAACAAATTATGAATTGCGACTATTGTAACTTGTAAGTACATATATTGATTTTCTTGTCTTGTAGTTGACAAAACTACATTATTATTATTGCCTAATTAGTTAGAAGGTTACATACAATCTTTTGCGGAGAAATCCTTATTTAATTATTTTTGTTGTAAATCTCTACTTCTGTTCTCTCTTACTCCTCTGAAACTGAAAGCAACTATTTCAATTTCTGTAATTTGTTATGATTTATTTGTAAAAATAATACTCCATTTTAGGCCTAATCAACAATCAAAATAATGTCTATCACATGAGCCACGCTATTAATTGAATATCGAAAAATATTAGGGTTACCATGTGGCCCATGTGAAGTGTATCACAATGTGATCTCTTCTCCTAAACTCCCGGGTTTGCTTCAATTGCTAACTTTTATGTGCATTTTTTGGCACTCAATCAAATAGATGTATTTATATTCAGTGGTCGTTTGGCTAAAAACTTAAAAATACTATATAGTTGGAGTATTATTATTTTTTTTAGAGAGCAAACAAGGGCGGGTGATGAGGATCGATTCTAGGATTACCTGAAATCAGGAGGGGAGCTCTACGTGGTATTTATCCGTACCTATAGGAACTTCTTTAGGTATTCCACTCGATGGAATGACTTGATATATATTTTTTTAAAATTATTAAATTGATTAATAATTAGTTAGATCTCGTAGATGTGCACACAATATAAAAACTTAAATGCATTAATTCAAGAATGACACTTATCTTAATATGAGGGTAATATCTAACACTTTCTAATTGTAGGCTTAATCTGATGAATAGTTTATTAATTAGCTAATTAATTAATAATGAAGCTAGGCAGAAGTTTATCTATATAAGGTCACTAGACAGAAAGTCAAATGGCTAAGTACAAAGGAAAAGAGAGTGCAATAATATGGCTAGTCAAATGATTTCATCTGTTTTTTCACGAGCATTGGTTTCTTCAACTCGTTCTACTCTTTCTCAAGGTACTTTTACTCTTTAGAAATATATATATTTGATGAGATCAATAAGATGACATGTTATTGCTGCTAATGTTGTTCCTCTAGTTGTTAACTAGATTTCATTATAACATCGTTACTCGTTTAAACTTTTACTATTGACTTATATTTGAAATTATTTTCACTATAGCAAAAGTTATATGTGAGTGTTTCGGAACTTATTATTTTATCCAAACTTATTTTGTCTGAACTTTCTGTACTTGTTTGAACTGTTATGAATTGTTTGAAATAAGACAAAATGAGATAAATTAAGTTGAAGGAAAATGGATCCTTAGAGTAGCAAAAAGGGTCAAAGTTTCTTGGGACACAAATTGGGTTTGGGAACTCAATTCATTACCTACTATTGCTACACGCTTACACTAGTCTATAAGTTAACCATTGCAATGTATTACATTACATTACATACCAATTCACATGTTTCGGTTAGTGGTTCGAGGGGATTAGAGAATTAGATTACACTAATTTGAGCACGTATTATAAACCTAATGTTGCACTAATTGAAGAACGGAGGAAGTAATCTAAAGACATCGTAAAAAAGTTATATTGAACTTAGAGTTCTTATTAGTCTTTGTATTAAGGTGTACTACATCTGTTTTATCATGAATTAACTTGTGAAATTAAATGCTTCAGTTCCAATTATTTGTTCAAGGCTAATGCTGCAGTATCTGTATTTGCTTCTTAGGGAGAGCTTGTCAGTTGAGAAGAGTAGTCTGCAGATACAGCACAACTGCAGCTGCCGAGGAACCCATCACTCCACCAGTAAAGGTGAAATATACTCAGCTGTTAATCAATGGAAAGTTTGTGGATTCAGCTTCAGGTGAGATTTCCACTGAACTATGAATCAATAGATTAAATTTCATCCGCGTTCAAGGTAATACAACATTTTTGCTATGTGATTTAGGTAAAAAATTCAAGACAAATGACCCTAGAACAGGTAATGTGATTGCTGAGGTTGCTGAGGGTGATGTTGAGGATATCAATCGCGCAGTTGCTGCTGCTCGCAAAGCTTTTGATGAAGGGCCTTGGCCTAAGATGACTGCTTATGTAATTTGCTAGTATTGTTCCCTCTTTTCTTTCTCTGAAGCTAGCTCCTATATTTTGTGTAGCTAACTCTCAGCCTTATCATTGTACAGCAAAGATCACAAATCCTGTTAAAGTTTGCTGATCTACTTGACCAGCACACTGATGAGATTGCTGCCCTTGAGACGTGGGACAATGGAAAGCCGTATGAGCAAGCTGCTAAGATCGAACTACCAATGTGTGCTCGCATAATGAGATATTATGCTGGTGGGTGTAAAATAGGTGCTATCTTAGCTGTTTTATGGAATGTAAACTTGTATTTGTGTTTCCTAACGGATTTGTATGTTCAAATTCCTCAGGATGGGCGGATAAAATACATGGTCTAACTATGCCTGCTGATGGACCTCATCATGTACAAACCCTCCATGAACCCATAGGTGTAGCAGGACAAATTATCCCATGGAATTTCCCTCTTCTCATGTTTGTGTGGAAGATCGGGCCTGCATTAGCTTGTGGAAATTCCGTTGTTATGAAGACTGCAGAACAAACACCATTGACTGCCCTTTATGCAGCAAAACTTCTCCATGAGGTACTATTATCTACCTGGTCTTTTTGGTCCTGTTCATCATCTATATGACACTATAAAGAGTTTCTCGAGTGGTTTCCTTTACTTAGATGAACACAGAAAAGATTCATTTAGAGTGGATAGTATAATATAGGATTAAGGCAGGTGATCCAAATAATGTCAGAGCTAAACCATTTTTAAAATCTATGTTGCATAGTTGCTTACAGATGAAACTTAATTTGCTTTAAATTGTTTTATCACATAGATGAAATGAAACTTAACTCGATTAAACTTTGTATCAATGTTGCGGCAGGCCGGACTTCCTGATGGTGTTCTAAATGTGGTTTCTGGTTATGGCCCTACTGCCGGTGCAGCTCTAGCATCTCACATGGATGTGGACAAGGTAATGACTAATAAGCACCCCATATGCAGAAAGGCTATATTAACCGTATCCTGCCATCTATGAGCATGCAGGACACAATAGATAAGAGTTATGCAGTGTCTTTGTGTCTACTGTCTAGGACTGTTATCTGACATATACTTCGCGTTGTATTGTTGCAGCTGGCCTTTACTGGATCAACTGAGACTGGAAAACTGGTGCTTGAGATGGCAGCAAAGAGTAATCTAAAGTCGGTGACTTTGGAGCTTGGAGGGAAATCTCCTTTCATTGTGTGCAAGGATGCTGATATAGATAAGGCTGTTGAACTCGCTCACTTTGCCCTTTTCTTCAATCAGGTTACTGGAACAACATTTAGTTACTTAGTCTGTTACTTTTATGCTTTGCCATAACACATACTCCGTATGCATATATACTCATAAGATATGATCATTTTTGCAGGGACAATGCTGCTGTGCTGGCTCGCGTACATATGTACATGAAAGTGTATACAATGAGTTTGTTGAGAAAGCAAAGGCACGTGCCATAAAGCGTGTTGTTGGTGATCCATTCAGGAAGGACATTGAACAAGGTCCTCAGGTATGCAATATGTAAATTGATTTAAAACTACACCTTTTTACACTAGTTGGAGGACTTCTGAAAAACTCACTATTCTTTGAGTTTCTCAGATCGATTCAGAACAATTTGAGAAGGTGATGCAATATATTAGATCCGGTATTGAGAGTGGAGCTAAGCTTGAAACAGGAGGAGAACAATTAGGGTCAAAGGGATTCTACATACAACCCACTGTTTTCTCCAATGTCAATGAAGACATGCTGATTGCAAAGGATGAAATATTTGGTCCTGTTCAGTCTATCTTGAAGTTCAAGTGAGTTCACTCTTTCCATATATTCTGTCCCTTTGTCATTCTTTCAATATGATAGGATTATTACTAAATACCCTGTCTCATCATCTATTATGTAGGGACCTTGGAGAGGTGGTTCGACGAGCCAATGCTTCACCCTATGGGCTAGCAGCCGGAGTCTTCACCCAGGATATAGACACTGCTAATACTTTGGCTCGGGCCTTAAGAGTTGGCACGGTGTGGGTGAACTGCTTTGATGTCTTCGATGCAGGCATTCCGTTTGGTGGTTACAAGATGAGTGGACAAGGAAGGGAGAAGGGAATTTACAGTCTGATGAATTATCTGCAAGTCAAGGCTGTGGTTACTCCTTTGAAGGATCCTGCATGGCTGTAAAAACACACACAAATTATAGAATTTTTCCCTTTTGTTCTAAAAGATTATCCATTGTCTGCAAGAAATAGCACATATTTTGTGCCTTTTAGTTGTATTTTTGTGGTTCATTGTCTTTGTTGTATGAAATTAACTGAGCAATTTCGTTATGTTGAAGTCAATTGGCAAATCATCAGGAAAGATACTCCATATGTATTTTTATTTGCAAATTCAGATGTTGAGAATAATGAGCAATTTTGTCTATAGCATAAACATGTACTTTTTTTTTTTTTTTTCAACATACATCTCAAATTCTCAACATTTACTTATTATTTTTATTTTTTAAGTGTATAGTTGGATGACAAAAGCACATGTTGAATACATGTTTGTAAAATTGTTTTTGAAACTTCAAAAAGTGAAGGTATACCCAATCGAATATTTCCCCTAAAAAAAGGTAAGTCTTCATGTAAATTCTGTTCACGAGATCACTCCTTGTTGGCCTTGGCCCTAAGATATTTATCCCATATCTTGATAGAGTATATAAAACGATCCGTTAAACTTTTAATTAAGTTGGTTCTTTAACATGGTATCAAGAGCCCGCATGACACAAAGATTACGGGTTCGAATCTCATCCACCCCTCCTTTTAAAATGGACTATTAAACGCTAGGTATGGTAGGGCCCATGCTATATCCACAGTACAAACTCAATGGACTCTCATGTGAGTGGACATGATAGATTATATAAAACGATCCTGGGCTTCAACTATCAACTTTTGGTTGAGTTGGGTTCTTTTAACGTATCTTTTTCGCAAGTTGCATTATTTAGTAATTTACTCTCTTCCTTTTCCCATGTGTCTAATTAACAACTTCCAAATATTTAGAAATAATCAAATAATGTATAATCATCTGGGTTTTGATGTAAAGTGACAAGCAGACGAAGTAGTTGATATCCTTTTTGATTTCCTTATATCATACATGTTGGTGGTCTAATTAAAACAATGTCCAAGGTACCACCTAAAGAGAATATTGAGCATTATTTGACCATATAATAGTACGGAATACTAGTTTACTATCTGCTATCTACCAATCAGTCTTCCTTTCGCATATTTTAATAGCCATTTAGACCTACCGACCCAACAAAGATAAGTATCGTATAAGATCATGCACAAGTTTTTTAGAGATATTACTCCGTAATAATTAAATCCTAAGCGAACAAATAATAATACATTGATATTTTAATTGATCGATAGTATAAAATAAATAGAGTATAAAATTAAGCTGTTATTTAGCGTTTTCCACTAATCGATAGTTTAAAATATTATTTAATGGAAGTAGATGGAGTTATAGCAGCATTTTCTATATAAAGTGATCACTAATCAGAATTCAAAATGTTCTTGCTTTGGTGTCTACACTACTTCAAGTGGTGGGTTGCTATTGCTAATGTCCTCTCTTTCTCTCTCTTTCCACTCTTTTTTTTGTTAATTTTTATGCTAATTAGTTTTGTGTGTTATAACAGAGGAAAAAAGGAAGTGAAAAATGGCAAGCCAAAAGATCTCATCTTTCCTATCTCGCACATTGGTTTCTTCTTCAATCCGTTCCCTTTCACAACATGGTACTTTCTAAGCTCAATATATATTTATTTTTCGTTCCGTTTTCCAATGGCAAAAGGTAGAGATGTAGACTGGATTTGATCCCCGGTTTTGAATACCATCTTTAACCTGTAAGTAATTAAGTTAGTTGACATTCACAAAAATATTATTGTAGTGTCATTTTGCTCATGTATGGGGTAGGGGTAAGTGAGAATGTTAGATGAGATCTATTGTTGTTAGTTTGTTACAGTTTCTTAGCTTTTATGCTCTGAATTAAATCCGCAAATAGCACACGTCTATAAAATTGTTAAACAGACAACAGTGTATTTTGAATGTTGTACCTTAAAATATTATAGTTTTGGCTTTTTATATTTGTTGTCACATGGCTAATAAAGATCCATGCTACTGAGCTACAACGTATGTAATTTTTCTTTTGTTTTCTTTTACTTGCAACAGTGTTAAAGATACATTTCGAAAGGTGGTCAAAGAATACGTTAACACCAGAAGGCTTAATTTATTAAATATCAATAGATTATATCAAATAATTATCATAGCCTGATGATCTCCAAATATTTATATAGATGTCTTGTTTTATGAAATGGAGAAAGTTTAATTTAGTCTTGTAAATTGCAATGAGCTATATATGCAACAACATTTTATATTGTAAATTGACTAGTGAAGCTTATAATAAACATTCACTTTAATTAGAAGTGTTGTGAAAACATGTAAGAAAAACTTCAAGATATATGCACCCATAATTTATGTCAATACTCCATTTGTTTCAAATGTATGGTATTTTAATCACAGTATTCTTTTGTTTAAGACTGATGCTGAAGCTTCTGTAATTGTTCAGGAAGGACTAGTCACTGCAGAAGAGTGGTGAGCAGATACAGCACAGCTGCTGCCACTGAGGATCCTATTACGCCGCCTGTGAGTGTAAAATATACTCAGCTTCTGATCGGTGGAAAATTTGTGGATTCTGCATCAGGTGTGTTTTTATTAAGCTCCTAATGATGATTAATCAGACGAGAAAATTACTAAAGATTGCTGATGCCATGATGATTAACAGCTCTTCATCTGTTTCAGGTAAAAAATTCAAAACATACGATCCTAGGACAGGAAATGTGATTGCAGAAGTTGCTGAGGGTGATGCTGAGGATATTAATCGTGCAGTTGCTGCTGCTCGCAAAGCATTTGATGAAGGGCCTTGGCCTAAGATGACTGCTTATGTAATAAGCTAGCTTCTTGCATTAATATTGATATTAATAAGGCCACAGAAAAACAGCAGTTAATAAGTCTATGTTTTCATTTTTCAGGAAAGGTCAAAAATTCTGTTCAAATTTGCTGATCTACTTGAGCAGCATACTGATGAGATAGCTGCTCTTGAGACTTGGGATAATGGCAAGCCATATGAGCAAGCTGCTAAAGCCGAATTACCAATGTGTGTTCGTCTAATGAGATATTATGCTGGTAGGTATTGAAATAAGCTAAGCTATTTGGGTTTAAGAAAAATGAAATTTGGGTTTTGTTTTGACAATTGTTCAATGTTGGAATTTCTTAGGATGGGCTGATAAGATACATGGTCTAACTGTTCCTGCTGATGGACCATATCAAATGCAAACCCTGCATGAACCCATAGGGGTAGCAGGGCAGATTATCCCATGGAATTTTCCGATTCTCATGTTTGTGTGGAAGGTTGCGCCTGCCTTAGCATGCGGGAATACCATTGTTTTGAAGAGTGCAGAACAAACACCATTAACTGCAATCTATGCTGCAAAGTTACTCCAAGAGGTACTTACACAATGAAAAGTCCAAATATGTGCCTCTTTTAATCTATTCCAACTTGTTTCGCTTCAGATATTTTCTGTAATAGATTTTATGGACTTCAAAATGGTAGAATGGACAAGCTAAGTACTACTGATTAGAGTTAAATCACTGATGATTATACTGCAGAAATATTTCATCTTTAATAGGCTTAATTAGGTTCCTGATAAAATGATCTGATCATCATACTAATAGTCTAATACATCTTACCTTGGTAAGCTTGGTTGTGTGTTGCAAGTGTTGAATCTAAATTAATCAGTCAAAAAAGCGAGAAAGAAACTGTGGATCATCATACTTTTTGAGTTATATAAAGGACATGTATATGGATTGAAGTTTGCTGATCTTAATATGTTTTGCTGCAGGCTGGACTTCCTGATGGTGTCATAAATGTGGTCTCTGGCTATGGTCCTACTGCTGGTGGAGCTCTTGCTTCTCACATGGATGTCGATAAGGTAACAATGAGCACCTTGTTTAAGTTTTTCTCTTATATGATTCAAAATGTCAGTTATGGATCTCCAAGATAATGTCACCAGACTGTAATTAGTACTGATCTTATGTACATTAACATAACATTTCTGCATTGCAGCTGGCTTTTACCGGATCAACTGTGACTGGAAAGTTAGTGCTTGAGATGGCATCGAAGAGTAATTTAAAGCCGGTGACTTTGGAGCTTGGAGGGAAATCTCCCTTTATTGTGTGCAAGGATGCTGATATAGACAAAGCAGTGGAACTAGCCCATTTTGCTCTCTTCTTCAACCAGGTAAGTCGCCTTTCATCAATTAGTCCAGGTTTATTGGGTCATGTCACAGAATTTTATTCAAGGGTCATTTCCATTATTTTCTCAGGGACAATGCTGTTGTGCTGGTTCTCGTACATATGTACATGAAAGCATATATGATGAGTTTGTTGAGAAAGCAAAGGCACGTGCTATGAAGCGTGTTGTTGGTGATCCTTTTAGGAAGGACATTGAGCAGGGGCCTCAGGTAAACAAATTGGCAAAAATATTGGATCATAAGTAAATACATTTGCATAATTTCCTATATATTATAGGCCAGAACCTTAACATGTTGAATGCATGATGCTTGTTTTTATTATGAAATTCTCACTTTCTCTGGAATGCCTCAGATTGATTCAGAGCAATTCGAGAAGGTGATGCAATACATAAGATCAGGTATCGAGAGTGGAGCTAAGCTCGAAACAGGAGGAGAAAAATTAGGCTCAAAGGGTTATTACATTCAACCTACTGTTTTCTCAAATGTCAATGAAGACATGTTGATTGCACAAGATGAAATCTTTGGTCCTGTTCAGTCCATCTTAAAATTCAAGTGAGCATCTTTAATTTACACTAGCAACTAATCTAAGAACCTTAAATTATTTTTTATGACCAACCCTGAGATGTATTTACTTGTAGGGACATACAAGAGGTGGCTCGACGAGCCAATAACACACACTACGGATTGGCAGCAGGAGTGTTCACACAGGACATCGACACAGCTAACTACTTGGCTCGAGCTCTCAAAGTAGGCACGGTTTGGGTTAACTGCTACGATGTATTCGATGCAGCCATCCCCTTTGGAGGGTACAAGATGAGTGGACAAGGAAGGGAGAAGGGTATATACTGTCTCATGAACTACTTGCAAGTCAAGTCTGTTGTTACACCTTTGAAGGATCCTGCATGGTTGTAGAAAACACACAGATTATTATTGTTGTTGAAGTCTTGTATTCCTGTTTTTCTTAGTTACTTCAACAGCTGAAATAAAGGAAGGCTGCAATACTATTTTCACTAGTTAAGCCTCTATATAATATAGCTTCATTTGAGCATTTAATTTGATTTAATTTTCAATTATTCTTGTCTATATTGTCTATATAATATAGCTTCTTTTGAGCATTTAATTTTTTTCTAATTCATTGAAATTGCATTTAGATTAATGTCATCTAGCCTTTAACCTATGCCATCTTGGTGCAATACTATTTTCACTAGCAAAGCCTCTAGGTATTGAATTATTTTCTGTATAATCAACCCACTTTAATTATACAAGTAATCATTTAATGATTTAAGTATAAAGGGGCCAATATTGGAAATAAAAAATGACCATCGTAGGATGGAGCCCACAGAGGCGAAAACTTGTATGATATGGCCTAAATTGAAATTAGTTGTCACATTATATATAGATCATTACATTTAACTTTATACAATCTCCTAGGTTCTGTTCCAAACTTTCGATTTACTAAAGACAACTGAACTGAATTGCTTGGGGTTGAACTGAACTGAATAGAAATGAAATGAATTGTTTATGAGAGAAGGAAAATAGGAGCTGAACAAAATAGGTCATCTTTAAAAATTGATTTTTAAAAAAAATTAATATAGATTGAAATGAATTACTAGTAATCATGTTGAAGAATAAAGCTCTCAAGTGTCACCACATGTAAATGTCCCACATTGGTTGAAGAAGAGAGAATTAAACACTTTATAAGGCTAAGGGGCTACTCCTCCTATTGCCATATAATTTTGGGATGGAACCTCCTTGGACTAGTGAAGTGGACTTTTTCTTAATTTGCGGGTGTGGCCCAGACCCGCGTTTAATAAATCAATATTCAAGATATTTCTTATAGATTAATGGCTAAACTCTATAAAGTTTGGTACAGTTTATAAATCTTAATATTTAAATTCATTTCACAGAAATTTAAAATTGAATACACATTAAACTAATCATATATATTTAATAATATCAAATAAACCACTCACAATGATATGATGACTTGAACACAATTTATTTCTTCTTCTTGTAAATATTTTTTTAATAAAAAAAAATATTAAAGAATACAACACAACTTTTTTTCCCACTACAAACTCTAAAAACACTTGAAACTTAACATTTATTTTTTTGAAAATAATAATTATTTTTTTATTTCCCCTTATAATTAGAATAATATGTTTATATCAAACTTATTTTATGATAGACACGCTAATAGATTTGTCATGAATTGTTATAAATTTAACCTCTCATTATGATTTTTTTAAAATTTATTTTTTTTAATGATAGACACTTAGCTTCTTTAATTGTGATTGAATATAATAATTATTATATCGATATTCTGTATAGAAGGATATATTTTGTTTTATTTCCCCTTATAGTTAGAATAATATGTTTATATCAAACTTATTTTATGATAGACACGCTAATAGATTTGTCATGAATTGTTATAAATTTAACCTCTCATTATGATTTTTTTTAAATTTATTTTTTTAATGATAGACACTTAGCTTGTTTAACTGTGATAGAATATGATAATTATTCTGTCGATATTCTGTATAGAAGGATATATTTTGTGAATATTTTGTAAATATCTTTTGAGATTTCCTAACAAGATTAGGACTCATGATTGTAACCCTATATATTTGAATCAATGGAATACACTCTAATCTAAGGAGTTTACAGTATCTAACATGGTGTCACAGCTTTAGGTTACGATCTAGCTTCCGCAATAATATTTTTTTCTTGTTATTCACTTTTTCACGCCAGCCTCTTCAATCCCCTCCAATTCCCTTGGTGCTCCCTGTCATCCTTTCCCAACGTTTATCAATTCCCTTTACAATTTGTTTTCTGTTTTTTTGATTTGTTGTTCTCATGGGTAAAGATGACGATATTCCCTCTTCTTCTTCCTCGGACTATCATCCTGCCTTTGGTGTCAATAACATCAAGAATGTTATACCTCTTATTCTTGATCGGGAGAAAGTTCAATACTCTAACTAGGTTGAACTCTTTGAGTGTCATGCTCATGCGTTCAACCTTCTCGATCATATAGACTCTAAGACGGCTAAACCGACGAACTTATCGGAGGAGATGTGGGAAAGACTTGACTCGGTGGTCAAGAACTGGATTTATGGCACCATCTCTAAGGACTTGCTGGAAACGGTGTTAGAAAAAGGGGCTTCGGCACAACAAATTTGGGACAAACTCAAGGCTATTTTTCAAGACAACAAAACCACTAGAGCCGTCTACCTTGAAAATCAATTGAATGCCTTGCATCTCTCAAATTTCTCAGATGTTTCTTCATATTGCCGAGAATTGAAGAACTTAAAGGATCAATTAGCTAATGTTGATCAACCGATGTCGGAACAGAAGATGGTTATTCGATTGGTCTCCGAGCTCGTCAACACCGACTTTGATACGGTGGCTGCTATGATACAGCAAACTGACCCTCTTCCCTCGTTCGAAGTTGCTCGTTCTCGCTTGTTACTTGAGGAATCGAGGCGTGCTAATGACATCACTGCTCGGCCTTATCCTTTGTGGCTCAAACCACCAACTCGGCGTCCACTGCAACAAACACCGCAACCCCTGCCCAACAGCCGGCAGGGGCGGCGGCGCAGGTGGTCGGAGCAAGGGCCACGGCCGTGGCCGGGGCAGAGGCCGTGGTCGGGGAACGACTCCACAGCAGCAGCAACCCCAGCCACAACAGCAGCAGGGGGCTCCTTCTTGGGGTAATTCGTCGTGGGCTGGTAATAACCAAGCCCAACAACAACAAGCCCCACAATGGGGCTATGCCCCTGCCCATACCCGCAACAGTGGGCTCCTCCCAGACCTGGGTTCACGGCCCAACAGCAGAGACGACCCCCACTCTCTGGGCCACATTCGCAACAACAGCAGCCCTATCAACCACAAGGGTCGGAGTACGGGTCTACAATGACTCCCACCGAGCTCGGAAATTCTTTTGCAACAATGAGTCTTCAAAACTATGATCCGTCTTGGTACATGGACTCCGGAGCCACTTCCCACATGACCAACAATGCCGGTAATCTCTTACCCCTTTTTAATTTAAGCACTAATAATTTTATTTAAGTGGGAAACGGTCAACGCATTCCAATTACGGGTTTTGGTCACTCTAGTATTGCAAATAAATCCCTATCCCTTCGTGATGTTTATTTAGCCCCTCAAATTATTAAAAATTTAATTTCCGTTCGCAAATTTACTTCTGATAATTCTGTGTCTATAGAATTTGGCCCTAGTGGTTTCTCTAGAAGGATCTACGAACGGGGAGGCTAATAACCAGATGCAATAGTGTGGAGGACCTTTATCCAGTCACGAAACCACCATCAACCTGTCTAGCTTCATCACTCACAGCTTTATCACCTTCCACATGGCACAACCGCTTAGGTCATCCAGGAGCACCTACTGTGAACTTTCTTAGGAATAATAATTTAATTGATTGTAATAAGGAGAGTAACTCCACTACTTGTGTAGGTTGTCAATTGGGAAAACACACTCGCTTGCCTTTTTATGATTCTAATAGTACTACTTATTTTGCTTTTGACATAATTCATGCTGATTTGTGGACTTCTCCTATTCGTAGTGAAAAAGAACACAAATATTATTTAGTTTTATTAGATATTTCACTCATTATGTGTGGACAATTCCTCTTGTTTATAAATCTCAAGCTTTTCAAACCATCCTTAATTTTCGACAATATGTGCTCACTCAGTTTGAACATCCTATTAAATCCTTTCAAAGCGATCATGGTCGCGAATTTGATAATGATCCGTTCAAATTATTTTGTGTCAACAATGGTTTGGTTTTTCGCTTCTCTTGTCCTCACACTTCTTCACAAAATGGTAAAGTCGAACGCATAATTCGTACTATTAACAATGTTAATCGTACTTTGTTGTTTCATGCTTTCATTCCCCCGACTTTATGGCATTATTCCCTTGAGACGGCAACCTATCTCTTAAATCTTTTGCCTTCCAAAGCCATAAGCAACTCTACCCCTCCTCAAGTTCTATTTGGAGTTACCCCTTCTTACACTCATCTCAGAGTCTTCGGATGCCTTTGCTTTCCAAATCTTTCGGCTACGGCCAAACACAAGCTTGCACCCCGATCAACCCCATGTGTCTTCCTAGGCTACCCAAAAGAACATAGAGGATACCGTTGCTTAGACATCTCTACAAATAAAATCATAATCTCTAGGCATGTTGTTTTTGATGAAAATACACTACCATATCGAAACCTTACTTCTTTTGGTTCTACTGACTATGATTTTTTGAGCAACGATACATCGTCCCCCTTGTTCCAATATCAAGCCTTCACACGCAACATGGCTGCTAGACCAAGCCCAGCACCCACTGCCCAACCAGCGGCCCAGGCCCAGCATCACACCGACAGCCCAGGCCCAGCGCACGCTGGCAAGCCAGCGGCCCAGGAAGAGACCCAGCAGCATGCTGGCAGCCCAGGCCCACTGCGCGCTGGACAGTCAGCGAGCCCAGCAGACCGGCCCAGTCCTTCCAGCCCACTGAGAACACCAGTCAGCCCAACCTAGCGGACTTCTCCTCCCTCACCTAATTCTAGCCCACCTCCTAGGGGTGTTCAAAAATACCCGACCCGTTTGGCCCGTCCCGAAAACCCGATGACCCGCAAAAAAACTGCCGGGTAATTGAAAAAATATTTGTCATTTGTTCGGGTCGGGTACCCGACCCGCTAAAAACTTGAAATTTGGGGTCGGGACATGGGCCGTATTCTGACTCAGGCGAGTACCCGCTGTCCCGAAGTTATTTTTTTAAATATTTATTTTTTTGAAATAAGTTAGGGTTTTTACTTTTTAGCTTATTCCCATTCTCTTTCCCGCAGTCATTTCTCTTTAAGCCTCTTTCTCAGTCTCACACTTGCTTGCTCAGTCTCTCTCCTCTCCACTCCATCCCACCGTCGCGCGGTAGCTGCACCGTACCCTACTACATTGACTAAGCTGTCAGCCGCTCAGCCCCCTCTTATTCGATGGTAGATCGGCTTTTAGTCACTACATTGTAGTGCTCTTTCTCTCCTCACATTTGCTAGCCTAGTTCTTCTTCATCCATATTCTGCAAGGAAATTTCTTCAGATTCTCTAGTGTGGATGACAATCTGGTGAAGAATGTGGTTGTTGATGATGGGTTAATATTAAATTTGTATGTGTAAGTAAAGCTAAGTATGTCTTCAATTCCCAATTGAAAAGGCCACTATTTTGATGTATTACAAATAGTAGTTAGTTTGATACCTTGATGATTTAATTGATACTTGATCTAAAATTTATTGCTTGTAAGTTCTGACCCATAAAAAAAATTAAACGAAGTAAATTACAAATTTTGATGAATGTTATGATTTTCTCATTTTTCCAGAATTTGTTTTATATACAATTCTCATTTTAATTATTCTAGCATTGAAATTATTGATTCACCCTCTTTGTTCATCAAATCTGCTTTTCTCTTTGGTTGTGATACTCGAGATTTAAAATACCATATTGGAAAATTCGGGTACCCTATGTCCCGACCCGAATAATTAGGGTATCCGGGTTTCGGGTACCCGAGATATTCGGGTCGCGGATACCCTAATTATTCGGGTCGGGACATGGGACAAATCAATAAGTACCTGAATCTCCGTTTTCGGGTACCCGAAAACCCGGGTACCCAGATTTGAACACCCCTACCACCTCCTAGACCTGGCCCAGTACCTTATACTCCACCTCCTTTACGTGGACACACCCCAATAACACCCACTAGACCTCCCCCCTTTCTCCACCCATGCAAACCCGTTCAAAGCATGGTATTTTCAAACCAAACCCAAAATACGGTTTAACTATCACCTCTCCGAGTCAACCATCTCACTGCTCACCACTTCCTAAAAACCACAAACAAGCCCTTTCCGACCCTAATTAGAATGTTGCGATGCATAATGAGTATAGTGCTTTAATTGAAACGGGGACTTGGGATTTGGTTCCTAGACCAACGGGGGTCAACATTGTTAATTGTATGTGGTTAGTTGTTCCGTCATAAATTGAATGCTAATGGTGATCTTGAAAGACACAAAGCTTGTTTAGTTTGTGATGGAAGGTCTCATGTAGAAGGTGTTGATTGTGATGAAATCAGTCCGGTTGTAAAATCGGCCACCATTCGCACAGTCTTGAGTTTAGCTATGGCTCGTAAGTGGTCCATTCATCAATTGGATGTCAAAAATGCTTTTTTACATGGTGATTTGAATGAGTGTATGTACATGCACCAACCCCCTGGGTTTGTTGACAAGAGATTTCCAGGCTATGTTTGCAAGCTACGCAAGGCTCTATATGGTCTCAAACAGGCTCCAAGGGCCTGGTATCAGCGTTTTTCTAACTATCTTTTGCAGATGGGGTTTGTTATTGCCAAGAGCAATAACTCTTTATTCATTTTCCGACATGGGAAAGACATGGCTTATTTGCTTCTATATGTTGACGATATTGTGTTGGTTACATCCTTAGATTTACTACGAGAACGCATCATTTCTCACTTGCGCACAGGGTTTCCAATGACGGATTTGGGACCTCTGAATTTTTTCTGGGCATTGTTGTCACTCGTACTCCTTCTTTCTTGTTTTTGTCACAGCAGAAATATGCCAAGGAAATTTTAGAGCGTGCAGGTATGGCTAGTTGTAAGTCTGTAGCGACTCTAGTGGATACACAATCTAAGCTTAGTGCTGATTGTGGTCCTAAATTTCATGACCAACACTTTATCGCAGTCTTGCAGGTGCATTACAGTACCTCACTTTTACTCGCCCTGAAATAGCTTACGCAGTTCAGCAGGTTTGCTTATTTATGCATGATCCCAGAGTGCCTCATTTTGATGCATTGAAGCGCATTATGCGGTATATTCAGCGCACCATTGATTATGGGTTACATTTATATCCTTCCACTTCTACAGACTTGATTACATATACTGATGCAGATTGGGGCGGGTGCCCGGACACCCGTCGGTCGACCTCAGGATATTGCTGTTTTCTAGGGGACAATCTTATTTCCTGGTCGTCTAAGCGTCAACCTACACTTTCGAAATCAAGTGCAGAGGAAGAATACAGAGGCGTCGCAAACGTCGTTTCTGAGGCATGTTGGTTACGTAACCTTCTTTTAGAGTTACATTGTCCTCTTCGGAGGGCAACTATTGTTTATTGTGATAATGTCAGTGCAATCTATCTATCTCATAATCCCGTACATCACCAACGCACCAAGCACATTGAAATGGACATTCATTTCGTTTGTGAGAAGGTGGCGTTGGGGCATGTACGGGTCTTGCATGTTCCATCACGATATCAGTTTGCAGACATTTTCACTAAAGGTCCGGCAACTATTTCTTGAGTTCAGATCCAGTCTCAGCGTACGTACTCCTATCGCTATGACTGCGGGGGTGTGATAGAATATGATAATTATTCTGTCGATATTCTGTATAGAAGAATATATTTTGTGAATATTTTGTTAATATCTTTTGAGATTTCCTAACAAGATTAGGACTCATGATTGTAACCCTATATATTTGAATCAATAGAATACACTCCAATCTAAGGAGTTTACATCATCTAACAAACTGATCACCAACTTAGTTATGTAAAGCTAGATATGACGTATGTGTTGGGCTAGTACAAAAGTGGTTAAATTCGACATGAGAGGCACGATGGTGGACTACGAGCATCTTATAAAAATTTGGTATGAGCATGATGATTGGCTTGCTTCTTTTCGACCAATTTAAAAAATATATACTTGGATTTGAATACAAACATTATCAAGTGTATTTGTTGGTACAGGACGTGAGTCAAGCATTGTGTGCTTAAACTGCATTTATAACATATTCACACATGTTTAATATGACAAAACACGACATAACACGACTTTTTCTAGGTCTAAGAACAACCCGATCCCCATCCAATAACATCACATGGGCTTAAGAGCTCTGGCCCGCTCTTGTTTTATGATAAGTATTCGGTGCCCTACTTTTTTGGAGGGGCTCCTCTATTTCATGATTTCATCATTGTGTTTTTTGTACAAAATAGTCAAATAATTTATCACAATATTACGGAGTGCTACCTAATAGCCATTACTCATTATTCATGAAACTTTTTCTGAAGGCTCACTAGTAAATGACAATGGTGGATGATGATTACGGACAAATAAATTTCTAAAAAAAAATTGGTTAAATTCGACATGAGAGGCACGATGGTGGACTACGAGCATCTTATAAAAATTTGGTATGAGCATGATGATTGGCTTGCTTCTTTTCGACCAATTTAAAAAATATATACTTGGATTTGAATACAAACATTATCAAGTGTATTTGTTGGTACAGGACGTGAGTCAAGCATTGTGTGCTTAAACTGCATTTATAACATATTCACACATGTTTAATATGACAAAACACGACATAACACGATTTTTTCTAGGTCTAAGAACAACCCGATCCCCATCCAATAACATCACATGGGCTTAAGAGCTCTGGCCCGCTCTTGTTTTATGATAAGTATTCGGTGCCCTACTTTTTTGGAGGGGCTCCTCTATTTCATGATTTCATCATTGTGTTTTTTGTACAAAATAGTCAAATAATTTATCACAATATTACGGAGTGCTACCTAATAGCCATTACTCATTATTCATGAAACTTTTTCTGAAGGCTCACTAGTAAATGACAATGGTGGATGATGATTACGGACAAATAAATTTCTAAAAAAAAAAAAACCAATCTAAATTTCTAAAACTTTGCAATTTTCTAACAAGTACTCGGTATTAAACATTTTTCAGATATTGAAAAAAATCTTTGACATCATTGACAACTACTACTCCTAGTCTCCTACAATACTACCCAAAGAACAAGTTGAAGTTTGGGAGATTTTATTTTCTCATCAATACTACCCTTTTCAAGTTTTCAACAACGACCACCAATCCTCCACACGGATTCTCACTCAAGTTATCATCAAGTTCGCAACAACACAAATATTCTTTTTTATTTTTTTTGTTGTAATGTGGAAAAAATTACGGAGTACTTAAACTAAAAGATATTGCTTGATGGTTTGGATTTTTTCAAGACGGTTAAGGACCTGTTCTCATACGTTGAAATTCAGTTCAGTTCAGTTCACTTCAGCTCCTAATTTCCTTCTCTTATAAAATGTTTAATTCAGTTCAGCTCAGCTCAGTTCAATCAATGAAAACAAGCCCTGAGTCTTATTCTTTTGGACTTATTTTTCAAAATTTTTGAACTTTTATTTACTTCACATTCTTTTAGTCCAAAACAACACGATTAAATATTATCATTGAATTTAAATCTAATTAAAAATTATGTATAAAGTTGTAATGCATCTTTTTCATTGTTTAACCTTGTTTTGGTAGTAGATTAGCATTAGCTAGTCAAAGATCTATTGTGTTCAAGCTCCGCTCAAAATGTGAGTTTTGACCAAAATAGTTGCGTGTCAACCATAACCTATTTTACATTTTTACCTGAACTAGAAAAACCTAAGAAATATGTGTTCATACTCAACTTGTTCCATCTTATGACTCGAAATTCATTTCATTTATAAAATAATATGATAATTATTGATTTTTTTGGCCTTGAATAACATGAGGTTGGTTGTATAATTAATTATGAATGATTGAATGACTACGTTTATTAATAATTTATCTTATTTGGATTTTTTTGCATGGATGAAGGCACTTGGCGTGTGAACAAAATTGGATTTGGTTTTTTTTTTTTTTTTTTTTTTTTTTTTTTTTGTGTGTGTGTGTTTTGGGTCTTTTTCTTGTCTGTCATAGTTTTGATTGCATTTCCGAGAATTTATAGTATGAATGCACCATATAAATATATACGGAATAATTAGGAAAATTTGTCTAGGAGGGATATATGTTACTATTTTGTTTGAAAGGATCTTATATTTTTAAATTGGTCTAAAAGTACTTTATAAGTTAATTTTGTTGTTTGGATTTTGGAGGGACCTTGAGGTCGGAATCCGACATTAATTGTTTTTTTTCCTTGATGTTGACCTCTCATGTGATCTTAAAAAATGATCCTCTTTTATTTTTTTTCCATGATTTCTCTCTAATTTCCTTATTTTGATATGTGTCGTTTGAGGATTAGATAAGAGAATGAGGAATTGAAGGGAAATTGTGAAAAGAAAAAAAAAAAGTAAAGGGGGTCATTGTTTAAGATCACTTAAGAAGTCAACGTCAGAGAAAAAAGTCAATTATTGTCGGATTTCGACCTCAAGATCCCCCAAACAACAAAACAAACTTATAAGGTTTTTTTAAGACCACTTTAAAGTTTAAACATATAATGTCCTTCCAAACAAAATAGTGAACATATATGTCCCTTCCAGACAAATTTTTCGAGTAATTACTTATTGTGAATTTGCGATTGTTTTTTTTTTTTTAGAAAAATTTGCGATTGGTTGATCACACTTAAGAAAGTAATTACTTCAGTATTTTATTTTCATTATTGAATGAAAGGGAAGTTGGACATGCAACATTATCTCTTTTATGCGTCCGTCTGACCATTTCAAAATACATTTTTTATTAGGGACATTTTTAGATATAAAGATTAAAGGGAAATTCTACAATATAACTCGCAACTTTTAGAAATTTTACGATGTGTTTTTACTTTTTAAAACTTCTACATAGTAATTAACCAACAAGTTTATTTAGGGACTATATAGTAACCTTGCCGTAAACTCACCGTTAATAAATTCTATTAGTGGGGCCCACTTTCCAATTTTTAATACTTTTTATTGATTTTTGCGCGTTCTAAAATATTCCGTTTAAAGTTTAGGGGCTATTTTGGTTCCAAAGGATCCAAATTGAGCTTAGATTTGGCAAATATGAAATGTAAATACCTTGTTTTGCGTATTACGAAATGTCTTTAGGCGGGAAAATTTTTCATGAGAAAGCAACACGTGTACAATTTGGAGAGAGTGATGATATCAATGGTTGCTACTTTTATAGACATAAAATACTCATAGTTAAAACAACATAAATAAGTGTGAAACTCTAAACAATTGTATGTTGAAAAGAAATGAGGAAGTATTTAACTATTCTAAGAAATTTATATTAAGCTTTATTTAGTATCATACGCAGTAGTATTCCGCTTTTAAAATTTTATAAATACTATTTCCCTATGACCTTATCTCTTATTTTATTTTATTTTTTTGAAAGAATGACCCTATCTCTTATAATCACACCATGCAACTATTGAATTGTGTATGAGGCTAGGCTGAGTGTTATTAAAAAGAATAATAATAATACAAAAAAAAAGGAAAAATAGATTTGAGTGAGAACCCTAATCCCAATTGCTTAACTTAGACGCAAAATACCATCCATATGAATATATGATCCAATAATGTCAAAATTGTCATCTCCTTTGACAAATTAACACATTTCCTAAATATGGAGATTAGTCTTCCTTTGATTCTTCATTATTCCTTTTTCTAATACAAAATGTTCCCCTTCTAAATTTGCATCTAAATTTGCAACTATTCCATCAACAAAAAAATATAAAAATAGATTTACAACTTTGTTGTTTTTTAAAAATAAAACCTTCTTGTAGTGAAATACTCTTAAAATAAAACTGTATCTTACGCCGAATTTATAAAATGATAGTAACTTATTTTATTGACTTTAAATATTGACTGAGATAACAAATATTAACGGATAGGAAAAAGCTAACACGTCAACACCATGTATAGTGAGACGGAGAATTCGGATTCTAAAAAAAGCGACCCTAATAAAATCAAGTCACGTATGGCATATTGGTATGTCCAAAACGTTGTTGTTGGTGAAGTGAGAGTGAGTTGGTTTTTCATGCACCTCCTCTCCCACACTCTTTTCTCATTCATCATTTTCATTTCATATCGACTTCATTCCCCCTAATCCCTATATTTAAGGAAATTTTCATATAAAGAAGCCTAAAAAGATACAATCTTTTCCACTTTCTCTCTCCTCAAATCACTTGAGAAATGGCAAGCCGAAGGGTTTCATCTTTGTTATCTCGCTCACTTTCACCTTATCTCACCTCTTCTCCTGGTAATTTACAACAATTTTACCCTTGTTTCTTCCGAAATTGTTATTAATTTGGTTGGATTTTTGTTCATTTTGATTTTGTTTGTTTGTTTATATTATCTTTCTGTTTGTTTTGATGGGTTTGTTGGTTTACCCTCATTTGATTAATAATTTTAGATGTTAACCCTGTTTTTATTTTGTTGAAAAAATATCAATTCATGAATTTTGTTTTTATTTTGTAATTTTTATGTTGATGCTACGTTTGTCACTCAATCTGATTCGGTGGGTTTGTTGATCTCACTCTTCTGACTGACCATTTGTTCTTGGGATTTGAATTTGACTCATAATTCCGGGTTTTAGGATAATGATACTATATCCGTATAGGAAACTAAACATTAATTACACCAATCGAAGACATAGTTTGTCATGAATTTTTATGCTGGACCATTTTATTAGATACTTGTACGGGGTATATTTAATGCTTATAGTCATTCCGCTTGTGCACCTTGTGCTAGAGATACACATTACACACAAACTAGTTTTGAATTTTGAATGTTTAGAAAGTTCTTGTAATTTGTGCTCGTAAATTGTAATGCCTTTGTTGTTCATTCAGAACAAAAATAATACGAAGTACTCCCTCCGTCTCTTTATTAGAGTTCCCTTTCTCTATAGTAAAACTTATTGTGTGTGAAGTCTCAAGCTCACATAGCTTTGCAGAGTTATTGCATGTTGATCAAGTGAATCAGGACAGTCCAATTGCCAATTGCTAATTTTTTTTTCAGCCGTCAAAGGAATCTTTAGCTCCTAATTGAGGAATGTTAAGAATTACTGTTTTGTTCTATGAAAGTTGTTCAAGGTTATTGGATTTACATAGAATAATTAGTGATTCAATCATTCACCTCATTTGTGTGGGTCCATTTTGATTGGCGGGCGGCAGGGTTTCAACTTCTAAGTTACCAAACAAATTAGTGTGATAGGAAAAAAGATCAACAATGAAATGTCACTTTTGTAAAGTGGTTGATATTTTCGACTAAGAGGTCTAAAACTAGGAAGCATGAGATTCATTGTTAAAAACAATTATTGATGTTTACTTGGATTTGATTGAATTTGGCTTTATTATAAGGGGCATCTTATAAGGGCTCTACTGTATGTAGATAGCAGTGTTCTTGAAACGCGTCTGTTCCACTATTAGTCGTTGTAAATTTGTAACAATAGTAAAGATAAGTACAATAGGGGGAGTATTGATGTAGTTTCCATGTTAGTACAAAAAATTTCCATTTTTTTTTTTACGTCTAGGGTTGATTGCAAATATTGAAGTATGCAATTATGTTCACTTGGAATAATGGAAGACAAATGATGAGTAGAAATAATTTGATGCTAGACTGATACCCCATTTCTTGCACCCACTAGGGTACCAGTTGGATGGATGGTTACATCACGTCTATGTTAATTACAACGTGTTCACATTTGTAAACATTGTTACTTTTGTTAGCCAAATTACACCCTGCTGCCCCCTGTTTCAATGTTTTTTAGTAGAACTTCGATTTTTGGAGAGTAGTGATTATCTGATGCCAAAAAGGCCACAACTTGGACTAGGTACTCTCTGCTGTTTTTTTTAGTCAATGGACAAGGATTATAAGTTTCTTCCTTGAAAAGTCTGAGCCAATGATCATTCAACAGAATTTAGGAATTTATAGGATGACAAAGGTTTTGCCTTTTGCTTTAGAGTGCTTACCTCTTGAATGTTATGGAAGAAATGAATAAAGATACTCAGACATATGAAACATTGAAACTTTTAACAACTCACAATAGCTCTAGGGTAATATAGTTTCCAATAATCATACACCTAAGTGATTTTTTATAGCTTGCCATATAGTATCACTACGTTTGTGCATCTATTGTTGAATCCTTTGTAAATGTGTTTTAGGATTGCGCTTAGATCTCTGTATATACTACTGCTTTTTTGGGGGTCGCATTACGAGGTTTAGAACGTATGTGACTGATCAGATGTCTGAAAAGGGGGGAACTTCTTTGATCATCATTTGTTGGTGTGTAGTGATTTAATATCTTTATTTTTTTTTCCTATTGTGTACTGATAATTATGAATAAATATGTACAACACTGATATTCTAGTAACCATTTTGCATTAAAGGAAGACTTTTATTTTTCTTTCAATGATCGATGAACTCAACATTCTCTAATGTTTTTTTAAGTAGGAAGGAGCTCCTGTATCAGGAGAGGACTTCCAAAATACAGCACTGCTGCTGCCATTGATGAACCAATTACCCCACCAGTGGATATAAATTATACAAAGCTTCTTATTAATGGCAAATTTGTAGATGCAGCATCAGGTATTTTCGAATTTTCTGTTTAATTATCTGATACAAATGTGATATATTTTCAATACTAATGTTTGCGCTTATTGTAGGAAAAACTTTTCACACAGTGGACCCTCGGAATGGGAAAGTGATTGCTGATGTTGCTGAAGGAGATGCCGAAGATGTGAACAGAGCAGTATCTGCTGCTCGGAAAGCATTCGATGAAGGACCATGGCCAAAGATGACAGCTTATGTAACTAAATTTCCAAAAAGTTGTGAAATTATACTTCGATTCACAGTTATGAATATGCTGTAATCCAACTTTACTGTTGATCTACTGCAGGAAAGATCAAAAATCCTTTTGAAGTTTGCTGATCTTATTGAAAAGCATAATGATGCAATTGCTGCTTTAGAAACATGGGATAATGGAAAGCCTTATGAGCAAGCTGCCAATATTGAAATACCTATGGTTGCACGCCTTTTCCGGTACTATGCTGGTAAGTAAATACTCCATAATTAAGATTACCCTTAGCTATGACATTTTCTTGTAAATAAGTAACTTATATAGCAAGGTTGCATTTCTTATATTTTGTGGCCCTAGAACAATTTACTGTCAGAGAACTTATTTTGATTTCTGATCCCAGGTTGGGCAGATAAGATACACGGTCTCACTGTTCCTGCTGATGGACCGTATCATGTACAGACTCTGCATGAACCAATTGGTGTAGCAGGGCAGATTATTCCATGGAACTTTCCCCTTTTAATGTTCTCTTGGAAGGTTGGACCTGCCTTAGCTTGTGGTAATACAGTTGTTATAAAGACAGCAGAACAGACTCCTTTGTCAGCACTTTATGTTGCTAACTTATTTCATGAGGTACTTTCATTCTTTGGTCATGAACTTGATTATGTTTGCATGTGATAACTATCCCTTCTCATTTGCAAGAGAGAAATGTAAATCTGAGAAATTTCGTGGAAATTGACTATCGTCCTATTGATTGATCAACCAGTCTCTGATTAGAAATACACTTTGCATCTGTCTTTCAAGTTATCTATTAGTCTCAGACAATTACTGATAACTTGTGTCATCACAGGCTGGACTCCCTCCAGGCGTGCTAAATGTGATTTCGGGTTATGGACCAACTGCTGGTGCAGCCCTCTGCTCTCACATGAATGTGGACAAGGTAATTAGGAATGTCTTTTGTCTTTTGTTTTCTGTCTAAGTTTTCAACTTCTTGGAAAACTCTTTGAATAATTTTCCTCTTTTGAATGTTGAAACTACAACCATACTAGACTAATTGATTAAGGCTATATACTTTTCTGTTAATTATATTATGCAATAGAGGCTGCTATATAGTGCTTAGTAGTCTCAACCTATTCTTTTCCATAGCTTGCTTTTACTGGATCAACTAGCACAGGAAAATTAGTTCTTGAATTAGCCGCAAAGAGCAATCTCAAGCCTGTTACTTTGGAGCTTGGTGGGAAGTCCCCATTCATAATATGTGAAGACGCAGATATAGACCTAGCAGTGGAGACTGCTCATTTTGCTTTATTTTTTAATCAGGTATGAGCTGAAAATTTTCATATATGAGTTTGTTTTTTGTTGTTGGTTTGAAGGCTCGTAATCCTAATTGCTGATCAAGTGATTTGCGTCTTTCTTTAGGGACAATGTTGTTGTGCTGGGTCTCGTACTTTTGTCCATGAAAGTATATATGATGAGTTTGTTGCCAAAGCTAAGGCACGAGCTGCAAGCCGATCTGTTGGAGATCCATTTAAGCAAGGCATTGAACAAGGTCCTCAGGTAATCCATATACAGTATTAATCTCTACAAGTCTTTGTCTTATCATTTATTTCCTGGCTTTTAATTGCAATAAACCATTTGGTTGTTCGAACATTTTGTTTGATTGTGTTTATGGTGGCACTTTTGAATTATGTAGATTGATCCAGAGCAGTTTAATAAGATATTGAGGTACATAAGATCTGGGGTCGATAGTGGAGCTACCCTGGAAACAGGGGGGGACAAATTAGGATCAAAGGGCTACTACATAAAGCCCACAGTTTTCTCGGATGTAACGGTATAAAAGCCTAGCTTCAGTTTTCCTGACAATGTGCAGTATTACAAGATTCATAGCTAATCCATTATAACTGTCTTCAGGATGACATGTTGATAGCACAAGATGAAATTTTCGGTCCAGTGCAAACCATCTTGAAGTTCAAGTGAGTGACATATGCATACATTTATACAGAAAGAAAGAAAAATATATACATACAAAACTTTTATTAAATGCTGTCCTTGTCTTGTTCCATAGGAGCATAGAGGAGGTGATACGCCGAGCAAATGCATCTGAGTATGGACTGGCAGCTGGAGTTTTCACTCAGAACCTCGACACTGCTAACACTATATCACGCGCTCTAAGAGCTGGTACAGTGTGGATAAACTGTTACGACATCTTTGATGCTGGAATCCCTTTTGGTGGGTACAAAATGAGCGGCATTGGTAGAGAGAAGGGAATTTACAGCTTGCAAAACTACTTGCAAGTGAAGGCCGTTGTCACTGCCTTGAAGAATCCAGCTTGGCTATAGAGTAAAAACTATTTTCTTTCCTAAAATAAAAGGCGGCTAAGCTCAATCTTTATATCATTTTATGCTTTATCATCAAACATTGGTGGTGAATGATGATGATGATAAAAGATCCTTATCTGATATACGGAGTACTTCGTATATTGCAATTAGCAGTTAGATCTTAATGATGTCGATAAATTTGGTTTATATTGTTAGCAACGCTTGATTTTGAATGCTGGTATGTTTGTGAATTAAAAATCTCTGTTTTGTAAAACCTTACATGTCACTCCGCCGATGTGCTAAGAAGAGAACGAGTGAACACAACCAAATTTAGCTGCGCTGCAATATAAATGCAACTATTTAACGTCATAAATTTGAGTCGTAATTCAAAATGTATTTTCACAAGCAAATAATTACTCCTTCCGTCCCTAAATTACATTCCTACTTCTCTCTATTATATAAATGTTAGAAGTAGGAATGTAATTTAGGGATGGAGAGAGTACTTATTTAACCTATCTCTGCCGCTAATTACCCATCTAAATTAACTTTTTGGTTAACATTGACCGTAAATATCACGAGTAATATATGAAAACTCAAATTATGATGTAAAATCCCATGAATTTGATTATAGGGATTTGAGTTTTGTGGGAACTCAAAATTCCTACATTTTGTGAGAACTCAAAATTCTTAAGAAGTTCTACTTCCCCCATATCACCAAATTTTTGCCAACCAAACAACATACAAAATTTGCAATTCCTAGGAAGTTTCAATTCCCATGTTTTATTATGTCAACCAAAGTTGATATGCTACTAGTAGGAAGACAAAGATATACACAATTAGGGGCCGTTTGGTTGGGGGTAATCAGGAAAGGGAATGAGAATCAACTGGCCTGATTTTTGTTGATGTTTGTTTACCACTTTCTTTCATTCCCTTTCCTCTCTTCATTACCCCAAATCCCTCTAAGTTCATTCCCCACCCCCCTAGACTTTTCCATTCCATTCCCTAGCCACCACCACATCACCACCTTCCTACCTCCACACACCAGCGAGAAACCCAACCACCGCACCACCCATTGCTTCGCCGCCTCTCCGACGACGTTCGCCGCGTCTCCGACGACCTTCGCCGCGTCTCCCCCTCCCCGTAAAACACTCTTCTCCTCACGCAAACACTAACCCAGCCCCTAAAAATCTCTCCCTCTCCCCGCAAAACCGCCGTCCGACCCTCCCCCACCCTCAAAACCCTAGCGCGGCTAGGGTTTCGAGGGTGGGGGAGGGTCGGACGACAGTTTTGCGGGGAGAGGGAGGGATTTCTAGGGGCTGGGTTAGTTTCTAGGGTTTTCGGGGTTGATTCTCAGGGAAGAGAGTGATGTGCGTGTGCGGCGAATGTGCGGCGGAGGGCGGCGAAGGTGAGGCTGGTGGTTTGGGGGACGGATGGTGGCTACAAAAGGTGAAAAGTGAATGAATTAGGTGGTTGTGGGGTGGTTGTGTGGTGGTGGGTTGATGAGATTGTTTCCCTTTGTTTCTAAAACAAACAACATAGAGAATATTGGGTATTTTCATTCCATTCACTTCCATTCCCTTTGTTCATTCCATTCCGTTTACCCCGGATGAACCAAACGGCCCCTTAATGAATCGAGCAGAGTATGTTCACTACACATTACTTTATTATGGCCAAGTAATTCAGCACCATATATTACAGAATATTGCAAAATTATACAAGTATGTTATAACATGGATACTAGCCCTCTCTATTTATTTTTGTTTTTAAATTTTTGTGGCTGTTGTTGATTATTAATGGTGAATTACTCTAAATACTTTTTTTTTTTTTAATGAGGAAATGTTACTCCAATAACATTTTCTCATGTTTTGGCTTTATAGATTTAAAAATAAACACAAAATCTTACTAAAGATCCTCTGTTAGTCCTTACTTATAAGGTTCACGTGATTAATGGCCCACAAATGCACAACAATTATCTAATAAGAGAGTAAAACAACTTCACTAAACGTGTAATTATTTGAGAGAAATATAAGCAGTCTTTTGAAAAATGATGACTATTATATTTATTTAATGATATATAATATGATTGGTTAAGTTTTTCAATTTATAAAATAACCATAATTAGTCTTATAATATCTACAATATAAATATAAATTTTGAAAATTTTAATCCAACATAAAATAAATATTTTTTGAGATCATATAAAATAAGAATAAAAATTACATAAATGAAATAAAAAATTTGATAAATCAAAAAAATGTTGATAATACTATTTAATACCATCAATAAAACAATATAATTAATTACTTTGAACAAATATGTGGTCGTGTAGTTCCGCTACTACAAGACATGTTAAGGCACACGGTCGTGCGGTTTTGGTCTGTGTGGTTATGAATTGGGCTGTGGCCTAAATTCAGTTTCTGTTTTGAAGAGTTCTATATATACCTTTAGGGTTACCCTTAGCCAAATCAGTTGAGTGGTTATTCAGAAATATGAGAGTATTTTGTGTTTTTCTCATAGGTGAGATATGTGAGAGATAACATTATAAATCTAAAAGACAATCAATCTATTTTCAGTGAATGGTCACAAATCTATTCTGAATCTGTAATATGTTTTCCTTAAGTCAATAAAACTATTACTCTCGCCTGCCTGTGGACGTAGCCAACACATTATTGGTGAACCCTGTAAATCCGTGTGTGTTTTTCTTGTCAATTTTACATTCACCATCTATTCTTTCTTGCATACGTTATAACAATTTTAATGCACTAATATGATCATCAATAATATTTTAATTGTGCATTGTAAAAATTGCACATAAAATAGCTAATATTTTGAAAAAAACACATTGTGATGCTTTTAACAAAGTTACATTTAACATTTAACAAGATCTCACTTGACTTTGTTTTCGTATTAGTAGTGAGAATTTATGATCATAATTTTTATAAATTTAACCTTTAAAAGAGAAATGATGCAACTATTGAGTAACAAAGATAGTGGATGGCCAATGACGTGTTCAAAGTGAACTATTTATCACAAAAAGGGTAGAACTACTTAGCATCATAATTTTGATTACAAATTTTTGGTTCAACTATATATACTAACTTTATATAAAACATGCCGAGTAATCCGTCGAACATAAATATTTTGTATAAAAATGGTACAAGTATTATAACAGGGAGTATGAAAGGGAGTAGTATATTTGTATGTAGAGTTTTATAATAGGTTAAAGGCTTAAAGCTGCATATCTAGGTGATATATATAGATGTGCCCATGTATTATTTGGACCAACTTTGTAAACCCATCAATAACTTTATATCTTTTCAAAAACATCAATTTTTGTTAATCACTTTCATAAAATATAACCTTTATGATTATGAAATAGTCAACTAAGGGAACACCGCAATTTCGTCCAAGCCCAAAATGCCCTATAAAAGGGATTTCAGGAATCAGAAGTATTTTGTGATACAGCTCATGAGATTTCTGCTCATCTTTTAGTTCAAAATGTTTATAGCTGTCTATGATTTAGACATTATTATGCACAAGTTGGATTTTTAGAAAAAAAAAAAAAAAAAAAAAAACGAAAAAGACAAAATTAACTTTATTTATATATATATATATATATATATTTTACTAATTAAAGAACTTTATTTTATATTGGATCACAGTAGTTTCTTTATTTAATGCATTAATAAATTAATTTTGTCGGGTAAAGTTTACTACTAGAATCTATGTTAAATGACAACAAAAGAGTCACAAAACTTAAACAAATCGTTACTCTTTAATTTCTAATATTGTGATTTTGGTACAATTTTCAAGTCCTCAAGAACTAATTACATATTCAATCTTGGTAAAAAAAATATATAAAAAATGTTACAAAAATGTATATATAAAAAAATTAATTAATTAATTGAATCCTAGTTATTTTGTGGTACATTCCGGTGGTAGGACTTTGTACCTACGTTTGTCTTTACAATAAGAGTAGATCATTTGCTTGCTTCTTGCCCATTGTAGTCCTTTGTTTTGTTGATTAGATAACTTAACAAAATCTTGGCCCTCAAGAGGGTCCAAACTTGATGGGCTACTACTCTTAGAGCATGATTTACCCGAAAGATCTTTCGGGTCATAAATGCAACCGGCCATCTCCATCTCCCCTAATGAAGCGGTAAATGGGGCGTACTTATAGTTAACCGGGTATTTTCCTCCATGGGTTGCCCAAGGTGAAGCATCCCATATTGTGGCATATACCGCCATAGGTTTTGATGGATAGGATGAAGACGTCGTTGGGGTTTTTTGCACTTCCCTAATTGGTATATTGTCTACTAAAAACCTGCATTTCGAAGAAAAAAATTAATTAAACTTACTATATATTAATATAACAACTAAATTAGCAGACATCCATTTAAGTTATTTTCTTAAGATAATCTACTTATGAATCCCTAATTTAGCCTATATTAGGTGTCATGCATTATGATTTGATTTCTTCTAGTAGTATGTTGCTAGGCATTTAAGGTTTGGGTAGGGAAGTTTGTGTCTGGTTGTTATGGCCAACTTGAAGTCTTGAAGTGATACAACTCATAGTGTTTTGAGTATGAGGTCCACAATTTATATCTTACCTATAAACCATTTTGTTCCAAACATAAACATGTTACAATTTTATTTTTCTTAATAAAATAATGTATGTTTCACTCTTATTGAATGCATGTATAAATAAACCTTCTTAAATTCATCAACTTTGTATCCTGTTATCAATTCTAAATAATGACTTCTTTTTTTCCTAACCCGTCCCTCAAATTTTGTTACACTGTTATTTGTACCTTAAATTGAGTTAATAGTAATGTTCCTTTTTAGCCATAATACTTTAGTTAAAAAAAAAAAAAAAAGGTTAAGAAAAGATTGGTTATATCGAGTTGTCATGTTACTCCATACGATATTAATTAATGTACAAAAAAAGTGACATGATTTTAGGTATAGTATAAGCTTAAGTTGGCATTTACTTACACAATATGATGACTATTCCATATGATGCTGTATTCATGAAACTGTGTAGTTGGATCAAACCATAGTCGAAATTTCTCTTCTCTCCCTGTTTTTACACTTCCATTTCCATACATATTTGTTTGCAAAACCCAATTCCTGCTTTTTTGATGCCCAAGTAACTCGAAATCGATCTCATCGTGGTTGTGTGGAAAAATATCTGAATTCGACATCTGGGGCCAAGGAAAAAAATCATTCATTTAGTCTCGCGGTTATTTATAAATAACCCAAATATCTTATGGAACCGTTGTATATTCTACATGCGTGTTACTGGACTTACATAAAAGGCGACAACAACTCCAGAGGTGAAACCAGGGGGAAGTTTGATAGCAGCACTAAAGAACCCATAATTGTAATGATTCTTAGAACCAAAACCTGCACCTGTAGTTTTTGATCATGTTAGATTATTACAAAATTACATTAATAAATTACTTAAAATTAGATAAAATAAAAAGAAATTACCTGTTTTTTTGTCAAGAGAAATCTTAGCAAAAGAACCATTGCCATAAATTTGAGCATTAGAGTCTCCAAACATTTGGGAGTAGTCCCGGTCGAAGGAAAGATGAGGGAAGAGGCTAGTTAATCGAGTCGAACTCGGCGGCACGCTTTGAGCGTTAGTGCCATGGTTTGATGAGCTTAGCAGTAGTATGAATGTAGACAAGATTATGGCTTGTAAATGGAGGTTCTTGCTAAGCAAGTATGCCATATTTTTTTATACTATAGTTTGTTTGTGTAATGTCATAAATAAAAACAGAGGATTGTGGTGTTGGACAAATGAAGGGTGGTGTATTTATATGGGATATTAGAGGCTGCTGAATGCTGACTGGAGTTGCTGAGTTGGTGCAAGCTGGAATTTTCTGTATTTCTTTTGAGGTTCCTCTTGTATAAATTAGTAGTATATGGTTTATTGTGTGATTTGTGTCATTGTTTTTATTGGATGTAGTTCTAGGTATTTGAACAAACCAACAAGACAACTCTATTCTTGGTGTTTGAATTGAACAAAATTGAAATGGATTAAAGGTATATGGATGATTCAATCAATTCCAAGGGACTAATAAGGGGATAGGATTCACTCGAGGTGTTTTTTTTTTTTTTTTTTTTTTTTTTTTCCGGATTAGATGTTTGATTGCATATAGAAAGACCCTTTCTTTTGTTGATTATTTGCTGATATATAAAGTTGCAAAGTACGTGTAAATTTTTAATTTTTTTTTTAATTATCGTCTACATATAAATATGAGAAAATTTATATAGATTTAATAGTGATAGAGTATAATATATATTCATGGGCATCAACTATTAGCTTAAGTTTTTGGTTAAGTCGATCCTTTAATACGGTATTGGATCAAGCGTGACTCAAAAGTCATAAGTTCAAATCTCATTCACCCCCTACTTTCAAGTGAAATATTTCGTGCAGCCCAACGACTCTAGCTTTCGGTTGAGTTGGTCATTTCATAATTAGATTATCAGTGTTTAACCAAATATTGCTCAAGACCTAAAGAAATGTATATGTAGTGTTAGTTATTGGCATTATAATTTTTTGTTATGGGTGAGTTGTTACTAGCTCACCTTGAATTGGCATGGCCAACACTTATCTTACTCTACCTTGGTGGTCGATTCTTGGTGCTTGTTGGAGGCAATTTAAAAAAGTGTTACATGATATCTTCTTAATTGGCGAAATATATATAAATTTAAGTATGCACTTTACACACCTAAAATAAGGCGTTCACATTAAATAGACCTTGGTCAAGAACCTAATGTAACTCGGCCATTTGTAGACTAGACGGACTTATTCCTAACCAAGGGAAATTTGGTAGCTTTTTACCTAGCTCGTTTACAAACAAAACATTTTGTATTACATTTGAATAGACTAACGGATAAAACCAAGCCTAATGCATTGTATAATCAAGCAATGCAAGTGGGGTTGTATAGTGTATCGAGTATGTTTGGCTTGAGAATAAAGTGTGGGACATGTAGAAGATGTAGCCATGTAAGACAATCAATGCTGCTGTTAGCTCTAATTTTCTATGGATTCTGCCAAGTGCAAGTATAAATAATACATACTCAATTTACTAAACTACAATTGTAATTATTTTTTTAATACAATAAGTAGGATTCTATTTGACAAAAAGATGTATTTTAAACATAATAAAATAAATCAGTTTTGACGGTTAAGTTTTTGGGATTAGAAGATGCGCAGAAAAACCAAGTGAACCCAACACCACGAATAATAACATATAATTAATAAGAGCCAAATCAGTAATTTGAGTTGATTTAAGTCATCACAAGTTGAAACCCTACCATCACCCTACTCACATGGTCTACTTGTTACGTATAATAATACACTTATATAGTTTTATACATTCCGGATCTTGTTAACATAAGAGTGTAAGACTCCAAACAACTCTACAATATTAAGTCCAAATAAATCCATTCTTAAATCTAAGTCTTTAAGTCATGCATATAATAAAAGTTACTTTAAAGACATTGACAATTGATGAAATTTGAGTGTGAAAATATAAAATGGAGAACTACAACTAGTTACCAATGTCAAATTTGTGAATTAAATTTGCTTGACCTCAAAATTCAAAATAAAAAAGTTAAATTTGAAAGTAGGTCGTGCCAAACTTGAGTAGACTTGAAACGTCTAGCATTGGCCAACCGTGTGAAAATATAGGGTGCATGCATGATGCATATATTCACCTGTAAACTTTATGGTTTTTATGAGTCCTCCTGTATTTGTACTACTAGCACTCCATATTTAATTCAAGTAGTTTCTTGTCATGTTTGTCTTAACACACTAGTGAAGTTTTTCTGACTTTTCTAACTTTACAATTTTATGAAATGCTCTTTTATCTTATCCAATTACGTAGAAATCTCTTATAAAATTATCTATAGGATCGGAAGAAATTTAATTGCAACCAGTGATAATATTATCCAAATGTTAATTACATAATATTTTGCTTTGATGGTCAATGTATGTTTATTAATTTATATATAGAAATTATTATTATATATTTTTTAATCTAATACGAAGTCTTATGTTGCTTCTAAAGTCTTAAGGGATATGGAGTATTCATTTAAGAGGTGTTGTTTGATGATTTGTGTCATTCTAGTCACTAGTTTGTTGATATGAATATGATAACACGCAATGAGTCTCATATATTGGACAATTAATATCACATTTTGAGCGATAAGTTTTATATTTTGACGAGTCTTAGACTTTGGATCTATCTCAAATATTAGGCAATGAATATCATATATTGGACAATGAGTATCAAGTTATGGCAACTAGTCTAAATTATAAATAATGAATTTCACATTTTGGTAGACATAAAAGGATTTTTTGTAAAAATAAAACAAGATAAAAGAAAGACGATTATTGTTTGCAATTTTATGAGCTCTCTGAACTTGATCCACTTACTTATCACAGCACACATTTTTTTTTTTAAAATGAGCAAATTAGCAATGAATTATTGCCTAGTCTTTATCAGTTGAATAATAGTTCCAATTATCCCAAAAAACGACCTAAGTCCTAAGCTATAATTGTTAATAGGAAAATGTTATACCCTTTAGAGCTACATATAAGCATTAAATATATATTAGAAAATCGTATAAATTTAGAAAATCATAAAAGTATAAACACTAATTACACTAACTTGCACATATTTTTGTCATGAAAACCTAATTTTATACAATTTTCAAAAGTGTATTTAATGCTTATACATATCTCATAGGACTGCATATAGCTTTACACTTGTTAATATACTTATAAATTCATTTGATTAAAAAAAAAAAAAAAAAAAAAAGGTTTTAGAATACCTACACAAGTAGGAAATTAAGAATGAAAGATGTTAAGCTAACACACCAAAATGTGGTCCAATTGAGATGAGGGAGAATTTAAGAAGGCTAACACAACATGACGCGGTGAAGTCGCTATGCCAGCTACTTTACACAAGTTTTATGTTAGCGACATCTTAGCTTGCCAGGCCATCTCATCATTGGTAAGCAACCCGAATGTAACCATCTTAATTTCATGCCACATTGATTGCCACCTTATTATCTAGTAGGGGCATAACTTGGAATTACGACCGATTGAGGTGGTAATTGGTTGTCTGGATTAAGTTCGGTTTAAGTAAGGGTTGGTATCAAGAATATTCACGAAACAAGGGAGTATATAGTAAATACGCACTTAGCATATGTTAATTTTTGTAAGTTGTGTGATTAAATACAATCAAGTTGATAAATAATACTCAGTTAAATTGAGTCATTTATTTTTCCCTATTAACTTCAGTGTCTTCTTTTCATGGTTTGAGCTTTTCACTAGTTACAGAGTATTTTGTATTGAGTTTTTATACATATGAATTTTGTTTGAGTTTGGAATGAGTCATTATTAGTTCATTACTTATTCAAGTCCGGTTAGAATGGCAAACAATTTATTAATCTATTAGACCGAACATTAATTAAACTATACCTCCAAGTTATTATTTTTGGAGGTATAGTTTAATTAATGGTTTACAAAATAGACTTGCTTGTAAATTAATTAAAATTACAAGCATGTATCTTCCCATTGGAATAGAAACATTGATGTAGCTAGATTAAAAATCCGACTCAAACAAGTTACGTTGATTGGTTTTTCAAAGACAATAGCACCCATTTAAATTATGACATTATAACATGTGTAAAGTAAAAATTACATTATTTATTTTTCTTACTACTTGTATAAGTAATTATTGGAGCACTTTGTAGCTATAAAATGCTCCGCATATATAATAGCTGAAAATATTTAGTGTGACGAGATAACCTAGAAGAAAAAAGAGTAAAAGGTGTAAAAAAGAGATGCTCATAGTCCACACTCAAATCACATTATTCTCTCATTTGATACTCAAACTAGTCAACCTTACCGTCCCTATCCCAGCTCCTGAATTCCGATTTCCAATTGGTAAATCTAGGGTTATTCCCCAGTCCCAACCTATGATTGCCACAACATTACTGGCCACTTACTTTTTTTTTTTTTTTTTTTTTTTTTTTGTGTGTGTGTGATACCAAATTCTCATTAATAATATAGCCCAATAATTAAAAATAAAGTGACTTTGCTGGTCTAAAATAAATTCCCTATAATAGATATGTAGTACTAGTATAATATATTCCTCAAAATAGAATATAAAAATTGCTGGTGATCGAGCTAGCTCAGCTCCTTTTCTTTTTTTGGCTAAAGCAGTTTAAAGCTTAATTAGTAAGTAATTCATGTATCAAAGACTATGATTTCATGTGCTTTGCATTACTCGTATCTAGTTTCAATTTTATTGAACAAAATGTAAGCATGAGCTCAACTCGTACTTGCTAGAGTTTCAAGCTAATAAAACCTGCTCAACTCGTGCTCATTAAAGTTTCGAGTCGAGTCGAGTAGCTCACGATCTGCAATATATATATATATATATATATATATATATATATATATATATAATTAAAGATTTACTCTTTCTCTTTTTATAATATAAATTAATACTTATTAAGTGTCAAAGTTATTTAAACATGGTAACTTTATTTGCAAATTTCATATTAATAAAATATGTTATCGAGTGGCTTACAAGCTTATAGAGTCAAGTTAGAGCTTGCTCAACTCGTGCTCGTTAACATCTCGAGTCGAGTCGAATTTGAGTTAAGTTAACTCGAGTCGAGGTTTAACCGAGCGTTGATTGAGTCGAGTTCAAGTTGCTCGCGAACTGCTCAACCCAATTAGTACCCTTAGTGGCTAATAGCTGTGTTCTAGTGACTAGGGTCCAAAGCTTCAAAATTCTCTTTTCCTGACAATTCAGCAGTTCTCTCATTACTACATAAGCCCAAAATGATTGCATCAAAAAATCATAAGCCCAAAATGAACTTTGTGGCACCGTGGGCCAATATGTATTGTCCCACATGACCATAAGTCCCTTTGTTACTTCTTGTCTTTGCAATAGTAAGGACTTACAAATATAAAAGTATACTTATGGCCCAATATAGGGATCTTATATTCTTCTTTCAAATCCAAACCGAGTAGGCCTCTCGGGGCCTTTTCAAACCATGAGAAGCAACTCGATGCTTTATCTTATCGGGTCTAAAAATGTTTTTCAAAGATCAATTGTGAAGGCTCTACAAAATATTGGGCTATATTTGGAGATTTTGGAACTCGATGTCGAAAACTCACAGGAAGAATGTATTCTAGGGTCATACTTATAATGTTGTTTGGAACCATATACGACATTTAGTTAGTCGCATAAAGGCTCGTTGTAATCATGAGTGAATGATCGGAGGCAATACTTGTAAATGGGCTAAACTGACAGTTTACAGGCAAAGTGCATAGTTCTAAGACTTCCAAATTCCAACTACCTAAATGGCCTTTTGGGGTGCAGTGGGTCAATGAGAAGCACTTTAACCTCTTTCCTTTCTAGATTTAAAAACATCTGGAATGTTGACCGAAAAAGCTATAATCCACGTTTTTTTTTACCAATTTCATTTTTTTTCCTTCTAAAATTAAAGTGAGAATGCATGAGGTATTTGTAGGGTTTTAGGTACTCTAAGCGGAATTTCATGAATCACATTCATACGCACCTAAATAGGATCTCATGCATATACAAATAAAGATCACATAATAGTTTAGAATTAACCTTTGAAGCGTGAATTCTCTTAGCAATCTTCTTCTCTACCGGAGATAAAGAGCCTCAATTGCAACTCCTCTATTTGGTCCACCGGATTGAATCAACACTCCACCCATGCTAGTTGGACGGGAAAAACCTTTCACCTTTCTTGGAGTTGAGAACCAATTTTAGAGAGAAAATATTGAAAGAAAACTTACATTGTTTTTCAGAAAACTGAATACTGTATGTTTTTAATTATCCCTAACTAATTAATATATAATCATATTATTATTAATTAGGTTAGGGTTTTCTCTCCCCTTTCCCTTTTTGGCCGGTCACCCTAAGCCCACGTTGGGCTTCGGGTTTCTTTATTGATCCAATCCTAATGTGTGACCTTGTAGGATCCGTTTAGGGGGGCTTCGGGTTTGTTATTTACTAACCCAAAGTTCTATAGCATTTTCTAGCAAGACGTATAGACGACCCAAATAAACGAACTACTATCTCCATAATACGATCCATAATTATATTAAGTAATTGCACTTAAGTCAAGGACACATTTCCTTCAATCTCCCACTTGTCTGAGACAAGTATGCAATATTCAAATTCCATAGGTCTCTTAGTGTCTAATTTGATAGTATGATCACATCTCTATGCTATCCATACTAGCGTTCAAATTATTTCTTGAAATCCGAGTTTGAATTGCTAAACAAATGATCATCTTATGATCCATTTGAGCACAACCATGCATTTTCAATTCTTACTCTTCAAGAGGCCAAGACACCCATCCTATCTAACATAGGAGGACCTATTCAATCTTGTGGCACCCAAAACTCCCACTCAACTTTTTGCACAACCCGAGTGTCGCCTTTATAGTCCCCTTTTACGGCATGACGTTTGACAACATCAAGGTTACACTAATAATTGAATTGAGTAGTGTTCCACTCATGTCTAAGGAATCCGCTAATATAATTTGCGAAGTTCTAGAACTTCTAAGTAGGTCTGTTCGATCATGTATCGACTATACATATCCATATGATTGACTAAACATCTCCATGTTTCCATAGCGCATGAAACGGCACCATCAATCAATCTTATATGTTAATCCTTTTATTGAGTCATTTATGTCCAAATTAACAACTCAGATTAGGAACTTAAATATTTTATGAATTCAGTTCACTTATGGGGTTTCATTCATCAAATCACGTATTTGACAAGCCCATTAAATTCAATAAATATGTTGGAAATTTTATTTAATACTAAACCAAAATTAAATAAGATGAAAAATTTCATACTATATAAACATAAAACATGAAAATCATATCTTTAAATTGTAACAAGTTTCTCTAAGCAAAAACAATTTAAAGCCATTCTAACATTTGCTTCAACCCTACAGCCCTAGCGTGACGTTCATGCTTGGGTTGAGGGAGAGGTTTAGTGAGTGGATCAGCAACATTCTCATCCGTGTGAACTTTGCAGATCTTGACATCATTCCTGTCTACAATCTCGCGAGTGAGGTAATACTTCCTCATTACATGCTTGGATTTGTCGTTTGATCTTGGTTCTTTTGCTTGTGCAATAGCTCCATTATTATCACAAAACAACTCAATTCCTTTTAGAACAGAGTTAAGTATACAAATGGTGATCAAGTTTTTGTTTTTTTCACCCTTTGGTGATCAAGTTTTTTTATTTCACCCTTTGGTGATTGAGTTAGAAAAACCGAGCACTTAACTCACCGGAACATCTTTTAACCTGTTTTGAACTCAGCAAAAAAAAAAAAAAAAAAAAAAAAAAAATTAGTCACCCAACATAAACTTAATCACTTTCCCAAAAACATAATCACTTATCAATATTAAATCCTGAAATGAGTTTCAAAGCTGAATATATAATACTAGTTGTTGGGATAAATTACAAAAGTATAAATCAGGAGTATGTTTCCATACCCCACCAAATCGAACAACATGTGCCATTGGGATCATCTCCATCTAAAACATATAATTGGCATTCAATTAAAAACTCAATAGCTATGGTTTAACATCAACACATATTGAAAATAAAACAACTTCCATATAATTCACAAACAAATTAACACATAAATACACTTTACTTGACATTAAATACTAAATTCTTTCAATTAAGTACAATTACTCTGTTTCACACTACTCCTTCCAATTACACTAAAGTCAAGATACCCACCCAATTTAACCATGCATTAGCAAATCAAGAGTCTTACAACAATAATCTAAAGGTAAAAATACGAAATTTTATCATCAAACACCAAATTCGACCCTAAATTCAGGAAGAATTCCACAATTTTTGACAAAATTTAAACCCTACTTTTTTCGATTTTAAAGACGACACAACGATTGAGGCAATTATGAATAACTTAACCAAAGAGATCAAGTACAAATTTACCTTTCAAAGTGCCGAACTCCTTTAATCAAGCTTTCCAAAAGAGCAAATCACCATTATTCATTAAGAGTGAAGTTTGAAGAACTAGTAAAGAAAATTAAAAAAAAAATAAAAAGAAAACGCGGGGAAGGGGAAGAAGTGCACCAAAGGGGGAAATTTTGGGAAAAGTTCATAAGAGGCGTCATTTTCACAAATTTGACGTGCCTCGTGTGAATAAAAAAAAATTAAATACCTGCTTTTTTCCTATTGGTTAACCACAAAGTTTTTAACCCATATCTGACAAGTGATTAAGTTTTTGCTTCCTTTTTTTTTTTTTTTGCCAGAATTACCCCTCTAATCACCAAACGGAGAAAAAAATAACATAATCACCAAACGGTGAAAAAATATAAAACATAATCACCAACCTTATGGTTAACTCTTTTAGAACACTAGGTACGATGCCTAGCTCTGTTAGGAACTTCTTTATCCAAACAACTTCTTTAGCTGCTTCTACCGCCGCTAAATACTCTGATTATGTCGTAGAGTCTGCTACAGTGCCTTGCTTTGAACTCTTCCAGCTCACTGCTGCTCCATTTAGACAAAAGATGTACCTTGATTGCGAGCGGTAATCATCTATGTCGGTCTGGAAACTTGCATCAGTATAACCTTTAACAACCAACTCATCTACTCCTCCATAGACCAAAAACATTCCTTTAGTCCTTCTCAAGTACTTTAGGATGTTCTTAGCCCCAGTCTAGTGTGCTTCACCTAGATTTGCTTGGAATCTGCTACATAAGCTCTGGAGCAAATGCAACGTCCGGTCGAGTGCATATCATGGCATACATGATAGAACCTATAGCCGAGGCGTAAGGTATGCTACTCATTCGCTTCAACTCATCAGGCTCCGATGGGCACTGACTCTTGCTAAGCGAAATGCCATGTGACATGGGAATGAATCCTCTCTTAGAGTTTTCCATATTGAACCTTGCAAGAACCTTATCAATATAAGTCTCTTAGCTCAGTCCAAGCATCCTTCGAGACCTATCTCTATGGATTTTGATTCCCAAAATGTACTCAGCTTCTCTAAGGTCTTTCATGGAAAAACAACTTCTCAACCATTCCTTGACTGACTCAAGCATTGGTATGTCATTTACTATGAGTAGTATGTCATCTACATACATAACCAAGAAGACTAAAATCCCACTAAATTTCTTGTAAACACAAGATTCTTCTTCACTCTTGAGAAAACTAAACTGTTTGATTGCCTCATCAAATCAAAGATTCCAGCTTCGAGACGCTTGCTTCAATCCATAAATGGATCTCTGAAGCTTGCAAACTCTTTTGGGATTTTATGGATCCTCAAAACCCTCAGGGTGTGTCATGTACACATCCTCCATCAAGAACCCATTCAAGAAGGCGGTTTTGACATCCATCTGCCAAATTTCATAATTTAATGTGTATTAATCGCCAAAAGTATCTGAATTGACTTAATCTTTGCCACTGGAGAAAAGGTTTCATCATAGTCTATACCATGTATTTGTTTGAATCCTTTTGCAACCAGTCTATCTTTATAGATATAGACATTTCCATTCTTGTCTGTTTTTATTTTGAACACCCGCTTGCATCCAATAGGTTTAACCCCATCAGGCAAGTCTACTAGGGTCCAAACTTTGTTCTCAGACATGGAGTCCATTTCAGATTTCATGGCCTCAAGCCATTTCTTAGAGTCTGGGCTCGTCAAAGCTTGTTTGTAGGTAGTAGGCTCAGAATTTTCCAAAATCAATATTTCAGAGTCTTCTGTTAACAGGAAATCAACCAACTGCTTGTTTGGGATCCTTGTTCTACTCGACCTACGTGGGGCTTGAGCATTGTAGACACCCATTTGTGTCTCCCCAAAACCAAACCCGGTGATGAGTACCTTTCGCGTCGAATCATAATCGAATGAAACGAAAGTGTGGAAAGTCTAGTGTTACGGAAAGTTTTAATTTTCTTTTCTCTTCTCTCTGTTTTTGAAAACTTATTTTTAAGAAAACAGCCAATCAAGTTTGGTTGGTCCATGATATGGGTCCAATAGTAGTGTAGTTGGATGGGGCTCCACAAGAGCTTTCCAACGATATATTATAAGCCCAATTCCGATGAATATTGAGGAAGTTATGGCCAATTTACTAAATTGGGCCCGGTTTGAGCCTTATATGCGGCCCAATGATCTTGAGGAGGGCCTAATATGATTTATCATTCCTAATGCAATTAGGAATGGTTTTAGTCTTCTAGATTCTTCTAGAAGGTTCTTTTCATTCCTAATGCAATTAGCATTGATAAATTGACTTTTGTTGACTTTTCAGAGTTTTAATCAAAATCAAATAGCATTTTCGAGGAAATTATATGATTTTATCCTCCAGTACGACAAACTTATCTGATTTTCGAAAACGCATTAAAACCAGGCTTGGCGCCTGACTCCAGGCATTGGCGCCTGGCGCCAGTTAGCCAGGGTTTGCGTCAGCTCTGTTTTTTTGTGCGTCAGACTCTGTTTTGTTTATTTTATCTTTTTTGGCTGATTTTCTCTATAAATAACGTATTAAAAACTCCGTTTTCATTCACCAATTCTCATCATTCACGAATTATCATCAACAATCAGTTTTAATTAGCATTCGCCTACAACCAGTTTTCATTCATTAATTCTCTTATTTCATTCATCTTTCTCTTTCTTTTCTAAACTAGACTTTTCTCAAATACAAAATTCCGCATTCACAAGACTTAGATACACCTAGCCATATTCGAAGTTGCCTTCGCTCTAGACGTGAAAAGTTTAATTTCTGAGGGTTTGGTCCCAAATCTCTATTTCAATTATTTAATTTAATTGTTTGTTTATTATTTTCCTTGAAGTTACTAATGTGTGTATTTTGTTATTAGAAAGAGTTACGAGGCATCAAAGTAAGTACTTTAATGGTTTTTATTGATGTTATGATGTAGAGATCATGCTTATATTGTTATTATAATATTCCTAGTATCATGTCTAGGGTAATTTTAATATTAAATATGATTGTTACGATGCCTTTTATTTTCTTCCTAATATTTATGATTGTTAGTATCATGTTAGGGTTAAAGATTTGATTTTTATTGCTTAGTGACATGCTAGGGTTTGTTATTAATCTTGTTAGTATCATGCCTAGGATCTTGCTATTATTATGCTTTAATATTAACATGAACATGATTATGATTATAATTGTTATAATTTATGGTGATCATGATTATTATTATTATTATTATTATTATTATTATTATTGTTTTGATGATGATTATTTTATGATTATTATTGTTTTGATTATGACTATAATTTATGATGATTATGATTATTATTATTGTGATGATTATTATTTATGATTATATTATGTTGCTTGATTTTTTGTTATTACTTGATCACGCCTTTTATGCATGTTTAAAGGGAATTTGTACTTGTAATCATGCTTAATGAGATAATTAATAATCTTGTTAGGGTTAATTTGATTATAATTCAAGTGATCGCCAATAATAGATTTATTTGTGCATTAATATTCAACCAACATAGATTAAATAGGTTTAGGGTTAATCTATTGATTGCATGTTAGTCAGAAAGCGCACATGAATACGGTCAGAATAAAGTAGAGGCCTATTATTAGGGCAGGTTCAATCTCTTTTAGGTTGGATTTGTACCTTCATCCCCGAACCCTTATTTGGTTCAAGACCTTATGGAGTTGACGATCTCTTGGATCGTTAAGGGGTGTAACCTTCACCCTGTGAACGATTTACAAGTTCCTAAAACTTGTTGGCGACTCTTTTGCTCTATCTTCTTGCCTTTTGGACGCCACCGTACTTTAGTGTATGACCACAGTGGGGTTCAAGCTAGGGGTTTAATGCTTGAAATCTATTCCCCACAAGCATCAATAGAAATATTCCCTTCAACATCTTGAAGATTTTCGCATGAATTAGATTCAAGTGGGACGACAGGAGTCTCGCTTAATGAATTAGCTTGCTCCGACACCTGGCCTATCATAGCAGAGTCATGCGCCCTCGCCTCTGACGTGGTTTGATCCACATCCATTTGTTGCTCATCTCGAATTTCTTCGAGAACTATTTTACTCCCACTTGTCTTTCTGGAAATAAACTCCTTTTAAGGAAAGATACCATCACGAGCAACAAACACTTTGTTCTGTTGACGGTTATAGAAGTAGTAACCCCTTGTCTCCTTTGGGTATCCCACAAAGAGACATTTATTTGATTTGGGTGCAAGTTTGTCTGACAGTAAACGTTTTACATAGACCTCAAAACCCCAGATTTTAAGAAAAGATAAGTCTGGAACTTTTCCATTCCACATCTCATATGGAGTCTTTTCTACAGCCTTTGACGGGCTTCTATTTAGTGTGTGTGCAGCTGTTTCTAGAGCATATCCCCAAAAATAAATTGGAAGATCAGCAAGACTCATCATTGATCGAACCATATCCAGTAAAGTCCGATTCCTCCTTTCAGACACACCGTTTAACTGTGGCGTCCCTGGTGGAGTCAACTGTGAAATTAATCCACAATCCTTTAGATGATCATCGAATTCTTGGGTCAAATATTCGCCACCACGATCGGATCGTAATGCTTTTATTATTTTACCAAGTTGATTCTGTACTTCATTTTGGAATTCTTTGAACTTTTCAAAGGATTCCGACTTATGCTTCATTAAGTAGATATACCCATATCGACTTAAATCATTAGTAAAAGTGATGAAGTAACTAAACCCACCTCTTGCCTTTGAACTCATAGGCCCACAAACATCTGTATGTATAAGTGCCAAGAGATCATTGGCTCTTTCACCCTTTCCAGTAAAAGGTGACTTTGTCATTTTCCCCAATAAGCATGATTCACATACATCAAATGATTCATAATCGAATGATGTAAGGATTCAATATTTTGTAACTTTTGGATGCGCTTTTGGTTTATATGACCCATCAGGCAATGCCATAGATATGTTGGGTTTAAATCGTCCGACTTTTTTTTCTTGCTATTTATGTTATAGACTTGTACTGTTCTATCAAGTACATATAAGCCATTAATCAATTTTGCACTAGCATAGAACATGTTATTGTAAGAAATGGAACAACATTTGTTCTTAATCTCAAAACAAAAACCTTCATTATCCAAAACAGAAACAGAAATAATGTTCTTAGTAATTGACGGAATGAAATAACAATTATTAAGTTCTAAAATTAATCCAGACGGTAAATGCAGACTATAACTTCCGACGGCAAGTGCAGCAACTCTTGCTCCATTTCCGACGCGAAGCTCCACCTCGCCTTTTGCTAGTTTTCTACTTCTTTTTAGTCCCTGCACATCATTAACTATGTGAGAACCACAGCCGGTATCAAATACCCATAAAGAAGTAGAAGTCAAATTAACTTCTATAACATAAATACCTGAAGTAGAAGCACCTAACTTCTTATCCTCCAAGTACTTGGGGCAGTTTCTTTTCCAGTGACCTATCTTTTCACAGTAGAAACATTTGCTTTCCGCAGCAACTTTTGGTTTAGCGGTCTTCTTAGGCTTTTCAGAATTTTTGACAACTTGCTTGCCTTTGTTTTTCTTGTCTGCCCCCTTCTTTTTGAAACCTTTTCCCTTTTGAACCATCAAAACCTCTTTCTTTGGTTCTTTGGGAATGTTCCTTTCAGCATTGACAAGCATCCCATGCAATTGAGTCAAAGTCTTTTCAGACTCATTCATGTTGAAAGTCATCCTGAACTGATTAAAGCTGTCAGGCAATGAATGGAGAATGATATCAGTAGCCAACTGTTGGCTATAAGGGAATCCAAGACGTTCCATGCTTTCAAAAAGACCCATCATTTTGAAAGCATGTTGGTGAACAGATTCACCATTTTCCATCTTGCATTCCAAAATCTCCTTATTGATCTCATATCTCTCAATCCTAGCTTGTTTCTGAAACATGGCCTTAAGCTCTTGCATAATGGTGTAAGCATCTTTGGTCTCAAACCTTCTTTGGAGGTCCGGTTCCATAGCCGCCACCATGAAGCAAGTGATTAGAGTAGACCTATCATTAGCCTGCTTAGCACGACGTTTATCAACATCAGATGATTCATTAGTCACTACTGGAAGTGGGTTTTCTAAGACATCCTCTTTACCCTCCGACTTTAAAAGAAGTCTTAGGGTCCTTTCCCAAGTGATGAAGTTTTCTCCGTTCAGCCTATCCTTCTCAAGGAAGGGACGAACGCTAAAAATCGAGTTGTTGTTGTTATTAGTCATGATATCTACAGACAGGAAAAGGCAAAGTTCAATTTTATGTTTATAAAAGCACCTAAAACATGCAATAGTTTCTAGGTTACTTAGAACTCTATTCAATTTTAATGTCCCTATTTGAATAAGTGATTCCAAGATCCTATCAACATGCAAGGTTAAGCAGACGGAGGCCTTTTCTTAAAATTACATTTTCAAGGTAAGTAAACTCTTTACTAATTACAACATTTGTAATTCTTGGTTAGACATAAAAACATCTCATGCTTAACCGTCCCTTTGCTTCAAAATCCAAAACGCTTTTGATGATTTTGTTGAGGTTAACCAAATTAAGTGTGCAAAATTAGCAATTTCACCTTACCTCCCAAAATTAATAACAATACCATGCGGAGGCATGACCTATTACTATTAATTAAGGGTTAATAAGTACTTTATATTTGGAAAAGCAAACCTCAATATTTGCGGGACCTAAGTTTATTATGTCGTTATTAATTAGTGAACTCTAGCACATTGATAACATACATACAATAAACTTATAAGCATTTTAAGAATAATAATAAAATGCAAAATTAAATATGAGCTAGTATGGCCCCTAATCCTAAGAACTAAGCTTGAATGGGCACCTCCTTGGACTCTTCATGGATCTCCATCCACCTTCATCATGGTCCTTCTCATCTGGGCTCTTCTTTGGATTAATTAATAATTTAAATAATTAAACTAATTCCTAATTAAATAAAATTACAAAAATACTTAATGATACGCAGATCATATTTAAATTACAAAAATACATAACGATACGCAGATCGTATTTATAATTTAAATCTAGGGCCATACTAGTCATTTATAGCAATAATATATCATATATATAAAAATGCCACATAATAATACCACATATTATACTTGCCAATAATTAAAATATAAGATATTCTTAATTATGTCAAGTGGATAAATCAATTAATTAGGAAATCCTAGAATATAAATCATATTTGATAAACTGAAATCCTAACCACCTAAAAGATTTTATCCTAAATTAAGCTAACCAACTAATTTTAATTAGATTAAAAAATCAAATTATGTAATTATCTTATAATCAATTCAAAACAAACTTAATTGGAATTGCTCAATATCCCTTAAAATCAGTTTTTCAATATTATCAAAAAATAAATAAATCAGAATTTTTTTATTTTTATTTTATTTATCAAATTTTTTTTTAAAAAATGAAAAACAGGGCTGCGTGACTGAGCTACTGCCTAGCCACTGCAGCAGCCAGGCCGGAGCCCAGCCACCGCAGCAGCTGGCCGCCGCAGCCAGGCAACCGCCCAGCCACAAACGGCGCACCAGGCTGCTGCCTTGCACGCCTATCAGCTCGAGCAGAGCTGAAACCGTGCAACAGTTGCAGGTTCAACTCTGCTCTTGCCCTCACCGACCACCTGGCGCTACCCCTCCGCCCTTTCCGACCACCGGAGCAGCCACCGTGGCTGTTCTGTCACCCAGGCGTGGCTGCTCCCTTCAAGCTTTAATTTAATATTTGTTGTTGTTGTTGTTGTTGTTGTTGTTGTTGTTGTTGTTTGAGTTAAGTTAATTTCACAATTTTTGCAAAATTAATTTTGGTGATCTAATTATAATTAAACACAAACTCCTTTATGCATAATTTCATAAAAAATTAATCAAAATCTCCATTTTAATTAATTTAGGGATTTTCATAAAATAATTCCCAATTCATATAAAACCAATTTTACATGAATTAATTAATTATATCTAAACAATTTTAAATATGAAAAATAGATTATATTATATGAATTTAACAATTAAAATCGAAAATTAGGGTTCATAACCATCAAATTCGAAATTTTGGGGCTTTAGGGTTCTTAAAAAAATATGGTTAGAGGCTATTGAGTAATTAAATTCACAATTTAATCAATTCCAATCAATTAAAATCATATTCTAATAAGGTTATTTTAATCCATAATTCAATTCCTCCCCGTAATCAAATTAAAATTAGCCTAATTCACACATCAAAATAATCATATTATTGTGACCAGTAAATTATATGCAAGGGGCTAACTGATACCACTGTAGGGTTTTAGGTACTCTAAGCGGAATTTCGTGAATCATATTCATACGCACCTAAACAGGATCTCATGCATATACAAATAAAGATCACATAATAGTTTAGAATTAACCTTTGAAGCGTGAATCCTCTTAGCAATCTTCTTCTCTACCGAAGATAAAGAGCCTCAATTGCAACTCCTCTATTTGGTCCACCGGATTGAATCAACACTCCACCAATGCTAGTTGGACGGGAAAAACCTTTCACCTTTCTTGGAGTTGAGAACCAATTTTAGAGAGAAAATATTAAGAGAAAACTTACGTTGTTTTTCAGAAAACTGAATACTTGTAGACACCCATTCGTGTCTCCCCAAAACCAAACCCAGTGATGAATACCTTTCACGTCGAATCATAATCGAATGAAGTGAAAGTGTGGAAAGTCTAGTGTTGCGGATAGTTTAAATTTCTTTTCTCTTCTTTCTTGGAAAACTTATTTTAAGAAAACAGCCATTCCAGTTTGGTTGGTCCATGATATGGGTCCAATAGTAGTGTAGTTGGATGGGGCTTGACAAGAGCTTTCCAACGATATATTATAAGCCCAATTTCGATGAATATTGAGGAAGTTATGGCCAATTTACCAAACTAGGCCCGGTTTGAGCCTTATATACGACCCAATGATCTAGGGGAGGGCCTAATATGATTTATCATTCCTAATGAAATTAGGAATGGTTTTAGTCTTCTAGATTTTCTAGAAGGTTATTTTCATTCCTAATTCAGCTAGCATTGATAAATTGACTTTTGTTGACTTTTCAGAGTTTTAATTAAAATCAAAGAGCATTTTTGAAGAAAAATACGATTTTATCTTCCTGTACGACAATTTTTATCTGATTTTAGAAAACGCGTAAATTTCTGGGATCAGCGCCAAACGCCAGCTGTAGCGCCTGGCGCTGGTTCGTTTTTCTGTGCGCCAAGACTCTGTTTTTTTAATTTTATCTTTTTGGCTGATTTTCTCTATAAATAACGTCGTAAAAACTCCGTTTTCATTCACCTACAACCAGTTTTCATTCGCAATCATCAATTCTTTCATTCTCTAATCATTCACCATCTCTCTTCTCTTTTTCTAAACTTGCTTTTCAAATACAAAATTCCGCATTCATTGGATCTAGAAACACCTAGCCATATTCGAAGTTGCCTTCGCCCTAGACGTGAAAGGTTTAATTTATGAGGGTTTGGTCCCAAATCTCTTTTAATTATTTAATTTAATTGTTTGTTTATTATTTTCCTTGAAATTACTAACGCGTGTATTTTGTTATTAGAAAGAGGTACGAGACATCAAAGTAAGTACTTTAATGGTTTTTATTGATATTATGATGTAGAAATCATGCTTAGATTGTTATTATGATATTCCTAGTATCATGTCTAGGGTAATTTTAATATTAAATATAATTGTTACGATGCTTCCCATGTTCTTCCTAATATTTATGATTGTTAGTATCATGTTAGGGTTAAAGATTTGATTTTTATCGTTTGTGACATGCTAGAGTTTGTTATTAATCTTGTTAGTATCATGCCTAGGATCTTGCTATTTTTATTATGCTTTAAAATGATTTATGATTATTTTTATAATTGTTTTGATTATGATTATAATTTTATTATTGCTATAATTATTATTATTATTATTAATATGATTGTTGTTATGATAATTATAATTATTGTTTTGATTATTTATTATGTTGCTTGATATTATTTTATTGTTATTGCTTGATCACACCTTTTATGCATGTTTAAAGGGAATTTGTACTTGCAATCACGCTTAATAAGATATTTAATATTCTTGTTAGGGTTAATGTGATTATAATTTCAAGTGATCGCCAATAATAGTTTATTTGTGCATTATATTCAACCAACATAGATAAACAGTTTTAGGGTTAATACTATTGATTGCATGTTAGTCAGAAAGCGCACATGAATACGATCAGAATAAAGTAGAGGCCTATTATTAGGGCAGGTTCAATCTCTTTTAGGTTGGATTTGTACCTTCATCCCCGAACCCTTATTTGGTTCAAGACCTTATGGAGTTGACGATCTCTTGGATCGTTAAAGGGTGTAACCTTCATCCTGTGAACGGTTTACAAGTTCCTAAAACTTGTTGGCGACTCTTTTGCTCTATCTTCTTCCCTTTTGGACGCCACCGTACTTTAGTGTATGATCACAGTGGGGTTCAAGCAAGGGGATTAACGCTTGAAATATTCCCTACAATACTGTATGTTTTTAATTATCCCTAACTAATTAATATATAATCATATTATTATTAATTAGGTTAGGGTTTTCTCTCCTCTTTCCCTATTGGCCGGTCACCCTAAGCCCACTTTGGGCTTCGGGTTTCTTTATTGATCCAATCCTAATGTGTGACCTTGTAGGATCCGTTTAGGCGGGATTCGGGTTTGTTATTTACTAACCCAAAGTTCTATAGCATTCTCTAGCAAGACGTATAGACGACCCAAGTAAACGAACTACTATCTCCATAATACGATCCATAATTATATTAAGTAATTGCACTAAAGTCGAGGACACATTTCCTTCAGTATTCCCTGAGATTATATATGTTATAACAAATCTACCAATAGATTTATAAATTCGTCTTCACAGTGAGTTTGATTCAAATGTGTAGCAATTGTTGCTTGCAACTATGAGATGATGAATTTCTAACTCATTATGAAGCTATGTACACTTTTCTATTAAAATGAGGCTTCATTCATTCCATTATGAATGAATTGAAAATGGTAAACATTCAAACAACCAAAATGAACATTAAATACAATACTAAACAGACAAATTAAATTAAATTCAATATTAAACAGACAATTAAATTAAAAACAACACAAGATACAAAGTAAAACCTAAACTAGACATCTCAAACTTAATAACCAAGCAAACATGCCCATTCTATAAATTGAAAGGGTATGTAATTATGTATACTATAAACTTAATTAAAATGTTGGATCTAAAATTACAAGAAACAACACGCTTTTGTTCCAATTTTGTCTGCTCTAAATTCTAAACAATTGAAGTCAAACCTTATTACTTACATTATTATGATATTATCAGCTGCTCACAAGTCACAATAATATTACAATAGGTACTTACATTATTATATACTTGTATTTATATACCATGTTGCTCCAACCTGTATACTCCGTGCATCATGCCGATGCCCCCATTATTTTCTTGCCACTCTTCATTATTAATTTATTTTACAAGAAATTTCCGAACCTCATCATACATATTTACAAGCCATGTTATAATGTTCTTAATCTAGTCTATTTTTGTTCAAACGAAAAGTAGAATTATTAGGTTAGAGTGCTAAGTGCGTACAATCTAATTACTTCCTCCGTTTTTTTAGTTGACACCATTTGACTTTTACACTATTCACTAACTACAATTTGACTAGGTTTTGTGATTTATAGTTATGATAAACTATAGTCAAATAGAATCTTGTTAAAACCGTCTCAATGTATATTTTATAAAAATCCACTTCTTATAATTTTTAATGTCGAAATTAAAAAAATTAAGAGTTAAAATAGTACATTGACAAGCGTGAAAAGAAAAATGTGTCAATTAAAAAAAAAACGGATGTGGTATATGATTTTCACATTTTATTAACTTTAAATAAATTTTTATTAACTCATAGTAAGATATATTACTTTTTAGTTGTAATAAGTTGAACCTTAATACGAAGTATCTTTTATTAACCTTGCTCTATCAAAGCTTAAATGATCTTGACATTGTCTTATATGAACTTAAACAAATAATTAATCTATACATACATAATCTAAATTAAAGTTAAGATTTTGTTTTTAATAAGTGAAAACAAAATGAATAAAACACGTCTTCACTGTAAGTCTATACCAAATTGCTCGTAAGTCGTAACATATACTCGTACTTGGTTTCTCCAAATAGCAGCCCCGGCCCTGAGGGTAGGCGGGGAGTGCCATGGCCAATGGGGGCCCAAAATAATATATTACCTCAGCTTTCATAAAAAAAAAAAAAAAAAAAAAAAAAAAAAAGACAACACTCTTTAATCCTTCGCCGTTCGCTTCACTTCAAAATTGTTGCAATTCCCACTATCCCATTCTCTCAGCATTAAATACAAGTAAAAAACTTCATTTCCCACCAAGTAAATTAATGGGTCTTACCTTTCACTCTTATCAATTCCCCAAATATTTTGGTAGTGTAAATGAAATTATGGGAATGTTAATAAGCACGTAAAATATTATTCGTAAAAGACTACACCAGTCATTAGCTTCAATTATACTCTTACATTTTAATTATCCTACTATGAATGAAAATAACAAAATCATTTATTTAATCATCTCATTGAGTTGTTTGCCTGTATTTGTGTCCACTAATTGTGTTTATTCTCTTTCACATTCAGATAAAGTTTCTCTCTCCTTTCTTTGTTTTTATCCATGGATAATTATTGGAAATTAATGTTTAATTTAGATACTGTAGTTTTAACTTTTAAATTAACAAACTTATGATCAAGTATTCAACTTTATTTTAAATCTATGTAATTGAAAAATATTTCAATTGTTGATACTCTTAAAATATACTACGTAGTATAGCAGTAGATCATAGTTACAATGAAACATTGTTCTTATTTACTCCGTAGTACACAAAACTATGTCTAGATTAATAGCTAAGTGTAATATAACGGAGTGATATGGAGTATGAAGTATATTGTATATATTGTACTAGAGACAAATTGTTACATTATTTTAGAATGCGTTTTTTTTTTGTTTTTTTTAAGGGCCCTTATTTATGATTTTGCCTAGGGCCCATAAAATGTGAGGAACCGTCCTGCCAAATAGATTGGCATAATCTTTGATAAATTTCTTAAATTTGAAGAAAGACAGTATTAATTTCCCCTGAATCAATAGCTAACTCTCACAAATTTGTCGGCTGCGCCCTTCACGTAAGCCCATCACCATGCACGTACAACTCAAGTAAGTTCCTCCCTTCTTACCCCCACTCTCTCTCCTCCACCCCCACGTGCCCGGCACTCTCTTCGAACTCGCATCGACTAATCATACACCAACACGTGTCTCTCGATCGCCATCTCATAAATCTAACTCCTAGGGTTATAAATTTGCCTCAACTCCCAAACGTCCTTTTCATTCTATCCAAATATCCAATCACAAAAATTCTAGGATTTATCAATTATCATATACAACAATACAACCCTTTTAAATTTATCGTATACAACGGTTGCACCACTGAACAATACAACCCTCTTAAATGATATATAACACAAATGAGTCTACTCGCCGGACATTGTATTTTCCGGCGGTAAAACCGTGCGAGTCAATTTCCCAAACTACCCTTGTCAACTCTTTTCTTTCTCTATCCAAAAAAATCTCCAACTTTAAACCTTCTCATGGTTTTACGTTCACCTCTAATAAGCGAAATGTCAAGAATGCCCTTCGCTTGATCCAAGTCCTGCAGCTTTTTTTACAAGGAGTAAGAGATGCTGGAGGGTTTGATATGATGGGCAAATTAGTCATTTTGCCTTTGTTGGCCCTCCACGTGGCTCTTCAGAAGCTTGAATTTCTGTTACAAGACTGCACGCGCCAAGACGCGCGTGTGTGGATGCTCATGAAGTCGAAGTCCGTAGGGCGGCACTTTCGGGCTGTTTTCGAGGCTGTGGCTGCTTCCTTGGATGATCTCCCCTTGGACGTTGTTGGTGCTTGTGATGATGAAGTGAAGGAGTTGGGGTTGTTTTTGATCCAGAAAGTTAAGGAGGCCCACTTTGAGGCCCAAAGAGAAGATGTTTGGGCTTCAAATCTGGTAAAATCGGCATTATACCGGTTTGAGGGTCGGGTCATACCCGACCCGAGTGAGCTTAGGTGGGTTTTGGATTACTTGGGTATCAAGAACTGGGCAGAGTGTAATGACCAAGTCAAGTTTCTCGAAGAGGAAATCAGGTTTGGGTCGGGGCCAGCTGCTAGGTTGATGGGTCTTATGGTGTATTGCCGTTGTGTGTTCTTTGATCACATTAATTTTGATGCTAGAAGAGTTGAGAGCACAAAATTTGAATACAACATTGATTGCTTGAACCCGGATGATCTCAAGTGCCCAATATCACTAGAGATCATGGAGGATCCGGTTACGATCTCAACGGGTCAAACTTATGATAGGGTCAACATTGTGAAGTGGTTCAAAGCAAGCAACCCGGTTTGCCCGAAAACGGGTCAAAGGGTTCAAAACTTAGATTTGGTGCCTAACTTGGCTCTTAAGGAAGTCATCAAGAAATATTGTTTAGCAAATGGAGAAACTTTCCCCTTTCATAAAGATAAGGGTGCAAGCAAGAAGAGTAGCGCTAACGACGTGGCGATTTTAGCTATGGAGGAAGCTACTAAAATGGTGGCTGATTTTTTGTCACTAAAGCTAGCAATGGGAACAATAGGAGAGAAAAGTAAGGCAGCCTATGAGATTAGGCTACTTACTAAAAGGAGTGCATTCAACAGGGTATGCTTCATGGAATCCGGGGCGATTTCGTACTTGTTGAATCTACTTTTATCTAAAGATTCAACTGCCCAAGAGAATTCCATGGGAGCCTTGTTGAATCTCTCTAAGCACCCTGAAATCAAGCCCGTCATTGTTAACGATAGGGGCTTGATTTTGGTCGTTAGGGTGCTTAAGAATGGGATTAAGATGGAGGCTAGGCAGCACGCCGCTGCCACCTTGTTTTATCTATCCTCGGTTGAAGAATACCGAGGATTGATTGGAAACAACCCGGATGCAATTCCTTCTTTAGTGGAATTGATCCGAAATGGTGGTGATCAAGGCAGGAAGAACGCCTTAGTCTCCATTTTTAGCCTCCTAATGCTCCCTAGCAACCATTATAAGGTGCTCGAGGCTAAACTTGTCCCTCTTCTGGTGAGCCTTGTAGGCTCTATGGAAATTAGTGATGATCTTATAGTTGATTTCTTGGCAGTGCTTACATCTTTGGCTGAAAAGCCCCATGGAGGAGCTAGGGCAATCTTTCGCGCAAAGGCCTTAGATGCTGTCATAAGGTTAATGTGCTCACCTTATTCCGATTCTTCCAAACTTGGAAAGGAGAATTGTGTGTCATTGTTGCTTGCAATGTGTATAAATTGTGGGAGAGAAGTGGTCGAAATTTTAGTGATGAACACTTCTCTAATGGGAGCTTTGTACTCCCTTTACGCCGGGGGAACTTCAAGGATTAGCAAGAAGATCAGCTCGCTCATCAGCATTCTACACGAGTTCTCAGAAAGAAGCTCATCTCGCTCCATGCCTCGTGCTTTATCACACGAAAATTTTATTCATGTGTGGTAAACTTAGAGCCTGATGGATATATACATACACTTCATTTTAATTTGTAGATATATATACATACTATTTGATGATATTGTAAATCATATGTTAAGAGATTAGCTCAAATTTTTGAGAGCTAATCCCAGTGTATGAGTTTCCATCTTTTTCGTGAAGCTCATTTTATAATTTCCATAGCACACTTGCATACATTTATCAGCAATTGATGTAATGTAAATTGTAATTGTTGTTACTACATTTATACAAGTGAAAAATCTTTTTTAAATATACAACTCTTGGTGTAAAACTCTTGTTGTTCTTTGTATTGTCCGAACAAAGTGTAATTTGAAGTATCCGTATTAGCTAGATAAGTGACAACTAATTTCAGAAAGTGAAGGTATACAACTATATACTACATATATACATTTATTACTCTGCATCATAACAAACATTGATTATGTACATAAAATTACACAAAAAAAAGAGCCCTTATTACCTTTAATTTTGAATGTTGTACTACTTGTTGTATCAAATAACCCAAAACCAAGAAAATATTGAGCCAATAGCTAAGCCGAGAATCAATAACACCACAACCAAAATCCCAGCTGTTTCAGAATGATGAGGCTGTACCATTTTGGGAGTCAAAATCAAGAGCACGCTCGCAAAGTATCCAGTAGTAAGCCCCAACAACGATGTCAAGCTTATTACAGGTATCTCAGTTCGGAAGAACTGAGGACCATGTAAACATCCCAAGTACAGTGGATAAAACAACAGTCGCGTGAAGCTTGCACCCAAGGCAATGTTTGCGTTGTCAAGAAGATAGACAGCAGTCAAAGATTTGCCAATCAAGTCGAAAACATTGAAACAAGTGATTAACAAAATCGCGTACCAATCCCCAAGAACTGTCGAATGCACGTCTTCAGTAACAGACCCTGGAAAAATCGACATAGTGACAGTATAGATGAGGGTGATCCCGAAACCATACCATCTGATTTTCTGTATGATTTCCCAAATGGGGGTAGACAAAGAAGATTCCTCCTGAATGAGTTTCAGCTCATTTTGAAGCTTCTTCTTGTGGTGTTTGATAACAGGAAGTCTACTTACCACATTGTATAAGGTAAAACACATTATCATAAACAAAATTGCGACGATGAAGTAAAGGATGGCACTGTTTCTTAATCCATCGTCGCTGCCTTGGGGATATACGGCTTTGGTAAAGATTCTCATGAACGAAACGAGGACACCTACAGTCAATAAAACATATGTATAAGACGACGTTAAAACTCCTACTCGAACTTCTACTGTAACATTTAAAGGAAAACCACAAAAAAAATGCTAGAGAGCATATGTTCTTTCCATCCACATAATTAGAGGCTATCTTTAGTTGGAAAAAATGCATTTTAATTTTTCTTTCCAGAAAAGCTTAATATTCCCATTTAAGTTCAAAGGCATAAAAAAAAAAAAAAATTCACATTTGCTACCACTAAAAACACCACGCTTCACATTTGCTACCTGTTAAATTATTTTTTTTTATTTTACTACCACCTAAAACAGAGTTTGTTAAAAATCACTACCACATGCCTTATTCTGTTACTATTTTCATTAGTGGGCTCACTCCACCGTTTAGCCACCCCTCCAACCACCTTGCAGCCACCCCTCCTCACTGCCACCCCTCACCTCCCCCCTCCCCCTGCCGGCGCCACCGCGCCAACCCACCCCCTCCCTTTCCTCCACCCTATGCGCATCCAATCCCCCCTTTCCCTTTCCCGTTCTTGAGCTCCGACCCCCACCCCGAACGAAAACCACTCCCTTTCCCCTTCCCTCCACCGGAAATCGGCCCCCCTCCCCTGATTCCCCCACCGAAATCGATCCCCTCCCCTTCCCCTACCCTTTTCAGCCGTCCCTAACCCTAAACCACCGCCCCAAAACCACCCTAAACGAATATTAGAGTTTCGGTTGTGGTGGTTTAGGGTCAGGGATGGCCGAAAAGGGTAGGGGAAGGGGAGGGGGGTCGATTTCGGTGGGGGAATCAGGGGAGGGGGCCGATTTCCGGTGGAGGGAAGGGGAAAGGGGGTTACGGTGGTGTTGGTATGGGTTTTGGGGGTTACGATGGCGGTGGTGGTCTGGGTATGGGGGTGTCGGCTTAGGATTGTCAATTTTGGGTTGGGAAAAGGGAGGGGGTGAGGTCGCCGGCCGCCGGAAGGGGGGAGGGTGGCAGATTAGGGGAGGGAGAGGGTGGCAGATTAGGGGAGAGGGTTGCTGTTTTTTTTTTTTAATTTTTTTTAAAATTTTTTAAAAATCTTTTTAATTTTTCTTTTTTTTTTTAGATAAACTTAACGGAAATCCTTACGGATTCCGTTAAGTGGTAGTGATTTTTAACAAAGTCTGATTTAGGTGGTAGCAAAGGAAAAAAAAAATTAAATAGGTAGCAAATCTGAAGCGAGGCGTTTTAGGTGGTAGCAAATGTGAAAATTTCCTAAAAAAAATTGCTCTAGATTAAATTCAAATAATTTCTCCCAATAATTAACATTTTTCTTTTGTAAGAATAGATTCCTTATTATGCCTCACCTTCCTCCTTGATCTTCTACTGCTCTCAACTTTCAGTTGTAAGGGATCAAATGGAGGAAAAAAAAAGTTTGAAAACTATTTTTTTTAGATTTGGGACTAGTTTATATCCTACATATTGTTAGACTTAAAATTAAGCTTGTAAAACATTATTATTAGATGCATCTAGGAGCTTCTAACATAGTGCGTTCACCAGTGTGTGCGCGACTTCGTGAAGGGTACGATAATGCCTGATGGAAGAACAGCATTTGTCAATAAACTCGTATATGTAGGCTGCTACATAGCCTAAATGCAATACCCTCTCTGTTTTTTTTTTTTTTTGTTCATTCTATTTGAAATCTTTTGTAAGGACATTAAAAAAAATAGTAAATAAAATAAACGTATGAAGAACAAAAAAAAAAACACAAACAAGCATCCATTCAAAAAGAAGAAAAAAAAAAAAAAGATAAGCGAGCATTAATTAGTGTATGGTGTAGAGCAACAAACTGACAAGTGACAACCTCTAATGATTTTTTAGGGCCTACAAATAGAATTGGTATGAGTGAGTATTATATCACAATTAAATCATTATAATATAACGACAAGATTTACATGAAAAGATAAGCAATCCACAATTCTGAATCACACAATACTTGAAAACTGAAAGCTGTCATTACCTGAGGCAGAAGTACCAGCAACAACAGCCTGCATGTAGCGGTCCGGCAACTCAGCAGCAGAACCAATAATACTACCCTGAACAAGCGCATTGGCGACACCGGAGAGGCCAACAACCCCAACAGTCACGTAAAATCCATCGTAGCGTCCACTTTGTCCCTTAATGTAAAACCAATCCATCAGAGGCACCACAAGGAGCGCTATTAAGAAGAGGCCCAAGCCGATGTTGATACGAACATAGGCATGGAACTTGCGGAAGCAGAAGATGATGAGGAGGAGACAGAGAAGAGACACAGACTGGTAAACTACAGCAAATATTCGATCAATGCTACGATCAGGGTAGAGGTAGTTGAAGTAGTCTACGGCTGTGATGAAGGCGTTCCAAGGGAGTAGCATACCTGTTCCTAGTATGAAGTAGATTATATAGGCTAAATTGAAGGAGTCATGATTGGTTATGACATCGTTGCCATTGTTTGTAGGTGTGGTGTGGTGGAGAAGAGAGACATTAGCTTCTTCTTTGGCTTCCATCTTTTCAATTAGCTTTGAGTTTTTGAGTCACAAATAAATGTGTGTTAAGATATTTAAAAATCCAACTTAATAAATTTATTTATTTAGTTTTTTGAGGTAGGTAAGGAGAAGGTCCAATTAGGCTGAAACTTCTCACAGGTCTACCCAGCCTAAGTTAGCGAACAAGGCCCTTTAAATTGCGGTAGGAAATCTTAAAAAGAGTATCAGTATGTATTATTCAGCTACATAAAGAGTTTTGGTAGTGTTTCTCTCTGGGGTTATGGATAAGTCTCACATAAATTTCTCAAGTTGATAAATTTAACAAAATGCCCTGTTATTAAGTATTGTACGGAATATTGTCTAAGGTTCACTTTTAGTATCTTACATAATCACTATCTCTAGCAAATAAACAAACTACTCCGTAGTATTTAAATAGCTAATCTCACAATTAACAAAAAGAGTTAAGTCATTACCGTACCCCACTTCCTGGGGCTGTATGGTAAAGATGAGAAGCTTGGAGCACTATATATTCTGATCCATAAGGTGTTCACGAGGGAGTCACTGGGTGTAGTGTTGAAACCTTGCGAGCCATGGTACTGGCATTAGCTGCTGAGGACAGCTTGTCAGTGTGCTCAAGTTATTAAAATGTAACAAGCCATGGCACTCGCATTAGCTGCTGAGGACAGCTTGTCAGTGTGCTCAAGTCATCAAAATGTAACAAGCCATGGCACTCGAATTAGCTGTTGAGGACAGCTTATCAGTGTGCTCGAGTCATCAAAATGTAACAAATCATGCATGCCAGCTACAATGTTATAGGCCAAACACTCCAGAACTCGCGAGTAGCTTTCTAGAATGGATGTTCTGAAATCCTGTCATGGTAAAAAAAATACAATTTTAGTTAATGAACTAATAGCAAAAAAATTCAATGCAAAATGCAAAATGCACAAGGAGTACAAAATCTTACTAGAGTGTGGCTGTTTCACTCCCAAGACATATTTGTAATAAGTAGTTCAGAACAAACTGTTCCTAACAAAGTCGAAATTCTATCACATAGTAATTGTAAATTATAATCCATATAGAAGAAAAAACGATCAAAACTTCAAAAGAGATCTAAGACATTTGAAATTACAATTTCTAATAATGAGAGGCTTTTAAACTGAAAGTTAACATGTAAAAAAACATCTCACAAAATTTTTACAAATTACTCATAATTCTTTCATCCTGCATTTCTCATCAGAAATCAGGCATGATATCAAACTTCCAGAGAAAATGTACTACAGTTGGTTGTACCAAATTCAGGGCAAGGCTTCACAACTTTTCAGGTCAGATGACCCAAAACCAAGACACAATTGAGCCAACTGCCAAGCCAACTATTAAGAACAGAGCAATCAAAATCCCTGCTGTTTCTGCATTCCGAAGTTGGACTGATTTGGGAACCAAAATCATAATGCAACTTGTAAAATAACCGTTGGTTAACCCCAAAAGAAAAGTCAGCAGTGTCACAGGAATCTCTGTTCGGAAGACTTGAGGACCATATAAGCACCCCAAATACAGCGGATAAAACAACAGCCTAGCAAAACATGCAGCAATGGCAACATTGCCATTTTGTACTGGATATACAGCAGTCATAGACTTGCCGACCAAATCAAACACATTGAAGCTGGTGATGAGGAGAATGCCAAACCAATTTCCAAGGAACTCAGAATGTACATTTTCAGTAATGAATCCTGGAAATACAGATAGGGTGACAACATACATGACGACAATACTAATTCCATACCATTTGATTTTTACCATTATTTCCCAAACTGGACCAGATAGAGAACCTTCCTGACCGTGTTTCTCCTCGCTTGCAGCAGCCTGTGCTCTGAGCTCATTGTAGTACTTGATAACAGGAAGTCTACGCACCATGTTATACAAGATGATACAGATGATCATAAGGATGATTCCAACGGCAAAGTACAGGATTGCACTACTCCTCAAGCCGTGGGTATCTTGTGGGTAAATGGCTTTAGTAAAGATCCTTAGAGATGAAACAAGTAAACCTAAAGAGATATATGCAAATTTATACCAATTAAAGTCAAATGATACCCGTTTCCAATTTAAACCTTATAAGCACCTGCCACCACCAACATGAAAAAGAACCAAAACTGAGCAACAAAAATAAAGAAGCCAAAGTTACCTGAGGCACCAGTACCAGAAAAAAGAGCCTGCATATAGCGGTCTGGCAACTCTCCAGCAGACCCAATAAGGCTAGCTTGGACAAAGCCATTAGCCATGGCGGAGAGGCCAACAGCCCCAACAGTGATATAATACCCAATATACAGCCCACTTTGGCCCATAATATAGAAAACATCCATAAGAGGAACCACCAAGAGGGCCAGCAAGAAAAGTCCCAAGCCCAAATTGACGCGGACATAGGCATGGGACTTTCGGAAACAGAAGATGATGAGGAGGACATTGAAGAGCATCACCAGCTGAGAAACTACAGAAAAGGTTCGGTCAACACTACGGTCAGGATATAGATACTGGAAGTAATCGACAGCCGTGATGAAGGCGTTCCATGGAAGAAGGTAACCTATTCCTAGGATGAAGTAGATAATGTATGCCAAGTTAAAAGAGTCTTTTGGGATCTTCTTGTTGGTGATCTCTGAGTCTCCGGAGAGATGGAGAAGAGATACTGTGGTTTCATTACCTGCCATTTTCTTGACAATATACAAAAAAATACTTGGACTCAATGATTTTATAAGAATGGAAATATTAAGGGGTGCAGATCTATTGAAAAGAATGAACCAAAATAAAAACAGAAAAATGGAATAACGTTTACTTAAGATTTGGTCATAGAAAATATACATATTTTTTAATGGACTGATTTAGAAACTAGTGATGCAAGGAGGTGACGGCAAAGAATTATCTTTAAATATTTAAATGAACCAATTATTGGTGGTTTGGACTCCTTTGGAGGGGCAACTACAAGAAAACTAAAAATTTAGTCCTTCAATTTCGGAGTATAGATTATGCTAATGTATATTTATTGTAATTCATAGTAAATTTTTTTCATATGAGCACAACACCGTGAGAAGGGGTTACCTTCTAGGAACAGATTACCTTCTCCCATGGGACGCCTTCTTGGCTTCATCACGTCTGTCGATTACTTTCAGAATCACTTGGTGAAGTATTATCTGACAAAAGAGGAGACTGGGAATAACATTATGTCAAGAACAGGGAAAAAGAGATTTGAACCTTGTTACTTTGATCTTAATAATTAGAATATCAGCAGGTTAATGAGTTTTAATCCGAGATGTGCAGCAGGTTATCGAAAACAAAAACCAGAACAAATTGCTATCAGATCAAACCATCCAAAACTAAGGCACTGTTTAACCAGTGGGGAAACAAACAAATTAGAAAGCCATAATCAAAATACCTGCAGTTTCTTGGTATTGATGTTGGATGGTTTCAGCAGTCAAAACCAAGACAGACGAGTACGATACGTATTCAATTCAGCACCATCACATGAATCTCAAGAGTTATTTGAGTTGGCACTTACATTGTCCAGACCGTTAACAGTAATTGAGCCAAACATGCAATTAAGATGACAACCTTGGATCACCTTTTAGGCATAAAGTATGTGCGTTTTTTTTTTTTGTTTACAATCATCTCTTATGGAGCTAGATACATTAAATTCTTCATATTTAATTAGCCAAGTGAGCCATTTCAGAACAAGAAAATATGAAGGTTCTAGTTCTACTATACTAACAACAATAGGGATTAAACAGTGAGCCAGTGAGGACGGGCAACTATACAAGAACATAATTTTCATAATATGCAGAACTGAATAAAAGTTACAATTTTAAGAATGTAAAGAAATATATCTTACAGAGCTTTACAAATTGAACAATTACATCCCTGAGTTACCCCATCGTGATGAGATCAGGCATGAAATAAGCTAGGATCATTCGCCCCCTCCATTTCCAACTGCACAAGGGTTGACGATGGATCTCTAAATTTTAATTTAAGCTGACACATACCAGCAGATTACATAGCATCAGGTAAAACAAAATGCTATTGGATCAGATGACCCAAAACCAAGAAACAATTGAGCCAGAAGCCAAGCCAACTATTAAGAACAGCACGACCAAAGTCCCTGCTGTTTCTGAGTGATGAAGTTGGACAGTTTTGGGAGCCAAAATCATCAGAACACTAGTAAGATAGCCATTTGTCAGTCCCAACAGACATGTCAGCACTGTCACAGGAATCTCAGTTCTAAAAAATTGAGGACCATGCAAGCATCCCAAAAAGAGAGGATAAAACAGCAACCGAGCAAAACACGCACCAATGGCAGCATTTTCATTTTCAAGGAGATAGAAAGAAGTAGTCGCCTTGCCCACCAAATCAAAAACATTGTAGGCAGTGATGAGGAGAATTGGGTACCAATCCCCAAGAAGTGTTGAATGGACATCTTCAGTAATGAAGCCTGGAAATATGGAAAGAGTAACAACATATATGACTATAATCCCAATTCCATGCCATTTGATTCTTCCCATAATTTCCCAAACAGGACCAGACAAAGAATCCTTCTCTTTGTTTGCCTCATTTACAGCCTGCAACTTAAGCTCATTGTAGTATTTGATCACTGGAAGTCTATGTGCCACATTATAAAAGACGACACAGATGATCATAAGTACAATCCCGAAAATGAAGTATAAGATTGCACTGTCCCTCAAACCATCGATATCTTGTGGATATACTGCTTTTGTAAAGATTCTAATAAAAGAAACAAGAACACCTGCAGTTAATAAGAAAATGCAACTTAGTTCAGCAATCATTCAGAAAAGAGAGCACAGGTGAATTTAATATGAGCATAGACTTCCACTACAATGCCCATTTTTGGAAAGCATGCAATGTATTAAGTTGATTTATGTCTTAAATCTGATTAAGTAGTCCACTAGTCCAGCACTGGGGAACTTTTGTCACCATCAAAAGACGAATGCTAAATCCTAGTTGCAACTCATGTCGATGCTATTTCTAAAGGATTTCTACAGAATTCAAGCTTAGCTTTCCTAATTAATTACTTAAATCCATCAATGTAGCTTGTCAGCCATGTGCCTTGCGGCTATGCCTCCCCTTCCCATTTCTTAAAAGTTGATAAACCATCAAATCACTCATAGTCGATCCAATTCCGCTCGCTCGTGACGCCAATGCACAAACAATGTTTATAGCCTATGGAGCCAAAATATAATTTTAAAGATAAAATTAAATATTTTTAGTTTTTTACCTTAAAACATGAATACATGATATTAACATGCTGATCATACATTTTAGGCCTAACGACAAACAACTAAATAACTTTATAACCATCTAAAGCAACATCTAGCAATCACCACCATTTCAATTGATCATTTGCTTCACACTGCAAAAACCATTGCTCCTTATAAACAAACTCAGCTAAATTCCAAGATAGAGGCATTGAGCATGGGAACAAAATTCAGCACCAGCATTTCTTAACCTCATCTATATGCTTCTTCCAAAGTAAAGCTTCCAATTACTTTGACAACATAAATCCAATCAAATTCTAGGACCCAACCCTAAATTGGCAACAAGTATCATACTAAACTAGCAGACAAATTTCTTAACAAAACAATCCACACAGCTGAAAATCCACATAAAATCTATACCTGGAAAGGTAAGTTAATTAACCATTTCCAATCTCATCCCTCAAAACATCACAACTTCACGAGTCAATCAAACTCAATTCATTTCCAATTTCATCTCTCAAAACTTATACCCAATTCCAATTTCATCCTTCAAACTAAGAAACATTTCCAATTTCATCCATCAAAGTCAAACCTAATACAAATCATCAATACATTGAGACTATACTCCAAACCAAAAAGTTCTCAATTCTCAGCAAATCCACCAAGAAAATGATCAAAATTAACCGCATTAAACAAAAGAGAAGTTATTCATGAAAAAAACAAAATCCCATTTCCAAATTCATCTCTCAAAACTTATACCCAATTCAATTTCATCCTTCAAACTTGGAAACATTTCCAATTTCATCCATCCAAGTCAAATCATCGATATATTGAGACTATACTCCAAACCAAAAAGTTCTCAATTCTCAACAAATCCACCAATAAAATGATCAAATTAAACAAAAATGAAGTAATAATTCATAAAACAAACAAAATCCCATTTCCAAATTGATCCCCAAATCATCAAAACACCCAAAAAAATTAAAACTTTAAGCACCCCAAAAAAACATAAAAGTCAATAAAAAAAACACAAACCTGAAGCAGCAGTTCCAGCAACAACAGCCTGCATATATCTCTCCGGCAACTCACCGGCAGACCCAATAAGCCCACCTTGGACCAAAGCATCAGCCAAGCCCGCTAAGCACAAAACACCAACAGTCACATAAAACCCATCATAAAGCCCACTTCGGCCCTTAATATAGAACACATCCATCAATGGCACCACAAACAGGGCCACAACAAAGAGGCCCAAGCCCATATTGATCCGTACAAATGCATCAGATTTCCTCAAAGAGAAGATGATGACTAGGAGAGAGAAAAGTCCTGTAAGCATGTAAGCAACGGCGAAGATGCGGTCAACGCTCTGATCAGGGTAGAGGTAGTCAAAGTAATCAACGGCTGTGATGAAGGCATTCCATGGGAGTAAAAACCCAGTTCCGAGAGTAAAGTAGATGATGTATGCGAAGTGAAAGGAGTCTTTTGGGATGTTTTTGGGGGCTTCTTCGCCGGAGTTGGGGTGGTGGAGGAGAGAGATTGCGGCATCGTCGACGGCGGTGTTAACGGCGACTCCCATTGTTTGGCGCACAGAAGAAAGAGACGGATTGGTGGGTTGGTTGCTTGTAAAGTTGTAATTGGGGAGAAAAATGTGAGAAGAAGATTTGGAGTATACCGTATATACGTAGTCTTTTGTTTGGTGGGGAGAATGGTACTGGGGTTGCCCAATTGGATTTTTAATTCGACTCGGGTGCACAATTCTCATTAGGCTGTCCATAATTCGGATTAAAATCAAAATCCAAACCAAATTATCAATTCGGATCGGATTTGAACTTTAAATCGGATTGGATCGGATTGAGATTTTTTTAAAATTCGGATTTTCGAATTGGATCGGATTTACCCTAATTGGATCCAAGCCAAACCGAAAATCGAATTGTAAAATTAAGCATCTACTAATATGCTGACTTATTGATTAATTAAGGTGTTGCCACCGAACGCTAATATTTGGTGATGCCATGTAGTTAGCTGTTGATATTATGTGCACAGTGTTGTTGTAATGGTGATGTCTTGTAGTTGTTCTAGCTAAGTAATAATTAATATTGACTTTTTTTTTTTTTGAGGCAAAGGAGAGGGAACCTTTATTAAGAAGTAGACAAATTGTCCATTAGTACATACGGTGTTACATCTCTAGGACAATGATTAATCCAGACTTGCTCGTCATCGAAAGGCACCAATTTTGCTAAATGGTGCGCTACAAAGTTCCCACTACGCTATACATGAGACCAAAAAACGGAAGAGAAAAAAGAACAAACATCTAAGATATCTTCTAAGATAGAATCTAGATCAGAGAGAAAAAAGGTAGCATTAGAGAGGCGAGAAATGATATTCATGCAGTCAGACTCAAGGATGATGTCTTTGTACCCATACCTGCGCACGAGACGGGCAGCGAAGAGTAAGGCTTTACCTTCAGCAATCTCGGGTGGCCATCTACACTTAGTTCTCCTAACTCCAGCAAAAAGAACCTCACCCTTATAGTCGCGAGCAACAGTCCCTGTGCTAACCCAACCTTCAACACAGAGGATGCATCACAGTTAATCTTGACTTGATGATGAATAATTACACTATTTCAAGACTTGTATTAATTTTAAGACTTGGACTACATATATATATATATATCGTATTGGATGCTAAAAATTAACGTATTATAATTCGGATTTTCGGATCAGATCCAAATAATTAAATTTTAATTCGGATCGAATTGGGAGAGTAATTCGGATTGGATCGGATTGAAAAATTGAAAATCGAATTATATTTCGGATCAGATTGGATTTGGCCTAACTCCAAACCGAAAACCGAACGGACACCCCTAATTCTCATGGTCCACTTGTTGAGAACGATATTAGGGTGAGTTTATCCCCAAATCGAGATTTATACTCCAAACTCTTCACATTAGAGCTCAGTTAATTTTTTGGCTTATATCACCATAAAATTATCAAAATTTGATTTGATTATAAGGTATTGTTTAATTCACCTTATTTTTACTTATCTCTGAACAAATAAATGCAGATCAGATCATCGTTTTATGTGCAGTATTTTATAGCTAAATATCTTTAATTTTGTAATGAAAAAATTTATGAAAAACACATATTAATAAAATACACATTATTACGAATCTATCAAGACCCCACTTGATATATTTTTTTCGTATAAAGTATCATATATTTATGGTCAAAGTTTGATCAAATCTGACATTCAGATCAGATAAGTTCAGATAAGCAAAAATAAGGCGAACCAAACAAGGGCTCACAAAATCTAAAACTTTTATTATAACACGAAACCAAAAAAATAATAATAAAAAATAAATAAATAATCTAAAAATTGGATTTCATCACTAGGTAATGCGTCTAATAATAATGATGTCTAACTTTTATTATCACCACTTAACCTAATGCAAGGCAAGCGGATACGATGACTCTAGGTCATCACATTAGAGCTAATTAATGCAACGATTAAAAGCCCCTAACAATTGTATGCGTGACCTGGCCTCTTAGATGTTGTAGTGAGAGTTCTTATCGAATCTGATTGAATTTGAGAAAATTATTTGAGAACTTCTAGAGGTGAATTACTATTCATTGGAGGTATAGAGACCTAAATACACTAGGATCATTTCTATGATGAAGTTGACTAAAAACGTTAAGAAGGGGCATCTAATCTATTTCTGCAATGTGAGAAATTTGGATAATGAAGAGTCATCTAGGCCATGAGAACATCAAAGTAGTAAATGAATTCCTAGATGTATTTTCTAAGGAGATTCCATGTATGTCACCCAAAAGAGTAATAGGTTTTACCATAGATTTTGATTCTTAAAACATCACTTGTTTCCAAGGCGCAATGTCAAATGACACCTAAGGAGATGAGTGAATTAAAGGAGCAATTTTAGGATTTTGTTAGAAAAAAGCGTACATAATACCAAATGCATCACCTTGGGGACCCCCATTATTGGAGGAGCTCTAGTATTGTTTGTTAAGAAGAAAGATGGAAGTATGGGCTACGTATTGATTGTAGGGAGTTGATGAATAAGGTCACTATAAAGAACAAATACTCGTTTATGCTAGTTTTGTAGCCTGTTTTTTTAGTCTTTTTGGTAGTTTTTAGGGTCATATTTGCATAAGTCATCATATATCACTCTATTATGTCCTGTTTGTGTTTTTCTTAAGGTTTCAGGTTATATCATAGTCATTTAGATGCTTTTGAAGTGTTCAGAGTTGATTCAAATAATGTTTTGATGGAAGCCTATGAATTAAGTTTGTTGATCAAATATTCTATGCTAGTGGATGTCGATTTTGATTAGCGTGTACATGAAAATGAACATACCATCCAAAAGGGGTCACTATATGTGCCTTTCTGAATTAATTTGAGTTAAGAATGAAGCAAAACAGTAATGAACGATGAGGCAAAAATTGAACCGTGTGAACTGTTTCAATTCGACCATAGTTTTTGATATACACATCGAATTGAGACGATTTAAGTTGTTGCAAACTAGACTTGAAGAACTTTCCAATGATAGTCTGCATGCCCCTATAATATTCCTAAATTTCGAGTTACAACCTCCGAAGTTAACCCTACGAAGCTGCCAACCCATCGCCCATCCATCAGGCGATGGTCATGCTGTGCGTTAAGTTAAGGATGTAGATACTGATTGGGGAGATAGAAAACCAGCGCCCACTGGTCGAACTCCTCCCTTTGCATCTTGTCCGACCATCGCCCACCCATCGCCTGATGGGTGGGGTGTAACACCCTAATAATTCTCTCTTTAAACCTGTGAGGAACCTGAACAATATTCAAGAGAATTACTGGTGTGCTACCGCCACGTGTTCAAACGTTAAGGCTTTATCAGAAAATAGCAGCGGAAAACTAACTCAGTTATAAATAAGTTTCAAAACCACAATTGCGGCTTGTAAAAGTATATCAATATTAAATTGATGAATCGAGCAGATGTTAATTTGATATTAAAGACTATTTTCAATAAGAACTTAGATCTAGTAAATTGCGAGAGCCTGTTAGAATAACCAAAACCAAATTAAATCTTACAAATAGGAACCATTAATGCCCTTATTCAAAACCCCACAAAAGTAGTAAATAAATCAAACCAGAGTTTAAATAAATTCAAACTTATGAAAAGAAATAAACTGCAAACAATAACCAACTCTCCACTCGAAATCCCACCACCTTGATGCAAGTCCAAACTATGGAAACACCTGTGATGAGTCTACTCCCCAATATTACAAGTGTAAAAATTGGATTGTCACAGGGTTATTTAAAGGCGAAGGCCGTGACCAAAGAAAGACACACACAAAAGCACGCAATCAGCAAAGTTGAGTACATACAAGCTGCAAAATAAATTAAGAAATCCCTAACATGCTTCTAATAATCAAACATCATGCATCATTGAGACTCAACACACGAATCAACTATCAATTTTATTAAGACTTCACTATTTGGTAGTAGCTAACTCATTTATTTATTCATTGGATTAAGCAATAGACAAGGTTGTCCAACCCATGCTCAATTCGGAACATCAATAAAAGAAAAACCCCATGCCTCAACTCCTTTCGGAAACATCAATAAACATCCAACGACCACGGGCGTGACTTCGTGACCGTAGTTAGTATGAGATCTCATCTAACTCCTAGTTTTGAAAAGTATTTGAAATAAGAGATTCGTAGATCAGATGGCCTCGAGAAAAGTGCACAGCTAATACCCTGTGTACCCCAACCCCTGATTGTCATTACTCTAGATGTGCACAAATCTAGAGTTTTATTGCTTATCCATCTTGCACTTTACGTGATTTACAAGTTTAGACTTGGTGATGACTCATATGCAAACCCAATATATAATCAATCAAATATCACATCATTCCAAGCAATCCAAAGTTCCAATTCAATTCTTGATTTATTAGTGGCAAACAATATTTAGTATTGAATCCTTTAACTACCTCGGTATATAAACACCTTAAGTGCATAGGGCACTTCAAATCCTGAACCTCGTCTTAAAGACTTTAATGAACTTTCTCTACTCAAATTATAATTAATTCATGAAAGAGTATTAAAAATTAACCTCATGGAACCATTATCAAAATTAATTCCACTTATAGACAACCAAGAATCCATAACCTTTAATTAATCATAACATATCCAATTGGTAAGAAAATCACTTATACATCACCCACAACCGTAGTCATATACTTATATCTCAAACATGCCTCATACACAATATACGGAAATCACAATGTATAACCAAACAATTTAGCCCAATCTTCTCTATACATGATACTAAGTTAATGTTCTCGATACATCCCTAAACATGCATCTAAAGACAAAGGTTTCGTAAGTTGTACGTACCTTGAATAAACGAATTGGTATGTATGCCACTTTACTATCTAGAAATCACATTCAATAAAACTCCTTCCTAAACCAAACAATAACATCTCAATCAATACCCAATCAATCAAATTTACAGCAATACTAACTTACTTTAAAACCTCAAAATCCAAATCAAACAATACTTTAAAACCTTCCCTTTAGTTAAAATTAAAGGCTTATATATAGTTCTTTAAATTTTCTTCATAAGAAAACTTAAAATACACTCTTATACATAAAATTACAGCAAGTTTAAAGTTTAATAAAAAATCTGAAAATTATTTAAAACCCCTAATAGTCTCTCTTTTTAATGGGTGATTAAACCCTCTTTATAAAACATCAAAAATAGTATATAATATTTCCAGAATTTTAACTTAATTAAAAACCCTTCAAAACTTTATCAACACATCACTTTTATACTCAATTAAAAGTCTCCTAGGAAATATTAACTTCCTAAAAAAACAACCAACAATTAATAGTAGTAACCCAAATAATTTCCAACAATATAATATGATGAAAAACCTCTAAAAACTTCAATAAACATATATTTATGCTTAATTAACAGTAAACGTAATTAATTTTATTAATCAAACTCAAGGATAAAATTTTAAGCATTAAAAAAACTTCGTTAAAAATCAAAAATTGCTCGAAAATCATATTTAGAGGCTGAATTTGGCCACGAGAGGGTGGTGTTCACTGCCATAGGTAGTGAGTCTTTCTTAAAACGTTGTTTCCACATGAAATATACTACTCTTTTTTTTTTATCAAAATCGGATGAGTTAAGAACTTGATTGGGATTAATACGAGATTAATATTAACGAACATAAATCTAAAAATTAAAACACGAATTTACGTGTTCAAAATAATATGGAATTAAGTTAAACTAATCATTAGTTATAATCACCAAATTTTCAAAACATCATTATTATAAAAGCCCTAAATCAATTGTTCATAAAAAACCCTAAAATCATGATTTTCAATAATTAAAAACCCTATGTTATATTATTTACAAAATCTGAAAATTATGACATTTATAAAATCTGAAATTATATAGTTTAATCATCAAAATACAATTTGATACTAATTAAATTAATCAAACAATAAAATCAAAACCCATAAATCAATAATTATAATTACACAAATTAATAAAACAAAGGAAAAAAGAAAATAAACTAACCTTTTTGTGTGGAAAATTTTTGGGATTCATGGGGTATTTATAGGAGAGAATTTTAGGGTAAATAGGAAGATTGAGTCTCATAAAAATAATGGGTCAATTAAGTAAATAAATGGGTTAGGCTTGTTTGATTGGACATAAATTGTAGAATAAAGGTGCATAAAATAATTTGTTCAAATAATTTTCGTCCAAGATTAATAATTTGAAACTTTTGAAATTAAATTCCGGAAAATAACAAATAAATATTATAAATAAAAAAAATTTCATTTATAAAATATTTAAAAAATACGGGGATTACATGGGGTGTGCGTGCATGCAAACGATGAGGAATCCTATGTGGACTATAACACTTTAATTCGACTAATCATAAAATGTGTTTTTTTTTCCCTATCTTATTTTAATTATTATTTATCTTTAGATTAGAACTTAGGATATAATAAATGCTCTAAGGGATTATTGTTCTTGTGTCGTTCGTGCTTTTCATTATTTTTATATGTTCGTTTTTGGTTCTCTTATCCCTAGTTTCTTATGGGCAACTCCATGCATGGATTGTTCTTGAGTTTATTGATTTTATTCATTCAGATATTTAATTTCTCTCTTTTAATTATGCTTTCTCAAAATTGAATTATTAGATGTAGTTTCAATTATTTATTCATGCTTGAGTAGTTTACTTCTAAGGTTTTGGAATGATGAATCTTAATTGGTATTATTAATATTGTTATTATTAATTTCTCTAATTGATAGTGTGTAATTGTTAATCTTGCAATATGATCAACTGTTTGATAACAATTCTTATTATGTTAGCTTAGTGGTCGTACTGCATATGTTGAATTAAGATCGTTAAGACCCGACCGTAGGCTTAGCAATTGCATGCTCCAAATAATTGATTAATTAAATTGTTGATGATTTTATGATTGATTTTGAATTAAACACGTATGGTGAACCATAACCCTAGACCTTTTTATTAATTGCGTGCATTCTTATTTTTGTTTAAACTACCTTAATTCAATCCCAATTTCGTGATTTTGTTTAGTTTCTCCAATCTTTAGAAGTTAGATTAAATTGTCATCTCTCTCGATCCTATTTACCTATTACATTGCCAGGAGGTTTTGTTAGAAATTTATCTTTGACATGTGTGACAACCTATCAAATTTTGGAGTCATTGTTAGTTGGGGAGACCACTTAATTTTATTATTGTTATTATTGTTTAAAATAGGAAGGAGATTGTAATCAATCAACATTTTATTTAAGAAAAACTTAAAATCACATACATAATTATTTCGCTTCATCATAATTCATGCAAATAGGAAAGCATTATAAATACATGAGCATGATTAGCCAAATACACACTAGCTATTACACTACATCCTTATAGTGAAAAGGATCATACGTTACTAGGAACACTTAGAGGATTAGAGGCCGGATGGGATCAAAGTATCAAGCCCTTTAACCTAAGCAGTCGGGTTAAGTTATTTATAATATATTTAACCCGACTTTGATACATATGGTTGTGTTTTATATAATCACACATGCTCCACCGGCAAAAGGTGCCTCAATACTAACAGACTCACTCAATACATGTACCATTACAACAAGGAGGTCCAAATATAATGTTACAATACTGCCGGGGACCAGCGCACTTCAAAACTTCCCCGCTATCATTTGTTGCGACTTCTTGCTTAATTCTTTGGGCGTCCAAACCACGATTATGCGACTGCGTAATCATCATATTTGTTTCATGGTATCCATTTTCATCATCAATTTTTGGTGATTGGACTATCATCACTTCTTCTATTACCATCATTGGCATTTCCGTAGAAGTTTTTGGCATCGTTACAATGGCCATAGCTGAAATTTTTTAAAAAAAATGTATCAAGAATTACAGAGACTTTTTTTTTATTATTTTTTTTATTTTTTATTTTTATTTTTTTTTATCAGAGAGTAATATTTGAAGAAAAAATGTAAATCCTTTTTAACTATATAGTCCTTGTAGCTTTACGATTTATACTACTATATCTAGTATTAAGGGCGTGTTCGACGCTAGTATTTGAGTAGCTTTCAGTGTTTGGCAAAATAATGGTTAGGGTAGCTTTTAGTGGTGGGGGTAACTTTTATAAAAAGTTAAAAATATTAGTTTTTGAAAATAGAGGTAGCTGTTGAAATTTAATCTATAGTTTTAAATATAAAATATTGATTATTATATGTAACAGCTAGTTAAAAATTTATCTATCTTCACAGCTACAACTTGTTGACAGCTAAAAGCTACTTACACAGTTAATAGCTACCTTCACAGCTATATCTTGCTGAACACGCCCTAAATGCTCTTTAATTTTAACGGTGTTTGTTTGTCAATACATCACTATGGCCATAAATCTTTAGACTCAAAGACCATGTTCAATTCCGGTTAAAAAATAATGAATATAGATTGAAGTATTAAAAAACATTCATTCCCGTCATATATTCATATATTATCCAATGAAAATCATTTTCAGCCTCATAAAATAACAAAAAGCTGAACGAAAAAAGAAAAAAAATTAAACATCATACTTATTTGGTACATGATATTTCCTTTATTTCAGATTAGCAGATGACTGACACATTTTATTTAGGCACGGTTACCAATGTTTAATTTCAAATGTAATATCTTTAGTTACGTACAACAAAAAATTAATTTTTTTTTTATTTTTTTTTATATTTGAATAATAGACAATGAGACAAATTAAACAAGATCTTACCCGACTATTAATGTTTTTACATGAGAATAAATCACCAATTAAATTTAGTCTAAGTAACTTATATCTTGACGTGCCAAATAAATATAAGAGCGAAAGTACTCTGTTACAGGGTCTTCCATTCCTTGTACGTTATATCTTGAGTTATTGAATTATTTCTTTAGAAGTATGAAACATGTAAGTACATTAAAACTTCAACTATAAATTAAAATTTAAAGAATTTTTATTCAAAAATTTTGTTTTTATATTTTAGACATGACCTTATGTAATTGTCTTGGTTCTCATTCCTTATATGAAATAGGTTTACAATGCCCTCAAAAAAAAAAAAAAGTTTACAAAAAATCAATAGGAGAGTTTTAATACGATAACTTTGCAAAGTTTTCTTACAAATAATAAAATAAAATAAATCTAATCACGCAAACTTAATACACTATTTATGACTTATAACCTAAATTGAATATCCATTTTGTAACATCTACTGATTCCATTTTTCTCAAATGTCATTTTCAAAACAATAATCATTAACCTATAACTAAAAACGAACCTAAAATGACACTTGTCACAATCTCATTAAAAAAATTTCCGCCCATTTTACTTTTCATTTTTATACAGATACTTTAAGGAAATCATTTTATAATCATTTTAAGTAGTCTTTTATTTGGTATTATTTTTGTAAAAAAAAAATGAGGTAAATATTATTAAACAATACTACTATATATTATTTTAGTTTTCGATAATACTATAAAACTTTTTTTTTCCAATTTTGTTACTTTTGCAATAATGTTTAATTCAATTAAAAATAAAACAATTTTGTTAAGATATATATACACTTTATTTTCTATTCTTAAAAGTCGTATCAATACTAACGCAGTAACGCAGCATGTGCGGGTACTATCCTTAGTACTTTTTTACAAAAAAATAAAAACTTCAAAGACCTCTTTTTTTTTTTTTTTTAAAGTCAAGTCTAATTGTCTAAGTGTCACTAGTCTTGACATTGATAGAGTTACATATAAAATTAAAGTTATATTTATTTTTAAATTAGTATTATGATTTAAGTTTTTTATACAATTCAATGCAATAACTCTTTATAAAATTTAACAATAACCGTGCATTGCACGGGATTTAAACTAGTTTAACAAATAATTTTATTATTAATATTAACAAATTAAATGTCTCAATCTCTTTGATTATAAATGTAACTACAATTATCTACTTTTTTTTTTGTTTTTATTGTTATAATTAATAAGTTGATCCACGAAATAACTAAGTTAATGTTGAGCCTCTATGACATGTGTTTTCTTGTGAACACTGCACCAAATAATAAGGGGGGGGAAAAAAAAGTAAGTACTCCCTCCGTCCCTAAATTACATTCCTCTTTGGAAATTTACACGGGAATTAAGGAGGAAAGAATAAGACAAATAACAATAATTAGATAATGCAATGGGAAGTATAAAGATAGATTATTTATTACTCATGACATGTCACCAATCCTTTGCAAAAAAAAAGGACCAATCACATGCTCCTAATTGAAAATTTTTAACCAATCATATTCATGTAATTTGGCACAAGGATTATGAGTGAGATTAGGTAAGGATGAGTGAGAAAGCATTAAATATAAAACAGAAAAAAAGAGTTGATTTACTAAAAAAAACTTACCAAAAATAGAAAGAAGGAATGTAATTTAGGAATACCAAAAATAGAAAGGAGGAATGTAATTTAGGGACGGAGGGAGTATTATTTAGATATATACAAACCTGTTGAGGTACTGAACATGAGCAACATTGCTAATAGAACAGGAGCAACCAGAAAGTTAATTGAGACCTTTTCCATTTGTTGCACTTATTACTTAAACTTGAACATATTAAAATACTTTGCGTAAGTGTGTTTATCTTTTGGGTGAAATAATGCTTCTATTGCTATATACGGAGTATATTACTTCATATTAATCCTCACAAGTCACGACCCTTTCTATTTATAGTAGCTACTTTGGGAAAAATGGAAAGGGTACGTGGCTGGGTGGGTGAGGAAATGCGGAGTAATTAATAGTAGATCAGATTAACTAAATAAACAATTAATAAAGGATTAACTAACAACAATGTAACTATAATTCAATTCAACCCTGCATCCTTTCAAAAAAAAAAAAAAAAAAAAAAAAAAAGAAAAAAAATACAACCCTGCATGCGTTCCTCGAGGGATACTAAATATTCATATTAGTATAACTAATATACTCCATACTAGCTCTTCTATCAGCCAAGTATTGGCATATACTAGTTTAGTGGTAACCTTCCAACTTTCTGGGCATGGCAGAGAAGAGCAGAACTTGGGTCGGCAGAGCAGAGCAGAGGAAGAGTCAGTAGAGCAGAACAGAACAAAGTACAGCAGATCATATTGAAGCAGAGCAGAATAGCGTAGAATAGAGCAGATTTTATTATTATTATTATATAACCTATAAAAAGTTAGTGGGTAGCCAAGATACAATCTGGGCCCCCACTCCTCTAGCTATAGAAAAGCCGATCCTAGTAAAGATATGAGCTGCAGCACGAGCTCCAATATCCTGAGTTTTCGAGAACTTCTGAATCCGTTTCAGCAATGCAACAACGTCCTTTTCTAACTCCCCAAGAGAAGAGAAAGAGAAAGGAAGGAAGCCATATCCAATTGCTCGACAACTGGATTCGTACTTGATCCGCTTCCGATTGGCCGCATCAATCACTACCCGTCCAAGAACAAAGTCAGAAAGCCCATACCGTGTCAACAGAGAAGACCCTGTCAAGTCAACACAGACATCGCAACCACGATCCCAAAGTAACACATCTGCAAGTCTGAGAGCCCTGTTGTTCCCTCCAGATAACCCAATGTCCACCTCCTTTCTAGCTGAAATCCCTGACCGATAACCAACATCAACAAGGGTATCCCGAACAACATTATGCCGATGTTTAATGCCCATAATACCAGCACAATACACCGTGTGATCACCAAAAATATCCCCAGTAAAAGCCCTTAAACAAGCAGAGCATAGCGATTGTGATAGAGAACAATGGAACACCCAACGAACCGGTAGCACAACACACATCGATAAGTCTTGGCGTTCATCGTTTGACCCAACCCCGAAATAGGGACCGCCCTAAGCCAAGCAAAGGTGTGATCACCCTGCTGTGATTTCCATTTACTGATTGCCGAGGAGTTAAAGAATAAGCAGATTCTGCTGAAGCGGTAACCTATGTGAAATACATATCTGCCAATTTCTTCATGATTTTAGGGGCGGCGACCTCAATAGGATTACTCAAAATGCTAGACTCCACTGTTCCATTAAACAAACCAAGCGCATCTTTAAAGGCTCGTCCAAGACCAACAACACCAGCATGTCGTAGAAGTTGTGTCTACAAGCTAGCCGACTGCAACCAAGAAGCAAGAAAAGCATAGTGACGAACATCACCTGCGAAATAAACACTAAGCCCTCCAAACGCAAATGGTAAGGTGGAAAGCCGCCACTACCAGTCGCCAAACCCATACCCCAAAGCAGTAACAATACGCTCCAAGGAAGATCGAAGAGCCCCATCGAAAGTGCGCTGAGCCGCCTCAAAAGTACTAGGAGGACAAGTACACAATGCAAAGTAGAGTTTAGAAACTCCGGTACATGCCCTAAGTAACAACAGCTCACACCGAGGATCAGCCAGTATAGCGACCTTATCCATAAGGGCAATGGTCTTGGTCACCCTCTACATCACAAGCTCACCACTAAAACCAGAATTAATTAGAACTAACGGGACCACCAAGCAACCTAACACCACGCAAAGGTCGAGCAATATTAAGTGGAAAGACACCTTTATGCCTGCTTCGAGGGTCTTCTGTAAGCCAGAAAACTTCAGTTTTCTCCACGTTAAGACGTTATTATTACCTGTACTATTATTATTATCGCATTATTATTATAATCATTAAATATTATTATTAAATAGTAATTATTATGATTATTATTATTATTATTAAATATTATTTAATTATTATTTTTATTATTATTATTATTAGAAATTAATAATTATTATTATTATCTTTAAATATTAGTTATTTTTATAAAAAATCAATTATTATTACTATTAATTATTATTATTATTACTATTATTATCATTATTAGTATTACTATTATTATTATTATTAAATATTACTATTATTATCATTATTATTAAATATAATTATTTATTATTATTTTTAAAATATATTATTATTGTTATTATTATTCAATATTAATTATTATTATAATTATTAAATATTATTTATTTATTATTATTATTAAATATTTATTTTTAATAATATTATTAAAATAATTACTAAATATTAATTATTAATTATTATTATTATTATTATTATTATTATTATTATTAAATATTCATTTCTAATAATATTATTAGTATTATTACAATAATTCAATATTAAGTATTATTTATAATCATAGAAGGGCAGAGCAGAGCAAAGCAGCTCTAAAGAATGGAGCCCAACTCCTATAACTTATCAATCATTTAACCCCTATAACAGTGACAAAGTAACCTTATAACACTGACAAAGTAGCCTCTGTAACAGTGACTGAGTAACCCCTTTAACATTAAGAATTGAAGTAACCCCCACGATGGTTGGCCACAAGGTGTAGCCAGTCGTATCTAAGAATTTGTGATATTGTATTATATATAATTTATTATCATCTATGTGGGTTCATCGAAAGTACCAACAAAGGAAATTTTAGAAATGTATGTAACCATAGCAGGATATTTTTACATCTATTGTTTGAAATATATATGATACCATATTACTTTAATGATAAACAATCACTACTAGAATTCGGTGAAATTGCGACCGTTTTTCTACGACCATCAAAAAAGGGTCGCAAAATATGAATTTTGCGACCGGATTTTATGCGGTCATAGATTTGTGACCGTTTTAAAAGCGGTCGCAGATTTGCGATCGTTTTAAAAGCGGTCCCCAGATTTGCGACCGAATTTAAGTTATAGGACAGTCGCAAATGTATTTAAACATTTTCCTTAAAACAATACTTATCAAAAATAATTTGAAATAAAAATAGTTTTATTACGACCGCTTAAATTTGCAAATTGCGACCGACTGTTGATCAGTTGCAGATTTGCGACCGCTTTTAGCCGTCGCAAGGGAGTTATTTTTTTTTAAAAAAATGGGTATAAAACGGAGTAACTAATTCACCATAACCCTAATCTATTCACTATCGCCACAACTCTCTGTTTCTCTTTCTCTCTCTTCTCTTTCCTTTCTCAAGCACTCCATCTCCCTTCTCTTTCCTTTCTCCTCCTTCTCTTTCTTCGACTCTTCTCCATTTTCACTCTCATATTCTTCTTCATTCTGGTGTGTGGATTTTTGTCAACAAATTAAAAAAGAAGTTTGGTGTTAAGATTTTATTATGATTTTCATCATAAAACAAATTGTGGTGTGTGGATTTTCATAAAAAATGAAGTTTGGTGTTCATGGTTAAATTCGACCACAAAAATTCCAGATCTGGATGTCTTATGGTCGAATTTGACCATATACACCTAAAGAGGAAGAATTATTGGATAAGGTATGTTGTTTTGTTTGTTTTTGTTTAGTTTTGATTTTTATGAATTTATTTTGTCATCTAAATCATCGAATTTCCATGTTTTGTTTTGTCTGGTTTGTTTATTTTTCGGTTTTTGTTTAAGTTTTGGTCCGAATTTGTTGACTTTTGGTTTAATTTTTAGTTTTCGTTGATTTTGTTCGAATTTTCATGAACTTTGTACATATTTTGTTCGAATTTCATTGTTGTTGGGGTTTGATTTTGAGTTCTCTTTAATTTTGTTCGAATTTTTGAGAACTCTGGGTTTTTTTAGATCTATATTTTGTGGGTTTTTAGGGTTTATTTTCTGTGTTTTTAGTGAATTCTCGTGGTGGGTGGCGGTGGTGTGAATTTTCGTGAGCGGCGGCGGTGGTGGTGGTGTGAATTTTCGTGGTCGTTAGTGGTGGGAGTTGGCAGTGGGTGGAGTTGGTTCGGGTGATCTGGTGGGTGTCGCTAGCTGCCAAGTTGTGAAGTACAGGCATTAATGGGTGCCTTTAAAAAAAAAAACTTTTAGCGACCGTCTAAAGCGGTCGCTATTTTCTTGATTTGCGACCGCTAAAATTGTCATATCTATTAACATTTGCGGCCGTTTGGGATAATGGCCATTGAAAATAATAAAAACGGTCGTAATAAATCTGCGACCGTCATGCGATCGTAATTATGTTTTTTTGCGACCATCTAAATTACGACTGTCATGTTACGACAGTTGACGGTCACAATAACATTTCACGACAGTTTTTTGCTATTTTCAACGACCGTTCGAGGCGGTCGCAAAAATCATAATTTTTAGTTGTGAATATGATTGGCTCATTTTTTCATATAATAATATGTAATCTTCTAATACATACAACTCAATTATAATGTTTGGAAGGACATTTTATGAAACTATTTTTACGAGAAACTACCTAATGAAAAAAATAGGAAAAATTGTCGGGAATAATCCGACCTTCGGCTCATCCGATCCGCCCAAATTAATCCCACCATTCGATTATTTTTAAATAATCTGACCTTTATACCCACTCCGCTACAATGGTCCCAATCGATCATTTGACTTGCTATAGCAAGTTACATGACACGTGTTGACATTAAATTGGTGAAAAAAATAAAAAAAGTAAAGTTATTAATTTAATACCCCAATACCCCAACCACCTTCCATGGACACCAGCCCGACCACCATCCACGACCACGCAACCCATCCCAGCCCGACCCCCAAGCGCCATGCTAAACACTCTCTCCCTCCCCCTGATCTGCTGACTCGGAGTCCCCTCACCCTGAAACCACTAACCACCCTCGAAAACCCCTTCCCCCGTCCCGATCCCAGTCCCCTTCCCTGCCCCGTCCAAATTCCCGATCGTTCCTCCCTTTATCCGTTTTGATTCCAGCCCCCTTTCCCGATTTCGGCACTCTCTCTTTCACCCGTCGCGATTTTGGCTTCTCTCTCTCCTTCCTTCGTCGCGATTCTAGCCTCTCTCTCCTTCCCTTTCCCCGATTTCGGCAGCTTGTCTCTGTCTATATGGGGTTAAAGGGTTGGGTTAATGGGTAAATGGGGTTGGCTTAGCTAGGTGGGATTCTGGTCACGCAGTGGTTTCAGGTGTTGGTGGGATGGTGGTTCCAGGGTTTAGGTTGGGTGGTGGTGGTATGGTGGTGGCTGAATTGGTGTGGCTTAGGTTGTGGTTGTGGTTTTTTACTACTTTTTTAATTTTATTTTTTAGACTAATCAAGTAGTGACACGTGTAACTTATACTTAAAAAAAATTATTACCTACTCAACCGGTTCCAAGTAAAATGGGACCATTTATAGCGGAGTGGGTATAAAGGTCGGATTATTAAAAAATAATCGAAAGGTGGGATTATTTTGGGCGGATGAGCCAAAAGTCGGATTATTTCGGGCAATTTTTCCAAAAAAAATATTGTAAGAAACTACCTTATAAAAAGGTAAATGTTGTAAGAGACAACCCTTAGTCGAAAATTCATCGTTGACTTTTATTTTCCGGCGTTGACCATGTCACGTGCCAATTAAGAAAAAGGGAGGGAAAGGGTAAATTAAAAGTCACGTCATTGACACGTGATGTGGTCAACGCCGAAAGTCAATGATGACTTTCCGACCAATGGTAGTTTATTACATCATTTACTCTTTTATAAGGTAGTTTCTTACAACATTTTTTTGATTAAGCAGTTTCTCGCAAAAAAGTGTTTTATAAGGTAGTTTTTTCACAAAATGTCTTTTTTTGGAAATTTTAATAGAACATAAAATAAATATTTTTCAAAAAAAACTATATATTAATAGTAAAAATTACATAAATGAAACTAAAAATATGATAAGTAAATTTTTTTTGACAATTGTAGACACCCATTTGTGTCTCCCCAAAACCAAACCCGGTGATGAGTACCTTTCACGTCGAATCATAATCGAATGAAGTGAAAGTGTGGAAAGTTTAGTGTTGCGGATAGTTTTAATTTTTTTTCTCTTCTCTCTGTTTTTTAAAAATTATTTTAAGAAAACAGCCAATCTAGTTTGGTTGGTCCATGATATGGGTCCAATAGTAGTGTAGTTGGATGGGGCTTGAAAAGACCTTTCCAACGATATATTATAAGCCCAATTTCGATGAATATTGAGGAAGTTATGGCCAAATTACTAAACTGGGCCCGGTTTGAGCCAGATATGCGGCCCAATGATCTAGAGGAGGGTCTAATATAGATTTATCATTCCTAATGCAATTAGGAATGGTTTTAGTCTTCTAGATTATTCTACAAGGTTCTTTTCATTCCTAATTCAATTAGCATTGATAAATTGACTTTTGTTGACTTTTTAGAGTTTTAATCAGAATAAAAGAATGTTTTTGAGGAAATACGATTTTATCCTCCTTTATGGTCATTTTTTTATCTGATTTTAGAAAACGCGTCAATAATTTAGTCAGCGCCAAACTCCAGCATTAGCGCCTGACGCTAAGCTTGGCGCCTGGCGTTAGCGTTAGCGCTAACCCCATTTTTGCGTGTCAGAACTCTGTTTTGATTTTTTTATCTTTTTGGTTGATTTTCTCTATAAATAGCCTTCTAAAAACTCCGTTTTCATTCACCAACTCTCATCAAGAATTTCTTGATTCTCTCTCTTTTTTCTAAACTACCCTTTTACAAACACAATTCCTCATACATTAGCACTAGAAACACCTAGCCAAATTCGAAGTTGCCTTCGCCCTAGACGTGAAAGGTTTTAATTTCTAAGGGTTTGGTCCCAAATCTCTATTTTAATTATTTAATTTAATTGTTGTTTTATTATTTTCCTTGAAGTTACTAACGTGTGTATTTTGTTATTAGAAAGAGATACGAGGCATCCAAGTAAGTGTTTTAATTGTTTAATTGATATTATGATATAGAAATCATGCTTAGATTGTTATTCTGATTCCTAGTATCATGTTAGGATGTTTTATTGCTTCCTAATATCATGTTTAGGGTAAAGAATATAATGTCAATTATGATTTCTATGATGCTTCCTATTCTTTTCTTAATATTCATGTTAGTATCATGTTAGGGTTAAAGCTTTGATTTTTATTGTTTAGTGACATGCTAGGGTTTGTTATTAATCTTATTAGTATCATGCCTAGGATCTTGTTATTATTATTATTATGATGATTTATTATGTTGCTTGATTTTTATTGTTATTGCTTGATCACACCTTTTATGCATGTTTAAAGAGAATTGGTACTTGTAATCACGCTTAATAAGATAATTAATAATCTTGTTTAGGGTTAATTTGATTATAATTCAAGTGATCGCCAATAATAGACTTATTTGTGCATTAATATTCAACCAACATAGATTAAACAGGTTTAGGGTTAATCCTATTGATTGCATGTTAGTCAGAAAGCGCACATGAGTACGATCAGAATAAAGTAGAGGCCTATTATTAGGGCAGGTTCAATCTCTTTTAGGTTGGATTTGTACCTTCATCCCCGAACTACCAGTCATGGTTCCAGACCTATTGGAGTTGACGATCTCTTGGATCGTTAAGGGGTGTAACCTTCACCCCGTGAACGGTTTACAAGTTCCTAAAACTTGTTGGTGACTCTTTTGCTCTATCTTCCTTCCCTTTGGACGCCACCGTACTTTAGTGTACGATCAAGTGGGGTTCAAGCTAGGGGTAATGCTTGAAATATTCCCTACAATAATAATATTTTATACCTAAAATAAAGTAATACAATTATATTTATCACTAGGAAAAATAAAGTTAATTATGAATTATGTAATCGTTAAAATATTATGATAATAGTCATATATCAAACGATCACTATAAAATTTTCAAACCATAGAAAGGATAATCATAGATAGCGTCATGCTAAGGGCCTGTTCTCTTCAGCTTAATTTCAGTTCAGTTTAGTTCCTAATTTCTTTTTCTCATAAACAATTCAATTCATTTCAGTTTAGTTCACTTTAGCTCAGTTCAATTCAGTTCTTTTCAGTTTAATTCATTTGATTATATGAGAACAGGACCTAAATTTAAATAATTAGCTCCAAAGCCGCACAAAATGCGAGGATCCTCTTAATTAAAATATGTCTAGTGTATAGGTATACTTGTTATATACATTGGGCAAACGTCTAAGTTGTTAGTTTAATATCCCTGCAAGCAAGACTCGCATATATAGATAGATCACATGAATAACTTCAAATTAGAGATTCAGCATTAAAATCATCACAACGTTTTGATGAACCGCCTCAATCCACCGGTTGAATTACTGCATAATATCCTTCCTACCGTTAACTCTGATATGATCTTGCCACAGCTCCCATGCTTGCTTGCATGGGCTAAACTGGCGCCCCATGTATCCTTGAAAATTGCATAATCACCATTTTTATTATATGACTACAGTTGTAGGAACTCTTAGTCTCATCAATAGCCGTCCGCTAGTCTCTACCGCTCTACCCAAGTACTACCTCCGTTAAATGTTATGTGGAACTTTGGGGTATTATTTGTGAAATATAAAATATTCCAAATTTGCACATAACATTTAACGAAGGTAGTATATAAATAAGGAGTATATCGGTATAACTAACATATACATTTCCTCCGTTCTTGAAAGTTCGACTTACTTTGCATTTGCATGGTCTCTAATGAACATCTTTGACCATTAATAACTTCGACTATGTATATGTAAAATTTTTAAAAAGATATATGAAACATTTATCATTAGGGGAATTTAATAAGATCAAACTTGCTTGTTAATATATTTTGCTTGTATAAATCATATAATGTGGTCAAAGTTACTTGTTTTGACTACATAAATTGTAGATGAGTCAAATTTTCAGGAATGGAGGTAGTATAATTTTAGAAAAGGTGATTTGAATAGAGTTAAATATAACGTAGGAGAAAAAAAAAAAGAGTAGGATTTAATGTTAGAATACTAACCTGTTATGATTAAGATGAGTCATGAGTATAATTAAAATTATAGATATCGAACAGTGAGTTTTGATTACTGATGATGAATTCGATCAATTGCACAAAAAACATGGAGCAGCAAAATTAAACAACTGATTGCAATTAAGCTACGTGTTTTAAGAGTTGCGCTACGAAAGCCAGCGGAGACAATCGCACATGACCGTTGCATTGCATGTAGATGCAACTAATATTAATGCATACACATATATATAGCACATTTATTTAATAAAGTTAATAATAGGATTTTTTTGTTAAAAACTACCTAATAAAACCCAGATTTTGTGAGAAACTATCTAATTAAAAAAATGTTGTAAAAAACTACCTAATAAAAGGTAAAATGTTGTAAGTAACTACCTAACAAAATGTTAATTGTTGTAAAATACTACCTCTGCCCGAAATCCACCATTGACCCACCTCAAAACACCCTCAAAACCACCGCTTTCACCCTAAAACCAACACAACCTAGTTGAAATTGCCTTCACCAAGTCGAAACCACCCTCTAACCCCAAAAACAACATCCCAAATCACAAAATTAAACTACCCTCACCAACTCGGAATATCTTCTAACCACTCCAAAAATAAACCTTACCACTTTGAAAAGCAGCCTCTGTGGTGGTTTTGGGGGTGTTTTGAGGTAGGTCTAACGCCTTAAAATTACATGACATTTACGGTGGAAATTCGGCCAAAGGTAGTACCTTACAACATTTTACCTTTTATAAGGTAGTTTCTTACAACATTTTTTTTATTAGGTAGTTTCTCGCAAATTTTAGGTTGCATTAGGTAGTTTATGACAAAAAAAAAACCTTAATAATATGATTCACATTATTTTATTGATCAAAAGGGGTAGGTACCTTTTTTTTTTTTTTTTTTTTTGTGTTCATAAAGGCGGGGGTGAGAATCGATCCCATGATCTCCTGAAACCGGAAGGAAGACTCTAACCTCTTGAATTATCCCTCACTCTCAGGGTACATACTACATACTAATGAATCCACTAATATGTTATGGTATATATCATGGTGATAGTAAAATAATTAACACTCCCGTTTATATATATATATATATATATATATATATATATATATATATATATATATATATATAGCTAGCTTATCTATTTATTTCATGGTATAGGAGTTGCATGCATTTTTTTTTTTTTTTTTACAATAGGATCTGTAAACGAAAAACTAAACAACTACACAAAACAACCATTACATTAAGTGACAAAAACCCAAGAAGGACCAATGCGAGCAAGCTTCACATGCACGATCTAAGTTGATAGACTCCGGAACAAGAGGCGAACCCGGACGTCGTTTTGATCCCACGCGATCCATCCTACAACATGTAAAAACCTTATCAGAGCACATCTTACCTGATGTCCGAATACGAGAATGAGAAATAGTTCGTTGTTGGCGATTCAAGCGAGAGGAAATCCTAAGCCTTGACAGCAAAGTTGGAAGTCGAAATGCAAAAACCTGAACACTGCCTACAAACCCATGAGAAGTAGCCCCTATCTGTGGGCTAGCTTGAAATGTTGAGGCCTTGATCAACTCTTCAGGAACTTGATTTGCAGCTGTGTTAACTGTGGGCGATTGAGAGAAGCACACAAGACCTTTTGAACGAGAGTCGCTTGGCGCTTCAAGCCACACACTGGAGGAACCAAAGGAATAGAGGTCTCCGCTTCCCTGGTTTTTTCACCTAGGGGGACCTCTGTCAAGATTTGAGTTTTACTCGGGACAACCCGAACCGTCATTATTGATACAGATTTTGAATGATAAAAACTGAGCACATCACCATGCATAAGACGCTGCAAATTAGAAGATGTATTCTGAAGAGATGAACCAGAACTTCCACGGGATCAGAACTTGTATAGGTGTAAACCATTATCCAGCTTAATTGACCCCGGATAGGACTCACTTCCTAAAACATTTGGGACCTTAGCATTTGACTCTAGCGAAGACACCCCACTCTCAGGACTTACAACATCACACTCCATACCATCCCTACTAGGCAACACCTCTGCAATGACCTCCATATCACAAACTCCTTGCATTTCTGAAGTTGAGGTAACTTCAAGGATGGGCTTAGACCTTAAACTCCCCAAATTGTGATTTACAAAAGAGGAACAACCTAAAAGTCTTTCAACCTCCTGTAATTCTTTTAACACTTCCAAATTTCTCGAATCACAGTTAATTTCCTTGCAAAGGTCGGATTTGGCGGATTTAAGATCGCCTAAACCCTTAAAAGCCAAGGCTCTCCTAAAAAAGCCTTTAGTATGATAGGAGTCAAACCTCAACACAAACGAACATAACTTAATTACTCTATCAAATTCCTGTAATTTTAGGGCACACGGATCCAGATTGAGATGTAAAGCAAATGCTAATGAGCGAAACATAGCAAAAGCTTCCCAAGTCGATGGCAAACTAAAACACAACAATTTACTCACTAAATCATATTTGGACAAAGCAAGTTTAAATTTGCTTTCTTTGAACAAGGAGTTACCTTCCTCCTTGAAAACTTTAGAACGGACTAACACATAATTCGGACAAGCCAACGAATCAAGAATACGAACAACATGCTTGTTATTATATTCACTGGGAAGATGGAACTCAGAAAAAGTAGGACACAGTTCCAACTCCATCTCAAAAAGAGCTTCAAACTAAGACCAAAGAAACACCTAACACTAAAAGAACAGAACACGTCCCTTAACTGACCACGGATAATCAATGGAGCAATATCCAAACGAAGAAAAACTCTAAACACGCCAACAAAATAAAACCCCAAGCCAACAAAATTAAACCAAAGGAACCAACTTGAAACTCTTACACAACTAGATTAAACCCAGGCACTAATACTAAAATCAACCTTAACAACAAGAATAACTTAATTAAAGACCAAGTCAACACACAACAAACTAGGTAGTAAGGTAGAAACGAGAAAGCTTAGCTTGGGAGATGCAGAAAAACAAAGCCCAGAAGAAGATATAATTGAAATACGTACGTAGATAAAATACTCTTCTTCCTCAAAGCAACGGTGCAAAGATAAACAACTTTACACCAAAACGCTGCTACTCAGGCAAATGTTTTCGTCCTCGAACTCCCTGGCCTTCTTTATTAAAAGAAACTAGAGTTGGATAAAGCAAACAAGAGACTACAGGGCTCGACGGCGACTGCAAGGAGAAGAAAAGCCAGACGCCGGCGAGCATGCATTTTTGTTATTGTTAAATATGAAAGGAATGGTGTCCTTCGAACAAGTGTAATATTCCGTTAGTGGGTTCAGAATTATTAGAAAGCTAATATATTCAGTGAGGTCAAGTGATCGGAATGCCTGGGTGGAGGCCGCTTCCGATCAGTAATATTAATGAATAATTAATATTACAACTTAATCTTGACTGAACCCTTCGGGTCACACCCAAGCATTCAACAAATCGAACTGACGAATTGATTCGGAAGGAATTAATGAGTCGACCGAGTAATATTTATTTAGACATCGGAAATTCGAGCTTAGAGCGTCGAAACCGAGCATCGGAAGTCGAGTAAAAAAATAGTGAAAGACGAGACGAGAAATAGTAATAAATCAACAAAAGACCAAAATACCCCTAGCATTGGAATGCCCAAGCAAACCGAGTGCTAAGGGCGTATGGCCTAACATGGTGGCTAGCATGCGCACCAAGCCGAGCCTAGGCTGGCTGGTGCGTGCTAGCGCACCCATGCTAGCATCGCAATGCTAGGCGCTGCCTAGTGCGTGCTAGCATGCTAGGCGCAGCCTTGTGCGCGCAATGGCTAGCAAGCCATGCCGCAATAAGCTGCAGCAGCTAGCACGCTACGCGCGCCAGCTCGCCACAACTAGCAGCAGCATGGCTAGGCCATTGCTTGCTACCTAGAAGCGCTGGCCAAGGCACAAGGGCAGCAGCAACCCGCACAAGCATGCTGGGCTTGCTGGCCAGCAATTCCTGGCAGCCCGCATGCGAGTGCTGGGCCTGCTGGGCTTGCTGGGCGTGGCTGCCACGGACTGCAGCACATGGCAGCCCACCTTGGCTGCCCTGGTGCCCAAGGGTAGGTGCCATGTGGCTAGTGATCTTTGAGTGTGTGTGAAGTGAGGTGGCCGGTTATGGGAGAGGGAGTGAGGAGCAAGTTTGGCCCCCCCTTTTCCAAGTGGTCCTCACCTAACCACTCACATGAGCTTGCCACTTGTTGATTTATTACTAGCTTGATTATTAATTTTATTTTAGCTTTAAAATAAAATGGAAAAATCATACTATCCCACATTGATGGGAGAGTAAATGATACTCCCATCATTTCCTATAAATACCCAAGTATGGGCATTGGGAATGATGCTTGAGTAAGAGTTGGAAAAGGCATCACAATTAGTGAAAACCTTTGAACTCAATATAATTACTCGAGTTTTAATGGTCGGGTCTTGCTAACCCCAAGACATTGGACCTAGTCGGTTTTGTTGGTGCGGGTGGACTTCGTTGGAGGTCTCCGTGTGAGCGGGACTTGAAGCTTTCAAGTAAGAGCTCATTTTGGAGCGAAGCACGCGTCAAAGGTAATTAGCTTATCTTAATCTTGTGATTAATATAATTATGTTTATGGTTTTATTTATTGCGAGTGCGGTCTTGTTTTTGGGTTTGTTTCCGCGGTGAGTTGGACTCACCAAACCCCAACAGCGGTATTGGAGCCTCGCTCGTTTATTTTTAAAATCATAATATTTTCAAGGTGTTTTTATGGTTTAATTTTTCTGGTTTTAAGTCCCTAATTAGATTAGTAACTCGTTTTTCCAATTTTTACCTCGTATTAGAGCTGTCTTCAGCTCCCGAACCCAGATTTCGACCCAAAAATAGTGGATTTTGGGTGGAAAAGGCGTTCTGGAAATGGTTTTACCCTTTCAGGACTCGGTTTTTAGCCACAAAACAACCAGAAATGCATTTTTCGAGGGATTTTTTGTTTTGACGAAAAATTTTAAGTCTTTCTAACCTTGAAAATTGATTGCATATTTATGGTGGTTATGTATTTGGTTCTTTCCTTCATTTATATGAAATTTTAGACCACTTTAAGCATGATTACTTGGTAGTAATTGGTGCTTGAAAGTTTAGTTTTATTTTTCACATAATTGCAAATTGATTGCATTAAGTGTGAAATTGTTATTCTTTGTTGCTTCCAAGTACTAAAGATTCAATCTTTATTTATGATAAGTGATTGAAACTTTGAGTTACTAAATTCCATGAATTTTGGTTAAACTTTGTTGATTTAATCATTTTTTAGTTGATTGGAATCATAAAGTTTAAAACTTGTGATTGAAATTGGTTTATCTTCATATTGGAAGATATAATTTTTTCATGGAGTCACAAGTATTAAAGTTGGAGTCTTTATTGAACTTATGTTCATTTTTTCCAACTCCCTTTTATTTTGTCAAAATCTCAAGATTAATTTAAAGTGATTAAATTAATAGTGAGAATTGCCCTAATTTATTTCATTACACCAAGTTAAACCAATTTTATTAAAGAATGGTTCTTGGAAATAAATTTGGTTAATTGCTTTTGGATGAATTATTTAAGTTGGACTTGTAATTTTTCATTTTTCCTCAAAATTGATTCCAAAATTAATTTAGAATTGATTTATAATGTCACACACAAAATCGATAATTTTCGAAACATTAGCACGCAACACGAGGCCTAAGAGCCCCGAGCTAGCTCTCGGCCAGCTAGCTGCTCACGCAACCCATATGTGGCTGCCGAGGCTGCTGGGCGCTTTGTTCTTAGGTGCGTGGTGTTGTGCGTCTGTGTGTGTGAGGAAGGGCGTGGGCTGCTGCTCGCTGCCAGCAGTATAGCGCGCCAGCCAACAGCAAGCAGCAGCATGGCGCAGCAGCAGCATAATGCTGTGCGCGCCGTGCGTGCTGCTACGCTTGGCTGGGCTGGGCGTAGCGCATGCGAGCACAAGCAGCCCACATGCATGCTTGGTGTTGCGGGGGTGCGCATGGGCATACTACGTGCTTGTTGTACGGTACGTACAATCCCATAATTGGCACAATAACCCCGGGTTATTAAGGCGATGCTATTTTAAAGTTAATTTTAGCGTTGCTTAATATGTAAATAAGGGTATTTTTTTTGGACTCCAAGTCTTAGTGCTAGGCACTTAGACATTTTGGAATTCGTAATTTTGCTTAAATTGTCGTTTTAATTATTTTAATTATTTTGTTTATTTAATTAAAAAGCGACATTTGCAAAAATTAATTTTGGCAAATATTTGGGTTCACCGACTTAATTAATTGGATTAGTTAAGTTGGATGCGGAATTTAGTGGGAGCGTCTCTTAGTTATTTCCATAATCGGTTAAAACAACTTTGACTAGTTTAATTAGGCGTGTTAATTGGATTAACCACCTAAATTAGTTACTAGTTCTCGCGCGTTTTATGCATTGTTACTTTTTATCATTGTAAAATGCATGGGCCATTCACATATAGTGAATGGATGAATGCAATGTAAATTCTCTCACGGGTTTTATGAAATGGCAACTAGTGGGGCCCGATTAGGATAGAAAATACGGACTGTGATCCGTGATGTATTTTTGTAAATCTAAATACGGTCTGCGAATCGTTGAGTATTTTTGTCCGTTAATATTTAGATTAGTCCTAATCGTAGATACTAGCAATTGTAATATTTTGGTCAAGTCTTGAAGACGGGGTTCTTAGAAGACAAAGCCATGAAGTTGCAAATGAAGACCTTTTGAAGACCTGAAGATCTCAAGGGGTCATGCTAGTTGCCAAATGCATCTCTATTTATGTTTTCGATATATATTTATGTTTATATATATATGAATTATATGTTAGATGCATGTTTAGGATTTCGAATGTTGTGATGATTAATTAAGTTCACTTAAATCAACCAACATAGAAACCCTAGGTCCCTAAAATATTGAGTAAAACTTGCCATTCCAAAACACACTTACCAACCGAACGAGGGTAGTGGTGGGCTACGCCAAAGCGAGGTATCACTACTTCTCCAAGGAACGTAAGGCATACCGGGTATGCAAGGTGGTTTTGGTTATACTCAACGATATGAGTGATGGAGTCCTAACATGTCATGGCAAAGTGAATAAATTGTTTAGAGAGCATTGGATGCGACGATTTATTCAAACAAGAGTGGCTTGAAGCCATTAGCAAAGCGTTTCTTACCTTAGGAAATTGAGTGTTAAGACAAGTCAAAGCATGCTTAACCACTCTTTGTTTCTTTGGATCTTGGAATCGACTTATTCTCACCTAAAATTGGGACAATCTTTAATGTGTGAATAAGACGTTTTAAATAAGTTTGATTAAAATGCATAAATTCAATCTTATTTAAGTATAATGAATGGTTTTTCATTACAAATTCTTTCAATTGTAGAATCATGTCTTCAAATAACTCAAACAACCAATTCTCGTTACGCTCAATTCTCGACAAGGAGAAGCTGAGTGGGCCTAGTTTTCTTGATTGGAAAAGGAACTTGCGAATCGTTCTCATGCAAGAGCAAAAGGAATATGTCCTTGATGAGGAAATGCCTGAGGCTCCCAATGAGGAGGTGACTCAAGCTGCCCTAAATCGATGGAAAAGTGCCAATCGAGATGTCAAATGCATCATGTTGGCCACAATATCTCCTGAGCTTCAAAAGACTTTGTTTGAAAAGGAGACGACTTTTGAGATCATTTCTGAATTGCAGAATATGTTCCAAGAGCAGGCCAGAACTGAAAGGTTTGAAACCCACAGGAAGATCCTTTAGAGCAAGCTCAAGAAAGGAGAGCCAGTCAGCCCACATGTACTCAAAATGATTGGATTGTTTGAAAACATGGGAAGGCTTGATGCGGGGTATTCAACCGAGATGGCAATTGACATCATTCTCCACTCGCTGCACAAGCTATGATCAGTTTAAGATGAACTATAATATGCACAACATGGAGAAAACCCTCACCGAGCTTCATGGTATGTTGAAGCAAGCTGAGAAAACGCTCAAGGATGAGGGAAAGCATGATATGCTCATGATTAAAAAGGGCAAGCCGTTTAAATTTTCGGGCAAGAAGAAGAAAGGCTTTAAGGGGAAAGGTAAGAAGAAAACTTTTCCGCCTAAGTCTAAAGCTACCAAGGATAAGAAGGTAGCGTCTTCTAAATCTGATTTCGAATGTTTCTACTGTAAGAAGAAGGGACATTGGAAGAGAGATTGCCTTAAGTTCAAGGAAGATAAGAAGAACGGAACCGTTGCTTCTGAATCAGGTATATTCGTTATAGACTTTAACTTCACTAGCTTAACATCATGGGTATTAGATACCGGATGTGGCTCACACCTTTGTTCCAATTCTCAGGGACTAAGGAACGCTAGAAGGCTAGAGAAGGGAGAGATTGAACTCCGGGTCGGCAATGGAGCCAGAATTGGTGCCGTATCCGTAGGAACTCTCAGTTTGTCTTTGCCCACCGGGCTAGTTTTGGAACTCGATAATGTTTATTATGTTCCTAACATTACCAAAAACATTATTTCAATTTCGGCATTGGAAGGCAAAGGTTTTGAATTTCGAGTAAAGGACAAAGAATGTTCGTTTTATCTCGATAATGTTTTATATGGTATTGCACATTCTGAAAATGGCCTTTATGTGCTTTCTTTAGACAAACAAGTTTATAATGTGAATAATGATACCAAAAGAGCTAAGATCATAGAGTCAAATCAGACTTACTTGTGGCATTTTCGTCTTGGCCACATCAACATCAAACGCATCAAGAAACTTCTACAAGAAGGTGTTCTTGACTCTTTCAATTTAGAATCGTTTGAGAATTGCGAGGGATGTCTATTAGGAAAGATGATTAAACAGCCATTCTCCAAGTTGGGAGAAAGGGCAAGTGACTTATTGGGTCTTATACATACCGATGTATGTGGACCAATGAGCTCAACCACAAGAAATGGACATCGATATTTCATCACTTTCACAGACGACTATAGTAGATATGGCTATGTCTACCTCATGTCGCATAAATCTGAATCATTTGAAAAGTTCAAAGAATTTCAGAGTGAAGTTGAAAATCAGCTTGGCAAGAAAGTCAAAGCCCTTCGATCGGATCGAGGTGGTGAATACTTGAGCCAAGAGTTCGATGACCATCTGAAAGAAAAGGGTATACTTTCAAAATTGACACCTCCAGGAACTCCACAATGGAACGGAGTATCCGAAAGGAGAAATCGGACCTTGTTAGACATGGTACGATCAACAATGGGTCTTAGTGATCTTCCTATCTCTTTCTGGGGACACGCACTTCTAACTGTGGCACTAACACTGAACCGTGCTCCATAAAAAGCTGTAGAAAAGACTTCATATGAATTATGGACGAAGAAACCTCCTAGGTTATCTTTTCTACAGATATGGGGATGCGAAGCATATGTCAAGAAATTGATTTCTGACAAACTTCATCCCAAATATGACAAGGTTTACTTTGTGGGCTACCCAAAAGAAACCAAAGGGTATTACTTCTACAACAAATCGGAGAACAAAGTGTTTGTTGCTCGCGATGGTGTCTTTTTGGAGAAGGAGCACCTTTCCAAAATGACAAGTGGGAGGAAAATCGAACTCGACGAAGTTCGTGAGGATGAGCAACAAAATCATAATGACAGTCAAAGTGCTCAAACAACATCTGTTGACGCAAGTCAAAATGATCAAAATTTGCAAAGTCGAACCGACAATGCAAATGCTCAATCCATTACCCTACGTAGGTCTCAGAGGCCGAGATCTCAACCTGATAGATATCTTGGTTTAGTATTAACCGAGAATCAGGACATCCTGATTATGGATGGAGATGAACCGGCAACCTACAAGCAAGCGATGGCAAGCACCGACTCTGCTAAATGGCAAGAGGCCATGAGATCTGAAATGGATTCCATGTTTGAAAATCAAGTTTAGGACTTGGTTGACTTACTCGAAGGTTATACACCTATCGGATGTAAGTGGATTTTCAAGTTGAAAACCGACAAAGATGGAAATTTATTCATTTACAAAGCTAGATTGGTGGCAAAAGGTTACAGACAAGTTCATGGTATTGATTATGATGAAACCTTTTCACCAGTCGCAATGCTTAAATCCGTTCGGATCCTCCTAGCGATTGCTGCATATTACAATTATGAAATGTGGCAGATGGACGTCAAAACCGCCTTCCTTAATGGTTATTTGGAAGAAACTGTGTATATGACACAGCCTGAAGGTTTTGTTGACCAAAACAATGCTAGGAAAGTTTGTAAGCTTAAGAAGTCCATTTATGGACTAAAGCAAGCAAGCAGAAGTTGGAATCTGCGATTCGATGAAGCCATCAGTAAGTTTGGTTTTATCAAGAATCCAGATGAATCTTGCGTTTACAAGAAGGTTAGTGGGAGTGACATCGCCTTCCTAGTCTTATATGTCGATGACATATTGCTCATTGGAAACAGCATTCCGTTGTTAGAGTTTGTAAAGGCCTGGCTTGGAAAGTGCTTCTCAATGAAAGACTTGGGAGAGGCTCAGTACATACTAGGCATCAAGATCTATAGGGATAGATCGAAAAGGATGATTGGATTGAGTCAGAGTACTTATATTGATAAGGTACTTGCTTGATTTGGCATGGAAGAGGCCAAGAGAGGTCACCTGCCAATGTCACATTGCATAACCCTAAGCAAGAAGCAGTGTCCATAGACACTTGATGAGCGGGTAAGAATGAATCAGATTCCATATGCTTCGCTTATTGGATCGATCATGTATGCCATGATATGTACTAGGCCAGATATATCGTATGCCTTGAGTGCTACGAGCCGTTACCAATCAGACCCAGGAGAGGCGCATTAGACTGCGGCCAAAAATATCCTAAAGTACCTGAAAAGGAACAAGGATAAATTCCTAGTGTATGGTGGTGCAGAGAATTTAGTTGTGGAAGGTTATACCGACACAAGCTTCCAGACAGAAAAAGACGATTTCAAATCGCAATCTGGATATGTGTTCTGTTTAAATGGAGGGGCGTTTAGTTGGAAGAGCGCAAAGCAGAGTACAACTGCAGATTCTACAACTGAAGCTGAATACTTAGCAGCTGCTGAAGCAGCTAAGGAGGCTGTTTGGATTCGTAAGTTCGTTGGTGAACTTGATGTTGTACCCTCTATAAAGGGTCCAATAGCCCTCTATTGTGACAACAATGGAGCTATTGCTCAGGTCAGAGAGCCTAGGGAACATCAGAAGGTCAAACATGTCAAGCGGCGATTTCACATGATTCGAGAATGGAAATCAGAGGGTGAAATTAGAATTTGCAAAGTTGGAACGGATGACAATGTAGCCGATCCACTTACTAAACCTTTGCCTCAAGTGAAGCACAACAAACACGTTGAGGCAATGGGAATCAAGCATGTAGGAGACTGGCTTTGATTTCCTTGTTTAGTGTTTTAGTTAATTTTGAGAAAAATTAATGTAAGACGCTAAGGAAAACCATTCATGTTTTGGAGTAACGTAAAATTTCATGCAATATTTTATTACTCCGTTATGCTATTTAATTGCGGTTTAGGATTAAATAATGAGTCCATTCGATTATGAGAATATTCAAAATAGGGTATCAAGACCAGTCTTGGTAAGGAAACACCTATTAAGTGAACATTGAATATTATAATCGAAAATTATCCCTAATCAAGGTCATCTAAACGATGGACGATTAATGACCGATTGAGATTAGTGTGTAGTTTGATTTATAGCACCGTTTCATGTGCTACAAGGACATGATTGTCATAAATCATTTGCACAGGTATTGGTTTAGAACCATACTGGATCGACCTATGAGAATAATTTAAGAAATTAAAAATTTGTCATAAGTATACTTCTCATTATGGCTATCGGAACCTATTTCCTCGACCATGAGTATTGTGAGTTCTCTTGTTTGAGTACTAGTTCGCTTTGATGTTGTCAAACGTCTGCCGTAATAGGGGATTATAACGGCAACACTCGGGCGACTAGGTCCTCTCAGTAAGAGGAGCTACATTACAAGACTGGGAATGTCCCCCTACTAAAATAGGGAAGATGTCTTTGTTGTATCCAAGGCCTCTCGTAGAGCGAGACTGTAAAATGCATGGATGTGCTAGGATGGATTTTAGAAATCATCTGTTTATTGACAGTCAGACTCGGAATCGGGAAACACTTCTGAACGTAATAAGGATGACAAAATAAATCTTACCTTATAGTTCATGAAGAGACATTAAGCGACATAGGAAAAAGGTTGTACACAAAATGCGCACTTGTCCGGAAGGACAAGTGGGAGATTGAAAGGAATGGTGTCCTTTGAACAAGTGTACTATTCCGTTAGTGGGTTCAGAATTATTAGAAAGCTAATATATTCAGTGAGGTCAAGTGATCGGAATGCCTGGGTGGAGGCCGCTTCCGATCAGTAATATTAATGAATAATTAATATTACAGCTTAATCTTGACTGAACCCTTCAAGTCACACCCAAGCATTCAACAAACCGAACCGAAGAATTAATTCGGAAGGAATTAATGAGTCGACCGAGTAATATTTATTTAGACGTCGGAAATTCGAGCTTAGAGCGTCGAAACCGAGCGTCGGAAGTCGAGTCGAAAAATAGTGAAAGACGAGACGAGAAATAGTAATAAATCAACAAAAGACCAAAATACCCCTAGCATCGGAATGCCCAAGCAACCCGAGTGCTAAGGGCGTATGGCCTAGCATGGTGGTTAGCATGCGCACCAAGCCGAGCGTAGGCTGGCTGGTGCGTGCTAGCGTACCCATGCTAGCATCGCAATGCTAGGCGCTGCCTAGTGCGTGCTAGCATGCTATGCGCAGCCTTGTGCGCACAATGGCTAGCAAGCCATGTCGCAACAAGCTGCAGCAGCTAGCACGCTAGGCGCGCCAGCTCGCCACAGCGAGCAGCAGCATGGCTAGGCCATTGCTTGCTGCAGCGCTGGCCAAGGCACAAGGCCAGCAGCAGCCCGCACAAGCATGCTGGGCTTGCTGGCCAGCATCGCCTGGCAGCCCGCATGCGAGTGCTGGGCCTGCTGGGCTTGCTGGGCGTAGCTGCCACGGACAGCAGCACATGGCAGCCCACCTTGGTTGCCTTGGTGCCCAAGGGTGGGTGCCATGTGGATAGTGGTCCTTGAGTGTGTGTGAAGTTAGGTGGCCGGTTATGGTAGAGGGAGTGAGGAGCAAGTTTGCCCCCCCTTCCCAAGTGGTCCTCACCTAACCACTCACATGAGCTTGCCACTTGTTGATTTATTACTAGCTTGATTATTACTTTTATTTTAGCTTTAAAATAAAATGGAAAAATCATACTATCCCACATTGATGGGAGAGTAAATGATACTCCCATCATTTCCTATAATTACCCAAGTATGGGCATTGGGAACGATGCTTGAGTAAGAGTTGGAAAAGGCATCACAATTAGTGAAAACCTTTGAACTCAATATAATTACTCGGGTTTTATTGGTCGGGTCTTGCTAACCCCAAGACATTGGACCTAGTCAGTTTTGTTGGTGCGGGTGGACTTCGTTGGAGGTCTCCGTGTGAGCGAGACGTGAAGCTTTCAAGTAAGAGCTCATTTTGGAGCGAAGCACGCGTCAAAGGTAATTAGCTTATCTTAATCTTGTGATTAATATAATTATGTTTATGGTTTTATTTATTGCGAGTGCGGTCTTGTTTTTGGGTTTGTTTCCGCGGTGAGCCGGACTCATTAAACCCCAACAAAATATAGTATATTTTGTATATTAGTTTAAGAAGATATTTGTTCCTAAATTATCTTCTATTGTTACCGTATATAGTGTAGCTAGTCAAAGTAGATTGTTAGCTTTGTAATTATCCTAGCTTAAGATTAGCCTTATTTCAAGGCAGTAGTTTTGCAGTAGTTTTGTATATATAACGTCCATCAGTTTGATGATAATTCAAGGAAAACATTCCCAAATCTTTCATGGTATCATTTAGCCTAGGGTATTCTTTCTAATTCCGCTGCTACCCTAGCTCTGTTCTCTGCCCACATCTTCTTCTTCTTCCTCTCTTTCTCTTCTTCTTTCTCTCTTTCTCTTTCTCTTCTTCTTCTTCTCACCGGCAGTGTCTATGGGGGAACTCTAAGTCATCCTTCCATCCGGCTCTTGCCGTTCCTAATATTAATAGCAAAATTCCAATCACTCTTGAGATGGATAATGCTCAGTATTCCACGTGGGCGGAATTATTAAAGGTTCACGCAAAATCTAACAAGGTTCTCCACCATGTCATTCCTCCGGCCGAAGGCAAGGAGAAACCTTCTCCATCTACGGATGCGGAGAAGGAATTATGGGCAACCTTGGATGCCACAGTTCTATCGTGGATTTATTCAACTATTTCTCGTGATTTATTGAACACCATTATTGAGCCCGACTCAACGGCTATGGAGGCTTGGAATAGGTTGCGTGACATATTCCAAGATAATGAACACTCTCGTGCCGTGGCTTTGGAACAAGAATTCTCCACCACTTCTATGGAGGATTTCCCAAATGTTTCCTCTTATTGTCAATGTCTCAAATCCCTTTCGGATCAATTGAAGGATGTTGGGGATTCGGTGTCCGATAGTAATATGGTTCTACAGATGGTTGGTGGTCTTACTTGCCCATACCGAGGTGTGGGTACGTTAATTCGCCAAAGTAATCCTCTGCCTCCCTTTTACAAAGCTCGTTCCATGCTTACCTTAGAAGAAGCCGGGTTGGCTAAGGAGGCAGCCAACGAGTCTACTATGGTGGCCGCGACGGAGGGTGGTCCGAGTCATGGAGAAAAATCGGGGCAGAACAACAATAACAACGGCAAGAATTTTTCCGGCAAACGGAACAATAATGGTGGCCGGAAAAATTATGCTTCAGGTGGCCGGAACTCCGGCGGCAGCAGCAAGGGTGGTGGCCGGGACCTGCAGACCGGCAGCCATGGTGGCCAGCACGGTGGACAGCAGCAGCCAGGGCAGTGGTATCCACAGCAGGATTCGAGTTCTCCTTGGGGGTGGTATAACCAGGGCTGGCCCATACCCCCTTGTCCATACCCAACTCAAGGTTGGGCCAGACCCCAGTCTACTCCTAACATAAGGCAGCCTGGCGTGTTGGGCCCAAGACCTCAGCAGGCCTATGTTCAGCAGTCCGCAAATCCGAGTTCTTTTGGTCAGTCCGGGTCGTTTGCTCCAACAGATATCGAGGCGGCAATGCATACTATGTCTCTTCAACAACCCGATCCATCTTGGTACATGGATACCGGTGCAACATCTCATATGACCTCCTCTTCCGGTAACTTCTCATCTTATTTTAATTTGAGCACTCATCCTAATAATGGCATTGTTGTTGGTAATGGTCATACTATTCCTATACTTGGTTATGGTCACACTAAATTACCTTCTACTGTTACTCCCCTTTCCTTAAAAAATGTTCTTCATGCTCCAAAAACTCATAAAAAATCTCATTTCAGTCAGAAAATTTACCACCGATAATTATGTGAAAGTTGAGTTTGATTCTTTTGGGTTTTCTATGAAGGATTTTCGGACGGGGAAGCCAATCATGAGGTGTGATAGCCAAGGGGACCTTTATCCTATTACCAACAATCAAGCTTATCCTTCTACCTTTTCCGCCATCTCTCCTAAGCTTTGGCATGATCGGTTGGGTCATCCGGGTGCTCCTATTTTAGATGTTCTTAGGCGTAATAAAAACATTGATTGTACTAAACATTCTAGTTCTAGAATTTGTGGTTCTTGTGTTTATGGCAAACATGTTAAGTTGCCTTTTGTTTCTTCTAATACAAACACTCTTATGCCATTTGATATTATTCATAGTGATTTGTGGACATCTCTCATTTTGAGCTCTACTGGCCATCGTTATTATATTGTGTTATTAGATGATTTTTCGAAATATTTATGGACTTTTCCTATAGCTAAGAAATCGGATGTTTACGACACCATTTTAAAGCCCATATATTCACCCAATTTGAACGAAAAATAAAAAATATTCAATGTGATAATGGGAGGGAGTTTGATAATGGTCCTTTTTGGGATTTTTTCAAACGAAATGGCTTGTCTTTTCGTCTTTCTTGTCCCCATACTTCTTCACAAAATGGGAAAGCCGAGCGAAAAATTAGAACTATTAATAATATCCCTAGAACTCTCCTTGCTCATGCTTTGCAAATGTTCACATACCTCCTCAATATCATTCAGAGTAAATTGTTGGGTAATAAGTCTCCTTTGGAAGTCCTATATCAAAGGGTTCCCTCTTATTCTCACTTGCGGGTTTTCGGGAGTTTGTGCTATCCTCTTATTCCATATACCACCATTAATAAATTGCAACCAAGATCTACTCCTTGTGTATTTTTGGGTTTTCCTCCTAATCATCGAGGCTACAAGTGTTTTGATTTTTCGTCTAATAAAATCATTATTTGTCGCCATGTCGTTTTTGATGAGAATGTGCTCCCATTTGCTAAACTTTATTCTCCATCTAATGACTCGTATGATTTTCTAAAAGATGCATTACATCCTTCTGTTCTTCATCATTTGACCGAAAATCATGATAGCCCACAAACCACCCAGCCCACATCTCCACCTCACTCACCCACGGCCCAACCCCATCATTCCCCTCCTCCAGCTTCTGTCCAATCTCCTTTGGGTTTGCAAGAGGCACATGGGCCTCCTCACTCACCCAGCCCAAACCGTCCCACTCCTATTCCTTCTTCCCCTCTGGCCCAACTACAAAATGGCCCACCTGCACCCCCTCCTAACCAAATTCCAGTCCAACAGCCAAATATTGTGGCTCGTAGTCAAAATGGCATTTTAAAGCCAAATAAAAAATATTTTTCCAATGTTGCTGTAACGAGGTCTCCTTTACCTGCGTGGTCCAAATTGGAAAATGGCCATGGATGATGAATTTGATGCTCTTATTAAAAATAAGACGTGGGAGTTGGTGCCCCGTCCACCTAATGTGAATGTTATTCGTTCTATGTGGATTTTTACTCATAAAGTGAAGGCTAATGGTGATTTTGAGAGGCATAAAGCCCGTCTTGTAGGTGATGGTAAAACTTAACAGGTTGGCATCGATTGTGGAGAGACATTTAGTCCGGTGGTTAAACCGGCTACAATCCGTACTGTTCTCAGTCTTTCTTTGTCTAAGGCATGGTCTATACATCAGTTGGATGTTAAAAATGTCTTCTTACACGGTGAGCTACATGAAACTATCTATATGCATCAACCAGTTGGATACAGAGATCGGACTCATCCGGATTATGTTTGTCTCTTAAATAAGTCTCTTTATGGGCTTAAGCAGGCACCCCGGGCTTGGTACAAGCGATTTGCTGATTATATGTTGACTCTTGGTTTTACTAACAACAGGATGGATAATTCTTTCTTTATCTATCGCAATGGGTCTGATATGGATTATATTTTATTGTATGTTGATGATATTATTCTAACTGCTTCTTCTGATGCTCTCCGACGTACTATCATGGCTCTTCTTAGCTCTGAGTTTGCTATGAAGGACCTAGGTCCTCTGAATTATTTTTTGGGTATTTCTATGACTAGACATAAGGGTGGTTTGTTTCTCTCACAGCGTAAATATGCCGAGGAAATAATTGAACTTGCAGGAATGTCATCGTGTAAACTGTCTCAGACTCCGGTTGACACGAAGCCGAAGGTTGGCGCTACTACTAGTGCTACTTTTGATGATCCGACTCTGTATAAAAGCCTTGCAGGGGCTCTACAATACCTTACATTCACTAGGCTAGATATCTCTTATGCCGTTCAACAGGTTTGTCTTCATATGCATGACCCGAGGGTTGATCATATGTCTGCTGTCAAACGGATTATTCGGTATGTACAGGGTACTCTTGATTTTGGATTACATTTATATCCTTCCTTTTTTTCTACTCTGGTCTCGTATACAGATGCAGACTGGGGTGGGTACCCCGACACACGTCGTTCTACTTCTGGTTATTGTGTATTTTTGGGTGATAATTTGGTGTCTTGGTCGTCCAAACGACAACCCACTTTGTCAAAATCAAGCGCATAGGCAGAGTACCGTGGGGTAGCAAATGTAGTTTCCGAGTCATGTTGGCTCCGGAACTTACTCTTGGAGCTACATTGTCCGCTTAAAAAGGCCACTCTTGTTTATTGTGACAATGCGAGTGCTATTTATTTTTCAGGTAATCCAGTTCAGCATCAACGAACAAAACATATAGAGATGGATATTCATTTTGTCAGGGAAAAAGTCGCTCGTGGCCAAGTACGAGTACTTCACGTGCCTTCACGCCATCAAATAGCTGACATTTTCACCAAAGGTCTTCCACTAGTATTATTTGAAGATTTTAGGGACAGTCTCAGTGTCCGTGGACCTCCCGCTTCGACTGAGGGGGTGTGTTAAATATAGTATATTTGGTACATTAGTCAAAGAAGATATTTGTTACTAAATTATCTTCTATTGTTACTGTATATAGTGTAGCTAGTCAAAGTAGATTGTTAGCTTTGTAATTATGTAATTATCCTAGCTTAAGATTAGCCTTATTTCAAGGCAGTAGTTTTGCAGTAGTTTTGTATATATAACGTTCATCAGTTTGATGATAATACAAGGAAAACATTCCCAAATCTTTCAGTTATGTGTAAATACTGGAGATAGTCATGCAAAATTAAGTCGCGTATATTACATGGAATTACTCGATTGACAATTCTATTTCAACTTTAGATTCTTCTCTACGAACAAAGGTCATATAAGCCCAAAAGGCAAACGTCGGATTTATTTAATATATAAACATCCCTTCCACCCTTCATTTTAGAGTAAATGACATATTTTGATTATTGTCACTATTCATATAATTTCTTTTATTATATATAGTTTTCTAATAATATAATAAAAATAAAAATAAAAATAAAAATTATCATGATATATGTTATAAAAGATACTCCCTTTAATTTTTTTCCCAAAAGTTTTGACTTTTTCGTTTGATAACTTTTATTGGCAAACTTAGCTTGATTAATTTTTGACAAAAAATCCCATTAATTTACATGAAAGTTAATTTTGATTAAGCATGCACCTTTAAAAAACCATTTTTTTATATTAACTAAGAACATGTTCTCTTCAGCTTATTTTCAGTTTAGTTCAATTTAATTAAGCTTCAATAAGTTTAGTTTAGTTTAGTTCATTTCTTAATTTTCTTCTCTCATAAAATATTCACACTACTAGAATCAGGTCAAATTCCGACGAAATCGTTCCGACGAACACGTAAATCCGTCGAAAAAATCAAAATTTCCAACTGATTTTTATTATGTCGAAAATTTCAGGCCAAATTAAAGATTCCATCGGAAATTTCCGACGGAATATAAATCCGTCGGAAATTATGTACTTTCCGACGGATTTTTCCCTCGAAAGTACATTTTTCGACGGAATAATAATCCGTCGGAATAATTCTTTTTTTTTTTTTAAAAAATATTGTTTCAGAAAACCCTAAGTTGATCTAGGTTTGTTGCCCGCCTCTTTTTTTCTCCTTCCCCCTTCTCCTTTTCTTTCCCATTCTTCTCTCTCCTATTCAATCTGTTCTTCATTCTCCTCTCTCTCCTCAATGTTCTCCTTCTCTCTTCTCTTCTTCTTCTTCTAGTCCTCAACATGCTCCTTCTCTCTCCTCTTCTTCTTCTCGTTATGTTTCCTCTTCTCTTTCTCGCCGGATTTGTTTTACTCTCTACTCTTTCTCGCCGGATCTGTTTTACTCTCTTCTCCGACCAACACCCACCGTCGTCGCTAATTAAGAAAAACACCTACGCCGATAAACAAAAACATCAACACCGCATGAACAATAACAACAACAAAGACATTAATGAAGGTTTTCAGCTCAAATTCGAGCATGAAAATTCTAGATCTAGGGTTTTCGTAGTCGAATTTGGCCTTATAAACCCAATTTTGAGGATTTATTCAGTCAAATTAAGGTATTTATCTCTTTTTTCCCAAACTTTGATTTTATTTTGTTGGTTTTGGGATTTTTTTTTTTCAAATTTTATGGCGGTGGTGGTGGCGGATGTTGGAGTACGGTTTTTAGGGGTTGGTTTTTTTTTATGTTTTTTTTTGTGTTGCGGTGTCGTGGGTAGGTGATACTGGCCAGTGGGGGCTGGTGGATCTGGGTTGGGCCGGTTTGGTGGGAATTTGGTTAGTGTTTTGTCAAGGTATTGCTCTGGGTATGGGTTTGGGGGAAGGGAGAAAATAGGGGTAGGTTAAGGTTTAGTCAGGGTCTGGGTTATGGTGGGTTATGGTTTGGTCAGGGTCTGGGTGGGTTAGGGTTTGGTCATGGTCTGGGTTAGGGTGAGTTAAGGTTTGGTCAGGGTCTGGTTAAGGTATGGGTCTGGGTATGGGTTTGGGGGAAAGGAGAGAATAGGGGTTGGTTAGGGTCTAGGTCAGTTGCGGCGATGGTGGAAGTCTGATGTGGGGAGGCGGTAGCTGTGGCGATGGTGGATGTCTGATCTGGGTGGGTTTGGGTTAGGTTAGGGCTAGGAAGTTGGGTTTGGGTAGGTTGACAGCGGCGTTTTGGGTGGTTGGAGGTGGTGATACGCCGTGCCGGTCGTGGCGCGACGTATTTTTTTTAATTTCAGGAAATAATTTTCCGACGGAAAATCCGTCGAAAATTTCCGACGGATTTATCTGGTGCCGGAAAATCTCTTATGACGGAAAATTCTGTCGAAAAAGTGTTGTCCGACGGAATTCCGTCGAAAATGTATTTTTCGACGGATTTCAGGTATTTTGGACAGATTTTAGGGTTTTTTCGACAGATTTTTTCCGTAAAAAATGGCCGGTTTTCTAGTAGTGTCAGTTTAGTTCAGCTCCAATAAGTTCAATTTAGTTCAGTTTAGCTCATTTCAAAAAATCAGAACAGGCCCTAACTAAATTAGCCATGCTCTTTTGAGCTGCTCTGTTTTGTCGAAATTTAATCTACTCTGCCCTATATTATAATAATAATTACAATGCGCAGATAATAAATAATTATAACTATTAAAAATATATCATAATAATAATAATAGAAAATTATTATGATAATAAAAATAACAAAAAAAAGGATATATATTTAATGATAATAAAAACATTAAAAATGAAAATTTAATTAAGATAATAAGCATAACAATAATTAATATGATAAACCACAGTAATAATTATAACGCTAATAAGGGTCTGTTCACATTTACTGAAATGAGCTGAAATGAACCGAATAGAATTGATTGAAGCTGAATTTAGCTGAAATGAATATTTTATGAGGGAAGGAAATTAAGAGCTGAACTGAACTGATTAAAGCTGAATTGAGCAAAACTGAACTAAAATTAAACTAAAGTGAAAAGACCCTAAGTCTAATAGAGAACAAAAACTTTTGTGTACAGTAACATTACTGTACATCGAGGTAACTTTTGTTGAATTATTTAGGGTAGCTTATGTTAAATTTAGGGTAACTTTTACTGAATTTAAGGTAACTTTTCATTTATCCATAAAGCTTAAATAACTTTTATTTATATATAAGGATAACTCATATATACTGAGTAACTTTCATTCATTTTAGGGTAACTTTTGACCATTTTAAGGTAACTTTCAAGCGGATGTACAATTGTATATTCGATTTTTTTTAAAATGTTTGTCAATAGAGAAAACGATGATGACGACCATTAATAACTACTACTTTTCTAATCTGCTGACACCCGATGTCCCCTACTGAATTTTACTCTGTTATGTGTTAAACTCAAGGAAATCTAGAGAAAAAGGTTTGGCTTTCGTATTGATATTAATCACATATATATACACAATACATTAAGAAACCTATTTAGCCTAAAACTCCTAATAAGATAAACTTAACATAAATACAATATTAACATATATAAATAAACCAAAACGACTCTAATACTCCCCCTCAAGTTGGAGCATGTAAATCACGAATGCCCAACTTGCGTAAAAGAAAACCAAACTGCTGTCGTCCAAGAGCCTTGGTTAAAATATCTTCCAATTGATGACCTGTCGAAGCATAGGAGGTAGAAATATTACCATTTATCAACTCATCACAAACTAAATGACAGTCTGCCTCAATATGCTTCGTACGTTTATGAAATACCGGATTCTTTGCTATATGCAAAGCCAACTGATTATCAAAAAACAACTTCATAGGCTTGGAATGCCTAACACCAAGAACAAACAACAACTGTTTCAACCATTTCAACTCACGAGTAGTGAGATCCATAGAATTGTATTTAGCTTCAGACGAGGATGTGGCTACAGTTGGCAGTTTCTTAGTCTTCCAAAAAACAGGGGAACGATCTAAGAAAACAAAATAACCAGACAAGGAACGTCGAGTCAATGGACACGCCGGCCAATTACTATCACAAAACGCTGTCAAGTGTAAATCTGACATAGGTCGTAACAACATGCCTTGTCCCGGACTACCCTTAAGGTAGCGCAAGACCCGAATGGCTGCACCCCAATGAGAAACATGTGGATTACTCAAAAACTATGCCAAAACATGCACTGAATAACTCAACTCCGGTCGAGTGATCGACAAGTAAACCAAGCGCCCAACCAAATGACGATACTGTTCCGGATTAGCTAACGGCTCACCAGAAGCATGCGCAAGACGATAATTCTGTTCCATTGGAGTGTCAATGGGTTTACAACCCTACATCCATGCCTCAGTCAAGATATCAAGAGCATACTTTCGCTGAGAAAGGAAGATACCTTCCGGACTTCGAGCAACCTCAATGCCTAAGAAATACTTAAGCAGACCCAAATCCATCATATAGAAGCATTTGCACAAATATTCTTTAAACCAAACAATGGCATCATGAGAGGAGCCTGCAATAATCAAATCATCGACATAGACAAGAACAGGCAAAGAGACACTGCCTTGTACATAGCTAAAAAGAGAGTAATCAGCATATGAGTTTTTAAACCCAAAACGTTGCAGAGCACTAGACAGCTTCGAAAACCACTGTCTCGGAGCTTATTTCAAGCCATATAAAGATTTCCTCAACCTACAAACTTTGCCAGGTGTCGGAGTACCGTACCCTGGAGGAAACTGCATATATACTTCCTCATCCAAATCACCATGAATAAATGCATTATGAACATCCATCTGATGCAACTCCCAATTTAAAGATACAACAACAACTAATAAAAACGTACCGTGCCCACATTTGCGACTGGTGAAAACGTCTCATTATAATCAATGCCTTCAACCTGCCCACCACACAAAGCAGTACCACGCAACACACTACACAACACGCACCACAACAATACGCACTACGCACGACACATCACACACCAACACAACACGCACCAAGAATGTGCACCACAACAATAAAACAGCACCCCTACGAGCACCACACACAAAGTTGCGTATACCAAACAAAATTGAACTAGAAAAAAAAATTTAGGGTTTGTGAGCCCTAATTTCGAGCAAATTAAACAAAATTTGCGAAATAAACTTTGTGAATGAAAAAAAAATCGAAGCCGAAAAATTCTCAAACAAACAATTAATGTGCGCAATTAAAACAAAAGACCAACCAAGATCGAAGAAAAAAATCTCTAGAAAGTAGAGAGGCCTGATACCATGTTAAACTCAAGGAAACCTGGAGAAAACGGCTTGGCTTTCGTATTGATATTAATCACATATATATGCACAATACATTAGGAAACCTAATTAGCCTAAAACTCCTAATAAGATAAACTTAACATAAATACAATATTAACATAAATAAACCAAACCGACTATAATATTATGCTCTTAAGCTCAAGAGCTTTTAGAGGTTAAAGGAAAATATTAAGACCCTACAATTTTAATTGTACGTAACAAAAAATTTTATAGTTGTTGTTGTCTAAAAGATATAACAAAAATTTAAAAATCGAATTCTACACGATGTAAAAGTACTATGTAATGAATGAATTAAAATCTCTCGCCTCTCCTTTTTTAAACTCTCTCCACCTCTCTTCTAGGGTATCTCCAAAATCTTGATCGTTTAGTTTGAAAATAGTCTAATTTCTTTTGAGATCAGACTATTTTCAACCCCTTTTCCTTTATTTTTCTTTAGTTTTGCAATTTAGGTTTTAATAAATCTACACGAATAGTGTAGATATTTGTCCATCTCCCTATGGTGGAGTCGTTAGTTATGTTAGTTTAGTTGTTTGTTTATGCTTAGATTTGTTTGTGCGTTAGGATTTATAAAAAAGGTAATCATTTTTTACCTTATTGTTAGTTCGCTGGTAAAGATTTGTTCGAGATCGCAACAGTTGTCAAGTTTTCAAATGCGTTCAAGCGAATTAAATGAAGATTATCCTTACGGCTACATAAAATAGTTAGCCCCACTACTAAAATTTGGCCAAATTGCGACCATTTATCTATGACCTCCATAAAAACAGTCGCAAAAGTTGCAATTTGCGTCGCAATATTGCGACCGTTTTTCAAGCGGTCATAAAATTCGACCGTTTTTGGCCAAAAAAACGATCACAAGAGTTTTTGAATAATTTTTTTAAAAAAAATACATGTGTAAAATAATTGTAAAAGAAAAATAATCTATTACGACCGTTAAAAGCGGTCGCAAATATCACAAATTGCGACCGTTTTATAAACGATCGCAAATTTCACAAATTGCGACCGTTTTATAAACGGTTGCAAATTTCAAAAATTGCGACTGCTTTTGACGGTCGTAATAGTGTGATATCTTTTTTAAAAAAATAGGGTATCTAAAGGTGCCCAATTCATCCTAACCCTAACCCTTGTTGGGACCGTTAAAAGCGGTCGCAAAAATCACAAATTGCGACCGTTTTTGTGTCGGTCGCAAAAAGGTTATTTTTTTTTATAAAAAAGAGTATAAAAGGTTGGTCAGCTCACCAAACCCTAATTATCTCTTCCCACACAGTGCTTCTTTCTTTTCTCTCTCCTCTTTCTCTTCTCACCTTCTACTCTCTCTTCTCCTCATTCCTTTATCTCTCTTCTCTTTCATTTCTTCTTTTTTGCTCCTCCCTCTTTTCTGCTTCTCTTCTCTATAATTTCTTCTTATCTGCTCCTCCCTCTTTAACACTGCCCGTCTATCCTCCTCACCCTAATTTTCTTCTTTGCTTGCATTTTTCACCGAGCAATAAATTAAATAAAGTTTGCGTTATTCAACTAGCTACAAACAATATATGGTGTTAATGGTCAAATTTGACCATAAAAATTCCAGATCTGGAGTTTTCATGGTCGAATTTGACCATATAAACCCAAAGAGGAAGAAATAGTCTAAAAGGTATGTTGTTTTTTCTTGAATTTTTTTTTTGATTTTGTTTATTTTCTATTTTTGTGGGTTTAATTCTTTTTTGTTCGATTTTTTTGGTCGAATTCAGTATAATTTATGTGAATTTTATTTTTTTGCGATGTAATTTATGTGGGTTATATTTCATTCGATTTTATTTATGTGGTTTTAATACTTGTTCGAATTTGTATGTGGGTATAATATTTGTTTGATTTTATTTATGTGGGTTTAATTTTTTGTTTGTTTTTTTTCAATTTTTGTGGTTTTAATACTTTTTTGTTCGATTTCTTGGCCGAATTTCTTAGATTTGATTTTAGGTCAATTTTTTTGGTCGAATTGTTCTTCATTCTGGGTTTGGTGCTTTTTTCGTTAATTTTGGTTTGATTTTTGTTAAAGGTATGTTGATTTTTTTGGTCGAATTGTTCTTCATTTTTTTCGGTTTGATTTTTGTTAATTTTTGTCTTGAATTTATGTTTAATTTTTGGTAATTTTTTTTAAATTTTTTGTTTGATATTTGCGGTTTTTTGGATTTTAATTTTGATTTATTTTCTGCAGGATTTCATTTTATTAATTGATTTTGTGGTTTTTGTTTGTAATTTAGATTTTTGTGGTTTGTTTTTGGGTTGAATGGATTTAGGTTTATTTTTGGTTTGCTTTGATTTCTAGATTTTGGTTTCGTTTGTTTTTGTTTGCGTTGTGGTGGGTAAAGGTGGTTGTCTGGGAAGGGGCAGTGGGTGGAGTTGGCTTGGGTGTGAGAAGTGGTGGGGGGCGTGGATGTGAATGGCAGGGGTAGGTACGTAATTTCTTTTTTTTGTTTTTTTCTACTTTTAGCAACGACCAAAAGCGGTTGCTAATTTCCAAAATTGCGATCGCTTCTTTTACCGGTCGCAATTATTAATATTTGCGACTGTTTCCCTTGCGGTCATTGAAAATAACAAAAACGGTCGCAATAAATCTGCAACCGTCACACAGTCGTAATTTTTTTTTTGGCTACCAAGTAAATAACGACCACCCCTTTACGATCGTTGACGATCGCAATTATGAATTTTGACCGCTTTTGCTATTTTCTGCGACCGTTACAGGCGGTCGCTAAAACCTTAATTTTTAGTAGTGATTGTCTCTCCGAAAAGGTTGTTTATTACAGCGATGTGTGCGAGAGATATTATTACAGCGCAAGATCTTTTTACGTTCGTAACTTTGATGAAGGAAACCCGAATTTGATTCAATTTTATGTATTTGTTAATTTAGATTTCATTTGTAGATGCCGGATGACTCTTTACTAATGAATTGATTTGTTTCAAAAAGGAAAAAAAAACTATGCAATGAAGCATATATATTTGCTAATCTATCATATATTTTAAATAATGTAAAAGTAATATGCAATGAAGCATATTAAATTACTAATTTATCAAATATTGGTTTTGAAAAAAAAAGGTATATGCAATGAACCATCTATAATTACTAATCTATCAAATACATAAATTCGTCTGCAATTCCATGTAGATACAATACTTTGTAATATGATAGCATATATAATTAATTAAAAAAAAATTTAATGTACATAATCTATCAAACACATAAAATGGTCCACAACTCTCTATACCATAATTAAAATAATATCTTGATTTATTTTCTCCAACAAATAAAACTGATCAGATCACTTATTTGTTTATAATTTAACACCTTAACAATTTAAATAATGCAACAACATTTGTGATGTAATTATATTAAAAATAAAAGAGCAGAAATTGTATGTCCATTGTTCTTTAAGCTCTACTTAATTAAAAAATATATTTATTAAAAGATTTATATACTTTGTATATATAATATCTTTCAGATAGTATAAAAATTCAAGTATTTTGACAATAATATCAATTTTGATGGTTTTTTATTTATTTATTTTTTTATAAGAAGTATGTTTATTTATTTATGAGCAAGCTCCGGTTTATAACCTAGATAAATAAATTATGTTTATAAAATGGCATTTTCGTAAATAAGTTTCATTGAATTGTGTTTTGGAGTTTCATACTTTTTATTAATGAAATGTTTTAAAAAAGGGGTTGAAAATAAATTTGATATCATAATTTAGCAAAATTAAAAGGAGGTAACATTTTAATTTAAAATTTTAAAAGGGAAAAATAAATTTAAAAACACAAAAACAAATTAAATTAGGATTTTTAAAGAGTTTGTCGGGAAAAAAAATTAGATTTTTTGGTCTAAATATCAGAGTTTATTATTTTTACCAAATTGTTACTTATGGTTAGTTTTTTTTTTCTTCTCCATAATAAGTTTTTTTTTTACCAAATTATTGCTATGAGTTTTTTTATTTATTTACCAATCTGATCAATTAGCTAGCTTCGGGACTGCGATTTCTACAATCTCTTCATGATAAGTGACCTTTGTGATTTCTTGGTGAATTAAGAAATATTGTGGATTTTGTACTAGAGTATTAGAGCTTGCCCAGGTTGATCTCCGAGATAAACAAGGGTTGTTTATCTCAGGGTAAATTCGTCTTTTTGCGTGTAAAAGTAAGGGTATTTATGTCAACATTTTTTGGATTAATTTCTGCTGACGTTAAGTGGACATAACTAACCATGGTTAGTTGTTGTCAGCCTCACACCTTCTCAAACCCAAGAGCACTAACACGTAAGCCTTATTCTTCTTCAGTTTGACTGTTCTTCAATTCAGCTTTTACAAATTTTTTTTTTTTAAAAAAATCACCATCATCTTCCTCTTCACTCCATCTCCATTCCTCCTTCCTTCACATTCCCGACCCTGCTAGCACCTTCATCTTCTTCCTCCTTCTCTGATGCCAAAACACCTTAATCTTCTTCATTTTCTTAATTTTGCCGCCAAAAACAACGAAAACCCTATGTCAAAATGTATTAATTCAGGGAATGGTTAACCCCTAAGGGAAAGGTGTTTTCGCACCACCGCTTGACAGATCTAGCAACCCATTTTCATGAACTTTGTGAGCTTTCCTTTTCTGTTTCTCTCTCATGTCTCTTTCCATTGAGGAGGAAATGTTAGACTAATATAGTATATTCATACTACTATACTAGTGTCACAGTGTTCAATATATGGAAATGTTATACCATGGGTTAAAGCCCTTGGTTTTGATGTTAACGTTGGGGAAACGACTTTATCACCGTTACTTTGCTCTCACATGGCAGCTGACAGAGTTGGGGCCCAGAACTCGTGTTTCATTGGATCTTTGTAAAAACCAATGCAATTTAATTACAAAAATGCCACGAGATAAACCATGCTTGTTTATCACCGAGATCAACTTGAATTTTCTCATAGAGTATATGATAGATTGTTTTTGATTTTTTTTCTTTAGTAAAGTAGCAATATCGGTATACATTAGCTAGGTATTTTTCTAGTTATGCTATTTTTTAAAATCTCAATTAGGTTTTTTTTAAGAGAAAGGGACATATCGATAACTTTTCATTAGTTAACAATGTGGCTAAGTTAGCAAGATAGGCCCTATAAGAGTAAGAGAGAAAGATGGAAAGATAAGGAAATTCTCAAATCCCCCCCCAAGTGCATCTAATTGGTTTTGATCCCACATTTTCACAGTTGTAATAGAAACTTTCCTATTAATCAAGCCTTGATTTTTAAGTAAGCGTACATTAGATCACTTGATCTTTATGCCTTTCTTTATTTACTTTAAAACTATGCGGAAATAGTAGGAGTAGCCTCTTAGTCTTATAAAGTGTTTTAAGTTTAAGGCTCTCAGTTTTTATATCAATGGAATATTTATGTGTGTTACTTGGAAAAGATGTATACACCTCAACAATATTGGATCACACAGATTTATTAATTCTCCAACAAAACAAACATTCATACGTTTATTTATATTATAAGTACTCAGTACAATCTAAGATAATTAACCTCAGTAACATAACAAGTCTTATTTTTCTTGGTTTCCCCTAAGACTAATTTCTGTCCTCCAATGGGATTAGAAGTTGTTTTGAGGGGTTGGGGTTACTTTTATAGGACTAATTCATGCCCTCTAATGTTTTTAGGATGAAATTAGAAGTTGTTTGAGGGGTCATAAGTGTTTATGTGGCATTCATGTTGCTAATCTTGCTATTAAGACCTGCCATGGTAGTCGACCTCCCTTGAAGTAGTAATGGTTATGTGAGGAAGACACAAGGAAGTAATGAGGAAATAGAGAAGTTAAATTAGAGGGGGTAAATTGGAGGGGAAAAGTGGGGAAAAAAATAGTAAAATGGGAAGGTGATCGGAACACGTTCTCCTCACATGCAGGTCAACGCCTGAAAACCAATTCAAAGGTCGGAAACCAGGGTAAGGTGTTTTTTCGCAATTTTTCCTAAATTAAAACATAACTTTTATGCTAATTCATCCAATTAAATTTAATTTGACAATCTAATTTTAAAATCTAGGGTTTTTCATGAAAAATAATCCCCAATTTAATTTAGCTTTTAAGTTAAATCATTGATCATGCAAAATTCACAATTTATGCATGAAATCAACTAGATTAAAAACATGAAGCATAAAACAATCAAAATTATTCAAGAAACCAAAACACTAAAAATCAAAATTTTAGGGTTTAGGGTTTCGAAAAGTTAAAATCTAGGGCTAGGAGTTTCGAAATTTTCGAGCATAATAGGGAAAAATTTGGTCCATTCTAGGCTATTTTGAGCATAATTAAATCACATTTAATCAAATTTCAAAAATTAAATCTCCATTTAATATAAAGATTGAACCATAATTAAATTATTCTCCCTTTTAATTCAATTAAGAAGGAAAATACATTTAATATAAAGATTGAACCATAATTAAATAATTCTCCTTCTCAATTGAGTTAAAATTTGTGGAATCAAAGATCTAGGATCAATATGCAAAAATGCAAGAGGCTCTGATACCACTATAAGGTTTTAGGTACTATAATGCGAAATTTCACGAATCATATTCGTTCGCACCTAAATAGGATCTACACGCATAATACTTAAAGAATCATATAATACGTACCTTTGACGCGTGATTTCCACAAGCGATTGACTCTCAATTAGGGAGATAATAGAGACCCAAGTGTTGCTCCTCTACTTAGTCCACGGGATAGGGTTGAACCTCCACTACTGCTAGGTAGTTGGGAACAAACACTTCGAACCACCTTCTACGGAGAGTGGTGGAGAAAACCGAGCCACAACAATCACGACCACTACCGTGCACCACACGCACCACCGGCGTGTGCGGACGCGAGGGAAAGAGGAGAGAGTATGTGCGTAAGGCTAGGGTTTGGTTGCAAGCATATCTATTCTTAATTGACTGCTTAAGTGTGTTATATCAAAGCCTAGGCAAAAGCCTCTATTTATACATCATATGTATAATTAGAGTCCAAACCAAGCCCAAACTATTTCCTCTTCTAACCCATATGCATGGCCAGCCACTCCATGAGGCCTAATAATGGGCTTTTTTCTTTCGTTCAATCCATCACCCTTTTGTTTGACCTTATAAAATCCGTTTTATTGGGCTTTGGACTATTTGACTAGCCCAAAGATCATTGATCACGTCAACAGAAAATGACGACCTAAAAGACAAACTTAATTATCTCCATAATTCGATCCATTGTATATCTAGTAATTGCACTTGACGAATACATAAATCCTTCACTTATATATTTCCATGCTAGTGGGGAATAATTCAACGCTTCTATTGTATATATAGGAAAAAGTGGGTTTCTACATACAAATGCAATTGAATCTTCCTCTACTTCTGAATTTTGGATACTATTTGAACTATTTTCATTCCACCTCAAATTAAAGTGTTTATGTGGTAAGCTAGCTTGCCATGATGCTATTCCTACCAAGTATGCCCTCTCTAAAAGGGGAATTCATATATCTCCTTCCTGCCAAGTGGTCATGGAGACTCCACTCCATGTCCTAAGAGCATGTGAGGTCTATAATCTCTCGTAGCCCACCTGCTAGTAGTCATCCTCTCTCATTTAGGGACTAGGTTACCTTTAACATGTAGAATACTCACTATTTAGAGGACATCTCCTGGCCTGGCCTATTTACTTTGTATTCCCATGCTAGTCTATTTCGAAAAGGAGGAACAATTGGGTTTTTTCCCAGATCAATACTCCCCTTACCATTATCTCTAAGTCTATTAAGTGGTTATGTGATGAGTGCTTCTATGCTCAACCTTGTCCTGCTTGTGCTGACCCCTGTGTGAAACTTATCCAACCCCACATTACCTCTTAGTTCTTTATCGTTGTAGATGCTTCCTTCTATCAACACACCTTTGATGTGTGTATTGGAGGCATCTGATACACTTATTCTAAGGAGTGGGAAGGGGGTTCCCTTTTGAAAATCTATCAAGGCTGAGGATGCTAATAACTTTGTTGAATTCTTGATTGTTTTGATTGTCGCTGCTTGGTTTAAGTATTATTAATAGGACGATTTAAACATAGGTTTTGACTCTAGGGCTGCTACGACTAGCTAGCATTACTGGTGTGCAAAAAATTAAAGATAAATACTTTACTATTTCACATGTTTGCAGGGAGTTTATTCAAAAGTAAAGGGTGCAAAATGTTTTGTGTCTTCCAATAAACCAGGTTCCTCAAACACATCTTCTGACGCACCAAGTTGTCAGGTTCATGGTGGGCATGGTGTGCTCTGGAATTTAGTTTCCAAACCCTTTATTAATAGCTCAAGTACGTTAAGCCCCTGCGTGAGTGTGCTTAAGAACTTAAGTATGGAACTTCTATCTGTAAACTTTAACTCTAATGGGCTGCTAGCCCCACCCCCCCCCCCCCCCCATTTCTCTCCTAAACTGCTATTCTTTTTAGCCCATTTTAGGCGTAACTAATCTATTTACCTCCTTTAACCAAAAAAAAAATCCTCTCCCAAGAATACCTCTTTCGAAACTCTCTCCGATTAAAAAAAAAAACCCAACCCCTAAACATGCCGAGTAGAAAAATTGCATGTTTTGGGTTGTTTATCTAAAAGCCCAATAATTGATTTTTTTATTTTATTTTTGTGTTTTTTAAAAGTTTCAAATTTCTATAAAATATTTGAAGAACAACCGAGTTATGAAACAACTTTAAAAATCCAAGCAACAATTGAAAACAAACACAACTTTCGACCCTTTCTCTCTCTACTCCCCCATCCTTATCTCCACTGCTTCCACCGCCCTCCTTTTTCTCATTCCCTGCTAGCCGGTGACAGGGCTAGTTTTGCCTAGCCGTCGTCGGCGAGCCTAGTCTGTCCGTCAGTTCCCTTCTCTAGTGGTTTTTGCCTTTTAGGTCTGTAGGTGTAAATTTCAGGGGAACGCCGAGGGTCTTCTTCTGTGGTTCGTGGTTTCTCGTATTTCTTCAAGTGTTTTGCGGCTAATTTCAGCGACTTAGGAACCAAAGGCTACTCTTAACGCCGCCGTCAAAAGGATTTTCATTAATTAATTTCCCGACGGTAAAGGTGAAGTTTAAGGAAAGGGTTTCCTCGTATAACCAAGGTTAGCTTCAACAAGGGGTTCTTGCTGGGTTGCCATTGACGATTTCTTGGTGTTAGTTTTGGTTGCTGCCAGTGAGGTTTGTCAGGCTCTTGTAGCTTTCCCTGTATTTCACGGTGGTTTTTTTAGCTTGGTTTTGTTGATTTGTTTTGGTTTGCTTTAATTTTATTATGTTTGTTCTTGTATAAGTTGTTTGTTTGGTTGTTTGAGTTCTTGTGTTTAAATAATACTCTTTCTCTGATTGGTCATGAGTTAGAGTTTTTTTTAGTAGTTCTAGTTCTGGAAGTTAGCGAAGTGTTGTCGTGGTCTTTAGAGCTGTGTTGGCCGGTGTTAGGGGTTGTAAACTTGCACAATCCCTTGTTGGTTTGGTTGGTGTCCCTTCTAGTAGCCTTGTCGAGGTGTGAATATGTTACCTTGGTGGTTAGTACAATTTCCCAGGGAGTGAAATTATAAGCGCACATGGATAGGTTTCCCTGCATATGGAGTTTGTAGGAGGAGTGTGGTTTTGAGGGAAGAGTTTGGTTTGCAGGTCTTATTGCTTGGTTATGGGATGATATGTGCATTCATAAAATTGCTATCATCCCTTTGTTAATTTGGGTGATGACAATGTCAGTCATCGCTGTTAATCCTTACCTTAAAGGAGGCTACCCATATTTGATGTTTGGGTCAAGCAAAGTCCTCCATTTTCTTGCACTCTCTATTGGTAGAGTGACAAGAAGAGAACTTGCATTTGGATGCATGGTTTCTCATAGAGTCGTTAAAGAAAATGACTCTATAGGTTGTGTTCCTAGACTCTTATGATGCATTTGTGCTTTTCAATCTCTACGAGTGGAATGGTGTTATAGAATCGTTCTTCAGCAACAGGATGCATATTTTGGGTTCTCTTCAATGTTTATGATCTGCGCTCTTGGTCCATCTCGACTGCTTAATTAATTTGGCTTCTCTTGGTCCATGGTAGGGATGTGGTTCGGGTTTCTTGGTTGTCCGGGCTCAACAGCTATTGGTTTGCTGCAAGACTCTTTCAGTGTTTTGTTTTCTTCGTTCTTCCTGTAATGGGTATGGTTATTAGTGTGTTTTTTTAGGTTGGGTATTTGGGCTAGCTTATAGAATTTTCCATCCCACTTCAGGGATCTTATTTAGGCACTCCAAACTTCGAGTACGCCATTTTACTAAACTTTAACGGTGATATCAAGTGATATTTTTGAAAATACGGAATAGTAAGTATTAATACTTCCACTGTTTTTTTTAGTTGACACCTTTTTATTATCACGCTTGCCAACACATGTATTTAATGCTTAATAACTTCAATTATCAACATTATAAAATTATAAAAAGTGGATATTAATAAAATATACATATAGACGATTCAAACAAGATCCCACGTGATTATATTTTATTGTATCTATAAATAAAAAAAAGCGAGTCAACGAGTAGTGTGTGAATAGTATAAAAGTCAAACAGTGTCAACTAAAAAAAATGGAGGACGTATGACACTACTAGAAAACAGGAAAATAGCGACGGAATGGTTCCGACGAACACTAAATTCCGTCGATGTGCTTTTCGATGGATTTTTCCGTCGTATTTTTCATTTTCAACGAATTTAAAGTCCGATGGATTTTTCCGTCGGGATATATTTTAAAAAAAAACATTTTTTTAAACCCTAAAACGCTGCAATTTTCCTTAGTTGCTCACTTGTATTTCCGCCCCCTTTTTCTTCACTCTCCCTTCTCTCTCCTCTTCTCCTTCTCTCAGCTGCTCTTCTCCTTCTCTCTCTTTATTTCTGCTCCTTCTCTTTCTTCATCTATCTCTTTCCTCTTCTTTCCCCCTTTTTGACAATCACCAACAACACCACAATCACCAACAACACCACCGCAATCACCGACATCAATAGCACCAAAATCGATTTAGGGTTTTGCCCTTTCTCTCTCTTCTCATGATGAAAGCAAATTAAAGGTTTTTAGGCCAAATTCATCCATTAAAAGCCTAGATCTATACTTTAAATGGCCGAATTTGGCCTTGTTAAACCGTTTCCATGGTGCAATTCGAAGCATATTTCAATTTAAGGTATATTTTATATTTTAAATTTTCGATTTTGTTTCTGTTTTTTTTTTTTAATTTTTTGGATTTCGATGGTGGTGTTGGGTGTGGCTTATGTGCATGCGTGTGGTGGCTGGCGATGGTTGTGGTGGCTGTGGGTTTGGGGTATGGGTGGGGATAGTTTTTAGATCTGGGCTCAACTTAGTTTGGGGAGAGTGGCGGCCTGAGTGGTGGTGTGGTTCGGGTTACGGTGATTGATGGTGGCTGGGTTTAGGGTTAGGGTGAATTGTGGTGTGGTTTGGGTTGCGGTGATTGGTGGTGTGGTTTGGGTGGGATAGTTTAGATCTTGGCTTAGGGTTCGTTTGGGGGTCAGTGGTGGACCGGTGGTGTTATTGGCGGTGGTGGTGTGGTTAGGGTTAGGGAGCCAGAGCTGGATGTGGCTGATGTGGGGGGTAGTGGCGCCGTGGCGGTGGTGGTCTGCTAGGGCTAGGGTGGTATCACGCTGCGCCAGGGGTGGTGCGTCTTTTTTTATTTTGGCTGGACCATTTTCCGGCGGAATTTGGCTGTTTTCTTGTAGTGTGAGTTAAGATAAAATACATCCCTCAACTATATCAATAGTAGCACATTTGGACCCACATCTTTGAAATGGGACAAAAAGGTCCCTCAACCACCCTTGTCTCATCATTTTCGATGGAGAAACTTCTAAGTTAACAAAGTTTAGGGATCTCAATATCAACTAGGCAAAAGTTAAAGGACTTTTAGCTTTGAGTTAACAAAAGTTTAGGGATTATGACTCATTAATTTTTTTATCAGATTTTTATTTTAAAAGGAATCTTTTCTTTTAATTTGAATTTGTTTTTTTTGTGGACCATGACTCATTATAGTTTGTTTTTTTAAAAAATTAATATCAAATTAAAAAAACAAACACAACTATCTGAATATGAGACCGTTAATTTGAGAGAAAATCCAGAAGAATTCTCAACATCAAATTAATTTAATTTGTGACGTTTTTACTTTGGGATTTACAAATATCATCATTTAATTTGTCCGAATTTTATGTAAATGAGATTTTTGAATAAATCTCCGGCACATCAAATGAGGTTTAGGGTTTAGTTTTATTGTTTGAAGTATCTCTATTTTTTTTTATTATATTCACTTGAATTTTGTGTAGTCTCTGCTAGGGACCAATGATATCATTAATTACAAATAAGTATTATAAGTTATTACAATTTGATATTTGGATATAAGTATATAACATATTTAGAAAAATTGCCGATTGCAACCTTTTAAAGTTTGTATTTTGCAAATTGCAGCCATTTAAAAAAAATTGCAAATTGCAGCCCAAAAGTTCTTATAAACCGTAAATTGCAGCCCGATTTAATTTTTTCATTGGTTTACATGTCGAAAAATATTTGTTAATGTTTTAGGGATCATTTTAGTTCTTAAGGGACCGGATTGAGCTCGGAATTAGCAATAAAATATCATAAGTGCCTCGTTTGGTGAAAAAAAAATATATCAATTTGTGGGTAACTATTTTTTGCTGTAAAAATGGGGCTCTTACGTTATTTTTTTGCTAATTTTGAGCTCTATTCGAAATATTTAGGGGTAAAATGCATGGCCTCTAAAACCTTTACCGAATATTTTTCGACACGTAAATCGATGTAAAAATTGAATTGAGCTACAATTTACAATTTATAAGGACTTTTGGGCTGCTATTTGCAATTTTTTAAATGGCTGTAATTTGCAAAATACTAACTTTAGATGGCTGCAATTTGCAAATTTTCCAACATATTATAATAATTTTAACATTTGTGTAGTAGGTGAGTAGCACTAGATGGACAAAATTTAATAAATTTGACCCATTAATATTAACCGAGTAAAATATGAAGTACATAGTAGAAAATATCGGAAAGTATAAAAAAATAGGTTGAGGTCCAGGAATATGTTTTATACTCTATCATTCCCCCTCACATGAAAGGCCCTTTGGGCTTGAAATGTGGATGCAACACAGGCCCACCCATACCTGTCGCGAATTTATTCCACTTTGAAGGAGGGGTGGATGAGATTTGAACCCGTGACCTCTATGTCACGTTGGTTCTAATACGATATTAAAGGATCATCTCAACCAAAAGTTTAAACTAATGGTTGAGGCCCAGGAATATGTTTTATACTCTATCATGGAACATGGTGACTGAATGAAAGTTGGGATATATGTAAGCAATGTAGCTAGGAATAACTGGATAAGGTGGGAATCATATGGGGTGGTTGGATGTACAAATGGGCTGCAAATAACAGTCAACAATAAATAAAGTAAAAAATTTCATTAGCAAGGTCCCGTTTCCTTCACCTTATTTTGCTGAATTGAAATTATTTTTACTGAAACAAAATTATGTTTGCTGACTTAAATTATTTTTACTGAACTTAAATTAATTTTACTGAACTGAAATTATTTTTGCTGAACTAAAATTATTTTAACTAATTTAATATTATAATTTTTCTTTAAAAAAACTGAATTTTACTAAAATGAAATTATTTTTGCTTAACTGAAATTAGTTTTACTGAATTGAAATTAATTTTACTGAAATGAAATTAATTTTACTGAACTGAACTTACTTTTACTTAATATTACTTTTTAAGGTGAAGTGAACAGGGCCCAAGTTTGTTTTTTTACTCCATTTGATTTCATTTTGGTCGTTTATGTAACGATTGTCGAAAAATTCATTCTTTGTTAAAAATGAAATTTAATTGTATATTTAATAAAGTTATAATTGAATACTAATAATGTACTCACTTTATAAATCAAACAAAATCCTAAAAAAACTTCAGAAAATTCTATCTAATTGTGATTTTTTTTTTTTTGGAAATAAATCTTATTGTGAATTTTGTCAAGACTGCATATAAGAAAAACAAATAGGAAAGAATCTTTTTTGTTAATAAAAATAAGTGAATGGTTTTCTTTACTTTTAAGCATCATGGAATCAGTATAGGACCGTTTAAATGGATGGCATGGACCTATCAAAGGACACCACCAAAAAGGAATCGAACATTTTCAAAACAATATATCAAACCATAATAATAAAATAAAAAATCTAATATATATTTTCTCTCATCTTTAAGAGACTAGAAAATTGGTATGAATCATTATACCTATTGATGAGTACAAAAAAAAAAGTGTATATGTGTATGTTATACCCTAGATTTCAATGATATTATTATGCTTTACTACAATAAATAAACTACTTGTATAATGCTATATAATAATAGTGTATGGGATGTTTTTGACTATCAGTAACTATAGCCCACTATCAGGTATGGGCTCATATATAGTTGTTCATACCACAATATAAAATTATTTTATTTTTTCCCCTTTTTTTCCCTTTCATCTTCATCTTCTTCCTCCCTTAAACCCCTTCCCTATTTCCGGTCAAACCTCCGCCCGTCACACCTCCACCTCCTACAGCAAGGAACCCACCCTACCATCCACCACCTTGGTCGAAACCTAGAAACACGCAACCACCTCCGTTAAAAAACTACTGGAAACCACCCAAAAACATAACCCAAAAATAGAAGAGCAAGCCATGCTATGGAGTGATTTTCATGGTCTTCAAACATAGACAAGTTCCTTGTCGACTTATGGCTCTAGCCATTAAAAAAGGTGAGTTCTATGCTAGACATTGTACGAGTTCGATCGAAATTGACGACATTAAATGTTTGTCGGTGCTCATTTATTATTAATTTGTATACTGTTATTATAGTGTTGAATATTGTTATTAAGAGGAGAGGGACTACTTTTTTACAAAATGATAAGTAATACACGAAATTACATTTTCGCCCCAGTATGGACACAACGAGCCCATACTTGGTAGTGATCTGTCACTACTCATCGATATGGGCCGGATGATTCCATTTGGACTATGTCACTAATTGGTCAAAGACTCAATATAATTCCATATCGACCTATGTCTATCACGTAGAGAGATGCTTGAAACCATTTAGATACCGCAGATTTGACAAGACCTTCACATGGCCCAGTAAATTACAATCAATAAAGCATAAAAATCAGCTAATCAAGTAAGTACTCCATACTTGGTACCATATTGAAATTCATTTATGAATTTAACCATTTTTACACATTTGAATAAGTTTAAATAATTAAAAATACTTAAATACAGTAACAGCAAATTAGACTAGCCTTAATGTTCATTGGACAACCAATAATTGAGGTGTGCCATGTAGAAAATTTAATTTGTTTGACTAAGATAACTTGCATAAATCATATTGAATGTATTTTACTTTTAACAGTTTCAACTATAAAATATTTGAAGAACAAAACGTGTTATGAGACAACTTTAAAATAATTCATTCAAAAGAGCATAGAATAAATTTTTGTTAAAAAACTTATTGATGGAATAATGATGATAAGCTCCAATCTATCAATCGCAAAGAATAGAATTTGTAGTGTCCCACACAACTATATAATTTTTTTTTTTGAAAAAAACGAATACTTCTTGATCTTCTCCTACTATATAATGGTGGGCAGTATGGCATTGTAATTCGCAACTCGCAAGTCACACAGATTAAATATATACAAGACGGTGATACTTCTTCTAAGGTAAGTGCCCGTGCCTATATATAATCTTATTAGTTAGTTAAGCTTTGTTCTTCAATTCATCCATTTGTCACTAACATATATATGTAACTTTAAAATACTTTATCACATCATTTTAATTGATATACTTGGTAAATTAATAAATTGTTATCTTATACCAAAAATGAAGTAATATAATTAATTATTTGGAAATAAAATGTCAATTATATGAACTACATCACCAATAAAACATTATGGTAATCATATTTCAAACGTTTATTGTAAAATTTTCATTTTAAAATACTTTATCATCATTTTGCTTGATATGATTGGTGATTTATTGTGGCTTAATTTGTAGAAGAATATATCTGAAAAGATGGCCAACATTCAAGAATATGCAGCAGTGAAGGTGATGTTTAGTAACAATGTCCAAGCTACGTTGAGTGTTAAGCTGATCAACGGAGATGGAGAAGACCCTGCAGACGTTTACGGAAATTTTCGCTTTTTGCTAAGCAGCAAAGTCAGCGTATTGAAGTAAGGCCCGGTGAATTCATTCCCTTGAGTCGGTCCGATGTCAATGTGCCTGAAGAAGCCAAGGAAATGGAGATTGAAGCTTACTTGATGGACTATGATTCTGTTTCTCCTGACGATGAAATTGCAAACGGCAAAGCCATCTTTCTCGTTAAGGCTTCTGGTGAAAGTGATAAGAAGACCATTACCGGAAAGTATGGCTCCATTGAAGTCAATGTACTTTGGGGTTGATCTCATCTGATTTGAACTTAGGATATAATAAATGCTTTAAGGGATTATTCTTGTGTCGTTCATGCTTTTCATTATTTTTATATGTTTGTTTTTGGTTCTCTTATCCCTAGTTTCTCATGAGCAACTCCACGGATTCGATCTCCATATGGGTTGTTCTTGAGTTTATTGATTTTATTCATTCAGATATTTAATTTCTCTCTTTTAATTATGTTTTCTTTAAATTGAATTATTAGATTTAGTTTCAATTATTTATTTCATGCTTGAGTAGTTTGCTTCTAAGGTTTGGGAACCCATGTATATATGATGCATCTGGATTGATAGTATTAATATTTTTATTATTAATTAATTTCTCTAGTTGATAGTGTTTTGTTGTTAATCTTCCAATATGATCAATTGTTTGATTAATTATTATTAATTAGAGTTTGAATCGAAAGATCATACTTTAAAAGGCTTACCTACAATTAGCAATTCTTATTACGTTAGCTTAGTGACCGTACTGCATATGTTGATCGAATTAAGAGCGTTAAGACACGACCGTATGTAGGCTTAGCAATTGCTCCAGATAATTGATTAATTGAATTGTTGATGGTTTTATGATTGCATCTGAATTAAGCACGTATGGTGAACCATAACCCTAGACCTTTCTATTAATTGCATTCTTATTTTAGTTTAAACTACCTTCCAATCTCAATTTTGTGATATTGCTTAGTTTCTCCAATCTTTAGAAGTTAGATTAAATAATTTTCATCTCTCTATGGATTCGATCCTATTTACCTATTACATTGAATTGCCAGAAGGTTTTGTTAGAAATTAAATTTATCTTTGACAGGTGTGACAACATATCACAATTTGGAGTCATTGCTGGGGAGGCCACTTAATTTTATTACTGTTATTATTGTTTAAAATAGGAAGGAGATTATAATCAATCAACATTTTATTTAAGAAAAACTTAAAATCACATACATAATTATTTCGCTTCATCATAATTCATGCATATAGGAAAGCATTATAAATACATGAGCATGATTAGCCAAATACACACTAGCTATTACACTACATCCTTATAGTGAAAAGGATCGTACGTTACTAGGACACTTTAAGGATTAGAGGCCGGATGGGGATCAAAGTATCTAGCCCTTTAACCTAAGCAGTCGGGTTAAGTTATATATAATATATTTAACCCGACTTTGATACATATATGGTTGTGTTTTATATAATCACACCATTCACATACACACTCCACCAGCAAAAGGTACGGCAAAACAGGCACCATTACAACAATGAGGTCCAAATAAATTGTTACAATACTGATAGTCACCTGCGCACTTCAAAACTTCCCGGCTATCATTTGTTGCGACTTCTTGCTTAATATTTTGGGCGTCCAAACCACGATTATTTTTTTTTGATGCAAAGGAGGGCCAAGCCCTTAGTACAAACTAGAATTAAGCAACAAAACGAGGAGTAGTAACTCCTATAACATCCTCCCTGAGGGTGTCACGTATCTCAATCGGGGGGACATCAAAATACGTTATACCCTCAATTCGGACTATTCCTACATTAGCCAACCTATCCGCTACTTTATTACCTTCTCTATAACAATGAAACATTCTAATATTATTACCAAAGGAGCTGATGATGTTGCGGCAAACACTCAGCAGGTGGACATACTCTCCACCTAGAAGTTGGTCATTTTGAAGAGCCTCGATACACGCCTTGTTGTCCATCTGAATGATTAGCTTGGTGATGCCTTGTTGTTGAGCCATACGAAGTCCCAATTCAAGAGCTAAGACCTCTGCTTTGTAAGCATTGCAGTGCCCGAAATTCGCAGCAAAACCTCTGATAAAGTGACCTCTGCAATCTCGCAAAACCCCTCCACCTCCAGCTGGTCCAGGAGAGCCACGGGCTGCACCATCAGTGTTTAAAGCAGCCCAATCCAATGGAGGGGCAGTCCAGCTTATTAACACTTCTCTTTTTCTTGAGCTTGTCATCTCATTATCACCCATAAAGACCCTCCAAGTTTCATCTATTTTTGGTTTCAGAAAAAGGCCTGTATCAATTAGAATTTCAGCATTTCTTCCAAATAAAGCACAATTACGCCACTTCCACATCCACCAAATAGTCAAGGCAAAACAAATGGGCCACTTTTCAGAAAAAATAAATCCATTTGCTTCAAGGTTGCGTGTTATCCAGCCCTGCAAATCTCCTTGATAGAAGGATGGGTAGCAAGCAGTTCCTCCAACACTCTTCCAAATGTTTCTTGCTATGGGACAGTCAGGAAATAGATGGAGAAGAGTTTCATCAGTATTTTGAGCACATCTTGAGCATCTGGGATCATCAGTGAGGTGTCTTTGAAGTCTGTTAGCATTGCAGAGGATTCTATTATGAAGAATGAGCCAAAGAAAAACTCGGACTCGCTGCTGAACTGGGGAAGTCCAAGCCAATTCCCACTTCGGGTCTGTCATAATATGCTCATCATTTTTTATGATGGATAGAGCATATTTGATTGAAAAACCTCCTGTTTTCGAGCCTTTCCAGTAGCGGAGATCACCCAACTCTGTATTCTCCATCACTTTATGAGAAGCAACAAGTTTCAAAATGTGGGGTGGGAGTAAATGTGCAAATAAATCCCATCTCCACCCAGTTCCTGGTTCCCAAAGTTCTTCAACGATTGCCCCATCCAAAGCTTCAGGAATCGGATCAATGATAAGGTCTCGCAAAGGCACATCTGTCGCCCAGCAATGATCCCAAAAAAGGGTGCTTCTACCATCACCAATAGCCACTGCCGATCCCTTAGAGACCCACTTAGCATTTTCTGTAATTCCTTTCCAAACATTTGACATATTAGTGGAAGGTTCAAACATGTCAATGTCCAAACCACGATTATGCGACCGCATAATCATCATATTTGTTTCATGGTTTCCATTTTCATCATCAATTTTTGGTGGTTGGACTATCACCACTTCTTCTATTACCATCACGGGCCTTTTTGGCTTCGTTTCAATGGCCATAGCTGAAATATAATATGTATCAAGTAGTACATTATTTAGGCGTGGTTTCCAAAACTTCAAATATAATATTTTCAATTATGTACAACAAAAAATTAATTTTTTTTTGATATTTAGAAATAGGCAATAAACAAATCAAACAAGATTCCACCGGACTATTTTTAACTTTAGAATAAATCACTAAATTGAGTCAAAGTAACTTATACGTAAGTAGTAGCAAAAGTTAGAACGTGCCAACTAGGGCCAGTTACTTCAGCTTAATTTTAGTTCAGTTCATTTCGGTTCAGTTCAGCTCCAATCAGTTCAATTCAGTTCAGTTCAGCTTCTATTTTCCTTCTCTCATAAAATATTCATTTCAGCTCTATCCAATTTAGTTAAGTTCAGTTCAGCTCCAATCAGTTCAGTTCAATTCAGCTCCAATCAGTTCAGTTCAATTCGGTTCAATTTAGTTCAATTCAGCTCATTTCAGTTAATATGAACATACCCTAAAATGAAAGAGAGAAAGTACCCTATTACAGGGTCTTCCTCGTGCCTTATATCTTGACAAGTTATAAGTATGAAAAATGTATGTAATACCTTAAAACTTCAACTATAAATTACGGAGTAAAAATTAAAGATTTTTTATTCAAATTTTTGTTTTTATATAAGACATGTCCTTAAAACATTGTACTGTCTTGACACTCATATAAGGAAAAAAACACAAATAAAAGAAACAAAGAAGGTATTATTTTATCTTTCACAAAAAAAAAAAATAAAAAAAAAATAATTAGTAGTATAATTTAGATAAGACTTTCAATTTTTTCAAATGAATGGTTTGAAATACAAACCTGTTGAGGTACTGAGCATGAACAACATTGCTAATAGAACAGGAGCAACCAGAAAGTTAATTGAGACCTTTTCCATTTATTTGTTGCACTTATTACTTAAACTTGAACAAATTAAAATACTTTCTTCTTTGGGTAATTGTGTTTATCTTTTGGGTGAAATAATGCTTCTACTGCTATATATGTTACTTCATATTATTTCCTCACAAATCACAACCCTTTCTATTAATAGTAGATCAGATTAACAAAATAAACAACTAATCTGTGTTCCTCGAGGGATACTATTCATACTAAAAAGTAACAATAATGTTCCCAAGGAAGTTACCAGAAAGTATTCTTTTGGGGATATAATTTTTAGAGCATAAAGCTTCCACTCATACAGCCTATATTATTGATGGGGAATAAACCACATAAGCTTCCAGTCATACAGCCTATTATGTCACTTTATATGACAAAGAGCGCGACCAACCGTATACTACTCAAATCTAGATTTCATTATCTCGTCATGGTAAACTGCTTTAGTCTAAATTATATGAATTCTTCTCTATCATTACGGATCTGCAAAACATTGATGTTGGGATCGATGATGAGGATATCAATATGGATATTAGGTTGTATTCTGCATTGCCTTCGCATAAGCTAAGCACTTTTGAGATACTTTAGAGGATATCTTAAGAAATATTTAATTGGCAATAAGTTGGTTAATAAATATAAAAAACCTTCTCAAGATCGATCATGCTCTTCTTGCTCGTGGTGTAAGAACTTAGTAAAAAGTTTGTAACTATTGTGATGTGATAGGTCATATCAAAGCCGAGTATTGAAAATTAAAGAAGAAGAATGAGGAAAATCCAACGATGAGAACAAGTCTGCAAATGTCGTCGTTAATGTTGGTTTTGATGATTATATTACACTTTAATTAAGGGTTTTGTTACGAGCTTTGGGGTTGCAATTTCTAAGTTCTCTTCATGATAAGTGCCCTTTGAGATTTCTTGAAGCGAGAAAGCCTGTGGATTTTGTTATGGATTATATCATAGATTGTTGATGATTTATTTATGGACATTTTGTGAGAAACTACCTTTTAAAGCATTTTTTTTTTGCGAGAAACTACCTTATAAAAAAATTGTTGTAAAAAACTACCTTATAAAAGCTAAATGTTGTAAGATACTACCCTTGGTCGGAAAGTGAGAGTTGACTTAATTTTAGCTACTCTAAACTTCTCATGTTATACTTATTATACTTAATTGATGGTAAAATCAAGAGAGGTAGAAACGATTACATTCAAGAGAATATGTTTTCATGTGTTTTTTTGTTTAATTTGGATGATTTCTTGTTCCTTTGCTAGAAAAAACTTGAGACAAATGTTTTTTTTTTTATTTTTTTTTTATTTTTTTTTTTTTAATGGGGAGAATGATGCGGATCAAGCATAAAAAATTTAGTAGTTTAGATTTATTTTCTTCGGGAACTTTTTTTCCATATTCTTATGATTTACTCAATAGTTTATCCTATTAGGCACAGTGGCGGATCCAGGATTGTTGTACATGTGAGTCACCATTTGAATCCACCTTTACCTACCACCACTGCCCACCCTAGAATCTCACCCATTTACTGCAAAAACCACATTAAGACACCACAAAAGCGTCCCCTTAACAAAATTTACAAGAATACAAACATGAAATTCCAACAAAATTAAACCCAAAAAATCAACAAATCATATCCAAAAATAACAAAAATCAAACAATTTCATCTCGAAAAACAAACCTAAAAATTAATGAAAATCAAACCACAAATTTACCCAAATATAACACGAAAATAAATTAATCAAACCCAAAATTTACCATAAAATCAAACCCAAAACTCAACGAAAAACAAATCAAACCCAGAAATTAACGAAAATCAAACCCACTAAAACAAACAACAAAAATCAACAAAAAAACCGAAAGGAAATCAACTTACAAAAAAAACGAAACCAAAAATCAAACAAAACACGAAACCATACCTCAAAGTCTTAAACCTCTAATTAACTCGAATTTGGTTTAATAAGGTCGAATTCGACCATAAAAATTCTAGATCTAGATTTTTCATGGTAGAATTCGACCTTAAAAACCATTAAATTTATCAACACCACCACCTAAACATTCGGAAATTTCCGAGACAAATAACTGTATAAGGAGGAGAAGAGAAGAGGAAAGTGAAGGAGAAAAGGAAAGTGAAGGAGAAGAGAAGGAGAAGCGTGAGGAAAGAAAAATGAAAGAGGAGAGAGGGATTTAGGGTTGTGATGTTTCCAATATTTTAGTTTCACGTGTTTTGGGCCTTTGGCCGTTTTCTCTTATTTTTAGTTTTTTTTTAATATTTTTTTTTGGCACTGCTGAGTCACGTGACTCGGTGTGCACACATGTAGATCCGCCACTGATTAGGCATGGGATTTATGCCTATAAATGTTTATTTTTATTAATGAGAAAATAGAATGTCTTTGAGTATGAAAATTGTGAGTTAGTTCAAATGAATTGAATTGATTTCCAAACTTTGCTTTTTCTATTGTTTGAATCGAAAAGATCAAAACACTATTGAATTAGGTTTAATCCTAATTGCTAATGTCCCGTGGTTTAATCCACGTCAATGGGAAGGTAAGAGATTCTCACATTGAAACTTGTTTGGTGGCAAGTACTAACAGAAAGAGTCAATAAACAGAAAGAACCACATTAATCAATCACTGTGGCGCCGATGTGCTTGTAGGAACTAGGAACTAGGCGGTATCAATAGCATTTAGCAGTTGTCAACACTCCTTTAATTTACCCTTATAACCATCATAATTAATACATAAGGACAAAGTGAGAAGTCTTGATATATATAGGATATTACTAATAATTTTTAGTCCGAAACTACCTATACAACCTAAAATTTGTGAGAAAAATACCTTATAAAAAAATGTTGTAAGAAACTACCTTATAAAAGGTAAAATGTTGTAATGTACTATCTTTGGCCGAATTTCCATCGTTAATCTAATTTCAAAGTGTTGACCTACCTCAAAACACCCCCGAAACCACCACAGAGGTTGATTTTCAAGGTGGTAAGGTTATTTTTGGGGTGGTTAGAAGATATTCCGAGTTGGTGAGGAAAGTTTAATTTCGTGATACAAGATGTTTATTTTTGGGGTTAGAGGTGGTGGTTTTGAGATTGGGAGGGTGCTTTCGGCTTGGTGAAAGCTATTCTAATTAAGTAGGTTGTGTTGGTTTTGGGGTGAAAGCGGAGGTTTTGGGGGTCTTTTGAGGTGGGTTTATGGTGGATTTCCGTCGTAGGTAGTATTTTACAACAATAAACATTTTGTTAGATAGTCTCTTACAACATTTTACCTTTTATTAGGTAGTTTTTTACAATATTTTTTTATTAGATAGTTTCTCACAAAATCTGGGCTTTATTAGGTAGTTTTTGACAAAAAGTCCTATTATTAATTATATTCTAGGTTTTTTTTTGACACAAAATTATTATTTTAGGTAAACTTTACTCCGTACATCCATTTTTCTATCATCTGTAATTTTGTAGGGTTGTGCGGAATTATAGACGAAACTAGATTAGACGACCCGTGCAATGCATGGATTACAAAAATTATTGAAATGAAATAGCTTATTTCTATTATTTATTTTCTCGTATATACTTATAGGTTAAATCATAAAAGATATGCAGCTATCCTCATAAATTACACGAGTAAAAAAATATAAAAATGAAAGCCAATTTCTAGATATCAATTTATTTATTCCAGGCAAAAAAAAAATATTTATTTATTGACATAGTCAAAAGATTGAAATGAAAATGATAAAAAAAATTAAAAAAAAAACAAAAAACAAAACAAAACAAAATATATATGACATCATAAGTGCATTTGGCGGGAAAATTTTTCATGAGAAAGTGACACATATACATTTGAGAGAGAGAGGATGATGTCGGCAGATTTCTGTTTTAGTAATAGTTAATAAATTAGTTTGTGAGTAATAAGCGAAAAGAGAGTAATAGAGATGCATGTGATATAAAGAGAGATGGAGAGAAACGACAACTTAAAATAAAAGAAAATATTTAATATATTGCAAACAATATAAAACATATTCATTTTTGGCAAACATTGCAACACAAACTTTTAAATAAAAAATGGTGTACAATAATACTATACATCCATTTTAAAACTGTATGTCCTAAAATGATTAAAAAAATAAAATAAAAAATAAACAAAAGTTTTTCCGATATTAATAAGTTGCCCCCAATATATGTCCAATTAGTATTATAAACTCCTGGAGTACTATTGATCATGGTACTCCTTACACAATATGTTTAAGTTATTTTGCGTACACTTTATGTTATTGTGCTTAAATATTGTGTTATTTGGTTACAACAATATGTTATTTACTCATCTACTATTCTACTTCAACCTCAACTCATGCTATTTATAATTTACATAAAATAACAAATAACACACACACACACATACACACACACACACACACACACACACACATATATATATATATATATTGAATAATAATAAGTTCACATCAAAAATAACATTAGCAGCATTGAGTTTTAAAACATCATGAAGAGAATCGAACACTTCGGGAGGTATTAAATTTCTGGACATGACCATATTTGAACCCTTAAATGGCTTCAAATCAATTGATTTCTACAAAACCCAAAAAATTGGAAGAAGAAAAGAGGAGAGAGAAAGTGTCTTTGATTTGAAGTTGGAGTAGTGAGAGGAAGAGAGAGTGTGAGAATGAGAGGTTGATTTCTGGGAAGCCCAGAAAATTGGAAGAAGAAAGGAAGAGAAAGTGTGTGATTTTGAGTTGGAGTAGCTGAGAGGAAGAAAGAGAGTGAGTGTGGGAGGAAGATGACCGAGTAAAAAGGCGAAATAACATGCATTTATTTAAAAATAACACACACACACATATATATATATATGTATAAATATATTATTTCAAAATATATATATATATATATATATATATATATATATATATATAATTTCAATTTAACATCAAAATAATATGAATTTTAAAAACCTGGAGTACCGTGTGCATGGTACTCCAAGAGTAAGATATAAATTGTGATATACGTCAAACTAATCTATGCTTTAGTGAATAGTAAGCCTCCTTAAATAGCTTGTTAAACTTATCCCATTGTCTATGTATGTTGCAAATCTTGCAATCATATGTGGTTTAAAGTAACCCCAAACAAAAGTTAAAAGTTAACCCTAATAAAATTTACCTAGTACTGTTCAATTTGCACTAATATTTATGTAAATCGGATGTACCCTAAAATGGAGGTAGTATATCTCTTATTGTGTCTAGTTTCTTAACAAACACCCCTAGGTATTAAATAACGATTTAATATATTTTCTAAAATGGTATTCTCTCCATTATCACTATATTATATTATGTTGTATATATTAAAAGTACAGTAATGTTCAAGATTGTCTCATCTTAATTACAAATAGTGCCAAGAATCCAAATGGGTAGAGTATTAATTTTGGAATACATGTCAAAATTACGCAGCAATTGGTGTAATTATTATATATTCAATTTAATATTATTCCAATTTTAGTCATCTTAATTAATGTACACTCATTAGTTTAAGTTAGAGATCTATTTGTATAAAAAAAAATGAAAAAAAAGAAGAGAGGTCACGAGATAGCTATACTTGGCATTCTAGTTTTTTTTTTTTTTTAAAACCAGCTTCCACAATATTTGTAGCCCTAATTTTTTTTCAAATATTTAATTAACACTTTTTATCTATATCATATCATATCACTAATAAATTGTCTCGCAGCCGGGCCACAAGACAACTAACGCCACTTGACATTCCATTTTTTCGCCGCAACCAGGTCACCAGATAGCGATACTTGGCATTATTCCAGTTTTTTGCCAAGTATCACACCACATAGGCGACAAATAATTATTATTGTGTTACTTATGATGCTATATGAGCGAACTTTGGATTGATTTATTAAGATAAAAATTTAAGGTTAGGGTTATATATATATATATATATATATATATATATATATATATATATATATATATATATATATATATATATATATATGTGGAGATTAAACTGTTTTTCTTCTCTACGTATAGTCTGATTTTTGGATACTCAATTAGCCACCCAAACGGTTGGATACTTCGTATATGATTTTTGGATACCCAACATGCTCACCCCTATTTAAATAAAATCATCTCTTCCCTATTTTATTTTAGATAAAAATGTTGCATAAATAACATTTACGAAGTATATTTTAGAATTTTTTTTTTTTTTGAAATTCAATAAACAACCCGGGCATCGCACGGGTCACAAAACTAGTTATTAATAGCATTAATAATTATTGATATTATAAAGTAATCTAATCTAATACATATAAATAAAGTAGGCATTTTTCGGGAGAGTTTGGCGCGCCACATAAGAAAAGGTATTATTTTGTCCAATGAAAAATTAGAGTAATAATTTATTTTAGAATTAAAAAATTTACTCGCCACCTAAGCAAAAGTGACGAATAATATTTAAGAATTTTGACACATATGTAAAAACAACGAATAGAGAATATATAAAATTTAAAGTACTTTAAAAAACCAATAATTATCTTCTCTTAAAAATAAAAAATAAAAAAAACAAAATAAAACTAAGTAATAATTATCTATATGGATGCAATTTTTTTATCGCAAATATTTTTAATCTTTCCCTGGAAAATATTATAAAAGTTTGATTTTAATAATGTACTCATCGAGACGAATAAAACTAAATCTCATATGACTAATTTCCCATAATTTTTAATAGTTAAACGATTATAAATGAGACTGCCATTTTAAACAGAACGAGTATATTAAACAAACGCATAGGCAAAAGACTTATTTTTATCAATAAAAAAACTAGGTTTGTCATTTATTTTATGAATTAAAAATTTAAATTGTCACATAAGAAAAATTAGTGAATAAGGTTTGAGATTTTAAATTCAAGCGTCACATAAAATTAATAAAACAACAAAAGATAACTTTAGCGTTAAAATTAAAAAATTATCTTATGATATTAGAAATTATTCTATCAGTATATTTAATGAATGATCTTCATAAATATACAAAATTTTAAATTAATAAAATAATTTATTAGAATCGTGCATTGCACGGGCTTACATCTAGTTATGATGTAAAGTAAGAGTTTAGATTTTAAAAAAAATAGATTTAAATGGGGAAAAACAAAAGGCAAAAAAATGTTTATCGGATCGGATCGGGTAACCGTTAATTTTAAAATGACACCCAATAATCATACTCGATAACAAATTATCGAAACGGGTACCCAAACCATTTTGATTCGGATCGGGTGCCCTAATTTTCAGAACGGTTACGATTTGATTTTTCGGGTTTTTCGTTTTTCCGATAGTTTTGCTCAGTCCTACATTTAATAATATCAGTCATTCGGCATTTACAATCATTTTTTAAAAGATCTAAATTCTCAATACAAGTATTAATAAACTCCCAGAAACTAATGATATTGTTGTAGGCACAGAAATTTTATCAGTTGTCGTTACATATTGTTTGGGTCAAAGTCAAACGGTTGACTCGTATATATTGACTATATAATTAATATGGGTTACTTTACCCCGTATTATTTATTTTAGTTAAACTCATGCAATTAATAATAAAGTCCAACAAAATGGATTTGATTTAATTTAAATGGGTCATTTATGAAAGGAGGTGGAAATGGATATGAGGCCCATTTAGTGGTCATCTTGAAACCCTAGCTTAGGAGAACTCTATAAATAGAACTCTTCTCCCTCATTTCACACACATGAAAAATCCAGAGAAAAACCTCTCTACAAAAAAACCTCTCTACTAAAAAATCCTCTCTAAACTTGTCTAAAACCCAATCTCAAGAACTAGAAGAAGAACAACAAGCACCGAACGTGTCGTTCTATTCTAGAAGACCAACCTTGATCGAGATCAAGCCTTTTCGGCCCTCTATCAAGGAATTCCAGTTTCGACTACAACAAATCGAGTCATCGAACGGCGTATCGTGGAAATCGAATAAGTGGATTACATTAGATATTGTACTCAAATTTGTTATATTAATAAAAAATTATATTTGTTGCATTTATTTTGATTATTTTGCACACTCAAAATTTGTGTTTACAAATTTTTGGCACGCTCGGTGGGACCATCTCTACCACTCATCTCTTTTTCCACGTCAAGTCTTCAACAATGGCTTCAAACAACAACACCTCTCAATCCGCCGCCAAGGATCTCACCTTCGCCCAGCAAAGGGCTGCGGAGTTGGGTGCACTGTTCAAGGACGACGGCTTGCGCACTAGAGGAATGAAGAGGAGGGCCGAATTTCAGGAAGCTGTCGCGAGACTTCGAACTGCTATCATCCCTACTAAGCCAAGCACAAGATCTCGTGGACGTTCCTCCTCAAATCTGTCACTTCCACCAAGCCTTATCTGCACTTCTCATGAGATTCCGGTGTTTGATTCATTCCCTCCTCTTGAAGGTGAACCTTCCGCCTCTACACATGACTCAGAGAGGACTCCACCTGCCAGATCTGAGAAGTTGGTTATCCATACCAGCCCGCTTTTCGATGCCTTCGACGAAGGAGATCAAGGAAGCATTTGTGCCTCATCTCCTTCAACTCCACAACGAACTTCTGATATGATTGAGTTTTCTCAATCATCACAAACAACTGTTGCTGCAGTTATAGTGATTGAATCCAAGACCGTTAAGGAACAACTTGTCGAATTGAAGGGCCTCCTTCAAAAGTTAATGAAGGATGGAGAAGAAAAAGACGAGCAAATCAAGTAACAAAATGAGAAGATCTCTGCTTTAAACAAAAAACTTGAAAAACGTCCAAAGGAAGCAAGTGATTCGTCGAAAGAGGAAGAAGTAGATTCCCAGGGAGAGAGTTCCGAATAAAGTGCTAAAAGCGAGTCCCCATTCACCATCCACAAGATCCAGGATATGATAGTAAACGCTATCAAGAACCAACTAGGAGAAGGTTCTCGCGAGAAGAAGCTGTATGAGAAGCCATATAGTAAAAGGATCAGCAAATTGAAGATACCTAAAGGCTATCAACCCCCAAAATTCCAGCAATTCGATGGGAAAGGCAACCCCAAGCAGCACATCGCTCATTTTATTGAGACATGCAACAACGCTGGAACGGCAGGAGACTTGCTTGTCAAACAATTCGTTCGTTCCCTTAAGGGAATTGCGTTCGATTGGTACACTGATCTCCCTCGAGAGTCCATCGATAGTTGGGATGATATGGAGGAGGAGTTTAAGAAGAGATTCTACTGTACACGACGCATAGTCAGCATGACCCAATTAACCAAGACTGAACAATGGGAAGATGGGCCAGTTCTGGACTACATCAGTCGATGGAGAGCTTTAAGTCTAGAATGCAAAGATCGTCTATCATAAACCTCTGCTGTCGAAATGTGTATCCAAGGGATGAAGTGGGATCTGCTGTACATCATATAGGGGATAAAACCAAGGTCCTTTCAAGAACTAGCAACTCGAGCCCACGACATGGAGATAAGCATCTCAAGCTGTGGTACAAGCTCTTTAGATCTCGTCAGGAAAGAGAAAAATAATTTCAAGAAGACGGAAAAGACCGGCAAGAAATCTACTAAGAGTCTTTGGCAGTCTCCACCACATCTTCTCTAGTAAAAATTTCTGGTAAGCCAAAGAGTGAACAAAAGAGAGAGTCATCTTTGAAGGATGCAAATACAAAGAGAGAAGAGCCCACCTTAAAGGAATTGCAGGAAAAAAAGTATCCATTTCCAGATTCAGACTCGTCAGGAATGCTAGACGACTTGCTCGAGAAAAAGATCATCGAGCTACCTGAGTCTAAACGTCCCAAGAAAATGGGTAGATCATCTGATCCAAACTATTGTCGATACCATAGATTGGTGAGTCATCCCCTCGAAAAATGCATCACTCTCAAGGAGAAAATAATGAGGCTCGCAAAAGAAGGAAGGGTTGTGCTAGATTTAGATGAAAAAGAAGGATCCAATCATACCACAGTCGCCGTGGATGCTTCACCATGTGAACGACATGCACAAATTATCCAGTTTGGGAGTTTGGAGCCTGTTGTCATACAAGTAATGAAGTCTAGCCCAACATTGCATTCAGATCCTACTCCATTGCCGTATGAAGAGGAAGAGGAAGGGTGGACGTTGGTAACCAGGAGGAAGGCAAGGTAGCCAACTTCATCCATTTCACAACCTTCTAAAAAGCACCAGCAAACAAGGAGAGGTCTCAGAAAGGCAGAGGAAATGAAAAGAACAAGGAAGCGGCGTGCTCTACTTGTCCCTCATGAAGAAGTAAAGCCCTGGATGCCAATCACTTTAGACGAATTCTTCCCTCGAAATTATTTCAGTGAATCTTCTGTTGATGTAGTGTCTTGTTACACGGCGGAAGTAAAACATGGATCTGAGAAAAGTCAACCATCTATAAGTCTCAATCATTCAGGAGATCCCGAAAAAGACTCAAAGATTCTTGCGTTGTTAAACACAGTCCCATCTCGTATGGGATGGCGCCAAGCTTTGTCTCTGCCAAAATAAATGCAATTCTCTATGGCACGAGCTATAGAAAATCCCACTCATTATACATCAAAGGAAAATATCGAACAAGGCATCTATGAGAACCATCCTAACCGATGTGCAGCATGCAGTGCATCTTTGGCATTCACTGATGAAGATCTTATGCTTGGTTCGAAACATCACAATAGACCTCTTTTTGTTTGTGGATACATCCGCAAACAAAAGGTTAATCGCATACTCATAGATGGAGGCTCTACAGTGAATATCATGCCAAAGTCTACTTTGAGGAAGTTAGGAATCACCGACGATGATTGTCTCAAAGCTGCCTCATTATTCAAGGTTTCAACCTCGGGGGGCAACGAGCCATCGACATGATAAGAGTCAATTTAATCGTTGGAGAGATGACTGCAACAACAATATTTCATGTCAATGATTCAAAAACTTCATACAATTTGTTGTTAGGGCGACCATGGATGCACGAAAACGGAGTAGTAGCATCAACCTTGCATCAATGCTTCAAGTATTACAATAATGGTGAAAGAAGGGTGAGCGCAGAGGTGAAACCTTTCTTAGAGGCCGAATCTCATTTCGCTGATGCAAAGTTCTACATCGATTAAGAAGAGCCAGTTGAAGTGATGCCATTGGAGATAGCCTCCACAGGAAAACAAGCTCCGAAGAAGCAACAAACGAAAGAAGACCCTCCTTCAAAGGAGGTTTTGAGTGAGAAGGTTGAGGAAATCAATGAGAAAAAAAGCATAAAAGTGAAGTCTAACTCACATGTTCAAGTTCTACGTTACATTCCTATGTCACGTCGCAAGGAGGGACAAACTCCATTCGAAAAATGTGAAGTATATGTCGCACCTAAGAAAGTTGAAAGTAAGCTATCTTCATTAGATGAAAGCACGACTTTTCCAGCTCAACGAGTAAGCAACCAAAAGATATCTAATCCACCATCTGCAAGCCTTGAAAATATATCGGAGATGCCTAGCGCTAGGAAAGAAGGATTTGACCCAGTTGCTTACAAATTGATGAAAAGCTCAGGGTACGATTTTTCTAACCCAGAGCCCATGGGAAAGGTCATCGATGCTGCCTCCTACGGCCTCAACAAATCTCAACAGCAGCTGCAACAATAAGGTGAGCGTGTTTGGGTGAAAAAAGTTGGATTGGGTTTCACAAAACCTCAACCAGTGAAGATCTCAGCTCGAAGACAGTCGGTACAAGCATCCCAATATATTGCGGTGGAAGAAGTTGAGGAAAGTGTAGGTGAAAAAACTACACCAATCAAAACAAAGGGGTTATGTCTTCGATAGGATTCAACCATCATCATCTAGACCATATCATTCAGTTTTTGATAGGTTGGAGGGTCCAAGTCTTGACTCATCAGAGTCCATATTTAGTAGATTGGGTGGTCAATCAAGAGGCATGAAGAAGTCTAAGGGCATATTCAAAAGATTAAGAGTGGCAAACAAACCCATCAACCATCGCCCACAAAACATGCAAGTCAAGAAGCATAGGATAAACGTCTTCAACCGGCTAGAGAACACTGGAGCCATCTCTAAATCACGATGTCAGCAGAAAAGGAACATGAAGAAATTTGAGTTAGAGAATGATGTCAAGAGAATTATCCCATCTCGCATGAAGCGCCTCGATCTATTGGAAGTAAAGACAGTCGAAACCCTTAGTGTGAAAGGACGTACATTGATTCTCATCGGCCAAAAAGTTCTGACTGATTGTGAAGCTGATGACCGTGAGAATATCCTTGCTACTTCCAACCACGTTACTGTCTCGGAAGAAAATATCTTGGATGGAGAGGTGGATCCAACAGAAGCCCCTAAGACCCTCGAGGACGGGGGGCAATCCACTGTTGATGATCTAAAGGAATTGAATCTTGGTAACACGGATGAGCCACGCCCTATCTATGTAAGTGCTCAACTCTCTCCTGATGAGGAAAAATCTTACTTCGACCTGCTCATGGAGTACAAAGATGTGTTCGCATGGAGCTATAAAGAGATGATGGGGCTTGATCCTAAAATTGCAGTTCATCGTCTGGCGATCAAAAAGGGAATTTAATCAAAGAAACAACCTCAACGACGCTTTCGGCCTGAATTGATCCCTGAAATTGAAGCTGAAGTCAATAAACTCATCGATGCAGGCATCGTTCGTGAGGTCAAATATCCAACTTGGATTGCAAATATCGTCCCTATAAGGAAAAAGAACAAACATTTACGTGTTTGTGTAGACTTCAGAGATCTTAACAATGCGTGTCCAAAGGATGATTTCCCTTTCCCTGTCACTGAGATAATGATCGACGCCACAACAGGACACGAGGCTTTATCCTTCATGGATTGCACTACGGGTTACAATAAAATTCTCTTGGCGCCTGAAGACGAAGAAGCAACTGCTTTTCGTACACCAAAGGGAATATTTTTCTATAAGGTGATGCCTTTTGGCCTGAAAAATGCAAGGGCTACCTATCAAAGGGCGATGCAGAAAATTTTTGAAGACATGATGCACAAAATAGTTGAATGTTATGTTGATGACCTCGTTGTCAAGTCAAAAAAGCAGGAGGACCATTTACTTCATTTGCGAGATGTGTTTGAGAAATTGCAAAGGTATCAACTGAAAATGAAACCTTTGAAGTGTGCATTCGATGTCAGCTCGGGCAAGTTTCTAGGATTCGTAGTGAGGCATAAAGAGATTAAAATTGATTATTCAAAGATCGCCGTGATTCAAAACATGCCTGAACCAAAGAATCTCAAAGAGTTGCGTGGTCTCCAAGGACAACTTACATACATTCGACGCTTCATTTGTAATCTGGCTGGAAGATGTCATCCATTTAGCCATCTTATGAAGAAAGGAGCTCCGTTCGAATGGGATGAATTGTGTCAGAAAGCTTTTGATAGTATAATAAAGTACTTGTCAACTCCACCAGTCTTGGGGGCACCAATTTAAGGGAAGCCACTCATCTTGTATATTTCGGCTGAAGAAAGATCGCTGGGAGCATTACTCGCCCAGGAAAATGAAGAAGGAAAGGAGAGAGCACTTAACTATCTTAGTCGTACCTTAGTTGGTGCTGAACTAAATTACACTCCAATAGAAAAAGTGTGCTTAGCTATGATTTTTTCCATTCAAAAGCTAAGACATTACATGCAAGCATATACAGTACGAGTCATTTCTAGAGCAGATCAAATCAAATACATCTTGTAAAGACCGGTGCTATATGGATGACTCGCCAAGTGGGCTATGCTCATAACTCAACACGACATTACGTATGTGCCCTAAAAGGCAGTTAAAGGTCAAGCTCTAGCCGATTTCTTAGCCGATCACCCAATTCCATCACATTGGGAGCTTTCGGACGATCTTCCTAGCGAAGAGGTGTTTAACATTGACATCCTTCCACCATGGGAGCTATACTTTGACGGAGCTTCACGACAAGATGGTGTCGGAGCTTGTGTTGTCCTTGTGTCACCGGAGAAACATGTCCTCACTTATTCATTCTCCCTAGAAAACTTGTGCTCGAACAACGTTGCTGAATATCAAGCACTTATTCTGGGATTGCAAATGGCAAAGGGGATGAACATCCAGGATCTCGATGTATATGGAGATTCCATGTTGATAATCCATCAACTTCTTGATGAATATGAGGTTAAGAAAGAAGATTTGAAGCCTTACCACAAGTACGCTTCACAATTGTTGGAATCATTTGAAAGCGTCAAACTCTAGCACGTTCCAAGAAGTGCCAATAAGATAGCTGACTCTCTTGCAAATCTTGCAGCTACTTTGGCACTAGGGGCAGATGAGAGCATGAAAGTTTCCGCCTGCAACAGGTGGGTAGTGACTTCTCTAGAAGATGAAGAGACAGAAGATGCGTGCATTGTTTCGGTCTATGAAATAAACGCAGTGGATTGGCGTCAACCACTCATTGACTACCTAGAGAATGGAAGACTGCCAAGAGATTTATAGCACAAAACAGAGATTCGACGGCGAGCTCCACGCTTCATATATTATAAGGGGACACTCTACAGGCGCTCTTTCCTTGGAACTTGGTCAAGATGTCTTGGAGATGAAGAAGCTGCTAAAACTATTGAGGAAGCTCATTCAGGAGTTTGTGGAGCACACCAATCTGGTCCGAAAACTACATGACCGTGTCAAAAGGATGGAATACTATTGGCCCACGATGGTACAAGATTGAATGGAATTTGCAAAGAAATGTGAAGCTTGTCAATTTCACGCAAATTTTATTCATACACCTCCAGAGCCGTTACATCCTACTGTGACGTCTTGGCCGTTTAAAGCATGGGGTCTTGTTGTTGTAGGACCAATTACACCAAAGTCGTCGGCTGGTCATGCATATATCCTTGTTGCTACAGATTACTTTTAAAAATGGGCAGAAGCCATCCCTCTACGCGAGGTCAAAAAGGAGAATGTGGTGGATCTCATTAGAAATCATATTATTCATCGATACGGCGTGCCGCGATACATCATCACAGACAATGGCACTCCATTAAATTCGTTAACAGATTGGTGAAAAGTCTGTGTGAAAAGTTTAAGTTTACACAACATAAGTCTTCGATGTATAATGCTCCTGCAAATGGAATAACTGAGTCCTTCAACAAAACTCTCTGTAATTTTCTTAGCAAGATAATAAAGAAGCAGAAACGAGATTGGCATGAGCGGCTTGGTGAAGCTCTATGGGCGTATCGAACAACCTACAAAACTCCGACCCAAGCAACTCCTTACGCACTGATGTATGGTGTCGAAGCTATCGTACCATTGGAAATACAAATCCCGTCGTTGCGTGTAGCCATACAGGAAGAGCTTACTGAAGAAGAAAATGCTAAACTCCGATTAGCTGAATTAGAAGGATTGGATGAGAAAAGGCTTGAAGCTCAACAAAGTTTGGAGTGTTATCATGCTCGACTAACACGTGCATTCAACAAGAAAGTGCGTGTATGTTCATTCCAGGTTGGAGATACTGTTCTAGCTGTTAGGAGACCCATCATCATTTCTAGTAAGAAGGGGAACATATTCAGTTCAAAATGGGATGGTCCTTATATCGTCCAAGAAGTATACATCAATGGAGCATACAAGATCGTTGATGCAGACGGGTTACGTGTAGGCCCTATCAATGGCAAGTTCTTGAAGCGCTACTACCCCTGAAGTACCAATTGATGTAATAAGCTCCTAAGCAAGAGCCTAAACTGCGTAGAAAAAAAAAGGAGTTACTCGATAATTGTTATCGGGTCAAGCAAATTTCAAGCCCGATCACGATCAAACACTCCTAAAAGTGTGTCCGTGACCGATCTCGAGGGGGCAATTCGTAGGCACGGAAATTTTATCAGGTGTCGTTACATATTGTTTGGGTCAAAGTCAAACGGTTGACTCGTATGTATTGACTATATAATTAATATGGGTTACTTTAGCCCATATTATTTATTTTAGTTAAACTCATTTAAATAATTAATAATAAAGTCCAACAAAATGGATTTGATTTAATTTAAATGGGTCATTTATGAAAGGAGGTGAAAATGGATATGAGACCCATTTAGTGGTCATCTTGAAACCCTAGCTTAGGAGAACTCTATAAATAGAACTTTCCTCCCTCATTTCACACACATGAAAAATCCAGAGAAAAAACTCTCTACAAAATGACCTCTGTACTCAAAAACCCTCTCTAAAATTGTCTAAAAAACAATCTCAAGAATTAGAAGAAGAACAACAAGCACCGGACGTGCTGTTCTATTCTAGAAGACCAACCTTGATCGAGATCAAGCCTTTTCGGCCCTCTATCAAGGAATTCCAGTTTCGATACAGCAAATCGAGTCATCTAACGACGTAGCATGGAAATCAAATCAGTGGATTACATTAGAGATTATACTCAAATTTTTTATATTAATAAAAATTATATTTGTTGCATTTATTTTGACTATTTTGCAGACTCAAAATTTGTGTTTACAATCGCTTTTGAATTGCTCGTAAATTATTTCATACTTCTTTGCATTGTTCTTGATAGAATAACGCTATATTGATAAGTCGCGAAAGTATTAAAACTTGATTGGTCATCATCAAGATTATATTGACAAATTTTCAAGACAAATCTTCTAAATCTGCACTCTTATACCAATATCACACATGAAAAACAAACAAACAATACTTATTAATATCACACCATCAGGAAACCTACTAAATACTACATGGATTGACTGACTATAATCACCATATTATTGGTACCATTATTAGCTAAAGACATTAAAAAGAAGAAGAATAGTCCCAAAGTTTTAATATAGTGGCTAGGTTTATTAGAGTAGTTTTGTCTAAATACCCTAAAATAGCTATATAAAAAAAAAACCAACCAAATTCCACGATTGCTAGGGGTTTTAATTTAGCAGTGATTTATGATTCCCAATTGAGTGATAATTCGAAGGTTTCCGGTCGGGAAGGGGTGGCACCAACAAGGGGAAGGGGCTTGCGCCGGGCCACCGCCATGCAGGAGGGGAGATGGGGTGGATTGCTGCTACGGGAGAGAGGTGTGGTGGTGGTTATTTTATAAAAAATAAAATTATTAAAATAATTTTTAAAATATAAAAAAAAACCGTTAAAGATCTTGATTAAAAAATTTATTATATTAGATAATCATGATTACCAAAGATGATAAATTTTTTTTCATTTTACCAAAGAAACAAATACTTCATCTATTCTTATTACTTGACCCCTTTGACTTTTACAATACTCATGGCCTCTTCTTTGACCGTATTTTGTGAATAATATGTAAGGAAAAACATACTCATGGGGGTTTTGTTAGAATTATATCAACAAGTAGTAGTATCATATATTACTTTTATAATTTTTACTTATGGAGAATTAAAATTATTGATTGTAAAGTTTTGCATTGGCAAGCGTGACAAATGCAACAGGTCAAGTAAAAAATAACGGAGGAAGTATAAAATAGAGGGATGCCAAAGAAAATTTTCAAAAAAACAAACTTTTTTATTAGGGAAAAAACCTACATTTTAGGAGAGTGTTATAATTTTTTTTTATTATTTTTTTTTGGCAGGAAGAAGAATATTATATATTATTAAGAAATAGTCATATGGTATCTACAACAATATTAAAGATTTGTAAACCCCATATCTAGAGAAAATAACATAACTTTTTACAATCAAAATCATAACTAATTTCCATATCTAGCATAGCTCACACTTCACCACTTCAAACTTGACTCGGGCTGTGATTTTCGATGTCTTTGCATCTTTTCAAGTAGAGACCTTCGCAATCTGCGCTGATGTTTTGATCGTAGAGTTGATGACGAACGTTAAACCCATATGAATCCAAATCACCTTCTCAATTATTATTAAAACCCTAAAAATAAAATTCTCATCCATAGATGAGAATCAAAATCCCTAAAATTGGGAAAAACCCAAAAAAAAAAAATTGGGACAGAGTCTCACAAACAGAGAGAACAAAACAAAACAAACAACAAAATAGCAAATTAAATCAAAGAAAAAGGATCGGATGGAAATAGTCTAATTAAAACCCTAAAGAGATAGGAGAGAGAAGAGAGAAAAGAGAGAAGAAGGAGGCTGCTCTATTTTTTCACAAGGGAGTGTTATAATTTTAAGAAGAAAGTGAAAGTGTTTTTTTGATCTTATGATCTCTTTTAATAGTCTACTTGATGAAAATCGTACAATGCACAGTTTTTTGTACAATTTTTCGAAGGTTTAAATTATGTTCTGAGTCCTAACCAGCTTTTTGAGAATAAAATTAAGGACATTTGTGATGAGAAACTACTTGATTAAAAAAGAAAAAGTTGTAAGAAACACTTAATAAAAGGTAAAATGTTTTAACATACTACTTTTGACCAAATTTTCACCGTTGACTTAATTTTATGACGTTAATCCACCTTAAAATACCCCCCGAAACCACCGTGAAAATCGGTTTTTTAGGTGGCAAGGTTATTTTCGGGGTGGTTCAAGGATATTTCAAGTTGGTGAGGGTAGATTATTGCTCCATGATGGTGGTTTTTGGGGTTTGAGGTGGTGGTTTTGGGGTTGAAAGGTGGTTTAAGTGTGGTGGAGGCAATTTCAAACAAGTTGCGTTAGTTTTAGGAATGAAAGTGGTGGTTTCTAGAGTGTTTGAGATTGGTCAACGGTGGAAATCCGATATAGGCACTGGAAGATCTACAGAGGCACAAGGGGTAGCATGTGCTAGTCCTGAAAAAAAAAAAAAAAAAAAAAAAGGTTTTTGTTAATATAGCTCCAGAAAAGTATGTACAGTATAAGAAATATTGTTTGGCACATAATCAAATATAGTCAGCATTGCCCTTTGCGTCTAATTTAAGGGGATAACTTATATTATTGCCCTTTGCGTCTAATTTAAGGGTGATGTAATTGAGAAAGATTTCTGTGTGTTTTCATGTGTGTAACTTATATTATTGCCTTTTGCGTCTAATTTAAGGGGAAAATTGAAGGAATTATTTTTTCGATAAGTGCAATTATTAGATATATTAAGGATCACTGTTATGGAGATAATAAGTTTGATCTTTTGGGTCGTCGTTGTCTGTTGCTAGATATGATAAATGATTTTTGCGCTAGTCAAATAATCCAAATCCCAATAAAATGGATCCTACAAAACATGGTTTATAAAACGCCTAAAATAGACAAAACAAGACGCCTTACAGGCGTACTTCAACTAGGGTGCCTTATAAGGTTTATAGGACGCTTCTTGAAGGTGTTCTTTATTCAATACGATGTAGAACGCCTAACTAAGATAACGGCTTCTAATTTAGTGTGCAAAATGATTAAAAAAACAAGGTAAAAGAAACGGTTATCTTATGATGGGTGTTCTATATCTATATGAAAAGAGGATGCATATCTTGGTTGACAGTTCTATTTTCTTTGTTTTTTTAAAAAAAAAAAAATTATTGGTCCGTATATGATTTGCATATGAAGATTTCAACTTCAAAAGAAACGAAAGGCTAAGGGTCTGTTCGGCAAAAGTAGTTGTAGTTGCTGGCTGTTAGCTTTTGAGTAACTGTTAGCTGTAGAGGTAGCTGTGAGCTGTCAATAGGTAGCTGTGAGCTGTCAATAGGTAGTTGTCAGATGTCAGCTGTCAAGATAGCTGCTCATTATATAAATGTTTGGCAAAACTAGCTGTTGAAATTATTATTATTATTATTATTATTATTATTATTATTATTATTATTATTATTATTATTATATTATTATTATTATTATTATTATTAGTGGTAGTAGTATGACATATCTTATTTTAATATTTTTAAAATATCATGGACTATAATATATAAATCTATTAAGCAATCAATTCATAAAATAAGATATGTACTAAAAATCAGATGCTTCCGATCATAATAAAAATTAACGTCAACAATCCTTTTTAAAATACTACGTACTTTTGTTTTTTTTTTAAAAAAAAAATAAGAAAGATAACCTAAAAAATAGGTTGAACGCTAGTTTTTTTTTTCAACGCTATTTTTTCTAGCTTTTATTAAAAGCTACCTCCACCTCTAACAGCTACTTAAATCCCTACTTCACCAAACAGTAGTAATTTTTATAGGTAGTGTTTGAATTAAGTCTAAAAGCTAAAAGCCACCGCCGAACAGGCCTTAAGGGCGTGTTCGGCGCTAGCTTTTGAGTAGCTTTTAGGTAGCTTTTAGTGGTTTGACCAAGTCAAACCACTACTCAACAAAAAATGTGAGTATTTGGCAAAGTAATGGTTCAAGTAGCTTTTAGTGGTGGAGGTAGCTTTTATTAAAAGCTATGATTATTAGCTTTTGAAATTAGAGGTAGCTTTTGAAAATTTAATGTATAGTTTTAAAAATAAAATATTGATTCTTAAATGTAACAGCTAGTCAACCACTACTTTACCGAACAATCATACCTAAATTATCTTTTTTCACAGCTAACAGCTTGTTGACAGCTCACAGCTATCTCCACAACTCACAGCTATCTCCACAGCTATATTTTGCCGAACATGCCCTAAATCAAACATAATGATATTATATATTCATAACTCAAATTCGGAAATTACAAATAATCAGTGGCGGAGGGAGGGGGGTACAAGGGGGACAGTTGTCCCCCCACTTGAAAAAAAAAATCATTTTTTAATTATTTTTTTTCTAACTTGTATTTATATTAAGATTTTTTTATTTTTTGCAATCATTAGTTAGTTAACTACTATATAAATTCATAGTATATTTTCTACAATAATAATATGGAGTAATTTCTAATTGTTTGAATGATAAAATTTTATATGTATAAATTGGATTATTACTTGAGGTGTATGTTGAAATTTAAATCCCACATTGCTTGAATTAGATATTACAGAGTATTAAATTATGTTATTCTATTAGAATATAAAGGTTTTTCGGTTGTTAACCTACTAGTTATTTAGTTTAAGTTGTTTGATGATTTGATTGTAAAATTATATATGGTAAATTGGTAATTGATTCATGACATGCCAAATGATTCACTCAATAGATACTAATCTAAGACAACATGAAAACAACTTGATTTTCAAAAATTCCTACTAGAAAGAATGAAATCCGAAGGAAATCATCATTTTTTCCGACTACTTAATAACTATTTACATGTACGAAAATTCTACAATGAATGACGCGTACCGATATGTACCACTAAATTAATGTACCGCAATGTACCACTATTCAATTTAATTAAATATATTTTATATTTTTTGCATTCACTTAACACAATTTGACTTTAGCTAAGATGGTAAATTGCATTATTCCTTTGTGTAGGGGTTTAAGGATCAAATCTTTGTGCTCACCATTCTCTTTTTTTTTTTTTTTTTTTTTTTCCTCTTCTCATTTTTTTTTATTTTACATCATACAACCTATTTAGAATTACCTGTAGGACTACATTATAATTAAACATCTTATTATAAATTTTGAATATTTTGCAATTTATTTGATCCATTTTGTTTTCCTTTAGACTACCTTCATAAAGAAATATGAAATACTTGTTTGATTTATTTTACATCATATAACCTATTTAGATTACTCGTAGAAATACTTATATTATGATGCAGTATGATCTAATGAGAGGACAGAATGACAAATATATAGTCAAATTCTTTTTTTTTTAAAAAATATATTATATGAATTTTAACATCCCATACCCGTGTCCCTTATTTTGAAATAAATGTTTCCTGTATTTGTTTCATACTTGTATCCGTGTCAATATCCATTCTTATGCATCCTATTGTTTAACTATATAAAAATAAAGTCAAAATAGTGGTATAACATGTCCAAAGTTTTATTGTGCCAATCAATCAATTGTTTTACAACAAATGGATTTTTTTTTGTTCCTTATATTGAAATATCGGTACTCCATTTATATGACACGTTTCTACTAGTCTTCTCTATTACTCCATCCGTTTTTAAATACTTGCTCCACTTTTCTTGTTCGGCCGTTTTTAAATACTTGCTCCATTTCCTTATTTGGAAAACTTTTACTCCCTCCGTTTCACAATATTGTTCCTGTTTCGTAAATTGATGCAAATTTTTACCCAACTTTGACCGCAAATATCTTTAATCTCACACTAGCAAAAATATAAAGTTAGATATTAATAATCTACTCACCAAGAAGATCAAACTAGATCCCATATCACTATAATTATTCTTATAGATTAAGAGAAATTTAGAAGATTCTCTCTTTCTTAAAAAAGTCAAAGATTTCAAACCAGAACACCATTATGGAACAGAGGGAGTACAATATTTAACTGATTTCACTCACGTAGTGGACCCACCATGATCATATTTTATTAATTTTATATTATCTCTCCTCCAATTGTTTCCACTACTTTTGCTTTTTACAATTTTTTTATTGTTCCACATACCTCACTAACTCCATATATTATTAATTTCTCCTAAAACTCTGCGCATGAAGAAATGGAGCAAGTATTTAAAAACGGAGGGAGTACTTCTTTTGTCCTATTTTCTTCATTTCAAAATAAATAAATGACATGTTTTGACTTGTTACGATATCCGCACAAGGTCTAGTTTGATTAAGGGTCTGTTCACATTTACTTAATTTCAGTTCAGTTCAGCTCCAATCAGTTCAGTTCAGCTCAGTTCAGCTCCAATCAGTTCAGTTCAGTTCAGTTCAGTTCAGCTCCAACCAGTTCACTTCAGTTCAGTTCACTTCACTTCAGCTCCTAATTTCCTTCTCTAATAAAACATTCATTTCCAGCTCAGTTAAGTTCTCAGTTTCAATCAGTTCAGTTCAGTTCAGTTTGATTCAGTTCAGTTCAGCTCCAATCAATTCAGTCCAGCTTCTAATTTTCTTCTCTCATAAAATATTCAGCTCAGCTTCAATCAGTTCAGTTCAATTTAGTAAATGTGAACAGACCCTAAATTTTGCGATTTATAGATAAGAAAAGAAATCACAGCTACGTGAGATCCAACCATTATCGCGAAAAAGGTATCTTATTTCACTTAACCCTAACCCCCTAACCCTAACCCTTAACCCTAAAAATATATAAATCAAGAAATATGAAAAATAGCTATCAAAATAAATTGCCGCCAACAACTTAAAACAGGGGATTTTACATTTAATTTATTATTTTTTTTTAACAAATTTTTTAACAAAAAAGGCTCGACACGACGACACTCCATTTTCTCAACTCCAACTCGCCACCGCATCAAATCCAACTCGCCACCGCCTGAGCTCCGCCTCCGGCACGCACCTGACTCCGCCACCGAGAGAGTAGATGCACAGCGCGTAAATTTGTGGTGAGTTTTTTTTTTTTTTTTTGAAGTTAATTGTGCCCTAATTATTGTTTTCAAATTCAATCATCAAATTTGTGATTTGTTAATTAGTATGGATAATAGTTGTGATGAGTTAAATGACATGGATTATTGTTGTTTAATCATTAAATCCACCATAACCAAAGTCTAATCCTAATAATTGTTGTTGGTTTTGCCGCTTAGTAGCTATTGCATGCATGATTGTTGCTATAGATTTGTAATGAGTATAAGGCCATCTATTTTTTTGAGTCGAACTTCTATAGGAGTCTGAGTTCATAATCTATATTACAAAGTATATTCCGCGGCATTAATTGATATAACATTTAATGAAAGTAGATAATATATAAATATTAAATATATTTTTTCTTCTTAAATACAGCACCAAAGTCGATCAATATTGTGTGGATTGCTCACAATGGACGATCAAGAAATAAGTAATGTTAACACACAAGGAGAAATTGATGATCATGATGATAATGCTAAGTTTGATGGTGAAACTAATACAATAGAAGATCACAATTCGAACTACATGAAGAAAAGACAATTGATCACTTTATTAATGAGCACATGATTCACAAAATCAGTCTAAACTCGATTTGAATAAAACTCCTAAAAGATCACCAAGTAAGGTTTCTACAGATATGAATTCAACTAGCATGCTAAGTTTATCCGATGTAGCTATGACTCACATGCCAAATACATATGAAGAGGGTGATGTTTCAGAGGTAAGTTATCATAGCCAAATATTTTTTTGGTGCAGAGCTCATATAGTTATGAATTGGAAAATATGGAGGATGATCCAACAGCTTTTGATTGGAAGCCAAATCAAGATTGGTAGTGTTTGCAGAATGAAATCATAGCTCAAGGGATTTTGAATTTGTTCTTTTTAAAATGATAATTTTTGAAATTTAATTATTACTAGATGGTTTATGATGAATCAATTGTGTCTACATGTAGGCTTTAACAATAAAGTTTGTTTTTTTTTTTTTTTATAAATCAAATTTGATGGATTATTAGACTCATTTTCTAATGTTATTGCATATTATATTGGTAGAATGTTTTACTTTTTACTCATACTCCCTTCGTCCATATTTAAAATGATAATTTTTGAAGTGTGAGGCCACTGATGTTGAGACAGCAGAAGCTTTCGCGGTTCAGTTTGGTATGCAGATTGCCAGAAGACTTGGATATACAAATGTGTGGGTGGAAAGTGATTTTACAAAAGTGGTGAAAGCAATTACGTGCTTGAACAGTGGTGTTACTCCTATTCACCTCCTATTTGATGATATTAGATTGGATAGCTTATTGTTTGATTTCTTTAATATCTCTCATATTACCTCCTACTCGATTACTTATTCCACTATAACCTCAGTTATATTATTAATGCAAAAAAGAAAGTGGCAATTATAGAATAACACCATTCAACAATAAGTCAATAATACATGAGATAAATCAAGATAGCTGCTCCATTCAAAAAAAAAAAATCAAGATAGCTGCTTGAGATCAATGGATGCATCTCCCAAAATAGCACGCTTAAATAGTGTAGCTTCATTAAATTCGCTAGTGATGAGTTTTGCCAAATACTTAAGTCGTTAAATTCCCATGGATGCCGTCTGCATTAAAAAAAAAAAAAAAAAAAAAAAAAAAAAAAAAAAAAAAAACCACTCAACCTTGTATCTATCACTCTATTATACATATGAAAGTTATAAATCAATCTAATTCAACTTTACCGTATAGAATATTTTTGACCAATCTGATTTATTTTCAGCTTCAATATACTTTAAGATGTACATGCCACAATCAGTTCTGCATAAAGTAATATATATATATATATATATATATATATATATATATATATATATATATATATATATATATATATATATATATATTTGATTAAGAATCGATTGTAAAATGAAAGTAAAATGTTAACATTACAATAATATATACTCCATACCCATTTGGTTGCAACGGTGTTTTTTGAATATCTAAATCAAAATTTACACACTCTTCAAATATTCGCCCCAACTTAGGATGATTCCCATGTACATGTGGAGTCTTGAGAAGCTGTAACATCAACAACGTAATAAAATTTTAAGTCAACAAAATTAAATTGATAAGGACATATATACTAATTTCTAATTAATAAGCTTTACTTACCAGCTCTGAAACAATTCTACGACGATCATCGTTAATGCCAAGTGAATCCAAAATATAATTTTTCCTTTCAATAAAATCAATAACCAATATAATTTTATTATACAAGTTTAAGTATCGATTATGATGTTAGTGAATATATTAACAAATGCAAATCTGTTTTGGGAGACCTTTATGATCATTATGCATCTATTTATGGTTTTGATTTGGCAACACCAACTACTACTAGCACTTCCGATTCTAGATTTGGTTTTCTTGATAAAGTTATGAAAAAAAAACACAAAGCATCTACATCATTCTCATCATCATCTTCTTCAACACTTGCTATTAATGATTATTTGTCATATCAACATGAGACCAACAACAACTTTCAAATTATAAAATGGTGGCAAGAACATAAAAAAAGTTTTCCTATATTGGCGAGAATTGCAAAAGATATACTTGCAGTTCCCGCTTCATCTGTTGCTTCCGAGTCTGCTTTTAGTGCAGGTAGAAGAGTGTTAGATGAAAAAAGATCTCGCTTAACTCCGGAAAGCATTCAAATTTGTGTTTGTAAGAAAGATTGGGATCAAGCTGAAAGAAGAACTCAAGGTTTAAAGGAAGACGAAGACGATGAAGATGATCCTGTGATGATATTGGAGTCGTCAACGGATGATGCAGCTTCCGGGGATGATGATGCAACAAACATGGGTGGCTAGAAAAGTCTAAATCAGGTACGCTAAGAACTACGTGGGCTTTGATTCTTTCGGGATACGTAGGCAACTTATTTTTCGAAAATTACAATTTAATTGCAAAATTAAATTTTAGTTTTCTAAAGATAGGTCCAAGCCCCCCCCCCAAATTTCAAAAGAAGTACAATATAAGAACTACGCTGGCTTTGATTCCTTATTTTATAATATAAGGATACGTAGGCATCTTAATTAAGAGCAAGCCATCAAATTGTTAATTTTGTAAAAATTAAAACACCACACAACCCACCCGACCCTAACCCACGAACCCACCCGACCCTAACCCACAAACCCACCCGACCCTAACCCACCTAACCCACAAACCCACCCGACCCTAACCCACTAACCCACCCGACCCTAACCCACTTAACCCACAAACCCACCCGACCCTAACCCACTAACCCACCCTTCGACCCACCCTAACTCACTAACCCACCTTGACCCGTCTAACCCACGAACCTAGCTCGACCCACCCATGACCCGTCTAACCCACAAACCCAGCTCGACCCACCCACGATCCGTCTAACCCACAAACCCAGCTCGACCCACCCACGACTCGTCTAACCCACGAACCTAACCCTGGTGTGTCCAACTTCTCCGAACCAACCCACGACCCGGCCCACCCTACCCTACGTGTGTCGTGCCGTGTGTCATGAAACCCCAACCCGCGACCCACCTAACCCTAACCCAGCTCGCACGACTCGCACGGTGGACACCTCTAACTACATGATACATATTTCCTTTTTTTTTTTTTTCTTTTTCTTTTTCTACTTTCAGCTATGGCCATTGAAACGATGCCAAAAATGCCAGTGATGGTAATAGAAGAAGAAGTGGTGATGGTCCAACCACCAAAAACTGATGATGAAAATGGAAACCATGAAACAAATATGATGATTATGCGGTCGCATAATCGTGGTTTGGACGCCCAAAATATTAAGCAAGAAGTCGCAACAAATGATAGCGGGGAAGTTTTGAAGTGCGCAGATGACTATCAGTATTGTAACAGTATCTTTGGACCTTTTTGTTGTAATGATACCTTTAAATGTGCTGCGATACCTTTAGCTGGTGGATTGTGTGTGAATCGTGATATTATCCCTCCGTCTCTATTTACTTGACCTATAGCCCTTTGGCACGCAATTTAAGAAAGAGATTAAAGTCGGGTTAAATATATTATAAATAACTTAACCCAACTGCATGCTTAGGTTAAAGGGCTAGCTACTTTGATCCCAATCCGGCCTCTAGCCCTCTAAATGTCCTAGATAGGTATGAGACTTTTCACTCTAAGGATGTAATGTAATAGCTAGTGTGTACTTGGCTAATCATGCTCATGTTTATTCATAATGCTTTCCTATATGCATGAATTATGACAAAGCAAAATAATTATGTATGTGATTTTAAGTTTTTCTTAAATAAAATGTTGATTGATCTTAATCTCCTTCCTATTTTAAACAATGATAAGATTGATAACAGTAATAAAATTAAGTGGCCTCCCCAACAATGACTCTAAAATTTGATAGGTTGTCACACCTGTCAAAGATAAATTTCTAACAAAACCTCCTGGCTATGTAATAGCTAAATAGGACCGAATCTATAGAGAGATGACAATTATTTAATCTAACTTCTAAAGATTGAAGAAACTAAACAATATCACGAAATTGAGATTGAAAGGTAGTTTAAACTAAAATAAGAATGCAATTAATAAAAAGATCTAGGGTTATGGTTCACCATACATGCTTAATTCAGAATCAATCATTAAACCATCAACAATTCAATTAATCAATTATTTGGAGCAATTACCAAGCCTACGGTCTGGTTTTAACGCTCTTAATTCGATCAACATATGCAGTATGATCACTAAGCTAACGTAATAAGAATTGCTAATTGTAGGTAAGCCTTTTAAAGTATGATCTTTCGATTCAAACTCTAATTAATAATAATTAATCAAACAATTGATCATATTGCAAGATTAACAATAAATCACTATCAATTAGAGAAATTAATAATAAAAATGTTAATAATATCAATCAAGATTTATCATATAAACACGGGTTCCCAAACCTTAGAAATAAACTACTCAAGCATAAAATAAATAATTGAAATTAAACCTAATAATTCAATTTAAAGAAAACATAATTAAAAGAGAGAAATTAAATATCTGAATGAATAAAATCAATAAACTCAAGAACAATCCATATGGAGAATCCATTGAGTTGCCCATGAGAAACTAGGGATAAGCTAAGAGAACCAAAAAGCGAACAAATAAAAATAATGAAAAGCATGAACGACACAAGAATAATAATCCCTTGGAACATTTATTATATCCTAAATTCTAATCTAAATTCTAATCTAATCCCTTGGAACATTTATTATAATAATCTTCGTATTATTTAGGTAATTGTATTGAAATAGTACATGAACAATACTGCAGGAAATAAAGTTTTATTTAATTATACTAGCTGGTAAGCTAGTAATTAAGATTTAAGATTGCAGCATGATCAATTAGATTAGATTAGATCAGATGAGATCAACCCCAAAGTACATTGACTTCAATGGAGCCATACTTTCCGGTAATGGTCTTCTTATCACTTTCACCAGAAGCCTTGACTAGAAAGACGGCTTTGCCATTTGCAATTTCATCGTCGGGAGAAACAGAATCATAGTCCATCAAGTAAGCTTCAATCTCCATTTCCCTGGCTTCTTCAGGCACATTGACATCGGACCTACTCAAGGGAATGAATTCACCAGGCCTTACTTCAATACGCTGACTTTGCTGCTTATTAAAAAGTGAAAATTGACTGCCAATTCCAAATCGGCCATTTATATTTCCGTAAACGTCTGCAGGGTCTTCTCCATCTCCATTGATCAGCTTAACACTCAACGTAGCTTGGACATTGTTGCTAAACATCACCTTCACAGCTGCATATTCTTGAATGTTGGCCATCTTTTCAGATATATTCTCCTACAAATTAAGCCACAATAAATCACCATGCATATAAAGAAAAATGATGATAGAGTATTTTAAAATGAAAATTTTACAATAGTCGTTTGAAATATGATTACCATAGTGTTTTATTGGTGATGTAGTTCATAATTGACATTTTATTTCCAATTAATTAATTATATTACTTCATTTTTGGTATAAAATAACAATTTATTAATTTACCAAGTATATCAATTAAAATGATGATAAAGTATTTTAACGTTACATATATATGTTAGTGACAAATGGATGAATTGAAGAACAAAGCTTAACTAAGATTATAGGCATTTACCCTAGAAGAAGTATCACCCTCTTGTATATATTTAATCTGTGTGACTTGCAAATTACAATGCCATACTGCCCACCATTATATAGTAGGAGATCGAAGATCTAAAAAAGGAAATATTCGATTGTTTATTTTTTTATATAGTTGTGGGACTCTTCTATAAATAATTCTTTTGCGATAAAATGGAGCCTATCATTATTCCACCCATAGTCCCACCAATCGTAGCTCTGACGAAGGAAAACCTAATTTGATTCAATTTTATGTATTTGTTAATTTAGATTTCATTTGTAGATGGCGGATGACTTTTTATTAATGAATTGATTTGTTTACAGATAGAAGTTTCATATTTAAGTTCTTAAGCACACTCACGCAGGGGCTTAAAGTACTTGAGCTATTAATAAAGGGGTTGACAACTAAATTCCAGAGCACATCATGCCCACCATGCACCTTGGTGCGTCAGAAGATGCGCTTGAGGCACCTGGTTTATTGGAAGACACTAAACATTTTGCACCCTTGTCTTTTGAATAAACTCCCTGTAAACATTTGAAATAGTCAAGTATTTATCTTTAATTTTTTGCACATCAGTTTTGCTAGTCATAGCAGTTTTAGAGTCAGAACATATGTTCACATCGTCCTTTTAATAATACTTAAACCAAGCAACGACATTACGACAATCAAAACAATCAAGAATTCAGCAAAGTTAGCATCCTCAACCTTGATTTTTTAAGGGAAACCCCTTTCTACTCCTTAAAATAAATGTATCATATGCCTCCAATACACACATCAAAGGTGTGTTGATAGAAGGAAGCATCTACTAGGATAAAGAACTAAGAGGTAATGCATGCGGGGGTGGATAAGTTTCACACAGGGGTCAGAACAAGCAAGACAAGGTTGAGTGTAGAAGTATATCACATAACTTCCTAAAAAAGAGGATATCATCTACAAATAGGAGGTAAGAGATAGGTTAGTTAATTTCTTGCATGTTAGAGAATTAAAGAAGGTTATCTTGTTAAAAGCCTATAAAAGTCAAGCTTGGTTAGAATTTGTGGTCTTGACTCTTGAGGCCTCCTTTTCCTACCCAGCAAAAGTTAAGAGGAATTAACGTAGGCTTATATCCCGCCTATAGTTGCTAGCTAGTTTTGTGTTATGCATATGCTATGTTAGATTGTGCTTGTTGTTGTAATTAGATTGTGCCTATTCGATTTGAACTGAGAAATTCATGACTCAAACCCCACCTGTAACCGACCTAGTTTAACCTGAGAAATTCATGATTCAAACCAGATCTATAACGCCCTAAACTAATCCAAATTTCACCTGATATAAAAATAATGTGGCACCGATTTGACCCGACCTAAACTTAACCCAACTTGAACTCAAAATGAACTGGTTTAACCTAACCTGACTCAACCTAACCTGAAATTCACCCAAAAAAATACTCGATTCAATCTAATTTGTTTTGATCTAAAATGATTTTAATTTAACATGATCTCAAACAAACATAATTCTCAACCCAACTTATTATTTTGGTTTTCCTATTTTTTTTTTTCTTAAACATAATTACTTCAATTCATGAAATTGTTTGTTTCATTAATCGTTATAAACTTCATTTTGAAATGGTGCGTGGGCTGAGAGCCTGAGAGTAGTGAGTATACGATTTTTAATTTGAAATGCAAGTACATAAAATATATGAAGTTTATTAATTCAATTTAACTAATTTGATGTTTTAATATACTCAAGGTCAATTTAATCAATATGTGGCTATCATATATGTTCATTATTTACCGTAGTCATATCACTATGTACGTATGATATAAGTCATTGATAATTCAATTTTAATTTGACTTGAAGATAAATGACTTAAGAATTGATCTAATGATCGATGAGAAAACTAATGAATAATTTGTAAGTGTTAATGACACATGTGACATGTTAATGACTCAATAATAAAGTAAAACTGAATAATTAATCTAGTTTAATAATGATCTAATTTGAATATTGAATTTGATCAACCTGAACCAAATTCAGTGAAACTTGAATAGGATTTGAATTGGAATTGACACAGTACAATACTGAATCAACCATATCCTAATTTCAACTTAACCGAATTTAATCGAACCGAATCTAACCGAACCAAAATTAACTTGACCCAAAGTCATATGACTTTAAATTAACCCAATCAAACCCGTTTTGAGCCCAATATGAATTTATGCGAACTTATTATGAACCTATCAAGAGTTGACTTGACCCAGACAACGAAGCACGGACACTCGTAAGTTCAGGCGTGTCCGAGTCGACATGCGTGTCGGACACGGACACGCGTGGGACACGGGGCAAAACGTCTCGGACACTCCAAAAACCGTGTTCGGTTTATTTTTGACGTTTTTGATTTTTGGACACGGGCCGTGTCACCCTTAGACACGGGCCGTTTTGGTATGACACGGGAAATAACCTAAAGTCTTGCTCTCTGCTTTGCCTCTCTGCCTCCCTGCCTATTTCCACTTCTCAATTTCTCATCTTCCTCTCTGCCTCACGCGAAATCAGTCATCACCATTGTCATCACTCAGTCACTGTCGTCGTTGCTCCACCCACCACTCCACCGTTCGCATCAACACAGTCAGCTGTCGTCGTTGCTCCACTGTCGTCGTTGCTCCACTGTCGTCGTTGCTCCACGCTTGGTGTCACTCAGTCACTGTTGTCGCTGCCTCTGCCTCATTCAATTGCCGCTGTTCGTCCTCAGCCACCACCCACCACTCCACCGTTCTCATTGTCGTTGCTGACTTGCTGTCCCAGACTCCCAGGTATGGTTCTCAACGTTTTTTTTTTAAATTCAATTAATTTTCTGCATTTCAGTTTCATGAATCATGTAATTAGAAATTTAGAAGCTGAAGCTGAAGGGTAATTGGATGTCTCGGACGAAATTTGTGGGTATCAAAGAAATTTTGGTTGAAATTGAAGAAATTTTGTAAGAGATTTTATAGTATAATAATAATAATTGAGTTTTTGGAATCTGATTTGGTGAGCATGTGCACAAGAATACCTCATACACTTCTTTCTAAATTTGTGAAAAGTTAGATTTTTTAATTTAATTAATTTTATTTAAATGTATCTTCTTTGAGATCAGTGGAATATTGCTTCTGGATTATTTTTTTTCATTTGTGTTTATTAAATGTAGCATGTGGATCCTGGGGTTTTGAAGATGCAATGTTCACTGTGTCTTGATTCCTATTGTTCTGGGATTTGTGTAATTATGTTTGCTTTTATACTTGGAGCTTTGATAGCATTTATCTCCTTCATATTTGGTTGATTAAAGAGTGTATTACCAACGTGAATGACGAGGCTTTATAATTGTGTTATTAAGCTTCTTTGATCTGGTTTTATTATATAAGAAAACTTTGATGCTTTGAGAGAAGTTTCTAATTTTAGTTTTGATTAGTGGTTCTATAAGTAGAAAATTCAGTTTTTGTGGTTCTTGTTGTTGCTAATTTTGCTGTGATGTGAATAATGTGTTTTGTTGGACTTGTTATGGTTAATCATGACTATCTTCATTGATATAAACTAGTGTATTTGGTTTGATGGTTTCTTGATATGTATGAGACTATGTCCGTACACTTAGTTCATTTACTTGTTTAATTAAAATTGTGTGTTTTGAGGCTAATTATTTAGTGTTTTATTGAATTAGTTGTCAAATTCTCGTTTTTTTAATATATTATATGACTTGTTATACGCCGTACCCGTGTCCCCTATTTCAGGATTGCCGTTTTCCCGTGTCCGTGTCGTGTCCGTGTCCGTGTCCGAGTCCGTTTCCGTGCTTCCTAGGACCCAGACCCAATATTATTAATATAACAAGTCTCTTTGGTACTGCTATTAACGCTCTAAAAGTGCAGTAGCAGTATCAAAGAGACTAGTTATGTTAATAACCTGTCTCTTAAGTTTTTTTGTTTTTTTTTTTTTTAAATTTATTTTTTATTTATTAATTTATTTATTTTTTTTGCTTCTATTATATCTTTATATATGTGTATAACCAATTTTTTAAATTTTTCCCAAAGCTTCTAAATTAAGTTAAAAAAAATCATAAAATTAATGTAATAGTATTTTAGTACCATTTGTTTGTAATATGCAGCTTGTAAGATGAAATTTTACTTATTATTTGGTTGTAGTATGAATTTTTGTGTTCTATTTTCGGATTGAAATTAATTTGGCTGTAATATAATTTTCGAAATGAGATTAATTACGGGCAAGATTTAGATTTTTTTTTTTGTATTTTCACAAGTGATCAATAATTTATGGTGACTCACCAACTCGGAAAGCTTGGATCCGCCATAGCATTCATTTTTGAATTTAGCCATTTTTACACATTTTGATAAGGTTTAAATAATTAAAGTTACTTGAATACAACAATAGTTAATTAGACTAGCCTTAATGTTCATTGGACAACCAATAATTGAGGTGTGCGATGTAGAAAATTTAATTTGTTTGACTAAGATAAATTGCATAAATCATATGGAATGTATTTTACTTTTAAAAGTTCCAACTAAATTAAAATATTTGCAGAACAAAACGTGTTATGAGACAAGACAAACTTTAAAGTTCATTCGAAAGAGCATAGAATAAATTTTTGTTAAAAGACTTATTGAAAGAATAATGATGATAAGCTCCAATCCATCTATCGCAAAGAAGAGAATTTGTAGTGTCCCACACAACTATATATTTAAAAAAAAAAAACAAACAGAAAACGAATATTTCTTGATCTTCTCCTTCTATATAATGGTGGGAAAGTATGGTATTGTAATTTGCAAGTCATACAGATTAAATATATACAAGAGGGTGATAATTCTTGTAAGGTAATTGTGTAATAATTAGTTAGTTTAGCTTCGTTTTTCAATTCATCCATCTTTTAATTTTAAAAAACGTTATCATTATTTTAATTGATCAAAAACTTTTGTATACATTCGATGTACAATAATATTACTATACATCAATGTAACTTCTATTGAGTTTAATTAGGGTAATTTTTAGATTTTTTCGGGTAAGTTTTATCAGTACAACATAAACAACTTTTATTTATACACGGCTAACTTTTATACACGGAGTAAATTTCATTCATTACATAGCAGATGTACAATATTTTATTGTATATCGGTTTTTTTTTTATTTTTTTTAAAAGTTTGTCTTAATTGATATACTTGGTAAATAAAAAAAAATGTTGATAATACTATTTTATATATACCAAAAATAAAGTAATATAATTAATAATTGGAAAAAAAATATATGTCAATTATGAACTATAATCAATAAAATATTATGATAATCATATTTCAAACGACTACGGTAAAATTTTCATGTAAAAATATTTTATCATCATTTTAATTGATATGCTTGTTACTCGTAATTTATTGTGGCTTAATTTGCAGGAGAATATAACTGAAAAGATGGCCAACATTCAAGAATATGCAGCAGTGAAGGTGATGTTCAGTAATAATGTCCAAGCTACATTGAGTGTTAAGCTGATCAACGGAGATGGAGAAGACCCTGCAGACGTTTACGGAAATATAAATGGTCGATTTGGCATTGGCAGTCAATTTTCGCTTTTTGCTAAGCAGCAAAGTCAGCGTATTGAAGTAAGGCCTGGTGAATTCATTCCCTTGAGTCGGTCCGATGTCAATGTGCCTGAAGAAGCCAGGGAAATGGAGATTGAAGCTTACTTGATGGACTATGATTCTGTTTCTCCCGACGATGAAATTGCAAACGGCAAAGCCGTCTTTCTCGTTAAGGCTTCTGGTGAAAGTGATAAGAAGACCATTACCGGAAAGTATGGCTCCATTGAAGTCAATGTACTTTGGGGTTGATTTCATCTGATTTGATCTAATCTAATTAATCCTGCTGCAGTCTTAAATCTTAATTACTAGCAACCAGCTAGTATAACTAAATAAAACTTCCCTGCACTGGTGTTCATGTACTATTTCAATATAATTACCTAAATAATACGAAGTACTACGTACGTTTTTACCTACTTAATTGGATGTTTTATATAAGTGTATTCCATGCCCCTATATGATTCCTAAATCTCGAGTTACAGCCTCTGAAGTTAATCCTGCGAAGCTGCCAACCCATCGCCCATTCATCATGTGATGGTCATGTTGTGTGTTAAGGAGGTAGATACTGAACAAAAATTATTTTTACTGAAACAAAATAATGTTTGCTGACTTAAATTATTTTGCTGAACAGAAATTAATTTTACTAAACTAAAATTATGTTTGCTGAACTAAAACTATTTTTATTGATTTTATATTATAATTTTTCTTTAAAAAAACTTAATTTTACTACACTGAACTTATTTTTGCTAAACTGCAATTAGTTTTACTGAATTGAAATTAATTTTACTAAAATGAAATTAATTTTATTGAACTGAACTTACTTTTACTTAATATTACTTTTTAAGGTGAAGTGAACAGGGCCAAGTTAGTTTTATTACTCCATTTGATTTCATTTTGGTCGTACATGTTACGATTGTCGGAAAAACTTCATTCTTTGTTAAAAATGAAATTTAATTGTATATTATTGTAATAAAGTTATAATTGAATACTAATAATGTACGCACTTTATAAATCAAATAAAACCCTAAAAAAATTCAGAAAATCTATCTAATCGTGATTTTTTTTTTTGTTTTTTTTTTTGGAAATAAATCTTATTGTGAATTTTGTCAAGACTGGATATAAGAAAAACAAATAGAAAGAATTTTTTTGTTAATAAAAATAAGTTAATGGTTTTCTTTACTTTTAAGCATCATGGAATCAGTATAGGACCGTTTAAATGGATGGCATGGACCTATCAAAGGACACCACCAAAAAGGAATCGAACATTTTCAAAACAATATATCAAACCATAATAATAAAATAAAAAATCTAATATATATTTTCTCTCACCTTTAAGAGACTAGAAAATTGGTATAATTCATTATACCTATTGATGAGTACATAAAAAAAAAAAATTGTGTATATGTGTATGTTATACCCTAGATTTCAATGATACTATTATGCTTTACTACAATAAATAAACTACTTGTATAATGTTGTATAATAATAGTGTATGGGATGTTTTTGACTATCGGTAACTATAGCCTACTATCAGGTATGGGCTCATATATATTTGTCCATACCACAATATAAAATTATTTTATTTTTTCCCCTTTTTTTCCCTTTCATCTTCATCTTCTTCCTCCCTTAAACCCTTTCCCCATTTCCGGTCAAACCTCCGTCCACCACACCTCCACCTCCGACAGCAAGGAACCCACCCCACCAGCCATCACCTTGGTTGAAACCTAGAAACACGCAACCACCTCCGTTAAAAAATTACTGAAAACCACCCAAAAAACATAACCCAAAAAATAGAAGAGTGAGCCATGCTATGGAGTGATTTTCATGGTCTTCAAACATAGACAAGTTCCTTGTCGACTTATGGCTCTAGCCATTAAAAAAGGTGAGTTCTATGCTAGACATTGTATGAGTTCGATCGAAATTGACGACATTAAATGTTTGTCGGTGCTCAGTTATTATTAATTTGTATATTGTTATTCTTGATTGTATACTGTTATTATAGTGTTGAATATTTTTATTAAGAGGAGAGGGGCTACTTTTTTACAAAATGATAAGTAATACACGAAATTACATTTTTTTTCCCCAGTATGGACACAACAAGCCCATACTTGGTAGTGATCTGTCACTACTCATCGATATGTGCCGGATGATTCCATTTGGACTATGTCACTAATTGGTCAAAGACTCAATATAATTCCATATCGACCTATGTCTATCACGTAGAGAGATGCTTGAAACCATTTAGATACCGCAGATTTGACAAGACCTTCACATGGCCCAGTAAATTACAATCAATAAAGCATAAAAATCAGCTAATCAAGTAAGTACTCCATACTTGGTACCATATTGAAATTCATTTATGAATTTAACCATTTTTACACATTTGAATAAGTTTAAATAATTAAAAATACTTAAATACAGTAACAGCAAATTAGACTAGCCTTAATGTTCATTGGACAACCAATAATTGAGGTGTGCCATGTAGAAAATTTAATTTGTTTGACTAACATAACTTGCATAAATTATATTAAATGTATTTTACTTTTAACCGTTCCAATTAAAATAAAATATTTGAAGAACAAAACGTGTTATGAGACAACTTTAAAATAATTCATTCAAAAGAGCATAGAATAAATTTTTGTTAAAAAACTTATTGATGGAATAATGATGATAAGCTCCAATCTATCAATCGCAAAGAATAGAATTTGTAGTGTCCCACACAACTATATAATTTTTTTTTTTGAAAAAAACGAATATTTCTTGATCTTCTCCTACTATATAATGGTGGGCAGTATGGCATTGTAATTCGCAACTCGCAAGTCACACAGATTAAATATATACAAGACGGTGATACTTCTTCAAAGGTAAGTGCCCGTGCCTATATATAATCTTATTAGTTAGTTAAGCTTTGTTCTTCAATTCATCCATTTGTCACTAACATATATATGTAACTTTAAAATACTTTATCACATCATTTTAATTGATATACTTGGTAAACTAATAAATTGTTATCTTATATCAAAAATGAAGTAATATAATTAATTATTTGGAAATAAAATGTCAATTATATGAACTACATCACCAAATAAAACATTATGGTAATCATATTTCAAACGTCTATTGTAAATTTTCATTTTAAAATACTATATCATCATTTTGCTTGATATGCTTGGTGATTTATTGTGGCTTAATTTGTAGGAGAATATATCTGAAGAGATGGCCAACATTCAAGAATATGCAGCAGTGAAGGTGATGTTTAGTAACAATGTCCAAGCTACGTTGAGTGTTAAGCTGATCAACGGAGATGGAGAAGACCCTGCAGGCGTTTACGGAAATATAAATGGTCGATTTGGCATTGGCAGTCAATTTTCGCTTTTTGCTAAGCAGCAAAGTCAGCGTATTGAAGTAAGGCCTGGTGAATTCATTCCCTTGAGTCGGTCCGATGTCAATGTGCCTGAAGAAGCCAAGGAAATGGAGATTGAAGCTTACATAAATAAGACACAAAATAAAGAAAAATTGGAAACTAATAATCCCACCTTTGCCACTTCTGCTCAAAACAATCCCACCTTTTCGAATTCCCAAAATAATCCCACCTTTGACCCCCATCTACTCAAAATGAGCCTTTTACCGGTTTGTGAAATTGGTAACTCATTTTAGAAGGTGACTTGCCACGTGTCACCTTCTGATTGGTACAATTTTAATTTTTGCAAATTTTTTTTAAAAAAAAAACTCCCCACCACCGTCCATCGCATCAGACACCACCTCCCTTTCCCGGTTTCATGGGTGAGATCAGGGTTTGTGGGTGGCCGGGGTTCGTGGGCGGCGATATTTCGGGGTGGTTTGGGTTTCGTGGGTGGTCGGGGTTCGTGGGTGGTTTGGGTTTCGTGGGTTGGTCGGTGTTCTGGGGTTGGTGGGTTTCGTGGGTTGGTCGGGATTTCGAGGTTGGTGGGTTTTGTGGGTGAGATTGGCGGGGGTGGTTTGGATTTCGTGGGTGGTTGGGATTCGTGAGTGGTGGTAATTTGTGGTGGCTGGGGTTCGTGAGTTTGTCGGGATTTCGAGGTTAGTGGGCTTCGTGGGGAAATCGACACTTCGTGGGTGGTCGAGATTTGTGGAGTGGTGGTAGGAGTTTGTGGTGGCTGGGGTTCGTGGTGGCTGGAATTCGTGGGCGGTGGTATTTCGAGGTGGTTGGTGTTAAGGGGGGTTTGTGGGTGGATGGCGGTGGTATTTCGAGGTGGATGCCACTGGCTGGGGTGGTTGGTGTTAGGAGAGAGAAAGAAGGTGGTGGGATTAGGTGGTGATGTGGTGGTGCTTATGGAAGGGTGGTGGTGGTTTTGGTGGATAGCTAAGGTGGGAGATGAGAGATTGAAAAAAAAAAAAAAGTTAACCTGCTAAACAAGTTATGGGTTAAAAGACTCATTTTGAGAAGATGGGGGTTAAAGGTGGGATTATTTTGGGAATTCGAAAAGGTGGGATTGTTTTGAGCAGAAGTGGCAAAGGTGGGATTATTAGTTTCCATTTTTCCCAAAATAAACTAGCTATCTTCCTTTCCTTCTCTTCTTCTTAATGGAATTTGTCTTGTTGCTAAAAAATGCCCCCTGCTGCTGTTGCTTGTTGCTGCCCATGCTTGCTCCTCCCTTTATGCCTCGTATACACCACTAAAGGTGGTTGACCAGGCTGGGTTTGACCCAAGTTGAGGTTTGACCCCAATTGGTGTGTGGGTTACTTGGAACCATGACAGTACGTTTTTACCTACTTAATTGGATATTTTATATACAAAAGTATGTGTTTTCTTTTTTCATTTTTTTAAAGGTAAGAGAAGGACCTTGACCAGACCTGAACCCTCACGCAATGGCGGATCTATATGGCCACCAAGGGAGCACTATCATCCCCTTTATTTTTGCATTAGAATTATGAAATTTAAGGTGTGTTAAAAAAATTTATCTCATATTGTATTTTTTCCTCTCCCATTCTAAAAACTTGATTTCCTAAAAGATATATTATACATTTCTCCATATAAAATTGCAAGTAATTTAGTATTTTTGGATTTAAAATATTGCAGCATTTGCGCTTTTGACATTAATTCTATAGTGATTTATACGCAAGGAAAAATAATTACTTGGGGTTATTGCTATTGTTATTGTTACTATTACATACTCGTAATTAAAGTTTTTTGAAAGTTTAAAATTGCGTATTGAAAAGAGTGATTACTACCCCCATGTCGCAATGTTAAAGGAACAAAAGATGTATGTAAACTTACAGGCTAAAGATGAATTAGAAAGTAAAAAAATTATGCAATAATATTGAAACATTAATAATATCAATGTCTCCAATTTTTTGGGTTACTGGGGCAGCCAATGCGCGCGTTGCACGCGGAATGGCTAGCCTTTGCAACTTAATTTTACTTGTCTTGTGTTGCACTTCACATGGAGGAATAAAAGACCGGCAAAGGAATATACTACCTCTGGTTCAATTTACTCGCAACAAAATAATATTTTATGTCTCACAAATAATACCCCTTTGTTGCGAGTACATTGAAGCGGAGGTAGTATTTCTATTGCTTAGGCATTGTTTGTTTGTAGTCTTGCTAAGTTGAATGTTATGTGTGAAATATCTCGTATATTGGAAAAAAATCTTTTTTTTACTATTTGTATATGGTGATTCTTTTAATTGAAATAATATGTAGAGTCACTGTAGAATATAATTCTTAGGTTTTTCAATGATAATGCAGAAAAGGAACAAATGTTAGAATTGTTGTTTGTTTATTTTCGCAGTGTTGATATTAGCATTACTTAATTGTGGTGGTACAATACGAAATAGAGAAAGAATCATCAATGATGAAATCGAAATGACCAATTCCTAATCCACCACAAAGGCTAACAATATTAAACAACCTCTTTATATTGGTATTGTCAATTTTTTTGGCCACAATTTGATTTGGGAATTTTGGGAAGGTGGTGAACAAAGATGTGGAATTTAGTACTTGGAAATGGCAATGATAGGGTGGAGAGAGAAAGTTAAAAGATTTCAAGAGATGGAGCCATGGAAAGGAGGAGAGAAAGCTCAAATGTGTAAGGAAATGTAGACGGGTAAGAACAATTTGAAGTTGGATTGTTGGAGTACAAAATTACAAATAAGGGTACAAAGGTAAAATACATTTTAAAGGGTAAATAGGGGTACAAAGGTAAAATAACATTTTAAAGGGTATAAAAGTCCGTGCACTATTCATAAGAACAACTTTCTACTTTTTATAAGGTAGGGATATAAGTTTAAAATTTTTACACCCCCATTTTCAAATTTCTGGATCCGCCACTACCCTTACGGTTTTTTGGTTTAGTATTTGCAGATAACGTAGCAAAACTATAAAGACCAAAAAATAATGAAGAAAACATATGCTTATAGATTACGCGGAGACCATTAGGTCTATTAGACCATTACCATGGATACTTGGATATTGACACAGGAATATTTGATGGTAAATCAATTCTGAATTTAACCATTAGTTTAAGTAGCATTAATTAATATTCGGCTTCAACTATTAATTTAAGTTTTTGGTTTTGATGATTTTCTAACCTTGCTGGAATATTTAGAGATGGGTATGATAGATTGATAGAGTGTAATCGGTATATAAAACAATTTTTCCATATATATATCCTATTCATTTTTTGTTTTTGTTTTTTTTTTGTTTCTTTTGAAAAGTAAAATACAGGGAAAATTAGGAACGTCTTCTTATAAGACTGTAACCTAATTTGTTAAAAGTAAAAAATAAGAAAACTTGTTGTCCATAAACGGGTTAGTATTTTGATGTGTCGAAATAGAATAGCCTAGAGAAACAACATAATCTACTGCTCGATTTCCTTCACGGTAAATGTGGCGGAGTCAAAAGCCACAAATGACTCAAGAATCTTGGTGACGTCGGCCATGAGCAGCTGCAGTTTCCAAGAGCAATTGAAATTTTCCTGCAAAATATTAATAACAGTTAGATTATCACCTTCAATAAAATATGAGAGATATTATGGTCCTGGGCTAAAAGAAGGCCATTACAAAGAGCAATAGCCTCGGCCAAAAAAGCTGGGCAAGAGCCCAAATTATAAGTGCGACTAGCTATGTGATGACCCATCAAAATTGAGTTTACAAAATCCCGGAGGGGGAGGGGTCCACGAAATAAAAGAAGGGGAAGAGTGAGTATGCCAGGAGTGAATAGGAAAATGCACGACAGAAGACAATATCAGTAGTAGGAAAAGAATGCTTAAAAATAACTGCATTACTGCTTTTCCAAAGGCTCCATAACATAATGACAACCTTGAGAATAGTACGGGGAGAGGAACTTTTAAGAGAGCGAAAAAGGGCATGGATTGAAGAAGCAGAGATAGGGGGTCCAACCCAGTTACTGATAGCCGGAAAAGACCAAACCCTTGAAAAAGGGCACAAAAGAAAAAGGTGATCCTGAGATATAGCTGTTGAATTACATAGGGCACAACAGGAAGGAACATCAATATTACGAGAAACTAAAGTTTGTCTAGTAGAGAGACTATTAAGTACGTAGCATTTGCCATAAAAATATATATAATTAATTTGGGTGGAATATCTAATTTCCAAATCCAACGAAATTCCCATTTAAGAGGGTTACTAGAAGTGGAATGTGCTAACCAAGTTGCGGATTTAACCATAAATTGGCCATCCTAAAAAAGACCCCAAAAAGGTTCATCAGGAACAGGGGTAGAAGGAAGTGGAATACCCTGAATAAGATGTACAAGATCGGGAAGGAGAACAGAATGGAAAAGGGAGACATTCCATGAATTATCCTCATTAATGAAAATTTCAACAGTAAGATCAATATTAGAAATGGTATCCGGTCTAATCTAAAAGAGCTATGATATTAGTATTAGCACACCAAATGTCTACCCAAAAGAGGATAGAGGAATCATTTCCAATTTTCCAACGGAGGCCTCTAATCAAAAGAGGGCGTATTTGTGGTAATTTTTTTTTTCCAAATCCAAGAGTCCTTAGGATGAGAACGATAAGTCAAAAAATGTGAAGCTCTAAGATATTTAGCCGTGACTGACTGAACCCACAAGTTAGTTGGGTCAGTGAGAACTTTCCAACCTAGCAAAAAAAAAAAAAAAAAAAGCAGAATTAACAGCATCAGATTTTCGAAGTCCTAAACCTCCTTGGCTCTTGGGCTGACAAATAGTATCCCAAGCAACTATAAGCATACTACTTTCAGACAAAGAAGATTTGCAAAAGAAATCACAATTGATTTTATCTAGGGAAGAGGTAACAGACAAGTTGGTTACTTTAATCATAAAATTAGGGAATTGGGTATTTGGGCTAGCTTATAGAATTTTCCATTCGACTTCAGGGATCTAATTTAGGCACTCCAAACTTCGGGTATGCCACTTTTACCAAACTTTAACGGTGATATCAAGTGATATTTTTGAAAATACATAGTAGTAAGTATTAATACTTCCTCTATTTTTTAGTTGACACCTTTTTATTATCACGCTTGCCAACGTATGTATTTAATGCTTAATAACTTCAATTATCAACATTGTAAAATTATAAAAAGTGAATATTAATAAAATATACATGCATATAGACGGTTCAAATAAGATCCTAAGTGATTATATTTTATTGTATCTATAAATCACAAAAGTGAGTCAACATGTAGTGTGTGAATAGTGTAAAAGTCAAACATTGTCAACTAAAAAAAACGGAGTAAGTATGAGTTAAGATAAAATACATCCCTCAACTATATCAATAGTAGCACATTTGGTCCCATATCTTTGAAATGAGGCAAAAAGGTCCCTCAACTACCCTTGTCTCATCATTTTCGATGGAGATCCTTCTAAGTCAACAAAGATTAGGGATCTCAATATCAATTAGGCAAAAGTTCAAAGACTTTTAGCTTTGATTCAACAAAAGTTTAGGGATTAAAATTCATTAATTTTTTTTAATGAGATTTTTATTTTAAAAGGAATCTTTTCTTTTGAATTTGTTTTTTGTTTTTTGGACCATGACTCATTATAGTTTGCTTTTTCTAAATTAAATATAAAAAAAAAAAAAAAACAAACACAACTATCTGAATAGGAGACCGTTAATTTGACAAAAAATGCAGAAGAATTCTCAACATCAAATTAATGTAATTTGTGACGTTTTTACTTTGGGATTTACAAATATCATTTAATTTGTCCTAATTTTATGTAAATGATATTTATGAATAAATCTCCGGCACATCAAATGAGGTTCAGGGTTTAGTTTTATTGTTTGAAGTTTCTCTATTATTTTTATTATATCACTTGAATTTTATGTAGTCTCCGCCAGTGACCAATGATATCATTAATTACAAATAAGTATAAGTTATTACAAAATGATATTTGGATATAAGTATTACAAAATCTCAAATGAACCTGGTTCACACTAATTTATTATGGACCACTAATATTAGAGATAATATGATTGTTTTATTAATAAAAAAAAAGTCACTATATTAAAATAAAAGTTATTATGTTGAAATAAAAGTTAGTGTGACATTATAAAAGCTTTAAGAGCTTAATTTTTTAATGAAATTTTTAATATAATGATCAATATGAATAATAAATATCACTATGTTAAAATTAGGTCACTATTCAACATAATGTTGTACTTTGAGTTCATAATAACATTAGGGTCACACAAGTTTTAAAAAAGGAAACTATTAAAAATAAGGTTACTATAATAAAATTTGGAGTCACTATATTGAATATAATGTCAGTTATGTGTGTATAAACCTTAGGTCCATAATAATATTATTGTAGAGCAGGTCTACATAAGATTTTTTGTATAAATATATAACATATTAGGAAAATTTGCCAATTGCAGCCATTTAAAGTTTATATTTTGCAAATTGTAGCCATTTAAAAAAATTGCAAAATGCAGCCTAAAAGTTCTTATAAATTGTAAATTACAGCCCGATTCAACTTTTTCATTGGTTTACGTTTGAAGAATATTTGATTAATGTTTTAGGGACCATTTTAGTTCTTAAGGTACCGGATTGAGCTCGAAATTAGCGAAAAAAATATTGTAAGTGCCTCGTTTTGCGGAAAAAATATATCGATTTGTGGGCAACTATTTTTTGATATAAAAACGAGGCACTTACGTTATTTTTTTGCTGATGATGAGCTCATTTCGGAATTTTTAGGGGTAAAATGGCCCCCTTAAACCTTAACCGAATATTTTTCGACACGTAAACGATGTAAAAATGGAATTGAGCTGCAATTTACAATTTATAAGAATTTTTGGGTTGCAATTTGCAATTTATTTTTTAAAAAAATGTAATTTGCAAAGTACTAACTTTAGATGGCTGCAATTAGCAAATTTTCCAACATATTATAATAATTTTAACATTTGTCTAATAGGTAAGTAGAACTAGATGGACAAAATTTAATAAATTTGACCCATTAATATTAACTGAGTAAAATATGAAGTACGGAGTAGCAAATATCGGGAAGTATAAAAAAATAGGTTGAGGTCCAGGAATATATTTTATACTCTATCATTCCCCCTCATATGAAAGACCCTTTGGGCTTGAAATGTGGATGCAACATAGACCCACCCATACCTAGCGCGAATTAATTCCACTTTGAAGGAGGGGTGGATGAGATTTGAACCCGTGACCTCTATGTCACGTTGGATCCAATACCATATTAAAGGATCATCTCAACAAAAAGTTTAAACTAATGGTTGAGGCCCAGGATATGTATTTTACTCTATCATGGAGCATGGTGACTGAAGGAAAGTTGGGATATATGTAGGTAATGTAGCTAGGAATAACTGAATAAGGTGGGAATCGTATGGGGTGGTTGGATGTACAAATGAGCTGCAAATAACAGTCAACAATAAATAAAAGTCAAAAACTTCATTAGCAAGGTCCCGTTCCCTTCACCTTATTTTTACCGAACTAAAATTATTTTTACTGAAACCACATTATATTTGCTGAACTTAAATTAATTTTACTGAACTGAAATGATTTTGTTGAACTGAAATTATTTTTTACTGATTTTCTATTATAACTTTTCTTTAAAAAAAACTGAATTTTATTGAACTGAACTTATTTTTAAACTGAAATTAGTTTTACTGAATTGAAATTGATTTTAGGAAAATTTGACTTTTGCTACCTATTAAACACGTCGATTTCATTTTTGCTACCTATGAAAACTTTTATTTTATTTTACTACCTAACATATATGTCCTTTTTTTAACTTTTGCTACCAGTTAACGCCTTCAGTTAATAATTCCGTTAGTAAGTTTCAACCACCCTCATTACCACCTTCCGACCACCACTACCTCCTTAGCCACCCTAAATGCCTCCCCGCCGTCAACCACCCAAAAAAAAAAAAAAAAAAAAAAAAAAAAAAAAAAAAAAAAACCATCCACCAAGACCAGCCCTCCTGTAGTCCCGTTAGCCACCCAACCCCCTCCTCCCTATCGGCAGCCGGCGCCGGCGACCCCATCTCACTCCCTTTCCCCTACCAACGCAACTCATCCCCCTCCCTTTTCCTCTTCTTGCTGCCCCGACCCCAACCACCACACCGAAACCACAATCGCCAAACAACGAAATGATTTGCCTCCTTCAATCTAGATTTTCTTCTTCAATCAATCAATTCAATCATGAATTCTGGGTTCGCGATTGCGATTGTGCGTTTCTGAGGTTGATTCAATCTCAATCCAAATGAGTAATAATCATAGTAATGGAAGTAATAATTAGCCGAAATCGAAGAAACCCAGTGAAGAATCTGCGAAATAATCAACTAGGTCGAAGAATTTTTTTCAAGAATTCTATTTTTAAGTTCATTTGTAAGCCGATTAGTCTGCTGTAACAAGCGATTTTAAGCAAGAAGATGGCTAAAAATGGAGGTGGGGTTGATATTATGAAATGGGTTGGAAATACTTTGAAGAATTTCCAGGATATTCAGTTTATTAAGCTCTGAGGTTGAAGAAGAAGCTCCTTTTACTGCGAATGATGATGATGTTGACTGGAGAACCGAGCTTGAAACCGGAGTGGCGATTGTGGGTTCGCCGGATCGAAGAAACGCCGAGAGGACAGAGATTGGTGTGTGGCGATTGTGGTTTTGGTGTGGTGGTTGGGGTTGGGGCAACAAGAAAGGGGAAAAGAAGGGGCTGGGTTGCGGTGGTGGGGAAAGGGTGTGGAAGAGGGTCGTCGGCGCCGGCTGCAGCTTTGTGTGCCGGTCGTCGGTAGGGGGGAGGAGGGAGGGTGGCTGAGTGGCTGACGGGAGGGCTGGGTATTTGGGTTTTTTTTTTTTTTTTTTTTTTTTAAATAAATTTAACGGAACCCTAACGGATAAAAGTTTTTAAAAAGGCATTTGTTAGGTTGTAACATATAATAAAAGTTTTCATAAGTAGCAAAAATGAAATCGATGTGTTTGATAGGTAGCAAAAGTCAAAAATTCCTTAATTTTACTGAATTGAAATTAATTTTACTAAATTGAACTTATTTTACTTAATATTACTTTTTTAAGGTGAAGTGAATAGGCCCCAAGTTTTATTCAAAAAAAAAAGGCCCCAAGTTAGTTTTATTACACCATTTGATTTCATTTTGGTTGTACATGCATGTTACGATTGTCGAAAAACTTCATTCTTTGTTAAAAATGAAATTTAATTGTATATTATTGTAATAAAGTTATAATTGAATACCAATAATGTACTCACTTTATAAATCTAACAAAACCCTAAAAAACTTTTAAAAATTCTATCTAATTGTGATTTTTTTTTTTTTGGAAATAAATCTAATTGTGAATTTTGTCTATATTGCATATAAGAAAAACAAATAGGAAAGAATTTTTTTTGTTAACAAAAAGGAATGAATGGTTTTCTTTACTTTAAAGCATCATGGAATCAGTATAGGACCGTTTAAATGGATGACATGGACCTATACCAAAAAGGAATTGAACATTTCAAAACAATATATCAAACCATAATAATAAAATAAAAAATCCAATATATATTTTCTCTCATCTTTAAGAAACTAGAAAATTGGTATGAATCATTATACCTATTGATGAGTAAAAAAAAATGTGTATATGTGTATGTAATACCCTAGATTTCAATGATACTATTATGCTTTACTACAATAAATAAACTACTTGTATAATGCTATATAATAATAGTGTATGGGATGTTTTTGACTATCGGTAACTATAGCTCACTACCAGGTATGTGCTCATAGTTGTATATACTACAATATAATTTTTTTCCTTTCCTCTTCATCTTCTTCCTCCCTTAAACCCTTTCCCCATTTCCGGTCAAACCTCCGTCCACCACACCTCCACCTTCGACAGCAAGGAACCCACCCCACCAGCCATCACCTTGGTTGAAACCTAGAAACATGCAACCACCTCCGTTAAAAAATCACCGTAAACCACCCAAAAAACATAACCCAAAAATAGAAGAGTGAGCCATGCTATGGAGTATTTTCATGGTCTTCAAACATAGACAAGTTCCTTGTCGACTTATGGCTCTAGCCATTAAAAAAGGTGAGTTCCCATGCTGGAAATTGTCAGAGTTCGGTCCAAATTGACGACATTAAATGTCTATCGGTGCTCAGTTATTATTAATTTGTATACTGTTATTCTTGATTTGTATAATGTTATTATAGTGTTGAATATTGTTATAAAGAGGAGAGAGACTACTTTTTTACAAAATGATAAGTAATATGCGAAATTACATTTTTGCCCCCGATATGGGCCCAATGAGCCCATACCTAATAGTGGTCTATCACTACTCATCGACATGGGCCAGATGATTCCATTTGGACTATGTCACTAATTGGTCAAAGACTCAATATGATTCCATATCGACCTACGTCTATCATCCATGTAGAGAGATGCTTGCAACCATATAGATACTTACCGTAGATTTGACAAGACCTCCCCATGGCCCAGTAAATTACAATCAATAAAGCATATAAAATCAGCTAATCAAGTAAGTACTCCATACTTGGTATCATATTGAAATTCATTTATGAATTTAGCCATTTTTACACATTTGAATAAGTTTTAAATAATTAAAAATACTTGAATACAGTAGTAGTTAATTAGACTAGCCTTAATGTTCATTGGAGAACCAATAATTGAGGTGTGCCATGTAGAAAATTTAATTTGTTTGACTAAGATGCATATATCATATGGAATGTATTTTACTTTTAAAATTTCCAACTAAAATAAAATATTTGCACAACAAAACGTGTTATGAGATAACTTTAAAATTCATTCCAAAGAGCATAGAATAACTTTTTGTTAAAAAACTTATTTATGAAATAAGGATGATAAGCTCCAATCTATCTATCGCAAAGAATAGAATTTATAGTGTGTCCCACACAACTATATAATTAAAAAAAAACCCGAATATTTCTTGATCTTCTCCTACTATATAATGGTGGGCAAGTATGGCATTGTAATTTGCAAGTCACACAGATTTAATATATACAAGAGGGTGATACTTCTTTTAAGGTAAGTAACTATAATTTTAGGGCTTGTTCACATTTAATTAATTTCAGTTCAGTCAGTTCAGCTCCAATTAATTCAGGTTCAGTTCAGTTCAGCTCATAATTCCCCTCTCTAATAAAAAATTCATTTCATCTCAGTTGAGTTCAGTTCAGTTCATTAAATGTAACAGGCCCTTAGTTATATTAAGCTTTGTTCTTCAATTCATCCATTTGTCACTAACATATATATGTAACGTTAAAATACTTTATCATCATTTTAATTGATATACTTGGTAAATCAATAAATTGTTGATACTAATTCCTCTGTTTTTTTTAGTTGACACTTTTCTATTATCACACTTGCCACGCATGTTTTTAACGATTGATATTTCTAATTATCAACATTGTAAAATTATAAAAAGTGCATATTAATAATATATACATTGAAACGATTCAATTCAAACAAGATCCCACATGAATATGTTTTATCGTATTTATAAACCACAAAAGCGCGTCAAAACGTGTTGTGTGAATAGTATAAAAGTCAAACGGTGTCAGCTAAAAAAAGCAAAAGAAGTATTCTATACCAAAAATAAAGTAATATAATTAATTATTAGGAGATAAAATGTCAATTATGAACTGCATAATCAATAAAATATTATGGTAATTATATTTCAAACGACTGATGTAACATTTTTGTTTAAAAATACTTTATCATCATTTTGATTGAATGATTGATATGCTTGGTAATTTATTGTGGCTTAATTTGGAGGAGAATATGGGGATGGAGATGAAAATGTTAGGTGGGGATGGGGGTGGGGAGGTCACTTTTGCCCCGCTCCATTGACATCCCTAACTATAATTATATTTCAAACGACTATTGTAAAATTTTCATGTAAAAGTACTTTATCATTATTTTAATTGATATGCTTGGTACTCGTAATTTATTGTGGCTTAATTTGCAGGGGAATATAACTGAAAAGATGGCCAACATTCAAGAATATGCAGCAGTGAAGGTGATGTTCAGTAACAATGTCCAAGCTACGTTGAGTGTTAAGCTGATCAATGGAGATGGAGAAGACCCTGCAGACGTTTACGGAAATATAAATGGCCGATTTGGAATTGGCAGTCAATTTTCACTTTTTAATAAGCAGCAAAGTCAGCGTATTGAAGTAAGGCCTGGTGAATTCATTCCCTTGAGTAGGTCCGATGTCAATGTGCCTGAAGAAGCCAGGGAAATGGAGATTGAAGCTTACTTGATGGACTATGATTCTGTTTCTCCCGACGATGAAATTGCAAATGGCAAAGCCGTCTTTCTAGTCAAGGCTTCTGGTGAAAGTGATAAGAAGACCATTACCGGAAAGTATGGCTCCATTGAAGTCAATGTACAGCAAGTCAGCAACGACAATGAGAACGGTGGAGTGGTGGGTGGTGGCTGAGGACGAACAGCGGCAATTGAATGAGGCAGAGGCAGCGACAACAGTGACTGAGTGACACCAAGCGTGGAGCAACGACGACAGTGGAGCAACGACGACAGTGGAGCAACGACGACAGCTGACTGTGTTGATGCGAACGGTGGAGTGGTGGGTGGTGGGTGGAGCAACGACGACAGTGACTGAGTGATGACAATGGTGATGACTGATTTCGCGTGAGGCAGAGAGGAAGATGAGAAATTGAGAAGTGGAAATAGGCAGGGAGGCAGAGAGGCAAAGCAGAGAGCAAGACTTTAGGTTATTTCCCGTGTCATACCAAAACGGCCCGTGTCTAAGGGTGACACGGCCCGTGTCCAAAAATCAAAAACGTCAAAAATAAACCGAACACGGTTTTTGGAGTGTCCGAGACGTTTTGCCCCGTGTCCCACGCGTGTCCGTGTCCGACACGCATGTCGACTCGGACACGCCTGAACTTACGAGTGTCCGTGCTTCGTTGTCTGGGTCAAGTCAACTCTTGATAGGTTCATAATAAGTTCGCATAAATTCATATTGGGCTCAAAACGGGTTTGATTGGGTTAATTTAAAGTCATATGACTTTGGGTCAAGTTAATTTTGGTTCGGTTAGATTCGGTTCGATTAAATTCGGTTAAGTTGAAATTAGGATATGGTTGATTCAGTATTGTACTGTGTCAATTCCAATTCAAATCCTATTCAAGTTTCACTGAATTTGGTTCAGGTTGATCAAATTCAATATTCAAATTAGATCATTATTAAACTAGATTAATTATTCAGTTTTACTTTATTATTGAGTCATTAACATGTCACATGTGTCATTAACACTTACAAATTATTCATTAGTTTTCTCATCGATCATTAGATCAATTCTTAAGTCATTTATCTTCAAGTCAAATTAAAATTGAATTATCAATGACTTATATCATACGTACATAGTGATATGACTACGGTAAATAATGAACATATATGATAGCCACATATTGATTAAATTGACCTTGAGTATATTAAAACATCAAATTAGTTAAATTGAATTAATAAACTTCATATATTTTATGTACTTGCATTTCAAATTAAAAATCGTATACTCACTACTCTCAGGCTCTCAGCCCACGCACCATTTCAAAATGAAGTTTATAACGATTAATGAAACAAACAATTTCATGAATTGAAGTAATTATGTTTAAGAAAAAAAAAAATAGGAAAACCAAAATAATAAGTTGGGTTGAGAATTATGTTTGTTTGAGATCATGTTAAATTAAAATCATTTTAGATCAAAACAAATTAGATTGAATCGAGTATTTTTTTGGGTGAATTTCAGGTTAGGTTGAGTCAGGTTAGGTTAAACCAGTTCATTTTGAGTTCAAGTTGGGTTAAGTTTAGGTCGGGTCAAATCGGTGCCACATTATTTTTATATCAGGTGAAATTTGGATTAGTTTAGGGCGTTATAGATCTGGTTTGAATCATGAATTTCTCAGGTTAAACTAGGTCGGTTACAGGTGGGGTTTGAGTCATGAATTTCTCAGTTCAAATCGAATAGGCACAATCTAATTACAACAACAAGCACAATCTAACATAGCATATGCATAACACAAAACTAGCTAGCAACTATAGGCGGGATATAAGCCTACGTTAATTCCTCTTAACTTTTGCTGGGTAGGAAAAGGAGGCCTCAAGAGTCAAGACCACAAATTCTAACCAAGCTTGACTTTTATAGGCTTTTAACAAGATAACCTTCTTTAATTCTCTAACATGCAAGAAATTAACTAACCTATCTCTTACCTCCTATTTGTAGATGATATCCTCTTTTTTAGGAAGTTATGTGATATACTTCTACACTCAACCTTGTCTTGCTTGTTCTGACCCCTGTGTGAAACTTATCCACCCCCGCATGCATTACCTCTTAGTTCTTTATCCTAGTAGATGCTTCCTTCTATCAACACACCTTTGATGTGTGTATTGGAGGCATATGATACATTTATTTTAAGGAGTAGAAAGGGGTTTCCCTTAAAAAATCAAGGTTGAGGATGCTAACTTTGCTGAATTCTTGATTGTTTTGATTGTCGTAATGTCGTTGCTTGGTTTAAGTATTATTAAAAGGACGATGTGAACATATGTTCTGACTCTAAAACTGCTATGACTAGCAAAACTGATGTGCAAAAAATTAAAGATAAATACTTGACTATTTCAAATGTTTACAGGGAGTTTATTCAAAAGACAAGGGTGCAAAATGTTTAGTGTCTTCCAATAAACCAGGTGCCTCAAGCGCATCTTCTGACGCACCAAGGTGCATGGTGGGCATGATGTGCTCTGGAATTTAGTTGTCAACCCCTTTATTAATAGCTCAAGTACTTTAAGCCCCTGCGTGAGTGTGCTTAAGAACTTAAATATGAAACTTCTATCTGTAAACAAATCAATTCATTAATAAAAAGTCATCCGCCATCTACAAATGAAATCTAAATTAACAAATACATAAAATTGAATCAAATTAGGTTTTCCTTCGTCAGAGCTACGATTGGTGGGACTATGGGTGGAATAATGATAGGCTCCATTTTATCGCAAAAGAATTATTTATAGAAGAGTCCCACAACTATATAAAAAAATAAACAATCGAATATTTCCTTTTTTAGATCTTCGATCTCCTACTATATAATGGTGGGCAGTATGGCATTGTAATTTGCAAGTCACACAGATTAAATATATACAAGAGGGTGATACTTCTTCTAGGGTAAATGCCTATAATCTTAGTTAAGCTTTGTTCTTCAATTCATCCATTTGTCACTAACATATATATGTAACGTTAAAATACTTTATCATCATTTTAATTGATATACTTGGTAAATTAATAAATTGTTATTTTATACCAAAAATGAAGTAATATAATTAATTAATTGGAAATAAAATGTCAATTATGAACTACATCACCAATAAAACACTATGGTAATCATATTTCAAACGACTATTGTAAAATTTTCATTTTAAAATACTCTATCATCATTTTTCTTTATATGCATGGTGATTTATTGTGGCTTAATTTGTAGGAGAATATATCTGAAAAGATGGCCAACATTCAAGAATATGCAGCTGTGAAGGTGATGTTTAGCAACAATGTCCAAGCTACGTTGAGTGTTAAGCTGATCAATGGAGATGGAGAAGACCCTGCAGACGTTTACGGAAATATAAATGGCCGATTTGGAATTGGCAGTCAATTTTCACTTTTTAATAAGCAGCAAAGTCAGCGTATTGAAGTAAGGCCTGGTGAATTCATTCCCTTGAGTAGGTCCGATGTCAATGTGCCTGAAGAAGCCAGGGAAATGGAGATTGAAGCTTACTTGATGGACTATGATTCTGTTTCTCCCGACGATGAAATTGCAAATGGCAAAGCCGTCTTTCTAGTCAAGGCTTCTGGTGAAAGTGATAAGAAGACCATTACCGGAAAGTATGGCTCCATTGAAGTCAATGTACAGCAAGTCAGCAACGACAATGAGAACGGTGGAGTGGTGGGTGGTGGCTGAGGACGAACAGCGGCAATTGAATGAGGCAGAGGCAGCGACAACAGTGACTGAGTGACACCAAGCGTGGAGCAACGACGACAGTGGAGCAACGACGACAGTGGAGCAACGACGACAGCTGACTGTGTTGATGCGAACGGTGGAGTGGTGGGTGGTGGGTGGAGCAACGACGACAGTGACTGAGTGATGACAATGGTGATGACTGATTTCGCGTGAGGCAGAGAGGAAGATGAGAAATTGAGAAGTGGAAATAGGCAGGGAGGCAGAGAGGCAAAGCAGAGAGCAAGACTTTAGGTTATTTCCCGTGTCATACCAAAACGGCCCGTGTCTAAGGGTGACACGGCCCGTGTCCAAAAATCAAAAACGTCAAAAATAAACCGAACACGGTTTTTGGAGTGTCCGAGACGTTTTGCCCCGTGTCCCACGCGTGTCCGTGTCCGACACGCATGTCGACTCGGACACGCCTGAACTTACGAGTGTCCGTGCTTCGTTGTCTGGGTCAAGTCAACTCTTGATAGGTTCATAATAAGTTCGCATAAATTCATATTGGGCTCAAAACGGGTTTGATTGGGTTAATTTAAAGTCATATGACTTTGGGTCAAGTTAATTTTGGTTCGGTTAGATTCGGTTCGATTAAATTCGGTTAAGTTGAAATTAGGATATGGTTGATTCAGTATTGTACTGTGTCAATTCCAATTCAAATCCTATTCAAGTTTCACTGAATTTGGTTCAGGTTGATCAAATTCAATATTCAAATTAGATCATTATTAAACTAGATTAATTATTCAGTTTTACTTTATTATTGAGTCATTAACATGTCACATGTGTCATTAACACTTACAAATTATTCATTAGTTTTCTCATCGATCATTAGATCAATTCTTAAGTCATTTATCTTCAAGTCAAATTAAAATTGAATTATCAATGACTTATATCATACGTACATAGTGATATGACTACGGTAAATAATGAACATATATGATAGCCACATATTGATTAAATTGACCTTGAGTATATTAAAACATCAAATTAGTTAAATTGAATTAATAAACTTCATATATTTTATGTACTTGCATTTCAAATTAAAAATCGTATACTCACTACTCTCAGGCTCTCAGCCCACGCACCATTTCAAAATGAAGTTTATAACGATTAATGAAACAAACAATTTCATGAATTGAAGTAATTATGTTTAAGAAAAAAAAAAAATAGGAAAACCAAAATAATAAGTTGGGTTGAGAATTATGTTTGTTTGAGATCATGTTAAATTAAAATCATTTTAGATCAAAACAAATTAGATTGAATCGAGTATTTTTTTGGGTGAATTTCAGGTTAGGTTGAGTCAGGTTAGGTTAAACCAGTTCATTTTGAGTTCAAGTTGGGTTAAGTTTAGGTCGGGTCAAATCGGTGCCACATTATTTTTATATCAGGTGAAATTTGGATTAGTTTAGGGCGTTATAGATCTGGTTTGAATCATGAATTTCTCAGGTTAAACTAGGTCGGTTACAGGTGGGGTTTGAGTCATGAATTTCTCAGTTCAAATCGAATAGGCACAATCTAATTACAACAACAAGCACAATCTAACATAGCATATGCATAACACAAAACTAGCTAGCAACTATAGGCGGGATATAAGCCTACGTTAATTCCTCTTAACTTTTGCTGGGTAGGAAAAGGAGGCCTCAAGAGTCAAGACCACAAATTCTAACCAAGCTTGACTTTTATAGGCTTTTAACAAGATAACCTTCTTTAATTCTCTAACATGCAAGAAATTAACTAACCTATCTCTTACCTCCTATTTGTAGATGATATCCTCTTTTTTAGGAAGTTATGTGATATACTTCTACACTCAACCTTGTCTTGCTTGTTCTGACCCCTGTGTGAAACTTATCCACCCCCGCATGCATTACCTCTTAGTTCTTTATCCTAGTAGATGCTTCCTTCTATCAACACACCTTTGATGTGTGTATTGGAGGCATATGATACATTTATTTTAAGGAGTAGAAAGGGGTTTCCCTTAAAAAATCAAGGTTGAGGATGCTAACTTTGCTGAATTCTTGATTGTTTTGATTGTCGTAATGTCGTTGCTTGGTTTAAGTATTATTAAAAGGACGATGTGAACATATGTTCTGACTCTAAAACTGCTATGACTAGCAAAACTGATGTGCAAAAAATTAAAGATAAATACTTGACTATTTCAAATGTTTACAGGGAGTTTATTCAAAAGACAAGGGTGCAAAATGTTTAGTGTCTTCCAATAAACCAGGTGCCTCAAGCGCATCTTCTGACGCACCAAGGTGCATGGTGGGCATGATGTGCTCTGGAATTTAGTTGTCAACCCCTTTATTAATAGCTCAAGTACTTTAAGCCCCTGCGTGAGTGTGCTTAAGAACTTAAATATGAAACTTCTATCTGTAAACAAATCAATTCATTAATAAAAAGTCATCCGCCATCTACAAATGAAATCTAAATTAACAAATACATAAAATTGAATCAAATTAGGTTTTCCTTCGTCAGAGCTACGATTGGTGGGACTATGGGTGGAATAATGATAGGCTCCATTTTATCGCAAAAGAATTATTTATAGAAGAGTCCCACAACTATATAAAAAAATAAACAATCGAATATTTCCTTTTTTAGATCTTCGATCTCCTACTATATAATGGTGGGCAGTATGGCATTGTAATTTGCAAGTCACACAGATTAAATATATACAAGAGGGTGATACTTCTTCTAGGGTAAATGCCTATAATCTTAGTTAAGCTTTGTTCTTCAATTCATCCATTTGTCACTAACATATATATGTAACGTTAAAATACTTTATCATCATTTTAATTGATATACTTGGTAAATTAATAAATTGTTATTTTATACCAAAAATGAAGTAATATAATTAATTAATTGGAAATAAAATGTCAATTATGAACTACATCACCAATAAAACACTATGGTAATCATATTTCAAACGACTATTGTAAAATTTTCATTTTAAAATACTCTATCATCATTTTTCTTTATATGCATGGTGATTTATTGTGGCTTAATTTGTAGGAGAATATATCTGAAAAGATGGCCAACATTCAAGAATATGCAGCTGTGAAGGTGATGTTTAGCAACAATGTCCAAGCTACGTTGAGTGTTAAGCTGATCAATGGAGATGGAGAAGACCCTGCAGACGTTTACGGAAATATAAATGGCCGATTTGGAATTGGCAGTCAATTTTCACTTTTTAATAAGCAGCAAAGTCAGCGTATTGAAGTAAGGCCTGGTGAATTCATTCCCTTGAGTAGGTCCGATGTCAATGTGCCTGAAGAAGCCAGGGAAATGGAGATTGAAGCTTACTTGATGGACTATGATTCTGTTTCTCCCGACGATGAAATTGCAAATGGCAAAGCCGTCTTTCTAGTCAAGGCTTCTGGTGAAAGTGATAAGAAGACCATTACCGGAAAGTATGGCTCCATTGAAGTCAATGTACAGCAAGTCAGCAACGACAATGAGAACGGTGGAGTGGTGGGTGGTGGCTGAGGACGAACAGCGGCAATTGAATGAGGCAGAGGCAGCGACAACAGTGACTGAGTGACACCAAGCGTGGAGCAACGACGACAGTGGAGCAACGACGACAGTGGAGCAACGACGACAGCTGACTGTGTTGATGCGAACGGTGGAGTGGTGGGTGGTGGGTGGAGCAACGACGACAGTGACTGAGTGATGACAATGGTGATGACTGATTTCGCGTGAGGCAGAGAGGAAGATGAGAAATTGAGAAGTGGAAATAGGCAGGGAGGCAGAGAGGCAAAGCAGAGAGCAAGACTTTAGGTTATTTCCCGTGTCATACCAAAACGGCCCGTGTCTAAGGGTGACACGGCCCGTGTCCAAAAATCAAAAACGTCAAAAATAAACCGAACACGGTTTTTGGAGTGTCCGAGACGTTTTGCCCCGTGTCCCACGCGTGTCCGTGTCCGACACGCATGTCGACTCGGACACGCCTGAACTTACGAGTGTCCGTGCTTCGTTGTCTGGGTCAAGTCAACTCTTGATAGGTTCATAATAAGTTCGCATAAATTCATATTGGGCTCAAAACGGGTTTGATTGGGTTAATTTAAAGTCATATGACTTTGGGTCAAGTTAATTTTGGTTCGGTTAGATTCGGTTCGATTAAATTCGGTTAAGTTGAAATTAGGATATGGTTGATTCAGTATTGTACTGTGTCAATTCCAATTCAAATCCTATTCAAGTTTCACTGAATTTGGTTCAGGTTGATCAAATTCAATATTCAAATTAGATCATTATTAAACTAGATTAATTATTCAGTTTTACTTTATTATTGAGTCATTAACATGTCACATGTGTCATTAACACTTACAAATTATTCATTAGTTTTCTCATCGATCATTAGATCAATTCTTAAGTCATTTATCTTCAAGTCAAATTAAAATTGAATTATCAATGACTTATATCATACGTACATAGTGATATGACTACGGTAAATAATGAACATATATGATAGCCACATATTGATTAAATTGACCTTGAGTATATTAAAACATCAAATTAGTTAAATTGAATTAATAAACTTCATATATTTTATGTACTTGCATTTCAAATTAAAAATCGTATACTCACTACTCTCAGGCTCTCAGCCCACGCACCATTTCAAAATGAAGTTTATAACGATTAATGAAACAAACAATTTCATGAATTGAAGTAATTATGTTTAAGAAAAAAAAAAATAGGAAAACCAAAATAATAAGTTGGGTTGAGAATTATGTTTGTTTGAGATCATGTTAAATTAAAATCATTTTAGATCAAAACAAATTAGATTGAATCGAGTATTTTTTTGGGTGAATTTCAGGTTAGGTTGAGTCAGGTTAGGTTAAACCAGTTCATTTTGAGTTCAAGTTGGGTTAAGTTTAGGTCGGGTCAAATCGGTGCCACATTATTTTTATATCAGGTGAAATTTGGATTAGTTTAGGGCGTTATAGATCTGGTTTGAATCATGAATTTCTCAGGTTAAACTAGGTCGGTTACAGGTGGGGTTTGAGTCATGAATTTCTCAGTTCAAATCGAATAGGCACAATCTAATTACAACAACAAGCACAATCTAACATAGCATATGCATAACACAAAACTAGCTAGCAACTATAGGCGGGATATAAGCCTACGTTAATTCCTCTTAACTTTTGCTGGGTAGGAAAAGGAGGCCTCAAGAGTCAAGACCACAAATTCTAACCAAGCTTGACTTTTATAGGCTTTTAACAAGATAACCTTCTTTAATTCTCTAACATGCAAGAAATTAACTAACCTATCTCTTACCTCCTATTTGTAGATGATATCCTCTTTTTTAGGAAGTTATGTGATATACTTCTACACTCAACCTTGTCTTGCTTGTTCTGACCCCTGTGTGAAACTTATCCACCCCCGCATGCATTACCTCTTAGTTCTTTATCCTAGTAGATGCTTCCTTCTATCAACACACCTTTGATGTGTGTATTGGAGGCATATGATACATTTATTTTAAGGAGTAGAAAGGGGTTTCCCTTAAAAAATCAAGGTTGAGGATGCTAACTTTGCTGAATTCTTGATTGTTTTGATTGTCGTAATGTCGTTGCTTGGTTTAAGTATTATTAAAAGGACGATGTGAACATATGTTCTGACTCTAAAACTGCTATGACTAGCAAAACTGATGTGCAAAAAATTAAAGATAAATACTTGACTATTTCAAATGTTTACAGGGAGTTTATTCAAAAGACAAGGGTGCAAAATGTTTAGTGTCTTCCAATAAACCAGGTGCCTCAAGCGCATCTTCTGACGCACCAAGGTGCATGGTGGGCATGATGTGCTCTGGAATTTAGTTGTCAACCCCTTTATTAATAGCTCAAGTACTTTAAGCCCCTGCGTGAGTGTGCTTAAGAACTTAAATATGAAACTTCTATCTGTAAACAAATCAATTCATTAATAAAAAGTCATCCGCCATCTACAAATGAAATCTAAATTAACAAATACATAAAATTGAATCAAATTAGGTTTTCCTTCGTCAGAGCTACGATTGGTGGGACTATGGGTGGAATAATGATAGGCTCCATTTTATCGCAAAAGAATTATTTATAGAAGAGTCCCACAACTATATAAAAAAATAAACAATCGAATATTTCCTTTTTTAGATCTTCGATCTCCTACTATATAATGGTGGGCAGTATGGCATTGTAATTTGCAAGTCACACAGATTAAATATATACAAGAGGGTGATACTTCTTCTAGGGTAAATGCCTATAATCTTAGTTAAGCTTTGTTCTTCAATTCATCCATTTGTCACTAACATATATATGTAACGTTAAAATACTTTATCATCATTTTAATTGATATACTTGGTAAATTAATAAATTGTTATTTTATACCAAAAATGAAGTAATATAATTAATTAATTGGAAATAAAATGTCAATTATGAACTACATCACCAATAAAACACTATGGTAATCATATTTCAAACGACTATTGTAAAATTTTCATTTTAAAATACTCTATCATCATTTTTCTTTATATGCATGGTGATTTATTGTGGCTTAATTTGTAGGAGAATATATCTGAAAAGATGGCCAACATTCAAGAATATGCAGCTGTGAAGGTGATGTTTAGCAACAATGTCCAAGCTACGTTGAGTGTTAAGCTGATCAATGGAGATGGAGAAGACCCTGCAGACGTTTACGGAAATATAAATGGCCGATTTGGAATTGGCAGTCAATTTTCACTTTTTAATAAGCAGCAAAGTCAGCGTATTGAAGTAAGGCCTGGTGAATTCATTCCCTTGAGTAGGTCCGATGTCAATGTGCCTGAAGAAGCCAGGGAAATGGAGATTGAAGCTTACTTGATGGACTATGATTCTGTTTCTCCCGACGATGAAATTGCAAATGGCAAAGCCGTCTTTCTAGTCAAGGCTTCTGGTGAAAGTGATAAGAAGACCATTACCGGAAAGTATGGCTCCATTGAAGTCAATGTACAGCAAGTCAGCAACGACAATGAGAACGGTGGAGTGGTGGGTGGTGGCTGAGGACGAACAGCGGCAATTGAATGAGGCAGAGGCAGCGACAACAGTGACTGAGTGACACCAAGCGTGGAGCAACGACGACAGTGGAGCAACGACGACAGTGGAGCAACGACGACAGCTGACTGTGTTGATGCGAACGGTGGAGTGGTGGGTGGTGGGTGGAGCAACGACGACAGTGACTGAGTGATGACAATGGTGATGACTGATTTCGCGTGAGGCAGAGAGGAAGATGAGAAATTGAGAAGTGGAAATAGGCAGGGAGGCAGAGAGGCAAAGCAGAGAGCAAGACTTTAGGTTATTTCCCGTGTCATACCAAAACGGCCCGTGTCTAAGGGTGACACGGCCCGTGTCCAAAAATCAAAAACGTCAAAAATAAACCGAACACGGTTTTTGGAGTGTCCGAGACGTTTTGCCCCGTGTCCCACGCGTGTCCGTGTCCGACACGCATGTCGACTCGGACACGCCTGAACTTACGAGTGTCCGTGCTTCGTTGTCTGGGTCAAGTCAACTCTTGATAGGTTCATAATAAGTTCGCATAAATTCATATTGGGCTCAAAACGGGTTTGATTGGGTTAATTTAAAGTCATATGACTTTGGGTCAAGTTAATTTTGGTTCGGTTAGATTCGGTTCGATTAAATTCGGTTAAGTTGAAATTAGGATATGGTTGATTCAGTATTGTACTGTGTCAATTCCAATTCAAATCCTATTCAAGTTTCACTGAATTTGGTTCAGGTTGATCAAATTCAATATTCAAATTAGATCATTATTAAACTAGATTAATTATTCAGTTTTACTTTATTATTGAGTCATTAACATGTCACATGTGTCATTAACACTTACAAATTATTCATTAGTTTTCTCATCGATCATTAGATCAATTCTTAAGTCATTTATCTTCAAGTCAAATTAAAATTGAATTATCAATGACTTATATCATACGTACATAGTGATATGACTACGGTAAATAATGAACATATATGATAGCCACATATTGATTAAATTGACCTTGAGTATATTAAAACATCAAATTAGTTAAATTGAATTAATAAACTTCATATATTTTATGTACTTGCATTTCAAATTAAAAATCGTATACTCACTACTCTCAGGCTCTCAGCCCACGCACCATTTCAAAATGAAGTTTATAACGATTAATGAAACAAACAATTTCATGAATTGAAGTAATTATGTTTAAGAAAAAAAAAAATAGGAAAACCAAAATAATAAGTTGGGTTGAGAATTATGTTTGTTTGAGATCATGTTAAATTAAAATCATTTTAGATCAAAACAAATTAGATTGAATCGAGTATTTTTTTGGGTGAATTTCAGGTTAGGTTGAGTCAGGTTAGGTTAAACCAGTTCATTTTGAGTTCAAGTTGGGTTAAGTTTAGGTCGGGTCAAATCGGTGCCACATTATTTTTATATCAGGTGAAATTTGGATTAGTTTAGGGCGTTATAGATCTGGTTTGAATCATGAATTTCTCAGGTTAAACTAGGTCGGTTACAGGTGGGGTTTGAGTCATGAATTTCTCAGTTCAAATCGAATAGGCACAATCTAATTACAACAACAAGCACAATCTAACATAGCATATGCATAACACAAAACTAGCTAGCAACTATAGGCGGGATATAAGCCTACGTTAATTCCTCTTAACTTTTGCTGGGTAGGAAAAGGAGGCCTCAAGAGTCAAGACCACAAATTCTAACCAAGCTTGACTTTTATAGGCTTTTAACAAGATAACCTTCTTTAATTCTCTAACATGCAAGAAATTAACTAACCTATCTCTTACCTCCTATTTGTAGATGATATCCTCTTTTTTAGGAAGTTATGTGATATACTTCTACACTCAACCTTGTCTTGCTTGTTCTGACCCCTGTGTGAAACTTATCCACCCCCGCATGCATTACCTCTTAGTTCTTTATCCTAGTAGATGCTTCCTTCTATCAACACACCTTTGATGTGTGTATTGGAGGCATATGATACATTTATTTTAAGGAGTAGAAAGGGGTTTCCCTTAAAAAATCAAGGTTGAGGATGCTAACTTTGCTGAATTCTTGATTGTTTTGATTGTCGTAATGTCGTTGCTTGGTTTAAGTATTATTAAAAGGACGATGTGAACATATGTTCTGACTCTAAAACTGCTATGACTAGCAAAACTGATGTGCAAAAAATTAAAGATAAATACTTGACTATTTCAAATGTTTACAGGGAGTTTATTCAAAAGACAAGGGTGCAAAATGTTTAGTGTCTTCCAATAAACCAGGTGCCTCAAGCGCATCTTCTGACGCACCAAGGTGCATGGTGGGCATGATGTGCTCTGGAATTTAGTTGTCAACCCCTTTATTAATAGCTCAAGTACTTTAAGCCCCTGCGTGAGTGTGCTTAAGAACTTAAATATGAAACTTCTATCTGTAAACAAATCAATTCATTAATAAAAAGTCATCCGCCATCTACAAATGAAATCTAAATTAACAAATACATAAAATTGAATCAAATTAGGTTTTCCTTCGTCAGAGCTACGATTGGTGGGACTATGGGTGGAATAATGATAGGCTCCATTTTATCGCAAAAGAATTATTTATAGAAGAGTCCCACAACTATATAAAAAAATAAACAATCGAATATTTCCTTTTTTAGATCTTCGATCTCCTACTATATAATGGTGGGCAGTATGGCATTGTAATTTGCAAGTCACACAGATTAAATATATACAAGAGGGTGATACTTCTTCTAGGGTAAATGCCTATAATCTTAGTTAAGCTTTGTTCTTCAATTCATCCATTTGTCACTAACATATATATGTAACGTTAAAATACTTTATCATCATTTTAATTGATATACTTGGTAAATTAATAAATTGTTATTTTATACCAAAAATGAAGTAATATAATTAATTAATTGGAAATAAAATGTCAATTATGAACTACATCACCAATAAAACACTATGGTAATCATATTTCAAACGACTATTGTAAAATTTTCATTTTAAAATACTCTATCATCATTTTTCTTTATATGCATGGTGATTTATTGTGGCTTAATTTGTAGGAGAATATATCTGAAAAGATGGCCAACATTCAAGAATATGCAGCTGTGAAGGTGATGTTTAGCAACAATGTCCAAGCTACGTTGAGTGTTAAGCTGATCAATGGAGATGGAGAAGACCCTGCAGACGTTTACGGAAATATAAATGGCCGATTTGGAATTGGCAGTCAATTTTCACTTTTTAATAAGCAGCAAAGTCAGCGTATTGAAGTAAGGCCTGGTGAATTCATTCCCTTGAGTAGGTCCGATGTCAATGTGCCTGAAGAAGCCAGGGAAATGGAGATTGAAGCTTACTTGATGGACTATGATTCTGTTTCTCCCGACGATGAAATTGCAAATGGCAAAGCCGTCTTTCTAGTCAAGGCTTCTGGTGAAAGTGATAAGAAGACCATTACCGGAAAGTATGGCTCCATTGAAGTCAATGTACTTTGGGGTTGATCTCATCTGATCTAATCTAATCTAATTGATCATGCTGCAATCTTAAATCTTAATTACTAGCTTACCAGCTAGTATAATTAAATAAAACTTTATTTCCTGCAGTATTGTTCATGTACTATTTCAATACAATTACCTAAATAATACGAAGATTATTATAATAAATGTTCCAAGGGATTAGATTAGAATTTAGATTAGAATTTAGGATATAATAAATGTTCCAAGGGATTATTATTCTTGTGTCGTTCATGCTTTTCATTATTTTTATTTGTTCGCTTTTTGGTTCTCTTAGCTTATCCCTAGTTTCTCATGGGCAACTCAATGGATTCTCCATATGGATTGTTCTTGAGTTTATTGATTTTATTCATTCAGATATTTAATTTCTCTCTTTTAATTATGTTTTCTTTAAATTGAATTATTAGGTTTAATTTCAATTATTTATTTTATGCTTGAGTAGTTTATTTCTAAGGTTTGGGAACCCGTGTTTATATGATAAATCTTGATTGATATTATTAACATTTTTATTATTAATTTCTCTAATTGATAGTGATTTATTGTTAATCTTGCAATATGATCAATTGTTTGATTAATTATTATTAATTAGAGTTTGAATCGAAAGATCATACTTTAAAAGGCTTACCTACAATTAGCAATTCTTATTACGTTAGCTTAGTGATCATACTGCATATGTTGATCGAATTAAGAGCGTTAAAACCAGACCGTAGGCTTGGTAATTGCTCCAAATAATTGATTAATTGAATTGTTGATGGTTTAATGATTGATTCTGAATTAAGCATGTATGGTGAACCATAACCCTAGATCTTTTTATTAATTGCATTCTTATTTTAGTTTAAACTACCTTTCAATCTCAATTTCGTGATATTGTTTAGTTTCTTCAATCTTTAGAAGTTAGATTAAATAATTGTCATCTCTCTATAGATTCGGTCCTATTTAGCTATTACATAGCCAGGAGGTTTTGTTAGAAATTTATCTTTGACAGGTGTGACAACCTATCAAATTTTAGAGTCATTGTTGGGGAGGCCACTTAATTTTATTACTGTTATCAATCTTATCATTGTTTAAAATAGGAAGGAGATTAAGATCAATCAACATTTTATTTAAGAAAAACTTAAAATCACATACATAATTATTTTGCTTTGTCATAATTCATGCATATAGGAAAGCATTATGAATAAACATGAGCATGATTAGCCAAGTACACACTAGCTATTACATTACATCCTTAGAGTGAAAAGTCTCATACCTATCTAGGACATTTAGAGGGCTAGAGGCCGGATTGGGATCAAAGTAGCTAGCCCTTTAACCTAAGCATGCAGTTGGGTTAAGTTATTTATAATATATTTAACCCGACTTTAATCTCTTTCTTAAATTGCGTGCCAAAGGGCTATAGGTCAAGTAAATAGAGACGGAGGGATAATATCACGATTCACACACAATCCACCAGCTAAAGGTATCGCAGCACATTTAAAGGTATCATTACAACAAAAAGGTCCAAAGATACTGTTACAATACTGATAGTCATCTGCGCACTTCAAAACTTCCCCGCTATCATTTGTTGCGACTTCTTGCTTAATATTTTGGGCGTCCAAACCACGATTATGCGACCGCATAATCATCATATTTGTTTCATGGTTTCCATTTTCATCATCAGTTTTTGGTGGTTGGACCATCACCACTTCTTCTTCTATTACCATCACTGGCATTTTTGGCATCGTTTCAATGGCCATAGCTGAAAGTAGAAAAAGAAAAAGAAAAAAAAAAAAAAAGGAAATATGTATCATGTAGTTAGAGGTGTCCACCGTGCGAGTCGTGCGAGCTGGGTTAGGGTTAGGTGGGTCGCGGGTTGGGGTTTCATGACACACGGCACGACACACGTAGGGTAGGGTGGGCCGGGTCGTGGGTTGGTTCGGAGAAGTTGGACACACCAGGGTTAGGTTCGTGGGTTAGACGAGTCGTGGGTGGGTCGAGCTGGGTTTGTGGGTTAGACGGATCGTGGGTGGGTCGAGCTGGGTTTGTGGGTTAGACGGGTCATGGGTGGGTCGAGCTAGGTTCGTGGGTTAGACGGGTCAAGGTGGGTTAGTGAGTTAGGGTGGGTCGAAGGGTGGGTTAGTGGGTTAGGGTCGGGTGGGTTTGTGGGTTAGGTGGGTTAGGGTCGGGTGGGTTTGTGGGTTAGGGTCGGGTGGGTTTGTGGGTTAGGTGGGTTAGGGTCGGGTGGGTTTGTGGGTTAGGGTCGGGTGGGTTCGTGGGTTAGGGTCGGGTGGGTTGTGTGGTGTTTTAATTTTTACAAAATTAACAATTTGATGGCTTGCTCTTAATTAAGATGCCTACGTATCCTTATATTATAAAATAAGGAATCAAAGCCAGCGTAGTTCTTATATTGTACTTCTTTTGAAATTTGGGGGGGGGGGGCTTGGACCTATCTTTAGAAAACTAAAATTTAATTTTGCAATTAAATTGTAATTTTCGAAAAATAAGTTGCCTACGTATCCCGAAAGAATCAAAGCCCACGTAGTTCTTAGCGTACCTGATTTAGACTTTTCTAGCCACCCATGTTTGTTGCATCATCATCCCCGGAAGCTGCATCATCCGTTGACGACTCCAATATCATCACAGGATCATCTTCATCGTCTTCGTCTTCCTTTAAACCTTGAGTTCTTCTTTCAGCTTGATCCCAATCTTTCTTACAAACACAAATTTGAATGCTTTCCGGAGTTAAGCGAGATCTTTTTTCATCTAACACTCTTCTACCTGCACTAAAAGCAGACTCGGAAGCAACAGATGAAGCGGGAACTGCAAGTATATCTTTTGCAATTCTCGCCAATATAGGAAAACTTTTTTTATGTTCTTGCCACCATTTTATAATTTGAAAGTTGTTGTTGGTCTCATGTTGATATGACAAATAATCATTAATAGCAAGTGTTGAAGAAGATGATGATGAGAATGATGTAGATGTTTTGTGTTTTTTTTTCATAACTTTATCAAGAAAACCAAATCTAGAATCGGAAGTGCTAGTAGTAGTTGGTGTTGCCAAATCAAAACCATAAATAGATGCATAATGATCATAAAGGTCTCCCAAAACAGATTTGCATTTGTTAATATATTCACTAACATCATAATCGATACTTAAACTTGTATAATAAAATTCTAAAAGATTTTCCAAACCTTCAGCTTTGACACCGGGGTCAAGAATAGCAGCAATTCCATAAATGATTGGAAATTCACTAAAATAAGTATGCCACTTACGTTTCATGCTATCAAGAACGGGACGAAGTCCATCAATCTTCATATGCTCTTCGATGGTGTGAACAACTTTAACACACTCAATTATGACTAAATGAACGTTAGGCTCATAAATATAAGAGAAAATATGAGTTGCACTATCAAAAGCATTTAAAACATCACGAACAAAAGAAGCATTAGTCCAATGACTTTCGGTTATTAACTCAGTAGGATCAACACGAGTCTCATTGTAAAGTTGGGTCAAAATATCACGATACTTTATAGCATCACTCAACAACTTGAAAGTAGAATTCCAACGGGTAGGGGTATCAATAGACTATTGTCTTTTCTTAAGACCTCTCTCTTTACACATAGCTATGTACTTTCTTCTAACTGACTGAGTAATCCGAATCCATTTTATAACTGTTCTAATTGGGTTTAGCAATGGTTGCAACTCAGCGAGACCCTCTTGAACAGACAAATTCAAAATATGAGCACAACATCTAACATGCAAGAGACTACCACCCAACAACAAATTCAACTCGGAGTCATTTTTCAAATAGTCAATACACTTTGTGTTTGCAGTTGCATTATCAAGAGACAAAGAAAAAACTTTATTATTCAAGTGAAATTCTTTTAAACAATCCAAAATACGAACTTTGATGTTAAAACCGGTATGCCTTTCTTCCATAGCTTGAAAACATAGTATACGTTTTTGAATAAACCAATCATCATCCACCCAATGAGCAGTAATGCAAAGAAAAGGTTCGCCAAAACTAGAAGTCCATGTATCACTTGTAAAACTAACACGACCATCAAAAGTACGAAATAATTCAATCAAACCACTCCTATACTTATAATAAGAAGTTTGTGTATAACGTCTTAGGGTATTTCGGGGGACACGAGTAAATGCAGGTTGTAATGCAACTTTATTAAAATGCTCAACGTTTGCATTTTCACCGTAACTAAAAGGGTATTCATTAGCAATAACTAAAGTACTCATTTCATCAATCATTCTATCTTTATTATAAATGAAAGGTGTACCTCCGCCGGGTTGGTTCATGTATCCACCCAATTGTGTTTGGACGCCACCCCCCGAAGGACGGGGGCCATTTTCGAACAAGTCGTGTTTATTTTGCAAATGCCGACTCAAGGTTCCGGTTCCATCTCCCGTTTTCCAATTATATGACTTGACATTTGCACCTAGCGCCTTGCAAACTAGGCATGTACACGTGAACCTCTTTGGTTGACCAGGTTGCCATCCCGGGGGTGTGACCTCAACTCGTTCAAAATGTTTCCACACCCAAGAAAAATGTGCTCGACCTCTACTTTCACCGCCACCACCTTTCATAAATCAAATTATTAAAATTAATTTTTAAATGCTATTCATGAAAATAAGCTTTTAAATTTTAAATATTTTAATTATACTTATTTAAACGCATTTTTCATGGTAATTAACTAATTGTAAATCATAGAAAATTGGAAACTAAACTAACTTTATAATCATTAATAATAGTTTTTTTAAATATTCATAACAATAAAAATTTAATTAGAAATTACCTTGAGATGAAGGTTGAGATGTTGGTTGCGATGGAGGTGGCATAGTTGAACTTGATGATTGGTGGGACTCGTGGGAGAAATGTTGTGGTGGAGACGTTTGAATATTTTGCCTATCTCCTAAACCATAATCTCCATATTCATTGACAAATTGGTTTAAATTTTCCGTATTAATTTCATACGAAAAATTTGCACCACCACTCCTTTGGCTACCACTTCGACCACCACTTTGACTCCTTCCCATTCCTCCTCTTGAGCTCATTTTTTTTTTTGTATGATTACTAATTATAATATGGAGAAGAACTTTTTTTTTTTAGAATCTTAAGAATACTAATAATAATATTAAGGAGATTTTTTTTAACAAAAATATAACTCTATATAACACTTGAGAATTTGAGAACAATAAGAATTTTTAAGTAAGAGAGAAAGAAAGCTTGAATTTGTGTGGAAATTTGAGTGAAATGGAATTGGTATTTATAGGAAAAATAGAATGGATGATCATACACTTAAAAAACTAGCCGTTAGATACAAAAAACTAGCCGTTAGATACAAAAAACTAGCCGTTTTTTTTTTAAATGGATGTTAGGCCGTGCGGGCCGTGCGGGTCGTGCGAATTGTGCGGGCTGTGCGGGCCGTGCGGGTTGTGCGGGCCGTGCGGGTTGTGCCGGCCGTGCGGGTTGGGTGGGTCATGCGTGCGGGTTGGGTGGGTCATGCGTGCGGGTTAGGTGGGTTGGCTCGTGCGGGTTGGGTGGGTCATTCGTGCGGGTGGGCCGTGCGGGCTGGGTTGTGCCAGGTGGGTCGGGTTAGGTGGGTTCACGGGCTAGGTGTGTCGAATTAAATGAGTCAAAACGGGTTGTGCGATTTGGGTCGAATCAAACGGGTTAAACTGAGCTGGGTTGAAATGGGTTGTGTCGAAAATTTTGGACCCACGACACAACCCGGATTAAATCCGAGCTGTGCCGGGCTGTGCCGGATTGAAACCGGGTCGGACCCACGTGACCCACCAGCCGTGCGAGTTAGGGTGGGCTGGGTCCAACCCGGCCCACTGGCCACCTCTACATGTAGTACATTATTTAGGTGTGATTTCCAAAACTTCAAATATAATACTACGAAGTATAAAAAAATCAAGTAGTATCTTCAATTATGTACAACAAAAAATAAAAAATTTTGATACACGATGTATAAAAAAATAGGCTATAAAACAAATCAAACAAGATTCCATCGGACTATTTTGACTTAAGAATAAATCGCCAAATTGAGTCAAAGTAATTTAATACGTAAGTAGTAGCAAAAGTTAGAACATGCCAGCTAGGGTATGTTCACTTCAGCTTAATTTCAGTTCAGTTCAGTGCAGCTCCAATCAGTTCGGTTCAGCTCCTAATTTCTTTCTCTCATTAAATATTCATTTTAGCTATATTCAATTTAATTCAGTTCAGCTCCAATCAGTTTAGATCAATTCAGCTCCAATTAGTTGAGTTTGGTTCACCTTAGTTTAATTCTTTCAGCTCAGTTTAGCTAATGTGAACATACCCTAAAATGAAAGAGAGAGTACCCTATTACAGGGTCTTCCCCATGCCTTATATCTTGACAAGTTATAAGTATGAAAAATGTATGGAATACCTTAAAACTTCAACTATAAATTACGGTGTAAAATAAAGATTTTTTATTCAAAACTTTTGTTTTTATATTTTAGACACGTCCTTAAATAATTGTACTGTCTTAATTCTCATATAAAGAAAAAAAAACACAAATAAAAGAAACAAAGTATTATTTATCTTTCAAAAAAAAAAAAAAGTGTAATTTAGATAAGGCTTTCAAATTTTTCATATGAATGGTTTGAACTTTGAAATACGAACCTGTTGAGGTACTGAGCATGAACAACATTGCTAATAGAACAGGAGCAACCAGAAAGTTAATTGAGACCTTTTCCATTTGTTGCACTTATTACTTAAACTTGAACAAATTAAAATACTTTGGGTAAGTGTGTTTATTTTTTGGGTGAAATAGTGATTCTGCTGCTAATATGTTACTTCGTGGCAACCCATTCTATTTATAATACTACCTTCGTTAACAGTTATTTACAACATTTATCAAAAAAGAGTGCTAGCAACAAACTTATTTCTTTTCTATTTTAGTAACATTTTTCTGTCAAAATGACCAAAATACCCTCACTTAAAAATTATTAGAACATAATACTATACTTAATTACAAAACATTATAACCTTAATCTAGTTAATTATTCAACCCTTCCCACCCTAAAAATCAGATTAATCTCAATTCATCATTTCCCCATTATTTTTCTCTCTCCTCCTTCATCTCTCAATTCATCTTCTTCATCTTTAATCTCTTTAAAAATTCCAATCCATCCTTATTTGTGGGTTTCATGGTTATTTGTGGGTGGTTTGCTTGATTTGTGGTTCGATTGGTGGCTTGTTGGTGAATTTGCAGGTTGTTCGTGGGTGGGTGATTCAGTAATTGGTTTGTGGATCGTCGTTCTTGGTGGTTCGTCGAATGGTTTCGAACTTTCAATGGTTTTTGGTGGTGGTCGAAGGATTTCGGAGGTTCTTAGGTGGTTTTGTTTCGTGGTGGTTTTGGGTTTTGGTTCGTGGTGGTTAGTTGGGTTTCGGTTCATGGTGATTTTGGTTGGGTTCGTGGTTGGGTGTCGATGGTTTTGGTGGTGGTTTTGGGTCATGGGTTTGAGTGGGTTTGGTGGTTCCCGGTGGTTTTGGTGGTGGTTTCGGGTTTCGGTGGTTATGGCCTGGGTTTTGTTTTTTTTTTTTTTTTTTTTTTTTTTTTTAATATTTAACCACATACCCTTATTTTTCAATAATGATGATTTAAATTTTTTTTCCTAGGAGTCCATACAAACCCCCTTTGTTGCAAATAATGGTTAACGGATTAATAAAATAAACATCTAATCTGCATGCTTTCCTCGAGGGATACTATTCGTACTAAAAAGTAACAATAATGTCACTATAATCTAATTCAACCCTGTATGCGTTCCTGGAGGCGGGGATACTATTCATACTAAAACCTAACAATAATGTAATGCATGCATTCCTCGAGGGATACTATTCATACTAAATAGTAACTGTTTATGCTAAATTTCGTCAACTAGGATTTGATGTGGGATACGAGTTACGGATCATCTAAATTAAAATAAGGAATGTGGGATGCAGAAAGTAAATGACGGAAAAATAAAGAAAGAGAGGGGAGACACGATATAGTGACGCGAAAAACTCCAATAAAGGTGGGTAAAAACCGCAGGTGGTGATGAGGTCACCAATCCACTATAATACGGACATAAAGCTAATAATTACAATTACAAAGCATTTGATGTGTACAAAGTATGATGTAGATAAATATAAATATAAATATCCAAAACACACGGCTTTAATAGTACGGCAAGAGGGTAATTGACGTAGCATATGTAGAAGCTAGCTTATGCTTGTAGTTGTGCCTTGAGGATTAGAATATAGTAGCTTTGTTTCTTTTGGTGGTGGAAGGTCTAGATGCTAAGTTTATTATACATTGTGGACAGGGGCGGACCAATTAAGGGTCTTAGGTGGCGTGGCCCTCTCAAAAATAATTTTATTTATTTAGGTAAAGGTACAAATTTATAAGTTAAGTACAATTTTTAACGTAATAAATTATATTAATTTAGCTCCTATCATAATGGTAATGCATTGAGTTCATGTAAAAAGTCTTAGGTTAAAGCCTTCATACAAGTTTTTTTTTTAATTATTTTTTTTATTTTTTTTATATTTATTTACCGCCCTTTCACAATAAATATTCTACATCCGCCATTGATTGTGGAGTATCTATGTGGCGGAAGGTTAATAACTTGTTTTGTTCATCATAATGGCCACGGTTGATTTATGGCATTGTGAGGACTGAGGAAGGCTAAGGATGACTAAAGTATAAGTATTTGAGGTTAATCGTAGATAAGTGGGGTAAATTATGGAGAAATGGATTGCATAATGAAAGTATTATATGTAGGATTGTAGGAATGATCTGGTATTTGCGAGAGAAAGTGTTTCTATTAATAGAGCTTCAAGCAAGTGGTTGGAGAAAGATATGATCATGACTCCTTGATTGGGAAGCTGTGGTTATATCTTTTACTAGGTCCTTTGACGAACTTGGACTGCTTTAGGGAGTACATACATCGTAATAACTTTGAAGGCTTATTCTTATTGATCCATTAAACCTCCTTGATTTTAGGGAGCACTTGTAACCATCTTGACTTGATCTTGCGGCGTTGGTCATTGACTATCATCGGCGTTGGGATATTTCGGATTAATAAGGTAGTTTTTTTTACCTGAATAATAAGAAAATAAAATAATTAAAAAAAAACAGTACGTAGCTACTCAAACGAATATGTTGTTCCTTTAAAGTTATGAAACACACGCACATTGTGTGTGTATTATAAGAAATCTATATGGCTCAATTCTCTCTTTCTTAGTTTCAACAAAATTTGTTTCTCACATGGCATTTTTGTAAATAAATTAACAATTTTATTCGATTGTGGAGCCCACAATAATGAAAAAGTTGTTGATTTTTATTCACGAAAATGCCTCCATGAGAAACAAAATTCGTTTCTCAATATGAGAAACAAGAAATTTTCCTGAAATATTATCTACCTTATTCGAATTAAAAATTATAATTAAAAAAATATTAATAAGTTTAAAAATTGATGAAATGCATTAGAAGAATATAACTTCCTTAAAAAAAGATAATATTGTAGTTGGTAGTTTCTTTAAAAAGAAAATAAAAGATGAGAGGGGTATTTTGGAAAAGAAAAATTTATCACCCAAAACCCCTTTTTAGTTTATATGTTACTATAGATTTTATAGGTGTCATGTGACTTTTAATTAATAAAATTCAAGTTTTTTTTTTTTTTTTTTTTTTGAAAAACTACCTTATCTTCATTATGTGAAAAACTACCTTTTACATATATATATATATATATATATATATATATATATATATATATATATATATATATATATATATAATTGTTGTAACAAACTAACTTATAAAAACTAAATGTTGTAAGTTGCTACCATGTATGTGCTTGATTTAACAATGAAAGAGAAAGAGAATTAGGGGTTATATGCATGGGGATTATGGAGAAATTGAGTGGGATAACCAGAAAAAATAATAGAAAATGAGTCATTAAACGTCCCTTATTCAATGCAATAATCCGACAAAAGATAGTTTCTTACAACATTTAATTAGTATTTTATTCATTGCAATTATTCTTATTTACCAGCATATTAACATATTTCAAAACAACTACAGTATTTTCATTTACCAAAATATTTACCTACTTTTAAATAAAATATTCTCATTGTACATACTATCATAGTCTTTTACTTTATACCCATAGAGAAGTGATGAAGGGAGTAATTTCAATAAGAATACAATTGAAAATGTGAATAATATATAGTTTCCAATTTTATAATACTTGGTATAATTTTTGGTATAAAATGTAATTAAAATAAGCAGAATATCCTACTCATAAATAAAGGTGTCAATTTGATTGTCTAAGTCAGGTTTGGTGAGGTTAGATCTATTTTAAATTTACAAAAATTTCACCAAATGTTCCAGAGTTATTTTTTTATTCACCATATACCCATAAGAATTTTCAAATTCACCATATACACTTGAGTTTCACAAACAAAACGCCCGTAATAAATAATGGCAGTTAAGTCCGTTAGTCATTAAGGCTAATTATGTCACGTGGCGACTTCTAATTGGTTCATTTTTATAATTATTATATTTAACAAAAAAAGTTAAAAAAATAAAAAAAAATCTCAAACCCAGCCACTCTCCCTATCGCACCACCACCCTCACGATAGCCCATCCCCTTGCCCCCACCCCCACCCCACCCCCACCCACTACCCCCACTGACGGCACCAGCACCGAAGCCACCCATTCACCCCTTATCTCATGTCTTCGCCGCCCCTATCCTTCCTAGAACCACCTTACCCCCACCCCAACACCCCAGCCTACACTCGAAAAAACCCCGGCCTACCCACTTTTCCCGGCCCCATAAACTACCTGAGCCGAAAACCTTCGTTGGCGCCAAGTTCCACCTCCTACGTCGCCGGCTCGCCGTCGCTCACCATAGCCAACATCCACCACCCCATAATCCTAAAACCCCAAAATCGAAAACCTAGGGTTTCGATTTTGGGTTTTTTTTTTATTTTGGGGTTCGGCGTGGTGGTTTAGGAGGTGGATACGACTGGGGGGGAGGTGTGGTTTGGGTTTTCCAGCATGGGGATGGGAATTTCGACACCGGCGGTGGGGAGGGGAGGGGTTTTTGAGAGAGAGAGATGAGGGGTTTAAGGGTTGTGGAGTGGTGGTTCATTGGCGGTGACGGGTTCGGGGTGGCGGTGATTTGCGCCGAGTGCCGGCTGATGCGTTGGGTTTGGGATGGAGCCGGTGTGAGGGAAATATCAGAAATAGCGGCCTGACCGATGGTGGTTGGGGCTGGGTTGTGTGGTTGTGGTGGGTGGGTTATTTTTTGAGTTTATTTTTGAATCTTTTTTTATAATTAAAATTTTAAATAATATAAATGGTAACCAACCATAGGTTGCCACGTGGCAAATTTAGCCTTAATGACTAACAGAGTTAACATCCGTTAGTCATTTGGGCATTTTGTAATATATTTGTTAAACTCGGGGGCATCTGGTAAATTTGAAAGTTTTGATGGATATTTGATTAATAAAAAAATAACTCAGGGACATTTGGTGAAATTTCCATTAGATTTAAGTCATGTTTAAAAACCCTACCCAAATATTTTGATAAATGTGTTTACAAACAGTACAGCGTATATATGAATTATGAAACAATGAAGGAAACTCCAGTATTGCTTAGCTCAAAGTACAAGAGATGTTTGAAACGATGTACATAGAAGAAAACTTTCTTTCTTGCATATACAGTTCATAATACATTTTTGAAGACAAAAAACAATAATAAAACTAGATTTCATTTAACTAGTTTAAGTTGTGAACTATGAAAAAGAAAAATAGAAGACATACAATAACAATGGAGCTTCAACATCATATTTGCCTACAATTTTCTTTTACTATGGAAAAATTATCAAAGGGAAAAAATTGCCAGCAGGAAACAAGAAGATCCAAAATGCTTCACGCTCCTGGCCTTGTTGTCAAACCTGTCTCCACCTTTTTTATTTCAAAGATTAGCATCCTCCACATCTTGAGGACAAACATTTCGGCTTCCTCATCCAAAATTCGCTGGAGCACGTCCAGCATTTTCTCAGCCTTAACATGTTCCCGGAATCTCTCTACTATGAACTCCACCAGAGTGGTTTCTTCTTCTCCCAAAAACTCTGTAATCTTCTTGGAAATCCAGGGTCTCATTCTTTCATGCAACCGATTCTGAACATGTACATGAGTTACTGTTAGCAATATTTACGAGCAAGCATTCAGTTACAGCTAATAATCAAAAGAAAAATCCACCAAAACAAGATATCTAACTATGCAAGGGTGATTTCTGTTAGGTCCATATGAGGAACAAAGGACAGTATCACACAATAAGAGATGAGGGATAACATTTAGAATCTAATGCATCCCTTACATGGAATCCCAGTGGCATATATACACTAGAAAATAATAGGCATAAAGCTACACAAGGAAGCTGTTTCCAAGGAAGTTACCAGAAAGTATTCTTTTGGGGATATAATTTTTAGAGCATAAAGCTTCCACTCATACAGCCTATTATTGATGGGGCATGAACCACACAAGCTAAGTGCAAAGCATACAGGCCAAGGTATAATGCATACAAAATATACAAACAAGCAATTTATGGAGTAAGTAGGAACCAGTGAACCACACATGCTAATATAAAGCACAACAGTTTCTGAGATATGAACAAAGCATGCTAGTTATGAATATATCAGCCTAGAGACAGAGAGCCCATAGTTGAGATTTATATGAAAAAATATCCAGCAGAAAAGTTAAAACTAACCTCATCATACACGACCCAATTAATTTCATATGAGAACAAATCTTCTTTAGTCTTGGGAATCATATCAATCAATTGTTTTGCATCCAAAATCTCCCGACCTCGCGGAGCCTCGTCACCATCACGTTCATGTCCACGGTCTCGATGGCTTGACCTATCATGAGAACGCCGACTTCTGTCCCTTTCTACATCAGACTTCGCTTCTCTAGGATTAATATGCTTACCAGATTCAGCAGAAGCAGATGGAATTGGAGGTGCCTCTCCATCATTTGTGTGTATGGCTTGAAGTTCTTCAGTAGAGTAATCAATTGGTACAAGAGGCCTCATTTTCTTTTCTTTTTGTGCATCATCATCCTCTTCCTCATGGAAGACAGACGGCACAGCCGTTCGTTTCCCTGAGCCCACCAAACCAAATCCAAGCTTTTTGGCTGGGACATTGCCCGCATGCTTGACATCTGGTGTTGAGCCAGGTGCTATCGTAGGTTCATCTGTACCGCCATTTTCAATGACCCCGTCACCTGTCAAAGAGAAGCCAGATAACAATTACATATGGAAATAAGAGAATGGCATTGCTAAGCAGAAGCCGAGATCTATAATAATAAATAAAGATTAATACTAATACTGTACAACCACTAACCAATCTGGCTTGCAAGGGCAGGGGCAGGGGCAGGAATCGCTTCAGAATCATGATCCTGTTCCATATCATCTTTGATCTCACTGGCAGTAACTTCAGGCAACGGTGAAGCAGGTTTCTCACTTCCATTATCAACTGGAACAGAAGGAAGCTCCAATGCCTGTTTTTCTTGTTGCCTCTGCTGCTCCTCTTCGGCTCTCTTCTTGGCCTCCACAATTTCTTCCTCTTCTTTGAGTCTGTCCGCCATATCATCCTCCTTCTCCCTCCGTCGTCGCCTCCTCTTATCCTCAATTTCAGACTTCCGTCTCCTTTTCCTAGAATCATCATCGCTTTCATCCTCTTGCTCAGCAACCAGCCTCCTCCGTTCACGCTCCCTTTCTTTCTCCTTCTCCCTCTCACGCCTCCGCTCATATTCTCTCTCCTTTTCTCTAGTCTCCCATTCCTTAACACGCTCTTTGTAAAACCTCTCAGCCTTTAGAATCTCCAAGTCTCTTTCCTTCTCTCTCCTTGCTCTTTCACGTTCTCGTTCTCTCTCCAATCTATCAAGCTCTCTCTCCTTGTCTCGTCTGTTACGGTCACGACTTCTGTTATCATACCTTCTACTTCTATCAGGTGACTCTGTTCCAGTTCTATTTGAAGGTTTAGACTCACTTGTTGTCTCATCGTCCATTTTATCTTCTGCAGTTACCTCAGAAAGATTAGCATAGTTGAGAATACTTATCATACTAAACTTACATTGATTCCATAATTATGAAAGTGCATACATAATATCATCAAGTAACAATTAAAAGCTTTCTTCAAATTACCATTTTTCACAGGATTAACATCAGAGTCTTTGTCCCCGGATTTAGCAGGCACTTCGGAGTTCGAGTTGTTTGTGCCATCAGCAACCTTCTGTGCTGGTGGTGGAGGAGGTGGTAGAGGTTTAGTCTTTATGCGTTCTTCTATCATATTAGTGAGCTTATCCAAAGCCTCTCGATCAACATCACGATCCTCATCCGTAACAAGGCCAAAACTGGCCAAATCATTTTCCTTGTTCTCAGTCTCATTTGCATCCTTTTTGGGCTCTTCTGGAGCAATTTTAGCAGGTTCTTCCTTCTCTTTAGTTTCACTCTTCTCAGCATCAGGTGCACTTTCTCCCTCTTTCTTTGCTTCCTCAACTTCAGTCTCACTAGGTTTAGTTAAGTTCTCTTTCTTCTTCTCCACATAACGTTCTAAATACTCTCTTGTTGCTTGATTAACATTCAGCTGTACAATGGCAAACACATTAAAATTCTGGTCAACTAAAAAGCTAGGAACATAGTAAAACAAAAACAAAAAAGTCAAAACCGTGAACACAGAAAACTACGAAAAGTGGCTTGGACTTTATCGCTGTCAGATTTCAAAATAGTGATGATTCTAACAACTTTGACTTTTTTTTTTATTATTAAATATATCATATAACGTTCTAACTTTTTTTAATAAAAAAAAATACAATGATGCCGAACAGATACTCTTTTAAAATTATACTCCTTTAGAAATCTACAATTAATTCTATACAGATTCAACCACCTTTGACTCTATGTTCACTCATCAGAAAACCCTATTTCCCAAGAAGGCCAAGAAGGGGCGAAATGAATAAAAAAAAATCCCAAAAGTAAAGAAAAAAAAGGTATCCCAACTTATAACCATTCAAAGTTGCCTGATCTTCTAACCTCAGCCCCCACCCTGCAAACCCCAACCCAGAAAAGGCGAATTAATACGTGGATGGGGTACATTAAGCCCAATTTAGCAATGGTAAGCATTGAGTAACAATACCCCCATCTCATACTGGTGAATCGAGTAACACTAAACCAAACTGTAATACACAAAGCCATCTCCCTGAAAATGATATTAACTTTAAAATGAAAAACTAGAAGTGAAATGCTCTTATTAGCTACACCTCTGTTTAAAAGTAATGGTCACTCTGCGCCCCCCCCCCCCCCCCCCCCAAAAAAAAAAAAAAAAAAAAAAAGTTCGCAGCTTACAACCCTGCAATTGAATTAATAGTACAGAATTGCTTCATTGCAGTTAAAAAAGGCCTTTCAGAAGCAAAACTCAAGAAAAACATATTGCCGTTACCAGTCTATAGTAAACAAGATCTTGGATAATAGAAGCACATAAGAAATTGTATAATTATCAACATTTATAGCTTCCTACTTCAAGAGATTTAATAACAAGCAAAATAGAACATACCACCAGCTCTTCACCGTCAACATTGCATTTACTTAGCAGTCGTAGAGCTCGGAGAACCCCTTCAGCGGATTCAAACTCACAGAAGCCAAATCTTCTTGGCGTTCCATCTGATGGATCCTGAGCACGCTTCCAACTCTTTATTGGTCCACATAGCTGAGAATATACAAACAATCACGAAATCAACAATGGCACATAAAATATGAAATAAGAAAATTACAACATGATAGCATAGGAGAGAATATGATACAAAATTTAAAAATGCACCTTTCAGGATATTTACATACCTCAAGGAGTGAACGAATAAAATCATTCTCTACTGAAGGAGCTATCTTGCCAACATAAACAGTAGTTTGTGGTTTCTCTGGCGGTAAAACAACTGGAACAACAGGAGGCCTAACAACTGGAAGAGTCATTGGTGGACGAAGTCCCAAAAAAGGAGGTCTTTGCAGTTGGGGAACCATGCCAACTGTAACTCCAGGACGAGAGAGAAAGGGAGGACGAGCCATCGGTGGATAAGGATAGCGAACAACTCCTGTAGTATCATGTAAAAAACCACATCTATGCAAACACGTTAGCGTAGGTTCATAATTAACATAAAATCATAACACCAAAAAAAAAAAAAAAAAAAAAAAAAAAAAAAAAAAATCACTACATTAAAAAAAAGGGCAAAAAAAACTTTCACAAACTTTAAAAGTGTTACCACACATCACAAATAAGAGATATGGCAGCATAGCAGGGCAACTATGAGCAGCTGAATAGACCTGGTGAAGATAAACAAAACAATACAACGTTCATAATCAACAAGTCACCAAGCATGCTTACCTTGCAATATCCAGTTCCAACAATAGTAGCCTTGTCAAATAGCCAACGCACCAACTAACATGTATCGCTAATGAGTAAAACAACAATATCACCATCCCAACTATACTCAAAAAATTGATGGCATAAAGCCATAATTTAGCCCGTCAACCTTTTTTATGTCAACTGTTAATTGCCCAATATGCATAATGAAATATAAATGAAAAGAACAGATAGGAAGGGAAAGGAAAAATAAACAATGTTTAAAGATAATGATACCTTGCCAAACAAGGGAACCAAGAACTCAGCAGGCCTCATGATCTGCTCCAGAGACTCAAGAACCCAGGAAGGAAAGAATCCTTAAACTACCAAAACACCCTACTCAATCGACATACAGCACCAGCCATTATATAGCAATGGAGTACTGCTGGATTTTGCAGATTTAAGGCTTAACTAAATACATAATTGTCTTTAAAATATTTTCCAACTTTGAAATATAAATTGACAAAACTGAGTAAGTTACGGATATGTGCATACCAAAGTAGGAAGTTGCAGAAGGAGTCTCTAAACAACTGCAATAGGAAGCCTTCTGAGCTTTCTCACCGTATTCAACCAAGACACTGTAGGAGAAAACATCCCATCATCGTTACCCCGTCAACTAGTCAATATTTATTTTTCAGAATTTTCTCCAATCTTTTCCCAACCAAACTCTTCCCAGCATTAATAACCTCTTCTACTGTTAGAAAATCTATGCTTTGCTATTCAAATTGAAACTCATCTCAGCTACCTTAAAGATATAAAATAGTCAGATTTTCTAGTACCCCATAAATTTTAAATTAATATCATCTCAATAGCTTCAGGCTTATTAATATCAGTCAAATAACATTATACAATCAGCGGCAAACCTATGGTACAGAACAACATTATTACACCTGCAAACACCCCCTCACAAACATATTGATCTTTAAGAAGCACAAACAAACTGCATGAAAACGCCACTCTTATATTAGTGTGGCTTCAAAAACTACAAGACAACAGTAATGAGGAACTGAAAGTCATTCTCCCAACAATAATAATATAGCACAATCCCATGTTCTAATAGTGGTGGACTGGTCGTACCTATGGTTGTGGATTTGTGGTGGTCTATGTTTGTGATGATCCTCAAATGGCTAAGGTGATAGTGTAATATAGGCTTGTGGTGGTTGGGAAGTGAGAAGTAAAAGGAAGAAAGAAAGCTCACATTGCTCCAACAATAACCCAATGAGATTCCCAGTTACCCACCTAAGGTAGGAATGGACGAAGGGTGGCAAAGAAGTTTTCTATAACTATTATCTCGATAGTTACTCCTCAATTGAAACTAACTCCTTGATAGTTACTCCTCAATTGAAACTAACTCCTTGATATTTCCTCCTCGATTCAAACTAATTCCTTGATACTTCCTCCTCGAGCAAAACTAATTCTTCAATAATTCCTTGATGGATGAAACTAATTCCTTAATTTTTTTTCCTCGAGCAAAACCAATTCCTTAATATTTTTTCTTCAGGCGAAACTAATTTCTTGATATTTGTTACTCGAACCTCAAGATCCTCAAGCAAGATGCAAAATTGTCATCTTGATGCATACCGTCTCCATCAGATAGACTAAGCAATTGAGATAAACCTAAAAGATACTTACAATTACCAAGTAATGGTCTTTGCCGCTAAAGTTCTATACTTCACATCAATTCAAAAACACATCAATAACAGGATAAAGCATCATTAGAAAACACACACCATAAATCCTAATTCCAAAATTAATTTCATCCCAAGTGCTACATTCTATCTTACCACAATTGCAATTCCAATCAAAACGTCAACAATATATAAATCATAGCTTGTAAATAATTCAAATCTTGGATAAAGAGAAAGGAAAACCCACCGGGGGGAAGAGATCCATGAGGAGGAGGATGCATATAACCATTAGGCATCGGCATATACGGCGGCCGCATCGGCTGCTGCCCAGGCATCATTGGTTGCTGCTGTTGCCCAGGCATCATTGGCTGCTGCTGTTGCCCAGGAATCACTGTTTGCTGCTTCCCAGGCATCAATGGTTGTTGCTGCAGCGGAGCAGAACTCACCCCAGGTGGTGGAACCCCATGATTTGGCTGCTGTTGAAATCCCTGCATATTAGGGTTTTGAGGGATTGGAGTAAACTGAGGGACGTGCATCGGGGGAGGAGCACCAGCAGGCCGAAACGACGGCGGCGCAGCGTATGGGTTGATCGGCGGCGGATGAAACGGCGGTGCAGAGGTCGGAGTAGGGCTAATAGCGGGCGGGGCGGGTGGCGGAGGCGTAGAAGCGGGTGATTGGGTTGAATTGGGTTGTGATTCGGAGCTGCTAACGCTAGGAATCGGATTTGGATTTGGATTAGGATTAGGGCTAAGGTTAGAATTAGGGCTAGGGTTAGGGTTAGGGTTAGGGTTTGAGATTGGGGATTGAGAAGGGGGAGGATTGGAGGATTCTTGAGTCGCCGGAGATGGCGAAGGGTCCGCCATGGCAGCCATGGCAGCTGGTGTTGAGGTTTAAGAGGAGAGAGAGTGGGAGGAAAGTGGAAGAGAAAGTGTGTTTGATTTTCTTGGTGCGCGTACTCCGACGAGAAATTTAGCTTTTCTTTTTCCTTTTTTTTTAAAAAAATATTTTTAGATAGTAGATTGGGAGTATGAATATTGAATAGGAGTATATAGAAAGAGAAGTTCTTTTTCACTTACTTTCATGCTATTTGTGGTTTCACCGTAATAACATAACTAATAAATATGGAGTAGATATATCACTAGTATATAATGCCGGTCTCGCAACCGAGTAGGATGCTAAATAATTTAATTTTATATAGATTTTTGGAAAAATTAGAAATAATAATCCTAACTTTCATCAATTTTGCTAGAATAATCCCAACTTTGAATTATTTTGGAATAATCCGAACTTTGGGGGTTCCTCTTTTTCTTCGATCCCTAACGGTCAACAAAAGTCAATGACCTATTATATCAAGTCACTTGACATGTGTCAAGCCCTGATTGGTTCAAAAAAAATTATTTTTTTTTAAAAGAAAAAAAACCAAAAAATCCCCAAACCACCGGTTAGCCTCGCCTTCCCCCACCGGACCTCCCTAACCACCACCCAACTGCACAGCCTATGTAGACACCCATTTGTGTCTCCCCAAAACCAAACCCGGCGATGAGTACCTTTCACGTCGAATCATAATCGAATGAAGTGAAAGTGTGGAAAGTTAGTGTTGTGGATAGTTTTAATTTCTTTTCTCTTCTCTCTATTTTTGAAAACCTATTTTAAGAAAACGGTCAATCTAGTTTGGTTGGTCCATGATATGGGTCCAATAATGGTGTAGTTGGATGGGGTTTGAAAAGAGCTTTCCAACGATACATTATAAGCTCAATTCCGATGAATAATGAGGAAGTTATGGCCAAATTACTAAACTGGACCCGATTTGAGCCTTATATGCGGCCCAATGATCTAGAGGAGGGCCTAATATGGATTTGTCATTCTTAATGCAATTAGGAATGGTTTTAGTCTTCTAGATTCTTATAGAAGGTTCTTTTCATTCCTAATGCAATTAGCATTGATAAATTGACTTTTGTTGACTTTTTAGAATTTTAATCATAATAAAATAGTGTTTTTAAGGAAAATACGATTTTGCCCTCTGTACGGCCAAATTTTATCTGATTTTAGAAAACGCGTAAAAAATCTAATTAGCGTCTGGCGGCGCTAACTTCTTTTTTTCACATCGAAACTCTGGTTTGTTTTTTTTTATCTTTTTTGCTGATTTTCTCTATAAATAGCCTTCTAAAACTCCGTTTTCAATCATCTACAATCATATACAATCATCAATTCTCAAGAATTCTCTAATTTTCTTCTCTCTCAAAGCTAAAGTTCTCTTTCTCTCTCTTTTCTAAACCAACCTTTATACAAAATTCCGCATTCACAAGACCAAAAAACACCTAGCATTGTTCAAAGTTGTCTTCGCCCTAGACGTGAAAGGTTTAATATTTCTGAGGGTTTGGTCCCAAATCTCTCTTTCAGTTATTTAATTTAATTGTTGTTTTATTATTTTCCTTGAAGTTACTAACGCGTGTATTTTGTTATTAGAAAGAGGTACGAGACATCCAAGTAAGTACTTTATTTGTTTGCATTGTTATTATTATGTAGAAATCATGCTTAGGTTGTTATTATGATTCTTATTGTTATGTTAGGGTGTTTTGATCTTCCTAGTATCATATCTAGGGTAACTTTAATATCAAGTATGATTAAAAGTATGATGCCTTTTATTTTCTTCCTAATATTTATGATTGTCAATATCATGTTAGGGTTAAAGCTTTAATCTTTATTGTTTAGTGACATGCTAGGGTTTGTTATTAATCTTGTTAGTATCATGCCTAAGATCTTGCTATTATTATGCTTTAACATGATTATGCTTATGATTGTTATTATGATTAATTATTATAATTATGATGATTTTTATAATTTTTATTGTTATTATTATGTTGCTTGATTTTTATTATTTATTGCTTGGTCACGCCTTTTACGCCTTTTATGCATGTTTAAAGGGAATTTGTACTTGTAATCACGCTTAATAAGATAATTAATAATCTTGTTTAGGGTTAATATGATTATAATTCAAGTGATCGCCAATAATAGTTTTATTTGTGCATTAATATTCAACCAACATAGATTAAACAGGTTTAGGGTAATCCTATTGGTTGCATGTTAGTCAGAAAGCGTACATGAATACGAGCAGAATAAAGTAGAGGGTTAGTATTAGGGTAGGTTCAATCTCTTTTAGGTTGGATTTGTACCTTCATCCCCGAACTACCAGTCATGGTTCCAGACCTATTGGAGTTGACGATCTCCTGGATCGTTAAGGGGTGTAACCTTCACCCTGTGAACGGTTTACAAGCTCCTAAAACTTGTTGGCGACTCTTTTGCTCTATCTTCTTTCCCTTTGGACGCCACCATGCTTTAGTGTATGATCACAGTGGGGTTCAAGCTTGGGGTAATGCTTGAAATATTCCCTACAGCCTACCACCCCTGTCTCGCCGGCGAGCCACGTGAAACATCCTCCGCCGCGTCACCGTCTTCCTCCTTCCCCGAAACATCGATCCACCATTCCCCACGAAACCACCTATATATTAAACCCCTCCACGAAACCACCGATGGATTCCTTCCACGAAACCACCGATTTTTCGACAGTGGGGAGGAGTTTTTGGGAGTGGTTGCGCCATCAGCGATGCCCCTAAACCCACCAGGTCACCAATAGCAGCCCATTCCCTCACCCTTTCTTCCCTATTCCCTCACCGTCAACCTCCACCTGCCCACATTACCACCCACCCTCCCTTGGCGAAACTCGTAACCAAAATTATCCAACCCACGAAACCCAAGAAATTTTCAACTTGTTCCGTTGAAATCCATCCACCTCCGCCGAAACCTAGGAAAACCCTATACACCCACTTCCGTCGAAACAAAACCCAGAAAACCCACTTGCGCTTCCTACAAAATTCGAAACCATTGAAACCCACCGCTAATTGAGGGTGTTCATGATGGGTTTTAGGAGTTTCAGGGGAAATTTGAGGGTGGTGGTTCAAGGGGAAAGGACGGCTGGGGTTTTTCGGGAGTAGGGGCAGCTGGACGGCGGGAGGAGGGTTGTGGGATTGTGGTGGCTGGGGTTTCGGTGGGCAATGGGGCTGAGTTTCTGAATTTTTTTGTTTTATTTTATTTTATTTTATTATGGCTAATTAGCTCTTGACACGTAGCATTTATAAAAAAAAAAAAAAAAAGAGTTAAAATCAATTTATTCATAAGAAAATTGTAAAAAAAAAATAAAAAAAATTTACCAATTACAAAGTGACACATGTTATATTAACCTATTAAACTGGTTACCAACCGGTTTTGTCCTATTTTTGGAAGAGCAATGTCAGAGGTCGTTTTATTGGGGGATTATCAAAAGGTGGTTATATTTATGGCGGACTGAGCAAAGGTCATAATATTCATGTCAATTTTTCCTAATTTATTTCCTCCATTTCATTTTTTTTTCAATTTTAGATTACCAACCAATCACCCAAAAATGTATTTCTCATATAAATTAAAGGAAAAATTGATAAAGATAATCCCAACTTTCACTCGTTCGCTCAAAATAATCCCAACTTTGGATTATTTTTAAATAGTCCGAACTTTAGGGGTCATTCGCTCAATCCCAACCGGTCACCAAAACTATTATAACAGGTTAAGGTGACACGTGTCACCATGTAATTGGTTGAGGAAAAAAACTTACAAAATTTAATTAAAAATATCTTAATATTTTTTTTAAAAAGAAACACTTAAAAAAAAACCCAGCCCCACCCCACGACCACCCTCTTTACCACCAGCCACGGCCCCCTCCCGGAACCCTCACCCCCGCCGGCGCCCAGACACCTTTCCTCTGCACCGGCAACGCTGCCCCTTACCCCCTGAAAGGCTGAAACTCCATACCTGCACACTAAACACCAAGCCGCATTACACCACAATCCAATCACCACTATACACCGTCAGCTCCGCCGCAACCAGCACCAACCCACAAACACGCATCAACCACAACCACCACGAAACCACTTTGCAGCAGCTCGACAACAATAAACACCACGCAACTCCTTCACCTTTTCCACGCAATGGCAGCCCACACACGACAAACCGCAAGCCCCCTACTTCAGCCACCAATTCACCGCCACTTCGCCATCAACATCAGCAATTCAACTCCAACAATCATCAATTCACCACCAATTACAACAATTTGGGACTACAACGTCTTTAATCTTTGAATTGTGCTCCAATTTGAATACCCAAATGGTGTGTGCTCTCGAGACTTGTAGTGATGATACTGACAAACCAACATAAAGATGCAATTTTGCTACTATTGCCGGCGCCGGAAAGGGAAAGGGGTTACCGGGCGCCGACGGGGGTAAGGGAGGGGAGACCTAAGCTGGATTTTAGGGGGTGGGGGTGGGGGCGTGGGCTGCTGGAAGACGGTGGTGGCTGGTGGGGTTGCGTACTTGCGTGGGTGTTGGGTTTGAAATCAATTTTTTTTTTCAATCTATAACATGCTGCCACGTGTAACTGAAACCTTAGGGAAAAAACCACTTTAACAGGTACCGGACACTTGGTGATTAGGGGATTTTTATCCACCAAGCGCCGTTTGACAAGTGGACCAACCAGGTTCCGCCACGCGTCCTCCACGGACCACTTAAGACACGCCACGTGTCCACCCATGCCAAATGGGACAACCGGCCATCAAGGCCCATTTCAGTCTAGAAGCCCGATCGGCCCTAGGTTTACCTTAAACCTAGAGAGTTGCACGCTTCCCAAGGCTATAAATACTCGATTAATCCTCATTAATCAAGGGACCGAATACATTACGGAACACACTAATAACCGGCTGATCTCGCTAGCAAAGCAGATTACCTACATTAAATACTCTCACCTAGAGAGACCTTATTACTTTAATTTCTGTATTAATTACTCCTTAATCAGGTACTAACTTGACCGTTGGAGGCGGAGCTCTCAGGAGTCTCCGTTATTTTGCAGGTACAGGCGTCCGGTTCCAGTCTCGGAATTGTAACTCTCCCGCAGGACATCAGAAAACCCCGAAACATTTGGCGCCGTCTGTGGGGAGAGTACTTCAGAGATGGCATCCAAGTCTGTACCGACCCCAGAAGAGAGGCGTCCCCTAGACGACCCTCAAGTTCAGTCGGACCATGATACCGAAAGTGAATTTGAAGTTGAAACTCATACAGCTCCAGACGGGACCCTAAGAGCCCGCCGTACCCGTCATACTGAAATAAGGTAACGGGAGTATCTTCAAACAGGAAGCGAGCCAGCAGGCGCACCGCTTGCTCGGCAACAGCCGACTGATGGGTCTGCTCCCATCACAAGGAACGAACTCATGACCTTCATGAGGGGATTCAAGGGAGAGATCCAAGAGTTGATCAACAAAAAACCGCCTGCTTCAGTCAAAGAGCAGGCGGCCAAAAAACCTTCCACTTCACTGAAGAGGAAGCCAGTTCAAGGGCGAGAGGCGACTCCCCATCCTAAATCTAAGAAGCGGGAGCCGTCTGCTCTTGATTTCACAAAACTCCGTTATCCTACGGGAAATAGGAAACCGGTTCGTCATATTCAGGCGGACGGGTCAAAGCAAACGTTCACAGATGCTCGGCACCTGCTAGAGCAGAAGAAGAGTGACCGATTATCAGAGTCGGCTTCTACTTCAAATTTTCAGGACAGTTTGCGAAATGCCTCGATGAGGTCAACTCAGTCGTACCATGAGAGTCAGTCAGGCGGCACCTCCCGTCAGTCTGGCTTTCATAGTGCGCAGGCGGTACCAAATTTGCCATTTGTGCCGCAACAACAATATTTTATGCAGCCACCTCCATTTGGTGGACCTGCAGCAAAAAACGTCCAACCTATGGACTGGCAGCTACGGCTGCTTAGACTTGGTGAACAGCCGTCGGCCTTCTCCAAGGAAATTACTGAAGCCGCTCAGCCGGCCAAAGTAAAAAATGTTTTAGTAGGCGCCTATGATGGCACTACTAACCCGGAAGACCATCTGATGGCATTCACCAACCTGATGTACCTTCAAGGGTTGGATGATCCCACTTGGTGCAAGTGTTTCCCAGCAACTCTCAAGGGAATTGCACAGCAATGGTTCGGCAACCTGCCGACTGGTTGTGTAAACAGTTTCAGGACGCTTGCTTACTTATTTGCCTCCAACTTTGCAATGAACATCCCTGCGAAGAAAACGACCCTTGATTTGGGAACAATTCAGCAGGGTGAAAAGGAGGGGCTTCGTTCCTACATCAGGCGGTTCAACCTGATGAGAATACAGATTCAAGGGTTACCGGATGAGGTAGCTTATACTGACTTTTTTAGAGGTCTCAAAGACGGGTCTACCTTCAAATTTGATTTAGTTCGAAAAAGGGTGGCGACTCTTCAAGAGGCCTTGATTGAAGCAGAAGCCTATATACAGGCGACTGATCTGTGTACAATGAAACAGTCGGACGGGAAGAGGTTCGACAATAGAGAGGGACGACAGAAACAGTCGTCCAACAAAGATGAAAAAAGAAAAGGGGTCTGGGCGGCTGATTCCTCTAAACAGCCGGCCAAGAAGAAAAAGGAATTCAAACCATACTCCCCAAAGTATGTGTTTAACAAGGATAATCAGTTTATCCTAAAAGAAATAAAGGGACGGCTCTCAATTGAGAAACCGCTCCCCATGAAGGGTTCTGCGAGCAACCGGAACCAAGACAAAATCTGTGCTTATCATGACGACATTGGTCATCACACCAACGACTGCATTAGTCTCATGCGGTACCTAGACCGCTTGGCTGATCAAGGTGATCTTGACACTTATGTCAAGAAATCTACGGGGAATACTTCCTCAAAAAAGCAGTCGGCCAAAAAGAATCAACAGGCCGACAGTTCCGATACAGATGATGCAGTCGTCTACACCATTGCAGGCGGCTTCTCAGGAGGCGGCCCCACTATCAGGGGCAACAAAGATAATATAAGGCGGTTAGATGTAAATTCCGTTCACCAAGAACGACCGTCCAAATATACATTTCCTGAGATTGTCATCACTGAAGAGGATCTAGGAGGAATAAGGGGGCCGCATGACGACCCTCTCGTTATTGAATGTAAAGTGGCCAACCAGAGAGTTGGTCGAATCCTCATAGATACTGGGAGCTCTTCAGATCTCATCAGCAGCAAATGTCTGTCAAAACTGAAATATCAGACGGACTGCATACATCCGGCCTCCCACCCTTTAATAGGGTTTGGAGGAGGAGTCGTCCACCCACTGGGACGAGTTGATCTACCCGTCCGCCTGGGCGAAAAAGGGGAAGGACGACACATGGTAGTCCGATTCCTAGTTGTAGAGGAACTCTCTGCCTACAACATGATTCTGGGTCGCCCAACCCTGAATAGTGCCAAGGCTGTTATAATCCCGTCACTTATGCTGCTTAAGTTTGAAAGGGACAATGGAACAGTCGGCTCCCTAAGGGGAGATCAGAGGATGGCCCGAGAGTGCTATCTCTCGGATGTCAAACCCACTGCTAAGGCCACTGGCTCAAGTGGAGAAAAAACAGACCTTGACAATGTCAAGGAAAGTGCGCCTGTTCAAGAAACAGGCGACAGAAAAAGAAAGGCGTCCCAGACAGAGTCCGCCAGAAAGGCAAGAAAATAGCAATCATTGGCAGAGGACCGGCCGGATGAGTTCCGCCCTCAGCCGGCTGGTGAGCATACGGACCTGATATTAGACGACTCCCGCCCTGACCGAACAGTCAAAGTTGGGACGACTGCTCTGAGAAACCTTGGTGATGACTTTCACAACCTGTTGAAAGAATACAAGGACATCTTTGCATTTGAAGTCCATGAAATGCCAGGCATTAGTCCTGATCTGGCAGTGCACAAACTCGCTGTGGATCCGAAAAAGAAGCCGGTACGGCAAAAGAAGCGGAACCATGGTGAAGAAAGAGGTCAGGCGGCCGCCGCCGAAGTCAAAAAATTACTTGATGCAGGGTTCATTCGGCAATGTTACTTCCCAGATTGGGTTGCAAATGTGGTACTTGTTAAAAAGCCGAATGGCACCTGGCGAATGTGTGTAGACTACACAGACTTGAACAAGGCGTGCCCCAAAGACAGTTATCCTCTGCCCAAAATTGATAACCTGGTCGACTCAACAGCCGGCCATGCCTTGATGAGTTTTATGGACGCCTATTCTGGTTTTCATCAAATTCCTTTGTGGAAGAAAGATCAGGAGAAGACGGCCTTCGTCACTGATCAGGGATTATACTGTTATACGGTCATGCCGTTTGGTCTTAAGAATGCCCCGGCTACATTCCAACGAATGATAAACACAGTGTTCTTTGATCAGATTGGGAGAAACGTCGAGGCATACATTGATGATATGATTGTTAAGACTAAACTTCAGAAAGATCATCTGACGGACCTCCGAGAAACTTTCGCCACACTCAGGCGGCACCATGTCATGCTCAATCCCAAGAAATGTGTATTTGGAGTTGAGTCTGGGAAATTTCTCGGATTCCTTATCAACCAGAGAGGAATAGAGGCGAACCCTGAGAAGGTACAGGCGGTCATTGACATGCAGTCGCCTCGTACCGTCCGAGAGGTTCAGAAGTTAACAGGTTGTCTGGCGGCCTTGGGAAGATTTCTAAGCCGATCAGGCGACAAATGCCTATACTTTTTCCAGGCAATTAAGAAAAAGGCAAGGTTTGAATGGGGGCCGGATGCTGAGGCCGCCTTCCAGAAATTAAAGGTTCACTTGCATTCCTTGCCAAGGCTGGTCAGCCCTTTGCCCAAAGAAAATCTCTACATGTACCTGGCCGTCTCTGATCATGCGTTAAGCGCGGTGCTCCTTGCTGAAAGGGACGGCTGTCAACTTCCGGTCTACTTTGTCAGTCACGTACTGAAAAATGCCGAGTTGAGGTATCCCCTAGTGGAGAAATTTGGTCTTGCACTCTTCATGGCTGTTAAAAAATTGAAGCCCTACTTTCTGGCACATGCAGTCGTCGTGTATACCGACCAACCGATCAAACGGCCCCTTACCACCATGGAGTCCTCCGGACGAATGATCAAATGGGCCATAGAAATGCAGAGTCTCGAAGTTACTTTCGAGCCTAGAAAAGCAGTGAAGGGGCAAGCCTTTGCTGACTTTATTGTAGAGATGACTCGTCCTCCTGACTCTCAAGTTCCAGACCAAGTCTGGAAGGTATATGTGGACGGAAGCTCTACTTCAAACGGTTGTGGAGCAGGCGTCGTATGTCAATCTCCAGAGGGCGACAGGTTCGAGTATGCTCTACGCTTCAGTTTCCAGGCTTCAAACAATGAGGCAGAATATGAAGCTTTACTAGCCGGGATCCGCATGTGTAAGGCGGCCGGGGCAAGGAAAATAGACGCCTGTTCTGATTCACAACTGATAGTGAGTCAGTACAATGGCGAATACGAAGCAACACATCCGGCCATGATCAAATATTTACAGGCGGTCCGACAAGCAGTCGGCTCCCTTGAGGATTTCCATCTGATCCAAGTACCGAGATCAGAAAACAACCAGGCAGATGCACTCTCGAAATTAGCATCATCCGCCTCCTCCGATACTCCTCGAACTGTGTTTTGGGAAGTAATGGAGAAGAGAAGCATCGAGGAAAATCCTATTGGAATTCTAGACAGAAGCTCAACCTGGATGGATTCAATCAGGGCATATCTGACAAACGGTACACTGCCGGATGATCCTCAACAGGCGGCATCACTGAAAAAACGAGCCTCCTGTTTTGAAATGATACAGGGGGAACTGCATAAGAGGGGGCACCTTCAACCCTTCTTAAAGTGTGTTACTCCTGAAAAGGGACGAGAGATACTAGATGATCTTCACTCTGGTTTCTGTGCTTCCCATATAGGTGGTAGGATGCTTGCTCAAAGGGCAAGGCGGCAGGGCTACTTTTGGCCTACTTTGGAAGCAGATGCAATGGAGATGGTGAAAAAATGTGACAAGTGCCAAAGGTTTGGCAAATTAATTCACCGTCCGACTACTGACCTCACTACTATTCACAGCCCACTACCGTTTGCTAAGTGGGGCATGGACATTCTGGGTCCATATACGCCTGCTACAGGCGGCAGAAGGTATATACTTGTTGCCGTTGACTACTTCACTAAATGGGTAGAGGCGGAGGCTGTAAAGGGAATCAAGACGAAAGATGTAATTTCATTCATTTGGAAAAACGTCATCACTCGGTTCGGGGTTCCCATGTCTATGGTTTTTGATAATGGTCCCCAATTTGAGACGCCTGTTCTCAAAAGCTGGTTGGGAGACCAAGGAATTGGACATTACTTTGCATCTGTCGGCCGTCCACAAGCAAACGGCCAGGTAGAAGCCTTTAATAAAATCATCTCAGACGGTCTCAAGAAAAAAATTGAACGAGCAGGCGGCCTATGGGCAGATGAACTACCACATGTTCTTTGGGCCATTAGGACGACTGAAAAAGGGGCGACTGGAGAAACTCCATTCCTCCTAACTTATGGTGCAGAAGCTGTTCTTCCAATAGAACACTACGAGCCGACTCTTCGAGTAATGCTATATGACGAAGAGGCAAACTGGGAAGCTATGCGCCTGGCATTAGACTCACTTCCTGAAAAGAGGGGCAATGCTGTTTTGCGCCATGAAATCTACCGCCTGAGAATGACTAGATCATACAACAAAAAAGTGCACAGGCGTCCACTCAAAGTAGGGGACTTTGTACTTAGAAAAATGGAAGCAGTTGGTAGGGCTAACGAGTCTGGCAAACTAACTCCCAACTGGGAAGGACCCTACCGAATCTATGCGGAAGTCAGGGACGGTACCTACCGTCTGGAAACACCAGACGGACAACCGTTGCCTCGAACTTGGAATGTAGATAACCTTAAGAAATATTTCTTTTGAATGATGTAAAGTAAAGAGCTACTTAACAAGTTGGCACTTACTATTCAATTTTGTATTACGAGGGGCATGCCGTCTGTACCTTTACAGTCGGCTACTCTCCATTGAGTTTCACTCTCTATCTTTACAGGGGCATGCCGTCTGTTCCATTACAGTCGGCTACTCTCTCTCGAGTATTTTACTCACAATACTTAGCTAAAAAGTTTAGGGCCTGGCCGATCCTGTAACTAACAGGCGGTTACCCTTCTTTTACTTAGCACATACGTTCACCACGAACGTACCAAGGCCACTGGCCGAATGATCAGACCAGGCGCCTAGTCAACTGATCTAACTTTTAAAAACTAATCCGACCTGTCCCAACATTATAGCAGGCGTCCGGCGGCATCCATTCGGATGAAATTCGTCGCAGAGAGCAGCTCCCTTTTGGGTGGAACATTGTTCTATAAACTAATTACACGGCACCTATACGACTGTCCCAAAGGGCAACCACGTAGCCGTTTTTGAGACAAGGATAACTCTATCACTAACCAAACCAGTGGTAGCAGTTGACATCTGAGTCAGATGACCGCCTGTATTACTTGGGATAAATGCAGGGGGTACCTATTGAGTTAATAGCCAACAAACATTGGCGAATCAAGGGGTCTAGCCGGCCTACGCCGCCTGGTACCTCTACTTCTCAAACAAAAGTGACGGCGACTGAGTAACTCCAAAGTTAACTCATAGTCACTCCTTCAAATTTGGTATGGAACCTAAAAAGTTTGAGTCGTCCGCCTGTTTTATACAAACAAGGGCACTCGAACCCCTATTCCTACTGGATAACCTATTGAGTAAATAGCCAACAAACATTGGTAAATCAAGGGGTCTAGCCGGCCTACGCCGCCTGATACCTTTACTACTCAATCAAGATTGTGACGAAGACTAAGTAACTCCTATGTTAACTTAATAGTCACTCAAACTTAGTACTGAGCCTAAAAGGTACGAGTCGTCCACTTGTTTTTAATAAACAAAGGCTCTCAACCAATACTCTTGCTAGGGTAACAAATAACAAATTAGAGGCCAACATTGGCAATAAAGGGAAACAACCGGTACCCGCCGCTTGTTTTCCTACTTAAATTCCTTGGCTACTTGGTAATTCTATTTACTTGGTCAAATTGAATAAAGAGTTCGAATACCGATTGATTAAATGGCCGACTGATCATCTATCCTGGAAACAGACAACCAGTCGTCCAGGGGCATAGGCGGCATACTTACTATTTGTACCTGTCTTAACATTCGGCCATACACAACAGTCTGTCTAGTGAGCAAATTTCAAATACTTAGACAAATTTGAACAAAAACAAAAAATTTGATTAAAATGAGCCGGCCATAAAAGACCAGCAGAATATTCAAAACCCCGGCCCCCTGGCCGGGTAATTACAAAGCAAACGGCACGCAGGCCGTGAAAAAAAAAAAAAAAAAAAAAAAAAAAAAAAAAAAATATACTTAAAGCTTAAGAAGGGGGCAGTTCAGTATCAGCAGCAGCCGCCTGGTCAGCACTCTTCTTGCTGGACTCGGCCTTAGCTGCATCATCTTTTGATGCCTTACCCCCAAGTGGCACAAGCGCCACAACCGGCTCTTCCTCCTCCAACGCAACGTCCATCGCCTCTTCTTCAGCAGCCGCCAGGATCTGTTGATTATATATTTCCGAACACTGGCGGTACGTTCTTTCCCATGAGGCAAAGTCGGCACTGGGGAACAGTCGTTCCCAGGTCATGCGTTGGATTTGGGCGGAGTCTTCCACCATCTCCCGGACGAGCTCTTGTTTCTCTTGCTCGGCCTTGTCCGAGAGCTCTTGGGTAAGACTCTTCTCCTGGTTCACCAGGCGTTCTTTTACGTTAGCCAAAGATTTCTCCATGGCTTCGTAAGAGTGCATTTTCTGACGAAGGGGCTTCAGCTCGGCTTTAAGTTTGGTGACGGTCCCCTCCAGCTCGTCAACCTTCTTTTGGGCCGCCTCTAGCTGAGCCCGAACAGCGGCGGTCGCCTGCGCCTGATAATAAAGAAGATCAATGGTCAGTACTTCATTTTGGGCAATTTGAAACATTGCTTTATCACAGCTGGAGGCGGCCATAGCCTTTGCAGCCTTTACCTCTTTGTTTTTCCGATCAATCGGCTTGCGAAGGCTGTTGACTCGGAGCAGGGCCTAAGTACAAAGAAAAACAGGCGTCAGTTTCCAATCAAAAGGGTTAACAGGCGTCCTGGAACTTCAAAAGGGTATACCTCAGCTAGGATCCCCGAAATTCCATCGAGGTCAAGGGTGCCGGCACCCTTGACCGCCTCCCTGTCAGAGGGAGGAACTACTTTAACCATTGACTTGGCTACCTCAACCAAGTCAAGTCCCTGGGGGCCGGCTGCATTAAGCAGAAGGAAAAACAAGTTAGACCTAATCAAGAAGGAATCAAGAGTGAGTTTTTACAAGCAAGTGTCCATACATCTAGGCGGCCCCGCCTGGGTTTTTGAAGAAGTGGCCGGCTGCTTCTCAGCCGCCACTGTTTTCCTGGAAGACCCAGGAGAGCTTGCAACAGTCGTTCTCCGGGCCTTGGGGTCCGGCTGTTGCGAGGAAGAAGCCCTTGGAGTGCCAGACTGAAAACAAAAAGAGTTAGTATATGCATAATACAACTTAAAGGGGAAGAGTTTTCAAAGCTTACCAAGGGTGCCTCCTTGCTGGGGGAGTCGGCGTACGACTGCTTCATTAGCGAAACCCGCAGCATGGCCGCCGCAGTCTTAGATGCTGTTATTTTACTCATGGCGTCGGCTGAAAGAAATAAACAGCAAAGTTAGCAAAAATCCCAAGTAAACAAGGCGTGAGAAAACAGAGTATTCGTCAGGCCGGCTACCTCTAGAGCACCGACTGCCGAGGCCACAGGCGGCCAAGAAGTACTCATCATAGAGCCACTTGAAGCTCGGGACGCAGTGTAGGGGTACTTGCTCTCGTACCCCTGAAGTAGAGTTCACCCTAGTCTCTACTTTGAAGAGTCCTTTGTCTAGGATCTCTCTTTTAGCCTTTGGGGGAACAGGCGGCATGCTGCGGCCGCCTGCAAGAAGAGGCGGATCTCTGTTCCACTTGTTAAAACGTTTGTTCAGCTCCGTGTCTGAACTCTCGATAATAAGGAAGGTGTTCCGCCAATCCTTCCATTTGTTTGCCTTACCTCTCGTCATGAGGTAACCCCTGTGGCTTGTTAGTTGATACCAGCCGGTACCTCCCGTCTTAGGGGTCCGGCTGAGATAGTTCATGTGGGCGAAAGCCTCAAAACTTGGCTCCACCCCGTTCAGTTCGCACCCGGCCACATAGCCGAGTACGTTTACCCAAGAGTTGGGGGCTAACTGCCATAACCCCAGATCATACCCATCTAAAATCCGCTGAACAGCCGGATGTAATGGGAAGCGCAGACCAGCTTTGATGGCCGCCACATAGCAGCCAAAACAGCCGTCACCATAGCTGGTACCAGCCGGCCAGACGACAGTATCTTCTGGATCCGGCACAAACAGTAAATACTCCGGGCCCATTTTGTGGTTAGCAATAAAGCTCGCCACGTTGTCTCGCATGGTTGCGATCCGGCCCCGGGGCACCCTGCAGTAGTAGGGGGTGTTTTCCTCTCTGTAAGAGGCGGACGGCTCTGCCCAATTATCCCCCTTCTCCACTGCATGGGAACTTCTCGCCTCTTGTAGGCGGTTATGTTTTTCTTCTGAGTCAGAAGAACTATGGTTAGAAGAACTATGGTCAGAAGAGCTGGAATCGGACTCGTCCCCTGACGAGTCCGAAGAGGACGACTCCTCCCCTCTCCTAGAGGGGCCCGCCTCCTCTCCCTTAGAAGGAGCAGAAGGTAAATTAGACATGTCCACGGTTAGATGAGAAGGGAACACCTTGGTCCCTCTCTCAGAACTGTCAGCTTGACAGTCGCCTCGTTCCACATCTGGCGCCTGGTCAGATGTTTCGCTAAGGAGTACCCTTTGGGAGGAGCCGTCTGAGTTTGATATTCTAGCAGTCTTTTTTGTTCTGGCCATCACGTTCTGCACAGACACAGATTCAGTCGGACTTTGTATAAAGGGCAAAGATGGGTCCAGAAAAGGGCAGGCGGCACTCCTAGTCCTAGATTCAGCCGTCCCCGGTGACCGGCTGATCACTAACTTAGGGCGTGTCGTGTGCTTCCATGGTGCCATTTCAAAAAATAAAAAGAAAATTAAGAGTAAGAGAACTGAGTTACCTGAACGGATGACAGTTGATGAAGTCCTGAAAGTTCGGGTCAGTCGGCTTGTCAGAACAGGCGGTAGGCAGAAAAAGTCCGAAAATGTCAGATCAAGTTCAGGGGTCCGAATGTTCTCGCAAAAATTCTCAAATGTGAAAATGACCGAAGTCAGCACTTCCTTTTATAGGCAAAATGAGAAGGCGAAGGGTCGCTTCCGAATTCAAATTTGGGCGGGAGAGTCTCCCGGCCGTCTGCAAGGTGACACCTGTAACGGGCCGTCGCCTGTCACCGTGCGACGCCTGTCACAGGCGACACGTGACCAGTCGCGTGCCACCTGTGAGGGGCAAATGATTAGGGGATTTTTATCCACCAAGCGCCGTTTGACAAGTGGACCAACCAGGTTCCGCCACGCGTCCTCCACGGACCACTTAAGACACGCCACGTGTCCACCCATGCCAAATGGGACAACCGGCCATCAAGGCCCATTTCAGTCTAGAAGCCCGATCGGCCCTAGGTTTACCTTAAACCTAGAGAGTTGCACGCTTCCCAAGGCTATAAATACTCGATTAATCCTCATTAATCAAGGGACCGAATACATTACGGAACACACTAATAACCGGCTGATCTCGCTAGCAAAGCAGATTACCTACATTAAATACTCTCACCTAGAGAGACCTTATTACTTTAATTTCTGTATTAATTACTCCTTAATCAGGTACTAACTTGACCGTTGGAGGCGGAGCTCTCAGGAGTCTCCGTTATTTTGCAGGTACAGGCGTCCGGTTCCAGTCTCGGAATTGTAACTCTCCCGCAGGACATCAGAAAACCCCGAAACACTTGGGACCGATAAAAGCAAAAGACCCCCAAAGTTCGGATTATTTAAAAATAATCCAAAGTTGAGATTATTTTAAGCAAATCGGCAAAAGTTGGAATTATTTTTAACAAATTTTCCTAAATCAAATTCTTTCATTTCGTTTGGTTAACCAAACAGTAAATAAGACTAGCATCCTGTGTTAAAAAAAAGGAAAAAAAAGAGAGAGAGAGAAGACTAACCCCCTTCAAACCTGTACTTTTGAGCAATTTCGGTCTTTCTTACACTACAAGAAAATAACCTTTTCGTAGCGATTATTTTAACCTTTAGTATCGATTGTAATTGCAACAAAAAGCTTTCCCAACGAATGGTCATTCGATACAATATCCCCCGTTGCCTTAGCCTTTAGTAGTGGTTTTCAATATCGCTGGGGTTGGCCTCAATAATCGATACGAAAAACTACATCCAATCGTGGTGATTATTGTAGCGAGACAATCGCTATAAATGTTTAACTCATTTTCTTCAAAAAAAAAAAAACTTGTTGTGGGGAATAAATTTCAAGCGTTAACCCCTTGCTTGAACCCCACTGTGATCATACACTAAAGTACAGTGGCGTCCAAAAGGGAAGAAGATAGAGCAAAAGAGTCGCCAACAAGTTTTAGGAACTTGTAAACCGTTCACAGGGTGAAGATTACACCCCTTAACGATCCAAGAGATTGTCAACTCTATAAGGTCTTGAACCAAATAAGGGTTTGGGGATGAAGGTACAAATTCAACCTAAAAGAGATTGAACCTGCCCTAATAATAGGCCTCTACTTTATTCTGATCGTATTCGTGTGTGCTTTCTAATTAACATGCAATCAATAGAATTAACCCTAAACCTGTTTATCTATGTTGGTTGAATATTAATGCATAAATAAATCTATTATTGGCGATCACTTGAAATTATAATCAAATTAACCCTAAACAAGATTATTAATTATCTTATTAAGCGTGATTACAAGTACCAATTCCCTTTAAACATACATAAAAGGTGTGATCAAGCAATAGCAATAAAAATCAAGCAACATAATAATAATCATAATTATCATGACAATAAAATTATAATAAATAAATAATAATCATAACAATAATAATAATCATCATTATAAAATTATAATCATAATCAAAACAATAATAATCATAAATAAAATAATCATTATCAAAATAATAATAATAATAATAATATTCATAATCATCATAAATTATAACAATCATAATCATGTTCATGTTAACATTAAAGCATAACAATAGCAAGATCCTAGGCATGATACTAACAAGATTAATAACAAACCCTAGCATGTCACTAAGCAAAAAAAATCAAATCTTTAACCCTAACATGATACTAACAATCATAAAAATTAGGAAGAACATAGGAAGCATCGTAACAATCATATTTAATATTAAAAGTTACCCTAGACATGATACTAGGAATATCATAATAACAATTTAAACATGATTTCTACATCATAACATCAATAAATCAATAAAGCACTTACTTTGATGCCTCGTACCTCTTTCTAATAACAAAATACACACGTTAGTAATTTCAAGGAAAATAATAAACAAACAATTAAATTAAATAATTGAAATAGAGATTTGGGATCAAACCCTCAGAAATTAAACCTTTCACGTCTAGGGCGAAGGTAATTTCGAATATGGCAAGGTGTTTCTAGATCTTGTAAATGCGGAATTTTGTATTTAAAAGCAAGTTTAGAAAAAGAAAGAGAAAGATGGAGATGGTGAATGATTAAAAGAGAATGAGAGAATTGGTGATTGCGAATGAAAACTGGTTGTATGTGATTATAATTGAAAAGCTGGTTGTTGATGAATGAAAACGGAGTTTTTAATACGTTATTTATAGAGAAATCAACCAAAAAGATAAAATATCAAAACAGAGCATCTGGCGCACCTAAACAGAGCTGGCGCCAACCCTGGCTAACTGGCGTCAGGCGCCAATGCCTGGTGTCAGGCGCCAGGCCTGTTTTTGACGCGTTTTCGAAAATCAGATAAGTTTTGCCGTACAGGAGGATAAAATCGTATATTTTCCTCAAAAAAGCTTTTTGATTTTAATTAAAACTCTGAAAAGTCAACAAAAGTCAATTTATCAATGCTAATTGAATTAGGAATGAAAAGAACCTTTTAGAAGAATCTAGAAGACTAAAACCATTTCTAATTGCATTAGGAATGATAATCTATAATAGGCCCTCCCCAAGATCATTGGGCCGTACATAAAGCTCAAACCGGGCCCAGTTTAGTAAATTGGCCATAACTTCCTCAATATTCATCGGAATTGGGCTTATAATATATCGTTGGAAAGGTCTTGGCAAACCCCATCCAACTACACTACTATTGGACCCATATCATGGACCAACCAAACTGGATTGGCTGTTTTCTTAAAATAAGTTTTCAAAAACACAAAAGAAGAGAAAAGAAATTAAAACTTTCCGCAACACTAGACTTTCTACACTTTCGCTTCATTCGATTGTGATTCGACGCAAAAGGTACTCATCACTGGGTTTGGTTTTGGGGAGATACAAATTGGTGTCTACACTTGCGTATGATCTTTACAAGATTCGAACATGCAACCTCAAACTCTTATATTAAATGTTTCACCAATAAGGTATGACATATTTTATGTACTCTTTGTCAAACAATATTTGTATATCTAGCGTTGAAAAGGCTTTTCGTATCGATTTTTAGGATTTAGTGGCGATTGTAAATGATACGATTTCTCAAAATTATATAAATGTGTATAAATAGTGTGGATATGTATTATTATGTTTTCCGTATCGATTTTATATGGGAAAACCATGGCAATTGTAAAAATTATACGACATCCTTAGTTATTTCACAAACATACTTGCATATTGTAGCGAATGTACAATCGCTACGAAATAATCGCTACGAAAAGTGATTTTTCTTGTAGTTTTATTCAATCTCGTCCTAAAATTCATGGTTATCATGTTTTGTATATTTGGATTAAGATGTTGAAATATTTAGTTATCCTATCATCTTTATTGTCTTACTCTTCATATCTCTGAACCTCCTAATGGATATTGGATCATCAACATCGATCCTCTAACAATTGTAATAGGAAATGTCAAGAACGGTAATCATCAACAACCAGAGTCTTCACAGCTGAAAGTTGAGCATATATATTAACTAGTTTTGTGCCCGTGCGATGCCCAGATTGTTTATTGAATTTTAATATATATTGTGAAGTATATTATTTTACTTGATTAGAATATATTATAAACAATGGATGTAGTACATTTTGAACTAATTCCTTCGCTCATGAAAAATATTATGATACAATAATTAAATTTATACGAAGTATAATAATTTATGAGAGTTATAATCTAATTATTTTTTGAATAAATTATAATTCAATTTGCACATATGAAATACAGGTACTTTATCAAAAATAAAACTCTAAATTAACAATTTTATTCTAAAATTCTATCCAAATTTGATTGAAAATAAAATTATAAACTAACTTTTTTATCTTACAAATTGAAATCTATATAACTCTATTCTACGTGGCACGACACTTGGCGAAAAGTTAGAACGCCAAGTGTCGCTGCCTCGTCGCCTGGCTAAAAGTTTAGCTTTATATATTAGTTATATGATGCTTTTTAGAATACACTATCTTAAAGGAGTAGGTATGAATTTTAGCGCTTGAAATTGAATCTAATGGTTCAAATGGTGATTTAATAATGGTTATGAGTTTATTGTTTAGATTTCCATTGCTAGAACAAACTTATAATAATGGATGGAAAACTCACGAATCAACTAAAAGCCCCTCCGAGAACCGCTACCTATTGCAAAGCGGGGGCTTTAGCTTATGGTAATGGACTGATGGTGTAGGAACATTAAGGTTGTTTGAGGTCCATTTTGGTGCCATTTGGGATTTGGTGCGGTGCAGTTTGTGGTTTAGCCACATTTTTTCCTAATCACAAATAATTTTACCTTTAAATAACTAATAGTCAAAGTTTAGTTCACATTTTAAAGTTCATTTATATATTTTTTAAATAGAAATATAGTATAAAGATGGTATAACGGGTTGCGGGTTGACTGCAAACTGCACTAAATTACGATTTGCGATGTGGTTTAGTCTAAATTTTTTGGAAACAGTTCTAAATGGAAAACCGCGAGTTAGTCATTTTTTAACCTACATCGCAATATTCAAACCGCATACCGCACCAAATCGCAATTAACACCCCTAAGGAACATAAAATACAAGGTTTTTCATGTTAATTGAAGATTCACATTCAAAGACAAATAAACAATTTAACACTTTAATTTTCTTTGGTCATGTTAGTTAAAATCGTCCTGTAGCAAGTTCAAACTTAAAGTGATGTTCATATAATTAGGGCCTTTTCTATTCAGCTTAATTTCGGTTTAGTTTAGTTCAGTTCCGCTCTATTCACTTCAATTCACTTTCTAATTTCCTTCTCTCATAAACAATTCATTTCAGTTCTATTCAGTTCAATTCAACCCCAATCAGTAAATCGAAAATGACCCTTAGAGTTGAAATGCCACTAACTTTTCCACTCTCATAAAGGTTTTTGTAAAACAATTTTCTTTGATTTTTTTCTTTTTTCTTTCTTAATGCGTGATATGAGAGCGACAAAAGTAAGAAGAATGGTGAAATGATCCAGAGGATGCATAAGAAGAGAATCGGGACTCATATAGTAACTAATTTTTCCACTCTCATATAGTTCAAAATGAATCAAAAGTAAAAATTTCATGACATGTTTATTACCTTAATTTGATCTCCCCGTTAAAAAAAAAGTATCTTGTCCTATTGGAATCAATTCATTATGTTTTTGTGTTAATTTTTACATGACACCTTTTTTCATATCACGCATGCAGACAAAATTATTATGTCCATAACTGTGAGAGTTCATAATTATCAATTAAACGTTTTATCCAAAAATTATTCTCAAATAGCAGTTACTCTTAAATTGCTATAGTATTTTAGCAGATTTTCCCTTAACTCGTGTTGGGTTGAGCAATTCATTTACAAATTTATCACTTAATTCCTGATTTACTTTAGTGATAAACTTAAATTTTCTCGCTCGTAATAATTAAACTCACATAGTAAAACGCTTTTTCCGAATTTGACTTGTGCGAAAACCCGATCGACCTGAACATAAATCATTAAAGCCTGCCCTTTTTGCCCTTCATTCCAAGCAAAGAAGAAAATTGAAGAGTAACGCCCCAAAAAATATAGGGGCCGTTTGGTTAGGGTCAGGGGAGAAGCCAGAATTTTCAAGTCCTAGGGGCCGGACTTGTTAAACAACAGATTGATGGAAAAAATTAAAATGTACTAGTAATTTATTGTTACAAAAAAAAAAAAAAATAGTTAAATCGTACTCTAAGATTTTTCATAATAGCAAAATCATCAATAAAAGATTCAACACTAAAATCTACTACAATATCTTTTTCTATGTATACAACCAAAACATTTCTAAGAAAATCATCCTCCATTTTACTCCTTAGTTGAGTTTTGACGATATTTATTGCAGAAAAGGCACGCTCACAAGTTGCTGTAGATACATTCAATAAATTAAATTAAAAATTAAAAACAACAATTATCAAATTAAGTAGCATATAACCCTAAAATTTGATCTAATGATGCATTCAATATATTAAAAATTAACCAAAATTATTAAATAAATAAACATATTAACCAAGTAAACAACTAATCACAATCATGTAAATAACAATAAGAAATTTATTAATTAAATGAAATTGCATAATTTTAAAAAATAAAATAAGAAGAATTCTTCAAAATACCTGATTTGTGATTTGCTTTTGAAGACTGAACAATGCTAAAAACACGAATCACTTTCAAATAATGATGCAGTATTGTAGTGCCGACATTAAGGAGTTATACTTAGTGTTTGTAGAATTGTAGTGCCGTCAGCCCAATTAAGGAGTTATACTTAAGTCTTTGGGCTTATCATCAAAATCAAAGCCCAAATTGAATAATAAACTTTATCCAAAAAACTAGTGGGGGTGGGATTCGAACCCAAGTTTCTTGGGAAAAAAAGTCAACTAACCAATATGACAAGCTAAGTTTCATCTATTGTATTAATTGTGTCTTTATTACTATAAATAATATATTTCAGGGGGGGGGCAATAGTTTGAAATCAAGGGCCACAAATTTGGGCCGGGGAGGCCGGGCCTCCACCAGCCCCCCCGTCCCTTCGCCCTTGGTTAGCAATTGGTCTTGGCTGCACTCTAGTGCAGCCAAGATAGCTACAACAAGTGAGGCCCAAAACGCGCGGCCCAAATAAAAAATGAACATTTAGTTAAAAAATATGAACATGAAAAAAAAATGAATATTTAATAACAAAAAATGAACACGTAAAAAAATGAACATTTAATACTAAAAAGTTTATATGTTATAAGGAAGTGATCATTTATTAAAAATGAATCTGATTATCATATAATCATATATTTGCTAGACCACGACCTTAAAAATGAACATTTAGTTAGAAAAATGAACACATAAAAAAAAGAATATTCAGTAATAAAAATGAACACGTAAAAAAATGAACATTTAGTAATAAAAAGTGAACATGTCAAAAAAAAAATGAACATTTAATATATTAGAAATGAACATTTATCATACAACCATAAGATTGGGATCATATACATCAGAAATTCTCCAACTTAAAGGCAAATTCGTTGTAATATCATATACTTCTTCATCACTTCTTACTTGTTTCTTCACTAATTCAGAGTCTTTGTCTTCTACAAATACAATTAATCTGTACTCGCTAAAATATAACAAATAATCAAAATTCATAACCATCACAACATATGTTCATAATAATTATTTAGAATATTCATAATATGTAATCATCAATACAGAAGTTAAAAATATAAATAATTATCACTCTATATGTCATATGTGTTCATAATCAATAACAAATATGTTCATAATGAATAAACATATATATTCATAGTAAATTGTTCAGAATTTCAACACTAAATGTTCAGATAATTTAACTTTCAACGTATTATATTTTACTTTCAACTTAATAAAAATGAACATTAAGTATTTAAATATAAACACTTATAAAATGATCATGTAACAAAAAGTTATGAACATTTAGGATACTAAAATGAACATGATTTTCATAAAGGTTCAAATTCATTGTATATAATTATTAATGAAAAATAATGATAAAATAAATTATTGAAATATGTTCATTTTTTATGTATTTAATATTCATTTTCGGTGTACTAAATGCTCATTTTGTAAAAGTTGTTCATTTTTAAATTCCTACGTGTTCATTTTTTTTACAGAAATTATATTCAAGATCGATTGTAATTATTGAAACTCTAAAAAATTGAATATACACCTTAAATCTAATCTTGATTCATCATAGAAAAATTAATTATTGATTTGTAACATGATTAGAAATCAAAAGAAAAAAAAATCAAAAGAAAAAGAGAGAGAGAGAGAGGGGGGGGGGGGGGAGAAAATAACTACAAATTAAGCAATACAATTGATATTCATTAACAATTAAGCAATTTAATGATATTCATCACAAACTCATAATAATTTCAAACAATCAAACAATAAATCATCATGCATGGTCAACGAAATCATACAAAATACAATTACAAATTGATAAAATCTAACCTCCATTATTTTCTTTGACCTTCAACTTTCTCTCTCCTCCATTTTTTCCTTTCCTCTTTGATAAAGCCAAATGATTGAATCTAAAACTCATAAATTTAGAAAGAAAGAAGTATACCCATCAAAACACGAATTAGTAACTCAAAAATTTATATAAAGAAGAAGAAAACTTTAAAGATTGAAGGGAAATGAGGTAAAGAGGAGAGAGAAAATGTTAAATTGAGAAGAAAACTGAAGAGAGAGAAAAATAATAGAGCTAAGGAAGAAGAAGAAAGAGAATTAAGATATAAGGAAGAAAAAAAAAACGTATGTTCATTTTAACGTACTATATGTTCACATTTAATGGTGTTGCAGCTAGCTTGGCTGCATTAGAATGCAGCCAAGTAATGCAGCCAAGAATTTGTACTTGGTTAGGGTTAATCATCAAATGGAATGGGAATCAACTGCCCTCATTCCCTTTGTTGTTGTTTGTTAGCCCATTTCTCCCATTCCCTTTACCCTCTTCATTCCCTAAATCCCTCTAAGTTCATTCCCCACCCCCCTAAGTATTTCCATTCCCATTCCCCACCCACCTTCACACCACCACATTACCACCTTCATACCTACCAACACCAACAGAAAACTTGACCACCGCCGCCCCTCCCTCGACCACCGCCGACCCTCCCTCGATCCCTTCCACCCTCCCCTCCCCCGCAAAAATCACCCCTAGCCTCGATCTCCCTCGACCCTAAAAATCGTCGCCCAGCCCTCCCACCACCCTCGAAACCCTAGCGCGAAGGGTGGTTTTTTAGGGGGAGGGGAGGTCGAGGCAGGCGCGGCTAGATGCAACGAGGGGCGGGGAGTTGTGGAGGAGGTGCAGCGAGTGGTGGAGTGGGTGGGTGGTGGCTAGAAATGGTGGAAAGTGAAGTAATGTGGTGGTGGTGTGGTGGTTGGACTGGTGGCCTTCCATTCATTCCATTATTTTGTTATTCAAAACAAACAACAACCCAAAATTGGGGGATTTTCATTCCATTCCTTGTCTTTCCTTTTGTTCATTCCATTCCAATTCTCCCGTGCGAATCAAACGACTCTTAGAAATTAGAATATCAAACAAACTACTAGGCTATTAGGCTCCACCACCACCAAAGTGACCAGCCTCTGTAAATCCCTTATTTATTTTTATACTAGTACTAGTAGTACAAGTACAATATTCCCGCACTCTCCTCCATTTCTCTCCCCTCCATTTCCTTTGACCTCCTTCACTCTCACTACCCTCACTTCCTCAAGCTCCATCAATGGAGGTCGGAGAGAATCCGTCATCGGCGGCTACTGACACTCCCGTCGCTCTAAACTCCGGCGAGAAGCAACAGCGGTTGAAACTCAATTTCGCGGAACTCTTTGGCGATGATCATGATGAACCGACGCCGGAGATTAAGGTTGTTGCCGCCGAAAAACGTCGGAAAAATCGGGAGAAGGAAAGGAAATCGGCGAATGATGATCCTCCTCCGGCGAATTCTCATGGTGGAGATGATTTTTCATCAATGTCGGTTATCGAATTGAAAGGTACAATTGAAAGGCAGACTAAAAATCTTGCTTTGGCCGGTAAATTGCGTGATAGAGGTGAAAAGCTTAAGGCTAAATTGAAGTGTTTGGAGGAAGAATTGCAGCGCCGTGAGCTTCGTCACAAAGAGGTTCATTTTCTTTTTATTTTGTGGAATTTAGGGTTTTATTTGTTGTTGTTTTTGTTGTTGTTGTTGTTGCTGCATTTTTTTTAGTGTAGTTTACTTCTGTCTTGATGATGGTATGCTGTATGGAAAATCGAGAAAGGTAATGCTAGTATGATTATACTTGATTGTTGCATTGTTGGTTGACTATCGTTTTTATTTCGAGTTTTCGATTGCATGCATGTTGTGCAACCATACGGAGCAACTGGGTGAGTTGTGGACAGGATGGTTGTTATTTGGGGGTAAAGTTTATTTTGAAGGTCAGCAAATTCAAATTTATAGAATTATGAAAAAATAAATTGAATTGATGGGAGGGTTCATTTTCTGCTTCTGGAGCTTGTATTGTGTGAGCTTCAATGCAGGTTTTGTTTTATTAGTTGTCTGGAGCTCTAGTATTGTCTTGGTATGAAGAAGAATTGCATGATAAGCATTGACCGCGATTTTTCTTTCATTGTTATTGTTATTCTTGTTTGTAAGGGCTGAAGGAGCTGAGGAGGTAATGTTATCTTGAGGGTAGTTATGCTATGCATTGACGTCTAGCTGCCCTAAGGAGTCTTAATTGTTATGAAGATAAATAGCTTTTTCCAATTTGCATGAGAAGATTTTGAGAAAGCCTGAATGCTGGTGGCAAAGAATGGTTCTTATTTTCATATATTTTTTTGACGTAATGACCAACTCATTACGCATTACTTTATACCTTATATATTTCTGGCTATGTTAAGCTGTGCTATTCTCAATTTATTTGTGCCACAATGAAATATTGAACGAAGCATAATCTTCATGGAAAAATTCAAAAGTGTTTGTGATTTTTTCTTTTAAAAAAAAACAGGTTGCTAATGGATTTGAGAAGCCAATGCATTCAGAGAGTTCAAGTAACAATGGTGATGTCATTTTTCTTGCATCTCTCGTGTTTCTGTATACTTGCAATGTCATCTGCACATTTTTTGCATTAACTCTTGAGATACTGGAACCTTTTTCTGTCATTATTGTAGACAAGACGTGACAATTTTATTGGTGATTTTCTCTTTTGGTTCAAACCGATCTGTCATACTTCTATACTCATGCTAGAGTGTAGATGACTTGACAGGTATACATGTAGTAAGATGAATTTGAATACTGTGGAAAAGCTGCAGAAATTTTGAGCTGATTCTCGAACACATTAGGAGACATTATTTCACAAATTTGTTGTCTGAGCTATAGTTTTGTTTTTTCCACATGTGCCTGAATGTATATCTCATTTCCTGTCATAGTCTTCATTGAAAGATCTACTGAAAAACAAAGAATTGATGGAAAGCCTTCACTTTTTGTTTGGTAGCCTTCATATTTTATATAGTTGAAGAATTGTGTTGAAAAGGAAATGAAGCAAATTAAAAAGCATCTTATGTTGAAATTACCATTCTAAGTTTCAAATGTGATATTAATGGAAAATTTCAATACTTTGATGTACATAGATGCAGTTGCAAGATTTGTAACAGAGAATACCCATGTAAACCTTGATAAGCTTTTTGAATGTATATATGACATGGTGATAGCATATGTTACATAGTAAGGAACAAAATCCCACAACCATGTGGCCTAAAAAAGAACCTTTTTCCTTACCAATGCAACAATGCCCATGGAACCTGTTTTACATGACTGAAAACAATGTATACATTGTGTACAACAGAGGTTCAATCAAGTTAGTTCAATAATTCAATTAAAAAGGAGAGGAAGAGATAACACTTGAAAGCTAGAGTTGAGGGAAAGTATCAGATTGTTGAATAGAATGGGAACGCTGGAATGGAAGTAAAATGCATTTTTTTAATGCATAATATGTAACTTTGAACTTAATAGTACTGATGTCTTATTTTTCAAAATATTAGTTGCGGAAAAAGGAACTACAAAATTTCTGTTACTCCCTCCGTTTTTTTTAAAGCTAGAGTTGAGAATGTGCGGAGTTTTAATAAAATAAGATGCTAGTGGGGGTAGATCAGGTAATAAAAATTGTAAGAAATGATAGCAGGGTTATAATGTTATTGAAAAGTAAAGTGGTGTAAGAGGGAGTGTAGACCATTGGAGGAGTGAGAAATGATAACGTAAGAGAGAGTGGGGACCATTAGTGGGTATAGATATAATATTAAATTGTAAGGGACTTCCAATAAAGGAAGTGTAGCTTTTAAAAAAAATGGACGAAAATAGCAAGTATAGCTTTTTAAAAAAAACGGAGGGAGTATTTGACAAAACCATTAGTTTTTATTTTTACCAAGATGATATAGATGAAGGACATAGAGAAATCATGTGCTGAACGCTAAATTTTGAGAAATCTGATTCAAGTACTAGTGTGTTACTATAATAAATGAGCATAAAGGGAATATTTCTCTTATATAATGATTGCAGATCCAAGGAAAATAAACGGCAAGATTGGACATTCGGAACTTTGAATATTGAAGAACTTATGTGCATGAGTTTTCATAGTTCAGTGTCTAATGTTCCATCGTTGTTTACTAATGAAAGAGGGGACCGAGAGCATGTAAAGCGTTAGCTACATCAATTAAATATAAAAAATCTTTTACATAATAATGAGTTTGTTTTGGATTGGCAAAAGTACAAACTTCTAATTTTTTCTGTTCTCATGTGGAGATGTTGGAGCCGATGAATAGATGCAATTCTTATACATGTAATATCAATTGTTTTTGAAGAGAGCCACCATTGGAGGAATATATACAGAGCGGAGTAACTTATGAAAGAGAGGGAGAAGAGCATAGAGTAGGGATAAAAGGCAAGTGTATATAGTGAGTGGAAAAGTGAATGATTTGTGGTAACTATTTCCTTTTCATCATTTTCTTAGATATATCCTTTTTGTGGTTTTAATTATTCATTGTTTTGGCAAATGAAAAGTATCAACAAAAGAGGGTTTTGGCTTTGTTGTAACCTAGGTTAGACTACTCAAAATACACCTGTTGTGGTTCCTATCTACCTTCCTTTTTAGGTATCTTTGGAAGAGGACTAATCAAGGAAATGCCAATTTATAGGTTTTTCAGATGGATCCATGCAAGAAGCACCATCATCTCAATGCTCTATCTTCGCCACTTGTATTTTGAAGACATTGGATAATCCGAAAGTAGAACAGAATGTATTGCATCTATCTTATGACCACAGCTATCTACTCTATCTAGTTCATTGATGATTACTGCTCCCATTTTAAGTGTGAATATTTTGCAGACCAGTAATCAAGCAAGCAGCGCATTTGTTCGTGAAATTTCTTGTCTGAACCCTTGCGACAAGTCTAAAAGGAAAGCAACTGTAAAGTTACCACAAAGCAAAAGAGCAAAACCTGGGCTGTCTGCCAAAGAATTTTATGCTTGGAAACCTAAGGATCAGTCTCCTCGCAATGGTGTAAAGAACGGAAAGCAGGCCGGCAGGGTTTCTTCTTTTGGCTCGCTTCCTTTGCTAAATGAGAAGACAGCTGACACAAATAAAAAGTATGCACATCTATTTTGCCCCACTAGCAATTTTCTTCTTTTCCTAATTTTGAAAGACATAGGTATTACAGGATCTTTGAATCCAAAAAGGGTGGGGCTTCGCCCCAATCTTTTGGTACTGCAACTCCTGAAATTATCATAATAAGGCCAAAGTGCCAAAAACGAGATGGACGCCTGATCACACTATGTGCTTATCGTTTCTGGCTGATGCTGATGCTGATGCTGCTGTTTTCTGCTCTTGTTTATCTGATTCAAATAGATTCTCTTGTTTTCAGTTGCTTTAAACATGCCCATCTTTTTTAGGTCAACTGTTACATTTTCTTGTTTATTAGCAATTTCTTCTAACAGTCATATCTATGATGGATATGCTTGATTTAGATTACGTACAAAGTACATTTTATTGTTCAATGTTTCTTTTGTTTTCTTTATGGAATTCTGTTGGTAACCTGGTAGTAATTTTGTCTACATAGAATAAGCTCAGATGGAAGTTTTCTTGATACTTTTGTTTTCATTATGGAATTCTGTATATTCTGATGTCTTGTACACTCTTTTTTACGGATTGCCAGCTTTTTAAGAAAAAAAAATCTTAGAACAATTTTCTTCACTTTGAAGTTTTTATTTTTCTTAATTTTTTTTAACTTTTTTATTTTTTTATTTATTTTTTTATTTTTTAAAATTTGTTGCTTTTTCCTTACTATCTGTTTCACCTTGTATATCATTGCATTTGCTTGTCCTTATGCTTAATGCCTGACTGGCTTCAAAAGCATTCGACTTTGGAAGGAGCTTAGTTCATGCTATACTTCTAGCCTTCTAGGCTTGAATTTCTGATGGAAAGATATCTGGCACTGTGGAAAGCAAGTGTACATACCGTGTCAATATGCATTCGACTCTTTTGCTCTGCTTTACACTGCGAGATACAGAAATTTGGGATTAATTTGGATAAAAGCTGGAAGACAGGGTCATGCTTAATATCTTAAGAATAAGATGGATAATTGATATGTTGTTTTTAAATTATTGTGATATTCATTGTACATTTGTGGTTTTCTGTATCGTATTTCAATGTCTCTTGAAGTGTTCTTTTTGGTTGTTCAGATAAAGGTTTTTGCATATTTGACCGTTGACTGATTATTATGTCTTTAAACCTTCTTACAGTGAGGATTCTCAAGCTTTGAATACAAATGGCTCAATTAAGGATAAGGTAAATTAGATCCGCCCCCCTCCAAATCCAACTAGATTCAGGTGGAGATGATATGTATTTGATTGCCTTATACTTCCTCCGTTCCGCAAATATTGCAACATGGGGACGAGACACGTATTTTAAGAAGAGGAGAGAGATAGAGAGGAATAAAGATAGGGACCCATATGATGAGGAGAGAGAATGAGAGAAAACATGTGTAAACAGGGAAATGTTGAAAAATTGCTAAACTACCTAAAATGGTAATGGTTGCAATATTTGTGGAACGGAGGAAGTATTTGACAGTACAAGCTGTTAACTTGTTGCTTTTAGTCATCCAAACATCAAGTACGAGTTTGATGTTTGGATACCCTTTACACACACAGGGTCAAATGAGAGATATTTTGAAGTGAGAAGGATTAATATGCATGATTTTAAAACTGAATGTGCATATTTATTTAACAAAAGGTGCACAATTAATAATTTTCCAGAAATCAGAAAAATAATCACATCTCAAAAAAAAAAAAAAAATACACACATTTTGTTTAAAGTATATGCCCATTGAATTAAAAAAATGCATATGTATCTTTCTCAATTTAAGTATTACTGGCATGAGGATAGAGGGCAGCCGTGTATGGGTCTATTATTGGATAGGATCTTATATTGAGGCGGGAATAAGAAATAGTATTTGATTTATCTATTTCTCTACATTTGAATCAAGTGCAGGCTGTTGTTTTGGTGGATGAGGAGGCACCTGAGCTTATCGAGAAAAAACAAAAAGCTAATGATCTACCGTCAACGTATGGTGATCTTAGGCTCTAAGCTCTTATTTTTCTGGATCTGTTTTTTCTCTTTCATATCAAGGTTACAATGCTAATACTGAAGTTATTCTATTGTGCATATTTACAGGCCTAATGATGGCAAGATCTACTATCCATCTAGGTGTCAATGCTCTCTAAATTATGTCATTCTCACTTTTATTTTCTTGATGCACGCATACTTGTGTGAACCTCTTGTTCACTTAATGTTTGTGCTTTTTTTATATGCAGGGAGGATCCCGAGTCTCTTGAAATCTTCCGCTCAGAATTAAAATGCCTAGAGCCTGAAGAGTGCTTGACCTCAACTATCATGAACTTCTATATAAGGTATATATACTCTCACATTTCTCTATAAAACATTTTTTTTGGGGGGTAAAGTCAGGTGCGTTGGCATCTCATATTTACCATATTCGGGATGAGTTTTGTACAAAGGTCATCGCCAGAAAATATTGAAGGGTGGGTAACTCTTGGCTGGTTTGATTAAAATTGGGAGAGCCATTAATGGCCTATATTGTACAATTTTAATATTCTCTACCTTCAACCTCTTCAATATTTGATATACTAGGATTGGGAGCTATTGAGTTCCATGCGAGTAACACAAAAACCGGTGATGAGGCTAAGGTTTTATAATTTGGCTCTGTCACCACTCCACCAAGAGGTGGGACAGTTCGTAATTTTTTTACTTTGGACGTCATGATAACTAAGGCTCTGTGTTTGATTGAGATCTCACCGAGAAAGTGATGTTTGATGAGGCTTTGGCTTGCTTAAGATTAGCACACCGTGTATTGATGATTTTAGGTTCTCAAATCAAGTCCTGCTAACAAATACGCCCTCTGTCTTTATTGAATTCTCATTTGGCTTTTTCACAAGGTTTAAGAAGGTGAATTGTTTAAGAAGATTTGGTTGATCAAAGGTGAATATTTTAAAAAGGAAGATAGCGGGGTTTGGTTGATTAAAAGTGAATTAAGTGAAAGAAGACTTTTATTTAGGGACTAAGGGAGTTGTGTGTTTTATGTTTTACCTAAAGGCTTTTCTGTATATGAAAAATCATGCTTCCATGCTATATTAATCTTAATGAGGGATGCAAGTAACATTCCCAAAGACTTGTTCACTTTTTTACCCTCATCTATCTCCTCAATAGTTTAATAGAAAATGTTGATTGCTTGTGAGATCTTTTCTCCTCTGAATGTGAAGCCCTATATTCTTTGCTTGTCTTATTTTCTATTGCTTGGAGATTTAAGAGGAATTTCCTATTAATTCCTCTTTGATTTGGGCTTTAAATAGTTTTAGATAGGATTTACATTGTGAGTACAGAGATGATTGGATGTTCATGGTTTCCCTCTTGGAATTTGAGCCTGTTATGATGTGCTCCAATGTTGTGAAGCTGTATTAGGTGTGTATTTAAATTTGGCATTATGCTTTGCCTTACTAAGTTTCCGAGTCTTTTATCTGTGCAGTGCTCATGTAAAAAATGTTTAATTGGGTTTGTTTGTTGTGGTTTTATGAACATATCACTTGTGTAATGCTTTTGTGAGATTATTTTTTTTTTTTTTTTTTTTTTTTTTTTGAGGAGATAAAGAGAGGTCAAATGTAATTGTAGGCTATTGGAGGAGGTGTAGTTGTTCACTGAAAATATTGTTGCCTTTTCTAATCTGATCGAGGTTTACTTGGAAAGATGGGATATGCAGGTCAGAGAACTCTAAAAGTATTATCTGAAATGCATAAGATAGAACTTTGTTGATGGTTGGTGGAGTGGGAAGAGAATATTTAAGTTTGTACAAATATATTAGGTGATAGCTGATACTTTAGAGTTTGATAACAGAGTTTTGTGGTTCAACTGGATGGAAGCTAGGTTGAGCTACAAGAATGAGCATTCCTCTTCTTATTCTCCAATCATGTGAGCTGTATTAGTTAGTATTTATTCTTAGAGAAATTGGATAAAACTACCTTGTGAACTGTAGCACCTTTTCCGCATAACTACCATACAAAAATAATAATTCTTAATGATCCAGGAACTAAAGTAATTTATTTTGCTTTTGATTAGCCATTTGTTGTCTAACTTGCTATTCAATCTACTAGATTTCTCCAGGAGCTGTACTGTTCAACTGATTCGTCACAGCACAATTTCTACTTTTTCAATACATACTTTTACAGTAAGCTTCAAGAAGCTGTATCTTATCAGGTACTCTCTATATTCTATGGTCTCCTTGACCCTGGAGAAATTATGGGTTGGGTTGAAATGTTCTTTTTGATCTGTATGTGGTTATGTTTGTTGACCTTTGCCTTTTGATGCTTGACGAATGTCTTGTGATGTATTATCATAGCACTTTTTTGATTGGTTTTAGCTTTGTAATATTTTTCTTTCCTGCTGGTGATATCCTGAGAAGCTGAAGGAAGTTGATGCTGTCAGTATGTCTGTTAAAAATATCTCATCAAAAATCTTCCTGGTAGACATCCCAATAAATGAAACACTTTTGAATGATCAGACATTGGTCAAGGTCCTGATCATCATGTTTATTGAAATAAACTATTTTGTATGCTTGGCTAAGTTCATTCTATTTTTTTTTTCTATCTTATGTAGTGAGGTAAGTTCATTTATTAATATAGTATTAGCTTCCCTAACACACTGATTTCAAACTTCATATTTTTGCGTAGCTTCTCTTGAATAGGATTTCATTCCATGTGTTGATGAAACACATGATTAATTCTAGCCCAGCGTTTAAGTATTGTGCTCTCCACCCATGTAAATCTCTCCAGTGTTTTGAACTTGTTTCTCATTTTGTTCCAAATTGCTGTGATGCACAAACTACGAAAACCCTAGACAATACCCATCTAGTGATTGGTAGTCTAACTGCGAGGAAAGTAACTTATATTATGGAAAGTTTTTCTATCTAGTATTTGAGTAGTAACCCAAGATCTAGATTCTGGAAGTTGAAGGTGAGATCTACTTAGGGGTCTGTAGAGTTGAGCATAAGCATAACTAATGATTGTAATAGCGGGTAGCTGTTCAAACTGCTTATTGGTGCCTTTCTAGCTATTTTGCGCATAGTTTCTAGCTATCATGATATGTATTTCTAATTAATTTTGCTCAATTAGCTTTTGTTTTTTTTTTTTTTTTTTTTTTTTTTTTGTTAAAATAGTAGTATAATGCAAATTGTAGTCAAGTAGCAGTAGTTGGTGCCTTGGTGGAGATAAATTGTTACCTCATGTAGCTTTTAAAGAAAACTTTCTCAACTTTTACTCTATTTTTTTTTGTTCTTCCCACTTTCCATTTTTTGTCCATTCCTTATGCTCTACCTATTTTACTTTATTCTATTTGAGGCATACACCCCCTTCACCATCTTACCCCCGTTTAATCACACATTTCCAGTTTTCCACACACTTATTTTATTCACCTTTTTTCTTACACCCACTCGGCACCCACCTTTTTACACTCTCTCTTACGTTTTCTTTTACACTCACCTTTTTTCAAAATTTTCTTAAACTACATATTTAATGAGTAGAACATACAAGAATAGAGGTATTAACTGCCATCTTATTGAACATTACTTAACAAATTTAGACTTTTCTCGAGATTGAACTAAGTCAAAAGATTAGCTGCTACTTGAATAGCTCTTTTATTCGTTTCTGAAAGAGAGATTTTTTTAAAAAAATATCTTTTAATTTTTTGTTTTGGATGTTGAGTCAAATAAGATGCTGTGAGTTTTATCGTCGTGCTGGACCATTCCTTCACATTGGCTGTCAATTTGTAATCACTGATGATATAGAAGCTTTGTTCATGGTGTTGTTTGTTTTTTTTTATTGTGTCTCTGTTCCTCTTTGTTGTTATCTTCTTGTCCTAATTGTTATTGGTTTTTTGTCTTCTGTGGGTGGGAAGGAGAGGGCGTAGGCTGATATTTATTACAACAAAACTTGGGTTGTCAGTGATGTAGCTGTTTTGATTTTTTTTTTTTTTAAAAATTTTATTTTAAATCTGAAAACTCAGCAATAGCAATTATGATTTTAAAATATGACTTGCTTGATTATCATTTTTTGTCGTATGCTGCCATCAGTTTATAAAATAGTGCCTAAGGTGCAGCAGGACCCCCATTGCTTAGCGTGCCTTGTCCTTTTACTATGTTGGTTGACACTCCAAATTTGAAATGTTACATCTGCACCTGGCACTCTGGTAGTGAATGGATGTCGGAGTGCTCACAGCTTTTTATTATACTTTACTTCCCCCACCCCCCTTTTTCTTCCAAGACAAAATCTGAACGTACATGGGAAGGAGAGGCCTGGATGGGTGGACGCTTGATGTGAATTATTGTTAAATGTGTTATTTTAAGCTACCACCCTTTTGATTTTTTCTATATATATTGCTACTGAGTGATGAAAGTGACTAACTTTGTAATTTGGGAGTGAAACTAAGTTTGTAGCTAAACTATAAAGTGCGAATTATTCATTACACAGTGTGCTTGCACCCAATTTTTAAAAAATAAAGTGAAAACGAAATTGCTTTTGATATGAGAACTGAACAAAAAAATTGTTAAGCTTAGCAAGTAAAGAACTATCACGGACCACTATCCCAAATTGTGTTCTGAAACCCATCCGTACAAATCAATAATAAGCCAACCAACGAATCGCATTCCACAGACCTTTGTAATGCTGTTCTAGCATAGAAAAGCAAGAGAAGAGAAGGGAAATAGTTAAACAATAAATATGACAGCATAATGCATGTTGTTAATTACTAGATGCTCAATATTGCCTTCTGCTTGTTTAGATTCTTGATTGAAATTCATTCACATTCTATATTAAATGTAAGCTTGTTTCTTTCATGTGAATTGCCGAAGAGAGACAAGGAAGCTTTTTTCTTGAAGTTTAGAAGGTGGTGGAAAGGTGTCAATATATTTCAGAAGGCACATATATTTCTTCCCATAAATGAAGAGTAAGTTGATATTTTCTGACATTTGAGTTGGAGTTATATGTTTGGTTCACAGTTTCAATGTTACTAGGTAAGGGCTAGTCCCAATTATTGTCTCGTTTCATTGGTGCTACATTTGGATTATGTTTACATGTATTACTTCTTGTTTATTTTGAGTACCTCTATGGCATTGCATTACTCTTCTTTGAGGTTCCAATTAGCAACACGCAATTCATTTTTAACACTCTAACTTAGTAACTTGGCTTCGTTGAATATTTGCTGACATTAATTGAAGATTTTTATTTGCACCAATGTCCTTTTTAGAAGGGAGAAACATTCATCAACAATCGTTATGTTCTCCCAAGATGGGTCATGCTGGGTAATAAGCAAGGACCTTTTCTGTTTGGGAAGGGATTTATCTTTGGATGGACCTAAATTTCTTTTACTGTTCATTGAAAATTATGTCTTGATGCTAGTACCATGAAGTGCATCCTGGCCTTGGAATTAGCATATAACTCTTGGGCTTTACATATAGCTCAAATATACTGAATATTTAGCTAAAGTATAATGAACATATAGTTTGTATAACTCAAATTTATATGAGCTTATAGTTCAATATTACAAACCTATACTGATATAAATAAAATATTTAAATATGTTGATTCAATTATATAAAATTCAACCCCATGCAAATCTGAGAGCGAGCTGCACCTGACTTGCTGTACATCTTTGCTGAGATTAATTATACTATTCAGACTCTTAATCACAGAAGAAAAATGCAACAACTTGTCAAGCAATAGTATTGATATGTGGGTGGAGAGGGTGGTATTAGATTGAGATGGAAATTGTGCTAGCTAGAGAGAAGTGAAAGAGAGTTTGGTGTGAAGCCTTAAATTGGGTTATTAAATGGTTGAATGGGTGGTGCGGTGAGTTGAAGGCTGGGTCTTGAAACTATTGCTTGAACTGCTTCTGGTTGTGAGAAACGTATTAGATTATAAAGATCTCGACTCTTCTTTCCGTGATTGTAAAGGCCAAACAAGTACACTACTAGACACTAGTATTGCATATCTTGTTTGGGAAGAATTCTCTCAACCCTTGAGGTTTTAAATCCTGTTTGTCATTATGTTTGATTCACGAGGCTGCAGAAATGTAGATAACTATAGGGGATTGTGAGGCTGTTTGAATACAAACATGTGTCCATGTGTTTTGGTTTTAGTTAATGTCACTTTTTTGGAGTTAATTGTTCCCTTCCAGTAATCTTGCAATATCTGCTCAAAATAATTTGTTTTTTTTTTTGGTGCAAATGCTCAAAATAATTTGTTATATGGTATTCTCTGTCTTTGTAACTGGGGAAAGGGCCCTATAAAATTAATGCATTGTTTCATCTTGTCCTCAGCAATCATTGGAGCTTGGCGATAATATGCATCCCTGACGAGGAGTGTGATTCAGGATTGATGATACTTCATTTAGATTCATTGGGAGTGCACTCTAGCAGTTCGATTTTTGATAACATAAAGTGGTGAGAGCACTCAACCTTAGCAGTGTAGCTTATAAATTGCCTTTTGTTCTTTACTTGTCTGTTTTCAAACATGTGAATCTCTTAGTAGTTGCATGCTGATGAGAGACTTCATGATACTGCCTTTTGTATCCTTCCCTTGCTTATCTGGAAGCTGGGGAATGGTGGTTATTGGCATATGAATTTGTCAGCCATGTGCCATTTGTAGAAGTTTGGATCAGTAAACTCAGCTGGTTTTTGGTCCAAAAGATACCTTGGGTGATGATGGCATGCAACATGACATTATTATTTTAATGCTAGATCTTTGAATATAATTATAGATCATATTTAGATGAATGGTTTAATGATGATTAAATTACAATAGATGATGAATTTATAATGTATTGTAGTATGTTCTAACACTGTACATTACTCATTGTCTAGATTTATGTGTGTTTTTAAACAAATATAGTCCCTTACTTTAAGATAATAGACATTACATTGTTATAGGTGGGTGTGATAAAAAAAAGCAAATATATGATATAGCTCATCTGATAAGCTCTTAGATTGCAAGTCACAGATATACTCGGTTTAAGTCTTGGCAGACCCCTTATTATTTATTTATTTATTTATTTTTTTATTATACTACCTCCGTCTCTTATTTAGTGCAACAAAAGGGGTTGCACAAGTCCCAAGAAAAAAATTCTTAAGCAATGATTAGAAAATAGAGGGCTTGTGATTAATTAGATGAAAGGGAAAGTGGGGAACGGATGTTTTTGTTAAAAAGAAACCAAATAGTGCTGCCTCTTAGCAGCAACACCAGTGACCAGCCCACCACCACATCAACACCTCCAAAACATCAACACCTCCAACACATTGTGTCTCAGCATCAACACTAGCCACAGTATCCTGCACAACCACCAAATCACACACCCATGCCACCCTAACCACAGAAACCACCATAACCACCCAAAATCCACCCCACCCACCCTGCAGCCACCACAATCCCACCCCACCCACTCTGCAGCCACCACAAACCCTTTACAAAGCTACCCCACACCCACCCAGTAATTACCACTGCACCTACTTGTCGTGGCATACCCTCCCCCGCAAGCACCCCCAAATGTATAAGCACCTTCTTAAACCAGCTAGATCTTTGTATAACTTCCCTTTATCTTTCTTCCTCCCACTTTCTCTAACTACAATGTCAAAATCCTCATGAATTACCTCCCATCTTTCACTGCTTTTGCGTTAGATATGAGTTGTCAAGCTCAAGGTCAAATTCGTCATTTTAATGATCAATTTCTAGGGTTTCAATTTCGAGGAAGGGCGGCGACTTTGACAAGAGAGGAGAAGGTGGCAGTGATTCTGATGAGGGGGAGGAGCAGCTGTTGGCGACTTCGACGAGGAGGGGCGGCGAATTGACCTGACAAGGGAGAGAAGGTGAAGGGAGGAAATGGAGTGGTGGTGGTGGTGTGGTGGCTGTGAGAGAAGAGGGAGAAAAGTAGTGGTGGTGGTGGCTGAAGGGGAGGAGAGAGAAAACATGGTAGTGTTCATGGTGGATGTGGTTGTGAGGGAGGAAAGGGAATGTGGGTTAGGGTTTTAATAATGGATGAATTAAGTTAGGTTAATTAGTTAATAACATATGATTTAATGTGTTACATGAAGATAAGTAAGGTATATGGTAATTTCATTTTAAAAAGGTTTACTAAAATAAAAAGTTTTAGTTTGTTGCACATAATATGTAGCATTCATTACCGTTGCGTATAATATGAAACGGAGGTAGTATATGAGTAGTTCATTTGATTCATGTCAGCTTTGTATAGGGGGTGATATAGGGATGAATGACATGTGCCCTCGTGTGTTAGAGATAGTATAATTCTAAGCAATTCATGCAGATTTTTATACAAGTGTTCCAAAACTACTTGTAGAAGAGATCTATTGGAGAATAGTCAGAATACCATGATATAAAATTCTGATGTTTTTTAAAAAGAGTTAGCAGTATTGGATTCTGAATTAAACAAAGTAGTGCAAGGAGAATCACTAAGAATATTACAAGAAGTCTTCAAATTATAGTACTTCATCCCTAAAATACTTCCATATTGGGGCAGTCTAGCATTATTTAGTTAAAAAGAAGATTTTGTATGATTCACATCTACCCTTTCCAATTTTAGTTAGGAATGGAGTATAGGATTTTTATGAGGTGGCATTTTATCAAGGTAAACTGGGAAGAAAAGATTGTGAGATCCAAAATAATAAAAGGAGAAAGGTAGGAAGTCTCTTATTATAAATGAAAAATGTTAAAAGGGTTAAGTTAGCAAATAGTAAGCAGGCCGAGGAGGGATAAAAGTGGAGTTACGGTCACATTTGATTTCTTGTCCTAGGAAATTACTTACTCCGGTTTTTATTAGATGCATCACTTTTTATATATGGAAGTTTCAATTTAGATGCATCACTTTATCTTTTTATCAATAATTATCTCTATCTATCTACTTCAAAAATTTCGTAGGAGTCCACAATTTCAAAAGTGATGCATCTAATAATAAACGGAGGAAGTATATGGTTTAGTAGTATAGGGTTAATCATTCAATCAGTCTTAGTCTATAGAGCTTCACAAATATTTGGGCATATGGTACTTGGTTAGCTATGGATTAGTCTACCGTGGCTTTCCCTGGGTTGAACCCGTGTACTTGTTATACAATTTTGATCATATCACGATCCAACTTTACCCTAAAGACTTGTTTGTGGACTTTTTCCACTGCCATGGACTTTTTCAAAAATCAATCAATCAAAGCCTTAATCCCATAATTGGGGTCGGCTACATGAAGCAAAAGTGATTATTTCGTGTAGTCATCGACAAAAATCTTCCTCCTCCATCCCTTACGATCAAATGCCTCATTCTCATGTAAATCCATATGCTTCATATCTTTTATAACTTCCTCCAATCAAGTCATTTTTGGTCTTCTTCTCCCTTGTTTATCTCTTGTATGGCCCTACTCTTCCACCGACGATTTTCGCTTAGTTTGTCTTGTGTCACACCCACTTTCTTGTGAATAACCTCATTTTTATCCTATCTTTTATTGTGTTCCTGCACATCCACCTTTACATGCACATTTCCGTAACCTCCATCTTTTTAATGTGCTTCTTAGAGAACCAACACTGATGGGCACTCTCTATTTAAGTCACCCCGACTTATTCTTGTGGGCCATATCTTGATCAATGTCACTATTTGTTTCAATGATCTACACAAGATATTTAAAAGTTCACTCATGGTCAAGTTTTTCCCGTCCGAACTCACCACATCATCGCTTGTCCCCCTGGGAGTACCAAAGCGGCATACCAAATATTCAAGTAGCTTAAACCCTCTAGATTCCAACCTTTGCCTCCATTGCTCCAATTTGGCATTAACCCCATCTTTAGTTTCATCCACCAAAACGATATCATCCACAAACATCATACGCCATAAAGCCTCATGTTGAATTGGTTAGTTACTTCATCTAGAACCGTTGCAAAAAGAAAAGGGCTTAATGCAGATCCTTGATGCAATCCTATTGTAATAGGAATATCTTTTGTCAACCCTCCACATGTCCTCACATTCGTGGGCACATCACGATACAAATCCTCAACCAGGTTCACATACCTTCGTGGGATATCTTTTTTCAATATTGCCCACCAAAATACCTCTCTTGGCTTTTTATCATATCTCTTCTCTAAATCAATAAAGACCATATGAAAATCCTTCTTCTTTACCCTATAAAACTCCATCATTTGTCTTTTGTTTAATGAATACTCTTTGTTCTTGGGTTATTGTTTAAGTTTACACCCTAGAGTGCTCTAGACATATATTAGAATTAATATTATCTACTCCCTTCAGGTTTTAGTAAGTGTTACAATTTTTTTTTTTTTTTTTTTTTTTTTTTTTTTTTTTTTTTTTTTGGCAAAAAGCTATATTTAAATATAATATTTCTCTCTCATGGTCCCCACCCAAACCCACTAATACTTTTTTATAATTTCTTTCCTTTCATATTCATTACTTTTCAATAAATTATTAACCCCACTATTTTTTCTTTCAATTTTTTAATACTCCAACTACCCCACTTACCTCTTATTTTTATTTAAGTCAATTATATTGCCTAAAACTAGTGCCGGTTTAAGTGTAACACTTATTAAAACTCGAAGGGAGTAGCAACAATGTTATCGTTCTATCTTTGTCACTATTATTTTTATCTTTGGGGGAGAGGTATCAGATGGAAAGTGATCGATATTCCTAATAGTTTTCTGAATCAGTCCTTGGTTTGGGTGGAATAACAACAACAACAACAAAGCCTTAGTCCCAAAATGATTTTGGGTCGGCTAACATGAATTGTCATAAGGAACCGTACGATATATAAAGAACATAACAAGATATTCAGTTAAATGAGTTTGAAAAAAGGCAAGTAAAATGAAAAAGAAAGAGCATCCAAGAAAATAAAGGGGGATTTGGGTGGAATAATATACTGTATTTATTTATATAACTAGAGGCTTAATGTAGTGTGTTTTCAGAAGATACTTTAGGGCTGCACAATTTGATTTCTGGATGCCTTTTTTGTTTTGGAAGCTCAAACTGGGGCCAAATTTATATGGCCTGCAGTTTTCCTATTGATATTTTTTCGTAGAAACTGAATTCTGATTTAGAAAATCAGTTAGTGTGCATACTCACACTGTCACACCCTTGCAAACGTTAATTATTATGGGTAAGTTGCTGGCTTCAAACTGACCGACTTATGCTATATGTTTTCTTCAGTTTGTTGATTAACGAGTGGAATATTCTAAACAAAGATGTTGATGCTGTTAGTGCCCCCATACCTGAGAAGATTTGGCAACGTCTTCCTCGTAGAATTGAGAATAAATATATTGTGGTAATTATGTTTCTGGCTATGGTATTACTTTCATTTATTTATTTATTATTATTATTATTAGCAGGTGGGTGTTTTGTCTTTTCTTTTACAATACTCTTTTCTGTATTATAATGTAATTAGTTATGATTGAAAACAATTTTGTTCTCATTGGATTGCTTATCTCTATTATTGATATTCAATTCTTGGCCATTACTCTGCTTGAATTAAGAATTTGCATCCATAATATAATTTCTCTTAACTAAGTTGTATTTTGACCTGTCAAGTCAATTAGATTGGGTTGAGGTTTGGTAATTTGGTTTCATTTCATTTGCATATGGGATCATTTCGGTTTAGGATAGGTAAATGCATGTTTGTGAATTAGTGACCCAATATTTCAGTTTCATGTCAATCATATAGACCAATAATTCCTCTTTTCCCCTTAGATCTGGTTATAGTGCGAAGATTGGTTTACATAAATTTATTAAGAATTATGCTCTGATTCTAGATATGATATGATAAGCTGAAATTTGAAATTTTCCGGTGATTTCTAACACTTTGGCCTTTTAGCAATTAGCTAAGCTGGCTCATTTTGCTGTTTGACGAGCTAAAAGCGTGTACCATATGCAGTTGTATGGTAAAATTAGTGATTGGTCATATGCTCGTATTATTCAAAATGACAGCGTTTTAGGCAGAATAGTTTTTAAATTTTTTGATGCCAACAACCATTGAAAAAGCTGCTCGCCTGCTCTAGTTAGGTTTTTATTTATATTTTTATCTTTATATAATTATTTGCTTTTAATCAATTTTCAATGTATTTAACAGTATCAGGTCGATCCAAAATAGGCTGTATTGTATGACCCTCAAATTGTTGAATCATTTGGGCTGACCCTCCTAAGCTTAGTTGTCATTATTTATCTTTAACTTTCACATTTCTTGTCTCTATCTGCCTCCTTCGATCCCAACAGGTTCCTCGCCAGACTAATGATTATGATTGCGGCCTCTTTGTGTTATATTACATGGAACGATTCATACTTGAAGCACCTAAAAGGCTTACGAGGCAACTTTTAACTATGGTACAGTCTTTTACATCTAGATACACTATTGAATATTGATCATCCTGGGTTCAGTTTCACAGTTTTCTCTTTTCTAATTTGTTCATATGTGCTCATTTGCCTTTTCTATTCTATTCTCAGTTTGGGAAGCACTGGTTCAAACCTCAAGAAGCCTCTAGTTTGAGAGGGAAAATAAAAAAGATACTCCAGGAAGAATTCAAGGAGGAACCAAAACAGGATAGCTGGACCTGGGAACCTGTGTGTTTGCCTGTAAATGCTGAAACAACAAAATCCAAAGACCTTGCTGAAATTTCATGACAGCTAAAGCCTAAAATATTGTTGCTGTGTCCCTATATTTGGTATAGATTAACTACGGCGGGTTAGAGCTTGGAGATCTCTCTCCTTACAGTTTATAGCTGCAATGAGGCACTTTGCATAGGAGCTGCACATACATTTCCTAGTTAGTTTTGTATAGATAGAAGTAGATTTGGAATCTTGTCGTTATAATGTAAGAAGTTACTGGGCAGAATATCAAGCCTTTTTAGCCAACTTGCTATTCCTTTCTGAGTACCAGGAGGTAGCTTCTTAAAGGTTTACTCGTCCATTGTACAGAATGGGTTAGGATTTCTGTAACCAGCGATTGCGGCTTTTGAAAGCCTTCCCATCTTCATATTCGCCAGGTGCAACATTTAGGCGTTCACTTTTGTAAAGAAGACAAGCACCAAGTGGTAATAAAATTTACTTCTTTGCTCTGCAGAATTGTGTCTTTTCTGTGTCCATCACAGGGCGGTATGCCAGTATCCGGCTATCTGCTTTGCCGTTTTTGAGATTTTGGATTATGTTAAGGGACATTTGTCCTAACGTGTACTATATCCTTTGAAATGGCAAAATACTTTACAAATACCCCTCCCTCCAATTTGTTCCTCATTATGCCCCTGCTTTTCATAAATTTGAGGAAGAATGTATGTAAAACTGCTGAAATCACCTTGTCATTTTTTGGTAAATGCATAGGTACAACATTTAGCAGTGAAAATCAGTACATTAATGTCACAAAATAAGGCACTTCAGCTTATCATATTAAACTATGTATTAATCCATGAATATGCGAGGAACCATCAAGTCATAGTTTTAGCCTGGCTGGATCTCAGTAGATTTGTGGAAAGAAGCACGAGCAATGAGCTTGATTAGTATATCTCATACTGCTCCCTCTAAACGTGTCTATACATTCCAAACTGGAAACTACATCTTTCATCTCCGGCCTCTTCATCGGGTTTGACGACCAACATCTTTTCATGATTTTAGCTAATGACTTCGGGCAACACTTGGGAATGGAAGGTCTCAAGTCCTACAATTATCACATACAAATTTATGGGTTTATTCTTGAAATCATTATAATTTAGTGAGTATTCTCAATTTATGACTGATTAACAATATTGATCGTTACGTACCTTACTAAACTTTGAAGGTGAAAATGGCATCTCGCAACAATATATTTCCCACAAGCAAATTCCAAAGCTATACACATCACCTTTGGTGTCGTAAGGTTTTCCCTTAAGCACCTGTAAAAGACAATCTAGCTCGGTTAATTTCGAAAGCAACATGTTAGGAAAAAAAATAATTTAGACAACTAACAAGGGGTAAAATGTAAGTCCGACATAAATTGAGAATACTATCACTAGTCTTGCATTTACCTCAGGAGCCATATAGCCTAGCGTTCCAGTCTGTCCGATCAGTTTCCCTTGTACCAAAGAGACAAGGCGAGCGACTCCAAAGTCTGCAATCTTTAAGTGACCTTTCTCATCGAGAAGCATGTTTTCAGTCTTCACATCGCCGTGAACAATCATTTTCGAGTGAAGATATGATAACCTACAATACAATAGATTTTAGATCGAGCTAACAGTCCATCAATGACAATACGACATGAATCACATGATAACTTAATTATGGTAATTAAGGAGTTTTACCCTTTTGCCAAATCCAACGCTAACATAATAACAATATTTAGAGAAAGTTTTGTCCTTGAATTCCTTTTTAAGTATGACTTGAGTGTGCCTCCGGCAAGATATTCTGAAAGCATGTAATATAGGTCTTTTGATGCTCCTATGAACTGCGCACAAAGAGATTAAAAAAGTTAAAAAAATTATGAACTTTATTTTCTATCAAGTAATTAACAATTTAACACTAATAGTATACACATGCATCTTCTTCAACGAAAAGAATACATATGCATGTGCTTAATTAGGATATACCTAGAAAGCCCTAATTTTAGACCATCACTTTTTTTTGGGTTTAGAGAGCCACAACGGCGAGGGTGATCCCAGGATCTATTCCTCACTCTCTTATCAATTTCTTGAATTTACAAGACTTCAAAGTTCAAACCCCTTTCAATAATAATAAGGGAATCACAATGTAGATTATTCTAAATTATAGGAATTAATAAAAAGAAATCTCTAAAACTTTAATAGATTAAAAAAATAATAATAAAGATTTAAATTACCTTGATGACATTAGGATGATCTAATTTACTCCACATTGAAACCTCCTGATCAAAAAGTTTTTTCACTGAATCTTTTACCCTTTGGCATACTTGTTCAACTACAAGTACTTTAACTAAATTCATCACCAAAAAAAAAAAAAAAAAAAAAATTGATTTTGTTGGGTGCATAAAGAACAAAAAAAATAAGAATAAAATTAAATTGTTTGTACTGACCTACAACTTCTTGGCCATTATAGCATGCTTTGAACACAGAACTAATAGAGCCTTGGCTAATCACACTCTTCACTCTTAACATACGCAAATCAACAGTTTCGGAGTCCAAAATTGTTGTTGCTTCCATTTTTCTACGTACTGAAGCTATTAAACATGGAGTTTGTTATTATAGGCTGTTTACTAAAGATAATACCCTTAAGATTTGAAATAATTAACGAATTGGATTTTTCCAAGTTTTTGGTTGATATTTATTTTTGAAAAGATAGATTTGTTTTTAATTCAAATCTATCAAAAGATAGATTTGTTATAGTTAATAACTGATAAGCAATATATACCTAGTCAACTCGATAACTAAAATATAGCAACTTAAAAATTTTCACTCTTTGAGGCTTGCCCCTCTTTTGTACCCCAAAAAAAAAAAAAAAAAAAAAAAAAGACAAATTGTTCTTTAAAAAAAAAAAACCAAATTGTTGTTAAAAATTAAATAAATAAAAAATAGTTTAGAAGTAATGGAAAAAATAATCCAGATTATTTTTCTAAATTGTAAAAATTACTTAAAAAGTAGTAGAAAATAATTGAAACAAAAAAATTTCTATTTATATTTTACTCAGAAGACCTTACAATTTTAGAAATCTGAGTATATTTCACCTTAAAATACAAAGAAGCATTAGAATTGATTCAAAACAGTATAAAACTCAATGATTTGCAACACTACTGCACAATTTAGTGTAGGACTCCTTACGGCTGTTACCAATTGGCTGCTATACTGCATATAAACCAACAAATATACTTCGAAATTTGTATACGCTACAGTAGTGTATACATCTGGAGTTTTGGATATGTACAAACATCAATTCTTCTTACAAAAAGAATAATGAGGAATGTGCTGCCTATTCCAGACTTGTGATAGCGCTGCAAGAATCGTACTGACGGGCAACACCAGACGAAGCCAAAAATGTGATGTCCAGTTCTTCAATCTCATCTTGTAAATTCAGTGAGAAGGTCTTCAATATAAGACCAAATTAAGCTCCCAAAAATCAGTGTCATTTACTGCTACTACTATTTTTCTTACTTCAGCTATGAGACTAGAACTTTGCTGCGTCACCAATGTGCAGAGTACACAGATGTAAGTCACGTGTTAAAACCCCTTCAGCTTAAACTAGTCTGCATATTACCTACAAAATATACTATGATATACACCTTGGTCTTCAGGTATGTACACTTGACAATTTTCATAAGTTGGCAGCTTCAAAGTCTTCGCTGCTTCTTCTTCTGTGGTGTTCCATGCACTTGAGTTTTTCTCCCATATTTCTGCTGCTGAAAGTTCTCAAATGCTTCACACACCACTGCAACCTGCATGAATTTTTTATTTTAATTCAGTACTGGTACGGTATATTATTAATGGAAACAAGTATAACAGTCATATTTTTTACGAACCAGTTCAGGCTTCTTAGAGTACACCCGGACTATTCTATCTAGACAGCATGAAGGCAGTAGCTGGCTGATGCTTTGATCGCTAATAGTGAAGTTCTGATCAACATCATAGTCCTGAAATACATCACACAAAAATGTTTGACAGCATATTCTGGTAATAAGAAAATAATACATACTGTTAAGAATAGGTAATGTGCAAGGTATAAACTGAACTTTGTTCCCCAAATGCTCTGGTTGGCCTGATAAAACAGAGTACTATTTCCCTTTAGTTCAGCATCTTCAGCATATCACAACAGCTATATCCAGTTTATTTGAAGCACCGTAGAAATAACGTCATCAATCAAAGGTGGCTTAACAGAGAACTTTCAAACTCATCTTTCTTTGGTTCACTAAATTTTGAGGAAAGGAAACAGGAGATGGAGAGAAAGCAATGGAAAGGACAAAAGAAAAACAAGGCATATGGTGGAAAATGAGGCATTTCTACCTCAGTAGGGAGAATCTTTTCTGTCCTTAATAAAATCTATCTTCGAGAATTTCAATACAAGAAAATATCCTCTTATACTAACTAAACAAAGAAAAATAGAAAACCAGCTTTCATGAAAATGGACTTTTCCCCTAACTTAACACAGCAAAATGGAAATAAAAGCAAGATAGACACAAAATTGATTTTCATACCTGAAAGAATTTGATGCTGGAGACATAAGCAGAAGACAAATGTTAGTGCGAATAAAGAGTGTCACTAAGACCATTAAAGGTATTAACCATTTTTTATAGACCAATCTTATGTACCTTTTAAGTGGATTGTTTTTGCCTTGTGTCAGGTCAATCTTGATATTGCTCACAGCAACATCATCTTCTTGTAAGGTCACCCCACCAGACACCTACAGGAGATACAATTTAGAAAGAAAACCAGCATATATAATCATGGCCAATGTTGTCTTTGTACCTGTGAACAAATAATATCTTTGGCAGTAACTTCCTTGAAGTGCTCAAGACCGTCTCTTGGAACAGTGAATTCGTTGCAGAACTATTTGAAACAAAACAAAAAAAACAAGAAGCAGGAGGTTATTATCTACGAACTGTAATATATCACCAAATACCAAAATAATAGACTGAACACAAACCTGATAGAGATCTCTCCTTCTTATCCGCAAAATTAAGTCTCTAGACTCTTTCAACTCTGGGTGAGGATCAGTTTCAATTCTTTTTATTATAGTGTCATCCAACTTTTCATAAGCAGAATACAATGTTAGTACAGCAGATATAGACAGGTTATATGTGAGGAACTAAGGTATAAAACTATAGATAATACAAGCACGATTTTACCTTCCAAAATTCAGCAGGATCATGAATCTTAGAAGCAATTTGAAGAAAATTATTTGCTTTCAGCAGTGCATCAACCACCATAAGCTCTACTGCCTGCAAAACATGTCTTCTGTCAAATACTACTGCAATATTCTATGCTCAGCAACATCTTACTAGAATTATATCCAGTGCGACTAGACATCAAAGTAGATTAAACAAAGCACCTTCACTTTAGCATGCGTATAGACTGTTCGATGCAGATCAGCACGGGTATTGAACAGCTTGTGAACAGTAAGATCTGGCAGAATTGTGAAACAGGAACATGAGAAGATAATAACAATGGAAGTTCAGTGAAGGTACATATGTAATTTTTACTGACATTCCTTGGCTCTGTAGCATATCTCATCATCCATCACTCTCATGGTTTGCAGCAACCTGCAAGCAAGAGGTAAACATGTATGTCTCATGACTCAGGAGTCTGCTGAATGTAAGTTATGAATATAGCACACGAATATCAACTGTCAAATGACCTCTAGAGGAGAGCAATTGGATTGTGAGGTAAGAAGCAAGGAGTATTCCGTTTTGAACATGTAGTTCAGCAAATTTCTAATAACATTGCAGAAGAAACAGCATGTGATACGATACATACCTCTCAAATTGAAAGCTGCAGCCAAGACCACAAGCTCGAGAATCACGAACTATGTAGTCAAATCTGTGTGGGATTTGGGAACAGCATTAAGGGATGTTCAATACCAGAAAGCAAACAGCATTTACGCCAAGTAAAGTGGAAGTAAAATAAAAAAAAACACGCTTACTTGTCAACATCGATTCCATTTCTTCCATTTGCAACAATATCATATAAGAACCTCTTCTCCTTCACACGCTGTGGCAATAAAGTAGATCAGGACATGAAACTATATCTTTTCGAGGATACATGATAGTATGATACATTTTTGGGCACTAACTGAAAGTCATCAAAGCTAAACTATTATAATTCAATTTCTCACCTCTGCTGAACCATGCTCGGTACTGGCAACTATCATTTCCTATCAAAAAGAGAAATGCTTTGGTAAAAAATTCATAGAGACTGTGAAAAGTAAAATAGCCTCTACCATTCATTCCAGTCAGATAAAAATGAATTTTGGAATAAACATATAAGGATGATTCCGAGCTTCACGACAATAAAATTTTGTACTGGTCGACACAGTTAAGAGGACTCTCTTCTAACAAAACAACTATGATAGCAAAGGATTACTCCAGTAAATCAACCCCGCTAAAATCCTTACAACATTATAGAAGATTACTAAGTTGCCATTACACCAGATATCAAAAGGCTGTACAGCAAGAACAAGCTAGTAACAGTGCTATGATACCTTCACTTTCTTTAACATGCCATCTTCCATCTCTATGTGATGCTCATCAACTATGTAATCAACCAAGCGGTCAGACATATCCTCGTGAGACCTTCAACGGTATCATTCAACACAATAAACATTTTCTTTAGAAGTTAAGTGTCAATCAACAAATTACTTATAAAATAGAGCAACAGGAACGTCCTGACTTCAGAAAGTTTAAGAACACAATTACAGTTGAGAGAATACCATTTAGCACCACCAAGAACCTTGGGAAGGAACCCACTTTCAAACATGTGGCTGAATGGACCATGACCAACATCATGCAGTAGCCCTAAAAGACATTTTAAGCTACAGCAATTACTGATTTCAAATCAAAATAAGGTAAAAAATATAGAAAAGTTGATCAATTTACCAGCAATTTTTACCGACTGTACATCAAAAGGTTCAATTCCAAGCTCTGAACCCTACAAAAACATGCCTACATAAATAATCCTGATTCAATAAGATGTGAAAATTCATGCAAGTGCCTCACTTGGTATCTTTTAAGTTCATTAACAGCTTCACCAGCAAGATGATAGACTCCTAGCGAGTGCTCAAACCGAGAGTGTACAGCCCCAGGGAAAACCAGGTTTGTTACTCCTAAAAAGAACAAGCCATCAGATTTTGAACAGTGTTCCACATAGATATAGCATTGGTCAAGTCACTGAATAAAGAAAATGTACATAAATAAACAATTTAATCCAGTCAGGTCTCAGTGTTGTGAAAAAAAAAGCCAAAAAATTAACACATAGGACCATTCTTATTGCCATAGTTATATTGGGGCAACAGCTCGTCCTTTGAAGTGAATGATACGGAGTACTAATCAACAGACAAAATAAAGATTAAAAAAATGATCAGCATGAAACATTTAAGTTTTTCAAGACTGAATGATACGGAGTACTAATCAACAGACAAAATAAAGATTAAAAAAATGATCAGCATGACATAACTACTTTCTTGATGGAGATAGGAAATGAACCAAATGATTATATCATTATTAATGCCAGATATGCTAAAATACATCCAACAAGCAAAATTACAAGACTTGCTGGCTTTTCGGAGAAATAAGTTGATTATAAATTTATAATCACATGCCAGCAGAATCCATAATTTATCAAGCATATCAATGGACCAGGATATAATTAAAAGTCTCAAACAAAGTAAAAAAGCAATGACATAGAGAAGAAAAAAACTGAACTACGAGTTAAAAACTCACCAAGCTGCTTAAGATCGCGAAGTCTGCAAAAACAAAGTTTTAAGGGAGTAATTAGTCTAATGCCAAATTTGAAGGCCAAAAAATCGAGAAGAACATTATAATCACGGTAACACTTGCCTCTGGAATTGTTCGGTGTCTATGAACTTCAGTGCAAGCTGAAAACAACAATAAAAATCTTATATCTTAAATTACACTACATTAACAAAAAAACAGCGTATATATTTAGTTTGATTTTGACATTATTACAACCGAAAGCTACTTTGAATTAAGAAACTCTACACTTCTGACTTAGATAGTCAACTTATGAATGAAACTGCGCCAATTTCCGTTAAAAAGTGCAAAAAGTAAAGGCCATTAAATAATTTGACAATTTGATATTTCGATTTGCCAAAATTAATCTTAAAACTCTGTTTTATAAGATTTTTAATTAAATTCAATTTGCAATTTGCAGAAATTAACTCGCATAAGCATTTCATTATCGAAGAATGAATGAACACCACATGTTCGATGAAAGTCTTATCGGCAAATTCGCTAATAATAGTAATAATCAACCATACATACAAAAATTAAGTTGATTATACACTAAAATACTAAACAACGTCTAATTACTTCTTTGAATTTTCAAATAAATGCAACCAAATTATAGAAAATCGAAGGAGCACAAAATTTTTCGCAAATTCAAGATTTCGTAATTTCAACTCTAAAATTTTAAGAAGATTGCAATCACTTTCCGACTCTGTTTTCAGGTCTGCTCTAATTTCACTTAACATTTTAATTTGCAAAAATTAACCAGAATTAACCTCTAAAAACTCGAAAATGCAGGAAATTCGAACGCAAAAACATATAAAACGCAGAAAAATTAAGAAAAACAATACAAATATTTCCACAATTCGCCGAAATTTCGACGCTTAATTCTGTGAAGTAAACTACTAGTACTCGAATTCAAACATCTAATTCAAAAAGCAGCAAAACAAAAAAGTGAAAAATCTGGAAAAATGAGCATCAACATTCTTCAACAAAACGAGCAATTAACAGTAGAAAAGATAAAAAAAAAAAACAAAATACCGGATCAAGAAGAATGAATCCATGAACATTATCTTTAACATGCTTAGAATACCGGCGACAATCGGAAGAGCTGAGATTTTGCAGTTCGGAAACTCCGGCAGCGACGATTTCTCCCATATTTCTCCGAGCAGAAGGTAATTTGCAGAGTGAAAGTGAAAGGAAGAGAGAGAAAGTAGAGAGAGAAAGAGGAGAGAGAAAGAAGTAGCGTGCAAGGAAACTGGAGCAGCAAAATAAGCCTGCTTTTCTCTTTGTTCAGTGACAAACAGAGAGAATTTTGAGAGGAAATGTGTATATATAGGGGTATGCCATATGCCTTTTTTTTCTTTTTCTTTTTTTTTAAGAACCTATTTATTTATTACAGGTTATTTATTTTTTTACGAGTATTTAATTTGATTTATTGCTTTTAATGTTGGGGTGATAGATATGAAAAGACTGTCGTTTCTTGATTAAGGTGGGGTTACATTTTTGTTTAATTGGTTAGGAGTGTAGTAATTTGGGGAATGTGTTAAAGATTTGCAATTAATACCAAGTACAATAAATAAATAAATAAATAAATAAGTTTGATGAATCAATTTACTTGTTATCTCCTTAATAAATCTCAATAACTACCCTATAACTACTCACTTAGGGCTGTTTACTTCACCTTATTTCAATTCAACTTAGTTCAGTTCAGTCCAGTTGAGTTTTCTATTTACTTCTCTCATAAAATATTTTGTTTAGTTCAATTGAGTTCTCTATTTCCTTCTCTTATAAAATATTTAGTTTAGTTAAGTTCATCTCAATTCAGTAAATCAGAACAGACCCTTAGCTTAAATAAAAATATGTTACTATTTTTTTTTTAGCAATATTTGTTATCTAGTTGAGATTTATAGTTAGGGTGTTTCATATTTGATTTTTTTATTTGTCAAATTCACTTACATAGATATAGGCTAAATATATTCTTATCTGAATTGATCTGAATATATTTATCTTAAATCTATAATATTGAAATCATTAACTCTAATCTTTAATTTGTTTGAACAATTTTTTTTGTGAAATAAATAAAAATGAGATAAATTGGACAATATACATGGTAAAAATTAATCTGAAGGAAGAGAAACACATTTAATCCACTTACATTTGTCTACTCTTTATTTCAATGACAAATCTGTTTTTCTCCAAACAAATTACATTTTTTTTAAAGGTAAGGAAAAAAAATTAGGAAGTCCTCTTCTTGAGGAAAATTTCTAATGTAAAATAAAATACACCATTAAGTAATGAAATACTTTGTACTTGTATGGTATAGTATTCCAAAATGGAAATAACAATATTATTAAAATAAATAAATAATAGTGACAAAGACTATAGTCTTTAAAAAAATAAGCCGACATTAATTGACTTCTTTGTAAAAAAAAAAAAAAATTGACTTCTTTGTTTATTGATTTGTTGACATAATAAATTAATGTTGTAGGCACCACCCCCTACATCTTTTGTCCAATTTTAGTGGTGAGTAATCTATGGCCAAATGAGCAAATACAGAATAGAAGTACAGAACTATACAAAGTATGATTGAGTTTGACACTGTATTATATTCATTATTGTGTTGTCACATCACATGCAACCAGTTTCAAGTTGAACAATTTTATTTTTAGCTGTGTCAATGATTGTTTTTCCAATATTTGGCTATATATTTCTTGCTTCCTAAGTAAGAATAGCAGCAGAGTGCTCTTTCTCTATTCTATATACTTAAGTCTGTTATGTACTTTTTTTAAAGAAGGAAATATACAAGAAGTTAGACTAGTTTTCTCTCGAGAATATAACTCCACTTATTTGAAGTAATTACAAAAAAAAAAAATTATTATCTAAAGGATCAATATCTTGCTACGTATGCATGAAATTCCCTAAAAAAGCAACATAATCTGCAGCTCTACTGCCTTCTCTATAGATATGCTTGGATTCGACGGAAGAGAAAAAGACGAAGGAGCTCCCTAACATCTTCTAGCGGTACCTGAATCATCCATGAACATTGAGCTTTACCTTACAAAATATTAATTTATAGTTTGTTATGTACTTATGTCTTGTTCTTAAGAAAAATAAGAAGCTGTCTAAATACAAGATACAACAAGACAAAATGAATTTTCCCCGATGTCGGTTAGAGTTTGTTGTGTTCATTCAACTTAATTTTTATTCATTTCAGAAAAATAAGTTTAGATAAAGATAAATTTAAGATGAGTAAATTATGATAAAGGGTGCTTAGGTTTAATTTACAATTAAAATACTTCAATATCATATGTTCATATACAAAACACAGTTAACACACACGCACTGAAAAAATACAAGTTTATCTTCATGATAAACTTTAGTTGTTTATCTAGGGTTAAAAATTTAAAATAGTCAAGTACTTTGGACATGTATGGGCAGCAAAGTCATTTCACTAGTTCATATTTTTAACGCCAAAAATCTACTTCCTCTATTTCTTTTTAGTTGACACGTTTTTTTAGTCACGTTTGCCAATGCACAAATTAAATCATTAATATTTTTAATTACCGATAAGCAAAAATTATAAAAAGTTGATATTATGAAAATGTACATTGTGACGAATCTAACAAGATCCCACTTGACTTTATATTTCCTTACATATAAATCACAAAACATGGTCAAAAGAGATGTGTGAATAGTGCTAAAGTCAAAACGTGTCAACTAATAAAAAACGGAGGTAGTATTACTTTAGACGTGAATGTCGTTCTCGAAATTTTAGAACTAACAATGGAGAAAACTTTTCAATGGAAGAAATCAAGCTCAATAGTAGTCAATAATGGCGGACTTGGTGGTTGATCCCGTCCTTGATTTCACCCTTTTCATAGGGTTTTTCGTTTAATTAGATGGCGAAGCTGTCGATAATGGTGATGTCGATGGAGATGGGGGTGCGGTGGAAGGTTGGTTGGGGATGAAGAAGATCGAAGCTCAAGCTCCTTCAATAGAATTAACTCGACAAAAATGGAGACGAAATGATGGTAAGTGGGATGATGAAGAAGAAAGTTTTAGCACTTAAATTAACGACGCAATTCACCAACTTTATAGCTGAAGCCCATAAAACAGACGAAACTCTTATTTTAATCTTAAGACATGATTTTCTACACTACTTATTACAAACATGCCATTAGATAAACAAAATTCGTCTATCATTAAGATAAATAGGGGTTGCCCTCCACACACACCCTTAATATTCTATGTTGCTATGCGTGTCCAGAATGTCCACTATTTGTTACTCCCTTTGTCTCTTAATGTTTGTTCTTTTTAAAAAATAAAAATAAAAAACCAGCCCCTACTCTTCGTATTTGTTTAATCACAACAATAATCATTGCACATAATTATAGGAAAATTATAGAACAGGGACCAAAGTGAGTTTTATACTCTCTAGTCCGATCGCGTTTGTTCTTCTCATTTGGTGTAGGAGAGTTAACTAAGGAAAACATTTTCGTCCAAATCCAATAAATATTTGATATCTATATGCTATAGCTACACGATGAAAAGTAACAATAGCAATTAAAGGGTTGAATATACAAGCAAATGGCCTAATAGCATGAGATTAGTTGTAGATAAATCTGTCTAAAGTCAGGATTCAAGCGTTTAATACTTTCTCAAATTGAGGAGGGACTCGAAGCAAAGGGGCTTGAAAGTCTCCAGGTTTTCCGAGTTGGCCACAAGCAGCCATTTGATCATCACCCCTACTAAGGCGTAAGAAGACAGTGCAACCACCAGCTGCCAGAACATTCCGGAACTCAATCATCTTGTCCTCTTTGGTTGGCTTGAAGCGAGACCCGCTGTGAGGATTAAACTGGATTAGATTGATCTTGCATGGTATGTCTTGAACAAGACTAATAAGCCTCTTCGCATCCTCCATGCTGTAAACCATGAACAAGAAGTAATTCAGGAAGTAACTCACAAAACAAGTGTATGGCAAAAAGCCTAGGCCTAGGGATAACTTGAGAAACCGCACATAAAATGACCCCCAGTTGATCAGAGAACACCCCTTCCCAATTCCTGTGATAGGGTTGAGGACCCCCTGTATCTTGCCCTTTTTTTTTGTAAAAAAAAAAAAACAGAAAAAAGATCAGAGAACACTAAAAACACTCCAAGATATGCAGGCAACTACTTAATAATGCATTTAAAGAGGACCATACTAACTGTAGCAAGACTGCAAGAGGCTGTACAACACAAAGGAACTAACCTGTCATTGACTCCAGCAAGCATCACATATTCAAAGAGAACTTTGTAATTATGTCTATGTCGCAATTCATCCCTAAGTGTTCCAAGAAGTAGTTCCAAGTTATACTTCCGGTTTATTGGCATGATCCAGTTCCTCACCTGAAAGTTTACCCTCGGGATGTTAGCTCTATCTTCCATCTTTACAAGAACTACAAACGAAGAGGAAAGCGCCTCGGGCTGTAGCATATTACCTCATCAGTAGTAGCATTCAAACTAACCGCAAGAGCACAATTGGATTCATGAAGAAAACGCTTCAATTGTGGGACCAGCCCACTGGTTGAAATTGTAACCTTCCGCGGACTGAAATGAAGTCCTTGGTCATCCACCATTACATCTGCTGCTTTCACGACATTGTCAACATTCTGAAGTGGTTCTCCCATGCCCTACAGATAATACATTTTTGACAGTCAGTAAAACAGCAACCAATTATTAGGAAACAAAACAATTTATATGCTGCATATACTACTCTGTTAGTCTAGTCATAGTATTTGCAACAATCATTTAGTAGCAGGAGTGGTCAAGAAATTTGACAGCCCACCCTGCTTAAGGTGGGAGCATCTTTAAGGCAATATTATCTTGTTGGCTATTGTTGTTACTGTGCAAGCCAAAATAAACTGTAAGCTTATCAAGCAAAACCAATCAGTGACCAGTCTTACGTGTGATTAAAAAGATAAAAAACATATTACACACAAATTAAAAATGCACAGCGCGATCCTCTCAGGCAGTGGCTGACAAAACAAAGTATCATACTTGGCAAAAGGATAAAGAAAATTCTCTAAGCCACAAGCAATTTATCTAAAATCAAACACTTACCATGAAAACAACATTGGTAATTGACCCAACTTCCTCTGTGAACAAACGTCGAGCAAATACAGCCTGTTCTACAATCTCAGCAGCAGTTAGGTGCCTTGTTAATCCCATCCTGAAAAATAAAATTCTTCATGACTGCTGAAAATAATATAGATGACAACAAGTCATGAGAATCAACTTATGATAGAACCTTGCCTTCCAGTGAAGCAAAACTGACAATTCATGGCACAACCCACTTGACTTGAAACACACACTGTATTTCTTCCCCGATCACAAGGAATAATAACTGTTTCGATTACCAGTCCATCTTCCAAAGTGAATAATATCTGCAAGCTCCTGTGAAGTTCAGGATCATTGAGAAGATTTTTATGTACAAATAACAAACAATGGAAGGAAACACACTGATAAATTTTATTCGCTCAACAAAAAATAATATATGGTAAAATTGGCAATCACACTAATAAGAAAGTTCCTTTTCACCTTTTTAGTTCCATCAGATGCTGAGCGAACCTCTTTCAGAGACAAGGCCCTAAAATCTGCATGAGCACTCAGCATTTTTCTGAAATCTTTGTTTAGACCTATGTGATGAAAAATTAAATTTTATCATCAAAGAGCTTGACAGAAAGAATCAAAATCTAACTACATCCATTTCAAAATATTAAGCCACATTTAATTTTGAGTTTGCTAACTTTCGATATAATGCAATAAATTGTTGCTATGTTTACAAAAAATAAAGACCCTTTCAAAGTATGTCAACATATTTTTAGCTGTCTTTACAACGAGACAATGAAAATCAATATATTGAAAACGGCCAATCTTTTACAGATGGAGGAGCTAAATGTTTAGTAGCTAGAGAAAATTAAATGGAAAATATGGGACAAACAAAACCATATTCAATGTGCAAGCCAATTACCTTCCAATTCCTCACTAGAATGAGCCCAAATGTTGTCACCATAGAGACGTTTCCACAACATCAGCGCCTGACCAGGCCTAAACCCATGTGATTGAACCCATTTCTGTCAAAAATCAAATTTCAAACGAGAATTCAACAATAGATTATTAGATTATTCCACCAAAAGGCAACAAGTAGTGGTACGATCACAAATGTTTATCACAGCATGGTGGACCTTCAAGCTTAGGCAATATGTACAAAGTTGATTCATATTTCACACAAAAGCACTTAGCCATTGACTCTCTTTGGATGTAGTGATTCCAATTTAGTTGGACTGTAATTCCTCACATTAGAATCTACTATCCAAAAGTCCACATCTAAATCCAAGTCAATCAAACCCAAAACATTTATTCTTGTATCATTTCATCTCTCAAAGTTCAAGATTGACCATAAAAAAATACTTCCTAAACCGCCCCCTATGCCCCTAATTATCAATAATCATACTAAGGGCCTGTTCTTATTTTCACTTCAGTTCAGTTCCTAATTTCCCACCAGCCGAGCCCGGCTCAGTAAATCAGAACAGGCCCTAATTTGCAATGTCCAATGTCATACACACAATGTACAAAAGTGAAACTTTCCAGGAAATAGAATCATTTATGCCAAAAACTCTTGCAGTCATTCTAGTTAATATATAACAAATTAAAATTAAAAAAAAAAAAAAAAAAAAAAAAAGCCCCTTTTGTTTCTAAAATTAAGAAAATAAATTAACATACTTCAAGCTCGTGGTATCTCATTCCCTTGATCAAAGTCTTGGGTTTCTCTTCATCGGATTTGATCTCAGCAGCTCCTACACCAAAAGAAAAAGAAAAAAAAAATCAAATTTTTATTCCAAATTTGAAAGGAAAAAATTATAATAAAAATGAATTACCAGAAAAAAAGGAATTATTTGGGATGGAATGGAGAGGGTAGGAAGGAGAAGAAGCGGTTGCGGAAAGAGAGCGGCGACGATGGTGGGATGGGAGGAGAGAGAAGAGAATTTGAGATGATGGTGATGGAAAATGAAGGGTGGAGATTGAAGGAGAAGGAGAAGTAGAAGTGAGAAGTAGAGGATTAAAACCCAGAACAATACGCCTCATCCAAATGCAACTTCTCTCCATTTCTGTGTATTCTGAGAACAAAGAAAGGAGAGGAGAGTAGGGCTTATGAGTTTATCACTTCAACTGTAATTACTGGGTAGCAGCTAGCAGTTTAGCACCATCAGTAATTCAATTAGTTGATTAAGGATTGAAACGACGTCGTTCAGTCCATTAAATAGTTTACATAGATTCTAGAACAAACCTTTGTCAAAAAATTAAATAGGTAATTAAAATCAAAAGTTAATGACTTAGGTTTTGTCAAATAACGAGTTGAGTTACAATTTAACATGTAATCGGCTTTAATTAATTAAGGGGTCGTTTGGTTACATCATTTAAAATGGGTTGAAATGGAGTTAGAATCCATTTCATCTATTTTTTGGGGGTTGAGGTTTTTTTATAGGAAAATTGTAAACTAATAATCCCACCTTTAGGTGGTCTTCCACAAACAATCCCACCTTTCTAAAATCCAGAAACAATCCCACCTATTCCCCCTATCTTCCATTAACGATCCTTCACCTGTTGAAACCGGTTAAAAAATTAGATTGCTTAGAACAACCGGTTTCTTCTAATTTAATTTCCAACCGTTAAAAAGCTTATACACCATTAATGCCTTCTCCCCTGTTCTTCTCTGAGAATTTTATAAATTGCCCCCCCCATCAATTAATTTTTTCATCTTTCTTCATCTCATCTCTTCATTTGTACTCAAAGCTTTCTTTTATTTTTTTTTTTCCATTTCGCTATCAATGGCAAGTCATAATTCAATTGGCTCCTCTTCAAGGTCGAGGTCGAAGCAAACCTCGTCTTCTCAGGTGGTTTGCTACCACAATGAAATTGCACCACTGAGGACAGTGCGCTACGATGGTCCAACAAAGGGGAAGCGGTTTTTTGGGTGCTCATACTGGCCTGTAAGTATTTGCGCACCAAATTGTTGTTTTTTTTTTTTTTTTTAATTTGCTTTGTTATTGCTGTAATAGCCTAATTTGGGTGATTTGTAGGAGCAGAGGACTTGTGGCTTTTTCAAGTGGGCTGATGAGGTGGATGATGTTCGTGATCTGCAGCATTTGGTTATGGAGAAGGAGACCAGAATTTGTGAGCTTGAGTCTGAAATGGACATGATGAAGGATAAAGTGAAGAGGCTCAAGGCAAAGAAAGAGAAGCTGGTTGAAGAGGTGGAGGAAATGGGCATTGCAACGACTGAAACAATGTTTGAACTCAAGGAAAACAACACTGACAAAAGGCTAATGCTTACTCTGGTCTTCTCTTGGGCATTTTTCACCCTTGTGCTGTTGATGAAATAGGGTGTGTTGATGATGGGGTTAAGGTAGTTTTTTGGGGTTGCTGTGAAGGTGTAGTATAAGTGGGTTGTGGGTTGGTTGGGACATCTGTATTTTGGGTAGTTTTCAGATGTGAAAGTGTTTGGTTTTTTTGCTTAATTGGCATGCTAGAATGGTATTCAGTATGCTAGGCTTGACTTAAAGAAGGAAGTAGGGCTTGACTGTAGTGTAGGTGCTGACCTTCACTGACTTTTGTAACCATGGCAATTTCAATGAATATATGACTTATGTTGCTTGGTTAAATTGTTGTTGCTGAAATTCTTGCAATTTAATTGTTGTTGCAGCCACTGTTTTAAACACTTTAATACAACATATATACTATGAAAAAATTGCACAAACAGAGAGCATATATAGCATAACATGAAATTCTTCAAAATACAAGACAAACTATGTTCAAATGAAGATACATAAACATAGGTTTGAATTGCATAAACTTAGGAATGTCATTGATCTTAACTAACTAATACATCCTTATTACATGTTGTTCTAATTTGAGGAACCCTGACTGAAGTTGTAGGAGAAAGTAGTGGTGTATGCTGAAACATCTTGAGGTCCTGCACTTCCTGGTGGCTGCATTGAAAAAAAAAAAAGGAGTTAGTTTTGTTTCCACATAAATAGGCTTTGTAATAAAATAGTCAATAAGTTACTGTCATACATTAGTGAATGTAGAGCCATCTGATGTCAAATAAACACCAAAACCTTGGGGGACCTGATTTCTTCCTCTGCCTCTTCCACCCCTTGATCCTCTACCACCCCTTGTTCCTCTACCACCTCTGTTACCTCCTGTTGTTGTGGTAACACCTCTTCCCATACTGCCTGAAGCTTCCCCTCCCCTACCAGTTCTCCCACCCTTACTAGTTGGAGCATCCCTTTCCCTAGCTCTGCCAGTTCCCCTTCCAGCTGAGTTGCCTCCCCTGCTGATCACTCTACCTCCCCTTCCTATTCTTGAAGGTTCAGCTGTTGCTGTTAGACGAGTAGAAGAGCATGGGTGCATAGGTTGGGAAGCTGCAGCCTCTTTCCTTGGCCTACCCCTTGCTCTCTTTGCTGGAGGCTCATCTAGGGTTTGTGGGGCTTGTGGCAGAGTAGTTCCTCTGATGGGGCACCTTCTCTTATTATGGCCCTTTTGTTGACACACAGAGCATGTCATTTCCATGCCATGTTTGGTCAACTTTCCTGGCTTTTTAGGGTCCTCAAATGGATCCTTTCTTCTATTCTTCCTTGGCCTTCCTGGTCCTACTTTGATGGGGGGTGGATCCATACTCAACTCTGATTGAGGCCAATGCCTTTCACCTTCAATTGGAGGGATTGAATTCTCATATGCTTTCAAGTACATCTCCTTCTTATAACACTCATCAACATAATCTTCTGCCTTCTTATGACAGAAAAAAATTGCAGCCACTGCATGGCAACATGGGATCCCACACATGTCCCATTTTCTGCATGTGCAAGTTCTTTTTTCTAGGTCCACAGACATAGTGTCCAAGATATGGCTCACTTGAAACACACTCTGTGAAGAAGGAATGACCTCACAATTAGCAGCTTCCTCTTTCTCTGGTTCTAGCTTCTTCTGAATCCTTGGACATAAAACACTCTTCCATTTTTCCATTTCCTGCCTCTTAATCACCAACCTCCTCATTAAAGCTGCCCTTATATCCTCCAACATATAAAGCAAATGTTTTGCCCTAGCATTAATGATATACCCATTAAATGTCTCAGCCATGTTAGATGTGATGGCATCTGCCTTCACATCAGTTTTCAAAAATGCCCTGCAGAAGACATTTGGGTTGTAACTTTTGAAGCCTGCAGCAGCTGCAGCATTAGTTGTCTCCAACTTATTAAGTGCATCTCTATAGTCAGCTTCACTATATGACTTTGCACAGCTCCAAAACATCAATTTCATTTCATCACCTCTGAAATTCTTGTGCCAATTTGAAAAAATATGTCTTGCACAATGTCTGTGCTCAGCTTGAGGGAGTGTCACACTAACCCCTCTTAGAATGGCCTAGTAAAGCAATATGTATTAATGAATTCAGCAAAAAAAAAAAACCAACATAACCAAATATATGTATTAATGAATTCAGGAAAAAAAAAAAAAAAAAACCAAAAACAGTTGAAGTTTATACCTGATGCTCATCTGACACAATCTCAGTTCCAGAACCATCACCAAGCTGAAGGCTTTTGCTGAGGTTATTCAGAAACCACTCCCAGGAAGTATTATTTTCACCCTCCACCACTGCCCAAGCAATTGGGTACATCTGATCATTCCCATCTCTGCTTACAGCAGACATCAACTGTCCCCCTAGGAATGTCTTCAAAAAGCAAGCATCAACACATATAATTTTTCTGCAACCCTCCATCCAACCTTTTTGCAATCCCTCAAAACAGACATACAACCTCTGAAAAATCTGTGGTGGCTTATTCTTGTCCATGTATGTGACTAAGTCCAACTGTGTGTTTGGACTGGACCTTTTCAAGGCTTCAAGATACCTGCCAACCTTCCCATAATGCTCTCTCATGGAGCCATGAAGCTTTTCGTGAGCATGCCACTTTACCTTGTAAGCAAACTCTTTCCTAATGATAACCCTGTAAGCTCTCCTAACTGTTTCAATGATCTCTTTAGCTGGCCAATGAGGCCTAGCCTTAAACACATCAAGTAGTTGTTCTGCCAACCATGACCCTTTCAGCTGCTTGTTTTTCTCCATAGTTCTGATGCAACTATGGTTTGACACTACTGTTTTAACTACAAAGGAACCTCTCCAGGAGTCCCAAGAGGCATACAACCTAAAAGGACACCCTTCACTGCACCTCACACCAATTCTTTGTTGCCTTCTTTTATTTGCTGTCACAATAGTTAGATTTCTACCTTGAAAAATTGCAAACTTAGCAACAGCTTGCTTGAAGTCCTCCCTAGTTGCAAATCTATGCCCAACTTTCCACTGAAACTGAGTAAAGTCAGTCTCAAGCCCTACAAGCAGACCTCTCCTGCTCTTTCTTTCCCCAATTGTCTCCTCTTCATCACTTCCCCTAGGTGTGTGAATTTCTTCATCAGATTCTTCATATTCAGAGTTGTTACCAGCCTGTTTTCCACCATCCCCAGCTTGTTTACTAGTCTCCCCAACCTGTATACTACTCTCACCCCCTTTGTTCCCCTCCTGTTGTGCAGCTAAATTACCCTTAGCAGCTTGAACTTGTAGTGATTGTGCCTATTCTACTACACTACAATTGAAACCTTTCACTCTTTCCCTTGCCTCCCTTTGCTCATCATCACTACTATCAGCATCAAAATCCTCTGGCTCCTTCAACTCTGCAATGTCACTAACATCATCATCTTCCCCATCTAAATCAAAGTTAGCTTGATAAATCTCATAATCACCTAGCCAATCCTCTTCCTCTTACTCATTTCTGAGATTAACCTCATCCTCATACTCATCTGCATCAGACTCACCCTCCAAATCATCTTCTAACACATAATCTTTATCATCATCATCTTCATCACTTTCTAAGCCATACAGTAACTCATCTATGGCAATGGGGCTATTAGGTCTGTCTTCCTCCCAATCATAGTCCCCTGGCACTTCACATCTAATGAATTCAGAATGAGGCTCTAATGTGTTTTCTGTTTGAGTTGGGGTTGCTGTTGTTTGACTAGGGTTTTCTGGTAATGAAATGGAGGTACTAGATCTAGGAAATGGTTGAAGTTGTTTGTTTGTTGTTAGAGTGGGGACCACTTCTACTGCTTTTCCTTTAGACTTTTTCAACACATGCAGCTTCTCTGAAACTGCACTAGATGCCTGACTCAAAATGCCAGCTCTCTTAGATATCAATTTTTTGGGCCTATTGGGCTCATGTTCTGTGGCAACAATGGCTGAAGTGGGCTGGGTTGTGGTATTGGATCCAGTCTGGGATTGTTTAACAAATTCAGGCTGAACATCATCAACAACTACATACAAGTCTACTGTTCTGTTCTCCACCATTACCCTACCCAATTCTCTGAATTCATCATCAGTAAATGCAGACTTTAACCCACCCCTCAAGTCAAGTGCAGGATTTAAGTAATAAAGTTTGAAATTTCCAGAATAATTACCACATTTAGCAACTAATTCCTTCATATAAAACCAACACAACTCATCAACATCAACATCAAAAGTTCTGAACTTCCCTCCCAAATAAACCCAGTAACCATTACTGTCAAATTTAAACTTCCCACCATGATATATTTTCAAACATGCAAGACCCATTACAATACGCAAACAGTCTCAATAACTACTTAAATTACTCTTCACTATGTTAATCGAAGCTATCTTCGTTTAATTGCTTTAATTCGCAAATTTAAGAAAGCTAGGGTTTGTCGAAAATTTACCTCTAATTAGCCCACCTTGAATTGTTGTGCTAAGGACCTTAATTTCCTTCAATCAATGAACAATTGCAATCCTTTCGATGAAGATAAGTTTCTGAAAGTTAATTTTTTTTTTTTTTAATTGTTACTTTGTTTCATAAAAATGGCGAAACTTATGTTTTTTTTGGGGGAAAACCGTTGGAGAAGAAAGACTTTAGGGAGGGAAATAGAATAGGTTTACCGGTTTAAGGGGTAACCTGTAAAAAGGATCGTTAATGGAAGATAGGGGGAATAGGTGGGATTGTTTCTGGATTTTAGAAAGGTGGGATTGTTTGTGGAAGACCACCTAAAGGTGGGATTATTAGTTTACAATTTTCCTTTTTTATAAAGGAATCTCATACATAAGGGGTTCTAACTCCATTCATACTCAAGGAATCCAACATGAAATCCATTCCAAAAATAAAACCAACTAACTTTCAACCTAGGGCTTGTTCAATTCAACTTAATTTCAGTTCATTTTAACTTCAATCAGTTCAGTTTAGTTCAGCTCCGCTCCAATCAGTTCACTTACTAATTTTCTTCTCTCATAAAATATTCATTTTAGCTCAGTTCAACTCTAATCAATTCAGTTCAATAAATGTAAACAGACCCTTAGTATGAGTTTTAAAATCCATACCTCTATTATGAGATTACATACCAATTCATTCCAACTTGATGAATCAAACACCCCTAAGTGGGTAAGTTGATAAGCCATTTTGGGAAGAAGTATGGCCACCATAAGATTTATCACGTGTCAAATTATGCATATTTGATCAATTAACACAGGCTTTATGCAAGTTTGAGAGACAGATGGTGTTGTGCGACAGCGGAAGCAAAGGTCGAAAACAAACAAGAAAACAATAAAGAAATTCAATGCAAACAATAAGAACAACACCAAGAATTTACGTGGTTCACTATCGATGTGATAGCTACGTCCACGGGCACCGAGATCGAATGATTTCACTATAAACTGCAAAGATTACAAAGATGATTCTTGTATTTCTCAAGAACGGCTCTCACTCTGTCTCTCTTCACCCTAATACTGATTTTAGGGAGGTTTTATATTAATCCCTAATTAAAAGATACTTGGGCAAAAAGATAATAAAATAAGATAACCTAAAACCGCAAAATCCGCGTTCCGTATTTTTCCTTCTCCGCCCGGTCAGACCGGGCAAGGTCTGCCCGATCGGGCGCGAGAAGAAGACTCCATACGAATGCTTCAACGTATCCAACCCCCACCGCCCGGTCAGACCGGGCAAGGTCTGCCCGATCGGGCGAAGGCTCGCCCGGTCGGGCGCGAGAGCAGCTTCTTCAACGAATTTGCCAGGCACCTCTTCTTCTTCCGCCCGGTCAGACCGGGCAATGTCCGCCCGATCGGGCGGACAAAGCTACGAAGTACGAGTCACCTAATATACTTATCAACAATCTCCACCTTGACGAGAACTCGTAGTCAGCAAACGACCCCATCAAGACATAGTGAAAAAACATCTCAAGCCAAACCCGATGCAGGACTCATGCATAAGCCATACATCCCGATAAGTCTTCAACCAAGACCCATCACATACTCGTCTCCAAGTATAACAACTCATAATGCTCCACCTGCATCACAAGCCCCGGGCAAGCTCCACCTTAATGCCAACACACCTACACCAGGAGCTCCCCAACTTCGCCCCTCAGGGCCTACTACATCACGTAGTAATCAATATTTAGCAAGTCTAAGCAATGTTTAAACTTGCTAAACGGAACAGGCTTAGTGAAGAAATCAGCCGGGTTGTCAGCAGTCCCAATCTTCTTCACCTTAATCCTCTTGTCAGTACGTAAGAAATGATACCTGACATCAATGTGCTTCGTCCGATCATGGTGTACTTGATCTTTAGCTAAGCAAATCGCACTTAGACTATCACAATACACTATAGCAAAATCCTGTGCAATACCCAGTTCACCTACTAGGCCTTTGAGCCGAATAGACTCCTTAGCTGCAGAAGTTAGAGCCATATACTCAGCTTCAGTAGTTGACAACGTAACTGATGACTGCAATGTAGACTTCCAACTAACCACAGAACCACCCAAAGTGAACACATAACCAGTCACAGACCTCCTGGTATCCACATCAGCTGCATAATCAGAATCACTGTACCCAGTGACCAAGCATTCCTTACCATTCCCGTACACAAGACCAATATCAGCTGTCCCTCTCAGGTAGCGAAAAATCCTTTTCACCCCTTGCCAGTGTTCCCTCCCAGGTCGAGCCATAAACCTGCTTACAACACTAACGGCATGCGCAATATCCGGCCTAGTACAGACCATAGCATACATCAAACAACCAACCGCATTTGCATATGGAACTCTAGACATATAAGACAACTCCTCCTCTGATTGAGGTGACATAGACAAAGACAACTTACAACTAACAGTAGTTGGCGTACTTATAGGCTTCGATTTTTCCATCCCAAAACGAGACAAAATCTTTTCAATGTAGCTTTTCTGAGTCAAGAAAAGCTTACCTCTAGCCCGATCCCTGTAGATCTCCATACCCAAAATCTTCCTAGCTGCACCCAAGTCTTTCATGTCAAACTCCGAGTTAAGCATCTCCTTTAATCTAGCAATATCAGATTTATTCTTTGTGGCAACCAACATGTCATCAACATATAACAAAAGATAAATCATGGAACCATTATCCAGCTTACTATGATACACACAGCAATCATATGAATTCCTGTCAAAACCTTGTGAAACCATAAAAGAATCAAACCTTTTGTACCACTGTCGGGGGGATTGCTTAAGTCCATACAATGACTTTAGCAATCTGCAGGCATAGTGTTCCTTTCCAGGAACTTCGAATCCTTCGGGCTGCTTCATCAGAATCTCCTCCTCCAAATCGCCATGAAGGAAAGCCGTTTTAACATCCAACTGCTCCAGCTCAAGATCAAAATGTGCTACAATTGACAATAACACACGGATAGAAGTATGTCGAACCACAGGTGAGAATATCTCAACAAAATCAACCCCTTCTACCTGACTGAACCCCTTAGCAACTAGCCTAGCCTTAAAACGTATTTGCTCAGTTTCCGACAACCCTTCTTTCTTCTTGTAAATCCATTTACAACCCACAAGCTTCCTCCCTTCCGGTACCTTTACCAGTTCCCACACTCTGTTCTTGTAAAGAGACTGCATCTCTTCACCCATTGCGGCAAGCCATTGCGCAGACTCACTACAACTAATTGCTTGTTTATATGTGGCAGGTTCAAATGACTCTACATCATCAGCTACACTCAATGCATAACCTGTCATCGCATCAACACAGCAATTTCTTCCCTCCATCTCTTCAATCAATCTAACAGGCTTCTTGATAACTCGTTTAGGCATCTCAAGAATGGTGTCAGGTTGACTAGATGACCCCTGATTAGATTGCTCCACCTCATCCCCAGAGTTAGAATGAGTAGGAGTAATCTCAGGTTCAGGAGTACCCGGCACTGGAACATCAGCATCATCATCAATATATTGTACCCGAGGTAAATCAGCAATGGTAGACTGATGTACCTCAAGTACCCCATCTGTCTGTAATAAATTGTCTCCTTCCCTTCTCAAATCTGAAATCTCTGCATTTTTAATTGAATACATGGTGTTTTCATCGAAAGTAACATCCCTACTAAGAATGACCCGACCCTCCGAAGGTGAAAAAATTCTAAACCCCTTCACACCATCCCCGTACCCAACAAAACACCCCTTCTTGGCTCGTGGATCCAGCTTACCCTCAATAACATGATAATAAGCAACACAACCAAAAATCTTCAAATTCGAAAAATTAGGCAACTTACCACTCCAGATCTCAAACGGAATTTTGGAATCAATTCCAGAATGAGGACCCCTATTAATGACATAACAAGCTGTTAACACAGCTTCACTCCAGTACCTCCTCCCAAGCCCTGCATTAGAGAGCATGCATCGGACTCTCTCTAGCAGTGTCTGATTAACCCGTTCTGCTACACCGTTCTGCTGTGGTGTCTTCCTGACAGTATGATGCCGACCTATACCCTCATCTGCACAGAACTGATTAAACTCGTCTTTGCAAAACTCTAGCCCATTGTCCGTTCGTAGCTTCTTGATCTTCCTTCCTTGTCGATTTTCCACCAAAGCTTTCCATTGCTTGAAAACTTTGAAGGCCTCATCCTTTGACTTAAGCAACCTAAGCCATGTGTATCGGGACTTGTCATCAACAAATGACACAAAATAGTGGTAACCTCCCATACCTTCAACTCTAGATGGACCCCAGCAATCTGAATGGATGTAATCGAGCACTGCATCAGTAATGTGAGCACCCTTGCTGAACTTTGACCTGTGTTTCTTACCAAACACACAATGCTCACAAAATTCAAGGTTGGCAACCTTGACCCCGGATAGAAGACCCCTCTTGGACAATAGCTGCATCCCCTTCTCCCCCATATGACCAAGCCTCATGTGCCAAATCTTAGTCATCTCCTGGTGAGATACAGATGCGCAAACCGCAGAACTAGGCAGTGTAACACCCTCAAAAACATAGAGGGTGTTCCTTTTGATACCCTTAAGTACCAACTCAGAACCTCTGAAAATACACAACTCCCCATCTGAAAACACACCATTGTACCCCAATTCATCCAGGGTACCCAATGAAATCAGATTCTTTCCTAAAGCAGGAACATGCCGTACATTAGTCAAAGTTAACCTCCGCCCATCAACAGTCCTCAACCTCATGGAACCAATACCTGTGACCTTACATGGAGCATTGTTACCGACTATAACCATACCCCCATTGCGAGGTTCATATGTATCAAACCAATCTCGACGTGGACACATATGGAACGAACACCCCGAATCTAGAACCCAGTTATCAGATAAATCATCAGACCTAGCAGAACTGACTAATGCTAAATCTTCCTCTGAATTATAGCTCTCATTCGGTTTCTCTTCAACTACAGCAGCCTGGGACTTGTTTTTCCTCACCGGACAATTATTCCTAAAGTGACCCGGTTCTTTACAGTAATAACATGTTTTAGTAGTAGTTTTACTAGATCCATCCTTGCCGTTTCCAGCACCCGACCCAGCATTGTTCCCCTTGTTAAACCCCTTATTCTTTTTAGACTTTCCGGACTTAACAAATAACCCACTACCATTATCCCCATTATCACTCGTAGCTTTCATTCTGAGTTCCCTAGTATGAAGTGCTGCCTTCACTTCTTCTAAGGTTATAGAATCCTTACCAACAACAAAAGACTCTACAAAATTCTCAAAGCTAGACGGTAGAGATACAAGTAAAATCAACGCAGCATCCTCATCATCAATTTTAACATCTAAATTACGTAAATCAAGCAAAATAGAGTTAAGTTTTTCTAGATGTTCCCGTAAGGAAGTACCTGACTGCATCCGGAGGCTAAACAACCGCTGTTTCAGTAATAATTTGTTGGTCAACGACTTAGTCATATACAATGACTCCAGCTTCAGCCACAATCCAGCCGCCGTTTCCTGATCAGCCACCTCCGTGATGATTTGATCATCAAGACTAAGTAATATGGTAGAGTGTGCCTTCTCTTCCATAACTTCTAACTGCGAGTCAGTCGGTCCGTCTCCTGACTCCGAAGTAGTACTCTTTGGAGCCAACGGACGCCATATCTGCTGTTGTTTTAACAGAGCCTTCATCTTAATTTGCCATAGCCCGAAACTATTTTTCCCGGTAAACTTCTCAATTCTTATTGTTGAATCTCCTGCCATTGTTATCTTCAAGAAACTCTCCAAGGATTGAACCTGAGCTCTGATACCAATTGTTGTGCGACAGCGGAAGCAAAGGTCGAAAACAAACAAGAAAACAATAAAGAAATTCAATGCAAACAATAAGAACAACACCAAGAATTTACGTGGTTCACTATCGATGTGATAGCTACGTCCACGGGCACCGAGATCGAATGATTTCACTATAAACTGCAAAGATTACAAAGATGATTCTTGTATTTCTCAAGAACGGCTCTCACTCTGTCTCTCTTCACCCTAATACTGATTTTAGGGAGGTTTTATATTAATCCCTAATTAAAAGATACTTGGGCAAAAAGATAATAAAATAAGATAACCTAAAACCGCAAAATCCGCGTTCCGTATTTTTCCTTCTCCGCCCGGTCAGACCGGGCAAGGTCTGCCCGATCGGGCGCGAGAAGAAGACTCCATACGAATGCTTCAACGTATCCAACCCCCACCGCCCGGTCAGACCGGGCAAGGTCTGCCCGATCGGGCGAAGGCTCGCCCGGTCGGGCGAAGGCTCGCCCGGTCGGGCGCGAGAGCAGCTTCTTCAACGAATTTGCCAGGCACCTCTTCTTCTTCCGCCCGGTCAGACCGGGCAATGTCCGCCCGATCGGGCGGACAAAGCTACGAAGTACGAGTCACCTAATATACTTATCAACAGATGGTGTAGCATCACTAAAATGTTGTGAGAGATGCGCAAGTAATCCATTATTAAGCCCGTTTTGAAGATGATACTCGTGTGTTGTGCTTCAACATTAACTTGCTTATAATTAGCAAGACTAGACTTCCAAGAGCTTCCATTACCCCGTTATTTTCTTTTGACAGTAAATATGTAAAATGAAATAGGGAAGCAACAATACCAACAACAGCAAAAGTTGGAGCAGCAGTTAAAGAAAAGATAATTCAAGCAACAGCAGCTTCTACTTCTCTAGCAACTATTGTAAAATTCTTTTCGAAACAATTGTACATGAACTGGGTGTTTCCTATTGCAGATTAAAATGAAACAAAAAGGGTCAAAACCTTGAGGTATACAACATTAACTGTGCTTCATACTCAGGTTAGTCTACATTGCATAAACAGTGAAACCAAGATAATACGTTGTTCTCTTGTTGCCGGATTCTTTTGTAGGCTCAGTTGCACTGATGCAGCAATTTTCAAACTTGGACAAATAAACCGTTTGCTGTGCAGACCTGAGGGCTGTGGCTAGAAAGCCAACAAAGTGAAATTTGCAGTACCAGCCTGAAAGTCTCTAGTCCCTGAAACATAAGATGCCAACATATTAGTTTAGGCCTAACAAATTGATTAACTATTCAAAATATTTCAAGTTAAAATGTATTAATGGCTTGTTTTGGAACTTGATATCCACACAGTAGCTGAATTACAAGGAAGTGGACCAGAAATATTATTTTACAAAATCAAACAATGGACCTAGGTCTGATCCCTACAAATCCATGTCACACGCAGATGCCTCCCAGTTCAGTTATCCTATCCACTTGTATCCTACTGTTGTTAATTTAAGCTATTATTATTGAGGCGAAGCTACATAAACTTCCATGAAAGATTATAGGTGTACAGAAACCTTATTTCACTGACAAAATATATGAGTAGATGGTAGATGTACTTTAAATAAAAACTTAAGAGTTATAATATAAAAAAAAGGGAAAAACAAATAAATGATGAGGAATCAGAAAATAAAGTTATGTAGCTTAGTAGTTATAGTTCCAAGTTAACTACTCATGGAAGACACACACACACACACACACAAAATACAGACTTCAGCAACTAAATAGGAAAAATAAAGAGACATGGCCACCTCATAGCTTTATAGAAAAAGAAGCGCTTGTCTATTTGGATCTTAAGAGTAGTAAAGTTAGCATTGCAAGCTACTCTTTCTGTCCTTGGGTTTTCCCCCTTGAACACTTATTTTTGGCCTTGTTTGGGGTCAGCTGGGTGCAATTGTTCCATTAAAGACACTCAGGTAGCTTGGATAAAAAGGATGAAAAATAAGTGGCTTGCTGAAACATGATAGATGAGTTTGTTAATATTTAGCTGAACACTAGCCACTAGGAGAGTAAGAAACCAAAGGATTTTTTGGGCATAGTCTCGGCAAGGTTTAATTTTCTTTTAAAGGCATTAGTATAGTTATAGTCAACTTTTAGGTCCTGCACAACTTTCCTTATCTAGAGTTTGTTAATAAATTGCTCTGCTCTATGTTAGTTCTAGGGTATGAGTTTTGGGCCTACTATAATGAGTTTTGGGCCTACGATAATGCTCTCTAAAAAGTCATAATACTGGCAGATATTACATTCCTTTAAAGCCTATGAAGTTCAGCATCAACATAGCAAGAGCTATTTTCTTTCAATCCTGCATGTTTTATACGAAATATAGGCTGCAGCGGGCCAAGAACTTCCCCTTCAAGACATCAACCCTGATATTGCCCCACATCACACTATGTAAAATTTCTATATCCATGGACATCATTTACATTCCTCCATGATTCACATCTACCTCTATGATACACCTTTGACCTTCTAGAGGTAATCTCCATTCCCTATCACAGAATATCTGTATCTCAAACAAGGAATCACCTTGCTATCCAAATCCATTAATGTAAGCCGTTACAGACGGTCTCATTCATTCACCCATTAAAAAGAAGATGAATTAGCATTGATTGAAGATGCCATCATAAATTTAGCTAATTCCAACAGTAATAGTCGACCTTCATAAACACAGCCAGCTGGCAAAGTCAACAAGCCCAACAACATAGCGGCTTTCTGCAAATACAAGGTACACATTGAACATAAAAATCCCAACTCTTCCCTGGAGGGGCTATTGCCATTTTTCCCTCCCCCAATACACAACACAACACAACACAAAACACACACACGAGAGATGGCAATAGCCCCTTCATTCAATCAATTAAAGCTTTAATCTCATAAGCGGGGTCGGCTATAGGAATATTCCGTATAGCCTTAATCCCATCCCATGGAAATTGCAGATTTGAAATCTCTCATTAGAAATTTATAATACAGTGAGACCGCTAACAGCTTCAAGATGGATTAGAAATTTAGAATGCTTTAGAATAGTCGTATCATTTCTCAACAACTAGCCACATTTAGATGGTACAAATAAAATCAGTTGTTACAGGCCAAATATAGAAATCCATGGATAAGGTGTCAACTGTTAATAATGTCTTCTTCCTATAATTATAATGGAGTCAACATGTACATAATTTTGAAGCCTATGGATTTCAGCATCGGGTTGTTGCAGGCCAAATATCTGTCCCTTCAAGAAATTAGCCTCAAGAAAAATCTCCTCAAAAGACAGTTTAATAATCCATAATCCATATTATAATTTCTCCATGTTACATATATGCCTTTAAAAATATACCTTTAAACTTCAAAAGGTCATCTCCATTTCCTGACATCATAAGTAAGCAGCACAAGGAATCACCTTGCTCCCCCCAAATCAGATATGAAAGCCATTAGATGAATTCACATCCTCTTAGTAGCACAAGGAATCACCTCAAATTAAAATATGCATCCCCCTCCCGGCCTCCCCTTCAAATTCGTAGGCCTTACATATCAAGATAGCACCTTTCCCTTCAAATAATAGTGTGCACTGTGCAGGACACCTTTCCCTTCAAATAATAGTGTGCACGGTGCAGGACACCTTTCCCTTCAGCTTTGATAATACTACTCCAAATTCATAGACTTAGCATCGAGATAATGGCTAACATTAGGATGGACAACACATTTCCCTACAGCTCCAATTCCCCCCCCCCCCTATTTTCCCAATTTACACAGATTTATACATCTAGGTAGTGGCTAACAGCATGCATCACCGCACTGTTCCCATGAGCTATGATTCAAACATATAGCTTTGAAACTTCAAATAATAGAATCATAAAAAATTTCCGCCTAGGTCATTACCATGAGTAACTCTCATTTTCATCACTTAAACTAAACCTTCACATGACAAAACACCATTACTACAAAAATTTCCACATTTCAAAGTATCCTTATCACACAGGATATAGATTTAAAAAACATACCAGCTGTTAAGAGCTTCAAACTTGAATGACAAAGACAATAACCACAACCATATTTTCAAAATTAATAGTAAAAGGTATGTTAAGATAGCAACAGGTCAGATATAAAGATATATCTGTTAAGGTCATATATTTTATAGCATCAGTTAGCTTTTCAGGTGTTTTGGGTTACCGCAGATAATTATAGTCTTACCAATTCTTAGTTAGATGATTTAAAGTAACTAAAATAGCATTCATCGAAAGCTATAATACAAAGATATGAGCTCCAGATGCCTAGGCTCTGAAACGAAAAATCCCGAATGTTCTGAATATGTTGTAATGGGTACAGAATTGCCCCTTCAAAAGGTTATCCCCAAGAAATATCCAACATTTTGATTCCTCAATGTTTTATATATATATCTTTAGTCCTCTACTGTCTACACTACACCCTCGGACTTCAAAATCATTCATTGTTACAGGATATTTGTATCTCCATATATTTTTTTTCTCCAAATCCATAGGTAAGCATCAGAAGATGGTTTCATAGATTCAGTCACCCATTGCACAGCTGCTTCAGCAAACCTCAGTAAAGGTATGAAATACTTATGAACTCGTATGTCTTCCTACTCTCCACCCCCCCCCCCCCAAAAAAAAAAAAAAAAAAAAAAAAAACCACCACCCTCCCACTGTCAGCTTGGAAACCACAACTGAAAAGTAAACCCCCTACCCCACACCACCCAAAGACGAATCTACACAAAGACTAAGAGAATACAGGACTATACCATTCCCTATGGCTTTGTTCTTAACATAATTTCTGATTCTTCACAGAATATAATTACCAGGGATTTCCAGACAAAAGGCACCATGATAAAAGTATAAAACACAATGACTGTTAAGTACCAAATGCTAAGCACTACAAATCGTCCTTACCACTGACAGTGCAATGAAATATACAAGGAAAAAGATCTAAATCACTTGTACAGAAGATACCATTAAGGCATCCATACACAAAAAAGTTTATCAAAATATATTATTCTTAGAGCATCTTAGAGTAGAGGATCCTGATTTGTAGTTTCTATATTATTGTATCCTTAAGAACTTCAAGGTGGGTTAAGGAACAGCAAAAGAGTTGCATCATCTTAAATCCCACAAATTAGCCACAGTTAGGGGTTAAAATAAAACTAATTGCTCATCCAAACAATGAAAAGGGGGATAAGGTGTTCACATTTAGGGGTTAAAATGAAACTAATTGCTCGTCCAGAGCAATGAAAAGGGGAATAAGGTGTTCACAGTGTTCACACTTAGGGGTTATGATCAACCAGAGAAATGAAAAGGGGTATAAGGTGTCCAATGATACAATTTTCAATTTTTATTTTACCATAACAGCAAAGAAGAATAAGTAAAAATATAGGTCCCAAATGGAGCAGATGTGAGCACAGGAAGGCTGTACACATCTGTAACGATGGGACCGCCAACAATTTACCAGACTTGTAACTGTATCAGCTACTAATATTAAGCTCTGATACCTGACTTAAGTCTGGTTGTAAAAATATAAATAAAACTACAGGATTATAATTATTCTTTGATAATAAGAAATTATTCAATGATTGAGAATATTACTAGGATGGGTGACCTCCTAGAAGTCCTCAAGTTGGTTCATGTAACCGACCCCACTTATGGGATTAAGACGTTCAAGCAAAAGAAGAAGAATAAGAAATTACTGAGAATGTAGTTTATTTAGAGATATATCTGTTAATAAGCACTTTTCTCCACTTAACCCTATATCATATTAACCCCTTAAAAACTTCAGCAAACAAGATATAAGATTCTAATGCTGAAACTTAACATACCAATGATGAATTGGAATAGTCTTCACAAGGAAGCAATAAACATACTTTCTAAATAATCCCTACAAAAGGTGCAGATGATGCAAACCATGCAACAGGCACAATAAGCGACCAATTATATAGAGGGCTCTAACAAGAACTGACAATTCTTTCAGTAAACCATTAACTAACAATGTTTCATAAGCAAAAAATGAGTTCTTGGTGCCTATGTGGGAGTGATGAAGTTTGTAGGAGCAAGATAAACACTCAGCAAAAACACAACAAGCTGCAAGCAACATTCAGATTATTCTTTACACAGGAATCATCAATTTCAATGATACAATTATGATTATCTATTTAAATGCTTCAACACATAACCCGATTTTATGTTAGAATTTAAGGTACCATGAACAATCAGCTAAGTAGAACCAAGTAGAGCAAATCACTTATACCAACTGAATAAAAGCAACAACTAAATGGAGAGCAGGTATCAACTCAATGAATATAATTTGCAAGATTAAGGATTGTATAACTCACCAATATTTGATCAGTCCATCCCAGCCACAAGTTGCCACTTTGCTTTGCTCCAAGGGATGCCACTCACATCCAATACAAACTCCCTCGTGACATTTCAATGTTCTGAAAACCTTACAAGTCTTCCAATCCCAAAACCACATCTTACCCTCACCATCTCCCGACATGACAAACCTACCATCAGGCGAGAAATTAACCTGACAAGCATACCCGGCAACAATATGCCCTGCAAACCTCTTCTTCTTATTAAGCTGGAACCTTTCCCTAGTGCTATATATCAAAATCTGATTATCCAAACTCTGAGCAGCCAGCCAATTGGTATTAGGGTGCACAGATATAGCCGGCATTGAATGCATATGAGGCTCACTAATATACTTAATCACAACAGGAATTCCATACTCCCACACTCTAAGAGACTTATCATCACTAGAAGTGACAAACCTCCTATTATTATCAACAAACGTGATCGTATTAACCGCCCCTAAATGCTGATCATACTCTTGTGTAATTTCACCAGTATTCATATCCCATTGCACAATTTTCTTATCACTCATACCAGCTAAAAGCACATTCTGTTTATCATCATCAGGATTAAGCTTAACAACATAAGGAACTTTCCCAGTAGAGAAAGTAGAGATTACCTGACCAGTCTCAGTATCCCACAGCTTGATATTCTTATCATATCCAGCACTCAAAAACTTCGTCCCATCATTGGTAAAACAGATATCCCGAACCGCCTTCGAGTGCCCCATATAAGTCCTCATACACTTCCCCAAACCGAAAACATCCCAAATCTTAACCTTGGTATCCATCCCAGCTGACAGAATCAAATGCCCATACTTTGGGAAAAATCTAATAGCAGAAACACCCTTAGTATGCCCACTCCAAGTATGCACACATCGTTTCGGGATATAACAATGATCATTCGTCGCCTTAACATCTTTCGGAGGCGAAATCCATGGCCTACCCTGATAATCTTTCTCCTCTTTACCATGGAAAGTAGTCTTCTCAACAACAACTTCACCTTTCTCAACTTTCTCCCCTCTTTCTTCAGCCTTCTTCTTAGCATACTCCTCAGCATACTTCTTCTGCTCTTCTGTCAACTCCGTCGGCAACCCCTCCTTCTTCCCGGACCACGGGCTTATCTTGTTCTTCACCAACCACGAATCCGAAGCCGGGTTCTCAACCTCCGCCTTATCAACAACCTCATCTTCCTCCTCATTCTCTCTCTTCTTCTCTAAACGCCGTCGTTTCTGCTCACTCTGAGGAATGTTATACACAGAAATCGCCCGATTCTTCTCCAAAGCGTCGAAATCACCCACATAATTATTAACAGCGGAAGCAGAAGGATCAGCAGCATAACCATACTTATGAAAAGTGTTGTACTGTTCATCAAACACGAAGGAATCAATGGCGGCGTTTTCGACGAACCCTAATTTGTGATTGCGCAAACCTTGAGCAAGTCCGTCTTTAGCGTAGGGATGAGCAGGGCCGTAGATGGGGGCCCACAATTGGTCGTAAGTGGGGTTGTAGGAGACCAAATGTTGAGTTGGGTCAAGGGGTTTTGCGGCGGAGGAGACGGCGGAGGAGGTGGAGAGGAGAGAGAGTGCAGTGTCGTCTACTTTTGGGGCTGCGGATTTTGATGGGAGAGAGATGATTGAGGTTTCTTCTTCGTCTTCGTCTTCGTTTTGTTTGTCAATTTGTTGGGTTTCTGGGTTGGTTTGGTGGGGTTGGAGTTGGGGTAGTTCGTCATCGTCGTCTTCTTCGGCGCCATTGGAGTAGCTTCGAAGGAGATCCATTGAAGAAGAAGATGAAGAAGAAAAGGGGTTTGATTGATTTGGGGAGGAGAGAGGGTGAGAGTGTTAAGAGTGTGAATTGTGAATTGCGAATTGTAAAGTTTGAGATTGGTAAAAATTGAAAATTGGGGTTTATGAATGAAGAATGAAATGAGATTTGAGAAGTAGAGACTAGAGAGGGAAACGAAGGTCAATTCTAGAAGTTTTGGGTTTGGGTTTGAGGACAAGGAGTCGTTTGGTATGGGATATTCAGGAAAGGGAAAGTGAATTAAAAGGGTATTTGAAATCACATTTCCCAAGCCACCAACACCAAAGTCGCCGCCACCACCACTGACCACCTTATGAATGACGACCACCAATATCAAAGAAATTTAAGGTAGTTGATTACCTTTATGTTTCTTGAAAACCCCCAATGAAACGACCCCTAAACTTTTTCAAAGAGAGTGAGAATGAGAGGCGGCATGGTTGCACCACAGGGAGGGGCAGCGACGTGGAAGAAGTTGGTTATGGTGGTTTTTTGATTTTCAGGGTCTGTTCCGATTGACTGAACTAAACTGAACTCATTGAAGCTGAAATGAACTGAATATTTTATGAGAAAAGGAAATTAAGAACTAAACTGAACTGAACAGTATATAATCTGAAGAGAACAATCGACCCTTAGTTGTGGTTGTGGGAATGAATATCTATACTGATCCAAAAAAAATGTGAGGAAAAGGAGGTTCGAACAATATATATATATATATATATATATATATATATATATATATATATATATATATATATATTTAAGAGGTTAGATGTTTATATATATAGCAAGATATGTAGTCCCCATTTATTTCCAAGATAAACGAAACTAGGAAATTGGATGAAAATTATGTAATAAAAACGAAGTTCTAATGTGTCAGCCTAATAAAATAATGTAAAGTAAGGAAAAAGGTACATAACGTCTAATTTTAACTTTAGAAAATATTGCTTAATTAACCATGGCTACTATAGGAATGGCGGTGGATCGGATTCGGGTCGAATGTGGCTAAATTCGAATCCGATCCGTTAAGTAAACGGACCCTGGACTTGGATCCGAATCCGAATCCGATCCGAATCGTAATTTTCGGATCTGAAACCGGTCCGTTTATACGGACCTCCGAAATGGTCCGAATATTTTTATTTTTTGTAATGTGATATACCTATAATTGCTTGTATTGTCATACAAATTAAAGTATAAACATAACATATTTAAATTATAAACTAAGCTACATAACAAAATTTTGCTACAAAACAAGCAAATAATTGTCCCAAGTTATAGAGCATATGCTTATACTCTCGGAATCGGACTCGGATCGGACTCTGTCGGACTTTGCGTAGGGTCCAAGTCCGATCCACCTCCTATTCGGATTCGAATCTATTTTATCGGATTCGGATTAATTTTAAACGGATTCGAATCGAATCGGTTCGGATTCGAATCGAACTCGGATTAAATTTCCATCCCTAGGCTACTAGTTTCTCTTTGCCGGAAACCATTATGACGTTAAAAGAGAGAAAATGAGTGAATCCAAGCTATGGAGAAGATGAATCTTGCAGTTGAGTAATTATTCGGGTGTGTCTGTTTCATTGTAATTCAAATTGTTTGAAAGGTTATTATACCCCAAAAAACGGTCGCCGATATGAAGTGGAAAAGGTATTCTCTTAACATATGGTTGTTCAAAAGTTTTGGATCTCATACCATGCTCTAGACAATCGAAATACTGAAATAGCAATTCGTTGGATCCTTCAAACATCTTAGAAATTAGGTACTTTCCTAGCTTGCATACACGACACCAAAGTGGGTAACACCTCCCATTTCGTGAAAAATTTGTAGAAGTGATGGAGGATGGTGAAACTTGCCTTTCACGTTATTGAAGTCGGGTTCGTTACGTTAACCAAGGTTAACAGTCAGTAGATGGAAGAGTTATGCTATGTTTCAGTCATTGCTAAATTGCCTAATATACCCACTCATTAACCATTACACAATTTTACTTTTTTCGCTCATAAATAAGCAGCTGAAGTTAATTGAGGAAATAAATATGAATTTTCTTTTAAAAAACGGTTATTTAACCATCTAGGCCAATTATCAACTACTCCCTCTGTTCCTGAAAGTTCGAGTCACTTTGTATTTGAACAGTCTCCAATGAATATCTTTGACCACTAATAACTTCGGCTATATATACAGTAAGTAAAATTTTTAAAAAGTTGATATTTAAAAAATTTATCATAAGGGGAATCTAATAAGATCAAACTTATCAATTTATTTTGATTGTATAAATCATAAAATGTTGTCAAAGTTATTTTATTTTAACCACATAAATAGTAAGTAGGTCGAACTTTCAGGAACAAAGGTAGTATTTTATATACATGAAAATAAATGTATATAATTACAAATTAGTTTTTTTTTTTTTAAAAAAAAAAGAAGCTACAAATATCAATTACAAACATCAATTTCATTCAGCTTGTCATCTTTTCTTGAGCCCATTCCCTTTCTCTTAGTCATATAAGTAAATACTTTGAGTACACATTCACTCTGCACAAATGATAATGTATACAACAATCATATATGGTGGAGTTTATGAGAAATTAACCTTGCGACGTTGCTCAAACCCTAGTCACCCAGTGGAAAAAACCATATTCGTAATAGGTAAAAGCAAGTTATGGACGCAAGGCGTTACGAGTGCGACGATTACAAAGCATCGTCGTTGGGGCAAGGGGTTTGGACTTCGGAAGCAAGGGGTGGGGAGGGTGGTTGGATTGGGGTGTGTTTTTTTTTTTTTATAAAAAAATTATCATTTTATAAAGTTTTTTTAACGATTAAATAAATATGTTTTTAAAAAATACAAAATTTTAAAAAAGAACTAATTATACCCTATCACGTGGCATAATTAACTATAATGACTAATCGGTGACATAGTTAAATTCTTATTTAATTATTGTTTTAAGCCAATAAAGATCACCAACAATCATATAACTAATATATAAAGCTAAACTTTTAGCCAGGTCACCAGGCAGCGACATTTGGCGTTCTAACTTTTCGCCAAGTGTCAAATGTCGCGCCACGTTGGATAGATTTAAATAGACTTCATAAGATAAAAATTAGTGTCGCGCCACCTTTGATAGATTTAGATGGATTTTATAAGATAAAAACATTAGTTAAAAAATCCATTTTCAATCAAATTAGGATAGAATTTTAGAATAAGTTTGTTGTTTAGAGTTTTATTTTCGATAAAATACCAAATAATAAACTTATAATTAGGCCACAAGACAACATTATCATTTAGCGTTTTAACTTTTCGCCAAGTGTCGTAGCACGTTGGATAAATATAGATAGACTTTGTAGCAAAAAAAAATAATTTAGAATTCTATTTTCAATCAAATTGAATTATAAAATAGTTTTATCTTAAAAGTCCATAAACAACCCGGGCATCGCACGGAGCACAAAACTAGTATGATGATTAAAGTCAGTCCCTCCATATAGGGTTTAGTCTGTTCTCTAATGGTGGGATGTTTAGTATTGTTTGTTTGTTTGTTTTCGTGCGTGCATGGATACAAATTTGTAAGATGAGTCACTAAAAAAATGGAATAGGGAGAGGTGATTTCATTATAGTTATGATAGTTATTAAAAACTATAATAAACACCATCATAAAGACGGGATCTATTTAATAAAAGCAATTAAAAAGTTTTAGGGCTTACCACCGGTAAAAAAAAACACTGGTAGAAGCTACTACAAAAATTTAAAATTGAGATCAGTAGAGAGATGATAGAGAAAAAAGAAAAGAGAAGAATTCTAGCAATGGAGGCAAAGAAAAACCCTCCCAATAATTTAAAAAAAAAAAAATCTACAGGGAACTAAAAAACACCTGAAGCACTTAAACCAAACAACATTGTCAAAATAAGCCAAATAGAAAGTAGAAATTTATAGCTAACTTAAAAAAAAAAAATAAATAAAGAGAGAGAGAGAGAGAGAAGCTAACTAAGGACCTAAAGCAGTTGACCCTCCTCTTATAAATCTACAAAAACCATATTGGTAACATCAAATTCAAAATTCCATTCTTTGATGTCCAACATATTCACATTCCAAGATTGTATTCTTCATAATATCATACTCAAGATCAATTTTTTTTTTTTTTTTTTTAAAAGCCTCCTTCACATGATTAGCCGGCAATGTACAATAGGCACAGGAAGACTATAGGAGCCTGCTGCATGGGGATTGAAGACATTGCCGGGGGATCTTGAACAAGCTTTGGCTTTTGAGACCTTGATCTATTCTGGAGTCTTAAACAGCTGCACTAATGTTACTCCATTGTCCTGCATTAGCAACGCAACAAAATAATTCATCACACCTAATGGATATTGATATTAGTGAAAAATCCTATCAAACACAGAATACACATGAGATGCAATAAGTAAAACATTAGGAACTAAAGATTACTACCGTATTCTAATTGAACTTTTCTTATTTAAAATTAGCATTCCCATATAAAATTTTATTTTTTTCCCTTTAGGGTTTTTCTTTGGGATGATTTTTCTTTGCCTCCATTGCTAGATTTTTTTTTGTTTTTTTTAAAAGGTTTTTCTTCACTCTTTTCTTTTTTTTCTCTTTCTCTTTCATCTCTCTTTTGATCTCAAATGTAAATTTTTGTAGAGGCTTCCACCGGTGTTTTTTTACCGATGGTAAGCCCTAAAAAACTTTTAATTGCTTTTAATAAATGGATCTCATCTTTATGATGGTGTTTATTCAATACACCTACTTGATATCTTCATCAATGAACTACCAAGTATAATTGATACTTTATAGTAATAATCATTAAAGGATTTTTTTTTAATGAAATCATTAAAGGAATTTGAGGAAAGGCAAAGTTGAGGTAGGGCTTTGTGATTAAGCATAATCATACAATAAGCTTAATAAGATCATCTCTAATAGTGAGACTTAAAGAAGTTTTTTTTTATTTTTTTATTTTTTTTAAGGGGAGAGAGAGTATTGAACGAAATCACCTCTCCCTATTCCATTTTTTTTAAAAAAAAATACTATAACAACTATAAATATAACAGAGTGACTAATAACTCCCTATTCACTATTATTAAAAAAAATCACCTCTCCTTATTCCAAGTTTTTTTTTATATATATATAAAAAAAACTATAATAACTAACTCATTTAACTGATGTTAGTTATTAAGGATATTTAGTGGAATTTTCGTGAAAAGCATTGATATCCGGTGAATAAAGTGATATCTCAGGGGTATTTTGTGGGGAAAACCAGTTAGCTTATTATGTGTTTTGGATGAGAAGTCATTTATGTGTTTTTTGGTTGATTCATATTCACAATATTATTTGTGTTCAAAATTATTTTTCCAATCTATGACTATAACTAAAGTAATTATTACTAGCATCATTACTTTTCACATGTCAACTTCAAAAAAAAAAAAAAAAAAAAAAAATCCTTCCAAAACTATTAGTGACATTTTTTTTCAAGCTAGATAAATAAAGGTTTGAAGATGTTAAATTAATGACAAAGGTTGGATTGTTGCACTTTCTTATGTACCTTTTCTCCTACTTCGTATATTTATATAGACTAGTTATGGGAGCACACGTACACCCTCAATTTGGCCAAATTAATTTTTAAGGAATTTAATTATATTGTGATTGTCTTTCTTTGTAATCACTATATGTAATACAAACATAGCATTTCTTGAGCAATTAATGACAATCATAATTCTAATTGAGATTGGTTATAAAAGGGTTAATTAGTATTACAACATTTAAAAAAATAAAAAAAAATTGAAGCTAAACATGTGAGAGTGATTATTGATGTGTTTATTGGAAGTTATCAAGAGTCAGTGTGTATTGTAGCCATGTGATTTTTCTTTGTCAAATAACATTTATAAAAGGTGCATATAGACAAAGAAATCCCCTTGCTTCCTTTATTTCCCCCAAACACTCACTTATTCTTGGTCTTGATATCTTCCTCCCTTCTATCCTGCTACCCATCTTCATAATTCTGAATCTCAGCTCTCACTCCCTCCCTCCTTACTCTTACGCTGAATCTTCTTTAGGTCTTCATTTTCTAATTCTAGAAAATTTGCAACTATTTGTCTTCTCAACTTTTTACTTCTATCATCTCCAACTCCCCCCCCCCCCCACCCCACCCCAAATACCTCTTTCTAGAAGTAGTGTCTCACTTAGCCAATTTTTTTTTTACTAACTCATTCCATCACTCTCTTTTTATGGTTCCATGTAATTCACAAATAAATAAACGATATATATATGTTATGAAACCGATATTATATTAACGACAAACTCTACATTGTGAAATTGTTTAGTACAATGTTCCACGCACCTTAGAAGAACCCAAAAAATTTCCATCATTGCATAAATTTGTGACAAATATTGATGTCAAATTGATATACGTACGAAAGAATACCTAATATTATGGTCTAAAATTCTCAAAATAAGCCAAATAGACTAAACATTATTTTACATAAGCACAACCCACAAATCTGCCATTCAATTTCCAAAAATCAGAGCATTTGGAGACACTTGAATATCTTCACCAAATCCTGTATTTAACTATTTCATTATATAACAAGTACTCCCTTTGTCCCTTATTTACATGTCTATTTCTCTTCATTTTGTGAGTAATAAATGTTAGAAATAAGTATGTAAATAAGAGACGGAGGAAGTACAATTCAACATTTAATAATTATTAAAATTCCAAAAAAATTAATATTTAACAAAACACCCGAAGCACTTCTTTGCTTTCTTTTTTCTTTTAAAAAAACTAGAAGAAAAAGGATTTCATTAATAAAAGAGCCAAACGACACTAACAAACAATTCTTGGGAAAGAAAAACTTCATCCGAAGCAATATATGAGTTAGCATTAATTTGGCTACAGATACATGGAAAAAAACTAATATGGCCTTCTAGATACTTTCGAAGACAATAAAACCCTAAATTTTAATATTCGGCACACGAACAAACAAAAAAAATAAGACTAATTGAATAAACACCATCATAAAGATGGGATCCATTTACTAAAAGCAATTAAAAAGTTTTTTAGGGCATATCACCGGTAAAAAAAAAACACCGGTAGAAGCCTCTACCAAAATTTACAATTGAGATCAGAAGAGAAATAAAAGAGAAAGAGAAAAAAAGAAAAGAGTGCAGAACCTTAAAAAAAACAAAAAAAATCTAGCAATGGAGGCAAAGAAAAACCCTCCCAAAAAAAACCATAGAGTAAATTTATCTTTCCAATATATTTTTATTTCTTTTTATTTAACTTTAATACCTGTGAAATCAACCCAAAAGAGTCGTTCTTTTGGGGACTGCGGGAGTAATATAGATTTGGTGGGCCGTAAATCATTAGTATTACATTAAATAGTCCCACCACTGGAAAATTAGACTTTACATGAATTGCTAAATTCAGAAGTGAATTTGAGGGTAAAAACAACTCATTTTGTGTTTCAAGACTCAAAGTTGATTCTCACCAATGAAGATGGTCTAATACAGGCTAAAAAGTATAAATTGAAGAAAGGTAGAAGAGTGGAAGGAGACACTAAGGCCCCGTTCTTTAGAGCTGCTCTCCTCTGCTTCAATATGCTTTGCTCTGCCCTACTCTGCTTAAAAATAATATTTAATATCAAATTATTATAATAATAAATAATAAATATTTAATATTTAATAATAATAATAAATAATATTTAATAATTATAACAATAATTAATTTGAATAATAATAATAATAATAAATTAATAATAACAATAATTAACATTTGATTATTATAATATTAATAATAATAATGAACATTTAATAATAATAATAATAATAATAATCATTATTATTATTAATTGATTTTTCATAATAAAAATTAATATTTATAGATAATACTAATTATTAATTTTCAATAATAATAATAAAATAATATTTAGTAATAATAATTATTATATCCTAAAAAAATAACAATCATTATTATAATAATAATTAATATTTAATAATAATAATATAATAATAATAATAATAATAATAATAATAATAAAACTTGCTCTGCTCTGTCTATCCAAATGCTCAAAAGGATAGGGCCTATCTTTCACAATATGACCATACAAATGATTCAATTACGCTCAAACAGTTTAATGAAGCAGCAAATGTATAGGATTTAGGAAGCTAACGACCTTAAAATACAAATACATAAGCAATTATATGGGGTAGGTGATTTCGAGTTTGTGTGGATGTGTGACAGGATAAGTGTGTGTGATTTTATGTGGTATTCTTGTAATAGAGTTTTGAGAGATAATCTGGTAATGTGATGGGCATTTGTAGCGCCAAATCCCAATGACAAGATTGTGGATAATTTAGGTGGTTTTCAAAAGATTCAAATGATGAAATAAGATCATTAGCAGTGACAGCAAATGGGAGCTGATACACATACAATTGTTGTATGTGGGATTAGCATACAACACCAATAAAAAAGCGCCACATCAGCAGTACCAAAAAAAAGAAGGGGGAAATATTTCACTACAATGGCGCCATATCGTCACTTAAGCGGCAATGTTGGTGGCTGAAATAGTTGGCGCCATAAGCATTAATTACATTAGTATATTGATTTTTTTTTTCTGAAAATTAAACCCATAAATATAGTATAATATTCTAACTATTTTCAGTTTTAAAAGAATGTTGGAGAATATGAACAAACCGCCGGAGAGGATGGTAAAAGGAACTAACGCTGGCGAATTTTCCGGTAATTCAAAGTACATGAATTCGGGATGTTGTTCAATCCAGATTAAAGAAAATTCATTTTTTTTCAACAATCCACCATGTTCGATTCAATTTTAATTTGTATACAAAATCCCAACAATGCTATTAAGAATAATTGGTTCACTTTTAGCCTATACCATTAACGTTACATATTTTCCTTTTATTGTAAATTTTCTTTGTGTTATAAATAAGGACATCGCACTTATGTAATTAATACATTGTTTATATACCTTTAATGTGTACATGGTTACTAAAACAGTAAACAAAATACATGGCCTAAAAATGAAACATTTAAATGGTTACTAATTAATAATATATCTAGTAAACCAATATAGAATTGGGACAAATTATTTGATTAATAGGGATCTATTAGTCATCTGACGAATACAAGTATAATGCACTTTGGGTGGTAAAAAAATTGGTTGTTCATTTGGACCCACTTTCATGGCATCTTTTCATCCATGCAATAATACCTGACAAAAATTGGTTGTTAACATCCACCTGACGAATACAAGTATCAATTGCAAGCAAGAAGCAAAAAAATTAAAAACCCCCAAATTGATTTTTTAGATTTTTTTTTTTTCAAAATAAAAAGGAGGTGGTCTCAGGCGGGGATAAAAGTGAAAAAGAGGGTTCGAGGTAGGTCGCCAGAGGTGGGAGATTTTGGTGGCGGGTTTGGCGGGGGGATGGGGTTGCTACCAAGGGAGGAGATGGTTGGGGATGGTGGTTTGTTTTATATATAAATTAAATATAATTATTTAGTAAGTTAGTAGATTAGAGCTTAATTAGAAGAAATAGGAGAAAATTAGAGATTAATTTAGTAAATAGGTTTCCTCTCGCAAAAAAAAATAAACTTTTTTTTTACCAAAAACCTTTTAAAAGGTTTTTTTTTTCGCAAAATTGTGCTTTAAAAGGTTTTTTCCGACAAATTTGCCTTTTATTTTTTTTACTAGTTTAACTCCCGTGCAATACACGGTTATTATTAAATCTTATAAAGAGTTATTATATTGAATTTTATAAAAAATTATACTCATAATACTAATTCAAAAATAAATATAACTTTAAAATCATATTTAGGTTTACCAATGTTGAGAATAGTAACACTTAGACTTGATTTTTTTTTAAAGGGGTCTATGAGGTTTTATTTAAAAAGTAAAGAACTAAGGATAGTATCGCGCATGTGCTTTATTATTGATACGACTTTAAGAATAAAAAAAATAAAGTGTGTATGTGTGTTAACAAAATGTTTTTATTTTTTTTATTGAATTGAATATTATTGCAAAAGTAACAAAATTAGAAAAAATGAATAAATAAATAAAAAGTTGATAGTATTAACGATAACTAAGATAATATAGAGTAATATTGGTGTGTCTTTTTTTTTTTTAACGTATATAGAGGCGATAGAGTATTATTGTTTAATAATATTATCATTCATTTTTTTTACAAAAAAAAAAAACCCTTATATTATTTTTGAAAAAAAAACCTTATATTAAATACTACATTTATGTAAAAAATATATTAATTGGTTTTATATGGAGAATTATTATTGTCAACAATTTTAATGGGAAAAAAGATATTTTGGATTATTATAATTTACTTTCCTTAAAAAATCTGTGAGAAAACGGAAAGCAAAATAGGCAGGAAAATTACTAATAACATCGTGACAAGTGTCATTTTAGATTTGTTTTTAGTATAGGTTAATTGATTTGAAACAAACAGGGCGAGAAAAAATTATTGCAAATCAAGGTCTGTCAAAGCAATAATGCTATGAGGGATCGAGTCCAAACATACAAGTTCATCACTACCATTCAAATCCCATCTAGCAGCGATAGTATTCCCGCCCCTTTTAGCATAAGAACAAAAATAAACATCAAACAAGATAGCATAGCGTCTAATATCATTATAGAGTAGATAGATTAGAGCTCGGCCTTCATGTGCTTCCTCAGTAGCTAGCTTTAATCACATTAATTGCGTCTCCTTCAAGCCAAACCTTGGTGTAACCTATTTGAAGAGCCAAAAAAAGACATACCCTGCTGCAGCAGCCTCAGCAGTTTGGAAGCAAAGGAACCTGGAGGACTCCCTCAATGAGGTCAGTCAAATCATAGTAGCTCCAAACCATCCTAGCATTGTCACAAAAGAACAACACATGATTCATAGACTCCACCTCAAGCCCACGAATTGTCACAAAAGAACAACACATGATTAATAGACTCCACCTCAAGCCCACGAATTTCTTTCACTGCCATGAGACCTTTGCACGCCTGCCAAACGAAATGAGCAAGTTTGGGCGGAGCATTTAGCCTCCAAATCAGCTTCCACAAAGCAGAACATTTTCTAAGTTATCAATGCGTGAACGACCCAGAGCACTAAGCCAATACCCTGATCTAACACTATATAATCCGTCCATTGCAGGCCAGAGGCCACCAAAAAAACTCATCTGGAGGCATGGATGGAGATAAAGGGATTTGCAAAATTTTGTTGTAGTCAGATGGCAGTAACAGATCCTAAAGTTAATGTAAATCCCAGGTACCACTTCCATGATCGCTGCACCTCGCCACAGTGAGATTCGGGTCACAATTTACAATTTGTACCAGCCTTTGGGGTCGGGAAACATCCTCCTGGCAGCAGCCAACTGCCACATACTTCCACATTAGCAACATTTCCGATTCTCCACATAAGTCCCTCAAGTAATATGGGTAGTTTAGTTACGAGTAAAAAGGGAGATTATTGGTTATTTAAAAATATAAAAAAAATAAATAGAAAGGCTAGATTTGAATGATATGTGTACTGATAATTTTTTCAAAAAAAAAAAAAGGTAAAAGGGATAGAATTACAAGGATAATTGTTAGGAGTCTCTGCTACAGAATACATATTTTCAAGTCAGAACCCCATAATTTCTGAAGCCCTACATTCTCTTTAAAAAAAAAAACAAAAAAAAAATGTACTTAGTAATATCTATTATTAGTTTAAATCCAAAACAACCCCATAATCCCATATAGGCGATATTGCCTTGAGGTCTAGAGTAGTGAATCTTAGTAGTTCAAATGAAATAGCAATTATTAGCAAACTAAGTGCAATTACAACAAAAAGCTTACACAATTGTAATATACATTTTGGACTCCAAAAAATCACAAGCACAAATCATACACTAACCACCAATGGTTATGCTATCATCAATTTGCTTCACTTACCCAATGAAAATACCTATTTTGACATCAGAAAATGCTGAAGCAGTCCCCAAACCTGGCAACACCATGTTGGATACAAAATCTTTCTACACGCACATAAGAGCTGAACCATACAACCATAGCATAGGAAAGAAAAAAGGGAGAAGGGGTGGGGGGGGGGGGGGGTACAGAACAGTTCCACAAGCATAGAAAGGCCTCGACACCAATCTGACATTTTCATCACAAGGGTGTACATAACAATGAACAAATAGTTGCATTCACAGCGGAAGATAGATCGAAGGACACACACTAACAGAGAAGCCTCAACATGCAGCAGTATTCATTGTTCATTTACACCCATATCATAATAGCTACAACTCCACAAGGCCTACCCCTGAGTAAACCAAAGCATGTAAAGAATCATAATATTTGGAGTAACCAGTGAGAGGTAACCTACCTTATAAGAGCAATAGCTAGCTGCAACACACATTTCCTACTGCATGAACTTAATTTTGTAAGGCAAAAAATAATAATTGAAGCCTCCAAGGCTATTATGGCTCTACTCAGTTGACCAATAATGTTTCATCAAATTCACTAGCTAATATCATACTAATAATTCTAACAATTGTGATCATACCAATCCTAGCAGTTACATTTCTGCTTCCATACAGAGCCTAAATAATAATAATAATAATAATAATAATAATAATAATAATAATAATAATTGTAATCAACATACAGTCAACAGCAATACATAAATAATTTTCACTTTTAGCATTGCAAAATCTAACAAATGAAAATTAAGAATGAGAAGGAAAGTTGGCATCAATACCACTGCCATGTAAAGATAACACCACATCATCGAGAAAAGAAAAAATTTATACAGCAAACAAGCCTACTATAACCCTCCTCCTTTATCCAGGCTTGGGACTGGCAGTGACCTTCTCACTGGCGGAGTTAAAAATGTTTTTTTTTTTCACCTAAATCCAAAATATAGAGACATGAAGATACCCAGAAGGAGAAAAAAAGTAACATAAACAGAAATCATCCAGCAAAAATATTACTATCAATATCACAAAACAGTACAAACTCACTATTTAATATTTTTACAAAAAATATACTCACAGAAAAACTATACAATACTAAATGATAGCTTCATCCCCAAGAAATAACTAGCTCAGCTTAAAAAAAAAAAAAAAAAAAAAAAAAAAAAAAAAAAAAAAAAAAAAAAAAAAACTACAACAGATGGGGAACAAACATATTCTTAAATGAACTAAATCCACCAAGTTTTTGACAACCCACAAGATCAACACAAAATCTGGAAGACAAATGCTTAATTTAAGAAAATGCAAAAAAACCGAATCAGCAGCACTTAAACCACAATCAACATCCATGAAGCATCATCAAACAGGCATTAGCAAATGCATATCCACCTAGCAAAGTCGATGTAGTAACGAGAAAAGCAACTGTCTTTCAAGTGTCAACTCAAACCCAGACTTCAAAGAAGACCAATGAAAAAGTAATAGTGCATACAGATCCCATTAACTCAAAATCCAAAAACAGACCACTGCAAGATCCACCATTTTCATATAGTGCAATACCTTAGGCATACATACTTCATATCAAAGGGAAGTCTGTACTATTAAACAAGCCACCCATACAAATTTAAATCTTCAGAGAAATTTTACCAGAAACTCCTCCCTTTTCAGCAGACATCCCTTTTTCAATCATAAATCAACTCCCAAAAGACAAGCAAAAGCCAGCACTTCATGCCTACAAACACACCGCTGCAGAAGTAACTAAGACAAGTGACAAAAGTAACTATAACAATAGCATGCACAATGAAGAAAATATGGGGACGGCAGATAAAAGTCCAACATAAAACCAGAAGCAGAACTCTGTGCTTTTCCTCCTTCGAGCTGCGAAAATCTTCATATCACAGATTCATATCAACATAACACAAACCGATACCCAAAGTCATTTTACCTTCCCCCAACTGAAAATAATAGAGAAATAAACCTTTCATGTACAAAATTCTTAATATATATCCAACACATCTTCCGAAATGCATGATTGCAACAACCTGAGGATCCACCTTCACCTAAAACTTCCCAACAAATTTAAACCCAAATCCAGTGGAACAGGACCCTGAAATCACCAAGGCCGTAAGATTAATTGAACATAAAAATATCATCATCGAATGTGAATTTCCAGAAGTCAGTGTTACACCAAATAATCAAAACTAGAGCAACATAAACCCGAAATGTGCAAGCTCATTAGAAGTCATCAGCACAAGTGCACAACATTAGGCAAAACCCATTAACCCGAGTACAAGAAGCCATAATCTACAAGCACACAACTACAGAATGATGCATGCCATTGAAAACTCCAGACCCTGTAACACCAAAAGAAGCTGGCAAGAAACAAATCCAAGTAAAGGATTAGAAACTCACTAAATTTTTAAATGACAAAGGGCTATGTTGACACCTAATGATGCGCTGCAAACTAGTTGACACTGTCAGGAACAAAGGATACATTCATGACAAAAGTTCAGAAGAACTCAAACCTTCGTTTTCATAAAATCCCAAGGCAATGCCAAACCAATGTCAGTACCACAGATCATCAAAGCTACAAGCATTAAGCCAAGTAGCCCCCCCCCCCCCAAAAAAAAAAAAAAAAAAAAAAAAGCAGAAGAACCTGAACCTATTAAATCATAAGATGAAGCATGAACCTGAAGGCTGAAGCATTACGCATGCTGAATAAAGTACAGTACACTAGTACAGTACACTAGGTAGTTGCACCAGAAGAGGTTTGAGCAGAAGAAACAACAAAAGGTAAAATTAGATCATAACTGCTTGGAAACATTCAGGAAGAGAACTCCATAACCTCAAAGAATTAATATTAAGCACAGTTATCCAATGTAATATGAGGAGGTGCATCACAGGAACAGAACACAAATACAAAATCACCAGAACCTGAAACAGAATGGCCCATACAGTGACACAGCTAGCTATATTCAAGAGAACACTATCCAAATCAAGAGAGTACTTCCTGCCAAAAAATCAAGCACAAGATAATCTTTTAAATAGATAGAAACACAGAGATCTACAATATACAAGTGAATTGGCTGCATCGAAACAAAAATGAAGGTACCAGATAACCAGCTCATACAGCCAAAAATGTTGATGCGAAAACTAACTCATACCTTGCAACTCCCACCTAGAGATGGATACAATAAGAATGAACCTAAAGTAGAGGAAAATGTAGTTCAAGAGAGAAAAAACTAAACATGTCACATGTGTACTACCACCACTACAGGACAGGCCTTCAAACCAGAAGATAAGAATTATGAACTCATAATCATAGCACATCAATCACCAATTCACCATCTAGCCCAAAACTAAAAAAAACAACTGACCTCACCACAAGATATTGGGTGCCTAAAACTAAAACAGTTGGGACAGTTGGACCCCACTACAATCACCATCAGGCCTCTTAACAAGTACATCCAATGTCAATGTCAAAGCGTCAAAGCAGAGCTGAACTTTATTATCCTCAAGCAGGTAAGCCACAGAACAAAATATAAAACCCTGATGCAGGCAGCATATCATTCACATGCACCTAGAGATAAACAGCTACTAAAGATCCATGGCATTATAATATGAACTTTGAAACAGAACGAACAGGTTCGATGAAAACAGAGCTGTATGTTCATAATCACAAAATTGTAGAGGTAGACATGTAGAACACAACCATCCGCCAACTCATTTATTGAACTCCCAAAGTTGCCTCACACATTTGTTGCCGAGCAGGAAAGGAAGACAAGAAGCAACACACGACTCGGTCTGAACTACAAGAAATCAACCCTTGTAAAATACTGGAAATGCTAGATATTACATAACAGCAACCCCTTAATCAAGGACTTTCAAGCTGCAAAATCTGTAACAGACATATTAAACCCTGCATCTAACAGAACCAACCACAGTATAAACACCCAGGACAATGATACACATAAATTCAATACTCAGCTTGCCTTCAAATTAAGATGCCAACTCCTTTCAAGGTCAGAAATCAAAATCATAAGCAGGTGTTTTAACAGATGTATTCTTACACATGCCACTAAAAGGAAAACCATAACACCATTCCAATGCCAACAAATTGCTGTAATAAAATTCCAATGACGTCAGTAAGAAGTCTACCATCATCATCAAAGACCCCATTGAAAAACTGCGGAATCCAAAATTAACTCAATCATTCGTTATAATTTACCCAATCATCATAGAAGCAAGAGACAGCTCTGCAAGGCCAACATGAAGCAGCAGGATAAGAAAGCCTCAGCAAAAATTTATGACTACAAGCAGCACAACAAGTTGAACAGCAAAATGAAAGAACCACCTAACCTAATCAAACAGCTCAATAGATCAATATAATATACCAAAAACCTATTTCCAAATCTTTCCAGCAGACTCAACCTACTTACAGAAGAAGGAAAAGGGATTTTTTGGCTACATCAAAATTGCTCATCCACCAATTCCCTATCCAGGAATAAAACAAGAAATTAAAAGCAGGGTTGGTTCAAACTAAAAAGAACTGAACGTAAACTAACATCCTGCAAAGGGAACGAGTACTTATCAAAGTAATTAGTTTTTGCTGCCATTGTTTCAGTCAATATCCCTGAACTGCAACAATCATCAGTTACAAGAAGAGCAAACCTACCGCAACACCAAAAATTCAACATCAAGAAGCAAAGGAACAGGTATAAATAATAAATAATAAACGATAAACGATAAACGATAAACGATAAAACGATAAACGATAAACGATAAACGATAAACGATAAACGATAAACGATAAACGATAAACGATAAACGATAAACGATAAACGATAAACGATAAAACGATAAACGATAAACGATAAACGATAAACGATAAACGATAAACGATAAACGATAAACGATAAACGATAAACGATAAACGATAAACGATAAACGATAAACGATAAACGATAAACGATAAACGATAAACGATAAACGATAAACGATAAACGATAAACGATAAACGATAAACGATAAACGATAAACGATAAACGATAAACGATAAACGATAAACGATAAACGATAAACGATAAACGATAAACGATAAACGATAAACGATAAACGATAAAATAAACATAAATAATAAATAATAAATAATAAATAATAAATAATAAATAATAAATAATAAATAATAAATAATAAATAATAAATAATAAATAATAAATAATAAATAATAAATAATAAATAATAAATAATAAATAATAAATAATAAATAATAAATAAATAATAAATTATATATAAATGATAATTAATAATTAATTAATAAATAAATAATAGAACTTTGTCAATTCTTTTCTGTCATTTAGGTGTGATTGCCAAAAGTAAGACAATTGATAATAGGAAGAATACAGGTCACCACAGATGTGAAGAAGGAATCAGATTATCCAAAACTTATGACTGTAAATCTGCAAGAACAAACAAACAACAAAATTCTCCACTTCCATTCACTCAACTCCAGCAGTCACTTAAAACTATGCGAAAATAAAATTTAAAACTAAAATAATACAGGCATACAGCCATATTGATATATTACCAATCATAAAATTCTTTTAAGTATAACTCCATCAAATTCTACCAAAAAGTGTGGTATCTGCACTAGAAACAAACCACAAAACTCTGCATTTATTATTATTAACACACGCACACACATACAGAAAAAGGGCAAACAGGAAAATTTATTAACATAAAATTGTTCAGTTGGACATATACAAAACACTAATAATATGTAAGCCAAGCAAATCTATGTAGAATACAAGGAGTCAAGGACTAAAGAAAAGGCATCAAGAAAAGTAACTACCTCGACAGTTGGATACCTATAATCAATCATGATCACCGACTATGAGTACTGCCAAATGCTTCACAACAAACCAATTATAAACAAAACGCATAACAAAAATGAAATTTAAGTTACAGAACATAAATACAACACCAAATATGTCATGAGGTCCCCAAACCACTTACCCCCCCCCCCCCTCTTAAGGAAAATAACAAATTTAGAGCAAGCCAAAAGACATCGTGGTACACGAATAACACTACCACCTTCAAAAGGAGGAGTCTACCTGAAAAACACTTAAATCTGCAGTGCACTATACCACTTCGACTTACACCTAATGCTTCACTACACAAGCTAATACCACGCAAGTTAAAATCAAAGAAAGACAATAAGCGTATATCACCACATCAGAATGCAGAAATTAGAAATTGACAAAAAAAAAAAAAGTCGCAACACAATGTTAGCATTCACGAAATAAATCCAATACCACATCACTTGGAAAGAGTAGAAATCAATCTGTGTAATCACAAGCAAACACAGGCACTTCTGAGATACAAAATACCACACATCTTAAAACCATCAAAGCACAAGCAAAACCTGACTGCTTTCGTAAAGTGTATCAAACCATCAATTTTTTAAAATAGTGCAGTGTCTGCAAGAAAAACAAAGTTCTCCACTTCCAAGTTAACTCTAAAACTACATAGAAATATGCAATTAAAAACATACAAAAAAAATAAAAAATACTCCAGCAAATAATTAAATGAATCATACCAAAATTATAAGTGATAAAATTCTTTAGTCTGCCACAAACTATCACATACCTTCATAAACATTAAAAACATTTGAGTAATTCATGAAGCACACTAGGAGTCACGAAGACATTAGCAGGCTAAGAAACTGGTTCTACAGTCTACACCTTAAATCATCTCTTACCAACCATCACTGACCATGAGAATTGCCAAATGCTTCACACCACAAGCTAATTGAAAAAAAATCACAATAACAACAAATTTTAAAGTAAATAAATAAATTAACATTATAAGGATAAGCACACATACCAGGAAGCTGAAACTAATTCACTCACAAAAAAGAAATACTTAACAATTGAATTTTCCTAATGCCATACTAGCTGTAAATAACACAGTAGAAAGTAGAAACGAATCATTGTAATCTCCAGCAAGCGTGCAACACTGAGGCGATATCTATCACAACAAAATAACAACTCAAGACATTACTTCATGATTGATAAATAAATACCTAAAGAAGACAATAACGGGTATAAAGTCGCAAGGAAAGGTTTTACAAGAGTCATTTACAGTATTCAGCCACACAAATGTAGCAAATTAGGTCTATGATCAAACAGGACTACAAGAGACCAAAAAAAAAAAAAAAAAAAACTAAAAGCAGAACCATTTGCTTATAAAATTTAACATCAACCATACACCATCATCAGATGTTCAACAAGAAATCGATCTCCCAGTATTGTGTATCAAAATAATATAGCGCAAACCTCTAACCAAATCACAACACAAACTTGATCACCATTAATTCAACCGCCAAAGAGCAACTACATGACCAAACAGAGCAAAATCCCCAACAATAAGCAAACAATTGAGCATATCGCAACAACGAACTTGATCACTAATATTTTTAACCACAAAGAAACAAGTCGAGACAAAAAAAAAAAAAAAAAAATCCAACAATAAACAGTTAACAAATAAGATTACAAACCTCAGACTCCAATCAAATACCAACCATTCAATCCTCATCGGCGCAATGAAAAACTTCTTTGCATGGTTCAGTTATCAGGTAGTCAACCAAATTAGTCACTGAAAAGCACTAAGAAATAATAATATTCCTAACAATTTATCACTAATCAATAATAAATTACATAGTCCAACTACTTCATAATCAAATTTGTTATATAAATAATTAAACTATTACCCAAATTTTTTGGTTAATAAAGGTTTGAGGGTAATTTTTGGTAATCGTCTTTTACAGCAACAGCTTGATTATCCGAAAAACTGCAAAAAAATTTACGACAAGAGACAACACAGCAATGGTCAAAACTAAAAATCGAAACCACTCTAGAGATCGAACACCAATCCAGCAAACCCTTCTGAACATCTTCGTCATGCCAAACTTCAAAAGTTAAACCAAAAACCCCAAATTCGAAGAAATATTTAATCAATCAACGCAATAGATCAAACCTCAATTAACATAAAACGTTTTTATTCAGCCAACTTGATCACCCGATTAATCAACCGCTAATAAGCAACTGCAAGCTCAACAAGAAATCAAACCAAAAAACCCTAATTCCAAAAAAAACGGTTACCCAAGTTGATCAAGCATCAATAAGGGCAAACCTTTGACAAAATTTGGCAACAAAATCGACAAAAAAACATACTTGATCACTGAGGATTCTAACACCAAGAAGCCACTGGATGCTAATGATCATAAATAAGAAAAAAACATAACTTGGAGGAATTCATAGAAATTAAATTTCAAACATAAAAATAAATCAAACCCCAAATTCTTCGGCGGAATTAAATTTGAAAGATCACAACTGCCACAGATATTATACTGACCAATCCATAAGAAGCAGCAAATTAGGTCCATGATTGAACAAGAATAGAACACATAAAAGCCAGCATACTGCAAACAAAATTCCAATTAAACCATCATAAAACAGAAAACTTCAGAGTCCCACACCCAAACTCAAGGAACCAAAGAACCTCAACCACACCATCATCAAATGTTCGAGTAATTAATCTACAAGTATACAATGACACCCTACTACTGTACACAATCAGGCCCATCACTTCATCATGACATGAGTAAACAAATTCACAAGACTTTGGGTGGCCGAAAGCAATTAAGTAAACACACATTTAACATCTGCAAGAGCTAAAGCCACTACAAGCAGAATAAAGAAGCCAAAACCTTTAAGCAAATCGTGAAACCAAATCAACACAAACCTTAAAGAATATTACAACACCAACTTGATCATCAACAATTCAACTGTCAACAAATAACCACATAACCAACTAAAAAGAAATATCCAGTAATAAGCAAACCTTAGAGCAAATAACAACCACCTACTTGATCACCAATAATTTAACAGCAAAGAAGCAAGTCAAGGCAAAGGAAACTCCACCAATAAATTAACTGATTATAAAGAAATCAAACCTCAAACTTCAATAAATTACCCATCCATTCTGTCCTCACCGCAAGGCAATTTTTTCTTTGCAAGTCTCGTGTCAGGTTAGTTAGACATTTTAGTCACTAAAAAGCACCACTAACAATAATAATATTCATAAAAATTAATCACTAATCAGAAATAAATTAATACCAAGTTAAACTACTACAAATCAGATTAGTTATATAGAAATTTATACATTTACCCAATTTTTTTTGGTCAAGATAGGTTTGTGGATAATTTTTGGTGATAACTGGTAATTATCACAGCAGCATGATTGTCCAAAAACTGCAAAAGTAGCTGCCCATAACTCCTGCAACACTTTTATGTAACAAAAAACAGTGCAGCAACAGACAAAACGTCAAATCAAAACAGCTCTACAGATCAAACACCAATACCTGCAAGCCTTTCTGATAATCAAAAATCAAACCAAACACCCTAAATTCAAAGAATTTTATATTCAATCAGCGTGATAATCAAACCTCAATTAACCCAAACCTTTTTATTCAGCCAACTTGATCACCAATTATAAAACAGCCAACAAGCAACTTCAAGTATCAAATAGCGCAAAACCTTTACATTCATCCAAGGTGATCACCGATTATTCAACAGCCAATAAGCAACAGCATGCTCAAAAAGAATCAAACCAAACTAAAAACCGAATTCGAAAAAAATTGGTAATCAATCCAATCTATTGATATATCATATCATAGCGCAAACCTCTTTAATGATCAACGATATCGACAGACAACGTACTTGAATAACGATTATTTAACTTCTGCATGATCTACAAAAATCAAACTAAAGAACCCTAATTCATAAAAATTGGTTACCCATCAGCACTCCTGAAGTCCTGATCAATCATCAATAAGCACAAACCTTTGAAGAAATTTGGCCATGAAATCAACAAATAACCTACTTGACGATTCAAACACTAAGCATAAACCTACACAAAACATCTGCAAGAGCTAAAGCAACAACAAGCAAAATAAAGAAGTCAAAACCTTTAAGCAAATCATGACACCAAATCAGGACAAACCTTTTCATAGAAGTACAACAACCTGATCACCAGTAATTCAACTGTCAAGAAGCAACCATATCACCAAACAAATAGAAATCTCCAACAATAAGCAAACCTTTTAGCAAATAAAGGCAACCGACTTGATCACTAATAATTTAACAGCAAACAAGCAAGGCAAGACAGAAAAATTCCAACAATAAATTAGTATCAGCTAATAAACCTCAATCAAATACCCAACCACTGAGTCCTCCTCGCAATGTAATTTTTTTCCTTGTAAGTCTTGGTATCAGCTAATTAACCAAATTAGTCACTATGCAATAATAATAATCTTCACGAATTAATCAATAACCAATATCAAGTCCAACTACTTCAAAATCAAATTTGTTATGTAAAAATTTAAACTTTTACCCAAATTATCTAGACTTGTGGATGATTTTTGGTGATAATTGGTAGTATTTCACAGCGACAGCTAGATTGTTCGAAAATCTGCAAAATATTATGCCACTAGAAACACCAATAATTCGGAACCAGTCAAAACGGCAAATCAAAACAGCTTTAGAGGAAACTAAACACCCATCCTGCAGACCTTTGAGATGATATTGGGAAACGAAATCAACAATAATTCAACCAATAACCCCAAAATCGAAAAAATTGATAATCAATCAGCGCGACAGATCAAACCTCAATTGATAACCCAAACCTTAACATGATCACCCACAAATCAAAAGCGAGTACGCAACTGAATGCTCAACAAAAATCAAACCCAAAAAAAACCTAATTCGAAAAAATTGGTAATCAACCACTTCAACAGACCAATCAATTAGCGCAAACCTTTATGACGATCTTTGGAAACGAAATCAACCATCAACTAATTGAAGACCGATTTATTGCATGCTCTACAAAAACCAACCAAAAACCCTAATTCGAAAAATTTGGTAACCAATCAGCATCAAAATAAGCGCAAACCTTTGACGAAATTCGGCAATAAAATCAACCAAAAAAAACCTACTTGATCACCACCAATAAATCAACCTCCAAGAAGCAACTGCAGGATCACAATCACAGAAAAGAAACGACCGAATTCGTAGATAATCGTAGAAATTGATAATTAAAATTAAATCAAATCACAAATCAAACCCCAGTTCTTCAACGAAATTGAATCCTCAACCAAACGATTACAAATCCCGCAAACAGAATACCGATCAATCCAAAGAAAAGCAGCAACAATCAAGATAGAAAACGATCAAAACCCTACAATCATCAATTCAAATAAACAGAATCCCGATCACAAATTACGCAAGACGATAAAACGCAAAAACAGCGAAGCAGAAAATAAAACGGAGAGAGACGAAGACAGAAGACGAAGCAAAATACAGAGCATAAAAGATATAATGAAGAAGAGGAGGGTTTTGAGGGGGTATTTATAAGGTGGATGAGGCGGTTAAGGTTTCTATATTTGACGCGCTTTCTGGAATTTTCACGCGATTTCCGAAAGTCGGTGAGTTGGATTTTTTAAAATAAACTTTCTTTTTTTTGCCTTCTACGTGTCCTTTATTTTTTTATGGGCAGCCAGATGCGACCTTGACTTTTTTTTTTTTTTGCCATTAAAAAAGGAGTGTTTTCAAAAAAAAAAAAAAATAAATAAAAAAAGGAGGTGGTGAGTGATCTATTTCTTAACATGAATCATGACCGACCTAATAGTAACCTATTCATCTATGGATCTATAGTACTATACAGAGAGAAAGCACTTCTTCGTCTATAAATTTTGTTTTTCCTAAAATACCCTTTTATTTTTTTAAAATTACATTATTTACCTACAATTAAATATTATTATTTTTCTATTAAAAAAAAAAATTGTCCTATCATAACTACTCATAAACGTAACCATTATTTAAATAAATAAATAAATAAAACTACCTATCATAACTACCCTATAATAACTGCTCCACTTCTTTCATATAAATGTATATCTTCAACTGTAAAACCGCTCTTAAGTTTTTTTTTTCCTTCTAATTTTTTATATGGTACACGCATAGCGTGTACTCTTATCTATAGTACTATGGGCGTGTTCGGCAAAATATAGCTATGAAGGTAGCTGTAGCTGTGGAGGTAGCTGTTAGCTGTGTAGGTAGTTGTTAGCTGTCAACAAGCTATTAGCTGTGAAGATAAATAATTTAAATATGAGTGTTCGGTAAAGTAGTGGTTGACTAGCTGTTACATATAAAAATCAATTTTTTATTTTTAAAACTATAGATTAAATTTTCAACAGCTACTTGAAAAGCTACCTCTAATTTCAAAAGTTAATGGGCATGTTCGGCAAAATGTAGCTGTGAAGGTAGTTGTAGCTGTGGAGATAGCTGTGAGCTGTGGAGATAGCTGTGAGCTGTAGAGATAGTTGTTAGCTGTCAACAAGCTGTTAGCTGTGAAAAAAGATAATTTAGGTATGATTGTTCGGTAAAGTAGTGGTTGACTAGCTGTTACATTTAAGAATCAATATTTTATTTTTAAAACTATATATTAAATTTTAAAAAGCTACCTCTAACTTCAAAAGCTAATAATCCTAGCTTTTAATAAAAGCTACCTCCACCACTAAAAGCTACTTGAACCATTACTTTGCCAAACACTCACATTTTTTGTTGAGTAGTGGTTTGACTTGGTCAAACCACTAAAAGCTACTCAAAAGCTAGCGCCGAACACGCCCAATGTTTCTAACTTTTCACAAAAGCTACCTCCACCACTAAAAACTACCCTAACCACTACTTTGCCAAACACTCACATTTTTTGTTAACGTCGAACACGCCCTATATAAAGATAAAGCACTTCTTCGTCGATAAATTTTGTTTTTCCTAAAATACCCTTATATTTTTTTAAAATTACATTATTTACCCACAGTTAAAAATTATTTTTTATTAAAAAAAAATTATCCTATCATAACTACTCATAAACATAACCATTATTTAAATAAATAAATAAATAAATAAAACTACCTATCATAACTACCCTATAATAACTGCTCCACTTCTTTCACATAAATGTATATCTTCAACTGTAAAACCGCTCTTAAATTTTTTTGTTTTTTTTTTTCTTCTAATTTTTTATATGCGTGTACCTCTTAGCTTGTTAAAGTTAATTGTACAAGTTCCTATCATTATTAAAAATTTTAATTAAAATTTATCATCTTTAATCAATAGTTTAAAAAACACCCAGCATCTAATGACCACCCTTGAACCACCAAGTCTTCCACCACACCACTAAGCCATTCCCCAACCCACCGAACATTATTCAACCGCCCATAGAACCCATAGTGGAGTGTTTAAATTCTTTGGCAGACGATTTTGGGTGCGGGTTTAGGGGTGGCTAATGGCTATGGGTTTTTTAACCTTAAAAAACTCTTTTAATAAGCTATTTACCAAACACACAAATTTATTTTTTTAAAAGGTGAAATCTCCAATAATGTTCAATAAGCTAAAAGTTTTTCAAAAAAAACACTTTTGCCCTATTTTGTAATTAGCGAAGCTGATTGATAAAAGCTGATTACATTAGCTGGTTTGACTAGCTGATTGTATTAGCCTGTTTGACTAGCTGATTGTATTAATCTATTTGTATAAAATTATTTGGTAAAATTATTTGATTAGATATAGCTGTTTTGTTAGTTGAACATATTAAATGACAATTTTAGACATTGACATTTTTTAGGGCATTGACATTGTAAATTAGAGTAACTTTTTAGGATAAGAGTGTCATTTGGAAACCATATCTCAATAAGCTAATATGAAAAGGCTCTATTTTTTAGCTTCTTACAAATTAGCTGATTTGTCCCAATCAACTCTTTAAATAAGCTCTTTTACCAAACAATCAAATTAGATGATTTTTGTAGTCAAACCTATAACTTGGTCAAATAAGCTCATTTTTGGTCAAAATTCTAATTACCAAACATGACATTTACCAAACAAGGCCATAATGAGCTTCAACTGAAAGAGTTTTTTGAGCCCAAAAAACTTTTTTCATAAATCAATTACCAATCGGGTAAACACCCATATAAGCTTTTTAAATTATCAAACCTCTAATATGGCTCGATAAGCTAAAAGCTTTCCAAACACCTCTTTACCGAACAATGACAATGTAATATTTAGAGTCAATATTTGAAAACTTTGATGACAACTCCTCATTGATCTTATAATCTATAATTCAAGTATGGATTATAAGGAGTTATTTTTATTTTTTTTTATTACTATTTTTTTAACATTTACTTTTATATCAAATACAAAAATACCCACTAGTATCAACTCTAAGACAATCAATAAAAAAATGATCTCTAATTCACCTAAAATTACCAAGCAGAACAAACCATATGGACAACCAAGAATCAACTCCTTTATAGTGTTAGTATTACAAAGAAGGTCCAATTGGGCCAAGTTCCTTTAGGCATGACAGAAGTTTATTGTCATCTTAACTCCTAACAACACACAAGTTCATTGTCATCTTAAACACTAATCAACAATTGATCTTATTTTACAATCTAAAATCACCACTCATAAATTGATCTACAACAAATAAAAGAATGATCATAATTTCAATACCATTGAATTGAATCATATTACAATATGCAATGAAAAGAATCCCAACTATTCCAAAGAATTAAGGGTTCTTCACTTTGATTCTCAATTTCCTTGCAATTTGAGAAGCCTTAGGATGAACTGGTCTCTTGCTAGAATCACTTTGCTCAACCTCAACCCAGTTCATAACCTTAAGGATAAGTGCTTGAGGAACTTTTCGAACATCAGCATCAGATCTGCTTTTCGATTTCTTCAATCCCATTTCGAGTGCCTTCTCTATAAACTCCATAAACCAACTCCCAGCTTCTGATTCTATCTGCTTACACAGCTTGATCATGCTGCTTAAGCACCCTGAATCTGCACCAGGCTGCTTGTTTTCATCATTTTCGAAGTTGTTGCATTCTCCTTTCTTGTCCAAACTCGGTTTTGAATGTGACCTTAAGACCCTCCCATTGTTACTTGGTTTCTGAATTTCACTCACCCTTTCAGGAAATGATGCAATGGACTTGTACAAGGCTAGTCTTCTCTTAGAGGTGCTGTTTGGTTCATTGTCGTGGAATCGGTCCATGGAATTATGTGTTATTTCGTGTAAGATTGGACCGTCTTCTTTTTCTAATTTGGTTTCGAGGGTGGAAGCTGCTGCTTGAATTGACACCATGTCAGTCACTGCTTGTGTAATTTGATTTTGAAATTCCAGAAACTGATCAAAGCAGGCTGCTGGTGCATCTGCCTTTGCTGATTTGCTCAAATTCGAAAACATCCTGCAAAACAAGCCCTTAACATTTAGTCTTTGTTTGTTTACATGAAGTATGTTATTGATGAATGATCAATATTGAAATTAACACTCCAAGTTTAGAAAAAATACTCTCCTATTTCCTAAAATGCCACTACCAATTATAGGAATAACACTAAAATAGAAATAACACCACTAGCAATCTATCATAAATAAAGGGACTTGGGAGGATTACTTTAGTGTCATAACTTATCATTCCGTACAATCACTATACAAAAGGTTAGGATAATGTGACAACTAATTTTGAGCAACGGAGAACAAAATCAGTGTGATTCTTACTTGAGGCAGCGGACAACATTGTCTGTCGCGGTAGACTGTCTTAACGCCTGAAACGCAATCTTTTGAGCTCGTTCTCTCTGCTGAACGGCTTCCTGATATGCAAAAAAAGACACAGCAAAAACAGTCAGAACTGAACAAATTGTTCACCTCAATCAACAATTAAAGATCAAAATTAAACAACTTACTTTGCCAAGCATAGCAAGCTTTCCTGGTAAATTTACTGATAAACTTGTGCCACTGTTAGAATTAAAGGTTGGGTTACTAGATTGTGATTGTAACTGTTGTGGGGTTGCCTTTGAACTGGCAGAATTCTGCATATTTACTGCTGAATTCACACAACCCCCATCTCTCCTTAGACTTGGTGGAGGTGTACAACTTTTCTTATCCTGCATAATTACAACCAATTTATCAGCAATTTGCACATTTATATATCTCACATAGTCAACATTTTACGGGTCCATTCGATATCGTTGTAAGTTTTTAGTTTTATCACACAACATATAAAATCAAAAACACGAAAATTGAAAACAAACAACGATACGCAGCATAACATTAAACTCGAAAGAGCAATGTACCTACAGATTTATTAGGAGTGGAAGTATTCTTTGGCCCTCTTTCATTGACACTTTTACTCCTTGGAAACTTCAAAGTAGTGGGTGTCACACAACTTTTCCTAATCAAACCAGGACTTTCACCCCTTGAATCAAACTTTGAAGACAGCAAATTACCCCCAACAGAAGCCCTAATTCCTGAATTACAATGATCTTTTACCATTTTTACTGACCTAACCATAGGAGACATTGGAGGAGGATGAAATTTTACAGCACTACCCTTTTCTTTCATTGGAGTACATTGATCAAAATCTAAAGGAACAGGTTTTAATTTGGGAGAAGTAATAATATTTCCATCAAACCCATTACTTTGATTCAATTCCCAAGAACCTCTTCTTGGAGTTCCATTGATCACCACTTTTTGCTCAGTTTTTTCTTTCTTTCCTCTAAGACCCATCAAGGGTTCCGGAGTACCCATAAAAGGGTGTCTACCCGGTAGCGGTTTAGCGCCTTTTGCTATCGGAACAGGCGATCCAGGCTCCAATTTCTCCACATAAATGAACTGACCAAGCTGCATTTTATTGCTTAAAACAAGATCATCTTGCTCATAAGGTAGGCTGACATAAATGGAATGTGAAGAATCGGATACTTTGATGTAGAATCCATGTTTAGGCCATAGATTCTTCTCATCGAGCTCGGCCGGTACGATATCGGTTACCTGAAGAAGTGAGCTCCGGTGCTCACCCGTGGGTTTCACCCCTGTTTTTAAACCATCAAGAAGTTTTACTAGAACCCCTGGTGCTAATGTTGCCATTCTTCAACCAAGAAACTAAAGAATTGATCAAAGTATACCTTAAATTAGAAATCTTTAAGGTTTAACTCCCAATTTAGAGTGCTAAATTGAAAAATTTTAATCAAGAAACAGGGCAAATCAAAGATGGGTTTTTGAGATTTTTTAGAAAAAAATTGAAAATTTGGGGTTTTAGAAAATCTCTTACTTTCAAATCATCTATAAAATATTGGGGTTATCAGAGGATTAAAAGTTTACGTTAATGGTGACAAAAGTAGTAAAATTTTTGTTTTTTGTTTTTTTTTTTTTTCTTTTTTTTGGGGAAGTTGAATTAGGTGGTGAGAGTAACGGTAAAGAAGGCAGATGAGAGAGAAAAAGAGAGCGTGAGTAAATTTAAAAATGGTTTTAGAACGTTGCCGCAACGGTCACATGTCGAGCGGTGAGAGGGTTTCGGATCATGATTGTATTTGAATTATTAAAATGGAGCTGCTAATTAATGTGGGTTTGTTGAGCTTTGGCTTTATTTTGACTTTGCTTAGGTTCTAATTAGGGAAAAGTAATCCCACTTAAGTTGTGCACTGAAAAATGTGTAGTAATTTTATCTTTCTTTACATTAATTACTTTGTGACTTGGAGTAATATAAACAAAAAGAAATTGTGATTAGTGTGGATCACATCTAAATTAGTAAAAAAAATAAAAATAATTACAAGTTTACGTTAATGGTGACAAAAGTAGTAAAATTTGTGACTTGGAGTAATATTTTTGTTACTCTTTCGGATTTCGATGGTTCTCACCACCTACAAATATAATAAAACGATCCACGATAGATAGGTGATTTTTATCAACAAAAAAGTGTAGTTATTATGTTATGAGTTTATGACTAACCTATTTGTTATGTCAAAATGCAGTGGTAGAGCTAAAATTTTGAAGACATGGTGTCGATATTATGTATTTATGTCCAGTGGCGTATCCAGGAAGTCAGAAGTGTGGGTTCGAATCATCAAATAATAAGATATAGCTCCTTCGTTTTTTTTTTTTTGCACTGTTGATGATTTCACGCTTGCCAATGCACATTCTATTACTTAAATATCTTAAATTACATTTTTGTAATAAATATACAAAGTTGATATCAAAAAGGGGGAAAAAAAATTAAAATTGCTTATATAAGCATTCGGGCTTTCATCAAGTGGTAATATTAGGAGTTTAGAGAAGAAATTGAAAAAAAGGGGGAATAAATAAAAAGGCTTTAGAAAAACAAGTATACATGAGAGTTTTGAGGTGAAACTGAAAAAAATTTGGAGAAGGTAGTGAGGGTAAAGGAAAAGAGGGGAAATTATTTTTAAAGTTCAAGTGGTAATATTAAGAGTTTAGAGGAGAAATTTGAAAAAAAGGGGAAAAAAATAAATGATGTGAGGCTGAGAGTCGAACCCCAGACCTATAGGGGCGGCCTAGCGCACAAACCAAACCCTTGCTACCACTGATCTGCGCTTTTTTTTCCTATATTACTTATGCACACAAATTCTATTTATTTATTTTTCTATTTTTAAAAATTAAATAAAAAAAAAAGAAAGAAACAAACAAACCTTTTTTTCCCGAAAAATCAGTGGGTTCAATGAACCCACTTGAACCCACCGTGGATCCGCCACTGTTTATGTCTAATGTGTTAGTAAATACCTTTTTAACTAGAAGCAATAATATAGATTCATTATGAAGTAGGTCTAACAAAAACATGACCATCCTTATCCATTGCAAGAATCAGTGAATGTCAACGGAATGGAAATGGTATACATATGCCTCCTAACTTGCTAAGTCGTTGAGAAGAACTATGTTTAGGTTATGTCAACTACACAATTAGAATTATTATATTGAACAGGTTTTAGACAACTAACCACGTTTATTAAACTAATTGAAATAGTCTCTTCAAATTATTCATAATATACAGAATATGTCAAATACAATAGTTGGCAAAAAAGTCTAGCAAAGCAAACTTTGTTGATTTGTTATGAGCCTAATTTAGGTAAAATCTTTGTTCATCTACCCCTTTCCTAATTAAAAGGATTAAGTCAACCACTAGCCAAATCCAATATTGATTTAGTAGAGAAATAACAGATTAACAACACTCCTTATTGTAGAACATTCCAATTAGGGAGAGGAGATTCTCAGACAGATCAATACACCAATTAGTACATGGATTCTCAAGCCTATCGTACATTCATACAGCAGTGCAAGACTTCGTGCACGGATTAGAGCCAATTTTTTCGAAAGAAGTATCTTACGTGATATACGAGTATTAGGCTTAGCAAAGATCAAATACAGCAGTACATTCTATACTTACCATTTTATCATACAGCAGTACATTCTCTACTTACCCTTCACAACTATTGTGATTTACGAGTATTAGGCTTAGCAAAGATCAAATATCAGGTGCTAAATCCAAAATCTGGATTGAGTCCTTTTTTTTCGGAAGAAGTATCTTACGTGTGCATTAACACTGCTCACTATAATCTGACCTTTATGGATTTGATATTCAATCTTAAAAAGAATAGCTTTGCCTGTACTAAATACAGGAGGCAGCCCTCAGCTTGGCATCAATACATGTGATGCACATAAATAACCTGCTGGGAGGGGAAGCTGAGCAAAAGCTTTTAAAACAACACTCAGCACTAAAATGATTACAGATTATGTTTTTAGTTTTTTTATTGAAATTATTTTGAGAAATTTGAGAATGTGAAAACCAAATCTTTACATGATTGAATTCTTTCTCCAAAATTCAGTGCTAACAAGCAGCCTGCTGGCAAACAACAGGTTCAGATTGTATTAAAAGTTCAAAATCTCAAAAATATATGATTAACCTTCTCGCTTTGTCATCCAAAAGTGTGGTCTAACTAAAAAGACGCCAATTCATACATCCACCATGTCCGCTACTGGATTCAAATTGAAGGCCTTGCTATAGAGGAGTAGCAAATCCTGTCACCATAGATAGGAAAAGAGTTTATGCTAAACACAAAACACATAAATGCACCATCCAAATGAAGAAATAATAATAACTTAAACAAATGGCATTGAGTTTCAGATTTGCTTTCTTTTGTCTACATTATCTTTATCCTTTTTGTAAGATTTTGGAGTTTTGGGGTGAGGGGGAGATAGTAGGCAGGGGAATGTAAAAGTACAAAACTTGGCAGTAATTACTAATTAGTTAATTACACAAATAAAGATGCTCCATGAGCCTAATTAAAAACAGAGGTCCTCCTATAATACTTGAGCAACAACTAAAATGGTCAGTATAACTACAAAATGAATTTGTAGAAATAATATGCTTTTCCGCTGCATTTATCTGATTTTCAAGCAGAAGTAAAAAGTATTTACTTTCTTTAATGGAGTTTCCTAATTTCTAATTTGAAATCAATGTCTCAAGTGTTAAACAAATGAGATCACTACTACTTCATAAACACATGGACAATATTCAAAATTAGTGTGCATTCCAAGCAGAATTTCATTTTGCGTAAATCAGTTGGATTTTCTTCTTGTTTTGATATTACAAGTGTCCATGCTTAACCTCTTAAAGTATCAAAACTAATATCTAAACTGTACCTCATCAGAACTAGGTATACCTTCCAGATTCAACTCATTAGACAACCCTAAGATTAGAGCCAAACCCAACCTGAAGTAGCTATATATCTGCTATTTCCATGGAAACTCCTATCCCAGCACAAGAAGAGGCTAAAGTTATGTACTATGTATATGACATACATAGTATATATAATTTACTTCAAGGTAAATTGAGAGTTGATTTTGAATATCCAAGCAACAATCATGATAGGTTAAGCAGGGGAAGGGGGACAGTAACACATCTGTTGTCTAACTATAGACTATCCATGACAAGCTATCAGCCCTAGAAAAATCATAGGTCAAGATGGATGACAAATTTGACTAAAAAGTCTTTCATCACAAAAGGTGGTTACACTTTCATCACAGCATATACTTGAAAAGGCTTTCAGTACCCCACCTAAAGTAGCTCCGCTCTCACCACAGCCTCGGAGATAATGCCTAATTTGATTATATGTTTTCTGGTACCAAAAAGTATGCTACTAAATGCGAAATTCAACTACAGAAAGTAAAAAGTGTGTATACTATGCATCCTAAAGGTGAAAGGCATGAAATAATAATGCGACAGCAGCAATTAATATTACACAGTTGGGTCATTGGGTTTTGATTCCATGAAATTAAACTGTCATGATCAAGCCCATTGAAAGTCAAAAATCATAATAACTTAATGCAGGGGCGGAGCCAAGGAGGGGCTGGGCAGGGGCCTTGGCCTCCCCCTTGGCTCAAAATATTAATTAAATTTGCTCTTCATTGTCATTAACTTTGGTATAGAGGAGTTGGTTTTTCCATGTCATAGTATGCAAGTTGTCAAGAGATCAAATCTTATAGCTAACAAAATTTGTTTTTTTTTTTTTTTTTTTTTTTTTTTTTTTAAGTAAAAGTAATACATAAGTATAATCTTGGCCCCCTTCACTTAGAAATTTTGGCTCCGCCACTGACTTAATGAAACCCAAAGCAGTTGACTAAGGGAAGAGAATTATAATAACATAAAACAATGACACAGCATGTTTCCAGATGACGGACAGGCTCAATGTAGATATCATATTGGCTAATAACTATGGTAGACTTGTAGATATTGCCTCTGTTGGCACTCTCTCTCCCTACAGCCACAACATGTAATGTCAGGAAAAATAGAGAGAAACCCAAAATTTGCTTTTGGAGTTCCTATCCTCACTAGCACTCTAGTAACACTTAGCCCAGCATCAAGCAACACAAGCCACAGAAGAAAGAAAAGCCCTTTCAAGACCAAGGGTCTCCAAAGCAAAGGAAGGATCAAGCCATGCTGAGATCCGGATGCGGGAATAAAAAGCTAGCATCTTTGTGCTTTTGATTCCACTAGCTATTGAACAAACTCCAGGTACCTCACTAATCAATAGAATGAGCTGCTCATTGTTTCCTCTAATAATCAAGCATCAGTTAATACCTCAGAGAGATATCAAATTAAGTACCAAGTACATGACGATTAATCTCAGACAAGCATATCAACTGAAGCTTTTAATCCAAACTCACTCTGGAGATGCCTCGAATGTCAGACTTAAAAATGCAACTATAATCATATCACTAATATCAGGCCACTCTATGGGACATTTAACAAACCCTAATCAAGCTAATTGGTTAAAAATTAAAAACATAGTCATTAACCCTACCGGGCTACCCCAGAGACATTTAGTTCTACACCAATAGACCCATACGCGCAAAAATTACCTCTAAGTGTGGAAGAGAAATTCTTTAACCACCATATACCCATGAGACCATGAGGCTTAGAAATTATGCGGTACTTCAGGGAAGAACCTATATTTCTAGTTTTTGAATGATAGCACTCACAGGGTATTTAGAGTTCAGAGACTTCGGACTTACCAAGACGATAATTGACTATAATCAATAAAAGCGCTATTAGTGCAAAAAAGCTCTGATCAAGAATTGTCTATTATCAATTTAAAGGTATACTAGTACTCTCATTTACAAGGTGAAAACCTATTGTAAACCACATATCATATGGTAACAACACTGATAACCCGTCTTTATAAGTATAACAGCAACAATCGACATCAAAAAACATATTAAAACATAGACTAATCTTATCAACAAACTACTAATAAAAATAAGAGCGTGCTGCTGAGAAAAGTACCTTCAGAAAGACAACCCCAGCTCTGTGCATGTAGTGATAGCAAGGAATTGAACAAGGCAGAAGCAGTAGCACTATGCAAAGGCATCAATGATACGGCACAACCCAACTCCACCGGAATCCTATATCCAAAGGGTCATATGATTAGGACATGATTAACCCACAACAAAAAGTCCAACCATCAATTAAGCAACACTTAAATATCAATTATCCTGTATCTGCATATAATGATTCAACAAAACCCAACTCCACCGAAATCCTATATCCGATAAGTCATTAGATTAGCACATAATTCAATTTACCCACAACAAAAACTCAAATCATCAATTTAGTAACACTTCAATAACAATGTACAAAATTTCCTCAACATAGAGGCAAAAAATCTACACAAAAGGAATAAAGGATCAGAGATGGAGAAAATGTGCCAACGTATTAGGTTCATAAAACAATCAATATGTCATGAAATTGGTAATTCACAATGATAACTTAACAAATAAAACTTGTAAATGCATAGAAAACCCAACAATTAATAATATTAACAAAAAAACAATTACCCTTGATACAATCACAATTCTAATAAGCAATCAAGTATCCAAACTTCAACCCCAGATTACGATTTTCAAATTATACGCAGTAGATATCACAATAGACAATAATCAACAAAAAAATGCAATCTTGAAAAACACATACAAATCACACAAATGGTAATACTAAGCTATCAAATTACAACAGGAAATCAACCAATTTCATGAATTCAGCATTAAAATCAAATGAACATAACATAATACCCAAATTAATACAATCTAAAGCCCAAAAAAAAAAAAAATTACCTAGAAGAAGTGAAAAGCTTCTGGAAAGAACGGGGGTTAGAAGAGGAAGTAAAGCCAGGAAATTTAGAAGCTCCAGAAAAAGAAGAAGAATTGGAACCGCAAAGTTTGGAAAGGGCGTTTCGTGTAGCTGAGACAGAAGAAGACTGTAGGGCTTGTCTTGCTCTTCCACAAACACTCGCCATTGCTCCAATTTCTCTCTCCTCTGCGCCCAGTTTTCAGGCTTTCAGAGTTCAGTGACGGGCTCTAAACTTGGATTTTAGGGGTGCTGTTTTGTTATGGACTTATGGTTTGGGTCAATGTTTACTCGTCAGGTTATTTTTTGGGCTGGGTGGTCAAGAGAAAGTCTATTGATAAAAGAGTTACAATGAACCCATCTAATAAAACTATTATCGGCCTGTTCGACATTAGATTTGAGTGGTTTGACTGCAACTTTACAAAAAATAAAAGTGTTTTGTAATGTAGTGGTTAAGATAGCTTTTAGGGGTAGAAGTAATTTTTATTAAGGGCGTGTTTGGGAAAACATAACTGTGAAGGTAGCTGTTAGCTGTAAAGGTAGTTGTTAGCTGTCAACAAGATGGTAGCTGTTAAGATATATATAATTTAGGTATGAGTGTTTGGTAAAACAAGAGTTAACTAACTGTTACATGTAAAATTCAATATTTCATTTTTAAATCTATAGATTAAATTTTCAAAAGCTACCTCTAATTTCAAAAACTAATATTTCTAACTTTGATAAAAGTTATTTACCTCCACTACTAAAGGCCTTGTTTGGCAATTGGCTACTGGCTATTGGTTGTCGGCTGGTTTGATTGGCTGTGTTTGACTGGTTGTTTGTATTGGCTTTTTTGTTGGCGGTTTGACTTTTTATTAGTGTAAAAACATATTTGGTAAAATTGGTTGTTGGATGTTATTAGTAACTTAGGCAGGTAAAAGCCAGAAGCTACTCCAAGTCTCCAAGTAGCTTTTTCATTTTGGTTTAAAAACCGGCTTTTCAGTTGGCTGAAAAAGCCATTTACCAAACACAAATTTTAGATGTTTGACCAAATGAAAAAACCAAAAGCCAATCAAAAAGCAAATGAAAAGTCATTTACCAAACAAGCCCAAAAGCTACCCCAACCACTACATTGTCAAACACTCATATTGTTTGTTAAATAGTGGTTTGACTAAAATTAAAGCTACTCAAAAACTAGCGTCGAATACGCTTTAAAATTTAAAAATATTAGCTTTCAGAGTTAGAGGCAGCTGTTGAAAATTCAACCTATAGTTTTAGGAAATAAAATATTGATTTTTTATGTTACAGTTAGTCAACCACTATTTCATCGAACACTCATACGTAAATTATCTATTTTCACAACTAATAGCTTGTTAACAGTGTTGTTAACAGCTACTACTATAGTTAACAACTACTACCACAGCTAACCGCTACCTTCACAACTATATTTTGAACATCGAGATTCTGGGGCCTATGAAGTGCGTATAGCACAAGCACAAAGTTAATGGAGAGGGGTTGTTTCGTCAGTTAAAGTTTTTTATGGCCTGGTGTTCAACACTTGAGGTTAATTACTTAATTATCATCTTTCGTAGTTGCCATCTACAAAGTATAGCTTAGTCTAAAACTTGAAGGAAAAAAAGGAAAAAAAAAGGCCTACCTAAGTAGTGTTACCTACAACCTACCTTTAAAATAGTGTTACTTGTTCAAAAATTCTTTGGACTAAACAAGAAAGTCTCCAAAAATTAAGATCCAAAAATTAAGAATATACATCCATCTTAGACGATCTTGGTTAAAATTTGTGTTTTCAGTAATTGTAGGAATAAAATGTTAAATATATGAATGACATTTCATACAAAAAATAAGGAGGCAACTCGGATCTGCAATTGAGAATGAAGCAAAATAACAACTAGAGAATCAATCAGGTTTGTTGCATGTTAAATTTATGAACGATATTGTCGACTGATCTTTAAAATAAGTTGATAAAACTTTTTTTTTTTTTTAAAGGTCTATACATAAATCACCTAATAGAGGGAGTAAAACTCAAGTTACATTATTTTAAACCGATAAATGGTAAAATCCTCATAATACAGCATAATAATCCATTTGGCAACCGCGAAAATGGTGTCTTATTGTTGACAACCAAGACACATGGAAACAAAGCATATGATAAACCGATAGGCAATAGATATATGCTTATACAGTTATACTTCTATACTCATATACTCAATTGCAATGTTTTATCTTGTTGAACATATAACATTCAAACAACAGTCAATTATAATGCATGTAAAAAAATAAATAGCACATGTACAAATTAATAGGATAATGACTTAAAGAGTAGCCATTAAAAAGACTTAGAAGAAGTAACTTCGTGCGTCAACTTACATATGAAATTGTACGTGAAAATGACAATTTAGTGATGATATTTGTACGTAAACATCGCATAGGTCCTTTTCATACCAAATTTTGAGCGTTGGGCTAATCATATTTATTAGGTTCTGCTGCTGCTACTACTTACATAATAAACAATGAATATCAGAATATGACTACTACTTCAATTCTCACCAAAACTTTCATGCGAAACTGAAGTTGAAAGGCTTCACAACAGTCATAACTTATAAATGTATCCATAATTTGATGGCAATAACTTTTGCATGAGATCGACAATTCATTCTTACAGTGGTAATAGATGGCGGTGAAAAATGATCAAGTTGAGATAGAATATCTATATTGAAAATAGATGTGACTAGTATAATGGATCCATTGCCAGTCATCTGCTAATGGAAATTTCAAACAGTTAAATGTATACGTAATATATGCAATCAGGGGACATTTAACTTGATTAACAAATAGTGTAATTTAGATGCATTTAACTTTACATGGTATCAAAACCGAAGTTGGACAGCTTACTTGTTAGCTGAGACGAATGGTGTTGATCATATTCCATTAACAAGCCACATGTATGTGAGTGTCTTGCCCTGCATCAAAGAACAAGATCGGACTAGCTTATAAGTGTATTAGTTGATCGATCTTTTATCATCAATTAACTTTAAATTGAATCGCTTTTGATCTTATAAGTGCTTTATTGATGAAAAGTAATGTTACAATTTTGTCAATTGTGTTTTAATTTGTTGATGAGAAATAATGTGACAATTTTGTTAGTTTTCTATCTCCTCAGTTTTCTAGTTTATGTTTCAATTAGATGATTACATAAATTACCTTGTCTAATGTCTATGTAATGCTATGCATCTTTTTTCTTTCATTTCACCCTCAATATACTTGTACAAGCTAAGTATTTTTGTGTCTATCATTCTTGTATTATAAATTTATAATGCTAGTATAAATTAAGAAAAAATACATAATATACGGACCTTTTTTTTAAAAAAAAATAATAAATAATGAGGAGGAGGAGGGATACAAGACGTACGTGGTCCAATACGTACACTAAGCTCTCTGAGAGCTAAGTCTTAGTTCAATCGATTAAGAGATGGATATATATATAACTAAACATTGTAAAGACCAAACAGTAGCTGCTTGATGAAAGTATAGCTTGTACACCCTAATTTACTAGCTAGCCAGCCTAGCCTAAGTATATAAGTAGAAATTCCTTACCTTCTCCATCTCTTGTGCTAATCCATAGCCATATCTTCTTATTTGTTATTAGTAGCTTTCATTTCAAACACAACATGTGCACTTATTATTTGATTATAAAAATTAAAAAAAAAAAATTAAAAAACCTTCAAATATCATATATATATATATATGGGCAAATACAAGTTTATCTGCCATATAAACGAATTTTTATTAATCTGGTGACAATTTTGTAAATATATTGGAAAAGCGTGGTCATTTATTCAGTACTTTTGGTGAGCTGTCAAATTACTGTTTGCAATTTGCATTTACTGTTGGGGTTGTTAAATACCGCCATCTAAAATGATCAAAACCGCCAACACTTAGTGTGAATAGACAACCATACCCTTAGTACTTCACCACTATCTTCCCTCTTGCCACCAATCACTAACACCTTGACACCACCACCCCAATTGATGACTACACCACCACCACGTACACTGACCGGCGACAACTACCACCACCACAACCACCCTGACCGGCGACCCACCACATACCCCTCAAAGATGACCCACCACCTTTCACATTCTCTCTTTGGCGGAAAGGTGGTGGTTTTTTTTTTTGACAACCGTACCAACCGAAGCCCAAAACTGGTTACCGTGCGCGATAACCGGAACCCAAAACCGGTTACCATGCACGATAACCAGTTTTGGGCTTCGGTTACTTCGGTTGCCTGAAATAAATAAAAAACATATATTAAACCACCACCTTCCCGCGGGCGAGGGAAGGTGGTGGGTAGTCATAGAGGAGGGTATGGTGGGTCGCCGATCAAGGTGGTGGTGGTCATCGCCGATCAGAAGGAGTTGTGGGTCGCCAAGAGGATAAGGGGTGGTGAAATAATAAGAGTACGATTGTCCATTTACACCGATGTTGGCGGAGATGATCATTTTTGTTGGCGGTGTTTAGCAATTCACTTACTGTTTGGTGAGGATCTATACATGTATCCTCAACTAGTACATGAAAAGACGTATGTACCCCTCCACTGGTACTTGAAAAGACAAGTATACCCACAGATAAACAAAAAAAATTATTTATATGGGGAATTAACTGGGTACAACTCCATATATATATATTGATTACGTACTTGTCCTGTTTGCATGCATAACTCTCACTACACCAAAAATGTATCATAAATATTCTTGCTTTAATCACATAAAATTTAATCTGGCGATTAAAGTTACTTTATTAGTACATATTAATGTCGATGATTGGGTTATCAATCGCGTTATCTAGCTATAGCCGCCTCCCTCTTCTCTCTTTTCTCTCTTCTCTCTCCTCTTTTTAGGGTTTCAATTTTCTTGGCCGTTTAGGCCGGAAACAGTCTAATTTATTCAGAAATTAGACTATTTCCGACCCTTTTCTTCATTTTAATTTACTTTTTTGTTATTTGATTTGTTTTGCTTTGTTTTGTTCTCTCCGTTTGTGAGAGTCTGTCCCAATTTTTTTGGGTTTTTCCCAATTTTTTGGGATTTTGATTCTCATCTATGGATGAGAATTTTATTTTTAGGGTTTTAATAATAATGGAGAAGGTGATTTGGATTCATATGGGTTTAGGGTTCGTCATCAACTCTACGATCAAAACATCAGCGCAGATTGCGAAGGTTTCTACTAGGGATGGCAACGGGTCGGATCTGGACCGGGTCCGAATGGACCCAGATCCAGATCCGTTTTTGTATATAGGATCCAGATCCGACCCGGATCCGTCGGGTCTAGAAAATGAAGACCCGGATCCGTCGGGTCCAAAACGGGTCCAATATATTTTGCCTAATTTTTTGCAATAAATGTAATGTTCGAGTCAAAAAGTTTATTTCAAACTTACGTTGTTGGTTATTAAGTTCAATTCCAAATTAACCAACTTATACACTCATATTTTGAATCAAAATTATAAACAACAAAAAAAAAAAAAATACGATGTTACATATGAGCTAGTGAAAAAACAACGATCATGTATTTAATATGAGCATCCGAAATTCATCTCTTGAAAGGGTTAATCTTTATCATTACTAACATTATCAACATTTTTAATAAAGAAACAAACAATTATAGTTTTTTTTAATAGGAAAAATAAAAAAAACGGGTCAACGGATATGGATCCGGGTCTAGGGCCTAGACCCGGATCCAGATCCGTTTTTGTCAGCAGGACCCGGATCCGACCCGGATCCATCGGGTCCAAAATTTGAAGACCCAGATCCGTGAAAAACGGATCTGGATCCAAGGATCCGGGTCGGGTCCAGATCCATTGCCATCCCTAGTTTCTACTTGGAAAGATGCAAAGACATCGAAAATCACTACTCGCGTCAAGTTTGAAGCGATGGAGTGTGAGCTATGCCCGATATGCAAAATAGTTATGATTTTGATTGTAAAAGTTATGTTATTTTCTCTAGATCTATGGTTTACAAATCTTTATTATTGTTGTAGATGCCGTATGGCTATTTATTAATGATAATATTCTTCTTCTTGTCCAAAAAAAAAAAAAAAAAATTGCGTTATCTAGCTACCAATCTATTGAACTATATCTTTAAATAATATATATTTTGCGTGCTATGTATTGAAGAGTTCTCATTCCACTCTTTAAGTTAAAGATAGAAGAGCCGCTAGCGAAAGAAAATTAATGGGTGAACTTCTAAGACGGGGGAAGTTCACTTCATTTTTAAGTGATCAAACAAACTAAAGTTAACCTAATCTGTTCTCCTATAATAAGAAATTGGTGAAAAAAAAAAAAACACTTAGACAAATGTGTAAATTTTACATTGTGGTACTGTGTGTGTTAGAATATCATAATACTTTACGTATCTCTATCTTTAATTTCATAAAAAGACTTTTAAATTAAAGTGGTTGCATTGTCTTTGCATGGTAATTAATAAGCGCATATATAGATGTAAATGAACTTTATATTCTATAAACAATAACTTTCATAGCTAGAGAGTAGAGACATATATATATATAAACTTCTTCTTAAACTAGAAAGCTTGGTTTGAAAGTGATGCAAAAAAAAAATTCATCACCTTACCTTTACCTATATGAACACATTAATTATATACACCCTAAGTCCTAACACCCAAGTATAGCATTAAACCATCTCACATTCACAATACTTGTCCATGACCTACAACTTTCCAATAGAGAATTTTTTTTTTTTTTTTTTTTTTTTTTTTTTTTTTTTTTTTTTGTAGGTATAACAAATACAAAATAAAGTCAAACGAACCCAAGAATACCTCCATTATATAAACCTCATACTCTTTCATAAATAGTGCTAATACATACATAAATTGATGAATAATATGTCGGCATAAAATCTATGTCTACATTAAAAAGGCTCTAAGCCAATGTTCATATTTATTCTCATTTATAATAATAATAACAATACAGTAATAAACTAATTTGTTGACCCATAAGGCTAGAGCTGTCAGTTTCTGACCCGAACCGTTAAACCTGACTGTTTCGAACCGATCCGAAAAGGAACTGAACTGTTTAAAACCCGTTTTTTGGAAATCGAAAACTGACCCGACCCAATTTTTTCCAAACCGAAACTGAACTAAACCGAATTTGTGCAAACCGTTACTAACCCGACCCGTTATCAAGCCAAACCGTTACAACCCGTAACTGAAAGCAACCCAAACCGATTACGTTTAAACCCGATAGTAACCCGACCCGTTTTAAACCGAAAACCGTTAAAACCCGATAAAAATCCGATAAACCTAAATCGTTCCAACCCGTAACCCGTTGTGACCAAACCGGTTATAATCCGTAACCCGTTGTGACCGAACCGTTTACGACCCGTAGCCCGTTATGACCAAACCGTTTAAAACCCGTAACCCGTTATGACTGAGTCATTTACAACCTGTTACCCAATATGTTTATGATCTAATCTGTTTCAACCCACTACTCGATAAACCCAACTTATTTATGACTTGACTTGATTATAACATGACTCGTTCCAACCCATTATCTGACTAATTTGACTCAATAATCATTCGACTCGATAATTATCCGACTCAATTTTAACCCGATATGATTTTGATTAGAAACCCGTTTCAAATTGGGTAAACTCGTTTTCAAACCAACCAAGTTCAATCTAAACCGAATATAACCGAAACAATAATGGTTGGACCCGATTTCACCCGATCTATTTTGAACCGAAACCCATTTTCGAACCGACCCAGTTAAACCCAAACTGATTATGACCCGAACCAATTACGACCCGTCCTGATTAAGACCCGAACTGTTTTTAACCGAAACCCACATTAAATGGGCTAAACCCGTTTTCAAACCGACCCAGTTCAACCCAAATTGATTATGACCCGAACCGACTAGAACCTGACCCGATAAGGACCCGATCCGAATAGAAACTGCAATTAAAAAAACCAAATCGAACTGGCCCGATAATTTTCAAAACCGTCCCAAACCGACCCGCTTATTATTTCAATCCGTTATAAACCGATCCGTTATAACCCGAAACTGATAAACCCAACCCAAACCCGAACTGTTTAACCAAATTGACACCCCTACATAAGGCAATAATGTCAGTAACTCAGTACTACATTTTTACGTGGACTAGCACAACAGTTATTCGTCACCTTTTGTGTCTTCACTTTAATCTGTTTTCCACTGTTTCTTGTTTTCTGAAATTAGATTCACCACAAACATTCATGAAAAAAAAAAGGAATAATTAATATATTTTCCATAATACAAAGATGAACCTTGATTTTTCTGTCACGGTACTTTTATACATGGAATCTGTAATTCAACAAGAAAAATGTAGAGGTATTGCCTTTTTGTTTTGGAAAATTTACAAATGACAGTCATTTAAAGTTTGTATTTTGCAAATTGCAGTCATATTTAAAAAAAATTGCAAATTGCAGCCCAAAAGTTAATATAAATTGTAAATTGCAGCCCGATTCAACTTTTTCATTGGATTACAAGTTGAAAAATCTTCGTTTAAAGTTTTAGGGGCCATTTTAGCTCTTAAGGAACCGAATTGAGTTCAGAATTAACAAAAAAATAACGCAAGTATGTCGTTTTGCGTAACAAAAATGTATCGATTTGTGGGAAACTGTAAATATGAGACATTTACGTTTTTTTTTTTGCTAATTCCGAGCTTAATTCGGGTCTCTAAGGGCTAAAATGACCTCTAAAACCTTAACCGAAGATTTTTTAACATGTAAACCGATGAAAAAATTGAATCAGGCTGCAATTTACAATTTATACGGACTTTTGGGTTGCAATTGCAAAAAAAAAAAAAATTAAATGGATGCAATTTGCAAAATACGAACTTTAAATGGCTGCAATTTGCAAATTTTTCCTTTTGTTTTTACTAATAAAATGTTCATTTACTTGATTTATAACCTCATACAAGTGTTTTATTTGAGATACAATTCTTGTCAAGTGAGGGTGTTTGGGGGCAAGAATTTACTTACCCTCCTCGGCCCTCTACTTAAGTAAGAATTAAAAATAAAAAATAAAAAAATACTACATCCTTTACATATTACGATTAGATATTTTTTCTCTCTACTTTATGTCAAATCGTTGCAAATAATATGTAACGGAGGTAGTAAAAAAAGTTGAGATGTGGTATAAATTTGGCTTTTGTGTCTTTTTTGGTAGGAAACTAGGAATCGAAGCGTTTCCCTAAGGTCGGTTAAAAGTTATTTTAAAACTTAAATTTGTGTACATGTACTAAAATTAAAACGAGTATATATTAGTGTACATCAAATTATTTCGGGGTAAATTTTAATCAATTTGGATAATGTTTAGCGTGCTTTGGGGAAAAACTTGATATAAATATAATTCATATGCTATGGGATAACTTTTATAAAGATAATATGATTACTTTCACACACTAAAAATTAATTTTAGAGCAACTTTACCAATAAGAAATACGAAGAAGTATGTAGGTAACTTTTATTAATATCAAAGTGATTTTTTTTTTATTTTATTTATTTAGAGTAAGAGTAACTTTGCAATCAATATACGTAGTACAATATTTATCGTATACCCGATTTAATTAATGGATTTACTAGACCAAACTCACCTTAAAGTTCGACTTTGTAATTACAAAATGTACCTCTTGTGTGTAGAAGAGGCAATCCGATTTATACACTTGCAGACTTGCAGTAAGATATATGTACACCGAGACTATGATGAAATAGATGCATTGGTGCTAACATGATCGAGTCAACATCGTCCATTCTATGAAGACTTGATCAAGATAAGCCATTCTTGGTTTTCACTGCAAGTGCATTAAAGTGAAGCTATCCAAAATCTCTTTTTTCGCAGCTTCTACTTAATAATTAGATGCTGCATTCGATAAAATCAAAACTTTGTATATTTATATTTTAGTTTTCAGTACAGTTTCTTGAGTTATTCTCACAATAGTCAAGTCCTATTGAAAATTTAAGCCACCAGTTTGAAGTAAAACCAAGTGAAAATAATAAAATAAGGTGGAAGAAATGAAAAAAAAGTGGCCCATAAATATAGCTGGCAAAAATTGGAGTTTAATACACATCAGTTGAAGGCCAGAAAGCACCTAAGTTTGGGTTGGTTCTAACTTCAAAGGACCACTTGGATCTTTCTATCAACTCAAAATCACATGGTTTTGTACATTTCTAATGGTATTGTTTTCAGGGCACTTGGCTTTAACACATGAGATAAAGGTCCACACGGAATGGAACTATACATCATCTCATTCTTTACTTGGTTAATTAATACTCCCTCCATCCTAAAAAAAACAGAATAAGGGTTTGTTCTAATTTATTAAACTGAGTTAAAGTGATTGGAGCTGAACTGAATTGAACTGAGCTGAAATAAAAAAAAAACTCATGAAAGAAGGAAATTAAGAGATGAATAGAGCTGAAATGAACTGAAATTAAGTTGAAGAGAACAAGCTTACAAGCCCAAATTGTCTAATTTGACTTATAATATGGTTAAGAGATACGGCTCTATTACATAGGTATTTGCTTATGCATTCATAAGAATTATTAAAAGTTAATATTTTGAAAATACACATCAAATTAAATCTAACCTCACATTTAACAATGTGTTTTTTTAGGAGTATATATATTTTTGAAATACAATCACGATTTTTACAATTTAACTTTAAAAAGTCAAATGTGACACTTAATCTGAGATGTGTGGTGACTAATAGGAGAGTGAAATGAGAGAATCTTATATTGATAGAAATTCATCCACTAATTAAACATTTTGGACATGCTTAGAATCACCTCATAAGCATACAAACTAGGATTAAAAATAAATAAATAAATGCACGCCCCTAAGTCCTAACCATAACTGAAATTCACATTAAAGAGGTATAGAATAAGTGTTAACCTAATTAATTAGATAGAGGTGACATCCACGACTTGAAATCAAAATCTCATCTACATCATTTTATTTACTTTTCAATAACGTTTTTTCTATACCATAAATTAAACTTCAAAGTACACAAGATCGATGATAGGACGATAATGGAAAGTATGGCATGATCCTAAACAACTACTCACGTCGCTCAAAATAATTAGTATTAGAGAACATTATAAAGATGTGGAGCATTGATGCGGGACCATATAGTATAAAATCAATCAAAAAGAAGCACATAATTATATCAAATCAAATAGTAGTCCTTAAAATCTTTGTTTTGCATTAGAGCATTGAAATTTGAAGCCTACTTTGTGAATGTGAATATATTTCTCTTTCTTTCTCTCACTCACAGGTAGCTACATACCAGTCGTAAAATTGCAAGTGAACAAGAATGCGTGACTCAACAGTTACTAGCAAACAAAAACACGTAACACCATTGTCCCTTTGTTGTTAATAACTACCAATTTCTTCATGCTATTTGCACTTATTCTTTATTTCGGCAAGATATATGGAATGATTCATGATTAATCACATATCACTTTATGAAATTACGCGTTTATAAATCGCCTTTAATCATATCAACATAGATAACATGACCTAATCAATCGGATTCAATAACCACGATTACATTATAGTACACGTTCTTTTTTAATGATGTAGAGAAACTGTAACGGACAATTTTATAGACGGGACTTGATATCTACTCAATCTGAGTCAATTGACAACTTCATTATCAATGAAATGCAATGCAAACAACCAATGCAAATACTAGTATAATTCACCTACCAAAGGAATTAATTCTGCTGTTGACTATCTGGTATAAATTGCTAAATATTGACAAAGCTTTGAATCCAAATATGGTGAATCCAGTACAACACATCCCAATCACCCGCCACCATTTATCATATCATATCCATACATGTGAAAGACTTTATAGGGGGATCATAGGGACCATAAAAAACTAGAAAGTTAAAAAAACGCGTTGCAAGGTTAGCCATAGCTAAATCTTGCAATTCTCTATCGATAACAAGTGTATCAAAATACTCCCTCCGATTCTCAATATTACTCTTAACTCGACCTTTTTTTTAAGCAATCACCGTCAAAGTAAGAAAGACATTATTCATAAAATGAAAAACGAAATCATAAGAAAAAAAAAATAGCATAAAATTATGAAAAATGTGCATTAAATTAGTGGCTGTATCCAATTGATACTCGTTTAATAGGTACATAGGACTATATAATATAATATAAATATATCCATTATTTCACCTATATAGTAAAATTTACCCATAATCTAATAACAATATGACAAGGTAGTAACCAACATTTAGAAACAACAAATTACAATTTTTTTGCTTGCACATTTTGTGGCTTTTGCCTTTGCAAAGCCAACAACTATTTAAAAAATTAAAATGTGAACTAATCCTTTTTTTTTTAAAAAAAATTGACCAATTCCCAAAAATGGTTCTTAAGTAAAGAACCCAATCTCAATGGGAATGCCTTGCCCCAATTTTTTCAAAGGATCAATTTAGTTTTAGTCAGCTTTAGCCCAAGTTAAATCATTCTCAAAAATCCAATGGCAAACCTCAATCTTACCCGGACCTGACCCGAGTGATAGGAACGCTCCGTGGGTGGGGCTCCACGCCGAGGTATCCAGGTGACAAATGGCGACGCCATGGTTGATTTTAGCCTTGGTCTTCGGGTTCAAAATATCCGCCTCGTAAACCCGAACCTTAGGTACTGAATGACAGTAATACAACAAGTACGGGTACAAACTTTGATGACAAGAAACGGACTTTGTAACCTTTCCACCATTTATACCTCTAACTTTCCCAATCAAAATATCCGATTTCGACCCGTTTACACTCTCCATAGTCCGGGCCTCCACGGATTGACCCAGAACCGAAACCGCGAAATCAATCATATCCTCAATCGAACCAACACACTTCTTAGTCTCGCCCACGGCCGGGGCACGCTCACACTCCCCCAATGCCGCATTTAAAATCCCCTCCATAGTAGAGTTATCAAACGCGTGAAAAATATCCTTCAATTGAGTAATTTTGGAAGACGAAAAGGGTATTTTCGACAATATCGACCTCGGCAAAAACGACCTCGTTGGCATCTTATCCCTAACATCCGGCATTGGCATAACAATGCCATCCTTCAACATACTTTCTCTAAAAAACTTCCCTGGTTCCACCCATTTATTTACCATTTTACCCTTGCTCGCAATCTGTGATGCACCCACCTCATTACTTCCACTACTACTAGTATTCCTATAATCAGCAAAAGTAACCCCCTTCTTGGCATAACTCTTGAAATTACTACCTTGCCCATAACCCGTAAACCCGACTTGTTGCCCTTTAGCACCGTCACCGTATCCGGTAAAGTTATCGGTTCCTTGATTAAAACTCTCGGCATAATTACTAAACTTAACCTTCTCAATGTTGGAACCTTTAGCATAAGATTTGAATGTATCGTCTCCTACATTGGACTGATCTCGATAAATCGAGAAGCTTTCGACCCCGGCATTACCACCGTCGGCGTAGCTGTTGAACTTATTCTCCGGCACATTGCCGTCAAATCCGTACGAGGTGAAGTTATCGTTTCCGCTGTTTCCGGTCTGAGAATAGCTGGAAAAAGTGGACCCCACCACATTGGAGTCATCAGCATAGGTGTTGAAATCACTACTCAACCCATTTCCACTCTTGCCATAGTTAGAGAACCCTTGGTCGCCCGAGTTCGCCTCGTGCGAGTACGAGGCGAACGAGCCGTCTCGCCCGTTCGCCTCGTCCGAGTACGAGGTGAACTTAAGACCAGGAACATTCACATTATCTGCGTAACTGGTGAATCTACCGGACCCACCGGTAGCACCAGCAGCGTATGTGTTAAACGTCTGAGAAACAACATTACCATTACTCGCATAACTGGTGAAATCATCATTGTGACCTGCTGAATCCCGGCTGTACCGGCGGAAGGTATCAAGCGGCTCATTCTCATCACCGGAATACTTCTTGAACGAGTTGAGACCACCGGCTGCTCCGGTAGCATAGTTGGTGAAGTTATTATCGGAATAAACGGAGAATTTTCCGTCAGGGGAGTGTTTGGTTGAGGCAGAAATAGTTGGGTCAGGAAAACAAAGGAGGTTAGCGAGTTTACAAAACGAGTCAAGGTGATTTGAGAGTGAGTTGGTGGAAGCGAGTTGAGTGAATCGGGCTAAATCGGAGGCCGAAAGCGGTGAAGCTTTTCTTAAGAGAAATTCGGGTCTGGGTACTTTGTAGATCTTGTTATTCCAGTATCTGATTGCGAAGGCCTTCGGCGTAAACGGATTCTCACGCGCCGCCGCCGAGGGTTGTACCTACATTATTGTATCACATACCAACCAACACATTATTTATTAATGTCAATTTGTTAAAAATAAAAATAAAAAAAAAAATAGCAATAAAATGAAATATGGGAGTAGAATTAAAATGAGCTTACAAAGGAGGATAAGAGGAGTAATAATAAGTGGAGGAAGAAGAATGAGTTGATAAGCTTGTAATGTTCTTGTTCTTTCATTTTTTTTTTTTTTGATTTTTTTTTTTTTTGTTGTTGTTGTAAATGATTTAAATTTTAATTTGGGAGGAGAGAGAAAGAGAGAGAGGAATGTTGGAGATGGGTGAGTTTGGATGGAGTGAGAGTATTTATAGAGGAAGAAAATCGAGGAGAAGGGAGCGCTATTTTGGCCGGGGAACTTTGGGAGTGGAATTGTGGGAGTGAGGTAGTGGACTATATAATGTCGGGTTACTTCACTTTTTTTTTTAATTAATTAACAAGATTAGAATAATGTTTTGTATTAATAAATAATCTTTGGCAAGTTATCAACTCTTGCTACTTGCTAGTGTTAGATTAATTAATATTCTTTCCATTTATATCGGATAATTGCCGATAATATCTAAGACATTCGAAAGGACGTGTTTGGATTAAAATTATGTTTATAAAGATAATGAATTGAACAAGTATAGTTTTGCAAGGAAAGTATCATTTGAATGTAAATGGCAAAGCATCCTTCTCTTTAATGATACATGTAAAAATAAATATTCAAGGGTAACATGACTATATGAACTAAAGTGAGAAAGTGAAAAAAAATAAATGAATATATGTATATTACAGGCTTATTTAAGAGAAGTAGGAGGTGGTGAAGAGGCTAGGGAGCTAGAATGAGATAATTAACCATTTTTAAAAAGAGTGATTACCTACCATCATTTATTGGTCTTGTTTAGCAATTAGCGATTAACCTTTAGCTATCTGTATTATCGTATTTGACTAGTTAGTAGAATTACTTCATAAATAATACTTCCTCCGTTCTATTAATATTGCAACAATGGACTTTTTGCACTATTCATCACTCTTGTTTGACCATATAATATGAGTTATACGTTAAGCAAAATATAGTCAAGTGAGATCTTGTTGGATTCGTCTCATAAAATACTTTCACAATATCATGTTTTTATAAATTTTACTCTTGCACAATTATAGATATTTAGCATATAAAATGTGTTTTGGGATGCGTAATTTCCTCCTTGTTGCAATATTAACAGAACGGAGGAAGTATTAAGTAATTGTTAATTGAAATGAAAGCTACGGTTAAAATCAATTTCCTCTCAATTACTACAACCTCAAAAGTAGTATATATATTGGATTCAAATTTTTTTTTTTCAATCTTCCATCAACCTAACACTCCATTTATCTCTAAAAAATAACTAATATGAAATACTAGTTCATGATATTATTATATACTATATTTTCAAGATTTCACCCATATACTTCGTATATACTTTGTATTTATAATTTATTACTGCTTTTTACAACTTTAAAAAATTATAGAGATGATAAGCTCAACCACTAACTAGATTTGTTATAATTTACAAGACGGCTCATTTTCAAATTATTAAAAGTACAGATTCAAATTAAATGGCTCATCAGATCAATATGAACTAAAAATCGAATGGATCCCGACCAAAACTGATTCAAACAAGATGCATGTTAAACCCCCTACCCTAGTTACAATAATTATGAGATAAAACAAGAAATGTTTAAGCGAAGTAGATGGCTAAGATTATGAAGCAAAGAAAGTATGATGCAAACAAAGAGGAAATAAAAAGGGGGCCATATATAGTCACGAGTCCTGTCACTGTCCATTGATGGATTTATTAATAAATGTATTATTAAAGAGTTTGATCTTTATACATCATCCTTGATCAATTTAATCATCTATGGTTTGGAATTTATTACGACTTTTACTAGAACAAACGCTAAGAACAACAAAACAAATATAAAGACATTCATTGCCGGCTATGCGCGTCACAAATTATCAACACCCAATCATTAAACTCCAACCATTAATAAACCATTCTACTTACTTCGTCCTCTTTTAATTGTAACATTTTGATGTTCATGCTTATTTCTGAAGTATTTTTGATCTTATATTTAGGCAATGTCTGATAAATTAATGGAAAAATTAATTTTAATGATCTTAATTTTGACTGATTTTCTTTAAATAATCTCAACTTTTGATTACTCTACAATAATTAATCTCCTGCGCATTAAGGAGGATCATGTCCTAGTTTTCAATACGTGCTCTTGCTTAGTGGGTATGGAATAGTGGCGTCAAGTTAAAACGGCATATGTCATTTTTCCTTAAGCTAAGTGATTCTATAAATAGTAAATTATTTCACTTGGAAAACCCACCCTTGCTCAAGTATAATTTTATCTTTTATTTTCATATTAAATTGAGTTAAGATTCTTATTCCACGCTATTGAAAAAGAGTGTATGTTCCTATGTTCTTAATTATACTAGAGTTAATCTTTTAGAGTTATAATTTGAGAATTGGGGAGTTTGAGTGACTCTGTTTTAGTTTAGCTTTGAATGAAGCTAGGAGAAGAGAAGAGAGAAAAAGAGGAAGAGTAACAGGTTTAGGGTTGGGACTTGTTGCTTGGGGGCTTTAAGTTCATTGAGGAACGTTGAGGAACTTGAATTAAGAGTTTTTGGTTTGTAATAGGTCATTGTCTTATTCTAATAAAGAGTTTTTTTTTCTAAAACCCATTGTGGTCGTAGTTTTTCTTCTTGTTTAAGGTCAAGAAGTTTTCCACATAAAATATAGGAAAATTTGATAAATACCACCATCTATTGTTGCCAAAATTGAAAATACCACCTCAAGTTTTTTTTTTTTTTTTTTTTTTTTTTTTTTTTTTGAATTTTACCACCTAATTTTTTCCTAAACTTTTGAAAATCCCACCTGTTTCTCATATGACGTCATTGTGGGTCCCACATATTCTCTTTCCCTCTCTCTTCCCTCGATTTCCCCTGTTCTTTGCACTTTTTAGTTTCTTGAGTTTATTTGTTTTTATTCTGCAAAAAACTTGGCTAATTCGTCATACTAATTAAACCCCCTCTCTTGTAGTATTATCATTGAAACAACAAGACGGTTCAAAGTTAGGATTATTTATGTCAATTTTGGTAAATTAATTGTAATTGATTTAAGGTTTTTTTAGAAAATAACACCATAAATTTTGCAAAAAATGGATTATAAAACTAACAAATTAAAAAAAATAAAAAAAAATCCATTGATTATAACACCACAAAAAAACACAAAAAATGGATTTCACCACTAGTTAACGATTTTTTTGGATGGAACTTGTTAGCAGGGCCCTCAAACGACACGTGTCAATAATCTATTGGTTTAAAATAAAAAAAATTAATAAAAAAATTTTAAAAAAAAGAAAAAAACCTTAAACTCTAACCCAACCAAGCCCCTCCACCGGCACCACTTGCCCTAGACGCCAACAACACAAACCCAGTCGCCGACACCCCTAGCCCCCACCAAAACCGGCGAATCAACCCCTTCCTTCTACCCGAAAACCACCCTTGTCCCCACTGCCACCTCTCGCACCGGTACCGCATCAACCCACCAAAGCAAAGCAGCCCCAGCAACTACCTCGCGCATCGCATCGACCCACACTACCACCTCGCTCACTGCATCGACCCACATAACCACCTCGCGTACCGCACCTCCCTAGCAACCTCGCACACTCAAGAAAGCAATCTGGGTTCAATTATCAACAATTATAGTTTTAGGGTTTGTCGATTTCGATTGTTTAGGGTGGAGGTGGCTGTTGTGGTGGTTTTAGGGGAATGGAAAAGAGGTTGGATCAGTTTGTGAATTTGGAGAAAGGGAGGGGTTGTTGGGGTGGTTTTACCGGTGTCGCTTAGGGTCTCGGCGGCGGTGGAGGATAGGGATGCCAGCGGTACGGTGGAGGATAGAGTTGTCGGCGGTACGGTGGAGGAGTATGGCTGGGTTAGGGTTTAAGTTTTTTTTAAAAAAAAAAATTATTTTTTTGAACCAATATAGCATTGACACGTGTCCAAAGTAAGCCCCACAAACGGATTCCATCCAAGAATCCGTTAAGTGGTGGTGAAATCAAAGTTTTGTATTTTTATGTGGCGTTATAATAAAAATTTAAGATTTTGTGGTGTTATAATTTAAGTTTTGAGAAATTTTTGGTGTTATTTTCTAAAAAAACCTTGATTTAATAAAATTTATGCTCTAGCGCGGTTGATGAAACTCCCAATGAGCTGGAAGTACTAAACGATAGAATGAGTTATATGGTAGAGTCTAAACTTTTGAAAATTATAATTATTGCAATATTAAGAAAATGAGGAAGTATACAAAAAGATGTTACAAAAGACGGAATTATTTGAGACTAATTAATCAAACAAGGAAGCTATAACATTACTTGTATAACATTATTTCAATACAATAGCCAAAAAAATTAATAATATAATTATGTAAATAATGCAAATATTAAAACATTGCAATTATTTGAGAACGGATGTATTACTACTTAAGCTTTGTACAAGTATATTCTAATGACAATATTAATATTTCTTTGAATAAATAAAACTAAAATAATAAAATGACGTCTGAGTAAAACACAGGCAGGCTTTGTTTGGCAATGATAAAGAAAAAGGGTTGTGATAGAATATTATTCCTTTATTGAGAAGGGATAAAAGGTAAAATCAATTACCGAGAGAAATTATATTGTTCACTGTTTGCTATCTTTTGCAGGAAGGGAGAGCTTCGCACTGGCCATCATCGGCAACAGACCTTCTCTAATTCACAGTTTGGTTCCAAGGCTTTATTTTCAAGCTTTATTGCTGATCAAGTATTATTATGTCGTCATTTGATTGAACATAAGAAGTGGAGCATCGAGTTATACTTTATCACTCCCCCTCACATGAAAGACCCTGCCCTTTATGCTTGAAATGTGGATGCAACACAGATCCATCCATACCTGGTGCGAATTAATTTCACGGAGGGGTGGATGAGATTTGAACCTGTGATCTTTGTGTCACGCTGGTTCTGATACCATGTTTTGAGGCCGAAAAATATGTTTTATACTCTATCATTAAGAGATTTGTTTACCAATATGAAATTTTTTAAGCTACATGTATCATTGTTGCTTATTTTGTTACTTAGCTTTGGGGAGCTAATTAGCTCGGTGATATAAAAAATTAACCATTTGAACGACTTTTGTTAAGTAACTTGTAGACCTTAAGCAGTATGGGTTGCAAACTCCTTTATTAAGGTTACTTTAGCCTTTTTGACCTCATTATTAATCTTCTGAAAATAAAGAGAAGATATAACATTAATCTTAGAACTAGGAATTAGGAAATCAAAAGATAAGAGATAAGGGGATTCCGCATTATGAAAAAGAGAAAAGCTAAGCTATCATCTCTCCATCTTTATTTCTCCAACTACTAAATCCTAAAATAAGAATTGCATTGGTGGATTAAGCTAATGATGTGGTTTTCGTTCTTAATTGCTCGTTCATTTTCCCCCATTAATCAAAACACAATTTATACCTTATGGTGTAAAGGCCAGTCTTTATGTTGTTTATTTATAATCCTTTTTTCTAAATTAACGAAATTATGGGATAATTCATATACAATGGCAATAGAAATTGATGATCAAAGTTATTGAACGGCTTTAACTCCATAAATGGCAATGGAGAACGTACCATATACAATCTTGTATGTTTAATCCCGAATTTGGACAAGCATTGTTAGAAAAATAGCCCACATATTAGTTGGAGATTAAAAATAAAAAAAATAAAAAAAAAATATCAAGCCATAACAAGGTGGAAGAGAAATAGCTCACTTGCTAGTTGGAGCTAGTTGTCTAATACGAAGTATTGAAGAAAAGAAGAATAAATTACATATATTTTGATCTATAAAATTGTTAGACTATTTCATCTATCACCAATTGATTTAGAATAGAGTTTTAGCTCTACTAAACAAATATGTGGGCTTGTACTTCTTACTGAAGTTATCATGGCATCAGACTGGACAATCCTAACCCTAATCCTAACCTTATCATAAGTCAAAAAAGGATGGCTCAATAATTTGAAAAAAATACAAGATTGAATAGGGTTTGAAAAAAATGTTAAAGATTTTTTTTTTTCCAAAAAAGAATGATTACGAAGGGTTATTCCTAGAATTCCCATGGGACAAGACGGGCTGGATAGGTTTAGGCTCTAAATATTTACCCAAAATTCGTAAATTTTGACCGTCAACATTAGACTTTTTAAGGACAGGCTAAAAAAGATCAACTAAAAAATGTAAAATATGGCTTCGGATTGATTTTTTTTATGTCCAAAACCCACCTAGAATCAGGCTCGGCCAATGTTGATCCTCTAGTTATTAATTACACCTATCACCATTAGTTTTAGTCATTGATATCAACATCCTAATTTAAATGTTAGAAACTTACAATTTTACGATTCATGTATGTCATACGATTTGATTTACGATTTACCCAATTTTACATACGGAGTATTTCTCTTAACTAGCAAAATCCTTACAAGTTTAAAACATGTATAAAAATTTATTTATAAATATATATTGTCAATTATTTGTTGCTTAATGGGTACGTAACATAACAATATATAACTATTAATAATCAAGTCTCAAAATCATAATTTAAATATATTTAATTGAATTTAGATATAATTAAGGTCATGATTGTGCATGTCCAGAATATTACGATTTCACAATTCGATTCTAAGAGCCTCTTCCGATTCAAAGTAGAATCTAAATTTAGATAACTTTGGCTTTAGCGTTTTTGGATGAAACCTGGTTGATTGTAGGCGGGGCTTGTACTCAGTCTATTAATGTTTATCATCTCTTATGTTCATTAATAATTTAATGATGTACACGTACTAGTTCAATAAGCTCTAAGTTTTTAATACTTCAAATTTTAACCTAGATAAGACATATGAGTAATTGAGTAGCACTTTCATTAATGTGTAGTATTTAATCATGGGCCATTCATGCAATGCAATATGAAGTGTTCTAATCTACTGGAGTAGTTGCATTTGCATAGTTCTCCATTTTTATTCTAGTTCTAAATAAACCATACATGAACAGGTTTCGCATTAATGGAGTTCGATGTGGTACTATATAACCACTCACATTTATTTCATTGACTATGAAAATGTAAGACATATGTCATGGTATTGTCAGCAAAATTTATTAGAAAACATGGATATTTCAAATCAAATTATATTTTTGAAAAAAAAAAATCATAGACATTTATTTTTAAGAGAATTTTTTTGGTGTGGAGGGACATGGGGTGTGTTGTGTGTGGGGGATTGGGGGGTTGGCTTGTTGAGGTCCAACGTAATTATGCAAAATGATTATTTATAATAATGGATCATGCACTATTTTAACTTTCAAGGTATTACATTTGCTTTTGCATAGTAACATATCTTAGAACTTGGATCCTATGTACGTGATTATATATACATGCGGACATGCGGTTAATTATTTTCTAACTATTATTACATTTTTTAAAAAAAATTGAAAGGTAAACAAAAAGTAAGGATAGTTTTCTCTCAAAATTATACCCTAACTTAACAGAATAAATAAAAAAAATAAAATTTACTCTCTGTGAACAGATCGATATCTTGGTGAGCTTGTATAAAATGGCCCAACAAGCAACATAGCATGCTGCTCTATTACCTCTTTATAAATATGGCGTGAATTAACATAAGTGAAATTTCGAATCAGCTCCTTGACGTCTTCCATCAGTAGGTATTTTCTAACTATTATTACATGTTTTGTCTTTAATACGTGATGATTATGGAGTAAGAAAACAACATACATATTTTGCCCAAATACAAGTTTATTAAAACTTAAATTAACACAATGTATAACTGTTTCTGAAAACAGAATACTCCTCAGGGTTAAGGTGATAATTTCAATATGTCCTAAGGCTAAGTCCAATAATCGTCCAAACGTCATTCGGCTCCGCCTGTAAAAAAAAAAAAGAAGGTTAACTGCCCTGGGGGTGTGACCCGGGAAAGCACCTCCGATGCTTAAGTTAGCGAATATACTTTCTAGAGAGAGAAAGTGGAGAGAGAGAGTATTTTAGAGAGAGAAAGTAGAGATAATTAGGAAAAAGTTACCATCATTTATCATTGGAGAGCTATTTAATTTATAGATGTACTTTTAGGTGGCAGAAATTGTACTTAGTTTGACAAATTAGGGGTAAATTCGTACTTTGTTCTTGATTAATGATGGACTGAATCATGGAGGGGTATTTTCGTAATTTGAGGTTAATGGGCTTAGGACAATGGACTTGGCTCAAACAATAACCATCCAAATTAATCAAAGCTAAGAGCCTAAGATCTAATTAATTTTTTACTCTTTAAAGTTAGACCACAAGAATGTTATTAGATTTTAATTAATTTATGCAAGAAGGTTGATTATACAATTCCGATCTTTACTTTACTAAACATATTTCAACTTATAATATAGAAAAACAAAATAAAGCAAGTATGTCTCATAGGTACAACACAATAATGAGTACTATTGAGTAAGCTTCTTTAGAAATTTGGTGGAATTTGAAAGTATGTATCATGTATGAAAATGCGAAATTAGATGGAATTTTTTTTGGACTGCCGACCTTAATTAGTTAATTATGGTCACCATTGTGATTGGTCCCGCGATGTAGAATTGTAGACCATAGTAAAGAGAGATGATTGGATGAAAACTTTTATGTAAAGGATATAATTAATTTGAATTTACATAGTGGTTTTAAACTTTCTTTGACTCATTATGTTTACCTTATGCAAGTATATATAAAATATACCCCTACCGACTAATGTGACATACCCGCCCTAATTAGATATTTCAATTTCTATAAAACATACTTCCTCCGTTTTTATTTAATTGCAACACACTCCTTTGGCACACATGTTAAGGAAGATATTAGACTATGTAAACGGATAAATTAATTTATAAAACTTTAACACTTATAAGAATAAAGGGATAAGTTGCTACGATTTAAATTTCATAGCTTAATTAATTCGTTTTACCTAGTTTAATCACCTCATCGATAAGCGTGATAAAAGTGTGTTGCAAGTATAAAAAAACAGAGGAAGTATTATACGTATATCAATCACTGAACATAAACACGCACGTACATAATCTCACAATCTTTATCTCTCACTACGTACTTGATGTATCCTTTAAAAAAATGACTTGTTTAATGCGACATTTAGCCATATATAGAAAGATAGTACATAATGAAACTAGCCACGAATAATCGAATATCAAAAAACATGGAAGAGATACAATGCCCAAGCCTAGTAGAGGAAGGGGTTCGCACGGGGCATGTGTTTTCAGCGCGGCCTTTAATTTAGAAACTTAGGGTAGTGATTCGTGTTTGTTATGTATTTTAGAGGATGAGAGTGATGGATAGTTCAAGTGATTAGAATCCTGTCCTGATTCAAGGAGATCCTGACATCAATTCTTACCCCGCCCTTGTAGCCTGGCTTTCTAAATACAAATTTTTTAAAAAAGTAAAAAAAAAAATTTAACGTATTCTTAAGACTAGTAACAAAATTTTGTACAACCATGTTCACATTCTACTACACATACATTGATAAGAACATACCTTATAAAGAACATTGTATAATTACACAACCTTACCCTAATTATGTGATCGATTGCCCATATTTATATATTGACAAAAGATTTTATGTATGATCAAGAAAAGAAGTTGACCTTTTAATATTTTATAATTTTTGTGGGTATATATTATTTGTCAATTGTCATTATTTTACATTATTACTTCGTATAAGGGCATGTTCTTATTGACTGAACTGAACTGAACTGAGCTGAACTGAACTGAACTGAACTGAGCTGAACTAAACTGAACTGAAATGAATATTTTATAAGAGAAGGAAATTAGGAGCTGAGCTGAACTAAACTGAACTGAACTGAACTGAGCTGAACTGAACTGAACTGAACTGAATATTTTATAAGAGAAGGAAATTAGGAGCTGAAATGAACTAAACTGAACTGAACTGAACTAAATTTCAACGTAAAAGAACAGGCCCTAAGTGTATAACATTATTGTTATTTTAATATTAATATTTGGAGTGATATATCTTCCTCTCTTCAGTCTCTTGTCTCCTCTTTCCTAATTGTAAACATATGCCCATCATTTCCATGTGATATAAAATGACATACTCTTTGGGTAAACATTCTAGTAATTTATTAGGATCGGTTTTTTTTTTCCTTTATATATATATATATATATATATATATTTGAACATTCGAATAGGGAGTAGTAGTTTTAATTAATCCCATAATAGATTTATTATATTTTGACTTCAATCCAGAAATTGAAAAATTGAACATGCCTGATTTTGTGGATAGCACTAAGCTAGCATATGAAATGATCATGACGATTGGACCCATATATTATCATCTTAGAAATTATACTAGGATACTTTAATTTGCATCAAGGTTCTACTTGAATCCTTCATATACTTTGCACGCCAAAAGATGCTTTTTGTTTGGCCACCACAACATCATAAAAGTCTTGATGTCAAGAATTATGTATGATAATGGAATCCAAGCATATTTTATGGTTGAAATATACTAGGCCTGTTTTTCAGCTTAATTTCAGTTCAGTTCATTTTAGTTCTAATCAGTTTAGTTCAGTTTAACTCTAATCAGTTCAGTTCAGTTTCCAATTTCCTTCTTTCATACACAATTTAGTTCAGTTCATTTCAGTTATTTTCAGTAAATCGGAACATGCTCTTACTATGCACCACTTTTAATTTTTTTCGTTTTTGAATAGTTTTAATGAACCATATAATCATTACACTCAGGGGCAAAGCCAGGATTTTAAAGTTATAGGGGCCGACTAAAACTTTAATAAAAAAATTAATGTGAAAACGGGTTTGATCCTATGATCTAATTAAAACCCCAAACAATGGGATTCAAACCACTACGGCGGCAATCATTAAATACAACTTAAGTTATAACAAAATATTACTACTCCCTCCGTGTTTTAATAAGTGTTCTCACTGTTCTCACTATGCACATACTTTTGACTTGATTAATTTACTAAATATGATAATCAAATGTCATTGTATAATACATCGTTAGATTCAATTCGTTATAATATATAACTTTCATAATATCAACTTTTCTATAATTTTACTAATATATAATTACATAAATTAATGGTCAAACTTGTGCCTCGGCGTATTTGGTCAAATTGTAACACTTATTAAAAACACGGAGGGAGTATATCTGTTTCATATTATTTGCAATGATTAGACAATTTTTCTCTCTATTTTATGTCAAATAATTGCAAATAATATGAAACGGAGATAATATTTATTTGAAAAACTTGTAGGGGCCAGCAGTTAAGATTAAAGGCCACGAAATTGGTCCATGGGGGTCGGGCCTCCACCCGCCCCCATGTAGCTTCGCCTATGATTACACTATTTATATTTTATACCACCTTCGTTTCAAAAAGTTCAACTCACTTACTGTTTCTGAATCATGAGATCTGAATAAATTAACTTTGTTATCTTCTCTCTTGACTCTTGTTATCCAATAATTATAAAATCGAGGTAGTATTATACGAGTACTGGATTAGTCTAATGTTACTGAATCAATTATTAAGGGTTATGGCCCATAATTCTTTGCTACAAATCTACAACTGCAATTAAGCTGCAACTTCGGCAAAAGCAACGGGTCTTTGTCTACTTACTGTCATGATACTGTAGTTGACTCTTGTCGTGAAAAAAGTTCCATTAAACTATTCAAAGAAAATCATCTAAAAAAGGTAAGAAAATCTAACTTATGGACTTATTGCACAAATACCCAAAATACCACCAAACCCTAAAAGTAAGTTACGTTGTTATTATACACATTTTTAGTTTATGTATGTGGTTAACATTTAGCCATCTGTTCGATGTAGGAGCATTTAGGTACTTAGGGTCTGATCACATTTACTGAACTGAGTTAAAATGAATTAAATTGATCTGAACTTAATTTATTGGAGTTGAACTGAACTGAATTGCACTGAACTGTACTTAGCTGAGCTGAAATGAATATTTTATGAGAGAAGGAGATTAGGAGCTGAATTAAACTGAACTAAACTGAAATTAAGATGAAGTGAACAAACCCTTAGCTACTAATTTAACAAGCTATTCAACAATACATACTTTGATATAATGATATAATTAAGATTATTCATAATACAATTTATAATAATGCTCTACGTTCATTTTCTCTCTTGGGTGATGTTTTCATTAGAATACAAGTAGCTAAATGAAAAGAAATATTATAGATAAAGAACGTTTTAAAGTAGTTGTAACTTGCAAGTGAAAACTGAAAAGACATATCATGGACAGAATTACTAGGGATGAAGAAGAGGAAAATTTAGGAAAAAAATATACTTCGTACTTCGTAGTTTCTAGTCTTTCTACTTGTATTTTGCATAAATGTTTATGTCATGCCCCTAAACAACAATTTTTACGTACCTAGTAAATAAACCAAAATTTCCCTCATTCTAATATTTCTATAGATTTTGTTGTTACACTAAATAAGAAGATAACATCGTTGTCCATAATGGGAGACTTTATTTGAACATCTCACTGATGAAAAGGTTTATTTGAATAACATAAATAAATAAATAAATAAATAAGTTAAAATAAAAGGGAAAGGGTTTATCTATTTCATTCAAGTCGTCCCTGAATTTTAGGTTCTTTGTCACTTAAGAACATGGACAATAATCTCAATCAAGGCTTTAGCAAAAATAAATAAATATATAAATAAAAATCACAATCAAGGATTCAAGGATACGGATGAAAATTGTATGATATAGGTTCAAGGCTGTCCAAAAAGCTTAATTGTATTGCATTTAAAAAAAAATGTATAATATGAAACGACCCATATTTTATTAAACCAAAAAAAAAAAAAAAAAAAAAAAAAACTCAGGTTTTCCAATCCTATTTCCATGAATTATCATTAACATCTCAGTGTTTTCTGATTTTGAAGATGCATTGCACTCATATGCAGCCATGTCGAAAGTATAGAAGTATATTGTATCATCAGAAATTAAACTTGGTAAATTATCATTAACATACCAAGTAATTGATCTTCTGATCTTCTCCTAGGATTCGGGTTGAATTAACTTAATTTGTCTATATTTATTTGAACATGTATTCTCTGATATTGTCTTTTACTCTATCTCCTCTTAAATAATTGACATATTTAACTTTTTCACTATTTAATATACTTTGACCATCTTATATATATATTAGTAACACATATAAAATAAATTTTATCTTGAAATATATAGGTAAATAGATATTACAGTAATATAAAGTTTTATAATATCAACTTATATTAACATTTTTATAGAGAGATACATTATTTAATCATATTAATATGGAGTATAAGGTTAAACTAGTTTCAGTTTTTTTTTTTTTGTGTGTTTTTTTTTTTTTGACAAGAAGAAAAGGGTTTTCATTAATAAAATATAGCCAAATGACACTTACATATAATTCCTAAAAAATCAAGAATTCTAACATAAGTACACACCTTAAAACTAAATATATCATAGATTTGATTAACAATCGCCTTAATAAAAAACTTCATCTAAATCAATACAATATGTGAGTTCGCACTGATTCAGCTTGAAATCCACTGATGCATACTTCCTCCGTTCTTTTTTACTTGACCCGCTTTGACTTTTACACTATTCACCACCCCTCCTTTGACCGTGTTTTGTGAATAATATGTAAGGAAACACATATATATGTTGGATCGTTTTGAATTCGTCTCAATAAGTATTATCATAATATATAACTTTAATATTTTTTAATTAGGGAGAATTAAAGTTATTAACCGTTAAAGTTTTGCATTGGCAAGCGTGATAAAAGAAACAGGTCAAGTAAAAAAGAACAGAGGAAGTAGTTGTTTGAGTGAAAATACTCACGTGGTCCTCCGGAATGTTGTAGAGATTATGAAATCCTAGATCTTCAATTTCACCGAACAAACACAAAAAGAAAATAAACTCAAGAGAAAAATCATCATCACAAGGATGAGATCGATCTATTTATTGAAAGCAATTGAAAGGTTTTTGGGGCTTAATGCCGGTAAAAATACCAGTAGAAGCCCCTGCAAAGATTCACAACTGAGATCAAGAGGAAAAGAGATGGAGAGAAAAGGGAGAAAACAGAAGAAATCCTTCAAAGAAATTAAAAAAACCCAGCAATTGAGGCTGGGAAAACCCTCCTAAGGAAAAAAAAAAAGAAAAAACCCTCATTGTGACCTTAAAATGTAACCATTTTCGAACTAACCACCCGTTTAATTTTTTATTTTAAATTACCACCCCTTAAATTAAATGAATGCTCAGATTACCACCCATTTCATAAATCCGGTGGATTTTCCGTCTGTGGGCCCCACCTACCTCTCAATTTGACTGATTTTCCCCGATTTTTCTCTTTAAAAACGCTATTCTTACTTCAATTTACATTTTTCTATTTGAAATTTGGTATAATTTGGTGAAGGAAATGTGAATTAAAGTATAGAAAGTGTTTTTAAAGAGAAAAATTGGAGAAAAAAATCAGTCAAAAGAGTAAAAATAAGTATTAGGTAGGGCCTGCAGACGGAAAATCCACCAGATTTTTGAGATGGGTGGTAATCTGAGCATTTATTTAATTTAAGGGGTGGTTATTTAAAATAAAAAATTAGACGGGTGATTAGTTCGAAAATAGTTACAATTTTGGGTGGTAATTTAAAAATTAACGGTAAAAAAATAATATATTTGAACTTATTTTATTTGAATTTAAGTGAGTTACAAAAATCATGAACAAGTAGGCTTCGTTCAAAAAATAAATAAAATGGGGGGATTAAATGGAATAATTGAATATTATCTCCGATTTAACTTGATCATTTAATTATAACATACACATATATGTGATCCTGCGTTTCCTTCAAATTCAATGATTAAAAGTCCACTAGCCATATCAAATCAAACACATGATGTTGTAACATTTACGTAGTACATGTAAAAACATTGTATAATTTTTTTTATTGTTTATTTTTTGAAAACACAATCATTGTATAATGAGACATTAAATTAGAGTACGTATTGAAAACAAATTAAGGATAATTAAAACTTTTTACCGTTATTGAGTAGTAGGATGACGTAATTGTAGCAGCTACGATGATCTCAGAATGCATAACAATCTCCAATAATATCCAAATAGGTGTAATATAATATAATATAAAATATATTTTTTTAGGTAGCTTTTTAGCCAGATTAAAGTTTTGTCAAAAGATGAAAGATCACTACTCATTGGTTTAGAAGCACCAAACATGCATGAATTTTATGCTCCAAGTTCAACGTTTTATATGATGGACATGCACCATATTGTGTTGATCCTATTATAGAATTCAAGATTTTTTTTTAATAATGTCTTCAACGGCAGATCGATTGAGACCTTTGTGCATTATCATTAAAGTTTAAAGAGAGTTGATCTTTCAATCGATTATGTATATTAGGAAATCAACTTTGCCTGGCCTCCACTAGATGGGTGTTCCTTTATCCTCCCTTGGTGGAAGGGAGCCATAATATCGAAGCCGAGATTGGAGTGAGATGAGATCACCGAATCAGTAGTGCAAACTACTATATCGAAGTGTGTTTCCAGCCTCAAGTCATTTACTTTTGTAGCCGAGTCTGTTTAAATAACATAATTTTTTTTATTATGTAAACTTTTAAAGAAATAAGGCATTGGTTTGTTCAAAACTATCTTTAACTCATGTCTTATTGCTAACTTGAAATATATTGTACATATATACTAATAGCTATCCTAATTGGTACTTGTGTATCACAAAGTCTTTGAACAACATTTGCACGTTTAATAACTTTAATTAAGAAGCTTCATTTTAATAAGTCTATGATGATTAAATGAAAAAGTTGATGGAAATACTTTAGGGTTTAATAGGCTATACAAAGCACTAATAATAAATTAATAATTGTGGTTGGAGAACTAAGTTACGAGTATATTATATTCTTCTTTTTTCTTTTTTCTTCCCTTCCAATTCCCAAAATCTTCTCATTTGCTAATTGTCACCTAAGGGTCTGTTCGCTTCAGCTTATTTTCATTTCAGCTCCAATAAGTTCAATTCAGTTCTTATTTTAATTTTCTTCTCTAATAAAATATTCAGTTCAATCTTTCAAAAAAAAAAAAATATATTCAGTTCAATTCTTATTTTAATTTCCTCCTCTTATAAAATATCCAGTTTAGTTCAGTCCATCTTCAATAAGTTCAGTTCAGTCAATCAGAACAAACCTTAATTTAAGTTACCTTTTAAATATAATACTACGTATGAACCTAAATTGTAGTGTCCATAAGAGTTCAATATGTTGAGTTTGAACAATGGTAGACAATTCTTTGCATTGTCATAATAATTACTTAATTAATTATGTGTTAACATATTAACCATGCCGCATCTAGCTTAGTGTGCATCTTTTATGATATTTAGGAGATACAAGCATAATAGATTAACATGCATGGTAGGGTTTGCTGATTATTATGTAAATAAAAATCCTATAAATAATAAATCCACTACTATGTTGATTATTGCACATATCTATCATAAAAAAATGATCAAGGGATTGATCACTAACTTCATCATTAAAGTGTAAGAATGATGTATGTTGGAGAATCAAACATTAACAAGAGTGGAATTTAAAATTGGGGCCGGAAGTTAAAAAATTTACTACCTCCAGATCGTATTATATTATGCAACTTTGAAAATTTTTATATCTCATAAATAACACCCTAAAATTGCATATAATATGATCCGGAGATATTACATATAATCATATACTGAATGGACAAGTGTCTTTTAATTTTGCCGAGCTTAATAAACGTGTTTATAGCTAGAGAAGTCAACGAACATAGCAACACATATTATGACTCATTTACACTTGATTGATTACTTGACTAGAGTTTAGGTTGAAAGAGGACTGGATGCTATTGAAAATGTAATTTCGATGGACTTTTGTCTTGCATTTTATGAAAACAATAAGGTGGCCAGATATAATTGTGGTGACCAAAATTACAATTCAATATAACAATATGATTGTCTATCTTAAATGACTAGTGGAGCTCAATTAATAAAACTTGGTTAAAGCTTGAATAATCAAATCTCATTTATATAAATAAAGCATTGTTAATAAAAATTTGTGTATTGTATAATATTAGGGACTTCAAGGAGGATTGGGGTTGGATTTGCAGAATGATGTGGATAGCACACACAACAATACTAAACCCCACACTTCTTTTTTCTTTTTCTTTTTTTTTTTAGCAATAGCATTGTTAATATGCTACAATTACACAAAATTATTAATTGATTTAATATCAACTTTAACACGAACATTACCAAGAAGAAATGGCTCGTACATTGATTTGAAGAATACAACATAAAAAGGATTTGAAAAAGAAAGCTATACAATCAGTGACTCACATGTGAAGAGAAGTGTTGGAAAGTTACTAACACGAATATTTCGCTACATTATAGAATAGGGTTGTTTCAAATTAACACCACGGTCAATCATAATAGCCATTTGAATGGCTATGTTACAAATAACACATGCAAGACAATTAGGCATGCAATTAGGCAGCTCAATATACCACATATGAATAAAACAATATGAAATGTCTCTATAACATAAGCCATCTTTATATTGACATTAGTCTCTTGTATTATTGAAGATATTATTTTCAAAGAATGTGTGATGTAATGTTTCTTAAACGTAAAAGCAATATCTTCCAAATAAACATTTAATTTGATGAATGCATGTGGGTTTATTCCCCTTCAATAGAAAATCAAAAAAGTGAGGTAATTATTTTGATTGAGATACAAAGATAGAGATGTGTTTGATTAGACAACTGCCAATACCGTTAACATTTTTATGATTAGTGTTCATTATATGTTGATTATTAATTAGTTAACATCATGCAGGTATTAATTGCAGTAATTAATGGACTAAGTTATAGCTTACTAGCTTGGCAATGAATTTTACAAGAAAGTGACATTAACATATTTTATATTTAAAGCTTCACGATATATATGAACCTGTTTAGCCTAAGGGCAAGTTCTGATTTGCTGAGCTGAGCTGAAAATAAGTGTTGTTACACAAATTTTAATTAGTATTTACTCTGTTTCAAAAAAAAAAAAAAAAAGTATTCACACCTTATGTTTCCTAAATTAGCAATATATTATAATTATATAGTCCAAAGTCAAGTAGTTTTCATACATCACTATTATCTCTAACACCGCCGTATTATAGTCTTTCACAATGAGAGAATAAGGGATAGATCAAGTGGTTAGAGCTTCCCTCCCGATTCTAGGAGGTCCCGGGATTGATTCTCACCCCGCCCTTGTGGCTCTCTAAACACCAAAAAAAAAAAAAATTCTCTTTCACAATTTATCTCAATTTAATTGCTCCACTTGTAACGGTCTAATCGACATAAATTTTTAGAAAGTTAAAACAGTAGTAGAGGAAAAATCGGATGGACGAAAGATCAAAAGATGAAGAGACTAATTGAAGTAGAGGAAAAATTGGATGGACTAAAAATCAAAAGATAGAGAGACTATTTCACTATGAAGTAATATTTGACCGAATCCTAAAGTTTTGCAAATATAATTCACTTTCATAGACTAATCAGTTAAATTTGGAGCAAATAAGGAGCTACTTTAAAGGTGATGAAGAGCAGTACTGAATACTGATTGCTGAAAGTAAATTGCTATTAGCACTATAATCCTAGAACTAATCTTACCCAGCATGGTGTCTATCTCGCCATAGCAATGAAATGGAAATGCTCGTTGTAGGGACTAGGGAAGAAAAATTCCGATACCAAATCGATATGGTACATACCAAACAAAAATAGATAAAATGTTGGTATAATCATATATGTCACACAATGCATTTGTAATATGTCCATGACTCATACCTTGAAAAATTTCAAATGTCTATTAATCCCATACGCAACACCAAATCAAGCTTGTATTAGTAAAACAAGATAAAAGACGGCGAAAGAAAACTAGAGCAATGGTTCATATGAAATCTCATGGATATTACGAAGTATATGTCCTAAGAGGCAAGTAATATCATTGTCTCCAGACTATTAACTGAAACAGATATTATAGAAAAACAACCAATATACCAATATAAGAGGGGTCCAAAATCCAACAAGCTGCCTTCACGTGCTGCGAAGTGGTTTAGCCTATCTCAACTTTGGTAGAGATTAGAAGCCTCAAATTCCTCCTCCAAGAAGGCAAGGTTTCACGAGCAATTGGAATTATGCCCAGGAGACAAAACTACATGAAATTTCACCCTTTTTCTATTTTTGTTTGATTCCTATTTTTATTTTCTTCAGGTTCCAACTTTTTGGAGGGCTGGAACAAAAGTAAGCGTCAGTTACATTCACCCAGAAACGGTCACAAGTTCGTACTCAATCAGTGATAAGTTGTTATCTTCCTTGACAGTGAAATCAGCAGGCTCCTCTGCCTCTTCGACGATCCCCCATCTATCGACTGCAAGCCTCATGGATCCCTTGAACATGTCAATCTTTGCGTTGCGCAGGGTTACTGTAGTTCCCGCTTTCATCTTTTCCACTAAGAAGAGAACATTACGTCTCATCATTGATTGTTAAAAAAAATATAATAAAAAAACATAAAGAACGTGATAAGAGAAAGAGAAAAGGAGCGGCTTTAACCAACAGAATAAAAGCTTCCCACGACAATCCCAAAACAACAGAGAATTTCAGTCTCAACTTCTCATTCCACAATTCATGTAAACTGAGATTAGTGAGATAACAACTCTGATCTAGCAATGAGGATCATGTATGAGTATGATATGTGAGATAATAGAAAGGCAGCTTAGTATCGAGATAAAGTACAATAGTGCAACTGTATGTTTTTTAAATACTATAACAAATATTCCAGTTCAGTAGACAAGAATCAACATAGCAAAATTTGGCTCTTCTACCCGTACAAAGTAATAGTTTTACTGGAAAATATAATGAAGTATTCAAATGTCCACTCAGTCTGTTTCAGTTCACTAGCTTTCAGAAGTAACTTGCAAATGCTTTACCCAAGAAAATATCTTTAGCGGGAAAGTTTGCTATAGTGATAAAGAACATTAATGCGAGTCAAACCAATGTATAAAAAGCTCAAGGAGCACTAAAGCAATAGAAGTCCTGCTGTGCCTAGGCGCTGCTTGTATAAATATATAAAAAAAAAAATTGAAAGTGTGCCACAGGTGTGCCTTGCCTAGAGCCAAAAAGTAGCTTTACCATAAGCGCCTAGCACCTCATCACCTACGCGCACTTTTATGTTATAACAAGAAAAATAGACGTTTGCATGTTCCACACCAAACCCATTTTCTTATTTTCAAAATGATAAGAGATCAAAGGCTCAAAGCTGTACATGTACTGGATTGAAAGGACTGAACTAAGGAGTATTAAAAGGGAGGGAGGGAGGGGAGGGGGGGGGGTCTCAAATTATTGCATGGTATACACACACGCACGCAAAAAAAAAAAAACTCAGATATTTTATTTTCCATACCACCTGTATTTCCCAAGCAATGCCATGGACAACCATACACCAAAAAGTCTAAATGAGAGGAATGAATTAGGAACTATATAGCAGAGTGGGTGGAAGAGGATATGGTTATTACTTATTAGGACTATGAAAAGGAACCTATTACCACCATTTTAGAGTAAAATACCACTCTATGAGAGCCTACTACCTCATGGGAGAACTTTCCATAGTAGTTTCCAGTTATATATTACCCCCAGATTGATCCTCATCCTAGCATGGCCTAAAGGAGAACATTAATTACGCTGGTAATATTGTTAATTACGACCACCTAGACCAAGGAGTAAAAGCTGGTGGAGAGTATTCTCCGGACTACAGCCCACCTCCATATTCAAGGACTCAACTCCCTAAAGATCCCCTTAAGATAAAGGAGGTGGGAACATGCGATCAAGAGCCACAAACTAACATGTTATATTATATGTAATCAAATTCCCTAATACAACTCTTTGTTCAGAGAGGGGAGCAAATGGTGCATCAGTCTCAAATAACCATAATAAATCACAAAAAAATTCCCAAATGTCTTTCAATGTAGAAAGGCCATGAAGTCCATAACTTCATTTTCATAAAAAATCAGGAATATCCCAAGATTGAAATGCTGGGACAGGACATTTAAAATTGTAGACTGTCTATATCCAATATATATATATATATATATATATATATATATATATATATATATATATATATATATATATATATATATATATATAAATACATAAAATATCTTGAATGCGAATGAGTTTCCCAATTTAATCTTGTTAATCAAGTCAAGACTCAAGAGCAGGGATACAGGGCAGGTTTATGCGACAAAACAAGTACCACCAAGGATCAAAACCCTACTTTCAACAGAATGACGATGGAGGAACGATTCCTGGTGGAGATGGAGAAACTATCCCCAGAAGAAACCATAATACAAGAGGGGAAAAATTTTCTATTCATAATCTCGTTTGACCAAGTGAAGAGAAGGATGAGGCAGGGTTTTACAGCAGAACAGGTACCATACTACCAACAACCATACTTCAGTTTATATGTTTATATCCAGAAGTATAGGGTGGAAAAGTCATTTGACTGGGCAAGTAATTTACAGGTGTGCAAGAAGAGTCAAACATGCAAGGGGAAAAAAATGAAGCAGGGATCCCTTAAAATGCATCTTGTGCCCATTAATGTCGTTGTAATGTCCAGTACTGCAGATAGATTATTAGGCTAATAATGATGCAGATAAACTCCGTTGAACAAATAAGATAACATGTAGTTATCAATCAAGTAGCCAAAGCTAACCTTATTGACCTCAGATGACATGTTTAAAAATAAGATCATTGATGAAATCAGACGCTCTTAAACTAAATGTAATGGTTTAGAAAAACACCCTATGGAGTAACATGCTAGCAAGATCGATAAACATCAGAAAACGAAATTGAATTAAAATTGGAGCAGGGATTCAGGAAACACTCCAGACAATACACCCATGGAGAGAAGATAATAATGCACCATGCATCGATCAAACATCAACTAAATAACAAAATCTTATGCCAACAAAAATAAAATGATACCATGGACTAAACTTGACATATTAACCAACAGGATCTGAACACAATTCACACCTACAAAAAGGCTTACCTTGATCGTTTCTAGCGGTAAAAATTATCATTCCAGTCTCATCTCCGACCAAACATTCAGCAATTTTCATTTGGCGTACTTGAGGTCCATCAGACCTGCCCCTCTGCATAACCAATTTCGAATCAACAACCTTGACAGTGAGGTTGTGGCCAAAAGTACCAGGTCGTAGCTCATTAACTTTGGTGAAAACCGGTTTCCTCATTTCTTGCTTTGATTCAGCCATTAAATAGACACCTACAATATATAAAAAACGACAACGAAAACTTCAAGTCAAACGATGCAACAATCACAGAAAACACCTCCTTAAACCTCCGGCATTGATAGGGAGAGATTCACATGCTGACATTGCTAGCAATAGCATACGCCGTAAACATAAGCCGGTAAAACATGAGCCGGTATTTCACACAGTTTGAATACAAGTAGAAAAGCTCCAAAATCAGATAAAGTCTACAATGACTTTCACAATTTAAACAAACACAAAATTCTAAGTGATTTTACAATTAAAATTCATATAATTTCTCAGAAATACATATAATACAAATTAAAGAATATCAATCAAACTGTAGATCCTATTCGTAATAGGTTAATAAATCCTAAATTCAATTACAAGTAAATACATAAACCCTTAGCCGTTTTTTCTCATAGAAAAACCAAGATTATGCATAAAAGATCGGAAATTTAGAAAAAATACAACGAAATCTAAAGCATGTAATTCCGAAATAATTTAATTTAACCAAAATATTATACAGAAGAAAAATCTCGATAATTCCTAGATAAAAATTGGACAAAACAAAACCCTGAACATGCAAAATTCGAATCAATTAACAATTAAAAAAAAAAAAGAGCAATATAGATGACTGAAAATTATTGTGCAGAATGATGAATGTATTCAGAAATTCGGAAATCACCTGGAAATTGTGAAAAACGATGAAGAATGAAGCGCAAAGTTGAGATCTTGAAAGGTAGCCGTCAACCGCAGTGTGTTGGGCTGGTTCAGCTATAAATACAAGTATACAAGGAGACTTTAAAGAGAGTAAAGTCGTGGCCCGTCGGATGAATTTTTTTACATTCCTGAATCGCCCTTGTTTAAGGGCAGTAATTACGAAGGAAACAAAGTGTTGTGGTGGTTTTATGTTTGGTTGTACTTCCTCCGTTTTTAAATACTTGCTCCATTTCTAAAGGCGCAGAGTTTTAGGATAATTGGAGAAAGTAATAAAATATGTAGGTAGTGGGGTTGGTGGAAAAATAAAAAGTGGTAAAAAGCAAAAGTAGTGGAGAAATTAGAGGAGAGAGAATATGAAATTAATAAAATATGATATTTGTTGAGTCCACTAGGTGAGAAAAATGAATTAAATATTGTATAAATTTTTCAAATAAAGAAATGGAGCAAGTATTTAAAAACGGTCGAAAAAGAAAAGTGGAGCAAGTAATTAAAAACGGAGGGAGTAGATATTATATCTTACTTGTATAATAGTTCTCCTCCAACCCAATTTTTTTTTTTTTTAAAACCCCCTCCAACCCAACTTGAGACATTAAGAACTCGTGGTTCGGACCTGCTTGTGCCCGCCTTGAAATATTGGTCGCTACACGCCCCGACCACCTGCACTCCGTCGCCCAAATAGATGTGAGTGCTCTTGATATTAATTGCCCACTTGTGTTGCATTGTGCTCACAAGTCCCTCTTCCGCTCAAGGCTAGCGTGTCGTTCTTGACACCAAAAGGTTAGAGTGTGTCGCATGTTTCGAGCCCAAACTCCCAGATCGTGACGGTTATCAGCTCCGCACTTGGCTACCCAGAGTTTACCGTGGGCACAATAACTGGTACACCAGAGGTACGTCCTTCCCGCCTAATGCATCAGAAATAATGTAATGCCAAATTTAAGGGTAGTAATTGCAAAGGAAACACCTAATGCATCATGAATACTATCTCCGTTTCATATTATTTGTAATGATTTGACATAAAGTAGAGAAGTAGCAATATAAACAGTAGTAATATAAGGGTAGTAATCACAAAGGAGTGATTATAAGGGTAGTAATCACAAAGGAAACACCTAATTCTATAATAATATGAAACAGAAGTAGTAATCACAAAGGAAACACCTAATACTTCATAAATAAACTAGAGGTTTTGTCATCATTATTTTTCACGAAAAGGAAATAAACTTGAGTTATTACAGACACTACTACAAAAGGCGTGTTTTTTGGACGCTTTTTAGGTCTTTTTTCGACGCTAAAAAACGTCGAAAAAAATTTCTCGACGCTACTTAAAAGCGTCAAGAATCCGTGAGTCGAGAATTTTTAGGGACACAAAAAAAGCGTTGAGAATTTCGACGCTTTTTTGTGTCTAAACTAATATCGAAGTGTCGGAAAATACTAATTTCGCGCATTTTCCCAACTTGTGTAGTTTTTTAGTGACGCTTTTACATATCCACATACTCAAATTTAGCGACGCTTTTTGTTGTCTTGCGTTTATTCGTGTCAGCCTATGGTATGGCGGAAAACTTTTGAAATGCGAAAATATGCAAAATATTTAGACATTAAAAGGCGTCTAGAAATTTTTTTTAAGCTTTTTTTAATTATATTTTTTTCCTTTTATTAAATTATTACCATCATACATACATTATAGTTATTTAAATTTATCATAAATTAAATTAATAACATTTAAATTAAAGTAAACAAATATTCTTATAACTAGATCAGATAAAAAAAATCAATAATTAATCAACAATAATAAGAGTACGTTATTGATTAAATTACCAAATTTATAAACGAAAACATCAACACAATTAATTAAAAAAAACGTCGCATATTATAGTAGCTTGTCCCTAAATAAATACATCACTAATATAATTAAGACTAATAACCAAAATAGATAGATGATGGCGTTATAGATGATGTAGTCGCTTGTTTTGATGCTCAAGTGTCCCGGTCTATTCTCTTGTTGCAGCTACATTGCTTATTCCAATCTTCAAAAAAAAAAAAATACAAAGTATAAATTAGTACATTACACAATATAGGCTTATACACACACACTTACACAGTTACACACACACACACACACAAGCTTATAATTCCATCTTTCCATTACTAGCAATCACCACATACGAAGATAACTCAGCAATCGAACGAGGAGCACAACCAAATACCAGGGTACCACCAACGGGCTGTCCATGATTATCCACTACAATGCCCGCATTATCAACTAGTAGAAGCACCTTCTTATCTTTTGACAACAATTTGAGATAAGGAATGGAATAGCAGCCGTGTCAGGCAAAACAACATGAATTGTAAATACCAGAATTACCAGATGGGTTTTTGTATCTAGTTGATCTGCAATCAAATACCAGAATTACCAAATACCAGGGTACCACCAACTCAGCAATTGATCTGCATGGATCTGCAATCGTTACAGCCTGTGAAAATATCAAATCAACATGCCCTGTAATACAGGACATCAAACTATAAGCATTATCAGTCCCTAAAATCAATGAATCATCAAGCCAAGCCATACTCTTCACACCATCAATACACGACATTTCCTTCAAAACCACGAACAACCCACGTTTCCCATCGACCTCTCGATCATGCTTACTACTGCCTGAATTCAGCTCAATGAACACCACTTTCTTCCCCATTGCCACCACAAAAAGGTAGGTACCATCATTATCCACTCCCCTAGAACTGAATTCCTTAACCCTCGCCCCATTCGATCTAACCCCGCCACCTAACTTTTTCATAAGCCTCCCACCTACACTACTACCACTACTACTAACTCCCTGTTCATTGATCCAATTAGAATTTTCAGATTCAGTATTACAAACCCTTCTAGCAACAACATTAACACCCTTTAGAATCCCTAACTTTTTCACAGGATGTAACAATTACAGATCAACTAGATACAAAAACCCATCAGATAGAACCAAAATTCTACCAATTTGATTAAAACATGAATTGAATTAATACCAGAATATACTAACACATCAGATATAATTTGTGTGCATTCAGATGCGTTTGAAGCACAATAATCCTATCAGATTATTAACAACTTAAAATAGCCATTTCATTCACCAATTGTAAATAAGCTTTAAGCATACAAGAACTCAAGAGTGAACTTGATTATATGAAAGATCAAACACATATTGAAATCAGATTAGTCTGCTAAGCAACGACTTAAGTATAAATGTATCAAATCTGATTCAATAAATTTCTTAAAATATCTTACACTGAAGCACCATAAGGGCCTCGATTTCAGATTTTCAGGCAGAATAACAGGGAAACAAAGACATGTGAGAAAACAAACATGTGTAAAAGAGAGCAGCAGACCTCATTGATGACGAATTTCTTTAGAGAGGATAATCAGTATTATTTCAGACTCAGCAAGCTCGTCTGTTCAATCCCGGGGTCTTCTAACTCTCTATTTAAGACTAAATTTCTTCTTCATCACAGGGGCCACTTGATTAACTTCCCCAACAAGAGTTAGTAGCACCTCCTATCCAAATATTACATAGAATCAAAATCACAAAGTCCATGGATCCTCTAAACATGTTAAATATTGTCTTATTTCATTTTGATTAGGTTGAAGTCGCTGTCAAAAAGATTAAGTTGAAGTGCCTAATATACTCCATAAACTAATAGGTAGAATCTTTCCAAGATTAATTTGCTTTTCACTGTCAACTACAGACCAAATGCTCTGTCCATCAAACAAAATTTGCAATAAAGTCACCATATATGATAATAGATTCAATTACCTAGTACTTAGTATGCTTACTAACCAATCTATTTATGTCAGTCTATTTCAAATGGATAAATGAACTGAAAAGGGATAAGAAACTTATATTAGAATCCTGTTGACATAGTCAGGTCCAAGTTTTTATACCTGTTTTATCATGGGCTTGTGTTTTGATGTAGGTGCTTTATCCGTACCACCACCATCCTGACACTAAAAATTGCACCCAGCTATGTAATGGAAATAAAATAACAAGTGGTGTGATTAAACCCAAAGTATCGTTGTTCATTCTTCTAAAATGAACGAATATATAAGGATAAAACAAATACCTCTTCCGTTTTGAAGTCTAAAGATGACAAGCTTGCAACAAGAGTTAACACATTTTATAAAACCTTAAAAAGAAGACAGAAATTGCACAACTCAATAGAAAACGGTAGTTAAAATATAATAGATATATCACTGGCTTTGGAGCAGCCATAGGGGCACGGTGCACTAACCCTTCTTACATGGAAAATCAATTCTAGGTATAATATTTGTCGAATTTTCTTACTTAAGCAAGTCAAGTACATACAATGGATTAGTAGACATCCACTTATTACTACTCCCTAATTACCTATTAAGTTCAATAAGCTATGTAGCAAAAGCAAAACCATTACACTAATTTAATTAAGGAAAAATTGCCCAGAATAATCCGACCTTTACCTCATCCGCCCAAAATAATCCCACCTTTCGATTATTTTTAAATAATCCGACCTTTGATATCAATCTGCTCAAAATGGTCCTAACCGGTCATGCAACTTGCTATAACAAGTTAATTGACACGTGTCGGTTCGTGATTTTTCAAAAAAAAATAAAAATAAAAATAAATATTAGAAAAGTTAAAGTTTCTTAAAGATTTTTTTTTTAAAAAAAAATTAAATTCCCTTTCCCTGCCTAGCTTCCTTGAGCTGCCTCGTCGCTCCGGTCACCCAGACCCCTAACCTAACGCCGAAGCCGACACCGGAGCCGCGCTCGCCTGACCATTCTCCCTTGAATCACCAACCCCTTTTGCCAACCAAACACGCCACACCCTTGCTTCCCCTGTTCCTCATTCAACACAGCAGCGACCAGCCACAACGCCGCCAATTCCGGCCACCGCAAGTAGCCCTAACCATCTCTCACCCATAGCCTCACCTCGCACCAGCCACACACCCCGATACCACAATCCACAACTTTCCACATTACACCACCAGACCACCTCACTCATACCGTGTATACAACCACTAGCCATCTCCAATTCACAAGCCCGCAATTGCAGCAGCAACCACCAATCACAACTGCACCAAAAACCGCTCATCCACTGCAATTCAAACTGCAGCAATCTGCCGCCATGAATGAACCTCTAGCAGCCCTAATTTCAGCCAATTTTGGCTCAATTTGAAGAACCCATGGCAACTATTTCGGCCTCCCTCACCTTCCCCTGCCCCAATTTCAGTCGCCCAGACTACCCACAATAGCGACGACGGTAACCGAGCTTCGATGTCACGGTTGCTACTCCAATGTCACAGTTTCTCCTTCAATCTCACGGTGGCTGGGATTGAGGGAGGGAGTGACTGGGTGGCTGCAATTTTTTTTATAATTTTTTTTAATTTAAAAGTTTAGACAAATTATATAGTGACACATAAATTTTAAATCAAAAATTCAATAAAATTACTTATTTATCAGTTAACCGGTCACTTGGGTCCATTAAGAGCAGATTGGGTATAAAGGTCGGATTATTGAAAAATAATCGAAAGGTGGAATTATTTTGGGCGGACGAGGCAAAGGTCGGATTATTCTGGGCAATTTTTCCTTTAATTAATTCAGAGAAATAGTTGAATGTATAAAGTTCCCAAAAAAAAACTCTTAGCCCATTTGCCAATGAAATACCTTTAGAAGATTCAAGAGCCCTTTATAGCATCTCTATCAAAGTTGGAATGAAAAAGTTCCCGCATTCAACAAAATGTCAGCAAAATATGCCATAATCTGATTAAATATAAAACCTAATCCATAATCTTCAATTTAGGTATCGTTTTTCACTTTTTACGAAAACCTCAATAACAAAAGAATTCCTATATTCAATGAAAAAAACAATCTTTTTGATGAGACATCAATATTAAGACAATTTAATTAATAGCAAATTAATCTACTTCAACCATTGGCGGAGCCACATTAGAACAAGGGGGGACAGTTGTCCCCCCATTTTCGAAAAAAAAGTTTTTTTTTTTAAAAAAAAAAAAATCAAGAAAATACAGTAAAAGGCTATAAATATCATATACTTACAGTAAATATCACAATATTGAATATGGTTTGGTGGTTGAGTCCTTAGTAAGGCTGTGCCTTGGTCTTAGGTTCGATTCCCTACTCTACTATTTTTCAGCTTTTTTGTTTTTTTTCCCCTACTTGTTTTTTGATTACTCTAATTTTCAATAGTCTTTTTAATTTTATTTTTCATTTCCTATTTCTTGTTTTAGGATTTTTAATTTTATTATGTGCTTAAACTCTATTTTTTTACATTTCTAATAAATAGATTACTATTAATTAATTGTTTGTAACTGTGTTTTAACTTTTATTAATACATACGAAATACATATGTAATAATATGATTGATTTGAGAAAGTTGAGTTTATTTTTTCGAATGTAACTCAAACCCAGACCCTTCATATCTACCATCAATTTGTTCTAACGATAATTATTTGACTTTATGATAAGGTAATTAATTCGTATATATCAATTATGTGATTACATAACGGGATTTACAAACATAAATTTATTCATTTTTGTTGGATAATTTTCTTAATATACAATAAAAAATTTTTATTCCTCTTTTGCCATATAGAAATAATTGGCATATGTGATTTCAAATAAATATTAAACAATTTAGGTGATCAATTTTTTTCTTGAGATTTTTGCCGAAACTTTAACCTCCAAAATTTGTCCCCCCGAATTATAAATCCTGGCTCCGCCGCTGACTTCAACAAGGTACACTAGAAGAACAATTATAGCGCTTTTATGCCAGGAATAAATTCCCCCCCCCCCCCCGTCCTCACTACCCACGGCACTACTTACCAGTAACCTTTCTCACTCTCTCTCTCTCCATGAATTACATTCATTGAATGCTGAAATGCAAGCAATTTTCTTGTTTTATTGATTATCTAAGCACATATAAGCGCCACTATAGTACCCCTAGTACTCAATTAAATCGAACCCCAAAAAATCCAAAACCAATTTATGCAATTTCTATACTCATACTTAAAAACTGCAAAACAGAATCCCAATTAATAAATTAAAACTGTACAAGATTAATTAAAGAGCTTGAAATCGTCCTTCATTCATACAAAGAACAAAAAAGGCTATTTATTCAGAATTTTATTCAAATAGTAAAACAAAAAGAAACCCTAAAATATCTATCGCTCATGAATCAAACTCATATCTGACACTAATTTCGTGAAATTACTTCTAAAAACAATCTAAAGGACTCAAATTCGACAAAACAAGAATTGAAGCGAAAAAAGAAACAAGGTACCTCAATATTATCGGCAAAGAAAGGGATAAAATGGAAAACCATTGAAGGCGAATAGAGAAATTCAGCAAGCATATGAGCAGTGCAAGGAGAACCAAGATCCGAGTTTGAAATTCATGACGTTCTAAACCTCATTGCAGAATTTTGGATCTGGATGAAATAGAGATGAATAGTTAGGGTTGAGAACTGAGAAATGAGAGGGGTTTCGTGTTTTGCTTTGGGCGGTTTTAATATTCCTAAACTAAACCTGAAATAGTGGGTTGAGCTAATTACAATCTTGTGCGTGGCACATGCTAACATTCTCGACGCTTTTTCACGTCAAAAATTAATGCCGAACCCACAAAAGCGTCGAGAAAACACGCATATGATATTTACCCACTTGCGCTGTTGCCTCGGCGTCAAGGCTTAAGCGTCGAAATTTTACTCATTTTGTAGTAGTGAGAACAAAAGGAATAATCAAGATTATCTACCAATTGATTGTTGGTGTAGTGGTGATTGGGACTAAACTTGGTAGGGAGACTCGTGTGCGATCCCCTGCTACAACAATTGAGAGGGGATTGGAACGTAACCATTCAGAATTAATCCCGGATCTGGATTAGCCCAAAGGGCGGTGAATTGGATGAAACACAATAGACTTTAATCACTTTATAGCTATGCAATCAAGTACTCCATGCATGCATGATTTTTTTTAGTTTAATTTCCAATGTGACAAATATTTTAATTTCCATAATGTTTAAATAGGGAGTGAATCTCTATGAATATTTAATCTATCAATTATGGGGCTATCGACAAACATTGTATTGAGAGAGTGAGGGATAGGTCTAGTGGCTAGGGATTCCTTCTCGATTCCAGGAGATCCTGAGATCGATTCTCACCCTCGCCCTTGTGGCTCTCTAAACAACAACCACCTTGTATTGAGTTATAAATAGTTTATATGTTAGCATTATTTTGCTTGCTTATTCATCCTATACCTAAATATTATATTAATTGCAAGTGTAATTTTCCTAAACCCTGTAATATTCAACAAAATTAATTAACCTCATGCGCATGGTAAATCTAAGTTACACAATGGATGTCAAATTAAAATTCATACACAAAGATTTGTTCAAGTATCTAACACGACTTCAAATAAAGCTAAAGCTTTTTATCAACCACGAATGCAATTATGCAAGTCGATCATGGATGTTAACCTACCATGGAAGAGGATAATCAACTTGTCATTGTCCTTTGTGTCATGATCTTTACCACGGCTTTGTTCTCTTTATCTTAAATAAGATGTTCATATCTAAATATTTCTGGTTTAGTCTATTTGATTGCTTGACTTGACTAAACTTTCGTCTTTATTGTCCATCATATAGGATAAAATATTATCAAACGAAATCTTATTAGATTTGCCTCAATATGTATTAAATACGAAATTAATAATATATGACAATAAACGAATGAGATTAAGAACAATTGATCTAGTCTGATTTAAATTGCCAAAAATTTTAGGATTTCTATGTTGATTAACTCTCTCCTTATACATAGAATTCATATTTTTGATTCGAGCACATGGAACTTTTGCATAATTCAAACCAATTGTTATGAAATTCTATGTGCTAACTAACATATATTCCTTTTTTATGATCAAATGCAAAATGAATCAACAACAAACTCCTCGTAGATTGCTAACATTCGTAAAAAACTGATGATGTTGTAGGGGTGGGTTTGCCACGGCTTGTTCCGTCTTAGTTTTGTTATTTTTGTGTTTTCTTTCTCGAGGCATTGCCTCTCTTTCACACCAAAAAAAAAAAAAAAAAAAAAAAAAAAAAAAAAAAACCCTAAAAACTCGGTCTTCCCATGAGAGACGGATCATAACAAGAGGTGTTCCCTAATAGGAACACGATCTGCTTTCTAACAAAAGTGTCAATGTTGGTTGGTAGCTGTTAAATTATGACATCAAATACTAATAGAAACTTAACTTGCGGTTCCAAGAGTGAAACATAGCCCCAAGTTTCATACTTATATTAGATCATACAAAATTCCAGTCCTACCCGTTTCGACTTATTATAATCCGATTTCAATCCAGGTCTATTTATACACACCCCTTCTGGTAAGTAGGTTAGGGTCACTAAAATTTGAAATTTGAATGAATCACGAAATGTAAATTTACTAGATTAGACTCGTGCGTTGCATCTTTTTATTAATTTTAATTATTATGCATAAAATAAAGTTTTATCATTTGTGTAAAAAAAAATGGTAATTTTTTTTATTAGAAAAATGTATAGTATAGGTTTAAAATAAAATAAAATAAAATAAAATAAAGATGACATTCTTCATAGAAAATGAATAGATTATTTAATTTATTTTTAATGTTAGAATGACATATTATTTTAGGAATACTTAATACTTCGTAGATGTGTGCATTCTAGGACCTCCCCTACAAGTCTACAACCATTTAACTCCATGAATGAAGTCTCCTCTAATTAAACCCAAAACCTAAACCAAAAGCATCATCCCCACAAAAATGGCAGAAACTCTCTCAAATTCCAATTCCCCCAAAAAACAGAGATCAAAATTGAACCATAATCCTTCAGAAATAGACAGATTAAGCTCACTCCCAGACACCCTTTTGTTTGAAATCCTCTCTCTCCTCCCCCTCAACTCCGCCGCCGCCGCTTCCACCTTATCCCGCCGTTGGCTCCGCCTTTGGACCCACCGCACCCACCTCTTCTTCGACGGTTGCCGCCCCCCATACTTCAAATTCCCCCACTTTTTCACCAACACCAACCACATTCTCAACCAACTCACCTCCCCTCATATTCACACCTTCAATCTTTCCTTCCGTCATTCTCCTTTAACCAACAATGAGTTTCTTCTTTGCTCCACTCTTCTGGATTCATGGGTCCCTCTTATTTGCGCCCGAAATCCAGTAAACTTCAAGGTATGCTTCGACTTTGGATTTACTGGCCATTTTATTACTTTACCGCCTATTATTTTTGAAACCCAATCACTTGTACAGCTTGAATTATTGGGAAATCTTTACTGTAAATTGCCAATTGGTGATATTAACCTCTCTAATTTGAACAAGATTGTTATGCGCCTTCGTTTCGATCCTCGGGTTTTGAAAACATTGTTTAAGTCTTGCCCGTTGTTAGAGAGTTTGTTAGTTGCATTTGAATTGATGGAGGATGAAACAATAGAGATATCAGCTCACAATCTCAAGTCATTGACTATCCTAATGAATGGATCATCGCGTGCTAGCAAATTTGTGATTGATGCACCATTGTTGGAGGACATTGAGATTAACCGTTGCGTTGCATTATATAGTTTTGTTAGTAAACCAAGAGTGTTACAAAAGGCAACTATTGGGTTTTGGACTCAGATTTTTGAGGATGGAACTGATCTTACTCTTCTACCGGAGTTTCTTCGTGGGATTTCGAGTGTTAAGTCCATTCATTTAGTGGATAATCTTGCTCTATTCAATAGCCTTAATGCTATAGATGCGAATGTATGGTTCGACTTTCATAATCTCACGCATCTTAGCTTGATTGTTTCTGAGGAACATGTGATTTGGGATGCTCCAATATCTACCCATTTGTTAAGTAGGCTCAAGAAAATAGATATATCAGAGGTTAAACTTATAGGGGAAGACAATGATATCAAGTTGGTAAAATATATTCTAAGTAATGCAAATGTTTTGGAAACGCTTTACATTTCTAGTGATGCCAACTATGATGACTATGACAAGGGCGGAAGTTATAAACTTTGGACCAAATATATGTTCTGTAGGAGATTGTTCAGGCTTCCAAGGAGCTCTTTAACTTGTAAAATTGAATTTTATGGTGCTTATATCACTGCATCTGTTGATGGATCTGGAAATGGATCAGTTGTTTCTCAAATTGATTGGGAAGGACCTGTCATGTGGCATGACACGGACGAGGATGAGGAATAGAAGGCAAGCCATTTGAGTTTTTGATCCTCAGGTAATTTGATCTCATCGTTTATTTTGTATAGAATGAACTTTGATTGCCTTTTCATGTATGCACATTTTTTGGCTTTGTAGTCTAACTTGAATGTACTATACATTTACATCTCTTAAGTAACAGTATGCTTTACTTCTGGTTGGGCCTCGTAAAATCTACTATGCACCTTTTAGGTTTGTTTAAGTTTTCAGTTTTATATTTTGCGAAAAGTAGGCGCTAGAGAACATACTACAATTCACCCTTCCCCCCTCTCTTCTTGAAGTATACCATCTGAATAACTGTACACACCCAAGAACATTAATTGGAAAGAGCTGAAGGCAAAGATGAAGCAACAAATTTTAAACACCAAGAATTCGCATATGAATATGACCAAACCGAACCCCAAGATGAGATTGACACTCATTCCTCATAGTTATAGTAACATGTTTCCCTGATCACAAATTTCAACAAGATCCACCTGAGCACTACTGAATCTAGATACAGATCATACTGTTAGAACTTGAAACTTTGAACTCAGGTAATGGGATGGATGACTACTTTTCCAGTAGCGCGATTAGTTTCAAGGTAAGTGAAGGCTTCAACAACCTTGTCAAATGTGAAGGGGCCCTTAGGATCAACTATTGGCTTCACCTTCCCACTCTCGAGGTATGGATTTAGCTTCTTCAGTACTTCTCCATTGGATGTCACCACGAATCTGAACCCTGGTGGTGTAACAGCACCAGTTAAGACCACCACACTTCCCCCTTCTTTCACTGCTTTTACATTCCTCTCGCCTTCCCCTGTTGTTCATGAAAGTTGAAACAAAATTAATGAGTGGGAAAGGCTATTTCAAGGAATTACAAAACTGACTAGTGATGCAAAAGATGTTCATTATTTTGCATTACTTTGGAAACTGGTACAGTTTGGATGGATATAATTTTACTATACTAAAAGCTATAAGAGCTGATATCACAAAAAACCCCAATACAAGAAGCCTTTTTAATGGAGAAATGTTTCAAAGCATTTAACTATGGATGTTTTTAAACGAAGAAGCAGAATCTGCATCATTCTTAACTGCAATTATTCAGGCCTTGAATAAGGTCCTTTATACCTGAAAATTACTGAACTGATTTCCTTTTTCTTCCCTTTTTAATTTTCAAACTCAGTTTTTACCAATCAAAATTGATTTGAACTATTTTAGCATTTTTTTTTTGGCTACATGCTGTTGCTGATTAAGACTGATTTTGGCATTAAATATCAGCGCTTAAGTAGATGATGATATACTTTTGTTGCGAGGGAACTTATTTACAAGATCCTCGGTGGGAATTCATCAACTCTTCTCAGAGATGATAACTTTATACTGTAATAGTTAAACTAATCCTAAATGTTGCTAATTTAAGGGCGTCATAACTGATAATTTCCTGTCAAAAATTTTATCAGCAGAGATAACAGAGGTTCTAATTAAAGCATAAACTTACCAACTGCGTCATACACAACATCAAACTTTTCTGGAAGGTCCTCAAACTTCTCCTTGGTGTAATCAATAGCAAGATCAACACCAAGACTCTTCAAAAATTCGATTTTCCCGGTACTAGCAGTGGCTGCAACTTTAGAGGCACCAAATACTTGCTTCGCAAGCTGCCCCAAAATCAATCCAAAAAGGAAATATCAAATCATCTCTTTATCCAACACAGATTCTACACTAGACATTAGGGTATATTCTCGGAGTAATAGATGTAACATACCTGGATTACAAGAGATCCAACACCACCTGCCCCACCTAGAACAAGAACCGATTTTCCAGGAGACATCCCAGCCCTTTCGAGACCTTCATAGGCTGTCTCTACAGCTAACGGGAGACCAGCAGCTTGTACAAAGTCGATATTTTTAGGCTTTAAAGCCAATAATTTTTCCTCCACGGCTGTATATTCTGCCAATGACCCAAATTGCTTGGGACCATCAAGTGCTTTCTCACTGATGTCTCCGTAAACTTCATCCCCTACCTTGAATTCTTTCACTTGACTACCAACTTTTACTACCACGCCAGCAACATCATAGCCTGGGACAGTCTGAACTAAAATTTCCATTCTTTTTTAGTTGCTAAATCCAAGCATGACATTTAATGTATAGAGTAATCTCGATTGCTACACATCGATTACATTAAGTGTTTTAGTACTTAGCATTTCATCACCATCAAATCATAGGGTTCCAGCTTATATTACCATCTACGACTGCTATATTTCCTTAGGAATCGTGAATTGAATCAATATATTTCTCACAAGTATGTACACATGTGAGCTTGATAACATTGCCTAACTGTATGACTACATGGCATACACTGCGTAGAGTGAGCCTTTGCGCTTCTTGAATTGAGTATATGTCACACAAATACAGATACAATGATAACAGAACAGAGACTTGTTATACAGTTAAAAGAATTGTTGTTCAATCCATATAAACTGACTCATTGCATAAGTTTCTTTGACAATTTCGAAATGTTTGAAAATGATCAAACCAGTTCTATGTAGCTATCAATATGTGCAACTTCCATGTATAATCTTGTGTCAACAGTTAAACTTGCTAGAGTTAATATCACCTCGGTAAAAGCAATGTAATTAGTCAGTATAAGTTTATGACCAAATCAACCAGATATTAGCTTTGCAAGACTATGCACCTAATTTTTTTTAAGTTTGCTACTTTTATAATTAATAGTTCTATGTCCTAAAACCTAAGAACATTTAACACTTGTTCAAATTTTATCAGCAAATCATGCTAATAGATAAGTAGGTTATTTGTTATTGATAATGCATTCAATGGCTTAAAAGTTTACAAAGTAACAACCAAGAAGTGGTACACTCATGTAAAGCCACAATAAGACATTTACTACTTCACCAGAGCATCATCCCTCGATTTCCTTGCACTTGTGTCATGTTAATCTTCTTTGTATCGTTCCAATTTAATTTAAAACCTCGGAAGAGAAACACATTACTAATAACTAGTGACTATAACTATGTAAATATCACAAGTAGCTAACAACAAAAATCTAGTATAAATCCCATTACTAGGTAAGTCTCAACATTCAATATTTTAGGTAGTACAAGGCAATATACAACTAGCAATAATATAGGTAAGTTACAAGTCACATTGATAATGTAATTTAAACTAGCAACGCGACAATAAATTAAATAAACCCGAATTGAGGAATTACAAACAACAATAACAACAATACAACAGAGCTAAGGAAAGAAAATAGGCTTACAGGAAGAGGTGAATCAGAGGCCTTAAACTTGCCAAGCCTTCTCTTAAAATCAACAGGATTTAAAGCAGCAGCAGCAACCTTAATTAAAACTTGATCATCCTGTAATTCAGGAACTTTAACATTAGATCCAAAATTAAGGACATCAACACCGCCATAATCCTCATAAATCCAAGCTTTCATCTCAGTAGGAATGGTTGAGGGTTCTACAGAAGCAGGGGCAGTTTGTGACATTGCACAAATTTTAAGGGAAGAAGGGTAATTACAATGTTGGGTACCCTTAAAAATAAGGGTGTTACTCAATTTTTTGGTGGTTTTGGAAAGGCTTGAGAGTGAGGAGAGAGAAAGTGAAGGTGTGTTTGATGAGGTAGAGGAGGAAGAAGAGAATGATAGAGGAATTTTGGTGGTAAGAATTGCTTCCATTTTTCTGATTGATAAAATTTCAGTAGACAGTGTAAAGTAATGGGTGGTATTGTTGTTGTCTATATTTACGGTCATACAAGATTTATATATTTGATGATGAAATTCTGGATTTGTGCATGTTTTTGTATTTGGCTATACAAGTGACACTTGTATGGCAGATAATTGAATCTATGGATGGTGGTCCGGGTTGTTCCGAGCCTATTCGTATAGGCTTGGATCTATATACCTTGGATTTAGGTATCCTTGTCAAATATGAATACGTGTTTAAGTGTCTGACTCTGCTATCTTGTATGAATTCCCATGATTTTAGCGCAAATAAAAGTGCTTAAATTTTCATATTCATATCAGAGTGTCAAGGGTGTGAAACGAGTACTCAGTGAAATACGAAGTAAATAATCGACATTGGGCTCAGTGGTTCAAAATTGATTAAGGCAAGGCCTGTAAAGCTAATAAGTAATGGGCTGCATATTCAGCCTACCAACCAAATCTGAAGTTTGTACAAATTTTCCATAACCGTGTAAGCGATCATAAATCATGGGTTTAGTAATAAACTTGTATGTGATTGTGAGGATATTCTATGGTCATTACCATGACAATGGTTGTTCATTTTTAAACACTTAATATCCTTTTATGAATCATCACGACACTATAATATAATACAATATCACCTATAAAGTGGTACTCCGTAATAGATAGAAATAAAGATATGTATTTCATACTAATTTGAGAATACAAAGATACAAGAAGAATTTTAGATGGGGAAAAAAAAGTGAGGATAGAATATGTTTATTATTGCTGCATTTGTATGCATATTTGCATAAATTACACAATACACATAATACATAACAAGGAACACCTTGAAAAAACAGGAAGAAAAGTAAATAGTGGTAACATTTTGATTTGGTACGTTTAATTTTTTTTATACTATGGTAGAAGGTGAAAGAGAAAAGTCAAGGTTCCAAATTTCAAAACGACCGTTGACAAAATCATAGTGTGCACCCTTCAGAGCTAGAGTTTTCTTCACCACTGCTTCCCTCACAAATGGGTATGTCAACAGGTTCCCAAGTGAGACATTCACAGCTTCCTGCAATTACAATTAGCTATTGTCATTAATATGGTGTTTACAACATCTTGATATAATAAGTTACGTGACGCTTATTTTAAGAATCATACGTAGTATAAGTGATTGTCATTAATTGGTATGCCACAATTACACACTTCATATACGTATCAAGAATCAGTTGTCACATTGTTTCAACCCCTTATAAGTGACAATCATGTTCATTTTGGATCGTTAAAAATTACTTTAAAAGTCGTATGGTGCTTAATTTCAGGACTAAATTTAATGTACATTCACTTGGGATCATACATACAGGAGCATTGTCTATAGAGCTGTGCATAATTTGCTAATTTCAGGACTAATAATGATAAGATGATGTTCGATTGGAAGGAAACTCACCTTCTCACAGTGTTTGCATTGTTCAATAAACTCTGCACTGCTGAGTTCTGATTTCACCTTGGACTTAGCAAGATTGCCGAGCTGGACCCAATTTTCAATGAAATCACTGGCATACCAAAATAGACAGCCAAACAACAATGTTAGTTCATTCTTAACTTTGTTTACCCATTCATTAATTAACCAAGTCCTAGAGAACTCGAGTTACTTTTTTCGGACTAACTTAATTTTAACGGGTTTGGACATAACAGGTTTAATTTTGGCTATTCTCGAGTCTACGACCTGGCTTGTTCTTTGATCACATCTAGATTTACAAAAAAAAAAAAAAAAAAATAATAATAATAATAATAAATAAATTTACGTAGTAACTCTATATCTTGATTGATACATGTAAAGTTGTACAACATAGTTCTCAAGAAAGCCAATAATATTACCAAAAGATTAAATTAAAAGGAAGCAAAGAAATTTAGTTAAAAACTAAGATAGTTCTTAGAATAACTTTTCAAAATACTAGTATCTGAAAAAGGTATATTAAAATTCAGAAGAGGTTTTCATACAGTAGTTATCAAGTTTGATACAGTAAATAAGATGCTCGTTTCAATTACATTCATATCATCAGGAACATACATATTCCAAGAGAAGAATAACTTGTACTTTACTAATGAAACTTTAATAATAGATAATCAATTAATCATAGTTCTCATATAACATGGAAGAATTAACAAAAACATGATTTTAGATGATGTGTAAATTATAGATTATTATAATTATACCCTCATTCCCAATTTACTTGCTTTATGCATAGGATTTTATGCAAGTGAAAAGTACAGAGATTTAAAAAATAAGCGAATATGAGACCACCCCTATTTTTAAAAGATACGAAGTATTATATTACTCCGTATATGAAAAACTTTCAAAAAAAAGGTAATAAATGGGTCATATAAAATGAAACGGAGTGAGTATATGTACTTACGAAGAAGTTTTGCCATCATCAGGGATGGACATGAGGCCCTTTATTCCTCCACAGCAGCTGTGTCCAACAACCACAATATTCTCTACCTATAAAATAAAAACATTTTTAAGCCCTTTTTAATTTTAACCCCATAACTTCTTTGGAATTGGACATAACCTGATGTAAATAATCCAGATCAAACTTCTTTTTTCCCTTTACTTTTTTGGCCAAAATCTTTGTTGATCAGGAACAGTCCTTTTACTTTTTAACATTCTTTTTTTGTAATTTCTTTTTGACTGAATTTCTCCTTACTAGAGAATATTGTGAAAAAAGAAATAGCTTTATTCTTTAACTCTCTTCAAATGCCGACTATTGCTTATGAAGTATATATGTACTTTTTATAAAGAGTATATGCTTAACGGAAATCAACTATAACTTAAAAATTTCGATTTATTTATAAAATTAATTCTCACAACTTCCGTCTTAACAAACCAAATAAAAGAAAATGAGTTATCATATACTTCGTATAAAATAAGATTTTCTTCTGACCAACTATGGTCTTCCACTAGGAGAATTTTACCTTGAGATGCAAAACAGCATATTCAATAGCTGCTCCAGAGCCAGGAAATTTTTCCTGCAATATGAATAACCAATGAAATCCAAAGTTAAATATGATCTTTACCAATAATAACTAACCAGGATTATCCTAAGTTACAAATAATAAGAAATAATACTCCATAATTTTTGGACCATATTAATATTTGTACATAAGTAACAAAAATAACCTTATCATAAGGTGGGACCATGTTGGCAATATTTCTGACAGAAAAGGCCTCCCCAGGCTGAAAATTAAAGATATGGGAGGGGCAAACTCGAGAATCTGAGCAGGCAAACACCAAATACTGCATGTGCAACAAAAAAATTTCATTAATTACTTTATTTAATTATGCAATCTTTTTGGAATTAAGAATCTGAAACTTCTATTTTAACTACAGTTGTGCATGATTATATAGTAAAAAAAATTAATTAGGTAGCTCTTTTTGACAGAAAAAATGGCAGAAGATCCAACGCATTTTTATTTGACTGAAAAGTCTGATAAATATGAAGCATCTCTGTTGATTTATTTAAACCATATTGCTTAAAGGTTAAGATTTTCAACCAACTCTTGATTATAAAAATCCCTTTTTATGATACCTAATTAACACATCTCTCCACACAGAGATTATAAAAGACAGTAATGTTGACGGGATTTGATATTAAATTTTGAACACTAACCTCCATGACATTTTATACCATGGTATAAACTCGTTATATATACCAAATCGTACCATAGACCAGTAACCATCGATTTATCATCATCCCACCATTCGCAAACTATATAACCAATAATGTTAAGACTTGTGTACATAAAATTAAACATCACATTTTATTTCCCCACAAATAGAATATTGAAAGGATAACGCGTAACTTCTTCACCTCATTGACTTTAATAAGGGCATGATGCCTCTTTACAGTGTGGAAGCACATGGTAAGCAATTATGGGTGGTATCATATCCTTGTGACAGCAAAAGGCATCATAGATTTAGGGGCTATTACTCATTTATTTCCCATTTATTGGGAGTATTTTCATTATATATTTAACAAGTGCTTCAATTATGGGTTATTGGATTATACATGCACCGTATGTAGAGTACATAAGAATTTCCAGGTAAATTAAATGAGGATTGATTATTTTAACTTAGTAACCTATCGCACACATCTTTATTAGTCAATCCTAACTATCATGTCGATTTTATAGTAATTTGAGTCATACCGGCTTTATTAAAAGATAAGTTTCCCATCTAAAGTTTTAGAAAAACCATCTAATATAAACCACATACTTTAATTAAATGTTATTGTTGCATCAATTTATTTTTGTAAAAAACAAAGTTTGAAAAAACTACTACTTTGCATATTTGAGAAAACACAATCAATCTAAATCTTAAATCTTGTTTAATGTGTCTTCAAATATACGAAGTATACATATTCATAGAACTAAGCTTTAAATTTTCTCATAGACTGGCATAGCTATTTCGAACACATAAATTAATACGTAATAAATAGATTAGTGTATCATACCGTTAGTACCTCGAATTTGCTAAAGCAATGCACAATAAAACATTATAAACAAGGCTTTGTTGTTGTTAATTAAAAATCTCACCTTAGGACTTTGACCATTGGCAAGTTCACGGTACCTATCAGGATTCTTCCTGGTAAGAAGGAAATAAGAAAACAACAAAAAAGTAAGTTTAGCTAAATTAATTACGGACTACTACTTAATCTTCACATTATGTACTAACTAAAATAACAAATAGAAGTACAAATTAAGATCTACTTGTATTTTAATTAATTAAATTAATCCAAATTAACCAAGCCGTGCCAATGATCATTGGACATTAAATAAAAATGAGAAAAATACAAGATGACATTAATTCATGACGCCCTATTTTAGGGAGCTGCAAATGTGCCAGATTCTTGATTCTCTGGTTAAAGTACATTCATCTACTCCTTGTAAGGTCATAGAGTACGGGCTCAAAAGTAAGAAATTCTTGCAACATGAAAAGGGTACTAATTGCTGTATTCTCATCATTAATGTCCGATTATGCTAAAGCATATTCTTACCAAATTTTGTGAGCCATTAATTCTTATCAATTCACATTCTACAAACTATTCCATTTTTTTAAAAAATGATTTAGCTTTATTATACTCCATACAAATATTATCGCTTAATCATAATTCTGAATCACAAACCGTAAAACCTACCATCAAAATTATAAATAACCTGACATTTTAAGGAAATTACGTTACAATTGATATGTGCATATTTATATATTTTATGAATTGTAGGGTACTACGTACTGTATTACATAACACCGTATGATTGTCTCATTTGTTCACGGTACTAAAAAAAATAAGGTACAAAATACTTTGTATTTAGATAACAGCGAATTCAATTTTAATGTATGATAACATTAACATGTATAGTGCTTTTAAAAGTCAATTTAAAGCGGAGTAACTAAATAACCTATAAATTCATTTCCAATTTGAGAGAGTAATAACTACGTATTATCATCATAAAAAAATGGAGTAGCTGAAAAATAATACTCCCTCCGTTGTTAGTCGCATATACTATTTTGGGCGTTTCAAAATGATCTACCCATATTGAATCTATTCCTTTTTATTTTATTTTATTTTCCTAATTTGGTCTTATAATTTCTAATCCCATTAGTGGATTGATGACATGGCAGTAATTAAATATTCTGATTAGTCATCAATCCCATTAAACAAGCATTGTAATTGATGCTTTCCAAATAAAAAAAAATCACAACATTTAATAAGATAGAACTAATTAAGCGAGTTTTGTATTAAAATGTAAGATTCCAAATATTATTCATTCTCTTTTTTTTTTGTGATTGATTCTATATGGGAATAACAAAGTGAAACTGAAGGAGTAACAAAAAAAGGGTCCCAAAAAAAAAAAAAGCAACGTACTCGTATTTCTCGGTTTTGAAGTGGCGGAAACCGGTCTTAAGACGCTCAACCGGATCAAAAACTTCCGTAGAATCAGACTTGGCTACGCCATTTTCGGCCTTCTGGCTCTGCAACTCGGCTGTTAGCTGCTTTATTTTTGCGGCTGCTACGTCATCCAATCCTGCTTTCTCACTGTTTCCAATGTAACAGATATCTCGTTATTTGTACCCAATATTTATTATAGACTAACTAACTTCCTTTCTTAAAAAATACAATCACCTTATCCATAGTATAGTATGGTCTAATGGTAAAGTTTACATCTCATAATCGTAAGGTTATGGATCAAATTCCATTAGAGCCACTTAGGGGTACAAATTTCCTTACCCTTTCCCCCTTACTACCAAGATACCTAGCTTGCTAACCGAGTCGGAAAAACCTGTAAAAGGTTTCGATCCGTAGGGCCCTTCTCTTTACCAACCAACCAAAAAAAAAAAACATCTTATCACTTATGTTTACAAGTATTATATTAAGTACACGTTCGGTCCATTAATAATTTTAACGTCATTTATGATTTGATAGATTATAAATATAATCAATCTAAATCTAACAAGATTACTTGGTGATATTTTATTGTAAGAAAATACAATAACTTTCTCAAGTATAAAATAAAAAATAATAATACTTTATCTATTGAGATAATTTACTTATTTAGAACAGAGAAAGTACTACAAACTCCATTTTTAAGAGTTAGGCTGACTTTATTATTTTGAGAGAGGGAAAATAGGGTAATTGATCTATTCATTTATATCCAACAAATCTAACTCAACCACATCATAACTTTGAAAATGAGAGTGAGCAATATTAGAGCTTCCCTTCCAATTTCAAGATATTTTGAAATCGATTCGATCTCATTAAAAAAAAAAAAAAAATTGAAAATACTAAGTAGTGTAAGGGTAAAGTCTACCAATGAGACAAACAAACTCCATATGATTTTTGTTAAATATCCATCAAGTGCGTGTGTTTTTTTTATCCAAAAATATAAGGTTCATGAATAATTTCAAACAAATGATTATATATAAATATATACAGCTATTGTAAATAATCATAATTTCCTCTACTTTTTTTTATTATTTTTCTTTTGAAGAAAATAATTTCCTCTATTGACTTATTTGACTTTTTTTTTGAAATTTTTTTAAATGAACCTATTACCTTTAATTTACAATTTAAAATACTTAATCGGATCGATAATTAATATAATCATCTGTTCTAAAAAATTAGTACTTGTACAGTTGTACCATCTTATTTTTTACAAAATGAATCCCAAATTAGAAATTTGATCATATTATATATAGATTATATATCCAAAAGACTTTAGGTCAAAGGCTCAAATAGTGTTTTTTTTCCCTTTTTCACGGATATATGAGTCTTTCACAAAAAGGAATATTATTATTTATTATACACAAATTTCATGGCATAACTTGATCAAACTCACCTTCAATTTCTAACCTAAAAAAATAGAAAAATTAACAAAAAAAATCTCCTAATTTTATCATCATAATATTTGATTTAATTAAGTTATTCATTAAATAATCGTGAATCAACGTAAAAAGGAATTAAGAGACGGTGAGTGGGTTAGGTGGTAACGAAACGAACGGCTAATACGGGCAATACGGCTGTCATGTGGGCCCCGATTTCATAACTTGACCAATGTCCTCCTCTTATAGTATACGGTTAAAATAAAATTACTGCGATCAAAATGAGTCAAATTTAGCAATTTTTTACCTTAAAAGCTTCGTGAGTCCTGCAATGGCTTCCTCGTATTTGCTTCCCATTTTCTCTTTCTTTTAAAAAAAAAAGAAAATAATAAAAAAGTCAATTATTGAATTTATCTGTAAATTATTTCTATTTTTGATAAATACAAACAATAAAGTCCAAGAAAAAATTTTGAAAAAAAAGAGAGAAAATACCTTTTATTTGATTGTGAAATTGATGAGAGAAGAAGATGATAAATAAGAACGAAAGAGGTTTTTTGTAAAGGAGAGAGAAAAATGAAATGAAGGTGATGTATGTTAGAAAATGGGGTGGCCACACTTTTTGGTAAGAAAGTGTGGATATCTATATTCTATATATAGGGAGAAACTTATGATAAGGAGAAATTTATGATAAGAATTGAAAAGGGTATCTACTAACTATGGTTAAAGGGTAATTAAGTTTAATGATCCCAAAAGGGGTTGCAAACTATGTGGATTAGGGAACTTAATTATACCGAGTATTTTTTTATTTTACATAAAATTGATGTGAAATGATGAATCTTCCTTTGATTTGTCAAAAGAAATAAATATTGGTGAAATATTTTTTGGGGTGTTAACAATTGATGAGGTGCCATGTGTTTTGTGGTTTTCTATTGTGGAAAGTTACGCAATTCGACAAGGACCACCAACTTTTTATTCATTTTATTTTGGTTTTTTTTTTTTTTTTTTAAAAGAAAATTGTTCTTATACGAGTATTTTTATACACCAATTTCCTTTTCTTTTAGAAACCGCAAATTCTATCGTTCCTCGAGGACTGGATTTAAGAGAGGATAGTACATACACATCACTCTTGTTATAAATTCAAGCAAAAATGGTGAATATTGGAACAAAGGTTACGCATATAAATTAAAAAAAAATAAGGATCTATTCACGTTTACTAAACTGAACTGATTTAAGCTGAACTGAACTTAGGTGTGTTTTTATTACACTAATTTAGGTGTGTTTTTATTCAAGTATAATTAATTTTCAAATTGTATACTCATACGGTGTATCATTTTAAAATATCTAATCTATTTAGATATTTTTAGTGCTTATAAAGGTTGCACATCATTAGTTCATTTCTCTGAATTCAAATTTTAGAATTTCATATAAGTGTATACTACTCGTCAAATAAAAATATAAGTCTTAAAATAAAAGTGCCTTTATACACTGTATTTACACTTATATATATGAGCCAAAAGAACTTTTCCCACCGCATTAAAAATAGATGTAAATTAATAAATTGAAAGTGTTAAAGTGAATCGAGAAGCCCAAGGCTAAGCAAATTTACAAATATATAACAGAAACTATGTACTTCATTTGTATAGACGCTTGCAAAAATATTCGAGTACATGTTTGGTAGATGCCAAGATAAAGGCGGAAATCTAAATAACATAGAGGTAATCTATGCAATTCCTGTTATATAGGAATTATTTGATGTTTTAAATGAAAATAATGAATTTTCCTATTATTTAGGATTGTATATCACCCAAGCTAAATTGAGTTAGTCTTTGACTTATTTAGTCCTTATATTTTTATTTTATAGACGAAAATGGTATGAAAGAGATGTTAGTTAATAGTGGCTTTATTTTGTTATAAAATAAAAATAGTGGCTTATTTAAAAAAAAATTAAAAAAAAATAAAAATAACATAAAAATAAATAGTGGCTTTATCGGTGAGGAAGAGTCAACAATGTACTAATAAGGAATATTATTGACTAATTAAACTATGGTTAAAGGCCTTGCGGTGGGGGCCAGGAGACAACGTTGACTACTCGTATTATGACCCCTTCTATTTACGTAACCCCCTTTAATTTTACGTTACTAATCAAATTATTTAAGAGACAGAGACAAAAATATTACAAGTTTAGACAAAATGCATCCAATTATTACCAGGAAGGGTTATGTTATGCTAAGTTTAAGCGGGCAAATCATGTATTTTTGGAATATTGGAACCGGTCTATTATTATACAGAGTAGCATTCTCATTTATATATGGAGTATAATACATTCCCTCGGTTTTTATTTATTTGTTTTATTATCTCTTTTAGAGACTATTAATCAATTTTGAAGATCTCTGTCCTATAAAATAAACAAAATTCAAAAAACAATAAGAAGTATTTATATATGTTTGCCCCATATGTACTGCTTTGTATGTATGTGAGATTTTATCAAATTCTTCTGATTAAATATATACTCTGTATTATCATTTTATATATATATATATATATATATATATATATATAAATTTTAATTAATTAAATGTATGAAATTAAAAGATATGTCAGGAAAAGGTCATTAGAAAACGAAGGGATTAGAAGCGAAGGACAATAGAAATATACAATTGTCACCATTCTGATCTGATGCATACAACAAGGCTATCACTAATTATTGGACGAAGCAGTTGTGCATTGGTTAGATTATAGGGATCCCAGATAATCAACTTTTAACATTAACAGGATATTCTTGTTTTCTAAGTTGCTTTATAGTTTATAGTGTGACTCAGCTTAGTAAAATGATCATTTCCCGTGATTTCATACCTTCATTAAAAGTATACACGTTAAATATTTATGACTTCATTGAAATATGCACTAATGCCTGTTTTCATTGACTGAATTGAGCCGAGCTGACCTGAACTAAGGGTCTGTTCACATTTACTGAGCTGAGCTGAACTGAATTGAATTGAGCTGAAATGAATATTTTATGAGAGAGAGAAATTAGAAGCTGAACTGAACTGAATTGATTGGAGCTGAACTGAACTGAAATTAAGTAAATGTGAACAGACCCTAAATATTTTATAAGAGAAGGAAATTAGAAACTGATTTGAACTGAAAATAATCGTATCAGAACAGACCCTAAGTTTACTGGAGTAGTTTAATTACGGAGTACTCCTTACGTTTCACAGTGATTTTCATGTTTGGAATCTTTGGCTTTTAAAAAATAAGAGAGAATCTTCTAAATTTCTATTATAAAAAAGTGTGTTGTAAGTAAACATAAAAAGAGGAAGTATTTTCTAAGAGTACTAATCTGATGATTCAATGATCCAATTCAATCCGTATAGTAAGATAAAAGAAGAATTACCGGAAGTGGTTTTCCACAACATAGCACCATGCATTTCTTAAAGCTTCCTGCCATAATATAGAGATATCTACACTCTATTGTACTCCAGCTTACTTCATAAATTTCTGACAAAATTAAATATTAAAAATGCCATATTAGATTATATATCAATCAATATATCTATAAAGTTTATGCACATACAAACTACTGGCACTAAAATCTCTACAAATTTGCTAAGCATTCACATCTATATATAGTTGATTAAGCATGACACACACCGCAAATCAATTAAAGTAGCATGGAATTGGATAAATTAAAAGCAGGAGCATGTATCTCATTACGCAAGGAAAATTTGACCGAAAACGCACATAAATGATAGAATTCAAAAATAAAAAAATATTACAATATTATATTGCGTAACGTCAGAATTCAATCTTTAATTATTGGTCGTTTAATTGAACGTAGAGTTTATTGTATAGACTATAAATTCTATTTAGAACAATTTTATCTTATTTATTTATGAAAGTATTTAATTGTAGATAGAGGAAAGATGACAATTTTGGATCGGAATACTCTTGTGTCAATCAATGACCACTAATTCATAAAGTTTTGAGGATAAATTTGAATTTCTAGTTGAACGCTTATTACAAGAACTGATAAGGGGTTGACTTGGAAGAAATGAGATATGTTATGGCCTAGGCTCTTTAGAGCATTGACGCACAAAACATAAAAGTTGGGGCAATGTCAAGTATAGTGGCATACACAACACTATAATGTACTTATGTACTCCATAAGTTGTAGTGGCTTAAAAAGGAATTCAAGACAAGTCAAACAGGGATCTATGTAATATTGGGTCTTATAATTCAGGGTTATAGAGGATTAAAAAATAAATAACATATTACCATAGAAAGAATAAAGTAAGAGTGGTTAGAATTTGAAAAAAAAAATGGATAAAAAAATTGGAATAAAACTAAATGAAAGGTATATATAAAAAATGGTTTTTTGAGCCAAAAAAAAAAAAACTTTGTTTCAAAACAAGTCTTTTAGTTTTAAATGATGACATGCAACACCATAATACCATCTGGGAAGGAAATTTGTAAGTCTGTAAAAGCTTATTATTTACTACATCTGTTAAATGTTATGTTCAAATTTGAAATCTTTTATATATTACAAATAATACCACTAAATTGTACATGACATTTAAAAAATATGGGCCTTTTATGGACTGGTAGAAGTCATTGTAGGCCCTTAGATTTAAATGTATTCAGCTTTCAGTAACAAGGCCCAGCAAAAATTACTAAATGCCGTTCGTTGAGGGGTTGGAATTAGTTGAGATTGAGACTAACCGATCAGCAATTTGTGGCCTTTGTGTTATCCATCTGAAGCAAGGAACTAAAAACACCACATATCACATATCTGTAATCTGTAAATCAATTTACCACCAATTGCGTACTCTCCTCGTCTCCATATACAGACCATAAGTTTAATTTCATCTAAAACTCTTGTCTTTAAAGGAGCGTTTCAATTTACGGAGTACCATTTAAAAACTTTTGTATAATTACTTTACATCGAGGTTACTTTAGTTGAATTTAGGGTAATATTTATTCATAAAGGTTAAATAACTTTTATTAACTTTCATTCATTATAGGGTAACTTTTAATCATTTTAAGGTAACTTATTTTTAAATGTTTGTCTTTACCATTTCACTTTTAATCAGTCAAATCTCACTTTTTTTTTTCTTTTTTTAAATTTTTTTTTTAAATTTATTATTTTTAATTAATCTCTATCTTAATTTTTATGTCTTAATTATACTTAACCAAATATCACTATCCCCCCCCCTTTTTTCCTTTTCAGTTCACCTTTTTGGCTTTCTTACATATATGTGCAAAAGAAAAATGAGACTTCTATTCGAAAATGAAAGCGGTACAATTAATTAAAAACAAATACCGAGTACATACTATGTATTTGCTCATACTAATAACCTACAAGTATTTATTAATGAATTTATTTTATTATTAAGAGACTTAAATTATGTACGTGTAATACTTTATGTTATTTTCAAAGTTGCTTTTTGTACATCATAGTTTTCATCCTTTTACTGTGTATTATTGGTGGAATGGTGGTTCTTAAAAGAGTTATAACTGTTATATATATACATAGGACATAAGCACAATGAATCACCAAAAAAGATAATATCTTCCATTATTTACTTCGTTCTTCCATGACCAAGTGTTTATTTACGTTATTTATACACCCAAAAAAAAAGTGTAATTTATTACTCCGTACAATACATTAATATTTATAACTAATATAACCAATTTTCAAACCGACATGAAATAGGGCATAATCATAATGACACTTGTTCATCATTTAGAGCCGGGCTATAACAATAAGTTTATTAATATATATGTTACGTGACATAAAGTATGAGTTAGGAAAAAAAATAAGCTACGTAAAACAGAGAAAGTAATTAATTAACATGCACGAAAGAAAGGGGAATGAGATTACCAATTACCAAGGGAGAGAGCTCAGAGAGGCAAGTGTAGTTGTATACAAGGTAGCAAAGACGATGGCAACTCCAAATGCCAAAAACCTACTTAAATACAAGTTTTATGTTTTTGTGAGGAAGAAATAATTGTAGACAATATAAGAAAAATAGCAAAATGAAATTTCGTTGAGACAAACACTCTTTAATTTAAGAAAGACACCAAAAAAGTGGGAGAAATATAATAGATGGACAATTATATATATTTTTGTTGGCGTGTAGAGAAATAAGATAAGGAAAGCGAATGGAAAAGCAACTTGCACTTCTAATGGCTAACTTCCGTAGATTAGAATGTCACGCTAAAGATTGGTTTAATCTATTTCTATTTTATCATTTTATGGTCCACATTTTTTTCTCATGACCATGCAAATCCAAACTTATATTAGATAAAAATTTGTTAATGAGATCATTGGTAAGATGTATGTGTGTACACAATTCCGCTGTTTTTATCTTTACTAAGCTACAACCTAGCTTGAATTTTGTGGTTGCATGTTCACTTTGATTTACAATTCTGCTGTTTTTATCTTTACTAAGCTACTAACCAATTCAACCAAAAGCTTAACCTGATGGTTGAGGCCTAGGGATATATTTTATACTCTATCAATTTTAAGAAGATTAATAGAGGTAGGTTTATGATCGAGTTACTTGTGATATGATCCCGAGGCATGTTCGTTCATAATTATATCACTAAAGGCGTACTTGATGTTTGTTTATTGTAAGTTAGTTAGAACTCTAATTAAATACATGTTTTAAACCATAAATATAGATAGATGTATATTGTTAATTAATTAGTAAGTCTAATTAGAGCCTTCACTTGATATATATAGAAAGTTAAGCTTATCTTATATAACTAATATAATGTTCATTACCAAATGATTGAGTACAATATTAGCATGTGTTGGTCTTGTCTCTTATTTAATATATGTAGGATTTTCAACTCATCCACCATGACATATCTCATCATCAATCCAACTCATACAATGGTCATACGTCTTATCTATGCAAATTAAATGAAGTCTAGAATATACTACAAAGGTTGCTTACCCATGAATTACTACCTCCATTAATGGTAATATGCAACTTTGAAATTTTTTATATCTCATAAATAATTGAATTACTACCTCCGTTAATGGTAATATGCAACTTTGAAATTTTTTATATCTCATAAATAAAACCTTAAGGTTGCAGATTATGAGACAACTATAAACGGATGTAATATAATAAAAATTAAAAAAACAAAAAAAAAAAGAAAAAAAAAAGAAAAGGATGTTAATTAACTAATAACTAACTAGATGGATTAGAACTAGGCCTAACTAATACCTCGCATCGATCATGCCAAGAGTGCCTTTAACTTGTAGCTGAATCACTAAATTAAATATGCGGATAGGCCAACTACCTAAGGTATTGAGAAGATACAATCATACGAAATTACTTCATGCATAATGGAAAATGCACGGAATTCTAAGGCTACGCGTAATAACTAATTAGTAAGACTTCTCTATCTTATCTCGTGTCTTGTCATTTGTTTTAATTAACACATTACATATCGGGTGCATATATACGCCCAAAAAAAAAAAAAAAAAAAAATTAACAACAAAAATATGCAAACTAAACCTTCTATCTAGTTGGTTAAAGTCTTGAAAGATTGATGTTGTCTACCATATAATAAGATTAAACTTTGTGTCTACATCATTATCCTCGGACTTGGCCTAACAAGAAAGGCTAGTGATCAGGTGAAGATGATTATGTGTAGGTTGTGCCTCATGTAGCCATGTCTGCATGCTTTGGGTTGGTCTAAACAAACACACAAGCCCACAAAGCTACGTGTTGAGATGCAATATACTTCCTCTGTTTTTTTTAGTTGAAACATTTCTATTATCACGCTTGCCAACGCATGTTTTTAACAATTAATATCTCTAATTATCAAAATTGAAAATTGTTAAAAGTGAATATTAATAAAATATACATTGAAACGATTCAAACAAGATCTCACATAAATATGATTTATCATATCTATAAACCACAAAAACGAGTCTAAGCGTGTTGTGTGAATAGTGTAAAAGTCAAACGGTGTCATCTTACAAAAACCGGGGAAGTAATTTTTAGATGGTGATCCAATTAGGCTCATGTGCCATTCTTAGGCCCAATTTAAAATTATGCGCCCGTATGGTTTTCAGCCTGACCCAACCTAATGCCATTTAAATTGGAGCAATTTGACTGCTAGCATAAATTATTGGTTCATATTCATTTGATTTGGAAGAGTTGGATTTTATTTTATTAATTGAAATGAATATATTACATAATGGTTGCTCTCTTTTTAAATAGATGGAATGTCTTCTTTGTCAACTTTACATTGGGCATTTATATATGTATCCACTCATTTCACTTTAATAAATTTTACTATATTAGGGCCCGTGCATGAAGTAATAATTTTTTTCTTATAATTAATTTGTGATAAAATATAAAATGAGGCAACTCGTGGAATAAAGAAATACAATGCATATATGAAAAATAAAATAATAATGCAAAAATTATTAAAACTACAATTGAGAAAAAAAAAACATTAGTGATTAGTTGTGTTGAAAATATTTATAAACAGTATACAATATACATTATATTAAATAAATGATGCATGTTATTCCCAATAAAACTATACAATGTAGATGTCGTAAGACTTTATTAATGAATTGATTTAGCTCAAAAAAAAAAAACTATTCAACGTACTTCCAAAAAATAAGCTAATAGTTTTTTTTTTAATTGTATTTTTATATTTTAAAAAAGTGACATAATCATTAGTTCTATTTATCTTAATAGAATTAATAAGCTAAATAGAATTAATTTCAGTTCAGTTCAACTCGAATTAGTTCATTTCAGTTTTAATTTCCTTCTGTCATAAACAAATCATTTCAGTTCTAACTTAGTTTATCTCCAATCATATCAGTTCAATAAATCAAAAGAGGTTCCAAGTATATTACTACTTTTTTTTTTATTACCGTAAATGGCTAAAATAACCCCCAAAAAATTGTTTTTGACTTTAACAAGATTTGTTTGTTATCCGAATTAACAATAATGGTCCACAAAGTCACAAAGTTTTTGTGTGTTTATACCCAAAATTTACCCAATTTCTTATTTGAAGAAACTACACATTTCCTGAAACAGAGGACACCAGTAACCGACCTATTCATTCTGCAATTCTTCTTCTTCCTCCCTCTCTTTCTCTCTCTCTTTCCAATTGCGTAACATGCAGGATTAACCACTGACATCAATCACAGAATTTTGTTGCAAGGTATGTAATTCTCTCTCTTCTAAATCTCATCTTTTCATATTCATCATGCTTCAACTTTCAAATCATAATTCATCCTGTTAAGCTTTAAGGATATGATAATTTCTACCTTGTTTTGATTAATTAGATGGATTATTCTATCTTATGGGTGCTATAATTTATAAATTTTTTACCTTTTTTTTGGTTTATATGATCTTGATATAATGATATTTGTCTGGGCTTTTCTTTTTCCTTTGTATTTCTTGATTTTATAAGGTGGTACCCATTTCTTTGAAGTGGGGCCAATTTGCAATCAGTTGAATTACTGGTCTAATTGGGATATTGAATTATTGATCACCCTCCTTAATTGATACTCTATTGTTTATTAAAATTTGACAATCAACAATGGTATATGTTTTGTGTTTGTTTGATATAATTAGATGTTGGTATGCACTCTAGTAACTAATTTTGGAGTAACTTTGAGTATAACTTTTACTCTAGGTAGCACGAACACTTCTAGAAGTTGGCATGTTTAATGTCAATTGTATAGACAAAAACATTCTCACAAGCTTGGACAGATTGAATATCCACCCATAAAAAAAGTTGTAACTAAATGTATCGTTACGTAATCGTGCCGGTGTCTCTGTCTCCATGTAACATACTCCCTCCATTTTTTTAATGCATCACTTATTCACTAGTGATGTGCGGAGTTTTAGGAGATGTATATAATATTATAAGTGGGTGAAGAATTTATTTTAGTATAAAAATAAGATGAAGACCATGAAAGAGAATTTACGTGAGAGAACATAGAAAAGAGAGAAATGATAAAATAATTGAAGTAAGATTTAATGTATAAGTGGTAAAATGATAAAATATACTCCGTAGTATTAAGTTACCAAGTATTGAAGTGATACATTAAATAAAAAAAAAAACGGAGGGAGTTTAATAATGAATGTTGTTTTGCAAGCATTTCCTTATCAATATATATTTGTATCTGATCTATTCAAAAAAAAAAAATATTTGTATCTGATAATCTCTTGTTTGGGTTAGGAATATCAATTGAATGGATATATTCCTTATTCCCATATGGGTTGTTGGAAGATTAGTGATTATTATCAATGATTACATGCTTTCTTAGGCTTATTGATCATCAAAGCTATGTTGACTTTTTCGACGTTTGGAATAAAGATACTAGATGATGTGATCGCGTATTTAGTAAAAGAATGTATATTAATTTAAATGATGTGATGTTGCTAGCTTAGAGTTATTCAAATTGATCATGATGCTTCATGAAGCATCAAGAGAATAGTTGGATTTTTGTAACGGTTATATAGAAAGGAACAAGACCAAGGCAACCCAATGCCCAACATACCAAGTGGTGTGGGCCTGTGGAGTGCATAAATTTTTTTATGCTTCAGATTGTACTTTGAGCATAGTTTATGGAGAAAATACTAATGTGTCTACACTACACTCCCTTTTATTCACTAGTTTAAGGCGTTTGGTGATTGAGTACAGAGATTAGCCTCATAAATATAAATGAAATGGCCAGCTGAAAAAAATATACTTCTAAACGCATCTTGAAAAATGATACGGAGAAAAATATTGTTGTAATAGTAAAGCTTATGGTGAATGATCCTTGACTTCAGGATTTTCTTAAATTATATAACAATCCAAAGCTAAAGATTAATATGTCACTGAATCATTTAGCTCCAAAGAAAGAGTTGTATGGATTATATGATTATATGAATTTTTTTCGTGGACTTTATGAGGCTGCATGTTCTCCTTCTTCATACGACTACGAAGTATGTTGCATCTTGGACTTTTTGCTACTTCTATGTGCACTTTAGATATGGTCCTCTGCGTGAGGAAAATGTTTAGTTTTTAACCTGTACTTCAATGAAATTAGAAGTCACATTTGCAAATGTTAGTACTCGGAGTTTTGTATCCTCGATATTGATCTGCACCTGGAAATTTTTTAGCACAATGTGGAACTGCTAATCGTGAGCTATAAGATTAATGTTAGAATAGCTGCAGAAGATTAGTGTTAACCTTATGAATTGTGATTAGTTGCTTATAGATAACTGTAGCCAAGGCATATACAACATAGCATTTCTCTTTCATATGAGGTGTTTCGAAAACATTTAATATGAACCTTCATTTCCCAGTGATCTGTGTGCCTCAAATGAATTGATATATTTTGACTTCTAACTCACTGCAATCAACATCTGCTTCTATGAATCTATTGCGCTTTATTCTCATAAAAAAAAAATATTAATATAATTATCAATCACTTGTGTTAATATTTGACACAGGATTTTAGAAAATGGTTACCCATCATCCTTCAGCTGCAATTTCCTGCACGGAGGTTGCACCTTATGCTGCACAAGTTTCACAAGTAACAGTTGGTGATTCACGATATACTTATTCAGAATCTGCGATGCTTGGCCTCAAAAAATTACATATTGTAAGTAATCTGCTTGAATTACTTTATACAGTATATGGGCTTTTGCAGGTGTCAAACTTCGTTTCTTGTTTCATATACCTTTATATTTTCAAATGTTAAGGTTGCTTTAGTAATGTTTGATTTTCATATCAGTCCGCACAATTAATGGAGGTTTTTCTTGAAATTGCTCGTAACAACACCAACAAGGATCTCGAGACATGTGGGGTTCTTGGTGCTTCCCTAGTAAGATTCTTTTCTATTTCTTTTGTCTGTTCAATCTTAGTTGAAATGATATGCTTTAAGGAGCTTTGCTTCATTGTTACCATTAAGCGTTGCTCATCATCACAATCCATTTATCCATTAATCTTTGTTGGCTTGTGTACAAGCTCCCTGTAAGCCTCTTATATATATCTCCACGCACCCCTTTTACTTACTTTTTTATTCCTCTATTTGTTTTGCTTAAAATTCTAACATCACCCTGGCAACCCAAAGTTTAAAGATTTTTGACAAAAAGCCTGCTGGTTTGTTTTTGCACACGAAAATCAACCTAATTTCATTCGCTAAAAGTCTAAAACCAAGCCAGCATCTTTGCATTATGCCTGCTTTCTAGTATTATTCTCCTTCATTAAAATTCTATAGTTCCTTTTTAAATAAAATTTTTACATTTTAATTGCTTTGATGTTTAGATATATGCTTCAATATGTGTCCAAATGTCCATGTTGCCTGTAGACCTTTAAGTTTAGTATTTTACAGTGGTTGGCTGATGACAGCCGTCTCAATCTTGAACTAATTCATGTTTTCTGATTTGTCCATGTAGACAAACGAGACATTCTATGCTACCACGTTGATAATACCTAAGCAGGAATCAACTTCCAGTTCAGTGAGTCTGTGTTAATACCTTCATGTTGCTACTCTGCATCTTCAATATGATATCTTATTTTAGTAGCTTGCATTGGTCTTATTGTTGTTATTGTAGTGTCAGGCATTGCATGAAGAGGACATCTTTAACATACAGAATGATCGCTCCCTTTTGCCTGTAGGATGGATCCATGTATGTCTCCTTTCTTGCTTCCGCTTAAATAACCTCTAAATTGTTCTTTGTAAACATAGAAATTTTTTTTAGTCTTTGCTTGACCATGTTTGAATCAATACACTTATCTTTTTGGAATATTTGTGTATTTAAGTGTGAAGGTTTGTTTATACGTAGAAACACAAAGAATCTCTGAATAGATTGATTTTTTCTACTTGCCAGACACATCCTTCACAAAGTTGTTTCATGTCATCGATAGATCTACATACGCAGTATCCATATCAGGTAATCAGCTGAGGTCCCTTCATATATTTGAAACCCAATTTAATTTGTTCCTTTATGTATACTAAAGTCTTGTGTAAAAGAAGTTCTATCCCAAAGCATATGCTTTTATCCCTTTCTTGATGTGCTGGTACGGGTGTACAGGTGTTACAACTGTTGTCCTGTAATTCAAAATCTGATTGAAATTACTACATTCTTTGAAATCTTTATCTATTTTAAATGGGACTATCTACCGTTTCTTCATTTTGGATTCAAAGGTTAACTGTTATTTGCGTTTGAACTATAATCGATTAACTTAGAATGGCCTATAAATGTATGTATGATTCATTGTGTATTGTTTGTAACCAAATTGTTATTCTAAAGTCGGAGACATCTTTAGAGGTATTGGGGTAATTTTGATTGTGTATTGTTTGTAACCAATTTGTTATTCTAAAGTCGGAAGCATCTTTAGAGGTATTGGGGTAATTTTGATGTTGATTTGCCGTACTACCTCATCAGCTTTCCTGTTGTTATGCAGGTGATGGTGCCAGAGGCTATCGCTATTGTCATGGCTCCCACTGATAAGACAAGGTCTGCACTCTGCAGTCTCATTTGTCATTTTAAGTTCCTAGCATTCATTGCCTTGATATGTCATATGTGCAACAGATAAATGCCCATGTATGCTTTTGTTCTTCTAGCATTTGGAAAAGAATAACTAGTTACTCCGTATTATATGTTTCTCCCATAGTCTTGTTAATTACCTCAGTTAGTCATTGGAGCATCATGTTGATATTTAAGAAAATTGAATTTAGTATACGACGACAAGCACAGCTTAATTGAGAATGACATATCATTCGACTCTTTGAAAGATACAATGATTTGTTCTCCCTTGTCTTTAATTTACTAATCGTTGTTTTTCCTGGTAGATATTTCCGTAAGTGCATACAAACACACATTAGGTCTGTACTTAGCGCTAATGTCTCATATTGCACGAATACACCAGGATGTAAAATGATGAAAAACAGTAAAAGTAAATAACAAGCAAGGGAGGACAAATTATTGAGCTGAATGACATTTTTTTCTTCTTTATTTTAGGTACTTGTACTACTAGGTGGATGCAGGAATAATTTACTGAGCTGTTACTCTGATTATTGATGTCCTACAGGAACTACGGTATATTCCGGCTGACAGATCCTAGCGGTATGAACGTTCTTAAGGAATGTGAAGAGAAAGGATTCCACCCTCACCAGGAATCCAGCGACGGGAGGCCATTGTATGAACAATGCTCACATGTTTATATCAACCCAAACTTGAGATTCGAAATTTTCGACTTGCGTTGATATGACCGAACCTTGCTTGGTTTCTACTTGTGATAGTGTGAATAGACAAAAGAGGTATGCATGAGAATTTAGCATGTTGAGCTTAGTTTAGCTTGCATCAGTTCAAGTTTGTACTGACATTTGTGGAAGATAAGGTATATACAGTCATAGTCATACAGATAATCTCTAGTAACTGCATCCAGTTGTGCATATTTCAATAGGGGGAAAAACAGATGTATTGTTTTTCCCATTTGAATAAGACACTGTTGAGATGAATTACAACATTCAAGTATTAGTTTGACCAACTATTGCCTTTCTCTCTTCAACTTACAAAAATTAGTTTTAACTATTTGAAAAAAACTGAATTATTTAGCAAAATGTAGTATCGATCAGTGTTATTATATCAAAAAACTGAAACGTGAGGAAAGTTAACATAATGTGTGAACACCATAATATTCACTATACACTCGTGTATATCATAATGATACATTTACGCTCTTTTTTTTTTTTTGTTCATTTGGAGCGACCTATTAAAACGAGCAAAGATGCAATAAACAAGTCTTGGCCTCCCTTGGGTTTACGTACGATAGATACACCAAACGTGTAACTGAAATTCAAGTTTCTAGTAGATATTTGAGATTATTGCATATTTGCATTATTTGTTTTCTATTGTTGTACTAATTAATAAAAGGAACATAAAATATCCAATTCTGAGCAAAATGTTGATATTACATCTTTTTTAAATGGTCAAGAATAGTTAGCACTAGTTGAATAAGCTAGCTGCTTGTGAACTGTCACTCTGTTCTGTATTTTTTTGGTACCATATGATGTACTCTCTTTGTAGGACCATACTGTTCTAAAAGAGAAATTGCCTAATTTGTGATTATATTTAATTATAAAGTACTTTTATGTTATTTTAAAAATATGAATATGTACTCGTATTACAATTATTAGAGGATAATAATGGCAAATTTGAAAGTAACCTCTTTGTTATCTTTGGGATAGGAACAATAATCATGTTAATATGTGATTATGTTAATTAAGCATTTAGATCCCCGCTTAAAGTGATTGCATGTATCCCTATGATCATTTTATGATGGGTCATTTGCATGGAGATTAGAGAGGCACAAACATAAATGAATATTGATTTGTTTTGTAACTTTTACATATGAAGTAACTAATCATTCTCGATTACTCTACAGACCAGTTGATCTCCAATAAGAATGAATGTACTCTCTCCGTTCTTTTTAATTGACATGTTTAATATAATATATTTTTTTATATACTTTAATAATTTATCTAACAAGATACCATGACTAAAGTTTCCGTAACTATAAATCACAAATCTATAGAAGTCAAAGCAAACTGTATGAATAATGTTAAAAGTCAAAACATGTCAACTAATAAAATGAAATTGGCTTTTATAAAGGTTATTTAAACATGGTTCAAGTATTTACTCATAAGTCTCATATTACTTATTCTTGTTCAAATATGATAAGATCATATCCAATGATTATAGTTTAGACTTTAGACCTGTTTTCTTATACTTGTATATAGTAAATAACTTCAATTGCAACATTATAATTAGATGTTTGCAAACTACACATTGAGAAATAATCATCAATTCTCACATGATTGCCTTTTTATTTTTTTATTATTTTTTTTTAAAAAATATGGTACAAGACTCCAGGAGATTATTTTGCAACTTACCAAAATTGAACATGTCTTAATAAACTTAGACCAAGGACCATATTGAAGAAAGCATAGTCTAAATGAGCTTCCTTAAGAAACCAAGGGTGTAGCTATTAAATTAAGCAAGAAATGCAAAATAGAGTGGGTACGTACTGGTATTGCTCGTAGCTTACTTATGAATGTCCCACATTTGTGAAATTTGAAACAGGGAAGATGTTTTTACTTTATAAAGTAGAGGAGTTACTCATACATATCACTAATTGATTTTAGTTTGAAACCTATTTTGGTTTTGTTTGTGGACCGAACCCTCTTTCCATTTGTTTGGGTTAACTAGACCCATTTCATATTCTTAGCTTTGATTTTCTAAGGACACTCAAGTGAGGGGGTGTGTTAAAACCCATTATAGCTCACTTGTGAGAGTCTTACCAACAAAATATGTAGCACTTACCTTGACATTGATGTACACGGTACACCTTGCAAGAAGATGTTTGTTTCCTAACTCCTTAATTGCAAAGACGTTACCTTACCAACAAAGTAACACTTAAGTATATAAGACGTAACTACTAACTACACACACATCTAATGTACTAATGTACTATGCGTCTATGCACTATCACCTGCTGCAAGTTCTTCCTATTGCATATATGAATGAACTCATCTTTTACATAACATGTTGCAAGCACAATTAATAGACTAGTGCAAGTAATTGTCATTAACATAATGAACAATTCTATCAGTTACCTCACCATTATTATCAATCAAGCATCAACATCTTCGAGTAATAGAACCATTATTATATTCAATCAAGCCTCAACATCTATGAGCAATAGATGCCTCATCTCAACCCTAACCATAAGTATTTTGTTGAAGATCTTGGTTTGTTCGGTCATAAACATCAATTGTACATTATTATAAGCCCCAATTAACGTTTCATTCTGTCAACTAATGATGGGGCGTGACAAAAATTAAAATACTCGTATATTATGATTTTAAATCTTTTATATGTGAATAAGAAGCAAAAGTCTTGTGACAGAGACATTAATTAAGTTATCTACAAAGTATAATTTTTGGCACCAACTTTACAATATGACAAAAAAATTAGCATCACAACTCTTCTTCTTAATATCAACAACCTGGAGGTATGAAATCTTTGTCATACACTCTCATACAACTAACTATACAAGTAGACAAGTAGTTGTGAAATTGTTATTATGCGTATAATGTAAGACAAATTTTTGTTAGTTAAATGAAGAAAGTGAATATATCATTAGTGTATCTTCTTCTCGAAATGTTTTGAGATAATGATTGTAAAAGACCAAAATTTCATATCATTGGTCATATAACAAGTACTTTACTAGAATGCATGCAAATTGAGGTGATAAAAAGGGCCTTTAGTTTATTTATGTACACTTGCCCATAATTTCATGATAACATTACTCGTACATGAATATAATCTGAAGATATCAAAATTAAATAAAAAAAAAAAAACAATTAAAGGCATTTAGCATTACATCTTCCCCTTATACAATAATATCAACAAAAATGCAAGCCAATAGTCATACAATTAATTATCAACTCCCAACTCACATTTTATTTTTTTCTTCAATTTACAAAACAAAATAAACAAATTATATTGTTATAAAACTAATTAAATGATATTATAAGGGTATTTTATTTATTAATAAGGATGAACATTTCTACTCAAAGCACTACCATTTGTAAAAAAGCCGACCAAATCTTGCCTATATGGCAAATACGATTTCCCACCGCCTTTCCTTTTGTCTTTCCCTCCACCCAAATACAACGCTTCATACGCCGACTTCTCCTTCTTCTTCTTCTTCCCTTCTTTTCCTAACGACGTCGTTTCACCCTTCTTCTCCCCCACTTCTATCTTCAACTCCTTCTTCTTCTTCTTCTTCTCCTTCTCCTTCCTTTTCGCTTCGGCCGAACCCGAAGCGTCGCTTTTCCCGTTTAGGAACACGAACGCGTCTTTCCCGTCACTATTGCTCCTATGTAACAAATCTCTCATCTTCCGAAGCTTCGAGAATCCCGTCGAATTGCTCTTCTGACTCATCTCCGGCGACGGCGCTTTCCACACGCAGTACGATCCTTCTTCCGCCACGTCATCATTTTCCGGCGAGTTTGATACTACGAACACATTCTTCACCGGACGGCCGTACGACGACGACGATGATGACGTCTCTCCGTCGCCGGTATATTCGCTGGAAAACGGTGAGATTACCCGGATCTGACCGTCTTCGAACACTTCCTCCGCTGAAACCGGCGATTTTAAACCTCCTCCGAGAAAACAAAACTCAAATTCCTCATTTTCGTCGCCATTTTCATCTTCTTCCTCTTCTTCATCGTCATCAGATTGACGCGTTGATGACGATTCTAGGGTTAGGGTTTTGTCCAATTTATCAGAAATTTCCAATAATTCTTCATTTTCAACTAGATTCTGATTTTCTTCCATGATTTTTGTTCAAAAAAATTGAACTAATTTACCTGAATTTAACCCTAGAAATTTGTTTGATTTTCAGAGGAGAGAGAAAAAATGAAATAATTTTTGTTAGAGAGAGAAAGAAAGAAGGATAATGACGATAGCTAGATCGTGGGTTTATATATAAAATGTAGAGGAAAGAAAGGTAAGCAATTTTTTTAAGACAACAGTCCACGTCATGGGCCCTACACGTGGGTTCCAGAAACTGGGTCCACGTGGATTGTGACCGTGTGAAATATAAGAAAATTCAACCCAAATTATCTTGGAAAATTAATTTAGGATTTTTTAAATTATTGGTGGGAAATTTCGTTTAAATTACCATCAGTCAATTATTAGTGGTAAACATGACAATTAGTACTACATAAGAATGCTTTTTGGTGCTTTATGGTAAGTGAGGTGAACCTGGCTTTTTGTTATGTTGTGGTAAACGTTTGATTTTATTTTTTTTCTTAATAGTGATACATGAATATTTCTTGGAAGGGTCATAAATTCATAAGATAATCTAATGAATTTATCCCATGTTTTTACCTCGAAAATTACATAAAAAGCGTTTTTACAGTGTTTGTAGAGACAATATGTGTTTTCTTATTTGGATTTATATGATTACTCTATGATACTTTTATCATTTTACTTCAGTGTACATTTAGAGTCTACTCTCATACGTTGAAATTCAGTTCAGTTTCGCTTCAAATTTCCTTCTCTTATAAAATATTTATTTCATTTCAGTTCAATTCAGTTTAGTTCAGTTCGGTCAATGAGAACATACCCTTCTTATTATGTAATTTTAGAATTACATACATGCATGATATAGTTTTATAAGAAATAGGTTTACAAAAAATCAATAGGAAAGTTTTAATATGACAACTTTGCAAAGTATTCTAAAAAAAAAAAAAAAAAAAAAAAAAAAACAAAACTAATCACGCAGGCTTAACACACTATTTATGACTTATAACCCAAGTTGAATATCCATTTCGGCATTTTGTAACATCTACTGATTCCATTCTTCTCAAATGTCATTTTCAAAACAATAATTTAGATTTATTGACAAATAATTTTATTATTAATAATATTAACAAATTAAATGTCTCAATCTATTTGATTAAAAATGTAACTACAATTATCTACTTTTTTTTTGTTTTTATTGTTACAGTTAATAAGTTGACAAAAGCTAATATGACATGATCCACGAAATAAGTTAATGTTGAGCCTTTATGACATGTATTTTCTTGTGAACACTGCACCAATCAAACGCGCTGCAAAGCCGTCGAATATGTTCCAGTGTCCACCTTTGAATTTTGAAAGCTTAAACCATTGAGATTAAATCTGTGCAAAAAGTAACCGCCTTTCAGAAACTCCTAATTGCCCAACAAAGACCTTCCAGATAAGCATCCATCTCAGCATGCAACATAGACTCAAACAACCCAAGTGAAGCTCCTCCCACAATTCCCAGGTCCCCCTAGGTCATATTCTCCGGACACCCCCCCCCCCCCATTCCTAATCTATGCATGTGTTTATTCCAAGAACCATCCTCCAATATGACATTTAGGGCCTGTTCTCATAGACTGAATTCGGCTGAATTGAACTAAAATTAATATTTTATAAGAGAAGAAAATTAGGAGCTGAACTGAACTGAACTGGACTGAGCTGAACTGAACTGAAAATAAATGTATGGGAATTGACCCTTAATTTAGGAAATGGATGTAGAGTACCAGAATCGTGTAATATAGCACACATAAATCCCAGAGGCCACCAAGCAACCCATGCAGGTGGGTTCAAGGACCTCAATTTGTCCTCAGCTCCAATAATCTTTGTGAAAACAAATCCTGATTATCGGATGCCTTAAGAAATAATGGCGGGTATCATAAAGTGTATTGTTCTTGGCAACCCAAGACCCTATTTGTTCCTCGTTAACCACAACCCCCACAAGGTTGCAACAAAAAAGGTGGTCTTATATGACCACTAGCTAAGACGACGACCATATCTTCCCAAAAAAATTATTGTATGTATTACATAATTCAATCATTAAATGATTGATCTGTGTTACCTTGTGAGTGAATTTGTAATATTCACCATTCACCCCTCCATACATCTTGAGTAGATGCGCAAAATTTGAACAATTGTTGTAAATCCTCCTCTTGTAAATCACATAGGTCACAATGTACATCAATGTCCAAGCCCTTCTTCCCAATCAATTATTTTTGTTGCAATTCCATTGTATTGTGAAGAAGTTTCCACTTTGGCATAATATCAAGAGACCAAGACTTTATAAAATATCCGAAACTGCACAAGGAGTAGATATTAAGCCTTATACAAGTATTTTATCATCATTTTCAATATTGTACATTTGTACCCCTTCGGTTTATTAGCACCTTTTGCACTATTTACTTACCGAATTTGATTAATTTTTATGATTTAAACATAACAAAAAAATAGCCTTGTCGATATTTGTTAAAATCATATCACTGAATAAATTATTAATTAGCAATTGTTATAACTTATACTTTACTGCTAGTTAAAGATTTGTATCGACATATATGCATGTCCAAGTGAAATAAAACACTAATTAAAAAATGGAGGGAGTACTACTTAGAAAAAGTATAAACTGTTTATAAAGTTTAATCTATCACCAATTATTTAATTATTAATTTATAATTTAATTTTATAAATTAAACAATTAGAGTGAATCAAAAGGATCTAAAACTTAAATAAATAACTAAATAAGACATCCTATAGACTGGCGGCAATGACCAGACCCAGTCCTGACTCCTCTCAAAATTGTCAATTACAAGTAATATATTGCCTCGTAGAACAAAGACTATGACTATTAATAGATTAATCCCCTATTAATAGTATACTACGTATGTATTAAAAAAAATATTACGTAGTAAAAGAACTTATTAATAAAGTCTTATTTCTTTGGTTTAATATTACTTTACTCACATTGATATTTGACTGTATATACAAATTATTTCTACAAATTTATGTGATTTATACTTGAGAAAAAACAAGATTAGATTCGTCTAAATGTATAGTTCCTCTGTTTTTTTTTACTTGACTCTCTTTGACTTTTACACTATTCACCACCCCTCCTTTGACCGTGTTTTGTGAATAATATGTAAGGAATACATATTCATGTTGGATCATTTTGAATTCGTCTCAATAAGTACTATCATAATATATAACTTTTATATTTTTTAATTATAGAGAATTAAAGTTATTGACCGTTAAAGTTTTGCATTGGCAAGCGTGATAAAAGAAACAGGTCAAGTACAAAAGAACAGATGAAGTATTTTGTAAATATAAATTTATTACATTTTTCCTTATTAATTATTGTACAAAGTATTTTAATACTAATATATTATTATGAAGTTTAAGTATAGCTTTAAAGGTAACTAATGAACTAGTTGCAACTAAGTAACAGCTAGAATCATGTAAAAGTGACTAATGAACTGAGTGCAACTAACTAAAAGTGTGAGACAATATCTATAAAACTATTAAAGAAGGGTGATTTATACGAAGTAGTACATTATATTTCATCTGATTTTTACTTATTTTATTAAACCTCATAAAATAAGTGAAAATACTAGTAAGAGTATAAAATTAAAGAACCTAAAATCAGGAAAATTAATTCGGTAGGTAAAAATTATTATTCCAACACGGTAAATTTTTTCCTCTTTCTGAAACAAGAATTCAAGAGCTCAAGGATGGACGGTAATAAAATAAGGAGTACTGTAAGAATATAGTCAACGGTGTCTACTAGTCAACATTGACTGGGATAAAATGTTGACCATTCAAGCTGTAACGTCTGACCACTAAGAAGATCGATTTTGTTAATTCTTAATTGTGGGATGGTCTTCCATTCTGTTTGACTCTCCTTTCGTAGTTCCTACATTCCTACATTCTTCCTAACTAACATGTGCAACTTTTTATGCTTTCGTTATTAATGTTTTTATTTTTTTTTATTTTTTTTCTACAAAAGATACTATTAACTAAAAAGGGTATTACAACCTAAAAACGAACACTAAACAACATAAAAGATACATACTACTAACCATACCCATTACAGGAAGAACGAAGAAAATAACACACTGAAAGAGTCTTGCAACAAACCAATAGCTGCTGAGCCCGGACAACCAAGAAAACCGAACCACATCCCTACCATGGCCCAAGAGAAGCCAAATTAACTGAAACAGTCGAGATGGACTAAGAGCGCATATCATAAACATTGAAGAGAACCCAAACTGACAATGACAGTGACAGTGACAGTGAAGGAAACTCATGATGGAAATAGATGGGAGACGGAAGAACCCAAAAAATGCATCATGTTGCTGAAGAACGAACCTAGAACACCATTACACTCCTAGGGGTTGAAAAACACATCTGCAACCTAGGAATCTGGGAACACAACCTATTGAGTCATTTTCTTTAACGACTCTATGAGAAACCATGCATCCAAATGCAGTTTCTCTTCTTGCAACTCTACCAATAGATAATGCAAGAAAATGGAGGACTTTGCTTGACCCGATCATCAAAGATGGGTAGCCTCCTTCAAGATATGAATTAACAGCGATGACTGACCTTGCCAACCCAAACTATCAAAGGGATGATAGCAATTGTATGAATGCCCATATCATCCCATACCCAAGCAACAAGACCTGCAAACTAAACTCTTCCCTCAACACACTCCTCCTGCAAATTCCATATGCAGAAAAACCTATCCATCCGGGCAAATAACTTCATCCCCCGGAGAATTTATTTAACTATGAGGGGAATACATTCACACCGACAAGGCTACTAGTAGGACCACCAACCCAACTAAAAAGGGATAACTTAAACTTGCAACCCTTAAAACCAGCCAACAAGGCTCAAAAGAACACGACAATACTTCGTTAACTTCCAAAGCTAGAACTATTCTAAGAAACTCTAACTCATGACGAAGCTGAGAAAGAGGATTATTTAAGAACAAAAACCCAAACAACACAACTAGTAACTTAAACAAAAGCAACATAAATAAAACACAGCAAAACCAAAAACAAGTAAAAAGAAACAGACACAAATTGACGAGAAAGCAGAAGAAAAGCTACGAACTGATCAAACCTCACCGGCAGGAACTTAACCCAACAACAAGAACCATCGTCAACGGCAACCCAACAAACCCCTCACTACACCTAACCTTGGATGCGCGAGGTGTAATACCCTGTATTTTTTTAAACCCGTTTAATGAACTATTAATTTTGTTTTGACTTGAATACATCATAGTTTATTAATAATACATATTATTATGCATGCTTTAAAGTGACTCAAAAGAATTTTATTTAGTTTTATTTACGAAAATTATTTGGTTAAAATTATGTTTTTTTTATAAAATATTTTGATATGCAAGTCGGGAATTTAGTATCCAAATATATGATTTTTCTACTTTGAGTATTTCTTTGCTCCAATTCAAAGGACCTAAGTCCATTTCTTACTCCTAAAGCATGACCAAAGTCTCAAACTTCCTTTACAAGCTTGAATACTTGACCTCCAAATTGTTGACATCGTACATGATATCAATAGCGTGACCTCATAAACTTCCTCTACAAGCTTGAATACTTGAACCCCAAGTTCTCAAACTCTATAAATAGAACCAAAGTTTATCCATTTTAATCCAAAAGTCTCTTGCTCTTAAAGCTTCATCCTTCTTTTCTTCTTTCTTCCTCCCATTTTTGTACTACTTCACCCCGTATATGTTCCAAGCCATTTTTCAACCACTTACTATCATTTTTAGCCTTTTGTTGTTTGATACAAAGTTGTTCTTCTCAAAAAATCCTTGAGTTTAGGATCAAGAATCACCAAATTCGGAGTTATATACTATGAGATATGGCTTCTGCAAGATCTGACTCCTTCTTTTCAACGTGAACCTTCCCGTGAGCTTTCCTACTTATATTGTTTTGCGGTTAGTATTTCAAAACTAATATCTATATTCAATTTATGATTTTTTTTGAGGTTTCATATTTGATTCTTATTTAAAATACTCCATATAATGTTTATTTAGGAGATAGTCCGTGGTTGTAAATCTAGGTGGAATAGTTGTAAAGATGAAGGTACGTACTCGTGCCTAGATCTTTAAATATGTGATTTTATACAAATGTGTTTTGTGTTTTGAATGATGAAATATGTTTGAATGTTGAACAAGGATTTATGAATGTTCATGAAATGAAATGAACTGAATATTGTGAAATGTTTTACTGTTTGATCTTTGGAAATAATTTCAATGTTCTAAAAGTTGTTTATACACACACTTGAATTCAAATTCATTTTAAAGAGCAAATGTTGTTAAAATCCCATACATGGGAATTGGAAGGTTGATTTATCAAAGATATATATTGGATTTTTATGACTCCCACTATGTGGAGATAAAATTGAAGACTATGGATTACGTATGACCTAGTCTTTCCCCTTGATAGCACTTAGGGCTGTGCAGAGTACGGTCTAGACCGCACCAAACCGCAAACCAAACCGCAATTTTGCGGTTTGGTGCGGTTTGCGGTTTGGAAATTACGGCGCGGTTTTCAAATTTGACCAAACCGCGGTTTTGCGGTTTGGTGCGGTTTCAAAAAAATTTCAAACCAAACCGCACCGCAAACCGCAATTTAATGCAAAAACTCTTATATGGAAAGAAGACTCTTATTTTGTATTTATATGTACTGAATTGTGTGGGTCATTATTAAGAAAACGAAAGTTTTCCTTTCTTATTACTCTTCGTTTCTTGTGCTTTGGAGTTGTAATAGAGTGGTTGTGGTTTACTTAATGATTTTGCTCCATGTTTGCCTTGGCATGTTACTGGGTCACTATTAACATTGAAGTAAAGCACTACTTCTTTATTGAATTATTTGCATAGTTGTACAGTTTCCAAGTAAAAATTTCATAACAAAAGATTAGCAAATAATCATTATTTGTGAGGTAAAAAAATTATGGAAAAACCGCAAACCGCACCGCACCAAACCGTATTTTGCGGTGCGGTTTGTATAGAATTGCGGTTTGGTGCGGTTTGAAAAAATCACAAACCTCAATTTTGCGGTTTGGTGCGGTTTGAGATCCAAACCGCACCAAACCGCACCGTGCACAACCCTAATAGCACTATGTAAGGAGTTACTAGCTTGGGGGTGTGCACACTTAGGTGGAAAAATGGTTTACGAAAATATTGATCTTCCATTTCTATTGGAATCTATTTTGGGAAAGTCGTTGGTTTTGAAATGCTGATACTTTTTGGAATATTTCTAAACGTTTCTTAATGTGAAGTTTCTATTTATGGAAGGTTTGAATAAATGCTATTATAAATGCTAATCTTACGAGAGCATGTTTAATTAAATAACTTGATTTTACGTATCTAGCATTGGTATGTACTTAGCGTTTTGCTAATACGTATTTCTCTTTTGTTTTAGCTTGGCCCTACTTATCATTATGATAAGTAGATAGGTGATGATGACTCGACGTGATCTAAATGTGGCATTGGGGATGAAGGGCGATAATCATGTAGTCTAGGTCTCATGGTTGACGTTTTGTATGAAAAATTCTCATATGGTTCAATTTTGAAATCTAATATTACTATTATTATCAATATATAAAAGTTAAGAATGTATTTTGTCCGCTGCAAGTCTCTGTTTTTGAAAAGCCTTACGTAATCACGTGGCAATAATGCTCCAAAGTTACTCCCTAAAGTTAGATTATTATTATTAATATTAGAGAGTAATTTGGGGGTGTTACACGAGGAAACCCTACCCTTAACTTCACCTTTACCGTCGTGAATTAATTTATGAAATTCCTTTCGACGGCGGCGTTAAGACTATCCTTTGGTTCTTAATTTGTTGAAGCTACCCGCAAACTCTTGAGTCTTAACGATGAACCCAATAAAATGATCCATCGAAGAATACCTCTGAATTCTTCACCAACAAAGCAAAAACGAAAAATAAAAACTAGAAAGGAAACGGACTGGAGAACTGGGCTTGCCGGCGACGGCTAGACGAAGAGAGCCAGTCGCCGGCGAGCAGAGACTGAGATAAGGTGGAGGCGGTGGAGGATAAGACAAGGGGTTAGAAGGAGAAAGGGTCGAGAGATAGATTGAATTAATTTCTAAGAGATTGCTCTACTTGGTTCGTTATACAAAAGAATTTCATTTTATGAACTTTTGTAGTTTGTACTCTTATACTACCTTTGATTTTTTTTAATTGTAACTTTGGAATATTTTATATCTCACAAATAATACCCCAAATTAAAGTTGCAATTAATAAAAAATCGAAAATAGTAGTTATATCTTATACATGGTACATGACTTGTACGAAGTATGAGTTAAATTCGTCATGGGTTCATGGAGAATATATTGCTACGAGTACATTATTAATCTATAAATTAATTTGATACGAAGTATTCTTACTTATTTATTAGAACTAGCCTTCTGACCCGTGCAATGCACAATTTATTAATAGGTATACAATATATATAATTATTTTTTAATATATTTATATTGGCAAATGAATAGTTTATAGAGGAGAAGAAGAGGTGAAAATTAAATGCAATTGTAGTAGAAATTAAACTAGAGGAAAGTGAATCAAACAACCTTCAATCATTATACATGTATTGAATTAAAGTTTTTTTTTTTCATATGAGAAAAGGGATTAAAAAAATAAAGATTAAATGAGGTGACAAGTGGCATTGGAGAAAAAAAATGAAAAGTAGATGTGGCATTATAAGGATGATGATTTTTGTTTTTAAATATTAAATGTAGATGAACCTTTTAATGTAAAGTAAAAATTTAAATGATGTTTTTAAGAAAATTATACTCCTCGTTTTTGAACTAAGAGTTACATGTGTTTAATTATTAATAAGTTTGAAAAACGAGCAAAATTTTCATGAGGATGGATAAGGTATATACTTCCTCCATTTTTTTTTCTTACAACATAGACCTTAGGCACACAGTTTTAGGAGGCATATTAATGTGATTTTTTAAAGATTATTTTGACATTAGGATTAGCAAAGGGTTAGGTACCACGTGTAAAAATGATTTTGATTAAGGATTTGTTCTCATTAACTTGTTTCAAATAGTTATTCCTTAATAAATTCATATCAGACAAAATGCATTTAGATCATATCAAAACTCTTAATTATTATTTACTTATTGTAAAATATTGTTAATTGCGTATTTAAAAAATTATGAAAATTACATATTTAAATGTTCATAATGAGACAAATCTAATAAGATCTATTTTGATAATATTTTTCTTTATAGAATATTATTAAAATGCGATCAATGTTTAGTCAAATAATTAAATCAGATAAGACCAGACCAAATAATAAAAATTCATATCAGACCTGATGAAAATCAGACCAAATCTCCTTATTTCAGGTGAAGAGAACAAGTTCTAACTTGGTTGTTTACATGAAATATTATATAATTTCGACCTCAAAGTGCATACTATAAGGTTGTGTTGCAAGTATTTAATATGCACAAATCATATAATAACTAATATAAAGCTAAATTTTTAGTCAGATCACGAGACAACGATACTTGACATTCCAACTTTTCGCCAAGGGTCGCGCTACGTTGGATAGATTTAAATAGATTTCATAAGATAAAAAAGTTAGTTTAGATTTCTATTTGGATAGAATTTTAGGATAAAATTGTTAGTTTAGAGTTTTATTTTCGATAAAATACCAATATTTCAGATATACAAATTGAATTATAATTTTATTCGAAAAAATTATTAGATTATAATTCACAAAAATTATCATATAAACTTATTTTTTATCATAATATTTTTTGCAGTGAAGGAAGTAGTTCAAAGCGTAAAACATCCATACCGGTTAAGATTATATACTTCACAATCTAATAGAATTTTATTACTATGTAGCTCTGTCAATTAGAGTCGGGTCATGAGTCATCTCAAATTGAGTAATTTCAGGTTACGAGTCACGAAATGTTTAACCCTTGCCCAAAGTTTTGGGTTCGGGCCAAGTCAACCCAACGGGCTTTGAACATTTATTTTATTTTATTTATTTTTTTGCTTTTTTTTTTATGTATTAAATCGAACATTTCTACCAATTTCTACTAGATAGCAAATCGTCACAACAACACTTCAATTCCTAACTAATTTAGTATTAATGATATATTTTAAAAGTTGACATATATCTTAAAATTCAATAAACAACCCGGGCATAGCACAGGTACAAAACTAGTGATAAATAAATCTTTTAGTTGGTAATTTTTTTATTTTTATTTTTATTTTATTGTATTTTTTTAATTTTTGCAAAAGGTAGAGAACATTATAACCATGGTAAAAAGTAGGTTTTTTTTCCCATAGAAACTAGAGAGTGTATATTGATAAACTAATAAAAATTAGTAAACATTTTTTAAAAAAAATTATAAGCGAAAAAACCAAGGCTAACTAATACTGAGTATTTAGACTATTTACCGAAAGACAAAGGTCTGAAGATACAATCTTATGGTTCTTGTGTTTCTTTATAGTGGCAATACATGTTTTATCACGGTATTTGGGTACGTAGGAACTCACATGATATAAATCTTATAGTACACTTAACATGGGGTTAAAAGGCTGTTAGGAGTATAATAAAGTAGGCCATGAGATTTAAGTAAAAGTAATAGTACAATGAGAAGGTATTGGGTACGGACTACCGTACGCATAATTACGTGCGACAGGGTTGACTGATATATTTTCATTTGTTGGCTGATGATATGTTTTATGTGTTGGTTAATGTGTTTCATTTGTGCTGATATGTTTTTGTATGTGTTGGCTAATAAATTCCTTTTGTTGACTAATATATATTTGTTTTCTAATTTTTGATTTGTTCCTTTTGTAGGCTGCTATTAGATATTAGTTGGCTGAATTGTTTCTTTATTTGACTGATATCTTTATTTTGTTTGTTGATATATATATTTTAATTGTTTGCTTATATGTTTCATTTTGTTGGCTGATGTGTTTATTTTGTTTGCTGATTTCATCCTTTTGTTGGCGGATATATGCATGCTTCATTTGTTGGCTAATATGTTCTTTTTGTTGGCTGATAAAAGATATATATCAACCAATAGAAAGAACATATTAGCCAACAAAAGATATATACCAGCCAAGAAATGATTTTGATTAAGTGAGAGAAAATTTCATGTGGTGGCGTGAGAAAATTCCATTTCTATTTTGATTTTGATTTTGGATTTTGATGTGTATCAGCTGCAAGGTTGTTAATCTTATTAGCCAATAAATGATGCCTATCAACCAATAAAAAGAACAAATCAGCTAATTGATATCTGAGTCAATTTAAGGACATATCAAACATTAATAAAATAGAAATGAAATTTTCTCACGCTAGCACATGATATTTTCTCTGACTAAATCAAAAGAAAAAACCCAGTAAAATAGAAATTGTAATAATAATGAGTGAGAAGTGAGTGAAAAAGAGAGGAGAGAGAAAGAGGACCAATTGCCATGGAAACGAGTCAAATGGCCCTTATCGTACGGCTTATTTGGCTTTATAATCGGCTCCACCTGTTTTTACCGGCCATTACACACCACTGTATAACCTTCTCACGCCACCACCGATCCTAGCTACCGCAATCACACTGCATCACCAACCACCGTCCACAACACATCGCCACCAACGAACCGCAAATTGCACAGCTTCACCTTCGTCATCGTATCTTCGTTTTAAGGGGTTTTCTATTCAATCAGAAAATGCATCATTTTTTCAATTTGGTTGGTTGATTCAAGCATAATGATGTTGTTTGGTGAATTATGAGCCCTAAACTCTCAGTTTTCTTTGAGAATTGAAATGAATGGATGGACTTTAGTGGTAGTTGTGTTTGAAGGGAAAATGGGTTGCCGCACGAGATATGCGGACTACCGGACCCAATAGTTTGTGTAATACAATTTTCACTATAAATACCTTCCTTATACAGTGTGTTGCTACTATTGTGAAATTTAATTTCCCGGGAAGTGTTGCAACTATAAAGAAATGGAGGAAGTACTCTCTCCATTTTTTTTTGAAAGATACTTCCTCCATTTTTTAATCCTTGCTCCACTTTTCTTTTCCAAGTGTTTTTAAAAACTTGCTCCATTTTCTTATTTGAAAATCTTTTAAAATATTAAATTTAATTCTCTCACCTACCGGACCCAACATAAATCATATTTTAACAATTTTTTTTATTTTTCCCCACCCCATTACCTCCATATTTTATTACTTTCTCCAATTTCTCCTAAAACTCCACCCATGGAAAAATAAAGCAAGTATTTAAAAACGAAGGAAACATATCTCAACTGAGCATACCCTGAATACTCTAGCTAGAGCGTGGAGGTGTGCCATCGATTAATCAAAACTACCTTCTCCAATCCTAAATAATTGACTCCAATCCTAAATAATTGACATAGTCAAACTTTGCAAATATGCCATTGTACTAGTTTGACATTAGATACATATGTTTAACTAGGTTTTTCCGCTTTTGGCTTGTGGATACATGAGTTATATATAAGAAAATTGGAAATGAAAAACTGTTGACAACTTTTTGCCTCTTGGGGAAAATATTGTAACCATTGCATGGGTGATTGAATAGTTATCAATTCAAAGAAAGTTAAGAAGTAAGGGTCTGTTCTATTTTGATTATTTTCTGTTCAGTTCAATTCAGCCCAACTCCAATAAGTCTTATTATAATAATAAATCTCACTTTTTTCCATTCTCTTATTAAAATAATTTGTTTAACATCACATCCTTAGTGCAAAAGTAAGAATATTATACTAAGTAGGCATAAAAATTTAATGATGATCAATTTTATTTGTTTAATTATTTTATTTTGCTTTATTAATCTTCCTATTAATTAACATATTTTTTCTTACACAAACTAATGGAATTTATTTTTTATTTTAATTATTAAATATTATTTTACAGTTATCATATCTTTGATTTATAATACATTACCTTCCTTTTCCTTCCCTCTCTTTCTCTTCATTGTGTAATCCAAAATAGTGTAGTTAGGTTTTCTTCAATTTCTTGTTCTCTTATCACTGATACCTAAAATCTGTGATTGATTAAAATTGTTATTGTGTTCATTAATAAAATATATTAATAATTGAGATAGTATATCGTAAGCGAATGTATAATGGGCATTTGAGGTATAATTTGATTGTTTTCTTTCTTGAAAACAAGTGGGGTGTTGATATCTAATATGCTAATATTACGTTTTATATAGATCTTAATTGCTAATATTGTTGATTTGTTTTGTAACCAAAATTCTAGATTATTGTTACGTTGATTTTTTTTAAAATTGTTTATTATAGACATTGTCTAAGGTAGGGTAGGATATCATCAAAACTCACTGAGTCACTGGTAAAAAAAAAAAAAAAATTATAACTACGCGTTTTGGAGTCTTTCTTAATGTTGCTGATTCTGATTTATTTTCATTAATTCGTGTTTATATGCTTAATGAGTTACGGTCACAACTTTCAGCCTTTGAATATCAACTGAATTTCTTAGGTTCTTTTTTACATTAAGTAATTCATCCTAAAAAACTCGTGCCTATGCGCTAAAGTCGAGGCTAGTACATGAAAAATAATAATAAAAAAACTTTTACATATATAAATAAATTTATTCATATTAATCATTAAAAAAACATATAGATGCAATTGCGTAAAAACTTTATCTAATTACATAAAAATTATTTACGTATTAACAAATAACATAAAACTGCATGTATATGTTATTTATACAAGATTTTATACAAAAATAATTAAAGGATCAATTGATCTCATTACTTCGAACTTAGACTCGTTATTGCTTTTAGAGACTTGAAATATTTATGAGTTTTATGAAGCAAACAAAAACGTGAGACATTTTAGAGAGACTCGGAGTTTCTATGTCTTGTACGAGTATAGATTACTGGATTTCATTTGAGATGCTTCAAACATTAATGGAGCAATTATAAAACCTGAAATACTTTTGAAGCAAACAAAAATGCGGGACGTTCCAAATAGATTCAAAGTTCTTATGTCTTGTACGAATATAGTTTATCCAATTTCATTTATCATGAACGTGAACGTGAGACTAAGGACATAAAGATTAAGTTTTATTTAAATTATTTTATTTTTAATGTTAATTAATTAATTTATTTACATAATTATTTTTGTCATTTTCAAATGTCACATTGGACTATAATAACTAATATTATTCCAAATGCGGCAAGGACTATTGACATATTTTGTAAAACAAAAATTATTTGATAGAAAATCTATAGAGTGTGTTAACATACTATTTACATGTCATTCTATTTAATAAATTTTTTCTTGTTTAAATGAAAGGATAATGCTTTTTTTTTTTTTTTTGTAAAACTATCATATTTAACATTTTGAAATTTAAATAATAAAATCTTTTACATTATAATTACAATATATCAATCATAGGAAATTGAAACAATTTTAAATAGAACACTGATAAATAACCTTATATATTGAAATACAGTAGGTATTAAGGGACGTTGGATTGGTAATATATCATAATTTGATGAAAATCTTATATTTTAAAATTACAAATATTTTTGTATAATGTGCATAATTCTTATTTATATTCATGTATAATAGAGCCCTTTCCCTAAATAATGTTGGGAAAACACGCAATTTCAAAAATATAGCCTATCTTTTTTTAAATTCCCACCGTACTATCCACATCAGCTAAGAAAAACAAACCGATTTTTTTTCGGTCTAGCAACAAACCGCTACTTCAAGTAGCGGTGTTAAGAGAATAAGCCGCTACTTTGAGTAGCGGTTTTAATTTCATACACCGCTACTTGAAGTGGCGATTTTCCTCAAAACACCGTTACTTGATTATTTTACAAGGGAAAAGGGGAAAGTGATTTTGTTAAAAAAATACTTAGTAAATACAAATCGCCACTTCAAGTAGCGGTTTTTAATAAGTAAACCACTATTTGAAGTAGCGATTTTTAGTAGCACACCGCTACTTGAAGTAGCGGTTTTCTAATAAACTCGTTTTAAAAAAAATTCCCACTGAACCGGCGACGTGGACGGTACGGTGGGAATTAAACAAAGATTAGCTGTAATTTGGAAATTCGATAATTTCCCAACATTATTTAGGAAAATGGCTCTATATAATAGCCATTTTTTCAAATAAATTATAAAATTAGGTTTTATATAAATCGTGTATCGCATGAGTTTTAACGTAGTTTTATTTAAACTCAAGTAATTATATTGATTTTTTTTTGGTGAAGAAGAGAGGCAACCCCCCCCCCCCCCTCCCCCAAAATCACAAACAGAACTAAATAAAATAGGGAAATTCTACATGGTAGCCTTCAGGATTCAAAAATTCTACATGAAAAACAATTTTTTTTTCAATTCTATCAAGTGGTACCCTAGTTTTACAAAATCAAGCATAGTGACTTTTTTTTTTTTTTGGCTAACCTTTATGATTAAAATGATTAACCTTTGGTTTTTTTTAATTACAAAATTATTTTATAAAAAAATTAAAAAACACCCCAACCAATCCAGTCACCACTAACTCGCCAAAACCTAACGCCACAACCTAGTCGCGCAGCCTCAGACCTCTCCCTCCCCCTCCCCATCGCGCTGGCTGACCGGCCGATCAACCCAACCACAACCATTCCTTTTCCCTACTCCTGTTCGACCATCCTCCCCTTCCCCCTAACCGGAACGAATCCCCTCCTGTTCCTCCACTGCGAGCCGGCGACCCTAAACCTAAAACCCCTTACTCAAACCCGAAACCCCATAGCCTAAACCACCCCTAAATTCATTAGGGATTGGGTTGGGGTTTTAGGTGTTTGTTTGCAGTTCTGATAAGGGAGGTTAGTGGTATTTCGTTTGCGGTTCCGGTGAGGGAGGTTGGTGGGAGTTCATTCGCGGTTGTGGTAAGGGGGATTGTGTGATTGCTAGGGAAGGGAAAGGGATTTGCTGGGCTAGGCAAGGCTAGTCGATCGGTCGTCGCAAGAGGGTGGTAGAGGTCCAAACCATCACATATAAATAATCTAGTTGTTATATATATGCACCATGGTTACATATTCTATACTTTTGAACATTTTGTAAAAAAATTTGAACATTTTACAAAAAAATGAACATTTAGTAAAAAAATATGAACACGTCACAAAAATTGAACATAAACATGCAATTTTGTATGTTCATATTTTATAAAGAAATGTTCATTTTTTTATGCTGTAAATATTCAGTTTATATTACAACACTATTGAATTATTATGATTTCAAAAAATTGAAATTTCTTATACAGTGTTGTATTTAATATACAATTTGTTCAAAATTTGCGATTGTTTAGATTTTTTTTGTAAATGTTCAAAATTTGCGATTGTTTAGATATTTTTACTAAATTTTCAAAAGTATAGGTGTGGTGCATTGCGAATGTTCAGATTTTTAATAAATGTTCAAAATTTGCGATGTTCAGATTTTTTTAATTAAATGTTCAAAATTGCTTGTGTTGTTTAGAATTTTTCTACTAAATGTTCAAAACTTGCGATGTTTAGATTTTCTTTTATTGTTCAAAATTTGCAATTGCTCGATTTTTTTACTGAATGTTCACAAGTATAGACGTGGTACACCTATTTCTAGGTACAAGTACCATGGTGTACCATAAAAGTTGCACGTCGATGCCAAAGTTTGAAATATTTTTAATAACATTAAATTTTCATTATAATTTTCTTAATATCAATTACAATTTACAAGCGTGTACACATGGCATGTAATCAAGGTCGGATGGTCTTCTACAATGTTTTCCATTTATTTTTAGGAAATTTTGACTTTTGCTACCTATCAAATACATCAATTTCAATTTTTCTACCTATCAAAACTTTAATTTTATTTTACTACCTAACATATGCCCTCTGTTTAAAATTTACTACCAGTTTACGTTTTCTGTTAAGTTAACGTTATGGGGGCTCACTCAACTAACTAACCTTCCTTGTCATCTTCTCTCTCCACGAATCTACCCCATGCCAATCTAATTACTTCCTTTCTCTCTCCATTGAATTCCCTCAACGCTCAAAATTAACTCCATTGAAGTTTTTTTTACCTCGAATCTTCCTCTCTCATTTGTCACCCTTCCCACCTTTCTTTATCAGATCTTATCTGCAACTTGGGGGTTGAACTAGCTTGCGTGGAATCTTTTGTGTGATGCAGCGAAGCAGGGGAGGACGACCAGGTGGAAGGAAGCATCAACATTGTCGGAAGAATCTGCTGACAAGGCTTGAGTACAAGGTACGAAACCCTAATTACTTAAAGTGGTCCAAAAATGGTGGCAATTTCGCAATTTTATATGTAATTTGGGGTATTTTTGGGGGAATCTTCATTAAACCCTAGGTTAGTGCGAATTTGATTAATTTATGCAATTACACTAAATTAAAATGGATGCAATTCTCTTTTTTTAATTAATTGAATTGTTTATGTGCTGCTTTATGAATTAAATAGTTTTTAATTTGCTTATTGCTAACTTACTGTAGATTAAACACATGGCTGCTATTGATGATATTGTGTTTGATGTGGTTGATATAAAGCTTAGAATACATGGGGATTTTGTGTTTAAAAGTCGTAGTGGAGTCCCGTACCAAGTGTATGAGGCAGGGTTCACTTATTGGAGAAGGGATGTACCTAGGAAATAGTTAACAGTAGGGTACTTAAGGTATTTATGTGCTGAAGGGTTTAGGGAAATGAGATATGTTGTAACTAACATCTATGTATTGTGGTTCAAAGAGAAAGGTAAGACTTGGATGACTGGTAAAAGAAAGATAGAAACTGATGAGGATGTACAAGGGTTAAAAGAATCTGAGCATAGGGATGAGTATTTAGAGGTCTATTGCACAGTGTCTGATGACCCTCCCCTTAGTCAGGACCCCCAAAGCACTTTTGTTGAAGACAATAATCCAACCTCAAACCCCACTTCTAGCCAGCTGCATTCCACTTCAAACCCCACTTCCCAGTCATCTACATTTGTGCAAGGCCACACTTCAAATACATGTAACCCAACCCAAACAAAGCCCACCTCAAAGCAAAGACAAAAGAAGGCAACTGTAGTGAAAAGTAGCCCACCTGAAAGCCAAAAAAACTCAAACACACATGCTGAACTTGAACTGAGAAGAAGTCCAAGACTGTCCGTAATACCTGGAACAAAAGAGATAGTGAAAGAGAAGGTTGTGAGGAGAAGCCCTAGATTTTCTAGATCTGTTGATAAGGGGAAGGGTAAGGTAACAGAAGAAGATGGCAGTTCTGGTGTGAGTCCTGGTAAAGGGACAAGGAAAGGTAAAGGGAGGGTAAGTAAAGCAAGGAGGGCTCTGAATTTAGATAATGAGGATGCTTTAGGGTCTGGTTCATCCAGCTCAGATGAGTCTGATCTAGATATAGGGTGGTTTCCTAGAGAAGAAGAGGCATACAGTGATGATGATGAGGTTAACAGAAAAGGTTCTCAAACTATTTTAGGTGAAGTAAATAGGAGTTTGGAGATTGTGAAATATGGGGATGAAGGGACAAAGGATTTAGCTGTGAAAAGGGAGGAGAAACTGTAGCAACTAGTTAAGGATTTCTCTTGTAAGGAACCAGATTTGAAGGATGAGGGGTCTGAGTCAGATGAGCTTAGAAGCTTGAATGGGTCAGATGAAGATGAAGATCACAGTCCATGGTTTCATGAAGAAGCTGATTTCAAAAAACCAGTTGTGCTTGTGAACAAGCTGCAGTTCACTAACAGTAGGGTACTTAGGAAAGCCTTGAGGACACATGCAATAGAGAACAAATATGAGTATTACTATCTGCATAATGGGGGTGACAGGGTAACAACATATTGCAAAAAAGGTGTAATTGTGAGTGGAATGCCAAGAGAAGCAATCTACCAGGGAATTGCAAGTGTGGTGAGGAGGTGAAAAGGTGCCCCTTTAAGGTGATAGCTAGAAGACTGCATAACATCAGTGCTTGGCAAATCAAGAAATTGATTTTGAAGCATAGGTGTATGAGGAGTAAGATGAACTCCAAGGTAAATGCTGAGTACATTGCTGAAAGGTATGTTGAGGAATGGAGGCACAATCCTAGCTGGAAAATCAAATCTTTACAGGCTAGGGTGCTTAGTGACTTAGACATTAACATCAGTTATTCAAAGGGGTGGCTTGCTAGGGCTAGAGCTAAGCTGAAGATTTATGGTCAGCTGTAGAGCAATATGCCAGAGTGTATGATTATGGAAAGGTTGTAATGAAGTACAACCCTGCTTCTGGGGTGAACATAGTTGTTGATGGTGATCACAGTAGCCTTGAGAGATCATTGTTTTTGAGGATGTACATTTGTCTTCAGCCACTTAGAAGTGTGTTTATTAAAGGTTGCAGAGCTCTGATAGGAGTTGATGGCTGCCATCTAAAAGGAGCATACCCAGGACAAATTCTAGTGGCAGTGGGAAAAGATGGAAATAACAACATCTACCCATTGGCTTGGGCTACTATTGAAATGGAGAATAAAGAGACTTGGTGTTGGTTCTTGGAGTGCCTGAAAAAGGACCTTGGTGATTTATGTGAAGGTGGTGGTTGGACATTCATGTCTGACCGACAAAAGGTGATTTCTAACTAAAGTAAATGTTTTTTTATTTGAATATTTTAGTCTAACTATGTTTAATCTAATAACTGTAATTTATTTGTTGGAAAACAGGGCCTACTTGAAGCATTTGAGTTGGCAGTACCTTTAGCTGAAAAGAGGTACTGTGTGAGGCATATTTGGGCCAAATTTAAGCTTCAATTCATAGGCTCCACCTTCAAAGAGCTGTTCTGGAGTGCAGCAAGGGCTACCACAGCTGTGAATTTGGTTCCTGTTTGTTTTATTTCCTTTTTGATGTTACTGTTTCAAATAGATGACTATGATGTACTTTCCAGTGTTTGTCTTTGTGGTTTGCTTTGGTATGTGACTATTTTCAGTTAGTTTGATGTGAGAATAGTTAGTTCAGTCTAGCAACAGAATCAATTAGGTTTCTGTCTGAAGATGCCTTTGTGTACTTAGATAACATTGAACCTAAGCATTGGTCTAGACTAGAGATGGAAATATCCAGTGGATCACCCGCTCACCCGCTCCACCAGTCTTATTGGATGGGTGAAAAACCCGGTTTAAACGGATGATAGGCGGGTGATGGGTTAACGGATGCGGGTGACGGATCGAATTCGGGTGGAAAAATTTCACCCGTCACCCGACCCGTTAACCCGACCCATCACCCGAATATTTTTTAAAAAATAAATTTTTAAAAATTTGCTGAATTTTTATACTGGGCTAGGCCCAACTAAACCAAACTCCTTAGTCCTAATTCTTACTCACACGTAATTCCTAAACCCTACACTCTGACTCGCCGCTCTCTGTTCCTCTCTTCCTCTCTCCCTCTCAAAGGCTTAAAGCTCTCTGCCTCTCTTTCACGGAGTCACGCTGTCACGGTGGTCAGTGGAATCACGCTGTCATGGCGGTCAGTGGAGTCACGCTGTCACGGTGGTCGGTATCTGATTTCTAAACTCTCTCCAAGGTATCTGATTTCTAAACTCTCTCCAATTTTAAGTAATATGTTCATACGAATTTTGTAAGTAATTTGTTGATACAAAACTGAAATGAATTTGTTCATATGTTGTTTGTTCTCTTGTTTAATGCAATTATATATGTTGTTGGTTGTTGTAATTGTTGTTGTTAATTTTCGTATTTTTCTTTGAAATTAATTCGAATATTGCTGCTTGTTTTAGGGTTAATGTTATGAATTTGCTCCATTTTTTTGTACGAATTTCCTATCCTTTTTGCACGAATTTGCTACCTTTCTTCACGAACTTGTTCCCTTGTTAATACATGAATTTTGCTGCCTTATTTTTCACGAAATTATTTCGATTATAATGCTTGTTTTTAAGGTTGTTTTTCACAAATTTGTAGCTTGCTTTTAATTAATTATTGTTGCTAATTTAGGTATGGGAAATGATGTTTTGGACGGAAATGAATCTGGGTATGATTCATCAGTTCCTCCTTCAACACCTTCAACAGTTTCTCCTTCCCCTGTTCCAAATATGCACGCTCCCCTACTCCCCTGTCCTCCACCTCGACCACCACTAAACCCATCTTCATCAAAGAGAAAGGCTGCTAAACTTAATACATCATTTGATTTTGGTGAAGACATTGATAGTGAGCCAAGTCACCAAGTTTCAGGCTCTCGCAAAAGCAGGAAACTTACATCTCCTGTGTGGGATCATTTTAATAAGTTTGACATTAATGGGGAATCAAAGGCCAAGTGTATCCATTGTAACAAGGTATTATCAGCTAACACCACCAATGGGACTTCTCACCTTAAGGATCATTTGACTCGTAGATGCTCCAAAAAGAATCTAAAGGTTGATATTCGCCAAAAGTTTTTGAATGTTAGCCGAAAATCTGATGGATCATGTTCTGTTGATGCAACTAATTTCAACCAAGAATTGTCCAGGAAGGAGTTGGCTAATATGGTCATCATGCATGAGTACCCATTGGCTATTGTGGATCATGTTGGATTTAGAAGATTTGTAAGTAGCTTGAATCCAGTCTTCAAGATCATTTCACGTCCTACCTTGAGATCTGATATAATGAAGATGTTTGCAACTGAGAAGGCAGGGGTTAAAAAGGTTTTGGGAAATGCGGAGTCTAAAATTGCAATAACAACGGACATGTGGACTGCTTCAAATCAGAAAAAGTCGTACATGGCTGTTACAGCACATTATATAGATCAATTTTGGGTTTTACGCAACAAAACTCTAAGGTATGTCTGCTACTTTTTGTTGTCATTTATGTTTTTGTATTTTCTGTTTTTATGATGTTTAAGGCTGCTATAAATGGTGTTGATTTATTTTTTGTGGTGCTGAATTATATTTTGTGGTGTTGAATTATGTTTTATGGTGCTGAATTTTCTGTATTAATGGTGCTGATTTTACAGAATATAAATGATGTTCATATTCTTTTGCAATTTTTTTATGAAATAGGTCTGCTTATGTGCTCTGTCCTCACACAAAAGACACACTTGCGCAAGTTCTATTGGATACTTTGAATGTTTATAATATTGCTGAAAAGATTTCATCTGTGGTAGTTGATAATTGTTCTACAAACGATGCTATGATGGAAGTTTTAAAACTAAGACTTAGTGAAGATTCTATGATTTTGAATGGAAAATTTGTACATATGTGATGTAATGCACATATTTTGAATTTGATTGTGCAAGATGGGTTAGATGTCATTGTGGTGGTATTGAAAGAGTGCGAGATTGTGTGGCTTTTTGGTCAGGAACCCCTAAAAGAAGAGAGATTTTTTCAAACAAAGTGAAATCTATGAAAGGTCAAGAAGGTAAACAATTAGTACTTGATTGTAAAACTAGATGGAACTCAACCTTTTTGATGTTGCAATCTGTTTTGCCTTACAAAGATGTTTTTTCAAGTATTAAGCGTCAAAATCCAAGGTTAAAATTCACACTTCCGACCAATCAAGATTGGGAATTTGTTACCATTGTTTGTGAGAAACTTAAAAAATTTCACAAGGTGACTGAATTATTTTCTGGTAGAAAGTATCCAACTTCCAACTTATTTTTTCGTCAAATTTGTGAAATAAAACTTGCATTGAACTCGTGGAAGACTAGTGATGTAGGAGTTATTAAGGATATGGCTAGAGAAATGATTACTAAGTTTGATAAGTATTGGCGTAATATTAATGAGCTTTTAGCTATTGCTGCCATATTAGATCCTAGGAATAAGTTGGAATGTGTTGAATTTTATTTCAATGAGATTTATGGACATGAGGCTGAACTTGAGATTCAAAGAGGAAGAACTCTTTGTATGACCTCTTATATGAGTATCAAGATAAAGTGTACACAAGTGATGCTTATACTTGGGTTGATGGGACTGGAAATAAATCTGTTAATGAAGGTATGGACATTGGTGGAGATGAGGGAGATGATAAGTGGAGTAGAATGAAAAAAACAAAGAAGAGGAGGGTGAATGTGAAATCAGAATTGGACCATTACTTAGAGGAAGATACGTTGCCGGAAAGTGGTGGATTTGATATCTTAAGGTATTGGAATATAGAGCTAAAATATCCAACGTTGCAAAGGATTGCCAAAGACTTGTTAGCAATTCCAGCATCTACTGTCGCATCAGAGAGTGCATTTAGCATGGGAGGAAGAGTTATTAGCCCTCATCGTTCCCGACTTGCGGCTAATACAATTGAAGCTTTAATGTGCATGCAAAATTGGATACTTGGAGAGTACTCTGGTAAGATTTTAGTCATATTAATTTTTATGTTTGTATGTTTGATGTAAGTACTCTGGTAAGGTTTTTATCATACAACTTATTATGTTTGATGTAAGTACCTTGTTATTTATGCAAAAGCTACTAATGTATTGGTTTAGGTACTACTTTGGAGAATTCTCAAGCATGTTCTACAATTCTAGATGATTATGATACAGTGGATGATGATGGAAGTGGTAGTAGTGGAGGGAGTGAAGTGGTTGACTTAGACTCGGTAATCGTTTTTATATACTAAGTCCCTAATTTATTGTTTTAGTAACTACTATTCACATTGTCTAATTAATCCTTGTTAATTTGGTAGGGAGATGAAGATGAGCATATGATTGTATGAAGATGAACTCCTACAAGATTACAAGGCCATTGTTGCAATGGTGCTACTGTTTTAGTTTTTTAGATGTTTTCAAGACTAAAAAATTTTAGAATTTCATATGTAATATGTAGGCTAACTTCTACTTATTTTATTTTGCTGAACTTTTATGTTATTGTGAATTAAAGTTTGGATTTGAACTTTTGAAGTTTATGAATTATGAGTTTATTAGTTCACAAAATCATCCGATAATTATGTTGATATTACAATAAAACGATAACACTTGAAACGCACTAAACTTTAGGTAATATTTATTCATTTTAAATGCTCTTATTATACATCCGATTATCACCCGAACCATCCGTTTCACCCGTGGGTGATGGATGCATGGATTCGGGTGAAAATAATAACGGGTGGTGGATGGATCGGGTGGGGTGGATGGATGCGGGTGATGGTCCACCTGCCCCGAACCCGATCCATTTCCATCTCTAGTCTAGACATACATTCTCAACTGACTGCAAATCAAATATGCTGCTAAATAATGTATGTGAGACATTCAATGTTGTCATTAGAGATGCTAGGGACAAGCCAATACTCACTCAGATGGAGTGGTTAAGAAGGTATATGATGAAGAGACATAATGAGAAATAGGAGGCTGTACAGAAAATGGATGGGAAACTGATGCCCTATGTGAATAAAATTTTTGAAAGGATTGAGAGGGTTGCAAGTCACTGTATAGTGCAAGTCTCAAGAGGAGACTCATATGAGGTTGAGCTAAATGGTGATACAGTGCTTGTTGACTTAGGTAAGAGGACTTGCACATGTTACCATTGGCAATTGACTAGGATTCCATGAGTACATGGGTTTGCATGCTTATGGACAAGAGAGTTGATCCTGAAGACTATGTTGATGTGTATTACACAAGGCAGACATATATGTATGCATATGAGGAACCTGTCAAGCCCATGCCAGGGCCTAAGCATTGGGAGAAGCATGGATTCAAAGAGCCACTACCTTCAGCAATAAGAGTCATGCCTGGAAGGCCAAAGTCCAAGAAAAGAAAGCTGGAGAGAGGTGAGGGAGAACCTGACAGACCTGTAAAGAGTAAAAAAAACCAGAAACAATGCAACAATTGTGGACAGCTTGGTCATTATTCCAAGACTTGTGCCAATCCACTATTGCATACTCCTAAAGCACCACCTGGCAAGCCTACTCTCCAAGATGATTGGAACATTGAACAAAGAAGGAATAAGGAGCAAAGGGCTGCTAGTAAGGTGGGTTTGGTGTTCATATAAATAGCCTGTTGCATTGAAGTTTATAATTCTTGTTTTTTGGTGTTCTGTTTTGACTCTTATTTGTGTTTTTTGTTGGTGTAATACAGATTGGTGGAACTCCTGGGCCTCACATTATTGCAACCAAGAATCCCAAGCAACAACCTCTAAAGAACCTGCAGACAAGGTCTCAAGATCATTCAGCCTGCACTCAAGCTTCACATGCATCATCAACAACAACAACAGTACCACAACAACAAACACTGAAGAAAGGAAAGGGGAAGAAAAAGAAGACTTAGGCTCCATTTTTTTTATATTTTTTTTTGTTGGGGGGGGGGGGGGTGGGGGGTGGGGGGTGGGTTAATCACAGTGCCAAAACAATTAACTCTTAAATCATTCAACTGTACTGTAATATGTAGCAACTAAGGAACAATTAGTTTGGTTAGACTTTTGTGCAATGTGAAAACTTGGTATTTTGGATGCACTACTGTGTGTATATTTTGCTAGCTATGAAATATAATATTTTGCTAACTCTTTTCTGTGCTTATTATGCAATGGGCAAAGAAAGCCAATTTTATTAGTAAATAATAGCATTTCAGCTTTAATTCATTCAGATTCATGACATTACATTCACAAGTTCATACATTCCTTCATACATACTAATGCATACCCAGGCCACTCTAACACTTCACTACCCTAATCTCATTTCAATACAACTAAAACAACAACAATCAGTAACAAAAGACACATCAAACTTGCTACTACATTTCTGCATCCACCAAGACAAATATGCTGCCCTTCCTTGTTGTACTTCCTTCTATCAGAACTTAGAGCTTTGCACTTCAATGACAGGTTGTCATTCTCATTTAGCAAACACCTCCTTTGGCCTTTTAAATTTTCAAGTTCTGATTGCAGTGTGTTGATCTCTCCCTTCATTAGTTTTTTGTCCAAAAGGAGTTGATTGATTACGTTGCTTTGCCACTCAGTTCCATCTTCCTCATCAACCCACTCAAAGCACTTGCATCCCCTTGTTTCAGTCTTAGGATCATAAAATTTGCAAGCTTGAACTTCCTACCAGGATTTTCTCTTGTCCATGATGTCAGCTTTCCCACAGGAATTCCACAGTCACATTTTCTCTGTTTTGAGAGAGAAAACCTAACCATTGCCATTATAGCCTGCAATTACACCAGGTTTATCAATAATTACAATCATACATAGGCTTTGAATCAAAATAAAACCTGAATTTTAACCATTCAACTCACAATTAAAAACCCCTAATTTCAAAATACATGAACCCTAATTAATTTCCAGAAACATAAATGCAATTAACAACCAATTAAACCATTTCCAAATCAAATTAAGGTTTAATATCATTCCCAAACACTAACAAAAACAATTCACATGCACAAACTTTTAAATAAATCGCAATTCAAACTTCCCCTAAGTGTTGCATAAACTAATTAATTAGAAAATTTTAAGCTACTAACCTTAAATTTCAGAGCACAGCAACCACTACTGATCAACAACCCTCACCAATTTAATCTTTAAAAAAAAAAAATTTGCTTCAGAATTTAATTATTAATCCCTCAACAAATCGCTGTAAAGATAATGAATTTTGGAGCAATTAGGTTGGTACAATTCAACTAAATAGAAGGGGAAAGGGAAATAGCTGTTGGAGTGGGCCCCTTAACGTCAACAGTAACAGAAGTTAGCTACTGGTAGCAAATTTTAAACAGAGGGCATATGTTAGGTAGTAAAATAAAATTAAAGTTTTGATAGGTACCAAAATTGAAATTGATGTGTTTGATAGGTAGCAAAAGTCAACTTGGGTTATGAACAAAATATTAAACTGGGCCTAAACCGAACCTAAGCCCAAATCCGATTTATAACGAATAAGTTATGACCAAAATATTAAACTGAGCCTAAACCGAACCTAAGCCCACCTTACCTATGACCCAATGATCATGTGGAGGGTCCAAATTATTTAATCCCATTCCTAAACCAATTAGGATTAATTGGAAGCTTCTATAAGTTTCTAAAAGATCTTAATTATCCGTTTTGAAAAGATAAGATTAAAGAGTTTGAAATTGAATAAAACTTTTCTTTTTGAAAATCCTATTTATATCCGAATTGAAAGACGTTCAAAGATAGGCAGATATTATTTTCGTGACTCATAGTTTTATTCAAATTTTATATGGTTGGATAGCCCTTGAAATTATCTTTCCAATGATATATTATAATATCATTTCCGAGCTATAACGGAAAAGATATGAATAAAATGTCAAACTCTATCCAAAACTAACACCGTCTCACTATTTCGACCATATCTTTTATTCTACAGAATATTTTAATTTTATTCTAATTGGGTTAGAAATTAGACTTCAAGAGCTTTCCAACGATATCTTATTCATCTTATTTTGATTTCTGGATCAAAAGATATGATAAAAATAAAAACCGTAAAAATGCTGTCTATCGAGTTTTATTCCGATTTAATTCGGATCTTATCTTTTTTTTTTCGACCCTTCTTTTTTCTCTATAAATAGAGGTCATATCACCCCTTTTTCAAGAATAAACAAGCTTGATCATAAAATAATTCTCTTCTCCCTCTTTAGTCTAAATACAAGCCATCCTATTTTCTCAAAATACTTCCCCTAATTAAGCACTCCAAGGAGCTGAGTTCATACAATACCCAAAGTTCTATACTTAAACCAAGGCGTGAAAGGTATAATTGACTGAGGGTTTGGACCAAATCAACTCTACTTTAATTTAATTTCTATTTGATTTATATTTTTTATTGAAATTACTAACAATTTATTCATGATGTAGCAATTTAAAGGAACGCGCGGAATGTGAGTAATTAATTAATTTAATTACTCTTATTTTATTTTAATATTGCTAGTATCATGATTTAGGTTATTTTATATTTGATTTGAATAACACTATTATTGTTAAATTGCTTCCAATATTAATGTTTATTCTATTATTATTTATTGATCACTATATTGCATGTTTAAAGGGAATAAGTAATTGGAAATCACGCCTAATAAGATAATTTGGACAACCGGCTTAGGTTCCTTTTTAATCTTGTTGTTAATTCAAGTGATCACAATATTTTAGAACTATGTGTTGCATTAATATTAAACCAATTTAGCTTAATGATAGTTTGGAGCAAATTGAATATTTTGTTTGTATGCCTTTGAGATCGCAGGAATCACTTTTCACTATAAGAATCGAGTAGAGGCCAATACGGGCGAATGTGACTCCATGACTCACTTCGTACCATCATCCCCGATCCTCCTTTCGTGGTTCCGAACCATATGGAGTTAGTAATCTCATGGATTATGAATGGGGTGTAACCTTCACGGGTCAATCGTTGTTGCCTTCGTTGTCCCTTTATCGTGGTTGCCTTTTTATGATCCGTGAACGGTTTACAAGTTCCTTAAAAACTTGTTGGCGGCTCCCTACTTTCCTTGTCCCTAATCGTATATGTTAATTCCCACTTCCTATGAGTGCCAAGCATATTCACAACATGCTTTAACGTAGGCGCACTTCGAGCGACGCCTACAGGTAGTTGATGAAATTTGTCTTTTATTCTTAAAAATCTTAATAAATATCTTTCATTCGTATGAAAATTAACCAATATCCGTATCTATATATTTGTGTTGTATTCTATAAGTTGTTGATTGGTTGTATGGGTATTATGTACTCTGTAATTGTTTTTGACACAATGTTTTGCTTAGGAAAAATATATATAGTGGTGGGTCAATTATAAGGTAAGTTATTATTGAGTCTAAAATTTTAGTAAATACGACGAGTAAATCAAATATTCGATTGTATAGCTGCTGAAGGGAATAGTATGGTAAGAAAACTTTAGTTTTTATGTACGGGAGGTAGGAAAAATTTACTCATTTAGTCTATATCTCTTATAGTTATGTGGATTATTATTCATTTATTTTTCAAATAAACAAATAAAGTATATATATAAAAAAGGAAATAAATAAAATAAATCCAAATGACATAATTAATTTGTTAGTGAAAATGAACCCTTTATTACTTTTTGAATTATATTAGTGTTTTTTTTTCCTCCTACTGGATTAGGGATGGCAATGGGGCGGGTCGGATGCGGATGATGGTACCTCCATACCCATACCCGCCTAAAAATCTTATACCCATCCCCGCCCCACCACCCGTGGCGACTATAATATCCACATCCATACCCGCCCCACCGGGTACAAGATAGGATTCATCCCCGCTCCATCACCCACTTGGATATTCATACCCACCTCATACCCGCTCCAAAATCGTCCCAAACCTTTTGTCATGATGCTCTAATGTATCATATTAATGACGATTATATCAAATTAGGTTAAGAAAATTGGGACTTTTACTATTCAAGCTTATTGGGTCTTAAGGGGCTTCAAGTTTCATAAATTCTCAACTCTTCTAAAAGAAATATGGTGCGGGTATAAGGTGGGTACGGGGCAGGGAGGATATGGGGCGGGTCTACTCTAAAATCCATACCCGCCCCATCACCCATGGCGGGTACACATTTTATACCCATCCCCGCCCCATCACCCACCAAACCTCCCTCCATCCCCGCCCCACTTGGATGGGAATGGGGTGGGTCTCCCATTTAACCCGACCCACTGCCATCCCTATACTGGATTAATAATGCTTTTTCCAAAAAAATAATAAGTTGATTTATAAATCATGCATCGCATGGGCACTATGCTAGTTTAATTATTAATCCCTCAACAAATCGCTGTAAAGATAATGAAGTTTGGAGCAATTAGGTTGGTACAATTCAACTAAATAGAAGGGGAAGGGGAAATAGCCGTTGGAGTGGGCCCCTTAACGTCAACAGTAAAAGAAGTTAGCTACTGGTAGCAAATTTTAAACAGAGGGCATATGTTAGGTAGTAAAATAAAATTAAAGTTTTGATAGGTAGCAAAATTGAAATTGATGTGTTTGATAGGTAGCAAAAGTCAAAATTTCCTTATTTTTATTATGTTTTGTTTTGTTGCTAAGAAAGCTAGCAGGGATGAGAATCAACTACGGAAACAGGGAGAAGTGTATGAAAAATTGACAATCATCTCGGTTGATTGCCAAAAAATAGAAACAAACCCTCTTCGGAAAATTACACCAAACGGAAAATCAACAAAAGTTACACCAAAAAAGCAGCCAAACTTGATTATCCCGAGTACAAAAAGACGAGGTGCTCGGAGTTATAAGAACTTACGAAGAGCTTCAAAGGAAATGCCATCATCCCTGAATCAGAACAAATCATCCATAACAGTATTGAAGAAACCATGCATACAATCACAACTCCAATTTGATTCATGGTACCGGACCTTTTCTTCTTTTCCTCTCCCATCAGAATTTATAGTCACGTTGATAGTGATTTGATTATAAATTTATTCAGATCAAGGCCGTCCGAGGGTGTATTTATAACAATTGTAGTTCTAGTATGAGAAGGAAACCAAGACTTCGTGTCCAACATGGAAACATACTACTTCGTAGTATTTAAATTACCAGTTCGCTTAATGTAACTAGTCAACTACCAATCTACCATTAGGAGATTGATAATGGGTTCATATTGAGAATTAAGATATAGTGATGCAACTATACAGGCCCAAGACTAGTTGGCTTTCTACACAACTTAGCAATGACCTACTCTGGATTTGTTTGCCATCTCTCAGAGACTTGTCCGGGGTTCAATCCTCACCCACAACAAGGCGGGTTAGACTGTAGAGTGTATGTTGTCCGGTGTTGGGTGTAGCGATTGAAAGAGGGCAGTCCAAGGATTTCATGAAACCCCAAAAAAATTACGTAGTAAAAGAATTGAGCACAACCAAAACTTTGGTAAGGAGTAACTAACAAACTAACAATTGTACCATGGACTAGTAGGTAGTGAACAAATGACAGCCAATATATACAGTGCTTAGGCTAGTTAACTGAAGCTCCTTCTACAAACTTAAGGCTAGCTGCCTACTGAGTACCTAAGTTAAATGACATCTATCAAGTCACAAGGAGCAAACTTGGCTGATTGTATTAATGCTGTTAATCTTCTTGTGACTTGAGGAGATCGAATTTTAAGCCGTCAGCCTTGATAATGAGTCTCTCAAGTCCTCCTCACGAATCTCTTTTTTGTTTGACTACAAAAAACGCAACATCAAGGCTACAGTTATTGGGTAATACCTACTAAATCATCTATGATCAGATGGTTTCAAAAAAAATAAAAAAAATTATCTTTGATCAGAGATGATGCATGAAGAATACACTCATGCTTCAGTTACAGAATTTGCTGTTACCTGAACTGTAAAATTGGTTGATACTTGGCCATCACACGTTGTGAGATTGGCATCTTTTATTGGCAAACCCAAAGCACTTAAAGCTTCCAGCAACTTTGTATACACACCGGGTTTCTGCTGGCATATGATTCTCAGCAAGAAGCTCCCATTACCAAGCTGGTTCGCTTGTACATTAGCCTAGCCAATGGCAATGATCCAATATGCATATTATTATAACCAAACAAAATTACATTCTAAATAAATTATGCACATAAACACAGTCAAGCCTTAAAAGGAATTTCTGTAATTCTAGTATACCTTTATTCTTTCAGCGACAGAGGAAGCTTGTTTAGGCTTGCTAACCTTTTCTCCCAAATCGGCTTTCAGCTTCAATGTATGTTTTTCATCAGAGTCTTCTTCAATCAAACTTTTCAGCTCATCCTGGAGCTCCTTGATCTCATTATTTAGCTCTTCTATGTAATCAATTGCATCTGACAGAGTAGCGGCTTTGTGCATCTAATTCATCAGAAAATACCGTAAGAGACAGAAATATGTATTTATGAAGGAGGGCAACCGTGCCAAAATATCAGCAACATAGATTAATATCGTCATCATAACAAAAATCAAGTAAAGCGGTATTTACCTTGGTGATCTTTGGGACCAGAGCACGAAGGGAAAGAATGCCATCATTAATCCTCTGTCTCCTATTCCTCTCAGTTAAAAGATTTTTTGATTTTCCAGTTCCTCTCTCTAGGCCATGTTTCTCCTGTACGATGGCAGGATCTTTGTGACAGACCATAAGTGGCTTGGACGGTATATCTTGAGACACGGAACAAGGGTTGGAATCAGGAGAAGGGCGCTCATCTGAAGGGAATGAACCAGTAGAGGATCCATCTAAGGTAGAATTGCTGTAGCGTTGGGCTACTGATGGGAGCATGCTGGGTTGAGGCCAAGCTGGGATGTTGGGTTGATTTAGAGATGATAGACCACTATTTGATTTTATATCCAAAAATGGATCAATGAACTGCCCATCAAAGCTTATAGTAGAAGTCGACATAGTTTCTAGCTCTGAATAGATGTTGAACTGACTCTTCACATATTCTATTACACTTTCATCCTCTTCTACCTAACAATTCATAAAATCATTTGAAAAAACGCAGAATTAGTATACACCTAGCATTAGTTCATATCTATTGAAAAGTTAAAATGGACTCTTACATGCTTTGATGAATATAGCTCTACCAGCCCACCGAACATAGGTATCAAAACATGAGTTCCACAGGATTCCTGGTAAAAGAAAGGCATAAGTTTAATTTGTTCGAATCAATTCTGGTATAACTCTGATTAGGAAAGATAAATTTCCTTGTGATAAAAGGGATTACAACTAACTCTTTGTTATTGGATACATTAACATAAATGAAAATACAGAAACATGTTTCATAAACACAGGAAATCTCATAGACAACACCATGTTTCTGCCTATTTTACATGAGACAAATTATAGGCAATAATAAGAAAGTAAGAATATCATATTAAATTCAAGCTGTTAATTCTTCTAAGAGATGAAACATAATTTCAATTTCAAATCAAAGAAACCTCGGTGGTAATCTCACAAGTCACAATAGCTTAGAACACCAACAACTTATATACACAAGTAATCTTATACTCCATAATCAACATGTTATCAAATAAAGGCAATACTAGCATATCATCCAAAAAAACTAAATCCAAGCAAATATTACATCCAATAGTCACTCTTAAGAAATAAGCAAGAATAAGAATTGAGCTACTAAACTACATAGTTAAACCTGTTACTCTTCAAAGATCAAACAGCATACAATTAAACTAAACACAGGAAGGAATTGAAACCGACCTCGGTTGACATCTTCAAATCCGATTTCTTACTAGTAAGCCACCGGGGTTGACAGGAAAGCACAACTTCTCCATGAAGCCTGCAATTCAATCCCTCACTAAATTAAATCATTAATCATGGCAACTCCAGTCCAACTTATTAACATAATCACTCTTAACATTCATAACATTAAAACAAAACAAGAGAAGAAGAAATACCCAGAATAAATAGACATAAATGGAGGCAAATTAGCAAGAACTTGACATGAATTTGTATTAGCCAGATGAACATAATTAACATCTTTACAAAATTGCATTGAATTGTTCTTCTCTCTTTTCCTCTTTCTCAAACCCATCTCCTGTCTCCCACCACCATTGCAGCAGCAACCTAGAAACTCAATAAACCTACCAAAAAACACAGATTTTACATCAAATTTTCAAACCAAACAAAAAAATCCCCATTAAATTTAACACTTAAATCTGCATAATTTAAAGCAAAATTGAGTAAATTATGTAAAAGGGTACCTAGAAGGATCATCACCAAGCTTCCAAAGAACACAATAATCCCAAATTCCTGAATCAAAAACCAAAGGTCTTAACCACTCTAATGCAGTTTCTAAGTGACACATTTCATCAAACACTTGGTATGCAACTCTTAGCTCTCTACTAAAAACCTTCTACTCCAAGTAAAAACCAAAAATTTCTCTCACCCCAGAAAAATTAACCACCCAAATTTATATACCCAAGTTCAAAAAATCTGTACAAAATCATTGCTGTGTCAGAAACAGCTGACACTTTCTCTCTCCTCTCTCTTGACTAACAGAAAGAGAAGGTTTAACGGCCTAAAGAACAGTTCAAAAAAGCGGGAAAGCTACTGGTAACGATCTAGAGTGAGAAAGAAGAGAGAGAAATTTCATGATGATGATATGATGACAGGTGGCAATTAGAGAAGGGTGGTCTACTGTAATTACTGTGAGGTGTGATGCAGAGGATTGTAGCTCGTAGCATGCGGGAGAAGCGTGAGATTTACGCGCCTGAAAATGGCGCGTTATATGGACCACTGTTGTGGTAGTACACTGTTACAAGACAAGGAAGAAGGGAGTCTGGAATCTTTTGGATATGGCTATTTTCGGAATTTTTTTTTTTTTTTTTTATGCTAATTTTGGTGGAGTGTTACGGTTAATGGAAGGGGTAAATTTTGATATTAATGGTGGATTATGGGTGATTAATATTGGTATAGACTTGAATAAAACTAGGTTTAGGAATTAGGATAGGATCTTAGAATAGGGCTAAACAAGATTGGAATTGTTTAGTTTTTTTTTTTTTTTTTTTTTAATTTAATTTCATTTTTGTGTAGCTAGATATATTTATAACTTTATGAAGTAAACCACTTGTTTCAAAATTGTATCAGTTTCTTAAAATTTTGTGATATTTCTTGATGATTTGTGTTAGCATATACGAAGTAACAAAGAAACGATAATACGGAGTAACAAATAAATAAATAACAAAATATAGGTTTCAATGTTTCATTAAATTTAAAATGTGTAAAATTAAAAAATACAAGTAATAAACTATAGGAGTATGGCCCAATCTTGACAATGAGTCGTGCTCATGTCATGTTGGGCTTTGCTAAAATAAGTGGCTTTGTGCTCAAACGTGAGAAAAAAACTTGTAATAATCAACAATTGTTGCCATTTAAACACCATGTTTGATTTAATTGGTGACCACAAAATTAGTCGTAATTTACGTGTTGTAGACTTGTAGTCTAGTTCAAGAACCACCAAACGAATTAGCCATGTTAGATTTAGTTCGGGTCTATATCGGGTCAAATTCATACATGTTATGGCTAAAACACATTAATACAGGTTGGAATTAAACCAACTGAAATACCAAATTAGTGTGCTGCAATTTTGATTGGTTAATTTGGTAACAATTTTTGTACTTAAAAAATCGTAGTCCTTAATTTGAAAAAGAGAGTGAAACTGACAAGTTTTCTGTAAATTTGGCATGAAATATTACATCATGGGGTTGGAAGATTGAGTATCACAGTACATCTTAATAGTCTGAGAGAGAATATCTAGCTGTCTTCTTTCTTCTTTTGTGCTTACAAACTTTCCCATTTCTGGCCTTTCATTAATAATGGGCCTAAATTAAGCAACTAATTGCAAATTTGCAAAGGACTAGCAAAACCTTGACTAATAATTCTCATTGATGTATTACATGTACTACGTATATGAAATATATGATTATGATTATGCGAGAGATAGTGTTAGATTCATCTCAATACAAAGCGCTCTATAATGTCTATTTGTTACGAGTTTAATTTTAGTTGCAAATAAAAACATTAATGGTCTAAGGAACGCTGTAAAGACCGTGTAAATAAAATTACGAACTGTATTATGAGATGAAACGATATAAAATAACCTCTTAACAAACTAGTGTACTTAAGTATTATAATCTTCAAATATAGGAAAAGTGGCACATATTCTATTGATAGAATCTTGTATTAGCTGGGATCACTAAATTGGCCATGTAATAATTGCTGGCTAAGCTACATCCAACACCTTAATGATAAAAGCCCAATTGAGTAAAGCCGGGAGAAATTGGTGGAATGTTAAAGTTTCTAGCCCCACATTAATCAAAAGCAATTGTCGCTCCTTTGGAATTTAAGTCCTTATAAAATTATCCAATCATTCAAGAATTAATCTATTCATGGTGGTTTTGGTGGCTGGGGTGGTGGTGGTTGATGAAGAATATGTGTAAGAGAGCATAAAGAGGGAATACAAGCAAAAACAAATATATTAAATGTGGACGATATTAAGTAATTGCAGTTAGGATTGTTCATCGGTTTATGACCGAACCGAAAACTGAAAATTAGAATTTTAAAAACCAAAGATCGAACCGATTAAATTGAGACCGAACCTGGCGGACCGGATTGAAAGAATCGGTCCAAAACCCGGATCGGACAACTTTGGACTGATTTAAGATTTTTTTTTTTTTTTTTTTTTTTTTTTTTTTTTTTTTAAAACTAATTTTTAATAAAGTTATGGAAAACACGAAAAAAGTAAAGGAAAAACTATATTTTAACGTCTTCTTTTGTATGCTTAGTGCAAAAGAGCTTATAAAATTTCTAAGCTTATTAAACAATAATCTTAACCATTATTTAAGGTTTCACATATATTTTTAATAAAAAATTAGCCCGGTCAAATACCGGTTTTTATAGGGTTTTGGAACAGACCGGACCGAATACCGGAAAATTTAAAATTCAAGAATCGAAGACTGGACCGATTAAATCGGTCCGGTCGTCCGCCTTGGGGTGGTCCGGTCCATTTTTTTGGACCAAACCGATTATTATTAACATATACACACGGATTAAAACAATATGTAATTAAATAGTAGAATGTAAATTAGTGTAAAAAATGCGTCTCAAAAAAAAAAAAAAAAAAAAAATTTGTGCAAAAAATAAATAAAATAGAATGTAAATTATAAAAAGAAAATATCCTACCATTTATTTCTATTTATCTTCATTATTAAATTGTACAAGTAGAAATTAAACCAATTTTTTTTGTTTTATCCAATGAAAACCCAATTTAAACAAGTGGCTTCATCACTTTCTTTTCCTTTTTAACCAAGATGAAATTAAGAAGTACTATGGCGTACATCACTCTGTACTTGTGAGTTGTGACAATAAAATGTTTGGTTATTGAATTGGTAGTTAAGACACGTATGTACTCTTTCAATTCCGAAGGTAAATAACATTGATTTTCAGAACAAAAGGCAAAAATGAGTATAGTAAATACAGATAAGACCATAATTTCTTAACTTGTTTAAGTAGATTGCTCATTATCTAATTGTAAAATTTGCTACACAAAAGCAAAATGAAGAGCTAAATCTAAGATGATGTACATGCGAAGTAATATACGTTCCAAACGCCCAAAATCAATAATTGCATTGATATTTCTATTTAAATTAGAAACATGACAACTATATTCAATTTCATCCGTACAAAATATATAATTAGATTATTGAAGATCTACATTTTCTAGCATGTCCATACTACACATTAGTATTAGTAAATTACTAAATTTGACATAACTAGTTAATGACCTTGCAATTTTGCTTCCAAACCCGGATTAATTATACACTGTCACTTAATTTAGATGACAATCTTTGTCATATATAGAAAAATATACCATTACACATTTTCACTCCTCAACCACCATACCATAATCTACCTATTTAAAAAAAAAAAGAAGCAAAGATAATTAAATAATTAAGTTTTTTTTTTATGAAGGAGATCTTCAATATATAACAAGATAATTAAGTTAGCAAATTTAAGGATAATCTCTAGGGTTTCCATGGTGATGATGCTCCATACCTCTTCCCATGCTATCAACTCGAAAATCTCTAGGGTTTCCATGTTGGTGATGAGATTCCATACCTCTTCCCATGCTATCAACCCGAAAGTCTCTAGGGTTTCCATGGTGATGAGACTCCATACCTCTTCCCATGCTATCGACTCGAAAGTCTCCATTGTTATTAGCAACTTTAGCACTAGGAATAGACCTTGCCTTAGGGTCAAATCCCATCATGATATCCCCTTCCTTAGACCGGTATCCAAACTCAAGGTCTCGGTCCTTAGGCCTCCCTCCACCGTGTTGCTTGCTATTATTAATGCTAGATTTGCCACTGCCCTTGTGATTATTATTACCACCTTGATGGTGGTTCATCATCATATGATCATGGTTAATGTTGTGGCTACTATTTCCATGACCTTTCTTTGACCCCTTATGACCTTTAGAGTGATGGGTTTTAGATGACTTGTCAGATTTCTTACCACAAAACCGGCCTAAAACACAAGCAACAGCTGAGACTACAAGAATGATAGCAAGGACTACAAAGACCATCCCAAAGGAACCACTCGAATGATCATCCGGGCTCGTGTTTTGATCATTGCTTCCCATTGAAGAGGTTGTAGTAGTTGGTGTTGGGTAGACCACCCCGGCTTGAAATGAGCCTTGTTGGGGTGGTCCGGGGTTTGGAAGTGTTTGAAATGAAGCAGACATTTTTGAGTGATTGATATTTTGTTTTCGAGTTTATGTCGAAAGAGACCGAGTTTTAGGATCGGATGGATGTTTTAAAGGGAGAAGAGAAGTAATGTAGGAGAAGCTAAGCTAAGCAAAAGCAAGAAGCATAGTCTCTTACAAGCTATGGTTTATATTGTAGAAGTGGATATGATAAGAGGGTTTTTATTTTTTTGAATTCAAAAAGAGGAGGAGCTTATTAAGATGATTTGCTTTTTCTTTTTTTCTTTAATAAAGAAAAAAAAAAAAGGGAAGCTAAGCTAAGTAAAGATTATTCCTTACTACGGAATAGAAGGAATACTTAAGCAAGTTTTCCTGATTTTTCTGCTTTTTAGGAAGAGAAAGCAATAATTTTTATCCTTCCATGGCCACATTCTCAAGTGTGTCCCCAAGAAAGTGTTTGTTTAAGTTCATATTGATCATTAACTTTTGCTTTTTAGAATTAGTGCTTCTTAAGGGGTCCATGATTTTCATGTTTATGTATGATGTCCTAGTCTCTAGCTCTTAGCTGGAGATATTATAAAGACCATGACTATAGTGGATCGATTATAAAATCAAAATTTTTTTTAAGGATTATCACACGTATACAATGTAGCTAACCAATGTCAAACCGTTAATATTATGTTTAAAATTTCACGGGGTAAATTATGAAAAGTAACACCTGATGGTTTGACTAACGTCTTGCATTGAAGTACATTATCAACCTTAGTTACCCTTTCTCTCAAGGATTCAACCCAAGACCGCGTAAGTAGCTCTCTACGTACCTTCCCTTCCCCAATTGTTGTTTTAGATCGAAAGGAGACTAGTTCAGCTCTTGGGTGATGTGACTTCATTCTTATTGTCCTTAATTACTAGGCTACTCCATTCCTTGTACACAAAATGACAATTAAGGTATCAAATCATGTTAAAAGAACAAATTAATTTTGTTGCAAGTCAAAATAATTGGCGTGGTGTGAACTAAAGTTTAATGCATGACGTTAACGGCTATATACTGATATACACATTCACACAAATTTTCATTTGAACAAAAAGAAGATAATTGGCAAAAAAGAGATAGATTATACATACTTAATTGAGTAAAAAAGGAAATTACAAAAATTGGAGTAATTAGAGGCAGTGACAAATTACAATATTCTTTTGAGAGATTTGCTTTTGCCTACTAAAAGGGAACACTTAACACGCCGAACAATATAATCAATTCTTATCTTTATTCTTTGCTTTTATTTTTCTAGAGAATGATTCTGACAGAATGTGGTAGGCCTTTTTCATTTGATTTTATCTGTCTTAAATTTTATGATATGATTACTTGTTAATTAGGATTTTTGATCGCTTAATCATTATTACTATCACTGCCTCCAATAATGAGGAAAGAATCCAGGCTGCTCGCTCTATCCTCAAGGCATAGAAACTTGTAAGGTAACATTTTTAGATACTAGCAAACTAGCAATTGCATGCTAGGCTCTATAGATTATATGGCAATTTGCGAGTTAATTGTTAGCCGGTTGTATTAGATGGCTTGACTTATTACCATTGTCTTGTTTTAAGTTTCTCATTCTATTTATATTTTGACGTAGTGTAAGATATTGTACTAACTTGAATTTAAATCACTCAAGCTGAATAGTAATGCATTTCACACATGACTAAATACAAGATCTGTTGTATTAAATCACACGATGCACTTTCTTATAAAAATTATTATAGGATTTTGAATATGCTTTCAAATAAAAAAATCCAATTCGAAGTAAGGATTAAATCAGGATTGCTTAATATCGCCATTATCAAATCAATGTGTTACATGTTAAAATCAAACGTAAATGACTCAACTACGTACCTTTTTACAATGAAACACTACAATAGTCGGAAATTTGTATGTAATTGGATTCTCCTCCTATACATGTCTGCATATATAGAAGATTTTGACGTGTTTATGGTTGGAAAGATGTAGGCACCAAACACAATCCTGGAAGTTACTTGGACATACTATAGTTCTGGTCCAGCATGCCAAAAGTCACATATACAAAAGCAATATAATTCAGTATTCTGTTACATTGTTTGCTTGAATAAAGTAAGCATCCATATTATAAAGTAACTAGGCAAATCGAATGTATACCTTGTAATTCCTGAAAATTATTGGCCTTTCAAAAACTAGATCGAACATACTGTATTGAACCTTAATTTTGCTAATAATTATAATTTAAGATGTACTTAGATATAGATATTACTTTTATATAATAACCGAGTTTAGGTGAACTTGCAACATATTCCACTTGGTCTTATTTATATTGTTCCAACTTGATTTATTCATTCTTATTATTTGATTGAAAGGATACTTTTGGCTGATAAAAAAAACCACCTTCTAATAGGGAGATATGATTCAGGTTTAAGTTCTGTTATATACTATTCTCTAAATTATGTTAGATAGTATTCATTCAAGTTTTGTGACTTTAATCATTAGGTTCGCATAAAGTGAGGCTTCCTTCAGCATTGGTGGCGGAGCTACATTGCCAATTGTGAGGTCAATTAATCCCACTTGTATATGAAGATTTTGTGAATTTTGTTATAATTTTGAATTTTTGACATTTTTAGTTTATTTTAACCCTACTAAATCAAATTTATCAGACCATAATAACTAAATTTTTTTTTCTTTCTAAATCCGCTACTATTTTTTTTATCAAAGGTTCTTCTGAATTAAATTATTTCGCTTTTGAAATTGAATATTTCAAATGAGGCAAAAGGGAATAGAGAGAGTACCTCGTTTACAGTTCATACAACTCCGATCTCTACCAAACTACCATATAGCAGGAAGCCAGAACATGAGGACATATGAGGACTACTCTGAAAGGTCAGGCAATGCAAGTCTAGCTCATTGCTTCAGTTGCTTGCCGGCCCTCCGAAATATTGGTCCACATTACATGCTATGTTTGATCGTCAATTTTGGTCCAAGTTACACAGTAATAAGATTTATTTGGTCCCAAGTAATAAACCCCACAGGCTTCAAAACTACATAGAATCTGCCTTTTCTTTTCCTCTCTAATTATAAATTTGCGCGTCTAAAGCTTACATATAGTACTCAAATAGTGCACGGAGATGTGTACTGCGTAACATCACATGGTGCACCCCACGCATCGACGACATATGTGGTACACTATACACACGTCGTACTAGTAATTTACATTTGCACTAGCATCCATTCTCAAATTGTGTCACGACAGTGTAATACCCGATAATTCGACATGACTTGACCTCAATCCATAATTGCTTGTATTAAGATCCTAACATTGGTTATTAACCTTGATACTTACTTATACTAGAGAAGCCAACAAGTTAAGTTCAAAGTGTTTTTGTTTCCTAGTTATAAAGTAACACACCACTTACATGCACTAATCTACTTAGACCTAAAAAGACCATATAGCTAACCTTGGTAGGTGATCCTCATAAAAATAAGAGAAAGTATTAGGTACATTTTTTTTTGTTCAAAAATCTTTATTTGACCGACCCATTACCATGCATCAATGCAAAAGTTATTTCTCTCATAGGTTGATGAAAAGAGGCTCACCTTATAATAATTAGAATTAAAAATAAAATCTAATTATCAATTTTTTTAATAAAAAGAAAATTCTTCATTGGTTTGTATGAAAGTGAAAATCACAACAGATCCCTAGGTAAAAAAGTTAATCATTCATGATCCATTTTTTTTAAAAAAAATTGACCTGTTCATACCAAACTATTAACCTAAAATAAACCCTCTTCCAAACTTATAAACTAATTTTACCCTAATTTTCTTTAATCTCCCATCTTTAAAGTTCTCCTCTTTTTATCCATTATCTCAATTTTCCAAATATCAATATGAAATCCCACTATTCTATAGCTTCACTAAAATCACTTCTTTTCTTCCTATTCCTTTTCTCACCTTCAAGTGGTAGGTTTAATTGTACTTTGTATACTTAATAATTAACAAAATTCACGGTGAACACATACAACTCATTTGGTAGTCGGTTGCACAATATTACTTCCTCCTTTTGGAATTATAGTCATGTTGTTGGGTTGATAGCGTAATTGAACCAGCAACGTGACTACTAATTCCCGAGGGAAGGAGTCATATAATAGCTTAATTTAATAAAATTTTGTAGTACCATACGTCCATACTGCCATATAACAAGCATATAATATAATTCTAATTAACACTTATACTAATGATACATTCCTCTATAGTTTTTTTACTTGTAAAATTTCTTTGATCATAAAATTTCCTCTGTTCTTGCAGCTGCACCAGTTGGAATATGCTATGGAAATATAGCAGACAACCATCCACCACCATCCTCAATAGTCTCCCTCCTCCAATCGAACGCGATACCAACGGTTCGAATCTTCAAACCATCACCAGAAGTGTTGCAATCATTCTCAGACTCAGGGATCAACCTAATGATAGGTGTCCCTAATGAAATACTACCTTCCTTAGCCAATAACCCTGTTACATTTTCTTTACAATGGCTTCAATCCAACATTTTAGACTATTTCCCACCTACCCATATCAAATACTTAGCAGTTGGAAATGAGGTTTTTTTTAAAGATCCATATTACACACCATTTGTTGTTCCTTCTATTTGGAACCTTCACCAAGCCTTAAAAACCCTTAATTTAGATCAAATGATCAAACTGTCTACCCCACATGCGGCGTGTGTTCTTGGGACGTCTTTTCCTCCATCTAATGGGAGTTTTAATAATGAAATTATGCAACAAATGATCCCTTTGTTACAATTTTTACAACAAAATGATTCACCCTTTATGGTAAATATATACCCTTTTTTTAGTTACATTAATAACAAAAAAGATATTGGTCTAGACTATGCCCTATTTAACTCCCAAGGGTACATGTTGGATAATGAGTTGTACTATAACAACTTGTTCGATGCCACGTTGGACTCGTTCGTGGCAGCGATGGAGAGGGAGGGGTTCCCTGGGGTACGAATCGTGGTGACGGAGACAGGGTGGCCTACGGGTGGGGGCGAGGACGCGAGCCCGGATAATGCTAGGATGTACAATGGAAATGTTGTTAGACGTGCTAGAGGAGATGTTGGGACTCCTATGAGGCCGGGTGTTGGAGTGGAGGTATTTTTGTTTGATATGTTTGATGAAAATGAGAAAGATGGACAAGAATATGAGAAGCATTTTGGAGTTTTTGAGCTTAATGGTATGAAGGCTTATGATGTTAGTTTTACCTAAGCTAATTAATGTAAAATGGTTTAATTGATCACTAAATTTTCACGTGTTCATATACTTGTAAAGATTTCTAGCAAGTTCATGTACTTTTTTATCATTTATTTCTCCAACTTTAAATAGAAATTAGAATGTAATTGCATTAATGCAGTATGTCACAACAATATATTATTTGCAAAGAAATACTCCATCCGTTTTTAAATACTTGCTTCATTTTTCCATGCACAAAATTTTAGGAGAAATTGTAGAAAATAATAAAATATGGAGGTAGTTGGGTAGTGGAGAGGATAAAAAATTATAAAAAACACAAGTAGTGGAAGAATAGGAGGAGAGAGAGTATTATGTTGGGTCTACTAAATGTGAGAAATAAGTAAAGACTAAATACGGTCCCTAAACTATCGTATTTGTGCCGTTTTAGTTCCTCTAAACTATTTTGTGCCTTTTTAGTCCCTCAGCCACCTTCTTTGGTGTTTGTCAGCCAAAAGTTGAGGGACTTTGATGACTAAGCAAGAGTTTAGGGACCATGACTTATTTTTTTTTTCTTTTTTTTCCCTTAAGAATTTATTAAAAAAATGAATCTCATTCTCTCTCCTCTCCATCTCCTCAGTTTCTTTCTCTCTGATCTCCGCCTCCCTCCTCCCTTCGGTCTCTCTCATCATCTCCGCCTCCCTCATCCCTTCTCATTCTCTCTCCTTGGTTTTTGAAGTCCAGCGCCACCCACCCCCATGGCTTTTGATCGGATTCGACCACTATCAATTAATGGATTTTTAGGTCGAATTCGACCATGAAAACTCCAGATCTAGGGTTTTCATGGTCGAATTTAACCATATAAACCAAACGTTGAAGATTTCATAAAGTACGCTGAGGAAATTTTTTTTTAAAATTTTTTGGGTAGTGATGGTGCTAGTGGTGCGTGTGGTGGGTGTGGCTGTGCGTGTGTGATGGTGCTGGTGGTGGTGCGTGTAGTGCTGGTGCGTGACCTAGGCTGGGTTTGTGGTGGCTGTAGAGTGTAGGCTTAGGCGGGTTTAGGGTTAGGGTGGGGATTTTTTTTTAATTATTTGGGTAGTGTTGCTGGTGGTTTGATTTTGAAAAAAAAAATGATTTTTTAAATTATGATTTGTGGTGGCTTGCAGAATTGGCGAAAAATGGTATGATTTTGTCCAATTTGTTGAATAGTTTGGGTTGAATTCATGATTTTGTGATAAATTAGGGGTTTTGATTGGTATGATCAATTGGTTAGTGGAGTTTGTTGAATTTAACTATCAAATTATTCATTACTCAAAAATGGAACACCAATATAATGGCGTCAATACATTTTTGAATAATATATCACTTTCACATATATATTTCGTAGTAGAGCGTAATGTCATACCTTGTGGTACAATACAACCAGCCCGAGGAAGTACAAATCAAGCCCGAAACACTAATGTCGCCGAAGCCGTCGAAATTCCACAAGTTGTCCCTAACCTCAATGAAAATCCCCCAGTACCACCAACCGAAACCGAACCCCCTCCTCCAGATACTAATAAGAGAGGAAGAGATGAAACCGATACCGCCACAACTGCTACTACTCGTAGTAAACGTCGCCAAAGCGACCAATAGGCCACTTTAAGCAAATTAGCCATCTTTATGGAGGGCAAGATTTGCATTTAAAGCCGCCTATATGGACGGGCCAAACTCTCAAAATGCCGCCTTGATGGTCGGTTTATGTTTTATTTTGAGAACAAGGCCACCTAAAATGGTAGGCAACTTATGGCCGGAAGTACGAAGACAAATTTTCCGTTTATTACATGAATTTAATTTTGCCTATTATTTCATGAAGCAAATTTATTTTTGACTATAAGCAATTTTCTTCTCCTAATTATTTTTGTATGAATTATTTCTTTAAAAAGGAAGGAAGAGAGTAAGAATGAGTATGAATGAAGAGAAAGGATAAGAATGCATGAAGAGAGGAAATAAAACTGTTACAAATACATGTATTACATGTATTTCAACCGCATATCCCCTAATCGGATATATATTACAAATAAAAATTTGTCTGGCATAAATACATGCATTTATACAATTGTCTTGAAAGTATGTATGCATGTGCATGCATTTCTTGGAAGTGTTGCATGCGTTGGTTACTTGTTTAACACCATGCATTGCCTTTTTTTTTTTTTTTTTTTTTTTGTTGTAATGTGTTTATTGATTAAAAGTATTGTTTTTTCTTTGTTGTTGTAATGTGTTGTCAGCTACAACATGCAATTATATTCTGGTTTTGTGTTAGCTTACAACGATTATATAATGCCCATTGTGTTGTAACTCCCAAACAGTACACAATTCAAACTTTGTTTTATCAATTAATAATCCCACAATATTAAATAATTAAAGTTTTAATAATAATTAAAAATAAATAAAAATATGCAACCTTTATTAATTTTGCGGGGTTTATGCTTTTACCAAGTTTCGAACCCCCAACCTCTTATTTGTAAGTTGGGTACTCGGACCACCACGACTTGCATTCCATAGTGATATTTTCTAATCTTTAAAAAATTATATATACAAAAATATTTGACTTCCCTTTTACTAATTTCTAAAAATTTTCGTGTCATCGGAAATGGCTCGAATTGCAAACAGAGACTTTGAAATTTTAGACATTTCCGGAGGAAGATACCTGAAATGGAGGGTGGACGCAAAAGCCTACCTAAGGGCACAAAGCCTAGAACACGCTATTGCCGAAGAGGGAAACCTTACTCCTCTAAAACAAGCTAAAGCTTTGGTGTATATCAAACACCACATTCATGACGAATTAAAAACCGAGTATATTCTCATTGAGGATCCCAGAGAACTTTGGGTTTGCCTCCAAGACAGATTCGAACACTTACAGAGAATAATTGGGCCAAGGGCCTAGCATGAATGGTCTACCTTGAGACTTCAAGATTTCAGCTAAATACGTGAATATAACTCTGTTGTACTCCGCATAACTTCACAATTGATATTATGTGAAGAACCAATCTGTGAAAGAGCCATGATCGAGAAAACTCTCACTACAATGCACGCAAATAATATGGTACAGCAAGAACAGTATTGAGAGAGGCGTTGTGAAAGGTTTTGTGACTTAATTTCTATACTATTAGTCGCAGAACAAAACAGTCAAATCCTGCTGTCTAATCATAATCAGAGACCAACAGGGACCAGTGCAATACCAGAAACAAATGCCACAAAAACAGGCAAGCGTTGGAATAACAATATTGTACGAGGAGGTTTTCAGGGCAGAAGTCAATACCCCAATAGGGGCAGAGGAAGGGGTAGAGGACGTCAAAATTGGCGTCAAAATACTTCCAATACTCCCACCCTGAGAGGTAGAGGTAGAGGCGGTAGATGAAGGGGAAATTTTCAAAACCAAGGAAGGCCACAAGAAAAGTGTTTTAAATGCGGAATACAAGGTCATTGGGCTAAGGATTGTCGTACGACAAAACACCTTGTGGACCTATATGTTGCCTCGAGAGGAAGCCAAGAGAAACAAGCATAAACTAATTTTGTCACACAAATTTCCCCTAACCCAGAACTCGATGTAGCTGATTATCTTGTTGATGACATAGAAAATGTCTAGACTACATCGATCATGTGCTTTTCCTGTGGTGTTTGCTTCATCGACATTGTCATATATTTTCCGAGTTGTCTGTCTGTTGTATTTTTTTTTTCCCCTTTTCATCCAGAATCCTAAGTTTTCTTTAAGCATGTTTTCCTATTATTAAGTGTGTTTTAATATTGTAAAATATGATATAATAAAGATGTATTTTTCTCATACGTGTTTTTATAGATGATAGTTACTAATCCTTTCTTTATTCATGTGAAGACAATGGAAAATAACAACACAAATGCTGAAAAATGCCTGATTGATAGCGCAACCACACACAACATTTTGAGCAACAAGTCATACTTTACTCATATCAAGCCAATAAGTACTAATCTCAACACAATTGTCAGCACTGTCAATATGGTTGAGGGCTCAGGAAAAGCTTGCGTAATATTACCAAAATAAAGGTACAAAAGTAACAATAAAAAACGCATTATATTCTAGCAAAACACGACGTAATCTATTGAGCTTCAAAGATTTATGTCTGAATGGTTATCACATGGAAACCGTTAATGAAAATAAAAAAGGAGTATATGTACCTCGTTAAAAGAAAATCTGGCAATAACGAGACTCTTGAAAAATTAGAAGCATACTCCTCAAAATTGCACTTTACTTATATCTGCCCAATTGAAACATATTTGGTGTCTAACCACAAGGTAGACAACCAGGAAATGTTTAATATATGGCATGACCGCTTAGGTCATCTTGGAACAAGCATGATGATAAAAATCATTAAAAGTTCAAATGGACATCCGTTAAATAATATACGGATCCCACAATCAAATGAACTTCATTGTAAAGCTTGTTCACTTGGAAAACTGATCATTAGACCTTCAAAATGCCAGGTAAACTTGAAGGTGAAAATCTTGCATTCCTAGAAAGAATACAAGGAGACATTTGCGGGCCAATACACCCGACATGTGGACCGTTCAGATATTTCCTCGTGTTAATTGATGCCTCAACACGTTGGTCACATGTTAGTCTTCTCTCCACCAGGAATGTTGCATTTGCAAAACTTCTTGCACAAATCACACGTTTAAGGGCTCAATTCCTGGATTATCCGATCAAAAGGATTAGGCTAGATAATGCCGGAGAATTTACATCCCGAACATTTAATGACTATTGTATGTCAATTGGGATAGACGTGGAACACCCAGTAGCCCATGTTCATACACAAAATGGCCTTGCAGAATCATTAATAAAACGATTACAATTAGTCGCTAGGCCATTACTCATGAAATCAAGACTCCCATCTTCTGCATGGGGACATGCAATAATACATGCCGCTGCTCAACTACGACTAAGACCAAGCGCGACACATAAGTTATCTCCAATGCAACTAGTAGTTGGAAAGGAACCTAGCTTGGCACATCTAAAAACATTCGGATGTGCAGTCTATGTTCCCATAGCACCGCCCCAACGTACTAAAATGGGCCCACAGAGAAGGTTGGGAATCTATGTTGGCTATGAATCACCTTCCATCACAAGATATCTCGAACCATTGACTGGTGATCTTTTCACAGCTCGGTTCGTAGATTGTCACTTGAATGAGACATTCTTCCCAACCTTAGGGGGAGATAAAGAGGGCCCATGCTGGAAAGAAATATCATGGAATGCCCAAAATCTATCATACCTTGATCCAAGGACAAATGCGTGCGAACAAGAAGTGCAAAAAATAATACATTTGCAAAACATCGCAAACCAATTGCCAGATGCATTCACTGATACAAAAGGAGTGACAAAGTCACATATACCTTCAGTGAATGCCCCTGCTAGGGTTGAAATCCCAGCAAAGAAAATGGATAATCCACTTTAAGATAAAATTGCAGCACGCAAAAGACGTGGCAGACCCCTCGGAGCTAAAGATCTAAAGTCGAGAAAATCTAAAAGAGTGGAAATGAGGAATAAAAAGAGTGAAAACTCCTCAAATAAAGTAGATCAAATCCAAATTGATAAAAATATCATCAACCCCCAAGATGAATCTAAAGAGTCGGATAGTACATTTGAGGGGGAGCGTGAAAACGAAATCGTCAACAATCATGAAATTTTAATAAATTACATCCACACTAGAAAACAGTGGGATAGAGTAAAAACCTATGTCAATGATGTGTTCGCATACTCAATTGCCACAGAAATCATCACTGGTGTTGAGGACACTGAGCCATCATCTGTAGATGAATGTCGACGAAGGAGTGATTGGCCAAAATGGAAAGAAGCCATTCAAGTTGAATTAAAATCTCTCGAAAAACGCGAAGTTTTTAGTCCTGCAGTCCAGACTCCAAAAGGAATAAAACCCGTCGGGTACAGATGGGTGTTGATAGGCTTATCGCGTACCTAACAAAAATAACCTAACTATTCCTTCTAACTGTGTAGTAGGGCAAGTAAGGATCGAATCCCAAGAGACTATGGTTCATTCAATTAATCAGACTCAATTAATCACTAAGCACGTCACCAATCAATAATGGATGATAATAATCAACTAATATATTAAATAACACAATTAACTAGAGGAAATATTAATCAATAAACTAAAGCATCCAAGATCAAGCATTACCACGATTATGATTGATAAACTAATAAATCTACCCCCAATATATAAATCAATTGACAAGAAGAAAAGCAATCCCTAATAATAATACCAAAGGTCTCTTCCAAGTTATCAATGGCTTCCCAAATTAACTATCAAGCCTACTTCCGTGGAATCAAGCGAATAAGGGACATTAAACACCATGCCTAGATTCCTAATTATTCAATCATCTACTTCCGTGATGATCTTCAAACCCTTAATTGGAATAACCTAATCCCGTTAATACCCAACTTCCGTTGCAATAAGAACAAAGGGATGATAACAATACTAATTATTCCTAATCTAGTATTGGCATAAACACAATCAATTAAGCATGTCAATTGGGATTATTATTGGGGAATTTAAAGATCTACTTTATACATCAATCATAATCGGGCTTAGCAAGATCCCGGATTAAGGAAACTACTCACACATCATAATAAAATCAAAATCAAGTTCAAAAACAAGAAACAGTAAAGAAAACATATTTAGAGAACAGTGAATATCAGAAAAGAGTGAAGTAAGATAAATACCAATTACTCCAATTGAAAGAACTCAAATTGTTGATGAACAATTGATTAATCTGGGATTAAAAGATTGAAATTGCTTAAAGGAAATAAAACTAGGGTTCTTGAGAGTTTTCTAGGGCTTAAGGAGAAAAACTAATGAAAAACTCTCTTTAAAAGTTAATTACAAAAGGGTATTTATACCCTCAAAAGATAGAAATTCGGAAATAGCTGAAATCGCGCAATCTTGAACATCGCCCGGTCAGACCGGGCAAACCTCGCCCGATCGGGCGGAGGAAGGCTGCGTAAAATACGACAGTTTTCCTTCTTTGCCCGGTCAGACCGGGCGAACCTCGCCCGGTCGGGCGCGCGTAACACGTTTCCAGAATTGCATCTTCATAACTTGACTTCTTCATCGCCCGGTCTGACCGGGCGAAGCCTGCCCGATCGGGCGCGCGTTGCACCGTTCAGAATTGGGCTTCTTCCTGTGAACTCTTCATTGCCCGGTCTGCCCGGGCAAGCCATGCCCGGTCGGGCACTCCACATAAATTGCAGTTCTTGGCTATCAACTCTTCCGAATCTACTAAAAACACGTCCAATCGCCTAGAAACGCTTCATATTCCTGAAAAGCTTACTAAAACAATCGAATACACTAAAGAAGAGATTGTTAGCAAGAAATGGCTCCGTAGAGCTCAAAACCATATAAAATTACTAAGTAAAACCGGGGAAAACCATTGTATAAAACACGTATATCAAATTCCCCCAAGCTAAACCTTTGCTTGTCCCTAAGCAAAGCAATGAATAAATAAATCAATACTTCACCCCAAAAGCAATTCAAATCAATAAATACGATTAAAGGTAAACTCGACAGTTATGCATCAAAGTCAACCAATCAAATCCATCTGACTACTCATCCTGTCTGACAATAGTCAAATAGAGCAAACCACAAGAGCATATAGAATTCAAGACTAGTGTTCACACACTCAACTCTCATTTATGTGGCGAGTAAAAGATATACTCGATCGCTCTCCATCCAACTCCTTTAAATGTGAACAATGCCCTCCCAAACTCACGCACTCGTGTGTTTAAAGAAAACAAGCACTCAACCTAGCAGTCGACTCGAAATATATCAAATCATTCTTTGCATTGGAAAACAACTAATTTCACATTCACACAACTCTATGCACAAAGGTCAGAAGGTCTTCAAAGCTTGTAATGTAAGGCTAGGATAAAAGGTAGGAAATATTTGGGAAAATGTAAGAGTAAAGCTATGCTTAAGGGAGCCAAAATCCTAATAAATAAAACCAAGGTCAAAATGAATTAATGACCAAATCATCTCCAACACAACTCAACTCTACCAAAAATTCACCAAACATCCAATTATATTAAAAATTTCCAACACTTAAAATTTCACTCATATATACAAAATATAAAATTATAGAACTTGAGTGAACAAACAAACTTTGAACTCTCCTTTTTTTTCTTGAGCAGCCTTCAATTAGAACACTTGAACATTGAAACAATTTTTTTCTTTTGCTCTTTCTTTTCCCTTTTTTTCATCTCACATTGGAATTTTTTCTTTGCACAATAAATTTTCAATTTTTTCAATCCACAACAATAAGAACAAATAAAAACTTCTCAAATCCACCCAAAATTGTGCAGATTACATGCACACTACAACTCCCTCACCTCACTCACTATTAGCTCCCCCAAGCCAAGCTTGGGACTAGTAACCAATGGGGCTTAAATAGGCTTGTAATGTGGCAAAATAAACAATAAAAGGGCACAAGCAACAACATGGGTAGCAAGAAGGGAACAAATGTATCTAATATCGTCTGAAAGCCACCTAGAGGAACAAATGCCTTCGTCCTCCTCAATGTGCATATTAATGAGTCATGCAAACATTACTCAAAGTTATAAACCAATACTCAACTTCATTGACATACCAGGAACTAACACACATTCCTAACCAAATCAACTAGTCAAGCACTATATTCACAAGTAGTTGGGCAAAATTGACTCATGTTAAGACATCCAAGTAATCAAACATCAAATCATGGCTAACCTATCCACAATACTCGTCATCATATACCAAGAATTAAAACAATTTTCATGAATGGGGCACAGGGAAGCATGATTTATTATTCATTGGATCGTATTTTTTGTATGTTTTTTTTGTTTTTTTTTTTTTTTTTTTAAAAACAACTAAAATAACTACACTAAAATAAAACAAGAAAGATAAGAGAGATAAGGAGAGAGAGAGTACCACATGTACGAAGCAACTCCCCCAAGCTAAATGCGGCAATGGCCTCATTGCAGCGTAAGGAGAGCATAGGAATCTCGACGGCTCCTCAAAAAGAATCGGGTTGCCTCCCGCAAGCGCTTGTTTAGAAGGTCATTAGCTTGACCGTATTCATCCTCATTGAGTTTGTGGTGAGGAAGAGAATGTGATATCTGACTTTTCTTCAATAGGATCTCCCGCTCGATAGTGCTTCACCCTTTGTCCATTGACTTTGAAGGTGCCCCCGGTGTTGTTCCATAATTCAATGGTGCCATAAGGATATGCTTTGTAGACCGTGAAAGGGCCCGACCATCTTGACCTGAGTTTCCCTGGGAATAGTTTCAACCTTGAATTGAATAGAAGGACTTGCTCTCCTTCTTTGAATTCTCTTCTTATGAGGCCCTTGTCGTGCCACCTCTTTGTTTTCTCCTTATAAAGCTTTGAACTCTCATAGGCTTCGAGGCGGAGCTCATCTAGCTCATTCAACTGCAATAGCCTCTTCTCTCCCGCGGCCTTAGCGTCAAAGTTTAGGCTTTTGATGGCCCAGAATGCTCGATGTTCTAGCTCGACGGGTAAGTGACAAGCTTTTCCGTATACAAGTCTGTACGGGGTTGTACCTATTGGAGTTTTGTAAGCTGTTCGGTAGGCCCAAAGTGCATCATCAATTTTGTCAGCCCAATCCTTTCTCGTTCTTGCAACTGTTTTCTCTAGGATGGACTTTATCTCTCGATTTGATACCTCTACTTGGCCACTGGTTTGGGGGTGATAGCCAATTCCAAGTTTATGCTGCACTCCATATTTCTTCAACATTGCTTCGAATCGGCTCTCCATGAAGTGTGTTCCCCTGTCACTAATCAACACACGTGGGATACCAAATCTATTGAAAATGTTTTTCTTGAAGAATTTACTTACCACACGGGCATCATTGCTTGGTGTAGCAATGGCCTCAACCCATTTTGACACGTAGTCAACGGCTACCAAAATGTATCGATTCCCCTTAGAGGAAGAGAAAGGGCCCATGAAATCTATCCCCCACACATCAAACAACTCGACCTCGAGTATGTTGGTGAGTGGCATTTCGTTCCTCTTGGAAATATTTCCCGTTCGTTGACAACGGTCACAGGCCTTGACATAGGAGTACACATCCTTAAACATAGTGGGCCAGTAAAATCCGCATTGTAGGATCTTCGCACTTGTTTTCGAGGGGCCTGCATGTCCACCACAAGGTAAGTCATGGCAATGAGAAATTATATTGCTTACCTCACATTCGGGAATGCACCGTCTGATCACTGCATCGGCACATAGTTTGTACAAGAAAGGGTCTTCCCAAAAGTGTCGGTGTGCCTCATAAAGGAATTTCTTCCTTTGTTGATAGGAGTACCCGTGAGGCAGTGTACCTGTAGAAAGATAGTTAGCTAAATCAGCATACCAAGGAGATTCAACCTGTAAAAGAGCTAACAAACGCTCAGCGGGAAAAGAGTCGTCAAATGGGAGGTTATCCTCATCCTCCTCATCAAGGAGGAGGCGAGAGAGATGGTCTGCGACGACATTCTCTGTCCCCTTCGTATCTCTGATCTCTATATCATAATCCTGCAATTGGAGGATCCATCTAAACAACCGCGGCTTGGCATTGCTCTTGCTCATCAGATATTTCAATGCCGCATGATCTGTATGGATAATCACTTTTGACCCAACTAAATAAGAATGAAACTTATCTATTGCATATATGACAGCTAGCATCTCTTTTTCAGTAGTTGCATAATTCATTTGAGCAGGGCTAAGAGTTTTACTAGAGTAATATATAGCATGCAATTTCTTATCCTTTCGTTGCCCCAGGACGGCCCCTATCGCATAATCACTAGCATCGCACATGATTTCAAAGGGTAGGGCCCAATCCGGGGGTTGCATAACAGGAGCAGAGGTTAAGGCTTCCTTCAACCTGTTAAAAGCTTCAAGACAAGCATCATTAAAATCAAATTGGGCGTCCTTAGCTAACAGTTCGGTTAAGGGTCGAGCAATTTTTGAAAAGTCCTTGATAAACCTGCGATAAAAACCTGCATGGCCAAGAAAACTTCGTACTCCTTTCACAGAATTTGGAGGGGGAAGTTTCTCTATTACCTCTACTTTGGCTTTGTCCACTTCAATCCCTTTGTTTGAAACTACATGGCCTAAAACGATTCCCTGTTGTACCATAAAATGGCACTTCTCCCAGTTCAATATCAGATTGACATCCTGGCATCTATGGAGCACCTTTGTTAGATTATCAAGGCAAATATCGAAAGATGAACCATAAACAGAAAAATCATCCATAAAAACTTCCATAGAATTTTCTATGAGACCTGAGAAAATAGCCATCATACACCGTTGGAACGTGGCTGGGGCATTACACAATCCGAATGGCATTCTGCGATATGCGAAGGTGCCATATGGACATGTGAATGTAGTCTTTTCCTGATCACAAGGGCGGATGGGGATTTGAAAAAAACCGGAATATCCATCCAAGTAACAGAAAAAGGAATGGTTAGCCAATCGTTCGAGCATTTGATCAATGAAAGGCAAGGGGAAATGATCTTTACGGGTGGCTTTATTTAATTTTCTGTAATCAATGCACATCCGCCACCCTGTAACAGTTCTTGTGGCAACAGGCTCGCCTTTGTCATTCTTGACAACTGTCATACATTGAATAGCTGCCTGGATCACCTAGTTTCTTAGGAAGAGTGTTTTGCAGAATGGCACTACATTCTGCAGTTAGAGAAACAGTAGCATTCTCTGCAAGCTTCTTCTTGTTAGATAGCATGTCTTTCAAAAACTTTGCATAAGAAGGCATTTCAGAAATTGCATCCAAGAACGGTATATTAATGTGAAGTTTCTTAAGGATGTCTAGAAATTTACCGTACTTTTTCTCTAACTTAGCCTGGGCTAACCTCTGTGGGAAAGGGACTCTTGGCATGTATGGGGCGAGAGGTGGGATCGGTTCCCGTGGCTTTTCTTGAACATCATTCCTTGGAATTAGGCTGTCTGGATCTCCCGCCCGGTCGGGCAGTGATTGCCCGGTCTGACCGGGCGAAGAAGAGCTGCTTATGTTCTTCTGTTTGTCTGGAATTTCTTCTTGCGCCCGATCGGGCGGACCTTGCCCGGTCTGACCGGGCGAAGAAGAAATTCGCACAGTCCCCTGTTTTTCGTCGACTGCTTCTCGCGCCCGATCGGGCGGACATTGCCCGGTCTGACCGGGCGAAGAAGAATTTTGCAAAATCCCCTGTTTTTCACTCATTCCCTCAATATCTATCGTTGATGGTTCCCTTACGGGAAGGTCTTCCAACTGTTTTCCACTCCTTAAAATTACAGCATTCATGTGCCCCTTTTGTGGTTGCTCTGTTTGGCCAGGAAACGTACCTGGTGTTTTTGAAGATTGGCCGAATTGATGAGCAAGTTGGCTTATTTGATTTTCCATGAGCTTATTCTGGGCTTGTAACTGTTGGATGGAATTATTTGTGGTGTTGATGAAGTTCTCCATCATTAGTTCGAGATTGGATTTTTGAGGGAGTGGTTGCATAGGTTGCATGGGTTGTTGTACTAGGGGTGGTCTTGGTTGAAAACCAGGTGGATTATAATTGTTGTTTCGAGGTGGGGGCGGAGGTGGATTTTGCTGAGCCTGGGTGTTTTTGTATGAGAAATTTGGGTGATTCTTCCAACCTTCATTATAAGTATTAGAATGGGGATCGTATGGTCTTTTAGGGTTGGAATTGTAGAAGGCATTGGCTTCCTCAATTGATACCTCATTCGAATTTCGTGGGCAATTAGGTGCGATGTGACCTTGAGTATTACACATTTGACAAGTTTCTAGCACATTATTAGAAGATCCAGTTTGTAATCTATCGAACTTGCTTGAAAGTGCCTGCACAGAACTAGTTAAAAGAGTTAGAGCATCAACATCTAATTTACCTCCTTTCTTGACACTATTTCGGCCGCCTGGGTGATAGTTGTCATTGGCTGACATCTTCTCAACCAGCTCCTTTGCTTCGGTTGGATTTTTAGTTAAAAGGGAGCCTCCAGATGCGGCGTCGATATAGATCCGGAATTCATGGGTTAGACCGTTATAAAAGGTTTGGATTAACATCCATTCAGGTATGCCATGATGAGGGCACTGTCTCTGTAATCTCTTGAATCTCCTCCATGCGTCATATAAGGATTCTTCATCTGATTGCCTGAAAGTGGATAGCTCGTTCCTTAATCTTGCAGTCTTTTCTTGTCCCAAGAACTTGACCAGAAAAGCTTTTACTAGTTTATCCCATGTATCAAAGGAACCAGAACCCTCATCTCTTAACCATTCCTTCGCCCTATCCCGTAATGAGAATGGAAAAAGGCGAAGTCTAAGAGCATCATCTGTAACACCATTCAGCTTCATAGTGTCACACTTTTCCAAGAAACCATCTATATGATTCACTGGGCAATCAAGAGGTGTGCCAGCAAATGAATCATTGGATATGAATTGAATAAACTGCGGTTTCAATTCAAAATTCTGAGCGGTGATAGGTGGTCTAACAATGCTAGAAAGGAGTCCGGTTGTTGTGTCAGGGATACCGTACTCCAAAAGAGACTTTGTTGCTTGGTCTTCCATATTTCTGTTACCTGCTCTTCTTCTACTTCTTCGTCTTCTTGCAGTCGCTTCAATTTCTGAATCGAGAGGCACTAAGTCGTCTGACCCTGAGCGACGTGTTTGCATACAACAAAGAACTAGGCAAAGAACATCAAAAACACAGGAGGCAATAGCCGAAGCAACAAACAACGCTTAGTAAAAACGAATCACGGAAAATCAATATGAAACCGTTAGTCCCCGGCAACGGCGCCAAAATTTGATAGGCTTATCGCGTACCTAACAAAAATAACCTAACTATTCCTTCTAACTGTGTAGTAGGGCAAGTAAGGATCGAATCCCAAGAGACTATGGTTCATTCAATTAATCAGACTCAATTAATCACTAAGCACGTCACCAATCAATAATGGATGATAATAATCAACTAATATATTAAATAACACAATTAACTAGAGGAAATATTAATCAATAAACTAAAGCATCCAAGATCAAGCATTACCACGATTATGATTGATAAACTAATAAATCTACCCCCAATATATAAATCAATTGACAAGAAGAAAAGCAATCCCTAATAATAATACCAAAGGTCTCTTCCAAGTTATCAATGGCTTCCCAAATTAACTATCAAGCCTACTTCCGTGGAATCAAGCGAATAAGGGACATTAAACACCATGCCTAGATTCCTAATTATTCAATCATCTACTTCCGTGATGATCTTCAAACCCTTAATTGGAATAACCTAATCCCGTTAATACCCAACTTCCGTTGCAATAAGAACAAAGGGATGATAACAATACTAATTATTCCTAATCTAGTATTGGCATAAACACAATCAATTAAGCATGTCAATTGGGATTATTATTGGGGAATTTAAAGATCTACTTTATACATCAATCATAATCGGGCTTAGCAAGATCCCGGATTAAGGAAACTACTCACACATCATAATAAAATCAAAATCAAGTTCAAAAACAAGAAACAGTAAAGAAAACATATTTAGAGAACAGTGAATATCAGAAAAGAGTGAAGTAAGATAAATACCAATTACTCCAATTGAAAGAACTCAAATTGTTGATGAACAATTGATTAATCTGGGATTAAAAGATTGAAATTGCTTAAAGGAAATAAAACTAGGGTTCTTGAGAGTTTTCTAGGGCTTAAGGAGAAAAACTAATGAAAAACTCTCTTTAAAAGTTAATTACAAAAGGGTATTTATACCCTCAAAAGATAGAAATTCGGAAATAGCTGAAATCGCGCAATCTTGAACATCGCCCGGTCAGACCGGGCAAACCTCGCCCGATCGGGCGGAGGAAGGCTGCGTAAAATACGACAGTTTTCCTTCTTTGCCCGGTCAGACCGGGCGAACCTCGCCCGGTCGGGCGCGCGTAACACGTTTCCAGAATTGCATCTTCATAACTTGACTTCTTCATCGCCCGGTCTGACCGGGCGAAGCCTGCCCGATCGGGCGCGCGTTGCACCGTTCAGAATTGGGCTTCTTCCTGTGAACTCTTCATTGCCCGGTCTGCCCGGGCAAGCCATGCCCGGTCGGGCACTCCACATAAATTGCAGTTCTTGGCTATCAACTCTTCCGAATCTACTAAAAACACGTCCAATCGCCTAGAAACGCTTCATATTCCTGAAAAGCTTACTAAAACAATCGAATACACTAAAGAAGAGATTGTTAGCAAGAAATGGCTCCGTAGAGCTCAAAACCATATAAAATTACTAAGTAAAACCGGGGAAAACCATTGTATAAAACACGTATATCAGGTGTTCATACGAAAAAGAAATGAAAAGGACGAAATTGTAAGATACAAGGCTAGACTTGTATCCCAAGGTTTCTTTCAAAGACCGGGAATCGACTATGAGGAAACATATTCACCTGTGGTAGATGCCACGACACTAAGATTCCTCATAAGTGTATCAGCATGCAAAGGACTACAAATGCGTTTGATGGATGTTGTGACTGCATACCTTTATGGGTCACTTGATACCGACATCTATATGAGAGTCCCCGAAGGACTTGAACTACGTGAAACTTTGAGGTCACAACTAGGGGTGAAAGTTCGGTTTTCGGTTTGGTTTTTTGCCCAAACCGAAACTGAACCACCCTATTTCGGTTTCTTGATTTTGCAAACCACACCGCACCACTTTGGCTCTAAAACCGAACCAAACTAAACCACCTAAATTTCGGTTTTCAAAAAAAAAAACCAAACCGCACCGAATTTTCCTATCAAGTATCATAGACATCAAATTTTGCAAAAAAACCGAACCAAACCACACCAATCAAAACCGAACCAAACAAAATCAAACCAAACTAAAGCCACAACGAACTGACAACCCACCCCACCCCAACCCACACCAAACCAAAACCACCACCACCAGATTTTTACCAAAAATAATGAAATTTACCAAAACAATTCAAGCACAAAACTTACCAGAAATCAAATCATATTAATGGATTTATTAAAAATTCAAAAAAAAAAGAAAATTAAAAACAAGAAAACATACCTTTTAAACCAAAAATGGCCCTTAAATTTCATCTCGAAATTGGTTTAAAATGGTCAAATTCGACCATGAAACTCTAGATCTAGAGTTTTCATGGTCGAATTTGGCCATTAAAACCTTTGTTTTGGCCAAATTTCGTGAATTTTGTTACGAAAAGTCGAAAACCTTCGTTTTGACCATGAAAAATCTTTGCTTTAATATGAAAAATCACAAATTTCGTGCTAATTTTGAAGACAAAGAGGAGTAGAGGCAAGGAGAAAGACAAGAAAGAGGAAAAGAAAAGAGGTGATCGAAGAGGACAGAGAAAGGAGCAAAGAAGAGGAGGAAAGCAGAGAGAAAGGGCGGAAAGTGGTTGAAGAAGGATTAGGGGTTTTTTTTTCCCTTTATATACTAGGGTTTTTTGGGGTTGGGCCGAAATTTCGGTTTGGTTTCGGTTTTTCATTTTCCGAAACCGAAACCGAACCACATAATTTCGGTTTCTTGATTTTGCAAACCGAAACCAAACCACTTTAAAAAAAACCAAACCATATTTGTTATTCGGTTTGGTATTCGATTTGGTTCGGTTTTAAACCGAGTTTGTTTCACCCCTAGTCACAACCTCGAAAGCTACATTCCATAAAATTGAAAAAATCACTCTACGGTTTATAGCAATCTGGGAGGATGTGGTTTAACCGTTTAAGTGAGTACCTAATCAAAGGAGGGCATAAGAACGACCAAATTTGTCCATGTGTATTAATCAAAAGGTCCGAAAATGGTTTTGTCATAATAGCGGTGTATGTTGATGATTTAAACATCATCGGAATACATAAGGAAATCGAAGAAACCGCTAAATGTATGATGAAAGAATTTGAAATGAAAGACCTTGGAAGAACAAAAAAGTTTGTCTCAGGTTACAAATTGAAAATCTGAAAGATGGTATCTTAATTCATCAATCCAATTATGCCGAGAAAGTATTAAAAAGATTCTATATGGACAAAGCACACCCATTGAATTCACCAATGATTGTTCGTGCTTTAAACATCAAAGATGATCCATTTAGACCCCGACAAGAAGGTGAAGCTGTACTTGGTCCAGAGGTGCCATACTGTAGACACCCATTTGTGTCTCCCCAAAACTAAACCCGGTTATGAGTACCTTTCACGTCGAATCATAATCGAATGAAACAAAAGTGTGGAAAGTTTAGTGTTGCGGAAAGTTTTTTATTTCTTTTCTCTTCTCTTCGTTTTTGAAAACTTATTTTTAAGAAAACAGCAAATCCAGTTTGGTTGGTCCATGATATGGGTCCAATAGTAGTATAGTTGGATGGGGCTTGCAAAGACTTTTCCAACGATATATTATAAGCCCAATTCCGATGAATATTGAGGAAGTTATGGTCAATTTACTAAAATGGGCCCGGTTTGAGCTTTATGTACGGCCCAATGATCTAGGGGAGGGCCTAATATGATTTATCATTCCTAATACAATTAGGAATGGTTTTAGTATTCTAGAACCTTCTAGAAGGTTCTTTTCATTCCTAATTCAATTAGCATTGATAAATTGACTTTTGACTTTTCAGAGTTTTAATTAAAATCAAATAGCATTTTTGAGGAAATTATATGATTTTATCCTCCAGTACGGTATATTTATCTGATTTTCGAAAACGCGTTAAAATCAGGCTTGGCGCCTAACCCCAGGCCTTGGCGCCTGGAACTAGGCCTGGCGCTAGTGTTGGTGCCTGGCGCCAGTTAGCCAGGGTTGGCGCCAGCTCTGTTTTCTGTGCGTCAGACTCTTTTTGTTTAATTTATCTTTTTGGCTGATTTTCTATATAAATATCGTATTAAAAACTCCGTTTTCATTCATCATCTACATCCATCATTCACCTACAATCAGTTTTCATTCGAAATCATTAATTCTCTAATTCTCTCTTAATCATTCACCAATTCTCATGATTTACAATCAGTTTTAATTAGCATTCTCTCAATTCATTCAATTCTTTATTCTTACTTTGCTTTTTTCATACAAAATTCCGCATTCACAAGATCTAGAAACACCTAGCCATATTCGAAGTTGCCTTCGCCCTAGACGTGAAAGGTTTTAATTTCTGAGGGTTTGGTCCCAAATCTCTATTTCAATTATTTAATTTAATTGTTTGATTTATTATTTTCCTTGAAGTTACTAACGTGTGTATTTTGTTATTAGAAAGAGATACGAAGCATCAAAGTAAGTACTTTAATTGATTTATTGATGTTATGATGTAGAAATCATGTTTACATTGTTATTATGATATTCCTAGTATCATGTCTAAGGTAATTTTAATATAAAATATGATTGTTGCAATGCTTCCTATGTTCTTCCTAATATTTATTCATTGTTAGTATCATGTTAGGGTTAAAGATTTGATTTTTATTGCTTAGTGACATGCTAGGGTTTGTTATTAATCTTGTTAGTATCATGCCTAGGATCTTGCTATTTTTATTATGCTTTAATATTAACATGAACATGATGATAATTATTACTTATGACGATTATTATTATGAATATTATTATTATGATTATTTTGATGATTATAATTTTATTATTGTTATAATTTTATTGTCGTGATTATTATGAATATTATGTTGCTTGTTGCTATTTATTTTCATTGCTTGATCACACCTTTTATTGCATGTTTAAAGGGAATTTGGTACTTGTAATCACGCTTAATAAGATAATTAATAATCTTGTTAGGGTTAATGTGATTATAATTTCAAGTGATCGCCAATAATAGTTTGTTTGTGCATTAAATTCAACCAACATAGTTAAACATGTTTAGGGTTAATCCTATTGATTGCATGTTAATCAGAAAGCGCACATGAATACGATCAGAATAAAGTAGAGGCCTATTATTAGGGCAGGTTCAATCTCTTTTAGGTTGGATTTGTACCTTCATCCCCGAACCCTTATTTGGTTCTAGACCTTATGGAGTTGACGATCTCTTGGATCGTTAAGGGGTGTAACCTTCACCTCGTGAACGGTTTACAAGTTCCTAAAACTTGTTGGCGACTCTTTTGCTCTATCTTCTTCTCTTTTGGACGCCACCGTACTTTAGTGTATGATCATAGTGGGGTTCAAGCAAGTTGGGTTTTTAAAGGCTTGAAATTATTCCTTACACATACCTAAGTGCAATAGGAGCTTTGATGTACCTGGCCATCAATACTAGGCCAGACATTGCATTTTTGGTAAACTTATTAGTAAGGTATAGCTCTGAACCTACAAGCAAACACTGGAATGGAGTGAAGCACCTACTTCGCTATATACGTGGAACAATTGATTTAGGGCTCTTCTATCCAAGAAATGGAAATCCTACTCTCGTGGGATATGCTGATGTAGGTTAACTATCAGATCCAGTAAAATCAAATCACAAACTGATTATCTTTTCAGCTATGGTAATACAACAATCTCTTGGAAGTCAACCAAGCAGACACTAACAACAACTTCATCAAACCAAGCTGAATTGATTGCCCTTTATGAAGCTTGTAGGGAATGTATATGGTTGCGATCTGTGACCCAACATATACTAAAAGAAAGCGGCATTAAAACAGTCGAAGAAGACCCAACTACAATATTTGAAGACAACACTGCTTGCATCTCACAAGTTAAAGGAGGATACATCAAAGGTGATAGAACAAAACACATCAACCCCAAGTTCTTTTCTACTCATGACTTGGAAAAAGAAGGTAAGATCGATGTCAAGCAGATTCAGTCATGCAACAACTTAGCCGATCTATTCACGAAGGCATTACCACCTAGCAAATTTCAAGAACTCGTGCATATGACTGACATGCGTCGTCTTTGTGATATGTGCTAACTTAGGAGGAGCCCTATATGTGCTGTACTCTTTTTCCTTCGTCCAAGTTTTTTATCCCGCAGGGTTTTTCTTGGCAAGGTTTTAATGAGGCAGATAAACATATAGGTACAATAGCGGGTAATATTTATTTCTACATACATGTAAATTAGGAGTAACCCTATAGAAATCCGTTCAAGGGGGAGTGTTGTAATACGCACCATATTGCGTAATATGAACGGATTAAGAAGCCAAACATCACCGTTTAGCTTCCCATGCAAATTTCGCCGCTCAGAACCTCATGCTCGATTAGACATTTCACTGTGTGTTTAACATATCGAGTAAACACTGTTCATGCAAGGGTACTATAAATCCCCGCATAATCCGAAGGAAATATACACAACAATTATCGGAGTATCTAAAAGCTTTCTTTTGATATCTTTGAAATCCTTTGTTGTAAAACAAATTCTATGTATTTTTTTTAGATATCATTATCTACTACATACTGGTGTGGGTTTATACTCTTGATAGTCTTTCCAGATGTTAAGAAATGAGTGAGGAGGATGCGTAGAATTAAGTTTACATACGTTATCAAAATCACTACTAATTATTAGGGCCATGTTTACTTCAACTTAATTTTAGTTCAGTTTAGCTCCAATCAGCTCAGTTCAGTTCAGTTCAGCTCCAATCAATTCAGTTCAGTTTAGTTAAGCTCCTAATTTCCTTTTCTTAGAAAATATTCATATCAGCTCACTTCAGTTCAGTTCAGCTCAGTTCAATAAATTTGAACAGATGCTTAATGTCTGTTCTGATACGATTATTTTCATTTCAGCTCTAATAAGTTCAGTTCACTTCAACTCCTAATTTTCTTCTCTTATAAAATATTCATTTCAGTTCAGTTCAGTTAAGCTGTAATAAGTTCAGTTCAGTTCAGCTCTAATAAGTTTAGCTCAGTTCAGTTCAGTTCAGTCAATGAGAACAGATCCTAAACACAATTTTTTAAAATTTTAGGGCAACTAACGCGCACAATGCGCGTCATAACTAGCAATATCCGGGAAACTTTTTCAGTTTGGTCTTACGTAACAACTTTATTTGTTGATTGCCTTAATGATGAAAAATATGTAAACAAATATTTTTAGGGGTTTAAATGTCCGCAAACTATTCTTAAAAGCTTAAAAAAAAGTTGCATACTACTAATGGAGGTAATTAAGTAAATAAACATTTTAGAGGTTATAATTGTTCAAACACTACTATTTATAAGATTTATCTCATATTTTTTAAACAAGAATTAGGGATAAGATCGTTTTATCATCACTACTCATTTTATTTGGTGTAAAAAATTTAAATTTACGCTATGTACTACCAAACTTTGACCTAATTTTTAACAAATCCTCAGATTACGACCGTTTTCTTGCGACGGGCCAAAAAACGGTCGCAATTAGTATTATTTACGACCGTTTATTAGCCTGTCGTAATTTTAATTAATTACGACCGTTTTTTAATAAATTGCGGCCGTTATAACGGTCGTTGAAATTATTAGAATTAATTTTTTTTTAAATAATTACGACCGGTCTAAATGGTCGTAGAGACGGTCGTAACATTTTAAATCTTTTTTTTTCGCTAAATCCTAAAATACAACAAAGTCAGGCTTTCATATTTTCAAAAGGGGGAGTTTGAAGCAGAGAAGAAGGGGGAAGAGGGAGAACACCACGACGGTCGCTGCTCCGTCGTTACTCCCACCGACGTCTGTCTCCAGCCAGCGACACAAGACACAGGTATGGCGTTCTATTTTTTTTGTTTTTGATTTTATTAGTTTAGTTAATTTGTTCGAAAACCTTAACTTTGGGTCTCAATTCAACCCCCACGCAGACCACCGTCGCCGGATTCCCCTCCAGACCGTCTCTCCTTTGCTTTTCGACGATTGTATCAAGGTAAGTCGATGGGTTTCATTATTTAGTTAATTTTGTTTTGAATATTTGTTAATTTGGGCGAAAACCCTAAAATTGGGTCACAAATCAACGTTTGCAGGGCGAAAATTCACCGGTTTCCTCCTTCTATCTTAGCTTCCTCTGTCGTTCGTCGACTGTAATCAGGTAAGTCATGCAAATTTTTTTTTTAATTTTTTTAAAAAAAAAATTATTTACTGTTTTTGGCCTTCTCTCTCTCTCTCTCTTTCTTTTCCTGAACTAATTACCTTATTGTGGATTGATTAATGAAGCAGTTTATCTATGGAATTGGGTTTAATTCATTTTTTGATTGAATTAGGGTTAATATGGTTATTCTGAAGTCTTATTTGGTTTAATTTGAGTTAAATGGTAACCAATTTTAATTTTTCTTTCATTTATAATTGTTTATATTTTGATGATGAAATGTTGAATTCCATTGATGTTGTTGTTGATAGATTGTGGTGTAGTATGATGGTTAATGTGATTGTGTTAAAATTGAATTGATTTGCTTTGGTGTAATTTGAGTAGAAAGGAACTAATGTCGAAGTGGATTTCAAGTTTGGTTTTAATTATACTGTTTGGGGTGGCAATTTGATTAGAAAGGGAGCCACTATCACATTAAATTGTTTGGATGTAATGAAATTTTTGTCTTGAATTGATTAAATAAGCCATGTAATTTGTTTGCTTTGAGATTTACGGTTGAATTTGTACCTGATTTTATCTAATATGTGTAGGGAATAATTTCAAGCTTTAATCCCACTAGCTTGAACCCCACTATGATCATACACTAAAGTACGGTGGCGTCCAAAAGGGAAGAAGATAGAGCAAATGAGTCGCCAACAAGTTTTTTAGGAACTTGTAAACCATTCACGAGGTGAAGGTTACAACCCTTAACGATCCAAGAGATCGTCAACTCCATAAGGTCTAGAACCAAATAATTGTTCGGGGATGAAGGTACAAATCCAACCTAAAAGAGATTGAACCTGCCCTAATAATAGGCCTCTACTTTATTCTGATCGTATTCATGTGCGCTTTCTGATTAACATGCAATCAATAGGATTAACCCTAAACCTGTTTATCTATGTTGGTTGAATTTAATGCACAAATAAACTATTATTGGTGATCACTTGAATTATAATCACATTAACCCTAAACAAGATTATTAACTATCTTATTAAGCGTGATTACAAGTACAAATTCCCTTTAACATGCATAGAAAGTGTGATCAAGCAATAAATAAAATAAGCATCAAGCAACATAATTATAATATCATCATCATGAAAATAAATTATAATCATAAAAATAATAATCATAAATAAAATAATCATCATCATCATAATAATAATAATAATAATAATATTCATAATCATCGTAAATTATAACAATTATAATCATAATCATGTTCATGTTAATATTAAAGCATAATGATAGCAAGATCCTAGGCATGATACTAACAAGATTAATAACAAACCCTAGCATGTCACTAAGCAATAAAAATCAAATCTTTAGCCCTAACATGATACTAACATGAATAAATATTAGGAAGAGAATAAAAGGTATCGTAACAATCGTATTAAATATTAAAATTACCCTAGACATGATACTAGGAATATCATAACAAGAATGTAAACATGATTTCTACATCATAACATCAATAAAAACCATTAAAGTACTTACTTTGATTCCTCGTACCTCTTTCTAATTACAAAATACACACGTTAGTAATTTCAAGGAAAATAATAAACAAAATAATTAAATTAAATAATTGAAAGAGAGATTTGGGACCAAACCCTCAGAAATTAAAACCTTTCACGTCTAGGGCGAAGGCAACTTCGAATATGGCTAGGTGTTTCTAGATCTTGTGAATGCGGAATTTTGTATGTAAAAGCAAAGTTTAAAGAAGAAAGAATTGAATGATTAAGAGAATGCTAATTAAAACTGATTGTAGGTGAATTATGGATGTAGATGATGAATGAAAACGGAGTTTTTAATACGTTATTTATAGAGAAAATCAGCCAAAAAGATAAATTAAACAAAACAGAGTCTGACGCATAAAAAACAGAGCTGGGGCTAACTAGCGCCAGGCCTGATTCCAGGCGCCAAGGCCTGGGGTTAGGCGCCAAGCCTGATTTTAACGCGTTTTCAAAAATCAGATAAGTTTGCCGTACTGGAGGATAAAATCATATAATTTCCTCAAAAATGCTATTTGATTTTAATTAAAACTCTGAAAAGTCAAAAGTCAATTTATCAATGCTAATTGAATTAGGAATGAAAAGAACCTTCTAGAAGATTCTAGAAGTCAAAATTATCCAACACATGAGATCACAACTCCATAAACAACTAACATAAATATGAATCTTCGTTGTGGTTTTGGTCTTCTATAATCTTCTTTTCATTCCTAATTCAATTAGCATTGATAAATTGACTTTTGACTTTCAGAGTTTTAATCAAAATCAAATAGCATTTTCGAGGAAATTATATGATTTTATCCTCTAGTACGGTAAACTTGTCTGATTTTCGAAAACGCGTTGGAAATCAGGCTTGGCGCCTAACCCCAGGCCTTGGCGCCTGGCGCTAGCCATTGGCGCCTGACGCTAGTGTTGGTGCCTGGCGCCAGTTAGCCAGGGTTGGCGCCAGCTCTGTTTTTTTGTGCGTCAGACTCTGTTTTGTTTAATTTATCTTTTTGGCTGATTTTCTCTATAAATATCGTATTAAAAACTCCGTTTTCATTCATCACCTATTCTCACTAATCATTCACCAATGATCATCATCTACATCCATCATTCACCTACAATCAGTTTTAATTAGCGTTCTCTTACTTCTTCATTCATCGTTCTTCTTACTTTGCTTTTTCATACAAAATTCCGCATTCACAAGATCTAGAAACACCTAGCCATACTCGAAGTTTCCTTCGCCCTAGACGTGAAAGGTTTAATTTCTGAGGGTTTGGTCCCAAATCTCTCTTTCAATTGTTTAATTTAATTGTTTTGTTTATTATTTTCCTTGAAGTTACTAACATGTGTATTTTGTTATTAGAAAGAGGTACGAGGCATCAAAGTAAGTTTTTTAATTGATTTATTGATGTTATGATGTAGAAATCATGTTTATATTGTTTTTATGATATTCCTAGTATCATGTCTAGGGTATTTTTAATATTTAATATGATTGTTGCGATGCTTCCTATGATGCTTTTTAATTCTCTTCCTAATATTTATGATTGTTAGTATCATGTTAGGATTAAAGATTTGATCTTTATTGCTTAGTGACATGCTAGGGTTTGTTATTAATCTTGTTAGTATCATGCCTAGGATCTTGCTATTATTATGCTTTAATAGTAACATGAACATGATTATGATTATAATTGTTATAATTTATGATGATTATGAATATTATTATTATTATTTTGATGATGATTATTTTATTTAATGATTATTATTGTTATTATTATAATTATTATTCATGATATTAGTTCATAATTAATTTATTATGTTGCTTGATTTTTATTGTTATTGCTTGATCACACCTTTATTGCATGTTTAAAGGGAATTAGTACGTGTAATCACGCTTAATAAGATAATTAATAATCTTGTTAGGGTTAATTTGATTATAATTTCAAGTGATCGCCAATAATAATTTTATTTGTGCATTAAATTCAACCAACATAAATAAACAGGTTTAGGGTTAATCCTATTGATTGCATGTTAATTAGAAATCGCACATGAATACGATCATAATTAAGTAGAGGCCTATTATTAGGGCAGGTTCAATCTCTTTTAGGTTGAATTTGTACCTTCATCCCCGAACCCTTATTTGGTTCTAGACCTTATGGAGTTGACGATCTCTTGGATCGTTAAGGGGTGTAACCTTCACCTCGTGAACGGTTTACAAGTTCCTAAAACTTGTTGGCGACTCTTTTGCTCTATCTTCTTCTCTTTTGGACGCCACCGTACTTTAGTGTATGATCACAGTGGGGTTCAATCTAGTGGGATTTTAAAGGCTTGAAATTATTCCCTACAGTTTTTGGCGACTCCACTGGGGAGGATTTCTATTTTAATTCCTGAATTTGTTTCAGCAATGATTTAGAATGAGTGGATGAGACTCGAAAAGTTCTAAGTATTTCATGTGCGTAATTTTGATTAACATTATTGTCATATGCATAAAAAAGATCTCATTGGAAAGACCATCCGTAATGAGTTAAAAACATAGGATTTTACACGTAGGAAATTTGAGAATTGTCTTTCACAACTAGGACTGAAATAACACCGCGCGAAACTGGAAAATTTTATCGAGCACAGAAAGCTACTGAGGCATGTGGAAAGTAGCGTCAGGGGCCAGAGCATTGGCGCTAGTATTTTAACCGTAGTGCAAGACGCCAGTATTGGCGCCAGGCACTACAGTTAAAATCTGGCGCCAGTCTTTGATTGCTGGCGCCAATTTCCCCCAATACCGAGCCAGAAATATGCGTTCTAATTTCGACCGGTTTTTCGTATTGTTTGCTGGATCCTACTTCCTGATTAAATTTTTTCTCACTTTTCTGAAACCCTTATGTGTTCTACATATGGACATAACCCTCTGGAAATTCATGCTCCATCTACCTGATTGAACGCTCCGTGCAACAAAGGGTACATCCGAGATGTTGAATTCACCAAACCATGGAAGCGAGTTTTTTCTAAAACTCGCGGTGTCCCATCCACTCGCTCCAACCCGTCACGGTTAGTCTTCCGCGCGGTGCATCCGGACATTTAACCATGGACCCTCTATTGACTAAACCATATCCCGAACTTTAGAGAACTAGAGCCATGGTTAGGTTGCGAACTCATTGCATAATATTGTGCCTACTTGACTAATTGTGCATTATTTGTTGTGCATATATATTCTATGTTTCTCTTAACCGTTTGTTGACTTGTGTTAAGACTACATAAATTAATGACTTAAAGAACTTTGCCTAATTAACTAATTAATTAATTAATTTGAGTCAATAAAGTCTAATATTTTAATCGGAATTGACCTAGTACGACTTTAGGCATACCCCAGTTGACTAATAACACCGAAAACAGTCCCAGACCGAAGCTCCAATACTGGTGCCAAGGTCTGAGCTGTAGTGCCACATTATGGAGTATAGCGCCGGACGACAGTTCTGTCGCCTGGCGCCAAGCTCCACAATGTGACGCCAGTCCTGTCGCTTGGCCGATAGTTCGGATTACTGGTCGGGTCATCACCTATGGTCTAACTAATCAGTCTTCTATTTAATTCGGTTAATTTTGCTGTCAATAATATTTAATTGAATCAATAATCAAGTTTAGGCACTAAGTCCCATGGTCTTACATAAGAGTTCAAGCATGTCACTTACACTCAACGCACACACCAATGCACATACTTTGACCATGATTAAGAGAGTCTTGTGTGCGCGTTTTTTCCGTCATTTTTTTAGGGGGGTAAGTCGGATATTAATCCTCCAATAAAAAATATTTTAATCCTCCAATAAAATATAATAATACTTAGTTCCCTAAAAATATGTACATTATTTTTGCTTAAAATAAACCATAAAGTCAAGTTGATTCGAGTCAAGTAATTAAAACGCAAAATGGTTTAATTTACAGCGCGTGGTCAAGAAAGGAAGGACGATTAATGGATAATAATAATAATAATAATAATAATAATAATAATAATAATAATAATAATAATAATAATAATAATAATAATAATAATATTATTATTATTATTATTATTATTATTATTATTATTATTATTTTTTTTTTTTTAATAAAAAATTTAAGGAAAAGAGAGCGCCTATCTGTGGTGAGCGTTCTCTTTTTATGTAGCTATAGAGCGCCTATCCTAAGATGACCGCTCTCTTTTCCTTGTTTTTTATGTACTTTATACCTATATTATGAAGCGCCTATCTTAGATAGGCGATCTGTATTGTGTTAGATATAGAACGCCTCAAAGAGGCGTTCTATAGACTTTATAAGGCACCCCACCAGAAGAGCGCCTCTGAGGCGTTCTATATTGCTCGCAAGAGAAAATCTAAGACTATAATGGAAACACAAGAAGAAGTCAATGATCTTAACAACCAACTGGCTACCGTGACTGAGACACTGAAGCTTCTTGCACTTAGGATCGATGATCCCGTGAAGCAACAACAAATGGTCCTCATGCAAGAGAGTTTAATCAAGTTATCTAGCGACTACAAGTTTCAAGAGCTTACATCACAAGGGGTCTCGATGGACAAAGATCTTCTTCCGCAGAAGTTCAACGCCAACGACATCCCAAAATTCAGAGCAATTGAAAACCCTTACTTTCATTTAAGAGAATTTGAAACGATAATGAGTATCAAGGGTATCGCTAAGAAGGTCTTCCCCTCTCTGTTCTCACTATCTCTCGAGACCGTTTGCCAACAATGGTTCTTTTCTCTCGAGAAAGAAAAGACCTCTACATGGGAGTCAATAGGAAACGCTTTCGTTGATAGGTACAAGTGAAAAATTCAAGTCGAGACTGACCATAGGGAACTTTAAATCCTCAAGCAGAAAGAGAATGAAGGCTTCACCTCTTTCTTTAACAAGTGGAGAGAAACCTCAGCAAAGATGATTGAGGTGCCAAGTGAAAAAGAGTCTGTGAGACTGTTTATCAAAAATCTCCAAGAAAAATATTCCAAGAATCTCAAATATCAAAATAATCTCCATACTTTCAAGGCCGTTTATGACATTGGGATCAATATTGAAGATCACTTGGCTAAGTCAAAAGCTGCCAACAGTAACTCCAACAGTGGATGGAAAGGAAAGAAGAACGACAATCCTTCTTCTTCCAAAACCGCCTACTCAAATAATTTTAGCACCTTTAATTTAGGAGAAGTTCTTGCCATGAACAACCAAGGACAGAAGAAACCCATTTAGGAGGAACTTCACTCCTATTGGCATGAGTTATGACACCGCATTTGATCGATTAAATGAAAAAGGTCTTATAACTCCTATTGGAGCATTTGGGGACCCACCAGTTGAGAAGAGGTCGATCAACTGGAACCCCAATGCACACTGCAAGTATTACCAAGGTAGGGGCCATTCCACTGAAAGCTGTTGGAAGATTAAGGAAGCTATCCAAGACCTAATAGACAACAACAAACTGCCGTTGCCCCCTGCCAGTAAGAAGCCAAGCATCGACAATGCACCTCTAGCTCATACCCTGAATATCTCCGATGAGGAAGACGAGGTTGACCCCTCCTCTCTCATTAAACCTGTCAAAGAAATTTGTGCCACTGAAAAAGAAGAGGAGATATTTTTTGATGTCAAGGATAGCCTTCCAGAACTGGCAAGTAAAGATGATATACAATTTCTCACACTGTCTATGAAAGAGGTATCACAATTACTACGTGAAGCTCTCAAAGTTATGAACGAACTCCATAAGAAATATGATGAGCTTCCACTTCCGAAAGAAGAACCTAAACAAGAATTCACATCAGTGAGAACAACTTATGAGGCAAAGCACTTTCCCTTACAAGTCACTGAAAATCCCAAGAAGAGCAATAGAATCTACACTCCGATTGGGATCCCATATGCGCAAATGTTCGAAATGCTCTCCGAGAGTGGCGAGGTCAAGCCTCTCGAACCGAGACTATTCGAGTCATTAAAAAGGACAGATAGATATTACTGTCAGTATCATCAATTAGGGGGTCACACTATAGAAAACTGTTTCAAATTCAAGGATTTAGTATAGAAAATGATTGATGAAAAGAAACTGGTCCAAGTTCAACAAGAAGAGGATACAACCATTAATGGAGTTTGGGACAGTGATGAAGAAGATGTCTATCTAAAGGACATAGTAGGACCTTCACCTTCTGTGTCATACACCACAGATGACATTTGGGGTGAAGAAGATTCATCAATAGACGTCCTCACAAGATCTGGGAGAATGCAACCTCCCGTTTCAACACAACCTATGCCCACCATACATCAAGTTCCCATACCTATCATCGAAGACAACGACATTGTTAAACAGTTTAAGAAGACAAAAGTTGAGATGAATGTGTGGAAACTTCTGGAAACATCTCGAGAGCATAGGTTGGTTGTAATGAATGCCTTGGACAAAATCGGGATAGATTCTGACACTACCCCTGAGGGACTAGCCAACTTCCTCACAAGTGACCTTCCAAGTCCGATTAATTTGATCACCTTTTCTGACAAAGATTTACCCCCCAGAAGGTGACAAACATTACAAGGCATTAAACCTCACAGTAGTCTGCAAAAGGATGAATGTTCCTATGACTCTTTTAGACAATGGATCAGACATCAATGTTTGTCCACTTAGAACTGCGAGGATGCTCGGCATAAGGTATGAAGACTGAACTCCGTCCGCACAAGGAATAAGAGCCTACGATAACACTCGTCGTCAAGCTCTTGGCAATATTACCCTAAATGTAACGGCAAGAGCAATAGAACATGCTACTACTTTCCAAGTAGAAGACATCAAAGCTTCATTCAACTTATTGTTGGGACGCCCTTGGCTTCATGATCTAAAGGTCGTCCCTTCATCTCTCCACCAACAAGTGAAAGCTATAGTTGGAGGAATTCCAATCACCATAGATGCTTCGCCCATGAGAATCAAATCTATAGAGAATCCAATTATTATGTGAAACACGACGAGGACGATGAAGACCTATGGGGCTTTAACGAAGAAGTCTCCTTAATCCAGGAAGATGAAGGGACCCCTCTTTGCCATGACCCCCATTCCAACATGATTGTCAACATCATGCTGAAGAAACAAGGACACTTCCCTGGGATGACCTTAGGAAAGAAGAAAGGAATGGAAAAACCGCTGGAGTTACCTGGCCTCCCTAAGTTAGACACTTTCGGACTTGGTTTTGAACCGACTTGGAAGGATCTCAAGCGAGCCCAGGAAAAGTTGAAAACACATAGGGACGCTCGCATTCAAAAGAAAGCAATTCCAATGGATCAGTACCCTCTTACGCTTAATGGTCAGTTTATAAAAGAAGGAGAGGACTATCCATGCCATGAATTTCCCGAGCCATTTGTTGTAAACGGCATAAGACAACCGGGATTCGAGATTTTCTTGGATTTCTACTTCACTGATGAAATCCTAACTCCCGTCCATAAGGAGAAAGCACCCCCATGATTCGAATTTAACGTCATGGGCTCCCTACTTTATTTGTCCCTAATCGTTGTCCCTAATCGTAATGTCAATTCCCACTTCCTATGAGTGTCAAGCATATTCACACATGCTTTTAACGTAGGCGCACTTCGAACGACTCCTACAATTTGGCGACTCCACTGGGGAGGATTCTTAATTATTTATCGATTTGAGTGATCGGTATTTAATTAAGATGAGTGGATGAGACTTGAAAGATTCTTGAAAAAATATTCCTGTGATTAATTTGGCATTTTTGCATCTGCATAGACGTTTTAATGTCGCATTCAGGTCTGTCCCGTAGGAAAAATTGGATATCTTGGTTGCGCGCGAAGGAAAACAGGGCACCAGTCAGATCTTCTGACTGCCGTGCCACGGCAGAATCTGTCGTGTCACGGTACAGTGCACCGTCAGACGGTGCACAGTACCGTGACACGGAAATTTTTGCCGTGTCACGGCAGTCCTAAAATCAGTCCGGTGGCTTATTATCTTTCCTCACAGTCGACTTCCTTCGATTTTTCTGAAAAAACGTATGTGTTCTACATGCGTCTTAGCCCCGGGGGATTTAAGCTCTATCGACCCAAAAAACGCTCATGGCAATAAGGGTTCATCCGAGTTATTAAATCCACCCAAACCATGGAGTCGAGTTCGATTTCATCACGAACTCGCGGAGCCGCCCGTTGACATACACCCTCAAGGGAGGCTGCCTTGCTAACGCGTCCAAACTCTTAACCATGGTACCCTATTGACACCAAATAAACTTGACCGTAGTCGAACATAGAACTTGACCTTAGGTTGCGAACTATTCTTTGCATCATTGTGCCTTCATGTTTTATGTTTGGTCGTTTTGATCCTAACCTTAACGATCTTTCTTTGTCTATGGTGGATTATTTTATGACTAACGATTGCCAATGGAACGTACTCACTTAGTAATTAAAAAAAAATGCCGTGTCACGGTGCAGTGCACCGTCTGACGGTGTGCCGTACCGTGGCACGGAAAAGTTCACCGTGACACGGTGGATTTTCCAAAAAAAAAAAAATTGTCGTGCCATGGTACAGTGCACCGTCTGACGGTGTGCCGTACCGTGGCACGGGAAAGTTCACCGTGTCACGGCAATTTCCATCGTGACACGGTGGATTTTCCAAAAAAAAAAAAAAATTGTCGTGTCACGGTACAGTGCACCGTCTGACGGCGTGCCGTACCGTGGCACGGGAAAGTTCACCGTGTCACGGCAATTTCCATCGTGACACGGTGGATTTTCCAAAAAAAAAAAAGTTTGTTGCGCCACGGGAAACTCCACCGTGCTACGGAAATTTCCACCGTGACACGCTGGATTTTCCAAATAAAAAAAAATGTCAATCAAGTCTTCCGTGTTAATTTGGTCCTCGCGTCAGTCATTTTGGTTATTGTTCAAATGTCTAGCCATACGATCATACCACGAGTCTTATAACATCACTTAGTCACTCACGAGTCAAGTATAGTCCATACACTTTCTTTATGTTCCGACTCGAGTCGTGCACCAGGTCGTTTATGATCGTATATTAGGTTCATGCACCCTTTTTTCGTCATAATAAAAAATGAGTGGAGTTTTCTCACCTGTTTTCAAATGTCTATTTTTTTCCTTCCTTTCCTATCTTGAGCAATGAGTAAAACAATTAAGTGAATTATTTTATTTCACAGTACTTGGTCAAGGAACAGAGATAGATTAATATGGTTCGAGTCATTACCGCAACAATCTCTCAGATCTAATAGGCGTTCAAAGAAAACTTTGCCATCTCCATTACTCATCACCTTACAATGGCCACTAAAGAAGATATTGAGAACATCAACAAATCCATCGAGGCATTGTCTTCCATGATGCAAACCCTTACCACTAGGGTCACTACCATGGAATAAAACAAGGTCACTGTTTCAACCCTTGACAAACTGAAGGAACAAATGAGTAAGATTTCTGAGGATTTCACTTATGTGGAACGGCCTCCCACTCCTTTGGATGTGAAGGACAGACTCCCTGAAAAGTTCTCCACTGCTGATATTTCAAAGTTCAAGCCTACTGACAATCTAATATTCCATTTGAAGGCGTTCTCTACAACCATGGCTCTTAAGGGATTGGACATAACATTCTTCCCTACGGTGTTCCCTCTCTCCTTAGAACATGATTGCCAACAATGGTTTTATTCCTTAGATGCCAAGCATACTGCGACTTGGCAAGATGTCACCGACAGTTTCATGAATCGTTACAAGTGTAACATTCAAACCAAAACTTCTGAACGTGAACTCTCCATTCTCAAACAGAAAGAGAATGAAGGCTTCACCACTTATCTGAACAGGTGGAGGGAAACAACTTCACTCTTAGTAGATCCTCCCAAAGAAAGAGAGATGGTTCGCCTCTTTATTCAAAATCTGACTCATAAATATAGGGAACATCTCAAATTTCTTCCACTGAACACTTTCGAAGCTGTATACGACATCGGCATCAATATCGAGGATGAGCTAATAAAGACTGCTGGTAGTAACAATAATAACACTTGGAAAAACAAGAAGAACGACCATCCTTCTTCTTCGTCTTCTAAGCACGAATATACTACCAATAATATAAGCCAAGTTGATCTCAATGAAGTGTTAGCTCTTGATACTCCATTGCCCAAGAAGAAAAGAACTTACACTCCTTTAGGAATGAATTATGATGCGGCCTTTGATCGCCTTTACATTCAAGGCTTGATCACACCTATTGGGCCATTTCTAGAGCCAAAACCTGAAGAAAGGAGCGCCAAATGGAATCCCAATGCCTATTGCAAGTACCATCAAGGAAGGGGCCACACTACGGAGCAATGTTGGAATTTGAAGGACGTCATTCAAGACTTGATGGATGCAAACAAACTTCCTGTCCCTCCAGGCGGCAAGAAGTAATGAATACAAGGCACACAGATCTTTCGTGCAAGATTTCATGATTTCTTTCTTTATCATTCTTCTCCACTCCCCCATTCATGTCTAGCATAGGTTTTCCACTTTGATTTTTTTTTATATGTTTCATGTGTTTCGTTCACCTTTTCCATTAATAAAAAGAGCAATTTTCCTTTACATCTCGATCATAGAATTTTTCATTCATTCATTCATTCTCGAAAAAAAAATCAATTACCGAACAAAACCCAAGGTACACCAATGACTTGAGGCACCTTTGCAACCATGTAATTCCTGTTAACCGTTCAATCACATTACATTTCTTCATCAACCATTTTGAGCCTCGTCTAACGTTTGGCCTTCATTTCTTCAACCCACATTCACTTAACCCTGGGATTGGAAGATGTGTAATTGTATAACATTCAAAAAGCAAGTAAAAAAAAAGAAAGTAGCAAAGCAACAATAAAACAATGTCTAAAGGCAAGTGTTCCAATGTCTTTGATATGAACACGTCTCAAATTGCGTCTCTCATCGAGTGCTTGGTACCGTGCCTGAGAAACATGAATGCTAAGTGAGTGATGGACCGCATGATCTAAGATTGTCTTCATTGATTCAAAAGAATAATAAAAAAAAGAGAAAAAAAGAGATTCAAAAAAAAAAAGTTGAAAATAAACTTGCAAAATTCAAAATTTTCAAATTCTAAATTACACATCTTCGGGATTCTCTCGGGTCTCGAGCCTTTTACCCCTTTCTTCCTTAAACCATCAACTTAACCACATTACAACCCTTGAAAGACCTTTTTGAGGTGTACATACACTTGTGCAAAGTTCGGTTAGAGCTACGTTCGACCTGATTCCTAACGGATACGTAGGCAACCTCACATCGAGGTGCGGCCACATTCATATTCATATCCATGCATGATCGAGTCAAAGAATATCCAATGCTTATCCCTACCCATTTAGAGCTAGACTTTGGGGCTTGAACCCAAATCACATTAGCTTACCCAGCCTGAAGAGTCATCATCTTTAACTCTTCTCACATCTCTTTCCATCGCTACAACCCTTGCAGCCAGCCTTAGTATCACATTCACACACTTCACTCACACATCCATATCCATCATCCTTCCCTTTAAGAGCCCTTTATCATGAAATCTTGTTTCAACACTGTGCATGTTTCATCATATTTAAAGATAACATTCAGTAGAAGAAACATTGTATACTTGCTTAGCTTCCTGACCTGAGCAATATTCATTGTTTCATGCATCGCATAATGTGCTGAGAAACAATATATATCACTGATGTTTAATCATACAAAGCATATCGTGCTTAGCTCCTTGACCTAAGTAACGTTCATTATGCAATAATCACTATACGTGCTTAGCTTCCAGACCTAAGTGACGTTCAAAATCGCTTCTTTACACCATATATGATGCTTAGCTCCGTGACTTAAGTTCATTCATCTATCGTGTCACATGATGTAATTGTCCTTAGCCTCCTGGCCTAAGAACATGCATCATGCATACATTATTTTCAAGACAAGCAATTCAATCCATACGATTCATTTCGTCTTGCTCAAGGAGGAAGTTCAAAACTTCTTTCCTTTTTCATTATTTAATTTTGGAGAAGTTCAAAAACTTTTTCCAAGTTTTCATCGAAGGAAGTTCGAAAATAAAAGTTCAGTTTTCACATTTTTTCTTTTTCGGAAGAAAGTTGGTACCCTCCACTCATGACAAAAATTTATGGAAAATTTTTGCTTTTGCATCTTCGTTTGCTTGTGTCTGCACACACACATATATACACACACACACACACTCACAAGTCATACACATGTCATGTCACATCAAGTCAAACTTGGTCAAGTTAGTGGTCAAGTCAATCACAGTATGTACGAGTCCATTGGCAAATTTATTTTTGCAGGTCTTATCTACAGCCCACGTCCGGGGACAAACGGACCATTTACAGCCCACGTCCGGGGACAAGCGGACCATCTACAACCCACGTCCGGGGACAAGCGGACCACCATCATTTCATGGCGCAAGGTTCTCGATACACAGAGACTTGCAATCTCATCATCTTTCGACTTTCCTCAAGCATGGAAAGTATTATCCGGTGGATTTTTCTTCAAGTATAGAAAACCTCCAAATCGGCTTTCCTCAAGCATGGAAGGCATTATCGGTGGAATTCTTCAAGCATAGAATGACACCATATTCATCAGTCGGCTTTCCTCAGGCTTGGAAAGCGTTATCGGTGGATTTTCTTCAAGTATAGAATACCGCCAAGTCGGCTTTCCTCAAGCTTGGAAAGCGTTATCGGTGGATTTTTCTTCAAGTATAGAAAACCGCCAAGTCGGCTTTCCTCAAGCATGGAAAGCATCATCGGTGGATTTCTTCAAGCATAGAATGACACCAAATTCATACGTCGACTTTCCTCAAGCATGGAAAGTATTATCCGGTAGGTTTTTTCAGGCTTAGAAAACTACCAAACTCCTCAGTCGGCTTTCCTCAGGCATGGAAAGCATTTCAATAAGACGTCATCCGGTGGATTCCTTCAAGCATAGGAAGCTACCAAGCTCATTTGCCACCAATACACTGGTGTTAGATAAGCATTCTATCCCTTTACTCTTTTATCTGTGGAATTAAAATTTTTCTACAGGTATCGGCGTAAACATAATGATTTAGGATCGCAGAACGTCTTAAATCATTCTCCGTCCCTATCGGCTACTTTGACTATCGTTTTCGAAATTGACGTTTCTACAAACTCAGTCAAAGTGGGGGCTTCTGTAGACACCTAAAAATGTCTCCCCAAAACCAAACCCGATGATGAACAACCTTTCACCGCCACTATTGGTCGGGTTTAGTATTTAATCCCAAGAGTGCTTAAAAAATTGTATTTTATTAAATTCATATTTTTAAACAGTCCATGGATTAGTCTTGATGTTTGGTAAAAGCATAGTTTTAATTTCAGCCCAAACTTATTAATTAATTTTTAGCCCAAACCTTTTTTATTTTATTGTTTTATTATTTATTTTTGGCCCAAACCCTTTATTTATTTTTATTTAATTATTTTCTTATTTTAGCCCGAATAATAAAAAGTCAGAAAAGGCCCGAAATTATCAATCGACACTTAAAATGCCGGAGGAAATTAGGGTTAAAAATGTATTTAGACGGAAAAACAGGCTGGAATTTCCCGCGCCACGGCAGGTACCTACCGTGTCACGGGAATCCTTCCCGTCTGACGGTGGGATTTCCCGTGACACGGGAGGTCTGCCGTGACACGGGACATTCCGTGTCTTTTCCGCGTAAACCCTTAACGCGTTTTTTATCCCGTTCTCTGAAAAATTCCCGCGTCACACCAAAAATGTACCGTGTCACGGGATTGTATACCGTCTGACGGTGGAGCTTCCCGTGTCACGGTACAGTTTGACCGTGTCACGGGATACTTTTTTAGGGTTTTTATTATTTTAGGGTTCCGTGTGCTCCCTCAACACATTTTCCCTATAAATACCCCCCTCATTTCTGGTGAACGGGGGCACCGAGTAATTCTCTGATTTTATTTTCTCTCTTCTATGCTTTAGCCTAAACACTAGACTACCTTTTTCACTTCAAAATTCCTTCTTCAAGCACTCAAAGGAGTCCATATTTTACTCGAGGTTCTGTCCTTAAGCCAAGGCGTGAAAGGTAGAACTGTTTGAGGGTTTGGCCCCAAAATCAACTTTATTTAATTTAATTTAATTTGATTATTGTTTATTTATTTCCTTGAAGTTACTAACTCGTTTATTATTTTGTAGTTGCAAACAAACAGAATCAAAGTAAGGATCATGCTCCTTTTGTTTTTATTATTTTTCTAACGATTTTATGTTGTTGGAATTGTGATTAAATTGGTTTTAATATTAATATTGTTCTATTATATTTTTATTATGATCACCATATTGCATGTTTAAAGGGAATATGTAATTGAAAATCACGCCTAATAAGATAATTTGGACAACCGATTTAGGTTCCTTTTTAATCTTGTTATTAATTCAAGTTATCACTAATATTTTAGAATTATGTATGCATTAATATTAAACCAATTTAGTTAAATAATAGTTTGGAGCAAATTGAATATTCTGTTTGTATGCCTTTGAGATCACAGGAATGCTTTTCAATATAAGAATCGAGTAGAGGCCAATACGGGCGAATGTGACTCCATGACTCACTTCGTACCATCATCCCCGATCCTCCTTTCATGGTTCCGAACCATATGGAGTTAGTAATCTCATGGATTATGAATGGGGTGTAACCTTCACGGGTCAATCGTTGTTGCCTATCGTTGTCCCTTATCGTGGTTGCCTTTTTATGACCCGTGAACGGTTTACAAGTTCCTTAAAAACTTGTTGGCGGCTCCCTACTTTATTTGTCCTTAATAGTTGTCCCTAATCGTAATGTCAATTCCCACTTCCTATGAGTGCCAAGCATATTCACACATGCTTTTAACGTAGGCGCACTTCGAACGACGCCTACAACGAGAAAAGAATGAGCCAACTTATGAAGAAGATAACTCCTCGCTCATTCAAACAGTCCTACAAAGTGGAAGCTTCGACCCCTCGAAGCTAATTACTCCAGCTGAAGGATCACTACAAGGGTGGCGCAAGACTATCAAGGTGACTACTCCAAGCGGAAGAAAGATATCCATCACGACAGGACAGGGACCGATGTTTGAGGAGTCGTTAGAGTCTGAGTCGGAGTCTTTCCCTCTAGAGTTGTCTAAGTCTTTAGCAGTAACACCTCCCCCTCTTATTTCTTCTCCTAGGATAGTTAGTGATCCAGTCCCTGAGGACATATCACTCTTTGATGTAATGATCTCAGAGTATAATAATATTTCTCATTCTCCTTTCTTCTTGTGTTCTTCTCTAACCCAAGATAACGAGCATTGTTTAGCTAACGATGAAAAAGACAAAGAAATTATTAAAGCAATGGAAACACTCGAAAAGAAAACACCGGTAATTGAAGAAACTGAAACAGTTGATATCTCGAATAATTCAACTCATAAAAGAGAGGTTAAAATCGGATTAACATTGAATAAACAAGAAAGAACCGATTTAATTAACTTACTTAAAGAGTTTATCTATGTATTTGCTTGGTCGTATGAAGATATTCCAGGCATTAATAGATAAATAGCTCAACACACTATACCACTAATTCCAGGAATGAAACCTGTAAAACAAAAGTTGCGTCGAATGAAACCTGACGTAGCACTTAAAATGAAAGAAGAAGTTCAAAAACAAATAACTGCAGGTTTCGTCAAGGTATCCAAATACCCCGAATGGGTCGCCAACGTCGTCCCAGTTCCGAAGAAAGACGGAAGGGTAAGGATGTGTGTCGACTATCGAGATCTAAATAAGGCAAGTCCGAAGGACGACTTCCCTTTGCCACACATCGATATTCTGGTAGATAACACGACAAATCACGCGCTTCTCTCGTTCATGGATGGGTACGCAGGTTACAACCAGATTCTCATGGCAGAAGAAGACATGGAGAAAACAACCTTTATAACACCATGGGGCACTTACTGCTACACGGTAATGCCATTTGGGTTGAAAAACGCGGGTGCTACTTACCAACGTGCAGCAATTGCCTTACTCCATGACATGATGCACAAAGAAGTCGAGGTATATGTCGACGACATGATTGTAAAATCAAAAGACCGTCCAGGCCATCAAGTAGGCTTAAGGAAATTTTTCGAAAGGATAAGAAAATATAACATGAGGTTGAATCCATCAAAATGTGCTTTTGGAGTCACCTCAGGCAAGCTCTTGGGATACGTCATAAGCTCTAGAGGAATAGAAGTAGACCCAACCAAGATTAAAGCAATCATGTCAATGCCACCGCCCAAGACTGAGAAGCAAATTCGAGGATTTATTGGTCGGTTGCAATACATAAGTAGGTTCATATCAAAACTGACGACGATATGTGAACCAATCTTCAAGAAGCTCAAGAAGAATGTACCTGTAATATGGGATGACGAGTGTCAAAAAGCCTTTGAAAAGATCAAAGCCTATCTCGCAAATCCTCCCGTATTAGCACCAGCGTTACCCGGAATACCTCTTAGGTTATACTTGACCGTTACCAAGGAGACAATGGGAGCCATGCTAGCACAAGAGGTAGAAGGCAAAGAGAACGCAATCTATTACTTAAGTAAAAAGATGCTCGAATACGAAACACGCTATAAACCACTCGAGAAATTGTGCCTCGCCTTGGTGTGGGCCACAACTAAGTTAAGACATTACATGTTGGTGCATACCGTTTTTGTAGTTTCCCGATTAGATCCACTCAAGTATCTGTTCGAGAAATCTACACTCAATGGACGCATATCAAGATGGATAGTCAATCTAGCCCAGTTCGATGTAAGGTTTATGCCACAAAAAGCTATTAAAGGATCCGTGGTGTCAGACTTTCTAGCAGATTTTCCAATAGAAGACTCGACGCCAATACAGGACAATGAATTTCCAGATGAAGACCTGATGGTCACTGAAGATGATACTTGGACCTTGTATTTCTATGGAGCCTCAAACCAAAAGGGACGTGGCATTGGAGTACTACTAGTATCACCTAAAGAGGAGCATGTTCCAATCTCCATAAAGCTTGATTTCGACGTTACCAACAATGCTGCTGAATATGAAGCGTGCGTGGTAGGCCTTGAAACAGCTTTGGCATTGGGAGTAAAAAAAGTTAAGAATATTCGGAGACTCTTCTTTGATCATCAATCAGATATCTAAAAGGTGGAAAGTAAGGAGCGAAAGCCTAGCCCCTTACCAAACCTATCTGGAAACTCTTACTGATCAGTTAGAGAAGGTAGAATACACATATCTACCCAGAGAAGAAAACCAATTTGCCGATGCCTTGGCAAGATTAGCCTCAATGGTTAGGATTCTCACGGAAATCGAGAAAATGCCTCTAACTATCGAAAAAAGACACAAACCATTATATATCCAGGCCATAGAAGACGACGAAGTAGTCCAAGGCGAAGAAGAAGAAGAAGAAGAACCATGGTACACGGACATACTCAATTATGTCACCAATGGAGAATACCCTCCTCACGCTGACAAAAGAGCAAAGCGAGCATTAAGACTTTTGGCTTCTCAATATGTACTCATAGACAACGAGCTACATAAGAGGGTACCTAAAGGTCGAGATCTCCTATGCGTAGGAAAGAAGGATGCACAAAGAGCAATGCGAATAGTCCACGAAGGAATCTGTGGGACACATACAAATGGCAAAATGTTAGTCCAGAAAATAATGCGAGAAGGATATTATTGGACTACAATGAATAGGGATTGCCTTCAATACGTAAAAAGATGCCCTAAGTGCCAAATTTATGCCAATTTGAAACATGTCCCTCCATCTTTGCTCTACACCTACACATCGCCATGGCCATTCTCTACATGGGGAATTGACATCATTGGCAAAATCACTCCCCCAGGAACAGGAGGCCACAAATTCATTCTAGTAGCAATCGATTACTTTACAAAGTGGGTCGAAGCGCAATCGTACGCTAAACTCACTGCAAAACATGTAGCACTCTTTATCGAAAGAAATATTATTTGTCGATATGGAGTCCCACATGAAATGATAAGTGACAATGGAACTCACTTTCAAGCCCAATGTGAAGAATTGCTACAAAAATATGGCATTCAACATCATCATTCTTCCCTTTATAGACCTCAAGCAAACAGAGCAGTTGAGGCAGCTAATAAAAATTTAAAGACGATCATCGAGAAAATGACAGAAAATTATAAGGATTGGCCTAACAAACTTCACTTCGCATTGTGGGGTTATCGCATGTCAATCCGTACATCAACAGGAAATACGCCATTTTTCCTTGGTATATGGAATGGATGTCGTACAACCTGTCGAACTAGAAATACCATCTCTACGCATTGCGCTAGAGAGTAAACTCGATGAAGTTGAATGGACTAGGGCAAGATACGAAGAATTGATTCTACTCGACGAAAAACGGCTAGAAGCTCTACATCACACTCAGTGTTACCAAACTCGTATGGCTAGGCATTTTAATAAGAAGGTCAAGACAAGAAATATCAAAGTAGGAGATTTGGTATTAAAAGCACTAAGGAAAAATGTTTTAGACCCAAGGGGTAAATTTAGACCTAATTGGTCTGGACCCTACATTGTCAAAACAATCCTGTCAGGAGGTGCAACAAAACTAACTGATATGGATGGCAATGAATTCTCAAACATGACAAATCTTGGCCAACTTAAGAAATACTACCCATAAGTACTTGAGTAGGATACTCAAGAGAGCTACGTTTGGCCTGATTCCTTAAGAAAGGATACGTAGGCAACCCTTTACGGGTGCGGCCACTTTATTTTTTGACATCTCTGCGTTCCAGAATTAATTAAAATTTCAACAGAAAATCGGCGAATTATTGGCGTTGCAGAAAAGAACCTGGCGCCAGCCAGAAATCGTTAGCGCCAGCCGATGAAATTGGCACCTGGCGCCAGACTCTAATGGCAGGCGCCAAATGCCAATAACTGCGCCAATTCGGAAATAAACTCTGGGCGAATTTCGGTGTTTTTCGGAAAATTTTCGACTTCCGTACTCGAAGAGTTTCTGGAAAATTAATTTTTTTCGATTTTCATTGCTTTAATAAAATAAATTTAAAGTAAACAATTTAATTAAAAGCTGAAATGTCATTAATAAAATAAAATTACATTATTGATGGAATTTAAATAAAAGCTGAAATAAATTAACTTTAAAATAAAAATCTAAGTCTAATAAATTTAAAGCTAAGCAATGCTCTTAATCTTTATTTTCCTTTCTAGCTCTTTTCTAATTCTTGTCCGCTTCCTCCTCCTCATCCATAACTTTAGCTAGTAGGCATCCTTTAGAGGACCTACATTCAATTTTGGAGTAGATGGTCTCCCCTTCATCTAACACTCCATGCTTCTTTTCTACCCAAGCCTTTTTATCTATGGTGTTAGCTTTCCTTTTCCCTTTATCTTTGGTAGTATTTTTCTTCCTAGGCATTGCAGGTGTTTTGAATTCAATTCTTGCACCTAGGCGTTCCTTAGCAGGAATCACCCTGTCACCTAGACGATTCTTCACATCGGTTCTACCCTGATAAATCGAAGATTTTTTCAGCAACCACTTCTTCACATCATTGGGCAAAGAAGGAGGAACCTTTTGGGTAATCACTTCCCATAAAGGTCTAGCGCTCCAGTAAGCATCAAATCTATCTACTTCTTGAGATACAGGGTACTCATAGGGAGGACGAAGATCCCCGGAAGGAATATTCTGAAGCAAGCCGTATTGTCTTTTTACCATGCAGGAGTAATAATAAGTTACACGAGATAAGCTTGGAAGACGGCAGAAAGGTTGCTTGTTAACACCAACCATTTTTTCTATTTTCCACCAAGGGACGACCCACTTGATAGCAAAATCACGTGATTCGAAGACTTTTCTCCACCCATGGCGCCCAATTTTAGGGATGTGCTTCTTCCTTCTCACGAAGCAATTGGGAGTATATTTCTCAATATCGTCCGGAGGGCTAATTAATCCTAGCCTCTCCATTAGCCACATCTGTGAAAAAAATTGCAATGCAAATAAATTATTATTACAATACAAAAATATATATTTTTTGATTTCTGTAATTAAAAATATTATTTTCTACCTGTAATAAAATTGGAGAGCCGCGAAAAGGCGCTTTTGGGTCCCTTTTCAATTCATCCAGACTAATCATAGTCTCTCCAACTATCAATGGCATTGGATTTCTCCCTGATTCAATTTGTTCTAAAACAGTGGTTATAATTGATTGGCCCTCATTATTTTTACCACTACTAAGAAAAAATTGATTAAGCATGCAAAACAGGAACGCCCTTCTTCTATATATATGAAAAGATTCAGAAAGAGGTTTATCAAAATAATGGCGTGCAAATTCTTTCAAATTAACTATGTTGCCATCTACTATTTTTGATAAATCCCTTTCCTTTAAATTAAAGAAGCGCTCAAAATCCTTATAATAGTATGCATCTACTCTAGGGATTGCTATAAGGTCTATTGCAGGGAAGCCTAAGATAGCACTAAATTCCTCCGGCAAAGGGCTAATCTCATCATACCCTATTCTGAAACAATGAGTATCAACATTCCAAAATTCTAAAGCGGTATGAATGAAGTCTAGGTCAAGATCTACCCTTTTGATGCCATAAATTCCCCCCAGGTGAAATAAATCCAATTCCTTTCTCTCCCTCGCATTAAGAGATCGACACCATTCATGAGTGTATTGGGTGAAAGTTTTGGTGACTAAAGACATGATTATTGTTTTTTCTAAAGAAGAGAATTACTTATTCGCTGGAATTATGAGAAGAATCTACTGGGCAGGGGGATATTTATACACAAATTGCAAGGAATTTTAATCAGATTAAAATACAGCATCAGCGTCAATTGGCGCCAGCAGCCAGCGCTTGGCGCCAAACGCTAAGTGTAGCGCCTGGCGCCACGCGCCTTAGTGTGGCGCCAGCTGGCGCCAAGTTGCCACATCAGCCGCGCGTGCTCAACTTGCGTTTTTCATATTAAACTCGAGTCGGTTAATGACTTTATGGCTCCGTTTATTTTTTCCTAAACATCATTTTTTATCCTTTTTTCTTAATTAAAAATAGCTATTATTTTTAATTATTATTGTTTTTGGACTTTATTTTAAATTCCAAACACCCGACATTTTATTCGATTTTTTCCTTTTTTTATTTTTTCTTTTTGGGGGAGAGAGTCCGATACCCTCCATCAATAATAAAAATGACGGAATTTTTGCGCAAATTTGTTGTCACTTCTCTTGCACACACAAACATACACATAACAGTAAATAAATTCATATATCATGTGTCTATAAATAATGAGTCTAAGGCAAAGTTCTATAAAAAAAAAGTCAAAATAAAATATACACAAGAACAAACTACGGCACTGGAAGACGTAGGCCCATCATATCATAAAATTGCGCCGTACGAGGAGTCACCTCTCCACCAGCTCCAGCTCCAGTCTCCGTAGGAGGAGGAAGACTCAATATAGGACCACTCCACCCAGGATCAACCTGAGGCTGAGGCCGCGGAGGCTGCTGCGATGATGAGCCTACCTCGTACATCCCACCACCTCTGAAAGCCGAGGTAGCCTCTCCTACCGGCGCAGCATAAGCACCCTCAGAAGAAGATCCCGAGCCCTCAGCAAGGTCAGCTCGAGCAGCCTCAGAGCGACCACCTCTACCCCCTGACGAAGTACGACGACGTCTCGAGCTGGACCTCATCGGATCCCTCCGCCCCTCAGGTCTCGCGTGGGTATGAGAAGCGATAGGCTGGCCCTGCAAAAAGAATTAAATCAGAAACAGGGCAAAATTGAAAAACAGTAACGCAAGGAAATACATAAAGAAAGACTACCTCTCGGGTGACGTCATCCCAACGGCAAGTGGCCGCATGCCTCATCCGAACGAGCTGGCTCTGGGAGGCATCTATGCATCGTGCCATCGTCAAAACCACCTCGCGTGAAAACTGTCAGAAAAATAAGTCAGTAAAAATGCATGATATATGAACACAAAAATTCTGAAAAAAACTAGGCTTACTCGAGTCTGGTGGCGAGGAATCGACCGCTCTACGAAGCGCTCGCCCTCGGGAGCCGGAGAAATCATCTCCTCGATCGGCCCGTACATCCCCTGGTAGTGGATGGACATACGGGGTGGCACGAACTCAGCAGCACCGTCCTGATAAGACAAAAAGGTTAGTAAAACATTACTTGGGGGCTACTTAGTGAAAAGTAAAGATCTGAAAAACTTACCCTCACATCCTCAGCCGGTAAGGGGGCTTGAGCTAACAAAGGTAGTAGCTCCTCAGCAAAACACCGCCCGAGGATCACATGGGACCTCCAAGGGGTACCATCTCCCTCAGACATGCTCGACAACTGCGCCTTGTCGAACATATGACGTGGTGGAGCAGCAAGAACGACGAAGACATCAGAAGAATGCTGTCTAGCGACCCTCTCTCCTAAGTACGCGACCGCTCCATAAGTCCCTAAGAAATAGCGACGCTCAGCAGAATAATGTGCGGCTAACCCAGGGATTGTCCAACCGCCCCAAGGCCGGTATACCACCTCAGGTCCCTATAAAGAGCATCAATCAGGCGAAGGTATATTTAAAGCACCGCGGAAAAGCAAAATAAACAATAAAAGTCGTACCGAGATGATCCAGTTTCGGACATGTGCAGTAGACATATCCACATGATGACCGCCCCAAGAGGCGCTCACTGGAAATCCCCGCGGCGATGGTCTCGCCGGCGCAGCAGAAGGAAAATACTCATAGAACCAGATCTACAAAGAGCTAAAAGTATGAGTAAATGCTAAACTAATATGCAGAGTTAAACTTTATAGGGAGTAAATGTTTACCTCTACGACCTTCCAAAAGGAAGACAAAGCAACGTTCGTCCCAAAGGACCGGTGTCGACACGAGTCCCTCAGCACACGAACAAAGTCAGCATAGGCCAAGCTGGCCCAGTCATAAGTCCCGATCCGATGGAGATCACGGACAGCAGGGAGGTATTAAAGCAATGCCCTACTACCCTTGTCAGGGGAGAATGTCCCTGACAACAACATCAGCACAAAGATGCGCACCCGCTGCTCTCGGGTGGTCGCATCGTCATTAAGAGCCGCTGCCAGTGTCGAGCGGCGAATTCCTCTAGCACTAAACTAAGTAGTCTCGACCTCAGCTCGGGCCCGAATAGCGATCGGCCCCAACAACTCCTCGACCTCCGAAGAAAAGACGTCGATTCCCCTGTCAAACGATAGTGGCACAGAAGTAAACTCCAGTCCTGTGATGAGACTGAAGTCCGTAGGGGTGACCATCATCTCGCCCTAGGGGAAATGGAAGGTGTTGGTGGTGTCCCAGAAGAACTCCACCAAAGTGCGCACTACGTGGTGACCCCCGCTGGAGGCGACCATAGCCTCAGAGGTCTCGAACAGAGTAGCTAGCCCGCAAGATTCCCATAGGAGTCTCGTCTCGAGATCCCTGGCGACGTACATCCTGTATAAATCGCCCAAACCATCACAGCCAGAGCCGTGATGCCGTGTCCTCCCGAGAGCGATGCCCTGTCTCACCCTCTCAGAAATGTGGTAGACAGGGGCGAAGAATAGGGTCCGCTCATCCCACTCCAGAAGCCGACCAAGTGAAGTGGAAGGCGTGATGTCGTCCTCTACGGGCTCATGCTCCCGTCTAGTGTTTCGGGACCGTGAACCCGAGCCTCGTTGTCTAGCCATGCTACATTGTGCAGAATCATCATAAATTAAGGTTCTATAGTATCTAATGTTTGCCTAGCCACATGATACTATGTTCGCAAAAACAAAGTACGTAGTACTAAAACAGAGCACAAATTCAAATTGAGCATAACAACATTTTTTCAAGCAATCAAACAATTTCTTGCAACACTATAGTGATTATTGTGACAAATTGAACAAGAATTGCTAGCAAAAATATCAAGAACAAGTCACATTGTTCTTCACAACCTTAAGAGGTCCAACAATGGCAAATTGCTCATTTCTTCACCAAATTGAGTCAAACAAGTCTCAAATTACTCCCAAGGCAATATACAAACATAATCAAGCAATTTCATGGCATAAAACTTGACAAACAAAGCAAATTGAGCATTATAAATTTCGAATTTTCATGAAATTCGTGAATAAACATGCCAAAAATTCATGAAAATCGATGTGTGTTTGAAGAAAACTTACATAGATCGGGAAAATAGATGAAAAGAGCTTTGATTTGCAATAAATTTGAGCGAATTCGGTTGAAAAACGAGCAAGCACCGAGCAATTGAAGTTTTCGGACTTTCTTTCGAGCAAAATCACGACGAGCAACAGCAAAATGAAAGGGAAAGGGGTATTTAAGAAAGTCCCCGTGCTGGCGCCAAGCCCTATGCATTGGCGTCACAAATTTGGCTTGGCACCTGCCCTAATATCAGCGCCTGGCGCTAATGCTAATAAGGTGGCGCTGATGGTTTTTCAGTGGCGCCAAAGCACCCAGCCACCTGATGAGGTTGTGCTAGCCTTCTGCAACATTTTTTTGGGTTCCTTGGTACGCCAGTTAGCCCCTCTAAGCAATCTGATATAATTTAGTAATCGGCTTGATTACATGAAGTGATCGACCTGATAAAAGATCGTCTCACTTAGCTTAAAGCGCCTAAGCATTGACTCATTAGCAAAAAGCACCGACATATATGTTCAAAAGCAAAAAGCGCCGACATACAGGTTCAAAGCAACGGAAGCGCCGACGTACAGGCATAGCGGAAGCAAAGTTCAAGAGAACTTTTAAAGATCGACAGGCGTGGATCTTCAGTAATTTCCTTTGGAAAATTATAGCATCAAATGAGGATGACTTCAAGAGAAGATATCTTCGATAGCATTCCCTATCTTGCGGAGAGTTGTCACAAAAAACTGAAGGTAATTTCGGGCGAAGTTGTTTTCGATCATATTCCTTCAGGCATGGAAGATGGTCATAATGCAGATGAGGATTATTTCAAGAGAGATAATCTTCGATGATGTTCCCTAGGATGTGGAATATTATCAATGCGCACGAGGATTGTTTCAAGAGAAATAATCTTCGATAGTATTCCCTTGGACGCGGAATATTATCAAAGCGGAGGAGGATCGTTTCAGGCGAAGCAATCTTCCAATTTGGAAGCAGTTACAGGTGTAGCGGTTTTCAAGCGGGATGGCATTCTCTAGCTTGTAGAAGGTCATAGAAACAATCGGTTACTTTCAGAGACGTGTGCTCGACGGTGTAAGATACGCGTTTCTTAACTCTTTTATCTGTTTAACTAATGCTAGTTTTCAGGTATCGGCGTTACAAGATTGATTTAGGATCGCAAAACGTTCTGAATCATTCTCCGTCCTTATCGATACTTTGACTTTCGTTTTTTTGAAACTTGCGTTTCTCCAAACTCAGTCAAAGTGGGGGCTTCTATAGACACCCATTTGTGTCTCCCCAAAACCAAACCCAGTGATGAGTACCTTTCACGTCGAATCATAATCGAATGAAGCGAAAGTGTGGAAAGTCTAGTGTTGCGGATAGTTTTAATTTCTTTTCTCTTCTCTTTGTTTTTGAAAACTTATTTTAAGAAAACAGCCAATCCAGTTTGTTTGGTCCATGATATGGGTCCAATAATAATGTAGTTGGATGGGGCTTGCAAAGACCTTTCCAATGATATATTATAAGCCCAATTCCGATGAATATTGAGGAAGTTATGGCCAATTTACTAAACTGGGCCCGGTTTGAGCTTTATATACGGCCCAATGATCTAGGGGAGGGCCTAATATGATTTATCATTCCTAATGCAATTAGGAATAGTTTTGGTCTTCTAGAATCTTCTAGAAGGTACTTTTCATTCCTAATTCAATTAGCATTGATAAATTGACTTTTGACTTTTCAGAGTTTTAATCAAAATCAAATAGCATTTTCGAGGAAATTATATGATTTTATCCTCCAGTACGGTAAACTTATCTAATTTTCGAAAACGCGTTGGAAATCAGGCTTGGTGCCTAACCCCAGGCCTTGGCGCCTGAAACCAGGCCTGGCGCTAGCTATTGGCGCCTGGCGCTAGTGTTGGTGCCTGGCGCCAGTTAGCCAGGGTTGGCGCCAGCTCTGTTTTTTGTGCGTCAGACTCTGTTTTGTTTAATTTATCTTTTTGGCTGATTTTCTCTATAAATATCGTATTAAAAACTCCGTTTTCATTCATCACCTATTCTCCCTAATCATTCACCAATGATCATCATCTACATCCGTCATTCACCTACAATCAGTTTTAATTAGCATTCTCTTAATTCTTCATTCATCGTTCTTCTTACTTTTCTTTTTCATACAAAATTCCGCATTCACAAGATCTAGAAACACCTAGCCATATTCGAAGTTGCCTTCGCCCTAGACGTGAAAGGTTTAATTTCTGAGGGTTTGGTCCCAAATCTCTCTTTCAATTGTTTAATTTAATTGTTTTGTTTATTATTTTCCTTGAAGTTACTAACGTGTGTATTTTGTTATTAGAAAGAGGTACGAGGCATCAAAGTAAGTACTTTAATTGATTTATTGATGTTATGATGTAGAAATCATGTTTATATTGTTATTATGATATTTCTATTATCATGTCTAGGGTATTTTTAATATTTAATATGATTGTTGCGATGCTTCCTATGATGCTTTTTATTCTCTTCCTAATATTTCTTAGTGACATGCTAGGGTTTGTTATTAATCTTGTTAGTATCACGCCTAGGATCTTGCTATTATTATGCTTTAATATTAACATGAACATGATTATGATTATAATTGTTATAATTTATGATGATTATGAATATTATTATTATTATTATTTTGATGATGATTATTTTATTTATGATTATTATTGTTATTATTATAATTATTATTCATGATATTGGTTCATAATTAATTTATTATGTTGCTTGATTTTTATTGTTATTGCTTGATCACACCTTTATTGCATGTTTAAAGGGAATTAGTACTTGTAATCACGCTTAATAAGATAATTAATAATCTTATTAGGGTTAATTTGATTATAATTTCAAGTGATCGCCAATAATAGTTTTATTTGTGCATTAATTTCAACAAACATAAATAAACAAGTTTAAGGTTAATCCTATTCATTGCATGTTAATTAGAAAGCGCACATGAATACGATCAGAATAAAGTAGAGGCCTATTATTAGGGCAGGTTCAATCTCTTTTAGGTTGAATTTGTACCTTCATCCCCGAACCCTTATTTGGTTCTAGACCTTATGGAGTTGACGATCTCTTGGATCGTTAAGGGGTGTAACCTTCACCTCGTGAATGGTTTACAAGTTCCTAAAAAACTTGTTGGCGACTCTTTTGCTCTATCTTCTTCCCTTTTGGACGCCACCGTACTTTAGTGTATGATCACAGTGGGGTTCAAGCTAGTGGGACTTTAAAGGCTTGAAATTATTCCCTACACTTGTAAGTGCTTGAAAATGTCTATGATTAACCAATTTGAACCTATAAACGTAATTAATATGCTAAATATGAGTTGTTTGATTGATCAAGACTTAGAATGTAGCAATAACAAAGAAAATGGGTAAGTTAGAAGGTCATTTATGCCATTTTATCCTAGTCACGAACCTATAGCCATGAATATGCATGAAAATGTGTAAGTTTTTGCAATTTGAACCTATAAACATGATTAATAAGCTAAATATGAGTTGTTTGATTGAAAAAATCTTAGAATGTAGCAAAAACAAAGAGAATGGGTAAGTTAGAAGGTCATTTATGCCATTTTAGCCTAGTCATGAACCTATAGCCAAGAATATGCATAAAAATGTGTAAGTTTTTACAATTTGAACCTATAAACATGTATAATATTCTAAATATGAGATGTTTGATTGATAAAATCTTAAAATGTAGCAAAAACAAAGAAAATGGGTAAGTTAGAAGGTCATTTAAGCCATTTTAGCCTAGTCACGAACCTATAGCCATGAATATGCATAAAATGTGTAAGTTTTTGCAATTTTAACCTATAAACATGTTTACTTGCTAAATATGAGTTTTTTTATTGATAACTTCTTAAAATATAGCAAAAACAAAGAATATTGCTAAGTTAGAATGCCATTTTAGCCATTTTAGCCTAGTCATGAACCTATAGCCATGAATATGCATGAAAATGTGTAATTTTTTGCAATTTGAACCTATAAACATGATTAATATGCTAAATATGAGTTGTTTGATTGATAAAATCTTAGAATGTAGCAAAAACAAAGAAAATGGGTAAGTTAGAATGCCATTTAAACCATTTTAGCCTAGTCATGAACCTATAGCCATGAATATGCTTGAAAATGTGTAAGTTTTTGCAATTTTAACCTATAAACATGTTTAATATGCTAAATATGAGTTGTTTGATTGATAAAATCTTATAATGTAGCAAAAACAAAGAATATGGCTAAGGTAGAATGCCATTTAAGCCATTTTAGCCTAGTCATGAACCTATAGCCATGAATATTACTGAAAATGTGTAAGTTTTTGCAATTTGAACCTATAAACATGTTTAATATGCTAAATATGAGTTGTTTGATTGAAAAATTCTTATAATATAGCAAAAACAAAGAAAATGGGTAAGTTAGAAGGTCATTTAAGTCATTTTATCCTACTCATGAACCTATAGCCTTGAATATGCATGAAAATGTGTAAGTTTTTGCAATTTGAACCTATAAACATGTTTAATATGATAAATACGAGTTGTTTGATTGATAAAATCTTAGAATATAGGAAAAACAAAAAAAATGTGTAAGTTAGAATGCCATTTAAGCCATTTTAGCCTAGTCATGAACCTATAGCCATAAATATGCTTGAAAATGTGTAAGTTTTTGCAATTTTAACCTATAAACATGTTTACTTGCTAAATATGAGTTGTTTTATTGATAACATCTTAAAATATAGCAAAAACAAAGAATATAGCTAAGTTAGAATGCCATTTTAGCCTAGTCATGAACCTATAGCCGTGAATATGCATGAAAATGTGTAATTTTTTGCAATTTGAACCTATAAACATGATTAATATGCTAAATATGAGTTGTTTGATTGAAAAAATCTTAGAATGTAGCAAAAACAAAGAGAATGGGTAAGTTAGAAGGTCATTTATGCCATTTTAGCCTAGTCATGAACCTATAGCCAAGAATATGCATAAAAATGTGTAAGTTTTTACAATTTGAACCTATAAACATGTATAATATGCTAAATATGAGATGTTTGATTGATAAAATCTTAAAATGTAGCAAAAACAAAGAAAATGGGTAAGTTAGAAGGTCATTTAAGCCATTTTAGCCTAGTCACGAACCTATAGCCATGAATATGCATAAAAATGTGTAAGTTTTTGCAATTTTAACCTATAAACATGTTTACTTGCTAAATATGTGTTTTTTTATTGATAACCTCTTAAAATATAGCAAAAACAAAGAATATTGCTAAGTTAGAATGCCATTTTAGCCATTTTAGCCTAGTCATGAACCTATAGCCATGAATATGCATGAAAATGTGTAATTTTTTGCAATTTGAACCTATAAACATGATTAATATGCTAAATATGAGTTGTTTGATTGATAAAATCTTAGAATGTAGCAAAAACAAAGAAAATGGGTAAGTAAGAATGCCATTTAAACCATTTTAGCCTAGTCATGAACCTATAGCCATGAATATGCTTGAAAATGTGTAAGTTTTTGCAATTTTAACCTATAAACATGTTTAATATGTTAAATATGAGTTGTTTGATTGATAAAATCTTATAATGTAGCAAAAACAAAGAATATGGCTAAGGTAGAATGCCATTTAAGCCATTTTAGCCTAGTCATGAACCTATAGCCATGAATATTACTGAAAATGTGTAAGTTTTTGCAATTTGAACCTATAAACATGTTTAATATGCTAAATATGAGTTGTTTGATTGAAAAATTCTTATAATATAGCAAAAACAAAGAAAATGGGTAAGTTAGAAGGTCATTTAAGTCATTTTATCCTACTCATGAACCTATAGCCTTGAATATGCATGAAAATGTGTAAGTTTTTGCGATTTGAACCTATAAACATGTTTAATATGATAAATACGAGTTGTTTGATTGATAAAATCTTAGAATATAGGAAAAACAAAAAAAATGTGTAAGTTAGAATGCCATTTAAGCCATTTTAGCCTAGTCATGAACCTATAGCCATAAATATGCTTGAAAATGTGTAAGTTTTTGCAATTTTAACCTATAAACATGTTTACTTGCTAAATATGAGTTGTTTTATTTATAACTTCTTAAAATATAGCAAAAACAAAGAATATAGCTAAGTTAGAATGCCATTTTAGCCTAGTCATGAACCTATAGCCGTGAATATGCATGAAAATGTGTAATTTTTTGCAATTTGAACCTATAAACATGATTAATATGCTAAATATGAGTTGTTTGATTGATAAAATCTTAGAATGTAGCAAAAACAAAGAGAATGGGTAAGTTAGAAGGTCATTTATGCCATTTTAGCCTAGTCATGAACCTATAGCCAAGAATATGCATAAAAATGTGTAAGTTTTTACAATTTGAACCTATAAACATGTATAATATGCTAAATATGAGATGTTTGATTGATAAAATCTTAAAATGTAGCAAAAACAAAGAAAATGGGTAAGTTAGAAGGTCATTTAAGCCATTTTAGCCTAGTCACGAACCTATAGCCATGAATATGCATAAAAATGTGTAAGTTTTTTCAATTTTAACCTATAAACATGTTTAATATGCTAAATAAGAGTTGTTTGATTGATAAAATCTTAGAATATATGAAAAACAAAGAAAATGGGTAAGTTAGAATGCTATTTAAGCCATTTTAGCCTAGTCATGAACCTATAGCCATGAATATGCATGAAAATGTGTAAGTTTTTGCAATTTGAACCTATAAACATGTTTAATATGCTAAATATGAGTTGTTTGATTGATAAAATCTTAGAATGTTGCAAAAACAATGAAAATGGGTAAGTTAGAAAGTCATTTATGCCATTTTAGCCTAGTCATGAACCTATAGCCATGAATATGCATGAAAATGTGTAAGTTTTTTGCAATTTGAACCTATAAACATGTTTAATATGCTAAATATGAGTTGTTTGATTGATAAAATCTTAGAATGTAGCATAAACAAAGAGAATGGGTAAGTTAGAAGCCATTTAAGCCATTTTAGCCTAGTCATGAACCTATAGCCATGAATATGCTTGAAAATGTGTAAGTTTTTGCAATTATAACCTATAATAATGTTTACTTGCTAAATATGAGTTGTTTGATTGATAACTTTTTAAAATATAGCCAAAACAAAGAATATGGCTAAGTTAGAATGCCATTTAAGTCATTTTAGCCTAGTCATGAAATTATAGCCATGAATATGCATGAAAATGTGTAAGTTTTTACAATTTGAACCTATAAACATGTTTAATATGCTAAATATGAGTTGTTTGATTGATAAAATCTTAGAATATAGCAAAAACAAAGAAAATGGGTAAGTTAGAAGGTCATTTAAGCCATTTTATCCTACTCATGAACCTACAGCCTTGAATATGCATGAAAATGTGTAAGTTTTTGCAATTTGAACGTATAAACATGTTTAATATGCTAAATACGAGTTGTTTGATTGATAAAATCTTAGAATATATGAAAAACAAAGAAAATGGGTAAGTTAGAATGCCATTTAAGCCATTTTAGCCTAGTCAGTAACCTATAGCCATGAATATGCTTGAAAATGTGTATGTTTTTGCAATTTTGACCTATAAACATGTTTAATATGCTAAATATGAGTTGTTTGATTGATAAAATCTTATAATGTAGCAAAAACAAAGAATATGGCTAAGGTAGAATGCCATTTAAGCCATTTTATCCTACTCATGAACCTATAGCCTTGAATATGCATGAAAATGTGTAAGTTTTTGCAATTTGAACGTATAAACATGTTTAATATGCTAAATACGAGTTGTTTGATTGATAAAATCTTATAATATAGGAAAAACAAAGAAAATGGGTAAGTTAGAATACCATTTAAGCCATTTTAGCCTAGTCATGAACCTATAGCCATGAATATGCTTGAAAATGTGTAAGTTTTTGCAATTTTAACCTATAAACATGTTTCATATGCTAAATATGAGTTTTTTGATTGATAAAATCTTATAATGTAGCAATAAAAAGGAATATGGCTAAGGTAGAATGCCATTTAAGCCATTTTAGCCTAGTCATGAACCTATAGCCATGAATATGCATGAAAATGTGTAAGTTTTTTCAATTTGAACCTATAAACATGTTTAATATGCTAAATATGAGTTGTTTGATTGATAAAATCTTAGAATGTTGCAAAAACAATGAAAATGGGTAAGTTAGAAAGTCATTTATGCCATTTTAGCCTAGTCATGAACCTATAGCCATGAATATGCATGAAAATGTGTAAGTTTTTTGCAATTTGAACCTATAAACATGTTTAATATGCTAAATAAGAGTTGTTTGATTGATAAAATCTTAGAATATATGAAAAACAAAGAAAATGGGTAAGTTAGAATGCTATTTAAGCCATTTTAGCCTAGTCATGAACCTATAGCCATGAATATGCATTAAAATGTGTAAGTTTTTGCAATTTGAACCTATAAACATGTTTAATATGCTAAATATGAGTTGTTTGATTGATAAAATCTTAGAATGTTGCAAAAACAATGAAAATGGGTAAGTTAGAAAGTCATTTATGCCATTTTAGCCTAGTCATGAACCTATAGCCATGAATATGCATGAAAATGTGTAAGTTTTTTGCAATTTGAACCTATAAACATGTTTAATATGCTAAATATGAGTTGTTTGATTGATAAAATCTTAGAATGTAGCATAAACAAAGAGAATGGGTAAGTTAGAAGCCATTTAAGCCATTTTAGCCTAGTCATGAACCTATAGCCATGAATATGCTTGAAAATGTGTAAGTTTTTGCAATTATAACCTATAATAATGTTTACTTGCTAAATATGAGTTGTTTGATTGATAACTTTTTAAAATATAGCCAAAACAAAGAATATGGCTAAGTTAGAATGCCATTTAAGTCATTTTAGCCTAGTCATGAAATTATAGCCATGAATATGCATGAAAATGTGTAAGTTTTTACAATTTGAACCTATAAACATGTTTAATATGCTAAATATGAGTTGTTTGATTGATAAAATCTTAGAATGTTGCAAAAACAATGAAAATGGGTAAGTTAGAAGGTCATTTATGCCATTTTAGCCTAGTCATGAACCTATAGCCATGAATATGCATGAAAATGTGTAAGTTTTTTGCAATTTGAACCTATAAACGTGTTTAATATGCTAAATATGAGTTGTTTGATTGATAAAATCTCATAATTTAGCAAAAACAAAGAGAATGGGTAAGTTAGAATGCCATTTAAGCCATTTTAGCCTAGTCATGAACCTATAGCCATGAATATGCTTGAAAATGTGTAAGTTTTTGCAATTTTAACCTATAATAATGTTTACTTGCTAAATATGAGTTGTTTGATTGATAACTTCTTAAAATATAGCCAAAACAAAGAATATGGCTAAGTTAGAATGCCATTTAAGTCATTTTAACCTAGTCATGAACCTATAGCCACGAATATGCATGAAAATGTGTAAGTTTTTGCAATTTGAACCTATAAACATGTTTAATATGCTAAATATGAGTTGTTTGATTGATAAAATCTTAGAATGTAGCAAAAACAAAGAAAATGGGTAAGTTAGAAGGTTATTTATGCCATTTTATCCTACTCATGAACCTATAGCCATGAATATGCTTGAAAATGTGTAAGTTTTCGCAATTTGAACCTATAAACATGTTTAATATGCATAATTTGTTTTGTTTGATTTCAGGAAGCCTACCAAAATAAGCTTGACGAGTCTTCCACTCAAAAAGGGTCACAACCGGACCCTAACCAGCTATACTGGGAGGTCTTTGGTGGTAGGAAAAAGGGTGTAGTGAAGGGCCTAGGTTCAAGTGCTAGTTTGTTTTACACCCCCTCTTCCGAGAAAGGCTCGCAATCGTACAATCCTTCTATAGCTTCACAGTTGGAGGAACGTATGCAAGCCGAGATTGCCGAGCGAATAGAGGAGGCAAAAGTGCAAATGCAGGCACAGATGGAGGCACAGTTTGCAACGCAATTGCAAGAGGCATTGAAGAAGGAGCGGGAGGAGGCAGCAATAGAGAGTAAGCGAATGATGGAGACAATGTTGCAGAACTTGTTCTCTAACTATTCAGGTGGTCCTCCATTTCAGTTTCGTAGGGAAGATGACCCGGACATGAGTGGTGGTGGGCTTGGTCACCAGACTCCGGTGTCGTAGTTTTTGTTCATAAAGCTCTTACATTAGTATTGTTGATATAGGCCTTAGTATTTTTTGGGGGGAATATAGGCCTTAGGTTTTTTTTGGGGAATATATGCCTTAGGTTTTTTTTGGGGGGGGGGGATATAGGCCATTTCGTTATTTTTTGGGGAATATAGGCCTGAAATTGGTATTTTATTGTTACATGTTGGCCTTATTTATTTTTTGAAGGAACATAGGCCATTACTTATTCATATAGACCTAACTTAGTTTTAAAGTTAAGCTTATAAAACTATTACTAACTAATTATTATTACTATTAACTTGAACATTATTATTGTATGTATTGTTCGAAGTTGGACTTTTTAATTATTAATATTATTATCTATATGAATTATGCATTTTATTTTTATTTTATATTAATTTTGAAATTAAATCACATGATAACAGGTTATAGGTTCAGGTTAGGATGGCATCGATAATGCAAATTGTAATTATTTGAAATTGCATTATAATAATAAATTGCCCTGTTGCAATTCTATGAGGAATTGCGACCGTTTATCTAACCTGTCGCAGATCCCATGTTTTTGCGACCGTCAGGGCCTGTCGCAGATCACAGGAATTTGCGACCGTCTTAGGCGGTCGTAATTTACTGGAAATTGCGACCGTCAATGCCTGTCGCAGATCACAGTAATTTGCGACCGTCACAGGCGGTCGTAATTTACTGAAAATTGCGACCGTCAATGCCTGTCGCAGATCCCCGAGTTTTGCGACCGTCTTAGCCGGTCGTAATTTTCAGTAATTGCGTCCGCTTTGCCTGTCGTAAATAACAATTGGGAATAGCGACCGTTTTCCTCAAAAATTGCGACCGGTGCTGGCGGTAGCAATTCAGTGGTTTTTTTGTAGTGTAATTAAATGTCCACAAACTATTCTTAAAAGCTTAAAAAAAAGTTGCATACTACTAATGGAGGTAATTAAGTAAATAAACATTTTAGAGGTTATAATTGTTCAAACACTACTATTTATAAGATTTATCTCATATTTTTTAAAGAAGAAGTTAGGGATAAGATTGTTTTATCATCACTACTCATTTTATTTGGTGTAAAAAATTTAAATTTACACTATGTACTACCAAACTTTGACCTAATTTTTAACAAATCCTCAGATTAAAAATCATCAAATGATATGTCATTTATTTTCCAAAAATGAAATTTTCATCATTTGTTAAATTACGAAATAAAGATATCCAACGATAACATGCAAATAAAATGATCTACGGAGTAATATATTATGATCATTTTTTTTTGAGGTTTATATCATCATAAATAATGTGACCCAAACATAGTTTTAGTACGTACATGTTTGTTTGTTTGTTTGTTTTTAAAGACCGATTTTATAACTTGATTCATTCGGATTTTGGGCGCAATTACTAGCTCTCATTACAATCCAATTCAAAAAATTCAATTAGACCTTATATTAAACAAGGAACTAAAAAAACGAAAAGAGTTCAAATTTTTTTTTTAAAAAAAAAAAATTTCAAAAAATCAAAATCAATAACATATTTGAGGAGATCTAATTTTTCTCTTGATGAACAAATAATAAGTAGTCCACAGCAAAATCTATACTATATACTTAAGTAATCACCGGAGGGGATATTTGGCATAATTTTGTGAAAAATAATAATTGATTTATATATTTATTATATCAACAACTATATATAGGATCATTTAAATAATAACTAATTGATATATTTACAATTTTGCCACATAATAATCAAAGAATTGAATAAGATGACTAGATTAGACCCTCTCCAATGGTGAGACTCAAGTGAGTATTTTTAGGAGAGAGAGAGTATTTTTGTAATGTATACCAATAAGTTGGTATCTAAACTTAGCAACTCCAAAAGAAAGTTGCTAACTCAACTGAGTATTTTTAGGAGAGAGAGAATATATTTGTAATGTATACCAATAAGTTGGTATCTAAACTTAGCAACTCCAAAAGAAAGTTGCTAAGTTTAGATACTCAATTTTGAGTCTCATTTGACAAAAAGTGTGGACCCCTTGTCAATATTTTAATATATTTTGTAATTTATTTAAGTTTTATCTTTTTTTTATAATCTTACAATATTTGATAATATAAAAGAAATGGATTTGGTGAGCCATAAATTGAAAGTAACATTTGTATATTTTAGAGAGTCTCGTCATTGAGAAATTAGTCTTTACATGAGTTGCTAAATTGAAAAGTGAGTATGGTATCATCATCGAAGGTAAAAAACAACTCATTTTGTATTTCAATCCTCGCCATTAAAGATGGTCTTAGAATAAAGTATAAACCGGTTCGGTTAGAGTTTTTTTAGATAGGTGAGCTGTGAGCAGTCCATCGTACTGATAAGTGTGATTAACTGATTAGAGTGCAAACCAAAAATGCTTATTTAGCAAATGTAAACTCCCTTTGGAAAGAATATCCCCTAATTAATGTAAATCACTTTCTCTGATTCATTCTCTCTATTTTCCCTGTTTCACCTGTACATTGCCATTTGCCATGACAACCCCAACAAAGTCCACAATACATGATCTTCCTTCAATTTTGTCTTCTACTGGAACACATTTTCTCCTTCGTAACAACCTTCTTCAGGTACCCTTCTCTCTCTATTTCAACATGCTTAGCATTTTTGGAGCTTATTCATTGCTATATAATATTTCTCCATTTCTTAATTTCAATTTTCTTCAATCAAATTCTGTGATCCCCTTTTTTAATTGCTGCAAATTTAAACAAATTTTTACAATTTTAACTTCCGTTGACTTTGGGGAGAATCATTTTGAGGTTCAATGCTACATAGTTGATTTTAATTTGTGGGTTTTGATGAATATCAGTTCATTTCCCACGATTTTGAGAAATTTTGATATTTAAGTTGTATTTATGCAATAAAATTAAGCCAGTTTATGCAGTTTTCTGTTTAGCATGTGAAAAACTTTATTAGAGAGGACTGATTGACAAATGGGATCTTTCGATATGTTTAAATTAAGTTATAGTGTAATTCTTTGGATTTTATTGATCAATTTTGTGTTATAGTTAATATTGTTGGAAATTTTGTGTTTTCCCCGGATACACAAGAACAAACATGAACAAGAAATTACTTAATAATTAACATAGTAATTTGAATTGGTGTATAAGGGGTAATATGGAACCACTGACTTAGAAATCGATAATATATGTTACTCGGACTCTTCATTTCACCCCACGTACTGGTGTCGAACCCTCGACACTCGGACATGGGTATGACACCCGGATACTTCACTTCTAGTTCAAAATCATGGAATTTTTTCACAAAATAGCCGAGTTGGACGCTTGGACACGTACCCATGTTGGACATGGGTATCCGAGTCCAAGTAACATAGACGATAATTGAGCCCAATTAGTGTGCTTAATTTTATTCAGCTATTCGTTCCTATATTCACACATGACTATACTCACTCTTTGAATAAAATAGAAAATTACTCTTTAAATATACTCATAGAAATCAGATTATTGATCTTGTTTAAGAGTATTAAAGATAGAATGTAATGTAAGAGAAACAATGCAAAATTGAATTTTCCACCAGATTATCAGTGTTTCAATTTGTGCCCTATTTGAGTGGCATTGTCCCGGTGGTTGGGGGAACTTCCGACCTACAATTTTATTTCGCCACAATGTCAAAGTGCGTCGTATAGTTTAGACGAAGTTTATTTCCAGCTTTTACTAACATAAAAATGATGTGAAACATCTACATATGATGAAAAGTTTACTGAATATGCAAGTGAAAGGTATTTTATGAGGCGAATTTCAGCCACAAATATACTACAATGCTATATTGGACTATCGGCTCTACTGTAACATTGAGTTTTCTTGTATCGTCCTAAAGGATGAGTTAGATTGGTCTCTTTGTAGGGGCTAGCCATATAGAATAAATGTAATGGTGTAAATCAGAATAACTAATGAATTCAACTTGATAAATTTCAGGAATGTTTGCTTACTCACTCATTTTTGAAGTTTGTGATTTTTGTTTGGTTCTTTGGTGTCATCTCCAGTTTCTTTGTTGAGTTCAATTTGATGTATGGTCTTTGTATGCAGGTCAGTATTGATACTTTGAAAGGAAAGAAAGTGGGGCTATACTTTGCAGCATCTTGGTGTGGGCAGTGTCGCCGTTTTACCTCAGTTCTTGTTGAGGTTTATAATAAGCTTAAATCTCAGGAAAAAGATTTTGAGGTTGTTATAATCACAGCAGATGAGGATGATGAATCGTTTGACAAGTGCTTCTCGAAGATGCCCTGGCTGGCCATACCGTTTTCTGATTCAGAAACTTGTGATAATCTAGATAAACTGTTCAAGGTGGAAGAAATTCCACACCTTGTAATCCTAGATGAAAATGGTAAGATTCTTACGGATAATGGTGTTGATATTATTCGTGATTATGAAGCCGAAGGGTATCCATTCACTCCAGTAAGAATCAAGATATTGAAAGAGCAGGAGGAAACGGCTAGGAAGGAACAAACCTTAAAGTCTATATTGGTGTCTAGTTCTCGAGATTTTGTGCTCTCCACTAATGGTAAAAAGGTACTCCTCATCTAATTAGAATGTGTTAGTAGTTTTTAACTTGGTTGAAACTTGAAATAGTAAATAATCTTACAGTGTAAGATATGCTAGAAAATTATTGCTTGAAATATACAATTACTGCAGTCTACAAATTCTGAAGGCATTTTTCAGTCCAATGGGGGGGGGGGGGGGGTTGTATTGCATAAATCATTAGTTGTGCCAACTGTGGCAGAAATAGGATTGCCCTCCTCCGTAGAAGGGTTCTGATTTCAGGGTCCTCTAACATGGAAAAAATTGTCACGTTTGTCCTGAAAAGTAAATTTAGTACAGACTGGGGAGGGGTTTTTCTAAAACCAAATTCGATACTAGCAGTCATCATTAAGTATTGCTTCCCTAGCTACAGCATCTCCTAGTTGTTTTGCATTTCTTCCTCCGAATTCTGAAGGCATCTTGCTCTGCAAAAATGCAGGTCTCTGTTTCTGAGCTTGAAGGCAATACTGTCGGTCTATATTTCTCATTGTCTTCATACAGATCATGCATGAATTTCACTCCAGTACTAGTAGATGTTTATAAGAAGTTGAAGGCAAAGGGGGAGAATTTTGAGATTGTTTTAATTTCCCTTGATGATGACAAAGAACTATTCAGCCAGGGATTGGCCAGCATGCCTTGGTATTCTATGCCTTATAAGGACAAGATTTGTGTCAAACTGGCTCGATATTTTAATCTCTCAACTCTTCCCACTTTGGTGATAGTAGGACCAGATGGGAAAACCCTTCATACTAATGCAAAAGAGACAATAGAAGATCATGGAGTTGAGGCATACCCTTTTACATCAGAGAGGTTTCAGGAGCTTGCACAGATAGAAAAGGCAAGGCAAGAGGCTCAGACCCTTGACTCCATTCTAGTATCAGAGAAGCAGGATTTTGTTATAGATAAAATTGGCACAAAGGTAATATGTTAAATGATTTTTAGTAATACGGCTCACATAATTGCTTATCTTATTATCTTATGTTAAAGCTTGAAATTATATATAGATATGGCATACCAACAAATCAGCAATGTTGGTGAAGTCAGAAATTACTTTGTGCTTTATCTGCTACAGTTATTTATATCTGACTTGTATAATTGCTTAGTCCCTGGGAATTTATCTTATGAGTTCTTTGATTTGATTCTTCTTCCAAGTTTTATCTGAACTCTGAGTCATAATAATGATGTGTACTTAATTATTCTAATTTAATTTCTGCAGGTTCCTGTCTCCCAGCTTGTAGGGAAGAACATCCTCTTGTACTTTGCTGCACATTGGTGCCCTCCATGTCGAGCATTTCTTCCAAAACTTGTTGAAGCTTATCAACATATAAAGTCAAGAGATAATAACTTTGAAGTGATCTTCATCTCCAGTGACAAAGACCTAACTTCCTTCGACGAGTTCTTTACTGCAATGCCCTGGTTAGCTATTCCATTCGGTGACAACAGAGAGGCTTATCTAAGTCGTTTATTCAAGGTATATGGGGCTCCTAAATTGGTTGCAATCGGACCTAACGGGAAAACCATCACAACAGAAGCCAGGGAACTCATTATGGTTCATGGGGCAAAGGTTTATCCTTTTACCAATGAGAGGTTGAAAGAAGTTGAATCTGAACTCGAGGAGATGACTAAGGGGTGGCCCGAGAAGGTGGAACATGCTCTTCATGAAGAGCATACACTTCTGCTCACAAGGCGTAATGTATATAAGTGTGATGGTTGTGAGGAAGATGGGCAGTTATGGTCCTTCAACTGTGAAGAATGCGATTTCGATCTACACCCAAAATGTGCACTGACAGAGGTTAATGGATTCAGAGATCATAATTTGAAGGATCATGAAACTTCAAGTGCTGGGTGGAATGATCATGTGTGTGTTAGTGCATCATGAAAACTTGTATTGATGCATTTTCTTAAGACCTAAAATTTATAATTTTACTGTAAGTCTGTAATTATGTTGTGAAGAATTGAGGAAAACTAGCAGAGAAAGGCAGATCAAGGTGCTATTTTAGTAAAGCCCTTGCTGTTGCATCAGTTGTAGTTCGGCGTTGTAAATTTTGTTGAGAGCTTTTCTTTTTCTTTCTTTCTTGAGTTTCTTCTGTCCTCATAAGTTTATGTAATTGATCCTGTTTGGTAAATTCATTCCTCTGTTATAATAATCAAGGTTGACATGGTTTTCAAATGGACTGTGAAACTGTTGCAAGCATTGATCACAATAGACACGCTTATCTTGATTGCAGGTTCTATCCTATAATCTAATTGTACCACATACTAGCCACTAGAAATCTAGATTCTAGAATGGATGCCAACTAACTAACTTGATTAAAGTCTTATGATATGCAAGTATGGTACCAAAAGTTAGGATCAAATCTCGTCTATATACATCAACCATCGCTGCTTTTTTTACACCAAAAATAAAGGTCACCAGTAGGGATGATACAAGGACAAGGATAAAAGATATAAACCGATAAAGAACAAAATGTACTACAGTTATTTACACCTTTTATTGTAAGACAGTTATATAAAAAATGACATGTGACATCTTTTTTCTAAAAAAAAATCACGCCACAATATGACTGAACAGTATGCAACTCCTATAGCAAGACATTAACCCATATGACACTAACCGAGTAACACGAGTAACCCTTATAACACTGAATGGGTAACCTCTATAACTTTGAAAAAGTAAACCCCATAATAGCATTGCATGGCCACCGACATAAAAGAGGAAGACCCTATTTTTTGAGCTTCTAAGCAAAGCATAGAATATCATATTTAGCATAGCACAACAGGTGTCAGCATATTATTAATACGATTATTAATACTCAATGCAATAGAGCTAATTAGGGTTCAACAGAACCGACCATTCCAAAATCGACCATTATAGCTCAAGTCTAAATTACAACATCAAAATCAACTTTCCATATTTTAAATATATTTTTTCTTATATATCCCGTGCATTTTGCACGGGTACACTCTAGTAATAATAATTGCATAGTACTTTGTTAAATAATAATAATGTCCTTTGTTAAATGTCCTTTAAGAAAGAAATAATAATAATCCTTTCTTAAAGGATATTAATACAAAGTAATATGCAATAATACTTCCCTATATATAACTTTGAGACGTAATCCATTTATACACATAATTAGCCTTCTGGTCCGTGCAATGCACGAGTTATTCATATAAAATTGTATTGAGAGATAAGTGAGGAAATATCAATAAGTTATTATAGGGTATAATATAAAATCGGAAACATAATTAAAGAAATTAAAATTTTGGAACTTTAATCGAAAAAGAGGCTTAAATAAAAGGTGGAAGGACTAAAATTAAAGAGAGAATAGGAAAAGCTTTAATTAAAGGAGAGAAAGAGATGAAGTGTGTATGAAATATGAAGTATTCCATATAAGTTTAATGAAAGAATTAAAAAGAATGGTGTAATAAAAAAATTAATAGTGTAAGATGACATGTGGCACTATGATTAGAAAAGTGTAATAGAATGGATGAGGATATGTGTCTTTCTTAGTTTCTTGGTTATAGTTTTTAAATACTAAGGGCCTGTTCTTATTGATTGAACTCAGCTGAACTGAACTGAACTGAAATGAATATTTTATAAGAGAAGGAAATTAGGAGCTGAACTGAACTGGAGTGAACTGAGCTGAACTGAACTGAACTAAACTGAGCTGAACTGAACTGAATTTCATCGTAAGAGAACAAGCCCTAAGTATAGATTAGTCGTTCATATACTTCTACTATTACATGAAAATTATCGTACATGGCACAAAACCTAATTTAATAATTAAACTAATCTATTGTACGTCAATGTTTTGAGTAAAATTTATTTTAGAAAAATGGTAACTTTTGTAATATATAAGAGTAACTTTAAATACTTGTAAGGTGAATCAAACTCGTCTTGCAATAACTTTATGAAAGTCCGTCAAATTTTTTTTTTTTTTTTTGGAAGAAAGATAGTCTGATAGGGCATATATATTAATTTCAGGAAAGTCCGCCGAATTTGTAATCATTACTTTATGGTCTTTATCCTTATTTTGTAGCCAACAATCAAATATCATATCATAGCATAACACTTCATATCACTAATATATAAAGCTGGTCTCACATCCACGTCACGAGATAGTAATACTTGGCATTTCAGTTTTTCGCCAAGCGTCGTGCTACAGAGGCAACAAATAGTATACTAAATAATCAAATTTTGGAGGGATTTTTGAAGATAAAAATGTTGTATAGAGTTTTATTATCGATACACGACTAATATTTCGTATATACAAAAATAATCATATTTTAAAAAAAATCTAGGGCTTGTTTTGGCATCAATTTTGGTTTTCAGTTTTTTGTTTTTTTTGAAAACCAAAAACAGGAAACAAGAAAAAGGTGTTTCCACTTTTCTGTTGTCAGTTTTCAAAATTATCATAATTTTGATAAGTTTATATAATTTTTGATTTATTATGGGACACATATCATATACTTTTAGAAAACAAAAAACCGAAAAACAGAAAACCACAACAATGCCAAACGAACCCCTAATAACTCGATTCTATTTCCATCATAAAATTCAATATATATATATATATATATATATATATATATATATATATATATATATATATATATATATATATATATATATATATATATATATATAATAGAGAATTAGTAAAAATAAGTTGTAATCGGTAAAACTTTCAGTTATAAAAATATTTAAGTATAATGTCGCTTGTTCAAATATCTTGCATTATCAAAAGTGGTTATATGATCGTATTTAATAATCAAACAAAAAGGTTTATCGTAAAATTAAGGAAAATTTGAATTTTGGTACCTCAAAAATGGGGGTAATTGAATTTTGGTACCCATTTAAAATTTTATTTTAAATTAGTACCTCAAAAATTACTAAAATATAGGTATCAGTACCTCCGTTAGCATTCTGTCAACTTTGCCGTTAGTGGGTCCCAGCTACCAAACTTCCCTCCCTTTATTCTTTCTCTCTCTTCGATTCTAATTGAATTCCCTCCATTATACTCTCTCTCTCTCTCACTCTCTCTCTCTCTCTTTCTCTCTCTCCCTATCTCTATTTTCCCTGTTCATCCATAATCAAAGCTCTTAACCATATGCAATTACTCCATTGTCCAAATTCAACCACAATTACTTTCTCTCTCCCCTGTCAATTGCAAGGCTATAAATTTTTTTGCCTTTTTTTTCATTGTACCTCTTCAATTGACTAAAGCTTGTGTTCTTCTTTTGACTCGAACCACACATCAGCAAGCAACTGAGAAAGGCTGTAGCTTGGAGTCGTCATCCCCATTGACAGAAGTAGGAGATTCTTCTGACAACGACCAGGTATGATTCCCTTGACTTTTTTTTACTGTCCATTAATGGTTTGTTGCGCAATTTTGTTGAAATTTGTGGACATTTTTGGAAAAAAAATAAGTAAACCCTAGATTAATGTGTTTGGATTAAATTATCAATTAAATTGAAATAGATTTAAAATTTAGTTACAGATGCATGTGTTAGGGTATTTGTGTTGTTGAAGTTACTGTATTGTGTGCTTTAGTGTAATGAATTGGTTTAGGGTGTGACATAAAGCATGTTACAATTGTTACAGTTGCTGAAATTTTCGTTAGTGATTAGGGATGTCAATATTAAGTGGATATCCACTAACCCGCTCCACCCGCAATAAATAAATGGATGAAAACCCGAATTAAATGGATGAAAAGCGGGTGACGGATGAAGCGGGTGACGGATGAAGCGGATGATGGATCGGATCGGATATGGATGATACTTTTTTCACCCACTAATCATCCACCCACCCGTTTAACATATATTAATTTTTTAATCTAAGAATTTTAATAATAAAATCTGAAATGTGCAAGAAAATTATATGTATTTTTTTGTTGCAAATTAATTTTTCAAACAATATATTGTTATTGTTTCCTTTTTAATTAATAAAATTAATAAAACTATTGTACAAATAACCGAAAATTAAAGTTATGTGAGTTTTTTTCAACTTTAATACTCATCCATTAGTCATCCGCTCCACCCGTTTCATCCGCGGATGATGGACGGATGGATATGGATGATGGGTGAAGCGGATGATGGATGGATGTGGATGGAGCGATTAGAGTAATGGATGGATGCGGGTGAAGCTCCACCCGATCCGAATCCGATCCATTGCCATCTCTATTAGTGATATAGATAAATGGTTAATTACATGCTTTGTTCCTTAATTTGTAGATTACTCAAATGGATGAGCTTGATAACACTGTTGACATTAAGATAAGACTTTTTGGGGGTTTTGTGTTTAAGAAAAGAAAAAGAAAGGGGAGTGAGTATCAAGTATATGAGGCTGGTTTTGTGTATTGGAGGTTAAATGTGCCTTTGTCATTTATAACTGTGTTGTACTTGAGATGGTTATGTGCTGAAGGGTTTAGGGAAAAGGGGTGGGCAGTCACTCACATTTATGTCCTGCGGTACAAAGAGAAGGGACAAACATGGATGAATGGAAAAAGGAGATTAGAGGATGATGAGGCTTTAAAGGGGTTTCTTGAGGCAAAACACAAAGATGGGTACTTGGAGTTGTTTGTTACTATTTCTGAGCAAAACCCCCCTGACCAAACAAATTCAGCTCAGATTGTAAGCCCAAGTCAAAATCCAAACATAAGACCACCCAAAGCCATTGAAAATCCCCCTAAAGTCAGCCCACCTCAATCTACACTTACTGAAAAAGGAACCAAACCCCAAGTTCAAGAAAAGTGCCCTGGTAAACACACTCCTAAAAAACTTGTACTTCTTTAGTGTTGAGGAGGAGCCCTAGGTGGCAACAGTCTAACCCAGTAAAAGTAAGTGATACTACAGTTAGTGAGCCATTAGTTAGGAGGAGTCCTAGGTTTTACTCAGGAAGTGAATTGAGGGTGGGAATTGATAAAGGGAAAGGGAAGCTGACTGAAGTTGCTGGGTTGGGAAACAGGAGAGCTAAATCAGAGGGGAAAGGAGGGGGTAAGGCACAAAAAAAGTTGTTCATTGATGATGAGGAGAGTGATTATGGTTCTTCAAGTGAGGATCTTAGTGATATAGATATAGATTGGAATCCAGGAGAGGAGGAAGAGGGTGATTCTAAAGATGAGGGGTTGGATGAGGCTACTGGTAACATTCTAGGTGATGTGGAAAGGAGTTTGGCATTGGTGCAGCCTGGGTTTTCAGGACAGGGGAGTAAGCATAAGTTGGATCAACTTGTTAAAGATCTAGGGCAGGCTGATGTACAACTTAAGGAAGAAGAAACTGATGATGATGAGCTGAGAAGTGAGCATGGTTCTGATGAGGAGATAGATGATAGTCCTTGGTTTAGAGAGGATACAAATTTCAAGAAACCTAAGAACTCATGCCATTGAAAATAGATATGAGTTCTATTTTCTACACAACAACAAAGAGAAGTTAACCACTTTCTGTAGGAAGAGATGTGGTTGTCAATGGGATTCAAAGAGGAGTCAGCTGCCTATTTGTCAGTGCAGTGAGGAAGTGAGGAGATGCAAGTATAAGGTTATTGCAAGGCCTTTGTTCAAGAGTAGTGCTTGGCAAGTTCAGGATCTAAAGTTGGAACATAATTGTATGAGGAGCAACATGAATGCAAATGTTACTGCAGAGTACTTAGCTGAGAAATATGTTGAAAAGTGGAGAAGCAACCCTAGTGGGAAGATAAACAACTTTAGGGATAGGGTTTTAAGTGACTTGGGCATTAAGATTGGATACTACAAGGCATGGTTAGCTAGGGCTAGGGAAAAATTCATGATTTATGGGTCTGCTTCTGAACAGTATGCCAGAGTATGGGATTATGGGAAGGCAGTGCAGAAATATAGCCCAGAGACTGTAGTGAATGTGGTGGTTGATCAATTGGATAGGCCAGAGCCACCACTGTTCTTGAGGATGTTTGTGTGCCTTTCCCCATTGGTAAGGGGCTTCTTGAAAGGTTGTAGGCCTTTAATAGGGGTGGATGGATGCCATTTGAAGGGCTCTTACCCTGGTCAGATTTTGGTAGCAGTGGGAAAGGATGGGAACAACATCATCTATCCCTTTGCATGGGCTACTGTAGAGGTTGAGAACAAAGAAACTTGGTGCTGGTTCTTGGAGTGCTTGAAGCAAAGTCTAGATGATTTGGCAATGTGAGGTGGCTTCACTTACATGTTAGATAGGCAGAAGGTTAGAACAGCATCTACCATTTCAGTTTTATTTTGTGCAATTGATTTTGATTTGAATATGTTTTATTTGTAACTGACAATTACTTGTCAATTTTGTGTGTTAAGGGGCTCCTTGAAGCATTTGAGGAGATGGTGCCCTTTGCTGAAAAGAGGTTTTGTGTGAGGCATATATGGGCCAATTTCAAATTGCAGTTCACAAGGTCCACATTCAAAGAGTTGTTTTGGAATGCTGCTAGAGCCACAACTTGGGTATGAACTGCACTTATGATACTCTTCCTTGTTTGTTTATTAGCATGCACTTATGTACAAAGTTGTGAATTATTACCAAGTGACAGTATGTAAGCATTTATGTGCTCAGTTATGTGCTCAATTTGTATTATGAATGGTAACTTTGTGGTCTAAGTTTGTATTCTGGTCATTTCCTTTATATTAGAATGTTGTATTATGCTCATTTTGTATGCTAAGTTAATATGCTCAGTGTATGTGCTCATTTTGAATTCAGTTTATATGGTCAGTGTATGTGCTCTTCCTTGTTTGTGTATGCTCAGTTTGTTAGCTCATTTTTTTGTATTATTCTTAGTTTGTATGCTCAGTTTGTTAGCTTAATTTGAATGCTCAGTTTATATGGTCTGTTTATGTGGTCATTTGCTCATTTTGTATTATGCTCAGTGTATGCTCAGTTAATGCTCAGTGTATTATGCTCAGTGTATGTGCTCATTTTTTCTCATTTTTTTGCTTAGTTTATGTGCTCAATTTAGAGTGGTATTTTAGGGCCTTTTTGTCAAGCTTCTGTCAGTGTGAGCTACTCTAGGCTATGTTCTGGTAGTGCTCAGTCATGGTCATAATGTGCTCATTTTTTGGCTCATTTTTTTGCTGAGTTTATGTGCTCAATTTAGAGTGGTATTTTAGGACCCTTATGTGTATTTCTCTTCACTTATTGTAGGCTGATTTTGAAATTGCAATGGAATCCATAAGGTTCCTGAGTGAGGATGCCTATGAATATCTAGACAACATCCCTGCCCAACATTGGTCTAGGCATGCCTTTTCAACTAATTGCAAATCTAATATGCTTTTGAACAATATGTGTGAAACCTTCAATGCTTGCATTAGAGAAGCTAGGGATAAACCTATCCTAACCCAAATGGAATGGTTAAGGAGGTATGCAATGAAAAGGCACAATGACAAGTGGGAGGGTGTGAAAAAAATTGAAGGAAAAGTGATGCCTTATGTGAGTAAGCTATTTGAGAGAATTGAGAGGGTGGCTAGGCATTGCATAGTGCAGGTTTTAAGGGATGACACTTATGAGGTCAACCTAAATGCAGACCAAGTCACAGTTGACCTTCAAAGTAGAACATGCACATGATACCACTGACAATTAACTGGCCTCCCTTGTGTGCATGGGTTTGCTTGTATATTAGACAAGAGAAGTGATCCAGAAGAGTATGTGGACCACTATTACACAAGGGAGAGATATTTAGAGGCATATGACTTGCCTGTACAACCTATGCCAGGTCCCAAGCACTGGGAAAGGATTCAGCTAAGGGAGCCACTGCCACCACCTGTGAGAGTCATTCCTGGAAGACTTAAGTCCAAAAAGAGAAAGAAGGAAAGGGGAGAGGGTGTACCAGATGCAGCAGAGGGTAGTTCACAAAAAAGGCAGAAGAGGTGCCAAAAATGTGCTCAATTTGGACACTATGCCAAAACTTGCTCCAATATGCCTGCAAAAGTGAAACAGTCTTCTTCCCTTCCTAACACAAAGGGAAAAACTGCTGTAAACACACCATGGGTGGTAGAACAGAGGAGAATCAAAGCAACAAGGGCTTCACACAAGGTCATTTCTGAATTTTTTCCCATTTTCATGTGAGTTTGCCTTTTTTTGCTATGTTTTAATTGGTGTCCATCCCTCCATATTTGCAGACAACTCCTGAAGCTTCAGCAGGACCTAAAAACATTGCAAATAAGAAGTTCCCACAAGAGGAGGATAAGAAGAAAGCTGCAGTTGCTGCAGCAAAAGCATCCTCAAAAGCTGTTGCAGCACCAACATCTCAAGGAGCAGAAGCATCCAAAAGGGGAGCTGCAGGAAGAGCAACAACATCTTCTCAAGGACCTAATACAAAGTCAAGGCAATCTGCAGGAGCTGAACCATACCTCTGTAGCCAAGCATCAACCACAACAACAGCAAAAAAAAACAACAGCAACCAGGCAAAGCAAGAAAAAAAATTAGTGCTAAGTTTGAACTTTGTTGAACCTGTTCCTCTGACAATTTCTATATTCAATTTGATGAACTTATATATTTAGTAGTCAGTTTTTGTACTAAGTCACATGTACTTAGACATGTATATGTATATATCATATCACTCTATTTTAGTAGACAAATGAAGCACATATATTTCAAGGGCAATAATTTTTGAAATGGTATTCATACATAAATCTAAATAATTGTTAGCAAGTTCACTACAAACCAACAACAACTAAAATTAAGTACATTACTTAGACATAATATCCTGGAATTCCTCAAACTCCCCTAAACAAGTTTAATGACTACACTAACTCCTAAAACCATAAGAAATACACAAAGTGCAACCACTACAGTCAATTGAACCCTGTCACCATTCCCATTGTTGCCTGTCATCTTCTTCCTATCACCAGACAAGGCCTTGCATTTAGTCTTCAATGTGTCAACTTCATTAAGCAAACACCTCCTTTGCCCAACAAGATTATCAACCTCCCTTTGCAAAGAATTCATCTCAAACTTCATCAACTTCTTGTCAAGCAGCAGCTGGTTGATCACCTCCCTTTGCCAATCAGTTTGATCTGAAGCAACCCATTCAAAACATTTGCATCCCCTTGTCTCAGTGTTTGGATCCCAAAATTTGCAAGCCTTGAACTTGCGCCCAGGATTGTCCCTTGTCCAAGATGTCAGACTTGCTAGTGGCAATCCACAGTTACACTTCTTCAGTATAGAGGGAGATTCAGTATTCCATGACATTTTTACTCCTGCAAAAAGCAAACCAAATAAATGGTGTTTCTAAAAGAGGAGAATAGCGCCTTAACGCAAGCACTAAGTAATTTCATTTCTTTACCTCAAACCAAATAAAGAGGCATTAGACAAAATAAACTACAACAACAATACCACTTAGCCACACCAAGCTCACACAAACCTTGTCAAACTGGTGGCTGACCACCATTATAAGGATAGCCAGGGGGTGGCCAATTCCCATTTTGTTTCTGCCTAAACCCCCACATACAATCTGCCAAGAACCCAGGATCATCAGTGGTGCCCACATGAATGGTGTAGATGTCCTTATTAGGTAGCCTCCTAATCATTTTGAACACATCACCATCATCTTCTAAATCCCTATATTTCCCTTTATAAATGTACTGGAATTTGGGAAATAAGATATCTATAGATCCTTCTACTGGACCATCCATTTCACGCAAACGGTCTTCCCACTCTAGGCATTTATCCATCAAGTTGTCTTTACCTATTTCTACTTCAATGTCAATAACTACACTCAAGAACTTATATCTGAAAACCACCCTATTCTCAGCCATTCTGCAAATAAAATTGAAAAAAATATGCAACAAAAAACCCCAATTTCAGAAATATTACAAACATGCAAAATTAATTTCAATAAAACAACAGTTCCCAAAATTAATCCAATTTAAGAACCCTAACTTTTCTACAGCATCAAAAAACAAATTACAAGAGCATTATTCAATTAATCACACAATTGGTAGTACAAACTACAATGTCAATAACATATGAACCACAAATACATCAAAATTCTACTCAAATCAACTACAAATATAGCAATTATATACAAAATTTGTCTAAACTGACCTCTTTTTTCCGCCAACCAGACCTTCACAAAATTCTTCTACAATCTTCGCACAACCTTCGCAATTCAGCAATTCACAACAACCCTAAGTGTAATTCAATTTGTCTCCCAGAATTTTAATGTTTTGATTTTTCAATTTAACCAGCAGCAAAATGGGAAAATAATGAACAAAATCGTTCTTTAAAAGGAGGGAGTTAACAAACTAGCCGTTATACTGGGACCTACTAACGGCAAAGTTGACAGAATGCTAACGGAGGTACTGATACCTATATTTTAGTCATTTTTGAGGTACTAATTTAAAATAAAATTTTAGATGGGTACCAAAATTCAATTACCCCCATTTTTGAGGTACCAAAATTCAAATTTTCCTAAAATTAAATAAACAACCTGGGCATCACCCGGGGCCACATAGATGACAAAATAGGTATTATTGTAACACATAGGATGTTAAGTAAGTGAATTTTAGATAGTTTTTAAGATAAAAATGTTGTGTATTGTTTTATTATCGATATACTTCTAATATTTTATATATACAAAATTAATTGCAACTTTTAATAAATATCTTATAACTCAGTACTATTTCCATCATAAAATTCATTTTAAAAAGTTCTTTAAAATGAGACTCATTTATAATATGCTTTAATAAAAAAAATAGAAAATCAGTTTAAATAAGTTTTAATCAGAATATATAATTTTAGTTTGTTAAAAATACTTTCAATTCATTAGAAACAATTTAAGTGCAATAAATAAATATCAAATTAATTAATAATAACATAAATATCTATTTACAAATAAAAGTATAAAATTACAATATAATATAAATATGCGATATGATATCATATATCTTAATATTTTACATCATCAAAAGTGGTTATTGGATTGTATTTAACATTAAGATAAAAGGTTTAGGACAATCCGAGAATCGACCGGGCACAAAACTAGCATATATATAAAGGAAAGTTTTTTCCCGAGTTTTTAGAGAGCCACAATGGATTTATTTTCTTAGGCGCAATGTAGGAATATAAATTTTACTAGTATCCAGTTAAATAATAGATTATTAATTTTTTGTTTAGAATTAAAATTTTCAAATGCCACGTAAGCAAATTTGGCGAATGAGATTTTTAAATTTAAATTAATTAAATAAAAAAAATTATCTTTTGATATTAGGAATTTTATCTAAGTATATAACAAGCAAATTTTAGCACATAAATAAAAAAAAAAAATTTAAATTCAAACAAACCATACATCGCTCGGATTTCATTTAGTTACATATATACACACAGTACACAAATTAAGCGTTATATATACTTCTTATATTGTTTTTTTTTTATGTTTGCTATAAGGGAAAAAAAAGTTACAACAACATGACACAGTCATCAACAAAAATAAAGAGCGTTTGTCAAAATAAAAATACAAAGAGCGAAAGATGGGTTAGAGCTAACCTTGGAGTCAGGCAAAGCTCTAGAACCTCCACGTTGGACACGAAGACTAAGCCTTGGTCACTGAATGAAGACCTACGCCGTGGTGTAGGTTAACCCGGCTCATTACTACTTCACCCGTATTGACAAGCATGGTGGTTCAAACCCAAATTAGAACTGCAAGTTCGAATTTATTGTGAAAAACCAAAACAAAAAGTTTACTAATATATTCTCTCGCATCTCCTCTTCCCTCCTCCTCTCTTCTAGGGTTTCTCTAAAATCTTGGCCATTTAGGCCAAAAATAGTCAAATTTTGAGGAAATTAGACTATTTCCGACCCTTTTCCCTTAATTTTCTTTAGTTTTGCAATTTAGGTTTCAATAAATCTACACTAGTACTGTAGATATTCGTCCGTCTCCCTATGGTGGAGTGTCTCTCTGTGGCGGAGTTGTTAGTTTAGTTGTTTGTTTATGTTTAGGGTTTATTTGTGTTAGGATTTGTAAAAAAGGTAATCATTTTTTGCCTTATTGTCAGTTTATTGGTAAAGATTTGTTCGGGATCGCAACGATTGTCAAGTTTTCAAGCGAATCAGATGAAAATCATCCTTACGGCTACAACAAATCGTTAGATCGTCTTTCCAAAAATGTTGTATATTCCAGCAATGTGTGCGAGAGTTGTACCAGAGTGCAAGATCTTTTCAACGATCGTAGCTTTGATTAAGGAAATCCTTGTTTGATTAGGGCCTGTTCTCATTGACTGAACTCAGCTGAACTGAACTGAATTTAACTGAACTGAATTGAACTGAACTGAACTGAAATGAATATTTTATAAGAGAAGGAAATTAGGAGCTGAACTGAACTGAATTTCAACGTAAGAGAACATGACCTTAATCTTATGTATTTGTTAATGTAGATTTCATTTATAGATGTCGTATGGATTTTTATGAATGAATTGATTTGTTTTTTTTTTTTTAAAAAAAAAAATCTATTGCAGTAGGGTTGATGATCATAAACCGCCTTATTGGTAGCACCTGCTTTGAGGTTCAGGCTATCCCTGTTAATGACGGCCTGCCGGTATCTTTCGCAACCTCCAAGTTAAATGCTCGGCAACTAAGGCTAAGGCCAAGGACAGACTAATGCACTATGGGCGGATCAACATTAGGACCAACATGATCCCTTACAAAAAACCGCCTCGGCCACGTACCCAAGATGATTGATGAACGAATTGAGGAGGAATATGATGATATGAATTTGATAAATAGGATTATTTTGGGTAATTTGTATTCAACTTAAGGTTTTTTAAAGTACGACTAACAATAAATTTTAACCGGCTATTGTTTTATGTTAATGTTGTATATTTGTCAAGTTTATCCTTTTAGAAGTTTTAGGCAAATTAGGTCTCCTTTGTATTGTATATATTGTCAAAAATATCAATACAAGGCCAAGCCGTTTTCTCCATTGTTCGGGCTTTTCACTTTCTTTCTTAAATTTTGCCTCAATAGTACTTGTCGCCATATACTTGTATCTTGTATAGTTGTATGTGATATGTAGCCTCAACTCTCAAGCTTTCATAACATAGCAAAGGATTATCAATATGAATGAATAATTATATATTATCTTCTAAACCTTTAAAAACATTATAAAAAAAATAAAAATAAAAATAAAAAAAAACATTATTCACCAAATTAATGTTTCCGTAACAAATAAAAAGCAAACTGGACCAACTATTGTGCACAAGCTTTTCACACAATAAACCCAATTTTTCTATTTTAATTACTCCCTTCGTCCCTTTTTTACATTCCTGTTTGTAAAATTACACAGAAATTAAGGAACTAAGAATAAAACAAATAATAATAAAACAAAACACAATGAGAAGTACAAAACATTAAATGATGTCATTGAGAAAAAAAAATAGATTTATATTTAATGATGTCATGTCATCAATCCTTTGCCAAAAAAAAAAAAAACCAATAACATGCTCCCATTGGAAAATTAAGAACCAATCATATTCATTTAAATTTAGGAGTGAGAATATGAAAGTAAGAGTGAGAAAATAAGAGTGAGCATTAATTACATAACAGAAAAGAGGGATAATTGGGATATTTGAAAAAAAATACTTACTAAAAAAGGAAAGGAGGAATGTAATTTTAGAATAACCAAAAAAGGAAAGCATGAATATAAAAAAAGGACGAAATGAGTAGTAAAATAAGTTCAATAATTTTTTTAAAATAAAAAAATAAAGATTTAAATAAATAAATAAATACGAAGTAATAAATAAATAAATAAAAACACACATGTAGAACCTAACTACGGAGTACTCCGTATTACGTACTCTCTCCGTTTTTAAATTCTTGCTCCACTTTTCATTTGCGGCCGTTTTAAATAATTGCTCCATTTTCTTATTTGAAAAGCTTTAACAATATTTAATTAATTTCTCGCACCAAGTGGTCCCAACATATATTCTCTCCCCTACTTTTGCAGTTTTGCTTTTTATAATTTTTTATTCTTCCACCAAACCCACTACTTTTATATTTTATCACTTTCTCTAGTTTTTCTTAAAACTCCGCACATGAAAAATTAGAACAAATATTTAAAAACGGATGGAGTATTATATAATACTGATAGAGTATAAAACAAAAGATTGAGTTGGTCCTCTAACAAATACGGACTTTGATCTTGATTAAAATATATTGAACCGTCCAAGAAGTTTCTATCGTGTCACTTTCATAGTTTCATCTTCATTAGTAAGGAAATGATGAGGATTGACTTCGAGTCGTCTTTTTTTATTCTTACCCACGCTATATTTCTGTAATATTTCCCTATTTTTCTCACTCTATATAAACTCATTAAACACCGTTGTCATCATCATTCATTCTACCAATTAATCCCAATTAATTATTACAATTTCACAAAATCTGCAAAATTTAAGTCTGAAATGGCTGATTCTTATGATTTGAGCGCTCTTCTTTCTACAGAGGAGAGAGATTTTCTCATTCGCAACAATGGTGACCAGGTTATCTCCTTTCTCTCTTACCTTTTTTTTTTTTTTTTTTTTTTTTGATACTTTTAACGATTATAATTTGTAAAGTTATTAACTTTAGCTTACTTTATGATATGGGTATTATGAAATTTCGCCATTCTATTAGCTTTAAACTTTTTAGTTGCTTTTGTAAGGGGAAGGTTCATTTATTCCAAATTTTTGTAATTTATTGATCTTTTTGTTAAAATTAATTTTGCATTTTCATTCTATTAATTTTTTATTGGTAGGAAGATTAATTATCATCCTATTTCAGGGGTTTAATTTAAGTAATACATAAATTTTTTGGGGTATTTGTATCTTTTGATGATCAGTAGGGTTTTTCATCAACCCTGTTCTGGGGTTTATGTACATTAGATCAATTTATTTTCAATGTTAGCAAATCTAAATGTTTCTGATAAAAATGTTATGTTTATGTTTTTCATGTTTGATTGCCTGAAGGGGGTTGATTTGATTGTTTATGGATGTTGTTATGCTTTGGGATGGTCGACTTTTTGGGGTTTATGTAAATAAGGTCAATTTAATTTCAATGTTAGCCAATGTGTAGAGCATAATGTTATGTTTGTATTTCATGATACGATTGCCTGAAGGTGATTAGTTTGATTGATTATTGATGTTGTTATGATTTTGGGATGGTTGACTTTGAATTGAAGCAAGTATTTTTGGTATTGTGTTTTAAAGTTTTGATGATTATGTCCTCTTTTGTTGGATTGCTAAAGTTGGTCAGTTAAAATGTTTATGGGTGTCAATTTAATTGTTTATGGATAATATGATATGATTTTGATTTGTTAAGTTTATGCTTAAGTGGGCATGTGTTCTATTGTTGGATTTGAAGTTCCGACAATCGAATTTTGATGTGATATTTGGTGGTCATTGTAGGTCAAAATCAATGATCTGAGTGGAAAGACTGTGGGTCTGTATTTCTCTGCATCATGGTGCCCACCTTGCCGTGGTTTCACCCCTACTTTGATTGAAACATACAAAGAACTCTCTGACAAGGGGGACTTTGAAATCGTCTTCGTTTCATCGGATAGAGATGACGAATCCTTTCAGGGTTACTTCTCTAAGATGCCATGGCTTGCTGTTCCTATTTCTGATAAAGACACAAAAAAGAGCTTGGGGGAAAAGTTCAGTGTGATGGGAATCCCTCATCTTGTGATCCTTGATAAAGATGGGAAAGTCTCAACCAGTGAAGGGGTGGAATTGGTCATGGAAAATGGTGCCCAAGCATACCCGTTTACGCCGGAAAGAATCAATCAGTTGAAAGAGGAGGAAGAGGCTGCAAAGAGAAACCAAAACTTGAAAACACTTTTGGAAAATGGATCCCGAGATTATGTGATTTCAAGTGATGAAAAGAAGGTATGATTCATTTTATCCACCTGGTTGTTGAATTTAGTTTCTTGGTTTCTTATGTTGTTGAAGACCTTTGACAATGTTAGGAGTATTTGTTTTAGAGTCTAGGTTTTGGAACTTGGAAAGTATAGAACGAATAGAAGGAATTTAGTTCTCAAATCTACTCCATATATCAAATCTCCTATGGGCTATGGCAATATAATTCATAAACTATGGTATAAATGTCCTTTGAATTGGATTTTTAAAGGGTTTTAGATAAACTAAGATGTTTGATGCTTTGTACTGAAGTTGATGTACATGCTTACATACCAAGTGAATTTGGAAGTTTAGGAAAAGATATGATTGAAATCCTTTTGTTACATGAGAGTGCGAGTCACATACTTTTGTTTCTGGAAGTCAGAAAATGTTCAGATTTGTTTCACATTATCTTAAGTTACTGTAAATTTTGGTATATATACTCTGTTTGTTACCTTTCCTAGATATTCATTTGCTTTGCTTAAATTAATTTTGATTTCCCATCAGGTCTCTGTGAGTGAGCTTGAAGGGAAAATGGTTGGCCTCTATTTCTGTGTAGGCTCCTATAAGCCCTGCACTGACTTCACCAAGAAGTTGGCGGAGGTTCACAAGGAACTCAAGGAGAAAGGCGAGAACTTTGACATTGTATTAATCTATTTGGATGATGATGATGAAGACGGTTTTAAGGAAGCGCTGGCACAACTGCCATGTTTTGCCTTGCCCTTCAAGGATAAGAAGATTGAAAAGCTTGCTCGTTACTTTGAACTGGCATCCATTCCCAGAATGGTCATAATTGGGCCAGATGGAAAAACTCTAAATCCAAATGTTTCAGAACTGATAGATGAGCATGGTGCTGCAGCCTACCCTTTTACTCCAGAGAAGCTGGCTGAGCTTGCTGAGATTGAGAAAGGCAAACTTTTGTCGCAGACACTTGAATCAATTCTGGTTTCAGGAGAAAAGGACTATGTCATTGACAAAAGCGGTTCTAAGGTAAGGTTTCCCTTATTATTAATTTTTTTTTTTTTTTTTTTTTTTGCGTAAAGGGATCATAATTGGAAGGTTGCAAATGTACTTCAATTTTCTGCTATTCACTTCCGTAGTTAAAGTTTTGTTTTTCTTATTGTTGCTCAGGTGCCTGTATCTCAGCTTGTTGGGAAATATGTTCTTATTTATTTTTCCGCACACTGGTGCCCTCCATGCCGAGCTTTTACACCAAAGCTTATCGAAATATATCATGAAATAAAGGCAAAGGAGAATGCATTTGAGATCATATTTGTCTCCAGTGATCGTGACCAGTCCTCATTTGACGAGTACTATGCAGACATGCCTTGGTTGGCCCTCCCATTTGGTGATGAGAGGAAGACTTCCCTATCACGTAAGTTCAAAGTGCGAGGTATCCCATGTCTTGTGGCAATTGGACCAGAAGGTAGGACAATTACTACTGAAGCCAGACAGCTTGTAGGAGCTCATGGGGCAGATGCATTCCCATTCACTGAGGATCACATAAAGAATTTAAAAGAGAAAATTGAGGAGATGGCAAAGGGGTGGCCTGAGACACTGAAACACGAGCTTCATGAACACATGCTGGTGAAGACTCGTCGAGATGGTTATTATTGTGATGGATGTAATGATCAAGGGCATAGTTGGTCTTTCAACTGCAAGGAGTGTGACTTTGATCTCGATCCCAAATGTGCCTTGAAGAACGAGAAAACTGCAGAAGAGGGTGACGAGGGCAAGTTAGAGACCAAGGAAGGATATGTCTGTGAAGGTGATGTTTGTCGTAAAATCTAGATATGCACCTCTTTGGCGAGCCTAATGAGGGTCTTTGGATTTAAGGCTGTTTTCTTGTGTGTGATTTGTAACTAATGATGCTTTATGAATAAGGTTATTTGCAAGGAGTGCATTAGCTGGTTGTGTTGAGATTTCCTTCTTGATCTGTAAATTGTACTTTCAACATACTTTCATTGAAAGTAGTCAATGTGAGTTATGATTGACTATTATGAATGAGATGGATCCCAGTATTTTAACAAACTGTGACATTTTCATTTCTTACCCTGCAATTCTAAGATAGTGGATATTGAGTTACCCAATATTATGTCATTGCTTAGGGCCTCTTCTGATTTACTGAGTTGAATTGAATTGATTGGAGTTGAATTGAACTGAACTGAATATTTAATGAGAGAAGAAAATTAAGAACTGAACTGAATTGATTGGAGCTGAACTGAATTAAATTAAACTGAAAATAAGCTGAAGAGAACAGACCCTTGATTTAAAGTAAATGATACATTTTGTTTCAAAAAACGAAGTAAATGATGATACCTAAGTTGAATTATTTAAAATCACCATTAGCTCACCAAGTTACCTTAGATCCTAGAGGGCTAGGGCATATGAGGTTCCCTAGCATGATGCGAGCCGGCTTTACTGATAGAGTATGAAAATCAGCACAAGGCTACTATAGGCATGGTTTATTTGAGCACAAGACTCACTATCCCTGACGTGTAAGCTTGGCCCTTCCCCCTGACTAGTGTCCGAATCTAATCTTTTCTGTAACTAAGTTTTATGTAATTGATGATAAGATTAGTAATTACAGAGTAAATTTTTTTATTTATTTATTTTTATTTTTTTATACAGGTACTTGTTTGTAAAATAACTGTTGAAATCAATAACAAACAAAAAGATTAGAACTTTCCCGAGTTGAAGATCCCAAACTCAAGTCGCGCCGTGGAACAAAATCCACTGCCTTAGAAGTGAAATACGCCACCACCGGTACAAGTTTCCTAGTGACGCACACCCCCAAATTTAACGCAACTCTCTCCGTAATCCGTGCACCCGAACTCGAAGAGTGGAATTGCTCGAGAACTGTTCAGATCTCAAAGGGTAGGTTTTGTGTTTTCGGCTTGAAAAGTGAACGAATTCTTATGAAGAGACAAGTCTCGTATTTATATGAGTACCGGAAAAAGGAGACACGTAAAGCAAACCGACCTAGGAAAAAGGCGGGCCCGATCAGGCAAGAAACCGCCCGATCGGGCGCGAGATGCAGTTTTTCCAGACCTGGTGTCGCGCCCGGTCGGGCTATCTAGAAAACCCATCCCGGGCGAGCCATCGGGCGAAGACGCCCGATCGGGCTCATCAAAAACTCGAGTCCGTCGCCCGGTCGGGTAAGGGCCGCCCGATCGGGCGCGAGAGTTCTCCTATTTTCCTTAGCCACCTCCGCCCGGTCGGGCGAACCACCGCCCGATCGGGCGTGAGAATCCGTTTGCATTATTGTAGGGAATAATTTCAAGTTTTAATCCCACTAGCTTGAACCCCACTGTGATCATACACTAAAGTACGGTGGCGTCCAAAAGGGAAGAAGATAGAGCAAAAGAGTCGCCAACAAGTTTTTTTAGGAACTTGTAAACCGTTCACGAGGTGAAGGTTACACCCCTTAACGATCCATGAGATCGTCAGCTCCATAAGGTCTAGAACCAAATAAGGGTTCGGGGATGAAGGTACAAATCCAACCTAAAAGAGATTGAACCTGCCCTAATAATAAGCCTCTACTTTATTCTGATCGTATTCATGTGCGCTTTTTAATTAACATGCAATCAATAGGATTAACCCTAAACATGTTTATCTATGTTGGTTGAATTTAATGCACAAATAAACTATTATTGGCGATCACTTGAATTTATAATCACATTAACCCTAACAAGATTATTAATTATCTTATTAAGCGTGATTACAAGTACCAATTCCCTTTAAACATGCATAAAAAGGCGATCAAGCAATAACAATGAAATAATCATGAATAATAATTATAAATAAAATAATCATCATCAAAATAATAATAATAACAATATTCATGATCATCATAAATTATAACAATTATAATCATAATCATGTTCATGTTAAAGCATAATAAAAATAGCAAGATCCTAGGCATGATACTAACAAGATTAATAACAAACCCTAGCATGTCACTAAGAAATAAAAATCAAATCTTTAACCCTAACATGATACTAACAATCATAAATATTAGGAAGAACATAAAGGGCATCATAGCAATCATATTTAATATTAAAATTACCCTAGACATGATACTAGGAATATCATAATAATAATGTAAACATGATTTCTACATCATAACATCAATAAATCAATTAAAGCACTTACTTTGATACTTCGTACCTCTTTCTAATAACAAAATACACACGTTAGTAACTTCAAGGAAAATAATAATCAAAACAATTAAATTAAATAATTGAAATAGAGATTTGGGACCAAACCCTCAGAAATTAAACCTTTCACGTGTAGGGCGAAGGCAACTTCGAATATGGTTAGGTGTTTCTAGATCTTGTTAATGCGGAATTTTGTATTTGAAAAGCAAGGTTTAGAACAGAGAGAGAAAGAAAGAATGATTAAGAGAATGCTAATTAAAACTGATTGTAGGTGATAACTCGTGAGAATTGGTGAATGATGAATGTAGATGAATGAAAACGGAGTTTTTAATACGTTATTTATAGAGAAAATCAGCCACAAAGATAAAATAAACAAAACAGAGTCTGACGCACAAAAAAACAGAGTTGGCGCAAACCCTGGCTAACTGGCGCTAGGCACCAATGGCTAGCGCCAGGCGCTAGGCCTGGTTCCAGGCGCCAAAGCCTGGGTTCAGGCGCCAAGCCTGGTTTTAACGCGTTTTTGAAAATTAGATAAATTTGCCGTACTGGAGGATAAAATCATATATTTTCCTCGAAAATACTATTTGATTTTGATTAAAATTCTGAAAAGTCAACAAAAAGTCAATTTATCAATGCTAATTGAATTAGGAATGAAAAGAACCTTCTAGAAGAATCTAGAAGACTAAAACCATTCCTAATTGCATTAGGAATTATAAATCATATTAGGTCCTCCTCTAGATCATTGGGCCGTATATAAAGCACAAACCGGGCCCAGTTTAGTAAATTGGCCATAACTTCCTCAATATTCATCGGAATTGGGCTTATAATATATCGTTGGAAAGGTCTTTTCAAGCCCCATCCAACTACATTACTATTGGACCCATATCATGGACCCACCAAACTTGATTGGCTGTTTTCTTAAAATAAGTTTTCAAAAACAGAGAGAAGAGAAAAGAACTTAAAACTTTCCGCAACACTAGACTTTCCACACTTTCACTTCATTCGATTATGATTCGACGTGAAAGGTACTCATCACCGGGTTTGGTTTTGGGGAGACACAAATGTGTGTCTACAGAAGCCCCCACTTTGACTGAGTTTGGAGAAACGCAAGTTTCGAAAACAAAAGTCAAAGTATCGATAGGGACGGAGAATGATTCAGAACGTTCTGCGATCCTAAATCACTCTTATAACGCCGATACCTGCAAACTAGCGTTAGTTAAACAGATAAAAGAGTTAAGAAACGCGTATCTTGCACCGTCGAGCACACGTCTCTGAAAGTAACCGAGTGTTGCTGCCGCTTTACTGTTGTTTTGATGACCTCCTGCAAGCTAGAGAATGTCATCCCGCTTGAAAACCGCTACGCCCGTAACTGCTTCCAAATTAGAAGATTGCTCCGCTTGAAACGATCCTCCTCCGCATTGATAATATTCCACGTCCAAGGGAATACTATCGAAGATTGCTTCTCTTGAAACAAATCCTCATCCGCATTGATAATATTCCACGTCCAAGGGAATACTATCGAAGATTATTTCTCTTGAAATAATCTCCATCCGCATTATGACCATCTTCCATGCCTAAGGGAACATGATCGAAGACAACTTCGCCTGAAATTACCTCCAGTTGTTTGTGACAACTCTCCGCAAGCTAGGGAATGTCGTCGAAGATATCCTTACTTGAAGTCAACCTCATTTGATGCGATAATTTTCCAAAGGAAATTACCAAAGACCCACGCCTGTCGATCTTTAAAAGTTCGCCTGAACTTTGCTTCCGCTATGCCTGTATGTTGGCGCTTCCGTTGCTTGGAACCTGTACGTCGGTGCCTTTTTTGCTTTTGAATCTATATGCTGGTGCTTTTTGCTAATGAGCCAATGCTTAGGCGCTTTAAGCTAAGTGAGACGATCTTTTATCAGGTCGATCACTTTATGTAATCAAGCCGATTACTAAATCATGTCAAATTGCTTAGAGGAGCTAACTGGCATAACAAGGAACCTAAAAATATGTTGCAGAAAGATAGAACAACCTCACCAAGTGGCTGGGTGCTCTGGCGTCACTAAAAAGCTATCAGCGCCACTTAATTAGTCTTAGCGCCAGGCGCCAAGTCTAACTTTTGACGCCAATGCATAGGGCTTGGCGCCAGCACGGGGATTTCCTTAAATACCACTTTCCTCTTCATTTCACTGCTTTGCTCGTCGCGAAACTGCTCGAAAAAACCCAAAAGCTTCAATTGCTCGGTTCTTTCTCGTTTCTCAACCGAATTCACTCAAATTTGTTGCAAATTAAAGCTCTTTTCATCTATTTTCCCGATCTATGTAAGTTTTCTTCAAACTCACATCAGTTTTTATGAATTTTTGGCATGTTTATTCACGAATTTCATGTAAATTCGAAATTTATAATGCTCAATTTACTTTGTTTGTCAAGTTTTATGCCATGAAATTGCTTGATTATGTTCATATATTTCCTTGGGAGTAATTTGAGACTTGTTTGACTCAATTCGGTGAAGAAATGAGCAATTTTCCATTGTTGGACCTCCTAAGGTCGTGAAGAACAATGTGGCTTATTCTTGATGTTTTTGCTAGCAATTCTTGTCCAATTTGCCACAATAATTACTATAGTGTTGCAATAAATTGTATGATTGCTTGAAAAATGTCGTTATACTCAATTTGAATTTGTGCTCTATTTTAGTACTACGTACTCTGTTTTCCGCGAACATAGTATCATGCAGCTAGGCGAACCTTAGATACTATAGAACCTTAATTTATGATGATTTTGCACAATGTAGCATGGCTAGACAGCGAGGCTCGGGTTCACAGTCCCGAAACACTCGACGGGAGCATGAGCTCGTAGAGGATGACGTCACACCTTCCACTTCGCTTAGTCGACTTCCCGAGTGGGACGAGCGGACCCTGTTCTTCGCCCCCGTCCACCACATTTCTGAGAGGGTGAGACGAGGCATCACGGTCGGGAGGACGTGCTATCACGGTTCTGGCTGTGATGGTTTGGGTGATTTGTACAAGATGTACATCGCCGGGGATCTTGAGACGAGACTCCTATGGGAGTCTTGTGGACTGTTGTAGACACCCATTTGTGTCTCCCCAAAATCAAACCCAGTGATGAGTACCTTTCACATCGAATCATAATTGAATGAAGCGAAAGTGTGGAAAATCTAGTGTTGCGGAAAGTTTTATTTTCTTTTCTCTTCTCTCTGTTTTTGAAAACTTATTTTTAAGAAAACAGTCAATCCAGTTTGGTTGGTCCATGATATGGGTCCAATAGTAGTGTAGTTTGATGGGGCTTGCAAAGACCTTTCAACGATATATTATAATCCCAATTCCGATGAATATTGAGGAAGTTATGGCCAATTAGGAATGGTTTTAGTCTTCTAGAATCTTCTAGAAGGTTCTTTTCATTCCTAATTCAATTAACATTGATAAATTGACTTTTGTTGACTTTTCAGAATTTTAATCAAAATCAAATAGCATTTCCAAGGAAATTATATGATTTTATCCTCCAATACGGCAAACTTATCTGATTTTCAAAAACGCGTTAAATTTAAGCTTGGCGTCTGACCCCAGGCCTTGGCGCCTGGAACCAGGCCTGGCGCTAGTGTTGATGCCTGGCGCCAGCTAGCCAGGGTTGGCGCCAGCTCTGTTTTTTATGCGTCAGACTCTGTTTTGTTTAATTTATCTTTTTGGCTGATTTTCTTTATAAATATCGTATTAAAAACTCCGTTTTGAATAATCTACATTCACCTACAATCAGTTTTCATTCGCAATCATTAATTATCTAATTCTCTCTTAATCATTCACCAATTTTCATGATCTACAATAAGTTTTAATTAGCATTCATTCATCGTTCTTCTTTAAAACTTTGCTTTTTCATAGAAAATTCCGCATTCACAAGATCTAGAAACACCTAGCCATATTCGAAGTTGTCTTCGCCCTAGACGTGAAAGGTTTAATTTCTGAGGGTTTGGTCCCAAATCTCTATTTCAATTATTCAATTTAATTGTTTTGTTTATTATTTTCCTTGAAGTTACTAACGTGTGTATTTTGTTATATATTAGAAAGAGATACGAGGCATCAAAGTAAGTACTTTATTGGTTTTAATTGATGTTATGATGTAGACATCATGTTTAGATTGTTCTTATGATATTCCTAGTATCATGTCTAGGGTAGTTTTAATATTAAATATGATTCCTATGATGCTTCCCATGTTCTTCCTAATATTTATGATTGTTAGTATCATGTTAGGGTTAAAGATTTGATTTTTATTGCTTAGTGACATGCTAGGGTTTGTTATTAATCTTGTTAGTATCATGCCTAGGATCTTGCTATTTTTATTATGCTTTAACATGATTATGAATATTATTATTATTATTTTGATGATGATTATTTTATTTATAATTATTATTCATGATCATAATTAATTTATTATGTTGCTTGATTTTTATTGTTATTGCTTGATCACACTTTTATGCATGTTTAAAGGGAATTGGTACTTGTAATCACGCTTAATAAGATAATTAATAATCTTATTTAGGGTTAATTTGATTATAATTTCAAGTGATCGCCAATAATAGATTTATTTGTGCATTAAATTCAACCAACATAGATTAAACAGGTTTAGGGTAATCCTATTGATTGCATGTTAATCAGAAAGCGCACATAAATACGATCAGAATAAAGTAGAGGCCTATTATTAGGGCAGGTTCAATCTCTTTTAGGTTGGATTTGTACCTTCATCCCCGAACCCTTATTTGGTTCTAGACCTTATGGAGTTGGCGATCTCTTGGATCGTTAAGGGGTGTAACCTTCACCTCGTGAACGGTTTACAAGTTCCTAAAAAACTTGTTGGCGACTCTTTTGCTCTATCTTCTTCCCTTTTGGACGCCACTGTAATTTAATGTATGATCACAGTGGGGTTCAAGCTAGTGGGATTAAGGCTTGAAATTATTCCCTACAACTATCTACTTTGTTCGAGACCTCCGAGGCTATGGTTGCCTCCAGCGGGGGTCACCATGTAGTGCGCGCTTTGGTGGAGTTCTTCTGGGACACCACCAACACCTTCCATTTCCCGTAGGGCGAGATGATGGTCACCCCTACGGACTTCAGTCTCATCACAGGACTGGAGTTCACCTCTATGCCACTGCCGTTTGACAGTGGAATCGACGTCTTTTCTTCGGAGGTCGAGGAGCTGTTGGGGCCGATCGTTATTCGGGCCCGAGCTGAGGTCGAGACGAATTAGTTTAGTGATAGGTGAATTCGCCGCTCGACGCTGGCAGCGGCTTTTGATGACGATGCGACTACCCGAGAGCAGCGGGTGCGCATCTTTGCGCTGATGTTGTTGTCAGGGACGTTCCTTCCTGACAAAGGTAGTAGGGTGTTGCTTTACTACCTTCCTGCTGTCCGTGATCTTCATCGGATTAGGACTTATGACTGAGCCAGCTTGGCCTACGCTGACTTCGTTCGTGCGCTGAGGGACTCGTGTCGACATCGGTCCTTTGGGACGAACATCGCTTTGTCTGCCTTTTGGAAGGTCGTAGAGGTAAACATTATTCCCTATAAAGTCTAACTCTACATTTTAGTTAGAATTTACTTACAAATTTAACTCCTTGTAGATCTGGTTCTACGAGCACTTCCCTTTTGCTGCGCCGGCGAGACCATTGCCGCGTGGATTTCCAGTGATCGCCTCTTGGGGCGGTCGCCATGTGGATATGTCTACTACACATGTTCGGAACTGGATCATCGCGGACGACTTTTATTGTTTATTTGCTTTTTTATGATGCTTTAGGTATACTCTTGCCTGATTGATGTTTGTTGTAGGGTCCTGAGGTGGTGTACCGTCTATGGGGCGGCTGGAGAGTCCCTGGGTTAGCCGCACAGTATTCTGCTGAGCGTCGCTATTTCCTGGGGACTTATGGAGCGATCGTGTACTTAGGAGAGAGGGTTGCTAGACAGCATTCCTCTGATGTCTTCGTCGTTCCTGCTGCTCCACCACGTCACATGTTCGACGAGGCGCGATTGTTGAGCCTGTCTGAGGGAGTTGGTACCCCTTGGCGATCCTATGTGATCCCTGGGCAGTGCTATGCTGAGGAGCTACTACCGTTGTTAGCTCCAGTCCCCGTACCGACTGAGGATGTGAGGGTAAGATTTTTCAGCTTTTACTTTCCATGAAGTAGCCCCCAAGTAATGTTTTACTGACGTTTTTGTTTTATCAGGACAGTGCTGCTGAGTTCGTGCCACCCCGTATGTCCATCCACTACCAGGGGATGTACGGGCCGATCGTGGAGATGATTTCTCCGGCTCCCGAGGGCGAGCGCTTCGTAGAGCGGTCGATTCCTCGCCACCAGACTCGAGTAAGCCTAGTTATTCACAATTTTGTGTTCATATATCATGCATATTTACTGACTTATTATTCTGATAGTTTTCGCGCAAGGTGGTTTCGGCGATGGCACGATGTATAGATGCCTTCCGGAGCCAGCTCGTCCGGATGAGGAATGCAGCCACCTGCCGTCGGGATGACGTCATCTGAGAGGTAGTCTTTCTTTATATATTTTTTTGCATTACCGCTTCAATTTTGCCTTGTTTTTGATTTAATTCTTTTTATAGGGCCATCCTATTGCTTCTCACACCCGTACGAGACCTAAGGGGAGGAGGGATCCGGCGAGGTCTAGCTCGAGACTTCGTCGTACTACGTCAGGGGGTTGAGGTGGTCGCTCTGAGGCTGCTCGTGATGACGTTGCAGAGGGCTCAGGATCTTCTTCTGAGGGTGCTCATGCTGCACCGGTAGGAGAGGCTACCTCGGCTTTCAGAGGTGGAGGGATGTACAAGGTAGGCTCGTCATCGCAGCAGCCTCCACAGCCTCAGCCTCAGGTTGATCCTGGGTGGAGTGGACCTACATTGAGTCTTCCTCCTCCTACAGAGACTGGAGCTGGAGCCGGAGCTGGTGGAGAGGTGACTCCTCGTACAGCGCAATTTTACGATATGATGGGCCTACGTCCTCCAGCGCCGTAGTTTGTTCCTGTGTATTTTTTATTTTGACTTTTCATAAAACTTTGCCTTAGACTCACTATTTTTAGACACATTTTGTATATTTATGTTATTATGAGTTTATATTGTTTGTTATAATTATGTGTATGTTAGTGTGTGCAAAGAAGTGTGACAAACAATTTTGCGCAAAAATTCCGTCATTTTTATTATTGGTGGAGGGTATCCGACTCTCTCCCCCAAAAAGAAAAAATAAAAAGGAAAAAAATCAAATAAAATGTCGGGTGTATATAAGAAAAAACTTGGAAATTAATCTAGATAAAATCCAAGAAAAGAATAATATAATTAATAAAATAGTTATTTTAATTAATTAAGAAAGAGGATAAAAAATGTTTAGAAAATATAAACGGATCCATAAAGTTATTAGTCGACTCGAGTATAGGATTAAAAATGCAAGTTAAGCACGCGCGTCTGTTGTGGCAACTTGGCGCCAGGCGCTACACTCGGCGTGTGGCGCCAAGCGCTGGCGGCTGGCGCCAATTACGGGATTTTGACGCCAATTGACGCTGATACCGTATTTCATTCTGATTAAAACTTCTCGCAATTTGTGTATAAATAGCCCCCTGCCCAGTCGATTCTTCTCATAATTCCAACGAATAAAATAATTCTTTGCTTTAGAAAAAATAATAACCATGTCTTTAATCACCAAAACCTTCACCCAATATACTCATGAATGGTGTCAATCTCTTAATGCTAGGGAGAGAAAAGAATTAGATTTATTTCACTTGGGGGGAATTTATGGCATCAAAGGGGTAGATCTTGACTTAGATTTCATACATACCGTTCTAGAATTTTGGAATGTTGATACTCATTGTTTTAGAATAGGGTATGATGAGATTAGCCCTTTGCTAGAGGAATTTGGTGCTATTTTAGGCTTCCCTGCAATAGACCTTATAGTAATCCCTAGAGTAGATGCATATTATTAAAAGAAAGGGATTTATCAAAAATAGTAGATGGCAACATAGTTAATTTGAAAGAATTTGCACGCCATTATTTTGATAAACCTCTTTCTGAATCTTTTCATATATATAGAAGAAGGGTGTTCCTATTTTGCATGCTTAATCAATTTTTTCTTAGTATTGGTAAAAATAATGAAGGCCAATCAATTATAACCACTGTTTTAGAACAAATTGAATCAGGGAGAAATCCAATGCCATTGATAGTTGGAGAGACTATGATTAGTCTTGATGAACTGAAAAGGGACCCAAAAGCACCTTTTCGCGGCTCTCCAATTTTATTACAGGTAGAAAAATAATATTTTTAATTATAGAAATCAAAAAATATATTTTTGTATTGTAATAATAATTTATTTGCATTGCAATTTTTACAGATGTGGCTAATGGAAAGGCTAGGATTAATTAGCCCTCCGGACGATATTGAGAAGTATACTCCCAATTGCTTCGTGAGGAGGAAGAAACGTTTCCCTAAGATTGGGCGCCATGGGTGGAGAAAATTCTTCGAATCTCGTGATTTTGCTATCAAGTGGGTCGTCCCATGGTGGAAAATAGAAAGGATGGTTGGTGTTAACAAGCAGTCTTTTTGCCGTCTTCCAAGCTTGTCTCGTGTGACTTATTATTACCACTGCAGGGTAAAAAGACAATACGGCTTGCTGCAGAATATTCCTTCCGGGGATCTTCGTCCTCTCTATGAGTACCCTGTTTCTCAAGAAGTAGACAGATTTGATGCTTACTGGAGTGCTAGATCTTTATGGGAAGTGATTACCCAAAAGGTTCCTCCTTCTTTGCCCAATGATGTGAAGAAGTGGTTGCTGAAGAAACCTTCGAAGGATTCGAAGAAAGATCAGGGTAGAACTGATGTAAAGAGTCGTCTGGGTGACAGGGTGATTCCTGCCAAGAAACGTCTAGGTGCAAGAATTGAATTCAAAACACCTGCAATGCCTAGGAAGAAAGGTGATACCAAAGATAAAGGAAAAAGGAAAGCTAACACCACAGATAAAAAGACTTGGGTGGAAAAGAAACATGGAGTATTAGCTGAAGGGGAGACTATCTACTCTAAGATTGAATGTAGGTCCTCTAAAGGGTGCCTACTAGCTAAAGTTATGGATGAGGAGGAGGAAGCGGACAAGAATTAGAAAAGGGCTAGAAAGGAAAAGAAAGATTAGGAGCAATGCTTGACTTTCAATTTATTAGACTTAGTTTATTATTTTTTATTTCAAGTTAATTTATTTCAGCTTTATTTAAATTCCATCAATAATGTAATTTTATTTTATTAATGAAATTTCAACTTTCAATTAAATTATTTACTTTAAGTTTATTTTATTAAAGCAATGAAAACCGAAAAATTAATTTTCCGGAAATTCTTCGAGTACGGAAGTTGAAAATTTTCCGAAAAACATCGAAATTTGCCCAAAATTTATTTTCAAATTAGCGCCAGTTATTTGCAATTGGCGCCTGTCATTGAAGTCTGGCGCCAGGCGCCAATTTCATCTGCTGGCGCTGATGGTTGTTGGCTGGCGCCAGGTTCTTCTCTGCGACGCCGATAATTCGCCGATCTTCTGTTGAATTTTTAATTAATTTTGGAACGTGGAGATGTCGAAAAATAAAGTGGCCGCACCCGTAAAGGGTTGCATACGTATCCTTTCTTACAGAATTAGGTCGAACGTAGCTCTCTTGAGTATCCTACTCAAGTAATTATGGGTAATATTTCTTAAGTTGGTCAAGATTTGTCATGTTCGAGAATTCATTGCCATCCATATCAGTTAGTTTTGCTGCACCTCCTGACAGGATTGTTTTGACAATGTAGTATCTAGACCGATTAGGTCTAAACTTACCCCTTGGATCTAAAACATTTTTCCTTAGTGCTTTTAACACCAAGTCTCCTACTTTGATATTTCTTGTCTTGACCTTCTTATTAAAATGCCTAGCCATACGATTTTGGTAACACTGAGTGTGATGTAGAGCTTCTAGTCGTTTCTCATCGAGTAAAATCAATTCTTCATATCTTTCCCTAGTCCATTCAACTTCATCGAGTTTACTCTCCAACGCGATGCGTAGAGATGTTATTTCTAGTTCGACAGGTTGTACGACATCCATTCCATATACCAAGGAAAATGGCGTATTTCCTGTTGATGTACGAATTGACGTGCGGTAACCCCACAATGCGAAGTGAAGTTTGGCAGGACAATCCTTATAATTTTATGTCATTTTCTCGATGATAGTCTTTAAATTTTTATTAGCTGCCTTGACTGCTCCGTTTGCTTGAGGTCTGTAAGGGGAAGAATGATGATATTGAATGCCGTATTTTTGTAGCAAGTCTTCACATTCGGCTTGAAAGTGAGTTCCATTGTCACTTATCATCTCATGTGGGACTCCGTATCGACAAATGATATTTCTCTCGATAAAGAGTGCTTCATGTTTTGCAGTGAGTTTAGCGTACGATTGCGCTTCGACCCACTTTGTGAAGTAATCAATTGCTAGTAGGATATATTCGTGGCCTCCTGTTCCTGGGGGAGTGATTTTGCCAATGATGTCAATTCCCCATGTAGAGAATGGCCATGGCGATGTGTAGGTGTAGAGCAAGGATGGAGGGACATGTTGTAAATTTGCATAAATTTGGCACTTAGGGCATCTTTTTACATATTGATGGAAATCCCTATTCATTGTAGTCCAATAATATCCTTCTCGCATTAGCTTTTGGACTAACATTTTGCCATTTATATGAGTGCCACAGATTCCTTCGTGGACTATTCTCATTGCTCTTTGTGCATCCTTCTTTCCTACACATAGGAGAGCTCGACCTTTAGGTACCCGTTTATGTAGCTTGTTGTCTATGAGTACATATTGGGAAGCCAAAAGCCTTAATGCTCGTTTTGCTCTTTTGTCAGCATGAGGAGGGTATTCTCCTTTGGTGACATAATTGAGTATGTCCGTGTACCACTGTTCTTCTTCTTCTTCTTCTTCTTCTTCTTCTTCTTCTTCTTCTTCTTCTTCTTCTTCTTCTTCTTCTTCTTCGCCTTGGACTACTTCGTCGTCTTCTATGGCCTGGATCTATGCTGGCTTGTGCCTTTTTTCTATAGTTAGAGGCATTTACTCGATTTTCGTGGGAATTCTAACCATTGAGGCTAGTCTTGCCAAGGCGTCAGCAAATTGGTTTTCCTCTCTATGTAGATATGTGTATTCTACCTTGTCTAATTGATCGGTAAGAGTTTCTAAATAGGTTTGGTAAGGGGCTAGGCTTTCGCTCCTTACTTTCCACCTCTTAGATATCTTATTGATGATCAAAGAAGAGTCTCTGAATATCCTTAACTTTTTTACTCCCAATGCCAAAGCTGTTTCAAGGCCTACCACGCGTGCTTCATATTCAGCAGCATTGTTGGTGACGTCAAAATCGAGCTTTATGGAGATTGGAACATGCTCCTCTTTAGGTGATACTAGTAGTACTCAAACGCCACATCCCTTTTGGTTTGAGGCTCCGTCGAAATACAAGGTCCAAGTATCATCTCCAGTAACCATTAGGTCTTCATCTGGAAATTCATTGTCTTGTATTGGCGTCGAGTCTTCTATTGGAAAATCTGCTAGAAAGTCTGACACCACGGATCCTTTGATAGCTTTTTGTGGCATGAACCTTACATCAAACTAGGCTAGATTGACTATCCATCTTGATATGCGTCCATTGAGTGTAGATTTCTCGAATAGATACTTGAGTGGATCTAATCGGGAGACTACAAAGACGGTATGCACCAGCATGTCATATCTTAACTTAGTTGTGGCCCATACTAAGGCGAGGCACAACTTCTCGAGCGGTGTATAGCGTGCTTCGTATTCGAGCATCTTCTTGCTTAGGTAGTAGATTGCGTTCTCTTTGCCTTCTACTTCCTGTGCTAGCATAGCTCCCATTGTCTCTTTGGTAACCGTCAAATATGACCTAAGAGGTATTCCGGGGAGTGCTGGTGCTAATACGAGAGGATTTGTGAGATAGGATTTGATCTTTTCAAAGGCTTTTTGACACTCGTCATCCCATATCACTGGTACATTTTTCTTGAGCTTCTTGAAGATTGGTTCACATATTGTCGTCAGTTTTGATATGAACCTACTTATGTATTGCAACCGGCCAATAAATCCTTGAATCTGTTTCTCAGTCTTGGGCGGTGGCATTGACATGATTGCTTTGATCTTGGTTTGGTCTACCTCTATTCCTCTAGAGCTTATGACGTAACCCAAAAGCTTGCCTGAGGTGACTCCAAAAGCACACTTAGATGGATTCAACCTCATATTATATTTTCTTAGCCTTTCGAAAAATTTCCTTAAGGCTACTTGATGGCCTGGACGGTCTTTTGATTTTACAATCATGTCGTCGACATATACTTCGACTTCTTTGTGCATCATGTCATGGAGTAAGGCAGTTGCTACACGTTGTTAAGTAGCACCCGCGTTTTTCAACCCGAATGGCATTACCGTATAGCAGTAAGTGCCCCATGGTGTTATAAAGGTTGTTTTCTCCATGTCTTCTTCTGCCATGAGAATCTGGTTGTAACCTGCGTACCCATCCATAAACGAGATAAGCGCGTGATTTGTTGTGTTATCTACCAGAATATCGGTGTGTGGCAAAGGGAAGTCGTCCTTTGGACTTGCCTTATTTAGATCTCGATAGTCGACACACATTCTTACCCTTCCGTCTTTCTTCGGAACTGGGACGACGTTGGCGACCCATTCGGGGTATTTGGATACCTTGATGAAACCTGCAGTTATTTGTTTTTGAACTTCTTCTTTTATTTTAAGAGCTACGTCAGGTTTCATTCGACGTAACTTTTGTTTTACCGGTTTCATTCCTGGAATTAGTGGTATAGTGTGTTGAGATATTTCTCTATTAATGCCTGGCATATCTTCATATGACAAAGCGAATACATCAATAAATTCTTTAAGTAAGTTAATTAAATCGGTTCTTTCTTGTTTATTCAGTGTTAATCCGATTTTAACTTCTCTTTTATGAGTTGAATCATTTGAGATATCAACTGCTTCAGTTTCTTCCATTATCGATGTTTTCTTTTCGAGTGTTTCCATTGCTTTAATAATTTCTTTGTCTTTTTCATTATTAGTTAAGCAATGCTCGTCATCTTGGGTTAGAGAAGAACACGAAAGTAAGGAGAATGAGAAATATTATTATACTCTGAGATCATTACATCAAAGAGTGATATGTCCTCGGGGACTGGATCACTTACTATCCTAGAAGGAGAAATAAGAGGGGGAGGTGTTACTACTAAAGACTTAGAAGACTCTAGAGGGAAAGACTCTGACTCAGACTCTGACTCAGACGACTCTTCAAACATCGGTCCTTGCCCTGTCGTGATGGATACCTTCCTTCCGCTTGGAGTAGTCACCTTGATAGTCTTGCGCCACCCTTGTAGTGATCCTTCAGCTAGAGTAATTAGCTTCGAGGGATCAAAGCTTTCACTTTGTAGGACTGTTTGAATGAGCGAGGATTTATCCTCTTTACAAGTTGGCTCATTCTTTTCTCGCCCGAACAGTAATCTCATGACGTTAAAGTCAAAGCATGGGGGTGCTTTCTCCTTGTGGACGGGAGTTGGGATCAGTGAAGTAGCAATCCAAGAAAATCTCGAATCCTGGTTGTCTTATGCCGTTTACAACAAATGGCTCGGGAAATTCATGGCATGGATAGTCCTCTCCTTCTTTTATAAATTGACCATTAAGCGTAAGAGGGTACTGATCCATTGGAATTGCTTTCTTTTGAATGCGAGCGTCCCTACGTGCTTTTGACTTTTCCTGGGCTCGCTTAAGATCTTTCCGATTCGATTCGAAACCAAGTCCGAAAGTGTCTAACTTAGGGAGGCCAGGTGACTCCAACGGTTTTGCCATTCTTTTCTTCTTTCCTAAGGTCATCCCAGGAAAGTGTCCGTGTTTTTTTAGCATGGCATTGACAATCATGTTGGAATGGGGGTCATGGCAAAGAGGGGTCCTTTCATCCTCCTGGATTAAGGAGACTTCTTCGTTAAAGCCCCATAAATCTTCATCGTCTTCGTCGTGCTCTACATTAATAATTGGATTCTCTATAGATTTAATCCTTTTAGGCGAAGCATCAATAGTGATTGGGATTTCCCCAACTATAGCTTTTACTTGTTGGTGGAGAGATGAAGGGACGGCCTTTAGATCATGAAGCCAAGGGCATCCCAACAACAAGTTGAACGAAGCTTTAATATCTACTACTTGGAAAGTAGTAGCATGTTCTATTGCTCCTGTCGTTACTTTTAGGGTGATCTTGCCAAGAGCTTGACGACGAGTGTTATCGTAGGCCCTTATTCCTTGTGTAGATGGAGTTAAATCTTCGTCCCTTATGCCGAGCATCCTCGCAGTTCTAAGTGGACAGACGTTGATCGCCGATCCATTATCTACAAGAGTCATAGGAACATTCATCCTCTTGCAGACTACTGTGAGGTTTAATGCCTTGTAATGTTTGTCACCTTCTGGGGGTAAATCTTTGTCAGAAAAAGTGATCAAATTAATCGGACTAGGAAGGTCACTTGTGAGGAAGTTGGCTAGTCCCTCAGGAGTAGTGTCAGAATCTATCCCGATTTTGTCCAAATCATTCATTACAGCCAACCTATGTTCTCGAGATGTTGTCAGAAGCTTCCATACATTCATCTCAACTTTTGTCTTCTTAAACTGCTTAACAATATCATTGTCTTCAATGATAGGTATGGGTACTTGTTATGTGGTTGGCATAGGTTGTGTTGAAACGGGAGGTTGCATTCTTCCGGATCTTGTGAGGACGTCTATCGATGAGTCTTCTTCGGCCCAAATGTCATCTGTGGTATATGACACAAAAGGTGAGGGTCCTACTATGTCCTTTAGATAGACATCTTCTTCATCACTGTCCCAAACTCCGTTAATGGTTGCATCCTCTTCTTGTTGAACTTGGACTAGTTTCTTTTCATCAATCATTTTCTGTACCAAATCCTTGAATTTGAAACAGTTTTCTATTGTATGACCCCCTGATTGATGATACTGACAGTAATATCTATCTGTCCTTTTCAATGATTTGAATGGTCTCGGTTCGAGAGGTTTGATCTCGCCACTCTCGGAGAGCATTTCGAACATTTGTGCATATGGGATCCCAATTGGAATGTATATTATATTGATCTTCTTGGGTTTTTCAGTGACTTGTAAGGGAAAATGCTTTGCCTCATGAGTCGTTCCCTTGCTAACTAGAGGTAATGAGATTTTATTAGCTTCCACAAGATCTTGAATGAGGTTTTGAAACCTGTAGCATTTATCAGTGGTATGACCTTTTCCTCGATGGTATTTGCAGTAGGATTTGGGATCCCACCTTGGAGATCGCTTTTCTAATATTGGATCCTCTGTTGGACCAATAGGTTTGTGTAGACACCCATTTGTGTCTCCCCAAAACCAAACCCAGTGATGAGTACATTTCGCGTCGAATCATAATCGAATGAAGTGAAAGTGTGGAAAGTCTAGTGTTGCTGAAAGTTTTATTTTCTTTTCTCTTCTCTCTGTTTTTGAAAACTTATTTTTAAGAAAACAGCCAATCCAGTTTGGTTGGTCCATGATATGGGTCCAATAGTAGTGTAGTTGGATGGGGCTTGTAAAGACCTTTCCAACGATATATTATGAGCCCAATTCCGATGAATATTGAGGAAGTTATGGCCAATTTACTAAACTGGGTCCGGTTTGAGCTTTATATGCGGCCCAATGATCTAGGGGAGGGCCTAATATGATTTATCATTCCTAATGCAATTAGGAATGGTTTTAGTTTTCTAGATTCTTCTAGAAGATTCTTTTCATTCCTAATTCAATTAGCATTGATAAATTGACTTTTGTTGACTTTTCAAAGTTTTAATCAAAATCGAATAGCATTTTCGAGGAAATTATATGATTTTATCTTCCAGTACGACAAACTTATCGGATTTTCGAAAACGCGTTAAAATTAGGCTTGGCGCCTAACCCCAGGCCTTGGTACCTGGCGCTAGCCATTGGCGCCTGGCGCTAGTGTTGGTGCCTGGCGCCAGCTAGCCACGGTTGGCGCCAGCTCTGTTTTTTGTGCGTCAGACTCTGTTTTGTTTAATTTATCTTTTTGGCTGATTTTCTCTATAAATATCGTATTAAAAACTCTGTTTTCTTCAATGATTCATCACCAATTTTCATCTACATTCATCTACAATCAGTTTTAATTAGCATTCATCAGTTTTAACTTTGTTTTTACATACAAAATTCCGCATTCATTAGATCTAGAAACACCTAGCCATATTCGAAGTTGCCTTCGCCCTAGACGTGAAAGGTTTAATTTCTGAGGGTTTGGTCCCAAATCTCTCTTTCAATTATTTAATTTGATTGTTTTGATTATTGTTTTCCTTGAAGTTACTAACGTGTGTATTTTGTTATTAGAAAGAGGTACGAAGCATCAAAGTAAGTACTTTAATGTTTTTAATTGATTTATGATGTAGAAATCATGTTTATATTGTTATTATGATATTCCTAGTATCATGTCTAGGGTAAATTTAATATCAAATATGATTGTTGCGATGCTTCCTATGTTCTTCCTAATATTTATGATTGTTAGTATCATGTTAGGGTTAAAGATTTGATTTTTATTGCTTAGTGACATGCTAGGGTTTGTTATTAATCTTGTTAGTATCATGCCTAGGATCTTGCTATTATTATTATGCTTTAATATTAACATGAACATGATTATGATTATAATTGTTATAATTTATGATGATTATGAATATTATTATTATTATTATTATTATTATTATTATTATTATTATTATTATTATTATTATTATTATTATTATTATTATTATTATTATTATTATGATTCATTATTATTGATTATTATTATGTTGCTTGATGTTTTATTATTTATTGCTTGATCACACCTTTTATTGTATGTTTAAAGGGAATTGGTACATGTAATTATGCTTAATCAGATAATTAATAATCTTGTTTAGGGTTAATTGTGATTATAATTCAAGTGATCGCCAATAATAGATTTATTTGTGCATTAATTCAACCAACATAGATAAACAGGTTTAGGGTTAATCCTATTGATTGCATGTTAATTAAAAAGCGCACATGAATACGATCAGAATAAAGTAGAGGCCTATTATTAGGGCAGGTTCAATCTCTTTTAGGTTGGATTTGTACCTTCATCCCCGAACCCTTATTTGGTTCTAGACCTTATGGAGTTGACGATCTCTTGGATCGTTAAGGGGTGTAACCTTCATCCTATGAACGGTTTACAAGTTCCTAAAACTTGTTGGCGACTCTTTTGCTCTATCTTCTTCCCTTTTGGACGCCACCGTACTTTAGTGTATGATCACAGTGGGGTTCAAGCTAGTGGGATTAAAGCTTGAAATTATTCCCTACAGTTTGATTAGTCTTTGATCATAGAGACGATCAAAAATAGCATCATAGGTCATTCCTATGAGTGTGAATTCTCTTTTATCTTTCGGAAGTGGAAGTTAATCATATTTCTTATGGAGTTCATTCATAGCTTTGAGAGCTTCACGTAGTAGTTGCGATACCTCTCTCATAGAAAGTGTGAGCAATTGTATATCATCCTTATTTGCCAGTTCTGGAAGGTTATCTTTGACATCGAAAAAGATTTCCTCTTCTTTTTCCATGGCACGGATTTCTTTGATAGGTCTAATGAGAGATGAGGGGTCAACCTCATTTTCCTCATCGGAGATAGCCAGGGTATGAGCGAGAGGTGCATTGTCAATGCTTGGCTTCTTACTGGCAGGGGGCAACGGCAGCTTGTTGTTGTCAATTAAGTCTTGGATAGCTTCCTTAAGCTTCCAATAGTTTTCAGTGAGATGGCCCCTACCTTGGTGATACTTGCAGTGTGCATTGGGGTTCCAATTAGCCGACCTCTTCGCAACGGGTGGGTCCCCAAATGGTCCAATAGGAGTTATAAGACCTTTTGCATTTAATCGATCAAATGCGGTGTCATAACTCATACTAATAGGAGTGAAGTTCCTCCTAAATGGTTTCTTCTGTCCTTGATTGTTCATAGCAAGGACTTCTCCTAAATTAAAGGTGCTAACATTGTTTGAGTGGGTGGTTTTGGAAGAAGAAGGATTGTCGTTCCTCTTTCCTTTCCGGCCACTGTTGGAGTTATTGTTGGCAGCTTTTAACTTAGCCAAGTCATCTTCAATATTGATCCCAATATAATAAACGGCTTTGAAGGTATGGAGATTATTTTGATATTTGAGATGCTTGGAATATTTTTCTTGAAGATTTTTGATGAACAGTCTCACAGATTCTTTTTCACTTGGCACCTCAATCATCTTAGCTGAGGTTTCTCTCCATTTGTTAAAGAAGGAGGTGAAGCCTTCATTCTCTTTCTGCTTATGGATTTCAAGTTCCCTATGGTCAGTCTCAACTTGAATGTTGCACTTGTATCTATCAACGAAAGTGTTTGCTATTGACTCCCAGGTAGAGGTCTTTTATTTCTCGAGAGAAAAGAACCATTGTTGGCAAACGGTCTCGAGAGATAGTGAGAACAGAGAAGGGAAGACCTTCTTATCAATACCCTTAATACTCATTATTGTTTCAAATGCTCTTAAATGAAAGTAAGGGTTGTCCGTTGCTCTAAATTTTGGGATGTCGTTGGCGATGAACTTCTGCGGAAGAAGATCTTTGTCCACCGAGACCCCTTGTGATGTAAGCTCTTTATGATGTAAGTTCTTGAAACTTGTAGTTGCTAGACAACTTGCTTAGGCTCTCTAGCATGAGGTCCATCTGTTGTTGTTTCACGAGATCATCGATCTTGAGTGCGAGAAGCTTCAGTGTCTCAGTCACGGTATCCAGTTGGTTCTTAAGATCATTGACTTCTTCTTGTGTTGCCATTATAGTCTTAGCTTTCCTCTTAAGAGCTATGGGTTTTTCAAAAAGTTGGACTTGTACGAAGAGGTTGTCTTTGATTAACCGTCCTTCCTTTCTTGACCACGCGCTGTAAATTAAACCATTTTGCATTTTAATTACTTAACTCGAATCAACTTGACTTCACGGTTTATTTTAAGGAGGAAAAGAGAAAAAAAAAAGAAAAGAAAAAAGGGGTGTATATTTTTTGCAAAAATAATGTACATATTTTTATAGTTTTTTTTATTTGGAGGATTAATATCCGACTTACCCCATTAAAAAAATGACAGAAAAAACGCGCACACAAGACTCTCTTAAACATGGTCAAAGTATGTGTATTGGTGTGTGCGTTGAGTGTGAGTGACATGCTTGGACTCTTGTGTAAGATCATGGGACTTAGTGCCTAAACTCGATCATCGACTCAAATAAGTACTATTGACAGCAAAAATTAACCGAATTAATTAGCAAACTGATTAATTAGACTCTAGGTGACGACTCGACCAATAATCCGAACTGTCGGCCAAACGACAGGACTGGCGTCACACCGTGGAGCTTGGCGCCAGACGACAGGGCTGTCGTCAGGCACTACACTTCATAGTGTGGCGCTACAGCTCTGACCTTGGCGCCAATATTGGAGCTTTGATCTGGGACTGTTTTCGGTGTTATTAGTCAATTTGGGTATGCCTAAAGTCGTACTAGGTCAATTCCGATTAAAATATTAGACTTTATTGACTCAAATTAATTAATTAATTAGGCAAAGTTCTTTAAGTCGTTAATTTATTTAGTCTCAACACAAGTCAACAAACGGTTAAGAGAAACATAGAATATATATGCACAACAAATAATGCACAATTAGTCAAGTAGGCACAATATGATGCAATGCGTTTGCAACCTAACCATGGCTCTAGTTCTCTAAAGTTCGGGATATGGTTTAGTCAATAGAGGGTCCATGGTTAATTGTCCGGATGCACCGCGCGGAAGCCTAACCGTGAAGGGTTGGCGCGAGTGGATGGAAACCGCGAGTTTTAGAAAAAACTCGCTTCCATGGTTTGGTGAATTCAACATCTCGGATGTACCCTTTGTTGCACGGAGCGTTCATTCGGGTAGATGGAGCATGAATTCCCAAAGGCTTATGTCCATATGTAGAACACATATGGGTTTCAGAAAAGTGAGAAAAAATTCAATCAGGAAGTAGGATCGAGCAAACAATACGAAAAACCGGTCGAAATTAGAAAGCATATTTCTGGCTCGGTATTGGGGGAAATTGGCGCCAGCAAACAGAGACTAGCGCCAGCTTTTAACTGTAGCGCCTGGCGCCAATACTGGCAGCTGGCGCTACGAATAAAATGCTGGCGCCAAGCTCTGGCCCCTGACGCTACTTCCCACATGCCTCAGCAGCTTTCTGTGCTCGATAAAATTTTCCAGTTTCGCGCGGTGTTATTTCAGTCCTAGTTGTGAAAGATATTTCTCAAATTTCCTACGTGTAAAATCCTATGTTTTTAACTCATTACGGATGGTCTTTCCAATGAGATCTTTTTTATGCATATGACAATAATGTTAATCAAAATTACGCACATGGAATACTTATAACTTTTCGAGTCTCATCCACTCATTCTAAATCATTGCCGAAACAAATTCAGGAATTAAAATAAAAATTCCTCCCCAGTGGAGTCGCCAAAAACTGTAGGGAATAATTTCAAGCTTTAATCCCACTAGCTTGAACCCCACTGTGATCATACACTAAAGTACAATGGCGTCCAAAAGGGAAGAAGATAGAGCAAAAGAGTCGCCAACAAGTTTTTTTAGGAACTTGTAAACCGTTCACGAGGTGAAGGTTACACCCCTTAACGATCCATGAGATCGTCAGCTCCATAAGGTCTAGAACCAAATAAGGGTTCGAGGATGAAGGTACAAATCCAACCTAAAAGAGATTGAACCTGCCCTAATAATACGCCTCTACTTTATTCTGATCGTATTCATGTGCGCTTTTTAATTAACATGCAATCAATAGGATTAACCCTAAACATGTTTATCTATGTTGGTTGAATTTAATGCACAAATAAACTATTATTGGCGATCACTTGAATTTATAATCACATTAACCCTAACAAGATTATTAATTTTCTTATTAAGCGTGATTACAAGTACCAATTCCCTTTAAACATTCATAAAAAGGCGATCAAGCAATAACAATGAAATAATCAAGCAACACAATAAATAATCATGAATAATAATTATAAATAAAATAATCATCATCAAAATAATAATAATAACAATATTCATGATCATCATAAATTATAACAATTATAATCATAATCATGTTCATGTTAAAGCATAATAAAAATAGCAAGATCCTAGGCATGATACTAACAAGATTAATAACAAACCCTAGCATGTCACTAAGCAATAAAAATCAAATCTTTAACCCTAACATGATACTAACAATCATAAATATTAGGAAGAACATAAAATGCATCATAGTAATCATATTTAATATTAAAATTACCCTAGAAATGATACTAGGAATATCATAATAACAATGTAAACATGATTTCTACATCATAACATCAATAAATCAATTAAAGCACTTACTTTGATGCTTCGTACCTCTTTCTAATAACAAAATACACACGTTAGTAACTTCAAGGAAAATAATAATCAAAACAATTAAATTAAATAATTGAAATAGAGATTTGGGACCAAACCCTCAGAAATTAAACCTTTCACCTCTAGGGCGAAGGCAACTTCGAATATGGTTAGGTGTTTCTAGATCTTGTTAATGCGGAATTTTGTATTTGAAAAACAAGGTTTAGAACAGAGAGAGAAAGAAAGAATGATTAAGAGAATGCTAATTAAAACTGATTGTAGGTGATAACTCGTGAGAATTGGTGAATGCTGAATGTAGATGAATGAAAACGGAGTTTTTAATACGTTATATATAGAGAAAATCAGCCAAAAAGATAAAATAAACAAAACAGAGTCTGACGCACAAAAAAACAAAGTTGGCGCAAACCCTGGCTAACTGGTTCCAGGCGCCAAGCCTGGTTTTAACGCGTTTTCGAAAATCAGATAAATTTGCCGTACTGGAGGATAAAATCGTATATTTTCCTCGAAAATACTATTTGATTTTGATTAAAACTCTGAAAAGTCAACAAAAAGTCAATTTATCAATGCTAATTGAATTAGGAATGAAAAGAACCTTCTAGAAGAATCTAGAGGACTAAAACCATTCATAATTGCATTAGGAATGATAAATCATATTAGGCCCTCCTCTAGATCATTGGGCCGTATATAAAGCACAAACCGGGCCCAGTTTAGTAAATTGGCCATAACTTCCTCAATATTCATCGGAATTGGGCTTATAATATATCGTTGGAAAGGTCTTTTCAAGCCCCATCCAACTACATTACTATTGGACCCATATCATGGACCCACCAAACTTTATTGGCTGTTTTCTTAAAATAAGTTTTCAAAAACAGAGAGAAGAGAAAAGAAATTAAAACTTTCCGCAACACTAGACTTTCCACACTTTCACTTCATTCGATTATGATTCGACGTGAAAGGTACTCATCACCGGGTTTGGTTTTGGGGAGACACAAATGTGTGTCTACAGAAGCCTATTTTCAACAATCCCCCACTAATGCGAGCGGATCTTCAACATGAAACCTGAACAGTAAATGAAAGTCTTAGTACTTAAATGCTAGTATCCAGAGGTTTGAACTAACACATTAGTGCACAAGGTTTTCAACACTTCCCTAGTGAGTATCCTAAGATTTGAACTCCTAGGAGCGAGGAAGGGACCTTATATACACATACCTTGACTTTAGAGCTTAAGAAACTCCGCCAATCTTGGCCAACACTTGGGCTCTCATGAGTACTTCAGGAAAACAATATTCTAGTCTTCCCTTGAGAGAGGCCACCTCTCGTACTCACGTAGGTGTTCAACCTATGTGTTATTCACACACGTCCCCAGCAAATTCAAAGGTCTTTCCCTGCAGGCTTAAACACGGTTAAGCACCTTGCAAACCAGAGAATTACATGCAATGGAACTAGAGCATTAAGAACATGAGTTCAACCCTTCAACTTTCGGTGTCATTATCTATCCTGTTTCAAGAGCCACTGGGATAAAGGTCTTAACTCTCTTAAGAACCTCCATCTATCCCTGCTTAGAAAACAACTGAACTAATGACATTAAAAGACAAACTCATCCTAGTAGAATATAACTGGTAAAACTTACCACTCTTATAGAGTAATAGATTCAAACACATGATACATAAATAACAAATCCACATGACTCATGCCAATGAAACAAATTAAACCAAAACAGGTTCCAGATTTATTAAAACCAAAGTATCATGTCAAATAGCTTGAATAGCTACCACTTCAGGTCATTACAACATAGGTCCTAAACCATACCAGTTGATGACTCCACCACTAGTCTACGACTTAATTCCTTAGTAAAAGGATCTGCCAGGTTTTTCTCTGTTCGAACATAGTCCAACGAAATAACCCCATTCACAATAAGCTGCCTCACAGACTCGTATCTAACTCTTATGTGCCTTTTCTTACCATTGTAAACGCTGTTTTTTGCAATACATATAGCAGCTTGTGAATCACAATGCATAGACACAGACGGTGACGGCCCTCCCACAAAGGAATATCAATAAGCAAATTTCTTAACCAATCTGCCTCTTGTGTAGCAAGATCCAATGCGATGAACTCAGCTTCCATTGTCGATCGAGCTATACACGTCTGCTTTTCAGACTTCCATGAAACTACACCCCCACTAAGGGTAAACACATAGCCACTTGTAGAACTTGTTTCATCGCTGTCTGTTACCCAATTTGCATCACAATACCCTTCAAGAACCAAAGGATGACCAACAAAATTCAATCCCCAAGACACGGTTCCACACAGATATCTGAGCACACGTCTCAAAGCAACCCAATGTTGCTCACTAGGACAATGAGTATAGCGACTAAGTCTACTAACTGTGAAAGCAATATTAGGGCGAGTGCAGTTCATCAAAAACATCAGACTACCAAGCACCTTAGCATATTCAGTTTGAGACACACCGTCTCCCACATTTTTCACCAAAGTTCCAGAAGGGTCAAAGGGCGTTCTCAATGGAGGCAAATCAAAACAATTAAAGTTCTTCAGAATTTTCTCCACATAATGAGACTGTGATAGAAAATACCCTTTCTTGGTTTTAGTAACTTTAACACCAAGGATCACATCTACCTCTCCCAAATCCTTCATCTCGAACTTTGAATTCAAATACTTCTTAGTTTCATTTATGACATACATATTTGTGCTAAACAGGAGCATGTCGTCAACGTATAGGCATAATATCACACATTGCGCACCAAACATCTTAGAGTACACACATGCATCACTACCATTGACGACAAAACCAAAACTAAGAACAGTTTTATGAAATTTTTCATACCATTGCTTCGGAGCTTGTTTCAAGCCATACAAGGATTTCTTTAGTCTGCACACCTTATTCTCCATGCCAGGAACTACAAAACTCGGAGGTTGCTCCATGTAGATCTCCTCCTCCAAATCGCCATTCAGAAAGCCTATCTTAACATCCATCTGATGCACAATCAAGTTGTAAGATGAAGCTAAGGCAAATAAAACACGAATAGTGGCAATTTTAGTCACAGGAGAATAAGTATAAAAATAATCAAGGCCAAATTTTTGAGTGAATCCTCTTATCACCAATCTAGCTTTGAACCTTTCCACGGTGCCGTCGGTTCTCATTTTTCTCTTGAAAATCCACTTGCACCCAATAGCTCTGCTCCCTTTTGGCAGGTCTACAAGCTCCCAGGTCCCATTAGACATGATTGACTCAAGCTCACTATTCACAGCTTCCTTCTAGAAGGTTGCATCTACTGAACTCATAGCTTCTTCAAACGATTTCGGATCTTCATCCACAACCTGTAGACACAGCATGATCTCATCTAGATCATCTTCGAATTCACCTAGATTTCCACACTCTGCTATAAAGGTTGTTAGGAAATCAGGTCCAAAGCTTGTCTCCACTCTTTGCCTTTTACTTCTCCTAGGTTGAATCTCACTTTCAATCCTAGGGGAAGCATCTTCTGGCTCTGCAAATGAAGAAACTGAAGAAACATCGTTAGTAACTAAGTTTTTCTTCAATGGAAATACCTGTTCAAAGAACTCTACATCACGAGATTCAGATATAGAGCGATCTTCTAGACTCATAAACCTGTATGCGGCACTATTCTCAGCATAGCCAATGAATACTGTATCATAGGTCCTAGAACCTATAGTTGAGCACTTGAACGATGGATAACCCACCTTAGCTAGACACCCACACACTTTCATGTGATTCAAGTTTGGAGCATAACCCTTCCATATTTCATATGGAGTCTTATCTAACTTCTTGTGAGTTACTCTGTTCTGTACATAATTACACTAGTAGAAAAATACAATAAGGCACCCCCATAAAGGCACCGGTTCAGGTCAAACCGGTGTCCTAAACCGGCCCAAATTTGGGCGCCATTTTACACAAATATAAAAGGTACCGGTTCAGACCAAACCGGTGCCAAAAACTAAAAGGGCACCGGTTTGAACCGGTGCCAATTGAACCGGTCCTTAATTTAAAAAAAAAAACGCTTAAACTTGATTATTAAAAAAAAAAAACCCCGCCCATATATAAACCCCCCAAACCCTATTTCTCATTCAAGCCGCTTCTATCTTCTCCTATTTCCTTCTCTTTCTCTCTCCTCTTCTCCACTCCTCCTCTTTCGCTCACCACTCTTTCTCATCTCCTCCTTCCCTTTCTCATCTCCTCTTTCTCCCTACCACGTCTCCTTCTCCTTCAATCCCACCACGAAGACCACCACAGAGACCACCACGGAGACCACCACGAGCACATGCAACACCACGAACACGTCTCCTTCTCCCTCAATTTCTGGGTTTTTTTTTTCCGATTTCACTATAGGTTTTTTTTTTTTTTGCTATTTTGATTTATTTTTGTCAATTTCTGGTTTTTTATAACTCGATTATAATAGATTTATTTTTTTCGATTTTGATTTTTTTTTCGATTTCTAGGTTTTTATTTCAATAGCAATTTCGATTTTTTTGTTTTCGATTTCTGGGTTATTTTTTTTCCGTTTTCAATTTTGATTTTTTTTTCAATTTTTGTTTATTAGATTTTAATATATTTTGTTTTCGATTTTGATTTTCGTTTAATTGATTTTCGAAATTGATTTTTCTGGGTTACGAGTTTAATTGATTTTGAAAATTTTGGGAATAATTTTAATTGATTTTTCTGGGTTCTGAGTTTAATTGATTTCGAAAATTTTGGGAATAATTTTAATTGATTTTTCTGGGTTCAGAGTTTAATTGATTTCGAAAATTTTGGGAATAATTTTAATTGATTTTTCTAGGTTCTGAGTTTAATTGATTTTGAAATTGATTTTGAATTTTTTTTTTTTGCGTTTAATTGATTTCGAAATTGATTTTTCTGGGTTCTGAGTTTAATTGATTTCGAAAATTTTGCGTTTAATTGATTTTTCTGGGTTCTGAGTTTAATTGATTTCAAAAATTTTGGGAATAATTGATTTCGAAATTTTTGGGGTTAATTGATCTTCAAAAATTTTGGGGTTTAATTGCATTTCGAAATTTTGGGATTTAAAACACATTCAAAAATTTTGTGGTTAATTGTGTTTCGATTTTTTTGGGTTTTTTTTGGTTATTTATTTATTAAATTATTTTTATTTTTGAGTTCGTACATTATATTCTAAGTTCACAAGTGATGCATGAGTTTTCTGGGTTTTTTTTTTTGCATTTTTTTGTGAGTTTTATTGATTTCTGGGTTTTAATTGATGCAGGTGTTAGATGCACAAGGATTCAAGACTTTGATTTTTGAATATTGTTTTTGATGTTGTAATTTTTTATTTGTATTTTTTTTTTTGTATTTTTCAATATCTATTTAATGTTGAATTTTATTGTATGATTATAATTCATTGTATTTTTTTTTTTGTATCGTACAATAACAATTAATATATTGTTATATTTCATTGTCTTTTGCGCATGTTCTAATTTATAGTTTGATGTTCTAATTTATTTTAGTTGATTTAATTTTTAAATGAAAAAAGGCAACAAAAAAAAAATTGGGCAGTTTTGGCACCGGTTAACCGGTGCCAAAACCAATGAAATAAATATTTTGGTTCATTTTTGGCACCGGTTAACCGGTGCCTAATTGGGTGTATGGCACCGGTTTTGAACCAGTGCTAAAAAGGGGGGTATTTGGCACCCCCCACATAGGCAGTGGTTCAAACCGGTGCCTTAGACCGGGTTTGAACCGGTGCCAAAGCACGTTTTTCACCTAGTGTTAGCTGATAGAACCGCTTCACCCCACAAATTGTCTGGCAACCCGGAACTCGGGAGCATGACATTCATCATTTCCTTCAAGGTCCTATTTTTCCTTTCTGCCACACCATTTTACTGCAGAGTATACGGGGCAGATACTTCATGAATGATTCCCTCACTTTCACATAAATCCTTGAGGAAATCGGAGCCATACTCTCCACCCCTATCTCAGCGAACTCTCTTTATTTTCCGCTCCAACTGATTTTCTACTTCTGCCTTATACACAAGAAACTTGGACTCAGCTTCATCCTTTGTCCTCAAAAGATACACCTTGCTATATCTCGAACAATCATCAACGAAGGTGATGTAGTAGCGTTTCCCGCCTCTACTTTCCAAGTTCTTAAAGTCTGCTAAATCTGAATGAATTAGCTCAAGTGGTGTGGTCTCTCTCTTCGTGACAGATTTTTAGGGTTTCTTCACGAATTTAGACTCCGCACACACTTCACATTTTTCAAATCCATCTAATGACATGTTTGGGAGCAAATTTAAACTTTTCGTTTGTTTCAATTTTGTTGCACCAACATGACCCAATCTACTATGCCATAATTCAAAGGACTCAACAATATAAGCAGAAGTAGAAATCTTATTCCTTGAAGAAACAGTTACAATCTCAAGAACAAAAAGGCCCCCACTAAGGTAGCCCTTTCCAACATACTCCCCATTATGGGTTAACACAAGTTTATTAGCATCAAAGACTAACTTAACTCCTACTTTGTTTAACAAAGCACCAGAAATTAAATTTCTACGAAGAGAAGGAACATATAGTACATTGTGAAGGGCCAAGGTCTTCCCTGAAGTCAGCTTCAAAACCACTTTGCCCTTTCCAAGTACCTCAGAGCTGCTTGAATTTCCCATGTAGACTTGTTCACCTTCCTTTGCCTCTTTCATACTGACAAACAGGTCCTTGTTAGCACAGAAGTGTTTAGATGCACCAGTGTCCACGATCCATTCACTGTTGTTCTCAACCAGGTTGACTTCAGAGACAACTGCAGCGATGACATCCTCATCCTCATTCTCAACCAGATGAGCCTGACCCTTGTTCCCTCCACTCGATTTCAGATTTTTCTTCTTCTTGTTTTTGCATTGTGAAGCAAAGTTCCCCACTTCACCACATGACCAACACTTGACAGTGATCTTCTTCCCAATCTTGCCCTTAGCTTGGAGATTTCCCTTCTTCTCAGAGTTCCCCTTCTTGGCACGATTGTCACATGCTTTCTTGTCAGAGTCAGCACCAGATTCAACAGGGTTAGTTTTGATTGCTAACACATTCTTTGGCTTAGAGGAAACATCCTTAAGCCTGTTGGCTTCCTCAATCTTCATGTGGCTCACAAGTTCTTCTAGGGTTAAATCCCTCTTTTTATGCTTGAGGTGATTTCGATAATCAAACCAGGAATCAGGTAATTTTTCAATCAAAAGATTGGCCTGAAGGATTTCACACATCTTCATACCTTGAGCAAGAATTTCAGCAACATAATTTTCATACACATGGACTTGGTCCATAATAGGCTTTGTATCAACCAATTTAAAACTCAACCAATTTCCAGTCACATACTTCTTTTTCCCAGCATCATCGGCACCATATTTCTTCTCTAAAGACTCCCACATCTCCTTAGCAGATTTCATATTAACATATAAATCAAATATGTTGTTTTTCATGTTGTTCAAAAGATGACCTCTAACAAACTTATTATTACGATCAAATTTCTTGATTTCAAATTCATTAACAACGATAGTAGTGGTCCTTTGACTAGTGCTAGATTCTTTATTCCCAGGAACAGGAGTACTAGGAATTTCAATCATGGCATTGGTTTGCTCAATAAGTTTTGGGGCATTCTTAAACAAGACATAATCAATTTTTACTTGTTCAAAAGCAATCAACATCCTTTGTGACCATCTCTTATAATTAATTCCATCAAGAGACTCAACCTTAGACAGATCTAGGTATAGAAGAGTTTGAGAATTGCTAGTCATGATATCAACAGAATAAATAAAAATATTTCGCTTCTAAATTGTTGGTAAAATAACTGTTGAAATCAATAACAAACAAAAAGATTAGAACTTTCCTGAATTGAAAATCCCAAACTCAAGTCGCGCCGTGGAACAAAATCCACTGCCTTAGAAGCGAAATACGCCACCACCGGTACAAGTTTCCTAGTGACGCACGCCCCCCAAGTTTAACGCAACTCTCTCCGTAATCCGTGCACCCGAACTCGAAGAGTGGAATTGCTCAAGAACTGTTCAGATCTCAAAGGGTAGGTTTTGTGTTTTCGGCTTGAAAAGTGAATGAATTCTTATGAAGAGACAAGTCTCGTATTAATATGAGTCCCGGAAAAAGGAGACACGTAAAGCAAACCGAACTAGGAAAAAGGCGAGCCCGATGGGGCAAGAAGCCGCCCGATCGGGCGCGAGATGGAGTTTTTCCAGACATGGTGTCGCGCCCGGTCGGGCGATCTAGAAAACCCATCCCGGGCGAGCCATCGGGCGAAGACGCCCGATCGGGCTCGTCAAAAACTCGAGTCCGTCGCCCGGTCGGGCGAGGGCCGCCCGATCGGGCGTGAGATTTCTCCTATTTTCCTAAGCCACCTCCGCCCGGTCGGGCGAACCACCGCCCGATCGGGCGCGAGAATCCGTTTGCATTACCTATTTCCAACAGTACTAACTCGCTTATACATATCTGAATCTATTGGTAATGTGCAATTACTAATAAAAAAACACACATACATTAATAAAAACAATTATGTAACCTAAGTTGATCCATCAACATCGATTGTTATATTTATTTTCTTCCATTCTTAGTCCTTTAATTAATTTTTGTTTGCGTTTGTTAAAACTATTTTCATTATCGTTACTTTTTAATTGTAGATATTGCATGACCTTAATTACTAAGAATTAGGGTCTGTTCTCTTACGTTGAAATTCAGCTCAGTTCAGCTCAGCTCAGCTCAGTTTAGTTCAGTTCAGTTCGGCTCCTAATTTCCTTCTCTTATTAAATATTCATTTTAGTTCAATTCAGTTCAGTTCAGTTTAGTTCAGTTCAGTTCAGTTCAACTTAGTCCAGTTCAGCTGAGTTCAGTCAATGAGAACAAACCCTTAGTGTCCTTAAAAAAAACTTTGAAAACAAAATCACAGTTAAAAATATATATATACAGAGTTTAGGGCAGGAGTGTACTTTTATAATTTTTTTTTTATCCGAATAATATAAAAATTATTTTTCTTACTTTAATTCCTTATAGAAATTAAAATATTTTCACTTTTAATATTTAAGGAGTTACATTCACTAGGCCACGAAGGCACGAACTATATTTTCCATCCCAAGACAAAATTTATGAATAGAAGTAGTTTTTTTTTTTTTTTGGACAATGAGAACTTCATAAATAAAGGCAAATTACAACCTAACAGATCTAAAACAAGAAACTAAAAACAACAAAACCCACTTAACTAAACCAGTAGAGGGAAAGAGAAATGAATGAATACACCCATGAACACTCAATAGTTACATTATCGCTATAAATGAAATGGTTAGTTGGCATGTCAATTTACATCTTTTAACTGTACTAATTTAATTGTTACACTTGTTTCAAAAAAAAAAAAAAATTGTTACACTTTTTATTTACATCTATTCCTTATTATTATTAAGTACATGATTTACATCTCATTTTATGGGATGATCTCACTAGTATGTACTCTAGGTTTTAATTAAATCCTTATATGTAAGGATAAAATCGAGACAGATTAATCAATACCCTTCCATCCCCAAAATTTCTGACCTTTTGGCCTAATTTTAGTCTCAAAATGATCGACCCATATGCATTAAAATATTCTTCAATTTGCAATAATACTGTGCAAAGTTAGTTTCTCCATGTAAATTTTATTTTTTCATATACTTCTATCACTTTCTCTCTATATTTTTCTACAAACCCCTTTCATTTTTCAATATACTTTTACTACTATCTTTATTACTTTCTTTATACCCGCAAAATCAACTCAAAATGATTTTTTTTTTTTTTTTTTTTTTTGAAAGAAGGCGTATTATAATTTTATATCGAATGAGGGAGTAATAGTGTATGGATGGCCGGTATATCAGAAATTCACAGATTCCAACTTTATAACAATCTAGCAATTTGTTGGTCAACTCTAGCACAAAATCTACAAACCGTCCAATTTCCAATTAGGGAGGCTAAATTTCCGAGAAATTGCCAGCAAATTTAACTAATCAAAATACACAACACGTGCCAATTTATCTTCCAATAAATCATTTTTTTTTTGTCTAATTGGTCACTAAAAATCATACTCCGCATAAATTGCAACAAAGTACGAATTTTTTTTCTTGAGAAATTCGTGCTTAATTTTGCTCTCTCAATCTCAATTATATAATCCCAAGTGTATATTCTGCCATCAACAAAGATCCATTCAGTAAGTCACTTCTATTATCTTCCTTATCTTTAATTTTCTCTATCCTATCTATTTTTATATTTTCTGTTTGTTTTTTAGTAATAATTTATTAGTGACAACCAATATAATTGAAGCTTTTACAGCTGTTTAATCAAATTTTAGTTTCTGGGTATGATTAGTTTGGTTTTGTTTTGTATACATGGCACCTGGGTTTTCTAAGTAATGGTGGAATTTGATTGAAATTTGTATATTTATGTGATTTTATATGATTTTTGAGGGATATTATTGATACCCAAATGATGATTTTGGTGGAATTAGTGAATTTATTGATATAATTGAGATTCCATTGAAATGAAATGGGAAACCGTTTGCTTGCTAAATAAGTGATTCCCTTGTGAAAAATTGTATTCATAAAAAGTATATTGTATAATATAAAGTATGTATGTGTGTATGATGAAATTCAGGTAATAATGGGTGAGACAAAGATGAGTGCAACAAGCCAAACTACTGATAGGAATCAGAATTCTATGCTGATTGATCCTGCATTTCCTAAGTTTTTCACACAAGCCCCTCAAAGAATGCAGAATTTTTTTAAGGTTGGTTGTTCTGCTCGAATTCGTACTCGGTTTGTTATTGTATTGTCTGTTTAGTTGATCAAAGCATTAAATATATTTCCGAAAATGGTAGTCAGTTTGTGACAAAATCACGTGTTATTCGGTGTTAATAAAACTGCTGCAAGTACATTATCATGTGGTTTAATGGATTTTGCTGTTTTTTTTTCATTATGGTTCATGTGTAACACTGAATGTTTTTTGACAGTCACATCTCAGACAAAAGGGGAAAGTAGAGGAGGGAAAGGGTGTATTTGAACCGCAGCAGGTTCTCAGAAAGGAAGAGAAATCGTCGACTGATTGGGAGGCTGATCTGCAGAAGCAGCTGCAACTTTGGCGAGCAAATCCTCATTGGGGTAGTCCACCACCTGAAATAAATGTGAGAATTGATAAAGAAGAGGTCATAAGTTTAGATGTTTTACAATGATAGAACATTCTATATATGCAAGCCTTATGTGTGTAATTAACAAACAAGTAGTCTGAACAATTTACCTCAGATTTCTGTATTTGAACTGACAGTACAAGATGATTGTCTTTACAGTTCTTTAGACTTCAGTGTTGTGAGTTGATATGCAATTGAGTCAAAACTAATGATTTATTTTCTTACAGGTTACTGTACCTGAAGGATCACTTTGCAACCTGCATGTGGAATTCGATGTCGGGTTGCCACCAGATGCTGTGTACAACATAGTCACTGACCCTGACAGCAAGAGAGTCTTTAGGAATATCAAGGTGAGTGGTAATGGAGATGCCAGTGATAAGAACAACTGGTCAATTTCCATTGGCAGAAGATAATTTAGGAATATGAGCTCGCTTAATAAGTTATGAAATGAACTATGCTTTGCTATGCAATAGTTGCTTCCATTGATGAAAGTAAATTGGGCTTTTCAGGAGGTTGTATCTAGGAAAGTGTTGGTTGATGAAGGCTCTAGACAAGTAGTCGAGGTGGAGCAAGCAGCTATATGGAAGTTCCTTTGGTTGTCGGGAACAATATCAGTCCATGTCTTGGTAGATCAAAATAGGAAGGATCACTCTGTAAGTTTTTACTTGTATTTTACCCTCTGTTGTCTTAGAATGTTTCTTACTGTCATCAGTCTGAACATAATCTTAATTTCTCTTTTTCTTTTTGTTTTTTGGATTTCTTAGATGAGGTTCAAGCAGATTAACACGGGATTCATGAAGAAGTTTGAAGGTTGCTGGAGAGTAGAACCGGTATTTGTTGATGAGAAAATCTGCTCCCCCTTTAAACCCAAAACTTTGTCAGAGTATCGCTCATGTACAGGAGGGAAAGGAAGGATTGGATCGAGGGTTAGCCTAGAGCAACTTCTTCAACCAGCTATTGTTCCTCCCCCTCCCATTTCGTGGTATCTTAGGGGAATCACCTCAAAGACCTCAGAGACGCTGATGAATTATTTGCTTGAAGAGGTTGCACGGGTTAAAGGCATTTCTCCAACAGTAAGTTCAAATTGTGATGAGAAGCTAGTTCAAGAAATCACTAATGAAGTGAAGATAGATGAAGTACACGATATTAAGAAAAGATGGGCCTTACGGAGAAGAAATGCTATGCTTTACAGAAAGAAGTAGGAGTATGCTTCTTAGCACAATATTTAGAAACAATCTTATTTGTATTGTTGAAAGTAGATAAGATACATTATTCAACAGCATTGGATTGGATACTGTAGATCAGCAGAAGAGCTTACCATTTGATACTGTGAATCAGCGGAAGAGATTATATACTCTTGATTGACTTGGAGAGATGCAAAGTTAAGTTTAACTAAGAATTTAGATGAGCCAAGATCTGTGATTTAATTTCATTTCCTGTATATAGATTTGGCAGTAGTTTCCGATGTGTAATATACACTTCTGAGTTGCCAGAATATGATTGTATAGTTTAGCAGCATCCTCTAAGCTTCGTTTGGGCAACATATATAACAGATGATTTCCCAAGAATTTCAAAAGCCAATATATTACCTTGTTGAGTTATATAGGCCATAACATCAAGTTTTTAATTTTTATGTACAAATGAGAATGTTGATATGAATATTACAGCTAAATGACATGTTACAACTTACACGACCAAGACTGCTATAATTTAATAACAAGGCAAGCGAAAATTTGCCACATGTAACCCCGAAACTAATTTCTGGTTATTTTCTTTGTACCCTAATCAATATGCCCAAAGTGATGCTTCCAGTCTGTCTATCCAACAAGCAAAGGACCAATCAACTTTGGTTTAATCTCAGCGAGGTGATGCTACAGGCGATTGTTCAGTTAGATGGTGCCCCATTAAGCTACCAAGGCCATGCTTCTCATAGCTCTTGAATGCACCCAATGCTCCCAAAAACCCTTCATGCCTCAGAAACATGGCCTTTGCTTTACCTTTTGACCTGTACAGAGGATTCATAAATAGAAATCACAGCAAAAAAGCAGCAATTGATATTCAAATCAAGCCATCAACCTATATTACTAATATTAGAATTCTGCACAATCAATATTAACTCATCTACAGGTAACACACTTTACTGTAACATTAAACTACAGCTTTTTAACACGGAAATATTATCTGAATGACTAAATGTGACCTGAAATTGTGATAACAGAAGTTCCACAGTAAAGACAGCAAAAGTTCAAATTATTATCTATATCCCACATCTGCTTTCATGCAATTTGAGTTGATTTAAAAGGGCAAGATATAATTGGTCTCAAGGAGAAGCCAGAATGGATCTCAAGGATAATGATTCCCTCATATAGTAAGCCCAGACTGAGGATCTCAAGGAGAAGCCAAAAATGGAGTAAATCTGTACAAATTTGATCGATGATATAGGCCATGAAAGAATTGGACATGGAAGTCATGAATGTCCATAATGTGCTAACAGGTTCTAGCTACTTGTGGAGATGAACCAATTGACTTCCAGAAATAGGCCTGATTGTGCTTAGATTCAGAAAATAAAGTGAGGCTTGTAAATAAGGACACCTATAAAGGGTATGTTCTCTTCACCTTGAAGCAATTTATTTCAAGAGAAAATAAGTTTAGATAAGGGCAAGGAAGTAGCGATTGTCCAACAGATATCAAAAATCTAAAACGACTGCCCAAAGAATAGATATGTAATCCCAAATGTTTTGAAGCCATCAACACACAATAATTTGATGAAAAGAGAAATCAACACAAAAGACACCATCAAACAAGCAAAATGAAGATTGAGTGAAAAGCATTTTGTCACTAACCAGTATTGAACTCCATCGGATATAGTTTCCATAATATATTCATGACCACGAGTGAAAAATCCTCCAAAGATTATCCGTTTTAGTTGCCCGTGCCCCGCATTCATATAGGCAATCTGTAAGGTAATTAAAAAAAGTTAAAAAAAATAAAAGTAATAAATGTATACTGGGAGTAAACTTCTATCAATCATTAAAGTACCAAAGAAACAAGTAGCCAAAGCTTGTATATTAATGAAATTTCTATTTTTGAGATATTAATGAAAAAAGCTACTAGCTCACATCTATATCGAATTTTTTAATTTATGAATTATGAATGAAAAAAATAAAAAATAAGTATAAAGAATGTCAAATTTCCCAAGGCCATAATAAATGAAAAGCTACTCCGTAGTAAATAATAATTCTAACATTATAAAAGCTATTCAAAAGAATTCAGATTGAACAATCATAACTTCAGACTGGTGTAAGGAAATCGCATCTTAGACAAATTCACCTGTGCAACGTTGTTTGAAATCATCCGTAACAGAGATCGGGCAAGGTCCTCCTTTTTATAGTCCTTCAACTCTTTATTATCAAAACTAACCTTGCCAAAACTAGACGCTATTGTTGTTGCTGACAATCCAAGCTGTCATGGTTAGATGAATAGATATTCAGCCATCAAAAGAGAAAAGGCAGTAAGAAACTCAAGTCAAGCCCTTTGCATGTTTAACTTATTATATCCATTCAAATTACATATGAGGCAACTACAACAACAGCAACACTCCCACAACTAAAATTGAGAAAGTTTTTTCAGTGACATATAGACCATACTCCGTATTAATTTATTTTTGCAGTTACAACCCACCCTCCAAGGTTAATTTATTTTTGCAGTTAAAAATTCATTTTCCACACTAAAACAGAAAATTTCCAATTTAATTAATATGTCAAAAGAAGTATGAACATATGAAGTAAATTGATATTTAGACTATTTAGGAAGGATCTACTATACCACCCCTTTCCATACTTGACAAGGGTATAAGTCCAAACATATGCATTCATTCAATCAGTTGGTCTGCAGAGGAACTACTAAAACTCTTAAGTCTCATTCCAAACACTCAGCAACAATAAGTGCCAAAAGAGATCTAGCAATAGCTCAGGCAATCAACAATAATGCTTAATATATAGATCAAAATCATAGCATATTCACGAAAAGAAACTTATCAACTAGTTCAGGATAAAAGTGATTACATATTTTCCATTGAAATCCTAATCATGGATAATGTAAATCATTCGTACTCAGCCAGCCATGAAAACCCAAATATTCTAGCAAATTTGAAAGGATAATTCCAAATATGATTATGAGCATACCAAGTAATTGGAACACCCTTACCGGAAAATGAAATCACATGTATATCAAGTATTAAAATAACAGACCTTAGAATAGCCAGTTACTCCATATATGTCTCTGACAAGCATGTCAATATTTCTATTGTCTCCCTTGTGGCTCAACTCCAGGAACTCGTCAAAGCTGGAAATTGTATTCAGCTAATCAAGTAACCAAAACATAGATTGTAGAACCAAAACCAAAGCACTTAATTATATATCAAGCAAATTTTCAAACATCTCAATATCTCACCATGATCCCATGAATATTTACAAATCACTCAGCACATTTACCAGTGTACAGAAGAATCCTCTATTCCTCTAATAATAAGCCCGGTATACATGATAGGCAAAACAGCCAAAATATTTTATAAAAAAAATTGTGCGACAACATTGACCGCATTATTACCTTTGGCAATTTGTTAAAAGCATTCCCATACCCAAAAGAGTGCCACCACCTAAACTTGTCCCACTAACTAGCTCAAATTTTCCATCCCCATCAACCTAAAGAAGAGAAATGATACTTAAATTTAGAAGCAGGAAGCTGCAGCTGATTGTTAACAAGTTACAAACAGAAAAGCGAGAAGAAACAGATGACAAACTGAAAATTGTTCGGCTGTTCCCCACTTATAAATGCAAAATTAAATTCAGAGTATATCAGCAAAGAAATTTAACCAGTATGATTATTACCTTAATCATACTAACTCCAGAGCCTATGCTGACAAGGAGATAGGGAAATAAATCACTGGCATCAATCTGCACAAAATCTTTCTGACCCTCCATGTACGTGAAAGCTTCACGAGGGACTGCCTATCAAAGTACAGTTACAATACCTTAAGACAGTGGTACAAGTGTGAAGTAAAATACATTACAAGGTGGACAAAAATACAAGCTACTTAACGTATTATCATATTCATACTTTACGAACATTTTCTCCATTGTTAGCCTCTTAGTCCACATATATCATATTCTATACTTGTTTCATTAAAAAAAACAATATAAAAATTATTCAATAAAGAACTAAAGATACATAATTTTGAAGACTACAGACAAGTGAGCATTTAAGAAGGCTTGTTTTTGCAAAAGAATCTAAGCAAAAATGCAGGGAATCGGAACACGTAGAGAGCACAATGTGCATCATGACAGCAGGAAATATGAAATCTAGCCATAATCTATATGGCACAAGAAAAAGGAACAAACTTAAAAGCACAGTTGTGGTCATGCAAACAGTTGTCGATCATGCAAATGTAATTTCTCATTGCCAAATGACAAGTTTGTCCTGTCATGCTTTTTTAAGAGCCCATATTGGTTGTATGAGCCTGAAGCAGCTAATCACCTGTAAACTTAGTAACAACCCCATATTGGCTGATTGGGACAACCAATTAGCGTTACAACTTACAACTTGATCAAAACAAATTTGCTCAATTCTATCCAGTTAAAACTAATCAGCCCATATTCAGGTGCTCATATTACCCAGGGACAAACACTACTTCCACCCCTTGATTTCTCTCATTGAGAAAAACATTGAGGCCTTAGCTCATCTAAATAGAGCAGTAGAAGCCATAAATCCTAACTTGAGGCTTAGCCCCTGTCACTATAGATAAGCAGAAAAGAAAAGAAAAATGGAAATGCCACACAAAGCAGTTGTTGTAACAGTGCATATCATTAATGTTCTCAGCGTATCACATACACAAATCCTCAACTTTAGCAAAAAATTAGCACCAGCCACAAGAGAGTCCATCTCATCCTCTTTGTCAAGCCTGATTCCAAACTTCTCTCTAAAAAGATCAGCATATTTATAGGCACCGCCACCAGTGGCCTGCAAACAACAATAAACAGTTAGCATAATTTCACAGCATAACTGAGAAAAAGCTATTTAGTAGAAAATACAAATGGGAAACATGTCTCATTGTCAATTAATAAAATATTTTTTTTAAAAAGTATTAATGTATTGACAAACTCATACAGATGCTACATGTTGTTTTGGTTTATACCCTTAAGCATGCCTGTTGAAATATGGTCTTTAATTTCATTAGATTAGAAATGAAGGTTGCAGAAAAAGATTCTTAACTTATTGATGGGTTAAAGTTCAAATAAATTCAGACAAAGGCTACCTAATTTATAATTGAACTAAAAATAGGTTGAGATAAGGGATTTATAGAAAAAGTAAACATAGCCTTAAAGTCCATAAAGCCATTTATTAAGTGATTTTTTTTTTAATTCACTTGAGGTTAAAAACCAAGCCGACCCCACTTATGGGATTAAGGCTTTGATTGATTGATTGAGGTTAAAAAACCAAGAAAACAGAGCAAAAACAAACCGAGTTCACGCAAGAAACAGAAAAGGCAAACAAAAACAAATAAATCTAAACTACGGAGGGACTAGACGCGGTAAAGCCACGCCCCTAAGGTCCTCTAAAGTATGAACTGCATAAAGCACAAGATACCGCAATAATGCTAGATTGCTACTTATTATGTTTTTCATAAAAGAATTTTGTCATGTAGCCCTCAAGTCTATACGTATATAACCTAGCGGAAAATAAAGCATTGAACTGCATTTCAGGAAGAGAATATCTTAACCATCCACAAACATAAAAATTTCAGCAAAAACAAGGGAAATATTAAACATAGAAAGAGAGATGAAGAAAAATATCCTTACCTTGATTAACAATTGTTTTTTGTCTGAAATCTCTTGATGACTGCAACCTAGATTCACCTCGATATGTTAGAAATTAGGTCAAATATAACAACTTGCTCAGGCTAGCATAATGTTAAGAGCACATAAAGAAGAACCTAGAAAAGAAGTTGCTCTATAAGCTGGAAATCAGTTTGTGATCATATAAGTAGCTTAGAAAAGACACCACAAATGGGTAGCTCTAAATCAGATTAATAAAATTAATTTGTGAATCATATATGATGGACTACAGATTTTTCAGGGATAAGAACAATATCATTTACTAAAGTCTGTACTCTAGGCATAAATAGTTAGTAGGGTCCTTCAGAATCTACTCACAAGTTTGTCATTCAGGATAGTATGAGAACAGATGGAAATCAGGAATAGGTGGGTTTGGCTTGATATTACTAGTACTGGCCACCCCATGAAGTGAATTTAAAGCACTTTTATGAGGTCCAAAAGTTACATAAGCACTTTAATATTTGTACATCAACAAACTTAGTAATGCACCACCATGCATGAAAATACAAAGCATAAATACCCCACTGACCCCCAAACAATTACCCTAGCCAATTTTCCATGGGAAAGACTTAGAATAAAACCCAAGAGAATGAAATTTAGACTTCAAGTTTAGCTGAGCATAATCTAAGTTTAGCTTGGCTCCTTGCCAGGTCTGCCTTTAGGGACATCTTCAGACATCTAATTCAATCAATGCACAGAAGATTTAAAACTAGAAACCAGCTTTGAAAGAAAGTTTATCAAGCTACAAGTATACACAAACAACAAATTGAAGGGCAAAGAAAAGTGATAGATAGACAAGGTTTGGTAAAGAAAGCAGTATCATACAGCTGCCATGAAGGAGCTTCGATTCGATGAAGTCCAGGCACTCATTTATTTTGCTGGTCTGAAACTTTGCAAAATGGAGCTTGCCGTCAAGGATAGGATATTTCTTGGAACTAGTTACAAGTCCAACCTCCTCCACTTGGACACCGTTTCCAACACTCTCCAAACTACTATCTTTTCTTGAAAAATAAACCAACTTGATAAGGGTACCTACAAAAACAGGTAGGGAATCAGAAGTGATTACGTTAAAGCCACACACATTCCATTGATGAACGATAGGCAGCGATAGATTGATTTCCAAATAAAGTAAATATATCTAGAGAAAAGATGCAAAGACAGCTCCAAGGAATATTAATTAAGTCAGTCAGAAGATTACATTTTAGACCGTCAATCAATTTTGTTTCAAAATGATAAATAAAGGATATAAACACCCTAAACTATGACAAGAACTACTTGTCAACGAAGTTGTGAATCCATAATCATAAGTAAACAATAGTTGGATTATGCCTAGGCCCAATCAAATGTCTCACTTTGGTCATAACCTACTTAGGGTATGTTTGATAATCACTAGAAAACAATAATTGGTTGGGTAAATGTGCCAATTTATTCTGTTTCAAGAAGGTAAGCAATACCCTCGATTTGTTACCCTTCCAAACTAAGTGGTATCAATTACCTTTACCCTCAGAAGTCAGTAGTACAAAATGAAAAGCTGCAGCCTGTATCATTCACTCTCTAGTCACCCTTCCTCTCTCCTCTGTTCACGGATCATCTTCCCAATTTGTTTTCCAAGTCTATATTTTTATTTGAATTTCGATAATTGTACATTCAAGGTGGAAATTTGGAATTTTTGCCTAAAGTAATAAAATTCAAGTATTTGGCCATCCAGAGTTTTGAAAAGCATTGAACCAAAGAAGTCCATTTCTTGTTGTCATATTTGCTTCCATAGTATTTCCCTTTATGATTGTTTTGCCTTTGATATGTAATTGTGCTTTAGAGTGATTACAACATCTTAAAGAATATTACAGTAATCTAAAATTATACTATAATTTCAATATTTGGCCAGTGAAAAAATGTCAATACGATTACAACAAAAAAAAAAGTACAAGTGATCCCATTCCATATATGAAGCAAATGATTAAGAAGTAACCAATACCAATACCATTCCAATAGATAAACCAAATGCATCATTTATTTGTTATTAAGGAGCAACAGATCCAAATCTTTTTCCTTTAAAAAGCTCTAACTAAATATTGTCATTTTCAACTTTATAACATAACATAACATAATCCATATTATTAACTATTAAGGGCATATTTACATTTACTGATCTGAGTTGAACTGATTGGAGCTGATTGAACTAAATAGAGCAAAAAAGAATATTTTATGAGAAAAAGAAATTAGGAGCTGAACTATACTGAACTGATTGGAGCTGAACTGAACTGAATTAACTGGAGCTGAACTGAAGTGAACAGGCCCTAAGTATTTGTTTTATCACATGAAACTAAATTACACTTACTTGAACTCGATTCCACATGTGAACTTATGTTTCCTGATTTTATCCTATCATAGCTTAATAATAACCTTATCGGCCTAAGTAATAATCTAGGATGCTAGCCAACTTAGGCATGATGTCCTCAATAAATTTTTGTTAGTTTAATCCCAATCTTGCAAAATTTGAACTATTTTTACTAAATTTAACTCATTTTTGTTGAACTTAATTTATTTTATTATGATTTAACTTCAGCTATTTTTGATATTAGAAACTAAATTATGCTCTAATTAACTTATTATATTTCTAAACTTAAACTTATGATCAACAGCTCACGTGGGATAGCTCAGATTAATCAAATCACATCAACATAATCCAAAGAAACCCATTTACCAGTTCATCGCAACATTCTTATACTTTACAAAAATACAAAATATTATACTAATCACAGAATAATAATTAAATAATTAGCAACCATTAAAGCATCAAAACTTAATAATCTTAGTTTTCAATGTTACAACATATTCGAATTTTGATATAAAAAAAAAAAAAATCATAGTAAGAGAAAAAGAGAGAAACCTCCAATATCAAGAGACAAGGAGAATTATGATCATAAGAATCGAACTCAGAATAAGAAGTTGAATTTCCATCGATTTCAACGCTTCTGCAACTTTGATCCTCCATTAAAAGTGTCAACTTTACTCCTCAATCAAATTTGATGATGAATTTGAAGAATAAATTTGATTTAATTTTGCGATCTTCCAACTTCTATCCCCCAACTTCAAACCAACTAATCCCTAACTTATCAAAAGTGAAATTAAGAAATAAATTCCAAATTAAATGTTAGATAGAAATTAGATTTGGTGGGATAAATTTGAGTAGAAAATGTGTAGAATTAGGAGAGTGATAATATTGAGAAGGAATATATATATTTGTTGGAAAAATTGATGATAGTTGTATGACTCGTGGCCCACGTGGAATTATGTTTTTCATGGGCTGCCATTTCTCCCATTTCTTCAACGACTTTTATTCGGGTTAGAAGTATCATTTTGGATTCGGATGTCCGGATCGAGTCAAGCCATTTTTTTTAGTTTCACCCGATTTATCTTTTCGGGTAATTCGGATTTGGGGTTCAGTTTTGAGTGGTTATGTTTCAATCTGTTGAGCCTTTTGGTTTTGATGGACAAATTGACAAACTCGACTAATGAATGTTTTGAGTCTTTGGTGAATAAAGGATTCAAGCAAAGTTCGTTCCGGAGTAGGAACTTGGATGCGGAGTAGCATTCTTTAAAAAGCCTCGTGCAAATCTCACGTTCTAGTTTTAATTGTGAGCACTCAATAATATAAAGTCGGAAAGGAACTCAATGACTTATGTTAAAGACTACTGGAATAAAAGTTAGTTTTAAAAGATAATTTCTTAAAGAAAAGATAATTTGTAAAAGTTTTAATAAAGATAATTATCGAAGATAATTATCTAGTTGTTTTAATAAATAATAAATTTATCTTTTCAAATAAAATCTTTTTAAACAAACTTTTGATAATCTTTTAAATAAAATATTTGATAAAGTTAGCAAGTGGTTTTTCTGTGAGAAAATCTTTTATACGGCTAATGGTTATCAAGTTGTTAGGATAGTGGTTTAATTAGATAAGGCTAGGAAACCTCTTCATGATCACAATCTGTCAAGATAACTCCACAAGTTGTTAGTGGGTTGTTGACATGTGGACGTGATTATGGTGGAGGTTAATGACTAAGCCTTCTCTATAAATACTCGTGCAAACTATCTCAGAAAAACATAACTCTTAAGCATAAAAATTCCAGTAGCCATCTAATAACATAAAGAGAGTTATTTTCCTTCATATATTCTTGAGTGCAATAGGTATTTGTAATCACATATTGTATTCAAGTACTTTGGGGTTGGGATTGTGAGTTTGTAAGGTGAGGTTAAGGAAGCTTCGTTGCTGAAGTCTTCTGTGAGAGTTGGGAACAAGTTCCTAATTTGGGGAACTTGTTAACGGGTTTGAATCTTCACTTGTACAGAGTTTGATTACATAGTGGAAATTTAGAAAAGCCTATATCTTCTCTCGTCATTATTTCATTTAGTTAAATTCCGCAAAAAGTTTTTAGATTTCACCTCAAATACAATTCACCCCCCCTCTTGTATTAGCCAGTTAGACTTTCAGTTGGTATCAGAGCAGGAACTCAGAACACGCAGGCAACCCTGTTGAGTAAGTTCCTGGAAAATGGCTTACACAGAGGAAAAGGAATTCGGGAGTACATCCATTCAAAGGCCTCCATACTTCAATGGCAAATTTTATCCTTATTGGAAGGATAAGATGGAAATCTTTATCCAAGCAGAGAATTATCAGGTATGGCGAATTATACAAGTAGGAGATTACGAAATTACGAAAACGAATGCTAATAATGAGGTAATCCCTAAACCTATGGATGAGTATGAAAAAACTGATTTTGAAAAACTTGAAATGAATGCTACTGCCAAAAAGTTTTTAATTTGGGGACTTGGACCCGATGAACATACTCGTGTCAAAGGGTGCAAGTCCGCAAAGGAAATTTGGGATCTTCTGGAAGTTACACATGAAGGAACGTCAGATGTTAAACGTTCCAAAATAGACATTCTTTTGTCTCAGTATGAGCGCTTTGAAATGGGAAACAAAGAATCCATTAAAGACATGTTTACTCGATTTAAAGGTATTACTAACGAACTAACGTGTCTTGGCAAGATAATTCCTATAGATGAGCAGGTCAGAAAAGTCTTAAGAAGTCTTCCAGACAATGACAGATGGAGAGCAAAGGTTGCAGCGGTGCAGGAATCAAAAGACTTCACCAAGTTCAATCTGGAACATCTTGCGGGTTCCCTCATTACTCACGAGATCCAGTCGAACAATCGGACTCAGGAGACTGTCAAAAGTCAAGGGCTAGCATTAAGAGCTAATGAAGAATCCGAAGAGAAGTCTGACATCGATGAAGAAGAAGCTGCAATGTTGGTGAGAAGGCTGAAAAAATTCTACCGTAACAACAAGTTTTTAGACAAGAAGAAAGGATACAGTAAAAGAAATCAGGAACCCAAAGCCAAGTCTTCTTGTCACAAATGTGGAAGCACCAACCACTTCATCAAAGAGTGTCCATTATGGGAATCTGAAAAAGGCAAGGGAAAAGAAACTGATCAAAGCAGAAATTCCAAGCCTAACTTTTCTAAAACAAATTTCAGGAAAGCAATGATTTCCACGTGGGGAGAATCGAGTTCCGAAGAAGAGGAACAGGAACACACAGACGATGAAGTAGCCAATCTCTGTCTAATGGCAAAGCATGATGATGAGGTAGTCATTCAACCTAGTTATTTGAAATCTCTCTCAAAGGATAAATTAATCTCTTTATTGTTAGAAACCTTAGATGAATATAAAGAATTATGTGCAAAACTAAGGCAAGCCGAAAAGGCAACTGGAATTTGTAGAGATCATGTTAAGTATCTGAATAGCTTAAGAAATGATGTTCAAGGCAGATTCTTTGAATTGTTAGATAAAAATATTATGCTAAAAGAATCCCTTGAAAGAGTCAAGAGTGAGAATATCATGCTGAATATTGAATTGACTCAATATAAAATGTTGTGTACTAACATTGATTCTTGCAGGTCTACTGAAGTTCCTTTAATCATGTTTAATAATGAACTAGAGCATGTTAAGAAAGAGATAAAGGAAACCAATGATAAAAATGAGAAACTAGAAAAGGACCTAGAAATTGCAAGAAAAAGTAAAAATACAGCAAGCACGGGTGTTCCCAAGTGGGTAAAGGAAGCTCAGACAAAAAGAACAGAAGGTCTAGGCTATGTTCATAAGAAGAAGTCCACTGGAAAGAAAAAGAAATATGTGAACTTACCTAGTGAGACCGTTTGTTCTTTCTGTGGTAAAAAGGAACATCGCAGTGAAGAATGTACTAAGAAAGCAAATCTGTACAATAAGAATGTGAATTATGTTTGGCAGAAGAAATCTGATTTAAATGTGTCAACACAGGAACCCATGAATGAAAGGGTTCCTACTACTAACTCTTAATTTCTTTTGCAGGTCGAAGTGAGGGGGAACAACCAGTGGTACCTCGATAGCGGTTGTTCTAAGCACATGACAGGAGATGAATCCAGATTTCTCTCACTGACGGCCTATACAGGGGGAACAGTGACCTTTGGAGACAATAAGAAAGGCAACATTGTTGCTGTTGGCAAAGTAGGAAGGTCAAGTTCCCATGCAATTGACAATGTATTTTTAGTCGAGGGTTTGAAGCATAATCTACTCAGTATTTCTCAGTTTTGTGATAAAGGAAACTTTGTAAGCTTTTCTTCTGAAAAATGCAAAATCATCAACAATAACACTGGTAAAATCGTTTTGGAAGGAACTCGTAAAGGGAACACATATACCGTGGACCTTAACAAAGTTCCAAAATACAATCTATCTTGTTTAAGTGTTATTGAGGATGATCCACTTCTATGGCATAAACGTTTTGGACATGCTAGTCTTTCATTGCTTGACAAATTAAGGTCAAAGGACTTGGTAATCGGATTACCTTCTATCAAATTCCTAAATGACAAAATTTGTGAAGCCTGCATCAAAGGAAAGCATGTTCGATCATCATTTAAATCAAAGAAAATGGTAAGCACCACAAAACCATTGGAACTCATTCATATGGATTTGTGTGGCCCCGTTAGAATTCAAAGTAGAAGTGGAAAAAGATATGTCTTAGTTCTTGTAGATGATTATTCTAGATTTACATGGGTCATATTCTTACATAGTAAAGATGAAACTTTTGATATGTTTATGACTTTCTTGAAAAAGGGCTTAATTAAGCTAGATTTTATTTCTACTGAATGACAAATTGCTGATATATTAACTAAGCCTTTAAGCAGAGACAAGTTTGAAAAGATGCGTGTGGAATTGGGGATGCTACGGCTCAAGTGACTTTTGTTTGGAACCCCTAAGGTAAAATCGGATGTAACTAACGATGCTATGCTCAATCTTGTGTGCATAACACAGCTGAAATTACCCAGGGGAAAGATTTGTGAAGTATTGAAAAGTCACGTATACATACTTTTAATATGTTAAAAATATTGAGCCATGTTTTTTTTTTAAGTTCCCTTTTCATCATTCTTTACTCTCTGTATCATGATCACGTAAATTATCATCATAATTTACAATCAATTTGCTCTTATTTATCCTTTTCATTTTTTATTTATCTGTTTTTTTTCTTCTTGTTATTTTCTTTCTTATCTTTTATTCCTATCTTATTTTTTTATTCTTATCTTTTTCCTTCCTTATTTTTTCATGATGAATTTTTCTATTCCTCATAGAATTCAAAAATACAAAAAGATCTTATTTGCTACGTAAGATAAGAAGCATGTATATCAACTTCTTAACTTACGATTTTATTTTATCAACATTGAATTAGATGAGTGCAATTATTTCACCAAATTAAATCCTACTACCTCTAAAACTACCCCACTACCTCACAGTTTAAACCGTCACTTTTCTTTCTCACTCCTCCCCATTAAACTCTTTTTCTTCTTTTCACTCCACCTTCACCTATCAAATTCCCCCTTCATTTTACCTTCACACTATTCATCTTCTCCTTCCCTTCATTTTACCTTCAACACCATGAAAACCAACCGAAACACCACCCCAAAAACCCGATCACCACCATTCAAACCCTCCTCAAACACGGGGTCTCCACAACCGGTGCCAATTGCGGTGGTGCATCCATCTGCTCAGCCAAAGAGGAAGGCTAAGGCTGTGAAGGGCGGCGACAGGAAACGGCGCGCAACCACCAAATTCCCATCATGGAATTACACTCTCGGATATCACATCAACAATGATTGGTGTGTGGCGAGTAAGTTCACTGAATTTACTTCTTTAATTGATTATCAAAAATGGACTCACTTGTTCCAGAATTGTTCTCATTACCCTGTTTATCCTAAATTTATTTATGAGTTCAAAAATACCTTTCAATGTGATAATGGTGTGTGCTCGGCCGTAGTTAATGATATTCCAATTTCGTTTGATGCCAATTATCTTGGAAATCTATTTCAAGTTCCTGTTAAAGGCTATTGTTCTTATTTAAAGCACAAACAATCTGTAAATATTGGCCATAATGATGAATGCAAAATCCTTAAATTTATTGGAGGAAATCCGAAAGTGAAAACTACTCACCATCATGCCCTAACACCCCTTCATAAGCTACTGTTTACCTTCACCTGGAAGGGTATAGTACCCCGTTTACAAAAACGGAGTACCGTATCACTCTTGGATGCCTCCCTCATATTCTGTCTTGCATGCAAAATACAGATTAATTTCCCTGCTCTAATGATTGAACACTTGAATTTTTATGCTCAAAAGACCACAATTCCATATGGCTCTTTCCTTACTGTGTTGTTCAAATCTTTTGGTATTGATGTTGAATGTGAATCCCCAACATATCTCAAACCCGATAATATCCTCTCTGAACAATCATTACTTAGACTGAGTCTTAGGCTTACAAATGGCAAAGTATGTTTTGTGCCTCGGAAAGGAGGGGAGAAAAAGAAAGGGAAAGGGAAAGAAGCTAAGGAAGAATGTGATGCAAGCAGTGACCAGGGTAGTGAGGAGGCTAGTGAGGGTGCTACCACCTCCAGTGATTCTGAGGGAGATAAGGAAGAAGAAAAAAGTTCTAACGGAGAGAAAAACAAAGAAAAAATACTTGAGGGAGATGTGCAAGGAGAAAAACAGGAAGATTCTGAGGGGGAACATATGGAAGTTTCTGAGGGGGAAGCTCGACAATCTGACTTACATGAGGGGCAGGGAACTGATCAAAGTGAGAGGGAACATACCACAGACTCTGAGAGCACAGCTGGACCACCTGTCATTCCTGTGTTTACAGGGGGCCTTAGAAGGAGTAAGAGGAATGTGGTCAAGCCTGCCCTTTCTACTACACACCCTGTGACTGTAGAAACCATCAGCTCCTCAGACAAATCTGATTCCACCTTCAAACCTACCCAAGTTCCCTCTTCCACTGAACCCTCTTCTATTCCTGTCTCACCTACTAGGCAGCCTTCTCATTCACCTTCTCCTCCTCCATTTCAGCCTACTGGCTTTGCTGCTTTCTCTGGAACTCGTGTGTCTGTTTATGATTTTCAACAGGTTCAAGCAGATATGGAGAAGTTGACTACTCTGGTGAGCAAGAAACTGGAGGAAATGGCCTCGGAACTGCTTTCTCTTAAAGGCCAGGTGCAGGCTCTGGCAGATTCTCAAGCAACCGGATTTGCAGGCGTAGAGGCAAAGCTTGCACAGGCTGAAGGCAAGTTTAGTGAAGGCAACAAGGAGATCTTGGAAACTATCAACAGAGTAGCCTTTGAGGAAGTCGAGGAAGACTCTATTGATCCCACAAATCCAACCCTTGATCCTACCAATGCAGCCTTTTAAATCCTTGATTGCACTTATTCTAATTTCATATGTTGAACAATTTTATTTTGGTCTTGTTTAATCTCTCTGAACTTTGGTTTGTACGCCTTTATCCTTTGCTACATTCTCTATGTTCCTCTTCTATTTCCTAAATCGGAACTTGGCTCGTATTTTTCATATGATTGTGTGTGTTTGCTGATAATTTGGTACCTAACTTATTTTTGCCTTGCATTATTTGAGCTCACTATTCCCTACGTAGTCTAGTGGGAGTATAGCAAAATGTTTTTTTTCAATCTTTTGATAATGCCAAAAGGGGGAAAAGACAAACTTCATGGCGGCTAAAGTGTTTACCAAGGAACTCACACATCGAAGGTACAAACTTTTGCCAAGTTCAGTTTTTAAAGTCTTTGTTAATTTTTCTTTTGCTCAGTTTTTTTAAAAAAAAAAAAAAAAAAAAAAAAAAAAAAAAAAAAATACTTTTTAATATTTTTCTAAGTTCTTTAATTGTTTTTTTTTTTTTTTGTTTTCATGCCTTACTCTAAATTTTTGTTGCATGCCTGGATGATTTTATTTACCTAAGTTTGTCAATGTTTGTCATCATCAAAAAGGGGGAATTTGTTGAGCCTTTTGGTTTTGATGGACAAATTGACAAACTCGACTAATGAATGTTTTGAGTCTTTGGTGAATAAAGGATTCAAGCAAAGTTCGTTCCGGAGTAGGAACTTGGATGCGGAGTAGCATTCTTTAAAAAGCCTCGTGCAAATCTCACGTTCTAGTTTTAATTGTGAGCACTCAATAATATAAAGTCGGAAAGGAACTCAATGACTTATGTTAAAGACTACTGGAATAAAAGTTAGTTTTAAAAGATAATTTCTTAAAGAAAAGATAATTTGTAAAAGTTTTAATAAAGATAATTATCGAAGATAATTATCTAGTTGTTTTAATAAATAATAAATTTATCTTTTCAAATAAAATCTTTTTAAACAAACTTTTGATAATCTTTTAAATAAAATATTTGATAAAGTTAGCAAGTGGTTTTTCTGTGAGAAAATCTTTTATACGGCTAATGGTTATCAAGTTGTTAGGATAGTGGTTTAATTAGATAAGGCTAGGAAACCTCTTCATGATCACAATCTGTCAAGATAACTCCACAAGTTGTTAGTGGGTTGTTGACATGTGGACGTGATTATGGTGGAGGTTAATGACTAAGCCTTCTCTATAAATACTCGTGCAAACTATCTCAGAAAAACATAACTCTTAAGCATAAAAATTCCAGTAGCCATCTAATAACATAAAGAGAGTTATTTTCCTTCATATATTCTTGAGTGCAATAGGTATTTGTAATCACATATTGTATTCAAGTACTTTGGGGTTGGGATTGTGAGTTTGTAAGGTGAGGTTAAGGAAGCTTCGTTGCTGAAGTCTTCTGTGAGAGTTGGGAACAAGTTCCTAATTTGGGGAACTTGTTAACGGGTTTGAATCTTCACTTGTACAGAGTTTGATTACATAGTGGAAATTTAGAAAAGCCTATATCTTCTCTCGTCATTATTTCATTTAGTTAAATTCCGCAAAAAGTTTTTAGATTTCACCTCAAATACAATTCACCCCCCCTCTTGTATTAGCCAGTTAGACTTTCACAATCCCCTCTCAATTGTTGTTGTGGGGATTGAACATGGGTCTTCTCTACCAAGTGCAGTCTCAATCAACACTGCACCAACAACCAATTGGTGGTCGAGTCAAGTTTTAAAACTGAGTCATTTTAAATTTTTGTGTCTAGTGTCCATGCGAGTTGAAATCTTAATCGGGTATTTTTAAGGTCGGTTTTGGATTGAGTTGGATCGGATCGGATGTGGTTTTGACACCTCTTTGAAGATTGAAAATGTTCACTATTGGATAATATAGTAACTAATTATAATATCGTCTACATTATTAGTTTGTATTTATTGGAGATTTGTATGCATCAAAATAATATACGTACTAGATTTGTTTTGAAATAAGTAGATGGATTACCCCTTTTTCCGTACAAAATTAGAGAGAAAAGGAGGGCTAGTGCAACGATTATAAAAAAAAAAGGTTTGCCAAATAATAAAAGGGTACAAGTAATATCCACTAATATAATGATTGTGTATCCCAAGTACATAAGTTTTTAATGCTAATGTATTCCAATGCAATTGTATATTTACATTAATGTGAATGCAACGAATTTAGTTGGTTAAAATTTTGATGTGAACATAAACAACTTATACGACCATCTTACAAAGGTCAATGATAACTAATGCACAAGTTATTATATAGTGAATGGGTTGTTAGGACATCATCCGTCCTCTTCATTGTCAAAATGTGATGTATCATCAAGTCGTCATCATTTGAATCTTTGTCAATGAATAATTCAATGCAAAGGTTATTTATCCCACCCTTAAAATGAAAGGAAATACTCCAAAACCATAACCCTTGATTGATAATGCACCCCCTTTGGTTCTACTCATATTATTACATATTTTTTTAAGACAAAATAGGAAGATATATATTAATAGATTATCCTTACATCAAAAATATTACAAGGAAAACTGATGAAGGTAATCCCATCACCACCAAGAGAGCACAAAAGACTAGAGTTCAAACTAGAAACTAGGGGATAATAAAACAAATTACACAACAAAAGCCTTCCAATAACAACAGCAGCAGCATAGAAACATCTAAGCACAGGAAGGAAGGAACAAGTAAACAATTGGAGCATCAGGGGCAGCCACTGCTGTCTCCAAGTCTCTTTCATATAAGGCTTTCACACAATCAGGAGGAGTCCAATAGCCATGTCATTCCGAACTTCAGCAAGAGTGTGAGCAATAACATTTAAGTCCCTCCGAATATGATAGAGCTCAAATTCCTTGAATTTGTTGATACTTGTAGCTATATATGTCATTGATTGTTGCAGCAAGCTGATGATGTGCATTATAATTCATAGTATCAAACATCACTTTTATGGACAAAGCATCAGTGTACAGCTCCACCTTTTCGGCCTTGAAGGAATCAGCCATGGCAAGGGCATCCCTTACTGCATAAAGTTCAGCAGCAAGAGCAGTAACCGCATTATACTTGCTAGAGAAACCAAGTACCATCTTCATTTCGAATAACAGCACCACCAGCAGCCTTATTAATCAACATGAATTCTTTTAAACCCAGGGGGAGGAGGAATCCAACACATATTAGCCGTTAAAGAGCGATTTTTAATTTGGTTATTTTTAATATTTTACACCATAAGTCTATACTACTATTGAACTATGGCAATACTCTACTCTTCAAAATAATAATCATTAACCATATACTGAATTTGTTACTATCGCAATACTTGTACACAAAAAACGGTGTAACGAGAGTCAAAAGAGCAATTTTATATTGCAAGTTTTAGATACAACCTGCAAGATTTTAATTAACTAAGGAAGTTGATATCCAAGTAACTACGCCATAGTGACATTATTAAAATTGTAATGCAACGATGTATATTCGCGAGTGTCAATCATGACAAAGAATTGTACTTCCCATTCTATAGTCAAGCAATCTGCCTAACATATTACAGAGTACATGTTATGTTAGAGATATCGGAAAATATATGGGAAAAAATATGTGTGATATATTTTCCGTATTGATCTTATTAAGAGAATAATATATTTAGGTTTATTATATGTTAAGATATTATTTAAGTATATCTTTTAGAAAGATTGTTTCCTATCTTATGTTCTTAGGTTTTGTATAAATACTCAACCTATTGATAAATAATAAACAAGCAATACAAAAGCTATTCTATTCTATTCTCTTCTCCCTAATTTGTCATGTTACTTTATACATGTCATGCTGTTTTTTTATACCTGCCATTGAAGTAAGTATGTATCAGGGGATTCAGGGTCGTCCTCACTATTACAAAGGCCCTATTTAAATTTAACATCTCAAAAAAAAGGGGACCCTACCTACTATTGTTTAATAATTATAATGTCAGAAATTTGAGAGTTCTAATTTATTTAACGCTTGAAGCCATTAACTTGGACTAATTGTTTCTTTCTTTGATTATAATAGGAAAATTTGACTTGAATAATTCAACCTTTACGCAATTCATTTTTAATAATCCGACCTTCTGATTATTTATGAATAATCCAAGCTTTATATCCCATTCTATTCTATCAAGACAAACCAGTCACCAACCTACAACACTAGGTTACCTCGCCACGTGTTGCATTTTGATTCGTCTAAACATATACTACCTCCATTTTTTTTATTAATCGACACGTTTTGACTTTAGCACTATTCACACACCCACCTTTGACCGTGTTTTGTGCTTTATATTTGAAGAAAAATACAGTCAAGTGGGATCTTGTTAGATTCATCACAATGTATATTTTAAAATATCAACTTTTTATAATTTTTGCTTATTGGTAATTAAAGATATTAATGATTGAATTTGTGCATTGGCAAACGTGACTAAAGAAACGTGTCAACTAAAAAGAAACGGAGGAAGTATATTTTTATTTTTAAAATTTTTTAAATCTTAATTTTTTTAAGTTAAAATAAAAATGATTTTTTTTCAAGTTTCTCCCTTCCTCCAATAAATCCAGCAACCAATCCACCATGGCCCTTACCTCCTTCTTTCTGGCCACCCTCCCTTACCAGCCAAGCAACCACCCTGCCTTTTCGGCCACAACCCACTTGGAACCGGTCATTACCCCAACCGAAAACGACCCAACCCACCTGAAGTTGAAACCGGCCACAATTAAAAAGAAAGAGGGGAAGTGGAGAATGGCTAGGAGGAGGAGGAAGAGAAAGAAAGAGTTTTTATTTTTATTATTTTTCCTTTATTTTTTAAAAAATTAAAAAGAAAAAAAATTACTTGAAGAACAGGTAACAAGTCATTTTGGCCTAATAAAAAAAATGGGATATAAAGATTGGATTATTCATGTATAATGAAAACGTCGAATTATTAAAAATGAATCACGTAAAGGTTGGATTATTCAAATCAAAATTTCCAAGATATTATGTATGAAGTAATTCAGGAATATATAATACTAACTCATCTACTGCATATCACAAGTTAACCCCATGAATGACTAGTAAAATTTGATTCTATAACCTTAATAGTCACGACTCACGAGTCTTATGACTCACGAGTCTTATGACTCACGAGATCAAACCCTTACTATTAGACCAAGCCACGCTGCCACGGTAATAACACTATAGAAGTATATAAGTGTACACAGTGTAAAATTAGGGCGCGAAATCCATCATTTTGGTAGCTGCACTAATGGAGGTGACGAACCTCTGCAAACAGGTAAAATTTTGTCAATGGCGAAGCAATTCCTCCATCTCACTTGTTAATTTAGCTCTAAACTTCATTTTTGTTTCTCCAAATCAAATTCTTCAAAAATTAATCATAATTTTGGTTTGATTTTCAAATTTCTGCAGTTGATTTCACTTGCAATCCAAAGATGTCGATTATCCGGAGATCCATGCCGATTATCTGTGTTCGTCAGACGAATCACGATTTCCGATTCACTTCTCACTCAAATCTCAAGTATAATTTCTTTATTTGTGTAATTGTTTTTAATATTGTAATTGTTATGCTCTCCAATTGTTTGTTTTTGTGCTCATTTTATAGCTATGTGAAATAATTAAATGGATGTGAAAGTATTTGTTCAACTACAAGATCGTTCCGTGTGTTGCGGCCAATTTTATGATCTCGAAGTTGTATGATATAGGTTGTAATAATAGGAAGAAAAAAAAAACCATAATAAACTTGCTTTTGAGAGTTTATTTTTGCAATTTATTTTATGTTTTTGTAATTTTTATCCTCTAATGGTTGTAAAAAGATTATGATGAGACTAATTTGATGGGAAGTTAATTTTCTTTGTACTGTATTATTTGTTTGTTGACAGTTTCTGATACTGGGGCTGGAAGTTGCTTGAAGGAATTTCAGGACTTGAAATTAGGCTGTAATGGACTTTCCCAGTGGGGTGAGTATCATGAGCTGCCTTACTAATTTATTTCCGGGGCACGGGCCTTACTGATATTGATATTTAATGTTCATGTCTACTTATGGTTGCTTGTTTGGTTCCATTTGTGTTATGATGCAGATGGTATACTTTCAGTCACAACCACAAGTAAGTTTAACTCAATCGATCGTTTCTTTTCATTTCTGGCCTTATTCTGGATTACTAGTGTGGCTAATCATTTATCTGGATATTGTCTAATGATGATTTCCTGTTTGAGTTTTGTGGAAACAGCCAACTGAAAGTGTTTTCTTATGTGTTTCCTACTTCTGTAAAGATGAACTTTGTTCTTGTATGTAATATGTGTATTTCCATTACAAAGTACTCCATAATGTGACTGCGGCATTTTCTCTAAGGTTTCATAACTTATAGGGAAAGGAACTCTTGGGCTCTTTGCCTCTTTTTCCGCACCAATCATCACAATGCTCTTTGCTGAACAGTTGTAGATAATGTAGACACAATAAGAAAAAAACAGGATAACTGGAAGAAAAGGGTTAAAACTTTAGTTGGCTGTTTAGAATGTATGCTATTGTTTTAAAATGGCGATAATTTTCATATAATTCTGAGATGTAGCCTAACTATTAGGATTATTATTTTATGCCAAATAAATTGCTGTTTCTCAGCCAGCAGCATGAAGTAATTAATGGCCATATCTGCAGGCCTTGGTGATTTTGAGCTTTACCATTACAAGGTAAACCTAAAAGAACGCGCTTCTAACAGAAAGACAATTAAGCTCCCTTCAAGCCCAAAGAAAAATGCCATTTTCAGGTCTGTTTATCTGCCAAAAACTCTAATTTTCCTATTTGTATACATTGTTTGGTGAATTCATAATTCTATTGATTCGTCTCTTCTTCAGTGGAACTGAAGTGTCTGTGACTTCTGCTGAGGAGATGGAAGTAATATTGGAAGACATGACTTGCTTTCTCAGAAAGGTACACTGCATTTCCGTGAAGTCTTCATCTGTTTTTAGTTATCTCCAAATGATTGACAATTTCCTGTATCATTGTTATCATGAATGATATGATTCGGCTCTTTAATACATATTTGCCATAATTTATAGGATAATTTTCCTGGAGATTTAGAAATTCTTAAGCAACTGGCTTCATCTAACACTCAAATTGACTATGGGAGCATGTTTTATCTGCTTGCCGTTTTTATTGTTCACATAAAGATTTATATTTAACTTGTTTTCTGCAGATGGTTATTTTGAAGATAAATGTAAGTTCGACTCCATTTTCTGTGTATTTAAACCAGCTTAAGACATTACAATAGAAAGTTCTGCTGTTTGTAATAATTTAACAGGAAAACTAAATACTCATTTCTGTCTTTCCCCCCAGAACATAGCAATTGAGCTGGTGGCTGAATCACATGATGGACATGGATTACAACACGAAAATGCTGTTCTGGCTACTGAGTTGACATCACCTAATTCAGAATCATCAAATGTACTACAGCTAGCATCTGGGCTTGAGGACTATGTTTGTAAACATAGAAAATTAAGTGAAAAGTGTCTGTCTTGCTTTTCGAGCAGGTGAACACATATTTCGGTGCATGCTTTTGTACCTCCATTATGATGAAATAGGGGCTCTCCATCTTTTCAACAAAAGGGGAAAAGAAACAACACAAATATGACAAGACTTTTGTGTGTGTTCTTTATGTCTGTAATGGTAAGTTGTGCTTCTTTTTTTTTCTCAGGGACAACCTGAAGGTGGGTAATGGACAAGCATGCCAACAGAAGCATGGTAATGATGTATTTTCTGTGGAAGTTGTAATTTTAATCAGTGAAAATGAGCTATTGGATTCATCAGATCCATCATGTTTGAAGGCTTTTGAGACAAAAACAGAGGTCAGTTGTCTGTGTTGGATAAAATTCTACGTAGTATTAGAGATGCTTACTGTGCATGCAATGACCTGATGAAGTCTCTTGGAGATCCTAAGCGAAGTTTTGATCTGGTTTTTCACTTTGTCGTGCTTATTGTTGAAGTTTGGCTGTTGTTTCCTAAAAAGCACTGTACTTTTATGAGTAAATAATCCTTCAATTACATTTCATGGATGTCCAGCTGCATAACAAATGTTAAATATATCAAATATTAGCATTTTCTGATACATGTACTTCGAAACATCATGGAAAACATGCTCTGAAAATTCTGTTTCACATATCGATTCAAAATCCACAATTGCCTTATTATAATTCCTGTCATAGAAGATTTTAGTAATTTTGTAGTGGATACAAAGAAGTATGTATGTCTTGGCTTATGAGCTGAATGCAGGACGGGTTTACAACATTTGTGTAACACGAACTCTTTGACAGGTTTTATATTTCAGGGACTTCTCGCCATGTTCAATCCATCAGTCAGCTTCCAAAGCATTAAGAAGCATCAAGTGGAATAACTATGGACTGACTCCTAGAAGTATTGCAGATGAAGAGAACTCTCTAATATTTGAATGGGAGACCTTGCCACCATATACTCATATCGACATTGCCCTTCATTGTTATAATAAGCAATATCCATTACAAGCAATATATGTTGCACTTTTGCTGTTATGTTAGGCAATAGTAATCAGAAGCTACATGCATCACTTGTTCTGTATCATGCTCTATACAGTTGTTCTTTGACTTGTTTCCAAGGTAAAAGTACCACCATTAAGGCAAGGAACTCAACTCGAGACAAAGCTTGTGAAGGAAGCCATTAGTCTTGCGCTTGATGATTTGAAGGAAAGGTATACTGGAGCTCTTCTTAGTGACCATGCTCTCAAGGTACCTTTACAAACACTCCCAACTGTTGGATCTACTCTTTTTAAATTTTTTTTCTTTCTAATAGCAGCCAAAAACATGTTTGTATGACTAAATTTTGATCCAGTATTACTGAAACAAAGTGGATTTACTCAATTTTACCTAATGAGAGCAGTTGCTTACCATAAATAACATCACATATCTCTGGAACAAAAGCAAAGCTAAAAGTTTCAATTACTAGTAGCATACTGAATGAACACAATCTCACTTTTAGTCTTCTATATTATGTTTCTCAGATCCACAATCATGCCCCTGATCTTGCAAGAAGCATTGCTGGCTTGATTCTTTCCTCAGATGACTCCAACTTTCAAAGTGAATGTTTCGGTCTCCTTGGCATGCAGATGGACAACATTGAAGAAGAAGCCATAGAGAAGTGCATAAAAGACAAGATTATGTCTGCCATTGACATGAATGACAGGAAGCCACCAAACTTGAGATGCAGAGCAGCTGCACCATTTCTTTTCGGAGATGATCATCTTCAAGAACCAGAATACATGGATGAATATGATGATGGTGAGGAAGATGGCTGCAATTTGATGGATTTCTAATCATCTATAATATTTAGTATTTTATAACCTTTTAAATCTATCATTGTCTAGGATTCTCAGTTATTTAGCAGCTTTTAAATTTCAATAGAATTAGGTAATATGCTCAAAGAAGTCTCTTATCTTTGTTTAGATTAGATGAAATACAAGTATGATATCTGTGTATTCAGAACTTTTGGACTAAATGGCAAGGGATTTCAATCTGAAAAGATACACCCCCCCCCCCCCCACACACACACACACAAGGGTTGCATTGTTTGCTCCAAAAGGGGCACTTGTATAGGTACTTGGGTAGAATAAACCAACTAAGATGTTTATATCTATGTATAGACGATAGAGCTTAAAACTATGTAGAACGGAACATAGTATTTTGTTGAAACAGAGAAATGTGAAAATAATGTTATCATAGAAACACAAAAACTCAAGTAAAGTATTCTTCAGTAGACTTCCTTGGGCGATGACTTTTAAGGAGTTAAGAGGAGCAAGCACAACCCACCTACGACGTGTTATGTTATTCAAAGGAGAGATAAGAGATGCGGCTGCTACACCCTACAGAGGTGTTGCCTTGATACATGTGAGACATTATGATGGGGCACTGTAAGCATTAACAAGATAGCCAAGTATTGTTTCCACGGGCTGTAAGAAGCAGTGAAATGTGGCACAAATCCACGCTGAGGGTGTGGTCAATGGTAGTGGGAAAGATATCGATTTGCTTTTAGTATTCAAGAGGTCCCATAGCTACTACAGCAACAAACAGAAACACCATAAAGTGATCCTAGTGAGAGGGCAAGTGAAGACATTTGGGCATCAGAAGATGGTGAAAAGTTCTTCAAACTCTCGTCAAAGGCAATAGTTGCGCAATTCTATTGCTATATGTAACAGGTACATTGTGTTTCGTTCCATGGAAATCTTGTTTCGCTACTTAAGTCAAGCATCAATATGTGGCAACAGCCAACAGACTTCCTGAGCGATGAAGTCGGACAAACTTTCATTAACAAATCATTACAGAGAACTTTTGAAATACATAGAAATGTCATACATCAGTAAAAGATCCACCATACAATTCAGTCGCTAACACAATCAATGTAGTGAAACAAAATTAACACTAAAAAATATTGCAAATTCTTAACCAATCGCTAACTGGCCTAGTACTATCCAGATAATACAGATTGCATTATCCAGATGCACAAAGCCAATAAACTACTTGGCAAAAGATTAAACGAATAATGTGGACTGATTTATGGATAGTAATACAAAATCACTAAACTGGATCACTACTATAAGGAGTCACGAAAAGAAGCCTAGTATTTAACTTCAGTTACAACTATTGCAATTCACAAATGGGAACCCAAAGAATCTTGAAGTACAAACAACGCTCAACGCAATTTGACACTTTTAGTAACATATATCCATATTGCAAAGCTCTAAGCAAAAGGCTTATAGCTGCCGTCCACAAAATTACAACCACAAACTGAGTTCTCTAAGGTAAAAATGGTTAAAAACGAAGCGACTTAGATAATGTTCACCCCTGCATCCAGGACCAACAGTCCATGACAAAATCTCAATTTCTTAAGCCTGAAATCAATAGAACAAACAGATATTAATAACCAAACAGCATGGTAGTATTTAAAAAAATAATACAGTAAAAAATAATAATAATAATAATAATAATAATAATAATAATAATAATAATAATAATAATAATAATAATAATAATAATAATAATAATAATAGTTATTTCTTTTAGAATCATGGTCACTTTTTCAAAGACAACTAAAACAACCAGAATAAATGATCCGTTGCAAATCGCAAAGTGGTTAAAGAGCATTGAAAATAGCCAAAACAATCAGATAAATAAAGTGGCATATCTACCTTGTTTGCAATGTTGTTGGAAAGCCAATCCAATCCTTCATAAAGTCCCTCACCAGAGGTGGCACAAGTGCTTTGGATATACCTGAGAACAGGAAAAAAAAAAAAAACAGCTTAATCATTTGATATGAATCTTTAAATAAAGTACACATACATAGCATTCAGTAAAGCAGCAGATCCTTCAAAGAGTTTTACCAGTGACGCTGTCGGAGAGAGTGCAGGCCAAGCTTATCAGTAATTTCAGCAGCATTCATTGCATTAGGAAGATCTTGCTTGTTAGCAAACACAAGCAACACTGCTTCACGCAACTCATCCTGAGCCAAAAAATGTCACAACTCAGGTCCAATCCAAGTTTCATAGATTCATTTATTTTAAAATGGGCAGAATAAGTTTCAAAATTAAAATAATGTGGTAGTTGCTCAACATGTTTGAGAGCATCTATATTATAATATACTTCAAAACTGGCGTGAAAGAATCTCTTCCACCTACCATAACATACTATGTATCTATGATACTACTATTGAATCAGTCACAAGAAAGCTACATACCTCATTCAACATCCTGTGCAACTCATCTCTTGCCTCAACAACACGGTCTCTATCATTACTGTCAACCACGAAGATGAGCCCCTGAGTGTTTTGGAAGTAATGCCTCCACAATGGACGGATCTGCAACATTTGTTTAGTCAGAAACAGCTCTTAAGAGGTCTTTAACTAGAAGAAGGGAATGAGAGGAGGATGATAAAAGAGGGGAGGGGGGATAATCTTATTCTTTAGTAAATTAGCCAGCCGATACAATCCATATATATAGATACTAAATGCACAATTGATCAACAAAAATCTGCATGTGTAAGGCAGTATGCAAACCTTGTCTTGACCCCCAACATCCCAGACAGTGAAGCTGATGTTTTTGTATTCAACAGTTTCCACATTAAATCCTGAAAAAATAGACACCCTCCTTCAACATACAAGCAGCAAAAAGGTTTTATAAATGTAGTAAATGCTGTGAAAATACCAGATACATCAATAAAGTTTGCAAACTAGCACATACCCTAGTATACCAATATCATAATATATCACACTAGAAAGCACCAATAATTGAAGCAACTGATGACTCTATTATCCCATGTAAACAACTTATAGTGTATTGGGAATTTGGGATTTAGGGCACAAGTTTTTTTAGTAAGGCTCAGGAACAGGACATTTCAATTACACTGCAGTATAAACATTATGGAATATGGATCTATCATACACATGCAGCAGAGAATGTCATGACATGTCCTCTTAATATTTTACCTAAAGGGGCTGTGAGGCCTTTGACCATGGAACACAGCCTGTCTAACACACTATTATTCTTCCCGAAGGGACTCGGAACTGTGCAAAACTCCTACATATCATTAAGTACTTTGGCAAATATGGTCTCCCACCTTCAAATATTCCGTCATTCAAACTCATTTATCATAAAATTGTGTTACAAATTACATTGTCGAGACTGAAAAGACTTCATCACAAACATTGTTTAAAAGGTACAATTGAAGCTAGCAGGTTTGTATTACAGGGCATAAAAATGGCCATTTCTAGCAATATTGTGACCAATATAGAGACCCTCGGACCAACAGCAACAGACATAGTGTATAATAAGTTCCATGCAAACTTCACCCCACACATCACAAAAGCTGCATGGAAATAGACATTTGCTACGATTAAACCCAATGCTATTAAGTGACTTCCCCACATGATATAAAAGTCAACTTGCATCTCAGAGGTCCAAGCAACATAGTTAAATCATTGTACACCAGCCCAATCATATGCTTCCAACACCCCCAAATAAAGCCACTCATGATTGATGGATGCAAATTGCACAAGATCCACAATTCAATACTACCAGAATTGATACGAAAAAATGATACACCTAGTTAACTCAACTCAACCACGGCCAACTAACACCATAAATGACAGTTAAATTTAACATAGATCAATAAGAAATGTGATGAAAGAGAGAGGACTCACCAATAGTGGGGATAGTAGTGACAATCTCACCGAGCTTGAGCTTGTAAAGAATGGTGGTCTTACCAGCTGCATCGAGACCCACCATAAGAATTCTCATTTCCTTCTTTGCGAAGAGACGGCTAAACAGCTTAGTGAATGTAAGCCCCATATTTCTCCCCTTGAATTAGTCACTAACTTCTACATTCAGTAAAAATCGATGCATCAATATTCCGGCACCAATATGTAATAAACAAACCAGGCTCATTTACAAAATCAGATGCATAATTTAACAAAACAATGTAAGTGAAAATGTATCAGGCACTACAGATCACCCGGAATTCTGATCACGAGTTCGAAATTCAAAATCTAGCTGTAAGTTCCCGGATCCATATGATTCAGGCAACATATAAGTCAGATCGCCATAACAAAAATGCTTGTAAGTACTAAAAATCAAAGAAAATAAGCTGATTTCACCATAAAATTACACAATTCAAGCATAATTAAGCTTCGGAACTACGAACATTTGCGCATTACTTAAAGATCTCAGAAATCAGAAAGTTTTTCACCAATTTAAAGCCATAACTACCAAATCGCATCTCATTTTCAAGCTAAATTCAAATTCGCAAACAACAAAACTAAATTGTCATTTTCAAAATTCAAAAAATTTACAGATCTACAAGATTTACACCAAAAAATCCTCAGATCATTGAAATAAACAAACCTAAATCACAAATCCTAAAATCAACACTTAGAATCAAACATCTAGACAAGAAATTCTCAAATCTAAACCAACAATGGGAATGCATGATTTCACAAATTCACTAACAACACATACTGAAAATCAGATCAAATGCCTAATCAATAATCACATTAAAAATCTATGAAATCACTCAAAAACCTTAATAATTCTCGAACAATAACCAATTACAAATCCTATAAAATTCAATGCGACGATCAAAACAAAGAGCACATCGAATCGAAGAACGAAAAGAATGCAAAAGAGAAGGAAATCGAAACAAACCTGTAAAGCGAGGAGAGAGAAAATGGTGTAGAGAGAGAAAGATAGCGTAGAATATGAGTGAGAGAGGAGGAGAAGAAGAGAGGTGGGATATTATAAGAAGAAGAGGGGTACCGAATTATTAGGTGTGAAACTACTGAATTACCCCTTGATATGTGATTTTATTTTTGTATTTTGTTTTTTTATTATTTGTAGAGATGTGATGGAATAATGAAGTGTGGTAAATAAATGGGGGATCTTGGGTTATATTTAAGAATATAGTCATTATATTCACATGGTTGTCACGTTGGAATTGTGTTTGGAAAGACAATTTCAGGTCAGCTCTGCCTTAGATAGTTGCTCAATTGGTCAATGCAATTTGAACTTTGGTTTGTATTGGAAATTTGGAACTATTGGAACTTTTTTTTATTGTTTGCTTTGACCTTTGAACGTTATAACTACTACTTGCCTACTTTCTCCTATGTGTTCCATGTCGGGGAGGGTAATAGGGTCGCACATTGATTAGCTAATATAGAGGTTTTTCATAACACAAAAATGATTCAAGTTTGGAATTTAGACGTATTTTATATGAAAACTGGATTGATGTGATGTGGTGAGGCTAGAATGCTAACCTTGTGCGGAAGAGGGGCTTGTGAGCACGAAGCAACACAAGCGGGTAATTGAATCTCAAGAGTACTCTTGTCTATTTGGGCGACAGAGTACGGGTGGTCGGGGCTTGTGACGGCCAATACTTCAAGGCGGGCATAAGCGGGTCTGAACCACTAGCTCTTAATGCATCAAGTTGGTGTGGAGGGGAGCTATTATGCAAGTAAGACACAATATCTATAAAGGTCTAACAACAAACAAGCATAAAAACAAAGCAACACTTGGTAGAAGGCTTTAAGATTTCATTAATCATTCGCCCCTTAAAGACTTTAAAGAGCTTAATGTAGTACATGCATAGAATCTCTTGTGAACACTAAACTGACAATAACACAATAATGGGACCTAAGGCCTGGAAAACAAAAACTAAATTATAGGAAAGCACCCAAATGGCATATAATACATCAACAGGAGTTGGATTCTAACACTTAGCCCCATTCTAGCTACAATTAATTTGATATCTTATAGATCTACATGTTATGTGCCATTCCATGGCACTAGGTTGTGCTCTAGATTGTATGTGTTGAGCAAGCAATTCCAATTAGTCGCCTTGGGCATGACATGATAGATGTGGCTAATTATGTCAACCCACCTTTTAAATTTTCACTTTAAAAAAGATAAAAATTTCTTTTATTATTTTAAAAATAGTATAAAATTTATTAAATTAAATCAAAATTCGCCAAAACTTAAAAACTTTTGGGGGTAAAGACTCATACAAATACACTCTAAGTTTATATCAAGATTTTTTTTTTAAAAAAAAAAAACCAATTCATTGTTTGATTCGAATAGTTTGCATTATGTACTATAATTTGATTTTTTGGTGAAAATTATAAAAATAAAATACATAATGTAATCTGAAAGAACGTAGTCTACGAAAAAAACAAGATATTTCTTGTCTTGTATATATTAGTCTTAATTTTCTTGATACATTATAATTTTTCCAGCAAGAACAATCTCTTTGGAAAAAGTGAAACGTGCATAGGCTAATCAGACCCCATATAGAGAAATATTAAATTAGTACTCTGTATTTCATACATGAGGAAACCCTTATTTATCACCTTGATAAAAATTTGTTTATCAAGTAGCGAAATGGTAAATAAATCAACAAAAATTTAGTCAGCATAACACTTATGTAATTAAAAACATTTGTAAGACCCATTTGTATAAACAAATTGTCAATTTATTTATAATTTTGTTGCTTGATAAACACTTTTTGTTATCATGTTGATAAACTTGTATTTTCTCTAAACGTACGATTTCATTCTAATCCCTTGGAGGAAAACGAGCACCAAATCAATCAATTAATAACATCAATAACATAATATTAAAACATACACATGTCACTTTCTGGTGTTGTTGTTTTTCCCTCCAAACTTTTTTTTTTCATTTTATTTATTCACTTCCTATAATATTCATTTCTTTATACAATTGTGATTCACTTCCTTAAATAAATATTCACCGATTCATATAATTGTGATATACTTCCTAAAAAATATTCACTTATTTTCCGTATCTTTTATTGTATAAAGTATTATTTTTATATTTTTTTTCGTTGTTCCCCCTGGTTCACCTTTAGGCTAATTCGATTTCGGGGCTTAGTAACAGATATAAATTAAGATTTAAACTTTATTTAATTTCATTTGAAAATATGTGGATCATATTTTGGTAGATTTTGAATTAACATTATAATTTGTTATAAAATTTTGTAAAACTGTGCGTAGAACGGGGTTTAGAGCATGTTCTCTTCCGCTTATTTTCAGTTTATTACAATACATAATTTCTTTCTCTCATAAAATATCCAGTTCAACTCGGTAAATCAGAACAAGCCCTTAATCTAATATCTTTATTACTTTGGACCAAAGCATATATGGTGACAATTTTTAAAGGGAAGGGGCAACTTGGTGATAGATTCTTATTGTTTATAATATGTAGTATAATTTCTTATTTTTGCAAATACTTATCTCCATTAAAAATAAAAATTAAAAAATCTCATCAAAATAAGTATTAAGGTCTGTTTGTTCAGCTTAATTTCAGTTTAGTTGAGCTCCAATCAGTTCAGGTCAATTCAGTTCCTAATTCCTTCCCTCATAAACAATTCATTTCAACTCTATTAAATTCAGTTCATTTCAATTTAGATGTTTTCAGTAAATTGAAACAAGCCCTTAACGATCAAAGTTGATTATGTTGAAAATTTACAAAGTTCTAGTCGAGGAATCAAAATTCCTACTTGATTAAATCTTGTATTATAACTCGAGATATAATCTTAAATTTTTTTGTGTTTAGAGAGCCACAAGGGTGAAGATGGAAATCAATCCTAAGAGCAAGTTTAGCCCCAAGTCTTAAGATTTGGGGTGACATCATTAATTTGAATCCTAAGACATATGCTTAAGACTTTTCTCATTTTTTTTTTCTTCAAAAATTTCAAGCAAGTCTCAAGTTGAGTCTTGAAATTCCAAGACTCAACTTAAGACTTGAAATTGGGACCCACTTCACCCACCTCACTTTTATTTTTATTATCCCTTTTTTATTTTTACACTTTTCTACATATATTATGTCAAATATTTAAGTATTAGGGCTAAAGTGATAAATTTGTGTAAGTCTTATTAAGTCTTAACAAGAATTTGATGACATTATTTTCAATAAGGACCACCAAAAATAATGTCACATTCAAGTCTTAAGACTTGGGGCTAAACTTACTCTAAGATCTCACAATATCATAAGAAAAGCTTTAACCACTTAAACTACCCGCACTTTCATAATCTTAAGTTATACAAATAACATCCGATATTGTAAAATTTATCAAATATAACGTTAAAAAAAATGAAGCTTCATCACTTCCATAATCAGAACTTGATGTTAGATTAGTCATGTGCAAAAGTTAAATTGGAGTAGATGCCAAAACTTCAATAATGTTACAGATGGTTAGTCTCAAATAGTTGAGTCTCCACTCGTTTATATACATCAATCTTCAATCTATGAAGAGTACGGAGTAAAAAATTTCATAAACTTCACAGCACCAAAAGATCTTATACATTTACACATGACAGAAAGATTAAAATGTTTTTTTCATTAGCTTTACATGGAACCAAAGATTTTCTTTACATTCTAATAATATTAGCAAACTATTCAGCTATGCTAAACTGTACAAATGATGAACAAGCAGATGAAGAGAGGGAAAAAAAAGGTGGGAAATAAGAATAAAAACACCTGTTGTAAATGCACAATTATGAACAAATTTACCTCCATTCCTTGTCTTGGCATCCCATCTACCATATGAAGAGGATGGAAATTCTTGCATGAATCCGATATCTAGAGAAGCATGAAAAGCCCAAGCCAGCCATTAAACACAGATATTAAAACAGATTCAATCTAATCTGCAAGAAATGCATAGACATTTTACAGATACAAGAAAGTATGATGATAAATATCACCGAAGAGGATGGGAGATGAGGTGTACTAGGTGAGGAGTTAAGATGATATAAGTACTTTGCCCGGGTTAGGGTTGGATTCTTTGACTTTAAAAAGATAGAGTCAGGTCTTACATTTGGATGGAAATCATAACATTTTAGAAATAAGAGTTATCTCAAACTTAGGACAATATTATACCCCGTTATTATCATCTAGAATCCTGCACTGCAAGTATGAAAACCAATACTGATACTGTACTATGGGCACTATGCGTCATTAAATGATAAAATGGAATTGATATCTGATCATGGCATTTGTCAAGAGTTTTACGAGTCCATACGTTTGCTGCAAATTTTAAATGAAAAAAGTGAATCAATTGAACCTACAATATATGTAGTAAAATACTTGATTTGGCTATTTCAAGAAGCTTTTTCATTTTGGGTTAAAAGTCGTTTATCAAACACCAAAAGCCACCAACCACACCTCTAAAGACACCAAAGTAGGGAATTTACCAAGTCTAGGGGCAAAAGTAGGAAAAAGAAAGAAATTCATATCCCATTGAAGTATCCAGATAGCTTCTTAGAGCTAAAGAAATTTAATATTTGGATTTGTTTCAATGGCATCAGGTTGGAAATGATTTCTTTGTAGATCTGTTTATAATTTTTTATTTTTTTATTTATTTATTTTTTTTTTATTTTGGTGAAGAGTAGATCTGTTTATATGAAACCTGAGATTTCCATATCACAGAGAAGACTGTTTCGTATTTAACAAATAAAATAAAATAAAAAAGAAAGAAAGAAAGAAGAACTAAAGTTGAATAAGAATTCAAAGTTAATTTTGTTGAGTAAGATGACAATGATCCTTGGACAGGGAAATTAAATTTTAGGCAACTGAGTTAAATATTGTTGTTTTTACATAAGTTTACTGAACATAGTAAAAACTAGGAAAATCTAAAATTTCTTAGAAAGAACAAGTACCAATGAGGCAGTGAAGTATACAAACAGCTACTTGGATGAAGGATGAACCCAGCAATGAACGTTGACTTTCATCCAAAAGGGACTTAATATATAACTCTTAATTAAAGGAACCTAGCTCTTGACTTTTGGCAAAGTTCAGGAATTGATTATGGTCTTAACTCAGGAGTGTGCTTTGAACACTAGTCACATCACCAAATATCTAACTGCATAGGATCATTCTCCAAAGACATGACAGAGATGATCCAATGAGTTGCCAAGCTAGTGCCCATAAAACTAATAGAGTCCTGTTGCTGACTAATTCATATACGCTTAGGAGTTAGGACAGGTTCAACCAAAAGAGTGAGTGGCTTACACTGCAGAGGTAAACCCCACAAAAAAAAAAAATGAAATAAATAAATAAAGCCGCCTCACTAAGAACTAGGTCCTCATTCCTAAGGAGCCCAACTCAAGGAATCTTGTTCAGCATTTATATAGATGAGGAAAACTTGAGGAACCTTACCTAGCATCTGCATTGATGTTGTTAGCCTCACAATCAATACACAGATCAACGCCAATACTGAGCCCATCTATGAATCGTCTCAACCATTTGTGGGAACAAGGCACTAACACTGTCATTGATGAGATCTTGGAAAAAGTGTATGCTGGCTTCATCATCCAGGTCCAACCGGAACTTCTCTTGCAGCTAGAAACATCAATGGAAACTTTAGAACTTGGTAAGGAAATTACCATCAGGTTGATCCACACAGTAAATAGAAACAAATGTTACCTTAAGAATACCCTTTTCAGGATCCGAGGCAATGTCAGGAATATTAGAACCCGCCATCAAATGGAACAAATTCAAAATTAAGTTGCTGGATTTGCGAAGAATATTATACGCTTCACAGCAGTATTGCTTGAATCTTGTGTAGTATTGACTGAAAGAACAAAATAAATAGTGTAAATTTTTAACATTGATGCATAAAGTTCAACCTAAAGCGACACAAAATATATAGCGAAGCAGCAAACTAAATTTAGGCCAATTTGAAAATGGAACCAAAAAGAAGGCCACCAACACAAGACAGCTATTGCATGTGTTTGCATTTGATTGGTTTTACTGGCGTTAAAATAAATTTGCACTTGTAAAAAAGATGTATTTATACCTTTCAGCTCCACCCATTGCCTCAACCATTTCTTTACAAAGTTTCATTGGTGGTGGAAATGGTTTAGGGTCTCGACCTAATATGAAGCCAAAATCTACGTGAAAGAGTCGTCCATCATCTCTCAAGAGAAGATTATCTAGATGCCTACAAAGCAAAGATATCAATAAATTTATAACCCATAAAATAAAAATAAATAAATAAATAAATAAAGAAAGAAAGTAACGAAAGAGAAACATCAATAGAAAAGTACAAGTCACTGAATTTACAACACAGGATAGGACAGCCTGAAATAATTACAGTGCCCCAAAGCTGAGGGTTTTATGGTTTAAGACTTCTATATTCAATGTAAAAAAGGGAACAAACAAAATCTTCATTAAGGAATGATTTAATCTTTTATGCTTCCCACAGCTTTTTGTCGAACCAAACTTAGCTGAACAGTTAAAGAAGTTACAGCACTTACAAGAAAGTAGGTATATATCAGCCAAAACCACAAGGAATAAACTAGTACATGAAAAAAACTTTAAAAGCTGGTAATTAATAGCTCAGGCTGTAATAATATTTTTTTAAAGCTTATAAATTACCTATCTCCGACACCAAGGATGTATGTGATAACAGAATAACCAGCACAACTCTTAATAAACGTTTCAAGACAGGTAGCAGTTATTCCAAATGGTCCCTCTTCATCAGGATGAAATTTCTGCAGAAAACCAATGATACTGCGATGTTCCGAAAGAATCTGGACATCAAACAGAACAGACTTTTTAAATAGGTTTCAAATTTCAAGTAACAAAACCCAGCGCCTTACGAAATGCAGGAAAACACTGTAGACACTGAAATTTTGTCAATTGTAGGTGTCAAATTCATGTAAAAATAAGGAGATATCACAAAATTATGTGATAATAACTTTACGGCCCCAGAGAATATGTAATAACTTTATTATCCTCCAACCTACAACTCTCTATATAAAGAGGATTGCCTAGGTTTAAGAGGCTCTAATAGAACAACAAGTCACATAGACCCCATCTCCTCCCTACCACCAAACATGTAGGCACATAGTACGGAATAAGTCGACAAGGCCCTGTACTATAATTATGTATCAAAACCCTAGCCTTTCTAGAGAGAGAAATCAATAGATCTATGAGAGTTGTAATCCCACGAATTATCAATAAATATATTGTTTGCGTATATTTTTGCGCCTTTTTATTTTAATATCGCAGGTTTAAACTTTTATGGTTTACAAACACACAAGTAATACAAAGACATACAGAATAAGCATATTGCCATGCTCCTTGGCCATAAGGGAAAAAAACATGGGAAGATTCAATACCTGAGCTAATGAACGCGATGGTATAAATTCCATCATGCCTTCATCTTGCCCAGTTGCTAAGACTCTATATGGAGTAAGGTGGAGGTCGAGATTCTCCAATTTAAGCAATCGATCCATGAGAGAGACCATTTGAATCACCTACAAAATAATAAGTAACATCAAAACATAAGAATGAAACAGCAAAACAATAATTCCTCCAAAATAATACATACATTATAAATTTCATATATCAGTTTAAGGTTCAGAATAAAATAGAACTGTAGTATACCAATTGGTCTTGCCGCATATCATCTCCCTTCTTAAATATAATTTTACAGCTTTCTCCGCTAGATGTTCGGAAAGTCAGACGTAACGGATGCAACTGACTTTTAAATAATCCACACTCATTTGGCAAAATCCCGGTAATGAGCACTTTGGGATGCAATGGAGATCGTATTGGCTTCATCACCAACACAAGCATGTCAGTATTAAACAAAAGAGGCAACTGCTAGCTTTGACATGGGTACATTAATCACAAGGCTTAAGATTATAAATTAAAAGCTCTGCCAAGAAACTAAATTCATACCTCATCAAAATAGGCAAGCTCACAAAGAAGACCTGAAAGAAGCTGTCTAAGCTTTTGCATTTTCTTTTGTGTACTACCACGCACATTCCGAACATCCCTCATTATAGAACCCAGCTGAGCTGTCAATTCTGTTTCACGAACCAAACTTTGCCACAACTTGAATCCATCCTCTCCTCCAGTATCAGCAGTTGATAGCTGCCAGCACATAGATGATAAAGGGTAATTACAAGCAGCCAGAAGAAAACAAAAACTTGCTTACCAGTTACCACACTGTAACAACGGTCTACAAAATACAAAATAATGTAGCACATATCCCCCTGACACATACATTCAATAATATCTAAATACTTTCTTGTTTTTTAGTTGCACTATTTGGAGTTTCACGCTTGCAAATGCGAAATTTCGGACATTAATATCTTTACTTCGAATTTAGTAAAAAAACTTTTTAAAAAAAATGATATTAGAAAAGCATAAAACAAGACAAATCTAATAAGATCTCACACAATTATATTTTTTCTTACTGATTAAGCACAAAAGATGGTCAGAGAGGGATGTGAGTGAAAAAGTCCAAAAGGTCCAATTAAAAATAAAAAGAGGTTTTATATTACATAGCACATTTCCTGAAACTTAACACAACCAGCTTACAGATACTACATCAGTCACAGAACAAGCATTTCTTTCGACTATACTTCAAATCTTAAATAATTAAAAGCACGTATATCTTTGGTACAGCCATACACATGTTTTTCAAGAACTGCTAGCATAGACTTCTACCAAAGCCACATATTTAGGATGGTTACACAAATGCAAAGATTTTCACAAAAGGAACTTCATATAAATAATAACAAGGTATTCTTTCCAATCACCAATTTTCTGTAACTTTATACTCCGTAGTAAATCATATGAAGACAGCTCATATATAATACGGCTATTTGTGCAAAAACTGTATGATTACAAAGCATTTGACTATTCTCACAACAAGAAATGTCTACCTTCATATTCTCTTCCAGCATTTCGTGAGTACAATAAAAGCGCTTTGCATATGCAGGATCATGTAGTTCCACAGCCACATACCAGCGAAGAAAACTAGCCAACTCAATATTTCGCAGGGCTGCAAATAGATTTTCAAATCATGTCAACAATCCATAATAGAAACATAATTCATTAAACAAAATTGAAGGACGAGAAAGTACAGCGCTGCACAAGGAATTGAGAAAGGTGTGATCTATCTGAGCGCTCAAAACGAAGGGCCTGGACTAACTGAAGAAGGTAACACTGCAGTTCATCATCATCAGCTCTTTCAAGAACACTCACAGCATAAGCACGAACCTGTTAAGAGACATCAATTACGCTTAATCAATCAATCAATCAAAGCCTTAATCCCGTAAGTGGGATCGGCGACATGAACCAAAAGTGATTATTCCATGTAGTCATCGACAAAATATTTCCTCCTCATCCCTTACAATCCAATGCCTCATCCTCATGCAAATCCATATACTTCATATTCCCAACTCCTTAAGTCAATTTCGGTCTCTCTCTCCCTCGTTTAACCCCTCTATGGTCCCACTCTTCCACTCTTCGTTCAATTACGCTTAATGTTGCTCAATAATGCAAGTAGAAAAAAATTTATATAAAAAAATAATAATAATAAAAAATAAATAAAATTATATGGGCCGCAAACACCCAATCTACCCTATCCCAAATGAAAGAGGGACAAGGTAATAAGATGATAAAAGAAAAACAAAAGGAACCACCCTATGTGTGTAGTACCACAAGAATGCATCAACATCAAGAGAGAGGTATAGAACTAGAGTATATCTGAAAAAAGGCAGTTATTGTTTTAACTAAATCTATATATCTAAACAAATCAACTATTGGCATCACTGACCTCTTCACTTTCAAATACAGGAGACAGCAGCTCTAGTGCATCACAGACATCTATCATCTCCCATCTTCCCATCAGTTCAACTGTCTGCTTCGCTTCCTGAATATGTATCAATCACACCAACACTGAGACTGATTAATTCTTGCTATACAATAGTAGAATGTGGCAATCTCAAGATAGAACATCAGATTAACACAAGCCACAGATCCCAGCGCCCTGACCTGTAAATCACTCCATTCAACACACCTAAGAAACTTTGTGAGAGCTTTCTTCTCTGACATCAGTGAGAAACGAAATTTCCACAGAAGCTGCTTTTCATCTCCACTAAGAGTCCTTGTTGGTGGGTATTTTAATATCCTTTGTATCGCTCTTAATGTTAAGAAACAGAAAATTGTTATAAACCTTTTTTATTTTGTAATGGAAGGTGTATAAGAAGAGAAAACATGTATAATTAATACATATAAACGCACATTTTTACCATGTGTGTCAACAAAAAAAAAAGACATAGAAGCACAGTGCTGCAAACTATCAAATGCACATCAAATGTGCATAGTATACATTATGGCCAAGTATCAGAATGAAAATGCAGAAGAATTATTTTGCAAGCAACAATGACAACCACTACCTCCGTTTCATATTTTTTGCAACTTTTGCCAAAAATGGAGGCTAGACATTATTTGCTACCAATGTTTCTTTCCTTTTTAGGTTGTCATTTCTCTCTAGTCTCTATCTCTCTCCTCATCACATATTTACATGCATTCCTATCTTTCTCTCTCTATCTTACACTCACAAACAAATTTTGCCTAGGAGTCCGTGCACCCTTCAAAGTTGCAAAAAATGTGAAACAGAGGTAGTATATCTTTAGGTTCTTCAGCTGCAAGCCAGATTCAGATGGTATATGGTTATGGCAGTGAGGGTGCAAAACAAAATTTCCTGCCTTGAGGAGGGAAGGAAGCTATGAAGCATTGGAAATATCACAATATCTTCCTTTTCAGAGCAACATGTATAACAAAAAGACTCATACACTTGATAATAATATCCAGATATCAAAACTTACTTCCTTTCAATAGAGCTTGGTTTCAGATCTCGATCAATAATACCACGAGTTAAGCTCCTAGCAAGTTTTATTTGCTTGTGTTCAGAAGGATTTATCTTTCCCACTTCGGGATCCCACACAGTAACAAATTCATTTGCACCAATTGGGGATGGTAAAAACACATTTGGCCCAGATTCCTACATATGAAGAATAGAAACCATACCAACTGTTATTTAAGGGTACAGTCATATTCCTTGTACAATAACAACAATAACAAACTGTTAGTCCCAAAATGATTTGGGGTCGGCTAACATGAATCGTAATAAGGAACCACCCAAAAAGGAAAAAGAGCATAGAAAAATAATCGATTGAATAAAAGTTGGGAACAAATAAGTAAAGTGATAAACAGAAAGAATATACAAATAAAATTTACGAGAGAAAAAAAACAATTAAAATCTCATAAACTCAACACTCTTACTATAGGAAACCACAATGTGATTTTTAAAAACCGTAAGACATAATAGCTTCTTTAACCCGTTATGGAGATGAAACCATCAAGATTAAAGTTGCCTCAGAGCCCAAAAACTAACAAACAGTAATGTACAAGACTACTAATTCAGCTTTAAAAGGAACATCAGAATTTATTGAACAGCTAGACAAAAATTTCAAGCTCTTAAATAATAATAGCAAAATCCCTTGAGAGAAATCCAACAAAGCAATGACAAGCAACAAGCATAATTAAAAAGCAAAGAGCTGATATTTCGTAATTTTACATTTTTTTTTCATTTTTTATATAACATATTGAGAATGTATATTGTTAAATTTTTACAAAAAAATTATTTAAAAAAAAAAAAAAAAAATTGAAAATATGAAATGTACTTGGCACTTGGAGATATCAACATCTAATAATTTATGTCAATGTAGTTTGAGAGAGATCAACCGGCCAAATTAAACCTTGAAAAATATGGGTGCCTAATATATAATGTAAAACTGGCAGGAGTATATGTCACATGGAAAGACGAGTTTTAGGGCACAACAAGGTATATATCAATTCACAAGAGTGTAAGACAAGACAATATTTCCAAACCATAATTGTAATCTTCCAACAAATTAGTTAAGTTACTGAGAAAGGAATGCAATATCCCCAAACAAGTTTTAAACTGGAAAAGGCAAGCTTATATACATGTAATTATTTTGCCATTCCAGCCCGCCATAGCAGAATTCTGTCAATAGAAGACAGTATCATTCAGTAAAAAGACTTACAGAGCTTCAAGCAAATAACGAAAATCCGGACAATATGACATAGTAATAACAAAAGGGATGAAAACAAAAGTCAGCACTAAGGATTTTTACCTGGAACACAACCTGATGCTCAAAACTGCAAAAATCAACAACAATATATAACTGGGAACTCTTGCTTCCACAACTTTCACGATCCTTGATCTTCTCCATTGCTTTAAATGTGAGCCGATCAAGCCAATCAACACGTGGAATTTGTCCCCTTTCATATTTATTCATAAGTTTCTCCAGGCGCTCCAACTCTCCCCGCTCATGCCTTGGTACCTATAAGATCAGGTTTTCCACTAAGCAATATAAATTCTGTAGATTGTCAACTTCTTACAGAAAAAAAATACAGCATGTAACTTATACAAACCAGAATAAAATCGATAACCTTTCCAGGTGTGGAAGAAGGAAATGCTCCGTCAGCTTCTTTCCCCAGCCAGAGCCTAAGTTTTTGCTTCCCAGTTCTAAGTTGCTTCTTGCTGTTAAAAAGAAGAATGGTTGCTCCACCTATAAGCCCTTCCTCTTTGCAACAGGAAACATCCCATACCTACATTTTGAGAAAAATCAACCAGCAAACAGATCTCAGGTAAATGATAAGAACACCCACGGCATATTAAAATGTAATGCATACTTCTCCAAAGAACCAAAGGGAGAAAACAGAATTACCATTTAACCACCAAACCAAAAAGACTAAGTGCAACAAAGAAAATTTGACCTAATGAAAAGGAAAGCAATGCATTTAGAAATTCAACAATGAACCAACTTGCAAGCGATGACTATGATGATTGACCTTCAAAAGAGCTAAAACTTAGTGGCATCATTACACAAACTAATGATGTGTAATATTCAAAGCAGCATGCTGGGGAGCCTGGGGTTGATCCTAAACAAAAGACTATGGCAGAGCCTGGAAGGACACGAATCCTTGCTACATTTGACTTAAAACCAAAAAAGGTACAAACTAGATAATATAAATCTGCAGTTCTCATTTAAGGTTCCTCAAACACCAATGCATACACAGAATATAAAAGCATACACTTATGCATTAAAGAGGAGAAAAGTGAGAAACTTAGTATGACAGCAACCATACCACAATAACAATTTTCCTTAAAACCACTCAAGCGTGCAAATTGGAAGGTCTAAATTACCGTGAAAGAAAGTTGCGAGTGAGCAGTGAGGTCTCGATATTTAGTACTCAATGTAATTAGCTCACTCCAGCAAAAAGATTGTCCAGATTCCACCCTACAAGAGCATTTAAAATCTTAGTAATTCAGATTTGCAGTTTAGCTCACAGAGAAAGGTAACAGAATAATGTGCATAAACATCAAATAGAATGCAATATTGCTTCGCATCTATTTGGAATAAGCTATTAAAAAAAAAGGTTTGGAAAATAATACGTAGTTATAAAATGAGAGTAATCATTACATAAATCAACAAAACCCGAGAAGGCTATTCACAAAAGGCACAGAGACTGGCAGTTCACAAAAGTAAGCAAATGAAGGCTAATCGATGACAAAGTATAGCAACAAAATCACATCATACTTATATCAGAGGTTGTCCAAACCAGTTGGCAAATGCCAACAAGATCATTGCTAACTGAATCTCCCTACTAAATAACTTGCAGAATAATCCACCAAATGACCAAAAATTTTATATCAATGACATATCAGAAGGCTCGTCATCTTTTCTCACCGAGCATACAAGACATGTCAGTCAGGACAGCAAGCCAAACATGTAGGTGGACTTCAACATGTAGTGACATCAACGGTTCAAGATCCCAAGGCAAAGAAGCAAAGAAATAAAGCAACACATGCCCCAATTGGAGTTCACGTGCGCTGAGCCAAGCTACACAGCCAATTTCCAGGCTCCCAGCATAGTATGATGCATCTATCCAAGAATAGCATGGTATGCCATGACTATTGACATGGTCATATACAGAAGCAGTTTCACATGATTAGCTTCTTCCCCACCCCCCCGCCCCCCAAAAAAAAAAAAAAAAAAAAAAAAAAAACAGAGTTTTGACATAATTTATTTGCAACCTTTAAGAAGATTAAGAACATAATTTGAGAAATAATTGTAAACAGAATTAATTCTGTGTAACCACGGAAGATTAGTTCAAAGAATACTGGAAAGTTTTTGTAGTAATTGGTTAGAAATGTTGGAGGTTAAAATTAGGGGTGTATATAGTATAGACTAACAAATGTTGCTCTAGGTATCAATGCAACATTACAGGTCATTCTATAGTATTCAACACAACATCAAGTGGAGCTTCAACATCCCTATGCAAATTTTTATAACATAAACCAAAATTGTAATACTAATGAAGATGACTATAAAGACTTAAATTTTGTATCAGAGATTAAGACAGTCAAACCTGGTTCTCATAGGAAGTCCAAAAGGAGCACCATCGACGTACAAGGCACATTCGACAAAAAGCTCTCCCCTCCTCTCCTCAGCTGCATAACCAGTGTCTACAGCAGCTTTAATCAAAAACACACAAACGATACTCGAAATTGTTACAATAAGCCCCACCAAAATCACTCATCAAACAACTTTTACTTGCTTCCGCAAATATATCCATAATCTAAAAGCAAATACAAGTTCTAAATTGTATCATAATAATTAATAAATATGCCTTGCATTGAGGTTTCTTTTAATTAATTCAACTCGTGAAAGTGCACAGCTTTAAAATTGTATCATAATCCAAAAAGGAATGAAATTTTTCAGGCTTCTTCCATGAATTAAGGCAGTAATTTAGACAGGATTTGATGTTCGATCAAAGAACTCGATTCCGCTCCTAATACTTTAACCAACTAACCTAGTTCCCATACACAACTTGATTAAGATGGGTACTCCAATTTCCACACAAAAATAGAAATTCAACAAATTTGACTGAAATTGAGCAATTGAATTCTGCAAATAAACAATCTAATTGGAAGAAAATTACAAAAAAAATAATTACAAAAATAAACAAATTTAGAATTATGTACCTGATGTTGATGATTTGAGAGGGGGCAAAGTACCTTCCAAACGATCAATTCTGAAGGTAACAGGAAGATTAATATCGCAAGATAAGAAGAATCTGAACTCGTTTCCGCTCATCCTTTGCTATATTGTTCAGTGAATTTGCAAAGCATATAATTAATTTTGGAAATATTATCTTCGATAGAATTATGATCTTCCCCAATTTGAATCCCAGAAATTAAATCAAAGGAAATTTATTCCAAATCAGAAACCCTAATTCATTGCGTCACCTGAGATTATGTGTTGTTTGTATTTTAGATTAGAATATGGTGCGAGTATTTGTTAAGTGTAATTCAGAATTGGGGAAATTTGTTTGAGTTCATTTAAAGGAGTTAGGAGTACCAGCAATATTAGAATGTTTCTAAAGTAGAAGCACCCTAAAACTACCATCACTTCCAATTAATTCTTAGATCAAAATAGTTAGATGCTTAGATCAAATATAGTTTACATCACTTCCAATTAATTCTTTTATTAATGGATCATGCTTAATTTTAATCTCGATATTAAGGTATTTAATTGTCAAAGGTTATCTTTATTTTTCAAATTTTCTTAATACGGAGTATATTATTTTTATTAACCCTGTATTATTAATTACCAAACATAACAAGGGGCCGTTTGGTTGGGGTTAATAATCAAAGGAAAAGGGAATGAAGATGGCTCATTCCCTTTGTTGTTGTTTGTTTGCCATTTTTTTCATTCCCTTTACCCATTTTCATTCCCCACCCCCCCTAGACTTTGGCATTCCCTTTCCCCAGCCACCACTACACCACCAACTGCTACCTTACCCAGTCACGCCCACCGCCAAGGCACCTCGCCGGAACTCGTCACACCTCCCCCTCCCCTCGCCGGAACGCGTCGCACCTCCCCCTCCCCTCGCCGAAACCCTAGAAAATCATCCTCCCACCCAAGTTAGCCACGCAAACCCAACCAATCTGCCGCCCAAGAATCCGACATGCAAACCCAGCCACGCAAACCCAAACCCAAACAAGCCAGCGAAATCGAGCGGCGAGGGGGTGGGGGAGATGCGAAATCGAGCGGCGATGGTGGGAAGATGCGAAATCGGGCGGCGAGGGGGTGGGGGAGATGCGAAATCGAGCGACGAGTGGTGGGGGAGGTACGATATCTGGCGACAGTGGGTGGGGGAGGTGTGATATGGGGCGGCGAGGGGTGGGAAGATGCGAAAATGGGCGACGATGGGGTGGGGGAGGTGCAAAATTGGGCGGCGAGGGTCAGTGAGGTGGTGGCTGGTGGAATGGCTGGGGAAGAGGGGTTGTGTGGTGGTGGACTAGTGGTGATTCCTTTGTTTTGTAAAACAAACAACATACTACATAGAAAGGGTTTCATTCCAATCCCTTTCATTCCCTTTGTTCATTCCATTCCCATTACCCCGTGCGAACCAAACGGCCCCATAACTATTTTATTAAAATCATTAAATATGGTGAGATTTTTTTAAAATTATTTTTAAAATATAATGAAAAAAAAACCAACCTTCCTCTTCGCCGGCGCCACCTCCGTCCCACTGTTGGCGCCCACACCTCCTCCCCCAACGTCAACACCCAAGGACGACTAGCCCATCCCCTCCTTCCCTAACTCGTCTCCCACCTCCTTCCCCCAAAAATCCCTAGAAACCCCTCCCCCACCCTGAAACCCCTAGCTGCACATCCCCCCACCCTCGAAAACCCTAGTCAGCTCTCCCCTCACCCTCGAAAACCCTTACTGACCCTCCCCCACACACGAAAACCCTAGCTGCCACGACATGAAAAGATCGGGTTAGTGACAAGGTTTGCAACACAATTAATTTAATAGGTCAACATAGCACTACACGTTTAATTAAACAGGTCAGGTTAGTATTAAGAATTCCAACAAACTAACTTGAATCAACCTATTTACGGAAAAATAAACAATAAAATACTTTATGTGAAATTTATAATAAATATTTTGAATGGGGCTAACACTTTTACTTATGACATGACAATGCAACACGAACTAAGCATTAAAAAGTGGGTCAGTGTTAAAGGTTTGCTACATGATTAGTTAACGCATCTTAACATGACACGAGATGTTGATTAAATGTGTTGGGTTAGAATGGAGATCCTTCAACCATTTAACTTTGAACACGAATATAAGAATGACACAACTCGACACATTGTAGAGAAAATTTTAAACTACGGTACAAACCTTGGTTCAAACATACAAGTAATTGTTAATACCAAGTTAATTGGGGCCTGTTCACATTTGCTGAAGTGAGCCGAACTTAATTGAACTGATTGGAGCTGAACTGAACTGAATAGAGCTGAGATGAATATTTTACGAATGAAGGAAAATAGGAACTGAACTAAACTGTTTGGAACTGAAATTAATCTAAAGTGAACATGCCCTAGGAAGGATCTAAAATAACATATGAAATCAACTAGATCATGTCCCACTACTACAACTTCGTATTTAATGTAAATAACAAAAAAAAAAATCATCTATCAATTTTTTTTTAGGAAAATTTGTCAAAAAAAATCTTTTAAAAGCCCCATTTTGTAAATAAAAAAAAAAAAAAAACCCTTTAAAATTTTTTTGGTTAAAAAAAAACCACCACCTTCATTTTTTTTGTGTTTCTCTAATTGTCCTCTAATTCACTTATTAGTCTTTAATTTTATTTTCTTTCTTTTAATCACTCTCTAACCCACCTATTTATGAGTAATAATTAAATTTAATTAAAAAAACCACCACCTCTCAACCACCCCCTCCCCCATTGGACACGCTACCCAGATCCCCACCCCTGGCGACCTACCTCCACCGCCGGCCGATCATCCCTTTCTTCCTTATCCTCGGCGGTGACCACCACAAGTAAGCAATTTTCAGTTTTTGGCTCTAAATTGCTCAAATCAAGTCCAAATCAATTGCAATTTGCTTCCAAATAATCCTACCATCACATACATACATAATCAAAACTAACACACAAGCATCAATTGCAAGCTAGATGCACAAAATTAGAAACCCCTCGATTTTTCTAGGGTTTATGGAGAAATTAATAATTGCAAAATTCAAGCATATTATAAGATAAAATCGAAGCAAAAATGCATTGATTGTGTGAGAGAACTTGATTTGAAGCTTCCAAAAAGATCTTAGCAAATTTGGGTAGTGTCTTTGAGAGTGTTTGAGGGAGAAGTGAAAGGTAGATGTTCGAAGGGAAGGGGAGGTGGAGGGTTGCAGCAGGCCGGGGGTAAGGGGAGTCGATCGAAGGTGGAGGTAGGTCGCTGGGGATGAGAGGTTGTAGGTGGCGTGGGGGAGGAGGGCTGCTGCAAGGGGAGGGGGATAGGAGAGGGCTGCTGTAAGGGGAGGTGGAAAGTGAGAAGGGTGGTGGTTTTTGTTCTTTTTTAATTTTTATGAATTAATTTTATTATAACATGGTTAAGTGAGTATTAAAAGGATAATTAGAATAAATTAGAAGTTAATTAAGTAGATTAGAGACAATTGGTTGTCTTCAACAAAAAAAAATCACATTCGGATTTTCTTTTGCCAAAATGTTAAAAATCAGGTTTTCTTTAGCCAAAAAGCTTTTAAAAGTTTTTTTTTCCTCGCAAAATGGTGTATCTAAAAGGTTTTTTTTGGACAAATTTTCCTTCTTTTTATTAGATAGTCATATTTTAGTTTGTCTACTCTGCATCCGTTAACGAAATTCCTTGTAATGTTACCCAAATTTAGTAATGTGTGGTCTGGTGCACCCGGGTGCACCATGCGCATGGTGCACCAGGAAAGAACATTAGGTATATTTAAAAGAACATGGGCGAAAAAAAAAATCATTATATATATTTATAAAGAACGCGAACATTATATGTTCTTTAAGTTTGATTATTATGTTCTTTGATGAACTATATGTTCTTTACATTATACAATATGTTCTTTAATGTATGTACATTAAAAAAAAAAAAAACAATCCCCGAGTAACTAGGAAAAAGAACATATTCTTTAATGTATTATCATGTTCTTTTTGTAAAGACTTTATGTTCTTTGGCTAGAGATGATCAAAAGACCGACCTGACCCGATTTTAGACGAGTTTTGGGCAGAATTTTTCGCCCCCAGGCCCGTAAATTTAATTTTTTTTATTTTTAATTTGGGCGGGTTTGAGAATGTGTTTTTATGCATTTTAGTTGATTTTTTTGACTCAACCCAAAAACCTGCACGACCGGACCATTTTGGGCACAAAAACTTCGGCCCAAAACTTGGCCCTACCTGAGAAGTGAGCTGCCTTTTTTTAACCTTGGCCCGACCCGCCCAATGATCACCTCTATCTTTGTCAAACATAAACATGTTCTTTTTTGTCAAATATAATGTTCTTTTTCAAACATATTCAACCATCCGACTATCCATGAAAAATAACATGTTCTTTTTGTAAAGACTTTATGTTCTTTGTAAATGTCATGTTCTTGTCAAACACAAACATGTTCTTTTGTCAAATAGAGGTATGTTCTTTTGCAAACACTAGCACATATATATATATATATATATATATATTTTTTCCATGTTCTTTAAAATATGTCTAATGTTTTTTCGGGTGCGGCATGGTGTACCCGAGTACACTATACTATTTTCAAAATTTAGTTGTTTTTTTTAGTTGAATTTATAACTTGTAAGATTGCCAAATATTTCTTATTATATCAATGGATCTCACAATAAGCTCATTAGCTCACAAATTCATAAATCATAAATTCATAAGTAGAAGAAGAACCTTAGAAATAAACGACCGTATATAAATGTTTTAAAAAAAACGCGCGCGAAAATCGAACTCTCCCTCCAAAGTTGAACAACACAGCGAAAATCAATCAACAGCAACTTTCGACGAATTCAGAAATCGGAAATTCGGATTAAGGTTGGTAAATTGGCATCAATTTTCTGTTGGTACTCATTCTTTAACCTTTTCCCCTAATTTTTCGTTGTTGAAGAGCTTCTGAATTATGCTAAATTCAATGTTTCGTGATAACGGGATTGCCTAGGGTTTGATGTGAACTTTTTGTGATGATTGGATGATTTAGTAAGTTACTTTGTAATTTATTTGATTCAATTTTTTGATTGATTTGTTAATAATTACAAACACTGAACTTGTTTAAGAATTAGGGCTTGGTTTTGGTTCATCAAATAAAACCAGTGATTGATTGAGATGATTGTGTGAATTAGTATTTAGTGATTTAATTGTTAGTTGAGTTGGTGTGATTGTTGGATTGTTTTGGTGATGAGCTATTGATGAAAAGATTGGTTAATTTTTTCCCCAATTTTATGGTAAATTAGGGGTTTCTTAACGAAGATTGATTATTATGAAATTTGCTGTGGTTTTGCTGTTGCAAATGTGGACTTCCTGAGGATTGGGAGTAATGATTGTTATGAGATGGAAAATTGGAAATGGTGACCCATTGAAGTGCATTACTGTGGTTTATTCATTGTATGACTGTTAAGACTCCCCTATCTGAAAGACTGAAATAGAAGAATAATTTAATGAATCAGTCATTTATCTATGTTATAAGTGCTAAACTCGTGTTGATTACACGGCAATCACTAATCATCATTAAGTCACAATTTTGATCCCGAATCATGATAGGCTGCAAAAGAACCCAAAGAAAAAAAAAGGACAGCCAAGAGAAGTATTTCGTATTACTTAGGAATAGATATGTTCAGAAAATTATATATAAAATCACATGAGTTTGATTGAATTATAGGGAGAACAATCAGAAAACTATTGCATGGTAATTCAACTTTCTACCACTTGTCGGCGATGTGAAATGATTGATTACATCAGAATTAAATGACATGATTTTCATCCTCATAGACTCTCAAATTTAGTGTGGAAATGGCAAAATTTTTAACGAGACTAAGAAAAGTCAGCAATTTGCATTGATTCCTTGAACATACATGCATCATCTTTCATTTTTCAGTCCCTCTGTATGTATCTTGCTGTGGTTAAGATTGATGAAGTGGTTTTCTGTATGATTGTTTCTGATAATGTACTGCTTTAATGATCAGTGCTTAAACTAACCAAGTCCTTACTATTTGCAGTAGCAATGCAGCTCAGCACAATAGCATGCCTCAGAAGGTCTCTATGTCAAAGACTGCTGGGTTTAAGCTCTAATTTGAACAAGATTAGGGAAACATGGAGTAACATCGATGAAATTCAGAAAGCAAAGGGAGAATCCGCTTCTGTTGGAAGGTATATACACAATTAGATTCAAGTAGGAAGCCTGATTGCCTACACTTGGTTACAGCGGACGGTCATTTGTTAATCTTTGCGTCTATTTGTGCTTGCAGGATTAGGTGGAACACATTTGACTGTGTTTGGAGTTGAGGGCTATCATTCACTGCCAATCTGCCACTCACTGTCCTTTCTCAAACGATATTGTTCAGTGATAAAGGAGGCACAGGTACAACTTCATGTGCACATGGTTTCATTTACAATATTGGGGAGGATAGATATGGTGTTAATGTTATTCTAAAGTCTCGGAATGGTAGTGCCACATTTTGAAAGCTTTATGGTAACCTTTGTATGAATTAAACTGCATTATTAACTTAGGCATTTAGCTGACATGATAACGTATGAGCTAATTGATGAGTTGATTTCAGCTGTATTGTTGATAACTGATATAATAATAAAGTAATGCACAGAGCCATTGTATGGATTTTTTCTGTGTTCAAGACGGGTGATATATCCACTCCTTTCGCTCTAAAGATCCCTCTAAAGATCCCATTTTGGCGGGTTCTGTCTGTCTGTTGCTTTATTTGTGCCCTTAGCTAGGAAACTAGCATACCTGATGTCATGCTCTCCAAACTTTTTACCCAAAAACAGAAGTCAGGATAAATTCAAAAGAGTATTAAAAATATTCATCAATGTAGTTGCGTATAATGTATGGGGTTATTCATGAATGCTTGTACTGAGAGAATTTATGGAAGTCTTTGCATGAGTATAGTCATTGTAATGATTTTCTCATTTTAGGTCCCACTTTTTCAGTTTGTTTTGGTGTATGATTATATAAATGATTTTACCTTGACTAGGCATGATTTTTATGTACTGTGGTAGTTTACAAAATTTAGCACTTATTAATCATGCTGATTTTAGATTTTTCTTCTAGATTACTGTTTGACGTGTTTCGATCTTCTCATAGCAATGTAGACTTGACATAGATCAATTAGGCAACCTCAAACATACAACAAAAGAAGTATAAAGGCACATTCTCAACATGCCAAGTCACAAAGCAAGTATAATGCTAAACATGAAATCAACTAAGCATAACCATCATAACCCTATGAGGGGTCATCCAAATCCTAGACCAAGAGAACTACTCATACATAATGTAAGAAAACTATTTACTTTGGCATGAGATTGCATAAATTGACATATGGAGAACTATGTTGGGAAAAGAACTTCAAACTAAAAGATGAATATAATGCCAAAAAAAGGTAAAGATTTTTAAGATTAAGATGAACTAAATAAATATGAACAATGGAAAATCAAAAGATGTAATTATATAATTTTGATAATAAATGTGAACACTGGAAAAATCAAAAGTTATAATTGTATATTTATGATCTGCTTGGAAAGATTTGATGAAGAAAACATCAAGGCTCCCAAAGATTAGAAATACAAAAGGTTAAAGTGCTTGAAGATTAAGAAAAGAAACATGCGTATTTTAAGAAAACTGAAACTAGAAACTAAAACACTACTTGAGGTGACTTGTGTTAGCCTAAAAAATTAACACCAGTAAAAAATGTCTAAAGAGGCTCTCCTTAAACCTTGGGGTACACAATGGTATTTATAGGGGAGGGGGAAAATCCCAAAAAACATAAAGTAGCTGTTGAAGAAGAAGCAGGATTAAACGATCTTTTTCATGAGAAACAACTGTTTTGAGCTTAGTGATTTCTTCTAAACCAACCAACTCCTCTGAAAATGGTTGTTTTCTTTAATTGTTGGCTCTATTTTTCCAAAATGGCTCTTGGAAGGGTCATTTTGCTCTTATTCATCTCTTCTTGGCTTCCCTTAGGCTAAGGGATTTTCATTTGTTTATTTGGATAGCATATGGGAAGGTATGAGCTGATGGTTCTCTTCTTTTATTTCCTCCTATTTTGATGATGAGATGATGATGGTGAGGTAACTCCCATGAGCTCCATTTCTTTTTCCTCTTCCAATTTGACTCCTTAAACCCTCCAAATTTCTCCAATGCATGACTTCTTATAGCTTGAATCTACACGAGGAGGAAAATTTTCTCCAAGAATCAAATACAAGGAAAACCAAAGCAAATAAAAAGCATGCAAATATGCCCTGAATGCAAATTAAAATGATCTAAACTACATGACTCCTTATCCTAATGAGCCTAAGTGAGTATAAAACACACTTTTCATTGCCACTGAGAAGTCGTGGTGAAGTTATTGTAAAGTTCTGTTAGAAAGGTAGTGGACTAGTTTGTTAGAAACTCTTCAATTCCTGGAGCTCTTACATTCTGTTATCTATTAACTTAGTGAGCAGCTGAGTAGCTATCATGGATGACTGGATGAGGAACAAGCTGTTCAGAGTCTTTCAAGACTGTCAGGATTTTTATAGGTGGAGCCGTGGAGCCCACACTTGAATAAACTTAACTTTGGACCATCTTGGTGAAAACATTTTGGAAGTGTCAGGACTCTTCATTTTCAGTTAAGACTGCATAGCCTTCAGGGAGGTTTGGATAGAACCCAAACAAACTAGTGCATTCAGGAGTTTTGACTGGAGATAACACTTCAGATATGGTTACATCTCTGTGAATGATCTAAATGACAGAAGATATATTGTCTATTGTTTGCTGATCCGTCTTATGACAGAATATAAAGATTAGAATTTTGTTGTCTTTTGTGCTTTGGAGTACATCAAAAACTCTGAATTTTGGTTTATCTTGTTGAACTGCAGATATGTTAGGGACTGAAAAAGAATACAACTAGTATTGCTGGAAATCGAAAAGTTATCTTATTTTCTTTTGTACTCTTAAGGATCATGAAAGTTATAGAATGTTGCTTGTTGTACTTGCATTTCCGTGGAAGTGCTTTCCTCGTGTTCAATTTTGAAAATTTGTCGTATTCTGAAGATACATAACTGTTGATACTTCTATTCTGTATCATTGTTGCTTTCAGCTCACTGAACACAGTGAAGCTCACAGAAAGTGTAGGCAGATATTTACTGGTCTTTTATATTATTTATAAAACATCTATATCAAGCTTTATGTAATATCTTACACTGGGATAATGCCCAAATAAAATGACAATTCCTGGTAAGTTATAATCACACTGGAATGTAACTGATATAGCCCTACTAAGTAGGGTTCTAACCTACTAAATTTAATCTATATAGTTATATACTCTTCAGCTATCTAGCCAATAGTGTGAAAAGGGTCAGAACAAACAATCATCTGACCGACCACAAAAGGAAAATTGGAAAACTTTAAGAGCAGCTATGATGTCCTCAACATATATCATAATCAGTCTGAACCCTATTCTTCAATGGCTTTCCTATTTGTAAACAACCAAGTGGAGGGACAATCGGAGCCATAAGCTCACCAAACGATTGCCAGCAGTATGGATCGTACAAGTGATAACGTGTTTTTAGTGGCTTTAATTGTATGGTATTTAATGATATGTCTGTGCATGGTAGCTCATCACTGCATGCCAAATGTACAGGCTTTACTGTGTATGTGCCTTTTATATTTTGATATGTGACACCTGATACAGCAACCGCTGTTGTTTGATTCTTGCATGTGCTTTTGTCACAATAATATTGGTCGATTACAATTGGAAGCTGAACTTCACTAACTTGAATGTTTGAAAATGATACGCCTTGCACGGATCCCGAACCACCCTGCAAAATACAGCAGCCAGAGGCATATGGATTAATTTTCTTTGCATATGGTGATGGTCTTTCTTTTCCATTTTTGAGTCTTGAGCCTTGTTTGAGAAGCCCTGTTCTCTTCACTTGATTATTATTGAAAGTTGATTTTTGTTGATTAAATTGCATTTAACTTTTTCAAAGCTGGTTGTCTCCGAAATTGAAGAGTGCAAGTTCTTTAGTAATGGTACAAAATTACTCAACAATTGTGTAAATGTAATTTTTACCTGCCATGTCTTTATGCGAACTCCAGTCATTGTGCCTTGTATGTTTACGTCTCGGACAGTGACATTCGAGACACAGGCTTTAGTGTTAAATTTTCCAAGACTTCCAATACTAATGCCATGTCCAGGTCCACAATTTACACTGTGGATGTATACATTCGAACATCCTGTTTGTATGGATATACAATCATCACCTGCATTCAGTTGTTCGCCGTTAGATACAGCCAATTTACCACGTGAACCTGTTTCATATTTAGTTTTAGAGTAACTAGAATTAATTTTCTTGTTTGGGCTATCTAAAACTTTTATGGCAATGTGTTCATGGACTTTGGTTGGGCAGAAGGACCAATTATAATGTTCTAGCAGATGACATCTTTTTTTTTTTTTTTTTTTTTTTTTTTTTTGGTGGGTTTATTGTTGTGGTCCTGTATTCATTGGCATCCTATCCCTATGGATGTAGTGGTGGTGAGTAGTGACAATTGTTTTTTGATACATGGCTGTAGGTGGTTGTAGCCCCAGAAGGCTAGAACATATTTTATATGGAAGATGGCACTTGCTAGGTGACAGTGGACTAATGGTTGAACTCCATTGCCAGGTTGGTAATTTGGAGGTAACTCTCAGATTTAACCCCATGTATCCCATTTGCTGATTTTCTTAATGCTAAGTTTTCTCTATAATTAATAGGTTTAGTTTTCTTGATCAAATTTTGGCTAGTAATAATAAATAGTTGTGATGGAGCTACTATTGATCCAGAATAGTAAATTTACCACAAGCAAGGCTGCTAGAGTGAATGAGCACATCTTTGGAATTTTGGAGGTGGATTCCATCAGTATTAGGACTGTCACCTGGTGACGAGACACTAAAAGAATAAACCAAGACTCCATCGCAATTGTCGAACTTCAGATGACATTGAGGACTGTTCTGAATTCTGATCCCTGTGACTGTCACATTAATGCTGCCATAAAATCTTAGTGCCTGTGCAACATGAGAGATGGAGTTAGGAGAATCTGGTGATCGTGAATTGCAGAATTATCATTATATATAAAGTACTTGGAAATACGAAGTTTAAAATTTGGTCAATTACCGTTGGCTTGTTACTAGGCATTTTTCCACTGAGCTCATTTCTCTCCTACAACAAGGTTGGCATATATAGTCAGTTTTAATGGACTATAAACATGGTTGGGCAGAGAGTGAAAGAGTGTATATAATTACCGGCATTGGGGGCCTTTTTAAGACCGTGTCATTTAATGGGTTTATAATTTGCAATTCATGATCTTTTTCTGGATCATCATATGGAGCGTCAGTCCACCAAACAGAGCCACTTCCATCGATTACGCCCTTCCCCTGTATGGTAAGTCCTACCAGCTTGGTGAAGTCCATCCACCACATCAGATTAGCTTTCCAAGCATTAGGACTTGTTGGAGCAGTGATAGTCCCGTCAAGCTGGAGCATTTTTTAAGAAGCCAGGTTAGTACAACTCGTTAACTCCTACAGATTATTACTTCAAACTTTAAACTTAAGTGTCTGTTCTATAGTGTTGCTTATACATTCGTCATAACCTGCAATAGTGCAATACCTCGCCAATGAATTAAAATAAAAAAGAGAACATTGTTAAGTTGTTAGTGATTACCTGAAATATAATGTTTCGTTGGCAGTAAGGACCAGAGAATGAAATGGGTCCCACAAGGAACTGATATCCTGATGGAATCAACATCGTTGATGATTGAACTTTACAAGCCGCTGCCCACGCAGCTTCGAACGCCTGCAGTGCACAATAACAGAACATACACAAGTAAGCATTAATACATTCAGTGTATCCGTAAAATATTTCTTTAAACATAAAACTTTATGGTTGCTTCTCGTGTGGCAGTTAGTGCATTTGCGCATATAATTATTGCTGGAATCTATAGCCTAACTGCCGTAACTAAAATTTTTTTTCCCTTACTTTATTAACCTTGTCCTTTTTTCCTTGGCCTTCCTCTCCTCTCCACCCCTAAAAAGCTGAGTGACCTATAGTTTTCACGATTTTCGAGGAATATGACTGACTGTTTTGCAGTAAACTTTAATCAACTACCTCACTAAACTACACTTAAGTTTTTGTTTGCTATAATTAATAATTTCTAATCTCAATAGATGCATCAATTTTGACTTTATTAAACCCATGTATAGGCGTAAAAATTACATAATACACGGAGTAGTAAAAATTATAAAATTTTGATATTTTTTTTGAAAATATGCATTGTGAATGTCCTAACAACATATAAAAATTATGACATTTATGATTTTATGTAACTAAACATGATCAAAGTTAGAATATATAGTAAAAAGTCAAAAGTGATGCATTTTTGGAGAAGCAGGGGTAATAGGCTCCTATGAAGGGTCTTAGGCTTAGCAATAAAATTATTGTAATTATGGAGGTAAAGTTATCTATGCATTTTTTTTTTGGAGATATATTTATTTGTCATTTTTTACTTTTTATTTTAACCATTGAACTTATATTCTGTATTGATTATATTTACAAAGTGATATAAATCATCATTATTTCTAATATAACATATAAATGATACTCTGTTTTACCTAGATTAGGCATTCTATATTGTGCATTAAGGCAATGTGAAGGCAATAGTGATACAAACAGGGATAAATTTGCACCGAAAATACATTTTACATGAAAAAATAATTATAATTGATTTTTTAATGAAAATTGTTAAAATTCCCTGTTATGGACAGCTTTTAGGAAAACAGAACAGACATTGTGTTCTGCCCACTGAAGTGTTGAAACTGAATCTAGTTCAGCTCTTCAGGAGTCCCTGTATACAAAAACCAATACGATTTTGTTTATCTGCATTATTCACTATTTTTTTTTAAGTGTAACTAACCTAGACACCTAGTCGTATGTGCTCTGCTCCAAATTGTCATTGTCTTTAGAATTTTTCCCTAAAAATAGCTAACTTTGTCATTGAAGTTTCTCGTGTTTCCCTGTTCTAGCTGTTTATTTTAAATTTATCTTTCAAGTACTCCCATTTGGACTGAGTTGTTATGCTGAGTGGCTAAAATCTAAACAAAGTGAGTTATTGTGGAGTTTAAAATTTTACCTTCGTGTCATCTGTAGTACCATCACCCTTTGCTCCATAATTTAGCACACTGAAAATGCTGGAACCTGTCTCTGGTTCGGGTGACGGAACTTCCACTATTGGTGTAGGATTTGGTGGGGACTTAGTTTTAGGAGGCGACCCTTTATGGTATGGAGCTTTGTGAACTGGCAGAGGCAATGGTGACGGTGTATCTTTTCCCGGACTCGGCTTTGGTGGAGAATGCGGTTTTGATTTTGGCTTACTGCTGTGGTGGTGATTGGGGCTGTGATATCCATGACTTTTACTTTTTTTCTTTAGTAATGATGCTGAAAGAGGTCTACTATGTCTCCAATGTCTGTCTCTTCTAGCATTGCATATATCAAAATTTGTAGACCAAAGGAGTGTAACAGTGAGTAGCATTAATGTGAGATTTTTGAAGTCTAAACTACTCATTTTTGTGATTTTATAGCACAAATAATGGGGAGGAGAGAGAGAGAGAAAGAAGAGGCTGTATGGGAGGAGGGATGGGGAGAAGAGAGAGAGAGACACACACACAGAGCAGGTGTTTCTTCTGATAACTAGAAGCAGAGGTGGTTGTGGTTTTTATAACTGGGGAATTTTATAACAACAGAAGACTATGCATACACGAGCCAATCTTTCCATTAGGCAAGCCATATTTGTTTTATTCCTCTCCTCAATTCTTCAAAGCTACTAGCTTTTTCATCATCATTCTTTATAAATTTAATTATTTATTTTAAAAAAAATTTGGGATAATTTTGTAATGGCCCTCAAATGCTTGACATGTGTCCATTTCTTGTTTGCATGTGAATCATCCAGTTGTTGATACTTGATACTGATTTCTAAATTCTAATATTATACTCCTTGATTTTATACAAATCTCAGCTAGGCAAAGCACTTTGCATTAGCATTATTCTCGTAAAATCTTCTATGTAAGCATAATGATCATGAAATGTTTATTAAATTTGATATTGATTACAGGTTAACATATTGGCCTTGTTTCCAATTTTATGTACAATACAATTATCATTAAGATGTGACATTACATTAATATAAAATTATTATGGGGCAAAGAGTATTGTTTGATATGTGTTTGCATTTTTACTATTTTGATTATCTTGTTAAGTATGCTCGTTTTGCTTCAACATTTCTTCATGTGTTTTCATCTTCTCTATTTCATAATGAAAATGATTATGCACGCATAATACGCCGCAGTATCTTGATTGATTTATCACAATATTTTTTAATGTAAAGTTAGATGCTGCCCCAAATTCTTAATCTCCCCTGTTATTTTTTATTTCCATGATTTAGGATATATTTTCCCACTTTTCTAGTGGTTTTAAATGCCAATGAGTGCACGTGACTGGATATCATCATATGGCTATAAGTTTTCAAGGGCTCTGATTGTAACAGCTCTCTATTGGTCACATGCAACATTCACGGGCAAGAGTTTATGTACTTTGTCTTCTCAACCAACAGCAAATACGGGGCCAGAGTATCTGTAAGAGTTTTTAATACTCTTTAAGCTTTGGTATTTTCTTATAATTTGCATGATTTAGCAACAATTTTCTCAAGATTAATTCCTATGGAACCTCCTCAAGAACGTTTAAAATGTTAGACGGAGAACTTTATTAACGATACATTAAGGGTTTTAGCTCATATTATTGGAAGAGATAATTAGTACTGAATTAGCAGCTTTCACAGGTGGTAGGTTCAATTAGTAGCGTAATTTGCTAGCATGTTGATTAGATAGTTATATCAAGTATTTCATTTAATTATATCTAAACGATAATGCAGACTATTTTAAGTGCGATTTTAAGCTTAAATAAAGATAAAACATTTAAGTGTTGATTATAGTTTAGCGAGATGGATAGTTTGTGTTCAACACTAATTAGAACTACAAGCTGATTTCCCTTCCTTTAGCTACTCAGATGTTTCAGTGCGTGTCAAAGGGATTTAGCTGAAAATGTGCTATTAGTTGTACAATTTATGACTTTGATTAACATCAGCTACTGTCTGATCTTGGCAAAACCTGTTCTACACTTAGTAATTACAGCGCTTGGATCAGAATAGTTCCATAATTTAAAAATACTGTTACACAGCAGCCAAAATAGCCCATTGTTTTGAGCTTTACCTGGTTTGTTATGACAGAGAATGCTCTATTTTTGTAGTACTGTGGAGAGTGGAGAACGCAATGCATAAAACAAATATTTCACTTTTCAGAATGTCAGTGATGTCATATGGACTATGTGCTATTAATATGTTATAATCAATTAATCATCATTTTGGAGTAAGTTGCTGAATAGCAGCTGTTGAAGACCATTCTTAATGTTTCTTAATGGCTGAATCACAGAAGCCAGGTTTTCAAGCTGCAAATTCAAAATTAGAAAAACTCAAATCAGTAATTCCGGGAAATTTCAGAAAAGCTTTAGTACAATATAGCAACCCCAACAAAAATTAAGGCATCCCCTAAATGAACCACCAAAGTGAGTCATAAAGGCCCCCCAGTATAAAAATCAAACCACTTTGGCCACCTTTATTGATACGAAGTAGTTGAGTAGAGCTATAATATTACACAAACTCGGTTTTGGTGTGTGGGGTCCAATTGTTGTACTCAGTTATTAGTATGAACTATGTTCATGTTTTTTTGATCCAAAATGAAAATGAAGTGTCGAATGTCTATACATATTAGAAGGTCAAGGATCTCGGATATTGGGACTTGGGAGTTATTTGAAAGTTTAACATAAAAGCTGAGACTTATCAAACGTATGCCAGGGTTAGGGGACATATGATGAACTCAACCGCCTCTCCACCAGTAGTCAGTAGATGAACTGTGTATTGACACCTTTTTGTGCATTGTTTGTACGTCCCTAGAGCTTCCAATCACATGTAGGCAATATTACTCCGTAGTTTCAAAGATTACCTCTTCCGTCTTTATGTGCGTACGTTGTGGGATTACACAGTCAATTAGTATCTGTAAAGGAACTGCATGAGTGTGAATGCCAGTGTGAAATTATGAATAATAATTCATTACCATCAATTATTGTTACCATAGAGATGACACGAGTAAGAATTACAAATTTTTTATAATTTTATTTTAAACAAGGGCATTAGTAGAAGATCTCTATATTTTAGATCGGGGCACAGCATATTATGTCAGGTGCAGACTTTAGGTGCATATTTTATAATAATTATTAAAACATATTTTAAAAAATTCATTAGTTCTAACTGCAAGCATGTTGAGTTTTGGTATCAAGCAAGAAAAAATGCGACAACTTGCACAATTACATAATAGACCTGATTTATCAAATTTTTTACTCCAGAAATTGACTAGTAAACAAAGGATTTAGAATCTTATACTCTTACGTGCCTCCTGATATAGTAGTGATTGCTACTTCTAGCTGACAGATAATTTTCCTTGGCAAGCTTGTTTTCTTCCCCATACTTTCATCTCTAGACATCAAGGTCTTGGTTGTGATAGTTATCAACTTATCATATCGTCACTTGCGAATTATTGAGACTTGAATATCTAGCAATTAGAATGAATTATGTGCAAGTGCGTACAAAGTTTGTGCATTTTTGTTGTACACATCTCTACTATCGACTGCACATTCATACATTATCTATTTAGATAACCACACTGAGGCTTTAGTTGATGCAGCCTTTCTTGGGTGTATTGTATACTTCAGATTATTCATATCTTCTTGATTGGTAATTTGTTACGTGTATTGTATACTTTATATTATTCATATCTTCTTGATTGGTAATTTAGTCTAATTTCGATCATGTTAATAGTTTTCAGAGTTTTCATGATTCACTCTATAGTTTGTTGTTGCTCTCATTATGGTCATAAAAGCAACATCCTGTATCCACAAGTCAGGACTGAGTGTTCTTTTACTAAAACTGTTGGTAGTACATGCTTGAAATAGGGCCATAACTTTAGGTTTGCAACTTGTTTATTTTTTACAGTGAGAAATTGTGGAAAGAATATTTTCCCTCTTTACCTGGCATTGAAAGTTAAATTTTTATACTTTTAGTCTCTCATGTTATTGCAAAAGACACCAACTCACTTATTTTGTGAATTATGGGTAATGAGTTTTGTCTATATCATTGCCTTTTGCGATTGCCTATGTCCTTGTTGATAAAATTAGGCAAGAGAATTACATTTTGATGTCAAAGTTAAGTGTAGGGCGCTAAGGAGGTATAAAATCTGAGTCTGATCCTCTGAGATTTGATTATCTGAATTCTCTACTAAGTTAGTTATTAACTTATTAAGTTGGTAATGTAAGCGTAAATTATAATAATTGTATCCTTTTTTTTTTTTTTTGCAATATAATAATTGTAAACTGATACTATAAAGCAGAAATGATGGTATAATACTATGAGGTTGGCAGCTCAAGAGACTTTAACATGGAGGTAGCAATCAGGTCCTCCCCCAACAAGGCATTGTCCATAACTATATATTATGATTTTTCTTTTTGGTATATAGGGAGCCATAAAGCATAATGATTTGCAAAGATGTAATTAGGTACCGATTACATACATACAGTGTATATATATTTTACCAATCAGAGTCGTTAACATCCACACGACCACACATTGTTAGGCTAGTTAACACCCACACATTGTTGTGTAGCGTGTGTATTATTATATTTAGTTATTTACCCAATTTAGGTAGCAAGGAACCCTATAATACAAAACATATCCTAGTTTTACCAAGTAGAGTATCACGGATAGAATCATTGAAAAAAAAGAAAAGAAAATTGAATGTATGACCATCATAAAAGAATAATGTAGTGTAAAAATCCAGAAAGGAAATAATGGAATATATGAAGATGTGACTTAGAGAGCCGTCTTTTTGTGGGATCACATGCTCGTGAACTTTAGGGACCCTCTCGTGATCTTTAATGGGAGGGTCTTAAAGAGAGATGATTGGAGGAATGCGTTGCCTTTTATTTACTCTGTTCCTGAGCTTGTATTATTATTAATTGGAAAACTGTTGATGGAAGTGAAATGTGTTTCCTTGTGGTTAGGGAATTGGTTGTTGAAGGAAAAGGTTTTAAGATATCATGTCCTTATTATGATATGCCTTGAAAGGCATGCACTAGACACACAATGACATTATTTCATCCTTCATTGGGTCCAAAGAAATCATATGGATTTTATGAGGTTTGTATTTCCTACTATATCCTCTTTCTTATTAGGGGTGTGTTGTGGGTGGTTCAAGTTGAAGATGAAGATGTTGAGTCTTATTTGGATTGATGCATAATCCACAACTCTTGGCTATCATCCAATGCTAGGTCTAAAATGTTACCGAGTGCCTTCTGTATTTAGCCTTTGTTAGTTTTGATCAATGGTGGAGCCATATGTTTTTTTTTTTGGTATGTTTTGCTCTTTGACGGAGCCAAATCTTTTCGTAGGAAGGACTAATGTAAAAGAAAAGTGAGTTTATAATGCATTTGTGCATTCAATTATAATGTGAAGCCTATAAACTTAGAACCTAAAACCTCTCCGCCTTAGTATGTTTTGCTCAATGGTGGAATCAGAAGTATTCGTATGAGGGATTACAAAAAAAAAAGAGTTTAAAACGCATTTGGGCATTTAATAGTAAGACACAAAGACGAGGCTTGTAATCTAATAAACTTAGAACTTGAGACCTCTACCTTTCTCATGACTAATGATCACCTCACTACCACCAATCCAAAGCTATTTGGCATCACTTAATTGAGAATTTTATGTAGGGGTTTTAGCTAGATATGTCATTGGGTTGGACAGGCTCGAGACACGAGATGATACAACACGTAAAAAACATGACACGTTCACGGTGTAGGCATGACATGATATTTTATTATGTGTGTTGAGTTGCGGGTTAGGTTCGATTAGCCTTTATTTTGGAAAAGCACCATATGACACGAAACAACGAAATTCGCTAAAGTTAGTGAATTTTGGTGTAGGCACACTATCCCCCCATGGTGGTGTGTAGGCTCGGGTTGTACACGGGTGGCTAATGAAGACAGAAAAAAAAATGTTAATGAAAATTTAGGAGTGGCAAGTGAAATTTTGAGACCTTATTATCCCCTTATTTACTTGATGGGGCATGTAATCTTTTAAAGACAACACAAGTAATATTTTAAAATTTCTTCTTCTTAGGAAAAAAAATTGAAACATAATGAGAGATGACCTCTTATATTCATCCCAAACCCACTAAGGGCATGTTCTCTTCAGCTTAATTTCAGTTCAGTCACTTCAATTCCTAATTTTCTTCTCTCATAAACAATTTAGTTCAGCTTAGTTAAGTAAATGAAAACAGACCCTAATTTTAATAATGAAATAATTTCAGATGTAGAGATGATTTATATGTAGTTCTTTGTAATGTAACAACCAAAATTATTACTCGTACTTGGTAGCATCCAAACCATAATTATTCAATTTTGTACTTCGTCATAATGTTGGTAATTAACTAATTATGTTCTCCATATCATTATTATTGTTGCCTGGCCTCAATCTAGCTAGTGGACCCCACCTTAGGTATATTTATCACCGTTGTATCTTCCTTTGTTGTTAGTTATGAATTGTTAATCTAGTTACATCCAATTAATGTGAAAAGGGACACCAAATGTTCCAAAGTAATCCAACTCAATTCTATATGTTGAATGTCATGCTTCCTTTCTTTGGATTTGAGGCCAATTGCAATCCTTTGTTTGATAGTTCACATGCATGTGGCATTCATCACACTTGTTACCTTCTTCAAACGCAGACATTGACATAAAGTTGTTATTCCTAGAGATGTCTTGATCATCTTGTGATTTTCAGTTACCTTCCCCAAATTAAACCCTAGTTTCATTACTTAATTAATGGAACAGTAAATATACCTTCTCTGCTTTAAAATTCTTGCAGTACTTTTTTTTTTGTTCTACTATTTGAATACTTGCAACACTTTTTATTTTGAGAATGACTCCACTCTCTTTGTTTTCAAATAAATGGCGTGCATCACTTGTTTTATTCCATCGTTTTTAAATAAGTGCACCATTCCCATAAATTGAAACATCTTTGTTTTTTTTTTTTAATTTTTTTTTTTATTATTAATCTTCTCTCATCTTAATAGCATTGTTATTTTTATTTTTCTTCTCTTTTCATATACATTTTCACATTTGTTTGAATAAAATGTACTCTCTAACCTTTAATCAACATACTTGGTATTATATTTTGAACTTGGTCTACTTGTACAAAGAAATATTTTCTTTAAACTTTTTTAAAATTATGTGTAAATAAATTTGTTGCAAGTATGTAGAGGTGAGAAAATCAAATTTCATGCGGCGGCTGGTATTTGTAGGTTGTCATTGGGTAGAATTAAAGAGAAAACAAAGAGTCAAAGAGGGCTCATTTTTTATTAAAATTGGCATTTTGTATAAATAAATACATGTTGTGGAATCCTTCCAAATGGAACTGATTTTGATCTTTAAAAGAGTACTCAAATTATGATCCTACAAATTAATGAATACGTTTTGTACGTTCCGCTTTTGTAAGTTGTTTATTTTTCTACTTTGTCCCAATTCTTGATAAGAGACAAAGCTATACTTTGTTCATTAGAGAAAATGTAAAATTTTGCTAACATATACTTAAGGTGATGTTAATCCCATAATCTACACATGAGTCATTAGATTTAATTTAATGTTGTACTCGTCAAAAGAAAAAAAAAATAAAAAAAATAGTGAGGTAGATAACAATTGTTTCATTGGCGTTGTTATCTGTTACGTCTAATTTGAGCTAGCTAGTTAACCTCTACACTTCTAAGTTATGTTGCATGTTTGTTTTTTTAATGGAGTTCTACAAATCAGCCTATTTATTGCAATTATTATTTTTCTCATTGATAGGTATAACCCTCAATTTATTTTTATGACCCACCATTATAGCATCATAGATTCATAGTGTTTGTGATTATAATGAAACTGAAGTTGTTTTAAAGAGAACAACATTCATCATTGTTTTTAACATTATTTAACATTCTTACTTTAATACATCTCAGCTCGAACAGTAACAAAGAAACATGAAAAGAAATAAAAACAAAGAGGGACAAAGTTAGTTCACGGATCATCTTTGAAATTGGAGTTTAGATTGTGTTAAAAAAGAGAAAGCACAAGTAAAAAGCTTCCAAGGGGGATTTATTCTAGCTTACTATTATTTGTTTTTGAGTGTTAGACATGTGAATATTCAGTACCAAAATCAAATAATATAATTTTGTTTTCTCTCTAATAATTCTCTTTCATTATTAATTTTATTATTTTCCTCCTATTTGTATGAATTCTATTGGTGCACGTACGTAGTTATATAGAGAGACAAAGAGGTATTTGTTTGTTATTAATTATTTATTCTTTAGAACATAAAATAGAGGGACATTGACAGTGTTGAATGACCTACAACTTATAGGCTGTTTTTTTCCTTAGAATTCACGGATCCAAGTTTGAGGTTCAGAATTATGTCATTCACATTCACATTTCACTAAATTTATGCTTTGAGAACATAATCTCTGTTACACTTTTGACTTGCATGATCTCTTTGCTTCTACTGCCATAATATTTATGTGAATTTGAGCCAGGAACATCATTGGCTTTTTACCTTTTTTTTAGGTGTAAACTGTATTTCTGAATTCTGATGTGTATATATTTCATATGTTGTAATATGGTCCCAATCACTTGTGTTTTAAAATGAAGTCACTCTGTTTTTCATTGAAGGTCATTGATTTCAGTAAATGTGTCGAGTGAAAAAGCAATACATGTGAGTAGTCTAATATGTTAAGTTTGGTCTGCTACTCCACATATAGGCTTAACACTTTAGCTATTTGGAAAAAAAAAAAATGATGTCTTATATTGTTTGAATATACTATACTATCATATACAAAATTTTGTTGTATGCCAGTCATAAAACGATCTGATCTTTCATTTATTTTGAAAGATAGAATGACCATTTAGTAAAGATAGCATAATTAGGGTATTTGAGCTATTACTTAATTTTATGAGCTTACCTTTGATTGATTAACTCTGTTACTTTTTTTTTTCTGAAGTTGACCTTGAGTATCATATGGGCTAGCAAAGCTTATTATTACTCCTATTTTCTACACCTATGACTATAAGGATTACACTATAGTGATATATCTTAGTTGATGACCCAAACAATTGTGTGCGTGTGTTTTACCTCAGTTGAGAAAGATCTTAAGAACAAATTATGCCACGAAAGTACAAAGTAAGAACTACAGAGTATATGAAGTTACCTAAACCAGAAAAATGCCATGCATTGACGTGTTTAGTACTTTAGTGTATGAGAATTACTACTCCACAAAGAAAATTCAACGTTGTACCAAAGAATTTTCGGGGTTCATGCTCATTTTGTAGCACACACAGTCATACTCTTGTAAAAATCTTTGTTAGGATGTTTATGCGATTACGTATGTCAGGGTTTAGTAAGAAAATGTGCTTCATCAACTTGGGACCATTAAAAACTTTGCTAATCAGACATAAATGCAAGATGAAATCATTGAATGGTTCAAGTCTGAAGATTCTTAGATGGTCTTAAATCAATATTCAATATATAAGTTTGTGGTCAAAATGATAAGGTTAACTGGTATTACAATAGGGGCGATAAACTTATTATTTGATCTGTTTTGTACTGAGTAATCAGTAGAGATATTGTGCAATTGGGGGGTTTGTATTGCCTTTGAATTTGTTATTGTTAGAATCGTAAAAAGTGTGGTGGTCCTTAGTTATATTTTGTTAATCATGTTGTCCGGAATTCGTAGTCATATTCTGAAATAGTAAAAGTTTGTGATTAATATGAGACTTTTTATGGGTTAGTAAGAGGAAGAAGTAGTCTTGACCCATCTATTTTAAGGAGTCTTTTGTAAAATCATGTCATATTCTTAAATACGGAGGTTGAGACAAGTATTCTATACAGAAGGAGCTGGGTAATTTTATCCGACAAAGGGATTGACCTAGTTTCTAGTCTAATCTTTTTTTCATGACACTAGAATTTCTCTTATTTGGCCTATAATGCATTACCATGTCCTTCATATATCCTTCTATGAGACCAACAACCAAACATAGCAATGATGAAGACATTAATTATCATCTTTGTAATCCTTCTCCTCATTGCCCCTATCCCCATATTTGGTATAAATGGAAACTCTATAAGTAAGGGTTCATCTCTTTATGTAGAAAATCCAAATGATTTGTTAACTTCCCCAAATAGTATTTTCTCTGCAGGGTTTTATCCTGTTGGTAACAATGCATTTTGCTTTGCTATCTGGTTCAAAAATTCTGTTGACAAAGCTGTAGTTTGGATGGCAAATCGAGATCAACCAGTGAATGGCAAATTTTCCAGGCTTAAGCTCTTGAAAGATGGCAATCTCAAACTCATGGATGCTGGCCGAATCACTGTATGGTCATCCAACACATTTGGAAGGTCAATTCTACAACTTCTTGACTCGGGTAACCTTGTTCTTAAAAACTCATCACAAGCCATCCTTTGGCAAAGCTTTCAATTTCCAACCAACACTTTACTTGCAAACCAATATCTCACCCGGGAGCTCATATTGGTCTCCTATAGAAGCCAAACAAACTATTCTTCTGGTTTCTACAAACTTTACTTTGATAATGACAATGTTTTAAGGCTACTCTTTGATGACAGAATGGAAATATCTAGTGTTTATTGGCCTGATATTGGGCTTGTTAGCTGGGAGGCAGGTAGGACCACGTTCAATGATAGTCGAGTTGCTAATTTTGATTCTAATGGTCATTTTCAATCATCTGATGGTCTGCAGTTCAATGCCATCGATTATGGAATGGGGCCTCAGAGAAGGCTAACTCTTGATTTTGATGGTAATTTGAGGATGTACAGTTTAGAAGACAATGGTCAGTGGTTTGTTACATGGGAAGCTTTCATTAAGCAATGTAATGTGAATGGTTTATGTGGACCTAACAACTTATGCAAGTATTCACCTAACTTTGGAAGGACATGTACTTGTTTACCAGGTTTCAAACTTAAAGATTATTCAAATTGGATGCATGGGTGTCAGGCAGAATTTGAAGTTCCTAATAATATAAGCCAGGTTGATTTCATTGGTTTCTCTAATGTAGAATTTTATGGCTATGATCTTCAGCACCTATCTAACTACACGTTGGATGGCTGCCGAAACCTTTGTTTACAGTCACCGGACTGCAAGGCTTTCTTGCTCAAGTTTGATCACAACACTTTTAACTGTTACCCTAAGGTGGTGCGTCTGCTCAATGGATATCAAGCACCTTATTTTCATGGCACTCTGTACCTCAAAGTTCCCAAGAACATCAGTGCTTCTATTTTATCTCCAAATAGCACAACTGAAGATCAGTCAAAGCTCTATTGTGATGCAGGTGACACAACGATCCAGCTTCAAAGAGATTATCGGACAAAGGATGAAGGAGGGCTATTGAAATTCTTGCTTTGGTTTGCTGTTGGAATTGGAATTGCTGAAATAATATGCGTTCTAATGGTGTGGTGCTTTCTATTTAAGGGTCAACATGACTCAAGCAAGGTAACACAAGATTATGATGCCATATTTGGCTTCAAGAGGTTTTCCCATGATGAGTTAAAAAAGGCAACTAAAAATTTTCGAGAAGAGATTGGGAGAGGATCGTATGGAGTTGTTTACAAAGGTAAGTTGGAAGATGGAAGAGTTGCCGCAATCAAGAAGCTCATAGATGGTAGTGATCAAGGCGATGCAGAGTTTTTAGCAGAGGTAAGCACCATAGGGAGACAACCACATGAACCTAATTGATATTTGGGGATATTGTGCTCAAGGAAGGCAAAGGTTGTTGGTGTTAGAGTACATGGAAAACAAATCACTAGCAGAGAAGCTATCCAAGACTTCTTTGAGTTGGGAAAGGCGGTATGCGATTGCTCTGGGAACTGCAAGAGGCTTAGCTTATCTGCATGAAGAATGCTTGGAGTGGATCCTACATTGCGACATCAAGCCCCAAAACATCTTGCTAGATGAAAATTTTCATCCAAAGGTTGCTGATTTTGGTTTGTCAAAGTTGATGAATCGAACTGGAGCACGTCATTCTAGTTTCTCAAGGATTAGAGGAACAAGAGGGTACATGGCTCCAGAATGGGTTACCAACCTATCTATAACTTCAAAGGTTGATGTTTATAGTTTTGGGGTTGTTTTGTTAGAGATAGTAACAGGTGAAAACCCTGGCATTGTTGATGAAGAGCGAAATAAGATGATGTTCAATACTCAAAGCAGAGGAAATCTAGGATTGAATTACAGAGAGAGAATTCAGGAAGAGAGAGAATATTTTCTGATTGCTTGATTGCCGCATCATTACACCTACACCTTTATTACATGAACTCGAGTACATGAATGATTCCATACACTGAATGTTGAGCCCAACAGAAAAGGAAAAAGACAAATAAGGCATAACAGAATTTGCCAGCTAAGCAACACAAATAACAGGCTGTAATGCCAGCATACAGCAAAGAAAGAAAATTAGTAGCAATAGCAGTAATCTTAATAGTTGATGTTGTGACATGGGTAAGGGAGAAAAAGATCGAGGTGCCAACGTTGGAGGCATGGGTTGAAGAAATCGCGGACCCAATGATGGAAGGCAACTACAATGTTGTTCAGATGCAAACCCTGACTTTAGTAGCTTTGCAGTGTGTGAAGGATGACAAAGATGCAAGGCCAACTATGAGTCAGGTAGTTGAGATTCTCCAAGGTGATCATGACATACCCTAAACCTAATTATTATGTACATACCCATATTATTAAAAAGAAAGACTGATTATAGTTAATTTTCTTTGGCATTTTCTTAGTTTAATCCATATATGTTAAGAATTTTAGTGCATCATTTTTTGTTATTTTTTTTTGGTTTTGGCTATGTTACATGTAAAATATTACTGTTACTTCTACTACGTCTATGTATATGAATAAGAATTTCATTTTAGAACTCAGATTATGTTTTATCAATTAAAGGCCTAGGGTTCCAGATTAAGCCCTTGGGCTCCTGATTTGATGGCCTTACTATTACAATACACGAACTCCCTTAAAGATTTGTTTGAGTATGTGGGTGGTATATGAAGTGTAAATGTAGTGGGTTCACTCTAACTAAAATGAAAATGGGCCAATTTTTTTCCTATATCCAAAAAAATATTAGAGCAATCTTTAAGGGACAGATGAAGCAGATAAAGTTTTCACTCTAATCATGTTTATAGTTTTTTGTTTTAATTCCTTGCTTAGAGCGAGGCATCCATAAAAGTTGTTCTAGACACGTAGGTGAAGATCAAGTAGAAGATTGAGTTCAATCGCGTACTGTAGTAAGATTAGTAACAAGCTTAACTGATGATGGGAGTGCTAACTTCCGTAACTCATGATGCGTGACTATGCTCTCATTTTCACCAATATGGACTAGTCGATCATATGCGCACAACAATAAGGCAATAACAACATACGTACTACGTAGTATTAGGATGTCGACTAGTATGTTAGATAACAATGAGCCAAAACTAGTAACCAAAATGAACTAGCATGGAGCCCTCTCTATTTAGGTGCTCCAAATTTCTAGGGTCCAGCATGGGCTCCTCTCATTATCAATTCAATACCATATAACAAGTAAGTAAAATACAAGTAAAGTTCTGTTTGCCTTTCTTACAAGAAATTGGTATTCTACACTTGATGGTAGGTTCTTCTTGCCAACTTGTCCATTGGAATTGACCAATTGAGGATGTAAATGCTTTGAGAGCATTAGAGCACTCACACTAGTGAGCAAAAAAAAAATTTGCTCATTTTCTCTCTAGCCACTTTCTCTCTCTTGCCAACCATGAGCATTTTTTGAGAGCAAATTTTATCCCACTAGTGAGCAAAAAAAAAAAAATTGCTCATCAATCTCTCTCCTACTTTTTCACATACCCCACCAACATTTCTCTCTCTTACACATCACCATATTATTATTAATTATGTTTTGGTTAAATGAAGTTTTAGTGCTACTAATTACAATTATACTATTATTTAACTTAACACAATTATTAAATATTAATTAATAATATTGAATTTTAATCGCTAAACAATTATAAATTATAAATCTCACTAGAAATGGGAGTAAAAATAATATAGAGTGTTTTTGTGATTTTTGAAATTATACCAAAATATGTCAAAATGGATCTCTATTTGTAGAGAAGAAAAATTATAACTGTTGATGAATTTATTTTTTTTAAATTATAAATCGACCAAAATAGTCGTTTTAAATTAATTACCGATTAAAAACGGTAAAATTTGCTGATTTGAGGAAGAAGCTGACAGGAACATTGGAGAGTTGCTGGGCCCCACATAATTACTATTCATCCTTAAATTTGCTCATAGGATGAGCAAAATCAGAAATGCTCATGAGCATTTTTCAATATGCTCATTGATGGGGAACCATTTTTAACAAATTTACTCACCATTTTTGCTCATGAGCAAAAAAAATGCTCACTGATGTGAGTGCTCTTAAATCCATTCTTGTCGGGGTAAAATGTGTTGAGTATATGGTTAAATGACTTAAATTTATTTCTCATTTCGTAGCAAAATTATGAAAAATAGAAGTTCTTGCTTAACAAATTTTGTTTATCAAATGATGTAATTAATGAATTAATAAGTTTTTATTAAATATGGACCTCACAATTGCTGGTGTAATCATGAGAATAGTATGCTAATTGGACATTTTGTTGATTTGTTTATAATTTTTCCTCTTGATAAACGAATTTTGTTTATAATTGTGATGAATTGAGACTCCCTCCAGTTTTAACTTGTAAGTGTTGTTATGAGAGGAGGTTAATATCATAGAAAATCATGTACATCTATTATTATATAATTTAATATAACCTATTCTAGAGGAAAATTGTGAAAAGATATAAAGTTATACTTAGCGTTTTTGTCAATGGACACTTTTCAATTTCCTTGCATAGATTTACCAAGTTGGGGGTTTCTCACTCTCTTTCACACTCCCAACCTCACCTAACTTAAGAAGGTATAACAAATAAACTGGTAAATTAAGTTTAAGTTTACTTTATATAGTTATATTAGAAAATATACCCCCTTTTTAATATAGTGTGGAAGAAAGTTGGAAGTAATGAGTTTCCATTCTAATAAGATTAAATAACTGGTTGTACCTTGCCTCCTCTTTAAGCAAAGGCATCATCCTACTTCACCTCCTAGTCTCCTACTCCTTTCAGTTAGACGGCCACTTTTGGTGGCTCTTGTTAACCGAATTGAATAACCTGACCCGACTAGCGTCGAGTGGTCGAGTTACATACCAAACTGAAATTTTAACACATTTTATTAGACATGAATATTATTGATTACATGTATTGTTATAACTCTCACAACCCTTGATAAATATAAGGGTTTGTGAAATAATTTGGGGAAACATTAAAGTTTGTACATAAATTGTGCTACTGGTGCACGGGGTACTTCCAATTCTTACTAAAAAAATAGAAGTAAATTACACAATCTTTCTATAATAACAAATAATCAATTATCAATAATATATTTCTATTGTATCATTACAATTCAAATTAGAAAAAGAAAATAGGAAAAGTTAAAATTTTAGACCTGGAACTCACCAAGTCTGAAGTGACACCCTTCCCTAAAGTATGTATACTACATCATTTAAAATTCCATTTGAGTATTTAACAAACTCAATACTAAAGTGTTATACTTTGTACCTATAATATGATGCAAAATCACAGCTCTGTATGAACTAAGTGATCTTCTATTGATTCCCCAAGCTGGGAAATCCTCATGTCATCATCAGAACTGGAATAATCTTTGTCACTGGAGGTAAGGCAATCAGCAGGAGGGTTGATTGTTCCGAAGCCAAAACCAGTGACAGAGTTGCAGTATGTCTCTGTTGTGCCATCCTTCCGGTGCAAGTCAATGTTCGTGAGGACAATGTTCTTGCAAGGAACTGTGTCGCTGCAAGCAAACTTCATGGCTTGCTTGCTATTCGTAGTTCCAGTAATATTCCGGTACATCACCTGACTTATTTGCACAGCAGTCGACTGAAAAGGAGGAAAAAGAGAAATCAAGAAAAAGATTAGGTAATTGATCATGTGATCACAATGAGAAAGGGGAAAGGTAAGAAAGAAAGACAAAAAGAAAAGGAAAGACACATCATTAGACTACTACTGCCATTGGAATGGCTACCTTTTCGGCCTTCAATATAAAGAAGAAAGAAGCAAACAAGCAAATTTCCCATTCCCTGGAATAGCTAAAAAAAGTTATATCACTGCTAATTAATCAATATCTAAGAGCTTAAATTAATAGCACGTGGATTCTTGACCAAACCGCTGTTCTGTTCACTTATCAGAGCAGGACTGCTGTCTTAGTAGAGAGGGAAGGGTAACACTACAGCCCTTGAGATTCTTTGCTTAAGTTCGCCCTTTCTAAGGCATAACTTCCTTGCTTGTGAATTGAGTTACAGATTTCTTGGGCAGAACTGATTCCTTTATAGCTTCTTTCAGGTGCAACAAGAGAGTAAAAAGACCATGAAGCTGGAGCTAAGAATCATCCCCACCCACAATCTAACACACAAAGTACCAGCTAGAACACTACTGAAAGTTAGTTTTCATTGCCCAAGAAGCCAAACCAAATATTTCCCAGAATATACCAATCTCACTTACAGCCAGTTGCTACACTTCCATCTAAATGAAATCAAATCCCACTGCAAACCATCCATTGATAACATCTACAAAAGTACAGCAGGTAATAACTGTGTAGGGGAAAAAAATCATCACTTTTTCCACAGTAGAAACTCATTCTAAATCGTTGCCTATTGTAAGACCATAAAACCAATCCACTACTTCCTTTGTTTCAGAGTAAACTATACTGACACCAAAAAATCCATCTCCCAATCCCAAAAAACCCTTTCAACAGCTATGATCCGCATCAGACAACGAGGCTCTGTTGGCCATGAACAACGAGGCTCTGTCGGCCACGAACAACGAGATCCTGTCAGCCACGAACAACGAGGCTCTGTCAGCCATGACAATGACTACAAGCTAAAAGAAGCTAACCCTCAGCTGGGAGAGCGGTGGCCCAATGGAGGAGGCTATGGTGGACGAGCATGGATGAATAGCGGAGAGAAATTCAGTAGTACTTATGATCTTGTTGAGCAAACATACTACCTTTATGTTCGAGTGGTGAAAGCCAAAGATCTTCCCCAGAGTGGTGTCACTGGAAGCTGTGATCCTTATGTAGAAGTCAAGCTAGGGAACTATAAGGGGCGAACCAAGCATTTAGAGAATAAAAGGAATCCAGAGTGGAATCAAGTTTTTGCTTTCTCAAAGGACCGTATCCAAGCATCAACATTGGAAGTCTTTTTAAAGGAACGAGAGATGGTGGGGAGGGATGAGTACATAGGGAGGGTGGTGTTTGACCTAAGTGAGGTCCCAACCAGGGTCCCACCTGATAGCCCATTGGCACCTCAATGGTACAGGCTGGAAGATCGAAGAGGACAGGGGAAGGTAATGGGGGAGGTAATGCTGGCTGTTTGGATGGGCACGCAAGCTGATGAAGCCTTTCCAGAGGCATGGCACACAGAAACAGCTTTTGTTCAGGGAGAAGGGTTATTTAGCATTCGTTCAAAAGTCTACATGGCCCCAAAATTATGGTACCTGAGAGTGAATGTGATAGAAGCTCAGGATGTGATTCCAAATGATAGGAGCAGAGCTCCAGAGCTTCTTGTGAAAATACAAGTTGGCAACCAAGTTTTGCGGACTAAGATAAGTCCACCAAACACCATGAATCCGCTTTGGAATGAGGATCTGGTTTTTGTAGTTGCCGAGCCCTTTGAGGAGCAGCTAGTCCTCACTGTTGAGGATCGTGTTCATCCAGCAAAAGATGATGTGCTAGGCAAGATAATGCTACCAGTCAACATCTTTGAGAAGCGGCTAGACCACAGACCAGTTCATTCTCGTTGGTTCAACCTGGAGAAATTCGGATTTGGAGTCTTGGAATCTGACAGGAGGATGGAACAGAAATTTTCCAGCAGGGTGCACCTCAGAGTCTGCCTTGAGGGTGGGTACCATGTATTGGATGAGTCAACAATGTATGTCAGTGACACGCGCCCAACAGCACGTCAACTTTGGAAGCCACCAGTCGGAATTTTGGAAATGGGTGTTTTAGGTGCTCAAGGTCTTCTTCCCATGAAGACAAAGGACGGCAGAGGCACCACAGATGCATACTGTGTGGCAAAATATGGTCAGAAATGGGTTCGGACCAGAACGATTCTGGATTCTTTTGCTCCTAAATGGAATGAGCAATACACATGGGAAGTTTATGACCCATGTACAGTAATAACATTGGGAGTATTTGACAATTGCCACTTGGGCGGATCTGAAAAGCAGGGTACTGCTGGTAAATCAGCCAGAGATTCACGAATTGGAAAGGTAAGAATTAGACTATCCACACTCGAGTCTCATCGTGTTTATGCAAATTCCTATCCTCTCCTTGTTCTGCATCCAGGTGGGGTGAAGAAGATGGGAGAACTCCAGCTAGCAGTTAGATTCACCAGCTTATCCTTGGCCAACATGATTTACATGTATGGCCATCCCTTGCTCCCTAAAATGCATTACCTCTACCCTTTCACAGTAAACCAAATAGACAGCCTTAGATTCCAAGCCATGAACATAGTGGCAGCAAGACTAGGCAGAGCTGAACCGCCATTGAGAAAGGAGGTGGTGGAATACATGTTAGATGTGGATTCCCACCTGTGGAGTATGCGAAGAAGCAAAGCTAATTTCTTCAGAATCATGGCAATTTTGTCAGGCACAATATCAATAAGCCGGTGGTTTGGTGATGTTCGCCATTGGAAAAACCCTATTACTACAGTCCTAGTTCACATTCTCTTCTTAATATTGATATGGTACCCAGAGTTGATACTACCAACTATGTGCCTCTACATGTTTTTTATTGGTCTATGGAACTACAGGTTCCGCCCACGTAACCCACCCCATATGGATATCAAACTTTCATGGGCAGAAGCAGTACATCCAGATGAACTTGATGAAGAATTTGACACATTTCCTACTTCAAGGCCACATGAAATCATTAGGATGAGGTATGATCGGCTTAGAAGTGTGGCTGGAAGAATTCAGACAGTGGTGGGTGACTTAGCGACTCAAGGGGAGAGATTCCAGTCCCTGCTAAGCTGGCGGGATCCAAGAGCGACTAGCTTATATATAATGTTCTCCCTTTCTGCAGCTGTGCTTCTTTATGTGACTCCATTCAGAGTAATTGCTCTAGTAGCAGGGCTGTACACACTGAGGCACCCGAAGTTCAGAAGCAAGCTGCCTTCTGTTCCTAACAACTTTTTCAAGAGATTGCCTTCTCGAGCTGACAGCTTGCTCTAAGCAATAGGTGTTAGTCAATTGATGGACACATCTGTAGTTTCAATGTCTTTTCCATTTTTACTTCTTATTATCAAAGTTTTATATATTTGCTGAATATAAAAAGTATGTTTCACGTTTCTAAGTTATATTGCATATATATTTTTTTTCTCTTAACAAGAGAGGCAAAACCTTAGCCCTACTTCTGAAAATGACGTTTAGGATTATCTAATATTCTGTTTTTTAGACAAGAAACTAGAAAGAACTTTGTTTTTTGTATGGAAGACACTTGAAACCAGTTTACGTAAACAGGAAACAACCATATTTCTAGCTGAACATCAAATAAAAAAATGGACACCTTAAATTTACCTGGTTTCCACAAGGATTGGGAGAATCGCAATAAAATTGATCGATGATTATAGGATTTGCAACGTCTTCCATCATCACATTTTCAAAGCGTATTGCTTTGACATAACCAGATCCTCCCTGCATGAAGAAGGCAAGAAGAGGGATTCAAGTTCTGATAATTTAAACTCAAAGGAAGAATCAAAGGTAGATTTAAAAAATAATAGTACCAGAGCTTGAACAAATAGATATTAACTTTAAAATAAATTCAATTTTTAGAGCAAGGATTTATAAAACTATTAAAAAATTGAGAGAGAAGAAATGCATGCAGTCCTACTTCTACCGTATACATGCAGCAATGTCATGTTACTCCAGCACAGTAAGTCAGCTCTTTGAAATAATCGTTTTCTTAATTATCTGTTCCATTGTTTGAGAAGGGAAGGAGGGGGGGGGGGGGGGGTGAAGGGAGTTGGAAATGACATGTGACTTTTCAATGCTTACCTGCCAAGTCTTAATTCTAAGTCCATTACTTGCACCCTTTATAAATGCACCACTTAGGACAACTTTTGTGACAATGCCAGTTGAATTATCCTTGCCCAGGCTTCCTATGCTGCAGTAGCAAATCATATTAGTGAAATACAGAATACACCAAGATTTAAGAGGTCACATCACAGAGGCAATGATTAACTTGTTAGAGAACTTAGAACATCTAAGAATTGAAAGAAATACCTAATTCCATGTCCAGGACCGCAATAAATCTTCTTCATCTTGATAGCTGAACTGGCATTGACGATTGAAACACAATCATCCCCTAGTGTACAAGTGTCAGCACAAAATTTAGCTAGTTAGCAATCTCAGCATGCCTGAATCAAATAACTTTTTTGGTGCATATTTAAAATGGTGCACACTTTCTTTGTATATTTAATGTAGGTTATAGAGCACTGCTTTGAGTCTTAAACTAAAGGACACAATACAATATGAATCCACTTATTGTCCCAAGTATTCATTTGTAAACCCAAGTATTCATTTGTAAAAGGTTCAGATTATAGCAACATTTAAGGACGGAGCTGCTCAATGTTGCAAAATACCTGTTCCGATTTTACAGTCGAGGAGAGCAACATTTGTTGATTCAGTGATATGTATTCCATCAGTGTTAGGACTGTCTTCTGGGGAAGAAACTAGCACATTGGATACTCGCACAGAATTGGAACGGGCAATAACAAAGTGCATTTGTTGGCTGTTCTGGATAGTCAGACCCTTTACCCTTATAGCAGAGCTTGAATCTATTGTCAGTGCCTTCAGCCAAAAAAAAAAATAAAAAATTATCAGCTTGTTGCATCCTTTAGATTCCGATAATTATGATCTACAAATAATTTGCTTAACAAAACCGCAAGTTCACCAACCCCATCATACAACATGACAATCAAATCTAGATATTTCCAGAATCACATAAATAGAGTATTTTAGAACCAACCCACAATCCATGCAAAATAAATAATTAAAAATGCATATAGTCCAACATAAGGCCGATAAGGGATACGTACTGTTGGTGCTCCTTTGCATGGCTGCAGGAATAAGGAAAATTGACAAAACAGACAGATGGATTAGTACATACTTATCAATTCAATCAAATTTATCAGTCAGTAATACAAAAATCAGATGATGACAAAGAGTTACTTACATTGGTCTTGTTTTTTTTGCAGGATGCAGCCCACCATTTACTGCCAGATCCATCAATCACCCCTTTGCCTTGGAAAATAACACTTGTTAAGTTGTGAAAATTCAACCAAGTCCGGGAAAATTTTGGATCCCAGTCCTTGGGCTCTCCTGGTGCAACTATTGTGCCATCAACCTGCACACCAAGCACACAACAGTAGCCAAAAAAAAAAACTCTCATCAGAAATAGTTACATTCTATGGGGTTCACATCACCAGAGCAGACATCACAGCTAGATTGAATTGGAGCGTAGACATATTGACATTTCTGGATAAAAACTTACCTGGATAACTAATCTGCCTGCACACGGTCCTTCAAATTTTGTTGCGTTAACAAGATAACGACGCCCTTCAGGAACTAAGAGCACTGCTTTTTGTGAAGAACAAGCCTGCTTCCATGCACTAACAAAGGCCTGAAAATATTTTCATAGAAAAATACAAGTTTAGCAGCATTGTCAGAACTTACACATGCAGGTATAAGATTTATCAATCAATGAAGTTCATGCTGCATCAGGATTACCTGGGTATCATCAGAATTCCCATCTCCATTAGCACCAAAGCTATCGACATTCACAAGAACATGTCCAGCATTCGTACTGGTCCATGAAGGCATTTCAAAAGCTTCTATTTCATCTTCTTCATATATGTCAAAGCTTTCGAGTTCTCCAAGCATAGCAATTTTGTCATGTACCTCATATTCTGCAATGCCATGAGCTGTTATTAATAAGCTAAGGAAAAGAACATAGAATAATTCCATAATTTGTGAGTTTTTGCAGGATTAGAAAATTAGAGTAGGATAATTTATGAGCAGACACTGGGTTTGCATTTATATGCAAGATTAGCATTCAAAATTAAGTGATTTATGAAAATCTGGCTTGGCTTGAAAGTAGATGAAGAGCCAACACTTTCTCCATGCCTACACTTCAAGTATAAGTGAAAAATCTTTTACATATCTTTGCTTTACTCTTAAACCAGTAGACCTTAGTTTCACCAGTCGAAAAAGCTCATGAACTCCTCCAACTAGCAGACTAGCACCGTATATGCATTTCTATTATAGACCTTCCAAAGAAAGATTTAAAAAATGTAATTTCTAACTTTCCCATATTACCCATAATAAAACCATTAGCTATTTTTTTAAGGATGGAAACATTGGTGTAGCGGAAATGTATAACTATAAATAATAACAAAAATAAAATAATAACAGCAATGATGGTATTATAGCTTGAATCCTTATAAATAACCCAATCAAATGCGGCCTATAAATTAGGGACGGAAGGAGTAATAGTTTTTGGCATCATCAGGCAGACCACCCAACAACTGTAAAGATCTGAGTGATACAAAAGGATCAGACACGCCATAAACCAGAAATAGATAAATCAAGAATAAGTTATGGTCAACTATATAATTAATCTGTACTCTTCCATACTAGAACAGCTTCTAGATGATACTTTCCACTTTCCAGACTGCCCAAGTCTTAAAGCCAAAATCCTTTCCTTTTCTAGAAGGATAATTGGTCCAGGCTCATCAAAATGCAGGTAATTTTTTCATAAAGAATGCAGCTCAAAAATAAAATATTCTAATCCTGTACTATTTAAATATGAACATTTTGCAATAAGATTCATGGCCTATTCTGTGTCATTACCACAATTCAAGCGATAAAGCTGTGACCAATCTCCCTAACCAACTGTCTTGCCATTCTAATCTCTCTGTAATGCATGGACAATTCAGAATCTCCAACTTCATGATAAAAATTTGAAACTTGCAGACACGCTCCAGAATTTTCGGGTTCAAGCTCCATCAAACGTTTTGCAACCCTTTGTCCAACAACTTCATTCTTGTGCATCCTGCAACTTCTCAGCAGTGAGCTCCACATGAAAGAAGCATCCTTTACAAAAGACAACTTCAACAAATCTTCCGCTTCATATACCAACCCAGCACGTCCTAAGAGATCAACCATGCATGAATAGTGCCTCTGATCTGGTTCAATACCATGGGGTGATTTCATGGACTCAAAAACCCGTCTTCCTTCCTCTACTAAACCTGAATGATTACACCCTGTCAAGACACACAAGAATGTCACCCTATCTGGTTTCAAACCCTTTTGGAACATCATTTCGAGCAATTTTAGGCACTCTCTTCCTAATCCATTCCAGGCATACCCATTTATAACTGATGTAAAGGAGACAACATTGGGTGAACGTAAACCCTCAAATATCCTGCGTGAATGATCAACCTGGCCTAATTTAGAATATATATCAATTAGTGAACATGAAATCACTATGTGAGACTCTAATCCATTTTTTATAGCAAGAGAATGAAGCAATGTGCAGCTTGTTAAGCTCACAAAAGAAGATCCTGACAATGCTTTCAGTGCAGTGGACAAGGAGAATTCATCTAATTCAATCCCCTCATCAACCATGAATTTAAACAACTCGACCACCTCTTCAGCACAAGTACAATGTAACAGAGATGTCAAAAGAGCATTGCAGCACTCCCTGGTTTCAGAAAAGCATTCCTCGTATATATTAAATGAACTCTCAATCTCGTAACATTTTCCATACATATCAATAAGAGCAGACTGAACATGGATGCTTCCACAATCAAATCCCAATTTTAGAGCAAAACAATGCAACTGTCTTCCCACAACAAGACTCCCACTTTTGCTGCACGAATTCAAGAGCGCAACAAGCGAACGAACAGATGGTTTCATACTCCAATACTGCATCCGCACAAAACATTCAAGTGCATCAAACAACACCCCACTATTAGCATATGCAGAAACAATTGAGTTCCACGAAATCACAGCATTATAAGGAAGAACATCAAATGATTTCATAGCATCACTCAGAGTCCCACAAGCTGAGTAAAAATCCACCAATGCATTAGCTACAAAGTGATTTGATTCAACCAGCCCAGCCTTGAGAGCATGACAGTGCAACTGTTCCCCTTGAATTACAAAGTTTCCATTACAACAGCCCTGAAGCAAATAACATACCATAAGATCATTCAACACAACCCCATCAAATTTTACTCTAGAATACTGCCTTATAACCTCATTCCACAAACCCAATTTACAAAATCCACGAAAAACCGAATTCCAAACACCATCATTCCTTTCAGGCATCTCATCCAAAAATTTCAACCCATCATCAACAAACCCTGATTGCATATAAAGGTCCACAATTGAACCCCCAATATACAAATTCCCACAAAACCCAAGTGAAATCACTCTACAATGTACTTGAATTCCCTCATAATAAAACCTATTATTGCTACAAATGCTCATAACAGAGGAAAATGTTGATGGGCTTTCACTAAAACCCTGAAATACCATTTCAGAATACAATTCAAAAGCTTTCCCTGGCATTCCATAGCATTTGTACCCAGAAATCAGCAAGTTCCAAGAAACAACATCTCTAAGAGACATTTCATCAAACAGTTGGTGGGCAGAGGCTAAAGACCCTGATCTGATGTGATTGTCTATAGCACGATTGTTTAAGAAGATAAGCTCAGAAGTGTCAGTCTTGTAGTAGGAATCAAGATGCAAGCGCCGGAAAATTGCAGGGATTTTCCGGCATAAATCTCCCAATAATTTGGGCATTTAATTTATACTTGTACAATTAACAGACATGAGTAACATGACACACCAATACACCATAATAGCATTAACTTGAAAGGATTAGTATTTTTTTTCCTTTTAAGGCTCTAAAACAAAATTTAACTAGCTCTTATTATCAAAAACTTGATTAAAATGGAGGAAAATATGTACTATTGTTTTTTCTTGTTTGGTTCCTAGTGGTAACAAGGTGTGAATATTTTTTTTGGGATTTTTACTTTTACCATTATTAAGTATATTACTCCCTCCGTCCCCTTTTGATAGTCCCTTATGCACATTTTTCACGGGAATTAATAAACACAAATAAGAATAGTTAAAGTAGATTGAAAACAAAAATTGACATTCGGTATGCAAAAAGTAGGGAGAGAAAATAATAAAAGTATATGGAAAAACAAAATTTATGAAGAAAAGTTAAATTTGCACAAATATTAATGTAATGGGGTGAACATTTCGGGACTAAAATTTATCCATAAAAGACTATCAAAAGGGGACGGAGGAAGTATTACATACGAAGTACTACCTCCGGCCCAAATTACTCACAACTTTAGAATATTTTATACCTCACAAATAATACCCCAAAGTTGCAAGAAATTTGGACAGGAGGTAATATTTAGCATGGTACTATAGGTGTATAGTAAAACTTACTTCAGATTATTTTTACAAAAATGCATACTCCGTATTTTGTATTGGATCTATAACAACTTACAAATCAGTTAGACCATCATCACTCATGGTATAAAAATTTATACCATCCGTCTCTCTCTACCACTTTCTCACTCCTCCACATCATGTATACAGTATACCACAATACAATATACTTTCTCCAAAAATCACCGCATCCATGATATAAAAAAAATTTACCACCACACTTTCTCTCTCCTACATGTATTAATTATACAATAAATTTAGTTATAATTATATTTTATTTTATTATTGGAAATAACAAATTAATGTTTGTAAAGTTAATTAAATAAAATAAGCAATTTCGGTAGTAAAAAGCGAATTCAAAAATATATACTCCGTATAAAACTATATTAATATGTGCGTCTATGTGTAGGTCTTGAAAAATTATGAACAATGGTAATTTTTTCATAATTATTTACTTTATAATTTTTTCATAAAATGCAATTGAAAAAAAAATAAAAGATACATGAGATGGTATATACCATGGGATGGTATATACCATTAAATGGTATAGTTTTATACCACCAATGTAGTAAAAATTTGCATGTTTTTGATGAGTTTTTACAATGTGGTATAAAATTATACCAGGAGTGTTGATGCTCTTAGTACGTTTTTTATATTTGGTACATTGGCACATTTAAAATCAATTACAATTATAACGAGTATTTTTGGACAAGACGAGTATTTTAGTTGATTGCCAGGTATGGTCATCATATATCGAACATTAAACATAAACCAAGCATTTTTAAAAAAGATCGATGTGTGATTTTATTAAACAACCTTCATCTGATTTTGAAATAAAATGATTTTAATCACTCTAAAGTCTCTTAAGAGTCTAATTAGCGGAATCGGAGCAACCATTGAACCCCAAAAGGCACATTTAGGTATCTATGTTCTTGGAGGAGGGCTCATTTCCTTTCTTTTCGGGCGCCTTAACTCTTGTTTTAGAGCACGTAAGTAGCCTCAATCTATCATTTACTCTCATGAGTCATGACGTGTTTGGTAAGCGGTCATAAATTATGAAAATAGTAACGAATTTGTATAGTGACAAAAAGAACTTAAAGGTCCCCCTAGTCCCCTACTCCCATGGCCACATTACTAACTTTGACTATTGTACGTAGGTTATAAAACACAATAACGATTGATCTATTGGGTAACTTGTCAACGACAAAGATTTGATGCTAATTTCTTAAGATTAAGTTAGGAATAAACATCACTTTCTCTTTCACAACTCCTACCACCATAGCACAAACACAAGCAACCTATTTGACCAACAAACCTTATCTTTCTATCTCTCATTTTACCTTCACCTTTATTTTTGGGTGGCCGGTGCAATTGGATAACAACTTAAATTAGCCAAACACAAACAGTAGTGAAAGGTAATACAAGCATGAAAACTTCTAAATATGTCTTAGATTAAGGGTTAAAAACAAGTAAGATAAACAAGTCTCGTATTCAACAAGTGTATTTGTACATGACGGGTTTTGTCACTGTGATGTCCCGCCGTGAACATCATTATTCCCATCCTATATTCACATAAAAGTCTCCCTTTAACGGAGTCCATTCATTTCACAAATATGTGAACATTTGTGAATACAATAAGCCCAATGTTCACAAATATGAGTAAATTTGCAATTCTGTATATACAAGTTTTTTGCTAAGTAAAACCTGTTCCAAGTGTTTCTGAAACAAAGAATGCTAACTTTTAAGGACAAACAGTTGCACTTTTGCCTATCAAATAACTCAACTGATTTTGATGCAATATCCCTTGATCAATGTAAAGAGGAACTTCAGTTCCATTGCTAACAAGCAGCAAGCGAGGCAAAGAATAATTATCACATACATAGTATTACAGCTCTTTTGCTGAATCAACATGAACATCGGCACACTAGTATACAACATTAATCCAAGCCTAACTAAAAAAAAAAAAACTCTTTTCTAGGAGCTTTGTATCATGAGTATCAGCATGTAGCTGCAATAGCCCCGAGGAGGGAGGTTACAAAACACATTTGTGTTTCTTTATCGATCTTAGAGAAAAGAGGAACGTGCACGAAAAGAGACTTGTGGCCTCTAGCTTCTGCAAACCGGAGAGAGTGATAGTACACGTAATTACATACAAAACGACCAGCATCATCTGACTTCATCACGTTGAAGCCTTTCTTCTTTAGGAAACTAAGAATAGAATCCGCTGAGCACGTAGTCTTCATAGTAGTTATCATCCAATGCAAGGAAACAAATAAGATATGTTAGGGGAAAGTTTTCATGCAACTTAAAATTTGATATTAATGAATTGTGTCATCATATATCCTGCAATATCGTACTAGCTACCTTAGATAGTTAGCAAGTGGTATGTAAAGCATGTCTACGTCATTTGCGTTTTGTGACTCTTTTTACAACTAAAAAGTATAAATATCCTACAATATCCAATGTTGCTCAGCCCAGCATTTCTGTCCGCTCTGAGGGCTGATCCATAGCATACGATGCATGGATTGGCCATCTTTAAACAAGGGCACAATGGCCATTATTTTGGAACTATGAAAAAAGGGCCTATATTTAAGAGATTGTACGGAACCCCATTTATATTACCCGGACCCAAGGTTTTCATGTACCTACATACCATGTTCCCCTCCTGCAGTCCTCCATGATTCAAAGGGCAATCACAATGCAAGGTCAAGTTCTAGTAAGAAATAGATCAATACTTAAAAGTATCTTCATCTTTCATATTGCAACAGTGATTTATAATAAAGCTGATAAACAAGCTCTTAAGCTTTCACATAGCAATATGAAATCAAACCGCCTAAGATGAAAAAAAAGCTAGGTCATCTTTTTCCAGCTAATCCTTAAAACAACCTTTTTCTTTGTAATGGCATATAACATGAATCACGAGGAAATATGAACACATGTCAAAACCATATTACCATATTAGAAACATAAAATAAGAATGTGACAAAGCATATTAATATATTAAACGTTGGCAATTACCTGTCTCGTATTAGATATTTCTGCATCGTCGGGGACTATAGGTACTTGCTGAAAAAAAAAGAAAGGATAACTATTTATAACTCGAATATAAACAAAGCTACATAGCTTATAACAGAAGAGGAGAAAGAAGAAGGAAGGGAAAAAAATCTAATCAACCTGTGGTTGCCACCCGAGCTCATCAGGACAGCGAAAAGTTGCTTCATTGAATGCTTGACATTCAATGGCAAACTTTTGGGCACCACTATTCACTCCCAAATGAACCTGGAGACAGCAGCCAATAAGTCAATGACATGATATATCCAAGTCAATACAGGGATACTGTCTTCAAAAACAGGGGACTAATAAGCAAACCACTCAATCAATCAATCATAGCTTTAATCTCATAAGTGGGGTCGGCTACATGAACCAAAAGTGATTATTCTGTATAGTCATCCACATAAATCTTCCTCCTCCATCCCTTACGATCAAATACCTCATTCTCACGTAAATTCATAAGCTTCATATCCTTTCTAATAAGCAAACCACTATTGAAAAGAATTCAATACCATGATAACAGGTCCTTCGTGTAGAAGTTATTATAGGATTTACAAGAACAAGTACCTATTTACTCAACACTGTCACAAAACTTCTAATGACAAGTTTGTGACCCGGGAAGCAGAAAACAAGGCCAAAACTAAGACAGAGGAACAGGCGATTCTCACTAAAATTAGGAACAAGTTGACAATTTTGTTTCAAAACTTGTATTATAACAGCATCATTAGTGAAATTCCATAATTTATTGCTATTATGGTCATGTATTTACATCAACTTGACAAGTAATTTTCCTTCATCCCACTTTGAAAAATAGACCAAGTCACAAATATCAGGGTAGGCAATACTTTTTGGATTGAATTAAAAAATTTGTAGTCACTCATTGTCTCCATTTCTTGGTTTGCTATAATTTTTTGGAAAATTTTTAAATTACCACCTAAAAATGTAATCATTTTCAAACTAACCACCCGTTTAATTTTTTATTTTAAATTACCACCCTTAAATTAAATAAATGCTCAAATTACCACCCATTTCAAAAATATGGTGGATTTTCCATGTGTGGGCCCCACCTAACGCTTATTTTGACCCTTTTGACTGATTTTTTTCCCTAAATTTTCTCTTTAAAAACTCTCTTCTAACTTCAATTCACAATTTTCTCTTTGTAATTTAGTAGAATTTTGTGAAGGAAATGTGAATTAGAGTTTAGAGAGCGTTTTTAAGAGAAAAATGGGGGAAAAATTAGTCAAAAGGGTCAAAGAAAGTGTTGGGTGGGGCCTCCAGACGGAAAATCCACCGGATTTTTGAAATTGGTGGTAATCTGAGCATAATTTAAGGGGTGGTAATTTAAAATAAAAAATTAAATGGGTGGTTAATTCGAAAATGGTTACATTTTTTTGTGGTAATTTAAAAATTAACCTAATTTTTTTTGTATGAAAAAAAAAAAAAAAAACAAAGTCACTTTAATAAGCACAAAGATATCATCCTCACAACTCAATTAGACAATCGGAAGTCAACAACATACACATGAATGCCATGATATACCAATTACAGAATCCAAAATTTTGGCTTTGACTCTGTTATTCAATGTAGCTGCACAGATTATACTGCAAGTTTATGAGGTAACCCAATATATCTGCATAGAAAGTTTATGCAAATGAAGACTCACCCACACAACTGATTCATTGTCCGGATTTGAGGCACCTTTCTCAAACAATTCATAAAGTGCTGGTCTCGCCCCCTCACCAGCTGTCTCAAGAATCGTGCAACTTGCAAGTTGCACCCCTGTAGGAAGGCCATTTTTTGAGACATACTCATTTAAACTACTGACAATGGCTTCTGTTGGATTCTCTGTCACTCCTTGAAATTTCTTGAAACCAGTAACATGAAATGTGATATTCTTAGGTCCTTCGGATCCCATATCCACCTTGCGAGCACAGCAAAAATTCCCAATTCTTAACAGAGTATGAAGTTCCCAGAAAACCTACAGTAGAAATCTTAAAGAAGCAAAGTTCTATTAGATTAATGATAATGAGAAACTGATGAAAAAACAGTTGGTGAACAAAATATACAAGCATGCTTTAGTTAACACAGGTGACCTTGTCAAAATCAGGGTATGAACAAATTGGTACTGTTTTACACACTCTTCAACCTATTTGATAGTCATAATATTGACTCTCACGGCCACAATATTCTAATCTTAATCACTTTTCTCTCCTACACAACTCAAGAATTTAATAAACATTATTCAGGAGCATCATGCCACGAAAATCACCGATAGGAAACCAGATTAAACGCACAAAAGGAACTTGTTTGTTCCAATTTGCTATAATGATTAATCAATCCCTGCACTCGACTTAAATGAAACAAACGCCCCTTAATTTAATGTATCAACCACCACCATAATAATCAGAAACTAATCATTATTCTCATACATATTATGGCAATCACAGTAATATTATACTAGTCCATTCAACCATAAATTAAGACTGATACAACAAGCAATTCCAATAATATTGCAGCATCAATTACTCAATTCGGTAAAGCCTCAATCAAAAAGCCGAAAAGAGCAGCATGCAAGGTGAAGGGAACAAATCCTTAGAACTGTACAGATAATTATACTTATAATCAATAAACATCAACTCGAAACTCGGAAATTCTACCAACCTGATCATACATCAACCTGATCCACATCATACAAGAGCTTACATGGATCCACACTAATTCATATCATCATTACATAACATGTAACATCTCTTACACTACATAAAGTACAAATTGCAATGATTTTAACATAATTACAAAACACCCTAAAGGGTATAAAGTGGAATCAACACAAACAAATTCACATAAACCTGTAAAGCAAAGATCTTAAAAAGATCACTTGCTAAAAAAAACGCAAAAACATCAACATATAAATCAAACCCAGGAACAAATTCATATTACACAACATACCAATCATACTTCACAACATACCAATCATACTTTAGCCAATATCAGAAGATTATCCAAACAAAAGCACCCACAAAATCATACATCAAAAAAATAAATCCCAATAAAATGATCAATAATTCAGACTATATCAAACAACGAAAATGAAAAACTCTACGAAATTCACTCTCATTAACATAGTTGTACACAATTAAAATTACAATTGACATATCATCTCGATTAAAGTTACGAACTTTCTAAAAAAAACAAGAAGCTGAAAATTGAAAGAAAAAAAAAAGTATAATTACTCTTACAAGATAAAAATTTGAGTTATAATTGAAAATTTCTTGATTCTGACAATTCCAGCCCCTCCAAAGTTTTCTGTTGGAATGAAGAATCAAATTAACAAAATTTGCAGGTCGAAGGGCCTTATCGGATTTTTAATTTTAGAAAAAAAAATCGCAGTTTTATGAGTAGGAGACCCCTCAATTTATCAAATTTTGCGGGAGTTGCCCTTTGTGAATTTTTATTACGGCTATTTCACCAAATGCCACTAACAAATTTAAAAATTCATCAAATGACATCGCACTTTTCAGAATTCACCAAATGTCACTCACAAACAGTAAAATGTCATGTCGTGCCATTAATGAGGTGTGGACGTTAACAGTCTGTTACTAGGATTCTTAATTCACAAAATGCCATTTACAAATTATTATTTTGCATGAAATGCCATTACTTTTGTAAATTATTTCACAGTAACCCTCTAATCAAATGAGTACTAACGGCTAGTTTATTTGAACATTTTTGAAATATTGTTGGGGTAAAATGGCCGTTGCACCCACTTTGTTGTATAAATATGAGACTTAGAACACACATTGCATCCCTCTACATGCATAATCATGAGTTTGTTATCAAACACATCCTCCTCCACATACGAGTATGCATATGTAAGAGTTCCAAACAAGTTTTGCGGTTGTGGTCGGAAATACGCAATTAGAAGTTCGGAGTCAACATCAAATCTTCAAAGGCTTTATTACAAGTGCGACTCATGTAATAGTTTCAAATGGTGTAAAGTCCTCAAGCCGGAAGAAGCTCAAAGTAGGGGAAATTGTTATGATAGGGATGGATCAGGACATAGCGATGTGTATGATGAATTGAAGCAATTGAAGAAGAAAGTGAGGCAGCAACAAAAAGTTCTCAATTCTATTATGAAAGTAGGAGTTGTTATGTGTGTAATAGTTGTGATTGTAATGATGAAGTGAACAACAATGTAATTGCAATGAAAGTAAATAAAGTGTTAATTTAAACATTTATAGTATAATATGATAAGTTGCAATCATGTTCATCCAAAAAATTATGGCTACTGTTTTCTGTTCATCTCAAAATAAAATGCCCTTGCTGACATAATTCAGAATTTTTCCCAAAAATCAAAACACTTAGGTACAGCACACAGTGGAATATTAATGTTCAAAAATTAGGATTTCATTAACAAATATGATGTGCATTCAAAAGGGCAGGGCTGTGGAGTTTATGCAGCTTTCTTTGATCTCTTCTTGGTCTTTGAAGTGCTTGCTTCAGCCTCTGCATTGTTGTTGATTGCTGCAGTTGTTGCTTCAGGCTGCTCAGTGTTGTTGTTTGCTGCACTTGCTGCTTCAGCTGCTGCACTCTTTTTCTTTGTTGCACATGTCTTCATGTTGTGGCCCAATTCTTTGCATAGGCTGCACTTGGCCGAACTATGTCTCTTTCCCTTTCTTGCTTCATTTGCCCCTCTTCTTCTCTGTTTCTTGGGTCTGCCTGCTGATCTTTTCACTAAGGGTGGTAGTATGTCAGGGAGGTTGAATGAAGGCCACTGAGTTTGGTCAGGCATTGGGTGCATATGCTCTCCATAAGTGTTTTTGTTGCCCTCCCTTTGAAATAAGGTAATACAAAATCTGTAGCTTGCAGCCTTTGGTGGTAAATCACCCTGAGCACATGCTTACATGGGATCCCTGAATGTTGCCACTTCCCACAACCACAAGTTACAGCCCCTAGTTTGATGGGATAGTACACATGTGCATCTCTCACCTCAAACTCATCACCCCCACATGGTGTAGCATAGCAGAACCTGGACTCATCTGATCTTGTTTGCAAGATCTTTGTTGCATACTCAGTGAGTTCCCTATCCCCCATTGAAGTTGCTTTATCAAACCTTGGAGCCATCCTTTTCATGCACCATTGCCTTATAGCTGCAAAATTAAAACTAGTTGCAAAAGTAAACTAGGTTGAAATGGCATTTGCAAAGTGATAAAACATGAGAAAATGCTTGTTTAACCTTCAAGAAGCTTTAACACAGGTAGATCTATGGCTTGGTGCAAGAGTTGAATGATTCAACAAAATTTGTTGTGTTATGGTCACAACAGACAACTGGGTCAAACTGATGCCTTGACCAAACTTCAGTGGTACTCTCCAAATACAGAACAACATCTGGATTGTAGGCATGAATCTTCTCCATTGCTTTGTTGAAAACATATGGATTGTAAGCATCAGCAGCAACCCAAAACAGTTTGTGAAATGTTGTTCCACTAAAGCCTTTTGTTTTGCAGTTGCTGTACAAGTGTTGACAGCATATTCTTCTACTAGCTCTGGGAAATGCCTCCATAATTGTTGCATCAACTCCCTGCAAAACCATATTACAAGTGAGGAAACAGTACTGTAAAGTAATTAAAAAAAAACAAGTGTATGCTAAAGAGACTGATTTACCTTCATCCTGTCAGAAAGAAATGTCCAATCATCTCTGTTGCATCCCTCTTTCTCAAAGAGGCACTTTAAATTCCTCATAAAATAATCCCAAGTCTCAACACTCTCTGTACAGACTATGCCATAAGCAAACACAAATATCTCATTGTTCCCATCAATTCCAACAGCTGTTAGCAGTATCCCTTTATAATATCCACTAAGATGGGCTCCATCAATGCCAATGATTGGCCTACAGCCTCTCAAAAAACCTCTAACTTGTGCAGCAAAAGAAAAGAAGCATGCTTTGTACCTAGGTTGGACATTTGCACAAACTTGTGTCCATGTCACTAGTGCATAACTCCCTGGATTGGTCTGCTTGACCATCTCAGCATATCTTGGAAGGAGACTGTAGGCCTCTCCAAATCCACCATGAATGAGCTCCTTGGCAATTGCTTTCACCTTGTAAAATAACCTTTTCTTCACTTGAATTATGTACCTTTCCATACAGATTCTTTGCAGAGACTCAACTGGGATATCTGGATTGGCTTGAATATCTGATTGCAGATGTCTGCAAAGCCAATCACAGCCAACAATTGGATTTACCTCAAGCCTGCCACAAGTTGCATGCTCCCCTGTCAAAGTCTTGATTGCCTAGCTCACTTTTTCAGCCATGCTTGATGCATGGATTCTCCAGTTGCAACCATCTATAGCACATCTTGCTATAAACCTGGTAGGGTCACTCTTTTCAACAAAAACTCCAAAATCTTCTTGTACACAAAAATCCTTAAACACTTCATAGAATGACTCTTTGTTTGCAAAAATCAACCATGGCTCCAATTTAATGCTTCCAAATTCACAATCTCTCCAAACCTTGCCATTCTTGTATGTCTTATCCATTGCTTGGGTCCCATCAAGGTAATCTTCAAATTCTTTGGGTGGGATGTCATCATACAGGCATTGTACTTCTTCCTCATCTTCTATGAAGTCAGCAAGATCCAAATCATCATCATATTGTTCACTGCCAGATTGAATGTAATTTGAATCCTCACTCTCATCATCATCAGAGCACTCATCCTCACTACTTTAAACCCCAGCTGGTGGCTTCTTGTGTCTTTCAGATCTCCTTAAGCTCACACCTTCATCATTACTCCCCCCAGCAACCCTTTTTCCACAGCTCTTTTTTGTTCTAAATCCTGGTGGCCTTGATCTACCATTTTTTTAGGTTTCTCAGGCATAGTAGTAGCTGGTTCTGATGTTTGATTGACATTAGTTTGAGCTGGAACTGATTCTGCCTGAGGAACTGGTGGTGATGGTGGTTGTGGTCCAGGTGATTGTGGTGCTTCAGGTGAAAGAGGTGGTGATGGTGGTTGTGGTCCAGGTGAATGTGGTGCTTCAGGTGAATGAGGTGGTGAGTCAGTTTGGAAATTTTGGTTGTCAGTTTGAGGTGGTGAGGTTGTTTGAGGTGGTGAGGTGGTTTAACCTGGTGAGGTGGTTTGAGGTGGTGGCTTTTTTTTGGGTGTTCTCTTCCTTTTCCTTGGGGTCATATTCCTCCTCACACCTGAGGTTTTGGGTTGGTTGAGAGGAGAAGTTGGTTGACAGTGTTGGCTAGATGGTTGAGTATTTTGCTCAGGCTTAGGTTGAGATTTCCCAGGAAAAACCTCATCAGCTAATGGAGTCTCAAACACTCTTACATACTCATCCTCTCCCCCATCCACATTAGCAACGGGAACCTCAACTGCAACTGTAAAAGGTTCCAGTTCCTCTAACTCTCTATCAGCCTGGGCCTTTTCAGCTTCTAACCTAGCCTTCTCAGCCATGGCCTTAATCCTTTTTTGCCAATTATCCTCAGCACCCTTAAACACCAGACTAGGACTTTCTTTTTCCTCTAAATATATTACTATTGTTTCCTTATGTCCAAACCACTCCCACATTTTCAGCATATCCCTATCAGAACACAACTCCAACTTCCTATTAGTTATAGGTGGCAGTACATACAAACTAAAGTACTTTGGAAGGATCACATTTTGCTTAACAGAGTCCTCAAACATAAACTCATACAAGTCCATTAAACTTATACTGTCAGTATCATCAACCAATACATCAAACCCCAGATCTCTATAATGGACATCAAGCCACACTTTACTCATCCTATAAACAACAAATTACAGACACATTACTATACTGAACATCAACACATATGATACCAATACATCAAACCCCAGATCTCTATAATGGACATCAAGCCACACTTTACTCATCCTATAAACAACAAATTACAGACACATTACTATACTGAACATCAACACATATGATTCATATCAACACATATGATTCATATCAACAACCACATACCAAACCCTAACATACCAGTACACAAAATTGCGAAATATGGAATTCAAAGACCTCACAATCACAAAACATAACAATGTTAAATCAATACCAACAAATAACAATTTTAATATTTTATGTAACAATAATTCACACAGTCATTTCAAGTAATCACATTTAACATGAACGTTTCAAAAAACCCTAACCCTAACTCAATTTTCGCAAAAAATGCCAGATTCAAAACGCGAATGGAAAAGCGAAAGAGCAATTATTACCTTGAATGCTATGTCAAACACCCCAAACTCAAATTCAAGAGCTTTTTTCTTCTACTTCCTCCCCTACTTATCACTGCTGTACTGGTTCGCGCAACTTCAATTGCAAAAAAAGATTAAATTTTTAGGAGTGTTTTGTTCAAGTGTTAACGAAAGCTTCTAGTTTGAGTATGGATTTGAGAGTTTGAATGAGGGTGAAAGTTCGAAGAACAGAGAAGAAGAATGATGGAGTTTTTTTTTTTTGATCTAAATTGAAGAAGTCAGAGAGTTAATGATCATTCACGCGTCATTAACCCCAAATAAGGGTATAATGGTCATTTCGCATTAACGGACTGTTAACGTCCAGACCTCATTAATGGCACGACATGAAATTTTACTGTTTGTGAGTGGCATTTGGTGAATTCTGAAAAGTGCGATGGCATTTGATGAATTTTTAAATTTGTCAGTGGCATTTGGTGAAATTTCCGTTTTTATTAAAGTAGGACCGGCACACAGCTCTTCATGTACTCCGGATTAGGGACGTTAATGGGGCGGTGCGGGGCGGATGTTGGCCTTCCATCCTCATTCTCACCTAAAATTTTCATCCCCATTTCCACCTAAAATTTTCATCCACATCCTCGCCTCGGCGAATACAATTACAAAATCATCCCTGCCCCACCCCACCCCCCACTTGGATATTCATCCCTACTTAATCCCCACCTAAGACTCGTCTAATCCCCAGCTCCTAATTCATAATCCAACATAATTAATAAAAATTACAAACAAAAAAAAGGAGTTTTCTAAATTATGCCCTCAAACTTATTCGGTTTCTAAACTGTGCTCATGCTTTTTCAAACGTCTAAGCTGTGTCCTCAACCTCACTAATTTTTATACAATAACCTTTGACGTTAACAATAATCTTTTTTTTTATTGTTTTATTTTCTGATTTAAATTTTTTTTAAGTGTTAAACCAATTAGAACGAAATACGCGTCAAATTTATAACGCCACGACACCATTGTTGATAAAATAACTTAACTTTTGTTAACAAATATGACTGTCAAAGGGTATTGTTGATAAAATATCGTGAGGTGGAGGGCACAGCTTATAACCTTGAAAAAGCATGGGTACAGCTTAGAAACCGAAAAACTTGGGGGGTATAACTTAGAAAACCCCAAAAAAAAAGATTGTTAATATTACACACTTTTTAGTTATATATCTACTATTTCATTTTACATCATTTTTTTTTATAAAAATAGTATAAAAGTATATAATTTTGTTTTCAAAAATATATAAATGTGGGTTGAGGTGGGAATGAGGCAGGTACGAAGTGGGGCGAGGCGGGGATAAGGCGGGGACAACGTAAAATCCACCCCCTCCCCTGCCATCTCCACCCCAGAACCACCATGCCAAAACCCCAAATTAAAAAAACCCTAAAATCGAAATTTTAGGGAATTCGATTTTGGGGTTTTAGGGTGTCGAGGATAGTGGTTTAATGGGGGAAAGTGGGTGAAAATGGACGAATTAGCTTCACCGGAGCAGGAGATGGGGGTTTGGGCGCCGTCTGGAGGGGAGATAGGTGTTTTTTGAGTGGAGGAAGGATTTTAGGGTTGCGGGGGAAGGTGGTTCTACGAAGGAGAAAGGGTGGCAACAGGATAAGGGGAGGGAGGGGCGACGCCGTTTGCGGGCGGAGGTTTTTTTTAATTTTTATTTTCAAGTTTTTTAATAATTAAATTAATTTAATAATATGAAGGGACAATCAATCATAGGCTGTCACGTGGCATAATTAACATTTATGACTAACGATGTTAACTGTCGTTAGTCATTAAGGAAATTTGGTGAATTTTCTGAAAACACGTGGGTATATGGTGAATTTAAAATTTTTTTATGGATATATGGTGAATAAAAAAATTACTCAGGGTATACGGTGAAAAATCCGTTAAAAAAACACGTAGGGAATCTTTTATTTTCTATATTGAGTGTTCAAAATATACGATCCACTTTCTATTTTAATCCTCCCATATTCTCTTTATTTTCCCACATATATTAGTCTCATTTTAAGGGTTTGGTCTCAATCTGAAGCATTAATGATCCCAATTCCAAAGTCTCCCAACCAAAAACTAGATAGTCCTAAACTCCCAATACTCCCAATGTATTTTAATGTTCCCAATGGAACTTATTTAAAAATAAAATGGTTTCAATGTATTTAATGGTTCCAATGTATTGAATGGTTCCAACTTCCAATGTAATTTATTCTAAGAATTTTTCCTTACCTTAATTTAAATGGGGGCTGTTAAACGTCGCTCCCCTTTTACTAGGCATCGCTCGCATTTTTTTTAAGATTTTCCATTTTTACCCCTATCAAATAAATCGCCACGACTCACTTCACGGTACTCACAACTTTCGTACTTCACTCTCATACTCTCATTTACTCTCATTTTATCTCTCTAAAAAAATTAAGTACGTAAAATCAGGGAAAAAAAAGTTGATTACAATAATAAATTTGATAAAATAATAATACTAATTACTCTAATCACAAAATTAATACTAATCATAATAAAATAATAATAATAATAATACAAAGATTACAATAGTAAATTTGATTAATTAATCAATTTAAGAAAAAAAAAAAGCACTACATACATCCGCCCAAAACATTAGGATCCACCCGGAAATTTTAAGTGGATCCACCTACGTGGATCCTAAAATTTTAGGCGGATGTTTTATTTCAAATTTTTTTTAACGACGACTTACGGAATCCTCCGACGAAGCTTTCGGTGTCCGAACGTTGTCGACATCCATTGTCCTAAACCTGCCGCTAATGCTTAATAAATTTTTTTTAAAAAAAAATTAACTTGGATTTTTGGTGGTAGATCGAATGTGGTGGGCCGAGGTCGGATGTGGTAGTTCGGGATTTTTTTTTTTTACCACGTGGTAGTAAGTGGAGGGGTCGGGAATGATATTATACCATTATGCACTACAATTTACACAAAGGGCAATATCGTTCTTTCATGTCAAAAAGGAAGCGTTAGTATGTAAAATGGGAGCGACGTTTAGCAGTTCAGATTTAAATGAAAACTAGTGAGTGACCCCGGGCGTTGCCCCGAGTTTCTATTGTTGTAGATGTATAATCGGTAATTTTTTTAAAAGGCTTTTTAAAACTGCAATTGTCATTGTCAAACCATAATTGAGTTATTCTTTGAATGTAGTTTTTTTTATTTTTTAATTAAACCTTGTGGTTTGTAGTCATATGAATTTTTTTCCATACAAACAACATAGTTGATATTAGCTTAGATGGCTAAATAGTCATATGTGTTATTAGAGGTTGAGGGTTCGAAATGTTTTTATATGGACTAATGTTAGTTGCTCGGGTGATGTGGCATTGTTTGAGTGATGATGTGGCATCATTAGATGGTGGGAAGATGACGTGGCACAACAAAATAGAAACTACATGGCACATCGACTTTTTAGGAACGCCTTTTAATATATTAGTATAGATTTGATTCTAATAATTCAACCTTTGCGCGGTCTAATTTTATTAATTCAACCTTTTGATTATTCTACAATAATTCAAGCTTTAGGAGGTGTTCTATTTTATTAAGTCAAGCAGGTCACTTAACCTATAATAATAAGTCACTTACCACGTGTCGCATTTTCATTTGTCCAAAATATATTTTTTGATTTTTTTAAAGATTTTTTTTCCCTTTTTTTCATCCTTTTCCTCTTCATCTTCATCTTCTTCCTCCCTTCCACACCTCCATGAATGGCTCCCTTTTCCGGCCAAACCTCTGCCCACTAGACCTCCACCTCCAGCAACAAGGAACCCCACCCCATCAGCCACCACACTAGTCGAAACCCAGAAACACCAAACCGAACCCAGAACCCGACCCTCTGTTGAACCCAACCCTCGAACCCAGAACCCCCACCCACCATCAAAACTATCGCAAACTCCCACCTTATCGTCGATTTATTTTTAAATTCTCTCTTCCCCAAATCCTTCTTATTCTTTCTTTCTCTCTCTGTTTCAATTTCCTGCCATTTGCAAGAAATTTTTTATCTTCAAAACCCTATAATTTACCCCTAATTTGATTAGGGTTTTGCAAGATCAAAAGTGGAACTTTCGTAAGAACCCGATGATTTCATTAAAAATTCTGGGTTTTTATTTGGTGTGCGGTGAGGCGTGGTTAGGGCAAGCCGAAACGGCAAAAAGAGAGGGGAAGGGGGGAAGGTTGGCCAGAAATGGGAGGTCAAGGGAGGGGGGAGGGAATGGCCGGGAATAGGAGGGGTTGTCGAACGGGGATTCGGATGTGCCGGAATCAATGAGGGAACCGGGGAAGGGAAGGGCTGGTATATATATTTTTTAAGTCATTTTCAACTTTTCTAACTTAAAAAAATGAGGAAAAAAAAAACAATACCTGAAGAATAGGTAGCAAGTCACCTTGGCCTAATAGAATGGAATACCCCCAAAGCTTGGATTATTGTGGAATAATCAAAAGGTTGAATTAATAAAATTAGACCGCACTAAGGTTGGATTAATAGAATCAAATTTTCCTAATTTAAACAAATAATTCCCAATGTGTCAAACATATATATTGAACAGAGGGTGTAAAAAAAGTGTTAAAGATATCTCTTTTTAGGACCGAACTGCTTTTACATGATGACAGACTTGTAGCAATTTTACGTACTTAAATAATTTTGAACTGAATCCTCCGATAAAGGGTGGTCTTATATTAGCCTTTAGCCTATAAGAAAATCGTGAAAAAAATATTCAAAACAAGCAAAAAGCAAATGACTAAAATAGTCATATTCTTAACATACGTAAGGGTACTTTTAGGCTTCAGCTTATTTCACAGTTTTTAAATTATTCATTATGTTTAATGAAGGTAAGACGATACAAACTTACAATGACTTGTCGCACCCTAAACACCTCATCAGCCCGTGTTGTCTAGCTACTGCAATCTAATAAAAATCATATCCACATATATGATTTATCACAATACGCAATTTTATATGAACGTTAAAAGAAATTAAAGTGCACGGGATATTGTGAAAAGACACTCATTGTTTTCATCTATAAAAAAATGTATATTCATTTTTATGTGTCATATTGACAAATAAGGCGTTGTTTGGTTACACTTTACTAATGGTGGAAATAGAAATTCATGGGAAGTGAGTATATGCATAGTTGTTTGGTTGACATATATATATGTGTGTGTGTGTGTGAGAAGTTGAATTTCCTTAGTAAATGAAAATTCCTCCAAAACATGGGAATTTAATTCCCATACCCTTGGTCAACCAAAATTCTCTAAGGCAGTGTTTGGAAACAATAATTTAATTTCAAATTCTATATTTCAATTCTGGAAATTTAAATCCTTGCTTTCAATTCCAAATTACTTGTTTGGGAAAACAATAATTTTAAATCCAGAATTTCAAAGTATCCATTGTGTTTGGCAATACTTTAGATTTTAATAACAAATTAATTAATTTTACTAATAACTAGTGTATAAAAATCCTCAATTTTTCAATAATCAAAACAATAACCTTCACCATCATCAATTCCGAAGATCTTCTACTCACTTCTTATCCAAAAAAATGATTAATCATATCCAGACTTGAGATTTATAGCCCCAAACCCATTGCTATACATAGGATCTGACGATTTCATTAACTCGTCGTCGAAGCCGCTGTCATTAAAGGCGAAGATGGTGGAGGAAAGATATAGACTGCTCAATGGAGGGGAGAGAAAGAAAGTTGATGATAGTGCGATAAATGTTTGACGAACTTGACGAGCTTTTGACGAACATAAATATTTTCATCATCATGAAGGAAAGGATTTGATGAAAGGGATGAACTAGGATTAAGTATATACGATAGGTGTTTGAGTATTGGGGCTGGGTTAGGTTGGGAATTCCAAATGACATGTTTTGACTCATTATTTCAAATTGTTAGTTTTATAAAGTTTTCTTAAATATTTCAGAATTTGGGCTAAATTCAGATTTCAAATTCCAACTCATCCAAACACAATAATCAACCCAATTCCAGAATTTCAAATGAAATTCAGGTATCCAAACAGAGCATAATGTATTTTTTAAATAAAATTACAATGTTACCCTCCAAAAATTGGAAAATATATTTATTATACAAAAATAGTTAGGAAAAATTGTCACCATTAATCCCAACTTTGCTTCGTCCGCCAATATTAATCCCAACTTTCGTTTAGTTACTATCACTCTCAACTTTGTATGAGATTAATTTTTATTGCACCCAACCTATAATCTAACCTGATATTGCAAGTTACTAGCCACGTGTAGCGTCAACTAACACTTGATAGGTCTGAATTTTTTTAAAAAGAAAATTAAAAAAAACCCTCACGCAAGGTGGCAGCCTCGGGCTCCGACAGGCGGCAGCCCCTGCCGTTTCCGGCACGAGGCAAGCCATCCCATTTCCGGCAGGAGGCAGCCGCTGCCAGAACCGACAGGAGGCATCCCCCGTCGTTCGGGCAGTAGGGCTGCCCCTGCGTACGTGCTGTTTCCGAAAGGGGGTGTGTCGGAACTGGTCGGAGAACTGCGTGCTCCCCTTCCCCCTCCGATTCCACCACTTTCCACCTCCGATTTTCCCCCTTCCTCCCTCTGTTTTTGCCCCTTCCTCCTCCGTTTCAACCCTCTTATCCCTTCGTTGTAGAATCCTTACACCTCGCTGCCTTCTTCGGCGAATTTCGACCACCCCCTTGGCGATTTTGCAAGTGACACTAAAAGGGGAGGTGGTGGTGGTGGTGGAAGTGGTTGTGGTTTTTTTTTTTTTTTTTTTATTTTTTTTATTTATTTTGTGTTTGTTTGTTTTTTTTTTTTAACCTATCATGATTTGACATGTGTGCAACTAATCACAAGTCAGCAAAATTTACCTATTCAACTGGTTCAAAGTCATTTGGGTGCAATATAAATTAATCCTACACAAATTTGGGAGTGATGGTGAATAAATGATAGTAGGAATTATTATTGGCGGACGAGACAAAGTTGGGATTAATGGTGACAATTTTTCCAAATAGTTAAGGTAATCATAATACATGAGAAATACATAAGTTTTCTTTTTCTTCAGTCCTTATGACCGGTTACCTGTTGAGAAGGTTATTTTTTTCTTTTTATGTATTTTTAAAAGCCACGTGCCAGTACATGATTAGTCCAAAATAAAAAAAAAATTAAAAAAAAAACTTTGAAAAAAAAAACCTAATTCCCCCTAAACCACTAGCCCCCACCCAAACCACCCCCTCCACCAGCCCTCCCCCACCTCTTCCACCAGACCCCACCCGGAAACACCCCCCACGCAGCCGGAAACCTCCCTCACCCCCCGACCACCACTCCCCACCTGCCGAAACACCTCCCTCTCCCTTCCCCCACCCACGAAACCCTCCCCCCTCCCTTCCCCCATCCCGTAAACCACCTCAATCCCTTCCTCGAAAAAACCCTCCATCACCACTCACTGGCACCTAACTCCTCCTCTATGTCGACGTTCTCACTCCCCCAACCATTTCCGCCCCCTTTCTCCCTCAATTTTGACCCATAATCGAAACCTTAAAACAATTATTGGGGTTTCAATTTCGGAGTACGGCGGTGAGGGTTTTGGGTGTTGCGACGGGGATGGTGGTTTGGGTCGGTTTCGACAGGTGGGGAGTGGTGGTCGGGGGTGGGGCGGTTTTTTGGCTGCGTGGGGGTGGTTTTCGGGTGGGGTCTGGTGGAAGGGGTGGGGGAGGGCTGGTGGAGGGGTGGTTTGGGTGGGGGGCTGGTGGTTTTGAGGGAGGGAAGTTTTTTTTCTTTTTTTTTAAAAATTTTTTCTTTTTTTTTGTTTTTAGTTTTTTTTTAAAAAATTTTGACCAATCAGGACTTGACACGTGTCAAGTGACCTAATATAATGGGTTCAGAATAATCCAAAGTTGGGATTATTGTATCAAAATTTATGAAAGTTGGGATTATTTTTTCTAATTTTTCCTAAGTTTAACCAAACAAAACATAGGAAATTAATTCATGGTAAATTCAATTTCCTTCATATCAACCAAACATGATTTTACCCTTTCCGGGGAATATTAACTTCCCATGAATTTTAATTTCCCATGGGTTTCTATTTCCCAAATGCAACCAAACGAGGCCTAAGAATTTCTTAGAAATTATCACCAACTAATTTTCTCGCTTTAATAATAACCACTTTTTTCTTTACCACCCCATTTTATAATATAAAAAAGTTCCCACTAGATTATCCAGTCACTCATGTGTAACGTCATGGTGGGCCTCATAAACAATCTTCCCTTCATTTTCCCTCTTTTCCTTCCTTCACTCGATTTTCCCTTCTGTGTTCTTTCAATTCAATTCTATTCTTCTCTAATTCTCACAAGTGATATTCACCCATTAAAAGTCTTCCCCAAAATTAAATCTTATTAGATTCCTCAATAGTTCTTTCTTTCCCCTCTTTCTTCTTGAAAAATTAGATTCTGAATTTGTATGTCACTTCTGTTGTATGGATCATAGAATTTGCATGCCTGAAATCTGCATCTTAGATTCTCCTTAATACATATAGATCTTGCACGACCTAGATATTGGTACCTTGCAAAATATCAAAAAAAAAACCAAATATAAAATTGCAATTCAATCTTAATTTTGTTCGTCATTAGTTAAAAATCAAGAAATATGAATCACACATGCTATCACCATAGTCAACTCCCCAAAATGATTACAAAAACCCTAATTTCAATTCAAAAACCCCAAATTAATTTGTCAAAAACATTAAATACTTTTTAATACTCCAAATACCCCACTTACTTCTTATTTCATTTAAGTTGATTAAATTGCCTAAAATATGTGGACGATTAAAGTGTAAAACTTATTAAAAAAAAAAAAGGAGTAGATGACTATTAGTGAAATGAGACGATTAGTTGGTATTTATTGCCCAAAATCCTCAATAATTCAACATGCATATTCAACTATCTATATAAACACAATCACGTGAGATTTATTTTAACTTTATATGAACGGTCAGAAACGTAGGCTGAAAACCATAAAAAGAAGGTTGCATCTGAAACAAACATATATGATTATTAAGATAACTACATTTGAGACATATATGAGGGCAATTTCATGCTATTGTTTATTTCATACTTGCTTTGTTTCTTTATTTGCAACACATTCTTTAGACGCGCTTTTTTAGGAGTTGATTAGATTAGGTAAACTGACGATTTTATCAAAATAACTTTAACAGAGTTAAGCACAAATTCAGGTACTCAATTCTTCCTTTTTTCACCGTTTAGGTACTTAATTTTTTTTTTACTTTGCTTTTGGGTACTGAGTTAAGAATTCCGGCCAAAAAAAATAAATCAGCCTAAGAATTCAGTACCTTTGGTTAAAGAATTCAATACTTTGGTTAAGAGAAAGTGGGCCCCACCCGATTAAAAAAATTCGCGGGTCACCCTTAATTTTTTTTCCTTTCTTATTCTTTATTCCCCTTTTTGCTCCCTTTATTCTTTCCTTCTCTGGAAATTCTGCTGCGTCATTGTCGAAGAACACGAGCAAGCTTAGGCTCGATTCTGGGGAAAACGACACCAAAAGCCGCCATTTTTTTGAGGTAAGCTCAATTACTCATGGATTATGTTGATATTTTGATAAAAATTTTGAATTTTTTGCCCATTTCTTGATGTTATTTGTGACCTAGGGTTTTCGATTTTTTGGGGTTTTTTTTGAACAAATTGATGATGTCGATTTCTTGTGTTTTTTGTGTTAAATTTGTTGCTTTGTTGTTGTTTGTTGTTGGATTAAGCTAGCAGCAGCTGGGGAAGAACCTAGCAGCAGCTTCTGTTTCTGTTTTTTTTTTTAATTTTTTTTATTTCTAAAAAATCTGCGATAACCTTGTTGAAGAATTTGTGCCTAAATAGACATGGTGAATGAACCTGTTTTGATGATATTTGTTGTTGGTGTACTGCTACAGCTTCTGCGTTGCTGTTTTTGGGTTTTATTTTTTATTTATTTTTTTTTATTGAAATTGAATCAGGGAAAATCGTTTTGGATGAATTTTGTTAAGAAAACATGGTGTGCTGCTAGTGTTTTGCAGGTGTTTTCATGGCATTTTTTGGCCAAGTTCATGCCCCTTTAAATAGAGTAATAACGGCTAGTTTATGAGTCAAAGTTAAGAATTTTTTTTAAATATTAATTTTTTAATTAGGTATGGTTAGTGATGAGTTAGTGGTGAGTTAGTTCACCTGAAAATCACTTTGAGTACCCAAAAGCAAAGCAAAAAAAATTGAGTACCTAAAAGGTGAAAAAAGGAAGAATTAAGTACCTAATTGTACTCTTAACTCACTTTAACACCAAGAATAGAGAAGGGTTAGATAAGAATATGATAGAGAAAGGTTAGATATTACATGTATAAAATATTTTAATTCAATTTGTTTGTTTAATTTACCTAATTATTTAATTCTTCAAAGTGTGTGTTGAAAGTGCATTGTAAATAAAATAAAACGGAGAAAGAAACTACGGAGTATTTAATTATTTATCAAGTTCAATGAAGGTAAGAGGTAACAATGATTTATTGCACTCTAAAAAAATCCACCACAATCTCAATGGCGGTTATACTTAACACCTCAGCTCATGTTGTCCAATATAATAGAATCATACCCAATTACCCATCTTATAATGTCATATTTATAATTGAAAAAATTAACATAATCACGCAATATATACAAGTACATTCACATGAATTTCATTTGAAATATTATAAAAACGATAAAATAAAGTACACAAGATATTGTTTTTTTTTTTTTGTTTTGTTGTTGTTGTTTAGAGAGCCACAAGGGTGAGAGTGATGAGAATCGATCCCAAGATCATTTGAAATCGAGAGGGGAGCTCTAACCACTTGAGTTATCCCTTACTTTCCACAAGATATTGTGAAAAGACACTTTTGCGCAATAGAGAAATTAAAATCCTATCCACTTATCTCTCAAATCTACAAAATGAAGAAATAATTCAACTTACTTTGTAGTCTATATAAACACTATCACATGAGATTCATTTAAATTTTATATGAACGGCTAAAAACATATGCGTGAAAACCGTAAAAAAGCATACAACAGAAGACTAAGATAATACGAAATACTTGTGTTACTTCATTTTTTTTCCTAATGGAGAGTATGCCTTTTAATTTTCTAAACAAATCCCACTTACATAATACTCCATCCGTCCCATTTTGATAGTTCCTTATGGACAAATTTTAGTCCCAAAATGTACACCCCATTTGTTTTTTCCAACAACCTTTAATATTAAATTTTTACCAAAATTCCTCAAATTTGCAACAATATTTGTGCAAATTTAACTTTCCTATGTTAATTTTGTTTTTCCATGTAATTTTATTACTTTCTCTCTCTACTTTTTTGCATACCAAATATCAATTTACTTTTTCAATATACTTTAACTATTCTTATTTGTCTTTATTAATTCACGTAAAAATGCTCATAAGGGACTATCAAAAGGGGACGGATGGAGTATTTAACTCCATTTATTATTCATTTTAAAACTATTAGATCATTCTAGACATAAGTAAGGGTAAATCCAGAAATTTCTATTTAAGGTAATATGAATTGACCATACTATCCCTCAAAAACAAGAGTTTGCAAAACTCAATTTTGCAAAATGACCAAAATGCCCCTCTACAGTCTAACTCATGTCCATATTTTTGATCTTTCCCTCCTTCCCCTTCTATATTGTTGTTATTATTGGCCATATTGGCGTATCAGAAACAGTGTACCTTGACTACCTTTTCTCCTCTTCTTCTCTACTCTTTTTGGTGCTTACACTCTGCTGTGTATTTTGCTCACATTTCTCTGCTTTCTCTCTCTAATTTCTGACGTTTTTTCCTGCCCACTTTTTCTCTGCATTTGCCGTTTCTCTTTCAGAATTTCCATCACCATATTCAAACCCATCAACAAAGTTCAGGTATTTGCTTTTTTTCTATGAATTTGCGCTTTTTTCATTTCACCTTTACACCATAAAATCCTACGTTTTTTTTTATTTTATTTTTTTTTTTCTGAAATTTCTGAAACCCCAACTCTGATAACTACCGTGTAGTTCGATTATTCTTATATAATGGGTTTAATTTGTTGAAATATTAATTTTATTGATTGGTAAAAATAAAAAATCCTAATATGGTTTTTTTTTTGGTTTGAAATTTATGTCCTCGTATTTTTTTTTTTTTTTTTAAGAACTCTTTGGTGATTTTTGGGTTGAATTATGAGATTTTTTTTGAACCCACCTTTTCTGTGTGTTGGGTTTAAGGGGTTGAAGTAAAATTTTTGTTTTGGTTAATTTTCTCGCATTTCTGAAACGTCAATGATCATGATATATTTGTATGATTTTTTGGGTTGTTTTTACGAAATGTTTGTCAAAAAAAGGGCGAAAAAAAAAGTGAAATTCTGTATTTTTTTAAAAAATTTTGCCCTGTTTCTTGAAACCCTCAGTTGTATTTCGGTGTTGGAGTAATGCTGCATAAACCGGTAAACCCTTGTCCTTTAGCTCTATTTTGGTGTAATTTTGTTTGATTTTTGGGGAAATGTGCTTCAATTTCGTACCTTAAAATACAGCTTTAAAAAAAAAAAAAAAATTGGATTTGATTGTAATTCTTTTGTGCAATTTTGCATCTTCATATTATGCAGGAAATAATGTTTGTTACTTGTGCTGTGTCTAGATTTAACTAAGATTCAAATGTGAAATTTTTATGTAGTATACAGGATACTTTGTGAAATCCATATAGTAAGTAGGTTTAAATTTGAACTTTATGGAACGGAGGTAGTAAATAGTATTGGCGAATTAATTAGTTGCTAGTTAAATTAAGCTTTTGATTTCATTGGAATTACCAAACTTGCTCTGATTGAGCTATAGAAGTATATAGTAATAGATATTGTATTGTTATGTACTTATGTTGATAGGCTATGTTTTGAGCTTCATTTTGTTTTTCAAATGAGTATAATGAGTGCTCTTAACTTAATTCTTTGTATACCTTTTTTTACTGAAATTTTCTTATGTTTGGACTTACAGTTGATATGGAGCCTCAGAATATGTACGATAAGTCGGACAAAGGGAAACAACTTATGATAGCTGTGCGTACTCCTCCTTAAAACTTCTATTTGCTTATATGATTGTTGGGTTTTCTTGCTGATGAGTTTTTTGAGACTTTGTTCCATGATAATTTTGCATGTTCTTAATTAATATGTTTGTAACTTTGTATGCATCCTCAAGCTCCAATTTCGTGACAATGGATTATGAACTTTAACAATTGTTCTTATAATCGTGCACTCATGCATCTGGTTCTTAGTATTTGGCAATACTTGGGATAAAAGAAGATCGACTTAAATGTGTTGCGACTTTACTATTTGCTGATCATCAATTTTACCCAAACTAAATACATTGCTTAGACAATTATATTCTAGAAAAAGGTTGATTTACTCTACTGATTGAGATTGATAGTTTCTATTGCTCAATGTTTTTCTGAATCCTTATTTTTCTTTTGTGCTCTTTTACTTTTATACTATTGAGATTGATAGTTTCTATTGCTCAAACTTTTTATTGTGCTATGATTTGTCCACACAAATTTCTTCAGTGCTTTATGTTTCAAATTCATGTTTATATTTTAAACAGACCAAGAAGGATATGTCTAACATTAGAACATGGAAATTCCGTAGTTAATCACGTGTTCTTTTCTCAATATGTTATCCCTAGGATCCCGATATATACAGTCCAATAAACTATGAAGCTGATTTGGATACCGATGATGAGCTTGAATTGCAGTTTTTGCAGGCCACACTTGATGATAAAGTAAGTAGTTTACTTGGAACCTTTATTGGTAACTTTTGTTGCATTTTAAGCTAGACATGATGGGCTCATATTTTATCTTAGTCGAATTGTTTACATAATAATCTAAGTAAGTAAGAAGCAGTAAAGCACAATAGCAATATATTTGTTAAAGAACACAATTCTAATGGATTTGGTTTGTAAAACTGGTGCTTACTAATGTGTTTCTTGTCCTACGATGAAATATAAAGGACATAGCTTATGAGCAGGATTCTCCTGTTGACTGCGTAGACAATGCCTCATCATCTGGTTCTTCCAATTATAACTCCAAGAAAGTTGACCATTTTGTTTCGATGGGCTTTGAGGAGAAATTGGTGATCCGAGCAATCAAGGAAAATGGTGATATGATGCTTGCTCATTTTAATACTACTTTCCTTTGGCCCCTTTAGTATGTTATTTTAGTTTTTTTTTTTTTTTTTTTTTTTTCCTGGATGAGATGAATCCTCCATCCTTGTATTGCATGGTTTGACTGAAGCTTAATATGCTATATTACATTACCTTCAAGGTGAGGACAATGATGAAGCAATACTCAACAGTTTATTGACATACCCGGTAAGTTCAAATCCATTGATCATAGAGTTTGATATTAATGGCATTTGTGGTAATTGACAACAATTCTGAAATTGGAACCACAGGTGCTATTTTGCCTAAAAGTTGTTTTTCATGTTTGACAGTGCCTGTTTATTATGTCTAGAGGCTCAATTAGTTTGTCAGTATAATGCTATATACCTGAATCATGATAACAGGGTTCATAGTCAATGAATAGCCATTGACTTGGTTATGGGATTTTTAAATGCAGGTTCTTGAAGACTCTCTTGGAGAAGATAATGGTTCTTCCAAGCCAAAGTCACCCACTCATATAAATGAGGACTTTTTAGATGACTTTTCGGACTGTGATAGTTCTTGTGGAGAGGCAGAGGTATATAGCTACACAGTTGTCTGGAAATCTGGAATCCATATAATTGTTTTATGCTATTTGACTCCTGCAATTTAGTTGTTATGTTTAAGATTGTTGCTCATAGTATCTTTGTTAGCTCTTTTTTTCAATGCTTTTAAATTGATGGTGGCCCATTCTCTTAGGCATAGGCTTCCCTTCTGGCCTAATAGGAATTCATCTTGCTACTATCAAGATGGCTACTGCCACTGTCTTGCTTGATTCATGCATAAGGTATAATGGGGCACTCAAATTGTTTGCTCGTTGAGATTAAGAACTCGGCCTTGTTCCATTTGAGCACCGCCATTAAATAACTTTTTCAACCAAATTTTCTTTGCATGTTTGGTGGAAACTATATGAGAGTCATAGATGTCTTTAGTAATAGTTTTGTGAACTTGAATCTGGTTTCTTCAATTTGCTAATTTGTAATAGTTTAGCATTATGAATGTGTGCAATAACTTCATTCAGTGTTCAGACCAAAGAAAGGTTTCCTTTCCCCTAGGTCCAATCAACCAAAGGATATTCTCCACAAGTTTCTCTGGTTATTCTTTTCTTCCAAGCCCTAGTTTTAATAAGTAAAGCTATTAATGTCGTGCCTTTTGATTTAAAGATTTGAAAGTCTGATAATTGGTTTTGTCTTGTAGGAAAAAAGAAGAGATGCTGATTACAAAGACAAAACCATATCAATAATGGTTGATATGGGTTACGACCTTGAGGATGTTCTGATTTCTATAGAGAGATGTGGTTAGTGAATTATAGTATAATTTTGATGTCTTGTTTGAGATTGGTTTTTGGAATATATCTTATTTTTGCTTATTATTTTTTTTTATTGGATCATCACAAGTTAAGATTACATGTAAACTAGTTATTTATTTATTTTATGTTTTTAATTCCTTTTGTCTCTATTTGGTAGACATTCTTTGACATTTTAAGCAGATTTAATCGAACTTAAAAAATTAACCTTTTACATATAATTTTATTATGGTAATAATCCCTTCGCAATATGAAGTTCTTCTCACTTTCTATTTAGGATTGTTTCATAAAGTTCTTCCTACTTTTACTTAATTTCCAATTTTGCCAAAAAAATAAATAAATAAATAAATAAATTACTAGCACCACTTTTTGGTCACTTTTCTTATTACACTTCATCTTTTTTACGTAGTATAATAAATTAATAAGTAATCATATGTACCTAATTACACTACTCTATTTATTTTCCTTGGTATGTGTTTCTATAGTAAATGGAAAGAAAAAGAGTAGTGGAATATTTATCTAATTATAGTTAGTGAGTACTGAGTAGTTATGTAACTTAACTATTATTGCTAGTGGATTGGTCCAATGGTGAAAATTTTTATATGCACTTGTGCACCCAAGGTTATTTTTTGCTCATTTGTTACCTAATTGAGCAATAACCATCAAAATGAAGTGAAGTGAAGTAAGAGAATTATGGATGAAAAGAATTCGTAAATTAAATAGGGATGACTCTAGAGAAAGTGCATCAATCAAAGAGAGAAGGATGAAGTTTTTAACATGTACATCATTATGTCATTAATTAGAGCTACTTTCTATTCAGGTTACGATGCATCCATAGAAGAATTGGCCGATTTTATCTGTGCTGCTGAAATGGCGAAAGTTGCTGATGCAACAGAATTCCCTGACCGTAGTCGACAAGTTGAGAAACCTCAGATGGATAGAAAAAGAAAATCTGTTCAGGTCATCCAGAGGCCTAAAAAGCAACCAGTACCAGAAAGAATGATGGAAGAAAGAAGTTTCAAACAGATGATTGGGTTTGGGCTTCCAGGGTGCCCTGCTGTCAGAACCAGTAGGACACTACCTGATGAGGCTTTAGGCCCCCCGTATTTTTTTTATGAGAATGTGGCTTGTACTCCCAAGGGGGTTTGGGATCAAATCTCCCGGTTCCTGTACGACATCGAGCCTGAGTTTGTGGACTCCATACACTTTTCTGCAGCTGCAAGGAAAAGAGGGTACATTCATAACCTCCCCATCATAAACCGACAGCCTTTACTTCCTATTCCACCAAAGACAATTCATGAAGCAATACCTGAAACAAAGAAGTGGTGGCCTTCATGGGATAAGAGAACAAAGCTGAATTGTCTTTTAACTTGCATTGGAAGTGCTCAATTGACTGAGAGAATTAGGAAGAGGGTTGAATCAGGCGAACCTTCTGAAACTGATAAAAGGTTTGTTATCGAGCAATGCAAGAAATGGAACTTGGTGTGGGTTGGAAAGAACAGAGTGGCAGTCCTTGAACCTGAAGACATGGAGATGTTGCTTGGATTCCCAAGATTTTACACTAGAGGTGTTAGCCGGACTGACAGATACAAAACCCTGGGTAACTCCTTTCAGGTCAGCAAATTTTTATCAGATGTCATCTTTTTTGTATATGCTCTGGATAATACTTGTATTACTCTTGTAAAGTTTTGAGTATTTGTTTCAGATCGACACTGTTGCCTACCAACTCTCAGTTCTGAAGCCCATGTATCCAGGTGGCATGAATGTTCTTTCGCTCTTCTCTGGCATTGGTGGAGCAGAAATTGCCCTCTACAGACTTGGGATCCCGTTGAAGAATGTCGTGTCAGTGGAGATTTCCAATGTGAGCCAGGACATACTCAGGCAGTGGTGGTCAGAGACAGAGCAAGAGGGTAGACTGATCCATGTTGATGATGTTCAAACAATTGATAATAAAATGATGGATCAGTGGATTGAAGAGCTCAATGGATTTGATCTGGTGATAGGTGGAAGCCCGTGCAACAACTTGGCTGGTGGCAACCGGAGGACCAGAGATGGGCTCCAGGGAGAACACTCCTCTCTCTTCTATCATTACTACCGCATCCTCGATTATGTCAGAATGTCAATGAAAAGAAGAGCACCTTTCCTGTAGTTAGCAGCTTAACAATCTGAGAACTTTTGTAGGTTTAACCATACACCAAATGACAAACTTAAGCAATTTATTATGCATGCTATTGCATAGGCATTATACAACACAAACAGGTAAAATACTGCCTCAAGGACCTGATTCAATCTCAGTGTTTAGTTGATTTTTTGGAGATTTTAATCTACATATTTGGAAACAATCTTTCTTGTATTGTTACTTGAGACAGCAACAGAAACAGGTGATTATTTTGCATATTGATTTTGCAGCTGTTTACATTCATATTTTGTTCATGATTCTGTTTTCTAAAGTTTAGCCCAAAGTTTGCTCATGGACTTGACTGGAAAAACAAATGCTTAGCTAAGAGAGTATTTTTCAATTAAGCCATAAAAAGCTACCAAATTTAGCTGATATATAAAATTACTTTTCTTAAAGCTTATCATGTTATAGTCTAGCTACAAGTATTTTAATGTAATGAAAACATGCCTGTCAAGCTTTCATCAACTTGAAGCTTCATCTCATGCAAAATTATGAAGCCTGATACACTGTTTTCTCCATTGATATGAAGTTAAGACGTTTTAATCAACTCTTGGCAATAGATACAGCATCAGTTGAAGTTTTAAGATGAAAAGCCGTTTGAAAGTAAGCGTAGTACTAGACTCGAGCAAAATTTTTTTTAAAGAAATTCATCATTTATATTCTCCTTATGTAATAGCTAATTTTCATTAAACATGCTTTCATCAAGGTGAAATAAATTACTTGCATGCACCATGATGTACCTAGGAATAATAGGTACACCTAAAATATTATGAGATGAACTTACACGAGATGCCAAAGGCAGAGTAATGAGAAAATGTGTTTTGCCAGATACAAAGTAGATAAAACTCGGTACTCCTTGGGCGTTGGTACTAAATTTTATCAACCAATAAACCAGGATTCAAAAATATAGATGAACTACGAAATTTCTCATTAAAAAATGTCATTACATGTATAAATCAAAATTTACACAGCCTAACATCCACCAAGTCATTACTCAGTAAAAAACCAGCGCTTCAGAATATCAGAGGACTGTCTAATTTACAGGAGACTCGACCAATCGACAAACTGCATAAGACAGAAAAAGAGGGCAGTCATATCCTCCTTCTATTATCTACTCGCATTTTCTTTGAAGCCTGGCCAGATTGCATATTTGAAGAAGTTGATTCTATCTGAAACAAGGGCATAGGAAGATTAGACAACCAGCTCTTGGGGAAAATTTAGCAAGACAAATTAGAGTTGCAGAATACTCTCACCTTATCGAGCTTCTCTCTCACCCTTCTAACTGTTTCATTCATTGACTGCAATGGGAAATAATCCTGACAGCGATACAAAATATACATCCAAGGTTATACATTTATTAATCAAGAAAAATATCATCTCAATAATTTCTAATACTACAATAAATGAACAAATGAAGTAGTCACAAAGAAATACAAGTAATAATGTGAGGAAGGTGACGCGAAGAAAAAAAACGAAGGTAAAATCCATTAGATCCCAGGTTTTATTTAGAAGGGGGTGTTGGAGTCAAAGAAGATTATTAGTAACAAAATGAAAGCAGTTCATCACTTCAAATATTTTGCCAAATCAGCACAAGGGTACAACCGTACAATGCAAACACTAGAGCAAAAGGTACAAGAAGTGGAAATGAATATCACTAGTCTAGCTTCAATTTATTCTCATATGTTCATAACATAAAAAGAATATTGTTAGTGTAGATAAATTACCTGATCAGAGGACACCCTGGTGATTAACGAAGGATCTACCTTAGAAAGTTGATCCATTTCTTTGGGGTAACTACATGAAATTAGATTGAAATAAACTCCAATGACCTCTCGAAATTGCTCAATGGAATACATAACTAAGTAAAATAGCATACCATCCTTGCTTTATGTCTAATTGTTGAGATACTTGTGAGGGAGATCCGTGTAACAAGGGAGGATTACTAACACCTATACTTTGCATTTCATGACCTCTAGATCTTCCTGCTGGAATTACACCAAATAATATAGATTTCAAATTTAATAGATAAACATGAAATGAAAATAAAAGAAAAAAAACCTCAAAATACTTTGGGACTTATTAAGTTAATTCTAAGATAAGTGATTACTTACACTTCAATCGTCCCAGAACCTCCTTTCTCCTGCCTTCCAACTTCTCTTTTGTGTCAGACAGAGTCTCGTACTCAGTAGCATATGACACCTGCAGCCGATTTCCAAGGAAAACAGACTCATCTAGCTTTCTTTTTGCAAACCTAAACAATGTAACAAGCAACCGTGATTACTAACTTCATTTCTTCATCAATTATGGTACGGAGTATAGAATATTATATTGTGAACAATTTAGTATCTTCATGCACAAAGTTTAATATTCGATATTCCCTTAATTCAATCAAATAGTCGCAAATTTTGCCCACCCAAATTGCTATTTTAAAGCTTGGAACACAAAAAAAAAGCCAACTTAATTACCTGGCATTGCTGATCATGTGAAATTTGATCCAGTAGACATCGGTAAATGCCTCACACTCTTCCGCATCCATAGGTTTACAACTGCATTGCATATATTTAGAATTTAGGTAATTGGCTAATAACTTACCAAACAACTAGGCCAAATCTTTCCGCTTAACAAGGTTGGCTATAAGGACACTGGACACTACATACCAAAATAGCATCTGAAATCCATACATAAAAGATCCAATCAAGTTCCAAGTTGTATACTGGTTGTTGGTCATAAACGATACGAGTGACAGATACTAGAGCTACAGTAATATCTAGGTGCACGCAGAAAACCCTTCAAACCCCATTGTATTGACATACTAGACAAAGTTCTAGTCAAAAGAAGAACAGCAACGACAAAGCAGCTGAATATTTATCCGGGGGGGGGGGGTGTTGTGCTAATTTCACGTATATTTCAACTTCCACCAAGGCACCAAAGCTAGTCCTTGTGGAAGTCAATGTTTTATAGCCAAGCATGTTGCTTCATCCTCTTTCTATTTCTTATGTAGAAATGGAGCTGGTAACTTCAATGACGGAAAGGCATCAGTAAAACCCTTCAAAGTAGGCTTTTCTAAGACCCAAACACAAATGGTATAAGTTCAAAGTCACCCAAAGAACTCTTAATACCTAAAAAAGGCTCTTTCAATAACATACTTAAGCAGGTAAAATACTACGAGTAATATTCTATAATTATCCCTTATATATAATGAACGTAGCTGTAAGCCTTCCTAGAATTCTACTCTCTAATCTCACCAAGTAATTACTTCAATGATCAATAACAAAAGCAAGTACGGGCCTATTCCACTAATCTCATGAACTTAAAAAACCATAGGAGCCAACTATGCTATCATTTGACATCAACTTTTCTTTCAAATCCAAAACACCCATATTTAAATGTTTGACCCTTGGAGATACAATTCACACACTTCAACAACAACAAAGCCTTAATCCCCAAAACTCCACCTGTGAGTGCCACTTTGTGGTATGCACTGCCGGTGAGTGTCACTTCATGGCATTCACTGCCGGTCTCAAGCCCGGATAAAGGAGGAGAGTTGCGGTAGGTCTGTGGCAGCCAGCGTAAAACTTAAGTCATTTCTTATGGATAATCACAGCCGGAGTCAAGCCCCGATAAAGTAGGCATTGTCAAAGTTTCATAGAATTCAAGTGCCATACATTTCAATTGCACAACCATTAGTCCACTACTATTCATTACAAGCTAATTAATCACGTTTCACATTGAAAATTAGTAACAAGGAAACTAACCAAACTCACAATGTCAACAATTTTTTTAAAAAAACACTATTATGATAAAAATAAAAGGAAACATACTCTTCAACTTCTCCATATGTTGCAAAAAGTTGTTTAAGTTCATCACCACACCCCAGTGCTGGTACATTCCTCACAATCAAGTACCTTTAGCAATTGGGTAATTCCAACATTAATAGATATCAAAATAAGAGGAAAAATTCTTCAAATTTCAAAATTAAATTGCAAAATTAATTAATTAGCTAAAAAAAACAAACTTTGATTCATCACAGACGGTATATACACGAACAGCAGGAGGTTCATCTTTGTATCGTGGCATAAATCCCCTTTCTTGCTCCCTGAAAAAAAAACCCAGAAAATCCAATCAATAAATAAGAACTAAAAGTACAGAAATTAAGCTTTTTATTGATTATAAACAGGATTATTGATTTGAAGAAAAACAAAAAGAGGGTTAAAAAAAATTGATTTGAGTGAACATACTTTGAATTGCAAAAAGGAGCTACTTTAGTGTGAAAAGTCTGACGAAACAACGGATAAACCTAATTCAACAATTTAATGGCGGAGGAATACAATGAACTGAAGCTTCTTACAAATGAAGAATCTTCAATGGTGACTTGTGAGTTTTTTTCTGCTTTGCTATGAACCAAAAAAATGATTTTGGGACTTTTTCTATGTTTGTATGTGCGACGTCGTTTTATTCCTTTAAGATTAAGATTAAGTATTATTTTTTTTTTTTAATAAAATTTTCTTTTCTTTTAATTTATGAAATACTAGTATTTGTTAAAGCAACTAAATTGGTTGGAGCTGAACTAAACTAAACTGAAATGAATATTTTATGAGAGAGGGAAATTAGGAGCTGAGCTGAATTGAACTGAAGTGATTGGAGCTGAGCTGAATTGAAATTAAGTAAATGTGAATAGGCTCTTAACCAAAGTTAAAAGGCAACCCCTTAAAAGTTTATATTGACATTTGACACAAACAAATAATGCAATAGTCAATCCCATTTATAAATGGAAAATTTGATTTCAATAATCCAAACTTTGCGTGGTCCTATTTTATTAATCCGACATTTTGATTATTGCACAATAATCTAAGTTTTGGGGGGTGTTCTATTCTATTAGGCCAAGGTGACCTGCAACTTGTTATTCAGGTAATTTTATTTTTTTCATTTTTAGTTTTTTTTATAACTTAAAAAAAATGAATAGCAGCCTTCCCCATGATTCCGGCCAACCTCTCCTCCTTCCCCTCTTTTTCCACCGTTCTGGCCAACCCACTTCCCAGTCACCTCCTTGCCGCCCTCCCACAACCACCTCTTTGCTGCCCTTCTCCCTAGCCACAACCACCCTACCCCTTAACCAGTCACCACCGTAACCCATCCCATCCCAGGGTGTAACCCATCCTATCCCAGGGTTGGGTTTCAACGAATGTGGAGGTGTGGAATTCCATGATGTCGTGTTTTGAAGGAGGCGGAGGTGGTGCCTGGTTGGGTAGAATTCCCTGCTGCTGGAGGTGGAGGGATGGTGGGCGGATGACCGGAGAAAATCGAAGTCATTTATGGAGCTTAGGTATGGATAGGGAGGAAGAAGACGAAGAGGAAATGAAAAAAAAGGAAAAAAAAGTTTTTTTTTTTTAATTTTAAATTAAAATATTTTTGGACAAATGAAGTAGCGACACACGGCAAGTGACCAATTGTTGTAGGTTAAGTAACCTGCTTGACCTAATAGAATAGAACACCTCCTAAAGCTTGAATTATTATGAAATAATTAAAAGGTCGGATTAATAAAATAAGACAGTGCAAAGGTTAGATTATTAGAATCAAATTTTCCTTTATAAATTGGAAGAATTTTTTATGTTGACGCAAACGAAAAATGCAATAGCCAATCCGAATCCTTAGGCCTTAGTTGCTCACATTTATACATTGGAGTAGATATGATCTAAGGTGCTCTTTTGGTTAATTGTGGAGATTACCTTTCGCATTTTTCTCAATGATTATCTAGTTGAATAAATATGGTAATCTTCCCTCCCTCTTTCTAATTACTCTTCACTTTTTGGTTAGACAACTAATTATTGTCCCAAACGATGCCTCGGATCTGGACCAATTAAACGTGAAATGTGTCACACTACCTTCTAAAAATATTATCTTCAATGTAAGAGATAAGAATAATTGAAACTTTTTACGATTTTCATATTATAAATGAAAAATGTACATTATAAGCACTTAGGATTTGTTCACTTCAGCTTAATTTTAGTTTAGTTCCTAATTCTTTCTGTCATAAACAGTTCTATTCAGTACATGCCCTAACTCATAAGAATAATAATCGAAATTGTATTACTTGTATATTATGAATGAGAATTGTACTTCGTATATTATAGGCACATACTGAAAACCCAAGCCATATACAAAAGATAGAGAAAAAAAATATATCAAAATTAAAACTTTAGTCATATAATTTCTTTTAATAGACGCATGAGTTAGAGAAACAAAAGAATAACATTAATAATAGGTAGATTTAATATGTGATGAAATTTTAATGTGTAAAATTATATAATGCTTATTCAATCTAGATATAAGTATCCAATGAATCACCATTAGTGCAATTAATTACTTACTAATTAGATTTTATTATTGTGAAATTACTAAGGGATAAGGAAAAAAAAAATTATATAGAGAGGTTAATATGAAGAGTTTTCCATTAAATTAAACATATCTATATCTATATCTATACTTAATATTTAAAAACACAAACCATCATCCTCATCATGCCACATGTAAATTATATTTTTCACCAATGTCACATGTCATCTCATTTAACCTTTCTCGTATTTAAAAAAAAAAAAAAAAAAAACACTAGCTTTAATTCAATACATGAATGAATGTTTGGTTCACTTTCCCCCAACTTAATATCAACAACAATTACATTCGATTTTCACCCCTTTTTATCTTTTATAAACTATTCATTTTCTAATAAAAAACATATTATAAAATCAAAAATTATATTATATACCTATAAACAATCCGTGCATTGCACGGGATAGAAGGCTAGTTACACATATGAAAAGTTTTCCAGGTAGCTTAAGTATTGTTAACCTCCATGTAACGTGTTAGATTTTTATAAGATAGCTTAATGTGCGTCATGTCATGCTGACATAAGAATGCCACGTGTCGTAATATCATGTACTACATGGGTTTTAATAATATTATACATAGATAGGTATGAGTTAATACAAAGTACTCCGTACAATATTTTTATGTACTCCATAGTAATTGTAATTTCAAATGAAAACATACATTAATTGATTGATGTCTTGGAAATTTCTTAAATACAAATTATATAAATGCATATAATCCGTTTCATATGCATGGCTTAGGTATTAGTGGATTACCTAATTAACAATAAAACGAATCAAAATAATGTTCATTATTGACTTTTTTTTTTTGTTTACAAATGTTCATAATTATGAGAAGCTTCAATCTCAAAAAATGAGAAGCTTCAATCTCAAAGTCTCTTTATTTCTCTCTAATAATATCTTTACTTGAGAATAGAAATGGTCTTTTCCTCTTTGTAAGCTAGCTTCAAGGCCTTCAACTTTCTAATAAATTTTACATTTATTACTTGTTCTATATTGTCTCTTAATATTCTTCACAACTCTTACCGTTTCACTCAACTATAAATATACACATAAACTACCATGAGAAATTGAAAACGTAATCTAACATACAAACTTGTAATAAAATCACAATGAAACCAGGAGTAGGCCAAAAACAACTTAAGGAAAACTGTAATAATGTTGAGAAAACCATTCATCGAACCGATGCTCGTATCGTAGATGATGAAGGGCAAGTGATCACCGAGGCTTACAGTCGTCTTTCCATAAGTCTCAAACCAGAGGATGACGTCCCTCATCCAAGACACCTCTGCTTTACATACCCTTTTGGAAAATCATCTCCTAAGAGTCATTGTACTAAGGTACTTAATTACAACAAATGATTAATTTATTTTTTTTTTCTTTTCTATTTGCCTAGGTTGCCTTATTTGCCCCCCCCCCTTCAGTTTGATTATTTTTTTTATTAACGTGACTATTAATTCTAGACGGACATGGTTTGGAGTACACTCCGTGGTTTATTATTTTTTTGTTACCGATGTATGTAGTGCTACTGTTATGTTTGTGAGGAGATTGCACCTTGCAAAATGTGGAACAAGAATCCGCAAAGACACTGTCACGCGACTGATAGAGATGATAAGTGGAAATTAGAGAGAAAAAACAGGAAGAAACTCCTTCAAAGTACTACAATGGTATGCTTACTACGAGTAATTTACTACTTTATTACAATATGATCAATTTTCCTTATTTTAAATTCTTATACGTCGTATTATGTTAGATTAGATGTCACACGATTGCTAGTTGTTATTATTATATGGTACTCTGTATGTGTTTCTTATTTTTCTAATCATCTATCTGTATAAAAACACGTCCGTTATAATTTATCTTTTTTCTATTGCATCCTATATAGTATATGTTGTCATGTTGTATTGCGATAGTAATGAAACGAAGGAAGTATATATAGTTAATGAATTTTGGATTGATGTCTAGTACTTGAATTGTGGTGCAGGATTATCACAAATTTACTATAGGTGCTCATGTTTCTTCGGATCTGAGCGCACATGTTGGGGGACTGATATGTAACAATAATGGGGAATGGTTAATTGGTATTTCCGTAAACATGTACAACAATGATGTTAAGAATCAAGACCCCTCGATTCCCTTGTACGCCGCCTTTGCTAAAGTCCTTGGTATTGCTTGGTCAATAGGATTTCGAAACCTACAGATTAAGCTTGGTTATTTTTTCCATGACCAATTTTGGCTCGACTTTACTAAAGATGATGTTACTAGAAAATTTGATTTTAGATTTGATCAAACTCTAGGGGACACTCCGGCTATTCTGAAAGTTGTGGAGAATTGCCTCAATCAAGAATGGTTTATCGACGTAAAGAATACTGAGGCGTTTGAGGAGGAGGCAGACGCTGTTGGTGTGTCTTGCTTGGCTGATTGTGAAGAGCAAGATATGAAAGTGTATGACTTCAGAACACACCCTAAAACCAAAGGTATCAAGGAGATAGCCAGAGATTTACCAAATATGTACTTGAGTCGTATCAAGCCTTATGAAAGTAGTCAGATTTTATCTGCTGCTCAAAAGAAGTATTTTGGAGTGAATTAGCTTTTCTTTAGATTTCAACTTTGAACATGTAAAGGTTTGATTTTAGGTTTGAATTTGCTATTTGGGAAGTTTCTACGAATTTTCAATTTGCTTTTTTGGAACTATTAGTCCGGCATTTATATGTTTGTCATAATTATTTGCGTAATTTTGATGTGTTTAAGTAAAAATCCTTTGATTGCATCGATTTGTAAGATTGCTAACCATTTAATTTTGCCGGTAGTCATTTTTAAAGTCCATTAATGTAAGACGTTGGGAAGAAAGCTAAAACGGGAAAATAATTGTCTATTTTCACGTATATTGATTTCATGAAACAAAATATACTTGATAAAATGTTTTTATTTAAAAAATGATCTTTTAAGTAAAAATTTGTGAAAAAAGGCCTTTTAAGATGTATTTTTTTTTTTTTTTTATATGGGGTACTTGGGTGAGCTTGCGAGGTGGTCATGCCAAAGCTCCGGCGTTAACTATCACATATTAGTCACGTGACTTATTTAAAAAAAAATTAAAAATTCTCCAAATTTCCCTCCTTTCCCGATCTCCGTAAGAATATTATATGAAAGGGTTAGATCAAGAAATGAGGGAAATTTGGGGAAATTTTATAGTTTTTTCTTTTGTAAAAAAAAAACACGTGACTAATACATGATAGTCAACCCCGAAGCTCCGACGTTGACCACCATGCAAGCTCACCCAAATACCCTATACAAATACAACTTAAAAGGTCATTTTTAACAAGTTTGAAGGAATTATGTCTTCGATAAGTGCAATTACTAGATATATCAAGGATCACTATTATGGAGATAATAAGTTCGTTCTTTTGGGTTGTCATTATTTGTTGCTAGACTATGATCAATGATCTTTGGGCTAATCAAATAGTCCAAATCCCACTAGAATGGATCCTATGATGTCACACAACAAAGGTATTGGGTTCAGCAAGTTAGAGGCCCATTTATGGGCCTCATGAACAAGTAACCAATAATGAATTGGATTGGGCTAGTATAGTTAGATTAGAGTTAGGATTTGGGGTTTGTCTTGGACACTTATTTAGATATGAGATCTATAAATAAAGTCCATGCCTAGGATTGTATAAAACAACACAATTAACAGTTAATTGTGCACCAAGCAACCAGTATCCAAAACCTCTCTATCTCTCTGTACCACACACATATCTCTTCCCTACGTGGTGGTTCGTGATTGTTCGTTGCTCGTTCTACTCCATAGAAGGTCAATTGAAGTGTTCGATTGCAACTAACTAGCATTAGTGGAGGACTTAATCTGTGCCTGTGGACCAAGTAGATGAATCACGCTTGAGGTTCTTTATCTCCCATTGTTCTTGCTCGATCGCACGTGGAATCACGCTTCAAAGGTGAGATTATATGTTCTTTATGTGTTATGCATTAGATCTTGGGATTAGGTACTGTATGAATATGATTCATGATTTTCCGCTGCGTAGTACCTATATAACCCTACAGTGGTATCAGTTAGTCTATTACATTTACGCATATTGACTATAATTCTTTGAAAGTCCACAATTTTAATTCAATTAGGAGGGAGAATAATTTAATTATGGGTCAATTATTATATTAAATGTGATTTAACTCTTGGAATTGATTAAATGTGATTTAATAATGCTCAAAATAGCCATGAAGAGATCCGAATTTTGTCCTAGATTAATCGAAAATTTTGACCCCCCCAAACCCTAATTTCGAAAATTTCGAAATCCTAACCCTAAATTATGAATTTTGTGTTTTGGTTTTGATTTAATTCGTTTACTACGTAATTAATGATTTTAATCTATTTGATTTCATGACAAATTATGAATTTTTCATGATCAAATCATTTAATTTAAGAGTTAAATTAAATTGGGGATTAATTTCATGAAGAACCCTAATTTCAAGATTGAATGTGATTTAATTTTGAAATTAATTGGACCACATTAACATTAAGTTAATTTTACAAAATATGTTTTGTTTTATTTAAATTAAATTTTTTTTTAAAAAAAGGGGTTTTTGCAGCGGCAACCGCGGATGGGTGGCGCAGCCACGGCGGCTGCCGCTGCAAGTGGTCTGGAGGGAGGGGCGGGGCAAGACAGCAGGTCGGGTCAGGGGTGCAGCAACAGCAGCACCGTGCAACAGTTGCACGGCACTACTGCTGATGTTGTGCTCCGCTGAAGAGCAGTGTACACCTCACGGTGTACGGCCACCGTGGCCGGCTTTGGTTAGCCACACCATAGTGGCTGGTGCACGGTTTTCAAAAAAAAAATTATTTTAAAAATATTTCAAGATAAATATAATTTATTTTGGAAGAGATAAAATATTTTGAAAATATGATCTTTTATTTTAAAAGATAAATTTGGTTTTATTTGGATAAAATCTTTTATTTTAGGATAAAGTCAAATATTTCAAAAGTTGTTATATTTGATATTATCCATTTTTAAAGTTGTTAAATTGGTAATTATCCATTATTAAAGTGGTTAATTTTGGATAAGATTTGTTAGGATATTCTGAGCATATTCCAAAAGGATAATAATTTATTTAAATAATGTGATTATCCCATAATTATTTTTGGATAATAATTGATTTAAAATTTTGTGATTGACTAGTAATTAGGATAGAATTTCCTAACTTTGTTAGGATAATCTTTGAGGATAAATATGATTTATCTTTTAAGATTGAAATAAGATTTTATTTTATCTCATGACTAATTTAAAATATATGATATTTTATTGATGGTCATGAATAATATATGATATTATCTAGTTACATTAATTAAAATATGAGATATTTAGATGTCATGTTTCCTTAATTGTGATCATTCGATGTTATATTTTAGGAAAACGTGATGAGTGATTTATTATGTGGCCCTTTATAATATATGATATTATTTACTGCTATATAATGACTAGTATGGCCCAGTAGATTGCTAAATACGATCTGCGCATCGTGATTTTTTTTTTTGTAATCTAAGTACGGTCTACGTACCGATAAAGTATTTTTGTAATTTTATTTCATTTTATTTAAGTAGTAGATAGAATAGAGTAAAATTACAGGTTACAGTTGATCCAAGAAACCCATGAAGTGAAGGCCCAAAGGAGCAAGGTGGATGAGATCCATGATGATTCAAGAGGGAGCATTTACTTTATTAGTTTTCTGAGGATTAGGGGCCATGCTATGTCTTGTTTATGCATTCATTTTATTATGCATGTTAGATTTTATTGATGTTTTGTGATGATGCGCTAGAGTTCACTATTAATCACAACTTAATGAATCTAGGTCCCATTAATATTGAGGTAGCTTTTCCAATTAAAAACCCAATGAAACCTTTGATATTTATGGTGGGTCATGCCAAAGTTGGGTGTCATATTATATCTTAGGGGTGTGGGGGTAAAACAAATTTTACAATTTTGATTGGTTATACTCAACAAAGTTACCTAAAAAGTTTAGGACCTTGAAGCTAAGGGTAATAATTAAACATGTGATGATTAATTATTCAACCAAGAGTTACAAAGAGTTGTAATCAGTAAAGAGTTTACTCACCTTGAAAATGTAATGGTTGATGGTAGGGCTAAAGTCCGGTCAATTATTGCACAAATAAAGAATCTTGGAATCATTTTATTCAATAGAGATCAATTAAAATTGAATAAATGTTTTAAAGTTGCCAAAATTAAAACCGCTTATGGTACTTTAAATTTTATTAAACATAATTGAATTTTGCGTTTACTTATAAGTAACATGTCGTTCTAATTTTATTTTATATATAATATCCTTGATTGGAAATAAAGTTGAGAAACGTTCTGAAAAGGTTAAAAGATAATCCACAAACCTATATTCAAATTTTGCTAGGATGGTTCTAAAACGCAAGTTTTAGAAACCTATGTCATATGTCTAAGGTTAGTTTTATTCAAAATGTTTGAGTAAAATGCCAACACATCTTCATTTTGAAAAGCGTTTCAAGGAATATAATGAGATGGGAGGTACAAACCCTCTAAAAGACAAGTATAGAAGTCCAATAAAATCTCTTATCTTCAATATGATTGAATATAAGAAAGTGTTTGGAAATTTATATGATCAAATGACGCTATTCTTCATCTACTTTATATAAGAGTTAAATAGTTGATTAAACTCTATTATGATTAATGATTGAATAGACTTAGCAAAATCATGAAATGTGCTTAAAGTAGTTCAGCAAAGCATCATTTTGAACCTAAGAGAAATGTTCTGAGTGGCTCAAATGGGAAAGTTTTAGGAATATATGAGGATTGCATTAAGAAGTAATAGGCCCAGAAATGCAAACAAGTTGCTAATTCTCAAACCTAGAATTACTTATATGCTAAAAGTTGTTATGAACGACAAATGTTTCTAATTAAATGGACCAATTCCAATTGATTAGAAACTACCTCATATAGTTGGAAGGTAAAAGAATGGAAATGTTCCAATTTAAGAAGTATATTATAGAAATTGATTTAGCACATTGCTACTTTTTGGACATATGATGTCTTGTTTAGTTCTCTCTCATTGAGAATGAGGTTGAACTAAATGAAGAAGTATGGCTAAAGGAGAAATAAATCTACAAGTTTAGAAGCAAATGCTACTTCACAAGTAGAGTCTACGAGTCTAGAAGCAAAAGTTGCAACTTTACAAGTAGAACCTATATTTCACCTTACCTTGTTATTGGCTAGAATTAAATAAATGTTATTCATTCTTTCCATTATCAAAACACCATTAAATGTTAGTAATGACTAAGCATTGAAGATTAAAAAACGTGGAATAAATGTTATTCTATGCTTCATTGAGTCATAATGTGTTTTGAGATTGCTAAATAGGTTCAAAGTTCTATACGATAAAAATTATTAAACCATTTCTATATATAAATTGTCTCTAATATGTTAATTAATTCGAATGAAAATGAACATTGCATGCGGAAGATCCAAAGGGAGGGACAATATCATTGGATTATGAATCCATTGATATATGTAAATATCATTATAATTTGAAATTATTGACAAAGTCACCATTTAGAGAAATGATGATGCGAGCTCGAGGTCGAATACATATCGATATAAGAAAACCAAAGGTTCAAAGGCTAGAGATGGACAATTAAACTTCATTTGTGATACGATCACTACTTGTGCTTAGTTGAAGCATAAGAGTGAAAATTTTGAAAAGTTCAAAAATGTTCAGTATGAAGTTCAGTATCAACTTGACAAGATAATGATTACATTACAATATGATTGTAATTGTGAAAATTTAATTCCATAAAAATACTTGGCAACACATTCAAAGTATTGCGATATGATCGTAATAATTAAAATTTAAGCCAAGACCTTGATAAACATCCAAGAGTTGTGAAATCGTTTTACGACAAACTCCGAAAGAAAACCTTATGAAATGTTCATAAAAAGGAGTTATCAATCTATATGGGATATATTTTGATAATTGATATAAATTACCTATCTTCCAACCATTGTTCAAGGGATATACTTTTAAGATAAGCTACAAAACTAACAAAGACACATAGGTCAAATCAATGTAGCAAAGGTTTCATATGTGATATGGATAAGAAGAGTTCTTATAAAGTCTTTCTACAAAGCAAGGAATAAAAGTTATATTAAACTGTTTAATGCACGATCAATTCCTATACAGAGCACAGGGTACTACCACACAAATCATACTTAGCACAAAATGTTTGTTGCTCAAGTAGGTTCCCTTATGGAAAATGTTCCAAAAGGTCAAGTGGGAGTAGTATAAATCTCGAAAGAGTTCGAGAAAAGCAACAAACAAACATGGCTCAAACCATGGTTGGTTCACCCTATGCTAAATATGCCTCCTCAAAAGGCAAGTGGGAGCATAAGAATCTTGAAAAGTTCTTGAAGAAATTTGAGAAATAATCGAATCAAAGCAACAATATGAGCATGATTCACCTCATGTTCAAATGACAACGCGTGGTCTCATTAAGTGTAATGAGAATAATAATCATGTGTCGAAGGTACTACATTCCAAGTGCAAATCCTCTATTGTCGTTTCTCATTGAAAACTAAACAAAGTTGTTGTATGAGTTTCAATTGTTGCATCAAAACCCACTATGATGACTAGCATGTGTAAAACTTAGTCAAAGAAATATGATTTCATATTAATTAAGAGTTCTAAAATATGCATTTTGGAACATAATGATTATGTAAGTAATAAAGATGATTTGACAAATGATAACTCCAAGTGGTTTAAAGGATATCTGAAATAGATTCTAAGTCTGTAAGCAAGTGTATGACACTTGATTAATTTGCCTAATTGGGTGAGACCCATTATAAGAAAAACAGACAAGAAAGAAAAATGTTTTCTAACTAAGCAAACACTAATTAAAGGATTCAACTAATTCATAGTATGACTATGATTACGATGAAACCTTTACATTAGTCATGTTGCAAAGATCTATTAAAGATATTTTAGTGATTACTACCTTATGAGATTTGGTAGATGGATTTCAAAACACTTTCTTGAAATTGTTCATGAAAGAATATTTGTATGTGATACAATCAGAGAATCCAATAATCCTAAGGATGCATAAAAGATTCATTAATGGATGGAAGTAAGCATCATGGAGTTGTTGCTCTTAATTTTGTGAGTTAATCAAATCGTTTGATGTTCACATAAAATGAAGAAAATGTCTTGTGTATACAAGATGTTTAGTGGTAGCTATGAAGTCTTCTTGGTCTAGTATAAAGAGCAAATTATTCATTGCTTGAAGAGTCAAGTGATGGGTAGTGCATTTTGTATGAAAAACCTTGAAGAGGATGATGAGTACATTTGGGATTCAAGATCTATAGAGATAGGTCTCGAAGGATGTTTGAGTTTGGTTAAGAAGCTTATATTGATAAGATTCTTATAAGGTTCAACATTATATTGAAAGGAGTTTCAATCCCATGTAACATGACACGTTGCTTAATGATTCAATGCTTTGAGAAAGGTTGATGAAATTAAAGTTTTGAGTGATGATCCTCATGCAATATGCAAAGGGTGCATCGTGCATGTCATGGACTATACTCATCTGTTTGATTCACGTTTTTTAAGAAAACGTGATGATAGATTTCAATCGAAATCCAATGTGACGTTGGAATAAAAATTAGAAATTCCAGAGTTCCTTGCGAAAGGGCGAAGAAAAATTCTTAGTGTATGGAGATGAAAATGATTATAAGATTTAGAAATTGCAAAATTCATGTTTATGAGAATGTCTCATGAACTCTACTTAGAAAACCCCTTTCATTTCCCAAGCATGAGAAACATGCTAATGAAACTGGATTGAGGCAAATGATGTAATTATAAATTGTATTTGTTTTTGGAGAAAAACAAGTTACATGTGTAATACATTCATTTGCAGAATTATGTTTATCAATTGAAACAAAGTTTCAATCTTATTTAATCGTGGTTTCAAGATTAAATAAAATGTCCAAAATAATTATGGATTGATGGGCTCATCAGGTTAATTTATTTAAATAACCTGGTGAATGAAACCCCACGGGTGAACTAAATTCATACATTATTTAAATTCCTAGTTCGGAATCATTAAAGTGGACATAAATGATTTCTTAAATTGGACTAGCATGTAAGATTGATTGGATAGCTCAGTTTCATGGGCTATAGGAGTGTAGTGAAGCTCGGTCAATCACATGGGTATGCATGAATGATGCATGATCGAACTATAGACCTACTTTGAAGTTCAAGTATAGAACTTCCGGATATATTAGTGGATTCCTTTGACATGAGTGGAACATTGATTTCATTCAATGGTTGATGTAACTGTGTACATTCAAACGTCTTCCCGTAACTGGAGTTTATAAAGGGTGTTTCCTAATTACCTCATGAATTGAGTGGGAGCCTTGGTTGCCACAAGATTGTATTGAGTCTACCTATTAAATAGGAATGTGTCTTGGCCCCTTGAAGAGGAAGAATTCGTAAAATGCATGGCCGTGCTCAAATGGACTACACAGTAATCATTTGTTTTGTAATTCTAACTCAGTTTTCAAGAAAAGATTTGTAGATTAATATGATCACGACATGAGATGCAATCATATTATCAAATCGACACACATTGACTTAAGGAATTTGAATATTGCGCACTTGTCTCAGACAAGTGGGAGATTGAAGGAATTGTGTCTTCGATAAGTGCAATTACTAGATATATCAAGGATCACTATTATGGAGATAATAAGTTCGTTCTTTTGGGTCATCATTATCTGTTGCTAGACTATGATCAATGATCTTTGGGCTAATCAAATAGTCCAAAGCCCACTAGAATGGATCATATGAGGTCACACAACAGAGGTATTGGGTTAAGCAAGTTAGAGGCCCATTTATGGGCCTCATGAACAAGTAACCAATCATGAATTGGATTGGGCTAGTATAGTTAGATTAGAGTTAGGATTTGGGCTTTGTCATGGACTCTTATTTAGAGATGAGATCTATAAATAAAGTCCATGCCTAGGGTTGTATAAAACAACACAATTAACAGTTAATTGTGCACCAAGCAACCAGTATCCAAAACCTCTCTATCTCTCTGTACCACACGCATATCTCTTCCCTTCGTGGTGGTTCGTGATTGTTCGTTGCTCATTCTACTCCATAGAAGGTCAATTGAAGTGTTCGATTGCAACTAACTAGCATTAGTGGAGGACTTAATCTGTGCCTGTGGACCAAGTAGAGGAATCACACTTGAGGTTCTTTATCTCCCATTGTTCTTGCTCGATCGCACGTGGAATCACGCTTCAAAGGTACGATTATATGTTCTTTATGTGTTATGCATTAGATCTTGGGATTAGGTATTGTTTGAATATGATTCATGATTTTCCGCTGCGTAGTACCTATATAACCCTACAAAGTTTTCACTTAAAAGGTCATTTTTCAAAAATTTGGCCACTTAAAAGGTCCTTTTTTCACAATTTTCTCTAAAATAATAGAGGTTCAATGAGCCCAAATAGAAAGATAAAAAGGGTTATAGAGAACCCAAAAAGTTCTAAGCATTTTTATGGTTTTGTTTATATACAAAGAACACTGATATGAGTATGTCACTATTAGAGGTGATCATTTGCGGGCTTGGGCGGGTAGCGGGCCGGGTTTATGCTTATTTTTTTGTCCAAAGGGCTTCATGTATCAAACCCGAACCCTTTTATGCGGGCTTGATACTTTGTCCGTGCCCGCTTACTAAACGGGCCGGGCTTGCCCACTAGCTAACGGGCCTTAAATTTTTGTTTTATTTTTTATAACACTAATTAATCTATTTATTATTTACATGTGCTAAAATTATTTTGGTAGAGTTGTCTTAAAAAATTTTATTCACAAATAATGATAATAGAAATTAAAAACACACAAAATATGTCATAATATAAAATTAAAATAAATAATTGTAACCAATAAAAGCTTATAGTTTATTATAGTCTCTCTGTATTGATTATTTTATTTTCTTAAATACACAAAGTATTATTTTTATTATTAAATATAACACTAACTAAATAAATTAATAAAATAGTATTATTATTATTATAAACGGGCTGGCAAGCTAGCCCACGACACATATTTTCTTGTCCATATCCGCCCATTTACATTAACGGGTCGGGCCTAGCCCGCCCAAATATCCAATTTTTTAAAAAAAGGTTGTCCAAGCCCGCCTTTTTTGCGTGCCGGGTTGGGCGGGCTTAGCGGGCCGTTCCGCCCATGAACAGCTCTAGTCACTATATTTCGCTATTGACTATTGTGTATCAATTGTTTATTAGTATGGCGTTCAAAGTGTGTTGATAATGGAAAATCAAGCTAAGAAAGTAAGAAGTTGTTATTGATATATTTGCAATAATAGAGAAGAAAAATCTTGTTGATTTCTTTAAGTAGCATATGTGTAGTAGCTCAGATAAAGTAGGCATTGTCAAAGTTTCATAGAATTGAATTCAAGTGCCATACATTTCACTTACACAACAATTAGTCCACTATTATTCATTACAAGCTAATTAATCACATTTCACATTGAAAATTAGAATCAAGGAACCTAATCATACTCACAATGTCAACAATTTTTTTTTTAAAAAAAACACTATTATGATAAAAAAAAATAAAGGAAAAATTGCCAGGAACTACCCGCCTAATAGGTCAATTTGTCATCAACAACTACTCGCTTAAACTTTTTATCAAAAAAACTACCCACTAAATTTAAAAAGTTGACTAGCACTACCCATTTTGGTTTTCTGGCAACAAAATCCGGCGACTGAGGTTCCATAATTTAAACACGAAATGATGAATCACTCAATTAAGAAGCGAAAACAAGTGAATTTAACATCAATTTAGAGCATTACATATTTCTTAATTTAAATCACAATTACTTTCGCCCTCTTTAATTGGGGAAATATAAATTTTGTGCTTCTAGGGTGAGTCGTTGTAAAGGAGATTAGGTTGGTTGTTAATACGAGGTTTAGGCTTAAGTTTTGGAAGGAAAAAATAAAATTTGGCCACACTTGCCGGATTTTGTTGCCGGAGAACCAAAATGGGTAGTGCTACTCAAACTTTTTAAATTTAGTGGGTAGTTTTTTTGATAAATATTTTAAGCGAGTAGTTGTTGACAAAATAATCTATTAGGTGGGTAGTTCTTGACAATTTTTCCTATAAAATAAAAGGGAATCATGCTCTTCAACTTCTTCATATGTTGCAAAAAGTTGTTTAAGGGTCTGTTTTGATTGACTGAACTGAACTTTTTGGAGCTAAATTGAACTGAACTTAACTGAATATTTTATGTGAGAAGGAAATTAAGATAAAAACTGAACTGAACTAAAAAGAATATTTTATGAGAGAAGGGAATTAAGATAAGAAATGAATTGAACTGCACTGAATTAAACTTATTGGAGCTGAACTGAAATGAAAATAAGCTGAAGAGAACAAGCCCTAAGTTCATCACCACACCCCAGTGCTGGTACATTCCTCACAATCAAGTACCTTTAGCAATTGGGTGATTCCCTTAATTTAGAAGAAAATTTCATCAAATTTCAATTGCAACATTAATTAATTTTTTTTTTAAAAAAAAAACTTTGATTAATCACAGACAGTATATACACGAACAACAGGAGGTTCATCCTTATATCGTGGCATAATTTCCATTTCTTGCTCCTTGAAAAAAAAACCAGAAAATCCCATCAATCAATAAGAGCAAAAGGTACAGAAAAAATAAGTTCAAATCAGATCATCGTTTTACATTTTATGTGCAGTTTTTTATTACTAAATATTTTTAATTTTGTTTTAAAAAAAAATTATAAAAATCACATATTAATAAAATACACATTATTACGAATCTAACAAGACCCCACTTGATATATTTTTTTCGTATAATTTATGGTATATTTAAGGTCAAAGTTTGGTCAAATTTGACATTCAGATCAAACAAGACCAGATCAAATCAGATCACATCATACCAGATTAGATCAGATAAGTTCAGATAAGCAAAAATAAGGTAAACTAAACAAACCCTTAACTCCATTCATTAATCTTTTCTAAAATTACGTGTCATTGAAAGTGTTTCGCTTTTTTTTTTTTAAAAAAAAAAGAGAGATTATTATAAACATAAATAAGGGCAATTTCAGATTTTTTTTTTTAGGAAATATGAATTGACAATACTACCCTCATAAAAAGAGTTTTCAAGACTCGACTATGCAAATTGACCAAAATGCCCCTCTAAAGTCAAGCCCAGGTATACTTTTGATCTTTCCCTCCTTCCCCCTCGATATTGTTGTTATTATTTGGTTTTTTAAAAAAAAAAAAATATATTGTTGTTCGTTGCCCTATTTGCGTATCAGAAACGGTGTACGACTACCTTCCTCCACTTCCTTTTGGTGCTTATTACACACTGCTGTGTATTTGCTCACATTCTCCGGTTGCTCTCTCTATTTTCTGCCAGCTTTTTATCTACGTTTGCCTTTTCTCTTTCGGAATTTCCATCTCCATAATTGAACCCATTATCAAAGTTCAGGTATTTGCCTTTTTTTTTTTATGTTTGTGGAAAAAGGGTGAAAATTAGTATTTATTTTTAAAAAATTTGTCATGTCTCTTGAAAACCCTCATTTGTATTTCAATGTTGGAGTAATGGTGCATAAACTGGTGAACTCATGGCCTTTAATACTATTTTGGTGTAATTTTGTTTGATTTTTGGGGAAATGTGCTTCATGTTTTATATCTTAAAATACAACTGATTACTACCATGTTTAGTTTGATTATTCTATTTTGATGGGTTTGTTGAAATATTTGTTTGATGGATCGGTAAAAATCTAAATTCCTAATATGGGTTTTTTTTGGGTTGAATCTTCTCACATTGATGTATTTTTTATGTTTTGTGCAAATTTTTGGCTGCATTCTAGTGCAGCCAAGCTAGCTGCAACACCACTAAATGTGAACATATAATACGTTCAAATGAACATACGTTTTTTTTTCTTTCTTATATCTTAATTCTCTTTCTTCTTCTTCCTTAGCTCTATTATTCCTCTCTCTCTTCAGTTTTCTTCTCAATTTAACATTTTCTCTCTCCTCTTTACCTCATTTCCCTTCAATCTTTAAAGTTTTCTTCTTCTTTATATAAAATTTTGAGTTATTAATTAGTGTTTTGATGGGTATACTTAAACTTTCTTTCTAAATCAATGAGTTTCAGATTCAATCATTTGGCTTTATCAAAGAGGAAAGAAAAAAAATGGAGGAGAGAGAAAGTTGAAGGTCAAACAAAACAATGGAGGTTTGATTTTACCAATTTGTAATTGTATTTTGTATGATTTCGTTGATCATGCATGATGACTTATTGTTTGATTGTTTGAAATTATTATGAGTTTGTGATGAATATCAATTAAATTGCTTAATTGTTAATGAATATCAATTGTATTGCTTAATTTGTAGTTATTTTCTCTCCCCCCCCCCCCCCTCTCTATCTCTTTCTCTCTCTCTCTCCTTTCTCTCTCTCTCCTTTTCTTTTAATTTTTTTTTCTTTTGATTTCTAATCATGTTACAAATCAATAATTAATTTCTCTATGATGAATCAAGATTAGATTTAAGGTGGATATTCAATTTTTTTAGAGTTTCAATAATTACAATCGATCTTGAATATAATTTCTGCAAAAAAAAATGAACACGTAGGACTTTAAAAATGAACATCTCTTACAAAATGAGCATTTAGTACACCGAAAATGAATATTAAATACATAAAAAATGAACATATTTCAACAATTTATTTTATCTTTATTTTTCATTAATAATTATATACAATGATTTTGAACCTTTATGAAAATCAAGTTCATTTTTATATCCTAAATGTTCATAACTTTTTGTTACATGTTTATTTTATAAGTGTTTATTTTTTAATACTAAATGTTCATTTTTATTAGGTTGAAAGTAAAATATAATACGTTGAAAGTTAAATTATCTGAACATTTAGTGTTGAAAATCTGAACAATTTATTATGAATATATATGTTTCGTTATTCATTACAAACATATCTGTTATTGATTATGAACACATATGACATATAGCGTGATAATTATTTATATTTTTAACTACTGTATTGATGATTATATATTATGAGCATATGTTGTGATGATTATGAATTTTGATAATTTGTTATTGTAACACCCCAATAATTCTCCCTTTTCCAAACCACTTACTTTAAATAAAAATAGAGGAGAACCATTGGCATGTTACCGCCACGTGTTAAAACGTTAAGGCTTTATCAAAGTATTGCAGCGGAAATCCAACTTGAATATTAAAATAATATAATTTAGAAAACCAATAAGTCAAAGCTTACAAATTGGAACCATAAAGGCCCTTATTAAAACCAAACCAATAATCAAAGTCCCAAAACATAATTAAAGTAGTAAAACATAAATAAGTTCAACACAAAGAACGAATACTCTCAATCACACCAATCCCTTGACAATGCGTATGTCAAATCACCGAACTTCACATCATCAAGCTAACCTGTGCAATACTGCTCCCCAATAATACAAATGTAATAATTGGATCATCACAGGGTCATTGAAAGGCGAAGGTCATGACCAAAAGAAAACACACAAAAACACGCAATCAGCAAGGCTGAGTACATACAAGCTACAACGTACCAAACCTAGCATGCTCAACTAATTAAAGTAAATAAACATACAACACGAATTCATTAATCAAGACTCCACACTTAAACAATTCAATCGACTCAACATACATGCTAATCAATTCCAAACACTTGACTCTTTATATTTAATTTAATTAATTTAATTTGGAGTAAGCAATAGACGAGGTTGTCCAATCCACCAAATCATTTTGGTCCCAAATGACCATTTGAAATAAAAAAAAATTAGCGCAATGCAAGAATGGGCGCGACTCCATTCTCACAAAGTTAGTCTAGGATCCCATCTAACTTTCATTATAAAATAAAAATGTAAATACCAAAAGAAAAGAGGACATGTTGATCAAACAAGCCTCGAAAAGTCACGGGCTACCACCGTGTACCCCAACCCATAATTGTCAATACTCTAGAAGTGCACGCTTTCTAGAGTTTTATTGCTCATCCATGTTTCACTTTACGTGATTACAATTTTAATTAATAGCCGACTCAATAAAATAGACCATACATAAAAATCATACATCAATTTACTTTTAATCTTATTTAGGACAATGGTGATCACATCACAAATTGACCTTTAATTTCATTAAACTTCCAAATTACCCAAATTGTTGAACATAGTCAACCCACCTAGCCATCTCGGCTTAATCCATTTTTACTCAACATACTAACAAGTCATGTTTCATTAATAAATAAAATAAATAACAACCTTGTGGAATAATTAATAAATTCATTCCACTTAAACCATTCAATTCCAATCCTTTAATAATCCAAATGTGGTTAACAAACCAATCCAATAAAATTATGCTTGTATCAACATTCCATACAAACAATTAATCCAATGTAATCCAATATAATTCCATACAAACATAATCAATTCACCAAAACATGTCTCATAAACATAAGCACATGAATTAATTAAATGTATAACCAAACAATTTCCATCCAAGTGTTCTCTAAACATGAAACTAAGTTCTTTCTTTTTGGTACCTAAACATGATACTATTAACAACGAAGTAGACATGTACGTACCTCGTATAAACAATCCTTTGTGCCACTTTTAATCAATTAAAAGTCTCCTAAGAAATAATCACTTCCTAGAAAACAATCAATAATCACAAATTAATACTTAAACAAATTTCCAGCAATATAAATTAGATTTAAACTCCTTAAAACTTCGTCAAAAACATGTTTTTATACTTAATTCATCATTAGAAATTCAATAGGAACAAAAGCCCCAATTTAATTGCTCATAAGAACCCTAAAATCCCAATTTAAACAAATAAACCCTAGGTTTCATAATTACAAAATCTGATAATTATAACAACAATTATAATCTGAAATTATTAGTTTAAAACATCAAAAACATGATTTTGATACTAAAAATATAAACTTTATACTATAAAATCAAAACCCAAAATAATTAAATCAATTCTAAACAAAACTAAAAATAAATAAATAAATAAAACAAAGGAGAGAGAGAGGGCGGCAGCCACGGTGGTGGCTGGGCTGGTGGGCCGGCAGGGTCTCCGGCGGCGGCGGCAGGGGGGTGCGCCGGAGGTGGCTGGGCGGCAGTGGTGGTGAGTGAGGATTTCCTCACGTGAAGGAGAAGGAAAGGGAAAGAAGAAGAAAAAAAAAAAGAAAAGAAAAGAAAAAGGAAAAAGAAGGAAAAAAAAAGAAAAGAAAAGAAAAATAGAGGAAAAATAAGAGAAATAAAATAAAGAGAAGAGAGTTTACTAACCTTTTTGTGTGGGGAAAAATTTGGGGATGTATGGGGTATTTATAGGAGAGAGGGTGGTGTAGAGCAAGTTGTAAGATTGGGCCTCATAAAATTAATGGGTCAATCAAGTATGTAAGGTGAGATTGACTTTGATTATTTGGACATAAATATAGAATGAAGGTATGTATAAAAATTTGTACCAAAATAATTTTCGACCCAAAATTAAAAATTGAAACTTTTGAAATTAAATTCCGGAAAAATACAAATAAATATTATAAATAATATATAATTTCATTTATAATATATTTTAAAATATAGGGGATTATAGTTATATTTTAGTGAGTACAGATTAATTGTATTTGTAGAAGACAAAGTCTCTGAATTAGTGAAGAAACAAGTAAGAAGTGATGAAGAAGTATATGATATTACAATTAATTTGCCTTTAAGTTGGAGAATTTCCGATGTATATGATCCCAATTTTATGGTTGTATGATAAAGGTTCATTTGTAATATACTAAATGTTCATTTTTTTTTACATGTTCACTTTTTATTACTGAATGTTCATTTTTTTACGTGTTTTTTTTTTATTACTGAATATTCTTTTTTTTTTTTTATGTGTTCATTTTTCTAACTAAATGTTCATTATTAAGGTCATGGTCTAGCAAATTTATGATTATATGATAATCAGATTCATTTTTAATAAATGATCATTTCCTTATAACATGTAAACTTTTTAGTATTAAATGTTCATTTTATTTACGTGTTCATTTTTTGTTATTAAATGTTCATTTCTTTTTTCATGTTCATATTTTTTAACTAAATGTTCATTTTTTATTTGGGCCGCGCGTTTTGGGCCTTACTTGTTGTAGCTATCTTGGCTGCACTCTAGTGCAGCCAAGACCAATTGTATTGTATGAAATGTTTGTTTCAGCCTGGGCCGAGGATAACATGATTATCCATGTTTTACAAACACTCCTTTTAACTCAGAAATTTAAGAATTTTTTGTTAAGGATATGACATAATTTTACTACAATACACTATATTATTAAGTAAGTCTTAGACAAATACTCAGTTATGTTTATCTAGTGGTGTTTTTGTAATTAAATCAATAAAAAAATCTAAGTTAGCATGACAAATCAAGATATATGGGTTTCACATTTAATTACCTAAATGAAATTAGATAATCTAAAGTAGTGAAAACTATTAAATCCAAAAATAAAAGCCATTAAATCCAAAAGTAGCAGCACAACATAAAAACCCCAGAAAGATAGAGATACTAGTGACCTTATAAACTAAAAGTGTTCACTAATTAAAGAGTAGCTGCTAATTATTCAATTCAAACACAAACTTCAACTCTCAAATTGATGAATTCTCATCAACATTGGAGATCTTGCCAAAACAATCTTAGAGAAAACATATATGCAGCATATTACAACGGGAAGAACCACTAAAGCAATGAGAATGAATACATGCACTCCGTTATGTAACTCCACATTTTTCCTAAACTTTGTCTTTGTTGTTAACATGTTGTACACTTTAATAGAAATTGTGAGCATTAAACCGAACAATAAGATTGTAATTGCTATCACAACCGCATACTTAATACTAGTAAAATAAATTTATTTATATTGAAAAGCGAATGTTAAAAACTAGAAATCGAATATGTTATATAGATATAAATCATTAAAAAAAATATTTAAATATATTTTTTTAAAAACTTACAAAACAAATATAATTCAGATTAATTATGATTATAATTTTATTTTGTAAATCATTCTATATATATATAATTTGTCCCTTGTTCTCAATTTCCTCCACATAAGATTGCTAGTCTTTGAACATAAAGAAATTCAACTTTGACATTCATTAACCAAATACATCATAAAGAGATGACACCTTTAAAATTTACAAATTCCAACTTCTCGGTTATTGATGCAAGTTCATTATTGATGCAGTTCATGCATACAATTATTCACTGCTTTTATGCTTCTCTTTAGTTTACTATGTTAAATCATATACTGAAGATTTTTATTTGGCCTAATGGGCTTTGTATGTGTTTGTCATTTACCAGGGAATGAAGCACAACTATAAATTCGTCGGCAAGCTCACTACCCTTAGTGATACGGAAAATCTATTATGTGAAACTTCTCAGCCGTTTCTCGAGGATTGCTTGTCAAAAGGAGGTTTGTACAACCTATTAACCCTACCCAAATCCACAATTCCAACACCACCTTTGTCAAAGCTGGTGAAATATTACAATCCCATTTCCAACACGTTCAACATTCGAGGGAATGTTCTAGGAATAACACTTGAAGATGTGTTATTCTTAGCTAGGATCAAGATTGATGGGACACCCGTCCTTCTCAAAGATTACAGCGACAAAATATATATATATATAAATATATACTAAATTTAAACTTGTGTAATCAATCAATACTATTGTAAAAATTAAATAAAATTAACTAAAATAAATAATATCAAAATTATTTATACATTAACAAAGTACGTGAAATTATTGATAAAATAACCAATTATGTGTAGGTACGTAAATATTATATTGCACATATTTATTGAATTTTGACATTGTGGGTATCGTATTATCCATTCCAATCCATACATTAATTTCTCAAATCACATACGCGATGACAAACAGCAGAGCTATGAATACGCCGAATATTGATATTATTAGTACCACAAGAGAAACAACAAATTCACCCACTAGTGGTTTTGCACCATCGTCTCTAACTTGATTTTGTTGGTGAGCGATTCAAACAGAGAATAGCAAATTTGATCCATAACTCTTATAATGCTTATTACAATGTCGTGAATAGCAATAATGGTAATAATATCGGCAACTTTCATCTTCAGGGATTTGGAATAGGAACTAAACAACAATTTATAAAAAAAATTAGCAATCATAACAAAATCAGAATTAATTAAGAGAAAATAACACACAAACCTACATCAACACGACCCCCAAAATAATTAGAATTTTCAACTTTTTTAATTTCCCCGCAAAAATCAAAAGAGATTTTGTATTAAGAGACGGAGGGAGTATGAGTTACCCCGTAATACATAGTACAACACTTTTACATATAAAAGTTGTAATTTCAAATGAAAACATTAATTATTATTATTTTTTTTATATACAAGAAAACACTAATTAATTAATGTCTTGAAAATTTCTTAAATACAAAGTATATGGATGCATTTCTTAAAATTAAAAAAAAAAAAAAAAAAAAAAGTATATGGAGGCATATAATCCATTTCATATGCATTGCTTAGGTAGGATTACCTAGTGAACAATTAAACGAATCAAGATAATGTTCAAAATTGACAAACCTGGACAACAGTTCATAATTGACTTTAATGAGAAGCTATATATAAAGGCATTCAAATGGTCTCTTCCTCTTTATATGCTAAGCTAGCTTCAACTTTCAAAGTTTTACATTTATTTTTTGTTCTTTATTGTCTCTTAATATATTCTCCACTACTCTTACCGTTTCACTTGACTATAAATATACATACTAGCATGAGAATTTGAAAACGCTCTCTAGCACGCACCCAAGCTACAGCCCTGATCTCTTCGCATTAAAAAAAATAATATTAAGTAAAAATAATTTCAGTTCAGTAAAAATAAGTTCAGTTCAGTAAAATTAATTTCAGTTCAGTAAAAATAATTTCAGTTCAATAAAAATAATTTCAGTTCAATAAAAATAAGTTCAGTTCAGGAAAATTTAGTTTTATTAAAGAAGAATTATAATAGAAAATCAGTAAAAATAATTTCAGTTCAGCAAAAATAATTTCAGTTCTATAAAATTAATTTAAGTTTAATAAAAATAATTTCACTTCATTAAAAATAATTTCAGTTAGTTAGTACTCGTTACTTTAAAATGACAATAAAACCAAATGCTCGTATTGTAGATGAAGTAGGCAAAAAGAGCTTAAGGAAAACTCTAATGTTGGGACTTGGGAATATAAGATTAGTAAAAGATTGATACTTTGATTATTTACTTTAGCCTCTTTAAATAGGCAAACTAGAGTTAGCCTAGGAGTATACAAGTAGCCGATTACATCATACGTAGAAAGATAAGGACTAGCTATAACTATAAAAATAAGGAAAAACAATCCTATCAACATTGACTAAGAAAATAAAAGATATTTACAAAATAACAAAAAGGGAATAATTAGATACTCTAATTATTCCTTAATACACCCCCGCAAGGAGGAATTTTAAAGGGAGTAATGTTAGGCATGTAGAAATACATAACAAGGGGCATTCATGTAATTATACATATGTACAAACGATTGCTATTCCGGTATTATTGGATGTTCAAATGGTACCACTGAATATACAGTGATCCTATATATGCACATAATGGTATTATATATGCATTCAGTTGTACTAAATTTATATATAAATAGTATCACTGAGTTACCAATAAACTTTCAGTTGAACAATCAGCATGTGGTCCTCCATCACGTGATACAGTCCGACCAAAAAATAGGTGGGGTCTACCTATAGACCTCTCTCTTCCTATCTCTCTCCTCTTTTCTCTCTCTACCATGTATTTTTTACAATATTTTAAACAATGTTATGTAGTTATAAATACATAACATTCCTCTATTTCCACTTCCTCCCCCCTCAAGATGGACGACCTTATGGAAAGACCAATCTTGGATAAGAGATTGTGGAATCGTGTACGTGGGAGCGGTTTGATAAGAGCATCAGCAAGTTGATCGTATACTCAATGGGATTTGGAAGTGGAGAGCTTGCATCAAGAGTGAGTGGAGGATGCGATGTCATTGGAGTTGGTACACTTTTAGCATTTGACATATTTGCACGACCCAACAAGTCTCCTATATTCTTCTTTTGACTAAGAAATATTCCTGAAGAGAATTAGGAGATGGACCAATGATGATGATATCGTCAACGTAAACAAGAAGGTAGAAGAGAATACCATGTTGTTTAATTATATATAAACAATGACGGATCGGCTATGGAATATTTGAACCCGAATGACAGTTGATTAGTAAGCAACTCATGATACCAAGCCTGTGGAGCTTGTTTGAGACCATAGATTGTGACATATATGATCTATGATAATGGCAGTAGTATCGCACGGGCTTTCATGCATCTAGATTATTGTAAACCAGGGGTATGTAAAAGTTTTGCTCAAAAAAAATATTCAATACGATAATATTTCCTAATAGCTCGATTTATTTTAAGGGAAAACAGTCAATATTTTTTCACCCAACTAGCAAACATAAAATTTTTACCAAAATCAAACAAACATATTAGATAAGTATATTTAAAAATAACAAAAAATTATGAAAGCGAAATAATAGAGAAGTACAAAAGGCTAATTAATTAAATGCCTAAAATAATAATACTCGTAAGAGTAAAAAAAAAAGAGAAATTATCAATGATACCCTCGTCATTTTGACTTTTATCAATGATACCCTTCATTAAACTTTCATTATCAGCGGTACCCTTAATTGCTACAGTAATCATGACGTTAAACAAAAGTTAAGTTTGGTCATTTGACAGGTTTAATGGGACGGGAAATGTGAAAATACATAAATGACCCTATCATTTAATCTCCCTCCAAAAATCCCAAAAGTTTTCCCTCCTTTTATTTCTTTATTTCCTTCTTTCCTATATAACCTTCACCCCTCTTTTTGTTTTCATTCATCCCTTTCTAAATTTTTATTTCTATTTTAATATCAGAAAAGATTAAAAATTTAGCAAGCTAACATGATCATATGTAAATTGAGCATAATTCAGAGCTAAATCCAACAACACTTGTAAATTGTACACAAAATCAAACAAATTCCACAAAGGTGCGTACAATACCTTAAACCTAACAATTTTAACAAAATTCTCAAAATTCACTAGAGAAGTAAGCACTAACCTTTAGAATTGCAAAGAACCGCTAAATCTTCAAGGATCTTGCTTCACTCTAGCGTTAGTTAGGGTTACTTGGAAGAAGAACAAGGGAGCAATTTCAAAGAAGATGAACGATCAAATTTGAAGTATTAAATGGTGTTGGTTGGGCTTGGGGGGTATTAATGAGTGGGAGGCATTTTTGTCACTCCAAGTCAGCCCATTAAACCTATTAAATGATCAAACTTAACGTTTGTTGAAAGTCATGATTACTGCAGCAATTAAGGTAAAATTATAGGGTACCGCTGATAATGAAAGTTTAATGAAAGGTATCATTGATAAAAGTCAAAACTACGAGGGTATCATTGATAATTTCCCAAAAAAAAAAAAGACAATGATTATTCGAAGCGTAACTGATAAGATAATGATAACCAATTCCAAACAAGAAATAAATTTGTCGAAATTGTAGTGACATTCTTAGGTTTCTATGGTGGGCAGCGTGGAAAGTGCGTAATTGAGGAGGTGGCGTAGACAAATCCAGTCCTTTTTTATCCACTAAATGGGTCGGTTAATCGACCGAAGAGGTTGTACAAATTACGGGTCTTGATTTCAGTAGCATTATTATCGGGTAAATGCATATACAACCAAGTCTTGTCGATTAGCCTATCTTTCTTCATCAACCCGACCGCAACTTGATATATGTCAACGTTGACGATACACGACTTCTGGTTAAAGTGCTTCTTGTTCACCCTCATGCTAAAGGTGTGATTCCAACTTGGGTTTGACCCGCCTTGCTCGTCAATACTTGTATACATCTTCATGCTTGGGTCAATACAAGCTTTCTCGTCAATGTCTTTATACAGCTTCAGGTTCGGGTCAATCCACACTGCAGCATAGGTTTTGACCGGTTTCCCAAGGCTCAATATTCGTGACACTTTTAGGGATTTGCAATACTTTATGGTCAACTCAATATCGTATAACTCTGAATTTGATCCCGCCATATTATTCAAATTAATTATTGCTATTGATATTAATCAATCAATATATACCGGAGGAATAACCTTCGATCTCTTTCTCTTTCTCCTGGGTAAACTACTCAATCATACATGAAACAGAGATATATATAGAGAAAAGAGAAACCTAGGTTACGTAGAATAGGAAACCCGTGAGGGAGTATACATATATAGGGAAGAGTCCTTGCAGTGGCGGATGTAGAATATTTGAGGTGGAGGGGCACTAAATAAAAAATAAAAATAAAATGCTTGTATAATGACTTGAACCCAAGACTTTTAACTCAAATTCAATGCACTACAACTATGACAAAGCTAATTTGATTTTATTTATTGCATTAAAATTATACTTAACCTAAAAATTTACATCTTTTACTTAATAAAATTTTTTAAAAATAAAATAATGGCGGGGCCGCCACCCAAGCCCCTTCATAGCTCCGCCACTGGTCCTAGGTGATATAGGATATATAGAAAATCGGGTTTCGATCTGATAGGATCCTTTATCTTATCTCCCAAAAATATAAAAAGATATGATAGGAAACGTATACTTATCATGAACGAAGCTTCCTAGCAAACCTTGGAGTTTTAATTTGTACTCCCACCTTTCTATTTTTAGTAATTTTTTTTTTCTAAATATCCCAAATACACTTTCTTTTTCAGTTGTACTTTTAATGTATAATTAATGTATTTACATTCCACTTTTAATGTTTGGTTGACTAATGTACTTTTTCAACCTTTAATTTTTCAGAATCCTTGTGCCAAATTACAATGAATATGATTGGTTAAAATTTTTCAATTAGGAGCATGTGATTGGTCCCTTTTTTTTTTTTTTGCAAAGGATTGATGACATATCATGAGTAATCACTAATTTATCTTTGTTTTACTCAAAAACATTATTTAATATTTTGTACTTCCCATTGCATTATCTAATTATTGTTATTTGTCTTATTCTTTCCTCCTTAATTCCCATGTAAATTTTCAAACAGGAATGTAATTTAGGGACGGAGGGAGTATCTCATGTTTTAAGGAATAAAAATTAGGCAATTTATTTTGTATCTCATGTTTTATTTTGACGTTAGGCAATTTTTGACAAGGACATTAGGCAATTTATTTGGATTAACTTTAAAATATCCTTCAATTTTTAATTTTGATTTGATGATGTTGAATAAATATATTAACTTTGGTGTGGAAATAATTATGGAATTCTGAATAGATATATCAGTTTAATGTTTTTGATTAAGATAAAATTTGTTGACAAATTTCCCGCAACACAAAATATCACCTACACCGATTTTATAAGAAATTCATCATACTGAAATCGAATTTCGGATTCAAAACGTATCAATGAAAGAAGGAATGGTGAAAATACTCGGCTATTTCATAAAAGCAATCGATGAATTATTATCACTAAGGGTCTGTTCTAATTGACTGAACTCAGCTGAACTGAACTGAACTAAACTAAACTAAACTGAGCTGAACTGAGCTGAGCTGAACTGAACTTATTAATTAGTGATTTTTAACTACGGATTAGTGATCTTTGATTATTTATTACTATACATATGTGTATATACAAATGTACATATTAAAATATTTACGAAAATATACTATATAATTATAAAATTTATGGAAAATATATTAAAAACTTGAAACCTCTAAACATTTTAAACACATATAATATTTAATTTAAAAATAAAATAGTATTATGACAAAAGAACACAAAACACTTACATGTATCTAATCCATTTAAACAAATTTAAAAAAAGATATTTTAAAAAAAAAAGTAAAAAAAATACGAAAAGCTAACAGAGGCAACGACCCAACAGTCCAACACCCTAACCCACTCTCTTTAATGTTTTAATTAATACATGTATCTAACCCCAAATTATTATTATTATTATTATTATTATTATTGTTGTTGTTATTATTGTTATTTATTGATGATGTTTATTATTATTATTATTATTATTATTATTATTATTATTTATTACTTATTGATTATTATTATTGTTGTTGTCGTTGTTGTTGTCGTCGTCGTCGTTGTAATAAAAGCTTAAAAGAATGAAATTTGGCTTTATATCATTAGCAATATCATTAGACATAAATTAAGAGCTGAACTGAACTGAATTTCAACGGAAGAGAACATGCCCTAAATCTCAACAACAACAACAAAAAATTGTTTATGTTTATAAAAAATAAAAATTACTAGTCAATGGTTAAGATTTAATATGAGTACCAAATTTTAAAGGTTAAGATTGAAAGATTACATAGGTACTCCGTACAATATTATTGTAGTCATTCTAAATTTGTCCTCATTTATTACCGTGTAGTTATTTAAAGTCTTAAGTAAGTAAGTATGCGTCCTTAATCCTTATCCAATGTTTCTGTTGTCGATCATTTCCCACGATCATTGAGAAGAGAAAAGGTTCACTTCCTTAAAAACTAACATCAACGTAACTCCCCAAGTACTAATTAAGCATGCTACCCACTTTTTGAACTATAATCTTTTCATCTTCCTCAACCTTAGCTTACTCAACTACTTGTATATATTACACATTTACACATCACAAATTTACAACATACGCCTTACTATAGATAGTCACAATGAATCCCAAAGGAAACCTTATAAATAAAAGTGTTGTTGAAAATGTGAATGATCAAGGGCAAATGCTCATCTTCACCAAGGCTTTTAGTCTTTCATTACGCCTCGAACCCGAGGATGATTTCCCTCATCCAAGGCATCTTTGCTTCAAATACCCTTTTGGAAAAATCGTCTCCTAAGAGACATTGCAGTAAGGTAATTAAGTACTTACGTACGTACAACATATAGTATGTAATGTTTGTCACGCTACTAGTTAAATTACAATATCAACGTGACTATTAATTCAGGATGGAGAGAATATTTATTTCTTAAAGCTGGTTTTTTTTTTTTTTTTGTTAGTAACTTTGTTACCACAATGCAGTGTTACTGTTACGTGTGTGAAGAGATTGCACCTTGCAAAATGTGGAAGAAGAATCCTAAGAGGCACTGCGACGCGACTGATAAGGATGATAAGTGGAAATTAGAGAGAAAATACAGGAAGAAACTCCCTGGATGTACTAGAATGGTATGCAAAATGCATAATAATTAGCTAATAACATATATTTGAATTAGTTGCTTGCACAAAATTGTACATCTAAATCTTTTTTACATGTCACTTAGCTTATTTGTCAAGATCTTTTACCAAAATGGCTAGTTTTACAAAAATATTTACCAAAACGGCTAATTTTAAATTTTAATTCCAAAATTAGTTAAATTATTGAATTGGAAGGAAATTATTTATTTCTTATATTCCTTTGAATTTCATCTTAAATAATCTCTTTGTTACAACTAAAAATTAGCGGAGGCAGTGTAGAATTTCATTGTTTTATGTCTTACTACTACCTCCGCTAATTTTTTTTTTTTTTTGAAGCACCCGCTAATTTTTAGTTGTAACAAAGAGACTTTTTTTTGTTTGTTTCATAAATAATCCCCTTTGTTGCAAAACTAAAAAAATTAACGGAGGCAGTGTAGAATTTCATTGTTTTATGTCTTACAATAATCGTCCTGCATCTAACTATTGTAAAACACTGCATACAGAGTTTCAGTATGTTAACTATTGTGCTGTTGTACCTACAAAGTTGAAGTGATAAATTTGTTCTGATAATTTGTGCTGCAGGATTACCACAATCTTACTGTAAGTGCATCCAATTTATTTCCTGATGGACCTAACGCGCCAATTCGTGGATTTTCTGGTGGACTAATTTGTGACAGTGACGGAAATTGGGTCATTGGCATCTCTATGCGCCTCCTTAACAACGTCGACCCAAGTGACCATTCAGTTTCATTCTACATTGCTTTCCTAGAAGGCCTTCAACTTGCATGGTCGAAAGGGTTACGATGTTTAGAGGTTAAGCTGGGATTTGTGTTCCATAATGATTTTTGGAATGACTTCAGTACTGATGCAGTGAGTAGGAAACTTCGTCTGTGTGTTGATCATATATGCTGCAGAGATAACCAGACAATGGCTATACTGAAACAAGTGGAGGATTACCTCAACCGAGAATGGTTTATCAGTGTGAAGAATACGGAGTCAATTGAGGAGGAGACTGGAGCTTTTACTGTGGCAACTCTGGCCGTTTCTCAAGCGCAATCTAAGAAAGTTTATGACTTCAGAACTTACCCTTTGCCCCCAGAGACTTATACCAGAGACATTAAAGGAAAATTTTTGTGAAATTGCGAATTTTGTGTTTGATACACCTGCTGATAGGAAGTATTTTGGATTGAATTAACAGCTACTTCTCTAATTATTGAACAATTTTAGCATATAAGGTCACTACCATTTAAGTTTCACCAAGCGAAGAAGATTTTCTCACTCGTCTTCAAGCAGCAGTTTACTAGTCTCCCTATCTTTCTGGTGCTTTCATGTTTTGCTTTTTTTTTTCTTTGAAGACTGTTGTTTTTGGATTTAATGGCTTGTTTTGTTGAATGTTTTGACTTTTGAGCATCTTAATGCTTAGCTTTTATTGTGATTTGCTGCTATTACTTTGAACCTTGGTTGTAAACTTGTAATATGCATGTTATGTGTTTATTTGAAACTTGTCACTGGCGTTTGTAGCTATTTAACGAAAATCTAGCTTGAAAAAGATTGGAAATCTATCTATGCTAGACAGTTGAGAATGAATCAGAGTAACATGACCTACAAAATCAGAAGAAAATGCTCACAAACATTGCAAACTGAAATGATTGAATGCTTACCTCTCCTATTACTCCATGGATCTGCCATCTGCAGGGTTATTGGCATCTGCATGCGACATATGGCTCCATGGCAATGTTAACTAGAAAATTTCGTCCGTGTTAATCTAGTTTCTTCATTGGCTAAGCTCGAAACCTGTGGAGGATATTATCTCAACCGAAAACATACTATACTGTGGTAGTATCGGCTGATATAAAGAGCAAGATATATGACTTCAGAACACACCCTTCAAGGCTTCAACCACAAAGATTATGGATACAGCAAAAACAGACATTGTTTGCAGAACATGGCTATACTGTCATCTAGTGAAGAGAAAAAAGCATTATGGATTAAATTAGCTACTTCCCTTGAGATTAAGCAAATCAAGGAAATACAAGTTTAAGCCTTTTTAATCATGTCCTGTTTTAACTTTTCATGCCTTTGAAAAGAATGTTACTCCAATAATTCAAGGAGAAAATACAAGTTTAACTTCCTAATAATGAAAAAATGTTTATCTAAAAGATATTTTATTAATTTATCTACTCCGTACAAAAACAACACAAGATAAACATAATTCCGATATATGTTTATCATGCAGATAAATTGAGGCTTGCTTAATAATATAGAGTATTGTAGTAAAATTATGTCATATCCTCAACAAAAAATTCTTACATTTCTGAGTTAAAGGAGTGTTTGGAAAACATAGAAGTTAATCCATAATATGGCTACCATTAGTACATTTGACAGTTCACACCAAGATATATACTTGACAGTTGCAGCTGGGAACCTAGTAACACAGCCAACAATATACTTGATAGTTGCAGCTGAAACACCCTAAACGATAAAGTACATACACACGCAAATGCTTGTGAAAGGCCTTTTCATTGGGTTAAAAACGAGCAGTTTCATATGTGCACATTTTTAGGTTTGAATTTCATTTATCAAACACTCTTCATAACAAATGCAGATGACCGAGTGACAGTCTCATTTTCATCAGCAATTGGTATTTCGGGTAAGTATACATCTCGGTAAGACATACAAGGAAAAATACATGATATCATTGGACAGCTGATGTCAAGACAAGTATACCTCCACACTAGCACTTTTAGGGATATTGCAGACTGGGCAGACACTAATGAATCCATCACATTCCTTGCACACACACAGGTGCCTACATGGCATCAATAACATAGACACTTCTCGGGTTCGGCAAGCTCTGCAGGCCAAATGCTCGGTACTGGGTCCTGCAATGGATTTTCCCCGTCCTCCTGCCACCGTGAGGTAATTAGTCGGGTCAATGTAAGAAGTTGCGTCATCAACCTCACTGTCTCCAAACCCTTCCTTCCCTTGGTCAGCGCCTTGAGAAATTGCATTCTGAAGATTGTTTTTGAGGATATTAACCATAGACTCATTGTACTTAGCTCGGTAATGCCAATTATGTGCATCTGTTGCCACCTGTTTTATTCGCTCCATAAGTTCTCTGTTCTTACGGTTTATAGTTTCCAACTCCGTCTCCTTTTCTCGAAGCTTCTTGCTTATGCCATCCTCTACAGTGTTTAGAAATGAGGCCATGTGTCTTTGCTTCATGTCTCTAACACCCTTTGCTAATTGCTCTTGCTGCTCAAATGTCAAAATGGTAAATGTTTAGCAATTCTGTATTCGTATGCTAATGGGAATATATATAAATCTATGACTGTAGTTGGTGAGCAAAAGCAAAAATAAAACTTCCCTTGAAAGGAAATTAAAAGCCCACTGAATTAAACTAAAAAAAAACAATTTAATAATGTTCAACATAAAGGGAAAAGAATCAGATACCGGCATGGTAGTCATTGCTATGCCAAACATGAATTTAAAAATTTGATGTAGATGGATGAGTATACCTGAATTTTGATGTACTGATCAAACTCTTCCTTTTGCCGTTCAAGCTCACTCCTTATATTGTCACCAAGTGACATGAGGACGGAGGATGTTGCTGTCATACTTCCGCTAGCAGAAGTGACAGATGAGTTGGGGCCCATCATCATCATATGAAAGCCTTAGCCCAGTTGATACCGGATTATGGTTTGGGATGCTAGCTGAACGGTCAACTTCATCCTGGCAGAGGTTATAATTCAATGAGATCTGGAGCTTCTGTTGCCTTGCAAGATCATCAGCCTCTCTAACTCGTTTGTTTGGCCGGAGAATAGAAGAATTGTGGTCATTCCCAAAATAATTTACTGGGTCAACTGTACATCCGACGGGTACTGTCAGGAATTCAATTGAGAAGACAAATAAGTTGAGCTCAGCATAAAGATAATCAATATGTATGCTACTCAATCCGATCAGGTGAATTATTAACAACAATGAAATTGTCAGTATGTTGGATTTGTGAACCACAAAGAGAAAATATAGATAAAAATATATTTAAGAAGATACAGCAATCTGTACAGCCCAAATTCCATAAGCACTCTTTCATGCAAGAGCAAGGTAGCCTAGACCAAAAGTTAGGCAGCAGACCAAGTAACTAAACCCCATAATGTGAACCTTCAGAACAAATATTTTAGAAGCTATTTATCATGATGACTTGTGAGCAAATGTAACATACAATAAGGTGTATCAATTTTGCCCCCTCTCGGTCCATCATTGATAATATCTCATTTTCATATGCTGCCTTCGTCAATTGCAGTTAGAAAGTGTAACCGAACTCTTCTTGTTTTCGGTTACTTAACAAAGTTCCAACTTCCAAGACATCCAATAGGCAACATCAAGCATAAATAAAAAGTAAATAAAGCAAACTACTTTTCTTGTTTTCTTCAGGTTAAACTTCAGTGACGTTAAAAGCTTTGCCCTAATTACCTGTTTAGGTGTTCAGAGTTATTGACAAATAGGTTGACATAGCCTAATTCTGAAACTTATGGGAATCATATCATCGGCTGTTAGGCTGGACAGAGACGAATCTGCTGTTTTTGAACAAGCTGAGCTAAATTGCATGTTTATGAACATCCAAGGTCAACTTCGACCACTAAAAACAAGATATACTCATCCATGACGAGGGACGGAAAATATTGTGGTTGCTACTGAGGGGACAGATGGAAGAGAGGAAAGTTTGATAGCTGATGAAGAGTAAAGATAGTGAACAAGAAATGTAAGCTGAAGAATTGATAAGTTTACAGCAAGCAGAGGGGTGGATTTTTGTAGTCAAACTTCTAGCTATGCCACATGCATATACCAAAGAATGCACAAGCATAACACCACGATAAGCCCAAACCTCCAACTAGCTAACTGAACATGGTTTTTTTTTTCCTCTCTTATCATCTTAACAGAATTTTCAAGGAATTCAACAAGTGTAAAAATTGGTTGAACTGACCCAGTTATTGTCTTAATTATTTTTGAAATTGGTTGAGCTGACCCAACAAGGGTGAAAATTCAACAAACATAACGAGTACAAGATCGCAATATGCTACTTATATATGTTAAATGTAACCCAAAAAAGTGTGTTTCTAGCGTACTAGTACACGTGTTCAGACAGTACATTCCCAACACTGGTTAAGACTTTGTCCACTTCTTTCTTTCTCTTAAGTTTGTAGCATTATCTCAAGAACTTAAAGATAACTTGGACACATACACTAAAAGAGTTAAACCTTAGAACATATCATACCATTTAACATAACCAAACCGTCATGCTTCTTAGACAATCCCATTTAATGCAACTAGAGTTGAGATGATAAATGAAATGAAGATACAAAAGCAAACAACAAAAAAAAAAATACTATGATAGCCTTCCAGTTTCTGTCATTCTGAAGGACCTTAAGTGTAAAAAGGATTTGAGTCATTATCCACTCATGCAAACCAAACTCCAAATACTAAAACTTGAGGCTGGAGAAGTCGATCACGTCAACTTTCCACTACTTTATTTCCGATACGGCGATACCCAACTAACCCTTTCCTTCTCCAAATCTTTAAAAGCAGTCAGAAATCTAATCCTTAAATATATTCAACCCACGGCAAATGGCAAAGAACACCTAATGGAACAGCTCAGAGTAAAGTAAATGTGATGAATGCAGGAGTGAGGGGCTTGGGAAAATAATATCAGTACTTACAATTCCCAAAGAGCTGAAGTTGGTGGTTTGGTGTACTAGTATTCAGCGGAAAACGATTATCATCCAGAAACATGGGAAGCGCATGATTGCTGTTGTTACCTCCGTACATTTTGATTAATTATTGTGCAATTTCAGCTTAATTTTACAGGCTTCTTCCTTCCCAAATGTTTTCACAGACAAGCAACTCCTGAATAATTTTATACAAAAATGCATATGTTAGTATGAATTCAAGATTGCTATTATAAGTAATTTCAAACATCCTTCCAACACATCACTAGCTAGAGGGAGGATTTGTGGGTTGAGTCAAGCAAGATAGGTAATCAAAAAGCAATACCAAGCCTTAGCCAAATAAGAGGGTATCATTAAAAATCCTATCATGAGATAGATCAAATATGAAGTATGAGTAAAGGAATGACAAGGTTTTGCGGATTGATTCAAGTTAGCATGCAATGCATACAAGGGTCAGGCAGTAGTATTACTAGAAACAAGTGCCATATGCTAATACTTCCATTAATTAATTTTGTCAGCATCTCTAGACCATATGAACAAACATGACATGAAAAATCATACTTGTATATGTGTAAACAGTAATTGAAGTGGTTAAGCAGTCAGTCACATGAAAGAAAATCCTAGGGAGTCACAAACCCGAAAGATACTCACACAGATTGAAATCCGGTAAAGATGCTTAAATGACACATGACAAGATGTGGATTCCTAGCATGTATGCATGGATCCTTCAACCTTTCGTGCAAACAAATTTACAGCTTCAGCAAATCATATCTTCACTTAAGACACAAAGTTAGTCCATAATCCTGCGCACCAAAGAGAGGGAGGCACCACCTGGCAGAAAATGGTTGAACCCTGAACCTCCTCTATCCAACCCAAGATAAAAGCAGGGGGGAACAAACAAAACAAAGGATCGCCAGGGTCCAGGGGAAGCTGCTAATGCCTTGATATCAAATTGGTGGCCAACTATATGAACTTCCTATCACTAAGATGTCAAAGTGTTGCTTAACACAGCAACTAAGTCACGGCTATGATCACTCGATCTATAAACACAAGCAAAACCACCCAAATTGATTACATATCAACCAACATCAAGATGGTCTTTCGCTCTCTACATCTAGTTCCTCCTACAAAACTCATCCATTATCCCTTTCATCCATATCCTTATAATTTTCACATATACAGGATTGACCACATATAACGCAAGATATGAAGATATACACAACATCAGCTTAAAAGGGGAGAAAATCTATCATTAATTCAACTTGTGACAAGAATCAACACACGTGTATGCAGATACTCATCGCTTCAAATATATCCTAAAATGAAGAAACAGCTAAAATCAAGATAGATAAGGTAATTAGATGAACTTTCAAAAAAATATATATATATTGTTTCGGGTGAAAACAATGGGACCTTGCCGAAGGTCCGCTGAAATGGAGAAGACTGGATTCGGTCCAAGTTGTGTTGGGCCGAAGGTTTCCTGCACAGTAAACACACGTAAACTAGCCTCGGGGGTGTTTCCGAGGAAGGCCCCTCCGATGCTAAAGTCAGTACAATGTGTAAAAGGAAGACACTATGCAAGAGAGTTTGTAGCTTGAGGCTTTTGTGGAATATTTCTGAATGCAAGAGTGAGCATATGAATTGGAATATGAATATCAACGTGTCTCTATGAATGTGTCAATATGATGGCTTTTATACCTCATCATATATGGTGAGGTTGGGCCTTAGCCCAATTGGAATGCTTTGTGGGCTGACCTTTGACTTTTGTGCAATTGGAGAGTTGAACCTTGACCTTGGGCTTTTAATTGGATCATTTAGTGCTTAGGCCCAATTTTGACTAAATTGGACCCAAACATATATAATTAGATGAACCCTAAAAAAATCCCAGCTTTTGTTAGTCAACACTAAACATGAACATTTACCATCCCAAATCAACCAAAAAAAATTAAAATAAAATCCCTAGATTCCCTTAAAATATAATCACAAACATAGATAAACAAACTCATCAAAAGCAGGGATAAGAAGAAATTAGTTTTTTTTTTTAAATAACAATAAATTAAATTGATTACCTTTAATAATTAATCTCCTTTGAATTCAACTTTCAGCAGAAAACCCAAGAACAGATCCTGCCAATTCAAAACATATCAACAAAATTAGGGCACACCCCATCAAATAAAAAATTAAAAAAATGAGCTTCATCCCATAAAAATCAAATCTTTACCCAGAAAAATTAAATCAACGAAGAATACAACAAGTTAAAATGAGCTAGAAACATCACAAACCTGGAAAAATGGGTATAAATTTATTTACAGAAAGATAAAGGAGAGAGAAAATTGATCAAGAAGAAGCGTGAAATGCCATAAATAAGATAGGAGAACTCATAAATTATGCACCCAGAAAAATGAAAGAAAAAATGGGGGGACAACAAAATATGGAAAAAAGAAAAAGGGAAAAAAAAGGGGGGTAAATGAATTTGTGGGAATTTTAAGGTGAGGAGAGAGAAAATGAGAATAATTGAGAGTGTGGAAGAAAGAAAAGGGGTGGGAGGTGGTGCAGGTGCTCCTGCTTGTGTTGCCGTTGTGTGTTGGGTAATGCTACTGGTTTTACGCAAACTCAATTCTTTCTTTTGAATTTAGCATACAAAATAAAATACACTAACAAAAAAAATATATTTTTTTAGTTGGTACACAAACTACATGATGATAAATGAGTAGAATAGTTGGTATAGATCAAATGTGAATTTCATGAATTATGTAGATGACTCGGTAAACTTTTTCTTTAGAGATTTTTTTTTATTAAAAATACTTCGTATAATAAATACTAGGGCTGGCAAATGGATCAGGTCGGGTTCATGTTCGGGTCACCTAAATTTCGGGTCAGCTACCCCCAACCCGAACCTAATCCATTTAATTTTTCGGGTTGAAAACCCTAACCTGAACCTGATATTTTCAGGTTCGGGTCAACCCGAAATTGACCTTATTTGACCTGATTTTTAATTTGGGTTAAAATCAGGTTTCTTTGACCTGAAATTAACCCGACCCAAACCTGATATATTCAGGTTTGGGTTAACCTAAAATTGACCTGAATAACTTTTTTTTTCATTTCAAATACAAGTTGTTCAGGTTAAGCATTTTAATTCAAACCAAAATTAAATAGCTTAGTCTAACAAAGTAACAATCCTACTTAACGATAATAAACCAATAAAAATTGTAATTCACTAATTACAAACCAAAGATAAAGTTTTAATAACACAAATTACAGTTTTCAAAAAATAATAGAAGATGCAATAAGATTTTCATTTGGATTAAGATCGGGCGATGTTGGGACTGTCAATTTGTCATGGTTGTCATCCTTGTTCACCACCTCAAGCTTCAAAATTGATCCACAACATTTCCAATTGAACATGGGTGGGCTACTTCTTGCTGCCAAACCTATAAAGAAAAACAACACTAACATAATTAAAACATGCAATTCTAAATCAGACTATATTATCTAGATCTAACTAGTAAGATCTAAATTAAAACATGCATGCTCATGATAAACAAAAGTAAACAACAAATATTAGCAAGAATTACCATAACATAGACAACATTTAACAATAAAAATTAGCATTAACAATAAAAAATTAGCAAAAACAACCGTATAATAACATAATCAACAACATTTAACATCAGAATTTAGTAATAACACTCGAAAATTAGCATGTAAAAAACTAAAATAAACGGAAGCAAGTAAATATAAAATTAACAACAGAAGAATTAGAAAATAAACAAAACTAGCATATAAAAAACACGAAAAAAAAAAACAGAAAATAAATTAAGAAGCAAGATAGCTTTGATGAAGGAGAGGAATTCGTGGAGGAGTGAAGGATTCAAGTCGTCAAGGAAATGACAATGGTAAAGTTGGGCTTAACGGAACTACCTCTGTCGAATTCAACAATGAGTATTTGAGGAGAGAGAAAATTAAAGAGAGAGAAGTGAGGGGAAAAACGGCTGAAGATCATTGAGGGGAAATGAGTTCATTTAGGGTATTGAATTTATGTATGGAAGCCTCTTTGTGAATTTGGGCTGGGCTTAATAAGCTTTTTACGTTTTTTTTCTTTTTCTTACTTAAATTAGTTCGGGTTATCAGGTCGGGTTCGGGTTGACCCGACCTGATTTTGACCTGAAATTTATTTCGGGTTAAGTGGGTCGTTTTCGGGTTGAGATTTTCAACCTTAACCTAACCCATTTAATTTCGGGTTCGGGTTCGTGTCGACCCATTTAAGTTTTCGGGTCGGAAACCTCAACCCTAACCCGCTTTTTTCAGATCGGGTTCGGGTCGGGTCAGTTTTTACCAGCCCTAATAAATACGAATTAGTTTAGGTATGTTATCGTTAAGTTAAAAAGTTGTGTATATCCTGTAAAAAAAATGTTGTATACGGAAAATAGTTATACTTATATTTTTTTTTTTTCTTGAAATGTAGCAAGGAGAGTGATCTCGATCGGTTTGCATATTTACTTTTTTTAAGTCTTTTATATTGTTTCCATTTTGAAAACATTTTCCCACATGGGGCCTTTCATGAGTAACAAAAAACTTAAAGTTCTTGAAATTTATTGATTAAGAACTATAATCATATGAGTAGTGTTTAAAAAAATAATAATAAAACAAACAAAACTAATGTTTTCTTGATAATTTCAATGAGAAAAGCCAAGTTTATCTCTTTGCTAAACAAATTTGTTTATCTATTCATTTCTACATATTCCTTTCACAAATTTTTATATGCAACCTATTCTACCGTCCAGCAGGGGTTACTTGAGTTTCTCGGTCAGGGATTACTTGAGTTTTCGGGGTTACTCGAGTTTCTTGGTCAGGGGTTACTCGAGTTTCTTGGTCAGGAGTTACTCGAATTTTTCGGTCAGAGGTTACTCAAGTTTTTCGATCAGGGGTTACTCGAGTTTTCGAGGTTACTCGAGTTTCCCAGACATGGGTTACTCGAGTCACAATTTTTGGAATGCGGCCTGCCCGAGAAACTTGAGTAACCCTTGACTAAGAAAATCAAGTAACCCTTAACTGAGTGACCCTTAACCGAGTTGACCCCTCGCTTTGAGTAACCCCTGCCCGAACCCCTCAAGTAACCCCCTAGCCAAGTAATTCAAGTAACCCCTGATTGAAAAACTCAAGTAACCCTTGACTGAAAAACTCAGATAACCTATTACAAAAAAAAAAAAAAAAAAAACTTGGGTAACCTTTGCCATATGGTATGACCTGCTGCACCAAAAATTTGTCATATTTCTTTTGTGTGTTTTTAAGTGTTACACTAGGTCTTGTTTATTTCACCTTATTTTTGCTTATCTGATCTGGTTTGATTGTCACATTTAACCAAACTTTGGCCTTAATAATGTGTTTGGGTAAAGGAGGGGATGAAAAAAAGGGGAGGGATGAGAAGAGAAGGGAGAGAGAATTGTGATGAGTTTTCATTCCAAATCTCTCAATTGTTCGAAGGATCAATTTACTACGATCTAATCTCTCCATTTTTCTTCCCTAAATTTTCTTCCTTTCTCATTTGTTATCCATAAGAAAGATATTCAATCTCTCTATTTCCCTTCCCTTCCTTTCCCTCTATTTCTTTTAATCCAAACACATTGTAAGTGTATGCTAATCTATAAGGACAAAAAAAATATCAAGCAGGGTCTTGTTAGATTCGTAATAATGTGCATTTTATGAATATGTAATAATTATAATTTATTTCATTATGAAAATAAAGATATTTAACAATAAAAAGCTACACATAAAGCGATGATATGATCTTATTTTTTCTGATCTAACTTTTTTTTACAGGAAGAAAAATTATTTCATTAATGTCATATTACATATAGCCAAACGACACTTACAAGTAATTCCTAGGAAAATTAGAATCCCAACACAAGTACAAATCACCTTAGAACTATATACATCGCATATTCGATCAATGATCGTTTTAATAAAAAAAATTCATCCGAAACAATGCAATATGTAAGTTAGTACTATTCGGCTTGAGATTCATTGATGAATAGTTGTTTGAGTGAAAAATACTCATATGGTCTTCTAGATACTTTCGGAGATTACGAAACCCTAAATCTTCAAACTTCGATAGACAAATTAAAAATGAAATTAACCCTAATAGAATAACCATCATCTCAAAGATGGGATTCATTTATTGAAAGCAATTAAAAAGTTTTTTAAGTTTTTTGAGGCTTACCACCGGTAGAAACACCGATTAAAGCCCCTACAAATATTCACAAAAGACACCTGGAGAAAAGAGATGAAAGAGAAATAGAAAAAATGAGAAGAGTGAAAAAATTAAAAGCCTTTAAAAAGTAGAAAAATTCTAGCAATTAAGACTAAAAAAACCCTCCCAAAATAGAAACCCTAAAGGGAACCAGAAAATCCTCTACTTCTTAACTAAATTTATTTATTTATTTATTTCTGAAATAAGTAAAAATAAGTTGATTTAAACAAGGTCTTAAAGTAGCAAACATATGTTGACTGTTAAGACACAACTTTGACTATTGTTTTTCCAATTATATGTTAGTAAAATTTATAATGAAATTAATATTATAGAAGTATACATTATGAAGAATCCAAAAAAAATTATAAAAAAATAAAAATAGAGCATACGACAACATTTGATTTTTTAGAATTAGTTAATGAGTCAAGTCAAAAATCATTATGTGAATAGTGAATATATTTAAAGCATAACACTTATAAAAATAGGGAGATAGTAAATTTCATGAAGTATAATTTTTCATTTCTTGTTTGGTTGGTATTAAGGATTTACAATTTTTGAGAAAGGAGAGTGAGGGATAGCTCAAGTGGTTAGAGCTTCCTTCCCGACTTCAGAAGATCCTGAGATCAATTCTCACTCTCGTCCTTGTGGCTCTCTAAACACCAAAAAAAATAAAATATTACCAAGGGCGTGTTTTACTGTTTAGAAAATGTTAGACATAGCTCTTAGGGCTACATGTAAGCATTAAATTTACACTTGAAAATCGTAAAAAGTTAAGAAATCATCAAAATATAAACACTAATTACACTGATTTATGCGTGTTTTTGTCATGAATTTTTAATTTTATATAATTTCCAATAGTGTACATATAATATTACCCTTAATGTTTTGTGAGAAATGAAAATTTTCATGTAGTTTTAATTCTCTCATTTTTTGCATTTTGTTGTCAACCAAATAACAAGCTTTTGTACAAAATTTTCCTTATACATTATCAATTTTACTAAAGTCTAGATGATTCCCCCCTAATTGTTCACCCCAAAAATCCAAATAATCGATAAAGCAAAGATTCATAATAATCCTAGATCATTCTTTTAAAATGATGAAGAAATTTATTTATTATTTTATTGAATTAAAATCTCAAAAATTAAGAAAATTGTTTGATTTTGGAAAAGGTAGGACCCACCACCGGCAAAATTCAGGAATCGCGTTCATCAGTCATTAACTACTCACATCAGTCATCACGCTGCCCACCCTCCTTCTCATCTTCCCTCCCTTCTCGTTTTCCCACCAATTTTTTCGTCTTTTTCTACCTTTTTTTTTTTAAAAAAAAATGCCTTTTGAATTTTCTATAATCTTTATTTATTTATTTATTTAAAAGTGATTTCACAAATATACCCCTATATCTCCACTTCCAAGGTTTGATTCCAAATCCTGACACTTTCCACTTGCTTGTTGTCGTCTTGTTTTGACTTATACTTAAAGGGTATTTCCGTCTTTCACTTTATGAAAATAAAATAAACAATACTTCATCCGTTCTGTTTTACTTGACCCGTTTTGACTTTTACAATATTTACCACCTCTCCTTTGACCATCTATTGTGAATGATATGTAGGAAAAATATATTCATATGATATCTTTTTTAATTCGTCTCAATAAGTACTATCGTAATATATAACTTTTATAATTTTTACTTATGAAGAATTAAAGTTATTGATGGCTGAAGTTTTGCATTGACAAGCGTGATAAAAGAAACAGGTCAAGTAAAAAAGAACAGAAGAAGTAGTAAGTAGTTATTTTTAATTTAATTTTTTAGGTGGGAGATAGTGGAATGGATTCGAGTAAGCACGATAATAACGTGGGTAAAGTTAATAGGGGAGATTAGTGAGTGGCTAAGAACTTAACAAGGTGGATTATGTAAATGTGGTATGATTTATGAATGCTAAAAGTCAATTGCATCCAACTAAGATTATGGAGAAAGACTCAAAGAGAATATGTTCATTTTGGACCTGCCCAAATTCATGTCATATGCCAATTATGTCACTTTTGCTTGGACTTTTATTATTTGGATCTTAGAGTGATTTCATATTTCAATATTTGCATTCACTTCCCATTGTTGTAATTATTATCAAATACCAATTAACGGTCGATGTAGTGGTGATTGAGATTATATTTGGTAGGGAGGATCGTGTATTCGATCCCACCCAATAACAATTAGAAGGACACTGGAACCTAACCACCCATAATTGATCTTGAATCCGGATTAGCCCAAAGAGTGAACCGGATGAAACAAAAAAAAAAAAAAAATTTATCAAATACTCTCTTCGTTTTCATAAGTTTTACCCACTTTTTGTTTTCACCCATTTATCTAAAACTATGCTTAGGGTCTATTCTGTTCACCTTATTTTCACTTATTTCAGGTGTAATAAGTTCAGATAAGTTCAGTTCAGCTTTAATAAGTTTTGATAAGGGTTATCCAAGTACAAATTACAACTAAAATAAGTTTTAATAAGATCTAATAAGTTTAGATAAGTTTATCTAAAAAAAAATAGCCTAATAACTGATGTAGCAATGATATAAAGTGTTAATATGAAGATTGCGCTAATCTTCCGCTTATTTCTTTTATGAACTGTTTTCAAATGGCCACAATTACATTGCGGCCATTGAATAAAATTAGATCACAACCATTTATTTTTTATTGACCAATGTAAACCATTGATATGGTTTACTTTTTATTTTATAATTAAAAAAAAAAATTGACAAAAAAATCCATGTTCTTATCAGTTATCTTTCAGTTTCTTCGATTCTTTGTTTGCTTAGTATTATTTTCCCTTCATATAATCTTTGTTCGCCAGTTTGTGGGGTTATTTTCATTGAAATTTGTGAATAATTTTATGCTTTTGATCTTCCTTAGCTGGAATTTATTATTTGTGATTGCGTCCATTAATTATAGGTTTTGGGATGTGAATTGTATAAAAATTAGGAAAAATGGAAATTAAAAATCCAACATATGCACTTTCTTCTCTTAAAAATTCAACTTTTATTATATTTCTCAAAAATCCAACCTTTATACCTCAACTTCTTCCATAAATCCCCTTGGCATTTAAAAAGCCTTTTTTTTTTTTTTAATTCCCTCACTTTCCCTTCTCACTCCTCCTCTTTCTCTTTCCTCTCTCATCAATTACGGAAACAACACAACATCTACGCTGGTGCCACCAATTCCGCCACCGCACAACAACTCACCTCGCAGCCCCTACTCGCCTCCCCACCTAGCCACCTCCCAACCGTCATCACCTCAACTACCACCCTACCAAATAAAACCAAACCACCACCACTTCACCTTTACCCCTAACCGAAACCACCAAACCAAACCAAAATCACCTCCAACCACTTCCCCTGACTGCAACCTCCACTGCCACCACGATTTCTATTCTCTTGGTGCGAGAATCAACACCCAGAAACTTCATCTCGCCATTTTGAAACCAAGCCACCTTTGTTGTTTTTCCGGCGAGAATCCACCAAAAAAACCCACGATTTTCGCCAGGAAATTTAAAAATCACAAAAAAAAAATAAATAAAATTGAACCCATTCCTTTGTTTTTCGAACCAATTAACCCAGAAGATTTGTTTAAACGTCGCCCTCAAACGCTAATTTGTGCTCAATTTGGTAGTGGGTTTGTAGGTGGTAGTTTTTGTGGGATTTCGTGGGTTTTGTGAGGTTGTAGGTAGTGGGTTTTATGGTTTTCTAGTGTAGTGTGGTGGTCGTCAGAATTTGAATTTGGAAGAGGTTTTGTGGTGATGGTGGTTGTTTGGTGATTGTGGATGGTGAAGTGGTGATTACGAGTGGCAAATTGGTATTGTGGGTGGCGAATGGGGGCTGCAACTGACGGTTTAGGTTGGTGGTGATGGTGGTTATTTGATGTTGTGGGCTGTGCGTGCGGGTGTTGTGGGTTGTGATTGTGGGTGGCGAGGGGAATGTGGTTGCTGGGTTTCGGTGGCCGGTGGGCACTGGGGAATGGGGTTGCTGGGTTTTCTGGTGGGCGGTGGGGAATTGTGGTTACTGGGTTTTCCGGTGGGCGGTGGGGAAATGCGATTGCTGGGTTCGGGTGGCCGACGGGGATATGGTGGTTAAGGAAGGAGGGTGGCCTGGGGTTGGGTTTTTTGAATTTTTTTTGTTTTTTAATAATAAAAAAATAATTAACAAATTTATGGCTGACACATGACATATAATGGAGAAGGTGGGGTATAAAAGTTGGTTTTTTGAGGAATAAAATGAAGGTTGGATTTTCAAGAGAAGAAAGTGCAAAGGTTGGAATTTTCTTTTCCATTTTTCTTGAAAATTATTTAGGAAAAATAATGGAGAATTGGAGAAATCTGATAGTTGTCAAAGATTTGGCCAAGGTCGATGTGTTGATAATCTTATTCAAAGTGGTAGCCAGTTTGTTTGGGTCATATAGATGCCAATTTATTACCAGACTTTATAATAATCAAATTGAAGTTCAATAAACGAAATTTGATCAATTTATTGAATGAAGTTACATATGGTATGATGCAGAATACTTGTATATACTCAGATTTGATTGATTTTTATCTTATACAATCCCGAAAGTGATCTATGGTTCAATTGATGGTATGTACTACGGAGTATAATCTTATTCAAAGTGGTAGCCAGTTTTTTTTTTTTTCAATTTTTTTCGTAAAAGTAAAAATAAAAAATAAATTATATCAACGGTTTACATTAGTCAATAAAATTAAACTGTTGAGATTTGATTTAATACAATGGCTACAATTTATTGTAACCACTGAAAAGTCATCCTTATATAACAACTTTTTTTTTACATTATTTCTTTTAGAAGATCAAGGAGCTTCAATGTTTTTCTAATTTCTAAAACATACGGTGTTGAGGGAAAAAATACCTCGTATACGTGGACCAATCCCGTAGTGACACGTGGCCCAGTTATAGGGTGATACGTGTCACCACAGGAAGATGCCACGCATTCAGCTCAAGAGCACCCAAGGTTTTCAGGCCGATCTCGTAGCGACACGTGGCCCAGTTAGATGGTGACACGTGTCATCACAAGAAGATGCCACGTGTTTAGGGCATATGTTCCCTTTAAATCAGCACGCCAAAGAGGCCTAACAACGTCAGGGCCCAAATCCCGAGAGATATCAATGAAAGCCGCAAAGCGGCGCCCCCAAAGTAACACGTGGCATCTGCTTATTGCGCAGCCAATCACGTCACGTAAATCTAGGGTACAAACCCTAGAAAGGGGCACGAGTCCCACCCCTATAAATACCCCAATCATTTATGATGGGAGGGATGGATTAAGACATTTACAAAAAACAGAGCATTAAATAGCTCCAACTTCTCTCTACTTTCTCTCTCTAGCCTTTTCCGCTCCGATCACTAACTTGATCGTCGGAGGCGAATATTTCGTTAACCGGAATATTCGTTGATTTGCAGGTTGGACCGTCTCGTGGCCAGGAGAGCGTGACCAGTATCCCAGGAAATCCAAAAAATACCCGAAACATTTGGCGCCGTCTGTGGGGATACTCGTACGTTATGGCGATAGACGGTCAGACACCTAATCCAGGCGAGGATGGACATGTAGAGGATATAATCCCTACAATCCGTACTAGCGATCCGCTGATAGCCACATTTCAAGAAGCTGATGACCCTCCTGTTACAGCAGCCTCTCTTAAGGCCGTGCTTAACAAACTCAAAAAAGAGATTGAGAGCAATGGAGCCTCTACCTCTAGGCAGCCGCCCAGGAGAGAGGAACAAAGGGCTCCAAAGAAGACGCACAACAAAGCAGTCCATGCAACAGACGCTGGAAACACTCCCTTTTGAAGGCCGACTGGAAGGTCCCCGAGGGTACCACAGACTAATTTCTCTGATTTTCTGGCGAAAACACAGTCGGCTGGGGGGAGGGGTAGGCAGCCTCGAGGAGAGGAGCCTGAGCCGTCCAGACGATGGAAGGACGCAAGGGATTACCTTCGGCATAAGCAGCGGGAGCGTGCCGCCTACTCGGACACGGCCTTAACCCCAACTATCACTAGTAGAAAAAAAAGCATTAGGCAACGGTTCAAACCCGGTCTAAGGCACCGGTTTGAACCGCTGCCTATTTGAGGGGTGCCAAAAACCTGCTATTTGGCACCGGTTCAAAACCGGTGCCATAGGGTTTAATAGGCACCGATTAACCGGTGCCATAGGGTAGAATAGGCACCGGTTAACCGGTGCCTAATACTGCTCTCCCGCCATTTTTTTTGGGTGGTGGATAGTTTAGGCACCGGTTCCTGCCTAACCGGTGCCTTTTGTATAATTTTTTTTTTCGTTTTTTTTTTTCCATCGTGCAATAATATTTTTTTAAAAAAACCTGCAATAATAATAACCTGTAATTCCAGCAATTATATTAAATATAATAATTAATAATTTTATTATTATAATAACTAATAATAATATTATTAATTATTATATACAAAAATAATATTAGATACAAGAATTCAATTATATATATATAGATATAAATATTCCCAAACGCAATACAAAAAAAAAAGTTGCTTACATATACAAATAATAGTAAGTACACATATATAATGAATAATAAGTTATATATAGTTCAAAAGTTAACATAAATAATTTACAATTACAATGCATGCCATTTACATGTTGAAGGTGATGAAAGACGCCAACATGTCACGAACTTCATTAAACTCCTTGATTGTCAACGGACCATCCTTTTGGACCTTGCAAAACTTGAAATACAAAAACATTATTTTAAAAATAATTAATTAGGCAAAAAATATGTATTTTATCAAATATTACCTATACGACTTCTATATAGCCCATTTACTACATTACTTATCAAATATACTATTTCTTTCTCATAACATGCCAATATTGGATAGTTGTATGTGTGTAAGCCCTAAAATTGTATAGGAGAACATTTTGTTAAGGTTTATGACGGTTTTTACCCAAAATGGCCCGAATATGGCCTATATGACCTTACTTTGCCCATTTCCTACATTTCTTATTAAATGAACTTTATTTATCTCATAAAATGTCAATATTATCTAGTTATAGGTGTATAAGGAAAGAAATCACATCAAAAGAGCATATTAACACAAAATGGCCCTAATATGGCCCATATGACTTCTATTCAGCCCATTTTCTACCTTTCTTGTGAAATAGCCTTTTTGTTTCTCATAACATGTCATTGTTGGATAATATTAGGTGTCTAAGGCTAGAAATCACATCAATATAGCATTTCAAGAAGTTTAACAACGCATTTTACTCAACATGGCCCAAATAGGGCTTATATGACTTCTATGTAGCCCATTTTCTACATTACTTATCAAATGAACTATTTCTTTCTCATAACATGTCAATGTTGGGTAGTTGTATGTGTGTAAGCCCTAAAATTGTATAGGAGAGCATTTTATTAAGGTTTATGACGCTTTTTACTCAAAATGGCCCGAATATGGCCTATATGACCTTACTTTGCCCATTTCCTACATTTCTTATTAAATGAACTTTATTTATCTCATAACATGTCAATATTATCTAGTTATATGTGTATAAGGAAAGAAATCACATCAAAAGAGCATATTAACACAAAATGGCCCTAACATGGCACATATGAATCTATTCAGCCCATTTTCTACCTTTCTTGTGAAATAGCTTTTTTGTTTCTCATAACATGCCATTGTTGGGTAATATTAAGTGTCTAAGGCGTGAAATCACATCAATATAGCATTTCAAGAAGTTTTAGGACTTACCTCATCAAGCTGTTGAGTGTCCGTACAATGAGTCACAATGTCAAGCATGAATCTCATCACATACAAAGCACAATCAAGTCCATTCTCTTGTTGTGCGCACTAGCATATGACAAACAAATCACATCAGTGAAACATGCAAAGGAAATAAGCAAATATTTACTACCATAGATTTTCAAGATAATCACAATAACATCATGTAATTTACCAACGGTGTCTTCCATGTTGGACCCTTTGGAGCACGACAATGTAGCTTCTTCATAACACTGTAGTATAAAAAAATAAAATCAAATTTGATTAGTCATATTATTACTAAATTAGTTATTATTAGCAATAATCATCACTATAGGTTGCTATATATATTTACTTTTGCAATATAGACTTCACGAGCCACTTCTCCGATGATCGAGCTGAATCAAGGTGATAAATTGTGTTAGTGGAATTACAAATCACCATGAGGCTCCAATGCTCCCTACATAAGTTCACAATAGACAAGGTAATTAATATTTAGGAGTCAACATATAATGAGGCCAAATCGATTGAATTTGACATGGTTAGACTTACTCTCTATAACATGGGGCGAATATGAACTTGTCTCCCGCACGCGTTGATTCCCTTATACTCTGTTCAACATAGTACAACACGTCATGGGGGTTGCCTATGATTTTAGTAGTGGATAACTGCTCGGGGCATAACCACCCAACTTTACAAGGAGAATCAGTGTCAGTTAAGTGCTCCTGTAGTGCTTTGCGTGCATGAACATTGATTAATTTATCAGATGTAGGATAATCACCATCAATTTGAATAACTTGAAAAAAGTATAGATTATGTGGGCATTGAAGTACCTCATGAATGTTTGAATGAGGGAAATGTTAAGCTTTGCACCACGTAGAAATTCCTTCACATCTTCTTTGCTGATCCATGCAATTGCATCCTCATCATAGTGGAACATTGCGTTAGGAAGTGCAAATTCCATGGGATCGACCAAATGACAAGCACGGCTGTGAAGAAAGGTCATGTCAGTAGAGAGCGATTGAAGAACAATGTCTTCAACAAGTGGAGTAGGTGGCATGTGTGAACCTTTCGAAGAGTGCAACTTCGACGCTTGTTCACTCTTGGACTGTTGTTCACTTAGCTTCTTCTTAGGTTGATCAATTCTTTTAGGCTTCTCCACCCTCGTTCTCTTTGAAGTTTTTCTTCCATTGGAAATCTGAAATAGTTTGAGAAATAATAAGTTTCAACTCACAATCACTTACAATTGGACCCAAAAACTTAGAACTTGGCAATTTTTATGTAATTTCAAATGACAAACACTTATAAATATGTGATTATGAGTTGTTTTGAGATGCAAGGAGTTTATAAGTTGAGAAATGAAGAAAATAGCCAAGTGAGTAGCCATTTCGGGTCAAAATGGCTTTTTTTGATGAATTGGACCCAAAAACTTAGAACTTGGCGATTTTTATGTAATTTCAAATGACAAACACTTATAAATATGTGATTATGAGTTGTTTTGAGATGCAAGGAGTTTATAAGTTGAGAAATGAAGAAAATAGGCAGGTGAGTAGCCATTTCGGGTCAGAATGGCTTTTTTTGATGAATTGGACCCAAAAACTTAGAACTTGCCATTTTCATGTAATTTCAAATGACAAACACTTATAAATATGTGATTATGAGTTGTTTTGAGATGCAAGGAGTTTATAAGTTGAGAAATGAAGAAAATAGCCAAGTGAGTAGCCATTTCGGGTCAAAATGGCTTTTTTTGATGAATTGGACCCAAAAACTTAGAACTTGGCGATTTTTATGTAATTTCAAATGACAAACACTTATAAATATGTGATTATGAGTTGTTTTGAGATGCAAGGAGTTTATAAGTTGAGAAATGAAGAAAATAGGCAAGTAAGTAGCTAATTTACCTCCTTATTAATCAACTTCACCCATGCACGTGGCCAATCAACGAAGCTACCTACAGCTTGCCAAAGCGCTGTTATCTCAACCTCCTCTATCGGTACGGGTAGTGGGATTTCTTTGAACCCCACAACCACTAAATCGATCCCAACCGAGTAATGATGTGGCCCTGCCGTAGCACCCGTCGTCGGTTGGGCAGTACCATACGCCACCAAACTCAACACGGTACTATTTGCATGCCCCGGGGCTAGAAGTGCACACCGGGTGTCTTCCTACACAAGTATATATATAAAAAGAAGATAGTTAAATAGGACTTTTACAACAGCATAGATATAACAAAATTCATTAAGGTAGAGGGTTACAAATCACCTGTAACTCTGGAAATTCATGCGGTGTTGGATTTTCAAGCTCCCTCAAGTCCGCATGTGTAGGAGTAGGAACCTGCAACAGTATATCAATCATTGCACCTAAAATCTCAATTAACTCGGTATTTTAAAACTTTTAATAACCCAATTGATTTTACCTGAGGTGGCACATCTTCACCACGTATCTCATCTCCTCCATGTCTATCACCTTCTCCTTGTCCTTCTGGTTCAGAACATGAGTCGACCGGGGTACGAGTGAGGAACGGCAAAGTCGGTAAGTTCATCAGCTTCGTCCAAGCATTCAATTCACCAACTAACTCGTTGCGTACTTGTTCCTTAATTGATGCCACCTTGGCATCCAACTCCCCCGGTGAGTTAACACTGGCTCGAGATCTACTCGATTTTGTGTATTCGGGATCCATCACCTTATTCCATCCAAGCAATGACCCTCCCGAACCTACTACTCGTCCTGGATGGTATGGCCTTCCCAAAGCCATGGTGAAAGGGTCATTCTCCACACTTGGTTCAAATTTGCCCTCCACCATCTCTTGAGTGTGCTCAAGCTATAACATAAGGAAAAATGAGGTCAGTAAAACAGTTAATGGTTTGTACAGTGATTAAATGCAAAAGTGACTTAATTTCAACAATTCATTGGTAACTTACTAGCTTATCTGCCAGTTTTTTGGCTTCCGGACCCTTGATGAACCATTTTCCGGTTTTCTTATCAAACGAATGGAGAGAACAAAAGAAATCACCGGCACGACTCACCAATGTAGTGATCGTGGAACTAGAGGGTTCCTTCGATGCCACTAGAAGCGTTTTAGGGTATAAACCCGAAGCGGCCCACTCAGGTCTCTTTTCAGCAAAAGTCTTAGGACCCATACGATGGACGTATTCCTTCTTTTCTGCATTCGCTTGATTTTTCTCTCGAAGTTCCTACAAAACAAAAAATGTTAGTCTCATTAATACAAAAAGTGTCAAGCTATTATTCAATTGACATCAGATTTACACAAACTTACAATGGCTTTCTTTTGACTCTTCATTCTAACGAACTCTTCCCAATCATCTTTTGACACGGTCAACCATATTTGCCACGGGAGACGGTTATCCTCTTTGGCATTCTTCTTCTTTGTTTGCACCTTCTTCTTCTTATGGATCCACCGATTAGTCAACTTGGTCTTAAAGCCTCTGAATCTTTCCCCTAATAAAGAGACAAACACCCTTTTCTTCTCGGGATCATTAGGAATAGAAAACTGCCTCTGCAAGCACAAATTAAAACCGATTATTAGTTTCTATTTAAAACCAATCATAAGGTTAAGGTATCTTAAATTGTCTAAATGTGCCAAAAACACACTTACCCTTGTATCATCCCAAAATGCTTGAATCAAACCCGGAGGTACTTGCCGCATTACAAGTGTAATGGGGATTTTCCGCGAACATAAGCCAACTTGATTAGCATATTGTCGACGCCATTTGGGCCCGGGTTGGCCTTTGTTGTCATACTCCAAGACCATGGGACCGTCCGGTTTCTTAAAGCTTCTCGTCGGACCCCTTGTTTTCCTTTCAGCCGGTGCCTTTTCCCCCCCTCCACCACTTGTGTTGTTTTCATCTTGTCCTTGGCCTTGACTTTCAGGAGTCGGGTTCTCACCAACAATCTCACGTGCTGTATTTACAATGGCCGGTGCACGTTCAGCTGACATTTCAAAATCGTCAAGCCTACGCTCGAACTCATCTTGAGCCTGATCCTCTGGCTCACCCAAGTCATCCTCCTTATTCACATCATAAGGAGTATCACTATCATCGGAGTCGTCATCCTCGTACTCGTCCTCATACTCATCATCGTCAATGTCCTCTACCAAACGAGGATCATGATCGTCCGCCATGAGATATAAGCACCTGTCAAAGCAATCATAAAACAATATTAGTGTATAGTAAAGTATATGCATGATAGTTATTATGGTTATGTAGAAGCTATTTTAGCCATTTTCACCTACTTATTATGGTCCTATAACCTTGTATATGCATGATAATGAGTACAAAATGCCAATTTCAATCTACATATGGAAAATAGGTTGTTAGAATGAATAAATGTTAGTTCATACACAAAACAAAGGAGTTGGGTTAAGTAGAAGCTATTTATGCCAGTTTCACTTACTTATGGTCCTATAACCTTGTATATGCATGATAATGAGTACACTTAGGCAATTTCAAACTACAAATATATCATTTTCGCCTACTTATGCTCCTATATACATGATAACTAAACTATATTTGCAATGAAACCATTACTAACTTTTAATCAAACTACCTCATTCTGAAATTCCTTCGTTGTGGTCTGATCGCATATAACCTGCTTCGTTGTCTATGTCATTTAGTACTCCAGGTCTAGGAACATTGAAAGGTGCTGAATCATCAAACGCATCATATTCTTCCTCATCCTCAACATCTCCAATGCCTAGGATTCTTCTTTTTCCAGCTAGCACTATAGACCATTTTGAATCCATTGGGTCAGTTACGTAGAACACTTGCTTAGCTTGAGATGCAAGGATAAATGGTTCCGCACTATCATTCAAGTGGCCAAGATCTACAAGAGTAAAGTCCTCATGTTTGACGTTACGCATGATATTATCAACCCACTTACACTTGAAAAGAGCAACCGTGAAGTCACAATAATCAAGCTCCCATATTTCTTGAATTCGACCATAGTATGACAACTCTGCATCGACAGGTGATTTATCATTAGAACTTGCAAACTCCCTTGACAATGCCACAAGAGTTACACCACTGTTTTGGGTGGAGGAAGATTTCAAATCACGAGCCTCGGTCCAAAAAGTGTACCCGTTGATGTCATATCCCTCAAATGAACGGACATCATCCCTAGGACTGTACACAAGCCACCATACTGTATCGGTCACATTAGTATCATTCAATCCACTCATTACTCGTTCACGAAACCAATCAACAAATTTCTTATTGTGCAACTGCATAAGTGCCCTTTCACCTTTGGATGGAAATTCGGCACGCAAACAAGCCATGTGCTCGTCTAATTATGGCTGCACATCTGAAACATGGTGCAACACATAAAGGTGTGCTTGTAAGAACTGATCTCGGTCTGGTGACATTCGTTTCGACCCAATTGTGCCATGACCATCAAGTCTACCTTCATGTCGAGAAGTAGAAAGAACAATAGGTTGAGAAAGGGCTATGTAGTCCGCCACAAAGTTACCTATCTCCTCACCCATTGTCCCTTGCATTATACTTCCTTCAGGTTGAGCTCGGTTCCGTACTTTATCTTGTAATGTACCCATGTGTCTTTCAAAAGGGTAGCACCACCTCATGAACACTGGACCGCACAACTTAATCTCACGCACCAAATGAAGAACCAGATGAACCATTATGTCAAAAAATGAGGGTGGGAAATACATCTCAAATTTGCACAAAGTCACAACCACATCAGCTTGCAAAGCATCTAGTGTACAAGGATCAAGAACTTTGCTACAAATTGTATTGAAAAACAAACAAAGGCTTGTAATCGCTTCCCTCACGTGTTTCGGTAGAATACCACGGATTGCAATCGGTAGGAATACTTACATCATAATGTGACAATCATGGGATTTCATACTTGTCAGCTTCAATTCTCCATTTAAGGTTACAAATCTTTTCATGTTAGATGAGTACCCTGATGGAACCTTAATGCCGTACAAACATGCACAAAACATACGTTTCTCTACCCTTGACAATGTATAGCAAGCTGGGGGTAAATTAATTCTTTTCATCCTTCCCTTTACCCTTAACTTTCTTCTTTGACGCATCTTTGGCCTTTCCCTTTCCCTTTCCCTTGCTCTTCTCCTTCCCCTTTTTCGAAACACTTTCATCTTCTATTCTCGGCTCCTTTCCCTTTCTGACCTTTTCTTGAGGCCACAATTCTGGACGAATCCCCATCTCTTGCAAATCTAACCGTGCACCCTTTTCGTCCTTTGTTTTGCCTGGGAGATTCATAAGCGTCCCCAAAAGAGCATCACACACATTCTTCTCTATATGCATCACATCAAGACAATTCCTAACGTCATGTTCTCTCTAGTACGACAGCTTCCAAAAGATTGATTCTTTCTTAAACAGAGCAGCTGAGACCACAATTTTTTCTGATTTTCCAAACACCGTTTGTATCCCTTTCACCCGAGCACTAATCTCAGCACCAGTCAATGGTCTAGACGCAGTATCCTCTTCCACGGTTCCATCGAAAGCCTTTTTCTGCCTACGGTACGGGTGATCACGCCTAAGGAACATTCGAGTCCGTAGGTACACATCTTTGTGAGAATGAGTCAGGTATACGCTTGATGTGTCATCAATACATATGGGGCATGCTTTTTTCCCTTTGACCTTGTACCCACACAAGTTGCCATATGCAGGGAAGTCATTCATGGTCCACATAAGGGCTGCACGCAATGTGAACATCTCGTTCGGATGAGCATCGAAAACGGAAACCCCTTTGTCCCACATCTTTCTCAAGTCGTCAATAAGCGGCGCAAGGTAAACATCTATGTCGTTTCCAGGTTGCTTAGGACCAGTTATTAGCAATGAAAGCATTACATACTTACGTTTCATGCACAGCCAAGGAGGCAAATTATAAATCACTAAAAGTACCGGCCATGTGCTGTGTTGGGTACTAAGAGTGCCAAATGGATTTATCCCGTCCGTGCACAACCCAAGCCTTAAATTTTTGACTTCATTACCAAATTCCTCAAACTTCAAATCAATGTTCTTCCACTGTGGAGAGTCAGCTGGATGCTTCAACATTCTGTTTTTCTTTCTTCCCTCTGCATGCCACCTCAAGTTTTTAGCGTCTTTTGGTATTGAGAACAGACGCTTAAACCTTGGAATAATGGGAAGATACCACAATACCTTAGCAGGAGGTCCCTCCGTGCCAAGATTGCAACTCATGCGCTTGTACCGCGACCGCTTGCATCGTGGACACTCCTGTAGTTTTTCATACTCATTTCGATACAAAATACAGTCATTAGGACATGCATGTATCTTCTTATACTCCAAACCAAAGGGACACATGAGCTTCTTTGCGTAATAATAAGACTTAGGAATTTCATTCCCATCAGGCAACATATCACTTAATGCGGTCAACAAAGAAGTAAAACTGATGTCCGTCCACCCATGCTTCGACTTAATGTTGAAAAGTGTTAGCACGGCCGATAGTTTGGAGTATTTTTTGCACCCGGGATACAAAGGCTTTTTGGAAGCCTTCGATAATAATTCAAACACTTCACCTTCAACACCTTGCAACATCTCATCCACTTGTTCATCCTCGACCTCATCCGCCTGATCTTCATCGGCTCCATCCTCACCATTATCAACAATATACTCATCATTCTCGTATTCCTCGTCCACATGAATCTCAGTGCTTCTAACACGCACATCATTCCGATCAAGATCCCCACTGTACTTTCCACTTTCTCCGTGCCAAATCCACACATGGTAAAATTGCCTAAACCCACGACATAATACATGATCTCTAATGATTTCAACACTATCGACCACATTCACACAATTACAATCAACACAATGACAATAAAGGCCTTTGCCTCCCAGTGTGCGTTGATAAGCTAAAGCCCTCTCGCAAAACTCTTGAACCCCATTCCAAAATTCCAATGTATCGCGTCTACCATACATCCAACCACGATCCTTCTTCATTTAGTAAATTGTCTCTAAACATATATATAGCACCATATAATTATAATGTGTAAGTGCTACATATTTTATGTAAATCAAATTCAAGTACAAAACGTGAATATACCATTCATAGAGTGAAAAAATGCATGTTTCCAAAGGGTCCTTATCACTCCAACCTAACCCATCCTTGAATGTCTACTCTCACTAGTGAATGTATGTCAACTTTTCAATTTTAAGGAAAATCCGGCAGCATTTCCCCCTAGTTCTCCAAGTACACAATGTAGATAATTAATTACCCACATATGTACCCAGAGAACATAGTGAGGAAATGGTAAGCCGAGATGTTCCTTAAAATCGAAAAGAAAACATACATTCACCACCTAAATGAGAGTACACATTCAAGAACAGTCCCAACCGGGGACTATTCAAGACTTTCTCCTAATGAGAAAACCTTGAACGGGTACCTAGGCATATGATGATGCAATTCATGTATTCTATATATTGTTGTATTTATTTGCAATTAAACAATACACAAGTTGCAATTTCATGAATAAACTTTTATTAAATGGATGAATAGAAAGAAATATAGCTAAGTAAAGTTTAGTAATCATACCAATATAGCAACTACCCACTTGAGCTCAATATGTACGTAGTCCTCAAGCTAATTAAACTCTTGCTTTAATTCACATATGAATCTATATATTAAAAAAACAAAAATTAGCAACGTCACTAATTCTCTAATATATTCACAAATCTCTAATGTTTTCACAATTCTCTAATTTATTCACAATTCTCTAATGTATTCACAATTCTCTAATTTATTCACAACTAATTAAGTGGCAATATCACTATTTCTCTAATTTATGCACAATTCTCTAATTTAATCACAATTCTCTAAATTATTCACAAATCTATAATGTAATCACAATTCTCTAATTTATTCACAATTTTCTAATTTATTCACAACTAATTAGAAGCAAGGTCACTAATTCTTTAATATATTCACAATTACCCATTAAAACAACCTAAAATTACACATTAAAACATACAAAAACTCAACTAATTAAGTAACATTTTTACTAATCTCTATTATATTCATAATTAATCATTAAATCAACCTCAAAATAACCCATTAAAACATACAAATTTTTCAACTAAGGAACGAGGTAATGCAAAATTACTCTAATCTATAATATGTATTCAAAATTACTCTAAACATACAAAATTACTCTAATGTATAATATGTATTCAAAATTTCTAAATAAACAACCAATACAAAAATTAAAAAATTAGGTAAAATTATATACATTCCTTGACTTTAATTTTCTTAACAATAATTGTTCAAAATGCTATTGAAAATAATAGAATTACATATTTCAAAATAATTGTTCAATTTTTAACAAAAAAATAAAAAACTTACCCTAAATTAGTTGGAAGACTGTGCGCGCTGGTGGAGGTGGAGGCGTGCTGCTGTACGTGTTGATGGAGGTGGAGGCGTGCTGCTATACGCGGAGATGGAGGCGGTGCAGCAAAAGAAGGTGAATTTGATGAGAAGAGGAAAAGAAGGCGGTGATGTACGCAGGAAAAGAAGAGAGCAGGGCTGCGGCGCGGCGGTTGAAGGTGGTGCAGCAAAAGAAGGGTCGAAGTTGGCGCGGCAGCAGAGAAGATGAGAAGAAAAGAGGAGAACAGCGCTGCGGCGCGGCGGCAGACCGAGGCTTCTTCAATTCGAACAGCAGGGCTGCGGCGCGGAATCTTCAATTCGAACAGCAGAGATGGAGGGAAAAGGAGGGGACAGAGACTAGGTTATGGGTTTTCTGGTGGTGTTCAAGGTGGCAGCAGTGGTGGAGGGAAAAGGAGGGGACGGAGGCAGCAGTGGTTTGGGTTTTTCGAATGAAACAGTGAAGGCCAGGTGAATGGTTAAGGAAAGGAGGAAGAAAGAAGGGGGAAGAAAGGAGGGAATGAATGAAATAAAGGGCCGGTTTTTTTTTTGTTTAAAAAAAACCACCGGTTCACTAAGGCACCGGTTCAAACCGGTGCTTTTTAGTTTTTTTGACACCGGTTTGAGTTGAACTGGTGCCTTTTACCAACTTTTTTAATCCCGCCCATTTTTGGGCCGGGTTTTGGCACCGGTTTGGCTTGAACCGGTGCCAAAAGGGGGTTGCCTTTTTGAATTTTTCAACTAGTGTATGCCGGATGATTTTTCACATCATTCTCTCTCCCAACATACCAACACGGCCATCTCTAGCAGAAGTCAGGCGGTCCGCACCCAAACTCCTATTCCAGTCATCCATACTCCAACTCCTATTCCAGCCCAATCACTCCAATATCAACCTTCTCAGGGGTTCAATGGCTTGATGCAGCCGAACCCCCAGGCCTACGGAAAATATGGGCCATACGGGCAGGTGTACGGACAGGCTCCTTACCTGGCTGGACCGTCCGTGCAGCCACAACCCATCGATTGGCAGTTGCGCCTACTTACTCTAGGAGATAAGCCGCCCCCGTTTTCGCAAGATATTTTAAATGCCCCTCAGCCGCCAAAGGTGAAGAGTGTACTTGTGAGAGCCTATGATGGGTTGGGCAACCCATAAGAACACATCACCTCGTACAGGAATCTGATGTACTTGCACAGCGTAGATGATGCTACTTAGTGCAAATTCTTTCCGGCCACTCTGAAAGGTGTGGCGCAGGATTGGTTCAACAGTTTGCCGGCCGGATGTATCAATTGTTTTACTACTCTTAGTTTGCTATTTGTGGGAAATTTTTCATACAACATACCGCCTCGAAAGACTAGCCTTAACTTGGCGACAATCGTCCAAGGGAAGAATGAGGGCCTACGCTCGTACGTCCAACGATTTAACCAAGAAAAAGCCCAAATTCATAATCTGCCGGACGAAATGGCTTACTCTGAATTTCTCCGGGGATTAAGGCACAATGGTTTTAAATTTGACCTGGTAAGGAAAAAGATTCGGATATACGCAGGTGTCTTGTAGGAAGCCGAAGCTTATATTGAAGCGGCGGACTTTTGTTCGCTCACAAAATCAGAAGCGCCGGCCAAGGGGGCTGAGAAAAAACTTTCTCAGCAAGACTCGGCCGACCAAAAGAAAGAAGGAAAAAAGAGAAAGGAAGTCTGGGTGGCTGATGCCCAGCCACAGAAGTCCAAGAAGGTCAAGGCGTACGAGCCTCAGTTTGAAACCAACAAGGACTGTTATTCTATCTTGATGGAAATCAAGGATAAGTTTGAATTTGAGAAGCCACAGCCGCTGAGAGGCCCGACTCAGTATAGGAACAAGAACAAGTATTGTCATTACCACAAGGACGTGGGACATGACACAAACGATTGTATCAACTTGAAGAGATTGCTGGACAAGCTAGTCGAGAAGGGCATGCTGAATTCGTACGTGATGAAGTCCAAATTCACTTATACACGGACAAACAACACGTCCGAGCAAAGACAGAAGAATGATAAGAATAAGGATAATGAAGATGATGGGAATAGCACTGATTCAGGCTTTGTGGCCGTGATATCAGGTGGATTTGCTTCAGGCGGCCCAACTATGAAGGGGATCAAGCAGGACGCCCAGAACTTGGGAAAGGTGATGCAAATGGACTCAGTAAAGGCCGAACCCTTCCCCGAAGTAATCATCAGTGAGGCCGATCGGGGGGAGGTCAAAGCCTTACACAATGATCCCATGGTATTCATTATGAAGATAACCAATTTGAAGGTCGGACGAAAATTGATTGACACGGGTAGCGCAACTGATATCATCAGCCTGGCCGCCTTGAAGAATTTAAGCTTCCTAGAGGATGCTCTCCAGGACATCACTCACCCGTTGGTCGGATTTGGGGGGAATGTCATCCACCCGGTAGGCCGGATAGATTTACCCGTCCGATTTGGGCAAAAAAGGGAAGGAAGAGATATGGTTGTCCGTTTCCTGGTTGTGAAAGAGATGACTGGATATAATGTCATACTCGGTCGTCCTACACTGAATGCAGCAAAAGCAGTCATTGTACCTCACCTAATGCTGCTAAAGTTTGAGAGGACGGATGGGAAAATAGGTACAATCCAAGGAAGTCAGAAGATGGCAAAGGAATGTAATTAGTTGGCGGTTGAGCCTACAGTGCGCGGACCAAAGGCGTCTGAGCCAAAAGAAGAAGGAACCTCACTCCTAACACACCAGGTCGGCCAGAAGCGTAAGGCGGCCAAGATAGAGCAAGCATAGCAGCTAATGACTGTCGGTCGGCCAGAAGAGTTACGACCCCAGCCGGCCGGCAGTCACCAAGATATAGTGCTTGACCCCGATCAACCAGGTCGGACGGTTAGTGTGGGCACTATAGCTTTGGGGGTGCTTGGAGATGAGTTAATTCAATTGCTGAGAGAGTTCAAAGATGTATTTGCATTTGATGTTGACGAGATGCCAGGTATAAGCCTTGACCTGGCCGTGCATAAGTTGGTTGTGAACCCAGCCATTAAACCTGTCCGCCAGAAGAAAATGAATCATGGAGAAGAGAGGAATCATGCGGCCGCAGCTGAAGTAAAAAAGCTTTTGGACGCCGGTTTCATTCGGCAATGTTATTACCTAGAATGGGTGGCCAATGTGGTCCTTGTGAAGAAGCCGAATGGAACTTGTAGAATGTGTGTGGATTACACCGACCTGAACAAGGCATGCCCTAAGGATAGCTTTCCCTTGCCCAAAATCGACCGCCTGGTTGATTCGACGGCCGGGCATGCCCTGATGAGTTCTATGGACGCATACTTCGGATTCCATCAAATTCCATTATGGGAAGAAGATCAAGAGAAAACAGCGTTCGTAACTGAGCAGGGGTTATACTGTTACAAAGTTATGCCATTCGGCCTTAAGAATGCCCCAGCTACCTTTCAACGACTCGTTAATACAGTCTTCAGAGATCAGCTCGGCCGGAATATGGAGGCGTATATTGATGACATGATTTTCAAGTCAAAAGAACCTGCCGACCATTTGAAGGATCTGCGAGAAACTTTCACCGAACTCAGGCGGCATAAGATGATGTTAATTCCAAAGAAATGTGTCTTTGGTGTTGAGTCCGGTAAATTTCTCGGATTTTTAATTGATCAGCGTGGAATTGAGGCCAACCCTGAAAAAATCCAAGCCGTCATGGACATGAAGTCACAATGGACAATTAAAGAAGTACAAAGATTGACCGGTTGTTTAGCAGCACTTGGTAGATTTCTGTCAAGATCAGGGGATAAGTGTCGTTATTTCTTTCAAACTATTAAAAAGAAAGCCATGTTTGAGTGGACAGAGGAGGCCGATGAAGCATTCGTACAGCTAAAAGGCCACCTTCATACATTGCCTCGGCTTGTCAGTCCACTTAAGAGTGAGAAGCTATTTATCTATTTTGCCATCTCTGAACACTCTTTAAGCGCCGTCCTGCTTGCTGAACGGGACGGCCACCAGATCCTAGTCTACTTTATCAGCCATGTACTTCACAACGCTGAACTGAAGTATCCCCATATTGAAAAATTTGGCTTGGCATTATACATGGCATCGAATAAGCTGCGACCATACTTCTTGGCACATTCAATTGTGGTCTACACAGACCAACCTCTGAAGAAGACATTTACAACTCTAGAGGCAAGTGGCCTTATGCTTAAATGGGCCTTGGAAATGAGAGGCTTTGACATTGCATTTGAGACAAGAAAAGCAATCAAGGGACAAGCCTTTGCTGATTTTTTAGCTGAGATGACTCGGCCGGATCTTCAGCCGGCCGGAGACCAGATCTGGAAGGTGTTCGTGGATGGTAGTGCAACAACTACTGGTTGTGGCACAGGTGTCATATGTCAGTCTCCTGAGGGAGATAAGTTTGAGTACGCTCTGAGATTCCAGTTTCAAGCCTCTAATAATGAGGCCGAGTACGAAGTCCTCCTGGCCGGCCTTAAAATGTGTAAGGCGGCAGAAGCAACAAAAATTGATGTAATCTCGGACTCCCTACTTGTAGTCGGCCAGGTGAATGGAGACTTCGAGGCAAGGGAGCCGGCTATGATGAAATACTTGAAGATTGTAAAGGAGGAGGCTAAGGGCCTAGATCATTTTACTCTACAACAGGTTCCTCGTTCGTCCAATCATCAGGCGGACGCCCTCTCTAAATTAGCATCCTCAGCCTCATGTGATACCCCTAGGTCGGTATTTTGGGAGGTAAAAGAAAGGAGGAGTATTGATGCTGAGCCGGTACATATCGTTGATAGAAGCTCCACTTGGATGGACGAGATCATATCTTACCTAAAAGATGGACTACTCCCGTCCGATCCTAAAGAGAGTTGGCTAATGAAAAAGAGAGCGGCCTAGTTTGAAATGAAGCAAGGAGAGTTGTTTAAGAAGGCATTTGTGAAACCGTACCTGAAGTGTATCACTCCTGAGAAAGGGCATAATGTCTTGGACCATCTTCACCAGGGGCAGTGCGGCTCTCATATTGGAGGACGAGCCTTGGCTGAAAAGGCTGCCCATCTGGGCTACTATTGGCCGAGTTTAAAGTCGGACGCCATGAAAATGGTAAAGAAGTGTGACAAGTGCCAGAGATTTGCAACCTTGATCCACCGACCCGCCAACAGTCTTTCAGCCATCAGTAGTCCGCTCCCCTTTGCCAAATGGGGGATGGATATTTTAGGTCCGTACACACCAGCATCTGGTCAAAGGCGTTATGTGTTTGTAGCAGTAGACTACTTCACAAAGTGGGTATAGGCCGAGGCTGTATGGGGCATCAAGTGGACGGATGTTTCAGCCTTCATATGGAAGAGTATCATTACACGCTTTGGCGTTCCTCAGTCTATGGTGTTCGACAATGGACCCTAGTTCGAAACGCCTCAACTCAAAGAATGGTTGGAGGACCAGGGCATAGCTCATTGCTTTGCTTCAGTTGGCCGACCACAGGCCAACGGTCAGGTAGAGGCATACAACAAGTTGATCTCCAATGGAATTAAGCGCAAACTTAAAAGGGCAGGCGACTTATGGGCTGATGAGTTGGTTAATGTGTTATGGTCCATACGAACCACGACCAAGAGTTCCACAGGAGAAACACCATTCTTCCTGGTCTATGGCGCCGAGGCTGTCCTCCCAATTGAGATGTGTGAGCCCACCCTTAAGGTGATGCTATATGATGAAGCGGCTAATTGGGAAGCCATGAAGACCGCCCTAGACTTCCTTCCTGAAGCTAGGGGCAACGTGGCGCTTAGACACGAAATCTATCGTCTACGGATGACAAGGGCATATAATCGCCGAGTGTCAAAGCGGCCGATGAAATTGGGAGATCTGGTCCTAAGGAAGATGGAGGCTGTGGGACGAGCAAATGAGGATGGGAAGCTGACCCCAAACTGGGAAGGGCCGTATCGAGTCAGGGAAGAGGTTCGAGATGGGACTTACCGTCTTGAAGCCATGAACGGCCGACACATTCCTCGTACATGGAACACTGACAATTTGAAGAAATATTATGTTTAAATTTAAGTACTTAGCCAAAAGCTGTATATACAGTTAGGTCTGTTGACCAAGCAATGTAAGTCGTATGGCCACAACAATGTAATTTTGACAAATTAATGAAAAGTCAAACATTGTTATATTATTTTCCATTCAATTTATGCTTATTTGAACGGTCATAGCCTACACAGAAATACCGCGTGAAATTTGTGAGTAGGTTGCTTGCAACACAGCAATTCGGACGCAAAATAAAGTAAATTAAATAAAATAAAAACGAGCGACTTGACCCTGATTCGCATGTATACGTCCGTCCCTCACTGAGGCGGGCGGAAAAGGTAAGGTACCCTATGAAACCCATCTAATGGGGCAAGGGCGTACCTAGGCATTCCAGCCCAGCCAAACTTAAAAATTTTAAGTTGAGATTATACTTGAAATTTTCTGAGCGCGTCCGAACGATAGGTTCAACGGACAAACTCGCATAAAGCCAATTGAACGGCCAAATAATGTGTTGATTCGGCGTACCACCTAGTCCAAGGGCAATCATTACTATGATTTGATTGACTTGCTAGTAGTCATACCCCCCAAGGTATAAATTCTACCAAGTAAATCAAACCACTTAAAATATGGACTAGGTGAACGCCGAATAAAGGGGCATACCCCCCTACTGTACGAATGTACAAAAACGTAAAAAGTACGCGTACAAAAAAGAAAAAACATATCAAGTGTAAAATTTGCAAAGTATGAAGCAAAATAGATTAGCTGGATTAACAAAAAGACCGCTCAAAAGGCGGTAAAATATTTTACATAAAACCGCACGAAAAGGCGGCAGATAAAGAAAATCAAAATTAACAAAAACAAGGCAGAAAGAGCTGAAATTAAGGGGAGGCTGGAGTAGAAGCTGGACTCTGGCCTAGGCCAGGCTCTTGAACGGCGGCAAGGGACGCGTCATCAGCAGGCGTCTCCTTGCTCTCAGCCTCACCATCTTTGCTGGCCGCCACTTCTTCATTTTCCTCCTCTTCCGAGATAGTTGGTGTGACGTCCAGCTCAGGTGAAGGCTGCCCGACCTTCTTAGCCTCTTCTCTGAGGCAAACAAATTTAAGACGTTTGGTGAAGCGATCCTGATAAAAGGCCGCCTCGCCCTCGTCCACTATAAGCTCAAAAGCCTCAAAGAAGTGGCTCTTCAGCCTGTCCTTAGCGTTCTGCTCAATGCGGACTACCTCATCCGCACTAGGGGCCCGAGGTGTTTGCAACTGGAGAGTTAAGTCCTCAACAAACTTCTTTAAACTTTCCACCTCGGCCCTCAGAACGTCCGCCTCGTCCAAGGCCTCCTTCAAGTGTTTTTGGGCCAAGGCCACATCACTTCTGAGCTTCTCGGAGGCCTCGAATCCTTCCCTCCAGCGCTGGCCGTTCAGGAGGGCCTGATCCCTCTCCTGTCTCATGGCATCTCTGGCCACGGACTCTTGCTGAAGGGCCTCGCCAGCTTCACCAAATCTTCAGCCTGCCGCGCCGCCTTGTCGGACAGGGCGTTGATTTGGGTTTCGACATACCAGCGTTGGACGGTCGTTTCCCCAGTAATGGCATCCTAGGTCTTCTGAATCTGGGCCCAGGCATGCTTTAGCCTCTTATTCTCCTTGTCCTTCCATTCAAGGAAGGCATTCAACCGCAGGAAGAGCTGCGTACAGGGAAAACGTGTTAACTAAATAAGAATGAAAATTTGACTAAGTGTGCATTTGAGAGAGAAATTACCTCAGCACTGCAGTTGATCATTGGGCCAAGGAAGCCCTCATGGATCCCCCGCAGCTTGTCTCGCTGCTCAGCAGGGACTGCCCTGACCATGGCCTTCCTGTCCGCGCCCGTGAGAGATTGGTCGGGCAACTTCATGTACAGCTCCTCTGCAATGTCTGTGTAAGGGCGCAAAAAATAAAAGTTTAGCTCAGGTTTAATTGGACTTGAAAAAAGCGGAGTAGAGAATTCAAAGTTACTCGGACTGACCGTCAGAAAAGCTTGGAGGGGTAGGAAGATTGAAAGTGAATGACGGGGGCGGCACAGGCTCGTCACCCTCCTCCCCTGTCCGGCCAGGCTGATTGCTGGCCGACTGAGAGGCGTCGAGCCAATCAGATTCGTTGACTCTTTGTACGTGCGAAGTTACTTCTGGCCCGGTTGGTTTTGCCGGGTTAGACTTACCCCTATCGTCCGATTTCTCGGACCTGTCATGACCCAGCATGGCGGCCGGATCTATGGACTTGGAAGCCCCGCTATCGCTCAGCCGGGGTTGTTCTCCTTTGGACTGCTTAGAGGCAGTCCGCGACGTGGTCTTGGCCGCAGTAGTGGAAGTGGTCTTGGACGCGACCGTCTTCCTTTGTTTCAACACCCTACTGTCCTTGTCCATCTTGGATGTAGGGGAAGACTGCTTCCGTTTGGACCTAGGGGTCGGAGTTGACAGCTGTAGAGGCAAAAGTTAGCGAAAAGAGAGCAAGATAATACAATTGATTGGCCGTGTCAAGTTAGGAAGAAGATCTCTTCCGTAATGCATACACGGACGAAAAGAAGGAATGGAGATGGGTATACTTACTCCTTTAGATTGCTCGTATAGCTTCTGGCGAGCCTTGTAGCCATCCAAGTCAATCTCTGCTATGTTTACCTCCCCTTTTTGCTCTGGGTCAAGCATCTTGTACGCCTCAGCTGAAAAAGAAAAGGAAAAAGTGTTAGAAAATTCTTCAAATTCAAATATCCTACGTATGTGTAAGAATATGTGTCCATGCGTCCACCTTGGGGAAGGTTCTTGTACAGGCCATAGGCAGACATAAATGTGGGATCCTGCAGCCAGCTGGATAAAGGGACCCAGTTACTTGGAACGCGCTCAATTTTGCCGTTCCTTTTCACCCGCTTGACCTTGAAATATTCAAGCTGGTACTCCTGGCTGGGGTGGACGGATGGCTTATCAGGCTAGAGGTCCCCGCGTCCAAGCTGAATTGGCTCAACATTGAACCGATTCATCCGCAAGTTAAATTCAACATCCTTGGTCTTGATGCGATAGAATCGGTGCTTCCAATCACGCCATTTTGAGACGCGGTCCACCACCATAATGTAGTCTCTGGTGGAGCTCAGAATGAACCAGCCGTCCGTATCTGCGTCCATCTTAGTTAGTGAGTGCATCTCACAGAAGACTGCAAAGTCTGGCTTGAAGCCTTTGTAGATGCACGTCACCAAATACCCGAAAATGTTCAACCAGCTGTTTGGCATCAGCTGGAAGAGGGCTATGTCGTATTCGTCCAAGATGGTGCGGACGAAAGGGTGGAGGGGGAAGCGCAGTCCGACGTCTAGGGCCGCCCTATAGACGCTAAAGGACCTTTGGCGTGGCCTCTCTTCTTCCCAAGCAGCCAAAGCGCGAGATTTCCTTGGAGGTTGAATCTCGAATCCCTCCCCAAGGTGGAGGAATGCCTTGTACTCCTCAAATTTGTAGTTCAGGTAGCCCAAGGCTGTGCTACCCACTGTGCAGGCAAACAGATCCTTGAAGTTGTCAATATTGGCAACATCCTCCTCGGCCGCCTCTTCGCCCTCAGCGGTCGCCGCTTCACCCTCGGTTACATTCTCGACCTCATCCTCCTCTTGTTGAGGAGCGCTCCCAAACTCAGAAGACAGCACTCTGTCCAGACCGGCTGCCTCCGCTGAGCTGCGGCTCCTAGAGTTATGGCAGCCTCTGGGAGAGATAATATCTTCTAGGGGCCTTTTGCCTTTGTCTTTGGCATCGGCCGCCTGACTCCCAGTAGGAGGTGCTCTGCGAGAGGGCAGGTCGGACGGTTCATTAATTGAGACCCCCGTTCTCGGTCTGTCCGACCTGCCATATCGGAGATAGAGTTTTGAGGGGGTGGGGACGGACGTATCAGCGTCCGCCTGAGAAGAGGAATGAGGTCGTTCACAGAGTAGCAACTCGGCCCCATCCATGACCGAGTTGGCATATTGGGGGAACCTCAACCCCGGAGTTCGCCCGGACGTTCCCCCCGTAGTAGAAGCGCCTTGAGTTCTTTGGCGCTCCTCGAAAGAGGAAGTTACTTCCACGGCCGAGCAGTGAGTGCCCGTGGAATCGGTCGTAGGGGTGGAAGAAGGGGTCTCTAAGTTAGTGTTATTAGGGTCATAAGGAGGCCTAGGATTCACCAGACTCCCGTCTGGATTTCTGGACGCATGACGATCGTACGCCTGCATCGTCCGTGCCATGTTCGACCGCAGGGACAGAGAAGAATGGGTGGATGTGAGTTGGTACGCACTAGAAATGGACCCACTCCATGAAGGTGACAACTCGTCTCCGTCCTAGGCGAACGGCCGACCTCATGATGAGAAACGGACGAAGCCAAGTGTTGAGCCAGATTTTAAATGAAGAATAAAGAAACAAAAATGCAAGGAAAAGAAAACAGGCGGCCTACCTCTGTACGTGTTGAAAACTTGGAAGTCTTGAAGGTTGACCAGAAAACTCGTATACGTGGACCAATCCCGTAGTGACACGTGGCCCAGTTATAGGGTGACACATGTCACCACAGGAAGATGCCACGCATTCAGCTCAAGAGCACCCAAGGTTTTCAGGCCGATCTCGTAGCGACACGTGGCCCAGTTAGAGGGTGACACGTGTCATCACAAGAAGATGCCACGTGTTTAGGGCATATGTTCCCTTTAAATCAACACGTCAAAGAGGCCTAACAGCGTCAGGGCCCAAATCCCGAGAGATATCAATGAAAGCCGCAAAGCGGCGCCCCCAAAGTAACACGTGGCATCTGCTTATTGCGCAGCCAATCACGTCACGTAAATCTAGGGTCAAACCCTAGAAAGGGGCACGAGTCCCACCCCTATAAATACCCCAATCATTTATGATGGGAGGGGTGGATTAAGACATTTACAAAAAGCAGAGCATTAAATAGCTCCAACTTCCTACTTTCTCTCTCTAGCCTTTTCCGCTCCGATCACTAACTTGATCGTCGGAGGCGAATATTCCGTTAATCGGAATATTCGTTGTTTTGCAGGTTGGACCGTCTCGTGGCCAGGAGAGCGTGACCAGTATCCCAGGAAATCCAAAAAATACCCGAAACATACGGTGTGCTTGTTACAAAGAGTTACAACACCAATAGTACTATAATAATATGTTTCAAACTTTCAAGGAAAAATTGCAGAAAATAATACAACCTTTGGCCCGTTCTTTTTTAGTAATACAACCTTTTGATTAATTCTTAATAATATAACCGTTGGGGTGTCAATTTTAAATAAGACAAAAAACTTGTAACCTTTAAAACCGGTTACCCATGACAAGTGTTGTCATGTAATTGGTCTGAATATTAATTTTTTTTAAAAAAATAAATAACTTTTAATTTTTAGTTTTTAACAAAATGTTTAAAATTAAATTAGTTACTAATTAAAACATTAATTGTAATTTATATTATTTTAGCAAATAAAAAAAAACCCACCCATCCCCTTCCTCTCCCCGACCCAGCCAGCCACCATATCTCCCACCCTCGAGCCACCACCTCTTCCCTTCCCCATCAAGCAACGACGACCTTATCAGCGACGGTACGACGGCCGACGCCCAGCACCATCCCTTCCCAGACACACAAGCCTCGCCGCGAAGCGAACGACACACTGATGCAAGGCTTGGTGGGGATTTTTTTTCGGTACAGGGGAAGTGGAGGGGGGCGGTTTTCGAGCAACGAAAGGAGAGGGAGGTGGTTATCGGGATTTGTGAAAGGGAATGGGTGATTTTTGTGGTGTTTCGGGGGGTTTTGGTGGTGGCTGCGTGGATTAGGGTGGTTTTTGTGGTGGTTGGGAAGGAAAGGGGGTTAAGGGGGAAGTGGTCTGCGTGCCGACGGTGAAGATGTGGCTGGGTGGTGGTGGCTGGGTGGTTTGGGGTTAAGGGGGAAGGTCGGGGTTAAGGGGGAGGGGAGAGGATAGGAGGTGGCTAGGTGGTTTGGGGTTAAGGGGAAGGTCAGGGTTAAGGGGGAGAGGAGAGGAGGTGGCTGGGTGGTTTGGGATTAAGGGGGAAGATCGGGGTTAAGGGGGAGGGGAAAGGAGGTGGTTGGGTGGTGGTGGTTTGGTGGTTTGGGGTTAAGGAGGAAGGTCGGGGTTAAGGGGGAGGGGAGAGGAGGTGGCTGGGTGGCGGTGGTTGGGTGGTTTGGGTTTTTTATTTATTTTTTATTTCATTAATAATAAAAATTATTTAATTTATTAATTATATTGAAAAACCAATAAAACAATGACACGTGTCACGGTTACCTTCAAAAACAGGTTACCAATAGGTAATGTCTTGTTTAAAATTGACACCCCCAAAGGTTATATTATTAAGAATAAATCAAAAGATTGTATTATTAAAAAAAAAAAACGGGCCAAAGGTTGTATTATTTTCCGCAATTTTTCCAACTTTCAATCCAACCAATTTTGCTTTAATTGAAACAACAATCTAAACAAATCATCTGAAGATGTTCCTATTTCTTTAGACTAGTTTTTAATCAAGAAAGATTGAGCTAAACACATAAATCACAAACACTATGTCTCCATCAAAGACCTTGATCATCTACATCTCTTGAAGAGTGAATTTACATTGTACACTGGGGTCATGGTAAACCACGATGATTGACATTAAAAAAAAAATTGTCAGTTTTCTAAATTTACGCTCCTTGATTGAAGGATTTTGTTATTTCCTTTCCATAATTTTAGCTTTGCATATATATAATTGTTCATAATCAATTTTCGAAAAAACAAAGAATTTTTAGAGATAAAAATAAATTTTAAGAGAAAGAAAATATTATTTTTAAGAGAATATTGTGAAGGAGCGATTGATGCAAGATGCAACACCACGTTAGAGAGAATGTTGTGTGCCAGATTTGTGGGGCACTACAGGAGTCTATAATTCACGCTCTTCTTGAATGTAAATATGCTGATGAGATTTGGGGGCATAGTGGGCTAGGTGAGTATCTTGTTGAAGCGCCTAGTGATTCCTTTATTGCACGGTAGGATATTGTAAACTGGTGCAAGATTATGATGAATATACTGATATAGTATAATAACATATTCTTGGGCCTCGCCCTCAACCACCAGCTTAAATTTTTGGTTGAGTTGATCATCTAACATGGTATCAGAACCAACGTGACATAGAGGTTACAGGTTCAAATCTTATCCACCCTTTCTTTCAAAGTGAAATTAATTCGTGACAGTTATGAGAGGGCTTCTTATGCTGCATCCACATTTCAAGCCCAAAGGGCCTTCATGTAAGGGGGAGTGATAGAGTATAAAATATATTTCTGAGAAAGCTGATGGTTGAGTTGGTCCTCTAACATATACAACTAAAGTTTTTATACTTGTTGTGCAACAGACGCTAGGCAACACTGTGGTGTGGACGTGTCCTCCTTCTGGTTGTATCAAAACAAACGTGGATACCCACGTTCTTGGTACAAGGCAGGCTGGGTTGGGAGTAGTCTTCAGAAAAGAAAATGGCAGCATCATCTTGGCAGCAACAAAGAAGTTGATCTCTCTGAATGTGTTGAGGCACAAGCTGTGAGACATGCTCTAAGTCTAGCTCAGATGTTCGACCACATCAATATATATATGGGTGGAATCAGATGCAGTTAATATTATCAAAGCTATCTCCTCACATGAAGTTAGTCTTTCTCCCATCCAGGTGACATATGGTATTAGAATTGATTGAGCAAGGTAAAATTTTTGCTTATCAACTTTGTTGGCCCTTGTCAACTTTTTTTAAAGCTTTTTATTTATTTTTTTATATTTTTATTTATTTTTTAACTTATCTAAATTTATTAGACTTGAAATAAGTGAAAATAATGTAAACAGAAGAGGACGTTATTATACATTTCTCTCCTCATCCATATCCATCCATACCTCATAAAAAGTACAAATTAACTCTTATGAATAGTGAGCTATCAATTATACCCTTTAAAATTTGTATTTATATACTTCCTCCATTTTCTTTTACTTGCAACACTTCCCTAAAAAAGAAATGTAACAATACTTGCAGCACACTATAAAAGGAAAGTTACTTTATGGAAAAACTATATTATTTCCCTTATTTAAAGCACATGACCCACTAAATTACACTTCTAACAACTACTCATCTTATTTTAAAGTTTATTATATCATGTAAACCCCACCTTTCTTAATTACCGCGCTAAAGGGTGTGTTGCATCTAAAAGAAAACAGAGGAAGTATATACCTGCAAACAACTACTCATCATATTTTAAAGTTTATTATATCATGTAAACCCCACCTTTCTTAATTACCGCGCTAAAGGGTGTGTTGCATCTAAAAGTAAACGGGGGAAGTATATACCTGCATTAATATTTACAAGTTTACTTAATGAATAGTGTTTGGACAATGATACTTTATAAAATGTTTATTTACGTAGTATTTGCCCTCATTAATTGTTTTTTTTATATTTTTTTAAACTCTTAAAAATAGTGTTTAAAAAAAAATAGTTCGTAAACATTTACACTCCTAAAAATCTTTTGATGGGTTTTGAACACTAAACCTCAGAGAAACAAGATCTACTTTCTTACCATCTTAGCAAATAATAATTTATGTCATCTATACATATAAAATATAACTATAAATGACATGCATCAATTAAAAAGGAAATACAAGATAAGAAATTTGAAAAAAAAAAGAGGAATAAAATCAACATTTCACAAACAATAGAGTGTTAAAAAATATCTTTCTATACTATTTATCAATTAGTAACATAATTTTTAACATTTATACATAACTAACATACATAATCGATGATTATATATTTCATTTTGTCAAAAATGATGATAATATATTTCATAAAGAAACAATTTAATCAAAGTGGTAATCCGGTGCAATGCCCGGGCCACACACTAGTTTTCTTAATAATAATGCTAACAACTAAATTTGTAATTTAAGGCCAAAACGAAAGAGCTTTCGAATACGGTTTGCTATGGCGCGTTTGTGGCTGTCCTAGTAAAAGCAAAAGTAGTACTCCGTAACATATATTCATACATGATTTTGATTTTCTTTTTGTACATATAATTAATGAGTGAGTATGAGCAATTATTATCATAAATCAATTGTAGCGTATACCTGCCTACTCATCATGTTTCATATTTGTTTATTTGTACGTATTATGTCCATTTGCACAAAATAAGCAGCTTTTTGAAAACGAAATGAACAAATATTTTTTCAACTCATTAACACACAACATAGGAAAAAAAAAAAGGAAAAAAAAAAGAAGTGTTTTCTCATTTTCTTGAAATAAACAACATTTTGTTTACTTAATTAGGTTTTTATTATTATATTATTATTATTATTATTATTATTATTATTATTATTTATGAATACTTATTTAGTTAGTTTTACTAAACGAATATTAAACTATTTTTTAACCATTTATATAACAAGACTTATTATCTCTCTTCTCTTTTAATCTCTAAAGTTAGGAGTAAGACTCTTCTTCACTTCATTTTATTTTATTTTATCTGAAATAAAATTATTTTTATTGAATTAAAATTATTTTTTCTGAACTGAATTATTTTTATTGAACTAAATGTATTTTTATTGTGGTGAAATTATTTTTTTACTATTTCTCTATTATATTTTTTCTTTAGTGTTACTGATTTTTAATGAACTGAAATAATTTTTATTGAATTGAAATTATTTTTATTGAATATTATTTTTTAAAAAAATTGAACTAAGTAGAGCCTAATATTCTTTTTCTTAAAAAAAAATAAAATTATAAGGAGTAATAATTATTTTTCCTTTTGAAATTTAATAGATTTATATTATCTCTATAAATTCATACTATCCTCCTATTTCATTCTCTAACTAGTGTGTGTCCCACGCGATGCCCCGAATTACTAGTTTGTACTTGATAATTATGTTCAACTGTTGTAAAGCTAGTGTGTGATTTGGGTGTCGTCTCGGATGTTACGGTTTTTTTTTTTTTTACTTCATATGTATTTATTTTCTAATCTTGTGAAAATTAAATAAATTAAATAACCTCTAATTTAAAAGGAATATATAATATTAAATATGTGAAATTTAAAACACTAATAAAAGTTGGTTGAGATGGTAAGTGTGGCATTTATTTGTTCGAGGTTGAGGGTTCTAATCTAAATAAAACCATATTTTATAAATTTTGTTAAATGAAGTCGCAAACTTACGTGTCGCTGACGTGGCATTATGATATGTTGACATATAAGTGTCACGCGACACCGTTCCTTTAAAAGGAACGTCTTTTAATATATAGTATAGATTAGTAAATACACAAGACTAATTTTCACTTTTGAGCTTTATTTATCATTTTTTACATGATGAAAATATTCCATTATAAATTTGAATATTTGAGGAAAGGGAAGGAGCAAAACGTCGACTTTTAATTAAAAAAGAAAAAAATAAAACGGCAAGAAGTGCAGCAGGTGCAAATTAAAGCAGTGGCAAATTAAGGGCCCCACTATGACTCCTTCATCATTATTCATCTTTGGCGGGTAAGCTAAACGACGAGTTTGTTGCATCTGGCCCCTCATTTGGCGGATTTCCAACACTTTTTTAATAAAAATAAAATAAAATAAAAAATAATATTGCGGTTTCTTTATATTTGCAACAATTCTCTTTTCATGTTTATCGATTCATGATTTTAATAGTTAATATAGAGTATCTTTAATTATTAATATGTAAAATTATAAACATTTGGTATTTAAAAAGTATAAATCGAGACGAATATAACAATATCCCATATGACTATTTTTGGATAGCTATAAATCATCAAAGCTAATAAAATTGAAATATATAAATAGTGTAAAGTCAAACTATTGCAACTATAAAAAAGGGTGAAAGTAAAATTTTATATACATCCGGGTGTAGATAAAGTTAGATGTATCCAAATATAGATTATTATTATTATTATTATTATTATTTATTTTTTTTTATACCTTTTTTCATTTTAAGATTTCAAAATGAGAAAATAAATATTAAATGAGTAGAAATTAGCTAAATTATCCTTTGGTAAGGGATGGATGCTCTTTGTGATGACTACATGGAATAATCAAATTTGATTTATGTAGCCGACACCGCTTATGGGATTAAGGTTCTGATTGATCCTTTGGTGTACATAGGGATGATAACGAGGCGGGTCGGATGCGGATGATAGTACCTCCATACCCATACCTACCTAAAAATCTTATAGTCATCCCCGCCCCACAATCCATGGCGGATTGGCGAGTACAATATCTACATCCATACCCGCCCTGCTGGTACAAGAAGATACATCCCTGCCCCACCACCCACTTAGATATCCATATCCACCTCATACCCACCCCCATACCGCCCCAAAATCGCCCCAACCTCATTGTCATGATGTTGTATTGTATCACATTAATGACAATTACATCAAATTATGTTAAAAAATTTGGGACTTTATGGATTGGGCGGATTGGCCTTAAGGGGTATCAAGTTTCATAAATTCTAAGTTCTTCTTAATTAAGGAAATATGGGGTGGGTCTTAATTAAAATCTATACCTGCCCTATCACCATGGCGGGTACACATTTTATATTCATCTCCGCCCCATCACCCCAAGACCTCCCTCCATCCCCGCCCTAGGTATACCTTGCACCTAGTTACTAGGACGGGGATGGAGTGGGTCTCCCATTTAACCCGATCCACTACCATCCCTAGGTATACCTTGCACCTAGTTATGGAGTATACATAATTTTTTTTTTTTACCAAGATTCAATATGTATTTTTTTAGGAAGAAAGATTTAATATGTCTAATTATCTTTAAGAAATGTCTGAATAATTGAAAATTATTACTCCGATGCTCCAAGCCTTTGATTAATCAATTATCAATAGGGGTCGTTTGGTTCGTAAAGGGTAAACGAAATGGAATGAACAAAGGTAAAGAAAAATAATGAAATAGAAATTCCCCAAATTTACTTTGTACGTTATTTGTTTTGAATAACATAGGGAAACAAGCCACCACTTCCACCAGCACATCACCACACAATACCTATTTCTTACCTTCTCCAGCCACTACTCAACCTCCACGTCACTCGCCGCCCCTCCTCTCCCCCACTCCCAACTAGGATTTTGAGGGGGGGGGGGGAGGGTTGATCGGTCGTTTTACGAGAAAAGGAATGAGTTTTTAGAGTTTTTGTAGGAGTGGGGGAGTTTTTTGGGGGAGGGAATGGGCAGCGAGGGACAAGGAACTCTTACGATGGACGGTGGAGGTGCAGTAAGGGTGGCTAAGTGGTGGGGGTAGGGTAGGATGGTGGTGGCTAATCTGGGTATGGTAGTGTTGAGATGGTTATGGAAAGGGAATGGGTAGACCTAAGGATATGGGGAATCAATAAGTTGGAATGATTTTGAGTAATGGAGAGGGTAAATGGAATGGGAAAAAAATGTCAAACAAACAACAATGACAAAGGGATTCAAGACAGTTGATTCCTATTTTCTTTGATGAATACCCCTAACCAAACGATCCTTTATTATTATTATTATTATTATTATTATTATTATTATTATTATTATTATTATTATTATTATTATTATTATTATTATTATTATTATTATTATTATTATTATTATTATCTCAAAACAAAAGTCATACAACCTACAATAAATTAGTGGGAAGCCGAGATACAATCTGGGACCCCACTCCTCTAGGTATAGCAAAGCCTACCCTAGTGAATATATGAGCTGCAGCTCGAGCCCAAATGTCTTGCATCATTGAGAACCTTTGAATCCGCTTCAGCAATGCAATAGTCTCCTTCTCTAAATCCCCAAGCGAAGAAAAGGAGAAGGGAATGAAACCATATCCAATCGCCAGACAACGAGCTTCATACTTAACCCGCTTCCGATGAGCCGCATCAGCCACAACCCGTCTCGGAACAAAGTCAGATAGCCCTGTCTGTATCAAAAGAGAAGACCCTGTGAAGTCTACACATACATCATGACCACGATCCCTTGAATAAAGTAACACATCGGCATGTCTGAGGGCCCCGCCATTCCCTCCAGACAATCCTATGTCAACTTCCTTTCTTGCTGAAATCTCAGATCTGTAGCAAATTAGGGTGTCCTACTTCCTTATTATTATTATTATTAATATTATTATTATTATTATTATTATTATTATTATTATTGTTATTATTATTGTTATTATTATTATTGTTATTGTTATTATTATTATTGTTATTGTTATTATTATTATTATTATTATTATTATTATTATTATTATTATTATTATTATTATTATTATTATTATTAGGGTGTCCTACGAGCGCGAAAGGGTTAGTTGTTGCGAAAAAGTTGTATTGGCATGTATTTACACCTTTGGTTAAGGTGGTAGACCTGCTAATTTTAATACGTACTATTTGGTATATGTGCTATGTGGTGAATTTGTAGAAGTATAAGAAAGGCACCTAAATCTTTTAAGACAATTATTATTTAAAACCTCAAAAGTTTGTCTGTGTTATTTCAAAATTATTATTAAATAATTTTTAATTGTTTTGCATCCCTTCATATATATTTTAAGCGGTCACTGTTAGTTTATAAACTCTTAATTGTTGTGCATGTTTCAATAATACTCAGGGCCTGTTAATATACAGCAAACTGAGTTGAACTGAATTGATTGGAGCTGAACTGAACTAAACTGAGTTGAAATGAATATTTTATGAGAGAAGTAAATTAGGAGCTGAACCGAACTGATTGGAGCTGAACTGAACTGAACTGAAATTAAATTGAAGTGAACAGACCCTTAGTAAATTATGAGCTGAACTAAACTGATTGTGAGCTAATAATATGTAAAATGTTGCACCTAAAAGCTTAATAATGTAAATTTTTTAATGTTCTACGATGACCATCTAATATCTATATCAATACTAAAACAATAACCAATTAGTTATATTTTTCCTCTTCAATTCTTTCCATAATTAATACCATTTTTTTCTACCATAGATTTCCCTTGATTTTAGGATTTTTAGTTCTTTATACCTCTTGATAACATACGTCTGCTCAAATATCACTAAACTATTTAATATTAATCCCATTCAAATTTTATAACGTTGTTTATATATACATTTCAAAAGCTAATAAACCTTAACAATAGTTGCAATTAAAGAACAACAAGATAGTAGATACAAAGAGCAACTACAAAAGAGTAAAAATAAACAATCTCTTGGTAATAAACCGTTTCTTCATACATACAATATTTTTTCTTTTTAAATAATAAGGGCAAATACAAGCTTATATGGCAGATTAGATAAACGAATTTTTGTTAATCTAGTGGCATTTTTGTAAATATATTGAAAAAGCGTGGTTATTTATTCAGTACTTTTGGTGAGCTGTCTAATTACTGTTTGCAACTTGCTTTTATTGTTTGGTAAGAAAATTACACATGTACCCCTCAACTAGTACATGAAAAGACGCATGTACCCCCTCCACTAGTACTTGAAAAGACAATTATACCCCAGAAAAATAAATTTTGTTTATATGGGGAATTAATTGTCGAGCAATTGGATATGGTTTCCTTCCTTTCTCTTTCTCTTCTCTTGGGGAGTTAGAAAAAGATGTCGTTGCATTGCTGAAGCGGATCCAGAAGTTCTCGAAGACTCAAGACATTGGGGCGCGTGCTGCAACTCATATCTTTACTAGGGTAGGTTTTGCTATAGCTAGAGGAGTGGGGGCCCAGATTGTATCTCGGCTTCCCACTAATTTATTGTAGGTTGTATAACTTTTGTTTTTGAGAAATAATAATAATAATAATAATAATAATAATAATAATAATAATAATAATAATAATAATAATAATAATAATAATGTAAAGTGTAAAGCATTGAAAAAAAAATTATTAAAAAAAACATTACAAATTATTTGTTAACAAAAACAAAATTAATTGACGATATATGTTTAATGAAAAACATTAAATATATTAATTAATGATGGTAAACATATTAACAAGGGTATTAAAGTAAATACACATTTTGTATGCAATCTTGTACACGGTTTTGAGGGTATAATTGGTAGTACACTATTCCTAAGAGTTATATTCTACTTTTTATAAGGCAAGGAGGGATTCTATTATTTTATTTATTTATTTATTTTATTATTTTTTTTAAGAGAGGGGATTAGGATAGCGGATCGACTTGCTAATATGGTAATCATCCAAGAAGAAAGGGTTATTCATTTTGATGCACTTCCGTTTGAAATAAATAATCTTTTACGGGATGATGTTATTGGGGGTGGCTTGGCCACGGCTTGTAGCTTGATTGTTTTGCTTTTATTTGAATAAATGGGCTCAAAAAAAAAAACATATATAATTGGAAAGAGTGTATTGTAAGTGCTTTCGATCACATCCCAAAATTAGGCAATCCAACGAAAGTAGTTTAATCACATTCCATGACTATTATGCTTATTAACCACTTATGGTAGGCATGTAGAGAAACGTAAATAATCAAAAAGCAAGTTGTTGGTTCCACAATATTGCATTGATTCCTTAATTTAATGAAAGTTTAATTTTTGGTGGAATGATGATTTGTGCTAACAAATAATAATCTAGTAGGTATATATATATATATATATATATATATATATTATACAGGTAGATAAGCTTCAATTAGGCTGGAACAGCTACCCAATTATGTACCGTGCTTTCAATTAAACCAATTCCATCCTACATATTTATTTTATTAATTTAGTATTTATGCACCCAATAACAAGGCAACAACTTATTAACATTTTTCTCACTTTTTTTTGTTTGACGTGCATTCTTTTTTATAAATTAAGATTAAGGTGGACAATTTTTCAACAAGATATGCGCATTTTCATTTCATTATTTATATAATAAGATCATAAGATGCTTCATGTTGTGCATATCTTTATTTTCAACACGGTAAAGTTTATTAGGGGCCTTGCATGGGAAGTCCAATTACTTGTACTTTCTTTGCTATTGAGAAGCTCATCACAATTGAATTGATGACTTGTCGTTTGAAAACATAAAGTCTAATTACTTACACGGTTAGTTATCGTAAAATCAGTTCATCGATAAAGATTTATATGAGATCATAAAATATACAAGTATCAATAATTAGAATACAATTAGATGAATAAAAATAAAAATAAATCATTCCGAGGCTATAAAATGATTTTTCAAAAAGGCTACATATATAGATTAATGATATGTGTGAGAAATACAACAATATCCCAATGACAAGAGATTCCTTGATTTGACTTAATGTATCACTCTCTTGGTTTCAAAGTAAGTAGTATATATTTTCCGTTGAAAAAAAAAAGTAATTAGTGAGACAATTTCAAAAAGTATCTATATAATTATGTTTAATTTTATATGAGGAAATGTTGCATATAAATAGGAAAAATTTGCAAATTGCAGCCATTTAAAGTTCGTATTTTGCAATTCAAATTGCAGCCATTTAAAAAAAAAATGCAAATTGCAGCCCAAAAATTCATAGAAATTGTAAATTGCAGCCTGATTCAACTTTTTCATCGGTTTACAAGTTGAAAATCTTCGATTAAGGTTTTAGGGGCCATTTTAGTCCTTAGGGACCCGAATTGAGCTCGGAATGAGCAAAAAAATAATGCAAGTATCTCGTTTTGCGTAACAAAAATGTATCGATTTGTGGGAAACTGTAAATATGAGACACTTACGTTATTTTTTTGCTAATTCCGAGCTCAATTCGGGTTCTTAAAGCCTAAAATGACCCCTAAAACTTTAACAGATGATTTTTCAACATGTAAACCGATGAAAAAATTGAATCGGGCTGCAATTTACAATTTACACGAACTTTTGGGCTGCAATTTGCAAAAAAAAATTAAAATGACTGCAATTTGCAAAATACGAACTTTAATGGCGACAATTTGCAAATAAATTGAGCTATTTACTTTAATTTAAAATAGGGAGAGTGTATACAATTCATCCTTTTTTTTTTTATAAACAAGATGCAAATTAATTTTGTACATATCATAAACTGGGGCATTTACTTTAATTTAGAATGGAGAGAGTGTTTTCTCAAAAAAAAAAAAAAAAAAAATGGAGACAGTGATTTTAACTGATGAATTGATTATACTCGTAAAAATCTTTTGGTCGAGCCAGTTCGGAGCAATTTACTCGGGCCCGAATAAATTTCTTTTTTTTTTGGGTAAAATGAGAAATGAGCCTTGTGTAATTAGCATCATATCATCACTGATGGGCTGAGCCCAAATTACTTGAGAACTAAACAATAACTCACACTTTGAATTATTTTTATTTTATTTTATTTTTTGAATAGACACTTTGAATTAATTTCATACAAGATAAAACACGTTTGAAGTACAGTTTGTTTGTATTTTTTTATTTTTTTGTATTTATATGATAAAATTTGTTATGTAATTAGAGTAAGATTAGCCCTATCTTATCTTAAGATTTTTTTCCCATGCCACATCATATTTTAATAATTTTTATTATTTTTTAATTATGTTAAGACTCCTTAAGATTCAATTAAGGGGTCGTTTAGTTCACTAAGAGGAAAGGGAATGACTAAGAGAAAGGGAAAGAGGGAGACTGGAAAGCAACTCCCTTATTTATTATAGGTTGTTTGTTCACACTTCACAAAGGGGAAAGAGAATGAAGATTGAACTTCACATGGAAGTACCAACTCACTGCCAACAACGAAACTCCAACCACCCTCCTCCCAGCGGCGCCGAGCTCCCCCACCCCCTTCGTCGGTCCCCACCCCTCCCTGCCGACAACCTACTCCCCTCTAATTTCCTGCAACATCGCCGCCCTCCCTCGTCCACCGCGCCGCCGCCCCTTTTCCTTCTAATTGTTGATGTTGTCCCTTTTCTCTCTCTTTTTTAAGTGATTTTTTTGATAGATCTAGTAGGTTGTTTGTTAATAGAGTGTCATATGTTGTTTTTTGGGTGTTTGGGGGTTGTTTATGTGTTTTTTTTTTGTTGAAATGGTTAGGGTTTTTGGGTGGTTTTTGGAGTAGTTTTTGTAGTGGTTTTCATGGTGGGTTGGTGATTTCGTGGGTAATGAGTGGTGAACGTGGTGGGTGAGGGTTAATTCCAATGAAGTTGGGTAATTGGGGAAGATGAATTTTTTTTCCGGGTGGATTTGGGTGGTTTCGGTGGTTTTAGATGGTTTCGATGGTGGTTTATTGGTAGCAACAGGGGCGTCGACGATGTTATGGTGGTTCTGATGGTGTTAGGGTAGCTGGATGGTGTCTAGGTGGTGGTTCTGATGGTGTCAGGGTGGCTGGATGGTGTCTAGGCGGTGGTTCTGATGGTGTCAGGGTGGCTGGATGGTGTCTAGGCGGTGGTTCTAGTGGTGTCAGGGTGGTTAGATGGTGGCTAGGCGGTGGTGTCGGTAGTCGGTTGGTGTTTTCAAGAGTGGTCAAGGTAGTTAGAAATTTGGTTAAGGTAGTTGGGTGAAGAGGAATTTGGGGGTTTGAGTGATTCCCTTGGGGGGGGTGGGGAAAGAAGATAGAGGAAAATGGGGTAAAGGGAGGGGTAAAGGGAATGATTGATTTTGTCTATCAAACATCAACAAAGGGATTCATGGTAGTTGTTTCCCATTCCCTTTGTTGAATACCCCCAACCAAACGGCCCCTAAATTTAGATGTTCATTCCTCAGACTCATTTAAGATTTCTTAAATACGTATTATTATTATTTCTCTTTTTTATATATGATATTTTAATAGTATAATTTGCAATAGTGTAGTAAGTTACATATCTTATATAGCTGAAAAATAATATCAAACCACTAGATACAACATTATAAATAATAATGAAATTACATTAATTATATATACATAATACCATAGCCGCAAAATTTACATTTTCTTATACTTTAAATTTGTTGATGAAAATAATAGCAAATAATAGAATACTTTAGATTAATATAAATACAACAAAAAATAGCAAATAATGGAATACTTTATATTAAAATACAACAAACAATTTTATAAAAAAAATAAATACAACAGTCAATTGCAATTAAATTTACACTTCACATTTTTTTTCCAATAAAATTAAAATAAATTATTGTTAAAAATAATATTTTTTTTAAAAAAAGTTGTGCTTTAATATACGTATATAGAAAAAAATACAGTATAAAGTATTAAATGAGTCTTAAGTTGGGTCTTGAATTTTCAAGAGTCCATTCAAGACTTTATTAGACTTTGCTTCATAAATGCATAAATTTTGTGAAGCCTTGTCTTGAGACAATTTAAAAGCGATTTGCTGATGTCATGTATAGTGTTAAGACCTAGGGCTAATCTTGCTCTTAGATAAAATTTATAATCTCAAAATATAATAATTTATTATATACGTATGTCAAAAGTTTGTTTGTTCAATATCCTCTTATGCATTCTCCAAGTTCTTTAATGGAAAGTTGGACAATAGGATGTTGTATTCTACGAAGGCAATTGGTAGATTTCTCACCGGCTCACCCGGCAAGATCAAGCACAGAAGACGTCCTTTAATTTAATATATTCTCGTTGTAACGAAGGAGCTAGTAATGCCCGTAGTTTGTAATACTGTTATATTTATTTAAACCATTGCCAAAATATATATATATATATATATAGTAATTTAAACTTAAAATTCCCTTCACTAATTTTGTTTTTGTGGCATTTTAATTATTTAATTCTAAAAGAAAATAAAAAATTTTGATTTAATTGGATACAACTAAAATTTATAATCTTACATGGCGCGCTAAGAAATTTTAATTCTTTATAAAAACTCAGGAAAACTCCCTTTATATATGTATTAGGTGATCAATCCCGAACTCCTAGTGAACGATGCAACACATAGACTCCACCTAAAATCATGACTGCTTACCAAAATTGGTAAACAAGTAAGGCGTAAAACATTTACTACCTCCATTACATATTATTTGCAACGATTAGACATTTTTCCTCTCTACTTTATGTCAAATCGTTGCAAGTAATATGAAACGGAGGTAGTAAAAAAAAATTAGATGTACAATATTATCATTAGTCATTACATGCCTACTAGATAGCAAACCGTCACAATTGCACATCAATTCCTAGCCATTTTTTTTTATCAATGATATATTTTAAAATTTGACATATAGATTTAAAATTATCTTCAAATTCAATAAACAACCTGGGCATTAACGGGGCACAAAATTAGAGTGTGTGTGTGATATATATATATATATATATATATATATATATATATATATATATATATATATATATATATATATATATATATATATATATAGAGAGAGAGAGAGAGAGAGAGAGAGAGAGAGAGAGAGAGAGAGAGAGAGAGAGAGAGAGAGAGAGAGAGAGAGAGAGAGAGAGAGAGAGAGAGAGAGAGATCCTGTGAGAATATGTCCATATGTGAGAATACTTACTTATATGAGAACTATTTAAAAATTTGGGAAATTGTCTTTGGTGAACTCCAACTTTTTAATTTTCTAAGTGATAAACGTTCTTAAATTTATTATCAATGATAAACCTAAATTTTTTATTACCATTGATAAGTATAATTTTAATAAAAATCCTTAACTAGTTAGTTTTTTAATTTTTAAATAATTAAATTATTAATTTTTTTTTAAAAAAAAAAAAAAACCAAACTCCTCCCCCCTCACCCTTCCCAACCTAGCAACCAGCAGCCCCTCTTCTATCGGCGGCCATGTCTCTACCGGAGAAGCCCGACCTCCCCTGCCCCACCTTCTCTCTTTCCCCAATTCCTCCATCTCGACATCTCTCAAACCCAAATCTCGGCAGCCCCAACCACTGGCCCCTACCCGATTCCAGCCCCGACCACCAGCTCCCTTCCTCTTCCCAATTTTGGCCACCCTCCCCCTTCTCCTCCCCATTGCTGGCCACCCCCTCCCTTTACCTCCTCGATTTCAACAACCACCAACCCCAGCACCACCCGTAACACCATCGAAATAGCAACGACAAATCAACTTCAATTATCTTTCCTTTACTTGCAAAATCATCAAATTTCATCAGATAACTCATACTTGATAAAAAAAAAACGATGCCGAAAATTCCTCATTCGTTCTATCGATCTTACCCATAAATCCTGCTGCAAATTTCGCCGTATCCACCTCAAGTCGCCGTTGATTAGATCCACCTTGCTGGTTTTAATAATGGGTTTTTGCGAGGGAGGGGGGAGGTTTCGAGGAAGAGGATTTGTGGTTCAAAGGGGACGAGACAGGGGGAGGGCCGAGGGTTGTTGATGTAGCGCCGATGCCGGGGGTGGAGGGTCTTGGTGCGGCCGGCGCCGGGCTGGGAGCAGGGAGATCGGGGTTGGGGGTATGGGGTGGCTGGTTGGGTAGGGGAAGAGTTGGTTGTGGGATTTTGTTAAAAAAATATTAAAAATTATTTTTTAAATAAAGGAAAAATCGTCAAAAATAATACAAACTTTGAACGGTCCGCCAAAAACAAGTAAAACTTTCAATTATTTCTAAAAAAATACAAAATTTGGGTCCGCTATAAACACGTGAGTAAATTTAAAATTAGTAATCTGATTAGTAATTAAGTTTCTTAATTACTAATTAGTAATTAAGTTTCTTAATTACTAATTAGTAATTTAGAACATGTGAGTAAATATTAAGAAAGTTTGCTCTATGAAATTTAAAACATTTGATTTAAGATTTGAACATGTGAATAAAAAAATTATAAAATGAGTAAAATTTAGAACATACGAGCAAAAATTATAACATATGCTTTAATTTCTAGAACATATTTAATGATTTATATGATATAATTTAATAATTATCTTATCGAAAAAATCTAAAGCATGATAATTTTTTATAAACTGAAAATGAATAATTTTGACTTACACTGTAAAAATATTGTAAAAAGCTTAACATATTTCAAAATAATAAACAAAAAATAAAAAATTAATGTCAAAAGATAAAATTACTTTAAAAATCAGGAATTTTTTTTTTCCATAACTAATAGTTAATTTTCGAAAATTTTAAGATAATAATTAATAATTAGAGGCAATTAATCTATAAGTCCAAAATTAAACAAATAAAATATGAAAATTAATTTGTAAATTCATAAATCACTATACTAAATGATGTAGTTTAGTTTAATAAATTTTGGAATATTATTAGGCAATAAATTATAAAATTCTACAGTAATAAATATAATCCAAATATAATTAAATAAGGCTTAAATTCAAAAACTCATAAAAATAATCATATATACTACAATATTTTGACGCCTAAATTTGAATTATTATTTTGACTATTATATTCAAACAATATAAAATTACTATAATACCCTTTTTAAATTAAAAAAATAATTCTCAGAATTACAGGGTATTACACTTACTGTGATAGTAGAAAAATACGTTTTCAAGGGATGACTAATATCACTAAAAGCGTATTGTTGACATTTTGGGTTCATATAACATAAATAACTTATATAAAAATTATTCATAAATTAACAAATTACGTGAAAATATAGAATAATGCTAATTAATAAATTGTTAATGAGTTCTCAAATGGTTAGAGTCAGGGATAGTTGATACATGTGTTTGGAATGTTATATAATTGATAACTGTTTTATAAGTGATCGTGGGAGAAATGTCTGCCATATAAAATAATACTGTCACTGATACTAATTTGTTTATTTCATTACCTTTATTCATAACTAGTGTAAGACCCGTGCCATGCACGGATAAAATTGAATTATTATTATTATGATTAATAATGGTCATAATGTAAGACAACCTTTTTATAATCGGTATTGTTAATATTATTTTTTTACGGAGAATTAGAAGTTAATTTAGTAAATATTTAGCCATTTTTTATAATTATATACATTAATACATATATAAACTAACGAGTCTAAAGATATCGTCTCAAGATTGTTCTTTTATATTGAGTTTTTTTATTTATTTTTTTTTTTTTTTTTAAATACTATCCAACATTTATATAGTTAAACTTTTAGATCCATATATAAGGTCGTGGTGGGTACATATAGTTTATTTATAAGGACAAAATAATTTAACAATAATGTTTTATAAGTGAATAATAATTTGCACGGACCTAAATCTAACCATTTCTTAAATTTTTTACCATTAAATAAGACGTTTAATTGTTACTTGTCGTATAATACACATATTATATAGTATTGTCTATTGTGGAATATATGCATTATCTTAAAATATTATTTTTATTACTATTGACCATCAGTAAGAATTTTTATTGCAAATTCTTCCGTTTTGTATAATGTGTTTTCCGGCTTTCGGTGAATGATGTGAACTTTCATTTCTACCAAACCATAGGCTAGAATCTACGTTGCTTATTGTGGTGTTATTAGAGGAAGATGCTAGTTCACTCGGAGCACCCAATTGACATTGACCCACAAATGATCGTTCATAATCATTTGAAGTGTAAAATTGAGAAATTTTTAAGTTTATTTACACTATGTCATAGTGCTTGTACAATAAGCCATTTTAAAGGGCAGCTAAATTACAACAAAAATGAAAAAATGTCACTAATTTGAAGTCATAGAAGCAAAAACTTACAATTTGACATGTCACTGAGTGGTCTTCTTAGTTGATTATCTGACCTTTGTGAATGATATGATAGTCGTTGTTGCTTTTCCTTCAAAATTCGATATCTATTTAACCTTGCATTTTTTTTTTTTATCGTATTGATCCATATCTTTGATATGAGTTAAAATGATATCATCTAACTATACATGTATATATAAAAAAAATTGAGAAATATATATGTAACTAATGTATATTTAGATTATCAATCAGACAACCTTTTTGTGTGATTTTATTAATAAAATTAATATTTTATAGTAAGTGAATATATTTTTATTTTGATGGCAGTAAGGGAATATATATAGAATACAAATAAAACTATATCTAGATAGTATTGTGGAGTTGCTTAAAAAAAAGATAGTATTGTGGAGTATAAAAATTATATTAGAATATTTAAGAGTTTATATTGCTTTTTAACATTATTTCTATTTTAATAATGATATGGTTGATACTTGATACATTTATTATTAGTTAAATAACAATAATGAATCACTCAATTGTTTTAATCAAGATTATGAGTCACTTCTTTCCAAAGAAAAAAAAAAGATTATGGGTCACTTTTAAAAAAATAAGTACTACGGGAGATTTATGGGCATATGTTAGATAATCATTCTTTGAATTTATGGGTACATTTTAGATCATCCTGTCTTTGATTCATCTTTAGTAATTGAAAATCTTTAATAATTGAAAAAGTTTGGCATAATTTTGTTGGTGATGTGGCTAGTGCTTAGAATTATATTACAGAGTACCTTAATTCTTTATTATTCAACTTTCACGGTTTGTTATGGCTTATTATGTACAAATCAAAAATTACAAATGTGTGATATTTGTTATAAGTGGCGTTTCAATGTGTAGTATTTAAATATCATGTTTTCAACTATTCATAATTAATTTTTATATGTAATTAAAGTGGTACTTAGTTATATATGTAAGTTAATTATTATTATTATTATTATTATTATTATATAAAATATAAGTGAGTAAGACAAATAGAAATGGACGGAGCGAGAAATTTTAGTGCATCAAAGAGGTTATTGTATAAACCTAAAGATATATTCTCTTATTAATATCTTTAACATAAATAAAGATAAATATATTATTCTCCTAGGATCAATACAGAAAATATATCACACATATATTTTCCAATATTGATGGTATCATATATCTTAACAATATCATAATTATTGAAGGTGTCTAGCAAAATAGCTCACATTATATTATTCTAAAAATAAAATTAGAAAAGAACATATTATTAATCTCAGATTAACAACTTGAGCATACAACAAAGACTCAAGAATCATCTTCATCCTTTTCGTGCTCAACCTTAATCTTTCGCTGATATTTGGTTGTTGAAAAGTAGAAAACTCAGTTGATGTAAATTGGTCATCTGCATTCATGTCATTAACATCTTTAAAAACACCTTTTTTGATTCGGCGTGGCACCACTATTTGAACAGTTGTCATCCGAGTGCTCGTTGCATATGGTGCTAGAAATCTGTAATTTTAATGTATGTATTAGTGATATTAAAAAAATTGCTAAAAATATAAAATAATATTTATATTTAAGATGACTATGGAGTGAAAAAAAACCTAATAATATTAATACTTGGCCAACCTTATTGCAGTCATTGCCAATATGTGCAAAGGCTAAATAATAATAATAATAATAATAATAATAATAATAATAATAATAAAACGAATATTAATTATTAATCATCATAAACCTTAAGTCGAAACTAAGTAACAACCTTATAAGCATTGTCCGACTCCTCAAATCTATAAATCTATATCTATAAATATAACTAAAGAAACAACCGCTGACATCATCCCCTATTTAAATTGTACAGATGTCAAGTCGTGGTAAAAAATTAAAATTTCCCGCCTAAATCAATTGCTGACATCATATTCTTATTTTTATTTTTACTTATTTTTTAAACCTTTTTATTTTTTACCTTGAATATTATAATACGGAGTTTTTTTTTTTGAAGATAATTATTATAATATGTTATTTCTATTATTTATTTTTACATTATCATGGATTTATAAAAAAATATCTCGATCCCAAATATAATTACTCTCGGTTTAAGAGTACTCCGTATTGTATAATTTTGTTTATGGTTATGTTTTTATATTTTTTTTTTCTCATATGAGGTACATATATAAAATTTATGTATTTCAAAGAAATTTATTATGTCATGCATCGCACGGGGCTAATTTAATTTAGAACTATAGATCACCGTGCATGGCACGGGATCTAACCAAGTGATTTTATTAAGTTTTTATCTTCGGACATCTTCATAACTGTGAATAAGGGACAATATTGTCGAATATTATACTCATAAACTTTTATCTTAAACAAACATTTCCTTTCTAAGAGTTCATTCAAATCTTTAGGAATCAAATCCATATTATCTCCATCCTGCATCATTCTAAATTCATGATATCAGAATTGGCATTATTAATCACAAATTTAATTCAATTTACTAAAAAATTAAAATATTTACCATACCTTTGTTTGTTTTTCTCGTAGGTATAAAACAGATTTACCTAGAAAATGCACCAATTCACTATCAAAACAACAAATGAAGCACTTCCAGAATCATCAACTACCCTAATCTGGACTTTGAATCTTGGAACAGGTTCAACATAAGTATTGCACTTTTCACACAAAAACTTTGTTAGCCCTTCAACATTTATCTCCTTAACCTTCTTAAAATCTTTTTTACAGGCAAGGTAGAACCATCCATTTTCAGTTTCAATGAAGTCAATTGTAGCTAATGTGACACAAACACACACCTACAAATATAAATAAATAAATAATATTTATAAAATAATATTTATAACAATAAAATTTAGTCATATAAATCATCATAATTGTAAAATAAAATAGTAGTAGTAAGCACTTGCCTCTTGTGTATAACGGATCTCATCAACTGTTTTTCTTTCAGATTTGTTTAAAAAGTCACTCTCATTTTTTTGTGAGATATAACTACTTATGTCAGTCACCAATTCCGAAGAAGTCTTTCCACCCTTATCAAATCTGCAAAATTAATGTAACAATCAATATATACTTTGTTGTATAAGTAATCAATATATATATTTTGGGGGATATTACTCTTTCAAGAATAGTATGCATATCTATAAAAAAAATCATGTACCTATTCTAAAACTCATTCAGCTCATGAATATCATAATTTAAATAGAGTTTAGTTGCAAATAGGGAACTTGATAGCATGGTAGTACTTGTTATTAAATAAAATTTAATAAACACGAATATAATAGATAGTACTAATAATATTGATGTCAAAACCAAAACCCGCAAGTCTTGATTTTTACAAAACCGTAATAAGATGATAACTTGACGGCATGGATGCTCCTAAGGCAAAGGGTCGCGAAACTCAACGCCACTATTCTACTATTCTTGTCTTGAACAACTTGGCGCCTCAGACAAATAATCTTGTAATTGATCAGCGTATCGATTCCATAAAGTGCATCTTAAAACATTACTTCTGAATTTAATAAACAGAAATATCATTAATTTAATATTTACTATACCTTTTCATCCAATAGCACCATCTCAATAGAATAGATATCAGCATAATTGGAGAATGATAGTGCCCATAAACGAATGACTCTAACTCGCAAGGTTACATTCTCAGTAGTAGGACTTATGTCCTTGATGAATACTAAATTTTCAACCATGAATAAATGAAAATTATGGTTAAATAATATAATAATAATGGTTGAATAGTATAATAAGAATTAAAACCCAAATCAATTGTGATCAATGATTTTATATGGTTTATATATAGGGAATAGATCTTTTGTAAATATGTAAAATTAAAATTTTTTACTCGTATCTATTGCCAATCATGCATAAAATTGACATTTAATGAAAAATTGCAACTATATTTAGATAGTATTGTGGAGCATAAAAATATATTGGAAGTTTGAAAAGATATCAGTGAAGAAAATAGTATTTAGATAGTATGTTCTATGATTTTAATTCTGCTCGTTAACAACGAGTATCTTGTAATTGTACCTATATATCTTCGAAGTGTTAAAAATTGCTTCTTTCAAAGTTAAAAGAGGTGAAAAGAATATCAGTGAAGAAAAAGAAAAGAGAAAGAGTAAGTTCTGGATGTTTCATCTTTGGGATTCTAGAATCATGGTGAAGTGCTCCGTATTGACCTATTCCTTTTCGGGTGTTTAAACAATAAATAATGTATAATAATAATAATAATAATAATATATAAGGAAATAATTATATATAATAAAAAATATAATATAATAATAATTTAGGAATTAATGAAATTGGCGGGAAAAGAAGAAATGACATTGTGCCAAGTGTCATGGAAGATTTCGCTTTTAGTATTGGTTAATAGATGTTAATGATTTATCGATATATTCATTTGTTGAAATTTAATATAAGAATATCTAATATGTTTGCAGTGGCGGATCCAGGATTTTAGGGATGCTGTGTCACCGTTACTCTTTGATCGATTACCAATCAATAATTAATGCATGAATATTCAAAAAGGTACGGTATAATTACAAAAAAATAATATTTATAAAAGTATTAAATATCCACATTATAGCCAATTAAATACTTAACTTTTAAAAATAATGAATTACAATTGCTCTGAATTGTTATGAAAATATTGTGTGGATATCCATTATCCTCTTTGTAAGTTTCCGGATTATTCTAGATCTAGGGTTTATTGTTATCTAAGCAAACCCTACTTATTATATTCTGTATATATATACCCCATATATGGAATAATATAGACAGATCAATTCTCTCTCAATCTCTCATCTTTCCCCCTTATTTCACAACACGTTATCAGCACCAAAGCTCTAAATGATTAATAATTCTTTTGATTCATATACATATACATAATTGCTTTTCGATTTGATTGACAGTTCATCGTATGCAAGAAAGTTATTTGGGTTTAGCAATATATTGTACTTCCTTCTTGATCTTTGTCTCGTCGATTGGGTGTTGTCTCAAGCAAAAATATATGATAAAACAAAGTCAACCCTACCCGGCTAAGGAGACGAGTTTAATAGCAACTTTACCGGTATCCCTATATTCTTTTCTCCATATTTTATTGAATTTGTCAGATTATTGTCTTTCTTAAAATAAACTAATTAATTATAGGGTATGACTAGTCATGTGATTGATTAATTTATATGCTCTGTTTTTTATGAATGAAATATGAAGCTCGTTAGATATGGGATATTGCTATTGATTTGTTTCAGCTAAGTCGTCATATTTGAATATGTCTAATATTGTTTTGTTTCGGCTAATTTGTCTTATTTAAATATCTATAATTTTGGAGAATGATATTAGCTGATGGTTTCATCATCAATCTCCGTCAAATTATGTGATGATCTAATGTATACATGTTGCTTCCAATTGTATCTGGTTTACCACCATCATAGAGTGTTCAAGCGTATTAGTTATGAACTGTTTTAATAGTTGTAGATTATATTTTTTTGGATTTAAATAAGTTCCAATAAAATACATAAGATGTTAATTAAACCCTTCTTAAAGTTTGAACATTAGATATATGTAATAGGATTTAATGAAGACTCGAATACTTTTATACTATCATAAACCTGAGAGTTTTTCCTTCATCACTTCTTTAGTTCCCTTTGAAGTCGAGTGAGTATCAAGAAAGTGTGATTTTGAGAAAATAATGATTGTTAATCCATGTGATAAACTATGTTACAAAGTATTAGAATTGCATTTGGTTGAATGAATTATTCCATTGGTTTAGGTTGACTACAAGAATAATCTCAGTTTTACCTTGTATAAGTTTTGTTGCTTCTAATTGTTTACTTTGTATTTGGTTTTGTATAAAGTATAGCAAACAAATTATGCTATTATTATTGTTTTTATTTCGTGATTATGCCTACTCATTGGCTCATTGCTATCAAACTTAATTAGCTTTATCACATGATTTTGTTATGTTTATGTGATATGTTTATTATTAATAATCTAAGATTATCTATTATTCATCATCATGATAATCTACTATAAATATATTTATCTAAACTAGATCCTAAGTCTTTATTTATAATATTTTTCTCATGGTATATGTTTATATCTTATACTACGTATTGTCGATGACATGTGTTTTTACATAGGTTTAAATGTTTAATGCTATAGAAATTTAAATTAATTTTGATTTATTATGGAGTATTGTTACGATATAATTTCCTAATTATATCTCAAAATTAGAGGATATACTTCACCATATTAGGAGATATTGATAAATATTGTGTACGTAATCCCAAGTGATAATTAGATGAAATATATGTAAACTAGGAGTAGATTGATTATGCACAAGTAATCCTTGGCTTGAATCAAGGACACAGTTATGGAGTATTGTTAGCACTTGTATATTTAGACAGTGAAGTGGGATAAAAGAAAAAAGGCAGAGAAAATATTGTGGAAAATTTCTTAACTGGTAAACATAAAATTTAGTTATATAATATGCCTAAGCTAACTGCTCAAGAAGTCTTAATTTGATCAAATTATGTGATTATGATGAGTATGGATTAAACATCATGGATAAACATCATGGATTATTTTTATAGTAATGTATTGAGGTCTTTAATGATGATTGTAATATTTATTAAGCCCATAAATATAAGAGGTTTCTTTTTTTTTTTAAGATGAATGTTATTGGGTATGAGGAACATGATAAGTATTCTATAAGTATAATTTTATATAAGCATGTTTTTGCTAAAAGGAACACGTTACTTGATACATGACATTGCCAAAGGATTTTAAAGGTTGTTGGATTGATTCATTCCATACCCCCATATGCAAGGATTAGGGGGAGATTGTAAGTAATTTTTGCATATAAATAATAAAATATATTGATGGTCAGTTTGGAATATACTTATACTCAAATATTAACTATTTACTTAATAGAAGTGGCCACATGCATATTATTTAAATATTTTTAAATGATACCATCTTGAAGATGGATATAAATGATTGATCATATACTTTTATAAATGCTCCAATTAAATTATTGTCCTAGAAGGACAATATCGGTTACTAATGAACTTAAAACACGTCTGAAGCGTTGCAGTCTAATAGAGTTAAAATATAAGAACTTTTGGAAAAGAAATGGAGCATCTATTTGACAAATTTGAGGAAATGATAAATCTCATTACATTTTTAGAATAAAATCACTTTTAGTAAAATTCATATGTTCCATGATTATGTAAAAGGCTCAAGAAGAGTATGAAATGTCCAACAAGATTAACATGTATCAAGATTATAGTCAAAACTCCAGCAGAGTATATATAAGTAATTATTAGATAAAATATTAATTAGTCAATTGTCTTGCCAATTGTATAAAGAAACACATGTTGGTGTTCAAACATCACATCACATTCATGGCCATGCACATAGTAAGTTTAATAAAGTGATCACTAGTGTTGAAAACTAAACTAGAGTTCAAATTTAGCGAAGTGATTGGATGTGATAGTTAAATTAGGCCATCCGGGTTTAATAATAATTACCCGTCATGGAAACCTGAAGTTTCATTTGATAATGTGCTGACGCTTTCTCAATGTTAAATATATAAAATGAATTGAATGGCAAGACGTAACATTGAGATTGAGTTATATTTGGATTGTGAGTTATAATAATTTGTATTGATGGAAATTTCAAGATTTAATATGTTCTGATTTTTTTATATAAAGGACTAATGGCTGACCAGAAGTTCACCAAAATAACTTATATATTATTGTTAACTATCAAGTGATCAGAAGCTCACCAAATACACTATTTAAGTCTTAAAGATCCAGAAGATCATCACCTACTAGAATTATGAGCAAGTGATTTATGCTTGTATAACAATTCTTTTGATTGGGGTTATTATATGTCAGCACATATGAAATAGGAGAAGAAAGAAAAACGTACAACTGCACAACCATGTCTCCCCATTGACATTGTTTTCAGAAGATATTATGAAAAGGGTAATATATAATAAAAACACATGCAATGTAAAATTAATGAAGAAATGATTCTTCATTGAAGTTGTTCTCTAGAAGAGATGAAACTTGTTTAATACAAATCTTCTGTGAAATTAATATTGATTGTGATCCTCCTAATGAAGTGAATTTTATTAATGCAAATTTGTCTACTAAGTTGGTATATAATAAGACACCCCTATAAATGAGATATTTTACCAACTTAGGGGGAGAAGAAGAATTAGCAAAAGTTGGAAAAATTAATCAAAAAATAAAATATGATCCCTATAATAGTAGTTTGAAAAGTTATATGCCAACTTTAGTATATATATTATCAAGATATGTTGCACATTTATGATTTGATTTGTATTCAGTTATGACTCATGTTGCATAGCGTTGAAGATACATTTTGGTCATATTAATTATGTGTATACATTGAGATAGAATCTTGGCAATTATACTTGAATCACTACACCTAAAGTGTAGATTGTATGATCGGTTCCAATTATATATATATATATATATATATATATATATATATATATATATATATATATATATATAATGATATGTCTAATAGATATGATATTTGGCAAGATAGTGCAGTTGACACTAATAGTGTAATAGTATATAAATACCTTAGTGTATGAAATACCCTAAAAGTGGTATAAATATCTGAATTATTATAATAGATGGCCTATGATGTAAGAAAGTTATGATGGTACCAATGAGAAATGTATTCAGATATCATAGTAAAATAGCATGCGAAATGTAAGTTAAAGGAATTTTATGATACCGGTACACAATGGAACCGATGAATAATATGCATATGCATAATGGAATGGACTAGTGAATAAGAGATCTGAAATATATGTACATTTTGATGTCGACATAATGAAATGATCATAAGTTTATCATGGACCCGAAGTCCAATGAAATATGGATTTTTAAATCCACACTGTACAATGTTTTGCATCATTTTGAGTCTTATATTCATGTACATGTAAGTCATAAGTTAATGGTTTATTGCATATGTATGAAGTTAGATGTATTACTCATTGTATATTTTGTTTAATATGTTAATATGTTATCATGTGTTCTATATCTCATATTGTATGCATTAGTTTCTTACCATGACTGTCGTTTATGTGAATATTCATTCAAAGTATAGTAAGATATATTTACAACTTTGATGAAAATTAGAAAGAGATATTTATATTCCAATGGGCTTATAATTATTGATGACACTGATTTAATTGCATGTTATGAATCATGTAAGATGAGTTCCTGAGAACTTATATACGACATATTTAAATATCCAGCCCTACAAAGTTTATATTCTTGAATATTGCAATTACTAACAAACTCTTGAAAATTCAATGTAACTACATCATTGACATCTCAACCTGAAGTTGAGCATATGAGAGTTAATGAGATTTACTACTTGTATTTGTAAGAGAGCTATCGTGTCAATTATGAAACATCTAATGAGTATCAATGGAATACTTATGCGTGAGAATGTTTTCTTATGGTCCAGAAGAACCATGATTAACGTATATAATTACATGTGTTATATTATAATTCATATGAGATTGAAAAATGACATTAATAATATCAAGTTTTTCATCAAATTATTATTAATGAATGTTTGATCAAATAATGATCATCAATAACGACTTCCAGAAGAAGTCATAACCGCATAAGTTTAACCTTTAAATCAACTATTAAACAAAGATTTGAAATATTGATATTAGAGATAAACACATGTATGGTGAAATGAAGACACTTCACATGTTAACGTGAAGACTTGAAGATGCAATTTCAGTTTAGGAGGATCGAAGATCATATCAATGAATGATATTTTACTGCATATGAGAAGATATACAACATATTGGATTCATTATTGCAGCACTAGAAGATCTCAAGTTATGTATTCATCAAAGGGAGAAAATACGCGCTGCACTCTTTTTTCCTTGACCATGGTTTTGTCCCACATTGGGCTTTCCTAGTAAGGTTTTTAATGAGGCAGCATCTCGAGCGTATTACGAAGAATTTTGTACTCTTTTTCCTTAATTAGGTTTTTATCCCATTGGGTTTTTCCTATTAAGAGTATTCGATAATGGACATCCAAGGGGGAGTGTGTTATGAAAATATTGTGTGGATATCCATTATCCTCTTTGTAAGTTTCCGGATTATTCTAGATCTAGGGTTTATGTTATCTAAGCAAATCCTACTTATTATATTCTGTGTATATATACCCCTAATATATGGAATAATATAGACATATCAATTCTCTCTCAATCTCTCATCTTTCCCCCTTATTTCACAACATGAATTAGTTTTCATGTTTTGATAACAATCAATTTGTCAAGGACGTGTATCATTTTATGGAAGGGAAGAATTTACAATGAGCAACCTTTAGTGCAAAAAACTTGAAATATCTAGAGTATTATTTTTTTCATTTTGAAATTAAAGTTAAAGTTTGAATTAGATAACAATCTAAAATCATTCTTTTTATAGTTTGCTTTGATTATAAATAAAACTACATTCACAAATTCACAATTGACAAACAATTTCAACAGCAATGCAACTTTAATTTCCTATTCTCAATAGTTTTTTCAACAATGATTAGTCAATTTCATGTCAAAAAAAATAATAATTAGTCAATTACAATAACTAATCAATGTTAAATTAATTGTGAATATAAGAAATAATCAGTATAAAGCAACACCTTCAATTAATGATTTATAAGCTTTATAAACTGAACTAGAACAATAAAATTAACAACATGAAGCTTTAAAGCAATTAACATTAACAAATAACTCAATAAGGCATTGCCACTTGAATTCTTGAAATTGTGGAGTTTTTTTTTTTTTTTTTTTTAAAAAAAAAAAAGGGGGGGGGGAATCATAACAAGTACTCCATAATCAAGTACTCCTAAAGATTAAAGAAGTAGAGTAAAAAAAAAATAAAGAAGTTAAGCAAAAAAATTAAAGAGATTTGGAAAATTATACGGAGTATATCACGAGAAAATACAAGTTTATTAATATGATAAACAAAATTTGTTTGTCAAATGGCAAAATTTGTTTATCATTAAAGTTAATGATTTATTTATCATTTTGCCATTTGATAAACAAATTTTGTTTATCAAATTGATTAAATGGGGCTTCCTCGTATATCAGACAAAAATCTGACAATGTTACAAAGATTCTTTTATTTTATTTTATGGTTTCACCTTTCACTGCTGTAAAACTACGAGTATTTACAAGTAGGACATATAAGAGTAGTAGTAGTCTGACTACCTACTCACTTGTTTAAATTTTTTTTTTCTTAAAAATGCTGTATCACGGGACCCACCATGACTAAAGGTGGGTCCGCCCCTGTATGTTTGCATGCTAGAAGCTGATGGTTGTATATTTTTCATTTTTTTATCTTTATATACAATTTTTATCTGATGAAAGTCGTGATGTATCATTAGAACGTTTGTTTGTAAATAGATATCTAGGTTGTTATTGACTTGAAATTATTTTTATCAAATTTAAATTATTTTACTGAACTAAAAGTAGTTTTAACAAACAATTTTTTTTTTTTTTACTGAATTTAACTTATTTTTACATATTCTCTATATTTTATATAAACTAAATATATATGTCATTATTAACTTGAAATTATTTTTATTAAATTTAAATTTAATTATATTGAACCAAAAGTATTTATTTTTACCAATATTCACTATTAATTTTTAAAACAATTTAATGTATTATAAATGTATCTTTTTTTAAAGAATTTTTTAAAAGGATTTTTATGATGGAAATAGAAATAAGTTAAAGGATTTTTATTAAAAGTTATGATTAATTTGTATGTATAAAATATATGAAATATATCGACAATAAAACTCTATATAACAATTTTATCTTAAAAAATCTTTCCAAAATTCGCTTACTTAGCATCCTATGTGTCACAATAAAACCTTGTTTTCGCCAACGTGGCGTGACACTTGGCGAATAATTTAAATGCCAAGTGTCATTGTCTGGCTATGAGACCAACTTTATTTATTAACTAGTTTTATGCCCGGGTGATGCCCGAATTGTTCTAAACTTTTTATCTTGAATATACGATCATACATTATAGTGTACTTTTTGTATTTTTATTCGTAAATAGATACTTATGTTATTATTAACTTGATTTTTTTTATTGCACTTAAATTATTTCTAATGAATTGAAAGTATTTTTATCAAACTAAATTTATTTTTCTGATTAAAACTTATTTTTACTAATTTTCTATTTTTTTATTAAAATATATTATAAATGGATCTCATTTTAAAGAACTTTTTAAAATGAATTTTATGATGGTTATACATCTGAGTTATAACATATTTATTAAAAAAAATTAATTGATTTTGTATATATGAAATATTAGAAGTGTAGACACCCATTTGTGTCTCCCCAAAACCAAACCCAGTGATGAATACCTTTCACGTCGAATCATAATCGAATGAAACGAAGTGCGGAAAGGTCTAGTGTTGCGGAAAGTTTTATTTCTTTTTCTCTTCTTCCTGTTTTTGAAAACTTTATTTTAAAGAAAACAGCCAATCCAGTTTGTTTGGTCCATGATATGGGTCCAATAGTGGTGTAGTTGGATGGGGTTTGAAAAGACCTTTCCAACGATATATTATAAGCCCAATTCCGATGAATATTGAGGAAGTTATGGCCAATTTACTAAACTGGGCCCGGTTTGAGCTTTAAATATGGCCTAATGATCTAGGGGAGGGCCTAATATAATTTATCATTCCTAATGTAATTAGGAATGGTTTTAGTCTTCTAGAACATTCTAGAAGGTCTTATCATTCCTAATTCAATTAGGACTCTTCAGGGTTTTAATCAAGATCAAATAGCATTTTCGATGGAAATTATATTATTTTATCTTCCAGTACAGGAAATTTATCAGATTTTCGAAAACGCGTTGAAAACCACTTTGGCGTCCAACCCCAGGCCTTGGCGCCAGGCGCTAGCCATTGGCGCCTAGCGCTAGCCACCTGTGCTTGGCGCCAATAAGCCAGGGCTAGCGCCAATGTGTTTTTGCGATCTTCAGACTCTGTTTTATTAAATTATCTTTTTTGGATGATTTTCTCTATAAATATCGTATCAAAAACCCCGTTTTCATTCATCAACTCTCTTTATTCACAAGTCTTCATTCGCAATTCATTCATCTACAAATCATTTATCAATTCTCATTAACTCAATTCATTCATCTCTCATTCATCAATTCTCAATAATATTAATTCTTTAGCATTCTTTTCTTTTCTTCAATTCTTTCTTGCTTTTTAATACAAAATTCCGCATTCACAAGATCTAGTAACACCTAGCCATATTCGAAGTTGCCTTCGCTCTAGACGTGAAAGGTTTTAATTTCTGAGGGTTTGGTCCCAAATCTCTATTTCAATTATTTAATTTAATTGTTTTGATTATTATTTTCCTTGAAGTTACTAACGTGTGTATTTTGTTATTAGAAAAAGGTACGAGGCATCAAAGTAAGTACTTTAATTGATTTGATTAATTTTATGATGTAGAAATCATGTTTGTATTGTTGTTATGATATTCCTAGTATCATGTCTAGGATAATTTTAATATTAAATATGATTGTTATGATGCTTCCTATGTTCTTCCTAATATTTATGATTATTAGTATCATGTTAGGGTTAAAGATTTGATTTTTATTGCTTAAACATGCTAGGGTTTGTTATTAATCTTGTTAGTATCATGCCTAGGATCTTGCTATGCTTTAACATGATCATGATTATGATGGTTATTGATTATAATTAATGTTATTATTATTAATGATGTTGATTATTTATTATGTTTCTTGATATATTTTTATTGTTATTGCTTGATCACCCTTTTACGCATGTTAAAGGGAATTGGTACGTGCAACCACGCTTAATAAGATGATTAATAATCTTGTTAGGGTTAATTGTGATTATAATTCAAGTGATCGCCAATAATAGTTTATTTGTGCATTAATATTCAACCAACATAGATTAAACAGGTTTAGGGTTAATCCTATTGATTGCATGTTAATCAGAAAGCGCACATGAATACGATCAGAATAAAGTAGAGGCCTATTATTAGGGCAGGTTCAATCTCTTTTAGGTTGGATTTGTACCATCATCCCCGAACCCTTATTTGGTTCATGACCTTATGGAGTTGACGATCTCTTGGATCGTTAAGGGGTGTAACCTTCACCTCGTGAACGGTTTACAAGTTCCTTAAAAACTTGTTGGCGACTCTTTTACTCTATCTTCTTCCCTTTTGGACGCCATCGTACTTTAGTGTATGATCACAGTGGGGTTCAAGCTAGTGGGATTTAAAGGCTTGAAATTATTCCCTACAAGAAGTATATTGATAATAAAACATTATATAACATTTTTATCTTAACAAAATTTATCCAAAATTTGCTTATTCAACATCCTATGCGTCATAACAATACCTATTTGTTGCCTACGTGGCTCGACCCTTGGCGAAAAATTGAAATGGCAAGGGTCGATGTCTCATGGTCTGGTTGCGAGACCGACTTTATATATTAGTGACTAGTTTTGTGCTCCGGGCATTGCTCGGGTTATTTATTGAATATTAAAATATTTTTTTAAAAAAAACTTCTATTTGGCAAAATTTAAAACATATCATTAGTACAAACGTTGTTATTTATTAGATTTAGGACATTTTGACGTACAATATAATGTTATTAAATTTTTTTACTAATGAAATAATAATCACTTTACAATCATACTTGTAAAATAAAAAATAGTACTACCACTCATCATAAAGTTGTGAGTGGTTTTGGGAAAAAAAAATTGGGTTATCTAGTACTCCCTCCGTTTTTAAATACTTCCTCCATTTCTCCATGCGCGGAGTTTTAGGAGAAATTGGAGAAAATAATAATATATGGAGGTAGTGGGGTAAGTGGAAGAATAAAAAATTGTAAAAAAGCAAAAGTAGTGGAGAGGATTGGAGGAGAGAAAATGTATGGTGGGTCCACTAGGTGAGATAAATTAGTTAAATATTGTACAAACTTTCCAAATAAGGAAGTGGAGCAAGTATTTAAAAACAGCCGAAAAAGAAAAGTGGAGCAAGTGTTTAAAAACGGAGGGAGTAGCCCTTAAAAGTGACACAAGTAGCATGGCCAAAGCAACAAAAAGAAATCAGTTTGGAGTTTGTAGACACCTAAAAATGTCTCCCCAAAACCAAACCCGGTGATGAACAACCTTTCATCGCCATCATTGGTCGGGTCAAGTATTTAATCTCAAAAGTGCTAAAAATCCATATTCAATCAACAAATCAGTCATATCATTTATTCAAACTCAGTCCAACTCTTATTCTATCCCAAACCCTTTTTAATTCATTTCGTGTTATTTATTAATTAAGCCCGATTAATAAATAATAAAACCCTAAGCCTGAAATTATTCCGGAATAGCTGAAACAACACCTAAAATATCACGTTCTTAGTTGTTAAGCAAAGATAAAGATGAATCTGGACGGTTTTCGGGATAACCTGAATGCCGTGTCATGGATCCCGCGTCATGTTGCGGCACATATACCATGATGCGGTGTTTTCTTAGGGTTTTTTCCGCGACGCCTTTTCATTGCTAGGGTTCTGTGCTTCACCCCTCATATTTTCTCTATAAATACAAGGTTGGTTTCCTAAGTTTCGGGGCACTAAAAATCGTTCTCTTTTTCCCTACACCAACAATCATTCTCTTCTCCTTCTTTAGCCTGAATACTAGCCTCTCTATTCTCTCATAATACTTCCCCTAAGCACTCCGATCCAAGGAGTCCATACTTGACCCAAAGTTCTATACTTAAACCAAGGTATGAAAGGTAGAATTAATTAAGGTATTGGACCAAATCAACTCTACTTTTTATTTAATTTAATCGTTTCAATTTGATTCATATTTTTATTGAAGTTACTATCAGTTTATTCATGATATAGCAATTCAAGGAAACGAGGAAAGTGAGTAATTAATCATTTAATCACTCTTATTTTTATTCTTTATTGCTAGTATCATGATTAGAGCTATTATTATGATTTGATTTGACTAATGATATTATTGTTAAATTGCTTCCAATATTAATGTTGATTTTATAATATTTAGCAATCCCCATATTGCATGTTTAAAGGGAATATGTAACTGAAAATCACGCCTACTAATAAGATAATTTGGGTAATTGTGTTTAGGATTCTTTTTAATCTTGTTGTTTATTTAAGTGATTACAAATATTTAGAATTATATGTTGCATTAATCAATTTAGCATAAGAATAGTTTGGAGCGAATTGAATATTTGTTTGTATGCCTTTGAGATCGCAAGAATTACTTCTCGCTATAAGAACCGAGTAGAGGTCAATACGGGCGAATATGACTCCATGACTCACTTCGTACAATCATCTCCAATCTCCTTTTGTGGTTCCGAACCATAAAGAGTTAGTAATCTCATGGATTATAACGGGGTATAACCTTCACGGGTCAATCGTTGTTGTCTTTCGTTGTCCCTTAATTGTGGTTGCCTTTTATGATCCGTGAATGGTTTATAAGTTCCTAAAAATTTGTTGGCGGCTCCCTACTTTGCTTTGTCCCTAATTGTATGTCAATTCTCACTTCCTATGAGTGCCAAACAAATTAATAACATGCTTACGTAGGCGCGCTTTGAATGACGCCTACAGAGTTGCACCTATTTTAATGTTATATGATGATATTTCTTTTAATTTAATAATAAACACAACTTCTTTTAAAAAAAATTTATGAAGTACAATATAACAATCGGTTGTGAACTTTATACTATTAGTACCATTCCAACGTATGTAGCTTCTCCCAACTCACAAATTACATCCACCTTTGCTTAAAAAAACTCAACATTTAAATTATAAACCCTCTTTGTATGAAATCTCCTTTTTGCCTGAAATCTTTTGTAGCCAAGTATTCCAATATCCTTCACCATATTGCCAATCTATTAGTCATCTTTAACTTAGTAACCTACCTTTTTCTTATTTTAAGTTGATTATATTTTGTCTAAAATTATATTTCGTTGACTACTATACATATCAATGTGTCACATTAATCAGTGGCGGATCCAGGAATTCTAACTAGGGGTAACATAGAATAATAAGGGGAAAAAATGAAAATTAAAAAAAGCTCTATATTATATACTAGCATTATCATTAGCCTTTAAATTTTAAAAATTCATTTTTGTTGATGAATTTTCATTTAAGGAATATGGAATAAATTATATTCTACTTATGAATATGATCAAATTACAAAGTATTTCATAGGTTTAATAGTATATTTCTGTATGTATTCCTCTGAATTTACTATTCAAAAGTAAATATAAAACTATAAACTTATTTTATTTGATATAAATTATTGATTTACTCAAATGAAACTAAATAGTAAATTTATTAATTACTTACCAAATAGATATGTGCATTGAAAAGTGCAACTAAAATGGGAAGAAGTTTTATTAAAGAAGGAGTTTTTAAGAATAATATTTTTTTTTTGACAAGAAGAATAATATTGTATTATCATAATTATATTTGGCATTATGTATGGGTGATTAATATAATTAAACAATAAGTATATATATTTTATAATTTAAAATCTTAAGATTCTACTAATTTGTAAGTTTTTATAACTTAAATGAGAGTTTTTACAAAAATTATATTATGTACAAATATTTTATTTATTTATTTTTGAAGGAAATATTATCTACATATATAACTATAGTTAATTTGTTTCAAAAAAAGAAAAAAAAAATCAATCCAAGAGACCTGTTTTATATAAATAGGTCTATTTTCTTTTAACAAGGAAATCATAAAAAGAAAAGGTTAGAACCTAAGAGACCTGTTTAATATAAACATGTCTCTTTTCTTTTAACTTGGAAAGAAGCGGGATTGTTGGTATTTATTATAGAAGACTCTAAGAGCCCAGTTATTTAAGATACCAGGTCTCTTTGAGCTTTTTTTTTTTTTTTTTTTTTTCTTCTAGATGCTACCCCTTGTGCCTTCATAGATCCGCCACTGACATTAATGCTTATTTATCGTGTGCGACACGGTGAGAAGTTAGAATTTGTAAGATATTTATTGAAATTTATTATTTAATTTATACATATGAAATATAGGAATTTTATTGAAAATAAAATTTTAAACTAACCATCTTATCCTAAAAATTTATCCAACTGGTAGTTTGCAAGTGACCTTTTCTGGACCTTGACTTGTCACATAAGTCTGAATTTCATATTTTCGTATGTGCTTTTATAAAAAAATATCAACAAGTTTCTGGTGCGGCAAGGTGCCACATCAGTAACCCTTCTAGTAATCCCACTCAAGTAACTTCTCAAGTGACCAATCAAGTAACTCCTCAAGTAACCTCTCAAGTAACCCCTCTAGTAATTCCACTTAAGTAACTCCTCAAATAACCCCTCTACTAACCCGACTTAAGTAACCCCTCTAGTAACTCCCCTAGTAACCACTAACCAAGTAATAAGTAAGCCCCTAGTAATAATCGACAAAATTATAAGCATAATTACACAAACAAAACACCAGCACCTACCTCATCCTCAACATTACAGTGATGCTTGTAAATACAACAAATGAAATGATACCATTATCACTTCATGATTACACAAACCAAGCAAGACGACAAATTCGGAGGTGAATGATCTACATCGATAACAAGACATGCCATTATCACTTCATCTTCTTCCTCCTTTTCTTCTGCACCTCCAAGTTGCAAACCGTAAAAAAAAATCTGGAATTTGGGGAATTTATTAAAGAGAAGAGGATAGAGAGAATCTAGAAATTAAATTGGGGAATTAATTGAAGAACAGATGAAGATGGAACCCTAAAACTTAAAAAAGGGAAAATATGGAGAGTTAATCGAAGAACAGGAGAGAAGAGGAGAAAGAAAGAGCAGAGAGAACGTGATGTTGAATTAAAAAAATAAAAAAATTTGTGGTTGGCCACACGGTGTGCCAACCACATATGAAAGTTTGTGCAAAAATATAATTCTAAACTAATTTTTTTATCTAATAAAATATATCCAATTTTTTATCCTACATGTCAAATTAATATTAATTATTGCCTACGTGTCGCAATACTTGACGAAAAGTACGTTGAAACACCAAGTGTTTCTTTCTCATGACATGGTTAAAAGTTTAGCTTTATATATTAGTTATATGATTATTATATTAATTGTTGCCTATGTGTCGCGATACTTGGCGAAAAGTTGAAATGTCAAATGTCACTTTCTCAAGACCTAGCTAAAAGTTTAGCTTTATATACTTGTACTAGTTTGGTGCCCCGTGCGATGCCTGAGTTGTTTATTGAATTTTAAGATAAATTTTTAATCTACATGTCAAATTTTAAAATATATCATCGATACAAAATTAGTTATGAATTAATGTGCTTTTTTGACGATTTAAACTATCTAATAGGGATATAATGACTAATTTTAAAATTATACTCCATATTAGATTGTGTAGTATATTATTTTAATTGATTATAATATATTATACAAGATGTTGTATGTTTTGAACTACTTCTTTCGCTCCAACATATATTATGATATCATATAACTAATATATAAAGCTAAATTTTTAGCCAGGTTACGAGGCAGCGACACTTGGCGTTCAACTTTTCGCCAAGTGTCGTGCCACGCTGAATAGATTTAAATAGACTTCATAAAATAAAAAAGTTATTTCAGAATTCTATTTGGATGGAATTTTAGGGTAAAATTGTTAATTTACAGTTTTATTTTCGATAAAATACCAATATTTTAGAGGTACAAATTGAATTATAATTTTATTCAAACTTTTTTTTTATAGATTATCATATAAAGTTATTTTTTATATCATAATAATTTTTGGAGCGAAGGTTGTAGTTCAAAGCGTAAAACATACATTTATAATATATACTAATTGGTTAAAATAATATACTTCACAATCTAATAGAATTTTATTATTATGTAGACCTGTCAATTAGGGTCGGGTCATGAGTCATCTTGGATTGAGTCACTTCAGGTTACAAGGGAAGAAATGTTCAACCCTTCCCCAACGCTTAAGGTTCGGGTCAATCCAACGGGTTTTGAACATTTATTTTATTTAAATTATCTTTTGCTAATTTTTTTTTTTTTAATGTATTAAATCAAACATTTCCACCAGAATTATTATTAGTCATTACATGCCTACTAGATAGAAAATTTTTACAAAAGCACTATCAATTCCTAACTAATTTTGTATCAATGATATATTTTAAAATTTGATATATAGATTAAAAATTTATCTTAAAATTTAATAAACAACCTGGGCATCGCATGGGTACAAAACTAGTAAGAAATAAATTTATATGATAATTATTGAGAGTTATAATCTAATATTTTTTTTGAATAAAATTATAATCCAATTTGTACATATGAAATATAGGTATTTTATCGAAAATAAAACTCTAAATTAACAATTTTATCCTAAAATTCTATCCAAATTTGATTGAAAATATAATTCTAAGCTAACTTTTTTTTATCCTATGAAGTCTATATAAATCTATCCAACGCGGGGCGACACTTGGTAAGTTGAAATGTCAATTGTCGTTGTCTTGTGTCCTGACTAAAAGTTTAGCTTACGATTAATTATATAATATGATATGATATTAGATTTTTTTTATGAATTTGACCAAGTGCAACTCACATACCTTATAGGCTTAGAGGATGGTGAATTTGACCCAGTGCAACTCACATACCTCAGATGATGGGCTGAGCCCAAATAATTATTTGACCAACATTAGAGATGGTATGTCTTGAACTCCAGCCCAAATGATGAGAATTGCACCCAACAGCAATCCACTCACTTGCGGGACCAGCATAATGCTCTTTCATTCACTCAATTCTCACAATTTGATGATTTTTATTTGTGTAATAATGGAAAGTGTAATGCAATGTGTATACGCATGCATTTTGATTTTTGACTAATAAATCTTGGAGAATCACAAATTCACATGTAAAAGATTATCCTTCACTTTTAAGGTACGATTTGCATATTTTGTGGCTACGGTCTTCAAACCTTTTAAGGATCGTACAAGTGTATGTTAAAGATTAACAAATTATTGTGAGTCACAAAATTACATGATTTAAGTACATCAATAGTTAGGAAAGATGATAGTATTCTCAAGAATAAACTCTTAATCCAATGTTAATAATCAAAAATGAAGAGAATGAAATTTAAGCGAATTAAATAAGTATTAGTATCTAAAAACCGATTAATATTAGGTATTGTATGCAATGACCCGATGATGAATAAAACAAGACAATCAAAACTCCATTAGACATGAGCCTAGCTACTTCATTGAGATATATTTTTATTTGTTGGAGTTGAACATGAAAAATGTAATCCATTATGTTATAAGCTGAATCTTCTAATTTAAAGAAAACTTTCCTTGCAAAATACTACTGTATTAAGAGTAATTATTTCCACACAAGAAGTTAAATACTTAAATGTGTAGAAATGTCAAACTATTGACTAAGGAGGAGCCCATTATGAAGAGTTAAAACTTTCATGAAATGCATAAGTGCATAACTACCACCATAACAATTTTCTTAGAAGTCTCTTAAAAGGTTTCATCAGCCTATTGGTTAACACAAAATTAAAAAAAAAAAAAAAAAAAAAAAAAACCACTATATTATCATCAACATTCAATTTGGCCACATTTAAGTCACATTACATGTAAAGAAAAGTCTATATATATATATATATATATATATATATATATATATATATATATATATATATATATTGATTAAATACAGGTATTTAAAAGCTTCCTATCTTAGAGATTAAAAGTCCTCCTATCATATCTCAGCAAAATAAAAACTAATGTATGATAAAGAAAAAATATACAAAATAAAAATAATAATATAAGAAACACGATCTAACATCTATATTATTATATTATTGATTGTTAGATATATACATACAAAGTAAAAAATATATATTATGAGACCTTAATATAATTCAAATCATCATAAGCTCTAACATCTCATTATCAAACATAAAATATGACAATTTGTAATAATCATATTATTTCTATCATTTGTCACACACACACAATTTGAGGGCATAGTCCTACATAATTTGAGATAAATTATAAATTATGGAGTACTATGATAATCTATCTAGGATGAGTCTCGAATTGAAGAAAACCAATACTTGTATAGTTGTATATACGTATTAATTACCTTGCACTAAAAAATTAATGAATCCACCTGCTCTATATTACATCATAACCGTTGATCAATCAACCCTATACATAAAACATGATGAGTTTAGGGGACCATAACTTATATACATTGCATGCATATTATACACTTAGAATTAAGGAGGTGGGACCCAATACCCCAAAAATGTTAAGCCAAAAAGATCAAGGTGCACCGTATGATTGGTCCAGTGGTTGAATTGTAAGCCACGATGGACTAGTCTTTATCTCCCAATCATCTATGAAAATAAACACAATGTCTAAGGCCTAAGATAAAAGGACAACTATACCTTATCTGATATTATTCTCCGCTTATCTAGAGTTAGGTGTATCTAAGGGTATTTTTTTTATTTTTTATTTTGCTTATTTAATCAATTTTGCTCAAATTGATAAAATGAGCAGAAAAGATCAATTTTGAAAATACATAAATATAGGTGTACTCGGAAACAACTAAGATATAGAGATATCTAGCTATCAACAATTCATGAGCAACATACAATCTTCTTTTTTTCAGTCCTACTTCACTTGTTAGCTTATCTTTAAAAAGATGAGGTGAATCTCGTAGTTTGGATTTCAAGTGCTTTATTGGCCCTTCACTTAGATATCTGTGGATAAAACAACACTCACTCACCCCCAACTTTTTGGGGCTTTAGGACTTACTATTAGTCTATTATACACCTAACCAGCCAACCTAACTATATATTATATATTCTCATATCATATAAATCATGCACTAGTATAGTATGCTACAAATTAAGGAAATATCTTAGACTAGCTTCTTTGATCTACTTATGTATACACCTCATATTTTCTATCTCCATATTTATATTATAGAAAAAACTTGCACTTTTTAAAGAATTTTTCCTTCTCTTTTGTTTCCATTTGAATAAAAAATTTCATTGATTATATATATTCCTCTTCTATTCTTTAGGAATTATTTAATTTAATTCTTCTTTGAAGATATTGTCTTGTCCATTTCTGAAGGTTGGAGTTATAGAAATATGTATCATAACTACCATCGTCATCACTATCACTCCCAACCTTGTTTGCATTGCCACCCTCAAAGCTACATTAGGATGGTAAGCCCCTCACTCGACTAAATTCCTTTTTAATTTGATCTTCCCTTTGGTGAAATAGATAAGAGTAAGGTTGGTTGAGGTTGATCTTGTAGGTAAAAAACCAAGAGAATATAGGAAAAACGCGCCTTGCCCATCGATCATAGCTTAACCTGGCTCGGGCAAGGCTATAATCAGTAATAAGGGAAATTCTCAATGACAACCTAAATTAATTGTTCGTTTATCTTGATGAAATTATTATGTTAGGACTAACCTTATTAATATTATATGAAGTATATATTAATACTATTATAATTAATGGGTTATTATACAATTCTATTGATGTATATATACAGGTTCAACACCTTATAGAAAGGTGCTTGCTTCTTCAAATGGACCGACCGACCGAGACCAATGTATTAAGGCTTTGGCTGAACATGCAAAAATCAAGCCTCTAATTACACTTACAGGTTAGTTATTCTTTATTAATCAATATATATATATATATATATATATACATTAATTATTAGTGTTATTATTTCATTTTGACATTAATAACTTTGCTTAATGAAACAGTATATTAATTTTTTTTTTATATAAAAAATTAATACTCATTTCTCTGGTTTATTGTATGCATGGCATGCACGTAGAGCCATATAAATAATACTCGTATTGTTGTTGGCTCCAATTTTGCAATTTGGAGGGAGCTTTTGAAAGAAAACAGGAATTTTTTTCAAGCATATTTTCATGGTGTTTCTCCTACTCCGCTCATAAGTAAGCACTTCCCGTTTTTCGTATTTATTAATTTAATACTCGATCTGTTCCAAAATAATACTTGTAAATTATATATTATCTATTCGATCAAATAACTACATATTGCCCTTAACAATACATACTCGTATTATAGAATTTTATTTATTTTAAACAAAGTCGCTCTAAATTATTAATAGTATATGGAATAAGGATTAAGAAAAAAAAGGATATTTGTGACATTTTGTCTCAATTCTTAAATAGACGTACAAACAACCTCGCTACAATAGTCCAATCACTTTGGTTATAATTTAATTATGAAGGAAGTAGTTTTATCCATGTCTTAACTTGGAAACTTAATTAGCTTTCAACATTCACCGTATATATGTTTAAGCTATTAAGGAGGAGTATATCATCCAATAGTAATGGTGTTCCTTATTTTATTTTATATTTATTTCAGATAGACATGTTTAACAATCACCAAGATTCACAAGAAGGCGATATTGGAGGTGATCACAGATATTACATATATAGTTTAGTAGCTAGCAAGATATATAGTTTGATCGACCAACAACATTGATAAAGCTCTGCGATTTGTCGATTTTAGCTTGTTTATGAATTCATTGTACCTATAAAAGATCAATGATATGATGCTATATATACCAGAAATATGTATAACAAAATTCGATTGCCTTAGCTTACGTCTTAGCCATATATGGATTGGAAATAATTCACATAAATATAGGAATTGAGACATGCATGATTTATCTCTCAATCTTTTACATATGTACTCGAAATTTCATTTAACAAGGTTGATTCGTGTTTATACATTATTACATTACAAATTAAACTCTTCATATATATGTCTTTTTTATTCATTTATCTTAATTCTAATAAGACTAATTAAGACGAGGGAGCCAAAAGAAAGACAAAAACTTTTGTATACATCTGGTTTACACTAATATTAGTGTACATCGAGCAATATAAGGGTAACTTTTAGCTAATTTTAGGGTAACTTTTTGCCTTTCTTTGGATAACTTTAAACATAATACAATTTTTATATAAATAGATAACAAGAAAAGTTTTATAGAGGTAATTTAATTACATTCAATCACTAATAATTGATTTTTAGTCAATTAAAATGTGATTCTTTACTAATAAAGCGTAGATAATTTTTATTTGAATTGGGTTACTTTTACGCATATTGGGGTAACTTTTATTCATTTCAGGGATAACTTTTAATCATTTTATGCTATCTTTATAATGGATGTACAATAATTATTGTACACCCGATTTTTTAAAAATTTTGTGAAAGAAAGATAGAAAACTGATTTAAAAGTAACTCAATAGTAGAACTATTATTTTAATACTGTAATAGATAAAAATCGATAGCGTTAGGAATGTCTTAATTAATTAGTTTGCTAAATGTTAAAATATGACTATCATCAAGGCATAAATGAAGTCAATAAGGAAACTACCTGAAATCCAAGCCTAATTTTGTCCTTTTATCTAATATAATGATCTATATATGTTGGGACCCTTTGATATCTAATCAAATTAAAGATTAGTATGTACCTTAACCTAAATTGAAGATGCAAATGTTGAGTTTATCGTCTTATTGTGAAAAGAAAACAAAGAAAAGGAACCTTCCTTTGAAATTTAATTGGTCAATTATATTATATTTTGATAAAGATAAAATAAACGTGGTTCAAATACTTCAAAATAAATAGATAAAGGGGAGAATTAATTTTGTCCTTATATTTTATATATTTTGCCTAATTATAAATAGACCAATAATAAGGTTATTTGTGAAGATGGAAAAGGGAAAGATTACTTTTGGTAGATTTGACAACTGAATATGTTCTTTGGTGTAATGAGGTGTGGTGGGAATATGATGTAAGAGGTGGAGCCATATATTGTGATATTATAATTTAAGTATATGCACTAGGTTTACTTCATTCCACTTGGCCAACCCTAAATCTTATGATTTTATGTGGACGAAGGTTTTAAAATTATTAAATGGGAAAATTATGAAGCACATATCGAGTGGATTGGATTATAAGATGATAAGAAATGAAATATCTTACATGGTAGTAGTTATTCATCATTGCTCACTTACAAATCCTTGAAAAAAAAGCTAGAAATCAAAGAAAAATTAACATGCTTTCCATATCATTATTTTTTTCAGTTTTAATTTTGATTTGAGGCTATTTAACCGGCTAGATAGGGCCAAGGAAGAAGATGTGTGAGTGACGAATGTGGTTTGGGAAAAGAACGTAAAAAAAAAAAAAAAAACAATAAAATTTGCGGAAGCTAGGATCGTAACCTTGGCTCCGATACCATGTTAGATTTTGTGAAAACTCCTCAGATTGGAGTGAATTCCATTGATTTCAATATATAGGGTTACAAGTATGAGTCCTAATCTTGTTCGGAAACCTCAAAAGGTAGATAATTACAAAATATATCCAACGATAACAGAATATCTAGAATATTAATCCTATATTCTATCAAAGACGTTCTATTAAATCAAACTACATGTAATGAGACCTTTAATCAATCACAATGAAATACTCCATAATTCTTTTATTTCATACATAGTACGAAGTATAAGTTTAGGATATAATGACATACATATATCTATTTCTTTATCTTATATGTTAATGTGAGATTATTGTTGAATCCACTTAACAAAATTGTCCGACCTACCACCATCTATTGATCATGGTGAACTCTATAATTATAATCGAATTATCGAATATCAGTCATCTTTATGTTTCTAGTTCTTCAATTCATTGATTGATCATCATGTCCTTTTCAATCACCCCAATTTGAATGTATCTTTATTAGGTCTGATCTCTAGTACAATAGATACAACAGCTTGAAGGCAGGTCACTTGTGTTTCGATCATCATGTTAAATTAGACTCTTGGCTAAAGTAGTTCAAGTCTTGATCATGCATGTATGTACATCATGTACTGTAGAAGTTCTAGCGTAACAGAAAATTAACATACCACTTTCGTTACATATTATATATAAATTCAAAAGTTGAAAATAATATGTAACAGAGATGGTATGATTAGGGGCGGAGGGAGGGGGGGAGCCTGGTGGAGGATCGGCCTCCCCGGCCCAGATTTGCAGTCATGTTTTCAATGCTATGCCCCCTTAAAATTATTACATTTACTATTAAAGAGACATTAATTTTAGTAAACAAGCTTCGCCCCTGGGTAAGATATTTGTAGATCGATTATATTTTAGTATATTATTGCTAAAACAAGAACTAGCCATTTCCAAGAGCATGCATTTAACTGGAAAGGTCAAATTGATTGTGACTCTATATTCCTAAAACTTCGATCCAACATTTTCCACCTTTTTTTTTTTTTTTGTTTATTTTTACAATAATAATCTTAGCTAGCTAGTTCATTATTAATTGAAGTTATAAGGTGGAGATGTCTCGATCAATTTTGAGGTTGTCTCTGCATAAGATCATTGAATGCAACTAGCTTAGCTTAGCTTAGCTTAGAGGGCTTTCTTTCACTGAATCTTTTGCCTTCTAAATGGACCTGAAAACCTTTACCAACAGAAATGCCATTTTAATGTGTCAGTTTTCTCATTTTTTACCTTAGAAATTGTACGTACAACTTGATCAAGCTAAGTTTTTCACTTTATTTTAAGAAATACTCTCATCATATATAGTAAGTGCCATAAATAATGAAATGTGATGTTTACAAAACTTTGATTATGACTTGATAGGAATCCAAGAAGGACGTCAATATACATGTAATTCTAAATAAAATAACCCTTAAGACAGGTCACAGATTACTACAGAGTCCAATAAGAGTATACGCCTGTATGATTTGTGAGGCTGTTTGCCTAACTCGGCTAATTGTTAGTCACCTAACAAGCTAAGGGACTTGTATAATGTAGAGAAACAAACCTAATTTGAAATTTTGGCCTGAATTGAAAACCAACCAATGATTTCTTAGTTCTTTTCATCCCACACCAACAAAATGACTAAAATTCTTATAAAAAAAAGTTGGTTTCATTTTATTGATGAGTTAAAAAATCTAGGAATTCAATTGCTTAAGGAATTTATATAACTTATAAATTCATGCGTCCATAGTATAACTTTGACATAAAACCAATGATGATGCCATAAATTAGTGGTTAAGAATGAGGGTTGTGTATAATAGGTTATATGTTCAAATTCCCCTACTACAGATATATTATTAGTAATTTGTATTGTACTTGTAATTCATTCGCACAACAAAATAAATATTTTGACTTACAAAGTAATACACATATGGGTGTGATCTATGATCCAAATTGCCGATATTGGGGTATGGTAGTTATTAATCAGAATTTATTGTCCACAACATTAGACTCATCGAAGTGTTCAATTAATTTATTGAAGAATTTATAATAGACATTCTCATAGTTGAAGAATGTATGAAATTATATCTTATAGTCCCATAAATTATTTAACATGAAAATTAGCTTACGTACACTTATAGAAATGCATGCTAATAATGCTACAATTCAATCAATAAAGAGCTACAATGTCCGACATGCATATGCCATAATATTTTCAACGTGAGATTATTCAGAGAAGGAAATTTTGAGTTTATTAGATCATAAATTAATTAATTTTAATGAATCTATCATAAAACAGTACAATAATAGTACTACTATTTTATTAATGCATTAATAGTTCGTTCATCAAACACAATAGCACTTAAATAGAACTCGTACATACACACACGGGGCTAAAATACTACCATAAGCATAAAACCTCTAGATCGATCAAACTGAGACGCTCCCATTTTCAGTCTCAAATTAGTTGCTAAGAATTCAACCCTAAGGAAGATCGGTTAATACGAAAAAATAAAGAACAAACTCGATCAATTTGCTTCATCTTCGTCGTCTAAGTTTTGTGTCATGCTGTTCTCATAGCTATCATTATCTTCATCAACTTCATGTTGGACCGACGGGAAATGAGCCCACTGCAAAATTATTAACAAAGAAAAAAAAAATCAAATAAAAGTACTATAGACATTTAAAATTTTAATTTGTACGTTTTATCATTAAATCCAATAAAAAAGGTGACAAATTTAAGCTTACATTTTTAGCAGCAGTGCTAAAGGCTTCCTTATGAGTCATGTTAGGATTCCTAGCCTTCAACCTCCTGATTTCTTCTCTATAATACAAAATACACATGTAAATTATTAAGGTTTTGTTTGGGTCCAATTTAGTCAAAATTGGGCCTGAGCACTAAATGATCCAATTAAAAGCCCAAGGTCAAGGTTCAACTCTCCAATTGCTCAAAAGTCAAAAGTCAGCCCACAAAGTAAGCCAATTGGGCTAAAGCCCAACCTCTCCAAATATGATGAGGTATAAAAGCCCTCATATTAACACATTCAAGGAGAGAGTCATATTCTTACATAAGACATCTCATAACATCACATACGAGACACAACAACACATGCATCATCACATACATTATCTCATACACGGATTATTCCAACTCATATGCTCATTCTTGCATTGAGAAATACTCCACAAAAGCCTCAAGCTACAAACTCTCTTGCATAGTGTCTTCCTTTTTACACATTGTACTGACTTTAGCATCGGAGGGGCCTTCCTCGGAAACACCCCCGAGGCTAGTTTACGTGTGTTCACTGTGCAGGAAACCTTCGGCCCAACACAGCTTGGATCGAATCCAGTCTTCTCCATTTTAGTGGACCTTCGGCAAGGTCCCATTGTTTTCAACCGAAACAATTTGGCGCCGTCTGTGGGGAAGACTTTCAAAAATCTTTAAGCCAAATTCCTAACCAAGATCATCTTGCAATTGTCTTAGCAGCCATGGCTAAGAACCGCAAGAGCAAAAGCCTCCGTCAAGGAGCGGGCGAAAAGCCTAAAACCCCTACACCATCGCCCTCGCCGGACCGGAACTCTCCCAAGGGTGCCGGCTCGGGGGGAGGATCACACAAGGAGGATTCCCTATCTCCTATAATGCATGACTCTCAATATAGGCCGGACCACTCTCGGTCTAGCAGGGGTCAGTCTGATCATAGGACATATTCAGTGTCCCGAAGCCAACCATCGGCTGCACGGCCTCATGCCCACACTCGGCCGGAGACCCCTTTGACGGGGCCCAGTTCGGAAGAGGTGGCAAGAGCGCTGGCAGTACTCATGGAGGCAATGAGGGCACAGAATATGCCACCGCCTCGTGATCGAACTCCTCCGCATACCCGGCATCAGCGGAGGAAGTTAGACCATGACGGTGGGAAGCTTCCTTCCTTCCGGGAACTGGAAGAGTGGGAGGAGGATTCTTGGAAAAATGAAAAACAGAGGAAGAAGAACTCTCAATTATTTAAAGGATCCTCATCCTCAAGACCAGCAGCGCATAAGAGCAGCAGCTCAGCTTCTCGGCCAGAATCTACTCGCCGGGAACCTGAGACTGCTCGCAGAAGCGTCCTTGACCGACTCGGCGGCCAGGAACCGAGCGTGCGTAGTCGCCTCACGTTCCCTGCAGCCGAGGCCCAGACTTCCCAGCCAGGGACGAAAACCACTCCTACCTCTCTGAGAGGGCGGAGCGCGGTTCCTTCGGCCAGGAACAAGGGCAAGGCCATTATGCTTCCCGCTAGTTCACCATTCGAGCAATGGATACTAGAAGAGCGCGTACCCACGGTTAAAATACCGTCGCATATCACATATGACGGGACCACGGATCCGAAGGACCACGTGGCCTCGTATGAGGCTCATATGCATCTTTGCCCCAGATCCGAGGCAACTTGGTGCAAATATTTCCCAACCACTCTCAAGGGGGTCGCGCAAGCGTGGATCTCCAAGGGAGTAAGGCAAGGCTCCATAACAGGTTGGGATGATCTGTCCTCCAAGTTCAGGAGCAAGTTTTCCACGGCAAACCGCCGAGAAAAGACTACCGCAGAGCTCATGGGTCTGCAACAGGGGGAAACCGAAAGCCTCCGAGACTACCTGACCCGTTTCAGTAACGAGTCATCAAGCGTCTCTCAGCTGGACCAGGGGCTAGCTGTTTTTGCAATGCAGAATGGCCTTCAGCCAGGAAAATTCCTAGACTTCATGGTCATGCATACCCCGCAGACCTTGGAGGAAGCTCTTAGTGCTTCGGATAAGTTCATCCGAGCCGAAGAATGGAATAAAGCAAAAACCCAACCTCAATCCGGGGGAGGGAAACAGAGGCAAATACCCTTGTCTGAAGGCCAAGGCCATAAGGCAAAGGGAAAATCAAAGGCTCCGGAGCCATCTCCGGCCAGCGACCCAAAGAAGGACAGGTTTGCCTCATACACAGGCAGATACGAGTCCTACACTCCGCTCTCTCTTCCACGCGCCAAAATTTACAGTGTGACGAAGGAGGAGCAGAGTTACCGAAAGCCGAGACCACTCCCAGAGTGGTATCAGCAAAAAAATAAAAATCAGTGGTGTGACTTCCACGAGTCTTCGGGCCACAACACTGAGGAGTGTATCCAGCTGAAGGACCAGATAGAAGACATGGTCCGGAAGGGATACTTGAAAAAATACATCGCGGATCACCGCGAGAAAAAAGAATCCGAGAGGTTAGCAAAGGACTCTCGGCAGGACCTTGATTTCCCCCGGAAAAACAGTAAAAAACCGGAGGGGAAATTCCCTCCGATCAATGTTATCTCGGGAGGAATATACTCTCGGAGGGAGCACAAGCGTCACCTTAGAGCTTTGACTCACCAGGTGAACAACGCTGACATTCAATCTCCCCAGTCGCCGGTGCCGAACATGACGTTCACAGCCGCCGACTGCCGGGGGATTATGTTCCCTCACGAGGATCCGTTGGTGATCATCGCCACGGTGGCCAACCACGACGTCAGTAAGGTCCTTGTTGACGGTGGCAGCGGAGCAAACATTCTGTTCCGAAAGGCCTACAACCAAATTAAGCTGAAGCCCAAGCACCTTACGCCGGTACCCTATCCGGTATCCGGGTTCAATGGGGCTTCAACTTATCCAGATGGGAAGGTGACACTTCCTGTCACCATCGGTTGCGATGAGGCAGCCCGGAACGTCATGATTGAGTTTTTGGTCATCGACGCTCCTTCAGTGTACAACGTGATTTTGGGGAGACCCATAATTCACGAGATCCAAGGGGTCGTCTCAACTTATCATCAGCTGATGATTTACGTCTCAGACGCCGGCTTCCCCGAAAGGATACAGGGCAACCAAAAGGACGCCCGAAGGTGCAACTACCTCAAGCCATCCAGTAGTCGCCCAGATGACGACAAGGATGAGGAGGAGAAAGAAAAAGAAAGAGAGCCAAGCACAAAAAAGCCGAAAGGCCTAAGTGCTTCGGCCCAAGGATCAGTGCCCAGGGAAAAAGGTCCCGAAAGGGAAAAGGTTGACTCTTCATCTGAGCCGAAAGACTCAGAGAGCCAGCCGAAGAACACAAAGACTGGGACACCTGCTGACATTGGCAGCAGACCAGATTCTGAAGAGTCCAGTCCATCGGCAATGGACATGGACCAACAGACTGAAACAGTTGAGTTAGCCGAAGGAGATGCTGAGAAATGTGTAACAATCGGGATGGACCTTGATCCTAACACCCGTTGTGAACTTATTCAGCTCCTGCGGGATAACAGAGATGTGTTTACTTTCTCGGCAGCTGATATGCCCGGGATAAGTTCAGACCTCATCTCCCATAACTGAAGGGTCCATGCAAGGCCTCTCAAAATTGGGGATCTTGTCCTTCGGAATGCTGCTGCAGTTCAGAAAGGCCGAATCCATGGGAAGCTCTCAGCTACATGGGAGGGACCTTATGAAATTTATGATGAGCTTCAGCCAGGGACATACCGACTTCGGCAGTTGGATGGAACTGAGTTGAAGAATCACTGGAATGCTGATGTACTGAAAAAATACCATGTGTAAACCCTTCGGGGCAGAACAATCTTTGTAAGTACATTTTGAACTAATGACAGGCCTTGGAGCCGCCATTTATATAAAATTTACAACTGTTTATCCTTTCAAAATTTTCTTTGTTCTATCTACTCTTTGAGGGTTTTTTATTCAGCCTCGTCTGAAGCCTTCGCCTTCGGGTAACTGGGTTTCAGATTGCTGACAAAACCTGTCTTTTTAAAGAACACTGGTCTTTCAGCTGAAGTCAAACTTCAGTAAGACTTGTTCTCCAAAGACATGAGTCCATGGACAATTCTGGGATATTGCCTTAACTGAGCCTTGTATCCCAGAGAGCCATTATCCGAAACATTGCCTTAAGTTGGCCCTGTGTTTCGGGTATCCATTTTTCAAAGATAGCCAGAAAATCAAGGATAACAGCAACAGTTGAAAATTTTTAAATCAGCCTCGTCTGAAACCTTCGCCTTCGGGTAACTGGGTTTCAGATGGCTTACAAAACTCAGTCTTTTTAAAGAACACTGGTCTTTCAGCTGAAGTCAAACTTCAGTAAGACTTGTTCTCCAAAGACATGAGTCCATGGACAATTCTGGGATATTGCCTTAACTGAGCCTTGTATCCCAGAGAGCCATTATCCGAAACATTGCCTTAAGTTGGCCCTGTGTTTCGGGTATCCATTTTTCAAAGATAGACAGAAAATCAAGGATAACAGCCTTTTTAAATCAGCCTCGTCTGAAACCTTCGCCTTCGGGTAACTGGGTTTCAGATGGCTTACAAAACTCAGTCTTTTTAAAGAACACTGGTCTTTCAGCTGAAATCAAACATCAGTAAGACCTGTTCTCCAAAGACATGAGTCCATGGACAATCCTGGGATATTGCCTTAACTGAGCCTTGTATCCCAGAGAGCCATTATCCGAAACATTGCCTTAAGTTGGCCCTGTGTTTCGGATATACGTCTTCTTTAAGAACGCTGGTCTTTCAGCTGAAGTCAAATTTCAGTAAGACTTGTTCTAAAGAGGTTAGTCCCAGAAAGCTAATATCCCAAGCATTGCCTTCAGTTGGCCCTGTGTTTCGGATATCCAACTTTCAGACAATCTTCAGTAAGACTTGTATCCCAGAAGCATTGCCTTCAGTTGGCCCTGTGTTTCGGATATCCAACTTTCAGACAGTCAATCTTCAGTAAGACTTGTATCCCAGAAGCATTGCCTTAAGTTGGCCCTGTGTTTCGGATATCTATTTTGAAGAAGTTCAGAAATTGCTTATTCAACTAAAGTCATACTTCAATTTCTGTGGGGGCAAGAAGCACGCAGTGCAGCTATGTTCGGCAGAGTTGAAGAAAAGAAACAGTAAAGCATTCAAAAATAAAGCAACTGAAGAAAAAATTTTTGAGCTACAAGTTCAATAATTCAGTATCGGCAGCCGCCCACAAGCGGAAAATAACAGCTGCCGAAATACGTACATAAGCAAAAAAATAAAACTGCTGTACGACAAGGCAAGCTGAAGCAAAAAACAAGGCAAAAAACTCAGAAAGCGGCAAGTCTAAAGTTAAGCACATGATGAACCGCAAGATTCTGAAGACGACTGCCCGAGTTCCTATGCTTCAGCCGGAGGATCAGACTGATCAGCGTTGAGTCCCATGGTGGCCTCAGCCCCAGCAGCAGAAGAGGCGGGCTTTGCACTTTGCCGAGCCTCCCTTTCCCTCTGCTCAGCTTCCAACTCCAGTCTTTCAGCTTCCTCTTCGGCTTCCTCAGCCTTAAGAATTTCAGCTTCAGCTGGAGTTGCATACTTCATGTGAGGGTCTTCGGGATTCTGGACCCACTCAGCACATTTAGACCAGTCCAGCTTCGGCTCAGCATGAAGGCAGAGTCTTCGGCATACTCGGAATCCGTTTCTGAAACCCATCTCATATTCCTCTTGGGTGTAAACACGGACTTTGAGTAAAGCCTCAGCATCAGCCAGCTTCTTCTGGGTCTCCTCCAAGTCTTCCTTGGATTTCTTCAGCTGTTCAGCGACTTTGGAGGAGGACCCCTTCAGCTCATTCAGCTCTTGCTGAATTTGGAAAGCCTTTGTCTGAGCTTGGGCCACTTCAACTTTCTGGATCAGCAGTTGATCCTCAGCCTCTTGGAATTTAGCTCTTTGAGCTTCAGCAGCAGCAGCAGCCTCTGAGAGTTGGACGTCTTTGGCCAAGAGCAACTCTTCAGCAGCCATTCGGCTGGCTTCAAGAGCCTCTAGACGCTGCTGCACTTCAGCTTGTGCAGCAGTTCCTTCTTGAATTCGGCTCTCAATAGCAGCCTTGAATTTGGAGACGTCCACTCCCATATGCTCCTGGAGGAATTTTTCCCCTTCCATCAGTGGGGGAAAAACCTCCATCTCCATAGCATCGCAGAAGGTTTTCAGAGCTTCGGCAGCTTTTTTACCGTACTCCTCAACCTCCTGCTGCTTCTCTTCAGCTGCTGCTTGCTTCAGCTTAGCAAGCTTAACTTCCTCTTCAGCCACCTTCCTTTCGTGCACAGCAGCGTCTACCCTATCTTGTAGGGTATCAATCAGCTCTACAGTGAGAGTCTGATTGTGCACGAACTGAAAACAGGAAGACAAAAAAAATAAGTAATAAGAAAAAAAAATAGAGCTGAATTTCGGAGGAAATGAAGGAAAATTACCTGCATCATCAGCAGTTGGTTAGACCTGGCTGGGTCAGGAACTGATCTACTGGATTCGCCCATCCCAGCAGTGGCCTTCAGCGACCAGATCCTTGCCCTGTCTACTTCGGACATGCCAGCAAAATTGCCGAAGTAGGCTGCAGCTCCTTCTCGGTTTTGACCCCATATGAAGTCCCAGATGTGATCTGGGATTGGAATTCGGGGGGCCGAGAAACCCATTTCTCCAGAATGCAGAGTCTGGAAAGAAGGGAAGGACGACGATGGAGCTTGATTAGCTTTGGTTGTCTCAGCATCGTCCTTCTCAGAGGAGTCAAGTACTATGACCTCCTCTTCTTCAGGGGTGAGGACGAAAGCCTCAACCTCTCTTGCGATATCTGTCGTGAAGCCTTCAGCACTTGACATCACGGCATCTTTATTTTCGTGCTCAGCAGCACTCTCCTTGATTTCTTCTTGGACCCCTCCCTTAGGTTCGGGAGTTCTCTGATCCACCTCCATCTCAGGAGGTGGCGGAGGGGTCTTTTGAGGAGATTGGGGTGTTGGCTGGGGAACCCTCGGCGATCCATTGCCTTCCTCAGGTTCCCTTATTGCGACGCCGATGGTCATCGGCCTCTGCTGAAAGTCATGAGGGCCGATGATGGCCATCCTTCGGCGCCTTTTCAGAAGGGGCTGCTCGTCCATATCTGAGTCTGAAGACTCTTGTATTTGATCTTCGGGACGAACAGGAGCTTTGCCTTCTCTGTGTCTGTTACTCTCTTCAGACTGTAACAGACAGGGGGGAAGAAGAGTGTGAGTAAAAAAAAAAAAAAAAAAAAAAAAAAAAAAAAAAAAAAAAAAAGAAGAAAAGAAAAAAGTTGTCTGAAAGCTCACCGAGGTTTTCAGCAAAGCCTCGTCTTCTTCAGCTGCTCTAGCTGCAGCTTCGGCTTCAGCAGCTCTGGAGGACCCTTCTCCTCCTTCACAAGCCTCAAGTACTCGTGCAACCTCTTCGGCTGTGCGGGCAGCTTCAGCTTCCTCGTTCAGCAGCTGAAACCAAGGGTCTCTCTTCTTCCACCAAGGCTTCTGCCTCTGATACAGAGCAACAGCCTCAATTTGGAAGTGGGAAGAGTCCAGATGAACTTCCCTATGCCTCGGCTCAGTGATAGACGGGGCCCGTTCAGTTACAACTCGCTCTCGGTTAACACCAAGACGAGCGTAGTTAATACCAACGTTGGTCTCGTCCCGCTCTGAAAAAAGGAAAGGGAAAAAGTTTAGCTCAGATATGTTGGCACAGCATAAAAAAGCAAAGCGAGAGAAGAAAAAGAGGTAGTTAAAAGCCTCGGCCCCAGCCGAAGAAGCTTACCATCCTTAAACTTTCGGCTGAGGCCAACAGCTGCTAGCATATTCTCTTGGAAAACGTAATGCGTATCGGGGAGCCAAGTCTCCGGGATATGCTGCATTCGACCACTCCCCCCCGGGTTCGGCAGCTTGCCGAAGATATTTTGCTGATCCAGGTTCGGATCCGCCCCGTTATCTGCGGGGGGACCTAGACTTCCCATTTCGGGATCAGGCTCAGCTAAGTACCGGGGAGCGCTGAAGACACAAGGGTGGCCCGGATCTATGGGTGCCCTAACCCAAATCCATTGACCTCTCCAGTCCTTGTCTGAAGAGTCATTTGGCCACATGGTCAAGTATTGGGGCCGGGACTCAATCCGATACCACCCAGAACCATGGCTTCCGTGCCCACTCTGAATATTTGGCACTAGCCGATGGAGCTTTCTGAAGCAGTGCAGGTTCGGCACGTATCTGAAGAACTTGCAGACCCATAAGTATGTCATCACCCTTCGGATACTGGTGGGGGTTAGCTGACATAGGGAAATGTTGTAATGGATCAGCAAGTCTCGGACGAAAACGTCCAAAGGGAACCTCAGCCCATACTGAAGCTGTCTCGTGTACACCCCCACATACCCCGGGGGTGGACGATGGATTCTATCGGATGCTGAGGGCATTCGGCACCAATATCCATCAGCTTCAAAAATGCCGTAGTGCAACTCAATTTGCTCGGCAAATCGATATTGATCGGCGTTCTCTACCCACCATGAGTAGGGGCGGTTCTTTATCATGGCCGAAGCGACTTCGGCATTCTCCCACTCTGAAAACCCAGGGAGGATATCCCAAAGGACAGCGGGAATTTCATCGTCCCGTCCAGAAGCACTCGGCTCATCCGTTCTTTGAGGAGGAGCCGAGGAAAGGGGAGTCGCCCTAATCCCATCAGCAGGGTCAGACTCCGGCCTTCGACCATTCCAGGTCCCAATCCTATTCCTAGGATCGGGAATCGGCCTTGCTCTTCTTGGAGCACGGGCTCTACCTCTAACTCCTCTTGCCATGGACTATTTCGAAGAGAAAAGTCGAAAGAAGAGGGGAAGGAGTTCGAATTCGAAGAAAAATAAACTGAAATCAAAGGAATTTACCTAATCTGAAGCGAAAGTTGCCGATTTACGAGTTCGTAGTGGCAAGTCTCAGCTTCTAAGCTCAATGCTCGGGGGAATTTGCGAAGTTTTGATACGGATTCTTGGATTCTCTCTCGAAGAATTCTGGGTTTGTGTTGGTGAATCAGTGAGGAGAATGACGCGCCTCTGTTTATATCTCCAGGTACGGGATACGAAGAGTCTGTGCTTTAATTTCTCTTAAGTACCCACTAAGTAACCATTAAACACATGTCTTGTGATTAAACCGCCCATTATCCGTCCAACTTCCGCAAATCATTAACCGTTGTTATCTCATTAATTACGGTTTAAATTCAAATTTTTGGATCAATTAAATCATTTACTTCCCTCCTTTTCTGAGTTAAATCAAACCCGACCCGTCATTCTTCCGAATCGGGTCTGGGGGGCAAGTTGTTTGGGTCCAATTTAGTCAAAATTGGGCCTGAGCACTAAATGATCCAATTAAAAGCCCAAGGTCAAGGTTCAACTCTCCAATTGCTCAAAAGTCAAAAGTCAGCCCACAAAGTAAGCCAATTGGGCTAAAGCCCAACCTCTCCAAATATGATGAGGTATAAAAGCCCTCATATTAACACATTCAAGGAGAGAGTCATATTCTTACATAAGACATCTCATAACATCACATACGAGACACAACAACACATGCATCATCACATACATTATCTCATACACGGATTATTCCAACTCATATGCTCATTCTTGCATTGAGAAATACTCCACAAAAGCCTCAAGCTACAAACTCTCTTGCATAGTGTCTTCCTTTTTACACATTGTACTGACTTTAGCATCGGAGGGGCCTTCCTCGGAAACACCCCCGAGGCTAGTTTACGTGTGTTCACTGTGCAGGAAACCTTCGGCCCAACACAGCTTGGATCGAATCCAGTCTTCTCCATTTTAGTGGACCTTCGGCAAGGTCCCATTGTTTTCAACCGAAACAGGTTTTATTATATATTTATTTATTTATTTATTTTTCTATACATTGTATATTATTAATTACTACACGCTTGAATGAAAAATTATGGATAAATAATAATGTCAAATTTACGTACGTACTTGATGAATTTGTTATAAGCTGAAGGTGCCCTTCTTTTCTTCTCTGGAGCTGCCATTTAATTAAAACAACAACAATATTTGTATATTATGAACATGTTAGGTCATGATACTAAAGCGAAAAAATTCAATAACATATACATGAACATCAAATTTGAAGTGTATACGTTTATTAACAATTTGTTCAAGCGCAATGTTATCTTCATCCTCTTCTTCATCCTCCTCCTCATCGTCATTATCTTCTTCTGAAGAGGGTAACATGGACAAAGTAGTACTATGCCTGTCCATATGCGCCTTTGATGTATCCACTTCCTCTTGATGCTTAAAATTCACCTATGTAAAATTAAATCATGATATGTATAAACTTTTTCTATATATAAATAAAACAAGAGCATTTCTAAATTAATAGTTAAGTTCACTAAGCTAGGTTAAATTGTCCAAAATAAACTTTAGATTACAATTATTCATAATTTTATTGTGTACAAATATAGTTGAGGTTCCTTAATAACAAAATATCCAAGATATCAGGTTAATTCAGTAGTATTGTATTTCATAATATATATTGCTAATAATTATTAAATGATGTACATTTTATGATTCCTTTTAGGAAGGACAAATTTCCATTGTTATTTATGACAAAAGGAAATAAAAGTAGATTAAATTATATAAGAATGGTAAATAAAAAGGTAAAAACATTAAAAATGTGGTTATTAAGATAACTATATGGGAAGAATTAATCATGTAAACTTAATTAGTATTACCTGATCTTGGTTAAGGGCAGAAAAAAGATGGAGGGGAACAAAGGAGGCTTTCAACATGCTGACTGAGAGAAGACCAGTGCAATGACCACATCTCACTGTCACCACCATTGTCATACTACTATATGGCACACTCACCTTCACAAAACGATAAAAAAGAAAAAAATAATAATTAAAACACAGATATACAAACTAATCCGGACCTGATAATCAGGTTGAGTACATTGTTACATTGGTAGTTCAAATTATTCTATCAACAGACGTCACAATATCTTTATTCAGGATAGATAGAGGGAGTAATTAATCACGCATGTATACAAAAAGATTGGTACATAGTAACATTATTAAAACATAAGATTACCAGTAAGATGGTGGTACAAAAACTGCATTGGACGTAGCAAATTTGTTCTTGAGTATCAAATAAACGATTAAGTGTTGCCATTATTCTTGATGAAGGCCAAGAATTTAGAGAGAGAAAATGGGGTTGGATGTAATTGTGCAATTGTAGGTTTTTAGGGTTCTAAGAGTAGGAGCAAGTATATGCATAATATATATAGAAAAAACAACAGACTTCATTTAAGTGAGTCATGTGTTATAAGACTTATAACATAACAGTATATATGTAGCTAATTAATAATGCATATTAATTTAATTTATTCCTAGGATATAAATGAATCCTTCATAATATTTATTATATGACCAAAATTTGTGTTTTTAGAATTTAGCTAGGGAGGACAGTGAATTGTTAGTGATAATTCTTATATGTATATGGTAGCTTTTATCAAATTTTTGTTAGATTGTATCTATAGGCAATCTAACTTTCCTTTTGGTTAGTTGATGTAATTAATAAGAGGAGCGGATTATTAATTGATGGTTATACTTTGTATTAGGATAATCGAATTGTCATCCTTTCATCATTTGGACATGTACATACACATACACTTCTTTGAACCACAAATAACCACAAAAATCTCAATCGATTATTTGAGAGGCCTTTTATACTCTAGCTAGTTTAATCACTAGCATCGTAAATTTAATTGGTACATATATTGATACATAAATGTGCCTTATTTAATATGATTGTATGTCCCTGATCTGAATGTCCAAAATAGACTCGCAGTGATAGTGGTTGATCAATGTTCCACATTCAACAAGCAAAAACTTATCCTATTAATGAAGAAATGACTCTAGTCGATTAGTCTTTGACATGTAAAATACCAAGCTATACTAGCAAATTAGTTATTATATATGTCATTGAACATTTGAACATTAAACCTAGGTACAAACCCTCTAAAAAGAGGGGATAACAGTATACTTGAATGACTTATGAAAAAGGAGGAGGGGAGGATCTATTTCAAGAAATCTAGATCCGTGCGTAAGATTATATTGTTACTCATCAAAATATATAATTTTTCTAGAATTATTATAAATAATCATCATAGGTAACATTAATGATCGGCCTTGCATTCCTAACCATTACACCAAATTATTGGAGAACTTCATTATATTCATAGATTTCTTACTCAACTAACACATAAATTTTTGGAAGTCTTGTTTAGATTGAAAAGCAAGTACACGTACTCTCGAAATGGGAATTTTGACCTCACTTAGAGTTCTGATAAATGCATTGAATTCAAGTCACACACTTACTTCCAAACATTGACACACACTTGGTAGGCATCACATAAAAAAGAGAGATTTCCAAAATGTTGTTGGTTTGATGGTAGGAAATTAAAGGAAAAATGGGACCAATGTCTTATTTTGTTAAGTGTTGTTTTCTGCCTCCTATATCTTTGTGTCATTATTTCTAAATTAGGGTTTAGTGAGATGATTTTTTACCTTTTTTAGTGGGGGATGAAGTTTCTAGAAATGTGTACAAAAATAGAAAGGAGGTATCTTAGGATTTGTCTTTACATGGAACAAAGAAATATTATACTTATACGGTTATGCCTGCATAATTGACCATAGTCTATGAATGAGTTGAAAACTTAAAACATGCTGATTTTTAACCTTCTATTTTTACCTTGTTTTATGTCTTGTTCTTTGTGTTTCTTTCTATTATCTATTTTTGAAATTTACCCCAAATTTAATTCCCAACCACCTACAACTTTTGCTAGGAAAAAACAAGTCTATCATTGCACGTGCATCTCACGTGAGACAATTTTTTGGACTAGTATTTTGTGGACACATAATTTGTTCTTTTCTCATTATTTTGCCTTATGAGGTATTTGAAAAACTTAGAGATTTTTAAATCCACGTAAATAAGCCTTAAACCAGTTAGGCCATTTTGAGTATTGGTGAATGAACAAGCTCTGTAGTTGGTTGGAAACGCGGCAAAAGATCGACAACAAAAGGAAGAGAATTGGTCTAGTTGTGAATTTTAATAGACCAACATTGGTTGGAAGTGCAACCGGGTGCAACAACCACACATTATTGGAAATACATTTGGCCTACAGTTTCTCATCAAGAGATTTTCAGTTCGGAATCCTCAAGAGCAAGTGGCTAATGCAACGGCTATGACGAACAAAATACCTATTTTTCCAACCATAAACAAGCTATACCAAATCATCCCCATATTCTTGAAAATCTGAGTCTCATTTCGGCCCCGTTTGGTTTAATGTAAAACATTTTCAATTGAAAATTGGTTTTCATGGAAAACATATTTTCAAGGAAAAACACAATTGCAAATTAGTTTTCCTTTGTTTGGTTGCATACAAGAAAAATAAAAAATAAGAGTGGAAATGTAAAGATGAATGAGAGGGAAGTAAAAAAAGAGGTAAGGAGGAGAAAGGAAAATGTAGCTTCCCTTGTTTTGGGAAGGAAAATGTTTTCCATCATTAAGGATGGAATTTTCCACCCTTGGAAAAATTGTTTTCCACCCCTTAACAAAACAAACAAAGGAAAATGGGGAAAAATGGAAAATTCATTTTCCATGAAAACCTTTTACATCAAACCAAACAGGGCCTTCATGAGAGTACGGTTACCTTGACTAAGAGTAGGGTCTTTTTATCAATGAATAGGGTCTCATCTTCGGAGTGTAGGGTCTTTGGGTTAGGAGAACTACTAAGATCTTTTAGCATTTTTTATGGAGCATTGAAGCATATGCAATTGAACAATGATTATATAATGTCGATAACTTGTTTAGGTTGTTATTAACAAACAATACTTGCATATCATTTTTCCCTATGAGGTATTTGAAGAGCTTGGGCCTTTTTAAATCCACGTAATTAAGCCCTAAATCAGTAACGCCATCTTGAGTATTGGTGAATGAACAAATTCTGTAGTTGGCTGGAAATGTGGCGAAAGACAACGAAAAGAAGAGAATAATAATAAGGTTCGTATATTCAATTAGATGTTAGGTTGTCGTGGACTATTGTAGGTCGTCATTCTCCATCTCTTTGCAAAAGGTGATTGTATATTTAGTATCCATTGCATGTTCTGTTGATCCCTTTAACACCGATCAAGTAACCCTCATTACACTAGCGAAGTAACCTCTATAGTGGCTAGCCACACCGTGTGGCCAGCCACATATAAAATTTTGTGGTGCAAAATATGTGGTGGTGTCAAAGTGTTGATAATATGATGACGACACGGATACAAACACTTTTGCTTTTGTTCTTAAATTTTTGGTTTAATTAATTAAATTTGGAGATAGTTTTGCAAGTTAGCTCTTTTTTTTTTGCTTTTTTTTTTTTTTTTTATGAATGAAGAAATTGCAAGAAGTTTATATATTACTGGTATTAGCCATTCGCCCAAGTTGTTTTTTTTACCTTCTATTTTTACTCTTTTTCGTTCTGTTTCTTCCTATTATCTATTTTTGAAATGTACCCCAAATTTAATTTTCAACTACCTACAATTTTTGCTAGGCAAAACCAAGTCTATTGTTGCACGTGCATCTCGTGTGAGACAATTTTTTGGATGTTTATGTATTTTCTGGTCACATCATTTGTTCTTTTCTCATTATTTTGTCACCTTTTTGGTATATAAGATTAAAAAAAACCGAGTCAATTCTCCATCCCTCACTGGTCAACTCGGTCTAAGTTGGCGGACTAGACAATTTAAGAGAGTGAGGGAATGTAAGGGAACCTCCTTCCCTCAAATTGTCTCTAACTAGTGGGATTAAAACCTCCAACCTCATGGTTCAAAGATGCTCTCCTTTTACTAGATCAAGTTTGGCCTTTTTTTTACAAACAATTGCATCTACAGATCTACTAGCATTGTAGCTTTGTTAGTTTGCAATCAACTTTATCACTGACCACAAATGTATCTAACAAGAGAGATAATATATAAACAAACAAAGAAACACTATGCATGGTTTATAGTTATATGATAGGTTCAATGCACCACAAACCTCCTTAGCGAACACAAATTACTCAAATAATATACCCGAAAAAGTCACCAAGTATATTAAATAATCCCATACACATCATGTACCGAAAGGTATCATAACGCCCGATTACTAATACCTGTAGTAAAGATCATACTGTCTAACCTTTAGAATGCAAGTTCAATCCCAATTAGACCATTGAGGTTTGAAAATCCATATTATCCTCCCCCTACTTTCAATATGTCTAGTTTACCAATGCGAGATTCCAAGATTATAGTAAGACAACAAAAGTAACAACTACAACAAACGGTTGGCTAGCATGAATCGCCATAAGAAACCGTAAACACAATTCTAGAATCTCCCCAATTCAAAATAAAGGGGACAAAAAAAACCCAAAAGTTTAGGACAATAGCCCAACATTATTACATTACAAACCCCAAAACTTATAAACCACTTTCCTCTTACCCAAGTCCACAAAAAAGGCGCTAAAAATATCCTCAGTAGCAAACAAACCACTTCTATCTTCATTCTTCAATGGCAATCTTAGCTTCACTTCCCAACCACAACCCTTTCTCCCCTCTTCCAACCACCGCACCAACCACTGCACAACCACCGCCATCATTCTCCCCACCAATTTCAATCTCAAAATATCCTCCAAAGCAAAAACCCCATTTCCCAAAAACCCAATCAAAACCCAAAAATCACCCTGCTTTCACCAAAATCCCCCACAACAAAACCAAATTCTTCAAACCCATTTCATCCCCCACCCCAATAATCCTCCCCCCTCCTTCCCCCGAACTCGATACCGATACCGAAAACATTGATGATGACAATGGTATTGATAGAGCTGTTGTAATTGGGGATTCCGGGGTTTCTTACCATCTTCCCGGAGCTCCATTTGAGTACAAATTCAGCTATTCCGAAACCCCAAAGGCGAAACCTTTGGCGATTAGAGAACCGCCTTTTTTGCCATTTGCTCCACCATCAATGCCGCGCCCTTGGACTGGTAAAGCGCCATTGAAATCAAAAGCTGAGAAATTATTGAAGAAGAAGATTCCTTTGTTTGATTCTTTTAATCCTCCTCCTCCTGGGATGAAGGGTGTTAAGAGAGTTGATATGCCCGGTCCTTATAAATTTGGGGATTTTCCTAAGGAAGTGATGAGTAGAAATGAGATTATTGGGGAACCCTTGTCTAGGGCTGAGAAAAAAGCTCTTGTTCAACCTCTTCTTAAGGATAATCGTCAGGTTAATCTTGGTAATTCAGAAGATTTTATGCTCCATTTTCTTTGATTTTATCTGATTATTGCTTAAATTTTATGTGGGTTATTAAATTATGCATTTGTATGATATAATGAATTTGTTGTTTTCCTTTTCTCTTACAATAATGAGAATATTTCTTGATTTACCTGAGTTTTATCTGGGTTATCAAACAATTAGCTTTGGTGGATGTTACTCTTGAATTTATGATAGCTTTGGAGGTGAAAGAGTTATATTTTGGGGTACATGGGATTTTATTAGTGATGAATTAGTTGTATGGGAATCTTCGACGGTTAATCAAATTAGAATGATAGAGTTTGGACCATTTTATTTTAAGTTAATAATTTAGTTGGAAGTAAAGAAGAATGTTGCATTCTGTGGTGAATGAGAAGATATGGTATATTTGAATTGGGTTTGTCAGGAAATGGGTATGATGCCTGTTGGGTTGCTGTTAGTGGGACTTCTAAAATTTGTAAGCTAGACTAGATTTATTGTGTTGTTTTGGTTGAAATATTGCTCATCAGTGGATAATTGTCTAAACTTTAAAGTATAATCTTGTTTTAGGAAGAGATGGATTGACACACAATATGTTGGAGTTGGTACATACTCATTGGAAGAGACGGCGAGTCTGTAAAGTGAAATGCAAAGGTGTCCCAACTGTTGACATGGATAATGTTTGCAAATGTCTTGAGGTTTGTTCTTAGAAACTCCATGTCCCCACTTCAATCTTGGGTATCCATTGTATTAAAATTGAGTTTATGAATTGTATCCTTTGATTTTGTATGTTTTTCATGTTATCTCTAATTTTATCATACTGCTGAAAATTGCAACCTTATCCTCTTTTGAGTTAGGAAACAACTTGTCCTCATAAAAGTATCCTGCTTTAACTGTCATATATACCTTATTTAGGCTTCTACTGAATTGAAATGATACATTTATGTACATAGTTTTTGTATCTGTTGATAGTATCAGGATTAGCAGTATGGGATTATACATGCATGAACTTCTTTTAAAAGAACAAACAAGAGGGGGAGGCATGGAGACCATTACATTTTTATATGAAGTGGATAGGCTATGGTCTATAAGCATATGATATACTACCAATGTTAGATATTGTATGATTAGCTTACAACATTCCGGATTGTTGAGTATGTTGACTTTAAGATGATCAGTTTTTGTCTATAACTATAAGGTTCTAAATCTTCTAATAGTTTATTCCAAAGTTTGGATAGTCTCTGTACTAGATGTTCGTTTTTGCATAGTTACCGAGGTATCTGTAGCAATCAGTTTGAGATGAGTTTATTTTCTTGATGCTCAGACTGTTCTTAACAAATGTTAGGAAAGAACAGGGGGTAAGATTATACATCGCGCCGGTGGTGTAGTTTACCTGTTTCGTGGACGGAATTATAACTATCGCACTCGCCCACAATACCCTTTAATGCTTTGGAAGCCAGCTACCCCAGTTTATCCGAAACTTATTCAAGATGCTCCTGGAGGCTTGACAAAAAAGGAGGCTGATGAGTTTAGACGAAAAGGAAAAGGCCTTCTGGCAATATGTAAACTAGGTAATGTTTGATTCTGCATACTGTTGATCTAATTTGTAGTTAATTTGCTTCTTATCTTGACACTTTTGATGTTTGGGACTTGATACTTAAAGAGACACGACATCACATAGCTTATTCATTCTTCACTTTCCAGTCTTCACCTCTTTATCGTTCCTGTACCCACTATTGAGTCCATGTATTTGGCTCACTTAATATCTCATGCCATAATTTCATGATTTTTGTTTTTCTTGGTTCTGTGACCCCATTGTTAATCTGCCTGGTTTGCTGCATACAAAATGGTGATTATTTGTGGTTACCCTGTCCTTGTCTATTCTACAAATCTACAATGTCTTTGTAAATATACTTTAACCCACTACTTTTTGATGTAGAACACCCACTGGCAATGTATAAATCAACCTTTGGTTCAGTTTCGTTTTATTGTCAGGTTCTGCTGTCTAGACAATGATGTCTGGTAAACAACTAGTTTAGCTTCAGGCGTGTTTTTTTTTTTTTTTTTTTTTTTTTTTTGAGCTCATTTATACTGATATAGTGATATTTGCCTCATTCTTTCTGGATTTCTGCTGTTCTTAATATGGTCTACTCCCATATTTCATGTGTCAAATACTTTGGCTATTCGGTGAATTTTTGTGTTGACTGCAAATTTTAACAATCCCTGTTGTAGTGCTGCAGTTTTAATTTTATAGTTTAATTTTTATTATCTAGTTATTACAAAAGGTTTGGATGGACTACGGAATATAAAAGAGGGAGCAGTTTCACCTGTTGCATTTAGCCAAGCTCATTTACCATCCCCTTTGGATCATCTTAGTTTGTTTTGTGTAATGTAGCATGTCTAAATATCTTTCTTATGCTGCAGCAAAGAATGGAGTCTACAATAACCTTGTCAATGAAGTGAGAGAAGCTTTTGAAGGAAGTGAACTTGTTAAGGTTGATTGCCGAGGACTAGAACCCAGTGACTACAAGAAGATTGGGGCAAAACTAATGGTGTGTATACAGCTTCCTTATAGTATGGCCACGTTTAATTTACGATTTCACTTACACTAGTAAGCTGGTTAACATTATATTTCATTGCTACGGTTTCCTTGTCTCATTTTTTATACTATCTCTAAAGTGAATGGATAAGAGTAACTAAACTCCCAGTGGAGTATGTGTTTTCTTCATAACTCTTTATTACCTCTCAATACCACCTCTTGTTCTGGTTTGCTGTAGTTACTCCTGTCCATTTGGTTTATGTTTGTTAGTCATGGAATGTGTGAATTCCTTTTCTGGTGGAGGGTTAGTTCCTTTTATGCAATGCAGTGCTGAAAGTTTCCAATTTTGCATTGAAGTTTTTCATATAGCTTTGCTGTAATGCAGGAAGTACTGCTGGTGTTTAATTGATTTAGAGAGGCTAAGAGGATTTTGTTCTCTAATATAGAATTAAGGCAGACTTATAACTTGAAGGGCTAACTTAGTATCACTTGCTGTTCAATAACTACAAATAAGAAATTTTGAGCACAAGGGAGCTAAAATCTTCATATGAACCAAGTGTAGTATACTAGTATAGACGGATTACATCACAGCTTTGCTGTTGCTGCAACAGAAGGGACATGGTCAGATTCTATTGGGACTGGACTGCCAAACTTATGCCCCACCCCATCTTTTCTATCTCAAATTAGGGATTGATCATGAAAACTTATGCCTACAGTTTGAATCCGCTGTTAATGTCCACTTTTTCTAAAGTCCTAGAGATGATATTTATTCAGGTGTCACATATTAGTCAATGCAATTTCTAACCAAAACTTGCAATTTAGTTGTCATTTGTTTTGTAAATTTTTCAACTGTCCAAGTAAATAAAAGGCTTGCTTTCAAATATGAACCTTACATTGAGACAGCAATCAGGCAGGCAGGTTTCCCTCTCAATTACAAATATGATCAATTTTTTTCCTGCTATAGATGCATAGGCATTCTATTGACCTAAACCTTTGCCATATCTATTCAAAACCCTTTTATCCACTCACTTAGGCTTAGAAAGGTTCCTTCTTGTTTTGGTCCTGACATCTTCTATTAGTCAATTACTCGCTGTGTAATTTTATTGCTAAACAATGATAATGCTGGCTGGCTTTAATTGACTGTGCATTCATAATTTGAAAATGTAAGATTCTCTGAATTTCTTTAGCTCTTTACAATGGTTAATAGCTGGTGAATTGGACTAGGCAGTATCTGATTTATTTTCATGCATCATTGGCTCTATATATGTGTCCTCAATTATTAAAAGACGGAACTTGGCCATATTGTATTGCAAACATGAAATCATGAAATCAACTGCAAAGTGGCAGAGAGTGACATTCTTCCTGTGTGTGCAACAGGAGTTGGTTCCTTGTGTGTTGCTTTCTTTTGATGATGAACAGATACTAATGTGGAGGGGACACGACTGGAAGTCTATGTACCCGGACACTCCAACAGCCTTGCTGACCCTGGATGCTACTGTAAATGGTTCTGGTGCTTCAGGTATGTATGATTAAGACTACCATCATTTTGATTGTATTTTATGTTGATCGACTTTTCAAATCACCACAAGTGTGCATGTCGGATCCTCACACTCCAGCATGGGTATGGACACTTCACACTGCATTTTAAACGATTAACAAGGGTAATTTTGTAATTTTCATTACATAGCTAGCTGACACTTGGACACACACACATGTCTGACATACTTATCAGTGTCCAAGTAACATAGATTTATTAAGTTAAAATATAGATGTTGGATGCCTCAAAGTAGGCAACAAGGCAACAAAAATGAATTACACCCAAGTGCTGTGTTTAGTTAGAGTCCTTCGAGATCTTTCCTAGGCATCTATAGTTGAGCTGTATTCTAGTGTTTGTCAGATCAGATGCACTTACTGACCAATTTTCCTGTGTCTATTCATGCTCAGGAAAATCAGGCAAACCTAAAACTGTAATCTCAAGCCCAAGAATGATGTCACTATGGAAACGTGCAATAGAGTCAAATAAGGCAGTTTTACTCGACGAGACTGATCTGGGTCCTGATGCTCTTTTAGAAAGGGTGGAGGAATTTGATAGGATGACACAAGCAATTGAGCATTCGTATCCTGCTCTAGTCCATGCAGGTGCAGGTGAATTATCAAATTTGGAAGCCAAAGATGAGGTCTTCAATGACGATGAAGAATTTAATGATTACTCCAATGATGAAGACGACGAGTTTGAAGATTATGGAGATGACCTGTTCGAGGAGGCAGAATCACCTGGCCCTCTAGGCTCTTTACCAGTTGATCTGATAGCAGAGAGATTGCATCGGCAAAATCAATAATTATGCGGGGATTAAATTTTTTACACCAAATCTGATACCAATGCAAGTGTTCTCTTATATCTTGTGCATAGACTGGGTTGTAATTTGTAAACAACAATTTGTACATAATGAATGAAAAAGACTACTAATTATGATAATTACTGTTGGTGAATTAACTTCTAAAACAAAAGAAATTAACAAGTAATACAGAAGTTTATTTAAATTGCTTGCTCTATAGATATTACTCCTCCTAAGTAAAAGCTGGGCCGCGGCCTCCTCTACTGTTGTTGAAGGCTTGAAGCTAATGCAAGTAGTGGTGTTTTTGTTGTTTATCCTTCAGATTTCAGAGTGATGTGCTAATTTTTGAAGTAGCTATCTTTCAAAATTCTGCTTAGTACTCTTGATGTTGAGGCTCAGATTTTGGGATTTGGGTTTGGATTTTGAGATTTTGGGACTTGATTTTGAGCAAATATATGACATAAAATGTTTAATCACATGCTCACAATCTCAACCTCGTTGAGAGTGAGAGATAGCTTAAGTGGTTAGAGCTTCCCTCTCGATTCTAAGAGGTCGTGGGATCGATTCTCGACTTATCTGTAAAATATGAGTATTTGGTTGTATAATGTCCATAATTCAATCAAAGTTATTTAATTGACGTATTTACTCAACCTTGCTCTCTCTCAAATGATTAAACGAACTAAAATCAGCAAAATATACAATTAAAATTGACGTCTTTCTTTGATAGATGTTGAAGTATGAACTTCCCAAACCACACATATAAGTGTCCCAGAGTTAAATTAGGGTTGCAGTTTGTTGCAAGTGTGGTTTGCGATTTAACCACATTGTTTAAAAATTATAATTTTTTTAGAAAAAAACTTTTATTTTATTTTGTGATTATTAATTTATAATTCCAATATTAAACTCTTTTTTAAAACCTTTATTTATGTAGTAGTCAGAAATTACATCATATTTATAAGTTATTAGAAATGGTTTAACACTTTGCGGTTTGAATGTTTGACGGTCTAAACCGCATCAAAGTGCAATTTTGTCTAATTTCTTTTGAAGACCACACTAAACCGCAAATCACGGATTGATAATTTTCGAAAATCGCACCGCAGATTTCAAAGCACGTTGGGTGACCTAGACCGTATTTTACAATAAAATAAACAATAAAGACTCATGTTAGTTTATTTAATGCACACCAATAATTTACACCTCATGATAAATTCCACGTGTTATACAAAGATTCTGTGAAACCAAAAAAAAAGTCGATATTACGTGAACTTTTTAGACGCTGCAAAAATCGACCCACGGCTCCTTCATTGGCGTATTTTCATTTGCCTTTTTTCTCTCTCTTTCCTCCCAAAATATCACCCCAAAAATAAAAATAAAAATTGCGGGGGAATTTTGGGGTGTGAATGTGTGATAGACTGTTTGTTACTGCCAACAATCCACTTCACTTTTCTTGTTCATCTTCCTCCGATTTTCTCTCTCCTCCAAATCGTCTGAATTCCCACTTTTTATTTGGTGTTTTCAGATTAATCATCTAATCAGGTACTTTTTCATTTCTTGTTTCAGCATTATTTTTGTGAATTTTTTTTTAATTTTGTCTACTGATTTCTTTTTTGATATGAGATTTTATGATTTTTTTTTTCAAGAACCCAGAATTTAATTTGATCATCTTTTGCTCAAAATGGTTGATTGTAGTGAAATTTGTTATTTCTTTTAATTCTAATGCTGTTTTGGTTAGTTTATTTATGGAGTACAGTAGAATTTTGGAATATATTCATTTACTCGTATTTTTAGGGGCGTAATTATTTTTTTTTTATTTGTTTTTTTTTTTACAGTTTGAAGTATGTAATTTTTTATTTTTTGACAATATTGGCAAAATCTAGTATGAGACAAGTGTTATGTACTGTAATTTTCTTATATAGTCGTCTCTAAATTTGTTAGTTAATCATGAACGTTACCCTTATATCGTAAAAAGTAACTCTTGTCTTATCATACAACTATATTACACAAGAAATGCTACAATTAGGTCGAGGTTTTTATTGTTCTTTTCATTTTTATTAATTTGTTGTTTTGAATGCCAATGTACTATAACTTTGTCATTTGTGAATTGTCACTTGTCACTCTAGATTAAACTTTTAAATCATGTTCGAGCTTGGCTTGATAAGAATATTCCGAGTTTGAGCTTAAGCATGTTTCATCAGTCGATGCAGAAACATGCTAATGTTGTTACTCGACTTTATAGTAGTATCGTGTGGGTTTAGTCCTGGTATCTTTTTATCTTTGTATTAAAATGATGCTTAAGAAATTATTCGGGATTAAAAATATATGTTTAACAATTTATATAATTTCACGAGCTTTCAGGCTGAATGCAGAGTTTGAGTTTGGCTCTATAAACATTCAAACTACTATTTTAAGCTCAAGTTTGGCTCATTAACAAACAAATTCAACTCAGAGCCGAACATTGACTGTACTGTTTCTGAACTGTTGGTGACACTAACTATCAAATTTGGACTACGTGTGTCTTGTTTACATGACATGTATTTTGAGACGGAAGGAGTTTAATCTATGGTTTAACCATCAGGTTGCCATAGTTAAATCTATATATAGGACCAATTCTGTAATCGATCTCTTGTAATGTTATGTTCTTGCGTGAACTGTACTGCTTGTCTTAAAACAGATATTTGCAAATAGATATGATGTATGAAGTATATGTAGAGCTTACGACAGTAATGATCCTTCTTATGCAGGCTTGTTAACGAATAGGCAAGTAGACCATGGCTACTGATACAACAGACCCTAGTTATTGGTTGAACTGGAGGTTTCTTATTTGTGCTTTATATATCTTGGGCATCACGGTGTTTAATACTTTTCTTATATGGAAATATGAAGGCAAAAAGAAATTAGACAATGAGAGGAGAGAACGAGGAATTATACCAGTCGGAGTTCTATACAAGGATGAAGTTTGGAAAACATGTCTGAAAAGCATTCATCCTGCCTTTCTGCTTGCTTTTAGATTATTTGCTTTTGTTGTGCTGTTGGCAGTGATCGTTAGCAACACTATTGCTAAAGGACCTGGAATCTTTTTCTACTATACTCAGTAAGTTCTTGTGAGTTGTGACTTTCTTTTGTTTTGTATTGAATTTCATACTTTCTGCTGATTGCTCTTTTTTTTTCCTCTACGAACAGATGGACCTTTACGCTGACCACCACATACTTTGGGGTATGATCTACTCTAACAACCGCAAGTACCTTTCCAAAAAGCTTATTAGCAAAGAGAAATCCACATAAAGACTTTCTTATGTACTCCTAAACTGAAGGTTTCTTTAGCCTTGACGGCAGTAAGAGCACATTACCAGTAGAAAATAACATGAATCCTGCATAAGAAACAATTTTGAAGGAAACTTTATTTCTTGTTTAGGCAGATTATTTCTTGTTTCTTTACCTTTATTATTATATCTCTGAATGCAATTAGCCCTTCTTTCAAGGTGCATTGATCTTCTCCCAATGTTTACATGTTGGTTTTGTGATTTGACTTTATAGTTTGCATCTGCATTCTCTCTTTATGGATGCTGGCGTGATCGTGGTGAAGATTGTCAGTCCAAGGCTGCTTCCCAGAATATTGATGCAGAGCAAGGATCTAATGTTGCTCCAAAGCTCGAAGGTAGTGCGAACACATCTTTGTTAAACAGCTTGATTATTCAAGAAGTTCATGTTCACCACGTTGCAGGTTGTACGGGTTATCTTCTCCAAATCATGTACCAGGTTAGTCAGTTTCCTATTTTATCATTTTCTTATAGTTTTCCCCCCTCAACCAAGAATATTGTATTTTACATTAACTGTTTATCTACTATAGAAAAGAAATTCATGTGATTCTTTTGGGAACGATTTCTCTACTAATACACATTATTTAGGCAAGACTATGTACAACTGTATCTTCCCAAGCCTTGCTTAAAGTGGGATTTGTGCTGGATAGTGGTTGTTGTATACGGAGAAGACTTTTCTACTATTGGATTACATTATTGTATTCAATTTTGGGCAAAAAAAATATCTGCATGATTGCATCTATACAATTGTGCATCTGCATTAGTTATAAGGAGCTCGTTGCTAATTTTTTGTTCACTTATACATTTTACACAGGTAGCTGCAGGTGCTGTGCTGCTCACTGATGTTGTATTTTGGCTCTTAATTTACCCATTTCTAACAGGCAAAGATTATAGGCTTGCTTTTGTGAGTGCAAAATCTATTGATTCTGCTGTATCTTGTTTCATTAATTACTGTATGTCTATATCTGCATTCTTTGCAATATGTAAAGGTGTGCCAATTGTATATTCACATAGCAGTCGCATACAGTGATACAGGCACCACATGCATGGTCTTGAAATTATGTATCTGTCCTTCTGGGGATGTATGCTACAATAACAATCTGATATTTCTCATCATATATATCTAGGTCTAAAATGGATAAGTATAGTTAGAGAAAATTGATGTTTTTATTAGTCCAATACTTTTGAAGGGTTGATTAAGTAACGTACTAACATAGATGAATCATGAATGTAGGACTAGGGGGGTGGGGGGGAAGAGGGGTTTCAGCAAAATGAACAGACAGTATGAGTTTCTTTTCTCAAATAGAAGTACCTAGTGAAACACTGTAGGCTTTAGTAATTGTAAATTGCAAAATTGAGCATTAAAAAGTTAAGATAACTAATTATGTTGAATGATTGGAAAAACTTGAGGAAGTTTGCTCTTCTCAAACTCAATTATTGGAATTTTATTAACCAAGAGGAAGTAAGGTTGTGAAATTGAGCACAAAGTAGGCAGAGCGTAAGGAAATAAATCAGTGTATTCTTTGTATGGAATTTTAATTAACCAATTATCTGATGTACGTAGTTCCACAGTTTTAAACGCAATTGTATTGAAGGCAGATATGTAATATGTATTCATGGATCTCTTTCCAGTCTTCTGATTGCCTTTCTTAATTTGAATGCAGTTTGATGTTAGCTTGCATTCTATCAACGTTCTCATTCTTGGGGACTCAATTTTGAATTGCATGGTAAGATCTACCTTGTTATTAAGAGCTTTGTTGTTTTCTTGGGGTTGAGAGACATTGGATGCATTTGTTGCCATCTTTAATTGGATTACCAATTCTGATCTTTCAGAAGTTCCCTATGTTCCGGATTGCCTATTTTATCTTGTGGACCGGAGTGTTTGTTGTTGTTCAATGGATAATCCATGCTTGTGTTTCCCTCAAGTAAGTTGTTACCTTTATCTGGTGTATTTCACAATTCATTTATGTGAAAAAAAAAAAAAAAAAAAAAAAAAAAAAAAAAAAAAAAAACCCTTCTGATCACTTATTTCTTCATTTTGTAGGTGGCCTTATCCATTCATGGACTTGTCACCTCCATATGCTCCGATATGGTAATTAGCTCCCACCTATATCATAATGCCTTATTGCCCTTCAATTATCTCTTTGTTTATGCAAAGCTGACTGCATTTCCCTTATCTGTTGTATACTTGTATTTTAAGTAAAATGTTTGCAAGCATCATTTTTTTGAATCTTCCATTTATGCAAGTTATTATTACCTTGTTTTATGCTAGAAAAGAACAAGGCAGCGGAATTGAAAGCTCAGCAGTGGATTCTTGGATATCTCCTAAATTTAGAATTTCATTGCATCATTGTCAATGATGCCTGCTCTTTTCTTTAGTTTGGTTTGATTAAGTAAATTTTATTTTTGACAGTTGTTCAGTGCCCTGAATATTCATTTGTGGCATTGGATGACAGAGTTTCTCTTCTTTATCATCATCATATTGGTTGGGGTTACTGGGTTAGAGCTAATCAACATATGTTTCTGTGGTACAGGTATGCCGCAGTGGGTTTGTTGCACATCCCATGCTTTGGAGCCTTTGCTCTGATAGTCAAATTAAAGCACCTATGGCTTTCAAGATCATTTTCTGAGTCCTATCAGGGTATAAGGTGATAAGGATTCGCTCTGTCCATTTCGTGCAAGAATATATATCACCCTGTAAAGAGTGATTACACAGTTTTCCTCCAATCGGCCTGTGCGCTTGAGATGGATAGTCTCGGAATCTGATTTCTCCATCCTTGTCAGGTTTTCATTATTGATTATCATTGATTCATATTTACTCTCCCTGTAAAGCTGATTTTTATTCCCCCCCCCCCCTTAAAACTGGCTGCAAGTATCATTTTTTTTTTTTTTTTGAAGTATTAAGACTAGTTGCAGCAAGTAGGTTTTTTTTTGTAGTATCAAGACTAATTGCAGCAAGATTAATTTATTTTAACATTCGCAATGACTTGTATTTCTTATTTACGAGCACCTCAGAAGCGCCATCTTTCATAGCCACATGACCTTTCTCAGGGCATTTGATTAGTCAAGTTAGTATTGTGTTTTCAAGTGTCCAGAAATTGACTAGCCGCAGCTGGTTGTTGAAGAAGTCTGCAAGTCTAATAAGAGCTATATTACTCTATTGTTATTACTCTTGATGACTTACATAATAGTCAAATTATTGATGTGATAAGTAGTTTCAGAATTATTGCATGTTAAACTTTGAATGAGGAATTTTGTGAGAGTGGCAAAAGTGACAGTCACTATGCTTTAGACTCGGTGGAAATTGAGAATTTTGAATTCGTTAGAGGGTTCTTAATTATTTTTCGCTTTGTTGTCATATATTGAAAATCTAGTATCACAATGGACTTTGTCATTTATACCCAATTTCTATAAGAAAAAATAAATTTTATATAGGAAATTTTGGAATTTGGTACCTCAAAAACGGGGGGCGGTCTTGAATTTTGGTACCTGTTTAAAATTTTATTTTATTTTGGTACCCATCAAACTTAAAAAATATAGCTTTTGGTACTTCCGTCTGTTTTCTAGTTAAATTTTCCGTTAGTGGGGCCCAATTTAAGTCCTGCCACCTCCCAGCCACCCCCTTCTTCCTCCTCAACCACTACACTGTTAGTCCCCCTCCCTGTCTTGGCTACCGGCGACTTCGAAAACCACCCCTTCACCTCCAAACGCACCACTGACTCCAACCACAAATACAACCCGCAACAACCACAAATACAACCACATCAACAACCACTTGTCACTGCCCCTTTATTGCAGCAACACCGCAACTCCACCTACTCCACCTCGCCACAAACTGCAGCTGTAGACACCCGTTTGTGTCTCCCCAAAACTAAACTCAGTGATGAGTATCTTTCACGTCGAATCATAATCGAATGAAGTGAATATGTGGAAAGTTTAGTGTTGCGGATAGTTTTAATTTCTTTTCTCTTCTCTTTGTTTTTGGAAACCTATTTTAAAAAAACAGTCAATCTAGTTTGGTTGGTCCATGATATGGGTCCAATAGTAGTGTAATTGGATAGGGATTGAAAAGACCTTTCCGACGATATATTATAAACCCAATTCCGATGAATATTGAGGAAGTTATGACCTAATTACTAAACTGGGCCTGGTTTGAGCCTTATATGTGGCCCAATGATCTAGAAGAGGGTCTAGTATGGATTTATCATTCTTAATGCAATTATGAATGGTTTTAGTCTTCTACATTCTTCTAGAAGGTTCTTTTCATTCCTAATTCAATTAGCATTGATAAATTGACTTTTTAGAGTTTTAATCAGAATATAAGAATGTTTTTGAGGAAAATACGATTTTATCCTCCTGTACGGCAATTTCTATCTGATTTTAGAAAATGCGTCAATAATTAAGTTAGCGCCAAACGCCAGCATTAGCGCCTGACGCTAAGCTTGGCGCCTGGCGCTAATGTCAGCGTCTGGCGCTAACCTCGTTTTGCGCGCCAGAACTCTGTTTCGATTTTTTATCTTTTTGGCTGATTTTCTCTATAAATAGCCTTCTAAAAACTCCGTTTTCATTCACTAATTCTTTCGAATTCTCTCTTTTCACCAACTCTCATCAAGAAATTCTTGATTACTCTCTCTCTCTCTTTTCTAAACTAGCTTTTCTCAAAATACAAAATTCCGCATTCGCAAGACTTAGATACACCTATCCATATTCGAAGTTGCCTTCGCCCTAGACGTGAAAGGTTTAATTTCTGAGGGTTTGGTCCCAAATCTCTTTTTAATTATTTAATTTAATTCTTTGGTTTTATTATTTTCCTTGAAGTTACTAACGTGTGTATTTTGTTATTAGAAAGAGGTACGAGGCATCCAAGTAAGTGCTTTAATTGTTTGCATTGATATTATGATATAGAAATCATGTTTAGGATGTTATTTTGATTCCTAGTATCATGTTAGGATGTTTTCCTTAATGTGATGTTTAGGGTGACAACAATAAATTCCTATTATCATGTCTAGGGTAACTTTAATATCAAGTATGATTAAAAGTATGATGCCTTTTATGTTCTTCTTAATATTTATGATTGTTAGTATCATGTTAGGGTTAAAACTTTGATTTTCAATGTTTAGTGACATGATAGGGTTTGTTATTAATCTTGTTAGTATCATACTTAGGATCTTGCTATTATGCTTTAACATGATTATTGTTTATAATTATTATTATTATGCTTTATTATTATTATTATTATTATAATTATTATTATTGTTGTTGTTATTATTATGTTGCTTGATATTTATTGTTATTGCTTGATCACGCCTTTTATGCTTGTTTAAAGGGAATTGGTACTTGTAATCACGCTTAATGAGATAATTAATAATCTTGTTAGGGTTAATTTGATTATAATTCAAGTGATCGCCAATAATAGTTTTATTTGTGCATTAATATTCAACCAACATAGATTAAACAGGTTTAGGGTTAATCCTATTGATTGCATGTTAGTCAGAAAGCGCACATGAATACGATCAGAATAAAGTAGATGCCTATTATTAGGACAAGTTCAATCTCTTTTAGGTTGGATTTGTACCTTCATCCCCAAACTACCAGTCATGATTCAAGACCTATTGGAGTTGACGATCTCATGGATCGTTAAAGGGTGTAACCTTCACCTCGTGAACGGTTTACAAGTTCCTTAAAAAACTTGTTGGCGACTCTTTTGCTCTATCTTCTTTCCCTTTTGACGCCATCGTACTTTAGTGTATGATCACAGTGGGGTTCTAGCTAGGGGTAACGCTTGAAATATTCCCTACAGCAGCCCACTTCAATACATAAAGCCACCTAAACCACCACCATGAACGTCAAAGCTGCAGTCGAAACCAATACAAAACCACGCGAAATGCGACCCATTACAACCTGCAAACCATCGAAATCACACACAACCTACAAAACCACCGAAAATTGTATGATTTGAGGAGAGAGAAAAAAAATTGAACCCTAAAACCCTAAAAAATTGATTTGGGGGAAATGGGTAAGAGGTGGTTTCGGGGCAGCCAAGAGTGGGAAAGGGGAGGGAGATTGGCGAGGGAAAGGGAGGGAGTGAGGTCGCCGGCTCCGGGGGAACGTTTGGGCACCGGCAGCCGGCAAGGGGAGGGGGAAAGGTGGCTGACGGGGATGGGAGAGGGGTGGCAGTGGCTGGGTTTTGGTGTTTTTTTTTTTTTTTTTTTTTTTACAAATATAAATTATTAATTAATTAGATAATGGGCCCACTAACGGAAAACTTAACGGATCACAGACGGAAGTACCAAAAGCTATATTTTTTAACTTTGATGGGTACCAAAATAAAATAAAATTTTAAACGGTTACCAAAATTCAACATCCCAAAAATTAGGTACCAAATTCCAAAACTTCCTTATAATGTGATAAAAATGATGCTATGCAATTATCATCTAGAAAGTATAATGAACGCTTGGACACATATAGACATTGTCATTCAGTGGACATGTCCTAATAAGTTTTTGACACTTCAAATGACGTATCATACTGCAATATAGTATAGTTATTTACTTATTTATGTTGATACTTGTAGAGTTGTAGGGCGTGTAGAATATCAATAATTTTGAATAGTGAAAATCAAGTGTTTTTGAAATATCCATATAACAATACGAGTTTTAAAGATCCGTTTTGTAAAATCTTGTGTGCCTTTTCGACGTGGTATTTTCTCCAGTCCATATTTTATTTGTATACATATCCGTTAAAAAAAACGACATTTTTAAAGATATCCAAACTCTTGTCAATACTCGAAACTCTTTATTAGTGGTTGGCAATTAGTGAGAGGCAGGTTAGAGGCAAATTAGAAATTTTAGGTCTATAGATTTCTATAACTTATTAATCCTCTATTTACGTGTAACAATAATAGGACTTTACAATGATATTATTCATAGCATATATTTGTATATTAAAGATAAAAAAAAAATACACAACCATTAGCTTCTAGCATACAAAACATATTAGATATTCTCATATTTAGTTCTAACAATTAAAAATCTCAATCCATCATTAACAGTATAATCAAAATATATAGACTATCAAGAGATAGTATACATATGGTAGACAATCAGACACTTACACTATAATTGGTTCTGAAATAGTTATTAATTATACAACATTCCAAACACATGCATGAACAACTCTATATGAATCCAACAAACTTTTTTTTTTCTTTTTTAATCATGAATCTAACCAATTAAGTACTCATCAATCTTTTTTTTTTTTTTTTTTTGAAAACTACTCATTAAACATTTATTGATTAGCATTAACCTATATATTCACGTAACTTGTTAATTTATAAATAATTTTTATATAATTTGTTTATGTTATTTGAATCCACATTGTCGACATTATGCTTTTATAGATATTTCATCACACGAAAACGCAGTTCTCTACTATCACAATAGGTGTAATACCCTGTACTTTTGTAATTATTTTCTTAATTATTTTAATTTAAAAAGGTATTATAGTGAATTCATATTGACACCAAAATATTGGAGTATATATAATTATTTTTATGACTTTCGGATTTTATACCTTATTTAATTATATTTGAATTTTACTTTATTAATGTTGTTATGAAATATCGTGTGGATGACCATTATGCTCCTTATATTATTCCGGAATATTCAAGATATATGATTTATTCTTATCTAAACATATTTGTAGATGTCCATCTTGTATCACTCTAGAACTTTCTAGAGCTTAGGGTTTATTATTCTCTAAGCAAACTCTATCAATTATTGTACTATATATATATATATATATATAATAGGAAATTTTGACTTTTACCACCTTCAAATAACCACTTAATTGAATTTACCACCTCCAAAAAAAAAAGATTTACTTTACCACCAACAAAATTTCCAAAAAATCGATTTTACCACCAACTAACGGATTCCGTCCACGAATCCGTTAGTAGGGCCCACCTTTTTGACGTTTCTTCTTCATCTTCCCCGATCTTCCGTGTAAACCAACCAGCAACGAAATCAATTACCTCGGTTGGTCGGAATTTCGTGTTTGACTAAGGAGGGGCCGGAATTTGGTGTGTGGGTTAGGGAGGTGGTCGGAATTAGAAGGGGATTTATGGGTGGTCGGGATTTGGTGGCTACCAAAAACTAAGAAGCCAAATCACCAACAACAGGGATACAAATCGATTATCATCAACATTTGTACAAACCAAAGCAATTAATCCATTACAACACCCACAAATCGAAACCTCAAAACCAGAAAAAGAATTGGGTAAATCAAACCTTGTCAATCGTTTTTAGAATCAAGCTCAGAACCCCACTTCAATGGAGTCGATTCCAAGTGACTTCCATGGTTGAGGATAAGAAGACGACGGTCAGAGGAGAGAGAATGAGCGAGATGAAGTCTGATTAAATGGGTGCTGCTGATTGATTGGAAACGCATTTGAAGCGAAGTAGTGATTTAGTGGGTAATCGAAAAGAATGGAGGTGATTAACTCCATTGGAAGAGACGCCATTGTTGTGGCTTTCGAGAAAACAGAGCAAAAAAATAAATAAAAATTGGTGGAAAGGTGGTTGTGGTTGTGCGGTGCGGTGGTGGGGCTGGTCGTAGCGGTTAGGTGGTGGGGGCTGGTCGTAGCGGTTAGGTGGTGGGGGCTGGTCGTGGCCGGTCGGCGGTGGGGGTCCCGACAGTGGCAGCAACACCGGTTGATTAATGGGGATTTTTTTAATTTTTTTTTTTAAACTTACCCAATAATATGGCGACACGTGTGCAAGGTAAGGTAGGCCCCACTAACGGATTTATGGACGGAATCCGTTAGTTGGAGGTGATTGGTGGTAAAACTGATGTTTTATTTTTTTATGAGGTGGTAAAGTAAATCTTTTTTTTGGAGGTGGTAAATTCAATAAAGTCGTTATTTGAAGGTGGTAAAAATCAAAATTTCCTATAAAATACAAGTAGAATACACATTTCAATTCCCTCTCAATCTTTATATTTCTCCTAATTTTACGACACGTTATCAGCACCAAAGATCTAATCAATATGTAAATTTTATTGTTGATTTCTTAGGTTAATGATTAATTCGTTGTATACTGAATGTGCTAAATTATACTCATTATTATCTTGTTGTATCACATCTTAGGAAGAAATTAGAAGGAGATTAATCTTGATCATGGGTTTTGATATTTTAATAATGAAATCACACGTTTCAAGAATGTCATATCATTCTCAATCCTCACTAATTAATTTGGGACTAGTACAAGTAGTCTTACGGTATTAATAATTTGGAATGTTAATGGTAGTGCCGCTATATTTAATTACAAAGAACTCTCGTATTATTTTTCGGTTGCATTGGTTTGTTTATCTTGAATTATTACTATACTTTATTTTCTTTTCATTGACGTTTTCATGAGTTACAGGCTAGCAGATAACGTTGACAACATGAATTTGACGATAAGGCTGGTTTTTATAGTGGGAAAGATTTTGATATCAGGAAAGTTCATTCTCAACTATCATGTTATTGTTAATTTTAAGCTTTTACATAATATATATGTTTATATTGTTTCCCAAATTTTTGTATTTTTATTATTCCTAGAGTTCAATGAGCAATTTGGGAATAGTTGGATTTGATGCAGAAAATAACTAATTAGTAGTTTTGTTTTGACTATGAGTTTTGTTTAGTTTGAATCTAAAAGGGTATTTAGAATTATTATTAGTGTTAATTTTATGAACGTATGGTTTTCATGAACTTGTATTACATATATTTCCTAGATTTTGGTATTACTTTTCCTATCCATAAATGAGTTTTGTTATTTCTCTATGCTTCATAGCAAATATGAATGGTTTGATTTAGCAATTATTTACCCATATAATTTGTTTGTGAAATCCTATGTCTAATACCTTGAATGTTTGTAAATTGTACGAAGCAAGCCTAAGGCACATGTGAAACTATTTATAATTTATGTATTGAATTATGTTTTATATTTCAAGTATGAATATGAACCATGTGGTTTTCCACTAACGTGAACGTGTTAATGTTAATTTGCGTATGATTGATTTTGTTTATATACTTATATACATGAAGTTGAATTGGATTATAAGAATAATGAATAAATTGAACATGAAATACTTACACATATATATGGACCTGAAGTTCCTTAAATTTATAAAGGTTTTAAAACGTAAAAATGATATAAAGATACGTATATGACCTAGAAAATTCTATTAGATTCTAATAAAGTATGTTGCTAAAAAGCATCCACGATACTAATGCGTCTATATATAGAGTCCATGAGATAGAATTTACAAAAGGTTTTGAATGTATTTTAGGTATTGAACTCTAAGTGAGTATTGAAGATACATAAATTACTATATTTATTCACTCCATAAGTGAATGAGAGTTCATGTGATTAAAAGGAAGCATATTTTCATTATGTTTTCGTAATTACAAATCATTGAAAAGCTTAATTAGAATTGCAAAGATGATTACATATTAACTATTAGACCAAGAAACAATGTTTTTAAGTTCATAAATTGAAATATGACATTGTGAGAAACTATACATAATCAACGTTTTATAATTATGCCCATAAATATAAGAGGTTTCGTTTTATAAGATGAATGTAATTGGGCACGAGGAACATGATAAGTGTTCTATAAGTATAATTCACTACTACAAAAAAGACCTTAGAGAACTGTTAGAATAGGCTTTATAGATCGTCGTAGGGGCGTTCTTCTGCTAAGCGATGTATAAAGTATAGAGAACGGGTCGTTTAGGCGTTTTATATATTGACAAATAGAGAACGGTTGTTAGTCACAACCGTTCTCTTTTCTCTTCTTAAATTCATACACTGAGGAAGGAAAAGAGAACGATTTAGGCTACTTAACCGTTCTATATTGCATTACAATAGAGAACGGTTAAGTTAGATAACAGTTCTTTAATGTTTTTTTTTTAAAAAAATCCGATCATATGTATTTGATTATTCGAATTAGCCCTGTATGTATTTTAATTGTATTATTCCTGTATTTTGAAATTTTGTATTTTTTAGTATTTCATTTTAGACCTGTATTTGTTGTATGTATTCCTGTATTTTATCTTGTACATTTATCCTGCAAGAAAAATTCCACTTTACCTATGTAAAATACATCCATGATCCTGTATACATGCAATATAAATTCTGTATAATATAAATTAACAAAAATATTTCTAGATACGACAAAAGCAATCAAAATATACCTCATATATAAAATTAAAACATCCAGCCACAATTAAATTGAATCATTCATACAAAAAAAAATTATACAAACAAATCCGTGAGTTAAATATCAAAACACCTTTCTAATTAATGTTGATTTAATAAAAATTATGCTTAAATATATCAATACCATATTGATCTACAATTCACATATATCATCGTCGTTGTCATTTGGTTGATGGTTTCCGGAAACATATGCAATCCACCTTTCCCTAAGCTCCTCGATCATTTGTTGAGAATATGTAGGAGGAACTTGCTTAAAATACTACAAAACAATGTAAAATACATACATATTAGTTAATAATATAAAATAAGTCCATCTAATTAAATATAAATAAGTATATCTTTTTTCTTTTTTGACAAAACGCAGCAAGCAGATATTAGTACACAGTTCCAGCCAAGTGGCCCAAGCACCAGCTCAGACAATTACCACCTCAGCAAGCACCTGTTGCTCCACGTCCCAGCCAAGAGACCCAAGTACCATCTCAGCCACCTGCATAGCGGCCCCCTTTCCATCCAGCAGGAGTGGCGCCAGCACAGCCTAAACCATCTCCATCTCCTTCACTGCCACAGAAACCATCTCTATCACAAGGAGGTGACAAGCAAATTTAGACAAAAACCACAACAGTCACCTCTAACATCTTTTGCAAACCACAACTGTCCAGAAGCTTATGAGTTGTTAATCAACCATAATTCGATTCAAAACTGTCCAGAAGCTTATGAGTTGAAGGTAACATACTAGTTCATTCTCATTAGATACATTCAAACATACGTTTAAACATGGAGAATTCAGGTCAAGAGAGCGAGGCCTAAGAAATAATGACCTGCTTTATAAACAAAAAAAAGGTGATCCAATATTCAGGCTTTATAATCACAAGGATAAATTCTAGTGAAATGTCAGGTGGAACCTTTGTACATCAGAGATACATTATATTCAAATAAACCAGAATACCTTCATGCTAATACTTACTAATATACTCTAATTTACTAGCTAAGCCATGAATTTATAATATTATGATTTATAAATAATTAGTAGAAACTACAGCACATACTTTTCTCAGAGAACAGAAATCATAGAGAGCAATGATCGATCGAGGGGATCAACGAATACAACTGGTTATTATTAACCAGCATAATTAAACCCCTTCTTTGAAAATTATTCTTGTCAGAGGGTAGTTCAAGTAGAATATTTAGTCTATAACCCCTTCTTTGTTTTGCTTTCTACTTACCATTTTATGTTCCATTGAATATTTAGTTCAAGATTCATCACCTGAATATGACTCGATTTGAACCACCTGACTTTCACCTCGAACATTTACTATTCTTCAAAGTCATTACCCACCCACAAACCACATGAATCACATTAGAACTATTGACAGATTTTTCTAGTGGCATAAACTTTATATGACCTATAATCAACCCATCCATGTCATATAAATATATAGTACACCTGTAGCACAATAGATTTGCATAACCTAGTGCAATTAATTCATGCATATCTCCGAACTTCCTCCATTCAAGAGTAAACACACTACTTAAAAACAAACGAACTTTTAGGAAAAAGTTATCAGAAATAAAAAAATACAAGTAAGAAATTATTGATAAAAGAATTAAAAAACACGACTGACAACTCAAAACAGTAGAGTAAAAACCTTCCTACCTATTCTATAGAACAAGTTGCAGGGAAATTAATTAATTTGATATTTTAATTAAGATAATTGCTTAAAACAGATATAAAGTAGTTAAAAATTCAATTAAATAGAACAACTTCAACAACTGAAGAACAGAAGAGGAAGCAGCAGCATCTTTCTTTCCTATTAATAGCAACAAGAATCTAGTCAAGACCACAATGCTTGCATCAATTTGCGAGAGATTATTTCACATGTACTCCTATTATGTACTTGTACTTACTCTACTATCCGACATTATTATTTTGTCTCCGTAAGACTGTAACACCTTGCTCAAATGGATAATAAGCCAAGATAATACTCTTAATTAATCTAATGATTTGTCTAAACATATGGAAAAAGAAGAGTGCAAAATATTCTCCCATGAAAATTAACTACGACGGGTAAGAATTTTATAGAAGATACGTGAAAATGTACGACACGGGAAAATCCAGGGGTAGGGGTAGGGGTAGGGGTAGGGGCAGGGCAGGGCATTTGGGGTTTAGTTTGTTTATTGCTAGCTAAGGTGCTAAAATCTCAAGCTAAACTTGGACCAACTGCAGACTAAAAGGATTCTTCGAATGTCTCAATCAGCAACTAGTAAGTTTAGCAATAAAAAAAATGATCAACTAATTACTTGATTAGTTTGATAAGCAATTATAATAAAAATTGGTACATTCACCTGTAAACCAGAACACACATACTAATTGTACCCGTACCGTATCCGAAGTTCATAAAATAGAATGTTACAAATACAATTTATTAAGAAAATCAAAAGCAAGATAACATAGTACTCAGTTTTATTATTCAGAAATACAGTAGTTTCCAGCTTTGTACCAGTTTAGTCAAGAAAAAAAAAACACCTTAATTGCTACTACTTGGACAATAGAACATATATACTAGTACATTTCATTAATTCACCGACAAAATTTTTCTACAACAAAAAGTAGCTCATATATAACCGTTGAAGATAATGAAGAATTATATCCCAATGTCAATAGTAGTAGTTGATAATTACCTAGTTGATCAAAATACCCTCGAAATGTCAATGTAAACTAGCTTAATTAGCACTACAACTCCTTTGAATTTTTTTTTCTTGTCATAGGTTAGTTCAAGTAGAATATTTAGCCTATAACCCCTTCTTTGGTTTGCTTTCTACTTACCATTTTATGTTCCATTGGGCATCAAACTCTATATTTAATTTTGTCTGACCTTAAATGCAGATGAATATTCAGCCAAAGAAGAGGTAAAATAGCAAGTCTATGTAGACTCTAAATCATATTCAAAAGCAGATGTAAACACAAAAACCCCAACATTTTGTTTTCAAACAAACCTCATTCACAAAATGGGCTCAACCATATCCTCATCAATTCTACCAACAATATATATTACCACCACTGAACCAAAACCAAAAATTGTATATTTATTTCACTGTTTTAAGTCCTATCTCTTTGTTCCTTTTTAAAAAAAAAAAATCTGATTAGGGTTCTAAATTGAACTTAGGTAAGATTAATTTGGCAAAAATAATTTTGATTACAATTGAAATAAAAGTAAATTCGACAAAATTAAGGATAATTTGATTGAACTTAATGCAATAATTCGGCTTAAATATATACATACAAACAATCGATGAATTATCCCTAAAACAAGAACTTTGAAGTTTTTTTCAATCACCTAAAACTTGAATTCTACGAATTTACCTCTGTTTCCTACATAATGTGAATGATTCATGCAATTAGATTGACAATTATCAGAATCCAATTACTATATCACGAGAAAAATTCGAACCTCAATTTACTTGTGGCTCAGCAGACAGGTCCGGTACTGCAGAAGTGGAGCGGCGATAGAGCGGCGGTGGAGCAGCGGTAGAGCGGTGGTGGAGCAGCAGTAGAGCGGCAGTGGAGCTAAACAATAAGCGGTGATGAAGGTTTTGCTAAGGAGGTTTGATGGAGGTTTCACTTTTTTTTTTTTTGCTGATAAATGAGAAAAAGGTTTCACTTTTTGATGAAACTCATGAAAGTGTAAGTGATGCGGGCTTCATGCCTTCAATTTTCACTTTTATCCGCCTTAATTTGATAATTTGGGTAAATTATTACTCCGTATGTAATTTCCTCCTGATTAAAAAAAAATTAATTAATATAATACAAAACGATTGTCAAGATGACCGTTCTATATAATTTATAATATATAATTTTTTTTTAATTATTTGAGTAAAAAGAAATAGAGAACGGTTAACTATGCTAACTGTTTCATATGTATTAACATACAGAACACCTCTTATATTAAAACGGTCTATATTCTTCTGGAGAACGCCTACCTTTGATAACCGTTCTATATTTTGCGATCTCTAATCTAGTTTTTGGTGTAGTGATTTTATATAAGCATGTTTTTGCTAAAAGGAACACATTACTTGATACATGACATTGCCAAAGGATTTTAAAGGTTGTTGAATTGATTCATTCTCATACCCCCATATCAAGGATTAGGGGGAGATTGTATGTAATTCTTGCATATAAAAATAATAAAATATATTGATGGTCAGTTTAGAATATACATTAACTCAAATATTAACTATATACTTAATAGAAGTGGCCACATGCATATTATTTAAATATTTTTAAATGATACCATCTTGAAGATGGATATAAATGATTGGTCATATACTAATCATAAATGCTCCAATTAAATTATTGTCCCAGAAGGACAATATCGGTTACTAATGAACCTAAAGCACGTCTGAAGTGTTGCAGTCTAAAAGAGTTAAAATATAAGAATTTTTGGAAAAGGAATGGAGCACCTATTTACAATGATGACAAATTTGAGGAAATGATAAATCTCATTACATTTTTAGAATAAAATCACTTTTAGTAAGATTCATATGTTCCATGATTATGTAAAAGACTCCAGAAGAATATGAAATGTCCAACAAGATTAACATGTATCAAGATTATAGTCAAAACTCTAGAAGAGTATATATAAGTAATTATTAGATAAAATATTAATTAGTTGATTATCTTGCCAATTGTATAAAGAAACACATGTTGGTGTTCTAATATCATATCACAGAGTTCAAATTTAGAGAAGTGATTGGATGTGATAATTAAATTAGGTCATCCGGGTTTAATAATTATTATCTGTAATGGAAACCTGAAGTTTCATTTGATAATGTGCTGACGCTTTCTCAATGTTAAATATATAAAATGAATTGAATGGCAAGACGTAACATTGAGATTGAGTTATATTTGGATTGTGAGTTATAATAATTTGTATTGATGAAAATTTCAAGATTTAATATGTTTTGATTTTTTTATATAAAGGAGTAATGGCTTATAAAGAAGTAATGGCTGACCAGAAGTTCACCAAAATAACTTATATATTATTGTCAACTATCAAGTGATCAGAAGCTCACCAAATACACTATTTAAGTCTTTAAAGATCCAGAAGATCATCACCTACTAGAATAACGAGCAAGTGATTTATGCTTGTATAACAATTTTTTTGATTGAGGCTATTATATGTCAGCACATATGAAATAGGAGAAGAAAGAAAAACGTACAATTGTACAACACATGTCTCCCCATTGACATTGATCTCCAGAAGAGTAATATTATTGAAAATTTAATAATAAATACACATGAAATATAAAGTTAATGAATAAATGATTCTTCATCGAAATTGTTCTCCAGAAGAGATAAATTTTGATTGTGATCCTCCCAATGATTTGAATTTTAATGCAAATTTATATACTAAGTTGGTATAGAATTAGACGCCCCTATAAAAGAGATATTTTACCAACTTAGGGGGAGAAGAAATAGCAAAAGTTGGGAAAATCGAAAAAAATAAATAAATAAAGAATATTTATGATCCCTATAATGGTAGTTTGAAAAGTTATACATATGCCAACTTTTGTATATATATTATCAAGATATGTTGCACATTTATGATTTTATTTGTATTCAGTTATGACTCATGTTGCATAGCGTTGAAGATACATTTTGGTCATATTAATTATGTGTATACATTGAGATAAAATCTTGTCAATTGTACTTGAATCACTACACCTGAAGTGTAGGTTGTATATGATTGGTTCCAAAATAAAGATATGTTTAATAAATATGATATTTGGCAAGATAGTGCAGTTGACACTAATAGTGTAATAGTATATAAATACCATAGTGTATGAAATACCCTAAAAGAGGTATATATATCTGAATTATTATAATAGATGGCCTATGATGTAAGAAAATTTATGGTGGTACAATGAGAAATGTATTCAGATATCATAGTAAAATAGCATGCGAAATGTAAGTTAAAGGAATTTTATGATACCGGTACATAATGGAACCGATGAATAATATGCATATGCATAATGGAATGGACTAATAAATAAGGGATCTGAAATATATGTACATTTTGATGTCGACATAATGACAATGATCATAAGTTTATCATGGACCCGAAGTCCAATGAAATATGGAATTTAAAATCCACACTGTACCATGTCTTGTATCATTTTGAGTCTTATATTCATGTGTATGTGAGTCATAGGTTAATGGTTTATTGCATATGTAGGAAGTTAGATGCATTACTCATTGTATAATTTTTTTTATATATTATCATGTTTTATATATCTCATATTGCATGGATTAATTTCTTACAATGGTTGTGGTGTATGTGAATGTTCATTCAAAGTATAGTAAGACATATTTACAACTTTGATGAAAAATTAGAAAGAGATATTTATATTCCAATGGGCTTATAATTGTAATGAAATTATTGATGACACTTATTTAATAACATGTTATGAATCATGTAAAAGGAGTTCCTAAAAAAACTTATATACGACGTATTAAATGCCCAACCCTACAAATTTTTATGTCTTGAATATTGCAATTATTATCAAACTCTTGAAAAGTCTATGTGACTACATTATTAACATCTCAACCTGAACTTTGAACATATGAGAGTTAGTAAGATTTACTATTTGTATTTACAAGAGAGCTCCTATCAATCATGAAACATCTAAATAATATCAATGGAATACTTATGCGCGAGAATGTTTTCTCATGGTCCAGAAGAACCATGATTAGCGTACATAATTACATATGTTATATTATAATTCATATGAGATTGAAGAATGACATTAATATTATCAAGTTTTGTCATCAAATTATTATTAATGAATGTAAAATCAAATAATGATCACCAATATTTATTATTAATGACTTCCAGAAAAAGTCATAACCGCATGAGTTTAACCTTTTTAATCAACTATTAAATAGAGATTTGGAATGGTGATATTAGAGATAAACACATGTATGGTGAAATGAAGACACTTCACATGTTCAGGTGAAGACTTGAAGAATTGAAGATGCAACTTCAGCTTAGGAGATTCGAAGATCAACGTATGATATTTTACTTACTACATATGAAAAGATATCCAAACATATTGGAATCATTGTTGTGGCACTAGAAGATCTCAAGTTATGTATTCATCAGCGGGAGAAAATACGCGCTGCACTCTTTTTTCCTTGACCATGGTTTTGTCCCACATTGGGTTTTCCTGGTAAGGTTTTTAATGAGGCAGCATCTCGAGCGTATTACGAAGAATGTTGTACTCTTTTTCCTTCATTAGGTTTTTATCCCACGGGGTTTTTCCTAATAAGGTTTTAACGAGGCACAGTCTTCGATAATGAACATCCAAGGGGGAGTGTTATGAAATATCGTGTGGATGACCATTATGCTACTTATATCATTCCGGAATATTCAAGATATATGATTTATTCTGATCTAAACATATTTATGGATGTCCATCTTGTATCACTCTAGAATTTTCTAGAGCTTAGGGTTTATTATTCTCTAAGCAAACTCGATCAATTATTGTACTATATATATATATATGTATACCTCCATCATATGAAATACAAGTAGAATAGACATTTCAATTCCCTCTCAATCTTTATATTTCTCCTTATTTTACAACAAATGTATAATTTTATAATTCATTATTTTTTTAAAGCCATAAATTATTACCTAATTATATTCCAAATTTTATTAAACTATTCAGTATAACAATTATTTTTCTGATTTTCAAAGTGATTTTATCTTTTGAAATAAATTTTTAATTAATTATTTTGAAATATGTTAGCTTTTTACAATATTTTTACCGTGTAAGTCAAAATTAATCATTTTCGGTTTAATAAAAATGATCATGTTTTAGATTTTTTGATATAATTATATCATATTAATCATTATATAATAAAATTTAAAGCATATGTTTGAATTTTACTCGTGTTCTATATTTTTATTCACATATTCAAATCTTAAATCAAATGTTTCAAATTTCATAAAGTAAAGTTTGGTAATGTTTACTTACATGTTCTAAATTTTAGATAATTCTCATATAAGTATATTTATAATAATCATATTTTCTTTTAATTTTTTTTCTCTAAACTTTTTCTTACTTTTCTTAACCTTTTTTGTGGAATAATCAGCTCGTACATATTTAAAGTTATGCTCATTTTTAGCATTTTACTAATTCACAAAACGTTGTTCCTCTTGAAAAATCCTTGAGTTTAGTCACAAAAATCACCCAATTTGGACTTATATTCTAGGGAAATTCTCAATGGTGCTCTTTAATTTTTTATTTTTCTCAATGGTGAACAACAACAATTTTAATTATCTTTGGTACTCTTGTATTACCTTTTATCAATTCAATGGTAACAATACTAATTAATTTAATAATTTATTTAACAATGGTTAGTTTTTTTGTAATTTTTTGAATAATTTAATTATTCTAAAACAATTTTTTTTTTTTTTAAAAAATCTCAACAGCCCCAGTCTCCTGTCAGCCCCAACCACTCTGCCCCCTGGCGTTGGTCGTGCCAGACCACCCTCCTCCGGCACCAGCATCAACTCTCCCCTTTTCGCGTCTCCCTCTCCCATAAAACTTGTCGCGCGTCCCAACCACCGATCCCCTCACTCTCCCACGAAACTCGTCGCGCGACCCAACCACCCAATCCCTTTCCTTCGAAACTTTAATTTTATTTCAAACCCTAAGTCCCCAAAAAATTTTGGATTTACGATTAGTTCAAGGAAGTTTTCTGAAGAAGTTTATTGAATAAATCAAAGATTTGATGACTAATGCCAATGCAACTTTGATTGTTTAAGGGTTTGAGATTGTCGTTTTTCCAGTTGACGTTTTTAAGGTGTTCGCCGGAGATAATGGTGATGTTGAGGTTTAATCGGGCTGTTGTTGGAGGTTGCGGCATAGGGGAGGGGGGTTTAGCGCGGCGACGACATCGGGGAGGGGGTCTGGGCAAGTGCGGCCGACGTCGACGCCGGGGAGGGGGGCTAGTTGGGTTGGGAGCAGGGGGATTGGAGCTGGGAGGGCAGGGGGTGGGCGGGTGGCAGGGTGAAGAAGTGGGTGGTGGTTTTTTTTTTCTTTTTTAATTTTTAAATCATTTAATTATTATAAAATAATAATAAAACTAACCTTAGTTAAATGTTTTAACCAAAATACATCATTAATGATATTGCTAATATATATTAAAAACACATGAGTACCAAAGATAATTAAAATTTGTGTTGTTCACCATTGAGAAAAATAAAAAGTTGATGAGCACCATTGAGAATTTCCCTATATTCTAAGAGTTATGGCCTCTGCAAATCCTGCCTAATCTTATTCCTTTAATTCTTTCATGGTTAGTTTCCTAAGATATATATTCTTTTCAAAGTTATAACTTTATAAAGTTTTAATCTTAATATTTTATTTAAAACATAATTATAATGTTTGTTTAGGAGATTCGTTTGTGATTGTAATTGGTGGGATAATATCTGGTAGGATGATGTACGTAGGTGAGCAAATCGGGTACCCAGTCAAAATTTTAAGATATGGACCCAGAATTGATTGGATCGGGTCCTAAATTAGAACCGGTACAGCCGGGTCCTAAAAGTTAGGAATTAATATCCCGTCAAATATATATATATATATATATATATATATATATATATATATATTAACATTATTTTTTAATTTGACTAATTAGTTACATTAACATATATTTGTTTTTTGTTTTTAAAAATATATTTAGTTTAATGTATGTTGGGTAACCGGGTACCCAACCGGTTTTGGTTCCAAAAAATTGAGATTTGGAATTGAAACCGGTTGCAAGCTAACCCTTAAATTATTTTCCGGAGTTGAAACCACCGGGTCCAATTTCAATTTCGGATCCGTTGGTTCCTAACCAGCTCCGATTCCAATTCTGAATACTCGGAATTTTTGCTCAACCCTAGATATTAACATTCTCAATTACTTATGTACAGAGCTTAAACTCAAGAAAACAACAACTACATAATACGGAGTAGTAATTTTTTTATTTTTAATTTTTTTTTTTAAGGAAAGTACGGAGTAGTAATTTGTTATTCCTATTCTAAGTCATTATTTTTTATTTTTTATTTTTTTGATTCAAACTAAGTCATTATTTATGAAAGCTCCTAAGGCCCTGTTCTCTTCACCTTAAAAAAAATAATATCAAGTAAAAATAATTTCAGCTCAGTAAAATTAATTTCAGTTCGGTAAAATAATTTTAGTTCAGTAAAAATAAGTTCAGTTCAGTAAAATTCAGTTTTCTTATAGAAGAATTATAATAGATAATCAGTAAAAATAATTTCAGTTCATCAAAAATAATTTTAGTTCAGTAAAATTAATTTAAGCTCTATAAAAATAATTTAAGTTCAGCAAAAATAATTTCAGTTTAGTAAAAATAATTTCATTTCAGCAAAATTAAGGTGAAGAGAACGGAGCCTAAGTGTACTTTATATTTTCAAATCCATTGATTTATCAATCAATCAATCAATCAATCATCAATAACTATATACTAAAAGACACACCAGCAATGACACGTGTCAGTTTCTGGTGTGTCCTTAGTATTTTTTTAAAAAAATATATTTAATAGAAAATTTATTTCAAGAAATTATTTATAAAATTTAATTACTACTCCGTATATTAATAGAAATGTATTTGCCTTTTTTAATATTCACATTCAATTAACTAATTAATATGGAAAATAGAATAGCAAAATATAATCTTTGTAAATATTTTCAAAAAGTACAATCTTCTACTATAAGTTTTTATGTGGCAAACATAATATCCGTTTCAAGGATACAATTGAGACAGACAAAAATTAATGACTAAAAACGAGATATTACAATATATGATCACTAATAAATATATACGTACACGATTTTTTTTGTCAATAACCGTGCATGGCACGGGACCTAACCTATTATTACAGTATATTACTCGTGCATCTATTTTTTTTTTTTTTTTTTTGACATAACTCATGCATCTATGTACTAACGTTGTTTTTGACAAAAATCTATATACTAACGTTGTCTTGACAATTTCTAATTATGGTATATATTAAATGCCCAATAAATATAAAAAATCAACTATTGCGCACGAGATAATAAACGAATGGGAGGGTTAAGAAGGGAGTTTTTGCACGTTTTGCGCGAGGGAGCTCCTTTAGTTTTGGGCACCTTGCGACCCACGAGTGACATTTCCCCTTTCATATTTTGGAGGTTCTTCAAATCACGTTACATTATGAGTAATATTATATACTTTTCATTATTTCATGATTTTCTTAAATCATGGAGCTAAGATATGTAGAGAGTATGGATTTTATCTATATTTAGGTGCACATTCAAATGTAAGATAATAATGCATGCATTTCTATATTTATTACACGTGACAAATTGACAAGCTTTGTCAAAAAAAAAAAAAAAAAACAGACAAATTGACAAGCATAGCAAACATGCATTATTATAATTCATAAGAGCTAATTATCATCATCATTTCTTTACTTATTCGTCTTATTATTTTCACTTATATTAGAACATAAATTTATACTATAAATTAAGAGTTAACAAGGGTTTATTTTATTTTATTTTATTTATTATTTTTTTTTAAAGATTAACAAGTTTTAAAAACATCTAAGTTCAAGAAAAATAAATTCAAATAAGATATTTATAGATGAATGAATAAAAGTTCATATAAGTAAAAATTATGGTAGTATAATGATGAACCTTAAATTACAACTAAATTTGTATTTGAAGCTATTTTGTTGTATCCTTAGCTACATTCTTAAGTACTAATTACATATTTATGAAAGTTCATTTTATGAAAGTATTAAGGGGGCGTTTGGTTCGCAAAGAGGAATAGGTTTGGAATCAGGAATAGGGTTAAGGTGGTATCAGGTTGGAACTTGATACTTTATATGTGTTTGGTTTAATTCTGGAATAAAATATCATCCCTTAATTTAATGTATTTGATACCTAAGTGAATGGAATGAGCCAAACTCACCTCCCCCCCAAGGTTTCCAAACCCCATACCTCATGGGTTTGAGGTATGGGTTTAAAAATCATATTTTTGACAACCAAACATATGGTATGGGTTTTGGTCATTCTAAACCCATACCTTATACCTATAATCCGCGAACCAAACACCCCCTAAGTAAGTTTATGTATTGTTAAAACAAAAATAAGTATTTTTATTTGCTTAATTTATAAATGATCAGATTGAACTACACTAAAATGAATTAGATAAGGTTATACTCCGCATCTTTTTATTTGCATTTACATCTTGATTCTCTAACAAAATATGATCATGAAAAGTTTTTATCTAAAAAGAACACATTAATACAATTTGATGAAATATTAATACAATTTCTAAGTACATGTCATTTGATATTTTTTTCCCAAAATGATCAAAGATTAAGTAAATCAAAAATCAAGATATTATTGCATCAAAAGAATTGAATAAAGACTTTTTTGTTTTTTTTGAAAGAATTGAATAGAGACCTTAATAATAAGATAATTAACAAATGAGTTGAAACATGTAATGATACAGAGTAGCATTATAAATAAGGCAAAAGCTAATGAGCGCCCCTGGATCGTTAGATAAGAGAAATAAAAGTGAAAATATTAGACTAAAACAAACATTAATTACACCGAACTATGCGTGATTTTGTCACGCATTCCTAAGTTATTACTATTTCAACCAATATAATTATTCCTTATCTAACGTTCAAGGGCCCTCGTTAGCAAAATCCTTATAATAATACGGAGTACCATTATTTACAGCAATGTAATTTATTTTTTTTAATAGCAACAGCAATGTAATTATGTAATCACATGATAATGCAATGCATCAGAAAATATATGGGATTAATTTTTATAGTTACTATAATTATGACAATTCTGATTTAACGTATCTTTGACGTCAGATTCCAAGTTGGTGAGCATATCTTCTCCGATATTATTAAAAAAAAAAATTATACGTAGTATTCTCCGATATTATTAGCCGTCCGATCGGTAAGATCAACGGACAACATTGCTTTTTATGAAGCTGTTGGTCATAAGGTGAGTGGTAGGTACACTGCGACAAATCTTCCCGCAAATTCCATCTAATTAATTATTATTATATAATTAATAATTAATTTTTACAGAAAAGGAAAAACAATATAATTTCCAGTAAAATTAGTCAATTTTATGCAGTTATAAATAAGATTCAAGCTTCAGCCATTGTCTGTGAGTTTTTCCATTATTTCTCCCAGATTCACATTTTCTCTCTCTCTTCAGCTACCTCATTTTGATTTTACGGTAATATTTTTTATTTTATTTTTATTTTTTATTAATTGACAAGATTGGGTTTTCATGAAATTCTAGAATTTGAATTTTATTGATCTATTGTTTGTTTGGTATGATTTTCTGGGTTTTTGAATTTAGGGTTTTTGATATTTTGTTGGTTTGATTTTTGGGTGAAAATTAGGTTTAACAAAGGGGGAAAATGGCAAGGAAGAAGATCAGAGAGTACGATTCAAAGAGGTTGATTAAGGAGCATTATAAGAGAATTTCTGGTTCTGAACTACCCATTAGATCAGCTCAAGTAAGTTTAATTTTTCATTTTAATTAGTGGGTTTTGAATTCAGATTTTATTTTTATGTGATTTGGATCATATATTATGCAAATATAATGTGTTTTGATGAACTACATTGTCATGAAATTGAACTGTGTTTTCTCCGTTTCGGATTAATCGAAATAGTATGTTAAAACCCTGTTGCTAGTTTTAGAAAAATGTAGTAATTTATTAATGTAGATTTTCGGTTTTACTGGCGATTTTTCCAAATGTGGGCATTTTTTTTTCTTTTGATTTGTTTGTTTAGGTTTATCATTTGACTCTGGTTGGGGATTATGATTTCAATCCTCATACGCTGAACAAAAATACGAAATTGATTTCGCGGTGAAGCGGGTGAGGCGGTGATCCATGTTTTAGTTGCAACGAATTGACTTTTACATTGTTTACACACTTTACTTTGATGATCTTGGGTGATCGATTCTTGTGGGAAATCATAGTTATGTGTGATTTGGTTAGAATTTGTCCTATCTTTTTATATGATCTTTATGTTAACATTCAGTTTAGATACATGGATTATGATAATAGTCTCCAATAAGAATGTATCATGGACCGAATAAGAAGGTTCTACGAGTCTCTATTCACATATCCATGATAATAGTCTTTTAGAATAGTGGAAGGCTGATTGGCTAAATAGCCAACTATAACGTGATTTGAGGAAGAAATTTAGGGTAGGTGATCATTTTGGTTGTGTTTTTTACTCTTTGGAATATGTAAATAATTCAATTCACAAGGCTTTAATCAACAACGGTATACAAATGTATTTTACGATACCCTTGCTTCATTAGACAGGTGACGATAGTTAGACTATATGCACTATTGATCCTGCAATAATGGAGAGGCTACATCCTAATTGACCCAAAAATCAGTATCCAATGATCTTTTGCTACTCAGAAATCTTCAATATATTGCGCTAATGTAATACAAAGTATGAGACCATGTTACTAATAGAATTCTGCTAAAATTTTTTTGGCTATGTCCTAAATGAATCTGCATGTTTTCTAGAACAATTTAAGAGTACTTTGTCAGAGTCTAATCCATTTTCTTGCCGGAAATGACAATTTGACATAAAAGCTTCAATCTTATCTACTCTGATGTGTTTCTTTTCCTATGAATATGCAATCATTTGCTCTATTGCAAATTTCATTGACTAACTAAATTTGTTTTCTACTGCACAACCTTATCTGTGGATTTTTATCTTCAATGTGGCATGAATTTCTTGTAAAGTTACTTTCTAATAATGTCATTTGTGCTGCTGTATATGATACTTGAATTCGACCTGAGTTGTCTTTATTATGACTAGATTACAGAGTCAACCGACCTGAATGAACTTGTTCAGAATGAGCCATGGCTATCATCTGAAAAGTTGGTTGTGAAGCCTGACATGTTGTTTGGGAAGCGTGGCAAAAGTGGTCTAGTTGCCCTCAATTTGGACTTTTCCCAGGTTACTGCTTTCGTAAAAGAACGTCTTGGCAAAGAGGTAGGTTGAATTGATCATCAGGACAATAACTGCTACGAGTACTTTTGTTAGCGAAAGTTGCTTTATTGTAGTAGTTACTGATTGTGCAAACGCTACAATAACAGGTGGAGATGGGTGGATGTAAAGGACCTATTACTACTTTCATTGTTGAGCCTTTCATTCCACACAATGAAGAGTTTTATCTTAACATTGTCTCAGAAAGACTGGGGAACAGTATAAGCTTTTCAGAGTGTGGTGGAATTGAGATTGAAGAGAACTGGGATAAGGTACTCCTGACACTTTGATTTCACAAAATGGAAATCATTCTAGATGCCCATTTCATATTGCAGTAAAAATTATTTATACTAAACACTTGAGCTGTATGACATTGGTTTCTTCTCTATCCAGGTCAAAACAATCTTTGTTCCCACTGGTGTTTCTCTTACTTCTGAAGTCTGTGCTCCTCTGGTTGCTACTTTACCTTTGGAGGTACTCTCATGACCTTTGGAAGTATAATATAATTGCTTTATCTATATTTTACTGCAGAGTAAAGTTATACTACTTTTCAAGGGAAATTATCTGTTGAGAATATTGCTTTTTGTGTAATTTATATTAGTATAGCTGACAATTTTTTCTCTCCCTTTTAGGTCAAAAGTGTTATTGAGGAGTTTGTCAAAGTCATTTTCGCCCTGTTTTTAGGTAATTGGACATACTCTTTTTTAGTAGTTTTAATCTCAGAAAAACAAGCTGATATTAGGGCAAGAAAACCAATATGTTCATTTGAGGTTTCTGTGGCAAAAAAAACATTAAAAAAAAGCAGCCATCCTCTTACAATGTCACCTTCATTTTTCTTTTTGATTAGTAAGCAACTTTTACTGATGCTCTTGATACTAATTATGTGGGGAAAAAAGGCGTAATTGTTAATTAATATCATAAATGCAGATCTGGATTTCACTTTCCTAGAAATGAATCCTTTCACATTAGTCAATGGGAGCCCCTATCCTTTGGACATGAGAGGCGAGCTAGATGATACTGCTACCTTCAAGAATTTCAAGAAGTATGCGCTCTTTCAACTGCACAAAATTTCTCCATCACCTTTATTCAGTTCTTCCTAGCTTCCTTAAGTAATAACACTTGCCCTTTTTTTGTACACTTCTGCAGGTGGGGTAATATCGAATTTCCATTGCCATTTGGAAGAGTTATGAGCCCAACAGAGAGCTTTGTTCATGGTCTAGATGAAAAGGTATAAAGTAGCTTCCTTTCTTAGATGATGCTCCTAAGTATTTTAGCAAGGCTTTACATGTAGTTACATTGTCTAAAATTATCGTTGTACGAGGTGTTCTTATTGTATTATGTTTTCCTTGTTGTGCAGACAAGTGCATCCTTGAAATTCACAGTTTTGAACCCCAAGGGAAGGATCTGGACCATGGTGGCTGGAGGAGGAGCCAGTGTGATCTACGCAGATACTGTATGGACTAGGACAGAAGAATGGACATTTTGATCTTTAAAAATATCTTGCATAAGTTTTATTCATGGCTTAAATTTTTTCCTTGCTACAGGTTGGGGATCTTGGCTATGCATCTGAGCTTGGGAACTATGCTGAATATAGTGGTGCTCCTAATGAAGATGAGGTCTTACAGTATGCCAGAGTAGTAATTGATGTAAGTTGATTTCTCTATTTATGCCAGAGTAGTAATTGATGTACGTTGATTTCTCTAATTTAGCTCTTAAGCTGAGCCCTTTATCTACATAAAATTCCCCACATGTGCATGAAAGGCCATCATCGTGTTGGATAGATATATATTTTTTTTAATAAATGTTGGATAGATATATTGTTAAGAATGTTAACCAATAACTAATAACTATTTGAAATATCATCATCAACTCTTTATTTGTTAACGCCCTTCATCCTAAATTTACATCACTAATTATTATACAACCTCTGCAGTGTGCTACTGCAGATCCTGATGGTCGCAAGAGAGCCCTCGTAGTTGGTGGAGGTATTGCTAATTTTACTGATGTTGCTGCTACCTTCAATGGAATAATCAGAGCTCTGAAGGAGAAGGTTAACTTGCTTCACTACTCCTTTTGGTTAGTGCTTGAATTTTGAATCAGTACAGTTTCTGAAACACATCTGCTGGTTTTTGCTTAACAGGAATCAAAGCTTAAAGCAGCAAGAATGCACATTTATGTGAGAAGAGGAGGTCCAAATTACCAAAAGGGTTTGGCTAAAATGCGGCTGCTTGGAGAAGAGATTGGAATTCCTATTGAGGTACATTATATTCTATTTGTTACCTATGATGCTCTTTCTTATGTTGCGTTCTTTGAGATACCCTTGAAATGCTTTGGATGATGTAATCCTTAACTTTGCAATTATAGAGTATCCGTCTATGTTAGAATTTAAGCTGAAAACTTTAAAAGTCATACTGTAAGATTTTACCGTAAGTAGATAACATTAGTCTGGGAGTTCTGATCTTTACTTATTTATGGGTGATGTAAAAAGAAAGTAATAATATTGAACCATGAGTCCATCGTAACCCTAAAGAGCCCATAGTTCTTAACAATCAAAAGCTTAACATGTCTGCTTGCTAATTTCTTTATATTTTGCAGGTGTATGGGCCTGAGGCAACAATGACCGGAATATGCAAGCAGGCCATTGAATGTATTAGTGCTGCTGCTTAATCGGGTCTCAGCAAATTCAAATTTGAATCAGTCCTTGCCTCTACAGTGCTAGTTTATAGCTGATATAGATTTAGCACAAATTTAATGATGTTTTATAGATTTGTTGTGTGCTCTAGAGCAGATGCATTTGTTAGCACAGAATGAAGATCCTTTTTCTGTTATTGATACTGATAATCAATGTATAATACCTTGAATAAAGTCATTGGTTTCATTCAAGGATTATGATAATGAAATGTGATAAATTCCTTGACCTATATAGCTTCATCTTCCATTTCACTTGTTCTCAATATCAAGTGTAACACCAATTCATTCAAAAGCAAAGGTTGATGTTGCAGCTACTTTGAAGCTAACCCGTAACAATAAAATTCTATAACCAAACAATCACGCTGTTCATAAACTTCTAGCATCATAAACTACAAAGTATAGTATATGTTAATAATGTACTCCGTATAAACTACTCACTCTGTCCCTAAATTACATTTCTATTTCTAGCATTTATTCCTTACATAATAGAGAGAATTAGTAATGTAATTTAGGGACGGAGGGAGTAATTATTAATAATACTCGTATGAATTCTGCATGGGCTTGGTAGCTGACATAAATGAAACTTTGAAAACTGAAGTTAACTTATTGTACAAGGGGAAAAAAATGGTGAATCACTTGCATTGTCAAAATGCTTTCAAAAGTTCACACCCTGCCCCCCCCCCCCACCCCCCCCCCCCCCCCCCCAAAAAAAAAAAAAAAAAAAAAAAAGCCACACACACTTTTCTAACTCTTAGGTATTTTGTATCTAAATGATATAAGAATGATTTAAATCAGACTTTCCCAAATGGCTATGATTGATATGAAAAATGGCAAAAATGCACTCACACGAGATGAAATTAGCCGTAGACGGTAGACATTAACAATTTACTCATACATGCATTTAATATTATAACTACTGATCAGTAATGTACTACTTCTATCTTTGTCTCATAATATTTGCCTCATATCTTTTACGTTTGGTTCTATACTACTTTCAACTATAAGCACCATATCTTTACAAGAATTACACCCCACCAATCCACCACTTTGGTCAATTCCTTTCAACCAAAAAAAAAAAAAGTATTCATCCCCTAATAGAGCAAACAAAGGGAGATAGAGCCATAGAGGCACTAGTTAGCTTATATACTTTGTAACAATTCGAATTTCAGTTCAGTTCAATTCAGCTACAAATTTCCCTCTCTTATAAAATATTCATTTCAACTCAGTTCAGTTCCGTTCGACTTCAATTAATTCAGCTCGATTCAGTTCAGTTCAGTAAATATGAACGGGCGCCAAGTATGTAGTGTTAGTTTATTTTAGAAATTTTTGTTGTATCATCTAATTATGCCTATCTAATTAATATTATAATAGATTATTTTGTTGTCCATTAATTTGTAGTTGACGGGTGCCCTACCATCCTCGAAATCACGGTTCCGACACTGGTGTAGAACACAGTTCCGACTTCCGAGTTTTCCAATTTTATCGAAACAGGGCGTCATTGATTAATTTTTAAAGATCAAACTTTTCCAGAATTCGAATTCGACAGTCGCTCGCTCACTTTTAGGTAAATCAATAACTGGGTTGTCTCAATTTCTTTCATTGCTTTACTCTTTTGAATTCAATTTTGGTGATTATATATAAGTGAAATAATTGGCTGAGGAAGCTGATTGAATTGAAGCACCTCTAAAAATTATTGATAAATGATTTAATCTGGGTTTTTTTTTTTTATATATCATTGAAATGGGAATTTTGAGTTCTTGTATATGTAATTCTATATTATGGAAAGTGTGTTGGGGCATGATGATGTAGACACGATTTAATCATGGGTCTTGATGCTTTAACTAATTTTGAGATTACAAAATTTCATTATGTTGTGATTTTCAGTTTACAATTTCTTTTTTGCAATGATATTTGATTATGAATGGATGTCAGTTTGTCTTTATACATTGATTTTCAGCGAGATTATGTTTTGCTTTAACAAATTTTATTGGTTTTGAAAGTTTGAAATTTGATATTAAAGATGAGAAGGTTGAACTTTTTTTTTTTTTTTTTTGAAAAATTGGTGATTATCTTAGGATATAAAGGGAAGAATTACATTGTTAACAATGAGAGCTTCAATGAGGAAGCTGATAGCACCTCAAATGAAGCACCTTCAACAAACAACACCCACTGTAACCCTAGCTCCGATCCCTCAGCTTGGAGCCGCCTTCCCCACCCCGTTACCCACTCTTTCTCTAACCTCACCAACCACGCAATCCCAGCTCTTAACCTTCCTCAAGATACACCTTAGATCACCAATAACCTCGCAAACTCTCCTCCACTTCCTCAAGAACAAGCTGCATTACCACCCAAAATTCACCCACCTTGACTTCCATATATTCCAGTGGGCCAGTACCATTGATTCTTATCGCCATGACCATCATACTTATGAATGGATGATCAGGACCCTTGCTGTTTCTGACCGCTTTGATGCCCTCCGAGTAGTGGTCCTTGATATTATGCCCTCTAAACCGTGCCCATGCGCTGACGGAATCTTTTGTTGCCCAAGGATTGAACCTATATTTAGATTCGCCATCAATTCTTACTGCAGAGTTGGGAGACTGAATGATGCTTCACTTGCTTTTGATACTATGAAAAAATTGATTGATGGGAAGCCTAGTGTTGCTGTTTATAATATTTTGATTCATGGGTTTGTCAAAAACGGTCAGCATGATAAGGCATTGCACTTGTATGATCAGCTTATTCTGGATCGAGTTAAGCCTGATGTGTTTACTTTCAATATATTGATTAGTGGCTATTGTAAAAGTAATCGTTTTGGCTCAGCTTTGGAGCTGTTTAAGGAAATGCGAGCGAAGAGTTGTGAACCGAATGTGGTTAGTTTCAATACTTTAATAAGAGGGTTCTTTAAGGAGAGAAAATATGAGGAAGGGGTTGCCATGGCATATGAGATGATTGATATGGGGTGTCAAATTTCAACTGTAACTTGTGAGATTTTGGTGAACGGGCTTTGCAAGGTAGGGAGAATGTTAAGGGCATCTGAGTTGTTGATTGATTTATCAAGGAAAAGAGTTTTGCCAGATGGATTTGATTGCTCTGATCTTGTTGAGAGCCTTTGCAGTGGATCAAATGCAATTAGAGCATTAGAGGTTGTGGAGGAGATGTGGAAAACAGGGAAAAGTCCTGGCATCATTGCTTGTAGTACTTTGGTAGAAGGTTTGAGGACTTCTGGAAACATAGAAGATGCACTGAGGTTCGTCAACAAGATGCTAAAAGAGGGTATCATGTTAGATAGTGTGACTTTTAACTGTCTCCTTCAAGATGCTAGTCATTTGGGAAGAACTGCTGAAGCTGATAGATTGAGGTTGTTGGCTTCTAGCAAGGGTTTAGATGCTGATGATGTAACCTACAACATATTAGTTGCTGGTTACACAAGGGAAGGTAAAACAAAAGAAGGAGAGCTCCTGGTTGAGGAGATGTTGGACAAAGACTATATTCCTGATATTGCCTCCTACAACAGATTAATAGATAGGCTGCATAACATTTGAAACTTTGCTGGTTCAGGGCGAAATACCAAACTAAGGTAATCAAGAGGCACATCAATAACATTTTTTTACCTGCATTAATGCCAAATAGCATGATTGAAATGGTGAAAGGCTGTGGAATGAATGGTGACAAAAAAGATAGCATTACAGGCTATAGCCTTTTCACCTCTAAGCTGCTAACGACACCTTCCTTGCTCCCTTCAACCCCTCGATTGATCTAATGCACTGATGATTCAGTAGAAGGCAAGGAGAGCAATCTAGCATCAAAGATAATATGCTTTAACTGTCTCATCTCCAAAGCCAGTGCAACTTGCTTTTTGTCAAAGGTAAGGACTCTTATGCATGTTTGTCCCTTTTTTTTTTTCCTGATGTTGCTTTCCTTGAGCATTATTTGCTACTGTCCGGGAATTTCTATAGTGGGACTAGGTATGCGGTAGCAGATAAGAACGAAGAAAAGTTGCTTGTGAAGTGGCATAGCATCCTCTGAATATAAAGAACAAGTATACTATGTAAGCGAATCTCATATCGCAATTCTGTGAGGTTGGTATTTTGCTCTTCTGTGACTTGATCAACTGCATAACTAGGGTACTCAGTTGGGTAGTGTTATAAAGAGTAAATCTGTCCTGGTTTTGATGTACTAGAAAGTGATCTTCTGGTTTTCTTTATCCCTGATTTGTGTTCAGGGATCTGATATGTATTGTTGTTATCTTTGATAATTATAACCCAAGGTGAGCTTTTAGAATTAGATAGGCTGTTAAATTAGTGTTGGGGGAAATTTGGAGTGCATGATTAATTGCTGGGTAATTTTTGTGATGGTTAACCCTTTCATAGATTTGTAAATGCACTTTTGGGAGCAAGTTCATGCAGAGAACATATCTAGTTTGCATAACAGCAGTAAATTGTTCGAAGATTTGATGCAAGAGCTCATGTGCAAGAAGATTTTCATTATTAATCAGGAGCTATCACCAATACATTGATTATGATCCAACTATTTGCTCTATTAAAAAAGAAATGATAAAAAGCAAATTGCAGCTATTAGAGGTTGGATATTTTCAAATAAAAGTAGATGACAAGCTATAATCTGTGAAACAGAAAATTCAGTCCATAACTAACTTGGCCGCTGAAGGTTTTTTCTTTTTGGTTATAAATTTTACAAGTATTATTTATTTGATTATCATTTAACATAAGTAGATATTGGTTTTGTGAGTATTCTGAAGTTAACTAATCTTTTATGGGCGAAGTAGAAACAGTGAGAGATCACTGCCTCAGTCAAAATCTAAAGCTAAAGCATTGCTTACTTTTCTTTTTTCACAGGTACTAATTACTAAGGCACCCGTGACTGATATATGCTAGTAGGGAGATCATTGAATGTATTGGCACAGCTGAATCTGAATGCAGTGCCTCATTCTCTTCGGCCATAATGAAATAGGGATGATTCAAATTCGATGCAGTCTTTGCCTCTACAGTCTGCAGTCTCAGTGTCCAGCTGATATAGAATTAGCACAAATTTAATGATGATGTTTTATGTCGAATGGTTGTGTTTTCAGTAGGAAGAACTGATGGATGGTGGCCATTGTTCAACTTGAAGTGGACATACACCTACTGACCTACATACCACCAAGGCAGGGGGGATGTATCGATTTTTGATTTGTGGGCATGTATTTTATCCCCGCTTATTTAGAAAACTACATGTCATTTTCTACCTGTCATGCATTTCTATTTATTTGTGTATCCAAGGTCGCTGGAAAATTACAAAGCTCAGCCAATTTGGCCTACAAAACGGATGTGCTTTGGACAACAATTTCGGAAAAAAATGAATATTTGGATTAGGCTAGTAATAAATAAAACGAAGATATAAAGCTCGTTTGCCCGAGAACAAGCCTGCCCTGTAAAATAGGGAAGGTATGGACAAGCCTGCATAAAAAGGCATGGTTTTGCTACCTTAAGCATGTTAGTTTGAATCACCTATTTTCCAACCAAATCCACAAACGATCACCTTTAATTTGAATCATAATAGTTTTGGGGATGAATTCCTATGATCTCCCTCCTCCTCCCCTTCTCTCTAATAGTTTTGTCACGTGTAGCTGGAATAGGTTGCCTTCCTTCTACTATTTTGATAAAAATTAGATCAAATCTCTATATAATACTTCTTAGTTTTCTAACTTTTTTTTTTAATTAAAAATAAGTAGCTAACTTATTTGGATATATTGACAAGTAGCTTTAGATGAGTTTTTATATATGGTAAAAAAATTATAATTGGCAAATGGTTTTTTCCTAGCTTTTTTTACTAGCTTAAAAGCTAGATTTTGACCCAAAATGAAATAGATGCTCCTAATTACTTTTCAAAATGATGTCAAATTTATGGATCAAATTTGTATGAAAATAAATATATTTGTTGCTTTAATAGCTACGTTTCGACTTTTTCATTATTCACATGTTATACTTGTCACATAGAAATTTCTTAATTTCGTCTTAATATAAGATGTCAAATTATAATAATAATTAAAGATACTAATAATTAAAGTTGTTAAATTAATAAAGGTAAAAGTCAAAACAGTTTACTTAAAAGACAGATGATAAGATGATAAATAATAGTGAGCTCAATCCACTCCTTTGTTGTATTTGTCCAGGGGCAATAGTTATTATGTGCACCATGGTGCGCCTAGAAATAGGTTCACCACGTCTATACTTTTGAACCTTTAGTTTAAAATAAAATAAAATAAATGAATACTTATAAAAAAAATTAAAAATTTAGTTATATATATATAATCACATCACAAAAAATGAACACAAGCATCCAATTTTATATGTTCATATTTTATAAAGAAATGTTCATTTTATTTGCAGTGAATGTTCAGTTTATATTACAAAACTATTGAATTATTACGAGTTTGATAAACTTCTTTAAAAAAATTGATGTTTATTATATAGTGTTATATTTAATGTACTACATGTTCAAAACTTGCGATTGTTCAGAATCTTTAGATTTTTTACCAGATGTTCAAAAGTATAGGCATGGTGTATTATGATTGTATATATATATATATATATATATATATATATATATATATATATATATATATATATATATATATATATATATATATATATATATATATATATATATATATAGGAAGACTCATATAAGAACTCTCCTCTATATAAGAATCCAATCTTATATAAGAACTCATCTCAACCGTTCAATGATTTTGATCTAACCATCTAAAATACCCCTTTAGTAATGACATTTTTGTAATTCTTTATAACTTTTTTTTTCACACTTTAAACAAAAATACCCTAAATCTCTCACCTCAACACTTTCTCTCTCCTTAGCATTTTCTCTCTCCTCCGCCCTTTCTCTCTTCTCTCTCCTCTACCTCAAGGAACTTGGTAAGTTTATGAAATTGCTAAAAAAATCTGATTTAATTTTATTTTTTTGCGATTTTAAGTTCGATTGTTTTGATTTTTGGTTCGATTTTTTTGATTTTTTTTGCGATTTTAAGTTTATTTTTTGGTTTTTTTTTTCGATTTTTAAGAATATATTTTTCGAATTTCCAGTTTTTTTTCTTCTTCGATTTTTCAGTTTTTTTTCTCGATTTTTTATTTTCAAGTTGTTTTTCGATTTTCCAGTTTTTTTTTTCGATTTTTTATTTTCAATTTTTTTTTCGATTTTCCAGTTTTTTTTTTTTATTTTCCAGTTTTTTTTTTGTCGATTTTCCAGTTTTTTTTTTCGATTTCTTATTTTCATTTTTTTTTTTCGATTTTCCATTTTTTTCCTATTTTCCAGTTTTTATTTTTTTTGTCGATTTTCCAGTTTTTTTTAATTTTTAATTTTTAGTTTTTTTAATTTTTTTTTGTCGATTTTCCATTTTTTTCGATTTCTTATTTTCAATTTTTTTTCCTATTTTCCAGTTTTTTTTTTGTCGATTTTTCAGTTTTTTATTCGATTTTTTATTTTCAAGTTTTTTATTTGTTTTTTTTTTCCGTTTTTTTTTCCAGTTTTTTTTTTCGATTTCAATTTTTTATTTTTCGATTTTTCTCTGTTTTTTCCCTAATTTTTTTTCGCTTTTTTTTTTTAGTTTCTAGTTTTCATTTTCAATTATTTTTTTCCAATTTTTTTTCTTGCTTGAGTTTTTCTATTATTGGATTTTAATTTCAAATTGTTTTTTTTTACTATAATAGAAAACTTTAGAACATAATAGAAACATTAGAACATAATAGAAAACTTTAGAACATAAGAGAAAAATATAATAGAACATAATAGAAAACTTTAGAATATAAGGGAAAACTTTAGAACATAGTAGAAAACTTTAGAACATAAGGGAAAACTTTAGAACATAATAGAAATACTTTAGAACATATGGATAGAAAATGTTAGAACATAATAGAAATAATTTAGAACATAAGGGAAAACTTTAGAACATAAGGAAAAAATATAATAAAACATAATAGAAAACTTTAGAACATATGGGAAAACTTTAGAACATAATAGAAATACTTTAGAACATATGGGAAAACTTTTGAACATAAGGGAAAAATATAATAGAACATAATCGAAATTTTTAGAACATAATAGAAACATTAGAACATAATAGAAAACTTTAAAACATAAGGGAAAAATATAATAGAACATAATAGAAAACTTTAGAACATAAGGGAAAACTTTAGAACATAATAGAAACTTTAGAAAATAATAGAAAACTTTATAGCATAATACTTTAGAACATAATAGAAAACTTTAGAACATAATAAGAAAACTTTATAGCATAATAGAAATACTTTACAACATAATAGAAAATCTTAGAACATAATAGAAATACTTTAGAACATAAGGGAAAACTTTAGAACATAGTAGAATACTTTATAACATAATAGAAAATCTTAGAACATATTAGAAATACTTTAGAACATAAGGGAAAAATATAATAGAACATAATAGAAAACTTTTGAACATAATAGAAAACTTTATAGCATAATAGAAATACTTTAGAACATAATAAAAAAATCTTAGAACATAATAGAAATACTTTAGAACATAAGGGAAAACTTTAGAACATAATGAAAAACTTTAGAACATAATCAAACTATATAAATTGAACTTTAGAACATAATCGAACTATATAAAATTGAACTTTAGAACATAATTGAACTATATAAAATCGAACAAAATCAACAATGAAAATGATAAATCATAAAATAATAGATAAAATAATTCATGCAAAATAGAGAAAATAATTCATTTCCCCAATTGATTCCCCTGCTCCACCAGCTTGCTGCCCTCTTCACTCCACCAACTCACATCAAGCAGCCCACTCGCAACACCCCTTCAACACCACCAACCGTAATTAGTTGCTGCCCCTGCATTACCACGCAACACAACAACAATTATTCCGCCACCAATTGCAGCCAAACCACCAACTCCAACAGCACACTACCTTCCTCCGCATAAACACCACCATTTCACACCACCTTCGCACCACATCTCCAGCAACAGCCGCAATAACCACCTGTGCACCTCCTTCAATGCCGTAATCAGCCACCTATTCACCCGTCACTCCTATCCCGCAACAACCAATTAACCACCTTCATTTCAAGTAGATTATCGGCATCAATTATAGCTCCATTTTCACGATAATCCTCTACCCCACAACAATTGAACAAAAATTGAATTGAACAAAATCAAACAAAATCGAACTAAAATTGAACAAAAATCAAAATATTAGCAAAAATCGAACTAAAATTGAACAAAAATCAAAATATTAGCAAAAATTGAACTAAAATCGAGCAAAAATCGAAAAAATATCGAACTATATAATTCGAAAATCAAAAATAGAAAAGAAAAATAGAACCAAAAAAAAAAGAAAATAGAACAACAAAAAAATCGAACCAAAAAAAATAGAAAATCGAACAAAAAACAAAGAAAATCGAACAAAAAAAAAGAAAATCGAACAAAAAAAAAAAGAAAATCGAACCAACTTTTGGGGTTTGAAGAGAGAGAGGAGGAAAGAAACGTGAGGAAGAGAGAGAAAGTTAGAGGAGAGAGAAAATTTCGGGTGGTAGGTAAGGGGTTAGAAGGAGAATACGTGTTTTAATCTGAACCGTCCGAATTAATCTAATTCTACGGATGAGATTGATTCTTATATAACTAAGGTTCTTATATAAGGATGAGTTCTTACCGGATCCCTCCCTTATATATATATATAGCTAAACTTTTAGCCAGGTCACAAGGCAGTGACACTTGGCGTTCTAACTTTTCGCCAAGTGTCGCGCCGCGTTGGATAGATTTAAATAAATTTCATAAGATTAAAATTAAAAAGTTAGTTTAGAATTTTACTTAGATAAAATTTTAAGATAAAATTATTAATTAATTTAGATTTTTATTTTCGATAAAATACCAATGTTTTAGATGTACAAATTGATTTATTATTTTATTCAAAAAAAATTATTAGATAATTATTTTAAAATATTATCATATAAATTTATTTTTTATATCATAATATTTTATTGGAACGAAGGAAGTAGTTCAACGTGTAAAACATACATTATAATATATACTAATTGGTTAAACTAATATACTTCACAATCTAATAGAATTTTATTACTATGTAGACCTTTCAATTAGGATCGGGTCATGAGTCATTCCGGATTGGATCACTTCAGGTTACGAGTCAAAAAATGTTCAACCCTTGCCCAAGGTTTTGGGTTCGGGTCAACCCAACGGGCTTTGAACATTTATTTTAAATTTATTTTTTTGCTTATACTTTATTTTTTTAATGTATTAAATCGAACATTTCCACCTACATTATTATTAGTCATTACATGACTACTAAATAGCTAATCGTCACAAAAGCACATCAATTTTTAACTAATTTTGTATTAATGATATATTAAAAAATTTGATATATAGATTAAAAATTTATCTAAAAATTCAATAAACAACCCGGGCATTGCACGAGGCACAAAGCTAGTATATATATATAAAAAGCTAAACTTTTAGCCAGGTCACGAAATAGCGACACTTGACATTCTAACTTTTCGCCAAGTGTCGCGCCACCTTAGATAAATTTAAATAGACTTCATATGATAAAAAAAAAACCGTCAAGTATCGCGCCACATTGGATAGATTTAATAAGATAAAAAAAATTAGGTAATAATTCTATTTTCAATCAAATTAGGATAGAATTTTAGAATAAGATTATTAGTTTAGAATTATTTCTTTGATAAAATACCAAATAATAAATTTATAACTAGGCCACAAGACAACATCATTTAGCGTTTTAATTTTTCGCCAAGTATCGTACCACGTTGGATAAATATAGATTGACTTTGTAGCAAAAAAAAGTTAATTTAGAATTCTATTTTCAATCAAATTGAATTATAATAGTATAATTTTATCTTAAAAGTCCATAAACTACTCGGGCATCGCTGGGACACAAAACTAGTATATATATATATATTGGAATTTTTTTTTACTAATGTTCAAAATTTATGATGTTTATATTTTTAATTACTAAAAATTTACAATTTGTAATTGTTCAAATTTTGTTTAGGTGATAAGATGATTTCACCGTAATAGTAGTGAGCCCAATCCACTCTTTCGTTGTACTTGTCTAAGGGGCCCAATATTGATTGCTAGTGTTTGGGGGCCCATTATTGATTGCTAGTGATGGGCCCATTTTGAATAATTCAGCCGACATCTCAGTTTGTGGTCAGTAGAGTCAGAATCTTGAAAATTGTGGGTTTGTGGCTACATTTAGCATTTTAAAATTCAATGTAGGCCAGAGATTTAGATCTTGCCATTTTTGGATAGTTAAGTTTTAGGCATTTCACTAATCTAAAGACTAAAGTCTTCTTCACATCGACAAACTTAAAATGAGTACGGATATCAAACACAAGATTTTATACTTAAAAGTATTTATTTAGATTAGATGAGGTTATTATTCACTTACTAAGGTAAGGATATATGAAAAAATTTAGACAATAATCAATCTATATGAAGTAATATTTAGGATCGTGATTGTACATGTTAAATTGAAACAATTACATAAGTTTTATATCATTGGGAATTTTCAAATATATTTTACTGTGTTAATTAATGTTTGCTACTCTTTATCGTTTTTCTTGTATTTAAGAGACATCTATGCTAGTGTTAAGAGAGCTTTCAATGACATAGAATACGTTATGTGAATTGTCCAAATCACCATTTCAAATTAGAGGTCGAACATAGAACTCTTTGCATAAATATCTTTGTTTGCTTGAAAGTTGTTATTGAGCCTCTATCAATGAGTGATTAAGTGTTGATTATTTTTAACAGATCTAGGAGAAAGTAATCTTTCTCATTTTAATCAAGCATTTTCTATACCAAATTGAGAAAATTTTCCTTAGGAAAGAGAGGAAAAAAAAAATCCCAACTTAGGTGAATCACCTGACATTCGAAGTCTATTAAAACCAAATTGCTTTGAATTTGAGTAAATCATGTCCCAAATAAACACCCCATTGAAAGGAAAGCTCTCCCTTTCAATGTTGTTGAATTCTAAAATTTAATAGTCAAGACTCAAGACCTTTGATAGGAATGCTCATATAGGTTATCCAAGTGAATTGCAATTTGTGTTTGTGTATATAGTAGAAACGTAGTGGACAAGAAGTCCTGTTAAAACAAGGGACTATAAAAAGATGTTTGAAAAATCAAAAGGATGCAAACAATATACGTGGAAGAAGGTGACATATTTTCAAAACCACCTATTTCAAAATTGATGGTGTTATGAAAATATGTTGCATAACATACACATTGATGAGGAATTTGTGAAAACTGACTTCTAGAGTTCTTGACCAGGCAAACTTAATCAAGAGATTGTGTAAGGTATATTCATGCTAATTGTTTTACTAGCTAGTCTTAAATCTTAATTAGTTAGTTATTTGAATTTACAACTTCTAGTTTGTTGGCATAATTGTAAGAATATGAAATGAATATGTTTTTGCCTATGAACAACCCGCACAATGCACAAGAGTTCCATTTGAAATATTCAAATTTCACTTTTTATGTTATATTACACTTTTTTTTTTCTTTCTAATTTAAAATGCTTAATTTGAAGACTTGATAGATATAAAAAAAACCTATTCATATAGGAATTTCTTATACTTTGTAACTTTTTACAGTGCCTACTACCTAGTGGGATACATTAGTACGTATTCAAATGTATTCATTGAAACATGCGTAAAAGACAAATGAAATAAACAAAAAAATTAGAGTATTTGTAATTATTAGCTCCTTTTTGGAATAATTGACGCGCACTCTTTGAGTACATAGTTTTTAAAAAAATGTAAAAACCATTCATTAGATTTTTTTTAAATTTTTTTTGAGGAAGACCTACTTTAATCAATGTTTGTGAATTATACATAAGAAAAAAAATATTGTGGATACTTATTGGCATCGTTCTCAATGAATAAATTATTAATATTCAAGTGTTGTGAATTTACAGTTATTGTCTTATTGATAATTAAAGATATCATTGGTTAAAGTTTTTCATCGACATGTATGTTATACACTTAATTAAATAAAAATAGAAGTACGAGTATTAAATTAATGGTCAAAATTATGTATATATATGTGTGTTGCGAGGCTATATACTCCCTCCGGTTTTTCTTTTTTTTTTTTTTTTTTTTTTTTAAATGCATCAGTTTGATTTTGCACTATTCATGTGTCATATTTGACATTAACTTTTTACTATTATAAAATAAATAAATGTTATTATATAATATATCATTAGATTCACGATAATGTCTAGTTTCGTAATATAATTTTGTTACAATTTTTACTAACAGATAATTAAATATATTAATGATCAAAGTTATTTATTGATAAATATATCGATCAAACTAATGCATTTAAAAAAAATAGAGGGAATATAAAATAATGGTGGCAGTAAACAACTTTTTTTATTTTTATTTTTAAAGGGTGGCAGTAAACGACTTGAAGGTGCATGGAATAAAAAAAGGATACGGAGTAATATTTATAACCAAGTCTGCGGCGAACATGTTATATAAGTAATATAACTAATTGTCACTCAATCAATAATAACATGTGCTGCTCAAAACGACAATGACATTGAAGAAGTTGGTTGCATAGCTTATCGAATTCATAACATTTGATGGAAGCTTACTTTTAATACCTTCTACACTTTTCGGATGCGAATTGGCTAATTATTCATGTTTTTTATCTAACTTATTCTCTTACTTTAATATTGATATTTTTTTTATTATTCGTTTCATAATAATAACTTTATCCAATGTCCCAAGGCGTTCGTTAGCTTTTGCCTATTTATTTTTGTTAAAATATTATTTAGCTTAATTTTTATGGTATGAACATTTGAATTAATTTCTTGTATGGATGGGCAATTGGACCATTAGTATAATTTGGATCAGTTGGTGGGTGACGATAATAATTGCCAATATCAAGTCATTATTAATTACTCCATAGATAAATTTGTAAAGTGGTTAATAATTGAGTACTTGTTTAATCTTGTTGGTCTTGATAGTGATGTCACTTATGTGTATCCTACTACATATCATGTATGAATGTATCGATTTTTTTTATTTATCCAAACCTCTATCCATAAGGGCCCCCCTTAATTCACAAGTTGATTTTGCTTCACAATTTTCAGATAAATAGGGCCAAACATTTACAAAATGCTAAATACAGAAAATATCATTATTTATAATAGACACAAAACCACTAACTTTGTTATTATATATAGTGAGCCAAAAACTTTGTCACCTCTTCATTATTCAAAAACACTTTAAAACAAGAAAGTGTAGAGAACAACTTCAATTCATTTGTTCATTATAATAAAAAGGGAAAATAAAAAAGAGAAAAGTTTAGGATAAAGAAATGAAGGAGCAAAGAGGTGAAGGATCTCCAATCCATGGAGACCTCTTAGAGGAGGTCTTTGCTCGTGTGCCCCTCATTGATCTCGCTTGTGCGTCTCATGTATCTAAATCATGGGAATTTTCAGTTTCATCTTCTTTGGTTCATATCAACAAGCCTAAACCGTGGCTTATAATTCAAACCCAAAACACGACATCTCTAACCAATAAAAATACAACTTATGCTTATGACCCGCGCTCGAACACATGGGTTGAACTTGTTCAACCATCTAACCATACTAAACATGTCAAACCCCTCCAATCCTCGGGGTCCTCCCTTTTTTATGAACTCTCTTCTGAGAGGTTATCCTTCTCGGTGGACCCCCTTCACCACACCTGGCACCATATCTCCTCACCAGGTGTATGGCGGGTGGATCCTATCGTGGCCGTTGTTGGGCCCCACCTCATTGTTGCGGGTGGAGGCGCGATTTATTGGGACAACCCCCTCACGGTCAAGATGTATGACATGACAACCTCCCATTGGTCCACTTGTCAATCCATGCCTAGCATTCTCAAGGACTCAACTGCCTCCACGTGGCTTTCCGTGGCATCCAATCAGCACAAAATGTATGTAACAGAAAAGGCTTCAGGGATTACATACTCTTTTAGTCCCGACACTAAGGCTTGGTCCGGGCCTTATGATTTACGGCCCGACCCAAGTGTCTATTTTTCAGCTATTGGATACGCCGGCGATGATCTTATCCTCGCCGGCTTAATAGGTAATGCTGAAAACGTGAAAAATCTCAAACTCTGGAAAATAAACCCAGAAACGATGGAATCAAACCAAATAGGGGAAATCCCAGCTGAATTATTGGAGAAATTACAAGGGGAGAATTCTTATTTATTATCTTCAATTAATATATTGGCAACTGAAAGTTTAATTTACTTACACAATACTTCAGATCCATCAGAAATAATTTTCTGTGAATTAAATGAAGAAAATAATTGCAAATGGGGTAGTGTGAAGAATATAATATTGAATGACAATTGCAAAGTAGGATCTAAACTGGTGATGAGCTGTGGTAGGGTTGGAATTGCTGATTTACACACGGCAATGAAGTCTAGAAATATAAAATTTGTGGAAAAATCGTAGTCTATAATAATCATGTAGATGTAACATGTAACACTATATTACGGAGTATTTATAAGTTTTAAGTTATCTTAATTAGTAGTTCTATAATCTTTATCATACTTGCTTTTTTTTTTTTTTTTTTTTGAATAGCATTATTATACTTGCTTATCAACGTAAACTTCTATTATTAGTTAAGTACCTAGTTGGCTAGTTATAAGGGTTTTTTTTTTTTTTTTAGTAGGTGGTGAGAATATGAAGGCTAGACATATATACAATGCATTATAAAGTTTATTGAGTTTTGTCAAAAAAAAAAAAAAAAAAAAAAATAAAATAAAATAAAAAAGTTTATTGTGTTGGTGGTGAAAGTGATGGTACGTAAGGGTGGATTATATTAGGGGACTTGTTATTCATCGCCCGCAAATCTCTACATAAAGCCCACATTTTATAATTTTTTGACAAATTTGCCCTTTTTATAATTTTAACCGAAGATAAATTTTTCGCACTAAAAAAATGTGGAGGATCACCGGAGAATCGCCGTCGTCATCGGAAAACGAGGTTCGTAACGCATCGTAAGGACGAAATGGTGGCTGGCGCCTAGCCAAAAGGCCATGCCGTGGTTGTGGCGCCTAGCCAGGACGCCGCCACCGTGGTCACGGCGCCTGGTGGAGAAGCCTCGACCATAGTAGTGGCGCGTGGCCAGGACGCCGCAGCCACGGTCAAGGCGCCTGGCCAGGACGCCGCCACCATGGCGGCGGCGTCCTGACCAGGCGCCCCGGCCGTGGCTCCGGCTTCCTGGCCAGGCGCCAGTAGGGGAATATTTTTTTTTTTTATTTTTTTTTATTTTTTAATTTAATCCCCTTTTTTTTTTTTTGTTTGTTTTTGTTAATTTAATCTTAATGTAATTATATTTATACGTTATATGTTATTGTTACAGGATTATGGTGGAGACGGAAATGATTACAGTGGGATTTTTGTACATGATGGCCTGTTCGAAGATGCTCAACAAGCGATTGATTGGGCAAAACAGGTTGCAATTAGATCAGGCTTTTGTTTAGTAGTAGCAACTCATAAATCTCAACGGGATGGTAGAATGGATCGCATTTTGAGATGCGACCGTTATCGCAAAAGAGAAGAACGAGATTTCAGTAAAGCGATTCGGTTTGACTCAAAGCGGAAAGGTTGTGGGTGTCAGTTCCGAGTTAAGGTTCGACAACATCAAAGGCGTGACGGTTGGGAAGTGAAGGGTTACGGCAAATGGGGATATCACAACCATGAGCTGATAGCATACAAAGTGGGGCATCGGCAGTTAAGCGGCCTAAGTCCAGCTGCGAAACTAGTTGTAAAAGAAATGAGTGATGCTCAAGTGAAGCCCGCTAAAATATTAGCGTCTGTGTTAGAGAAATTCCCCGAAGACCAGCCAAACCGAAGACACATCTACAACGTCAGACAGAAATTGAGGTTTGAACGGTCAGAGGGAAGGAACCCTATACAGCAGCTTCTGCACCAGGCACAAGCACGTGGTTACCTTTACTGGTTTGAATCTGACGAAGACACATCGGAGGTAACTCATTTGTTCCTTGTCCATCCTGATTGTGCTGATATGATTTCGTCTTGGCCATCTGTGATTTTGATCGATTCAACGTACAAGACAAACAAGTACAAGTTCCCACTGGTTGAGATGGTTGGGATGGCTCCAACGAACCAGAACTTTCTGATTGGTTATGCAGTCATGAAGGATGAGACGACTGCGAGTTACCGTTGGGTGTTGGAAAAGTTGAGAAACTACATCGGCCCAAATGTACAGCCATCGGCCATCGTAAGTGATTGTGAGGGAGGTCTTTTTGCCCCTATAGCGGAGCTGTTTCCGGAGTCGAGCCATTTACTGTGCACATGGCACATCAACAACTGCGTGAAAGTCAAAGCCTACAATCTTTTCAACAAGAATTTAGTAACAGCAGAGACATTGGTAAATGGTAAGTGGCGGAAGATCATGCAAGCTACCACAGAGGCAGAGTACGATCGAGCCTTGGAAAACTTCAAGGATGCGTACAAGTGGTGCCCGCCAATCGTAGACTATGTGATGCATCAGTGGGTACCTCAGAGGGAAAAGTTTGTCAAATATTGGACGAACCAAGTTCTTCATTTTGGGAACATTACGACATGCAGAGTCGAGAGCGCTCATAGAGCTTTGAAGGACTGGATTGATTCTTCCACGGCTGCTCTGGATACACTGTTCGAGAGAATAAACAAGGCTATTGATACTCAGAGGAACGGCATCAAGAACTATCTCGAGGACTCCAGACGACGACATGGCATGTTGTATGGCCATTTCATATTTAAGATTCTCCACGGTCGTGTGTCACACCACTGTTTGGGGTTGATTCTGAGCGAGTATACCAGGATGAGGGAGTTGGGCGATGAAGTGGCTATTCGGTGCGGATGTGCTATATCAATTACTCATGGATTACCTTGTGCATGCACCATTCACCGCGTAATTACGCAAGACAGGGCGTCGTTACATGTCGATCAGGTTCATCCATTCTGGCGGACGCTCGTTATCGGAGAGCATGCTGTTCCGCATACGGTTCACCGTGAACAGGAGGAGTTGGAGCAGTTTCAGATGATGTTTGACCAAGTGTCCTCCAGTCACCCTTCGATCATTCGTAGTGCTACACACATACTTCATGACATGTTCAATACATCGTGTTTGGATACCGAGGAACCGGAAGGGGTCGAGCGACCTAGGGGTCGACAACCACGGCGGAACAAGAGTGCGTTTGAGTACATTCGCGGTCGTGGCCGTGGTCGTACATCCTCATCAAGTGGCAGCCAATCATCGTCGTCGGTGAATATGCCCAGCACCGGTAAGACATTCGACTTCAATTTCTTTTGTTGACTGTTTGATTAGTTTACTGTTGATTTGTTTATTGTGTTTATTGATGTGTGTAACAGGGAGAATGGACATTGAACATTTTCCATATAAGGACAGGATCCCTAATATCATGATGCCATTCTTGGACGGGTGGAATGATGTCATTGCAGATGGTAACTGCGGATTTCGGGTTGTGGCGGATGTGTTTCAAATGGGTGAAGACAACTACGGTTTAGTGCGGCAGTTGATGTACAGTGAAATCGCATCAAACCGAGATGTGTATGGCCATGTGTACGGCGAGGACTTGGATAGGTCTCTGCAGCGTATCCGGTGGGGAGGGGGACCTTGCGGTCAAAATCATTGGTTCGATGCGCCACTTGATCTCTTTGCCGTTGCAAACATCTACAAGTGTGCAGTCATGCATTTCGGCCTTGGTTTACATAGTCGAGCCTATTATCCATGTACAACGGTTCTGCCCTGGTGTTCGCGCGAGACCGTCACCAGATCGGTAAGGGACGTTGCTATTGGATTTCTTGGGCCGTCATACAGACATTTTATCCGATTAGACATGTCACCCGATTTTCCGGTCCCAAATATCATACCGAAGTGGTATGAAATTCGTAGAGCAACCGTGGAGGGTTGGGATGCTTTGTACCATGCTCGCGTGCAACAGTGGAACAATTAATTGCCATGTAGTTTTACTATGAGGCCTTGTATTGTCAATACTATGTCATTTCTATGTGTTCATTTTTAAAAGATAATGTTTCATTTTAAAAACTAACAACAATAATTTCAAATATTACAAACTAAAAAGATAATATTGAATTTTAAAAACTAAGAACAATAATTTCAAATATTACAAACTAAAAAGATAATGTCTAATTTCAAATATCAGTAATCCCTCTGTGACGCCCACTGCCACTGCTCAAGGGTCCGTTCCAGATCGTCTATAACAGCTCTGCCTGATGCACCCGTCATGCAGTCCCTTTCCTCAAAAAGTCGGTGTCCCAACTGCATAATCTTGCCCATCCACTACACAAAACAAAAAACATGATACGACGTATTATACATATATATATTAAAATAAGAGAACAACAAATAAAAGATGAGACGTACCGCATAAGAGGCAGTGGCAGGTGGCACATCGTCATCATCTGCGTCGTCGATGTCTTTGATCAACCTCGGGTGCGAGTGCCGGATGTACCATTCCATGTAGTGCTGGTCACACATGGCAGTCACCCCACTTGGCGGCCGCTGCAGCTCCGCCGTCCATAGGCGGGCAACCATCGGAAACTGCTCCCACATGGATATCATGTTTGACGGCCATTGGACGACGTACTCCTTCGACGACGCAGATCGTACCGCCTTACTGGGCCATGCCGGTGGAGGTGGGACAACTTGGACAAATCCAAGCTGGCGAAGACAGCGCTGCGGCATGTACGCCTCTACGATCTCGCGATACTGAATCAGTCCAGTGTAGAGGGTCCTGGGTACCCTATTACTAGGGTTCTGGCCGAAAGGCATCCAGTTCACCTGCACATTATTTAAAATCAGTAACAGTCATAAAATAAAGCATCAGATTGTAAAAGTAGAAATAATTTAATCACTGTACCTCTAAGGGGGACATCCTGTCAAGCGATAACCGTATGGAGCGCAGGCGGTCAACGGACTTCTTCTCGACACGCGGACTCCACGCACAGGCACGTGGCTGGCCATCACCAATGGGAACCGGGTCGCGGTGTGGTCGAAACGCAGGAAAATACTCGTATATCCAGGTCTGTAACAACGTCAGACATCCAGTGATACCTGCTGCATCAGCCCGGCTCGAGAATCCTAACTGGCGATACAGATACGCCAGCGTAGCCGACCCCCAAGAAAACTGGCCTACTCTGTCGGGCTCACACGCGTCAACTATGTCGCGTGGCCTGAGCTTGTTCCCGCTCTTATCCGGAAACAAGGTACACCCGAGAAGAAGAAAAACATATGCAGCCAGCTGTGTGTCCTGCGTCCTACGTGCCGTAGGGTGCAAACATCGCTGCAAGACGGCTGCGATCTTAACGCCGCCGTGATCCCACACACCAAGTGCCGATGTGTACAGCGCAGCCCTATCCACCGCCAACAGCTCCGCTAGTAAATCTGCCTGATCCGCATCAGTGACGACAGATGCTCGGTTTCCCTCCACGGGAATCCCAAGGATGGCCTCGACGTCATGCAACATGATCGTCATCTCACCGAACGGAAGGTGGAACGAGTTCGTATCCGGCTGCCATCGCTCAACGAAAGCCGTGATCAGCGTCCAGTCAATCCTGTCGTGCATGGTGGCAGGAAGGTGACTCACTCTAGTGGCCCTCAATCGCCCGACCATCTCGCTCTCCTCCGGCCAAGCATCAGCCCAGCTACACAAAAACCTACAAGTCTTTTCCCGGGTTTGGCATTTCAAAATGCCTGTATCCAAAGCCCTCTCCTGGTCCTCCCAAATACGGGTAGCGATGTGTCCTAAAAAGCTAGGAATCACACTCCCGTCTATAGGTCCCCCGGCCACCTCACCCCTCACCATCCAAGAATCATTAACGGCCGTCGACCGTTTTCTGCTACCCGCAGACACAGTGGACGCAGATGATGTGCCAGATCTACTAACAAACCTACCATCTCGACCCTTACGCACATCTACCCTATGCGTCTCATACGTATCATCAAGCCTCTGACTGAATGGACCGTAATCATCATATGGTCCACTCTGATCGTCGACATCCTCATCTGCATCATCCTCGTCCTCGACCTCCTCCTCCTCGACCTCCTCCTCCTCCTCCTCCTCATCATCATCATCATCTTGATCGTCCGCAGAACAGTGCACCCGTTCTCTGCGGGCCGAGGCCGAAATACCACGGGATCTAACGTGTCTGGGCCCCGAGCTCTCCATTGAGTAGATCGTACTCCTCACGACGTCAATACTCTTCCCCGCACCAGGTCTAAATTGCGATGCCTAACTCCAAGTAAATAACGAAACATAATAACGAAAACAAATTAAAAAAAGTCGAAAATAAACACAAAAGCAAATAAACAAGTCACGGAAATAAAATTATAAACATAAAAAATATAAATATATACAAGACAATATACATATAAACATAAAAACAAAATATAAATATGAACAAAACAATATACCAAAAACAAAATATATAACCAAAAACAAAAAATATAAACAACAAACTAAAAAATGAAAAACATAAACAAAAACAAAAAATCAAAAATGCAAAGAAAAAACCAAAAACAAAAAACTAACAAAACTTAAAAAATTTAAAATTGCAAAAACTTAAAAAAAGAAGAACATCAAAATTTTAAAGAAAATTTATAAAATATAATTCAAAAAAAAAAAAATACATAGGAACATAAAATTAAAAATTAAAACCAGATACAATTTTTTTTTTAAAAAAAAAAATAGAACATAAAATTAAAACAAATAAAAAAACAAAATTTAAAAAAAAAAAGATAAAAAAAAAGGGAACATACAATTTAAAAAAAAGAAAAACAAATTTTTTAAAAAAAAAAATTCGAAAATAAAATTTAAAATTAAAAAAAACAAAAAAAAAATTAAAAAAAAAATAAAAAGGAAGGAGGCGCCTAGGCAAGACGCCCGTACGGTGGTGGCGGCGCCTAGCCCAGACGCCAATACCACGGCCGTGGCGCCTAGCCTCTGCGCCGCCGCCGTGGTAGTGGCGTCTTGGCTAGGCGCCGCCACCACCGTACGGGTGTCTTGCCTAGGCGCTTCCTCTGTGGTGGTGGCGTCTCGCCTTGGCGCCCCACCGTCGCCGGAGGTTTTTTTTTTTAAAAAAAAAATTATAAAAATTAAAAAAATTACCTTCTGGCCGGCAAACCGCCTTCCGCCCACCGCCGGTGCCGCCACTTCCTTGCCGGGCCGCCTCGACATAGCTCTGGAAATAATTTAGAGAGAGAAAGTGGAAGTAGAGAGTAGAGAGAGAAATTGTGTGTTTTTTAGTATGAGGGCAAAAGTGTAATTTCACTCTTATTTTGTGGGCTTTATGTAGGAATTTGCGGGCGATGTTTAACAGTTCACTATATTAGATCTTCAATTACAGTAAGTATGTCCAATTGATTTGGAAATTAATTAAATGTCAATAACCCCTTCAATAGACACTAAATATTATCGTGTTATTTGGACAACTTGTTACATTTCGATACAATAATTTATTACGAACTACTTCCTCCGTTTTAATATGATAGTCTCATATGGAATCTATCACATAAAATAAGGAAAGAAGAATATTTGGAATCTAACATTAAAGTCAAAAACAATTTATAAATAGTTTTGCCTTATTTAAACTTTTTTGTTTTTTTAGGAAACCGTAAAGTATAATTGCATAATTCAAGGGAATAATTTCTTTACTTAGACTCATGTCATCAATGACACAATCATTAATTTAACCAATCATAATTTAATATGTACAAAATAGGAAATAAAAACTAAGTTAAAAGTAGAATATATTCAATATGGGTATATCTTTTTGAAACGCCCAAAATAATATATGAGACTAACAAATTGAAACGAAGGGAGTATATGTCTATATTTGTTTATTAGTTTGAAGGAGTGAAATCAATTAGTTGATGAGTTCAACACTTACAAAAAATATCCTCACATTCGAGATGCATGCGTCTCTTGAATATCGATACTATAATCAAAACACGATTAGATCAATGCATAATAATAGAATTGTACATATTTTTTTTTCTTTTCTTTTTCTTTTCTTTTTTTTCTTTCTTTTTTTTTTTTTTTTTTTTTTTTTTTTTGTGAACACGAGGGGCAAGCCCCAAAGAGGAGAATTGTACATAATTTGTGACAATGTAATTATAGGTTAAGATACGAGATTTTTTACGAAACTAAGCCTTATTAGTAAACTATTTACGAATATAGACGCGTGGCCAAATTATTTACGAAACTGAGCTTCTGAGGTAAAACGCTGCCTCGGTCAGCGTTTTTCCTCATTTTTATTTATTTAATTTGTTTTGAATTATGTATTTTGTGAAATACAAAATAAAAAATAAAAAAACTAAAATACACAAAAACGCTGCCTCAGTCAGCGTTTTTGTGTTAGGCTATAACAGGCCTTAAAACGCTGACTGAGGCAGCGTTTCATTAATACTAGAAACACGCTGCCTCAGTCAGCGGTTTTGCCTGGTATATTCTTCCAGGCAGACGCAACACATTCACTCTTCCTCAAAACTAAAAACTCAAACTCACTCTTCCTCAAAGCTCTGCCGTCGCCATCGCTGCCGCTGCCGCCGCCGCCTGCTGCCTGCCACCGTCGCCGCCGCCTACTGCCTGCTGCCGCCGCGCCTCTCCTCTTCTTTATAATCACATTTTTAGTACTTCTCACTTATTTGTTTTTAAAATTTTAAAACCTAGGTTAGTTTGATAATTATATAGTACATTGTTTTAATTTGATAATGTTGTTGATTATTCTAAGTTAGTTTGATGTAAATTGATAATTATGTTGATAATTCTAAGTTAGTTTGTTGTAATTTGATAATAGTTTAGTATAAAAGCCCTAAATTGATGTTAGTTTAGTAAGAAAGTTTATGATGAAATTGTGGAAATGTTTGGTAAAAATGTTGAAAATGTTGATGAAATTGTTGATATTGTTGATGAAATTGTTGTTTTAATTTGATAAAATAGCCTATATTGTCGTTTAATTACGAAAATTATGTTATGTAGAATACGTTGGTTGTTAGTGTGAATATGTTCGTTGTGTACTTTGTTTTGGTTGTTATGTGAATTGGAACAATGATGGTTAATTATGTTTGTAGTGTGAATTTCTTGGTTGTTATTGTGCGAATTGGTGGAGATTGCATGCAATTAAGATGTGTTTTTGGTTGTTGTATAGAATATGACTGCACAAAACGCAGCTTTGTTATGCCGATGGGGGGGTGAATTTGTGTCTGATGGACCGAATGTCCAGTATAGTGGTGGAAATATGGAACCATTGCCACTTGGACCAGACATGACTTTCAACGATCTGATGAACGAGGTTCATAGCATTATTGGCTTAAACCGAATGAATGTACAACTTAACATTCAAATGAGGTTTGAGACTAATAATGCGGTTCAAGTGTTACCTTGTTCTAACGATAGACATTTGAAAGCTTTGAGGAGTGATGTTTTAATGAGGGGTTATCCACATGAGATATATGTAGAAATAGTGTCTACGTGTACGCAACAAAGTACTCGACCAGATCAACAAGCTACCTATTTTTCCGGTTACACAGAGTCCTTCCGAATGCCCTCACAAGACATTCCATCAACTGAATATGGGATGGGGTCCTTCAACAGACTGCTTCATGACGATCGGTTCCAGATGCCGTTGAGTTCACATATAGCTTCACCTGTATATGGTGGAACATCTACGACAATGTTACAGTTATATCTTCTCCCATGCAACTCCAAAGTTATTCACCTACGCAGCATGATGATCATACATCACCGTCTCAACCATTGGTGAATCATCTTGAAAATCTACAACATATGGTGAATAACGAGTTGTCTCTGTATGATGCGCTCCGGGAAACAAATGATGAGGCTGAGAGCGAAGAGGAGGAACCAATTCTGGATAACATGGATGTTGATTCTACAGACATGGAAGGTGGGGAGGCCATGGTTAGAACTTCTATTCCTTGGTTAAGTCAAGTAAATGAGAATTATGAGGTTGATCAATATTGAGCCGAATCAGGTAATCATACAACATTTGTGATTGGGGGGGAGTTTGAGAAGGGTATGTTCTTTGAATCTAAGAAACTGCTTCAGGAAATGGTGAAGAAGTATTCTATACAAAGGAACCAATTCTACACCACAGTGACCTCGAATGAGAAGGTCCTTCATCTGCGGTGCAAGAAGAATTGTGGTTGGTCGCTACGAGGCACCAAAAAAAGTGAGCACTCAGATACCTTTACCATAGTCACATACAAAGGCCCGCACCGGGACACCTGTGTCACTGAAGTGTTATCTACAGATCATGCACACTTGGATTCATCCTTAATTTCCGATTTTGTGAAGTCTTTGTGCAGAAAGATCCATGCTTGAAAGTTGAATTTATACAGGAACTCATATCCAAGCATTTTCAGTTCGACGTTACTTATCAAAGAGCATGGTATGCTAGGGAGAAAGCCATAGCTGAAGTATTTGGAGATTGGGAAAGTTCTTATGGCCGACTTCCGCACTTCATGGAAGCACTCAAACAGTCAAACCCGGGAACCGTTGTTGTATGGAAACACAAAGCTCTGGTAGACGATGTTTATTACAGCAACATGGAAGTTTTTGGAAGTGTTAGCCAGGACCGGACGATATCAGGGGCGGCGGATTGAGGACCGGCTGGATACGCGACACTTTTCGTGTGTTGCCTGATGGTGCTGATGAGGCCACAATTGCGAGACATGCTCGAGCGTACCTTTTTCTGCTCATATCGGGTGTGTTGTTTGGTGGCAAGAGTGGCAGCCATTTACAGATCATTTACCTGCAGCTGGTAGACCACGATTGGGAGCATATTCGTGGCTACAGCTGGGGCAGTGCTTGTCTGGCGATGTTGTATCGCCATCTGTGTAGAGCATCCCGCCGGGGTTCTCGTGAGATCAACGGACCGTTATTTTTGCTTCAGGTAACCTACCTATCTGTTAACAATTTAATTCGGAAAGTTCTTACTTAGTTTACAATTAACCTAGTTTTGTGTGTTTGATGTCCAGTATTGGTCTTGGGAGCACATCCATGTAGGCAGGCCAGGTAGGCCTACTATACATCGTCAGGGGCAGCAGGATCAGGACCAGCAGTATGAGCGGTACATTCCTCCACCACGGCCTTCCGCTGACGAGGCGTACGCTTGCAGATGGGCGGTCCCCAAGCTGACATATGCGCATGCGGCGAGGGGCCTGTTGTACTATCGAGACGCCCTTGATCGACTGACCGAGGATCAGGTGAAATCTTTAATTTGTTTATGAAATTGTTATTTATTATGTATACTCTTAACATATTTAATATGCACTAACCTGTTTATTATGTTACTTTTTATGTGTTATCGCAGATGACAAGGGACCCGTATGAAGCTGATTTAGTTGCTGCCATGCCTCCACATCTGCTAGATCATCAAGCGCAGTGGCGTTCTAGGGTCCCCCTGATCTGTTTTGAGGTCGTCGAGGGTCACCTACCAGATCGAGTCATGCGACAGTTTGGACTACGACAGACTGTCCCCCAGCAGTGTGACACTAGTGCCCGGCTGCACCGCATTGACCGTCGGGGAAAGAGCGACAGGAACTGGCGGACGGAGCATGCCCAATACATTGACTTGTGGCATCGACGGTTGGAGTTCGTCGTCACTGGTGACCCCATCCACGGCATTATGGATCCATACGATCCATACATGGAGTGGTACATGCGGATTACACGGCGTTTCATCAACCCCAGCTACACACCGCCATCCGCACATTACCATCCATCCTTTGACGTGATCAGGGGATATGTAAGTGTATTTGATTAACTTATCTTTATCAATTTTAAATTTGTATATCATTCAACTAAATCATCCTTAATTACTGCAGGCGTTGGATATGACGGCGATGGTTGACGCACTGTCGGACGTCCTTCCAGGCATACCTGAGCCGCCCAGAGCACAGGTCGAGCGGGTTCGAGATATGGGCATGGCTACCTTGCAGATATATGGTCACACCTATCTCGTCCACCCCCGGGACGATCACGGCGGCCACTCTAGTCACTCACAGTTCGAGGCTGGCCAGAGTAGCTGTGGGGGTGATCCTTCGTCATTCACGGGCGCAGAGGAGTACGACATTTGCAGTTTCGCGCCCCTACGTCATCCTGATGACCCATCTTCTAGCCAGCTGACTCCACCAGTACGCCCAAACCCATTTACCACGGTCCGTCACTACAACCGTCGTCAAAGGCCGAGAGTGGACATACAGGATAGAGAGCCGTTACACCAAATTGATGAGTCAGAATAGGATAGAATTATCTGATTTATTTGCTGTAATGACCTTCTCTAGTTTGTTGTACATAACACTTACATTACATTATTATTTTAATAATTATTTGAATGAATTTATGTCTTGTTTGAATTTCAAATTCCTTATTTGTCCACGTTTGACTCATTTCGTTCAAAATAAATTGTGGATGTGGAGGAGGATGGGTGGTGGAGGTGGTGGATGTGGAGGAGGAGGGTGGTGGAGGTGTTGGAGGATGTGGAGGAGGAGGGTGATGGTGGTGGTGGATGTGGAGGAGGAGGGTGGTGGTGGTGGTGGATGTGGAGGAGGAGGGTGGTGGATGTGGTGGATTTGGAGGAGGAAGGTGGTGGATGTGGAGGAGGGTGATGGTGGTGGTGGATGTGGAGGAGGAGGGTGGTGGTGGTGGTGGTGGATGTGGAGGAGGAGGGTGATGGTGGATGTGGAGGAGGAGGGTGGTGGTGGTGGTGGTGGATGTGGAGGAGGAGGGTGGTGGTGGTGGTGGATGTGGAGGAGGAGGGTGGTGGAGGATGTGGAGGAGGAGGGTGGTGGTGTTGGTGGATGTGGAAGGGGGCTGCACTGGCTGCTGTTGGGGGCCTGCTGTTGCTGCCTTCAGCCAGCAGATAAAACGCTGACTGAGGCAGCGTTTTATGCTTAGGTGTAAAACGCTGACTCAGTCAGCGTTTTTCTCTGTTATGTATACAAGAAAAACGCTGACTGAGTCAACGTTTTACTGTATTTTCAATTTTTTTTTTTAAATTTGTATTTCACATAATACGAAATTTTATAAAAAAAAATAATAACCAAAGGTAAAACGCTGACCGAGGCAGCGTTTTATGTCAAAAGCTCAGTTTCGTAAATAGTTTGGCCACGCGTCTAGATTGGTAAATAGTTTACTAATAAGGCTTACTTTCGTAAAAAATCCTAAGATACGAGTATATTCTGTGGGCAATTCTTTATATATTTCCAATTGCAATAATATGGCTTAGATTATTGTGAACTAAACTTCGACTAAGGCCCTATTCTTTAGAGGTGCACTGCTCTACTCTATTCTACTCTTCTCTGCTTAAAAATAATACTTAATATTGAATTATAATAATAATAACAATAATAAAATAAATATTTAATAATAATAATATTAAAAACTAATATTTAATAATAATAATAAATAATTAATATTTAATAAAAATAATATTATTAAAAATTAATATTTAATAATTATAATAATAATTAATATTGAATAATAATAATAATAATGAAATTTGTTTTGCTTCAATCTGCTCTGCCCAGAAGCTTAAAAGAATAGGGCCTAATAGTATTACGCTAAAGTTTGTCAACTATCATAAGTTCAATGGTATCCTCATCAGCGGTACGGACCAATAATATTTTAAACCTTATGCGTATGTACAACAGTACAATTGTACAAACACGGTATTATATAGGTTGAGAGGAAATGATTTTGGCACACCCTTATGTGAGAGTAGAGTTTTCTATGCTCTTCTCACAAAGGGGTGTGCCAAAATCAATAAAGGGTGTACCACTGTGCCAAAATCAATTTCCGTTGGGAGGTCAACAACTAATCAACTATTCTTATCATGGTTTTGATAGCGTAATGTAATCTATTCACCTGATTTTCACTTACTTATCTTATATTACATTTTTACCTTAACTTATATAAGCTTATGACTTAATAATTGAACATCGAAAAGTTATTAACGTTTCTTTTTTTGATATTACTAGGTTAGTTTCCTTGCCAAGGACAATAATTTTCATTAACTATTTAAATTATCGTTATAATTAATTTTTTATTAATAAATAAATAGCTAAACATATTGTTGTCAAATATTGATCAAAATCCATAGTACAAAAGATATAATAGATATAAAATGATGTGTTATAAATTAAAGATATAATAATTGTAAAATAATATTTAAAGATAGATCGAAATGAATGGTTTTTTAATAGTTATAAAGGTCATCACTTTTTGGTGCAGCAGGCCACACCGTCTGGCAGGGATTACCCGAACTATTATGTTAGGGGTTAATCGAATTATTCAGTCAGGGGTTACTCAAGTTACTCGGTCATGGGTTACTCGAGGGGTTTGGACAGGACAGGGGTTACTCGAGGGATTCCCTCGATCAAAAAAAAAACTTGGGGGGTTACTCGGTCAGGGTTACTCGAGTTATGATAGGTTGTCGTATACCTGTTAAAGATAAATTCCTAACAAAACCAACAAAAAAGTAGTAGGGTAAATAGGGTCGAGTCCACAAAGAGAAGACTATTCAAGCTAATTAAATTCTAAGGAATTGGAAAAACTAAAATGTGTCACGAGTTGGGATAGAAAAGTAGTGTAAATTATAATATGAATAAAACAATTAATAAAAAGACCTAGGGTTATAGAAAAGTAGTCTAAATTATAATATGAATAAAACAATTAATAAAAAGACCTAGGGTTATGGTTTACCATATTTATAGTTCTAAATCTATCAAATATCAATAACAATTCAATAAATCAATTATCTAGAACAATTGTTAAGCCTACGGTTGGGTCTTAACGTTCTTAATTCAATATATGTAGTTTAGTTGTTAACATAATTAAAATTGCTAATTGTAGGTAAGCCTCTCTAAAAGTAAGATATTTCGATTCAAACTCTTATTAACATTAATTAATAAAACAATTGATAATGTTGCAAGATTAACAATAAAACGCTATCAATTAGAGAAATCAATAATCAAACTATTAATAACATCAATCAAAATTCATCACATAAACATGGATTCTCAAACCCTAGAAATTAAAGTACTCAAACATGAAACAAAAAATAAAAAGTACATCTAATAAATAAAGCATAATTAAAGTAATAATGATAAAAAATTACCTCAATAAATTAAAGTAAGAAACTCAAGAATCATCCATGGAAGAATCCATGGAGACGCCATGAGAAACTAGGGTTTAAGAGAAAATCTCCCCAACGAACGTAAAGTAATAAAAGGTATTAAAGGCAAAAAATAAAAATAAAATCCCTTAGGCATTTATATTATCCTAAAACTAATCTAAAAATAATTAAAGAAAAGAAATAAGAAAATATAAATTATATAAGTTGCAATAATATTATTGGATGATAGAAGATGACTTGGCACGAATAAGATCGACAGAATCAAGGGACAAGTGAATGATGTGTAGCGACGAAGCCTTGTGGTTGTGGGATGGTCGTGCACTCGCCAAATTCTGCAGACGTAGGTTTGGCTGCAGGTTGGCAGTAGCTATGGTAAGAGTGTGCTGGACGCTGGGTATGGTCGCAGGCTACCTATCTCGACCATAACTTCCATTCAAGGCGGGGGCATGTGCCCTATCATTGGAAAGATATTTAAGTATAGTTTCCAACGCAATTCGAATCGCTTCAATTAGATCTGTAGAACTCAAGTTATGATCAAAAGAGTGAGCAAGGTTCAGTTTTGACACTTTTAAACCATTGTTTTTCTTCATTTCTAAGTCAAATTCATTTTCGAAAGATGCATAGCGACCCTTGCGAATGCTATTTTCATTCCTCATGAACATTATAATTAAAATCAATATCCACAAACATGGGATCTTCGATTAATAAGCTCAATTCAACGGCTTCCATCTAAATATCATCTGAATCAACTCCAAGCACGTCAAAATCGTCCAAATGACTATGAAATCACTCGAAACATTAAGAAAAAACACAAACGGAGCTTAAAAGAGTACTGAACAAACAACTTATACATTTGCGACCTAAAAGGCGACAAAAGACCCTAAAAGCAACAATAAGACTATCATAAATGTGCCTATAAATCCTATATAAGTGTGATTCATCAAGTTACTCGGTCAAAGGTTATTCGGTCATGGGTTGATAGGTTGTCGTACACCTATCAAAAATAAATTCCTTACAAAACCAACTAACAATGTAATAGGGTAAGTAGGGTCGAATTCACATAGAGATGGTATTCAATATAACCTTTAATAAGTTGGAAAAACAAGTCACAAAATTCGAAAAGAGAAGTAGTCTTAACCCAATTATCATCCATGGAAAAATCCATGGAGATGCCATGAGAAATTAGGGTTCCATAGAAAACCAAAAAAAAACGTAAAATAATAAAAGATATAAAAAATATAAGGAAAAATAATAATCCCTTTTGTATTTATATTATCCTAAAATTAATCTAAATATAAATAAATAAAATCAGGAAAATAGCAATTACATAAGTTATGATATGATTGGTCGATTGAAAAAGTTATAATCAACGTAGAATTCCTCATAGTTTACGCATACACCTCACCCATCGGGCTATGGGTGGGCGATGGTTGGAACTCCATAGCTGGCTACGACACTCGACCATCGAACGATGGAAAACCAACGCCCCAAGCAGCAGCTCATGCACGAGCGCACATCATGGCCATCGCCGGATGGTTGGGGGATGGGTTGGCAGCTTCACATGGTCAACTTCAAAGGGTTATATCTCTCTTTATAGGAACTTTATATTGGCATGTGATCTACCGTTGGAAATATCTTCAAGTTGCAGTTTCCAATGCAACTTGAATCACTCCAATCTGATATCTATAACTCGAGTTATGGTCAAAAGAGTGAAAAAGGGTTAGTTTTGACACATTGTAAACCATCGTTTTTCTTCGTTTCTAACTCAAATTCGATTCTTAAAGGTGCATAACGACTCTCATGGAAGCTATCTTCATTCCATATGCATATAAATCACAACCTTGACCGAGTAACTTGAGTAACCTTAGCAACTCGAGTAACCCATCATGACCGAGTAACTTGAGTAACCCCGACAACTCGAGTAACCCCTGACCAAGAAACTCGAGTAACCCCAGCAACCCAAGTAACCCTTCACCGAGTAACTCTAGTAACCCCTGACCGAATAACTCGATTAACCCTTGCCGTACATTATAGCAGGTTGCATACAAAATTTTTTAATAAAGATTTGGTTTCAAGAAAAAAAAATAGCTATAAAGATTTGTGTCAAACGTATGTGAAATCTTTTTATTTTAAGTAAATATGTTGTATAATATTAGGGAATTATTTTATATAAGATTTTATTTCTTTAATAGTATTTTAAAAAAAATTAAGGACACACCAGAAGATGGCACATGTCATTGCTGGTGTGTCTTTAACTAAACTGGACTTAATAGAGATGGAATGAGTTGTTTATGAGAGAAAGAAATTAGATACTGAACTGATTAGAGCTGAACTGAAATTAAGCTGAAGAAACAGGCCCTTATAGCATGTTTGTTTGTTTAGATTATTAATGGGATAAGGACTTAAAATCCCTCATGTCCCATTATCCCTTGTTTGTTTGAGGGGATACAAGTTATCTCATAAAAGGGATGGGGACTAAAGTGAGGCTTATCCCTCTATTTCTATAACAAGGAGACCAAGTATAAGGTTTGAGGATAAAAATTAAAAGGTGAAAGACAAATTTTCCTTTAAAGAAAGGGAAGGAAGAGGAGAATAGAGAAAAATTAGTAAGGATAGTTAAGTAAATTTGCTACTTATCCCAATTTAATTCTCAACTTATTCCAAACAATGGATATCATAATTTTTATCCTTATGCCACATAATAATTCCATATCCTTATCCTAGCTACTTTCTTATCCTCATTATCCTTATCTCTGTTGCTAAACGCCCTATTAATGAAAAGTAAAAAAAAATGTCAAGTGTCATTGTCTAGGTAGCCTGCCTGACATACATGTGTATCCATTCTCTATCCATTTTTTTTTCCTTACAATATTCACAGTCCAACATAGTAGAAGTTATTTGAGCCTAAAAAATGTGAGAATAATTTCCAAAAAGCCTTATGAAGTTAATTGATTAAGCCATATTATACACTATAATTAGCCCATATGCAGTAGCGCTGTAGTGGCCTACATCTTATTATTGGGCTTAAAAGTAGCAATTGCAACCCAAAAAGTTGCACGAACAAAAGCAGCTTTTTTTTTTCCTCCAGGTTCGTTCCTATCAAAATTATAGATATACATAAATCCATTCTTGTAGATCACAAGAACACAGATTTTTTTTCCCCCCCTTAAACTTCCATCTCAGGTAGTCTATCGACCTCACTAACTTCCTATCATGTATGCAAGGGAAAATTCTAGCTTTTTTTTTTGTGTTCCGCCCGCTTCACTCTTCAGGGTAATTTGAATTCGGGGATTAGTTTTGTGGAGTTAGGTTTCAATCCCTCCCAATTGTTGTTGCGGGGAATCGAATACGGATCCTCCCTACCAAGTGCTCAACAACCAATTGGTAGAGCATTCTAGTTTTTCTCTAGTAAAAATGTTGTTGTGTACTATGTAACAAACTGTTAGAGGCCTATGGCCCAAACAAAGTAGTTAACACGACATTGCCTGTAACCTGTTTTGAGACTAACGCATGCATAGCTCTAACAATATCTCAGCGTAAAACAAATATTCTTATACGTAGTATTGTTTTTTATTTTTCCGCATGCAATGGCAATTAGGTTTGACAAAACTTATTTGGTGTAGTTGGTTGGGATTAGAGCTGTCAGTTTCTGACCCGAACTATTAGACCCGACTGTTTTAAACCGATCCGAAAAGAAATTAAACTGTTTAAAACCCGTTTTTTGGAAACCGAAAACTGACTAGACCCAATTTTTTCCAACCCGAAACTGAACTGAACCGAATTTGTGCAAAACGTTACTAACCCAACCCGTTATCAAGCCAAACTGTTACAACCCGAAACTGAAAGTAACCCAAACCGATTACGTTTAAACCCGATAGTAACCCGACCCATTTTAAACCGAAAACTGTTAAAACCCGATAAAAATCCGATAAACCTAAATCGTTCCAACCCGTAACCCGTTGTGACCAAACCGGTTATAATCTATAACCCGTTGTGACCGAACGGTTTACGACCCGTAACCCGTTGTGACCAAACCGTTTAAAACCCGTAACCCGTTATGACTGAGTCATTTACAATCTGTTACCCAATATGTTTATGATCTAATCTATTTCAACCCACTACTCGATAAACCCAACTTATTTATAAGTTGACTTGATTATAACATGACTCGTTCCTACCCATTATCTGACTAATTCGACTCGATAATCATCCGACTCAATTTTAACACGATATAATTTGATTAGAAACCCGCTTCAAATTGGGTAAACTCGTTTTCAAACCAATCAAGTTCAATCTAAACCGATTATAACCTGAAACGATAATGATTGGACCCGATTTCACCCAATCTGTTTTGAACCGAAACCCATTTTCGAACTGACCCAGTTAAACCCAAACTGATTATGACCCGAACCAATTACGACCCGTCCTGATTAAGACCCGAACTGTTTTTAACCGAAACCCACATTAAACTGGCTAAACCCGTTTTCAAACCAACCCGGTTCAACCCAAATTGATTATGACCCGAACCGACTAGAACCCGACCCGATAAGGACCTGATCCGAATGGAAACTGCAATTAAAAAAACCAAACCGAACTGACCCGATAATTTTCAAAACCGACCGAAACCGACCCGCTTATTATTTCAACCCGTTATAAACCGACCCGTTATAACCCGAAATTGATTAACCCAACCCAAACCCGAACTGTTTAACCGAATTGACACCCCTAGTTGGGATTCTTAATATTTGTAACCTTGAGGTGACAAGGTCAAATATTCTGAATTTCAATATATGAGGTTATGTGGGGTTTTCAGCCTCTAGCAACTAGAGACGAGAATGTCTCTAGCAGAAGGATCAATCTATAAATAAAAATATATATATAAAAAAAAGGAAAATGGAATTGTAAAAATAATAAATTCAGGTGACTCCAAAAGAAAAAATAAGAAATAAGAAAATTTTGCTTTTTGCCACCCATTTTTACAGTACAATGTCACATTGTCACCCACTTTTATAGTACAAATGCCTCGAAAATTGTGAAGTCTAGTACTATTTCGTCAGTCTTTTATAAAATACCAGCAACATAACAAGTAAACCAACAATAACGGAAAATTCAATGATAGTCTCCATAACAACTTTTTTGGTATGAAATGAATTTAGATAAAATTTATCGTTCGTTGGTATAAAAAGTAATGAATTTGGTATATATGGTTGGAAGTGGTAGTGATGTGTATTGAACGGCAAAAATCGTACTTGACGGTACAATTGAGTTGATACGATTGAGTTGACCCGTGACATTGATAGGTATTTAAACGGGATTTTTCCCTCCTAAGTCAAAGCAACATTCAAATTTAAATAAATAATGATTAAGAAAAGTAAGCAAGGAAAATTGGTTATAGTCTTAAAGCCAAAGCAATACTCAAATTTAAACTTCAAAATGTAATTTTCATAATCAAACTTTTCATCATCATAAAGTCACAAACATTAATTTTTGCATTAATTTTTATAAGGAAACTTTGTAATTTGATAATTTGCAAATTAAAACTACCTATGTCACATTAACACAAAAATTTAATAAACATATAACAATAATAAAATGAATTATATAATTTAGATTAGTTGGATTATATAACTATATTATGTAGAATCAGTTTCGCATTGTTATTGAAACTAAATGGAAGTTAAATTCATTCAAACAAAACTAAGTAATTAAATAAAATGAAAGTTGAATTCGTTGAGCATGAACCAATATAGATCACTTATCCAATTACCCTTCCCCCTTGATTCCAAGCGCCTGACTCCTAGATACACCAAAAGTGAAAAGTCCATACTCCCTCTATCCTTTTATTATATGTCTGTATTTTTTTTTTTTGGTCATCAAAATAAAGTGTATGTTTCTATTTATAGGACGCACTTTTTTACAATATTATTCTCTTTTTGATGATTTGTTATCTTTTTTATTTTATTTTTCTTTTTTTGTATTTTAACATCAATTCCCAATACCTTCTCTCTCCTAATTCTCAACTACTTTCTCTTTCTCTCTATCTCTATTTAACTTTACATGCATATTTATACTCCCAATTATTAAATTTTAAGGAAATTTAACTTTCTTAATTCTCGTGCAAAATGAAAAATAGGTATATAATAAAAGAATGGAAAGAGTAATTAAAAACCGTCTAAATTTCAAATTGTCAAATGGAGATGAAACTTTCGTTGTACTTGTAAGCCCATGTGGTTCGAAGTCTCCTTTAGTTTTTAGTTTATATCATTTTCATCTTTCTTCTTAAAATTTTAGGTAAACAAAGACAAGGTTGTACTTTCCCCGCTAAAAAATCAAAGAAAAGAAAACAAAAATAGGAGTACCATGCATATGCGTCAGAGCCTTAGAGGTCTCAATATTTCTTGCTTCGACTGTAAGACAATCAAATCAGCATGACTTTTTTGATTAAATCTACTGCTTTTTAGTTTGTTTTTATTTACCTTTTTTCTTTCAATTTTGCTGACTAACCTTTTTTCAAACAACATTCACCTATCTTAACCTAATTCTAATAAAGACTAAGATTGAAAATAATAAACTAAAACAGACGATTGAATTAGGTGAAAAATCTTAAATAGCAGATGATTGAAGTAATGTAAATAATATGATTAAAAGTATTCTGTATATGGCATCTGAAATTTAGTGCGTTTAGGTAATGAAACCCTATAATTGGTGTGGATTTTTCATCCTAACTATTACTCGGTATTACTTAAAATAAATAACACCGGAATTTGTGAAAATAATCAAAGTACGTACTATACATGTACAATCACTTAGGAGTCCACAATTCCAAAAATGATACAACTAAAAAACGAAGAAAGTATGTAAAACATGGCTTTTTTTAATTGAGAAGAATTCAAGCTAAGGGGTGAGCCAGCCTAGATCATCCTTATTGCCAAGGACGAATATAGAAGATTATTATAGGGCAGGCCAAATTAGTTTCTTTAAAAAAACTAATCAATAGGAAATGGGGTCATATTAGTTTTATAAAAATGATTAATTGAAAAAAAAAATGAGGAATGAGGGATTTAAACCCATAACCTCAACAACATACTAAGCATGCATAACCAACTAAGCTATCTTATATTTTTGTTACTTAATAGAGTAGTATTTAATATTTATTTATACATAAGTTGATCCATTTCGGGGGGGGGGGGGGGGGGGGGGAGGCCCGGGTTAAACATCCCCCTGGATCCGTCTATGCTTATTGCCTTATTGGATATTTTGAAGAGATAGTCATCGCTTCATTAAATTGATTTACTATCTCTATTTAAGGTCAATCGTAATCGCTTTATGAAGTGGATTGATTACATGAATGGTTTCTTTCCAATCTCTCATCTCCATTATAATTTCAATATACCTCAACTAAGGCACCAAAAAATAGAAAATTCATTTTTTTTTAATCCTTTCGAAAAAAGAATTTTCAATAGTACACATGTCAAAGTAAGGCTTCAAGCTTGCCCTGATTCATTCAATTGATTTCAATATATAGAGTACATTGTTCCCTAAACATATCAAAAGATATTCAAGATAAACTTGAGCCTATAAACTAGAAAACAAATATATATGATAATAATCACAAAGATATGCTAATATTTCCGAATATTCCTAACCCCCCCCCCCCCCAGTTGGAGAAGGTGGAGTGAAGATGCCCAACTTGCCAAGCAATAGATCAAATTGAGATTTGCTGAGAGGTTTAGTAAAGATATCGACCAATTGCTCATGGGTAGGAACATAGGATGAATCAATCAAACCATCTGAAATATAGCATCTCGGACAAACTGACAATCGACTTCAATATGCTTCGTCCTTTCATGGAAAATCGGATTCTTTAATTGCAATGTGCAAAGCAGATTGATTATAAAAAATAGCTTGATAGCTTTAGGATAGATGTTGCACTCCCAAGCTCAAAATAAGTTGTTTCAACCACTTCAACTCACATGTAATAGCGGACATATAACGATACTCCGCTTCTGAAGAACTTGTAGAGACAGTCTTCTGCTTTTTGGTTTTCCAAGAAATAGGTGACTTACCAAGGAATACTAGCCACCATTTCAAAGATCGACGTGTCAAGGGACACGCGGCCCAATCCGAATCGCACCAACCCTGAAAGGTTAATTCATTGTTTGATCGTAGTAAAATACCTTGACCTAGAGTTCCTTTCAAATATCTGACAACTCGTAAAGCTGCCTCCCAATGTTCAGTTCTTGGTGCATGCATGAACTGAGATAAAATATAAACCGAATAGGCTAAATCAGGCCTAGTGACGGCCAGGTATATCAACCTACCAACAAGTCTACGATACGGTTCCGAATCAGAAAGAAGTGGACCACTAGCTAGGCTAAGCTTGTGATTATGCTCCATAGGAAAGCTAGCTGGCTTTGATCCCAATAATCTTGCTTCTGAAATGATGTCAAGAGTATATTTTCTCTGACATAAGAACAAGCCCGAAGAGCTACGAGCCACCTCAATACCCAGAAGATATTTCAGAGTACCAAGATCTTTCATATGAAAATAATCACTAAGATATGCTTTGAAAGCCCTTAACGCAGCGGAATTATTTCTAGAAATAATGAGATCATCCACATACACAAGCACATTAATTTGCACGGTACCCTTTGTATTGGTGAACAAAGAATAATCAGAGTACGATTGTTGGAAACCATACGCCTTCAAAGACGACATTAGTTTGGCAAACCAACAACGAGGAGCCTGTTTTAAACCATAAGGATTTCCGAAGGCGACATACCTTATTCGGGTGAGAAGATTCGAAACCTGGGGGAAGTTTCATGTATACTTCTTTTTAAAGATCACCATGGAGGAAGGCATTGTGAACGTCCATTTGATGCAGCTCTCAATTTTTAGAAGCTACAATAGCAAGAAAAGCGTGAACAGTGACCTGTAGGGAATTATAGGTACTACGCAGCGGAAAAAACATGAATCATATTCATACAGTACCTAATCCCAAGATCTAATGCATAACACATAAAGCACATATAATCGTACCTTTGAAGCGTGATTCCACGTGCGATCGAGCAAGAACATTGGGAGATAAAGAACCTCAAGCGTGATTCCTCTACTTGGTCCACGGGCACAGATTAAGACCTCCACTAATGCTAGTTAGTTGCAATTGAACCCTTCAATTGACCTTCTACAGAGAAGTGCGAGCAACGAACCACCATGAACCACCACGAACCACCACACGCGCCACCAAGGTGGCCGGCCGTACAGACGAGGGGAGGAGAAAGAAAGTCGTGAGTTAGAGAGAGGAATTAGGGTCTTTGGGATTGGTTGCCTTGATGTCAAAATACACTGTGTGTGAATTATGTCTGCTTGCAAGCAACCCTAGGCATGGATCTTATTTATAGATCTCATCTCTAAATAAGAGCCCATGTCAAAAGCCCAAAACCTAATTCTCATCTAACTATGCTAGCCAAATCCATTTCATGATTAGTTAGTTGCTCATGAGGCCCATTAATGGGCCTCTTACTTGCTTAACCCAATACCCTTGTTGTGCAGTGTGACCTCATAGGATCCATTCTAGTAGGCTTTGGACTATTTGACTAGCCTAAAGATCATTGATCATAGTCTAGCAACAGATAATGACGACCCAAAAGAACGAACTTATTATCTCCATAATAGTGATCCTTGATATATATAGTAATTGCACTTATCGAAGACACAATTCCTTCAATCTCCCACTTGTCTGAGACAAGTGCGCAATATTCAAATTCCTTAAGTCAATGTGTGTCGATTTGATAATATGATTGCATCTCATGTCGTGATCATATTAGTCTACAAATCTTTTCTTGAAAACCGAGTGAGGATTACAAAACAAATGGTTACTATGTAATCCATTTGAGCACGGCCATACATTTTCTGAATTCTCCCTCTTCAAGGGGCCAAGACACATTCCTAATTAAATAGGTAGACTCTATCTAATCTTGTGGCAACCAAGGCTCCCACTCAAATCATGAGGTAACCAGGAAACACCCTTTATAATCTCCAGTTAGGGGAAGACGTTTGAATGTACACAGTTACATCAATCATTGAATGAAATCAATGTTCCACTCATGTCAAAGGAATCCACTAATATATCCGGAAGTTCTATACTTGAACTTCAAAGTAGGTCTATAGTTCGATCATGCATCATTCATGCATACCCATGTGATTGACCGAGCTTCACTACGCTCCTATAGCCCATGAAACTGCGCTATCCAATCAATCTTACATGCTAATCCAATTTATGAAATCATTTATCACTACAACAAATAAACCTTTGTGCCACGAGTAGAATCGTGACACAAGTTTAGAATTCCCGTGGCTATGTAATTTAGCCACGGGAATTTAGAAATTTACTCCCGTGGCACAAGAGGCCGTGGCTAGGAATTTGCCACGGGAAAATGGATGTCATGGCAAATTTTATATTTTATGCCACGAGTATTCACGTGGCAAACAAATTGACTTGCCAAAAATATTAATGTGGCTAACAAATTATATGCCATATATTCTACCGCGGCAAATAAGCTTGTTTGCCACAAATACTATCGTGGCTAATGCAATATGTTGCTTTAAATATTAATGTGGCTACTAACACTTGTAATTTTTTTTTTTCCCATTTTTTGCATTTTTAACCCAAAATTGATCAATAGTTATATTACAAATATACTTATAAAACATAGATATTCCCATTAATAGCTTGTAAATTTACACTTTTTATCCGAAAAAATTAAAAAAAAAATACAATTAGATGATTAGAGTACACTACAATTGAAGCAGCAACAATCAGCCAAGCAAAAGCAGTGTCCGGCCACAACAGCAATGCCTAGGCCAACTACAACAATAGCGGTAAACCTTGGAGCATCTAAACCACCTTGCGTTCTTCAACTAGCACACTGCACAGCACAAATGTCTTCAATTTCAGCCAGCAGGAGCTTTCTTTGTTTTGAGATTATGTCATAAGTCCAAGATTTAATTCACTGCAATTTTAGGAGAAACATATATTATATTTGCATATAATAAAATAAGTATGAGTAGGAGCATATATATAGTACACTAAGAAAGAATGTCCAAAGTACAATCTTGTACATTACAAAATATGACATGTACATTGCAAAATATCAATTTCTACTCAATTTATGAGAATTTCTACTTCTTAATTATTCAGACCAGACTCTCAGAAGGAAGAATGAGAAAGCCTAGACAACAGATGCATTTGTACTCATCTACTGTTCTGTTTTTGTTTCAAGTCCAAGTAGTAAATATCACACTCTTCTAAGATTGCATTTAGTCAGGCTAAAGAGCCACTTTCAATTTCAAGAACTATAAACAATTAAAAAAGAAGCTAAATGAAGGTTCATGCAGTCATCTACTCTGCCAAATTGCTACTAACAAGTAGAAAATGGCAGGTTTTATTGCAGACATGGCAGTCATCTATTTTTGAAGACATGAAAGCTGAGAAAGATGATAAATTCTTATATCAGTGACAACGAGAAAGGGGATGAAGAACATGAAGTTCGAACTGGAAAAACGAGAGAAACTGAAGGTTGTAAAGCTTTTAGGTTGGCATTTCTCAGTATTATTAAGAAGCATATTGATGATAGGGCACTAGTAATTTCTATATGATGGCCATTTCTACAAGTAGTAGATATTAGTATGTGGCTCATACGTAAGGGCCTTATCTCTGCAAGGTCCTGTGCTATCCATACACAAGAAGCTTGTTGTGGAAAAGCGGCAGAAGAGGTAACTGAGCGAAAGGTTAGAGGCAAAGCAAATAAGGAAAAGCATTTGGAATATCACACTAAGACACTAAGTTTACATACAAATTTATTTATAATACATCATTTTCGTTTTTATATATCCCAGCACACTAATTTTACAGAATACTGTCTTGACCTTGTAAATAAATTTAGGGGAAGAGACTTGTGAATACAACAAATTTCTTAGGTTCCCATGAAAAGTTCTGATAGGTGTTGCCACAAAAGAAGGTAGTATAACATATCCATTACCAGAGTAACAAACAAAGAGATCTAGTTATTTACACTCATTTCTGGGCAAAAACCTTGTGAATAAAGAAGTTATAAAAACTATATCATTCCCATTATTTAGAGATAGTCCAATCTTTTAGCATGCATATAGAGATATGGAGTTGAAACTTTAACAGTAAGTAAGCCATCATCATAATCCAATCTGGAATGAAATTTTGTATGTGATATACTGCTACACCTACTCGCAACAATCCTCCAATATAACAGTGAGAAAATTTATCATTGAACATCAAGCATGAAATCATGAATATGGGGAGTTTGACTTGCTTTCATGCCATGTAGCATATACTATTGAGGAATATCAAAACTACCAATAATTTATTCATAGAAGATGGTAAGAACAAGGAATTTGACAAAATAAATTTGAACCGTACAACATTAGTTGGAGTATGAATACTCATAGAATGATGAGTTTACCCAACTTTCCTATACTAAACACTTATTTCATTAGCTGAATAACTTTTTTTTTAAGTAAAAGCAATTACATTGCATACCAAAACTAATGTTTTCATATGTACATGGATATTAGTATTTAATACATATGGACTAACAAAATGGTCAAGGGAAGGTTAGGGGAGATATAGAGCAGTATTTTTATCACTCAAAAATGAAAATTGGTGGGCAGATATGTATTTAATCTAATGGTGATATAACTAAGAATAATTACATGAGACAAAATAAATTAGTGGCAGAAAACAACCAAAACAAAGTATGCAAACTGTATAGACTAGCAGAAGATATGCCATACAAACAAAATCAAGCTATGTGTTATCAACAAACAACGACACGAAAGCTAAATTATACTACAATATTAACAAGTGACCATATAAATGAAACAATAGTCCCTCATTTCACGGTTTCACCTAAGAGCAAAATCCTACAGATGTCAAAAACAGAAAATTTCGACTAAAATTGATCAAACAAAGAACTGCCCGACAACTAGCTTCACTTTACATCTATGACTAGCTCAAATTATAGTTTGGCATTCATTCAATGCCACAAATAAAAAGCTTCGAGATATAAATAACTAACCAAAGATAAAAAGGATGAGCATAATGCAAGCAGAATCATATTCAATAATCCCTTGCTCATTAATTGACCAAATATATCAAAACAAACTAAATTTAACACAATTAAACATCCCCTATCCCTAATTTCCCAAAATTGATAACATCATAGGGTTTGCGAACCCAATAAATAAAAAATTAAGTCAAAATTAAAATTTGAGAAGATCCTTCAAGAAAAATACATCACATAAGCAACGAAAGAATAGAATTTGATTTTTGTTCTTCCCCCTTTCCAAACAATAAATTAACAGCGAAATTTCATGAAATCATCAACAATTTTCTCTCAAATTAAACATCAAAGACAATTCATAGTCCTGCAATTAATTCCCTGTATTGTGAAATGATAGTCGATTATTTAAATCAAGATTAAAGACAACTTTACCTGAGAAACTTATTAAATGTTGAACAGCAAGCAAACCCTAGATTGAGAAACTGATTGATAGTTGATAACGAAAGGCAGGTTCTTCTTCACCATAAACTTTATACTCTGGTGGAGAAGGTGAGAGTTGAGCGAAAATGGAGAAGAGCAAAGCCCGATGAACCTGAGCAAAAATGGAGGAGAACACAGAAGTTGCGAAAATGAAAGGCAGGTTCTGAGTTTTGTTTTTCTTTTTCAAACACGAAAATAGTTTAACCCAAATATTAAAAAAAAATACAGCGGGGCAACTTTGAGATAAGTTACGAGTAGGTTAGGTACAATAATTTTGTTCAACTTTGTTTATAATGAGATTGCTGACGCTAGTTTGTTTTCTATTCTTTATTCTAGTACAAGGGGGTTTTATAATGTTTATTTCTTCATAACTTTTCAAAAAATAAATAAATTAGCAATTAGCATAATGTCAATTAGAGCTGTCAATTCGGGTAAACGGGTCGAGTTTAAGTCATGTTAGTGTGAGTCGAGTCAATACGGGTTAGGTCATAACATATGCGGGTCGGGTTCGGGTTGGGATATGCTTGAGTCGGGTCATACATCTTATCGGGATTGGGTCGGGTTAGTAAAAGGTCGGGTTACATTCGCGTCGGGTGAAAATAGGTCGGGTTAAATTCGAGTCTTTACGGATTTAAACGAGTTAGGGTCGTTCTCGGGTTCGAGTCGGGTTTGGTTCAACTCAATTATTTATGGGTTATAATCAGGTCGGGTTATTCTCGGGTTCAAGTCGAGTTCGGTTCAAGTCAATAATTTGCGGGTTATAATCAAGTCGGGTCATTCTCGGGTTCGAGTCAAGTTCGGTTCAAGTTAACAATTTGCGGCAAACATGTTTTGTCCCTGAAATTCGTCCCTAAAAACATGTTGTGAAACTAACCTCTTAAAATTCAAAGTGAAATCTTGAAGGAATAGAGTTAGGATTCAATTTTCATTCCAATACCAACATGAGGTAACGACCTATACATATTGATTCGATAACAAGGATTGAATTTGGGTCAGGTCAATAACAAATCGGGTTGATTTGGGTCGGGTTTGTAACAGGTCGGGTTGAAAATTGAGTCAGTTTTGTAGTAGGTCGAGTTAATTCGGGTCGGGTTAGGAACAAGTCGGGTTGAATTTGGGTCGGGTTAGGAACAGGTCGGGTTGAATTCGGGTTTTAGCGGGTTAAAACGGGTTTGGGCCAATTTCGGTTCAGGTCGGTTCAGTTCAGGTCAATAATTTACGGGTTACATTCGGGTCGGGTCGTCTCTAGGTCGGTTAATGTTCGGATTTGGGTCTCAAATACTCGGGTCAACTCAGGTCTAAGGTTGGTTTCAGGTCGGGTTAGGTGGGGTTCGGGTCACCATTTTTTTCGGGTTCAGACGGGTCGATTAATAGGTCGGGTTAGGGTCGATATTTCGGGTCGGGTCAGCTTTTGACAGCTCTAATGTCAATTGCTAATCTAAGTGCTTTTAATAGCAATTTTTCCATTACTGTAGGGACTAAAGTTTCTATAAAACTAGCGCATTTTTTTTGGTGTCTTTTTAAAATTTTACTACTCCCTCCGTTTTCAATTTGTTAGTCCCATATATTATTTTGAGTGTTTAAAAAAGATCTACCCATATTGAATGTATTCCACTTTTAACTTAGTTTTTATTTCCTATTTTATACATGATAAATTCTGAGTGGTTAGATTAATTGATTGTGAATTAATAACACGACTCTATGTAAAGAAATTATTCCCTTGATTTATGCAATTATAACTAATGCTTTCCTTAAAAAAATAAAAAAAAATATTAAATAAGGCAAATAATTTATAAATTGTTTTTTACTTTAATGCTAGATTCCAAATATTCACCTTTTCTTATTTTATGTGATTGATTCCATATGGGACTATCATATTGAAACGGAGGGAGTACTAGTGACTAGTATAGTAGTACTCAATATACACTTGTTGGTGTTTTTGTGCTTTAAAAAAAGCAAATCTATAAATAAAAAAAAAAGTTAATTGTGTATTTGAAATAGATCATATATATTAATATATTTACCCTTTAATTTGTATTATGTTTCATATTTTACTATATCAGTTAGTGCTTATTTTATTTCATATATATATATATATATATATATATATATATATATATATATATATATATATATATATATATGGCTAATTCATGTTATCTAATTAACTGTCATGTAAATATTTATTTTTAGTAAAGTTATTACGGAGTATAAGCTATAATTTCCTTCTTTTTATGGCATGGCTAGATCTACCTATAAAATTTTTATATTGTAGCAAAATCCATGGATTGAGTGTATGATTGTTGTTCCCACGGGAAAAGATATATTCATGGCACAAATGTAAACTTTGCCACAGAAAAAGCACTACTCGTGACACAAGTGTGAATTTGCCATGGGAAAAAAAATACCCGTGGCATAAATTGCTCTTCTTATTTAGGTTTGTATTATAATTCATTTTTCCCATGGCTATATGAAAATATGCCACGAATTTTGAATTCCCGTGGCATAATTCGTGGCACAAGTGATGATTTGCTGTAGTGTATGCCCACTTTAATGATTCTGAACTAGGAACTTAAATAATGTATGAATTTAGTTCACCTATGGGGTTTCATTCACCAGGTTATTTAAATAAATTAACCTGATGAGCCCATCAATCCATAATTATTTTGGACATTTTATTTAATCTTGAAACCACGATTAAATAAGATTGAAACTTTGTTTCAATTGATAAACATAATTCTGCAAATGAATGTATTACACATGTAACTTGTTTTTCCCCAAAAACAGATACAACTTCTAATTGCATCATTTGCCTCAATCCAATTTCATTAGCATGTTTCTCATGCTTTGGAAATGGAAGGGGTTTAGAAAGTAGAGTTCATGAGACATTCTCATAAACATAAATTTTGCAATTTCTAAATTTTATAATCATTTTCATCTCCATACACTAAGAATTTTCCTTCGTCCTTTCACAAGGAACTTAGAAATTTCTAATTTGTATTCCAACAACGTAACATTGGATTTCAACTGAAATCTATCATCACTTGTTCTTAAAACATGTGAATCAAATAGACGAGTATAGTCCATGACATGTATGATGCATCCTTTGCAAACTGCATAAGGATCATCACTTAAGACCTTAATTTCATCAACCTTTCTCAAAGTATTGAATCATTAAGCAACGTGTCATGTTACATGGGATTGAAACTCCTTTCAATATAATGTTGAACCTTATAAGAATCTTATCAATATAAGTTTCTTAACCAAACTTAAACATCCTTCGAGACCTATCTCTATAGATCTTGAATCCCAAATGCACTCATCTTCTTCTTCAAGATTTTCATACAAAATGCATTAGCCATCACTTGACCCTTCAAGAAATGAATAATTGTTCTCTGTACTAGACCAAGAAGACTTCATAGCTCCCACTAAACATCTTATACACACAAGACCTTTTCTTCATTTTATGAGAACATCAAACGATTTAATTTACTCACAAAACTAAGATAGAACACTAACTCCATGATGCTATGCATCCCTAGGATTATTGGATCTTCAAACTTTTGATTGTATCATATACAAATCTTCTTTCATGAACAATTTCAATAAAGTATTTTGAAGTCCATCTACCAAATCTTATAAGATAGTAATCACTAAAATATCTTTAATAGATCTTTGCAACATGACTAATGTAAAGTTTTCGTCGTAGTCATAGTCATACTATGAATTAGTTGAATCCTTTAACAAGTCTTTGCTTACTTAGAATTTTTTTTTTCTTTCTTGTCTGTTTTTGCTTATAATGGGTCTCACCCAATTAGGCAAATTATTCAAGTGTCATACACTTGCTTACAGACTTAGAATCTATTTCAGATTTCCTGGTTTTTAAACCACTTGGAGTCATAACTTGTCAAATCATATTTATTACTTGCATAATCATCATGTTCCAAAATGAATATTTTAGAACTCTTAATCAATATGAAATCATATTTATTTGACTAAGTTTTACATATGCTAGTCATCATTATGGGTTTTGATGCAACAATTGAAACTTATACAACAACTTTGTTTAGTTTCAATGAGAAACGACCATTGAGGATGTGCACTTGGAATGTACTACCTTCGACACATGGTTATTATTCCCATTACACTTAATGAGACCATGCGTTGTCACTTGTAACATGAGGTGAATCATGCTCATATTGTTGCTGATTAGGGGATTTTTCCCCACCAATCACCATCTGACAAGTGGACCAATCAGGTTCCGCCATGTGTCCGTCACATGGGCCAATAGGAGCCTGCCACGTGTCAAGCAATGATCCGTCCACTATGGACCAATTACGACACGACACGTGTCCTTCCCATGACACCTGGGATAACCGGTCACCTAGGCCCAACTTCCGAGGGAAGCCCAATCAGCCCAAGGTTAACCTAAACCTAGATTGACACGTTTCCCGAGGTTATAAATACCTCCCTTAATCCTCATTAAGGGAGATTACACGCTAAAAACGCAGATTACACACATTAAACACTCTCACCTAGAGAGACCCAATCACTTTAAATTCCGCATTAATTACTCCTTAATCAAGTACTAACTTGACCGTCGGAGGCGGATCTCCAATCATCCGGAGCATCCGTTTGTTTTGCAGGTACAGGCGTCCGGTTCCAGTCTCGGAATTGTAACTCTCCCGCAGGACATCAGAAAACCCCGAAACAGATGCTTTGATTCGATTACTTCTCAAATTTCTTCAAGATTTTCGAATTAGCTTTTCTTGAACTCTTTCAAGGCTCTCGAACTTTTCGAGATTCTTATACTCCCACTTGCCTTTTTGAGGAGGAACTTTTTAGCATAGGGTGAACCAACCATGGTTTGAGCCATGTTTGTTTGTTGCTTTTCTCGAACTCTTTCGAGATTTATACTACTCCCACTTGACCTTTTGGAACAATTTCCATAAGAGCACCTACTTGAGCAACAAACATTTTGTGCTAAGTATAATTTGTGTGGTAGTACCCTGTGCTCTGTATAGGAATTGATCGTGCATTAAATGATTTAATACAACTTTTATTCCTTGCTTTGTAGAAAGACTTTATAAGAACTCTTCTTATCCATATCACATATGAAACCTTTGCTACAATTTGATTTGACTTATGTATCTTTGTTTAGTTTTGTAGCTTATCTTAAAATTATATCCCTTTAATAATGGTTGGAAGATAGGTAATTTTATCCATTATCAAAATATATCTCATATAGATTGATTGCTCCCTTCATAAACACTTCATAAGGTTTTCTTTCGGAGTTTGTCGTAAAACGATTTCACAACTCTTGGATGTTCTTTAAGGTCTTGGCTTAAATTTTCATTATTACGATCATATCGCAATATTCTGAATGTGTTGCCAAGTAAATGTCTTGACTCAAATTTTCACAATACAATCATATTGTAACGCAATTATTATCTTGTCAAGTTGATACTGAACTTCATACTGAACATTTTGAACTTTTCAAAATTTTCACTCTTATGCTTCAACTAAGCACATGTGATCATATCACAAATGAAGTTTCATTGTCCGTCTCTAGCCTTTGAACCTTTGGTTTTCTTACATCGATATGTATTCGACCTTTAGTTCTCATCATCATTTCTCTATATGGTGACTTTGTCAATACTTTCAAATTAGAATGATATTTACATATATCAATGGATTCATAATCCAATGATATTGAAAGTCCATCCCTTTGGATCTTTCACCTGCAATGTTCATTTTTCATTCGAATTAATTGACATATTAGAGATAATTTATATATATATAAATGGTTTAATTATTTCTATCATATAGAACTTTGAACCTGTTTAGCAATTTCAAAACACATTATGACTCAATGAAGCATATAATAACATTTATTCCACGTTTTTGAATCTTTGATTCTTAGTCATTACTAAAATTGAATGGTGTTTTGATAATGGCAAGAGAGAATAACATTTATTTAATTCTATCCAATAACAAGGTAAGGTGAAATATAGGCTCTACTTGTAAAGTTGCAACTTTTGCTTCCAGACTCGTAGACTTTACTTGTGAAGTAGAAACATTTTCTTCTAAACTTGTAGATTTATTTCTCCCTTAGCCATACTTCTTCATTTAGTTCAACCTCATTCTCAATGAGAGAGAACTAAACAAGACATCATATGTCTAAGAAGTAGCAATGTGCTAAATCAATTTCTATAATATACTTCTTAAATTGGAACATTTCCATTATTTTACCTTCCAACTATATGAGGTAGTCTGTAATTAATTGGAATTGGTCCATTTAATTGGAAACATTTGTTGTTCATAACAACTTTTAGCATGTGAGTAGTTCTAGGTTTGAGAAGTAGCAACTTGTTTGCATTTCTTGGCCTATAACTTCTTAATACAATCCTCATATATTCCTAAACCTTTCCCATTTGAGCCACTTAGAACACTTCTCTTAGGTTCAAAATGATGCTTTGCTTAACTACTTTACGCACATTTCATGATTTTGCTAAGTCTATTCAATCATTATTTATAATAGAGTCTAATCAACTATTTAACTCTTATATAAAATGGATGAAGAATAGCGTTATTTGATCAACTTTTGATCATAGAAATTTCCAATCACTTTCTTATATCCAATCATATTGAAAATAAGAGATTTTATTGGAATTCTATGCTTGTCTTTTAGAGGGTTTGTACCTCTCATCTTATTATATCCCTTGAAACACTTTTCAAAATGAAGATGTGTTGGCATTTTACTCAAACATTTTGAATAAAACCAACCTTAGACATGTGACATGGATTTCTAAAACTTGCCTTTTAGAACCATCTTAGCAAAATTGGAATATAGTTTTATGGATTATCTTTTAACCTTTTGAGAACATTTTATTTTCAATCGAGGAGATTATATATAATAATAAAATTAGAACAACATGTTACTTATAAGTAAACGCAAAATTCAATTATGTTTAATAAAATTTAAAGTACCATAAGCGAATTAAATATTGGTAACTTTAAAGCATTTATTCAATTATAATTTGATCCCTATTGAATAAAATGATTCCAAGATCCTTTATTTGTGCAATAATTGACCGGACTTTACCCCTACCATCAACCATTACATTTTCAAGGGGAGTAAACTCTTTACTGATTACAACTCTTTGTAACTCTTGGTTGAATAATTAATCATCACATGTTTAATTATTACCCTTAGCTTCAAGGTTCTAAACTCTTTAGGTAACCTTGTTGAGTATAACCAATCAAAATTGTAAAATTTGTTTTACCCCCACTCTCCTAAGATATAATATGACACCCAACTTTAGCATGACCCATCATAAATATCGAAGGTTTCATCGGGTTTTTGATTGGAAAAGCAACCTCAATATTACTGGGACCTAGATTTATTATGTTGTGATTAAATAGTGAATTCTAGCGCATCATCACAAAACATCAATAAAATCTAACATGCATAATAAACTGAATGCATAAACAAGACATAGCATGACCCCTAATCCTAAGAAAACTAATAAAGTAAATGCTCCCACTTGAACCTTCATGGATCTCATCCATCTTGCTCCTTTGGGCCTTCACTCCATGGATTTCTTGGATTAACTGCAACCTGTAATTTTACTCTATTCTATCTACTACTTAAATAAAATGAAATAAAATTACAAAAATACTTTATCAGTACGTAAACCGTACTAAGATTACAAAAATACATCACGATGCGCAGATCGTATTTAGTAATCTATTGGGCCATACTAGTCATTATATAGCAGTAAATAATATCATATATTATAAAGTGCCACATAATAAATCACTCATCATGCTTAAACTACAACATCGAATGTTCATAATTAAGGAAACATGGCACCAAAATATCTCATATTTTAATTAATGCAATTAGATAATATCATATATTATTCATGACCATCAATAAAATATCATATATTCTAAATTAGTCATGAGATAGAATCAAATCTTATTTTAATCTTAAAAGATAAATCATATTTATCCTCAAAGATTATCCTAACAATGTTAGGAAATTATATCCTAATTACTAGCCAATCAAAAAAATTTAAATCAATTATATCCAAAAATAATTATGGGATAATCACATTATTTAAAACAATCTTTATCTTTTTGGAATATGCTCAGAATATTCTAACAAATCCTATCCAAAATTAACAACTTTAATTAAGGATAATTATCAAAAACAACTTTTGAAATTTGATATTATCTCAAAATAAAATTAGATTTTATCTTGAAAATATTTTAGAACAAAATAATTTTAATAATTTTTTTTTTTTAATATTGCTGCTACCACGTCATCCAGGGAGTAATCCCCAACCAACGAAGCAGCTGCTTCTCGCAAACCCGCAACCGCAGCCAGGAGCAAACCCTAGCCACGACACTGCCGCATTCCTAACCACAGCCAGGAATACACCACGGCGCAACCAGCAACCTGACTGGAACTGTTCCAGCAAGACGCCGGCGCTACAACCTGAGGATTGTCCGCGCGTCGCAGCTAGGCCGGAGCCCAGCCACGAGCTGACCGCAACCTCCAGCAGTCAAGTGTGCAACTGTTGCACTTCGTTGCTGCCACCAGCCCGCGACTCACTGTGCCGCCAGTCCTCCAGCCGCGCCCTCCTTGCCCTTCTTTTCGACCATCTGGGCAGCCGCCGTGGCTCAACTCACGGTGGTTCGTCCACCCAACCACGGCTGCCCCCTCCCAACAACAAATCTTTTCCTTTTTTTTTTGAGAGTTTAATTTAATTAAACAACTTTTGCAAAATTAAATTAAATTAGGTCTATTGAATTAAAACATAACAATTATGCCTAATTCAATTTTGAAATCAAATTCACAATTTAATTTCAAATCTAGGGTTCTTCACAAAATTAATTCAATTTTAATCTAACTCTTAAATTAAAATATTTATTATACAAAAAATCATATTTTATGTATCAAATCAATCTAATTAAAATTATGAAGCATAAATTATTCGAATATCGTCAAAACTAAGCACAAAAATCAAAATTTAGGGCTTTATTTCAATTAAAGTTTTCGAAAAAACTAGGGCTAAAATCAGATTTTGCTAGAACAATTGAGCAATTAAATCATATTTAATCATATCCCAAAAATTAAATCTCCATTTAATATAAAGATTGAACCATAATTAATTATTCTCCCTCCTAATTGAATTAAAATTGTGGACTATCAATGAATTACAGTCAATATGCGTAAATGCAATAGGCTAGCTGATACCACTATAGGGAATTATAGGTACTACGCAGCGGAAAAAACATGAATCATATTCATACAGTACCTAATCCCAAGATCTAATGCATAACACATAAAGAACATATAATCGTACCTTTGAAGCGTGATTCCACGTGCGATCGAACAAGAACCTCAAGCGTGATTCCTCTAATTGGTCTACGGGCACAGATTAAGATCTCCACTAATGCTAGTTAGTTGCAATTGAACCCTTCAATTGACCTTCTATGGAGAAGTGCGAGCAACGAACCACCATGAACCACCACGAACCACCACACGCGCCACCAAGGTGGCCGGTCGTACGGACGAGGGGAGGAGAGAGAAAGTCGTGAGTTAGAGAGAGGAATTAGGGTCTTTGGGATTTTTTGCCTTGATGTCAAAATACACTGTGTGTGAATTATGGCTGCTTGCAAGCAACCCTAGGCATGGATCTTATTTATAGATCTCATCTCTAAATAAGAGCCCATGTCAAAAGCCCAAAACCTAATTCTCATCTAACTATGCTAGCCCAATCCATTTCATGATTAGTTAGTTGCTCATAAGGCCCAATAATGGGCCTCTTACTTGCTTAACCCAATACCCTTGTTCTGTGACCTCATAGGATCCATTCTAGTAGGCTTTGGACTATTTGACTAGCCCAAAGATCATTGATCATAGTCTAGCAACAGATAATGACGACCCAAAAGAAAGAACTTATTATCTCCATAATAGTGATCCTTGATATATCTAGTAATTGCACTTATCGAAGACACAATTCCTTCATGACCATCTTAGCAACCGGAGCAAAAGTTTCGGAGTAGTCAATACCCTCTTTTTTATGATTCCCAAAAACGACTAATCTGGACTTTAATCGTTCGATACTACCATCAAAATGGTAATTTATTTTATACACCCATTGGCTTCCAAGAGGTCGTTTGCCGGGGGGAAGATCCTCCATTGTCCATGTCCCATTTTTTTCTAGAGCCTGAATTTTAGTTTGCATTGATCGTCTCCAACCTGCATCCTTCATAGCTTCCTTGAAAGATCTCGGCTCTTTTCCAGAAGTAATAGCTGCAATAAAATTTCGATAATGTGGAGAAAAACTGTCACAATTAATATAATGCGCTATAGAATAAGAAGTACATGAGAGATGCCTTGGAGATGGAGTGTTAGACGATAAGAGAGAAGATGGACTATTTGCTATGATAGTGTGTGTAACATAGTCCCTCAAAAGAACACTTGGAAACTTTTCACGCATACCTTTACCCATTTGTGGCGTGGCATTGTTGTGGGGATTGTTGTGAGGATGACTTGAAGATGCGTCCATTGTGGAAGAAACTTGCTGCCCCCCCTGTCCGTGGCTGCTATTAGCCTGCTACCCCCCCCCCCCCCCCCCCCCCGTCCGTGGCTGCTGCTGGCAGCGCCACTGCTCTCACCCAAGCCAGCGCCCGCTGGTTTTCCAGTGGGTTGAGCAGTAGGTGCAGTGCTCTCAGCCAGCGGACTTCCAGCGAGCGATGGTTGCACTGGGGTGGCTGGAACCTTGGCCTCATGTTCTTGGCCTTGTGACATATGGCTTTGACCGAGCTCACAATCTTGAAATCCCACATGCACATCATCAAATTCATACGGCACTTCCATATTCATTGGAACAATTTTTTCCAGAAAAATATTTGATGAAATTGGATCAAGAAACGGAAACACATCTTCAAAGAATTTTACATCTCGGGACACAAAAAATTCCTTTGAATCAAGATCAAATAATCTCCAACCATTCTTCTGACAGGGTAAAGTCGTATCCCCTAATCAAAAGTAATTCCTAAATCCTCTAACTAATGTAGATAGGGAAGTAGGGTCGAATCCACAGAAAAACGAGTCTTTCTATTCCTAATTAATTAATATAATCTAGATTATGAAGAAACCAAAATATAATAATCGAAGGAAACTAAACTACTAAGAGTAAAAGTGGGAAAGAATAAAAGTAGGAGGAGAAACAATGAATAAAAGGCCTAGGGCATAGTTTCACCAATAAATAATATTCCAGGGTAAAACATAATACTCAATCATCAATGCATACATTAATCAGATCATAAAGGGCTTTCGCTACGTATTACAATCACACAATTAATTAATTTACAGTATTAAATCTCATCTCTCGAATCTTGACTTAACCATTTATAAATTAACCTGCCTATTGAAACTAGACCTAAACATCAATTCTCATCTGTCGAATCTCGAATCAATATTGTTAAACTCATGCATAAAAGATCTGCGCAAATCTAGTCACAGAGCATTAAATCAATCAATAGGAAATTAATCTAGCAGACAATTAACAACAATAAATTACCCCTTCATATTATTCATGGATCCCCGCAAACCCTAGAAATAAAACTACTCACACATAATAAAAACTAAACTAATCAAGGCAATAAAACAAGACATGATCAAAGGAATAAAATAAATAACTAACATTAAGAGAAGAGAAATCGTTACCAAAGAAATCTGGAATTAAGAATAGAGTTAAGAACAAAGTATATGAGAGAGAAACTAATCTAAAAGTTAAGTAGAGAGAGAAAATCTAAGAAAGAATTAAGAAAGAGTAAAAAGAAGATCCTAAACTCATTTTACGGAAAAGTATTTATACTAAGTAAGAATCCTAAACTAAAACAAACTTAAACGACGCTAATCGTCTCTTAACAATAACACGCGCCCGATCAGGCACGCCTTTTTCCTCTCAAGTATGAATCTCGCGCCCGGCCGGGCGCGAGTTCGGGCGCCAGCCTTGCTTCCTTCGCCCGGTCGGGCGCGCCTCCGGGCGCCAGCCTCTTTGACCGGACGACTCTCTTGGGCCACTATTTGGACTTCGATTGGGCTTCAATTCTTCGGGCCAATCTGGGTTTCCTCTTCAGGTCTTAAATACTCGGTCCAAATGCCCGGTATCACATATACCGAGCCCTTAATCACCGGTTCGATGACTCTAACCGGCCCTGGGCTATAGAATCTGGTCGTGCTTCTCCAACGCTCGTAATTGCTCCATAATATCTCGGGAAAATGCTCCAAAAGTGCAAATCCCTGCAAAAGTCAACCAAATCTACGAAAACACTAGAAAACACCAATTAATAATAAAAGTGGCTCTTAAAGAGCCAAAAACACTACTAATTATGACCAAGGGACGGGGGTAAAATACTATATAAAATAGACACATCAAACTCTCCCAAGCCAAACCTTTGCTTGTCCCTCAGCAAAGATCTCATCAATGAATAAATAAATATGCTTCACCCCAAAAAGTAAAAATCAAGCACAAACAATTCAGAATAAATCAAATAAACATGCTTCAAAATCAACCAATCAAATCCATCTAATTGCCCTTCTTCCCTAACAATTGTCAAATAGAGCAAACAACAAGAGCATATAGAATTCAAGACTAGTGCTCACACACTCAACTCTCATTTATGTGGCGACTAAAAGATGTACTCGATCGCTCTCCAACCAACCCCTTTATGTGAACAATGCCTTCCCAACTCACACTCTCGTGTGTTTAAAAAGACATACACTCAACCTATTAATCGACTCGAAATATGTCAAATCATAACTTGCATTGATAAACAACACTTTCACATTCATACAACTCTATGCACAAATGTCGGAAGGTCTTTAAAGCTTGTAATGTAAGGCTAGGGTAAAGGGTAGGAATCATTTGGGAACAAGTGAGAGAAAAGCTATGCTTAAGGGAGAAAATCCTAGTAAAACCCATGATCAAAATAAATAATGATCAACATCTCCTACATAACTCAACTCTAGCAAAAATCCACCAAACACAACTCCAAACAATATAAACAGTCCCAACTCTTACAATTTCACTCATAAGATATAATAATAAAGAAGTGGAGTGAATAAACAAACTTTATTTTCCAAACTTGAATTTTTCATTGAAGCTCAAAATTTTTCCTTCTTTTTGATCGACCTCCAACTAGAACATTTGAACATTGAACAATTTTTTTTTCTTTTAATTTTTTTTCTATTGAAGTTCACTTTTTTTTTCACTTTTTTTTCCTTGAACTTCTCTTTTTTTTTCATAACATCATACTTTTTTTTTCCCAAGAAAATATAACTTTCAAACTCATAAAAAATAAACATGATCAAGAATAAAATAACTTCTCAAAACCCACCCAAATTGTGCAAATAATAAACACACTACAAACTCCCTCACCCCACTCACTAATAGCTCCCCCAAGACAAGCTTGGGACTAGTAACCAATGGGGCAAAATAGGCTTATAATGTGGCTAATAAACAACAAAAAGTCAAGGCAACAACATGGGTAGCAAGAAGCTAGGGAACAAATGTATCTACAATCGTCTGGAGGCTACCTAAAATAATGAACGTCTTTGTCCTCCTCAATGTGCATAATAATGAGTCATATAAACATTACTTATAGTTGCAAACCAATACTCAAATTCATTGACATACCAGTAACTATCACACATTCCTAACCAAATCAACTAGTCAAGCACTATATTCACAAATAGTTGGACAAAATTGACTCATGTTAAGGTTTTAAGACAATCAAACATAAAATCATGATCAACTAATCCACAATGCTTATCATCATATACCAAGAATCAAAACAATATTTCTCAAGTATGGGGCACAGGGAAGCATGATTTATAATTCATTGGAACGTATTTTTGGATTTTTTTATTTTTCAATTTTTTTTTATTTTTCATATATAAGAAAGCAATAAAACTAACCTAGAAAGCAATAAATCTAAACTAAGAAAGCACACCAATAAAAATAAAAGAAAAGAGAAAAAGAAAGATACCAAATCCAAAATCTCCCCCAAGCCAGAATCAGACAATGTCCTCATTGGCTCGGGAACTAGTCCAGCATAGCTAGTCCTCATCATCCTTATCCATGGAGCCGAAACCTCCACCTCCACTGCCACCTGCACCAAATGCACCAGAAGAGCTACCACCAAAATAATCAGCATGAAAACTACTACCGTCGGTCCCCCGAAAGGAATGTCCTGGCCGTACCCATGGAAGGTAGAATAATCACTATAAATGTCATGGGCAGTGGGATCCCTATTGTATCCCTGGGGTGGAGGCTGAAACCAGTCAGGGTAGATAGCATCGTCGGGAATGTTGCCCTGACGAGCATAATCATCGTACATAGGGTAAAGAGCTCTACCCTGGTTCCTCTCTAGGTACCCTAACCTCTTGCCAATGGAACCTACCATCCACCTAAGGTCATTGTGGGAATGCTCGATACGTCCTAAAGTATGACCTATACTCTGAAGGTCCCAAATTGGGTCAAAGTCAACATGAGGGACAGGGGTAAGACATACGAGGTGCAGAAAATGCTACCTCGGGCTCAGGCTGGGGTGGTGGAACTGGTGGTGGTACTGGTGGTGCTTGCCCCCTAGCGTTGGCAACTAAAAGGTTGTATGTGTAGGATGCTTGCCCGGGGGGAAAGGCAGTCAAGTCAGGACTAGGTAGGGAAAAGATGGGCTAAGGCTGCTCGGTCCCAGTCCTATACACCAGTGGGGTGTCTGCTCACTGTCCAGTCGAACCCACCCCAACTCCTCAAAATACCTAGCAGTCATATAGGTATCCGGTCCATAGATGGTCAGTTGGTGGGGTCCACTCTAAAAAAAACCGGCCTTTTTCACTTCTATCCTAGTGATAAGGCCTCCTAGACGAATGGGGGTGCGAGACTGGGTACTGGTTGTGACATGTCTGCTCAGATGGTGGATGATGTACCTACCCATGTTCAGCTTCCCAAACCCATACACATAGTGTCCTATAACAACTAGTTCGTTGGTTTGGGCGTTATGGGGCTCATTCCTACCCAGAAAACACAAACTCGCAAATCTTTGCCAGATTTTTGGAATAGGGTGATGGATAGGTTTTGTACTAGCATGTTAGGGGTCGGAGGTAGGAAAACCAGTAAGAGCATGATAAATGTCACCCATTTTGTAATCAGCATGCCATTGGAATGGTAATTCAGAATTCAATTCAAACAATTTACAAAATTCCACATATGTTAAACTAATATTTCTATTGTTCAACCTAAAATATAAATTCGGCCCATTTCTACTATTTACAACTTTCAAAGAATACAAGAATTCACAAGTTAATTCACGGCATGTAGGATAATGCATGTCAACTAATTTTCTCATGCCTATGTCATTTAAAAATCGTTTAACAAAATCAAACAAACCATACGATTCTAAAGTAGGGCGGTGTAACCACCGTGAAGGAATTACCTCGCGCCCGACTAGATGTTCTAGCCGCTCCTTTTGCTCCTGGCTAGCAATACGGATCGTTGGCCAGTAGGGGAGTTATAAATCCGGGTCGTACTCCTCCCTCGAGCTAGAACTCCTTCCGAAAATCGATCGAGCCCTCTTTGAAGCCATAATGTGAAATGGGTATGAAAAAAAAATTGAATTAAATTTGAAAATTTATATATAGGATTGTAGAGGATGATGAGAGAATTAAGAATATGTAAAAATATTTGGATTTGGGTGAGAAATGAAGATAGAATCTTCGAGAGAAGGTAGAGGTTTTAAGGTTTTAGAGAGAGAAAGTTATGGAGGAAAAGAGAAATGAAGGAAGAAAGAAGAAGGAAGAAAAAGAAAAAGAAAAAGAGGTCAGGTGGCTCGAGCCCAGTTGGGCGGACCTGTCGGGCGATCTGGGTGATAAATTTTCCCTTCCTCTCACGCCCGGTCGGGCGGGCTCCGCCCAATCGGGCGATCTGTGCCCGAATTTTTCTTCATCTTTCTCGCCCGTTCGAGCGCCCTTCGCCCGGTCAGGCAATCTAATATACCCGTATACGTCAAATCTCGCGCACGATCAGGCGATCTTCGCCCGATCGGGCGAAAACACCCGATTTTTCTTATGTCGCTCTCGCGCCCGATCGGGCGATCTTTGCCCGGTCGGGCCCGAGGCTAATTTGACGATTTTTTTTACTTTCTTTTTTTCTTCATTTTTTGGCTAACTCTTGTCCTTTAAACCTGTACAAACACTCATAAAACCCATTAAATTCCCTCATCTCTCCTCTCATAAGAAAAAGAAAGAAAAACTAGTCTAAAAAGCATTAAAATACGGGTTGCCTCCCGCAAAGCGCTGGTTTATCTAGGCCCCGCACGACTTTCTTACCAAATACAAGAACTAGGACCCTCAACCTAACACTTGGTCGGGTGGTTTCTCACCCGATCGAGCGGTGTTTAGGCCACGACGCGGCTTCCTGACATACCCTGTGGGACGCCAATTCACTTTATCTGGTGGATCGTCCTTGACTTGGATTGGGTGCTCTTCAATGCTACGCACTAAAGATTCCTCTTTGATCGAGGGTTGCTTCAAATTGTCATTGCATTTGACACTTGCAACTCGATCTGGTGGAACACTCACCGTATTTGCACAACTTGCTTGTTTGATTCCACCTTTTCATCCTCAAAAGCAAGTCCGACAGTGTAGAGGGCTTTTTCTATCGCATCAACTTCCTTATGCCATTTGTCTATCTCATCTGAAAGGGATGCAACACAAGATACCACCCCCAAGGGATCTTTTACAAGAGCTTGGGGCTTGTTAGAATAATTATGAACCACATTAACACTAAAGCACTTCTCCTCTTTCATGGGGCTTTTAGGGGTATTATTAAGATTAAAAATAATTTTATCGTCCCTTACTGATAGTGTTAATTTGCCACTTCTCACATCTATAACTGCTCCTGCAGTGTTAAGGAATGGTCTACCCAAAATGATTGGGGTTTGCATATCCTCAGCCATATCAAGAACAACAAAATCAACAGGTATATAAAATTTACCTACTCTAACGGGAACATCCTCTAAAACACCTAAGGGGTATTTGAAAGAACAGTCGGCCATTTGTAGAGTAATATTAGTAGCTTTTAATTTACCCATATTTATCTTGGAACACAGATAATGGCATAACACTAACGCTAGCACCCAAATCACACAACGCATTATCAATCATTAGATTGCCAATGTGACAAGGGATAGAAAAACTACCCGGATATTTTAATTTAGGTGGAGATTTTCTTTGAAGTACGACACTACACTCTGCAGTGAAAGCTACTGTCTCTACCTCACTAATAGACCTTTTTCTTGTCAATATTTCCTTCATAAATTTTGCATATGCAGGAATTTGTGTGATTAGTTCAGTGAAGGGAATCGTTAACTTCAAATCTTTTACCATCTCCAAGAACTTACCAAACTGCTTATCCAAATTTGTTTTCAAGTGACGATTGGGGAATGGAAGTTTGATAACTAGATTTGGAGCATTATTGCTCTTATCTGGAGTGGCCACCTTCCCTGGAGTCGTACCCTGCAATGTAGAATTAGATATATTAGTACTATGCTTTAGCCTTGCAGACTATTAGCTACATTGTCAGGTTTAACGGAATCAATATTAGCATTATTTATTGAAACAGGTTCATCATCTCTGGGCATAGGGAGCCCTTCAAGTTTGAACCACTCCTTAGAGTAATTGCATAAGCTTGATCCGTAGGCCTGGTCGGCTGTGCTGGAAGAGTTCCCTGTTGACGAGCTTGTAGAGTAGCGGAAAGTTACGCAATTTGATTATCTACAATTTTATTGTGTGCTAGGATTGAATCAATTTGGGCATCCCTACTCTCCATGTGATTCTGCATATTAACCAGCATTGCTCTAATTTCTACCAAAGCAGGGTCGGAAGATGAGGAGGATTGTTGTCGTTGGTTCTTCTGGCCAGCATTGGGGTGGTAATATTTCTGCTGTTGTTGTTGTGGCGTTTGTGGTTCTTGTGGTGGTGGAATTTGAACATTAGTACTCCGGTAGGAAAGGTACGGATGATTCCGGTACCCAGGATTGTAGGTGTTGGATATGGGTTATTCTGCCTATAAGCTTGAAAGGCATTAACTTGCTCCACGGAACTCCTACAATCTTGTTCCCAATGACCTAAAATTCCACAATATTCACAAAAAGCCTCATTAGCATTATTATTAATTGCAGAAACATTAGCTATATTAGTAGTGCTGAGATTATCTAATTTCTGGCAGATAGAGGTTAATTGAGTTTGCAAAAAGGATACAGAGTCAACACTATGTTTCCCCTTGTTAGCAAAGCCTCTAGGATTCCCATATTGGAAATTATGTATCGCCATATCTTCAATAACCTGACCTGCATCATCAACAATAAGATTCATAAATCTCCCACTAGCTGCAAAATCTAAGATTATTCTAGATGAATTTCCAATGTCATTATAAAAGGCTTGGATTAACTGCCATTGTGCCAAATTATGGTGGGGGAATTCTCTTTGTAGGTCCTTGAACCTCTCCCAAGCCTCATATAGAGTTTCATCGGCTTCTTAGGCAAAGTTCTGAATTACACTTCGTAGTACGGCTGTTCTCTCTGCAGGATAATATTTGTTATAAAAATTCAAAACAAGAGTTTCCCAGTCAATTATACCAAGTGCAGTTCTATTTAAACCATTAAACCATAGTTTGGCTTTTTCCAGTTAAAGAAAAAGGAAAGAGAATCTCCCTGATTTGGTCTTGTGTGACCCCAACTTGCCTGATGGTATTACAGTATTGACAATAGTCTACAATATGAAGATTTGGGTCTTCACCCTTAGCTCCACTAAATTGCTTCCTTTCTATCATCGTTATAAATTGGGGTTTAATCTCAAATTGTACCCCATCAAGAGCTGGAGTGGGAGTAAGGTGTGGAAAATCTGTAAGATTTTGTTGTAAGTAATCACTAAGCTTCTTTGGAGCCGTCATCTCTAATTCTAGATCTGATGATACCTCTGAATCGCTAGAATCAGTTGGAGGATCTCGGTGATTATTATTATCACCAGAATCCGCCAGAATTTGCTTGTAGAAATTCTTCTGTCTATGGAAGGATCGTTCGATCTTAGGATCGAATGGGATGTACCCTGATCTGGAGCACCTGAGCATAAACAAAAAACTAATCAGAAACAAAAATAAAATCGTTTCCCCAGCAACGGCGCCAAATTTTGACAGGGTAAAGTCATATCCCCTAATAAAAAGTAATTCCTAAATCCTCTAACTAATGTAGATAGGGAAGTAGGGTCGAATCCACAGAAAAACGAGTCTTTCTATTCCTAATTAATTAATATAATCTAGATTATGAAGTAACCAAAATATAATAATCGAAGGAAACTAAACTACTAAGAGTAAAAGTGGGAAAGAATAAAAGTAGGAGGAAAAACAATGAATAAAAGGCCTAGGGCATAGTTTCACCAATAAATAATATTCCAGGGTAAAACATAATAATCAATCATCAATGCATACATTAATCAGATCATAAAGGGCTTTCGCTACGTATTACAATCACACAATTAATTAATTTACAGTATTAAATCTCATCTCTCGAATCTCGACTTAACCATTTATAAATTAACCTGCCTATTGAAACTAGACCTAAACATCAATTCTCATCTGTCGAATCTCGAATCAATATTGTTAAACTCATGCATAAAAGATTTGCGCAAATCTAGTCACAGAGCATTAAATCAATCAATAGGAAATTAATCTAGCATTAACAATTAACAACAATAAATTACCACTTCATATTATTCATGGATCCCCACAAACCCTAGAAATAAAACTACTCACACATAATTAAAAACTAAACTAATCAAGGCAATAAAACAAGACATGATCAAAGGAATAAAATAAATAACTAAGATTAAGAGAAGAGAAATCGTTACTAAAGAAATCTGGAATTAAGAATAAAGTTAAGAACAAAGTATATGAGAGAGAAACTAATCTAAAAGTTAAGTAGAGAGAGAAAATCTAAGAAAGAATTAAGAAAGAGTAAAAAGAAGATCCTAAACTCGTTTTACGGAAAAGTATTTATACTAAGTAAGAATCCTAAACTAAAACAAACTTAAACGACGCTAGTCGTCTCCTAACAATAACACGCGCCCGATCGGGCGAGGCGCCGCCCGATCGGGCGTGCTTTTTTACTCTCAAGTATGAATCTCGCGCCCGGCTAGGCGCGCCTTCGGGCGCTAGCCTCTTTGGCCGGGTGGCTCTCTTGGGCCACTATTTGGACTTCGATTGGGCTTCAATTCTTCGGGCCAATCTGGGTTTCCTCTTCGGGTCTTGAATACTCGGTCCAAATGTCCCGGTATCACATATACCGAGCCCTTAATCACCGGTTTGATGACTCTAACCGGCCTTGGGCTATAGAATCTGGTCGTGCTTCTCCAATGCTCGTAATTGCTCCATAATATCTCAGGAAAATGCTCCAAAAGTGCAAATTCCTACAAAAGTCAACCAAATCTACGAAAACACTAGAAAACACCAATTAGTAATAAAAGTGGCTCTTAAAGAGCCAAAAACACTACTAATTATGACCAATGGACGGGGGTAAAATACTATATAAAATAGACACATCATCTTCCCAAACGGATAGCCAACAAAAACACATTTTCGACTCCGACTTGCAAATTTATCACCCTTAGTTTTTTTTATTGTGAGAAAAACAAAGACACCCAAATGTATGAATGGTAGTATAAGATGGGTTTGTGCCAAAAAAAATTTCATAGGGAGATTTATTGTGCAAGAGAGGGGAAGGAGTTCGGTAAATTAAATGTGCGGCAGCAAGAACACTTTCGCCTCAAAAATATATAGGCAAATTAGCTTGAAATCTCAAAGATCTACCTAAATTATTTAAAATATGTTTGTGTTTCCTCTCAACTCCACCAGTTGTGGGGTTCCAACACAGAAAGATTGAAATAAAATGCCAGTTGCATTAAAAAGAAATCACGCAAACAATTAAATTCGGTTTCATTGTCACTCTGAACTATTTTAATTGTTTGAGAAAACTGTCTATCCACCATTGCCACAAAAGATATGAACATTCGGAATACCTACGTTTTATCAACAAGCAATTAAATCCAAACAACACGAGAGAAATCATCAACTATAGTAAAAAAATATCGAGCACTACAAGACGATGCATGTCTATAAGAACCCCATAAATTACAATGAATTTTTTCAAATATTCTAGAGGCTTTATTCTCACTTAAAGGAAAACTAGATCTAGGGTTTTTAGCACGAAAACAAACTTCACATGCTTTATTTAAACTACCCCTACAATTATGAACGGGAGGGAGAAGTTTTACAACTTTTTTCCGACGGATGACCCATACGCTTGTGCCATAACTCTAGCAACGTCGAAGATTCAGAAACAACCACATGTTGGACCGAAGCTCGTCCATCGAAATTAAACAGTCCATCTCGCCTAACGCTCGTTCCAATCAGCTCCCTCGTCTGGTCCTTTATAGCACACATATTAGAGTTAAATTGGACAATGTAATTTGTATCATCTATCAATTGAGATACCAAAATTAAATTGCAACATAAATCAGGGAAATTTAACACATGATTAAGACAATTTATGACGATAATTGAACTGAGCCTTCCTTTATGGCGTTTACAGTTTTGCCATTCGGAAGTCCCACCGGACAATGAGAGATGGTTCGAGTATCAAATAACCATTTTTCTTTGCTTTTTACATGCCTAGATGCACCTGTGTCAACAATCCACAAATCATTATCAAACTCACCATTCAAACGATCATCGGGAATTTTGGTATTACCAAGAAAACCAGTGATTGCTTTCCATTGTTCTGCTGTAAAAGTTTGTGAGGGAGGACCCGAAGTCCGATTTTGACTCCACTATAGGTCAGCTTCTTCCCTCAAGTAATAAACAACATTATTAACCTTCAATTCTTTAGGACAGTTAATGGATCAAACAACTTGTCAAATTCCCTTATCCAATTCTCCAAACTAGCAGGATCCTCCTTCCCAAGGTAAGTGGGTGGTTTTACAGCTGCTACCCTCTTAAAAACTTCCCCAAATTGATCTAAGTCGTTGCTACGATTCCCCTGACTCACCAGCTAGCTCATGCTTTGAGCAATGGTAGTTAGCTTCCTAAGAGTAGAGCTCATTTTGAAACCAGTGCGTCTACTATTTTCGGATCTTAGAGACATCCTGAATAACTTAAAATAACAAATACACATTTATTATATAAGAAAATTTCATAAAACTCTTATTAAAGATTGAAACTCCATATTTAGCCATATAGGCTTATTAAAATAATTAATTCATCTTGTCACTACAAATTCATAAGGGCCACTTTAGTTAGCTTACAAAACAAAACAACTTGCTATTAATGGAAGAAATCAATCAATTATTATTCTGAAGTTCTACTCTTGGTCTTAGCTTGCTGGATCATCTTTCTGGCCACGTCACCTGTGTTTCCTGTGGAAAGCTGAGAGGAATCAGGTTCTACAGGTTTAGCCATGTGGGTTGGAATTTGGTTACATTCATGCAAGAAGGTAAGATAAAATTCACTGTAAATTGGGCTACGGCACGAGCCATAGCTAGAGTTGCGGTTTGGGCTAACATAGGGGCTAGGGTTACGGTTTGTACTGTGTTTTGGACTAGATACTCGACCTCTTGGGACAAGAGGTTCAAGAGAATGAGGTGGGGATTCAAGTCATTTGGGTGAGGGATTTCTAAGTCATCGGATGATGTATAGTCAAGATGCAAACGTGGAGGTGGTAAGGGTGGCATATCATAGTTCATATTCCTGTGTCTTTTTATATCAGTAGCATGCCAAACAATGTCTGTTATAAAGTCACGCACAGATATAGCATCCGATTTTACTAGCTTTTGATCAAAGAAATGTCTTCTAACAGTTTCCATCATCTGTAATAACACAAACTATTTAAGTAAGCAATTCAAATTTCCTCAAGGATAAATCCAAAATGAATACCAATGGAACCAAAATTCCATAACCACACAAATAACTAGACGACCCTAATTATACTTAGACTAATGCACATTAGGTGTTTACAAAATCAAATAGTTTCAATTCATTTTGTTTTCGAAAATAATGATGTACTCGATTCTTGATATTGGACGGTCGAGCTCGCGTCTCCCAGGAAAGTTACCTACAGCGTCGAAGTGAGTCTTTCCTAGACAGAGAGTCGTACCCATTATAGGCCTCCGAAGAGAACCCGAGCATCCTTTTCTCAATCATCTTTCCAAATAAGAAAATAGTTTTTATAGAAAATAATTTTACTTCGAAGAATGCGAAACTCTATCTATCCTATATGCCCATCTTAAGTCTACCCATAAGTTTTATTTCTCAATTTTAATCTTTCTTAGACCCGGAAATTTGATACCACTTTGTAACACCCCCAAATATCCCTCTACGTAATTACTATATTTATACGTATACAAATACCGAAGAAGTAGACTTGGGCGTATTATCGCCACGTGAAAACGTAAGGCTTACTTAATTACTCAAATTGCAGCGGAAAAATAACTAACTTTTATTAACAATGATATGAGTAACCATAATAACTGTTTCAAAATAATCTAATAAAAACTCCACACATAAATAAAATTAACTCCTAACTATGTAATCCCAATCCCGACTCTAGTATGCGCACGAACAACTCCACACCTGAAATCAAGACTGCTTACCAAAAATGGTAAACAGGGCGAATCAAAACAAAAAGGAAAACAAATTAGCAAAAACGCTAAGTAAGTATAAGTGCAAGGCATGTAAATACTTTTAATAGTCAAACATGCTTTCGAAATAACCATTTGACTTGTCACAAGTCACATTCAAAATTAGACTTTCTAAAATTAAACCTTCCAAGGGTAGTAATGATCATCATTAAAAACTTTACAATTTTAAGAATATAATTCCAAACCAATTTTCCTCACCTAAGTGTGCACACCCCCCAAGCAAGTTATACTATACTCGAGGAAAGACCACATCATACAAAGTTCATGGTCTTACTTAACCAGTCCCGGGTAGAGGGACAATTAAAATATCAAATACTCAGGCTCATAATGAGCTGCAAATTAATTGAATCAAGTGATTTATAAATCAAACAACTTTTATTAAATCGATCAACACTTTTAGAGATCAAACCTTCAAATCATAAAATTATATACTTTAACTTGTCATGAAAATTGTTAACTTAAATATTTATACACAACATTTATTCAAACAATCATTAAAACAAACATTATACAAAACACGCATTGTATCAAGGACCTAGCCACCTATGCGTACCTTGATCACGAGAATAATAAGGTACGACTACTAAACTTGACCACAATCGAGGGATTCCTCCTACACAAATAAAATAACCTTAATTAATATAAGGTTAACAAAATAACACAAAACCATAAACACCCTTCTATTGTGCATGAACTACCGAAATATTATCCTTTTTAATCAAAACTTTTATAACTTATGGTAGCTAATACTAAAACAAGTGACATTAGTATATAAAAAAAATTGTGACGTTACTACGTTAGTATCAAAATCAATAGTATTTTAGAAATATTGGTAATGGTAATAAGAGGCAGAGTTCAATTTTTCTTTTTGTTTGTTGTTGTTATGCGGCAAAGGAGGGAGTACAGATTAATGTACGCACTTGCTGGCAACAAGTCACGGCAGCAACGAGTGGCAGTGAGGTGGTGGTCGGCGGCAGTGGCGGTGGCAATGACGAGGTAGTTGTTTGGTGGCAGCAACTTGGTTGCGGGTTGTGGAGTTTATTTAAGCTAGATAGAGGAAGAAGAGGGCGAGATGAGATAGAGAGTAGAGAAGAGAATTTCTGATTTTTGGTGTGAATAAGTGGGAAGAATTAAGGGTCTATTTATGGTGTTGAGGGTGTAGAAAGGATAGAGCTTAAGGTGTGATATGATTACTATAAAATGTGATAAGTTTTTGGGGTTGTTAAGGTACTTGAATAAAATTAAGTCTAGATTAATAAATAAGAAAGTTAAAATGGATATACATATGGTTGGGAGAAGGAAGATAAGAACAAAATGAGATAATGAAGAAGAGGATTAGAAGTTAAGTTAAAATATACTTATTAACAAACTAAAATGATAAAATCCATTCTTAAAATCATCAGCTTCAATTCACGTTTCAATTTTATTTTTTTTAATAAATGAAAATCATACTTAAATAAGTAATTAGCAAAAATATAAATATTTTAGATAATATTAAAACTAAGTTAGTTGTAAATCATATTAGATATTATCTTTAAAAACTCTTGAAATTGCTAGTACGAAGTATAAAATATAAACCGACCTTTAAAAGATAATTAAGCCTATATTATTAATTTAGAAATCCGAAAATAATTAATTATTCATATGATTAAATACTTATATTTGACGCCAAAATTTAAAATTTATTTTGGCTCCAAATTAAATAATTTAATAACTTTCCAAATATTTTCTAAAAATTCAGGTATTACAAATACGCTCTGTCAAGGGATGGCAGGGGATCCTGTGATAGGATGTTGGTGCTAGTCTGAGCATAGTGGTCGGTATTCAAGCCCATCAAGAACTCATGAAGTCGAGTGTTCTCTCGCCGTTTCTCATGTTCCACACCGACTGTACAATTCGCACAACAGGAACAAATAATTATTGGCTCATGATTGTTCAATTCCTCCCAAAAGGCAGTCAATTTACCAAAGTAGGAAGCAACAGACATATACTTCGATTGCTCACACTTCGTTATTGAGGCCTTCAACTGTTGAATTTTAGGTCCATTAACAGTGGCAAACCTCTTCTTGAGAGTATTTCATAACCTCTTTGCATCTTTGTACTTGGACAAAGTACTCTTGACTTCGGGATCAATAGTATTCATGAGCCACAAAATTAACATAGCGTGAATTGTATTCCAATCCGATTGTGTACACGGAGAGGATGGAGTGTTGTGATTGTCCCATCGAGAAAGACAAATTTACGGCGTGCTTCCAAGGCGGTTTGAACATCATTGGCTCATTCATCGTAATTTTCTCCACGAAGTCAGGTCGGTGTGATGAAATCCCCAAATCTGTCATGAGGACCCAGGTAATATGGAGAGGTTATGACGATTCATGGTGGCGGCGGTGGTGGAACATCATCACCGGCCATGGTGATTTAAGGTTTTGTTATGTTTTGATTTTTTTTTTTTTTTAGAGTATCCTAGCGACTGATACCATGTCAAAGTAGGGCTTCAAGCTTGCCCTGATTCATTCAATTGATTTCAATATATAGAGTACATTGTTCCTAAACATATCAAAAGATATTCAAGATAAACGTCAGCTTATAAACTAGGAAACAAATATATATGATAATAATCACAAAGATATGTTAATATTTCCTAATATTCCTAACAACACATGTTTATTGTTATTATCATGAAAAATTCTCTAGTTCAATAAGTTAATTTTATTATAATTATTATTATTATTATTACCTCCATTAATAGTTATTTGTTACTTTGGCAACTTTGGGATATTATTTGTGAAATATAAAATATTTCAAATTTACAAATAACCGTTAACGGAGGTAGTATATGTCATCCAATTTCTTAATAATCAAAAGAAATAAAAAACATACAAAATATGATGGTGTGCAATATTAAAAAACATTGGTGTGGTAGTGATGGCGTGCAATAATAAAATGTAGAGGTACTTGCATTATTTTCCCAATGCCTACATACAAAACAGAAAATGAGGATTTAGAGTTCCAAGTAATAGTAGTGTTGAATTGGTTGTAATTTTTTTTTATATAGTTTTTTGATGAAATTCCAACTTAGGGAATAATCAGCTCTCCCAATGCGACAAATATACTCTTCATACCCCTTGGGTTCTGCATTCTACTACTTCTAGGTACGCTATGTTTTTTTAAAAAAAAAATAAAAAATTCATTTGTTATTATTGTACTCTGTACTATATTTAGAATACATCAAAAAAATAAGTACTATATTTAAAATTCATTTCGGTATATGTTAATTTTCATTAAAAACTTTGTGTTAGATAAGTACCAGTATTTTGATTTTTAAAACCTTGATAATGTAAGGCTTGTTCTGGTTTTTTAAATTGAGATGAACTGAACTGAACTTATTTTAGTTGAACTGAATTGAATTGTCTATGAGAGAAAGAATAGGAACTGAACTGAGGTGGGATGAACTAAGGTGAGTTGAACTGAATTGAACTAAATTAAGCTGAAGAGAACATGCCCGTAGTCAATCGAGATAGAGTAACCTATAAGGTTGTAAATGATGGAGTATGATAGAGTAAATAATTTTATTTTTTTTAGTAATTTCTTGAAACTCTATCCCTACCTTATAAAAAGTAGAAAGTTGTTCTTATGAATAGTGCACGGACTTTTATACCCTTCAAAATGTTATTTTACCTTTGTACCCTTATTTACCCTTCAAAATGTATTTTACCTTTGTACCCTTATTTGTAATTTTGTACTCCAACAGCCCAACTTCAAATTGTTCTTACCCGTCTACATTTCCTTACACATTTGAGCTTTCTCTCCTCCTCTCCATGGCTCCATCTCTTTAAAGCTTTTAACTTTCTCTCTCCACACTATCATTGCCATTTCCAAGTACTAAATTCCACATCTTTGCTCACCACCTTCCCAAAATTCCCAAATCAAATTGTGGCCAACAAAAAAATGACAATACCAATATATAGCAGTTGTTTAATATTGTTAGCCTCTGTGGTGGATTAGGAATTGGTCGTTTCGGTTTCATCATTGATGATTCTCTCTATTTCGTATTGTACCACCACAATTAAGTAATGCTAATATCAACACTGCGAAAATAAACAAACAACAATGCTAACATTTGTTCCTTTTCTGCATTATCATTTAAAAACCTAAGAATTATATTCTACAGTGACTCTACATAGTATTTCAATTAACGGAATCCCCATATACAAATAGTAAAATAAAGATTTTTTTTTTCAATATACGAGATATTTCACACATAACATTCAACTCAGCACGACTACAAACAAACAATGCCTAAGCAATAGAAATACTACCTCCGGTTCAATGTACTCGCAACAAAGGGGTATTATTTGTGAGACATAAAATAATATTTTGTTGCGAGTAAATTAAACCAGAGGTAGTATGTTCCTTTGCCGGTCTTTTATTCCTCCATGTGAAGTGCAAACACAAGACAAGTAAAATTAAGTTGCAAAGGCTAGCCATTCCGCGCGCAACGCGCCCGTTGGCTGCCCTAGTTGTTATGAAAAGTAGAACGTTTGGATTATACGAGTATCGCATGTGCATATAATATTATATGGAGAATCGGAGAACATTAATACACCCGATTTTTTAAGCATAGCTTTCATTTGTTGCATGGTACATCCAATATGGTTTTAGGTTTTGGGCCATATTATCAAATAATGAGAATAATAACATTAGTTATTACTTCCTTCGTTTTATTTTAGATGCAACACACCCTTTAGCGTGGTAATGAAGAAAGGTGGGGTTTACATGAGTGGTTGTTAGGAGTGTAATTTAGTGGGCCATGTGCTTTAAATAAGGGAAATAGTATACATAGTAGTTTTTTCCTAAAGTAACTTTTTTTTATAATGTGTTGCAAGTATTATAACATTTCTTTTTTAGGGAAATGTTGCAAGTAAAAAAAAACGGAGGAAGTAATATTTTAGAAACCATGGTGCAATTCCTTTTTTAGTGGCACAAGCCTTAGCCAAGGGCATAGGCCATAGGGTGTAGGCGCACTACAAATACTTTATAGATTCGGTGTCGTAAAAATTGTATAATAACTTAAAGGCTCAAATTACGCCCACCCATGCACACGTAAAGCGGCACACTTTATATAGCTTTGCTTAATTAGCTTAACACAACCCACCTCCATGGGGAAAAAAAAACAAAAAAACAACCAAAACGTTGTTTAGTTTACCTTATTTTTATTTATTTTAGAAAAAATAAGTTCAGATCAGAAAAATAAGTTTAGATTAAATCATTGTTTTATGTGCAATTTTTTATCGCTAAATATCTTTAATTTCGTAATAAAAAATTATGAAAATAACATATTAATAAAGTACACGTTATTACGAATTTAACAAGACTCCACTTGATATATTTTTTCCGTATAGATTATCGTATATTTAAGGTCAAATTTGACATTCATATCAGATAAGATCAGACTAGACCAGACCAGACCAGATCAGACCAGACTAGACCAGATCAGATAAGCAAATATAAGGCGAACTAAACAGGGCCTAAATCTTGGTAATATAGTTCGCTTTGAAGCTTGTCCTGCACGGAATTGTTTTTAGACTTCGAACCCAAAAAATCTCATACTAATGAAGTGTGTTTCTACTAGGAAAATTTCTTTTCCTTTCTTTTCACGTGAGACTTGAATTTGCCTCTACCATGACAATTCACAATCACCTATCAATTAGTGTATCATTTATAAGCATAAAAAGATGTATTGATGAAATGTATGTTATTATAGAAGAATGTCAAAGGGAATACAATCAAATATGCTCCATTATCATGTACAATATGGCTAGTGGTGACTTTGAAGTAAATCGAGCACTATATTATTGAAGAGAATATATGTTACACTTGCTATATTGTTTCTTTTTTTTTTTTTTTTTTTTTTTTTTTTTTGTGTTGTACTCAATGTATGGTATATTGGTATCAGGTCAACTGCCATTAGTTTAATTTAGTGAGTATTGAACAATGAAACTATTTACATAAAAAGAAATGTAATAAAATACTTCCGACATAAGAATTTATTTAAGCATTAAATTGACCGTTAAATTAAAAAAACATTTGTTGGGTAAAATTTTCATAGAATTAGCAGTGCTATAAATTAACAAATTTTGCTTTCAAAAAAGAAACTAAATAGTTATGAGTTGTATAAGAGAGTAGTTGCTATAAAAATTAACTACTTCATAGTTATTTTAAGAGGAGTGTGAGAGGTGTCATAGACTCATAGTATGAGTATTTTGCATCAAAAACATCTTCTTTTTTTTTTTTTTTTTCTTTTTTGAAAAAGCATCAAAAACATTCTAACATATACTCTAAAAATTCATTTTATAGTATAGTTGGTGGAGTGTGAAAGGGGTGAATTCTGATATGTTAGATTAGAGCATCATCTCAACCAAAAGTTTAAGCTAATGTTTGAGGTCTAATAATGTGTTTTATACTCTATCACGCCCCCTTATAAAGGAGGGGTGGATGAGATTCGAACCCGTGACCTTTGTGTCACATTGACTCTGATATCATGTTAGGCATGTTCTCTTATGTTGAAATTCAGTTCAGTTCAGTTTAGTTCAGCTCAATTCAGTTCAGTTCAGCTGAGCTCCTAATTTCCTCCTCTTGTAAAATATTCATTTCAATTCAGCTGAGTTCAGTCAATAAAAACAGGCCCTTAATGGACCATCTTAATCAAAAGGTTAAGATGATGGTTAAGATTCAGGAATATGTTTTATACTCTATATATCATGACATTTAGTTGGCTTAGGTCTATTTTAAATTTGATTCGTGCACTCTTGCTAAATTATTGTGTGATTGTGCCTTTTTATTTTATTTTTTATTTTTTAAGTGCTCCATTGAGGATTTTAATACTATTTACTAAATATATTTTGACCAATATTGTGAATTATACATAAGAAAAATATAGTATTTTAGATATTTGTTAGAATCATCTCAACGAGGTTCTGCTCTTTTAAGCTGTTTTTCTCTACTTTGTAGAAATCTGCTATGCTATGCCATGTCTTGCTCTGCTATGTCCTACTGTGTTCTTCCCGGCTCAACTTAAATCTGCTTTGCTCTATAGTATGTTGGAAGCCCTGTTCAGCTCTGCTAATCCTTGCTTTGCTTAGAAGATCAAAAGAATAGAGCTTGAGTAGATAATTAATATTCAATTATTACAGAGTATAATTTATAATTAATGATAATTAAAAATATTATTAATCATATCTGTCATGTTACTAAGAGGTATTTAAAAAAAACGAAGGAAGTATAATACTTTTTTTTTTTTGGAAAATTTGCAAATTGCAGCCATTTAAAGTTCGTATTTTGCAAATTGCAGCCATTTAAAAAAAATTGCAAATTGCAGTAAAAAAGTTCGTATATATTGTAAGTTGCAGCCTGATTCAACTTTTTCATAGGTTTACATGCGAAAAATATTCGGTTAAGGTTTTAGGGGTCATTTTAGCTCTTAGGGGTCCAAATTGAGCTCGGAATTAGCAAAAAATAACGTAAGTGTCTCTTTTTACAGTTTTCCACAAATCGATACATTTTTGTTACACAAAACGAGGCACTTGCGTTATTTTTTTTTGCTAATTCTGAGCTTAATTCGAACCCCAAAAAGCTAAAATAGCCCGTAAAACCTCAATCAAAGATTTTTCGACATGTAAACCGATAAAAAGGTTAAATTAGGCTGCAATTTACAATTTATACAAACTTTTAGGCTACAATTTGCACTTTTTTTTAAATGGCTACAATTTGCAAAATTACAAACTTAAATGGGCTGTAATTTGCAAATTTCCCTTTTTTTTTTGCAATACTCCTTCCGTGCTTTAATAAGTGTTACACTTACCAAATTCGGTTGTGTTTTAATAAGTGTTACACTTTTTTTTTGGCAAAAAACTATATTAAAAAATTATATCTCTCTCCTCTCATGGTCCCCACCCAAACCCATTACTTATTTTTTTTTATTATATTTTTCCTCTCATTCATTACTTTTCAATTAACTATTAACCCTACTATTTTTCTTTTACAATTTTTTAATATTCCAACTACCTTACTTACCTTTTATTTTATTTATGTCAATTAAATTGCCTAAAACTATATACCAGTCAAACTGTAACACTTAAAAATATACGGAGGAAATAACAGTTTTAAGCCAAGTGGCCCAAGTTATTCGAGTCAAATTTTAACACTTTTATATGTGTGACCCACGTAGGTTCATGGCCAACACATGTATAGGAGATTATTAGGAGTAAAATAAAATTTTTGGCACCAAAAGCCAACAATTCCTATAGACAACTCAAGCACGTGATCTGCTAAAATACCTTTTCTGTAAGATTTTTTTTGTACCAAAGTACAGTATTTTTATAAAATTTATTTTACTCGTAATTTTCTAACTCACTAGACATCTAATTGTTCTCTCTGCTAATTTTCTGTTAAATAACCCATACATCCCCTCAATCCAATCACCCTATTTTATTGTTTTCCCTTAAACTTTTTTATAACACAGAATCATTCTGTTGTCCTAACAAAAACTTTATTATGAATACGAATAATTATTTAAAGTACTCCCAACAATAAATAAGAAATTAAGAATAACAATATTAAGCATAACGGAGTAGTACTCGTATTTATTACGGAGTATTTAGTTGGATGTCATGTATCATCATACATTATTCATACGTAGTGTATTATTCTTATACTAGTATACTTTGTTGAATTGATCTTTGAAAATTTATGTGTAAAAAAAAACTTTGAAAATTTAGATTGGAATTTTTTATCCATAGAATATCTCCATTTTTTAAATTGGATTACTTGGTAATGTGCGGAGTTTTAGAAGAGTATTAGTTCGTATAATATTGTGAATGGCTAAATAATTTATTATAAAGAGTTGTTAAAATAAGATGAAACCAAGAAAGAAAAATTATGTGAGAGAATATTATTATTTAAGTAGGGACCTTGGGAAAGTAAAAAATGATATAAAGTATAAAATTATCAAATATAGAAGTGCTACATTTAAAAAACCACCCATAAAAAGGAACTCATGCATTAAAAAAAAACAAATCGGAGGGCGTATATAGTAAGGCCCTAAATGTCAATTATCATAAGCACACTCGTAGTATAATTCATATCTAATTGGTCCAAATACAAGTATTGAGTACCCTCTCGTTTCGTAATAATCACAACACTTTGACTTTTACACTATTTATATACTCTCCCGTCCCATATTTTTTTTTATTTTTTTTGGTGTTTAGAGAGCCACAAGGGCGGGTAATGAGAATCGATCCCAAAATCTATTGGAATCGGGAGGGGAACTCTAACCACTTGAGCTACCCCTCACTCCCACTCTCCCGTCCCAATACATGTGATGTTACTATTCATGTATTAGGTTTTACCATAATTTTTTATTAACATGATAAAAATATATTTTATTATAAAATATATGGTTAGATAGGTTTTAATAGAAAGTTGCATAATATAATTTTCATTAATATATAATTATATAAAAATAAAGTCAAACTAGTGCATTGGTATGTGTGCAATGTTTGAATGCGTCATCTGTAATGAGACAGAGGGAGTATTTACTAGTTTGATTTTTTTTAAATGCATATATTAGTAATATTACCATATACTACATATATTTTTAGGTTAGTCTTTATTTATATTTTCATTAGATCAAGTTTTTACAAATCCTTAGCAATATATAATTACAAATATTAATGATTAAAGTTGTGCATTAACATATATATTGGTTAAAGTGTTACGATTATTATAAAACGGAGGGAATAATATTTAAGACATGAGATTGAGGTAATCGACCTCGAGTGCAACTAGGCGCATAACTCCTAAAACATATAGGAGGGTAAAATTGTAAATTTGACAAGCTTTTGGAAAAAGTTCACTCTACAGTGGTACATTATAATGTACCATTATGCATGTATATATAATGTACTATTAAAATATAGCCTTTAGGGCTGTATATAAGCATTAAAAGCACTCTTGTAATTGTATAAAATTAGGAATTCATGACAAAAACACGCGTAGATCAATGTAATAAGTGTGAATTCGTCATGATTTTCTAAATTTAAATAGTTTTCAAGAGTATTTTTAATGCTTATATGTAGCCTTAAGGGCTATGTATTGCATTTAGTGGTACTTTTTGTCTGAATAGTACTTTTTGTGTAATATTATGCATGTAGTGATACTTTTTACCATCATATACATTGAACATTTTCCCCTAAAATATTTACCACCGTATCACCTATTATGCATGTAATGGTACATTTTTCATACGATATGTTTGCTAAACCCATAAGAGCTAATGATTAGCTATGCGCTAAGGGTTAATCATCACCTCATCTAACACATACATAATACCAATATGGCACTTAGCATTATACATTTATACAGAGTAACAAAATTAATATATTGTCAAAAAAAAAAAAAAAAAAACAAAATTAATATAATAATCCCATAAATTAAAAAGAAAAATAACAGTACTCCAATTTCCCTCACTTTTTATAAGCATATGTCCCCCTCGTTTTGGCAGTATGTTTGTGGGTTTTGGTTCTTTGGTTGTTTCTGCAAAATCAGTGGAAGGCCACACTGATTTTGATCCTATTTGCTTGCTTATTTCAGAGGAGAGAGAATTTTACAAAAACAAGATAAAATGGTGGTATGAAATTGGGAATCACTTTGATTCAAAACTAGGCTCCTAGCTAAACCCCAAATTACACAATTTTATATGGAATTTTGTGGGGATCAGTTTCTATTTATCATTTTTGGATAGCAAAATACTCACAGAATTTTCAAATTTTATTTTCCCTAAATTTTTATTTTTTTGGAGTGCCCCAGATCTCTAGGATCTTTCAGAATTTCACAGTATTATTTCCTTGTTCTTCTCAAAAAATTTATGCTCATCCTCTTTGTTGTGTTTTGTTTCATCTTCTTTCTTTCTTCTTCAAGTGGGTTCTGATATTTACCCAATTTCTGACTTTTAACAGTGAGAATTGCTTGAAATAGAGATTTTTAAGCATCTGGGTGTATTTCATTGTGCAGTAAAAAAATCATACTGTATTTTTTTTTTTGTTCAGAAAAAAGGGTAAAAATCACATCTTTTTCAAATAATTTGGGCTATTTCTTTCTTTTCTTGGCAATGATGGTTGATTTTCTGGGATTCTAATTTTGAGGCCACCTTTTTATTTGGGTAAATAAGTGGGGTTTGGATTTGGATAAGTCCTGAAAATCCTATTTTTTAGGAAAGTGATTTTCAATTTTTGTCAGAAAAGAAAGAAATGAAATTTTTTTAAGTGGGTTTGCACATTTGAAGACTGCTGGATCATCTGAATGCAAGAACATTGAAAATGGGCTTTTCTTTGCAAATTTCAGTAGGATTGTTTTTCCTGATTTTGGTGGGTGCTGTTACTGCTACTCTCTCACCTACTGGTGTCAACTTTGAAGGTTAGTTCATCCCTTTTCTTTTTATTTCTTTCTACTATTTCTTATTTTTCACTTTCTTTCTATTTCTTAATTGTTGTTGCTGTTGCTGCTGTCCTATGAAAATTTATGTTTTAAAGTGAGATTCTGTTCATTAATGTATATATGTTGTAATTTGTTAATCTTCAATTTGAGGTTGAGAAATAAATTCAATCCTAGTTTTCTACCTAATTTTTGTATGGGCCACAAAAATATTTGGCACTTCATTTAATACATGTATCATTATCAATCTGTGCAGTTCATTTTCTGGAAATTCTTCTGAAATTCCTTCTTTCTGTTAGTAAATTCATAATTTTAATTTTTTATATATATTTTATGTTTGTTTAAAATCCTTGCAGTTGTAGCTCTAATGGCCATAAAAACTCAACTGAAGGATCCTTATAATGTTCTTGAGAATTGGGATGTTAACTCTGTAGATCCTTGCAGTTGGAGGATGATTACTTGCTCAAATGATGGCTATGTTTCTGCACTGTATGTGTTTTTCTCTTTGTTTTTGACACTAAAGTTTAACTTTATAATTTTGGAATGAGTTTTTCTGAGTTATGTTATTGAACATGTTTGTTAGGGGACTGCCTAGTCAGAGTTTATCTGGGGTGTTATCTCCTTCAATTCAGAACCTTACTAAGTTGGAGTCAGTGTAAGAATTTTCAGAATGCTATATTCTACTTCAAAACCTCGTTACCTCGGTTTATGTAATTTGGTGAGTATGGTTGTTTATCGTTGTGGCCTCGTGTAGGTTGCTGCAAAACAATGCAATAACAGGTCATATTCCTGCTGAGATTGGAAGGTTGGAAATGCTTCAGACTTTAGATCTTTCAAACAATGAGTTCACAGGAGAGATACCGAGTTCATTAGGAAATTTGAGGAATCTAAATTACTTGTAAGTTGTTCCATTTCTTCAATATGCTAGGACAATTTTAGGTCAGAATTTGAAATAGTACAGCATGAATAGTTAGGGTCTAGTACAAATGGTTCTGTTAATTTTATCCTTCTGATTTCGAGCTGCAGATAATCTGAGAATTGATGATTTCTGTTGTTTTGCTTTCTCTGTACAAGCCAGACGATTGAATAACAACAGCCTTACTGGACCTTGCCCTGATTCTCTTTCAAAAATTGAAGGGCTAACCCTTGTGTAAGTTCACTTTTGAAAATTTGAATTTCATAGTTGTTAAAGCTTGCCAATTTTTGTTAGAGATAGCATGAGCATCTTTTGGTTGGAAACCTGGAATCATCATTTTGTATGAAACAATTGTTTGCAGAGACCTCTCATTCAACAATTTAAGTGGTTCCTTGCCGAAGATATCCACCAGAACCTTCAAGTAAGTCCTTTTTATGCTCGGCTGTGTCGCATTATCACTTTCTGTCATTGATACTCTGATTTATCATTTTATCTTAAGTACTCACGTCGGATATTTGACACCCTAACATGAATATGGACTCTTGAAACTTTATATTGAACAGAAAAAACATGATTTTTTCCCCCTTAAATTAGCAGAGCATGGCAGTTGCACACATACCTGTATATGATACTATAGCTTTCTGCATTACAGGAATTTTATTGGAAAAGTTTTCACTTGTTCATTATTCCTTTCAGGATAATTGGCAACCCTTTAATTTGTGGAACAAGTTCTAGTACCAACTGCTCTGTGGTATCTCCTGAACCACTTTCCTTTCCACCAGATTCTCTTAGAGGTATCTATTCAAAGAATTTATACCCTTCTGTTTATTGTCAAAAGGTGCAACTAAGCGAAATGTTCTCTTTTACTATTTTGGGTGCTTTTATATTCTTTCCTTTTTTAACTCAAAAGATGTATAGTCAAATCTTGTCTGCTTTATGATTTTCCAGATCAACCAAATTCTTCTGGATGGAAAAGTCACCGTGCTGCTGTAGCAATTGGTGCAAGCTTTGGGGCTGCTCTTTTGACCATAGGCATCATTGGGCTGGGCATTTGGTGGTGTTATGGTCGCAAAAGACAAATATTCTTTGATGTGAATGGTTTGTCCACTCATCTGTTCTTTTAAACCCTTTCCTTGAGTTTCAAGCAAATTCTTGCTGTTTTAAACATCATTCTTGGTACTGGAGTGAATGTATCTTCACATTGATAGAAGTTGAGAGGAATACAAAACTAAGTAAAATTACTTACATTATGTATGGAGAAAATTTAGTTTTCATGGTACTGGCGTCATAAGATTCTGCCATCTGACTAGCACAAAAAGAAATTTCATCATTGGTTTTCCTCAATGTATAAACTTAAATGATTTATTTAGAGTTTCTGTACATTATTGTCCTAACTGTTACACCCTACATTCAGCTGATTATATCTTGATTGGCAGAACAATATGATCCAGAGGTTTGTCTTGGCCATTTGAAGAGGTATAGTTTCAAAGAGTTGCGTTCTGCGACTAACCACTTTAGCTCGAAAAATATACTTGGAAGAGGTGGATTTGGCATAGTGTACAAAGGCAGCCTTAATGATGGCACACTAGTAGCTGTGAAAAGGTTAAAGGATTATAACGTGACTGCAGGGGAAATTCAGTTTCAGACAGAAGTTGAGACTATTAGTCTAGCTGTTCATCGGAATCTGCTTCGACTTTGTGGTTTCTGTTCAACTGAGAATGAACGACTTCTTGTCTATCCATATATGCCAAATGGTAGCGTGGCATCTCGCCTTAAAGGCAAGTTTCTTACTACTTGTCTATCCATATATGCCAAATGCTTCGAATTCTTTTTAGAAATGTCTATTTTTACTATTTGTATATGTACCTATCCCTTGATTTGAAAATTCCATTTCATTAACCTTTAACAAACTAGCACCTTGTAACAAATATCTCAAGCGTATTCTAATGCTAAGTTACATGATGCTATCATAAGCTCCAATTTTTCGATTAATCATAAGTTTTGTTCTGCAAATTATCACCCAATAACTGTATATATTTGTATAATGACGAATTGACGAGTATATTATTTGATGCAGATTTTATTCATGGTAGACCTGTCTTAGATTGGTCAAGGCGTAGGAGCATTGCTTTAGGCACAGCAAGGGGGCTGCTGTATTTGCATGAGCAGTGTGACCCTAAAATTATTCACCGAGATGTCAAGGCAGCTAACATTCTGCTTGATGAAGACTTTGAGGCAGTCGTTGGTGATTTTGGGCTTGCAAAGCTTTTGGATCACCGAGAGTCCCATGTTACAACAGCAGTTCGTGGCACTGTTGGACATATTGCTCCAGAATATCTCTGTACTGGCCAGTCATCTGAGAAAACTGACGTATTTGGGTATGGAATATTGCTCCTTGAGCTGATCACTGGGGAAAAAGCCTTGGATTTTGGCCGAGCATCTAATCAGAAAGGCGTTATGCTTGACTGGGTAATCTTTTTTATTTTCTTTCCCTCCCCTCAACTTATTTATAGTTAGTGTTAAACGGCAATCAATCAATTTAAAGTGGAGGTTAGACAGGTCTCAATAAGTTAAGAACGAAACCAAAATGCATAGTTTTGTGATATTGTTTATAATATGGATTACATGCACGAGTGCTAAAAGTTAGTCTTTCTGGGCTAAGCTTATGAACTCGCTTTTGGAGCATCTTTGTTTCATTGCTTACATGTTAACTGAAATGCTGCAGGTAAAGAAGTTGCACAATGAGGGGAAGCTAAACCAGTTAGTCGATAGGGACTTAAAGAACGACTATGACAGGGTTGAATTAGGAGAAATGGTACAGGTAGCTCTTTTATGTACACAATTTAATCCAATTCATCGTCCAAAAATGTCTGAAGTCTTAAGGATGTTGGAGGATGATGGGTTAACCGAGAAATGGGAGGCTTCACAGAGAATCGAAACTCCTAGGTCAAGGTCCAGCGAGCCACAGCGGTACTCAGACTATATAGAAGAATCTTCACTTGTGGTTGAAGCTATGGAGCTTTCTGGTCCAAGATGATACGACATGGATTTGCTCAATGCACGCATATTTATCATGGCTTTCTCTCTTGTAGTGATCCGGAGTACTAAACCAAAATGCGAGTGAAGTGCCATTGTAATCATGCCTGAGGATTCTCTCTAGTAATCGGACCATCCAACTATCGAAGTACTATATCAAGAGGTAAGAAAATGTAGTTTCAAAACCCTACTTCCGATTACTCTAGTAAATGGACTGTGTGGTTACTAGAGAGGATCCTGACCCAAAATCGACACCCTTTAGTTTAAGTAGTTAGCTTCCCTGTCTCACCTTCTTTCACTCAAGTAGCAAAAGCTTTAGAGTGAGGAAGAAAAAAGAATTGTGATTGATGTCAATAGAATGTAATTCAATCTGTAAAAAGGAATATATGATGGAATGTATAAGGTTTAGAATTAGCCCAATTAGGTGGGTTTGTTAATTGTTACCTTGTAATGTATGGAAAGAAAATTTTGAGGTTATGTGAGCAGTTGGGAAATGTAATTATATAATTTGTTCCAAGCTTAAGTTTGATGTGTTTGGTTGTATTGACCATTGATGAGCTTAGAAAACTTAATAGTAGGCACATTCATTCTTCCCTTCTCTCTATCTATTTTACGAGGGTTGAGAACCCTAAGGATCAACCAAACATTTTATCTATCGTATTTACAGGACGATACTAGTTGTAATTTACGAAATTTATCTCTTTTGATTAGCTTTGCGTATCACAACAATATGCGAAGCACATCTATTATGTTGCATAACTTGCATTCCCGAGTTAGTTAGCTTCATTAGGCATCAATATGATAATCACTTGGTAGATGCAAAAATTGGTTATCTAAAAAATTTCACAGCACTAGGCCTTAATAATATGTGAGCTGCATTAGTGCATTACTTCAACATGCTAAATCATTACTCCGTAATACTTTGTTATAATCTTAAGAGTATACTAGTAATTTGATTTAATTTGCGTAGTAACGTATACTTCCTCCGTTCTATTAATATTGCAACAAGGATGAAATTACGCATCCCAAAACACATTTTGTATGCTAACAAAGGCCAACTAGTATTGGCCCATGTGAAATTTAGTACAAATTTAGAGTCAATTTTTTGTACGATAACAAAGGCCAACTATATTTTGGGGAGCTACGGCTGATGGTATCTACACTACCAAGTCTGGGTATCTTGTTGGAAGATTGAGCCATGTGAGGGTCTGGAATTCTCTGTTTGGTGGGGAAACCTCTGAGATATGGAAGATTGTGTGGGGGTTGAAAGGACCACCTAAACTTCGTAATTTTTTTGTGGAGAGCTTGCTCTGGTTCCCTTGCTACTTTTGGTAGACTCCATCAGAGACACATTCGAAGTGATGGGCTGTGCAAAATATGTTGCTGCGAGGAGGAGAGCATTATTCATGCCATTTTTCTTTGTTCGAAGGTTAGGGGAATTTGGGAGTTATCTCCCTTTGCTGGTTTGTTGGTGGATACTCCGTCTGTTTCCTTTAAGGAGAGACTGTTCTGGTTTCATTCGAAGGTTATTCATGATGATTTTTTGCTCTTTGTGTCGCTGGCATGGGCTGCTTGAGCTTACAGGAACTCTATCGTGTTTGAGGAGCCGTGGCAGAACGGAGAGGTTGGTGTGTTGGGTTTTGTCAAGCTTTTTCATGATTATTCTGGACATATGAAGGCAGTGTCTTGTGTGATGGGTCGTGCTGGTGGTGTCTCTAGAAGTTCTTGGGTCCTTCCTGCTGCGGGTGTGGCTCGTATTATTTTAGATGCTGCTGTGTTCGATGGGCGGGGTGTTGGGTTGGCTGCTGTTATTAGGGACTGGCGTGGTGCGATTCTTGCTATGATTGTGCGTAGATTGCAGGCTCAGATGCAGGTTTCTATGGCTGAAGCATTGGCTTCCAGATTGGGGGTGTCTGTAGCTAGGAGATTGGGCTTTGATAGGGTGGAGCTTGAATGTGATGCGTCTACTGTTGTTAACGCCATCAACAACAATCGTAGTGGTCGTGCCTCTATAGATCTGATTTTTTAGGACATTGCTGTGTTGAGTAGGGAGTTCTCGTTTTTCTCGTGTAATCATGTTAAAAGAGGGGGGAACTGTGTAGCTCATATGGCTGCCAGGTTGATGAGCAAGTGTTTGTAATTGACTTTCCGCAGGGCCTTGTTGCCTTGGCGGAGTTTGATCTCGTTTAATTAATTCTAATCCTGCTCTTTTGAGCTTCTTTTAAAAAAAATAAAATAAAAATCTTGACACCATAATTATTAAAACTCAAAAGCTACATCAAAATCAAGTTAATTGGTTTTAAATTTAGGGATGATGTTAAATTTTATGGTTAAGTCTTATCATATGATAAAGTACAATTGTTTCTCCTTGATAAATAGAAAATTTTACGGTTTTCTTTTGAAAAATGAATATCAAAAGATATGAGGTGCTTTGTGATTGTTTCTCCTTGATAAAATATTCACACAAGCATTTCTTGTATATTTATTTCTTGATAAATGATTGTGCATAGTATAGGATTTGTCATTTGTCTTTTTTTTACACAAAAAAGGAAATAAAATTGTCGTTGCTAAATAATGTTAGAAAATTTTTTATTAGGATTATATTAGGTGCACACACTTTAAATTTAGGCCTTATTCTTTTGAGCTGTTCTGCTGAAATCTGATCTGCTCTACAGTGTTGGAAGCTCTGCTCTGCTATGCTAACCCCTATGTTAACCCCTACTCTGCCCAAAAGCTCAAAAGAACAAGACCTTAGTGAATGTTGTAAAATAACAAGCTTATTTGAATAACTCCAACGATGTAGTAGTAGTTGGCTAGTTGGGAAAAAGAAGTATGATGATGATGAAATACTACAAGTTCAAATGCGAGTATCCTTGGCTTGTAGCACAACTAACCATATAGGCTCACATAGTAGAGCATATAATGACGTAATGGCTCATTACTTTCATTAATCGAAGGTCTTTTACGTACACTCAGCTCGATCTACCTATGTAGGCTTAGGGATGGCACCGGGTCGGACTCGTAGCGGATTATGCTAAATCCGACTCCGACCCGACAGGAAGTCGGATGTTAAATCCAACTCCAACTCTGACTTCGACATCCGACTCCGACTTCAATATCCGACCTCCGACTCTGACTTTGAGCTTTTTTTTCATTATTCAATATACTTTGAGATATTGGGTTATTTGGGCCTTTACAACCCACACCCAATGCCACCATGATCCACACAAAAATCCACTATCTATTGGAGTCGGAGTCGGATAATCCGTTAAAGTCGGACATTTGTCGGAGTCGAATTTTTTTCTCGGATTTTTTGTAGGATCCGACTCCGACCCTCCTCCGACTCGGAGTCGGACTATTTTAACGGAGCCGAACTCGGATTACTTTTTTCTCGGACTTGGAGCGGATATTTTACCTCGGATCGGGGCGGAGTAGGGTCGGATCCGGACTAGATTGTCATCCCTATGTAGGCTATGTATGGTACATGTACTTTAATTCAGCACCTGACATCTGTTAGCTTATTAGTTCTTGTACTATAGAATTCCCAAATTCTAACCTGTTTAATTTCTAATTTTGCTGACGAATGGTAATTTAACTACCATACAATGAATGGACCTCACCTAAGCAGCACGAAAACTTTTGAAACTTGCGGTTCTTGCATTTTTGATACCTCAACGTTTCCATGCTAATAAAGATTAATTAGTGTTCCTGCTGAATTCTGCTTCCGTCAGTGTCCGAGGGCTGGTAATGGTTTACTGTCCAATTGCACACCTACACAGCCAATACAGATTAGCTAGCCGGGGGTTATCCAGGAATAACCACTCCGATGCTAAAGTCATTACCTTTGTGAGAAGAAAGAGAAAGAAAAGAGAGAAAGGGTTTTTAGAGAGAGAGATTCTACCTTTAAAATGGGGATTTGCTTGGGTATTTATAGAAACACAACCAAGCAGGTGCCACCTATACAGATAGGTGGCACACCGACCTTATAGGCAGCAGGTGCCTACGTGGCCCCAAGCAACTCTCCACGTGCCAGAGAGACATGCTATGTGACGAGAAGCAGCTCTCCACGTGGCATAGAGTAATGCCGGTAAGGACCATGGTTTATTCGCCGATTAATGAGGGCTTAAACTGCACAACACTCTTTTACCGGCTTATCAAGGATGCTACCGGCTTATCAAGGTTGCTACTGATATATCCCGTATAACTAGCCCCCCAAGTGAGGATGTTAGTAAAACTAACGTGCTCACTTGTGATGGAACCTTGTGATGTTTTGCATAAGAGACAATAAGAAAATAATGAGAAAATATTCGATTTTCCCCCCAAGTGAGTGAATTTCCGATAGGCTTTGCTCAGTTAAAAGTTGAAAAAATATACGATTTGCCCCCCAAGTAAGCGAATTGCTGATAGGCTTTGCTCAGTTTAAAGTTGAAAAAATCTACGATTTGCCCCCCAAGTGAGCGAATTGCCGATAGGCTTTGCGCAGTTTAAAACGAAAACCGGAAATAGGAGTGAATACGTTTTCACCCTCATTTGAAATTTTTCCCCAGGATTTGGCGGGAAAATGTAATAAAGTAAGGGGCACGTGTCAGTCATCGAAGTAGGGTGTTTTGAAAAGGCGTTTTATTACATCCGTTGGATTGCATGCAGTAAATGTCACATCAACCGCTTCACTTGGACAATATAAATAACAAATTTCAAACTTTTAACCCCTTCATCTGTCTTTGCGAAAAAAATTTCGAAAAATTTCCATTTCATTTCGCTTGTAGTTCGCACATATTTCTGCGATTCAGAAGTCGATTTCTCGAAGGTTTGTGCAGTTGTTTTTAGACCAGCTTCTATAAACGAAGGACATTTAATTCCGGTGTTACGCCTTCAAGAGTTGAGTTCAAAAGAGGTAACAAACCCTAACTTTCTTTTCGATTTCTCACTGGTTTGTGGTTAAGTAGTTTTTGCGTTTTATTTCATTATATGTAAATGTCTGGTTCTGGAATGCATGCGAATACGGGTAAAGCCAATGAGGCTGAACCCTTTACACCCTTATCTTCAATGGAAGAAAGAGAAGCTTATTACCGTCATAAGTTTCTGGCTGATGCCGAGAAGGCTTTGCGTCCTACCAACCCCGATATCCCAGAGGACACAGAGATTGCTGACGTTAAGCCTATTAGCGTTCGTTATCATTTGAGATCAAACTTGGATTTGTTTAATCAATACGGCACTAATATTGACAGGATGCCGAGAACGAAACACACCAGTTACCAACCTGAGGTTGGTGAGAGCAGTAGACGCTCTGGTGAGGAATAAGATGTTGATCCTGGGCATGAAGCTTCGGATATTAGAGAAGAATATATCCGGTCAGTTGAGGATAGCCTGGAACGGCAAGGAAGTGGGGGTGAAAGCATCGGTAATGAAGGCAATGAAGAGGAATCGTAAGGGCTTGGGGAAGGTGAAGATAATGAAGAAGAGGATGAAGAGACCGACGAGGAAATTCGGGCCGACTTCAATCTTGCTGCTCAAATCGCAGAAGAAGAGCGTCTCGACGAGGAATACAATTCAGATCAAGATGATCCGAAATACCTAGAACCCCAAGAAATCCCTAGCGGTTATGAGATAACTAAGTCTGTTGTGGATCCGGTATGATTGCAGACAGCCACCGAGAAAGACTATTGCCAACATGGTAAACGCTTCTATCGTCTACCTGACGGCTATAAACTCAGATTACCAAACGAAGGTCAAACCGCTTTGGACTGTCCTCCCGGCCACATTGTTGTCTACGCAAAATATTTCGAATTAGGTTTACGGTTTCCACTCCATCACTATATTGAAAAAATATTCAGGGCTTGGAATGTATCCATTGCACAGTTAACGCCACCAACCATCCGGAATATAGTCTCTCTTGTCTGGGTTATGATATTCATGGACTTTCCCCTTACCTTGAACTTATTTCGGAGGTTGCACTGGATAAAGAGAGATAGCCAGTCACCCGGATGGTGGTCCCATTTTACTGCTCCCGGGAAATGCACTGTGTGGCCAAAATTGACCAGTTGCAAGAACTGGAAGAAAGAATTTTATTTTATGAGTGTTCCCGATGATTTTACCGTCCGTAGGACATTTTATCACCCACACAATATGTTCGAGACCATACGGTCGAGAGCGTTAGGAAAGTTGGAGAAAAAAGCTTTTAAGTGGTTTAACTGTACATATGTTAGTGCCGGTAAGAAGAATAAAGTTGTTCCGGGGGTGTGGTTGCCCCATTGTAATTATATACTGGGCAACGCCCCTTTATCTCATGTCGGTCTCTGCCATACCGATGAATTTGGTATGGAAGGTTTATAAATTATACTTCCTCCGTTTTCTTTTACTTGCAACACAGCCTTGTGGCACGTGTTTTGAGGTCGGGTTTATGTAATGTAAACGTACAAATTTTTTATTGTAATTTTTACAAATGATACTTAACCCTATTCTAATTTTCGTGTAAAAATTATATTGATAAAATCGCTCGTTTACCCTCACTAATCATCTCCTAAAACTGCGTGCTTAAAAGGTGTGTTGCAAGTAAAAGAAAACGAAGGAAGTATACATTTACTTATATTTATCTTTACTGTATTTATGCTTTGCATTTGAAATTAGTTTTGATAAGTGTTTTGTCTACTTATTCTCTTACCTGGTTGCGTGTGTTTTACTTATGTCTCTTTTTTTTTTTCGTCTATGTTTAACTTTGTAATGTTGGCATATTGATGTTTATTATCGGGTGATTTTACCACCAAGTATTGACAAACTCGATTACAGTCGACTAGGGTTGTATCCTGACGGGAGAGTGAAGCAACAGTGTCCCGATCGGCCAAAAAAGTCATACGACACCCTTCCCGTCTTCGCCACCAGAGCCTCAAAAAGAAAAAGACCGAGACAACAAGACATGGCTCCTACCGAACGTGTCGTCAAACCCCGTACCCTAGCAGTGAAAAGGGGTGGCGGCAATGCCTCCAAGAGAACGTCTGAGTCCTCCTACCGAGAGCAGCAAAAGCAGCAGAAAAAGCGGGATGGCGAATCTGCACATCTCTGTCAGGAGGAACAAGTATCATGGCCGGAAGGGGTTGTTGAACGAGACCGAGACCACATCCTGCGAAAAAGCTGACGGTCACTTTAAGGGATCCCACTGGTCCTAGGGTCGGCAGCGGGGTCAGCACCGACCAAGTGGCCAACCTTAACAAGCCTCCGAGCAAGGAGAGGCAAACGGTCATCTCGACGCGCTCTGGCGGCCCCAGCAAAAATGCTTTCGTCCCGGCTCTTGTCGGTGACTTCATTGAGATTCCGCATGTCAGAATCCCGGAAGAAGTTGCTGACGAGTTGGCTGTACCCTTTGGTGTTGTCGGTGATCCATGGCATCCCCGGATCAATGTTAATCGTGGCGAGTCTGTTCTCTGCGACGATCCTAGCACTGGCGAGAGCATGGGCTGGAGGGTGCTAAAGGACTTGGCGACGCCAGCCGACAGGCCTGCCAACCTTGTTGCTGCTCCTTGCGGCCAGCTGATGAACAACATGCTCCGGGTAAGACAACCAAAATCCATGTTTTTTTATTACGTTTCTTACCTGTATGCATTGTCAGAAATATTATTTTATTATTATTATTTTTAAATTTTATTAACGGCAAAATTTATATTATCACCAGACCGTCAACTCTGCTGTTGAGGTGGTACACATGTACTAGCATTATCAGCGCGCCGCTGATAAAGCCGAGACGAAGCTGAAGAAGGCTGATGACGCTTGTAAGGCCGTCATCAAGGAGCGCGACAAGGTTAAGGTTGACATGAAAACCTTGAAAAGGCAAGTGTCTGACCTAAACAAAAAGCTTCAGGACCAGGAGCAGTTGCAGAAGAAGGTAGCCAGCCTTGAGCAGAGTCTGAAGGATGAGAGAGAGGCTAAGGCGACGCTGGCCGATAAAGTGGAGAAAATGGAGTGTGATAAGCCTGGAGTCAGGCGCTGAGCCGTTAATCGGTTCCTGCAGACCGATCTTTACGCCAACTTGCTGGTTGACCGGTATACTGAAGGTTGGGTCTCTGCTCACCGTTGTGTGTGCAAAGCTGAAGGGTGGGACTCGGCAAAATGGCAGGCTGTCGAGAAGGCTTTTAACGAGGAAATGAACCACTCTCCTACCAGCTATGAATCTGAATATTTTGACGAGCCTCCACCGCACCCTGTAATAACGAACTTGGACCCATGTGAACTACCGGCCGTGGAGTTTGACGACGCTCTTATTAGTAGTCCTGTTACCACTCATGCTGGTAAAGATGGATCTGCCGGTCCTTCTAGCAATGAAGCTGACAAGGAGCCCGGTAAGGCGGCTGAGAAAGTAGCAGAGTCCAAGAAAGACTAGTGGTGTAGGCGGTCAGGCGATGGCTATCGGTCTTTGGGTCATTTATGTAATAATTATTGTATCTGTTTTAAAAACAATATCTTTGCTGTCAGATTAACTATTTATGCTTTTATCATACGACACTTACTTTCTTACTGTCGTTATTTATGCATCACTGTAATCTTTACGTTATCGTGCGCTTTATTTTGCTTTGTTTGTTAAATCTCAAATTTTTATTTGATGGTTTTATACCTTATATTGCATTCTCGGTATTTTAGGATTATCCATTTCCCATACTCCCCGAGATTTTCGGCAAAATTTTTCAAAATAAATTATGTGGAAAAGCTCTGTAATACTGATATTCACTATCAGATATAAAGTATACCGAGATTACATATCCAACCTTTATCAGGCCAAGCAAAGGCAGTGGATCAGACCGTTCTTTCAACTTGCCTTGAGGTCCATTTTCATTTCATTTCTATTCTCTTACCCTCACTTGAACGACTGAATCAGCTAGCTAGGCTGTGATCAGATCGTATCGAAAGTAGGTAGAGTGATTTGTATTTCACGAGTACTAAAACAAATTACAATGCTTGTAAGTACGATTTCATCTAGATTTATAATACACAAAATAAAAACACATTAAACTTTACTTGAAATATTTCTTTAGCACACTAGCTAGCATTCCAAATATTCTTCAGGGGCACCCCTTCTAGGGTCATTAGCCGATAAGACCCTTGCCGTAAGGTTTCGTATATTTGATAAGGCCCCTCTCAGGTGGCAGTAAACTTTCCTTCTGCGTTTCCTCTGCCGGTTGCGGCCGTTCTACGCAAAACTAAGTCTCCGTCTTCCATGGTTCGATAATTGACGCGCCGATTGTAAGCATGACTCATCCGGTTTTTATATGCAACAGATTTGATGGCAGCCGCCAGCCTTACTTCCGGTAGAAAGTCCAATTGCTGTCGAAGTAGCAAATCATTTTGACTTTCACAGAAATGTTATACGCGGAATGTAGGTAGTCCCACCTCTGCCGGAACCACTGCTTCCGAGCCGAAAGAAAGGTTAAAAGGTGATTCCCCCGTAGTCTCTCTTGTTGTCGTGCGATTTGCCCACAAAATCTCAGGTATCAGATATGCCCACAAGCCTTTGGCGCCTTCCACTTTTTTCTTGACTGCCCCTAGTATCTGCTTGTTAGCGGCCTCGGCTTGGCCGTTTGATTGCGGGTGATACACCGCCGCGTACGTAAACTTCACTTTATATATGCTGAGAAAGTTTTTTACCGGGCTGCAGTCAAATTGTGAGCCGTGATCAAACACCATTGCAGTCGGCAACCCGAACCGTGTAAAGATGCTCTTCCAGATGAATTTTTTCACCTCATTTGCTGTAATCTTTGCTACCGGTTCCACTTCTATCCACTTGGTGAAGTAGTCTATCCCTACAATAAAAAACTTACGGCCACCCGTTGTTGACGTGAACGGCCCGATAATGTCCATACCCCATTGAGCAAACGGGATTAGGTTAAGAATAGGTGTTAAATAATTTGGGGGTTGATTAATTACCGGCCCATACTTCTGGCATTTATCACATTTTTTAATGTACTCCATGGTGTCTACGTTCATTGTCGGCCAATAGTAGCCCCGTTTCATTGCCTCCAAGGACATTGACTGACCCCCCGCATGATTGCCGCAATCACCCTCGTGTATTTCTTCTATTAGCCTTGCCGATTCATACGCTGTTATACACCTTCGCAATGGTAGCGAAAACCCCCGTTTATACAATGTGCCCCGAAACATAATAAACCAGACGCTGTCTTTCTTGATCTTTCTTGCCTCCATCTTATCGGTGGGCAGGATGTTGTGTACTTTGTAAGCTAAGATTTCGTCATACCATTCTCGACCTTCACTTATACAATGTATATCCTTAGGGAGCTGTTCATCAATACTCTTTTCTTTCAAAATTTCTACCATTACCGTCCTCTCTAAATCATTAAAGCTTGAACTTGCAAGTTTAGCCAACGCGTCTTCCTGCGTGTTCATTGCTCGAGGAACCAATTTAATTTCGAAATATTCCAGATTGGATGTTATACTCTTGAGTTTTGCCAGATATGCCGTCATGGTCGGCTCTCGAGTTTCGTAAGTGCCATTGAACTGTTTTGCCACCAGTTGCGAGTCAGTTGTCATCTCAATACGCTTTGCTTCCGCAGATATGCATAGCTGTATTCCTGCCAAGGCTGCTTCATACTCTGCCTCATTATTCGAGGCCTTGAATTTGAACTTGACAGCATACTCGAACACATCTCCCTGGGGAGAGATCATAATTACTCCAGCCCCTGAGCCGGTTGAAGCAGATGAGCCGTCAACTGATACCTTCCATGTGCCGATACCCTCCTCTTCTTCATAATAAGATGTTTCTACAATGAAGTCAGACAAGGCTTGGGCTTTGATTGATACCCTTGGTTTATACGTAATAACGTATTCAGACAATTCAATCGCCCATTTAAGCAGGCGGCCAGATGTTTCCATCTTCTGAAAAGACTTCTCTAACGGCTGATTCGTCAGAATATCAATTGCATGTGCATCAAAGTAAGGCCGCAACTTTCGCGCAGCCACAACTACTGTGTATGCGATTTTCTCCACTAACGGATACCGTCTCTCGGCAGCATTTAAGACGTGGTTCACAAAGTAAATTGGCAGTTGGGTTTTTTGTCGTTCTACTATGAGCACTGCTGCTACCGTCTTTGCTGACGCTGAGATATACAGCTGTAATATTTCTCCTTGTTCCGGCCTTGCGACAGTGGGTAAGGACCTCAAGTGATTCTTCACGGCCTGTAACGCCTTGGATTGTTCCTTCCCCCATACAAACAGTTTGTTCTGGCTTAAGATCACGAAGAACGGTAAGGCTTTGTCAGCTGACTTGCTGATAAATCTCGTCAATGCAGCCATTCGACCAGTGAGCTTTTGTACATCTTTTATACACTTTGGTTCTGGTAAACTAAGAATTTCCTCGATCTTATCGGGGTTAGCATCTATCCCCCTTTCGCTTACCATGAACCCGAGAAACTTTCCTGACCGAACGCCGAACACACACTTCTCCGGATTCAACTTCATCCGGTAGCGCCGAAGAGTTTCAAAAGTTTCTCTCAAATCGGCGACGTGATCTGTAACCAAACGGCTTTTCACAATTGAATCATCCACATACACTTCTACATTCCTTCCTTTCTGGTTCGCGAATACCTTGTCGACCAGCTTCTGATACGTGGCCCCTGCATTTCTTAACCCAAACGGCATAGCCCTATAACAGAAAACCCCGGCGTCGGTGATGAATGCTGCCTTGGTTCGACCTGGCTCATATAAGCTGACCTGATGATATCCGGAGAAAGCGTCCATGAAACTCAATAGCGCGTGACCGGAAGTGGAATCTACAAGTCTGTCTATCCTCAGCAAGGGATAGAAATCTTTCGGGAAAGCTCTGTTCAAGTCCATAAAATCCACGCATATTCTCCACTTCCCTGACGGTTTCTTAACCATAACCACATTTGCTAGCCATTCGGGATATGTGCAGGGTTCAATAAACCCTGCCGCTAGCAACTTGTTTACTTCTGACTGAATAACATCTATTTTTTCTGTTGAGAAGTTCCTTTCTTCTGTCGGACAGGTCTTGCTCTCCTGTCGACATTTAACTTATGTACTATGACGTCAGGATGTATTCCAGGCATCTCATCTGCCGAGAAAGCAAACACGTTAGCGCTTTCTCGTAACAATTCTACCAAATGGCAGCGCGTGTCGACATCCATATCGGATCCAACGCGCACTACCCTTCCGGGGACCCCAGGCTGCAACTCGATCTTTACGGTCTCGCCTCCTGGGGAGGGACGTGGCGCAGTTACCGGCCGAGTGTCGAAATTTTCCATGGCCAAATCGTGTGTAGAGGGAACTCGTTCTCGCTTAGATGGTGTCTGTTCGCAAGTATGTTTCCGGCTTGATTGTTTTAGTGCTGAAACGTAACACTCTCTTGCCATAGTTTGACTCCCCCGTACGCGCTTTGTCGTTCCAACGTTGGACACATATACCATCATTAAATGGTATGTCGAGACTACAACTTGCATGTCATGAATTAAAGGCCTACCGACAATAGCGTTGTAGGCGGATGGCACATCAATCACCAAAAACTCCGCCATAACATCTCTTACTGCCGGACCTTCTCCCATTCTAACCTGAAGAGCTATACTACCCTCCGGTCTTACCGTTGACCCGTTGAAACCTATCACGGGATAAGACACCGGCATTAAGTATTTTCGGCCAATTCTCATGACATCAAAAGCTCCAGCAAATAGGATATTGGCGGAGCTTCCACCATCAACGAGTGCCCGCTTGATATCTTCTCCATTAACCGTCAATACCAGTACCAACGGATCATCATGAGGGAAGACTATTCCCTTAGCATCTGCCTCCGAAAAGGATATTGTTTGCATGGGGGAAGGTCGAGGTCGTTCCTCCACGCTCAGCGCGTTCACTAAGTGCCGGCATTCCGACAAACTTTTCTTCGCTCCGCTTACGGAACCCCCGTATACTGGTCCGCCGGTAATGACGTCTATTGTAATTTTGCGCCCTGTCGGGATGCTTCCCTGTCTAGATGCTTCCGCATGATTTTGTCTATAGATGTCATCTTGCATTGATGAATCTCCCTGCTTTTGGTACTCGGTTTGCCTGGGTTGTGTACTTTATTTCCGGCTGGGACATGCCTGAGTTCGATACTGGGACATCCGCCCTTTTCTTATAAGATCTTTAATGTTCTCTTTCAATTGAACACACTCTTCCGTGTAATGACCAACGTCTCTATGAAACATGCAGTATTTCTTTACATCTCGGCCATTTGTTATCATTGGTGCCGGCCGACTCCAGTCTTCCTTATTCTGATTGACCGAGTAAATTGCCGCTCTCGGGGTATTTAACTGCGTATAACTGTTGTAAAGTCCCAGGCCTCTTGCCGGCCTTCCAGATCTCTGTTGGTTTTGCGGCTGCAACCTGTTTACCCCGCCCATCTGGGTGCTTGGGCTATTATCGTTCTGCCTTCTGGAGGACTCTGCTGATGATATTTGACGACTTGTTTTTAGCAACTCCTCACTCTTTATGTACTCGTGAGCTTTGGCAAATGCTACCCCTAAATTGGGGAAGGACTTTCGCGACATGTATTTTTTAAAGTCATTGCCGCCCAAACCATTCATCAAGGCCATCACGACAATTTCTTGCTGTAACTTGGGTATGGTATTAGCCTCGTTATTGAAGCACCTTATGAAGTCCCTAAGCGACTCCTCCTTCCGTTGCTGAACGGCCATGAGCTCGCTAGATGTCCTTTGTCTTGCGCTGTTAATTATATATTGGCCCGTGAATAACTCCACCAAGGTCTCGAAGCAATCAATAGACCCTGGTTCTAAATTGGAGAACCAATCCGAGGCTGCTCCAGTCAGGGTTGTAGGAAAAACCGTACACCACACAGCATCGGTGTCGGTATAGAGCAACATGTGGCTCTCAAAAGCTGCCACGTACCGCTTGGGGTCCCCTTTTCCGTCGTATGTACAGGATGGCATTTTCATTTTCTCCATCTGTTGATCAAGTACCCCTTGCGTGAATGGGGATATCCTTGGCCTGGTGATTGCTCTGGCGACCCGCCTTTCCAACCCACTGCTAACCTAATGCCGGTAAGAACCTGAATCCCCTATCCGAGTGCCGCGTGTGATTTGACGTTAAGCCGGTATGGTCTCTCGGTCTTGGGTCCTTGAAGGGGGTTGTTGCCCTGCCTGATTGAACTGACTCTCAAGGTTCACAATTAATGGCTTTGCCGGTACATCACCATGTACTTCACCCGCCGTCAGCTCGGCTTCCTTCCTTTTCTTGGACATCGCCCGCATAACCCTAGCCGTTATTTCCAATTCCTCCGGGGTAAACCCTTCCAAAGGATCAGGGGTCACCGCTCTATTTCGGTCATGCGTTATCGGTATGTTTGTTGTGTTGCTGTGAAGGAGATAAGTTTCATCTTCGACCACGATCTCCAGTATGTTGTTAACGGTTTTACTCGCATTAGCATTAAGGATATTGCTATCATATTGTCAGTTTTCAATTTCCGGTATCGGTACTGTAGCTTCTTTACCTCCTTCCATGACTGCTAAAGGTTCCTTTGGACGATAGAAGTTATTACTACCCCCTCCTTCTAGCGCCAATTGTTCCTGCTGAATTCTGCTTCCGTGAGTGTCCGAGGGCTGGTAATGGTTTACCGTCCAATTGCACACCTACACAGCCAATACAGATTAGCTAGCCCGGGGGTTATCCGGAAATAACCACTCCGATGCTAAAGTCAGTACCTTTGTGAGAAGAAAGAGAAAGAAAAGAGAGAATGAAGAGAGAGAAAGTGTTTTTAGAGAGAGAGATTCTACCTTTGAAATGGGGATTTGCTTGGGTATTTATAGAAACACAACCAAGCAGGTGCCACCTATACAGATAGGTGGCACACTGACCTTATAGGCAGCAGGTGCCTACGTGGCCCCAAGCAACTCTCCACGTGCCAGAGAGACATGCTACGTGACGAGAAGCAGCTCTCCACGTGGCATAGAGTAATGCCGGTAAGGACCATGGTTTATTCGCCGATTAATGAGGGCTTAAACTGCACAACACTCTTTTACCGGCTTATCAAGGTTGCTACCAATATATCCCGTGCAATTAGATATGGTTGGGACTTGAGACGTTCTCATTTTCGAAACTTTTCTTCAAATTAAGATAGGATGGTCTGATCGTGATAAATAATTTACATATTTAGAGTGATCTTTAAAGGTTAATGATACCTATATTTGTCTTTTTTTTTTAATCACATTAGACTGTAGAGTATATATATGTTAATTTATTTATAGGACAAATTTTCCAAATCAGTCAATTAACCAATCATCTAATTCACTGTGTAAGATACTTGTGTTATTGTGTATATACCTAATACCTTAACAAGGATATCTTGTGATTTGTCTAATTAATTAAATAAAAATCCAAGTATGAACAAAATTCTCTTTGTGGAATTGTGGTTATGTAGATTAATTCCTCTTTCCAGTAACAAAATCATCTTGTTTGAAACAAATATAATCAATAACTCGATCATAATAGTAATAGAATTAAGACACTATCAATAATATCCAACTTGTAACACTCACATACACAATTTACTTTGACAAAAAAGGTATAAATAAGGCCCCGTTCTCTTCACCTTAATTTTGCTGAACTGAAATTATTTTAACTGAACTGAAATTAGTTTTGCTGAACTTAAATTATTTTTACTGAACTTAAATTAATTTTACTGAACCGAAATTGTTTTTACTGATTTTCTATTATAATTCTTCTTTAATAAAACTGAATTTTGCTGAACTTAACTTATTTTTAATGAACTGAAATTATTTTTACTAAACTGAAATTAAATTTACTGAACTAAACTTATTTTTACTGAACTGAAATTATTTTTACTTAATATTATTTTTTTAAGGTGAAGAGAACAGGGCCTAACACAATGATTTTCTCAAATAATCTTCTAACCAATTTTAAATTACAAACTAAGAAATTAGAAATTAAGGTGATATGTATTCAATTAGAAGTGGTATATATATCATGATTTATGAAACACTAAGACCCACCACAACTTCAAACCATTGATTTGGGTTAATTGTACTATTAGACTCTCTCTAATGGTGAGACTTGGGTGAGTTTTTTTAAGAGAGAGGGTATTTTTTGCAAATGATACCAATAAATTGGTATCTAAATTTAGCAATCCTAAAAGAAAGTTGCTAAGTTTAAATACTCAATTTTGAGTCTCATTTGACAACAGTGTGGACCCTTATCCAATATTATAATATGTTTTGTATTTTATTTACGTTTAATTTTATATATTTTTTTTTCTAAAAAAAACTTAAAATATGATTTGGTGGACAATAATTGAAAGTGACATTAGTACACTTTAGAAAGTCTCACCATGGAAAATTAAATTTCACATGAGTTGCTAAATTGAGAAGTGAGTTGGGTATCACTATTGGAGGTAAAAAACAACTCATTTTGTATTTCAATACTCAAAGTTGAGTCTCACCATTGGAGATGGTCTTACGGTAAACTAATGTTTTTTTTTTATTCAATAAGACTATTGCAAAATTGATTTAGATTCACGAGGGTTAGTCATTCAAACTTATTGCCACCATACTAAGGATTTTACATCTGAAATATTGAATGAACACAATGTCTTATATGTGGCTAACCACACCATGTGGCCAGCCACTATAAGCCCAATTCTCGCGGCCCAATTTGCTATTATAACGGAGCCCGTTATTTTCATCCCGTTTTCTTATAATTCCGTTATTTTTTAAAAAAATAATTAAATACAAAAATACAAATTGGAAACCGCCTGAACTTCCCTCCTTCTCTATTAACTTCTTTTTTTTCTTCTTCTTTCGTTGCTCTCTTTCTCTCTCATCAAATTTCATTTGTAATTTAAATTTTATCTGCATTTTATTAGTCTCTTTCTCTCTCTTTAAATTTGCTCTGCAATTTCTCTGTCCTCCATTGTTGCATTATGGTGAAGATTAAGGTTGTTCATCGTGGCGGCAAAAAAGGATCGACAACTTGTGAAGGTCTTGAATGTTCGTTTATTTTTGTTTTAGTTTCTTTTTTGTTGTTAATATTTTCTTGTTTTCCCGACGTTTTTGTTATATTTGTTTCAAATTTGTTGTGATTTTGTTTGTTTCAGTAGTTTTATACTTCAATTTGATTATTAACCCTAATTTTTACTTTTCGTTGAGTAATTTTATTGTTCAATTTCATGATCTAACCCTAAATTTTATTTTTCCTCTTTTACTTGTTTAATTATGTGTTTGATAATGTTCATTGCTGTTTATTGTCATTTTTGCTGTAATTTGTACTATAATTGTGAACTTTGAACATTGCATGTGTTATTATTGTTTAATTTCATCTTCTATTTGATTTTTTAGACCCTGATTTTTACTTTTTTCCTTTTTCTTGCTGAATTAAGTTCTTGATGATGATTTTTTTTTATTTTTTTTCATTGCATTTGTTATTCTGGTTTTTTCTTATGAATATTTACCTTTTTTTGTTCTACTTGTCTTATATATGAAATTTAAAGAGATTATTTATTCAGCGCCTGTTCTGTTATTTATTAGTTGTCTAGGTGTTACTTTTGTGTTACATATTGGTTACATTTTAAGTTATTGAGAAATTTTCTGTTTAAAAGTCTAATTCATGTGTTTTATAGTTTACTGTTTTGTGGTTACTTATAAATTATATAATAGTTACTTATAATTTACATAAAATTTACTTTGTGCGTTACTTATATGTTTCATATGAATTACTTATAAGTTTTATAGGGATTACTTATAAGTTTCATAGTGGTTACTTATTTGTTACATAGGACTTACTTATATATTTAAACTTTTTTTAATTTTAAGTGGTTATTGCTTGATAAGGTTTATGTTTATTGTGTAATAGAATTACTTATTGCATTGTAGGTGTTACTTATTTAATAATAGAGTTACTTATTGCATTATAGGTGTTACTGTTGTGTTATATATTTGTTATCTTTTAAGTTGTTGACAAATTTTCAATGTATCAGTATTTTTCATGTGTTTTATATAGTTTATTATTTTGTGGTTAATTAATCACATAATAGTTACTTATAAATGTCATAGGTATTACTTATTGCATTATAGGTGTTACTGTTGTGTTATATATTTGTTATCTTTTAAGTTGTTGACAAATTTTCAATGTATCAGTATTTTTCATGTGTTTTATATAGTTTATTATTTTGTGGTTACTTAATCACATAATAGTTACTTATAAATTTCATAGGTATTACTTTTTGAGTTGCTGAGTATTACTGTGTTTTTTTTTTTTTTGTTAATAGTTGAAAATTAAAAGGTTACTTATATGTTTTATAGGGATTACTTAAAATTTTTACAGGGGTTACTTATATGTATCATAGGGGTTACTTATAAGTTAAATAGGGGTTACTTATAAGTTTTATTGAGGTTACTTATATGTTTAATAGGATTTGTATACTTTTATATTAGTTTGTATTTATTAAATTTTTGTGTTTCATTTTTAATTTTACTAAGTAATGTGTATATGTTTAATAGATATTGGAAGTCAAGGAGTTGATCAATTTGAGGGAAGGATCCCTATGGATAGTTCTTCTGGTGTTTTAGAAGAAGAAACAGGTGCTTCAAAGTTGTCATCTGCTCCTGCTGAAAAAGATTTTGTTCCTGTTACAGAAGATTCAGAAAAGGAAGCTTCAAATAAAGACATTCATGATGAAAATGATAAAAATAGTACTAATGGAGACCAAGGGCATATCAAATATGTTTGGACATACCCTATATCTTCAGTTTTTCCTGAAGCTTCTAAGATTAATCCCAGTAAAAATGAGTTAGTTCGATTGAATACTATTGGAGGAGGGCCTTCTGTAGTTCAATCTGACGAAGAAGAAGATGTGAAACCAAATAAAAGGAGAAGGAAGATGATTATGGATGATGATGAAGAGGATGTCAAGCCGGTTCCTTCTAGAAGGCCTATAAGATCTTCAAAAGCTCGTTCGGAACTTGATGAAGTTGTGAATGTCGAAGATGATGGGTACTTGTTCTTATTTTCTTAACTGATATTTTTTATAATTTTAATACTCATTATATTAATAATAATTTTAAGTCATATTGTTAAAAATAATAGGATTTACTCATTAGCATTAGAATGATTACTTATTTGTATGGTAGTGGTTACTTATAAAGTTTAAAGGGGTTACCTATTACGTATTACTCTTAAGTGTTATACAGTTTACTTATTATTGTTATAGGTGTTACTTTTAATATAATTTGTATTACTTGTTTCTGTATCCTGTGTTTACTTGTTGTTATATATTGTGGTTACTTTATACTATAACCCGTGTTTACTTTTTATTTTATCTTGTCTGTTTACTTTATAAGTCATTTAAAGGTTACTTATATGTTACATATTGGTTACTTTTACAGTTGTTGATTAATATTTCTTGTTTTCTAAGATGATGTTGTTACTTTTCATGTTTAATTTCTGTATTTTTTATTCTTTTATATGTTTTATTTCTGTTTCTTTATTATTATTCCCTTTTTACAGGAATTATTTATATTTTTTGTTGTGTTTTTGTAGGGATGAACTTGAAGTACATGTTAGGTGTTTACTAAAGGTCTTGTTGATTTAATGGGTGAGTTGACAACTAAACAATTGCAAGCTGTTGAGGATATTGGTTTTGGAAGTCTATCGCAGATTCGGATGAGTGAATATCCAAAAGATATGATTAGATGGCTGTGTAGGTGTTTTGTTCCTAGCAGTCGTATGTTTGTTATGCCATCGGGTGAGATGTTTAAGCTAACTGCTTGTGATGTACATGATGTGTTTGAGATTCCAATTGGACCATTACGTGTTCCAGTTTCAAAGAAAAATTGTGATAATGAGTTGAAGAATTCTTGGAAGAATTTGTATGGAGGTAAAAAGCGTGAAGTTACTGTTCCTTTGTTACACGCTGTAATGAAAAATGATGAGGGTATGTTAGAGGGCAATGATGAATTCAAAAAATGTTTTGTCATGTATGCAATGGTAACTCTTTTTACGCCAACGACCAATAGGACTGCTGATTTGAAGTTGGTTTTGGCTTTGAATGATGTTAGTAAGATTCGACAATATAATTGGTGCCAATTTGTTTTGGATGATTTGGCTGATAAATTATCTGGTTATTCCTCAACACAGAAATATGTAGTTAGTTGTGTGTTGTTTCTACAAATATGTTACTTTCATAGGTTGCAATTTAGGGGAAACATTATGCCTTCTACTGTGCCTTTGATTAAACACTGGTCAGATGAAGATGTAAAGAATAGGTTGAGTCAGGAAGCTGGAGTGTATGGTAATGCACATGTTGACAAAGTAACATATCCTGTTACTAAGTTGTTGAACAAGGGTTCTAGTTCGGTGTCCAGCCTACTACTTCTGATGTGCATCCCTCTACTGTTCAAGAAACTTCCACTTCTGCTGCAGCTGCTAATATTTCTGTCACTGGTTTTCCTCGGGTTGTGACTTTTGATCTTCCTGAAGGTCTTAAGTCAAATGAAGAAATTCATCATACATCTAAGAATGTGATTACAATTTTCTTAAAGTTCTATTTACTTTATAGCAATTACTTTATATACTCATAAGGGTTATTTAGTAGAGGTTATAAGGGTTATTTCTTAAGTGTTATACAGATTACTTATAAGTGTTTGAAGTGTTACTTATTAAGTTTATATGTGTTACTTAATATTAAAATATCAATTACTTAATTGTGTGAGAGGGGTTACTTAATAGTATATTATCAATTACTTAATATTGTAAGAGGTGTTACTTAATAGTATTCAATGGATTACTTAATGGTATATTACCAATTACTTCATAGTTTGAGAGGGGTTACTTATTAAAGGTTGTAGGTGTTATTCCTTTACTGTATAAGTGTTCCAGGTGTATTATGTAGGTATTACTTTATATTAAAAAGTTAAAATACTTATCAGTTTTTCCTATGTTTACTTGTTGTTATATATTGGTGTTATTTATTCTTTTATGTTGGTGTTACATATTTTATATAGGGATTACATAATATTAAAAAGTGGTGTTACTTGTTTGTTTTCCTGTGGTTACTTTTTTATTTATTTGAAGTTACTTGGTAGTTTATTTGTGGTTACTTCTTGTTATATGCTGGAGTTATATATTTTTTTCCTTAGTTTTTTCATTTTTTTTTCCAGGATGTTGAGGAGAATTATCTATTGATGAATAGAGACATGAAACTTCTAACATATCAATTTGAGAAGTATGTGAATTTCATAAAGAATCAATCTGAAGCTGTGAAGTTGGATTCAAAACTTCCAGAAAAAGAACGGTGTCCTGTGTTGTCACAGTTGGATCCAATATTCAATGATTCAAAGTTTTGGAATCAAATTGATAGGATCACTGAACATGCACTTGCAATGAAGAAATTGCAAGAAGAAATGCCTTCATTTGAGCTTTTTTCTTACACAAATCCTGATTTGGAAACACCTATATCACCATTGCGTGTTAGTAAGGAAATTTTCACTGAACTTGTTTCTCAAAAAGTACCTGATATAAGTGAAGGTTTGGGTGTTGTTGATCCTGATTTAGTTGTTCGGGAAGTGTTGAATTCAACTAATCAACAAGAGAATGATGATAATGTTTATGAGGTTATTGAAATTGAAAATGAACATGACAATGTTGCTGGTGGTCCTACTGTTTCATTTACTGCTCCTGCATCTTCCTTGGCACAAGCTCCCGCTATTGGTAAGCCTTCTTTGGCATCTGGTGGTGATGTTCTTGAAATTGCACCCGGTGTTTCTCAGCCTTCCTTGGCACCTAATGTTTCTCAGCCTTCTTTGGCACCTACTGTTTCTTTTCCTTTCTCAGCACCTGTACCTTCGATTTCTGCCGATGGTGTTCGTGAGGTTTCACGTACTGTTTCGCTGCCTTCCTCAGCACCTTTCTTCGCACCTGTAAGTTCGCTTTCTGCCGGTGGTGTTCGTGAGGTTGCACCTACTGCTTCTGCGCCTGTAGGTGTTGTTTCAAAGGATAAACCTGAAAACCAAGAAGTAAGTTCTTCTAGCAAACCGAAGGGGAGGTTGAGGAAAGCTCCTACTCAGAAGGAACCTACAACCAAAGCTCCTGAGGAAGGTGCTAGGAAGAAGGCAAGAAAACCAAGGAAGGAAGTGATTACTGCTAGTATTACTGGTCACACACCAGAGGAATCATTAGAGATATTGAAACAGATTCATGCTGGTGATGATGGTGAGGAGTCTTCTGATAATAGTGGATCTTCTAGTAGTTTTGCAGAGCATTTAATTTGTAATATTTACTCTGGTACTGCTGGAGGTTATAAATTACAGTTATTATCAAGGTTTTTAAGGGTTAAGAACCCAAAAGTTAAGAAGATGAAGAGTATTAGACTTGCTGTTGCTGATTATTGTTTTGCTGAAAACTATGATGGTGTTGACAATATGTAAGTGCTTTATTGCTCTTTGATTTATTATTTATTATAAGTTACTAATAAGAGTTATATGTTTTACTTATTAAAGTTTATATGGTTTACTTATAATTATTTTTAGGATTACTTATACAGCTTATTTTTGTTATTCATTAAAGTTTAAGTTGTTACTTTATAAGGCTTATACAGATTACTTATAAGAATAATAAGGATTACTTATAATTGTTATAGGTGTTACTTATTAAGTTTTATATGTGTTACTTAATATAAAAATATCAGTTACTTAATTGTTGTTAAGGGATTACTCAAACATATTCAATGGATTACTTAATACCAATTAGTTTATGGTTTACTTTATGATACTATAGAAACTACTTAATAGTATAATAGGGGTTACTTATAAGAGTTTATTGTTTACTTATAAAGTTTAAAGGAATTACTTATAAAGTTTAAGGGATTACTTATAAAGTTTAAAGGGGATACTTATAAACTTTAAAGTTGATATTTATTAGTTAGAGTTTAAGGGTTTACTTATAAAGTTTAAAGGGATTACTTACAAAGTTAAAAGTGGTTACTTATTAACTTAAAAGTGGTTACTTCTTAATTAGATTTTAAAGGTTTACTTTAAAAGTTTAAAGAGAATTTTTTATAAAGTTTAGGGGATTACTTATTTAATTTAAAGGGGATATTTATAAACTTTAAAGTTTTTACTTATTAGTTTGAGAAGGATTATTTAATAAATGATGTAGGTGTTACTCTTAAGTTTAATACAGATACTTATTAGTGTTATAGGTTGTTACTTTTTAAGTATTATAAACATTACTTATAAGTGTTATAGGTGTTACTTATTAAATTTTTGTCTGTTACTTAATATAAAAATATCAGTTTCTTCATTGTTGTTAAGTGATTACTTAAAGATATTCAATGCATTACTTAATACCAGTTATTTTATGGATTACTTATTCATACTATAGTAATTACTCATGTAAGCCTATTTGTTACTAATTCTATTTTTTTGAAACAGGGAAAATTTAGTTTTTTTTTCTGAATTTTATAATCTGCCTCGTGAAGAACTGATGTCATTGGTTGGTGAAGAGTTTATTTCAAGCCGTGTTATGGACTGTTTTTTTATTTTGCTGAATTACTTGGAGGTGCAAAGAAATGATGATGGTATCAAGGTTTATTTTGGTGGAGAATTTTTGGTAATTGACTTATGATCTTTGTTTATTTTATGTTATTTAATATTTATTTTTCTTATTTCAATTGTTTTATTTTGTTAGTATCCTTTATTGCGTTTTATATATACTGGAGAAGGAAGTGCTGATGAATTAGAAGTTTTTGGGGCTTGGGATCATTGGCTTCAATCTGTTCAAACAATGGAGTTTCTAGATGCTTTGCTGGTAATTATCATTGGCTTGATAAATTTACTTTATGTAGATTTTCTATGCAATTTTTAATAGTTATGGAATTGATTTTGTATATATGTATATATTTTTTTTTATACAGATTTTCATTCCAATTTACTATGGGAATCACTATTCTGTTGTTGTGATAAATTTTTATACCAACATTGTTGATTATTTGGACAACAGAAGGTATTATATTGGTGTTGGAAGGAATTGCACTAAGACTTTTGATGCTCATCATACATATTATTATACAATCAGTTGGCACTTGGTATGTATTTTTATTTAGTATTTAGTTAAATTTAATGTGTAATTTTATTTTGTTGTTCTAATTTTTTTTTTTCAATAATTCACAGAGACTTCTAATGTCAAAATACCTGGTTAGGAAGAACCATGATCAAGGTCAGCAAGTTGTTGAATTTGAAATTCGAATGCTACAACTTGATTCTCAAGCTTGTCCAAAGAATACAGATTGTGGGATTTTCTGTCTGTATCATTGTATATCATATGAAGGGGAAGATTTTTATTGTAAAAACTTAACAAAGGTAATTTTTTATGATCCTAGTTTTTTGTTTACTTATATTTTTATTTATAACTAATTTATGACTTTGATTTGTTTTGTATTTTTAGGCACTTGAACGACGTCGATATCGTGCTGAAATTTGTGCTTCACTGGTTTTGTGCAACTTGAACCAATTAAGGGATGAGATTCTTAATAAGGTTCAGAATTTTGTTGATAATAACAAGGAATTATATGAAGAAGTTATGATTAATGATGAGATTGATCGTTAAGAAAAAGCTTCTATTGCAGAAAAAGAAGCTAAGAAAAGTGCAGAATTGAAGGCAGAAGAAGAGTCATTTAAAGAGGGTGAACAAAAGAACCAAAACAAGTACCAAGCTTCTAAAAAAGCTACCACTAGCAGAAAGTAAGAATTAGTTTTACATTATGTCAATATTGCTAGATTGAACATAGTTTATGTTTTTTTTATTTAAGAACAAAGATTTCATATGGTTATTTGAACAAAGTTTTTGTTTTTTTATATATAGTTGATTATTTTGCTTTTACAATTTTTGAGTCATATTGTTAACAAATAATAGGTGTTACTGATTTAGCATTACAATTATTACTTATTTATATTATATTGGTTGATTATGTAAGTCTATTTGTTACTTATAAGAGTTTATTGTTTACTTATAAAGTTTAAGAGACTACTTGTAAAGTTTAAAAAGGATACTTTTAAACTTTAAAGTGGTTACTTATTAGTTAGAGTTTAAGGGTTTACTTATAAAGTTTAAAGGGATTACTTGTAAAGTTATATGGATTAATTGTAAAGTTTAAATGGGATACTTATAAACTTTAAAGTGGTTATTTATTAATTAGAGTTTAAGGGTTTACTTACAAAGTTTAAATGGATTTTTTTATAAAGTTAAAGGGATTACTTATTTAGTTTAAAGGGGATACTTATAAACTTTAGTTTTAGAGGGATTACTTAATAAATGATGTAGGTGTTACTCTTAAGTTTAATACAGATTACTTATTAGTGTTGTAGGTGTTACTTATAAGTGTTACTTGTAAGTCTATTTGTTACTTATAAGAGTTTATTATTTACTTATAAAATTTAAAGGAATTACTTATAAAGTTTAAGAGATTACTTGTAAATTTTAAAAAGGATACTTTTAAACTTTAAAGTGGTTACTTATTAGTTAGAGTTTTAGGGTTTACTTATAAAGTTTAAATGGATTACTTGTAAAGTTATATGGATTACTTGTAAAGTTTAAATGGGATACTTATAAACTTTAAAGTGGTTATTTATTAATTAGAGTTTAAGGGTTTACTTACAAAGTTTAAAGGGATTTTTTTATAAAGTTAAAGGGATTACTTATTTAGTTTAAAGGGGATACTTATAAACTTTAAAGTTGTTACTTATTAGTTTTAGAGGGATTACTTAATAAATGATGTAGGTTTTACTCTTAAGTTTAATACAGATTACTTATTAGTGTTATAGGTGTTACTTATAAGTGTTTCAAGTGTTAATCATTATTAAGGTTAATCATTATTAAGGCTTATGAAGTTTTATATGTGTTACTTAATATAAAAATATCAGTTACTTAATTGTTGTTAAAGGATTACTTAAATATATTAAATGGATTACTTAATACCAGTTACTTTATGGATTACTTATTCAGATTATAGTGATTATTCATGTAAGCCTATTTGTTACTTATCCTATTTTTTATGTGTTAAGAGTTATAGGATTTACTTATAAAGTGTAAAGGGTTTACTTACAGGAATTACTTAAAGAGTTTAAAGGTTTACTTTATGTTAATATAGCAATTACTTAGTATTATAATGAGGTTACTTTTTAGCATTAGAAGCATTACTTTATATTTTCATATGGTTCTTAAAAGCATTTGAGTGTATACTTAATAATATGGGTTACTTAATATTATATCATAATAAAGTAGGGTATGATATTTAAATATAGAAACATAGTTTATAATAAGGTCTGAAATTTAAATATAGAAACATAAATATCCTATCATAAAGAACTTAAAATAACTTTGGATTTTGTATTGGAGTGATTGTTCCAAATTCTCTTGTATCTCCCTTTGTTGTCATTGCTTTTGTTTTTTTCTTGTTTCCTTGCTTTCCTTTCTCAAAATGTCCTTTTATTCTCTTGCTTCTTCCCTTGGTGTTTGCTCTTTCTGGATCCATAACAGTAGGAATTTGTTCTTCTGTTTCTGTTGTTGCAGTAGTGTTGTTTTGCTGCATTGATTCTGCTTCTTGACTTGCTGCATCTTGTTATTCCTGCAATAAAACAATGATTATTTTTGGTGCATTGGTATGTTTAATTAATAATACTGGTTTACCTTTTCCAATCTGTTTCTTATTTCATCTGCTAGTATATCAAGTTTTTTAAACTCTAACTCTATTAAATTTTTGGTCACTGTGTGTTGTTGGAATTTCAAAATCAGATTGTAGCCTTTTCTTGCCATAGTTTGTCTCCATGGAATGTATTTTATGGGAATTCTTTCATTTGCTGATTCATCATCCCTTCTTCTCCATACATGTGCCTTTGCATATTTTGTCCACCTCATTATGATATATCTGTCTGGTATTTTGGTGACTGAATGCTGTTGTAACACCCGGATACTGTGATAGCATAACCACCCAACTTCTTCAAAATTTTTGCATGAACAAGCTATACTGTTGTCTGCCATGTTGAATGTAACTTTTTGCTTTGAAGCTTCATTATTCTCTAATTTCACTTCATAAAAGAAGTAACCTTGAGTTTAATAATGAAGATTTGTTACGCACCCAATTGAATATTCAAATTCTGTTTCAAAATATCTGAATATGGTTTGTGTGTAGACCTATGCTGCATGCTTTATCATTCCATAGAACGGTAAATTTGAAGTTGGTTTAGAATTGGAACATTTGAAATCTGCATCAGATTCATTGTTCCTCCACCTAGTCACTGTTTGTTTAAATATCTTGAAAAAATCAGTCAAGCTTGTGTTCTTGTTTGCCTTGAAACCTACTACATTATTTGCACTTTCACTTCTTTGAGAAGAGAGTATTCCTGCTGAAAAAAAAGTCTTTACTGAGAGCAGTGCACCATTTTTCTTTCAAGCTGTATAATCTTTTGAACCATTTGTTATTTTCTAGCTTGTAAGTAGTTATCATGTTTGTCCAACAATGCTCAAACTCTTCTTCTGTTACACAACCTATTAGACACTTATTAAAAGCATCTTTAAAAGTTGTGTCTCTTTTTAGTGCTCCAAATCTTGACACTGCATTCTTAATTAGATGCCATATGCAAAGTCTGTGTTATTTTTTTTTTTTAATTTATATTCCTTATGCAAAGTCTTTTATTTTGAGTGTTACTTATTGTTTTTAATAGTGTTACTCATTCCATTATAAAGTTAACTTAACAGTTTAATAGGGTTACTTATTGCATAATAAGGATAACTTATTGCCCTGTAAAGGATTACTTCTTGAACTATAAAGGTTACTTATTGCATTATACTGATTAATTTTTCATTGTAATAAAGTTACTTATCGCTCTATAAGGTTATTTATTAAATTTAATAAGATTTTATACTGAATATTATGGTGTTACTTATATATTCTGACATATGTGTTACTTATGTTGTATAATAGGGGTTACTTTTGTATTTTAATGTATTTACTTATTTGCAAAACATATATATTAATAATTAATTAATATTTTGAGGGGGTTTACTTAATAGTATTATATGGATTACTTAATGGTATATAACTAATTACTTAATAGTATATAACTAATTACTTAAAAGTATAACAGGTTTTAATTAATAGTATTATAATAGCAATTGCTTAATGCCTAATAGAAATTACTGAATAATATGAAAAGTGTTACTTTATATAAAAAAAAGGGAAAATGTAAATTTACCTTTTGAATTGCAACTGACATGGCCAAGTCTTGGTCGGTAAAAATTGAGGCTGGCTCACTTCCACCAACTGATTTCTTATAAGTAGATAATACCACTCAAATGTTTCTATTTACTCATCAGCAATAAATGCACAACCAAACATTACATTTTGCCAATGACTGTTGACACCCACAATTGGCGCACAAATAAGATTATATTTGTTCGTCCTATATGTGGTGTCGAAAATAGTAACATCTCCATAAATATCAAAATCTTCTTTCATTTCTGAGTCCTTCCAGAAAATGGCAGTAAGTCTATTTGTTTTTTCTCCTATCTTGAATTTGAAAAAGAAATCTGGTTCCTCTGATTGTCTTTGATTTAATATGTCTATGACAGTTTGTGCATCACCTCCTTCGATCTCCATCATTTTCTTTCTTGTTATGTAATTAAAATGATCTTTCATTGTGTGTGCTAATACATTTTCACCACCAGCTTCATAAGCCATTAAACGATAAGATTCTGCTGGTCTTAGTCCACTTTCAGCCATTATATCTATAACTTTTGCCTTATCTTCTGTTATTTTTCTCTCTGATCTTTGTAAATGTTGTCATTCTCTTCTTGTCAGTTCATGATTGTGTTGCATGACATGTTCTTCTACTTTAAACATACCTTCTTTATTCTTTTTTTCTCTGATGAATGCTTTGCAATCAGTTCTGGTGATTGGAACTTGCCTTTTCTTCTTCTGTTTTTGTCCATGAATAGGAGTAGGAGTTTTATGGTTCTTTGGTTTTACTCTGAAACCTTCTTTTGAACAAACAAAATCTTTTCCTCTTACTTTTTTAGGTTCTGTTTGTGTGTATCTTGTTGTTGATTGTCTTACACCAAATCCAATCACAAAAGCATTTTTTTATATTCTTCAAAAATTTCTTCTAAAGTTGCAGCAGTATATCCAACAAGGGTCCCTGTATAATCTATTTCATGTTGTTCTGCATATCTGGCATCATCTGTTAAGGTGCTTCCACTTAAATCTGTAAAAACAAATTAATTATTGTATTATACGGGTTACCCTTAAAGTGTAACTGTGTTACTTATTGTGCAATATAAATTACTTATTGCGTAATAGGGATTACTAATTGTTTAACAGGAATTAGTTATTGCATTATAGTGATTACTTTTCCACTGTGATTGAGTTACTTATTATATAACATGGATTATTTTTTTGCATTATAGTGATTACTTTTCTATTTTAGAAGGGTTACTTATTTTGTGATATGAGTTACTTATTGTTTTTTAGGGGCTTCACACTGTAATAGGGTTACTTATTACATTATAGGGGTTACCCTTAAAGTGTAACAGGGTTACTTATTGTGCAATAGGAATTACTAATTATTTAACAGGGTTTACTTATTGCATTATAGTGATTACTTTTCCACTGTGATAGGGTTACTTATTATATAGCATGGATTATTTTTTGCATTATAGTGATTAAATTTCTAATTTAGAAGGGTTACTTATTGAGTGATATGAGTTACTTGTTGCATTATAGGGTTTACTTTCATACTGTAATAAGGTTACTTATTGCATTATAGGGTTTACATATTGCATTATAGGGGTTTACCTTCACATTGTAATACCTCTCTACTTTAAAAGCTTTACTTATTGTGTGATAGGGGTTACTTATTGTTTTTTAGGGGTTTACACTGTAATAGGGTTACTAATTATATAACAGGGATAGTGATTACTTTTCTAATTTAGAAGGTTTACTTATTTTGTGATATGAGTTACTTATTGTTTTTTAGGGACTTCACACTGTAATAGGGTTACTTATTGTGCAATAGGAATTACTTATTGCGCAATAGGGATTACTAATTGTTTAACAGGGTTTACTTATTGCATTATAGTGATTACTTTTCCACTGTGATAGGGTTACTTATTATATAGCATGGATTATTTTTTGCATTATAGTGATTAAATTTCTAATTTAGAAGGGTTACTTATTGAGTGATATGAGTTACTTGTTGCATTATAGGGTTTACTTTCATACTGTAATAAGGTTACTTATTGCATTATAGGGTTTACCTATTGCATTATAGGGGTTACCTTCACATTGTAATACCTCTCTACTTTAAAAGGGTTACTTATTGTTTTTTAGGGACTTTACACTGTAATAGGGTTACTTATTGCATTATAGTGGTTACCCTTGAAGTGAAACCGGGTTACTTATTGTGTATTAGGAATTACTTATTGCGCAATAGGGATTACTAAATGTTTAACAGGGTTTACTTATTTCATTATAGGGGTTACCCTTAAAGTGTAATAGGGATTACTTATTGCGCAATAGGGATTATTAATTGTTTAACAGGGTTTACTTATTCCGTAATAGTGATTACTTTTCTACTGTGATAGGGTTACTTATTATATAGCAGGTTACTTATTATATACAGTAATAGTGTTACTTATTGCGTAATATTGGTTACTTACTATATAATAAGGATTACCAGTATAACATTTTAGGGATAACCATTAATAAAATTTGAGTAAGTTTTATTTATTACCTTGCACACCTTGTATTTCATCATTTTCTGGATTTTTTTCGATCTCTTCAATCTCCATATTCAAAAATGAATCACCTATTTCTTCGATTTCCATTGATTCTTGTGATTCTGCTAAGTTTTGTAATTCGTCAGTCATTGTAGCTGGTAATTTTTTTTTTGCGATTATGAGAAGAATTTGGTGAAATCGAGAAGTTAAAGTTGCGGCTCTAGGGATTTGTGTGAATGTCGACGCTTTTAAGAAGAAATGACGCGCGCGTGGAGATCAGCGTGTTTTTTGGATTCCGTTTTTTTTGGCAATTTGATGACGCGCGCGTGGAAGCTCCGTTATTTTGCTGAGCTGGACGCTGGCCACACGGTGTGGCCAGCTGCACAGAAGAGGCGCTGTTGAATGAATCTATTATTGTCATATTTTGAACGTACTCAAATGTTCTAAAAAAGAAAAGAGGCTTAGACATTTTTGCACATGTACGTAAAACGAGTGAAGCTAACTAGCTCATTCAAGCAGATGTCTTTGGCGAAGAGTCCACTGTATCATGCATTCATGTGAGAAGACATAAGCAGTAATTAGCTTTATATCTTACCATACAAGTACGAATAATTATCCTATAAATAATACTTTCTCTGTTATTTGACGTGTTTGATTTAGGTATATATATTAAGGAGAAGAGAGAGAGTGAGAGAGAATGAAAATGCAAGTGGGGTAGTTACCTTGTAAAAGCAAGGTATAAAAATAAACTTCCTAAAAAGGAATACGTGTCAATTAAAGTAAATTAAAAATTCAAAGGTAAATAATATACACCATCCTTATATTGTAAAATAAAAATTAAAAAAAAAAGCATTTGATATTAGCAATAAATAGATTTACCCTTGTCATTTCCCATTAGTAAAGAAACCAAATAAAGACAAATTTAATAAACATAGTCCTTAATTATTTTAATTTCCTAAATATATCGATCAATAAAGGCCAAAATTTATTACCCTACTCTAGTTACGGAGTAGATTACAATTAAACAATAAGAATGATAATTTCACAATTAATTTCCATTTTCGGAATAACTGAACACTAATTACATTTTGCGCACTCCAATAAAACTCCAATCATAAATGTACAAAATTACCCTTTTTCAAATAAAATCCAAAATTCATAATCTTTGTGTAATTTTCAGTTACAAAAGGGTATTATCGTCAATTCATAATTAACCCATTTCATAGTTTTCCCTCCTCCTTCCCTCTTCTCTGCAACTGTAAAACAAAGAGCAGAAATTGAACAAATTCTCTACTGTTAATTAGTAAGTTTCGAAGAGAAGAGATTTTATTTCATAAAGTTTCATTTTAATCCAAAAATTTTCTCAATTTCATTTCAAAAATAAAAAATACAAAAAAAAAAAATAAAAACAAAAGTGGGTTTTTTTTTTTTTTTTTTTTTTTGAGGAATTTTGGTGGTTTATTGTTGTACTGTGCATGCAGAATTACAGAGAAATGAGCAGTAATGGCGTGGATCAAAACAAAATTAGCAGATAATTTGCAGCTGAAATTACACCCAAAAAGGGGTTTAATAGTTTCTGGGTTTGGATTATGTATTGCTGCTGCTTCATTCATCATTTTCTCTCTCTTAATCTTGATTCCCAACAAAATTACACCCACAACTTCCATGACTTTCTCTCTCCCAAACACGTCCTTAGCAACTTCAAATGAGAATCTTGGGAATGGGAGTGAAAGTGGGACCCACTTTGAAAATCTTGATTTGAAGTTGAAGAATGTGAGTTTCCATGGTTTGGAAGAAGATGAAGAATCAAGGGTTTTCATCAATGTTTCCAGAAATAGTCTTAATATTGATGAATTGGGTTTGAGAAATTCTGGGGTTTTGAGAAAAGATTGTGATATTTTTGATGGAAAATGGGTTAGAGATGATGAATTACCACATTACCCTCCTGGGTTTTGCCCTTTTATTGATAGAGATTTTAACTGTCATCTTAATGGGAGACCTGATGATGGGTATTACAGATGGAAATGGCAGCCATTTGGGTGCAACATTCCTAGGTAATATTTTCAATTATAATATATGGTTTTTATTTCATGTATTTCATGTGAAATTATGTAGTGTTCATGTTTATAATTAATGGGTATTGTAATTTTTTTGTAATTCTGATGTGGGTGGTTTATGAATATTGAGCATTCAATTTATGCTGTTTTGTGTGGAGTTTTGCTGATTGTTGCTAGCTAGTTTAGCTAGTGATTATGATTTGATGAATATGCACTATTGATGGATTGAAATATGCAAAGCTGCTCTAGTTAAATTGAACTTCAGCTAGTTTTAGTGAGAATGGGTGTGGGGAAAACATCCGTCGGTCCCATCCCGCCCTGCTCCACCCCATGGACATTCCTAGCTAATTGTATGAATTGGGTGAGGCTTGATTTGGGTGTGAGGGAGGATTATGGGCATTATGGCAGGGACAAGAAGGAATAAACAGGATGTTGTGTTTGGAAAATTGTCAAGGATATGACTTCATTAATTAGTTTGGTTGAAGTTAGGTGCCTTGATCCTGCTAAACTTTGCCAAAATTGCTATGTTTTGTGCTTCCAATTTTCAAAGCCTTGTTGATTCATTGGTTGCCTGATGTGATTGCTAGACTGAATGCCACTGATTTCTTGGAACGAGTGAGAGGAAAGAAGCTGGCTTTTATTGGGGATTCGTTGAATAGGAACATGTGGGAGTCTCTTGTTTGCATTCTTTGGCATAGTATTGAAGACAAGAACAGGGTGTATGAGGTATCTGGAAAGAGGGAATTCAAAAAGGAGGGTATCTACGCCATCAGATTTGAGGCAAGATATTTGGTCTTTCCATTAACCTTCTCCTTTGCTTCCTTATATATATGCAAGAATGTGTCTAAGTGTTTATGGCTTTTGTATGCAGGACTACAACTGTACTATTGACTATGTTAGAGCTCCCTTTTTGGTCAGAGAATCCACATTTCAGAAGAATAATGGATCACTAGCAACGTTAAGGCTCGATTTAATGGACGAAACAACCCAAATGTATCATGATGCTCATATTCTAGTCTTCAACACAGGTCACTGGTGGACCCATGAGAAAACTTCTAGGGGGTGAGTTTGCGATTATTCTGGCAATCATGTAATTGTTTGTGTGACTAGAATAATCTGAGAATGTCCTGCTTTTTATTATTCTACAGGGAAGAATACTATCAAGAAGGAGATCTTGTTCATCCTCGACTTAAGGCTCTTAAGGCTTACAGGAAAGCCCTCGCTACTTGGGGCAGATGGGTTGACAGGCATATTGATTACAAGAAAACTCTGGTTTTCTTTAGAGGATATTCTGGCACTCATTTCAGGTTAGCATTTTGACTGGCTTGTGTAGTTGAGCTTGGTTGTTTAATTCATATGATGCTGAACTCATTGTTATGGGATGTGGTTCCTCTGATACTGTAAGCACTCAGGCTTAACCATACATCATCTGTTAGGAGTTGACTGTCTAACTTATTACATAGTGCCAACCTCTCCTAGTATGAATATAACTTGATTTAGTCAGTTACATATGGGAAACTCTATTGGAGAATAACCCATTACATAATTAGGGAACGTGACAAATCTTTATGGACATGATAATTGTACTTGTATATGATTGGCTTTTGTTTCCAGATGGAAGGAGTATATGAAATAATTTTGCTTGCTCTTAAGTCTTCGGTGAGGATTTGCATGGGGTAGAGATAAGTAATTATCTATCTTTATATTGATCATTGTCCGAAAAGAAAACAGAAGAGAGAGTGATTAGGTCTCTTTAATCTAAGATCTCAAGTTCATAACTCATAAACTATTGGCCTGAATATAATGTTGTTTATTTTGAAATCATATGCTCTGTGTGACTGTGTTATCATATGTCCATGTTCTTAATTAGTTAGTTTTCTAGCAGATTCAGAATTTACGTTAATTAGCGTTTGATGCAGAGGAGGTCAGTGGAATTCGGGAGGGCAATGCCATAAGGAAACTGAACCCATCTTCAACGAGACTTACTTAGGGAAATACCCTTCAAAGATGAGAGCTCTTGAGCAAGTTTTGGGGAAAATGAAGACCCCAGTGATGTACTTAAACATAAGCAGGCTCACAGACTACAGAAAGGATGCTCACCCTTCGATTTACAGGAAGTCATATGAGAGTGAAGATGAGCGAATTGAGGCCGAGCAATCACAAGATTGCAGCCATTGGTGCTTGCCTGGTGTGCCTGACTTATGGAACGAGTTACTTTATGCTTCTCTCCTGAAGGTTGGATGGGGATCCCAAAGTCAAGGAACTTGACTTAGAGCATGAATTGTGTTTTAAAAATACTTCCATGATAGCTTTTAGATCAAGTTTGTCGTAAGGTGTGTGATTGGATGAGTGTTATACTATTGTAAATTACTTATAACTAGCTTCTTGAATTGCACCCGGCTTCAGAATACACATAGGTACATTCTGTAACAATTTACATGTATCTTACGGAATTTTTCAACGAGCATAAACAGGTTGCAAAATGCAAATTATGTAAAGTATTTGAAATGTGGTACAGAGCAGTTTTTGTTTTGAATGGGAAACAAAGCTTTACTCAATGGTCTGCTTTTGATATAAATATAATGATCCAACCAAAGTACCAAACAAGTTATCATCGGTTATTACTACTACTACCTGCTACACTAGTACACTACTAGTTCTCCGCTGTTAAAAAAAAAAAAAAAAGTACACTACTAGTTCTACTACTGCAGTACTGTTACTACTACTTCTGCTACAATACTACTCTGTACTACTGCTACATTGCTACGTACTGCTACTATTGTTACACTACTGATACTGTTGCTGCTACAGCTACTACTGTGGTTGTGGTGGCTTTGAGGAGAAAGATTGGGGGTATTATGAGCATGTGACTCTTACGTGAGGGGGTCAATGCCGGAAAACAAGGTCGATCAATGCCATGAAAGCGGCCTAAGGTATTATCTCGCAAAAACTTTCTGGTTTTAAGTGTGTTCTTACAAAAAATACTGATAAGTTGGTTTTTCAAAAAAAAAAAAAAAAAGTGTTAAAATGTGGGTTCTGACAAATTTTTATAGACGTGTTAGTTAATGGCAACAACAATATTAGCTCATAAAAACAACGTTATTTCAACTTCACCTACCAACCTATAACGGTATCATCAGGTATTTCGAACCAAGTAGTAGCAATAGGAGGTATTAGGAAATTATCTTTGAACTCCATTCGCACAAAATGCCACCCTAATGTTAAAATGCAAGCTCTCTATACGGACCAGTGGCAATTGACGGAGTGGTCCAAGGTAGCACAGTGATGCATGGGCACACACTACGATTGTCACTACCAACATCAAAACACATAACAAGTGAGTTGTAAAAGTTGGCAATTGGAAAGTAGTCATCAGTAGTAATCATCCAGTGATCCGTGGTACATCTCCCTCCTGTCCATGTGATACGGTGTATTGCTTGATGTAACAGTCCAACAATGTACACTCGAGAATACACATCTCGATGGGCAGCAACCTCATTTGCTATTGTACTTCTCGCTAACATCCATTTCTCCTGGTCTCCCATGAAGAAATCTGCAACACGTTAAAACCCACAGTTACCATCTCCTAGTGGATCACTCCACCAGTCCACCCTCGTAAGAGTGGAAGCATGAAGGTTGGTACTTTATCAAAATATGCAAATTCCTCCAAGTTTAAATCATTCCCTACAAGATATAAACAAAGTTAAAACCGTTCTGTTAGATTTTGTGAAACTCCTTAGATTGGAGTGTTTTCCATTTATCAAAATATATAGGGTTACAATATGAGTCCTCATGGGGTTAGGATCCCTCATAAGATAATTATACAAAGAATATCACATATATCCTACAATGACAGAATATCTTATCATATATTCTATCACACTCCCGCAGTCATAGCGGGAGGAGGGCGAACGCTAAGACTGGATTTGAACTCCAAAAATGTTGTCAAGGTAGGCCTTTTGTGAATATGTCTGCAAACTGATACCGTGAAGGAACATGTAGGACCCGTACCTGACCCAATGCCACCTTCTCTCGAACAAAATGGATGTCCATCTCAACATGCTTGGTGCGTTAGTGTTGTACGGGATTATGAGAAAGATAAATTGCACTGACATTATTACAATAAACAATTGTAGCCTGTCGAAGAGGGCATTGTACTCAAGTAGAGGATTACGAAGCCAACATGCCTCGGCGACAACATTCGCGACGCCTCGATACTTCGCCTCTGCACTTGATTTAGAAAGAGTAGCCTGACGCTCAGAAGACCAAGAAATAAGATTGTCACCTAAGAAGCAACAATATCTGGAAGTGAAGCGACGAGTGTCAGGACACCCGCCCCAATCTGCATCAGTATAAGTGATCAAGTTTGTCTGAAAGATATAAGTGTACCCCGTGATCAATGGTGCCCTGAATGCATCGCAGGATGCGTTTAAATGCATCATAATGAGCCTCTCTAGGGTCAAGCATGAATAAACAGACCTGCTGAACTGCATAATCTATATCAGGGCGAGTAAAAGTGAGGTACTGTAATGCACCTGCTAGACTTCGATAAAGTGTTGGATCATGAAATTTAGGTCCAAACTCTGCACTGAGTTTGGATTGAGTATCCACTGCAGTTGCTGTAGATTTACAACGACTAGCCATACCTGCACGCTCTAAAATTTCATGTTCATATTTTTGCTGAGATAAAAATAGATATGATGGAGTGCGAGTAACAACAATGCCCAAAAAAAATTCAAAGGACCTAAATCAGTCATTGGAAATCCTGTACGTAAGTGAGATATGATGCGCTCACGTAGCTTCTTTGAGGATGTAACCAACACAATATCATCAACATATAATAGTAAGTATGTCATATCATAAATGAATAAAGAATTGTCACTCTTAGCAATGACAAACCCCATATGCACAAGAAAGTTAGCAAACCGCTGATACCAAGCTCTTGGGGCTTGTTTGAGGCTGTAGAGAGCCTTGCGAAGTCTGCAAACATAGCCGGGATATCTCTTGTCAACAAACCCGGGGGTTGATGCATATACACACACTAATTCAAATCACCATATAAAAAGGCATTGTTTGAGGCCGTAGAGAGCCTTGCGAAGTCTGCAAACATACCCGGGAATTCACTTAGCTCTGATACCATGTTAGATTTTGTGAAACTCCTCAGATTGGAGTGTTTTCCATTGATCAAAATATATAGGGTTACAAAATGAGTCCACATGGGGTTAGGGTCCCTCATAAGATAATTATACAAAGAATATCACATATATCCTACAATGACAGGATATAACATATCACGTTCAAATTTCGAATAAACAATGGTAAAAGGATAGTTACATAAAAATGAACCTGAAGTTGTGCCAATTGGTGGCCTATGACCACCTTGATGACCCCCCTACTATCTTGACAGCCACGAGAACCCAAGGTATGTTCAAATTTGCTACATATACACCACCACCGACTTAACGATGGCCAACCTTTACGAGTATGTAGCCGAGCACATCTTCTCACGTTGTAGATCTCTCTCATGTTAGGGTTTTTGTTTGGATACTTCTCTTTCAATGCTGTTATAATGTGACGTGGCTTAGCTTAAACAGAAGTCATCTTAATAACAAGTGCCTTCGTAGTTGGACTGAGACTACTAACCTATTGAATAGCCGATGGGGCTTGATCTTTCATTAGTTGGTTTGACTTATTGTGAAGAAAATAGATGGATAAGTAGATAACAACTAGTAAAACAAAATCATTGTTGAAAATAGACCGTGATATTACATATCGGATAAAACTTAAATTTAAAACTATAATATACAAGTATTTTTGCAAAAGAATTCTGGGATCTGAGTTGTGGGGAAGCCATCTCGTCTGTCTCATCTGACAGTCAAGTCAGTTAACGGTGTTTCGAGAGAGAAAGTTTGTAGAGAGAGAATGGAGAAAATTCATTACCCGACTAATTTGTGTAGATTAGTATTTGTAGGAGGGGATTAATTGACTTGATTAGGGTTATGATTAGGATTTTAGGCATTACGGGACGTATTAGGCACTGTTGGGCCATATTAGGGTTTCTCGAAATGCGTGCTTGGATTTATCATCACGAAAAAGCTCTAATTACATCAATTTTTAAGCAAATGGAAAAACGACATTCCGTAAACAAATCAACTATACAATCCATCCAACATGACATTTTCGTAATTATATCAATAATTGTGAGACTCGTAGCTAATGAAAAATCTATACTGATATATTAAAAGGCGTTTATAAAAACGTCTATGTGCCACGTAGATCCTTTTAAATTATGCCACATCACTTCACAAATAAGAAAGTATATAGTTTAACCATCTTAGCCCATTATCAAACGTGTAATAAATATGAAAAAGAAATGTACATAAGTGTTAACCATATGATTTAACAATGTCGATTTCATATTTAACAATGTCGATTTCATATTTCAAAATCCTTTTTTAAAAAAAAACACGTACCCCAATCGCACGATTACAAAAGTAGCAACCCGGGACAACGCCTGGGCTACTCACTAGTTTTTGATTTATTTACCGTTTTGCGATATCAAGATCTTGTAATTTCTCGATTGTCATTTAGCTTGTTAATGGCAATTAGATCAATAACCATCAATTTTAGCCATATCTCTTTATAAAATCAGGTAAATATCTTATCAGATCAATGATTCGGGTCATTCTAGTCGGTTCGATTTTTATTTTTAAAGCAAGCCGGGTCTGTTTTGTTAGGTCTAATCAATATCAATAACTATATACTAAAGGCGAATAAAAAATGACACGTGACAAAATCTGGTTAAATAATTTCCCTCCACTTTTTTTTTTCTTTTTTTTGTCAGATTATCTTAGGCAATTTTAATACACTATAATATTTACTTTCCTACTTAAACACAATCTTTCCGTCCCAAATTCAATAAAACATTTTTGTAACAACTTATAGAAAATTTAAGCAACATAATACGAAATATTATTTAAAAAGATATGCATAATTTTTAATATAATTAGCAAAATATCGAATTTTTTCATACTTATTATAAAAAAAATCATAAAAAAGTTGTTGAAATAAATATATTTACTACTTATAAATTTTGGTAAATCCGTGCACGGGACCATAAGCCAGTACAACTTATAGTTACGCCATTCAAATAACACTTGGCAGCCGATACATGTTACTTTCTCCCGCCCCCCATTTTGTGAGCTGTGGAATTCAGAAGGGTTTGCACTTTGCAGAAGATGAACTCTCTCAATTTCTTCTCCAATTCCTGCTAATAATCGCTGAGTACTCGAATTATGTAAGTCTTTCAATCCCTTTGTTTCTCAATTTTTGTGAAATCCATCATAATTCTAGGTTGATTTTAATTTTCTAACCCAATTTTGTAATCGATTTTTGGGTAGATTGAAACCTGAAAAATCATGAAATCTAGATCAAAGAAGCAAAAACTTAGCGATAAAGATGATGAAATCAGAGATTGGTCTAGCGAATTGCCAAAAGATGTACTTGCTCACATACTTTCTTTTCTGCCAATTAGAGATGCTATAAAAACTGTTCAAATTCGCAGATTTGGTGATCTTTGGACTTTGAGCCCTAATCTTAATTTCTCTTTCCAAAAGGAAAGATTCATCGACAATGTGATCAAATACCACAAAAATCCCATTATTAATACGTTTGAATTAAAAGTATTATTTGATATTTCACAGGATAAGTTGATTGAATGGACCAATTTCGCTTTAAGTAAAGAAACTAAGGAGTTGAAGTTTATTTTTATAATTTAGTTAATCTGCCACCACAAGTTTTCCGTAGTCATTGTCTTGTTGTGCTTGAGCTTATGGGGTTTGCGATCAAGCTCCCGGGTGTTGTGAACTTGGAGTCACTGAGAAGTTTGGTGCTTGAGCGTGTGGGTTTGAGTGATGAGATGTTTCAAGATTTGATAAAAGGATGCCCGCTTTTACAAGAATTGTTTGTTTTAAATCCTCAAGGATTACAAAAGGTGCATTTTACTAATCCGAGCATTGAGTATTTGCGGCTTGATCTTTCAATGGAGTATGTGGTTGTACCCTAACATTACTCAATTGATTGCCCTAATGTCAAGATCTTGTATGTTGAAAATGTGCTTTTGGATCATCTGAAAGTGATTAATGCTTCTTCGGCCTGTCTATGCTTCATCAAAAAAATATTTTATTTCGAAGACCAGGATATGAGAGTGACGAGGGCTCAGCATTTTGAATTATTACTTGACAAATTTCGGAATGCTGAGTTTTTCCAGCTGGGAAGCAAAGTTTATCGAGTGAGTTGTTTTCTCCTTTCCTTTGTTCTTACTTTTTGAAGAATTCTGCACCTTTTGGTTTATTTGTGATTCCTCACTATTGTTAATTATTTTTCCATTCTGGCCACACTTACAGTATTGTTATCTGGTACAGGTATTCGAACTGTGATAATGAACCAGTATATTGTAATCTGTTACTTATTGATTTGAAGTCTTTGTCGTGACAATAATTATGGTCTATTTTGTGATACAAGATCTGGCTGTTTTTAATATATCTTTCATCGTAGAATGTTAGCCTGTTAGGAACAAGGATAATACCTGATTTATCTACTTGAAACTATGAATAAGTTGGGTAGATTTTGCAAAGTTTTGATCTTTCTGTGTTTATATTCTGGTCCTTTGTGGAAAACTCACAATGATCGAATCAAATCTGTATTGTTTCTGTGTATTGCGGCTCTCACCCTTTACAACCTAAGCTGACACTATATATACAAGGATACGTCCACTAACCCTCTACACCTGACCCAAGAGTCAAAGACAAAGTTCAGCTAATAATAATAAAAAAAAAAGGTAATTAACATGTGGTCACATGTTAATTTCTACACCCCCTCCCTCAAGTTGGATTGGGGAAGGTTCCAACAATTCCTAACTTGTAGGATAAGAAATTGTGCCGACTTTCATGTCCTATCCAACCAAACTAGCTCACTAGTTGTGTGTGGCATGCTGATTCAGCCGAAGACTTTGAAACTGTCTTTATCTTCTTGCTTTTTCAAGATATGAGACTATTCAGTATCTTGGCAAAGATTATTCAAGTGCCCAGATTGAAGAGCAGCTTGTAGATGAGGCTTCCTGGGAGTCTGCATAAATTGGTCTGGATAATCTCAAATATAACGGTCTTCCAATGAGTCTTCTATACTGTTGAAGGAGGATTTTAGCCCCTTTTGCATAGGGAATTTGCTGAATATGTTTTCTCTCATTCAGGATTATTCCCTCCTCGTTCCTTGATACTTCTAACCAAGGATGCACGGATTCGTTAGATGGTAGCCGTCTCTCGTACCAGAAACGTTTTGGGGACGGGTATGGTACAGGTACGGCTAGGAAAACATCCCCAAGGTGTCCCCTTTGAAAGTGGTATGGCAAGCCAATTTGGGGATGGCTAGCCTCTTGCTCGGATACATATCGGGGACGGCTGGGCTCATTATATGACGTTTCCTTAGATTTACATCCCATATTTTTAGAAAAAAACCCCAAATTAGTGAATTACTAACCTAATTTTCGATTCCCCTCAATTCTCAAAAACCCTAACAATTGCCAACAGCGATTCCCTTAGAGTTGCGACTTAATTCAATCTTCTGCGTTGACAAGAGACCACTGGCGACCACTCCGACAACGGCGACCGGCGAGGCTTCGATTTGTTACTGTTCCTCTTTCTTCTCTCTCTGTTCAGCTTCTAGCTCTCTTTTTTCTCCTTCTTCGCACCTTACTCATAGTTCCTCAATACACATCTTATTCTCTAATGTCATGATAAGTTTGGATATCCCTCTTTGATCATATGATACATAATCTAACTAGGGAGATATATCCCATTTTTTATTTTTATTTATTTTTATTTATTTCATTTGCATAGTTCTCCCTCTATGATCTATGCTTATGCTATCCATCAATGATATATCATTTGCATATCCCACCAATACACATCTTACTCCCTTGTTTCCAAACTTATCTAACTTTCTATCAGTGTTTGATGCATAGCATAAGCATCCTATGATTATAAGATGATCATATCTGGTTTCTTCTTTAAGAGCCTCTCATAAGGTGCTTTCCACCCAACTAAAGCACTAGGCAATAGATTAATGATGTGTATAGCTGCCATTACACATTCACCCCATAAGTATCTCGGTAGATCTGCATAGATTCTCATGGTTCTAGCTGTCTCGGTCGAGTGCCCGTGCTTTCTCTCAACTCTGCCATTCTGTTGAGTTACACCTAGAATACTTCTCTGATGCTTTATCCCTCTATCATGAAATATTTTACTGCATTCACTTTGTAACACCTCTGTCCCATATCACTTCTCACATTTTTCACCCTTACATTGAAGTGATTTTCAATGTAATTAAAGAAGGTATTCAAAATATCTTTCACTGGGACAACATATAGTCATCTACTATAGTGAGAAAGTATCTCTCTCCTATCACAGCAGGAATTCTATAGAGTCCCCAAATATCTACATGAATAAGATAAAAAATTCCATCTGCAATTGAATTACTTAATTTGAAAGGAAGTTTATGATGTTTTCCTATGCAACATGCATCACAAAAGAAATCTTTAAAGGAAGTACAATTGCAAATCTCAATATGTATCATCTTAGAAAGAGAACTATGCCCTAGTCTAGCATGAAGAACATTCAAACAGTTAAATTATTGCTCATCTTCTCTTATCCTCTTGTGGCTTCATTCCCTTCATCACACTTTATCACCAGCATGTAAAGCCCATTCTCCTTCACTCCTCTTGCAACATTCTTTTTAGTGTAGGGGTCATGTAAGATACAACTTTCTGTATCAAATAGCACATTGAGCTTGCTGGTTTCAATCAGTTTACTCACTGACAGTAAGTTATGTTTAAATTCTTCAATACACAGTGTATTGCAAAGAATCAGTTTGCTTGACATCTTAACTTCTCCTATTTTCTCAACAAACTTGATAGTTCCATCTGGAAACCCTACTTTAACTGGTTTCTTTAGCAATTTAAAATCACTAAATGCTTTCTCATTACCACACATATGATCAGAGGCACTGGAGTAAGCAATCCAAGTATCCATATTATACTTTCTATTGGAAGTTATAGCATTTGAGACTAAGATTATACCTGCAAAGTTGGCCATTTTGCTACTGCCCTCTCCAGAACCTTGCTGTTTGCTGAATGCCTTCATTACTTCTTGAACTACTGCGGATTGCTGTCGAGCTTGCATTCTGCATTCCCGCTCTTGCTTCCACAATCAAGCTGTTCTTCCTCCAGGTACTCATTTTAGCAGCATACCTCATTCCTCCTTTTCCTTTTGGGTTGTTCTTGAACCAGTCCGGGTATCCGTAAATCTTGAAACAGTCATCAATAGTATGTCCCTTCATTTTGCAGTGGTCGCACCACTTCTTCATCTTCATCTCTTTCGTCTTTCTTCTTTAGAAATTTCCATTTCATCTTCCTTGATTCATCATGATCGCTGCAAAAACACTTGTTTCTGTTGTGTTCTGTCCCTCCAATATCTGTCTCTGCTTCTCAGCTTGCTTTACCAAATGAAACGCTCTGTTCAGAGTTGGAGATGGCTCCATTGCCATTTTATTCCCAGCAATGTTCTAATTTTTCTTGGTGTCCCATTACAAATCTCTCACTTTGTTTCTTTCCTGCATCTCCAAAGAACTTCTTGAGCAATTGGCACGTGCATTTCTTCATAGCACTACAGGTGCACTCAGGTAACCCTTCTACATCCTGTATTTCATCCCAGATCTGTTTTATCTTGAAATCATACTCATAAACTGGCATTATTTCTTGTTCAAGGTTCTTAACCTGTTTCTTCAGAGAGAGTAGAGGAGAGGTGCATTCGTTTCTCCATATCTCTCCTTAAAGTTCATTTAAGAGCTTCTCTATAGAATCTATGTATGTGAAGCTATTGGCAATTATCTTATCCATAGACCTGCACAACCATCCTCTAGGCACGTAATCGTTTCTCATCCAAAGAGCATACTTTGGTTCTTCAGGTTTAGGCTTAGTCACCTACTCACCTTTCCCTCTAGGAATTCAAGCTTATTCTTAGATCCCAATGCAAGCTTGATGCTTCTGCTCCAGTTGAGAAAGTTTTCTCCATTGAACATAAGAGGAACATTTGCATTATTAGAGTTCGCAAGAAACAATGGATCTGCATATCCATTCTCATTCTTTGTTTCCTTATCTTGCCTTGCCATTCGATCAAGGTTCAAGAAACCCTTCTGTTTTCAACTCGATTATGAAGCAGTAAGGTAAAAGATTCAAGCTTTCAACCTTGCTGCTCAGATATCATGTAAAGTTTTGATCTTTCTGCGTTTATATTCTGGTCCTTTCTCGAAAACCACTTGCAATGATAGAATCAAATCTGTATTGATTTCTGTGTATTGCAGCTTTCACCCTTTACAACTTAAGCTGCCACTATATATACAAGGATACATCCAAAGTTATTAAAATCAGGATTCTACTTTGAATCGGAAGGGCCTATCAGAATCGAATCGTAAAATCGAATCGTAGAATCGTAAGATTCTACCGACATGCATAATGAAGACGTCAAATATAAATTTAAATAAATATATTGAAATTATGAGTTTGAAACCTAATTATTGATAGATAATAATTATTTACCCATTAAGCAATCAATACTTGACAATATATATTTATAAAAACCTATATAAACATGTTTGTTACTTGTAAGGATTTTGCTAGTTCAGAAAAATATATAAAATCGAGTAGAATCGTAAATCGAATCGTATGATATACATGAATCGTAAAATCGTAAGATTTTATACATCCACGAACCTATACTCCTGACCAAAAACAAAGTACATCTATTAAAAAAAAAACCTACAGCTATACAGGACAGCTGTATACAGGACATAATAGAGAAAAAAAGAAAATAAGGTAATTAACATGTGGTCACATATTAATTTCTACAGTTTTTCTCTTCACTTGTAGTTGAGTTTTGATGTTGTGTATGTTACATTTGAGGGTTTGGGCACTTGTAGTAGTATGTCATTTGACAGCAACTCTCAAGTCATTTAGACTTTAGTTTCTCACAGTTTTTGTTACTTCTGACTGACCATTACTCGCTTTTGATGTAGCAAATATGTTTGGCTACCATACATGTAGTCTAACAAACCAAAGTTAACCAAGTGTGATTGCCAAAATTAAATTTCTCAGTGTGCTCAGAGAAATTCAAGTTTTTTTTTTTTTTTTCTTAACAACTTAGTGCATTGCAGTGGTTTTTTTCTCTGTTATCAAGTGTTCATTTTATTTACTTTTAGGCTATAGTTTTGATAATAATTGGAAGAAACAAGTAATAGTCTAATTTAATTTGTTTCAGCAACTTCAACACTGTGGACAAGAATATAATGAGAAACTATCTGATGATTCTGATCTATGCAATGATTGGACACATATAGCTCTGAGGCCTGGTTTCCATGGAGGCTGTCTGCTAGACATGTTCAGATTACTGTGCAACTCACACATGTTGGAAGAACTTATAATATATGCCAACGGGGTAAAATGTTTTACATAATGAGTTTTTCTAGCCAATATCGTGATCCACCTTTTAATACTTATAACATAATGATCTTTCATATAATGTCAGGATTTTTCTTGTGATTGCAATGAACTCCTTGTGCAAGAGGTTTTTTCTTGTTATGATATCCATCAACTTAAGAATGTCTCCATTCGTGAGTATGGGAAGCCTTACAAAACTCTTTTTCGGCTGATAGAAATTCTGCTTGAAAGAGCAGACACCTTGGAGAAATTGGTTATTGCCAGCAGTGGGAAGGATCAGCTCTTTTCGAACGACAACAAAATTTTCTTTATGAAGTTATTGGGCATTCCAAGGGCCTCACGCAATGCACGCATTATTTTCGATGGAGAAATATACTGAAGGTAGTATGCACTTATGCTGTATGTTGAAACTTGAGGATTTCTTATGTTTAAGACCGAGTTCCTTTGAAAATTTTCTTACTGTTGCAACTTAGGATCACTGTTTGATTTCAGTGCTGCTGCTACCAATATCTGACTTTGCTTGGAAAATGACTGAATTCTCCATCTCTATTTGTTCTTATTTGGAATTTTTTTATAGACAAAATCAAAATAGGAAGAAACGTTGCTAAGTTGATTTATGTTGTTGCTGTTTGCTACTTCAGTGTTTTAAGGCCATCCCCCCTTTAGAAATTACTGAATAGTTTGGACCATTGTTCATAATAATTAGTGACTATGTTGCTCACAACTACATTGCCAAAGCGGCACAAATGTGACAATGTAACTCTTAACTTATGTCAACATTGAGCAATTTTGGAAAGGTTTAGCACCAATTGATAGCGCAAACACCAAGCAAGGCTTGTGTTGTATTACTTGGTAAGGTTCATATGTTGAATCCTTGTGGTTTAAGGTTCAAATTTTGTCATGTAATAGTGTTTGTGAGTGAGGATCCTCTGATCTTTACATCTACATACAATTTGCACAAAGTTTCAAATAAAATGATTAAAAAAATTCCCAAAAGTATTATGAAATGAAACATTTGCATAGAGCGTAATGTATAGCGTGCTATCGAGTGCACAAAATAACTATTTATTGTTTGGGTTTCTTTTTGGCTTGTTCATGGACATGCAAAGTATGAGAGCTTGAGATTATAGGAAAGAGACAAAGCAACCTTAAAGAAAGATAGAATAGAGGTAGAATTGTTTTTCTCTCTTTGTTCTTATATGAATACATCAGTTTGACTATGTAAATTACGTTATGACTAATCTAATAAGATATTTTATAGTATCATATATTTATACACTATTTTTTTTAGGAAACTTCAAAATTAGTATACATTATAAGAATTTGAATTTTTAAAAAATTTTGTAAGGAATAATACATTTATTTGAAATTTTATAAACATGCTTCATATGTTTTGTATAAGAAATATATCATATAGTTTCCAATCATACTATTAAAGAATATATACCTTAATGATATTATAAGATACAAATATAAAACTATACGAAGTGATAAAGAATATAGGTAGAATAATCTCTTATGAGATATAGGAAATTATTTTGTAATTATTGTAAAATAATAGGTTTACTACTACCTCTGTAGTTTGTTTCCAAATGAAGTTCTTGTTTGGAAAAAAATTAGAATTAAGAAAATGGGAGGATGAAGTACATTAAAAAGAGAGTTAAGTACAAGAAATGTGGGTAGAGTCGATAGACCACAAAAAATAAGAATGTGAAAAGAAATAAAATACGTGCACATGGGTGGAGGCACGATATTTTAGGGAAAATATGAGGGTATTTTAGATAGTTAAGTGAACTAAAACTAAATATTGAGGGTAATTTGATATTTTTATAGTGTCTAAAAATGAAAAATGAAATAGAAACAACATTTTGGGGCGCCTAAAAGGACCACGGGAACTTCATTTAAGGTATAGAGGGAGTATATGGTAGATATCTTTACCTTACCTAATATAATACGAAGTACGATTCTCACTCTAGTCATGGAGTTTGTTTGTTATATTTTGATCTTACATGGTAGTTTTTGGCTATATAATTCGAGTTATGATAACTAACCCCATATACATGCGATTTGTTCGTATTTTTTTAAAACTTATTACTTTTCTATCTATTCAATTTTGTCAATCTTATACGAAGGAAAAAGTACATGTTAAAATTAAAGAATTTGTTGAAATAAATGTAATTCAAAAAAACACTAAACTTTTGTTTTATCTATTGTATGAGATTATTGCTTGCCTTAATTTAATTGGGCAATTGAGTTTAGGTTTGACAATGTTATAGTATTTTTTTATTGCCTTATTTATTTTCCTAAGTCAATCAATTAATTATCCATAGTTAAATATGTCTTGTTATGTCAAGGTTTAAGGTTTATCAATCATTGACTTTTTTTTTAATGCATATACCATCATAAGAATTTTGTAAATTAAAAAATAAAACAAAGGTGGGGGTTATCGTTGGTAGTTTATATTTTAGACACCAATTTTTCATTCCTCATCCCTTCACTTTTACAATAGAGATAAAACAAAGGTTTACCCTATAATGGAGTTAATTCCTCCTGAAATTCTTAGATGTGGGATGGATAGAAGGGGTTAAAAATTTGAGGTTGAGTTAAAGTTGAAACTCTGAATATTGTAAGTCATGAAATCTATTTCAAAGGAGCAAGAGGGTTGAGATGTGGATAGGTTAAGTGACTTACCTGATGAATCACCTGTGTCCACATTCTCTCCTTGTTGGATATTAGTGAAGTTGTAAAAACTGTCTTAATTCATTGATTTGATAATCTTTGGACTTTGTTTCAACATTAATATTTGATTGGTTCTATGGCCAATACGTCTACAAAATTATGAAATTTCAAGTATTTATGCTAGTTTAGCAACTCTACCACGTGTTTTTAGAATTCCATATCTTCCGGTTGAACTTAAAGATTTAAAAATTAAGCTCCCAGGTCTAGTATACATGCATCTCTTAGAGTATTGTATCTTTCTTATGTGACTTTGAGGGTGATGAAACTTTCAAACTTAATATATCTGGATGCCTGCATGTATGAGAAATGGCTATTCTGTTTCCTGATGTTTTGAAAGAGCTGCATTTTACTTCTCCAAGCATTGAAAAGCTGGTGCTTATTCTAAGTATCTGCACGGATTTTGTAGGAAAACCATACTCACTAGATTGTCCCAATTTGAAGATCCTGCATATTGGTAATGTTTTATCAAATAATCTGCAACTGATTGATGTTTCATCTGTCTGTGAAGTCAATATCATACGTCTGTTGCCCTGTAGTGATAAATGTTTTGAAATTTTACTCGACAAGGTTGAAGATGTCGAGGTTTTCCACTGGGGATATAAAGCTTATATGGTGAGTTGATGTGTATTCCTCTTCCCCATGATCTTTCTTGTGTGAAGAACCCGGCCTGCATTTTTGCTGTGTATTCTTGATTCTCTAGTATTTGTTGCTATTTATTTTCAATATTGTTATCTTGTCAGCTATGATATTTATTATGTACTGTATCAAATTTAAGTCATGTCATCATACAATCTTAGGCTCTTAAACTGTACTTGCATTGTTTCCTTGATGTTAAAAGAGAGAAATAGTTAGATTAAGCATATGGTCTGCATATTGGTAATATTTTATACTTCATGGTTCTATCTAAAAAAAAAAAAAGTGGTTGATTGTTGCTGATAGATATCTCGTGTATGCTTCATTTAAGCTACCTTAAAAATCATAAACCATGTAGTCCAGCAGAACAATGTGTTAATCAAGTGTCATTACCAAACTCAAATTAAATCAAATCATCGTGTCATGTGCTCAGATTGATTTATGTAAGCTTTTTTTGACAGCTGAGCCATTGTAGTACTTTCTAATTCAGTAATTATATGTTATGGGGTGTTGTTGCTTAATTCCTCACAAATATAATGTTAAATGAAAATCATTAGAATATTGCTAATGTTCATTTATTCTTTTACAGCAATTAAAACATTGTGGAAATGAGAAATTGTTTTCCACAAAATTCATGGATGCATATAACTTTGTGTACTAGGGTCCAATAGAAAGCTATCTGCTACACATTTGTAGATTGTTGAGAAACTTATAGCTCTTGCAGGTACTTATAATATATGCCGATGTGGTAAGTTTATACGTATATTGAATTCATCTAGCTAAATTTTTGCTCACCTTTCATGTAACACAGATTCTTTTGTATATATGTCAGGATTTTATCTGCGACTGCAGTATGCTTTGGTACAAGCTTTCTTCTCCATGTGTGATGCAACAACCTAAAGTTTCACCAATCGTCATTATTAGAAGTCATGTTGAATTTCTTCTTAAAAGTGCTGTTATTTTAAACAAATTGGTTATTATTTGTGACAGAAAGGATCTACAACTTTTTGTGAAGGGGCATGAATTTATGATGATGGAGTTGATATGTCTTCCAAGGACCTCACGGAATGCAAGGGTTGTCTTTGCTTCAGAATTACGGTAATGGTATGGTAATATGTAGGACAGCATACTCCGCTTCATCTTTAAATATAGAAATCTTTATCTTATGTGTAGGAGTTGGGAATCAGGACCCCCTGTTGTGATTCAAAGTCTTGCTGCTACTGATAATGGCCTGGTCTACTCCTACGGTTTGCTATGCAGATTTGGTAAGTTTTGTAGTGATTAAAAATTTGAAAATTTTGTCAAGAACTGCCAATTAAAGCGCATGTTTTGAAAACAACTACCTATTAATTTTTTTTTTTTTTTTTTTTTTTTTTTTAAAAAAAAACTACCACAAAGTTGTAAATTGTTTAAATAGCACTACCACTTTAATAATTCCAACTACAATATTCGACATGTGGCACTATTACTTTTTACCTTTACCTCATAAAAACACCATCTAAAATGACTAATTATTCTTCATAAAGGTAAAAAGTAATAAAAAGTGAAACTTAAATGCCGGAGATTCTAGCCAAAATTGTTAGTGTGGTAGTGCTACTTAAACTTTTTACAACTTTGTGGTGGCTCTTTTTTTTAAAAAAAAAATTTAATAGGCAGTCTATGTTAATCGGACTCGGGTACCCATGTCTGACACGGGTATGTGTCCAAGTATCCGACTCGGCTATTTTGTGAAAAAATTCTATGATTTTGAACTATAATGAAGTGTCCAAGTGCCATATCCATGTCCGAGTGTCGGACCACTTGAGGTAAAACGAAGAGTCTGAGTAATATAGGTAGTTGTTTTCAAAACACGTGCTTTACTTGGTAATTGTTGACAAACTCTCCTTAAAATTTTTAATGGGTGAATAATGTTATTGCAAGCTGCAATTAGTTTCATCTGATCTACTATTTGTGTCTCCCCTGTCTCTTCCAAACATCATTTGGTGATCAAATCATACCGTAATGATTTTTATTTAACAAACTAATAAAAGTAATAATAAGAATTATATCGTGTTGCTCTTTGTTTCTTTAAGCACATTTAGTAATGGTAACTGGTATAGTGATAAATACTTTTGTAATTTTATGATGGTGGCTCTGGGTAATTCACCTCTCTGTATGTGCATTGCCATGGAAAAACTTGCAAAATTGCAGGGTCATTACCAATATCACAATCTATCATTGCTTACCATATGGAAAAGCAAGGTTGCTTAAATATATTAGAACCATCCGCCTGTGCGAGTAATTCATGCCATTCTGCTTTTGTCCTGTTTTATAGAATATGGTTTGCTCACATTTTGTTGATCTTCATTAGCTAGTTTATTTCATGGTTACTTTTGATATTATTGGCAAAGCATGTTTACAATATTTGTATAAGATGAACTATCACTCTGCATTGAGCATACTATTCTTGTTTGGTAGATATAGGCAAGTGTTATTGTAGACACCCATTTGTGTCTCCCCAAAACCAAACCCGGTGATGAGTACCTTTCACGTCGAATCATAATCGAATGAAGCGAAAGTGTGGGAAGTCTAGTGTTGCGGATAGTTTTTAATTTCTTTTCTCTTCTCTATGTTTTTGAAAACTTATTTTAAGAAAACAGCTAATCCAGTTTGGTTGGTCCATGATATGGGTCCAATAGTAGTGTAGTTGGATGGGGCTTGACAAGAGCTTTCCAACGATATATTATAAGCCCAATTCCGATGAATATTGAGAAAGTTATGGCCAATTTACTAAACTGGGCCCGGTTTGAGTCTTATATGCGGCCCAATAATCTTGAGGAGGGCCTAATATGATTTATCATTCCTAATGCAATTAGGAATGATTTTAGTCTTCTAGATTCTTCTAGAAGGTTCTTTTCATTCCTAATTCAATTAACATTGATAAATTGACTTTTGTTGCAGAGTTTTAATTAAAATCAAAAAGCATTTTCGAGGAAAATATATGATTTTATCCTCCAGTACGCTGATTTTCGAAAACGCGTTGAAAACAGGCCTGGCGCCTGACTCCAGGCATTGGCGCCTGGTGCTAGCGCCAGTTAGCCAGGGTTGGCGCCAGCTCTGTTTTTCGTGCGCCAGACTATGTTTTGATATTTTATCTTTTTGACTGATTTTCTCTATAAATAACGTATTAAAAACTCCGTTTTCATTCACCAATTCTCACGAATTCTCATCAACAATCAGTTTTCATTCGCATTCTCTAATTCTCTCTTAATTCATTCATCTCTTCGTCCCTCTTTCTTTTTCTAAACTTTACTTTTCATATACAAAATTCCGCATTCGTAAGATCTAGAAACACCTAGCCAAGTTCGAAGTTGCCTTCGCCCTAGACGTGAAAGGTTTAATTTCTGAGGGTTTGGTCCTAAATCTCTATTTCAATTATTTAATTTGATAGTTTGTTTATTATTTACTTTGAAGTTACTAACGTGTGTATTTTGTTATTAGAAAGAGGTACGAGGCATCAAAGTAAGTACTTTAATTGATTTTTATTGATGTTATGATGTAGAAATCATGTTTATATTGTTATTATGATATTCCTAGTATCATGTCTAGGGTAATTTTAATATTTAATATGATTGTTACGATGTTTCATATGTTCTTCTTAATATTTATGATTGTTAGTATCATGTTAGGGTTAAAGATTTGATCTTTATTGCTTAGTGACATGTTAGGGTTTGTTATTAATCTTGTTAGTATCATGCCTAGGATCTTGTTATTATTATGCTTTAATATTAACATGAACATGATTATGTTTATAATTGTTATAATTTATGATGATTATGAATATTATTATAATTATTATTTTGATGATGATTATTTTATCTGTGACGATTATTATTATGATTATAATTTTATTGTCATGATTAATATTATGTTGCTTGATATTATTTACTTTTTAATTGCTTGATCACGCCTTTTATGCATGTTTAAAGGGAATTTGGTATTTGTAATCATGCTTAATAAGATAATTAATAATCTTGTTTATGGTTAATGTGATTATAATTTCAAGTGATCGCCAATAATAGATTTATTTGTGTATTATATTCAACCAACATAGATAAACAGGTTTAGGGTTAAACCTATTGATTGTAAGTTAATTAGAAAGCGTACATGAATACGATCAGAATAAAGTAGAGGCCTATTATTAGGGCAGATTCAATCTCTTTTAGGTTGGATTTGTACCTTCATCCCCGAACCCTTATTTGGTTCTAGACCTTATGGAGTTGACGATCTCTTGGATCGTTAAGCGGTGTAGCATTCACCCTGTGAACGGTTTACAAGTTCCTAAAACTTGTTGGTTACTCTTTTGCTCTATCTTCTTCCCTTTTGGACGCCACCGTACTTTACTGTATGATCACAGTGGGGTTCAAGCTAGGGGTTAAGGCTTGAAATTTATTCTCTACAGTTATATACACAACCACAAATTCCACAACAGTCATTCCATGATGAGCATTCTCTACCACATTGAGTGCACTTCAATTTGGCAGATAAAGTCTCGTCCGAAACCTCGTCCATCTCATGAATGTCGTACTGCAGAACTGCTCCCGCTTTTACTAGTTCTTTAAGTAAGTTTCCACTTTCATTCTCTATGATCACCTTTATCTTCTCATCGGCACTGATTACTCCTGCAAATTGTGAAAACAATCTCTCTTTTGTCTTAATAATTGTGAACTAACCAAATTACATGATACAGTCAGCAAACATAGAGAATAAAATCACGAGGTTATTCCATAAATCGTAGGAAACAGCAATACTGAGAGACTAACCACTTTATTACATGATCTATATTCTAAGGTGACATCCTAGTAAAGTAGTAATGAAATCTAATAAGTTGGTTAATGAGATGGTCTATTACGGACACATCGAGGTATAACAAGCTCCCACTCGATAAGACAAAAACAGTTTCTACAGCAATTTCTTGAAGAAATACAGGCTGCTCCACAAGGTATGCACTTTAATTGATCTGTTTGTATTTCCATTACCTCTTTGGCAAGTCCTAATGTTTTTGTTTCGGCCTCTATCAACATTTGCATTAATAAGCTACCACTTTCTAGTTCATCCTGATCCTCTACATTTAGGCGATTTAGCTTCGTAGCAAATGTGTCACCTACAAAAAGCACACATTTACCTTAGTCTTTTTATTGAGGGCTAATATATCTATCAATCACGATGTATGGATTAATTCATCCACTCTATAGGACAGAGAAAGTAATTCACATGATCAATTAAACTTGAGAATTATTTATTTATTTTATTTATTTATTTTCCTATAAATGTGTAAGTTATCTAGATGAATCTAACATAGCCACACATGAATAGTGTAAAGTTAGAACCGGGCAATTAAACAAGAATAAAGAAAGTATATACTACGTACGAATGCAATAATAAGCAACTTTAAAATTAACGAATTCGTGATCAAAACCATAATGGTACAATTGCAGATTAGATCTTAGTAATACAAGACAAAAAAAAAAGAGGGAGAACCTGATTGAGTGAGCAAAAGTAGAGCTGATATGAAGACAGTGAAGAAGCTTAACTTGAATGTGATTTCCGCCATCATTTGAAGCTCAAATGTTTGAGAATCAAGAAATGAGATTATTTGTTATCAAAGTAAGATATTTCTGTTTATGATAGATGTGTTTTGTGGTCAGTAAAATCAAAGAGAGAGATCTCAATTATTTGGGGTGTGATATTCCTGTTATAAGTCTTCATGTCCTGGGACACGAATTTATTATATTAAATCAAATCATTAATATAACACCATATAGTATGTAACGATTGTTTGGTAGATCTTATGGAATATCTTACGCACAAATCTGTAGAACCTTTTTCGATAGGTGATTCGACAATTTGTTGTAGCTGTAAGGATAATTTCCTAATTATTTTGTATTTGAGAATAATTTTTTAATTTTTTTTATGATTCCGCATAATCCTTTTATAATAAAGTAATATCACAATAATCATCAAGAGAGAACAGTATATCCACATTTATTTACATAAATTGTTGTTATTTTCATATCTTAAACTTTCATAACATCACAAATTTATTACTTTATCTAATTTCATCAACAGATCAGAAGTGTCAATAACTGAGCTATTGGAGCTAGGTGAGATAATGGCACTTGCGATTTTGATCATTTTGTACTATAACCTTTTTCATCTAGCATATATTTTTGTGTTTCCTGTTTGTCTCAAAACTTAACTAGTGATTAGGAAAAACAAATTAACTTAATGCTTAGCTAAGTTTGATTGAACTTGAGTATGTAAATTGCTCATTAATTTTTTTTATTTTTTTTCATACCTGTAATTTCAATTCCCAGTAAAATCTAAATGTTTAGTTGATTAGTTGCATGATCATTTTCTACTTTTGCAAGTGATATACAAGTAAATGAAATTTGATATCAGATCTTTGGTATAAGTTTGGAATAATGGGGTTGGTTTAATTTCCCTCGTAAGTTGCAATTGAAATTGATTCAGTCATCTGATGTGTTAACACATGAACTACTCCAAATAAAACCAACTTGATTACAAGGATTGTCACTTTATTCTTTATAATTACAAATTACCTCTTAGGAAAGTTCCCACAAATTTCGAAAATTTCTTTAACTAACCTATTGATATTTTGTTAATTAAGTGACAACATATATGGATCATAATCATACAGTGGTAGATGAAATCCATCAAAGATCGGTATGGAGTATCATATATGGCATAAAATACGAGTACCTAATTGTAAATCGCTCAGTGGTTATTTATAAACACTTTGTCCCTTAATTAATATAGCGACTTTAATTCCCTTGACTATATCATATTGGTCATAATACGTAGTATATTAATATCTGTCTTGGCAAAATATTTGCCCAAAACCCACATTTTGGATAATGAATAGGATTCTTCTTATATTTGCAAATTGCAAATATTGCAAACATGAAAAGCACATCAGTTTGGACAGCCACTTCAGAAAGTTTTGTCAAATTGACATTATATAAAGAAATAAGTACTTTGCATCAAATATTAATTCAAGCCCAAAAGGTTACTTGTCAATTTTAATATGTATACTGTACGTGATTACCTTATCAAAAGTTATTTAAAAATTTAATACCTGATTAACATCAAATTAGGATTCTCCTATTGTTAAGGCATGGGGTTCATAGGAATGTTTGTACCTCCATCTCTATACTCGCTCCATCATCAATAGGTCATTATAAAATTCATAATCATTTGGATGCAAAACTTAAACAAATCTTATTCCACAACTATTTGGGCATCCGGCCCACACCTACTTAACACACATCTTACTCGTCCAAGATCCACCTCACATTCCCTAATTAAATTTTAGTCTTGATAAAAAAAAAAATACTACTATCATATAAGTAAAAATGTAGAGTAGTACAATATAGTTGGATGTCCTCTTGGCTATTACTTGATTATTAATATTTCCTTGAAAAGGTTATTTGATTATTGCTTGATTTCACCTTTCATATTCCACTATGACGATGTAGAGTAATGGCTTTTTATGCGATTTAGGGTCTGTTCTAATACGATTATTTTTAAATTAGTTCAGTTCAGTTCAGCTCAGCTCAACTCTAATAAGTTTAGTTCAGTTTAGTTCAGCTCATAATTTCCTTCTCTTATAAAATATTCATTTTTGTTCAGTTCAACTCCTAATTTTCTTCTCTTATAAAATATTCATTTTAGTTCAGTTCAACTCCTAATTTCCTTCTCTTATAAAATATTTAGTTCAATTCAGTTTAGCTCTAATAAGTTCAATTCAGTTCAGTTCAGTTCAGCTCAGCTCAGCTCGGCTCATTTTATTTCAGTAAATGAGAACAGACCCTTACTATAATTTTTCTTTTTTTCATGTTCTTATTAACCTCCTAGGTTTCTAAATTTTCTAATAATAATAATAATAATTAAATAAAAAAATTAAATAGAAAAAAGAAAAAGATTTTCATATGAATGTATTAAGTATATATTTAAATTCTACTGTGATTCTTCCAAGACCATTTTTGCTTGCTCGTTATCAAAGTGTATTTCTTCTTAGTGTTAGAGACTTAACCTTTATTTCACTTATCGTAAGAAAAATAAGAAGTGTGTTTCAAGTAGAGTACACTTCTACGAAGAGATAGATGATTTTTTTTTTTTTTTTTTTTTTTGTGTGTGTGTGTTTAGAGAGCCATAGGGGCGGAGGTGAGAATCGACTCAGAATCTCCTGGGACCAGGAGGGAAGCTCTAACCACTTGAGATATCCCTCACTCCCAGATGAAAGGAATAATTAATTAGCTAATAAACATGATCAATCAATTATTTTTTGGAAATGTCTTGTATGATCAAAATTGGAAAAGGCATCCATGTACCTTTCAAAACCATGCTGATCATTTCTTATAGCAATAGTAAAGTTAAAATCGGACTAAATAAATTAAGAAGAAATTAAAGAGGTTAACAACAAATCTTGTAAACTGATTATACCATAATACCAATTCATTTAATTAACATGGAGTAGGTTTTATGTGCATACATTTTTTTTTATATATATTCAACTTTCACAAGTTTGGTGTAAAAAACTAGAAGTGCAAATTGAAATTACACCCAATTTCAATTAGGTTCTTTCTATTGCTAGAAAAATGGTCAATATTTATTTATTTTTTTTTAAAAAAAACAAATAAACAAAAATATAAGACGATCACAATATTATTAACAATTTAAACAAACTCAAATTACACACTTAAAGTTATAAACTCAACAACAATCTATCATAGCTAGCTTACATTTCCTTAACAAGTAAAAACACAAGCAACAAATTTTACACATCACAAACAAAGATGCACACAAAATAACTAACATACAAGAAGATGAAAACATACAAAACATTTAAATTGAAATAGCCCAAAAATGCCATTATATTGACTTGCCGGCTTGCTTGGTTTTTCATCACTTATCTCTTAACCTTAGCTTTCCTCACAAATCTTACGTACGTCCTCTTCCTCATCCTCTTCCTCATCATCTAATAATCGCTTTCCATCATAGATGCCAAGAGACAAATGTTGAAAGAACAAACAAACTGTGGATTTTCGACAAAAGCCGAGTCATCCTCATGTGATCAAGAGCCATTAGCATCATATTCTTCCCAAATTCTAAGCACAACCATATCTATTAGTTCCAATATCATTAGTATATAGGAACTAATAGATTATTGGTGAAATTTTTATATAGGAAGTTTATAAGCCATGCTTCTTAAGTTTTTATTTCTTATATAGGAATAATTATAGTGGAGGGTGTAACATATATATATATATATATATATATATATATATATATATTATGCAATATATATAATTATATGATATGATTGTGGGAGTTGAGAATCATAACTGAACAAGATGATGACTTTACCAGCAGTTTTCCTTTTGGCTTTATAGATTTCAATATGAAAATGGTTGAATGAGGAAGTATGAGTCATTTTCTTACACTTTTGACGTGTATAATCTTATTTTTTTAGTGACAATATTGACCCTTAATGCATCTTTTGGACAATAATAATGTTGCTAGGTTTGTTTTCTTCTTGGTCCACTAATTGTGTGTATTTGTTGCATTACTTAGTTATAAAATTATAATTACGTGGTTGTGGTTTAAAATAAAGAGGCCATAACAATATGCGAATGAAAACGATTTAAATATTGTAATTTTAATAAGAAACTTTATCAACTAATTAAGGGTCTGTTCACTTCAACTTAATTTCAGTTCAGTTCTGTTCAGTTTAGTTTAGCTCTTAATTTTCTACTCTCATAAAATATTCATTTTAGCTCAGTTTAGTTTAGTTTAGCTCCAATCAGTTCAGTTCAGTTTAGCTCAGTTCAGTAAATGTAAACAAGCCCTAATTTAGTTTATACTGATTGTTTGTTTACTAGACTCGGATTCAGATTGTGTAGGCTAGCTAGCTAGGAGAAGGGAGTTTGTGAGGTGGTGTAGAAAAGTTGTGTAGCCATATCAAATTGTGCAATAGTCCTCTTGATTTCATGTGTTCCCAATTCACATTAATCAAAAGTGTTTATTGAGATTTCTTCAAAAAAAAAAATATAGTGTTTATTGAGAATTATTTAATTCATATTATGTAGTACATGTATAAATAAAACATAAGATGCAAAGATTAAATTCACACAAAATCATTACATGTACTATTAACGATTTAACATATATACATGCATCATTTTGATCCTGGTACTATTAATATGTGGCTACATTATATTACTAATGTATTTAAATGTCATTTGTAATATAATTGAGTTAATTCAGTGTTTATATTCAAAACAACAATTTTTTTCACAACTTTTCTTACATATATAATTAATTTAGTTATAAAAAGTTGTAGTTGTACATATGAGCAAGTGTGAAGCTTAAAATAATGCATGCATTGCTAAGAAGTTTGGTCACGGAGTATTATTTAAGATAATGGTGATTATTACTGATATCTAATATCTTCTTGAGGGGTATAATAGACATTATACTTCAACTGAGATATAGGAGTTGACAAACAAGATGTGCTTTATGGCTTTCGTGGCTAACTTTATGATTGAGTGGATCGTCTTTTGCTAAGGTGTACCTCAGTATAAGTGGATCCACTAATTAATGCTTCCTCTTGTATTTTGCAAGCTGGCTCGGCGGCTTGGCTATGAGCTAGCTAGCCAGTTCGATCAGACCAATCACAAGCTTTCGTTTTCTAACAATCCTACGTGGCATCACTCTCATAGTGACAAATAATCATTTTTCAAGCCGAGGTTTAGAGTTGCATTAGCCGAGCCTAGGATAAGTTGATGATGAAACCCTTCAATATTCAATTATGAGTATGATGGTGTCATTATCCACTATGCACCTCGAACAATACGTGTTGCTTCGGCATCTCTTGATTGACTAGGTAATACGCTTTAAATTATTTTCTTACCTTTTTTTCATGCCAAGGAAACTCGATCCTTACTTTTGAATGTGTTATTTTTTGAAAATAGTTTCTTGACAAATAAGTTATGGACATTTGTTATAAATGAAAATTATGATTTTTTTAAAAAATGATTAATAACTTTAAATTGATAAAAAGAGGAAAAAAGATTATAGAGTATGTGATCAACTTTACTCATACGTTTAGGATTACGTTCATTTTAATATTTCACAAATCACCCACCAAAATTTAAGAGCTTGAGCAACTAGCTTGAATTTGAACCACAAAAAATCCCAAAAAAATAAATTGAATTAAGTTTTTTTTTTGAGAAATTGAATTAAGTTATTTTAGAAGTATGTCAATATAAAATTTACGAAGTATATGAACTCCTTGTGTTGAGCAATCATCCTAGCTAATGGCTTGTGTGAAATGAATACCTGTACGTAATAAGACAAGGAAATATAATAACATCAATCTAATCTATCATCTTGAACTTTATTTATTTTATTTTTTTTATTATTGTTATTTTTTTAATAAGAACGATATAAGTAATAAATTTTTATAAAGAAATTGAGATTACTTATTTAAGAAATGGTTTTTTTTTGTTTTTTTGAAAGATTATGAAATGGTATTAAGGGCTTGTTCTGATTTACTAAGCTGAACTGAAATAAATTGTTTATAAAAGGAAGAAGTAGGAACTGAACTGATTGGAGCTGAACTGAACTGAAATTAAGCTAAATAAAACAGGTCCTAATTGGTGAAACTTGTCAAAATGGCACTACCACTGTTTCTTTTTAGTTGACATGTATTCCTTTTTAAGAATTTTTTTTTAGTTGACACGTTTTCTTTTGGGGTAAGTTTTTTACCTTGTACTTACAAGCTACCTCACTTGCTTTTTCATTCTCTCTCACTCTCTCCTCTTCTTAATATATGTGTCTAAATCAAACACGTCAACTAAATAGAAACGGGGAAAGTATTTAATAAATAATACGAACACTTTGTGTGGAAATCAGCAAATTCACATGTCCCACCTTAATTTTATTATTATTATTAGGAAAAATTGGCTAAAACAGTACAAACTGTTGCTTGGGTACGATCAATAGCACGAACTTTAGCGGCAGTAAATAACATAAACTATTTCTTGTGCCGAAGATTCTATCGGATTCCAACCACTTTTTTTAGGAATAAAATTACAGTATAATTTAACCCCCTCTACCTTCTGACATGACTATAAAGTTGATAGCTTTTTAAAAAAAAAATAAAAAAAAAACAGTAAACTTGGTTATTTGTTCTACTATACTATTATACTACTATAAAATTCGTATGAAACTGGTGATGATGATCTGAAGACAAAGGCGGATCCACGTTGACGCTTGGGGGCACGTGCTACCCCAAGGAAAAAAAAACTGATTTTATGAAAAAAGCGCCCTTTATATTTATATAAAGATTACAATCTGTATATATGTTTACAATCTTCAGCATTACTTTGGTGGTAAGGGAGTTGTAAGGAGAGTTTTGTTTGTTGAGGTCAGGGGTTCGGGACACCTTAGCATATTTTTTTTCTTTTAACCCAAATGAATTTCCACTTTCCTCTACTTACATCAACACAAGGATATGCTAGTACTATGTTTCCAACAATTTTTTTTTTTAGTTTTCACACCTTTTATAAACAATCCTTATATTAATATGAAATATTCTCTCCGTTATATTTGACGACATTCTTCTCAATTTCATTATATAATATTTATTGCATTTATTTGGCCATTATTATATCTTGTTTATATTAGTATGAAAATTTACACTAAAATGAATATAAAAAAAACATACTCCATCTACATTTAAGTAAATGAAATGTTTTGACTTTTGACTAATGTTTGTGATTTATACATCAGAATAAATATAGTCATGTGTAGGGCTGAGCAAAACTACCCGAAAAACCGATCCGTAACCGTTTCGAAAATTAGGGTACCCGATCCGATAACCATAACGGTTCGGTTACCCGTTCCGATAATTTGTTATCGGGTATGGTTATGGGTATCATTTTAAAATTAACGATTACCCGATCCGGTCCGATAAGCATTTGTTTTGCTTTTTTCCCTACTTAAATCTATTAATATAAATCTAAACTTTTACTTTACTTCATAATCACTTTATAATATCAATGATTAATAATATTATTAATAATTTGGTCAAGATCATCTGGTATGGTTTTTAATTAGTAATAAATTATATCATAATAACTACATAATTAAGTTTAATTATCATTATTGGATATCTTATTGGGTACCCGATAACCGATCCGAAAATCCGGGTACCCAAACTTATCGGTTCCGGTTATGGGTATCACTTTTAGTAATTTTGGTTATTGGGTACCTGAACTGTTAGTACTAACGGTACGGGTAGCCGTCCCATGCTCACCCCTTGTGGATATCTGTTGGAATCGTCGATCAACGAAGTTTTTTTTTTAATATTCAATTGTTATAATTTTTTTATTATTAAAGATATTTTCAGTTAAAATTTACATTAGCATACGTGCACAAGGAAAAATTTATAACAAAGTTTTCAGTATATATTCATATGCAACTTTGACTTACAAAATAAAATAATAAATAGGTAAAAAATTTATATAGTATAATCGATATCAAGAATATAAATTATTTGAAAGAAAAAAAACTTGTCAATATAAATGTTTAATTTGATTGTTAATTATAATACGGCTACACAACGCATTATATCCAAAATTTAACATAGTTTGTTTGGCTGATTGTATTACGTTACGTTACAAAAACGTTATTTTTTTTAATTGTCCAGTGCTGCCCCTAGTTAGGATTTCTGGATCCGCCACTGTCTGAAGACTATAATCATTGACTAAGTCCAAGGTTAAAGGCAAAATTGTCAACCATTGTTTCCCAATTGGTATTACATGCACCTTGGTGCACCTAAAAATAGGTGCACTAGGCCCAATTCTCCGCCCAGCCAGCAAATTCGCTCCCAACAGTCTAAAGGCCCAGTCATTTTTTTTTTTGGTTTTCACCATTAAATTTTGATATTCTCTTTTTTCTACATCTAAATTCTTTGAAAACCTAAATTTAAACTTTCAAAAACCCTTTTCAATTTTTCTCTCTCCTTTTTTTTTTTTTTTGAAGATTATTTTTTGTTTTCCCCTAAATTACTAGAAGCTCTAAAATTTTTAACAATGGGGAAAACTCTACTTTCTCTATCTACTTTAATATAAAGTTTCTTGTATTTTGTTAAAAAAATAATGGAGATTTGCCTTTTTTTTTTTGGGAGCTTTTTGACCAATTTCGGTGGATTGTGCAATAAAATTAGCAAATTAGATACTAATCGTTCCATAACCCTTACCTTCATTTTTGTGTTCATACATTTCATGTTTGATATTCATATACGTTGTCTTTTTAGTTCATATATATGTGTTGTATAAAGTAATAATTTGTGTATAAATTTTATCAAGTATATTGGTATGAATTAATAATTTATTTGGATAATATGTATTTCCTTTTTTTGTTGTTTAATATTTAATTATAGACCTAATACTGAACACTTTCAAGAAATTTCTGAACATCCCCTAGAAACTTTTGATAAGATACCAAAAGCAACACAAAAGCCCCCATAAACTTCTGATAAGCCCTAGAATTTTATGATAAGCTACCGGAAACACTGAACCAACCTCAAAAACGTCTGAACCCCCTACAAAAACTTTTGAACCACAATTACAAACCATTGAACACCCTTCAAATACATTATAACCACCTTAAAAAACCTCTGAACCCCAACCATAAAAACTTGAACACCCTACCAAAACCTTTGAACCCCGTACAAAACTTTTGAACCCCAACCACAAACAACTGAACATCGTACCAAAACCTCTGAACCCCCTACAAAAACTTTTGAACCCCAACCACAAACCACTAAACACCCTACAAACACCACTGAACCCCAACCACGAACCACTGAACACCCTACAAAAACCTTTGAACCCCCTACAAAAACTTCTGAACCCCAACCACAAACCATTGAACACCCAACAAAAAATTCTGAACCCCAACCACAAACCATTGAACACCCTACAGAAACCTCTGAACACCTACAAAAACTTTTGGACCCCAACCACAAACCACTGAACACCTTACAAAAACTTTTGAACCACCTACATAAACTTCTGAACCTGAACCACAAACCATTGAACACCCTTCGACTTCTGCACCTAAAGACACTGCTCAAAATGCTGCTCAACCTTCAGACTATCCTTATAAATAACTTCATACATTATACCTGCAATAAGCAAACACAGTTCATAATACCATTACTGAAGTTCAGAAATAAAACAACAAAGTTCAAATACAGGAAAATGTTCATAATTACGTTTACAATTATTTTTTAAAAAGCATATATATATATATATGCTCAGAGAATTATGTAAATCAGAACAAAATGTTCAAAAAATGATATAAACAAATTATATTCATATAATACATATTAAAGCATCAATTCAACAATTAAATTATAAATGAAACTTAAAATCATCAAAAAAAAAAGAAAAAAGGCAATTAAAATCAAAAATGAAATTCAATACACTTTCAGCAGTTTAATTAACATTAAATCTCAAATTAATCAATAATTAATAAACAACAACTAATTGATCACATAAATTCTGCATTAAGTGATAATATGAAGCGAATGTTCAAAATCATATTAAACAAATTCTAACAGAATTTTTTAATAATTTAATCAACAAATGATCGAATTCATCACAAATTAATAAATAACAATGAGAAATCAAAATCTCATCGCAAATTTCAGCAACTTAATTAAAATTAATCAATTGTTTGATCAATTCATCAATTAATCAATTGAATTATATAAAATTAAAACTATTAAACCTAAAAATTATCAGTTCAAATCAACACACTCAAAAAAAGTATTGGAATCAACAACAAAATGAAAAATCAATAACTAACATCAACAACAACAAAACCTAATTAGCGATAATTATCAAATACAATAAGAAATCTAACATGTAGTGTCGAGAACCTCAAGTACATAAATTAAATCCATCGCAATGAATAGCAGTGATGAACAAATTCAATAAAAAACAGAGGAATCAACAATGGAGAAAAATTGAGGAGAGAGAAAATTAAGGAGAGAGAAATTGTGTATGATGATTAAAAATGAGAAAAGAATTAAAAAAAGAAGAGAATTGAAGAGAAGGAATTGAGAAATTAGGAAATAATTGAAAAGGGGAAGGACATGCAAAATATTAGAGGAAGAAAGCTGAGAATTTGAAAGATGAAAACTGCATCTAGCAAATTAATATGTGGCGTTAATCTATTGGTGGGGCACATAATTTAAGGTGCACCATGGTGCATATTATAATTTGACATTGTTTCCGACTTTCTGTTAGTTAGTAACTAGATGAAGCCCGTGCAATACACGGTTTGTTTGAATTTTTATATATATATATTTATGTACTAAAATTTGTTATATATTTAGATAAAATTTCTAATATCAAAAGATGATATTTTATATTTAATTAATTTATTTTAAAAAATCTTATTCACCAATTTTGCTTACGTGTCATTTATATTATTTAATTCTAAAAGAAATTAATAATCTTAAAGCTTACGTGGCGCTCTAAAAACTCGGGAAAAAACTCCCCTTTGTATATATATATATATATAAGAAATATTAGGGTTTTATACACTCCCTCCGTCCCCGAAAGAACGACCCAATTGCGTTGATTTCGCGAGTATTAAGAAACTCAATTTGCAAGTACAAATGTATGAGAAAACATAAGTCAACAATAACTTGCCATTAATACCTAGAGAGATGGCACAAAGATCTGAAAAAATACAAGGGTAAAATAGGGAGAAGGAGCTACATGACAAAAAATATTTGAGGATATATTGGTAATTTTATGATTTTAATAGATATTGGGAAAAACAAATGGCCAAATGGGTCATTCTTTTTGGGAAAATTTGTTAATTACTACCTCAAAAAAGGGGTATTTGTGAATTACTACCCCTAAAAAAAAAAGTTGTTAATTACTACTCTAAAACTGATGAATTCTATAGATTGCTACCCTTTTCCCTAATCAGCCCCTAATTAGGTGATTAATCTATTAATGATATCATTATCCGGCTAATTTGTAATTAGTTGTTTTTAAACCTTAAATAATTAATTAAACCCTAGAACCACCTCCATACCACCATTGCACCACCTCCGGCCACCCACCACCCACTACCGAACCTACCTCCTCCAACTCCCCACCCTAAAACCACCATCTGCCCACCCTAAAACCCCCTTCCATTTACGATACCCCCATCCCCTACCGCAGCGGCCTTGACCCCCTACCCCTCGCCGGAAAACCTTGCACAACCATCCCTAATCTTCCTTTATCCCCTTCCCCCCTAATCACCACCCTAGGGTTTCAATTTTAGGGTTTTAGGGTTTTAATTTTGGAACATTAGGGTGGTGGTTAAAGGAAGGAAGGGGATGGAGGAGGCTTAGGGAGGGCCTAATAGGGTTCTCTGGCAAGGGGGAGGGGGTTAGGGTCGTCGGTGGGTGGGGAGGAGGGATTGTTGGGGGGTTTAGAGATGGTGCAATGGGTGGTTTAGAGGTGGGCGGGGCGGGGGTAGGCTGCCAGAGATGGTGGGGATAGAGTAAGGGGGCTGTCGGAGGCGGTGCAATGGTGGTTTAGAGGTGGTGTTAGGGTTTATTTAATTAATCATGCCTTAAAAGTAACTAATTACAAATTAGTCGGATAATGATATCATTAGTAGATTAAATCACCTAATTAGGGGCTGATTAGGGAAAAGGGTAGCAATCTATAGAATTCATCAGTTTTAAGGTAGTAATTAACAACATTTTTTTAGGGGTAGTAATTCATAAAGACCCCTTTTTTGAGGTAGTAATTAACAAATAATCCTTTCTTTTTGGGACTAAAATTAGGCTAAATGGGTCGTTCTTTCGGGGATGGAGGGAGTAATTAATTTGGATTGAGTTATGGGTAAATTTTGGGTTTGAGGTTATTAATTTTGACTAACTAAAAATTGGGAATTAATTTGATTAATTTTTAGGAAAAGTGGAAACTAATAATCCCACCTTTGTCACTTCTGCTCAAAACAATCTCACCTTTTCGAATTCCCAAAACAATCCCACCTTTGACCCCCATCTTCTGAAAATGAGCCTTTTAACCCACAACTCGTTTAATAGGTTAACTTTTTTTTTTCAATCTCTCATCTCCCACCTTAGCCTATCCACCATAACCACCACCACCCTTAACCACCACATCACCACCTAACCCCAGCCAACCCACGAACCCCAGCCAACCCCCCGAACCTCTAGCCACCACGAACCCGGAACCCCTAGACACCAAGAAACCCACGAACCTCAGCCACCACGAACTCTAGCCAACCCCCGGAACCCCTAGCCACCACAAAACCCACCAACCCACCAACCCCAGCCAACCTACGCGAACCCCAGCCACCACGAATCCCCACAACCCACGAATCCCACCACCCCCAAATCCCTACCACCCACGAACCCCAGCCACCAAAAACTCCCACCACCCACAAATCCCGACCACCCACGAAACCCAAACCACCCCCGCCGATCTCACCCATGAACCCACCAACCCCTAAATCCCGATCAACCCACGAAAACCCACCAACCCCGGAATCCCGGCCAACCCACGAAACCCAAACCACCCACCAACCCCGATCTCCCACAAACCCCAAACCACCTCGAAATACCGCCGCCTACAAACCCCGACCACCCATGAACCCCGATCTCACCCACGAAACCAGGAATGAGGAGGTGAGGAAAGGGGAGGGGTGGTGAAGTGGTGTGTGATGCGGTGGACGGTGGTGGGGAGTTTTTATTTTATATAAAAAAATATTGCAAAAATTAAAATTGTACCAATCAGAAGGTGACACGTGGCAAGTTGATGAATCACATTTATATAGGATTTGTAGGCACGTTTATGCTAAGTTTATAGTTGCTTTTTAGGTCTTTTGTCGCTTTTTAGGTCACAAATGCATAAGTTGTTTGTTTTGTGCTCTATTACGCTCCGTTTGTGTTTGTGTTAATGTTTCAGGTGATTTTATAGTCATTTGGACGCTTTCGAAGTGTTTGGAGTTGATTCGGATGATATTTAGATGGAAGCCGACGAATCGAGTTTATTAATCGTAGATACCATGTTCGTGAATGTTGATTTTGAGATTTATATGCATGAGTAATGAATATAGCATTCAAAAGGGTCGCTATGCATCTTTCATGAATGAATTTGAGTTAGAAACGAAGTTAAACGATATTTTACAAAGTTGCAAAACTGACCTTTGTCCACTCTTTTTATCATAACTTGAGTTCTACAGATCGGATTGATGTGATTCAAATTGCGTTGGAAACTAGACTTGAATAGCTTTCCAATGATAGGTCACATGACCCAAGAAGCCTCCTATAACAGAAGTTATGTCCGTTTTAATCTGATTTAGGTAGTCTGCGACCATACCCCGCGCCCAATCGAGGCTCCGTAGCTACTGCCAGGGCACGGGGCTTATCTGCGCCCGCAGGTTTTGGCGAGTGAACAGCAGCCACGAGGCTTTGTTGCTGTCACGCTTTCACTCGTCCCTTGATTTATCGATCTTATTCGTGTCACGTCATCATCGATCGCCCAATAGCATTTGCAACTTATGTAATTTATATTTTCTTATTTCTTTTCTTTAATTAGTTTTAGATAAGATTTAAGAAGTTTATAAATACTCAAGGGATATTATTTTTCCCTTATGCCTTTTTATACTTTTTGTTTTACGTTCGTTTTAGTTTTCTCTGCAGCCCTAGTTTTTCATGGACAACTTCATGGATTCGTCCATGGATTTGTTCTTGAATTTGTTACTTTAATTTATAGAGGTAATTATATTTCTTTACTTTTAATCATGCTTTCTTTATTATTTCTAGTTTTTACTATTTATTTCATGCTAGAGTAGTTTATTTCTAGGGTTTGGGAATCCATGTTTATACAATGAATCTTGATTGATGTTTTATTAATTTCTCTAATTGATAGTGTTTTATTGTTAATCTTGCAACCTGATCGATTGTTTGATTAATTATTGTTAATAAGAGTATGAATCGAAAGATCTTACTTTTAGAGGCTTACCTACAACTAGCAATTCTTATTATGTTAGGGACCAAACTACATATGTTGAATTGAGAGTGTTAAGACCCGACCGTAGGCTTAGCAATTGCTTTAGATAATTGATTGATTGAATTGTTATTGATATTTGATATATTTAATTAGAGCTATAAACATGGTGAACCATAACCCTAGGTCTTTTTATTAATTGTTTTATTTCTATTTTAATTTAGACTATTTTTCTATCCCAATTTCGTGACATAGTTTAGTTTCTCCATACCTTAGAAGTTAGATTGAATAACCATCTCTCTGTGGATTCGACCCTACTTACCCTACTACATTGTTAGTTTGTTTTGTTAGGAATTTTTTTTTTGACAGGTGTACGACAACCTATCACAAGTCACCTACTAAAATAAGTTACCCATTTCACAAACCGGTAAAAGGCTCATTTTGAGAAGATGGGGGTCAAAGGTGGGATTGTTTTGGGAATTCGAAAAGGTGGGATTGTTTTGAGCAGAAGTGGCAAAGGTAGGATTATTAGTTTCCATTTTACCTAATTTTTATTGATTTTAGGGGTAAATTTGGGGTTTTGTGTAATTAATATTGATTGATTTAGGGGTAAATTTGGTGTTTGCTAAATTATGATTGATGTATGCAAGAATTCAATTAGGAATATTTATTTTTGAGACTACATGTATGCAAAAAATGTGAAATTTTGTTTGCAAAAAGCAAGTGATATTTGTGTGCTTTAAGATCTAAGACTGGTCCTACTCTCTATATTTAATGTTAATATTTGTAATCACATTATTTTTACATAACATGTTATAATGTTTAAAAGTGATATACTCATATGTAATTTATTATTTTTACATAACATATCATATAATAACAAGAAAAAAATTGTTTGGACAAATCCCAATTACAAAGATTATATTAGTCACGTGAGAAAGGGGTTGTTAATTTTATTAAAAGAAATCGAAATCCGGTAGAATCTCCGGCACCAGAAATAGTTAATGTCATTTTCCGCTCTCAATCCCCAAAGTTTGTGTTGCTTATTGCTAGCGCTCCACTTAAAGTTCGTGCTACTGAGTGCACCCAAGCAATAGTTTGTGCAATTCTAGCAAGTTTTGCCTTATTATTATTACTATTTATTAATTATTATTTGGATCTTGCTAACGAAATCCCCTAAGCATCATATATCAAATTAAAATATAATGTAAAATAGTACTTTCTCTGTTTTTTTTCCTTGACATGTTGGTTGTTTCATTTATAAAACTTAACAATACATTACTTCAACCATCAATAACTTTAATTATCAATACGTAAATTTTTTTTTTTTAAAAAAGATATTATTGTAATACCCTGTATTTTTATACGTATTTTATTTAAAATAAGTATTTTGTGAAGTAATTATATAAATTGAAATATTTTATTTATAGTATTTTAATTATTCATTTTAATAAATTTAGAAATATTTTATAAAAGGAAAGTTTATTTAATTTATTATTTTATTTAAGTTGGGATTAATTTAAGAAAGTTTTATTTTAGTAAAGTTTTATTAGGGATGGGATTCGGAAAGATTAAAAAGGGAAAGTTTAGGAAGAAGGGTTTCTAGAAAAGGGGGTATAAATATTCAACACTTGGGGAAAATCAAACTTTGCCTAGAGTAGATAAAACCCAAGGTAAACTTTATCTCCCTTCTCCTTTATTTTTCTTTCCTTTTTCTTTCCTTTTCCCTTTCCCCTTTTTCGGCCTTCACCACCATGCCACCGGTGGGTCGCCGGCCACCGCCAGCAGCACCGACAGCAGCAACATCATCACTAGCAGCACGGCGGCAACCGGCTGTGGTGTAGTGGTTGCTGCCGGTTTTCCGAAAGCAAAAAAATAAAATCAATATTTTGTTTTCGAATTTGATTTAATCCTAGATCTAATTATTAATATTAGTTTTGTGATTAATATTATGATGTTTGATTACAAGTAGTATGTAATTTAATTTTCAGATTTTAATTCTAATTAAAAAGCCCCAATTTTGAAACCCTAGATTCATAAATTATTAATTATTGAAGGATTATGATATAGGATGGTTTAAACCTTTGATTTAAGTGTTTTAAATCCTAATTACATCAGGTTTTCATTAAAATATAATGTTGGAATTTTTTGTAGTGCATTAAAAATCAAGTTTCTTTAAGGAATTTTAATTACCCATTAATTGGGATTAAAATATGATGTTTTAAATATTATTTCAGTTTAATTTAATTAAATTATGAGGGGTTTAATAGTAGTATATATTGCTAGAAATTTGTGTAGAGAGGATTTTAATATTGTTCTATGATTTTAAATTGTAGGAGACTTCGAAGTGAGTGATTTCTATTAGTCGTGGCGATATTAAGATCGTATTCAAGGTACGTTCGCGCACTTAGCATATTTTTTATGATGTAGTAGCATGCTAAATGTGTTTAATTGATTACAAGTAGTATCATGCTAGATTTGGAATGGAAATTATGATTTGGTTGTTATTGGTGATTGAATTGTGAAGCATGATTTATTTGTGATGGATTAATGGTTGGAAAATAATAGTTTGGAATGTTAAATATGAACCACACTTTTGTTTGTGGAATGATAGAAAGCATGTTTAATTAAACTAAATGTTTAATTTGGTTTGGAATATTAAAAGAGAATTTTATTATGGTTCATATAAATTTTATTGATGCTTTAAGCATGATAAATGAGCTAGGTAAGTGTCTATGTACAAGAGGAATAAATTGTATGTTGGTGTCTTAGTGCACTTAAGGTGTTTTAACACCAAGGGATAGGATTTTTGTCGCATTAAGCGTTTAAGGTGTCTTTGGCACCAAAGAAGATTTAAAAAGGGTTCAACATTTAATATTATATGGTCACTAATTATTCAAGAATTAAATTAAAGTGTTTAATTGTTTGAATAATCATGACGTTTGATGTTGTTATGATATAAGAGTCATCACCAAGTTAATAAATTGTAAATAACGAATAGTGAAAGAGATTACGCACCAAAACTCTTGGAACGTATACCTTGAGTATGAACATATGAGGGGAGTTATGCGACTTTATATTTGACCATAACTTCTATTGGAGTACAGGACGATGTACATTCCTTTTATAATTATGTGCACGAATTCCGCCACTTACGAATGATTCTTTCATACTGGCACGGTTAGCTCCCGTGTTAGTACCCCTTTATTGGAGGAAAGTTAGAGGGAAACCCGTTCGATGCATAATCAAAACTAAATAAATTATTTAGTTACTTAGTTGAGAATTTTTGTTGAATGTTGTGTACTTGAAAAACATGTGCAACAAGGTAAATTTTGTGTTGATAGGTAAATGCATGCTAGTGTGTTTAAATACACTTATGTACTCAGCTTTGCTGATTGTGTGTTTGTGTGTTTGTTAGCCTTGTCTTTACTTTGGCCCTATAATGACCCATTTTTAATGGAGAGTAGTGGAAACAAGTAGAGAGCAGCTTTTCAGGTGATGAAGCATATTCATGATGGACATGAGTGAAGAGCGAATCTTGCTAGTTTCCGTAAGTTTATGATTTGTTATTGCTTTATTTATTTTATGATATCTCTATTGCGAGACTGACGTAAAATTTTTTAGTTGAATTGGTTTGGTTAAGGGCCTACAATGGTTCCAAGTTGTAGGTTTGACTTTGTTTTACTTTGGTTTGACTTTACTTTCGTGAGTTGACTTTTTAAGTTGAGTCGTTTTAAAATATTTTAAAGGAGAATCTTCCGTTGTGTGGCTTTGATAGTTGTCTTAGCCGTTTTCACGGTGGCGGTGATATCTTACATGTTCCTATTTAAAGTTTTAAACAAGGCGAAACAGGTATTTTAAAAGAAAGGAATTTCTAGAGTGTTACAATTATGATGGTACTTATTGAGACAATACTAACAAGATCGCACATGATTATGTTTCTCCTTACATAAAACTCATTAGAGACAGTCATAGAAGGAAATGCGAATTATGTAAAAATCAAATTTGGTCAAGTAAATAAACAATAAAAATAAGTATTAATTTGAAAATGTGTACCAAAGTCACACATCAATTGGTATGATTAATGTTTATTTTAACTTAATATTTCTACTTATAATTATCTTATCTAACGCCCATTAGGGGCGGAATTGAGGGAGGGCTAGGGTAGGCCATGGCCACCCCCTTGATTTTGTATAATTTTTTTTTTTGTTTGTTTAGTTAAACAAGTCTTAGTGAGTAGACCAGTTGGCTTAAATTTTATGGAAAGACATTATGAGTTTGAGCAAATTCTTATCTACACCAGCTAGCTGCACGCCTGCACTAGCAGCATATAGATGAACTTATAGTACATCATAAATGAACATGCTTTTTTTTTCTTTCTTTACATCTTAACTTTCTCTTTTCTCTTTTCTTACCTCTATTAATTTTCTCTCTCCGTTATTTTATCCTAAATTTGAAACTTTCTATCTCCTTTATTATCTGTATAAAATGATTAAGTAAATACCTCACTTTCCTTCAATCATATTTATTATTCTTTGTCCTTCTACTTAGAGCAATATCAATTTGTCACCATTGTAGCATTCTTTTGTCATCACCTTCGCCGCGATTGTGAATCGTGAAGTAATTTTGAGGTTTTTTTTTTTTTTTTTTTTTTTTTTTTTTTAAATATGTGAATGTTTCTATCAATTTTCATTTATGATTTCTCATCTATCATATTATAGATTGGTAATTATTTTTTCTATGATGAATCAAGATAAGGTTAAAGGTAGATTTTAAATTTTTAGAATTAAAATAATTAAAATCAAACTTGTGAATAATTTTCGTAAAATAATTATGAACACTTAGTACTGTAAAAATGAACATGTAGTGCAAAATGAACATTTAATACACAAAAAATGATACTTATTACAGAAAAAATGAACAAATTTTAACGATTTATTTTTATCTTTATATTTCATTAGTAATTATATAAAAAAAATAATTTGAACCTATATAATATGAAAATCATGTTCATTTTTAATATACTAAATGTTCACAGCTTTTTTTGATGTGTTCATTTTTTTACGTGTTCATAATTTTGAATGAAATGTTCATTTTAATATGATAATCTTCATTTTTAATATACTAAACGTTCATATTTTTTTACGTGTTTATTTTTTATTACTAAATGTTTATTTTTTTAACGTGTTCATAATTTTTATTTTTTTTACTTAATGTGCACTTTTAAAGTCGTGGTCTAACAATACTATGATTTTATTTTTTAACGTATTCACTTTTTGATACTAAATTTTCATTTTTGTTACATGTTTATTTTTTATTACTAAATGTTCATTTTTTTACATGTTCTTGTTTTTTTTACTACATGTTCATTGGATAAGCCGTGCCGCATCTATTTTAATTACACCAGGGTGTACCTAAGATTTATTGGGTGATAACGGTTTATATCTGGTTAGAATCATAAACTAGTATTTTTTTTTAACTTATTCATTTTTGTTATATGGTTGGTATCACTTATTTTTAAGCTTTAAACTCCTTCATTCTCATCTTATTTTGCTACAAGCCTTTATTATATATTTTTTAACACGGTTTTTGAATTTAAAAAAAAAAACAATAGCGTAACTTAATTTTTGGAAAAAGGTCAAATTTTATTTGTTATTCAATGAGAAATTAGAAATTATGTTGACATTAAAAATGTATATAAATAATCTTGACCCCTTAATTTAAAATTTATGGTTCCGTCACTAACGCCCTCGAAAATTTTATTATACTTGCTTCGTGTTTTTAAAGTATTACATAATGAATTTTTCACTATTCACATAATGGTTTAACTTGATTATATATATATATATATATATATATATACACACACACAAAATCAAATGTTATTGTAATGTCTGCTTTTATAATTTCAATTTAAATAAATTAATGGTTAAAATTGTGTCTACACATGCATATTTGACCAAAGTATAACAAATATGGAGTGTATTTGCATTATGGGAGAGTCTACATTACATTACAAATGCCGCTATATATTAGGCACTGCTATGTACATATAATTAAATTATGTATACAGATTTTTCTTTAAAAAAAAAACAAATTTGGCATACCTATAGCAGTACGAGCACGTTTTCCTAGAATATAAGCATTAACATACATGTATTTGAACTTGTGACTTTTTGCATAGACTCAATGCATTACCACTATGAAAAAACTAAATTAATGTTATTTATTGCGTTAAAATTGTATTAAACCTATAAATTTACACATTTACCTATATAAAATAAATAAAAAATAATTTTTTTGGGGGGGTCCGTGCCATCCAGGATCCCTAATAGATCCGCCAATGTAAATACAAAAATTGCACATGTTGTTCTTACTTGTTTTAATGAATATTTCATATTTTGTCAGGAGTATCAGCCAAAAAATTTATATCACTATAAAACCATAAGATAAAAACAGCATACTTGCAGCAGCACGAACACGTTCTGCTTGAGCATAAGCAACATATAATTATTAACAAATTACATATGAATTATTCGTAAATTAACAAATAACGTAGTGTTGTATTGACAATGGGTCTTGTAGATTTTACAGCTGCAACAAAGAAAAGCCCAAACGCGCGGCTTAAATCAAATAGCCCAGATAATATATTTGCGACCCGTCCAAATCAATTCCAAGCTCTAAAAAATAAACATTTAGTTTAAAAAAATAAACATGAAAAAAATAAAAATCTAATAATAAAAAATGAACATGTAAAAAAAATGAACATATAATACTAAAAAGTGAACATGTTATTAAAAAAAATGATCATTTATTTAAAATGAACAAGATTAACATATAATCATATATTTGTTAGACCACGACTTTAAAATGAACATTTAGCAAAAAAAATGAACATTTAGAATATTAGAAATGAACATTTATTATACAATCATAAAATAGCTAGATCATACCAAATAAAATGAACATTTCGTAAAAATATACGAACACATTAAATAAATGATAATTTAGTATAAAAAAAACGTAAAAAAAAATAAACACATCAAATAATATTATGAACATTTAATATATTAAAATGAACATGATTTCATGTATTCATATAGGTTCAAATTCGTTCAAATTGTTGCCAAAATTGGAAATACCACCTCAAGTTTTTTTTTTTTTTTTTTTTTTTAATTTACCACCTAGTTTTTTCCTTAACTTTTGAAACTCCCATCTCTTTTCTTAGATGACGTCATTGTGGGTCCCACATTTGCGTTTTCCCTCTCTCTTCCCTCGATTTCCCCTGTTCCTCAAGTTCCCTCTTTCAATTTCATCTCTCTCCTCTTCAATACCCATTACTATACTCTCACCCACCCAAATTTATTGTTAAACCCTAACATTCAACACCCATTTTTCATTCTCTCTCCTTTTCTATCTGAAAGAATCATTTTTTCGATACTTTCTCTGAGCAAAAGAACAAGGGGGACCAATTGACAAGCAAAATCAACTGCATTTTAGATGGGGGACCTGGAATTTGATGCTGGTGTTTAAAGTCAGCGAGGAAACAGACAAAATCGAGGTAATTTTTTGTTCATTTTTTTTCTTATAAATGATAGTGGTAAACCCTAGAATTTGTACTCAGTAAACACATGCAATTAGTTGCTAACTGTGCATAAATGCTGCTTTTCAATGCAATTAGTTGTTAATTAGGGTTTAATTATTGTTAAACACAACAAAGTCAGAACCAGCAGCAACAAACTCCTAGCAGGGCCAGAGAGAAGCTTCCACTTAAGAAGGGAAAATCTAAGACAATTGAGAGTCTTTATTAGTACTGTCATTCTCTAATGTATGAACAATTGGTTGCATAATTTTTTGGGATGTCTGTAATGTCATTTGACCACTAATACTTTGGTTTTATGGGCTGTAATGGTGTTTTTTTTTTTGGATTTGAACATGATCATCGAAATGATTAATCATCACTACAATGTTAGTATTTTCGCCCCCAATTGCATGTTTAATTGTGTTTTCGTGGTAATTACTTGTTTAATTGTCCACTTATTCATTCAATTTTAACTTCATAAACCCTAATTTGTCCAATTTAGCAAAACCCCCAAATTAATTACCCAAACCCTAATTAATCTAATCAATACACTTTGTTTTAGGTTAGATTGCATAAATTATAACCTAATTTGCGCAAATTTTTCTACACGCCATCAAATTCAAGAAACAAAATTGGAAGAGAGGGAAGAAGAAGATGAGGAACAGGGGAAATCGAGGGAAGAGAGAGGGGAAAGAGAGGGAAAACGCAAATGTGGGACCCACAATGATGTCATCTAAGAAAATGGGTGGGAGTTTCAAAAGTTTAGGAAAAAACTAGGTGGTAAATTACAAAAAAAAAAAAAAAAAAAAAAAAAAAAAAAAAAAAAAACTTGAGGTGGTATTTCCAATTTTGGCAACAATAGATGGTGGTATTTATCAAATTTTCCATAAATTTACGAAAAATAAAGCTAGAATAAATCGTTAAAATATGTTCATTTTTATGTACTAAATGTTCATTTTGTACAAACTTGTTCAATTTTAAAGTAATCCGTGTTCATTTTTTTTTACAGAATTTATACACAAGTTCAATTGTAATTATTTTAGCTTTAAAAATTTAAATATCCACCTTAAATCTAATCTTGATTCATCATAGAGACAATAATTATTGATCAATAACATGATAAATTTTTAATCACAATTGCAAAATTGATTGAAATCAACAATGTTACAACATTCACATGCATATTCATAAACACACAAAAAAATATTAAATTAAATTACCTCAAGATTCATTATCGCGACAAAGATGATGACGATGGAGAATGCTACGGTGGTGACCAAATGGAGAATATCCGGAGAAGACAAAGAAGTTTAAAGATTGAAGGGAAGTAATAAAGTAAACTTTAAAGGAAAGGGAAAAAAAAAGGACAGAGAAATTTTGAATTGAGAATAACACCAGAAGAGAGAGGAAATTAATAGAGCTAAGCAAGAAGAAGAGAGATAGAGTTAGGGCCGTTTGGTTGGGGTTAATCATCAAAGGGAATGGGAATCAACTGCCCCCATTCCCTTTATTGTTGTTTGTTAGCCCATTTTTCCATCCCCTTTACCCTTTTCATTCCCCCAAATCCCTCTAACTTCATTCCTCCACCCCCCCAGGTATTTCCATTCCCATTCCCTACCCACCTTCACATCAGCACCTTCACACCTACCAACAACCCAGACCACCGCCGCCCTTCCCCCGACCACCGCCGATCCTCCCCCGAGCCTCGCCGCCCTCCCTTCCCCTGCAAAAACATCTTACAGTCCCCGCAAAACCCTAGAAACCCCTCCCTATCCCCGTAAAATCGCCGCCCAGCCCTCCCACCACCCTCGAAACCTTAGCCGCTAAGAGTTTCGAGGTTGGTGGGAGGGCCAGGTGACAGTTTTTTGGGTCGAGGGAGATCAAGGCTAGGGTTTTATGGGGCTAGGGGTGGTTTTTTCGGGGGAGGGGAGGTCGAAACATGCGCGACTAGCGGCGGCGAGGGGCGAGGGAGGCGCGACGAGTGGTGGAGTGGCTGGGTGGTGGCTGGAAAAGGTGGAAAGTGAAGCAATGTGGTGGTGGTGTGGTGGTTGGACTATTCATTCCATTCTTTTGTTATTCAAAACAAACAACACCCCAAAATTGGGGGATTTTCATCCCATTCCTTGTCTTTCCTTTTGTTCATTCCATTCTGATTCCCCCGTGCGAACCAAACGACCCCTTAAAATATAAGGAAGAGAAAAATACTTATGTTCATTTTTTATGTACTATATGTTCATATTTAAACATGTTGCAGCTAGCTTTCTGGGTCAGTGATTCCTCAGACCTTTAGGTAAATTGGGCTTTACTTCTTATGCTACACATGTTGGGCTTTTAGATTTAGATACAATCCTTCTGTTATCTTCTTTACCTGAGTAGACTGGACCATTTTAAAGTTGACACATTTAATATTTTGATTTTTGACTTTTGATACTATTCACAAATCTTACTGCGATTAATTTTTGTGATTTATAGTTATGATAAAACATAATCAAGTGTAGTCAGTTGTATTCACTCAAAAAAAAAGGAGTCAGTTGTATTTCTAATTAAATCATTACAATATAAATTAAGGAAAAAGACTAAAAATGGAAAGAAAAAATAATCAAGTGGAGTCAGTTGTATTTCTAATTAATTTTTGTGATTTATAGTTATGATAAAACATAATTAAGTGGAGTCAGTTGTATTCACTAGGGTTGTACACAGTTTGGTCTGAACCGTAACCAAACCAGACCAAACCGCATTTTAGCGATTTGGTTTGGTTTACGGTTTGCAAAAATACGGTTTGGTTTCGATTTTTTTGGGAAATACGGTTTGCGGTTTGGTTTGGTTTTTCAAACATTATAAACCAAACCAAACCGTAAACCAGTAAACCGCATTTTAATATTTATGTAATTTTTAAATAAATTAAAATAGTTATTATATATTATTAAAAAAAAAAATCATTAGAAGACTATACGGTCAGTATACTACTATACTCTATACTCAATCTCAAATATCAATACTTAAAATTCAATAGGTCATATAACTATAATGTAGTATGATGTAGTATGAATAATTTTTTTGGACAAATGTATTATGTTTTTTTCCACTGTTAATTTGTTATGTATTATTTTTATTATGTGTTATTGTGTTAGCACTTAGCACTTGATTAGTTGGTTGTTATTTTTATTAAAAATTTATAGTAAAATTTAATCTCTTTGGGCTAATTATTTGAACTTTATTATAAATTTAATAATATATGACAATTTTTTGGAAAAAATGTCGTCTAATCATAAATCGCAAACCAAACCGCATTATTACGGTTTGGTTTGGTTTGGTTTCAATACTAATATGGTTTGGTTTGGTTTGGAAAATTGACCAAACCATATTTTGCAGTTTGGTTTGGTTTAGACTCAAACCACACCAAACCAGACCATGTTCACCCCTAGTATTCACTCAAAAAAAAAGGGGGGGGGGGGGAGTCAGTTGTATTTCTAATTAAATCATTACAATATAAATTAAGGAAAAAGACTAAAAATGGAAAGAAAAAATAATAAACAAATTTATTACACTGATTTACTCGTGAATTATCGATAAATTCTCAACTTAATAATAAAAAAGGTAAGTATTTTAATGCTCCATGTATAAGAAACTAAAAGAGGAAATATTGAAGATAAATTAACATTAATAACACCGATTTACACGTGATTTTATCATGAATTCCCATTCCATTTTAGAAAGTATATTTAATGTTTTTATATAGTCCAAGGAATACATATATCATTACCCTCAAATTAAATCATTGCATTATTATATAAAATTAAAAATAAAAAATAAAAATTGAGATTCTACATTTCTACCCTTTGGGGATTGAGAACAAATTAGACCTTCAGGAAAGTTGGGCTTTTGTTACAAATTTTGGGCTTTTAGATAACTTGAGCAAATATTCTTGGGCCAGTGGCTCAGTCATTCAGATATCTTCCCCACTTGAGTTGATGACCACTTCTAAAATCCTCTTGACCCAGTGGCTCAGTCATTCAGTCTAAAAATACTCCGTAGTACATTCAGATATCTTCCCCACTTGCATACAAGCATTTAACAGATTTTCTAAAATAGTACTCCGTATCAATTTAAAAATATATGACAAAATCACGCGTCTACCAATCCAAAGTGTTGTATTTAGCAGTTTCTTATTATTAATGAGCAGATAAAAGCAATTTATGCGAGTAACGTGACCATGAATAAGGATTCTAATGAAATTAGCCATTTCATTTTATGAGGATACATTAGTAGTACATCGTTTGGTTTACATTGCAATGAGAATGCAAATGGCGGAGGGGGTGTATATGCTTCCTCCATCGTCCAAAATGAACCTAAAGCGTGTTTCTCATATCGGTAAATTGCCATTAGCACATAATCACATATACATAAGCAGCCAGAATAATTATGATTTTCGTGTGAAGTGTTTGGTCTGTAGATGGACTTGTTTGTTGCCATCATACATCCTTAGTCATCTGTGAAGTATTGTCCGGAGTAATTTTCCATGAGCGCGTATTGCATGTTCTCAGATGGTTTCCAATGACGCTTTCGTTGGTTTATGAACCAATTGTTGATTTGCCTTTGATCAAGACCGGTCATTTCAGCTAGTGCAATTTTATCAGCTTCCTGCGTAGCAAAAGCCAAAGGATGAGAAATGATACGAACATACATGCATCATATAAAATCAGACAAATAAACAAATAGGCAGAACCTGAAGTTAAGATTCAGTTCTTTTGAAGGTAGCAATTATAGGTTGTATGTTGGGAGAAATCTACTCTCAATGTCACTCAGTCTTTTAAGGGTATGTTTTTATAAGTAGTTTAACATTATTTCGGAAAAAAGGAGGGTTTAAGTGAATATTAAGGGGTTAAATTCCGGTCTTCAAGATACACTTGCACTTCCTCCTAGTGAAGCCTTGATCTAGTGGCATCGCAACAAATGAGACAATCAGTTACTAGTAATACTGGGGTTAGATTGTCATTTATCTCGAAGTTATCTTCTTAACAAACCACAACAATGACAATAACATCCATCATAAATCCCACCAAGGCATTTTGCAATGTACCACAATGAAGAACTAGAAGAACAAAACAAAAGCTACTAAAACTTACATCTTGTAACATTAGGTCGTTAGCCACTAGGTTTACTATTAACATTAAGGATTATACACGCGAAACAAATTAGAGGTTAGGAGAAAACGGGCTGTATGGTACTCACAGTAGGATATGGCCATTTATAGTGAGCATTCCACCACTCAAAAAGCATCTGCCTTGCTTCCCTTGGTAGCTTCCCTTTCTTCTTTTTCTTGGAAAATTCAAGTTTGAGACTGCTTATATGACTCCCAAATTTACGTAGAAGCTGATCCTTGAGATCCCGCTCTTCATCCTTTGGCTGCAGATCCTGTACATCTACCTCTCCTGCACTATAATCCTCATCTGATGACACAGGACCTTCCTCTGGTAACATAGAAATAAATAAGTTCATGAGAAAAAAAAAATCATGGAATGGTGTTGAGCCATCAAACTGTAATGAAGGCGTTATCTATAATGAATTGCACCACGGTGTTATTATTATCTAGGCAAGACTTCTAAAATCAACCTAATCGACTTACATGCATTATCAACGTCTCAACAAAACAATCAATTTTCAAACTTTTTAGCAATTAGCCAATTAGTCAGACACAAGAATAATAAAATACCAAGTAATACATATTTGTTCCTTATATTAACAAACTGCTAATAATTAATAGCAACAAAAACGTCAAGTATCTTGCAAGACGGCTTGCTTGCAATCTGATGTTATTACGAGGGCTTATAGAGTCATAGCACATCTGCGATTAACAGATTGCAATCTATAAGAGCCTACACATCTTTTACTTGTTCGATCTTGGTAAACATTGAGTACAATAGAGGAACTTCACAATTAATTCAGCTGCATCATACTGCACAGACATGTATGGAGTAATGCACAACAAATTTTGTAACATAAGGGAGACAATGAAAGAGGGGTCGAGGACTGTCAGCTTTGATTCTATCCTCCTTCAAAGGGAACCTTTATTCCACTTCAGACACCAAATAATTACAACTGAACTTAATAGCAAAATCACCATGTTTTTATAAATTGTATACCCTACAAAGATCTACTCCATGAAACTTCCCGAGTTCCAATTATTTTGACACGCTAGAGGTTTTTGGCCTTGTAAAAAAAGTTTATTTGATTGAAATACAATGCATTACCACTAATAATCTTATTAACAAATGAATTCTTTTTTTCAAAGTCAAGCATCTACTTACAAAATACAAGGAAAAAAAGTTTCCATAACCTTCACATCGTTATTTCACATCATTTGATCCAACGCTTTACTAATTAAGTCCATTTAAAGCTAATACTATACTTCTTCCATTTCAACATACGGAGTACTTGCTTAACTTTCACTTTTTTTGTTAATGCACTATTATAATCATTGGGAAGGATATGACTTGGTTTAAAGGAGTTAGGAAGGACATGACTTGATTGGAAAGAGTTAAGAAGGATATAGAAGTATATGGATTTACATGAAATGAGGCATTGAATCGTAAAAGGAGGAAGATTTTTGTGGATGAATATACGGAATAATTAGTTTTGATTCATGTAGCCCACTAATGGGATTAAGGCTTTAATTGATAGATTGAATGCACTATTATAATCATTGATATCTTTAATTTTCAATAAGTATCAAATATTATAGCATAAATCTTACAAAATCTTGTGACTGTTCTTCGTAGCTTATTAATCACCATATATAATCAAAGTTGTAAAGTATGTGAATAATGTAAAAATCAAAGTGTTCCAAGTATTAAGATTTGGAAGTGGTATAACTTTTTTGTCATTCATTTTGCATGCTTGGTAAAAAAAAAATATCGATGTATATAGAGTGAAGGGAAATTAACAATAGAAACTAGAATATTGTTAGTGGGTGGGAGGATCCACATTAGATAGGATATGAAGCAAGAGTTTGAGAAAACTAGACTTATGGTATGTTCTGATTGACTGAATTGAACTGAACTTAGAGCTTGTTCTAATTGAACTGAACGGAATTGAATACTTTATGAGAGAAGGAAATTAAGAAATGAACTGAACTGAAAATAATATGAAAAGAACAAGTCCTTATTGGAGCTGAATTGAACCGAATTGAATATTTTATGAAAGAATGAAATTAAGAACTGAATTGAAAATAATATGAAGAGAACAGACCCTTAATGAAAGTAGCTACATAATAATCCTTCCATCCCAAAAATATTGCCCCAATATTCTTTCTAATAATTTATCCAATCGTTTTATTTCATATTTAACATTGTCCTTACAGATTCAATATCATTCTCCACTTTATTTCCTACCTCACATACTAACGAATAAAACTATCTATCCAACACCAAGTCACCAACCCCTTGTAAAAAAAAAAAAGAGCTATAAGGCAAATACTTATCTACCATTTTTTTTTTTTAATTGACACTTTTTAGAAAGTTTATTTTTTATTAGCTTTTTCTCTTATATTTACTATTGAACCCCACTTGTTATATCATTTTCCCTCATTCTCTCTTCTCTCATTAATACGTGTGCCTAAATTAAATGTGTTAACTAAATAGAAACAGAGAAAATACTGTATTAAAAAACGAAAGGATTACCAAAGGGAACAAAGAAAAAGCTTCTCCTACATGCCAAAAATTGGAAAATAAAGAAAAATATTATAATAAAAAGGATAGTTTATGAAGGTTAGAAAGAGATAGAGAAAGGTAGTGGACAGAAGATGGTAAAAAAGGTCATAGCCAAGTCCTTTCCCAAATCAGAATGGACAAGACGGCACACTCAGAAGCTGCACAAATCAAAACTTGCAATTTTCAAAAATAAAAATGAAAACAAAAAAAATGGACAAAAAAGAAAGGGCAGTCAAATCCCCGTAAGGCACGCTGATACTTTGTCAGATTATGGGACCCACCCCTACCCCTACCCCAAGACCTTAATGGGCCCCACAGGCCCATGAATATTTAGAGAAGGTGAAGAATATAAACAGTGATATAGTCCGTCCAACTAACATAAGATACGAGGAAAAGGATAATCTACTTGTTTTAAGCTTAATAAACTCTTGTCATTGTCATCTGCTTCTTCCTTCAATCATGCCCTAGGGATACTCCGTTCACCATGCTCTTTCCGACTCACTAAAACTTGTCGAATTGAACCTTACGGGGTCTTACGGACAATATTTGTGAGACGGAGGGAACATTTTTATCTATCTGAAGCTGTTCAAACTTATTTATTCGTGTTTATGATTATTTAGCGGCAAAATCATGGACCAATTGAACATGTTATCTTTCGACTTTGTGAGTTTTAGACCCATAAGATCACAAACAATCAATATTGGATCAACATTGACCACATTTTTGTTTTGACATGCCCGATGTACTGTAATTATAATTAAGCCCAAAGCAACAATACAAGTAGACCTAAAACCTAATTGGACCAACATCAAGAACTTCCTCCTATTGAATTTAGCCTCAAATTCGATTCTCCTATCTTATTTAATATTTGGTTTATGGACATAGCCGTAGCAATTCATGTTAAATTGAAATTTATGGGAACGAGCTTTAAATTCATGGGATTTTGTTAGATTTGAAATGTGGGAAGAGAAATTTCTATTAACCTAGGGGAAACTAGGTAAATAAATTCCTACAGTTGTGGAAAGTGAAAATTCCCAGAATTTTCTAATTCCCTCACTTCACCATTTTTTTTCAACCAAACAACTCTTCCTAGTTACAATTCCTACTCCTTCCGTGTTTTTTTAAGTATTACACTTTTCAAGCCGTGTTTTTTTAAGTGTTACACTTCTTTTTTTGGCAAAAAACTATATTAAAATATTATATCTCTCTCCTCACATGATCCCACCCAAATCCACTACTACTTTTCCAAAAAACTATTAACCCTGCTATTTTTCTATTACAATTTTTTAATACTCCTACTACCTTACTTGCCTCTTATTTTATTTAAGTCAATTAAATAGCCTAAAACTCTGTGTCGGTCAAACTGTAACACTTAAAAAAACACGGAGGGAATATGATCTTTCATTTTTAATACTGATCTTTCAATATTCATACTTTCTTCTGCCAACTAAAACATCATCTAAGGCCCCATTCACTTCCCCTTATTTTTGCTGAACTAAAATTAATTTTACTGAAACAAAATTATATTTGCTGAACTTAAATTATTTTTACTGAACTAAAATTAATTTTACTGAACTGAAATTATTTTTACTGATTCTGAATTTTACAAAATTAAACTTATTTTTACTTAACTGAAATTATTTTTACTAAACTAAAATTAATTTTACTAAACTGAACTTATTTTTACTGAAGTGGAATTATTTTTAATTAATATGATTTTTTAAGATGAAGTGAACTGGGCCTAAGTCTAATAAGTTCATAAAGTATAAAATAAAACAAGAGTTAATAAGTTCATTTTAAAAAAAAAAAATTATTCCGTGTAACCAGAAGGTTTAAAAAAAATGCATCGTGTACCCATAAGGTTAATATAAATATGCACAAATACCCCTAGATTCATAACAAATGTTAATTTTGTTAAATTGAGACCCCCTAAGCATCAAATTCTATTAAATTATGACGGTGTACCGTTACTTTTATGCTAAAACATTTAATTATCAAGTAAACTTAAGGCCTTTTTGATTTACTGAACTAATTGGAGCTGAACTAAACTGAACTGATTAGAGCTAAGCTAAACTGAATAGAGCTGAAATGACTTGTTTATAAGAAAAGTAAATTAGAAACTAAACTGAAATGAACTAATTGGAGCTGAACTGAAATGATGAACTGAACTAAAATTAAGCTGAAGAAAACAGGCCCTTAATTAATAAATTAAATTTTAACACCAAGAAGTTTGGGATTTAGAATGATAGATGGAGTTCAAATTTTAATGTAATTTATACTTTTAGGCGGTTTTTCTGCATAAATAAAAATTACTAAAAGTGAGTTGGTTTGATAGCATGATTTTAGTTTGATAAATCAATTATATGTGCATTTTTTAAACGATTAGGGTATTTGGTGCAAGTTTTTACAACATTAGGGTACATGGTGCATTTGAAAGTTGTCATGAGTACACGAAGCATTTGAAAGTTGTCATGGGTACACAGTGAATTTTTCAAAATCTCAAGATTACACGAAACAATCTCCCCAAAAAAAAAACACAAATAAGTTCATATTCTTTTTTTAAAAAAAAATACTTGCAAGTTGCAACACTTTTCTAGTTCGTATATGTAAAAATTATTAAAAAAAAAAATTGATACGGAGAATAAAAATAGTATAAACCGAGACAAATCTATCAAGAAAAAAATGGAGAAAGTATAAAGGACTATCTTCAAATAAGACTAGATTAAGAAGTTCAAATAAGATTAGTGTTAATAAAATCTTATATAAGGGTCTAACAACTTTTAATAAAATAAATAAGGTATGATAAAGGTTGATGAACTCAAATATATAATAATATAAGGGTTAATAAGTTCAGACATGATAAGTTTATAGTTATGGAGTAATAAATTAAGATACTGGAAATTCTAGTGCACAGAGCAATACCTTAATCATAAACAACCACTTAACCAAGTCTAGGAATTTTAATATAAGTCACTACATCCTTATCCGGAGTAAAATACTCTTATTAATTTCAATTGTTGTATGCACACAATTAACACAAGGTTAGTTTTTACGCTTCATTTGATGAATACATAAAAAACAATTATTAGAATGAGAACAAAATACTCATGATGCGCTACACACTCGATGTTGAACTTATTTTGTCTTAAAATAATTTTAAGTTATCCTAATTGACTGTTGTGTATGTGATCTTAAGGATAGGGTTCGGTATGGTAACAACATAGGGGTTTGTCAAAAATGTTATTTCGTCGAACATTATGAAACAGAGGGTTAGATTGTTAGAACCATAACTAGATTAGTGGTAGATGGATCACGGAACTTATTATATACTTCCTATATCATAAAAGGCGGGACACACCCCCACGTTCGCTCACCAATCACCAACCTAAAGTCCTCAACTACCTCATGCTCAATTAATATCAAAACATGAACCTTCTATCATACCCCATTGTTGTCGAACCCCAACTAGTCAATTAGTCAAGTACCCAAACAAAGAAAGAAAGAACGAACTCAAAACAACAATCAAAGCGCACATAACATAATGAAGAGAGACAAAGAGATAAACAGAAAAAAGCCTAGTAGAGTAGTAGGCAAATACAACAAACAGTAAGACTAGTAGGGTCATTACTCATACACTCTTACGAATACAATGGAAAAAACAAGTGCACACACTTAAAACAAGTCTGACCCACCCACACTGTATTCTCCGGAAACACGTATGCATGAGAAAATTCAATTACTGGAAAACTATATTTCTGTTTTTTTTTTTTTTTTTTTTTTATATGAAATTACATTCCGTATAGATAATTATTTTATATGGATAAGACTTGAGAGGAAAAAAATTTAATAAAAAGATCTTAAATAGTACTCCCTACAATTTTATTTTTTTTAAACGAATTTTAGGAGAATTCATGTACTCTATTATTCGTATTATATATTTTTAAAGTAGACAAATTGATGTTTAAATAGTTTTAATAAAAGTATAATGGGATCATGAAAGGGATAGTGAGAAAGAGAGTAATTATTTTAATCATTTAAGTGGGGATGATAGTAGAGAAATGATCAAATATTATAGGGCTTTAAAGTGAGAAAAATAATAACTCTATATAAAATTACCAAATATTCTGTACAAAAGTAAAACATTTTTTCAAATCACTAAGTGATGCATTTAAAAGAAAAAATTAACGAATCTTTAAACATTCCTAATCGAAAACGGGGAGAACAAAAAGGATCAAAGAGTACTCGGTAATATAGAGGAGAAAGAAGTGCACACAACAGAGTCAAAAACAAGCGGGACCCAAGAAATCTGAATCCTCCATAAACACGTATGTAGCGTCTTAACTAGAGAAAACTCTGCAAATGCATACATCTAAAACTGACCCTTCATCACAGAAACTAAGCATACCACTGAAAAGATTTTTTTTAAAAAAAAATAAAAAAGAAAGAGAAAATGACATTCCAACCAATAAACCCCTAACAAAGAGATAACTTAGTGTTTCTATTTTCTTGCATTTAAAAGCTGCTTTTTTTTCTCATTTTTCAGCGTAAACTCCGGGAGTCTCCATGTGATGATGTGAGTTTTTAAGCCCCCACCCAAACTATACTATATCATCCTTTCCCCCTACCAATTATTTCATGCTCCTATTTTTCCCTATATATAGTTTGTCAAGGACTAACGACGACAATAACAACGACGACAACTATCGTTTTTGCAGGTCCATACTCCATAACCCGATATGTATCTCGTTTCTTAACTTAAAATAGCATATGAGTAACATAACAGTACAAACATCAGTCCTGTCCTAATCGGGTGAGTAATAGCTTCGCAGTTAAGCGTACAGCAACAATGTAACACATACTTGGTCCATCATTAATAGATTAGAAATTTACTACCAATATGGATAACAAGAGCTTAAAGGGAACGATTAAAACTTGGGATTTTTTCTATTTGAAGGAACGAATTTTATTTAATTATGACACATGAAGTGTATGCTTTGAAAACAAATATACTACGGAGTACCATGAAGTCAGACCTGGTATTTCCCTGATTAACCTTGCTAGCAAATAATACAGTTCATGGAAGTACAGTGTAAAATAGTCCAAAAGAATCTATCAACGAATTTGTTAGATAATGAGAGTACAAGAAGGCAGCCTAAATCGATCCATACTCCTATTTAAACCTCAGCTCCCACACAATAAATCTCGTCTCATCTTTATAAGTCATCTCACTCTCATTTTACACTAATCTTAAGCAGGAATTCTCTTAATAGATGACCTTTTGGGATACTAGTTACTAAAAAACCTAGGATAAGAATCCTACGCGTAAAGATCAAGCATTTTTCTGATATTCATTCGCACCACAACTAGACAAGCAAAATAATTTAAGAATTGCTCCCTTCTAATAGGTCACAGCTCAAACATACTAAAACGTAGCATGTGTCGAAATGTAGGCATTCTACTACCAAGTACCAACCACGGTTAAGTTACTCAAGTGCCTATCAACTCTCCCTAAGGTTTCTGCTAAACGGATTTTCAAATTAAGCTTGCAATGACAATCACATGATGTTAGAAATTTTCTTAAAATTTTAAAGCATACTACTCTTTAACCCAATCCATAACATAATGCTAATACCTTCAAGTGAGCCTTGTTCTTGAGAGGACTCCCTTATTGTCTCCGAATCACCTGTCGTACCGAAAGGGAGTACATGTTAAAGACACTCCATTTACCAGTCTAATTTTCCCAAACTTCCAATGTTGCACTAAAGAATTATGAAATTCAAAAACATGGAAATAGCATATTGGCCAATCAAGAATAAAGCAAATTTCTTAGGTAGGCAAAGCGAGAGGGATTCCTAAAGACCAATAAGGAGGCAAAATTTGATGTCCATTTCATGAAAAAGAAATCAACAAAGAGGTTTCCTATCTTATTCAATAAGTATACATAGAAAAAAAAAATTGACTTGAAATAAAAAAAAAATAGAAAGCATACAATGCACCATGATAGCAACATATTAAAGACTCCAAGTATCACACAAGAAATGCACACAACATACCGTGAAAAGGAGGCATGCATAAATCATCTAAACTAAGCATCGTTGGCACAAATTAATCCCTACATATTACCAAAATTGAGAAAACACAACAGCTTGAGATACAACATAAATATAATGAAACTAGGTTACACCTTATAACTAACTTTCTTAATAACTTTAGAGAGTAGATGATTATCGGCCATGCCTGAACAGCCATTAACTTATGGATAACCCAACACCATGCTATAAGCTTTCAAACTTCTGATTAGAGCAAGCAATAAGAATTCACAGAGGAGAATAAAAAAAAAGCTAAAATTTTCAAGCAAGCTAGTGATCTAATGGCTATAAGAAAAATATAATCTCCTCAACTACATGATCCATCAAAATTCCAAGACATTCCAAGGTTGGTTCTGCAAGCCAGAAAACAAAGAAGCAAATTTTTTTTAGGGGAAGCATCACATATTGCCTCTAAATCCATCATGTGGAGAACTTTGTATCACTTTAGCAAAAGCTAATTATGAAACGATTACCACAGCTTTAGATTAAGAAATAAAACCCTTTTATTTCGGCTAAGTAGAAGTTACCAAGAATAGTAGTAGTACAAACTTAGTCATAGATAAAAATATAGACATTAGGAACATATGCATATCATAAAAGAATTAAAGCTCCAACAATGTGGTCAGTGGCGAATATTACAAGTTAATTAATAATTAAACCTTTCCACAGCCAAATCTGTGCCAAACGAAAGTAATCGCATAATCACTATATATGTCTTAAATGGAAAGTACAAGGTAAGCATGTGGTATATGTCAAAACTCATCCAAGTGGGTATGCGCATGTGGTGATGAGAATCTCAATCAGATGAAAAACAATTAAGAATTCATTCACTTAAGCACAGGATTAAGATAAAACAGACCACATGGAACAAATCAACAGATCAGATTAGAGGGCCAAAAAGTTAGTTTGTACTTTCAATTAAGAAAATATAGTTTCCAAACATGATTTAAGATTAAATTCAATCTGCCTTTGAATAATTAAAGCATGAGAAATGTTTTAAGTATACATTATTTTAAAAGTATAAGCAATTAAGCCCACAAAGTTGGAAAACACGACAATATAACAAATGGAAATGGTTGCAGCTTTTTTCCCTGACAAGGGATGTTAATAAAAACACATCTTTGTACTTCCATTAATCATAGAATCGGGTTTAAAAAGTCGAGTAATTATCTACAAAGTATGCTTAACAACAAATGCCACCGGTACTTGGTCTTCCTAATCATCATCAGAATTAATTATTTTAAACAGCAACACAATCAAACACATAGCATGGTAGAGATCTTAAAGTTCAAAAAGGATCAAAGAAAAAGACATTTTGCAAGTCAAAGAAAGCATATCACTGAAGAGATACAACACACCATAGCACAATTACACAAATCTTTTACAAAGTGCTGACTGTCCATGCAAGCAAATTATCAAGATAGATCATATGCGAATCTTTGTTTAAGATAATTTTCTTATTATCCTATAGATAGAGAATTGGTGGCAACACAACTACCTAATTACCACTTCTCGTAAAATAAATCACACAATCTGATCAGATTTCCTTTATTCCTTATGATGACAAGAAGATAATCCTTAAGTTAAAAATCCTATATAAGCCCAAAAAACAAATTTAAAAAAGAAAAGCAGTCCAAAGCAGGCAATTCCTGATGCCCAATTCCACCTATTATTAGCTGCAATAAAGAACTCTCATGCACCATTGGAACTTGAAGCCCTTTGAAAGTTACAAGGCAAGGCATTATCAAAGGCAACAATGAGATTCAATTATAAATAATAAAAACATATATGCAATACATATTCAAATAGCCAATTATGTCTACACTACTGTATTATATTATCGACTCTTTATAGCAAGCTTTTCTAAGGCTTAATATGATAGGAAGCTTTTTTTTCCCCCCTTCAGGATGATTGATCCACAACCCCTCTCCCCTCCCCCACCAAGGCCTTCTCCATCCACTTATTTGCTTTCGGAATAAATGCTGGCTATCTCATGGCAGAAGAAAAGCTATTTTAAGTTAATGTCAAAGCCTACACAATATTATAATGAAACTAGGAAAAAGTTTGCCAAAATTAATTTAAGGAGTTTGAGAAATTCAAATTTTGTTTTTTGACAACCACATTCTGTAAGGGATACAATAAGCTAAATAATGCAACTAACAAATCTCATATGATCTTACAATTAATGGCATGCAACTATGCAAGTGCAAAGAATTTCGAGTCAAACAAGAAGTTGAAAAGGTTTTGACAAGTATCAACATTAACATTTAAGGTTTCTATATCTAAAAGATTATCATACTAGTCACACTTCAATTATCAACTAGCAAGATTTCCCTATGTGTATCCACATAATAAGATGTGAACATGCAGTACATGATATACAAATCAACTCACCCTAACATTCGAGTTTGTTATAGTGATCATAGAAAAATCATGAACAATTAAGGTGTAAAATGCAAAAATTGGTTGTTTCTTAAATCCATTCATATCGGATCCTTGACACCTTAACATGGACACTGGTTATACGGACACTCCAAACAAACATCTTGGTGCAAAAACGAGAGATTTGTAGTGGACACGCACCCGTGTCAAATACGAGTTCCAAAAAAAGAGACATTAATAAGATTGACATAAATTGACACAACAAATACACGTCGTGATCCGAACCCCATGACATTTACTCCATTTTGAATGTTTTGCAAACTGCCAGATGAATTATTTTACCTCAAAAACTTTGGAGAAAAAACCGGGAGGAAATAATAAAGAAAGATCATAGAAATATAATGAACATTGGTAAGAATTGGGCCTACATTTTCTGAACTTTTACAGGCTTCCACACGACTACAGTTTACTTAGGGAATGACAAAAACTAGCTGATTTTAGTAGTACTGCTAAAGAGAACTCTTAAGGCTGGTAAAAAATAATTCTGCTATCAACTGTTTTCATCACTACTACTACTCCAGTATATATTTCATCTGAAATGTCAAATTCAGAATCTCTTAACCGTGCAAGTCTCAATCTTTTCAGTGTTCAGTTTTCTTCTCCTCTCCCTCTTATATCTGACACAAAACTCAGATAACTCAATGTAAAAGAAGAAAAGAAATACATCCCAAAAGGAAGATAATAAAGTAATTAAGGTGAAAGGATTAGTGATTCAACTGCTAACAAAAGAACATCTAATTACAACACCCAGCCCATATATATAAGATGATTTCAGCTACACTTAAACTCGTTACGACTCGTACGAGCAACATATGAGACGATCACATGTACACGAGGCTAATAATCTACACATGAACGACTTAAATGTATGTAACAACAAACAAGAATAAAGAGATGAACACTATCTACTGTCTACCCATTACTAGGGTTTTTATAAGACTAGTTGAAAGTCCTATAACACCAAAAAATAAAGTTTTTTGTTTTGGGGTTTTTTTATTTTGTTTACTTTATAGAGTAAAACTATAGGAAAACCAACAGAAGAACAATCATTAGTGCACAAAGCTCAATGAAGCTAAGCTAAACAATATACTCCTATATATTATACACTGACATTAAATTTAATATACAAATTATTAACAATAAGAGAGAAAACTATACCAGCAGAGGCGGTCTTAACAAAGGCTCCCTTGCAGAGATTCCGGAGCTGAGTCTCAATTTTGTTTAAGAAGTTTGTGGCTTCGTCGAAGGGTCTTGAAAGATCTGACTTATACTTGTCCAATATCTCACAGTAAGTCTCCTGAATAAATAATATAATATGTTTTCCAAATAAAGTCAAAAACCATATACTCCTACTACTATTAACTAACTAACATAATCCAAAGAACAAAAATAAAAAAGGGCGTTTTTAGTAGGGGACCATGAATTCATCAAGCTCAGGATCCATTCCTATGCACGTAGTACTTCTCCCTCCTCCTCCTACTCCTACAACTTCTCTTCTATAAATGTCGTTTTCTTGCTTGAGTTCCTCCAGTATGCTCGCTACTTCCGGCGGCGCTCCCACCTATATCACAAATTCAAATTAACATTTTTATTTTTTTTCTTTCCGTGATTCTTGTGCGACAACAGCAGCAGTGGACTGTTGTCGCACAAGAATCTTCAGTATTTTATGCGACAGCGCAGTGTTAACTGCGCTGTCGCATAAAATACTGATCAAATTACTAAATGAAATTCTAAAAGATAGATGAAATTACACCTTATGGCAGTCAATATAGGACAGAAGAAGGCGAGGATAGTGAGGATGAGAGGCGATCTTAGCCTTAATAGAGGAAGACGTGTCATCACCTCGTTGATGCATCTCAGAAGCCGACTCGGAAATACAAGTAGCCGAGATCAGCTCATCGGAGCCGAATCGGACAGCGGCGGCGCTGCCGGAATTCATAACGAAGGAATGGTAATCCGACGGCAGGATAAGATTTTCCGGCGACATCAAGGCTTTATCAGAATAATCAGCAGCCGTCGGATGAAGGCCGTAAATCTCGTCCATCATAAGAACATAAATGGAAAAAACATCAACCTGAAAAATAAGGGGATTATGTAAGAGAGTAGGAGAGAGAAAATGGAAGTTAGGTTATTTGGTTTGGGGAGGAGAGAGAAAGTGCTTAAGATGAAATTGAAGTGGCAAAAGGAGAGATTGTGATTTGTGATGTTGGGAAGTGTGAATTCTGGTGATTAGAAGAAGAACGAACTAGTATTGTAGTGATTCATTCACTGATTGAAAAAAAGGGAAAATTATTAATAAAAATATAAATAAATAAATAAATAAAAATGGGGGAAAATAAAATAAGAAATAATAATAATAATAGATGCTGGTGATGGTAGAAGGGGTAAGGTTATGGAGTAATGTAATGTTGTTCATGAGCCCCTTGTTTTTATTTGTTCTTTTGTCTCTTTACTTATTTTGTACTATACTTTTTTTTTTCTACGCTTTTATTTATTCAAACTGAGTTTTTTTTTTTTTCGTTGTTATACTTATATATTAAGACTAGAATAGACCCGTTTTACAATAACTTATTGTAGACCCAACCTTCTAGTATATCATACGAATGTGATTATATCATACGAAATGTGATTATATTATTACAAAAGTGATTATATCATCTTGAAACTATTATGTAAATGTATCACTCAAAAAGTGAATTTATCATTATAAAAAGTATCAAATAGTAAATTACATCATTCAAAAGATGATTTTTAAATTTTATCATCCTAACGATAATTATATAATCTCATTAAATGGTTTAATATGAGATCAAAATATGACTCACAAAAAGATAATTATATCATCTAAATAAGTGATTATATCATCCAGAATGTGATTATATTATTTGAAAGTGTCAAATTTTGGGTCTACAATAATTTATTGTAGATCAGGTCCATACAAGACCAATTAATACTTATGTACTTAATTTCAAGTTCTCAAAAAAAAAATACTTAATTTCAAGTATTTATTTAAACTGTGAGTTTTTTTCATTGTTATACATATTTTATTCAGGGGGCGTTTGGTTGGGAGTGATAAACAAAGGGAATGGGAATGAGAGGGTTTCATTCCCTTTGTTATTTGTTTGTTTGCCACATTTCCCCATTCCCTTTACCCCTTTTTATTTTTGGGTTCACCCATTTTCCCTCTACACCCATTCGCCACCCCCCCCCCTCCCCTTTTGCATTCCCATTCCCCTCATCACCACTACACCACCAACCACCACCTTGCTGCCCTACCCCACCGTCCATCCACCTTACTGCCTCTCCCTATTCATCGCTGCTCCACCGTCGCCGTCATCGCCGCCGAATGACCGATCTCCCTCGACGACGATCCTCATCAGCCGCTGCCTTTGGTCGCACGTAGATCGTCGCCGGAGATCGTTGCTCCTCCCCCCATGGTCGTCGGACATCGTCACTCCTTCTCCACCCCTCCCTTGCCTTGACCCTCGCCGCCCCTCTCGTTCTCGAAAAACCACCCCCACCCTCGAAACCCTAGAAGGGTGGGGGTAATGGCGGCCGACAATTTTGAGGGGAGAGGGAGGGTTTTTGCGTGATGGGAGATTGGGAGGGGGTGGTTTTTCAAGGACGGGAGGGGCGGCGAAGAAGGGCGGCGAACATCGAGGCAGGGGCAACGACGGCGGGAGTGGCGGTGGCTAGGCTGTGGGTTGCTGTTGTGTTGAAATTGGAGGTGTTGCGGTTGTGTGGTGGTGTGATTCTTGGGGTTTTTTTTTTAAAACAAACATGTTAAAAAGAATGGGTTTCATTCCATTCTCTTTAATTACCTTTCTTCATTCCATTCCGATTCCCTTGGGCGAACCAAACGGCCCCTTAGTATTTATGAATATTGTATGGGGATTATGATGTTTTCATATACTTGTATTGTTATCCATACAAGTTACAACTTGTATGGTAATTTCTTTCTACACATTTAATAAGGATTCGGGGATAAGATGCTTCTTTTTACCAAGATAATACTACTCCCTCCGTCCTTCATTGATAGTCCTTTATAGACAATTTTTTCTAGAATTAATAAACGTAAATAATAAAGTACATTGAAAAGATAAATTTACATTGGGTATGTAAAAAAAGTAGAGAGAAAAAGTAATTAAAGTATATGGAAAAATAAAATTTACATGGAAAAGTTAAATTTGCACAAATATTGTTGTAAATTGGACGGAATTTTGGTAAAAATATTAATATTAATGGTTGTTGGAAAAAACAAATGGGGTGAACATTTTGAGACTAAAATTTAGGCAAAAGGGAATTTCAATAAGGGACGAATGGAGTATGAGATTCATTACTAAACTACAGAGTACATATATTGTACTTCCGTGGCTCTGTCACATACGGAGTACTTTTTCTGTCCTAAAATAATTAACACAATTAAACTTTTTATGCATGGTGATACACTAATTTGACCTTATTTTCATACACAAGTAATTAAATATTACTCCATCCCTTAATTTTTGCCTCATAGCAAATATTTGAACTTTGAAAACTTTGTTAATGAATTAAATATTAGTACATTAAATGGGGGAAGATGAAAAAGTTTTACAATAAAATATTCAGTTCAGTTCAGCTCATTTTAGTAAATCAGAACAGGCCCTAAGTCAATAACTAATGGCATATATAATGAAGACCAATAGACTAAAAGGATTATAAAAAAAAATGTAAAAGAAAATGACATGTGGTAAATTATTACTTTGTATAACAAAATAAAGAAAGAATGGAAGACATGTGCCAAATGGGGTTTGTGTTTTTAAATAGTACTGAGTATAGATATAGATGTTAAACAAGTCCAATGCTTATTCTTGACTTATTTATGACAAATTAAATTTATCTGGACAATATAAATATAAATTCGGATAAAATTAGCATTATTATAGAGAAAATGAGTTTGAAAGCCTATATGATGCTCGTATATAATTAAGGGTCTGTTATCATACGTTGAAATTCAGTTCAGTTCAGTTCAGTTCAACTCAGTTCAGTTCAGTTCAGCTCCTAATTTCCTTCTCTTATAAAATATTCAGTTCAGTTCAGTTCAGTTCAGTTCAGTCCAGTTCAGTTCAGTTCAGTTCAGCTGAGTTCAGTCAATGAGAACAAGCCCTAAGTTTTGTTATAATGAAATACTTTTTTTTCCGCTTTCTTTTATTTAATCATTAGGACTTTTATATTATTCTATAATTTTCTTTAATTACCACCTTTTATGATTTATTCATAAGGTAAAACATAGCAATGTGGAATCTAGTTTGATTCGTCTTTGCGCACTAATATCAATTTATATAATTTTTACAAAAGTATAATTATAAAGATTTTAATAGTCATAATAATGCATTAAGGCTCTATTATGTTCACCTTATTTCTACTTATTTTATGAAAAATAAGTTCATATAAAGGTTAATAAGTTTAGATAAGATAAGTTCATGAAAAAAAGTTTAGATAAGTTGTGATAAGGACCATAAGGTTAATCATGGCTATCCCAAGTTCAATTTTTAACTAAAATAAGTTATAATAAGGGCTAATAAGTTTAGATAAGATCAAACAAACATGAAATCATCCATAGTGGTTTTTTTTTTTTTTTTTTTTTTTTTTTTAAAACAAAGTATATGATCAAACTTTAGCATATTTTCTAGATTTTCGCTAACTTTGGTCTTGAAATGAAATCTACACTTTTTTTTTTGTTTTTTTGATGTGCAATGATAGCACTAAGCGTCGAAGCAGCAGCAGTAGCTATTGACCATCTCAAATCTTACCGGAGAACAATGAATGACAATTCTACTCTCTTTGCCCTTATTAAATTGGCAAAGTTTTTCCTCAAAAAGAAAAATAATAAAAAAAAAAAATGGCAAAGTTTACTATTTTTAAAGAAGGCATTATCAAACCAAAATCTCTCTTATGTCAACTCTTCTCGGATTAGTGGCAAAAGTGCAATATAGGAATGGTTGGAAAAGTAGGAGAATTCTCACACTTTGAGAGCTCTCTCTTGGAATTTGATTTCACATTGTTCCACTGCCAATCTAGAATAGAGCTAGCTAGTGTATCAGTATCTAGATGTATAAGGCCTATGTGTTTTACATGTGCATAGAAGAACAATCTAGGGTTTTTACTACGTAGTATTTTTTCTCTCTCTTAATGGCATAATGGTAAATTTAATATATCATGTAATGGTACTTTTTGTCATCAAATTTTCTACTATTGTTTCTTTCTCATATTCCCATTATTCACAAAAATGTCATCCTAATTGTTTTATTGGCACATAGGCCCTATGCGCCCATACTTCTTCTCTAAAATATTGTCCTAAATAGATAGCATACATTTTTAATACAAAGTATACAAATTAAATGAGAATAATTAAGCAAATCTTGGTGGAGTTAGTGGGGAACTCACGGCCTGTTCTCTTCCGCTTAATTTCAGTTTAGTTCAACTCCAATCAGTTCAGTTCAGTTCCTAATTTCCTTATCTCATAAACAATTTAGTTCAGTTTAGTTCAGTTCAACTCAAAAAATCAGAATAGGCTCACTTTGTGACTTTGAGATCACAAGTTTAAGATCCACCAACTACATTTCTATGGGAGTAGGAGAATCAATGGCTATATACTAATGTAGCTATTATAGCTACAACAAGGAAATGCCCAAACGCGCGGCTCAAATCAAATAACCTAGATATTATTTTCGTGACCCGCCCAAATCAACTTCACTCTCACTACAAAAAAAAATGAGAATAGGCAACACTTAAGATTGCAACACTTACAGAAAAGTTACTCTTAATAATCTAACGCAACAATTTATTGTTACTTGAACAAAAGTAACAGAATTGTTGTTCTAGACTATATAAGACAACAGTCGAAAGTGTTACCTTTTTCTTGTCTAAGACAACAAACATAATAATTGTTGCATGAAAAGATAACAATATATATATATATATATATATATATATATATATATATATATATAAGCAAGTTTAGTGGAGTTGGTGGAGAACTCATTTTATGACTTTGAATTTGAATAAAAATGTGTTGCTTTATGAATAGACAACGGGGGCATATATTACGCCTTATATGTGTTGCCTTAGCTACAAGGCAACACTTTTTTTTTTTACATTAGGCAATGGTTTTGCACTATTACCTTTGCTTTATTTTGTTGTAGTGGCTTTATAAAATGAACATTTAGTTTAAAAAAATGAACATGAAAAAAATGAACTTGTAATACTAAAAAGTGAACGTGATCATTTATTTTGTTGTAGTGGTTTTATATTAGGCAATGGTTTTGCACTGTTACCTTTGCTTTATTTTGTTGTGTTATAAAAAAAATGATCATTTATTAAAAATGAACATGAGTATCATATATTCATATATTTGCTAGACCATGACCTTAAAAACAAACATTTTGTAAAAAAAAATAATGAAAAAAACGGAAATTTCATGAAATGCCCCTGAGTAATTTTTTTATTCATCAAATACCCATCAAAACTTTCAAATACACCAAATACTCCTGAGTTTAAGAAAAATGTCACCAAATGCCCTTAATGACTAACGGCGGTTAACACCGTTAGTCATTAAGATCAATTATGCCACGTGGCATGTTGCAATTGGTTCTCTTTTAAATAACTAATCAATTAATTTAATTAATTACTTAATTAATATTTAAAAAAAAAATTAAACCCACCCCCTCCCCCAACCCCTACCAGCGGCCGCCGGCACCGGTGGTCCCCCTACCCATAGCCAGAACCGGCGCCGGTGGTCCCTTTCCGCCGGTGAGGCTAGCCCCCCCTCCCCTGCCTACACCCAGCCCCCTCTCCCTCCGTTTTCCCTCCCCATCCCTCGAAAAACCCTCCCTCCTTCACGGCCGGCGTCCAAACCCCCTCCCCGGCGCCGAAGAATCTTTTTCTCCTCACCTCCCGCCATCCCCATCCCATTTCCACCCTAAACCACCACCCAAAAACCCCTTAATCGAAAAAACCCCAAATCGAAATCTAGGGTTTCGATTTGGGGGTTTTCGGTTTTTTGGGTGGTGGCTTAGGCTGAAAATGGGGTGGGGATGGTGGGGGGTGGGGCGAAAAAGGTTCGCCGGCGCCAGGGAGGAGGTTTGGACGCCGGCCGCGAAGGAGGGGGGTTGTCGAAGGACGGGGAGGGGTTTAAGGGAAGGGGAAACGGAGGGAGAGGGGGCTGGGGGTAGGGGAGGGGTGTCGAGGGTAGGGGGACTGGCCATCGCCGGCACCGGCGCAGGGGGAGGGGTGGGAGCTGGCGGCTGCCGCCGGCGCCGTCTGGCAGGGGCTGGTGGTGGGGTATTTTTTTTTTAGTTATTTTTTTATATTTTTAAAGTTTTTTTTAATTATTAATTAACTAATATTATTATATTACTACAACTAATTAGAGGCTGTCACGTGGCATATTAGTCATTAATGACTAACGGTGTTAACTGCCGTTAGTCATTAAGGGCATTTGGTAACATTTTTCTTTAACTCAGGAGTATTTGGTGTATTTAAAAGTTTTGATGGGTATTTGGTGAATAAAAAAATTACTCAGGGGCATTTCATGAAATTTCCGTAAAAAAAATAAACACGTAAAAAAAAGGAATATTTAGTGATAAAAAAATGAACGTGTAAAAAAACGAACATTTAGTAATAAAAAGTGAACATATAAAAAAAAATGAACATTTATTATATTAGAACTGAACATTTATCATACAACCATAAAATAGCTAGACCATACCAAATAAAATAAACATTTCGTAAAAATATATGAGCACATTAAATAAATGATAATTTAGTATAAAAAAAATGAACACGTCAAATAATATTATGAACATTTATTTTTATAAAGTGAACAGATTTCATAAATTCATATAAGTTCAAATTCGTTGTATATAATAAATTTACGAAAAATAAAGCTAAAATAAATCGTTAAAATATGTTCATTTTTATGTACTAAATGTTCATTTTTAGTGTAAAATATTCATTTGTAGTCTACTAAATGTTCATTTTGTACAGACTTGTTCAAATTTAAAGTACTCTGTCTTCATTTTTTTTTTACAGAAATTATACACAAGTTCAATTGTAAATATTTTAGCTTTAAAAATTCAAATATCCACCTTAAATCTAATCTTGATTCATCATAGAGACAATAATTATTGATCAATAACATGATAGATTTTTAATCACAAATGCAAAATTGATAGAAATTAAATCAACTATTTTACAACATTCACATGCATATTCATAAACACACACACAAAAAAATTAAATTAAATTACCTCAAGATTTATAATCGCGACGAAGATGATGACGATGGAAAATGCTACGGTGGTGACATGTGAGATCTTATTAGATTCTAGCTACTTTTTTTGTAAATGGTGTTTCTCAAATGAGCACAAACTTCGTTGAGGCCAGCTTGCAAAATTGGATAAGTTAAGACTCATTCGTAATATTCAAAAGAAACCTTCCACAGACCACAGGGGCCATTTAGGGCCTGGCCCGAATGACCCTTGGTGCATTATTGTAATTTATTAGCTATCAAACTTAATAATGTTGTTTAGCGAGAGGTCAAATATTCATATCCCATCCCCTTTAAATATCTCTGGCCAGGATCCGCCATTGAGTATATTAAAAGAACTATAAGCTTTGCTTCAGAAGAAATAGGCATAGAACATACAATCCTTGTATAATTTACACTTTGCATAATCGATTAAAAGATAGAGAAAAATGCAAAATACATAGAGATTGCAACTTCAAGTAATGTCAACTTCAAACTAGCTAGATTATGGTAAGGTCTAACCTCTATTAAACAAATTGCTTTTAACCTACGTACGTACAAGATTTTAATCATTACTCAAGATTCATTAATTCACAAGCTTACTAACATGCATGAGGTTCTGATCACTAAAATACCAACTATAAAATGATCATTCAATGTTATTTTGAGGTAATTCCAATAATCTGGATTGTGCGGCACTCGTCACAAAATTCTACTTTATAAGTCCACGGATTTCCACCTCAAAATCATATGACGACAAGGGAGTAACTCTTAGCCTTATAGAGTGGACATAAAGTTCTCCTTTTCTTCAAATCTTCAATGTCAAATACACATCTCAATATATACTCACTATTGGCGGATCTACGAAGTATTAAGCAGCCTTGGTGGCACCAAGGCCACCAACCCCACCAAAAAATTGATTAGTTATTTATTTAGGTAAAAGTGTAAATTTATAGGTTAAATACAATTTTAATAAAATACTTCGTAAATAACATCAAGTTAGCTTTTATCATAGATTCATTGTGGTAATGGATTTACCTTAAGGATAATGTGTGGGAGTTTGTGCTAAAACTTTTAGGTTCAATGCTTGTACAAACATTTTATTTCCACTCACATATGTATTTATTCATAGGCTCAACCGCTCAATAGCTTTAAAATCGAGTGATGTTATAATGTTGAAGCTAAATACACATATTATTGACTACTCCGTATTTGATTCATTCTATATTTCTATTTCCGTTTTCCATTATAATTTTTATGTAGGGAATGTTCATTAGCTAATCAAACACTCAATAACTAAGACGTGAGGCTCACAAGAGATAATTAATTTATTTACTAATATTATGGTCACTAATTTAGAGAGGGAGAGGAATATACAAATCGAATAAAATTAAGAAAAATACTTTATTACAATTAAAAACTAACTTTAGGTTATGGCCGACACGACTCTGATTGTAAGCCCAATCCAGCACAGTTGTTATCACCAAACATAGAATTGAATCATTTAATTTAAAATTATTTAATTCCATTTTCTCAATCTGGAAAATTCTGGTCAAAGCATCTTTGACACTTACCACATTTTGACTTCCGGAAAATAATGCCAAATAAGGGTGTTGAAGTGATAGTTTAATCTAATTATTTAATTTAATGTGAAGTGATTATCACATAAGAATAATTTTAAAGATTACTTAATAGGGCTATTATCTATCAGATTATAGTATACTCACTAAAGTTTAAAGAACATGACAAAATTGTCACTTTTTGAATCATTGTTTATTTGTTTAGTATTTGGAGGCCACTTCCAACTTAGTTCATGTTTAGTAATGGTGTTTTCTTGGTTGGAAATAAATTCAATTTAATCAATGTTGAAGGTTTTGTTAGAATGATTGGATATCAATTATCATTATTTAGCGAGTAAGCAACAATAATAATTTTCATCAATTTTATACCTCTTTAAAGCCATGTTAACTTCACCTTAAAAACATAATATTTAGTAAAAATAATTTCAGTTAAGTAAAATTGTTCAGTAAAAATAAGTTCATTTTAGCAAAAATAATTTTAGTTCAGTAAATATAATTTCAGTTCAGTGAAAATCAGTAAATTTAAAGAAGATTTATAATAGAAAATCATTAATATTTATTTCAGTTAAGCAAAAATAATTTTAGTTCAGTAAAAATAATTTCAGTTTAATAAAATTAATTTCAGTTTAGCAAAATTAATTGAAGTTTAGCAAAAATAATTTCAGTTCAGTAAATATAATTTCAGTTCAGCAAATATAAGGTGAAGTGAACGGGCCTAATTAAAGTGATTCTTTTCCATGGTAAAAGAAAACAAATGAAAGTTTGCTTTCTTTAAGGGTTAATGAAAATGGTCATTTTATTTTCAATATTTATACCAAACACAAACGTTCCTTTATACTTTGTAAGTTTGTATTCCCCCTCCTTCATTATAGAATGTATTATACTTCCTCCTTTTCTTTTTAGTTGATACCTTTGTTTAGTCACGTTTGCCAATGCACAGATTCAATCATTAATATCTTTAATTACTGATAAGCAAAAATTATAAAAAGTTGATATTTTGAAAATATATATTGTGACGAATCTAACAAGACCACTTGACTATATTTTTCATCATATATAAATCACAAAGCATGGTCAAAGGGACATGTGTGAATAGTGCTAAAGTCAAAACGTGTCAACTAATAAAAAACAGAGGTAGTATTTTATTATGAGCTCATATAAACTGAACCTATGTAATTTTATTATTACACTAGATTGTGAATGTTTTATATCTTCTCATGAGCTCATATGAACTGAACCTATGTAACCTTATTGTTACACTAGATTGTGCCTTGCTGGACTTGTTCATTAGACTTTATTAGACTTTCTTAAACTTGTTGAAACTCTCTTCCCTTTAGAGTTGACCATGCCCTTAATTTCACCCTTCATTCATAGGATTTTCATTTTGTTCCGATGTGGGTGGAGAGTGAGGGAGGTGGTTGGAGATCGGAGAAGGTGGAGAAATGAAAAAGGAGATGGTGGCTGTGAGAAAGGACGAAGAAGATGGTGGAGATCGGTGACTGTGAGAAAAAATGATGGTGGAGATCGACGGTTGTTAGAAAGGACAGTAGAGGAAAGATGGTGGGTGTGATGATGGTGGTGGTCGTGGTGATGGGAAGGAAGGAAGAAGAAGGATGAGTCAGCAATAAATATAATAAAATATTATCAAATTTACACTTAATTACACTTTATGCCATTTGAGTAACAAATTTCGTTACTCATAATGACTTAATGAGTAATTGGGCTCACCCAATTAATAACCAAATCATAATTACAATATTACGGAGTACTATTTAATAAATTTGTCATAAACTAATAACTATATTACATCATTAAAGTAAGTATAACTATATACATTTTTCATACAAAAAAAAGGAGCAAATTCAAGTTTATCAGAATAAGAAACGTGAGTTGTTTATCAAGGGGCAAAGTTGTACTTTCATCTGAAAAAGTAAGGACAATAGTGTCATTAAAGATGAACATTGTAAGGTGACGACATTAGGTAAAATTTGTCAAATATTTCTCTCTCTTCCTTTTAATCTCTTTCTCCTCTCTCCTCCTCTAATTTCTCTCTCTTATTTACTTCATACGAGTTGAGCTACCATCCACAATAGAAGACAATTGGAGGTGAGCCACAATTACTTGAGAACTCAAATCATTGAAGTGGTGCAATTTCTAGAGAACTCGAACCTTTCCACTAAGGGTTAACCATACCATTCTCTTCACCCTTTTTTTATTAGGGTTTTCGTTAAGATCGGCGGCAAAGCCGTCGATAATGTGGTGGTAAAAGTGGTCTGGTGTTCACGAGCTACAAATTGTGAAAGTAAATGGAGGAGCAGTAAGTAGGTGAAGGAGGAAGAAGAGATGTTGCTTTAAAAGTTAACGTAACGTTAACTTTACAGTTATAAAGATTCATAAATGCCAGCTAGCAAGCCAGAGAAAATATATTATAAAAATACAATTTACGAAAAACGAGGCAATTTATTTACTTCTTTGCCATTTGATTAACAAAAAACGTTTATCATTTTGAGTAACCGAGGCTTCCTAACAAAAAAAAGAAAAAAAAGATTGAAAAAGAATAAAAAAATTTGCTAGCTAGCACTAATAACTTAAAGGTAGTCCCCAGACGTTATGAATTATTTCATTTTTTTGGTATGGAGCGCGCAAGCCTTAACTTGTAAGTTGGGAGGAAATTGGGGATCCAACTTGCCATCGATCCTCTCTTAAGAAGGTTGAAGGAGGGCTTCCGTTCCTCCAACCAATTACGCCAACCTTGATTCTCACATTATGAATTAATATGGTGATTACTACTTCATTATTGATAATAAATGTGTTGGTTTCCATTACATATGATCTAACACTCAATCAAGATATGAAGGTACCGTGTTCAATTCTAATAACAGCCTTGGTGGTTGGGAAGTACAGTAGTAACATAATACCACTTATTTACTTTATTAATTTGTATATAATATATATTTTTTTATTGGAAGCAATAAAATCATTATTAAATAATAGCCATACAACAAAAATAATAAAGATTTGTAAACCACATATTTTGAAAAAATATCATAACTTTTACAATCAGAATCATAACTAATTTGCAAATTTGGCATAGCTCATACTCCACTGCTTCAAGCTTGACGCGAGAAATGATTTTCGATGTATTTACATCTTTCCGAGTTGAGACCTCCGCAATCCGCGCTGATGTTTTGATCGACTAGTTGATGACAAATCCCAGACCCATAGGAATCCAAATCACCTTCCCAATTATTATCAGAACCCTAAAAATAAAATTTCCATCCATGGATCAGAATCAAAATTCCAGAAATTTGGAAAAAAAAACCCATAAAATTGGGACAAATTCTCACAAATGGAGAGAACAAAACAAAACAAAAAACTAAGGGTTCGTTTGGCATTGCTGTGGTTTTCTATTTTTTGGTTTTTTGTTTTTTTAAAAGTATAGGATATATGTCCCATAATGAATCAAAAATTATTTAAACATATTAAAATTATAATAATTTTGAAAACTGACAACAGAAAAGTGAAAACACCTTTTTCTTGTTTCCTGTTTTTGGTTTTAAAAAAAAAACAAGAAACTGAAAACCAAAAATGATGCCAAACAAGCCTAAAATTGAATTAAAGAAAAAGGGTAGAAAATAGTCTAATTTCCGAAGAAATTAGTCTATTTCGGACCCAAACGACCAAGAAATCTAAAACCCTAGAAGAGAGAGGAGAGAATTTGTACATAATATTTATTAATCTCTTATTTGTAATCTATATTTGATCGAATATCTAACATCCATCAAATGGATGAGATTGTTTTTTAAGCATAATTGAGCTCAATTAAAATGTATAATAGATTAACAGTATAAGTGGTAGCGGTAACATAATTTTATTTGTCGTTGAGAGAGTCACAAATAATATACAAGTAGATGAGATTGAATTTTAAAAATTAAGTAATTCCTCCGTTTCTTTTTAATTAAAATGCTTAGTAATGGTGTTTTCTTGGCCAAAAATAAACCAATATTAATATTGAAGGTTTTGTTAGAAGGATTGGATAGCAATTATCATTATTTAGTGAGTTAGTAGCAATAATGATTTCATCAATTTCTTACCTCTATAATTCAAGTGATTCTTTTGGACTTTTTCATGGTAAAAGAAAACAATTGAAAGTTTCCTTTCTTTATTTTTTTTGTTTTTTTTTTTGACAAAGGATACAAGCAGATTACATACTAATACTAAAGCAAATAGAATTAACCGCCGCTTCTCCAGCAATTAGATGAGCTCTCTGAACTCGTCGACGGTCCGCCTTGTGGATACTACAAACCTGAAAGGTTGAGCCAAGCTGCACAATCCTTCGGATAAGCCAAATATAAGCGATATTACCTTGCTCCTCCCTACGAAGTAGGGAAACAAGATTCTAAGAGTCAGTAAAAACTAAGAGAGACAAAAACCCTCGATCTAGCGCCCACTGAAGGCCATACAGACATGCCAACTCCTCCGCATGTAAGGCTGAAGAACACACCCCAAAGTTGCTACCGCCACTGATCCGTTCATCCAGTGGGTCATCATTATCCAAACACCATCCCATTCCAGCATGTTTAGAGCCTTGGAACCAAGATCCATCTATTTAAAGAGAAGGCAACTCAGTCCCAAGGGGGGGCTGGCCCAGCTGAGCAACAAAAAAAACCCGGCGGAGAGGAGGCACCACCCTCTGCCAAAGGGAGCCTAGTCGGCCCATCAAAGTCGGCAAAGATTGAATGATTATCCATAACCTCCACAAACAGAGAATCGAAGGGGAGGGACGTAGAAGAATCGTTAAAGATCCTGGAATTACGTCATAACCACAAACTCCAAAGCGTACGAACAAAGGTGCCTAAGCGAGCACTAGAAGGCCCATCCCGACTAATAAAAAGTCGGATATAATCTTGGATCCAATCTGAGAGAGAAAGGTCTCCATTTAATTCTGAGTGAATGCCTAGGCATCCACCCCTCCAAATCGAACGTGCACTACGACACATTCTGAAAAGATGCTGTAAATCCTCTGGTTCCAAACGACAAAAGTCACAGAGCACCTCTTGTATTGGAACCCCTCTATAATCGATTTCTACCTTAACCGCAAGAGCGCAATGTAGCAGCTTCCATAAAAATAACTTCCATTTGGGCTGAACCTGGAGAGACCAAAGAACCTTCCAAAAAGAATTAATAACGGGGAGGGTGGAAGTAGGGGTAAGCTGTTGTTGAAGCATTACATAACCAGTTTTAACCGAGTATTTTCCAGAAGGGGTAGTAGCCCAAAACCGAAAGTCATCATGAGTCGTATCAAGTACCTCCATTGCCAGGATTGAAGAAGCAGCCTCAGGGACAAACCAATCGACAACTTTAGTAGTATCCCACCCCTTGGTATGATGATTGATGAAAAAACTAACAGTATGAGAAGCCGAATTTGGCTGAAGAATTCCTGGTTTGAACTCAGGAATACAGTCGTTAACCCAATTAGCTGATCCCGCAATAGTGGAAAGGCCATTACCAATTTTCCAGTTACAGCCATGATTCAGCAGAGTGTCCGCCCTTAGTAAACCCCGAAGGCCATAGGAAAATCTCCCAGTATAACGCGGTCGAGTAGTGGAGTTGCTGGCGAGAAAGGTCGTGCGAGCACTGAAAACTTTAGATACTAGCAACTGCGGGTTAGTAAAGAGTCTCCAAACTTGTTTCACAAGCAAAGCCTTGTTTAAGGAGGACAGGCATCGAATGCCCAAACCACCTAGGCCACGATGAAGGTGCATGGTATCCTTGTTTACCCAATGCATACCTTTAGTTTCAGAGTGCGCCCAGAAGAAGCGCAACAGTAAGGAGTCGATTTTCCCAGTCACAGAGACTGGTAACTCATAACACGCAAGAACATGGGAGGCCATAGCTATAAGGATAGAGTTAATAAAAATTAACTTTTGCGATTGTGAGAGACGGATCACATTTAAACAATTAATTCGGCCAATAATTTTGTCGATGATAAATTGGAAGTGATCTTTCTTCTTACCGACGAAATCAATTGGAGCCCCCAAATGATGATTGAAAACCTGAACATGCTTCATTTGGAATATAGCTTTGAAACCTTCCCGAGAAGAGGTACAGATATTCGGGCTAAACTTGATCAAAGACTTGGCCAAATTTAATTGTTCGCCTGAGATCTTGGTAAACCGCTGAATGATATGCATGATATTAGTGCAGGCCGCAGACGAAGCCCGAAAAAAAATAAGCGCATCATCCGCGAAGAATAAATGCGAAACAGTAGGACTCATTCTAGACAACTTGATTCCTTGAAAAAGCTTCAGATCTTGTCCCAAATGCAGCATACGAGAGAAAATATCCATACAGAATAGGAAAAGGTACGGGGAGATAGGATCACCCTGACGAAGACCACAAAGTGGTTTGAAGGTGTCTGAAGTAGAACCATTGATCAAGGATTTGTAAGAAACCGTGGCTAGGCATTGTTGGATCATCTGTAACCAATGGTCCAGAAACCCATAGGCCTTTAAGACCTGCAGAAGAAAACTCCAGTGAATTTTATCATAAGCTTTGCTCATATCAATTTTGATCGACGCAAGCCAGTTAGTGCCAGTTTTAGAACAATTGATTTTCTCCATTAGCTCATGACTTAACAAAATATTATCCGTCATAACGTGACCTTGAACAAAGGCATGATGAGAATCTGAGATGAGAAGAGGGAGATACTAGCGTAACCTGGCCACCAAACATTTGGAGGCGCATTTGTACACTGTGTTACAAAGGCTGATCGGACGTAAATGCCCCATCTCCGTTGGAGTACCAATCTTAGGTATCATAACAAGAAGGGACTGATTCCATTCTTTAAGAAGAAACCCAGTGCGGAAGAAACTCTGAATGCCCGAAACAACCGAGTCACCCACAACATCCCAGTGAGATTTGAAGAACTCCACTGTAGTACCATTCGGACCTGGAGATTTACTACTCCCTAAATAAAACATTGTTGTTCGAATCTCAAAAGCTGAGAAAGGACGCTCCAGATTTGCTAGTTGAGAAGAATTGAATCGAGGAAGATCCAATTCACGCAGTACAATGTCTATTTCCGGATCATAAGGAGGCATGCTGTCATAACAGAAAGTGTCTTTGAGGGAATGTACCACTACCTGCTGAACATCCGACTGACCATACTGAATAGTCCCTTGGTCGTCAAGTAAGGAACTAATCTCATTCTTCTTTTGCCGACTTTTGACCTTAGAGAACAAGAGTTTAGAAGGACAGTCGCCGTTGACTATCCAGTTTTTCTTACAGCGTTGTCTCCAGAATTGCAACTGCAATGAGATATTGTCTTTTGAGGTAACTATATTGGTCATATAGAGAGAGGCATCGGAAACTGACTGGATTGACTCTCCCTCACTAGCAAGTTCTGTCGAAATTTTTTTCCAATCTATACCCCAAAACTTCTTGTTGTTGAGACACCATCTTCTAATAAGAGACTTGACATGTTGCAAATTCTTTAGGGTTAATGAAAATGGTCATTTATTATCAATATTTATACCAAACGTCTTTTATAATTTTTTATTTTTTTTTGTTTTTTTTTGGTGTTAAGAGAGCCACAAGGAAGGGTTGAGAATCGATTCCAAAATTTCCTAGAGCCGGAAAGGAAGATCTAACCATTTGAGCTATAATTCACTCTCGTTCATTTATACTTTGTAAGTTAGTATCGCCCTCCTTCATTGTAGAATGTTTTATATTTTCTTATGTGCTCGTATGAATTGAACCTATGGAACTTTATTATTACACTAGATTGCGCCTTGCTGGACTTGTTTTTAATTGGACTTTATTAGACTTGCTTAAACTTGTTGATACTCTCTTTAACCATTATTTTTGTTGATGTAATAGCCAAATCATTATTATAATGTTACAGTGTACTATCTAATTAAATTGTCATAAACTAACTAATTACATCATTAAAGCAGTTGCCTAGCAGTTAGGGATGACAATTCCAAATGGATATCCGCAAATCCGATCCACCTGAAATAAATAAATGGACGAAAAATCCGCATTAAATGGATGAAGGGCGGGTGACGGATCGGGTCGGATTCGGGTGGGGCTTCGTTTCATCCGTCACCCGATCCGTCATCCGTTTATCACCCGATCCGCAGTCCATCTGTCTGTATATATATATTTCCAGTTTTCTTATATACTAGTATACTACACTATGTATGTACGATATATTTCTAAAAAAAAAAAATATTTCTAAAAATTCTTTAATTTTATTTTTAAAAATATCAAAACCTCCCTCAATTCCCAATTATGTAGTACTGATATGAGTTCATGATTTTGTTAAAAAAAAAGTAAGTTCATGATTATTATTATTTTATTATTATTATTATTGCTATAGTTTGGAATAAAAATTTAATTAATGGTTTACTTTTAAAGTTTAAAATTGGCTAAGAGTTTTTTTTTTAAATTTTATATATAATAACGTGTTAGATTTTATAGTTAGAGTAGGATTATAATTATCACCCGCTAAGCATCCCGATCCACCCGTTTCATCCGTGGATGACGGATGGATCGGATGCGGGTGACGGGTGGATTGGGTGAAGCGGATGGTTAATTCGGGTGGATGCGGGGGTGGATGCGGGTGGAGCTCCATCCAACCCGAATCCGATCCGTTGCCATTCCTACCTAGCACTAATAACTTAAGGGTAGTCTCTAAAAGTTATGAATTATTTCAGTTTTTTTGGTAAGGAGCTAGCATTCCCTTAGCTTGTAAATACTAAATAGGGAGGAAATTGGGGATTCCAGTTGCCATCGATCCCCTCTTATGGGGGTGGAACTGTGGAAGGAGGGCTTTCGTTCCTCCAACCAACTATGCCAATCTTGATTATCACATTATAATTATTATGATGATTACTACTTCATTATTGACAATAAATGTGTTGGTTTCCATTTCATGTGATCTAACACTCAATCAAGATATGAAGGTACCGTGTTCAATTCTAATAGCAGCCTTGTAGAGTAGTAACATAATACCGAAGACAGAATACCCAATCTTATTTACTTTATTAATTTGTACATAATATTTATTAATCTCTTATTTGTTATCTATATTTGATCGAATATCTAACATCCATCAAATGGATGAGATTGTTTTTTAAGCATAATTAGCCTTCTTGGGACTTTAATTTAATACGAGGCTTGAGAAAAAGAATTGAAGTTAGAGGGACTAAAATTAAAGCGAGAAAAGAAAAAGGTTGAATTGAAGAAATGAGATGAAGACGAATCTATACTTAGTATTTAAAAACACAAACCATAAATCTATACTAAGCCACATGTCACCATGCATAATCACTCACATGCCACATGTCACCTCCCTTAATCCTTTCTTTTTAAATTCCCATTTTAATATAAAAGCAAAATATATAAATAATGTTTGAGTCTTTAATCTTTATGCATTCTAAAACTTACAAATTTAAGTAAGAAAATTAAGTGTTTCATATTCAATATAATAAATTAAAGTTAAACTAATTAGTGTTCATTACATTAACAATAAAATGGTCTTTTCATCTCCTAAACTTAAATATAACTTAAACCAATGTATCATTTCATGCCCTACAATATCTATGTATATATACCTAACTAAATTTCACACAACAACGACATTTTTCAAGAAAAAATAACCTAAGTAACAACCCGTGCATTGAACGGGTCAAAAGGCTAGTTGTTTAATGAAAAAGTTAAGAACGACAGTGTAATAAAAATATAAAAATGTAAGGTGACATGTGGCATATTGGGTTAAAAAGAAGATAGGGAGGTGTAACATGTGTCTTTCTCAGTTTGAGTTTTTAAACTAGTGTGTGACCCCGGACTTTGCCCCGTGTAACACTTTGAATATTTTCATTTTTATTTTAGACAATTTAAAAAACATGTTAATTTTTTTATTATGGGTATTTTATTTTTATTTATTTTTTTTGAAACTATATTATGAGTATATTCTAATAATAATAACAAAAAAAAAAAAAACTAATTTTGGATTTTTATTGTGTTTATTCTATATTATAATACCTGTATGTATTTATAAATAAATTTGGATTAAATGATCAAGGTGAGTGTTTTTTTAATAATTATATACGTACACTTTTGTATATTTCTTTTTCATATTTATAATATGTGTGACAATTGGCTTAGATGGTTGTAAAGTCAATTTTGTTATGAGTAGTTTGGGGTTTGAATCTCCGAGTCTTCATATTTTTAATAATATGTGACATGGCGACATGAATTGTGTTGTGAAGTGAGATGGTGTAATATAGAAGAGTCTACGTGGCACATGGACGTTTTTATAAACGCCTTTTAATATTTTAGTATAGATATAGATATAGATAGATAAATCGAGCTCAATTAAAATGTATAATAGACTAACAACATAAGTGGTAGCGGTAACATAAGTTTATTTGTCATTGAGAGAGCCACAAATAATATACAAGTAGATGAGATTTGATCTTAAAAATTAAGTATTTTTTTTCTTTTCTTTTTAGTTGACACATTTGTTTAGTTATGTTTGTCAATGCATAAATTCGACTATTAATATCTTTAATTACTGATAAATAAAAATTATAAAAAGTTGATATTTTGAAAATGTATATTGTAACGTTATATTTTTCAATACATAATCACAAATTACAATCAAAGAAAAGAGTGTTAATAATGCTAAAGATAGAACACAGAATGTGTCAACTTTAAAAAACGGAAAGCAGTATTACAAAGGGCATATACTAACACAACTTAATGGATCAGTTAAATTGCAAACTTTGCTAAGTGAACAATAGCTTGAGTATCTGACCTACTTGGGCCCAATCATTAAACTGGCTAGATGATTGAGCTTGAGATTGGAAATTTTTTTTTCACAAAAACCCAACTTAATGCTAGAACGGCCCAAATGAAGCCCAATAATAAAAATTCGGAACTTTATCTTTTGTTTTGGAAGAAAGAGAGAGAGAGAGTGGAAAAGAGGATAACCCAAAATGCCAACACTACAACTGACACCACTCTTACACTGCCGTTCATCACTCCTTTCGCCGGAAAATTCTCTTTTCCGGCACCGGGAATTGAAGCTTCGATGCTCCGATCAACGCCAGGCGCTTTTTAGCCGCATTGCTCCTGTTTACGATAACGTACGCATTTTCTCTTTTTTCTTTGATTCATTCATATTTCACTTTAATTAATCTTTTTTATTTTCTACTTTTGATAATTCATATACCAAAGTAATTTTAATTGATTAAATCTGAATTTTCTTTTTTATTTTCTACTTTTGATAATTCATATACCAAAGTAATTTTAATTGATTAAATCTGAATTTTTTTTCTTAATAAATAATTATAAAATTACAGTTGAATGATTTGTTGAGCTTGGGGCAGCATCGTGTTTGGAAGCGCATGGCCGTGTCTTGGAGCGGGTAATTTTTTTTATTTTAATTTGTTTTTCATTATTTGAAGTTTAATTATGTGCCCAAATTTCTACAATTTCATTATTATGATGATATTATCGTTGAACATATGCTAATTACTTGAATATTTATATTATTGAGAGGTGAATAATCTGAATATTACTAGATTTAGAGGTAGGTAATTGTCTCCATTAATTTGTTATATAAGCTATTAACCTCAGTTTTATAAATTAAGCTAATTATCTGTTTTTTTTTTAGTTGAAACCTTGAAAAATATGTTGGAATTAATAAATTGTTTGTTTAGCAGAATGATATTAGCCTGCTAAGCAGTTGGTGTTATGTTACCTTGAATGCATCAAATTAGAAACACACCAAATGATAGTGTTCCAAATTGTCTTAACAAATACTTCGTAACGTTTTTTCTTTTATGATGTACTCCCTCCGTTTAAAGTGCTAAAATGCGCTTAGAAATAGGTTAATCTAATATGAAAGAAATAGATAAGTGTAATTTTTATTGTACAAAGGAGGAGGGGTGGGGGATGTTATGCCATTTCTTTTTGTTGTAAGTGAATTTGTGAAAAATGAGTACATTATGTAAAGGAAATCATCAAACTGATGTTATGTGCTATTGGATTTAAAACTTTTAAGTTATAACATTATTTTCCAAAATTTAAAGCGTATGTTTCTATTGTTTGCTGTATTTGCAATATTGCCAACAGAGCAAAGAGGGGGGATAGTGTGTTGGACATATGTTGCGGAAGTGGGGATTTGGCGTTTCTTTTGTCCGAAAAAGTTGGCCTTGATGGACAGGTTTTCTATCTTTGTCTTTGTGATTGAAAGTGTACCTACCTTGATTCCTAAGTGGTCACAATAGGGATGTACTTACAGGTGATTGGCTTGGATTTTTCAAGCAACCAATTGTTAATTGCTTCATCGCGGCAGCAAGAAAGGTCCACTCTCTGCTACAGGAACATAGAGTGAGCACTGGTAATTTTATAGCTGGTGGTGTTTGTTCGAGGATTCCTCTTGTAATAAAATTTTATAGGAGGTAGTTGAGTTTTGTATCAAATGCGTCACAGGTGGTTGGAAGGTGATGCACTTAACTTACCATTCAGTGACGCAAATTTTGATGCCATTACTATGGGATACGGATTGAGGAACGTAACAGATAAAGAAAGAGCTGTCGAAGAGATTTTTCGAGTTCTTAAACCAGGTTTTTGTGATTTCTTCAATTGCCTAATCATGTATGGATATTATATCATACTTTTTTAGTAGCTAAATGGTGAATTTATTTGTCAGGGTGTAAGGCTTCAATCCTTGATTTCAATAAAAGCACGGAGCCTATTACTGGTGTGATCCAGGTACAGGTTATTGTTTTATAGGCCGAGAATCGAGTTCTGTTGTGTTTGGCTTTTGTGGTGTCGATCAGCTATATTTTAAATTTTATTGTCTTTCGTGTTCTGCGATATTTTTGCTTCCAACTGATTTGAGCGTAATTGGTTTCTTGTAAAGAAGAGTGTATGTGATTACTTGAAAGACTATAGCATGTAGCAAATGTTATAGGAGTAGGCAATTGTGCCCCTGCTTTGCTGTTATTAGACTTATTACCTGCCTTGTGGTTCCTCTGGAATCCTTTTCATTAGCTTATAGGAGTAGATGAGCTACAAAAGCATGAAATTTTAATTTCCATGATGAATATATATGATATTTGTTGCATTATATGAAGTTCATGGCTTCAATTGCACACATAACAATTCACGTTGAATAAAGTTCGATTTTTCTTCTAATTCTTCTTTGCTTGTTTTCTAGGAATGGATGATTGACAACATTGTTGTTCCTGTTGCTACTAACTATGGTCTGGCTGAGGAGTACAGATACCTGAAAAGCTCAATTCAGGAATATCTGACAGGTCAGCACATTACATTTGCCTAATAGCCTGAGTTTATGCACCATAGCTTTGTCATGTAGGCATTCTCTACAAGTCTTAAGATCTTTCTGAAGTTGTTGTATAAGGTTTTTGTTTTTGTGTAATGCTTCTGTTACTTTTTTCTGTGTTTGTTAAGAATGAAGAAATAAGGATTGACTAAATTATTATCTAAAAGTTTTAAGACGTCAGATAGTTCATTCAGTCCATAAAGTTTTCTTGGTGTAGGAAAGGAATTGGAGCTGCTTGCTCTTGCGGCTGGGTTTTCAGATGCCAAATTTTATGAGATTGCTGGCGGACTAATGGGGAATCTGGTGGTAACTCGATAAGTGGGTCCTTGTCTATTACATCATAGATATGGCATTTTGATGAAATGGACATACATCAGTTATGTGCATTATTCAAGTAGTGTAGTATGAATTACTAGCTTTGGTTTTACCTTGTCATCTTTTTATCTGTTTAATTACATACTGGATAATTTGTAAGTGTAATGAGTCTAATTATTGGTTCATATGACTTCTTTGCTACTTGTCAAATTGTCATGAACCTGGAACTGATTAACTGTGAATATGATCTCTCAGTTATCTCTTTCCAACCTAGCATGTATTTGCATTTAGCATCTTTTGTTTTGGGGATTGAAGAGGGACTTTTTTTTTTTTTTGGGTAGATGAAGAGAACCTTTGAACATCCATAGAGTAAATAAATTGGTTATACTTCCTCCGTTATTTTTAGATGCATCACTTTTAAAATATGGACTACTAGGCAATTTTTGGAGTAGAGAGAGATAGAGAGAAAAAATAAAGAGGGCTCATGTAATATGGGAGAGATAGAGAGAATTTATTAATTAAAAAGGAAATTGATGCATCTTAATTGAAACTTTTATTTTTAGAAAGTGATGCATTTAAAAAGTAACGGAGGAAGTAATACTGTTGTATTCGGATGATTGATGAATTTCGTATTATTTGAGTTGATTTACTGCTGTGAATGTGAGGTAACAATGCAGTGTTCCATTTATTGATTACATTAGTAGGATAAATTTACTTTGTAACTGTCTCCATATTCCAGTTGTTGCTACTGGAATTTATGGAGTAATGAGCATGCTGCTTACTAGCTCTAATGACAATATGTGTAATCTTTTCCTGTTTTACCTTTGTTTAGTCTCTAGCTTGCTTCACACACGCTTTACGATTGCCTTGGGTTTTTTTGGGTTTTCTTTTCTGAGAAAATGTGCCTTACTTTCACAAGTATGAAGTATCACCTACCGTGAAAGGAGCTAAAGGCCAGAGTAGCGATAGAAGATGATGATTCTCCTCGTAGAGGGTAATTTGGATTTTCACACATATCATTGAGTTCCATAGTCCTTTCATCTATAAAAGGTGGACTGGAAGGTGGAGGAAGGTGCCTTTCCTTCATCTTCAGCATTTGTACTGTTGTCGACATTGATGGTCGGAGTGAAGGTACCTCTTGGGTGCACAGGAGTCCTACGTGCAAAACTCTCATGGCTTCTTCCTTGACGTTGCCTTCATTTTCTTCTGGTGGTGTTAAGTTTGGATCTAGGATACCTTCCAGAGTGCACTTTTGGAAATGCTTCCATGTCTGTTAGAGTGTTAGGAGAGTTAGGTCACTGGAAAATGGTTTTTTGCTACTTGATAGGACAAAAAAGAAAAATAGGAACTCACACTTGCTATTATGCTTTCTGAGTTGTCTTCATTTTTTGTCCTGTTGTTTTGCATTCCTGTGACTATCTCTAGCAGCAGCACCCCGAAGCTGTAAACATCTGCCTTCTCTGTTAGTTGCCCGTGAGCTAGATACTCTGGGGCCATATATCCCCTGATAGATAGTAATGCAATATGCAATTTTGTGAAAATTGAGCTTTAGGCATGGAAATGAAAGAAGATAAATTCCCGACCCCTTATAATTAAGGACATAACATGATTTTTTTAAAACACCATTTTTACTAGTGTTATCTCCCCCCCCCCCCCTCTCCCACTTTATTTATGTGGTCTATATTTGGAAAATCAAACCATAACCCCCCCCCCCCCCTCTCCCACTTTATTTATGTGGTCTATATTTGGAAAATCAAACCATAAACTAGAACTATTTTAGGAAAGGTGACAATACATTCCCCATATAAATAGCATATGCTGCTTTTTATTCACGGAATTATTGCTAACCTATTATAAAGTTTTGAATTACATACTGTGTGCCTGCAATGGCTGTACTAATGTGGCTTTTATCATCTTGAAAAGTCCTGGCCAACCCAAAATCAGCAATTTTTGCTCGAAATTTTGCATCCAGCAGAATGTTGCTTGCTTTTATGTCCCTGTGAATGATTCTTGTAATTGCATTTTCGTGAAGATATGCCAAACCTTCAGCAGTGCCAATCATTATACCATATCTTTTCTTCCAGTTTAGGGTTCTACCTAACAAGGGATCTGATGATGTACATGCAAGAATTTCAATGTTGGGATCATAGAGAAAGATGAGCTTCAGTTTATTTAGTAGCAGAGGTCATAGTACTTACCAAAGATGAAGTGATCAAGACTCTTGTTGGGCAAAAACTCGTAGACAAGGAGACTTTCAGGTCCCGAGCAACTGCAGCCCAATAATCTAACCAGATTATTGTGCTGCAGGCCGCTGATTATGTTAACTTCATTATAGAAATCTGCTGCTCTATGTTTATTGTTCAGGAAGAGTCTCTTGACAGCAATTTCCCTTCCATCAGCCAAGACTCCCTGAAGACACACTATAAAATTAAAAATTTGGTGAAAGTAGAGCTGTGTTAATTTTCTACGCAAAATGAGGCAGCTCCTTTCAGGCGATTCAGGAAGAGTGTTCTTGTTGCCTTGAGATCCTGTTCTCTTAAACTTATTAAATTATTATGGATTAAATTCAGTTTTCATCAGCAATAATCAGTGAAGAGAAAAGGGTGTAACCTTATATACTGTTCCAAATCCTCCTTGCCCTAGTTTATTGGCTTCTGCAAAAGAGTTTGTGGCCTTCTCAAGTGTCGAGTACTTGAAGTTCAAGCTGCTATCATGTAGCATCTGCACTAATTCCTCTGCATCATTTGATCCTATCTGGAAAGGAGAAAAAAATGAAAACAATGAAAATAGTGGAGATTGGAAAGTTTCAATCTATCTATAAATGCTGCATTTGTCAATTCATTGTTATACCTCTTCGTTTCTTCTTTATTCTCCAGAGCTTCCTGAAATGAATTCCAGCAGCTATCCCAATCGCCAAAAGAATGACGGTGCTGGTAACACTGACTGCTATTACTCTGATAGTACCTGAAGAACTCAAATGCAAATGGATTTCAAAACTGATGCACTGCTATCCGTCAGTAAGTTCTTTTTTATGATCTTCATGATAAACTGTCTCTGTATGATTACTTAAAGCATGATTCCAGAACCAAACAAGTACTGCCTCTGTCTCTTAATATTCTTCCTGATTGTTTTATGTATGGAAGTTGAGAACAATGTTTACATGAATGTAATAAAATTGACGGTCGATACATAGTGAAATTAGTGAGAAATAGTGTTGGAATTATGAGAGGAATTACGTTGATGTGATGTTGAGATATTTTTTGTTTTCAAAGGATACCAGAAGATTAATTTGGGACTACCAATAGAAGTAAACGAAAGGATTATATTGTGAATGAGAAGGTGAAAAAACCTTTGAATTACCTTTTGAAATTCCACTCTTGGAATCATTGTTCAGAAAATTGACATTTGAATACCTTATGAAGCACCCTGTGTTCAAAGCCCGTCCTTCAGACGATGGTAAGCATCTCAATATCTTTGAAGATGCGCTCCTTAAGCATAACTGACAAGAGCTAATATTTAAGCTCTCCCAGCAATTGGCAAGAACATAGGCCGTCTCATTTCCATCTCCTGTGACCAATACCTTTTCCCTTGCATACCCTTTATTTTTTGGCGCATTTGCTACTGCCTGCATCACAGCCCTCCTAGCTGCCTCGACAAATGCTGGTTTAGCTCTTGTTCTGTTACCACAAACAGCTGTATCAGTTGACCCCAAATATTCGTCATAGAAGTTGTAGTTCTCACTTCTTGCATAACAACCATCCAAGTATATGCGACCTCCAGTAGAAGGGAAGCATTGGGGGAGGGCAGTTCGTGCTTGAGCATAGCACAGTACACAGTCCAGAGAAGAAAGGTCCCCGTAGCATTGTGCAAGGCCATAATTGGTGTAAGGAGCTGATCCTGAGACTGATTCCCCAAATCCAGAGGTCCGAACTAGGTTGCTGAGGTTCCCCATCGTTGTCACAAAATTTTTGATGTAAGGAGGTGAATTCTTCTGAACTTGATTCCCACAGATGATTTTGACTGTCTGGATTCTTGGGTCTCCCATCGACATTTTCACCCAGATGATAGCAGTCACCAATGGGATAAAAATTTGTGGGCTAAGGATTGGAGAAGAGGCTTTCTTCATCGTTGAAAAATGTCGTAAGCTTTCTTACAACGACGCAATTATCAGGGGCTACTACTATACTGGTGGAATGAAAGTATGGAAATTTTTCCTCTGCTTAGAAGGTATGTCATCTCTTCATAAGTCCAACAATAAATCTTGCTAAGTGTTGTTTACGGATTGATTTTTACTCCTAGAGTTTGAAGTTTCTTTCCTAATTGCCGGTCTCTCTCAACTTGCTATTTTTTCAAAGTCCATCCTGTTGACAGGTTCAAGTATTTGAAAATATAATTCCATTCACATTGAAAATTGTATGGATGGGCTAATAAGCTTCTGCTTTCTGTGCCTTCTTTTGAGTGATGAAAAGGTCCAACATGTGATAACTGTTAACAAAAAACGTTTATCATTTTGAGTAACCGAGGCTTTCTAACAAAAAAAAGAAAAAAAAGATTGAAAAAGAATAAAAAAAATTGCTAGCTAGCACTAATAACTTAAAGGTAGTCCCCAAACGTTATGAATTATTTCATTTTTTTTGGTATGGAGCGAGCAAGCCTTAACTTGTAAGTTGGGAGGAAATTGGGGATCCAACTTGCCATCGATCCTCTCTTAAGAAGGTTGAAGGAGGGCTTCCGTTCCTCCAACCAATTACGCCAACCTTGATTCTCACATTATGAATTAATATGGTGATTACTACTTCATTATTGATAATAAATGTGTTGGTTTCCATTACATATGATCTAACACTCAATCAAGATATGAAGGTACCGTGTTCAATTCTAATAACAGCCTTGGTGGTTGGGAAGTACAGTAGTAACATAATACCACTTATTTACTTTATTAATTTGTATATAATATATATTTTTTTATTGGAAGCAATAAAATCATTATTAAATAATAGCCATACAACAAAAATAATAAAGATTTGTAAACCACATATTTTGAAAAAATATCATAACTTTTACAATCAGAATCATAACTAATTTGCAAATTTGGCATAGCTCATACTCCACTGCTTCAAGCTTGACGCGAGAAATGATTTTCGATGTATTTACATCTTTCCGAGTTGAGACCTCCGCAATCCGCGCTGATGCTTTGATCGACTAGTTGATGACAAATCCCAGACCCATAGGAATCCAAATCACCTTCCCAATTATTATCAGAACCCTAAAAATAAAATTTCCATCCATGGATCAGAATCAAAATTCCAGAAATTTGGAAAAAAAAAACCCATAAAATTGGGACAGATTCTCACAAATGGAGAGAACAAAACAAAACAAAAAACTAAGGGTTCGTTTGGCATTGCTGTGGTTTTCTATTTTTTGGTTTTTTTTTTTTTTTTAAAAGTATAGGATATATGTCCCATAATGAATCAAAAATTATTTAAACATATTAAAATTATAATAATTTTGAAAACTGACAACAGAAAAGTGAAAACACCTTTTTCTTGTTTCCTGTTTTTGGTTTTAAAAAAAAAAAACAAGAAACTGAAAACCAAAAATGATGCCAAACAAGCCCAAAATTGAATTAAAGAAAAAGGGTAGAAAATAGTCTAATTTCCGAAGAAATTAGTCTATTTCGGACCTAAACGACCAAGAAATCTAAAACCCTAGAAGAGAGAGGAGAGAATTTGTACATAATATTTATTAATCTCTTATTTGTAATCTATATTTGATCGAATATCTAACATCCATCAAATGGATGAGATTGTTTTTTAAGCATAATTGAGCTCAATTAAAATGTATAATAGATTAACAGTATAAGTGGTAGCGGTAACATAATTTTATTTGTCGTTGAGAGAGTCACAAATAATATACAAGTAGATGAGATTGAATTTTAAAAATTAAGTAATTCCTCTGTTTCTTTTTAATTAAAATGCTTAGTAATGGTGTTTTCTTGGCCAGAAATAAACCAATATTAATATTGAAGGTTTTGTTAGAAGGATTGGATAGCAATTATCATTATTTAGTGAGTTAGTAGCAATAATGATTTCATCAATTTCTTACCTCTATAATTCAAGTGATTCTTTTGGACTTTTTCATGGTAAAAGAAAACAATTGAAAGTTTCCTTTCTTTATTTTTTTTGTTTTTTTTTTTTTTTTTTGACAAAGGATACAAGCAGATTGTTGACCAGGTTGCGAAACTAGCTGGTCTTCTCCAAAGTCCAGAATATTTTCTTTTTGACCATAGTGTATATTGATCACCACATAGTGCTTGTCTATTTCAAATCAATAGTAGCTACTGAACTAAAAATGAAAATTTTTAAGCTTGGAAACAATGAAAGAAAAGGAAAATGTTTTCTACCTACATTATTTATCTTGAGACATTAGTTGCACAATTATTACATGATCTGATTAGTAACTCACTAATATTCTTCTATGCAGTACACTTGCATAGTAGGCAAATACTGCGAATGTGAAGAGAGACATAAGCTCAAACTCACTTTCTGCATGCATGTATGGATTCATTCAATATTAGCGGGAGGCCACTTCTTTCTTGTCCAAGTGAGTTGATGTTTCACTAAGTCATTCCTTTTTGTATTGATTTCTTATTAAGACTCCATCGAGGTTTCTGCATTGGAACCACGAGTGGTTTTTACTAATCTGAAGTTTGGGACAATTTTTGGTCTCTAAACGCTTTTAGCAGATAATTTAAGGCTTGCCTTAAGAAATAGGGATGGAAATCAGGTATATGTGCAGTGATTTTCTGTTCTCTCTTCCTTATACTGCTGTTAGTCTATCTAATTTGGTCTTGGTAGTTGATTCTGCCTGCATTTCATCATTTTGTTTCTGTTTTAGTTTCTCTTTGTTTGAATATTATCATTCGTACTAGGGATACACATCCACAGGTTTTTGAGTTGTTTTCTCCACTTTTCTTAATATTACTTCGTGTATTCTAAAATTACCACATCATCTTTGGACTATGGTTGTATTCATTAGGAAATCACATGATGTAGCTTTTCTGGCTTCCTACTAGGCTGTACGCCCGAGAATTAAAGATTTTTTTGTTTAAATTAGTATCTGTTAGATCTCACATTAAACAAATGACCAAAACATGTAGGAGAGATAATTAAGCTAGAACCAACAGATAATTATTTGGAATCATGGAATTAATGTGCTGCTTCTTTGAGTATTATAACAAGTTTGAGCTTAAAGCTGTTTTTAATGCACTTGTCTTCTGTTAACCAAGATAAGAGCATAGTTCAATTTATCTCTGTGTATGAGGGTTATGCAGTTCTAATTTTTATCCCCCGAGATTCTTAGATTGCTATGTTTGATGCCTCTAACAAATCTCTTCTAAAATAACAGCTTTAAACCTGCAAAAAGAATTACGAGAGACAGAGCTGATAAGGTTGCAGCAAGGACCACTACCATGCAACTAGCTAAGAGAAATCATTTTCCTTAACCTCCAGGTATTTCTTCATCCTTGAAATTCAGTGCTAGTGTTTTGCATAAATTTCTATCCTTCAGTGGAGGCCATTCTATGAAGTTCATTTCAGTTGAAGAGGGTTATGTTTCAGCTTTTTCCTTTTTGGTGTCAAAAGCTGTCGATATATAAATGCCTATAGATAATGTAATGTATATGGGACACATAATCTTAAACCAAACAAGATAAGAATTAAACTATGCGACTATGCCACAAGTGAAACACGCTTTGCTGAATACACAATTTGCAGCTCACTATTATACACCCGAGTGTCCTTTTATCTTGATACAGCCTTACTCAGATTTTAGGTGCTCGTTCACTGAATAACATATTTATTAAATACACCCTTTGGATGTGGCCGTGTGAGTAACTGGGTGTCTAGTATCAAGTACACCTGAATGTATGTAAGAATTCGTAGTGAGAACTAGGAGAGCAGATACTAATATTAGGTATTCTATGAGAACTAACTTTAAGGTTTCAAATTTGGGCTACCATCATATTGTGAAATTTCTCATCATCCACCTTCCAGTAAATATTTTCATATTTAATGGGATAAACAACTCTATAGTACTAGCCAATATTAGCATAATATGCATCAGCAGCACCGTCCCATTTTCAAAATGGACCCACGGCGTGCAAGGCATAAAGATAGGCCTAATTTTTCAGGCATCATAATTCATAAACCCTTTCACTTTAATTTTTTCCTTCTTTAAACCCTTTTTACTACTCTACTATAAAGCTCTATTTTAACATGCAAGGCACCTTCTGCTAATATATTCTCTCTTGAAGGTCCTTAAATTAAGGGTACCCACCAACCAAGCAGAACCTGAGGCATTGCTCACCAATTTTTATAGACCTTAGGGTCCTATCTTGTTTGAATTTCTGGGAAGCTTATGCTAATGCGTCTCTATATCTATCCATTCCGATTTTAATTGTTACATTGTCCCAAATTGTCATAATTATTGACAGTTTGGCACGACTACCTTTACATGTTAAACACTTTTTTTTATTAATTCCATTTTGATATTAATTGTTATATTGTTCCAAACTTTTATAATTATTGACAGTTTGACGCGCTTACCTTAACATACTAAACGTTCATTTATTAATAGTTGAGCCTTTCTTCACTCTCCCTTTTTTTAGCGGCTGTTGCTTGAATTTTTATGATGGTTATGTGACCCTTTTGCCTCATTTATATAAGAAAAATAAGTAAAATTAAGGTGAGGATAGAATAATCTTGGTATTTTGAATTATGTGCATGTTGGATTTCTCAACACTTGAAATAAAATTGAAACTCTGCTCTTAGTAAAACCGTACTTAGTAATATCAGAAAGGGTTAAGAGTTGTGGAAAGCAATTACATTCTCATTTATTTGGAGGAAAAAGATATATAAGTAATGCCACTGATCATACATAAATTTCTAAATTAATTACGATCATTTTAGAAAACTTAATGGTTATATGGATACATCATAACCGATTGAGAATATTCATTTTTTGTTGCACACCCAAAACTAGAGAGACTATTTTAACCCAAAAACTTGTTTTAGCCCATTCATTTATTTATATACTACCTCCGTTATAGGTTATGCACAACGATTAGACATTTTCCCTCTCTGCTTTATGTCAAATCGTTGTACATAACCTGTAACGGAGGTAGTATAAAATTGTAAATACACAAAATACTTTATTTTTTTAAGAATAAATACTCAGAATACTATATCAGTGAATGTGATTAATTGGGATAAAAATGGCGGTAAATAATTTGTTTAATTGCGATAGCCTACTTTAACCTGATAAACACCAGTTTAAGGTTGAGCATTCTAGTCATTTAAAAAATATTTTTGGTTTTAGTTTGAGGGAATTTCAATTTGTTTTATAGTTTATCAACACGAACAAGATTTAACACGATTTATTTGACAGCTCTACTTTTGTCAAAGGCCAATTCGTCATTCCTAATAAAGAAATTGAAATATCCCTTTATTGCATGGTGAAGTGTTTGGTATTCCTAGTTGTACTTGAACTTTATCCTATAGAGAGACTATAATTAACCGGAATGTATGTAAAATACTAGCAAGTGATTGCCCAATCATACACCAAGTCTTGTCTTAGTTAGGCTTTAAGAGCTGTTTAACTTCATAAATTAGGTTTGCATGCCCATATTAATAATAACCCAATTAGTACCAGCAAAGGTGCATGCACCTTTATCCTAGTTTACACCGTTTTATCCTGGCTCATAATAAAGTTATAACTTCAAGCACTCAATTTCCACTAACTAGATTATCCTATTATTTAGCCCATCAACATGCATTTTGAGTATTATGTTTGGCACATACCAACAAAGGCAACTACCAACTCATAAGTTAAGATTAAAATAATGCTACTTTAGAACATAATATGGGGGCATAATCTACTTTAAGTTTCTGGAATTAAGAAGTTAAGGAAGTTACTTTGTACTTACTTGATACAGCATATATAAACTGTCCTCAACAATCTGTTGCTCCCCTGCCTCATCTTCTAACCAGTAAAATACATATAAAACTTCTGAAATCCTAAGCAAAAATTTATTGAAGGGAAAAATAAAAAATGAAGTGTAGCAAGTACTTGTCCATACTCTACCTATTTTTCTTCTTAGCAAGTTTTTATGTCACATTTTTAGGTAGCTTGGTTGAGGCTAGGAAGAGCAGTGCTCTAAGTCATAGGAAACATAAACATGGCAAAGGGAAATCTGGACGTTATTGGTCAACTCCTGCTACACCAACACCTCCTTCAGGTTCGACATACCCAACTATGTCAAATAACTTTAATGTCCTTTCTTTCGGTGCAAAAGGCAATGGAGCTACTGATGATACCAAGGTTTATTAATCAACTCTTCTTTGATATTTTTTGTTTCATATTGTGCTATTCGCCTCAGAGGCTCAGATTGATTATGCTTCATATCATGTAGGGGATGTAGAGGCTAAGGTGGTTTTAGATAAGATCTGTTGATATGATCTGTTGATATCTTATGATATACTCATATAGTTTTCTTGGTGTACATATACTCATATAGTAGCTAATTATATATTTTTTTAAATAACAGGCATTGCTAGAAGCATGGGAAGCTGCATGCAAAGTAGAAGGGGCAACAGTGGAAATTCCTTCAGGAAATAAGTTCTTAATTAAGCCAATAACTCTCCAAGGGCCTTGTATGCCACAACTTGTTCTTCAGGTCTGTCTTTCTTTACTATTGAGTAGTGAGTACTATGGTTTTGTTTTTCTTTCTTTGTTTCATAATTCTCTTAAGTAAAACTTGTAGACGATTGTAGAAATAAAAAATATGCTTTATTAAACAATTTATAACCCATATCTTATAATTATATTGCTGAAATTGTTGCAAATACGATGATAACAGATTGATGGAGTGGTATTAGCTCCCCCAAAAGTAAGCTCCTGGCCAAAATCTGGTCTTTTTCAATGGATTAATTTTAAATGGGTGCAAAATTTCACCATCCAAGGCAGTGGAATTGTTGATGGTCAAGGTTCTGAGTGGTGGATGTCCTCCCAGTCCACTACAAATAAGGTTAGTTGAATGTAGCATGCATAGGCACATACATATTAACCTGTTATCCCAAAAAAAAACATGTATGTGATGGTATCCCTTCAATAGAACACTGTACTATTCTTTAATGGTGTCACGATACGTGTTTTTTTTATCACTACAACTGCTGGACTAACAAGTAATACTTTGAGATGGGGCTAGGTTATACTGCAAAATCATATTAAATCATTACAAATGCTTACAATGTACAAAGTATCTGGTATAACGGATTAGGCTGATAAAATGACTAAAATCTATTTGAATGGTTTTTTTTTTTTTTTTTGCAGAAGAGACATCAGCCTGCACGAGTTCCAAGTATGAAGCCATCAGTAAGCTGTCTTTCCTCTATATAACTAATCCTTTTGTTTTATTGTTAAGTTGGAAATTCTACACTATTTGCTCCATCTGTTTAGATTAAGTTGTCACATTATAAGATCATAGCTTCATATAAATATATTTGCATGACTATTAATTTTGGAGTCTAAATGGAGGCTATACTTTTCATTCCAATTAGGTGTGCTTCTTTAGCAATTTTTTTTGCATGCATGCAGGCAGTACGATTCTACTCCAGCAATGGCATAACAGTCCGTGATATTACAATAACGAACAGCCCACTGTGCCATCTGAAATTTGATAACTCTGTTGGTGTCCAGGTCCATAATGTTACCATTTCATCTCCAGAAGATAGTCCTAATACTGATGGCATTCATCTTCAGAACTGTAGGGATGTTGAAATACATCATTCCAGCATTGGCTGTGGTAAGTATAGACCTATATTTGTTTCTTAAAAGAATGTTGCAGTTTCATGTCTCAGTGGTTGTTTATAGTAAAACTTATATCACTGAAATTGGTCCTCTTAAATTTTGTTAAATACTCAGCATGTTTTGTCTTTGTTTATGTCTTCTTGAAGTTACACAAGACTAGTTCTTTATTGATACTTTGATAAACTAAGTGATGCAACAACGTAATCTGCTCAAAGTTAATAAAATTAGGCCTTCATTTGGTTCTATATCACCACCACATTTATGTTGGTATGTCTCAAAAAAATAGATGATTCACTTATTAACAAACCGTAATGATTTATGCAATAAAATATGTCGATAAAGGACTACTGGTGACATGATAGGGATTTAAATGCTCGCATAGAAAATAATTGTAATTATTGTTTTTAATGTATAACTTAATCCTATAATTTGATTCACCTATCAGATGTAATATATGAATCGATTATGGAACGAAGGAGTAATAAATAACTTGAGTGTATGTAAATTTCCCATGTATGTTTGCTGAGATGCATTCTCCTTTTTATAGTTGTACCCTATTGACCTTTGACACAATTCACTTAATTCATCTTGACCATATTAGATCATATAAATGTATAACTAGTCTCTTAAAATAGATATAAATGATAAAAGTTACACTGTATTCTTTATGTTGGTAAACAAAAGTCTTTATGGAAACATTATACCTTAGCATTTTACAAGTTACAACTGCTGGAAAAGATTAAGATTATAAATGATTGCTTTTTTCAGGTTTCCCTAAAATTCATTTGAGACAACCTCGTTCAATATTAAAATGTGTCAGGTCCTTTGCCCTAGTTGTTTTAATGTTTTACTATATGGTACTTTTTGGCTGTCAAGGACTCAAGGACCTAATTTATCTAGTCAAATCTATATTAAAATAAAATAATCAGTATAGAATAATGTATAATAAATTAATGTTGAGTATATCTGTATATATTATACTTGTATATAGATTAAAAAAAAACTTATTAGTACTTGAAAAGTGAAATTGACAGAGGCTCACTTCCTTTTTGTAATGGACCTAACTATGAAGTGAGTAATTTATAAGCTTCCACAGTTCCACTGAATACTCAACTTTCTTGGAAAACGGTTAACGGTTGCATAAAACGGTCACTTTTAACTAACTTTTAAAAAGTAGGCCCTGAAAAAGAAACCACCAACAGCTCCTGCTATTTGTGTACCTCCACTAACTTGGTAACTTCTGAAAAATTCCTGAGACTGAAATCTTTACATTAAACTGCTTTGCAATTTGCTAATTTAAGTATAATTTCCTGTTTTTGTAGGAAATTAATATTATAAAGTACTTGCTATTCATATAGTAATGCTCATGTCATATATAGACCAGCTTTAACTATTTGCTATTAAATATAAGATTAATGTTTACTGATTCTGTGCAGGAGATGACTGTGTATCTATTCAAACTGGTTGCTCTAACGTTCATTTACACCACATTACCTGCGGTCCTGGTCATGGTATAAGGTAACATTCTATGACTTGTAAGATGTATCATATACATTCTCCATCCGAAAATAAGTGTCACAATCTAACATCCTATCACGATAAGATTTGATTCCATATGAAGCTTTTTATTTTTGGATTGTTCTCATGCTCTTGCCATCATTCAACTGTCATTACTACAATAGGAAGTTGAGGATTTTTCTCTGAGCATCTGAATTTATTCTATGCGAGTAAAACTCTAAAATTACAACTTATACAAAAAATAATTTCTTGTTTGCAGTTTGGGAGGTTTAGGAAAAGATAGAAGCATCGCTTGTGTCTCAGATATTGTTGTAGAAGACATCATCATGCGCAACACGTTATTTGGAGTGAGGATCAAGACATGGCCAGTAAGTGATAATTAAGATCTTTTGCAGTTCAAATTAACAAATAAACATGCTTCAATATGATCAATCATTTATATCTTGGTAAATTTATTTCCAGGGTGGTATTGGATCAGTGAAGAACGTATCATTTTCTGGCATACAAGTGAGTGATGTTAAGGTCCCTCTAATAATTGACCAATTCTATTGCGAAAACAATGTTCATTGCAAAAATCAAACTGGGGCAGTAGCAATCTCCGGTATCCAGTATAGTAAAATAGTAGGGACTTACTCTGCTCAACCTATACATTTTGCTTGTAGCAATGATATTCCTTGCTCTGATGTTGATCTAATTGACATTCAACTAACGCCGTCACCAAGAAATCGAGGTCTTCTGCAAGCACTGTGTTTGAACTCTTATGGAAAAACAGCTGCTCCTTTAATTCCTCAGAGTATAGACTATTGCTTAAGGGATGGTCATAGGTTGGCTCATACGGTGCAATCATCACATGAGAAGATTTGCCAATTAGGGTACTGAAGTGTAGTCCTTTTTTCTTCATGTTTAACTTGTTTTCTACATGTAAATTTTCACATTTTTCTCCTTTTTTCAGAGTAATGCTCATCTTAACTAAAATTGACTTGTAAATGTAGAATAAACTTTTGCTGGTGTGTGCCCTGTTTTTTGTTTTTGCGCTGTTGCTAATCTCAAGTTAATAGTAAAAGAGACTAATGTTTCGTGTTGCCTTTTTTATGTTTTACATTATTAACTAGGATTTCATATTGTAGTGGTACTAGTACCAAAATCTTGATATTCTGTATCTTACCCTCTATAGGATCCCTTCTCCTTAAAACTTGATGTGCTCTAGGCCTACGACTGATTTAGGCATACAAAGATTTGATATGACGCAGATGTCTGTAACAAGTACAGAAGTACTTGTCAACATTCATTTGCTTCTTTCTCAGAGGCTAATCTGCACTTTCTATGTGCACGAATTCAACATTTTATTGATCAATTGGCTAGGCACCATTGTGTACATTAAGTGCCTCCTTAGCTATACGCTACAGTCACAGTTTTCTGCAAATCCTTTTTTGTAAGAAAATTTGAAACCAATAATTAATGGCAAAAGATTGAATTATATCTCGTATACATTTAACTCTTATACTCAAAAAATTACAATGGATGGCATATATGTAACATACATTTCAGGAAAGGAAAGTGCTAGGTGTGGCTGCAGTAGAAAATTGTGCTCCTAAGCATATATGTAACATACATTTCAGGAAAGGAAAGTGCTAGGTGTGGCTGCAGTAGAAAATTGTGCTCCTAAGCTCGATCGTATTGCACGTTTAACCAATGAGAGAGCCAACAGGGCGCTACCTGCAGGCTGCAGCTGTCAGGATTTAGGCATGATCAGGTGTATTGCTCTCTTCTGTTGGTGCTGACTTTGCCTTAATGCTCCTTTCATTTTTGCTACCTTCTGCGAATTTCATGCTTCCCTCGTGAAGTCCAAGCTCCTGCTCCTTTGAATCCCATTCCCTTAAGTAGTATTCTTCTTCTGTAAAATTTGCTTTAGGACCGCAGAACAGACCTCCCCACTGTGGAAAGTATATGGAAGTTATGCCAAGGCTACATGCTATGATCATAATACCCATGTATGTTATTCCCTTTTCTGTAGTGAACTGTGATCCTCTGAAGAAGAGCACCTGAGTTATGAGTGCACCAACATTTCCACCAGCTCCAGTCATGCCAGAAACTACGCCCAAAGATCTGGAAAAAAAAAATTGATGAATGACAGAAGTTCAGATTTTAGAATCTAAAGTGGTAATTAAGAGAAGTCAGATTCTTGTACTTAGTATGGAGTAGACGAGTAGTAAATTGTTTTGTAGGAAGTAACATGAGAAATTAAAGAATTACCTTCTGGAAACAAAAGGAACAACCCCAAATGTAAGTCCTTCAGCTGCTTGAACAAACACAGAGAAGATAATCATCACTGCTATCGATGCACCCAAAGTGCTGATCGATCCCAAAGATATACACAGTACACCACTTAGAGTCTGCACAATCCACCAGCTCCACAGTCTTCCCCTCATTCCAAACTTTTTTGCCATTATATCCGACATTCCACCACCTATAGGCCTGGAGAAGAGATTGACCATCCCAAAACTAGCCGCGATGATTCCTGAAATAGTGAGGTTTAGATTAAACCGATCATAGAAATAGTACGCAATGATATTATTCACTGCTAGCTCCACCCCAAAACAGAATCCGTAACCTAAAGCAGTGATCCAGCTCCTATAGTTGGTGATTCCATAATACAGAACCTTGGATGCTTTGTCTTTGTGCATATCACCAGACTTCTGCAGCTGGTTAAAATTTCCGTCTGGCAGGTCTTGGCCGAAAATCATAACTGCAAATGCTGAGGACATCTGGAAGAGAGCAGGGATGAAAAATGCAATCCTCCAGGCAGCAAATGGTGTTGCATTCGTCTTAAGGATAATGCTATAAACAAGAGGCATAATGAATTGTGCAACACCACCTCCTAGGTTGCCCCACCCAGCTGCCTGTCCGTTGGCTTGCCCCACAACTCTTGGTGAGAACATGGAGCTCATCCAGTATTGAGTCGAGACAAAAGTGGCTAAAGCAAAGCCAGTGAAAAATCGCATAAGAAAGAAGCCTGAGGGTGAGTCTGCAACAGCAGATAGGTAAACTGCAGGTGCAGTAAGCAGGGTAAGTGTAGCAGAGGCTAGTCGAGGACCAACCAAATCACAGGCAGCACCCATTGCAACACGGGAAAATACTGCTCCAGACACTGATGCAACTCCTGCATTACCAATGTCATTGGCCGTAAGGTTAAGGTTATCACGAATGATAGGAAGAAGGGGTGGTGCAGCGAAAGTGGATAAAAAGCAGGCAAAAAAACTGCATCCAACATAGATGAAATGCGCGCATATGAGGCTTTGCCAATGAAAACAGTGGGAAAGTTGTAGACTTATTCTCTGAATCCACTGGCAGAGCAAACTTTTTTGGTTCAAACTCGACACTCAATGTGTTTATTGCTGCCATCACTCTCTTTTTTCAACACCAGCTCGATTACTGATGTCAAGCTGTTGTATCAGACTCAGAGATATTTGTAGTAGTATAAAGTGTTCGCGATACTAAGATTATATACTGTCATTCTGCAAAGAATGACAACTACCAAATAATGCTAGGTCTCTCTTAATAGATGAAATGTATAGCTGTTCTAGTGGCTCTTGTTCATTTGAAGGGAGAAGAATATTCAGTATTTCGCCGAGTCTCAGTATTAATCATGAAGCGAATCCAGGATTCTTTCTTATTTTTATTTTATCATTGTACTTCAGGGAATCAGCAGAATAAGTTATATTGGTTACATAGTATGTATATCCTGGTAATCTGGTTAGAATGATGATCTGTATGTGCTATTGTACAAGGTTAATTACGGTTATCGTACAGCCTAATTTGGGGTTGACTTTAATTTGGAGGGTGATAATGTAGGATAATGTGGTGGGGGTTGACTTCGATTTATTGATAATTTGTCGAATAGACATGAAAGATACATAGACGTGTTTGAGTAGAGTCTTGATTGGAATGTCATGTGCTGGTGGTTGAGAACCCGAATACTGTGCTATCTAGCAAATATAAGGTATCTTCCAGGAATCAAATTCATAATCATGGATGGATCAACTCAACAAACCATGTTATTCCGTACTTATCACTACTCACGTTATTAGAAGACTTTCTTACTTCTGTGTTGTGGGAATATGGGTTGAGTTGTGTGACTTGTACATATACATTCTTTTGCACTCAAATAAAACTCATATTTGTCTTTTAAGGAATTTAAATAAAAAGATGGCTATTTTTATGGCGGATAAAAATAATTGTGGAGTTTAATTGAATGTTTGATTGGTTCAAGATGAATCTAAAAAATCTTGTGGGTAAAAATACAATCTATAATCCTTAACATAAAACAAAAATAACATACTCCATTTTGTTTTTTTGTTTTTTTTTTTTAATTTTTTAATTTTTTAATTTTTTTTTTACTAATGAAGTTATTGGCCTTGTTTGACAATTAGAGTTGGCTATTAGCAGTTGAACATGGTTAAATTATCTTTAATATAATTTTTGCAAAGTTTTATCGTATACGGTGAAATAAGAGCGATGAATAGTTACCATACTAGGTTAAGTCTCGTGCCATGCATGGTAATAATTAAACTTTATAACAAAAATTATAAAGAATGATGTTAATTTAACAATAATTTACCAAAAACAATACTCGTATTTGTAACAAAATAATAGTCTTTAATTAAGGATATTGATGGTTAAAGTTGTGTCTCGACAAATGTGTAAATCCAACTATAACATATAAAAAAACGGAGGAGTATAATATAATAAAATAATTTTGTTGGGTTGTTCTTATAAACGTCATGCATAATTTTAAGATTTGTACAAATTATGCTACCAAAATATTTTTTTTTCTATTTTTAATTAAAATAAATTTTAAGTTGGAGGAAAAAAAATTGATAATATTATAATAATCTTGGATAATGATATACAAAGTATTTCAATACCTTAATTTTAATATATGTTACTATATTTGTAACTAAAAGATTCCTAGTATATAAAATATATGTTAAAAAATAATAATAAAAAATAAATTAATTGAGTATGATTGAATTAAATGTGTTGTCAAAATGGAAATAAGTATTATTGTAGGTTAAAAATTGGAAATCATTCAAATTTGGCAAAAAAAAAAAAAAAAATAAAGAAAGAAAAAAATGGCGGGAAATTTTTTAATGACACCGTGACAAGTGTCACTTTAGGTTCGCTTTTAGCATAGGTTAATTGATGATTTGTGGAATAAAGAATGAGGGATAGCTTAGGTGGTTAGAGTTCTCTTCCCGATTTCAAGAGATTTTGAGATCCATTCTCATCATTCTTTCTTGTTGCTCTAAACACCAAAAAAAAAAAACAATACTCCGTATTGTTCACTTCACCTAAATTTCAGTTCAGTTTAACTCATAATTTCCTTCTCTCGCAAAATATTCATTTCACCTCTTTTAGTTCAGTTTAATTCAATTCAGTTCCAATCAATTCAGTTTAATTTAGTTCAATTTAGTTCAGTTTAGTAAATGTAAACCGACCCTAATCCCTTAAAAATCACGTTTTTACGATACAATTGCCATCCGCCCAACTGCTTCAGCAAAAGGCCAAAAGACCAGCATACAGTCACAGGCTCACAGCTCACAGGCGTCGCAGCTCCAGCCACAACGTGCCCATATCACTCTGAACTACCACTCACTCATCTCATCTTGTTATCAGGTGCTTTTTTTCGAATTTGTCTTTCATTTCTATCATTTTATGTATAATTGGGTCTGATTTATACATTATATTTTCTATGCTTTTTCTATGTATATTATTTTACTGGTCAGCTTTTATGTTCACGGAAATTGAGTTTGATGAAAATTACTACACTACTACAAATCCAAGTATTTGAGTTTGCTTTTGATGGAATTGATTAATACATGATTCATAATCTGAATTTTAGTTGTCTTTTGAGCTGTGATTATGGTTTGGATGAATATATCATTACTAGCATTGCAAATAAGAAATAACCCCGATAGTGAGGGATAAGTCAAGTGGTTAGAGCTTCCCTCTCGATTTCACTAGATTATGGGATTGATTCTCACCCCCGCGGCCCCGCCCTTTGTGGCTCTTTAAACACAAAGAAAAAAAAAATAAAAATAAATAACCCTTCATTATACATTAGTGATTATTGGTGCATAGATGACATTAGGCTGAATGTTGATTACCTCTAACAAAGGCCACTATTGTTGAAGCTAATCTCGAAAAATAATTGCATTATAAGTATAATGCTCTTACATGTGCAGACGTTACAAATGCTACACATACGAAAATTACAAGTTGTTTTGTTGGCTGATTCTTGTTTCTAAGCACGCATTGCACATAACTTTCTCCTTGGTTAGAAATTATGGTTGAAGGTGAAATCTGATGTGTTGGATACTTGCATTAGGATATTTCAGACCCTTGTCATGTGAGTGTTAACTGTCCGACATGGGAATTCAACATATGAGCATAAGTACATAACATATACTCGTAGTGTATAATGAGGCTACCGACAGTAGATTAGTCGTACACATGAAGGCAGGCTCTCGTTTGGGTGTGCAGACTGCTGTCTTCTGCACCTTTCACTCTTGCTGCTGTCTGCAAATCTCAAGCTTGCCAGATGGTGTCCTTCCTGCTGCTCCTTTAAATCCCATTCCTCCATATAGTAGTCGTTTTCTGAAGTATTCGGGTTAGGACCACAAAACATGCCTCCCCACTGTGGGAAGTATATGGCACTTATGGGGAGAGTGCATGCTACAATCATGATACCCATATAGGTTATTCCCCTTTCTGTTGTGTATTGAGATCCTTTGAAGAAAATCAATTGAGTTAAAACTGCACCCACATTTCCACCGGCTCCTGTCATACCAGAAATCACGCCCAGAGATCTGAAATTGATATAGATAGACTTTAGGAACACAAGATTTTCCTGTAAGCATGAGGAGAAATCATATCTACATCATAAATTTTAAAGTTCTATGGCTATATATCCTCTGCTTTAGGATACTTCCCTCTACATGCAAAGTTAATTGTCCAGTTCTTTGCTTTAGGATACTCACTTTTTTTTTTCTTGAGCTTGATTTCATGTATCTGTCCCGCTTTCATGTACTTATAGAGGCTAAAAGATCTTGGCTTAATAACTTTGAGTAGTTGCAACATGCTACAGGATGTATACTTATTTGCTTCTTTTTGTTGCTCTCTATACAGTATTCAATGCTCTCTCATATATATTCTTGAATTGCGGCTTATAATTGATAAGCCTTTCAAATACCTCTTTTCTCAAGTTTCATGCTTCACCCAAAATGATTAGGACTAATTTCTTTTTCTACTCCTTGAGTACTCGTACCTTTTACATGAATGAATTTTATATCTGAGGAAGTACCAAAATTTGTATAGTTGAATATAGGATGTTCAATTTTTCATGAGAAGTATATTTATAGCGGACTAGGTGAATTAGTGACTTCCTCCATTCGGTGGGAAGTTATTTTCAACCAAACAAATGCATATTCTACTGTTATGGAAATTCAACTTCCTCTGTTGGCTGTGTATTTACATGCCAACCATACGATCACTAAGATAAATTCTTTTGCAGGAAACATCTGGTATGTTGCAAGAGATGTGTAGAAATTACCTTCTAGAGACAAAAGGTACAACCCCGAATGCAAGTCCACAGGCTGCTTGAACAAACACAGAGAAGACGAACATTACTGCAATCGATCCACTTAAAGAGTTCATCAGTCCCAGAAGAATGCATAATACGCCACCTACAGTTTGGATAATCCACCAGCCCCAGAGTCTTCCCCTCATTCCGAACTTCTTTGCTAGCAAATCTGACACCAATCCACCTCCTGGCCTGGCAAAAATGTTTGCCAACCCGAAACTGGCTGCTATAATCCCAGCTGTATGCAGTTTGAGATTGAATCTATCAAAGAAGTACTGAGCAATGATATTATCCACGGTTAGCTCCACCCCAAAACAGTACCCATAGCACAGGGCAGTAATCCAGCCCCTATAATTGGCAAGTCCATGATACATAACCTTTGAAAGGTTGTCTTTGTGCTTTTTACCTGAATTGTGGAGTTGCTGGAAATTTCCATCAGGCATATCTTGCCCGAAAAGCAACACTGCAAATGCCAAAAGAGTCTGTAAAACAGCAGGAATGAAGAATGCTATCCTCCAGGCAGTAAAGTTTGTGGCTCCCATCCCAAGGATGAGTGTATACAGAAGAGGCATGATCATCTGGGTTGCTCCACCTCCAAGGTTGCCCCACCCGGCTGCAATACTGTTGGCTCGGCCAACTACTGGTGGAGAAAACATGGAACTCATCCAAAATTGGGTTGACACAAAAGTGGCCAAAGAAAATCCTGTAAAAAAACGGATGAGCAAGAAGGCTGTGGGTGAGTTTGCTGTGGCAGATAGGTAAACTGCAGGTGCAGTAAGGAGGGTGAGAGCTGCAGAGGCTATTCTAGGCCCAACTAAATCGCAGGCAGTGCCCATGACCAAACGGGCAAACACAGCCCCTGACACTGATGCAATCCCTGCATTACCAATATCAGTAGCCGTAAGATTGAGACTGTCACAAATGATAGGAAGGAGGGGCGGAGCAGCAAATGTCGATAGAAAGCAGGCAAAGAACTGGAGCCAAGATAGATGAAACGCCCGCATATGAGGCTTTGCAACTGACATTACTGAAAAGGTTGTAGCCTTGTGCTCTGCATCAACTGGAAGGGAAAACTTGTTTGTTTCAAATTCTTTCACACTATCAGTTGATGCCATCATAATGTTTGGTACCTGACTGATGTTATTGTAAATGATGTATGATACTCCGTAATACTTTATGCTTGTATACTTATTGGATTGATAGATAACAACAAATTCCCCTATTGATCAAACCGTCGAGTTACAGGAGAGTATTCGGCTTGCAAAGTGTAAAAAGGCATCAAGGAAAGCATATTCTTATTTGAAGTGAATCTTGAGTCTTATACGGTGAATCATTGATTGAACTAGGAATCATAAGTTTGAAGTCAGGAGTATCTGCTGGAGAATTTACATGGCTTTTTTTGTCTGACTGTTGAGTTGGTCTGAACTTTGAAGCAGGAAATTGGAAGAGTAGTAGGTGGATGCTTGACTTGGGATCTTTAAGAATATACAACGTAGATATGTTTTACAATCAAACTTGGGCAATTTTCTTTGCACAACCGACTTTATCAAAGATAAAGATAAAGTACTCTCTTATTACAGCTTTCAATTCAATGATCGTCAAAATGTTGAGTAGAGCTTAGAGATCTAGAAATTTACACATTTACACTTTTAAGGCAGCAAAACTTTAAATTTCATACCACTCTCCTCCTAAGTAGTGTAGCGTTCGAAGTAGCGGGTAGTGTTTTAACCAGTCTAAACACTACAAGTAAAAATTTAAGAGTGTTTGGCAAGGTAGCGATTCAAATAACGGTTAGCGATAAAGGTAGCTTTTAGGTAACTTTTCTCAAACGTTAAAAATAGTAGCGTTTACAAGTAGCGGATATCGTTTGACAAATTTTAATTACTTTTAAAACAATATTTATATGAATTTTGATATATTTAAATTCAAATACTCGTACTATCAATTGTAACTTTGACAGCTAACCTCTACCCACTACTAATTGACCGTTACTCGCTACCTTAACAGCTACCCGCTACTCGACTGCTAAAAGTTACTCGCTACCACTACTTTTGTCAAACAAGACCTAATACATCTCAAAAAATCATTTGATATTTTGATTATTGCTTCTACAAATATGAAAAATGTCTATATATTTTTTTTATATACTCCGTAATTTTTAATTACGGAATATTTATTTTATTGCTAAAAAATGTAATACATTAAAATTATACTCCATACTTCTTTAAAAAAGTGATGGGATGCTGAAAACAATGTACAAGGCAACAAGCTTGTGAGTCTAGGAGCATTCATTATTTTTGCATTCCTGAGGACAGGCAATTTCTTTTCGGTCTTCCCATCATCCCATGCATGATAAATCGATAACTATAAGTCTATAACTTTCTTGGGATTCAGCAGCTTGTGTTTACTACTGGGTTTACTACTACTAATAATAATAACGATCTTGCTAACGAGCGTACGAGGCGTTAGATAAGGATAAATTATATTAATTGAAATGGTATTAAGTTAGAAATTCATGACAAAATTACGCGTCGTTCGGTGTAATTAATGTTAATTTTACTCTAATATTTGCACTTTAATTCTCTTATCTAACGCCCCGGGGACGCTCATTAGCTTTTGCCTAATAATAATATTGAGATGTGTTAGAGTCTTTTTAATGAAATGGTGGAGTTAAATATTATGAGTAACCTTAGTGAGATTAGTGCCCCTAAACTCATGAAGAAATTGACAGATACATATTTCACAAAGGTTATTATTTCCGCTTATTTGTTATTGCCTCAGAAATATGCTTTGTGGAAATCGCAGCAGGGAGATCACACTTCTGCTTGGCTTAGGGCGGTCCCTATTTCGGGGTTGGATTAGATGATGAATGCTAAGACATACCGATGTGTGTTGAGTAGGGCTGCAAACGATCCAAGCTGAGCCGAGTTTTAGTCTGTTCGAGCTAAGCTTGATAAGAACTATTCGTGTTCGAACTATCTCGAGCTTGAACGAGCTTTTAAAAATCTTATTCGAGCTGGGCTCGTCAAGAATTTGGCTTGTTCGAGCTTTGTTCACAAACGTACTCGTTTGCATTTCGAGTTTAAGTTCGACCTTGAACGGGTCTAAAACGGGTTTGATGTAATAAACGAGCCTTAATTTATCATTTAAAAAATGGTTTCTCTCAAGTTTTAAGTTTTTAACACATTCATTTAATTTTATATAAGATGTTTATATTCATTCTATAGAAAAATTAAAGGTAATGACAGAGTTTTCATGCTTTTACATGATGAAATAATTAGTACTTTTTTCAAATATGTATGAATAAAAGATATATAAATTTTTCAAATTTTAATTGGGCGTGAAAAAACTTACAAATTGACTTTAAAGAGTTGTTCATGAACATTATCGAGTCGAACATGATGTTGTTCGAGCTTTGTTCATTTATTTGACGAGCTTAAGATTTTTGTTCAAGCTTGTTTGTTAGCTTCACTAACGAGTTTTGACAAAGCTTTGATCGAGCTTGTTCGCGAGTAGTTCAAAAACGTATCTGCTCATTTACACTCCTAGTGTTGAGCTACCGGCTGGATGTTTTATTGTTCTCCGTCTCGACGCCGTGTTCAGCTTGTTCAAAGGCTTTTTTGGAGATATTTTTGGTGATCATTCGATGTCGTGTGCTGATATTGTAGGTATTAAATATCGGCATAATATTGTTTGCGATACCCTCGTTGATATTTTCTATAGATCTGGAATTTTAGCTAAAAGGTGGATATTGGAGTGTCTGGAGGGAACGATAGGGCCCTCAGACCTGCAGATGTGTTACTTTATTCGTGGTGGGGTTGAGGATGGGATGTATATGTTGATTTGACAAGATTTTCTCCTTTGACACAGATTGAACTATCTGACTTTGTTCCTGGACGGGTTGTGGTTGATGCATCTCATCAAATTAAAAGCGGATCAAATACGAATTCAGTTGTCGGACAATTGGATATGGTTTCCTCCCTTTCTCGTTTTCTTCAATTGGAGAATTAGATAAAGAGGTTGTTGCATTGCTAAAGAGGCTTCAGAAGTTTTCGGCGACTCAAGACATTGGGGCACGTGCTGCTGCTCATATATTCACTAGGATAAACTTTGCTGTATATAGATTTTGGAGGAGTAGGGGCCCAGATTGTATCTCGGCTTCCCACTAATTTTCTATAGGTTTTATGACTTTGTCTGTTTTTGAGATATAATAATAATAATAATAATAATAATAATAATAATAATAATAATAATAATAATAATAATAATAATAATAATAATAATCCTTCTTTGCCCTTTTGTTTTTCACTTTTGAAGGAAAATCACGGGAACTAAGGTGGAAAATGTGAAGTAATGAAAGTATACGGGAAAGTGAAATTCCAACCAATAATAAAGTAATAAAAGTGCACGGGAAAGAGACATTTCCAATTAAAAAAGTAAATAAAGTACATGGGAAACAAAAATTGAGAGATTCAAGTGTAAAACATTAAATTAGTCCAAAGTTGGCACAATTTTTATGGCAAATGTTAGGGTAAATTAGGAAAAGGACTTAATAAGGACAAAAAAAAAATGAGGCTATAAAAGTCTTTGTATTTATGGTATTCCTTCTATCTCTATTTTTTTTTGGCCCCATTTGACTCTGTACGGTCGCCAAGACACATATTAAAACGTCTACATCTTTATTTCCATATACGAAAAAATTATACAAATGTGATATTAATAAACTATACAATGAGACGAATCTCACAAGACCACGTACTCATGACTAAATTATCTTTTACTTCGTATAAATTAACATGGTCAAAATTTTCAAAGTTTGACACTAAAAATGGCAATGGGGCACAAATAAAGGGAAGGAAGAATTATGAAAATATGAAATGTGACAAACATTTAGGGGCACCCGAAAATGGAAAAAGTGACAAACAAAAGGGGACGAAGGGAGTAATGATGATGATGAAAACAATACGAGTACAAAGTATATTCTACTGTATGATATATCTTGTTGTAATGCACCTTCGGTTCTTATTACTCGCAACAAAAAAAATATTTTATATTTCACAAATAATACCCCTTTGTTGCGAGTAATAAGAACCAGAGGTAGTGTATCACATGTCTATATTTTTTGTATATATTATGTGAATTTTTAGTCAAAGTTTCAAAGTTTTTACTATATAAAAGTCCAAATGGGACTATCAAATTAAAATAGATGGAGTATTTCGTAATAATAACGAGACTACAAGTAGTTTACATTAGGAATCTCTACCTTTTTTACTGACACATTTGTCAAGACATAACAACTTTGATTATTATCATCACTCATGGTATAAAAATTTATACCATCCCTCTCTCTCTACCACTTTCTCACTCCTGCACGTCATCTATACCACAATATAATATACTTTTTCCAAAAATCATCCCACCCATAGTATAAAAAAAGTTTACCACCACACTTTCTCTCTCCTATTTTTATTAATAATACACTTAATAATTTAATTATAATTATATTTCATTTTATTATTGGAAATAACTAATTAATGTTTGTAAAGTTAATTAAATAAAATAAGCAATTTACGTAGTAAAAGCGAATTCGTAAAAATATATAAAACTATATCAATATGGGTGTCTATGTGTAGATCTTGAAAAATTATGAACAATGGTAATTTTTTCATAATTTTTAACTTTATAATTTTTTCTTAAAATGTAATTGAAAAAAAAAGATACATGATAACCAGGCCACATAGCGTGACCTGGTTGGTTCATGTTTCACGGGGATCGAAGTAAATGTTTACCATGAGATGGTATATACCATCAAATGTTATACTTTTATACCACCAATGTAGTGAAAAATTGCAAGTTTTTGATGAGTTTTTATGCCACGAGTGTTGATGCTCTTAATGTATATAATTGTTTATTAGCAAAAATTGTAACAAAATTAAATTATGAACATAGATATTGTGATTAATATGATTATATATAATATAATACACACATTTATTTATTTTATGATGGTAAAGAAAATTGAGTCAAATAGTGCAAAAGTCAAAGTGATTAAAGGTAGAGTAAATGCAATTAAAAAAAAACAAAGAGAGTATAACAAAACTATTCATTCAATGATGTTATTGAATGAGCTGCGCTCAGTTTATTCTCTAGATAAACAAAAAATTTGTTTATCTGGGAAAATAATCGTCTTTTCAAGTACCGGTAGAGGGGTATATGCGTCTTTTCACATACTAGTTGAGGGGTACATGTGTAATATTCTCACCAAACAGTAAATGCAAGTTGCAAACAACAACTGAACAGCTCATCAAAAATATTGAATAAATGGCCACGCTTTTTTAATATTTTTACAAAGGGATTTGTTAAACATCGCCCACAAATCTCTACATAAAGCCCACAATTATTTTTACTTTGACTCTTTTGCCCTTTTTCTAATTTTTACCGAAACCGTAATTCACTCTCACGAAGAATGTGGAGCTGGAGTGGATTGCCGAGGGACACCGGAGAGCCGTCATCGTCGCCGGAAAGCGAGATAATCCGGGGAAAAAATTACGAAAAGTAGGGGTGGCATCTGGTCAGGACGCCGCCACCATGGCGGTGGCGTCTAGCCGGGACGCCGCAACCGTGGCAGTGGCGCCTGGCAAGGACGCCGCCACCACGGTTGTGGCGTCCTGGCCAGACGCCGCCACCATGGCTGTGGCATCCTGGCCAGGCGCCGCCACCATGGCTGTGGCGTCCTGGCCAGACGCCACCCCTACTTTTTGAATTTTTTTTTTTTTTTTTTTTTTGTAATTTGTTTTTTTTTTTTGTAATTTTATTTAAACTTTTTGTAATTTTATTTAAAGTTTTTGTTTTTTTGTTTTTTTTTGTGGTTTTTTTACTTTGTTAAATTTGAAATTAAATATGTGTTAATAAGTTCAAAAAAAAAATTGTTTTGATTTGAAATTATGTTTTAAATATGTGTTAATAAAATTATGTTTAATTTTGTATGTGTAAATTATATATAGAAATGAAATTTACAAATAAAAATTTTAATGTAAAAAATTTAAACACTATTTATTAACACAGAAAATTACCACATACAAAAAAATTAACACATATGAAAAATTAACACATAAAACAAAAAAAATTAAACATTAACACAAAAAATTCTGATTTTCAAAAAAAAAATATATATATATTAGAAAAAAAAAACATTAACACATAAAACAAAAATATTAAACATTAATAAAAGAATTCTGATTTTCCAAAAAAAAAAAAAAAAAAAAAAAGTGGTGGGGCGCCTGGCCAGGACGCCCAGCCCCTGGTGGTGGAATCTGCTCCGGCCGCCGGAACCAGGGGGCTGGCGTCTGACCTGGACGCCCAGCCACGGCGGTGGCGCCTCTGGAAAACGCCACAACCGTGGCTAGGCGTCCAGGTCAGACGCCAGCCCCCTGGTTCCGGCGGCCGGAGCAGACGCCACCACCAGAGGCTGGGCGTCCTGGCCAGGCGCCCCACCACTTCTGGTTTTTTTTTTTAAAAAAATTTTTTTAAAAAAAAACCCTGCCACCGTGAGCCGTCCTTCCCTCCGCCGCTGTGGCCGCCAAGTCCTTACCTTGCCGCCTCGACATTGCCGTATTTTCGGGTTATTAGAGTGTGGGTATGGGTTAGATTTTTTTATTTTAGGTTTAGGGCAATAAGGTAAATTCAATATAGATTTGTGGGCTTTATGTGGAGATTTGCGGGCGATGTTTAGCTATCCACTTTTACAAAAGTGCCACTATATTAAATAAAAAATTTGTTTATCTAGCAGATAAACTTGTATTTGATGTTATTGAATTATGCAAAAATTTCTCTAAAATACTTGAGGTTTTGTGTTTACCCTACGTAGCCTCACTCACGTGTCCATATTTACGGACTTTGATAAGTGTCTTATAAATTGGAAGTAAAATTTCTACCGATGATTGAGATGGACATGTCATTTAAATGTTACTTGTATTAGAATTCACCGCAATCGAATAGGAAAACACCCCCAAAAAATTAGAGGTTAATATACACTTAATGAAATTGGCAAGCCTGGAATGTGATTCAGCAACCAAAAACAACAATGTAAAAAAAAAAAAAGTGAACTATTTTTTCTTGTATTTCAAATTTTCAACCATTTTTATGCATAGTATAGATTTTATTATTTTCCATCATAAACAATGTAGCTGGAATAGCTCAGTTGGTTAGAGCGTGTGGCTGTTAACCACAAGGTCGGAGGTTCAACCCCTCCTTCTAGCGTTTTTGTGGACCAATTAATTTGAATGATATATGGAATGAAACACAATAGTGGGATAGAGGGTTCAGACCTGCTTTTGATACCTCTAATTTTATTGGCTCTTTATGTTGATAAACAAATAAAGAACATTAGTGGTGAATTTGGTGATATTGTCTATTACTCTATACTAAATTGGAGTCTTTTTTAATGGGAATTTGCCCTCAAAACTCTACTCTATGTTTTTTTATATAGAAACACTAGATAATACCCAATCCATGCTCGATATTTAAAATTAATACAAAAAAGAAATTAAAGTTTATTAATTTAAAGTGTATAGAAAATGTGCATAACAATTGTTTAGAGTAAAAATACTCTAGACACATGGATTAATGAGCTGGTGACACGTCATGTCCCCTAGGCCGACGCTCAAAAGAGCCAATTAGGATATGACACGTAGAACCAGTCTGCATCACGAAAAAAACAGCTTTCAAGCCCAATTCTTGAGGAGCCATGAAAATAAAACGGCATAACCCCTTTACCTAGGTTAAACGACCTAGAGGGCACATACTTTAGTGACAGAACCCTTTATACCTAGGTTAAATGACCTAGGAGCCAATTAGGGGGCACATCTCAATTTTGTGACATAGTTTAGTTTCTCCATACCTTGAAAGCTAGATTGAATAGCCATCTCTCTGTGGATTCGACCCTACTTATCCTACTACATTGTTAGTTGGTTTTGTTAGGAATTTATTTTTGACAGATGTACGACAACCTATCAGTTTATGACAAAATAGTTTAGGAACCTATCCTAGTCAGTAATAGTTTAGGGATCGCTAGGGTTTTGAGGTGAGGGGAGGAGCGATTTAGGGTTTTGGGGAGTGGGGGAGGGGTTTCCTTGGTGGTTGTGTTGGGGGAATGGCCCTCTTCTTTCAAATCGGGCGGTGGTGTTTCGAGGGAAGAGAGGGGGGGTTACGGGGATTAGGGTGGTGATTCAATGGGGAAAGGGGAGGGAGGCTGACCGGCTGGGTTTTTCGATGCGGGAGGGGATTGGGGTGGCTAGGGTTCCGGTGGGCGGTGGGACTGGGGTGGTCAGGGAAGGGATGGGATGGGACTGGGTTTTCTGATTTTTTATTTTATTTTTCGGCTAATTAGCTCTCGACAAGTGACATTTGTCAAAATTTAATCTTTTCAACAGGTAACCGGTAATTTGGATTGAATAAAGTAAACAACCCCAAATTAAAGTAAGGATTATTCCAAAATAATCCAAAGTTGAGATTGTTAAAATAAAATTGAGCAAAATTAGGATTATAAGTATCACTTTTTTCCTTTTTTTTTTCTTTTTTTTTTTTTGAAGAAAAGTGTTGTTTTTTTAATTACTTTAAGTTTTTGTTTGTGTAAAAAAAATTTCTACTTGGACTTGTTTGACATCGTTTTTGTTTTCAGTTTTCTATTATTTTAAAAACAAAAAACCAAAAATAAGAAACCAGAAAAAGGTGTTTTCATTTTTTTTTTGTTTTAGTTTTCAAAATTATCATGATTTTAATAAGTTTTACTAATTTTTAATTTATTATATGACAAATATCACGTGATTTTGAAAAAAGAAAACCGTAGCTATACCAAACGAACCCTTAGTTTTTTTAATTGATGCTAATGAAAAAATCAATTTTGTTGAAAAGAGAAAAAAAAAATGACAAATAATAAAATAAGATTCCTAAACTATTTGATCAGAATTGAAACACCAAACTGGGTGATTGAGAGGTTAAAAGTGCACATACACTCATAAAGTAGTTTAGGGAACAAAAGTGCAAAAATACAATAATTTAGAGACTATATTACTCGGTAATATATTTGTGCTTTACTCCGCAAAATTGTTTAAAAACAGCCAAATTATACTCTATCGTTTTGGCAAACATTATTTTATTTATTTATCCTAAAAGGGAATGTTGAGGCAATGCGTGGTTCCTGCAGGCGGATGCGATGCATGTTTCGTATGGTGCATCCCTTCCAAAAAAAAAAGACGAAAAGATCATTGAATAGAAATGTAAAGGACATTTAGTTAAAGTTAAAAGAACATGTTATAGAATTGTAAAGGACATTGTATAGAAATGTATAGAACATTCAGTTAAAACGAAAAGAACATGTTATAGAATGTTAAATAATGTTCTTTATCTTCATGTTCTTTGATTGTTAGTATAATGTACTTTTACTTGTGACATAATGTTAATTGTTTATTTTGAAATATTCTTTGAATTTTGTCTTTAGATTATGGTGGTTGAATAAAAATAATGTTCATTACACTAAATTATCATTATAGGTGATCAAAAATTCGGGTCGGGCCAGGCCTTAACATGATATCTCTTGCCCAAACCCGGAAAATATAGCGGGTTTTTTGGGCTTTTTTCGGGTCGGGTTTGGATTTTTAACTAAAAATGCATTTTTAGGCTTGTCTAAAACCGCCTTTGGGTCAGATCGGGCCGGGCTAAAGTTAACCACCTCTAATTATCATGTTCTTTATTGATATTACGGATGTTCTTTAGATATATATATAAAGAACATAAAGTTTGATGTTTTTTTTTTTTACAAAATAGTTATATGTTCTTTACAAAACAACTATATGTTCATTACAATACAACTATATGTGATGTTCTTTATAAAATAACTAGATGTTCTTTACAATATAATTGTATGTTCTTTACTGAACAATTAAATGTTCATTCCGTCTTTTTAAAAAGAAAACGGATGTACGGAGCATTGTGTATCCGCCTTCTTAGAAAAAATTTTAATGTTGAGGTCCCTATTACAGATTGTCAGATTTTCAGTCTTTTTGATGTTTATGGAGCCTATCGTTAATTTCAAGATGAAACTCACATTTTTCATTAAAAAAAAAAAAAAAAAAAAAAAAAAAAAAAAAAACTAATTAACCAACATTAATTATTATTATCTTTATGGCCGCAAAGAGATTGAAGGCTCAGCTACAACATTCAGGTAGCCTGCATAAACCATACTTGTTTCAAAATAGATGTCCTAATTTAACTTTTGAACTGTTTATTTATTTATCATTTTAACTTTTATTAGTTCTTTATACGAGTATAATTGTATGTATAATTTCATAATTTTTAATATCAACTTCTTATAATATAAATTTTTGTACGATTAAATATATTATTAGTCAAAATTCTGCATCAACAAATATACCAATCAAATACTCCGTGGGACATTTATTTTGAAAAGTCAAGACCAAATAATTGTTGCAAATATCAATACCAAGGCCAAATTAGGATAAGACGGTAAAGGCTACACATACAATTGTTGTATGTGGTCACTACATACAACCACAATTTGTCATGTTTTTATTGGCTAAAATTATGGGTCCAAGTTCTATTTGAATTCAGTTTATATTTGACTCCTACTTTTCTTCCCTTTTTTATGGTATGTCAAATTTCTAATGATATTATATGTAGGGACCACATACAATGATTGTATGTGTATCAACTCTGGAATAAGACTATAACATACGAGTACATTATTATAGTTCAATTTATGGTAATATTTGGTTGATGTGGGGTCCGAAATAAATTTCATAGGCATTCACAATTCATTGGAATTTAATTTCTACATTAAATTTCCTAGAAATTACCCAAATCATAGGAATTTTGAATTATCAACACATATTTTTTCAATTTTTCCATTTTTTTTGGTTTATCAAACAATACTACTCAGTATGTCATAATTTAAAGAAGGATGGCCTTACCTTTATTTTATTTCAACGTAGAGACGATAAAGTACATAACTCATGAGTTACGGTTAGCTAGAACAAGCTAGCTAGCTACTCGATCGACCGACCCCAACATACACAAATTAATTCGTAGTGATTGTTACGAGTAACTAGATACTACTAGTAGTAAACTTGGGGTTCAAAATAGTAGTACTAGTACTAGTACTAGTAAACTTCTTGAACACAAACCCAAAGAAGGGAAGAGGATCATCAATGGGCACCAATTTTAACCATGACCAGTCTCTACCCGGCGGCCCGGGTAGCGTAGCGTCGAACTGCTGACAGTTTTCACTCCTCTGAGAACTACTATCAGTAACAGTATATGTGGCAAAACAGTAAACTATCTTGTATGGTGAAGGTCCAAAAGCTTGCTCGATCTTGAACCAATCGGCCTTATTCGAGGCGTTTCCGATAACTCCGTTAAGTAGAATACTTTACCATTGGTTTCTAGCTGCCACACCCCTTGGTTTCTGCAGACGTAGCTTGGTCCGAAGGCAATGTTGACGTCTTCGCCAAGAGTTAGCTGCGTTTGTGATGGGTCTGCAGGATGGAAACTTACGGGGCTACCTTGTTTAGTCCAGCTAAAATACTGCCCTACGTACCAAGGGCAAATGCCATCGTAAAGATCGGGTTCAGCTGTTAAGCCACCGCGGCCTGCTGCTCCCCTGCCTGAAGTTAGGACGTAGTATTGTGAGCCTGCTTCGAGGGGGTTCCCGTCCGTGTCTAGGACGGGAGAGGCCGCGGTGGCCGTGGGAGGAGAGAGAATGAGGAGGGTAACAAGGATGGTTGATGATGACAGGATAAGGCGATGTCCCATTTTTAGATTTCTCTAGAAGGATAAGGAAGTGTTTTATTATTTGTATTATGCATGTAATATGGAATGGTAACCTACCCTCACTCCCACTTTTTCTTTATAGTTTTAAGAATGTACGAGTACTACTTCCGTTGTACGGAGTATTTACTACATTCATTATTTGTTGCACAAATAAGGTAATTAATTAGTTGTGCAATACTTGTCAAGTAGTTGTCCTCCACATATATATTTGGGCCCTGTTTGGGAGAAAGCTGAAAGCTAAAAGCTGAAGTTGATTGAGTTAGCTGATTTTGACTAGCTGATATTATTAACTGATTTGACTAACTTATTGTATTAACTGATTATATAAAAGTGTTTGGTAAATAGCTGATAGCTTAAAGGTGATTGAGTATGTGAAATGACCAATAAGCTAATTGTGGGGTAGGTAGTTTAGATAGGATTTTAAATTAAATGAGGTTATAAGTGTCATTTCACAATAATTAATGAATAAACTAATTGAAAAAGCTCCTAAAATGAGCTTTTTCAAAAATAGCTTATTTAGTGGAATAAACTCTTTCAATAAGCTTACTACCAAACACTTGTATTAGCTTGTTTGACTAGTCAATCAGCTAAAGTTAGTCAAATAAGCTAATATACCCCCAATAAGCTAGCTACCGAACAGGGCCTTGATCTCTGTCCAATTTGTCCACACAGAAGTATTCAATTATTGCTCAATAATTTCCGAAGAAGGCCAAGTTTTATCGGGCATAAACTTTTAACATGTCCATCTAACTCGGATTAACATTCTTATTTTGAAAATGAAGGGGGCGGAGGGTTAGAGAATCCCTATCTTAAATTATCTCTTTCTTAATAGAGTTTGATTTTACAACCTCATAATTGAAAAATGCAAATTTTCTTATTAGAATTAGTCCCAAAGTTCAGTTTGGGACTCACATAGTCACATGCATACAAATATACTTCGTATCATCGTATGTCGTGCATGGTTACATCCATTAAATGATTGATCTGCATGTGCTACCGCTACCACCATATATTGGTACCACATCTCACAAGAAACAAATTCACAAATCACAATGGGCATAAAGACATTAACATTATATATGGAGTAATATGTTTGTTTTAATTAAAATTTTATTTTATTTTAATTCAAGATCAATTTATATAGAAAGTTTATTTTTAGTTGACACATTTCTTTTTATGCATTTCATATAATTAAATTTGCAAATTACAGAATGCAAAAAGACATAAACAATATATTACCTACGTTTCTAAAAGTTCCACTCACCTACTATTCATAGGGTCAAAATAAAATAACTTTGACCACACATTTGAAGACTTATTCAATATACGTAGTAAATGAATTTAGCATATGGGATCTTATTAGATTCTTCGTATTATAAATTTTTCAAATATCAACTTTTTATAATTTTCACTTATACATAGCCGAATTATATATATATATATATATATTGGAGACCGCGCAATGAGTAGAACTTTCACGAACAGATCGGAGGGAGTACAATATGTTTATTTTTATTAAAAAGGGAATACAACAAAGGAAAGACTAAGGAGAAGGACATGCGACATTTTAGTGATTTGTAATGACATCTAGCATATGAATGATTTGTTGTTTATATTTTTAAATACTAAGTATAGATTAATATAAATAGATAGATATATTAAAATGGTCATTAGTTTATTAAACTTAGTTAGAGTAGACCTGACTATTGGATAAAGTAGCCCAATAATAATAGGGTAAAGGCCAAGCTTATATGATCCTTAATGGACACGGTTTTTTATGGACAAAGTCCTAACTGTGCAGGGTCAATATAGGGACAAAATATTTGTCCAATTTAAAACATAAAAAAAATATAGTACTATGTTAAAAAAAATTACATGCATATCGTATTCGTATGTATCTAATTATGGCTTAGTCTAGTTTTTGACCAGTTTATTATTGGCCCACTTTTGGCCTTATAATATGTACCATCTTTGACCCAACTCGCACTAACTCTAACCCGGCTCGCCCAATAACTAGGTCTATTGTAGTGTAATGATGTGGTAGTACGAATGCTAATGCAGAATTGCCACTTAAATGGTTCGAATGTTCGATTGATGTCGTTTATTCACGTTTTCTACAATTTTACTCCGTATTCTTATACCTTGAGAGGATAAGATAAAGGATGACGGCCCTTTTATTAATTTATTTATCATAAAAACAAACAAACAAATAAAATATTACTTCGTATAAAAATAGGTGGGTATAAAAGTATTACTTCTTATGAAAATAGGTGGGTATAAAATATACTTCAAGTGACAATAAAGACATCCTTCTTGCTTTTCAGCATATGAGATTCAACATTTACTCTTTGGAAGAGATAATCTTCTAGTAATTTATGTAGTCACTTGATTGAAAAATTGATCATAGACAAACTATTGGGTCAGTCAAGTCTGACCAAATATTTCGCCAGTCCAATTATTATTTGTACGGCAGTACCAATTTTTCACACCCTCATTTCCACTCACCATCACAACAATACCCCCACTCAATCTTACTTCACTTTCTCTCTCCTTCTTCACCCTAACCCACCCCTATTTTCTCTCTCCTCAACAATATGCTAAATCCCTCTATTTTATTTGTCCATGATTAATGCTTGAATTGAAGAGAATGAAGAGGAGAGAGAAAATAAAGATTGTTGATTATATTTATCCATGATTTATGTTTGAATTGACTTGATAATTGATTGAGATTCTCAGATTCTTCGAAAAATGCCCAAAAAATTGATTTGGGGCTTTCATGTATGATGTATAATTGTTGAAATTGATTGTCCTATGTGATTGTATGTTGAATTGTGAGTGTTTTGATAACAAATACATGTATTTTGGTTGAAAAATGAGCATGTTATGTTATACCTATGAGCTTATTACGGGACCTTCAATGGTAGTTCCGCCATTATTGACCTTTTAATTATTTTTATAAAATAAATCATATTATGTAGATTATATCATCTATAAGTTGGATGATATCATTTATAAGTTGGAGGATATCCTCCATAAGTTAAATGATATCATGTATTGTGTTTATAATATTATCTATACGATGGATGATATCTCCTCTATTACCTCGACAATAAATTAAAGGAAAATGTATATCATCTATCAAACAATATCCTCTATCAAATAATATATATCATCTAACAAATTATACATACATATCCCCCATCAAGTAATATATACCCTCTAATAAATTGTACATATCATCCATCAAATAATACATATCCTCCAAAAAGTTATACCACACCTAAAAATGAAGGTTTTTGCGACCGTCTCAAGGAAAACGATCGCTAATAGTATTTGCGGCCGTCAACGGTCGCAACAAGCTGTTCGTAATTTTCATGTTACGACCGGTTAACGATTGCAGATTTTTTAGCGGTCGTTTTCCTAATTTTCAATGTCTGGTTAAAAAACGGTATCAAATTTTTATTCATTACGACTGTTTTTCTGGCCGGTCGCAAAAAATTCAGATTTGCAACTGTCTTGGCGGTCGCAAAAATTATTAAAAAAAAATTAATGTACTACCCAGCCCAGCCCATCCCACTGCCATACACCCCACCAGAATCTTTTACCACCACCGGCATCTCACCCTTAACAACCTTTACCCCCCACCACCCTAAACTAACCCACAAAATTTGACAAACAAAAATCCAAAACAAAACAACAAAAATCAAACAAAACCCACATTGAACAAAAAACACACACACACACACACATACACACACATAAACGCACAAAATAAAACATGATAGGCATGTCGTGTACCTAACAAAATAACCTAAAAATACCACTACTATGTAGACGGACAGGTAAGGTCGGATCCCAATGCAAGGGACTATGGTTCAACTAATTAATTAAACTCAAGTAACTACTAAGCAAGTAACCAATCAATAGTGATATTCAACTAATCTAATTCTAAACAAAATAAATTAGAAGAATCAAGATGAAATAAATCAATTAATAAAAACATCCAGAGTTAAGTATCACCACTAGTATGAATAATGCAAAGATAAATCCCTACCCCAATTAATCAAAATAATAATACTCAAAGGAAGGACGTGCCCTTGAAAATACCAATAAACCTCTTTCGAGTATTTATGGCTTCTCTAAAATCCAATCAAACCTATTTCCATGGTATCATGCAATTTAGAGACATTAAATTCAACATCCATACAATCCTAGCAATCCATCCTACCTATTTCCATGGAGAATTTCATGCCCTTATTGAATTTAATCAAACCATCTAATCTCAACTTCCATTGATAAATAAAATACTTGGTTCAATCAATATCAAATTACGTCTATCCTAACATTGATAAATTAGCACAATTCAATAAACAAAGCAATTAATCTAATTAAATAAGGAATTGGGGGAAATCATGGATTACTCATAATTAGGGTTCAACCTAACCTTAGAATATAAATCTACTCACTCATGATTAAATTAACAAAATAATCAAAAGACATAATAATATAGGAAAGAAGAAATACTTGAATTAATGGAATTGAAGATGAAATCTTGAACAAAGTAAATCTAAAATTGAAGGGAATTGTAGAATTCTTCAACTCAATTTAACGAGTCCAAAAAGTGGTCTAATATGCCTAGCCAAAACCTGTTTATATCCTTAGGAATAAGTAAAGAAGTTTCCTAAAATAGGTCTTCCAAACCGCCTCAAACTTGGCTTTGACGCTTCGTCAGGTGATAGCCACGGGTTACCCAAAGCTGCTGGGACTTTGCCACGGCCAACCCGTGGTGTCTACTGATCTTGGTAGGCTTCTCTTGGGCATAAAAAGAGGAGCCACGACCAGGACAAAGCTTAATGCAATAAGCCACGACCAGGCCAAGGCTAGGCAATTTCTACACAATACTCCTTCAAAAGCAACTTCAAGCTTGGAATGTGACCATATGAAGTTGGGCTCGTAATCTCCTACACGCTCCTAGATCACTTAGCTTGCAAAGGTGCTCTTTTACGCGTAAATCCTACAAAATAAAGAAAGAGAGCACGAGGAGAGCAACATTGAAATATAAAGAAATATAGCTCTAAAAGATTAAATATATAGAGAAAAATATAATAGAAACACTCAAATATAACATATAACAATGAGTATATAAATGTGTTATCAAAACAATATATCAACCGAATAATAAACCAATTAAAAAAACATCAACATAATACAAAAAGAAACCAGAAAAAAAAATTAACAAAAAATCAAATCTAGAAAAAAATAACAAAAAAAAAACGACACCATAAAAAAGAAATTAACAACAAAAAAACAAAAAGATCTGAAAAAAATGTAACAAAAAATCAAACCTAGAACAAAATTAACAAAAAATTAAAAAAAAATAAACAGAAAAAAAATAACGACAATCAAATCTAAATTGAACAAATCAAACATAAAAAAAATCATGCTTGAACAAGAAAATTCGAACAAAAAACCAAACAAAATTCGACAAAAAAAAAATCAAATCAAATTCGAACAAATAACTTATAAACAAGAAAACGTACCTCAAACCCCGATCTGACTTCAAAATTCACCTCGAATTTGGTTTAATAAGGCCAAATTCGACCATGAAAACACTAGATCTAGAGTTTGCATAGTCGAATTCCACCTTAAAAACCATTAACTTGTTACACCACCGCCTACGAATCGAACCAAGCAAGAGCAACAGACCCTAAAGAAGAAGTCGACTCGCCAACACTAGAGGAAAGAGAAGGAGAATAGGTGAAAATTTAGAGCGTGAGAGGTGAAAGTTCTGGCGTGAGAAGAGGAGAGAGAAAGGAAAGAGAAGAGAAGAGAATATGAGAAGCATGAGAAGAGAGAGAAAGAGAGGAGAAGAGGAGAGGAGAAGAGCGGATGCTACATATTTTAGGGTTAGGGTGCACACTAATATACTTTTATTTTTTTAATAAAAATAATAACACTTTTGTGACCGTTTTACCGGTTGCAATTAGTTGCAAATTGCGATCGTTTCTGAAACGGTCGCAATTAATTTAATTTTGAATTATTTTTCAGATGAACTTTATTTAAAAAATTGTTTAAATACTTTTGCGAACGTTTTATAGCCAAAAAACGGTCGCAAATCTGCGACCGATTTAAAAACGGTCTCAATTTTGCGGCCGTCCGGTCGCAGATTTTATATTTTGCGATCGTTTTTATGGCGGTCGTAAAAAAACGGTCGCAATTTGACCGAATTTTAGTAGTGTACATATCCTCTAACAAGTTGTACATGTCCTCTGTTAATAAATATATATATATATATATATATATATATATATATATATATATATATATATATATATGGAAAATTTGCCAAAACCTACCGCAAGTTAATACCACTTTGTAAAATATTACAGCAAATTAAAAAAGTTGTGAATTAATACCGTAAAATTTTTTAAGATGTTGCGATTACTACCAAACCCCATTAAACTCAATGATGACGTCATTATATCACTTTAACCCATGGTTAAAGCTCTTAACCATGGTCAACCCTTAACCATGACGTCATTATATCCCTAACCCATTTTTTTTTTGGGCTGGTTAAACCCCTTAACCATGGTCAAACATGGGTTAAAGGGATATAATGATGTCATAGTTGGGTTTAATGGGGGTTTGGTAGTAATCGCAACATCTTAAAATTTTTTGCGGTAGTAATTCACAACTTTTTTAATTTGCGGTAGTAATTTACAAAGTGGTATTTACTTGCGGTAGTAATTGGCAAATTATCATATATATATATATATATATATATATATATATATATATATATATATCTTTCAACAAACTGTACGTACCCTCTATTAAACAATACACATCATATATAAATTGTGCATATCCTCCCTCAAATAATATATAACATTTAATAAATTGTATGTATCCTCAATCAAATAACACATATCCTCTAACAAGTTATACATATTCTTTATCAAATACCACATATTATCAACAAATTGTATCTATCTTCTATCAAGTAATACATATCCTTTAGTAGATTGTACATATCCTCCATCAAATACTACAAACATACTTCGTGTCATCGAACAAACTATACATATCCTCCATCAAATAATACATATCATCCAACAAATTGTACATACCCTCTATTAAATAATACATATCATCCATCAAATAAGTTATATCCTCCAATAAATTATACATATACTCTATTAAATAAAACATATCCTCTAACAAATTGTACGTATCCTTAATCAAATAATTCATATCCTCTAAAAAACTGTACATATCCTCTATCAAATAATTCATATCATCCAATAAACTTTACATATCTTATATCATATTATATATATCTTCTAATGAACTATACATATTTTTTAATACAGTACATGTCTTCTATCAAATAATATATATCCTCCATCAAATAATTTATACCATCTAATAAATTATACATATCCAATCCTCTATTAAAAAAAATCCTCTAAAAAATTGTATATATCTTACATCAAATAATTCATATCCTCTAACAAACTATAATATCCTCCATAAAATAATTCATATCCTCCAATAAACTTTACATATCCTATATCAAAAATTATATATCCTCTAATTAAATGTATATATTTTCCAACATATTATATATCTTCCAACAAATTGTACGTATCCTCTACCAAACTGTACATATCCTCTAACGAACTATACAGGTTCTGTAACATAGTACATATCCTCAATCAAATTGTATGTATCCTCTAAAAATAAAAAATCGAAAAAATTAAAAATTTAATTTTTTTTTTTAAAATTAAAAATTAATAAGTCAAACAATGGAGAAACCTCCATTGAAGGTTCCGTACTAAGCTCATGGGTATAACACAACTTGCTCATTTCTCAACCAAAATACATGCATTTGTTATCAAAACACTCACAATTCATCATACAATCCCATGAGACAATCAATATCAACAATTATAAATCATACAAAAAAGTCCCAATTCGATTTTTTGGGTATTTTTGAAAAATTCGAGAATCTCAGCAATTTTCAAGCATAAAATATGGACAAATATAATCAACAATCCTTATTTTCTCTCTCCTCTCCATCCTCTTCAATTCTCTTAAAATTTCTCCCTCTTCCGCCATGGATGACGTATTTGATCCCGACGAGTTTCTCACTGCTCAATTTTATTTCGCATAGCTTGTGATTATTGTTGTTAAGATGATTGTTAAGTTTATTACTGCTGGAATGTTTGTTGTCGTACGAAATATTGGGTGTGGCTCTTGATCATATTATTGTTGATATCCTTGTTTTTCTTCAAAAGTTTTAACAATGGGAAATTAATCAAGTTTACAAAGAAATAAACAGAGCAGTAGAGTAGATCGCTAATGTAAGTTATCTCGTTTTGTGATAACATGAATATTACTCTTTGTACCTCCTCATCTTTCTACCTTATTACCTCCTCTGATGCGTTAGGAATTTCTTACCTTTAATAGGTTAATTTTTAAATTACCACCCAAAAATGTAACCATTTTCGAACTAATCACCCGTTTAATTTATTATTTTAAATTACCACCCTTAAATTAAATAAATGCTCAGATTACCACCATTTCAAAAATTCGGTGGATTTTCTGTCTGTAGGCCCCACCTAACACTTATTTTGACTCTTTTGACTGATTTTTTTCCCGATTTTTCTCTTTAAAAACGTTCTCTAAACTTTAATTCACATTTCCTTCACCAAATTCTACCAAATTTCAAAAGAGAAAAATGTGAATTGAAGTTAGGAGAGGGTTTTTAAAGAGAAAAATCGGGGGAAAAAATCAGTCAAAAGGGTCAAAATAAGCGTTATGTGGACCCATGGACGGAAAATCCACAAGATTTTTGAAATGGGTGGTAATCTGAGCATTTATTTAATTTAAGGAGCGATAATTTAAAATAAAAAATTAAACGGGTAGTTAGTTCAAAAATGGTTACATTTTTATTCATTCTTATGGGTGGTTGTATTGGGGAAAGCCGCCTCCCTCTTCTCTCTTTTCTCTCTTCTCTCTCCTCTCTTTAGGGTTTTAATTTTCTTGGCCGTTTAGGCCGGAAATAGTCTAATTTCTTCGGAAATTAGACTATTTCCGACCCGTTTCTTCAATTTAATTTGCCTTTTTGTTATTTGATTGGTTTTGCTTTGTTTTGTTCTCTCCGTTTGTGAGAGTCAGTCCCAATTTTTTTGGATTTTTCCCAATTTTTTGGGATTTTGATTCTCATCTATGGATGATAATTTTAATTTTAGGGTTTTAATAATAATTGAGAAGGTGATTTGGATTCATATGGGTTTAGGGTTCGTCATCAACTCTACGATCAAAACATCAGCGCAGATTGCGAAGGTCTCTACTTGGAAAGATGCAAAGATATCGAAAAAACACTACTCGCGTCAAGTTTGAAGCGATGGAGTGTGAGTTATGCCCGATATGCAAATTAGTTATGATTTTGATTGTAAAAGTTATGTTATTTTCTCTAGATCTGTGATTTACAAATCTTTATTATTGTTGTAGATGCCGTATGACTATTTATTAATGATAATATTCTTCTTCTTGTCAAAAAAAAAAATGGTTACATTTTTAGTTGATAATTTAAAAAATTTTCTAAATAAAATATGCATGAGTGCATGACACAATGTTTTGCTAAACAAAACTTCAATTCATCAAACCCGCCTTTTATTGAAAAAATGAAGCCTATATGTACTGCCATAGCTCAAGCCCACCCCCAACAAACTTCATCAAACCCTTTCAAGCCTTTAATGAGTATCAAGCCCGCATACGTTTTGGATATTAAAAAAACACACACATATTATGAGTTTATGACATTGCATCATCTTTCATGGCATGCTTCCTTCGATCATAGTTTCATGAATACTCCCTTTGATCAAGCATGTAATCATTAATATTCTAATTTTTCTATTAATATATGTATAGATTTTTCAATATTGATATTATGTAATTATCCATTGTAAACTTGTAACTAATCTAACAACATATACATGATAATGCATATTTTTTTAATCATTTCTACCACAATCAGTACAAATAATCTAAGGTTGAATAAGAACACATAATAATGTCCTTTAAGATCATTTTACATAGTTACAACCAATAGCTAATAACTGATTTTACTTAATATATTTACATACAACAAAGAACAAATGGTCAAATTAAATAACCAGTAACAACCAATACTAATAGTCAGTCAAACAAGCTAAGTTAAACAGTTAACAAACCTATTGTCGTCGTTTTAGTAATTATCACCTACATACTTTTTTTTTTTCACCACCTACTGTTTTTACTTTCTTCTTCCTCAATTCTCATGTTCAATGTTTTTATTTCAACATAAATTAAAATTAGATTAGGGAAAAGCATTTAGTAGTCGGTTTAACATAATTCAAGCTCAGACGATCGTAGTTTTTATGAAGGAAAATTTTATTTGATTCAATATCGTATGTGTTTGTTAACGTCGAATCTATATTTTAGATGTCATATGACTTTTAATTAATGAAATAATTTTGCTATTCAAAAAAAAAATCTCACACGAACATAATTAATTCACTAATATGTTTCAATTATAAGTTGTTGTTCTTCATTTAGGGTTCATCCCAAATTTGAAAAAAATTTCAACTGCGATAATTTTTCAAATTAAGCATTATTTACATTGATCAACTCTATATAGAGCTAATATACATGCTCAACTTAGGATTGCAAATCATAATTTAGAAACACGTTTGATTTTAAAATATCCCTAAAATACATGTGAACCCTAATTTTTCATATAAATAATTAGTAATAATTTGTTAACAATAATATTGATTTCGGTACTAATTGAGGACATAATACGTTTAATCGATGCAAACTAGTCCCAATTTCATAAATTAATCGCTAAATAACAAACTCTTAATTTCATTTTAAAATCCAGAATGATAACACCATCTTATATTTAGTCGGAATTTTGCAAATTAGGTACCTAATTTAGTGGTTTGTTTGCATAATTTGGATTTGCAATTCACAAATCGAAGAACAAGGTTAGAATAAGGAATAAAATTGATAAAAATCCGTGCGGTGGGGGCCACAATGACATTATGTAGGCAATCAACTGGGAAATTTTCATTTTTTAAAAATATTATGTGGTAAAATACAAAAAAAAAAAAAAAACTGTAAAATGGTAATTACTAAGGGCCTGTTCTGATTTACGATTGAGTTAAACTGAACTGATTGGAGCTGAATTGAACTGAAATAAACTGAATATTTTATGAGAGAAGGAAATTAGAAATTGAACTGAAATAAACTTAACTGATTGGAGCTGAACTAAACTAAACTAAACTGAATTGAAAATAAGCCGGAGAGAACCGGCCTTAAAACACCAACAATTGTAGGTGATAATTGTCAAAAAAATCTTTTAATTTAAAAAAAAGGGGAAGTATAATCTGATCCAATATGAATCTAATCACTATGTGTTGGAAATGGTAATGCAATTGGATAATTGCAAGGCCTGACGATCCGCACTCGTGGGGGATTAAATTAAACGTTCCAAGGAATACTCGCGGCCGACTGGGTGGGCCGTTGCCCTACCGGACTCACCTAATTTGCTTGAGTGGGTTTGTTTATTTGTCTCCTATTTTGGGATACTATAAATACGACTATTGTCTTATTCTTTCTGATATTAATAATTTTATATTTATGAACTCTAAACACAAACACACAAACCTACCATCTTGAGATCTAAATAGTTTTTGAGCAATTCTAACCTTCGAATTCGGGTACAAGAGTTATGGAGGTCGTTGTGTAAAACTTGGGGGGCGTGCGTCACTGGGATACATGTACCGGTGGTGACGTATTTCGCTTCTAAGTCAGTGGGTTCCAACCACGGCACAATAGAGAAGACAGGTCTATAATTCGAGTACGACGATCGAATTTAGGGAAGTTCTTGATTTGTCTATTATCATTCATAGAATCAAAAACATGTATTTTTCCAACACTATGCAGTAGTAAATCTTGATAAAGAAGTCGGCAACTTTATAAATCTTGATAAATTGGACTTTACCCACCCATTATCATTTTCTATAAATTACAATCAGAAAACTCAAATGCAAGCCAACCAATTACACTTTCATAATTATTATCAATAATTCTTTAAAGCCTGACCTCACAAAATATGAAAAATATCATCCAATAATAGCAACAAAAAAACACCAAAATGTAACAAAAAAAACAAAACAAAAAGAAAACAAATTTGCCCACAATTTGATAATTCCCTCCCATTTTCCAAATATCAAGATCCTTTTTTCTCCTCTATATTTGGGCCCCACATTTGGGATCCCTCGCCCCCCACACATTTCGCACGTGACTATCTCACCTTTTCCGAGGATCTTTCTCTACGTGTAGCATCTCTACCCTACACGTGTCCTTTTGATCATAAAAAGAGTTAAAACTACGTCGTTTATATTTCCTATGATTTTATTTTTAAAAAAAAGGAAAAAGAAAAGAATAGAAAAGAAAAGAAAAATACGGAGAAAATCATTGGTCACACTTTTTTCCAGTCACACTTTCTCTCTCCAAAATCAAGTGAATTCCTTACTTGTTGTAAGAGAAAGTTTGCTCAATTCTTAACTTCAATCAAAATCCAATTTTTAATATAATTAGTAATTTTTTCTGGGTAATTATATATAATAAAAAACACCCTTTTTATTTTTGTTCATTTAAATTAAGAATTGATTGAAAATTTTATATGATTTTTTCTGGGAAAAATTGAGTGGAATTTAGAATGAGTAATTTGATTGGAAAGAATGTAACTTTGTTGTTGGAGCAGCATCAAAGCAAGGTTAATTCTGGGAATTTTTCTGGAATTCCAATATTCAAAGCTCAAGCAACATCAAAGTTAAGGAATTCTAATACTATATTTAGCAAGCAATTTTATGGGAAGAGCTTAAGATCTTTTACGAATACCCAGAAATTAATGGAAACTCGGCGTTTTTCTTTTGTTGCGCGCGCTGTTCTTGCTGCTGATCCTGCTTCTCAGGTATAAATATATAATTCTGATTCTTTTTAATAATACTATTTTGATTAATAATAATAATAAGCATTTGATTTTAAAGTGGTCTAACTTTAACGATAAATATGTCACATTTGATTAGACGGGTGTATTTTAATGGAATTGGTTAATGACTTAATGTACCATATTATCATTTTTATTTTAAATTTTTTGATTTTTATATTTTGGACCTACCTTGTAGATTTTTATTGGAATTCTGGGTAAAGTGGTAATATTGTTATTTGTTAATGGTGATTTGAGAAAGTTTGAATTTCCACTTACTAAATTTAGAAAGTGGCTTACTTGTATTATTTTAGGAGGAGCTATTATAGAAATGTTGTATTTATTTATGCTTTCTAAATGATGTCATGCATTATTCTGTTAGAAGGTCCTTTTGTAGTTCTAGTATGATCATATGATATACTTCCATTATTGGTCAATATAGTACTTTTAGGTGTTGTAGAAGCAACATTTTCCACTTCACAAGGGTGATTTTGATTAACAAAAATGTGCATATTTGGAATGCATATTACTTGTTAGAAGCAACATTTTCCTTTTTATTAATGCACTTGTCACTTTATAATGTAAATGCATAATTCTCGTTGAGTTGAAATTCAAATGTAATGGTTTTTGTATTAAGAGAATAAGCCATATTTGGGTTGAGACTTTGAAGAAAAAGAGGAAGACTTTGAGCTTGTATGTGGTTTGACTCTCTTTAGTCTTTACATGTGTGCTTATGTTTATCCAATAAAGATTCACAATGTATTATGCTATTAGAGAAGGTTAAGTTCCTGTCCCATAAAGGGAGGGGTCATCGATTTGAGGATTGCACGGTTTGATTATTTTTTCTAGAGCGAAAACCCCAAAAATATTGATTTCCCTAAGTAGGAGCCATTTGACCTCAGAGAGGATGCTGCGATATCTCCGTAATAAAAGAAAAAATTGGATTGAGGAATGTTAAGAGAATTACCCAATGAAGAATTGCTAATATATAAGTCTATTATACTATGGAGTAATATTATTTGATTTATTACCAATTGATTTTAGAATGAAACCTTTGTTTCCCTGTAATATCATTTGTCATTTGCAATACTAATTTGATGTCAATGAAATTCTTAGGATGCATCATATTATTCATATACATGTATAAAGGTATTAACCTTGATGGGTATTTGGAGCAGGAGTCCATTTATCCGGGATAAAGAGTTTCAATGGATAAGTTCAGAAGTTAAATGTTGAATTGTTGTACATATTTTATACAAACTCATGTTCAATATTAGCCTATTAGGCTCGCTGGGGCAGGGTGGGGGTGATTAAACATGTACCTTTTTAGTGTATACTTTGCTTTATCTGAATTCACACATATACATAGTACTATATTTGGATGTTCGGAAAAGGTATTATATTATTTGAAATAGTAATATTTTATGATTGAACTTCCTTAATATCCCTCTACTCAAATGAAGTGTTTGGAGAATTATACAAATGTCATTTACCATAATAAAACATGTACTAGTTTCTGGACTGCCTCAAATAGAATCATAAGTCGTGAATCCATGAAGCTTCTGTGGAAAATAACAGTAGAGCAAAAGAGAGCTTGGATTAAAGAGATATGAGATATCTATAAGCCATGTCCTGTTTTTTACTGTCTAATTAAGGCAGTTTAAGCTCACCATAAGCTAAAACTTGAAGATTTAGTACTATATCAACCTCCTTGACTTCTGTGTTAGGCATTGAATTACTTTTGCATTTGATGTTGAGCTGATACGTGCTTAACTTAATGAACTTGTTCATTAGGATTGTGTACACCCACTCCTAAGACCAATTTTGAGTCCTATCAATATGTTTGTCTTTCTATTTGATGCTTCTGTTTCTTTTTGTGTCCATTATATATGGTAGAAATCTAAATGACTGGGATTTTAGTGAGTTGCTTCTAACACGGTGCTCATATCTATGTCCCTTCATTCTGATGGTCTTTGTCTATTGCAGCAAGCTGGCAGATACAATCTTGATGGAGATATTGAACTGCAGGTATATAGGTCCTGAAAATCAATTCTATAATATTCATTTTTTTATTTTCATGAGGGGAATTGTTGATAGTTGGAGACTTGGAGTTTGCTTTTGCTTATTATGCTGAAATTTCACATTGGTTAATCTGAGACATTGTTCTCTCCCATTTGAACAGGTATCAGTGAGCCCTATGTCATCTGGATGTATTTCTAAGATGGAGATAGTGGTGACAAATAGTCATGATGACAATATAGTACTTCATTGGGGTGGGATACGTGATGGAAAAGAGTAATTTCACCAGTTGCCTAAATTTCTTTTTGCTCTACTAATATTCTTATACCACAATTGAGGAGTAACTTTATATTTTCGTTCTCTTAGGAAATGGGCGCTTCCTTCACGCAGACCTGATGGTACTAAAGTGCACAAGGATCGGGCCCTTAGAACCCCATTTAAAAAGGTAAGTTTGGTGCTGTACAGCTGAATGTTGGCAGTTCATTTTCATTAGCATATCCCTTATATATGAGTTTTGCTTTGGGTTAACTTGACACGGTGCTTTCAGAGTATCTTTTGTAAGGCATAATCCTAATGCATGTTTGTGTCTGCAGTCAGGTTCTGGTTGTTCTTTGAGTATAGAGATTGATGATCCTGAAATACACGCTATTGAGTTTCTTATTTATAATGAAGCCCGAGATATATGGTGTGTTAACTTTGTTGCGACTCTCTACTTAATGGTCCCTTTTCTATATTCATCATACACCTAAAAAACTCTTCTGACTTGTATCTCTTTCCAATCTACTATCACAATTCACAATGGCAGGTATAAGAATAATGGCCAAAACTTTCAAGTGAGATTGCCTAGGAAAGCTGAGAATACTCAAAATATATCAGTACCTGAAGATCTTGTTCAGATACAAGCATATCTCAGATGGGAAAGAAAGGGTAAACAGATGTATAACCCTGAACAGGAAAAGGTAAGTTATATCTGTAATTACATGAAGCATGTAAACTTTGTATGGGATTTGGAATGAGGAAATCGAGCATGTCTCAATGTGAGGGTTGGGACTAGGTGGCTCTGATCCAATTCTCTCTAATCTTTTGTTGAACTTTTTCTGTAACATGCTTCTATTTTCTGCTTTGCTCTCCTTTTCTAATTTGACATTTTTTCAAGGATATTGAAACTTGAATAGCTTACTTCTAGGAGTTTCATGACCTATGAAAGTTGACACCATCATCACATTCACAAGTTAGTTTGCCTTGATAACTGCTTCTGCATGAAAGATAAAACAAAGCTAGGAACAATAATTACTATTTGTTTCTTTATATGGAATTAATCATATCCATGAAGTTCTTCACCAGAAGTAGCTACATTCATCATATCAAACCCTTATCTAGCTACATATATTTGTGCTTTGATATAATGAGCGCTTTATGGTGTTTCATCTTTACCAAATTAGAGCATTTAACTTCAAAGAATTTGTGATTTGTTTGTTCTTTGGCAATAACATGCATACCTATGCTAATCCCCCATGAATCTAATTAAATACCTACAATATATCTTATAGGTGGAATATGAAGCAGCCCGTGCTGAGTTATTAGAAGAAGTAGCCAGAGGTGCTTCTATACAGGACATTCAAGCAAGGTTAAAGAAAGGAAGTAATGCAAGTGAGGTTAAGGAACATACTCCTTCAAAATCTGAAAGCAAGATCCCAGATGATCTTGTTCAGATTCAGGCTTACTTAAGATGGGAGAAAGCTGGGAAACCAAATTACTCTCCAGATAAGCAAAGTGTAAACTTCGTATCTCTATAGTGTTGTGTTGATAGAGTGTGCTATGTGTTTTAAAATCTAAATTGTGTCAATGAAAGTGTTTTTTTTTTTTTCTCCCCTCCCCTCCCCCCCCCCCCCCCCTCCCCTTTTCTTTTTTTTCCCCCTCTTTGCAAGGAAACTAATTTGAATTTCGTGAACAGAAGGAATTTGAGGAAGCAAGAAAAGAGTTGCAGATGGAACTAGATAAGGGTGCTTCAGTGGATGATCTACGAAAGAAGATTGCCAAAGGAGAGATAAAAACTAAGGTTGCAAAACAGCTAGAGAAAAAAAGCTATTTTCCTGCTGAAAGGATTCAGCGTCAGAATAGGGATCTGATGCAGATTATTAATAAATATGCTGCTGAACCAGTGAATAAAGTATCCACAAAAGTGACAGAACCGAAAGCCTTATCAACAGTTGAGCTTTTTGCTGAGGCAAAGGAAGCTCAAGAAGGCAGTCTTATTAAAAAAAAGATATTTCAGCTTGCTGACAAGCAGCTTCTGGTGAGTGAATGGTTTTATCTCCAAACTTTCCAAGGAACTACTTCTGTGGGAAGTTAATGACATTGACAAACTCTTTTTCATCCTAAGGTACTTGTGACTAAGATTGATGATAAGACAAAGATATGTCTGGCGACAGATTTTAGGGAGCCTCTTACCCTTCACTGGGCTTTGTCGAGTAAAGGAAATGAGTGGCTGGTAAGTGCCAACTTGCTAATATGGTTATCAACCTGAAATTCAAACTATTTTGGTACCTCACCCATTTGTCTAATTCTGTATGCTCTATGAATACTTGCAGCAACCACCTCAGAATATCCTTCCACCAGGTTCAGAATTAGTGGAAAAAGCTGCAGAGACACAGTTTGCCAGTGTCACCTCTGATGATCCACTACTCCAGGTGTGCCCTTGAACTATCTTCGCTGTCATTCTGTGGGAGTTGAAAGTTTTTTGATACAGTCTAGAAGACTGATGTTTTCAGAACAGATAGAACACATGGAAAACTTGGACTTGACACAAGAAAATTTATTTTGCAGAGGCTTCAGTCATTGGAGATAGAAATCAAAGGTGGTGATTTTGTAGGTATGCCATTTGTCCTTGTATCTTCTGGGAACTGGATGAAGGACAACGGTTCAGATTTCTATATTGACATTGGTGTCAGACCCACACAGGTATGCTCTTTACTTATATTTTGCAATTAATGTCGAGTGCTCATGTATATATTCTTTTCTGCTTAATTTCACCTGGCACTGATAATGTACTGCCTGAATTTCATTTCTACAGAAGGATGCAGGTGATGGAAGTGGGACTGCGAAGTCGCTGCTGGAAAAGATAGCTTCACTAGAAAGTGAAGCACAAAAATCTTTTATGCATAGGTTAGTTAAATTGCTACAATCAAATCTATGTGACAGTTCAATAAAATACTTGCATTCTGTTCTGATTACACACATTAGTTTGTTGTTAGATTGGTTAATGCCTTCATCTTAACCTGCAACTGTCTCCTCTAAAGAAGCCCTTTCCATTATTCTTTCTGGTTGCTTAATTTATGTGCACATTAATTCATATTTTGGTGTGTCTGAAACTATCCATTTGAGGAAAATTGGAAAAATATTATCTGTTAAGTGAAAAGAGAAAAAACTGGATGTTGGAAAGGCTGAGTTTGATCCCAAAGTCATTTTCTTCTCTTTAACATTTGCAAAATAAGCTTCTAAAAGCAGAGAACGTTTAACATGTCATCTAAAACTTATTCCTTTCTTTCCAGATTCAACATTGCAGCAGACTTGCTTGATGAAGCCATGGATGCTGGTGAATTGGGTCTTGCTGGGATGTTAGTATGGATGAGATTTATGGCCACAAGGCAGTTGATATGGAACAAAAACTACAATGTGAAGCCACGGTAATTTTCTTGTTTTATAACCTTTGGATGAACTAGTTTTGCAGTTCTTTGAGGCTTGTCTCTTCAGATTCAGCAATCTTCCTTGTATATCTTATCTTACTTGGAAAAAATTGTTTACTTAATCCCCTATCCTATTTTTTTATTTTTTATATTAAATTTTTTTTATTAATGATTTATGTGGGCACCTTTATGGTAGGTACATATTTAATCTTTCAAAGCTCTGCCTTATTTTTTTTGCTTACTATTTGTGTCCTTTTTCTAATCATTCTGCAGTGAGATAAGTAAAGCTCAAGATAGACTTACAGATTCTCTCCAGAACATATTCAGAAGTAAGCCCCAGTACCAGGAACTTCTTCGAATGATAATGTCAACTGTTGGTCGTGGAGGTGAAGGGGATGTTGGACAGAGAATTAGAGATGAAATTTTGGTCATCCAGGTCAGTTTTTGGGCCTCTGGCATATGTATAGTTTTGTTTTGGTTCCTCTCTGCATATGTGATTGATTAAAAGCCCACTTGTTGCGTAATGTGGTATTTACAGAGAAACAATGATTGCAAGGGTGGACTGATGGAGGAATGGCATCAAAAACTGCATAATAATACAAGTCCTGATGATGTTGTCATCTGTCAGGTATTCTCAAAGGAAATGGTAGAATGTTTTTTATCCTCGTAGGGAATTGATTTCTCTTACAGATTTTCTCTTCCAGGCATTAATTGATTACATCAAAAGCGACTTTGACATAAGCGTTTACTGGAAAACACTAAATGACAATGGGATTACTAAAGAGCGCCTTCTTAGTTATGATCGTGCTATACACTCTGAACCAAATTTCAGAAGTGACCAGAAAGAAGGGCTTCTGAGGGATCTTGGACATTATATGAGAACACTGAAGGTAGACACCACACCAAATTTTCTTTTCTCCTTTGACAAGAGTCATCACACCATTTTAATCAAATTTGTTTCTGCATGCCTAGTAACCAAGGCCTGTCTGTTACTTTAGTCCTTACTGTATATTTTACCTTGGGGAGTGTATGCCTTTTCTTTCAATAAATATTAACCACTGTGCTTATGGTCCAGGCCTTCTTGCATGAATTTTGATATATATTTGGCTTTTTTTTTTTTTTTTTGAAGGAAATATATATTTGGCTTTATGTGCTTTATTTGATATTTTTTGCATGACTTCATATATTTCCTCGTATTCCAATACCTCCTTGTCTCATCAATACTATATATTTTCTTCGTTTTTTAACATTATTTCAACTTTGATATTTTGATTATGCAGGCAGTTCATTCAGGAGCAGATCTGGAGGCTGCTATTTCAAATTGCATGGGTTACAAAGCTGAGGTATAGTCAGTTATTTTCATTCTTCAACACTTCCCCGTTTTGTTTAGAAGACATGATATATTAAATCATATGTGATGACTTCAGGGTCAAGGCTTCATGGTTGGGGTGAATATTGATCCTGTTCCTGGTTTGCCTGCTGGTTTTCCGGTAAATTATTTACCATTCCCTTTTTCAGAGTTTTTCTGTTGCTTGTTCCTCTTTTGTTTTGAAGTCTGACAGATTCTCGGTACTGTTTTCAAGTAATGTTGTATATCCTTTTGTACAGAACTTGCTTCAGTTTATCTTGGAACATGTAGAAGATAAGAATGTGGAGCCACTGCTTGAGGTACATAGACCATATATCTTTAATTTATCTCTGGTTCTCTTAATCATTAGACTTTTCTCCTAACTCTGACTAAATGCTATGCAGGGATTACTAGAGGCACGACAGGAACTCCGACCACTATTGTTTAAGCCTCAAAATCGGCTGAAGGATCTTATATTTTTGGATATTTCTCTTGATTCTTCTGTAAGGACAGTCATTGAAAGAGGTTATGAGGAGCTGAATGACGCTGGACCTGAGGTATACATTGAAAGAATATTCTTTTTACCTTCTCGTGATTGATAATTTTTGGGCCAGCTTCATTTTCTGAGGTCAAATTTGAGGAATGTGGTTCCTTAAGCTATTTTGATGTTGATGAATTCCACGCTAAATCAACGTGTCTGAATCTGTGAGACTACCATGAAATAGTGCTTGCCTTGTATAACTGCTAGAGATATTGAAAGAAGTCTATTTTATATTGAAATTGGGCCTAAGGATATTCAAAAGGAAAATGTGTAGTTTTGATGACTCAGAAGAAGCCTGCATCTGGATCAAATAGTGAAATCCATATCTTTTCCAAAAATAGCTCGTGAAATGGACCATAACTTCTTAAGCATCATTTTTTAAGAATATGCTACAAAATGCATAGATATTTAGTGTGCCTTTTCTGCGAAAACTGATTAATTTATTTGCTGATTTCTTCTTTACTATTCTTACCCGTTGTATACTGATGTAACAGTCTGTAACCCTGATGTTGGATTGGAATTAAGTCGAAATTTGCATGTCCTCTTTTTTTTTTTTTTTTTTTTTTTTTTTTTCCGCTTTGTTTGTTAAATATCTGTAATTTATATATGGACTAAATAGGTTGTTTGGGAAGTATCTATTTTCTAACATGTCTTGTTGTTTGTGTGTTTATGCAGAAAATCATGTACTTCATTTCCATGGTTATTGAAAATCTTGCTCTTTCATCAGATGATAATGAGGATCTTGTCTACTGTTTAAAGGTATTTAGTGCACGAAGAGCTTCAATTGATAAAATTTGTTTATCTTTGTCGTTGTTTCTACTATGTTTTATGTAGGAAATTGTTTAGGACTTGATGCATAATTGCAAATTTATTTCTAGATTTTACAAATATATCTTCATTAAATGTACTAAATTTCTACTCACATTTTTGCGAAAACTAAATGTCTACTCACAGTATCTTCCTTTTCTAGTAAAGATTGACCAGTATTGCTCAGGGTGGCTTTGAATAATACAACTAGGATATTGTATTGATAGTTCATATCTATGTGCCTATAGAATAGCCTGACAAATGCTTGTTTCCTTGAGATTCTGTTTTAGGATTGTGGACCATTTTTTTTTCCCTTTCTATCCTTTCTTTGTTTTTGTTATTGTTTCTTCATTTTGCTAGGTATTGATGTGTGTTGATGTGGAAATCTTTTCCTCTACTTATCCTCTTAAAGTAATCTCTCTTCCATTTCCTCACTACACAAATCTTTTATTGTATCCATTTTGATTCTTATAGGGTTGGAAGTGTGCACTTGATAAAGTAAAGAGTAAGGATGAAAATTGGGCACTGTATGCAAAGTCAGTCCTTGACAGGACACGTCTGTCACTTGCAAGCAAGGCAGAGTATTATCAACAAATATTGCAGCCATCTGCAGATTATCTGGGATCACTTCTTGGAGTTGATCAATGGGCTGTATGTCAATTAATGTCCCTCTACCTAGTGTTTTAGTTGTTTAGTTTCGGAATGCACTGAGTTTACCTATCCTTTTGACCTTACTGCAGGTCAGCATATTCACAGAAGAGATGATTCGAGCTGGATCAGCTGCATCTCTGTCTTCGCTCCTTAATAGACTGGATCCAGTTCTTCGAAAGACTGCCAATCTGGGAAGGTTGATTTTAATTCTTTGACTGCAGACTGATTAGTCATGCTGTAGTTTGTATCATCAATATCATCAATTTTTCTGATTTTAAACCTGAACTTTCTCAATCAGTTGGCAGATTATCAGTCCAGTTGAAGCTGTTGGATATGTTGTGGTTGTTAACGAGTTGCTATCTGTCCAAAATAAAACCTATGCACAACCTACTATTTTAATTGCAAATCATGTGAAAGGAGAGGAGGAAATTCCTGATGGCACTGTTGCTCTACTAACACCTGATATGCCAGATGTATTATCACATGTTTCTGTCCGAGCAAGAAATTGCAAGGTTTTGAGTTTTTCCATTCCCCTTTAATATGTTTGACTTTGAACTCGTGTTTCCATCTCGTTTCTTGATGTTTGAGATTATTTCAAATTTAGGTTTGTTTTGCCACATGCTTTGATAGCAAAATTCTCTCTGACCTCCAAGCAGCTGAAGGGAAGTTATTGCGCCTCCAGCCAACATCAACTGATGTAATCTACAGGTAACATAACGTTTTCACACTTTGTCCTCCTCAGAAATGCTGCTTTTCTTGCTGTTATTTATTACTGCTCTCTTTATGTGATTTTCAACTTTTGTTTCTCAGTGAGGTGAGTGAGGGTGAGCTCAATGGGGCTAGCTCAAGTGCGGCAAGCGACAATTCTTTACCATCAATAAGCTTGGTCAAAAAGAAATTTAGTGGTAAATATGCCATAACATCAGAGGAATTTACTGGTGAATTAGTAAGTACTTCTGTTCTATATGAGCTGCTACCATAACACCCACTGCTTACTTTGTCCTTCTTCAAGTGTCATATCAGATATTAGAAAAGTTTGAAGTTTATATCATGATATTTTTCTTTCTGTTCAGGTGGGAGCTAAATCACGTAATATCTCATATCTAAAGGGAAAAGTTCCATCATGGGTTGGAATCCCTACGTCTGTGGCCCTCCCATTCGGAGCTTTTGAGGAAGTCCTTTCATATGGCCCCAATAAGGTGTTTTTCTCTTCCCTCTTGTTAATATCATACAGTGTTCCAGAATATTTGGCTAATTACTTGGATGATGTGGGAAGCAATTAGCAAAATGAGAGGCAAAATGTTGTAAACATGTGGTGGGAAAGTGCAAGCTCGCCCCTTTTCCTCACACCACCTCCTCTCTATGATAATTAATCAAACACATTGTTTAAGAATGATGACAATTTACATTTTTATAGTGGATATGCTTGATTTTTAGGAAGTAACTTTTTTATTTTCCTTCTAATTTTCCACTTCTCTCTTATCTCGTTGAATTTTTTTAGTATTTTATGTTACATTCCCATAGAGTTGAAGTGAGTACCTTTAATAGAGGCAAATTCGCTACTTCACCCATATGAAATCTAGCGATAATCTTATTACTTGTGAATAGTTCAACTGGGCAAAATTTGAAGAGATGGAAGTTGTATTATCATTCTCGTTTTTCGAAGTAAGTTTGTGTGTTTTATATTTCCCATACTGGCAGGAAGTGAATGACAAGTTGAAGATCCTAAAGAAGGAACTAGTTGATGGAGATATTGAAGCTTTAGCAAAAATTCGCAGCACAGTTTTAGGACTTGTTGAACCACCTCAGTTGGTAAGGTCCTTTATGCACCCATCCTTTATATAGTTTTTATGTTTCAGATATCTTGCCTTCTATGCTTTTCTATTACATTGCATATGAGCATTTGATTAGTGGATCAGGATAGTATATACAGGGAGAAATACATTTGAGAATGGTGTTGTGCGACAGCGGAAGCAAAGGTCGAAAACAAACAAGAAAACAATAAAGAAATTCAATGCAAACAATAAGAACAACACCAAGAATTTACGTGGTTCACTATCGATGTGATAGCTACGTCCACGGGCACCGAGATCGAATGATTTCACTATAAACTGCAAAGATTACAAAGATGATTCTTGTATTTCTCAAGAACGGCTCTCACTCTGTCTCTCTTAACCCTAATACTGATATTAGGGAGGTTTTATATTAATCCCTAAAATAAAAGATACTTGGGCAAAAAGATAATAAAATAAGATAACCTAAAACCGCAAAATCCGCGTTCCGTATTTTTCCTTCTCCGCCCGGTCAGACCGGGCAAGGTCTGCCCGATCGGGCGCGAGAAGAAAACTCCATACGAATGCTTCAACGTATCCAACCCCCACCGCCCGGTCAGACCGGGCAAGGTCTGCCCGATCGGGCGAAGGCTCGCCCGGTCGGGCGAAGGCTCGCCCGGTCGGGCGCGAGAGCAGCTTCTTCAACGAATTTGCCAGGCACCTCTTCTTCTTCCGCCCGGTCAGACCGGGCAATGTCCGCCCGATCGGGCGGACAAAGCTACGAAGTACGAGTCACCTAATATACTTATCAACAATCTCCACCTTGACGAGAACTCGTAGTCAGCAAACGACCCCATCAAGACATAGTGAAAAAACATCTCAAGCCAAACCCGATGCAGGACTCATGCATAAGCCATACATCCCGATAAGTCTTCAACCAAGACCCATCACATACTCGTCTCCAAGTATAACAACTCATAATGCTCCACCTGCATCACAAGCCCCGGGCAAGCTCCACCTTAATGCCAACACACCTACACCAGGAGCTCCCCAACTTCGCCCCTCAGGGCCTACTACATCACGTAGTAATCAATATTTAGCAAGTCTAAGCAATGTTTAAACTTGCTCAACGGAACAGGCTTAGTGAAGAAATCAGCCGGGTTGTCAGCAGTCCCAATCTTCTTCACCTTAATCCTCTTGTCAGTACGTAAGAAATGATACCTGACATCAATGTGCTTCGTCCGATCATGGTGTACTTGATCTTTAGCTAAGCAAATCGCACTTAGACTATCACAATACACTGTAGCAAAATCCTGTGCAATACCCAGTTCACCTACTAGGCCTTTGAGCCAAATAGACTCCTTAGCTGCAGAAGTTAGAGCCATATACTCAGCTTCAGTAGTTGACAACGTAACTGATGACTGCAATGTAGACTTCCAACTAACCACAGAACCACCCAAAGTGAACACATAACCAGTCACAGACCTCCTGGTATCCACATCAGCTGCATAATCAGAATCACTGTACCCAGTGACCAAGCATTCCTTACCATTCCCGTACACAAGACCAATATCAGCTGTCCCTCTCAGGTAGCGAAAAATCCTTTTCACCCCTTGCCAGTGTTCCCTCCCAGGTCGAGCCATAAACCTGCTTACAACACTAACAGCATGCGCAATATCCGGCCTAGTACAGACCATAGCATACATCAAACAACCAACCGCGTTTGCATATGGAACTCTAGACATATAAGACAACTCCTCCTCTGATTGAGGTGACATAGACAAAGACAACTTACAACTAACAGTAGTTGGCGTACTTATAGGCTTCGATTTTTCCATCCCAAAACGAGACAGAATCTTTTCAATGTAGCTTTTCTGAGTCAAGAAAAGCTTACCTCTAGCCCGATCCCTGTAGATCTCCATACCCAAAATCTTCCTACCTGCACCCAAGTCTTTCATGTCAAACTCCGAGTTAAGCATCTCCTTTAATCTAGCAATATCAGATTTATTCTTTGTGGCAACCAACATGTCATCAACATATAACAAAAGATAAATCATGGAACCATTATCCAGCTTACTATGATACACACAGCAATCATATGAATTCCTGTCAAAACCTTGTGAAACCATAAAAGAATCAAACCTTTTGTACCACTGTCGGGGGGATTGCTTAAGTCCATACAATGACTTTAGCAATCTGCAGGCATAGTGTTCCTTTCCAGGAGCTTCGAATCCTTCGGGCTGCTTCATCAGAATCTCCTCCTCCAAATCGCCATGAAGGAAGGCCGTTTTAACATCCAACTGCTCCAGCTCAAGATCAAAATGTGCTACAATTGACAATAACACACGGATAGAAGTATGTCGAACCACAGGTGAGAATATCTCAACAAAGTCAACCCCTTCTACCTGACTGAACCCCTTAGCAACTAGCCTAGCCTTAAAACGTATTTGCTCAGTTTCCGACAACCCTTCTTTCTTCTTGTAAATCCATTTACAACCCACAAGCTTCCTCCCTTCCGGTACCTTTACCAGTTCCCACACTCTGTTCTTGTAAAGGGACTGCATCTCTTCACCCATTGCGGCAAGCCATTGCGCAGACTCACTACAACTAATTGCTTGTTTATATGTGGCAGGTTCAAATGACTCTACATCATCAGCTACACTCAATGCATAACCTGTCATCGCATCAACACAGCAATTTCTTCCCTCCATCTCTTCAATCAATCTAACAGGCTTCTTGATAACTCGTTTAGGCATCTCAAGAATGGTGTCAGGTTGACTAGATGACCCCTGATTAGATTGCTCCACCTCATCCCCAGAGTTAGAATGAGTAGGAGTAATCTCAGGTTCAGGAGTACCCGGCACTGGAACATCAGCATCATCATCAATATATTGTACCCGAGGTAAATCAGCAATGGTAGACTGATGTACCTCAAGTACCCCATCTGTCTGTAATAAATTGTCTCCTTCCCTTCTCAAATCTGAAATCTCTGCATTTTTAATTGAATACATGGTGTTTTCATCGAAAGTAACATCCCTACTAAGAATGACCCGACCCTCCGAAGGTGAAAAAATTCTAAACCCCTTCACACCATCCCCGTACCCAACAAAACACCCCTTCTTGGCTCGTGGATCCAGCTTACCCTCAATAACATGATAATAAGCAACACAACCAAAAATCTTCAAATTCGAAAAATTAGGCAACTTACCACTCCAGATCTCAAACGGAATCTTGGAATCAATTCCAGAATGAGGACCCCTATTAATGACATAACAAGCTGTTAACACAGCTTCACTCCAGTACCTCCTCCCAAGCCCTGCATTAGAGAGCATGCATCGGACTCTCTCTAGCAGTGTCTGATTAACCCGTTCTGCTACACCGTTCTGCTGTGGTGTCTTCCTGACAGTATGATGCCGACCTATACCCTCATCTGCACAGAACTGATTAAACTCGTCTTTGCAAAACTCTAGCCCATTGTCCGTTCGTAGCTTCTTGATCTTCCTTCCTTGTCGATTTTCCACCAAAGCTTTCCATTGCTTGAAAACTTTGAAGGCCTCATCCTTTGACTTAAGCAACCTAAGCCATGTGTATCGGGACTTGTCATCAACAAATGACACAAAATAGTGGTAACCTCCCATACCTTCAACTCTAGATGGACCCCAGCAATCTGAATGGATGTAATCGAGCACTGCATCAGTAATGTGAGCACCCTTGCTGAACTTTGACCTGTGTTTCTTACCAAACACACAATGCTCACAAAATTCAAGGTTGGCAACCTTGACCCCGGATAGAAGACCCCTCTTGGACAATAGCTGCATCCCCTTCTCCCCCATATGACCAAGCCTCATGTGCCAAATCTTAGTCATCTCCTGGTGAGATACAGATGCGCAAACCGCAGAACTAGGCAGTGTAACACCCTCAAAAACATAGAGGGTGTTCCTCTTGATACCCTTAAGTACCAACTCAGAACCTCTGAAAATACACAACTCCCCATCTGAAAACACACCATTGTACCCCAATTCATCCAGGGTACCCAATGAAATCAGATTCTTTCCTAAAGCAGGAACATGCCGTACATTAGTCAAAGTTAACCTCCGCCCATCAACAGTCCTCAACCTCATGGAACCAATACCTGTGACCTTACATGGAGCATTGTTACCGACTATAACCATACCCCCATTGCGAGGTTCATATGTATCAAACCAATCTCGACGTGGACACATATGGAACGAACACCCCGAATCTAGAACCCAGTTATCAGATAAATCATCAGACCTAGCAGAACTGACTAATGCTAAATCTTCCTCTGAATTATAGCTCTCATTCGGTTTCTCTTCAACTACAGCAGCCTGGGACTTGTTTTTCCTCACCGGACAATTATTCCTAAAGTGACCCGGTTCTTTACAGTAATAACATGTTTTAGTAGTAGTTTTACTAGATCCATCCTTGCCGTTTCCAGCACCCGACCCAGCATTGTTCCCCTTGTTAAACCCCTTATTCTTTTTAGACTTTCCGGACTTAACAAATAACCCACTACCATTATCCCCATTATCACTCGTAGCTTTCATTCTGAGTTCCCTAGTATGAAGTGCTGCCTTCACTTCTTCTAAGGTTATAGAATCCTTACCAACAACAAAAGACTCTACAAAATTCTCAAAGCTAGACGGTAGAGATACAAGTAAAATCAACGCAGCATCCTCATCATCAATTTTAACATCTAAATTACGTAAATCAAGCAAAATAGAGTTAAGTTTTTCTAGATGTTCCCGTAAGGAAGTACCTGACTGCATCCGGAGGCTAAACAACCGCTGTTTCAGTAATAATTTGTTGGTCAACGACTTAGTCATATACAATGACTCCAGCTTCAGCCACAATCCAGCCGCCGTTTCCTGATCAGCAACCTCCGTGATGATTTGATCATCAAGACTAAGTAATATGGTAGAGTGTGCCTTCTCTTCCATAACTTCTAACTGCGAGTCAGTCGGTCCGTCTCCTGACTCCGAAGTAGTACTCTTTGGAGCCAACGGACGCCATATCTGCTGTTGTTTTAACAGAGCCTTCATCTTAATTTGCCATAGCCCGAAACTATTTTTTCCCGGTAAACTTCTCAATTCTTATTGTTGAATCTCCTGCCATTGTTATCTTCAAGAAACTCTCCAAGGATTGAACCTGAGCTCTTGATACCAATTGTTGTGCGACAGCGGAAGCAAAGGTCGAAAACAAACAAGAAAACAATAAAGAAATTCAATGCAAACAATAAGAACAACACCAAGAATTTACGTGGTTCACTATCGATGTGATAGCTACGTCCACGGGCACCGAGATCGAATGATTTCACTATAAACTGCAAAGATTACAAAGATGATTCTTGTATTTCTCAAGAACGGCTCTCACTCTGTCTCTCTTAACCCTAATACTGATATTAGGGAGGTTTTATATTAATCCCTAAAATAAAAGATACTTGGGCAAAAAGATAATAAAATAAGATAACCTAAAACCGCAAAATCCGCGTTCCGTATTTTTCCTTCTCCGCCCGGTCAGACCGGGCAAGGTCTGCCCGATCGGGCGCGAGAAGAAAACTCCATACGAATGCTTCAACGTATCCAACCCCCACCGCCCGGTCAGACCGGGCAAGGTCTGCCCGATCGGGCGAAGGCTCGCCCGGTCGGGCGAAGGCTCGCCCGGTCGGGCGCGAGAGCAGCTTCTTCAACGAATTTGCCAGGCACCTCTTCTTCTTCCGCCCGGTCAGACCGGGCAATGTCCGCCCGATCGGGCGGACAAAGCTACGAAGTACGAGTCACCTAATATACTTATCAACAAATGGGATCCTAGATTGTGGGCCAGCTAAGGGTGAAAAGGGGAATTTTCTTTGGCAAAATAAGATCCAAGTAAAATAGGGAAAAACTTCATGGAGCAGACTAAAATGCAATTATTAAATTATGCACTATGGAGCATGATGTGGATTAAATTTGCTGGTTAATATTCTTATTATACCTACGTATTCTTTGTCACACTTTCATGTTCTTTTTTTAATGTATGTTATTTTTTTTTTATTAGCGTTATATGTGTGCTCTTTTATGAATAAAGATGAGATAGGTTCTTTTATGTTGCACTAAATTTAAACACAAGCACTGGGTGAATATAATTACCTCTAAAGTTTGGTGTTATAGGTTTTTGTTGTTCATATATATATTCTATAGAGTGTATGAAAAATGAACCTTTTATATTAAAGCATAGCTCAATCTTTTTACAATGATCAGAATATTATAAAATTTCGGATTATGTAGAGAAAGTTATGGTTAATTTCCATATCATAATCATCATCAGTCATATATTGGAAAAAAAAAACTTCGTAGTGAGTACCTAATGTAAATCCGTTCTTTTCAGACTGAAACCTACAATAAATAGGGTAAAATGAGAAGACATATTGAATGCACATGTTTTTAAGCTAAATGCATCTTTTATATCTTTCTGTAAAATAATAATAAAAAAAGGATCATCAGCTTGAAAACAAAATTACATCATTCTCATTGTTTCCTTCCCTTTTTATGTATATCTATGTTACTATGTGTGCATGTGTGTGTTAGAGATATCGGAAAATATATGTGTGATATATTTTCCGTAGATATCATTTAAGAGAATAATATATTTAATTAGGATATTTATGTTAAGATATTATTTTGAGAATATATCTTTAGGGTTTATGGTTAGGCGTATATCTTTTAGGAAGATTGTTTATAAATACTCAAACTGTTCTTGTATGCATGTGTGTGCATTCAATATGTTAGAGATATCACACATATATTTTCCGATATCTCTAACAGTGTGTGTCTTAATTTGCACTCTACATTCCGGGAGAATTGATATACCACCAGATATCACTAATGTCTCAAGTATAGGTAGTAGCCTCTCTATAGAATAGAGGTGGTAGCCTCATGTTGTCTCTTGACATTTCATTCTCCTTTTTTTTTTTTTTTTCTGCGTACTTTGTATGAAAAACTCTTTCTAGTCATTTTATTAAGTTATGTATGAAATGATTGTTGAACAAAATTACGATGTAGGTTGAAGAGCTTAAAAGCAAGATGAAGAGCTCTGGAATGCCATGGCCTGGGGATGAAGGTGAGAAACGCTGGCAACAAGCATGGACAGCAATTAAAAAGGTGAGACACATTTTGTTTTCAGCTGGTGGTTCTGCCCTTTCATTAGAGGATCATCGATTCATCGTCCAATTCTATTTTGGTGCCTTTTCTACTTTGATCGAAAATTTATTGCATGAACCCAAACCTTGTTCCCATCCCTCACAACAATCAATTGCTATTCAAATTCCTTTATACTTCCCATTCTATGTTCATGTTCAATATTCTGAAGGAGGATAAATTTTGTCTTGTATGCGAAATCGAAATATGTCTTACAGGTTTGGGCTTCAAAGTGGAACGAGAGAGCATACTTCAGTACAAGAAAAGTTGGGCTGGATCATGAATATCTCTGCATGGCTGTCTTGGTTCAGGAAATTATTAGTGCTGATTATGCGTTTGTTATTCACACAACAAATCCTTCTTCTGGGGATTCATCTGAAATATATGCTGAGGTAATGCAGCTTCTACCTCTTACGTGTATCCATTAGGAATTATCAGACCTTAATTGATAAATAATCATGTTAAAATCTCTTATTTGGTGTAGGTTGTGAAAGGACTTGGAGAAACTTTGGTTGGGGCCTATCCTGGCCGTTCTTTAAGCTTCATCACCAAGAAAAGTGATCTCAACTCGCCAAAGGTTACTTCAAGTACCTTTTTTTATTATGTCCTTACAGAGTATACTCTATGAAAGAATGCTAGTTTCTCAGAGAACACTAACAGTTGCTTGAATATGTCTTTAATAAGTATACTTTCTACAGGCATGCATATAACATTATTATATAACTAGGGGATACACATTGTTTCCTTATATTAATATCCAATTTAAATGGGGGTATAAGAATAAAAACTTATCTTGCTATCCAATAAATGAAGTATGCATGCTCATCAAAAGAAAGAAATTGGACTGAACACTGACGAGTTTTAATATTGTAGGTTTTGGGATACCCAGGTAAACCTATTGGCCTCTTCATAAAACAATCTATCATTTTCCGATCTGATTCAAATGGTGAAGATCTTGAAGGTTATGCTGGTGCCGGACTCTATGACAGGTATATTGCTAATATAAACTCTGCATTCCTGAATAATCTTCCTGATCATCTTTTATGGACCTTTTAGCTTTCCCAAAACAATTGTACTGTTTCCTTCTTAAGCATAATGTACAAGTTACTCTCTTCATCACTGCAACCTTTATATTGTCTCTGATTTCAATACTTTTCTTGCTATTTTTTTTTTTTTTGATTTGTGGCCACTTTTCTAATCTAAATATTTTTCTTATTCCCTGAGATAATAGGGAGTAATGAGATTATTCAGGGACCGAGGGAGCTCGGTCTTTGAATTTAACACCGAGCACTTCTTGGTTTAATCTCCGTATACTAATAGATCCAGGAATTTAAATTGCGCAAGAGCTTTTGATATGCTCTTTAGGAAGTGTAGCAACTTGTTTAAGTTACTTCAATTGGTATGTCTGTCCATTTTTAAATTACTTTTGATGCTGACATCAGGCAAATCTTATTCCTGAACAGTGTTCCAATGGATGAAGAAGAGAAAGTTGTGCTAGACTACTCAGTCGACAAATTAATGAACGACAGCAACTTCCTTCAATCAGTGCTGTCAGGCATTGCAAAGACAGGAAGTGCAATTGAGGAGTTATACGGTTCTCCTCAAGACATCGAAGGTGTTGTCAAGGATGGGAAGATATATGTTGTACAAACCAGACCACAGATGTAATTAATCATTTCTTGCCTCTTCTCCCAGAGAATCGCCATCTAGGCATACTGTGTCTCAGCACCATGAGAAAATTAGTTTGGAATGCAGGGCAACGGAAAAGCTTGCAATTGAAGTTATAATTGAAGAAGAAACTTGTGAACAGACGACGCAGAACTCAGAAGAAACGAGGCAAGTTGAACTAACAAGTCTAAAACATTTACAACATCTGTTTTCCTTGATCAGAAAATGTGTAGGCTTTTGCTGATGGAAAACAGATCGATTGACTGTCAAGTACAATAAGGAGAAGAACAGTTAGCAGTATAAAAAAATCTATGTTAAGCGAAAAGAGTAGCAATAAGAAAAAGGCTAATAATATTCTGTAGCCTTATTATTACACAGAATTATGTATAGCAATAGAAACTTGCCAAAATGGCATATGTTCATCTTATTCATGGTCGTGTTACGAATAATAATACCAGGATTGATATTAAATAAAAGTATTCTTTAAATTTCTAGTTACTGATATAACGATGTATACACAATTACATTTGAGTTTATACAATATAGTAGTAAGAACATGTGGTTAAATTTACAATGTAAAAAGCTCAACCACTTAAAAGCCATGTAACTCCCCATAAAGCGAGATAAAGTCAAACTAGTAAAAATGTGTGGTTAAATTTAGGGCTTTAATTTCAGTTCAGTTCAGATCAGCTTTAAACAGTTCAGTTGAGTTTATTTTCTAATTTCATTCTCTCATAAATAATTCATTTTAGTTCTATTCAATTTAGTTTAGTCTCAATCAGTTCAGTAAATCAAAACAGGTTCTTAATGTATTATAAATATTAAGCAAATCAAACTATTACAAGTACTACAATGCAAAAAGGTCAACCACTTAAAACTTAAAAGCCATATAACTCCCCAGAAGATTCCATTAAAAAAACTAGTTAAAGTGTAAAACGTAAACCATTTTATGTGGAAGAATGTTTATTGCCAACAATTACAATAGGAAAGAAAGGTAATGCTATATGCAGCCCTTAGGGTTGCATATATTTTTCTCTTAATATGAATTGGGTGGGAGTTAAACAAGTTACGAGTACTAATCCCACTGGAGATTGGAGAGTGAATTGAGAAACTCGTTTTATTATTGCGTTTGTTTTTGGATAATTTGATAATTACCACCATTTATAGTAGTCAAAATTGAAATTACCACCTCAAGTTTGTTTTTTTTTTTTTTTTTTTTTTTTTTTTTTTTTTAAATTACCACCTACTTTTTTTCCAAAACTTTTTAAACTCTCACCTGTTTGACAAATGACGTCATCATGGAGCCCAATTATGCAATTATAACTTGTGTTTTCCTAATAAAAAAATCAAGAAACCTAGCTTAGGTTAGGTTGTGTTGTGATCTGGGCCAGCATTATGGACAACTCACATGTGAGGGGGAGTGTTGAGCCATGAAGAAAACCCACATGTGAGTGAAAGCGTTGTCCCACATTGAAAGTGTATAAAAGTAAAGAGAAATATTGGGATGTGTATCCCACATTGAAGAAAAGAGAAAATCATGTCCACTTTATAAGGCTAAGGGACTACTTCCCTCATTGCCATATTGTTTTGAGGTGGAACCTCCTTATTCGTATAAAGTGGACATTTGTGACGGGTGTAGCCTAGACCCGTTTATCATAGTAATGTGAATTACCTTATACATGTACTATATAAAGCCCTAACACTCTAAATGAAAATACTAATTAATACACTTATCATACTTTTAAAGGGTTAAACAAAGCTTGTTTATAGTTCCATACAAAAATGATACATTTCCCTGGTGAGACAAAATGTCGTATTTATACTATACATTGTAATATGTATAATGTATGTATATAAATATATGATATAATATACACACTTTTTACTATAAAAAAGGAGATTACCCTTATCCAAGTCTTCACTCACCACTTATTTCTTATCTCTTTCTACCTTCTTTCTTACTCAAAAAACCAAGCAAAAACTTCATTAATTCGGCCACCATGTTCCAATATAACCAAGAAAATCAACTTGTCAATCTTCACCTTCGAGAAAGACATGAGGATGATAAGGTGTACTTCTACATTGCGGCACAAGTGGTCCTCCTCCTAGCCGCATTAATTTACTTACTAATTAACAAGTGAAGTCTGAAATTAATTACTTCGGATGAGCAGGGTAAAAATGCATGTAGTTTTAGCTGTACTTTGATTTTTTGTAATTTAGGAGTTTAGAAATACAAATTGTAACATGTATTTCGGAAAATAACTTAAACAATTGTCATTAAGTTTATAAAAATGCCTTATCATATAATTGTGTTATTATCACACGTATTAAAATAACAGTTTCTTTTAATAGAAAAATAATAACAAAAATAACAATTGTAATAATAATAATAATAATAATAATAATAATAATAATAATAATAATAATAATAATAATAATAATGGAAAAGAAAAATCCAACCTTTGAGTGGTCTTCTCATAAAATCCAACCTTTATACTCCACCTTTTTTGATATGTACATTTGACCTTTAATTGGTTAAACAATTTTTTTTTTTTTTTTTTTTTTAAATTCTCACTCCTCTCTACACCACCACCACCTCTGCCACCACTTACCCCACCCTACCCAAACCCAAAACCTGTCAATTACTATGAAATTGGGGCAGCCCAAACAACCTCCTTCTACCTCCCCATCCCTTTTTAATGCCCACCATAACCACCACCACATCATCTCCCTCATCCAAACCCGACAACTGCATCTAAAGGGTTTCGAAATTGGGGCCGAAAATATGCAATTGAGGGTTGAATTTTTCATTTCCATTTTTCCTAATAATAATAATAATAATAATCATCGAAGGATTAAAATTTGGTGTCTATAAAATGACAAAAACCTAATTATACTTCGTAATAAAGACAAACCTTTTATGAGTAGCCTCACTAAAAATTAGAGGCGGTAGCCTCATCAATGATGAGTCATCATGTTGTCTTGTGACATATTATTCTCTTTTATATGAGCTAGGTAACCTGTTATAAACTTATAATAGATTGTTGACTTCTGTTGACCAGTCGTAATCTGTTAAAATTGAGAAAAACATCCTCTAAAATTGAGATTATTCCAAAATAATCAAAAGTTGGAATTATTTAAATTAAATGGCCTAAAGTTATGATTATTAAGACCAATTTTTCCTACTTGTATTAAATATGAAATAGGTTAAAAGGGTAGAAATATGAAGAGGCTAAAGTTAGTTATTATATAGCCTTACTAATGTTATTAGGATCTTGCTAACGAACGCACCCGGGGTGTTGGATAAGCATTTAAAATATCACCTAAAGTGGTATTAATTTGGAAAAGCATGACAAAATCACGCGTCCATCGGTGTAATTAATGTTAATTTTAATTTTAATATCTCTACTTTTAGCTAGATTATCCAACGCCCTGATGGCGTTCGTTAGCATTTGCCATGTTATTATACAGATTTAATTATGCATTTGCAAATCTATACTAATATATTAAAAGACGTTTATAGAATCGTCAATGTGCCACGTAGAATCCTCCAAATTACGCCATGTCAGTTCAAAAACATTTCAAGATGTCATGTCAGTTACAACACCTTCGTTACGCCATGTCACCGAAGCCTTCCAAAAGGGAGGTTTGATAGGTACCTGGACAAACATATTAAGGGGCATAAAAGACATTTTGTATGAAATTTACCCATCTCTCTCCTCCTTTCTCTCACCCCCATGTGCTGAATTTAAATGTACTATTGGGTGATTAATAGTATCACTAGATGATCAAATAGTATCATTGAACATTCAGTGGTACTATATATTCATTCAATAATACTGTATATTCATTCAGTGGTACTAAATACATGTAGAAATGGTATCATTACATAATCATTGATATTACTCCCTCCGTGTTTTTTTAAGTGATACATATTGACTGGCACATAGTTATAGGCAATTTAATTGACTTAAATAAAATAAGAGGTAAGTGGGGTAGTGGAGTATTAAAAAATTGTTAAAGAAATATAGTGGGGTTAATAGTTTATTGAAAAGTAATGAATGTGAGAGAAAAGATATAATAAAAAAGTAGTAGTGGGTTTGGGTGGGGGCCATGAGAGGAGAGAGATATAATATTTTAATGTATTGTTTTGCCAAAAAAGGAAATGTATCATTTAAAAAAACACGGCCGGAAATGGAAAATGTATCACTTAAAAAAACACGGAGGGAGTATATAAGTTTTTAGTGGTACATTTAAAACTGGTCCCACGTGCCCATCTCTCTCCTCCTTTTCTCTCACCCCCGTGTGCTTCACAATAATTTTCAATATTTTAAGGTTTGATATGTATTTACAAATACATATCAAACCTACATTTGTACTTTCTCCCATTAAAAAAAACACACACACATTCATTCAAAGAAAAAAAAGACAGGTTGGCATAAAGGCATTGTCCGTATTAATGATCAATCTAAGGCGGGTACTAAATTACCTTGACAACTTGACTCTTTATTCCCTATTACAAAAAAAAAAAGTTTGCCTACACAAAGACAATGAACTTGTTTGGTAGATGGCTTTACATTGCCTTTTGGATTGACTTTGGCTTTTGGATTTTTCATTTGGTCAAACATCTAAAATTTTTGTTTGGTAAATGGCTTTTTTTCAACCAGCTGAAAAGCTGGCTTTTAAGCCAAAATGGAAAAGCTACTTGGAGTAACTTTTGGCTTTTGGCTACCTAAGTTACTAATACATCTCACATCCAATTTTACCAAACATGTTTTTAAACTAATAAAAAGTCAAATAGTCAACATAAAATCCAATACAAATAGCCAGTCAAACCAGCCGATAGCCAATAGCCACCAGCCAATTGTCATAGAAGGCCAATTGCAAAATACAAAATCCATAAAAAAAAAAAAATACTCCCATTATACAATTACAAAAGTAGCAGCCCGGGACAACGCTCGGGCTACTCACTAGTTAGAATGAGATATCGTCAATACGGGAGTTAAGTGAGGTTTTAATCTAGAATGATTGTAAGAGTAGTCCACATGCATGCACCAACCATATGTTCATTATGTTGGTTATTAGTCTTTCTTCACATACACATGGAAAATTTTCATCAATAACTTTATAATGACTTTAGATATTATAACTACAAAGTCAACTTCATTAATGATTATTGTTAATATCCCTATCAATAAAATTAAGCTCAAAAATAAAGAAACTTGTATATACACATTAAAAAAAGAATTCACTTGGCTTGACTACGTGTATTGAGTTCGTTGAATGAATCTATCTATCAAAGGTGGACGGTGAGTTTATAAATAGTGATACATTAGAATTTATTTTAATTTTACAAGTATTTTAACTAGTAGTATTAAACAAAGACGAGATTATTGTAGTGCTGTCAACTTTCCCTTAATATAAAAAAATTTAATCGGGTTAAGTTCAAGTTGATCAACAAAAAGAATAAATAAAAAATATGAATGTTGTATAAATATGGACATGAATATACACGAAGCATTACTACAAATTGAAACATCAAAATAAAAGGCTATCAAATATTAACTTGAATTAACGTTTGTTTGTTATTATGTCAACCACAGAGGCTAAGATGGTCGATTTAAGGCATCAGTCAAAAGAACTACCACAAAGTTTGGGTGAAAATCCATCAGAGGATGCCCTGAAATCATGGTTTTCCAACTACGGGTGGGTGAAGATATGCGAAGTCCAAAATAAATCCGGCAACAAAATCACCTTTTACAACCCGTACAAAGACGACGCCACGGGCGATATAGCCCCCGGAAAATCAGAATCCAAAAAGAGCAAAGGCTTCCTTCCCTTGGAAAGCTATTCTAAGAGGTACACCATCAAATACTTCAATACAAATTTCAGGGTGTGGAAGACCTTGTCTATCAAAGACCTCGATCATGATTGGTTGATAAACTTTGACCAAGACGGGGTTGATGAAGACACTCGTGAGCTTCGCCCATATAGTGAACTGGATATCGAAGCTAATATTAGCCTCATTGTGTATGATACCGGGTATAAAATTTATAATTGCGACCTTAAAGTCGATGTAGCAAGTTTAAGATTTAGCACGCGGCCTTTACATTAATAAGTGTTACAGATAAGATATGTTTACGAAAATATCAATAATGTTACACGAATATGATATAGGACTGATAAACACATCATCATATCTATGAGCGTACGTGGATCATATTATTATGTTTTCTTCTAGTAACCAATAAATTGCAAGATCATGCATGTTTATAGGTCATGCATTTATTGTACTATATGTTTGTTTCATTGTTTGGGTTTTGTTTCTGTCTGGATCTGATCACCCAAGAGTACGAGCCTGAGATCCTGATACTCCTATCGGCAAGCTGAGAACCTACACAGTAAAGAGAAGTTAGCTAACCCCGGGGTGATCCGGGGATAACCACTCCAATGGTAAAGTCAGAAAGTGTTTAAGAAAAAAGGAAGATAAGTATGAGAGAGAAAGTAGAGAGAGAGAGAGAGAAAGAGTGTAATTAATGCCCTCATTAATGAGGTCTTACCTACTATTTATAATGATCTTCCTTGACAGCTGGCTCTCAGCCATGTAAGGCTTCTTGAGCCAAGTGTCAAGTGTTTGTTGCCATGTGTCAAATACTGACTGGCCGACATGTCTGCCCTGTGGAACATATCAGCTTATTTATCAGCTGAACTAGATTAAGGCCCATATTATAAAAGATGTCAGCCCGTTCCACATATCTTCCCATACAACTAGTCCCCCAAGTGAGGACGTTCGTTTACTTGAACGATGTTCTCACTTTTAACTATTTAAATTATGATATGTTCAGGCTTTCATTTCATGCACCTTGTCGAGCATTTTAAAGAGTGTATGAACTGGAATATCTAGGATTATTTTCAAAATTTTAATTAAAGTTATTATTATGTTCTTCTTGTACGTATAAAAACTCCGTTTCCTCCCCCAAGTGACCTTGTGTGCCGTAAGCAGACAAGGTCTACTTTAGAAAATATAAATCGGGAGCAGAAAAAACTCTGTTTTCTCCCCCAAGTGACCTTGTGTGCCGTGAGCAGACAAGGTCTACTTTAGAAAATATAAATCGGGAGCAGAAAAAACTCCGTTTTCTCCCCCAAGTGACCTTGTCTGCCGTAAGCAGACAAGGTCTACTTTAGAAAATATAAATCGGGAGCAGAAAAAACTCCGTTTTCTCCCCCAAGTGACCTTGTGTGCCGTAAGCAGACAAGGTCTACTTTAGAAAATATAAATCGAGAGCTTAAAAAACTCCGTTTTCTCCCCCAAGTGACCTTGTGTGCCGTAAGCAGACAAGGTCTACTTTAGAAAATATAAATCGGGAGCTAAAAAAACTCCGTTTTCTCCCCTAAGTGACCTTGTGTGTCGTAAGCAGACAAGGTCTACTTTAGAAAATATAAATCGGGAGCAGAAAAAACTCCGTTTTCTCCCCCAAGCGACCTTGTGTGCCGTAAATATAAATCGGGAGCAGAAAAAACTCCGTTTTCTCCCCCAAGTGACCTTGTGTGCCGTAAGCATACAAGGTCTACTTTAGAAGACATTTGGGAGAGACTTTATGCCGGCGTTGTTAAATTTTATAAAATACCGCCGGAATCTATTAAGTGGAAGTTGAGGGGTTACCTTTTATTTGGGCTGGAAAATGTAGGTTAAGTGACACGTGTTGTTTATCCTGCCGTTGCTTTTTGAACTGTTACTCTCATTTCGTCCGTTGGATCTCTGAACCGCCTTTCACTTCAACCGTCTCCTCAACTTCCCCCTTTTTTTATACTCTCCCTTTTTTTTAGGTTTATCTTTTCTTCTTCTCTAAATACGAGCGATCATCCCTTGGTTTTTATCAGTCACCTACTAACAAATTTTCAGCGTCTTTTAGCATTCTGCTTCTTTGCGCCAGTTACACAACATCCTTTTCATCATTTGTCGCTTTTTTCGCCTCTCCTGCATTCACTATTCTCCAAAGGTATTTTCAAACTCTAATTTTTATTTTGCATGTTATTTTTGCTTGCTCGATTTTTGGGGTATCACTAATACTAAGTTATTAAAAATGTCTGAAAATAGCAAAGAGGAAGATTTGCCTAACCTTAGCAATGCTAGGCGTCGTTTAATTAGACAATCTTTAGGTAAAGATGTCGGTAGGGATCAGGGTAATTCATCATCTTTATCCGACAACATTGACTACCCTTTCGACCCCCTAACCTCTGAGGAGAAAAGGCGTGCTTACATTCGCCATAAGGTTATTGCTTTTTGTGAACAGTATATAAATCCAAGCAACCCTAATCTCCCTGCCGATACTGAAATTCTGGACGTTGAGCCTGTTAGTGTCCGTTATCATTTACGTAGCTTTGCTGAGGATCAGCATTTTGACCAGTACGGCTCTAACGTTGGCAATATAGGTGTAAGCACTATGCCGAGAGTAAAGCGTGATGTTGCTGTTGCCGAGGAAGCTGAGTCTAGTAGAAAACCCGGTCAGACTCAAGTTGTAAGCTCTTCTAAATCGGGTGATAAGGAAGTTCCTTTAGACCCCCAAGCAGATCAATCGTCGCCTGTGCATGAATCCGCTGTTAACTCCGTTGAAGGCGATGATGAGGTTGAGACTGACAGTGACAACTTTGATAGTAGGGACAATGTTATTGTCTTAACCTCTGAGGTTATCCAGGAGGAGAGCCTGGACGAAGGGTACAATTTCGAAGCAGATGACGCGGAATTCCGACAACCTCTTGTCCTGGCTGATAACGGCAAAGTTGCTAAGGCAAAGGTAAATGAAACCTTTAGGAAGACAACACTTGGAAAATATTATTTCCGTAAAGCCAAAACTTTTTATAACCTTCCAGATGAGTATGAATTGGCTATCCCTCCATCTGGATCTTCAGTGCTGGATTGTCCGGCAGGTTGCGTTGCTGTTTACGCAAAGCATTTTGATTTCGGACTTCGTCTTCCTCTCCATCCTTTCATTGCTAAAATTTTAAAGGCCTGGAATGTTTGTTTAGTGCAATTAACTCCTCCCACTATTCGTGCTGTTATTGCAACGGTGTGGGTCATGTTGTATAGAAATTATCCATTGACTCTTAATGCATTTAGACGATTGATTACTTTAAAAAGAGATGGTCAATCGGAAGGGTGGTGGTCCTTGTATACTCAACCTCGTAAATACACCGTCCACCCTAAGTTATCAAGCTGTAAAGGCTGGCAAGGCAAGTTTTTCTTCATGTCCGTTCCTGATGATTTTCCACTCAGGAGAACATTTTTCCGACCTCACCCTCGGTTTGATACTATTCCCGAGAGAGATCTCGATAAGCATGAACGCAGGGCGGTTAACCATTTTGATATTTTGGAATCTGATAATGGTGACGGTAAAATCCGTCTAACCCCTAAGGTGTGGGTGCCGAATGTGAGTTATATTCTCGGCAACGCACCTCTATCACATGTCGGTCTCTGCTGGACTGACCTCCATGGTACTAACTTATTTATGTCTAATATCTTTGCATTTTCCCTCTCTTTTATTTCGGAATTATTGTCGTATTCTTCTTTTATCTAGTTTAACATTTTATTTATCAATATTTTAGGTATCGACAAGTTGGATAACAAACAGCTCGGGTTGTCAGCTGAAGGAAACAGAGTTATCAGACGCTGCCCTAAAGCCTCCAAACCTTCTTACGACACCCTTGCTACCTATTGTAGCCGCGCTTCTATCGTTAGTGCTAAAAGAAAGGCTGAAGAGATGGCTGATGATAGCGCAAAGAGAAGAAAGTTGTCCTCTCTTGCTAATCGGCGCGGCGGCGGTGTTAGGGTTAACAGCCCTAGGCGATCTGATGGTGCTACCACCAAGGCAAACCAAGCCAAGGACAAGGAATTGCCCCCTTCCCCAAAGATTCAGGACAAAACGGTGGTTCAAAGTACCGCAGCGTCCATCAAGAGGGTGACGGATGGGTTGAAGATTGAGGATCTTACTAACACACCCGAAACTCCTCCTGCTCAACCTCCTACTTTCGGTCAACTTATAACTCAAACTATTCCTACTGCTACTGGTGGTTCTGATACCAGCGTTCCGGGTCTTGTTTATCGAGACAGGCAATGGATTGAACGCCCTAACGGGAGATTTCCTGAAGAGGTTCTTAAAGGGTTTACTGCCCCTTCTGGCCATTCTGGAGAACGATGGCAGCCCACCATTGATGCATGCCGGAATGAATCAATGATTACAGATGACCCAATGCAAGGTGGGACTCTTGGATATCGGCTGTTGAGTAACCTTACCCTTCCAATGGATAGGCCTGCTGGTGCTATTGGTCCTCTTGCTGCTCTCCATATGCATAATATGATGAAGGTATGTACCAAAATCATTGCGTTTGTTACTTTTGTTTTTATATACACTCATCATTTTCATTTGTGTCTTTTGTATAATTTTATTTCTTATTACACATTTATTAATATAATTCTAACTCACACCCATCTTGCCCTTATTTAGGCTGTTATGTCTGGTACTGAACTCGTAGAGATGTACCGATATTATCAGGAAAAACATCATCAATCCTCTACCAGTCAGAATGCGCTGCAAACGGCCTTAGATAATGCTGACAAGGCTTTAAAGAAGCTGAAGGAAATTAAGGCAAAAGATGACCTTGAGATGACTGCTCTCAGGACAAGAGCTAATAAAGTCGAAAGTCTTGAGCTAGAGGTTCAACAGCTTAAGACTGAAATTGCTGAGAAAAATCAGGCCATTGAACGCCTTCCTACCCTTGAGAAAGATCTCAATGACGCTAAGGCTTGTATCAGCAACCTTGAAAACCAAGTTCAGGGATTGGAGGCCGACAAACCTGCGGTCCGACAGAGAGAAGTTAGCTGTTACCTGGCTTCTCGGGAATTTTGCAGTCGGCTCCAAGATCGCTTTGACGACGGATGGACTGCAGTGCAAAGGTGTATTGTTCATGCCGCTGGCTGGAAGAAAGAGGATTGGGCTAAGGTTGAAAAGGCTTTTAACGAGGAAGCTTTCAAGATCCCTTCAGGCTTTGAAGAACAACAGTTTTCGGACGAAGATCTTTTCAACCTAGAGCCCAGCGGTGACGACGATATCAAGGATCCTAGCATACTAAACTCCCCAACTCCCGAAGATGCACAAGCTTAAAGGGGCGGGCAGTCATCACCGACATCTTCCTGTGGTTCTAGCATAATTGGGCCTTATCAGCTATAGCCTGATATGTAAATTTTTACTTTTGTTCAGAACTGTTTTTTGACAATGCTGTTTTATCGGCATATACCCTTTTTGTGGTGATGCTTGTCAATTGTCATCTTTAACTATTATGAATACTCATTTGCACCTTTAATCATTATGCTATAATAATTATTCACGTCCGTAAATTTTTTATTTAACAACTTTTACCATCCACCATAGTAATATCAGCATTATAGCAGTACCAGCAATTACCGTTTAACATGTAAATTTGTATATGATATCTAACTCTTTTATAGTAATATTAGCATTATAGCAGTACCAGCAATTACCGTTTAACAAGTAAATTTGTATATGATACTTAACTCTTTTACCCCCCCTAGTATGCATATTTCCTTTAGGAATTATGTACACTAGGAAATGATACGCGTTGCTGGTTCAGAGTACAACATCGGTCACCTACTGCTATGATTTTTCAGCCAGTTAGGTACCCTCTCGGCGATCACTTTCTGAGTTACGCCTTACATTGGCGTGTACCCGAATTGATTTTGCCGGTATTATATTTTGAACCAACAACCTCGTGAGTTAATGTATACAACTGATCAGGCTGTAGGTTCATCAACTTCACGGAAGCGGTTTTGAGTTGTCCGTCCCATTTAACGATGTACTGCTAAATGGAGGATGCCTATTTCCAACACATGTCATTTGAATATTTTTTCATTCATCACTGACATCTTTATTGATATCAGCTTCATATCGTTGAAAAGATTTATACATTTCTATACATAGTACTTCTTTAGCACCGCTGAGTTCCATACATTTTTTAGCGGTGCTCCATCCATTGTCTCAAGATAAAATGATCCTTGGATGATTACATCTCTAATCCGATAAGGTCCTTCCCAATTTTCCGTGAGCTTTCCATTTTCATTTCCCTTTCATGTTGCTGCTGTTCTCCGTAGAACCAGATCACCTTTATTCAACGGCCGATAACATACCCTTTTATTATATGCCCTTGACATTCTTTCTTTGAATGCAGCCGATTTAACAACTGCTTTCTCTCTTACTTCTGGCAAAAAATCCAACTGTTGACGCAATATCAAATCATTCTGATCTTCACAATAGTGTTGGACTCTAAATGTTGGCAATCCTACTTCTGCCAGTATCACTGCTTCTGTTCCAAATACTAAAGTGTAGGGCGATTCAGCTGTTGCTTCTCTTATCGTGGTCCCGTTTGCCCACAATATTTTCGGTATTAAATCTGCCCATAAACCCTTTGCATCTTCAATCTTCTTTTTAATTGCCATTACGATTTGCTTATTTGCTGCCTCTGCCTGGCCGTTAGACTGCGGATGGCATACTGCTGTATAAGCAAACTTTACTTTGTACATTGTCAAAAGATCTTTGACTCGCTTACAATCAAACTGGGTTCCATGATCAAAAACCATTGCCATTGGCAGCCCAAATCTCGCGAAAATATTTTTCAATATGAACTTCATCACCTCTGATGCCATTATCTTTGCTACTGGTTCTGCCTCAATCCATTTTGTAAAGTAATCTATTCCTACTAATAGAAATTTCCTTCCACCCGTGGCTGACGGAAACGGTCCAACTATATCCATTCCCCATTGGGCAAAAGGGATCGGATTTAATATCGGCATCAGGTCATTGGGAGGCAGGTTGATAGCCGGGGCGAATTTTTGGCACTTTTCACACTTTTTCACATAAGCTACAACATCTGCATTCATTGTCGGCCAGTAATACCCCCTTCTCATTGCTTCCCTGGACAGAGCTCTTGCACTGAGATGGTTACCACAACTGCCCTCATGTAATTCTTCGATCAACCTTGCAGATTCAAAGTCCCTTATGCATCGCTGTAACGGCAATGAAAATCCCCTTTTGTACAACTGACCTTGGTACATGACAAATCAAGCACTGTCTTTTCGCAGCTTTTTTTATTCTCCCTTATTTATCGGCAGCGCCCCATGAAGAAGGTATGCTAGTATTTTATCATACCATTGAGAGCCGTTATCAATACACAACACTTCTTCTGTCACTTCGTCTATGCTCTTTTGCTTTAAGACTTCTACCATGACTGTTCTCTCCATGTCATTAAAGCTCGAGCTTGCCAACCTTGCCAAGGCATCTGCTTGAGCAATTTTCATTCTTGGTACCAACGTAATTTCAAAATATTGCAACTGCGTCGCTAACTGCCTCACCTTCTCCAGGTGTCTCACCATGGCTGGCTCTCTTGTCTCATATTCCCCACTATACTGGCTTGATACTAACTGGGAATCAGTTGTTAAAACTAACCGCTTTGCTTCCACTGCTATTGACAACTAAATCCCAACAATTGCAGCTTCGTACTCAGCCTCATTGTTTGTGGCTTTGAATTTAAATTTCATGGCATATTCAAATATCTTCCCATCTGGCGCTGTTATCACAATTTCGGCCCCTGTCCCCGTTGCTGTGGCTGAACCATCAACCGATACCTGCCATGTTCCCAACTCTTCTTCTTCATCAGTGTATGTCGTCTCCACAATAAAATCCGACAACGCCTGGGCTTTGATTGACGTTCTAGGCCTGTAATTTATTTCATATTCCAATAACTCTACTGCCCACGTTAACAATCTGCCTGAAGTATCCATTTTATGCAGCGACTTTTCCAACGGATGATTTGTTAATACATCTATTGGATGGGCATCAAAATAAGGCCTTAACTTTCTGGCTGCTATCACCACTGCTAGTGCCATTTTTTCTATCACTGGATATCTACGTTCAGCCGCATTCAACACATGGCTAACAAAGTATATTGACATCTGTTGTTTCTTCCTCTCCACCAGTAGAACGGCTGCCACCGTTTTTGGCGACGCCGAGATGTATAGCTGCAGCAATTCTCCCTTCTCAGGCCTGGCTACTGTTGGAAGAGATCTAAGATGATTTCTCACCACTTCTAGTGCATCACCCTGTTCTTTTCCCCACTCAAATGTCTTATTTCTCCGTAACACCATGAAGAACAGAAGCGCTTTATCAGCCGATTTACTGATGAACCTAGTTAACCCCGCCATTCTGCCAGTCAACCTTTGTATATCACGAATGGTTTTCAGCTGTTTCATCTGAAGTACTGCATTCACCTTATCTGGGTTTGCATCTATTCCTCGCTCACTAACCATAAAGCCCAAAAACTTTCCCGATCTGACCCCAAACACACATTTCTCTGGGTTCAACTTCATCTGATATTTTCGCAGCGTCTCAAATGTTTCCGTCAAATCTGCTATATGATCTTTTTTCTCCTTACTTTTTACTATTGTATCATCCACGTACACCTCAACATTTCGGCCCTTCTGCTTCTCAAATATCTTATCTACCAACTTCTGATACGTCGCCCCTGCATTCTTCATCCCAAACGGCATTGCCTTGTAACAATATACACCAGCATCTGTTATAAAATCTGTCTTGGCCCTGTCGGCTTTGTGCAGGCTGACCTGATGATAACCCGAGAACGCATCTAAGAAACTCAGCATAGCATGACCTAAGGTTGAGTCTACCAGCCTATCTATCCGAGGCAGTGGGTAGCAATCCTTGGGGCAGGCCTTATTCAAATCTGTGAAATCTACACACATTCGCCACTTCCCTGTTGGCTTTCTTACCATCACTACATTCGCCATCCACTCCGGATATGTGCAAGGCTCAATAAACCCTGCCGCTAAGAGCTTGTTTACCTCGGATTGAATTGCCTCTATCTTTTCTGTTGAAAAGTTGCGCTTCTTTTGCCTTATCGGCCTGAATTTTCAATCCACATTCAACTTGTGCTCCATCACTTCCGGATGTATTCCCGGCATCTCAATTGCCGAAAATGCGAAAACATCTGCATTCTCACGCAACAAGCTTACCAGGTGGCATCTTGTATCTACATCCATGTCGGCTCCAACTCTCACTGTTCTACTCGGATCACCTGGTTGCAGCTCAACCCGAATAGTCTCTCTTCTTGGTAACGGCCTTGGGGTCTCCTCCGGCCTCGTATCAAAATTCCTCATTGTTAAGTCCTGAACTGTTGGCTCACCCACCCTTACCGGATTACATGGCACTGGACCACTACCAACTGGATTTTTTTAAAGCGGACACATAACAAGACTTTGACATCACCTGACCTCCATATACCTTTTCTACAGCTCCCAGATTCGATACATAAGCTATCGCCAGATGGTAGGTTGACACAATGGCCTGCATATTGTGTATTATCGGTCTGCCGATAATTGCGTTGTAGGCTGATTTAACATCCACCACCAGAAATTCTGCCATCATATCCCTTGCTTGTGGCCCATCTCCCAGCCTAACTGGTAGCACTATGCTTCCTTCTGGTCTTACTGTAGACCCATTAAACCCAATGACCGGGTATGATACTGGTTTTAGGTATTGTCTTCCGATATTCATCTCATTAAAAGCTTGCACAAACAACACATTTGCTGAACTACCACCATCCACCAGCACTCTTTTGACGTCAGCCCCATTTATCTTTGTTATCAAGACTAATGGATCATCATGAGGGAACACTACTCCCCTTGCATCTTCTTCGGTAAACACTATTTCAGGTATTGTAGGTGGCCGAGGACGATTGTCTACATCTAAGGCGTACACTAGATGACGGTGTTCAACCAAGTGCTTCTTTGCCCCACTAATTGTTCCTCCATGTATCGGCCCCCCTGTTATCACACCTACTCCTCTTCCAGTAGACAACAGCGGCAGCCCTACATCCCCTTGTCGGACTACTCCTCCTTGCACCCTTTATGGCCTTGCCTCTATTTGCTGTCTCTCAATCGGTTGAACTGATTGCTGATTTCTGCCCGTATTCAGCCGGTATTGCGACAAATGCCCCTTCCTTATCAACTCTTCAATGTTATCTTTCAGCTGTGTACATTCCTCCGTGTAATGACCCACATCTCTATGGAACATGCAATACTTCTTCACATCCCTTGGCCTTGCTTTCATTGGAATCGACCTTGACCACCCTTCTCTATTTTGATTCACCGAATAAATTGCTGCTCTCGGTGTATTCAAAGGAGTATAGGAACTGTATCTCATTGGTGGCCTTGACGCCCTTGAATCCTGCCGGTTTCCCCCCCTCTTCCTGGGGCAGAGGCTCTCGGCCTTACACTTCCCGAGGATGATCCTTCGTGCTGACTTTGCCCTCTTCCGACAACCATATTTCTGCTACTTGTCCTCATCAACTCTTCACTTTTAATGTAGCCATGGGCCTTGTTAAATGCTGCTGCCAACGTCAGCAAATTTTTTCTTGTGAGGTAACGCTTGAAATCAGAATCAACCAAGCCATTCATCAAAGCCATTACAGCTATCTCTTGTTGCAGTTTTGGGATTGTATTTGCCTCATTATTAAATCGCCTAATAAAATCCCTCAAAGACTCATCTGGCCTCTGCTCTATTGCCATCAATTCTCCAGAGGTTTTCTGCCGCACACTATTGCTGACATACTGACCCACAAACATCTCGGTCAGTCTCTCAAAACTATCCACTATTCCAACTCCAAGGTTATTAAACTAGTCGGCCGCAGCCCCAATCAAAGTAGTCGGAAAGACCTTACACCATACTGCATCTGAGTTGGTATACAACATCATGTGGCCCTCATAGGATGTTATGAACCTACCCGGGTCCCCCCTCCCGTCATACCTACAAGTCGGCATTTTTACCTTTTCCATCGGCTGGTTTAGAATATGCTGCGCAAACGGAGATGCCCTTAACTGAACTACAGTTCGCACTGTCTGCCCGTCTAGCTGTAAGCTTCTCTGCTGCTGGGTCCTTGTACTAACAGTGCGACTTGAAGATTGTTCAACTCGCCGCGACACAGTGTGCGTCCTTATCGGCGACTCACTTCGGGGTCTCCCTGGTGAATTTGTTGATCGGTCATGTTGTTCTTCCTGATTAATGTGTGGCGCTTCCCTTTCGGCCCGAGCGGTCCCCCTTCCAGCCTGTGCCGTCTCGGCCTCTTTCCTTTTCTTGCTCATAGCATTCATCACCCTTGTTGCCAATTCTAGCTCATCCGGCGTGAATTCTGCCATAGGATCCTCTGCCTCTCCTCCACCCCTAGGGGGTGTTAACGACATATGAAACTGATTATCCCCCAAGGTATGAGTTTCGTCTTCTATCTCTATCTGGGGTTGCTCTATCGGCTGATTTATTACTTTCCTTGTCACCGGTGTTTCACTATTCCCGACCATAGTTAATACTATCCTATGTGTGAGGTTCTTAGGTGATAGAAGTGATCAATCCCCTCTTTCTAGCGCCAAATTGTTTCTGTCTGGATCTGATCACCCAAGAGTACGAGCCTGAGATCCTGATACTCCTATCGGCAAGCTGAGAACCTACACAGTAAAGAGAAGTTAGCTAACCCCGGGGTGATCCGGGGATAACCACTCCAATGGTAAAGTCAGAAAGTGTTTAAGAAAAAAGGAAGATAAGTATGAGAGAGAAAGTAGAGAGAGAGAGAGAGAAAGAGTGTAATTAATGCCCTCATTAATGAGGTCTGACCTACTATTTATAATGATCTTCCTTGACAGCTGGCTCTCAGCCATGTAAGGCTTCTTGAGCCAAGTGTCAAGTTTCTGTTGCCATGTGTCAAATACTGACTGGCCGATATGTCTGCCCTGTGGAACATATCAGCTTATTTATCAGCTGAACTAGATTAAGGCCCATATTATAAAAGATGTCAGCCCGTTCCACATATCTTCCCATACAGGTTTGTTGTAATCTTATTTTCTGTTTACAAATCAGTAATTGTACTAATGTAAGATCGACGAAAATTAATGTGTAGTCCTTGTCAATTCATTATGTAACGTTTTGCAATTGATATTGTTGTATGGTTTCATAATCCACTAATATTTTTGTCTTTTTTAATTACCCTTTTCTAAGTTATTTATTTATTTATTTTTTCTTCCTTCTAGTGATGGACTAATTAAGATCAATATATGTGTCGTATATATTATTAAAGAAAATTTGCCAAAAACCCATTATAAAACTTTTCTTTTGTGGGAAATTGATCCATATACCCCTAAGGTAAAAAATGCATCGTGTACCCTGAAAACTTTCAAATACTTCTGTACCCTGATTGTCTAACAAATGTACGTATCATTAACCTATTAAACTAAAATCATACCCACACAATAACTCCCTCTTAGTAATTTACATTTATGCAATAAAGCGCCTAAAATAATCACAATTTACATCAAAATTTGAACTTCACCCATCATTCTAAATCCTAAACTTTTGGGTGTTAGATTTTAATTTATTAATTAAGTTTACTTGATAATTAAATAGTGTAGTATTACAATAGCATTACACTGTAATAATTTAACAAAATTTGATGCTTAGGGGGTCTCAATTTCACAAAATTAACATTTGTTATGAGTCTAGGGGCATTTGGTGCAAATTTTTTTTACAAACCTTAAGGATACACAATGTATTTGAAAGTTTGTACATATATATTCCCTCTGTGTTGTTGCGGAGGATCAAACACAAGTCCTCCTTCAACTAGTACACGAAAAGACGAATGTACCCCTTCATTGGTACTTGAAAAGACGATTATACTCTCAAGTAACAATTTTTTTTTATCTGGAGAATTAATTGGACACAGCTCATAATCAATGCATTTAATGTTATATTAAAAAAATAAATTTCATAATAAAGTCTAATAAGTTTTGGTAAATTTAGTTAATTTCAGATACGATAAGATAAATTTGAATAAATGAAGATAAGGTGAGTAGAACATACCTTTAGCTACTTTGGGTTGGTTCGTTTCATTTAAATGTCTAACTTATTTTATTTCATAAAAAAAAATTTAAATAAGTTCAGTCAAAATAAAATAAACATAGAAACTAAGTATTGTACATATATATTCTCTCCGCGTTTTTTTTAATGTTAAACTTACAAAATACAGTCGTTTTTTTATTTTTTTTTTTATGTTACATTTCTTTTTTTTTGGAAATATTATATTTTTCTCCTTTTATGGTCCATTCCAGGTCACCCAAATTAAAATCATTACTACTACTTCTACTACTACTACTACTACTTAATAATAATAATAATAATAATAATAATAATAATAATAATAATAATAATAACCTTCAAAGTCAATCAATTTATAAGAAATTAGTGGGGAGCCGAGATAAATCTGGGCCCTCACTCCTCTAGCTATAGCGAACCCGATCCTGCTGAAAATGTGAGCAGCTGCATGAGCACCTATATCTCGAGTCCTTACGAACGCCTGGACCCGCTTCAGCAACGCAACATCATCCTTCTCTAATTCCCCTAATGAAGAAAATGATAAAGGAAGAAAACCATAGCCAATAGCCCTGCTACGTGCCCCATACTTGTCCCGTTTTCGCTAAGCCGCAACCAACACAACACGACCAAGAGTACATTGTTTATTATTTATTTATTTATTATTATTATTAATTATTATTATTATTTTTTGAAATATTGTAATTTAATCTTATTATTATTATTATTATTATTATTATTATTATTATTATTATTATTATTATTATTATTATTATTATTATTATTATATCTCAAAAATAGACAAAGTCATACAACCTACAAAAAATTAGTGGGAAGCCGAGATACAATCTGGGCCCCCACTCCTCTATTTATTGCAAATCTTATCCTAGTGAAGATATGAGCTGATGCACGTGCCTCAATGTCCTGAGTCTTCAAGAACTTCTGGATTCGCTTCAACAATGCAATAGCCTCCTTTTCTAACTCCCCAAGAGAAGAGAAAGAGAAAGGAAGGAAGCCATATCCAATTGCAAGACAATTGGATTCGTACTTGTTAGAGATAATATCGGAAAATATATGTGTGATATATTTTCCGTATTGATCTAGGAGAATAATATATTTAGGTTTATTATATGTTAAGATATTATTAAAGTATATCTTTTAGGAAGATTGTTTCCTATCTTATGTTCTTAGGTTTTGTATAAATACTCTACCTATGGATGAATAATAATCAAGCAATACAAAAGCTATTTTATATTTTATATTTCTCTCTAATTTGTCAAGAGTAGGTTAAATCTTGGGACCGCTCACAAAAATTTCCCCCCCTGCCGGTGGGTTAGAAAATTATACTCATCGGCGGGATTCATAAATTTTACCGAAAAAATTCCGCTTTTATTTTTTTTGAGTTGATTCGAGCATGATTTTGCTCTTTTGGATATGAGTTTGGTTTTACTCTAAAAGACCAACAAGATATTTGAGTGTGGTTTACTCGAAAGACCAATAAGAGATTTGAGTGTGGTTTACTCTGAAAAACCAATAAAAGATTTGAGTGTGGTTTACTCTGAAAAACCAATATTTGATTAGAGCTCGGTTTTGCTCTGGAAAAACCAAAAATTGTTATATTTACAGGTTCGAAAAGAATGACGTTCCTGTTTGATTGAAGACTGATGAGTTCGAAAAGATGAACGTTCTCATCATTGAAGAAATTTTTTTTTGAAGGCGACATCACAAGAGTGTGCATCCCGACTTCAACAAATTGAAGAATTTCCAATCGCAACGTGCGTGTTACTGCCGTTACGATTGCGGGAGGGTGTTAGAGATAATATCGGAAAATATATGTGTGATATATTTTCCGTATTGATCTAGGAGAATAATATATTTAGGTTTATTATATGTTAAGATATTATTAAAGTATATCTTTTAAGAAGATTGTTTCCTATCTTATGTTCTTAGGTTTTGTATAAATACTCTACCTATGGATGAATAATAATCAAGCAATACAAAAGCCATTCTATTTTATATTTCTCTCTAATTTGTCAGTACTTGACCCTCTTCTGATTGGCCGCATCAGTCACTACTCGTCTAGGATCAAAGTCAGATAGTCCAGACTATCTATCTATCTATCTATCTATCTATCTATCTATCTATCTATTTATTTATTATTATAATAATTATTATTATTATTATTACTAGGTTAGGTCCCGTGCCATGCACGATTATTTTTAATAATTGTTTCATATTAATACTACATTTAGTTATAAAATAAAAATTTGTTTAAAATATTATGCTTAATTTATGAAAGAGCCTATTAGCTAGTATATTTTCTTTAAAACTACTTTTGCCTACACATACATCTATGTGCACCCGGGGTATGTAAAAGGTGATAATTAGCCATTGCCCATTGGCAAGACATGATTTTAAAAATATGCATTTGTTAATATGCATATATTTTTGTATATATTTGATTTCACTAAATGAATTTATTAAAACGTAGGACATTAAAAATTATGTTAATAATTTTTTTTTATTTTCTTTTTTGCTTAAATTTAAAGTTGTTATTTAATTTTTGGAAGGATAAATCAAATCTTTTATTTTAAGTAATTTTTTAATATTTGACATTCGAATTACTTTCTTGGAGCTTTTAATATATAATTAAATTAAAATAAAAATAAAAATAGAACCCTTCTAGTAATATTTGACACAAATTCTATAAAAAAAAATCTATTTTTTTTATATAGTTGATAATGTATTATGGAAATATACATCAAATCTTTTAATTGTGTATAAATTTGTTATCTTTTATTTATGTATTGTATAAGATTTGTTTCCAAAATATTTTTTTAATAAAAAAAAAACTAAGGACACACCAGAAAATGACATGTGTCATTTCTGGTGTGTCTTTTAGTATATAGTTATTGATTATTATTATTATTATTATTATTTCATCTCACATTCGTTGGTTTATAATAAATTATTAATTAACTCAACTATCTTTCTTTTTGTTAGGAATATAGGAAAATATATCACACCTATATTCCTAATACTTTTACATTGCTTTGTAGAAAGCACCCTCTAAACTCTAAAGTTAACTGTATAAAATTTACGGAAATGATACACATACGGCTTGTTTGATTCATTTAATTTTTAATTCCGACCCCAATCGACTCCATATTGTACTCCCAAATTTGACAAATCTCGTATGGAAGTCATATTTAATATGCGTATAGGTTAAAGGAAGCTTTCATGAATGCAAAGCTTCATAATATATTCTCAACTTTGATTTATTATTTACTATTTTAATGTCAACGGATTTCATGGAACATTTCTTCATTGACATTTAAGTTTTTTGTTTTTATACTGTCACTGCTGAGTATTTTATCATTGTTCATGATGTCAATGTATTGAGCAACTTGTACTAATCTTTATTTTAAAAAATGCCATTGGAGGTAATTAATTATGGACGGCTGCACTATATTATTAATTATGATGCAATGGGCAACGACCAAAACTCGCTCTTTGGTCATTAATTATATATTTTTTGACACGTTGGTCATTAATTATATTATATGAGAATAAAAGTTTCTATAACTATATTGTAATGTAATAAATATGATAAACATTTTGTAAATAAACAAAAATTTTAGTGGGCCTATAATGATATAATTGGATATACAAAATTGTTTATCATTGACATTATACTTTGAAAAAATTGTCAAGAATATTACGAGCTTTCAGCGGTCTTCCATAAATATAACGAACTTTAGATTATCCCGTAATATTATGACTTTTGACCCTAATCTTCCATAAATAGGATAAAAAACCAGTAACCTTTTTAAAAGGTTACCCAACACGTGTCGCATTGTGATAGGTTAGAAATTTTAATTTTGATTTTATATTTTTCTTTTTTAGGAGACTGATTTTTAATTAAGAAAAAATACAAATAAAAAAAAGAAAGAAAAATGTAAAACCCACCCTGTTCTTCCCCAACCATTCCGGCAGCATAAAGGGTTTTCCGACAGCCACCTTCACCTCCCCTCCCGACTAGCCTCGACGTTTTCCGACGACCGGCGACCACCCCATGCCCTTCACTTCCCTTTTCCAACCACGCCACCTGTTTCCTTCTCAATTTTAATCCTCGGTAGCCGCCATACCCTTCCATCCAACTACCTCTTCCCCTTCCCCTTCCAACCAGCAGCCCCGCCCCATTTTCGACCGGCAACCACCCCACCCTCTTCCCCTCTCCTTTTCGACCAGCCTACCCCATTCCCCTCCCAAATTCAAACTCTGGCAGCCCTTACCTTTTTCCCTTTCATTTTCGAACCCTTGACTTTATATTCCCATCAGTTTTGAAATGTCGGCCAACCCCTAAATAGGAAACCCACCCACTTCACCTAAATCCCACCGCCATTAAAATTGACTTCCGACCACTTGATCTGAAATTCTACCCAACCCTTTCATTTTCGACCCCCGACACTATATACTTGCTTGTACCAATGGATAAAGGACGGAGAAGTGAGAGTTACGGTGGGGGTTTCACGGGGGTAGGTGGGGCTCGAGGCCATGGTGGGTTTCACAGGGGTGGTGGTTGTAGGGTGTTTCACGGGGGTGCTGGGGCAGTAGGGGCTAAGGGATTTTTTAAAAACTAAAATCATTTTTTTAATTATTCAAATCAATATTTTATATTAAAATCATTTTTTAAAATAAAAAAAATTGTAAAATTAAACAAAAAAGTATATGACCAATTAAAAAGTGACACGTGTCACACTTAACCCTTTTACCAGGTCACCAACCGGTTACGTCCTATTTATGGAAGATCAGGGTAAAAGGTCGTAATATTCCGGAATAATCCAAAGGTAGTTATATTTATGGAAGACCACTGAAAGGTCATAATATTCCTGACAATTTTTCCTTATACTTTTTATATACAAAAAATATGTTTTCTCAAAAAAAAAAAAAAAACAAAACAAAAATATGTGAAAATACTTCAATATTAATATATAAGTAAAAGCTAACGAGTGTCTCGGACTTAGATAAGAAGACTAAGGGCCAGTTCTCATTGACTGAACTCAGCTGAACTGAATTGAACTGAGCTGAGCTGAACTGAACTGAAATGAATGTTTTATAAGAGAAGGAAATTATTAGGAGTTGAACTGAACTAAACTGAACTGAATTTCAACGTATGAGAACATACCCTAAAATTAGAAATACGGAATATTAACCTGAAATAAACATTAGATACCCACCCCGATCGACGAGTGATCGATTTTGACATGCATTCTCAAATTAATACTCCCTTTGTTTCATAATGTTAGTCACATATGGAATCAATCACATAAAATAAGAAAACATTAAAGTATAGCATACTTTATAATTTGTTTACCTTATTTAACTTTTTTGATTTTTTATTAGGAAAGCACAAGTCATACTCGCATAATTTAAGGTAAAAATTTCCTTACTTGAAGTCATGTCATCAATCCACAATCAATTATTTCAAAAAACAATCAAGTTATAAATAAAATATATTCAATATGGGTAAATCTTTTTGAAACGCCCAAAATAGTATATGTGACTAATATTATGAACAAAGAGTACCATTTTTGGAAGTATATTTGATTGTTATCTAACCCTCTGGGACGCTCGTTAGCTAGATCATGTCACTAATAAAGACATGATCATGTCATTAATAAAGACAAAATCTTTTATGAGTAATTATACTTCTAATTCCAATTACTAATTAAATACTAAATATTATATATAGTCGTTGCAACTATCATAATTTAACACAACTGGATTCATAGACCTATATACTTACGTAGAGTACATACATAGAGGCATAGAGCGGAACGAGTATAAATATAAACATGAATAAGCCAGAATGAATATAAATCCAATTATCCAATATCAACAAAACAAAACAAACAAAAAAAAAAAAAAAATTGTAATTGATACAATTAAGGTATCTACAGTAAAAGGTCGATATATTATAAGGTAGTTTTTCACAAAATTTCCTAATAATAATGTCAAACCGAGAGATGATAATGGCCGAAAGAAAGTGTGAAGGACATGAACTTCCACCGGATTTCGGGCAAGATCTCTCGGACGCCCTCAAGTCATTTTTTTCAGACTACGGGTGGGTATACGTGAGCAAGTTGATCAATAAAAGTAGCAATAAAATAAGATATGACAACCCGTACTTGTATACGAGCGGCACCATTGAAGCCGGACAATCAGATAGCGGTGGGTCCACGGGGTAAATTCCCTTGTGGAGTTACTCTAAAAGGTACGAGATTACGTACTACTCGGAACCTCTGGAATGGTTTAAGACGATGAAGGTTAAAGATCTTAATGGTGACTGGTTGATATCGTTTGAGCATCAAGGGATTGACGAAGACATTCAGGCGCTTCGCCCGGCTTCAATTGCTAAGACGTTCATTCACCTTATTATCAAAGATAATGGTTATGAAATTTACTGTCCCGAACGAGATTGCCTTCGAGCTGCCTTTGTGTTTCGACATACATAGAGATCACACTAGCTAAGCTAATTCTTGGGATTTCGCCTGCCCTGATTTTCAACTGTTTGTGTGTGTGTGTATTTTTTTTTTTTTTAAAAATTTTTATTTTGTACTGTTTTTCTTGTATGTAAGTTTCATATTCATTGTAATTTGTAACATTCCTGATGATATAAATAATGCAATGTTTTTCTTTTTTCTTAATTATGTTATGTTATGAGAATTACCAATAAACAAATTGCACAATCAAGCTAAGAAATACGATAGTAGTAAAGTGACAAAAAAGTGGAAGGTAGGTGGGAAAATTCTTCATGCAATTCTCTTGAAGACTAAAAACAGTATACAAGCAACCGATTGTTTAGGTTATTTACTAGCAACATGGACGTATAGTGCGTATAGTGCACCCGTGTTAGTTGAAACGAACACTACAAGAGGAGGGTGAATTGTAGTTATGTTCCTAGTGACTACTTTTGCAAATTTAAAACAGAATGTAAAAGGAACTTGACAGTGCACACACTATTTTACGAGGAAACCTTCCAGGGCCCAACTGGAAGTAAAACCTCGACCCTTCTAAGGGATTTCAACACACAACCAATCCACTATAATAGGGCAATAATAACACATATTCTTATGTGTACACTCATGCACCTAGAAATAAGTGTAACAACAGCACAATATGAACATTAGCTTTTCAGAAAGTGAACATTATGTTTCTTCTCCTTTATTTTTCTCCTTCAATTTTTATTTTCTCTCTCCTCTGTTTTTTTAATATTCCCCCTTTTTTACACTTTTTTGATTGAATTTGTTTCTTACAACATGAAAGTAGTAATTAAGTATGAATTTTTTCGATTTTGTGCTTTAATTTCGATTGATTAAGGTATATATGAATCTTTGAATTCACAAATTATACTCTATTTTTTCTCCTTCCTTCTTTAATTCCTTTTTCCTCTGTTTTTTTCCCTATTATTCTCGTTTTTTTCGATTTAACTATTGAATATGTTACTTACAATATGGAATTGGTTGTTTATTTGATTTTTTGAATTCATATGAATTAATTATTTTTTTTTTATTTTTTTTTTAGCTTCGATCGATTTAATTTGTGTATGAATTTCATTTGATTTTCTGCATTTTTTTATCAATGAAATAATCATGCAAAATATGAACATATGCATGTGTTCCCTTAAATGTGAACATTAGCTTTTCAGAAAGTGAACATAAGCATAAAACATATGAACATATGCATTTCAGAAAGTAAACATAACAATTCAAAATATGAACGTAAGCATTGGTTTCCTTAAAGTGAATATAACAAATTAAAAGGTGAACATATGCTTAAAAAATATGATCACATTTGCATTTAAGAGAGAGAAGATATGCATAAATAGACTTAACGAAAACAACAAATATTTACTATGAATATTTACATTATGAACATATAAAATATTATTATGAATATAAGGCATTTTATGATGAACATAAAAAATTGAAGAAATAAAAATAATATGATTATGAAACATATGCATCATAATTCATAAGTACTAAAAATATGAACGTATGAATTCAAAATATGAGCATATGCATTGGTTCATTTTTGAATGCATATGAACATAATTAAGCATTTCAGAAGGTGAACACATACATAAAAAATATGAACATATGAATTTAGAAAGTGAATATAAGCATTTCAGAAAGTTTACAAACGGATTCAAAATATGAACACAAGAATTCAAAATATAAACATATGCATTTCGAAATGTGAACATAAAATATCCGTTTGATTTCACTAATTTTTTTGACAATTCCAATAATAAATTTCGAACAACATTCAAATAAAATTAAGTGATAATCATATAAATTTAAACAAAATTAAGTGAAATTTACATAAAATTGCCTTTTTGGTGAGGATCATTTTGATTTTACATCTCTTTCCTAATGTCCATTGAAGTTTTTGCAATTTTTTTAGTAAAAGAATAAAATAGAGGAGAGAGAAAATCATATAGAAGAAGAAGATTTTTGAGTTTGGAAATGACGTTACATTTATTGGGTGTGGGTGGATGTATTGGGTGTGGGTAGGTGTATTGCAGTTTCCGTGTTTTTTAGTTTTAGGGTTTTTTTAATTGGGTTGTGTGTAATTAGGCTTTTGGGCTACGTTGTTACACCTATTTAAGGTGCACAAGGGTGCACCTTAGACTAATTACAATAATAAAATTACAAACCTATTATAATTCAGACCTTTATAATCAAGTTCCAACAAGAACTCGTAGCTCAGTAAGACTTAATCCTACCCAATTCAAATCCCCTGACTTGAACTCACTCGTACTCTCCCAGTACAAATACAACCTTATACCACAAAGTTGTTTCTCCTATATGCAATTATAGATTTCATACACTTACACCCAACAGCCCAATCAATTACAGAAATATAGTATCTAGAATATGTTAGGCAAGCTATGCATAAAATCCGAAACTAATATGACAAGATAAAGCTTGGCAAACTTACACTTTGATAAAGCTCACAAGATTTTCTTCACGCATAAACTTACAAAAACCTAAAGCAATTCTGTCTCTACTATTTATGCAAGTGTAACTCGTATAGCAAGTAGGTTTTCTAAAGATAAAGATGTTAACTTTCCTTATCTCAAAATATGATTTTGGTAAATCCTTTTTACTGAAGAAAAATCCTTTCCGAAAAACACAAAAGATATAGTTAAAAGAATAATATCGTTTTTACTGATTTTTTGAAAATAAATTAAAACAAAATCTTTTTCAAATATCTATCTTTTTATATTTTTCCAATTTTATCTTTTTGCCAAATTATCTTGTCATGTCTCTAATAGATGGTCGTATCGATTGGTTGAAAGGACTAAAAGAAAACGTTGTTCTAGGGGGGATGATACCCGTTGGTACCGGATTCAAAGGATTCATACACCATATATCTTATTAACGTATTTAACAATAAATCTAAAAGATAAAATCTTAACTAAATTAATATCTCAATGCCACGCTTCTGTAATTTTGAATAACTTGGGCTTCACGCAGGCCAGGAACAAGTTCCTGCTGTCACTTGATCTCCAGTTCTCAACTGGAACTTCGCAGCCTAAGTTCCTTGTGGAACTTACTGTCTTTCAGCTTTACAACCTTCAAGTTCCTGTTAGGGAACATTCCTGTTAAGGAGTTTAGTTCTTGTTAGAGAACTCTTTTTCTATTGATTAACTTCTTAACTGAGGTTTCTTCAAGTCTTCATAATACAAGATGCTCTTCCACCACCAAGGTCGACTTCTCCTGTACTTCTTACCTTTAGTTGAGTTTGCTTTAGTTTACGTTCATCATCATCAAAGCCTATAAGCTTCAACAACCCGGGTGCTAATACGCATGGTGCACCCGGAAAAACATTAGACATATTTTAAAGAACATGGGCAAAAAAAAATAAAATAAACATGCACTACTAGAAATAGGCTAAATAGCGACTGAATACTTGCGACGGGCCTGTTTTCCCCTCGTAAAGTTGAAAATTTTCGACGGAAAACGTTTCGTCGCAATTTAGCGACGAAAAATTTTAATTACGATGCATTTTCCCTCGTAAATGTTCCGACGGAAATAAATTCCGTTGTAATAATAAAATTCCGACGGAATATTCCGTCGTAAAGTAATTTGCGACGGAATATTCCGTCCGAATTTTAATATTACGACGGAATTTATTTCCGTCGGAATTTCTGTGTTAATTTTGAAAATTAAAAGTCGTGGCTTGACCTAAAAAAAGGGGGGAAAGACGCAGAGAGAGAAAGAGAAGGAGAGAGAGAAAGAGAAGGAGAGAGAAGTAGAGGGCAGCGCTTAACATTTACGCCGGCGACGGTGACGCCTGCTGTTGACGCACACCCGCCGCCGAGAACGAAAGAGAGAAAGAAGGGTGAAAGAAAGAGAGAGGAGAAAGAGAACGAGAAAGAGAAAGAGAAGGAGGAAGAGAGAGCTGTCGAGGAAGAGGTTGACGACCTTGGTGGTTTCCGGCGACTGAACTGCCGCGTAGGTAAGTTTTGCCCTCGTAAATTTTTTTTTTTCAATTTTGCAAAAAAACCACCACCGGCTAACATTTAACCACCACAACGCAACCTCTGCGCCGCACCTCCGTCCCCTCGCCCGTGACTGAACCACCTGGTCGTGGTTGTTTCCGGCGACGCAACCACCTACATTGATATTGACTAAAAATTCAGTAAGTTGTCCTTTGCTTCCCCCCTTTTTTTTCAATTTAATTTTTTTACTTATAAACCCTTAATTCTTTTATTTTTTTTTAAATTTTTTGTAGGATTTGTACAATTTTGTTGGTTTAATTGTTAAAAAGAAGTGCAGATCTAAAGGTTAGTTACATTACAAACCCTAATATAATGTATGTGTGTATGTTACTTTGGTTATTAGACAGTGTGTTGGGTTTTAATTATAATGTATGTATGTAGGTTAGTTTGGTTAATTTAGTCACATTGGTCATCTCTTATAATTAATTAATTGCTCCCTTCTCTTTAAAAAAACAATGTTAGTTTGGTTTAGTTTAGTTTAACATAATGTAGTTTAGTTAAGTTTTTGTTAATATAATTTGTTTTAGTTTAATTTATTTTAATATAAAGTATCTTAATTTAGTTTAGTTTTTTTAGAAATATGTTAGTTTAATTTAATATATAAAACGGTAGTTTGGTTTGGTTTAGTTTAATATGATATATTAGTTTACTTTGGTTTGGTTTGATTTGGTTTATATTAATAGTATGGTGTTATGATATGTTTCTCTTGTTTAGTTTAATCTTGATATATTTGTTTAATATTATGTATGTTAGTTAAGTATATATATTTTTAAATAAATCATTTGCATAATAATATACCTAGATACCCGTTCAAGGCATACACATTAGGAGTATGTCTTGAATAGTCCCCGGTTGGGACTGTCCTTGTACGTTTATTCTCACTTAGGTGGTGAATGTATTCCTTTGTTTTAATTCTAAGGAAGATCCTTGCTTGTCATTTCTCTACAATGTTCTCTAGGTACATATATAGGTGTTTCTAATCGCCTATATCGTGTACTTGGGGAACTGTAGGGAGATGCTGCCGAATTTTCCATAGAATTGAAATCCTGACATACATTCATTAGTGAGATTGAACGTCCAAGGATAGGTTAGGTTGGAGTGATAAGGACCCTTGGAAATCATTTCTCTTCTCATTTGCATTTCCATAACACTTTGATCTATAATGAATATATATTGTGCTTTCTGACTAATGTGATTAATGGCATATGTGTTAGTTGTGTAGAAATTGTAATCATGAAACGAAAAGAACGTAGCTGGATGTACGAAAGGAAGGTTGGGAATTCTATTAATCCTGAGTTCTTGAAGGGGGTAGATGAATTCCTTAAATATGTGGAAGATCATCCCGAGAGTAGCAACCCGAATGAAGTTAGGTGTCCATGTTTTAAATGCAAAAACAAACATCTTTGGGATCCGAATGCGGTTAAACTTAATTTGTATCGCAGTGGTTTTTTTACCTAATTACTATGAGTGGATGTGTCATGGGGAAGGGTTTCCAGGAACTCGTGGAAGGCAGTCAAATGAATATCGTGAAATGGTTTTGGATTCCTTTGGTCAGTCTCAAGATTAAGGCCATTCCGAAGAGGCGGTTGTTTCATTAGAGGAGGAGTCTAATGCACAAGCCAAGCCATTTTTTGATTTGTTAAGAGCTTCTGAACAATCGTTATACAAAGGGAGTTCATTGTCTTTGTTAGAGATGGATTCTAGAATCACTAGCCTAAAGTGCGAGTATAATTTGCCGCACAAATTATTGATGGATTTGCTTCTTTGGTTAATGAAGCGATTCCTAACAACAACCACATGGCCGAGACATTCTATGAGGTCAAGAAAATTGTTAAAGGGTTAGAGCTGCCCTATGAAAAGATTCATGCATGCCCGAAAGGATGTACGTTGTTTTGGAAAAATGATGCTCAATTATCTACATGTAGGGTGTGTGGCAGCGATCGATACAAGAAGACTTCTAAAGGTAGCTTAGTGCCTTTGAATGTTATATTTTATTTCCCTATCACACCTAGGTTGCAAAGGCTTTTTGCAACTAAAAACATTTCTGAGGAAATGACATGGCATGCTAAAAATCCTCGAGTTCAAGGCACAATGGCACACCCTAGTGATAGTGAAGCGTGGAAACACCTAGATAGTTGCTTTCCTGAGTTTGCCTCTAAACCTCGTAATGTTCGACTTGGCCTATGTACGGATGGATTTGCTCCACATGGTCAATTTGGGGGACAATATTCTTGTTGGCCTGTCATTTTGACCCCTTATAACTTGCCTCCGTCAATGTGTATGAAAAGACAGTTCATGTTTCTTTCGTTACTCGTTCCTGGTCCTAAAAACTCTAAGGGCAACTTGGATGTTTACATGCAACTGCTCATACACGAGTTGAAACAGTTGTGGGAAGTTGGGGCAAATACTTACGATATTTCGAGAAAACAGAATTTCAATCTTCGAGAAGCCATCCTATGGACCGTTAGTGACATCCCGACTTATGGTATGTTATCTGGTTGGACCACAGCCGGTAAGAAGGCTTGTCCATATTGCATGGAGAAAAGCAAAGCATTTACGCTCAAAAATGGTGGTAAGGTTTCTTGGTTTGATTGCCATAGTCAATTCCTTCCGACAAATCATCCTTTTCGAAATAGTAAAAATGCATTTTGTAAAAACAAAGTCGAAAAAGGTTCACCACCTCACATCATGTCAGGAGAGGAACTTTGGGAATGTGTGAAAAACCTCCCGAAAGCAACAGATGGCCCCGAGGCACTGAAACGTCCCAAGAATGCAAAAAAAGGGTGGTTCAAGCAAAGCACTCTATGGGACCTTCCATATTGGAAACATCTACTTGTTCTTCACAACTTAGATGTCATGCACGTTGAAAAAAACTTTTTTAATCAGTTGATTCACACTATAATGGACGTGAAAAAGCTATCTTGTGACACGCCATCAGCTCGGAATGAAATTGCTAAATACTGTAAACGGCCCCAGCTACATCTTCAAGAGGATAATAGAGGAAAAGAATTCATGCCAAAGGCTCCATTTGCTCTTGACAAGGCTTAGAGAAAGGTTTTGTGTGAGTGGGTCAAACAACTGTGGTTTCCTGATGGTTACGCTTCCAATTTGAGCAGATGCGTTGATTTGCAATCAGGTAAGTTACATGGAATGAAAATCCATGATTGTCACGTGTTCATGGAGAGGTTGTTGCCCACTGCTTTGAGAGAATTGCTCCCTACCCATATATGGAATGCAATGACAGAGATAAGCCAATTCTTTCGCAATTTATGTTGCTACACAATTACAGTTAGCGACATGGAGCGATTGGAAAAAAACATAGCTGAGATCCTGTGCAAGCTTGAGAAGGTTTTCCCTCCATCTTTCTTCAACTCCATGGAGCATTTACCAATTCATTTGCCATATGAGGGCAAGTTATGTGGACCTGTTCAATATCGGTGGATGTATCCTTTCGAAAGGTAAATAAAAGGCCCTTTCTCACCTCTTACTTTCATCTCTTTCATTGCTTTTCGTTACTTATACTTCTACGGCTATATAAAAATAATTACAGGTTCCTCAATCACCTGAAACGAAAAATTGGTAATAAGGCTCGTGTTGAAGGTTCCATATGCAACGCTTATCTCACTGAAGAGATATCAAACTTCTGCTCCAATTACTTTCAGCCCTCAGTTGACACAAAAACACGAGATCTAGGTCGAAATGTGAATGCTGATGTGGAATCCACGGCTGACAACGATGAAATCCCAGAGCTGTTCACGGTGGATAAGGGTCGTGTTTCAAATTTGGGTAAAACTCGGTATTTAGATGACAAGGAACTCGAACGTGCTCATTTGTTCGTTTTAAGAAATACCGGCATTCTTGGTGAATACGAAAGGTATATATGTTTAGGATAAACTTTTGAAAATCCCTTAAATTTAATATAATTGCTGCAATGATTAACCATGTGCATTAATCTATTAGGCAGTTTAAGGACTACATTCTTAGTACTCGAACTTATTTGCGCCGAGAAGATGTCATGGAGAAATGCGAAAGTGAATTCCCTGCTTAGTTTCATCACAAGGTGATAATACTTTTCGAACATTGCATATCGATTAACTTGTGATAATACAATATATTTCATTTCAATTAGTGTGACATTTGTATTCGTAATGGTTATAGATGAGAGAACAGAAACCAAGTTCCGATGTGTTGCGAGCATTGTCTATGAGGCCTTTCAAGTGTGTTCGAACTTGGAACCAGATATTTGTCGGTGGCTTTAATTTCCACACACAGTCCTATGGCAAACACAAATCTACGATGAATTATGGGGTGTGTGTCTCAAGTGAGGACGGTGGAGAGTACTTTGGCATTTTAAACAACATAATTGAACTTGTCTACACCGGTCCCAAAAAAGAGTACAAGACTATTTTGTTTAGTTGTAGTTGGATGGATTGTGGTAAAGGAATGAACATTCATGAACAATACAAGCTTGTCGAAGTAAATCATACTAAGAAATATCCCAAGTATGATCCATTTGTCTTATCTTACCAAGTGTCTCAAGTGTATTATGCATCTTACCCTAGCCTTAAACGTGATCGGGTTCAATGGTGGGCTGTATTTAGAACTTAAGCAAGGTCGGTGATTGATGTCCGGTGGATTTAGAGTTTTTTCAAGGTCCTTCACCACAAGTACATGCAACGCTTTGTCCACCAACTGACATTCCATACTATGAACTTGATAGTGATGATGATGATGACGATGGCTTTGTTATCTCAAGCGATGATGAAGAAGAAGAAAGCATTGGCTCCAGTGATAGTGACGAAGAAGAGGACATCGATGTATTTTTAGATGACACTAGTGATAGTAATAATGATAGTGATAATGATAGTGGTAGTAGTGATAAGAGTAATGAAGAGGAGAATATGTAGTTACTCCTTTAACTATTGTCTTCAAATGTTTAGTTTTTAATGACTACTCGGACTTGTAATATTGCATTACATTTTTGGTCTCATTTTATTTTTTAATGTCTTATGGATCTAATTTATGAAATTACAATGTGCGATCATGGTACTAACAACTTTTTCAGGTGGTCATCATGGGAGGAGGAAATAAAGAGAAACGTCCAAGAGGAGAAAGACTAAGGGGAAATCTCAGGTTGTACGTGATGACGAGGATGAGTCAATGGAGGAAGAGGAGGCACATGATTTGGGGGCCTCTCAAGAAATCGTCAATCGGAGACAGATTCATAGGCATGTACAGGGGCAACAGGAACAGGAGCTACAGGATCCGCAACTAATGACTTGTTGGAGTTGGACCCTTCCACACTTTGGTGCGTATGTATTTGTAATGAAATATCCTTAAATTCGTATTTACTTTGATAAAGTGAATTTGTATTACTTTTACCATGTTTTGTTCACTTTTTGTTGATTATCTACTTACATGAATGTCTATCCTTTATTATAGGTTTGATGATAACCCGGTGAAGAATGTGCTCTCCGACACGCTAACCGGCTACTATGTTGAGCCTTGGAGGAATTATGGAGAGGTTGATGAAGATTCGAGAGAGCACTTTTGGAACTTGTTCAGCGTATGATAACTTTAACCTAACATAATACATGTTTTATAAAGTATATTGATGGAGTTGAATTTTGTAATAAAGACATTTTCTTGATTTGCAGAAAAAATTCAAGTGTGCACCTGAGTTAAACGACCATGTGAAGGACACTTTCGAATTCAAGTTTGCAAATTGCCTACGTGACACGTTCTACCACATCACACACAGGCTGAATGGTGGCAGACCAAAATGGCTTAATAAGGATGTCCACGAACGCATGATGCGAATTGTTTCCACTGATCCAGATTATAAGAAGCGGTCGGAACAAAACAAGAAGAACCGAAGAGGCGGATCCATGGAAAATGTCGTTGAACCGACCCACTTTCAAGGTTCAATGTCAGCTGTACAACATGCTAAAAGGATGGTAAGGTTCCTAAAATATGTCCAGTAACAATTAAGTCATTTGTCTATTAATGAATTTTGGAGGGCTAACATGTTTTCATTGATTTTCTGCATGTATATATAAAGGCTGCACAAAACCAAGGCCAATTACCAAATGCCCATGATCTTTTCTTGAAGACACACTTCAAGGAAGTTCCTGGAAAAGGCCAAGTGGTTGCCAACACCAAAGAAAAAAGGATTGCGGTAAAAACTTATTATATGACTTGATATATGGCAAATTAGCAAAGTAGAACTCATTATATGCTTATTTGGATGATTTTGGATGAGTTAGGGTCGATATTTGACATATGTGCTTATTTCTCTTAATTTCCATCCTTAGGCACCTAAAAGAAATTGATATTGGAATGTTAGAAGAAAGAACAAGTTCATTTGATTGAAAACATAGAAAATAGGCATGGTTTTAGCCATATAGGCCAAATTTAAATGATTTTGGATGAGTTAGGGTTGAAAATTGACTTATGTGCTTATTTTTCTATATTTCTATCCTTATGAACCTAAAATTATGTGATATTGGAATGTTAGAAGATAAAACGAGTCCATTTGATTGAAAATACATAGAAAATAGGCATGGTTTTAGCCATATATGCCAAATTTGGAGGATTTTGGATGAGTTAGGGTTGAAAATTGACTTATGTGATTATTTTTCTTTATTTCTATCCTTAGGCACCTAAAATTATGTGATATTGGAATTTTAGAAGAAAGAACGAGTCCATTTGATTGAAAACATAGAAAATAGGCATGGTTTTAGCCATATAGGCCAAATTTGGATGATTTTGGATGAGTTAGGGTCGATATTTGACATATGTGCTTAGTTCTCTTAATTTCTATCCTTAGGCACTTAAAAAAAAATTGATATTGGAATGTTAGAAGAAAGAACGAGTCCATTTGATTGAAAACATAGAAAATAGGCATGGTTTTAGCCATATAGGCCAAAATTGGATGATTTTGGATGAGTTAGGGTTGAAAATTGATTTATGTGCTTATTTTTATTTATTTCTATCCTTAGTAACCTAAAATTATGTAATAATATAATTTTAGAAGAAAGAACGAGTCCATTTGATTGAAAACATAGAAAATAGGCATGGTTTTAGCCATATTGGCCAAATTTGGATGATTTTGGATGAGTTAGGGTTGAAAATTGACTTATGTGCTTATTTTTATTTATTTCTATCCTTAGGCACCTAAAAGTATGTGATATTGGAATGTCAGAAGAAAGAACGAGTCCATTTGATTGAAAACATAGAAAACATGCATGGTTTTAGCCATATAGGCCAAATTTGGATGATTTAGGGTCGATATTTAACATATGTGATTATTTATCTTAATTTCTATCCTTAGGCACCTAAAAGCAATTGATATTGGAATTTTAGAAGGAAGAACAAGTCCATTTGATTGAAAACATAGAAAATAGGCATGGTTTTAGCCATATAGGCCAAATTTGGATGATTTTGGATGAGTTAGGGTTGAAAATTGACTTATCTGCTTATTTTTATTTATTTCTATCCTTAGGCACCTAAAAGTATGTGATATTGGAATATTAGAAGAAAGAACGAGTCCATTTGATTGAAAACACAGAAAATAGGCATGGTTTTAGCCATATAGGCCAAATTTGGATGATTTTGGATGAGTTAGGGTTGAAAATTGACTTATGTGCTTATTTTTCTTTATTTATATCCTTAGGCACCTAAAAGTATGTGATATTGGAATGTTAGAAGAAATAACGAGTCCATTTGATTGAAAATTATAGAAAATAGGCATGGTTTTAGCCGTATAGGCCAAATTTGGATGATTTTGGATGAGTTAGGGTCGATATTTGACATATGTGCTTATTTCTCTTAATTTATATTCTTAGGAACTTAAATTAAATTGATATTGGAATGTTAGAAGAAAGAACGAGTCCATTTGATTGAAAACATATAAAATAGGCACGGTTTTAGCCATATAGGCCAAAATTGGATGATTTTGGATGAGTGAGGGTTGAAAATTGACTTATGTGCTTATTTTTCTTTATGTCTATCCTTAGGCACCTAAAAGTATGTGATATTAGAATGTTAGAAGAAATAACGAGTCCATTTGATTGAAAACATAGAAAATAGGCATGGTTTTAGCCATATTGGCCAAATTTGGATGATTTTGGATGAGTTAGGGATGAAAATTGACTTATGTGCTTATTTATATTTATTTCTATCCTTAGGCACCTAAAATTATGTGATATTGAAATGTTAGAAGAAAGAACGAGTCCATTTGATTTAAAACATAGAAAACAGGCATGGTTTTAGCCATATAGGCTAAATTTGGATGATTTTGGATGAGTTAGGGTCGATATTTGACATATGTGCTTATTTATCTTTATTTATATCCTTAGTCACTTAAAAGAAATTGATATTGGAATGTTAGAAGAAAGAACGAGTCCATTTGATTGAAAACATAGAAAATAGGCATGGTTTTAGCCATATAGGCCAAAATTGGATGATTTTGGATGAGTTAGGGTTGAAAATTGACTTATGTGCTTATTTTTCTTTATTTCTATCCTTAGGAACCTAAAATTATGTGATATTGGAATGTTAGAAGAAATAACGAGTCCATTTGATTGAAAACATAGAAAATAGGTATGGTTTTAGCCATATAGGTCAAATTTGGATGATTTTGGATGAGTTAGGGTTGAAAATTGACTTATGTGTTTATTTTTCTTTATTTCTATCCTTAGGCACCTAAAATTATGTGATATTGGAATTTTAGAAGAAAGAACGAGTCCATTTGTTTGAAAACATAGACAATAGGCATGGTTTTAGCCATATAGGCCAAAATTGGATGATTTTGGATGAATTAGGGTTGAAAATTGACTTATGTGCTCATTTTTCTTTATTTCTATCCTTAGGCACCTAAAAGTATGTGATATTGGAATGTTAGAAGAAAGAACGAGTCCATTTGATTGAAAACATAGAAAATAGGCATGGTTTTAGCCATATATGCCAAATTTGGATGATTTTGGATGAGTAAGGGTCGATAATTGACATATGTGCTTATTTCTCTTAATTTCTATCCTTAGGAACTTAAAAGAAATTGATATTGGAATTTTAGAAGAAAGAACGAGTCCATTGGTTTGAAAACATAGAAAATAGGCATGGTTTTAGCTATATAGGCCAAATTTGGATGATTTTGGATGAGTAAGGATCGATAATTGACATATGTGCTTATTTATCTTAATTTCTATCCTTAGGCACCTAAAAGTATGTGATATTGGAATGTTAGAAGAAAGAAACCTTACCTTATATTGTTGGTTGTTTTTTTAACAATTTTTTTTATTATCTTTAATATTTTGTAGGAGACCTACCAGAAGAAGCTCGAAGAAACAAGGAGTTAGGGGATTCAGAAGAGTCCCAATGAGTTGTACTGGGAGACGGTGGGTGGGCGCAATAAGAAGGGGCGTGTGAAGGGACTTGGCCAAAGTGCAGAGCTTTACTAGGGCAACCGGATGGGTCGAGCTTCCCGTTCTTCACAGCAATACATGTTGTCTGTCATTTCTCAAATGCAAGACCAGATGGAACACAGGGTGCAAGCTCTCCAAACTCAAATGGAAGCCGAGATGGAAAGGCGAACTGACTCCCGAATGGCTGAAATAGAGAGGAGATACAAGGAGAGTATGGATGAGATGATGAGTCGTTTCACCAAAAACGACTCATGTTCCACCATTCATCCTCAGCATCGAGACCCTAGGGACGACCCGGGTAGTGGTGGAGCAGGCCAGGATTTCCAGACGATTGCGTAGCTTAGCTTTAGTCTAGCATAGAATCACTCTAACATAGCTTTTGTTTGGTATAGATACCAAAATATGGACTATTTTTTGTACTAGGACATAATTATTATATATATATGTAAATAAATATAATTTCGTAGGTCGGTAATTAATTTTTTTAAAACAACAATTTCAGGTTTTGAAATGCATTTTTTTTTGTGGATTTATTATAAACAAAATTCAGGTTTGGAAATGCATTTTTTTTACAGAAATCTCTTGCGGGCTGGAAGGTCTTTCCGGCGGAATATTTCATCGAAAAAAAAAATTTGCGACGGAATATTTCCTCACTAAATAAAAATTCCGACGGAATAGTTCCTCACAACCTTAAATATTTTGACGGAATATTTCCTCGCAAAAAACATATTCCGACGGAACTTTTTGTCGCAAAAAAATTAATTCCGACGGAATATTTCTTTGCAAGCAACAAATTCCGACAGAATTTTCCGTCGCAAGTCACAAATTCTGACGGAAAATTCCATCGGAAATTATATTTTTCGACGGAATTTTCCGTCGGAATTTGTGACTTGCGACGGAACTTTTTCCGTCGGAAAATTGCGACGGACCTACAGTTAAGGTCAATTTCTAGTCCGACAAAGTTATATATGTCGTAAATTCTGTCAGAAAGAAGATTTACGACGGAATTTCCGTCGTAAAATGCCCAATTTCCTACAAAGCGTTTTTCGACGACAGGTTCCGACGGAATTCCTTAGGAACCCTTCTTTCCGACGGATTTTGGCTAAGTTCCGACGAATATTTTCCGTCGCAATTTTGCTGTTTTCTTGTAGTGATGTTTGTGGTTGAAAAAGAACACACCTGTGTTTGACAAGAACATGACATTACAAAGAACATAATGTCTTTACAAAAAGAACATGTTATTTTTCATGGTTACTTGGGTGGTTGAACGTGTTTGAAAAGGAATATTATATTTGACAATAAAGAACATGTTCGTATTTGACAAAGATAGAGGTGATCATTGGGCAGGCTGAGCCAAGGTTAAAAAATTAGCTCATTTTTCGAGTCAGGCCAAGTTTTGGGCCGAAATTATTGTGCCCAAACCTGCCCAATGCAAAATGGTCCGGCCGTGCGGGCTTTTCGGGTTGAGTAAAAAAAAATCAACTAAAATGCATAAAAACGTATTGCCAAACCCGCCCAAATAGTTAAATTTACGGGTTGGGTCCTACCCGATTTGGGGGGCGAAAAAATTCTGTCCAAAACCCGTCAAAAATTGGATCGGGCCGGTCTAAGTTTGATCACCTGGCCTCTAGCCAATGAACATAAAGTCTTTACGAAAAAAATGATAATATATTAAAGAACATGTTCTTTTTCCTGGTTGCTCTGGTGATTGAATTTTATTTTTATTTTTATTTATTTTTTAATGTATATACATAAATACATTAAAGAACATATTGTATAATGTAAAGAACATATAATTCAAACTCAAAGAACATAATAATCAAACTTAAAGAATATATTTTGCTCACAATCTTTATAAATATCTATAATGTTCTTTTTTCGCCCATTCTTTTAAATGTACCTAATGTTCTTTTCAGGTGCACCATTCGTGGTGCACCCAGGTGCACCAACCATACATTACTATTTTTACTTGATCGAGCTGTATGTTGCATTTAATTAATACTTTTGCCAATACATAACTTTAACACCATCAATCACTTCAAACCTTAATAAGTACAGTAAAAATTATAAAAATTAGATATTATAATACTCCGTAGTTTTTTAAGACGATTTTAACAAGATTATTTCACATGAATATATTTTTCCTCACATAAAACTATTAAAAGATGAAATGTGAATAGTGTAAAAGTCAAATCAAAGTATGTTGATTAAAAAAGAACAAACAAAGTATCAACTACTTACAATATACTCCGTATATTTTAGTAATTTTAGTAATCTCCCATTCTTATTTGCCAAGATTCCAAGAATATACCCTTCCATGTCCGGAGCCATGATGTGAATTGAATCTTGATTGCAGATGAATATACAGTTTAAAGTTAAACGAACTAACCTTGTTCTAGTGTTCTACTGCTTAATAAATTAGAGTATGAACATATAAGATCAGACTCTGATTAGTGTTGTAAACCACAACATATGTGTAGAGGTGTCAAAAGCACACCCAACACGACCCGATCCGAAAAATATCCGATTCAGATTTGGACTCGCATAAAACATAACAATTTAGTATGATTTAACTTTAAAAATTAATCGGACCGGACCATATCAGACCCGATCCAATCATTCAAATTGGCACCCCTACATATGTGTAGTTTAAATTGTTGATAAAAAAATTAATTGAGTTTTACAACTACTCAACTAGTATTGGCTTAAGGGTTTGTTCACATTTACTTAATTTTAGTTCAGTTTAGTTCAGTTCAGCTCTAATCAGTTTAGTTCAGCTCCAATCAGTTCTGTTTAATTCAGCTATTTCCCTCTCTCATAAAATATTCATTTCATCTCAGTTCAGTTAAGTTCAATTCAATTCAGTTCAGTTCAGTTCAGCTCCAATCAGTTCATTAAATGTGAACAAACCCTAAGTTATAAACAAAGCATAAAAAAAGACTAGATTATTTTTCTATCTAGCTAGATTTTCTTAATTAGTAATATGTAATAAAATAGATAGGGTTTAGATCAAGTTACTTAACTAAAATATTAAAATAAACACATAAAAGGGTGTATAAATATAAACATGATTACATGAATATATATGCACAAACAAAGCTAACCATTACTATTTACAATCATCTTAATTTGAAGTTTGTAATATACTTTTTCTCCCAAAGGCTAAGATATGTCAATCCAAAAGGATAACAAAGTGGCCGATTTGAGGTACAAAGAAGATGAACTCCCACAAAATTTAGGCGAAAATCCCTCAGACGACGCGCTCAAGGCATGGTTTTTTAACTACGGGTGGGTGCAAATTTGCTCACTTAAAAACAACACTAGCCACACCGTCACCTTCTACAACCCCTACGACGCTAGGACAGTGGCGTATCCAAGAATTCCGAACTGTGGGTTCGGAATTTTTAAACAAATGATGATCATATATTAACTAAATATTCAATACATAAGTTCATTTTTTTTAATTACAAATGGATGGATTTTACAAAAAAAAAAAAAAAAAAAAAAAAAAAACTACAAAAGCATTTTTCGAGTTTTCATAGTTTGAAAGCGTGCTAATACATTACTACTTTTATAAATCTATATTTCTATTGCAAAAAATCAATATTACACATAAAAATAAAAATAAAAAATCTCAAGTCCCCAATAAACACAAATTTAACAATGTAAAAAAAAAAACATGAACCCAGGACTTAAGGAGGAGGTTCAATGCTCTAACAATCACTCCCTTACCAATGTGCGGCTTTGACATTTGATTATTTATCTCACATAAATTAGTTTTAACCCTTTTTTTCTTTTCTTTTTTTTAAAAAAAAATTAAAACTTATAATTTTTTTTCCGAAAAATCTGTGGGTTCAATGAACCCCCTTGAACCCCCCTAGATCCGCCCCTGCGCTAGGGGTGATATCGCCCCCGGCGCAATAGAAGGTGTAAAGAGCAAGGGGTACATTCCCTTGGAGAAATATTCTAAGAGGTACGAGATCAAGTACTTTAATACATATTTCAATGAGTGGACGATGATGACTATTAAAGACCTTGATCGTGACTGGTTGATAACGTTTGAGCAACCTAGGGTCGATGATGACTCTCGCCAGCTTCGCCCTTATCAGTGGTTGGATTGGGCTAGAATTAGCCTCATCATCAATGATACCGGCTATCGGATTTATAATTGTAAAATTAATGCCGATCAAGGAAGCATGAAATTCAGGGATCTTCAATTAACTAATAAGTAACTAATTATTGAATGGAAAATGTTATACATAACCCTTAGGGCTACATATAAGAATTGGTTTATCTACTAAACAAAACATCATATATCATATAGGTCATATATGTTGTATGTTTATTTGAATGGGTTGTAATTTAATAATCTTGTTTTAATTTTTTGTTTTCTGCTTAATTTCAAATCTGTAATTGTGGTAAGAGTCTAAGAAAAATAATATGATGTCCTTGTCATCAGTTCATAATCATGCATTACAAATATTATTGCAATTGATATGAGTGTTATTGTTGTATACTAGTATGGTTTCATTATTCCACATTTTATGTTTATTGTTTGTACTTTTTTTAAAGAGTAATTACCTAAGTCAATTTATCTTGTCAATCTTTAGGTTTCTTGTTAGGGCCTATTATTATGTATAGTGTATAGTTATCGGGCCTATCTCATGAGCCCTAATCTATTTGCTAGGTTGTATATATACGCTTGCTATACTCTAATGAAAACTACGGAAAATTATTTCGTGACATGGTATCGGAGCCAAAATCACTCTAAGTCCTACATCTCTAAATTTTTTTTCTAATTCCCACTATCATTTCCTACATTCTAAATTCTAATTTCTAAACACAATTTCTATTTCCTGATTCGACATTCTCTAATTAATTCCCACTATCAATTTCTAATTCCACTTTCAATTTTTTATTACTAATCCCTAAGTTTGTGGGTTCTGCCAATTTGCAATACTCGGTGATTGCATTTCTTTAATACTTGTTCAACAATGGTGGATGAAGGCATGTTTATCTCTAATCAATGTGATAAGTCGACCTTGTACTGTACCCACTGCCATCGCTTTGGTCACGACCATGCCGCTTGCTTCCTTGTCCGCGGGTTACCCGATTGGTGGCTTGACAAGTATGGGCATAAAGGGCGAGTTTCCTCTTCGTTTTCTGCTGTTACTGCTTATTCTTCAACTGCCCAGCAGGCTACGCCATCCTACCAACCAGAGCACTCCGCGACCTAGCCGCGGGACAGCCCTCCCAGCCACAGCCAGGCCGCGGAGTGGACTGCCCAGCAGGTTGGGAGTCTTGCTCTTCCTCGGTTTGCTACTAAGACTGCCTCTACTACTTTGACAATGCTTTCTACTTCCGCCACTACTCCTATTTTGGGTGGTGTGTTCGATTCTCATACCGATTCCATTAATGATGATTATTTATCTTTGTCGTGGATTATTGACACTGGTGCATCTCATCATGTTACTGCTAATGAGAATTTTCTACTAGATTCTCACTCAATTATTTCTTGTCCTGTTGGTCTTCCGGATGGTGCTAAGGCCATGGCTACTAAGGAGGGTCGTATTGTCTTAGCAGATGGCATTACTCTTCAACATGTTTTATTTGTTCCGCAATTGAATTGCAATTTGATTTCGGTCTTGTAGACACCCATTTGTGTCTCCCCAAAACCAAACCCGGTGATGAACACCCATTTGTGTCTCCCCAAAACCAAACCCGTGTTGTTTGACTCCAGGCATTGGCGCCTGGAACCAGGCCTGGAGCCTGGCGGCAATTAGCTGGTGCTGGTGCTGGCGCCTGCTCTGTTTTGCGTGCGCCAAGTGCTCTGTTTTGATATTTTATCTTTTTGGCTGATTTCTCTATAAATAACGTATTAAAAACTCCGTTTTCATTCACCAGTTATCATCAACAATCAGTTTCAATTAATATTCACCTACAATCTATTTTCATTCGCAATCATTAATTCTCTAACTCTCTCTTAATCATTCACCAATTCTCATCAAGTTTTCTTGATTATTTCATTCATCCTTCTCTTTCTTTTTTCTAAACCTTGCTTTTCAAACACAAAATTCCGCATTCACAAGATCTAGAAACACCTAGCCATATTCGAAGTTGCCTTCGCCCTAAACGTGAAAGGTTTAATTTCTGAGGGTTTGGTCCCAAATCTCTCTTTCAATTATTTAATTTAATTGTTTTGTTTATTATTTTCCTTGAAGTTACTAACGTTTGTATTTTGTTATTAGAAAGAGGTACGAGGCATCAAAGTAAGTACTTTAATGGTTTTATTGATATTATGATGTAGAAATCATGTTTACATTGTTATTATGATATTCCTGGTATCATGTCTAGGGTAATTTTAATATTAAATATGATTGTTATGATGCTTCCTATTTATGTTCTTCCTAATATTTATGATTGTTTGTATCATGTTAGGGTTAAAGATTTGATTTTTAATGCTTAGTGACATGCTAGGGTTTGTTATTAATCTTGTTAGTATCATGCCTAGGGTCTCGCTATTTTTATTATGCTTTAATATTAACATGATTATGATTATAATTGTTATAATTTATGATGATTATGAATATTATTATTATTTTGATGATGATTATTTTATTTATGATGATTATTATTATGATTATAATTTTATTGTCATGATATTTATTATTATTGTTATGTTGCTTGATGATATTTATTGTTATTGCTTGATCACGCCTTTTATGCATGTTTAAAGGGAATTTAGTACTTGTAATCACGCTTAATAAGATAATTAATAATCTTGTTTAGGGTTTAATTGTGATTATAATTCAAGTGATCTCCAATAATAGTTTTATTTGTGCATTATATTCAACCAACATAGATAAACAGGTTTAGGGTTAATCCTATTGTTTGCATGTTAGTCAGAAAGCGCACATGAATACGATCAGAATAAAGTAGAGGCCTATTATTAGGGCAGGTTCAATCTCTTTTAGGTTGGATTTGTACCTTCGTCCCCGAACCCTTATTTGGTTCTAGACCTTATGGAGTTGACGATCTCTTGGATCGTAAAGTGGTGTAACCTTCACCCTGTGAACGATTTACAAGTTCCTAAAACTTGTTGGCGACTCTTTTGCTCTATCTTCTTCCCTTTTGGACGCCACCGTACTTTAGTGTATGATCACAGTGGGGTTAACGATTGAATTTATTCCCCACAGGTCTCTAAATTGATTGATGATTCTAATTGCTTTGTCCGATTCACTCATTCTCTTTGTGCTATACAGGATCAATCCTCGGGGAGCTTAATTGGAGGCGGTGAACGGATAGATGGACTATATTATTTTCGGCGTCTCCCAAAAGTATGTGCTCTCACAGGTCCGGACATTTCTACATTTGAGTTGTGGCATCGTCGTTTGGGGCATCCGTCGGAGAAAATTGTCAAATCGCTTCCTGCTATTCGAGGTAGTTCTTATCCTAAGTGTTTACATAAAGCATGTGAAATTTGTCCTCTAGAAAAATAAACCCCGAGCCAGTTTTCCTAATAGTGATAGTCGTGCTAGTCGTATTCTTGAAATGATACATTGTGATTTGTGGGGACCGTATAAGACGACTTCTACTTGTGGTGCTCACATTTTTTAACTATAGTGGATGATTTTTCAAGAGGTGTTTGGGTTTATTTGTTGAATGATAAAACTGAAGTTTATTCTTCTTTCTATTCTTTCTTTTCTATGGTTAAAAATCAATTTGATGTTACTGTTAAGTGTGTACGGAGTGATAATGGAACTGAATTCAAACACATGCTTCCCTATTTTGATGAACATGGCATTCTTTTTCAAACCTCTTGTGTCGGTACTCCTCAACAAAATGGTCGTGTAGAGCGTAAACACCAACATATATTGAATGTTGGTAGAGCATTGAGGTTTCAAGGCAATTTGCCAATTGATTTGTGGGGTGCATGTATTCTTGGGGCGGTTTATGTTATTAATCGCACTCCTTCTCTTTTACTTGATAAGAAAACTCCATATGAAATGCTTTTTGGCAAAGAACCTGATTTTGATGCATTGCGTGTTTTTGGGTGTCTTTGCTTCACTCATAATAAAAAAGCTAAGGGTGACAAGTTTGCTTCTAGGAGTAGGAAATGTGTGTTTGTGGGTTATCCTCATGGCAAGAAGGGTTGGAAGTTATATGATTTTGAAACTAGTGAAATTTTTGTCTCACGTGATGTCAAGTTCTATGAGAATGAATTCCCCTTTGTGTCTGCTAGTGACTCTCTTAATGATAATGTGGGAACCGAGGGTGTGTCACAAGAAAATGTGGTAGTTGATCACGATTTTTTGGATGATTTGGAAAATGTGTTGGAGGTCGATGAATCCTCTATTGATCACGGTTCCCCACAAGCACCGAGCAACCCTACCACTGCTTGTGAGGCCGCTTCCACTACCTGTGCTACCCCCCATGATAATCACACTACTGCCACTGCTGAGCCCTCTGCTACTGCTTCTGCCTCAGAGGCTGCTGATCCGAGCCTCTCATCAGGCACCTCGTTGTTGGTATTCTAAATTGGTCGCCTCTCTGAAAAGGTACGGATTAGTGCAATCGTACTCTGACTATTTTCTTTTTACTCTGCAATCTGGGTCTATTCAACTTAGTGTTCTGGTGTATGTTGATGATTTGATAATTTCTGGTGATGATTCTTCTGCGATTTCAACATTCAAGTCATACTTGAGTGACTTTTTTCATATGAAAGATTTGGGTGTTTTGAAGTATTTTCTTGGTGTTGAGGTTGCTCGTAGTCCGGAAGGCATATTTTTATGTCAACGGAAATATACACTTGACATTATTGTAGAGTCTGGTTTGCTAGGTGCTCGTCCGGCAGACACTCCTATTGAGCAGAATCATACTCTGGTGAAATCAGAGTCCTCTTTCTTTTCTGATCCAGAGCAGTATCGACGGCTTGTGGGCTGTCTGATTTATTTGTCTTTTACTAGACCGAATTTGGCATACGCGGTGCATATTTTATCTCAATTTATGAAACACCTGCGACAGGACCATTGGGAAGCAGCTCTTCGTACAGTACGGTACTTGAAGGGATGTCCAGGTCAGGGTATCCTTTTGAGTTCATATTGTGGTTTCCATATTACAGGTTGGTGTGATTCAGATTGGGCGGGTTGTCCCTTGTCGCGTCGTTCTATCTCTGGCTGGTTGGTGTTTCTTGGTGCTTCTCCTATATCTTGGAAGACTAAGAAACAAGACACTGTGGCCAAGTCTTCTTCACAAGCCGAAATCCGCTCAATGTCTAAAACTACTGATGAGTTGAAATGGTTAAAGGCCCTTCTTCTGAGTTTGGGTGTCTCGCATCCCCGTGCTATGAGTTTGTTTTGTGATAATCAATCTGCTTTGTATATTGCGAAGAATCCGGTTTTCCATGAGCGTACCAAGCATATTGAGGTGGATTGTTATTATCTTCGTGATGCGATTCAGGATGGTATCATTAGTCCGTCTTATGTGAAGACAACATATCAATTAGCGGATATATTCACCAAGGCTTTGAGTTGAAGTCAATTCATGTATTTACTTGGCAAGTTGGGCATTTGTGATTTGCATGCTCCAACTTGAGGGGGGTGTTAGGGCCTATTATTATGTATAGTGTATATTTATCGGGCCTATCTCATGAGCCCTAACCTATTTGCTAGGTTGTATCACTAGTAGAAAAATTGAAAAAGGCACCGCTCAATGGCCACCGGTTTTTGAAAACCGGTGGCTTAAAAAATGGGCGGGATTAGGCATATGTACATTGCCATCAGTTCAAACCGAACCGGTGGCATAAATGATAAAGGCCACCGGTTTTGAACCGGTGGCAATAATCAAATAATAAATAAAAAGCCCACCATTCTCTTTCCCCTTCCTTTATATACCCTAACCCTAATCTTCTCTCTCCTCTATCGCCTCTCCTGCTCTCCTCCTTCTCTCTATCTCCTTCTCTCCTTCGTTCTTACTCCCCCTCTTTCTCCTTCTCTCCCTCTCTGTTCTCTCTCTCTCTCTATCCTGCTCTCCCTCTTTGAATCTCTCTCTTCGCCCTCCCTCTCTGAATCGCTCTCGTCGACCTCCCTCTCTAAATCTCCCTCTCTAAATCTCTCGTCGCTCTCCCTCTCTAAATCTCCCTCAAAGGCCACTACCACCACCGGCACTGACCACCGCAACCACCAAGACCGACATCAACAACAAGTTTTAAACAGTTTTCAGTTTCCCACACCGTCGCCACTGACCACCGCAGCCACCAACATCGTCGCACTTTCTCTCTCCTCGTGATGAAACCATAGGTTTTCAGGTCAAATTCGACCATCAAAACTCTAGATCTAGAGTTTTAATTGTCGAATTTGGCCTCGTAAACCTAATTCAAAGTATGGAGAGTCGTCGAATGAAGATTTGTGTGTTTTTTACAAAAAAAAATTTCATTTGTTCTGTTTTTGGGTGGTGGGTGATTGGTCGATTTTTTCTGTTTTTGTTAATTTTGGGTTGTTATTTGTGAAGGCGGTGGTTATAGGTGGGTGGTGTGGTGGTTTTAGGTGGGTGGTTTTGAAACGGTGGCCTTGCTTCGGTTTATTGCCACCCCCCAAATGACCACCGGTTCAAAACCGGTGGCCTTGGGGGGTTTTGAACCGGTGGCCAATTCATATTTTCGCCTAGTGTATATATACGCTTGCTATAATCTAATGAAAACTACGAAAAATTATTTCGTGACATTTCTATTGATTCTTTTATTGTGGGTTTTTCATAAGATGTAATATGTTTGGAATTTTCATGATTTGCAAATACTCCTTATTTTTGTAAACCTATAATTCAACAGTAGAGGAGATAAAAAAAATAATAAAAATAAAAAAATAGAAAAATAAAAAAATAAAAAAAATCCTTATGTTGTGTATCTATTTATTTATTTATTTAGCTTATCTTTTAACTAGAGAAGAAAAATACACTTTCTCCGCATAAAATATTCAATGAGGGGAAAAAATTTTAAAGAAAGAGAAGACTATGCCCAATAGGCCAATACAATAAAAAGAAACATGAAGATTTTTAGAAACAACTCAAAAAAAAAATACACTTTAATAATCATAACTATGGACGGTTTACTTTTAATAATCTCAACTACAATTTATTATCTAATAATCCTAACTATTGGGTATGTTTGCCAACAATAGTCCCGATGACTGGTGACCCGTTGAATGAATTTTTTACTTCTTTTTTTTATTTGCCATGTGTCAACATGTGAATGATGATCCAAATTAAGAATTTTTTAAAAAAACATATAAAACATTAAGTTTAAAAAAAACCTCAAAGTTCCAGCCACCACCCCCTAACCTCGCCAGGACCCTAATCCCCCTAACCTCACCGGAAACCTCCGGCCAACCCCTCTTTATTACTGAAAATAGGCGGCTAGTCTCTACCACCCATTCTAATTCACGAAACCAGCTACCTAGCCCTCGCTGAGCCCCACAACTACCTTGAAAACCCCCTTAACCACATTGAGTTTGAATGCTCTGAATCAGCATTACCATTTTTACTCTACTGCTGCGCGAATTGGGGCGAGAGGTAGAGCGAGGTGGCTGGAGTTGCGAGAATTGGTGGCTAGATTTGCGCGAATAGGTGGCCGAGAGGTGGAGATGGCTGGTTGCGCAAATTGGTGGCTGGAGTTGTGATTGTGGATTGCGGTGAGGCAGCGGTTGCTGGTGGGTGGCAATTGTTGTCGTAGAAGGCCAGCCGGCCGGTTTCGGTGGTTAATTAGGGTGGTCAGCTGGTTTCCGGCGTGTTAATGGATGGGGTTAGGGTTTGGCGGTGGTTGTTGGTGGCAGAGAATGTTTTTTTTTTATTTTTTTTTAATTTAGACAAATCACGTGTTGACACGTGTCATGGTAACCTGTTATAACCATAGGCGGGTCTAGGGGGTGGTCTACCCGGGCCTTGGCCCCCCTATGCCCAGATTTTGATACATATAATTAAAAAATCTTGTGTAAAATTTATAGGTTTTGTAGTTGGTTAGTTACTTGATGTATAGATGTGGGAAGGTCAAAGGTTGAATTCCCCTAGCTTGTTTGCACATTTCTTTTTTTTTTTTTTTCTTTTTTTTTTCCGTGTTGATTTCTTATACTCATATTTCTTTATGGCTTTATTAATTGAAATACTTTATAACTTCGGCCGACCGGTTGTGACAATTGTTGGTAAACATACCCAATAGTAGGATTATTAGATAATAAACGACAGTTGAGATTATTAAAAGTAAATCACCCAATTGGGATTATTGAATAATGTATGGTTGGTGCACCCGGAAAGAACATTAGGTATATTTAAAAGAATTTGGGCGAAAAAAAGAACATTATAGATATTTATAAAGAACGTGAGCACAATATGTTCTTTAAATTTGATTAATATGTTCTTTGAGTTTGAACTATATGTTCTTTATATTATACAATATGTTCTTTAATGTATGTACATTAAAAAAAAATAATAAAAAAAAAATATTCAATCACCCGAGTAACTAGAAAAAAGAACATGTTCTTTACTGTATTATCATGTTCTTTTTGTAAAGACTTTATGTTATTTGGTTAGAGGTGATCAAAGTTAGACCGACCCGGCTTAATTTTGGACGGGTTTTGGGCAAAAAAAATTCACCCCCAAATTCGGTCGGACCCGACCCGTAAATTTAAATTTTTGGGCGGGTTTGGGATTGCGTTATTATGCATTTTAGTTGATTTTTTTATACTCAACACGAAAACCCCGCACGGCCGGACCATTTTGGGCAGGTTTGGGCACAAAGACTTCAGCCCAAAACTTGGCCCGACTCGAGAAGTGAGCTGATTTTTTAACCTTGGCCCGGTCCGCCCAATGATCACCTATATCTTTGTCAAACACGAACATATTCTTTTTTGTCAAATATAATGTTCTTTTTCAAACACGTTTAACCACCCAAATAACCATGAAAAATAACTTGTTCTTTTTGTAAAGACTTTTTGTTCTTTGTAATGTCATGTTCTTGTCAAACACAAACATGTTCTTTTGTCAAACACAGGTATGTTGTTTTTCAAAGACTAGCATGTTCTTTTTTTTTGCCCATGTTCTTTAAAATATGTCTAATGTTCTTTTCGGGTGCACCATGCGCATGGTGCACCCGGGTGCACTATACTATTTTTAATTATTGAAGTGTATTTTTCCAAAAAAAAAAAAAATAGAAAAACAATATAAGATGGAGATGGAGAGAGTATTACCAATATATAGGGGTGGGACTTTTCAAACCGAACCGTGAAACCGCCCGTTACCGAACCGAACCATCACGGACCGATCCGTTTATAAACCGATAAATATAAACCGAAAACCGAACTGAACCGTTCAATATCAAACCGAAACCGAATTGAACCGCTCAATGTCAACCCGTTACGGACCGTAAACCGATAACAAACCAAACTGCGCAAATCCGAACCGAAACGAAACCGAACCGAATGGTTTATAAACCCGTTAATGACCCGAACCGTTTATAAACCGAAACCGTTTAAACCGAAAAAAAAACCGTTTGAACCGAACCATTTGTAACCCGCTAACCGTTTAAACCGACCCGTTTATGAACCGAAACCGTTTAAACCGCACGTATAAACCTAACCGTTATAATCCGCTAACCGTCTAAACTGAACTGCCATAACCCGTTAAACCGTTAAAATCGAACTGTTTTCGAATCGCGACCTGTTTAAACTGATCCGATTACAAACTGCTTAATTCAAATTGAATTATTTACAACCTAAATGGCTAAATAGTAAATACAATTAATGTTAATAAATGTAGATCTAATCAAACGGCTTAGGTTTATACAAAGGTTTATATCACCTAGATCTAGCCCAACGGCATTATTAATATCGTTTTAGATTACTTATTTATTTTAATTACAAGATATATCATTTGTATCATTTTCATTCCAGTAATAATGCTAGTCCACCCAAATTATCTTCATTGTTCCTTGATATTCATGATCATCCAATAACACTCAAAGCCTCAAAGGTAACATAAGATTGGAGATGTATGAGATTGCGTTACACAAGTGGCATAAGCATTAGAATATTACTGTACTAGTCAATAAGGCGTACAATCATTCACATTATCACTTTATAAAACTTTCTTATACAAGTATTTTGCAAAGGGGAGGACTAAAATGTTTATAAAACACATTTTTTTAGCTTTTCTTAAATTAAACCAGATATTAAGTAAAAGAATTTTAATAAATACGGAGGCATCCCAAATCTGTAATCGTACATTAGTATTGCATAATGATTTCATCACCACTTTAATTAGTGATTTCGTGATTTCGTCCATTTAACTTATTAAGTTGTTTGAGTTAGTAATCTAAATAAAGTAACAAACTAAATAACGAATCCATTTAATCTCGTGTAAGTTATAATTTATAAGAAATGCAATGTTTGGAAATGGAAATTGATTCAATACGATATTGTTAATGTATATGTAATTATTGATTAATTATTATGTATATCATATCGTACGAATGTACGGTTGGTATCATTATCATACTATCATAAGTATCATTGTCTCATTGAATTATTGGTATGTACTACAATCGATAAACATATTTACATATCTGATTATTAAAACTTAAAAATTTAAAACACTTGTTGATCAATCTAATTGAATACTTATACATTCTTAATTATCGATTTATCATATTATAAGTATCAACTCATTAAATCATGGTCATGACGCGATCTTTAAAACAATCATGAATTCATGACCCAAACCGCTTATAAACCGAACCGACATGATCCAAACCGTTCATAAACCGAACCAATTGAACTGTGTAAACCCTCTACTAAACCGGCCCATTTCAAACTGAACCGACATGATTCGCACCGTTTATAAACCAAACCGATATTGACCCGAGTAAATCCGCCCCTAAACCGACCCATTTCAAACCAAACCGGCTTGATCCAAACCGTTTGTAAACCGAACTGACATTGACCCGGGTAAACCCGCCCCTTAAACCGACCCGTATCAAACCGAACCGACATAATCCGAATCGTTTATAAACCGACCCGCTTATGACCCAAACCGAATTTAAACCGCAAAGAAATAAACCGAAACCAAACCGAGCCGTGACTAACCCAAACCGAACCAAACCGACCCGCCAGCTAAACTAAACCGTTTCAATCCGAACCGCTCCAAACCGAAACCGACTCAAACCGAGGTCAAACCGAACCGCCAGACCGAAGTCCCACCCCTACCAATATATATATAATATATACGATTTCATGTTAACTCAAATGCATCTAAATTTGATTCAATGATGTTCATACAGTGTTTTTTTTCCCAATTAATTTTTCTATTGTTTGCTTTTTCATTAGATCCGTGGCCTCGCACAACTTTTGAAAATAACACTACCCATATGTACTCCTTTTTTTAAAAAAAAAACATATGTACTTGTATTTTAATACTCCGTATTTAAAATAAATATGAAGTATTTATTAATAAATACTTATATGCAATCTTTAACACTAGACTTCGTACATCTATCAATTTATTTATCAATACATCGTTACTTCAATTATTACAAGTTTACGACTGAGTAAAAATCATGCATGTATTTCTTCTAAGGTAATTTAATATAGCTTATGTTTGGGTCCAATTTAGTCAAAATTGGGCCGGAGCACTAAATGATCCAATTAAAAGCCCAAGGTCAAGGTTCAACTCTCCAATTGCTCAAAAGTCAAAAGTCAGCCCACAAAGTAAGCCAATTGGGCTAAAGCCCAACCTCTCCAAGTATGATGAGGTATAAAAGCCCTCATATTGACACATTCAACATCATATACACTATCAGACACAACAACACAGGCATCATCACATACATTATCTCATACACGGATTATTCCAACTCATATGCTCATTCTTGCATTGAGAAATACTCCACAAAAGCCTCAAGCTACAAACTCTCTTGCATAGTGTCTTCCTTTTTACACATTGTACTGACTTTAGCATCGGAGGGGCCTTCCTCGGAAACACCCCCGAGGCTAGTTTACGTGTGTTCACTGTGCAGGAAACCTTCGGCCCAACACAGCTTGGATCGAATCCAGTCTTCTCCATTTTAGTGGACCTTCGGCAAGGTCCCATTGTTTTCAACCGAAACAATTTGGCGCCGTCTGTGGGGAAGACTTTCAAAAATCTTTAAGCCAAATTCCTAACCAAGATCATCTTGCAATTGTCTTAGCAGCCATGGCTAAGAACCGCAAGAGCAAAAGCCTCCGTCAAGGAGCGGGCGAAAAGCCTAAAACCCCTACACCATCGCCCTCGCCGGACCGGAACTCTCCCAAGGGTGCCGGCTCGGGGGGAGGATCACACAAGGAGGATTCCTTATCTCCTATAATGCATGACTCTCAATATAGGCCGGACCACTCTCGGTCTAGCAGGGGTCAGTCTGATCATAGGACATATTCTGTGTCCCAAAGCCAACCATCGGCTGCACGGCCTCATTACCACACTCGGCCGGGGACCCCTTTGACGGGGCCCAGTTCGGAAGAGGTGGCAAGAGCGCTGGCAGTACTCATGGAGGCAATGAGGGCACAGAATATGCCACCGCCTCGTGATCGAACTCCTCCGCATACCCGGCATCAGCGGAGGAAGTTAGACCATGACGGTGGGAAGCTTCCTTCCTTCCGGGAACTGGAAGAGTGGGAGGAGGATTCTTGGAAAAATGAAAAACAGAGGAAGAAGAACTCTCAATTATTTAAAGGATCCTCATCCTCAAGACCAGCAGCGCATAAGAGCAGCAGCTCAGCTTCTCGGCCAGAATCTGCTCGCCGGGAACCTGAGACTGCTCGCAGAAGCGTCCTTGACCGACTCGGCGGCCAGGAACCGAGCGTGCGTAGTCGCCTCACGTTCCCTGCAGCCGAGGCCCAGACTTCCCAGCCAGGGACGAAAACCACTCCTACCTCTCTGAGAGGGCGGAGCGCGGTCCCTTCGGCCAGGAACAAGGGCAAGGCCATTATGCTTCCCGCTAGTTCACCATTCGAGCAATGGATACTAGAAGAGCGCGTACCCACGGTTAAAATACCGTCGCATATCACATATGACGGGACCACGGATCCGAAGGACCACGTGGCCTCGTATGAGACTCATATGCATCTTTGCCCCAGATCCGAGGCAACTTGGTGCAAATATTTCCCAACCACTCTCAAGGGGGTCGCGCAAGCGTGGATCTCCAAGGGAGTAAGGCAAGGCTCCATAACAGGTTGGGATGATCTGTCCTCCAAGTTCAGGAGCAAGTTTTCCACGGCAAACCGCCGAGAGAAGACTACCGCAGAGCTCATGGGTCTGCAACAGGGGGAAACTGAAAGCCTCCGAGACTACCTGACCCGTTTCAGTAACGAGTCATCAAGCGTCTCTCAGCTGGACCAGGGGCTAGCTGTTTTTGCAATGCAGAATGGCCTTCAGCCAGGAAAATTCCTAGACTTCATGGTCATGCATACCCCGCAGACCTTGGAGGAAGCTCTTAGTGCTTCGGATAAGTTCATCCGAGCCGAAGAATGGAATAAAGCAAAAACCCAACCTCAATCCGGGGGAGGGAAACAGAGGCAAATACCCTTGTCTGAAGGCCAAGGCCATAAGGCAAAGGGAAAATCAAAGGCCTCGGAGCCATCTTCGGCCAGCGACCTAAAGAAGGACAGGTTTGCCTCATACACAGGCAGATACGAGTCCTACACTCCGCTCTCTCTTCCACGCGCCAAAATTTACAGTGTGACGAAGGAGGAGCAGAGTTACCGAAAGCCGAGACCACTCCCAGAGTGGTATCAGCGAAAAAATAAAAATCAGTGGTGTGAGTTCCACGAGTCTTCGGGCCACAACACTGAAGAGTGTATCCAGCTGAAGGACCAGATAGAAGACATGGTCCGGAAGGGATACTTGAAAAAATACATCGCGGATCACCGCGAGAAAAAAGAATCCGAGAGGTTAGCAAAGGACTCTCGGCAGGACCTTGATTTCCCTCGGAAAAACAGTAAAAAACCGGAGGGGAAATTCCCTCCGATCAATGTTATCTCGGGAGGAATATACTCTCGGAGGGAGCACAAGCGTCACCTTAGAGCTTTGACTCACCAGGTGAACAACGCTGACATTCAATCTCCCCAGTCGCCGGTGCCGAACATGACGTTCACAGCCGCCGACTGCCGGGGGATTACGTTCCCTCACGAGGATCCGTTGGTGATCATCGCCACGGTGGCCAACCACGACGTCAGTAAGGTCCTTGTTGACGGTGGCAGCGGAGCAAACATTCTGTTCCGAAAGGCCTACAACCAAATTAAACTGAAGCCCAAGCACCTTACGCCGGTACCCTATCCGGTATCCGGGTTCAATGGGGCTTCAACTTATCCAGATGGGAAGGTGACACTTCCTGTCACCATCGGTTGCGATGAGGCAGCCCGGAACGTCATGATTGAGTTTTTGGTCATCGACGCTCCTTCAGTGTACAACGTGATTTTGGGGAGACCCATAATTCACGAGATCCAAGGGGTCGTCTCAACTTATCATCAGCTGATGATTTACGTCTCAGACGCCGGCTTCCCCGAAAGGATACAGGGCAACCAGAAGGACGCCCGAAGGTGCAACTACCTCAAGCCATCCAGTAGTCGCCCAGATAACGACAAGGATGAGGAGGAGAAAGAAAAAGAAAGAGAGCCAAGCACAAAAAAGCCGAAAGGCCTAAGTGCTTCGGCCCAAGGATCAGTGCCCAGAGAAAAAGGTCCCGAAAGGGAAAAGGTTGACTCTTCATCTGAGCCGAAAGACTCAGAGAGCCAGCCGAAGAACACAAAGACTGGGACACCTGCTGACATTGGCAGCAGACCAGATTCTGAAGAGTCCAGTCCATCGGCAATGGACATGGACCAACAGACTGAAACAGTTGAGTTAGCCGAAGGAGATGCTGAGAAATGTGTAACAATCGGGATGGACCTTGATCCTGACACCCGTTGTGAACTTATTCAGCTCCTTCGGGATAACAGAGATGTGTTTGCTTTCTCGGCAGCTGATATGCCCGGGATAAGTTCAGACCTCATCTCCCATAAGCTTAATGTTGACCCAGCGTGTCGACCAGTTAAGCAAAAGAAGCGGAATTACTCCGCCAATAAGAACCGAGACATCGCAGCCGAAGTCAAAAAATTATTGGAGGCAGGATTCATTGAACCTTGCCAATATCCGGAATGGCTGGCAAATGTGGTGATGGTTCAGAAGCCCAATGGTACCTGGAGGATGTGCGTTGACTTCACGGACCTAAATAAGGCTTGTCCGAAGGATTTCTATCCCTTGCCGAGGATCGATCAGCTAGTCGATTCGACAAGTGGCCATGCCTTGCTTAGTTTCATGGACGCATTCTCAGGGTATCATCAGATCTTCATGCACCCCGACGATCGAGCAAAGACAGCATTCGTCACGAACGCTGGGGTGTATAATTACAAAATGATGCCCTTCGGATTGAAAAATGCGGGGGCAACCTATCAAAGACTGGTGGATCAAGTTTTCGCCGATCAAAAGGGCCGAAACATGGAAGTCTATGTTGACGATTCAATCGTCAAAAGCAAAAAACTAGAGGACCATGTAAAGGACCTGGCTGAAACTTTCGCCACCTTGAGAAAGCATCAAATGAAGCTGAATCCGAAGAAGTGTGTCTTCGGCGTGAAGTCAGGGAAATTCCTGGGTTTCATGGTCAGCAAAAGGGGGATTGATGCCAATCCCTCTAAAGTCAAAGCGGCGCTCGACCTTCCTGAGCCAAAAACGAAGAGGGATGTTCAGCGGCTCACCGGAAGAATGGCAGCCCTTTCGAGGTTCATTTCTAGAGCTTCGGATAAGGGGTTACCCTTCTTCAAAGCCCTGAAACTCCCGAAAACAAAAGAGCTTGTTTGGGAGGAAGAGCAAAAAGACGCCTTTCAACAGCTTCGGGAGCATCTGGCTCAACTCCCAACGCTGGCTAGCCCAGTTGAAGGAGAAACTCTATACCTATATGTGGCCGTTAGCCCGGCCACCATCAGCGCAGTATTGCTGAGGGAAGAGAGTAAGAGTCAGCAACCGATTTATTTCGTCAGTCATACACTGACGGATGCCGAGACCCGCTATCCTCTACTCGAGAAAGTTGCTTTCGCGGTAGTAGTAGCTGCTCGGAAGCTGAGGCCCTATTTTGATTGCCATCAGATAGTGGTCTTAACTGATCAGCCATTGGAAAAAGTTCTTGGCAAGGTTGAAAAATCCGGTAGGCTAGCCAAGTGGGCTTTTGAGCTCACCGAATTCAGCATCAGCTACCGTCCGAGGGCTGCCATTAAGGCTCAAGCCCTGGCGGATTTCTTGGCCGAATGCTCATACCAAGAAGTGCTGGACAGTGAAAAGAAAGTCTGGACCGTGTTTACGGATGGGTCTTCCACCGAAAACGGTTCGGGGGCAGGAGTAGTGATAACTTCTCCCGAAGGCAAATCCTTTGAGTATGCACTAAAATTTTCTTTTAAGGCCTCGAACAATGAAGCCGAATATGAGGCAGCAATCGCCGGCCTACAATTGTGCATCTCCTTGGAAGCCGATCATGTCTGCTTAAAAACAGACTCTCAGCTAGTTGCATATCAGATCAGTGGCAGCTATGAGGCCAAAGAGCCCTCCATGATAGCTTATCTTGCCAAGATCAAATCAGTCATTGCAGAGCTGAAAACTTTTGAGGTTCAGCTGATCCCAAGGGGTCAGAATACTCAGGCCGATGCACTCTCCAAACTTGCTAGTTCATCTTTTACCGAGCTGAACAGATCTGTATATGTAGAAGTGCGTCGAGTAAGAAGTGTCGACGAAGCACCTGAAGTGTGCTGCGCCGACCCAGAGCCTAGTTGGATGGAACCCATTTTAGCTTTTAAGCTTCGGGGAGAAACTCCTGAGGACAAAGCTTTGGCCTCCAAAATGAAGAGAACCAGCTCTAGGTTCATTGTCTTCAAGGGGGAACTTCTGAAAAAGTCCTTCTCAGCCCCATTGCTGAAATGCGTGGGACCAACAGATGCAGATTATATCCTGCGGGAGATTCACCTCGGCATCTGTGGGAACCACATTGGGGGAAGAACCTTAGCCCACAAGGCATTGAGGGTCGGATATTACTGGCCCACCATGATCGCAGATGCTAAGGAGCTGGTTCGGAAATGCGAAAAATGTCAAAAATATGCTCCAGTTATCCATCAGCCAGCAAGGGATCTTCAGCCGATCCTTAATCCACTCCCGTTTGCCCAATGGGGACTGGATATACTGGGACCATTTCCAGAGGCTGTGTACCAGAAAAAATGGCTGATAGTTGGTGTCGACTACTTCAGTAAATGGATCGAGGCCGAAGCAGCCTCGAACATTACAGAGCAAACTGTCAGAAAATTTATCTGGCAGAATATCATCACTCGCTTTGGCATCCCGAGAGTATTTGTTTTCGATCATGGGAGGCAATTTGACAACTTACCGCTGAAGCGATATACAGATCAGTTCGGCATAAAACTGGCATTTTCAGCGGTATGCCACCCGCAGAGTAACGGACAAGCCGAAGCAGCAAATAAACAGATCTTAAGTGCCCTCAAGAAGAGGGTGGAAGATCAAAAGTCCAAATGGCTAGAGGAGCTCCCTGGAACCCTTTGGTCCCTTCGGACAACTGAAAAAGAGGCAACGGGCCACTCACCTTTTGAACTGGTGTATGGTGCCGAAGCCGTCCTTCCAGTGGAAATTGGCTCTGAGAGCCTTCGAGTGCACCATTTCTCGGCTGAGAATGAGCGACTGATGAGGGAATCTCTCGACTTCCTCGACGAAGTAAGAGACTCAGCTCGAGATAAAATGGCGGCCTATAAGCAGAGAGTCAGCAAATTTTATAACCGAAGGGTCCATGCAAGGCCTCTCAAAATTGGGGATCTTGTCCTTCGGAATGCTGCTGCAGTTCAGAAAGGCCGAATCCATGGGAAGCTCTCAGCTACATGGGAGGGACCTTATGAAATTTATGATGAGCTTCAGCCAGGGACATACCGACTTCGGCAGTTGGATGGAACTGAGTTGAAGAATCACTGGAATGCTGATGTACTGAAAAAATACCATGTGTAAACCCTTCGGGGCAGAACAATCTTTGTAAGTACATTTTGAACTAATGACAGGCCTTGGAGCCGCCATTTATATAAAATTTACAACTGTTCATCCTTTCAAAATTTTCTTTGTTCTATCTACTCTTTGAGGGTTTTTTATTCAGCCTCGTCTGAAGCCTTCGCCTTCGGGTAACTGGGTTTCAGATTGCTGACAAAACTGTCTTTTTAAAGAACACCGGTCTTTCAGCTGAAGTCAAACTTCAGTAAGACTTGTTCTCCAAAGACATGAGTCCATGGACAATTCTGGGATATTGCCTTAACTGAGCCTTGTATCCCAGAGAGCCATTATCCGAAACATTGCCTTAAGTTGGCCCTGTGTTTCGGGTATCCATTTTTCAAAGATAGCCAGAAAATCAAGGATAACAGCAACAGTTGAAAATTTTTAAATCAGCCTCGTCTGAAACCTTCGCCTTCGGGTAACTGGGTTTCAGATGGCTTACAAAACTCAGTCTTTTTAAAGAACACTGGTCTTTCAGCTGAAATCAAACTTCAGTAAGACCTGTTCTCCAAAGACATGAGTCCATGGACAGTTCTGGGATATTGCCTTAACTGAGCCTTGTATCCCAGAGAGCCATTATTCCGAAACATTGCCTTAAGTTGGCCCTGTGTTTCGGATATGCGTCTTCTTTAAGAACGCTGGTCTTTCAGCTGAAGTCAAATTTCAGTAAGACTTGTTCTAAAGAGGTTAGTCTCAGTAAAGACTTGTATCCCAGAAGCATTGCCTTCAGTTGGCCCTGTGTTTCGGATATCCAACTTTCAGACAGTCAATCTTCAGTAAGACTTGTATCCCAGAAGCATTGCCTTAAGTTGGCCCTGTGTTTCGGATATCTATTTTGAAGAAGTTCAGAAATTGCTTATTCAACTAAAGTCATACTTCAATTTCTGTGGGGGCAAGAAGCACGCAGTGCAACTATGTTCGGCAGAGTTGAAGAAAAGAAACAGTAAAGCATTCAAAAATAAAGCAACTGAAAAAAAAAAAAAATTTTGATGAGCTACAAGTTCAATAATTCAGTATCGGCAGCCGCCCACAAGCGGAAAATAACAGCTGCCGAAATACGTACATAAGCAAAAAAATAAAACTGCTGTACGACAAGGCAAGCTGAAGCAAAAAACAAGGCAAAAAACTCAGAAAGCGGCAAGTCTAAAGTTAAGCACATGATGAACCGCAAGATTCTGAAGACGACTGCCCGAGTTCCTATGCTTCAGCCGGGGATCAGACTGATCAGCGTTGAGTCCCATGGTGGCCTCAGCCCCAGCAGCCGAAGAAGCGGGCTTTGCATTTTGCCGAGCCTCCCTTTCCCTCTGCTCAGCTTCCAACTCCAGTCTTTCAGCTTCCTCTTCGGCTTCCTCAGCCTTAAGAATTTCAGCTTCAGCTGGAGTTGCATACTTCATGTGAGGGTCTTCGGGATTCTGGACCCACTCAGCACATTTAGACCAGTCCAGTTCGGCTCAGCATGAAGGCAGACTCTTCGGCATACTCGGAATCCGTTTCTGAAACCCATCTCATATTCCTCTTGGGTATAAACACGGACTTTGAGTAAAGCCTCAGCATCAGCCAGCTTCTTCTGGGTCTCCTCCAAGTCTTCCTTGGATTTCTTCAGCTCATCAGCGACTTTGGAGGAGGAACCTTTCAGCTCATTCAGCTCTTGCTGAATTTGGAAAGCCTTTGTCTGAGCCTGGGCCACTTCAACTTTCTGGATCAGCAATTGATCCTCAGCCTCTTGGAATTTAGCTCTTTGAGCTTCAGCAGCAGCAGCAGCCTCTGAGAGTTGGACGTCTTTGGCCAAGAGCAACTCTTCAGCAGCCATTCGGCTGGCTTCAAGAGCCTCTAGACGCTGCTGCACTTCAGCTTGTGCAGCAGTTCCTTCTTGAATTCGGCTCTCAACGCAGCCTTGAATTTGGAGACGTCCACTCCCATATGCTCCTGGAGGAATTTTTCCCCTTCCATCAGTGGGGGAAAAACTCCTTCTCCATGGCATCGCAGAAGGTTTTCAGGCTTCGGCAGCTTTTTTCCCGTACTCCTCAACCTCCTGCTGCTTCTCTTCAGCTGCTGCTTGCTTCAGCTTAGCAAGCTTAACTTCCTCTTCAGCCACCTTCTTTTCGTGCACAGCAGCGTCTACCCTATCTTGTAGGGTATCTATCAGCTCTACAGTGAGAGTCTGATTGTGCACGAACTGAAAAAAGGAAGACAAAAAAAAATAAAATAAAAAAAATATATAATATATATATAAAGAGCTGAATTTCGGAGGAAATAAAGGAAAATTACCTGCATCATCAGCAGTTGGTTAGACCTGGCTGGGTCAGGAACTGATCTGCTGGATTCGCCCATCCCAGCAGTGGCCTTCAGCGACCAGATCCTTGCCCTGTCTACTTCGGACATGCCAGCAAAATTGCCGAAGTAGGCTGCAGCTCCTTCTCGGTTTTGACCCCATATGAGGTCCCAGATGTGATCTGGGATTGGAATTCGGGGGACCGAGAAACCCATTTCTCCAGAATGCAGAGTCTGGAAAGAAGGGAAGGATGACGATGGAGCTTGATTAGCTTTGGTTGTCTCAGCATCATCCTTCTCAGAGGAGTCAATTACTATGACCTCCTCTTCTTCAGGGGTGAGGACGAAAGCCTCAACCTCCTTGCGATGTCTGCCGTGAAGCCTCAGCGCTGGACATCACGGCATCCTTATTTTCGTGCTCATCAGCACTCTTCTTCATTTCTTCTTAGACCCCTCCCTTAGGTTCGGGAGTTCTCTGATCCACCTCCATCTCAGGAGGTGGCGGAGGGGTCTTTTGAGGAGATTGGGGTGTTGGCTGGGGAACCCTCGGCGATCCATTGCCTTCCTCAGGTTCCCTTATTGCGACGCCGATGGTCATCGGCCTCTGCTGAAAGTCATGAGGGCCGATGATGGCCATCCTTCGGCGCCTTTTCAGAAGGGGCTGCTCGTCCATATCTGAGTCTGAAGACTCTTGTATTTGGTCTTCGGGACGAACAGGAGCTTTGCCTTCTCTGTGTCTGTTACTCTCTTCAGACTGTAACAGACAGGGGGGAAGAAGAATGTGAGTAAAAAAAAAAAAAAAAAAAAAAAAAAAAAAAAAAAAAAAAGAAAAGAAAAAAGTTGTCTGAAAGCTCACCGAGGTTTTCAGCAAAGCCTCGTCTTCTTCAGCTGCTCTAGCTGCAGCTTCGGCTTCAGCAGCTCTGGAGGACCCTTCTCCTCCTTCGCAAGCCTCAAGTACCCGTGCAACCTCTTCGGCTGTGCGGGCAGCTTCAGCTTCTTCGTTCAGCAGCTGAAACCAAGGATCTCTCTTCTTCCACCAAGGCTTCTGCCTCTGATACAGAGCAACAGCCTCAATTTGGAAGTGGGAAGAATCCAGATGAACTTCCCTATGCCTCGGCTCAGTGATAGACGGGGCCCGTTCAGTTACAACTCGCTCTCGGTTAACACCAAGACGAGCGTAGTTAATACCAACGTTGGTCTCGTCCCGCTCTGAAAAAAGGAAAGGGAAAAAGTTTAGCTCAGATATATCGGCACAGCATAAAAAAAGCAAAGCGAGAGAAGAAAAAGAGGTAGTTAAAAAGCCTCGGCCCCAGCCGAAGAAGCTTACCATCCTTAAACTTTCGGCTGAGGCCAACAGCTGCTAGCATGTTCTCTTGGAAAACGTAATGCGTATCGGGGAGCCAAGTCTCCGGGATATGCTGCATTCGACCACTTCTCCCCGGGTTCGGCAGCTTGCCGAAGATATGTTGCTGATCCAGGTTCGGATCCGCCCCGTTATCTGCGGGGGGACCTAGACTTCCCATTTCGGGATCAGGCTCAGCTAAGTACCGGGGAGCGCTGAAGACGCAAGGGTGGCCCGGATCTGTGGGTGCCCTAACCCAAATCCATTGACCTCTCCAGTCCTTGTCTGAAGAGTCATTTGGCCACATGGTCAAGTATTGGGGCCGGGACTCAATCCGATACCACCCAGAACCATGGCTTCCGTGCCCACTTTGAATATTTGGCACTAGCCGATGGAGCTTTCTGAAGCAGTGCAGGTTCGGCACGTACTTGAAGAACTTGCAGACCCATAAGTATGTCATCACCCTTCGGATGCTGGTGGGGGTTAGCTGACATAGGGAAATGTTGTAATGGATCAGCAAGTCTCGGACGAAAACGTCCAAAGGGAACCTCAGCCCATACTGAAGCTGTCTCGTGTACACCCCCACATACCCCGGGGGTGGACGATGGATTCTATCGGATGCTGAGGGCATTCGGCACCAATATCCATCAGCTTCAAAAATGCCGTAATGCAACTCAATTTGCTCGGCAAATCGATATTGATCGGCGTTCTCTACCCACCATGAGAAGGGGCGGTTCTTTATCATGGCCGAAACGACTTCGGCATTCTCCCACTCTGAAAACCCAGGGAGGATATCCCAAAGGACAGCGGGAACTTCATCATCCCGTCCAGAAGCGCTCGGCTCATCCGTTCTTTGAGGAGGAGCCGAGGAAAGGGGAGTCGCCCTAATCCCTTCAGCAGGGTCAGACTCCGGCCTTTGACCATTCCAGGTCCCAATCCTGTTCCTAGGATTGGGAATCGGCCTTGCTCTTCTTGGAGCACGGGCTCTACCTCTAACTCCTCTTGCCATGGATTATTTCGAAGAGAAAAGTCGAAAGAAAAGGGGAAGGAGTTCGAATTCGAAGAAAAATAAACTGAAATCAAAGGAATTTACCTTAATCTGAAGCGAAAGTTGCCGATTTACGAGTTCGTAGTGGCAAGTCTCAGTTTCTAAGCTCAATGCTCGGGGAATTTGCGAAGTTTTGATGCGGGTTCTTGGTTTCTCTCTCGAAGAATTCTGGGTTTGTGTTGGTGAATAAGTGAGGAGAATGACGCGCCTCTGTTTATATCTCCAGGTACGGGATACGAAGAGTCTGTGCTTTAATTTCTCTTAAATACCCACTAAGTAACCATTAAACACATGATCTTGTGATTAAACTGCCCATTATCCGTCCAACTTCCGCAAATCATTAACCGTTGTTATCTCATTAATTACGGTTTAAATTCAAATTTTTGGATCAATTAAATCATTTACTTCCCTCCTTTTCTGAGTTAAATCAAACCCGACCCGTCATCCTTCCAAATCGGGTCTGGGGGGCAAGTTGTTTGGGTCCAATTTAGCCAAAATTGGGCCTGAGCACTAAATGATCCAATTAAAAGCCCAAGGTCAAGGTTCAACTCTCCAATTGCTCAAAAGTCAAAGGTCAGCCCACAAAGTAAGCCAATTGGGCTAAAGCCCAACCTCTCCATGTATGATGAGGTATAAAAGCCATCATATTGACACATTCACAAGGAGATTGATATTCCAATTCATATGCTCATTCTTGCATTCAGAAATATTCCACAAAAGCCTCAAGCTACAAACTCTCTTGCATAGTGTCTTCCTTTTACACATTGTACTGACTTTAGCATCGGAGGGGCCTTCCTCGGAAACACCCCCGAGGCTAGTTTACGTGTGTTCACTGTGCAGGAAACCTTCGGCCCAACACAACTTGGATCGAATCCAGTCTTCTCCATTTCAGCGGACCTTCGGCAAGGTCCCATTGTTTTCAACCGAAACAGTGTTGATTCTCTATGGCCCTCTTAAAAGGCGGTTATGGTTCCTTCCATAAGCAGGTACATGTCTGCTGATAAAATATGATTTTGAATGATTTGGTTGTATACTTGATGTTTGAATTTTCAAATACAGTGCCTCAAACGCCATGAAATCATATGCCTTCGGCAATTGGAAACGCTATATTATTCTATCTCTTTGTTAATTGAAATTGTTTGCATTAGTGGACAACTAGATTAGATCCCATGCCATACACGATTAATTTCGGTATATTTAATTTAAACAAAAAGAAAATTGTTTTTAAATACGAAGTAATAAAAATAACACGGAAAAAATACAACTATAACAGATTTATTTCTTCTAAGTTTTCATATATAACGAAATGACAAATGGAATATAACGAAAGAATGGATTAGACAAATGAATATATTAAAACTACATCTTAGACCATATGAGTATTAAAAAAAATCAATAATAAATGGAGTATCTTTTTTTTTTATTTATTTATTTATTATTAATTAACCAAATAGTATTTTAGAATTATGTATATATATTACACCCAATGGCATGAATAATAACCCTGATTTAATGATATTATGAAAATATTGGATATACAAGTAAAAAAAATGATGAAATTTTCATTAAACTAATTATCTTTCATAAATACATATATAGATTAAGTGTTTATAATTTTAAGGTATGTCATTATGCGTGCTGTTACAGTGTCGGATTTATCGGGCTGAAGTGGGTTTTTTTTTGGCTTTTTTCAAGGCGAGTTTTGGTTTTCAACCAAAAAAAAAAAAAAAGTGTGTCTTGCCCTAATTTATACATTTTTCGGATTAGGCTAGATTGGGTTAGCGAGCTGGGCCATTGAAGATCACCTTTAAAATATCCTTCCCATAACCCATAAACTCTTCACACAAAATTCAATTCTCTTACACTCTCTCCTTCTCTCACAATTTTCCTCCTCACCTTAAAGCCAGCTGCCATATAGATATCGTCCCACCGCCTACCGCCACATCCACACTGCTAGTTTGATCCAATTGCGATTGTATTTTATATTGCACATGTCGTATGACTCTTCAATCAATGAATTAAATTTACAATAATAATTATTATTTTTAAGTTTTTTTTAATAACATAAAGATATCAATTTAATTAATTATTATTATTTTAACTTCAAAATTTTATAAAGGGCAAAAAAATCATACACGTATTTCAAAAGAGGAGGTTTTTATTTATTTATTTATTTTTATACTAAAATACATTTATAAATAATTATCAATTTAAATAATTATTGTGTAAAATAGTGACTAAAATATTACTTCCTCCGTTTTTCTAAGTTCTACTTTTTTTTCTTAAGGTAATAGTTTGACGTTTAAATTATTTACATACAAAGTTTGACTTGATTTTTCGAACACTATGTAAAATAATTGCTATCATGTACTCCATCTGTCTCATAATATATATAGTTCTTGTATTCCTTTTTTAGTGTCCTAAAATGTTGTTCATGTTTTATTTTTTCCTTTTTTGTACACTACATATAAAATATCTAAAATACCCTCATTATTTTTGTCTTTACTCATTGCACTATCCAAAATACCTTACATGTTAGATACATCACTTTTCCTTTTAGTTAATAGTGTTCTCTATCTTTTTCCTATTACATGAACCCTCTTTATTTTTTTCTGTCTATCTCTCTGTACTCCAAAAATTTCCAAGGAGTTCACAATTACAAAATTGATGTATATATAAAAAAAACGGAGAAAGTATTATTTCTGACCTCACTCATTTTTGTGTACTTTTCTCTTTTTCATATAATTATTATTTGTGCCCTGCACAAATGTCTTGTACTTTTCTCTCAAATTCAAGGACTTCATGCATTTTATCCTCCTATTTCTTAATTCTTGTGAAATTTCACAAACAGGATGAAGGAATTATTAAAGTAGTATATTATTTGATTAATCAAGAGATATATTTTAAATTTTTTTTAAATAATTTTCAATTAAAATAATTAGTAGTCAAAGTTGTGCATAAAAAAATGTACAATAAAACTATTGCACTTATAAAAAAACAGAGGGATTTACTATAGTTATGTATTAAAGGACAAGGGGAAATAGGGAACATGTATGAGAGTACCTTTGCTTTAACTAGGGCGCTTAACACGCGCGATATGCATGCCATATCTAGTCATATTCGTGGATTTCTTTCTTACGTAAACAAATATTGTAAATAAATTTAGTTGTTGGGAGCATTAATGAGGGAAAATATGTAAACATATTCTTAGGGGTATAAATGTCCACATACTACTCTTAAGAGTTTTAAAAAAAGCAATTAACATCAATGAGGGCAAATAATAAGTAAATAAACATTTTAGAGAGTATAGTTGTCCAAACATTACTCATAAAAGTTATTTGAAAATGTTAAGGAAGATAAGATAGAAAGAGAATAAGACATTTATTAAATAGACCAAATTGGGCTCAACACTCTGAACTATGACTTAGATGCACCCAACATCAGTAGCCAAAACACCACAAATTAATGGCTTGGGTGCAAAGTGTGCTTTTAATGAGCATTCCAACCAATATTCTTGTCGGAGTCGATGAACATTCCATTTATCTAGAGTAGTTAAATTTTTATTTTTCGATATGCGTGTCGAAATATGCCCTATTAAGGTTTTCGGAGGTCATTTTGTTCTTTAAGGGTCCGAATTGAGCTCGGAATAAGCAAAAAAATAACATAAATGACTCGTTTGGCATGTCAAGAAACATTTCGATCAGCGTGCCGCTATTTTTTAGCAATGAAAATTACTCAAGCAAGGTTTTGGGGATCATGTTAGTTTAAAATGATCCAAATTGAATTCAAAATCGGCAAATAAATAACATACTTTTAGGTACGAACTAATTGAATCATTTTATGTGTCTATTTTGTTATATCTTGACATGCAAATTGTGGCATTTACGTTATATTTTTTGCCAATTCCAAACTTAATTTTTCTCCATAAAGTACCAAATTGACCCCCAATTCATCACCTGAGCTATTTTCACGGCTAAAAAAATTAACGACAAGCAAATGGAGATATTTCTTAACCCGCAAAATGAGTCATTTACGTTATTTTTTTTTTTATTTCGAGCTCAATTCGGATCCTAAACCTAAGGGACCAAAATGACTTTCGAAACCTTAACGGGGCATTTTTCGGCACGCAAATCGAAAAATAAAATCTTAATTATATTAAATAAATAGAAGGTTCATCGAATCCGGTGAGAATAGTTGTCGGAATGCTCATTAAAGGCACGTTTTGCAACCAAGCCATTAGTTTGTGGTGTTTTGGCTACTACGCAAAGTACATGGTGTTGGGTGTACCTAAGCCGTGGTTCATAGTGTTGAGACCAATTTTGCCTATTAAATAAAATTAGGCCCCATACAATTCAATTATATGGAGCATATGATAAAAAAAATTGAATATAAGGTTGTCAAAAATAAAATAAAGTTAATGTGATTAGAGTTTAGAAAAGTTGATGAAAACTATAAGTGAGTAAAAAATAAGGGGATGGAATAAATAATCATAAACAACTTATCATTCATCAATATATATATACTCCCTCTGTTTTTAAATAATTGCTCCACTTTTCATTTCCGGCCATTTTTAAATATTTGCTCCATTTCCTTTTTTGGAAAGCTTTTACAATATTCAATTCATATTTCTCAACTAGTGGACCCAACATAAATCATATATTATTAATTTCATATTCTCTCTCCTCCAATTCCCTCAACTATTTTTTTTTATTTTTTTTTAACAATTTTTTATTCTTCCACCTACCCCACTATCTCCATATTTTATTACTTTCTCCCATTTCTCCTAAAACTCCGTGCATGGAGAAATGGAGCAAGTATTTAAAAATGGAGGGAGTAATACTAAAGCAAACACTAGAAATGACACGTGTCAATTTTTGGTGCAATATTTTCCCTCCAAAACCATTATTCCTCTTTTCTTACAAAAATCTTTTTAGAAAGTATTTTTATAATATGTTTTCTTATTAGTCTTTTCATTTCTTTTATATATATAGCAACTAAAATTTTATTCAAAATATGTTATAACTGGTATCTTTTTTTGCCAAAATCTATTAAAAGAATATTTGTATAATATGATTTTCTATTTTGTTATTTTTTGGGGTTATCATGATTTTTTATTTACATAGATGTGTGTTGAGAAAATTAAACTAATCTTACTATTTTCTTTTCCACAAAAGGTCGCAAGATTACTTTGACTATCGAGCTAAACTCTCTTTCCTCTATTTCATTTCATCTCATCATATCCCATCCCCTATTTTGTTTGTTTTCTTATCCACTTCCTACATACCATTGATTAAGGATTGATGTATCAAACATTATTATTGTAGTAAGTTACATATTGATTTTGAAACTTTTTTTTTTTTTAATAATATACAACTTTACGAATTTTTATTTTTGTTATTTTTTTAATTTTAATATACTAAAAGAGAGACCATGAGGGACACATGTCAACTCCAGGTTAAATTTTTTCCCACCAAAATATTTTTTCTATTTTTTTAAAAATCTTCTTTAAAGCTATTGTATATTATAAAATATGTTTCCCATTTTTAAGCTAACATGTTTTTTCCAAATGATTCTATACATTTATATTAGGTATATATAAATCATGCATGATGAGTTTAAGTGTGGTAATACATTAAAATAATATTATTACCTAAGAATCTAAGATTTTATAATATGAGTATTATTCTTTTCTTTTTTTGGTCATGATTTTTATTTTATATAATTTTAACGGATTTTTCACCAAATATCACTGGGTTAATGCGTAATTCACCATATACCACACAAAATTTTCTAATTCACCATATAACACTGAGTTTAACATAAATGTCACAACATGCCATTTCCGTTAACTCAGTTAGTCATTAACGTTAATTGTGCCACGTGGCAGCTTGTAATTGGTTCTAATTAATATTATTTATTTAATTAATTAAATTTAGATAAAATATTTTAAAAAATAAATAAAAATTAAACACCACCAATACAAGCCACCGCCACCCCTGGCGGCAACAATTGCGATCCCAACCACTTCCCAGATGGCCGGCGACTGCCCTCCCCTGGCCCCTTCCCCCCCCCCCCCCCCGGCGACAATCTCGACCCCTTCCCCCTACGCCGGCGACCATCCCACTCCTACTCCCCTTCCCCGAAAATCATCCCCCACCTGTAATCCAATTCCCGATTTCCTCGCCGGACTCCCCTTCCCCGATTCCCGATCTCTCTAACCCTAAAAAAATCCTCAATTTCCCTCTTGAAAATCCCAATTGGAATATCGACGGCAAAGAAACCACCCATCAAATCTTGACGAAGAGAGAGAAGGTCGAATTAGAAGCGAATTTGTTCGAAAAAATGCTGATAAGTCGAATTGATGTTGTTGTATGGTTGAAGATTTTGAGTGTTGTCGGTTCAGGGGGAGAAGGGGGAGAGGGAGGCCGACGCGCTGGCGAGAGAAAGGCTGGGCGCCGGCGTGGGTTGGGGCGGGATAGGGTGGTGGCTGGGGGTTCCAGTCATATTTCGTGCAAGCAGGGGATGTTAGGATAGGGTGGTGGTTGGCTGGGAGACGTTGGTGGTTTGGGAGGAGGACGGGAAGGGGAGATGGCAGGGGTAGGGGGAGCTCTGGAAGGCCGGCGAGGGAGGAGGCTAGGCAAGGCCGCCGGCGAGGGAGGAGGCTGGGCAAGGCCGCCGGCAGGGAGGGGGAGCTGGGCTGGTGGGGGAAGGGGGTGTCGGGGTTGGTGGAGTGAGGAGGTGGTGGCTGTTTTTTTTTTAATTCTTTATTTAACTAATTAATTAGATAATATTAATAAGAGCCAATATGTGACAGCCACGTGACATAATTAACTTTAATTACTAACGACGTTAACGGCAGACTAACGACAGTCAACAAAAAGGGCATTCTGTGTTAATATACATTAACTCAGTGGTATATGGTGAATTAGAAAATTTTGTGTGGTATATGGTGAATTACGCATTAACTCGGTGGTATTTGGTGAAAAATCCGTAATTTTAATATAGCCAAATTGTCTTGCTAACAAATATATTGATTATTATGTCATAAGATAGAAGATGTATATCCCTATAGTTAATAGCCATAATAATTAGCAATGACGTTGTTAAATACGGGTTTGGGCCGCACCCGCAAACCAAGAGAGAGAGAGAGAGAGAGTTCACTTCACAAGTCTAAATGAAGTTTCATTCCAAAACCATATGGCAATAGGAGGAATAGCCCGTTAGCCTTATAAAGTGATTAAGGCTCTCTTTTTCAACCAAAGTGGGACACTTACATATGGTGATACTTGGAAGGTATATTATTAAACAGACGTGTCGGAACTTGGTGCATAAATTTTCCATCAGAACTTAAAACAAAAATTAAGAATAATATCCAACACAATTTTATTTTATTTTTATTTTTTATTTGGAGTACTTTTTAAATTATTCTTTTTCATCTAATATGCATATGTGGTTGTTTTTATTAATAGCAAACCCATCTAAACTTTTGATGAGAAGTGAATACATGAGATTGTAAATATCATTAACCTTATTAATAGTGTATTTCTTTTTGTAAGTATAATGCAATATGTAATTTTAACTAATCAGTCAAAGAGATTATAATTTACAGGTGATGCAGTTTCTCAAAAAAAAAAAAATATTAGTAATGTGGAAATTTTTCCTATATTACTTCAATAAAAATGCATAAAAAATTTAATAAGTAATTACAATATTTTTATAATCAATGTATAGGGATATTAGACGAAAAATCCACTAATTGTAATAACAAAAACAAAAATACCCTACTCACTAAAGATTGATAAATAAAAAAAAAATAATATATAAGATCTACTATTGCCTAAAACCTTGTACCGGTCAAAGTATATCTACTAAATAGGGATTTAGAAAGTTATCGCGCAGTACCAACGTATTGATGTTTTTGTCAAAACTTAGGTATAAAATTCAAATTAATTTATTTTTATATAAATATATAATTTATTTTTTTATATAGAAATTATTGTAAAAGTAACTACCAATAACAGATTGCAATCCATTGTAAAATTTTTGTCAAAGATCGTGCGTTGTATGAGATCTAAGCTAGTTAAAAAAAATAATTATAATATGATGGAGTATTACATAATAGCCACTTTATACGAGTATGTAATAAAACGCCAATTAAAACTGGATCTCATTCATTTAAATAATACTTTACAGACATAAATACACTTGCATTACAAATCAAAAGAATAAATAAATAATCCTTCACCCACAATCACACTCTAACCCGAAAAATAATTAAGACAACCTCCAAATATAACTTAATTAATTATTAATAATCCTACAATTCTTTCTAATCTCACCATTAACACCAATGAGAACTTCAATTGAACCCATATGAACCATAGCTTTACCAAACTTGTTAGCCCAAACACCACCTTGCCTATTGTAGTTCTTCACCACACTCGATGTCGTAGGACTACTCATTAGGCTTTGATCCGAGGTCAATAGATCCCTTTTGTTTAGCACATTTTGATAGTACTTGTTGTCCAATCTATTAGGTGTGATGAAATCTTGAACAATAGTTGGATCAACATTGCTAGGAGCATTATTACTAGGGCACTTGGATTTTAACATATTAGCAAATCTAGGATCCATTAAAGGGTCTTGTGGGTGTGTGGCGTTGAAGGTGTAAAGTCTTTTGGTGAAAGAAGAACAATGCGAAACTCCAATAGAATGAGCCCCGGAAAGGGTGATCATTTCCTCCACAGAAAGGCCTTTTTGTTCAAAACTTTTTTGTAGTTGTTGTAGGTTGAAAAAGGGTGCAGGTAAGTTTTGGTCAGGGTCATCCTTAAGTGAAATTCTCCCATCACGACGACCTGATTGTACAACGTAGTTTATCCCTCCTAACTTGGAAGCACTGTCTCGTGCTGCAAAGGCTATGATATCTGCACAAGAGACGGTTTGTGGGCATCGAGCTTCAAGCTGCTTCTTTGCTTCATCAATCACTTCATAACCTCGCATACTTGGGTCATTTGCTACATTGTCTTTCTCAGCTGGAATTCCCGGGGTTGAATCAAGTAAAATCGAAGCATCACAACCCTGAAACCATAACGATAAAAATAAAATTAGGTTGGCTTGCACATACATGACCATAAGATTGATGTAAGCTAAGATAAATAGGATATATATAATGTTACACTATAATCATACGTAAGTTACGTACCCTAACAAAACAATCGTGAAAATGCATTCTAATAAGGCCAGCTCCTAAACCAGGATTCCTAGTGACCGCATTGTTGACTACATTCCTCACAACAGCCTCCGCGGAGGGACAAGTCCGTTGATAAAATCCCACCTTTAAAGAAGACGGCGACGATTGGGCAGTAGATGTATACATACATATCGTGGCAAGAAAGAATAGCATACAAAACAACGATTTCGACATTTTCACTCACAATCACAAAACTGCTAATTCACTAATAAGTTTACAACTTGTATGTTAGTTATCGTGCTAAATTAATGTGTTGTATTAATAATGGATGAAGAAACTTGGAGGAATAGGATTGAGTTTATATAGGTAGGCATGCGTTGTTAAAATTTGAATGAAGAAAACGTGTAGTCACCTTAGCAAGAATTGAATAGTTCCATACAATTACTGTACACTATATTATCATTTTTATCAAAGCTGGAAACTAGCAAGTGGATATGGGTACTGTTTATGGTTGGGTATTTTCGTCATTTTAAACTAAATCAAAAACATTATTTGAATATGTTTAGACACCAACGCGGCAACGCCGTTATAAACATAGCTTAGATCATTTAATATACTTTATAAACATCGTTGATACACATGCATGAAGTAATAACTTTGAATATTAGAATTGAAGTTGAATTTCTTATTGTCAACTTAGGATAAAGTACTCCTTGAGTTTAAATTAAAAGGTTTTATAAGGATAACACTAAATTAATTTTTGGTGTTTAGAGAGCCCACTACAAGAGCGGTTGATGAAAATCGATCCCCTAGAGTTAGGAGAGAAGCTCTAACCACATAAGGTATTCCTCACTCTCATAGGGATTATTACACCATATTAATACGGAGTACTTTTGAATAGTTTAGACTGTAACTAGAATTTTGGCCCGGGTAATACTCCGATCATTACAAGACATTTGCAATTATATGTTTAGTTCTTGATCATGACTCAATTAAATTATGGTTCAATACATTTTGATTTATTTATTTATTTATTTTGGCAAAAGATAATATAAAATATCATATAGCATAGTGACAACACATTTAGTGTTAAAATTTGAGGTTGCATGTTCAAATTATGTATAGAAAAAATTTATTATTTTTTAAATTTAATGTAACAATGTGTAATAATAAACAATGAATGATGAAGAGCTCCATGTGGCACATAAAAAATTCCCTTAAAATGTTTTTTTTTTTTTTTTTTTTTTTTGAGAAACTTTAAAATGTTTTTTTGATAAATAAAGTATATAGAGTATCACGCACTATGATAAATGACAAGGAATCACCACACTCACGTGTTGCATTTTTTAAAAATATGAACTATATTTACTGACTTAATTTTACATTAAATTACTCATTTATACACCACTGATCTTATTCGTAAATTTCATTTACATACTGCTAAACTAGTGCATACACCTCTTCCCGGACCACCCTTTCTTTAACTAACAGTGAACTTCTTGCAGATCAATCTGAGTACAGGAGTATGGTAGGAGCTTTACAATACTTGACTATGACTAGACCCGATCTTACTTATGCTGTTGCATTTAGTGTATCAGTTTATGCATGCTCCATATACTACTCACCTTGTTGCTGTTAAGCGTATTTACAGGTACTTGATAGGTACTGCAGATCATGGCATTTGGTTTCGTCCATTAAAGGACAAGTCTATTATCATTGCCTACTCAGGTGCAGATTGGGCAGGTTGTCCAGACAGTTCTCGTTCCACTTCCGGGTATGCTATTTTTTTGGGAGATAATCTCATTTCCTAGCGCTCAAAGAAATAACCAACGGTTTCCAAATCCTCTACTGAAGCTGAGTATAGAGCGGTTGTCTATACGGTTGCTGACACCTTACATATCCGCTCCTTATTATCTGAACTTGGTCTTGTGGTTAAACATCTGGTTAAGCTTATGTGTGATAATGTTTCTACCACTAATTATCTTACTGTTAATCCAGTTCAGCATGACCGCAGAAAGCATATTAAGATAGATTATCATTTTGTTCGAGAGCGGGTTGCACATGGCGATCTTATTGTACGATATGTTCCTACATAGCTTCAGCTTGCAAACATTTTTACTAAGGCTCTCTCTAGTCAGCGTTTTGAATTTTTAAGGGCCAATCTGCGCGTTGTATCCCCTGCACAGATTGAGGGGGTGTATTGATGTATATCTTATATATGGTTATTGATGTATATCCTAGGTGATATATGTGTTTTATATGCTATTTTATCCCCCGTCCCACGGTCATTTTTATGCATATTTGAGCTCTGCGGAGCTATTTTTAGTACTAATATGTAGTTTCGAGTGTTTTGTAGAGTTGACATTTGTTTTATAGGAATTTCCTCGATTGTTGGTTATTCCAATGGTTTTCTGGCTACTACGAGATATTGGAGCTTATGATCACATTCATGATCGTCTTTTGTAGCCCAAGATCGAGGATTTCAGTGATTAAGGGCTTGGTTTGTGGAATTGGTCCAAGTAATGGACCAAGGAAGAAGAAATTGGGCCACAAGCAATTGAAGCCCAAAAGAAAAAGAAAAGGTAAACTCGGCCAAGAAAAAGACCGGGCCTGATCGGGCGGCCTATAGCCTGATTGGGCGGATGCTTAGCAAGGCAGCGAGAAGAAAAAGGCGGGCCTGATTTGGGGGCCATCAGGCGCGTGTTTTTCCTAAGTGTTTTAAAACTTGTCGTTTTTGGTAATTTGGGGTTTAGTATTTAAACTCTTTTGTAAGCTTTTATTAGCTACGTTTTTGGATTACAATTTTCATTCTTAAGCTTTTAGAAAGATTTTAGTGAGAGATTATTGTTTAACTCAAGTTTTCCCTTTTAGTTCAATTTCAATTTTCCTTCATTCGGTATTATTTCTCGTCTCTTTTATTGCTTTGTTTATCGCTTTGATTTTAATCGCTTAGTTTATTTTTGCTTTGATTTCAATCATGTCTTCTTTAATTGCTTTGTTTAGTTTAGATTTAAATATGTGTGAGTAGTTTAATTCTAGGGTTCTTAGGGGATCCATAATTTAATATGAAGGGATAATTTATTTTGGTTGGCTATTGATATTGCATGATAATTTCTTATTGAATTGTTTTAATTCTTTGCAATTGGATTATGAATCGAGCAGATGTGATTTGATTGTGAATGTATAGAAATATTAAATTGATGAATCGAGCAGATGTTAATTTGATATTAAAGGCTATTTTAAATAGGAACTTAGGTCTAGTAAATTGCAAGAGCCCGTTAGATCTATGTTGATTAATAAATTGCGAGAGCCTGTTAATCATGTTATTTATGCAATGTCAATTGTTGATTGTTTGTTTTATCCCGAAGTATTAATTATTGGTGAACCTGCGACCCTAGGCTTTTTATTATTGATTATTCCCTTAGATTAATTCATACAAACCTTATTTGTTTCTTGATGATTTAGATTATAATATTTATTTAGGAATAGAAGAAAGTTGTTTCTCTATGTATTCGACCCTACTTCCCTATCTATTTTAGCTAGTGGTTTTAGGAATTACTTTTGATTAGGTGATACGACTTTAGCCTGTCAAAATTTGGCGCCGTTGCCGAGGAAACAATTTTATTTTTATTTCTAATTATTTTTGTAGTCTAGAGTTTTTTCCTTCGTCTCAGAAAACGTAAGTTCTTTGGGACAGTATCTTATATTTGTTGTTTAGTTCTTTGTTTATGCCCAGGTGTTCAAGATCAGGTTATATTCCATTCGATCTTGAGATCGGGCGCTCTTTTCATAGACAAAAGAATCTCTACAAACAAATACTGGTAGGTTCCGAGAATAACATTCATGTGGACCCTCCATATGATTCTAGTGACACAGAAGTATCTTCAGAACCAGTATAAGGGATGACTACTCAACCACCTCGCAAGCTCAGCGATTATTCGCAGCTGTCCCTGACGGATCTTCCACATCTTGCTCCTCCACCAGATCTCGAAGGAGTACAATTTTAGATCAAACCCCAGTTTATTACTATGATCGAAAGGAAGCAATTTGGCGGAGCTAAGAATGAAGACCCTAATCTTCATATCTTGGGTTTTTGTCAATATTGCAATACCATCAGACAAGCTGGGATCACGCAGGACCAAATCAGGGAGATTCTTTTTCCCTTTTCTTTGTGCGGTAAAGCTAAATTGTGGTATAATGGATTGAATAAAACTGCACTTGGTATTATTGACTTTAATTCTCTTACTTTAAATTTTTACAACAAATATTATCCTGCAGAGAAGACAACTTTGTTAAGGAGCTCAATCCTAAATTTTTCCCAAGAAGCTGATGAGTCTTTATATAAAGCTTGGGAAAGATTTAAGGATATGTAGAGAGAATGCCCTCACAATGGGATTTTACAGTGGCAGTTGATCCAAGCCTTTTACAACGGGCTTGGAAATTCTTTAAGATCAATCCTAGACTTTGCAGCAAACGGAAGATTTATGAATCTTCAAGAGGATGTAGCAGGCACTATTATTGAAGAGATGACAATTCATAATTCCCAATATGGGAATCCTAGAGGTTTTGCAAACAAAGGGAAACATCATGTCGACTCCGTATCCTTTGTGCAAGCTCAATTAACTTCTATTTTCCAGAAATTAGACAGTCTTAGTACAACTATTTCATCTTTCGTAGGTAATGTTTCTGCTGTTAATAATACTATCACTGATGCTTTTTGTGAAAATTGTGGAATTGTAGGTCATTGAGCACAAGATTGTAGGAGTTCCGTGGAGCAAGTTAATACCTTCCAAGCCTATAGGCAAAATAATCCATACTCCAACACTTATAATCCTGGTTTCTATAACCACCCAAACCTTTCTTACCAGAGCACTAATGTGCTAAATCCTCCACCTCCACAACAACAAGCACCACAACAAGCACAGCTGAAATATTACCAACCCCCTAACCAGAGAACCCAACCACAAACTCCACCTCCATTTACTGATCCTGCCTTGTCAGAAATCAAGACGATGTTAGCCAATATGTAGAAGCAGATGCAGAGTAAGGATGCGTAAATTGACTCGATGATAGAACATAATAAGATAATAGATACTAAGATTGCACAACTTTCCTAGCTCTACTCTGCAAAGTTGCCAGCAGGGAGCCCTACCATCGCAGCTAGTACAACCTACAGATCACGCGAATGCAATTACTATGAGAAGTGGTTCAAAATATGATGGGCCTCCTATGCCCAAAGATGATGAACCTATCATTACAAATATTGCTAATCCTGATTTTGTTATACCAAATACTATTGTTACTAGCCCTGCAGGGCCCCAGAAGAAAACTAACTCTTCTGATAATACTTTGCAGGGAAAAACAAGATAAGATGGGAGATGTGCAGAGCCTTGCTATCAAACTTCCATTCCCAAATAGACACCTAAAGAATAAGTTGGATAAGCAGTTTGGTAAGTTCCTGGAGGTTGTTAAGAATTTGCAAGTAACGATTCCTTTCACCGATTTAATTACACAGGTTCCTGCATATGCTAAATTCATGAAAGATATTTTGACTAGGAAGAGAGCCTTTAATGAGGTAGAGATCATACTGTAGCTTTTACTGAAGATTGTAGTGCAATACTACAAAATAAATCTCCACCTAAGTTAAAGGATCTCGGTAGTTTTTCTATACCTTGTCATATTGGTAATGTTTTCATTGATAAACCATTGTGTGATTTAGGTGCTAGTGTTAGTGTCATGCCTTCATTCGTGTGCTCCAAGCTTAATATAAGAGATTTAAAAGTTACCAATATAACTCTACAAATGGCCGACTGTTCTGTTAAATACCCCTTAGGTGTTTTAGAGGATGTCCCTGTTAGAGTTGGCAAATTTTTTATTCCTGTTGACTTTGTTGTTCTTAACATGGAAGAAGATACACAAATTTCTATTATACTAGGTAGACCTTTCCTTCACACCGCAGGGGCCATAATTGATGTTAAAAATGAAAACTCACTCGTTTTGTAGAAAATTATAACATCACCTTTAATTTAGGGAGAGTCATGAAAGGATCTATGGTAGAGGAAAAATGTTGCAGTATTGATGTCATTGATATTATATGCCATGATAGCTTACCCCAGGTTCTCACCCGAGATCCCTTAGAGGAAGTACTATGTTGTGATCTTAATGCAGGGGATGTTGACATATGGAGTAGGGAGGTGGATGCAATTGAGCAAGCTCTAGCAAATGAGAAACTTAGCCTTGATGAAAATGATAAGGTAGAAAAATTTAATTCAGAATCGTACTCTGCGGAGGTAAAGAAACCTAAAATTAAACCCCTTCCTTCGCATTTAAAATATGTATTTCTTGATGAGCAAGAACTGCACCCCGTGATCATTAGTACCGCACTCGATGATTCCCTGATTTCCCAAATGCTAGAGGTTCTAAGAACCCATAAAAGGGCAATCGGGTACAATATTGATGATCTGAAGGGTATTAGCCCTGACTTTTGTATGCACAGGATACACCTAGAAGACAATCACAAGCCATGTATTCAACCACAGAGGAGGTTGAATCCTAACATGCAGGAAGTTTTCAAAAAGGAGGTCATGAAGCTACTTGATGCAGGTATTATCTATCCTATCTCTGACTCAAAGTGGGTAAGTCTTGTGTAGGTAGTTCCTATAACGGGTGGGATGACAGCGATTAAAAATGATAAAAATGAATTGATTCCCACTAGAACCGTAACAGGGGGCGTATGTGCATTGATTATCGTAGATTAAATATCGTAACTAAGAAGGATCATTTCCCCCTTCCCTTTATTGACCAAATGTTGGAAAGGTTAGCTAACCATAAATTTTTCTGTTATTTGGATAGGTATTCGGGAATTTTTCAAATTCCAATTCACCCTGAAGATCAAGAGAAAACCATTTTTACATGTCCTTATGGTACTTTTGCTTATCGTAGGATGCCCTTTGGATTATGTAATGCACCTGCTACTTTTTAACGTTGTATGATGAGCATCTTTTCTGAATTCATAGAATCTATTATGGAAGTTTTTATGGATGATTTTAGTGTGTATGGATCTTCATTTGATGTTTTTCTAGCTAACCTCACTAAAATTTTGAAAAGGTGTGAAGAAGGCAATTTGGTTTTAAATTGGGAAAAGTGTCACTTTATGGTGACACAAGGTGTAGTCCTAGGTCGCATTGCTTCTAATGAGGGTATATAGGTGGAAAAAGCAAAGGTAGAAGTGATTGAGCAATTACCCCCACCAGTGAATGTTAAAGGGGTAAGGAGTTTCCTTGGTCATGCGGGGTTTTATCGTCGCTTCATCAAGGATTTTTCTAAGATTGCTAAACCACTAACTCAGCTTTTACTCAAGTATGCCCCATTTGATTTTACTAACGAGTGTTTTGAGTCTTTTAACAAGATTAAGCAGGCTTTGATATCGGCTCCTATCATATGTGCTCCCGATTGGAACCTTCCATTCGAGATCATGTGTGACGCTAGTGATTATGCAGTAGGCGCCTTACTAGTAAAACTTCGGATGAAGCTTAAGTCAACTATGCCACCACAGAGAAGGAGTTTCTTGCTGTGATTTATGCCTTAGAGAAATTTAAATCATACTTGGCTGGTTCTAAAATTATTGTTTTTACTAACCATGCAGCATTAAAATATCTCATTGCCAAGGCAGAGACCAAGCATAGACTTCTCTGTTGGGTGCTTTCGCTCCAAGACTTCGACATTGAAATTAGAGATAAAAAGGGAGCGGAAAATGTAGTTGTAGACCACTTGTCTAGGATCAAGTATGATGGAGGTAAGGATTCTACACCTATTGATGATTCTCTTCCTGATGATAATCTCTCCTTGCAGTTGTGTCATAGGGACCTTGGTATGCCGATTATGCCAATTATTTGGTAGGCGGTATACTACCTTCAGAAGTGTCCTATCAACAAAAGAAAAGGCTTCTCCATGATGTTAAATATTATTTTTGGGATGATCCTTTTTTGTTTCGTGAGTGTGCAGATGGACTATATCGCAGGTGTGTCTCCGAATGGGAAGTGAATAGCATCGTATAACGTTGCCACAACTCTTCATATGGAGGGCACCATGGCCCTTCTAGAACCGTAGCCAAGCTTAATGAATCAGGCTTCTTTTGGCCTATTATGTTCAAGGATGCGCGATTATTCATAATGTCTTGTGATTCTTGCTAGAGGACCAGGAATATTTTGAGGAGGCACGAGATGCCCCAAACTGGGATACTTGAAGTTGAAATTTTCGATGTTTGGGGTATTGACTATATGGGACTGTTCCCATCTTCCAATGGGAATTGTTACATACTCGTGGCCGTTGATTATGTGTCCAAATGGGTCGAGGCCATTACTTCACCAACAAATAATGCCAAAGTGGTCATGAAACTTTTCAAGAAGACCATATTTCCAAGATTTGGTGTCCCAAGAGCTATCATTAGTGATGGAGGTTCTCACTTCCATGAAAGACAATTGGACAAACTTCTAAGGAAGTATGGAGTCTACCACAGGACCGGGCTTAGTTACCATCCCCAAACAAGTTGTCAAGTTGAGGTCTCTAATCGAGAAATCAAATCGATTTTAGAAAAAGTGGTAGCTAAGTCAAGGAAGGATTGGAGCTTGAAGCTAGATGACACACTTTGGGCGTATAGGACCGCATTCAAAACACCAATTGGCACCTCTCCTTATAGGCTAGTGTACGGTAAAGCATGTCATCTTCCTGTGGAATTGGAGTACAAAGCTTTTTGGGCAAACAAGGAGCTTAATATGGATTATAAGGTTGCGGGAAAGAAAAGACTTCTCCAACTCAATGAGCTGGATGAGTTTAGATTGTCCAATTATGACAGTTCGCCCGATCGGGCACGCAAGTGGAGTTGAAAAATTAAAAAATTCTCGCCCGATCGGACGCTTGGGGGAGTTTGTTATATGTGTTTTATATGCTATTTTATCCCTCGTCCGACGGTCATTTTTATGCATACTTGAGCTCTGCGGCGCTATTTTTAGTACTAATATGTGGTTTCGAGTGTTTTGTAGAGTTGTCATTTGTTTTGTAGGAATTTCCCCGATTGTTGGTGATTTCTATGGTTTTCCGGCCACTACGAGATATTGGAGCTTATGATCACATTCATGACCGTCTTTTGTAGCCCAAGACCTAGGATTTCGGTGATTAAGGGCTTGGTTCGTGGAATTGGTCCAAGTAATGGACCAAGGAAGAAGAAACTGGGCCACAAGCAATTGAAGCCCAAAAGAAAAAGAAAAGGTAAACTCGGCCAAGAAAAAGATCGGGCCCGATCGAGCGGATGCTCAGCAAGGCAGCGAGAAGAAAAAGGCAGGCCCGATTGCTTCATTCGGTATTATTTCTCGTCTCTTTTATTGCTTTGTTTATCGCTTTGATTTTAATTGCTTAGTTTATTTTTTGCTTTGATTTCAATCATGTCTTCTTTAATTGCTTTGTTTAGTTTAGATTTAAATATGTGTGAGTAGTTTAATTCTAGGGTTCTTGGGAGATCCATAATTAATATGAAGGGATAATTTATTTTGGTTGGCTATTGATATTGCATAATAATTTCTTATTGAATTGTTTTAATTCTTTGCAATTGGATCATGAATCGAGCAGATGCGATTTGATTGTGAATGTATAGCAATATTAAATTGATGAATCGAGCAGATGTTAATTTAATATTAAAGGTTATTTTCAATAGGAATTTAGGTCTAGTAAATTGCGAGAGCCTGTTAGATCGATGTTGATTAATAAATTGCGAGAGCCTGTTAATCATGTTATTTTTGCAATGTCAATTGTTGATTGTTTGTTTTATCCCGGAGTATTAATTATTGGTGAACTTGTCACCTTAGGCTTTTTATTATTGATTATTCCCTTAGATTAATTCATACAAACCTTATTTGTTTCTTGATAATTTAGATTATAATATTTATTTAGGAATATAATAAAGTTGTTTCCCTGTGGATTCGACCCTACTTCCCTATCTAATTTAGCTAGTGGTTTTAGAAATTACTTTTGATTAGGTGATACGACTTTAGCCTGTCACTAGATAGGGATAGTCATGTACTTGTACTTATCTTATCGTTTCCTATATATATATATATATATATATATATATATATATATATATATATATATATATATATATATATATATATATATATATATATATATATATATATATATATACATATATATATATATATATATATATATATGAGTGCTAGGGCTTCCTAACTAGGTGAGCCACCGTTTATCTTTCACAGTCTCCGCGATAATAAACTACTCCCTCCGTTTCATATTAAATGCAACACTTTCCATTTTTGACCATTTCATAATAATTGCAACACTACTATTTTTGGCAAGGACCCTTCATTATTTTATAATCTCGTACTAACCCTACTTTCACAAATATTTTATTAGTTGTCTTTCATACCAACCCCACTTATACTACTTTTTTTATTATTTACCTCTCCTACCAACAATACTTTATATTATAAGATAATCCTCTTTTGGGCCCCACCTTATAAATTTTAATTTCTTAAACTTTGTAACCACCCTAATATTGTATTTAATATGAAATGAAGGGAGTAGTTATCAAGGGAGCAAATTGGAGGACATTCATTGTACTCCATATTCAATTAATTATGAGTGCAAACCTATATTTCGGTAAAAACTCCCCTCTCATCCTCTTCTCCTCTATGGTTTAATATTTTTTAGCCGTAGTTTGGTTTCTTCGTAAAAGAACAAATATATTAATTTGGATGTGAGTCAGCTGATTTAGGGGTGCAAGTTGGTGGGTGTTGACGGTGGTGCAAAGTAAGGAGAAAGGGCTAAGTGTTTGCCTGTTTGGATGTGAGTGGAGCTGCAGCCGAACAAGGAGCTGGTATGGTGGGGGAGCTAGGGAGGATTACCTCGGTGGCTGGCGCCTCGCGGGGGAGGGGGGGCTGCTACAGTGGGGAGGGGATTATTTTTAAAAATAACTATTTTTAAACAACTTTAACTGTTAAAATAAAATTAAAAAATTCTAACAAATTACAATGCGCCACGTATTCGGTTTAACGTATTTAACAGGTTAGTGATTTAATTTATTCTACTTTGAGCAGATACCCCCAAAGGTTATATTATTTTAAGATAATTAACAGATCGTTTAATTTCTAGAAGACTAGGCAAATGTTGTATTATTCTTGACAATGTTTCCTATAAGTTATTTGACCTTATTCATATAGTTTTTAATCTCTCGACTTTTAAAGTTTAGATATAATAAGTTTTTTGGACAATTCATATGAGTATAAAGGTTTTGAGTGTTTCATACAAATTATTTGACATTTATATTGATTTTGGGTGGGTGGAATCACGGTAAAACGGACTCACCCAATACATTGTGTTTCACTAATGTATAATTAATAAATATTATCATATAACAGGATTAATTACGATATATATTTTCATAATATCAACCTTTTGTAATTTATATTAGTGGAAAATTAGATATATAATTAATGGTGAAATTTACGTTTTGACAAATATTTCGTTCAACTTACAGAGTGGCACTATAATCATAAGTTCGATTGAGCTAGAGTTTCTCATCATGATCCGGATTTAGTTGAAATAATTGAAAGTCAGAGCTGTACATGTGAGAAAAAAAAGCCCTCAAGGTTTTTTAAACGTAAAATCAAAGGAAGACAAAATCAAGGTCCATTTCTTTACATACCCTACAACTTGATGCTGTTTATATTACTCGTTTCCTAGGTTCGAAAAAGCAAGCTCTTTAACAACTTTAATAAATACTTAATTGGGATACAATTGCACTTCATATATGTTTCAATTATATATACATACACTTGTAAATGTATCTATATCAAAGTTATTAAAATCGGGATTCTACTTTGAATCGGAAAGTGCTATCAGAATCGAATTGTAAAATCAAATCGTAGAATCGTAAAATTCTACCGACATGTATAATCAAGACTTCATATCTAAATTAAATTAATATATTGAAAGTATGAGTTTGAGACTTAATTATTGATAGAAAATAGTTGTTTACCAATAAGCAACCAATAATTGAAGATATATATATATTTATAAATAACTATATAGGCATGTTTTAAATTTGTAAGAATTTTTCTATTGAAAAGAAATATGTAAAATTAGGTAGAATTGTAAATTAAATTGTGTGACATACATAAATCGTAAGATCGTAAGATTCTAAGATTTAAATTGAGAATATTGAAAATTACACAATCTAATGTTGGGGGACTAAAAGTATAAATAATTATGTTGTATTCAACTAATTCTTGTAATAAAATTACAACAACAAAAATTCCCAAACGTAGCTTACCTGATGTGGGAAAAAAATTTCATAAAATTGATGATAATATCATAGATTCTTTATTATTTATTCCAAGTAGTGTACTTGTAAAATTATTTGATAGATGTTCTTTAATAATAGCTGATATTCTTTTTTTATAAATATATAAAATAATGTTCTTTTTGTTATAATTGATTGTTCTTTTTGTTAGTGTAATATGTCCTTTTCATATTTTGATGATGCTCTTTATATATTAATATACACCATGGTTAGCAAATACAATTGCAAAATTTTCCTTTGAATATGCATGACACCACATCTCTCTTAAATGTTAAGTTTAAAGTTAAAATGAATTTGGACGCAATTCTGAAAAACAGAGTTGCCGTGTCACGGCAGAAATGCCGCGCCACGGCAATCTTTGCCGTGACGCGGCAATTTTCTAGGGTTTCTCTACGATGCATTTCATTTCTATGTTTTCGTGCATCACCCTGCTCATTTCCTCTATAAATACGAGGTTGATTTCTCAGTTTCGGAGCACCAAATCATTCTCTCTTATGTTTTAGCCTAAACACTAGCCTTCCCTATTCTTTCACAATACATCCCTTAAGCACTCCCTGGAGTCCATACTTTACCCGTAGCTCTACGCTTAAACCAAGGCGTGAAAGGTAGAACTGTTTGAGGGTTTGGCCCCAAATCAACTCTATTTTACTTTAATTTAATTTTCATTGTTGTTTATTCTTTTTCATGAAGTTACTAACGCGTTTATTGTTTTATAGTTGCAAGCAAACACAATCAAACTAAGGAATCATGTTCCTTTTGTTCTTGTTATATTTCTAACGGTATTTGTTATGTTTTTCATATACTAATCGTTATTATTATGGTTAAATTGCTTTCAATGTCGATGTTATTTTTATTATATTTTTTACCACCATATTGCATGTTCAAGGGAATATGTAATTGAATATAACGCTTAATAAGATAATTTGGACGCCCGATTTAGGTTCCTTTTTTAATCTTATGTTTAATCAAGTGATCACAATATTTTAGAATTATATGTTGCATTAATATTCAACCAATTTAGCTTAATAATAGTTTGGAGGAAATTGAATCTTTGTTTGTGTGCCTTTGAGATTGCAGGAATACTTTTCGCAATAAGAATCGAGTAGAGGCCAACACAGGCGAATGTGACTCCATGACTCACTTCGTACCATCATCCCCGATCCTCCTTTTCTGGTTCCGAACCATATGGAGTTAGTAATCTCATGGATTATGAATGGGGTGTAACCTTCATAGGTCAATCGTTGTTGCCTATTGTTGTCCCTTTTCGTGGTTGCCTTCTAATGATCCGTGAACGGTTTACAAGTTCCTTAAAAACTTGTTGGCGGCTCCCTACTTTGTTTTGTCCCTAATCGTGTCCCTAATCGTATATGTCAATTCTCACTTCCTATGAGTTCCAAGCATATTCACAACATGCTAAAGTAGGCGCGCTTTGAATGCCGCCTACAATTTGGCGACTCCACTGGGGAGGATTCTTGGTTATTAATCGATTTGAGTGATCGGTATTTAATTTAGATGAGTGGATGAGACTTGAAAGATTCTTGAATCGTATTCCTATGATTAATTTGGTATTGTTGCATATGCATTGACGTTTTAACGTCGTATTTAGGTTCGCCTTGTAGGAAAAATCAAATAACCTGATCGCGATCGAAAAAATAAAGCACTTCTGCATTTTTATTTCTGCCGCGCAATGGCAAAATTGCAGTGACACGACACAGAGTACCGCGATGCGGCGTTCTGTACCGTGGCACCGCAATTCCTGCTGTGGCACGGCAGACCTAAAAACGCTCCAGTGGTTTTTTCTTTTTCTTGTAAAGAGCTTCCTTCAATTTTTCTGAAAAACCGTATGTGTGCTACTTACGTTTTAGCCCCGGGGGATTTAAGCTCTATCAACCCGGAAAAGTTCATGACAATAAGGATTCATCTGAGTTATTAAATCCACCCAAACCATGGAGTTGAGTTCGATTTCATCACAAACTTGTAGAGCCGCCCGTTGGCATACACCCTCAAGGGAGGCTGCCTTGCTAACGCGTCCAAACTCTTAACCATGGTACCCTTTTGACACCCAAATAATCTTGACCATAGTCGAACATAGAACTTGACATTAGGTTGCGAATTTCATTGCATCATTGTGACTACGTGTGCATCTTTGATTGTTTAATCCTAACATTAATGATCGTTCTTTGTCTATGGTGTTGGTTTATTTTGTTTAATTTACGACTAATGAATGCCAACGGACCGTACTCACTTAGTAATTATCGCAAACTCTAAAATTTAAAAAAAAATAAAAAATAAAAAATAAATTGGAAAAAACGCACAAAACAAAGCCTAGAACTACTTACCGTGTCACGACAAAGTTGTCGTGCCACGGCAAGCAATGCCGTGTCATGACAGTCTGTACCACACCACGGTATAGTCTGTCGTGCCACGACAGAAGTACCATGGCGTGGTACCCAGGGAATAGTCCAGTCAGCTCATATTCTAGTCTTCCGTGTTGTTTTGGTCCTCACGACAGTCGTTTTGTTTAGGGGTGGCAAACGGATCAGGTCAGGTCGGGTTCGTATTCGGGTTTTTGGGTTTCGGGTCAGCTAACCACCAACCTGAACTTGATCCATTTAAGTTTTCGAGTTGAAAACCCCAACCTGAACCTGATATTTCAGGTTCGGGTCAACCCGAAAACGACCTGATTTTTTATTTATTTTTTTTAAAAAAAAAAATTTTGACCTGAATAACCTGATTTATTAAGCCTGATTTTGAGTTTTTTTACTACTTAACAGTTAACAAAACCTGATTTTTTTTTACCTAATGTTTTCAAACATGATTTCCAAACTAAAGTTTTCAAGAAAACCAAATAAAAGTCTAACAAGTCTAAATGCCTAATTAATTATTACATAACAAAATAAAGTCTTAACAAATTACAAACCACAATGAAAAAGAAATAAATGTTTTTAAATAAAGCCTTCATGAATCAAACAATGTTCGAAGAACCATTCTCATCAAATTGTTCAAGTTTGGGTGAGGTACGAGGTGTGTCATCGTTGTCCCCCACCTTAAGCTTCATAATTAATCCACATAGCATTTCCATTGAGGATCCATATTTGCTACAAGAAAAAAGATAGCAAATTACAATCAATAATATATGACATGTACTAAAAATAAAAGTTAGAAGTATTGTATTACTTCATTACTTGTATATAAAATCATTTATTAACTTCCCCAAAGTCCCAATCCCTTAAGCAAATGATAGCCTCCACCGTTTCTGGTTTTAAAGAACTTCTATAACAATTAAGCACCCGACTTCCAATACGAAAAGCTGATTCGGAGGCCACGGTTAATACGGGGACAACAAGAACATCCTTGGCAATTTTAGCTATTATAGGATAACGGACCGAACAAGTTCTCCGATAAGACAAAATATCAAGGTTGGTGCCTCGAGGGATAAGTGGCTCCTCATAATACATATCAAGTTCAGATTTGATTGCCACACTTGATTGCTCCATAGAGAAACTATCAAAATCCTGTATACCAAGATTAGATTACAATTAGATGAGTAGCATGGCACAAAAAATCAGAAAATAAAAATCAGAATATAATACAATAAATTCAGATTATACAACTTGACAACCTGGCCATTGACAATCTGGCCCAAACCATCCAATTAGATCAGAAATATAGGATTACTAACCAGTAAATTTCAAACAATCTTATAATGATTGATATAACACTAGAAACATGAGTGTAGTAAAGTGAGAAAGCAGCCAGTCATGGTTTAGCATAAGATGAAACTTAAAGATGCAAACTAAAAGCTGCTGAGTCATATCAGGATTTGCTACTCAATCATTAAAACTTGGCATTTGTTTCACTTACTATAAAGGTCAACGCATTAGAAAGTTGTTTACCATCATAAAATCATCAGAAGCTTCATTGGCAGCATTAGTAGTGTGAATAGCTTTGCTTGATGAGGAATGAGAGGATTCATAAGCCTCGTACAACCTCCGTAGAGCATCCTTAACCTTAGAGAAATCAAGCTGATATTCAATACTATGTTGACCATATATCCTCATGTAACCCCAATTGACACATTGCAACTTATATCGTGGATCCAACACCACAGCAACAACCATAAATGTACTAAATTCTGACCAATATTTACCAAATTTCTCATACATCTTACAAGCCATTCTTTGGATAAAAAGATTTGAACTTTTCATTTCATTTTGTAACAACAACCTATCCTGCAAGACTCTATGAAAGTAGAGATTGGAAGTTGGATATTTGGTGCCGGAAAAGGCAAGTGTGACATCATGGAAAACTTTCAAAAACTTGCATATTTTCTCAACTCTACCCCATTCTTCTGCAGAAGGACAATGCACATAATTGGCATCAACTTTTTGAAAGTGAATTAAAGCTTTTTTAAAATACAAAGCACAATCAAGCATCATGTAAGTTGAATTCCATCAAGTAGGAATATCATGTTGTAAAATTCTAGTAGATTGAATTTCAACATGTGATACACAACTTAAAAACCTTTGTTTCCTAGCTTGTGAACTCTTACAATACTTGGCACTCTCTCTAATCTTATACACAGCCTCATCAATCTCTTTTAAACCATCTTGAACAATTAAATTAAGAATGTGAGCACAACACCTTACATGAAAAAATTCCCCACTACTAATCAACTAAAGTTCCCCTTTTAGATTTTCAGCAAAAACATCTTTTGAAGAAGCATTATCTAATGTAATTGAAAAAATATTTCTGAATACCCTATTCCTTTAACAAACCATACACATGATCACATAAATGAATTCCTGTATGGGGAGGACTAATGTAAGAAAAGTTTAAGATCTTTTTTGCAAACACCAAGACTTATCAACATAATGAGCTGTTAATGAAATATAACCATCAGTGGTTATAGAAGTCCAACAATCAGAAGTCAATGCAATTCTACTACAAGTTAAGCCCAACACCGCTTTTAATTTCTCTTTCTCTCTTTTATACATCTTAAGCACATCAGATTTGATAGTTTTTCGCGTGACAGGTTTGAAACCAGAATGCAAATAATTAAAACATCTCCTAAAACCCCTGAACTCTACAAACTGAAATGGCATATCAGGCTCCACAATAGCAAGAGATAATAATTCACGGAAATAATCAGCATCAAAATTAGGCAATCTATTTCCTAAACTAGAGGACGTTTTCTCTAATACCATTTGACCAACATCCCTAAAAGACCTTTGTTTACATTTTTTCAAATGACGATGAAGATTCCCAGTTCCATTCTTACTAGCACCATTAAAACGTAAACCACACTTTTTACATTTGCAAATTAGATTACCATTTTCATCAGGCTCGTCTAAAAAATCAAAATGGCACCCAAACACCAGAAGAAAGCCAACGTTGACGTTTCTTACCAGTAAGAATCACATGAGGTTTATCAGAAGAAGTTTGCTGGTTTTTACCCTTTCCTTTGTCTTTTATTGTAGAGTCAATCTCCTCCTCTTCCCCGGAAGAAAGCTGTTGAACATAGGTGTCCATTATTTCTGCCAAAAATTATAACAAAATAAAACATTTAAAACAAGAGACAAAAACTGATCTAGTAGTAATTAGTAAATGACTAGTAATACAAATATACTTGTCAACAACAACAAGCTAGGCTGTTATATGAACAATAGAACAAGAACAACAATATAAATTAAAAATAAAACCTAAAAATCGAGAATAGATAACAAAAATTATGTGAACAATATAAATTAAACCTAAAAATCAGAAATTATATGACCAAGAACAACAATATAAATTAAAAATTACATGAATAACAATATAAATCAGAATTATATGGACAACAATATAAATCAGAACTAAAAATCAAAAAAAAAAAAAATCTCATGCAAAATACCCTTTCCCGTCAAACAACAAATCAGCAAAAGATGGTCTTACAGATCTACCCTTTTCCCGTTAAAAAAAAAAAAAAAAAAAAAAAAAAAAAAATCAACAATAGAAATTAACAACAAAAAATTTAGTCATATTAAGATTATTATCAAGCAAGAACAACAACAAAAATCAAATACAAAAACTGTATTAAAAAAAACAAAAACAAAAACAATTAACAGAAAATTACCTTTGAGCTTTGACGGCTTGAAGGAGAGGAAGATTTGAAGATGGAGAACTGGAGATTGAAAGCAAAAATCGAGAAGAACTTCAGAACTTAGAGATCGAAAAAAAACGAAACAAAAACAAAAACAAAAAAAATTAACAAAAAATTACCTTTGAGAGTATGAGACGTTGAGCTAATGAGTTTGAGAGTTGAGAACTTGAGAGTTCTTATGAGATGAGAAATTGAGAATGGAGAATTCAGAGAGACGGAGAAGCAGAGAAGTGAGACTATGACTCTGTGAGAGAACGAAAGAATTGAGGAGAGAGAAAATGTGAAAAGATGAGAAGGAGTGAAAAGTTGAAAACAGTTGTTTAGGTTTTTAAGCTTTTAAGTTTTCACTCTTTAAGCTTTCAATTTGGGCTTGGGCCAAGTATTATTTTTTTTTCAAAATACTTTTTTCGAGTTATAAGGTCGGGTTCGGGTTGACCCGATCTGATTTTGACCCGAAAATAATTTCGGGTTACGTGGGTCATTTTCGGGTTGAAATTTTCAACCTTTACCTAACCCATTTAATTTCGGGTCGGGTTCGTGTCAACCCATTTAAGTTTTCGTGTCGAAATTCTCAACCCTAACCCGCTATTTTCGGGTCGGGTTCGTGTCGGGTTTTCGGGTCGGGTCAGTTTTTGCCACCCCTAGTTTTGTTATTGTTTACATGTCTAGCCATGCGATCATACCACGAGTCATATAACATCACCTAATCACTCACGAGTCAAGTGTACAGTCCACACACTTTATTTTTCGACTCGAGTTGTGCACCATGTCATTTATGATCATATACTAGGTTCATGCATGCGTCCCTTTTTTCGACATAATAAAAATGAGTGGAATTTTTCTCACCTGTTTTCAAATGTCTATCTATCCCCTTTTCTTTCCTATTTTAAGCAGTGAGTCAAACCATTAAGTGAATTTGTTTTATTTCATAGTACATGGTCAAGGAGCAGGGGTAGATTGGTGCGGTTCGAGTCACTACCACAACAACCTCTTAGACCTAAGAGGCATTCAAAGAAAACTTCACAATCTCCACATCAGCCATCTCCTTCAAACTACTTTCAATACATTCCAATAGCCACAAAAGAAGATATTGAGTGCACTCATAAATCCATCGAGGCACTTTCTGCCATGATGCAAATCCTTACCACCAAGGTCAATACCATGGAACAAACCAAAGTCACTGTTGCAACAGTTGACAAGATTAAAGAACAAATGAGCAAAATTTCTGAAGATTTCACCTACGTAGAACAACCTTCCACTGCATGGACTGTGAAGGAGAAACTCCCTGAAAAGTTCTCCACTACTGACATACCCAAGTTCAAACCTACTGATTACCCAATATTCCATTTGAAGGCTTTCTCTGCAACCATGCACTAGTAGAAAAAACATCAAATGCTCCGGTCAAAATAGACATATATGCTCCGAATTTGAACCGCATCAATAGTGGACATAGCAGATTACGGGTTGAAAACGCTCTGAATCAAAACTGGAGCATAAACTAAGAAAAGGCTTCGGTCCAGCTTCAAACCTGGAGCATATAACCAACTTAATGCTCTGGTTCTGTTAAAAAAAATCGGAGCAATTTCATGAGTTATTGCTCAGATTTTATAATATATATATATATATATATTGAATTTTTTTACGTTCTCAAGGCATTCAAATACAATTAAGCAAACCTGTCTCGTACTTCATTTATCTCGCTAGCACTAAAGGGCTCGAGCCTTTGGGTCTTATAAACCTAAAACAAGCGAAATCAATATAAAAGACAATTATAATCACAATTTAATAAAAATATAAGAGTTAAAATCATGAAAAATGGGCAAGTTAGAAGTCATTTTGGACCATTATTAATACTCTAAATGAACATAAAACTTGAAAATTTAGTTTTTTTTTATGTTTTTTCAAGTCATAAATATTCATAACTAAGTATCTTAGGTGTATTACAACTGTTAATTCAACCTTTGAGCTAAAATCATAAAAAATGGGCAAGTTAGAACTCATTTAGGCCATTTTGAACCATAAATATTCTAAATGAACCTAAAACTTGTAAATTTGCTAATATTTTTTTTTGTTATTGTTGTTTCAAGCCATATATATTCATAACTAAGTTTCTTAGGTGTATTATAGGTGTTAATTCAAGTATTGAGCTAAAATCATGAAAAATAGGCAAGTTAGAAGTCATTTTGGCCATTTTGAACCATTAACACTCTAATTGAACCTAAAACTTGTAAAATTGCTTCTTTTTTTTTTTTGTATTTTATATATTGTTTCAAGCCATAAATATTCATAACTAAGTATCTTAGGTGTATTACAGGTGTTAATTCAAGCATTGAGCTAAAATCATGAAAAATGGGCAAGTTAGAAGTCATTTTGGCCATTTTGAACCATTAACACTCTAAATGAACCTAAAACTTGTAAACTTGATTTTTTATGTTGTTTCAAGCCATAAATATGCATAACAAAGTATTTTAGGTGTATTACAGGTGTGTTAATTCAATCATTGAGCTAAAATCATGAAAAATGGGTAAGTTAGAAGTCATTTTGGCCATTTTGAACCATTAACACTCTAAATGAACCTAAAACTTGTAAATTTGCTTTTTTTTATGTTGTTTCAAGACATAAATATTCATATCTAAGTATCTTAGGTGTATTATAGGTGTTAATTCAAGCATTGAGCTAAAATCATGAAAAATGGGCAAGTTAGAACTCATTTAGGCCATTTTGAAACATTAATTCTCTAAATGAACCTAAAACTTGTAAAATTGCTTTTTTTTTCTATGTTGTTTCAAGCCATAAATATTCATAACTAAGTTTCTTAGGTGTATTATAGGTGTTAATTCAAGCATTGAGCTAACATCATGAAAAATGGGCAAATTAGAAGTCATTTAGGCCATTTTGAACTATTAATACTCTAACTGAACCTAAAACTTGTAAATTTGCGTTTTTTTTATGTCATTTCAACCCATAAATATTCATAACTAAGTATCTTAGGTGTATTATAGCTGTTAATTCAAGCGTTGAGCTAAAAGCATGAAAAATGGGCAAGTTAGAACACATTTAGGCCGTTTTGAACCATTAATACTCTAAATGAATATAAAAATATTATAAATAGTACTTACTTGCTCTATATCTTCCACTGAAGTGCAGCATTTGACTATATCATACATGTATCTCATCACGTAATAGCCACATTCAACACCACCCTTTTGTTGTGCACACTATCATTTAATTTACATATAAAATAAAATTAATATAAGTATATATTTCTTATTGCTTATTTTTTCCTTTTGATATTAAGATGTTATCATTTACCTTCATTATTTTCCAAATAGGGATTGATTCCCTTCTTAGCCCACTTCCACTAATTTTCTTCATTTGACTACAAAAGCAACACATAAAACATCACATAAGACCACGCATTTTTGCCTTATAATAGTAAGAGATTAATCTTCTAAGGTATGTAAGTGTATACCTATTTAGATGTGTTCTAATCAATACCAGTCTTGGTGTGTGTAACACCCTAGAAATTCCTTTCCGTTAAAATGCCTATTTTACCCTTTTTAAAATACGAAATAGGAAAATCTAAGACATTACCGCCACCATGAAAACAGCTGAGGCAAATATCAAAGACACACAGCGAAAGACTATCCTTTAAAAACTCAAATGAAATAAAGTTTAATAAAATCAGCCCTCAAAACGAAAGTAAATATAAACATTAATTAATGTTAATGTCAACAATTATATAAATAATTTAATACAATAAATAATAAACAAAGAAACATGAAACCCTCTTCGCTCAACCCCATCATGCTTCATATGCTTCATCATCTGAATGCTTTTCTCTACTTGTCCCCACTACTCGCCATTAGAAATGGTTCGTCGTAGGGCCAAGGTAAAGACAAAGCCAAACAAACATACAATCAGCAATGCTAAGTACATAAGCGTAATAAAACACACTAACATTCTTTCATCCTATCAACACACAACTTACCTTGTTGCACCTGTTCACAAGCATACAAGACACCTAACACCTAACTAGACAAATACTAATGTTCATTTAATTTGATTACGCATCGAACGGGTTTCAACCAACTACCTGCCTCAATAAATTGAGGTAAACTACACCGGGAGCTAACCGGGTAGGCAAATGTCATATGAAGTGACTGGACATCCTGCGCATAATAAATAATAAAAAGGAAAATATAGCGTCCTGTACTCGCAGTAGAAGTTATGATCAAATATAAAGTTGCATAACCCCCCCATATGTTCCTACTCAAGTTATATACGTTCCAAGATTTTTGGTGCGTAATCTCTTTCACTTTACGTTATTTACATATTATTAAACTTGGTGATGTCTCTCAAACCATACACAATCAAACATTATAATTCATTCAAGCAATCAAACATACCAACTTTAATTCTTGAATAATTAGTGACCACATAAAATTAATGTTGAACCCTTTTTAAACTACCTCGGTGTTAAATAACACCTTAAGTGCATAAAGCACCGGAAATCCTATCCCTGAGTGTTAGAAACACCTTAACTGCATAATAAGCACCGCAATAAAATTTATTCCTGTGTACTAAGACACTTAAATAGCTCTTTCCTCAAGCTTATAGCATCAATAAAAATTATATAAACCATAATAAAATTCCCTTTTCATATTCTCAACCAAATTAAACATTTAGTTTAATTAAACATGCTCTCTAACATGACAATAATAAAAGTGCGGTTCATATCCAACATGCCAATATAATTAATTCCAATCACCAATTCACCATAAATAATTCATACATCACAAATCATTCACCAACATCAATCCAATCAACACATTCCATCCAACACCTATCATGATACTACTTGGAATTAATTAAACAGAGCCTAGCATGGTTCCATACACTTAAGCATTACCAAGTACGCGAACGTACCTTGAACATGATCTCAAAATCGCCACGACTAAATAAAAATCACTCACTTGGAAGTCTCCTAAAAACCAAAATTATAAAGAAGTATTAATTAGTACCTCTTTTACACAAATTTCCAGCAATATATACACTAATTAAATCACTCATAAACCCTCTAAAATAATCTAAAATTTAATTTGAAACCCTTACTTTTATTCCCAATTAATGGGTAATTAAAAATCTTTTCAATAACCCTAATTATAACCTTTTTATAAAAATTTCAGCTTTATTAAACCATCAAAAATTGTTGTAATTATGTTTAAAAACATTAAATTCAATAGTTTAAATTACCCACAATCCAATTCCATCAATACTCATTAATTTAGAAACCTAGGGTTTTCAATTTGGGGCTTTATGATTAAAAACTAAATCTGAAAAATTACATTAAAACATTAATCCTTCGTTAAAAATCAAAAACTGCCCGAAAACCATATTTAGAGGCTGAATTTGGCCACGAGAGGGTGGTGCTTACCACCAAAGGTAATGAGTTTTGATTAAAACGTTGTTTTGCACACGAAAAACAATATTTTTTTTTTTAAAAAAATCGGACGAGTTAGAATCTAAATGTGATTAAAACGTGATTAAAAATAAAGGGGAAGGGGAAAAATTAAGGAGAAAAGGAAATAAGAGGAGAGGGAATTTACCTTTGGGTGCACTCCACCTTAGGCATATGATGGGTATTTATACCCTCTCTCATAACCTCCTACTTACTACCCTTAATAATCCTTTCCTACTCAAACTAGGATTCCTAATCAAACTAGGATTTTGACTTTCTTTAAAACTTTGACTTTTAAAAATTATCTTTTTATAAAATAATATGCCCCAATATTTTTAAATCATAAAATAAAATATTTTCAAGATTATTAAATAATTTAAAATACACTTTAATGAAAATCATTCTTTTTAAATTAATGAAAAACCCTAAATAATTCATTTCGAATTATTTAAATACTTTTAAGAAAATACATATTTAAATTAAAATACGTATAAAAATACGGTGTATTACAGTGTATCTGCTGCATTTCATGAAGATTACATCAGTTAGAGTTGCGTCTAATGAAACTGTACTTTTTTGCATATATTCCGTTAAATAATTGACTCTGAAAGCCCCCGTAAAGTATTTGTTTATGACATGAAGTATAGCATCTATCAAGTTATTCACCATGAAATCTAATGAATATGGCTCTCAAAGGACTAGAGGAGGCACTCTTCCCTATAGTGTTCCCTCTCTCTTTAGAGCATGCTTGCTAACAGTGGTTTTATTCTTTAGATTCCGTGCATACTGCAACTTGGGAAGATATCACTGAGAGTTTCATGAATTGTTACAAGGTAACATTCAAGTTAAAACTTCTGAACATGAACTCTCCATTCTCAAATAGAAAGAGAATGAAGGCTTCACTGCTTATCTGAATAGGTAGAGGGAAACAGTTGCACTCTTGGTGGATCCTCCTAAAGAAAGGGAGATGATTCGTCTCTTTATCCAGAATTTGACTCACAAGTATAGGCAACATCTCAAATTCTTGTCATTGAATACTTTTGAAGTTGTATACGATATTGGCATCAATATTGAGGACGAGCTAATAAAGACTGCTGGTAGTAATAACAATAATAACACTTGGAAAAACAAGAAGAACGACCATCCTTCTTCTTCATCTTCTAAGCCCGAAAATACTACCAACAATATAAGCCAATAAGTTGTTCTCAATGAAGTTTTAGCTCTTGATGCTCCTCTCCTTAAGAAAAAGAGGACCTACACTCCTTTGGGAATGACTTACGATGTTGCCTTTGATCGCCTCTACAGTTAAGGCTTGATTACACCTATTGGGCCATTCCTAGAGCCAAAACCTGAATAAAAGAGTGCCAAGTGGAATCCTAATGCGCACTGCAAGTTTCATCAAGGAAGAGGCCATTCTACTGAAAAATGCTGGAATCTAAAAGATGCCATTCAAAACTTGGTTGATGCAAACAAACTTCCTGTCCCTTTAGGCGGCAAGAAGTAGTGAAGATAAGGTGCATGGCGAGTCCTTCGTGCAAGATTTCATGATGTTTTCTTTTTATCATTCATTTCCTTTTCCCCCATTTATGTCTAGCATAGGTTTTCTATTCCCAGACACTCTATATGTCTTATGTGTTTTGTTTATCCACCTTCTTCCATTAATAAAATGAGCATCCATTTTACATCTTGATTATGTTATTTTCGCATTAAAAAAAAAAATGCCGAACCGAACACAAGCTACACCAATGATTTGAGGCACCTTTGCAATGCCTTCATTCCCCTTAAACAATTTAAACATATATTCTATTTCTTCACTATCCATTTTAAGCCTCAATGAACGATTGACCTTCATTTATTCAACCCACATCTATCTAACCTTGGGATGGGAAGATGTGTAACTTGTGTAACATTCAAAAGCAAGTTTTTTTAAAAAAATAAAATAAAATAAAGCAATAATAAACAATGCCTAAGAGTAAGTGTTCCAATGTCTTTGATATGAACACGTCTCGAATTGCGTCTCTCATCGAGTGCTTGGTACCGTGCCTGAGAAACATGAATGGTAGGTGAATGATGGACCGCATGATCCAAGATTTCTCACATTGAAAAAAAAATTTAAAGCAAAAAAAATGTGAAAATAAATAAACTTGCAAATTTCAAATTTCAAGTACACAATTGCACATCTCGGGGGGGGGGGGGGGTTTCTATCGAGTCTTAAGCCTTTTCACCCTTCTTCTTCAAACCATCACTTAACCATGTTACAACCCTCAAAAGACCTCTTTGAGGTGTACGTACACTTGTGCAAAGTTCGGCTAGAGCTACGTTCGGCCTGATTCCTAACGGATACGTAGGCAACCTCACATCAACGTGCGGCCACAATCATGTATGATCGCGTTTAAAGATATCCAATGCTCATCCCTATCCATCTAGAGCTAGACTTGGGGGCTTGAACCCACATGCTTAGCTTACCTAGCCTAAAGAGTCATCATCTTTGACTCTTCTCACATTTATCTCCATCACCATAGCCTTTGCAGCCAGCCTTAGTATGAGTTTCACGCACTTCATTTACACACTTCAGTCACATATTTTATGGCCATATCCTCCTTCCCTTAGGACCCCTTATCATGAAATCTTGTTCCCATACCACGCATGCTTCACGATAATATTCAGCAAACGTCATCATCGTTCAAAAGCATCGATGAATACTTGCTTAACTTCCTGACCTAAGTAATATTCACTATTGCATACATTACATATTATGAATAGCTCCCTGACCTAAGCAACATTCATCAATATTTTTTGTTACACTTGCTTAGCTCCCTGACCTAAGCAATACTCGGTAATCGCCACTGTATATGTGCTTAGCTTCCAGACCTAAGAAACGTTCATCAAGATTGTTTTGCATACACTAGATGATGCTTAGCTTCCTGACCTAAGCAACATACATTGACAACAAACTACTGTGCTTAGCTTCATGACCTAAGTGCATTCATTAATTGTGTCACATGATGTAATTGTCCTTAGCCTCCTTGCCTACGAACATTCATCATGCATACATTATTTTCAAGACAAGCAATTCAATTTGACAAGAAGAAAATCCATGCAATTCATCTCGCTTTACTCAACGAGAAAGTTCAAAACTTCTTCCTTTTTTCATGTCTTTTCTTTTAAGGAAGTTCAAAAACTTTTTCAAAATTTTCTCGGCGTAGAAATACAAAACTTCTTCTATTTTTCAATTTTTTTTCTTTTGGGCTTTTGGGGAAGTTCAAAAACTTTTTCAAAATTTTTATCGAAGGGAAGATCGAAAACTCTTACTTCATTTTTCACGTTTTTCTTTTTCGAGAGAAAGTCGGTACCCTCCACTCACGACAAAAAATGACAGAATTTTTTGCATTTTCAGTTGTTTGTGTCTACGCACACACTCAAACTGTAATACCCTGTATTTTTGAAACGTATTTTTAATTAATTAATCATTATTTTCTAAAAAGGGTATTTTAGTAATTTATTCTACTATATGAATTTTGGAGCCAAAATGATATTTGAATTTTGGGGCAAAAAGTATTTTAAAACTTAATCATTATTTTTGGATTTTGAATAAATTTATTATCTATTTATTTTATTTTAAAAACCAGATTATTTATATATTTCAGATATTTTAATTAAAGCAAAAACTATATTTTATTATTTAAATAAGGAGGTCCAAAAATTCCTATTAAATGGCTTATAATTTCGGATTTTCCTAGAGTGGAAAATCTAATTTTCTTAGCTAATTATTTAGTGAATAATTGGTATTCTCTTAATTAATTATTTTATGCAATAAATATTATTTACACAATTAATAATCCTTAAATCTAGCAAATAATATCCTAAAATACACTAAGGAGGTCCGAAAATTTGAGCTATGGAAGTTCAATATTTTCGGCCCTCTTGGTTGATTTTTGGGAGTATTATTTTTGGTAATTTTTATTTTTAATTATCTTCCTCAAAAATTATTATTTTCCTTAATTTTATTTCCCATCTCCTAAATATTTGATCATCTTATTTCCCTACCTTATTTTATCCTTGATTATTCCCAAGTAAACCTCCTTTGCCATATTATTTTCATTGACAACATACTTTCCTCAATTTTATTATTCTTAATCACCTTAATCTCAAACTTTCCATATTTCTTTAACACTGTTCTCCAAGTAATTTCCTTAAATATTTTTACCATAATTCTTCCTACATTCTCTTACCATAATTCTTCATGAGCTAGCCTATAAATACCCATTGATTCATGGCTAAACACTCACATCAAATTCTCTAATTCTCTCTTAATCTCTCTCTTTAATTTCTCTTCTCCTTTTCTTTTCTTTTCTTTCTTGCGCCGGCGCCAGCCACCACCAATCACCACAACCACCACCTCACGCCGGCTGCCACCCTCCTCGGCGCCAGCCACCACCTCGGCAGCCACTAGCCGCCACTTCTATCTCTCTCTTTTCCTTGGTTTTCTACCTCTTCTTCTTCTCTTCTCTTATTTAATTAATTATTATTATTATGATGGGGGATTTATAAAAATTATTATGAATATTTTTAATTTAATAAGTTCAGATTTTTATTCATGTTTATGAAAAATAATTTAAAAGGTTCATATACATATAGTTGGGGGGTTTTTAGTTTAATTGTTGTGATTATTTGTTAACCTTATATCAATTAAGGTTGTATTTATTTGTAGGGTGTGTTTGATCCAAGTGCTTGAAGTTTCCTTATGTTTGCTAAGCAAGGACCAAAGGTACGTTAGGTGGCTAGATACTTTTGAAATTGATTGGATTGTATAAGCATATTTTGCATGATTTTTATGATGATCGAATTAAATTGAATTGAACTATGATTTATGGAATAAAAGCATGTAAAAATAATTGGTTTGATAAATAAATTGGAGGATTAATGTTATGTTTGAATGGGTTGAATTATTTATCAAGTTTGAATAAAGAAATTGATTTGAAAAGTTTGATAAATTAATTAAAAGGTTTCTCAAAGGAAGAATTATTGATTTTTGAAAGGTTATCAATATGAGATTTAATTCTTAAGTATTTATTAAAAGGTTGATTTTAAAAGCATGTTGAACTTAATTAAAAAGGAGTTTGAGTAATTATTGGAATTATTGAGTTAGAGAGGTTTATTGAATTATTTCAAAAGCTTTACAAGCATAATTATTATATTAATCCCACTATGCGGATTCATTGAAGACTATGGACTTTGTGTGACCTAGTCTTTCTCCAAGAATAGCCTTGAAATAGTAGGAGACTAGCTTGGGGGGTGTGCACACTTAGAGAGGGGGTTGAGTATTCGAAAATAATTGATTTGACTAATCATTATTATTGAGTTAATGAGTTATTGGAATTATTTTGAGAATATTGAGAGTTGGTTTTCAAAAGAGGAATTGAATTTATAAATCGTTTCATCGAATTATTGAATTATTGAGAATTGGTTTAATCATGAGTTTTTGGAATTCATTAGAATAAATATTGGAATTGGTTTTTAAAGCATGTTTGCTAATAAATGGAATTTACTTATTTTGCACTTATCGCACTCAGCATATTTTGCTAATCCGTATTTCTTATTTGTTTTGGTTCGCCCTGTTGACCGTAATGGTAAGCACGGTTGACTAATTTCAGGTGGAGTCAAGAATTATGCATATGGGAGTCCCGGGAATGTTCTTCACCTAGATTAGGAATGTTGGTCTTTGTCTATTTATGAGTACTCATGACTGGTTACTATTTATATTATTATTAATAAAGAAAGTATAGAAGTTTCCGCTGCTAAGTATTGGTTTTGGTTAGTAGTTTGAGTAGTCTTGCGTAATCACGTGGCGATAATACGCCTAAGTCTATCTCTACGGTATAATTATACGTATTATACTAGTATTTCCGTAGAAGGAGATTTGGGGGTGTTACACAAACTATACATTTACACACACGGTCACAAGTCATACACATGTCATGTCTAGCCAAGTTTGGTCAAGTCAGTTGGTCAAGTCAATCACTGTCTATACGAGTCCTTTGGAAAATTCTATTTTGCAGGTCTCACGTACAATCGAACAATCATCATCAGACATTTATCAAACACCTAGTGATCATTTCCCGAGGCGTGGACGATTCACGTTACAAGTTTCTCGAGGCGTAGAGACTTGTAATTTTTATTATAAGACAAGTTTTTCCCGAGGTGCGGAAAATTGTCAATCGTTGCACACTTCTCAAGGCGTAGAAGTCGGCGATTGTGTCCCAAAGCGTGGACACTTAGTGTTATTCCCAAAGTATGGAATTTCACTTGTGAGATACTTGAGGAGTAGGAGCTCACGATAGGGTTCCCGAGGTGTGGAAACTATCTCATATTAGTCTTCTCGAGGCGTGGAAGATCATCATTCAATAGGCTGCTTGAGGCGTAGGAGTCTATGGCATGTTGCCCAAGGCGTGGAAACTTGTCACCTTTCACTTGTGAGTTGCTCGAGGCGTAGGAGCTCACGATAGAGTTCCCGAGGCGTGGAAACTATCTCACATCAGTCTTCCCGAGGCATGGAAAATTATCATTCGGTGGATTTCTCGAGGCGTAGAAAACTACCAAACGTATTTGCTACCGATACAATGGTGTCAGATATGCATTATATACCCTTTGCTCTCACTACTAGAAAATAGGCCATTTCTGACGGAAATATTCCGTCGAAAGCACCCTAAATTCCGTCGGAAAACCCGTTTCCGACGGAATTTCTATCAGAACCGGTTATCGGAAAACCGTTTGTAGGAAAAACTACCTTTTCCGTCGGAACAGTTGTTCCGACGGAATTTCCGACAGAATTTTTTGTCGGAAGAGGTTTTCCTACAAACGGTAACCCACGTGTGGTATTTGAAACGTCTTCCTAGTTATCAAATGGGCTATATTAAATTATGATTTTAACGACCCGAGAATTTGTTGATTCTCGAATACGAAGGTATCAAATGGGCTATATTAAATTGGCATGCCCGGTAACCCACATGTGGTATTTGAAACGTCTTCCTAATTATATCGCGAATTTTTTAGAAAAACCTCTTAAAGAATTAGAGGGCCTAGTATACTGCGATGTGTGATTTGATCGAAATTATGATTTTACAGATTCGGAATGAAAAACTGTCCTCCCATTCAATACAAAGGGGATGCCCTGGCTCTGACATGTCTCTTGGGGGGAGGAACATGAAGCTCAGAATTATGGGTGTATTCAATACTCCCAAATAAAAAGGGAATTGATCCATGGTCGATTTTATGACAAAGAAATAAAAATTTCTAGTTGTACCTCGTAAAAAAAAGAAGTCTTTTTTTGTTTTTGTGGAATTAACCATTCTTTTTCATTTAGAAAGAAATTATGTTCATGTAAACAAGCACATATGTTATGGCTACAAGAGTCTATCCGTCGCATATAGGCTTTAATTTAAAGGCATCGTAGTCTAACCGTCGAGGTGAAGTCGTGACCTAAAAGATCGAATAGAGCAATACATAGACAAGTAAATTCCTTCTGAATTTCAAGTTCCTTCTTTTTTTTCTTTTAAAGGGATTCCTTATTCGAAGGGAGGTAGACTACTCAAGACTTTCGCAGTTCATTTTTGTTGTAATTTAATTGCATAAAATTTACAAAAAAATAAAGAAAAGAAGAATGAATCAAGGAAATGATTTTTAGTTTTCAATGAAACTTGAGTAAGGAGTAGATCTTTTTGTTTGGAGATTTTCTAGAATTTATTTGAAAGCGAGAATTTCTTTCTTTATTTGTTTACTGTAACTACTTGAGTCGGGCGAGGGGAAACTTTCACGTCCGGCTTTGAAGGGGGGCGATCTTATAGGATAGGATCCTATCCCAATTTTTCATTTGCTAGGCCTATAGCGAAAAAACCTACTTTTTTACGATTACGCGGTTTATTCGAATATGAAATCCAATCCTGGAAATACAGCATCCCCCTTTTTTTTACTACCCAAGGTTTTGATACATTTCGAAATAGAGAAATATCTACCGGAGCAGGCGCTATTCGAGAACAATTAGCCGATTTGGATTTGCGCACTATTATAGATTATTCATTCGCGGAATGGAAAGAGTTAGGGGAAGAAGGGTCCACAGGAAATGAATGGGAAGACCGAAAAGTTGGAAGAAGAAAGGATTTTTTAGTTAGACGCATGGAATTAGCTAAGAATTTTATTCGAACAAATATAGAACCAGAATGGATGATTTTGTGTCTATTACCGGTTCTTCCTCCCGAATTGAGACCGATCATTCAGCTAGATGGAGGTAAATTAATGAGTTCGGATATTAATGAACTTTATAGAAGAGTCATCTATCGGAACAATACTCTTACTGATTTATTATCAACAAGTAGATCTACGCCGGGAGAATTAGTAATGTGTCAGGAGAAATTGGTACAAGAAGCCGTAGATACACTTCTTGATAATGGAATCCGTGGAAAACCAATGAGGGATGGTCATAATAAAGTTTACAAGTCATTTTCAGATGTAATTGAGGGGAAAGAGGGAAGATTTCGTGAGACTTTACTTGGTAAACGGGTCGATTATTCCGGTCGTTCTGTCATTGTCGTAGGTCCTTCACTTTCATTACATCGATGTGGATTGCCTCGTGAAATTGCAATAGAGCTCTTCCAGACATTTGTAATTCGTGGTCTAATTAGGCAACATCTTGTTTCGAACATAGGGGTTGCTAAGCGTAAAATTCGGGAAAAAGAGCCGGTTGTATGGAAAATACTCCAAGAAGTTATGCAGGGGCATCCTGTATTGTTAAATAGAGCGCCCACCCTGCATAGATTGGGTATCCAGGCGTTCCAACCTATTTTAGTGGAAGGGCGCGCTATTTGTTTACATCCGTTAGTTTGTAAAGGATTCAATGCAGACTTTGATGGGGATCAAATGGCTGTTCATGTACCTTTATCTTTGGAGGCTCAAGCGGAGGCCCGTTTACTTATGTTTTCTCATATGAATCTTTTGTCTCCAGCTATTGGGGATCCCATTTCCGTACCAACCCAAGATATTCTTATTGGACTCTATATATTAACGGGTGGGAGTCGTCGAGGTATTTGTGCAAATAGATATAATCCATGGAATCACAAAACCTATCAAAATGAAAGAATTGATGATAATAATTCGAAATATATTAAAGAACCCTTTTTTTGTAATTCCTATGATGCAATTGGAGCTTATCGTCAGAAAAGAATCCGTTTAGATAGTCCTTTGTGGCTCCGGTGGCAGCTAGATCAACGCATTATTGCTTCAAAAGAAGCTCCCATTGAAGTTCACTATGAATCTTTGGGCCCCTATCATGAGATTTATGCGCATTATCTAATAAAAAGAAGTGTCAAAAAAGAAATTTGTTTTATATACATTCGAACTACTGTTGGTCATATTTCTCTTTATCGAGAAATTGAAAAAGCTATACAAGGATTTTGTCAAGCCTGCGCATAGAGTACTAAATCATATCGTATTTTTGGAATTCGAGTCTTTCGGGTTCAACTAGGATCATAATTTGTGAATTTTTAGGTGAATTAAGATCAAGAAAAGGAAGTTTTCTAATCACTAACTCAACTCCATTCATTGTCGAATCCTACTCAGCGGAATATGGAGGTACTTATGGCAGAACGGGCCAATTTGGTCTTTCACAATAAAGCGATAGATGGAACTGCCATGAATTCCTTTCCCCAAACAATTCCAAAAGAATCGATTGGAATAAAAGAAATAAGTAAAGAGGTTCCTCGTTGGTCATACCAATTAGTCGACGATTTAGAACCAGAGGATAGACCAGATGAAAAAGACGTGTCGGTGCCAATCGATGATCAAATTCGCTCAAGAAATTGGAAAAGTGTAGTTATTTATACCGATAAGCAAGAGAATACCGACAATCCTGCCCCAAATACCGCGGATATATCTGAGCAAGCAGGTGAAGTTTCTTTGATACGTTATTCACAACAATCTGATTTTCGTCGAGAAATAATCATAGGTTCCATGCATGTTCAAAGACGTAAAATAGTTATTTGGGAATTGTTTCAACCAAATATACATTCTCCGCTTTTTTTAGACAGAATAGATAAATCCTCTTTTTTTCGGCTACTTTTTCCGGATTAATTAAAGGGATTTTAAAAAATTGTATGGGACAAAACTCAGAATTGCGGATTTCTTATTATAAAAACGAAGAATTGAAGGAGGAAAATAAAAATAAAAAATACAATAAAAACGACGACAAAAGCCAAGAAAACATACGAATAGAAATAGCCGAAGCCTGGGATACTATTCCATTTGCTCAAATAATAAGAGGTTTGATGCTAATAACTCAGTCAATTCTTAGAAAATATATTCTATTGCCTTTATTGATAATAGCAAAAAATTTCAGTCGTCTGTTATTATTCCAACGACCCGAGTGGTCGGATGATTTCAAAGAGTGGGCTATATTAAATTGGCATGCCCGGTAACCCACCCTGAGAATCAACAAATTGGCATGCCCGGTACCTCCCCCACCCCACCCACCCTGAGCAAATCTCCCCTACCCACCCCTGACCAGACCCCTACCCTACCTCACCTTATCGAGCCACCACCACCCCACCTAACCAACCCCCTAACCCACCCACCCAGAAAAAAAAACAAAAAAAAAATTACCAAATCAAAAAAATAAAAACGTTAAATTCGAAACAAAAATTACCACAAAAACAAAATCTAAACCAGTAGATATGCATATTTGATCGGAATATCAATACAAAAAAAAATAATAAATAAATAAATTACAATTCACTATTATCATTACAAATATCTAATAAATTTATAAACTACAATTAAAATTACAAAAATAATTAACTATAATCATAAATGTTCAAAAACAAAACAAGATCTACAATTTAACCTTAAATAAAACTAGATCTACAAAAAAACCTTGGTGTTGTTGCGACTGTGGTTGTTGATTTGAGGTGGTGTTGTTGTTGTGGAAACCTTGAGATGCTCGCGCGGTGGTGTTGTTGTGGTGGTGGTTGTTGGTTGTCGGTGCTGCTGGTGTCGTTGGTTGTTGGTGTCGGTGTGGTGGTCGAAGAGGACAAAGAAGGAGAAGGAAGGAGAAGAGGAAAGAGGACGAAGAAGGAGAAGGAAGGAGTAGGAGAAGAGAGAGAAAGAGTGGGCGGAGGAAAGGAGGTCAGAGAGGAAGAGGAGAGGAGAGGAGAGGAGAGAGATAAAGAAGAGAGGCGGAGGAGAGGAGAGGAGAGAGAAAGAGAAGAGAGGCGGAGGAGAGGAGAGGAGAGAGAAAAGAGAAATGAAAGGGGAGGGTAAGGTAGGGTTCTGGTTTTTTAAGGGTATGATTTTTTTTTTTTTTTTTTTTAAAAAAAGCCATAAATCCGTCGACAAAGGCATTAAATTCCGTCGGAAATTTAAGTCCATGGAAAACTAATTATTTTCCGGCGGATAATCCGTCGGAAGCTACGTATTTTCCAATGGATTAAAATTCCGTTGAAAAAATCAAAATCCGTCGGAAATTTACGACATAATTTAAATCCATCGAAAATCACGTTTTTTCAGATGGATTTTCGTGTCCGTCGGAACACATCCGTCAGAAATCAGCCTATTTCTAGTAGTGTGTTTTATTTGTGGAACTAACGCTTTTTTGCAGGTGTCGGCATATACAAAGTGATTTAGGATCGCGGAACGTCTTAAATCATTCTCCGTCCCAATCGACTACTTTGACTATCGTTTTCAAAACTCGCGTTTCTACAAACTCAATCAAAGTGGGGGCTTCTATATACATCTTAAAATGTCTCCCCAAAACCAAACCTGATGATGAACAACCTTTCACCGCCATTATTGGTCGGGTCGAGTATTTAATCTCGGGAGTGCTTAAAACCCATATTCAATCCAACACATTTTACAAATCAGTCCACAAACCAGTCCAAGCATTTATTCAAACTCAGTCCAACTCACATTTCAGCCCCAACCAGTTTTAATCCATTTCGTTATATTTATTAATTAAGCCCGATCAATTAATATTAAACCCTAAATAGGTTCGGAACTCTAAAACGACGCCTAATTATCACACGCTTAAATGTTAAGTAAAAGGTTAAAATGAATTTGGACGCAATTCTAGAAAACAGAGCTGTCGTGCACGGCAGAAATGTCGCGACACGGAAATCTCTGCCGTGTCGCGTAAAATTGCACCGTGTCACGGAAATTTCTGCCGTGATGCAGCAATTTTTTCATTTCTAGGGTTTCGTGCATCACCCTGCTCATTTCCTTTATAAATACGCGGCTGATTTCTCAGTTTTGGGGCACCAAATCATTCTCTCTTTCCCTCTTATGCTTTAGCCTAAATACTAGCCTTCCCTATTCTTTCACAAACATCCCTTAAGCACTCCCCGGAGTCCGTACTATACCTGCAACTCTACGCTTAAACCAAGACGTGAAAGGTAGAACTGTTTGAGGGTTTGGCCCCAAATCAACTCTACTTTAATTTAATTTTATTTTCATTGTTGTTTATTATTTTTGTTGAAGTTACTAACGCGTTTATTGTTTTATAGTTACAAGTGAACGCAATCAAAGTAAGGAATCATGTTCCTTTTGTTCCTGTTATATTTCTAACGGTTTTTGATATGTTTTTCATATACTAATCGTTATTATTATGGTTAACTTGCTTCCAATGTTGATGGTATTTTTATTATATTTTTTTATCACTATATTGCATGTTGAAGGGAATATGTAATTGAATATAACGCCTAATAAGATAATTTGGACTACCAATTTAGGTTCTTTTTAATCTTGTTGTTTAATCAAGTCATCACTAATATTTAGAATTATGTGTTGCATTAATATTCAAACAATTTAGCCTAATATTAGTTTGGAGTAAATTGAATATTTGTATTGTGTGCCTTTGAGATTGCAGGAATACTTTTCGCAATAAGAATCGAGTAGAGGCCAATATGGGCGAATGTGCCTTCGTGACTCACTTCGTACCATTAGCCCCGATCCTCCTTTCGTGGTTCCGAACGATATGGAGTTAGTAATCTCATGGGTTATGAATAGGGTGTAACCTTCACGGGTCAATCGTTGTTGCCTATCGTTGTCCAATCCCTTTATCGTGGTTGCCTTTTAATGATCCGTGAACGGTTTACAAGCTCCTTAAAAACTTGTTCGCGACTCCTTACTTATACGTCCCTAATCGTTGTCCCTAATCATATATGTCAAATTCCACTTCCTATGAGTGCCAAACATATTCACAACATGCTTAGGTAGGCGCGCTTCGAATGACCCCTACAAGGCTACAATGGTCAAACCAATGTATTGGTAAACGTGCAAAGTAAAAAAGTAACCAATAAAAAGTAACATAAGTAGTAATAATTAACAATAACCTAAGGATAGTGTAAGTTCTCTAAAAACTCCACGCGTCTTCAAGATTTGCAAGAAAGTTGCAAAATTCCTTACAAACAATTGAATATTCCAAAAATCTTCAAGAAAACCCACATTAGACGATTGCTACCACATCAAATACTATATAAAATGTTAATATGTAGTACTATAATGTAAGTGATAACATGTAACAAGCTCAATGTATCCATAGTAATATATAAATGGATTTTAGATGATAAATTTTACTTTCTCAAAATATCCCTTTCACTTTCTTCTTTTTTTTTTTATTTAAAAAAAACCTACCATCCTTTTATAAAAAATTAAAAAAAAAAAAAACACTATTATCCTTATTTTTTTAAATGAACTACCGTCCTTTTTTTTTTTTTTTTTTTGGGAGAGAAGTCATATCCTATTATTTAGCTTCCATCACTTCATCAACAAATTTTTTTGAATAACAATAAATTTTTTTAATAACTATTTTTTTTTTATCAATAATTTTAAAACTCACTAATTTTTTTCCTATTAGAATAAAGAGGATAACATTCCAGGGAAGAAAAAAAAAAAAGAATTGAGCATGATAGATTTTTTATATTGCACACACACGCATCGTGTGTATCTCTTAGCTTGTAGTAGAGGTGATCATTGGGTGGGCCAGGCCGAAGCTAAAAAATTATGCCCACTTCTCGGGGTCGGAATTTTTGTGCCCAAGCCCGCCCAAAATGGTCGGGTCGTGCAGGCTTTTCGGGCCATTTTCGGGTCGGGCCTATAAAAACGCATTTCCAAACCCGGCCAAAAAAAAAATTCAGGCCGGGTCCAACCCGATTTCGGGCCAAAAAATTCTCCCCAAAATCGGGCTGGGCCGGGCTAACTTTGATCACCTCTAGCTTGTAGGCATAAATAGCAAAAAGAATCTCACTAAATTAAAAAAGAACTTAATTTTAAAAAACAACAAAAATTAATGACACCTAAAATAAACATAATATCAACATTAAATTTAAAGCCAATTATACGTAAAACAATGAACATTAATAATAATAACAACGAACATTAATGATACCTAAAATAAACATATAAACAAAAATACAGATAATTAAAATGAACATTGATTTCATAACTGATAATTATAATAATGAACATAAGTGCATTTTATACGGAGTAATGAACATCATCTTCAATTTTTGTTATGTTGATCTCAAATTAAATATACAGATCCGGTAAATGCTAAGCAAAAGTTGAGGAAAAAAAAAAACAATGGTATTCACAATAAACATGCAAAATAATATACTTATAATAACATATAAAATGGTCTAGCAATAAAAATAAAATAATTAATCAAATTAAAATATGTAAAAATAATAAAATAAAAATCACCCTCTCTTTTGGTTAAAATACCATCAAATTCTCCTTTGTTATCAATTACATCATTCTCATGATCATTAACTACAAATCTACGATTGGAATCATGTCCAAATTCACCATAAACATTTTTTTTTCTCAATGTTAAAATTCTCTCTCTAAAAAATTCTCTCTATATTCCAAAAATTGAATCAAAAGTTTATGGATAAAATGGGCAATGATATAGGTAGACCTTAAGATTATATATAAGCATTAAATATACTTCCTAAAATAAAATTAAGTTGGGAATTTATGAAAATTTCACGCACAGATCAGTGTAATTAATGTTAATTTTCATCAATATTTCCTTTTTTAGTTTCTTATACATTGACAAAGTCTTGTGTACAACGGGTGTACATTAATTTTATTGTAAAATGGTCAGTTTAAGCATAACTTTAACTATTTTTATGGTAACTTAACCACTTAAAGGTTAACTTTTAATTTGTCGTTGGTTTAAATTTTATTTTAATGTTTAATTTCTTATAGATATGTGATTACATACTATAAAGACTAATATGATTAATCTAATACATTATAAGTTTTTTGTAAGATAAAATTTATTAATAGAAAAATAATAACTTTTGCAGTATAAAGAGTAACTTTAAGTACTTTTAACATAATTTTAATCCGTTTTACAATAAATTAACGTACACCCGTTATACACAATTCAAGACTTTGTCCTTATACATAGCCTTATGGTTATGTTTATCATTTTCCTGTTAAAATTGATAAGCTACAACTAAAGAAATGAAATAACAAAATCACTGAAATAAGGAAGTGAGATTGTTGATTTTTTATTTTTAAAAAATATTGTAGCATGTAATAAAAAATGCATGCAGAGTGTATTTCACCCAGGCACACCCGGCTACAATTTCACAATATGACAATAAACAATATTCAATAAGTCTTGTATATAACAGGTTTACTTTAATTTAATTGTAAGGCGTTTAAGTTGAGGGTAATTTTAATAATTTTATGGTAGCTTTTATCCGATCAATTTAAAGTAAACTTTTAATTTGTAATGAGTTTGATTGTATTTTAATGTGTTATATCTAATGATGCATAATTTGAAGGCTAATATAATATATCTAATACAGTAATACATTATAAGTGTTTTTAAGGGTAAATTTATGTTAGGAAAATGGTAACTATTATATATAAGGATAAATTTAAAATATTTTTTGGATAATTTTACCAGTTATACGACAATAACTTAATGAAGTTCACCTTAATCAAAAATTTGTGAACAATATAATTTTTATGACATGACTCAATACTTTTTCGCAAATAACAACAAAGCCTTAATTCCAAAAGGATACATTTGTCGCAGTTGTATATTAATGCGACCTATATTTTGTATTGACTGATAATGTAACAATGCACAACAAAGTTAGCAACTTAGCATGAGCAACTTTGTGACAGATACTCATCTTTTTACAAGTTTTTATTTTATATAGTAACTTTTTAAAAGTTAACACAATCGTATAGGACAAAAATGACCTTCAAACAATGGGTCGAGCTCGAGACTTGTCAAAGAGAAGGACGATGTGTGGGGCGCAAGAATCTTCTATCAGATATTCTGCTCCTAAAATAGATTGTTGCCTCATCAATGTAGTAACGATTAGGTCTTTGGCCTAGTTGCAAACACTAAGGGTTTCGGTATCTGTATAGGTCGAAGGTTCGAATCCCCATCCCCCCGTTTGTAAATTGTACTCCGTAATAGAGTTGGTTTGTGGTTGTTTGTTGTTTCAAACTTATATTAATGATAAACTCTACATTGTTAGACTATGATTGGCACATAATGATATAACTTTATTCTTTTTTTGTGGGCATGTCTACATATATAACAGAAATTTGGGACACGTGACTTACGAGTACAAAGGGTTACTCTATATTTGTGTGGTTAATTCTCAAGTTCACGAGTTAAACTTGAAATTTTCGAGTTTGAATTCTAGTGTTAGCAAATGTTCTAGCTCGAACTATATGTCTATACTAGCTACTCCGTAGCAAACATAGATTAGTTTCATTCAACCAAATGCCACTTGATTTACACTTTCTATTTATTATGGTGATGAATTTGGATTTTCTCCAAAAATTTATTGTGAATCTAGCTCAGATCTTTGTAAAACCAACTTCCCCTGCCTCCCAAATTGTCCACTTCACTCATAACCAATGAATTGCTTTTTAAGTGACTATTTATGCAACACAAGGAGAATATTCCAGCATAAGTAAGGCTCTTAGGTTCGAGCATTAGGAATAATGTAGCAAGACATACCTTTTTAGTGTTCAAATCTGAATTAGTCGTAGTCTAGTAGGAAAATTACTATTACAAGTACGATATCAAACAATAATATGTATGATCACTAAATAGATACAACAACAATAACAAAGTCTTAGCAGTATTCCCAAAGAGATGGATACGGCTAGAGTAAGAAATAGATAGAAGCAAGTGATACCATTTATTAATTAAAACATAACAATAATACACACTTATATGAGTAATCATGTTGGATGAAGGTGTAAGTGATGCATTCCCAGTAGAAAGAACTTTAGATACCTAAAATTATCAAACACCAAAAGAAGAAGAAGAAGAAAAAAAAAAAAAAAAAAAAAAAAAAAACCCCTCATAAAAGTTCCTAAAATACCCTAGAATGCATCTCTTACATCCCCGTAACTCACCAACGATTACATGATTTCCTTATACTATTTTCCAAAATAAGGGCAGAAAGGTAATAATAAGAGTTTCAACGGGTTTTAATTTATAAAAAATAGTAAAAATTAAATAAAAGTAACAATCGGACCGCTACCCTCAATTCCCCACGATGCAACATTGGCGCTCTCCCAATTCTGACCCAAAAAAAGGGGTTAGAAACTCGGGAGAGCGCAGTTGCAAAGTCTTTTTGAAGTAGTAGTAGTAAATTTTTTAGGACATGTCTACCATCATGTGTCACTTGGTATATACAATACAACCATCTCCCGCCATCCGCTTTGGCTTTCGCCACCACGGCCGCCTTCCACCACCGGAATGCATAAACATTTTGATTGTAAGGTAACAAAAGTTCATTGATTCTCGTTCACTACTAAGTAGAACAAAAGAGAAAAAATGAACTTTTGTGTTAATAGAAAAAACAAGTGTGTTTGTTATTTCCTTCTTTTTCTGGTGTGTGGATATGGGGAGTGTACAAAGAATGGTATATATAAAGAGGAGATTGTAGCTTTTTGGTTCAATGTGCGTGGATTATAATTGGTTAACTATTGATTATTTAATTTATTTTTCGGTCTACTATGCTAAAGAATTTTTTCTTGGATACTTGTAGGTACTCACCTTAGTAAAGCAATTTCTTTTAGATTCTAGTACTAGACAGTAGGTCCGGTCTAATTCCGGTTCGGATCCAGCCCGAAGTTTGGTTTAGGTCTATTGGCAGGTATGTTCACCTGAAATGAAAACTAAATACAAAATATAGTGAATAAAGGCTTCGTAAATAATTGGGAGCAACATTAATTACAGTTCATGAATCATGACACCCGCAGCATGATTGATTATGCAATTATTACTTTATCATTAGTTCATTACTATATTTTGTACTTGTACATAATAATGACAATAATGTACTTGTAAGTTTTATCAACACTAGGTTTTCATTTACATCTTTTTTATAATATAGTATTTTCACTAATTACCTTGAGTTTTAATGGGTAATGCTATACATAACTCTTAAGGATACAAATAAGCATTTAATATTTTTCCTTTTTTGGCATAAGTTTAGGAATATATGACAAAATCACGCGTAAATCAATGTAATTAATGAATATATTTTATTAATATTTTCCTCTTTTAGCTTCTTATTATACATAACCCTTAGAGTTACATATAGCATTTTCCTTAATTTTATTCACTATATACCTATGAAATTTTTAAAATTCACCATATTCTCATTAATTTCACGAAAATGTCACCACATGCCTTTTTCCATTAAGTCTTATAGTCACCCTCCTCGCCCCAAGCCCATCCTGCCCCCAACCTAGGTTCCTAACCACCCCACCCTGCGCCGATTGCCGCCTCTCCCCTATCCCCGTGCCGGTGTTGTCCCCCCTTCCCCTGAACCACCTCAAACCCCCTCCCTCCAACTTCGTGTGCCGTTGCCATCCCCGAAAACGGCCCCTCACCCCAATTCCCCTACCCCGACCCACCTCATAAACGGCCCCCTCCCCAAAACGACCCCCTTCCCTAGCCGAAACCACCGAGAAAACCAAATTCGTTTGGGAGGTTTAGAAAACCTAAACGGGTTTGGTAATCTGGGTGGTATCGGCTGGGGTTTAGGGTTTCGAAGACCGGCGAACAGGGGAGGTGGTGTTTTGGGGATGTGGGGTCTTTTAGGGGTGGGGGATATGGGAGGAGGTGTCTGGGGAAAAGAGTGAGAGAGGTGGGGGTCGTCGGCGGGGGGAAGGGGGATGGGTGCCTGTCGGCTGAGGGTTGAGGAGCTGGGCGCTGGCGGGAGGTGGGGGGGGGTGGTTGGATTGGTGGTGTGTGTTTTTTAAATAGTTTTTTTTAATTAATTAATTAACTAATTAATTAAATAATTTAAATAAGAACAAGAAGAGGTTGTCACATGGAATAATTAACCGTAATGACTAACGAAGTTAACGACGTTAGTCATTAAGGGCAGTTGGTGACATTTTCGTGAAACTTATGGGTATATTTTGGAAAATTTCATGGGTATATGGTGAATAGTGTTATACCTCAGGGGTATTTGGTAAAAAAATCGTTTATAATAATTGCTCTAATTTGATTTTTATACCATTCGATCACATAGTACATTACTTTGAGCATTATTGATGTTTTATACATAAAATTAAGCATTGTTATGTGGATGTTAGAATCATTTCGCTATATAATTTCTAAATATCAAGTTTTTAATTATTAATACTTGATACTCCCTGCGTTTTTTTTAAAACCTACGCTGGTCATTTTCGTCCGTTTTTTTTTAAACGCTACACTTCCTCCCTAAATTATTGTTTGTGTTATTAACGTATAAATCATAAAAGATATTTAAAAGTGTTTACTCCGTATAATATTACAATTAAAAAAGAACGGATGAAGTATGAAGGGATGACTACATTGGATTACAAGTCAAATATAGACAACATCAACTTTATTGAGTGGGTGGTAGCAAGTAGAACTATTTGTTTTCCCTTTACAAGACGTGCATAGCAGTAATGTTGAAATTATGTTCTCGGTTCTAACTTAATTTACCAAGCATGTTTGTGGGGAATACAAAACAAAAAATTCCACTATCTCGTTTTCCTAGGCTCTTGGAATTTCCACACTAATTTAGGTAAATAAATACACAATTAATCAAAGTTGATGCTAAAGAAAAGGTAAAATGCTTAATGAAAAAAAAAAAGTTTTTTTTTTACGTGGCTAAATTTGTGAGCGTGATAATGGGATATTTTTTTCAACCCAATATCAATCACTTTGCTCAAGACAAAAAGGTAATTAATGACTAACTTTACAGTTTTATTGCCTTATTATTGAGCATTGAGCAAAAATGAATTGTAGGGTTCTAGGGTTATGGTGGCCTGGTGGGTGCATAGTTCACTATCATGTTATTTGTTTTGAATTATTTTGTTTGTACTTTCTTATCATTTTGTGAAATTTCATACCTTTTTTTGTCTTTGATTGACAATAATCTGTTATCATGATAGAATTTTTTGCTTGATTTTGACTATTGAAATGTCATAGGGTACATATATTGTGTCAAATAGAGAGGGTGGCTATATTGTGTCAAATAGAGAGGGTGGCTAGTGGAAAGTGCGGTGGGAGAGAGACTTTAATGATACCGGAAGATAATAACACGTTGACTGGTAATGACAACATTTTGGAAAATTTAAAAGTAATAAAGAATGCTAACTAGCGTGTTAATTTATTAAGCTTAATATCAAATTCTGTATGCATTATTATTAATTTAATTTTGGCTCTTTCGACCAAAAAAGAATCCATCAATCTATATATATGTCCATGTCCATAAATTATGGTGATTGAAAAGTGTGAGTTTGTGACACCTTTAAAAGATATGTCACCTCCCAATAAAACCTATCAATCCCTCAGAAGAGCCAGAACAATGTCTTATTTGCTAGTAAATGATAATGTGTAAGGAAAGTATTATAAGTTGACAAAAATATCCTTTCTAAAACTTCTCCTCTTAACTTTCATTAATGACATTTGACCTCTCCCAATTTCCAATATATATCCTCCCTCCTTGATAAGATAATAAAAAGAAATTATACTTGACACATAAACGTTTTTAGGTGTTTAATATATAAGTATAGATTTTACCTTGGATCGGTGAGTGCTGAGTGGTGTAGAATTGAATCGATAAAATTGAATCGTAAGATCATTTTATATATTTGCTTCTACAAAATCAAAAATTTGGATTTCAAAATGTTACAAGTACTAAATAACTAAATTCATAATTTACAAGCAATAATAATGTTAATAATATATAGTGTTTCTAACATAATACCAACAATAAAAAAATACTTAAAATAGTTTTATTAGAAGCATTTTTACACAACCATATTTCAAATACTTCCTCTATTCCTAATTAGATGACACGTTTCTTTTATCACGTTTGCCAACACACAATTTTAACGATTTATATCTCCCATTATCAACATTGTAAAGTTATAAAAAGTGAATATTAATAAAGTATACATTAAGACGATTAAAACAAGATCCCACATAATTATATATTATCGTAGCTACAAATCACAAAAGCTAGTCAAAGTGTTGTTTGTGAATAGTGCAAAAGTCAAATTGTGTCATCTAAAAAAAGGAACGGAGGAAGTAGTACACTAAAAAAATATAAGATAATAGTACACATCCTATCCTTGTAGGTTAATCACACGAGTACGAGACAATTAATATTAAATTATAAAAAAAGTAATGTTGTTGACATAATGTTTTCCTTAATACAAAATCCAATGATAATGGTGTTAAATTGTGACTCAAAATTTAGTAGGGTTAACTTTGAATGCAGATATCTCTCAAATTATAAGTTATTTTGAAGTGATTCAAGTTGGAGGTGATAGCTTGTTTCAAGATCTTTCCAACGGTAAGTCATATGCCCAATTTCGATAAGAAATGAGAAAGTTATGACCGTTTTACAAAGAATTGACGATGTTGAAAATTTGCTGACAAGGCACTTGATGAGGCACGTCTGTGCCTACAAGAGGCACATCCGTGCCTAGTTAAAATTTCAGTTTTTTTTGGCCGATTCTAAGAGTGATTGTTTTATGGAATATTTCCTAAAATTCTACCTATCTTTTCTATGACAGCTATTTAAGTATACTTGGGTAACAATTTAGGGTTTTTTATTAGGGTTTCCTTGTGTTATAAAAGGACCCTTTAGTTGATCAATTAGACCAAACCTTTTGAGCCATTAGATTTAGGACTCCTTGTTATTCTCTCGTTCTTTCTCCATTATAGTGAAAAATCTCTTGAATCACCCACCCGTGGATGTAGGTCTAATTTAACTGAACCACGTAAATCCTTGTGTTCTTTGTTTATCTTCTTTATTGTTATTCTTGTTCTTAATTTTCATTGACTTATTCCGCATTAATCAAACACAACTATGCCCTTATTTTCTAACAAATTGGTATCTAGAGCCAGGTTTTAAGATCTTAGGTTTTAGGTGTTTATAAATTAGTTTGATTAAATTATGCTAATGAAATTCGACATTGAGAAATTCGATAGGCAAGTGAATTTTGGCCTATGGCAATTGAAGATTAAAGCCATCTTGGTTCAAAGTGGTTGTCACAAGGCTCTTGAAAATTTATCCAAAAAGCCTTCAGGCATGACGATGGATAAGTGGGAGGAGATTGATTTGAAGGCTCTTTCGGCAATTCAATTATGTCTCTCTAATGATGTTTTGAGAGAGGTTGCTAAAGAGACGACTACTGCGGGTTTGTGGTTAAAGTTGGAGTCACTTTATATGACAAAGAGCGTGACCAACCGTCTACTACTCAAATCTAGACTTCATGATCTCATCTAGAAGAAGGTAAACGGCTTAAGTCTTATTTAGATGATTTGTGCTTAAGTTTGATTTGCAAAACATCGATGTTGAGATCGATGATGAAGATATGGCTATTAGGTTGATGTGTTCTTTATCGCCTCCGTATAAGCTCTTTCAAGATACTTTATTGTATGATAGAGATGATTTGAGTTTGGAGGATGTTAAGGATGCCTTAACCCAGAAAGATTTGATTGACAATAAATTGGTTAATAAATCTAATAATCTGGCTTAAAATAATGCTTTGATTGCTCATGGTGGTAATAAGAATTTTGGTAAGGGAAAAGTTTGTAACTATTGTCATTTGAAGGGTTATATCAAAGCCGAGTGTTGGAAATTGAAGAAGAAGAATGAGGAGAAGTCTAATGAGGACAAATCCACAAATATTGCCAACACCGACGATGATGATGATTATGTACTTTAGGGTTACGAGTTTCGGGGCTGCGTTTCTATGATCTCTTCACAATAAGCGTCCTTTTGAGATCTCTTAGTGAAACGAGAAATTGTGTGGATTTTGTTATGGAGTCAATGATAGATTGTTTTTTATTTTCGTTTGTAATAAAGTAGCAATCTTGGTTATGCATTAAATTTGTTCTAGTTATGCTATTTCTTATCTCAATTTTGGTACTTTTATTATTTTTTAAGTCCAATCGCAATTTAGAAATTCTTAATGTAATTTTATTTTCTAGATTGCTTAAGTTTTAGTTTGATTTGAAGATGAAGAAGTGTTTGAAGAGAGTTTGGTCAATTTTGATAAGCATGCTTGGCGTTGTGACATTATACTCTCAATCTAGGCCATGTGATGGTTTTGTGTACGGAATTTTGTGTTCGAAGACGCACCAGTTCAGAAGTTATGAAAGATGTCCGTTTTGTTGATTTTCTAATGTGAGCAGGCTTATGGAGTTTTGTTTAAGGTGGAGGTTATATTTTTTCTTATGAGCATTACTTCTTGGTTCTTTGGTTCAAGGTGGAGTTACCTTGTTTGGTCGATTTCAAGTCAAGGTAGAGATTTGTTAAATTGTGACTCAAAATCTAGTAGGGATGAATTTGAATGCAGATATCTCTCAAACTATAAGTGATTTTGAGTTGATTCAAGTTGTAGGTGATATCTTGTTTCAAGATCTTTCCAACGGTAGGTCATATGCCTAATTCCGATAAGAAACGAGAAAGTTATGGCCGTTTTACAAAGAACTGACGATGCTGGAAATTTGTTGACGAAGCACTCGACGAGGCACGTCCGTGCCTAGTCGGAATTTCATTTTTTTGGTCCGGTTCTAAGAGCGATTGTTTTATGGAATATTTCCTAAAATTTTATCTTTTATGACAGCTATTGAAGTATTTTTGGGAACAATTTAGGATTTTTATTCCTTGTGTTATATAAAAGGACCCTTTAGTTGATCATCAATTAGATCATACCTTTTAAGCCATTATATTTAGGACTCCTTGTAAATTATCTCGTTATTTCTCCATTATAGTGAAAAATCTCTCGAATCCCCCACTCATGGATATAGGTCTAATTTGATTGAACCACATAAATCCTTGTGTTCTTTGTTTATCTTCTTTATTGTTTTTCATGTTCTTAATTTTCATTAACTTGTTTCGCATTAATCAAACACAACTACGCCCTTATTTCCTAACAAATGGAATACTAATTGTCAAATTGTTCGGTTCAAGGAGAAAATTAAAGAATGACAACCACAATAAAATTGTGATATATAAGGTTTTTTTTTTTTTTTTTTTTTTTTTTTTATGCCCAAAGATTAGCTCATAAGACTCTTGAATCTATGATTTTGTTCATGAAATTAAAAAGATTAGATAATATTTTGAAAGCGCTTTAAATTGGTATTTCATAAGCTTAATTTCGATTATTGAAAATTTTTTGAGCAATTGACTAGAAATTAGGTTTAAATTTTTGACACCATTGCATTCTTTAGGCCATAACATAAATTATAAAAATGATATGGGTGTTAAACCAATTGGATCAAAAACGACAAAAAATAGACTTTAAGATCTTTCCAATGGATATTATAAGCCTAAATTCAACTTCAAAATCAAAATTAAAGTTATGAATTTCAGAAAATCAATCTTTTTTTTTTTTACAGAAAAGCTAGAATCTTTAGAATTGGTGTAGGATTGGCAAGATCAGTCTGATCCTAACAATCCTACCACCGATTCTAGTAGGGAACAATTTTGACTACGATTCAAATCATTTTGGTGGATCAGGATCGTAGAATCGTAAGATTCTATTATTAGGATTACTATTTTAATAACAATGCTTCTCGGCTTGGGATTAGAGGACATATATTCTCAAGCCTATTCCCAACCTCTATTCCTAAACTCAAGAAACAAATATGGGAGTTCATTCCTTCTAATTGAGATTAATAGTCTCATTCCTACCCTAAACTGCCACATACCAAACACCCCTCTAAGATATTGAGATATTTTCATGTATCTCCAACAATTAATTTTCAATCTCTATCGATCCCACTGTTTAATCCTCAAATTCTCATTTCTACTCCCTCTATCTCTAAATATTTGCCCCATATATATAAAAAATGGATGTTTTTAAAGACTGTGTCATCCTTTTTTTCATGGGGATCACATCTTTACTCTTAGCTCACATAGAATACTTTTAGCCTCATCACTTTTATCTCTTATCAATTCCATTCAACTAAAATTATCAACTAAAAAATGGACAAGGGACTTTATTTAGAGACGATGGGAGTACGGACTAAACATCCCGCGATATTATAGCAAATTAACAACCCAATTATTGAGCATATGTGCAAGTGATGCAACCATGTAAACGCATGTATAATAATGAAGCAAAAGTAAAGGCCGATCAACGGATCAAGCATTAAAGGTCAAGAAATTAGTGAGACAAAAGCAAAAATGACAGTGACCATTACAGAATTCAAATCGACAGTGTGAAAATTTTGTCAAAACGGAAGTGGGTCAGGAATTGAAATTGCTTTGGATTAGACGTAATAATTGCAATTTGTCATAGTCCACTCTTGTTTGTGTCAGTTTAAAGATTACTCAATATTTAGACACGAAAAAACAGTCTTTATTTTCATGTTTTGATTTGATTAATTCAAGCAGATTCCTAACTATGCAACTTAATGTATAAAGTAAAGAAATTTTGGGCTTGAAAATGACTTTACTAGTAGACAAATCACTTGAAAAAGTTAAAGGTAAAAGCTGTTGTTATAAGTCAGCGTTTGGAGATTCTCTTTTGCACTAATGTTATGATGAAACCTACAAACATAATACGACTAATACCCCCTTCCTTCCATCTTTTGTAGTATGTGGTGTTACTCATATAGGAGTACTTTGGTATGATGGTATCAAATGACCAAATCTGGAACCCGAATTGAATTTTTATGATTTGTATGCGACTTTTATTTGAACAATGGGTGAAACTAATGATTCAAAATCTGAATTGATCTGACCTGTTATTATTTAAAGATATACTTGCATAGTTGTATATCAATGTAGGAGCCCTAGGAAGTCTTTTATTATTGTACTATTTAAAATTGTTTCGATTCCCTAAGATAAATGGATAAGTTACAATTATAATGCGGAAGATTCTAATATTCTAATTTAAAAAATGCAAAATAAGATAGCTCCACCACAAAAAAAAGAAAAAAAATGACATCATTGTTGTATTTAGACGGGACAAAAATTATTAAGAAAGCGACATGTGGACAGTGATTACGTCTATATACTCTGTTTTAGTAATAGTTAATAGATTATTAAATAGTAGGTATTAATGTAAAATTTCATAATATCAACTTTTGAAGGGAACGAAATGAGTACCATAATAAAAGATAACAATCGCTGAAAAGGGTTTAAGTTTGCACTAAGTAATACTCGTGATGCCCGGTGTTTTAACTTAGTACATGCATTTTAAAAATTACTAAGTGATTTATCTTACAAATTTTCAAAATGTAAAATAAATACTAAGAATAATATTTTTGTAAACAAAGTCTTACTTATATTATCTTTTATGATTAACATAAAATAATTATCAATGTTTGAAAAACTTTAATGAAGAAGTATATAAGATGTTTAACTGCTTTAAGTGTTTTTTTTAATGTTAAATTATTTTTTGGATTTATATATAAACCAATAACACCATCACCCCAAAAAACATACAAATATATTTAAATATGGAAAAATTGCCGAAAATAATCCGACCTTTGCCTCATCCGCCCAAAATAATCCCACCTTTTGATTATTTTTAAATAATCCGACCTTTAATGACAATCTTCTTTAAATGGTCCCAACCGATCAGTTAACTTGTTATAACAATTTACTTGACATGTGCCTCGGCACCTAATTGGTTCAAATAAAATTTAAACGAAAATTAATAGAACAAAAAAGTTAAAAAAACTCAATTGATTAATTCTAAAAACTACCCACCAGCTAAACCACCTACCTTGCTACGCCGACCACCCCTTCCACCGTAGCTCGCTGTGCCGACCTCCCTTGTCCCCCGAATCCGGCTACGCTGACCTCCCCCGTCCCCCAATGCCGACCTTGCTGACAACCCCTGCCCCCGATTCCAGCCTCGCTGACCTCCCCCATCCCCCGATTCCGGCCTCGCCGACCTCCCCCGCCCCCGTTTCAAGCCATGCTAACCTCCCTTGTCCTTCGATTCCGGCTGTGTAACACCCTAGAAATTCCTTTCCTTTAAAATACCTGTTTTTCCTTTTAAAATACGAAATATGAAAATCTAAGACATTACCGCTGTTTCGGGGTTTTCTGTGTATTGGGAGAGTTACAACTTCGAGGCTGGAACCACGCGCCTGTACCTGCAAGATAACGGAGACTCCTTGGGTAGGGAGCTCCGCCTCCAACGATCAAGTTAGTGAATGAAGGAGTTATAATGCGGAATGTAAATAGGTGCCGGATGCTAGGACGGGTCTAGCAGGCGGTACCGAGTGGTGTGTGATTGTCTTGGGATTTGTGCAATCCGTGTGTTTCTTGTGAACAGTCTCTGTCATAAATGAGCATTTATGACCGTATTTATAGCCTTGGGAAGCGTGCCAAGTTCTAGGGTTTTTGGCCAACCCTAGGACTGACTGGGCTTTCTTGGGATTTAAGCCCAATCTGTTACTTGTTTAGGCAAGGCTGAAAGAGCCACATGGCATAGCATAGGAGGTCCATGGTGGACCAGCTGAAGCGCGCCACGTGGAAGGTCTCGATAAGTCCAACTGGGTGACACTTGTCAGGGACTGATTGGTCCACATGGCGAAAGGTGATTAAGGGAAAATCCCTCTAATCATTTGCCCCTCACAGGTGGCACGTGTGACCTGTGAAAAGCGTCGCCCAATGGGGAGGGCAACAGGTGTCGACGGATAGCTTGGCCGAGTATTTTCCCGCCCAAGTTTTTGAATTTGAATGCTCTTCTGCTCATTCTCTCCCTATAAATAGGGTTGGTCAACAAGTATTTTGTTCACATTTGTTCACATTATTTCCAGAAAGAGATCTCTCGGACCCCAGCTTTTGCGATTTTACGGAGTAGTCGTACCCCACCGCTTACTTTCTTCTCGGACGCTTACTTCCAGTCTACTTCAACTTCAGGTAAACATCCATTCTTTGAATCTTTTTCCTCTTTTATTTTACAAAGTATGGTGTCTCAAAGACACTCGGCACGACCTAGGTTGTCGATTAGTCGGTCACCGGGGACGGCTGAATCCAGGACTAGGAGTGCCGACTCCACTTTTCTAGGACCACCCTTGTCCTTTGCACAGCATCCGACTGTTTCCATGTCTGTGCAGGACGTCATGGAAAGAATCAAGACTACTGGCCGGATAACTAACTCAGACGGCTCTTATACACATTATGACCTTCCTGATCACAAGTCGGGTACCCCAAGTACACCTGGCGACTCAATCTTAAATGACTCTGGGAAGTCGTCTCCTAAGAAGGAGGCGGTCCCTGCTGGACCCTCTCATCCCCCAAACGAAACTGAGGAGTCGCCTTCTGGAACAGAGGCGGCACCTACCGAACCTTTACAACCAAATGACTCGTCGGACTCTAGCGACGAGTCGGACGCCAGTAGCGAGAGCCAGAACTCTCTCGACTCTGAAGAGTTGTATTCTAGGATTCACACAGCTAGAGAGTCCTTAAGTGTGTCAATGGGGGAGAACTGGGCCGAGCCCATGGCTTCCTACCGAGACTTTTACGCCCCTTACTTTCACCATGTACCTGAAGGGAGGCGGAAGGTCATGATAGAGAGATTTGGAGAGTTCATCTCCAAGCATGTAATGGGGGACGACTACTTAGTGTCGGTCCCCGATAGAGAGGATACGGTAGTTTGGTTGACTGGTTCCAGCTATGGGGACCAGTGCTTTGGTTGTTACGAGGCGGCTATTAAGGCCAGCCTTCGATTTCCTCTTCACCTGGCCGTCGAGGCCATTTTAGACGGATACCAGATTGGGCTGTGGCAGCTGGCCCCCAACTCTTGGTTCAACATACTTGGCTATGTGGCCAGGTGCAAAATGCATGAAGTAGACGCCAGTTTCGAGGCGTTTGCTCAAATGAACTATCTTAGTCGGACTCCAAAGGCAACAGGGTCCGGCTGGTATCAGTTGACATCCCATAGGGGATATGTAATGGCACAGGGTAAGGAGAACAAGTGGACGGACTGGCGGACCACCTTCTACATTATCACTTGCCCTGACAAGGCCAAGAATGCCAAATACAACAGGTGGAATAGGGATCCACCCTTCCTAGCCGGCAAAGACCTGCCGCCTGTTCCCTCCAAGGCCAAGCGCGAGAGTTTAGATGCTGGCTTGTTTAAAGTTGACATTCAGGCGGACCTTGAATCTGGGAAGAAGGTTTTTGTTCCCCAACAATATATTCCCAAATACAATTGGTTGTATGATAGGACGTACTTGGCCGCCTGTGGGCTTAGTACCGAAATGCCTGAAGGTAGTTGTCCGCCTGTTTTTCATACTGACTTTGTCACTTGTTGATTTTTCTAACTCTTGATTTCTTGATGCAACTGAAGCAATGGAGAAAGTCTCTGCTTCAAAAAAGGCGGCAACGCAGTACCGCTCGGCGGTTTTGGGCAAGCGCCCAACCGCGGAGTCGCCAGCCAACCAGTCGGCTGGGGCAAGACTTCATGATTGAATCCAATCTCCTTATCTCTTGTTTTTCAGTAAACCCTACTGACTGACTGTGATGCTTGCTTGTAGGGCCAGTCGACCCCTCAACCGCCTCCTGAGAAGGCCAGGAAGCAGGCGGGAGGGGACACGAGCACCCCCCTTCGCCCTCGAAAACATGTGGCGTCCAAACTTGGGTCGTCCCCTGCGGCCAACTTCCCCTTAGAGAAGAATCAGCAACAGGAAAAGGACAAACGTCCTACAGAGAAAAACAAGGAGAAGACGCTTGATGGTAACTTTGTTTTCACAAATTCTTTGAGAACTTCTTCAACTTTGCCAGTCGGATATTAACCATCCGCCACTTTTGCAGACGCTTATCCTCCTCGGCCAGACCTTGCTGCCATAGAAAAGACTATGTTGCAGGCGGTCCCTTCTCAAGAGAAGGAAACGGTTAGAGGGTTCGGCACCCTTAACCTAGATGGCATTGTCGCCTTGTTGGCCGAGGTATCTTTAAGCCCTCACAAACTCTACTTCATTTTTGAGAGACGAACCTTTAGCTGACCGACTGTTTTTTTGTTTTTGATTAGTCGATGCTGCGAGTGCACGGTCTCCGTTGGCCCATCCAAGAAAAGAACAAAGAGGTAAAGTTTGCCAAAGAGCACGCCGCCTCCACCATGGACAAGGCCATGTTTTCTATTTTTCAAAATGAAGTCTTGATGAATGGCATATTGCTAGCACAGGCGGCTGCGAATCAGCAAGTCAAGGACGACCTGGAGGCGGCCAAAGAAAAAATAAAGGAGCTCAAGCTCAACGTCTCCGAGAACCAAGGGAAGGCCGACGCCCATGACGAGGCTGTGAAGGCGGCGAAGGGCCTGAAAAGCAGTAATGCCCGCCTGAAGCAGCGCCTAGCCAACCAGGAAAGGCAGCTCGCCCAAAAGTATAAGTCGAGGTTTGAAGAGGAGAAGAAAGCCCTGGTCGCTGACATAATGGAAGACTGTAGCGCCATCATGAAAATGACCTGGGACCGCCTTTACCCAGACACCGACTACTCAACATGGGAAAGCCAGTTTGTCGCCTGCACTCGAGAGCATGACGAGGCGGTCATGGGTGGAGGCGACGGCCAGGAGGAGTCCGAGTCTTCTTCTTCTTCTGAAGAGGAAGTGGCGGTTGTTGGGGCTGAAGGGGAATCTTCAAAGAAGGCGCCTGAACAGGAGACTGTTCAGAGCAATCAAGTGTCCCCTCTCCAGCAAGAGAAGGCGGCTGCTGAAGGCGAGGTCCCTCCAACTGTTTAAGCTTTTCTTTATTCAAACTTGATCCGGCCTGCGTGCCGTGTATTCGTGTATCTTTACCCGGGCAGGGGGCCGGGGCTTCTGAATATTTTGCAAGCTTGTCTAGTTTTAACTTAACCTTGCCAGCTTGTCTGGCTTTAATCTGATATGAATTGGCGATTGTTGAGTTGTCTTTTGATTTTTGTTTTTGTTGAATTTGCCAAACATTTTGCATGTCGCAACTTAATAGCCGCTTGTATGGCGTATCCATGTTAAACTTTTTAGCTAACTTGTTGAATCTTGATGTCGACTGCCCTTGCCCCTGGACGACTAGGTTACTTCTTGAATAGAGAGTAACTAGTCGGTCATAAACAGTCGGACCTCAGTAGCAAACATAACCAGTCTTGAGTGAAATGTACTTAGTCACAGTGGTAAGGTACCGATTGAATTAGTTAACTTATAGTGCATTTCAAGACACAGGGGTCGCCTAGTTCTTAGAGAACAGTCGGCTAGTCGTTGTTTTATAGATTGTCGTAAGTTCCTTGGTATGCTTATAGGAAACATAGCAGGATGCTTGTTGTTTGAACGACTATTAATTCAGATCGGTGTATTAGTCGTTATCACATCCAGTCGGACACCGAGAGGTCCTTTTAGATTGTTCAGATTCATTTAGTATTTCTTAGTGGGAATGTTTGTTTGAGTGCCTTTTTGCCAAGGACCAGGCGGACTGCTCAAACTTCTAGGATTCCGAACCAAGTATGGAAGAACAACTATGGTTTAACTGTGGTGTTAACTAATCGTGGCTGCTCCTAATCATGAGTAGTAGAAGTATCAGCCGTCAAAGGCCGACTAACCCCCTTGATTCGTCAATTTTTTGTTGACTATTAACTCAGAGGGCACCTCCTGTATTTATCCCAAGTAATACAGGCGGCTATCCGACGCAGATGTCAACTGCTGACACTTATAAAATTGTTGAGTTATCCTTGTCTCAAAACGGATACGTTGTCCTCGGGGACAGTCGTATAGGGGCCGTGTAAGTAGTTTATAGAGCATTATTCCACCCAAATGGGAGCTACTCTCTGCGACGAATCTCATCCAAATGGCATGTCGTCGGACGCCTGCTATTTATTGGGACAGGTCGTATTTATTTAAAAATTAAGCGTAATCAAGCGGCTTGGTGCCTGGGTTGATTAGCTGTGTGGTGGGAAAACAGGCGTGCCCTTTAGTAAATAGGTGTTGGAGGCTATCTACCTTTCTTGGGACAGACGAATTGTACTCCTTTTTTGAAACATATGAGAAGAAGGTAAGCTTGGAACTTTCATTAATAAACTTCAAATAGTTACATCAAAAGTAATATTTTTTCAGATTGTCTACATTCCAAGTCCTAGGTAGGGGTCGGCCCTCTGGAGTTTCCATGTGGTAGGTTCCGTCCCTGACCTCCTCATAGATTCGGTAGGGTCCTTCCCAGTTATGATTTAGCTTTCCCAACTCGTTGGCCCTGCCGACTGATTCCGTTTTCCTTAGTACAAAGTCCCCTACTTTGAGTGGGCGCTTGTGTACTCTTTTGTTGTAGATTCGAGTCTTTCTCAGGCGGTATATTTCATGGCGTAGGGTAGCATTGCCCCTACGTTCTGGGAGGGAATTCAATGCCAGGCGCATTGCTTCCCAATTTGCATCTTCACTATACAACATAACTCGGAGAGTCTGATCATAGTGCTCAATGGGTAGGACAGCTTCTGCCCCATATGTTAGGAGGAAAGGTGTTTCTCCAGTCGCTCCTTTTTCAGTCGTCCTTATGGCCTAGAGAACATGTGGTAGTTCGTCTGCCCATAGGCCGCCTGCTTTCTCAATCTTCTTCTTTATACCGTCTGAGATGATTTTGTTAAATGCTTCGACCTAGTCGTTTGCTTGCGGCCGTCCGACTGATGCAAAGCAGTAGGTAATGCCTTGATCTCTCAGCCAAGTTTTGAGAACGGGCGTCTCAAACTAGGGACCGTTGTCAAAAACCATGGACATAGGAACCCTAAAACTAGTGATCACATTCCTCCAAATGAAGGAGATTACATCCTTGGTCTTGATGCCCCTGACTGCGTCGGCCTCCACCCATTTGGTGAAGTAGTCGACTGCTACTAGGATGTACCTTCTGCCACCTGATGCAGGCGTATAGGGTCCTAGAATATCCATGCCCCACTTAGAAAATGGTATTGGGCTGTGGATAGCCGTTAGATCTGTAGCTGGACGATGAATCAATTTTCCAAACCTCTGGCACTTGTCACACTTTTTAACCAGATCCATGGGTCTGCCTCCAGAGTCGGCCAGAAGTATCCTTGCCGCCTCACTCTTTGAGCAAGCGACCTACCGCCTATGTGAGAGGCGCAATATCCAGAGTGTAGGTCTTCTAAGACCTCTCACCCTTTTTCTAGGGTAACACATTTCAAGAAGGATTGAAGGTACCCTCTCTTGTAGAGTTCCCCCTTTATCATTTCAAAACTGGACGCTCGCTTCTTTAGTGAGGCCGCCTGATGATGATCATTCGGTAAGGTACCGTCTGTTAGGTACGCCCTGATTGGGTCCATCCATGTTGAGCTTCTATCAAGGACTGCAATGTTTCTTTCCTCAATACTCTGTTTTTCCATTACTTCCCAAAATACAGTTCTAGGGGTGTCGCATGAGGCTGAGGATGCCAGTTTGGACAAGGCGTCCGCCTGGTTATTCTCGGACCTTGGGACCTAAGTTAACTGGAAATCTTCGAGCGAGCTTGTCGCCTACTTCACGGCCCCTAGGTACTTGACCATAGCCGGATGAGTAGCTTCATAATCCCCATTGTACTGGCTGACTATGAGTTGTGAATCTGAACAGGCGGCTATCTTTCTTGCCCCGGCTGCTTTGCACATGCGGATACCAGCCAAAAGGGCTTCATACTCAACTTCGTTGTTTGACGTTTGAAACTTGAAACGAAGAGCATATTCATACCTGTCACCCTCTGGAGACTGACATACAATACCTGCCCCACAACCATTTGCTGTGGAACTCCCATCAACATAAACTTTCCAGAGTTGGTCAATTTTTTCACATTCTGGTGGCCGGGTCATCTCAACTATAAAGTCTGCAAAGGCTTGCCCCTTCACAGCTTTTCTGGGCTCGAACGTGACCTCGAGGCTTTGGATCTCAATTGCCCACTTTATCATCCGTCCTGACGACTCCATGGTCGTCAGGGGCCGTTTGATTGGCTGGTCTGTGTAGACAACCACCGGATGTGCCAGGAATTAAGGCTTCAATTTCTTCACTGCCATGTACAGGGCGAGTCCAAATTTCTCCACCAGTGGGTACCTTAACTCTGCATTCTTCAAGACATGACTGAAAAAATAGACTGGGAGTTGGCAGCCGTCTCTTTCAGCTAAGAGGACGGCACTTAAAGCATGATATGATACTGCGAGATACATGTAAAGCACTTCTTTTGGCAAAGGACTGACGAGTCTCGGCAGGGAATGCAGATGTTCTTTCAGCTTTTGGAGGGCCGACTTAGCATCCGGTCAAACTTTGCTTTCTTTCTGATTGCCTGGAAAAAGTAGAGGCACTTGTCGCCTGCCCGACTGAGAAACCTTCCGAGGGCTGCGAGGCAGCCTGTTAGCTTTTGTACCTCTCGGACGGTGCAAGGCGACTGCATGTCAATGACCGCCTGCACCTTGTCAGGATTTTCCTCTATTCCCCTTTGATTTATGAGGAATCCGAGAAACTTCCCAGAATCAACTCCAAAGACACACTTTTTTGGATTAAGCATGACTCGGTGTCGCCTGAGTGTGGCGAATGTTTCTCGGAGGTCTTCCAGATGGTCCGTTTGTAATTTTGATTTTACAATCATGTCATCAATATACGCCTCCACATTTCTTCCAATTTGTTCAAAAAACACAGTGTTTATCATTCTTTAGAAGGTTCTCGGGGCGTTCTTCAGACCAAACGGCATGACCGTGTAACAATAGAGTCCCTGCTCTGTAACAAAGGCAGTTTTCTCTTGATCTTTTTTCCATAGAGGGATCTAGTGAAAGCCTGAGTAGGCGTCCATGAAACTCATCAAGGCATGGCCGGCTGTTGAGTCGACCAAGCTGTCGATCTTTGGCAAAGGATAGTTGTCTTTCGGACATTCCTTGTTTAAATCAGTGTAGTCCACACACATGCGCCAGGAACCATTCGGCTTCTTGACTAGCACAACATTTGCAACCCATTCTGGGTAGAAACACTGCCGAATGTATCCCGCATCAAGTAATTTCTTTACCTCGGCGGCGGCCGCCTGGATTCTTTCTTCACCATGATGCCTTTTCTTATGTTGTACCAGTTTCTTTTTTGGGTCAACAGCTAGCTTGTGTACCGCCAGGTCTGGACTAATACCTGGCATCTCATGCACCTCAAATGCAAAAATATCTTGGAACTCTTTCAGCAGTTGGCGAAGACCATTGCCAAGTTCAGTCAGAGCAGTCGTCCCCACCTTATCAGTTAGGTCTGGCCGACTGTCATCGAGGGCGACATCTACGTGCTCCCCAGCTGGCTGAGGGAAGAATTCATCCGACCGCTCCTCAGCCAGTGATTGCTATTGCTTATGCTTTTTCTGGACCTCTGCCTCAAAGGCTTTTCTCTTCATGCCGCCTGCCTCTTGGGAAGACGCGTCTTCTATGGCTTTGTGAGTTGGGCCGTCTGAAGTTACCGTTGTTTTGATGTCAGTGAGGTAACATTCTCTGGCCATTCTCTGGTCCCCCCTTATGGAGCCGACTGTTTTGTCGTCCCTCTCAAACTTAAGCAACATAAGGGATGGAATGATAACTGCTTTAGAGTCATTAAGGGTGGGGCGCCCAAGTATCATGTTGTAGGCAGTAAGTTCTTCTACCACCAGGAAACGAATGACCATGTGGCGGCCCTCGCCTCTCTCACCTAGACGGACGGGCAAGTCAACTTGACCAATCGAATGGACGACTCCCCCTCCAAATCCTACGAGAGGATGGGAGACAGGCTGCATATTCTCAGGCCTGTACTTGAGCTTGGTCAAGCACTTATGGCTGATGAGGTCCGACGAACTCCCTGTATCAATAAGTATCCTGCCAACTCTTTGGTTGGCCACTTTACACTCGATGACAATCGGGTCGTCATGCGGCCGTCGGACGCCACCAGAATCTTTCTCAGAAATAACAACCTCAAGAAACAAGGTACCAGAGGTCTCACCCCGATTTACAGAGTTAACATCCAATTGCCTGATGTTATCCTTGTTTCCCCGAACAGTCAGGCCTCCCCCTGCATAGCCGCCTGCTATTGTATAGATGGCAGCTTCGTCAGTGTCAGAGCTGTCGGCCGGCTTCTGTCTTTTTTGCCTGGCCGACTGATTTTGTTTGGGGGTTGTTTTCCTTTAGGTTTCTTGACATAAGAGTCCAGATCACCCTTTTCAGCTAACTGATCTAGCAGACGCTTGAGGCGAATGCATTCGTTGGTCTCATGCCCAACGTCATCATGAAAATGGCAATGCTTTCCTTGGTTGCGCTTGCTAGGATCACCCTTCATAGGTGTCGGCTTCTCAAGTGAGAGTCGGCTCTTAACTACTTTGAAAATGGTATGATTATCTCTGTTGAACTCATACTTGGGGGAGTGTGGAGTGAATTCTTTTCTCTTCTTACTGGGCGGCTGACTAGCAGAGTCGGCCATCCAAACATCTTTTCTCTTTTTCTCTTCCTTGGGGGCCGCTTTCTGTGAACGACCCTCCTTTTTCTCGGACCTTTTCTGGTCCCCTTGCTTTCCCATGTGATAGAGGTCGACTGCCTGTATGTAGTTCTCGGCCTCCATCATTGCCTCTTGGAGAGTAGCCACTCTTTTTCTGACTAAATCGAATTTGAAGTTCGACCGTCCTTCAATCCCTTGAAGAAATCAGTATAGGATACTTCATCCGGCAGGTTGGGTATTTGTATCCTCATCAGATTGAATCTCTTTATGTAGGAGCGTAATCCCTCCTTTTCTCCCTGCTGGACGACTCCTAAATCAAGAGTCATCTTCCTGGCAGGTATGTTCATGGAAAAGTTTGATGCAAACAAATAAGCCAATGTTCTGAAGTTGTTAACACAGCTGGCTGGTAGGTTGCCGAACCAATGTTGGGCGACTCCCTTCAGAGTGGCAGGAAAACACCTACACCATGTGGCATCGTCCAATCCTTGTAGGTACATTAGATTGGTGAATGCCATTAGGTGATCCTCTGGGTTAGTGGTGCCATCATAGGCGCTTATTAACACATTTTTCACTTTAGCCGGCTGGGCGGCTTGTAAAATTTCCTTGGAGAAGGCGGTTGGCTATTCTCCTAGTTGGAGCAACCGTAATTGCCAGTCCAAAGGCTGGACATTCTTAGCCATCTGACCTCCAAAAGGAGAAGGCGGCAAAAAGTAGTGAGTTTGCGGCACATATGGCGGCTGAGTGACATATGGTGCCGACTGTTGTTGATGAGAGCTAGAACCGGAGTGTGTACTGCCTGTCCGGATCTCATAGTTTGACCTTGAATGATTCATAGAAGCGTTTTGTATACTGTCAAGAAAATCAAAAGTGGAGGCCGACTCAGACTGTTGTTGGCTCCTTTTCTGCTGAATCAGCAGCCGGGTGTCTAAGTAGGATTTCTTTGAATCGTCTGGTTGAACCAGGCGGATTGGTTTCCTTCCCAATGAGGCAGGGATACGGTGCTTGGACAAATTGACCAGAGGTACTCGCCTCTCCTCTTGGCGAGGGTGGGGGGTTGCCTCACGGTCCTTTAATGACTTCTTCTTTCCAAAATAGGAAGGCTTTTTGCTCGACTGCCCTTTTTGGGAGACAGCCGCCTTTTTGTTGATGAGATCTTTAATCTCACCCTTGAAACTTCTCATGATGGTCATAAGATCATTCCTTGAGACAGGAGTTGTCCAATCGACCGCTTGATGAGAGTCGGCCGAAGGTCCGACTGTTTGGCCTGGACCAGCCTGGTCTTGCCGTTCCTGCCTTTCACGAGGGGTAGTGCATCGAGCCCTCAAGGACCCGTCTGGGGCCGTGCGAGTCTCAACTTCAGGCTCAGTGTCCTGATCAGAAGAAACATGAGGCTCGTCTTCTTGGTAGTCGTCCTCGGGACGCTTGTCACTATTATTCGGTACAGATTGTGACGCCATCTCAAAGGTACTCTCCCCACAGACGGCGCCAAAATGTTTCGGGGTTTTCTGTGTCCCTTGGGAGAGTTACAACTTTGAGGCTGGAACCACGCGCCTGTACCTGCAAGATAACGGAGACTCCTTGGGTAGGGAGCTCCGCCTCCAACGATCAAGTTAGTGAATGAAGGAGTTATAATGCGGAATGTAAATAGGTGCCGGATGCTAGGACGGGTCTAGCAGGCGGTACCGAGTGGTGTGTGATTGTCTTGGGATTTGTGCAATCCGTGTGTTTCTTGTGAACAGTCTTTGTCATAAATGAGCATTTATGACCGTATTTATAGCCTTGGAAAGCGTGCCAGGTTCTAGGGTTTTTGGCCAACCCTAGGACTGACTGGGCTTTCTTGGGATTTAAGCCCAATCTGTTACTTGTTTAGGCAAGGCTGAAAGAGCCACATGGCATAGCATAGGAGGTCCATGGTGGACCAGCTGAAGCGCGCCACGTGGCAGGTCCCGATAAGTCCAACTGGGTGACACTTGTCAGGGCCTGATTGGTCCACATGGCGAGAGGTGATTAAGGGAAAATCCCCCTAATCAACCGCCACCGTGAAAACAGCTAAGGCAGTTATCAAAGATACACAGTGGAAGACTATCTTTGAAAACCATTTAAAAACAAGTCAACTTAAAAGTCAAACCAAACGAAAGTAAAAGTCAAACTAAGTCAACCTACAACTTGGAGCCATTGTAGGCCCTTAAAACCAAACAATATTAAAACCTTTGTGTTAGTCTCATGAGCGTATTAAAATAAATAATATTCAAAGCAATTAAACACATCATATTCCTATGAGAACTAAGCGTGATTCGCTCTTTACTCATGCCTCTCATGAAAATGTTTCATCACCTGAAAAGCTTCTCTCTACTTGTCCCCACTACTTGCCATTAGAAATGGGTCGTCGTAGGGCCAAGGTAAAGACAAGGCCAAACAAACATACAACACATAATCAGCAATGTTTAGTACATAAGCGTAATAAAAACACACTAACATGCTTTCACCCTATCATCACACAACTTACTGAGTTGCACCTGTTACAAGCATACAACATACAAAACGACTAACCAATAAATAAATGAATTGCTTATTTTATTTGATTACGCATCGAACGAGTTTCCCACCAAATCCCTGCCCCAAATAAATTGAGGTAAACTACACTGGGAGCTAATCGGGTAGGCAAATGTCACATGAAGTGACTGAACGTTCTGCGCATAGAATAAAAAAAAAGGAAAATACAGTATCTTGTACTCCCAGTAGAAGTTATGGTTAAATATAAAACCCCATAACTCCCCACATATGTTCATACTCAAGGTATATGCGTTCCAAGAGTTTTGGTGCGTAATCTCTTTCACTTTACGTTATTTACACATTATTAGACTTAGTGATGACTCTCAAACCATATCACAATCAAACATTATATAACTCATTCAAGCAATCAAACATCCAATTTAATTCTTGAATAATTAGTGACCACATAAATGTAATGTTGAACCCTTTTTAAACTACCTCGGTTTTAAATAACACCTTAAGCGCATAAAGCACCACAAATCCTATCTCTCGATGTTAGAAACACCTTATGTGCGCATAGGCACCACAATATAATTTATTCTTGTGTACTAAGACACTTGAATAACTCAATTCCCATGCTTAAAGCATCAATAAAAATAATATGAACCACAATAAAATTCCTTTTCAATATTCCAAACCAAATTAAATATATAGTGTAATAAAACATGCTCTCTAACATGCCAATAATAAAAGTGTAGTACACAAACAACATGCCAATATAATTAATTTCAATCACCGATTCACCATAAATAATTCATACAACACAAATTATTCACCAACATCAATCCAATCAACAAATTCCAATCATCATCAATCATGATACTACTTGGAATTAATTTATCAAAGCCTAGCATACTTCTAAATAGGGGTGGCAAAAACTGACCCAATCCGAAAACCCGACCCGAACCTGACCCGAAAATAGCGGGTTAGGGTTGAGGATTTTGACACAAAAACTTAAATGGGTTGACATGAACCTGCCCCAAAATTAAATGGGTTAGGTTAAGATTGAAAATTTCAACCCGAGAATGACCCACGTAACCCAAAAAATTATTCGGGTCAAAATCAGGTCGGGTCAACCCGAACCCGACCTTATAACCCGAAAAAAATCTTTTTTAAAAAAAAAAATTACTTGGCCCAAGCCCAAATAGAAAGCTGAGGGAAAACTTAAAACCCTAAAAACCTAATTAGCCGTTTCCTATCATTTTCATCTTTTCACATTTTCTCTCTCCTCAAATCTTTTGTTCTCTCACTTCTCTGCTTCTGTCTTCTGAAGTTCTGAGCTTCTATGAATTCTCCATTCTCATCTCATCTGAACTCTCAAGCTCATTAGCTGCTCAACGTCTCATACTCTCAAGCTCAAAGGTAATTTTTTGTTAATCTTTTTTTGTTTTCATTTCTGTTTTTTTCGATCTCAAGTTCCGAAGTTCTCCATTCTCGATTTTTGCTTTTGATCTCTAGTTCTCCATCTTCAAATCTTCCTCTCCTTCAAGTCGTCAAAGCTCAAAGGTAATTTTCTGTTAATTGTTTTTTTTTCGTTTCGTTATTTTTTTTAATATAATTTTTGTATTTGATTTCTGTTGTTGTTCTTGCTTGATAATAGTCTTAATATGCCTAAAATATGCCTAAAGGGTAGATCTGTAAGACCATCTGTTGTTGATTTGTTGTTTGACGGGAAAAGGTATTTTGCATGTGAATTTTTTTTTTGATTTTTAGTTCTGATTTATATTGTTGTTCATATAATTTTTGATTTATATTGTTGTTCATAGGGGTGGCAAACGGATCAGGTCAGGTCGGGTTCGTGTTCGGGTTTTCGGGTTTCGGGTCAGCTAACCCCCAACCTGAACCTGATCCATTTAAGTTTTTGGGTTGAAAACCCCAACCTGAACCTGATATTTTCAGGTTCGGGTCAACCTGAAAACGACCTGATTTGACATGATTTTTTATTTATTTATTTTTTACTTGAATAACCTGATTTTTTAGCCTGATTGACTACTTAACCGTTAATAAAACCTGATTTTTTTTTACCTAATGTCTTCAAACTTAATTTTCAAACTTAAATTTTCAATAAAAACCAAATAAAGTATAAGAAGTCTAAATGCCTAATTAACTATTACATACCAAAATAAAGTCTTAACAAATTACAAACCATAATTAAAAAGAAACAAATGTATTTAAAGTTACAATCTCCTGAATCTTCTCATATTCCCAGAAGAAAGCTGTTGTACAAGGGGTTGATGGGTGTCCATAACTGCTGCAAAAAAATATAACAAAATAAAACAATTAAAAAGACAACTCAAGAACAACCAAATTAGCAAGAACAACAAATTAGCAACATCTCAGGAAAAACAACCAAAACAGCAAGAACAAATCAGTAAGAAAGCAATAAAAATTAGCAAGAAATCAACAACAAATCAGCAAAAATCAAGAACAACAAATCAGAAAAAAACAAAAATTAAAAAGACATGCACTATACTTTTTCTCGTCAAACAACAAATCAACAAAAAATTTATCATATTACAATTATTAACCAAGAACATCAACACAATCGAATACAAAAACTGAAATAAAAAAAAAATTTAAAAAAAAACAACGAAAAAGTAAAACAGAAAATTACCTTAGAAGTAGAGGAAGATTTGAAGATGAAGGTGAAAGATTTGAAGATGGAGAATTGCAGATCAACCGAAAAGTGTAGTTGAGGATATGAACAACAAATCAACAACAGAAAATGTTAATCTTAATATCTGATTTGCAAATGTTAGAAAAAGAAAACAGAAATATAAATTAAACAACAAGTCAACAACAAATCTATCGATCTACGGATCTACCCTTTCCCATAAAAAAAACAAATCAAAAATAGAAATTAAGAACAAAAATCTTAGGCATATTAAGATGACGGCTTGGAGGAGAAGTTGGAGAACTGGAGATCATTCAAAAAAAATCGAATATAGAGAACTTGAGATCGAAAAAAACAACCGAAACGAAAACAAAAACAATTAACTAAAAGTTAAAAATTACCTTTGATCTATTAAGAGCTGAGACGTTAAGCTTGATTGCTTGAACCGATTTAGGGTTAGGGTTTTGAGGAGAAACAGAGAAATTGAGAATGAAATTTTTTAAGAGAGGGAAATGTGAAAACGGCTGAGATGAGATAAGAGGCTGAGAGAATGAGAGTAAGAGTGAGTGTTAGGGTTTCAAGCTCAATATAAGGCACTTACGGTTTTTGTTTAAAGATTTGGGCTTGGGGTTTGGGGCCTTGGCCTAGTAGTAGTTTTAGTTTCTTTTTTATTTTTTATTTTTTTTTGTAAGACTTTTTTTTAAGGTTGGGTTCGGATTGACCCGACCTGAACCCGACCTGATTTTGACCCGAAAATAATTTCGGGTTAAGTGGGTCATTTTCGGGTTGAGATTTTCAACCTTAACCTAACCTATTTAATTTCGGGTCGGGTTCGTGTCAACCCATTTAAGTTTTCGGGTCGAAAATCTCAACCCAAACCCGCTATTTTCAGGTCGGGTTCGGGTCGGGTTTTCGGGTCGGGTCAGTTTTTGCCACCCCTAGTTGTTCATGTAATTTTTAATTTATATTGTTGTTCTTGTTCATATCATTTCTGATTTTTAGGTTTAATTTATATTGTTCATATAATTTCTGTTCTCCATTCTCGATTTTTAGGTTTAATTTTTAATTTATATTGTTGTTCTTGTTCATATAAAAGCCTAGCTTGTTGTTGTTGACTTGTTGTTTAATTTATAGTGCGTACAATTTGTGAGCATATTTTTTCATGTTGTTCATTTATGTAGATTATTACTTTATTTCTGTAGTATATTTTGCAAGTTTGTGAGAATGTAATTATTGTATATTTGTATTACTGGTCATTTACTAATTACTAGATCAGTTGTTATCTTGTTTTAAATGTTTTATTTTGTTATAATTTTTGGCAGTAATTATGGACACCCATGTTCAACAACTTTCTTCCAGGGAAGAGGAGGAGATTGACTCTTCAATAAAAGACAAAGGAAAGGGTAAAAACCAGAACACTTCTTCTGATAAACCTCGTGTGATTCTTACTGGTAAGAAACGTCAACGTCGTCTTTCTTCTGGTGTTTGGGTGCATTTTGAGTTTTTAGACGAGCCTGATGAAAATGGTAATCTGATTTGCAAATGTAAAAAGTGTGCAATGGTTTGCGTTTTAATGGTGATAGTAAGAATGGAACTGGGAATCTTCATCGTCATTTGAAAAATTGTAAACGAAGGTCTATTAGGGATGTTGGTCAAATGATATTAGAGAAAACATTCTCTAGTTTAGGAAATAGATTGCCTGATTTTGATGTTGATTATTTCCGTGAATTATTGTCTGTTGCTATTGTGGAGCATGATATGCCATTTCAGTTTGTAGAGCTCAAGGGTTTTAGAAGATGTTTTAATTATGTGCTTAAGATCTAAAAAAGAGAGAAAGAGAAATTAAAAGCAGTTTTGGGCTCAACTTGTAGTAGAATTGCATTGACTTCTGATTGTTGGACTTTTATACCCACCGATGGTTATATTTCATTAACAGCTCATTATCTTGAACTTTTCTTACATTGGTCCTCCCCATACAGGAATTCATTTATGTGATCATGTGTATGGTTTGTTAAAGGAATGGGGTATTCAGAAAAATATTTTTTCAATTATGTTAGATAATGCTTCTTCAATTGATATTTTTGCTGAAAACCTAAAAGGGGAACTTGAGTTGATTAGTGGTGGGGAATTTTTTCATGTAAGGTGTTGTGCTCACATTCTTAATTTAATTGTTCAAGATGGTTTAAAAGAGATTGATGAGGCTGTGTATAAGATTAGAGAGAGTGCCAAGTATTGTAAGTTTACAAGCTAGAAAACAAAGGTTTTTAAGTTGTGTATCACATGTGTTGAAATTCAATCTACTAGAATTTTATAACAAGATATTCCTACTAGATGGAATTCAACTTACATGATGCTTGATTGTGCTTTGTATTTTAAAAAAGCATTAATTCACTTTTACAAAGTTAATGCCAATTATGTGCATTGTCCTTCTGCGGAAGAATGGGGTAGAGTTGAGAAAATATGCAAGTTTTTGAAAGTTTTCCATGATGTCACACTTGCCTTTTCCGGGACCAAATATCCAACTTCCAATCTCTACTTTCATCGAGTCTTGCAGGTTAGGTTGCTGTTACAAAATGAAATGAAAAGTTCAGATCTTTTTATGCAAAGAATGGCTTGTAAGATGTATGAGAAATTTGGAAAATATTGGTCAGAATTTAGTACATTTATGGTTGTTGTTGTGGTGTTGGATCCACGATATAAGTTACAATGTGTCAATTGGGGTTACATTAGGATATATGGTCAGCATAGTATTGAATATGAGCTTGAGTTCTCTAAGGTTAAGGATGCTCTACGGAGGTTGTACGAGGCTTATATATGAATCCTCTCATTCTTCATCAAGCTAAGCTATTCCCACTACTAATGCTTCCAATGCTGCCAATGAAACTTCTGATGATTTTATGATGGTAAACAACTTTCTGATGCATTGACCTTTATTGCAAGTGAAACAAATGCCAAGTTTTAATGATTGAGTAGCAAATCCTGATATAACTCAGCAACTTTTAGTTTGCATCTTTATTGTATTATCTGAATTTATTGTATTATAATCTGATTTTTATTTTCTGATTTTTTGTGTCATGCTACTCATGTAATCTAATCTTGGTATATAGGATTTTGATAGTTTCTCTCTGGAGCAATCAAGTGTGGCAATCAAATTTGAAATTGATATGTATTATGAGGATCCACTTATCCCTCGAGGCACCAACCTTGATATTTTGTCTTATTGGAGAACTTGTCTGGTTCGTTATCCTATATTAGCTAAAATTGCTAACGATGTTCTTGTTGTCCCCGTATCAACCGTGGCGTCCGAATCAGCTTTTAGTACTGGAAGTCGGGTGCTTGATTGTTATAGATCGAAGTTCTTTAAAATCGGAAACAGTAGAGGCTATCATTTTCTTAAGGGATTGGGCCTTCGAGGAAGGTAATAAATGATTTAATATACAAGTAATGAAGTAATACAATACTTCTAACTTTTATTTTTAGTACATGTCATATATTATTGATTGTAATTTGCTATTTTTTTTCTTGTAGCAAATATGGATCCTCAAATGGAAATGCTATGTCGATCAGTTATGAAGCTTAAGGTGGGGGACAACGATGACACACTACGTACCTTGCCCGAACTTGAACAATTTGATGAGAATGTTTCTTCGAACATTGTTTGACTCATGAAGACTATGAAGTTTATTTAAAAACATTTATTTCTTTTAAATTGTGGTTTGTAATTTGTTTAAGACTTTATTTTATTATGTAATAGTTAATTAGGCATTTAGACTTGTTAGACTTTATTTGGTTTTCTTGAAAACTTTAAGTTTGGAAATCATGTTTGAAAACATTAGGTAAAAAAAAAAATCAGGTTTTGTTAACTGTTATTAGTAGTAAAAAACTTAAAATCAAGCTAAAAAATCAGGTTATTCAGGTAAAAAAAAAAAAATTTGGTCGTTTTCGGGTTGACCCGAACCTGAAAATATCAGGTTCAGGTTGGGGTTTTCAATCCGAAAACTTAAATGGATCAGGTTTAGGTTGGGGTTTAGCTGACCCGAAACCCGAAAACCCGAACACGAACTCAACCTGACCTGATCTGTTTGCCACCCCTACTTCTACATATCCAATTAATTACCAATTACGTGAACGTACCTTGAATATGATCTCAAAATCGCCACAAATAAATAAAATCACTCACTTGAAAGTCTCCCACAAACCAAAATTACAAAGAAGTATTAATACCTCTTCCACACAAATTTCCAGCAATATATACACTCTTTAAATCACTCATAAACCCTCCAAAATAATCTGAAATTTAATTTAAAATCCTTACTTTTATTCCCAATTAATGGGTAATTAAAAATCCTTTCAATAAACATAATTATAGCTACTATATAAAAATTCCAGCTTTATTAAACCAAGTAAAATTGCTGTAATTATGTTTAAAAACATCTAATTTAATAACTTAAATCACCTACAATCAAACCCCATCAATGAACATTTAATTTAGAAATCTAGGGTTTTCAATTTGGGGCTTTTTAATTCAAAACCAAAATCTGAAATTTTATATACAAAATACTTATAATTAAACATCATAAAAATCATCACAAAACCCAAAAACAATAATTAGATTTAAGGTAGATTTAATCAAAAATCAAAAAGAAAGTTTTTTTTTTTTTTTTTTTTTTGTTCGGCCTCCGGCGCACAACCACCAAGGCCGGCTGCTGCCCCCACCTGGTGGCTGCTGCTGCCAGCGAAGGCTGGTGGTGGCGTGTGGTGTGGTCGGCCGGTGGTGGTGGTGTGTGTGGGTGGTGATTGAAACAAAATAAAAATAAAGGGGAAGGGGAAAAATTAAGGGGAAAAGAAAATAAGAGGAGAGAGAGAATTTACCTTTGGGTGCACTCCACCCTAGGCATATGATGGGTATTTATACCCTCTCTCAACCCTCCTACTTAAATTTCCTTTACTACCCTTAATGATCCCTTTCCTAGTCAAACTAGTATTTTGACTCATGAAATAAAATATTTTTAAATCATGAAATAAAATATTTATAAGATTATTAAATAATTAAAAATAAACTTTTAATTAAAGTAATTTTTTTTTAAATTGATGAAACACCATAAATATTTCATTTTGAATTATTTAAATACTTTTGAGAAATATTTATTTAAGTTAAAATACGTATAAAAATACGGGGTATTACAGGCTGCGATGACCTCCCCTATCCCCAAGTCTGTGCGCAACGTACTCCCCAACCCGTTTCCTGAGATTTGGTTTAGTTGTTTTCAAATGGTCTTGGGTTAATGGGGTTTGGATTTTTTGAAGGGGGTTTTGAGGTTGGGTTGGTTGGGGTGGCATTCCGGGTTAGTGTCTGGGTGGCGGTGGTTTTGGGGTTGTAGGGTTTGGGTAGTGGTGGGGATATGGTGGTGATGGTTTTTTATTATTATTATTTTTTAAAAAAAAATTTAACCAATCAAGTGGTGACAAGTGTAAATTAAACTTAAAAAAAATACTTGGACAGATGAAGCAAATGTCGGATTATTTTGGACAATTTTTCCTTTTTTTTTTTAAAAGCAATTAAAAATTTTTTTGGGGCTAACCACTGGTGAAGCCCCTATAAAAGTTTATAATTGAGATCAGAAGAAAAGAGATGAAAGAGAAAGAGAGCAAAGGAGAAGAGTGAAAGAAAACCTTTAAAAAATTAGAAAAAAATCTAGCAATGGAGGCTAGAAAAACCCTCCTATGGGAAAAACCCTAGAGTTAAAAATCCTCCCAAGGAGAAAACCTAGAGGGAACACTTTCATAATTTAACCTCATACAATTCTATAAACATATTTAAATATAAAGAACAAAGCATATATTGAAAATCTATTTAATTTTCGAAAGAAAGAAAAAAATTTATATTAAGTTTAATATACTTGTTGGGCAAATTATCATCATCCAACCGAATTACTTTATGTTTATGGTAAATGTAACTTTTTTGAAAAAAAAAAACTTAAATTTAATATATATATATATATATATATATATATATATATATATATATATATATATATATATATATATATAAAGTAGGCATTTTTGGATAGTATTCGGCGCGCCACATAAGCAAAGGTATTATTTCGACCAATTAAAAATTAGATTTGTATTTTATTTTACCTAAGAAAAATTGACGAATAAGATTTAAGAATTTTGTCACGTGGCTAAAAACAACTAATAGTGATTTATTAGAATTTAAATTATTCAAAAAACAAAAAATTATCTTACAAAAAAAAAACTAAAAATCATCTTTAGATATAAGGATTTTAAATTATATAAAAACAATTGTATAAATTATATTTTAATATTAGAATTTAAATTATTAAAAAAAATTTAAATTATCTTTTGATATTAATGATTTTATTTAAACATCCAATGACTGAGATGATAATTAAATATTAGATTAAAATCATATATTTAATAAAATATTATATTTAACTGATAAACAAATACAATAAAGTTTGATACTTACCATTATAAGATAAATTTTGATAGTGTTTAGGATAAAAATATAAATTGTTACTTAATTATAATTAAATTAAAATTTGTGATACCTGCCATTATAAATTGACGCATCATACGACACCAACTAAATTGCAAATGAATACAAAACCAAATCAAACGAATTTTGTGTTAGTAATTTTGTGTCATTTTTAGGTTATCAATGGCTAGGTAATTTTTAGCTTAATTTTTAAAATTCATGTTTAAATTTATATTTGCAATTATTACTTATATTGTATTTATTTGCGTACTTAACAATTATATGTTTATGGTTTATTTATTAAATTTTGTTTTTACATATGGATCTAATTTGATTAAAGAATTAAAAGCAAAAGTGATTAGAAAATCAAAGTGTGAGTCTCTCACCTAACGTACAAAACTTCTTCAAACAATATAGCTTAATAAGTTAGGATATGATCCTATTGGACGAGGAGGTATTATATTTTTATAAATTGTTTACATTTATTAAATTTGTTTATAAACCTTTGTAGTTTTTTATTAATTAATTTCATGAAAAAAAAAAACAAAAACTTTGTGATTAAGATGGCTTAATTAAGTTATTAAATTAACTTAATTTATTATTTTTAATTATAGGGTGATTACGTTCATGCGTCAATTAAAGCCAACTTTGTTCAACATTTTCTTCCAAGATTGATTGAAATAGATCAATTTCGTAACGATTTTTCTCTTCCTGATAAATATATAAATTTATTTTATAAAATTATAAAGACTAATTTTATATCAATTTTACTTTTGCTAACATCCTAACATTTTTGTGTTCTATTTATCCACTTTTGCTAGTTAGATGTAGTAGGTATGGTTGTGAACGAAGTTGATGATTCTATGTTTAAATGGTATACATGCTTTATTTATTATTATTTTTTAATAATATTTCTTACCTATATTTAAAGTAGACATTTTTTTTACCATTCGGCGCACCACATAAGCAAAGGTATTATTAGTATTATTTTGACCAATTAAAAATTAGATTTGTATATTTTATTTTAGAATTAAAAAATCACTTGCCACCAAAGCAAAAGTGACTTATGAGATAGATTTAAGAATTTGTCCACATAGATAATTAAAAACAACAAATATATTTAAAAAATAAAAATTATCTTTCTTTTAAAAACTAAAATATATCTTTAAATATTAAAATTTTAAATTATTTTAAAAACTAAATATTATATAAAGTTATATGTTATAAAAAAAACACCAAAATTATAGAATGAGATTTGATATATTTAATTTTACACGCCACTTAGGTTAAAAAAAAATCTATAAATAGTGATTTAGCATTTAAATTATTTATAAAATTAAAAAAAAAATCATCTTTTTAAATTAAATTTTTTATCCTAATAATCATCACATGAGCTAAGACTTGAGGTTTTTATATTATTTAAAAACAAAAAAAATCACGCGGACATTATAAATTACATAAAATTAATAGAAATTATCTTTAACAAATAATAATAATTTTTAATCAAAATTTTATAAAAAAATTATTTTTTCATGTGATTTATTTTAAAAAACCGTGCATATCTAGTTCAATTATATTTGTTGGATAAATATCAAGACCAAATCAAATAATATGTCATCAATAACTCTCTCCCTAAATAATTGTAAAGGTAGTTTTTCAGGTACAAAAAAAAAAAAAAAAAAAAAAAAAAAAAAAACAAATAGAAAATGGGTGGGGTTTTAAGGGATTTAGGAGGGGGAAAAAAGTTTTACTTTAATATAGAGTTATAGACTTTCGTTAAAACTGTCAGTGAAGAAGAAAACTAATTACAAAAACTATAAAAAAAAAAAAACCATGATGAATAGAGCAGAATCCAAAGCAAAACACAAAGTGTAGCAAATTGATGTAGTACAACTCCTGCCTCTCCCTTGAAGGGACCTGTAACGGATGGTCCTAATAGAAGGGTTCCACAGAAACATGAAATATTTTTCCCGCCTATATCTGCCTTTGGAAAGATAATATTTTTCGTCGGGATGATAAAGACATAAGACTCCATGGGATGATCCAATTATTTCCGTAAGCCAGAAGTTTCCGGGTTTTCGCTTTTTCAGAGGAAGACGGCAAGGTAAAGGCTCTTTAGAAGTGAGGGATTCATCTAAAACCCAGAAACAATCTGTGGTGTATAGTGGAAATGATTCTCGAGGCTTAAAATCAATGAAACGACGAGGATGAGTGTTATTTGAATTCAGGTGACAAAGCTGAAATTCATGGTTGTGGGTAATGAGAGTGTTCCAAGACTTGCAAACGCTTCGGAATCGCACCAAGGATTTCGAGGGGAGTCTTGATAGAATCTGGAGAATTATGTCTTCTGGAATATGATCATTAATACATGTACTTTCCATGATTTCGGAAGCGTATCAGGAGAATATTGCTTGAGCCTTTATCATAACCACCAACATATAGGCATAAAACATGTACCCTAACTTACCAAAAGAATAAACACAATAATATTTTTATTTATATAAATATATCCTAGCAAAGCGTACTGTGATCCCAAAAACCAACTTATACGACTTAAAGGATCGTTCTCCTCAATTGAATCGAATTGAGAACATGTCTCTTTATTTTATTTTTTTTTATTATTATTTTTTTTAAAAAAATATTTCTCTTTATATATCTAATTACATGAGATTAATTTTAATTTGGTCTATTAATTAAATAAAAGTTCAATTCACGAGTATAGGTATTGATGGAATGCATCAATAATACAATATTAGCTGTACAATCACCTTTACTAGTCCTATCATACAAATGATGCAATTATACTACGTATAAAGTAATAGTGGGTTATTCCGATTATTAGATGTTTGGACTTAGTTTTTAATTTTCTTAAGTCTATATTAAAAGGAGGCCCAACCCTTAAAATAGAGGTAGTAACATAGAAAAGACCCAAAGTATAACTAAGTCCATGGATCAATAATACCTAAGAAAAAGCCCAAAAGACCAATTCCAAATTTGCTAACTTAATAGTTCATCAATATTTGTTGTCTATGTAGTGCAACATACTGTGAAAACTTTGAATGTCAAATATAATCGTCTCATTTTAATTGATTAAATAGCATTTTAGCTTATTCAACGCACGGGCGGTTTATAAGTTATTATTTATCCTACAAAAATTATAAGTTACTTGAATTACTTTTATGGTCTTGTGATATCTTGTAGCATTATACATGATGTTAGTTGTATAAAATTTTATCAAATAACTGAATACCTAACCTTTTTTAATATAAATTTACATTTGCGACAGTGATTTGTTGGTTAATTTCTCTCATTTCTTCCTTTTTTACATAATTGGGGTTGCTAAAATCGGTATGGATCTTCAATGTTATATATGAGTATAATTTTAAACTACTAGTTTATTTTAAAGTAAAGTCAATTTCTTGTAAGTATAGATAAGTTAAAATTGCGTAAATAAGATGCACTTAATAATTTGAATAGATATAGGGAATATTTCTTTTTTTTATGAAAGAATATATACTTTGATATTTGATTTTAAAAAAAAAATAAAAAAAAATACGGAGTAAATTGCAAATTATATCATTAATTAAAAAAATCTTGCAATAATACTCGGTGAATTAAGCTATAATTCTCTCTAATGCTTAACTCCACGCCAAACCCTCAGCCACCCCCAATGCCGCCGGAAGTCACCGACCAGGTGGTCAGATCTAATAAAAAACCAAAACGAAAAATCACGCATATGATTTTTGATAATGCTGGAAACGAATTACAACCTAGCATGGAAATTGATTCTGACATTTCTAAGCTTGCGCAACCTAACAATGGAAATACAGGGAATGAAATGAATATGACACCAGGTGCTCTGCCTGGTACGCAGCCCTTAAGGGACACTCAGTTACAGTCTATGGCTGATAAGACTGTACATGTGTTTGATGACGATGATACACCGCCGGACGATATTGAGGATACCGAGAGATGTCCGGTCATTTTATTGTTGAATATTTTGACAAAGAATACCAAATTTATCTGTTGAATATTTTGACAAAGATTTTTTACGGAAAATTGGTACGAAAATTGGCAAAGTAATTAGAGTTGATAAGTCCAATGCCTATGCGGAGCGAGGTCAATTTACTAGATTAAGTGTTGAAATTGATCTCTCTAAGCCATTGTTGTCAAAAGTATGGAGAATACAATATGAAGGTATAAAATTAATTTGCTACAAGTGTGGTAAGCTGGGGCATGTTGAAGAACAATGCACATCAAGCCATTCGAATGACATGATAGTGGATCAAGTCAATAATGTAGTGACTAATCACAATGGGCCAGACAACGGTAATTCTCACGACAAGCAACCAAGATCGGAGGAAGAAGCTGACTTTGGTTCATGGATGCTCGTAAAGAAACCGGTGAGGAAACGCAATATCCGGCAAGACAAGGCACCTCCGGGAGCTGGTCGAGAAGGAAATCAACCTCAAAGATTTTCTAGAAGAAATGGGGCGCCTATTCAAAATTCAAATCAGAACAATTTGGAAGAATCCGGATCGAGATTTGAGGCTCTTAATATGGAAACGGATATACTACCTCCGGGTTTTTTTATGTGCAACTTTCAAGCATTTTGCGGTTCACGAAGCAAAAGATTGAAGGGCAAAGATTAATAAAAGTGTGTGGGTTTAATTAAAGGAGAAGGAGAGAGAAAGTGTGGCCACCCACATAGTATTTTGGTGGGAAAATCTGGCCATAAGTACAAAGTCAAATTTTCCCCCTCAATTAATTAAATCTGCCAAAAAGTTCAAAGCCAAATTTTCCATGTAAAATTTGTTTCCCCCCAATTTTTCAAAAAAATCTGGCAAACTGAAATTTTTTTAAATTTCACTAGAGGCTATAAAATCAGCCTCCATTTCGATTTTGCCCCCAAAATCATAACATTAAATGAGGCTATAAAGGCAGCCTCCATTGTCATAGAATTCATTACAGCATTAATGTTAGCAGCTGGGTGAAACATTCCAGCAAAAAACAGAGTTTCATCCCAAAAAATTACAGATTTCTAGTTCACCCCTACGGTTAGGTTAATTACACACTAACTACTCTGTTCAAAGATTTACAAAAATGAACAATGGCATATTACCTAGGGGTCACTTGAAGCAGTTATCAACTCAATTCAACGTACACAAATCAACAATAACAAGAATATTCACAGATATAAAGAAACAACTTGCAGAAGGGGACTTGATTGATGTCAAGACTAAAAAAAATTGGCAGAACAGGGAGAAAGCCAATGAAAATTTCTGATGAAATTCTACAGTCAGTCCCATTACATTTAAGGCAGACTGAAAGGAGCTATGCAGGAGCACTGAAGATCAGTCACAGCACAGTTCACAATTTGAAGAGGAAAGGAAGGCTAAGAACACACACAACCTGCAACAAGCCAGCACTGTCATCAGACCATAAGGTGGCCAGACTTAGATGGATTTTGTCACACATAAATCCATTTACAGAAAATCAGGACCCCACATTTGTTGACATGAGGAATGTCATTCACTGTGATGAGAAGTGGTTCTACTTGAACCCTGATAAAAGGAGGTTTTATCTACTGCCAAGTGAGGAGGATCCTTACATGGCAGTTCAGTCAAGAAGATTCAAGCTGAAGGCCATGTTCATGGCAATTATAGGGAAGCCATTATATGGCATAGATGGAGAAATGTTACATGATGGAAAGTATGTCATCTTCCCATTCACTGTGCAGCAATTAGCACAGAAATCAAGCAAGAAAAGGCCAAGAGGGACTTTGGAAACAAAGGCACTACAGAATATAAACACAGAACTAATCAGGGAGATGTTGCTCACAAAAGTTATCCCAGCCATCAAGTCAAAGTGGCCAGAAAGTCTGGCCAAGGATGTGGTAATCCAATGGGACAATGCTAGGCCTCACCAAGTTCCAAGGGATGCGGAGTTCATTGAAGCTACTACCACAATGGCTTCAACATTCAATTTGTTTTTAGCAAGCACAATCACCTGATTTGAATGTGCTTGATTTGGGGCTGTTTAGGTCTATACAATCATTGCAATATCAGACTTTTCCTAAAGACTTAGATGAGCTAGTCCAAAAGGTGAAAGACTCTTATGACACATTCAATCCAGAGAGGTTAACAAGTACATCTAGGTTACTTTGCAAAACTGCATGATTAAAATACTGAAGGCAGAAGGTGGTAACAAGTACAAGATTCCACATATGAACAAGAAAAAGCTTGAGAATATTGGCATTCTACCAGAAATAGTTGTAGTCCAGCAGGAGGTAGTAGTGGGGGCTATGGAGTATCTAAACACCATGTTTAGGCCAGCTAATCAGGGCAATGAAGAAGTCACAGAAGAATTGGAGGTGGATGCAGATTAGGGGACTCAATACAAGAAAAAGACAACACATGTACTGCCACACATAACCACTTACCTATGTAAATTTGTTTATTTGTGTTTTATTTCAAATGTTGAAGTACCAAGTGGTTAAGTGTATTTTGTTGATTACAATTATCAAAACATGTAAGGCAGTATGTTGTAAAGTCTTTAGATTATGGTAGGGTCTTTTGTAATGTACTTTCTTAATTACTCAATGTTATGTCTTTTGTACCCACATTTTAAATGGTATCAATGAATGACAAAGACAGACAATTGTTGTGGCCATTCAATCCATCAGAGGGGTTAATAGTCATTGTTGAATACTACACTAATGCACAAGGATACCTCAACAACAACAACATTATGCATGTTGTTGGAGCAATTCACTTGTGCTTAGTCAAATTCAATGGAGTCCCTTCATCATGTGGATTTGGGTAAGGTGAATGACAAATCAGATTATGGGACTCAAAACAAACCAGGACCTATTAACAGGGGACTCATTGTAAGGGACTGACTAGGCAGAAATGTTACATGTAGAAGATACCAGCCTCATCATTCATCAATCAAATCCACTCTGCCAACATCATACATCCCAGCCAACAACAACACAATAAACTCAACACAGCCAACCTCAAACATAACCCAATGAAGTCCATGGCAGTCAACAACAACACAATCACCTACACACACCCAACACAACACAATACATAAGCCAACATAGTCCATGCAAATCAACTCACATCCAAATCATCAACATAAAAATCACTACGAATTGGAGTATTTGAAACCTAGTACATTCCAACAACAGAAGAGAACAGGCAATTCATGCAACATCATTAACCCAACTCAACCAACCATAGTATCCACACATGCATGAACCCATCAAATTACCAGTAGTACACAGCAAAATAACATAACCAAGGGCAACATAACCAAATCAACCCATCATGCAACCAAATCTAGTCAAACATTCCCCTAACAACAACCAAACAACACAGCAAACCAATACACTATGGCAAAAATTAAAAAAATTAAGGTGAATTTTTAAAAAACAAAAAAAAATTTAAAGAGTTAGGGTTAGGAACAGTTACGCAAGGGTCAGTGCTCATCCTCCTCATCAGAGGAAAGAACGACGAATTCTCGCTCCGACAAACCCCGAATACGGCTCAGAGCCACCCAGGCCGCCTTCCGACGTGGCTTAATCTTCTTCGGTGGCCTGGAAGGCTCAGATCGGGCCTTGGGAGGGGGCGCAGCACTGCCATCCTCACTTTGGGACCCCAGATCTACACGAACAACATCAAAATCAAGCTTTTTGTGGCCACGGGACTCGCCTACACCCTCCTCCTTCGTTTTCTGCTCAGCCTCATCAATATTCTTCAGAACTTCCCCTAACGCCTTGAAAGTGGTCAGCGAACATAAGCTTGGCCCATCTTCATGCGCGTATAGGTGACGGGGAAAATCATCGCCTCTGTTAAGATCATTGATGAGGCACTTGATAAGAGTGGCCTCGCTGTTGTCGTCGGTGCCAATGTAGGCGTTAATTAGTGGATCAAGGTCTCTTAGGGGAATGGTGTCATCTGGTTTCCGAACTAAAGGTGAGGAATTGAGAGATGTCATGATGTAAACTGGAGAGGAAGGCAAAAGAAATGAGGAAGGCGACATAAAGGAGGAAAGGAGGAAGGCGAAAGAAAGGAGGAAGATGAAGAACCAGATCTAGGGTTCTTCAGAAGAAGAGTCTAGATCGCTTTTAATCAGGTGGTTGGGAAGATGAAGAGTTGTGTCAGTTGGGAGGAATAAATGGAGGGAGTGATTAGATTAGGGTAATGTAAGTTAATGGAGTTAAGTGGGGGTTATGGGTAATAAGGGGTAAAAGATTAAAAATCTGAATTTTTAATTAAGGGTAATATAGTAATTTTCAGTATTTTTTCAACCCAAAATGGATATAAAAGAGAAAGTTGCACATAATAGTGAGCGGACTAAAATGGCAAAAGTTGCACATAAAAAAAAAACCACAAAAGTTGCACATAAAAAAAACCGGAGGTAGTACATGATATGCAACAAAAAGATATTTCTCTAGAAGATATTCATTCAAAAGATATGGCAAATATATCGAACCAATCGTTACCCGAAGATATTGCTAAGGATTTGATCGTCCATTTGGGAGAAGATTCTCAAGGGATTTCCAAGAATTTTAATTTCCGTGTAGGAGCTACAGATTCTGGTATTACTCATCATACCAAAAATAAAAAAGGTGGAAATAATAATCTAATCTAATATATCTAAATAAAATAGGCATTTTTCAAGAGCATTTGGCGCGCCATATTAGCAAAGGTATATTTTTGACCAATTTAAAATTAGATTTTTATTTTATTTTGGAATTAAAAAATTCGTTTGCCACCTAAACAAAAGTGACGAATGAGATTTAAGTATTTTGCCACATAAGTTAAAACAACGAATATTGATTTATTAGGATTTAATTTATTTAAAAAACTAAAAATTAGCTTTTAAAATAATCATCTTTAGATATAGGATTTATATACCTACAATCATAAGATAAATTTTGATAGTGTTTATGATAAGAAATAAAAATTATTCTTTAATTATAATTAAATTAAAATTTGTGATATCTACCATTATAAATTGACGTATCATATGACACCAACAAAATTTCGTATCAATACAAAACCAAACCAAGCAAATTTTGTGTCATTAATTTTGTGTCAGTTTTATTAGGTCATCAATAGCTGGGTAATTCTTAGCCTAATTTTTAAAACCTATGTTTAAATGTATATTTGTGATTATTGCCTAAATTGTGTTTATTTAGGATACTTAATGATTATATGTTTATGTTTATGTTTTGTTTATTGAATTTTGTTTTTACATGCAGATCTAATTTAATCAGAGAATTATATTCGAGCAAAACTCTTTGGAATATCAAAGTATGAGTTTCTCGCCTGATGATCCTATTGGATGAGGAGGTATTATATATTTATAAATCATTTACATTTATTAAATCTTTTAATGAACCTTTTAGTTTTTGTCAATTAATTTTATGATTAAAACAATTTTTTTTTGTGATTTAGGTAGCTTAATTAAGTCATAATATTAACTTAATATTTAATTACAGGGTGATTACATTCATGCCTCAATTAAAATCAACTTTGTTCTACAATTTTGTTCAAAATTGATTGAAGGAAAAGTTTACTCCATTAAATACTTTTCAGTCGTTACAAATAAGAAGCAATATCACACGCATTGTCAGCGACAACAAAATAATGATTCAATTTTCCAAAATATTATTGTTTGGGCGATTGGGGACGATGAAAAAATTCCAATGCATAGATTTAATTTTGTATAATTACCATTTTAAAATTAATTTCACAACAATTATTCACTTTTTGGTAAATTTTTAATTTGTTTTATAAGACTACAAAGATTAATTTTATATAAATTTTATTTTTGCTAACATGTTCAATTTATCCACTTTTATTAGATGGAAGAGATACGGGTGTGAACAAAATTGGTGATCCTATCGAATTTTTTTTACAAATTTTTTTACATCGAATTAATACATCTAATAACTATTATTTTTAATGTTCTTATTAAAATATTTATTCGGGGTATTAATTAAATAAATTACTAAAAACTTATCCTTAACAAACAATAGCAAAGTAATCAAAAATATTATGAGTATGATCTAATTACAAAAATTATTTTTATGAGATTTTATGTATAAAAAACCGTGGGATATTAGGATTTAAATTATTAAAAAAAAATTATCTTATGAAATTAATGGTTTTATCTAAATACCCGATTAATAAGATATTTTTTTCACAAAAAAAATTTAAAAACTTTTCGCAATAAAAAACTTTACATTCTTTAAACATTTTATGTCTAAAAAATTGAAAAGACAGATAATTTGTTAGAGATCAAGAGATCACAAGACAAAATGATATATAGATTTGAGAGTTTAATTTCAAGTGTAAAAGGCAACGAATAATGATTTAGGATTTAAATTATTTTAAAGATATAAAATTACTATATATTCATATTAAAGATCTTATCCTAATATGTAATCAATGAAATATCATGTTTCCATTTTTTTTTTAAAGATATCATATTATTGTCATATAACTAACAACAACGAATAAAATACAAAACAACAATAAATTAAGTCACATTATAAATTACATTAAAAAAATTATACTTTTGTAATTGGCAATATCATTTTAATTGAATTATTATTTGTTTTTTTTTGTCTGAAATTATTAAATTGTAAAATAAATCAAATAATTATAAAAAAAAAAAACTTAGAGTATATAGGAAAATATCTTTTCTTGAGATATATGTATGAGAAATCGTGCATCGCACGGGCTTTCATCTAGTTCTCAAAAATTAGGAAACCAAAAAATTAGCCCTTAGAAGCCTATTGAGAATGTATTACCCACGCCATCTCCTATTTTAAACCAAAAAAGTCAACAACTAGGCAAAGAAAATATTACTTTTTCCGCAAAAAAGACCACAACAGCCGTATCACAAAAAGTCCTTTCCAAAGATAATTCTCAAGCAGAAACAGAGGAAGTAGAGGATATCATTGATTTGTATAGCAATGGAAATGTACCCACAAGATGTGATATCGCTCCGGATCCCATCGGAGAAAACAATATTTGTAGGACATCCAATGGAGATGTCTTATTACTTGACCACAGCAAACCCCCATGACCCATGTAATGGAGGTCCGTATGGAGACATGGGTAGAACCGATGCCAGAGCCATTGGAGTGGTGGTGTATTTACATATTCCAGTGGAAATTAATCGAGTTATTAGATTAATTGAAGAAGCATATTTGAGTACTCCTTTCTCCTCAATTAATATGATGAATGCAAACCTTGCAAATTTGGCCGCAAGCCAACTGCCTATCTCTTGTATGATTTGGAACGTACAGGGAGCAGGAAGTCGAGATTTTTTGTTAGCTCTAAAAGAAATAATTAGAATAAATAAACCGAAGTTGTAGCCCTCGTTGAGACTCACATAGGAGGCGCACAGGCGGATAGAGTGGCTGATGCAATTGGCTACAATGGTCACACTAAAGTTGATGCTCAAGGCTTTAGTGGTGGCATATGGATTTACCAGAGAAGGGAACTTGTTCCTGTTGAACCTATTTATAAACATAACCATTTTATTACCATGGAAATAAAAAGAGTTGATGGTATCCCTTGGTATTTCACCGTTGTCTATGCTAGTTCGGATCCTACAAAAAGACAAGATTTGTGGAGATAGTTGAAAGATTTTTCTACTTCCAATAATCACCCTTGGATGCTAGCAGGGGATTTTAATGAAACAAGATTTCAATGGGAGAAGAGTTCTAGTTGTACTGAAACTTCTTGACGAGTAGCATGTTTTAGTGAATGGGTTGAAGATGTGGGTTTGATGGAGATTGAATTTAGTGGAGCTTCCCACACTTGGTCTAGAGGCAATAGTGTTCAAATTTGGCAGAGTGCAAGATTGGATCGAGCCTTATGTAATGGAGAATGGAGTCTAAGGTTCCCTAATGTTTCGATGAAGAATTTGCCGGCTGTTCAATCGAATCATTATCCGATAATCATAGCTCCTAATGGGTTTGCCCCGATATCTTTGATGTTAACAAACCTTTCCGATTCCAAGCCGCTTGGATGACGCATGAGAACTTTAAAGACTTTGTGGAATCAAAATGGAACAAAGATGCCCCTTTTATCCCCCATCTCCACTACATAGCCGAGGAATTACAAAATTGGAACAAAACCGCTTTTCATAATATTTTCAAGAAAAAAAAGGAACCTTCTTGCTCGCATAGCTGGTGTGCAACGTGCTTTAGCGCTTCAAAAAGCAAGAGACCAAATTAAGGGCAGAGCTCGATGATGTTCTTGCGCAAGGAGAATTACTATGGTATCAAAAGTCCAGGGTGGAGTGGATTAGGGATGGAGATCGTAATACCACCTACTTCCATTTGAGTACTATAACCCATAGGTGGCGCAACAAAATCTCGACAATTAAAGATGGGGCAGATGGTGAGTGGTTGACTAAGAAGCAGGAAGTTCAAAATCATATAGTCAACTACTTTAAAAATTTATTTGACAATGAGGAAGATTTGCCATTGGGTGATGAGCTGCCCCATGATATTTTTCCCGAGTTCATCAATAGGGACTGGAATAATCTAACAAGGCCGTTTCTAAAGTGCGAAATTGATAAGGTGGTGCACGAGATGGGAGCTCTTAAGGCCTCGGGGCCGGATGGGTTTCAAGCTCTTTTCTTTTAAAAGAATTGGAATATGGTGTCAAAGAATGTATATGATCTTGTCTTGAATGCTTTGACTGCGAAAAGGGCTTCCTCAAAAATTAAACGACACTTTTTTGGTTTTGATTCCAAAAATTGATAATCCGGAACTCGTGTCCCAATTTCGTTCAATTAGCTTGTGTAATGTGGTTTATTAAATAATCACAAAAGCTATAGATAATCGAATAAAACCAATGATGCCGCATCTTACTTCTTGTACTTAAACTAGTTTTGTTCCCGGGAGGCAAATTACTGATATTATAGTTATTGTGCAAGAGGTGGTTCATACTATGAGGAACAAAAAAGGAGCTACAGGATTCGTGGCAATAAAAATCGACTTTGAGAAGGCGTGCCATCGGCTTAGGTGGGACTTTCTTTGGGATAATTTGATGGAAATTCGATTTCCTATCTTTCTAATTGATATTATTATGGAATGCATCACAACTTCATCGATGCGAGTTCTATGGAATGGAGAGCCGACTCAAGCTTTTACTCCTAAACGTGGCATCTGTCAAGGAGATCCTTTGTCCCCATACATTTTTGTTTTATGTATGGAGAGATTGAATCAAATTATTGAAGAATCAGTTATTTTGAATAGGTGGAAACCGATAAGGGCAAGCAGAAATGGTCCAAGATTAACAAATTTAGCCTTTGTAGACGACATAATCTTGTTTGCCGAGGCTAATTATGAGCAAGCAGCTTGGGTGAAGTCCTGTTCGGATCGCTTTTGTGGTGCATCGGGGCAAAAAATAAGCTATCCTAAATCCAGAATTTATTTTTCTAGAAATACGGATGTTATAAAGAGAAAAGAGGTGACTGACTTCTTGAGTATGGAAGAGATGGATGACTTGGGAACTTATTTGGGTATGCCTACGCTGACTAGCCGAGTGACTCGTGATACCTTTGGTTACCTTTGTGAGAAGATAGACCGCCGGTTGTCAAGATGGAAGTCCAAGTACCTTTCTTTGGCAGGAAGGATAACTCTTGCTAAATCAACCATCACCATAATGGCTTCATATGCTATGCAAACAACAAGGATACCAAGGTCAATATGTGATGATATAGACAAACGAACTAGAAGATTTATATGGGGTGGAGATGAGGAGAAACGCAAGATTCATTTAATTTCTTGGGAAAATCTTCAAAAACCAAGGGATGGGAGGATTGGGGATTCGTTCTTCAAGGCAAGCTAACTCGGATTTTTTAACAAAGCTTGGTTGGAGGGTTCTTACTGAACCGAATGCCTTATAGTCAAGAGTCCTTCGCAATAAGTATTGTAAGGGTCAATGCGATGTTGATATGTTCGAAGCTAAAGCTAATATGTCAAATGTGTGGAAAGGAATAACTGAAAATGCGATTGTGATTGCAAAGGGTGCTAGAACGGCTGTTAGTGATGGTTCCATAGCTTTAATTTGGGATCATTGATGGGTGTTTGAGAAGACTCTTAGGGAGCTTTGCACCTCCAATATCCGTTTAGACATAGAAGGTGCAACTGTGGCTGAGATGTGAGATGAGGAGGCAGGATGGAAGTGGTCTTTCTTTGTTGACTTATTACCTCAAGATACTTTGCGAGTAATTGAAGCTCATTCCTTAATTAAAAACCTAGAGAAGGGTGATCTGCTCTACTGGAACAAAGGTTCAAAAGGAAAATTTTCCATAAAGTCTGCACTTTAGATCATTAGGCAGGATAATGAAGATCAAAATGATGGATCATGGGAGTTGATCTGGAGGCTACATGTTCAGCAGAGAGTTAAGGTGTTCTTGTGGCTTGTTCTTCATGACAGAATAATGAGTAATGCAAATTGATTCAAAAGATCATTGACGAGGATCCTTGTTGCAATTTATGCACCAATGTTGAAGAAAATATCCTGCATATACTTAGAGATTGCAAAGCAGCTCAAGAGATATGGCGTCAAGTGGGAGGACCTGCAAATGCTTCGAATTTTCATACTGGTACTCTTCAACAGTGGATAATTCGCAATATTAAGGTACAAAAACACAATGATATGTCTCCTGAAATATGGCCTACGTATTTTGCTATAGTTTTGTGGTGGACTTGGAGGTGGAGAAATGCCGTGGTCTATAGGAAATTGAATGAGATTCCAATAGACGTTAAGCAATTTTTGCTTGATCGGTTTGAAGAAGTTTGGAGGGTTATGGGGGATGATGTTGTTAGCAGCTCAGAAGCACCTATAGCTCGTCGAGAAGCCTTCATTAAGTGGTCTGCCCCGCTTGAGGGATGGTTCGCCTTGAACTTTGATGGTGCAGCGAAGGGTACCCCAGGTCCAGCTAGGGGTGGGGGTATTATTCGAGATCACACAGGGAGGATTTACTATGCATACTCTCTAAAACTTGAAATTGCTTGGCTTTTAAAGCCGAGGTACTGGCAGCTGAGTATGGATTGGAGCTAGCAAAGAAAATGGGAATAAAGGAGCTTCAAGTCCAAATTAACAACTAAGCCCTTGTACAAATCTTTACCAGCTCGAATGATTACAATGGTGAGTGTGTGCATGACATCCAACACTGTAAAAATCTGCCTGCAAGAATGGAATGGGAAGTACAAGTGAAGCACATTTATCGTGAAGCTAATAGGACCGCAGATTGGCTAGCTAATCAAGAAGTTACTCAAAACAACAAATTTGAGTTGATTCAAGTCTCGCCTCTATGCCCCGCTTCATTCCTCCTCAGTTTTATTTTTGCTTTGTTCTTCTTTTTCAGGGCTTAGCCCCTCATTTGCACCGAAAACCCCTCATTTGCACCAAAAAAAAAAAAAAAAATACTTCATAAATCAGCGAAAAAAGTACGGAAAAGAATAAAAGTACAAATCATAAAAATATCCAATTATGAATATAATAATAGGATAAATTCAATGAACCAAGTAACCACCTAAGCTTTCCTCCTTTGACACAACTTCCTTGTTTCTTCTTCTTCCTCCTTAAATAATGGCGTAATTCTTCTTGGAACCTCCTTTTTGGAGTTTTACTGGCGTCTAAGACAAGATTTCTGATTTTTTCACCCAAAATCAAATTTCTTCCTTCCTTCCATCAACTTTATTTACGATTTCCAAGGTACCCAATTTTATTGCTTCTTTCTTTTCTCAATTTTCCTGTTGAATTTATCATATATTCAAGTTTTTTTATTGAATAATTTATGGGTTTTTGTTTATCTTTCTTGATGATATAAGAGATTATTAAGGTGTTGATTTCTGTTCTTGTTTTTTTTCTTTTTTTTTTTTTTTTTTTGTGATTGTAATCTGATAATGGAAAGTTCTAATTTTGGAATTACAGTTGAATTCATAGTAATCATGGATGTTTAGTTGGTTTTAAGCGAATTCTTGATTTAGTTGAGATTAATATTATTGCTGTTTATGTTAGTTGATGTGAATTTGATTTGTCATTAGCTTAGTAAATTGCCGTCTGATTATAGGTTTTAATTGTTTTTAATTGCAGTTTTCAAAATTGTGGGAATTATTCTGTAAAAGGGTATTTGATTTTGCAAAATAAAAATTAGGGGGGAAATAAAGAGGAGGCAAGATTATCTGATTGATTTATGTCTCTGACATTTCCCAACCTATCTTGGTGGTTGTGGAGTGGTAAAAAAAAAGATGCTAAATTGAAGAAAGAGTCTTCTCTTGATTCGTCGTCCGAATTGAATGTGGATGTATTGAAGTTCCCTGCTATTAGTGGGACTGGGGGTAATTTAGGTTCTAACTCGAGGAGGGGGAGGCGAAAAGGGCGGGCTCAAGAGGGTGGGAAGGTTGATAAGGAGCATGATGTTGTCCTTGTGCCTTCAGATGGAGGTGGTACGTCTGATAATGAATCGGATGCTTCAGATTGGTCGATAGGATGGTCGGAGCCACATGCCTCGGGGTTCTTGAGTGAGGATGAAATTGATGGGGGATTTGGTGTTCTTGTCCGCTGCTATGGGCGTGGTTCTGGAGGGAATCAAGACCGTAGAAAGAACAGTGTGGTCAATAATGCCAATGTACCAGAGCTTTATTCTGCTGGTAAGTCCTTGATTTGGTTTCAGAAGCTGCTTTTTATTTCTTTTGGAAGTGGATATCATTACTCCTTAGATTTCATTTGTGTTGCTTGTTCATCTTATCAAATCATCAATCATGTTTTTTCATTTATGCAATCTTGTTCTTTATAAGCTTGAACTGTTGCTGAATTTAAAGCTAGAATTTCTCATTTGACAAAATGTTTGTCCTTGATTATTGTACTCATAATACATCCACATTGTGTTATAGTATTTTACTTGTTGCCTGTTTAGAGATTCTCTAAGTTCTCCAGTCACTATTGGAAATGAAAAATTGACAAGAAAGGGTTGTTATTGTCTGAAACCATCACCCTTTAGAAATTGAAGATACCTTTGATTTTCAGGTATTGAACGGTTCATGTTGGTCTTATTTGTACTTTGATATATGAGGGGATCAAAATTGCAAAGCTCTTTTTATCCCTCCTCTCTAGACTTTGGTTTTCAAGAATGAAGGGCTTACATAGTTGCCCAAAAAGCTTGGAGCATGGTTAGTCATCTGCCCTCTTCTAGGCTCGTAGTTGTTTTCTCCTGTTAGCCTGCATTCTATGCCTTAATCTTTGGCACAAAACTACTTGATTACCCTTTGTGGTATGCTATTCTACAATAGGAGTGACCATTGTTACCATACTTACTTTCTTTTGTTCAACAAGCTTGTGGGTTAATGACTTTAGACTTTAGAGCATAGTAATCAACTAGATTTTACCCTCTTGCTCTTCTGTGAAATCTAATTTTGTATAATTACTCTTAGGATTCTATCATGGTAGTTAAGTTGTTAATGATGATAACAAGTTGGTAGCCTAACACTTTAAAAAATACAAATAGAGTGTTTTCTTTTCATATTAAATATTTCTTTTCAAGAAAATTAACCTCACATAAGTTCCTACAGGTTTGGTGAAGTTCCGACAAGCTCACTACTACAATTAGCCCTAGTAAGTTCGTAATTAGGTGAAGTGGTGAACAGAACACACCTATAACCCTGTCATGAGCCAACAAATTATCAATAAGTGGTTGGTGTAGGCATTGTTCCCCCTGAGAATGTCTGAGATTATGGAATTTGTTTTTGGTTTCCAGCTCCAGAGGAAGAGTGGCAGATTTATATGGGTGGGATTGGAATTCTGGGCATCAGTTAGATATGTGATAGTTGTTGATGTGGATGAAAATAGTTTGGTTTGGAGGAAAATGGCCTATAGAACAGAGGGTAGTAATGGATGACTTAGAGTGAACGACAATATCTTGGGCTTAATATCACACCACTTAATACTGCTCCTTAGAAGTTACTAGATTTGGTTTAATATCACACCACTTAATACTGCTCTTAGAAGTTACTAGATTTGATTTAGAAAGTCATGCAATTAGTCTGAACATTCTAATATTGACATCTTAATTGGTTTGATGTTGCAGCAGTTTATAGTTTCTGGCTGTAGAAAATGAGGTGATTTAATGCGAGCATGTATATTGTTCATTGATTTGTTGAACGTAGATGATGGTAATGATCAGCAATTCAGCGGCAATCTTAGATTTGTAGCAAAGTCCTAACTGATTGAACCGCTTGGCTTTGAAACTCAGAAAATAGTACACATTATAGCATTCTTTGATAGTGAAGTTTCAAGAGATATTAATGCTGAAAAAAAAACCATATGGTTTAGAACTATATCTTTCGTTTATCCATGATAGATGTTTTGTGCTGTGTTCCTTTGCTTATGTACATTTGATGGTTTATTAGTCATCTTTCTGTTGCATGGGAGATATTCCAACAGGCAGTGGAAGCTCGAACTTTTAGTATCTGGAAAATTAGTAAAATTTAGGACATTGTGTCCGAAATTAACTTGTTTTACACTTTAGTTTTTTTAACTAGTACCTTTATTGATTTTTTTTTTTTTATTTTGTTTTTTGTTTGTCAATTAGAATCTTAAAAATTTCTCTCTTTTAAAAGCAACACCTTGTGGCTTGTATTGTCTTTTCTGGTGGACTTTTTCAACTTTCTGGTCTTTTTTTCCTTGTCTGTGTGCTCGAGTAACACACTCTTTTGTATAAAGCTATACTCTTTCCTCCTTTTCTTCTTGCGCCGGTCATGGAAGACCTGCTTCTACCCTCCTCAGCCCCCTCCTCTTTACTCTCTCTTTCCCCCTCTATTATTCTTCTTATCATAAATTCATAATGCATGTCGGCGGTGATAGAAAAATTTGAGGAAGGAAGAAGAGAATCGTAGTGGGTGTGAGGATTTGCTGTACGAAAGGTAACACAGAAGTGAATCAAAATGCGTGTGAGGGAAAGTACACAAAAGGAAAATGCCATCCATGTCTGAAAATAGGAGGTAAAAAAAGTCGATGCCTCATTTTTCTCATGGAATCCGGCAATAAGCTACTGTTTTTTTTTTTTTTTTCTTTAAAAAAAGTCCATTATCAAGGTTCTCGGTAATTTTCCATGATTATATGATTGTCCTATTGGATAAATAGATGCACATCTTTTAGGTTACATTTGGTTGCTGAGAGCAAATATATGAAATGGCTCAAGGTGTATTGAGGCGATGGGTATCTTTCTAGTGTGCCTCATTTAAGTGTGTTGCAGTAACGATTTTTGTGAAAAATGAAAAGTTTTGTGCTTTGGCCTGCATCTCTTTGAAATTGCCTTGCCTAGAACCAAAAAAAAAGAGGACTTGAAGATTCAACTCCGTTGCCAAGTCAATTGCTTTTTTGAGGCATGTACAGGTTACAGCCATCGGCTTATCTGCTTTTGCCTTTTCATAACTTTCCTGTGTCCTTTTTTTTTTTTCTCTAGTTGCTGTTATCTTTGGGTAGTAGAGCTCTTGTCTGTTTATTCGCTAGCAAGTGAACCAATTTATCTGAGTATATTACAGACTAATTAAGGTGGGCAGTTTCAGTAAGTTTCACTCTCCTGATTTTATTCAAATCAGTCCACTACCGGTACAGTGTGTACAGTAAAATTTTGCCATTAGGATGAACTCAAGTTCAGTCACTGGTACAGAATTTTTTTTTTTTTTGTTTTTTTGGGGGGGGGGGGGGGTGTTGATAATGTAATACTAATTACTATTTTTCCTGCCGAAATACTATTTTATCGCTAGTGTTACATTCTTTGCAACTTTTCTACGGGATACTATTTTATTATTATAGGGTATTGTGCAGATAGATTGTCTTCCTTATCTACTCGTATGTAGAAGTTGTGTACGTCTTTGCTTTAGTAGGTTCATATCAAGTTGATTATGTATGTGCATGTTCAAAATGCATACGCTGCAAATTTTGGGTTATCCATTACCAATTTAGGATGTGAGGAATTTTTTCTGATCTTGTTATGTATTTTTTTCTTCGTTATTCGCAGATGGCGAAAAGTACATGGAACGGTGGCTTTCTTCTCTACAGCATAACTGAACTAGCCAGATTGCTCCCTGCCATGCTCTTTCTGCTGCTGTGTAGTTTGGGAATTACATGAACCTTAAAATGGGGTTTTTATCAGTTGATGTATTTCAACTTCTTTGATACGGCTTATAAATCAAACGGTTTACTCGTATTTAATTATTTTTATCATGTAGGTTTGTTAATAAAATCTTGAATCTTTTTTAAAAAGAAAAAAAACATAAATAATAGGGGGAAAAAAACAATTAAAAAAAAAATGCCCTGAATTACTGCTAGTGTGAATTCTTTGTTTCGACCGCCTTTGTAAATACATTTGGATATGTGGATAACTTGATTCATCAGTTGTAAATACTTTTAATTCAAAATTAATATCAAAAACTCTGTTTTATTGTTTGATCTTTTATTATTATAGTATGTAATAGCCTTGCTTAGTTATCTTCCTACATAAGCATTTGACAGTGATGTGAATTATTTTTGGTTAGAAATCTGGATCAACTGAGATTCGTGGATTACGTGCAGAGTTGTTGATAACTTTGTGGAATTGTGGTTGCTTGTAATTTGTAAATGCAAAGGCTAGGTTTCCAAGCAAATTATCTTCTTAGCTTTACCATTTACTCATTCCTCTTATTTATTTATTTATTTATTATTATTTTTATTTATTTATTTATCCTTTCCTGTAAGAATACACCTCATGATTAGTTTGAGGCCCTTAACTTACGACAAAAAAGTAACTAATCACTAGTCTTCAAAAAAAAACAAAAAAAACAAGTAACTAACCACTAAAGACCTAAGCTTTCCTAAATCGTTACAAAACAAGAATATATATATTAGACTTTTGATAACAAAATCATTACATGTTTTTTACAACATTACTACACAAACCAACATCATAAATACAAACTCTTAATTGAACTTGGTTCACATTAGTTTATTATGAACCACAATATTAGAGACACTATAGTCGTTTTATTAATAAAAAAGACCACTGTATGACGACTATGTTAAAACAAAGGTTATTAGGTAAAAACTAAAGTCACTTTATTATTATAAAAAGGTTACACATTGAAATTTGATTTTTTTATTATTTTAGTTAAAAAAAAGCAATTTTATTAATAATAAAAAAGTAAAAAAAAAAATGATACTCTTACTTCATTACTTTAAATTATGTCAAGATAATTTTTTTTTTTTATCAATTTAAGGTAACTTCAATGCAATATACAGACGCACAATCAATAACTTATATACTAAAAGATACACCCGCAATGACACGTGTTATTTTCTGGTTTGTCCCTCAGTTTTTTTTTTTATTTTTTTTATTTTTTATTTTTTTTATTATCTTTTGGAAACAAATCTTATACATTATGTGAAATGAAAAAAAAAAAAAATATTCTTATACATAAATAAAAAGATAACAATTTATACATAAATAAAAGAAGGGATTTATCCTTCCCTAATATATACATTAACAACTACGTAGTATATAAACTTAAGTAAAAAAAATAATAAAGATTTTTAACATGAAGTGTGCCAGAATGTTATGTACTACAATTATTTTTTATTTTTTTTATTTAAACCATGTACTACAATTATTACTATAAGAATTTATTTAATTATATATGATATATTAAAAGCTGAAAGAAAGTAATTCGAATATCAAATATTAAAAATCATACTTATAATAACAGATTTGATGTATCCTTTACAAAAAAATAAAATTTAAGGGAAAAAAAAAAACAGGTTCTTAACATAATTTGTGTAATGTGGAGTGTAATACACGACGTTTCAAGAAATTCATTTGGTTAACAAGAAGAAAATGGCCTGGTACCAATTTGTTGGTGAATTAAATATATAAAAATAATATACAGATTGTCAAATGCATGTTAAAATAGCTATCAGGCTAATGGGCTCTTTTATAATCAATGCATTGCAGGCTCTTTATAATAAATTCATTATAGTAATGTTTGTTTTAAAATAGTTATTAAAAATTACCGTGCATGGCACGGGATTTAACCTAGTATTATTAATTGACACCCGATTTATCTAGTAGTATATTTTGTTTAAATTATAATTTTTTTTTTCGGCTGTGGAAAGAGTGAAATCCTAGATAGCTATTACAAGAGGGGGGTGAATTGTAGTATGGGTGAAGTAGTAAACTTTTTGCGGAATTAAGACATTGTAAAACAATAGAAAGAAATGATATGGGATTTTCAAAATTTCCACTAACTAAATCAAACTCTTTTACAAAGTGAATAATCAACCCGGACTATGTTCCACAAGAACGGAACTTGTTCCCAACTCTCTCAAAAGTTTCAACTCTAAAACTTTCTTTTCCTCACAAATTACAACTCTCACAAATACCCCAAAGTCCCAATTACAATAAGTAATACAAGACCTAACGTACAAAAGAATATAAGAAGTATTTTAGGAACTCTCTCACGCTATTAGATAATTTGCTCACTGGATTAATAATGCTCAAGAAGTGTATTTCTTGCTGAGATCAATTGCATGTATTTATAGAGTGACAGCTTAATCATTAGCATCACATCATATGCACGTACACATGTCATCACTCCCACTAACAAATGTTAATATGTTGTGGAGTATCATGACAAGTGGTGAACGTGGCAAGCTTCCTAAGCTTGCTCACCAATCCACAACTACCTCAACAATATTCCTATATTTTAGCCATGATAAAACCGAATGAACTTTGTGATATATTTGATAAAAATAACGGTTAGTTTAAGAAAAAGATATTTTTTTGTTTACAAAGATAATTAAATAAATAAATTAATTTGATTAATTTATTTATAAAACAATAATGTAGAATATTCTATTTATTTTTAAACAACCTTATTAAAACATTATTTATTTTATTACATTCCTCAGTTTTATATTCCAATTGAACGTTTTATTTTAACCTTTATAATAACGTGCCTCACTAAGTTCCAAAAGCCAACTTATATTCTAAGTACTTACAAATAATCTAGAATCTGGGTTTGCACGTTGTACTTGTGTGAATGCTACTCCGCATTCTTGATTTAGTGTTCTTACTTCGGAACGATTCTTGTTGCGTGAACCTTTCATTTACCAAAGACTTAAAACATTCATAAGTCAAGTTTGTCAGTTTGTTCATCAAAACCATAAGGGTCAACAATATTCCCCCTTTTTGATGATGACAAACACCAACAAACTTAGGTAAATAAACATCGTCCAAGCATGAATCTAAAACTTTAAAAACAAAAAATAAAACAAGCATACGAGAAACAGAGGCTTAATATAAATAAATGAGTCCCAATTCAACCAAGTGTGTAATTCTTGAATTGAATTTTGACCACTGTAAAATAGACTTGTTTCGGGGTTTTTGGAGTCCCTCAGGAGAGTTACAATTCTGGGAATGTGAGCCGACCGTCTGTATCTGCAAAACCACGAAACTCCGGTTGGGTGGAGTTCCGCCTCTGACGATCAAGTTAGAACGTCTCCGGATGTAATAAAGTGCGGAAAGTAAATGGATTTTCTCTCTGATTCAGAGAGAATTCTGCAATTAATATTGCTCGATTTTTGTGTTTGTATTTATGAGTGTTTCTGAATGAATAATAAATGAGGAGTTTCCTTATTTATAGTAGAGGAAGATCTGCTCCCCTATTAGGGTTACAATGCCACGTGTCAGCATCCGATTGGATCCCATTGGACCTCTCTAGGGCTGACACGTGTCAGCTTGCTATTAGGCCACGTGGCATAGGGTATTTTACCCCAAACATTTGCCCCTCACAGGTTTGATGTGGCTTGCCACGTGGCACCTGTGACATGTGTCACATTCTAGGAAGGTGATTGTTCGTCTCCTTTCCTCCATTTTTTTTTGAATTCGAATTTCAAATTTGAATTGGAGGGGGAGGTGACGATTCGCCTTCTGCCTCCTCTCCTATAAATGGGAGGCTTCCTCCTCTCATTCCATACTTTGAAAATTTTTAACAAAAAAGTTCCTTAAGAGAAAAAAGCTCTGACACCGGCTGCTCTTGCGTTCAACCAGCTCCTTTGATTCAGACACGTCCGGATACCGGTTGAGTGCTTCTTTGATCAACTCACTAAGGTACCGTCTGATTTAGTCAATTTTCTCTTCTTGATTTCAATAGAACCACAGCCGGTCTTACACCGCATGGGGCATCTTTAAGCAATCTTCAAAAATTGCATTCAATAGACCCACAGCCGGTCTTATACCGCCTAGGGCATCTTTAAGCAATCTTCAAAAACTGCATTCAATAGACCCACAGCTGGTCTTATACCGTCTGGGGCATCTTTGAGCAATTTTCTTTAAAAATGTCTGACCATTCGTATTATTTTTTTTTTATTTTGTTTTTGTCTAGCTTCCAAAACACACAGCCGGTCTCTTCCGCCTGTGGTATCTTCAAGTCACATTCTGAGAAAACGGTTGAGTCTTTTACAAACTTCAGTTGCTCTTCAAAGGGATACATCCGGGCGCCGTAAGGGGTATCTTCAAGCAACAAATCAAAGATCCGCCTGCTAGCTTAAAGGAGTCAACCTCCTTCCAAGTTTTTCACAACTTCAAGGTACCGTCTCTGCCCCTTGTAACTTTTTGAGTTTTTCCTGGCTATATAGGTTGTTAGAGAATAATGGACTCACCCAACACACACACGGCACAGCCTAGGGCAGTTGTCAACCGTGACCGGACACAGCTGAATCTAGGACTGGGGATGCCGTCTGGGGGTGTTTGGACCACCCTTACTCTTCTACGAATCCGACCGTCTCTGTTCATGTGCAGGACAGAATGGCTCGGACAAGGAAAACGGTTGTTGACCCCGAGTACTAGTTGCCAGAACTCCGGTTGATGATTCTCTTTATGACCAACCGGGCGTACCTAGCACGCCCGGAGATGAGATTCTTGAGGACTCCGGGAGCTCAGACGGTGAGGAGACTGTCCAGCAAATCGACTCCACTGAGTTTATGATGGAGCCGGATGCTCCTCAAGAGGATGAGGAGGCATACAATTGGCCTTTAATAATTAACCCGATAGAGACGCACATGAGCGCCCTGGACGTTGTGACTTTAAAGGCGACCTTCCCGGTATTTTTGGAGAAGCGTCCGGTAGGGGCCGGATGGGAGGTCGTCGTTCCACCCGTAGATGCATCCATCGTCTGGGATGATGACTTGGATCACGCCGATAATTACTTCGGCTGCTACGAGGCGACATTCAAAGCCATTCTAAGGGTTACGACCTTGGCGTCTATCAGCTCACACCCAACTCTTGGGTGAACATTTTAGGGTACATAGTCGCCTGTGAAAAGCAGGACATTACGCCTAGCTGGGAGGCGTTTGCACATATGCAATATCTTAGCCGTGCCCTAGGCGGTTGGAATGCGTGGTACACATTGACCACGCATCTGGAGTACATGATGACGCTGGAGAAGCCGTCTAAGTGGACTAGTTGGAAGAGAAGATTTTATATGGTCTCTTCCCCATCTCCGGCTGTGAACTACCGGCTGCGTCGCTACAATAAGCACCCGACTCTATTGGGAAAGAAATGCGCCCTCCTCAAGATACCAGAGAGGTCTTGGGATCAAATAATGGAGCCGGGCCTTTTTAAGAAGACTACCCTGTCACTGGATGATGGACACAAGTCATTGTCCCTAAGTTTTGGGTCCCTCATCCGGACTGGTTCAAAGACGAGGCGTTCCTTTCCGCCTGCGATCTTAGCACTTTTTGGAGCAAACGTACGTTTATTGCTTAACCGACGTCTTATGCCGCCTGTATGGTGTTTGAATGATCTCTAACTTTATTTTTTTTTTCTTTTTGCAGAGAAAGGACTCGAGATGGTTCCTCCTGAAAAAACGCCGGCTAAGTTAGCTGCTGAAATCCGGAAGGAGCAGCTTGAGAAAAAGAAGTCCCAATTGGCGGCCAAAGGCGATGAGGTAAGCATCGGTTGATCTTTTTACCGTTTGTATGGCTTGCAGCCCATTTTAATACTAACCGGTTGTTGTGCTTTCTTTTGCAGACGGAGAGCCAGAACGTCCCTCGGTCTCTAAGGCAAATGCTGAAGAGGCCGGAAGAGGAGCCCACCCAACCTTCTTCACAAAGGCGGAGGGTCCCGCCTGCCCCTGCCCCTACTTCAGCCGGAAGACAGCTGGCTCCCGAAAGACCTACTTCCGCAGGCAAAAGTCTGCGTGATCTGGGCCTAGGCTCAAGGCCGGCTGAGGCCAAAGTTAGGGAGCTTGAGGTTCCTTCCAGTCGGGTGCTTACTGTTACATCCAGCTCTAATGCGGCTGGGGGTGGTGTCACCCCTCAGCCTGAAAACCAGGGTACGGATCTCACTTTTGACCCCCGCTGGCCGCTTGGGCCTGTTCGAGTCAAGTCCCAAGCTACCCAGTCAGGGGATTCTTCATGCAGCCGGCAGAATATAGGCGCTGCATATGCTCAATACCTAACAGATAAATCTCATGATGCAGATGCCTCTTCTCGTTGGTCGGATCTGCAAAACTACGCCAAGAGAATGCTAAAGACTCTCACCCGGTCCGAAAAGGAGGCGGTACCGGGTATCAACCAGGTCAACATTGACCGCATCAAATCACTGCTGGCTGAGGTAATATACCGGTTGGGGTACCTTTGTGCAATTTTGTTAATTGCCGGTTGTAATATAACTGAGAAGCTAACTTCTTTTCCGGCTGACTTTGCAGGTGATGTTGAGGGTTGATGGGATGAAAGCCCCCTTGCGGAAGAAGCAAGAGGAGGTAAGGGATGCCCAGAGACGGGCAGCCAAATTAATAGATGTCTCTCAATATAATTCCCTTATGCTTGAAATCCAAACTAAAGCCCGGGAGATGAAACTGGAGGAGCTGATTCGGGAGCTCACAGCTGCTGCTGATACAACCAACAAAAAGGCTGCCGACTGTGAACTCCAAGTTAACAAACTCAAGGCTGACGTCAAAGCCTTAGGGGAGGTTGAAAAGGAGAACACCGGGTTGAAGGCTGAGGTCACTCGGCTGAAGGATGAGCTGGCCAAGACCCAAAAGGAGCACAAGGACGAATTGGCGGCTGAGCAGGACTGGCTGGTCGCTGAGAACGAGCGCGACTGCGAGGAGCACTTGAAGATGGCATGGTCCATGATCCATTCGGACACCGACTATGTCTTCTTCGACTTGAGGTACAAATACGCTACAGAAGTATTTGACGCTCAAGTTCTCGGGACTGAGAAGTCGGCGCCCTTTGAAGAATGGGCCGGCATCGAGGAAGAGGAGCACGCGGAAGAGACTGTTCCAGGTGAGGCTGGAGAAGCCCAAACCAAGCAAACTTAAGAAGCCCACCCTGCCGGTCAGGACCAGCCGTCAGGACAACAACAGCAGCAGCAGCAGTAGCTTAACATTTTATAAACTTCCTGCTTTTATCCGGCCTGTGTGCCGCGTATTTCTGTATATTTTCCCCGGACAAGGGTCCGACTGACATTTTTTCCTTGAATGAAATATCTTTGTTGCAATTTGAATTGATACATGCGGTATGCCGGACGCATTGGCTCTGTCTTCCCCTAGATGGTTGTTTACTTATAGTTAATCCAACTCTAAGCAGGCAGCCGTCCATATAAGCGTCGAGATGAATAAATAGGCGGTCCTTGACCATTTTTTAATTGAATTATTCCTTAGTGGTATCTGCTAGCTGTTCCGGCTAAACCCCACCTGGAATACTCGTTTAACTGGCTGCGGATTACCCTTTAGGTATCCGACAGTGCCGTTGATTGGTATGCAGCCGGCCCGTGGCCGGACGTATGCATTTTAACCAATTGCGGATTAAGCGACAAGGTTTTGACCTTGTTTATGAAAATTGTAGCCGGCTGTAGTGCTTTTTGGCAAAAGCCGGCTGCAGACCAAGATTTAATTCACCGTCTGTATTGACTTGAGGCAATGACCAGGTGTATCTCGATTTCGATAGATCATTCGAACGACCATGAGTTATATTTAACCTAACCGGTTAAAGTCGTTTGAGTTTATGACCTGTAGAACAATGTACCACCCGGAAAGGAGATGTTCTCTTCGACAAATTCACCCAAATGGGCGTCATCGGATGCCTGCTCATGTTGGAGCAGGCGGTAAAAAATGTGTTGGCCGTTGGCCTTTTGAATAACTAAGTTCGATACTTAGCCTTCTACTCAATTAGAGCAAACGGTTGCCTGGTTGTGCATTACACAGATGGAACTTGGTAGTTGCCCGGTTGTGTATTGCACATATGGGACTTCATACAAAAGATAATAAAAATAAAGTACTCTTTCATTAATATACTTTATTTACAAAATATTTACAAATCCTTAGAAGTAGTAGTTTCTCAAGTTATCTACATTCCAGGTTCTGGCTAGCTGCTTGCCGTCTGGTGTTTCCAAGCGGTAGGTGCCACCTCTAACTTCTTCAAAACTCCGATAAACCTCCCAATTTGGGGTTAGCTTCCCTTGCTCATTTTCCCTACCGGTTGCCTCTATTTTTCGTAGCACAAAGTCCCCCACTTTGAGGGGCCGTTTGTGTACTCTTTTGTTGTAGGCCCTCGTCATTCTCAGACGGTATATCTCATGACGCAAGGCGGCATTTCCCCTGCACTCTAGGAGTGAATCCAATGCTAGACGCATGTCCTCCCAATTAGCCTCTTCATCATAGAGCATGACTCGGAGTGTTGGCTTATAAAGTTCAATTGGTAGGATGGCTTCAGTGCCATATGTCATGAGAAACGGGATTTCACCGGTTGCCACTTTTTCAGTTGTTCTGATGGCCCAAAGGACGTGAGGAAATTCATCCGCCCACAGACCACTAGCCTTTTCAATTTTCTTCTTAATGTCGTCTGAGATGAGCTTGTTGAAGGCTTCAACTTGGCCGTTTGCTTGGGGGCGGCCAACGGATGCAAAGCAATGTGAGATCCCTTGATCTCCCAACCAGCTCTTGAGGGTAGGCGTTTCGAACTGAGTGCCATTGTCAAAGACCATAGACATAGGAACCCCAAACCGGGTGATGATGTTCCTTCGGATGAAGGAGATGACATCCTTTGGCTTAATGCCCTTGATCGCCTCTACCTCAACCCATTTGGTGAAGTAATCTACAACCACCAGGATGTACCTTCGCCCGCCTGTGCCAAGCATATATGGACCTTAGATGTCCGTGCCCCATTTTGCAAATGGAACCGGGCTGTAAATAGCCGTCAAGTTTGTGGCTAGACGGTGTATGAGCCGACCAAATCTTTGGCACTTGTAACACTTCTTCACCATTTCCATGGCATCTGCCTCAAGAGTGGGCCAAAAGTAGCCCTGCCGTCTGGCCCTTTTTGCTAGAGTTCTGCTGCCTATATGTGATGCACAAAAGCTCGAGTGCAGATCCTCTAGAACTTCTTTGCCCCTTTCAGGGGTAACACACTTCAGTAACTGCTGGAGGTAACCTTTTCTGAAGAGTTCCCCCTTGTAGATCTCGAAGCTCAAAGCTCGCTTTTTCAATGCTGCCGCTTCTGAAGGGGCATCCGGCAAGGTGTTGTCTGCCAAATAATCCCGGATGGGATCCATCCAAGTAGAGCTTCGGTTAAGAACTCCAATGAGATCATGTTCAATACTTCTTTTTTCCATGACTTCCCAAAAGACTGACCTAGGCGCATCACAATTGGCGGATGATGCCAATTTGGACAGGGCATTTACCTGATTGTTTTCTGACCTGGGCACTTGACTTAGATGGAATTCTTCAAGTGTCCCGGCCTCATCTTTGACCGCCTGCAGATACTTGATCATCGCCGGATGGGTGGCCTCATAGTCACCATGGTATTGGCTAAGAATAAGTTGAGAGTCTAAGCAGGCGTCAACTTTTCTTACCCCTGCCGCCTTACACATGTGTATATTGGCTAGTAGGGCCTCGTACTCCGCCTCATTATTTGAGGCTTGGAACTTGAACCGTAGTGCATATTCATATTTGTCCCCTTGCGTAGATTTGCAAATTACGCCTGCACCACAACCGTTCATTGTAGAGCTCCCATCTACATACACCTTCCAAACCTTATCAACATTGTCTGGCTGAGCCGGCCTTGTCATTTCAACAATGAAGTCGACGAACACCTGACCCTTCACTGCCTTTCTAGGTTCAAAGGTGATTTCCAGACTTTACATTTCAATAGCCCACTTAAGCATTCTGCCGGATGACTCCAAGGTTGTCCTTGGCCGCTTGAAGGGTTGATATGTGTAGACCACCACCGGATGTGCCAAGAAGTATGGCTTCAACTTCTTGACTACCATGAACAGGGCGAGACCAAATTTTTCAACCAAGGGGTACCACAGCTCAACATTTTGGAGAACATGGCTAATAAAATAGACCGGGAGCTGTATGTCGTCTCTCTCAGCTAGGAGAACGACACTGAGGGCATGATCTGAGGCGGCCAAATACATGTAGAGAACCTATCCTGCTAGAGGGGCTGACCAGCCGAGGCAAATAGTGAAGGTGCTCCTTCAATTTCTGGAATGCCGCCTCAACATTCTCCCCCCATTCAAATCTAGTCTTCTTCTTGATTGCCTAGAAGAAGTAGAGGCACTTGTCACCTGACTGGCTGAGGAATCTCCCCAATGCCGCCAGACAACCGGTAAGTTTTTGGACTTCCTTGATAGTGTCGGGTGACTTCATGTCAATCACCGCCTGTACCTTTTCCGGATTGGCCTCTATTCCCCTTTGATCAATCAAGAATCCGAGAAACTTCCCAGACTCAACACCAAAGACACACTTTTTGGGGTTAAGCATGACCTTGTGCCGCCTGAGGGTGGTGAAGGTTTCTCGGAGGTCAGCAAGGTGATCCGTCTGGAGCTTGGATTTGACTATCATGTCATCAATGTACGCCTCTACATTCCTCCCAATCTGATTAATGAAGACCGTATTAATCATCCGTTGGAATGTAACAGGCGCATTCTTCTACCCAAATGGCATCACCGTATAACAGAACAACCCTTGATCAGTGACGAATGCCATCTTTTCTTGATCTTTTTCCACAAGGGTATCTGATGGAAACCTGAGTAGGCGTCCATGAAGCTCATCAAGGCAAGACCGGCTGTAGAGTCGACCAGAGTGTCGATCTTTGGAAGTGGATAGTTATCCTTCAGACATGCCTTGTTCAGATATGTGTAATCAACACACATCCTCCAGGTCCCATTTGGCTTTTTGACAAGGAAAATATTGGATACCCAATCCGGGTAGTAGCATTGCCGAATGAACCCGGCATCCAGTAGCTTCTTGACCTCGGCGGTTGCCGCCTGAGATCTTTCCTCGTCGTGGTTCCTCTTCTTTTGCCTAACCGGCTTCATTTTTGGATCCACGGCAAGTTTGTGGACAGCAAGATCCGGGCTGACGCCTGGCATCTCCTCCTCTTCAAAGGCAAAGATGTCTTTGAATTCCTTTAGTAGTTGGTGCAAGTCTGCACCCAACTTTGCAAAAGAAACCGTCCCCACTTTTACGGTTCGTTCCGGACGGATGTCATCTAGAATAATGTCAATATTATCACCAGCCGGCTGGGGACGGAGATCCTCTTATCGTTCCCCAATCATTGATTGCTATTGCTTCTCTTTTTTTATGACCACCAGATGGTCCGCCTTTCTCTTTCTGCCGGATGCTTTGGGAGCAAGCGCCACTTCCTTGAAGTCTTCAAGGTCAATGGGCTCCTCGCCTTGGCCGGCTGCGGCCACAATAGGCTTGACGTCTGAGAGATTAGGGATGTTCAGATCCGGTACCCGGATCTTAGGGTAGTTGATAAGTCGGCCCGTGTCCCGTCCCGGATAATTCGGGTACCCGAATTATCCGAGATGGACACGGGTACCCGAATAATCATAAAGTCATAACCAAAATCAAATTTCACTATCAACAAACAACTGAAATAAGATTTTCTGGCAATTGCAAAACATAAATTGGGTTTGAATGAAACTTACAATGCAGAAAGTGTAGTAGTAGTCATAAGAATGTTATACCATACAATATGTTATTCATATTCGCATTATACAAATTAGTGATGCACGGATTCGTCAAATCCTTGCCCAGCCCATTTCTTAAAAGCTAAAAACCCAAATTACATACCTAACTATGAGTGAAAAAAAATACAGCCATTGAAGAGAATGTTCTAGTAGCTAGTAGCCAACATTAACTACATCAAAATATACAAAATCTTACAACAAAAATTATACACTCAATATAATTTAAAATTACAATTATATAAAGAAAAATACAAGAAATTAAAATCTGAAATTAAAATATAAAGAGAGAAGAAGAAGTGTTCTGAACTTCTGAAGTTTGAGGATGAAGAAAAACTGCTGTGAATTTTTGGTTTTTTGGGAGTGATATCCTTATTGAACCCTAGATCTAAGCATGGCCATCTAACTATCTTAGTGAGTAAGTGGGTTGGGCCTTAATTAAAACCGGGCAGTATAGTAAGTTTATTGTTTTATACGATTTTTTTTTTACCCGGTATTTGGGTACTCGCAAGTAGCACATCTTGTCCCATGTCCCGGCCCACGAAATTAATATTTTAACGGGACAGGTACCCGGCCCGAAAAAAACAGAAAATTTTGAAAATTTCCCGTCGGGTATTTTGCGGGTCATCAGGAATTCGGGACGGGACAACCGGGTCGGGTTTTTTTGAACACCCCTATGAGAGATAACACTCCATAGCTGCCTTTTGATCCCCGTTCAGGGAGCCCACTAACCCGTCATCCCTCTCAAACTTGATCAGCATGAGGGATGGGATGATGACTGCTTTGGACTCGTTGAGGGTTGGACGACCCAAAATAAGATTGTAGGCGGTCAATTCCTCGACCACCGAAAACTTGACGACCATGTGCCGTCCTTCCCCCTTCTCTCCTAGCCGGATGGGTAGATCAATCCTCCCTACCGGATGCACTACTCCTCCCCCAAAGCCGACTAGGGGGTGAGAAGCCTTGTGCATGCTGCTAGGCTTGTACTTGAGGTTTGCCTAGCACTGGTAGCTGATCAGGTCAGACGAGCTCCCGGTATCAATGAGGATCTGGCCTACTCGTTGGTTGGCAACCTTGCATTCGATGACAATTGGGTCATCATAAGGCCGCCTGACCTTGCCCTGGTCCTTCTCAGAAATGAGGACCTCAAGGAAGGTGTCTTTCGACGCCTGGCCCTCATCCACTGAGTTGACCAGCTTCCGGATGTTGTCCTTGGTACCTCGGATGGTAGGACCACCGCCCGCAAAACCGCCTGCTATGGTGAAGATGTGCTCTTCATCAATGTCCAAGCTCACAACCGACTTCTTGGACGGTTGTCCATTGTTGGTTTTGGGGTTACCCTTGGACTTCACCATGTAGGACTTTAAAGCCCCTTCATCAGCCAGACGGTCCAATAGCCTTCTGAGGCTATAGTAACCATTGGTGTCATGGCCGACATCCTCATGGAACTGACAGTACTTGCTCTTGTCCCGGCTCTTGATGGGACTCTTCATTGCTGCAGGTTTTTCAATGGTTAACCGGTCTTTGATCTCCATGAGGATGGAGGAGCAGTCCTTTTTGAACTCGTACTTAGGGACGTACGGCTCCAACTTTCTCTGTTTCTTCTGGGACGGCTGACTAGACGATCCGCCGCCCAAACTTCTTTTCTTTTCTTACTTTCTTCTTTTTTGGTCGGCTAAGCAGACCGGCTCTCTTTCCTGTCGGACCTCTTAGGTTCTGACAAGTGTTTGATGGTGCAGAGCTTCGTCGCCTGTATATAGGCTTCGGCTTCCATCAATGCCTCTTGGAGGGTAGCAACCCTCTTGCAGACCAGGTCGAACTTAAAGGTCGACCCGTCCTTCAGTCCCTTGAAGAAGTCTGTGTATGCAACTTTGTCAGACAGCCCCTGAATCTGAATTCTCATTAGATTGAACCGCCTGACATAGGACTGTAGTCCCTCCTTGTCTCCCTGCTGAATAGCCCCTAGGTTGAGACTTTGGACGCAAGTGTCTTAAAATTGTTGATGCACCCGGCTGGCAGATTGCCAAACCATCGTTGGGCTATACCCTTCAACGTTTCCGGGAAATATCGGCACCAGGCGACGTCTTCCAACCCCTGTAGGTACATGAGGTTGGTGTAAGCCATTAGGTGGTCTTCTGGGTTGGTGGTACCGTCGTAGGTACCGACCAACACATTCTTAACCTTGGCCGGTTAAACCGCCTCGGTTACCTCCCTGGAGAACGCCGACGACTGTTCCCAAGGTTTAGCAGCCGGAGTTGCCAGTCCATAGGTTGGATCTGATGTGCCGCTTGACCCCCGAAGAGGGCCGGCTCCATGTATGGTGATCCATACGACATGTATGGCTGTTAAGGCACATACGGAGCCGGCTGGATAATCTGAGGGCCAGTACGTGCGGACATGCCGCGTAACTGACTATCTCGGTTTGTCTTCGAATACTTGATTGAAGTATTGCGGAAACTGTCTGGGTAAGTTGACGTTGAGGCCGACTCAGACATTTGTTGACTTCTCTTCTCCTAGATGAACATCCGGGCGTCATAGTTTGGAGAGGTCGATCAGGGGCACATCCGTCCCCTTTGGTTTCGGGTGAGGAGTAGGCACCCGGTCTTTGATGTGCTTCTTCCTGGAGGGAGAAGGCTTCTTGGTCGACTAACCCTTGTTGGAGCCAGCTGACTTCTTTATTATATCCTTGATTTCCCCCTTGAAACTCGTCATGATTTTCATGAGCTCGTCTCTAGTGACGGGGGTTGTGCCCTCCGCTGCCTAGGGTTGCCCAGTAGGCTTGCCGGCTGGGTTGTTGGGGCCAGCTTTGTCTTCGCTCCGTTCACTTGTTTCTTTGGAATGGGTGCGCCTTGTTCGGAATGACCCGTCTAGGGCCACATAGGTGTCGACCTCATAGTCATCACCACTATCCTGGTCCGTATGGACCTCAGGCTCAGCCGTAGGCCGCTTGCCCTCACCAGGCAATACAGAATCGGATGCCATCTCAAAAGTACTCTCCCCACAGATGGCGCCAAATGTTTTGGGGTTTTTGGAGTCCCTCAGGAGAGTTACAATTCTGGGAATGCGCGCCGACCTTCTGTACCTGCAAAACCACGAAACTCCGGTTGGGTGGAGTTCCGCCTCCGACGATCAAGTTAGAACGTCTCCGAATGTAATAAAGTGCGGAAAGTAAATGGATTTTCTCTCTAATTCAATGAGAATTCTGCAATTAATATTTCTCGGTTTTTGTGTTTGTATTTATGAGTGTTTCTGAATGAATAATAGTAGAGGAAGATCTGCTCCCCTATTAGGGTTACAGTGCCACGTGTCAGCATCCGATTAGATTCCATTGGGCATCTCTAGGGTTGACACGTGTCAGCTTGCTATTAGGCCACGTGGCATATGGTATTTTACCCCAAACAAGACTAAAGACACGTAAAAACAGAGTAAACGAAAGACAAAGACTTAGACATACGAAAAACTTAGACACTTATAAATATTAGGAAACTTAAACTCTTAGAAAAATTTACCTTATGTTTTCATTTTCATGTTTAGCCTGGCAATACTGTTTCATTTTCATGTTTAACCTGGCAATACTGTGAGCTCCATGAAGTTTATCCTTTTCCCCTTTATGGCATTATCAAAAGAACAAAAGAACATTTTACTACACTCCCACTATGCTAAGTAGGGGGTAGTAAGCTCAAATATAGCAAGTTGAAGGCAGTTTGTATACCAAACAAGCAACAGTATGCACATAATCAAACATTCATTTTAAAGAGCCAAGTTCCTTAAACAGTAAGAAAGCGAAAAATTAGGTAACAAAAATTAAAAATATTACATACCAAAGAAAAATAGTTCAAGTTCAAAGTGCAATCAAATATAGAAGGTTTATGGGGCAGGGGGTGCAGGCGGATCATCCTTTGCTTCCACTGCTTCAAATGCAACCTGGTGAATAGTCTCAAGGATCACCTTGTGACTCTTTTCTATCCGTGCTTCAGTGGCCTCAATTCGATTATCTTGTGCTTCAATCATTGTATTCATATCATCCCTTATCTGATTCCAAGAGCCCTCATTATGCGAGTCATTGTATCAAGTTTCACCATCACATTGTTGAATAATTTTTCAAGATCTTCTTTCACCTGTTGAATATCAAAAAGAGGGGCATTTGTTCCACTAAAGGAAGCAAAACCAAAAGGTTGAGAAGGTGGAGGAGTCTGTTTAGGAGTCTGTTTGGGAACTGGGGAAGGTTCTGATTCAAGGGTGTAATACCTCATATTTTTTATACGTATTTTATTTAAGTAAGTATTTCTTAAAGTATTTAAATAATTCGAGATGAATTATTTATGGTTTTTAGTAATTTAAAAAGAATTATTTTAATTAAAAAGTTTATGTTTAATTATTTAATAATCTTGAAAATATTTTATTTTATGATTTGGAAATATTGGGGCATATTATTTTATAGAAAGATAAATTTTTAAAGTCAATGGTATTTAAGGAAAGTCAAAATACTTGTTTGATTAGTAAAGGGATCATTAAGGGTAGTAAAGGAATTTTAAGTAGGAGGGATATTGAGAGGGGGTATAAATATCCATCATATGCCTAATGTGGAGTGCACCCAAAGGTAGACTCTCTCTCCTCTTATTTTCTTTTCCCCTTAATTTTTCCTCTTCCCCTTAATTTTAATGGTTTTCAAACACCACCACACACGGCCGACGCCACCACCAAACGCCACCACCGACGCACACCATCAGCGGCGGGCACGCGGCAGCCGCCCAGCCATGGTGGTTCGTGCGCCATGTTTTAAAAAAAATTATTTGTTCTTTTGTTTTTAATTTAATCTAGCCTTAATCTAATTACTGTTTTTAGGTTTTGGTATGATTTTATGATGTTTGATAATAAGTATTTAATATATAAATTTTCAGATTTGGTTTTGAATTAAAAAGCCCCAAATTGAAAACCCAAGGTTTCTAAATTAATGTTTAAAGATGAAATTTGATTGTGGTTGATTAAAACTATTGAAATAAATGTTTTTAAAAATAATTACAGCAATTTTACAAGTTTTAATAATGCTGGAATTTTTATATATAAGCTATAATTATGTTTTTTGAAAGGATTTTTAATTACCCATTAATTGGGAATAAAAGTAAGGGTTTTAAATTAAATTTCAACTTGTTTTATATGGCTTATTAGTGATTTAAAGAGTGTATATATTGCTGGAAATTTGTGTGGAAGAGGAATGAATACTTCTTTGTAATTTTGGTTTGTAGGAGACTTTCATGTGAGTGATTTTATTTAGCCGTGGCAATTTTGAGATCATATTCAAGGTAGGTTCGCGTATTTGGTATTTATTTGAATATGTAGAAGCATGCTAGGCTTTGCTTAATTAATTCCAAGTAGTATCATGATAGGTGTTAGTTGGAATTTGTTGATTGGATTGATGTTGGTAAATAATTTGTGATGTGTGAATTATTTATGATTATTTGGTGATTGGAATTAATTATGTTGGCATGTTGGTTATGAACCACACTTTTATTACTGGCATGTTAGAGAGCATGTTTAATTAAACTAAATGTCTAATTTGGTTTGGAATATGAAAAGAGAATTTTTTTATGGTTCATATAATTTTTATTAATGCTTTAAGCATGGGATTTGAGCTATTTAAGTGTCTTAGTACACAATATTGCGGTGCTTATGTGCACTTAAGGTGTTTCTAACACCGAGGGATAGGATTGCGACGCATTATGCGTTTAAGGTGTCTTTGACACTGAGGTAGATTAAAAAGGGTTCAACTATTAAATTTATGTGGTCACTAATTGTTCAAGAATTAAATTGGTGTGTTTGATTGCTCGAATGAATTATAATGTTTGATTGTATTATGATTGAGAGTCATCACCAAGTATAATAATATGTAAACAACGTAAAGTAAAAGAGAATACACACCAAAACTCTTGGAACGTATATACCTTGAGTATGAATATATGATGGGAGTTATGGGGTTTTTTATTTAACCATGACTTCTACTGGGAGTACAGGACGCAATATTTTTCTTTATATTTATCTCATGCGCAGGACGTCCAGTCACTTCATGTGACATTTGCCTACCCGGTTAGCTCCCGGTGTAGTTTACCTCAATTTATTTGAGGTAGAGATTTGGTTGGAAACCCGTTCGATGTGTAATCAAAATTAAATGAATATTGGTATTGGTCTAGTTAGGTGTTGAATGTATTGTATTCTTGTAAACAGGTGCAGCACGGTAAGTTGTGTGATTGTAGGATGAAAGCATGTTAGTGTGTTTTATTACGCTTATGTACTCAGGGTTGCTGATTGTGTGTTTGTATGTTTATTTGACCTTGTCTTTACCTTGGCCCTACGACGACCCATTTCTAATGACGAGTAGTTGGGACAAGTAGAGAGAAGTTTTTCAGGTGATGAAGCATTTTCATGAAGGGCATGAGTGAAGAGCGAATCATGCTTAGTTCTCATAGGAATATGATGTGTTTTATTTGCTTTGTATATTATATATTTTATTCTGCTCATGAGACTTACGCAAAGGGTTTTAATATCGTTTGGTTTTAAGGGCCTACAGTGGTTTCGAGTTGTAGGTTGACTTTTTTTGACTTAGTTTGACTTTACTTTCATTTGGTTTGACTTTTTAAGATGACTTGTTTTTAAATGGTTTTTAAGATGATCTTCTGTGAGTGAGTCTTCGATATTTGCCTTAACCGTTTTCACGGTGGCGGTAATGTCTTAGATTTTCCTATTTCGTATTTTAAAAGGGCAAATTTGGTATTTTAAAGGAAAGGAATTTCTAGGATGTTACAAAGGGAACCTACTCAGTGGGAATATTTGAGGCAGTGTCTTTAGAGGAGCTTGTATCCTCAACATGTATAGGCTTAGAAGGAAAGGAAGGGGTAGTTGATTTTTCTTGGGAGACTAATGTGGCACTCTTTCTTATACCTCTCCTAGCAACAGGAGAAGGGGTTTTTTCTTTTTCATTCATAGAGTCCTCACTGCTTTCTTCCCCCTCATCTCCCTCAGTTGTGTCAAACTTAATTGTTTTAAAAGTAGCCTCTTCACTCTCATCAACTTTTGCTTTCCCCTTATTTTTCATTTTCCCCTTTCCATCTTTCTTAATTATGTGTATTTGAACGGGGTATAAATTGAATTTTCCCATTAACAATTTCCAAACTTAGTCTAAGTAAGGAAGCTTCGGATTCAACATTCATGCCAAAAGATTGAAAAATAACAGTAAGGAGAGAACCATAGGGAATTGTGGCCTTTTCGTCATAAAAGATAAGATGTTCTATCATTAACTGTGGAAAATTAATTTGAATTTTCTTAGCAAGGCAAAAGATAATTGTTGCATCAAGAAGTGAAGCCGTGCTACGCTTTTGCAACCTAGGAATAATAACTTTCCAAGTAAAAGTGAAAAGTAATTTATGAAGTGGAGATAGAATTTTGTGGTGTGAAGTAACAACTCTTGGATTTCCCCCAATGAATTGTAGGAAATGTGACTCATTGTACTTACCTACTTTAATTAATTGATTGTTTATGCTTAATATAAGAACAATGGCCATGGTTAGGAACTTGAAACAGATTTCCTAAATACTGGGCATCAAATTGAATTCTCTTTCCCTTCTTCGTAGCAGAACACACACCATCATTATACTTAAAGGTTTTCTTGAAATCAAACAACAATTTGGGATAAACAGGAGATTTTGAACATTTGTGGAGCAAATATACCCAATTTTGACATTTAACCAAATTGAGGAATTCAGAGAACTTACTTTCACTGCACCATTCATAATTTATATGGTAGCCCAGAGAGTAATTCCATTGCTGAGCAGAGGATGCCTTTCGTCGTTTCTGTTCTCCGTCTCTTGTGGTGGTTGCCTTCTTTTTCGGTGTTGAAGTAGGATGAATAACCGTAAAATAATAATGTGATGTGAAACTGTTCAATTAATTAGAGAACAACCATATGTACGAAATATGAATTAACTGTGTATTCTAAATGCATGATTAAGCTTTGCAACATTCTTTTTCTCATATCACTATCAATAAATACATAAAATTTATGTATACTCCCTAGTTTATATAATAATAAATTAATATGGCTATAATCCACAGCAAATAAAAAATTGGAGCATGACTTGAGCATCACGTGTAAAGAATGTAACAACCAAAAAACCATAACCTGGTTGATGACCTGTTAGCCTCTAAAATTCCATGTCTCCTTATTCTGTATCTCGAGTCTCCTAGACATTATTAGATCGTCAAAAAGAAAAAGAAAAGAGGAAAAAAGGGATATCGATGAAAAAAAACAAGGGAAAGGATAAAAACAAGAACTGGTTCCGGTGAGGGATCCTTCTCCATTGGTGCCAATGTGTTTTTTATGAGTGGATGAAGTTTTGGGTTTGGGTTGTGTGTTTAAATTCCTTTTCATGGTTGTTGGGGTGAAGGAGGGAGATGGGTGATTTTAGAGAGGGAACACGGTTTTAGGAAGTGATGGTTTATGGAGGAGAGATGACGGTTTTGAAGTAGTGGATTTATGGTGGAGTGTTGAAGAGGAGAATTAAAAGGTGAAATAAAAGTGGGGTTGATAGTGGGTGTTGGTGACAAGAATCGATATTGGTGCACAACATTTTGTATTGAGTCCAACGTTATCAGGATCGGGATTCTACTTTGGATCAAAAAGGCCTATCAGGATCGAATCGTGGGATCGTACGATCCTACCAATTTTCAATTTTAAGACATAGTACATGTATAAAATTGTTGTGGGATCATATTTTTTGTTAAAAAAAGACTAATAATGCAAATATTTGGTGATTTACTCATTAAAAAGGCGATACTTCATTAAAAAGCTAATTATAGCTAATATATCGACATTTTTCTCAATAAATTTATACTTATGAGTTCAATGACAAAATAATACACATAATGACATAAAATAGTTTTGATTACAAAACACTTAGATCTTAGTTTTAATTAAAATATATTCATCAATCATCATATCCAAAACTCAAATTACCATAATCAACATCATCACTTCTAACATCAGTTCCTCCTGTACTAGCTGGCTCATTTTCAAAGTTGTTGACATCACCAAAATCATCATCATCATTAAAATCATTTGAGCCTATATAAGTTGCTGCAATCTCATGATTCTCATCATCATTGTCGCTCAAATTTGTTACTTCATCGATTTCATCTACACAATATGTGGCAAAAATAATTAAAAAGGTGAAAGAGGAGAAGATAAGATTTTATAAGTACTGAAAATTGAATGAAAAGGAAACTAAAAAGATTGTGCTCAGTTGCTCACCATCATGGTCTTCATGAATTTCATCTCCCTTTCTTGTAGCTTCTCTAGCAAATCTCCTAGCTGCTCTATCAAGATTAGTGAACCATGCATCATTTGTTGGAAGAACAAGTTCTTCTACCTCTGCTATCGACTCATCATCAGACGGCAACTCTTCCAAAAATATTGGTTGTTTGATTGGCTTGCTTGCTCGTTTCTCATGCCTTCGCTTTAATTTCAAATTATACATCACAAAAACCAAATCGTTCATTTTTTGTTGATGCAATCGATTTCTTTTCTTTGTATGAACCTGTTTAAATTACATATAAATAAAAAATTTAGAAGACGTCAAATTACCCAAAATTGTATAATATAAAGTACCAAAAAATTCAATAGTATTTTACCGTTTCAAAGGCACTCCAATTTCGTTCACAGCCCGAGGAACTACAAGTGAGGCTTAAAATTCTTATGGCAAAGTTTTTAAGCTCTGGACATTCATCCCCATATGAATCCCACCAGTCAGCTTCATGAATTAAGGCACATTTAGAAATCAGAATAGTATGTTAGGAATGTAATAAAAATAATATGTAATTTTATACCCAAAAATACAAACCTGGAGTTTTTTTTGTTCTTGTCATAACAGCAGTAGGCAACCCAAAAAGCCCTCTGGCATTTTTAAAGGCATCCATTTGTAAATCAATCATCATTCTTTCGTCCGGATCAGAAACCATTCTTTGCAGACAATTATATAAGCCTATTTTAATGTCAGCATTGGCTTGAAAACAGGCTTATATTGAAATTGTGGATATAAAAAATAAGCTGCTGCATGGAGAGGCTTATGAAGTTGATTCTCCCAACGCTCATCAACAATATCTAAGATTGGTTTGTATATATTTAAAATTAGTCACTAACAAAGTAACAAGTAACATGTAACAACATAAAACAAAATGAATTATAAGAAACTTAACAGCTTACTTACTTTCTTTCAACATTGTTAAAATTTTCCTTGATTTGGTTTTTATCTTGGGCCATCAATTCATAGATAAATCCCATAGTCGGGTTCTCATCAGAAACCACCATTTGTAGAACTTTTACAAGTGGCAATGCAGCTTTCAAACACATTATAACACTCTGCCAAAATCCCCTGGTATCCAAGACAATTCTCTAAACTTTTTTCCCTTCAACAGATTTAGAAAACTTACTTGATATCCATTTATTAGATGAAAACAAGCAAGTAATGATCCTTTATGCTCATTTAAGCACCTCAATGTCAGGTAAGATGTAGCAAATCGTGTGACACCAGGTCTAATAAGCTCTCTATCTTTGGTAAACTCTTTCATCCAAGTGAGGAGTATGATTCTAGAGTATATGTAAGTTGTTATCTTCCTAGCCTTACCGATGGTAACACTATGGACCTTAATCTTCTTATCAAAATCCTCAAGCATTAGATCAATATAGTGAGCAGCACATGGCGTCCAAAATAATTTAGTCCTTTTCTCCATCAATTTTTCTCCAGCAGCTTTGTAGTTTGCAGCATTATCTATGACAACTTCCACAACATTCTCTTCACCAACCTTTTCTACAACCGCATCTAACATTTCAAGAACTTTGTCAGCTGTTTTAGAGATCTCAGATGTATCAATTGAAGATAAGAACACAGACCCCTTAGGGCTATTCACTAAGAAATTACAAATGGAGCGTCTTTTTCTATCACTCCATCCATCTGACATAATGGTGCAACCTGTTTTTTTCCATTCTTCTTTGAACTCCTCAAGCATGGTCACTACATTTTTCACTTCTTTACTCAAAAATCTCACCCTTATTTCATGATAGCTTGGTGGTTTAAGTCCAATCCCATACTTTGCAATTTTTTCAACCATGATAGGAAATTCGGGATTGTTAACGACATTGAATGGAATTGCACTAGTGTAAAAAAAATGAGCTATTTGTTGACAAACTTCTTCTCTTTCTTCCTTTTTATATTTCTGATTAAGTGTTGTTTGAACTCCAGGTTTGTTTCTACTCACAAAAGCATCCATTCCCCCCTCCTGTTCAAATTAATACTTTGTTGATATTCATAAGTATCATCATCCTCACCTATATCATTAAATTTTTTCTTTTTTTCTACTAGATTGTTCTGCATTAGCTTGTAATAGGTCTCTAAATTTATGTTTCACATCATCCGGAACTTGCAAACATCTCTCAACATTACAACCAGTCCCAGCAAGGTGATGTTTAAGCCTATAAACACCACCAGCACGCACAACACCACAATATTTGCATCTTACTTTCTTACTTTCACTATCTATCTCAGTACCATGTTCCCAGCCTGGGTCAGTTCTATTACCAGGAGAATTTTTTCTTTTCTTTTTAACAGAGCTTGCAGTGGTTGACATAATTCGAAGGATCAATTTAACAGAGGCGCATAAATAATACCAACCTACAAATATAAAGGGAAAATTCGATACAAAAAAGAATTGAGTAGCAGTATGCAGTAGAAATTAGAAAACCCCAAAATTGGCTAAATTGAATAGCAGTAGAAACTAGAAAATCCCTAAATTGAATAGCAGTACAAAAAAGAATTCGATACAAAATCTAAAGTCTAAACAAAATATTGACATAGAATAGCAATAGAAAATCGAACAAACAACATGCAAATTTACCAAAAACAATCCCTAAATTACCAAGCAAAAAAAAAGAAAAATTGAAAAATTCATAATTTAGGATATACTTTAGAAACATACGACATACCGATTTGCAGATAGTTATTTGCAAGCTTGTAGCAAAAAGATAAGTTTATGCTTGTGCTTAAATATGATAATGGTGAAAAAGGGGATTTGGAGTAGGAGATGAATGTCGTGCAAAGTGAAAATAGCAAAAATGGTGAAAATGGGGTTGAATAATGTTGAACGTCGTGAAAGTGAGGTTGAAAGTGGATGGGAAAAGGTGGGTAGGAAAAGGGTTTTTAGTTTTTAACATTAATGGGGCCAGCCCATAGTTTGTTTGGCTGACCAAACACACATTGTTAGACTTTTGGGTAGGATCGTTGGAATCGACATAGAATCGCGATCCCACTGATCCTATACAATTCTAACGATCCTATAGCCGATTCTTTGCAAATCCGATCTTAAGCACGATCCAAGTCGTTGGATGATATAAGGATCGTAGGATCGTATGATCCTACGATCTGGATCGCGTTTTAACAACATTGGTCATAACCATATAATAAATTGATTAATCATGAAATTAATGGGAAAATGCAATAAATTATTACATATAAATATTTAAAAATATGAAATTTAAAAATATAATATTTTAATGGATAAATCACAAAAGAAATTCAAAAGAGGTGAGTGAATAGTGGAAAAGTGTAAATAATGCAATTAAAATAATGGGTGAAATAATTAACAAATTACATAAAACTATTTATGAATTAACAAATTACATAAAATTATTTATGAATTAACAAATTATATAAATATTTATAATTATAAAAACAAATAATTTATTCAACAAAAGTATTATCATTTTTCCCTAGGCCACGAAAATATTAGAAACGACTATGACTGAGATCCCTGCTTGTCATCTTCTTCCTAAGTAATTCGATCAAACAAGATTCTCCACCATCATTGGATTTTGGATCTGCCATTTTCAAATCTTAGAGGAAATTGGCGGGAAGAAGAAGAGGTCTGAAGTTTCAAATATGGAAAGGGTATTTTGAAAGGGTTGTTTACTTTTTTTTTTCCTCTTATTACAAGTGTAGAATATTGAGAAGGCACAATTCCCTAATAGAAATACGAGTACAAGAATGACTGAATACTTGCATTTAGTTGGGAAATTAGGGATAGATAGTGGTAATTTGGTTAAAAGAGTGAACAATAATTGTAAAAATAAAAAAAATTACGAATTTTTCACCAAATATCACTAAGTTATTTCGTAATTCATCATATACCACACAAAATTTTCTAATACACCAAATACCACTGAGTTTTTAGTAAATGTCACAACATACCATTTTCGTTAACGGTGTTAGTCATTAACGTTAATTATGCCACATGACGGCTTGTAATTGGTGATTATTACTGTTATTTATTTAATTAACTAACGTCAAAAAAAATAAAAAATAAAAAAAATAAAACACTGCCAACTCAGCCACTTTTGCCACCAGCCCAGCCCTAACCTCAACCCCCGGCTTGCCGCCTGGTCCACTTCCCGGCCGGCCGGCGACCATCCCCTTCCCCTCCTATTTCCCGTCGCGACCCACTCACCCATTTAAACCCAAAATCCGGCCGAAACCCCTCCCCCCTTCCTCCACCACCTCGAAACCCCACCCATAGAGTTTACCTAATTGATGAATTTGATAAATGGATCGATGTCGTCTTGTTGCTGCTGGTGATGATCTTCAAGTTCATCGTCTAAATCCATGGCGGAAGAATTCATTGAATCTTTGGAAATGGAGGAGTGGATAACTGCTCTGTTTCGCAAGAAAGAAGATAGAGGCTTTAGAGAGGATTTTGGGGGTTTCGGCAGCCAGAAATAGGAAGGGGAAGGGTTTCCTGGGATGGTGGGTTGGCCGGAAATAGTCGAAAAGGGATGGGGAAGGGGGTTTTGGGTAGGGTGGCCCCCAAAATCGGAAAGGGAAGGGGAAGAGGGTTTTGGGTGGGGTGGCCGGAAATCGAAAAGGGATGGGGAAGGGGGTTTTGGGTGGGGTGGCTAGAATCGAAAAGGGGAGGGAAGGGGTGGGAGGCCACCGGCGCGCCTGTCGGTTTTGTCCTCGGCGGCAAGGGTTTGGCGGTAAGGTGGCCGGAATAGGCTGGTGGCAGCAGGTTTTGTTTTTTTTAATTAATTTTTGTTACTTTTTATTATTTTTTGTTATTTTTTGGTTTTTATTTTTTTTATCTGATAATTAATTAAATAATTATTCTAAAATTAAATAATTTAGAAGGGAACCAATCACAAGCTGCCACGTGGCATTATTAACCTTAATGACTAACGGTGTTAACGTCCGTTAGCCATTAATGGTATGTTGTGACATCTACCAAAAACTCAGTGGTATTTGGTGTATTAGAAAATTTTGTGGGGTATATGATGAATTACGAAATAACTCAGTGGTATTTGGTGAAAAATCCGAAAAAATTATGCAGTAAATGTGAATTTGTTAACGTTGACTAAATTGTTTACATACTCTAATACAACAAATTCCTCACCATTTCACTATATTAGAAGTAGGCTTGGCAAATCGGTCGGTCGGGTCAGTTGCGACCGGTCTGAGACGAGTTTCATTCTTTTTCATGTCAATAATTTTTTGGTCAAGGGTCGAATTTTCTTGTTCAAAACCCGCTTGCTTCGGTAACAAGTCAGTTAGTCGGTTTAATTTTTTTTCAAGCGTTTTTTTCTTTTGAATCAAAAATTTTCTTTTAGATTGTTCATTACAAATCGTTTTTCCCCTAAATATAGGGATGATATATTCTCCATTTTTTTTATTTATATAAACTCTTGCACTTTCATTGTGTTTTGGTGCTTCCTATCTGCCTGCTGTCATTGTTTCCTGAAAAGTCTGAGAGAAACCAAATAATTCTTACCAATTGTGTCAGTTTTTTATTAACTTTTTTTGTTTCTTAGTGTGCTTCTAGTAAATGCTTCTTTTTTTTACCCTATTAAGTAGAAGGACATTAATTTTTGAAGTTCTCGTGTGATGCTATTTGATGCTCCGAATTGAAGCTTCTTTCTACCCTCAACAGGTTGTTTGTGTGTGTGCCCGCGCGTGTGCGTGTGAGAGAGACATCTTAGCATCTTTTTTGGCTTGATCTCTCTAAAGCTTAAAATAATAAAACTTGTATATAAATCCAATCACTTAGTTATCTTAGAATACCAAACTTGGATAAAAAGATGGTTGTAAAACTTTGTAACATCCCATGAGCATGAACCAAATAATAAAACTTGATATATGCCAAAGCAATTTGTTATTGATGATCATGAGGCAATTGTTAAGATCTTTTTCTTAATGCTATGACCCAACTAATGTAACTTGCATAATGACTTGGAAAAATGAAATCTACATTTTACTTTAGCTTAACTGCAAAAGGTTTTGATGGTGCTTAATTCCCTTTTTTTTCGCCTTTGATGTTTCCAGCTGATAAAGTCAAAACTAAAATTTGATGTTTCTATCTAAAAGGCTTTCTGAATAATGGTTGCTGACTTGAATCTTTTGCTTAGATTACAATCAGGTTGTAGGATAATAAATCCAAGGTTAGCCAATGAGGATTTCTAGTACAGTGTGCAATGCCCGGAACGACTTTCAGGATTCTAAGAAGCGCATTATAGAAGTGATAAAACCATCTCTTCTGCTGCAGGTCTTAAAATCATTTGGTATGAATCTGAATTTTTCACAATGTCTAAAAGTTGATGTAAAGGAAGGATTTGTATGTTTCACGTTAAGGAAAAAAATTTATTTGTTGGTTCTATTGGATTATTTTATTCTCTTGATAAGAAGCTGAATAGAATTGTTAGTGTTGGATTGACTAGACAATACAAGAGGGGTGAATTGTATTGAGGGAACTTGACCCATTTTTAGCGGAAACGAAACCCAATCAAATGAAAAGCTAAGAATGAATGATTTCCAAAACACAGAAACTCTCCTTGACCCAGTCAAGGGATAAAACTGACCTGACTTGAACATGATTTCATCTTATATTATAAAAGGACTCGAACCTAATACAATCTAAGACTGCTCTCAAGTTCCTCCACGAACTTAAGAACCCCGCAATCAATCCCACTATCGATTGCACTCACTTTCTCCTTTACAGCTTTCACTTAAAATTCCTTACTTATGAATTCTCTTAGACTCACAAGCCCATTTTGGGACTCTAACCCAAAACCTCCCTTGACACTCTAACTCAAAGAAGAAGTTACAACTCAATTGGATCAACTCTAAGATTTGGCACTCGAGCGTAAGGTAAAGACTCAGTGGATGCTTAATGTTAAGATGCTCAAGTGTATTTTGTAATGATGCTTGAGACTTGTATTTATTGATTAAGTTATGCGTGAGATAAAATTAGAGCACCCACTTAACATGATTTCCCCAAATATAGGAGATAATGTATAAGTGGTACTTAGAGTGCAAGCTTGTAGCACGAGTTATGCTTCCAATTATCCCACATTCTCTTTTTAACAAGCCAGTAAAAGTAGATTTTTTTGTTCCTAAAATCTCTCAACAACTTTTACTTAAAATCCACGTTTTTCCACAATCAGATTTTTACAAAACTGTTTTGATTTTATAAGAGATGATCAAGGTTTTCCTCCTTATCTCCACACAAGAAGCACCTGTCTTTAGCTGTAATATCAAGTTTTTTCAATCTGCCTCTAGTCTGGAGTATGTTCTGCATAACAATCCACAAAACAAACCTATGCTTGGGGATAGTGAGTATGTTCCATATTACAGCAATCCACTATGTGTTGGGTAAGGGACCTATGAGCCAGATGTAACCTGCTTGAATATTATAACCCACCCTAAGCCAATCCTGAGCCATAAGCCCTTCCTTCACGATTTCTTTTCTATGGTTTGATTGAGAGAATTCATAGGTAATTTTCACCAAGTCGTTGGATGATATAAGGATCGTACGATCCTACGATCCGGATCGCGATTTTAACAACATTGATTGAGTCAATTCAACATTTAGCATTATGTTCTCACTTTTGACTCTTTCAAGAGACTCTTTTAACATAATGTTTTTATCCAATAAATCAAAGAATCAACCTTGTAAATCATTTATTGAGTTATTTAAATATTTGACATGGTCTCTACATATTCCAGTGGCCTTTTCGGCTTGTCTTAGCTTTTGGCATATATCTTTATAGTCATCTAAAGTTTCTAATAGTAGGGAGATTACTTTTTCCTTTGAAAGTGATTTCAAATTACTAGGTTGAATTCTTACCTCTTCATCATGCTTTGCCATTAGACAGAGATTGGCAGTTTCTTCATTAATTTGTTCCTCTTCCTCTCCTTCGGAACACGAGTCATCCCAAGTGGAAATCATAGCTTTCCTGAAATTGGTTTTAGAAAAGTTAGGCTTAAAGTTTTTACTTTGGTCAATTTCCTTGCCTTTGCTTTTCTTAGATTCCCATAAGGGACACTCCTTGATGAAGTGATTTGTGCTACCACACTTGTGACAAGAAGGTTTGTCTCTTCAATCTTGATTTTTCTTGATATTCAATTTCTTCTTATCTACAAATTTACTATTATGGTAGAATTTCTTCAGCCTTCTCACCAACATAGCAGCTTCCTCTTCATCGATATCAGAGATCTCCTCGGATTCTTCATCAACCCTTAAAGCTAGTCCTTAACTCTTGACAGTTTCTTGGGTTCTATTGTTCATTTGAATCTCATGGGTTATCAGTGAACCAACAAGTTGTTCAAGGTTGAATTTAGTGAAATCCTTGGATTCCTGAACCGCTGCCACCTTGCTCTCCATCTTTCATTTTCTGGAAGACTCCTTAAGACTTTACGAACCTGTTCATCTATGGGAATGATCTTACCAAGAGTAGTTAGCTCGTTTGTAATATTTTTGAATCTTGTAAACATATCTTTAATTGATTCTTTATTACCCATTTCAAAACGTTCATATTGTGATAACAGAATATTAATTTTAGAACGTTTAACATCAGAGGTTCCTTCATGTGTTACTTCCAGTAAATCCCAGATTTCCTTGGCGGTCTTGCACCCTTTAACACGTGTATGTTCATCAGGACCAAGTCCCCATATTAGATACTTTTTGGTTGTAGCATTTAAATTAAGTTTTTCGAAATCTGATCTTTCATATTCATCTACAGGTTTAGGGATTACCTCATTGTTGGCATTTGTCTTAGTAACTTCGTATCTCCTAATTGAATAACTCTCCATACCAAGTAGTTCTGTGACTGCGCGAAGATCTCCATCTTGTCCTTCCAATAAGAGTATTACTTACCATTAAAATATGGAGGCCTTTGAATTGATGTACTTCCAAATTCTCTTTCCTCTTTGTGTGCCTTCCTCCCAGGAACTTGCTTAACAGGGTTGCCTGATATTTCTGAGTTTCCGCTCTGATACCAAATGAAATCCTAGATAGCTACTACAAGAGGGGGGGTGAATTGTAGTGTGGGTGAAGTAGTAAACTTTTTTGCGGAATTAAGATAATGTAAAACAATAAAGAGAAATGATATGAGTTTTTTGAAATTTCCACTAAGTAAATCAAACTCTTTTACAATGTGAATAATCAACCCGGACTATGTTCCACAAGAACGGAACTTGTTCCCAACTCTCTCAAAAATTTCAACACCGAAACTTTCTTTACCTCACAAATTACAACTCTCACAAATACCCCAAAGTCCCAATTACAGTAAGTAATACAAGACCTAACGTACAAGAGAATATAAGAAGTATTTTAGGAACTCTCTCACGCTATTAGATAATTTGCTCAATGGAATAATAATGTTCAAGGTGTATTTCTTGCTGAGATCAATTGCATGTATTTATAGAGTGGCAGCTTAATCATTAGCTTTCCATCATATGCACGTACACATGTCATCACTCCTACTAACACATGTTAACATGTTGTGGAGTATCATGACAAGTGGTGAACGTGGGAAGCTTCCTAAGCTTGCTCACCAATCCACAACTACCTAAACAATAATCCTATATTTTAGCCATGATAAAACTGAATGAAGTTTGTGATATATTTGATAAAAATAACGGTTAGTTTAAGAAAAAGATATTTTTTGTTTAAAAAGATAATTTAATATATAAATTAATTTGATTAATTTATTTATAAAACAATAATGTAAAATATCCTATTTTTTTTATTAAACAACCTTATTAAAACATTATTTATTCCAATTGAACGTTTTATTTTAACCTTTATAATAACGTATCTCACTGAGTTCCAAAAGCCAACTTATATTTTAAATACTTTAAATATTCTAGAATCTGGGTTTGCACGTTGTACTTGTGTGAATGCTACTCCGCATTCCTGATTTAGTGCTCCTACTCCGGAACGATTTTTGTTGCGTGAACCTTCAATTTACCAAAGACTTAAAACATTCATTAGTCAAATTTGTCAGTTTGTTCATCAAAATAATAAGGGCAACAAAGAGTAACAAGGACAATGATGTAGACGAAATTTCATCCCAAATCTTGAGTATTATCCCCCAAAACTTAATATCAAATGTGCCTTCTTCCTATTTTAATCTTCCCGATTCTTTTTTAAATGCCTCAAGTGTGGGCTTTTAAGTTTTGACCCTATAAGAACTTTTAAATCTCATTAGTACTCTATCCATATGTTATTACTTGTTCCATTTCTCCTTGACATATATGTCGATGCAAAAATTTGATCAATACTCCCTTCGTATTTTATTACTTGTGTCATTTTTCCATGCGCGAAGTTTTAGGAGAAATAGTAGAAAGTAATAAAATACTTCGTAAACCCTCCGTTCCCTTTTGTTTTTTATGTTTCCATTTGTTCCTTTTTATTTTTTACATTTAGAATATTTCCTTTTTAAGTCATTAATTTTGGACGAAATTACCCTTTCTTTGCAATTTAAATACTCAATTGCTCTCCACTTTTCATGTAAATTGTACCATTTATAATATTTTAATGGGTTTTCAATACTCATTATTAATTTCTCTCTCTTCTCTCTTCTACTTTCTTCCTACTTTCTTTACCTAACATGTACAACATTTTTTTTTTCAAAAACTAAAATGGTACCTTCAATGATTGAATTTATATCAATATACCTCGATTTGGGATAATTTCTTAATAACCACGCATGATTCAGAACGTAAAAAATAAAAGGGAACAAATGGAGTATGAAGGAAGTGGGGTTGGTGGAAGAATAAACTATGATAGTTGGGAGGAGGGAGAATTTGGAAATATCAAAGTATGGTATTATGGGGTCCACTAGGAGAGAAGAAATTAGTAAAATATTATGAAGGGTTTTCCAAAAAGGAAATGGAGTTCTAATAAAATACGGGTGCAAAAGAAAAGTGGAGTAAGTAATAAAATACGAAGGGAGTAATATCTTTAATTATCAATAATTATAAATTATAACAATTGAAAATTAATAATCTATTCATTGAAATGATTCCAACAAGAACCCTAAAATTTCTTCAATTTCAGTTTTGTAGAAGATTTTCGGGTTTTCATTTCAATTTTTATAAGTAGCTTTCTTGCGCTAAAATGGTGATTAAGGTTGCATGGTACGATGAAATGAGGGAGGAGAGAGAAAAGGATAGAGGTGGGTGATGACATTAAATGAGGGTATAAAGGGAATTCATCTGACATTTTTTTCAGGATGTCAAATATGTGATGCCCTATAACGTGCACTGTCAAATTTTTGGACAAAAATTTATGTAAGGTAGTGTTACCAAAACTTTTGAAGGAAAGTTGGTAGTTTTATAAATTTTTTTCGAGGTTAGTTATTTTCATAATTAACAACAAAGACGTTAGTTATTAACAAAATTTCCATAATTTTATTTATTCTAACTAATTTCTTATGTAACTAGAGCTAGGCATTAGTCGGGTCGTGTAAACCAACGTTTCGAGCTAGTACGTCGTGTGTCTCAATAAAATTATGTATTAAACGAATGTATCTTTTCACCGATATGTCGTGTCATATCGGGTCATGCTGTTTAGTAGCCCCTCCTAATAGGTTTGCTTGTGCCAAAATTTGAACTTGTGCCAAAATTTGAACATGATGCCCATGCGTGCAGTGGACCAGTGGCCATCATTTGCATGTCGTGCTTGTAATGGGATTCCACTGGATTAGGCCATTTGCATCTCATGCTTGGTCGGCCCTTATGTCAGCCCGCTCCATGCCCAACTCTACATACAATGTAAAGTATATTTCTCTTTTATGTGTTCAATAACCCATTACATTAAAATTTATAATACCCCAACATTTAGGATATAGAATTGATTGGATATAGAACAAGCTGACGTGGCAACACCATAGGCAATATGAGTACAATCTGTTAAAATTGTTAAATTAAATATACACCCTCCACCACTCTTAACAATTGTTACTGATCTGAAGACAAAAGCTATGGCAGCTACTTGTACTTCTACTTGGCTACCTGCAACTGCAGCTGCATCAGTGATTTGCAGATATCCATCATCCAAAATCAGCATGAATTTAACCCCAACACCTTATCATAGTAATAATAAGGTCTTGATTAGCAGCAATAATCCAAGAGCAACAACAAGGTTGTCTACAAAGTTGAGAGCAGCCGGTTTAACGGATATCGAACCCGACCTCAATGAAGATCCTGGTGACCGGTGGGCTACGAATGGAGTTGATGCTGTTTGTCTCTCTTTCTCTCTTACTTCTTTAATTTTCATTAAAATTGTATGATGTATGATGATTGACTGATTAGAGGTTAAGGACTAATTGAACAAATGTGGGTATTTTGATATCCAAATCAATAGCCACATAGAGTATGTCTGGAAAAACAGTCGTTGCGTTTCCTAAAACAGATCTAGATACAGTTCGATACATGAACAACTCTAGTTAAAAGAAGCGGTGAAGAGAAGAAAGGGTGCTATAGTGAAATTGTGGTGATTCTTTGATATTAGGTGTTTGGGATAAACTGAGTATTAAATCAGGAAAAACAGAGAAAATGATATAATGTGACTACTGCATATGAATACAATATGCATGTTACATGACTAGAAAGTTGTTATAATCTCAAATGCAGTTCTTATTATGATCCGAATCAGTGGAGTAGTATGTACTATGATCTTGTTTAAGATACCGTGATTGTGGCAAAAGTAGGGATGTCATTTAGAGGGTTCACTAAACTTGATTATCAAAGCATTATAACATAAATGTATAGTGAGAAAAAGGGATTTTACATTTTTACTCTTGACTAAGTGGGTTCACTAACATCAATGTAGCTCCAATCCTCCGCCCCAATTATAGTATTAACGATAGTTATGGAACCTATTTAAACTAACTTGTTGAAGGTATAAATTGTCTTTAACTGGATTTGTTTCTTACTACTGTAAGAAAATATGTTGGTTGAATTTGGTTTTTACTGCTGTCTGTAGGAAGATTTTATATATGGAGAATATGATGGACATCATACATATTTTGAAACTTCAGAGAAAGGTAGGGAACACTTGGTTGATTGATCTCCTCTTGTAAGTTGACTTTACTGCTTGTTTTTCGAAGCAAATATTTGTCGCAGTGTATAGATTCTTTAGATCACAGATATCAGTTTTTCTATAAAGCACATCTAATTATCTAATACATACTTGTATAGCGCTTAGGTATCAGTTATGTCAAAATTTTGTTGTTACATGTGGATTGATATGTGCATCAGTGTTTGTCTAATATGGAGTTATCAGTTCATACAGGAAGTTGCAGTTGGAAATAGAATTTCAGGGATAATTATACAGGAAATACTAGACATCATTTCCTAAAAACATGAGGATATGTACAAATTGCAAGAGTTCACGGATGAATTTACTTCATGTTTTATGTATAAATTGCATGCTGCCTAAGCAAAGTGTCATATATTTACACCCACTTTGATTCCAGTTAACAAGATCATATAAATGCACTTCCTGGCGATCTATTTCAGGAACATTTTGGGGAGCAGTGGCTGAAGAATATAATTCCATGGAACCACCTACTGGTTTCCAAGGTTTGTTTTAATTATCCAACTCTCTATATATGATTTATGATAAACTGTTAACTTCACACTTATCTTGATTGGCAGGTCTTATATCGTGGCTGTTCCTTCCAGCAGTTGCTGCTGGGATGTATTTCAATGTTCCGGTACTAAACTGTCTGCAATGATAATTCACTACCTACAATTAAAGCTCACATACAGTGATATATTCATAGATAAACTAAGCTTAAAGTTTTGTCCAACTTGTAGGGGGAGTATCTGTACATCGGAGCAGGTCTATTTACAATCGTATTTTGCATAATTGAGATGGATAAACCAGACAAACCTCACAACTTTGAGCCCCAAATATACAACATGGAGAGAGGAGCTCGTGACAAGTTGATCGCTGATTATAATACTATGGACATTTGGGACTTTAATGAAAAATACGGAGAACTCTGGGATTTTACTTTGAAGAACGATGCTATAGCAAAGAGATAATTATCAGGAAATAGCCTTGGTTTGGGATTTTCCCAACTGGCATTCACAGTTGAATCAGGTATATTTGTCTGATTTCTTCAGTTAAGATGTTTAACCTATTCCAATGATTGGACTCTGGTCAAAGTGTACAATTGAATTAGTGTCCAACATATATAATTTAAAAGTTGAGGTTGCTGAGCACAAATCATGTCCTTATAGATATTTAAAAAAAAAAAAAAAAAAAAAAAGCTCTCTTTTTGTATGATTGTAAATAATAAATTCATATCGATATTATTCTGTGGGTAATTCACGATACTATATTTGTTATCAAAAAAGTGCAGCATTGTATTTGATTTTGCTATGTGATCTGATTTACCTATATAAGTATTGTAATACAACTAAGTCCTTTTTCTTCACCAGCCATTATTGTTGATTGTTGTGGATATGCTTTCGGGAATATTGAATGAAAGAAAATGCTACGAGTAGTTGACTGGGGGATGGCAATCTAGTTTTCTGAGTAGCAGGCCTTTATCTTGATTCTCTGACTCTAAGGTGAAGCAGACACTCTGTGTATTAATGTGGCGTTCATTGTTCATATGTAGCTAGAATATTTAGCTTCCTTAGTCTTGAAATTGTTTGGTTGATCCTGAGGTACAATGGCATTATAATGTCATCCTGGCAAACTATTATTGTTTAGCTTCTGTGACTTTTGAACTAAGCAGACCGAATTCTAATTTTCAGGTTACCATATCAGTCATCAACATAATGACACAATCTTACTTATACGGCATTAGATTACTCCCGTTTCCCTCCTCTTCCCCCCACTTAAAATGTGAGGACTCTTCAGAATTCAAACATGAATGATGAATGTTTGGAAGCAATCAAACCGTTACAGGGCTTGTTTGATACCACTACTGAAAAGTACTCTTATATACAATTATCCTTAGAATATTATGCAATTAAACCATGCACAATATACAAAGTAATAGATTCAATACTATGAATCAAAAACCTCTGCAGTTTCAGATTCTCAATGACTTATTTACAAACAAGCTCTGGCAAAACGTTGCTAGTGGAACGAAGCATGAACTAATAGAACTTATTACAAAATCTAGTTCAGTTTTCCTTTGAGTCTTGACTGACGCTTTCAGCATCAGAAAAAGCTAGCAAACCATCAGCATCTTCTCTCAGCCACAATGATATCTACTTTCCTGTTTCTTAAATTTTTGGTAATTACAGACACTATACTTACTAATTGAATCCTGATTATGTAATTTTTATATCTTTTTATGTATTTTATGCTATATAGTATATTTCACTCATAGGTATTATCATACGGAACTATAAACATTCAGTCTCCCATTATGGTATATTGTAAGTCATCATACCTCAACTAGATTCCAGCAAATGAGGAATTAGACAACCATGGAAAGAGTTGGCTAGTTAAGCCTGGGTGAATGCATGAGCTTCTCCTCATCAGTGAGGGCATGGCGGAAGTGGCAGCGATGACCATAAGGGCAGGGATCACCAGCAAGGACCATGCGACAGACCTCAGTCTTGTAGCGAGGGTGACGGATGACAGGACGAAGCTCCTCAATGCCATGAGCAAATTGGCAATGATCACCATAAGGGCAGGTCTTAGTCTCTTGCCATTTGTTGCATAGCTCAGTCTTGAACATGCCTTGATTGTAAACTTCCAGCTCAATTGGTCCGTTTTTGTTGCTCCCTCCTCGCACATATACCTTTTGCTGTCACACAGAACAAGTTAATTAAGCAAAATATTGCAGTCATGAGATCTATAATATAATGCAGGAATTAGAGTTTTACATAAATCGGATGGTATCTAAAAGGCAAGTGTTTTACTGCTATATACTGATCTGAAGTCTAGAAGTACAAGATAACAATTGATAATCTAGGAAGGTAAAGTTTTCGGGCCAAACAACTTAATCTCAATAGTTTCAAGACAAAATGAGAAGCAGAATTGAAATCCAGTAAGAACTTCAGAAATACTCTTATCCCAGCAACAACAGCAAATTACAACTAATTAAAGCTTTTTGGTGAGTCTTAAAATCAAACTGAAGATCTTCAGCATGCTAATTAATCACCAGACTTACTATGTTCTTTCTTATAACTAAAATTATCAATTTAGTTTAGTGAAATCCTGCAACTACTTGAAAATTCTCAAGCGATGCTTGGATCATAACCCCAGCCCTCGGGCCAATACTACTTGAGTAAATTTAACAACAATGTTCAGCACAAGAATTTGGTTGCTAATCGTATACACTTTACAAAACACGGGTAATGCACAGGATGCAGTCCTTAAAAATACTGGACTTTTGAAGCAATATGACAAAGAGTAATTCAAAATCAGTATAAAATGACTAACACTACTATCTTTGAGGTCCAAAGACAAATAAATTTGAGCTAGTAAATTATATAACTTACTTCAACCTAAAGCTGATCTTAACATATCTACTTAAGCCAGTTAAATCAAAGAAAAGGACTGGTGAACTATATTTATTATTTTACTTGATATTTACATTTCAGAACTGTAAGTATAATAGTCTAAGCTCTGTGTTTATCAAGTTCAGAAGCATGAGTAGTACAAGTACTGCATCATCAAGTACAAATTGATGATTGCTTACAAATTAATACTTCGTATTTAGATTTAAGACATCCAACTGGCTTTCACACACAAGAACTTAAACTGCAAATCACAAACTAGTCAACTACTAAGCTAATCTTTACATGTTTTGCTACTTGTAAAATAGAATACTCCATAAGTTCATTCAACAATTAACACCATAAGTTCATCTAATGATGTGTGCTAGTTAAAAAATTTGAACTGACTAGCATGAACGCTTAGCCAATCAAATACTCCGTATATAACAAAGGTGATTCCTGTGTTATTTGATCCAAAATCTCAAATTTTGACATTCACTTGCGGCCTTTTGCAACGAGGCACAGCAACAGCAACTATAACAACAAAAATTCCTAGTTTTGTCACAGTAACACCATCACAGCAGCAACAAGATAAATGTATCAACTTTTAGTCACCTTAACAACAAATAAAGTTACCAACAGCCACTGCCTAACATTGAAATTGATATTTTTCTTTTTTCTTTCTTTTGACAGGACATTCGAAATCATGTAATCATATCACCAATTCTAAAGCTAATTTGGTCACGTAACCACCATAGCAACAATCAACCAATGTAAATTCAACTTAACCATTCATGCACCAAACAACCATTACACAACTTCAAACAATTAATCATGAGCATTAACCATATAATAATACTTAACAAATATAATTATAATTAAAGAAACAAATAATCCAGAAATTAAAAAGTAATTATCGAGTTTAGAAGCATACCGGTCCAGACACATTGCCTGAAGATTGAAGCGGAGTCACAGACCGAGTTGGAGTCGAATTGTTCTGAGCTGAAGCAGCAGCAATCTGATTCATCTTAACGAATCCATTAGACCTGACTGAGATACTCTTAGGCAGAGCAACACGAGCATTCTCCTCCTTGTGATCCTCCTCTTGACTCTTCTCATTCACGGTTGATCGATTCTGATTATTACTGCAGAATCCTTCATCCCAATCTCCACTTACTCTCTCCTTCTGGAAGCTTCCGCCGCTGCTGCCACTGCCGCCGCCTAACTTCTCAGCAGCCGCGGAGAGAGACGAAGAGCCGAGCTGCTCCGGATAATCAGAAAACGACATAGCTAGGTATCGGCTCTGGAGATTATCCTGGATGAGGAGATTAAGTTGGTTGCTAAGGTCAAGATTTTCGAGTCGGAGGTTAGTGTTCTCTTGCCGGAGAGTCTCTGCTTCATTGAACGTCTTACAAAGCTGAGCGAGGCAGAGAGAGTGGCGACTGAGCAGCTCCTTGTGGTCCGCCACTATCCGAGGGAAGCTTCTCAAAGCCATAGCGCTGATGTTGTCTGTGTTTCTGCCGGAGTTTCCGTCGGAATTGACTGGAGATGAGTTGAAGCTTGTCGGAGAAGTAGCGGAGTGGAAGAAAATGGAGTACGGCGGTGGAGTGAAGATATCTCCGGCCGATGACATCATATTTGCAGAGGAGGAAGTGTCTTGCTGCATTTTCCGATATTTGCTGGAAAAATTGAAGAAAAAACAGAGCAAAAATGTTTCAGTGATTAATTCTTAGGGTTTTTCACAATGCAGATGATCGAATCACAAAAAAAATGATCACAAATTCACAATTTCGCATTTAATTATTGTAATCAGAAACTAATTGATCGAATTTAGCTAGAAAATTACAACATTGCGAATTCTGAGCTAGTAGGAAAATCAAAAACTCGAAATCATAGAACATCTGAAATTGTGATAAAATTCAACAAAAACGAATTCAAAACTTAACGAAATACTTGAATTATCATATACATTTTTTAAAATTTATATACTCTTAATAACCTAAAACCTCGAATTTCAACGAAGATAAAGGAAATTAACAATCAGTAATTAGCAGAGGCTCACTTACACGTTGAAATTCATAAACAATTGAAATTGTGATCAAATTCAATAAAAACAATACATAAATAAGCGAAAAGTTTCAGTTATCGTAAAAATTTGCTACGGTAGAATGAATTAAGCACTCTCAGCAACCTTAAACAACAAATTTCAACGACGATTATGAAAATCACAATAAAAAAGTAGCAGAGGATCACTTACAGGATGAAATTCTTGATAATCTACTTCGAAATTAAGATGAAGAGTAGCGAGAAGAGTTTCTTCTCAGAAAATGAAGGAAAATTTTTAGAGAGAGAAAGAGGCGAGGGAAGAGAGAGAAAGAGAGTGGCGGTGAATGAGAGAGAAGGAAATGGGCGGGAAGAATATAAATATAAAGAAGGGAAAAATCCGAATTTTGTCGGTTGTTATGACCTCAGTCAATTTGTCAACGCCGGAATGAGAATTACCGCCAATGGTGAATTAATGAGCGAGACTGTAATTTTCTTGATTTAATTTTACCGCATTGTCCTTGTCTTTCTTTGGAAGTCAACTTAAGGAGGTATTATAACTTTTTTTTTTTTTCCGAGCGGTAAAGAGTGATGATTGTAAATTATGTAACCGAATAAGTTAGATGATAATTATATGGTTACTCGGTGCTTCGATGTGTTTTGCAAAGATAGGTCTCTCTAATAATTAATTACAATGTATCCTCCATTCCAAACGCTTATTTGTACCCAAGTTTCTAACAAGGATAACTTCCCTACCTTTGATCCTCTTCGTTTTCTCTATTGTTTAAATGATAATTTGGATTAGACTTGGTAAATATTGAATCAATACAATTATACAATAATGTTAATCATTATTTGGTAAACCTATAATTGAGTATAATATTGTAAATGTTGTTGGTTTACCAATATATATAAAAACATTTCCTATGTAAGACATTTTTTTTTTTGGCTATTTTTCTTATTGAATCTCTTATTTCCTTTATTCCTTAAACCTTCACAGTATAATTCAAGGACTTAACTCATCACGTTGACATAAAAAACTTACTTATATATTAAAGATCGATGTCCTATATAATCTGTTGATCCAATTAACTCTTCACCTCGAATTAGCTAAAATAACTTAAACTCTATCTATTCCAAAACCCTACCCCCCCCCCCCCCGGCCCAAAAAAAAAAAAAAGGTTTAGCAATGGTATGTTTAATTTACGAAGGAACTACCAAAAAATATTGTCTTGATTAGTCATCGATCGAATATATTGATTGACTGTGACAAATGATCAACGTACGTGAAAGACAGAAAGAGTATATATTGATGTGTTTTGGGGGTAAATTGCTTGTCTATGACAACTATAACAAACAATGGAAGTGTTTGGTAACATGCATGGTCCATTGATCTCTTTTAGGTCTTCCAAATTTCATGATATTAGTTAATAATGTCAACGGTTGTTAATTCTAGGGCCACAATTCTTCTTACACAATTAATTTCTGTATTTTCTAAATTCCATCAAAACCATTACTACAACGCCTACCTTTCTTTTAGAAGGAAAACTCTCAATTTCAAAATTCCAACAATTTCAAAGGTAATTTATTTCTAAAAGGCCCTAAGTGTGGACTAGTCTCAATAATTTCGACAGATACATACAATTCTTACCAATAAATAAGGTATTACATACATGGTGTTAATGTATAGAAATTATTTAAAAAATTATGGATTCATATTATGTTACAAATATATATTTTGGCACATTAGCTGCCAATTAAAAGAAAAAAAAGAAATAAAAAAATCTAAAAAAAAAAACTATGAGAATGACGAAACCTAAAGACACTTTTTAAAATTCATTAATATAATAATATTGGAAAGCATCCTCATTTTATTTGTTACTCGGTTAAATAATTAAATTAATAAGAAATGTTTTATGAGTATTTTATTTTAAGTGTTCATGTACACACATTAGAAAATCACAAATACAATCAGTATCATAATATTAGATCATTTTATGAATATAATTAATTACACATCAAAAAATTATATTTAGTATATATCGATAACTCGTTAACCTCTACCAAAAGATAATTGCCGGAATTAATGAAAAACAATGATAAAAGGGACAAGTAATAATACTCGAACGAAAGAAAAAAGAATGCATAACAAGGCTAATTTTAATAAGAGTTATATAATATGTGACGCATATACTATAAGCTTAATGAAAACTTGCTTTGGATTTCTCATTAATAAGATAAACTAATAATACAAACTGTAATTTATTTTAAGCTACGGAGTAAAGAAGAAGCTAATTACAGCAGCTAAGTAAAGAAAGAGTAAACCGGCTAAAACTAACCTAATAAATATTCTTTGTCTCTAAGTTTATACGACGAATAGAAGAAAACAATCAATAAAATGACCACGTACTACTAGTATTACGTTACTACTATGTCTTTGTTCTTACAAAGATTCAAAGATCAAACACCTCTAACATCTCTCGCAGCCGGCAACTCGAATCACGTCTTCGAGGCCATCTATGAGTAATGTATATATTATCTCTAAGATGCGGCTTGCTGTGGTGGCAATTCTTCTCGTCTCGCTCAAGGACACAAGGTCCTCACTGTCGTCGTACCAGAGTTCCGTAAGATCTTCCATGTCCATGATAAAATCCTCCAAGGCAGGAATATCAAGAATTGGGTCACCCAGTTGTTGATAATCTTGGCTTAATGATGACATTGTTTAAAGTCTTTTGTTGAACGATGTGCGTATCAAAATACTATATAGTCTCGCAATTAAAAGTAATGAGCATACACTTTTTTTTTGGTGGTTTATATAATAATAAATTAATAAGAAAACAATGTATCGATCTTGTGGATTATGATAGGGTATAGTATATTTTAGGATATTAAATGATAGGATTATGTTAAGTAGTTTTGATTAATTAGTTTCCTAAATTTGTGTAGGTTTAGCTTGATATGCAAGGCTTGTATAAATATGCTTATTTGCTTTTATCTTAAGATTAATGGGATATTACAAATATAATTTTAGATTTTAATAATAAAAAATTGTGAAAAATAAAATGACCTTGGACCGTTCTTTCAAAAATAAAACGATCTTTTAATATTGTTCCAAAATAAAATAACCTTTAACAAACCTGCTCAACACAGAATGTGACCAATTGGTAACCTGTTTAAACAGATATTCTTTTTAATTATCCACCCTTCACTCAATTTGCTTATAGTTTACTTTTATTTCAGTTGACATGATGCAATTACTCTCAATTTGGTATAATTGCAATTGATTAATGTTTACCAAAAATAAATGAAAAAAATAATGGAGCTCGGATGTTTACAATTCTTCTTACATAAAAATACGTTTATTTCCCCAATTTTATCAATACTGTTAATGCAAATTTAGTATTCCTGGCCAACATCTTTAAGGATAAGGGTAAAGGTAGGAAAATCTTTGTTTCTAAAGGACCCCTATTGTAAATTATGGTAAGTTACAAAAATAAATAGTTTTCGGCACATTCTTTTCGAGTATTAATATTTTTTTTTTTTTTTAAAAAAACACCTTTGTTTCAATAAGATAGTCCTATTTTTACTTTTTTGTTTATAGTCAAACTTTTAAAACTTTGACCAAAAACTCACATTAAGGTCATGTTCTGTTCAACTTATTTCCACTTATTTCAGAAAAAATAAGTTCATATTAGGGTTAATAAATTCAGATAAGATAAGTTCAGGAAAAATAAGTTCAGATAAGTTGTGATAAGGGTTAATCAGGTTACCCAAGTTCAATTTATAACTAAAATAAGTTCTAATAAGGGATAATAAGTTCTGATAAGATCAGATAAGTTCAGATAAGTAAAAATCGGGTGAATAGAACGCACCCTAATACATTAAGACCCTGTTCTGTTCACCTTATTTCCACTTATTTCAGGAAAAATAAGTTCATATAAAGGTTAATTAGTTCAGATAAGATAAGTTCAGAAAAACTAAGTTCAGATAAGATAAGTTCAGAAAAACTAAGTTCAGATAAGTTGTGATAAGGGTTAATCAAGGCTACCCAAATTCAATTTATAACTAAAATAAGTTCAGATAAGTTCAGATAAGTAATAATCGGGTGAATAGAATGCGTAAAATTATAATAACAAATTTTTATAATTTTTGTTAACATATATAAATAAAGATATTTATGGTCAAAGGAGCATTTTAAACACTATGCAAAGTCAAAATGAGACTATCAAGTTGAAAAGGAGGGAGTATAATTTAACAGTATTTCTTTTACAACACTTCACCACCATCTTCCAATACCCCAATACTCAACTCTTATGCATTTCACTTTTTTTATTATTATTTTTTTTAATAAATTACTAATAATTACCTTATCCACTAATTTTCTTTTATTTTTTTTCAAGAGACTCTAATATGTACCAGCATTTCACTTTGTGTTATTTTATTTCGCGAATTACATATCCCTTGCGTTAGCAAGAGTACTCTCTAGCTTGGATTAATTACGGAAAGCTTCTCATTTCATTTGTAAAATAAATTAATTTTATTAATAATAAGGAAAATTTTAAGAGTAGAATTATTTGTGTCTATGGACATTGCACACGTCAGAAAATCACAATTATTATTTTTTAAATAAATATTTAATGTTATAATAATTGATTTTATAATATGAATATGATTAATTACACAATAAATTCTATTAGTAAGGATAACAAGTTAACCTCTACCGAAAGAGAATAGCCACAATTAATTTACGAAAAACATCGATAAAAATTATTGTTTCAATTCAATAATTTGACTCGTAACATCGATTGAAAAATACATAGCATATACTAAGACTAATTGGAGTTCTTGTCCCAAAAAAAAAAAAAAAAAAAAAAAAAAAAAAAAAAAAAAAAAAAAGATTAATTGGAGATATATTACATCCGAAACGGTTTACTTCAAGCTTAATGAAAGCTTGCTTTGGGTTTCACATTAATGATATAAATGAATAATACAAAGTTTAATTTATCTATCTTAAATAAGCTAGGACTAAAGAAAGAGTAAAACCTAATTACTATTAAAAGTTTTATCGACGAATACAAGAAAAGAAACAATATTAATGACCACGTACTACTAGTTTAACTCGTATGTCTTTGTACGTACAAAGTTTCTAAGATCAAACACCTTCAACATTTTTCGCCGCCGGCAACTCGAATCGACAAAGTGGACAGAAGTGATTGATTTTGAACCACTTATCAACGCAACCAGGATGAAAACAATGTTTACAAGGCGAGTACTTAACATCGTCTCCTATTTTCCACCCTTCAAGACAAACCGAACAAACTTCACCGCTATTAGCCAACTCTTCACTAGCTTTCTTGATCTCCAAACTTGCCACGAATGACTCGTCCGCAGGCACCACACCCGTCGGTATCATTACTCTATCTTCAAGCATGTCTCCGAGGCCATCTATGATAAATGTGTGTAACTCTAAGAAGCGACTTGTGGTGGCAATTCTTCTCGTCTCGCTCAAGGACATAAGGTACACTCTGTTGTACCTGATTTCCATAAAATCTTCCATGTACACGAGAAAATCTTCCAAGGCAGGATTATTATCAAAATATGGCTCACCGAGTTGTTGATAATCATGGCTTATTGATGACATTGTTTAACTAATTATGCTAATGATCGAAAGTGGTTTGTGTTGTGCAATGTCCGTACCAGAATACTATAGTCTCGAAAATAATTTTTTGGTGATATTGAAAGAGAATTGATGGAATAATAAAGGTAAGCTTTTGGTGGTTTTTATAATAAGAGTGCAATATATGTGCCGATCTTATGAATTAGTAGGATATAATAAATATAATATGGGATATTAAAGGATAAGATTATAATGCTAAGTGGTTTTGACTAGTTTCCAAAAATTTTGTAGGTTTAGCTTGTTATGCAAGGCTCATAAGACCCTGTTCTTTTGAGCTTCTGGGCAGAGTAGAGCAGAGCAGAGCAGGGGTCAACAAAGCAGAGCAGATTTCAGCAGAGCACAGCAGATTTCATTATTATTATTATTATTATTATTATTATTATTATTATTATTATTATTATCTTTATTTACTAATTATTATTATTATTATTATTATTATTATTATTATTATTATTATTTTTATTATTATTGTTATTTACTAATTATTATTATTATTATTATTATTATTATTATTTTTATTATTATTGTTATTATTAATATTACCACATTATTATTATTATTAAATATTAATTATTATTATTATTAATTATTATTTTAAGCAGAGCAGAGCGGATTTAAGCACAGCAGAACAGAACAGATTTCAGTTGAGCAGAACATAACAACTCAAAAGAACGTGGCCTAACTGTTGTGAACTTGTATAAATAAGCTTAATTACTTTGTGCTTTTACCCTAAGATTATTGGGACAAATAATATTTTGGCTATTAATTAGAAAAAAAATTATCAAAAACCTTGTCAGTCTTCCAAAAATATAAAGACCTTTTAATATTTTTCCAAAATAGAATATAACCAGTTAGTAACCTATTTAATACAAGTAGGTTAATTGTGACATGTGTCGATATATTGTTTGTGGTTTCGAATGATAATTCATAAGATCGATACATTGCTATAAACAATTATTTTTATTTTTATTTTTTTTTTATTTGAAACAATTAAAAGAGTTTATTTTTTTTCTTCTTATCCATCCTGCAGTCATTATGCTTATAGCTTACTTTTAATTCTGTTGACATGATGTAAATACTCTCAATTTGGTATAAATTTGCAATTGATTACCAGAAATAAATGAAGAAAATGCTGGAGCTCGAATGTTAACAAATCTGGCTTCGGCTTATGACAATGCTAAAAGAATAAGTTGAAACTTGTAAGTGTACAGGCTTGTAAATAAACATGGAAAGATCAAAACAAGGGAAGTCGACGAGTTCAGTTCAGTTCAGCAGCTCTTTGTTACAGTTACTGATCGGAATCATAGCCTTGTAACTTAGCATACCGGCTTTTGTTCTTCTTATGCAAATCGGTTCTAGCCTTACGTGGTGCAAGTTGAGTTTTTTTACCATGCCTGTAATACAAAATCACATCAGTCAGTCCTTTAGCAATCTTGCACTATGGGAGGCTGCATAATCACAACTCGTTGCCAATCTGAATTATTTCACCACAACATTCACTGCAAGAAAACGCATTCACAACATTCACCACATATTGTTTTCCTCCTAGAAGAACACTGGGATGAGGAATCTGAAATCTTAGTTCTATAGCAGGCATTCAGAAGAAGATTTTACTGAATCTCGGGCTTATTGAGACCCGCTAACTCGAAAAGGCAGGAAAGGTTAAAACAAACAAAAAAAAAAAAAAAAAAAAAAAAGTTATAAGTTGTGAAGTTGTGCACTCAAGATCTTGGATTATATAATACAGTATCCAATATGTCGAAATGTAGTCATATGTGTAATATAGCGTGAAAATGATAAAGAAGCTGCGCGACTATTGATTCAGAAAACCTGTAAATCAGATGGTCACCAGTAGCAGAGGTTGAAAATGAATTTACAGAAAGTTTATCACTATTTTAGACATTATGTGACTATTTGTTCCCAATGGAGAAAGTACTTAACAAATGATTTGTGGCATGTTCTTAATCTATTTGTTCACTTACATTTGAGTCTTCTTTTTGTCTTTTGATATTCTGATTGAACTTTCCAAACCTTCCATTATTTCTAAATCATGTAACTCTTCCACATTGTTTGATGATTCACTTCTTCTGAAATTCCCTGAACTTTCGGAGTTTAGAAAGTCACTGCGACAGCTTTCAGCACAGAGCCGTGAACAAGTAAATGTAGCTGACCGTGAGTATTTAAAAGGATGTGGTGAATTCCCCACACTTCTGGATAGCCCGCGAATAACATGGTCCGATGGATTTGCTTCTTTCATGAAAGTAACATGCTTATTGATGGACTCTAATGTAGCAGCCGTTTCCTGAAAAGGCAATGCATTAGTAAAACATAAGATAAATCATTCATATATACATCAGAATATATAATGACACACATAAATGGATGATAAAAAAAATAATAAAAACCTGTGTTGTTTCAATAAGACTATTGTCTAACTTATTCATCGATGCCTTCTCAGTATCTGAACTCATAGGATCATCGTCTTCAATTAAAGCTCGGGTTAGGTCAGGATCACCTGTGAGTAAGTCTTCAAAGTTGCGGAATGTTACATCAACGTCTGGCATGTTGAAGTCATCAATGGATCCGAATTCTTGACATATTCCAAGATCTTGCAAATTTTGCGACCAAAACTGCAGTGCCACATCCAAATATTCTTTGAGAATGTAAACCAGATTTTGCAAAAGCTATCAGGATCTACAAACCTGATCGTTGTCTACCGGACTTTTATTGTGCTGCCAAAAGGGGTCTGCTACAGATGAAGATATATCTAGCTGAGAAATAGGCGAAGGAAAATGTTCTCCATTTAGCACTTGATTTGATTTGTCTAAGCTCTGAAGTTCATTAGTGATTTTATTGAACTCCTTGGACTGTTGTTTGAGTCTTTCATTGAGCAATATTGTTCCTGAATTACTGTTGATGGAGGAGGATGTGACATACTCTCCAGTATGACGCAGTGATTTTTTCTGATTATCTCCTTCAGTAAGCTGTAGATTTTTCAACTCGAGAAGCTGATGCAGGATTAAACCATTGTTTTGCTCGCGTTGATGATTGCTGAGTTTCTGCATAGCAAATAATCTAATATAAGTGTTGATCCACTTCATAGAAATTATGTTTTGCACTTTGTCATTCCAAAGTTTTCACTTCTGAGTTTTTGAAGACCTGAACTGTATTTGACGCATAATTAGCATTAGCATTAGCATACAATGGGAATTCCGGTCCTTGTAATGTATGTCAGAGTGCCTAAAAGTCTACACCGGAATAAGTTATACCAAGTTCTGCGACTCAGAACAATAATGGACTCCACAGTTCTTAAATTTTACTAATCAAATGGATCGGCCTCTATGAGAAAAAAATATATATAGGGAAAAAAAAAACAGAATCATCTGTACTGCAGGGGAGGGAGAATCTGACAAACTCATATCACTGAATGACAGGAGATGTAATCAAAAAGCCGTTGTTACGAAATGGGTGAGGCTTTTAATTTAGTCATTGATACTCGAGGACTTTAGGCTTCTGAAAGATAGGTTTTTTTATAGGTTAGCACTTATCAACTGTTAACTTCTACAGGTAAGCAGGAAAAGATAAGGATGTGAATTAGTCCATATTCGGTTATAACATCAGCTGAAATGACAGAAAATTTCAGGTTACCTTATGTTGCTGGCTGCAAGAACCTCGTTCAGTATCTAAACTAGCAGTAGAAGTCGCAGACTCTACAGTCGAAAACTGATGGAGATCATTGACATCAAAGCCCCATAATTCTGCAAACTGCTTCACTGAAGGACATCCAGTAAAACTGCCAATCATCAGCTTCTTATGGTGAGCGAAACACTTGTGCAGGAATGAATCACAATCCTGACATAACAGCATCAGATGGTCTAAGCATCGAACGCTGGCCGGATTTTCCTTGCAAGAATCACACAGAAGACTCCTTGAGTGACGACCAAAGAGTGCATTAGCTGAATGCACCTTAGCATCACAGGAGAGGCAGAGTAGTGCTGCATCTGCTTGGCAGTATACAACTGGCCCTGGCGCTCCACAAAATTCACATGTTTTTTCCATTTTCGAGTCCCTTTATTCATTGGCTGAAAATTATATATAGATTGTCAAACCTTTAATTGTATTCCTTCGTCCACATTTTAATAGTCACATTGTCCCAAATGAAAATTTTGACATTAGCTTTAGTATCTAAAACAAGACTTACTTCTTACAAGACTCTACACATTAGAACCACAATGTCTATAGATAGTATATAACCATTGATATTAATATAGGTCAATACAATGTTGTAGTTTGCCTCAACCGTCCCTAGTCTTGCCACAAACGATCGATTTAGTATTTTTAAATTGGTCTAGTCATCTAGCAACTTTTAAATGTTTTGAATTTCAGTTCCATTTAGTTTGGTTACATTTGACCAATTTGGAACCAATGAACAACTCGAGTTTCAAACTTACTATTTAATTTCATCCAGAGTTGATTGTCGATACAAGTTAAACTTCATAGGTTAATAAACTCATAAACATTTTGAATATCTTTAACCAACTAAAACTACTCATATGATTGCATAATTTCTCTTGACAAACAATTTATAACTATCTATCATGTCAACTATTATTTACTAATATTTTAAATGATAATAAACATAAGTCAAATTAATAGAGGGAATAAAAAGATATCCTATCTCTGTTTTCATTATATAAAATATAAAATAATGAGCATTAGTAACTTCTTTTTAGGGTGAACTTAAATTTAACTTAGGACCCACTAGTTTCTAAACTTATTTTGGTTAGATCTAATGATCCATTCAACACCACAATGAAAAATGTACAGAATTCAATCTCGAGACTTGGGTACAATTATTTACTACTATTGTACTCGCGTGTTGTTTATAACCGCGATCCAAACTAAAATGAATTCAGAGTATTAATAAAAGACAAACTTCATCTTATGCTATTAAACATGTTCCATTCATTTACATGAATAACAAAGAATCATATGATAAAAAATAAATTAAAATAAATATCATGTTATAGAAACAGACAAAGAAAAATCCAACCTGAGAGTGAAGAAGAATCTTGATAAAATCTAACAAAGATTTGAGTGTTGTACTTCTGCCATTGAAAGACAGTCAAGGTGATTTATCAGCAAACAAGAAACTTTTTTTATTTTTTTTTTTGATATTTTGAAAAATAAAAAATAAAAATATAGGGGTGTGTTTGGTTTGGTGAGTCCACTTTTTATCTAAAATCTATCCCTTTTTTGCAACTTTGTAGGGTGATGTGGAATGTGGGTTATGGGCAAGAGCCATGCCGACGTGGGTCGACCCACTTGGCAAATGTGGGTCCCATTTTACGTTATCCTGTTTTATTGGAAAATCTTTTCATGTCATCCAAAAGTTCACTTCCTTACCCAATCACGTTGTCCTATCTTATTGCTAGTCAAAATTTAGCATTTTTGGAAATTGATGGCGTTTGTAATAAGCACTAGTTTTAGTTGGGCGCAAGCAACATTGTCAAATCGAGTTTAGGTTTGGTTGTTATAGATGGATTAGATCACATTGAAATCAGGAAATATCGGGTTTAATCAAGTTAATGATCAGATAGGATCACTCTTAGTTTGATTGAATTGGATCATTGTTGACATTATTAAAACATATGCTATATCCTAATATTTAGGATTGTCACTTTTCCACGCCTATATACAATTTTACAAAAATTAATTAGAAAAGGCTTTATTCATCATTCATGGTTTTGTTTTTTTTTTTTTTTTTTTTTTTTGGGAAAGCACTTTGCATGCAGCCATGTACCTAAAAATTTGAGGAACATGGGAAAAAGTTTTTATTAGAATAATGAACAAAATTTGTTCGTCCCGTACAGTTCGGAACTATGAGGTTCTCACTTCATCCATCAGACCAGAAAAGCTCGTTAAACCTAAGCATCAGATAGGGAAGAATAACTTTAGCTGATCCACATTTCCTGGCAAATATAAGAGTGCAGTGAAACTCAGAAGCACAAAATCAGTATAAATACAGATGGAGCAGATTTTTCTGCAAGCGGATCATTTGCGCAGGACAAGAGGAATACAATTGAGCAAAAATATTTCCAAAATAGAAAGGAAAAAGAAAAGATTTTGTTTTTCTTTTCCACTACTTGCTTTGCAAATTCCTCTACTGATTAAAGCACCAAGCGGATGCCAAACTTTGTAGTTTACCACAAAACATGAACAAAGGAATTCAAAAAAAAAAAAAAATCATCTTGTCAGCTCGACTTCACATGCACTTCAATAAGATCATCATCCTCCATCCCAAGGGTCTGAGGCGTTGATGCTGGATTAATTTTGTCACCATCGAAAGTAAATACTAGGTTATGTACATCAGTCTTCACCTTCTGCGCATACTTTGTGAACAGCTGCTCAAATTTCTCATCCTATACCAAGGAAAAAGATAAACAAAGTATAAATGGCTGAAAAATCGTATAGATGGCAAAGTAAAGCAAACAGATATCCTGAAGTAGTCCGCTGTCAAAAAATAAATAAAAAAAAATATCCTGAAGTAGTCCACATTGTCCTAAACCTTGTAAATTAAGAATGTTTAATGATTTCAAAAAGGTACACTTACTACAAGAGTTACAACAAAGGTTCTATAACTCTACAGCCTTAGGTCCCCAATCCCCTGGTGTCTACTCTGTATTTCTCACTCCTTGAAATCGAAATTTAACATGTAGCTGCAGCTTTATAGCTATTAACTAATAATCTCTCAGCTTCATAGACTTACTTCTTCAGCAGATGTAGCTTGATACAAAGTTATATAGAAGGCAGGATTTTAACAGTTTGAAGGAACCCATCATGCTCCAGGGCTTAATATATATATATATATAACTGATTTTGAGTTCAATTTAAACCAAATGCCTCATACAACTAGCTTCTCTGACTTCAGTCAAAACCGCTAACAAAAAACTTAGTTATGTTGTTCCATATATATAGAGGAATTAACTGAGGCTTTCAATGACTGGAATTAGCCTTTTGGATGGCATAAAATCTAGTCGAGACTTGTGCGAGGACTCTCAAACCCCACAGAATTAACAGTGAGCAGCATCACTCTTCAACAAAGTTTCCTAGAAGTCTCAAGCTCTCAGCCAACAACTAAACAAATAGTACTGAACACTTGGTTATCGCATGATAAAAGTCACCATTGAGCAGCAATTATAGGCAAGTACCTTACAAACTACTTATGCCCTGTTTTGTTCACCTTATTTCCCCTTATTTCTATGGTATAAAAACTCAGCCCTTAGAATGGCCATTATGTAACAAATGTGGATTAGCCGTTCCGCTAAACTCCTTAACATAACGCTGCAATAAATAACACGTCTTTTTCCCTGCGTCATCCGTTACGTAAAGGTGACTTGTTGTGACAGAACGTTTATTTTACCAATTACATCCATTTTCTATTTAAGTTACAAAAATATATTAGTAAACAGTTAGGTAGTTGATAAATCATGATATTTTAAGTAAAGTTTGGTTATATTATGTTAAAGGAATATTTTTTAAACAAGGCTTAAACTCATCAATGTGATTTTTTTTTTTTTTTTTTTGAAATAATTCACAACACGGTTGCGTTTTGTTCTAATTGTCTATTACAAGCCGTTTCCACAACAATATGACTGTTATCAAGGTCATGACTGCATTCACCTTTTAGACTATGCTTCTTTCAAAAAAAAGTTCAAATAGGGTAAATTAGTTCAGATAATACACATTCAATTAATAAATTTTCAAAAAGGTTAAAAAAGGTTGCCCAAGTTCAATATACAACTAAGGATACATTAAGATTAAAAAAAGGTTACCCAAGTTTGATTTACAACTAAGAATGCGTTCCATTACCAAATTTTTACTTGAATTAAATGAACTTAATGTAACTTATTTTAACCTACCTACACTTATCTGAACTTATCCTTATTATAACTTTTTTTTTTGAAACATTAGAACTTATTTTTAATAGTGAATAAATTGCGTAGCCCTTAAAAACCTTATTTGAACTAATTTTTTCCTAAACAATTAGGACATCAAACCGTACCAGTGTAGTAAGCATAGTCAGCTGTGCATAATCTACCATTAATTGACAAACAATACAACTAGCAGCATAAAGTGACCGGTATATTGAATGGTTAACAGCTACATTGACACTAACATAACATCATTATCAAGCCACACTATATCAGGCCACAGATAATCCATAAAAACCAGGATCGTTACAAATTAAAGAAGAGTTCCTATATTACCAGTTTTACTATTGCATTTTCCTTTAGCCAAACTTCTGATTAGTGACTACTAAAACGTGAAAGCAAAGTTTCAAACAAAATCCGAATAATGTTCATCTTCAACGCAGCTAAGAAACTCTAATTGGCAGCTATTAATTTATAATGAAACACTAGGTGACGCAACATATTAAGACAATTGATGAATTGCGTGCAGTCTTATGTCAAATAATCAAAGGTAATAAAACGTACCGCAAATATTCGATATTGTTTAGATCCAGCCTTATCTTGCATAGATATGACTATCTTCGTTCGATCAGCCGCAGGCTTTGGTGCTTCCTCGGCAGTTTCCTCTTCAACAGAGTGAGATAAAGAGGTAAATGGTTCATCAGCAGCTTGTATAACATGTCCAGTTGACTGGAGGAATGACTCATACTCCTGCTTTTTTAATCTGCCATGGAAATAGAATCCCACATAAGATTTTAAAAACAAAAAAAATAAAATAAAATATAAAAAAAACCGTCATATAAAACATAAAGATAAGAAAATTAGATGACCCAATCCTTAAGGCACCCTAAGTTAGGTACTATAAATTAATAGAGAAAACTATCGGAGAAGTGAGAACACTGCTTCATGGCGACTATTGAGCAGGAGTTAATAACAAGAGCTCATTGTTTGGATTGAAGGAAAGGGAGGGAAAGGAAATGGAGGGATGGAGTATCTTTCATTTGGATAGCATATGAGGAAGGAAGGGAATTGGAGGGGAGAGAAATGGAAGGATTAAAATGTAAGAAATTGATCTCTCCAACAATGGAGAGATTTGGATGGGAAACTCATCATTCTTCCCTCCCCTCCTTTTCCTTTCCCACCCCTTCCCCTCCCTCCCCTTCCCCTCCCTCCCCTTCTTTTCCTTCCTCTTTCTCTATCCAAACACAGTGTTAAATATCTTGCTCTCAGATAATCTCTTTCAATTTCAAGCAATACTATATTTGTCTCACTTGTTGAAGATATGTACCTGAAGAAGTTCCACAATCCACACTAAATGGAACTACAATTAGTCAAAGATATAAAAAAGAGGAAGAGGCAACTAAAGCTAAGGGTAGACATATCATTTGAAGCCTCTTATAGATGCTATTGATACTGCTACACGCCTGCACTTAAGTACCCTAGCCAAGCAACATAGGCTAATAGACCATTACAGAAAGGGAAAAAAAAACAAAAAAAAAAAAAAAAACCTGCATATCGATACAGTTAGAGAGCCACAGTCTAGTTGAAGCAAATTTTGCATATTAATTTCAAAACAAGATTTCAAGTGTATAAAGGATACATACTCAAATTTGATGATAAGATACAAACATCTAAAACAAACAAACATATCCTGAATTTTACAACATATCTAACACCAATTACACGCGTCTATCTTACTGATTACAATCAGCTCATTTTCTAAATTCAATTTTTGCTTGCAATTCCAAGTCCAAAAGATCCTTCAAAAATAAATGTGGTACCAGAATGGCATGATTTCTAATCGTTCATCTATAGCTTTGAGACCCTTTAGAGACGAAGAAGAAAAATAATTGTAGACAAAGCTTGCTCACACTTAGTACCTAGAGAGTTACATTTCCCAATCACCACAACAGCAAATAACAACAATATCAAAGCCTTAGTCACAAAAGAAAGTTACGTTTCCAGTATATTTCCAAACCCAAGGAGTTTCAATAGCTAGAATATGCAGAAAGATCTTTTGTTGACTGCAGTCCATTCACCTACTATTACGCAAGTAGCTTAACCCATTTTGTTCCTTTATAATTGTATACCAAACAACTCCTTGGGTGGCATAAACATAAACATAATTACAAATCCCATCTACACATGTTCCATTCATCAAGCCAAAGAAAACAGGTGTAAATTACACTGCCTTCCCACCACACACAAAGCTTTCAATAAACCCTTCGATTCAAAAGCACTGATTGCATTCTGCTTCACAAAGTATAAGCGGCATAGGAAGTTTGTTGAAGACCATGTACATTAGCACATATACAGTTAATTAACTAACATACAACATGTGACATTGCCAAGGAAACTGACGATTAATATCAGGTGAATTGAATGCACCTGTAGAACAGTCAATCATGGATAGCAAAAGGTATTCCCTTAAGATGAGGTATTACAAAATAGTCTAGGATTCTTACTCAGACCACTCACAATAACTAGAAACCATCCTTCAAAAACCATCCATAACCACTTCAAACATGAAACAAAATCCCCTAAAAACACTTTCAAATTAAAAAATAAGCATGAGCAAATAATTGAACTGAAGGAAAACATCTACAGCAATTATAGTAATTATACCTCAATTTCTTGTAAGTGGGATCTTCAAAATCCTTTGGAGGAGCAGCTACATTCTTTGGAGGCGGCGGCAACAAATTCTCCTTTTCCTCATCTTCATCATCGCAGTCAATTACTTGAACTGATTTCCCTTTATCACTACTGTTGTCTTCCTTGTTTTTCTACAATACCCACAAAAATTCACAATTAAATAAGCAACCCCAATTAAAATTAAAGCTCAAAGTACCAAAAAAATTATTAAAAAATCATCAAAAAATACCCCATTAGTAGAAATCTTTCTCCGCTTCGACAAAACGGAAGGCTCAGAATCAGAATCAGAATCATCTGTTCAACAAAAAAAATAACTTAAAAATAAAAAATTAAAAAAATATTAAGGAAAAATAATAAAGGAAGAGGAGAGAGAATGAGGGTCGGAAACCTTCAAGGTTGACGAAAGTAACGGGTTGAACTCGGCGATAATCGAACAATGGTTCAAGCTCTTCATATGAATCCCCCTTTTTATATGATTAATCAAAAATCAAATTGAAATCGAATTCAAAATTAAATTGAGAATAATCAAACATCAAATTGATATCGAATTCAAAATTAAATTGAGATTGAAATTGAAATTGTAAAATAAGAGTTTTGGAGAAGAAAATTACTCACCATATTAGGGTAAAAATCTAGGTCTGGGATTTTTGGAATTGGAGTTATGACTGTATGAGTTTCAAGTCCCGCCGAAACTTAAAAACGCAAGTGCGCAACCCTTTCTCTATCCTACGTCGAATAGCACTTTGAATTTTAAATTTGTTTTGAATTTATGAATGGAGAGTTTTGACATTTGAAACAGCATTTTAAGATAAAATTAGTACTTAGCTCATGCTATGCACGAAATTATCTTTTTATCTAAATATATGTATTTAGACTTTTATAAACCAAAAAAAAATTTTAAAAAAAAAGATAATCAAAAACATTTGTAAATACAAATCACACTTTTTTAGTAAATTAAAATGTAATAATACGTACATAAATGTAATGCAATATATTCTTAACGGAAAAAAAAAAAAAAAAATACATCATATCATATGTAACATTAAGTTATACAAATTGCATTAAGCAAAAAACAGTAACTCTGCCAACAAATAAAATTTGGTTTTGCCTATTTATTTCAAATTTTAGCAAAAATAATATTAAAAAACACACAAAGGGTTTATACTTCATACAAATAATTTAATTTATCACAATATTTATAATTGAGATTAGTGAAATAGCAAATTGAATGAAAAAAGGGAGTTAAACATAGAGAAAACAAACCTTTTTGTGACAAATTTGATGAAAGTGTGAAACTGATCAATGCAAAATTTGGCCAAATTGTCTTACAAAATTAATCGACTCAATTGCGACGTAAGGTTGTATAATTCAAATTAGAGAAATATTTCGTTGGAAGAAAGGAAATCAACTCAATTGCAGTGTAAGGTTGCATAATTCAAATTAGAAAAATAGGAAGGAAAATAAATTTTTGACATGCAAAAATGGGGAGAAAGAAGAGAATTTCTAAGTTATAATGACTATCATTTGGGATGAGAGTTGGAAACTGAAGTTTTCAGTAACTATTATTGGAGGTTATTAAGATTTATAATAAACATTGAAAGAGTATATCTAAAAACATTGAAAGTACATTTATCCAAGGAAATAGAAAACTAATTAACTATACGATGAAAAAACAAAAATGAAAAGGTTTCATTTAAATTAATAAAAAAAAATATAAAAATATGTAACTACAAATGGATATTAGGGAGATGCCACGTGGCACTTTGTATGACTTGCAAAAGTTCTTGTTTTAAAATATTAGTATAGATAAGCAAAATCTAATAAACGCCGTGTTAGATAAGATGATTAAGGGGTCAATTGACCAAATTGGTAAATAAAAAGACCCTTAGCGACAATTTGGTAAAAAAAATAACTCCGACGATAATTTGGTATAGAAAAATAAAAAAAGCTAACCCTAAGTGACAATTTGGTAAATAAAATAATCTCAAGCATCAATTAACCCAAAAAATACAAAAATTTCCGACAAATTACATGCAAATGCTTAATTTAGTTTGTTTTTGCGGGTTTTTTTTTACCATTATTTTTATGGAAATAACAATTTGAAGAAAAAAATAATGTTTTATCAAATTTCAATTAAGTTTCATACCCCTTATTAACGAAGTTTTTTTAAAAAAAGGGGGTTAGAAATAAATTTGGTATCAGGATTTAGCAAAATAAAACCGGTATGACATATTAATTCAAAATTTTACAAGGAAAAATAAATTTTAAAACACAAAAACAAATTAAATTAGGATTTTTGAAGAATTTGTCGGAAAAAATTAGATTTTTTGGGGTAAATGTCGCCGGAGTTTATTGTTTTTACCAAATTGTCGCCAGAGTAATTATTTTTACCAAATTGTCACTAGGGGCCTTTTTTTTTTTACCAATCTGGTCAACTGGCTTGATTAAGGGTGTGTTTTTTTCATCTTATTGGACCTGAACATATTTGAACTAAATTTATCTAAACTTAACAGAACTTATTGAACTTATTAGACCTTATGAACTTATTAGAACTTATTGGACCTTATTATTAGAATTGATTAGAACTTATTAGATCTTATTGAACTTATTGAAACTTATTTAAATCTTATTGAATTTATTAGATCTTATTGAACTTATTAGACCTTATTAAACTTATTGGACCTTTTTGTAACTTATCCGAACTTGTTAGACCTTATTTTTATAAGGTGAAGTAACAAGCCCTAATTAATCGATTATAGGTGAAAATATACTTAATATGTAATACTGAAGGGTAGTTTATTTACGAATTTTTCCTTAATTTGATAATAATCATGTCTTTGTTTTTTATTATATTATAAATTACATACGAATGACATGTTTATATAATTAGTACATAGTCTTTCTATAACTAATTTATTCAAAGGCTTTATGAAAAATTATTATAAATAAACAAATAATGAGTTAATAAATACTAAAGAATGAAGAATGAACATATCTAAGTTACTAATGCTTGTCTTACAAAAAAAAAAAAAAAAAAAAAAAAAAAAAAAAAAAAAAAAAAAAAACCTAAAAAAAAAACCTAGCCTCCTTTCTCTCTCTTCTCTTAGCTAAACTTTAGCCTTCATTGTAAATTTTGAAGGGGCTTCCATCATATTTCACCGGTGGAAAGCCCCTAATCACTGTTTTTTTTTAAGTTTTTTTAATTTTTAGGTTATAATAATGTCTCCCTCGAAAGAAGGGTTTATCTCCTTCGAAAGACAAGATTTTTTCGATCTCCTTAAAAAGAAAAGGTTTTTCGAACTCCTTCAAAAGACAGATGTTATTTGCGTTTGATAAAGTCTCCAGTTTTACGGGGCTACGATTGATTATTGCTCGAATTGGGGTTACAAAATCATCACAAGAAATTTCTTCCTCACAAAATATTGAAGCGTCGGCGGATGCACTCAAAAAGTTATATGATACAACGAATCGAGAATATGCCGAATTGTTATATCTATGTATTTGGATTCTTAGCACTTTTCCGATTAATTCTTGTTTGATTTTGTTAAATCTGTTTTTATTATTGTTATTTATCAATTGTAGATGTCGTAGGACATTAATTAATGAAATTTAGTATCCTTTTGGACTTCTTTCAAAAAAAAAAAAAAGAGAGAGAGAGAGATTGAACATATCTATGTAATTACAAGTGTTCTGCATCGCTCACACCACATACTAGTTTTATTTTTAATAGGTGTAATTTGATAAAAATTCCTTTCCATTATAACTTTTTAAATATCAACTGGATTAGTTTCGTGGTATTTATTTAAAGTATTAATTTTTGTTATAACTTTTACCCGACACAAAATTGCACAAGTTTATAGTCATATACTTAATTACTTCACTTATACATAAGCAAATGATGCCAGTTTTCAGGAACTATCAATTCTCTTCAATATATTGGTCAGTCACAAATGGTGAAATGGGGTAAAAGAATCCTCTACATGCCACAATGTTTATGATTATCTCACGTACGGCTCAAAAAATTACATTCTTTAGAGGACCTTTGAACCAGTTTTTAGCACTAAGAATCCAATAAGATAATATAAGAATCAATAGACCACCAACAGCAACGGGTGTATAATTGAGAGTCTCGGTGTTGATAGGATAGGCAACAGGCAGTGAGAACAGCAATGAGATCGCGATCACCCAAACCACTGCAATCCATCCAACAAGTATCCCATATCGCCCCAAGTTGAAGGGTCCTGGCACGAAGGATTTTCGAGCTATAGTCACTCTGAAGAATATGGGCAACGCATATGATATGTACAATCCGATTGTTGCTATTGATACCATGGCTTCAAATGCTACTAAGCTTCCAAGAGACTACAAAAAGAGACAATTTTGTAAGGAAGAGCAGGAGTTGGACAATATAGACTAATCTATCGTAATAAACTGATGTATACCGTTAATGCCATGGAAAAGGATATGAAGGCAGACATCCAAACTGAATAAATAGGAATTTCTTGATCATTCACTTTTTGCCAAACAGATGAAAAATGGCATGGCGCCGTCTCTTGAGAAAGCATAAGCCATCCTTATGTATAAGAAAAAATGATGTAGGTAAAGTCAGAGATCAAACATATTTATATATACAAAGTATAAAAGGTTATGATTATGAAAAAGATTAAGAATGTTAATCACCTAGAGTTGCTGGTCATTGAACTCATGCCACAGAAAAATACAGCAACAGCAACAACACACAAGCATATGATTCCACCAGTCCCACTCCCATATCTACTCTTGAATGCTAGATAAAATACTTCCGCTATAGCATAACCACCAGCATCATTTTCGCTACTCAATAGGTATGGGATATCAGTGACAGAAAACGTGATTCCAACAATGTAACCCCAACCAACAATTATTGATATAACAATGGCACTAATTATTCCTTTCGGTCCATTCTTGGCTGCATCCTTCGTTTCCTCTGTCTGTCATTGAAAGTTAACAAAACACATAATGATGGTATTTATTGGTTTTGATGCCTAACAATGTGATTAACAAAGTTAGAAAATCTACTTAGTTCTTACCATGTGAGCAGATGCATCGTAGCCAAGGATAGTGTATTGGCTCATTAGAAGTCCAAGAACAAAGATGTAAACTATACTTTTGATCCCTTCGCCGTTATCAGTGTTGAAGTGAGTAAATACAAACTCAGCACTAGCTCTTTCCTTGGCAACGAGGGGGACAAGTATCATAAGCACAAAGACACCTAAAAGAACAACAGTCAGATACAAAGCCAGGTATTATTGACTAAAATTCACAGCTAGCATAACAGAGCCCAAGAAATTCGAAGTACCTGCAACATTCCAAGCTGCAGAAAGCTGTCCTAAGAAGGATAGCCATGAAATTGGGAGACTATTCAACAATGCATGTATAAGAAGTAGGCCGCCATGAAGACCCATCACGACATATTTGGATGCTTCATAACCACCACCATTTTTCCCACCTGTACTGAGTAGAATGATCACTTGTATCAACTGTGCCAGAGAGTAGTCTACACTAGTTGTAACAGCCCACTGCGAATTACAGAAGATTTAATCAGATATACACAAACAGAAAACCCTCAGCTCTTACTAGTGAATTCAGAGCATAACATTACCTGACCAACTATATTGAACCTGCAAAAGTGGATAAAAAACATTTATTACATCGAGGAATCGCGGCCATAAGAGATAATGGACATAAGATGAGACACGGAATGGAATAGAGGATCTCTAGGGGCGATCAGTTGGGGTAAGTACCAGCCAGTGAGCCATGAAGCAAAGGGACCCCAGTGATTCCCACAAAGTTTGGCACTCCAAAAGTAAAGGCCACCAGATGTTGGGAAGGCGGAGCAAATCTCCGCCATGGACAAACCCACCATCATAGTCATAATACCAACAATAGGCCAGCCATACACCATGGTTACAGGTCCGCCGTATGTTAACCCCATATTAAACATTGTTGTTAAACCTGTTAATACTGATATGATGGAGAATGTCACTGCAAAATTTGCAATTGCCCTGCATTACCAAATTAAATGATAGCATTGTTAGATTGAATTTGAACACTATGACTATATACTAATTCGGATCACCAAAATGGTTAGCAAGGGACTAATTAACATGTTTTATTATGTGGTCATTCAATGATTTGGTACCCAAGACCTTAATTTTAATCTCGTCTACATTATTAATTCGATCTCTTTGCAACTCCCATAATTAAAACACAAAATAACATTCAGTTTACCTCAGAAGCATTAAAACTTAAAAGTTTCTCCCCAAACACTTAACAAGTATCCTCTAAACAACAACAATTATAATGACAGTAAATCCATCTAACTTACCTTCTCATAAATCATCATAACATTCACCTAAATGATCATCAAACTAGCCAGAGAATGATTACATCTTGAATGTTTTATTGCTTATACTAAAAATAAAAGCACTAATCAAATTTTATTAATTTATAGAGTACCAACTAATTAAGATTAAAAGTGATAAATCATTTCCTAGTATTTATATAGAAAAGTAAGCCTTAAACAAAGTTTAATTCCACCAGTTGACTAGCTGGCATAGTAAGACTGTAAAAGAAATACGGAGTATTGAAAAAAAAAATAAACAAAAGAAAGAATGTCAGGTAAGGTTAGTTGGTGAAGTCTCGGGGAATGATACTCAAGACTCGGGATCAAATCACGAATCTCGTCTACACCCCTCTATGAGCTAATGACTTTTACACCAAAACAATGACATTGTAATAAGAATAATAAGTTAGATAGTAAGAAACATACGAGAGGCTTCGATTAAGCTCTTGCTTGTAACCCAACTGTTGCAGCAGATTGTCATCGGACATTGCTGATTTTTGAGTGCTCAAAAGGGGTTGGTTTTGAACATCAATTGAATCCATTTGCTCAACTTCAACCAAAAAAATCTCAAATTTTCTCTCAATAAAAAGAGTTTGAATTGTAAATGTTATGCACCATAATTTTGGGGCATTAAATAATGTATGGCTGCAACTTGTTCGATATAGTTAAATATTTAATAAAGTTAGCTAAGAGTAGAACGTGCGATTTGATTTGGTTGATACGGTAGCAGGTAGCTTCGAAATATCTTATAAATCATTGACACGTTTTTTTTTAAAGATCTTTGTCTCTCAAAAAGATTTCAACTAGAGAGAAACAATTAGTTAAGGAGCGGACATCATACGGAGTATGGAGTATGTTATTTGTTTAATATTTCCCTGTCCCATACATACTATCATAACTGATTCTAGAGGTTTGGGTTTCGAATCCTACTAAGTGAGGGTATTTGGGGATAGGGGTTTCCTTACCCTTCCCTCTACTCTCAAGTACTTAGCCCATGAAAACTGGACCAAAAAAAACAGTAAAAATACATAGTACCGTAAGAGATGACAATGGTTCTAGGACCCTACCCTAAAATACCAGGATGAGTCTTATTTTTTTTAGATTGTATGGGTTTGGATAAGGGAGAGATCTGAGAGAATTAGAGTAGGGTACAAGTCTGAGTATACAGACCTATACTCTACCCTACCCAAACTCTACCCAATACCCATTGACCCATAAGACTCAAATTCTACTTAGACCTTAGTCACACTATATATTAAAAATAAATAAATAAAAAATAAAAAAAAATAACTTAGTTTCAGAACTTTGACAAGTCACTGACAATTTAAAGAGTTTTAGTGATAATTTTTTTAATGTTATGTTATTTTCTTGGGTTTTTCTACGTGGTAACCTCGTTTTTTTTTACTTTTCTACATTATGACCTAACATTACGACTTTCTACGCAGTAACCCTAAAGTACAAAAAGTCACTATATTATAACCTTGCCGTTAAATTGCCGTTAGTTGCTTCCGTTAAAATGAAAAAATTAAATTTTTTTTTTCATTTCCCTTCCCTTCTTCCCTCCATAACCACCAGAGCAGATCAATCGCGACTACCCTCAATAGCTAGCCCCCTCCCGCCATTCACCGCTGACGTTTTGGGTTGCCGAATCCTCTCCCTCCTCTTTCCCGTTCGACCAGCTGCATCGTGCCGCCATCGCCTCCGGCGAACCGTTCGACCTGCTGCGTGCCACCATCTCCTCTCAGCCTTTCCTTCAACCTAAGCGCGCAACAACTACTCCCCTTTCTAGCTTCAATTGTGTTAACCTTTGATGATGTTACATGTTGAATTGAGAGATATCACTTATATGTCGCTGCAACCATTGTTTGCTGAATTTCCACATTGATTTATTAAATTTTTAATCTCAAATTTTGAGAAGAGTTGCTCAGATTTGTATGAGTAATGGTCTTATTGGGGGTGGCTGGAAATTAAGAAGGAATGAGGTGAAGGGGGAGCGGTGAAAAAAAGTTAGCAGGGGAAGGGCGGCCGGACAGGGAAGTACAAGCGGGGAGGTGAGCTGGCCGGAAATGGAGGGGCTGAATTCATGGAGAGGGGGCTGATGCCGCTGAGGGTAATGTCGATGCCGGTGGGGGCTGCGTAGGTGGGGGAAAAGGGGGGGTGGGGTCACTGACTCCGGCCGAAGCTTTGGGTGCCGGCTGCCAGCTAGGGGAGGGGTGGCTGACGGAGGGGGTGGCAGTAGGGTGGTTGGAAGGTGGCTGGACGGTGGTTGGGCCCCATTAACGGAAATAGTAATAGTTAACGGAAGCAACTAACGGCAGTTTAACGGCAAGGTCACAATATAGTGACTTTTCGTATTTTAGGGTTACAGCGTAGAAAGTCATATATGTTAGGTCACATCGTAGAAAAGTGAAAAAAACGAGGTTACTATGTAGAAAAACCCTATTTTTTTTTTTTTTTTATAAGATAGTAATGTGATCCCAATGTGAGAGAAAAAAATGTGTATCATGCTCTTTTGAAATGTCCTAATGCAAGTAAATTAGAATGACTTTCATAAAGAAAGTGGTGCACATGTATAATTTTGGACGGAGAGAATATAATACCTATAATTTTATTTTTATTTATTAATTTATTTTTATTTTTTATGTCTACTTGGTTACTTTATATTTGTAATTTTAGGGATTTCGAAAATAAAAGGTGAGAGACTATATGTCTTAAAATAGGGGGGGGGGGGGGAATATGTAAAAAGACGGATATATGTAAGAAACTATGAGAATGTATAAAATAAAAAAAATAAAAATAATTATAAGTAATTAGGTGAGAAATTCACATATATAAATTAACTTGAGTCAGCAATAACTCTATTAACACTTGTTGATATTAAATATTGCGCTTAAATTTTATCATTTTAATACCAATAAAGAATTTTATTCATACCAACCAAAGTTAAAATTCTACTTTTACAATTGTTGGCTAATAAAGAACTATTTTGATATTAGGGTAATAACAATAAACATTATGTTAATTATGACTTGAAATCTAATACAATCGAATGGTCAACTTCAAACGTACATATCTATCAATCCAAAAGTGATCATGAGGTGATTCAAGTTGGAGGTTATATCTTGTTTCAAGAGCTTTGTAACGATAGGTCATATGCACAATTCTGATAAGAAACAAGAAAGTTATGGCCGTTTTATGAAGCACTGTCGAAGCTGGGGATGGGACACGGACGTGCCCTACATAGCACGCCCGTGCCTGAGAGATTGATGGCGATTTTGCATCCTTTTTCGGGTGCGCTTATGATGGCTACTAATGATATTCCTTGGGGAATAATTTAGGGTTTCTTTAAGGTTTTCTTATGTTATATAAGGAGCTGTTGGGTGGACAATTAGAAGTGCTAAAAATTAATAAGCCTAGCTGATTCAAGCTAATATGTAACTCCATTGAGATATTTTGTGAGATGGAGAGTGTTGTATCTCCTTTGTTTTATCTCTTCTTTATCCTCCATGAAAGCTAATAAGAAAATATTATCCCTTACCATGTGGACGTAGGTCGTGTTGACCGAACTACGTATATTTGTGTGTTCATCTCATTTATTTTCTACTTTATTTCTCAAATTTATGTTTTATATATGGTTGTCTATGCGTTCCGCGCATATCAAACACATGACCTAAATCAATCAATCAATCCTCATCTATTTCCTAACAAATTGGTATCAAGAGCTTGGTTATAGAAATTTTAAGTTTTAAGTTTTATGGAGTGTATGATATTTTGTTTGACAACAAAATTCAGATTATTTTTTGAGAAATTTTGGTTTGTCAATGTTTCGAATTTTGGTGTTTGAATATAATATTATTCCAGATTTTGAAGGGGATAGTTTGGGAGACTATTAAACCTGGGCACGGGCCGGGTTGGCCCGCGTGCCGCCCGGCACGGCCCGAATTCAAGCACGGCACGGCACGAAGTTCAACTCCCGTGCCACGGACAGGGTTGAGAATTCCCAGGCTCGAGCACGGGCATGGCCCGTCGTGCCGGCCCGCAGGCACGGCCCGCGGGCCAACGGTAATGTTACCGTTTCTTCTAGCTCCTTAATAAGCAAAAAAAAACGGCTAAAAAACGGCTATTTTTTGCCAATTTGCTCCCCAAAAATTCTATAAATACTCACCTCCATTTCATTCCCAAATCACAAAATCACAATCTCTTCTTCTTATCTCTTATATTCTCTAAATCTCTAATAATCCTTATTTTCTTAAATTCTCTAATTATTCTCTTAAATTCTCTAATTATTTTCCTAATATCGAAAAAAATTAAAAAGTTCGTAATCGTAATTAGTGGAGCGTTGAAGCACGGTTGTAAGATCTAAACTAATCTTAAATTTATTATTGTTTTATTGTTATTATTAGAATAATCTTGTTTAATTATTATTGTTGTTAATTGTTATTGTTGTTGTTATAATTGTTGTTATTAATTATTATTATTGTTACAATTGTTGTTATTATTTATTTTTGTTGTTATTGTTATTGTTATAGTTGTTGTTATTAATTAATATTATTGATATTTTTATTGTTAAAATTGTTGTTATTAATTATTAGCTCGACCTCCTTGCATGGTGGAAACAACAAAGCTCGAAGCATCCAACTTTGGCGGCAATGGCACGAGACATTCTTGCTATCCAAGTTTCCTCCGTCGCCTCCGAACGAGCTTTCAGCGCATCCGGAAGGGTTTTAGACGATAGAAGAACAAGTCTAAAACCCGAAACACTAGAAATGTGCGTGTGTTTCAAAGATTGGTTGGATGCGGAAAATCGCTCACAAGACCGTTCTTACGACCACAACGACAACGAAGAAGGAACCTCCGCTTCCGGTTCGGGTTCGGCTAGTTCCCAATCAATGCAACTAGCCGATGACCTTGAAGGCGAAGGCGAAGACGAAGACGAAGACGAGCAAGAAGAAGGAGAAGAAGAATAGACAATTATTGTATATTGTACGATTTTAAAAATATCAATTTTATCATTTTTCAATTTTTGTTTAATACCATCATTGTATGATTTTTATCATTGTTATCATTGTACAATTTTCTCAACTCAAGTAATAATAATATAAAGTACGCATTATTCACGTCCAAAGTCCAATTTGCCTTTTTTCCCCGTTTTGTTACAATTTGTAAATTCATATTAAAAAAAAATAAAATTATACCAATTACTAATAAATCATAAACATTAAATTTTAAAGTAATAGTATAAAGTAAATATATAAATATAAATATTGAATATACAAATTATAAAACATAAATATTCAACTTATAATTATAAAATTCATAACTTAATAACTTATAACTTATAAGTTATAAACTTATAAGTTATAACCTTATAAAACTTATAATTATAATTTTATAACTTATATACATTATAAACTTATTAATTTATAATGTTGTCATAAAAAATAAAAAAAATATTATTTGAAAACTACACCAGCCCGCTGCCAGCCCGCAGGCCGGCACGTGGCCGGCACGGCACGAGCCCGCCAGGCACGAGGGCCGTGCCGTGCCGTGGGCTGGCCTGTGAAAATGGTCGGCACGGCACGGCACGAAATCCTGGGCCCGCCGGCACGACGGCACGACACGAACCAGCCCGTGGCCCGCCAGGCCCGGCCCGGCACGGTGCCCAGGTTTAGAGACTATGGTGATGAATAATCTTTGTGATCTTGAAGGTAATTCGATTATGTCTCATTTGCTTTATGGTTATTGAAGACTTGATGATTGGCCATGGTTTCAAATTCTCAATGATCTTTTTTGGTTGAATTATTTTTTTGGAGATGTTGATGAATTTTGGGAAACCATATTTAGGATTGGAGATTTTTTTGGTTGATGATTGCTTTTGATTTAATTTGCAATCTTGATTATTATTAGATGCACAATGAAGGAAAAGTGCTCACCTTGTATCTATTGCGTGCTTAGGATTTTTTTTTATGTTCTTCCTAGAGACATGTTTGATGAAAGGTGGTTTGGAGAGAGATGGCTCAATTTTGTATGCATATCTCGAGTATGTTTGACGTGTTGTGACATTATGCTCTCATTAGACCGTATATTAGCGTTACGGGATTGTGTGATCGGAGATACGCCGGTTCACATGTTATTGGTTTACCTGTTGGATGTCTCTTAACTTTAGACTACTGCTCAAATTATTTGTTTTAGGTGGAGTCCGTTCCTTCCGGGACTTCTTTGGTAATTTGATTTATGTTATGGATAGATGCTTTCATGTTTTTTGGTTTGTTGATAGATTTCAATTCAAGGTGGAGATTTGTTAATTATAACTTGAAATCTAATACAATGGCAAAGGGTCAACTTCAAACGCACATATCTCTCAATCCAGAAGTGATTCAAATTGGATGTTATAGCTTGTTTCAAGAGCTTTCCAACGATAGGTCATATACCCAATTCCGATAAGAAACGAGAAAGTTATGACCATTTTACGAAGGACTGTCAAAGCTGGGGAAGGGACACGGACGTGCCCTACATAGCACACCTGTGCCCGGTGAGTGAAGGCGATTTTGCTTCCTTTTTCGGGTGCGCTTATGACGGCTACTAATGATATTCCTTGGGGAATAATTTAGAGTTTCTTTAGGGTTTTCTTATGTTATATAAGGAGCTGTTGGGTGGACAATTAGAAGTGCTAAAAGTTTATTAGCCTAACCAATTCAAGCCAATATGTAACTCCATTGAGATATTTTGTGAGATGGAGAGTGTTGTATCTCCTTTGTTATCTCTTCTTTATCCTCCATGAAAGCTAATAAGAAAATAATATCCCTTACCTTGTGGACGTAGGTCTTGTTGACCGAACTACGTATATTTGTGTATTCATCTCATTTATTTTTCTACTTTATTTCTCAAATTTATGTTTTATAAATTGTTGTCTATGTTCCGCGCATATCAAACACATGACCTAAACTAATCGATCTTTATCTATTTCCTAACACATTATTTAATTCAAAGAAGACTTAAGCTAGAGCCTAGAGGTTGAGCATTTCTCATACTTGGTATAACAAAAAAGAAAGTAAAAGAATGTCTACAATAAATTAAAATATGAAGTAGTAAAGTATATACGGAGTATATAACTAAAAGGAACTACTCGTAACAAATATGAAAAGTGGGCAAGTGGGCATAGGGTTTTTCTTGCTTTATTGTTTTGGAAAATTGTGTTTTAACATTAAACATTTTATATTTTTCTGTTAATCGTAGAGATTTTCACGTGTCAAACATGTTAAATTAAAATTATTAATTAATGGATGATAATTTTGGTTGACGTCGTGTTATGGTGGTAGGCTCATAAACAGTCAATGTGGAGTCAGCAACACTGACATAAATTAGATTAATAAATACTGTAAAGATATAAAGAACAAATAGAAAATCAAAAGTTGTGATGATTCCTTTTCAACTGGGATAATAATTGGCAAATTGTACATGTTAAAAAAATATAATAAAATAATTCTCTCTATGTCCCTAAAAGAGAGTTACATTTATCATTATAAACGTTTTCGGTTACGTTTCAATTATATGGAAGTGTTGTCATACATTAAAAGATTTATAATGAATGATAAGAGTGAGGAGTGTTGAGGTGTATTCCACTATATCCGACATTAAAGAAAAAAGAAAGAAAGTAGTGTCTACTCTTTAAGCCTAAGGGGCTTATTATTGTTATACGATTTTGAGGTGAAACCTTAGACTTATAAAATGGACACCCATGACAGTGTGACCCAAGCCTGTTAATATGTTATATGTTATGTTCTCCTAATACAAATCTTTTTTGCTAATCATCAATAACATAATATTAAAATATACACTAGGAATGACATACGTCACTTCCTGGTGCTGTTTTTTTCCCTCCAAATCAATTTTTTTTTTCTTTTTTTTGTGTGTGTGTGTTTTCTAGGAAAGTTTTTATTGTATTTGTCTAGAATCTTATTATTTCCTTTTATCTCTTTTGTAATTGTTTTAAATTTTTGCTTATAATATTACTTCTTTTAATTCAAGATTGTATATATTAAATTAATATCCAAGTTTTAATATTCTTTTCAAAAGTAGCCAACACTATAATGTTATTCTTTTTTATTTTTTCCAGGCATTTTCCTGAATAACTTTCATCGCACGCTAATCATTTTAATAATTTTTTTGTAGTTCTTTTGACTGATTTCAACTAAAATATCCTTTCGATAATCAAATGATTTAAAAAAATTACAACATTCTTTATTAAAATAAATTTTGAAGATATTCTGTATTATATCTTCACTTTACTTTAAAGCATTAAATATTTTCCTTATTTGTTTTAAATTATTTTCTTGAACACTATTTAATAAATTACATTAAGATTTCATTATTTTCACTTGACTTTTTATTGTAACAATCATCATCAATATCAATAACATAATACTAAAACAGATACCAGGAATGACACATGTCACTTTCTAGTGTTTTTTTTTTTCCGGCTATTTCACCAAATGCCACCGAGTACTTAAAAAATTCACCAAATGCCATCGCGTTTTTCAGAATTCACCAAATGTCACTTAGGTTTAGTATAATATCACCAAATGTCATTTCCGTTAGTTGACCGTCAGTGTCCGTTAGTTGACCACACTACTTGTCACGTGTCACCTTCTGATTAGTCCGTTTTTAAAAAAATAAATATTTAAACAAAAATTAAAAAAAAAAACCAAAAATATTTAAAAAAATTATAAAAAATAATATTAATAATAAAAAAAACACCAAATCCCCACCCACCACCCCTTCTACCACCCTCACCGGCAGGCCGCCCATCCCACCCTAAGCCCCTCCCTGCCGCTGAATACCGAAGCCCCTGCCGTCGGCGTCCCGCACTGGAAGGCGTGCCGGCGGCCCTGCCCCTACCTCATTCCCTCTACGTCATCTTTCCACCACCATTAAAACCCACGTTCAAGCTCGAAGGCAAGAACACAACTTGCTCATTTATTCACCATTTTCTACAAAATTACTATCAAAATGCTCACAATCAAGAATGTAATAACATGGGACAAACAATTTCATCAAACAAGCAACACACGAGAAAGCCCAAATCGATTTTTCAAAGAGGGTTTTCGAATTTTTCACAAATTTGCATGAAATTCAACAATGAAGCAAGGATTATACATGGAAATACTTACATTGCAATGAGAAGAAGAAATTACACACAAATTGCAAAGAAAACCAGCGAAATTCGAGCCAAATAACGAGCACCCACGAATCGAAAAGGGGTTTCGGGTTGTGTGGGTGGGTGGACGAAAACGAAAAGGGGAGGGGAAGGGTGTTTGGGGTGGAGTGGCCGGAAATCTAAAAGGGAGAGGAAGGGGGGTGGGGTTTCGGGGTGGTGGAGGAAAGGGGGTGGGGTTTCGCGGGTTAGGGGTTTGAGCTAGGGTGGGTGGCGCGACGGGGAAAGGGGTGGGGGTCGCCGGCGCGCCTTTTGGTGTTGGCTTTGGCGGCAAGGGATGGCTGGTCTAGTGGCTGCTAGGGTGGTGGATGGGGTTTGGGTTTTTCTTTTTCTTTTTTTTTTTTAATTTTTGTAAATTTTTTTGGTTTTTTTAAAAAAAAATTAATATTTGTATATTTTTTTTAAAACGGACCAATCAAAAGGTGACACGTGGCAAGTGGTGGGGTCAACTAACGGAAATGACATTTGGTGATATTATATTAAACCTCAGTGGCATTTGGTGAATTCTGAAAAACGCGATAGCATTTGGTGAATTTTTTAAGTACTCGGTGGCATTTTATGAAATAGCCGGTTTTTTTCCCTCCAAAACTACCTTTTTTTTTTTTTTTTTATTTGTCAAATATTCTTCAAATATATTTACCATATCATCAATAACATAATACTAAAACAGACACCGAAAAGGTGCTGTTTTTCCCTCCAAATTTACTTTTTTTTTTTTTTTAATTTCTTTTTAATGTCAATTACCATATAAAGATTATTACACAAGATTCACATTGTACTTCAAGTAATTACCAAATCATGATATAATTTGGACAATTTTAATTTACCAAATTATGGAAAGAACATTGAGCAATATTTTTTTTTTTTTTTTTTTGGAATGTATATTGAATACATTTCATTTTTCATTAGATAACAACTTTATCATTGTGTGGTTATTGCAAAATTGTCCTATAAATATCTTATATAAGTTAAAATATTTTTAAGAGATAGTAAACATTCAATTTTGTAAATTGCTGAGAATAATCGCACACTATGCAAAATAGTGTTATTACAATTTTCATTGTTAACTTAAAGATATTTTAGAGACAAAAATCGCACATATTAGGTTAACTATTAAGTATGATCCAAAACTTTATATTTCTAATTTGAACTTATTTTTTCTGATCAGGTTTGAATAAGTAAAATAGTATAATAAGATGAACTAAACATAGGCTTACTTAGAAGGAAACTAGATTTTGACTTTTTATAATAGTGTACACGGTTGCAACTTTCTCTAGGTTGAACTAATCTTCAAGTATTTTTCTAATACTACCTCTGATTACTTTTATATGCAACTTTGGAATATTTTACATCTCTTAAATAATACTCCAAAGTTGCATATAAAAGTAACCGGAGGTAGTATAAAGGGTTTGGGAAAATCTAAGTTGATCTATGAGATAAATCCGTAAATATATCTCCTCTCACAATATAATGTTTTTCTTTTATGTTTTAAAGGGATATTCTCAACAGTGACCCCCAACTTCTACTACGCACCAACGGTAACCCCCTTTTTTTGGATTATACAAAATGACATTACTTATCTTTTTTTTCCCCAAATGACGACATTAGTTATGGTGTTTTAACATAAAATTAAACCATGGTTAACCAAAATAGCGAAATGACAGAAATGCCCCCTTTTTATTTCACCCAACCATCCGATTTTAATTCCCTCCATTTATCCCTATCTCCTTCTTTCTCCTTCTTCATTACTCTTCATCTTCTTTCTTTTGGTAGCTTTCCCATCAAAAGGTTCATCGAGACAAAAAAAAAACGCAGAGCATTGAATGCGAACTCTATAATACCATCAAAAATAGACGGTGATAGCCATTTTTCTTCTGGGTTGAAGTAAAGGGGGATTCAAACTTTTTTGATTTCAAAAATTGCGACTAGGTTATTCAAGTTTGGGCTAAGAATCGGGGGTGCTTGGTGAAAGATCGAATCTTTTTGCATCATCTTGCTAAAAAGTAGTTCAAGTATGCATCCAAAACCCTGATTTTTATATAATGTTTGAGTTGTGCATGTTATGTACTCTTTTTTGGCATGATCGTTTTGTTGCATGTTTTATGTGGTTGTATTGAAGTATTATGCCCTAAAATGAAATCTTTTGTTGTCTTGTTTACTGATTTTGTGTTATGGACTTGCTTGTCTGTGTTTGTGCTTGGAATATGGTATGGTGTTAGAATGAGTGATGCGGTGGTGTTGAGGTTTCACTATAAGGGTGTTGAGGTTGATGTGGTAGTTGAGGATATTGACACAGTTAATCTAGTTGAACTAGTGATAGAGTATTGGGATAAGGCTGTTGAGAGTAAGAAACCAATTCCAAAACATGCTAGTTTTGCTTATGTTCACAAAATGAAACATGTGGACTTGATTAATGATCAAGACTTGATGAAAATGTTTACTAACTTAAATGGAAAAGACCTTATATATATATAGGTGGGTGAGGCTAATTCACCAAATGAGTTACTGAAGGCTGCTAGGACTTTGAGGGCAAGTAGGATAGCTGCTGAGTTGAAACAAAGTGTGGGACAGTTGGGTCAGGCAGAATGTGATCCTGAAAAGGGAATCCCTAGGAGAAGTCTAAGGAAGCTAGAGGGTAGCTCAAGTCAACTTGTGATAGATGTTGAGAGACATAAGAAAATAACCCGTAGGAGAAACACTTCATCCAATGTCAGAGAACTTGTAGACTCAGTTCCAGACCCTATTCCTGAACTTGTTAATGAGGGAGATAATGAAGCTGATGATGAAAGTGATGGTGGACCTGTTGAAAACCATATAGTTGAAATATATAATGCAGTACCTAGTGATGATACCTGGGGTCATTTGATGAGGGAAATGGAAAAAGAAAAAGAATACATGAGTAGGGGGAGAGGAAGAGGGAGGGGGATACCTAGAGGGAGAGGTGGGGGTAGAGCTAAGGGGGAAGAAGCACCTGTCAAGCTGATAGAAGGTAGGATATGGCATAGTGGACCTGGAAAAGACTTGAAGGCATGGTATTGGAAGCAACTGGAGAATGTAGAGACTGAGGCTGAGAGGTTGGCTAGGCAGAGGTATGAGAAGAGAGAAGAAGAGATGAGGAAAGAATTAGGGTTACCACCTATAGAACAAGCCAAACCAGTCCAGGTACTTAGAAGAAGTCCAAGAAAAAGGTTCCAAAGTGAGGGTCAGACAGAAGCTAGGATAGATGTGATTGCACCACCATTGTCTGAGATGAATGTTATCACAAGGCAAGCTTCAGGGCCCTCTGGGGAGATAGTGACATCTTCTAAATCTTCCAAGACATCTAACACATTTGGTAAAAGAATTCCAAGGACTACAGCTAAGAGGAGGGGATTAATTATCAGAACAAGTTATGATGAAGCAATTGAGCCATCAAACCAACTTACTGTGAGTTTGGGTGAAGATGAAGCTATTATGAGTGATGAAGGGGATGAAGGGGATGGTGGTGAATTTGATTCTAAAGAAGTTGAAGATCAGGAAGATGATAATGTAGATCAGGAAAATGAAAATGAAGATGAAATGGATGAAGATGATGTAGGACCAGTTGTTGACAACTTTGTTCCTTGGGAAGGCCCTGTGTAGGAGAATGACAATGAAGCTGAAGATGTAATCCCCCGTATTTTTAAATATTTTATAAATGAAATTTTATTTTATTTATAATATTTATTTGTATTTTTCCAGAATTTAATTTTCAAATTATTAATTTCGGTCAAAAATTATTCTAGGCTAAATTATTTTGATGAACCTATATTCTACAATCCATTATTATAAAAAAACAAAGCCTAACCCATTTGTTTATTTAATTGGCCCATTATTTTCATGAGGCCCAATTCTACCCTACAATGCTCTCCTATAAATACCCCATGAACCCCCAAATTTTCCCCACACAAAAAGGTTAGTCTTATTTTCTTCCTCCTTTATTTCTTATTATTTTCATAAAGCTTATGCAATTGATTTTTGAGTTTTGGTTTTTATTGCTTGAAATTAGTTTATTTAGTATCAAAATCATGTTTTTGATGTTTTAAACTAATAAATTTCAGATTATAATTGTTGTTTTAATTTTCAGATTTTGTAATTTTAAACCTAGGGTTTTAATTTAGTTAAATTGGGATTTTAGGGTTCTAATGATCAATTAATTTGTGGCTTTTGTTCCTATTGAATTTCTAATGATTAATTAAGCATAAAAATAAATTTTCAGTTTTCCGTAATCAACTTTGATCTCCGTTCTTAATTTTTTTTAATCACGTTTAGATTTTAACTCGTCCGATTTTTACAAAAAATAGTGTTTTTCGTGTGTGAACGACGTTTTAATCAAAACTCACCACCTTTGGTAGTGAAAACCACTCTCTCATGGCCAAATTCAGCCTCTAAATATGGTTTTCGGGCAGTTTTTGATTTTTAACGAAAGTTTAATGTTTAAAATAAATTTTCAGATTTTTATAAAGCTCTAAACTTGTTGTAATTTTATGAATAAGTATGTATTTTAATGTTTTTATGTAGAAAATTTTAAGAATAATATATAAGCTTTTAATTCTAGCAAAAAGGAAGGTTTTAAAATATAATTTAATTGAATTTTGAAGGTTTGATTGAGTTTTTATGAAACTAATTGAATTCTAAATATATATTTCAAGTTTAAATTGTTGTATTCCATGTGGGGGGGAAAGAAACGTCTCTACTCCGCTACGAAATTTATTTTGTATACTGCGGGGGGTTCTATTTTTCTATTAATGGGAGTTCTGGGTGTTGGTTTATATGGTTCCAATGAACCAACATTAAATTTAGAAACATTAGTTAATCAATCGTATCCTGTGTCATTAGAAATAATATTCTATATTGGATTTTTTATTGCGTTTGCTGTCAAATTACCGATTATACCTTTACATACATGGTTACCCGATACCCACGGAGAAGCACATTATAGTACTTGTATGCTGCTAGCCGGAATCTTATTAAAAATGGGAGCGTATGGGTTGGTTCGGATCAATATGGAATTATTACCTCACGCTCATTCTATATTTTCTCCTTCGTTGATGATAATAGGCACAATACAAATAATCTATGCAGCTTCAACATCTCCTGGGCAACGTAATTTAAAAAAAAAGAATAGCCTATTCTTCCGTATCTCACATGGGTTTCATAATTATAGGAATTAGTTCTATAACCGATACCGGCCTTAATGGGGCCATTTTACAAATAATTTCGCATGGATTTATTGGTGCTGCGCTTTTTTTCTTAGCAGGAACTAGTTACGATAGAATACGCCTTGTTTTTCTCGATGAAATGGGTGGAATAGCGATTCCAATGCCAAAAATATTCACACTCTTCAGTAGCTTTTCAATGGCATCTCTTGCATTACCCGGCATGAGTGGTTTCATTGCGGAATTAATAGTATTTTTTGGACTAATTACCAGCCAAAAATATCTTTTAATACCAAAAATACTAATTACTTTTGGAATGGCAATTGGAATCATATTAACTCCTATTTATTCATTATCTATGTCACGTCAAATGTTCTATGGATATAAATTATTTAACATTTCCAACTCTTTTTTTTTTGATTCTGGGCCGCGAGAGTTGTTTGTTTCGACTGCTATCTTTTTACCAGTAATAGGTATTGGGATTTACCCGGATTTCGTTCTCTCACTATCAGTTGAAAAAGTAGAAGCTATTTTATCCAATTATTTTTATAGATAGATTTCCTTTCATTTAATGAAATGAAAAAAGCAGTCTTCTTTACATAAGACGAAGGAAGACAAAATTGGAATTCTAATCAGTCATTTTTGATGTTTGTGAGAACCATTTAAATCATGATTTAAATGGTTCTCACCTGTTTCTAAGAAACTTGCTTATGACTTGTACTATAATCTGTATTCATAAGGTCCTTTCTTCCATTTAATTAAGCGTTAATGTAAATGAGCCATAACTATGTAGCCCTATTCCTAATAGATTAACCCCAAAATAGCATATCCAAATTATAAGAAAGCCTATAAAAGCCACAATTGCAGAATTTGCACCTCGAAAATTTTTATTTGTTCGAATATGTAAATAAATTGCAAATATGGTCCAAGTAATAAATGCCCAAGTTTCCTTTGGGTCCCAATTCCAATATGATCCCCATGCCTCATTGGCCCATACTGCTCCTGAAAGAATACCTATGGTTAAAAAGATAAATCCTAGACTAATAACACGATAACTCCAATGATCCAGTTGTTCAATCAATTGGGACCTGTAATAATTTCGAACAGAGGAGGGCGAAACATTTTGTACAATATTGCCTTTTTCATTTATGTATTGAACCTCACTGAAGAAAAATGACTCATTTAATAAAAGGTTTCGTTTATCAAAAACCCTTATAATATCTTTTTGAAATAGAATGATTAGAAGTGTTACAGATAATAATGATCCGAATAAAAGAGCTGCATAACCCAATACCATCATACTTACATGCATCATCAACCACTGGGATTGGAGAGCGGGTACTAATATTCCGGATTGATGCATTTCAGTTAAGAGACCCGATGTAGCGAATCCTTGGGTAAAAATAGCACTTGGTGCGGTTATTGTACTTAAAGAGTTTTTCTCTTTTTTTAAAAAAAGGGGAATCATATAAATAAGGTATAAACTCCAAGAAAGGAATATTAATGATTCATATAGATCACTTAATGGCAAATGCTTCCAATAAACCCAACGAGTAACTAATAACCCTGTTATAGAGAAAAAAGTAACTATCATGCCTTTTTCTAATGAATTATATAGTCCTACTATTTCATTGACGAATAAAGTTATCAAATGGAGTATAATTACTGCGGAAACCATCGAAAAGGAAATATGAGTTAAAATCTGCTCTAAAGTCGATAATATCATATAGAATATATAAATAAAAAAATCCTTCAATTACAAATTATGAAACGGAAATTAAGAAAAAAAATTATTTCATTTTCATTATTTATTTTAGGTTATAGGACTTCTGAAATTTTGTGAGAATTTGTAAGATGGCATGCCGCCACTCGGACTCGAACCGAGATGCTCTCGCACTGCTTCCTAAGAGCAGCGTGTCTACCGATTTCACCATAGCGGCTTGTTTGAAATCATAATAACCCGTTTTTAGTCAATCGTCGAGATTAATTCAATCCAACATTTTTTTCGAACCAGTTCGGTTTGCAAATTCTTTTTTATTCACGAATTGAAATGGTTCATATTCATAGTAATAATTATATATTACTTAAGGTTTTTTGTTATTTTTCGTGAATTTTTTTTCATAAGACTGCTTTAATCTGTCAATGGACTCTCATGTAGTTTATGTTTTCATGAACTGAAACCTCTCTAACTAGAAAATTCTTCCTTGCATTCCAGGATAGACCTCAACAAAGTTCTTTCTCATTTTCTTTTCAGTTAGTAATGAGATAAATTAAATTTTTTAGCGGATTTCAAAAATAACAAATATATAGACCCTTTCAATACATAAAAATCGAATATTTTAGCTCTCAATTTCAACACGAGATCGAGGGACTTTCTTTTCTGTAAATAGATAGTTTTTTATCCAAAAAAAGCAATTAATCGGTAGAATTTTTCTTCTTAAGTATTGAACTGAATATTTCATATAAAAAAGTTTTGATCCCTATGGAAACGTATTAAAAAAAATTTGCGTCTAAAAAAACGAAAGGATTTTTTGATTGATTTAAACCGGACGAATATATAATAAAGCAATTTCGAGAAATAATGCTTCTGTAAGTTAACGTTTAACCGTTTTTGATTTGCCCTTTTTTATAAAATCTACAAATTCTATAAGTCGAGAAAACTTTTCATTTTTTTGTCAAAAAAATGAGGTTGATGGGGAAAAAAATCCCCATCTTTTATCTTTTAAATAATAAACTAAAATAAAAAAAGAAGTTGATGAAATCTTCGATATATAATCTATATATCGATAGTTTTTCAACAAAAAACATAAAGTACTATGTTAGTGTTGTCAATAAGATTTCTTATTCTCCATATCATAAGAAAAAGTTACAAAATTTTCTAGTTCAAAAAAATAGTAATTTATAAATACAAACCTCCCTAAATCCTTTATTTTCGATTTTTTGATTCTAAACGAAAAATGGAATTTTTTCGAATTTGTTATACCATTTTTTTTAGTCAGGTCGATTTCGATTATTCCAAGGTTTGATTACTTATTTTTCGTACAAAAAAACTTTTCGAATTCCCGGTAGAAAGAGATTTTGCTAACGAAAAGGCTCTTAATGCCGCCCAATACCCCCCTTTTTTCCAAATATTTTTACGAATACGCTTTTTGTAAATTGAAGTACGTTTTTTTGGAACTGCCATTTAAAATTGAAAAAATTCATTATTCAGTGTTATAGTTGGATGTGAAAGACATCTATTGTTCAAATGAATTCGTATTTTCTATTAATTATCTATGTATTTAGATTCTAGGTGATATCTTTTTTTTAATAAAAAAATTGACAAGGATAACTATAAATAGAAACTAGAAATAAATTTTCTATATTTCGATAGAACTAATCGAAAATATTTGATTAGGAGAAACTAAAAATTCTCCTGCCTAGAATGTCCATAAAAAAATTCGTATGAAATCGAGTAAGATTAATTAAAATTTAATAATGAATACTAATTTCGAGTTATATCCCTGTTTATTTTTCATGTGTTGGATTCAATTTCGATGTACGTGATAAATCACATTCAAAATTTGATGCACCCCTATCTTAATTGAAAAACTTTTATTTATTTCTTTGCAAAGTGAAATGATCCCAATAAATGAATTTGTTTAAAAGATCTATAATTTGAGGCATTTTTTTATTCTATGTTATAGAAACTAAAAAGTAAAGTAACAGATATTCTAAAAAAGAATATCGAAAAAAAGAAATAATTACTAAAAAGACTTTTTTCTACAGTTTTGGTTGGAATGAAAGACAATTAAACCATTTTGCAAAAAATCAGGTAATAATTCGAAATAAACTACAGAATAAATAAATTATTTTAATTTAATTAATAATTAATTTATTTTTTTCATTATTGACTTTAGTAGATATTTAGTCGATTTTCTGATTCATAGTCTTTTTTAGTCGAATTTGAATGTTTTAAATATATATTTGAAATAACTTAAATGGAAATAAAAGGGAAATTTTTTTTAGTTTCCTACTTCATAGGCTTCGAAAAGTTCTGTTTATTGACCGACTTCTTTCAAAAGAGACAAGAGCCAGTGAATGGTAAACAAAATAATTTAAATTAATTAAATAGAAAAATTTTCTATTCTAGTATATTATGGAACATATATACCAATATGCATGGATTATACCTTTCCTTCCACTTCTAGTTCCTTTGTTAATAGGATCTGGACTTTTATTTTTTCCGATGGCAACAAAAAATCTTCGACGTATATGGGCTTTTTCGAGTATTTTGTTATTAAGTATAGTTATGCTTTTTTCCATGAAGCTGGCTATTCAACAAATAAATAATAATTCTATTTATCAATATTTATGGTCTTGGACGATTAATAATGATTTTTCTTTAGAATTTGGCTACTTAATAGATCCACTTACTTCTATTATGTCAATGTTAATAACTACTGTTGCAATTCTGGTTCTTATTTATAGTGATAATTATATGTCTCATGATCAAGGATATTTGAGATTTTTTGCGTATATGAGTTTTTTCAATACTTCTATGCTGGGATTAGTTACTAGTTCGAATTTAATCCAAATTTATATTTTTTGGGAATTAGTTGGAATGTGCTCATATCTATTAATAGGTTTTTGGTTCACACGCCCTATTGCCGCAAATGCTTGTCAAAAAGCGTTTGTGACTAATCGTGTAGGAGATTTTGGCTTATTATTAGGAATTTTAGGTTTTTATTGGATAACAGGCAGTTTCGAGTTTCGAGATTTGTTTGAAATATTTAAAAATTTAATTAATAATAACGAGGTGAATTCCTTATTTTGTATTTTATGTGCTTTCTTGTTATTTGCCGGTGCAGTTGCTAAATCGGCCCAATTTCCCCTTCATGTATGGTTACCTGATGCTATGGAGGGGCCTACTCCTATTTCAGCTCTCATCCATGCTGCTACCATGGTCGCCGCGGGAATTTTTTTAGTTGCTCGACTGCTGCCTCTTTTCCTAATTCTACCTTCCATAATGTATGGAATTTCTTTTATAGGTATAATAACAGTACTACTAGGAGGAACCTTAGCTCTTGCTCAAAAAGACATTAAGATAAGTTTAGCTTATTCTACAATGTCTCAGTTGGGTTATATGATGTTAGCTCTAGGTATGGGTTCTTATCGAGCTGCTTTATTTCATTTGATTACTCATGCTTATTCAAAAGCATTATTGTTTTTAGGATCTGGATCTCTTATTCATTCAATGGAAACTGTTGTTGGATATTCTCCGAATAAAAGTCAGAATATGGTTCTTATGGGGGGTTTAACAAAACATGTACCAATTACAAAAACCTCTTTTTTAATAGGTACACTTTCGCTTTGTGGTATTCCGCCTCTTGCTTGTTTTTGGTCCAAAGACGAAATTCTTAATGATAGTTGGATATATTCACCAATTTTTGCAATAATAGCTTATTTCACAGCCGGATTAACCGCTTTTTATATGTTTAGAATCTATTTACTTACGTTTGAAGGGCATTTAAACGCTTTTTTAAAAAATTATAGTGGAAAAAAAAGCAGTTCTTTTTATTCAATATCTTTATGGGGTCAAGAAGGATTGAAAAGCATTAATCAAAAATTTCTTTTATTAACCTTATTAACAATGAATAAGAAGGAAAGGGTTTCTTTTTTTTCGAAAAAACCATATCAAAATCAAATTAATGGAAATTTAAGAAAAATGCTTCGATCTTTTATTACTATTATTGATTTTGACAATAAGAATATTTCTGCCTATCCTCATGAATCCGATAATACTATGTTATTTCCTCTGATTTTATTGATTCTGTTTACTTTCTTCATTGGAATCATAGGAATTCCATTCAATCAAGAAGGAATAGCTTTGGATATATTAACGAAATGGTTAACCTCATCTATGAATCTTTTAGATTCAAATTCCGAAAATTCTGTTGACTCGTATGAATTTTTGATAAATGCAACTTTGTCTGTTAGTATAGCTTTTTTTGGAATATTTATAGCTTTTTTGTTTTATAAACCCGCTTATTCATCGTTAAAAAATTTTGACTTAATTAATTTATTTGATAAAAGAGGGCAAAAAAGAATTTTGGGGGACAAGCTGATAAATATTATATATAATTGGTCTGCTAACCGTGGTTATATCGATGCTTTTTACGCAAAATTTTTAATTAAGGGTGTAAGAGGTTTGGCTGAACTAGTTTCATTTTTTGATAGACGAATAATTGATGGAATTCCGAATGGTTTTGGTGTTACAAGCTTTTTTGTAGGTGAGGGTATCAAATATGTAGGGGGCGGGCGAATCTCCTCTTATCTTTTTTGGTATTTTTTTTATGTATCAATTTTATTTCTTTTTTTTGCAAATATTCAATTTTATTTTTAGTTTTATCATTGCATAATCTAGTTTTTTTATCGAGTACATCTATATAAAAAAGTCCTTTGTCTAGAACTGTAATTCTATTAGCAAATTCATTGCTTAAGCTGTTTTTTTTTTGTTCGTTCGTATAAATCCAATAATTGTATAGTTCATCATCATATAAGAATTTTTCTGTTGTAGCCAAAGAAATCTTTCTTTTTATCATTTCCCAGAAAATGGATAAACTAGGTGGATATGTAAAAGAAATTCTTTGTTTTCCATCATTTTGACATGTATAAAAAAAATATTGTGACATTTCATTTCTTACCGCATTTTCAAACCGATTGCTTTTTATATATCGCGTTGGACGATTCCAACGTTTATAGTCGAAAAGAAGAAAAAGAAGGGGTTTTTGAAACCAGAATAGGTTTTTATTTTCTTCTTTAAGTATTTCGAACTTCGAAATATCTTGATTCCCAGAATAAGAAGTTGGGTTATTTTTATAGTATGCTTCTTTTAAGTGCAAGTGAAATTCATCCTTTGTTTTGTCCTTTCCATTCACTCGGATCTTTCCCATTTCATCCATTTTTATTTTGTCCGGATCCTTCTTTTCTTCCGAAAAAAGGGAAGGAGAAGGATCTTCTTCGGTGAATCCCTCTTCTTCCTGTTTAGTCTCCTTCGTTTCGGAAGTTTTTTCTATTTCTACATCTGTTTCTTCCTCACTTTCTTTCGTTTCTGGAGTTTCGTTCAGTTTCTTAGTAAAAATAGGTGACGGCATTCTGCCTAAATAGTAGACACAGGTAATAAAGAAGAGAATACTAAAGATTCGAGCCATAGAATTTCTCAATTCTGACACAAGGTACTTATTAGATCTAATAGAATGATTTTGCTGTATCCAGACTAATACCAATCCAACCCATTTCATGAATAAAATGTGACCAATTAACCAACCAACAAAACTACTTGTTACAAATAGCATCTTGTTGTTGCATCGAAACATATAAATGTTGACTAATCGGGCTAACATTGAACTTGGTAAAATGAAATAGTTGAATAATTGAAAAATGAGATTATTCAGGAATACACATTGAATGCTGAGATTACGCATTGAATTTCTGCTAGTCGATCCATAATCAAAAAAGTGTTTGTGATTGTTCCAGAAGAAATGAAACAAAAGATAGGGTAGAGCTAGGACAGTTATTGTATGAGGTCTACCCAATGCTAGATGCAGGGGCGTATAATAGATCGATATGAACATCATGAGCTGTCCCATAATAAAACCAGTTGTTGCTGATACCTTCTTCTCGATTCCTTCTTCTCCTTCTTCCATAACCTGAGTTCGGAGAAGGAAGAGATAAGAGGGCCCTATGGAGAATGTGGTCAGAAATCCATAATAGAGTCCGACCACAACGACCGAATTGATTATCTTCATGCATAAGGATACTAGATTACCTAGTAGAAAAGATTGAAAAATCATCACAAACCTCCCTTTTTCTTTTGTATTGCAATTTCTGGATTATTATATGATGATTTTTTAACTTTCCATATATAGGAAAGAGATAGACTAGAACCCACATCTCTTATGTTGATGACACCAAAGGGATATTAAATGAATGGAATTGGGATATGGATGGAATATAATGAAATAGAGCCACTTTGAGGTTCCCTATTAAATGAGGCATGGAAGGGAGCCACTACGAAGAAGTTCCGGGAGTTACGAAAGAAGCTTCGAGCTCATATTGGTCATGGTTTGAGAACGGGAATGGAACTCTATCAGATCGAGTCTCCCGTTGTTCCTCAGTAGCTCAGTGGTCATTCTACTATTAAATTAAATTTTCAGATTTTTAATCTTGGTTTTAAAGGTTTTAAATCATGGTTTTATGATGGATTTTTAGGTTTTTAACATACTAACCTACTATATAATGATTATTTCAAGTAGAGATGTTTATGAGGTTGTTTTATAATCTTAAACTAAAATTTCAAATTATAATCCTTACTTTAAAGTTGCTGGAATTTTATGTTATAAACTAGATTTTCATGATTTTAACATATAGACTTATAGTTGAACTATTGAATTATTAACTTTGACTATTGTGAGTAATTTAAAAGCATTATTTCAAAGGTTTAAGGGGTTTTAAAGTAAGTTAGTATTGCTGTAAATTATATCGCTTGGGTATTGATTGGATTATTATTGTTTGGTTTAGGAGAGGACTTTGTAGAAGACAATTTTTAGTTCCTAAAGTGGCCAACCAACTCGTTTACTCAAGGTACGTACAAGGATACGAAAACCTTGACTTTAGAAGCATGTTTAAGGACTTGGAAAACCTTAGAATCATGTTAGGAAACTTGTGGATTGGTTGGAATTGTATGGTAGTAAGTTTGATTGGTGAATAATGTGATGATTGTTTTTGTTTCATGTATGAGAATTGCGTATTAATTTATCTTGTAAGCATTATTTATGCATTAACTTGCAAGATGAGCTTAGAAGAAAAGGTACGTGAATATGTGGAATAAATTATTTTATTACTCGTTCATGATTAATGAAATGGAATGAGTAAAGGGAGATTTAAAGTCTTATAAGACGAGGTCGAGGATTTGAGGTGCCTTATCCACTTAAGGTGTTTATACACCGAGGTAGTTAAAGGATTCAATACTAAATATTGTTTGTCACTAATAAATCAAGAATTGAATTAGAAATTTGAATTGTTTGAATGATTGATGTATGTTGGTTGTATTGTTTTGCATTGAGTCATCACCAAGTTTAAACTGGAAAATCACGTAAAGTGCAAGAAGGATGAGCAATAAAACTCTGGATTTGTGCACATCTGGATTATTGACAATCAATGGTTGGGGTTCACGGGGTATTAGCTGTGTACTTTGTAGAGGCTGTCTTATCCGTCTTGTTTACAAATGTTTTCTTTAAATTATAAGGAGTTAGATGAGATCTCATACTAGCTATGGCCACGGAGTCGCGCCCGTCTGCCATTGGATGTTTATTAATGTTTCCGAAAGGAGGCATAGGGTTTTCTTTTATTAATGTTCTGAAATGGAGCATAAGGGGGACAACCTGGTCTATTGCTTAATCCAATCAGTGAATGAAATGAATTATTTATTATTAATTGGGGAAGTCTTAGTAATGTTAATAGTTGAGACATGTGCCTGAGTAAGTAATTAAATTTTGTGTGTTGATTGCTTATTAGTAGTATGCTAGGAATTCTTTGTTATATTTCGTAACTTGTATGTACTCAGTGTTGCTGATTGCGTGCTTTTGTATGTCTTTTTCTTGGTCATGGTCTTTGCCTTTTCAATGACCCTGTAATGATCCAATTTTTACACTTGTAATATTAGGGAGTAGATTAATCACAGGTTTATACATAATCAGAACTTGCATCAAGGTGGTGGGATTTTGAGTGGAGTGTTAAATATTTTCACAGTTTATTGCAACTCTTAAGTTGGATTTATTTTAACTCTGATTTGGTTTATTTACTACTTTTGATTGGGTTTGAATCAGGGCCGTAATGGTTCCAGCTAGTAAGACTAAATTTTGTTTTGATTATTGGTTTTGGAAAATTATTTATAACTGAGTTAGTTTTCCGCTGCTAAATTATGAACTAGCCTTAACGTTTGAACACATGGCGGTAGCACGTCAGTAATTCTCTTGCAGATTGTTAAAGGTATTTACAGGTTTTTAAAGAGAGAATTATTGGGGTGTTATAGAATATTACTTTGAAAAAATGTACAAAAATGGAGAGTTGTACAATGATGAGGAGTTTGGCAAAATTGTCATCAAACCATGGCAATTATTAACAAATAAACAACATTTGAGAGATGTTGTGAGGGATTACTGCATACAAAGTGGGTTTTTAGTAGTTGTGCTCAAGGCATCTAATTTGAGGTGGACAGTTAAATGTTCTGCAAGTAACTGTGAGTGGAGGCTGCATGCATCTAGGCTTCCTAATGGTGTCACATGGGAAATCAAGTCCATACAGAACATGGAGCACACTTGTTCTGGTTTAGAGGTGAAGAATCCTATGGTGTCTACCAAGTGGGCTACAAGAGTGTTGTTGGAAGATATCAGAGCCAACAATGATATCCCTGCCAAATCATTGAATCAGTTACTCTGGCAAAGATATGGAGTACAAATGTCTGCAAGTACTCTATACAGGATGAGGTCAAAGGCTCTAAGGGATTCTAATGGGGGTCATGACATCTTATATGCCCAGCTTCCTGACTATTGTGAAATGGTGAGATCAACAAACCTAGGTTCTTCTGCATTCTATGCTTGGACACCTCAAGATCATATTGACATGATTCCACAGTTCCTAAGTATCTTCATATCATTCAAAGGTTGTATAGATGGGTTGCTAGCTGGCTATAGGAGCTTCATAGGTGTGGATGGGGCTCACTTAAAGGGGAATTATGGTGGTGTCCTATTATCTACAGTAGCATTGGATGCAAACAATGAGCTATTCCCCTTTGCTTGGGCAATTGTATCAGTTGAGGACACAGATAATTGGAACCTCTTTGTGTGGCATTTGAAGAACTTTCTCAAAGACAGTGGGAGAGGTGATGAGTGGTGCATTATCTCAGACAGACAGAAGGTATGAAACTTAGCCTCAATTTTATTATTTAACTTCCTTGAGCATTTCTTTGTCTTACATCTATCTTTTTTTGTGTAGGGTATTGATGCTGCATTAACTGAATTATGGCCAAAGGCTTGAAGAAGATATTGCTACAAGCACTTGGTAAAGAATTGGAAGAAACCATTCCCTGGTCCTTTGATGTTTAGCCTGTTCTGGTGGGCTTGTGGGGCCTATTCTAAGTTCACATTCAAGAAAGCCATGGAACAGCTGCAGAAGGTTAATCCAGTTGCTTTGATATGCTTGTTTAAAGTTGGGGACCAATCAACATGGACCAAGCACAAATTCAATGAGGCTATCAAATGTGATGTAAACAAAAGCAACTTTGTGGAAAGCTTTAATGCCACATTGGGTACGGACAGAGCAAGACCTATTTTGACTTTCTTAGAAGGTAACATATTCTTTGTTATGTACATGTAATGTGTCTATATTGGTGAATGTAGCATTAACATTTGTGGTGATTAATGTTAGGATTTAGGAGAACAACAATGGTTAGGATGTGAACTAGTAAGCAAGCTTCTGCAAACTGGATAGATGATGATATATGTCCAAGCATCAAGGCTAGACTTAAAGTGATAACTCAAGAGTCCAGGTGTTGCAAGGCATACCCTAATGCTGATGGGTATGAGGTCACTGATGGAAAATCAGTGCTCCTTGTCAGTTTTGCTAAAAAAGGGTGCCTATGTTGGGTATGGAAGATTTTTGGAATTCCTTGCAGGCATGGCATGAGAGCCATCCTGCATGCAAGGCTTGATCCAAAACAGTTTGTACATGAATGGTACTCTGTGAGAAGGTACAAAGCTGCATATGCTGGTGGAATCAACTCTATCCCTAACAGTGATCAATGGTCAGACTTTGACATGCCTAAAATTGAACCTCCTGCCATGAAAAGAGGAGTTGGCAGGCCTTGTAAAGAGAGAAGAAGGGATGAAGATGAAGAAAGGAAGGGCAAGAGAAGCAAAACCATTAAGTGCAGCAACTGTCAATTCTATGGGCACAACTCAACAACATGTAAAGGAGGCCCTACTGCAAAACAAGTTGCTGCTGCTTTTTCCTCTACAAAGGGTAAAGAGAAGCAAGCTGTTGTTGCTTCTGCTGCTGCAAAGGATAAAGGCTCTACTGCTTTAGCTTCTGCAAAGGCTAAAGGCAAAGGACCCATGTCTTATTCACTGCCTGCTCCAAAAATGAGGAAGCTTAGTGGAATTGGGTTCTCAACCCAGCCTCAGTAGATGAATGTGTTGGTTGTAATTAGCATAAGTAAATAGCACTAAAAACTGATTTTTTTGGGTATTTGAATTAGTTTATTTTGGGTATTTTGGGGGGAACAGGGCATCTTATGGAAATAGCACTAGAAACTGATTTTTTTTGGGAATTATCAATTTGGATTGTGAACAATTGCTTAAGTTTTAATCTCCAAGTATTGTTCCTTTATGTTTATACTGTGTCCAGCCATGATTTATTATAGTTCATTGATACAGTTGAATAACAGAGCAACAAAACAAAAGAAATTGAATTTGAACAAAGTTCTGATTTTTATTTAATCCAGATGATCAGTACATTATTCAACTACTTAGATTGTTAAGGACTAAGTACAAACATCCCAATTGCCCTTACATGAAACCCTAATTTCAACTAATTTCCCCCAAATTATCTTTCTAGGGTTTACCAATTCATTCACTTAATTAAATCAAATTAAAAACATCCAATTGTAATCTTCATCGATATCATCTACTTGCCAAAGCCATCGAAATAACCTTCATCATTGACCTCATCAACAATCCTCACAATATTTTCTTCAGAAACCCATGCAAAAAAGTGACAGCTACTGCATTTGTAGTAGGGCCTGTCTGGATTAGAGCGTGTGTCAGAAAAACGCACATCTAGAAATCGCTTAAATGAACAGTCGCAGTAGCAAAGCTTGATTGCTCGAGCTCTTCCCATGGTGGCTGCGTAAAATTGGATGACGAAGAAGACAACAATGGAGGAAGTTGGGGGAATTAAGGGATAAAGGGTTTTTATAACCTGTTGTCTAACTTTTGGGGGGAAAAAGTTAACCATGGTTAACTTTATTTATGATATTTATGTTAAAACACCATCATTAATGTCATCATTAGGAGAAAAAAGATAAGTAATGTCATTTTGTATAATCCAAAAAAAGGGGGTTACCGTTGGTGCGTAGCAGAAGTTGGGGGTCACCGTTGAGAATATCCCTTTTTTAAATAATAAAAGTGAAATAATAAAGTGGTGCAGAAATCAATGCATAAAGTTGTGAGAGGAGATAAATTAAAATGTTAATCTAAGAGATTAACCTGGGCTCCCTCGGTTTTTAATGCTTAGATACTTCGTAAAAAAAATGTAAAAGCAAAATTTGATAAAACCTCTAATAGTTAGCAATTTTTTTATCTATAAAAAAAATTCTATTTTATTATCTTATTGATCTTATGTATTATTTAATAAAATTCTATTTTATTATCTTATTTATTTTATGTATTATAATTTAATCTTATTTTTTTTTTATGAATTTTATGTATTAGATGTTGTTTTATATCTCAAATTAGAATAGGTATCAAAATTTATTTTTTATGTTTGATTTTTGATACATATACATAGCAATTTTTTTTTTTTTTTATATTTAAAAATTAATAAGTTATTGTTTTTGAACTTACCGTGCGTGGCACGGGTCCTAAAATTAGAATAGATAATCTCTTCACCAATGAAGTAGATAAGTAGATGGTTTAAAAAAAAAGTAGATAAGTAGATATATAATCTCTTCACATTTAAAACTTTCAAAAGTCAATAAATTAAATAGTTTCTCATTTGAGTTAATTATTCCCCTAATTTTAATTCAGTCTATAGGGCATCTTTAATTTTGACGACGAAGTTGCAAAAATGGAAATATACTCCGTATCTAAAGTCCATAATTTTTCTTTTTAATGTACTCGTATATACGAAATTATTGAGTTTTTATTTAAATGTTCTCGTATATACGGAATGATAAGAGCCACATATAAGAATTTATGAAAACTCAATTAACAAAATAGGTCAAAATATTTTAGGAAAAATTTTCAAAAATAATACGACCTTTCAGCGGTCCGCCAAAAATAAGTCAACCTTTTGATTATTTCTGAATAATACGACCTTTTAATGGTGTCCGCTTTAAACAAGTTATTTTACCTACAACCTGAATAACCGGTAATAAATTAATTTAATAATGTAATTAACTCTTAATAACAACTTTAATTATCAATTATTAATAATTAATAATTTTAAAAAAAATTCTTAAAAATAAAAAATGAAAAAAACCACCATCAGCTCAACCTCCACCAGAAAACACCCACATCCCCTCCCTTTCCTCCGCCAGAAACTCCTGAGCACCATCTCGCCGTTCCCCCGCCCGCAGAAAACGCCGGCAACCCTTCCACCATCACGTAAAACTCCCCTCTCCCCTAACCGCATCCCCTGATTCCAGCCACCCCCTCCCTTATTCTGAATCATCTCCATCATCTTCCAACGAGACTCCATTGAATCCGCTTTCACCGGAATTTCTCTCTCCTCGCCATCTTCCTCCGCCATTTGATGATAATTTGCGACATAATTTTACAAATTGGTGCAACTGTAAACCCTAGGGATTTTGCGAAATTTGGGATCGAAAAAATGAATTCAAGTGAGGGAAGGGAGGAGGTGGCTGGAATCGAGGGTTGTGGGAGTTTTACTGGATGGGGGAGGACTGCCGGCGTGGGCTATCGACGTTTCTGATGCCGGCCACAGTGAGATCGATTTGGAAGATGACAAAGAAACGTACCATCGTCGAGGACATGGGAGTTGTTGAGCTTGACACCATTAATGGCGACATCGTCATCGAAATTAAAGGAAGTAATGTAAAAAGAGTTGTCAGGGAAGAGAGTAGGAGTTTGGGCACCATAAGAGAGAGATGGGAGATCGGCAAAGGAGTAAAAGCGAGGGATAAAGTGGAGGTGGGAGGTGAAGAAAGGGTTTGGTGGCAGCGAACAACGCTGGAGGAAGGAGGGATGTCGTTTTTGTGGTGATGAAGGCTGGCAGACGGTGATGTGAAGGCGGCCAAATTGGTGGTTTTTAGTTGAGCTGGGCAAAAAATGGCGGTTGGTGGGTGCAGCTTGGTGGTACTCCTGCCGGAAATTATGGAAGGGGGAAGGGGAAAGAGAAAGGGAAGGGAGTTTTTTTATTTAAAATAAAAATAAAAAAAAATTAAATTTCTAACGAATAAGATAATGGCACGTGTCCTATACAACTTGTTAAATAGGTCACTAACCGGTTATAACTTGTTATAGAGGATAAGCCCCAAAGGTCGTATTATTCAGAAATAATCAAAAGGTTGACTTATTATTGGTGGACCGCTGAAAGGTCGTATTATTTTTGACAATTTTTCCAATATTTTATTGAAAAACTTTGATTTTTTAATTTTAAATCGTGTATCGCATGAGTATTAATCTAGTATAATTATAAATAATTAAAACATCGTCAATAAAAGTATAAAACAGTGCATATAGGTGTCCTAAAATGAGTGTTATTAGAGCTGTCAATTCAGGTAAACAGGTCGGGTTAGTATGGGTTAGGTCAGTTCGGGTCGGGTCAATTCAGGTTAATGTCGTAACCTATGTGGGTCGGGTCATACTCGAGTCAGGTCATGCCGGGTCATACATCTTTTCGGGTTTGGGTCAGGTTTAAGTCGGGTCAATAACAAGTTGGGTTACATTCGGGTTGGGTGAATAATAGGTCGGGTTAATTCGGGTTTTAACGGATTAAAGCGAGTTAGAGTCATTCTCGGGTTCGAGTCGGGTTCGGTTCAAGTCAATAATTTGCGGGTTATAATCAAGTCGGGTCATATTCAGGTTTGGGTCTCAAATATTGGGTTAATCCGAGTCTTGGGTTGATTTCAGGTCGAGTCATATCGAGTTCGGGTACTTTTTTTAGGTTGGTTTGTTAACAGTTCATGTATTGACGTTCACGTTTAATCATTATCAATTTCTTCATTTATTATAAGAGAAATAATTTCAGATAAGTTCATATACGGGCTAATAAGTTTAAACTACATGTTTTTTTTTTCTTACTTATTTTAGGATAATAATTTCATATAAGTTTTGGTTCGAACTAATGAGTTCATATAAATTTAAGATAAGACCTCAAAAACGTTCAAGTGTGCTGCCTGCCTCAAATTTTTTTTTTTTTTTAATTAATTTTTTTTTTATATTACTGTCTTTTTTAGAATTCTAGTTTAAGCTCTTAACTTTGTTTAGATGCTTGTTCAGAATTCTTTATTATTAGCTTTGTGATGATTCGGATTACAATCCTTCTCAATTAACTAGCTTCATTGAGGGAAACATTTTAAAGCATTAATGTGCTAAACTACATTAGTATCTATATTAGATAAGAGTTAAGAGTTAAGAGTTAAGATATGTGTGTGGTGTGGGAAAGTTGATTTAAGGAATCAATGTGTAAGCAATGTTAAAGATAGATTTGTCAATTTGAGTGTTTGGGTCGAGTTAGCTCAGTTCGGATCAATTTGAGTTAATTGCATTACTATTCAGGTCAGGTTACATCAGGTTTTGGTCGGGTTAAAAACAGGTCGGGTTGAATTCGAGTCGGATTAGTAACAGGTCGGGTTGAATCCAGGTCAGGTTGAATTCGGGTGAGATTAGTAACAGGTCGGGTTGATTTCGGGTTTCAACGGGTTTGGGTCAATCATGAGTTCGGGTCGGGTTCGGTTTAGGTCAATAATTGACGGGTTATGTTCGGGTATCAGGTCATCTCAGGTCAGGTCATGTTCGGGTTTGAGTCATGAATCACAAGGTTAACTCTAGTCTCGGGTTGGTTTCAAGTCGGGTCATATCGGGTTCGGGTCACCAATTTTTCGGGTTCAAATAGGTCAGGTCATGATCGAATTCGGGTAAAATTTTCGGGTCGGGTCAGCTTTTGACAACTCTAAGTATTATACATAATTTTTGAATTAAAAATCCGCTTAAGGTCATAAATTTTTGGGTTACAAAAAAGTAAAGAACTTAATTTTTTAGAGTGATTTAACGGAGTATTTGAGTTACAGATTTTAATAACAAGACTTTTTGTCATCTCCCTCACTCGAAAATTAGTGTATTCAAGTATTTAAAATGTGAAAGGTTGTCAAATGCAATTATACTTCTAACACGAATTACAAAGCCTTGCAAGTAAGCGGGAATCTGTACATATCCGATCCAGATACATACATGCTGATTAGTAGTCTACTGCTATATACAGAAATTACGTTCTAACTATCCTTGCATCTTCAAGAGCAATGCTAACAAAAAATATTATACGTGACGTACAAGCAGCATACATACTACATACACGAGATGCAGCAAAAATGGTGTTATATACAGTGAATAAGACGCTCAGGGATTTCCCGCATTTGACACAAAAGGCACCAGCCTTTTGTGATCCTTCTTCCTTCCAATAGCACAGTTATCCAGAACCCTTCCCATAATCAACCGTGTATTCTGCAAGGCAACTTCCTTAGGGGGCATTCCTGATTCTACTGCTCCCCCTTGCCCATGAGACATTAAAGCTGTTCCATATCCTGAACCCAGCAGATATGGTAGGGGTCCACTACGAGCCTTAAATGAGGTTTGAGGTGCAAGCTGCTTTTCTTCAGCCCCAACTTGGCCATTCTCATAACCACCAGGCTCGTGCAAATGGGAACCACTTAAAGAGCTGCAACTTTGCAAAAGGGCTTCCAATACACTAAGTGCGTCACACCCCAAAGAGCTTTCCACCAACTGGGACACAATTGCATACATATGCGGATTTTGGGCAGCATCAACTGGAGTATGCTGTAGTAGTTCTTTCAGCAAAAGCAGAATCACACGTTGATATTCAACACGGCCTCTCTCTAGTAATCTTAGCAGATGACCAAAAGCTAATGCCGAGTGTTTTGGGAACCACTCATTGCACAATAATGGAGCTATGCAGGCAAGTAAATTGTTTATAGTCTTGAACTCACCTTGCGAGTATGCCAAAAATACTGTGGCCAACCCCTCAAGGGATTTTACCCGACACCAGTGAGCGATGTTGGCAGCAACAGAGCAAGCTTTCTGATACTGCTGATGGAGAGGTGAGGCGAGCCCAATGGGATCCTTGCTGAGCTGTAAACACAGCCAGGGTAGCAAGCCAGTAATATGCATGAGAAGCCTCGTTCCTGGATCCCCAAAAATAGAATCACATGACGGGAATGTGATGCGTGAGAGGACCTCAATAGAAACGCCATGGCTAACAGTTGACATGAGCCCTTTCAGAACAAGAGGCTGCACACCTTCAAAAGCAGGAACCTTCCCACCGAGATCAACACCTGTCCTTGACTCCATGTGCTGGAAATCCCCCACCTCAGATACACTAGTATCCAGCTCATCACGAGGCATGCTAGATAGGAGAACATTTTCCGATGTTCTTTCCCAAAAGGACAAACGATCTATCACACGCAAGAAAAGCTCGAGCACCTGGCAATAAACATGCACAAAGTCTGTGTGCATCATCGCAACACAGCCCCAAAAAAGCTGGGGGAAAAGTATGACCTTTTCAGGTTCCATGTTCTCTACCATCACTTGCAGTGTTAACAGAATCTCCATAATAAAGCCCAGAACTTCAGGCTGAGGATTAGTTAAACACCTGTGCAAGCAACGAAGAAGTGAAACACAAGCATCACTAGTTACCTTTGGCCTCAGTGCTCGGTATATCTGGTGGGACCGGCATGCAAGGTGCCTTGAAGTACACTCCATGGCCCATTTTGACGCTTCTGTTCCCCAAGTCTCCCGAAGGTCTCCTTGGAAAAAAATAGCATCAACCATGCTTTGAACTAGGGCAGACAAAAGTGCTGAACTAGGGACATCAGGCCTTACAACACTAGGGTCCTCATTTTCCCACATCATGCTTCCACGCTTAGACTGCACATACTTAATTAAGCTGACAACCTGCTGTTTGTTCTCTCCATCACTGTTTTCAACTTCATACAGCTCTAAATGCCTTCCAGCCAGTGAGTACAACAAATTAACTAGAAGGTGTTGGCAGTGCTCAAGAACAATATCTTCTGAACTGTCCATTGAAACAAAAGTAACATGAAACAACAAAGGCAAGTGCTCCCTAAAATCTTCATCATTTTCATAGGCAATTTCAGCAAGTAGAATCAAAGCAATGTCTGCTTGAGTAAGCGAATGCTGTTGGTGACCCTGCAAAGCTGACTGAAGCTCTTTTGCATTGACACCATGCATTCCAGAGACACTGAAATGCAAGCCATCGTCACCAGAGTTTGGGGTGTCAATGAAGTAATCTCCACTGTCCCTGGACACATGACGACTGCGTATGCTTCCAGTAGAGCTTCGCACCCCCATCAAAGGCCCTGACATGTTTACTAAAGATGGAAGAAGCTGACCTGAACGGCCAGCAGGAGTTACAGGCACAACATTCATCTCTGAGGGCATAGGACTCAGGGGACCTGAGGCACTGCGCCCAGCCACACCAGCAGTGCGCCAGCTCAGGCTCCCACTAGTGCTCCTCAGAGGGACATCAAGAGAGCCTCGAACAAGCAAAGGTGACATATGTGGTTGGCTGTCAACATTAGATGCAATCTGTGGAGCTGCAGGGCCTTGAGAAAACTCCAATATAACATTCCCATTGACATCAGCCTTGCTGGTGCTAGGCCTAAGAGGCTCAACACTATCCTCAAGCATCCGCTGCGCCAACTGATAAACAAGATGATCTATTGTTCGCTGTGGACAAATCCTTGCCAGGTATAAGCTCACCCTTTTTGCAACTGAGAAATATGTAGCAAAAGCACCACTTATTTCTGCAGAAGCATTGGAATCACAATCTTCTATACCTTTGGTGATTAAGAAGTCCAGAACTGGACTAATGTTCCTATATTTGCTAGCAATTGTACTCCAAAGCTTCTCAATTTCATCAGGAAACTGATCACCGTGCCGCCAAGTAACATAGTACAGACTTTTTAACAAGCGTTCAGTCCAGCCATCCTTCAGTTTCCAGAAATTAAGATTTTCAATCCAGGGTGCCATGCAGGTTAAGACTTGATGTTGAGCAATTATGTCAACAGCATCAAGCTGCCTTTGCATAATTTCCTCGCAAAGAAGCTGACTCAGCTCAGGATGATCCTTGGCAAGTTTGCAGGAAAGCTTATACTGGAATTGTTGGTAAGAATCAGGGAGATTGCCAACAACAGCAGCTCTATAACTTCCTGTGCCCTCCATTCCATCTTCTGCCCATGTACGGACAGAAAGCGTTTCAAGCATCTGCAGGGCATCATCTCGAATTTGTCTAGATGGATCAACAACTTTGTATAAGATTAAGCTCAGCAGTCTCTGAATTTCACATTTGGGTATCTCTTGGCGCATGTAGACTTCAGCCAGAACACTGAAGTAACCATCTGCTATGGCAGCGTCAGAATAATAGCACTGGAATAAAACAACATAAAACAAAATAAATCAGGTCTACATTAGTTCATTGAAAAACCTACATTTTATTTCATAAATGAGTAAATTTTATACAAGAATCACTTACTCAACCCATCACATAATAAAATAAATAAATTAAAATAGCAATAATGCTGAATGTCAGAAAGTATTAGAGAACCTGCTTTGCAGAGAGCTCTAGGAAAGATGAAATGAATATAATTTCAACAATTAGTCTCTTAATCATAAAGTTGTTCTCTCTAGACGTCACAATCTAAATCATGGTCAAGGTAAAATTTAAATATAGATTACTGAATATCAACTGAAAATAGGCTACAAGTTTCCCCAACAAAAATAATACTTCCTCTGTTCCACAAATATTGCAACAAGGATGAAATTACGCATCCCAAAGCACATTTATATGCTAAATATCTATAATTATATAAGAGTAAAAATTATAAAAAGTTGATATTATGAAAGTATTTTACGAGACGAATCTAACAAGACCCCACATGACTATATTTTACTTTACGTATAAATCATAATATGTGGTCAAACAAGTGTGATGAATAGTGTAAAAGTCCAGTTGTTGCAATATTACTAGAATAGAGGAAGTATATACACAATAACGCTAAAAAATTGTGATCATATGTGGAGACACCTCTACTAGTTTTGAGATTAGGGGGGAAAAAGGACCTGATCAATGCAGGCAGGAAAGAGATCCAGATTTGTCAGAAGCAGATTCTTCAATGCCAATTTTGCCAAGGAAACACGAAGGTGGCCACCTTTGTGTCTATCACGCCCTGTACCTCGCCCACCATCACCAGTGTACTTAGAATAAGATGGAGTCCTCGGGTCTGCAGGAGAGTAACCAAAAGGAGCCCTAGGTGCAGGCTCAATAAATAAACTATTTATCCAGGATATTACTCTGCCACTCATTTTCCTGGCATTGTCGTCAAAGCAAGGTCCATACAAGAGTGAGGCCACAGCATTCATGGATGCCCATTGTATAGCCTCAACTTGCTCATTCAGCTCCTTATCAAATGAAAGTTTATCCACAGAATCCTTTGAGCGACTATGTTGAGAAGCTTTATACCTTTCTAGTTCACGGCGGTAATCACTGATTCCATCTTGATTCCAAGCACAGCCCACATCATCACTCCAAGAAAGAAGTAGATCAAACAATCGTTTCCTAGTTCTAAGATCAAACTTTTCAGATTTTGATTCAACAAATTCAGGAGCAAGATATCTTAGGACAGTGGCAAGAGCAAAGCGAAGGGGTTGTACATCTTGAAAACTCTCTAAAGATGCAGTCAAAATATGTCGATGTGTCTCTTCAATGAACTTTAAGTAGTGAAGGCGGAAAACTGGTTTCCGATTGAGCATACCAGGCCAAATTTTCTCTGCCACAGTTCGATAAATATTTGCGATGTGAGTGCGTAACTCTTCACGGCGAGACTTTTGACTCTGCATACAAATGACTAATTTGTCATATCCCTCATTACTTATAAAAAAATTCAAAGATAATTTAACAAAGAGATATTTCAAAAGTTCATAATCCAGGAGGGAACCACTCAATTAAATCACAATAAACACAGTTTCAGATCTAACATAAACATTTAAAATAGAGTAAACTGCAGGACACTATACTGGAAAAAAAATGTGTCAAGGCACCAAAATGGAATTAGCAATCATGTGGAGCACAACATTAATATTTTGCCTAACTTTGAGGCTTGAAAGTAAATTCGTTCAAGAAACAATACGGTATTAAGAGGACCAAGAGTGCTCTTCAGAGCAACCAAAGCAAAAAAATGCATGCCAATCACAGTAAATATCACGCCTAGCTAAGAAAACCGCCACTCTATCCCACATAGGTTTCTTGAAATCCAGTCAATACTTTCGATTCAAGACAGCCTGGATACAGGTAACCTGACATAGAGATTATCTATTTCTCTCTCCCAAAACTGAAACAATGCACCTAGATATGCTTTATAACAGAGCTTGAACAAACCCGAATGACACCCAAAATATAACAGAGTACAGCAGCTCACAATGCAAAATGACCCGATTCCCCAACTCCTCACATTAATTTTTGAGTGGGATCTTTCTCTTCAAATTTTTCAAACATAGACAAAGAGCACAACTGCACAAACACTAGGTGAAGATAGCAAGAATAGTAATAAGCATATCAACATCGCATTGCATTTCATCCTCAGAAGCTTACATCAATATATATGTGCGTACGAAAAAAAAATAAAAGAAACTGTAGTATCTCACCCCAATAACTCAATTCATTCTAAATGCAGAGGATCACAATTTTACATGCAAAACCATCAATTTACATTCAAACTAAAACAGTCCAGTTTAAACTATAGCTAAATTCAAGTTTCCATTAATCAGAAACCATACCTTCCATTTGGGCTTTCCTTCTGTTTCAAGAGAAACCTCGTCAATGAAAGATGCAAGCTCCCCAAACATAGTTTCACATACTTCCAGATGAGAATGACCAAGAGCCATTGTAGCTGCATTCTATAACAAGGGACGGAAATCGACTCAACACTTTGGTCAACAGCTAATTCATAAACTATATAATAAAAAATAATAATAATAAAAAAAAAATTAAAAAAAAAAAAAAAAAACACTTGCATGTGTAGATAGTACTCTCAAAATTAACTCACTAGAAACAATAGCAGCAAGCCATTTTGTCATCTCTATAAGCTACCAAATCACTATTAATTTTTCAGGAAATGTTATTAATATCTTTTTTATAAGAAAACATAAAACTTTATATTATGACATAAGTTTACACAAGCTTGACTAAATTAAATAAATGGATCGATACAAACCCAACCTGAAATTAAATGGATTAGGTTACGGTCAAGAATTGAACTTGAAAATGACTTGTGTAACCTGAACCTTCAAAAACAGATGAGGTTCGGGTTTAGGAATTGAACCCAAAAACTTAAATCAGATTAGGTTTGGGTTGGGAATAATGAAAACCCATTTAGAGCTGATAACCCGTTAAGAGCTGATTTGAACACGAATTTGTGACCCAAACTGACCTCGCCAGCCTACTATGATCATTGACGGACTAGGTGGACTATAACGCAACTATGGTGCATAGGTGCCTGAACAACAGCTAATCACCTTGGTATATGCAGAGAACATTAACAATATACTGCATAACAACTAACAGAGCCGCCAACACTTTTAGTAATCCAATGCGATTATTAGCCAGGCTTGTTAAGGACTTGAGTTGGACTCGAAAAGACAATCCCTATCCCGCCAGGTAAATCAACACAAACAAATCTGAAAGTTGTTGAACATAACTTGCTAAATTTGAGCACCTAACCCAAGAGCGAACACCTAATTTCTCCCACCTACTAAGTCAACTCCCAACAGGCCATATGATTACTTCTTCCAGCCAATAAAAAAAATAAATAAATAAAGAGGAGACATCCAGCTTGTCTGACCGTACACTCAAATGAACCATCAGACATGCTTTTTCACATGGATAAAATAATTCAGATAGCACATCAAGAGACTAGAATAAAATGTTAAAGGCACAGTTAACTTCATACATCAAGCCCTATAATGTAAATGCCTATTATCAAACAGGTCAAGAGCGCAATTCAAAATAGAACTTTGTTTGTGTGTGCCTAGATTCAAAAGAAGCTTCAAATTATATGCACTTACTACTTGAGCTTCAGATCCAGATTTTAGTGATGGAAAAATAAGTCTGAAAAGCTCTTTTGTTGCTCCAAAACTCGCAGCCTCCCTGGCGTCAGGAGGACATGAACAAGCAAACATTGCATACATGAGCCATTGATCCAACTTGTTATCTGCATCTTGTGATTGATTAGCCCTGCCACCTAACTCAACAGGTGTAATATATGCAAGACGTCGAATAACCTCAGACCTGGGATAACATATTGCATTTCCCTATCAGTATTTGATCTGAGATTAAAATATCCATTAAGATAGTTAAACCTAGGCATATTGAAAAGAGAATTAATTGAGCACATAGTTTTTTAATTAGTAACTATAATAGGAACAGTAATACAAGCAAGTAGATATAAGCCTATAAGTAATCTCATTGAGAAAGTATACCGCCTAGATATAACAAGAAACCAATAGTTGCAGGAATCTCATGTGGTAGCTAGCTACTTATCAAAAACTTACCCAGCAAATGTAAAAAGGAAAGAAAAAATATATATATAATCTAATAAAATTTTCAATCAAGAAATACATTTTAAAACAAAATGTATAAAACTTGATATTTTTCTAAGGTGTTATTATAAATTGGAGAGTTCTACATGAACGTTAGAACAGATTATACAGTAGCTTTAACTATGGAACAGATTATATTATGACCTCTAAGATAAATTAGAACATACATTTTCATTGGCCAATACTCTCTAAAGCTTTTGTTTTTATAGCTCCAATTTTAAATATGGTTGAACATATCACACTGCCAAAAGTTCAAAATCTTTGACCACAAAAGGTCAAATGTGGTCTACTTCCTCCGTTTCTTTTTAGTTGACACGTTTCTTTGTCACGTTTGCCAATGCACAACTTCAATCATTAATATCTTTAATTACCGATAAACAAAAATTATACAAAGTTGATATAATGAAAAGATATATCGGGCCGAATCTAACAAGATCTCACACGACTATTATTTTCATTACGTATAAAGCACAAAACACGGTCAAAGGGGAGTGAGTGAATAGTGCTAAAGTCAAACCGTGTCAACTAAAAAAAAACAGAGGTAGTATTATTTAGCAACAGAAATGATATTCAGATTTGTAACCTCTAAATATTTTATTATATACATATTCAAAAAAGTCAGTAATCAACATCAGCCACTCAAAAAGTTGCTTACTTCGCTTCCTGAACAGATCTTGGGCAAAGCTCAGAAGCGTATTTCACAAGCTCACTTAGGCATCTAGCCCATCTATTCTTATCGGGACTTTCAAAAAGAATAGACTGGATGGTAACATCAAGTGGAATTGCATCACATTCACGTCTCATATCAAATGGGCGCCCACAATCCCAATAACAGCTCTGGACAATGTCATCCTGTCATAAAGTAGATAAACTTATAAAAATTGAGCAAGACTGAATCTCATAGTGTGGAAGAAATGAAATCAGACAGGGAAAAAAAAAATACCCACCCCGTTTTCCTCAAGGACATCAATTATGAATATAGGTTCAGCTTCATTCCTCAAACTGTGATCTGCTTTTTCATGAACTGCAAGATCACTTATGTCATTCCACAAGGCCTGGACACAGCGTAACAGCTCAAGCGCAGTATGCCTGATCTGACTATCAACAGAACAAAGAAAAATAAGGCCAACAGCATCAATCTCAGAAGCACGAAAATCAACAGCTTCTCCAGAACGATGAACAGAAGGCCTCCTGAAGGCCCCAATTTCTTGGGCCATATGCTTTGTATCTTGTTCATCAAATTCCAGCCTTTCCTCATGTAGACGTAATCTCCAGAAGCGCATCAGTTCTAACAACCGTCCCAATGATGTTTGAATAAGAAGTGGGAACTCGTCAGGAAGACGTAAAATAAAGTTTGCCATTCCTCTCATGACAGCAAATCGGCGATGAGGCAGGGATTTCACGATTCGATTCAGCACTTGCACAGCTTCTTCACGTACACCAGGATCAATACTTATGCCATGCTGAGGAATTATTTCTGTGATCTTATCATTTCGACCAACCTCTTCTATCAGGTCAGGAATACATTTTAGAACTGATCGGAAAAGATAGCCTTGGGATTTCTCCTTGGTCACGGAATCTGTAGAGGTAAACAGAGGAAGTATAAGATAACCAGGAAAAGACCAAAATTTAAGGCACATATAAGGCAACTCTGCAGATGGCTGGTCACACCTAAACAACTAAATTCCTAGACGTTTTGACAGACACGGGTCTTGACAGGTTGAGTTCATCACTTGAGACAGTGTAAAGCTTATAGAGCTAGAAGTCTATTCTAGATGGATCAACTTAACAGGCTTAATGAAGAAACCTCAAAAAGAACTAAAGATTGACACCCAGTACAGTTTTAGTGAAAGGGAGAAATAATTCAGCTCAGCAAACAGGAAACACGAGGTTACAAAACACACACAACAACTGAATTTTAAGAGGAATAGGTGAGAATATTGACTAGAGCATAAAGAACATAATTACCAGTTAATGGTCCATTATAAGTGTACATGGAGTCTATAGATTCAACAAGCATCTTGTATAATATTATATCAAAACGCATGAAGTGTGAAAAAATATAGATTAGATTAGGAAAACTTAGTATACTACACCATTGAAAATGTCACATAGGTCTCTCTCAGTATTTGTGTGTGGGTGTGTGACCTGTGTGTAGGTTGCTCTTGGAGGAGAGAGAGGGAGAGAGAGTATATCCACATGTAGGACTCTGTGTACAGAAATTCCTCTATTATAATAATATCATAGGTTTCCATGACTTGAGAATGATATAAACAGGAAAAAAAAAATTGAAATTGATTTTATACATCTATGAAATTATATTTATGTATTCAACTGTTAAAATATAGTTCCTCCGCTCTTTTTTAGTTGACACGTTTCTTTTATCACGTACCAACACACAATTTTAACGATTAATACCTCTAATTATCAAAATGTAAAAAACTATAAAAAGTTGATATTAATAAAATTCACATTGAAACAATTCAAACAAGATCCCACATGACTATGTTTTATTGTAGCAATAAAACAGAAAAGCTAGTCCAAAGTACAATTTGTGCATAGTGTAAAACGTCAAAACATGCCAACTAAAAAGAACGGAGGAAGTATTTCACTATTTGTTGATAATAAACACATGAAATATCCAGTAAAGATATTGATTAGATCAGAATGTACAATGTATCTTTACTTAACTGATCTAGCTCGTAATTTCATTGTGATTTGCTTCAAAGATAAATTCAATTACTTATTCAACTTAACACTCTAAAACCACAAAAACCAATTAAATTTTATCAAAAAAGCTGTCGGCATCAAGACATCACAACAAATCAATCAACTTCAAATCTACTTTTAACAATTGATAACCAAACAACTACTTATCATGTTTTTCTTAAGATTAATGCACAAATAAGGTAAAAATTTAGTCAAATCAGAAAATCAAATCAGACCGGTAAAGATCAGGTGAGCTGAACATATCCTACATATTAGTTTAGCCCTCATACATCATTTATACTCATGTTGGATAATGCTCTAAGTTATAGTAAAGGCATCCCTTTGGTACATTATCTACAATGGCACTAAATGCACCAGGTGAATACAATGCAAATACTTATACAGTTATACTATATCAAGAAGTGCAGTGAACATAGGCTAGTAGAACCATTAGCATTAATCAGACTAGCATCTCAGTAGAAACAAGGCTTACCAATGGCTGTCCTTGAAGAAGTAAGAAGTGCCTGACTGTAGGTTCGATGGCAAGACCTTATAATAAACTCAATCGCAGCCTTTACCTTTGGAATGTAGTGGCCAATGTCATGACCTGCCATTTAATTATAAGAATTAAGAAAATAAAATCATCATATATTAGGTAATTGACCAGCATAACAGAATAAAAATGCAAAATGCATGTTAACAGTATTTTTCTGCACCAATAATCACCTTGAAAAATTTCCAAACCAACATATTCACTTGAAGGAGACACAACTATTCTGTGCAAAGCACGGAGACCAATAACTTTTGCTTCACTTGAACTGTCTTGCCTTAGCAGCTCCAAAATCATATGATTCATTGCAAAATCAAGATTACTTTCTGCTATAGTCACACAAAAGTCAACAAGTTTGTCATGTTGGACATCTTGTGTAAGCATTCCTTTCCTTAGTATTGTTAGCAATTGCGAGGTGACACTATCCAGATAGTCCCAAACACGATTTGGTGGCTGACCGGGTGCATAAACACTTAAATAAAATCTCACAACACGGTGGAGACAGTCCAAGGCCATGAAGCGATGGTTCTTGTCCTGCAGAGAAAGTAAAACTGTGAGAAGTAGGACCAACAAGTGGAAGATAACAGAGATAGTAATTCAGATAAATAATTACCATAAATCAATAAATCATTCACATCCAAGTGATCCAACAGAGGAATGGACTAACAGAGATATACTATAGAGATAGTAACTACAAGCATTATTTTCCATATCAATAATTACAATAAACTTACGCGCAGAAGTTTGTAAAGCTGCTCCATGTGCGGACCAAAATTAGTTTCGAAAGTCTGAGGCTCTCCGAGGCAAAGAAAAAGAGTCACAAGAGGGTAGCCCACCTGTACCACAATTTATCATTTCAGAAGAGCATGAAAACCAAATAAGTCCTATTATTATATGTCATCAATATTAAAGAAGAAAGTTTCCATCAATAAAGTTTACTAGAAAAGCTTGCAGGAATTCAGAGGAAGGTCATGAGAAATAAAAAAATTCCAGCCAGATATAAAATAATGGGTTACTGTTCCTTTTCCGAATCTTTCACCATTGTGACCCCCCTCTCTGAGCTAATAGAATACATAAACACCAAGATCAATTGGAAAACATACTAGCTGAGAAGCTGACATTGGACTTATTGGAAAAGCATGGCTGTGTAAAAACTCTGGAACAACTAATGGTGAATAAAATGTGAACAAAAAAGCTGCAACATATAAAGTTCTTCAAAAAAAAATAAGGTGGACAAACGGATGATACTGAGCACATATTAGAAAGAAAAGAAGTATATGTTCAGAGGAAAACAGAATCTTTTACTTCCCTAATTAAAGTATGTAGCAGGTTTTTCGCCCATTAAAACAAAAAGAAATTATACATCCAAAACATCAATACCAAACATACATGAAGAAAATTTATCTTTATACTATACCAAATGCCCAATAAAATAAACTTTACTAAAGCAGGAAACAGGTGGTGAGCATTTATGCCCAAAAATTCTCATCATTGCAGCACTAATTCTAAAACAAAGAGCATTGAGGCATTACATACAGCAATATGCTTGCTCTGTTTGTCCATCCAATGGATAAGCTGCCCTCTTATTCGCCCAACTGCTTCATACCAAAGATTCAGTGCTGGTTCCACGCCTAATGGAGGCCAGTGATTTCTTCCACCATCTGCTAGTGGGGCCAAGATATTTGTGAGCATGTTACATAGGGCATAGTGGAGTTCACTTTTCCGTTTGTGTGGAGCACGATTCAAAGGGTTTGCTTTTGCTACAAATGAGGCCGATGCATTCAGTCCACCCTCTGTCTTCACCTGAGTATTGCAACTGGTTATAGTGATGACCTCACAGTTGTGTCAAGTATAATTCAACATACATACCCCAAGTTTCAAGTAACGCATGCCACTAATGATATTTAACGTCTCGCTCCGGGCAACACTAGTGTCAATTCGGCGAGTGTTCAGCTCCATAAAAAAACGCTCAGTTACAGAACTAAACCTACATCAGCAAACAAGGGATATATGTTAAAAAAGTTCAATATATCAAATACTCAATTGATTGCCTGCTACGGCTGCTAGATAATTACTTAAACAACCATCATAACTTAGAGATAGCTATTTCTACAGCCCTAAAAGACATAAAACAAGAATGAAAATTGCTCACAAAATCAACTAAGATCATTCTAAACACTATTCATTAATCTCATATTGACACCCTAGTAAAAAATGATACAATATATCAAAATTAGTCAGCATAAAATATATCAAAGTTATTGACATATATCTCAATAAAGTATCAGCAAGACATTTCAACTTCAAGACAACAGTAATGTGTTCCATCATACTCGAGCACACCTTAAATCTTGGATTTACAAAAACGGCTAAGTTCACGAGTTGGAGATAAGCAGACTCGAACCACTGACATCCGAAACAAAAAAACAATTGTGCAGACAAATAATGGTGAAAATCCAATTATCAATCTCTAAACAGATCATAACCAGTACAGTAGTATAAAGAAAAAAAAAAAGCTCAGAAATCCTTTTACCTTATACGAGATAAAGCACCTAATAGTTGGGCAACATGATCCAAGAGCAGACCCCTCAAATCGACAAGGGATGGATATTCAACCTGGCTTACAACCCTGCAAAAAAATGAAATTGATGAAGGGTCCTATGATGCAATATTACAACAAATATATAATAAATGATCCCTCCCTTCCATGTATATGATTGACTAGGTTTTTAGATGGAATAACCCATTTTGGGTCACATTCATGTCTGGCAATAAAGTACAAGACTCCAAAAGCTAGCTATCCAAATAGAAAGCAAAGCATCTCCATCACTTTTTCAACATTGTGAAACAAGATCACAAAACTCAAAATAACACCAAGGAGGCAAGGACGTTATAGCTACATGCAACAGCATGATAATTAAAAATTAAAACACAACAAAGATACTTCTTAGACTAAACTTGAAAAAGTTAGAAGCCATCTCAACTATATTTACTTTCCTCCCAAATAAATGCTACAAGCATTAATAGTTGCAACACTACTAATAACCAATGATAAGGCCAAGCTTAAAATGATCATTTCCCTAGTAGATAAAATGATAAATACTTTCCAGAATACGGAAAATGAAGATGAACAATATGTCTTCCTCAGAAGCATGGCTTAGTACAGTATCCACAAAGATCTTACCTGTCGGCATTGATTAGCCAGTCAAAAACAAAGTTCTCAAGCCCAGACCAAAGTTTCTCTGCACAGAATTCAAGCTCCAATTATATACCTAAGCAATGTTGAAAGAGCCACAATTTAAAATGAAGAAAAAAATTGCAAAGTAACCTGTAAGTCCTTCTGGCAGACAACACTCCACAAAACGAATACACGCTGAGCAAAATATGCACTCCACTGCAAGCTGAAATGATTGTAGTGCTTAAGCAACACTTAACCAAAGACTTAAAGGAGTTGAGAGTATGTAATAATTGTAAACAAGGAACATTGTTTGATATTCATTCTCCGTTTTACTCAGCATCAAGGTGTCTTAAAAATTTTAGTACACTCTGGATCCCAGTGGAAAAAGGGAGAAAACGCCTAAAACAAGTCACCTACCAGGCTGTCAATTCAACTACCACTATGCTTGTAAAGATCTTCCCGTGGTACTAAGGCTAAGTTCTGTATACCTGAAACCCTGTAATCTGTTCTTATTGGCCTTAAACTAAGCTTATGCTTACTTAGTAGCCCTTCTCTGAAATTTAAATTTTCTTAGATAATTTTTTCATTCGGATAAAAGAATAAGGCCTACAGCCCTACATATATATGAAAAAATTCATTTCATCACTACGTGCTTCTTTTTTGACATGATTTACCTAGTCAGACTCCAAAATCCTGGAGCAATGATTTAAACCCTTCATAAATTCACTTTCCAAAGGAACCTTAAAACTTAAAAGTAAATCTATTCAGACTAGATGTATTTATAAAATATACTCAACAATCACTATGTCCTTCCTTTTATGATTAAACATCAGATCAATACTTAGTATTATGCATCACAGAACCTACGAGACACTGGCACAGTAGAATTCAAGTTGCTAATTAGATGAGCTTTATATTCCAACAACTTGATAAAATAGACAATTACAACTACTTTTGCCAAACTATCTTTTAATGGAAGAAGCAAACCTTTCTCTGAAATGTAGAAGCATCATTTGCACCTTTTGGGGATTCACTGCAAAAATGTGTAGGAAACATATTGCATAAATAGAAGCTAGAGATCCAGCAGGGAGCAATAGTCAAAACTGGTGCTACAACACCCACTGAAGTTATCTTTTATAACAAATTTATTTGCCCAAAAAATTATATAAAATAAAATAAAAACACAGGATTTTTCTCAGGCCACATCTAAAATGTTGTTTGCAAAAATGCAAGCAGAGTAAAATATTACACACATAGTCGAAACCACAGAAGTAATTGGTTGTTCCTGCATGCATGACATTTACCTAAGAAGCAACCCATGTTGAAGCAAACTGTTTTAAAGTGATGATTAAACAACAGCTCACAAAACCAGCTTTCAAATATGCAATGTACAATGCAATTCGCCATGTGAGCAATGAATCAACAACAAAAACAAAAATGTAAAAGAGATATCCAACCAAAATCAAGTTTAAAGCCAAGATAACAGGCCTGACAAGGTCAAGCCTATAGAACGCTAGAGCTTAGAAGTTCCTTCCGACCATTACAAAATCTTATTTTTAGTGTAGACCAATGAACAATTTGCTAAACTCAAGATATAAAAGAACATTTAAGAATGAGACAACATATCTCTGAATAGAAGACAAGACATCTGATTCTAGAACACTTCATGATGAAATAAATTGCAGTCAATAACTGATGATAACAACTAACCTCTCTCTCCACCTAAGAAGAGCTTCCAAGAGAGGCACTGGTGTATGTCGAGCCACCATAGCAAGGGAATCCAGTACTTGGTCATAGGCTGGATCAGATGGACTAAGGTATTGTCCATCCTGCAAAATTTCAACCCGAAAACATCACAAATTAGCAGCAAATCACTGTTGACGCCTCCCTTCAATATATAGACCACATTCTGTTTTTTCACTAAGTTAAGACCAATAATTTGAAGAAAACTGTATCATATTATAATTCTATACCATTCATACAGTGTTTTTAGAATCATTCTGAATAAACTATTTTCATAAAAACAGTCTTCCTTACTGACAGGAAATGATTAAAACATATTATCAGTTTTTCTTCAAAGTTATCGAGGAAGTAGATATTACTTAATGCAAACTAATCAGAACTCAGAAGCAAGGAAACAATAACAAGAGATGTACAACAGCAACGTCACAAATATAAAATATAATCAAACACTCGAAGACTCCCCTATCCTACAATATAAGCAACATTATGCATTGTGAAAAATGTGGTATTACGGCTATCTTAATATCAAAAAAACACTATAAGAGGTCATTAAACCCCTCTCTTCCCCACAGCATAACGAATGTTCAAGCAGTACGAGTATATACATTGCTAATCAGTAACAGTTCTGCCATACAAAGATAGGGTATACACAATTCTCGTATTCAATAAAATGGATCTCCTCTCTGGCTCTCTAGTCTTCTCGAGTTCTAGACAACACGGAGTTCAGCTAAGCTACACTACACTCAAGCTCACCACTCAACAGCAAACATCGGTCGTCATCGCCAAAATCACAACAACAAAGCAAGTAACAACTTAATTCAAATCCACCCGAAATAAACTCATTCCCCAAATTTCAACTAAATGAATTAACTAATCAAATAAGTATAACAAATTATCATAATCCATCAACACATTCATAGTTACAGAACCCCATTAAACAACACACTAATTAAGCAACAAAAACAAATTAAATTCAAATAAATAACATAAAATTGGGTAAAAATCAAACCTGGGCTTGGGCAGTTTCAATTCGACGCCTAGCAAGTGGAAGAAACCGTTGAAGCAGCGCATCCACGATCAATTTTGCAGCACTGCCCGACTTCATTTTCATAAAATTTAACAACTTACATTAAATATTTCTCAATTACTAACACCCCAAAATCTATACTTTAAATTCATCCAAATTTTCGCATCATATATATAAATTCATCACTGAATCGAAAACCCCTTAAAATTGGTGAATTAAAAATTAAATGGTATTGAAGAAATTAAGTTTAGGATGAATTAAGCAGATCAAAAGGGTAGAAGAATAAGGGAAAGAGAAGGTTCGAGAAAATTGTGGCGGCGAAATGGGTGGCGGAAGGTGGATCTAAGTTGGTTTGAGAAGCGCAAATATGGTCGTCAATGATGATGCCACCACCACCGTTGTTTGGTTTTTTATGGGCTTGCTTTTTGAGATAACCACCGTAGTTTAGCTGTTTTCTACAAAGTACTTATTGATGACTAGAGACGAAAATTGCACCTTGGCTAAAATTCTACCAAGTTTTTATTTTTTAAAATGAAAATTGCACCCAAAAAAAAAAAAAGATTTGTTGATAACTAGAAACTTTGGTATGTTCTTTTTAACTTATTTTTGCAAATACAGCAAAAAAAAATAAATAAATACATCTATATGGTGTACAATTAGCCAGTTACGTTCGTCTTCTCTCAAATCTCAGACCTATTATGTCAAATTGAAGGTGATAGAAAATGTACGGTTAGATATATTGGTTAATGGATATATATGTACTATGACTAAGTGAAGCCACATACTATGACTTCCTCCATTAATAACTAGATCTTCCATGAGCAAGTAGCATAACCGTGCAAAATATTTATAATAGTAAAGTTTTCACCTTCTACAAACATATGGGCAACATGCAAAGATTTTGTTAACAGCAATCCATTTCTAAGAGCAATAGCTTCAATTAGGAAGGGGCTACATGACCCTAAAGTGTAAGAGTTACCAGCTAAAAGGGCCAATATGATCACGAATTACCACACTTGTTATCGCAAGTTATTAATAATAGAGCCATCAAAATTTAGTTACAGTATTCTTAGAGAAGGATGGTCCAAATTTACTCAAATTAGCTCTTTAGGAGGAGGGAAAAAGTTATAAATAGAAATATACAAGGAATAATCCATATGAGTCCATGATTGTCATTCAGTAGAAGCACGGATGTCTTTTTGACAGATATTAAGATTTTTATTTTTCCAGATGCTCCATAAAAGACAAACAAGTTTTGATAAAATTTGCAGAAACTAGGTTTTAATGACCTAAAGAGTTTAGAAAGAAAACTTTAATTATCAGCCAACGATAGTTTGACATTTATAGGTCACTAGATTAAGTTCTGTGTAATGCACGGTTGTTAAATAATTATAATGACAATAAATTTTACAAAAAAAAAAAAAAAAAAAAAATTGATATAAAATATTATGTATAGACTCAATATTACGAAGTATTCCTTCCATTTCACTTTGTTAGTCCCATATACTATTTTGGGCGCTTCATAATGATATACCCATATAGAATCTGTTCCAGCCATTATTAGAGGGTGAATAATTTTCATAATCTATGAATGTTTAAAGAGTGAAATAATTCTGATTGGTTAATATATGTGCTAGTGGATTGCTGACATGGAAAATTCTTCCAATCAAGATTTATTATAAGCGAATTAATTACAGTTAATTTCCATAAATAAAACAAATACAACAGGAAAAGACAAAACATTAATTACAAAGTTGCAATCAAATTCCAAATTATTAGGATTCCTCCTTTTCTTATATTAAGTGATTGATTCCAAATGGGACTAACAAAGTGAAACGGATGGAGTATGAAATACATATGAAATAAATAATATAATATGTAATAGTTATAAATTTATAATTTGATATTAAGGAAGTTGATCTTAGATTTTGTATAAAGTAAAAGTCATAATTTAGATAAAAACCTTATTTTTATGTAACACTAAGTTTTTTTTAGTAAGTAATTTTGCAGGGAAATTTTTTTATATTATGTTGCCAAATGTCTCGCTAAATTTCGCCTTTATTATAATGTAATTGATTGATTGATTTTGAAAAAGAAATAAAATAGGAAAAGGAAACAATTAAAAGAAGCTTTTGTTTTAAATTTTCAACTATGCGCATCTTTCTTTACTTGATATAAATCGTTTATGTAAATTAATCTATTGAAATAAACTTTATTCAATGAACACTTTTATTTATGTATTTATTATTATTATTATTATTATTATTATTATTATTATTATTATTATTTACTCAATTATGTTCCTTATAAGCTCCACAATTAAGTTTAGTTGATAATTTAACTTTTATTTAGCAAAATTAATTCGTCAATAAAAAAAATAAAAATTAAAAAAACCATACAGCATGCATCTACAAATGAAATCTAAATTTACAAATACGTAAAATAGAATCAAACAAAGTTTTACTTCATCAAAGCTATGATCATTGAATAGATCTTGCACTATGGTACTGCAGGCGTCAATTGAAGAACGTCTATTTAAACATGTTGTGAATATACTTGGCAATCATAGGAAGTATGATTTGACATTATACGATTAGGAACAAAATAAGTAGGGAGTCGCCAATAAGTTTTTAAGGAACTTGTAAACCGTTAATAAATCATTAAAGGCAACAACGATTTGAATGAAGGTTACATCCATTCATAATCCATGAGATTACTAAGATACGAAGTTGAGTCAAGGTAGTCAACTTCGCTCAAATTGGCCTCTACTGGATTCTTATTGTGAAAAGTATTTCTTGCGATTCAAAAGGCATACAATCAAAGTTCAATTTGCTCCAAACTAATATTATAATACCCCGTATTTTTAGAGTATTTATACGGTATAAAAGTATATATTTTAATTATATAAATATGAGCAGTAAGTATTTATACAAGTATTTAATAAACATCTCAAAAGTATGGATTTTTTTGACAATAACCACTAACAATTGTTGGTGTTTTAGTAATAACCACCAAAAATTTTTTTTGTTTGAAATTTACCGCCTACTTTTTTCCAAAACACTAAAACTTCCCACCACTTCTTGGTGGAAAAGTTTTATCATTTTCTTAAAAATGTAGGTGCTAAGTTTCAAAAAAAAATAAAAAATTATTGGTGGTTATTACTAAAACACCAACAATTGTTGGTGGTTATTGTCAAAAAATAATATTTATTATTATATTTTAAAGCAAGTATTTGAATTTATTTTATTACATAGATTTTATCATGTAAGTATATTCTAGAATATAAACTAAATAATATGATCACCCAAAATTAAGTGAATAAGATGATCATCTTATTTAGTGAATATTCTAGAAAGAATTTAAAGTCATGAAAATAATTTTATGCTAGAGTATCTTTCCAAGTTTCCTAAAATAGTTATCTTTGCATAATCATTGCTTTAATTCTATTTTTATTTTATGACAACTAAATAAGCTTGAGAAGTAAGTCAAGGGATTTTTATGGCAAGCATATGACTAAATGGGAGAGCTATATAAACTATTTAGTCATGAATGTTCAAACTTTGTTGAATTTCAAAATCAAAGTAATCATTTTTTATTTTTGAATTTACAGAAAAAAAAAAAGAAAAAAAGGGGGGGGGGGAGGGGATAATGGCAGCCGGCCACCTTCCCCACCACATCTCGCCACCAGCCACACGGGGCAGCCAGCACAGGCGCTAACCGGCATGCGCCACTACAACCATTGTGATGGTGTTGTGTTATGTCCGATTATTTTCTTATTAAAAAAAAAAAAACTTTTTCTTTCTTCTTTTCTAATTGATTTTCAAATTTTAATTTTATCTAATTTCAAGGTTTATGATGTTAATTTTCATATTTAAATTCATGAAGATTAGTTAATATCTATCATTGAATTTAAAGCGTATTGAATGAGTATTGATATAGTATTGAATTAGTTTATAGGTTTTATTTTAAAAAGGGTTTTAAAGCTCAATAAAATGAGGTTTTAATTTATTTATAAAGCTGGAAATTTATTATAGATTATGTAATTATTGATTAGTAAGTAGTATTGACTATGATTTATATATGATATTAGGAGAGAAGTTTCGAAGGTTATCTCTGGGTATCCTTTGTATTAGTTTAGTAATGGAATCCATTACATTGTAAAACCTTGATCTCAACTCTGCTCTCGAACATGGGGGCTCTGAGGTTTTTAGTATGGTCTCCTTCTTAGAGAAGCAGCCAAATGTATCCACACTTAATTAGGATACTGAATGAGTTTGTATTATCAAGCCCGGGTCGTCTTACTATTCTATCCTTGTTATCTAATGTTCATGACTATTTGTATCCTTAAGAGCTTTATATGTTGTGTTGCCAAAGGCTGTGTGCAATATGTTATTTCCTCCATTCCCCAAGTTATGTGGAATACGGGATACAAAGCCAGCAACAGTACCATATTTTTGGGTATCTCCTACAACATGTTCAAAGGCAAATAGTTGGATTTTAAAACCAGTTGTTTATTGTAATAGTTTAATTTGTAACGTTTGTAACATTGGGGCTCGTAAGGGTTGTTCACCAAACTTACTCCATAGTTTGTAGTTTTTAAATTCGTCTATTAAGCATAAGCATATGTTAAAAAAAAAAAAAAAAAAAAAAAAAAAAAAAAAAAAAAAAAAAAACATAACTTTGATGTAGTGCCTGGCTACCCTCTTGTCAAACAAGAGGTGGACTACATTTGTTAAAATATTACTTTGCCAAACAAGATGATAATCGTACAAGTGTACAACTAACAATTGATCCTAAGATTAAACCAGTTAGGTAATCTATTATTTGTTGTTCATATAATAAATATTCTTAATGTTCATAAAATGTTCTCATTTTGTCTGTTTATGCTTATGTTCATATTTTGAATGCTTATGTTCACTTTTTGAAATGCAAATATTCATATTTTTTATGCATATGTTCACTTTCGTTCTTAAATGCTTATGTTCATATTTTGAATCCTTTTTTAAACTTTCTAAAATGCTTATGTAAACTTTCTGAAATGCATATGTTCACTTTCTGAAATCCACATGTTCACATTTTTTTTTATGTATATATTCACCTTCTAAAATGCTTAATTATGTTCATACGCATTCAAAAAATGAACAATGCATATGTTCATATTTTGAATGCATATGTTTATTTTCTAAAATGCATATATTCATATTTTTAGTGCATATGTTCATATTTTTAATACTTATAATGCGTATGTTTCATAATCATTTTATTTTTTATTTCTTCAATTTTCTTATGTTCATAATTAAAGGCCGTAAATTCAATTCATATGAATTGCATGTTCACAAACCTAATCAAATTGATCAAAATTCATTACAAAATCACCACATAAAAAGTCGAAATTCATATATAGATCAAATTGATAGAAATTAAACAATATACAATTACAATTGAATATGACCTAAAAAAGAAAACCTAATTACAATCAACAAAACAAAACACTAACCTGCATTGACGATCTCTTAAGGAATAACAACTAATTCCATAGTAAGCGACAAACAATCGAAAAAGTGAAACAAAAGAGAAAAATAAATAAAACAGAGGAGAGAGAAAATGAAGAACGAAAGAGGAAAAACAGAGGAGAATAAAATTTTGATGAAAATTTTAATTAAAATTATTATAGGAAAGAAAAGTGAAGAGAAAAGTACTACAATCAATTTGTGTTCATCACCTATTACAAATTGGCAAATTAACCAAAAATTACATATGCAATATCAATCACAAATTCAGAAAATATAACTAATTAAACCAAATTACATATCAGTAACATAAACTAACTTATATCAACAATCTCTTCAAGATTTCAATTAAATCCATCACGAATCAACGAAAATACAAAAAATGGAGGAGAGAGAAAATCTTAAAAGAAGAAGATAATGCCTAACACAGTGGAGAGAGAAAATTTCAACCAAAATTAAGAATTAAGTAAAGAATTTGGAAAAACAAAGAAAAATTTATGTAAAAATTAAGAAATAAGGAAAGAAATAAAATAAGAAGAAGATTGAAGGAAGGAGATGAAAGTAATATATACCAGTACTCCAGTAGTACATAGTATATATGTGTGTTGGTGTATAAAAGGGGGTATTTGTGGAGTGGTGCAGCCAGCTTAGATGCACAAGGGTGCATCTAAGAATATGCGCTATTGTATGTAAGGGTGCATCTAAGAATATGCGCTATTGTATGTAAGGTATTCAATTTTGAAACAAATTACTCTTAGAGGTGATTATTGGGCGAGTCGGGCCATAGGTTCGGGCCGGGCCTGAGCCTAAAAAAGCAATCGGACCAAGATTTGGGTCGAAAATGCTTGCCTAAACTTGTAAATTTAACCGAATCTAGTGGCTTTTCATGGAAAAAAACTAAAAATGTGTAGAATGCTTGTCTAAGGCTCTCTCTCACACACACACACACATATATATATATATTTCAAGTCGGGCTCAACCCGACTTCGGGCCAAATTTTTATGTCCATGGCCCACCCAAAATCGGGGCAAGCTGATGGGTTGGGCCTATCTTGATCGGGTCTAATTACTTCCTCCATCCCTTACTTTTTTCTCCATTGTTAATATATGAGTCAAACTTCAAAAATATTGACAATAAATCTTTATTAATTAGAAAGAGATGGCCATGTATGATCTTGTTGGATTCATTACCTGTTTTTTTTTTTGTTTTTTTTAAAGATTACATGGTATATTTTATTAATATCAAGTTTTTTATAATTTTTATGCGTACGAAAATGGAGGTAATATTTTAAAACACGTTTTGAAGACTGTAAAAAGTCAAATAGGAGAAAAAAAAAATCAGGGACAAAGGGAGTAATAGATAACACGTGTGGGGATAAATGGCTACCACACTCACTAGTTCTTTCATTTCATACAGGTTATTGGGCTCTATATAAAGAGCTCAAACACTTAGGAGGCGTTTAGTTCGCAGAGTGGTATAGGTTTGGAATCAGGTTTGGGGTTGATAATTAATACCATGTGCTCGGTTCAATTCTGGAATGAAATATCTCACTATTCCCTCCTTTTATTAGATACCTAAGAGAATGGAATGAGCCACATCTACCCCCCAAGGTTTCTAAACCCCATACCTTGTGGGTTTGAAGTATGGATTTAAAATTCATACTTTTGACTACCAAACATATGGTATGGGTTTTAGTCATTCTAAACCCATACCTCATACCTATATTCTGCGAAACTCCTTATAACTTTTTTTTAAGGTCCTTTTTTTCGACAAAAAGAAAAAAAGGATTTCATTAATGAAAGATATCCAAATGACACTTACAAACATTCCTAGGAAAATTAGAATTCCAATACAAATACAAATCACCTTAGACTAGGATACATCGCAAATTCGATCAATGATCACTTTAATAAAAAATTTCATCCGAATCAATACAATATGTGAGTTAGCACTAATTCGGCTTGAGATCCACTGATGGATAGTTGTTTGAGTGAAAATACTCCTATGGGCTTCTAGATACTTCTGGAGTTTAAGAAACCCTAAATCTATAATCTTCGATAGACAAATCAAAAAAGAAATTAACCCTAATAGAATAACCACCATCTTAAAGATGGGATACATTTATTGAAAGCAATTAAAAAGGTTTTTAGTGCTTACCACCGGTAAAAACGCCGATAGAAGCCCCTACAAAGATTCACAAAAGAGACCAGCAAAAAAGAGATGAAAGAGAGAGAAAAAAGGAGAAGAGTGAAGGAAAACTTCAAAAAAAAACCAAAAAAAAAAAAATCTAACAATGGAGTTATGGAGGCTATAAAAATCCTCTCAAGGGAGAAACCTTAAAAGGAACCAGAAAACCCTCCCAAGGAGAAATCCTAGAGGGAACCTAATTTTTGTATAAGGTTCTTAATCGCAGGTATGATAATGATTTTGAATATAAATTTGTACAGAGCACAAATTATTGAGTTTTACTTCACAAATTTCCATTATCGATAACACCTCTCAAATATTAGTTAGGACAATGAAACTTTATGTTGAAATCAAGGTAAAGAAGATAGACTAACATTACAATGGGTAATGACATAAAATTTTCTTCATAAACGTTCACACAAATTGCCATCCCCATAATTTATAGTTGTTTATAAAAAGGTCTCAAATAAAGGTGGGCAACATGCCGTGCCGGGCCGTCGCGGGCCGTGTTTGGCGGGCCGTGGTTTCCGGCGTGTCGAGCCGTGCCGTACCATATGCCTGAAGAAGCGTGCCATGCCGTGCCACCCAAAATCGCAGGCCAGCCCACGGCACGGCACGACCCACGTGCCGAGCGGGCTCGTGCCGGGCTGGCCTGCTGCCTTCTTTGTTTTTTTTTTTTAATGTTTATACTTCTATTATTTCTCTAAAATAAATTAAGTTTAATATTTATGTTTTATTATTTATTATATTTAATATTTATATTTATATTTAGTTTATAGTATTACTTTATAGTTTAATGGTTATAATTTATTATATTTATTTTTGTATTATTAATTATTATAATTTTTTTTTGTTATATTAATTTACAAATTATAACTTAACGGGAAAAAGGCAAATTGGACTTTGGATATGAATAATGCATACTTCATATTATTGTTACTTGAAAAAAGTGTACAATGATAACAATAATGATAATAATCGTACAAGGATATTAAACATAAATTGGATAATGATAAAAATCGTACAATGATAATATTGATAATGATAAAAACCGTACAATATACAAAAATTGTCTATTCTTCATCTATTCTTCTTCTTCTTCTTCTTTTTCTTCGTCTTCGCCTTCAAGGTCATCGGCTAGTTAAATAGATTGGGAACTAGCCAAACCCGAACGGTCGGAAGCGGAGGTTCCTTCATCGTTGTCGTTGTCGTCGTAAGAACGATCTTGTGAGCGATTTTCAGCATCCAACCAATCTTTGAAACACACGCACATTTCAAGTGTTTCAGGTTTTAGACTTGTTCTTCTATCGTCTAAACCCTCCCAGATGCGCTGAAAGCTCGTCCGGAGGCAACGGAGGAGACTTGGATACCAAGAATGTCTCGTGCCATTGCCACCAAAGTTGGATGCTTCGAGATTTGTTGTTTCCACCATGCAAGGAGGTCGAGGCTATTTATCTCATTGTCGTCCATGCCCTTGGTGAAGTTGTAACTAAGGTACGTTTGCAACTCCGAGACATCGCTTTGCGTCCTCCTTATTGATGAATCACCTGAAAACCTTGAAATCAAGTTAGTAGCTTGTGAAAATAAATGCTTAGCCTTTTTACTTACGTTTTTGGTTGGTTGGGAAGGGCCAGAGCGAGGAACGGTGCCATATTTGGTTTCATAAACTCTATATAAAGCAAAAAATTGATCCTTCACATTACTCTTATAGGTTTCTACATTATCATCAATAAGCATGCATTGAAAATAAATGTTAACTAACATAAATGTATTTTCATACTTTTGCCTAGGATCTAATATGGAAACAAAAATATAAATTAAAGAAATTTCACTATAATATTTACGCCACTTTGTTTCCATTGCTGGAAAATATAAATCATAATCACTTTGGTTGCGATGATCAGCGAAAAGCTGAGCGAGTAAACATGCATTTGAAAGAAAGTTTTGAGCACAAGGATTATAAACAGAAGAAAAACAAAATGTCATGTTATATAATAATTGTAAAAATTGCATATATCTTTCACATTTATCCCAATCATCCTCATATATAGCATTGTTTGGAAATTTTCCGTTGTAAAAAATTGTTAAAGGATTCTTATATTCAATTGCCTTGGTTAACATGTCATAGGTGGAATTCCACCTAGTTGGACAATCAATTTTGATTTTTATTGCTCTTATCTTTTGTTGTCTTAGAAAACTTTTCCATTCTTGGTATTTCATGTTTGAGCTATTAATAGACATAATAGCTTCTCTAATTTTGTTATTGTATGGACCAGTTGCTCTAATTCCATCTTGTACAAATAATTAATAACATGGCAAACACATCTAGTATGAAGTGCGTCACCATCTACTATTACATCGGTCAAATTTTGTTTCACATAATTAGCAGTATATGTCATTGAGGTTGCATTGTCAAATGTCATAGACATGATTTTTTCTCTAAGGTTGTATTCATTTATAGCTTTCATTAAATGGTGAGCAATGTTAATACCGGTGTGGGAGTATTCCAGCATTTTGAAATGGATTATTCGTTTTTGTAACAACCATTGATCATCTACCCAATGGCAAGTCACACATAAATAGTGATATTTATAACCACTATCCCAAGAATCGGCAGTCAAAGACACTCTACAATTAAGTTTACTCAATTCGTCTTATAACCGCATTTTGTACTCTAGGAAGTTTTTCATGGCGGCGGAACGAATGGTTTTCCTAGAGATTCTTTTATGTTAGGGTTGTAATGCTTTATTAATGTAAGTGTTAAATGGGTCACTTTCGGAGAAACGAAAAGGTTGTTCGGCGTGCACTATCATTTTCCCCAGTTCATCCCTATCCCTCTCATAGTTGTAGGTAAAACCGTGTGGATGGAATTGAGAATTTTTTGGCTGGGTTGGATCACTAACTGGTTGTGCACATGTTCTAAAGTGTCTACTTATGTGTCCCGTCCCGGACTTGGATTCTACCGAGTATATTTTACCACATGTTTTACATTTTGCTCTTGTTTAATTAGGCTTTATTAGCACAAAATAATTCCATACATCACTTTTGCGGCTTTTGATATTTACCATGTCACTTTCGCTTAACCATTGCTCTTATGTGTTTGGGAATTGGGTGTTTGTAGATTCGGGGATTTGTTGGTTAATAGTAGAACCGGAGGCATTTAGGGTATCTTAGTTAGTATAAAAATTTTGTGGGTCAAAGAAATTAGGTGGGAATTGACCGAATTGTGGAAATTGGTTTTGTGGAAATTCGGGCATATTCATATTATAGGGTTGAAAACCGAAAGTACCATCGTGCCTAAATTGTTCAAAGCCTAGGGGGATGTTACCGGGGTCATTGGCTGGAATGGACGAACCCGGAATTTGGGGGCTCATTGGATTAGGTGATTCCCTATAACTATTACCATGGACAAATTGGGCTTTCTTAGAGGATGATTGGTTCATGTTTGGTGATGCCATAATTAACAAATTAACAATTTTAATAATAACTAATTAACAATAATAATAATTAATAACAACAATTTTAACAATAATAATAACAATTATAATAAATAATAACAACAATTATAACAATAATAATAACAACAATAATAATTAATAACCATAATTATAACAATAATAATAACAAAATAAATTAAAGATTAGTTTAGATCTTACAACCGTGCTTCAACGCTTTCTACTAATTACGATTACGAACTTTTAATTTTTTCGACATTAAGAGATAATAATTAGAGAATTTAAGATATTAAGAGAATTATTAGAGAATATAAGAGATTAAGAGAATTATTAGAGATCATAAGAGATTAAGAGAAGAGATTGTGAATTTGTGATTTGGAATGAAGATGGAGCTATTTATAGAAATTTAGGGGAAGAAGACCGTTGGAAACAATGGTGGAAGATTAGAGACGTTGGGCAACGGTCTCCTCCATTAGAAACGTTGTGCTTCAACGGTCATAATGCAGCTGGCACGCGGGCTCGTGTCGTGCCGTGCTGAAAATCACCACCCTCTGAACGTGGCACGGCCCACGGCCCGCCTTCCGACCACAGTGTCGTGCCGGGCCCCCTCACGGGCCGTACCGTGCCCCACTGACCTCTGGGCCGTGCCGTGCTGCCCGCTGCCCCAGCTCGTGCACACCTTTAGTCTCAAATGTTAAATACAGAGCTGACCCATGTACATATTGGCCAATAACACAATCTAAAACTCCCAGCAAACAATATGAGATATACACCAAACAATATGAAACTATTCTTCAATTAAGACTTAGTTCCGTGTCTACAACAGTAAGTGGAGAATCTATGTTAGCCTAAATGAACCTAAATACAGCCAAGAAAAGTTTTCACTACTCGAACAAGGTACAAACTTCATTGATTTATACACTATTTACATCCCACTTTCCCTGTCATCTCGAATTGGCCTTGAATCTCGCCGATAATAAGGCATATCTGAACCATATTGGGATTCAATTTGTACGCTTTCCAGCTCGGTAGGACGAATCGCTAGAGCATCCATATTGTTACTTGGAGGCTGAACACCATTTCTCGACTGCTCTAGCATGTGGAAATATGAATGGGGTCCCCAACCTGATCAACATGAGAATGATAATAGAGGCATTATGAAACCAGAACTCATACATAAACAGTGACCAAGAAAATAAGAATGCACAAGTACAAAAGACCATAATAATCCACGGATATATAAGATTGACATTCGTTGAATCTTGAGAACTTGAACTGAAGGAAAGTATAAGCACTGAAGGCAACAGCAGATGCAATAGAGGAAGACTAGCATATTTGTTTGCAACAATATCAATTACAGAGTACATGCATAATTTATGGCCATGCTGGACTTGCTAGGAAATTATATCTATGGTGCAATCAGTTAAAGCAGGCAGAATATCCTCCAAAACATCCAGAAGAGTGGCTAGCAAATTATTCAATAAACATCTAAGAGAGTAGTGAATAACTCCCAAATGGAGAAGTCTTTGCATTTCCTCTTGGTATAATAACCACCTGCACTCCTCGCTCTCCTCAACCAAGCCCCAACAATCACCTCACCCCAACTCCCCATTAAGCCCCAAGCTAATTCCTCTTATCCCAGAGGCAGTAGCCTAGTCAAGGCAATGCAAGACGGCATGTACCTTGCCTAGGCCGTGTAGTAAATTAGACAAGACAATGCAAGGGGGCATTGGACCATATTACAACCCTTTGCTACTTCATAATACTACCACAACACACATTATAGCCAATAATCAATATGATTAAACCTTTATAATCCAAAGCCAAAAAGTAATAAAAGATTTTGATTCCTCTCATACACTTGTAGTTATCCTTTTGAGTCCTAATTATTTTCCTTTTTAAAAACTACTCAGGTAAGCTGTACCTTTATCCTTTCTACTTTTGATTTCATTCTGTATCTCCAATAATAGTACACACAAACCAGCTGCTCGACATCAGGTTGAATTGATGACCAGTAGAGCACCCACTATCTCTCTAAACAAAGACAATGATTTAATCAGTGTTGCTGGTTGCTGGATAGTACCCATCCAATTTATCCAATGAGAAACAGGAAACCAAAAGTCTATAGCTCTCAACCCCGCTCCTACGTAATTCAACATAATTAAAGAATGAAAAATCTACAGGGTAGACTGATGACCAAATACAAGCATTGTTTAAGTCAAAATCCCAAAGAAGCTGGTTGGAGAATCAAATCATTTAAGCCACGTTGTTTCCTGTCATTCTGCAAGCGGAATATTTTCCAAAAAAAATTACCTTACCAGAATCTTTAATGCAAAAAAAAATATGATTTGGCAATAAAGTTCTCTCCTTGTTAGAAAATTAAAAAATTAAAAAAAATAAAGTAAAATAAACAACAACAACAACAACAACAACAAAGCAACCAAAAATGTTAGTCCCTTCGTCCCAACTCCCAAGTTCCAAAATGAGCTGCACACTTTTCATACTTGGAGTGTCCACAAAAGAACTACCCCTGTCCGGCATACCTTTACTCTTCCCATTTCATTCCCCATCTGATTTCCAATACTACCTAATTTTGTTTTCCTTACAAATTTCATGCCAATTCCAAGTGTGAAGAGACAAAGGGAGTATAATATTTTTTTTTTACTTATTTCATTTCATTGGGACGTTTTCCAATGCACAACTTTGAACAATAAAATTTTAATTGTGTCGTTGTAAAGTTATATACTTCATAAAAAATTGAATACTTCATAAAAAAGAAAATATATATCAAGATAAATCTAATGAGATCCAACTTGACAAGATTATTTTTTTTAATTATGTGTAAACAGAAAATGATGGTCAAAAGGAAGTGAATACATAGTATCAAAAGTCAAAATAGAACAACTATATATATATACAAAAAAAAAAAAAAAAAAAAAATTAAGTATTCTTCAAGGATTCATGTCTTCATGAGACAAGCTACTGCGAAAAATCTTGGATGTTTCAAGTATTGGTATTGTGAACAATAGTAAATTCAAATTTAGTGTTTGTGTGCTATGGGAGCCTAGGAGGTATGTCCCTTACTTTTTCTTTCTTTTGTAAAGTAATTTTAATACCAATAGAAGATGACACAAGAGTACAGCTGATACTGAATAAATGAAGGCTAAAAACAAGAAAATCATGCCAACTCACATAAACTTATGCTCAGAAAAAAGGGAATTGCTACTCCAAATGAAATGATAATTTAATCCTACAATGAAGCATCCATGAGGGGGATTTTAATCCTTGACAATTTAATGCTTTATTCATTCTTTCTAGATCCAAATTATAATGAAAGTATATGCAATGTGGAAGTGGATAAAGAATATACTTATGTAACGATTGAATAATTCCCATGACAGCTACCTAAGCACCTAAGCCTGGAGGGTGAAAGTAGAGGTGTCAATTCGGATAGCTGGATGGAGTTTGGGTCGGGTCTATTCAGATCGGATATGTTCGGGTCAAAATTATTCTTTTAACTCGGATCGGATCAGGTCGGGTCAAATTCGGGTCATGGCCTATAAGTCCAGGTCGGATATGGGTCGGGTCAACTCCAGATTGGTTCATGTTTGGTTCGGATAAATTCAAATCGGGTGCAACACGGGTTTGACCGGGTTAATTCGGGTCGGGTTGATTTCGGTTCGGATGATTTCGGTTTGGTCAAGTTCGGTTTGATTAAGATAAGGTTGATTCAGTATTTGGTCAATTCCGATTCAAATCCTTTCGATGTTTGTCTAGATTTTGGTCGAGTTGACCAAATTCAATATCCAAATAAGGTCATTTTTAAACTAGAGTAATTATTGAATTTTTACCTTATTATTGGGTCGATATCAAGCCATTCATGTGTCATTTCTCATATTGCGTGGTTAATTATTATGAAATGCGAATAATTAGTTTTCTCATTCAATCAATTCTTGTGCAATATTTTATCTTGGAGCCAATTTCAAATTGAATAATTATCGATGACTTATCATACCTACGTACATAAGTGAAACAAATAGTAATGAACTAGTGATAGACTGATAGATTGATACATGATAGTCACATATGGTGATATACAAAAAAGAATGTCCTCTTTTTAAGGTACTACATACTCTTCGATTGTTTAATCTCATGAGGCTATGAGTACTATTAGTTTGCTTTATTACTAATTCAATTTGTATAAGATATTTGTTAAGAGTTTTAGACTTTCTAACTTATCAATAATTAGTAAATTTGTAAATATATAGTAGTATAAGAACATGAAAAAAAAGGTCAATAATAGGTTAGGTTTAAAATTATGGCTGGGTTAGAATCGGATCGGGTTAAAATCGGATCGGTTTAAAATCGGGTCGGGTTAATATCAATTCGGGTTAAAACAGATCGGATTAAATCGGTTATTTGTCGGGTCATTTCAAATCGGTTCGGGTTTGAGTTCAAGTCGGGTCACATCGGTTCGGTTTGAGTTCAAGTCGGGTCATATCGGTTCGGGTTAAGTTCAAGTCGGGTTACATCGGTGCCGGGTTAAGTTCAGATCGGGTTAAACTCGGATTCGGATTAAGTTCGGGTCAATTACAGATCAAACTTGGGTCCTAAATTTCTCGGGTCAAATCGGATCGGTTATAGTTCGAAACGAATAATTTTTTTATGATCGGTTCGGTTTTGACACCTCTAGGTGAAAGGAGAAAAACTATATTAAAAAAAAATTAAAAAATTATGGACAACCAATCAGACTATCAGACCCCACCAGCACAAGATGATTCTAGTGTCAATTCTTTCCCTCATCATGCCTCTACATAGCATCTTTCCCAAGATATGTGGTCTTAGTTCATAACACAAATAACTCTAGCATCAAGGCCCCAAGCTGGTTGGGAGATTATCTGAAATTCCTTGTCAATATCTTGTCTAACCAGCAAAAATTTTCTACTAACTTTTCAAATTTAGTCAACATCATTAACCTTGACCCTCAAACTGATTATATGGCTTCTTTTAAGATAACATACAATCACATATATAATTTAGAACAAAGAATCTACTTTAACAACAGAAGAATGTCCAATCAATTCTGTTTCTTCCCATTGGAAAGATGAAATGAACAAGTCATGTTTCAAGCCAATGAACCACATTTCATAAATAAGAAGAGAGATGAATGAAGTAGAAGGAATAAACAACTAAAACCAGAAAGCATAAGGCATTACCATCTTCAGCATAAGGTGGTGGAAAGAACTGTAAGTAACAGAATGACGCAATCACAAAACCTGTGCAGAACAAAGGAGATAAAGTAAGAAATTTATACGAGAAATGAATAACAAGGCATCAAATATTTCCCGAAAAAAGAAAAAAAAAAAAAAAAATCAGATTTATGCACTACATACCTATCAGACCCCCTGCAAAGACATCTTGCCAATGATGCCAATAATCATCAACACGCGAAACTCCCACCATTGCAGCCAAAAGTATTGGTGCAAAGATAATGCAAAGTTTTGCGACATGGCCTCTTCGATCAAAACACCTTATTTTCCCTGATAAGTACCACGCCAGAAAAGTGAGACCTGCAAAGGACCCTACACAATGACAAACAACTTTCAATCTTTCAGCGAGTTAAAAAAAAAATCAATAATTGGATGCCAATTCAATATAAGAATGTTTTGGATGATGAAGCTTAGAAATTTATGTTTGGTAGCAAGCCCACCAAGTTAACACGGTAGTAGATTCAAGGCCACGTAGAGGGTTTTGATACAAGCTACAGTATAAGCAAACATGTGTTGACATAAAAGTTGCAAGTATATGGTTAGCATGACATTGAAAGGCCACTCTGGCATGCTACGAAGAAAGTCATCCTTGTGGAGATATTACTATGATATGGAATTAGAATATTTGTAAAGCTCAATTTGTTAGTTAGCTGGATAGTATCCTATTTACATTGGACCACTTAATGGAAGATAATACTGTATACGTTTCCTATATTTAATTAAGGCCTTAACAATAATACTTGAAGCACTTGGTCATTGATCAAAGACGTTGGTTCCGTTAGTCTTGAGAGGAAGATTGTCATGTTTTTGTTTTGAGGGGCAGCATCCTTACCCTAACAATAATACTCAAAGCTCTTGGTCATTGTTCGAAGAGGTTGGTCTTTTTAGGCTTGAAAGGATGATTATTAGGTAGCAGAATTTCCATAGGTTTGTAAACTATGGGACAATGTATAAAAAAGCTCAATGCGCGATGAAGCAATAAGGGTTATGCAGCGCCTAGGTGCACCTAAGGCGCGCCTCAATGCACCTCTTTGAATAGTGGCGCACTATATAAACAGGACAAAAAATTCAGAAATTTGCATCAGATGTGCCTCAGGTGCGCCTCAGGTGTGCCTCGTGCGCCTAATTAAAAATGCCTCGCCAGGCCAAAATAAGCGCTTACCCCCTATTGCCTTGCGCCTCAGCGTCTTAGGCGTGCTTTTTCAAATACTGCTATGGGAGAGGGTCTCAATACGAGTTATGGTATAAGCAAACAATTTTTGACAAATAAGTTGCGAGAATCTGGGTAGCCGACATTGTAAGGCCACATTGGCAAGCTACGAAGAATTCAACCTTTGTGGAGATAGTTGTTCCAACTTCCAAGTGTAATACTTTGTTTGTTTGTTTGTTAATTTTAGTTATGACAATTTTGCATTTAGATCGAATTTTTGATTAGGAGGTAATGTGGCATTGGTTTACAAGACTAATCAAATTATAGTGTTCTAGTATACAAGTAATTAGTAAACTTTGTTGGTTTTAAAATTATGTTAGCTTCTAAACCTTCTAACACTCTATAATCTATATCTAGGGAGAGTCTAGAATATTGTTTACTTGATGGAGGATTAGTACTCTAGCTTCTATATAAAGAGGACAGCTTGGGTTATAAATCACAAACACAACATACAGGAGAGAATTTACATACGCTCATAGGATACAACATGCAGTCAGTGGAGAAGGGGTTGTAATTCCCTGGATGGGTGTCAAATTGTGGGAGAGTGCAAGGACCCAAGCACACAGCGAATCTAGAATAGAGCTCTTGAGATGTCCTGATAATTTTATAATTTGCTGTTGCATAATAAGGGAAATAGCAATTATATCACTTACATGAAGTATGCCCACTTGGAAAGCTTTTATGCCCTTCTTTGATAACACTCTTAAAACCAGTGCAAATAACATCTCCTGTGACATTATGATACACCTGGTGAATAATAACAATGAAACCAGTGAATAGGTTAAAGAAGCGCCCAAATTTCTGATTGCCCATATGCTGAAAATAAACATAACTAGTAAAGAAGTTGATCCTACCTCTTTTCCATTAGGGAAACAACGCCAAAAGAAATCAGGACGAGGCCTGCCAACTCCATCTTTAATTGCATCAGTGATAACAGAAGTTATAAGCACAGAAAACAAGAGGCCTGTATATCAAAAGAACACGAAGTTTAGTATTGTTCAACCAAGTGGACCGTTTATCCCAATTCCCAACTCCTTTCTAAACAATAAAAATGTATGCATACCCAGAGTTGCTTGATGGAAATCATAGACATCCTTCCGAATGAAATAATAGATAAGAATGACACAGAAGGGTAACAAGATTGCAACAATCTGCGATCAAAAAGAAGAGAATAAAAATGTATCTGTTATCATCCTTGATTCTCTACTCAGCATAAGTTAGTCCTGATAACCAGATAGGACATAATATACCATAATGACCAAACATACCGGGACAGCCCAAAAAGGAACGGTATTGCCTTTCAGAGGATACCTAAGATCTTCCATCATGCCTTTCCCCACAAATCGATGAAACGGCTCAATAACATTCAGCACAATATCAATTACCACTAGAAGGAAAAGAATGAGCCAATCATGCATATGTATTTTAGCCACTTGCACACCATGGGACCTCAAAGTGTGAGCACCAAGTTGAATTTCAGGCATTTTCACCAACTAAAGAGAAACAAATTGATCAATATTGTGTATAATTTCAACAATTCCCTTCAAATCTCCAAGAAAATTCAGAATCTACGATAAAACGTACACTACATCTGTTACGAAATAAGCACATACAAATACAGCAGTCTGAATTTTGGAATTATAAGGAAAATAAGAGTCAAATAATGGACCCTTCAGACCTTCACTCATGCTTTGTTATAGAATTGAACACCAATTGACGAGTAAATACTTGTATTGAATATGCACATCACAAAAATCAAGGGAAAATCTGAATATTTCATAAAAATAACCCAGAAAATACAATGCTGCAGCTTAATAAACAAGCGCAAATGCTATTTATCATTTTACCTTATTCAAAACCCTTAATAATCAACTCAGCATGTCTTCAAGCATACAAAGTACTATTGGAAAAAAAAAAAAACAAAACAAAACAAAACAAAAACAGGACAACAACAAAACCAAACCACTAGTAAAGCATGTCAAGCTTAATTATAAACAATCTAACACTACCACCCAAAAGCTAACATTCATAATCACCAAAACTACAAACCAATTATCATTTACAAACTCTATTCACCAAACTAAACGAACTAATATAAAGAAATGGGGAAAGAACAACATATCATATGATAAAAATCATAAAATACACGAGAAAACCCAATTCTTAAGAAACTAAAAGCACACTTTACAACCCAGTTCACAAAAATTCCCTCAAATAAAAAAATGTTCAGCGCATGAAATTTGTTCATGAAAAACACAAAAAACTTAGAAATTTCTTGAAAGAAAAGCAAAATTTACTTACCAAATGATGATGAACTGAAGATAGTTGCTCCAGAATTAGTGAAAAAGGGTGGATAAGAGGAAGATTAAAGGGTCTAGAATTTACCCACTCTAATCAAACTCTATAGACTGAGAAAGTGACTTCAGTTTTAGAGAGAGAAAAGAAGAGAGAGAAACAAGAAACGAAAAGCAACACCAGAAAACGACATGAAAGATACAAATACAGCGCATATTATATGGACCAATCCAAATTTATGGCTGGGTTTTTGTGGTTTTTTTGATTGATTGCTTTTTTATTTATTCATTTACTTATTTGCTATAATTCCGAAAAATAAAAATAAAATTCTTCAAAAATTTATGATTGTACGGAGTACTACTGTACTAGTGATTAATTTGCTCTTAAATGGTATTCAAGATATTAATGATAGAGTAAGTATGATTTTACGCGGAATAAGGAAAATATTGAGATCTGATTTTTTGAATTTGGAATTTTCAAAATTGTCAGATATCTAACGGTCCTACCACTATTATTATCATCATCCCAAAAAGTTCTTTACTTTCCTTCTGTGTTTTTTTTTGTTTTTTATTTTTCCCCATTATTATCATAATCATTGAGTATTAGTAACTCCTTATTCCTTTTTGGGTGTCTCCATATTACATACTCCCTTCATCCCTTTATTTTTGCCCCATTTTCATTTCTTGGGTCAAACTTTAAAAACTTTGACCATAATTTATGGTTACTCTATAAAAGATAATATAATCATGAGTGGTCTTGTTAAATTCGTCTCATTGTATATTTCATTAATATCATGTTTTTATAATTTTTACGTATATGAAAATAAAGATATAGACGTTTTAAAATGCGTCTTGGAGACCGCGTACAGTCTAATGGGGCAAAAAAAATTGGGACTGAGGGAGTACTCTATTAAGCCCTAATATTGTATTTAACTAATGGGCCAATGTTTACGGTCTAGTCTCTTGTTTTAGGTGAGCTCTTTCCCAAATTAAGGTCAAGAAGAACCGCAATTCCCAAATTGCAGCCAAAGTTTTAAGAATTCCCAAAGTACCGTCCACGTCACCGGTTCAGGGGGAAGAAATTTTAAATCCGGTCTACAGAAAAACCGCTACCTGAAGTAGCGGTTTTTACTAATAAACCGCTACTTCAGGTAGCGGTTTCTTTTTAATAAACCGCTACTTCAGGTAGCGGTTTTTGTTTAATAAACCGCTACTTCAAGTAGCGGTTTTCTAGCAGGTATAATTTCCCGATTTCACTTTCCTCTTTCATTTTCGTCTTCTCACCAAAATCCCATCCACGCCTTCCACCAAAATCACACCTCCTTCAACGGAAGCCGGCGCAGCCAAGGAATCCACCTACGCCGCCGGAGCATTCCTCAGCAACGAAGGCCGCCGCTGTTGACGCCGAGGGTTCGACTTTAGTGGTCGGCTTCGCTAATTTCAGAAGAAACGTGCTGATCTTCTTGTTTGTGGTAAGTGCCCTAAGTATTTTTTGTATTCAGTTATTGGGTTTGTTGTTGTTATTGAGTTTGTTGTTGTTATTGAGTTTCAGAATTGTATGTATGTGTTGTTGTTGTTGGTTTTGGTTGTGTTGTTGTTGTTAGTGTTCTTGTTTATTGTTGTTGTTATTGAGTTTCGGTTTTGGTTGTGTTGTTGTTGTTAGTGTTCTTGTTTATTGTTGTTGTTATTGAGTTTCAGAATTGTATGTATGTTTGTGGTTGGTTTTGGTTGTTGTTGTTGATTTACTTACCTTACATATAACCCTTGTAGAATTATTAATGGTTTCGATCACATTACTCAGTTTAGGTTGCTATAATTGCTGATTTTGAAAGTGAAAATAGAGCTTCTATACACAAAGTACATGAGCTCAAAGTACATGTAGTCATGACTTATGCCCATGTTGAGCTTCAAGAGGTAAGCCGTTTCTGGAGGGATCTACTTTGAAGTTGACGTGGCTCAGACGTCACTTCTCACAGATGCCAGAGGGAGCTGATGACTTGACAGTTCAGCGCCATAGCCGTGCTTACATTCTCACTCTCATGGGATCTATTCTGTTCGCCGACAAGAGTGGCGATGCTGTGTCACTCTACTACTTGCCGTTCCTTCGAGACTGGGGGACAGCTTCGACTTACAGCTGGGGGAGTGCGACTCTTGGTTTTTTGTATCGGCAGCTATGTCGAGGATGTCAGCGAGATTCAAGACAGATTGGAGGCCCGCTCATCCTACTACAGTTGTGGTCGTGGGAGCATATTACTATTGGCCGACCATACATTAGGAGGCCTCGAGATCCGCCACAGGAGGACCCTGAGGCTGAGGATGAGGATGACATTTTGGGGACTCAGCATCAGCGAGGTGTTGACCCTTTGGCGTGCAGGTACAATGTTTGCTTCAAGTTCATGTTCTTACAATTCTATCTTTCAAGAATTATTATTAACATGTCTTTACAGGTGGTTACGTGTCCATCTATCGTGTGCGCATACTGCTTCTGGACTACCATACTACAGAGATGCGTTTGACCATCAGCGCGAGGACCAGGTACAATCGGTGTTTCTTTTTTTTTGTGCATTGTATTTCTTCCATTATGTTAGTCATATACATGTTGACATACTTGTTTTGGGAATTAGATGATTTGGCAGCCATATACTGAGGCGGTGATGGATCGACTTCCGGAGATTTGTCGCTCAGACATGCACATTTGGCGTTCACGGGCACCTCTGATATGGTTTGACGTCGTTGAGTTCCACCTCCCAGACCGAGTCCTTCGTCAGTTCGGGTTAGACCAGCCGATCCCACAGGATGTAGACACGGACGTTGCTCTACACAGGAAGGATCGAAGGGGACAGCGTAATTGGGAGATTCGGCATTCGGACCATGTACACGAGTGGAGTCGACGAGAGGCATTAGTCGTCCAGGGATACCCGTTCACTGGGACTTCTTCCCCGGCCATGACAGAGTACATGGCTTGGTACCGTCGCATCACGAGACTGGTCATTACTCCACCTTCGCAGGAGCGCCCCCCGAGTCATTACCAGCCAGCTACCTCGGACCTCCTGCTTGTATGAACTTCACTTCATTTCAATCTAGTTCTTACGTTTTTGATTTCATTTTACTAACATTAAAACTACACTTAAATGTAGGCACATGCATTTGCTGATTTGCACGTCCAGCTATCGGGAGCTACTGAGACCATCTCCCACTTGCCACCAGAGACGGCTATACCATTTGCCATACAGACGATGCAGGGTTTTACATCATTTTGTGGCCAAACCTTGTCTAGGGTGGGGCAGTCACACCTTATTCAGCAGCCTCGACCGTCCACGTCTTCATCTTCTACTGTGCACACTATGCCGATCAGACCACCACCTCATCGTGGAGGCCATTCAGCACGTGCCTTCCGTCCACCGACTCCTTCTCAGCATACTATCATGACATCTCCTCCACTAGTGCATCGCCAGTATCAGAGAAACCGACGGCGTAGCAACACTACGTCTGGGGTTGGAGTTGGCCTGGATGACATTCCAGAGGAGACAACTGCATCATCTTCATCGTCACCTCATGGGAAGAAGCAACGCCCGAGCTAAGTGTATATTTTGGAACTAAACTAATTTTTTTGTAAATGCTTAGAATTGGATTTTGTTATATTTAATCAATTGAAAAATATTCGACTTTGCAATTTCGACTTCCTTAGATCTTCATAAACTTGTTATTTATGGTGGTTGTGTTGAAAATATGCTATATATCTCATGTTTTACAGGTACACAACTTGCAGGTTTTTTTTTTTGAGTGATTATGCAAGTTTGAAAAAAAAACCAGTCCAGGGTAAACCGCTACTTCAAGTAGCGGTTTTTCAAAGTAAACCGCTACTTGAAGTAGCGGTTTTCCAAAATAAACCGCTACATTTAATAGCGGTTTTTTGTAAACAAACCGCTACTTCAAGTAGCGGTTTTAAACTAAGAAACCGCTACTTGAAGTGGCGGTTTATTGCAAAGAAACCGCTACTTGAAGTAGCGGTTTACCCTGGACCGGAAAAAAAAAACCGGTTTTTTAACCAGTGCTTACGTGGACGGTAGAATGGGAATTCCTAAAACTTTGGCTGCAATTTGGGAATTGCGGTTCTTCTTGACCTTAATTTGGGAAAGAGCTCGTTTTAGGTTGTATATAAACCTCATAAATAGATAAATACAACTACGGAAAATCAATTCTTAATATACTCTTATATCAGTATCAAGTTAAGCTTTGATCTAGTGGAAAATATTGTGTCTTTCAATCTTTAGGCTAATAGAGCAATTTTCAGTAGAGACACTTTAAGCGTGGGGATCGTTTAGCCTTCCCCCAATTATTAAAGTGCCTAAACAACAAACATTGAACCATTCTGTCAAAAAATATATATATATATATATTGAACCACTTTAAAAATTTAAAATGTTAATTTGCAAATATTGAATCAAAAAATCTGTGAGCATTAAGGTTTGGTCAGGATCTTTCTCCTCACCTTAAAAATGTTTCCTTCATTCCTTTAGTATTGCAATAATTACTATGTTCAAAAGTTTTACAAATATTACAACGTTACCATATATGCATATGCTTTTTCTATATATCTCTCATCATCACAGGTCCCTATGTTTATTTCTCTCTCTCTCTCTCACCATCTTAATTTTTGTGTCTTACCCCTTATTACAATATTACGGGAAAGAAGTACATATATGCTCTCGTACGACATTTTTCAACTCCCAAACCAACCCTTGTACAATATTTTATACTTAATTTTTTTTAAAAAAATTTACAACATGAATGGAAATTCTATTTTTAAAGTATAATTTTAACTTTGAATATGTTTGTTTAGATAATGGTAAAAAAAAAAAGTTATAAAAAAGATACTTTATAGAATAACTTTGGATATTAATTTTCTATTATGATCTCTACTATATAAGAGAACTAGATTAGTCTTGTACGATTCACGATTTTGACAAATAAATTTGTTATATTGTCACAATTGCAAAGTTATTTGACTAACTTTGGATATTAATTTTTTTTTTGAAGGCAAATTTGGATATAATTAATACACTAAATTTCCAAACAATAAAAAAAAATGAATAGCGAAATAGTATGATAACTCATACTGTTTGGACAATTATGCCCAAAAAATGTATATTTACTCATTTGCCCTCATTAATGTTAAATATTTTTTTTAACTTTTAAGAATAGTGTGCAAAAAGTGCTACCAACAACTAAAATTATGACATAAAGTGAAGCCAAAAGATCTTTCTGGACATGACTGACAATGACGCGTGAATCGTGCGCGTTAGTTTACATAATTGACCATCCTTCACTTAACTTACGTAAAAAAAAAATATATTTAATTTATATGTATTAGTATAGATCAATCCATAAATGCACAATTACTAATATTCAATCAATTAATTAATTTAATCAAAATCGACTTCAAGTGTATTCAATAGTAGCTAATAAAGAAGAGAGATAGAAATGTAATTTCTTCAAAAAATTAATAAGACTAGGCAATATATTAGTAAGACAATTTTTTTTTTTTTTTTTTTTTTTTTGACAGGGACAATTAATAAAGAAAAGAAAATGCTATTATTTAATAAAGAACTCATTTGCTATAATCAAAGGGGGCAAAAAATTAATCACCCTCTTTGATCTCTAGTAAAGTGGGAGAAAAAAATATATGTTGCCATTCGAATATAATACAACAAAGCTAATAGGCGACTTAAGAGTGATTCAAAAATAAACAATGTCAAAACAAAAAATTTTAAGAGCATTATAAAATGGTAGTAGTAAGAATTAATATAATAATTGAATTGAAATCAGCAATGTCAAAACATCTGTGTGCACTGGAAGAGTTGGATGGATCTTTGTACTCCCAAGTGCTTGGGGGGCATGGGTTTTAGAGACTTCAGAGTTTTTAATGATGCCCTCTTCGGTTTTCAAGCATGGAGACTTATTAGTTACCCAAATTCTTTGCTGAACAAGGTTCTAAGCGCCTAAGTACTTTGCGAGGAAGAGTTTTCTTGAAGCAAATCTTGGTGTGGGGAGCAGTTTCTCGTGGCGTAGTATATGGTCTTCAAAGGCTTTAATTAACGAAGGCTTGATGTGGAGAATTGAGAATGTGTCCTGTAGACACCTGAATGTGTCTCCCCAAAAAACCAAACCTAATAATGATTATCTTTCACGTCTTTGATTATCGAGTTAGGTGAAGAGTTGAAAATTCTCGTGAATTCCCTTAAGCCTTAAATATATTCCTAACCTTTCCTGAAATGTTTTTAGCCAAAATCATTTATTTCGTGCCTTTTAAACCAAAACCATTCATTTCGTGTTTTAGAAAATCATTCATTTCGTGTCCTTTTATAAAACGTCCAAACCAGTTTATTTTGGACAATGATTCTGGTTCAATTATTGTATAGTTGGATGGAGCTTGAAAAGAGATTTATAACTAAGGGTGTCCGTTCGGTTTTCGGTTTGGATTTAGTCCAAATCCGATCCAATCCGAAATATAATTCGGTTTTCAATTTTCCAATCCGATCCGATCCGAATTTCTCTCTTGATCCAATCCGATCCAATCCGAATTACAATTCGGTTATTTGGATCCGATCCGAAAATCCGAATTATAATACATTATTTTTTTAGCGCCTAATACAATTATAAAAATAAAGCTTTACTATAAATAAAAGTCTTCAAAATCATGATTAAAATACATAGTTCAACGTCAAGTCATTAATTAATTAATACAAAGTCTCTCTAATTTATTTTATGTAGTATTAGTATTTGAGTTAAACTTCAAAATATACAGAAATGCATATTTATACAAGCTTAATTTTACAATTCGGTTTTCGGTTTGGATTGGATCCAATTAAGGTTAATCCGATCCAATCCGAAAATCCGAATTTCCAAAAAATCTCAATCCGATCCGATCCGATTTAAAGTTCGGATCCGATCCAAATTGATAATTCGGTTTGGATTGGATTGGATTTCGGTTTTTATCCGAATTATGGACACCCCTATTTATAACGATATATTATAAGCCCAAATCTGACTTATATCGAATAAGTTATGGCCAAAATACTAAACTAAGCCCAAACCGAACCTAGATCCACCTTACCTACGACCCAATGATCATGTGAGGGTCCAAATACCTTAATCCCAATTCTAAACCAATTAGGATTCATTAGGACCTTCTAGAACTCTCTAAAAGGTTCTAATTTATCCTTTCCGAAAGATAAAAAAGTTCGAGATTAAATAAAACTCCTCTTTTTGATAATCTTTATTCTATTCGAATTCAAAGACGTTCGGATATGATTTTCGCGTCTCATTATCCAAATATTATATGGTTGGACAGCCCTTAAAATTATTTTTCCAATGATATATCATAATCCCAATTCCGAGCTATGACAAAAAAGATATGAACGAAATACCAAACTCTATTCAAAACTGACATTGTCCCACTATTTCAGCCATATTTTTTATTCTACAAAATCTATCAACCTGATTCTAATTGGGTTGGAAAGTAGGCTTTCAGAGATTTCCAATAACATATTATTTATCTTATTCCGATTTCTGGATCAAAAGATATGATAAAAACAAAAATCGCAAAAACTGTTGTTTATCGCGCCGCGATAAGCCTGTCGCGCCGCGATGGAACCTGTTTTATTCCAATTCGAATTCTGACTCTTTTCTGATCCTTCGATCCTCTTTTTTCTAATATATAGAGGTCGTTTCACCTCATTTTCAATCATCAATAAGGTTGATCACCAACAATCATCATCTAATCCTCTCTCTAAGCTAAAGCTTTTCTTTCTCTCTTCTTTCTTGATTTCAAGCCTTAGCCTAAACACGTCCTAATACACATTCTTGATACTTTTCCCAAGCAAACACCATACCTCCTTCACGAGCTTTGAATCCTCCTATCCAACCTTGAAGTTGCCTTCGACCTCGGCGTGAAAGGTTGATGGTTTTGAGGGTTTGGTCCCAAATCTATATTTCAATTCTTATTTGATTTATTTGTTTGATTTAATCTTTTTTGAAGTTATTAACGTGTGTATTATTTTGATAGAAATAGATACGAGGTATTATGAGTAATTCGATTACTTAATTATTCTTTTTGATATAGAAATCATGCTTAGAATCTTATATTAATTCCTAGTATCATGTTAGGATATTATTTTTTAATTCCTAGTATCATGTTAGGATATTATTTTAATTCCTAGTATCATGTTAAGATGTTGATTTTGATTCCTAGTAGTATGTTTAGGGTGTTAATTAATATTTCTAATATCATGTTGGTTCTAGTATCATGTTTAGGCTAATGCTTTGATTATAATTTTTATTAGTGACATACTAGGATTTGTTGTTAATCCGTTTAGTAACATGCCTAGGATCTTATGCTAATGATGTTTTGATTATTATGATGATTGTTGTGTCAATTAATTATACGTTGCTTGATTATTCATGATTTATTGTTATTGCTTGATCAAACCTTTTCTTGCAGGTTTAAAGGAAATTTGTACTTGAAATCACGCCTAACAAGATAATTAATAATTTGTTTTAGGGCTAATATGATTTTAATTCAAGTGATCGCCAATAATAGATTTGATTGTGCATTAATAATCAATCAACGTAGATTAAATAGGTTTAGGATTAACTTAATGTATGTATGTTGATCGGAAAGCGCAGATGAATGTCATAAGAATTATGTAGAGGCCGATTTAGGGCAGGTTCAATCTCTTTTAGGTTGGATACGTGCCATCATCCTCAAATATCCAGTCATGGTTCCGGACCACTATGGAGTTAGCGATCTCCGTGATCGTGAATGGGGTGTAACCTTCACACCCGTGAACAATTTACAAGTTCCTAAAACTTGTTGGTGACTCTTATACCTCTAGCTTCTTTCTCTTTGGACGCCACCATGCCTAAAAGCATGATCACACTGGGGATCAAAGTTGAGTTTGAAAAATTTCGTATAGTCTTTTGGCGACTCTACTGGCGAGGATTTCTAATTTTGTCTCTTAAAATTTTTTTGGGCAATTGATTTAGAATGAGTGGATGAGACTTGAAAGATTCTAGATATTCACGTGCGTAATTTTGATTAACATTGTGGCATAAGCATAAAAAAGTTCGCTTTGGAAAGACCATCCGTAATGCGTAAAAAACATAGGTTTTTAACACGTAGGAAAAGTTGGAAATATCTTTCACAACTAGAATCGAAAAGATACTACGAAAATCGGAAAAAATGTAGAACATAGAAAACTGCCGCTACGCGTTGGAATTGTCGCGAGACGGTAGAGTTTGTCGCCAAACGACAACTTTATCGCGGCACGATACAGTTGTCGCTGCGCGACAACCTCTGAAGTTCTCGCAACATTGCGCCAGGAGTATGTCTTCTTGTTTTGATCGATTCTAGTACTGTCTCGACGATTCTACTTCCTAATTTAGTTTTTTCGACTTTCTGAACCCATATGTGTTCTACATATGGTCTTAGCCTCTAGGAATTCACGCTCCATCCACCCTAATGAACGCTCCGTGCAATAATGGGTGCATCCGAGTTTGTGAATTCACCAAACCGTGGAAGCAAGTCTAACTTGCGGGATCCCATCCATCGTGCCAACCCTTGCAAAGGTAAGGCTTCTGCACGATGCATCGGACTTATAACCATGGACCCTTTTTGGACACCATAATCCTTGACCTTTAGAGAACTAGAGCCATGGTTAGGTTGCAAACTCATTCCATCATCTTGTGCTGACTTGTTTTTGCAAATAAAGTCTTAATCAACTAACCAAGGTGGTAGGCGTGTCTCTAACCTATAAAAAATAACCTAATAGACCAATACTAATGTAGACTGGCAAGTAAGGGTCGGATCCCAAGAGACTAAGGTTTAGAAATAATTAAATAGACTCGAATTTCTACTAAGCAAGAATCAATTATAATCAATTATCTACGGAACTAAGTATGAGAAGAATTCGAAAATAAACTAAATAAGATGATTTAATCAAGTACTTAAAACATCCAAGATCTAGTTTCACCACAATTATTATCGATGAATTGTAATTCTACCCTTAACATACGATTTCAATCGAACGGGGAAAAGTAAACCCTAATAAATACCAAGGATCTCTCTCGAGTATCAATGGCTTCCCTAACATACAATCAAGCCTATTCTCATGGTATCATGCATATTAGAGACATTAAACACATTACTCTCACTTCCCAATTATCAAACCCAACTACTCTCGTGTTGAGAATCAAACCCTAAATTGATTTATTCAAATCCGTTTATACCCAACTCTCGCTGTGATAAAAACAATGGAATAATCGCAATACTATAGTTACGTCTAACCTAGCATTGACATAATCACAATCAATTTAGTAATTCAATTGTTAAAGTTATTAAAGAATTTAAAGATTTAATTCATGCATCAATAATAATAGGGCTACACTAGATCTTGAATTAAAGAATCTACTCACACATGATTAAAGAAACAAAAAACAAAAATAAATAATGAAAACATAATTAAATAACAAAGGATGAAAAATAAATACCAAATCTTGAATAAAATTGAAAGTAGAAAGCTTGAATCTTGAATCTTGAATTACAAAAACTTAGAAAATAATAATGGAGAACTAGTTCTTAATAACGTAAAAATAAAAGGCTAGAATAAAACTAATGAAATAATAAAACACCACTTAGTATATAAATAGCCCTAGAAAAGATAAGAAAGTCGGCAAAAAGCTTGGCGCACAAGGATCCCAGGAGGCACGGACGTGCCTAGTGTGAGGCACGGACGTGCCTCTCTAAAAATAAAAACGCTGCTGAGTCTGTCTTCCAGGCACGGACGTGCCTGGTGATGGGCACGGACGTGCCTGCTCTGCTGCGCGTATCACTCATCTTAAATCAGTCATAACTTCATATCCGAAACTCTGTTTGAGGCGTGTAATATATCGTTGGAAAGGTCTTCAAGTCTACTTTCCAATGAAATTTGAATCACTCCATTATCATTTGTATACCAAACGTTATGAGCATAATAGTGAACAGATATCATATTTGTCAAGTATTTCATCAACGTTTTGCTTCATTTTCACTCAAGTTCGTCTCGAACACATGATTTAATATTCGTGGGCCTCGGCATAGCTTCGTGACTTCGTAAAATCTCCAAATTAGCTCCGTTAATCCTAAAATACATAAAAAACAACGAAACTACCCATAAAAGCATCGAATCATCGAAACTAAACCAAATTACACCAAAACAGACTCAAATACTCAACTAAACTAACAAAACTAACTAAAAATAATCCAAATAATATACACAAAACACGACATATCACAAGGACTAAAAAAGACTTTGCTTAATTAATTGGTTAATTAATTTGAACTTATAAAGTCTAAATGTATTTGACTTAGCAAGACTATAGGCTTATACCTTCGAAAGGATTACCGAAAACAAATTAAATTGACATTCCTTTGTTTTGGTGCGAAAATTTAGTTTGTGCCGCAGAACGCCAGGTTTATCGCGCTACGACAGCCTTGTCGCGCCATGACAAGACCAACGTTCCGTGATAGTTCCATCGTCATGCGATGGTTCGGTCTTTCCTTTCCGAGTCTTCGTGTCAAGTCTATTTAATGTACAAACAAGGTCTTCACTTAGTCTTTGCTTGAATCTAATCACATATTTAGTCCCATGGTCATCACACGAGTCTTAAACATATCACTTTCACTCACGAGTCTTTGCACACACTTTGTACATAGTCTTTTTTTTCACAATATGACCATGTGTTAGGTCCATGCATGAGTCACCTTTTCTGTCATTTGAGTTGAGGGTCCTTCCTATTCCCGGTTTTTTTTCATATCTTTCCACAAATACATTCCTCCCCCTTTACATCACTTTCCATACACTACATACCGTACCATAAATACACTTTCCTTCTTATACACTTTCCACATTCACATACCCTCCTCTTACATGCTTTCCCCATACATATCATTCACCTCATCCACTATGCTCTTTCCTCATCTATGCTTGTTGAATCGAGTTTGAGTCAAGTAATTGACAATGAGTGGCCATGATTTCGTTTTCCACAGAGTTTAGTCAAGGAAAGAAGGGCATTTAATCAAGGACAACACCTTTCGTACAAGTACTCCTTTTTTATAGACCAGTTTGAACAAAAAGAAAGATAAGAATGAAGCTAGTCAAGAAGATTTTGAGAAACTTCAAGAAACTGTGAATGGACTTGCTGAAATGGTCAAGTGACTCACCACCCGAGTCGAAAACCCTAACAAGCAAGTACCAATTGAGACAATCAAGCGTATAGAAGATAGCTTAAGCCGAATTTCCAATAATTACAAGTACCATGGTATAAGCTCTAAGGGGATCTCACTGGACAAGGAACTTCTTCCACACAAGTTCTCTGCCAATGACATCCCTAAGTTCAAAGCTATTGACAATCCCTATTTTCATTTGAGGGATTTTGAGACAATCATGGAGATCAAGGGGATTAGCAAGAAGGTTTTCCCCTTGCTCTTCTCTCTCTCCTTGGAACCAGTATGCCAACAGTGGTTCTTCTTTATAGGTGCTGAGAAAATTGCTACTTGGGAAACTATTACGCATGTCTTCATTGATAGATACAAATGTAATATTCAAGTAGAAACCGATCATAGGGAACTTGAAATTCTTAAACAAAAAGAGAATGAAGGTTTCACTGCTTTCCACAATAGATGGAAGGAAACTTCTACTAGAATGATTGAAGTTCCAAGTGAAAAGGAATATGTAAGGATGTTCATTAAGAATCTCCAAGAGAAATATCAAAAACACTTGAAATATCAATGCAACTTGAATACTTTCAAAGCTGTTTATAATATAGGCATTGAAATCAAGATGACCTTGCAAAATTGAAAGCTACTAACAATAGTAGCAACAGTGGTTGGAAAGGAAAGAAGAACGACAATCTTTCTTCTTCCGAAAACACCTACTCTAGTAACAATGTTAGCACCTATGATCTTGATGATGTCTTAGCTATAGACAATCAAGGACCTAGAAGACAACTAAAAGAAAGAGTTCACCCCTATTGGGATGAGCTATGACACCGCCTTCGATCGTCTCCATACCATCCCATCGCCACTTTCCAACCCAATTAGAATCAGGTTGATATCTTTTGTAGAACAAAAAATATGTCCGAAATAGTGGGACAGTGTCAGTTTTGGATAGAGTTTGGTATTTCGTTCATATCTGAACCTATATCTACCAAACTTTGGGATGGGATGGTGTGCAACTCATGCAACTTTCAAAGCCAAATACAAAAGCTTGAGTGATTTTTACCAAAAAAAAAAGAAGTTTCGAAAGATCAAAAAGCTATAAAAATGTGCAAAAGGGCAAGTGTTCCAATGTCTTTGATATGAACACGTCTTGGATTGCGTCTCTTATCGAGTGCTCGGCACCGTGCCTGAGAAACATGAATGCTAAGTGAGTGATAGATTGCATGATCGAGATTGCCCACATTTATCCAAAGAAAATTCAAATACAAATTTCAAATGCAAAAACAAATAAAAGAGAGTTCAAAAGCGAGAAAACCTCAAGCATACAAATACCAAGATTCAAATGCAAGGTTGCACACCTTGGGGGCTTATTTTGGGTCTTGAGTCTTTATCCCCTTTTTCTTCAACCTTTAGCCTAACCCCGTTACAACCCTTAAAAGAACTCTTTGAGGTGTACACACACTTGTGTGAGGCTTGGCTAGAGCTACGTTCGGTCTGATTCCTAACGGATACGTAGGCAACCTCACATTGGGGTGCGACGGTAATGAAAATTCATTCATTCACATTCATGCGTGATCATATCAAGAATCTCTAATGCTCATCGCTATCCATTTAGAGCTAGACTTGGGGGCTTGATCCTTACTTCATTAGCTTACCCAGCCTAAGAGTCACCATCATTTGACTGTTCTCAAAATATTTTTCCACACCCTTAGCCTTTGCAGCCTAACCTTAATGTCACTTTCACACACATCACACATACATAGCCAAATAATCCTTCCATTAGAAACCCTTTGTCATGAAATCTTGATACAACCTTGAAGCATGCCTTGTCATCTTAAGATCACTCATCATCATCGAATCACAAAGTACGAAGTACTTAGCCTCCGCGCCTAAGTTACCCAAATACTTTCATTATTAGGTCATCAACAGGGATAGTCTAGGATGCTACAATCCTTGCACCATGAAATATAACATCAATGTGTACACTTGATTAAGTTAACTCAACATGTACCATCTCTTGCTTGATTCATCTTGAGGAAGTTCAAAAACTTCACCCCTTTTGATTTTTACCTACCTTCTACCTCTTTTCCTTTTCCCGTCTTTCTTTTTCGGGAGAAAGTCGGTACCCTCCACAAAAATGACGGAAATATTTTGCTTTTTTGCATTTTCGAGTTGCACGAGCACAATCACATGAGTCAACACAATACACACACGAGTCATGAACATTGAGTCATGTCGTGTCATCACATCGAGTTGAGTCTGCACCTTGAGTCATGTCGAATCATACCACATCGAGTTGAGTTTGAACATCAAGTCATAACACATCGAGTCGAGTTAAGTGTATTGAGTCATACAATGAGTCAAGAATACCAAGCCTTGAGTCAACCTTAAGCCAATCAACCACAATGAGTTGAGTACACTAAGCCTTGGGTAAACCTTAAGAAAGCTATAAATACGAGCAAAGTCCTATAGTCCATATAGATGTAGGTACACTAAGTCCCTGACGGACGAGTAACCTTTACAAGAGATTTGAGGCGATTTGATTGAGCAAAAAGGCACAAGCAACAGCAACGAAGCCGAATGGGCAGAATGAGTGTAAATAAACTCTGACCTTGATTCCAGCGTAGCACGACAGAAACAACGCGGTGCGATACACACTAACGCGACGCGACAACACTGTCGCCGCACGATAAAACCTGACATGCAACGTCGGACTTGAATTCCTGCAGATCGATTTGCTGGACAACAATTATCTACTCAAGCCTCATGATGAGCAATCGATACTTTTCAAAGTACACTACAAGAAAACAGCTGGATTCCGACGAAAAAATTTCGTCGGAAACACAGGAAATTCCGTCGGAATCAGGCTTTCCGACGAAATTCCGTCGGAGTTGGTCTGTCGTAACAGCCCTTGTCGGAAATTCGACCTTTTCCGGCGGAAATTCCGTCGGAAGGGGGTCTTCCGACGGATCTATTCTGTCGGCGCTGTTTTTGACTTATTTGAAATTCCGTCGCAAATTTCCGACGGAAAATTCCGTCGGAGGTGGGTAGGTTTCCGACGGAATTTTCCGTCGGAGGAGGTACATTCCGACGGAATATTCCGTCGGAAGTTAATAAAAAAAAAATAAAAAAAAAGACCACCCCCACCCCACTTCACCCCACCTGCCCAGATCACCCCCTCCCACCAGCCTACATCCCCACACACCACCAGCCCACCCCCTGCCCCTACCCCTGCCCCCTACCCCCTGCCCCAGCCCCTGCCCCCTGCCCTCTAACCACCCTCACGCACCATGCAACACCACCGAAACCCACCACCCATATGTCCTCACCCACAACCCCACCCACCACCCATACGTCCTAGCTCACCCACCACCCCACCAACCGTCCTCACAAACCACCCGTACCCACCTAACACCGTACCCACACCACCGTTAACCAAAAAAAAAAGAAAAATTACCACAAAAAATATCTAAACCACAAGAAATATTATCAGAATTTCTCCAAAAAAAAGACAATTCACTATGATAATTACAAATTTCCAATAAATATGTAAACTAACATTACAATTACAAAAATAATTAACTATAATCATAAATGTTCAAAAAACAAAACAAGATCTACAATTTAAACTTAACTAAAACTAGATCTAAAAAAAAACCTTCATATGCTCGCGAAGGCGACCGTTATTTCGGTGGTGTTGTTGTTGTGGAGACCTTGACAACCTCGCGCAGTGGTGTTGTTGGAAGGTGGCCGATTATTGCGGTTGATGTTGGTGGTTGTTGCGGTGGTGGCGTTGTAGGCGGTGGTGATGTTGGTGGTTTTGTTGTTGGTGAGAGGACGGGAAGGAGAAGAGAGGAGAAGTGAGAAGGAGAAGAGAAATGAGAAGGGGGAGGGGAGTTCTCAAAGAGAAGAAGAAAATGGCGGAGGAGAGGAAGGAGGAAAGAGTAAAGAGGAAAGAGGAGAGGAGAGAGAAAGAGGAGGAAAATAGGGTTTGGGGTCCGGTTTTTTTTTTTTTTTTTTTTTTTTTATATTCAGTTTTTTTTTTTTTTTTTTTTTTTTTTTTTGTTTTGTTTTTTAAATCATAATTCTGTCGGAAATAAATAAAATCCGTCAGAAATTTACCTTTCCGACGGATTTTATTTTCGCCGGAAATAAAATCTATCGACGGAATATTCCGTAGGAAGTTTCCGACGGATTTTATTTCCGTCGAAACAATAAATTTCTGACGGAATATTCCGTCGGAATGCCCATATATTCCGACGGGTTTGTATTCCGTAGGAATTTCGTCGGAAATTTCCGACGGAATATAAATCCGCCGGAATTTATAGCATTTCTGACGGAATTTTGTGTCCATCGGAAGATTTCCGTAGGAATCTGGCCTTTTTCTTGTAGTGGTAGATGATTATGCATTTGAGCCTCTTGATGAGCATTTGAGCCTTTTGAGCATCGTGATGAGCGATAAATGATTCGATTTGGTTAGTAGTCAACTCGATTACAACTTGATTGATGATCAGCCTGATGACAATCACATTTTGATTATACATTGAGTGAACACCTTTGAAATCACACCTGTGATTAGTAATTAACCCAATTACAATTTTGATTGATGGGACCTAATGACGATCATCTTATGGATTGATTGAGTACGCCTAAGCGTTGGCGGAATAAATTTGAGTATTAATTGACAACGCGTAAGCATTGGCAAAGCATATTTGAGAACACCTAAGCATTGGTTTAGCACATTTCCATACACCTAAGCATTGGTTGAGTCCGCCTAAGCATTGGTGGAGTACATTAGTGATTGAGCATAATCACAAAGGATTCCAAAGATGGAAGATTTATACGGAAATCAATTTGAAGCTCGGTAGGACCTTGAGAGATGAGGTTTTTACGGTAGATTTTCCAACGATGGAGAGGATACCACTTCCAGGAGTGAAGGCGAGAAGATTTGAAGATGGCTAAGCACTATGGTCTTCGACAACTTTCCCTAAGATTGAGAAGGTTGTCACCTGATTTGAGAAGACGACACGAGATGTGGCGATCTTCAACAACTTTCCCTAAGATTGAGAAGGTTGTCACCTAATTTGAGAAGACGTCTCGTGATGAGGTGGTTTTCGACAGCGTTCCCTAAAATTGCGGAGGTTGTCACCTTATTTCTTGAAGATGACTCGTGATTAGGTGGTCTTCGATAGCTCCGTAAGATTGCGGAGGTTGTCACCTGATTTGAGAAGACGGCTCGTGATGAGGTGGTCTTCAATAGCTCCCTAAGATTGCGGAGGTTGTCTCCCGATTTTGAAGACGGCACGAGATGTTGCGGTTTTCGATAGCGTTCCCTGAGATTGAGGAGGTTGTCACTTGGTTTGAGAAGAAGGTACGAGATGTGGCAATCTTCGACGGGGTTCCCTAAGATTACGGAGGTTGTCAAAACAAGTTTGATCCGACGAGATGTCACCCTGAGGCGTGTACCCAACGGTGCAAGATACGTGTTTCTTTAACTCCTTTATTGGTAGAATTAATGCATTCTGCAGGTATCGGTGTTAAAAAGAATGATTTAGGATCGTAGAACATTCTGAATCATTCTCCGCCCCTATCGATCTACTTTGACTTTTGTTTTCGAAACTTACGTTTCCTTAAAATCAGTCAAAGTGGGGGCTTCTGTAGACACTTGATTTTGTCTCCCAAAAAATCAAACCTAGTGATGAGTACCTTTCACGTCTTTGATTATCGAGTTAGGTGAAGTTTTGAAGAGCCTCGTAAATTCCCTTAACCCTTATCCATATTCCTAACCTTTCCTAAAATGTTTTTAGCCAAAATCATTTATTTTGTGCCTTTTAAACCAAAATCATTCATTTCGTGTTTTTGAAAATCATTCATTTCGTGTCATCTTTATAAAACGTCCAAATCATTCTATTTTGGTCCATGATTCTGGTTCAATTATTGTATAGTTGGTTGGGGCTTGAAAAAAGAGCTTTCCAACGATATATTATAAGCCCAAATCTGACTTGTAACAAATAAGTTATGGCCAAAATACTAAACTAAGCCCAAACCGAACCTAGGTCCACCTTACCAACGACCTAATGATCATGTGAGTGTCCAAATACCTTAATCCCAATACTAAACCAATTATGATTCATTAGGAGCTTCTAGAAGTCTTTAGAAAGTTCTAATTTATCCTTTCCGAAAGATAAAAGAGTTCAAGATTGAATAATACTCCTCTTTTTAATAATCCTTGTTCTATTCGAATTCAAAGACGTTTGGATATGATTTTTGTGCCTCATAATTTTTGTCCAAATATTAGATGGTTGGATAGCCCTTGAAATTATTTTTCCAATGACATATCATAATCCCAATTCTGAGCTATAACAAAAAAGATATGAACGAAATACCAAACTCTATCCAAAACTGACACTGTCCCACTATTTCATCCATATCTTTTATTATAAGATATCAACCTGATTTTTATTGGGTTGGAAAGTAGACTTTCAGAGCTTTCCAAAGATATATTATTTGTCTTATTCCGATTTCTAGATCAAAAGATATGATTAAAAAATATCGCAAAAATTGCTGTTTATCGCGCCGCGATAAGCCTGTCACGCTGCAACAAAGCTGTCGCGCCGCGATAAGCCTGTCGCGCCGCGATGGAACCTGAATTATTCTGATTTGAATTCTGACTCTTTTTAGATCCTTCCACCCTCTTTTTTCTTATAAATAGAGGTCGTTTCACCTTGTTTTCAATCATCAACAAGGTTGATCACCAACAATTCTCATCTAATCCTCTCTCTAAGCTAAAAATTTTCTCTATCTCTTCTTTCTTGATTTCTAGCCTTAGCCTAAACACGTCCTGATACACATTCTTGATACTTTTCCCAAGCAAACACCATACCTCCTTCACGAGCTTTGAATACTCGTAGCAGAAGTTGCCTTCGACCTCGACGTGAAAGGTTGATGGTTTTGAGGGTTTGGTCCCAAATCTATATTTCAACTCTTATTTTATTTATTTATTTGATTTAATCTTTCTTGAAGATACTAACGTGTGTATTGTTTTGATAGAAACAAATACGAGGTATCAAAGTGAGTAATTCGATTACTTAATTATTCTTTTTATATAGAAATCATGCTTAGAATCTTATGTTAATTCCTAGTTTCATGTTAGATATTATTTTAATCCCTAGTATCATGTTAGGATGTTGATTTTGATTCCTAGTAGCATGTTTAGGGTGTAAATTAATATTTCTAATATCATGTTTGTTTCTAGTATCATGTTTAGGCTAATGCTTTGATTATGATTTTCATCAATGACATGCTAGGGTTTGTTGTTAATCCGTTTAGTAACATGCCTAGGATCTTGCTAATGAAATTTTGATGATGTTTTGATTATTATGATGATTGTTGTGTCAATTAATTATATGTTGCTTGATTATTTATGATTTATTATTATTGCTTGACAGGCCTTTTCTTGCAGGTTTAAAGGGAATTTGTACTTGAAATCACGCCTAATAAGATAATTAATAATTTGTTACAGGGCTAATATGATTTTAATTCAAGTGATCGCCAATAATAGATTTGATTGTGCATTAATAATCAACCAACGTAGATTAAACAGGTTTAAGATTAACTTGATGTATGTATGTTGATCGGAAAGCGCACATGAATGTCATAAGAATTAAGTTGAGGCCGATTTAGGGAGGGTTCAATCTCTTTTAGGTTGAATTCGTACCATCATCCCCGAACATCCAGTCATGGTTCCGGACCACTATGGAGTTAGCGATCTCCATGATCGTGAATGGGGTATAACCTTCACGCCCGTGAACGATTTACAAGTTCCTAAAACTTGTTGGCGACTCCTTTATCTCTAGCTTCTTTCCCTTTGGACATAACCATGCCTAAAAGCATGATCACAGTGAGGCTTAAAATTGAGTTTGAAAAATTCCTTACAAGTCCTTAGGTTGACAATGGGTATAGCAGATTTATTACTACTCTGATTTCGTATAAGGTTACTTTTGTGAGTGAGTTAATAGATCATAATTCTCCTGAGTGGGATAAGCAGTGAATCGAAGGTATCTTCAACCGTGATGATGTGTAGAGCATTCTTTCAATCCCTTTGAGTTCCAAAATCGGTCTAGACATCTTCACTTATTGGGCTTTCTACATGGACGAGTGAGCTACTCTGTAAAGTCTGCCTATATGTTAGGCAAGTCGTGCAACCTTGATAACTTCCATAAGGCTTGGATGGATGGAAACTAGAAGTCAATCCGAAGGTTCATCACTTCTTGTGGCGAGTTTGTACTGGAAAGCTCCCGGTTCATTCTTACCTTAAATATAGGCATATGTCCAATATTGTTGATTGCCCTTGGTGTATTGGCCACCCCGAAACAGTGCAACATGCTCTATTTGATTTCCCTTCTATCCGTGAGCTATGCTTGGAGTGTGAGTGTACCGAAATGTCCTTGTGGCCTTCTAGTATGTCCTTTCTTAAATTGGTTGAATTATGGAGCACAATAGAGGCGAAAAAGAAGAGCAGGGGTGCAATTTTAATGTGGTGCTTGGGGTGCAGAAGGAACGAAATGGTCTTCAATGGCGTTGACACCTATCACCTAAGTGTTTCGGATTGCTGCTGATTGTTTGAATTATGCTTTCAAGATATATCAAACTCAACTGTGATGCTTCCTTAGTGATGCTTCCTTACGAGACGATTGTAGACACCTAATATAAAAATGTCTCCCCGAGCAAAACCCGATGATGAGTAAAACCTTTCATCACCATTTGGTTCGAGTAGAGTATTGAAAGAAAGGAGCACTTGATTCTTGATTAGAAATAAATTATATTTCCATTTTCTATCATTTCATAAGCCATTCTAATAGCCCAAACACTTTCCTTAGCACAAAATCCACATATCTTAGCCCAATTTCCTCTTTTCATAACTACAGTCCCGAAACCGAGAAAATCACCTCATAATTTTTATCCAAATAATTCATGGCTAGATAGCCTTTGAAATAAACTTTCCAATGATATATCATAATCCCAATTCCGAGGTAAAACAAAAAAGATATGATCGAAATACCAAACTCTATCCAAAACCGACACCCTTGCACTATTTTGACAATATCTTATGATCTAAAAAAGATATTAATCTGATTCCAATTATGTTGGAAAGTAAACTTTTAGAATATAGATCTTTACAATGATATATTATTGCCTTATTTCGAGTTTGGGATCAAAAGTTATGATAAAAATAAAAATCACAAAAATCTGGAATCCGGCGTCACGTGCCAACATTGCCGCGGCGTGGCAGAAACCAACGCGTCACGATAGATTGCCACGTGGCGATAGTTTTGCAGCGCTGCGACAGACACCGACTTTACGCAACAACCTTGTTATTTTGGTGATACAATTTCTATCTTTTTCCCATTTTATTAAATTCCTATTTATATAGTAGCCTTTCGTGGGTTACGGGCACCGTTTCCTGCCCATCTTCTCCCAAATACTCTTATTCTCTTAATCTCTCATGCTTCTAAACCTTCCAAAATTCCTCCTTCAAGTGCTCTTATACATCAATACTTCACACGAAGCTCTATCGGCGGTCCACGGCGTGAAAGGTTTATCATAAACCCCGAGGATTTCAATTTAAACTTAATTTAATTGGGTTTCTTCAATTTAATTTAGTTTATTTTAATTTATACTTTTAATGAAGTTTACCAACCGTTTATTCATGATATAGGTAGATTTAATCATCTCGTTGTTTAATTAATTTTACAGTATTTCTTCTTGCTAGCATCATGTTTAGAATCATTATTTTTAATTATTAGTATCATATTTAGGCGTTATATTAATCTTATTAGTATCATGCCTAGGTTTTTTTTAAAATAATTATTTAGTATCATGTTTAGGGTGCTTTTAATTCGTTTCTATAATATTTATCAAGTTGGTTCCAATGTTTTTATGCATGCTTATTATATGAATTACTCTATTTGCTTTGATCACCTATATTACATGTTTAATTGGGAATATGTAATTGAAAATCTTGCCTAATAAGATAATTTGGACAACTGGTTTATGTTCCCAGTAATCTTGTTTTTTAATCGAAGTGATCACAATAATTAAATTTATGTGTGCATTAAATATTCAACCGACTTAGATTAATTAGTTTGGAGTGAATTGAATCTTGTTTGTATGTCTTTTGAGTTGAAATTAATACATGTTGCTATAAAAATCGAGTAGAGGCTAATACGGGCTACATTAGGTTCATAACTCAATCCGTACCATCATCCCCGAATTTCCAATTATGGTTCAGGACCACTATAGAGTTAGTAATCTCATGGATTATGAATGGGGTGTAACCTTCATGGATCAAATCGTTATTGCTTTCGGTTTTCTCCCTTTTCATGGTTTTCTTTAATGATCCATGAACGGTTTACAAGTTCCTTAAAAACTTGTTGGCGGCTCCCTACTTTTTTTTCCTTAATTGTTATATGTCAAATCCAACTTCCTATGATCGCCAAGCATATTCACCTATGCTTCACATAGGCGCACTTCGAGGGACACCCTACAACGACAGATGGTTAGGATTGGGTGTGGTGGCCAGCGATCGGAGGGGAGATATTCTGTTTCCTACTGTTAGGCGTACTAGGGCCTATTAGTTTCCCATTGTTGTTGAAGGGAAATCTATTGCACTAGCCATCAAGTTAGCCGAACGTTACAGCTTATCTCACTTTATCATTGAAGCAGATAATCAAGTACTTGTGAAGAACTTGTGTAAAGGCTCGATTTTCTTCATTGATTTAGATGGTATCTTAGATGATCTTTTAGCTTCGTGTGCTCTTTTGGATTTAGTTGTATGGTGCCATGTTAGACAGGATGGGAATGTTGTTGCCCATAATTCAGCCCGTTTAATTCCTCTTTGTCATGAACAAGTTTGGGAGAACCATTACCCATGTGAGGTTTCTCCATATGTGTTGATAGATATAATACATGTTGACAAAGTAGATGCAATTAGGCTTACAACAATAAGGAGACGCCTCCATGGAAAAGGAAGAGTAAACACTCACGAAAGTAGTCGTATTTCCCAAACTCCTAACCTCCTTAGCCTGCCAATTATCAACATCCAAATCAAACACTTTGAAGGATGATGAGGATTCTGATCTTTTAGTTTCAGGGTTAAGGAAGATGTAGTAGTAATGAACGACTTGCAGTAACACCCCAGACGATTCCACCAAGTACAACCGGTAATTAACATCATCCGATAGTCCCCAACCCAAGGTGGGTTCGAGACTCACTACACACATCCCAGTTCCAAACTCATTAGCAACAACGATTTTATTTCTTAAAGTCAACCGCGATATAGAATTGGCCCTTATAAAAAGTGATATCGATTAGAAACATATTCAACATAAGGAAGATCCATGAACACAAACCATTCTCTATTCTTACTATTCCAAAAACAAACATCTTTGATACCACTGCAATCTTTGTTATCTTTCTGTGCTCTTACATCTTTCGGTCATTTTAATCACCACCCATTTATATTCACAACAACACATAAACCTAGGTCATAACGTTTCCTTAATCAAGTCATTTTAGCATGTGTTTACTTAAAAGGCATTTTTCACGTTTTTTTTAAAGTGAATGAGATTACATTAGCTTACTTATAATTTCTACATTAATTTTTTGCATTTTTATTCCAACTTTTTATCATGCCATAGAAAGTCATTAGGGAAATAATTACATGAATTGAAGAGTATGTGGGTATACAAAGTAAACTATTTTTTCTATAAAAAAATATGTACAAAGCTTGTAAAGGTGAGTATACTCTAGTCAAATGGAAAGGGTAATATTCAACAATCTTGTCTGTTCTAAAGACATCTTCATCACTTGGTAAGCTAACATTAACAAGGCTTCCTACTACTGAAGTGCTGATACACTATTGATATGAGGAGTGGTTAATCAAGCTGCAAATTCTGCACATCATTTGTTTTCAAACAACCCTTAATAAAGTAATTTGAGGAAACATAACTTAGACAAACTTGAGATTCACAGGTACGCACATAGTCTGAATTATTTATTAGAGTTTGTCATCAACTCAGTAGAACCTTGACAAGACTACTATTGATGGCCTAATTTTCAACGAAAGAGTATGATGTTTAACAATTCGAAAAAGAAATATTTCATTTGACGGAAATAAATAAATAGATAAATGAAAATTACCTCATCTTTTTGCAAGTGAGATGAAGGGTATGTACTCGCCCAGTCGCCTTCCACAAGTCTATGTCATCGTTGATATCAATTTCATAAAGCAATTTTGCAGTGTAGTCACTCATAGAATTCCTAAGATTTTGAATTAAAATCAATAAGGCACTTAAACTACAGTGACATTGCTCTAAAGGCAAATAGATAAAAAAATTTATCTTTCCCCACTCCATGATACCTAACAACATTGGAGTGTTGGTCTAGTAAGATTCTGGATTTCGGTCTCTGCTGCAAGTTTACAATAATCTCGCAAAAACCTTTTTATAGCTACAGGGCGAAAATTTAATAGAAACCCTTAAACACCACCGTTCCATTATATTGCTTCCCTTTGCAATCAGCTCATCTGAAATCCATATCTTTCCCCACTCCGTGATACCAAATGATTATTCATTTCTTCTGAATTTAATCAATTCAGCCACTGATATATTCCACCAAACATTATAAAAAGGCCAAAAATAGAAAATAACATCTAAAAAAGACCTCGATTTTGATAATAACACCACAAAAAAAAAAGTTTTATTATAACACCACCAAAAATCCCAAAAATTTGGTTTCACCATCCACTAACGGATTTTTGGATGGAAACCGTTAGTGGGACCCACTAGGGACACGTGCTAGTTGTTTATTGGTTTAAAAAAAAAGAAATTTTTTTTAAAAAAGAACATCCCCTAAACCCTAACCCAGCCACCAGCCCCACCACCGACGACCGTGACTCCACCACCTAAGAACCCCACTGCCGGCGGAATCACCGGCCATCACCCCCACCGACATTAGCCCCCCGTAAATCCCCTTCCCTCTCCCCGAAAATCCACCCCCACCCACCACAGCCCCCCCCCCCGGCGCGAAAACCACCTAGCCCCTTCGCCCCCTCACCGAAAACCACCTCTGGAATTACCCCTCACCTTCAAACCGGCCGAAATCGACCTTAGAAGCCCCAGATCTATCGATTTCGCGGTGGAGGCGAATGGAATTGGTTGTTTTTGCCGGTTTGTGGTGGTGGTTTCCACTGATTGGTGGGATCTGCGGGGGGCTGATGTCGGTGGGGGTGATGGCCGGTGATTTTTCCGGTGAAAGAAGGGGTTCTGGCAGTAGTGGGGGTCTCCAGCGGTGGAGTGACGGCCGCCGATGGTAGGGGTGGTGGCTGGGTTAGGGTTTAGGGTTTTTTTTTTTTTTTTTTTTTTTAATTTTACTTTTTATTTTAATTTATCTTTTTTTTAAGCCAATACTTTATTGACACGTGTCCCTAGTGGGTCCCACTAACGGTTTCCATCCAAAAATCCGTTAGTGGGTGGTGAAACCAAATTTTTGGGGTTTTTGGTGGTGTTATAATAAAAACTTTTTTTTTTTTTTTTTGTTTGTGGTGTTATTATCAAAATCGTATCTTTTTTCTGGTGTTATTTTCTAATTTGGCCTTATAAAAAAAATGTAGAATATGCTACAAATGAATAAGCTATCCTAGTAATGAAGATCTCGTCTTCACGCACATCTCCAATTAGAATAAGTTTCTGCCAGTATCAATACCATATATATACGTAATTGGTTAAATTATAAATAATTTGAATATAATTTTTTTTTTCATGTTAATTGAATTGTAATCCCCACCGTGAAAGTATAATTTTATTTTATTATAATTATGCGAATATTTTATAATTGTATAATTTATTTTAATATAATTTAAGCAAAGATTTTACACACATTTTATAAAAGTTCCTGAATGAGAAAACTTATTTGGTTTTACTATCTTTTAAATAGACTAACTAATTGCTTAAAAAAAATTGAACTGCTGCTCGCTGTTACGTTGCCTTGTAAACCATCATCCTCCTAATTCATTATACGAATTATATATAGATGAAATTCCTTATATCAAAAGATAATATTTTATACTTAATTAATTTAAACTTTTAAATCTCATTTGCCAATTTCGGTTATGTAGCATTTGAATTGTTTAATTCTATAAGAAATTACAAATCTCTTATTTAATTGCCTATAACTAAAATTTATTGGTGCGGTAAGAAATTTTAATCCTATGTGGCGCTCTAAAATATTGGGAAAAAGAATCCCCATATATATATATATATATATATATATATATATATATATATATATATATAGGTGAGGGATCCGGTGAGAATAGGTTCTATGTGAGAAAACATACTTGTACGAGAAATAATCTAAAATTTAGAACACGTGAGTAAAAATTTAGAACAAATGAATAAAAATTTACAACATATGATTAAAACTTCAGAACACATGATTTAAATTAGAACACGTGAGTAATAATTTAGAACATCTACGCGAGTAATAATTTAGAACATCTGATTTTGGATTTATAACGTGCGATTAAAAATTTAAAAAGCCTGATTTAAAATTTAGAAATTTTGAATAAAATTTGGAACATTTGATTTAAGATTTAGAACATGTGAATAAAAATTAAGAACACCAGATTTTAAATTTAAAACATATGAGTAACATTTAGAACATGGGAGTAAAAGTTTGGAACATACGACTAATAATTAAGAACATATGATTAAAAATCTTAGAACACAATTTAAAATTTAAAACATATAAGTTAAAATTTAGAACAAATAATTTAAGATTTTGAACATGTGAGTAATAGTTTAAAACATTTGATTTCACTCTTTAGGATTTAGAACACGTGATTTAAAATTTAGAACATTTGATTTATAATTTAGAACATACGAGTAAAAATTTAGAACATGAGAGTGTTCTCACATATGAAAGATTTCTTACACATAGGAGGTGTTTTCCCGAGAGCTTTCCAATAAATATATATATATATATATATATATATGTATATAATAGAGTAGATTATGATTATGAACTATTAAAGATTCAAGATTTATAAACTAAATAAATTTTCAGATTATGTATAGTATGAATTTTGTTAATTAAGTAACAAAAATAAAAGTTTATTATGTCTCTTTATGCTTTAGTAACCTTCTATTACAATGCTACAAGTAGAGGTGTCCACCGTGCGAGTCGTGCGAGCTGGGTTAGGGTTAGGTGGGTCGCGGGTTGGGGTTTCATGACACACGGCACGACACACGTAGGGTAGGGTGGGCCGGGTCGTGGGTTGGGTCGGAGAAGTTGGACACACCAGGGTTAGGTTCGTGGGTTAGACGAGTCGTGGGTGGGTCGAGCTGGGTTTGTGGGTTAGACGGATCGTGGGTGGGTCGAGCTGGGTTTGTGGGTTAGACGGGTCATGGGTGGGTCGAGCTAGGTTCGTGGGTTAGACGGGTCAAGGTGGGTTAGTGAGTTAGGGTGGGTCGAAGGGTGGGTTAGTGGGTTAGGGTCGGGTGGGTTTGTGGGTTAGGTGGGTTAGGGTCGGGTGGGTTAGTGGGTTAGGGTCGGGTGGGTTTGTGGGTTAGGTGGGTTAGGGTCGGGTGGGTTTGTGGGTTAGGGTCAGGTGGGTTCGTGGGTTAGGGTCGGGTGGGTTGTGTGGTGTTTTAATTTTTACAAAATTAACAATTTGATGGCTTGCTCTTAATTAAGATGCCTACGTATCCTTATATTATAAAATAAGGAATCAAAGCCAGCGTAGTTCTTATATTGTACTTCTTTTGAAATTTGGGGGGGGGGGGCTTGGACCTATCTTTAGAAAACTAAAATTTAATTTTGCAATTAAATTGTAATTTTCGAAAAATAAGTTGCCTACGTATCCCGAAAGAATCATAGCCCACGTAGTTCTTAGCGTACCTGATTTAGACTTTTCTAGCCACCCATGTTTGTTGCATCATCATCCCCGGAAGCTGCATCATCCGTTGACGACTCCAATATCATCACAGGATCATCTTCATCGTCTTCGTCTTCCTTTAAACCTTGAGTTCTTCTTTCAGCTTGATCCCAATCTTTCTTACAAACACAAATTTGAATGCTTTCCGGAGTTAAGCGAGATCTTTTTTCATCTAACACTCTTCTACCTGCACTAAAAGCAGACTCGGAAGCAACAGATGAAGCGGGAACTGCAAGTATATCTTTTGCAATTCTCGCCAATATAGGAAAACTTTTTTTATGTTCTTGCCACCATTTTATAATTTGAAAGTTGTTGTTGGTCTCATGTTGATATGACAAATAATCATTAATAGCAAGTGTTGAAGAAGATGATGATGAGAATGATGTAGATGCTTTGTGTTTTTTTTCATAACTTTATCAAGAAAACCAAATCTAGAATCGGAAGTGCTAGTAGTAGTTGGTGTTGCCAAATCAAAACCATAAATAGATGCATAATGATCATAAAGGTCTCCCAAAACAGATTTGCATTTGTTAATATATTCACTAACATCATAATCGATACTTAAACTTGTATAATAAAATTCTAAAAGATTTTCCAAACCTTCAGCTTTGACACCGGGGTCAAGAATAGCAGCAATTCCATAAATGATTGGAAATTCACTAAAATAAGTATGCCACTTACGTTTCATGCTATCAAGAACGGGACGAAGTCCATCAATCTTCATATGCTCTTCGATGGTGTGAACAACTTTAACACACTCAATTATGACTAAATGAACGTTAGGCTCATAAATATAAGAGAAAATATGAGTTGCACTATCAAAAGCATTTAAAACATCACGAACAAAAGAAGCATTAGTCCAATGACTTTCGGTTATTAACTCAGTAGGATCAACACGAGTCTCATTGTAAAGTTGGGTCAAAATATCACGATACTTTATAGCATCACTCAACAACTTGAAAGTAGAATTCCAACGGGTAGGGGTATCAATAGACCATTGTCTTTTCTTAAGACCTCTCTCTTTACACATAGCTATGTACTTTCTTCTAACTGACTGAGTAATCCTAATCCATTTTATAACTGTTCTAATTGGGTTTAGCAATGGTTGCAACTCAGCGAGACCCTCTTGAACAGACAAATTCAAAATATGAGCACAACATCTAACATGCAAGAGACTACCACCCAACAACAAATTCAACTCGGAGTCATTTTTCAAATAGTCAATACACTTTGTGTTTGCAGTTGCATTATCAAGAGACAAAGAAAAAACTTTATTATTCAAGTGAAATTCTTTTAAACAATCCAAAATACGAACTTTGATGTTAAAACCGGTATGCCTTTCTTCCATAGCTTGAAAACATAGTATACGTTTTTGAATAAACCAATCACCATCCACCCAATGAGCAGTAATGCAAAGAAAAGGTTCGCCAAAACTAGAAGTCCATGTATCACTTGTAAAACTAACACGACCATCAAAAGTACGAAATAATTCAATCAAACCACTCCTATACTTATAATAAGAAGTTTGTGTATAACGTCTTAGGGTATTTCGGGGGACACGAGTAAATGCAGGTTGTAATGCAACTTTATTAAAATGCTCAACGTTTGCATTTTCATCGTAACTAAAAGGGTATTCATTAGCAATAACTAAAGTACTCATTTCATCAATCATTCTATCTTTATTATAAATGAAAGGTGTACCTCCGCCGGGTTGGTTCATGTATCCACCCAATTGTGTTTGGACGCCACCCCCCGAAGGACGGGGGCCATTTTCGAACAAGTCGTGTTTATTTTGCAAATGCCGACTCAAGGTTCCGGTTCCATCTCCCGTTTTCCAATTATATGACTTGACATTTGCACCTAGCGCCTTGCAAACTAGGCATGTACACGTGAACCTCTTTGGTTGACCAGGTTGCCATCCCGGGGGTGTGACCTCAACTCGTTCAAAATGTTTCCACACCCAAGAAAAATGTGCTCGACCTCTACTTTCACCGCCACCACCTTTCATAAATCAAATTATTAAAATTAATTTTTAAATGCTATTCATGAAAATAAGCTTTTAAATTTTAAATATTTTAATTATACTTATTTAAACGCATTTTTCATGGTAATTAACTAATTGTAAATCATAGAAAATTGGAAACTAAACTAACTTTATAATCATTAATAATAGTTTTTTTAAATATTCATAACAATAAAAATTTAATTAGAAATTACCTTGAGATGAAGGTTGAGATGTTGGTTGCGATGGAGGTGGCATAGTTGAACTTGATGATTGGTGGGACTCGTGGGAGAAATGTTGTGGTGGAGACGTTTGAATATTTTGCCTATCTCCTAAACCATAATCTCCATATTCATTGACAAATTGGTTTAAATTTTCCGTATTAATTTCATACGAAAAATTTGCACCACCACTCCTTTGGCTACCACTTCGACCACCACTTTGACTCCTTCCCATTCCTCCTCTTGAGCTCATTTTTTTTTTGTATGATTACTAATTATAATATGGAGAAGAACTTTTTTTTTTTAGAATCTTAAGAATACTAATAATAATATTAAGGAGATTTTTTTTAACAAAAATATAACTCTATATAACACTTGAGAATTTGAGAACAATAAGAATTTTTAAGTAAGAGAGAAAGAAAGCTTGAATTTGTGTGGAAATTTGAGTGAAATGGAATTGGTATTTATAGGAAAAATAGAATGGATGATCATACACTTAAAAAACTAGCCGTTAGATACAAAAAACTAGCCGTTAGATACAAAAAACTAGCCGTTTTTTTTTTAAAATGGATGTTAGGCCGTGCGGGCCGTGCGGGTCGTGCGAATTGTGCGGGCTGTGCGGGCCGTGCGGGTTGTGCGGGCCGTGCGGGTTGTGCCGACCGTGCGGGTTGGGTGGGTCATGCGTGCGGGTTGGGTGGGTCATGCGTGCGGGTTAGGTGGGTTGGCTCGTGCGGGTTGGGTGGGTCATTCGTGCGGGTGGGCCGTGCGGGCTGGGTTGTGCCAGGTGGGTCGGGTTAGGTGGGTTCACGGGCTAGGTGTGTCGAATTAAATGAGTCAAAACGGGTTGTGCGATTTGGGTCGAATCAAACGGGTTAAACTGAGCTGGGTTGAAATGGGTTGTGTCGAAAATTTTGGACCCACGACACAACCCGGATTAAATCCGAGCTGTGCCGGGATGTGCCGGATTGAAACCGGGTCGGACCCACGTGACCCACCAGCCGTGCGAGTTAGGGTGGGCTGGGTCCAACCCGGCCCACTGGCCACCTCTAGCTACAAGTATGAAATTCATAATTTTCAAAAGGCTTTGATGAAACTAATTTTCATCTTTTGTTAGTAAGTAAACATGCTGAAATTTTATAAACTAAGGTGTATTTTGGTGAATTATCGATTGAAATCATAGTTCTACTTTTAAATTATATAAGCTTAAGCAATTGGGAGAGGAGCTGTCAATTCGGTTAAACAGGTCGGGTTTAGGTCGGGTAAGTGTACGTCGGGTCAGGTCATTTCGGGTTAATGTCGTAACCTGTACGGGTCGGGTTTGGGTTGGGTCATCCTTGAGTCGGGTAACGTCGGGTCATACATCTTATCGGGTTTGGGTCGGGTTTAGGTCGGGTTAATAACAGGTCGGGTTATATTCGGGTCGGGTGAATAATATGTCGGGTTTAATTCGGGTTTTCACGGGTTAAAACGGGTTAGGGTCATTCTCGGGCTCGAGTCGGGTTTGGTTCAAGTCAATAATTTGCGGGTTATGATCAGGTCAGGTCATTCTCGGGTTTGAGTCGGGTTCGGTTCAAGTTAATAATTTGTGGGTTATAATTAGGTCGGGTCATTTCCAAGTTGGGTCATTCTCGGGTTCAAGTCGGGTTCGGTCCAAGTCAATTATTTGCGGGACAATTAGGTCGGGTCATTTACAAGTCGGGTCATGTTCGGGTTCAAGTCGGGTTTGGTTCAAGTAAAAAATTTGCAGGTTATAATCAGGTCGGATCATTTCTAAGTCAGGTCATGTTCGGGTTCGGGTCTCAAATATTGAGTTAATTTGGGTATCGTGTTGATTTTAGGTCGGGTCATATCAGGATCGGGTACATTTTTTGGGTCGGTTTGTTAACAGTTCATGTAATGACATTCACGTTTAATCATTATCAATTACTTCATTTATTGTAAGAGAAATAATTTCAGATAAGTTTAAATTCGAGGTAATAAGTTTAGATAAGATCTACAGAATGAGTTCATATTAATTCCAATAAGATAGGTTTAGTTTAGATTTTTAGAAGATAAGTTCAAACCCTATTTTAATCTGTTCACATTGATTCCACTCATTTTAGGGATAACAATTTAAGATAAGTTCATGTTCGAGATGACATGTTTAGATAAAATACAATAAGTTCATATAAATTCGGATAAAATAGGTTTAGTTTAGATAAGTTAAAATACAATAATTTTTTTTTTTCTAAACTTATTATTTTATTTGAAATTATCTAAACTTGTTTATTTTTTATAAGTTCATATTCGAGTTCACTTTTTTTTAATGGCTTTTATTTTTTAAACATTTAAATGGCATTATTCAAAACATTTAAATAAGATTAAATAGGCAAATGAATAATAAAATTAGAAAATTAAAAGACCAATAAAAGCCTTTTAACAGCTCTAGTTCGGATCACCACTTTCTCGAGTCCAGACAAGTCAAGTCATGATAGGGTACATGTAAATTATTTGGGTCAGATTATCATCGGGTCATTGTCATTTACTCATGCTCGCATTCAATCATTATCACGCTCAATTCAATCATAATATGAAATTATTATTTTTTTTAACTTTTTTTTATTTGATTTTTTTTAATTATAAAATATAAGATAAAACAAACAAGCCTAAGGTCGAATAGTATTTGTAAACCGTAATTGACTACATTAATGCACATGCACCTACAAAGTAGTAGTATTCGTAAACCATAATTGCTTAATTGAAATATAGAATGAACTTGCACCTAAAAAGTAGTAGTATTCGTAAATCGTAATTACTAAAATTAAATAAAGAATGCACATACATCCAAAAAGTAGTGGTATTCATAAATTTTTATAGGTTTTTTTTAGACATATAATTGTAATACATTTGATAATAGAGAATTTTATTGAAAATATTTGAATAAGCTTACATAGGAAAATAACTCATAGAGTTAGGGAAAAAAAAAAGATATGATGTAATCCTAGATTGCTAGTTAATTTCGGGTCAATAACAAGTCGGGTTGATTTTGGGTCGGGTTAGTGACAGATCGGGTTGACTTTTAGGTCGAGTTAGTAATAGGTCGGGTTAAATTCGGGTCGGGTTAGTAATAGGTTGGGTTAAATTTGAGTCGGGTTAGGAATAGGTCGGGTTGAATTTAGGTCGGGTTAAATTCGGGTTTTGATGGGTTAAAACGGGTTTAGGTCAATTTCGGTTCAGGTCGGGTTCGGTTCAAGTCCATATTTTACGGGTTATATTCGGGTTGGGTCATCTCCAGGTCGGTTCATGTTCGGGTTCGGGTCTCAAATACTCGGGTTAACTCGGGCCTAGGGTTGGTTTCAGGTTGGGTCATATCGGGTTCAGGTCATCATTTTTCCGGGTTTAGATGGTTCGGTTAATAATCGGGTTAGAGTCTGTGTTTCGGGTCGGGACATCTTTTCTAATTGGGAGGCTTTAAAGTGTTGTTATAATGATTTTTGAAGCTTCTAAAGTCTTCTAGTATTGCTGTAAATTTTGTGGCCTGCGTATTGATTGAATTCTGTTATTTGGCTTAGGGGGAGATTCTGTAGAAGGTGAATTTTAGTGGAAAAGTGGCCACTCGCTCCGTTTATTCAAGATACATACAATTTTTGGAAACCCTTGATTTTAGGAGTATGTTTAATGAATTCTAAGAACCTAGTTTCATGTATAGGGAACTACTTGGTTGTGGATTGTTTGGCTATGAATTGAATAATTCATATGCTTGTGTTTGAGAAACATGTTTTGGTACATGGAAAATGTTGTTAGTTCTCTAGTTAATTAATTATTGCATGATTGATTAGAGGATTTGGAATTTGATGATTTAAGTGGAATTAATTTATTAATTATTCCACGAGTTAATTTTATTATTACTCTTTCATGACTTGAAGTGTGATTGAGTAAAGGGATTGATTAAAGTCTTATATGACGAGGTTAGTTGACTTTGTTTAACAAGTGGTTGTCATTCTAAATAAGGAATTATTGATTTGAATAAGTGTTTGATGATCACTCTTAATTAACTAAGATAAAAATGGATTGGTTGTGGACGATTGTATATTGTAAAGTTGTGGTGTTTTGTTTGATGAGTTGGAATTAATTAAATCTGTAGATCACGTAATGTGAAAGATGGATAAGCAATAAAGCTCTGGATTGTGCACGTTTGGAGTATTGACATATAGAGGTTGGGGTTTCATGGGGTATTATCCGTGTGTGGCCTTTTCTAGAGGTCGTGTGATCTACGAGTCTCTATTTATTTGCAATGTTTTATTAAAAAGGGATTAGTTAAGATCTCATCTATGTATGGTGACGGAGTCGCACCTGTTTACCATATGGATTATTGTGTTTTGATGCATTCTGATGAGGATGCATAGGGATTTTATCTATTATGTTTTGATGGGGGAGACAACCTTGTATATTGCTTAATCCAAGAAATTTATTAAATGAACTAAGAGTCGAGTTAAAACATATGAGTCTTGTGTTAATGTTAGAAGTTCGTGTCTACTAGATGATTAAGTAACAATTTTCTTGTGTCTGTGATTAGTAGCATGCTAGGATCTTTATATTTTCTTAATTTGCTTGTTGTTTGTATGTACTCTACTAGATGATTAGTAACAATTTACTTGTGTGTGTTTCTTTGGTCATGACCTTCTCCTTTTAATGACCTTGTGATGATCCAATTTTTACACTTGTAATATTAGAAGTAGACTTTTCACGGGTATTGCATAAGTGTGGACATTTTTTATGTGACGAGATTGAGTGGAGAATCGATTCACTTTCATAGTTGTTTGTTTTACTTGAACAACAAGACTTTACTAAACTTTCTTTTGATTAACTGTTTTAATCAAACAGTATTGAGTTTTGAATAAGGGTCTTAAATGGTTCCAACTTATAAGAATTTATTTGGGATTTGTTTGGTTTGAACTTTATTTGAAATAACTTGGTTTTCCGCTGCAAATTCTAATAAAAGCCTTAACGTTTGAACACGTGGCGGTAACACTTTAATAATTCTTTTACATTTATTTAAAGTATTCTTCCAAGTAAAAGAAATTGGGGTGTTACATGAATTCACTAATAAAATAATGTGATTTGGAAAGCGCTGATGAAGAATGTGGTGGAGTTGGTAGAGGAAGCAACGGTTAGGCACCGATCGGGAATGACGGACTGCAATTCACCGGCGGTGAGGAGAGAGTAAAGAGGGTATAATCCTCAACTAATGTGCACCTGAAGAAGCAAGCCGAGTGAGCAAGAAAGATAACTTCGCACTAGACTATCTAGCGGAGCGAACACTATCACCAACCCCACCAATGCCGCCATGCCGGCAACATGTATTCGGATATCATTGCGAAATACGAGAATCCAAGTCTCCTAATCGTTGCAGAGAAAGGAAAGATTTTATCGCTTAATGAGTTTCAAAACTGAAGAGATGCTCCATGAGAATAAGATGAAGACAAAGAAAATAAAGTTGACAAGACCAAGACGAAGATGTAGACCGCCATTAAAGCTCAGGAGCTTGAGCTTTGAATTTCATTTATATTACAATTCTACTCCGTCATTTTCCCTTTTTTTTATGGAATTATTGTTGGGTTTTACGGTGTGCGAACATCGCGCGGAACTAAAACCCGCCCAAGGACCACATGCATAAATTAAAGCGAGTAAACTAAAACATGCATATAATTAATAAAACAATAGACACATAAGAGAGAGAGAGAGAGGAGGGAAAAGACGTTTATACCCTTGAAGCGTGTTTTCCACCTAGCAAGAACACCAACCCAGGAATGGAGTAAGAGCTTCAAATGCGACTCCTCCAACGAGGTCCACCCACGCGCCCAAACTTGGCTGGGATTAGTGGCTAGACTAATACCCGAACACTACTACAAGAGGTTTACGTACTCTAAGGGTTTTCTCACGTTTTATGTGGAGATGCCCTTTTTGAGTTCAACTCTTGCAATTAATTCCCAAGGCAAGCTTGGGTATTTATAGGAGAGGCATCTTCCATCCCATTGAAATCTTTCAATGTGGGACTTTGCAAAGTTGAGAAAAGCTAGCATTTAATTTAATTCTAAATTAAATTAAAAGCAAGGAACAAATAATCAAACAACAAGTGGCAAGCACATGTGAGGGTTTAGGTGAGGACCACATGGCCTCCTTGTTCCCCAAGCCACCAAACCTCCAATCATACACGGCCGGCTGACCCAATGCCTTGAGCACCAAGGTCGGCTTTTACGGGCTGTCTTGTGCTCTCAGCTGGGCTGGTCTTGCGCGGCCCATCGTAGCACAGTAGGCCTCGCACACTTGCGGGCCGCTGCTGCTGGGTGCTCCTGCTACAATCGCAAGCTCGGGCTGCTACTACTTGCTAGCCGCAGCATACGCAAGCAAGGCATGGCTAGCAAGGCTAGCTGCTGCGCCTTTGCTTGCGATGCTTGCGCGCCACGCACTCGGCCAACAGGCCCCAGCCAGCCCACATATGTGGCTTGCTAGGCTTGCGGCTAGTGCTAGGCTTGCGACAGCATCAAGCTAGCCTAGCCCTCGCACGGCTAGGCCGATGCGAGGCTAGGACTATATGCTTTGACTTATTTATTGTTGTTTAAATTATTTGCACGTCTCGTCGGTTCCCGAAATCGACTTGACGTTTCGACGTTCGGCTTTGACGCTCTAAGCTCGGAATCCGACATTGGAGTACGTATCCTCTTGTTTGACGTATTAAGACCTTTGGCTTAATTCGTCGCCTTAGTTCGGTTGCACGCTTAGGTGTGACCCGTTGGGTTCAGTTACAGGAAAGTTGTGAGATTAATATAAATTAATCTCACTGATCGGAGATGGCCTCTAACCCAACTTTCCGATCACTTGACTTCACAAAATAATTAACTTCGTAATTGATTCTAAACCCTCTATCGGAATAACAAAGTTATTCGAAGGACGCCACTCCTTCCAATTATTTTCCTTACTCTTGGAAAAAAGGTCAAAACTTTCTTCTTTTCATTTTTTTTTCATACTCAAAAAATAATTGGGTGGGTTGCTGATCCTATGACGTGGCAAGCTGAGTTGGCTTTTTTGTTCTCAATCGTATAACTATATAGTCACGTTATCATCATTAAAACTAAAAAAGAGAAAAAAAAAAATTACCCAAACATGTCTTCCACTTTGATTAATTGCATCAACAACTTGTAAAAAACTAAAATAAAAATCAACCGTAAAACCTATCAAAATAAAATTCATATACTTCCATGGCCACGTCACATCATTTGTTTGGTCTACAAAAAGATTGACTCTTTCTAGTCGAGCAAATAGTCATGTCAATAATCTAATTTCAAACAATTAACTGATCATACACAGAGGATTAATAGAAATCTAATTTTACAAGTCTACTTGATAAATTTAAAGTATAAACAATATAAAATTATTTATTAAAAAAAAGCGAAATTATGATCAAAATACCAGAAAAGAAATTTGAGAAATATAGAAGAAGAACCAAACCTTATGATTGTGTATTGCTACTTTGCTAGTGACCGTCGATAATAGAGAACAGAATACGGCAACCTGAAATTTTCAAATGTTGTTATATGAACAATATGATGGATGATCGAGCGCTTACGGGATATTAAATAAGAGAACTAAATGTGAAAATATTATAGTAATTTAATTATTAATCACACCAATTGACACATGATTTGAGAGTGAGGGATAGCTCATATGGTAAGAGCTTTCCCCTCGGTTCCAGGTGATCCTGGGATCGATTCTCATCCCCGCCCTAAGTGGCTCATATGAACCAAAAAAAAATTGACACGTTATTTTATCATGCATTTCAAATTTAATACTATTTAATGTAATATATTAATGCCTTATTTAACGTCCCGGGACACTTTTTAGCAAGATTCTTGATTAAATAGTGAGTAATTTACTAATTTATTATTGAAGTTATTAAAAAAAAAAAATTATTCCTGAACGGCGTAGTTGTTAACTTGCTTGTTACTCAACATGCTCTCTCCTATGTTGCGCAATGCTCATTGGTGATGTTCATTATGCTCTACAAATATACTTCTCGTCTCCTTTGTCCCTATTTTTTTTATCACATTTGACTTTTTGCAGTCTTTAAGACGCGTTGTAAAACATATATAAATCCATTTTCATACGAGTAAAAATTATAAAAACTTGATTGTAATGTATAAAATATACAATGAGACGAAACTAACAAGACTCCACATGACTATATTATCTATTATTGATTAGGGAAAATTTATGGTCAAATAAAGTTTTTGAAGTTTGACTCAGTTATTTGCAATGGGGCAAAAAAAATGGAGACAGATGGAGTATATATACGAAGTATATTTTAAGGTTATTTTAAAAAAAAAATTTATTCTTAAAGAATTGAAGCCACTTTTGTTTTTCTTGCCTCCAAGGTATGTTCGTTGACCATTGACTTGGGGTGTTATATATGTAACTGATTTTTTTTTTATATCTTAATTAATTTGTAATTATCTAAATATAACTGAAGTTGTTACTAATGTTGTGTATAGTCTTCAATGGTGTGAAGCTAATAAGAGCATGCTCATCTCCAATGGTTTAATAGTTTACTAAGCTAGTAGCTCTTAAGAGTATGTGTTGTGAAATATGTTCGTAGGGAGTGTAATAAAGTTGCCCATGAGTTAGCTCTGTGCTTACCATGGGGAACTAGTAATTGTATTTGGCATTTGAATTTTCCCTGTTGTATTGTTCCGATTTTGAGTTTTGAATTCCATATGAATTAAAAGCTAGGTGCCTTTTCGGCCTTGTTTTCCGAAGAAAAAAATATGTAGAAGAGTTAAGTACATGGGTAGTATAAAGCAAACCGAATGCAAAACGATGAAATGTCTGAATTGACTGTCTTACTCTCGTCACCTTATGTATGATTATGATTTTGCGTAGTGTATAGCTTATATAGTTTGCAACTCATTTTCATGACGAAATCCTTTTGCTTTGACATAAAACAAAACTCCAGATCAAGATTTGGTGACACTAACCAAATTTTTTCCAACTTTTATTTTCTGATAATGTTGTCATCTTCACAACATCAGGTGATGTCAAATGTGTGAGAATGTAGGACAAAATCTCATCTAATTTTAGTGGAGCTAAACAATCCAAGATTAAGAAAAAAAAAGGGAATATCCCCGTCAAAAAACAATGAAAATTGTATAATACACCAGGGTGCACCATGCTCATAGTGCACCTGGTGATGTGGCATAACTAATTAGCATTAAATTAGTGAAAAATTAAAAAAAAAATTAGTGGAAAATACTAAAAAAAAATCTGGGCGAAATTATGGGGAATTATTCCCTTTAAACTGCTTTTAGTTTTAAATTATTATCCTTAATGGACATTTTCCATTTTAAAAACATTTTTAAAACATTTTTGGGTTTCAATAATACAAATTCTTTTTTGAATTATCATATATCATTATTTTTTATTGTCGTATGTTCTTTGAGTTTGATCAGTGTGTTCTTCGGGTATGAATTATATGTTATTTGCATTATATTTTATGCTCTTTTAACATATGTATGTTATTTTGAATTTTAAAATTTAATTTGAAAATGAAATCTTCATTTTTTCTTAGTTAAAAATATTTTAGAGAGAGAAAACTTAAATATTATGGAAAGTTAATTTTTGGAGAGAGAAAAAACAACTTTGGGGAAATGATATCTTTGGTATAGTTTTTTTTTCCGTTAATGTGTAATTTTTCATAAAATTTTAATAAAGTTTTTATCACGTTTTTTTGTAATGTCTTTATGTTCTTTAATAAAGCATGTTCTTTTTCAAAAATCTACATGTTCTTTTTCAAACAGCTAAATGTTCTTTCCGCCTTTTTTTTTATTTAACCAGGTGCACCATGTGCATGGTGCACCCGGGTGCACAGATCATGCAATGCATTGAAAAAACAAAAAAGAATTTCACCACCCAATTTCTAGTAGCTATCCTTGAATGTATTATCAAACTATTCAACGCCAGTTAAAAACTCCTTCTACCCCAAAATTTACACATTAACTTACGTGTTAAGTTTTAGAAAAACTATACGGAGTATGGTTAGAAATTAGAATTACGGGTATTATAGTAGTGGAGTTTGCAGGAAACTAAAATATTACTTTCTCCATATCTATTAGGGCTGTGCAAAACTATCCGAAAAACCGAAAACCCGAAAAACCGAACTGTAACCGAACCGAAAAATTGTGTACCCGAACCGTTTAAAGAAAACGGGTCGGGTAACCGAACCGATAAGAATTTAACGGTTCGGGTAACGGGTACCCGTTAACACTGTTTCGGGTGCCCGAATGTCCCGAAAATATTTTTTTTCGAAATCTCAAATGAAAAATGTCAGTTTTTTTTAGAAAAAAAGAAACAGAAAATAAAGAACAAAAAAGTGAAAACCCTAAACTTCGTTCTTTTCTCATTTCTCAGTCATTCACTTCACTCAGCCTCCATCCCCCTCTCTCTCCTCCTCTTCTCTAATGTCTCTGCCTCTGGTTCTCTAATCTCCATTCTCCATTCTCCATTCACTCCTTCATCTCCTCCATTGAAGCGGCTCTGAGCTTTCACTCCTTCATCTCCTCCATTGAAGCGGCTCTGAGCTTTCACTCCTTCATCTCCTCCATTGAAGCGACTCTGAGCTTTCACTCCTTCATCTCCTAATGTCCTCAGGTAATTAACTAATTATCCCTTTGCCAGATCTAATTATTTGCAATGAATTGATTAAATTCAATTAAATTTAAACTCTTGTTTTAATTTCACAGATCGCAGATTCAATTTAGGGCTCTGCGTACTTCGACTTCTCCATTGAAGCGGCTTCTGAGCTATACGCCTATACTCCTTCATCTCCTCCATTGAAGCGTACTTCGACTTCTCCATTGAAGCGGCTCTGAGCTTTCACTCCTTCATCTCCTACATTGAAGCGGCTCTGAGCTTTCACTCCTTCATCTCCTCCATTGAAGCGTACTTCGGCTCTCCATTGAAGCGACTTTTGAGCTTTCACTGTTGAGGTAATTTACATTTTATAGTATCTGACTATCTGTGGTTTTTTCGGATTTGTAATTGTTTTTTTTCCTGATTTTTTATTGTGGTACTATTATTTTTTTTTTTTTGTTTTTTTTTGGGAGGAATGGTACTTATTATGGTTTTCAGAATTGAGGTTTTTTTTTATTATTTTTTGTCAAGTTGTGTCTGTTAGATTTAGATGAGTGAGTAAGGTGAGATTTCTGTTTTTGATGTGGAAATAAGGTTGTTGAGAAAAAACAAGGATTCAGAGTGATGTTGCTAAGCATCTATAGTTGTTGTGTACTAATGTTGTTGAGCATCTATAGTGTTGTGTGATGGCTTCCTGTGTGTTGAGCATCTATAGAGTTGTACATGATAATCATGTAGTCCAATATGATTTATTGTAACATGAGTTAATTACAAGCATTTTAAGAAAACGTTTTAAGATTTATTGTAGTCCAATATGATAATCATGTAGTCCAATATGATTTATCTAGTTGCTTCTACTCAGGTTAATCTGTCAATGTATGGTTTAACAGAATTGAGTAATATTCGTCAGCTGGAATTTGGTTTAACAGTAACTTGTGTGGCTGTGTACATCATCTTTTGGACTCATTTTCAGTAATACTTGCCTAAGGTACTGCAAGGCTCACAGAGTGATTATATGGTGTAGTTGTACCAATAGTTTTTTTTTTTATTTCACTTGCTTGTCTGAGATTTTATGATTGTGTATTTGTGTGACGTGGAAAAGTTTTTGTCCTGTTTGTTTCTAATAGACATATGTCCTAGATGTTCACCCTTTCAACCCTCATATAGCTATGACTCATTCTTGTTATTTGTGTATACATGATTGAACTTATTTGTTTTTTTTTTCATTTGTAGGAGTGTATGGAATCTGGAAGTAGTGGGGATATGGAAGACTCATCGACTACAAGTCAAGCTCCTCCAATTCCAAGTCCTCCTCCCGAGCCTTGGGAGTATGACCCTTGTCCAATGACGGAAAATAATGACCCCTTTGACCAGCAAAATCAATCAAACCAACCTTCTGAACCTGCTGATGCTGCTGCCCCCTTAAGTGAAACTTCAAAAAAATCTAGAAAAAGGCGCTTTCCTCATTGGGAGCATTTTATAAAGAAGGATGGAGAAAACAAGGCTGAATGTATCTATTGTCATACATTCATTAGTTGTGCATCACTTCAAGGTACCTCCGGCATGAAGAACCACATAAAGCGGTGTAAGGAATACCCCCCAAACATTGATCAAAATCAGCAACTATTGTCCCTTAGTCAACAAACTCTTGATGGGAATCTCGTGGATAAAAAAAAGGTAGACTTGAGCTGTGGAAATTCAATCAAGAAGATAGTAGGAGAGCTCTGGCAAAGATGGTGATCATGGATGAAATGTCTTTTAGAATGGTGGAGCATGAAGGTTTTCGCAACTTTATGAAGGTAACGCAACCCTTTTTCATTATTCCTTCTCGATGGACAGTGACTAGAGATTGTTTTAGTATTTATTTGGATGAGAAAAATAGTTTGAAAAGTTTTTTTAGTAAGTGCACTTCACGTATAAGTCTCACCACTGATACTTGGACTTCTTGCCAAAATATGAATTACATGTGTTTAACTGCTCACTTTATTGACCAAAATTGGAAATTGCATAAAAAAATAATTAACTTTTGTATAATTGCTGGTCATTCTGGTGAAACAATTGGTAAATCTGTCCAAAAGTGTCTACTTGAATGGGGTATTTCTAGAGTAATGAATGTCACTGTAGATAATGCAAGTTCAAATGATGTTGGCATTCAATATTTGAAAAGAAGGTTTGAAAGTTGGAAGACATTAGTTTTGGGTGGTCGGTTTTTACACATGAGATGTTGTGCTCACATATTAAGTTTAACCGTTAAAGAAGGATTGAAAGAAAGTGATGTGTCAATAAAAAGAATTCGTTGTGCTGTTAGGTATGTAAGATCATCGGGTGCTAGATTGCAAAAGTTCATGAGTTGTGTTAAACAAGAAAAGTTGGAGTCAAAACGTTTTCTTTGTTTAGATGTGGATACTAGGTGGAATTCCACTTTTTTAATGCTGGAAGGTGCTTTGGCATATCGTAGGGCTTTTGATTTGCTTGAATGTTCAGATGGTGGTAAATTTAGGTATGAGTTACTTAAGACAGGCGGGGTGCCTGAACCTAGTGATTGGGATTGTGTTGCCTCTTTTCTTCCTTTACTTAAAATATTCTATGATGCTACTCTACGAGTTTCCGGCTCGTTGTATATCACCTCTAATGTGAATTTACAAGAACTTGTTGGGATTAGTGTGTTAATCAAGAAAAAAATGTTGAGTAATGATGCGGGGGTGAGTTTAATGGCTAGTGGAATGAAGAAAAAGCATGACAAGTATTGGGAAAATGTTGATAATGTGAATCTCTTGTTGTATATTGCTGTCATTCTTGATCCTAGGCGGAAAATGGGATATACTAAATGGGCAATTAATCAACAATATGATTCTGAAAAAGCTAAGTACTTGTGTGATAAAGTGATGCAAACTCTGAATGACATGTATGAACTTTATATTTCTGAAAACCCTCCAAATAAGTCCAAAGAAGATATGGATTCTGATGTAGATGTTGCGGAATTAGAGTTTGAAAGGCAGGTGGGTTCATGTGCTGGAGTACAAGGGAAAAATGAGTTGGCCAAATATTTAGAAGATGATAGAGAAGTTAATCCCGCCGGAAAAAGCTTTGATTGTTTGGGGTGGTGGAAAAAATATGGTGAAAGGTATCCAACAATAGCTCTCATGGCTAGAGATGTACTTGCCATTCCCGTATCAACAGTCGCTTCCGAATCAGCTTTTAGCACCGGTGGTCGAGTGCTTGATTCATTTCGCAGCTCACTCTCAACTAAGATGGTTGAAACCTTGATTTGTGCACAAGATTGGTTACGTACATCTCAAGGTCCTCTTATACCTGAGGAGAGACTTGAAGATATGGAAAAAATTGAATCAGGTAACATTTAAATATTTTCTCTTTTTTTTTAATCTCATTATCTTGTTAATTATTCATTAACTTTTTTTTTTTAATTTTTTTTTTTGAAGAAATGTTACCTCTTGGTGAGGAACACTCTCTCTTTGTTGATGATGATTAATTGATTAGAGGCAGCAACTTATAATCATGAAGGTTGGTGGTGATTGTATTGAAGGCCGGAAGTCATCGAAGGCTTGGAGTATTTTATGAAATATGATTACTATGGACTGTTTTTGTTTTAAAACTATAAACTATGGACTTTTTTTTTGTTATGTATTGGTTTATTATTGTTAACTATGGACTTTTTTTTTTTTTAAAGAAACAATATGTTTGTATCAAGTATTTGTTCATTTGTAATCGGGTTGAGTGCTGTGTTATATGTGTATTCAGGTTTAAATATAAGCCTATTAGGCTGTTATTTGTTACAAAAAAAATCATAGTACTAATAACAATAATTAATACTAGAAAAACAGGTGGAAGTTTGGACAAAAATATTATTAAGCAGGTGGGTACAAGGAGGAGTTCAGGCAGCCAAGTAGGAGAGGTGAGGATGCAGCAGCCTCAAGGACAGGGACTGGTAGGTTGCCAAAGCGGAAGACAGCGATAGTTGTAATTATTTTTGTTATTTGTGTATTTAAGTTCAATTGTTATAGTTCAAAAAATAGGAAGTAAAAAAAAAACTAGTAAAAACTAAAAAGCATCTAAAAACGAATTGCAAAGCAGGTTTTAAATAAATAAAAAGACCCAAAAAAAAAATCAGCTTATTGGTTCGGTTCGGATATTTGGTTCGGGTACCCGTATTTTCGGGTATCCGAATTTACGGATACCCAAACCTTATCGGAACGGTTTCGGGAATCGGTTTTAGCCTTAACGGTTATCGGGTACCCGAACCAATAACGTTATCGGAACGGGTACCCGTCCCATGCTCTCCCCTAATATCTATTGTATCAATTGACTCTTTACATTATTTTTATACTCATACTAACATTGACCATATTTTTACCATTAATGTATATTAATAAATTTTATTATTTTAAATGGGGTTGAGTACTTTAATCTCAATATATATTTTCAAAGTAAATTTTTTTTAATCTTTATAATTGGCATTTTAATGATCAAAGTAGTGTATTGACAAACGTCTATAGTCAATTAATGCAAATATTAAGAAACGGAGAAAGTATGAAAAAGTGATGATTAGTTAAATAGTTTATTTAAAAACATAAGATACGAGAGGAATAAAAAGTAGAGACCATGAGAAGAGAATATATAATTTAAAATATAAGGACATGTTCTATTTACCTTATTTTCACTTATTTTAGGTGTAATAAGTTACATTCAGTAAAGGATAAAATAAGCTCTGATAAGAGTTATCCAACTACAAACTAAAACTAAAATAATTTTTAATAAGGTATAATAAGTTCAAATAAAATAAGTTTAAATAAGTGATAATCAGGTGAATAAAACACACCCGAGTGGGACCAAATGTGAATTATGTTTTAAATTGAAGTATACTTTTTACAAATCTAATCAGGTGATGAAAATATATTATTCTTGAAATTTTTTACAAAATTTAATTTACTTTTTTCATATAATCCAGTACTCTTGTTCAAAAAAAAAAAAAAAAGAAAAAAAGTATAATCTAGTAGTACTCTAATCAAATAAGATTTTCTTATAAGGTTCCAAAAAAAAAAAAAAAAAAAAAATTGAATTCTTAAAATTTATCTTAATAGTCAATAGATACAAAGAACATAAGATAAGTGATTAGAGTGAAGCTTGAGTTCCAAAAAAATAGATACAAAGAACATAAGATAAGTGATTAAAGTGAAGCTTGAATTCCAAAAAAATTGCCACATTTCATAATGTAGTACAGTAGTAAATTTAAATAATAGCACTAATTAAATCATCTAAATTGAGTTGTGACATTAATTAACAGTGTCCAAGTCAGTTTTTGATTGACCAAGGTTAAGATATATAAAGTGAGTAAAGGCTTCTTATTTTGTCTATCTGGGACAATAATTTCTCAAGTTATATTGAAGCAAACTAAACTCGGATCTTTTAGCAATGATAAAGGAATAACTCCAACATGTTTTTTTTTTTTTTTTTTAATTAAGATTTTCAATATAGCAATGCTTAAATCAAGCGATATGACGATACAAAAAGATAGAAATGGTTCAACAAATGGTTCAACAATCTCTCTCTCTCTCTTTTTTTTTTTTTTTTTTTTTTTTTTATCCTTATATAAAACTCGTTTCATATTCTTATTTATGACAATTGCAACACCTAATTCCAGAGTCAGAATGAGAGTGAGGGAAAGCTCAAGTGGTTAGAGCTTCCCTCTCGATTCCAAGAGATGTTGGGATCGATTCTCAATTTCTCATCACCTGTCTTTGTGGCTCTCTAAACACCCAAAAAAAAAATTCCAGAGTCTGGATCGAGGGTACTGCAAGAAGGCAAACCAGTATTCAGTAGTATGTAGAAAATGAATTTCTACGGTCAAATGATATCCACATATCACCCTTAAAGAAGTTCTAACATTCTACAAATGTCAAGAATATCAATGCAATTAATGAAAGATTACAAAGAATATAGGAGGGAGAATTTACAAGTAACAGGTATAGATCATTTGACAGCAAAAAAGAAAAAATATCATCCAATAGTGATTTCGTGATCCTGTCGTTGATGTACCAATGCCAGATTCATTCCGTTTGTAGTAGAACTGCCTGCTTGACTCTCTTCTTCAACTGCTCTAAAATATGAGTAAGGTCCCCAACCTGGTGTCAACAAATCCACAGAGACTGAGTCAGCTCAAAAGTTTTATCACAACTAAATTATAGTAAACAGAAAGTGTAATGCTACTGATGTCGTAAGTGGTGACGATTAAGTTTATAGAGAATATTTCAATAGGATGCATAGCAAGTCAGCCAGAGGATTCAAAAGTGACGTTACCCTTGGTGCTATGTGGTGGAGGGAAGAATTGGAGATAGCAAACGAAAGAAATGAAAAGGCCTGCAAAGAAGGTAGAAAATTGACATTATGTTGATAGAACACAAAGATGTAATATGTCACATGCGCCCTCAAAGATTCTACTTTCAATATAACTCTAACGATAACGAACCTAGTAAACCTCCTGCAAAGACATCTTGCCAATGGTGCCAGTAATCATCAACTCGAGATACACCTACAAGGGCTGCCATAAGGAGAGGGAGGAACACAACACATAATTTGCCTGCATGCCCCTTTTGATCAAATACTTGGATTTTCGCTGACAAATAAAACGATAAAAATCCAAGTCCTGCAAAAGACCCTGTATTGAATTCCAACAAATACCTTGTAAGATACAGAAAGGCATAACAAAACAAACCAAAAATTAAGATAAAAATTTGTTGTAGCAATATCAGCCAGGTTACGAAAGTAATTGACAAATAATGGTATCATTTTTAATCAAGTACAAGATTTGAATATAGAGTAGTAACTCAGGGATCGGAGTTTCTTACATGAGGTATGACCACTGGGAAAACTCTTGTGCCCCTCCTTTATCACAGCAGGATCGCCATTGCATATTACATCACCCAAGGGATCATATAACTGCAGGAAATCAGGAAATGGGCAGCACAATGCAAATCAGAGTTCAATTGCACAACTGAGACTTATTTTTTTCAGAATTTCACAATGATTTGTGAGGTTACACAGAAAATAAAAGGATAAAGTTTCATACATCCTGGCCATCAGGAAAGCAGCGCCAATAGAAGTCAGGTCTAGGTCGGCCAACTCCATCTTTAATAGCATCTGTAATGACGCCGGTAATGAGCACTGAATACAACAGGCCTGCATATTGTAGGAGAAATTGTAAGTTGAGCCTCCATAGAACTTGAATTTTCTTTAACAAGAAAATAGAAAGGAGTATAAGATATCAGGACTATACCTAGAACCGCATGATGTAAATCATGGACATCTCTTCTCCTAAAGTAGCGGATATTGAAAATAATTATAGGCAGCAAAACCGCATAAATCTGCCAAATACATGCAATATTATACCTGAACAACCCTTATGGTTTTGTTGCATGTTCCTTTGCTAACATGATGCAAGATAGCAATATATAACAGAGTTTATAACAATTATATAGAGACTTACAGGAACTGCCCATACTGGAACTGTATTTGATTTCAAAGGATACTTAAGATCTGTCATCATATCCTTTCCAACAAAGCGATAAAATGGACTTATGACATTCAAAATGATTTCAATGACCACCAAAAGTATCAGTATTAACCAATCATGGAGGTGTGTTCTTGCTATTGTGGCACCATGAGATTTAATCGAGTATGCTCGAACCTGATCACCAATTGTCATTCTCCCCTCCTGAACAATACAATAGCCATGTTACAACTCACAATGGCTGACAGAATTCACCTTCTTAGTCAGATAAGCATACATGAATTTTTAACCTGATTTGACATTCCAATTTCTGTTAGAAAGTAGCATCAACGAACCACTAACAGAATTTCAAGCACTAAAGCTTTGCTACAGCATAATTAATCACCTTTCAATGAAGAACTTACATGTTTTCAATGATTTATGTACCTCACAGATCTATCATAGAGCAATTACAACTTAAAGTAGCTTTTACATTACACATTTTGCAAGTTAGTACCTTTAACTTTTCCCTGAAAATGTGATTACCTTTAATTATACTAATGACTATAATAATATTGATCACCGTTCTGCACATAATTGATAAATGTAGCAAAATTTAATACTTATCACCCTTAATTGATGCAACATGATGCACCAAACTAAGCCATATAAGAAAAATTAAAACTTTCTGTTTAGAAACTACATTCCTAAAAACTTCTAAGTCAAGCATAAATTCTTTCCGTGACATTACCATAAAGCAAAGAAACATATGATAGCTACATTTCACATTACCAACACAATTTGAACATTCTATAATTTACGATCCCCTCGAAGTTTAAGGCAACCAATCAATGACAGGTGAGGAGTTAATTATAATCTCTAAACATACCCAAGAGAGTGTATTCCTCTCCAATGCTCGATTGAAGTCATCTCTACCATCTCTCAATTACTATGTACTCCCTCCGCCCCATTAAAATTGGTCCACTCTTAATTTGCTCAATAGGACATTCATGTTTGGTAGACGAAAAATCTAAGTGGGACGGATGGAGTAATAAACGGACACTTGTAAGCAATATCCGATAATAAGAGCAGAAATTTTGAACAAAAAGGTAAGCAATACCCAATGAACATCAAAACAAGCCAGCAAAATGACAAACCGAAAAAGCCCCCCAAAAAATCAGGTCTAGATGTCAATATGTCATCACATAAAACTGTACCAAAGTTTAAAAAGTACAGTATACTTTCATACATTAACAAATAAAAAAAATGTCAAACTTTTAATTTGTCAATCATCATACCAAAAGTCCCTCATTTTTTGTGGGTCTTCAACATTGATTTACTCCTATCCAAATTAATAGTCACATTTGCAATCTAATTTGAAATAGTAACGCGACAACTAAATCAGGAACAGAAAAAAACTAAAATCTATCATTAAAGTCCACTAGATTGATAAAAAAAAAAAAAAAAAAATCCAATAATATAGAATCATTGACTTGTATGAATAACAGATTTCTAAGTTTGGTTTACCGTCGAAATTAAGAAATAATGATGAATATAATGCAAAAAAAATATATATATAATGAAGAAGAAAAACCTGATAAATGTAGATGATGAGTGATGGTGGAGGATAGAATAGAGTTAGTTAATTGTGTGGAAAAAGGAGAGAGAAAAAGAGAGAGGAAGGATGAAAATGGTGACAGAAATAGCGCGTATGACTCTGGCCTTGGATTTCTCTAATGTTGTTATTTGCGAACTGCTCCGTGTATTTCATCGATTTTGGGTTGAAAATTATAATGTTGAATAGACAACGGTCAAATTGTTGTGACATTCTATTATTATTATTATTATTTATTTATTTATTTTTTTCCTCAAAAAAGACAAAGTCATACAACATACAAAAAATTAGTGGGAAGCCGAAAAACAATTTGGACCCCCACTCCTCTAATTATAGCAAATCTTGTTCCAGTGAAGATATGAGCAGTATCACGTGCCTCCCCCAATGTCTTGAGTCTTCGAGAACTTCTGGATCCGCTTCAACAATGCAACCACCTCCTTCTCTAATTCCCCAAGTATAGAGAAAGAGAAAGGAAGGAAGCCATATCCAATTATTCGACAACTGGATTTGTACTTGACCCGCTTCCGATGAGTTGCATCAGCCACAACCCGTCCAAGAACAAAGTCAGATAACCTAGACCGAGCCAAAGGAGAAGACCCTGTCAAGTCAACACAGACATCGTGACCACGATCCCAAGAATAAAGTAACACATCTGCAGGTCTGAGGGCCCCGTTGTTCCCTCCAGACAACCCAATGTAAACCTTCTTTTCTAGCTGAAATCCCAGATCGATAACAAACATCAACAAGGGTATCCCGCACAACATTATGCCGATGTTTAATACTGACTATACCAGCACACGACATCGTGTGATCACCGAAAAAATCCCTAGTAAAAACCCTTGAACAAGCAGAGCACGACGTCGAGACAGAGAACAATGGAACACCCAAGCGGTAGCACAACACACATCGGTAAGTCTTTGCGTTCATCGTCTGACCCAACCTCAAAATAGGAATCGCCCGAAGTCCAGTAGAGGTGTGATCTCCCTGCTACGATTTCCACAATGCAGATTGACGAGGAGATAAAGAGAAGGTGGATTCTATAGAATCGGTAACCTTTGTGAAATATATATCTACCAATTTCTTCATGAGTTTAGGGGCAGCGACCTCACTAGGATTACTCAAAATGTCAGACTCCACTGTTCTATTGAACAAGCTTAACGCATCCTCAAAGGCTCGACCAAGGCCAACAACGCCAGCATGCCATAGAAGCTTTGTCTACAACCCAGCAGACTGTAATCGTGAAGCAAGAAAAGCATAATGGCAAACATCACCTACGAAATAAACACCAAGCCTGCCATACACAAAAGGCAAGGTGGCAAGCCGCCACTGCCAATTGCCAAACCCAGGCCCTGAAGCAGCAACGATACGCTCCAAGGAAGATCGAAGAGCCTCGTCGAATATGCGCTGAGCCACCTCAAAAGTACTAGGGGCACAAGTACGCAAAGCAAAGTAGAGTTTAGAAACTCCGGCACAAGCCCTAAGCAACAACAACTTGCACCGAGGATCATCAAGCTTAGCAACCTTATCCATAAGCGCAATGGTCTTGGTCACCCTCTTCATCACAAGATCACCTCCAAAACCGAAATCGGAACTAGCGGGACCACCAAGCAACTTAACACCACGCAATGGTCGAGCAATATTAGGTGGAAAGACACCCACAAGCCTACTTCGAGGGTCTTCTGTAGGCCAGAAAACTTCAGTTTTTTTCACGTTAAGATGTAATCCAATTCGAGGTCCTTCCTCCATAATCAACCGTTGAACCTTCCTCATCACCAACGTGTTACCAATAACAGTGTCGTCATCCAAATACCAAACCTGAAGTATTATCTATGATTATGGTTCATGCTATTAAATAATGGAGTAACAACTACCAAATATGAAGCATTCTTTTTTTTTTTTTTGTTTTTTTTTTAAATAATGCATATACTTTCCATTATTGTAACTAGTATTATTTTTTTTAGGAATTTGTAACTAGTATTATACCATGTGATGCATAGAATAATTTATTTGTCTAAATATATGTTTTTTTATTAAAGAATTGTACAATTTTGTATTTAGATTGTTCTTATTATTATTTTTTTGTGTTTTTTTTAATCGGAAACATGTGTAGATATAAATTGCATTTTTTTAGTAATTAGTTAAAATGAAATACTACGTATGTAAATGTAATGTAGTATATTCTTATCAGGAAAAAATGCATCATATCATATGTAACATTTAGAAATACATATTGCATCAAGCAAAAAAAAAATGAATTACTATTTGACGACAAAATATTACTCATACTGACAGTGTCAATGACCATTTTACCCTTATTTTCAATTTTTATTACTTCCCCATCCATAATCACCTTCAAGCCACAAATTTAGACCACCGCACAACATCTGTAATACCCCATATTTTTATACGTATATTAATTTAAATTATTATTTTATGACGTATTTAAATAATTTGAAATAAATTAATTATGGTATTTAATATTTAAAAAGGTGTATTTTAATTAAAAACCCATTTATTATTCATTTATATGGTTTGGAAATATACTATTTTTATATTTGTAAACTTTGGGGCATATTTAATTTATAAAAGAATTTCAAAGTCAAAGGAACTTTAAATAAAGTCAAATGACTACTTTGAGTGGAAGTGAGAATCATTAAGGGTAAAAAGGGAAAGTTAAGTTAAGAGGGTTTGTGAGAGGGAGTATAAATACCCACCTAAGAGCAAATCTAGACTTTTTCCAAAGTGAAGAATAACTAAAGATAAACTCTCTATCTCCTCTTATATTTCTCTTTCCCTTATTTTTTCCCCTCCCCCTTACAAACACTCACATACACACCACCACCATGGGTGGCCGGCCACCACCACCACTTCCCACCGGCCGGCCTCCGCCACCAGTAACACCCTGCAGCAACAGCCGCCGCTGTGGACGGCGACAGTAGCTCCTCCCCCATGCGTGTGTGCGTGCGTCGGTGTATAAAAAAAAACTTCTTGTTTTAAAATTAATTTAGCTTTGATTAATTATTATTTTGAGTGTTGTGTGATGATTTTATAATGTCTTTAATGATGATTAATGTACATAATTTTCAGATTTGGTTTTTATATGAAAAAGCCCCAAATTGATAAACCCTAGGTTTCTAAATTGATGTTTATTGAAGGAAATTAATTGTGGTTGATTAATACTATTGAAATTAATGTTTTAAAACTAAATTACAGCAAGTTCAAGGGTTTTTATATTGTTGGATATGGATAGGTTTTAATGTCTCTTGGTATTTGTGGGTTGTAGGAGACTTACAAGTGAGTGATTTTGTGTAACCGTGGCGATTTTGAGTAACCGTGGCGATTTTGAGATTGTATTCGAGGTACGTACGTGTACTCGATATTTATTAAGCGTGTAAAAGCATGCTAGGATTTATTTATTCGATTTTGAATTAGTATCATGCTAGAAATTTATTGGAATTGGTGAATTGAATTGGATTGATTGGATTGGAATGGTTTTGGTGTAATATTTGTGAAGCATGATTGGTTGAAATAGTTTATTTATTGGAATTGGTGATATTAGAATATTTTTATTGAACCATTCTTTTATTATTGGCATGTTTAAAGGCTTATTTAATTAAACTAAATGTTTAAATTAATTTGGTTTGGAATATAAAAAAAGAGAATTTTATTATGGTTCATATAAATTTCATTGATGTTATAAGAATGGGAATTGAGCTAGTAAGTGTCTTAGTATACAAGAATAAAATGAAATGCGGTGCCTAAGTGCACTTAAGGTGTTCTAAACACCGAGGGATAGGATTTGCGATACTTTATGCGCTTAAGGTGTCTCATCACCGACGTAGTTTATTAAAAAGGATTCAACATTTAATTAAATGTGATCATTAAATATTCAAGAATGGAATTGGAATGTTTGAATACTTGAATGATTTATGTTGATTGATTGTGTTGTGGATTGAGAGTTATCACCAAGCCTAAAATATGTAAACAACGTAAAGTGGAAGAGATTGGGCACCAAAATTCTTGGAACGTATATACCTCGAGTATGAACATATGGGGGGTGTTATGTGACTATATATTTGATCATAACTTATACTGGGAGTACATGACGCTGTGTTTTCCTATTATTATGCGCAGGACATCCGTCACTTACAAGTGACATTTATGTCTACCCGGTTAGCTCCCGGAGTAGTTTACCTCAATTTATTTGGGGCAGGGATTTGGTGGGAAACTCGTTCAATGCGTAGTCAAATAAATAAGCAAATTCATTATCTAATGTTTGAATTGTATGTTTTGTGCTTGTAACCAAGTGCAGTAAGGTAAGTGTTGTGATGCTAGGATGTAAGCATGTTAGTGTGATTCATTTACACTTATGTACTCAGCATTGCTGATTGTGTGTTTGCATGTTTGTTTGGCCTTGTCTTTATCTTAGCCCTACGACGACCCATTTCTAATGGCGAGTAGTGGGGAAAAAGTAAAGAGAAGCTTTTCAGGTGATAAACCATATTCATGATGGGCATGAGTGAAGAGCGAATCTTGTTTAGTTTCCATAAGAATATGATATGTTTTAATTACTTTAATTATTATATATTTTCTTGTGAGACTAACACAATGTTTTAAATATTCGATTTGGGTTAGAAAGGGCCTACAATGGTTCCAAGTTGTAGGTTGACTTCGTTTGACTTTGGTTTGAATTTACTTTCGTTTGGTTTGACTTTTAAAGTTAGTTTGTTTTGAGTAGTTTTTGAAATGAGTCTTCTGCTGTGTGTCTTTGATATTTGCCTTAGCCGTTATCACAGTAACGGTAATGTATTAGAATTTCCTATTTCGTATTTTAAAAAGGGCAAAACGGGTATTTTAAAGGGAAGGAATTTCTAGGGTGTTACAACATCCCTAGACTACCACCACGAGTAATACCCCGGTTGCTGCCACCACCAATACTACCGCCACCACACCACCACCACCTTTGCCACCACGCCGTGATAAGTGACTTTTATGTCACTTTTAGGGGTGTTTTAAGAGTTGTTTTTCGGCTTATTTTCCAATAATTCTTCTCGTTTTAACCATTATTTCTCTAATATTCCCTTAGTTCGTTTAGTTGTGTTTTAGTTTTAGTTTCTCATAGTTTTTGGTTGTTTCTAGTTTGATTTTGTAATTTATTTTATATTTCTTCTTTTCTAATTTTGTTAGTTTTAGTTTTTAGTTTTAATAATTATTTCCTCACTTTTCTCCCCTCATGTTTTACTCTTATTTAAGTTTTGATTTCATTATTCCTTTTAGTTTTATTTTATTTTAGTTTGTTTTAATATTTTATTTTCGTCCCAATAATCCCTCATATTTAATGTTGTGTGTAGGTGCATGATGAGAGTTTGAAGCTCGGATTTGTGGAGTTCGAGTTACCAAAGGGACTATGAGGTTTATGAGTTTTCATAAAACTCATTGGCGACTCTCTATTGGTTTCTAATAAAAAAAGATAAAGATCGACTCAATTCTAATTCAAAATCCCCCAAATAGTCAGGAATATAGGCATAGAGGAAATGGGATCCCCAACGACGGGCTACCCTCATCACAGGCCGCACAAGGCATGGCACGGACGCTCACTTGGCATCCTTTATGAAAGAGGGTGCACAACCCATTTTTGCTCGGTTGCGCAGCCTTTGTGCGCGGGCGCAAACTTGTCACGCGGGCGCGCCTCATGCCCTGTTCACCTTATTTCACTCAGCCTTTATAAATATTGAATGCGATATTTATACGAGATACTTTAGATCTTTTAACCTAGTTTTAGCTTAGATATATAGGGCTTAGTTAAGAGCTTCTCTATCTAGATTAGTGTAGCTTTGTAGAGAGAATGTAAGAGATTTAAATGGTTGATTTTGGTTGTTGAAGATTCAAGAACATCACTTGTATTGGAGCCTACCATCATCAATCAATGAGTAATTTCTTACCTTCTCTTCTCTATTTTGTTTATTGTTTTTTTTTTTTAATTATTGTTTTAGTTGTTGGTATTGCTTGTTAATCATGTTAATGCTTTTTAATTTGTTGATTGACCTTGTTTTTGGCATGATTAGTGAGTAGTTCCCTAACTAAGGGGATGGTGGTCGTGTAGTTGGATTTTGAGCATGTTTTAGGGTTTGTAATTGTTTTGTTTGTGATTAAAATGCTTTGTTTTCCATGTTCTACCTATTACCTCTTTTGAGTGGCCAATCAATTGTTGTAGTTGGGTGGATTGAACTAGATTTTGACGATAGTCTAGTCTAAGAATGTCCATTAAATGATTTTCTTGAATTGCACCTTTATTCATGTGAGCTTATGATGACAGTAAGTTTGCGCTTGAGTTGAAAATTCAATTAGCTATGATAGGTAGCTAAATTGTGCTTTGAGTCATTGAACATGAGTTGCTTAGTTCACGCCTTAATTCAATTTCTATGCCTTGATTATGCTTGAGCTATTTGTTACACCTCAACCATTTCCCTCAGTGATTTACTTCTTGATTACAATTTGTTTCCATTTCTTGTTTTGGTCCCTTTAGATTTTAGATTATATATTCCCTATCCCGGACTAGCTTAGTTGTTGATAGCATTTGGTAGTGCTTAGTTGTTCTCCGTGTTCAACCCCTTTACTTGCCTTATACTTGTATTAGGTTTGTTTAGGAGATAAATTTTATTTTATTTTGGGTGAATAGTAATGACATATTTCTATCTTTCATCAAGTCCACCTTAGATTGTTGCTAAATTCCAGCAACCATCGCCAATAAACAACCTTGATTATCCTATTAATTTGCTATAGCGTATTTTGTAAAATTATTTGATTTATAGAAATAATTGGATATCAGTGCAAACGTCAATGAAGTATTAGCATATTTGCTTTAAATATTACATTATTTATTTTTAAACATTAACAGGCTATTACATTAAAAAACAATTATATAATGTTTTTATAGAGTAAAAAAAATAGTAGGTCAAAATAGGTCGAGTTTAGGTCACCCCGTTTAATGGCAGGTTGGGTTCAAGTTCAATTTTTTAACTTGTTTATGTAAACTGGTTGGGTTCATGTTAGGGGTGTTGACCCATTTAAGTAAACAGGTCAACCTTAACCCGACTAAACCTATCCTAATTGTCACCCCTACCAATTTCCCAAAGTATATTGAATAACCAAAATAAATTGGGAGTTGGTTCAGTCTGAGTCGGAGGCCAAACATTGAATTCAAATTGGATTCAAATTTTGGAGTCAGATGTTGGAGTCAGATTCAAAGTTAGATTTAGCCTCCGACTTCTTAGATTGTAAGGTTGGAGTCAGATTTAGCATAATCCTCTCCAATTCTAACCCATAGCTATCCCTATGTGGAAGGTTGTGTAGACACCTACTTTTGGCCTCTTGTCCCGACAGGAAGTGCGATGATGTTACAAAAACTCTTTCTTCATGCTAGATCAAACTTGTAGTGTTTATGGACTCTAAAATGCATTATGAAGTAAGTTAAAACTTGTATTTGAGACCAAATTATCTTAGAGCCTAGTCCAATTTCTAATTAGGCCTAAAACGTGTTCATGCATGTTTAATCTTGATTAATAACGGACCTAAATGCGTCAAATGCAATGATTGGATCAAATGGATCTTACATAGTTGAAAAATCCGAGCAAACCAGATAAACCAACTATCCAAATATCCATTCAAAACCTACACCGCTAGATAGCCCTTTTAAAGAGCTTTCCAGCGGTATATTATAAGCCCAATTCCAAGTTAAAACGAAGAAGTTATCATTAAAATACTAAACCGGGCCCTAAACCGACACCCTTGCACTCAAAAGGCCATATCTTTTGTTCCATAACAGATTTTAACCTAATTCTAATGGAATTGGAAAGTAGACATTCAGAGTTTTCCAATGATATCTTATATTTCATAATCCGACTTTGAAATCAAAAGTTATGGAAGTTTTAAAAACGCGTTTTCGTATAAGGCAAACCGCACCGCGCGAATTCACAAAGTTGCGTGCACCTGCCGCGCGCAAGTCAAAGATTTGCGCTTGGCACTCCAGCGCAACTCTGAGAGTTGCGCGCGCCACTTGATGCCGTGACTCTAAAACCCTAAACCTAGATTCCTACGCCTAAAAAATAGGGGTCTTTGTTAGCCCTAATCACAACAGAAATATCAGAATTAAAACCCTAGCATTGTGAAATTCCTAATCTCTCAATTCCTTTTACTATCATACTACTTTTCTCCTCTCTTCCCAAATACTCTCTAACCATAATTGATTGCATTGAAGCCTTGGAGGTACGAAGAAGAAGGAATGTTCATAAACATAAAAAACAAAGATTTAGCAAACAAAGGTGAATAGTTAGTTTCCTGAGCACTTAGATAAATCACTTTTCTTTTCTTGTTTAAACAACTTTTAATTAATTAATTAGTGTTGTTTGAATCACCTTAAATAAACTTTAATTAATTAATTTCACATAGTATTCTTGCGTTAATCAAGACTAGAATTTTGAATAATTAATTGATTGTTTTATCACCTAAACCAAGGCGAATATTGTTTATTTCTTGCTCTTTTCACGAATTTGAATAATGAAGAATAACGACATTCATTGCAATGTAATATTTTTGTGATTAATGCTTGTAAATAAAATCAACTTAACTTAGTTTTAGGTATCACGTTGCTTATATTGTTTGGTGATGAAATTGTGAAAAAGGAAGAGCTAGTAAAGGCCGCACTTGGGCTAGAATAGCGATTCCCTCCTAAAGGGAACGTTATTTTAGTACCCTCGCTCCCGAACTTATTTCTGGTACAGGTAGACCAATTTGGGCATGAGTAAACTTATGATTCATGCTAAATATCCCCTGAACTCTACTTGGGAGAAAGGCATGAACAAGGTTTATGAGTTTTCCTAAAACTTATTGGCGACTCCTTATTAGTTTTTTACAAAAAAGCGTAATGATAGAATCAATTCTAATTCAAGGTCCCCCAAATAGTCAGGAATTCAAATCCTAATACACCTTCAAAATTGTAAAGTCCTAGGCTTTTAAAGGGCCATGGGCATAGAGGAAGTGAGATCCCCAATGACGGGCTACCCTCCTCACAGGTTGTGATCTAGTATTGGTGGATGTTCAATCGAAGCCCATGTGCAGAGTAGAGTAGCAATGCTTGGGGCTTAATATCTCCTTATATTCATAGCTAATTGTAACGTGGAATTCACTTTCAAAAGTATTATTATGTGATTCCTATGTGGTATGCATGTTGATCTTAATAAGGTGCGAACTAATATGATTCGTGAGATTCCGTAATATATTATCTAGATCCCTACATTGTTTCCTCTTCCGTTTCTTGTAACTGCTTCTGTTTGTCTGTTTCCCCCAAATTAGTGAATAATCTGGCCTTGGAATTTGGCTCTTGTTTGATTCTGCTACTGTTTCATCTAGAGTAATTTTTATTTTGTTGTATGTTTATGGATAGTGAACTATGTTGAACTAAATTTCATAGAGCATGATGGTTAATTGTACTAGTGGTTGAAACTACTTGTTCTGAATTGTTAACAATAACTTGATGCACAATTCTATTTATGAATGCCTTTTATTAATGAGGGCAAAAGAGGGAAGAAAGTTTAAGTTTATGAAGGTTAAGTATAGTAGTTTGTGTTTGTCCTTTTCTACCCATTTATTCTTAGAGTCCAAAAAAAATTCAAAAAAAGTTATTTTACGGGGAAGAGAGTTTCATTGTTTTTGCTGTGTTATTGTTTCCCTTCATGGAAATCAATTGAGTCATAAGAAACAGTTGAAGCAGTTAAATGTTTTCTATTTTTATTTTAGTCATATTTTCTTTCTTGCACTTTTTCTCTTTCAACTAATTCGTTTAACTGTTTGGTTTTTGAGTAAATTTTTTTACTAAAGATGTCCCATTATTAGAAAGCCTAAAATGAAAGTGTTGGTCCCTATGCCTTGCTTTGAGTTTTCATATATTGTCGTTTTAGTAAACTAACGTGTTATTTGCAGATAATTTCAAATGTTTGTCATCATAAAAAAGGAGGAATTTGTTAGGTTCCTTGATTTTGAAGTGATGACAAATAGCTTAGCTGGTTGCTACCTATTTTGGTATTATCGATTCCTTGGTTTTGAAGTGATGATAAATAGCTTAGTTGGTTGCTACCTATTTTGGTATTATCAACATTTTCCCATGTGCAATAATATATAGCTAGTCTAGTTACTTACAAAAAGATATCCGTCTAAAATGAATGTTCAAGAAAAGAATAAATTCAATGTGTTGATCAAATGAAGCTTCAACACCTAAAGAACATAGAGAACTCTTAAATAAGACTTTTATTTTATTTTAATCTTTTTGTTGTAATTATGTGCATGAACATTTAAATAGATTTGTGAAAGGCTTCTTATTAAGTAGTAAAAGTATTGTAGGGATCAGGAACAATTGAACTGGTACCTATGACACAACTAGTTCAAAAATTAAAATTGAAAAGATTATTTACAAACTTGAACATTAGTAGGTAAATGTTATGTATTTCTAAAAGCTAAGGAATATTTTCTAACTAGGAGAAATAGTGTTTATATCATAATAGTATATAAGATGTTTCCCTTTATGCGAGTTATGTATTAAGGAAAGTATCTTCACCTAAGATATGATCTTCTAGGTCACGAAATGATTTATCTCCCAAGCATTATAAAAGATAAAGACATGTCTAGGTTTTGAGAGATCATTCAAAAAGCTCAAAAAAACTCATGAGAAATAGTTTGTTAGTTGTTAGATATGCATACACCTTATGACAATTTGTATTATCTCTATTACAACTCTTTAGTTTAACAATCGTCTGAGAGAATTGGGAGAAAGTGCTATTAAGGCATTTTTAAGTGTTGTGATTGAATCACTAAGGAGTAAGTGATTGAGTAACATTTGTGAGTTCAAGTGCGAGTGACAACTTGAGTTAGGTATGGGGATTGTACCTTTTAGCTAGTGTTAGGTGAACAATCATTGTAATTTCTCTTGTTTTTCTGATATTATTAATAAGAGTAATTAGGGTATGGAAAACATAGGCTCTGGGTTGAGTTGAGCCTCGGTAAATTTTTGTGTTATTGTTTTTATTCACGTTGTTTCCATTTTCGTTGTGCAAGTTCTAGCATCTATTTGTTCCCTTATATATAATTAATTCAAGAATATGTTATAAGTTCAAGAATCTCTCTCGTACTCAATTCAATCTCCCTTCTTGAGTACTTACCATTTGCACTTGCAATCCAATCTTTGATGAATATATATCTTCTGGGATCAGAGTTAAAAAAATATTCGGAATTGTCGTTAAAAAAATTATGGGCCAAAAATAAAATAATAAGGCTAGAATGGAATAAGAGAAGGATAATTAAAAGGTTTTGGGTTTAAAATAAAAGGACTAATGGTTAGAAAAAAAAGGGTTAGAGTAACAATAAAATCTCAACCAATTCATCTATCCGACAAGAAACTTGATCCAAAAGGCAATAAGGGATTGTTCACCATCAAGTTTTAATTGAGGAGACACGTTTAGGTGTTTATACATAGTCGCACATTGATGTCGAGCGTGACTTATAAAGTCATTTGTGGTTGCTAATAGCAAAAAATTCAATTTAACTTAAGTGCTTCGGCCATTCTTTTGAACTAAATTAAGGTAGTTGGTACACATGTTCGTTCAGGGTTTGGTTGAATTTTAAGGCTTACAAGGAATGTTTAACACTTCGGGTTGTTTTCTTGGAGTCTATGTAAATTTTAGGCGACAATCCAATTAGGAAGTGAAATTCTAATCTCATCAATTTCTATTCAGGTTATGGAGCCAAATATAGGTGTCTACAAAACAAAAGTAAAAAGTGGAAGGAAAGTGGTAGAATAAATTATTTCATTTATACGAACAGTAAACATTTATAATGTGGTAGCTAAAAACTTGTGAGCCTAAATATTGTGTTAACATTCGAATATACTTTTGATATTTGTTTATTATTGTCACATACTAATATCGAATTCTTAATTCCCTTTTAGCCAACTTAAGTTGTATACTAAAGTTGTGCACTTGTTACATGCTTTATTACACCTTTTCAATTCATATTCTTATAACTTAAATAAATTTAAGACTTAGGCTTTTAGGAAGCTCTTGACAATTTTCACACTTGGTTCTAAAACTTGGGTCTCCCATGTGTTAAACCAACTCTTGGATCCATCCATCAATGCTTGAAGAGAATAAGTGCCGTCTAAAATAGTGATATTCCAACCTTTTGATTTTAAAAAGTTTATCTTTTCCGCCTGTCTCCTTGCTAGTTCACATGTATTTTCTTTTATAGCTTTCACAGCTTCCTCATACATACGCCTTTGAACTTCATCACCCTCTAACACATTAGTTTCACTAGCATACCTTTTAAAATACTCTTCAAATTCTTGAACACCAATTGCCTTCGCCAACCCTTTGTATGGTTGATGCATACCCTTTCTCTCTGATCGGTGAAACTCAGCCAACTCATTAAGCATCCCTTTTTCAAGCATGTCATCGACTCGCTAATCTATATATTTGTTTAATATAGGTGGTGAAACATAGACCCAAAGAAAGCAACAATCGTAATTTAACTCAAAACATCCTTGGGAGGATTTAGATAATACGTCTATATTTGGGTTAAATTGTTTTGTTAAAAGGGAATAGACAAATGAGTTTGACCCACCTACAACTGTAGGAAGGTTTCCACGATTATTAATTTCAGAGATCAACAACGAATCCCATGAACGATATTGAGCAGTGCTTATCTCGTCAGGACTCGAAGAATCGATGGTTCCTAATAAATGGTGAGGAACACCGAGTTGCTCCTCTAATGATATTTTATTAGAGGTAATGTCAAGGCCTTTGTAGACTTGAATTTTGTCAGAATTGATGATTTCAGAAGGGAATTTGGAGGCAATTTCGATAGAAAGTCGGGATTTTCCAGATGTAGTGGGGCCTAATATCACCACCACCTTATCTCTAGCTATCGGAAATTTCATGGTGTTTAGGATAGGGTGGGGTTGAGATGTTTGGAAAATGGTGATATAGTAAGGTAGGTAGGGTGGGTTTTTTTTTGATGTTTTTTATTTTTTATTTTTTTTATTTTTTATCATAGGGTATAATAGCTATGTTTTTATAGTGTAACTGTACATGTTTATTTCAATTAGAGGTGGGTGAGGTTAAAATATCTTATGATTCTCAAATCCTTTGGATAAGGTTGTATGATTCTCAAACCTTCTAAATAAGGTAAATAGGTTTTATGATTTACATCTTAAATCATCTAAATAAGGTGGATATCATTTTTTCATTTAAGGGCGAAGTTAAAATTAATTATCTTATAATTCTCAAATCCATTGGATAAGGTAGTATGATTCTCAAACCTTCTAAATAAGGTAAATAGGTTTTATGATTCACATCTCAAATCCTCTAAATAAGGTGGATATCTTTATTTCATTTAAGTGGAACAATAATGCACCATACACCATTATTGGCACATTTCTTACCCTAAGGGGACTAGCCTAACAATTAGAGGTTACTTAAAGGAACTTTATATTACACTCAATTATATTCATCCAAATAACTCCATCCACTAACGTGGCGAGAGATACCTGATTGACTTACATGAGAGTGCCTAGACGACATTGATCACTCCTTCATGAGTTTGTATCCATTTGACATGAAGGAATTGTCACTACTAATAAAAAGGTCGGCAATTTCACCAAATGCCACTGAGTTTTTTAAAAATTAACCAAATGCCATGAAGTTTTTACAAATTCACAAAATGCCACTGAGCTTTTAAAAATAAATTCACCAAATGCCCTTAATAACTAAGGGCTGTTAACTCCGTTAGTCATTAGAATTAATAATGACACGTGCCATGATATGATTGGTTCATTTTAATCATTTATTTTAATTAATAGAAATAACAATTTTTTTTTTCTCATAACGAAAATTGTCCAGGTAAGGTTTTGAGAGTCATTTGACCCTTTATGGCCACAAATTAAGCTCGGAATTGGAAAAAAAAACGTAAATGCTCTATTTTGTGTGTCGAGAAATATCTTGATTTGCGCGTCGTTATTTTTTAACCATGGAAATTGCTTGGATAAGGTTTTGGGGGTCAAATTGACCCTTTATGGCTCTAACTTAAGCTAATAACTGGAAAAAAAAAAAAAAACGTAAATGCCCCGTTTTACAATTTTTTCAGTAAAAAAAATAACGATCTTAACACGCAAAATGGGCATTTACATTTTTTTTGCCAATTTTGAGCTTAATTTGGACCGACAAAAGATTCAAGTAACACCAATAACCTTACCCGAACAATTTTCATAGTAAAAAATTAACAAGACGCAAATCGAGATTATCTTGACACACAAAATGGGGCATTTACGTTATTTATTGCCGATTTCGAGCTTAATTTGGATCCTTAAAGGATCAAAATTACCCAAAAAAGTTACCCGAGCAATTTTTGTGACACGTGTCATATCATTAAAATAAATGATTAGAAGTAACCAATCATATCATGACACGTGTCATGATTATTCCTAATGAATATTGGAGTTAGTGGTCGTAAGTCATTCTTAAGGGCATTTGGTGAATTTGTGAAAATTTCATGGCAAGTGGTGAATTTTTAAAAAGCTCAATGGCATTTGGTAAAATTTCTGAAAAGGTTTTATAGAACAGTTGGAATAGACTTTATAAAACGCCTTAGGACCGTATTTCTACTAAGCGATGTATAAAGTATATAGAGCTAGTGGAAGAGGCATTCTTTATTCTAAGCCATATAGAACGTTTATTAAACAAATTCATTCTCTATTCCCTTAATAAAATATCAAAATATAAAAGGAAAAGACAACGATCATCTCACTATACTGCTTTGTTTTCCTTTACAAAAGAGAACGCTTTTGTAACCCAAGCATGCTTTGTTCTTTACTTTAAAAAAAAAATTGCTCGGTGTCTAACCTTCTAATTGTAAATAGAAAAACTAAATATTATGTAAAACTGAAAGGATAAGTTGAGATACGAATTGTATAATGTGAGGAGTGTAGCCCGTCGTGAGGATCTTGTTTCCTCTATGCCCTAGGCCCTTTAAAAGCCTGGGACTTAACATTTGTTAAAGTGTAGTAGGATTTGAATTCCTGATTGTTAGGGAGACCTTGAATTTAAGGGGAGTCAAACAATCACTTTTTTTTTAATAAACTAGAGAGTCGCCAATGAGTTTTTATTAAACTCATTAACCTCGTTCATACCTTTTCCCCAAGTAGAATTCAAGAGATCTTCAATATGAATCATAAGTTTACTCATGCCCACATTGGTCTATCAAACCAGAAATGAATTTAGGAGTGAGGGTATAATTAATTGTTATTTTGAGAATTGAAGACCTAGCCTTAATATAGCCTCTACTAGATCTTCCTTTTTCACAATTTCATCACCAAATTATATGCAACGTGATACCTAAAATATAAGTTAGTTGATTTTATTTAAAAGAAAGAAAAAAAAGTCTACATTGCGACGAATGTTGTTGTTTATTTATTTATTTTTTTTAATTTTTATTCCAAGTTCGTGAAACAAATAATAAATAAACAATATTCGCCTTGTCTTAGGTGATAAAACAACAATTCGATTATTCCAATTCTAGTATTTAATTAACGCAAGATAATATGTGAAATTAATTAATTAGGGTTTATTGAAAGTGATAAAACAACACTAATTAATTGATTATAGTTTATTTAAACAAAAGAAAAGAGGTGATTAATTAATCTAAGTGCTTGGGAATTTACCAATTTCCCTTGCTAGATCGCCATTTAGAATGCAAATGGACTTCTTCATGTCAAGAAAGCTCCACCGTATGAATTAACAAGGCTATGTGGACAAGAGGGTTTAAGAGTTAAAGAATAAAGTATAAAGTTACTAGCTGATTTCTTTTGCCTTTATATGTGTTCAAAGCTCGAATATCATATTATCCTATATTTATATGGAAGGGTTAGGTTTAGGTTTTCGGATGTGTCGCAGCTTTAGGGGGCGCCAGCAACTTGGGAAGTTTCGCGCGGTTGCTGCGCGCAAGTCTGAAGGTTACGCACAGCGTTGGTGTGTGATTTTCTTTCTTTCGCGTGATATTATGGTAAGATTCGATTTAGTACTATAGGAAATCTTATATCTTTGACGAGCGCATCTTATAAAGTTAAGATGACATTCTCCGCGCAACTCGTAAGGTTGCGTGCAACGTTCGCACGCGACACTATTAGTTACACACGGAATCTTCAGCGACAGCTTTAATTTTTAACCTACGTGCCCTAATTCTGTGAAAGAATTAGGTTTAGCCCACGTCTAAGCATGGATTAAGCCTAATTTCTTATTGGGTTTAGTATTTTAAGCTTTGTTTTAATTTGTTTAGGTTTAACAAATATGATTACGGGTTTAACCAATTAGTAATCCATTAGCATTCCTTTGATTCAACATCAAAAGATGATGTTTTATATCGTCATTGCACATTCGATTGGGACGGAAGACCAAAAGTAGATGTTTACATTTAGCCCCCACTTTTATCTAGTCTAGTGTAGACGAAGATCAACGTAGTCAAGGAAGTAAATCCGAGACTCATTATGTGAAGTTGTTTAAATTAAAGATAAATAATCTCTCTGTAGTGTTGAGGATGCCAAAACTATCCTCGGTTCGCTAAATGTTCAAGACAAGTAGCTACTAAGATTTGGATGTTAACCTTAGTACGTTAAAGAGTCTAGGTTGACCCTTCGCAAGTGTAGAACATGTTTAGAAGTAAAGATGTTTCTAGTGAAGTCATTTTACAAAAAGATACTGACAGACTCAAGTTGTATCACCTAATCAAATGTAATTCCTAAATCCTCTAACTAAAGCAGATAGGGAAGTAGGGTCGAATCCACAGGGAAACAACTTTCTTTTATTCCTAATAAACTAATATACTCTAAATATTAAGTAACCAATTGTGATTTTATATGAATTATACTAACGCGATTAAAAATTATAAGAATATTAATAAACCAAAGCCTAGGGTATAGGTTCACCAATAAAAAATACTTCGAGATGATAAACAACTGTAGACACCTGATTGTGTCTCCCCAAATACCAAACCCAGTGATGAGTACCTTTCACATTTTGATTGATGAGTTCGACAAAGAGTTGAAGGGTCGCGAAAAGTTTCCTTAAGCCTTGACCATATTTCTTACCTTACCCAAAGTGTTTTTAATTCAAAACATTCATTTTGTGTCTTAAAAACCCAAAATCCCTCATTTCGTGCCCAAATTATAAAAACGTCCAAAACTGATTATTTTGGTCCATTTTCCCAGTCCCATTATTGTTTGGATGGATAGTGGTTGAAAAGAGATTTCCAACGATATATTATAAGCCCAAATCCGACTTAAAACGAATTAGTTATGGCCAAAATACTAAACCGAGCATAGGTCCACTTTTAATACGATCTAATGATTATATGGAGTCCAAATATTTTATTTAGGCCCCAATCCTAATCCTAAATTAGTTAAGATCCTCTAGAATCCTCTAGAAGGTTCTAATCTATCCTTTCCGAAAAGATAAGATCAAAGAAGTTCGAGATTGAATAAAACTTCTCATATGATAATCCTTATGCTATTCAAATTCAAAGACATTCGAATATATTTCGCATAGAAAACCCATCAAAAACCAAACTCCGCACAAACTTTGATATCTTTTAGAACCATCGCACAGCGACAGGTTCAACTTGTCGCGTCAGCTCTGTCGTGATGCAACAGGACCTGTTTGTGCGACAGGTTCAAATTCTCATGTTCTTAGCCTTAGCCTTAGCCTAAACGGTCCTTTGATAAATCCCAATCATCCACCATACTTCCTTTACGTGATTCGAATACTCCAACCATACTTGACATTTTCTTTGACCTCGATGTGAAAGGTTGATATTTTTGAGGGTTTGGTCCCAAATCTATATTTCAATTCTTAATTTAATTAGTTCATTATTTACTTTATTGATTTCACTTTCTTGAAGTTTACTACTAAGGTGTGTATTTTTTATAGTAAGAAGGTCGAGACATCAAAGTAAGTAATTCAACTATTTAATTAATCTTTTGAAATCATGTTTAAGATAACGCTTTGATTATTAGCATCATGTTTAGGATGGCGTGTTGATTTTGTTGTTAGTAACATGCTATGGTTGTTATTAATCTGTTTAGTATCACTCCTAGGATCTTGCGACTAGTGGATGATGATTGCGATGTTTTTATGATGATGATTGCGATTTTTATGATTGGTATTGTTAGATTAATCATATGTTGCTTGATTATCTATGGTTTATTGTTATTTCTTGATCACACCCGGCCCCTTTTTGCAGATTTAAAGGGAATTTGTACTTGAAATCAAATTCAGTTTTATTCCGATTGGAATTTTGATCTTTTCTGATCACTTCGACTCTCTCTTTTTTTTTCTTATAAATAGAGGTCGTTTTCCCTGTTTTCAAATCAGCTAGAACCATCAATCGTAAGCTATAACCACCTAGCTCCAATCATCATCAAATACCTATGTTATTAGCCTTAGCCAAACCACATCCTTGATACTTTCCCAAATCATTCACTATACCTCATTCACGAGATTCAAAAACTCTAAACCATCCTCGATGTTTCCTTTGACCACGACGTGAAAGGTTGATAGATCTGAGGTTTTGGTCCAAATCTATAGTTTAATTCATATTTGATTTATTTACTTTATTAATTTAACTTTGTTGAAGTTTACTAATGTGTGTATTGTTTTAATAGCGAGAAGGTTGAGGCATCAAAGTGAGCAATTCAATTAATTATTCTTCTTAATTATTCCTTTGATTTTGAAGAAAAAATCATGTCTACAATGTTAATTTGATTTCTACTATCATGCTTTCGATACTTATTATGATTTCTAGTATCATGTTTAGGGTACACTTTGATTTGGTTATTAGTGACATGCTAGGATTTGTTATTAATTCGTTTAGTATCGTGCCTAGGATCTTACTATTAACGATGTTTTGATGATGTTGATATGATGATGATGGTTGTATTAATCATATGTTGCTTGATTATTCATGATTTATTGCTATTGCTTGATCACGCCCTTTCTTGCAGGTTTAAAGGGAATTTGTACTTGAAATCACACGTAATAAGATAATTAATAATTGGATTTAGGTTTAATATGATTTAAATTCAAGTGATCACCAATATTAGATTTGATTGTGCATTAATAATCAACCAACGTAGATTAAATAGGTTTAGGATTAATTTGATGTATGTATGTTGATCAAAAAGCGCGCATGAATATCAATAAGAACCAAGTAGAGGCATATTTAGGGCGGGTTTGACCTCTTTAAGGTTAAGTTAGCGTCGGCATGTCTAAAAACATGACCCACATGTAGGGTGGAGGTGAAAAATTCCCTACAGTTTTTGGCGACTCCACTTGGGATGATTTCAAAATTAATTCCTAATTTGTTTAGCAATAGAATGAGTGGATGAGACTTGAAAGATTCTTGATATTCATGTGCATAATTTTGATTAACATTGTGGCATAAGCTTAAAAAGGTACACATTGGAAAGACCATACGTAATGCGTCAAAACATAGGAAATACACGTAGTAAATGCCAGAAATATTTTTCACAACTAAAATAAGAAAGACGCTGCGAAAAATTAGAAAAAATATTGAAGATCGAGACTGCCGTAGAACGTTAGAACTATCGCGTGGCAACAACAATCAATGCCGGACGATAGCCTTATTGCATCGCGATAGGGTTGTCGTCGTACGACGGTCTTTGCTGTCCAGTTATAATTTTTGTCAATTCTGCGCCAGTTCTCTGTCTTCGTGTCTGGCTCGATTCTTGTATTGTTTCGACGATTTTACTTCCTAATTAAGTTTTTTCGACCTTTCTAAACCCATATGTGTTTTACATGTGGTTTTAGCCCTTAGAGTTCACGCTCCGTCCACCCTATTAAATGCTCCGTGCAAAAAAGGGTGCATTCGAGTTTGTTGGGGTCTCATCTATCGCGCCAACCCTTCTAAGGTAAGGATTCCGTGTAATGCATCCGGAAGATTAACCATGAACCCTCTTGGACACCAAAATCCTTGACCTTAGAGAACTTAGAGCTATGGTTAGGTGGAAAACTCAGTGCATCATGTTATGACTACTTGACTACTTGTGCATAGTTTGTTTGTGAATAAATAACCCTTTTGTTGACTTGTTTCTTGTACATATGTCTAAATATACTAACCCAAGGACTAAAAGGACTTTGCTTAATTAATTTGGTTAATTAAAATGAACCCATAAAGTATGAATATGCTCGACCTAGAAGACTTTAGACTCAAACCTTCGAAGGAACAACTGAAAATAGGTCACTGTGATGCTTCTAATTTGGTGTGTCACCTTTGATTTGTGGCGCATGGCGATGGTAACTAAGCATGTCGCTTCGCGATTGAACCATCATCACGCAAAAGTCCCCATCGCCACGCGATGGTTCAGTCTTTCTTTCCGAGTCGTCGCATCGAGTTCCGCTATCACGATTAACCAATTTAACGTCCATATATGGTCTTTACCTACTCTTGTTTGAGTTTATCAACATGTCTAGTCATATGGTCATTACACGAGCCATGTAAATATCACTTCCACTCACAAATCTTTGCACACACATTGTACATGCAATGTCTTCTTTTCCACCATTACCATGCTTAGAGTTTTGCACGCGTTGTTTTTCTGTCATTTTTTTAGGGGAGTAAGTCGGATAGTATCCTCCCAACATAAACTATGTGTTTCGAAAAACTTAATTTTTCTACTTGATTCCCACAAAATATGCACCCATTTTTTTCTTTTTCAACCCTATAAAATACGAGTCAATTAGATTCAAGTCATAAAAGAGTCCATTGTTTGATTTTAGCGTTTGGTCGAGGAAAGAAGGATATATAGTTTGAGATAACTCCTACATACAAGAGATCTTCTTCAAAAACACGGTTCGAAGGAAGAAGAAACCAATGGCAGCCTTTAAGGAAGACGTTGAAAACCTCCAAAAAACCATGGAGAGTTTTGTCGAGCTTGCCAAGGGACTCACCACTCGAATGGAGAAAGTCAAAGTTTGTGATAAACAAGTTCCACTTGAGATAATCAAACGCATCCAAGAGAGCCTAAGTCAAGTCTCCAATGACTATAAGTACCTCGATTTGAGCTCTAAGGGAATCTCAGTGGACAAGGAACTTCTTCTGCACAAGTTCTCGGCCAATAACATTCCCAAGTTCAAAGCCACTCACAATCCTTACTTCCATCTAAAGGCTTTTAAGACAATCATGGAAATCAAGGGGATTGATAAGAAAATCTTCCCCTATCTTTTCTCTCTTTCCTTGGAACCAGTATGCCAATAGTGGTATTGTAGACACCTGATAGTGTCTCCAAAAAAACCAAACCCAGTGATGAGTACCTTTCATGTCTTTGATTAATGAGTTCGGCGAAGAGTAGAAAAGTCTCGTGAAGTTCCCTTAAGCCTTGACTGTATTCCTAACTTTACCTATAATGTTTTAAACCCAAAATCATTCATTTCATTTCTTTAAACCCAAAATCGTTCATTTCGTGTCCCTAAAATCATTCATTTCGTGTTTAAAACATAAAAATTTCCAAACCAGATTATTTTGGTCCATAATATCCGGTCCAATTATTATTTTGTTAGATGGGGTTTGAAAAGAGCTTTCTAATGATATATTATAAGCCCAAATCTGACTTAAAACTAATAACTTATGGCCAAAATACTAAATTAAGCCCGAACAGAGCCTAGGTCCACCTTACCTACGACCCAATGATCATGTGAAGGTCCAAATACCATATTCCTAATCCTTAATCAATTAGGATTCTTTAGGAACTTCTAGAATCCTCTAGAAGGTTCTAATTTATCCTTTCTAAAAGGATAAGATCAAAAGAGTTCAAAGTCGAATAAAACTTCTCTTTTTGATAATCCTTGTTCTAATCAAATTCAAATACATTCGGGTATAATTTGCATAGAAAACCCATCAAAAACCAAACTTCTAATGAGATAGATTATCTTTTAGAGCCATCACGCCACGTCAGGATGACAAGTGCACTTTAGGGCGCGCTTTAGAGCATATTTTAGGTTGATTTTGGATGTATTTGGGGCCGCTTTGGCCGATTATTACCTTGTTATGCTTACGTTCCCCATATTACGTGCTTCACGGGTTTTCGGTTTGTTTTTGATGTGTTTTCAGGTAATATCAACCGAGTTTAATCGGATCCCGAGCCCTTGATGCGTAACCGAGCTAGCCTTGACCGGAGTCCGAGGAGTTAAGGAAGTTCAAGTGCCGTGCATTGATTACATAGCACAGGCAGCACGACCGTGTTACCATAGGCACACCCGTGCTGGCCTATAAGCAAGCAACCCCAGGCAAGGCAGCACGGCCGTGCAAGCCAATAGCACGGCTGTGTCAGTATCCACGCACCCGCACGGCCGTGCAGGCCATTAGCACGGCCGTGCCAGATGTTGCCCGTGCCCGTGTCAGCTTCAGTATGAGCCCCGTGCTAGAGCATATTCAGCACGGCCGTGTCATTTTTAGCACGGCCGTGCCAAGAAGCTGCACGACCGTGCCATATATAGCACGGCCGTGCCAATTTGAAGAAGAAATCCGGTTTACTTACTGACAAGCTAGCACGGCCGTGCCAAATACAGCACGGCCGTGCTGATCCAGGGTTAACTGCGCGCTTGACTTCTCCGAATTAGAAGACGTACATAAGGCCCGACTTTAAGAGGATTCTAAAGACAGTCTTAGAGATAGTTTTGAGAGCCTTTGCAGAGAGTTATTGGAGAACGTTCTTAGTTTTAAATATTCATTAGTTTTCTTAGAGATTATTCTAGCGATTTTAGTTTTCTTGGATTGATTTGAAGCAAGATTTGTGAAGATTCTTTGTATTATTCATTGACGACGGATATCAAAGTTCTGAACTTTTCCATTGATTCGCATCAATACAATTGGTATTATTCATTCTTGTTTATTAATCAAGCTTTATTATTCCTTAATCAGAATTCATGTTTATATCTATTATGCTTTTGGAATTCATTATTGCTTTGATTATGAATATGTGTGAGTAGTCTCCTAGCTAGGGTTTCGGGATGAAACCCGGCCTAGGTAATCTATGTAATTGAGGATTGATTTTGATAAACGGATTGTGATTAAATTGATTATATGCGATTGCATGTTAATTCATTATAATAGGAGTAGCTAACCTAGAATCTTGAATTTGATTGCATGATATTCTTGATTTGAACAAGAGATTGTGAATTGAGTATTTCATTATTGAATGTGGTTTGATTATGTATCGAGTAATGTTAAGTGCATGAGAAATCCAAGCTTAGTATTGCCCGTTGTCTTCCTATCACATGATATTGATCAGACTTATAGTCTTTGCATATCCCGTTTGTCTCTGTGATATCCGTCGTCAATGAATAATACAAAGAATCTTCACAAATCTTGCTTCAAATCAATCCAAGAAAACTAAAATCGCTAGAATAATCTCTAAGAAAACTAATGAATATCTAAAACTAAGAACGTTCTCCAATAACTCTCTACGTGCATCGGGATGAGAATAACTCACCCCGGTACTTGTCCTTTCAACTAATGAACTCGGGCACCATTCAAATGTCGGCGGCCCAAGTTAATGCCGCCTTTGGGTGGACATCCGACCTGAAATATGGTCCTAAGGATGGCCACTCAAAACACTACAACTCCGAGTTGTTTTGGCGGCAAATCACGGGGAAAATGGATAGAGATCCCCGTAGGGATAAGTCGACTTCCATCGTCAATCCCGCCTTTCGGTTGTCCCACAGGACCTTCTCCTCTACTATCTTTGCTAGAGGAGATAGTTCGGGTGTAGTCTCCATTAGGGAATTACAGTTTATTTGGCACCTCACCCGTGGGGACGGGCGTCTAGACATGGGAGCGTGGTTACTAGACCACCTCGACGGTGTAGCCCGGGGTAGGGGTGATATTACTATCGGTGGCATGATCACCATTCTTGCGCAATATAATGGGATTGATTTTTCTGAATTGCAGGCTATCCCAGGCAATACGAGGCTTGATATGCGCACCCTGAGAGCCATGCAGTGGCTTGAAGGGACATCCCAGCCGGATTGCTATTTGTGGCTCGTAGCAGGCAAGCCATACGCCTACTTGCCCGATCCGGAGAGGACGGTGGTTTACAACAAAGACAATTGGATCTTCGACCCCGACTTCGCCTGGCTCGAGGACGGAGGCAAGGAGTATGTAGACCGCAATCCCCAGCCTCACCAGGGGGATGAGCAGGCCCACGGGGGCCAAGGAGGTGACGATGCTGCTGCTGATGATGATGACGAGGAGGGTGGCCCGGATGCGGCCCAGCAGATCCCGGCGTAAGACTTCGCCTGGCTCCGCCAAGGAATGGAAGATTTGAAGCTCGAGGTAGCGGATTTGCGCCGGTCGAACGAGGATATGACCTCCGCCTTCAGAGACCTGAAGAGGAGTGTTGATGATATGGCCTCCCGTTTCCCTTATGGCCCGGGCGGGCCTAGCTCGTGATCCCTTTCCCTTTCCCTTTAGTTACCTCCCTCTCCTTACTATTGTAAGTCCTTGATGTATAAACATTGAGGACAATGTTTGATTCTAGCTTGGGGGGGGGGTCTTACTTGTATTCATAAAAAAAAAAAAAAAAAAAAAAAAAAAAAAAAAGATTTACTGCTTTCCTAGACTAACCTTAACTTGTTTGCTAGTATGTCTTTCCTTTTTGCAGATTGGGAACATTCGAGACGCGGCATGAGTTTGAAGAACGATGCTATGGCCGTTAATTGGAGCTCACGGGAAGCAAATTTGGTGAGATCTTTTTTTTTTGTGTGCTTAGGATAGTTTAGTTTAGGAAGAAGTTGAATGGTTCGAGGATGTTTGATCGGTTCTAAAGAACCTGTGATCATTGATGTTGATATCAATTGATCACTTGTTTGTCGATTGGGATTATTATGTGATTTTCATGCCTCTTTATGAGCCATTTAGCTTGTTTAGATTACTTAGTTGTTTATATATGTGTGCAATATAGGAAAAGCTTCTGTTATGAGAATGTGTAGTCTAGTTTATATGATTTGCCTCATAGTCTTTTCCTATATTTTTGGATCGTGATAAACTTGTCTAATTGCATAAACTTTTGGAATAATGCTCATATTTGGATTCGAAACGTGAATGAATGTGTGTGGAATATCTATTTCTACTTAAGCCAGTGATGAATACACAGTTTGAGTCTATTGTTGATCAATGTAGACGAGTCTAGGCGAAGGTAGTTGGTTAGAACACTTTTGTCATGTGAAACTCTATGCCTTTGGGCTGTCGTAAGATGGAGTCGCTTCCCGGTTGTGGATTTGACCCCCTTGATTGGTAGTTGCTTTATTTGTTAGATCCCGTGATGTTTATTTGTTCTAGCCTTCATCATTCTTGTTGAGTGGCATATTTGGATCCTTGATTACGCATTTTTCGATCTTTGTGTTGACTAGTAGCTCCCGAGACCGACTTGACACTTTTAAGGGAGGAAGAGGGCACCTTTTTCATTTTTCTTATTTTGTTCCTTTTGTTTTGTTACAAATTGATTTTCTTTTTACATCATCTTACTTGCTAACCATGTTGAGCTTTAATTCCATTCTTGGTTACCCATGTTACAAACCCGATGGCCAATGTTTTACCAACCCTTAGTTGTGAAGCGTTTACCTCGCAAGGTTTGTTTGAGCTTATTGTTTACTAATCAAGAAATAAAGTTTGATAGTTGGTTTGAGCAGGTGTGAAAGTGAGCCTAATTGTAAATATGTAATGTGAAAGTCATTTTGCCATCAATAAAAAAAAAAGAAAAAAAAGAAGAGAAAAGCCGTCCGAATTGTGAAAAAGGCAAGGACACATAAATAAAGTTTTGAAGTTTGAAAGAGGTCATTTGAGTGTGTATTATATGGATAATTTGGGATGTGTAAGAATGTTAATCAATGAGATTGTGGAAAGTGAATTACATCTTTTGACCCCACTTTTTTAAATTGTTTTCACCTACCTTACCCATTGCCAATACATTACAACCCTTTTAAGACCCTTAGACTTTAGAGGTGTTCAGTTCTCAAACGGTGGAGGGAGATACCTTTCAACCCTATGGAAAGATTATGCGTAATCGAGATGTCGGGATACCTTTGTTATTTCCTCAAAACATCACTTCTTCCGGTTCCTTCGAGGAATCACGAGGGGCCAATTAGGGTGGTGATTTGAAGCAAAAGGGGAGGACGTGGCCGGTTTGGTCGGGTTTAGAGGGAAGCATGATTTCTTTGTTCTCTATGCTTGGTTTAGGTCTTGTTCGCATTTGATCAACGATATCTTGGATTGTGTGTCTCGTTGCTTGTTTGAGTGAGTTTTCCTTCCGTGCATGGTTGTTCTAAGTAGGATCCATTGATTTCATTCTGTGCTTAATTTGATTTGTTCGCAATGGCATAGTTTATTTGATCTTGTGTGTGTTTCCCTTGGTTTTTGCTCGAGGACTAGCAAAAGTGTAGCTTGGGGGGTTTTGACAAGTGCACATTAGGGCGCGCTTTAGAGCATATTTTAGGATGATTTTGGATGTATTTGGGGCCGCTTTGGCCGATTATTACCTTGTTATGCTTACGTTCCCCATATTACGTGCTTCACGGGTTTTCGGTTTGTTTTTGATGTGTTTTCAGGTAATATCAACCGAGTTTAATCGGATCCCGAGCCCTTGATGCGTAACCGAGCTAGCCTTGACCGGAGTCCGAGGAGTTAAGGAAGTTCAAGTGCCGTGCATTGATTACATAGCACAGGCAGCACGGCCGTGTTACCATAGGCACACCCGTGCTGGCCTATAAGCAAGCAACCCCAGGCAAGGCAGCACGGCCGTGCAAGCCAATAGCACGGCTGTGTCAGTATCCACGCACCCGCACGGCCGTGCAGGCCATTAGCACGGCCGTGCCAGATGTTGCCTGTGCCCGTGTCAGCTTTAGTATGAGCCCCGTGCTAGAGCATATTCAGCACGGCCGTGTCATTTTTAGCACTGCCGTGCCAGGAAGCTGCACGGCCGTGCCATATATAGCACGGCCGTGCCAATTTGAAGAAGAAATCCGGTTTACTTACTGACAAGCTAGCACGGCCGTGCCAAATACAGCACGACCGTGCTGATCCAGGGTTAACTGCGCGCTTGACTTCTCCGAATTAGAAGACGTATATAAGGCCCAACTTTAAGAGGATTCTAAAGACAGTTTTAGAGATAGTTTTGAGAGCCTTTGTAGAGAGTTATTGGAGAACGTTCTTAGTTTTAGATATTCATTAGTTTTCTTAGAGATTATTCTAGCGATTTTAGTTTTCTTGGATTGATTTGAAGCAAGATTTGTGAAGATTCTTTGTATTATTCATTGACGACGGATATCAAAGTTCTGAACTTTTCCATTGATTCGCATCAATACAATTGGTATTATTCATTCTTGTTTATTAATCAAGCTTTATTATTCCTTAATCAGAATTCATGTTTATATCTATTATGCTTTTGGAATTCATTATTGCTTTGATTATGAATATGTGTGAGTAGTCTCCTAGCTAGGGTTTCGGGATGAAACCCGGCCTAGGTAATCTATGTAATTGAGGATTGATTTTGATAAACGGATTGTGATTAAATTGATTATATGCGATTGCATGTTAATTCATTATAATAGGAGTAGCTAACCTAGAATCTTGAATTTATTCCGATTGGAATTCTGATCTTTTCTGATCACTTCAAATCTTTTTTTTTTCTTATAAATAGAGGTTGTTTTCCCTGTTTTCAAATCAGCTAGAACCATCAATCGTAAGCTATAACCACCTAGCTCCAATCATCATCAAATACCTATGTTATTAGCCTTAGCCTAACCACATCCTTGATACTTTCCCAAATCATCCACAATACCTCATTCACGAGATTCGAATACTCTAAACTATCCTCGATGTTTCCTTCGACCACGACGTGAAAGGTTGATAGTTCTGAGGTTTTGGTCCAAATCTATAGTTTAATTCATATTTGATTTATTTACTTTATTAATTTAACTTTGTTGAAGTTTACTAATTAACTTGTGTATTGTTTAGATAGCGAGAAGGTTGAGGCATCAAAGTGAGCAATTCAATTAATTATTCTTCTTAATTATTCCTTTGATTTTGAAGAAAAAATCATGTCTACAATGTTAATTTGATTTCTACTATCATGCTTTCGATACTTATTATGATTTCTAGTATCATGTTTAGGTTACTCTTTGATTTGGTTATTAGTGACATGTTAGGATTTGTTATTAATCCGTTTAGTATCGTGCCTAGGATCTTACTATTAACGATGTTTTGATGATGTTGATATGATGATGATTGTTGTATTAATCAGATGTTGCTTGATTATTTAAGATTTATTGCTATTGCTTGATCACACCCTTTCTTGCAGGTTTAAAGAGAATTTGTACTTGATATCACCGTAATAAGATAATTAATAATTGAATTTAGGTTTAATATGATTTAAATTCAAGTGATCACCAATATTAGATTTGATTGTGCATTAATAATCAACCGACGTAGATTAAACAGGTTTAGGATTAATTTGATGTATGTATGTTGATCAAAAAGCGCGCATGAATATAAGTAAGAACCAAGTAGAGGCATATTTAGGGCGGGTTTGACCTCTTTAAGGTTAAGTTCTTACCATCATCCCCGAACATCCAGTCATGGTTCCAGACCACTATGGAGTTAGCGATCTCCGTGATCGTGAATGGAGTGTAACCTTCACACTCGTGAACGGTTTACAAGTTCCGAAAACTTGTTGGCGACTCTTTTATCTTTAGCTTCTTTTCCTTGGAACGCCTCCATGCCTAAAAGGATGACCCGTAGTAGGGATTAAGGAGTTGAAAATATCCCTACAGTTTTTGGTGACTCTACTGGGGAGGATTTCTTGATTGATTCCTAAAATTATTTTAGCAATTGATTTAGAATAAGTTGATGAGACTTGAAAGATTATATATATTCATGTGCGTAATTTTGATTAACGTTGTGGCATAAGCATAAAAATGTTCGCATTGGAAAGACCATCCGTAATGTGTAAAAAAACATAGGACATACACATAGAAAAGGCCAGAAATGTTTTTCACAACTAAAATTTAAAAGATGCTACGAAAAAATATTGAAAATTGAAACTACCACAGAGCGTCAGAACCATCACGAGGCGTCAGTGATCAACGTCATCGCAACAATACATTTGCCAAACGTGTGACCCTGCCGTTTTGCGATTCGATCTAGCGATTTTGCGCCAGAATTCTGTCTTTGTGTTTTTCCCGATTCTAGTCCTGTCTCGACGATTTTACTTCCTGAATAATTTTTTTCGACCTTTCTGTGTTCTACATGTGTTTTAGCCCTTTGTAATTACCCTAATAAACGCTCCGTGTAACAATGGGTGCATCCAAGTTTATTAAATTCACCAAACCATGGAATTGAGTTTAACTCCCGGGGTCCCATCAACCGCGCTAACACTTCTAAGGTAAGGCTTCCGTGCAATGCATCTGGACTCTTAACCATGAACCCTCTTGGACACCATAATCCTTGACCTTAGAGAACTAGAGCCACGGTTAGGTGGCAAACTCATTACATCATATCGTGACTACTTGACTACTTGTGCGTATCTTGCTTGTGCATACCTTGTTTGTGATTAAACTAACCCTTTGTTTTAACTTGATTCTTATATAAACTAACCTTTGTCTTATAATTTGATTCTCGTACATATGACTTGTATATACTAACCCAAAGGACTAAAGACTTTGCTTAATTAAATTGGTTATTAATTAATATGAACCCATAACGTCTAAATATCCTCGACGTAAGAGACTTTTAGGCTTAAACCTTCAAAAGAGTCGCTGAAACATATTGCACTGACATTCTAGTTATTGGCGCGTCACTTCAATTTGTGACGTACGACACTGGTATCCAGCGCGCCGCGACAGCCTTGTCGCTCCGCGTTGATGTCAGCGCCACGTGATACTTTCATTGCCACGCAATGGTTCAACCGTTTCTTTCCGAGTCTTCGCATCGAGTCTCACTATCATGATTAACCAATTTAATGTCAATATATTGGTCTTTTCCTGGTCTTGTTTGAGTTTAACCACATGTCTAGTCACATGGTCATGACACGAGTCTTGTAAATAGCAATTCCACTCACGAGTCTTTGCAGACACTTTGGACATACTTTCTTCACACCATGGCCATGTCTTAGGTCCATGCATGAGTCATCCTTTCCGTCATCCGAGTTGAGGGTCCTTCCTATTCCCGGAATTTCCATATCTTTCCACAAATACACCCTTTACTTCTACATCACCTTTCATACATTACATACCTTAGACTTTCCTTCTTAGACACTTTCCACATTCACATACTTTGCTCTTTCATGATTTCCACATACATATCATTCCCCTCATACACTATGATCTTTCCTTATCTATGCATGTTGAATTGAGTTCTAGTCAAGTAATTGACAATAAATGTCCATGGTTTCAGTGTTTGGTCAAGGAAAGAAGGATGATTAGTTCAAGACAACTCCTACATATAAGAGATCTTCTTTAGGACCATGGGTCGAAGGAAGAAGAAACCAATGGCAGCCAGCCAGCCAAGCAGGAAGATGTTGCCAAACTTCAAAAGACTATGGAGGATCTTGCCAAGCTAGTCAAAGGACTCACCATTCAAATAGAGAAAGTTGAATATCCTAATGAACAAGTTCCACTTGAGACAACCAAACGCATTGAAGAGACACTAAGCCAAGTTTCCAATGATTATAAGTATTTTGACACTAATACCAAGGGAATCTCACTAAATAAGGAACTTCTTCCGCACAAGTTCTCTACCACTGACATTCCTGGGTATAATTTCCATTTGGTTTCTCATCCTTGCAGACATACTTCCTGGGTATAATTACCATAATTTGAAAATAAAAACAAGTTCTACTCATATAGGCATTTAATTCACTCAATAACATAAGAAAAATTCAATAAAATATATAACTTCATTCCATTAATAATTAAATCAAAAGTACAACTTTGCCGCAATTATTGAAAACAATAAACATAGCATAACTCAATCATTCAAGCAGCACTCTCAGAATAGTCATCCTCATTGGGAGTCAGGATCATCTTGCTTAGTCTTTCCCTTATCACTTGGGTCAGTCATGAAAGTTGGGTTATATTCACTGTAACTTGGAGTATGGCCCGAACTTGAATTTGGGCTGTAATTTGGGCTTTTGTGTAGACTAGCACAACCACAATTTGGCTTTGAAGAAGCATTGGGCTTTTGTTGAACTTTTGGTTAAGATGGAAGGTATTCTGGACTTGGTGGCTTTTGAATAACTTCTTGGGTACGAGTTTTGGGCCTTTTTGCAACATGGAAATGGACTTTTGGGCTTGGACGCGTTGGAGGTTCATAGCTTGGAGTATGTGAAGGAAAAGGGTAATTCTTGCTCCTCCCAAGAGGTGGTATGGACTCATCACTGGAGGACTCAAATTCATGGCGACGTTTTCGGTATGAAAAAGGTAGTTGAGAATTTAAGTAGTACATTTGTTCATCTTCTCTCAAGGTAGCATTCTTTGAGAGTTTGGGAAATCTCATCACTTTCCTCCCAGGCTCATATTCACGTTTAACATAATCCAAGTCTCTTTTGAAGATAAACATGGTTGCTAACCACTTTCCTTCATGATGGTGTACTTCGTTCCACATTCCATTATCCTTGATTACATCCTTATACTTGTCAATGAGAGGTTTATATTTGAGAAATCTAGGCAAATGGGCTATGGCCAAGAAAATCATCCAAGGTGGTTGGGTCAACACCTCTAATCCATATCGTTCATAGAGGGTTAAGGCCAAAGTAACTATGCCAGTCACAAACTCACTAACATTGACTCCATCATCTTTCAAATAATGCAAGTTAAAGTATTTATTTCTCATTTCATCAATTTTTCCATCTGTTTCACGTACACATGCAAAACAATAAATTCAATGCCAATTCACATATGCAATTCAATTCAAAAATCCATTTGCATAAGCAATTCATAACTTAATCAACCAAGTATAACTCAAGATTACCCAACCATGGGAAATAACTCAAAAATTTCGGACCTATGACCATAGATTAAGGTGTTTTAACACCAACTTTAATGCACATATAATCACACAACTTGTGCTTTCAAATAGTTTCAATTTTTTTGTTTTCGAAAATAATAATAATGTACTTGAATCATGATATTAGATGGTCGTGCACGCGTCTCCAAGGTAAGTTACCTATAGCGTCAAGGAGAGCCTTGCCTAGACAGAGAGACATACTCGAGAATCATTTTCTCAATTATCTTTCCACAAATAAGTAAATAGTTTTTTTTATATATAAAATAAAGCTTTTGACTTTCACACACAAATGCGAAACTCTATTCTATATGCCCTCTTAAGTTTACCCACAATTTTTATTTTTCCTAATTTTAATCTTTTTGGGACCTTGAAAACTGATACCACTTTGTAACACCCCCAAATCTCCGTCTACGGAAATACTAGTATAGTACGTATAATTATACCGTAGAGATAGACTTAGGCGTATTACCGTCGCGTGATTACACATGGCTACTCTAACTTCTAATTAAAACCACAACTTCACAGCGGAAACTCAAACTCTTTCTCTATTAATACTTAATAATAGTAACAATGTTATGAGTACTCAAATAATGGAAACAAAGAGCAACATTCCTAGATCTAGGTGAAGAACATCCTGGGACTCCCAAATGCTCATTTATTGACTCCACCTGAAAATAGTCAACACTGCTTACCATTAAGGTAAACAGGGCGAAAAAAAAGAAATAGGAAATACGAATTAGCAAAATATGCTAAGTACGATAAGTGCAAGATAAGTAAATTCAATTTATTAGCAAACGTGCTTTTGAAACCAATTCCAATAATTCCAAAACTCATGATTTTAAAATCAATTCTCAATATACTCGAATATAATTTCAATAACTCAATATATCAATAATAGTATTAAAATCAATTCTTTTCAAAAACCCAATTCCTTTCTAAGTGTGCAAAACCCCAAAGCTAGTATCTTTATGTTAAAAGGCTATCCTTGAGGAAAGACTAGGTCATACAAAGTCCATAGTCTTCAATGAACCCGCATAGTGGGATTAATATAATTTTCATGCTTATAAAGCTTTTATAAATAACTCAATAAATCCTCTTTACATTAATAATTCCAATCTTTATAATAAAACAATTCAAACTCGTTTTTATTTAATTCAACATGCTTTCAAACTCAAACCTTTTTAAAATATGATAATTATTTAATCATTCAAAACATGATACAAAGATCATTCCTTCAAACTTATATATTAAAACCAATTATTTAAACATACTTTATTTCATAAATCATAATTCAATTCATTTTAATTTAATCATCATTAAAATAATATAAAACATGCTCATTTAATCTAATCAATTTTGAAGGTATCTATCCACCTTAACGTGCCTTAATCCTTGCATAGAAACACACAAAAAGAACTTCAAGAACTCTTTTCAAACACACCCTACAAATAAATATAACCTTAATCAATATAAGGTTGACAAATAATCACAACAATTAAAATAAAACCCTCAACTATATGTACATGAACCTTATAAAATTATTTTTCATAAACTTGATTAATAAACTTATTTTTATTAATTGAAAATACTCATTATAATTTTCATAAAACCCCCATAATAATGATAATATAATTAATTAAGAGATAAGAAGAAGAAGAGGTTGAAAACCATGGAAGAGGAGTAGAAGAGGTGGCGGCAAGGGGGGCAGCCACCCGGCAAGTGGCTAGGGGACGTGGCTGGCATCCGTGGCTGGCCGAGGAAGGTGGCAGCCGGCGTGGAGGTGGTGTTTGGGGGTGGGGACCGTGCAAGAACAAGAGAAAGAGAGGAGAGAATTAGAGAGAGATTAAGAGAGAAATTAGAGAGTTTTGGTGTGAATTTTTAGCTATGATTCAAGGGGTATTTATAGGCTAGCTCATGCAAAAATTATGGTAGGAAAATATAGGAAGAATTATGGTAATTTTGGTTTAAGGAATTACTTGGAAAGGTGAGCTAAAGAATTAAGGAAAAGTTTAGTTTTATGGTGATTAAGGAATAATTAATTATGGAAAGTATGTTGTCATGAAAATTAATTTGGTAAATGGCTTTGCTTGGGGAATAATCAAGAATGATTTAAGGTAGGAAAATAAGATGATCAAATATTTAGGAGATGGAAAATAAGAATTAAGGAAAAGCAATAGAATTAAGGAAGATAATTAAAAATACAAACTACCAAAATAAATTGCTCAAAATCAATCCAAGGTGGCCAAATATTTTGAGCTTCCCATAGCTCAAATTTTCGGACCTCTTGTGTTGATTTTCAGAAGTTATTTTTCTAGATTTTAAGGATGAAAAAGGATTGTGTAAATAATCTATATTGTATAAAATAATTTATTAAGAAAATACCAATTATTTACTAAATAATTTAACTAAGAAAATCAGATTTTCCTCACTAGGAAAATCCGAAATTCATAGCTAGGCATTCGGAATTTTCGGATCTTTTAATAAATAATAAAATATAATTTTTTTTCTTAATTAACTTGCATCAGAACATGACAATCATGGGATTTCATACTTGTTAGCTTTAATTCTCCATTTAAGGATACAAATCTTTTCATGTTAGATGCGTACCCTGATGGAACCTTAATTCCATACAGACATGCATAAAACATCCGTTTTTCTACCCTTGACAATGTGTAGCAAGACGGAGGTAAATAGGCCTTACCTTTCTTGGCTTTTCCCTTATTTTTCTTCTTCGACGCATCCATGGCTTTTCCCTTTCCCTTGCTCTTCCCCTTTCCTTTTTTCGAACTCATTTCATTTTCATTTTCCTGTTCCTTTCCCTTACTAACCCTTTGCTGAACCCACAATTCTAGAAGCACCCCCATCTTTTTCAAATCGTCCCGTGCACCCTTTCCGTCCTTTGTCTAGCTTTGAATATTCATCAGCGTTCCCACAAGAGCATCACACACATTCTTCTCTATATGCATTACATCAAGACAGTGCCTAACGTCATGTTCTTTCCAGTACGGGAGCAACCAAAAGATTGATTCTTTTTTAAAGAGAGCAGTTGACTCTGCCGCTTTTTCAAATTTCCCAAAGACTGTTCGTACACCCTTTACTCGAGCGTAAACCTCCTCACCAGTCAACGGCCTAGGGGCAGTCCCCTCTTCCGCTGTCCCATCGAAAGCCTTTTTCTGCCTACGGTACGAGTGATCGCGCCTGAGCAACCTTCGGGTTCGCAAGTACACCTCTTTGTGAGAATGATCAAGGTGTCTGCTTGGCGTATCATCAATATAAATGGGGCATGCTTTTTTCCCTTTGTTCTTATACCCAGACAAGTTTCCATTCGCAGGAAAATCATTAACGGTCCACATAAGAGCTGCACGCAATGTGAACATCTCATTCTTATGAGCATCAAAAACAGAAACCCCTTCGTCCCACATCTTTCTCAAATCATCAACAAGGGGCGCAAGATAAACATCTATGTCGTTTCTAGGTTGCCTTGGCCCCAATATCAATAGAGAAAGCATTATGTATTTCTGTTTCATGCACAACCAAGGAGGCAAATTGTAGATCACTAACAATACCAGCCACGTGCTATGCTGGGTACTAAGAGTGCCAAATGGATTTATCTCGTCCGTGCACAAACCAAGCCTTAAATTTCTAACTTCATCACCAAATTCTCCAAACTTGATATCAAGGTTCTTCCATTGCGGGGAGTCGGCTGGATGCTTCAGCATTCTGTTTTTCTTTCTTCCCTCTGCATGTTACCTCAAGTTTTTAGCGTCTGTTGGTGTTGAGAATAGACGCTTAAACCTTGGAATAATGGGAAGATACCACAACACCTTAGCAGGCGGTCCCTTCGTACAAGCATTGCAACTCATGCGCTTGTAGCGCAACTTCTTACATCATGGACACTCCTCCAATTTTTCATATTCATTTCGATAAGGAATACAATCATTAGGACATGCATGTATCTTCTTATACTCTAAACCAAATGGACACATGAGCATCTTTGCGTAATAGTAAGACTAAGGAATTTCATTCCCGTCGGGCAACATCTCACTTAACGCGCTCAACAAAGAAGTAAAACTACTGTCCGTCCACCCATGCTTCGACTTAATGTTAAAAAGTGTTAGCACGGCTGATAGTTTAGAGTATTTTTTTCACCAAGGATACAAAGACTTTTTAGAAGCCTCCGATAATGACTCAAACATGTCACCTTCAAAACCACGCATCATCTCATCCACCCCTTCATCCTCGACCTCATCCACATGATCATCCTCAAATCTATCCTCAGCACCAGTATCAACAATATGTTCATCATTCTTGTATTCCTTTTCCACACGAATGTCATTGCTTCTATCATCATGCACATCATTCCCAATAACATCCCCACTGTACTCTCCTTTTTCACCGTGCCAAATCCACACATGGTATTTAACCCTAAACCCACGACAAACTACATGATCTTTAATGATATCAACACTATTGACCACCTTCACATTATTACAATCAATACAAGGACAATAGAGGCAATTGAAACCCATTCTGCGCTGATAAGATGAAAATCCCGCCCATTTATTTTGGCACCGGTTTTCAAGAACCGGTGCTAAAGGGGGGTGCCTAATTCAAATTTTCTACTAGTGGAGCGCTCCTACTTGAGGAGCGGGCGCTCATGACTGGGATTCCGGGTTACTTTTAACAGATTTCCCTATGTAATTCGAGGAGTATAAATACTACCCCTTTAGTTCATTTTTAGGGGGGTAAGCAGTAGAATAGTTTTCAGCAAACTTCCTCTTAGTTAGCACCTTAGTTCATTAAATTAGTTATGATTTAGTTTGGAAACTCTCAAATCTGATCATTGTAGAAGCAAACTTCAAGGTTCATTATCAGATTTTCAGCATTTATTTAACATTTGAAGCTTTAATAGTAACTTCTTTCACTTGTCTCTACTTATTTTATGATTTTATTTTGTTATTGCAAGTCACTTGAATCTCTCTTAATCTTGATAAATATTTGTTGCATGTTAGTTTTATCCATAGTGATTCACTTTTCCCCTAATTATTGAACTACTTAGAATCCCAACTTGGAACTTTGCATGTTACTCACAATGAATTGTGAGTAGTCTTCCTTACTAGGGGTTGGGTGAAACTCAACATAATGGTTAATTAAGTAAACTTGGGGGAAGTATTGATATCTGATTTGTGATTAATTTGATTGTATGAGATTGCTTGTCAGTTCTTCATGATAGGAGTAGCTACCCTTGAATTTGGAGCTTGATGGCATGTTATGCTTAGTTTGACATGGAAATGTAGATTAAATATGTCATTACTTATTGCAATTTGATTATGTATCTCCTATTTCTAAACTAATGAGGGATCTAAGTTTAGGAGTGTGAGTTGTTTTCCTAATTGCATGAGGTTAGTCTTACATATAGTCCTTGCTATCTCTTGTCTCTTTTACTCCCAATATGCCTAATTTCTATGGTTGAGTGGATCCCATTCCCTAGTGCTTTTAATTACTTGGTTTAGAAAAATAGTTTGATTGTCTACTTGACGAACCCCCAATGAACAAAAGTCTTCGAATTAGCTTGCGTATTAAGAACCTTTAGCGGTTATATCCCGTTCCTTGTGGACCGAACTCTTACTTATCATTTTGCTTGGTTTATAAGATGTTTTCTTATAAATGTGTTTGAATGAGTGTCGAATGTGCGACCGTTCTAACGCCCATCAAAATGGGGCTGTTGCCGGGGAGCGGTGTTGTTAATTTCTAATTGATTACTTGAGTCTAGTTCACCATTAAAGGAAAAATACAAAAAAGAGTTTGTTACTTTTTTCATGGCTACACTTGTAGCCTTGTTACTAATTGCAATTGTTGAGTGTGTATGCGCAGAACCCATAACAGGATTTTGGTACCTTACGATCCCAAGATTGAACAAACCTTTAGAAGGAGAAGGAGATGCGGCTCTAGGCCGTTAACTACTTCCCCAACTAAAGAGTTCAACTTCGAAGAACAACAAGACCAAATGGGTGATCCATAGCCACCACCTCAAAGACTTTTGAAGGAGTTGGGAACTCCGGGAGCTTATAGAGCTTCAAGTGGAATTGCTCCCCCAAACACCCCGGCCAATGATTTTGAGATTCGGCCCGCAATGATAAATTTAATTGAGAGAAGAAAATTTAGTGGAGCAAAGCACGAGAGCGCTAGCTCTTGCACACTTGAACGAGTTTGAGAAATATTGCAACACGATCAAGGTGAATGGGGTCACTCAAAAGTTTGTGAGACTAAAGCTATTTCCTTTCTCCCTAATAGGAAGGGCTCTTGAATGGCTTGAAAAGGAGGTGAGACACAATTCTTTGAGAATTTGGGATGAGGTCACCACGACTTTCTTAGGGAGATTTTACTCTCAAAAGAAAACGACCGAAGCAAGGGTGTTGATCTAAGGTTTCTGTCAAAGAGCTAGTGAAACCATATATGAGGCATGGGAGAGGTACAAAGAATATCAAAGAGAGTGTTCTCATCATAGCATTCCCACATACCAAGTTCTTCAAATTTTCTACGGAGGCTTTAGCCCCCAAGGGAAGAATATTTTAGATGCGGGAGCCGTTGGCCCGATTATTAACAAAACGGAGGAGCAAGTTATTAAAACCATAGAGGATGTGCTGAGACACCACATGGATTGGCAAGAAGGAGAGAGGGAGTTTTCGAACAAAGGAGGGAGTGTGGTTTACCCCGTTGATCACCTCATCAACGCCATCCAATAATTTGACATATCATATCGCCAACCTTGGCAAGGAGATGACATCAATCAAGGCAAAACTTGAGTCCTCTTCTTCACACCAAGAACATCCCTCCCAACCTAAGGGGGAGAGGTATGAGTTCTAATCCTTCTACTTCTACATCTAATAACATGCCATATGGGTGCTTATTTTGTGAAAATTATGGATCATATGATCATGACACCTCTTCTTACACTTATGATTCTCAACCCCAACCCTAATATGAGGATGGTAATGAACTTCAAAATGAACATGTCAATGCTTTGTCTTATGATAATAGACCTAGAAATGATAATCAAATATATCTAGCACCTAATCAAAGAGGGCAATGGGGAAATTCCTATAATCAAAGAGGAAATGATTATGATTACAATAACCAAAATTCATGGGGTAATAGGAACCAAAGGGACCAAAATCCCTAAGGTAACTACAACCAACAAGGTGGTTATGGTAACCATAACCATAATAACCAAGGGAATTATGGGAATCAAGGCCAATATCACCAAGGAGGGAACTCTAATAATAGGAACAATTGGAACAACAATAACAATAGAGGTTTTTCTAATCAAAATGCTTCCAATTCGAATGTGAGAGGAACTAGAGCTCCTCAAGATAACTACTATGCACAAGAACCTCCACATATATCTAATTTAGAAGAAATGATGGAAAGCTAAACTAAAATGTTCAACACTTTCATGGCCTCTAGTGATAAGAAATTTGGTGAAGTAATGACTCATAATAAAATGCTTGAAACACAAATTTCTCAAATTGTCCAAGGCTTTAAAGGAAGGGGCTAGCACTTTCAAAATTCCACCCCAAGGACTAGATCCCAAAAGACCCGTAAATGCTATATCAACTATGAGTGGGAAAGTGTTGGAAGAGAGTGTCCCTAAGAAAAACAATGAGAAAGTGAACATGAGTGAGCCTCCTCTTGAGAGTGATTTTGAGCATGAAGAAGAGAAATCCTTTGAGAATGAAAAAGAAAAAGAGAGTGAAAAAGGAAAAGAGAGTGAAAAAGAAAAAGAAGCCAAACAATTGCAAAGAATTCCATATCCCCATAAATTTGTGAGACAAAAATTAGATGTGCAATTTGGAAAATTTCTTGAAACATTGAAGCAAATTCACCTTTCAATCCCATTTACAGATGCTATCAAGCAAATGCCTAACTATGCTAGGTTTTTAAAAGATATTTTGAGTGGAAGGAGAAAGTGTGATTTGATGGAAATGGTGAATCTCACCTAGAATTGTAGTGCTATTATCATGAACAAGATGCCACCGAAGTTGAAAGATCCCGGTAACTTTCCATCCCTTGTGAAATATATAAAATGCAAATTGATAATGCTTTGTGTGACCTTGGGGCTAGTGTTAGCCTTATGCCATATTCATTATATCAAAGACTTGAGATAGGGGAACTTCTACCCACTAACATTACCCTACAATTGGCCGATCGATCCATAAAATTTCCAAAGGGTAAGGTAGAGGATGTTCCTCTAAGGGTGGGAAATTTTGTAATTTCGGTGGACTTTGCTGTATTAGAAATGGATGAAGATGTTAACATTCCAATAATTCTAGGAAGACCTTTTCTTGCTACTTCGGGTGCTTTAATTGATGTTAAAAATGCTAAAATTACACTAAAAGTAGGAGATGAGGTGATAGAATTTGACTTGAATAAGAGCATGAAATATCCAAGCTCAACTTTGGAAAATTGTATGATGATTGATGCTATTGATTCCATTGTAATTTCTATGCATGAGCACTTGCTCACTTCTAACGATGCCCTTGAGAATGTCTTATTGAACAAAGGAAAGATAGGGGAGTAAAGCAAGGAGATGGCATTGTATGAAGAAATATTTGAAAGAAGTACGGAAGGAAGCATTGAGCAAGTATGCATGGGAATCACGAGCCATGATGCATTGGAGATAGCTACAACAAGAGAAGGTAAGGGTGTTCCAATGGTAGAACTCAAACCTCTACCATCACACATAAGGTATGTGTTTTTAGGTCCCAAATCAACTTATCCGGTAATTGTTAATTCCCCTTTGAACGAGTGCCAAACTCAAATCTTATGTGGTGTATTGATAGACCACCAAGGTGCTTTAGGCTATACCATTGACAACCTCAAAGGTATTAGTCCCGCTTTATGTATGCACAACATAACACTTGAGGAGGGTGCTAAGCCTTCCATTGAAAGGCAAAGGAAACTTAATCCCCAAATAGGGGAGGTGGTGAAGAAAGAAATCATCAAACTCCTTGATGCGGGCATCATCTTACGCATTTCGAGTTCTAGATGGGTTTCCCCCGTTCATTTGGTCCCTAAAAAGGGAGGAATAACCCTAGTTGAAAATGCGAATGGTGAGCTCATTCCAACTAGAACGGTGTCTGGTTGGAGGATGTGCATAGATTATAGACGTTTAAATGCATCCACTAACAAGGATCATTTTCCCCTCCCTTTTATTGACCAAATGCTTGAAAGACTAACAAAGCACAAGTATTATTGTTTTCTTGATGGTTATTCGGGTTTCTTTCAAATCCCCATAAACCCGGATGACCAAGAGAAGACAACCTTTACTTGTCCATATGGTACTTTTGCATATAGGAGGATGCCGTTCGAACTTTGCAATGCACCGACAACCTTTCAAAGGTGCATGATGAGTATCTTTAGAGACATGCTTGAGGTTGAGATGGAAGTGTTCATGGATGATTTCTCAGTAAGAGGCCTCTCATTTGAAGATTGTTTGTCCAATTCGGGCAAATGTTTAGCAAGATGTGAGAAGGTTAACTTGGTCCTAAATTGGGAAAAAATCCACTTCATGGTTGAAGAAGGAATCATCTCGGTCACAAGATATCAAGAAAGGGAATTGAAGTGGATTAAGCAAAAGTTGAAGTGATTGAAAAATTGTCATCTCCGATCAATGTAAGAGGGGTGAGGTCCTTTTTGGGGCATGCCGGGTTTTATAGGAGATTTATCAAGGATTTCTCCCTTATTGCTAGACCTCTCAATGCTCTTCTTCAAAAGGAAGCCGACTTTAATTTTGATGAAAAGTGTCTTCATGCTTTCAACAAATTAAAGGAAGCTTTGATCACTTCTCCAATTGTGCGAGGGCCAAGATGGGATTTTCCATTTGAGCTCATGTGTGATGCTAGCGATGTTGCTATTGGAGGTGTATTGGGACAAAGAATAGAAAAAAGGCTTCATGTCATCTACTACATGTCTAAGACTTTGAATGAAGCACAACAGAACTACACCACAAGGGAGAAAAAGTTTCTTACCGTGGTACATGCTTTTGACAAGTTTTGGAACTACCTCATTGGTTCCAAAACTATTATCTACACCGATCATGCGGCTATTAGTTACCTTGTGTCAAAGAAAGAGTCCAAGCCTCGTCTTCTTCGTTGGGTCCTATCACTCCGACAATTTGATGTGAAATCCGTGACAAGAAAGGGTCCGAGAATATAGTTGCGGACCATCTCTACCGTTTAGAGAATGTGCAAGCAAGCGATGATGAAGTCCCCGGCCCATATGTGATGAATTGATAGATGATGTTCTTTATGTCTTGAATGAGAAAGAGCTTCCTTGGTTCGCCGACTTGGTGAATTACTTGGCATGTGGGGAGTTTCCTCCCGATTTCTCCAAGAATCAAAGGAAGAAACTTAAAATAGAGGCAAGCCATTATGCGTGGGATGACCCCATTCTCTACAAAAGAGGAGTAGATGGTTTGCTCAGAAAGGGTGTTCCGAATGAAGAAGTGCAAAGTGTGCTAAAGATGTGCCATTCCGATCCTTGTGGAGGCCACATGGGGACAAACAAAACAGCCTTGAAGATCTTGCAAAGCGGTTTGTGGTGGCCTCACATCTTTAAGGATGCTTGGGGGTTTGTGAAGACTTGTGACCGTTGTCAATGAACTGGCAACATATCCAAGCAAAATGAGATGCCTCAATAACCAATCCTTGAGATAGAGGTATTTGATGTATGGGGTATTGACTTTATGGGACCATTCCCTTATTCTCATTGGAATCAATACATCCTTGTGGTGGTCGACTATGTCTCAAAATGGGTTAAAGCCATTGCCTCACCATCTAATGACCACAAGGTAGTAATGAAATTGTTCAAGAAAGTCATATTTCCGAGATTTGGGATTCCTAGAGGGGTGGTAAGTGATAACGGCTCATACTTTGTGCATAATGTCTTTCAAAGGATGCTAAGAAAGCATGGAGTTCATCAAAGGTTCGCTCTTACCTACCATCCACAAACTAGTGGACAAGTGGAAGTGTTCAATCGTCAAATCAAGTTAATCCTTGAGAAGACGGTTGCAAGAAGTAGGAAGGATTGGTCGAAAAAACTTGATGATGCTCTTTAGGCATATAGAACGGCTTACAAGACCCCAATAGGCACAACTCCATATCGGCTTGCTTATGGAAAATCTTGTCTTCTTACAGTGGAGCTTGAACACAGAACTCAATAGGCCATTAAGAAGATTAATTTCGATTTGGCTAGTGCAGGAGAGCAAAGATGGCTATATCTACATGAGTTTGAAGAGCTTCGATTGGAAGCCTATGAGTGTGCTAGCAACTACAAGGCTCACTCAAAGGAATTGCATGATCGAAAAAATGAGAAGAAAACATTTCTTCTAGGCGAAAAGGTAATTCTCTACAACTTACGAATGAAATTGTTTCCCGGGAAACTTTTGTCAAGGTGTAGTGATCCTTTTATCGTCAAAGAAGTGTTCCCTCATGGAGCCGTGGAAATTTCAGATTTAGATGGATTGAGATCGTCTAAGGTTAATGTGAATTGCCTCAAGCTTTACTGTGAGGGTGCTCATGTTGGTTTGGTCGAGTTATTGCAATATAATATTAACTCTTGAGTGTGGAGGTCGTTAAGCTATTGACGTTAAAGAATCACTTTCGGGAGGCAACCCGAGTATTAAAAAAAAAGAAAAAGAAAAAAAAAGAGAGAAAATAGTGAGGATAAAAAAATGAATGAGTGAAATAATGGAGAAGACAGCAGGTTTAATCTGATTTTGCTAACATTTGGTTGAAGACATGTTCTTGTGGTTTTTGATGTAGGAATTTGAAGCAAAAAGAGTCGAAGAAAGCAAAACAGTAAACCTGTCATAGCCTGAAGCGGGCGGTCCTATCACTATGCACGCCCGCTACAAGCTCAAGTAAAAAATCAGAGTGCTTCAAGCCAGGCTAGAGCAGGCGCTCCTCGTGGAATGCACGGGCGCTCCACCCTGCTCCGTACAAATAAAAAACAACAGGTAGCATAAGGAGCGGGCACTCCAAACTACTTCAGCCAAAACAGATTCATCAGGTCTTGGAAGGAGCGAGTGCTCCAACACTACTGCACGCCCGCTCCATTATGGGTTCCAAAATGTCGTAGCTAAATTCATTTTTGGAGCAAGCGCTCCAAAATGAGTGCACACCCGCTCCTAGCTTCGAACCCGAAATTAGTCAGCACCTTTAACGGTTGGAGTGGGAGCCCCTAATACCTTTCACGCCCACTCCACATTCATCTGAGTAATATTTTGAGATTCATCAATCTCTTTTCATCTCTTTCTTTCATCCTTTACCACCCATTTCACCTCTTTCATTTTCGCTCTCCTCTTTTACCATCACTTTCTCACTCTAAAACCCTCACTTCTTCTACCTTCTCTCTTCAAAATCATCATCAATCCTCCAAAGTTTTCACTCAAAATTCACAAATTCATAATCTCCATCCAATTCTCTCTCTAAAAATCACAAATTTTGACCACAAAATTCTCCATTGAAGAACAAGGGACAAATGGTGAAAGCTTGAAGGAGGAGGAGAAAAATTCGAGTAGTCTTGGAAGAATTTAGAGTATTTTCATACTCTATTTGGTATAATTTTCTTCCTTACTTCACTTTCCCTCCTAAACCTAGGGGTTCTTCTTCAAACTTCTTAATTTTTGTTTATTTCATGAAGATTATGTAATTAGTTGCATGACTAGGTGAAATTAAACGATTATTATTGCTAATAAGAATTGTTTACGGCAAGTTTGTGAATGATTTTTATAGTTGAACTTGTGATTGAAAATTTAATAAACTTGGTGAATTTGTGAATGTGAATTATGTGAAATTAGTGAAGTTGATAGTGTTTGAGAAATTTTGTGTTGGGATATATTGTTTGGTTGTGTTGTTTTGTATATTGTGAAACAGGTACTTGGATTTTTAAGGGGGTTTGAAGTTAAGGGTATGTGTGGTGTTGTTGTATGTTGTTGAGTGATTTTTTTAAAACAAACCTTCCCTAAATTAAAAATGAAGAAATTCTTTGGAGGAAGTAAGAAGAAAAAGACAAGTGAAACTCAACCATCCCCACCTCCTTCACAACAAGAAAGCCCTAACCCACCACCAACACTAAAAGTCCATGACCGATTTAAAAAGGCTTTCAATGACCTCTCCAAACGAAAAATTATCCCAACCCGTTTTTATCATCAAGAATCAATGTAGCTATTAGGGGTCGATGAAGGAATAAGAAGAGTAGCCGAAAACTTCGGTTGGCTAAACTTCTTAAAGAATACGGAATAAACTTATGTTTCCCTAACTCTTGAATTCCTCTCATCGGTCACTATGAAGAGCATAAACCTAGAGGGTGAGCCATTAGAATGTGAGATAAAGTTTAGGATGTTCAATAAAAAGACCCTAACTTTAACGAGATTGAACGAATTTTTTGAATGGCCCACCCTTAACCAAATCTACAACCCCAATGGTACTTACTTCTCAAGCTATGAGGAGCAAGTTTGGTGGAACACCATTGCAGGTTATCCCAATTTTGCGACCAGGTCTAGCCATGCTAGCCACATTATCCACCCCGTCCTTCGAATCTTCATGAGACTCATGAGCTATGCTTATTTCTCTAAGCAAGACTTAGGGAAACTAACAAAAGAGGAGATCAAATGCCTCTTCATAGCTACAAGATTTGACGAAAATGTGGAAGGGAACGTGAACATGGGATACATGTTCATTAAGAGATGCATGGAAATAAGGGTAAATAGAGAGATGAGTGGTGAGATTAGATGTGGGGGGATGATTTCAATTATACGAGGAAATTTGGGTTTGGTGCTTTTCTAGACCAAATGACCCCGGTCCATGGTTCTAACTTGCTTGATATCAAGGGACTTTATGATATGAAGTTCCTTGTTGAAATTTTGGGCTGAGTTTGTCGCTTTAGTTGGAAGGTCAATGGGAGGCATTATTGCACTCTCCCAAATGCGGCGGTCACTAACTCCGTGGGGGACACGTGACAAGTGCCACGTGATCCACCCCCATGAGCTATGGCCGTTGATGACAAGGATGTATTTATACCTCTTCATATGAGTACATCCTCCATTCCCCGATCTAGGGTAGATGGTTCCTCCTCCTCCTCGTCCCTCTTTGATGTCGAAAATGCTTTCAACCAATTAAATTTAACCAACTAAAGAATTTTAGAACACAACAAATATCAAAGTTTTGTAGCGGAAAGAAACTATCAACATCAAGTTGAGAAGGGAGACTTTCTCCCTTACCTCAACTATCCCAACCGTCCCATTCAACAAGGGCCGGTTTCGGGTTGATCCAATGGCCAACCCACCTACCCTTTTTGGCAAGGACCGCGTAGCTCGATTGGGGAGCTTCGCTCCTATCCCCCTTATGACTACACACACTCCGGGGGTAGTGATTATAGGGGTGACCCTAGCTATTACTACGCCCCCCAGGTTGGTAGTGATAGTTCATCTACGGAGGTACTTGATCCCTCCCTAAGAGGGCATTACGGGTTTCCACCCGGTTATGATGGTGGTTGGGGTGAGCAAGGTGTGCCGGATTTTGGCCACTACCGTACTTGTCCCAACTACGATTTACCTCCATATGTAGATGCATCGGCTGCTCCTAGTGATGTAGATATTAACTACAACTTTCATTATTCACCGGGACGCCGACAAGATTAGATGATCTAGACATGTTACTTACCGTTTCATTGCCCCTTTTGATCCTTGGGACACTGAGGACGGTGCCAATTCCAAGCTTGGGGGACGTTTTGTCATTGCCTATTTTCTTTCATTGAAACGAAAATTAAATGTCTAGCTTGGGGGAACATTTAGGCCTTGTGTGGAGTTGGGATTCGGTGTTGTTAGTTTTGTGCTTAATTTGATTATGCTCCGCTTATCTTGGTTGGTTAATTAATGGTTGAATGTTTGCATTTTAATGAACTTAGCTTGGTTTATGTGCTTCCCATTGATGATGATGTTTGTTGATGAGCCTCCTCTCTTTCCCCTAAAAATCCAAAACCGTAACATCTAAATCCTTTTCTATATCCTCTTTTCTTTTCCTTAACATCCAAATTTCTTTTTTTCTTCAAATCTTCTTTCCCTAATATCCAAATCCCTAATATCCAAATTCTTTATCTAGTTTTCTTATCCCCCATTCTTTCACCTATAAAAAAAATAAAAAAAATAAAAAATTTGCCTATAGCCTTTGATTGGTTTACGATGATGATATTGGATCGTATGTGGTAGATACTTGCTTTCTTTTTGTAATAAAATTTCGAGCATGGTTTAGATCCCCTTCGTTGAACATAGAATTTCCTAGTTTAGGCTAGTGTGAGAATAACCTTACCAAATGTACGAGACTTAAAGTCTAGGTTTGTGGTAAGTTGATGTCGCCTGTCTACCCCGAAAAGTAGTATTTGATCCCATATTTGTCCTAGAAAGTGAGTTTTTATGTTTGTAAGCCATCAACACTTTGAATGGGTGGCAAGGATCCTCCTTGAGTTAGTACCTAGATCGAGAACTTGAGCTCCAACTCCTAATATCGCGGATTAAACTACTCTTGTTATTAATGAAGGTTGTTTCATAAGGTGTATGCGCATAGTGCAAGTTAAGGTATCCGGATTTAGTTTTATTAAGTGTATTTTCCTTGCTCATTGTAAATATTAGTTGGTTTTGTATATAAAGTTTTTAATTTTTTTAAAAAAAAGAGAAAAAAAGGGAGATGTGATAAACAATCACCACCTTAGCAAATAAACAAGCTTGGGGGGTGCATTTTTGCTTAGAGTATGATCATAGTTGGATTTGAAGATCAAGTTAGAGCCCTACTTAGGGTTATATTTTATGGTTTACATTTTAGCTTGGAATAAAATACAAGCTCTTTTAGTTTTCTTCTATGCCTTAACTTGGTGTCGAGATCCTTATATTTTTGTGTATTGATTGAAAGAGTAGTTGAAGCCATTGTCGGTGGAAGGAGTTGGTTCACAAGCATATGGAGAGGGTACTTTTCATTGAGATGTCGAGTGTTTTAAAACTCGCTATTGTTATGTTTTTCCAGCTCCTTCGAGGAGTCATGAGACGCTACCATTAGGGGGGATTTGAACTTTGTGATGGGGACGTGGTAAGATTTGTTGAATAGGCTTAATTTGAGTATTTTCGGGAAGGTTAGCTAGGTCTTGGTTAGTCATGAACGTGGTAGATCTTAGGCATATACCTCATGCTCGAGTTTTATTGCTTAAGGATTCTTTTATCTATGAATGTGATTTTCTTTGAGCAAACTAATCCATGGGGTTGTTTTGTGCTATGTGAATTTCTTGAGGACAAGCAATTGGCTAGCTTGGGGGGATTTGATAAGTGGTTTATTTGACCACTTATTGTGGTGATTTAAACCCGGTTTTGTAATCTTTTCCCCTTTTTCTACCCCCCTTTTTTTGTATATAAATGTTGTATTTCGGCTTTGCCACCTCTTTGCATGTGTTTGTCCATGATTACAAGTATAAGACTAGCTTTGACAAGCAACCAAAGCTCGGGGAAGAACCTAGAGTAAACAATCAATGAAGGGAGAGGCCGAACCTGGAGGAGTGGGCGTGCACCTCCCCAAGAGCGGGCGCTCCTGTAAAGTTTACATAATTCTGCCATGTTTCTAATCCTGTGAGGAGCGAGCGTGCACCCGAGCCGGAGCGGGCGCTCCTAGCTGCTCTGCTAGAATCTGCCTCAAAGAGGAGCGGGCGCTCCTCCCTGGAGTTTTGAATCTGCCAATCTTTTGAAGAACAGGGGAGTGGACGTGCAAGATTATGGAGCGGGCGCTCCTGACTAGGAATCCGGGGTACTTTTGACGGATTTCCCTATGTAATTCGGGGAGTATAAATGCTACCCCTTTAGTTCATTTTTAGGGGGGAAAGTAGTAGGATAGTTTGCAGCATACTTCCTCTTAGTTAGCACCTTAATTAGTTCATTAAATTAGTTGATGATTTAGTTTAGAAACTCTCAAATCTAATCATTGTAGAAGCAAACTTCAAGGTTCATTCTCAGATTTTCAGCATTTATTTAACATTTGAAACTTTAATAGTAACTTCTTTCACTTGTCTCTACTTATTTTATGATTTTATTTTGTTATTGCAAGTCACTTGAATCTTTCTTAGCCTTGATAAATTATTGTTGCATGTTAGTTTTATCCATAATGAATCACTTTTTCCCCAATCATTGAACTACTTAGAATCCTAACTTGGAACTTTGCATGTTACTCACAATGAATTGTGAGTAGTCCTCCTTACTAGGGGTTGGGTGAAACTCAACCTAATGGTTAATTAAGTAAACTTGGGGGAAGTATTGATGTTTGATTTGTGATTAAATTGATTGTATGAAATTGCTTGTTAGTTCTTCATGATAGGAGTAGCTACCCTTGAATTTGAAGCTTGATGGCATGTTATGCTTAGTTTGACATGGAAATGTAGATTAAGTATGTCATTACTTATTGCAATTTGATTATTTATCTCCTATTGCTAAACTAATGAGGGATCTAAGTTTAGGAGTGTGAGTCATTTTCCTAATTGCATGAGGTTGGTCTTACATATAGTCCTTGCTATCTCTTTTCTCTTTTACTCCCAATATGCATAATTGCCAAGGTTGAGTGGATACCATTGCCTAGTGCTTTTAATTACTTGGTTTAAAACAATAGTTTGTTTGTCTACTTAACGAACCCCCAATCAACAAAAGTGTTCGAACTAGTTTGCGTATTAAGATCTTTAGCGATTATATCCCGTTCCTTGTGGACTGAACTCTTACTTATCATTGTGCTTAGTTTGTGAGATGTTTTCTTATAAATGTGTTTGAATGAGTGTGGAATGTGCAACTGTTCTAACGCCCATAAAAAACCCTTCTTCCGCTTCCTCCCATAGCAACTACATTGAAAACATTGATGCTGATGAGCTCAAGGCCCTTGATAAGGACACTTCAAAATCCAAGAAACCCCAAAGGGAGTTCACACCTATGGGAATATCCTATGATGTTGCTTTCGATCGTCTCTACAATCGGGGTTTAATCAAGCATATTGGTCCCACTAAGGATCCAACACCAGAAAAACGATCTTCAAGATGGAATCCCAACTCTTATTGCAAGTATCATCGAGGTAATGATCATACTACAAACGAATGTTACAGGTTTCAAAACCTCATTCAAGATCTTATTGATGCAAACAAGCTTCCTCCCTCCAGTCGGCAAGAAGACCGAGTGATAATGGAACAAGGCACAAGGCACTTCGATTTTTAGGATTTTCATGGGTTTTTTTTATTCCCTTTCCCTTAATAAGTATAGTATAGGAACACTCTATTGTTTACTTTATGAGTTTGTTTTTACCCTTTCCATTTCAATAAAATGAGCATTTATTTTTTTGCATATGATCATCACATTTCTTTAAAAAAATAAAAAATAAAAATCCATGCTGAACTAAGCATAAGGTAAACCTATGGTTTGAGGCACCCTTTGTAGCCACATCATATCACCTTTACCCTTTCAAATATACAATCCTTTCTTGATAAACCACTTTGAGTCTCACCTAACAATTGGCCTTTCTTTTTTCAACCCACATCTACCTAACCATGGGATGGGATGGTGTGCGACTTATGTAATTTTCAAAACTTGAGAAATTTCAAAAGTAGAAAAGCGATTAAAAGTGTGCAAAAGGGAAAGTTTTCCAATGTCTTTGATATGAACACGTCTCAGATTGCATCTCTTATCGAGTGCTCGATACCGTGCCTGAGAAACATGAATGCCAAGTGAGTGATAGAAAGCATGATTGGGATTGCCCACACTTATCCAGTATCTAAAGAAGATTCAGATCTAAAAACAAAAAAAGAAAAGCAAAATATGAGTTCAAAAGCGAGAAACCTCAAGCATATAAATACCAAGATTCAAATGCAAGGTTGCACACCTTGGGGGCCTATTTTGGGTCTTGAGCCTTTATTCTTTCTTATTTAACCTTTAGCCTAACCCCGTTACAACCCGTGAAAGACCTCCTCGAGGTGTACACACATTTGTGCGAGGTTCGACTAGAGCTACGTTCGGCCTGATTCCTAACGGATATGTAGGAAACCTCACATTGGGGTGCGGCCATAATAAGAATGTATTCATTCATATTTATATTCACATTATGATTATATCAAGGGATCTCCAATGCTCATCCCTATCCATTTAGAGCTAGACTTGGGGGCTTGATCCCTACTTCATTAGCCTACCCAAACTAAGAGTCACCATCATTTGGCTCTTCTCAAAATATTTTCCATATCCTTAGCCTTTGCAGCTTAACTTTAGTATCACTTTCACACTCGTCTCAAATATGTAGCCTAATAATCCATCCCTTAGGAACCCTTTTTCATGAAATTCTGATACACTCTGGAGCACGCCTTGTCATCTTAGAGTCACTCATTATCATAATCATCCTTGCATCACAAAGTATGAAGTACTTAGCCTCCGAGCCTATGTTACCCAAATACTTTCATGATCAGATCATCAATTGAGATAGTCTAGGATGCTACGATCCTCGCAACATGAGAGACAACGATTAATACACACACTTGATTAAGCTCGTTCAACATGCATCATCACTTGATTCATTCTTTTCACCCTTTTCCTTTTAAGGAAGTTAAAAAAACTTCGTTTTTAACCTACACTTCATCCTTTTTTCACGTCTTTATTTTCGGGAGAAAGTCGGTACCCTCCACAAAAATGACAGAAAATTTTTGATTTTTGATTTTCTACATTTCAAGTTGCACGAGCACATGCACACACGAGTCATGCACTCTAAGTCATATCGTGTCAAAACACATCGAGTCGATTTGAGTACATCGAGTTGCACAATGAGTCAAGTACACCAAGCCTTGAGTCAACCTCAAGCCAACTAACTATCAAGGTCTTTTGGCAAGATTTGATTTTTTACAGGGGTCGGGTACATCACCTATACGACGACTTTTCCAAGATTGGATTGTCATCTCCTTTGGCAATCTTTCCAAGAATGGATTGTCGCGTATCTTCCTCAAACCGGCAATTTTTCTAAAATTAGATTGTCACCTCAACTGACAATGTTTCCAAGAATGGATTGTCACAAGTCATCTCTGTTGGCAATTTTTTCAAGTTTGGATTGTCATACAATCATCAAATCGCTTAGCAATTTTTCGAGATTGGAATGTCATTCCCCTTAGCAATTTTTCCAAGATTGGATTGTCTTTCACCCAACTCACTATGGCAAAAATTCCCAAAGAGGATTGTCATGGGTCGTTATTCAATATTCCGACATATTCCAAGATTCAGATTGTCGATTGTGGCAATATTTTTCTAAATTAATTGTCGCATAACATTGACAAATTTTCCGAAAAGAATTGTCTTTCGAGCGTTATGTTCCAAGACGTGGATTGTCGATTGTAGCATTGTTTCATGTGGCGGATTGTTACGCAGCATTGGCAACTTTTCCCAAATTGGAATTTGACAATTATTCCAAGGTACGGATTGTCGTTTCATCATGGCAACATTTGCTATGGTGGATTGTTACATGGTATTGACAACTTTCCTTAAACCGGGTTGTCGCTCATCATTCAAGATTTGTGTTGACAACAGTTCCTAATAGGGGATTGTCATCACCCTTAGATACGCGTTTCTTTCCCCTTAACTCCTTTGTTTGTGGAACTGATGCTTTCTACAAGTATCGGCTTTAAAAAGGACAGTTTAGGATCGTCGAACGTTTTGAATCATTCTTCGTCCCTGTCGACATACTTTTACTTTTGTTTTTTGAAACTTACGTTTCTCCAAACTCAGTCAAAGTGGGGCTTTTTTAGACACCTGATAGTGTCTCCCCAAATACCAAACCCTGTGATGAGTACCTTTCATATCTTTGATTAACGAGTTCGATGAAGAGTTGAAAAGTCTCGTGAAGTTCCCTTAAGCCTTAACCGTATTCCTAACCTTACCTAAAATGTTTTAACCAAAAATAATTCATTTCGTGTCTTTAAATCCAAAATCGTTCATTTAGTGTCCTTAAAATCATTCATTTCGTGTCCAAAACATAAAAACGTCCAAACCAGATTATTTTGGTCCATAATATCTAGTCCAATTCTTGTTTAGTTGGATGGGGCTTGAAAACAACTTTCCAACGATATATTATAAGCCCACATCCAACTAAAAAAGAATAAGTTATGGCCAAAATACTAAACCGAGCCCGAACAGAGCCGTGGTCCACCTTACCTACGACCCAATGATAATGTGAGGGTCCAAATACCATATTCCTAATCCTAAATCAATTAGGATTCTTTAGGAAATTCTAGAATCCTCTAGAAGGTTCTATTCTATCATTTCCGAAAAGATAAGATCAAAAGAATTTGAAATCGAATAAAACTTCTTTTAATGATAATCCTTGTTCTATTCAAATTCAAATACGTTCGGATATACTTTGCACAGAAAACCCATCAGAAACCAAACTCCGAATAAAATAGATTTCCTTTTAGAGCCATCGCGCCACGTCAGGACCATCACATAGTCGATAGGCCTGTCGCGGCGTAATAGAACCTAGCGCGGCGCGACAATTCTATAGCGTCGCGTCAAAATTAGTTTTATTCCGATTGGAATTCTGATTTTTTTTTATCACTTTGACTCTCTTTTTTTCTTATAAATAAAGGTCGTTTTCCCCGTTTTCAAATCAGCTAGAACCATCAATCATAAATTATAACCACCTAGCTCCAATCATCGCCAAATACCTATGTTTTTAGCCTTAGCCTAAACACATCCTTGATACTTTCCCAGATCATCCACAATACCTCATTCACGAGATTCGAATACTCTAATCCATCCTAGGCGTTGCCTTCAACCTTGACGTGAAAGGTTGATAGTTCTGAGGGTTTGGTCCCAAATCTATATTTTAATTCATATTTGATTTATTAACTTTATTAATTTAACTTTCTTGAAGTTTACTAACGTGTGTATTGTTTTAATAGCAAGAAGGTTGAGGCATTAAAGTGAGTAATTCAATTATTCTTCTTAATAATTCCTTTGATTTTGGAGAAAAAATCATGCCCACAATTTTATTTTGATTTCTAGTATCATGCTTAGGATGCTTGTTATGATTTCTAGTATCATGTTCAGGATAACGCCTTGATCTGGTATTAGTGAGATGCTAGAAGTTATTATTAATCTGATTAGTATCGTACCTAGGACCTTACTATTAACGATGTTTTGATGATTTAGTTATGATGATGATTGTTGTATTAATCATATGTTGCTTGATTATTCATGATTTATTGCTATTACTTGATCACGCCCTTTCTTGCAGGTTTAAAGGGAATTTGTACTAAAAATCACGCCTAATAAGATAATTAATAATTTGATTTAGGCTTAATATGATTTTAGTTCAAATGTTCATCAATAATAAATTTGATTGTGCATTAATAATCAACTAACGTAGATTAAACAGGTTTAGGATTAACTTGATGTATGTATGTTGATCGAAAGGTGCACATGAATATCATAAGAATTGAGTAGAGGCCTATTTAGAGTGGGTTCAATCTCTTTTAGGTTGGATTCATACCATCATCCCCGAACAACCAGTCATGGTTCCGGACCACTATGGAGTTAGTGATCTTCGTGATTGTGAATGGGGTGTAACCTTCACACCCTTGAACGGTTTACAAGTTTCGAAAACTTGTTGGCAACACTTTTATCTCTAGATTCTTTTCCTTGGAACGCCGCCATGCCTAAAAGCTTGACCCACAGTAGGGCTTAAGGAGTTGAAAAAATGGCCCTACAGGTACATTTTAGTGGGTTCCGAAAAAATTGCTACTTGGGATAGTATTACGCATGTTTTCATCGATAGGTACAAGTGTAATGTCTAAGTAGAAACTGATCATAGAGAGCTCGAAATCCTTAAGAAAAAAGAGGATGAGGGCTTCACTACATTTTACAATAGGTGGAAAGAAACTTCTACAAAGATGATCGATGTTCCAAATGAAAAAGAATCTGTGTGGATATCCATTAGAAACCTCCAAGAAAGTACGAAAAGCACTAAAAATATTAGCATTTAAACACTTTTAAGGCTGTCTATAACATAGACATTGAAATTGATGATGACCTTAATTATGAAATCGAAAGCTGCTAACAATAGCAACAACAGTGGCTGGAAAGGAAAGAAGAATGACACTCCTTCTTCCAAAACCACCCACTCTGGTAACAATGTCAGCACCTATGACCTCAACGATGTCTTAGCCTTGAATAATCAAGGACCAAGGAGGGAACGAAGGAAAAAATTCACCCCTATTGGAATGAGCTATGATAAAGCCTTCGATAGCCTCCATGCTAGGGAACTAACCACTCCCACTGGGCCTATCCAAGATCCAGCACCTGAAAAGAGATCACCCAACTGGAATCCTAATTCCCATTGCAATTATCATCAAGGTAAGGGTCACGCTACTGAGAGTTTTTGGAAACTAAAGGAATCCATCTAATATTTAATTGATAACAACAAGTTTCCTATACCTCCTGCCGGTAAAAAGCCGAGCATCAATAATTCTCCACTTTCTGATGCCTTGGCTATTTCTAAAGATTAAATCCGTTTTTATCCATCTCTCCTCATTGAGCCTATTGATGAACCTTCCATGGAAGAAGTCGCTGCTATTAAAGAAGAAGAGGTCTTCTTCGATATCATGACCAACTTCCCAATTGAAGTTACCAAAGAAAACATTTCTAACCTCCCTAATGCCATAGCTACCAATGAAGACATTGCTAGTCTCCATAATGATCTTGATAGAGCCCAAGCCGCAGTTCAAGATCTTATTAGACAAATAGTAAACATTGAATGCCATTTTATTCTCAAAAGAAAAAATAACTCTCCTTCTTCCTCTTGTGGACTAAATACCGTTGAAATGAAGCCATTTATTTTCAATGCTATAAAGCCACAAGAGAAAAAGAATAGGAAGGCTTACACACCTATATGCATCACTTATGAACAAGCTTTTAACGTGCTCCATAGTAGGGGCATGGTCAACCCTCTCAAATCAAAATAATTTGAATCCTTTAGGCGGGAGGATAATTTTTATTGCAAGTACCATCAAGTGGGAGGCCACACAATTGAAAACTATTTCCGGTTCAAAGATTATGTCCAAAAATTCATGGACGAAAAGAGGCTCTACATCACTCAAAATAAGACAATCATCGCAGTAGAGGACAACACCATTCCCACCTCCAATGATACTCTTGTCAATGGAGTTTGGGACAGTGATGATGAAGACGTATACCTCAAGGATATGATCGAATCACCCCTTACGACACTCTATCCAAACAACGACGATGATGATATATGGAATGAGGATTCTCCAATCACATTACTTACAAGGTCCGGAAGGTTGCAACAACCAGTTGCACCTTTACCTCCATGTAATACTCCGTATTTTTATATATATAAATTATTTATTTTATTTATAAATTAAAATGATTCATTTCATTTTACAAGAATTAATTATTTAAATATAACATAAGTGCGTATAAAATAATATGAGTTATTAGTTGGGGCAATAAAGTGTTTTAATTTGGGTCAACATCAATTAAATTGTTAGATCAACTTGGTGGAATTAAAGAACACTTAAGAGCCAAACAAGTTTGTCTCAAAGGAGAATTCAAGGGGGAATAGGATGAATAATGGCAGTTTTTGTTTTAAAAAGGGGGATATAAATACCCCAAAACCTCTAGAATTTCACACTCAAAAATCATATTGTCTGATTTTACAATAACCCCAAATTTTTCCTCTTATTTTTCTCTCTTCTTTTTCCTCTCTTTTTCCTCTCTCTTCCCGCGCCCCTCTCTCTCTCTCCTCTCTCCCTCATGGCCGACGACCACCACCAGCGCCAGCCACCGGCCACCGGCCGTCCTCCCTCTTCTCTCTCCTCTTTTAGGTTTGGTATAAAAGAAAAAATAAAAAAAACTCTTTTCTTCCTAATTTAATTTCTAGCTTGTTTTAATTAATTCAAAGCATGATTTTGGTTATATTTTTATGTTGATTTTGGATAGTTGATGTTGTTGATTTATGCCTATAATTTTCAGATTTTAATTTAATCAAAAACCCCAATTTACAAACCCTAGAATTTGGGAATGTGATATTTATGTTTAGAGTTTGATTTTAGGTTGTTGTGGCTGTTAAATAAAAGATTAGAATATGTTTTAAGCCCTCAATTAATGCTTGAAATTAATTATACACACTACTTTTTATTATTATGTTAGGGTTTGATTACCCATAAAAGGAAAAAGGTTCTTCATGATTTAAATATGATTTTCTAGTCCATTAGTAATGTTTTATATTAAATAAGTATGCTGGAATTATATTTAAGTCATGAAAACTAAGTCTTTTTGAAAGGATTTAAAGTATCCACTTAAGAAAAAGGTTTTAAGGCTTTTAAACCATTAGATTGGGTTAATTAGTGATGTTTTATATTAAATAAGTATGTTGGAATTATATTTAAGTCATGAAAACTAAGTCTTTTTGAAAGGATTTAAAGTATCCACTTAAGAAAAAGGTTTTAAGGCTTTTAAACCATTAGATTGGGTTAATTAGTGATATTTTATATTAAATAAGTATGTTGGAATTTTATTTAAGTCATGAAAACTAAGTCTTTTTGAAAGGATTTCAAGTACCCACTTAAAGAAAAGGTTTTAAGGCATTTAAACCATTAGATTGGGTTAATTAGTGAGGTTTAAAGTATATTATAGTTGCTGGAAATTTGTGAGAACAATATATTAATTATAGTTATGTATTTCTATTTGTAGAAAGCTTTGAGCTAAGTTATTTCTAGCGAGTGTGGCCGAGTTTAGGCACTATTCAAAGTACGTATGCGCATAGAAATCTATGTGTATGCATAGTATCATGCTAGAATTGTATGTTTCAAGTGATGGATTAGTAGCATGTTTGGTTGTTTATATGCTTGAATTAGATGTTGGTTGATCATGAATTATTATGCAAGCATGCAAACATGTTGTTTGAGGCATGATACAAATTGAATATGCATGAATTATGGAAGTATGTTTTATTTTCAAGTATCAAGGAAGCATGATTTTAATAAGCCTTGCTTATGTATGTTTAAAAGAGCTAAAGTTAGAATTATTGAGCATGATTCATGATTTTATTTCTCACCCATTTATTATTGGAGTTGAGTCAAGAAGTTAGTTTATTTATTTACTCACTCATATAAGTTGAGATCTAGTCAAGGAAGTTTATTAGTGCATCTTATGCACCAAGGTAGTAATAGTGCAATTTTGTGCACAAAACTAGGATAGGAACCTTAATTAAAATAAATGGTATGTGCTCACTAATTAATTCAAGTATGTGTTGATTGTTATTATGTTTGTTCTTGATTGATTGGTTGGAGTCATCACAAGTTAAATTGGTAAATCACGTAAAATGTAAGAGGATACACATTAATTGCAAAACTCTTGGAACGTATACACCTTGAGTATGAACACATGGGGGGGAAGTAATGTGAGTTTATATTTGATCATAGCTTATACAGGGGTACAGTACGTTTTACTTTCTTTTATTATTAATGTGTTGGAATTCCGTCACAAGGTGACATAGTAGGTGCCAATTGGGTAGCTCCCTAATTGGAAGCTCAATATTTTAAAGGGCTGTTTTTAAGGAAGGAAACTCGTTCGATGCATAATCCAAAGCTATTTATGAATAATTAATATTGTTAGTTACGAGTCAAAGGTAAGTTGACTTGTGTATTGTATGGCGAGCATGTTTTATTTATTGTTGCTAGGATATTTATGTTAGTGTGGTGCATATGTACTCAGCTTTTGCTGATCCGTACTTTTGTGTTTGTGTTTGGCTTTCCTATGGATTGGCCCTACTATGACCCATTTATATGGTGATTAGAGGGGTTGAAATAAAGAGAAAGTGATAGGTACTTGAAGCATGAAGAGCACGAAGGGAATGAGTGTAGAAAGTTACTTGTTATGCTTTCTTAAATTTATATTTTGAATTGTTGATTTATTATTCATGGACTAACATTGTTATGTTTCATTTTTAAGTTGTTTTTTGAAGGGTAATGTTTATATTGGTTCCAACTTGTGAACTTTTTATTTAACTTATGTTGTGAGTTTGTTAACTTAAGTTTTATTTTGAAAAGTTGATTTTTACTTTTAGACTTCCACTGTGTGACTTTGAAAATAGTCTTAGATGTTATCACGGTGGCGTTAATATTTTGGTTATTTCCTAAAATGAGTTTTATTTTTGAGTAAAAAGAGTATTTTAAGAAGGAGGAAATTTCCTGGGTATTACACTCCACCTACAACTCAACAAGCTTCAATGTCCATCATTGAAGATAATGATATAGTCAAGCAACTTAAGAAAACTAAAGTAGAGATGAATGTCTGGAAGCTTTTAGCTTCATCCCACGAACATAGAGTTGTATTGATGGATGCTCTTGCAAAAATTGGAGTAGATTCTGAACTTCCTCACAAGTGACCTCCTTAGCCCAAAATTTGATCACCTTCACTGACAAAGATTTGCCTCCAGAGGGTGACAAACACAACAAAGCCTTGCATCTTACCGTGGTATGCAAAAGGATGAACGTGCCTATGACCCTTGTAGACAATGGTTCAGCAATTAGCGTATGCCCACTTCTTACTGCTAGAAGGTTGGGAAAAAAATGATGAAGATTTGGCTCCATCTACACAAGGCATAAGGGCATACGACAACTCACATCGCCAATCCCTTGGAACCATCACTATGAATATCACTGTAGGGGTCATTGAACATAGCAATACCTTTCAAGTAGTGAATATCAAGCCCTCATTCAACCTATTATTGGGACGCCCTTGGCTTCATGACCTTAAAGATCGTTCCTTCATCTCTCAATCTACAAGTAAAGGCTATAGTTAGGGGTATCCCTATCTCTATTGATGCCTCCCCCATGAGGATCCATGTGGTTGACAACCTAATCATTCATGTATAACACGACGAGCATGATGAAAATTTGTAGGGCTTTAACGCCGAAGAGGTCTCTTTTATCAAGGAAGATGAAAAGACACCTCTTGACCATGACCCTCACTCAAAATCTCGTCATCAACGCTATTTTAAAGAGAGAAGGAAACTTTCCTAGAATGACTCTAGGAAGAAAAAAGGAAAGGGTCGAACGCATGGACTACCAAGCCTCCCTAAAAGGGATACTTTTGGACTTGGATCTGAACTAACTCCAGAAGACCTTAAGCGACCCTTGAACAAATTCATGGCGCGAAGAAAAGATCATAGCTAGAAAGATGCAATACCATAGATCCATACCCTCTCACTTTGAATGGAAAATTTAAAAAAGAGGGAGAAGATTACCCATGCTATGAATTTCCTAAACCACTTGTTAGGGATGGAAAACGCCAGCCTGGGTTCGAGATCTTGTTAGATTGCAACTTCCTGGATGGGATTCTTACTTCTACCCATAGGGAGCACGTACCCCCATGCCTTGACTTCAAAGCCATGGGTCTCCTTTTTGGGTACGATACAAATGAGCCTAAGCGTGTCGATGACAACTCCACGTTTGTACAAACTGTCCTACAAAGCAAGGACTTCGACCCCTCTAAGCTCATTGTTCCTGCGGAAGGGCTACTCAAGGGATGGCGCAAGACTGTGAAAATGACCACACCAGATGGAAAGAAGATAGCCATAACTACGGGTGAAGGCCCTATGTTTGGCGAGTCTGAGTTGTTTAGGTTCGAGTTTCAGTATGAGTCTGAGTCCTATTTAGATCCTTCTACCCCTAAACCCTCCAAGTCTCTTATTGTTGCACCTCCTACTATCATTCCTACCATAGAGTCTACCCTTAGGATAGTTAATAACAAGGTCCCTACAGACCTTTCTCTTTTTGATGTAATGGTTTAAGAGTTTAATAATATGACTTCTTCCGCTTACTACTCGTGTTATTCCCTTACCCCTGATGACGAGTATTTCTTTGCTAATAATAAAAATGACAAAGAAATAATTAAAGCAATGGAAGCGCTTGAGAATAAAACAACAATAGTCGAAGAAACTGAAACTGTTAACCTCTCAAAAGACACCACCATTAATAGAGTAGTTAAAATCGGATTGACTCTAAATCCGGATGAATGAGCTGAATTAATTAATCTCCTTGTTGAATTATCGTTGTTTTTGCTTGGTCATATGAAGATATGCCTGGCATAAGTAGAGAAATTGCTCAACATACCATACCATTAATTCCAAGAATGAAATCTGTAAAACAAAAGGTACGCCAAATGAAACCCGATGTAGCATTTAAAATAAAAGATGAAATCAAGAAACAATTGACTGCAGGTTTTATCAGGGTATCCAAGTATCCAGAATAGGTCACGAACGTGGTACAAGTTCCGAAGAAAGATGGTAAAGAAAGAATGTGTGTTGACTACAGGGATCTCAATAAGGCAAGCCCAAAAGATGATTTTCCTCTACCTCACATCGACATTCTAGTAGACAATACAACAAATCACGTACTTCTCTCATTCATGGATGGGTACACAGGTTACAATCAGATTCTCATGGAAGAAGAAGACATAGAGAAAACTACCTTCACCACACCATGGGGCAATTACTGCTACACGGTGATGCCATTCGGGTTGAAAAATACGGGTACCACATACTAAAGAGCAGCAACTGCCTTACTACATGATATATGCATAAAGAAGTTGAAGTGTACGCGGACGATATGATTGTAAAATCCAAAGATCGACCAGGTCACCATATAGCCTTGAGAAAATTCTTCGAAAGACTCCACAAGTATAACATGAGGCTAAATCCAACCAAGTGTGCATTTGGGGTTACTTTAGAAAAGCTTCCATGCTATGTAATTAGCTCTAGAGGGATTGAAATAGACCCTATTAAAATCAAGGCTATCATGTCAATGCCACCGCCCAAGATCGAGAAGCAAATTCGAGGATTCATTAGCTGGTTGCAATACATAAGCAGATTTATATCAAAGCTTACCGTGGTACGCGAACCAATATTCAAGAAACTCAAGAAAAATGTACCGGTAGTGTGGGAAAGTATGAGTGTTAGGAAGCCTTTGATAAGATCAAAGCCTATCTTGCGAATCCTCATGTATTAGCACTAGTAATGTCAAACGTTCCCCTTCGTCTCTACTTAACAGTCACCAAAGAAACAATGGGGACCATGCTCGCACAAGAAGTAGAAGGTAAAGAAAACGCCATCTACCACCTAAGTAAAAAGATGCTTGAATACGAGGTTCGCTATATACCACTTGAAAAATTATGCCTCACACTCGTGTGGGCCACAAAGAAGCGAAGGCATTACATGCTCGTTCACAGAGTCCATGTGGTATCTCGAATGGATCCCCATAAATATCTATCCGAGAAATCCACCCTTAATGGAAGGATATCAAGGTGGATAGTCACGCTAGCCCAGTTTGATCTGAAATTTGTGCCCCAAAATTCCATTAAGGAATCCGCAGTTTCCAACTTCTTGACTGACTTTCCACTTGAAGACTCAACACTAGTACAAGAAAGTGAGTTTCCAGATGAAGAGTTACTTGTCATTGAAGATGACACTTGGGTATTATACTTCGATTGCGCATCAAATCAAAAAGGATGTGGCGTAGGGACCCTTCTTGTGTCATCGAATGAAGAACACATCTCGATCTCAATAAAACTAGACTTCGATGTAACCAACAATGCTGCAGAATATGAAGCATGTGTGATGGGTCTCGAAACAGCATTGATACTTGGAGTAAAAAAGCTTCGAATATTTAGAGACTCATCCCTCATCATCAACTAGATTTCCAAGAGATTGAAGATGAGGAGAGAGAAACTATCTCCATATCAAACCTACTTAGAGACTCCCACCGATCAACTCGACAAAGTAGAGTACACATATCTACCAAGAGAAGAAAACCAATTCGCGGATGCCTTAGCAAGACTAGCCTCAATGGTTAGGATTCCTAAGGAAACCGAATAAATGCCTATAACCATAGAGAAAAGGCATAAGCCCACCTATGTCCAAGCTCTTGACGATGGAGAGGAAGTCCAAGAGGATGAAAGAGAACCATGGTACATAGACATTCTCAGCTATGTCACTAAAGGGAAATATCCACCAAATACTGACAAAAGAGCAAAACATGCTTTGAGACTCTTAGCCTCACAGTACGTACTTATTAATGATGAACTCCATAAAAGAGTACCTAAAGGAAAAGCTCTCCTTGTAGACAAAAAGGAGGCACAAAGGGTAATAAGGATAATCTACGAAGGAGGATGTAGAACACATATAAATGGCAAAATGCTAGTTCAGAAAGTCATGCGCTAAGGCTATTACTAGACTACCATGAAAGGGATTGCCATCAATATGTGAAAAGGTGTACAAAATGCCAAATATATGCCAATTTGCAACATGTTTCACCTTTCCTCCTTTACATTTACACATCTCCATGGCCCTTTTCAACTTGGGGAATAGACTTCATTAGAAAAATCTCTCCACCTGGATTAGGGGGTCATGAATTCATCCTTGTCGCCATTGATTATTTCACCAAGTGGATTGAAGAAGCATTGTACGAAAAACTTACCGTAAAACATGTGGCACTCTTCATAGGAAGGAATATCATATACCGATATGGGGTCCCATATGAAATGATAAGTGACAATTGTAATCATTTTCAAGCTGAGTGTGAAGACCTGCTTAAAAGTATGGTATTCAACATCATCACTTTTCTCCATATAGACCTCAAGCATATGGTGCAGTCGAAGCTGCAAAAAAAATCTAAAAACATTCATCGAAAAGATGACAGAGAACTACAAGGATTGGTGTGCCAAATTACACTTTGCTCTTTGGGGCTACCGCATGTTTATCCGTTCATCCACAGTAACTACGCCGTTTTCTCTAGTCTACGGAATGGACGTAGTACAACCTTCATAGCTAGAAATACCTTCCTTGCGCATAGCATTGGAAAGTAAACTGGACGAGGTCAAATGGACAAGAGCACGATATGAAGAGTCAATCCTACTCAATGAGAAAAGATTAGAAGAATTAAATCATTTCTAATGCTATAAAACCGCATGGCTAGACACTTCAACAAAAAAGTCAAGGCAAGAAACATTAAATAAGGAGACTTGGTGTTGAAGGCCCTTAGAAAGAATAGATCCAAGAGGGAAGTTTAAGCCTAATTGGTCTGGTCCATACATTGTAAAGGCCATCCTGTCTAGAGGTGCAGCTAAATTAACTGACATGGATGGTAATGAGTTCTTAAATATGAAGAACCTTGACCAGCTAAAGAAGTTCTATCCATAATAATTTTACAGGGCTCTGTACCCAAGAGAGCCACATCTGGCCTGATTCCTTAGCATTAAGGATACGTAGGCAACCCTTCTGGAGGGTGCGGCCACTTTAAATATTCAAAATCCTGTCTTTGGAAGCGTCTAATTGACACGAGAAATTGGAATAAGAAGAATGAAAAAACGACATAGCCGTCATAACGAGACAGGCCCATCATGCCACGTCAGATCTGACGCACTGCGATGGCCCTAACACCCTGCGTCAGACACGTGTCTTTGCGACAGTGTCCGATCATTGTGCCAATTAATTGTGAGTGACTCGCAGCCTTCGATTTTGTTCGAAATTTCTCCGACTTTAGTATTCGGAGTATTATTTCAAAAATTACATGATTAACACATTACATGATTTCATAAACGCATTTTCAAGCAATTGTGAAGTCAATAAAAGTACTTCAATTTATAAAGGGGTTCCCAAGGAAAATTACTTCAATTTATGTTTCTCGTTAAAATTTGAGACGTACCGTGCTCTTATCATACTTCGTCTTGCTTGGCACTCTGTTGGAACCTTTGATTTTCCAACATGCGAAGGGAAACTTGAAAGAATATGAAATACATATGTTTAGGGTAAAAATACCCTACGCCACGTGGCCTAATAGCATGATGACACGTGGCAACCCACCCGAGGCATAACAGGATCCAATCGGATGCTGACACGTGGCATTGTACCCCCAATGGGGGAGCAGATCTTCATCTGCTCTAAATTGATGAAATTCCTCATTTATTATTCATACACAAATATCTAAAAACACAAACACCAAAAACCGAGCAATATTAATTATGGAATCTCTCTGAATTAGGGAGAAAAACCCATTTACTTTCCGCACTTTTAACCCATCCGGAATTATACTAACTTGATCATCGGATGCGGAACTCCACCCAACTGGAGTTTCGTGGTTTTGCATATACATACGTCAGGCGCGCATACTCAGGATTGTAACTCTCCTGAAGGACTCCAAAAACCCCCGAAACATTTGGCACCGTCTGTGGGGAGAGTACTTCTGAGATGGCATCCGACATTGTACTGCTTGTAGAAGGAAGCCGGCCTACGGCTGAACCTGAGGTCCATACGGACCATGATAGTGGTGACGACTATGAGGTCAACACCTATGTGGCCCCAGATGGGTCACTTCGAACAAGGCGCATCCGTTCCAAAGAAACAAGGGAATGGGGCCAAGACAAAGTTGGTCCCAGCAACCTAGGCGGCAAGCATGCTAGGCAACCCCAAGCGGCGGAGGGCACAACCCCCGTCACCCGAGACGAGCTCATGAAATTCATGACGAGTTTCAAGGGGGAAATAAAGGACATAATCAAGAAGTCAACTAGCTCAAACAAGGGTCAGTCGGCAAAGAAGCCTTCTCCCTCCAGGAAGAAGCAAATCAAAGACCGGGTGCCTACTCCTCACCCCAAACCCAAGAGGACGGATGGGCCCCTGATCGACCTCTCAAAACTTCGTTTCCCTGAATCAGGGCAAAGGAAGGCCATTCGGCAAGTACAGTCGGATGGGTCAAAGAAGACTTTCTATGACGCCCGGATGTTAATCTATGAGAAGAGAAGTCAGGAAATGTCTAGGTCGGCCTCAACGTCGACTTACCCAGACAATTTCTGCAATACTTCAATGAGGCATTCGGAGACGCACCAAGGGAGTCAGTCACGCGGCATGTCCGTACGTACTGGCCCTCATATCATCCAGCCGGTTCCGTATGTGCCCTAACAGCCATACTTGCCGTATGGATCACTATACATGCAGTCGTCCCCCTTTGGGGGTTAGGCGGTACATCAGGTCCAACCTATGGACTAGCAGCTTCGTCTGCTCAACCTTGGGGAACAGCCTTCGGCTTTCTCCCGGGAGATAACTGAGGCGGCACAGCCGGCCAAGGTTAAAAATGTGTTGATTGGTACCTACGACGGTACCACCAACACGGAAGACCACCTAATGGCATACACCAATCTCATGTACCTACAGGGGTTGGATGATGTCGCCTGGTGCCGATGCTTCCCGGCTACATTGAAAGGCATAGCCTAACGATGGTTTGGCAACCTGCCAGCCGGGTGCATTAACAGCTTCAAGATGCTTGCATACTTGGTTGCGTCCAACTTCTCCATGAACATCCCTGCCAAAAAGACAAGTCTCGACCTAGGGGATATTCAACAGGGAGACAAGGAGGGACTACGGTCCTATGTCAGGCGGTTCAATCTGATGAGAATTCAGATTCAAGGGTTGTCTGATGAAGTTGCATACACAGACTTCTTCAAGGGTCTGAAGGACGGGTCGACTTTCAAGTTCGACCTGGTCCGCAAGAGGGTTGCCACCCTCCAAGAGGCGCTGATGGAAGCCGAAGCTTACATACAGGCGACGGAGCTCTATGCCATTAAGCACTCGTCGGAGCCCAGACGGTCCGACAAGAGAGACAGCCGGCCAAAAAAAAAAGAGGGCAAGAAAAAAAAAGAATTATGGGCGGCGGATCGCTCTCGTCAGCCGTCCCAGAAGAAACTGAGAAAGTTGGAACCGTACGTCCCCAAGTACGAGTTCAACAAGGACTGCTCCTCCATCCTAAAGGAGATCAAAGACCGGTTAACTCTTGAAAAACCGGCTGCTATGAAGAGTTCTGTCAAGAACCGTGACAAGAGCAAGTACTGTCACTTCCATGAGGATGTCGCCCACAACACTAATGGTTGCTATAGCCTCAGGCGGCTATTGGACCTTCTGGTGACGAGGGGGCTCTGAAGTCCTACCTGGTGAAGTCCAAGGGTAACCCCAAAACCAACAATGGACAACCGTCAAAGAAGCCAACTATGAGTTTTGATACTGATGAAGAGCACATCTTCACCATAGCAGGCGGCTTTGCAGGCGGAGGTCCTACCATCCGGGGTACTAAGGATAACATCCGGAAACTATCCAACCTAGAGGATGGGGGCCAGGCGTCGAAAGACACCTTCCCTGAGGTCTTCATCTCTGAGAAGGATCGGGGTACGGTTAGGCGGCCCCATGATGACCCCATCATCATCGAATGCAAGGTTGCCAATCAACGAGTTGGCCGAATCTTAATTGATACCGGGAGCTCATCTAACCTGATCAGCTACCAGTGCTTGGCAAAGCTCAAGTACAAGCCTAGCAGCATGCACAAGGCTCCTCACCCCCTAGTCGGCTTTGGGGGAGGAGTAGTGCATCCGGTGGGGAGGATTGACCTACCCATTCGGCTAGGAGAGAAAGGGGAAGGGCAGCACATGGTCGTCAAAATTTTTGTGGTCAAGGAGTTGACCGCCTACAATCTCATTCTGGGTTGTCCTACCCTCAACGAATCCAAGTCAGTCATCATCCCATCCCTCATGCTGATTAAGTTTGAGAGGGATGATGGGTCAATCGGTGCCCTGCGTGGGGACCAGAAGACGGCTAGGGAGTGCTACCTCTTAGACGTCAAGCTGACTGCTATAGCAGCCGACCATACTGAGGAGCCCGTTGACGTTGATGACGAGGAAGTCGCGCCTACCCCCAAAGAAGCCGGCAAAAAGAGAAAGGCGGACCAAATGGCCCCCGCCAAGAAATAAAAACAATAGCAATCACTAACCGGGGAAAGGTCAGACGACTTCCGACCCGAGCCGGCAGGTGAGAGCATTGATGTCGTCCTAGACGACAGCCGGCCCGACAGAACCGTCATAGTTGGGACGGTTGCTTTTGAAAAGTTGGGAACAAACTTGCTCCTACTGCTGAAAGAGTTTAAAGACATTTTTGCCTTTGAAGTGGAAGAGATGCCAGGCGTAAGCCCGGATCTTTCTATCCACAAACTCGTCGTGGACCCCAAAAAGAAGTCGGTTAGGCAAAAGAAGAGGGATCACGGCAAGGAGAGATCTCAGGCGGCAGCCGCTGAGGTCAAGAAACTACTGGATGCCGGGTTCATTCGGCAATGCTACTACTCGGATTGGGTAGCCAACGTTATTCTTGTCAAGAAGCCGAATGGTACCTGGCGGAGGTGTGTAGACTATACAGATCTGAACAAGGAATGTCCGAAGGATAGCAATCCACTCCCAAAGATCGAAAGCCTAGTCGACTCCACAGCCGGTCATGCTTTGATGATTTTTATGGACGCCTACTCAAGCTTCCATCAAATCCCCCTATGGAAAAAAGATCAAGAAATACGGCCTTCGTCACTGATCAGGGGTTGTATTGCTACACGGTGATGCCGTTTGGGTTGAAGAATGCGCCTACTACTTTCCAACGAATGATTAACACGGTTTTCATCAATCAAATCGGAAGGAACGTAGAGGCGTATATTGATGACATGATAGTCAAATCCAAGCTACAAGCGGATCACCTAGCCGACCTCCGAGAAACCTTCGCCACCCTCTGGCGGTATAAGGTCATGCTTAATCCCAAAAAGTGTGTCTTTGGTGTTGAGTCTGGGAAGTTTCTCGGATTTCTAATTGATCAAAGAGGCATAGAGGCCAATCCGGAAAAGGTACTGGTGGTAATTGACATGTAGTCACCCCGCACTGTCAGGGAAGCCCAGAAACTTACCGGTTGCCTGGCGGCGTTAGGAAGATTCCTCAACCGGTCAGGCGACAAGTGCCTCTATTTCTTCCAAGCAATCAGGAAAAGGTCTAGATTTGAATGGGGAGAAGAGGCTAAGGCGACATTTCAGAGGTTAAAGCAACACTTGCACTCTTTGCCAAGGCTAATGAGCCCCCTGCCTCAGGAGGTTCTCTACATGTACCTAGCCGTCTTAGATCACTCCTTTAGTGTTGTTCTCCTTGTTGAGAGAGACGGCAAACAGCTCCCGGTGTATTTCATCAGCCATGTTCTCAGAAATGCTGAGCTCCGGTACCCAATGATTGAAAAATTTGGGTTGGCCCTTTACAAAGCAGTCAAGCGGTTGAAGCCCTACTTTTTGGCTCACCCGGTGATTGTCTACACTACAAGAAAACAACTCAATTTTGACGGAATAAATCCGTCGGCAACATTGAAAAATCCGTCGGAATAGGCCTTTTCGACGGAATTTCGTCAGAAGAAGTCTGTCGCAACGCCCCTTGTCGGAAAATGAACGTTTTCCGATGAAAATTTCGTCGGAAGTAACCTTTCCGACGAACTTTCCGACGGAATTCCGTCTGTCGGAGCTGATTTTGACTTAAATTGAAAGTCCGTCGCAACATTCCGACGAAATTAATTCCATCGTAAATGGAAGGCTTCCGACGGATATTTCCGTCGTAACAAATGATATTCCGACGGAATATTCCCTCGGAATATCTTACCTTCCAACGGAATTGTTCATCGGAAACGTAGTTCTTCCGACGGAACTTTTTGTCGGAAATGAATATCTTCCGACGGTACTGCTGATGTTCCGACGAATAAATCCGTCGGAAGGTATTCATTTCCGACAAATAATTCCGTCGGAAGAGTTCTGTTTAATAAGCAAGAATTAAATTATTTAATTCGATTTTGCTCACCTATATCCTACACCTAATTTGTGTTAATTTTGAATTGACGATTTAAATACGAAAATATTTTCATATATATATTAACAATAATATTAATGTATATATTTTAATTTGTGCAACTATACAACATAATTTAAAACTAAATAGATGTCCAATTATGTACACAAATTCTAAGCTACAGTTGGAGTACCTATCCCTGCACCGCCGCTACCCGGGTCGTCGTTCGTGGGGTCTCGACGCTGATGTGGAATGTTGGAACATGAGTCGTTGCTGGAGAATCGACGCATCATCTCTTCATACCTGTCTTGGTTTCTCCTTTCTATTTCGGCCAATCGAGTCTCCATCTCGACTTCCATTTCACTCCGCATAGCTTACACCCTCTCCTCCAACCTCTGCTCCACCCTCTGGTCCATCTGATCTTACATCTGGGAAAGAAAGGAAGGCGTGTACTGCTGGGAAGACTTGGAACTCTTCTGGCTGCCGTAATACAGCTCCGCACCTTGGCCAAGTCCCTTCACACAACCCTTCTTGTTTCGACCACCTACAGTTTCCCAGTACAACTCATTTGGACTCTTCTGAATCCCTTGGGTGCTTGCTTCTTCAACTTTCTTCTGGTAGGCCTCCTACAAGATAGACATATGAAAAGTTGCACAAATTAAAGATGTAAGTTAAAATCAAAATTCTTTGCCTATTTTCTACATTTCTTAATAAATGAATCGTTTCTTTGTCATACCATGTTTATTATAGATAGTTTTAGATGTATATGCCGTGAAATCACAAAAAAAAACCGACACCCTAAGTTTTAGGGACAATTTTGACCCAACTAGAACCAATAGACCCCTGAATGACCTATCCTTTGCCTATTTTCTACATTTCTAACCAAATGAACCATTTCTTTGTCATAACATGTCTATTATAGGTAGTTTTAGACGTATATGCCTTGAAATCACAAAAAAAAACCAAGTCTCTAAGGTTTGAGAGCGAATACGACCAAAATTCAACCAATTGAGGCCTATATGACCTATCCTTTGCCTATTTTCTACATTTCTAACTCAATGATCCATTTTTTTTTCATAACATGTCTATTATAGGTAGTTGGGGTTGTATATTCCTTGAAATCGCAAAAAAAAAAACCAAGTCTCTAAGGTTTGGGAGCGAATTGGACCAAAACTAGAACCAATAGACCCCTATATGACCTATACTTTGCCTATTTTCTACATTTCGAACCAAATTAACCATTTCTTTGTTATAACATGTCTATTATAGGTAGTTTTAGACGTATATTCCTTGAAATCACAAAAAAAAAAAAAACCAAGTCTCTAAGGTTTGGGAGCGAATACGACCAAAATTCAACCAATTGAGGCCTATATGACCTATCCTTTGCCTATTTTCTACAATTTTAACTTAATGATCCATTTATTTGTCATAACATGTCTATTATAGGTATTTAGGGTTGTGTATTCCTTGAAATCACAAAAACAACCAATTCTCTAAGTTTTGGGAGCGAATTAGACCAAAATCCAACCAATAGACCCCTAAGTCACTTATCACTTGCCTATTTTCTACATTTCTTACCAAATGAACCATTTCTTTGTCATAAAATGCATATTATAGGTAATTTTAGATGTATATGCCTTGAAATCACAAAAACAACCAATTCTCTAAGTTTTGGGACCCTAAATGACTACAAATCAACCAATAGATCCCTAAATGACCTATCACTTGCCTATTTTCTACATTTCTCACCAAATGAACCATTTCTTTGTCATAACATGCATATTATAGGTAGTTTTAGACTTATATGCCTTGAAATCACAAAAACAACCAATTCTCTAAGTTTTGGGACCTAAAGACTACAAATCAACCAATAGACCTCTAAATGACTTATCACTTGCCTATTTTCTACATTTCTCACCAAATGAACCATTTCTTTGTCATAACATGCATATTATAGGTATTTTTAAATGTATATGCCTTGAAATCACAAAAACAACCAATTCTCTAAGTTTTGGGACCTTAAATGACTACAAATCAACCAGTAGACCCTTAAATGACCTATCACTTGTCTATTTTCTACATTTCTCACCAAATGAACCATTTCTTTGTCATAACATGCATATTATAGGTAGTTTTAGATGTATATGCCTTGAAATCTCAAAAACAACCAATTCTCTAAGTTTTGGGACCCTAAATGACTACAAATCAACCAATAGACCCCTAAATGACCTATCACTTGCCTATTTTCTACATTTCTCACCAAATGAACCATATCTTTGTCATAACATGCATATTATATGTAGTTTTAGGTGCACATGCCTTGAAATCACAAAAACAACCAAGTCTCTAAGTTTTGGGACCCTAAAAGACCAAAATTCAACCAATTCACCCCTAAATGACCATTTCCTTGCCTATTTTCTACAGTTCTCACCTAATGAACCATTTCTTTCTCATAACATGCATATTATAGGTAATTTTAGGTGCACATGCGTTCAAATCACAAAAACAACCTATTTTCTAAGTTTTTTCTTATAACATGCATATAACAGTTGTGTTATTGAAGTTAATACTGCAATATGTTGTGCTTTGGTGTTGGCTGGTACCGTGCCTTTCCCAAGCACTTCCTTGAAGTGCGTCTTCATAAACAGCTCATGAGCTGTTGGGAGCTGCCCTTTATTCTTCGCCGCCTTTGATTATACATGCAAAAAATGATATACTTTAAATGTTAGAGCACCTGTACAAAAGAATAAACCCGACGCTCAATATAAAAGGAATATTCAACAAACTTACCATTCGTTTAGCATGTTGTACAGCTGACATCGAACCCTGATAGTGGGTAGCTTCAACCGGACTTTCTATTGACCCACCCCTCCTGTTCTTCTTGTTTTGGGACGACCTTACCTTGAAAGTTGGATCGGCGGCAACAATATCCATCATCTTCTTGTGGACGTCCTCAATGAGCCAGGCTGGCCTTGCGCCTCTCATCTTGTGCGTGACTGTGTAAAACATGTCACGCAAATGAGTAGCAAGCCTCTTTTCAAACGTGTGCTTCACATCCTCGATCAACCAAGGTTCCCAAGTGAATTCCTTCTGCAATTGATAAACGTTATGTCATATTTCCAAATTCAGCTCAACATTTTTTTAAAAAAATGTTTTCAATTAAGTTTATAATAGCTTACGTAGAATAGGTTCCACCAATGTTCCTTGGTTGCTGCATCCACCTCGCCGTAATTCCTCCAAGGCTGTCGATAGTACCCGGTTATCGCCCTGGATACCGCAGTCCTCACCTTGTTGTCGTCAAACCTACATGCAATGAGGAAACCACAAAGTTAGATGATCATGAACTACAAGTATTGAAAAACTTGTTACAGGTAATAAATAGGTTTTTGTCTGTAAAAAATATTCAAATCCCAATGCACAAAATGTATGTACGTACCAGAGCACAGTAGGGTCTAATACCGACAACTGTGAACGCTCCTGAGTCTGAACTCGTGATGAGCTGGAAGTTGGCTCCTGAGTATTATTCAAATTATAAGCATCCTCCATGTCATCATCGGAATCGTCGATCTGCATTCTCCGTTTACCTGTGTCTTTACCGCCCACCATGATCACCTGCAATTACTGATAATAACATTACAGCATATTATAAGTTACAAGGGACTCGGGCAATGCAATAACATTTCAGCGTAAAAGTAATGATCGATTTATTAAAAGACCAATTCATTTGTCTATTTTACAATAATAAGCAAATTCAAAGAAGGAGAGTAACAAATTCCCCTATTCATTAATGTCATCACTACTACTATCACTACTTGAATCATCGCTACTATCATCTAATAATACATCGATATCATCATCCTCGTCACTATCACTGGAGTTGATGCTAGATTCATCATCTTCATCGCTCGAGATAACAAAGCCATTGTCATCTTCCTCATCATCATCATCTTGGATATAGTCTGGAATATCATTCGGTGGGCAAAGTGTTGCATGTAATTGTGGGGATGGTGCCTGCAAGAACTCTAAGTCCACCAGAGCATCAACCACTGATCTTGCTTGTGTTTTAAAAACATCCCACCATTGTATTCGATCCCGTTTCAGGCTTGGGTATGATGCGTAGTACACTTGAGTCACTTGGTAAGACAAAACAAAGGGATCGTACTTGAGGTATTTCTTAGTATGATTCACTTCGACAAGATTGTACTGTTCAGGTATGTTCGTTCCCCTACCACAATCCATCCAACTACACTTAAACAAAATAGTCTTGTACTCTTTTTCAGGACCAGTATAGACCAGTTCTATAATGTCGTCTAAAATGCCGTAGTACTCTCCACCATCCTCACTTGATACACACACCCCGTAATTCATCGTAGATTTTGTGCTTGCCATGGGCATATGTATGGAAATTAAAGCCACCGACAAAAATCTGCTTCCAAGTTCGAACACGCTTGAAAGGGCGCATGCACAACGCTCGCAGCACATCCGAGTTTTGTTCCTCCTCAATAACCTATAAACGTTTTAAATATAATCGTCACACTTCCCTAAATGAGTAAATTAAATAGCAACGAATAGTAAATCATAATTATCCTACGTTTAGACAGTGGACATCACCTTGAGATGAAACCAATCAGGGAATTCAGCTTCGCATTTCTCCATTACTTCTTCTCTACACAGATAAGGTCGAGTACTAAGGACATAGTCCTCAAACTTCCTACGAGGCCAAAATTAATGTAAATAAGCATTGTAATCATTTCAGATGATCATATCATCCAACTACACTTCATTACTAAACTATGTTATACCTTTTGTATTCACCAAGAATGCTGGTGCTTCGTAACACGAACAGATGAGCACAATCTAGTTCTTTTTCATCCAAAAACCGAGTTTTGCCCTCAGTTGACACACGACCGCTATCCTCCTTGAACAACTCTGGAATTTCAGTGTCGTCCACTGTGGAGTCCACATCGGCATTCACATTTCGACCGAGATCTTGCGTTTTAGTTTCAAATGTCGCCTGGAAGTAGTTACTACAGAAGTTTGCTATCTCTTCGGTGAGATAAGCATTGCAAATGGATCCTTCAACTCGAGCCTTGTTTCCAATTTTTCGTTTCAAATGGTTGAGGAACCTGTAATCATATTTATGTAAATATATAAACACGACATTACATTGAATTTGATGTAAGAAATAGGATGTGCATGGGTCTTTGACTTACTTTTCGAACGGATACATTCATCTATATTGCACAGGACCACATAACTTCCCTTCATATGGAAAATGAATGGGTAAATGCTCCATGGAGTTAAAGAATGCAGGGGGAAAAACCTTCTCAAGCTTGCACCGTATCTCAGCTATGTTATTCTCCAATCACTCCATGTCACTAATTGTTGTTTTATAGCAACACAAATCGCGAAAGAATTCGCTGATCTCTGTTATTGCGTTCCAAACATGGCAAGGGAGCAATTCCCGCAGAGTAGTAGGCAACAACCTCTCCATGAACACGTGACAATCATGGCTTTTCATTCCGTGGAGCTTACATGCTTGCAAATCGACGCACCTGCTCAAATTGGAGGCGTAACCATCAGGAAACCGCAGCTGTTTAACCCACTCACACAAAACTTTTCTCTGAGCCTTATCAAGAGCAAATTGAGCCATTGGCATGAACTTTTTTCCCCTATCATCCTGCTGAAGATGAAGCTGCGGAAATTTACAATATTTAGCAATGTCATTTCGAGCGGATGGTGTGTCACACGTCTGTTTTTTCACAGCCATTACAGTGTGAAATAACTAATCATAGAAGTTCTTTTCAATGTGCATGACATCTAGGTTGTGACGAACAAGTAGATGCTTCCAATATGGAAGCTCCCACAGTATGCTTTGCTTGAACCACCCCTTCTTTTCTTTTTTGAGGCGTTGAAGTGACTCGGGCCCATCAATAGCCTTCGGAAGGTCTGTCACACATTCCCACAACTCCTCTCCTGACATAATGTGTGGAGGGGCACCCTTTTCGACTTTGTTTCTGCAGAACGCAGTTCTACTATTCCGAAAAGGGTGATTCGTCGAAAGGAACTGGCGGTGGCAATCAAACCAAGACACCTTACAACCATTTTCTAGCCAAAATGCTTTGCTTTTGTCCATGCAATATGGACAAGCTTTCTTACCAGATGTGGCCCAACCGAATAACATACCGTAAGCCAGGAAGTCACTAACGGTCCATAGGATGGCTGCTCGAAGATTGAAATTTTGTTTCATGGAAATATCGTACGTATGTACACCAACTTCCCACAACTATTTCAACTCCACAATCAACGGTTGCATGTACACATCCAAGTTTCCCTTAGGATCTTTAGAACCAGGAACGAGCAACGAAAGGAACATAAATTGTCTTTTCATACACATTGAGGGAGGCAGGTTGTAAGGGATCAAAATAACAAGCCAACAAGAATATTGTCCCCCAAACTTGCCATGAGGAGTGAAACCATCTGTACACAAACCAAGCCGAACATTACGAGGCTCGGAGGCAAATTATGGAAAGCAGTTGTCCAGGTGTTTCCAAGCTTCACTATCACTAGGGTGTGCCATAGTGCCTTGCACTCGAGGATTTTTCGAATGCCATGTCATTTCCTTCGAAATAGTCTTGGTTGTAAATAGCCTTTGCAACCTGGGTGTGATCGAGAGATAAAACAAAACGTTCAAAGGCACTAGGCTACCCTTGGAAGTCTGCTTGTATCGATCGCTGCCACACACCCTACATGTAGACAGCTGGGTAACATCCTTCCAAAACAACATACATCCCTTCGGACAAGCGTGAATCCTTTCATGAGGCATTTCCAAGCCCTTCACAATCTTTTTCACCTCATAGAATGTGTCGACCATTTGATTGTTGTTAGGAATTGCTTCACTGAGAAGTGAAACAAACCCATCGACACATCTGTGCGGAAGATTATACTCGCACTTTAGACTTGTGATTTTAGCAGCCATCTCCAACACAGACAACGAACTACCTTCGTATAATCGCCTTTCAGAAGCCTTCAACAAATCCAGAAAATGCTTAGCTTGGGCATTAGGCTCCTCCTCTGATGAAACATTAGCCTGCTCGGAATGCCCATGATCCTAACTTTGACCAAACGCATCGAAAACCATTTCACGATATTCGTTGGACCCACTTGTAGGAACTGTCGGAAACCCTTCCCCGTGACACATCCACTCATAGTAATTAGGTATAAAACCCGTCCGAAACAAATGAAGTTTAACCGTATCTGGGTCCCAAAGTCGTTTGTTCTTACATTTAGCACATGGACACCTAACTTCATTTGGATTACTACTTTCGGGATTATCTTTGACGTATTGCATGAATTCAACAACCCCTTTCACGAACTCTGGATTAACATATAGCCCGACCTTCCTTTCATACATCCAGCTACGTTATGTTCGTTTCATGATTACAACTTCTACACAACTCACGCATATTAGTCACAAAGCGTACTTCCTAAGCATTATCCATCAATCATTCATGAAAATGCAAATGAGATATGAAATGCTTCCAAAGGGTCCTTATCACTCCAACCTAACCCATCCTTGTACGTTTAATCCCACTAGTGAATGTATGCCAGGTTTTAAATTCTACGGAAAATCCGCCAGCATTTCCCTACAGTTCTCCAAGTACACAATGTAGGCAATTAAACACACCTACATATGTACCCAGAGAACACTGTAGAGAAATGAAAAGACACGATTTTTCGTAGAATCAAAAACAAGGCTTACATTCACCACCTAAGTGAGAATAAGCGTACAAGGACAGTCCCAACCGGGGACTATTCAAGACATAATCTTATTGTGTATGCCTTGAACGGGTATCTAGGAAAATGATTATGCAAATGATTCATTTATTATATACATACATATATATATATATATATATATATATATATATATATATATATATATATATATATATATATATATATATATATATATATATATAAAGTGAAGGTCACATGCATTATACTAAACAGAGATTTATCATAATTAAACTAAACTAAGCAAATATATTAGCACAATTACTAAATATTATATTCAACATTATATCAAACAAAAATATTAAACTAAATACACTAACAAACACTACATTAAACTAAACTAATGGTGAAATAAACAAAACTAAAATAAAATAAACTAAACTAACATACATTATCATAATGAACTAAAAAAACTATGTTAACATGTTATAATACAACAATTAAAAACTAAACTTAAATAAACTAAACTAAACTAACATATCATAACATAAACACATTCATTTCAAATATTTCAACATATTAAAATATAAATAGAATTGATTGTATACACTACACAAAAAACAATAATAAACTAACATATATCTAAATACATTTATCGACTAACATGCCAAGTATAAAATAAACATATAATTTTTGGTTTTATATAGTCTTTAACCTGTAGATCTGCACTAATAATTGCCAAAGAACCAAGAAAATCTACAAATCCTACAAAAAAATTCAAATTAAACAATTAGGAACTAAGTTTGTGCTGCCTATGTATATAAAAAAATGAATAAATTCTATAAAGTTATAATGAAAAAAACCAAAAAAAAATTATTGAAACACAACCTGCTGTCGGCGGTGGCTAGGCGTCGCTCTAGTTGCAGACCGGCGGCGGGCTGGTGTCGTGGTTGAGGGGGTGGTGGCTGTTATTAGGCATTCCAAAACAAAAATAAATAAATAAATAAACATCACCAAAAACCCCCAAAAACCCCAAAACAGTAAATTTTTAAAAAAAAAGGGCTAAACACTTACCACAGCGGCGCTTTAGGTGAATTCCGGTCAAGCCTAGGTGTTTGTGGTGAAATTCGGCGCTGCTATAGTGATTTCCGGCAAACCCTAGGTGGTGGTGGTGGTGGTTAGGGTTTTCGCAGTTTTTTTTTTTTTAAAAAAATCCGCAGACTTACCTACACCGGCGGCGACCAAGGGCGGCTGGTGGTGGAGCCGGAGGCGAGGTCTCCTTCTCCCTTTCTCCTTCTCTCTTTCTCTTTCTCCCTTTCTCTCTCTTCCTCTTTCTCCCTTTCTCTCTCTTATTCTTTGGTGTTGTTTTCTGTCGCAAAAAACGCAGAAAACTGAAACCTTTTTTTTTTAATTTGATGTACGCTTCCGACGGAATTAATTCCCTCGGAATTAACCTGTTCCGACGTAATATTCCATCGGAAATATTTTTCCGACGGAATATTCCGTCGAAACAGGTTAATTTCGAGGGAATTAAAATCCGTCGGAAGAATACCTACGGACTTTTCCGTCGGAAAGTCCCGGTTCCGACGGATTTTTCCTACAAAGCCAAATTCCGCCGGAAAGTTTAAAATTACCGAGGGGATTGCTGTCCGTCGGAAGCATTCCGTCGGAATTTAACCTATTTCTAGTAGTGCTATACTGTTCAGCCACTCAAGCGTCCAATGACTACTGTAGAGTCATCCGGCAGAATGATCAAGTGGGCTGTCGAAATGCAAAGCCTAGAGATATCTTTTGAACCTAGGCGGGCAGTGAAAGGTTAGGCGTTTGCCGACTTCATTGTTGAAATGACTAGGCTGGCACAGCCGGAGAATACTAATCAAGTTTGGAAGTTATTCGTAGACGGAAGTTCTACCATGAACGGCTATGGTGTAAGCGTAATTTGCAAATCTCCGGAAGGGGATACATACGAGTATGAACTACGGTTCAAGTTTCAAGCTTCAAACAATGAAGCTGAGTATGAGGCCCTGCTAGCCGGTATACGCATGTGTAAGGCGGCAGGGGCAAGGAAAGTTGACGCCTGCTCAGATTCTCAACTGATTGTTAGCCAATTCAATGGTGACTATGAGGTCACCCATCCGGCAATGATTAAGTACCTGCAGGTGGTCAAAGAGGAGGCTGGGACACTTGATGAATTTCATCTAAGTCAGGTGCCCCGGTCAGAGAATAATCAGGCAGATGCTTTGTCCAAACTGGCCTCATCCGCCACTTGTGATACGCCTAGGTCAATCTTTTGGGAGGTCATGGAAAAAAGAAGCATTGAACATGATCCCATTGGAGTTCTGGACCGAAGCTCTACCTGGATGAATTATTTGGTAGACGGCACTCTGCCGGATGCCCCTTCAGAGGCGGCAGCATTGAAGAAGCGATCTTTAAGCTTCGAAATGTACAGGGGGAGCTCTTCAAAAAGGGTTACCTCTAGCCGTTGCTGAAGTGTGTTACCCCTGAAAGGGGAAAAGAGGTGCTAGAGGATCTGCATGCGGGCTTTTGTGCATCACACATAGGCGGCAGAACTCTAGCAAAGAGGGCCAGGCGGCAAGGCTACTTTTGGCCCACTCTTAAGGCAGACGCCATGGAATTGGTGAAGAAGTGTGACAAGTGCCATAGGTTTGGCCGGCTCATATACCGTCCGGCTACTGACCTGACGACAATCTACAGCCCGGTTTCATTCGCAAAGTGGGGCATGGACATCTTAGGTCCTTATACGCCTGCATCAGGCAGAAGAAGATACATTCTAGTGGCTGTAGATTACTTCACCAAGTGGGTTGAGGCAGAGGCGGTCAAGGGAATTAAGACAAAGGATGTCATCTCCTTCATTTGGAGGAACATCATCACCCGATTTGGGGTTCCTATGTCCATGGTCTTTGACAATGGCTCTCAGTTTGAAACGCCTACCCTCAAGAGTTGATTGGGAGATCAGGGGATCTCACATTGTTTTGAATCCGTTGGCCGGCCCTAAGCAAACGGTCAAGTTGAAGCCTTCAACAAGCTCATCTCAGACGGCATAAAAAAGAAGATTGAAAGAGCTGGCGGTCTTTGGGCGGATGAGTTACCTCACGTCCCTTAGGCCATCAGAACAACTGAAAAGGGGGCAACCGGTGAAACCCCGTTTCTCATGACATACGGCATTGAAGCCGTCTTGCTAATTGAACTTTATGAGCCAACACTTCGAGTCATGCTTTAAGAGGAAGAGGCTAATTGGGAGGCCATGCGTCTTGCATTGGATTCACTCCCGAAGCGTAGGGGCAACGCTGCCTTGCATCATGAGATATACCGTCTAAGAATGACGAGGGCCTACAACAAAAGAGTACACAAGCGGCCCATCAAAGTGGGGGACTTTGTGCTACGTAAGATGGAGGCAACTGGTAGGGCGAATGAACAAGGAAAGGTAACCCCTAATTGGTAAGGCCCCTACCAGATTTTTGAAGAAGTTAGAGGCGGCACCTACCGCCTGGAAACACTAGACGGCAAGCAGCTAGCCAGAATCTGAAATGTAGATAACTTGAAAAAGTACTACTTCTAAGGAGTTGTAAATATTTTTGTAAATAGAGTATATTAATGTAAAGAATACTTTATTTCAATTGTTTTTGTATAAAGTCCCATGTGCAATGCACAACCGGGCATCTTCTAAGTCCCATGTGCAATGCACAACCGGGCATCTTCTAAGTCCCATGTGCAATGCACAGCCAGGCATCTTCTAAGTCCCATGTGCAATGCACAGCCGGGCATCTTCTAATTCCTATGTGCAATGTAAAACCGGGCACCTTCCAAGTCCCACCTGTGCAATGCACAACTGGGCACCCGTTTGCTCAAAAGGCCCACGGCCAACATATTTTAAACCGCCTGCTCTAACCATGAGCAGGCATCTGGAGACGCCCATTCGGGTGAATTCGTCGAAGAGAACATCTCCCTTTCGGGTGGTACATTGTTCTACAGGTCATAGACTCAAACAGCTTTAACTAGTTAGGTTAAAGATAACCCTTGGTCGTTTGAATGACCTATCACAATCAAGATACACCCAGTTATTGCCCCAAGGCAATACAAACGGTGAATTAAATCTTGTTAAGCAGACGGCTTTTGCCCAAAAGCACTACAGCCGGCTCCCGCGTCCATGCTGAAGTTAAACCCTGTTGACTTCAAAATTCACCTGGCTAACCGCTCCAAGGCAATACAGCCGGTGAATTATATCATAGATTGCAACCGGCTATTGCCCCAAGGCAATACAAACGGTGAAATCAACCTTGATCAGCAGCCGACTTTTGTCAAAAAGTACCACAGCCGGCCCAAGCTCCCATACATAAGGTCGAACCTTGTTGACCTCAAGATACACCTGGCTATTGCCCCAAGGCAATATAGGCGCTGAGCCATACTTTAGTGCGCAACCACCAATGGTTTGAAATGCATACGTCCGGCCCAAGGCCGCCTGCATACCACCAACGACATTACGAACACCCAAAGGGCAATCTGCAGCCGGGTATGCGCGTAACCTAAGTTGGATTTAGCCGCCCCAGCCGGCAGATTCAACTCGGATCAATCCTCTTTTAAAACGGTCAAGGACCGCTTATTCATTTATCCGGATGCTTATGGACGGCTGCCTGTTTAGAGCTGGTAACAATAAGCAAACACCCATCCAGGGGCAGACAGGGCCAATGCATCTGGCACATTGCAAGATAAATCATTCAAAGATATATCATTCAAAGATGAAAATGCAAAAAAAAAAAAAAAACAAAAAAAAAACGAAGCAAAGAAAAATAATCAGAAGTACAAAGCAGAATAGAGAAAACCAACTGAGTCGGGAATATATATATTCATCAAAATGTCAAGCGTTGCCTTGACCAGGGCAATACACAAAATACACGGCTCGCAGGCCGGTAAAAAAGGAAAAAATAAAAACAAGTCTATTATTGCTGTTGCTGGTCTTGAGCCGGCTGTTCCTGAACCTCCGCCTGCTGATCCTAAACCTCCGGCTGGTCGCCCTCGCCTATGCCAGCCCACTCTTCAAGTGGGGCAGGCGGGTCTTGGCCAAGGACCTTGGCATCTTATACCGCAGTGGCATAATGATACCTAAGGTCGAAGAAATCATACATGACCTCCAGATGGATCAGCCCCCAAGCCAGCTTGATGCGCTCCTCGCAGTCAGCTTTGTTCTCAGCATTTAGACGTCGTTGTTCGGCTGCAAGCTTTTCTTTGCAAGCCGCCTGGCTCAGGGCAAGCTCATCTTGTTGGGTTTCGTAGCGTCCAACGCTACGCGGAAGAGAAACCCGCCCAAGAACCGCTCCCTAATTAAAGCAACTAAATATTTAATCACATAATTAACAACATAAATAGAGAAAGAGAAAAGACATTCTTACCCTCGACGCGTGCTTCGCTTGCAAATCGAGCTCTTACTTCGAAAGCTCGAGCGTTACAATCGTGACCGCCTCCAACGGCTCGTACCCACGAACCCGACCCGAACTGTCCAAGTCCCGAAGGTTAGTCGGGACCCGACCAATAAAAATGGAGTTTTACAAAATTAGAGGTTTTCTCACCTAATGGAAGATGCCTCATTGAGTTCTACTCAAGTGTCTTCCCATATGCCCAACACTTGGGTATTTATAAGGGAATGCTAATTGATTTCCCATTCTCCCACCAATGTGGGAGAATTTGCATTTCAATCATAAAATGACAAGCAATAGATAATCAACAAGTGTCACATGGTGAGGAGAGGTTAGGTGAGGACCACCAATGGAGGGGGACCATTGCCTTGTTCCCTAAGCCAAGCACAAACCACCTTTGGTCCCCTCCTTGACCAAGCATGACCACGCCCCATTGGCTGGCTGGCAGCCCACCTTGGCTGCCAAGGCTGCTAGTTGGCGCCTAGCACCAAGGCTAGACTGCCTGGCCAGCAAGCACGCAGCCAGCTAGCACACAGCCAGCCAGTGCATGCGATGATGCTGCTAGGTGCGTGCTAATGTGTTTCATGGCGCTGCGAGGTGTGTGAGGCTGTGATGCAAGTACTATGCGATGCCCAGCACGCAAGAACACATAGCCCCATAACATGAGCACGCATTGCGCGCTGCTAGCGAGGCCCAGCACTTGCGTGTTGCTGCTGGCCTTGCGATGCTACGGCATGGCTTCTATGTGCGTGGCACTAGCATGCTAGCACGCCTAGCGCGCCAGTGTTGCTAGCATGCGATGCTAGCATGCATGTGCTGCTAGCAAGCTCTGTAGGGTGCGTGGCCTAGGCTAGCCTAGCACTCGCATGGCTAGGCCAAATGCGAGGCTACGACTTAGCTCATACTTGTCGCTTGTTGATTTTCTCGTCTCGTCGAGTTATAAATTCGACTTTACTTGCAACGCTCGGTATCCGACGTCTTTATTCGTAAAACTCCGACGATTCACCATATCCTTCAGATTGATTCGTCGTCTCGGATCGGTTGTTCGGCTGGGTTCGACCCGAAGGGTTCAGTTAAGATTAAGCTATAATGTTAATTGCACATTAATATTACTGATCAGAAGCGGCCTCCACCTAGACATTCTGATCACTTGACCTTACTGAAGAATTAGCTTTTCGATAATTCTGAACCCTCTATCGGAATAATACACTTGTTGGAAGGACACCATTCCTTTCAATCTCCCACTTGTCCTTCTAGACAAGTGTGCATACAGTGTATAGCCCATTTCCTATGTCGCTTAATGTCTCTTCGTGAACTATAAGGTAAGATTCATCGTCATCCTTATTACGTTCAGAAATTTTTCTCGATCTTCGAGTTCGACTGTCAATAAGAAGATGATTTCTAAAATCCATCTGAGCACGGCCATGCATTTTCACAGTCTCGCTCTTTGAGCGGCCTTGTAAACAACAAAGACACATTCCCTACTGTTAATAGGGGGACATTCCTAGTCTTGTACCGTAAGCTTCCCTTAAGAGGACCTAGTCGCCCGAGTGTTGCCGTTATAATCCCCAGTTATGGCAGACGTCTGACAATATCAAAACGACTAGTACTCAAACAAGAGAACTTCACGACACTCATGGTCGAGGAAAGAGGTTCCGATAGTTATAATGAGAAATGTACTTATGACAATTTTGAATCTCTTAAAGTACTCTCATAGGTCGATCCGTTGTAGTTCCAAACTACAACCTGTGCAAATGATTTATGACTATTATGTCCTTTCAGCACAAGAAACGATGTTGTAAATCATACTACACACTAATCTCAAGTGGTCATCAATCGTTCATCATTTAAATGACCTTGATTGGGATAATTTTTGATTTTAATATTCAATGTTCACTTAACAGGTGTTTCTTTATCCAAGACACGGTCTTGATACCCTGTTTAGAATATTCTTAGAAATCGAATGGACTCATTATTTTATTCTAAACCATAATTAAATAGTTTGTGGAATTTTATTAGTAAAATTTTATTCCACTATGAAACTTCCGAACGTTTCATCTTATGATAAATGGTTTTCTTCAAATGTTTTAAGAGTAACACTCTTCATTAAACATTTATAGAAATCACACTCATATTTAATATAATTGATTTCTTTCATGCAATCTGGTGAATGTTGTCGTTCACTTATTGCATAGGTTTAGCTACTATTACTTTTCAAATCTTAGCATCTTCATTATCGAACAATTTCATAATAAGATGATAAAATTTTGAGAGTGTTATGGATCATATGTGATTTAGGATTTATTGTCCAAGTGATGGCTCCCACTCATTATTCATGACTTGAGATATTTCAACATGACAACCTACAATCAACATTCGACAACAAACTTTCCATTGAACACTTTCTTATTATTGCCTTTCAGGAACAATATTCTCAACATATATTTTAGTAAACATTCTGATGTTGCTTTGCTCGGATTTTATTCCGAACAACTCACAATGATTTGGGAGACACTAATCACTTGTGATTATGGAAATTTACCTTAAATTTCGGCACATTATACATGGATCCGCGTCCATGTTACCATTCTCAAGCCACGACGCATTCTAGCTCGTGCTTATAAACAGCTACCTTATTAAGGATCTAATCCTTGCTAAGAATGTGCTTGCAACATCAATTCTCAAATTACAATTGTTTCTATGCGTCAAGAACCTATCCCCTTTTACTTATCAAAGTACTTTGGTTTTTCTTGACCATAATCTAACGATTCATCACTTAAATTTAGATTGATTGGTATTTTATACTTCTCATGCTTTAAGCATGTAAGTTGAGTGACGACTCCATATCATAGGACACATGATGGTTTTAATCACAGAATTATTCCCAATATGTTCCATTCATGTGAACTTTTAGCTCATCCAGTTTCACTAAGTCTTGCTAAACGGTTTGCTATGTGATACGGTTGAAAGTCTCTACTAGAGTCTTTCTTGTTTGACTTAGTTCAAACATTTACTTAGTTTTATGCATATGGGTCGAAAGCCTTTTCAAGTCCTTCATGTTTGACACGGTAAATTCCTCTACTCGTTTAAACATTTCATTAAGTCTATCCAATAGATCTTAATTCCCACTATGTACTGAGTGTCGCCTTTTGCTTGGTCCATTGTCGAAAATCCTTTCAAACCTAAGCATTTAGTATTTGATAGTCATTTCACAATAGAGTTCACAAACTTCTTGTTGGACCATACAAGATTGGCCCTTGCTCCCACTAAACTTCTTGTTTATAAGAATTTCTATGATTCTCCATTAGCCAAACCTTTTATTGACTTTATGAGAATGCATGTTCCAATTCCTACATGCAATGCTTCATTTAATCCCATAATGGATTTCTTGAGCTTTCTTTCAAATCTAGCATTTATTTAGAATTACAAAACCCTTAGACTATTTCCATATTCTCTTCCAAAATCCAATTTTAGGAAAGCAGTTTCGTATTTTGCCATATTTCATATGCGCAATTTTGCTAGAACAATCAAGAAAAGACTTTAGCGTTCCGATTGGTGAATAGGTTTTTATTAAAATCAACGCCGTGAATTAATTGTATCCTTTTCAACCAATCTAGCTTTGTATGCTTATGCATTTCCACATTTGTCAGTTTTCTCCTTGAAAACTTATTTGCGATTGATGGGTCTGTCACCCTTCATGCAAATGAATCAAGTTCCAAACATGATTTACAAACATGGAGTCTATTTCGGATTTTATGGTCTCTAACCATTATTTGGAATTTGGATTTGTCGTAGCTAATTTATAAGACACTATTCCCTCACCATCCAATGGTGAATAGTATGCTTGTAAGTCTTAGGTTTATTTCTAACTTAGTAGAAATTTATAGGATTCAATCCAAGCCTTTGGTGAATTCTATACCTATACGGGGTAATAGGTTGAGCATTTACATTGTCTGTTTGATTCTGACCAATCTTATCAACTGCTTCTAAAGCATTTTGATTGTCAGTTTTATCAGGTTGACAGTGTTGCTCGTCCTCTCGAACTTTGTCGAGTTCGATTTTCCTCCCACTTGTCATTTTGGAAAGGTTTTACTTTCCAGAAAGACACCATTTAGAGCAACAAATACTATGTTCTCAATTAGGTTGTGGAGGTAATGCCCATAGTCTCACTTGAATACTTACAAAGAGACATGTATATTGTCTTTGGGTAAAAGTTCGTTGTGAAACAAATAGTAAGCTCCTTATCGAGCTATCTTAGCCCTTATTGAACCACTTAGCTCCAACTGAGTCAATGAACTCCCACTGAGCTAAGAGCCCTAGACATATACTTGAAAAGACGCTAGAAACTATTTCTATCAATAACTTAATATGGTGTCCTTTCTTAGCTTCGACACTTTTGTTTAGTGTAACATTTAGTCATTTGTGCAAATCTTTAAGAACTTTATAGGAAGGGATGTGATCCATCATCATTCGAGTCATTTCCAAATGGCATCGAGGTCTCCGTCAAGAAACACTATGTTCTTTGTGGAGCTCATTGTGAAATTCCAATTTCATAAGTTTGATGTGATCACACTTGGCTCAAGCAAACATCGCTCGATCTAATCTAGCTAGAAGTTGTGATATCTTGCCAAGTCGATTCTATACTTCACTGAACATTTGAGCTACTCAAGGTTCAGTTTGCTCACATTTGATGAATATAGCCGTATTCTTGCAAATTTGCTTTTCTTAGAACGATTCCGAATCGATCATCTATCAAGATTCTATCTAATAAATCCTTAAGTACGTTCTTGTTGTTAGTGACATTGCTAAAGGGTTTGGAACACAAATCATGTCCATGACTTGAACTTTGTGAGTTTCATGGTTGAAAAATGTTTGTTTATAATAAAGCACTCTTGACTCATGGCTTATGCGACCATGTCATTCAAGTAAACCTGACAACTATTGCTTTTACTTTTGAATGTGAGTCTTTCCATGTGTAAACAGATCGTTTGCTGATTATAGAACACAATAATCATTATTTGTTCCAGCCTTAGTTTTAAAAGGACTTTAAACAAAACAAGTGACCTTACAACTGATGTAGCATTACTTGCTTCATTCTAAGCTTGTAAGTCAATAACTTAGCTTGTCTTCAATAGTTTGAGGTCACTTTCAAAGTGGAACACTCAAGTAGTATCCAATACTTGTGAAGATAACGAGTTGCTAAGTTGACCATAATAACATGAACTCAAGCGTAGAAAAGGAATCTCATTCTTTTCTTTGTTCCTTGTTTCCTATATTTCTTATAGTACATCATCTCATAACTTTAAGAATCATTTTTTTAAGTTCCTCGACTTTTATACTTTGTTAGGCATAATTAAGAATCTAATGCGCCGCAAAACAAAGTTCTATCTTTTCAACTAATTCGTACCTGAATTACTTCATCAATGAGTCCTTCTCATAAGCGTATGAAGTGAAAAGATATCTTGGTTTGTCAACTATTGAAAATTTGAGTTTTTTTTTAACTCAATTATTTCATGTTCATCAAAACTACCCAGTATTTTGAATACATGATATCCAATCGTCCTTTCGGACTTAAGTCATAAAAGTCAATTATGAGAGGTTGTATTTTAGAAATGCCTTTCCATTCTTTGAGAACCATTCTCAAAAGATTTCTTTTACCAATCATTGAAAACAATATAATTTTATATAGAATTCTACAAATATAAGTGCAAAGTATAACCATTTATCAAGTTCATAATAAGTTTGAAATTCAAAGCACACATGCAAACTTTCAATCTTATTACCCATCTTATCCACGCATTAAAAAATTTGTCCCTTTTTGGCGAGAATAAAACGATTCCAAGATCCCAAAAATCAGAAAGTGATTAAGCATGATTTGGCTTGTCTTAACACTTAATATTTTAGGGTAAGCAATCCAATTGCTAATAGCTCCAAGCTACTCTTGGTTCGATAAAACGTTGCATCTAATGCTTCCTTGACATTTTATCTCCATTGCCACGACATCTAAGGACTCCTTACTGATATCGTTGAGCTTAACCAAGACAACTTGTATACCTAGTATACCTTACGTTCCTAGGGAAGTAGTGATGCCTCGCTTTGGCGTAGCCCATCACATACACGCATTAGTTCGGTAAGTGTTGTTCTTGGAATGGCATATTTTAGCTCAATATTATAGGGACCTAGGGTTTTTTATGTTGGTTGATTTAAGTGAACTTAATTTATCATCGCTACATTTGAAATCCTAAACATGCATCTAGCATTCAAATATATATATAAGCATAACAATATATATAAAGCATGAGATAGATGCATTTGGCAACTAGCATGACCCCTTGAAATCTTCAAATCTTCATCTTGGCTCATCTTCATAAAAACACTATCTTGAGACATCTTCGCCAAAATAAAATTACTAGCTACTACGACTAGGATCAATCTAAATATTAAGGTACAAAAATACGCAACGGTACACAGACTGTATTTAGATTTACAAAAATACATAACGGATCGCAATCCGTATTTACTATCCTAATCAAGCCCCACTAGTTGTCATTTTCACGAAACCTGTGAAACAATATATCTTCCATTCATCCATTCACTATATGTGAATGGCCCTTGCATTTTACAACGAAAAACAAGTAACAATGCATAACACGCGTAAACTAGTAACTAACTTAGGTGGTTAATCCGATTAACGTGCCTAATTAAAACTAGTCAAAGTTGTTAAACATTTTATGTGATTAAGACGTAATTATATCATGCAATTAACGAAGCTCCCACTAAATTCACATCCGACATAATTAATTCAATTAATTAAGCCGTTTAACCCAAATTTTGTCAAAATTAAAATTTTGCAAGAGCCGGAAAAATCGAGGCCTAGCCTCGTTAAAATAATTAAATGAAATTACGATGGCAAAATTATGCAAAACGCATAGCCCATGCATCGATAAAATCAGCCTACTCTGAACCAAGTGCCTAGTATCCTAGCCATAGGTTAGGCTTGCTAGGCACCAAGGCTACAGCTGGGGCTGCTTGGGCGCTGGCATCATGCCTAGCAAGGCACTGCTGTGCTTGCCAGCACAAGCACGCATCGCAGCATGCGTGCAGGCTGGTGTGGCTGGGCCTGCTTGGGGCTCCCTGCCTTGCTGCCTAGCAGCCATGCGAGCATCCAAGCATCCTCGCACCACTTGCCACAAGCATAGCCCTTGTGCACCCTTACCCTTGCCACATAGCCACAACGCTTCGAGGTGGGAGCACCACCATGCGCGCCAAGGCAGCCACATGTGGGTTGCGTGAGCAGCTCGGCTAGCCTTGGTGGCGTTTAGGTGATTTTACCTCGATTTGCGTGCTATTATTTCGGGATTTTAATCCCGATATTCGTGTGACATAAAATTAATTCTAAATTAATTTTAGAATCAATTTAGGGAAAAATGAAATTAAAACAAGTCCAACTTAATTAAATTCAATTTAAATAGTGCAGAAGCCTAAATTATTCAAGAACCATTATTTAAATTAATTTAGGTCTATCTTGATGCTTCAAAATTGAAGGGCTACACTCATAATTAATTTAATCTAAATTAATAATGAGATTTGAAAAAATTAAGGGGTTTGGAAAATTAAACCCTTTCATCCAATGAAAATTTTTCCAACAATAACTTGTGTAAAATTGAAAAAATTACATCTTCCAATATGAGGATTAATCAAAATTCAATCACAAGTTTTGAACTTTAAGGACTTTAATTAACACAAAATGATTAAATCCAAAAATTAATTCAGCATGGAATTTAGCAATCAAAGTTGCAACCAAATAAACAATTAAAGATTGGATCTTTAAAATTTTAGGGGCTTCAAAATTGCAAGTTCACCATAAACATTCACACTTAAAGCAATTTATTTGCAATAATGTGAAAAATACAAGTTTATGTGAAAAGTGAACACACCAAAATTAAGCACCAATTATGACTTCATAAACATGCTTAATGAGGTTTATAATTGCAGTAGATTAAGGATGAAACCATACATTTAATCTACCTTCAACACACAACAATTAATCAAGGTTAAAAGATTTAAAAAATTTCGTCAAAAACGAAAAACCACTCAAAAAACATATTTCTGGGTGGATTTTGGCTTCTGGACAATTTTGAAAGGGTCAGAAACGATTTAGAACATTGATTCCACCCAAAAATCACTATTTCTGAGTCGAAATCTGGGTTCATCAGCCAAAATTATAAAAATTACGAGATTAAAATTAAGGAAAAAATTCATGGCAATAATCCGACCTTTAGCCCATTCTTTTTTAATAATCCGACCTTTCGATTATTATTTAATAATTCGATCTTTGGGGGTCTTTAATTTTTATTGGTCCTATTTGACCAGAAACCGGTTGAAAAGGTAAATTTTTTTTTTTGGTTTAAAATACACGTGTCATTACATAATTGGTAAAAAAAAACAAAAAAAAAAATCCAATGATTCAGCCACATCCCACCACCACCCAAACCCAAACCCCAGAACCACCATCCCCTTGTGCCGGTTTGCCCCCTCCCCCTGCGCCGATTTCCCCCCTTCCCCACGCCGATGACGCGACCCACCCTCCCACCGCACTCCTTCGATTTATAATGGATTAGTGGGGAGTGTTGCGGATTTCGGGCGCTATTTTTGTTCGAATTAGTGGATGTCGATTTGGTGGTTGGTTGCGTGTGGTTGAGGTGGTTGTTATCGGCGGTTTGTGGACTATTTGTGAGTCTACAACGGTATTGGAGGTGAGAGATGGTGGTGATAGTGGCGAGGGGGTGGTTTCGGTGAAGCCAAGTTTGACAGGAAAGGGAATTAAGCAAAGGAGAAGAGGAAGGGGTGCAGTGGTGGAGGTGAAGTGACGGTGCATCGGTGGCTTTATATGCTGCCTGGTGGTGCGTGTGAGAGCAGCGAAGTGAGCTGTTGCGATTGTTTGCTGGGTGGCGTGAGGTGCTGCTGATTGTGGCTGTTGTGGTGGCAGTGAGGGAGCAGGGGGAGAGTGAAGGGGAGGTAGGCCGTCTTCTAATCTAATTAGAAGGCACAACCAGAAATTAAAACGAGCTTCTAATCTAATTAGAAGGCACAACCAGAAATTTAAATCCATTTTAATTCACATTAATTAATTATTAGTCATAATAATCAAAGTGAGCGCGGCTCCGATACCGCTGTTGGGTTTCGTAGCGTCCAACGCTACGCGGAAGAGAAACCCGCCCAAGACCCGCTCACTAATTAAAGCAACTAAATATTTAATCACATAATTAACAACATAAATAGAGAAAGAGAAAAGACATTCTTACCCTCGACGCGTGCTTCGCTCGCAAATCGAGCTCTTACTTCGAAAGCTCGAGCGTCACAATCGTGACCGCCTCCAACGGCTCGTACCCACGAACCCGACCCGAACGGTCCAAGTCCCGAAGGTTAGTCGAGACCCGACCAAAAAAAATGGAGTTTTACAAACTTAAAGGTTTTCTCACCTAATGAGAGATGCCTCATTGAGTTATACTCAAGTGTCTTCCCATATGCCCAACACTTGGGTATTTATATGGGAATGCTAATTGATTTCCCATTCTCCCACCAATGTGGGAGAATTTGCATTTCAATCATAAAATGAAAAGCAATAGATAAACAACAAGTGTCACATGGTGAGGAGAGGTTAGGTGAGGACCACCAATGGAGGGGGACCATTGCCTTACTCCCCAAGCCAAGCACCAACCACCTTTGGTCCCCTCCTTGACCAAGCATGACCACGCCCCATTGGCTGGCTGGCAGCCCACCTTGGCTGCCAAGGCTGCCAGTTGGCGCCTAGCACCAAGGTTGGACTGCCTGGCTAGCCAGCACGCAGCCAGCTAGGACACAGCCAGCCAGCGCATGCAATGATGCTGCTAGGTGCGTGCTAATGTGTTTCCTGGCGCTGCGAGGTGTGTGAGGCTTTGATGCGTGTGCTATGCGATGCCTAGCACGCATAGCCCCACAACATGAGCACGCATTGCGCGCTGGTAGTGAGGCCCAGCACTTGCGTGCTGCTTATGGCCTTGCGATGCTACGGCATGGCTGCTTTGTGCGTGGCACTAGCATGCTAGCACGCCTAGCGCGCCAGCGATGCTAGCCTTGCCACACCTGCTAGCTAGCCAGCGCTGCTAGCATGCGATGCTGTCATGCATGTGCTGCTAGCAAGCTCGGTAGGGTGCCTGGCCTAGGCTAGCCTAGCACTCGCATGGCTAGGCCAAATGCGAGGCTACGGCTTAGCTCATACTTGTCGCTTGTTGATTTTCTCGTCTCGTCGAATTATAAATTCGACTTTACTTGCGACGCTCGGTCTCGACGCTTTAAGCTCGATATGCAACGTCTTTGTTCGTAAAACTTCGATGACTCATCAAATCCTTTGGATTGATTCGTCATCTCGGATCAGTTGTTCGATTGGGTTCGACCCTAAGGGTTCAGTTAAGATTAAGTTGTAATATTAATTGTACATTAATATTACTGATCAGAAGCGGCGTCCACCTAGACATTCCGATCACTTGACCTTACTGAAGAATTAGCTTTCCGATAATTCTGAACCCTCTATCGGAATAATACACTTGTTGGAAGGACACCATTCCTTTCACATCTTTCAGCTGGTTGACTTCCGAGCACAGCCCGATATTCTCTTTATCGACTTCCCTTAATGCCTTGAGATCAGCTTTGAGGTTGTTAACCTAGAGCTCGAGGTCAGCCGCGTTCTTATTTGCCGTCTCAGCAGTGGCCTTAGCTTCCTTGAGAAGCTCCTCTTATTTCATCTCCCGGGGTTAAGTTTCCATGTCATATTTAATGGCGTTGAACTAATAGACATCAATAAGGTCAGATGCCCGTTTCTGGGAATCCCTTACCTCTCATTGCTTTTTACGCAAAGGCACGCCTAGACCGTCCACCCGCAGCATCACCTGCAGCATCAGCCGGCAAAATAGTTAGTTCTATTCAAACAACATATCCTGTAAAAGCATAAATTTATAAGCAAAGCACAACCGGTTTATTACCTCCGCCAGGAGAGAATTGATGCGGTCAAGGTTGACTTGGTGCATTCCCGGCATCGCCTCCTTCTTAGACCGGGTGAGGGTCCAGAGCATCCGCTTCGCGAATTGCTGGAAGTTGGGCCACCTTGAGGATGTAGCATCTACAACAACAGAGTTATTGGTCAGGTACTGGGTATCGGCGACGCCTATATTTTGACGGCAGCCTGAGGAATCCCCGGATTGGCTAACTTGGGACTTGACTCGCATAGGCCCAAGCGGCTAGGGGGATTGTAGGTGAAAGCCATACCTTTATCTTGCTGAGGGGTTATCTCCCCCCCCCCAGCCGCATTTGAGCCAGTTGTGGTCTGGCCTTGACCAACCGGAGTACCCGGCTCTTTTCTTCCCTCGACCACCGCCTCAGTGGTCGGAATGAGACCTCTTAAGCTCTTGCCTCCAGAGGTTGGCATGTCCCCTATAGACGGCCTGTCAGAAGATGGGGTAGTGGTAGGGGCACGAGCCGACACCCTTGGTGCCTTAGCAGCTGGCTGGGGTATTTCCCCAACCGTCCTCTTCAGCATTTTGGACAAGGAGCGCGGAACATTTTGGTTCCCGGCCTGAAAGAAAGAGAGTCAACCAGTTAGTCTCGATCTCACACAAAAGTAGTACAACAAGAGTCAGAAAAAAGAGAAGAGAGCTTACCTGTCGTCCTTAGCCGCCAGCTGCGACTTCTTTTTTTCTATCTGCTCTTTTCTGATAGCAGCAGCAGATGTAGCCGGTGTCTTCTCAGCCGGAAACATTTCTAGAGCTTTTTTTATCAAAAGAAAGAGAAGGGCGAAGTAGAGCTCGATGAGGCAGGCAAACAATAAGCATATACCGGATGAAAAAAGTTAACTACTTCTGGTAAACATAAAAAAGTTAACCTACTTCTGGTAAACATGGTACTAAGACGACAGGCGGAGAGGAACGCCTCGTCTTTGAACCAATCCGGGAGAAGTACCCAACACTTGGGAACTATTATAACACTCCCATCATCAAGGGTTTGGGTCGTCTTCTTAAAGAGACCCGACTCCATTATTTGGTCTCAGGCCTCCGCCGGCACCTTTGGAAGAGCGCACTTCTTCCCTAGAAGAGTCGGGTTTTTATTGTATGTGCGCAGCCGTCGATTTAACTAGGCAGACGGTGAAGAGACTACATAAAATTTTCTCTACCAGCTACTCCACTTGGACGGCTTCTCCAAGGTCATCATATACTCCGGATGCGTGATCAGAGTATGCCACGCATTCCAGCCGCTTGGTGTCCGGCTGAGGTAATGCATGTGGGCAAATGCCTCCTAGCTAGGCTTTATTTCCTGCATCTCACAGGGGGCTATGTATCCTAATATGTTAACCCAAGAGTTTGGGGTCAACTGCCAGACGCCTAAGTTATACCCCCTTAGAATGGCTTTTATACAACTATGGAGGGGGAACCGGAGGCCGGCTTTGAATGCCGCCTCATAGCAATCAAAGTAGTTGTCGGCATGTTCCAAGTCATCTTCCCAGACAACCGTGGCATCTCTAGGCGGCACCCTAACCTCCTAGCCTTCTCCAACCGGCTTCTTTTCCAAGAATGATGGAAAATTGGCATTTAAGGTGACCACATCCCTGGCGGTCATAGATACTTCAGTGGGGTTGTTTACAGCCGACCACTTATAGGCGTCCTCCTCAATAGGGCCGGCTGGTTCAGAAGAAGACTCATCAGAGTCGGACTCTTCACCACTTGAGTCAAACTCATCAAGGATATCATCACTAGGTGTACTCGGCCACCCGTACCTCGCTTGGTACCTCACTTGGTATATCCACAATCGGTCCTTCGGCTTGGTCATTATTAACAAAGGTAGCCGAATCAATGGCTGCATCATCGGACTGGTAGTCAAGGTCAATTTTCGTCCACCTAGTCCGAGCCATTCTGTCCTGCACATGAACAGAGATGGTCGGATTCAAAGTAGAGTAAGGGTGGTCCAAACACCCCCCAGGCGGCATCCCTAGTCCTAGACTCAGCCGTTCCAGGTGACCGGATGACCTCTGTCTTAGGCTGTGCCGTGTGTGTTATGGAAGAGCCCATTTATTCTATACAAACTACACAACCGGGAAAAAAGCAAAGAGTAAAGACGGTACCTTGAAGTGGTGAAGGAGTTTGCAGAATACAACCGTTATCCCAAAATGTGGCTTGTAGATACCACAGGCGGTTGAGTCCGGTTGTGTATGTTGTGAGCTGAAATACAAAACAAACAGTCAGGCATTTTGGAAGAAAATCACTCAAAGATACACCAGACGGTATCACAAAAGCTTGCTCAAAGATACCCTAGACGATATCAAAGAAGCTTGCTCAAAGATCCCCTATACGGCATAAAGACCGGCTGAGGGTCTAATGAATTCAAATAAATCATCGTTCAAAGATACCCCAGGCGGTATCGATGAAGATTGCTCAAGAGTCCCCCAGACGGTATAAAGACCGATTGAGGGTCTATACAGGGCAAATTATGAAGGTTTCCCATAAATGCCCCAGACGGAGCATTTCCGGCTGAGGGTCCGTTAAATGGTTTTATTGAAAACTTCTCAAGGATACCCCAAACGGTACCCGTGAAGAATCTCTCAAAGACCCCCCAGACGGCATAAGGACCGGCTGAGGGTCTTACAAATGCAGATCAAGAGCGAGTTATAAGGAAAATTGCTCGAGCATACCCTAAATGACATAAGCCCGGCTGAGGGTATAATGGATACAAGCTTTAAAGTCATTTGTAAAAAGATACCCATAACCATCTGTGGGTCTGGCTTTGAAGATCAATTATTTGAAGATGCCCCAGACGGCATGTAATCGTCTGTGGGTCTATTGAATGCAACCCCTTGAAGACAATTGTTAAGAGATGTCACAGGCGGTATATCACCGTCTTTGGGCCTATGGAATGCATTATTGGAAATTTCATTGTTTGAAGATACCTCAGACGGTCCATAACCGTCTGAGGGTCTATTTTTGAAGACCAAGGTTTGAAGATACCCCAGACAGTCCAAACTGTTTGTGGGTCTACCAAATGTAAGGCATGAAAGAAAGGGCTTAAGGTTCCCTAGACGGTGTAAGACCGTCTGTGGTTTTACTCAAATCAAGAGAAAATCAAGAGTCAAACGGTACCTAAATAAGTTGATTGAAGAAGCACTCAACCGGTATCCGGATGCGTTTAAAAGAAGAAACTGGTTGCACAAAAAGCATCCGGTATTAGAGCTCTCAAGAAATTTTTGCGAAGATTTTTAAAGTGAAGAGGAGAAAGAGGGTTGTCTCTATTTATAGGCAAATCCAGAAGGCGAACCGCCACCTTCTACCTCAACCTTTCAAAATTCAAATTCAATAGAGAGGCGGGAAGCAGACCAACCCGTCTCCTCCCCAGTGTCTGACACCTGTCACAGGTGACACGTGGCTAAGCCACGTCACACGTGTGAGGGGCAAATGTTTAGGGTAAAAATACCCTATGCCACGTGGTCCAATAGCATGATGACACGTGGTAGCCCACCAGAGGCCCAACGGGATCCAATCGAATGCTAACACGTGGCATTGTACCCCTAATGGGGGAGCAGATCTTCATCTGCTATAAATAGAGGAAATTCCTCATTTATTATTCATACACAAATATCCAAAAACACATACACCAAAAACCGAACAATATTAATTACGGAATCTCTCTTAATCAGGGAGAAAAACCCATTTACTTTCCGCACTTTTACCCATCCGGAATCATACTAACTTGATCGTCGGAGGCGGAACTCCACCCAACCGGAGTTTCATGGTTTTGCAGGTACAGACGTCAGGCGCGCATACTCAGGATTGTAACTCTCCCGAGGGACTCCATAAACCCCCGAAACAACATATACACATTTCCAGATTTTTCCATTGCTCCCGACTTTTGTACTCGGGAAAATTATTTCAAATAAAATTGTATTGAAGACAAATAATTATATTAAAGGCTAAAATTGCATTGATAATTAAAATTTAAAACTACATTGTTAATGGCATTGCGCCTTATTTAAATAAAATTAAACTTCAAACTAAATTGTTTAATGAAATTAAAGGTAAAGCAATACTCTAATCTATTCTTTCTTCTCCTTACGAGCCCTTTTCCAGTTCTTATCTGTGTCTTCATCATCTGATAATTCCTTTACCAATAATGAACCCTTAGACGAGCGAATTGACACCTTTGAGGAAGAAGTTTCTCTCTTTTCAAGCTTTTTATCTATCCAAACTTTCTTTTCCTTCTCCACACGAATAGCTTTTATCTGCCCTTTACCCTCCATAGAACTTTTCTTTTTAGGCATGATAAGAGTCTTGAAAACAATTCCTAGACCTAGACGATCATTAGGTGGAGTTTTCTTGTCCCCAAGACGGTCTTTTATGCTACTCTTCTCAACACCCTTAAGATTTAATTTCCGAGCTTTATTCTTATCCTTTTGGTTTCGAGCAAGTAACCATTGTTTGTATTCCCGAGACAATGGAGGAGGAGCTCTATCAGACACAACATTCCACAATGGTCTCAAATACCAATAATCATCGAACCTCTCAACATTCTTTGAAAGAGAATATTTATGAGTACGACGATCATCACCAGCAGGAATGGTTTGTGCAAGACCATATTGTCTCATGACTCTAGAAGAAAAATAAAAAGTCAATTTTTATAAGCTTGGGATACAATGGAAAGATTGATTGTTGACTCCATTCATCTTATCAATCTTTCACCAAGGAACAAACCACTTGATGGAGAAATCGCGAGTCTGGAACATTTGGCTCCACTCCTGATTCCCCATCCTTGTAGAAAAGAGTTTCCTTCTCACAAAGTAATTTGGAGTGTATTTTTCAATATCATCAAGAGGATTAATAAATCCCATTCGCTCCATTAGCCAGATCTGCAAGCATGAAAATTAAACATTGTTACATTACAAAATTAAATATATTTTTATTTTTGTAATTAAAAGTATTGATTTTCTACCCATAATAATAAAGGAGATCCTCGAATTGGTGTTTTAGGATCCTTCTTCAATTCATCTAAGCTCATCATTGTTGTTGGGCTTTACGGTGTCCGACACCGCTCGAAAACAAAACCTGATAACCGGATTGCATGCATAATAATTACAACATAAATAAAAGCATGAAAAATAAAAATAAACATAAGAGAAGAGAGAGAAAGAATTCTCACCCTTGTAGCGTGCTTCGCTCAACCGCTGAGCTCGGTCTTGAAAGGTTCAAATTCCGCAAGGGCGAGAACCTACAACGGCTCACATCCTCGCTACCAAACCGTAACCGGTCCGTACCCCAATGCTTAGTCGAGACTAGACCAAAAATAACTTAGAGTTTACGAACAAAGGTTTTCTTGCTTTTGGAGATCCCTTAGAGTTCACCAACTCAAGTGAAAATCCCAGTACCCAATGATGGGTATTATAGGGAAGTCTCCTCAAGAATATCCATCGTCTTTCAATGTGGGATAGTTGGTAAGAAGGCAAAAATAAGATTTAATTTAATTCCAAATTAAATTAAAATGCCAAAAAAATCACCAAACGACAAGTGGCACAAGGAGAGCAAAGGGTTAGGTGACGAATAAAAGGGGAGGACCACCTTCCCCTTGCTCCCCAAGCAACCTAAAAAATCGGCCCCTCACACACGCCCTATCACAACACGCGGTGTTGGGCCATGCGCAACAAGGGACACCCAGCTGGTGGTCAGGTGCTCGGCTGGCTTGCCAGCATGGCTGCGTGTGCGTGCGGCCTAGCAAGCATGTCGTACATGCATGCGGGCTACTGCTAGGCACTGCTATCCTTCAGCGAGGCCCAGCAAGCCTCAGCTAGCTGCTGGCCTTGCTGGCACACCACGTATGCATGGCCTTGCTGCCGCGCCATGCATGCTAGACCTTGGTGGCCTTGCTGCCTCGCCATTCATGCTAGGCCTTGCATGTTAGCAGCCAAGTGTTGGCTTGCCGCAAGGCCTGCTAGCCCAGCTATGCCTTTCGGCTAGTGGCTATTGTTAGCCTAGCCCTCGCATGGCTAGGCCAATGCGAGGCTACGGCTTAGCGTTGAATATTATATTTTCACTTAATAGGTGTTTATTTATCCAAGACATGGCCTTGATACGCTATTTTGAATATTCTGAAATCGAAAGGACTCATTATTTAATTCTAAACCACAATTAAATAGTTTATGGAATAATTAGTAAAGTTTTATTCCACTATGAAACTTTCAAACGTTTCATCTTATGATAAATGGTTTTTCCAAATGTTTTAAGAGTAATTCTATTAACAAAACATTTATAGAAATCACACTCCTATCTAATATGCTTGATTTCTTTCATGCAATTGTGAATGTTGTGGTTCACTTATTGCATAGATTTAGTCACGATTACTTTGCAAAACTTAGCATCTTCATTATCAAAACTCTCATAATAAGATGATAAGTTTTGAGAGTGTTATGGATTATATGGGATTTAGGATTTATTGTCCAGGTGATGGCTCCCACTCATTTTCATGATTTGAGATCTTCAACTTGACAACCTACAATCATCAAAGTTCAACAACGAACTATCCATTGAACAACTTCCTTATTATTGCCTTTAAGGTAACAATGTTCTCAACATATATTTTAGTAAAGTTCCTAGTGATGTTTTTCTTGGATTTTAGTCCAACAGGTTCACAATGCTTTGGGATACCCTAATCATTGGTTATCATGGAAATTTTCCTTAAATTTCCGCACAGTGCACATGGATGCTAGTCCATGTTACCATTCTCAAGCAACGATGCATTTAAGCTCGTGCTTATAAATGGCTTCCTTGTTAAGGATCAGATCCTTGCTAAGGTTGTGCTCGCAACATCAATACTCAAATTATATTTATTTCCATGCATCAAGAACTCATCATTTTACTTAACCAAGTACTTTGGATGTTCTTGATCATAATCTAACGATCCATTGCTTAGATTCAAGTCAATTGGTATTTTATACTTGTCATGCTCTAAGCATGCAGGTCATGTGACGATTCTATATCGTAGAATACATGATCGATTCAATTGCAGAAATATTCTCAATTCCACCCCATTCATGTGACTTTTAGCTCATCCAGTTTCACTGAGTCTTGCTAAGTTGTTTGCTATATGATACGGTTAAAAGTCTCTGCTAAAGTATTTCTTGTTTGACTTAGTAGTTGCCTAGCTTGTACTTGGTTCAAACATTTACTTAGTTTTATACATATGGGTCGAAAACTATTCAAGTCCTTCATGTTTAACACGGTAAATTCCTTTACTCGTTCAAACATCTTATTAAGTCTATCCAATAGATCTTACTTCCCACTATGTACTAAGTATTGCCTTTAGCTTGGTCCATCATCGAATGCTTCTTAATTCCTACGTGCAATGGTTCTCCTAATCCACCAATGAATTTCTTAAGATTGCTTTCAAATCTAGTATTATTTAGATTTACAAAACCCTTAGACTATATCCGTAGTCTCTTCCAAAATCCCATTTTTAGGAAGGCGGTTTTGATATCTATTTTGCCATATTTCATATGCGCTATTTGGCTAGAATAATCACGAAAAGATTTAAGCATACCGATTAGTGAATAGGTTTTATTAAATCAACGCCGTGAATTTAATTGTAACATTTTCAACCAATCTAGCTATGTATGCATATACATTTCCATATTTGTTAGTTTCCTTCTTGAAAACTTATTTGCAATTGATGAGTCTTTACCCTTCATGCAAATTAATCAAGTTTCAATCATGGAGCCTTTTTCGAATTTTATATTATTCGGAATTTGGATTCGTCATAGCTAATTTACAAGACACTATTCCCTTACCATCCAATAGTAAATAGTATGCTTGTAAGTTTTAGGTTTATTTCTAACTTAATAGAAATTTATAGGATCCAATCCAAGTCTTTGGTGAATTCTATACCTATATGGGGTAATTGCATCAAACACTGAGTTTCAAGGTGCTTTTAAAGCCCTTTGATTATATTGATCTTACTCCAATACTTCTAAAGTTTTGTGAGTAATGAATTCTCTCTTAAGGAAATTGTAAAGTCCTTTGAGTATTCTTGATCAATTATTCTCATGAAGCCTTTGAGTATTCTTGATAAATTATCCTCATGAAACCCTTCCAAGATGAAGCCCTTCCAAGATTCTCAGTTCTAGTTTGTTGCTAATCTCAATGGTCATCGAGTTCATTTTCCTCCCACTTGTCGTTTTGAAAATGTGTTACTTTCCAGAAAGACACCACTTACAGAAACAAATACTATGTTCTCAATCCTTGTCGTTTGTTGCTAATGCCCGTAGTTGCTAATGCCCGAGTCTCACTTGAATGCTTACACATACTTGTCGTTTGTTGCTAATGCACGTAGTCTCACTTGAATGCTTACAAAGAGACATGAATATTGTCTTTGGGTAAAAGTTCGTTGTGAAACAAACAGTTAGCTCCCACTCGAGCTACCTTAGCCCTTATTGAGCCACTTAGCTCCCATTGAGCTAATGAACTCCCACTGAGCTAAGAGCCCTAAACATATACTTGAAAAGACGCTGGAAACTATTTCTATCCATAACTGAATATGGTGTCTTTTCTTAGCTTTGACATTTTATTTAGTGTAACATTAGTCATTTGTGAAAATCTTTAAAAACTTTATAGGAAGGGATGTGATCCATCATCAATCGAGGCATTTCCAAATGGCATCGAGGTCTCCGTCAAGACATACTATATTCTTTGTGGAGCTAATTATGAAATTCTAATTTCATAACCTTGATATGATCACTCTTGGCTCAAGCAAACATCGCTCGATCTAATCTAGACGTTTTGATATCTTGCCAAGTCGATTCTATACTTCACTGAACTTTTGAACTACTCAAGATCAAGTTTGTTCACATTTGATGAACATAGTCATATTCATTCAAATTCTTGTGAAAACGTTGAAATAATGGAATCCTCTTTAGTTTTCGGAGTCAATTGTTTATACCAAGCACAATAGCTCCTTTCTTTGTCGATTTCAACAAGTAAGACTTGCTTGCCTTAGAACGATTCTGAATCGATTAACTATCAAGAGTCTATCTGATAGAGCCTTGAGTACGTTCTTGTCGATGTGACATTGCTAAAGATGTTTGGAACACAAATCATGTGCATGACTTGAACCTTATGAGTTTTCATGTTAGAGAAATGTTTGTTTATAATCAAGCATCCTAGACTCATGGCTTAAACAACCATGCCATTCAAATAAAACCAACAACTATTGCTCTTTTACTTTGAATGTGAGTCTTTCCGTGTGTAAACGGATCGTTGCCTTAGCTTTAAAAGGTCTTTAAAAAAAGCAGATGACCTTACAACTGATGTAACATTACTTGAATCATTCCAAGCTTGTAAGTTAATAACTTAGCTTAACTTCAATGGTTTGAGATCACTTTAAAAGTGGAACACTCAATACTTGTGAAGATAATGAGTTGCTAAGTTTAACTATGATAACATGAACTCTTAGGTAGAATTAGAATCTCGAAACCCTTTTCTTTGTTTCTTGTTTCCTATATTTCTTATCATACATCATCTCATAACTTTTAAGAACCTTTTCTTTAAGTGTTTTGACCTTTATACTTTGTTAGGCATAATTAAACATCTAATGCGCCATAAAACAAAGTTCCATCTTTTCCTTTAATTCGTACTTGAATTACTACATCAATGAGTCCTACTTATTAGGGTATAAAGCGAAAAGATATGTTGGATGTCAACTATTGACAATTTGAGTTTTTCAACTCAATACTTCATGTTTATCAAAACTACCTAGTATTTTAAATACATGATGTCCAACCGTCCTTTCGGACTAAGCCATAAAAGTCTTTTATGAGAAGTTGGTTTTTATAAATGCCTTTTCTTTCTTGAGAACCATTCTCAAAAGATTTCCTTTTACCAATCATTGGAAACATTATAATTTGATTTAGAATACTACAATATAAGTGCAAGATAATAACATAATAATTTTGAAATTAAAGCATACATGCAAACTTTCAATCTTATTAACTGTTTTATCCACATATTTAAAATTTATCCCAATTGGCGAGAATAAAACGATTCCAAGACCCAAAAAATCAAAAAGTGATTAAGCATGCTTTCACTTGTCTTAACACTTAATATTTTAAGGTAAGAAATCTAATTGTTAATAGCTCTAAGCTACTCTTGGTTCGATAAAACGTCGCATCTAATGCTTTCTTGATGTTTATCTCCATTGTCACGACATCTAAAGACTCCTTATTGATATCATTGAGTTTAACCAAAACTAACGTGTATATGATGCCTTGCTTTGGCAAGCACACTAACATACCTTACTTCCCTAGGAAAGTAGTAATGCCTTGCTTTGGCATAGCCCATTACTATTCTCATTAGTTCCGTAAGTGTCATTTTGGAATGGCAGATTTAACTCAATATGCTTTGGGACTTAGGGTTTCTATGTTGGTTAATTGAAATGAACTAAATTAATCATTCAACATTCGAAACCCTAATCATGCATCTAACATCACAATTATATATAAGAAAAATATATATAGGGCATAAATAAAGATGCATTTTGGCAACTAGCATGACCCCTTGAAACTTGAATCTTCAAGGGCCTTCGTTGCATCTTCTTGGCTTCGTCTTCTTAGAAACGTCGTGTTCGAGACATCACCACCAATTATGCAACTACTAGAAAAGCTAGGACTAATCTAAATAATTTAAGTACAAAAATACTTAACGGCACGCATTCCGTATTTAGATTTACAAAAATACAAAACGGAACGCAGTCAGTATTTACTATCCTAGTCGAGCCCCACTAGTTTCCATATTGTAAAACCTGCATTAGAATATCTATTCCATTCATCCATTCACTAACGTGAATGACCCATGCAGTTTACAAATAATTAAAGCAACAATTCAAAACGAGCGCAAAACTAGTTACTAACTAAGGTGGTTAATCCAATTAACACGCCTAATTAAAACTCAATATCGATTAAGTGAATTAACGCAATATTAATAGCTCAAAATGATTAATGAAGCTCCCACTAAATTCCACATCTAACTTGATTAAAATTTGTCAAAATTATTTTGCAAGTGCCAAGGAAAACCAAGGCCTAGCCTCGTTTTAATTAAAACAAAAAAAAACACAAAACACAAAACACAAAATTAATAGCCCCTCAAACACCCAAGTGTCTAGCATCCAAGCCACGAGGCTCGGCTTGCTAGGCACCAAGCCTTGCCTGCCATGCGTGGGTGCTGCCCCGCAAAGGCATGGCAACATTAAGTCACGTGCTAGTAGCTGACAGCGTCGCATTCATGCATCACACTGGCCCAAGCACCATGCTTGCACGCACACACGTGCAAGCCGCGTAGGCCTTGCTGTTGTGCGAGCTGCACGCTGCCTAGCAGCGGCACTCCGCACCACACGCAAGCCATCTCCGCACCAAGTGGTGCTGCTCGCACACACTTGCGCACCAAGCACGGTGCACTCCCTGGGGAGCCACATGTGGGTTGCGCAACCCAACTAGCCGAGGGTTGTGCTCGAGGCTTGGTGCCTCGATTTACGTGCTTGTGCCTCAGAGTTTTATTCCGATTTTTTGTGTATGACCTTAAAATTAATTTTACATTTATATTAGAACTAATTTAAGCAATATTGAAAATAAAACAAGTCCAACTTAATTAATCTCAATGCACAAACCATAATTAATTCAAGAACAATTCTTAATTTTTGGCTTAACTTGATGCTACAAAAATTGAAGGCTATTCTCACAATTAATTTAACCAACATAAATTAATGATGAGATTTGACAAAAATAGTTGAATAAACAATCATTCATCTGACGAAAAATTTTATCCAACGCTCACTTATGCATATTTGAATATTGTAATCTTCCAATATGAAGAACAATAATTTTTCAAGCACAAGTATGAACATTTTAAGATTTTAATCAACTCAAAATGATTAAAACCAAAAATTTGTTCATTGTGGATTTTAGAAAGTTAGGATCGAACCAAATAAACAATTAAAAATTGAATCTTTAACATTGTAGGGGCTTCAAAAATACATTTTCACCATAAACATTCACACTCTAGGCAATTAATTTGCAAAAAAGTGAAATTGCAAGTTTATGTGAAAATAAGAGCTAACCAAATTAAGCACCAATTATGACTTCATAAACATGCTTAATTAGGGTCAAAATTGCAGAATATTAATGGTATAATCAAACACATGACCCAACAATTGCATGCCATAATTAATCAAGGTTTAAAGATTTAAAATTTTTCGTCAAAAACGAAAAACCCCTCGAAAAACCACTTTCTAGATGGATTTTGGCTTCTGGAAGGCCATTTTCAAACACTTTGTGGATAAAGAATGATTTAAAATGTCGATTCCACCCAAAATTCACGAATTTTGAGTCAAAATCGGAGTTTGTAAGCCAAAAATAACATAAATACGATTTCAATCCAATTAAAAACGAGCTCCTAATCTAATTAGAAAGCAAAACGAAAAATTTAAATCCATTTTAAATCACCTTAATTAATTTTTAGTTGTAAAAATTAAATGCAAGAGGCTCTTTTACCGCTGTTGGGTTTTACGGTGTCCGACACCTCGCGGAAACAAAACCCGATAACCGGATCGCATGCAAAATAATTACAACATAAATAAAAGCATGCAAAATAAACATAAACATAAGAGAAGAGAGAGAAATAATGTTCACCCTCGTAGCGTGCTTCACTCAACCGTTGAGCTCGGAATTGAAAGCTTCAAGTTCTGCAAGTGCGAGAACCTCCAATGGCTCACACCCTCGCTACCGAACCGTAACCGGTCCCTACCCCAAAGCTTAGTCGGGGCTAGACCAAAAATAACTTGGAGTTTACGAACAAAGGTTTTCTCACTTTCGGAGATCCCTTAGAGTTCACCAACTCAAGTGAAAATCCCAATACCCAATGATGGGTATTATAGGGAAGCATCCTCATGAATTTCCATCATCTTTCAATGTGGGATAGTTAGTAAAAAGGCAAAAATAAGATTTAAATTAATTCCAAATTAAATTAAAATGCCAAAACAATCACCAAAGGACAAGTGGCACAAGGAGAGCAAGGGGTTAGGTGAGGACCACAAGGGGAGGACCCCCTTCCCCTTGCTCCCCAAGCAACCCCGAAAACCAGCCCCTCACACACGCCCTATCACAACGAGCCAGTCGGTGCTTGGCCATGCGCACCAAGGCACACCCAACTGGTGGCCAAGTGCTCGACTGGCCTGCTAGCATGGCTGCGTGTGCATACGGCCTAGCAAGCATGCCGCATATGCATGTGGGCTGCTGCTGGGTGCTGCTGGACTTACTAGCCTTGCTGCCGCACCATGCATGCTAAGCCTTGCGTGCTAGCAGCCAAGTGCTGGATTTCGACAAGGCCTGCTATGCCTTGCGGCTGGTGGCTATGACTTAATAGGTGTTTATTTATCCAAGATATGGCCTTGATACCCTATTTTGAATATTCTCAAATCGAATGGACTCATTATTTAATTCTAAACCACAATTAAATAGTTTGTGGAATAATTAGTAAAATTTTATTCCACTATGAAAATTTCAAACGTTTCATCTTATGATAAATGGTTTTCCAAAATGTTTTAAGAGTAATTCTCTTAACAAAACATTTATTGAAACCACGGTTTTTTATTTGATTTCTAATAGGACTTGTACTCTTCCGCACATATCCACATCATATAAAATTTGATATTCTTCACCTTTCCCATCTTATCTCAAACTACTTACCATCATTTGTGATAATTTAAAAAACTCTTTGTTGATTTGGAATTTTCTTCTTTAGGAATTTCAAATTATTATAATGACACTCACTCATCTTCTTCTTACATTTTCTTTTTTTCATTTTTTGTTTTTAGGAGAAAGTTGGATACCCTCCATTATGATAAAAAAAATGACGGAATTTTTTTCACAAAATTTGTCACAAAATCAAACACTCGCACAGAGTACACTTATAGCACACAATCATACGCACATAAAATATATGTAAAAAATGTACATGCATGAATATATACAAAGTCTAAAAGAGTACACAAGAGAGTCAATGAATATACATAAGTGTCAATACATGAGAGTCAATAATATGTATAAACATGAGCAAAGTCCTATAGTCCAAAATACAGATGCAGGTACACTACGTCCCTAGCGGGCAAGGCTCTCCAGAAATACCCATGAACTCATTCCATACCCGAGTCCGTGGAGTCGTCTTCTTGCTAGAACTAGCACCGCCCGTCGTGGGGATCACGAGCGTAAGACCGCTCCACTGATTGAACTGCGGACCGCCAAGGGGTTCATACTGGTAAAAAACTCCCACCAGCAAACGGAGGAGGTACAAACAGCTAAGAAGATGAACCGGCCCCAAGTGTCCCACCAGCAAACGAAGGAGGAAGCATGAAAGGTTGAGATGATGAACCAGCTCCAAATAACCCAGGACTGAATCCCAAGACGATGTGCGGACGCACATTAGAGGACCAAAACCTAGCAGATACACATCAATTGGAGAAGGCTCGAGGACTGAGCTTGTCTAATCACTATCCCTTGCCTGGACAGCGGTCTCCTGCCGATCCAGAACCTTAGAAGAAGTCCGACGGCGTCTCGCTCCCGCCTCCCTCGAGACGTCATGCCTCAGGCGAGTGCGTGATCGACCCCTCGGCTGAAACAAACACAAAGAAATATAATTTAGTCAATAGGCAAATAAATAAATACATAAGAATGCACAAGTACTGTCATACCGCCTGAATGTCATCTTGATCTTTGTAGGACATCTGATTACTCCACCTTGCCAGCTGGTACTTGCAGGGTTCGACTACAACTGCTAGCCTCATCACGGTTTCTTGTGAAAACTGCAACAACGAGTAAGCTCAAAGAACATACACATATATAAACCGAGAGGAGGATGTAAACTCACCGAACGCATCGAGCGAGGGATATATCGCCTTACCAGCTGCCACTCCTCAGGAGTTGGAGGGATCAACTCTTCAACAGGACCATGCGTCCCCTGATACTAGATAACTAGTCCTAGGGGCTCGAAATCCACCATATCCATCTCCCCCTACAAATAATCAATGCACCTAGGGCTACTAAAAAGACATAAAAGATCAATAATGATAAACAAACCTCGTCGTAATAGGGAGGTGGAGCCAACCGCGGGATCAACACCTCCTCATAATCCCCGTCAATTAGGTTAAGCCCCTAAAATCCCATAGACAAGACACCCTCACGAGCATACTCCATGAGCATCTCCTAGTTCATCATCAAAGCAGGCGAATCCTCAGGAACTAACGGGAAGTTGGAAGAGTGCTGCCTCGCCACTCTCTCGCACAGGTACCCCACAGGGTGGGCAATACCCCAGAAGATGCGCTTCTACGTCGTCATCTAAAACGTCAGTGGCAACTCGCCCAAACCAAACCATGGGCGATACCAAACTTCAGGACGCTGAAATTGAAAAGACATGTCAGGATCTGTGACAATCAAAGAAAAAATGTGAAGTAAAAGATGTTCGTACCCCAAGAATGGCAGCTCGAACGGCGACTGTAGTAGATGCGGAACCAACTAAGCGACCGCGCCAGTTGGCGGCAATCAGGAACGCCCTAGTCTTAGGCCTCCTCGGGGCTAGAGAAGGGAAGTACCTGTAGAACCAAACCTACGGCCTTCCAAAGACCTCTAAGAATGCGAATGATGAAAATCAAGCGGAAATCAAAGGATTAGAGAAAGAAATACCTCTACGGCCTTCCAAAGACCTAAGACATTGACCTCTATGATTCCGCTCTACTGACGGCATCCTTATCGCAGACTCAGAAGCAGGTCACCATAGCCAACGGTAGCCCAGTCATATGTGCCAACCAAGGATAGATCGCGCAGAGCTCCCAGGTAACACAGCAAAGAACAACTCCCTTAGTCAGAAGATATAGTCCTCGACAGAAGGATGAGGACAAAGATCTGGACTCTCTTCTCTGGAGTAGTCCTTCGATAGTCGAAACCCTCAACCAAAAGAGAAGAACGAACCAACCTCATACTAGTCTTCTCAACCTCGCATCAGCCTGGACCTTGTGAATAATAGTACCCAGAAGTTCCTCGACCTCGGGGGACATCAGCTGTAACATCTCAGTCATAGCAACTGAGGAGAATCTGAACTCAACTCCGCTGATGATTGAAAAGTTGAGTGGGGTGATGGTCATCTCACCCCATGGAAAATGGAAAGAGTTCGTGGTATCCCAGAAAAACTCTAGGAGACTCCGAATGATAAAAGTGCTCTCCTTGAAAGTCGGAAAGCCTCTACAACATGCATCAGAGGAGTCAACCCATAACACTCCCAAAGCACCCTAGTCGCATCATTTTGGGTAATGCGCCGATGCAAGCTGAGGATGATCTCGTTGCCCAAACTGTAACGACGCAAGCCCTCCTCAAAAAGACCCGAAAAGACCAAGTGAGAAATGTGGTGGGTTGGCTTGAAAGCCAATGTACGCTCATCCCAAGGAGGAGGGGTCCACCCTGGTGTGCGACTAGTGGAAGCACAGCCCTCACCTCTCTTATTCTCCTCCCGAATAGGAGAATCCTCTCGTTGTGTGGACCGACGCGAGAGCGTGAACCAGAACCCCGAACGCGATGAGGCATGATATTTTATTCCAGAAACAATAAATCAATACTTAAGAAATGTCCAAGTTTTCTTAGCCGCATGATACTATGTTCTTTGAAACAGAGCAACAAATATGCAAAACAGAGCATGATTCCAAATTGCACAAAAACAACAAATTTGCATACCAAGATATTTTTTGCAAATCTACAACAATTACTACAACATTTTAAGAGAAAAGAAGCAAGAAAAACAAGCAAGATAAAGCAGCATTGCATTCACGAACAAGGAGTGTTCAAAAATGGTGAAATGCTCATTTTTCCACCAAATCAAGCAAAATTAGTCTCAAAATGCTCATAAAATAACATACATTCATATATAAGTAAATTCATGATAAGAATTTCAACAAAAATCATCACAAACAAAATATCCTAATTCGATTTTTTAAGGTTTCTAAGCGAAATTTTGCCAATTTCAACAAAATATTGAAGATAATTTAAGAAAACTTACATGGATTGGCGTAAGGAATTGAAAATGAGAACTTTTGCAACAAATTTAAGGTGATTTGATAGAGAAACAAGCAAAAACAGGAAAAGTAGCAATGGGAAAATGAAATAGGAAAAATGAGGTAGAAAGAGTTTAAAAACTCTGAACTCGATTCCAACGCAGCGCGACAGATCCATCACGGTGCGATAAAAATGACGCGTCGCGTTAGATCTGTCGCTGCGCGATAAAAGCTAACATGGCACGTCAGTCTTGAGATCTTGCAGAACGATTTATTAGAAGATAATTTGAGCTTCTTGATGAGCAATTTGCCTTCCTAAAGCATCGTGATGAGCAATTCATTCTTCTTTAAGCCTCGTGATGAGCAGGCTCCTAAGAAATTTTGATTTGATTGGTGATCGGCCCGATTACGATCATATTGAGAAGTGATCGGCCCAATTACGATCACATTGCGTAGTGATCAACCCGATTATGATTACATTGAATAGTGATTGGCCCGATTACGATCACATTAAGTAGTGATCGGCTCGATTACGACCACATTGAGAAGTGACCGGCCCGATTACGATCACAATGAAAAGTGATCGTCCGATTACAATCATGATTTCCAAAGATGGTTCAATAGGACTCTCAAGGCGAGATATAACCATTGGAAGAGGATTTTTACGGAAATCAATTTGAGCTTGGTAAAATCTTGAAGAGAAAGGTTTTATGATAGGTTTTCAAAGGCACGAGAAACTGTCACTTCTAAGGCATGAAGATGAGAAGATGACACAAGACGAAGTAGTCTTTGACAGCACTCCCTAAGAATGAGGAGGTTGTCACCTAATTTGAGAAGATGGTTCAAGGCGAAGCGCTCTTCGACAGTGCTCCCTGAGAATGTGGAGGTTGTAAAAAATGAGATCGAATTGACAAGATGTCACCTAGAGACGTGTAATTGATTATTCATTTTATATAGAGATTTACCCCCGTCCCTTAGTCATATTTAGGAGTATTGTTGGCTCTCTGGAGCCACTTTTATTACTAATAAGCGTTTTCTAGTGTTTTCGTAGTTTTGGTATTGTTTTATAGGAAATTGCGGATTTGAAGAATTTTCTCGGACTTATTTGAGCCACTACGAGCATTGGAGTGGGATCGCATTATTATGACCATATTCCGTAGCCCAAGACCGCGTTGGAGCAATCAAACCGGTGATTAAGGGCTCGATAGTTGAGAAGAGTTCGAGGCAATGGACTAAGTGTTAAGGACCCGAAGAGGAAATGCGAATTGGGCCAAGAAAATAGCCCAATTGAAGAAGTCTTAGTTTACCGGATGCTCGCCCGACCGGGTAAGCCCTCGCCCTAAGGCGCGCCCGTCCGGGCGAGGCACATAGAAAGAAGGCGCCCTTCGCCCTGTCTCGCGCCCGACCGGGCGCGAGTGAAGAAGATACTAGCAAAAAGGCGGGCCTGACCGGGCGCGTGTTTCTTAGAGGAATTTCAGCAATTTACTTTGTTTTTTATTTGGTATTTTTAAGGTTAAGTATAAATACGTTTTCAGGAAGTGACGAGGACGTGTTGTTTTTCATTAGTAAAAATTCCAGATTTTTGTTTTAAGCTTGGGTTAATACTCTTGTTTTCTCCCTACACTTTTGATTTATACAATTCATCATTTCCATTTATTTTGGTAATGATTTCTTCCCCTTTTATTTACAGTAATTTAAATTCTTTGATTAATTATGTCTTGTTTAATTATTTTTCTTAGTTTAGATTTAAATATGTATGAGTAGTTTTAATTCTAGGGTTGTGGGGATCCATAAATAATATGAAGGGGTAGTTTATTATTTTTTATTGTCAATGCTTGATTGATGATTTCCTATTGATTGGTTTAATGCTATGAAATTAGATCTGGCCAGATTGAATTGTATGAGGTATGCAATATTAATTCGAGATTCGAGAGATGAGAATTGATGTTTAGGCTTAGTTTCAATAGGCAGGTTAATTTATAAATGGTTAAGTCAAGATTCGAGAGATGCAATTTAATGTCTATAGATTAATTCTGTGATTATAATACGTAGCGAAAGCCCTTTATGATCTGGTTGATTTATGCATTGATGATTGATTATTGTGTTTTACCCTGGAATATTATTTATTGGTGAACCTTTACCCTAGGCTTTGATTTATTGATTTCTCCCTTATTTAATTTGCTTTACTTTAATTATTTTCCCCTAATTTAATTTTCACATAACAATGATTCGGTTACTTAATAGTTTAAATTATATTAATTATTTAGGAATAGAAAGACTTTTTTCCCTGTGGATTCGACCCTACTTCCCTATCTACTTTAGTTAGAGGACTTAGGTAATTCTTTTGATTAGGTGATACGACTTTAGCCTGTCAAAATTTGGCGTCGTTGCCGAGGAAACTGTTTTATTTTTATTCCTAATTTTTTCTGTAGTCTAGATTATTTTCTTTCGTCTTAGAGAACACAAGTTCTTTGAGACAGTTTCTCATATCTGTTTGTTTAGTTCTGTGTTTATGCCCAGGAGTTCTAGATCAAGTTACATTCCATTTGATCCTGGAATCGAACGTTTATTTCATAGACAGAAGAACCTTTTTAAACAGGTACGAGCTACTTCCGAAGGCGATACACCTTTGGAACCCCCATCTGATTCTAGTGACGTAGAAGTTTCTTCAAAAGCAGAATCAATGATGGCTCAACCACCTCGCAAGCTCAACGATTATTTGCAGCCGTCCCTGGCAAATTTTCCACACCTTGCTCCTACACCCAATCTCGAGGGATTACAATTCGAGATTAAACCCCAGTTTATTACCGTGATCGAAAGGAAGCAATTTAGCGGAGCTAAGGGTGAAGATCCAAATCTTCACATCTTGGAATTTTTCCAATATTGCAATACTATTAGGCAAGCCAAGGTCACGCAGGACCAAATCAGGGAGATTCTTTTTCCCTTTCCTTTTATGTGGTAAAGCTAAATTTTGGTACAATGGTTTTAATAGAATTGCACTTGGTATTACTAACTGGGATACTCTTGCTTTGAATTTCTATAATAAATATTACCCTGCAAAGAGGACAGCTTTATTAAGGAGTTCAATCTAAAATTTTGCCCAAGAAGCTGATGAAAGTCTATATGAAGCTTGGGAAAGATTTAAGGATTTGCAGAGAGAATGTCCCCATCATGGATTAGTGCAGTGGCAGATAATCCAAGCATTCTACAACGAGCTTGGAAATGCATCTAGATCAGTTCTTGACTTAGCAGCCAATGGAAGATTTATGAATCTCCAAGTAGATCTAGCAGGAACAGTTATTGAAGAGATGGCAATTCATAATTCCCAATACGGGAACCCTAGAGGTTTTGCAAACAAGGGGAAACATAATGTCGATTACGTATCCTTTGTGAAAGCTCAATTAACCTCTATTTGCCAAAAATTAGATAACATTAGTACTGCTATTCCTACTTCCGTAACTAATATTTCTGTTATCAATAATACTAACGATGCTTTCTGTGAAAATTGTGGAATTGTAGGTCATTGGGAACAAGATTGTAGGAGTTCCATGGAACAGGTTAATGCCTTCCAAACCTATAGGCAAAATAACTCATACTCCAACACTTAAAATCCTGGTCTCCGGAACCATCCAAATCTTTCTTACCAGAGTACCAATGTTCAAAACCCTCCACCTCCACAACAACCACAACAACAAGCACCACAACAAAAATATTATCAACCACCCAAACAAAGGACCCAACTACAAACTCCACCTCCATCTACTAACCCTACCTTGTCATAAATTAAAACTATGTTGGCTAGTATGCAAAAGCACATGCAGAGTAGGGATGCACAAATTGATTCAATCTTAGCTCACAATAAAATCATGGATAATCAAATTGGGCAACTTTCCTCTACTCTACAAACTCACCAGCAGGGAGCCCTACCATCGCAACCAGTACAACCTATAGATCATGCAAATGCAATTACTCTAAGGAGTGGTTCACACTGTTATGGGCCTCCTATGCCCAAGGATGATGAACTTGTTTTAACAAAAATTGCTAATTCCGATTTTGTTATACCAAATGATTTTGTTACTGACCTTGCAGGGCTACAAGGTAAAAGTAACATTTTTGATGATACATTGCAGGGTACAACTCCCAAGAAAATTACAACTCAAGACAAGAGTGGAGATGTACAGAAACCAGTTATCAAACTACCATTCCCTAATAGACAATTGAACACTAAGTTGGATAAGTAGTTTGGTAAGTTTCTAGAGGTTTTGAAAAACTTGCAGGTAACAGCTCCTTTCAAAGAGTTAATTACACAAGTTCTTGCATATGCTAAATTTATGAAAGATATTTTGACTAGGAAGAGAGCCTTTAATGAGGTAGAGACTATATCTTTTATAGAGGAATGTAGTGCTTTATTACAAAATAAATCTCCACCTAAATTAAAGGATCCTGGTAGTTTTTATATTCCCTTTCATATTGGAAATGTCTTCGTTGATAAAGCATTATGTGATTTGGGTGCTAGTGTTAGTGTTATGCCATCGTTTGTGTGTTCAAAGCTTAATATGGGTGATTTAAAAGTTACTAACATCACTTTGCAAATGGCAGACCGTTCTGTTATATACCCTTTAGGTATTCTAGAGGATGTCCCTGTTAGAGTTGTTAAATTTTTTATCCTTGTTGATTTTGTTGTTTTAGACATGGCTGAGGATACACAAATTCCAATAATATTAGGTAGACCTTTCCTCCACACTGCAGGAGCCATTATTGATGTAAAAAATGGAAAACTAACTCTATCTGTCGGAGATGATAATATCACTTTTAATTTAGGGAAGGTTTTGAAAGGTCCTATGTTAGAGGAAAATTGTTGTAGTATTGATGTGATTGATGTTATTTGTGAAGATAACTTACCACAGTTCCTTGCGAGGGATCCCTTGGAGGAAGTACTTTGTGGTGATTTTACTACATATGATGCTTGTATTTGGAGCAGTGAGGTGGATGCTATAGAGAAGGCTCTCGCACTTAAAGAACTTGACCCTAAGGAGAACAAGAAGGTAGTAAAATTAGTTCAGGAATCAAAACCTGCAGAGGTTAAGAAACCTGAACTAAAACCTCTCCCTTCTCATTTAAAATATGTATTTCTTGATGAGCAGGAATTACACCCTGTGATCATTAGTACTGCACTTGATGACCCACAAACTTCCCAACTTCTTAAGGTTCTTCAAACCCACAAAAAGGCAATTGGGTACAGTATTGATGATCTCAAGGGTATTAGTCTTGATTTTTGTATGCACAAGATACACTTAAAGGATAATCACAGGCCATGTATTCAACCCCGGTGAAGGTTGAATCCTAACATGCAGCAAGTAGTTAATAAAGAGGTTATAAAATTACTTTATGCAGGTATTATCTATACTATTTCTTACTCAAAGTGGGTGAGTCCTGTACAGGTAGTTCCTAAAAGGGTTGGATGACTGTGATTAAAAATGATAACAATGAATTGATTCCCACTAGAACTGTAATAGGGTGGCATATGTGCATTGATTATCGTAGATCAAATATTACCACCAAGAAAGATCACTTCCCTCTCCCTTTTTATTGATCAAATGTTAGAAAGGTTAGCTAATCATAAATTCTTTTGCTATCTAGATGGGTACTCGGGATTTTTCTAAATTCAGATTCACCCTGAAGATCATGAAAAGACCACATTAACATGCCCTTATGGTACTTTTTCATATCAAAGGATGCCCTTTGGTCTATGTAATTCCCCCGCTACTTTTGAACGTTGCATGATGAGTATCTTTTCTGAGTTCATAGAGTCTATCATGGAAGTCTTTATGGATAATTTTAGTGTGTATGGGTCTTCATTTGATGCATGTCTAACTAATCTCACTAAAATTCTAAAAATATGTGAAGAATGCAATTTGGTCCTAAAATGGGAAAAATGTCACTTTATGGTCATAGAAGGAGTAGTTCTTGGTCATATTGTATCTGACAAGGGTATACAAGTAGATAAAGATAAGGTTTCTGTGATTGAGCAATTGCCTCCATCGGTTAATGTTAAGGGGGTTAGAAGTATCTTAGGTCATGCGGGGTTTTATCGTCATTTTATCAAAGATTTTTCTAAACTTGCTAAACCACTAACTTAGCTTTTACTCAAGGATGCCCCATTTAAATTTACTGACAAGTGTCTTGAGGCTTTTAACAGGATTAAGCAAGCTTTGATATCAACACCTATCATATGTGCACCCGATTGGAATCTTCCTTTAGAGATTATGTGTGATGCCAGTGATTTTGCAGTAGGAGTCGTGCTAGGACAAAGAAAGAACAAAGTTTTTCATGCTATTTATTATGCACGTAAAACTTTGGTTGAAGCCCAAGTTAATTATGCTACCACGGAGAAGGAACTTCTCGCTGTGATATATGCTATCGAAAAATTTAGATCATATCTAGTTGGTTCTAAAATTGTTGTTTTTACTGACCATGCAGCCTTGAAATATCTAATAGCCAAGCCGGAAACAAAGCCTAGACTCCTCCGTTGGGTTCTCTTGCTCCAAGATTTTAATGTGGAAATTAAAGATAAAAAGGGAGCAGAGAATGTTGTTGCAGATCACTTGTCGAAGATCAAGTATGATGAGGGTAAGGATTCTCTTCCTATAGATGATTCTTTCCCCGATGACCATTTTTTTACAGTTGTAGAGCAACACCCTTGGTATGCCGATTATGCTAATTATTTGGTGGGCGGTACTCTACCTCCTGATTTGTCCTACCAACAGAAAAAGAGGTTCCTTTATGATGTTAAACATTATTTTTGGGATGATCCTTTTTTGTTTCGTGAGTGTGCAGATGGACTATTTAGCAGGCGTGTTCCCGAATGGGAAGTCCACGGTTTAATTAAAAGATGTCATAGCTCACCATAGGGTGGACATCATGGTCCCACCAAGACAGTTGCAAAGATCAATGAGTCGGGTTTCTATTGGCCCACCATGTTTAAGGATTCTCACTCCTTTGTTCAAGCTTGTGACTCTTGCCAGAGGACTGCAACATCTCGCGGCGGCATGAGATGCCTCAAACTGGTATTTTGGAAGTTGAAATTTTTTATGTTTGGGGTGTTGATTAAATGGGACCTTTTCCCTCTTCAAAAGGGAATCGCTATATCCTTGTCACCGTTAACTATGTATCCAAGTGGGTTGAAGCCATTGCCACACCTACCAATGATGCCAAGGTGGTCCATAAGCTTTTTAAGAAAACCATTTTTCCTAGATTTGGAGTCCCTAAAGTCGTTATTAGTGATGGAGGATCTCACTTTCATGAAAGGAAGTTAGATACCCTTCTCAAGAAGTATGGTGTTTACCATAGGACGGGTTTAGCTTACCATCCCCAAACTAGTGGCCAAGTTGAGGTTTCTAACCATGAGGTTAAGGCTATTCTAGAGAAGGTGGTAGCAAAGTTTAGGAAGGAGCGATAAGTTAGATGACACTCTTTGGGCATATAGAACTACATTTAAGACCCCCATTGGTACTTCCCCCTACAGACTTGTGTATGGGAAAGCATGTCACCTCCCAGTGGAATTGGAGTATAAGGCTTATTGGGAAATTAAAGAGCTCAATTTGGATGCTAAGTTAGCGGGAGAGAAGAGGCTACTACAACTTAACCAACTAGATGAGTTTAGGTTGATGGCTTATGATAGTGCACGTGTCTACAAGGAGAAGACCAAGCAATGGCATGACAAGATGATCCTTCCAAGAGAATTCAAATAGGGTGATAAGGTTTTGTTGTTCAATTCTAGACTTAAACTGTTCTCAGGAAAGTTAAAGTCAAGGTGGTCGGGCCCTTTCACTGTTAAAAGGGCAAACAAATTCGGTTCTGTGGAGTTATATGATGAACATGGTGATGATTTTAAGGTAAATGGCTAAAGATTGAAATTAAACCATGAAGGGGCTACGATTGGTGCAGTTGAATTACTTCACCTAATCGATTCCATCTCATCTTGATCGACATATGGTAAGAAGGTCGTACGAGACCTAGATAAACCAGCACTTTGCGGGAGGCAACCTGTATTTTTCTTGCTTTTTAGAATAATTTTTCCCTTATTTTTGTCTTTTGAGAGGAAGAGAGGAGGAATTTAATGTGTTTTAGAGTATTTTGTACGGGTTGGAGAAAAAGAGTTAGCCAAATTTTGAAGAAAAGAAGAGAAATTGGACTCATAATTCTATAGTGTACCCGACCAGGCGAGCACCCGCTCGACCAGGCGCGACAGGAAGTACGTACACGAGAAATATCGCCCGACCGGGCGAGATGGCGCCCGCCGGGCACGAGAGGAAGAAGGATTTTGGCCTACAAATCGCCCGACCTAGCAAACATTCGCCCGACCGGGCTCGAGAACAAAGATCCAAAATTAGTCAATTTCGCCTGACCGGGCGCGAGAGGAAGCCAAATTAAAGTCTTAGGCTCGCCCGATCGAGCGCGAGCCCAGCAAATTTTAATTCGCCAGTTCGCCCGACCTGGCGCGCCTATATTTTCCTCCGTGAGTTTTTCTTCTTTCTCCTTTCTTCTTCTTTCTTTCTTCTTTCTTTCTCTTTCCTCCATAGTTTCTCTCTCTAAAATTCAAATTTCTCTACCTTCTCTCTAAGATCTCTCCTCCAATTCTCACTCAAATTTGAACTTTTTACATATTCCTTTTCGTCTCTTCACCCTCTTTATTTCTATCCTAATTTTGTTTGTTTTTTAAACAAAAAAATATGTAGTCATATTTTTAAGATGTTTGGAAAGAGGGTAAGAACACAAGGGGGAGATGGTTCGAGTGCACCGGTTGACCCGGAGCTACAACTACCTCAGTGGTCGACGATCAAGATTACAACTTTGCAACAACGTGAATGGCTCATCAACCTCTACGAACGGGAGGTAAATCCTTCTCGGTGCTTACACCGAGACACCCTTCAATCTCTAGGTTTATATGAGCATGTTAGACGTTTTATGAATGATACTGGCATGCGAAAGTTTGTACATATGCATTATCCCACATATGGGGAATTAACATGCGAATTTTTATCCTCTTTAAATGTGGTTTAATCAAATAATGGCCCTAATTTGCATTTCCGGGTGAATAATAGAAATGTTAGTTTAACTTATGTGGAATTTGCAAATCTATTTGAACTTGATCCACTTCCCCCCACCCAATGGCATGAAGATTATTAGGCCGATGATATATATCTTGCTTTGTCGGGCAAACCTTGCCCAAACTCACAACATGCTAGCGCACTTCCTTTCCACCACCTCGTCCCTAAAATCTTCCAAATATTTTTGGGGACTTGTTTCCTAGCTCGTCATGAACCTCACAACACCTAAACTAACAAGCTAGCTATCCTAGGACATTATGTTTATGGGATGGGAAATTGAATATTGTTAGATATATCATTACCCATTTGAGTAGGCACGCCCAATTCCTGTAGTAACAATGTCAAGACCCCTATCCATTGTGGCGGCCTAATCACTAGGATAACGATTAAGAAGGCGGAGTTTAATGAGTCTAGATACGAGGGGTTGACCAATTGTGGGGGGATACTCTTATGAACCTGCCGTACTTTCAATGTTTGAACTGGTTTAAGCCTAACCGTAGCAAAGTCCTAGAGTGGCATGTTAGGGTTGGGAAGGATTACACACCCGTTTTCCCTCTTCCTAACCCCGAGCTGACTACCTTTCCCCCTGGGCAAGATTCTTACACTTATGATATTTTACTTGCCCATGCCCAGGGCAGGGCACAGCCCCGACCACGTGCACCATCACCACCATAGCTACACCCTAAGATACCACTACCAACACCCCATGTGCCTCAGCCACCCCCGCACTAGCCTAGGCAAGACCCCAAGACTATTTGGGACCTACAGAGTATAGGTAGGATAGAGGAGACTCAGGGGGAGCTTAGGGCACAGGTAAGTGACATTATAAGGCTAGTTGGTTCCCTTAACCAGAGGATGGGATATGTTGAGCAGAACACGGGTAGGGGACTTTATCCCATGTACGACGACTATGCTCGTCGTGGTGCTATTCCTGCTGACTCCTTTACCCTGGCTGGTTCCATCCACCACCCCAGGGATACGTGGATCCCGACTCCCATGGTATTTACACTGACTACTCTTCATTCTCTGGCTACGGCCAAGACTTTCCTTTTGGGGGGATGGGGGGTAATGTTAACCCTAATTATTTTGGTGGGAGTTCTTCTGGTGGTGCAGGTGGCAGTGGAGGTGGTTTTGGTGCGATGAATGAGGATGGTGGTGATTAGCCATGATGCGGCTAATTCTTGAGTTAATGAGGACATTGTCTTATTTTGGCTTGGGGGAGATTTTTGGATGTAGGTATCTTTCTTTTCTGTCTCTTTGCTTTTTTTGGTGAATTTAGTATAGTTTTTATTGCTTTCTAGTGTAGATTTTATTGCTTTGAAAAAATACAAAAAAAAATACGATCCAGTGAATGATAAATCATGCTTCCTTGTGCCCCTTTCATGAAATTTGTTTTGATTCTTGGTATATGATGATGAGTATTGTGGATAGGTTAGCTATGATTTGATGTTTGATTGCTTGGATGTCTTAACATGAGTCAGTTTTGCCCAACTACTTGTGAATATAGTGCTTAACTAGTTAATTTGGTTAGGAATGTGTGTTAGTTCCTGGTATGTCAATGAAATTGAGTATTGGTTTGCAACTTTGAGTAATGTTTGTATGACTCATTATTATGTACATTGAGGAGGACGAAGGCATTTGTTCTTTTAGGTGGCCTTCAGATAATATTAGATACATATGTTCCCTTCTTGCTACCCATGTTGTTGCTTGTGCCCTTTTATTGTTTATTTAACCACATTACAAGCCTATTTAAGCCCTATTGGTTAATAGTCCCAAGCTTGGCTTGGAGAAACTAATAGTGAGTGAGGTGAAATTAGTTGTTTATCAATGCAAAGAATGATTTGATATATTTCGAGTCGACTACTAGGTTGAGCGTATGTCTTTTAAACACACGAGTATTGTGAGTTTGGGAGGGCATTGTTCACATTAAAGGGGTTGGATAGAGAGTGATCGGATACATTTTCATATCCGCCACATAAAAGAGTGAAGAGTGCGTGAGCACTAGTCTTGAATTCCATATACACTTGTGGTTTGCTCTATTTGACAATTGTTACGAAGGTTGAGTAGTTGGATGGATTTGATTGGTTGACTTTGATGCATATTTGTTAGATTTGCCTAGAATTGGTTATGCTTGGTTTTAATTGATTTTTTGGGGTGAAGTATGTTTTATTTGTTCATTGATGAGCTCTTTGCTTTGGGACAAGCAAAGGTTTGGCTTGGGGGAGTTTGATATGTTCATTTTATATAGAGATTTACCCCCATCCCTTGGTCATATTTAGGAGTATTGTTGGCTCTTTGGAGCCACTTTTATTACTAATAAGCGTTTTCTAGTGTTTCCGTAGTTTTGGTAATGTTTTATAGGAAATTGCGGATTTGAAGCATTTTCTCGGACTTATTTGAGCCACTACGACCATTGGAGTGGGATCGCATTATTATGACCATATTCCGTAGCCCAAGATCGCGTTGGAGCAATCAAACCGGTGATTAAGGGCTTGGTAGTTAAGAAGAGTTCGAGGCAATGGACTAAGTGTTAAGGACCCGAAGAGGAAATGCAAATTAGGCCAAGAAAATAGCCCAATTGAAGAAGTCTTAGTTGCCCGGATGCTCGCCCGACTGGGTAAGCCCTCGCCCTGAGGCGCGGCCGACCGGGCGCGAGTGAAGAAGATACCAGCAAAAAGGCGGGCCCGGCCGAGCAAAGCTCCGCCCGACCGGGCGCGTGTTTCTTAGAGGAATTTCGGCAATTTACTTTGTTTTTTATTTAGGATTTTTAAGCTTAAGTATAAATACGTTTTTGGGAAGTGACGAGGACGTGTTGTTTTTCATTAGTAAAAATTCCATATTTTGGTTTTTAGCTTGGGTTAATACTCTTGTTTTCTCCCTACACTTTTGATTTATACAATTCATCATTTCCGTTTATTTTGGTAACGATTTCTTCCCCTTTTATTTTCAGTAATTTAATTGTTTTGATTAATTATGTCTTGATTAATTGTTTTTCTTAGTTTAGATTTAAATATGTGTGAGTAGTTTTAATTCTAGGGTTGTGGGGATCCATAAATAATATGAAGGGGTAGTTTATTATTGTTGATTGTCAATGCTTGATTGATTTCTTATTGATTGATTTAACGCTATGCAATTAGATTTGGCCAGATTTAATTGTATGAGGTATGCAATATTAATTCGAGATTCGAGAGATGAGAATTGATGTTTAGGCTTAGTTTCAATAGGCAGATTAATTTATAAAAGGTTAAGTCAAGATTCGAAAGATGCGATTTAATACCGACAGATTAATTCTGTGATTATAATACGTAGCGAAAGCCTTTTATGATCTGGTTAATTTATGCATAGATGATTAATTAAAGTGTTTTACCCTAGAATATTATTTATTGGTAAACCTTTACCCTAGGCTTTGATTTATTGATTTCTCCCTTATTTAATTTGCTTTACTTTAATTATTTTCCCCTAGTTTAATATTCACATAACAACGATTCGTTTACTTAATAGTTTAGATTATATTAATTATTTAAGAATAGGAAGACTTGTCTCCCTGTGGATTCGACCCTACTTCCCTATCTACTTTAGTTCGAGGACTTAGGTAATTCTTTTGATTAGGTGATAGGACTTTAGCCTATCAGTAATTGGCGATGTCAAATACGCGTTTCTTTCCTTATAACTCCTTTATTTGTAAAACTGACGTGTTCTGACGGTATTGGCATTAGAAGAAAGATTTAGGATTGCAGAACTGTTGGGTTTCGTAGCGTCCAACACTACGCAAAAGTGAAACCCGCCCAAGACCCGCCCACTAATTAAAGCAACTAAACATGCAATCACATAATTAACAACATAAGAGAGAGAGAGAGAAAAGACATTATTACCCTGACGCGTGCTTCGCTCGATTCACGAGCTCTTACTTACAAGCTTGAGCCACGCAAGTGCAACGGCCTCCTACGGCTCGCACCCTCGACCCGACCTGACCCGAGCGGTCTTAATCCCGAAGGTTAGTTGGGACTTGACCAAATAAAACTAGATTATTACGAACTTAAAGGTTTTCTCACTATTGATGAGATGCCTTATTGAGTTCAACTCAAGTAAGTGTTCCCAAACCCAAAACTTCGGTATTTATAGGGAAGGGAGCCTTGATCTCCCTTCTCCCATCAATGTGGGAGATTTGCATTTCCCTCTATTTTATTTTAATCAAAAACAAAATAAAAATGCAACGCAATCAACAAGCTCCAAGTGTCACATGGAGGGAGAGAGTAGGTGAGGACCATTCAGGGGGGGACCAAATCCCCTTGCTCACCAAGCAATCCCTCAATTTTGGTCCCCACACAAAACTGGCACACCACCCTGCCACTTGGCTGGCTGGTAGCCTGCCTTGGCTGCCAAGGCTACAAGCTGGCGCCTAGCACCAAGGCTGGGCAGCCCAACCAGCCAACATGCTGTTAGGTTTTCAAGTAATTCAAAAACAAGAACTACTATAACAATGTGGGAACAAAACCTAACTATGTATAATTGATAATGAATTATACAAAAATCCAAATACAATTCAATGTATTATAACCAAACACCAATTTATCAAAGAATTACAGAAAAACACAATGAAAACACTAGTTGTGAAAGATATTTTACTTGCCTCTACTCCAAGCTATTACATCCAACATGAACATGAGAAAACCGGTGACCACTTGAGTCTCAATCCTTGACACACTGACTTAGGCGTATGAATACATTCCTAAAGAGTTTAATTTCCCCCACAATGGTGCTTGGGTTTGATCCGGAAATACTCTTTGAGATACAAAAGTCAGCCCAATTGTTCTTTGCACTAAGAAACAAATTGATGATGAATAATTCACAAGAAAGACTAAAATCAAGAAGATTTCTCACAAAAGATTGCAAGTTTTTTGAGAGAAAAATGGAGAAATTACTTTGGGAGAATCCCAGAGAAAAATTTTGTATTCTTACGAAAAGAAACTCCTCTATATAAAATAGAATCAACCGTCGTATAAAACAGCAAAATGGCAAGAAGCGCGGGCGCGCCTCCTTCTTTGCCTAAAATCTTCGAATTTCCAGAAAATTAGCGCGATTTTAGCGTGGTTTAGGCGCGGGTCGCGCCATGCCATGACGCGGGCGCGCCAACCAGAGGCGCAGGCGCGCCTCCAAACTTTTCCAGAATTTCCAGAAACTCATCGCGAGTCGCGCCTAGCTGGCGCGAGCCCGATTCAGAAGAGCGAGCGCTCCTCCGACACTCTAAATTATCAACAATCCTCCCCCATTTAGAGTGTCTTCCATTCTCCAAATCTATCATTTAGCCACATCTTATGCATCAATGTTAATGTCCCTTCGGATTGAATTAACACCTAGTACAACACACTTAACGATGATCATATCCCATGATTTCCATATGGATTGAATCACACGGATATATCCAACCATTCGAAGGTGAAGCACACATAAGATTAATCGAATTATTCATCACTTGACACTTTTAAACAGCCATGTGTCCGTATCTTTCATAAGTTCATCAAAGTCTATATGTCCTTTTAGACTTCTTGAAGCGGCTAAACTTCGAACTTATATAGGTAGGTTCTCATATACGTAAATGTGCCCTTGTGACAAGACACTTACATTTAGAGCTTCTCAACTCTAAACCTTTGAGAACTTTTAATTGACGCTACCTCATACATCACAAGTACCATAGCAATATGGATCATTAAACATTGCTAACAAACATCAAAAATGCGATTCAACCACATTGAATCTAAGACTTGATGTTTCTTCAAGCGTTAGATTGAGTTTCACAAGTTTGTGTTTTTGGACATAAACCCATTCCATTCATAGCAAATATGATGGAATGTCTTGGCATTGCCTTTGTAAAGCAATCCGCCAAATTCAACTTTGTTGGAACATAGTCAAGACTTATGACCCCATCATTGATAAGCTCTTTCACTAGGCTATGCCTTAGTGAAATATGTCGAGACTTACCATTGTACACTTGATTATAAGCCTTTATCAACGCCGAATTGGAATCACAATGGATTGCCACCGGTGGCATTGGCTTTGACAATAAAGGCAACTCTATCATGAGATTCCTCAACCACTCAGCTTCTTTACTAGCTGATGCAAGAGCTATAAACTCTGCTGCCATAGTGGAATCAGCGATGCAAGTTTGTTTCTTAGAAGACCATGAAATGGCACCTCCTCCAAACATGAATACCCAACCACTTACAGAAGAGTCATCCTCTTTGTAAGTGATCCAACTAGCATCCGAAAATCCTTCTAAAACTGAAGGAAATCCACTATAAGATAGACCATAGTCTATTGTACCCTTAAGGTACCTCAAGACCCTTCGAACTGCAAACCAATGCTGTGCACCCGGGTTACTAGTAAATCTACTTAGTTTTCCCACAGCCAATGCAATATCCGGTCTTGTACTAGTCATGGCATACATCAAGGATCCAATTATCCTTGAGTATTCCAATTGGGAAATTGTTTTCCCCGAGTTCTTAACCAATTTGACATTTGGTTCCATGGGGGTGTTCACGGGACACTTATCAAACATATTAAACCGTTTGATCATTTTCTCAACATAGTGAGATTGACTTAGAATAAGTCTTCCATTGTCGCGAATTATCTTGATGCCTAAAATGACATCCGCCTCCCCCAAATCCTTCATCTGAAAAGATGAGGATAAGAATTCCTTGGTCAATTCTACTTGTTGTAGACTTGTACCAAAGATAAGCATATCATCAACATATAGACAAATGATGTCACCATGACCTTTGTCATCAAATTTGCTATATATACACTTATCAGCTTGATTCACCTTGAATCCAAAAGACAAAATTGTGTCATCAAATTTTCGATGCCACTTTTTTGGTGCTTGTTTAAGTCCATACAAGGACTTAACCAATTTACACACCTTATCTTCTTGTCCTTCCAAAACAAACCCTTCGGGTTGTTTCATGTACACTTCTTCCTCTAGATCTCCATAAAGGAATGTCGTTTTCACATCCATTTGATGAATCACTAGATTATATACCGAAGCCATTGCAATTAACAACCTTATCGAGGTTATTCTTGCAACCGGTGCATAGGTGTCAAAATAATCAACACCATGCTTTTGCCTAAAGCCTTGGATAACCAATCTGGCTTTAAACTTCACTATGGAGCCATCCGGTCTCCTATTCCTAGTGAAAATCCATTTGCAACCAAGAGGTTTGCAACCGGAAGGTAAATCCTCTAAGACCCAAGTGTTATTTCCCATGATGGAATCCATCTCATCATTTATAGCCTCTTTCCAAAATGCACTATCTTGGGAAGATATTGCTTCACTATAAGTCTTTGGGTCACTATCCACATTGAAACAATATGGAGTAGTAGAACTTAGGGTATCTCTAGATCCTTCAACCAAATAAATTATGAAGTCATCTAGAGGATTCCTAATTTTCCTTTCTCTAGTACTTCTCCTCAATTGAGGAGTTTCAACATTCTCATTATCGAATGCACTTTCATGAGTTTCAAGTTGATCATTCAACTCTACTATCTCCCTATCATTGGCACTAATTTGTAGATCTTTCGGTCTACTCATTGATGAAAATCGGTTTTCATCAAAAATTGCATCTCTTGACTCTACAACTGAATGAACAGATATATAGTCATTTTGTTCTATTACATAGAACCTATAGGTTTTTCTATGCTCATCATACCCTATAAATATGCAATCCAAGCCTCTTTCACCGAGCTTTCTTTTCTTGTTGCCGGGCACTCTTACGATTGCCCTACAACCCCAAACTTTGAGATACTTCAAGTTTGGCTTTCTTTTGTACCATAGTTCATAAGGAGTAGAGTCTTTTCCCTTTGTGAGAACTCGGTTAAGAATGTGACATGCTGTCAACATTGCTTCACCCCAGAACCCTTCACTCAAACCTGAGTAAGACAACATGGAATTAACCATTTCTTCAAGCGTTCTGTTTTTCCTTTCAGCTACACCATTTGATTGTGGTGCATAACCAGTTGTAGTCTCATGAATTATACCCAAAGATTGGAAATAACTTGGATCATAGTATTCCCCTCCCTTATCAGTTCTAATTCTCATAATAAATGAATCTACTTGCAATTCTACTTCCCTTTTATAAATATCAAACTTGGTTAAAGCTTCATCTTTGGAATGCAAAAGATACACGTAACAAAACCTAGAATAATCATCTATAAAAGTTACCATGTATCTTTTGTTCCCCAAAGAAGGCGTACTATGAAAATCACACAAGTCACTATGGATTAGTTCTAAAATGTTAGAACTTCTCTCAACTCTCTTAAATGGAGTTCTAGTGATCTTGTTCAACATGCAAGTAGAACACTTATTAGGAGAAATATCACAACATGGAATCAATTCTTGTTTGGACATAAACAACATTTTATTATAATTCACATGTCCTAATCTAGAATGCCACAAGTGAAATAAACTTAAATCAACATGATTATCACTTGCATCAACATTCAAACAAACATTATTAAAACCATACATGTCTTTCAAAGAAAGCTTAAATAATCCATTACATAAATAACAACGACCTATGAAATTTGTTCCTCTAGTAATTATACACCTATTAGCTTCAAACACTAGTTTATATCCAAGACTATTCAGGGAAGGCCCCGATACAAGATTCCTACTAATTTCCGGAGCATACAAAACATCCCTAAGAATGATTGCATTCCCCGAACTAAACATTAGTTCTACTTGTCCTCTACCAAGGACGTGGATGGTTGAATTGTTCCCCATAAAGAGATTTTCTCCATCACCAACCTTGTGAAAGGTTTTGAACCAATTCCTCATCTTACATACATGCCTTGAAGCCCCCGAATCAATCCACCATGAGTCATCATCCTGCACCATAAAAATGTTAGGATCCGTTGCATTTAAATCCAAACCGGAATTAAATTCAACCTCATGAATTGGATTACCTTTGGTGGGTTGTTCCTTGCTAGTACTAGCATGGCCCTCCTTGGCTTTCTCCATCCTTTTCTTAAAGGAAAAACATTCCTTCTTGCGGTGTCCAAATTTACCGCATTCCCAACAAGCAAACTTGGTATTGTTTGCTTGCTTCTTGGACTTTTTCTTGAAAGAGGTATTATTCTTCCTCTTTCCACTAGTGGAAGCACTAGGTTTTCCTTCCTATACCAAATTAATGGTAGATGAGCTAGGATTCCCATCCTTAGCACTTTCCATGGCTCTTATCCCTTCTTCAACTTGAAGATGGGTGGCCAACTCGGACAAAGACATGTCCTCTTTCTTGTGTTTAAGCTCATGCTTAACACTTTTCCAACTAGCAGGCAACTTGTCAATTATACTTGAAACTACAAACAATTCATCCATAGAAATACCATGTTGTTTCAAGTTCCCATAGATTCGTTGTAATTCATGAAATTGGTCCATTATGGACCGACCATCAACAAACTTAAAATTATTGAAATTACTTACTAAAAACTTCTTACTTGAAGCATCTTCAGCCATATATTTGCCTTCTAAGAACTCCCAAAGCTCCTTAGCCGACTCCACATTTTGATAAACATCAAAAAGATCATCCTCCATACCATTCAAAATATGACCACGACAAATAAAGTCATCGTTGTCCCATTTTGACATTTCCCGAACATTTTCCAAGGATTCTTTCTCATGTTCCCTAGGTCTTGGAGTACTAATAACATAGGCTACTTTCAAAGATGTAAGAAGAAAGTACATCTTCTTCTTCCATCTCCGAAACTCCACACCGTCAAACTTCTTGAGTTTGACAAAATTTGTGGTCAATTCTTTCACACTAGACATGCTTGATTACTTCTAAACGGTGAAACTCTTTAGATTGTTAGGTTTTCAAGTAATTCAAAAACAAGAACTACTATAACAATGTGGGAACAAAACCTAACTATGTATAATTGATAATGAATTATACAAAAATCCAAATACAATTCAATGTATTATAACCAAACACCAATTTATCAAATAAATACAGAAAAACACAATGAAAACACTAGTTGTGAAAGATATTTTACTTGCCTCTACTCCAAGCTATTACATCCAACATGAACATGAGAAAACCGGTGACCACTTGAGTCTCAATCCTTGACACACTGACTTAGGTGTATGAATACATTCCTAAAGAGTTTAATTTCCCCCACAATGGTGCTTGGGTTTGATCCGGAAATACTCTTTGAGATACAAAAGTCAGCCCAATTGTTCTTTGCACTAAGAAACAAATTGATGATGAATAATTCACAAGAAAGACTAAAATCAAGAAGATTTCTCACAAAAGATTGCAAGTTTTTTGAGAGAAAAATGGAGAAATTACTTAGGGAGAATCCCAGAGAAAAATTTTGTATTCTTACGAAAAGAAACTCCTCTATATAAAATAGAATCAACCGTCGTATAAAACAGCAAAATGGCAAGAAGCGCGGGCGCGCCTCCTTCTTTGCCTAAAATCTTCGAATTTCCAGAAAGTTAGCGCGATTTTAGCGCGGTTTAGGCGCGGGTCGCGCCATGCCATGACGCGGGCGCGCCAACCAGAGGCGCAGGCGCGCCTCCAAACTTTTCCAGAATTTCCAGAAACTCATCGCGGTTTATGCGTGGTTTTGTCGCGAGTCGCGCCTAGCTGGCGCGAGCGCGATTCAGAAGAGCGAGCGCTCCTCCAACACTCTAAATTATCAACACACGCAACACATGCGTAGCCAAGCAGCACACGCATGCGTTGCTGTTGCTGTTGTGCAAGTGGCGAGTGCTTAGTGCTGCTTGCTAGCAAGCACGCACAGCTACACATACACACACACATCACGTTGGCTGCGATGCGTGTATTGTGCGAGTGCGCTGCTTGATGCGAGGCTGCGAAGAGATGGTGCTAGGACCTAGCATGCATACGCAAGGCACCATACTTGCGATGTTTACACGCTAAGCGCAGTCTAGCTGCGGCTATGCGTGTGGCTGGGTGCGATTCCCACTACGCTAGCATGCATGCAGTTAGTGCCCTCGCCTAGCCTAGCACTCGCATGGCTAGGCCAATGCGAGGCTACGGCTTGGCTCATACTTGTCGCTTGTTGAATCTACATCTCATTGAATTCTTAATGACCATTTCCTATGTCGCTTAATGACTCTTCATGAACTATAAGGTAAGATTCTTTGTCATCCTTATTACGTCCAGAAGTGTTTCTCGATTTCCGAGTTTGACTGTCAATAAACAGATGATTTCTAAAATCCATCTGAGCACGGCCATGCATTTTCACAGTCTCGCTCTTCGAGAGGCCTTGTAAACAACAAAGACATATTCCCTATTTTTAATAGGGGGACATTCCCAGTCTTGTACTGTAAGCTTCCCTTACTGAGAGGACCCAGCCGCTCGAGTGTTTTCGTTATAATCCTTTTTTACGGCAGACGTTTGACAACATCAAAACGACTAGTACTCAAATAAGAGAACTTACAATACCCATGGTCGAGGAAAGAGGTTCCAATAGCTATAATGAGAAATGTACTTATGACGGTTTTTAAATCTCTTAAAGTACTCTTATAGGTCGATCTAGTACAGTTCCAAACTAGTACCTGTGCAAATGATTTATGACTATCATGTCCTCGCAGCACAAGAAATGGTGCTGTAAATTATACTACAAACTAATCTCAGGTGGTCATTAATCGTCCATCATTTAAATGACCTTGATTAGGGATAATTTTCGATTTACATATTCAATGTTCACTTAATAACTGTTTCTTTATCCAAGACATTGTCTTGATACCCTGTTTTGAATATTCTTATAAATCGAATGGACTCATTATTTAATTCTAAACCATAATTAAATAGAAATGGAGCAATAATAATTTTGTAGAAAATTTAATTGCTCCAAAACTGAATGGTTCAACATAGTGTTTTACATTAAGACATCAGGTTTAATTAAAACACATATACAGGGAAATCAAAGACAATCTCCAACATGCTTGATTCCCATTGCCTCAACGTGCTTGTTGTGCTTCACTTGAGGCAAAGGTTTAGTCAATGGATCGGCTACATTGTCGTCCGTTCCAATCTTACAAATTCTGATTTCACCCTCAAAATTCCATTCCCTTATCATGTGAAATCACCGCTTAACATGTTTGATCTTCTGGTGTTCACTTGGCTCCCTAGCCTGAGCAATAACTCCATTGTTATCACAATAGAGGTCTATTGGACCCTTGATGGAGGGTACAACACCAAGTTCACTAATGAACTTACGAATCCAAATTGCCTCCTTAGCTGCTTCCGAAGCTGCCAAGTATTCGGCTTCAGTTTTAGAATATGCAGTGGTGCTTTTCTTAGCACTCTTCCAACTAAACGCTCCTCCATTTAGGCAGGATATGTAACCTAACTGTGACTTGGAGTCGTCTCAGTCAGTCTGGAAGCTCGCGTTAGTATAACCTTCACCAACCAAATCATTACAGCCACCATAGACCATAAACTTATCCGTGTTCCTTTTCAGGTACATTAAGATATTCTTGGCCGCAGTCCAATGCGCCTCTCCTGGGTCTGATTGGTATCGGCTCATAGCACTCAAGGCATACGATACATCCGGCTAGTACATATCATGGCATACATGATCGACCCAAAAAGTGAAGCATATGGAATCTGATTCATCCTCTCTCGCTCATCAAGCTTCTTGTTGAGAGTTATGCCATGTGACATGGGTAGGTGCCCTCTTTTGGCCCCTTCCATGTTGAATCGTGCCAGTACCTTATCAATATAAGTACTTTAGCTTAATCAAATCATCCTTTTAGATCTATCCCTATAGATCTTGATGCCCAATATTTATTGTGCCTCTCCCAAGTCCTTCAATGAAAAGCACTTACCAAGCGAGCCCTTTACAAACTCTAACAGTTTAGTGCTATTTCCAATGAGTAATATGTCATCAACATATAAGACGAGGAATGTGATGTCACCCCCACTGACCTTCTTGTAAACACAAGACTCATCTGGATTCTTGATAAAACCAAACTTACTAATGGCTTCATCGAATCGCAGATTCCAACTTCTGCTTGCCTTCTTTAGTCCATAAATGGACTTCTTAAGCTTGCATACCTTCCCAGCATTGCTTGGATCAACAAAACCTTTCGACTGTGTCATATACACAATTTCTTCCAAAATCCCATTAAGGAAGGCGGTTTTGACATCCATTTACCATATTTCATAATTATAATATGCAACAGTTGCTAGGATAATCCAGACGGACTTAAGTATTGCGACTAGCGAAAAGTTTTCATCATAATAAACAACGTGAATTTCCTTGTAACCTTTTTCCACCGGTCTAGCTTTGTATATAGATACATTTCCATCTCTGTCCGTTTTCAACTTGAAAATCCATTTGCAACCGATAGGTTTGTAACCATCGGGCAAATGAACCAAGTTTCAGACTTGATTTTCAAACATGGAGTCCATCTCGGATTTCATGGCCATTTTCCATTTTGCAGAGTCGAGGCTCGTCATAGCTTGTTTGTATGTCGCTGGCTCATCTCCATCCATAACTAGGATGTCTTGATTTTCAGTTAAGACAATACCAAGGTATCTATCTGGTTGAGATCTTGGCCGTTGCGACCTACATAGGGTAATAGGTTGAGCTTTTGCATTGTCAAATTGACTCTGAACAATGTCATTAGCTGCTTCTAAAGCACTTTGATTGTCAGTTTTGTCAGGTTGACTTTGTTGCTCGTCCTCTCAAACTTCGTCGAGTTCGATTTTCCTCCCACTTGTCATTTTGGAAAGGTATTCCTTCTCCAAAAAGACACCATCACAAGCAACAAACACTTTGTTCTCAGATTTGTTGTAGAAGTAATTCCCCATGGTTTCTTTTGGGTATCCCACAAAGAAACACTAGTCAGTTTTTTGGTGAAGTTTGTTAAAAATTATTCTCTTGACATATGCTTCGCAACCCCTAAATCTTAAGAAAAGACAGCCATGGAGGTTTCTTCGTCCATAATTTATATGGAGTCTTTTCAACAGCTATAGTCGTCCGTGAAGGTGATGCAATATCGATAACCATTCCTTGCAGGTGTACTCATTGGTCCACATACATCTGTATGTATTAGACCCAATAAGTCACTAGCCCTTTCTCCCAACTTGGAGAATGGTTGCTTTATCATCTTGGCTAACAGACATCCTTCGCAATTTTCAAACGACTCCAAGTCGAATGAGTCAAGGATACCTTCATGAAGAAGTTTCTTGATGCATTTGATGTTAATGTGGCCAAGACGACAATGCCACAAGTAGGTTTGATTCGACTCGATGGTCTTAGCTCTTTTGGCGATATCATTAATGTTATAAACTTGTTTGTCTAGAGAAAGCACATAAAGACCATCTTCTGAATATGCCTTACCATATAAAACATTATCGAAATAAAATGAACAACTATTGTTCTTAATTCGAAATTCAAAACCCTGGGCGTCCAACGCCAAAATTGAAATAATGTTTTTGGTAACTCTTCAAACATGATAACAATTGTCAAGTTCTAAAACAAGCCCAAAGATTAAAGACAAACTAAGCGTTCCAACGGATACGGCAGACATCCTGGCTCCATTGCCGACCCGAAGCTTGACCTCTCCCTTCTCTACCTTCTATTTATCCTAAGTCCCTGATCATTGGAACAAAGGTGTAAGCCACATCCGGTATCTAATACCCATGATGTTTTGCTAGCGAAGTTTAAGTCTATAAAAATAATACCTGATATAGAAGCAACGGTGTCGTTCTTCTTATCTTCCTTGAATTTGAGGCATTCTCGCTTTCAATGTCCTTTATTCTTGCAGTAGAAACATTCGGAATCGGATTTAGAAGAGGCTACCTTCATGTCCTTACCGCTCTTAGCAACACTTGACTTAGGCGGAAAATTCTTCTTCTTTTTCCCTTTAAAGCTTCTCTTCTTGCCCGAGCGCTTAAATGGCTTGCCCTTTCTCACCATGAGCATGTCATGCTTCCCCTCATTCTTGAGGGTTTGCTCGGCCTGCTTCAACATACCATGAAGCTCGGTGAGGGTTTTCTCCATGCTATGCATATTATAGTTCATCTTGAACTGATCATAGCCTTTGTGCAACGAATGGAGAATGACGTCAATTGCCATCTCGGTAGAATACCCAACATCAAACATTTCCATGTTCTCAAATAATCCAATCATTTTAAGAACAAGTGGGCTAACTGGTTCTCCTTTCTTGAGTTTGCTCTCAAGGATCTGCCTGAAGGTTTCGAACCTCTCAATTCGGGCCTGCTCTTGGAACATGTTCTGAAGTTCAGAAATGATCTCAAAAGTTGTCTCCTTTTCCAAGAAATTCTTTTGAAGGTCCGGAGACATAGTGGTGAGCATGATGCATTTGACATCCCGATTGACACTTTGCCATCGATTAAGGGTAACCTAAGTGACCTTCTCATTTAGGAGTGTCGGGCATTTCTGCATCAAGGACGTATTCCTTTTGCTCTTACATAAGAACAATACTCAAGTTCCTTTGCCAATCAAGAAATTTTGGCCCACTCAACTTCTCTTTGTCGAGAATTGAGCGTAATGAAAACCGGTTGTTTAAGTTATTTGCAAACATGTTTCTACAATTGAAAAAATTTGAAATGAAAAACCATTCATAAACCAATAAGTTTGAAATTTAAAGCATACATGCAAATTTTAAATCTCATTAAGCATTTTATCCACGCATTAACATTTGTCCCTTTTAGGCAAGAATAAAATGATTCCAAGATCCCAAAAATCAAAAAGTGATTAAGCATGCTTTAGCTTGTCTTAACACTTAATATATTAAGGTAAGCAATCCAATTGCTAATAGCTCTAAGCTACTCTTGGTTCGATAAAACGTCGCATCTAATGCATCCTTGACATTTTATCTTCATTGCCACGACATCTAAGGACTCCATATTGATATCGTTGAGCTTAACCAAGATAAATTGTATACCTAGTATACCTTACGTTCCTAGGGAAGCGGTGACGCCTCGCTTTAGCGTAGCCCATCACCACACGCATTATTTCGGTAAGTGTCGTTCTTAGAATGGCAAGTTTTGCTCAATATTATAGGGAGCTACGGTTTCTATGTTGGTTGATTTAAGTGAACTTAATTAATCATCGCAACATTTGAAATCCTAAACATGCATATATCATACAATTCAATCATATATAAACACAATATATATAAATCAGAAGTATAAGATGCATTTGGCAACTAGCATGACCCCTTGAGCCTTTTAATCTTCAAGGGTCTTCGATGCATCCTCTTGGCTCGTCTTCTTAGAAATGCCGTCTTCGAGACATATCCACCAATCTATGCAACTACTAGCTACTACAACTAGGAATAACCTAAATAATAAGGTACAAAAATACGCAACGGTACGCAGACCGTATTTAGATTTTAAAAAAATACATAACGGATTGCAGTCCGTTATTTACTATCCTAAAAGGGCCCCACTAGTTGCCAATTTCACAAAACCTGTGAAACAATATACATTCCATTCATCCATTCACTATATATGAATGGCCCATGCATTTTTCAACGATAAACAAGTAACAATGCATTAACACGCGCGAACTAGTAACTAACTTAGGTGGTTAATCCAATTAACACGCCTAATTAAAACTAGTCAAAGTTGTTTAACATTTTATGTGATTAAGACGCAATTAGTTCAAGAAATTAACGAAGCTCCCACTAAATTTAGCATCCAACTTAATTAATCCAATCAATTAAGCCGGTAAACCCATATTTTGCCTAATTATTTTGCAAGTGCCGGAGGAACCGAGGCCTAGCCTCGTTAAAATAATTAAATAAAATAATTAAAACGGCCAATTACGCAAAATGATATCCCACAACACGCCCAAGTGCCTAGCATCAAAGCCACGGGGCTAGGCTTGCTAGGCACCTAGGGTCGTGGCTGTGTGTGCTGGCATGCCTACCTAGTAGAGAACGCCACGCTTGCTGGCACCAGTAGCATCGCAGCAAGCTACGCATGATTGCGTGCATGTTGGCGCAAGCAGCGTGTGCTGGGCTTGCTGGGGCTTGCATACCTTGCTGCCCACCAGCACTTGTGGGCACCTTCACACAGCACACGCATCATTCTCGCACAGCCCGTAGCACCAAGTGTGCATCACACTTTCACACACACCATACACTAGCGCATCTACGAGGCAAGACAGCCCATCACGCACCTTGGCAGCCACATGTGGGCTGCTTGAGCAGCCCGGCCAGCCTAAGGGCGTGTCTTGGGCAATTTTGCCTCGATTTGCATGCACTTGCCTCAAGATTTTAATTCCCGATTTTATATGTGATAAAAATTAATTCTAAATTTATTTTAGAACCAATTTAGAGCAAAATGAAAATAAAACAAATCCAACTTAATTAAATTCAATTTTAATAGTGCACAAGCCTAAATTATTTAAGAACCATTCTTTAAATCAATTTAGGTCCATCTTGATGCTACAAAATTGAAGGGCTATACTCATAATTAATTTAACTATACATAAATTAATAATGAGATTTGACAAAATTAAAGAAGTTGGAAAATTAAACCCTTTCATCCAATGAAAAATTTCCAACACTAACTTGTGTATAATCGAAAAATTACATCTTCCAATATGATGATTAATAAAATTTCAATCACAAGTTTTGAACTTTTAGGGCTTTAATCAACCCAAAAATTATTAAATCAAAAAATTAGTTCAACATGGATTTTAGCAATCAAAGTTCCAACCAAATAAACAATTAAAGATTGGATCTTTAACATATTAGGGACTTCAAAATTACAAGTTCACCATAAACATTCACACTTGAAGCAATTTATTTGCAAAAATGTGAAATTTTCAAGTTATGTGAAAAAATGAACTCACCAAATTAAGTACCAATTATGACTTCATAAACATGCTTAATAAGGTTTACAATTGTATTACATTAGTGATCCAATCATACATTTAATATGCCTTTAACATGCCATAGTTAATCAAGGTTTAAAGATTTAAAAAAAATTCGTCAAAAACGAAAAAAACCCCTCGAAAATCATTTTCTGAGTGGATTTTGGCTTCTGGATAGCCCTCAAATAGGGTCAAAAACGATTTAAAACATCGATTCCACCCAAAAACCATTATTTTTAAGTTGAAATCTGGGTTCGTTGGCCAAAATTAGTAAAATACGAGATTAAAACTAATTAAAACGAGCTTCTAATCTAATTAGAAAGCAAAACCAGAATTTAAATCCATTTTAAATCACCTCAATTAATTATTAGGTACAATAATTAAAATGAGCGCGGCTCTGATACCGCTGTTGGGTTTTGTAGCGTCCAACGCTACGCAAAAGTGAAACCCGCCCAAGACCCGCCCACTAATTAAAGCAACTAAATATGCAATTACATAATTAACAACATAAGAGAGAGAGAGAAAAAGATAAAAGACATTCTTACCCTCGACGCATGCTTCGCTCGATTCACGAGCTCTTACTTCAAAGCTTGAGCCACGCAAGTGCAACGGCCTCCTACGGCTCGCACCCTCGACCCGACCCGAGCGGTCTTAATCCCGAAGGTTAGTCGGGACTTGACCAAATAAAACTAGAGTATTACGAACTTAAAGGTTTTCTCACTATTGATGAGATGCCTTATTGAGTTCAACTCAAGTAAGTGTTCCCAAACCCAAAACTTCAGTATTTATAGGGAAGGGAGCCTTGATCTCCCTTCTCCCATCAATGTGGGAGATTTGCATTTCCCTCTATTTTATTTTAATCAAAAACAAATAAAAATTCAAGGCAATCAACAAGCTCTAAGTGTCACATGGAGGGAGAGAGTAGGTGAGGACCATTCAGGGGGGGACCAAATCCCCTTGCTAACCAAGCAATCCCTCAATTTTGGTCCCTACACAAAATCGGCACACCACCCTGCCACTTGGCTGGCTGGTAGCCTGCCTTGGCTGCCAAGGCTGCCAGCTGGTGCCTAGCACCAAGGCTGGGCAGCCCAGCCAGCCAGCACGCAGCCATCCAACACACGCATGCGCTGCTGCTAATGCTGCTTGGTGCGTGTTGCTGTGCGATGGCGAGTGCTTGGTGCTGCTCGCTAGCAAGCACACACAACTACACACACGCACACACAGCACGATGTTGTGATGCGTGTGTTGTGCGAGTGCGCTACTTGGTGCGAGGCTGCGAAGAGCTGGCGCTAGGCCCTAACATGCTAACAAGCACACATAGCATGCATACGCAAGGCACCATGCTTGCGATGTTTGCATGCTAAGCGCAGCCTAGCTGCGCTATGTGTGTGTCTAGGTGCGATGCCCACCACGCTAGCATGCATGTGGTTAGTGCTCTCGCCTAGCCTAGCACTCGCATGGCTAGGCCAATGCGAGGCTACGGCTTAGCTCATACTTGTCGCTTGTTGAATCTACATCTCGTTGAATTCTTAATTTGACTCAAATTGGGACGCTCGGTTTTGACGCTCTAAGCTCGACATCCGACGTCTTTGTTTGTAATACTCTAATGACTCATCTAATCCGTCGGATTGATTCGTCGTCTCGCATCGATTATTCGATAGGGGTGCGACCCGAAGGGTTCAGTCAAGATTAAACTGTAATATTAATTATGTGTTAATATTACTGATCGGAAGCGGCCTCCACCTGGTATTCCAATCACTTGACCTCACTGAAGAATTAGCTTTCTAATAATTTTGAACCCTATATCGGAATAATACACTGGTTGGAAGGACACCATTCCTTTCAAGAACGCCTTAAATAATTCTCCGTCCCTATCGACTTACTTTGACTATTGTTTTCAAAACTTACGTTTCTCCAAACTCAGTCAAAGTAAGGGCTTCTGTAGACACCTTATTGTGTCTCCCAAAATACCAAACCCAGTGATGAGTACCTTTCACGTTTTGATTGACGAGTACCTTGGTCATATTACTAATCCTAATTCAGTTAGGATCCTCTAGAACTCTCTAGAAGGTTCTAATCTATCATTTTCAAAAAGATAAAGATCAAAGAAGTTCAAGATTGGATAAAACTTCTCATATGATAATCCTTATCCTATTCGAATTCAAAGGCATTCGAATATATTTGCATAGAAAACCCATCAGAAACCAAACTCCGAACAAGCTGTAATATCTTTTATAATCATCGCACAACGACAGGTTCAACGCGCGGCGTCATCCCTGTTGCAATGCGACAGGAGCCAGAGCGTCGCGACAAACCTTTCGCACCGCGATGGAGAAGTTTTATTGTGTGCAGAACTTTTGATCTTTTTCTGATCGATTTGAATCTCTTTTTTTTCTTACAAATAGAGGTCGTTTTCCCCGTTTTCGGATCATTAACGATCCTTAGCGAAAATTATCATCAATTAGTCACAACCATCATAATAATCATCACACCAGAAATTCTCATGTTCATAGCCTTAGCCTAAACACTCCTTTGATAAATCCCAATCATCCACCATACTTCCTTTGCATAATTCAAATACTCCAAACCATACTCGACGTTGTCCTCGACCTCGACGTGACAGGTTGATATTTCTGAGGGTTTGGTCTCAAAGCTATATTTCAATTTTTAATTAAATTAGTATATTATAGACTTTATTGATTCACTTTCTTGAAGTTTACTAACGTGTGTATTAATTTTATAGCAAGAAGGTCGAGGCATCAAAGTAACTAATTACCTATTTAATTACTCTTTTGAAATCATGTTTAAGGTAACGCTTTGATTATTAGCATCATGTTTAGGAAGACGTGTTGATTTTGTTATTAGTAATATGCTAGGGTTGTTATTAATCTGTTTAGTATCATGCCTAGGATCTTGCTACTTACGATGTTATGATGATAATGATTGCGATGTTTTTATGATGGTGTAGACATCTAAAAATGTCTATGTAGGGAATTTTTCAAACTCAACCTTGAGCCCCAATGTTATCATGCTTTTAGGCATGGTGGCGTCCAAAGGGAAGGAAGGTAGAGATAAAAGAGCCGCCAACAAGTTTTAGGAACTTGTAAACCGTTCACGAGTGTGACGGTTACACCCCATTCACGATCTCGGAGATCGCTAACTCCATAGTGGTCCGGAACCATGACTGGATATTTGGGGATGATGGTACGAATCCAACCTAAAAGAGATGGAACCCTCCCTAAATCGACCTCTACTTAATTTTTATTATATTCATGTGCGCTTTCTAATCAACATACATACAATAAGTAATCTTAAACTGTTTAATCTATGTTGGTTGATTATTAATGCGCAAATAAATCTATTATTGGCGATCACTTGAATAAAAATCATATTAGCCTAAAATAAATTATTAATTATCTTATTAGGCATGATTTCAAGTACAAATTCCCTTTAAACCTGCAAGAAGGGGCGTGATCAAGCAATAACAATAAATCATGAATAACCAAGCAATGTAATTAATTGACACAACAAATCATCATCATAATCAATAAAATCATAATCTCATCAAAACATGATTAGTAAGATCCTAGGCATGATACTATACGGATTAATAACAAATCCTAGCATGTCAGTAATAAAAATCAAAGCTTTAACCTAAACATAATACTAGAAAGCATGACATTAGAAATATTAATTAAAGCCCTAACATGATACTAGGAATAAAAATCAACATCCTAACATGATACTAAGAATTAATATAATATCTTAAACATGATTTCTATATCAAAGGAATAAATAAGTAATAGAATTACTTACTTCGATGCCTCAGATTAAACAAATAAACCAATTAAATCAAATAAGAATTGAAATATAGATTAGGGACAAAACCCTCAGAAATATCAACCTTTCACGTCGAGGTCGAAAGCAACTTCGAGATTGGCTTGGAGTATTCAAGGCTCGTGAAGGAGGTATGGTGTTTGCTTAGGGAAAAGTATCAAGGACGTGTGTTAAGACGTGTTTAGGCTAGGCTAAGAACATGAAGTAAGATGAGAGATTAGATAATGATTGTTGGTGATTCAAATCAGGGTGAAACGACCTCTAATTATAAGGAAAGAAGAGGGTCAAAGGGTTAGAAAAAGAGTCAGAAATTGAATCCAATTAAAATAGGTTTCATCGCGGCGCGACAGACTTATTGCGGCACGACAGCCTTGTCGCATGCGATGGTGCTGTCGCTCAGCGATGGTTTTTGAAAGACCAAATCCGTACGGAATTCTATTCCCAATTGGATTGGGTTAACCGAATATCCGTACGTGTTCTATTTTGACCAGGATTAGGATTATTGAAAAACAGATTTTTTATTCAATGTAAAACTCTTAAGTCTTTATCTTTTCAAAAACAAAATAAATTAAAACCTTGCAGAGAATTCTAAAACCTAATAATATATCCTAAGTGATTTAGGATCGAAAATAGCCTTCTAAAGGATACTAAAAGCTTGTAATAAATCCTAATTGGTTAAGGAATGAGGTTAAGGTTAATGGACCCTCCACATGGTCATTGGGTCGCAGGTAAGGCTTGGTTCGAGCTCAGCTTAGTATTTTGGCCATAACTTTTTCGTTATAAGTCAGATTTGGGCTTATAATATATCGTTGGAAAGCTCTTTTCAAACCAAATCTAACTAAACAATAATTGGATCAGGATCATGGACCAAAATAGAATGGTTTGGACGTTTTATAAAGAGGGCACGAAATGAATGATTTTCAAAGACATGAAATGAATGATTTTGTTCTAAAACATTTGAGGAAAGGTTATAAATGCTCAAGGCTAAAGGGAACTCACAAAACTCTTCAACTCTTCACCGAACTCGATAATCAAAGACGTGAAATATACTCATCACTGGGTTTGGTTTTTGGGGGGACACAATCAGGTGTCTACAGAAACCCCCATTTTGACTAAGTTTGGAGAAACGAAAGTTTCGAAAACAAAAGTCAAAGTAGATCAATAGGGACGGAGAACGATTAAAAACGTTTTACGATCCTAAATCATTCTTTTTAACACCGATAACTGCAGAAAACGTTAATTCTACAAATAAAGGAGTTAGGAACGCGTATCTTGCACCGTCGGGTACACGTCTCTACGTGACATATTTCCCCCCTTTTATAATCGATTTGATCACGCAACTGGTTTCTCGATTAAGCTAGGGTTTCGAATGTTGTAATTGAAGAGAAAAAAATATGGCAAAAGTTCTCGATAATTGGGAGTGCCTTGTTCGAGCTACTCTCCTGCGAGAGTAGCTTCGGACTGCCGCTCCTACTCATGAGCGCCACCCTAGCGGCCTCGCTGGAGCTGTTCCGCCTTCGCTCGGCCGTGCTTCCCATATTGATGCTATTTTGCAGGCTGCTAATGAGATTCAAGATGAGGATCCTAATGTTGCTCGCATTTGTATGTTTTTCTTTCTTATTTCTTGTCAATTAATGGTATATTATGATTGTGAATTCGAGTTTTTACGATATTTGATGCTTTTGGTCGATATAAAGTGTAGTTGTTGGAAATTAATGATGTTAGGTGATTAACTATATTAATTATTGTTCAATTTTAGATTTTTAATTTTCGATTTTATTTGGCAATTTTATCAAATTTTTGTTCAATTAATTAGAACATAAGCATAGTGGATCTGCCTTTTGGATTTCATTGGTTGTTAGACATTCAAGTATGTTTATTTTTCATGACTATCTTGCGACTACTCTAGTTGCTGTTGTTTTAAATTGCTTCAGAATTTTCGTTGCTTTCATTCACTACCATAATTCTTTTATTACCAATTAATACTGGATTACTGTGTTGGAGTGTTGGTTCTGCTAATACCAAAATTTCTCTCTTAGAATGTATATGTATTTAGCCAATGGCCCACTGTACCTTCACTGGGTAAACTTCAAAAGTTATGTGCATTTTACCTTCCCTAGACTAGTGTTGAACTCTATTTTTGGTCATCATGTTCAATAAGACTACAAGAAGTTAGTTTCCATGTCCTTCGTCTTGATGGAAATATCATTGGTTACAAAGTAGCTTAGAGGCCATGGTCTGAATTAGGAGACGAAAGGAGGGGTGGCTTGAATTTGTTGGACTACTTCTCATTGTGAGTGGCTTTCAATTAAATATTGCTTACTCTCTTACACCTTGTAGGTGTGGATGTGTTATTACGTTGTCATTGATCATTGTAGCCCTGTGCAAAATGTGTCTGTCCCAGCATCAAACGTACTCTGCTTGAAGTTTATGATGATCTTCTTAGAAAGTATATTATTATTATTATTATTATTATTATTATTATTAGTAGTAGTAGTAGTTTAATTGTTATTTGGTTGAGTTTTCGTTGCAATTTTTCGTGTATTTAATTGTTATTTGGTTGAGTTTTCGTTGCAAATTTTCGTGTATTTTTTACTTTGTTTATCGAATTTGGTTTGCGTTTACTGTCAATTTGAAGTAGTTGGAGAAATGTACACTTAATGGAAGCTCTTGAGAGTTGAAATGAAATTTTTGTTTGGATCAACTGCAAGAATTTGTGTGTGAATTTGTTTCGATTTTCTTTTGTTTTTTGTATTATGCTATATTGTTGCTGTGAATGCTATTGATTAGGCTTATGGTGTTGTATTGTTTCAATGAATTAGGAGAAGAGACGATTAGAGGATAAAGGGCAACAGGAGAAAGGTTCAAATGACAAGGAACAGCAGAAGAAAGCATCATATGTTAATGACCAAGAGAAGTTATATGATGACAAGGAGGAGCAAGAGCAGTTATCTGATGACAAGGAGGAGAAGGAGAAGTTATCTAATGCTAGTTACCTTATTTGTGTAAATAGTGACTTCTATATAAATGTGGTCAATGTTGTCAAAGTTGATATAATTACCTTATTTTTATATATAGTAACCTTCGTTATTTTTTATATAGTGGCCTCTATATAAATGTGGTCAAAATTGATATAGTTACCTTATTTTTGTATATAGTGACCTTTATGTAAATGTGGTCAAAATTGATATAATTACCCTATTTTTGTATATAGTGACCTCTAAGTAAATATTGTAAAAATTGATATAGTTACCTTATTTCTATATATAGTGACCTCGGTGTAAATGTCATTAAGATTAATATAACTTGATATAATTACCTTATTTTTGTATATAGTGACCTCTAGGTTGTTTCACATCGTCAGATTATCTAGTGAACATTCAATGGCTAAGATTGCTTGTTTTTAGTTTTCACCATAAGCTCTATTTTCAGCGGAACCTCCCCGTATATATATATATATATATATATATATATATATATATATATAATTCATGAATAAAAAATCATCCGACATCTACAAATGAAATCTAAATCAACAAATACATAAGATTGAATCAAATAAAGGTTTCCTTCATCAAAGCTATGATCGTTGAATAGATCTTGCATTGTGATACATTTCTCGCACACATCGTTGGAATATACTGCCTTTTCGGAGAAACTGTATAACAATTTATTGTAGCTGTAAGGATGGTTTTCATCTAATTCACTCAAACGTATCTGAAAATTCGACAACCGTTGTGATCTCCAACAAATCTTTACTAACGAATTGATTATAGGGCAAAAGATGATTACCTTTTTGATAAACCCTAGTACAGGCTAAAGTCGTATCAACTAATTAAAAGTAATTCCTAAAATCACTAACTAAAATATATGGGGAAGTAGGGTCGAATCCACAGGAAATCAATGTTCTTTTATTTCTAATAAATTACTATAATCTAATTATCAAGAAACGAGTAAAAATTGTGATAATTATACTACGACAATTATTAAACTAAGGGAATAATCAATAACAAAAAGCCTAGGGTCATAGGTCACCAATAAATAATATTTCGGGATGAAAGACAACAATCAATTATCAATGCATAAATTAACCAGATTATAAAGGGCTTTCGCTACGTATTATAATCACATAATAAACTTAGCGGTATTAAATCGCATCTCTCGAATTTTGACTTAACCATTTATAAATTAATTCTACCTATTGAAACTAGGCATTTAACTCTCATCTATCGAATCACAAATCAATATTGCATAACTCATACAATTAAACTTGCGCAAATCTAATTGCAGAGAATTATATCAATCAATAGGAAATTAACCCAAAACATTAACAATCAATAATAATAAATCATCCCTTCATATTAATCATGGATCCCCAAGAACCCTAGTATTAAACTACCCACACATAATTAAAATTAAACTAATCAAAGCAATTAAATAAAGCATAATTAAAAAAAAAAGAAACAATAAAATAATAAAAATATCAAAAACAATAAGTGATGGGAAAGCATAAAATTACGTAACTACAAGATCATAATACTCTTAATCATGAAAATAACAATATTCAGTAATCAAAACCAACTAACTAATGGAAGCTATAATAGTGCGTAAAAGCTAATAACAAAAGTCAACTTAAAACAATAAACTATGAAACAAAGTAACAAACTAAAACTAAAGAAAAGCTTAAAGGATCACAGAAATTCTTGCGTGAACTTGGTCCACAATAATATTATTGTGAACCTGAGATTTATATACACGCAGAACTAATGTTATTTGGAATATAGTGATCGTAATTTTAATATAGTATCCTTATTTTTTAACATAGTAACCTTTATTAAAACTTGTGTGACCTTTAATGTTATTTCTGTATACATCCCAAAAAATTAATCTCTTATAGCTTTTATAATGTCACAATCGCTTTTATTTCAACATAATAACCTTTATTTTAATGTAGTGACCTTTTTTTTTATTAATAAAACAATCATAGTATCTCTAATGTTAGTGGTCCACAATAAATTTGGGTGAATCAGGTCCATTTAAAAATTTGTAAAAGGATCAAAACTAAAATCCTAACAAAAGAGTTACGGAAATATAATAAGCTAACCTCCCCTCTAATTACGTACTACTACTCCCTTTTATAAACAAGTTCACCGCCATTACAAAACAAATCAAGTGGGCCTAAACAAGGAAGCCCACTATGATGAAGCAAAACATTAAACATCAGCGTATTAAGTAAGGTGAACAAGCTCGCCCGATCAGACCTGACACCGCCCGATCGGGGCCGGTCAGCTGGGCAGCAAACTGGACCTCTCTTGTGGGAATCGGGCTTTGAAGTTGGACCTTGTTAACTTGAGCCCAATTCTCAATTAATTAGTCCGTGTTTCTTGCGGAAACTTTGGACCTTCTTTCACTTAATCAAGCCCTTAATAACCGAATCAAATTCCTTTAACTCGATCACCTTCTTGGGCAAATAAACTACGGTCATAAAAATACGATCAAACTCCAATATCTTCAAAGTGGTTTAATAAGTTTGGAAATTATCATAATTCAACTAGTTCCTACAAAATAATACCAACTCTACAAAAACACTAGAAAACGTATATTAGTAATAAATATAGCTCCACAAAGCTCAAATAAGCACAAATATGACCATGAGACGAGGAATAATATATATACTCATCACCTAGCACATAAAAGAACCCTAAACAAAAACAAACAACTAAACTAACGACTCCATCATGGGGAGACACTCCACCACAGGGAAATGGATGAACATCTACACTACTCGTGTAGATTTATTGATGCCTGGAATGCAAAACTAAAGAAAATTAAGGAAAAAGGAGAGGAGAGGATGAGAGGAGGAGAGAAGAGGAGAGGAGAGAATTTTTTAAGTCTGTATTTCATAATAAATTAATATAATAATAATAATAATAATAATAATATTAAGAATTAATAATAGTAATAATATTAATATAAAATTGATAATAATAATAATAATAACAACAACAACAACATAGCATATCATATTACTAATAAATAAAGCCGGTCTCGCAGCTAGGCCACGAGACAGCGACACTTGACATTCAAGTTTTTCGTCTAATGTCGAGCCACATAGGCGACAAATATATATTATTATGATTAGATTAGATGCCACATTAGATTAGATTGGATAGATTTGTTTAGGATAAAAAAAATATTCTTAAAATAATTTATAATTCTATTTAAAAAAATTTATCTTTTTATTGACAATAGATTTTTACTTATAGCAACACACCACATTGTGGTACATGGTTTTTAGTGGACAATAAATTAGTCTATAGAGGTTCCACTTAGGTGTCTGATAAGACTTTTAATGAAAAACATAGAGTCGCCACCTTATTTTTACCCGAATAAGGACGGATTTTAAAGACGGTCAATTTCAAGAAATAAAACTTAAAATCAACTGCTACCCCATAGAAAAAAAATATATATAAAAAATTAAGGCACAAGCTTGGGTTCGGGATTTAAGTTAAATGAATCGAACTTTTGGAACTCGTCTTCTCTTCCGTTCTAAAGAATGGGCTCTTACTATTGCGTTGTTTAAAAAAGAGTTTACCATAGGTATAATAAATAAAGTCGAATTTTGAGGTATGTTATTCACATAAAATGAAATTATGTCATGGAGATACAATAATTAGTATAAGGTAGATTTGAGCATCGAAGTTGCACTACGTATTGATCATAGAGGGATTTGAATCCACTCACGGATCAAAACCATCGTAGTTCAGATAGATGTCATATCTTAAATAACCAATTCCATTGGGTTTTTAATTTGGGTAGTTGACATAAGGGTCATTTTTTGGTAAGTGGGATATTAGTGATCTTTGACGAATTCACTCATAAAAGTAAAATAAACCACCTTGGTTGAGGCAAATCACCCCAATTAATGATTGCCAAAAATGTCATTTGAATAAGACAATTCAACAAATGCGTCCCAATCGACGACTTTTTTAGTGGGTTGATATGTCTATTTTATATAGTGATTTACCCCCGTCCCTTGGTCACATTTTGGAGTATTTTTGGCTCTACGAAGCCACTTTTAATATTAATATGCATTTTATAGTGTTTTCGTAGTTTTGGTATTGTTTTATAGGAAATTGCGGATTTGGAGCATTTTTCCGGACATATTTTAGCCACTACAAGCATTGGAATAGGATCGCATTCATATGACCACATTCCGAAGCCCAAGGCCGAGTTGGAGCAATCAAACCGGTTATTAAGGGCTCGGTGAAGAAGAATAGTTCAAGGCATTGGACCGAGTTATAAAGACCCGAAGAGGAAATGCGGATTGGGACAAGAAATAGCCCAATCGAGAAGTCCATATATGCCCGAGAGCTCGCCCGACCGGGGAAGCCCTCGCCCTGGCGCGCTCGGTCGGGCGAAGCAGATAGGGAAGGATAGCTCTTCGCCCTAAGGCACGCCCTGCCGAGCGAGCGAAAGAAAGTTCACCAACGAAGGCGGGCTCGACCGGGCACGTGTTTTTGAGGAGTTTTTAGCGACTTTTAATTTGCTTTAATTTAGGATTTGTTAGCTTACTTATAAATAGGCTTTTGTTAAGCGAAATGATGACGTCTTTCATTAGTTAATTTCCAAATTTTAGTTTTAAGCTTTTGGCTAGTACTCTTGTTCTCTCAACACTTTTGGTTTATGCAATTCCATATTTTCGTTCATTTTGGTAACGATTCCTTTCCCTTTTATTTTCAGTAATTTAACTGCTTGATTAATCACTATATTGTTTATTTGTTTTGCTTAGTTTAGATTTAAATATAAATGTGTGAGTAGTTTTATTTCTAGGGTTGTGGAGATCCATAAATAATATGAAGGGGTGATTTATTATTGTTGATTTTCAATGCTTTGGTTGATTTCCTATTGATTGATTTAATGCTATGCAATTAGATTAGGCCTTGTTTAATTGTATGAGTTATGCAATATTGATTCGTGATTCGAGAGATGAGAATTGATGTTTAGGCTTATTTTCAATAGGCAGGTTAATTATTAAATGGTTAAGTCAAGATCCGAGAGATGCGATTTAATACCGGTAGATTAATTTTGTGATTGTAATACATAGCGAAAGCCCTTTATGATCTGATTAATTGATGCATTGATAATTGATTGTTGTGTTTTACCCTGAATATTATTTATTGGTGAACCTATACCCTAGGCTTTGATTTATTTCTTTATCCTTAATTTTATTTGTTTTAGTTTATTCATTCTCCTTAGTTTAATCCTCATAAGAACAACTTTGTTACTTAATAGTTTAGATTATATTAATTATTTAGGAATAGAAAGACTTGTTTCCTTGAGGATTCGACCCTATTTCCCTATCTACTTTAGTTAGAGGACTTAGGTAATTCTTTTTATTAGGAGATACGACATTATCCTGTCATGGGTCAAGGTATTTTTTGGAGTGAAATGGCAAGGGTTCACTATATAATCTCACTTTGGGTTTAAAATCACTCGAGGATAATTTTTGTAATGTTTTAAGGGTTATGTGTTTAGGCTAATGGAATTTGCCAAATGAAACATGACACCTGTCAAGGTCTTACTTCCAAATAAAAGGGAACAATAAACTATTTAATCATATCCGACTGTCAACTAATCCATCGGGAAATTATAATGGGATGTAGGTTTATTTTTTATGGAGATGGATAATTCTTACAACCTTAAACAACTAAATAATTAATCTTAACCTCATGTTTGGAAATAAGAACATTACCTTGTATTAATTATCATTAACCATTGAAACAAGCATGCAATGTTATGATTCATTCTTGTGTTGCAAGAGGATTTGAAATAAAGTGTTCACAAAATTTATAAATGACTTTATTTCTAAAGTCCTCTTAAAGTAAAATTAAAGCTTTTTTTAAACATCTTTTATTTCTGAAGTCATCTTAAAATAAAATTAAGTTTTCTAAAAACACTTTTGTTTCTCAAATCATTTTAAGATGAGATTAAAGTTCTAAAAACTCCTTTATTTCTAAAGACATCTTTGAATAAAATTAAAGTTCCTTAAAACCTCTTTTATTTCTAAAGTCATCTTAAAATAAAGTAAAGTTTTTTTTTTTTTAAACTGCTTCAAAATTAAAACTTATAAGTTAAAATTAAGTAATATAGTGTAATATAAGTTCCACGACACCATTGGTATCTTAAAATAATTTAGTATAATTCAATATTTCTTTTCAGAAAAGAATTAAGAGTGAAAACGTCTTTTTTTTTTTACTTAAGATAGCCTAAACTAGGAAATTCATTAAAAATCATAGAAAATGTGTTAAATATATTGAGGGATACGGTTGGAAAGCTCTTGAAAAGTTCTATAATTTGAGCTAAAGAACGAGAAGATGTGTTAAATTGGCAAACTCTAGGATGTTGTAAATTACTCCTTACTCTTGAACATTTTTACATAAACTCTCACTTCCTTAGGTCTTTAAATTCACATTAAAAGGAAATTATTCTTAATATATATATTTTAGACAAACATATGAATGCATTGACACTTTATACTTACATACATTAGACAAAGATAAAATGCAAATGCAACTAACCCCATTTTTCTCCCATATCCTATCACCTCACCAGCAGGCTTGGCTTTCTAATATGGAATAATGAAAGATTTAAGGCTAATTTAGCACCTAATATCGTCATTACTCCTATTGGTAACATCACATGGAAACAAACAAAGTAGTTAGTATATATAATAATAAAAATTAAGGAAATTGAGAAAAGAAGAAGAATAATACCTTGAAAAATGTAGCTATTTTTTCTAATAACACCTTGGTCTTACCAAATTCAAGGATGAGATTACTCTAATTAAAGTAAATCAAGAGAGGACTAAGTGAAATTTTTGTAACTCTTGAGATATTAAGAGAAACAAACGAAAATAAAGCTAATGAATTTCCTTATTTTGGATTTTTGATTAAAGAAAATAAACTTGAGCTAATTCTTGAAAATTAAAGCTAGATATTTATCAATGTAGAATAAATAAACTATTTTTTTGGTTTTTTAATATAAAGACTAGGAATACTTAAGCAATTAAACTAATTTTTTAAAAAAAATAAAGATAAGAAACAGTAATAGTACTTGAACTTAAAGAATTTTTTTTTTATAGAAATTAGAGATAATAGCAATACTTAAATAAAAATAGCAATAGTAGTTCAACTAGATAATGCTTTTTTATAAGCTAAAGCTAAATTAGAAAGATTTTAACTAAAGCAAAGGAGAATAGTTAGTATGTTGAAATATGAAAATTAGGGGGGTATTTATAGGAAAAGAAAAAGGTTAATTTGCAAATTAAAAAAAATAAAGGATATGAAAATAATATGAAAATAATATGAAAATAATTAAAGGATTTAGATTGTAAATATCTAGATTTTGGTAATAATGAAAATCTTTTTTATTAAAGGATTAATACAGTTTTTTAATCCCAACTTTCACCAAATTATTTTCATTAATCTCAACTTTGGATTATTCCTCAATAATCCCGACTTTAAGGTGGCCTATCTTTCTTCAATTCCAAAAACCGGTGACCAATTGAATGATTTTTTATTTTTAAAAGTGACACGTGTCACAAGTTAATTGGTTAATGAAAATTTAATATAAAAAAATCAGAAAAGTAGAAAACCCTTGAATCTGACCACCATCTATGGACGCCGGCCACCATCCATGAAATCCGGCTAGCCATGAAACCCGGCTACCAACCACGAAATTCAGCTAACAACCACGATATCCGGCCACCAGCCACGAAATCTGTCCCCAGCCACGAAATCCGGCCGGCATACCGGTCATGAAGCTCTGAAACCTCCAACTCCCAAAACACCTAACCCACCCACTGAATTTGCGAAACTCCCTTGAATTTGCGATTTGGGGTATCGATGGCTGCGATTTTGCGATTTTGGGGTTCCCGTGGCTGCAACAGCCACCACCACCACTCAAAACTCCTTTTCCACCCCTCTAATTCTCAAAAACCCCGGCCCAAACACCCTTCCCCCACCATCGAAAACCCTAGCCGCTAGGGTTTTGAGGTGGAGGAAAGGCAGTTTGGGTTTTTTGGGAGTTGGGGAGGGGTTTACTTTGTGGTTGTTTGAGGGAATGGCAGGGGATTTCTGGAAGGGGGGAAGTCGGCGCCGGAAAGGGGCGGCTAGCCGGTAGGGAATAAGCGATGGTCTGGGCACGGGCTGGTGGTGTTTAGGTGGGAAAGAGCAGCTAGCTGGTGTTTTGTGATTTTTGGATTTTTTTTTGTTTTTTATTTATTTTTGTAAAATTTTTGGACCAATCAGGACTTGACATGTGTCAAGTGACCTGGTACAACAGGTTTAGTTACCGATTGGGTATGAAGAATGATAGGCCACCTTAAAGTTGGGATTATTGAGGAATAATCCAAAGTTGGGATTAATGAAAATAAATCGGTGAAAGTTGGGATTAAAAAATTGTACTAATCCTTTATTAAATTCTTTTGTTTTATGAGTAACAAACTAATTAATTTGTTTTAAGAAACTTAAACTGATAAAATAAAGAAAATCGTAACTACATTGGACTCTAGCAATCATATAGTAGAAAAGTTCTAAAATGCCATGGTATTACAAAAAGAAAAATATATAACCTTGTCATGTCAAAACTCAAAAATACTCATGTGGTATACATTTGACAGAGTACCTAAACCACTTAAGTGATTACTCATGAACCTCATGATTCATTACACTCACCAAGGTATTGAAACAACGCTTATAAAATAAACATCTCCCTAAGATATCAGCTCTGAAATTAACTCAAAGGTATAAGGTTACAATACTAGTAGGGTCGGACATCATATTTTCAGAGCTTATACCTTGACATGTATTCATAAGAAATTAACTTTTGTTATTAGATGTACATAAATTTACAAAAGGACAGACATCTAATCATACGACAAAATCTTATAAAGCAAAAGTATATACTATGTGAAGTCATACAACATAATGCTGACATGGTCAAGGGTAAAATATACTATGTAAAGTCATACAACATAATGTTGATGTGGTCAAGGGTAAAATATATTACCTTAATCGGACAACCTTAAAGAGCATAAACTTCATCCTGTCTTACACAAATTTATATCTACATGGTCGTATTATTTCACTATTGACGATTATATATAAAAAAAAATTGACAAAAGAGTACAAAACTAGACCGAGATAAGTAAGATATCAAAAAAAAAAAAAAAAGAGGTAAGATAAAAAGATTAAAAAAATGAAGGGAACATGATCCCACTTCTACGTTGAGGCTACAGGATTCACAACAAAAAAAAGTACAGGAGTGAAATACTCCACTATACTAAGGTGTTATTTGGTTACCTTTAATTTTCATGGGCACTCAAAATTCCCATGAATTTCCTTTTAGGTATGTTGTTTGGTTGACATTAAAAAGCAAAAATGGGGGAAGTCATAATTCATGGGAATTTTCACTTCCCACAAAACATGGGAAATTACTTACCCACCGCTTCCTTGGTTATTCACAATTTCTAGGATTTACAAATTCTCACATGACAACCAAACATATTTATGCAATTCCTAGGAATTTTAATAAAGGAAGCAATTTCCCATGAATTAGAATTTCCCATGGGAATTTACTTCCTACATCAACTAAACAAGGCCTAAAACAGTGAATACTCCACTATACTTGGAGTATGCATGCTCCATCATACAGAACACCCCTAATTATCAAGCTCCAAATGTCTCGAAAATCACTCCTATTCACATATTTATCATGTTAGATTAATATTGATACAATTGGTCCGAATTGAAATTTATCGGATCTAATATTAATAGTGGGATAACAAGAAATGTAGTATTATTTTAGCCTGCGACTTATAGTGGTAAAAAAGGTACATCCAAGGAGGCTCTTTAAGCACTATGACGTGTAATACTTTTTTTTTTTGGGAGTGACAATCTTTATCGCAGGAAAGAGAATATTTGTCATTTTGTTGGGTGTGAGTCTTCGGAATAGTTGACTTTATAGGTAAACTGACCAAATTGAGTACGGTGCATAGGTCGTAAAAAAAATTAAAAAAAAAGTACTCTAACACTCTAAATGAAAACACTAATACACTAATCATAATTTGGAGGGTCAAACAATGCTTGTTTATAGATCCATAAAAAAACAGACACATTTCTCTAGCGAGACAAAATGTCGTACTTTTATACTATACGATTGTCATACGTATACGTATAATAATATGGTATAATGTACCCACTTTTTACTACAAAAAGAAGATTACCCTTATCCAAATCTCTACTCACCACTTATTTCTTATCTCCTTCTACCTTCCTTTTTACCCGAAAAAACCAAGAAAAATTACCATTAATTCGGCCACCATGTTTCAAAATAACCAAGAAGACCAACCTATCTTCACCTTCGAAGAAAACAGGAGGATGATAAGGATGTATTTCATGTACATTGTGGGGTTAGTGGTCCTCCTGATGGCCGCATTAACTTACTTACTAATTAACAAGTGAAGCCCGAAATTATTTTGGTGGAGCAGGGCAAAAATGCATGTGGTGTTAGCTGTACTTCAATTTTTTGTAATTCAGTAGTTTAGAAGTACAAATTGTAACATGCATTTCGAAAATTATGAATAAAAAATATTATTATTACTCGTGTTTTTTGCCTTAAGTAGCTTAAATAACTGTCATCATACAATTGTGTTATCATCACACGTATTAAAATAAAAATTTCTTTTAATAGTAAAATAATATTAGTTATAACAAAAATACCAATTATAATAAAAAAAAAGATAATAATAATAATGATATTAATGATATTAATAATGATAATAAAAAATAATAACAAAAGTAAGATTAAAATTTGGTGTCTACGCACATATTATAATTAATATGAATATCCAATTAACAATAGAATTTTACTCCTATACGAATAATCACATAATTATAATTATAAATATAGTCATGTATCATTATTTTTTTTAGTCTACCATTGATTTACCATTAAAGCTTTTGGATAAGATATTTTATACATTCGGTTGTAATATTTTTGTGTATGTTTGTGATTTTGTTAATGAAATTAAAGAAGTAAAAAAACTACTAAAATTAGGACACAACAGAAAGTCAGAAACTGTACAATATTAGGGAATCTTGAAGTGAATTGAGATCAATGTTATCAACGTCTTGGAACTTTATGGGTTTTACAAAGCCTCCGTAGTCCATTTACCAGCCATATATTACTAACGGTCCAATTAGGCCAATAATATAGTTTGTTGATTTTACATGTTGATATAGTAATCACTTTTAACTTTTTATTTATTTTATTATTTTTTTAACGGCGCACTCTTCTTTTCACAAAATTATACTCTCTCTATTATTTTAGTGTCCCATTGAAATTTAGCACATATGTCGACATAAAACTTTGATAAACAATATTTTAATTATATTTTTTTTATGTATAGTTCACAAACATTGGTTTTAATAGACCAAGTGATATAGTACAATTTACAAAAATAAAAAATAATAACAAACGTGAAAAAAGTATAATAGGTAGTGTTTCTACTCTCTTTTTGTATCTAACATTAAAAAAAATATAAATACTAATTATTATTATTATTATTATTATTATTATTATTGCTATTATTATAATTATAATAATAATAATAATACAAAACATGCCCACAAATAAGTATACTCTTTAAAATGGGTATCTGGGGCAATGCTCGAGGCACATACTAGTCACAAATAAATAAAGCCGGTCATGCAGTCAGGCTATGAGACAGTGACACATGGCATTTCAGTTTTTCACCAAGTATCGAGCCACATAGGCGACAACTAGATATTATTGTGACACATAGGATGCTAAGTAAGCGAATTTAGGATAGAATTTTTAACGTAAAAATGTTGCGTAGAGTCTTATTATCGATATACTTCTAATATTTCATATATACAAAATTAATCATAACTTTTAATAAATATCCTATAACTCGGTTCTATTTCCATCATAAGATTCGTTTTAAAAAGTTCTATAAAATAAGATCCATTTATAATATATTTAATTTATTTTTAAAAATAATAAAAAAATCAGTAGAAATAAGTTTTAATCAATAAAAATAATTTTAATTTGGTAAAAATACTTTCAGTTTAGTAAAAAATAATTTTAGTTCAATAAAAAAATTTCAACTTAATAATAACATAGATATCTATTTACAAACAAAACTACAGTAAGTACACTATTATATAAATGAGTGATATGATATTGTATGTTTAAATATTCTGCATTATAAAAAACGATTATATGAGTGTATTTAACATTCAAGCGAAAAAGTTTATTCTAAATTTTATCAACAATCCGGGCATCACCTAGGCACAAAACTAATATATAAAGCTAAACTTTTAGCCAGGCCACGAGACAACGACACTTGACGTTTCAACTTTTCATTTAGTGTCAGGCAATAATTAAATATTAGTATGACACGTAAGATTTATTTGGATATATTTTTTATGAATAAAAAAGCTTTATATTTTTTTATTAGGATAAACACTAGGATAGTTTTGTAGGATAAAAAAAGATAGTTTAGAGTTTATTTGCAATAAAATTTGGATAAATTTACAGGATAAAATTGTTGGTTTAGAGTTTTATTTCTGATAAAATACCAATATTTCATAGGTACAAAATAAATTACAAATTTAGCCAGACCACGAGACAGCGACACTTGGCGTTTCAACATTTCACTAAATGTTGCGCCATGTAGACAACAATTAAGTAATTTATCATATAAATTTATTTTTTATCATAATTTTTTTTGGAACGAAGGAATAGTTCAAAATGTACAACATTCATTTATAATATATTCTACTTTATCGAAATAAAATACTCATAATCTAATATGACTGTATTACTGTATGTAGACCTGTCAATCGGGTTGAGTCATGGGTCATTTCAGGTCGAGTCAATTCGATCAGGTCATGGGTCAAGAAATGTTCAACCCTAGCCCAAGGTTTCAGGTTCGGGTTAACCCAACGAGCTTAGAACAACTTTTTTGTTTACTTTATTTTTGGATTTTTTTTAGAATTTCTAATATTTCAAGCTTACTTTCTATATAATTTTTTAAATCAAACATTTTCACCAATAATATTATTAGTTATTACATGCCTACTACATAATTTAAATTGTCACAAAATCACATCAATACCTAACTAATTTTGTATCAATGATAGATTTTAAAACTTGGTACATAGATAAAAGTTTATCTTAAAATTTAATAAACAACCCGGGCATCGCACGAGGCACCAAACTAGTTATCATATAAATAAAGGAGGCATTTTTCAGGAGCATTCGAAGCGCCATATAAGCAATTGACTTATTTCAACCAATATAAAAAAGAGATTTGTATTTTATTTTAGAATATAAAAATTCAATCTCCGCATAAACAAAATTAAAGAATGAAATTTGAGAATTTAATTAAAATGTAAAAAACAACGAATGATAATTTAAGATTTAACTTATTTTAAAAACAAAAATTAACTTTTCACATTAAAGATTTTATCCTGTCATATATTTAAAAATTTATTTATATTTAATAAATTTAATTTCCACATAATTAACAACAACATATTAGGTCACATTATTAAAAAAAAAAAAAAATTATACTTTTCTAATAGGCAATAGAAGTGTAATCATTAAATTATTATGTGGTTTTTTTTATGTTTGAAACTATGGAGCATTAAATGGTAAAATGAATCAAATAATAAGAAAAAACCTAGAAGTTGAATTGAAACAAATTAAACTGAACTGAACTAAAATGAAATTTGTTGAAAGTTTGCTTATATATATATATATTTGGTATCATTATAGTTTGAACTTTTCCATTTGGTACCCAATTTATATTTTTATTCCAAATGGTACCACTATACTTTCGATTTATTCTCTACTGTAGCATTCCATCAAATATTTTATGTTTCTTCGATTTAGGTGTCATAAAAAATATAATGATCAGTTAAGTTTTTAAGAGATTGTTTTAGCCCTTGGCCGCCTTAAGGTACAAGTTTGAGGTCGAAATTAGCAAAAAAACGCTTAAAAATGTCTCGATTTATGTGCAAGAAAAATATCTCGATTTGTATATTTCGATTAGTTTCGCGCAAAAAATAATGTTCGGTTAAAGTTTAAGGGGTCATCATGACCTTAAAGTATCTAAATTTGCAATTGAAGTTAGAAAAAAAGGACCACAAGCACCCCAAACTAATATTTTATTAAACAGGATGCTATAATAAAAAAATAACTCAAAAGTACAATGGTACTATGTGGAATAATAAAAATAAAAATTGGGTACTAAATGAAAACCAAAACTACAATGGTACCAAATTGTTATATAATATATGTATTTAGTGGATGTCCATTATACCCTTACGATTATTCTAGGATATTTTAGATATACTAGACTTATTATTCTACAAGGAATCCCTAATTGTATCACATGTATATATATATGTACTCCCACATCATTCAGGAATAAGAATATCGATATTTTCTCTCCCCCACTTTTCCTCTTTCTCTTTAATTTTATAACATGTTATCAGCACCAAAGCTCTAAGCGATCGATTAAGATTAAAATTTAATCATAATCGAAAACGGTTGCTATTAAGATCTTGGTATACTATTAGCAAGGAACATCCTACAAATTGATGGATTATGAATCAACCTTGCAGTTAAAAATTATAATACAACACAATATTCCTAGCGTGATATTTAGAATTTGATAGGCGATATCATGCGATGATGATCCATGAAGCCATCATGAGCCGATTAGCAGGGAAGTTTCCTTAGAATTTCATTTATTTTAATTTATTAAGCTTTAATTTTACAAAATATATTTGTTATGTGCCTCTTTTATACATGTTATATTATTATGATGTACTATTTTGTTATGTTGGGGTTGAATTAATGTTAATTATAATTAAAAGTTAGTGTAACTCACCTTGGTGAGTATGTTCGGCAGAATACTTTTATGTAGCCTATATGTGTGTGGTTAGTATATAATTGACTTATACAGTTTCTTTACTTCTTCTAGTACCATATATTAAATTTGGAAGAATTGTGAAAAGCACAATTTGTCCAATAAGAGAAGAGACGATGCGTGTAGATTGTTCAACTCATTGACGAAAACATACATCTTCTAATATGATGATTATCTAATTTGCTACAATTGATGCCAATTATCCTAAAAAGCATTTCTTATAGTGCTTTCCACGTGTATTTGAAAATTGGAGTCCGCAATATGAACGCACCTAAGCCATGACCTTAATCGAAATTATGGGCTCCAAATTAGAGAAAGTCCGCTCGAAATTGTTATTTGTCTTGTTAAAGTATACTTCAAAAGTAAGGTACGTATTTACTATCATTCTCGTATTATTGATTTGTGATTGTCATGGTAATTAAATATAGTTAGCAGTAAGAATTAATTGGCTAATGATTGTTATTATTTTTATTTTTCAATGTTGTGCCGATATCTATATTCTATAGAGTATCAGTGAATTATTTAACAATTTATGTTATGTTAAATATTGTGGCATGTCGGCACTATTCCAATTAATCAGTTAAGGTATCTTGAATTTTGTACGATTTTAGTGTGTCATGCATACAGAGAAGTACGTTACGAAGTACTAGAACTGCATCTAGTTGGATCAATCATCTCCTTGGTTGTGGTGGACATTAAGAATAACATAGTTTTCTTGGATAAAATTAATTTGGTTACATCTTGGTTTTATGTAAAGTATAGTAAATGAATTTTGCCACTATAATTTTTCTAATTTATGATTTAATTTTTCTAATTTATGATTTTATTTGCTGATTTTGGGGTTAACAAACTTAATTAGCTTTATCACATGATTTTTTTATGTTTATGTGATATGTTTACTATTGATAATCTAAGATTATCTATTACTCATCATCATGATAATTTAATATAAATATATTTATCTAAACTAGACCCTAAGTCTTTGTTTATAATACTTTTCTCATGATATGTTTATATCTTATACTACGTATTGTAGATAGCATGTGTTTTTATATTGGTTTAATGCTAAGGAAAGTCAATTTAGTTTTGATTTATTATGGAGTATTGTTACGATATAATTTCCTAAATTATATCCCAAAATTAGAGGATATACTTCACCATTTAGGAGATGTTGATAAAATTTGTTTACGTAATTCTAGGAGATAATTAGGTGGGATTTATGTAAACTAGGAGTAGATTGATTATGCACACGTGATCCTTGGCTTGAATCAAGGACACGGTTACGCTTTATTTTGTTAACACTTGATAATATATAAACAAAGAAGTGGAATAAAAAGGCAGAAAAAAAAAATTTGAGGAAAATTTCTTAACAAGTATACATATTTAATTATATGCCTAAGCTAACTGCTCAAGAAGTCTTATTTTGATCAAATTATGTGATTATGATGAGTATGGATTAAACATCGTGGATTATTTTTATGGTAATGCGTTGAACTCTTTAACGATGATTGTCATATTATATTTACTTTTATGAGTAATATTACTTACACTTGAATGACGCTATAATTTCATTGACCTCATGAATAATAGGTTTAAAAATATTTACGTCATAATCAACAACTAATATTTATGAGTATGATTTGGATTTTTTTTTTTAATGATATGTAGCATTATATTGTTTCTAATTACCCTTATAAGTGAGATTGCTAATATTTGCATGGTGTCATAACTCTAATGAGTATTGAAGATACATAAATTACTAGATTTACTCTCCATAAGTGAATGAGAGTTCATGTGATTGAAAGAAAGCATGTTTGCATGATGTTTTCGTGATTACATTCATTGAAAAGCTCATTTAGAATTGCAAACATGATTACAAATCAACTATTGGACCAAGAAATAATGTTTATGAGTTTATAAAATGCAACATAACATTGAGAGAAACTTTACATGATCAACGTTTTATTATGCCCATAAATATAAGAGGTTTTGTTTTTTTTTAAGATGAATGTAAATGGGCAAGAGGAACATGATTAAGTGTTCTATAAGTATAATTTTATCTAAGCATGTTTTTGCTAAAAGGAACACGTTACTTGATACATGATATTGCCAATAGAATTTATGACTTAAAAGGTGTAGGGATTTTAAAGGTTGTTAGATTGATTCCATACCCCCATATGCAAGTAAGTTAATTATTTATTTTGAAATGATACCATCCTGAAAATTTTAATTGATACATGATATTGCCAATAGAATTATTTAATTGATATAATCATTGACATTTATTTAAGATACATAAAATTGATACATTAACTTATTTATTTTGAAATGATACCATCCTGAAGATGGATTAAATAAATGTCAGTGATTATATACTAGTTGTAAATGCTCCAATTAAAATTGATGTCCAGAAGGACAACATCAATTGCTGATGAACATATAGCATGCCTAAAGCATGATAGATCAATATGGTCCAAAGATAATTAAGTATCTTCGAAAAGGAAAGGAGCCATTATTGACAATGACAAATTTGAGGAAGTGATAAATTCCATTACATTTCTTGAAGAAATCACTTTTAGTAAAATTCATATGTTCCATAATTATATAAAAGACTCCAGAAGAGTATGAAATGTCCAACAAGATTAACATGTATCAAGATAGTCAAAACTCTAGCAGAGTATGAGTAATTATTGGATAAAATATTAGTTGATTGTCTTGCCAATTGTATAAAGGAACACATGTTGATGTTCTAATATCACATCATACTCATGGTCATGCATAAAGTAAGTTTAATAAAGTGATCACTAGTGTTGGAAAACTGACTAGAGTTTAATTTCAAAGATGTGATAGGATGTGATAATTAAATTAGGCCATCCGGGTTCAATAAATACCCGTTATGAAAACCTGAAGTTTCATTTGATAATGTGCTGACACTCTCTCAATGTTAGATATATGAAATGAATTGAATGGCAAGACATAACATTGAGATTGAGCTATAATAATTTGTGTTGATGAAAATTTCAAGAGTTAATAGGTTTTGATTTTCATATATACGAAAGAGCAATAGGTGACCAGAAGTTCACCAAAATAACTTATATATTATTGTCAAGTATTAGGGGTGACCAGAAGCTCACCAAATACACTATTTAAGTCTTCAAAAATCTAGAAGATCACCACCTAGTAGAATTATAAGCATGTGATTTACGCTTGTATACCAATTCTTTTGATTGGGGCTATTATATGTCAGCACATAAGAAATAGGAGAAGAAAGAAAAACGTACAACTGCACAACACATGTCTCCCCATTGACATTGATCTCCAGAAGAGAAAATATTATGGAAAATGTAATAATAAATACACATGATATGTAAAGTTAATGAATAAATGATTTTTCATTGAAATTGTTCTCCAGAAGAGATAAATCTTGTTTAATACAAATTTTCTAAGAGATAAATTTTGATTGTGATCCTCCCAATGAAATGAATTTTAATGCAAATTCATATACTAAGTTGGTATAGAATTAGACGCCCCTATAAAAGTGACTTAACAAAAGTTAGAAAAAAATAAAAATAAATAAATAAATTGATGATCCCTATAATGGTAGTTTGAAAAGTTACATGCCAACTTTTGTCTATTATCAAGATATGTTGCGCATTTATGATTTGATTTGTATTCAGTTATGACTCATGTTGCATAGCGTTGAAGATACAATTTGGTCATATTATGTGTATACATTGAGATAAAATCTTGTCAATTATACTTGAATCACTACACCTGAAGTGTGGGTTGTATGATCGGTTCCAAAATAAAGATATGATATGTGGCTAGATAGTGCAGTTAACACTTTCAATATTGTAATAGTATATAAATACCATAGTGTATGAAATACCCCAAAAGTGGTATAGATATCTGAATTATTACAATAGATGGCCTATGATAAGAAAAGTTATGATGGTACCAATGAAAAATGTATCCAGATATCATTGTCAAAATAGCATGCAAATTAAAATTGTTCCTTGAGGAATTATGTGATGATACCGGTATATGATGGAACCGATAAATAATGTATATGCATGATAGAATGGACGGGTGAATAATGGATTTGAAATATATGTCCATTTTTTATGTCGACATGAAACTAAGATAATAAATAAAAAATTTATCATGGACTAGGTCTTTTATTTATGTGCATGTTGAGTTTTAAATTTATGAATTACTCATTGTATGTATAGGATATAGTTTGATGCATTACTCATTACATATATATTTTGTTTAATGTTTTATCATGAATTCTACATCTCATATTGCATGCATTAGTTCTATACAACAATTGTGTTATATGTGAATGTTTATGGTATGACGAGTTTATAATTATGATGAAGGCTTACAAGAAGAAATTTATACTCCGATGGGCTTATAATTGTGATGAAAGTTTATATGATGACGATCCAATAGCATGTTATGAATCATGCATGAAAAGTTCCCGCAGAACTTATATACAACGTATTCAAATATCTAGCCCTTCAAATTCTATATTCTGAAAAATGATAATGTTGATATTGTTATCAATTTCATGGAGAGTATTGGTGACTAAGTTATTGAAATATCAACTTGAAGTTTAATCAAGTGAGAGTTAATCGATTTTTATATTCATTGGAAAACTCCAGTATAAAATGCAAAATGTCTAAAGAATAATAGTAATGAGCTATATTGCCGTAAGGATAATCTTCTTATGGTCTAGAAGAACCATGAGTAAAGTATATAATAATACTTATGTTATATTATTACTAATTCATATAAGCTTAGATAATGATATCAAGATATCACGGGTTGCCATAAATTATTATCAATATTTGATTATCAATAGCTACTTTTACGATCTCCAAAAGTAGGCATAATTTTGATGGTGAGGCAACTTGAAACAAAATGTCATATAAGATAGCGGTAAACGTAACTTAGGTATTGTTCTCACAAGTATGGATAAATGAAGATGCTTTACAGTGATGATTCAAGTTTGATCAGGGAGGATCAACTATCAAGGAATGTTATTTAGCTACAAGTGTGAAGTTACTAAGACATTGAATTCATTACATTGGAAGATCTCAAGTTGTGCACTTATCAGGGGGAGAAAATACGCGTTGCACTCTTTTTCCCTTAACCATGTTTTTGTCCCACATTGGGTTTTCCTGGTTAGGTTTTTAACGAGGCAGCATGTCAAGGCGTATTATGAAAGTGTTGTACTCTTTTTCCTTCACTAGGTTTTTATCGCATCGGGTTTTTCCTAGTAAGGTTTTAGTAAGGCACACTATTCGATAATGGTCATCCAAGGGGAAGTGTTATATAATATATGTATATCTATTATATCCTTATGATTATTCAAGGATATTCTATATATACTAGGTTTATTATTATACAATAAAACCCTAATTGTATCACACATATATATATATATATACATATATGTACTCCTACTTTTCCTCTTTCTCTTTAATTTTATAGCACAAATGAACTTTTTTTTTTTTAATTTTTTTTTTCAAAGAATCTTATCGAAATTCAAAAGGTATTGAGTTTTTTAGGAATTATGTATAAAAAAAAAAAAGTTTTAGGAATTACAGTAAACTAATCTCAAACGGTTAAAAAAAAAAAAAAAAAAAAAAACAAAATCCCCTTGAAGCCCTAGTTGTCCTTCTCTTTCAGTTTTTTCCACTCCATTGAGGCGCCTTCTGATATTCAATCCTCCACTGAAGCAGCTCCTGAGGTAAGTTGTTTCTTTTTGTAATCATCATATCAATTTCACAATCTAGGGTTTATCGTTCATCTAATTTAATTTAATTTAATTTAATTTAATTGTCAGTTGGTATATGCAAGGTGAATACTTGAACTTATTGTTTCTAATTACTAACGACAGAAGAAAATTACGAGCCTAATTGATAATTGAATCAAATATATCTTTTCTCCCTAAAATCTGTGGTTTAATAATTGAATCAAATTTGGTTCGTTGCAGAACCCTTTTATTTTAATGTTAGGATTGAAGTCATTGAACTATGATATTGGTTTACTTTGATAATTAAGCTACATTTGGTTGCTAATGTGTTGCAGGTTTTTGTTTGTACAATCTTCTAATGTCAGGACGGAACCTTGAAAATGAAAGTTCTTGCCCTGGCTCAGGGACGGGCCCGGTCCTTTCGGCCGAAGAGCTCGAGAGGAAAAAGAAAAAGGAAGAGAAGGTTGGTAGTATGTACTGATTGGATTATTATGATCAACTTTATTTTCTGTGAATATTTATTGCTTGATAGATGAATTTGGTAATGAGGAATTTGATAATTTGCTAGATGAAAAACTGTGGTATTGAAAATGGTTTATGCTAAAGCTAAGTATTGTTAAATTCCTTAATATTTTGGTTTGTTGGTTGGGGGTGGAGGCGGGGTGGGGTGGGGTGGGGTTTGTTTTAGAGCGAAAGGGTGGAGATGTCCAAACAATTCTATTGTAGTTTAGACAAAACTTTAAAAGTTTGCTTTTGGGAGGTGTAGACCCTTATATTTACACAATTGCAATTGGATATACAAAGTAATTGGGCATGCAACATTGAGTGTATGCCGTTCAATGTTTCCATCCTTTTTGAGAAAATAGCTAACAAAATTGAGTTATGGTGGCATTTCAGGTTGAGATTTAACATTTTCTGTCATTATTTTCCCTTCTACTTGTCATTTGTTTCCTACTCATTTCTCTGGCATTTGAGTTTGTATATCTGCTACTGAGTGTTGATTTGTTTCAATCTCTCTGCTTTTCCGTTCTTCCTCTGGTAAACAATGAGTTATAGCTGTGATCCATCATTGTGGCATGACACTAAAATGCAATGATACCTTTTCTTGTTGCAGGCAAAAGAAAAAGAATTAAAAAAACAGAAGGCAGCGCTTAAAGCACAAGCTGCCAAACTTCAGGTATACGTCTATTTTAATTTGTAAGTATGTGTGAAAGAAGCCAAATTGCTGTACAATTCAACATACTTCCTCCGTTCTCTTTTAGTTGCAACATTTGAAAATTTGCACTATTCATGTTATCTCTTTGAACCACATTTGTTGATTTAATATTGGGCATTTGGGCAAAATATAGTCATGTGAGATCTTGTTAGATTCATCTCAATCTATATTTTCACAAAACCAAAGTTTTATACTTCCTCTATTCCTTTTTTAATCGCTACATTGGGGATTTTGCGTTTACCAATACACATTTTATAACTTTAATGTCTTAAGTTGCACTTTAATAAAAAATTATAAAAGTTGATATTTTGAAAGGACATTTCGAGATAAATCTATAAAAATCACTCATGAATATATTTCTCCAATGTATAAATCACAAAATACAATCAAAAGAGTGTGTGTGAATACTCTGAATTGTGTAAAATTCCTAATGTTGCGATTAAAATAGTATAAAAGAAGTATTGAGTATTTTTTTTATTACTTATCTATAATCAGAGATATAAAGGGCTGAAATTGCATTGGCTAATGTGAAAGTCAAAACTTTGCAACTCTAAAGAGAACGGAGAAAGTTAAATAAATCATTGATAATTCCTAAGGGACTATGTATAAGTTTTTACATGTGGCTGGTAAATAAATCTGGCTAAGCCTAAGCATGTGATACAATTGTGTTAGACACAACAAGCAAGTAACACCTCTAAGAAGACCGAAAAGAAGAACTTAAAGAAGGATGCTAAGGAAGAGGATCCTGTGAGTTTTTTAGATCCGGAGACGTCACTTGGTGAGAAGAAGCAGCTTTCGAGTTTAATGGCAAAGCAGTATTCTCCTGCTGTAGTGGAGAAATCGTGAGTAATGTTATTTGAAGCCTCCAGTTGAATTATTTTTGTTGTATGCTGATCTCTTTTGCAAATTGTTGGTGCAGATGGTATGATTGGTGGGAAAACTCTGGCTTCTTTGTGGCAGAGTCTAATAGCTCAAAACCACCTTTTGTGATTGTGAGTGCTCATTATTTGGCTTATTGAACTGTTTGCTAGAGTCTTGTAGATTTGGAGTGCTATAACTATATACTTAGGGAATTCCATGCTGTTCATTATATACTTGTTTATCCTTTGTCCTAATGGAAGTCAAAGGGAAATTTCTGGTGTGGAAGCAGCTGTTTTTTTATTTTTTATTTATTTTTTTTAATAAAATTGACTGTTTGGTTGGGGGTAAACGGTTTTCGGGGAAACAGTTCCTCATTTGCCATTGCTTGATTGAGCCGTACAAAAAATTGGAAAGTGTTAAATTGTCATTTTGGGGCCAACCTTTTGTGTATGTTTGTACGTGCATCTAGTATAGATTTCCCCCCTGAAGAAGAATTTAAAATGAAATTTAAGCATACAAACATAACAAATAATCCAACTTTACGTTGATGTTTATAGAGGAGCTCTAGCAAGGTGATGGAGTCAGGGGCCTTGCCTTAACAGTATTGGCTGTTTCAGTCATTTGTGTGTGGTTTTTTTCTGCGGCTTGTTCAATTTTCCTTAATCATGCTGCCATTGGATTTGCTAGATATAAAGTAATTATTAGTGGCCTTTGGCAATCCCATGCTTGTGTGACCTGTTAATTTATATGTGCAACTGAAACATCGAACTCGCTTTGTTAGTGTTTTATTATCGCCCTTTAGGTGTAACCTACCTTGAAATTATTTGAGATTTAATCTTATTACAACATCGATTTGTTTTTGAGTCTTGCAGGTTCTTCCACCGCCAAATGTGACAGGGGCGCTTCATATTGGTCATGCTCTTACTGGTGCAATTGAGGTTTGGCTTTTATACCTTTCATATCTCTGTGTCGTTTTGTGTTTTGTATGTGAAGCTTCTTATGATAGTGTTTTGTTAGATGAGACACTAACCTAATCTTACGCAGGACACAATTATTCGCTGGCGGAGAATGTCTGGCTACAATACATTGTGGGTTCCTGGAATGGATCATGCCGGGATAGCAACACAGGTTAAATTTAAGATACTGTCTTTTTGTTTGATTTTTTTATTGCTGAGCCACGGAAAAGGTTGCCCAACGAGTTTGTTCAGTACTGTGATAAGAAAGCTATCCTAATTTATCTGTGGCTCCCTTAGGTCCGTTTTTGTATCTTATTCAAAATTTGAATATTAATGCAATCCTCAAGAGTATTTTATTTTAAAATTCATAAAAACTATGCTACCCATCCCTTTTTTTTAAAAAAAAAACAAAAACAAATTCTTATTTTGTTCAAAAAATAATTTTCTCACCGGTAAATAATTACTACCTTTCCTCCTTTCCTTTTTGATATTTATTTAGAAGTTAAAATACTGAGGGTTGTTTATATTTGCACAAACAATAGTAAAAAACACATCAGGTGGACTAGGTGTCCTTGGAATGAGACTGAAAGTCAAAACTAAAAGTTAGCCCATGTCCTCCTTATGTCTCCAATACAGTAATTTAGGAAAGTTCTGGCTGCTATGGCCGATAAAGAAACTAAGAAAGTTAATCCAGCATAGATCACGTGGCAGCACTGTAAAATATGCAGCCATTTCCTCCAACACTGTCTTGTTATTGCAGGCTTCCAAAGTAACTTTTCCTTCTTTGCACTAATTCTGCAAAATATAATCTCCAACTGCAATTCTGTAGACTGCAAAGTCTTTCTCAAATCAAGGAAGGCATGTGAGCAAGACCTTTTATATTAGCCCGGTAAGGCATGCAAATGTCAAGTGATATAGCCATTTCCAATGACCACTTTTGGAGCATATTGTCTGCACAATGCTTTCTTAAAGATCAAGCTTACACAAAAGCTCTCACTTTAACTTGGACCTTCGATTTCTTATTTTTGCAAATTTTAGAGATTATCTAGGGTATATTCTAGCCGTAGCTACTATTTAAACTATTAAAAAAAAAAGTTGCTAGGGTTAGTATATACCCTTATATTCCAACTTCGGTCACTGACTCATTGGTGTATCGTATTGCACAAAGTAGTTGGTAATGTAAAGGGCAAAGTCCTCACGTCTTACTGTTTAGCACCAACATGTGAAAGTTTTCTCTAAAACCAATTTTTTTATATTAAAGATACTTATTTGATTAACTCGGTATATTAAATGTAGTTATTGACTAATAAACCAATATAACAAGATTTTCATAAGTTTTTTGGATTTACCTTTCCATTATTGACTCCCTGAATCAACAAAATTTCACTATTGGGAAATTCAGTTATTTCTACACTTATATGTAGTTTTCCTTGTTAAGTTCAGCTTCCCAAATTGACTGTTTAAGCTAGTCTCTGATTATTTTGAAGATCGTGTAAATTCTAATTGTATCTCCTTGCTGTTGATATTCTTTTTGTACAGTTAATTTATTTATTTTGTTATTATTATTATTTATTTATTTATTTATTTATTTAAAGACGCTGAAAACATTGCCTTAAATCAGCTCCCTTAAATTAAAAACTTGAAGCTCGAAAGGGGTTGAAATGGACCAATGCCTTTATGCCCCTCACTTCCTTGATTAAGGCTTGAAAACATTAAGGCTCGAAAGGGGAAGAAAAAAACAAGGCTTTATTATAATCAATTTTGGTTCATGTAGCCAACCCCACTTATGAGATTAAGGCTTTGATTGATTGATTGATCTTTTGGCTCTAAACCTGTCTTTATTTATCTGGCGCCTTCTGTTCTGCTGTTTCACAAGCTCAATTCTTCTGCTGGTTTTCTTACTTTCTTTTTGTTTCTATTTTACATCACAACATTTATGAAGAGCACTTTCATTATTGGCTCACAGCTTTATAGTTTAAATATCTTCCGATCTGCGCCCGCATGATCTTCATGTTTTCAATAAAGCTTGACTATATTGATTTGTTAAATTTTGCAGGTGGTTGTCGAAAAAAAGATAATGCGTGAAAGAAAGCTTACCAGGCATGATCTTGGCCGAGAAATGTTTGTTTCAGAAGTGAGTTTCTTGTCCTTTCTTTCCATTTTAATAATATTATTGTCAAATATGAGCTAAGGTGAAATTCTTGTTCTTTCTTTATTCTTTTGTAACACAAGGTTTGGAATTGGAAAAATGAGTATGGTGGCAAAATCTTGAAGCAGCAGCGTCGCCTTGGTGCATCGTTGGATTGGTCCAGAGAGGTGTTTATTTTTTTTTTTCCCCTCCTCTGTTATTCCGTTTTTGTGTTATTTTTTCTGATTTAATTCTTTAGAGCAATTGATGTATATGTATATTGGCTGTTCATCTTTGTTTTCTTTTCTTCCTTTCTATTGTCTGCAGTGTTTCACAATGGATGAGAAACGATCAAAGGCAGTGACGGAAGCATTTGTGAGGCTGTACAATGAGGGTCTTATCTATAGGTATGTTCGACTAGATGATTTGCTTGGCGTTTGTGGTGCATTTCTGGCTCCTTTTTTAACTGATAAGTGGAGGCTGTTTCTAGCTGGAACACTAGCCTTGATGTGGGAAGCAATGTGTTTCTTTTTCCTCTAAATGAGCTGAGAGTAGGGACATTAAATCAATTTGGAGTTTGAAGCAATTATTGTCTACTGAGTGTACAACTGTACATTTGAATATTGAATTTTTACAGGACATCTCAGGCTAATTACTGGAGATTAAATCTACTTGAATATTTAATTTTTTTTTTGGCAATAAATAAATTTCATTTATAACCAAGATAGAACCGAAGTTACTGACCAAAACCTGAATTGTTTATTGTTCATGGCATATGTGATACTTATATCATTTTTAGAATAGATGAATGCTTAATCCTTGGAGAGTGGAGACTGAGAGTATTTTGAATTTATAATTGTACAGGTCATAAATTTTCATCTCCTGGACACAGGTTATGTGGAAATAGGTTCTGTTTACATATAACTTCCTCCGTTTCTATTTAGTTGACACGTTCAATTTATGCACACATATTAAGGAGAGGAGAAATAATGATAAAGCAAGTGGGGTAGACTAGTAAATGCAAAGTATAAAATTTATCCAAAAAGGAAACATGTCAATTAAAAAAAACTTCCTAAAAAGGAATAGTCAACTAAAAAAAACACGGAGGTAGTATTAGATACTGATGTAATGAAAGATCTTAATGGCCCATGCTACATTATCTGTGGTTCAGTAAGTGCAGTCCTTATTTTAATCATGATTCTGTCAATATTGGACACTAATGGCTTCATCGTCATAGTTTGGTTATATATTTCCCTTTACAGCTTCTTGCAATTCTTCTAATATATTGGTATCCCATTCTTGGTGCATTTGACCATTCAGAGAAGCTTTCTGTGTTTTGCACTACATACATTTCCTTATTCTCTTATCCCTTTTATTGTTGCAACGAAAACAGTAAATTAAATTTATTTTTTTGGGAACTTTGATTCTCCTTGAGTTAGTTAAATAAAGTTGCCAAAAAAAGTCTGTACCTCATGATAACTGATTAATAAAATATTGGTTGACAGTATCATTTGACATTTTGTCATGACATTTAGCAAATTTTCTTTTTAAGCAATATGCTTAAAGTTCAACTCATTTTTATATCCTGAAGATCCTGCATCTTGCAGTCAATTTAAATGAAAAAAAACTTGGTTGCTTGGCTTTTGAAGATGTCCTAACATGTAATAGTATATATGGAACTCAGTGTTTTGACCAAGTTATTCTTTCTTCTGCTAAATGTTGATGATATCTGAATGGCTTAACTTCAAATGAATATAAGCTCCAGCCTCCTACAAGCTCAGCTTAAATGTACTTTTAGGATATTTCATTTAGTTGGAAATGTACCCGATTGAATCTTGCTGTGAATTTTTTTTTTAATTTATTGTTTCTTGTTGTGGTTGGCTTTAGGGATCTACGATTGGTAAACTGGGATTGTGTGTTGAGAACTGCAATATCTGATATTGAGGTTTGTTCTTTCTTTCCATGATGTGCTTATTGGACATGCTCTGCCATTTTCTGAAAGACATGTGGTATTTTTAGGTGGACTACGTTGATCTAAAAGGAAGAGAAGTGAGAAAAGTTCCTGGATACGAAGATCCTGTAGAATTTGGTGTCTTGACATCATTTGCTTATCCATTAGAAGATAATCTTGGTGAGATTGTTGTTGCCACTACTAGAGTGGAAACAATGTTGGGTGATACAGCAATTGCTGTACATCCTGATGATAGCAGGTATAAGCATTTGCATGGCAAAGTGGCCATACATCCTTTTAATGGAAGAAGAATCCCAATTGTTTGTGATGCAATACTTGTTGATCCAGCATTTGGGACTGGTGCTGTCAAGGTATGAATTCCCTTTGCATCTTATGTTTTCTACCTTGATCTTCTCTGCCCCCTCCCCTCTGATTTCTGTGAATTTTAAATGCTTAATTTCATGCTTTTGTAGATCACGCCTGCCCATGATCCTAATGATTTTGAGGTTGGGAAACGTCACCAACTAGAGTTCATTAACATCTTCACTGATGATGGGAACATAAACAGCAATGGGGGCCCAGAATTTGCAGGGTTGCCACGATTTAAAGCTCGTGTAGCTATAACCAAAGCACTGGAAGAGAAGGTATGGTTGTCTTGATCCCTCCCTGCTTATTGTGGCTGCTTCTGTTGAAGTGTAATGCCTGTGATAGATATAGGGGAAGTTTGTTGTATCTTGATGCCTAGTTAGCAATTTAGCATAGTCAGGTGGCCTGTTTCGGAGGAGCTAGGCCCCATGGCTAGTCAGTTCAACATGTTTTGAAAATATGTGTACTTGTTTTCATTGTTCATTTGTCATTTTGCAAAATCTTATCCTTATTCGTTCCTTGTAGTGTGCTCAGCACATTCATTTTCCGTAACTCTCCTGTCCAGTGTCGATTGTTCTGGCATGTATTGTGCTATACTATTTTTTTGGATACATATATAAATTTTCTTATTTTAGAATGCTATGTATATCAGGGTTTATATAGAGGTGCTAAGGACAATGAGATGCGTCTTGGAATTTGTTCAAGAAGTAATGATGTTGTGGAACCATTGATAAAGCCTCAGTGGTATGTCAACTGCAGTTCTATGGCTAAGGATGCCCTTGATGCTATTATTGATAATGATAACAGAAAGATTGAGATCATCCCAAAAACCTATGAAGCTGATTGGAAAAGGTATGTCAAATCTCTTTCCTCTCTGAAATGTTGTTTGTCATTATGTCAAGATTATTGATACTGATAGAGTTTTTCCTCTTGAAAGGTAATAGTAGTATAATGATCACATTGTAGTGAGTGCAGTGTTTTGTTGTTGTTGTTGTTTCCCTGGAAGTTGGCAGTAGTACTATGATATATATCTAGTGACTTCTTGGTGCAAGCAGTGCAACATTCTAATTATTTGACAATTGAAGTAGTAATCAGTTGTTTTTCCAATTGCAGAGTTAGACAAAACATAAATCTCTAATCTATCTGTTCTGCAAGACTTCTACCTCCTCCATTCTCTTTTAGTTTCAAAGTTTTGACTTTCACGCTTGTCAATGCATAAATTCAACCCTTTTTATCTCTAATTATACTTAAGTAAATTTATAGAAAATTTTATGTTATGAGAATATGATTTGAAACAAATCTAACAAGATTAACAAATCAATAAAGGTGGCAAATGGACAAACATGAATTGTGCTAATTTACAAAAGTTGCAACTGAGTAATAGAGAACGGAGGAAGTACATAGCTTTATGTATACCCATAAATACGTACTCCATTTATTTTTGTTCTACCCACTTGGTGGAGGTACACAGACCAATTAAAATATTTAAGATAAGGTGGCTGGTTCATGGGTAATAAATTAAAGGCAGATAGAGTAGAAGAGAGAAAGTGAAAGGTGGATGTAGAGTTAACAAAAATTGGGAAAAAGTTAAAGCAGGAAAATAATAAAGAAGGATTATATACTTAACTGGGAGTGTAAATTTCCGAATTCACTTTTCAAGAAACAGAGAAGGGAAGCATTGCTCTAAATGCTCTCCTTTGTATCCTTTCCAAAATCAATAATTAAAGGGAAAATAAATGCACTCTTTTTTTTATATATTGGTCTGGTATCATGGTGAAGGTGAAGCTTGTTTATGATAACTGTATCGTTTTTGTGTCATTATTATCAAAATAATTGTTATTGGCTATGTAGCTACCTTTCCAAATCCTTTCACTTCCTTTTTTTTTTTTTGTTTTTTTTTTTTGTGTTTATATTTCATTATTGACAGTCATATTTTTGCAGATGGCTTGAAAATATTCGAGACTGGTGCATCTCTAGGCAACTTTGGTGGGGCCACCGCATACCTGCTTGGTATGTTACATTGGAGAAAGATGAACTGAAGGAACTGGGTGCTTATAATGACCATTGGGTGGTCTGTCGAAGTGAAGAAGAGGCACAAGCTGCGGCTACCAGAAAATTTGCGGGGCAGAAGTTTCAGATTACTCAAGATCCTGATGTCCTGGATACTTGGTTCTCCTCTGGTCTCTTCCCGTTGTCTGTTTTGGGCTGGCCAGATGAGACCGATGATTTGAAGAATTTTTATCCAACTTCAGTTCTTGAAACTGGACATGACATTCTTTTTTTCTGGGTCGCCCGGATGGTAATGTTGGGGATGAAACTTGGAGGGGATGTACCTTTTAGAAAGGTAAACCTGGTTTCTTGGTCTATTGGGCAATGATGCTCTATATTAATGGCTACATGTTGACGTGAAGTTTCTCTTCGTTTTATGTTTTAGATTTTATGAAGTTATTATATGTATTTGCTGCTTTACATTTTCATCCTGCACGGGAAGAATAGTTTTTTCTTTGATGTATTGATTATAGGATGTTATCCTTTTTTGTTACTAATAGAAGAGCTCAAATTTCAGTGCTGTGCTAGTCTGTCATGATAGGGGATAGTGACATGAGCTTTTGACACATTACTGACATGTTTTGTATTGACCTATTGAAGATTGGCCTATTGCTAATTCACCTATCATTAACTTGGTTGGAGTGTTTATATATAGTTTTGCCCTGTAAAGATAATGATTTGAACTTTGTAGGTTTATCTTCATCCCATGATCCGTGATGCACATGGGCGTAAGATGTCAAAATCATTAGGGAATGTTGTGGACCCTCTTGAGGTTATAAATGGGATCTCTCTAGAAGATCTTCAGAAGAGACTGGAGGAAGGAAACTTGGATCCCAGTGAGCTTTCCAGAGCCAAAGATGTACAGAAGAGAGACTTTCCAAATGGCATTCCAGAATGTGGTGCTGATGCTCTTCGCTTTGCTCTTGTTTCATATACTGCTCAGGTCTGTGCCAAATGCCATAATCTATCTGAAAGATTGAAATTTTTGTTTGAAAGGGAATTATTTTTATATTGTTACTGATATGATATTTCCTACTTCAGTCTGATAAAATAAATCTAGATATTCAACGGGTTGTTGGGTACCGTCAATGGTGCAATAAACTGTGGAACGCTATCAGGTTTGCTATGAGCAAACTTGGAGATGATTACTCTCCTCCAACCAGTATAGATCCCAACGTCATGCCATTCAGTTGCCAGTGGATACTCTCTGTCCTGAACAAGGCTGTTGCTAAAACTGTATCATCTCTTGAGGCATATGAGTTCTCTGATGCTGCTACTACTGTGTATTCATGGTGGCAATTCCAGCTCTGTGATGTTTTTATAGAAGTAATCAAACCCTATTTTGCCGGCAATGTGGAGTCATTTGCAGCTGCAAGAGGTTATGCTCGTGATGCATTATGGGTTTGCCTTGACAGTGGGCTTCGACTGTTACATCCATTTATGCCATTTGTGACAGAAGAATTATGGCAGAGGCTTCCTCAACCAAGAGATGCTATAAGGAAGGAATCTATTGTGATAAGCGAGTATCCTTCTGTCATACAGGTAAATTCTGATGTATTTCTGGCTTCCTAGTTTGGTCCTTACTCCTAAGCAGTTGCATTCTTTCTTTCCTGCTAGTATGTTCTAATAATTAGTTTTATTTTGTCTTTCCTGTATGTACTATTATTTTCATTGAAATCCTGTGACTGGTTTTATGATAAGCTGCTTTCGTATGCATGCACTACAATATTGCAGTCCTGGACCAATGAGAGTGTCGAGCAGGAGATGGAGCTGACCGAGCTTGTTGTAAAATCTCTGAGGAGTCTTAAGTCATTATTACCTGCTAAAGAAAGACATGAAAAGTAAGTGGTTTAAGCAAAAAATCTGCTTCATTTTCCTTCTTTTGTTAATGAAGTAGTGTTCATACAAGCTGTCTATAACTTTTTCTTCTTTTTTATTATTTTATTTTATTTTTACTTTGTTTTTTTTTTTTGTTTTTGAATTTTTTTTCTTATTTTTGTGATGAGTCATACATATGTAAGGAATTTCTGTGGAACTATGTGCCTAAGGCTGTTTTATATAGTATAAAATCGCGGCCAATACGTTGCGATGCGGACATTTTGTAACGGAATTTCAGGCTACCGTTACGAGATTTGCCATTTTGTAACGGCCTTTTATAAAAGATCGAGTTTTGACCGCGACATCCGGCCGATAAACCACCGGATCGCCCAAGTAATAACTTAGATTTGTTGGTTTATCAGATTTTCATGGCAAACTCCATTGTTGCCGACTTGTCGGCTGCTATAGAGTGAAAGAGGGTAAAGGTGAAAGGCGGGGGTAAGTGAAGATGGGTAATTGGTGGGAATAGTGGGCAGCTGGCAACAATCTGGCGGTTCTTGATAAAATAAAATGTTGCTCATCAAATTTTTTTTCTAAGTTCAAAGTGTTGACCCCACCATTCTCTTTATTTTTCTTTGACAAGATACTTGTACAAATAAATGGAATCACGTGACTCATTTTTGTTAATCCTAGCAGACGTTATTCTTTTTGACACTAACTATTTGTAAAACTTATTTTTAGCTTTCAGTTTCTATTACTCCATTTTAAATTATTGTATAAATAATATCATATTCTAATTTCCTAGGTATTATACAAAGAAAATTAATGTATATTTGAAAATTTGTTTTAAAAAATAATTTTATTACTAAAAAATAAATTAATACTTCAAAAAATCAAAACAAAAATTCTACCGCGATGATCGTGACACAGTCCGCGATTAACGCATTATTTCCGTTACCGCATCAACGCTACCGTTTCCGCGATCGCGACCGATACCGCATTTTTATTCTATGTTATATATTGACCATTTATTTTGAAAATCATATAATGCTCTTTTAGGTGGACAAATCTACACCACAATCTTCTTTTCTAAGCAGCTTTGAAATTGTTTATGCAATTGTTTATGTGTAATCTATATCATAATAAAATAAGCATTGGATGAAATATTAATCTCACTTCAGTATCTTCCATAAAATGAAATATTACTTACATCGACAACATGATACCTCAAGCTTTTTGATGAGAGAAACTTGTCCTCTAATCCATCTTACTCTTGTGGGTTTTTTTTTTTTCCAATTATAAGGATATATGATTAGTATGTGTTGAAAAATATGTGTGTTAAGATAAAAATATTTCTGTGTATAATAACTTGATAAGAATAGAATGACTTATTCCCTCATCTGTACTAACATTTTCCCCACCAAATTTATATCACACGCCTGATCACAATAATTGTTCAAAATTCGTCAAATGTAGGACATTGTGATACACATTGCTCGGAGCATTGTTCAAGCCATTCACAAGTTTTTTTTTTTTTTCCTTTATGGGTCTTCCCAAATACTATATATTTTACTTTGAATGTCCACTAGTTCAATCGTTTTTCTATCTTTTAAATAACAACTTTAAACTTATTTGAGAGAGGTTGCTCTATTCTACACCTAATTGGGCTAGTTAGTATAATATATGACATCCTTATTAGTCCCTTCTTTCTTTTTTCCCTTGCTTGATCATGCTCTCTTGCTCTACTGTTCTGTAACATCATGTGCTTGTCATTGATGGGTCCTTTGTTCCCCAAATTCGTAATCTGGAATGGCCGCTGCCACCACTGCATGAACAACCTGTCTCTCTACCCAAATTCTGATTCTATATACCAGCACCAGCACTAGCACTAGCACTAGCACTAGCACTGGCACTGGCACTGTTCCATCATTATGTTTCTTTGAAAGCTGTAGCATCTTTGTTGATCAAAGGGTTTGTTTAATAACACCATGATTTTTGTATACCAGTGCTAGCACAGTTACAATGTCGTGGCATACACTCTTTCCACAGCAAATCACTGTCTATGTATTCCTTTTTGAGATGTTCCAATTTAGTTGCTACATAGATATACTTTTTCATCCCCTCTAAAGTTGATCCCATGTCTACCCACCACTTTCTTCTCTCTACCTTATTATTTTTCTTTTTTTCAAACTTTGTATAAAGCATATTTAGCAACATTTTGGGATTGAGAGGGACTTGAGGGGGTGTACTTAAATTGCAATTCCTCAGTTATTTTTATTATTTTCATCATCTTTATTATTTGTTAATGCAAGTGTACATGTATGTGTTCTTCAGGAGACAAGCTTTTGCAATTTGCCTGAATGAAGAAGTTGCAAACAATGTTCGGAGTCATGAGTTGGAAATTTTAACACTTGCTGGTCTGTCATCTTTAAAGGTGTGCAATCTATTGTAAATTTGTGACTAGATACTTTTATGATTTTCCTAATCAGATGTTGGTTCAAGTTTTCTGCATGTGGTTTGTTGTGTTTCTTGATCAATCGATTGCATTTATTCTTTTTTGGTGAGGATTGGTGTGTGTTGTTAAGGATTCCATCTCTTTCTTCAAATTCTTTTAGCAGTATATAAATGCAATTTTTTGTGACACCATTAAAATTATACACATGGAACCTTCACACATGCTATCACTCACTAGGATTGTCATTCTAGAAAGCAGGGTTACTGTTGGAGATTGTAGTAGTTTTTTTAGATCCTTGAATGTGAAGCAACTCTGGATCAAAGTCTTGGGAACTCTTCTTGCAAGGCTTCAACCACTCACTTGCTTAAATTTTATAAGCCCAAGTACCTTTTCTGCTCAACATTCTTTTTGATCTTTCCACCTCTTTTCTTTTGTTAGTGATATTTTCAAACAGGACGAATCCTGCTATTTCTTCTTCTCCCCTCTTTGAGATTCAATTTTAAGTTTTCACCTTCAGATTACCTTCTTGATTAATGATAACAATCTATATAGCCCTCCATTATTTTCATCTGTCTTTGAGGTTTTGCTGCACAAATCACCCTCACCTTTATTTCTTCCTCTCCCCTCTTTGAGATTCAATTATAGTTTGTCACCTGCAAAGTTCCTGATTAATGATTCCAGTCTATCTAGCCCTCCATCATTTTCATCTATCTTTGAGGTTTTGTACTGATTTGTCTTTGAATTTTTGTACTGAATTTTAATCTCTGCTCCACAAATTACCCTCACCTATAAACTCAATTGTGGCATGGCGACCTATGTATTCTAAATAATTCTAATAGTCAGCATAATAATATCTAGAAAATAGAAGGGATACTATAGGCATCGTGATTAGTGAGACTCCAAGAAAGTTTTTAAATTTAACTTGGAAAGCCATGGAGGGGGGGGGGGGGTCTGCTAGAAGAGTCTAAAGCGCCAACTTGGATTTGTGACCTGTATTGAGGTTGATTGAGGGTCTTAGTGATCCTGTAGATATTATTCGGATGAAGCAAGCCTCCAACATAAGGAATGCTCAAGTTGGATGCTTGAAAAACACAAAGAAATGAATTGTTTTGAGAAGTCAAAGGTCACTGTTGAACCTTTTAACTAAGTAGGAGAGCATATCAAGGGTTTTTCAAGAATGGGTTACAGACTTACAACCTTACAGTCAAGAAAATAAAATGCTTGAATTTGTGACTAGGGACAATAACTAATTTTCGGTTGGATAAGTTAAACATGACTCAAGGAAGATTGGATAAAAATAGGAAAATTGACAAAGAAACGAAATGATAAGGATTGAGTAAGATTACTAAGAGAATAAAAACTGAAAGAAAGATGGGATAGACTGGGATTCCTAAGATTAGGTGATTTTTGTAGCATAGATATATTAAGACCCTATCTTATACAAGTTTTGCATTGATTAGAATCCTATGAGAGGTAGAAGATTGATCATGACTTGGATCTAGACGAACTTGACACAAAAGAAGCCAAAACATTTAACCAAAAAGATGCCTAACGGAAGTTTAGATTAAATATGTTGTGCTGCCATAACTTTTGGCTTGCAAGCTATTTTAGGACAAAACTAGTTAGAAAAATGTTGGGGCTATTGATCCATGGGTTGTGGGCCTCGTAGTTCCTTCTAGAACTCCGACTACGTCTTGCAAAATTTTGATCCAAATTGCATGAACCCTATGGGAGACAGGCGTTTACATGAGAGGTAAGGCTAGGGCTCTTAGATATCTAGGATCAGGTTAATTACGACAAAATAAAAATGCAGTTATGGGACAATCCTAAGGCTCAACACTCATTGGCTAAGATGGTTTAAGACTTTTAAATGTGACTTCTAAGTTTAGGGCTCTTGGAGATCTAGCCTTAGCATTAAACATGTCCATTGAGGTGTAATAGTGGTGTATACAATATGCTTGATGAAAATAATGTTATTAAATTCAATTATCATAAAGGTTTAATCATTTTTATTGTAACTTTACAGGAATCCTCCCCATCGTTCCTCAAATTGTAGCCAAGGGGAAAGTATCTTACATGAATTGCACACTTGTGAAGTTGCAATCTCTTGTATTAGATATACATTTTTAATATATGCATTTTAATGTTCAAGAAATATTAATTATTATTGGACCCTGTACCCACTTGATGGATTTGATTGTACGACTCAGCCCTTTGGTATAGGCTTTTCAAATGCCTTCATCGGGAGCTAAGCAAGGGCTAGGGGACGGGACCATTATAGGTGCCTACAAGCATTCAAATTTTGGTAGATGTGGACTAGCAGATTGAAATTTATATTACATGATAAATTTAATGTACTCCTTAGAAACACAACATAGGACAATTAAATCATAAGAGATGCAAATACTGGTCTCTATACCTTATGCCTCATGGTGTTCAAGTACTACCTTGTAAAGCTCAGGGGTTTGTTACTCTTTTCATACATTTTCATAAATTATCTGGTGAAAAAACTCCCATTTTTCTTACGGGTTGAGATTCCCTTGTCTCCTGTCACCTAGCAGGGGTTATGCCCAGCTAATTTCCAGGATAATTTTTTTTTTTTTTTTTTTTTTTATTTTTTTTTATTTTTTTATTTCGTTCTATAATTTACCTTAGCCACCTTAAGGGCCTTAACAGTAAAGGTCTGTAGGCATTCCTGATTCCTGTGGCAATGGAGTTCTTGGCTAGTTTTGGATCTCCTGTGTTTTTCTTCTTAGAAAACTGAACTAGTTCCACTCTGAGCCCTATTGTATGGTTTTTTCTCTCTTTTAAAAAACTTTTACATAAAGGCCTCATGTCAATGCCGGTCTTGGTAATTGATTGGACTGCACGCAATCCTAGAACAATCATGCTTTCTTATCGGTGCTTTTATATTTTACTTATAAACTGTTAAGAGTGTATCTAACAAAATCAGACCCATTAGATAATCAACTCATTGTATATCTAGTCGAGTTTTTTTTTATTTTTTTTATTTCTAAGCGAAATGACTCCCTCTTGTTTGTTGATTGATAGAAGACTTAGAAGAGCTAGGAATGCTTTCCTATTTGCTATTCTGTATTACCTTTCCATGGCTGAATCTTACTGCTTTTGGTTATAACAATTTATCTTATAACTGGGATTTTGCAGATTGTGAATGAGAATGAAGCTGCTCTTGCCAGATGTTCACGAGACGTTGTAAATGCATACATCAGTGTTTATCTCGAGCTTAAAGGAACAATTAATGCAGAAGTAGAGCGCGAGAAGTTGAGTAAGAAGATGGAGGAAACAAAGAGGTGAGTGTATGCTCAATAACATTTTGAATGTTTCCATTTTAAATTTAGTTTATTTCATCTTTTCTGTTGTTCTTTTTCTCTAAGTTATCCTATACCATTATTTCATGTAGTGTTTCATGCCTTGTTTGGGAGTCTAAAGTGCAACACCTCTAAATACTATAGGGGCTATCTAAAATTCTTTTTTATCATGAGGATTCTTGTTTGTGGGTGATGCTTTTGTTTCCATTGTGATGGTTAAACTGTTTATGTTGTACAGGCAAAAAGAGGCTCTGGAAAAGATGATGGATGCCTCTGGATACAAAGAGAAGGTACGGCCTCAACTCCACGAGGAAAATATGGAAAAATTGACCAAACTTGTCCAAGAGGTCTTGTCGCTTGAAAAGGCAAGCGAGCATCTTGAAAAAGATATCGCTGCCCAAGCAGCTATGAAGAAATAGAGGGAAATACAGAGCTGATTTTATTTCAGATTTATATTATGCATTATTCCAATTATTGTTACTTACATGGAAGCAATGTATCAATGATTCAGGAAGTTAAACACTTAAACATTGTACTCTTTTGTGATCATAAGGTCAAATTTTGTTAACATTTTATATGATGGCAGTTGTTTTCCCCCTCATTTAGAAATGAGCTTGAAGCGTTGTGTGATCAGACGACATTACACATTATTGATTGGAATCTGCAATTTGTTACAAGTATACCTACACATGACTTCGACTTTGTGAACAATGCTTGTCAATGTGCCTTTGGTACTCTCTTTAGTCTTCAAACAGATTTCACGAAGCTAATACATCTCAGGGAAAAAAAAAAAAATAATAAAAAAAAAAACTACTGAATTTCCGTGGCATTAACACTTTTTGCTGCACCCCTTGATATAATAATAAGAGATTGAAAATAGCTATCAATTAATCAATAACTTTATTATTATTATTATTATTATTATTATTATTATTATTATTATTATTATTATTATTATATGCTAAAAGAGAAATCAGGAATGCCACTTGTCATCTCTTGGTTAAAATTTTTTCCGATCATTTTACTTTTGGTTTTTACGCAGATTCTTTAAGGAAATTATTTTATAATAATCTAAAATATCTTTCTTCCAATTAAAATTCTTAACAATGATAAGTTTCCATATAAACCCAATTAATATATTTTTACATATATGTAGTATTTTACATTAGGTTTTTATTTTTATTTTTTTTGTAAAAAAATGAACATATATTAGGTAAATATTATTAATTAATACTGCTCTATATTATCTTAGTTTTCGATAATACTATTAACTTTATTTTTTCTTCCAATTTTATTACTTTTGCAATAATATTTAATTCAATTAAAAATAAAATCATTTTGTTAACACACATATATATACACTTTATTTTCTACTCTTAAAAGTCGTATCAACAATAAAGCAGCATGCGCGGGTACTATTCTTAGAATTTTATTTTTTAAAATAAAACCTCATAGATCCTTTTTTTTAATCAAGTCTAAGTGACTCTACTCTTGACATTGGTATAGCTAGGTATAAAATTAAAGTTATATATATTTTGGAATTAGTATTATGAGTAATTTTTTATAAAATTCAATATAATAACTTTTCATAAAATTTAATAACAAATAACCGTGCATTGCACGGGATTTAAACTAGTATAGAGATAAATTACTATTAAATTATTAATGAACTAAATTTGATCTCTCATATGATCTGAGTTTAATGTTAATGATTTTTTTTACGAAGATACTGTCTTTTTGATTGAAAATAAAATCAGCTAACAACATCAAATAAAATTCTATGTAAAAGGAGTAAAAAGTGAAATTTTGACTTAATTTTAATCCTCTACTAGAGTGTTGTAAACATAGTTTCACAACCCATATTATTTTTAGTTCATCTATCACATTACTGATATAAACTAAGCTATGCTTATAGCTTGGTCTAGTGGTAAGATTTGCATTCCACAACCTCAAGGCTGCGGGATCAAATCCTACTAGAAGTGCTTTGGGTGGGGATTCCTTTACTCCCCCCCCCAACTCCCAAAAACTCACATTACTGTCAAAATAAATTTTATCTTTATTTTTTTTATTACTTCTTCCGGTTTTTTTTAGTTGCTACACTTTTATTTTCATGGTTTCCTATACAATTTTTTAAGAGGTGAGAGATAGAGAGAAAAATAAGAGAGACTCATGTGGGTAGGAGAGAGATAGAGAGAAAGAAATGTAAAAAATGAAAAGTGTTGCAACTAATTGACAATTTCCAAAATAGGAAAGTGTAGCAACTAAAAAGAAATGAAGGAAGTAGTAAATATTTTACTAATATTAAATTATGAAAGTAGACATTGTGAAATGATATAACAGTAGCAGAGGAAGAAGGCCCGATAGGGCACGTGCCCTACCATTTAAAAAAAAAAATTAATTTAAGTTTATCGTTTTTATTTTAAAAAAAAGATACGAATAAAAAAAAACAAAATAAACGTGACAATGACCATTGCTTATTCACAAATTCTTATATGTGGTTGACCATACCGTGTGGCCAATCATCATAGGGGTTATTTTGTTAGTGTTATAGGGTTAGTTGATCGATAAGTCTATTTTATATGTATTTTTTATTCCCCGTCCCACGGTTATATTTGTGTTTATTTGAGCTCTAAGGAGCTATTTTTATTGCTAATATACGTTTTCTAGTGTTTTTGTAGAGTTGGTATTGTTTTGCAGGAATTTGCAGAATTATGGTAATTCCTGAGTTTATTTGAGCCACTACGAAGATATTGGAATCTATTAGTATTTTATGACCACATACTTAAAGCCTTAGGCCGAGTTAAAGGGATTTGGTTTAGTGATTAAGGGCTTGATACGTGAGGAGGTCCAAGATTTACTGCAAGTTGTGAAGTTGAATACATATAGCCGCTTTGTCTGCAGTTTGTGAAGCATTATGGTTGAGAAATCTCTTGAAAGAAATTGGTCACGTTCAAGAAGGACCAACTACGATCTATGTAGATAATATGTCAGCAATAAAAACTTGCTAAGAATCCAGTACAACATGGAAGAAGCAAGCATATTGATACTCGGTTTCATTTTCTTCCAGATCAAGTTAAACAAGCAACAATCACACTAAAGTATTGTAATACTGCTGAGCAAGTTGCAGACATATTTACGAAGCCCCTATCTTATGAAACATTTAAAAAATTAAGAGAGTTACTCAATGAAAATTCAAGTTTGAGGGGGTGTGTTGAAAACGAGGGCGCCCCATTACTTACTGTGAGAAACGTTTTTGTTTCTCACAGTGGCAGTTTTGTAAATAAAACGTACCACTTTAGTCATGGTGGTACATTTTATTTACGAAATGGATGATAAAATTGTACCACTTTAGTCACGGTGATACATTTTATTTACGAAACTGCCATTGTGAGAAACAAAAACGTTTCTCACAGTGAGTAACAGAGATTTACTGGTTGAAAACCACAAACTTTATTTTACAGAAAATATTTTTGTATTGCTTATACTAGAATAAGATATGAGAGGATATTGATAATTGTTAATTCTCATCCTCTACATAATTAGCAAGTGAGTTGATATAATTTCAATGTTTTATTTTCAATAAGAAGTAAGAGAGACAGAAAGAAAATTAAAAGAAGAAAATATAAGGAGAAGTTTTATTATATTAAGGAAGAGTATATTTTGTTATCCCGGATTGTAACCCACATTTATTCCTCCATATAATCCTTATTATTATTTGAGTTAGCAATTTGTTGATTAATATAACTCCTACACATCAAGCATCGATGAATCCTAATCTTCCATCCTACGTCCACTGTTTGAGGATTTTCACTTGGAAACATTGACTAACCTTCTCCAATCCACATCAGATGTTCCTAATAAATCAAAATCACAATGAGCAGGCAAAGAAATTTATGACTAAATCAGTAAGTCAAGGCTGAGCATTTCTGTTATTATTGACATAATAAAGAAAATCAACTTTTTAAAGTTGAAGAAACTATTCTTTGGCCAAATATTTTGAATTACGTACTCCTGTTACAAAACTCGAGATCTAACTAAGAACTAGCTTAAGTACGAGGATTCACCCAATTAATTGTACAAAATACATATTATAGCATCAGAAACAATGATGATGGAACCTCTATGATATGGAATGTTCACTGCTCAATATCATGGTATATTTTGAAGTAGCTTATCACAGTTATTCAGGCTCAGGTTCTCTTGTTAGATACAGGTAAAAGTCTAAGTGTCAGAGTATCAGACTATTATTTTTATGAAAAGTCTGGTCCAAATGAAGATTCCAAACATCTAGCACCCAGCACCAGTATTTAATTAGAATGAGGAAATATGCTCCGAACAATATTTATAATGGGCTCGCTCCAAGTTTTTTAACTACTTCATGTACCTCCATTCAAGTATACTCTCAATTCTTCATCAAAGCGTTTTCTGAGCTTCATTTCCCCCATCAGACACGTTTTTGAAATTCTGAGGTAATCCAGTAAGCCAGTACCACAAAAATTCAGTACAAAAGTGTTATCAATGGATCATCGTCCTATCAAATCACATGTTTTCAAGGTCCCATCAATAAATTTGTTTTGAAGGTCTTTAAAAGTTTTGAAAATGAGAGGTAGGTTTGGAATCATACTGCTATGTTCACATAATCACATGTTAAATGGTTATTTGCATCAAAAGATTTGTTTTGAGTTTATTAATGCGGCAATGTGCAGATTTAACTATAGAAATTGAAAATGAGATTGACACATAATGTTTACTAGTAAAAAGTAGAGAAGTGAACTTCCTAGTTAACACTAAGGGTATGCATGTGCATACCCCTCTGGTGAATGGAACAAAAAAAGAAAAAAAAAAAGCTTTTCCCTTAAAAAAAAAATATTGTTCCAAGTTCTTTTTTTTTTTTTTGGCTGACCTTAGCAAGTAGTTACGTTCATAAACAACTCTAATTGGAATCTAAATTTATTCTTTGCAAATAGGGGGATAAAATAGTCATTTGACATTCATAAAGGTATTTTGTATGGTTACAATGGTATGTTTGTGTACTATTATGCATATATTATACCATTAAATTATACATTGTCTTAGTAATACTATTATTTCTCACAGAGGTATACTCCGTAATATTTTATGTACAATTTACAACTTATTTGTACTATTAGAAAAATATTTATACCACTACAATATTTAATGGTACTATTTACCTATTTGATGCTACTTTATACTCATGTTAATATTTATAACTTAGCTATCCTATTTGTTTCAAAATATATTGGTGCTATATATGTTCCAAAAGTTATTCCTCTGATTAAAAGTAATGATCCTACCATCAATACTTACAAGTAATACTTGAAAAAATTGAACATATAATTAAGTGTTTTTAATACACTTTTGTCAAGTATTAAGTGTTTTTAATACAAGTACTTGCGACTTTGCGAGTAAGTTTCTTTAAAAAAAGAAATAAAAAAAAAGTACTTGCGAATAATATATCCTACCATCAATACTTTCGCCAAAAATAAAATATAAATAGCGTGTTTTCGATAGGCTGACATATAATGTCAGGTTTGATTCTCTCCATTTTTTTAACACATAAAAGGAAATACGCCTTAGGTAAAAAAAAAAGCCATTTGTCCTTGATGTTTTAATTGTTGGCTAGGTCTTTTTTTTACTAAGATAAAGGACAAAAGTCTTTGAATCAGCAATAAAAGATAAAAGCTAGCAGTAGCAACTAGCAAGCTTACATATATACACGACAACTAAGCTTAAAGACAAAATAATACAGAGTACCCCCCTTCAATCAACAAAAGGTAATATAGCAATGTTCGGTAAAATTCATCTTATTATATATTTTTATTAATATTAAATTTTTACTTGTATATATATAAGTGTATGAAAAATAAAAATAAAGCTATATACGGAGTACATGTTAAAGTGTGTCTTGGTTTGATAACTGTAAAAAGTCAAATGGAGTAAAAAAAATTGGGAGAGAGGGTACAAAATAAGGAGTTGTTATTCGTCGCCCGCGTTTCTCCACATAACGCCTATAAGTTTAAGTTTATTGACATTTTTTCCCTTTTCATAATCTTCACCCAAAACGCAATTTTACATCCTGGAAAATGTTCAACTCACGTGAATCATTATACACCAAAAACATTTTATATTACATGAAACAAATCATACAAAATCATTTACGTAAGATAAATTAACAAATTACATGAAATTAAATATTATAATCTCACGTAATTTGTTAATTTCTATTTTAGACATTCAAAGAAAGAGAACATTAGACGAATACTTAGCTACACCGTATTACAACCCTTAATGCTTTGCTTTAACTAAGTAAATACAACCTCCCCATTTTTTTTAACTGTCTATAGTTGTCAGCCTGTTTTTCAATGTAACATGAACATTTTTCAAATTTGAATTAGCCCTCTTTAATTTCTCATCTTACAAATGTTGTTGTGTGATTGAGGACCATCATATGTGATTTTTATCGGATCGTAACAACATTCAAGAGTCGCAATCATTTCCTTAGAGTTCGATACTTTCACGTTGTTAGCCGCTCCAATAATAGATGCGGCATTTTTTTTTTCTTTCTAAAAGTTGAGATTTCTCGGGATAATTTGGGTTAGTATCACGCGTGTTTTTAGCTTTATAATACTCGGTTAAAGCGTTAGTTAGAGACATGGTTGAGAAAAGAAATTTCACAATCAAGTTTTTAATTGTTTTGGAAGAGTTGTAGTACGTGAGCAAAATATAGGGGAATTGGAGGGGTATATATAGGGGAATTGGATTTATGTTAGTGAGATTAAAAACAAAAAATTAATAACAATATATATATATATATATATATATATATATATATATATATATTAAGGGAAAAGCTTTTTATTATTTTTTTATTTTTTATTATTATTATTTATAGACAAATATTTGGACGAATAAAAATCAATGGATGCGGAACAATCTTTTGAAATAACAACTGTAATATAGTACTCATAGTTACTCAATTCATTATTACCGAGTACTTTAATTTGTTGCAGAGTCTGTATGACTATGTAGAACCATTGAACAAAATCACTATTTGAGGAAATTTTTGTAAGGAAAAAAATAAAGTAACTACATGCATATTAGCAAGTTTGGATAGAGGTAAATCTGTACACGCCCCAGTAGCACTTAATTGTTAATACTATTCTAAAAAAAATCTCTAATGACGAAAAAAAATACTCGTAGATGTTCCTTGTAATAGCTTACGTTGCTCCAAATAACTTAATAATAATGATATTCATTGTTAAAATTTCATGATGGTCTATATCTTGTCGTTAGTAGATTAGTGATCGACACATTAATAAGCTACATGTAAACTGATATGATAATCATCTTATAAATCTAAATAGCTTCGTAAATACTGATATGATAATCATCTTATAAATTCAAATGTTTTTTTTAGGATACAAGTGGGTCGATTGAATTTTTTTTTTTTAAAAAAAAAAAAGTGAAAAAAGTAGGTATTTCCGTGTATTTAAATAAAAGGGGAAAAATATGAAAATTATTAAAATATAACTACCCAACTTAAAACAAATTCCCAGTAAAATATAACCACTTAATTTAAAGATGTAAGTGAGTTAATTAGAGTATTAAACATTGTAAATGAAAAAATAGTAGGGTTGATAGTTTACTGTAAAGTACCACTTCATCCATTTCATAATAATTACAACACTTAGATCGGTAAACATGTCAATGAATTTTGACCAATAATATTATTAAAAAGTATAAAAGGTAAATATAATGAAAATATACTTACAGATTAATCCAACAATATTTTACATGACATCATATTTTTTTGTAGTACATGGTTAAAATATACAGTCAAAGTACGAATATAAATAGTGCAAAAGTTAAAGTATAATATTAGTATTATGAAAGAGAGTGATTATCAAATAGAAAAGAAAAAAATAATAAGAAAAATAAGTAGTAATGAATTTGGGTGAGAATCAAAACAAAATATAATATTATTTGTAAAATATTTTAATCTTGTATGACACTTAAAAAAACCGATTAGGTAGTAAATGTAACACAAAAAAAAACAATAATGCCAAAAATACACTAATAAAACCCCTATTAGGGTTAGGAAGTATTCCGTACTGTATATGACTAGACAAACACGCAATGCGGTATCTTGACATGCAACGTTTGCTTATTGATTGAGAATCTGACGTTATTTTGTACCCTCTCTCCTGATATATCTTTTTTACTTCATTTGACCTTTTACGGTTATCAAATCAAGACACACTTTAACATGTACTCCATATATAGCTTTATTTTTATTTTCCATACACTTATAAATATACGAGTAAAGATTTAATATTAATAAAATATATAATAAGATGAATCTTACCAAACATGACCTACATTACCTTTTGTTGATTGAAGGAAATATGTGGTCAAAATTTTCAAATTTGACCCATTTATTTACAATGTAAAAATAAATGGAAAGAGGGGTACTTTGTATTATTTTGTCTTCAGAAGCTTAGTTGTCGTGTATATATGTAAGCTTGCTAGTTGTTACTGCTAGCTGTTATTTTTAATTGTTGGTTCAAGGACTTTTGTCCTTTATCTTGGTAAAAAACAGACCTAGCCAACAATTAAAACATCAAGGACAAATGGCTTTTTTTTTTACCTAAGGCTTTGTATTTCCTTTTATATGTTAAAAAAAAAGAGGAGAGAATCAAACGTGACTTTATATGTCAGCCTATCGAAAACACGCTATTTATATGTTCATTTTTAGCGAAAGTATTGATGGTAGGATGTATTACTCGCAAGTATATATATTTTTTTTTTGAAGAAACTTACCCGCAAAGTCGCAAGTACTTGTATTATAAACACTTAATACTTGACAAAAGTGTATTAAAAACACTTAATTATATGTTCATTTTTTTAAGTATTACTTGTAAGTATTGATGGTAGGATCATTACTTTTAATCAGAGGAATAACTTTTGGCACATATATAGCACCAATTTGTTTTGAAACAAATAGGATAGCTAAGTTATAAATATTAACATGAGTATAAAGTAGCATCAAATAGATAAATAGTACCATTAAATATTATAGTGGTATAAATATTTTTCTAATGTACAAATAAGTATGTAAATTGTACATAAAATATTACGGAGTATACCTCTGTGAGATATAATAGTATTACTAATTAAGACAATGTATAATCTAATGGTATAATATATATGTATAATAGTACACAAAAATACCATTGTAACCATACAAATACCTTTATGGATGTCAAATGACTATTTTATCCTCCTATTTGCAAAGAAAAAATTTAGATTCCAATTATAGTTGTTTATGGACGGGACTACTCGCTAAGTTTGCCTTACCAAGTTTGTAAAACGGATGGACTTGGACAACAATTATGAAAAGAATAGGATATTTTGACAGGCTAGACCCGACCCTCTAGTATAAATAAGCGGACATAGATAAGACAATTTGTATCGCCGGCTCGCCCGTTCGTCGCATTTATTATGAAACATAAATAATTTTTTTTAGTTAGTCAAATTATCTACGTATATATATTAAGAAATATATACAAAGAATGTATATTGGACTTTAAGCTTTTATTAGCTACAATAACTATATTTCTTTCATTTATATATAATCATCGGAAGCTTAGATGTTGTTTGGTTGCCTTTATTTTTCATAGGCAATCAAAATTCTCATGACTTTCCTTTTGGACATGTTGTTTGGTTGATATTAAAAAAAAAAATTTTTTTTTTTGGAGAAAGTCATAATTAATAAAAATTTCACCTTCTTACAAAACATGAGGATTTATTATTGGAGGTGATCAAAGGCCGGACCGGGCTAAAGCAAGAAAAAACAATCCGTATACTTCGGCGGAGCTATGCATCGATTGGATTTCCAAGTCGGAGAAAAAATCATTGGTTGGATTTCTAAGTCGGGGAAAAAATCAACTAAATATCGAAAATATGCATGCCCAAGTCCGCCCCAAAAATTGCATTTGGTTCTTGCCTTCACAGTAATAGTCAAACAATGTAGCAATGCCAATTGTGGAATTAGGTGGATACATGCATAATATAATTGCATGTGTTTAACATATATATATGTAATTAAATCCCAATTTTATATTAACTAGTGTTTATTTATTGGATTATATTTTTTTTTGAATTACGAAGTAATATTTATTAGATTATATATTAAAGTGGATTATAAATCAATCACGGGCTTCAACGATCAGTTTAACTTTATACAAGTATTACTTTTTTTTTTTTAACTTTTTTTTATTTGAATGATCCGCAACATATTATTTGTCTAAAATTATACTACGTAAGTCAATAATATTTTATTTTAGCTTATAAAATAAATTGTATCTGAAATTTCTAATTAGAAATTATTTTGTTTGAATAAAATAAGGTATACATAGTATAATCAACAAACCATAACTTGTTTACTTTTACAAAACCACCCCCTAAAAAAAATCCCTTAGTACGTTTTCGTAGTAGATAGGTTAGCATGCTAGGAATTAATTACGTGCCGAGCAATGTATATGATGTCATATATAGTTTAGCTTTTTAATTATTTCATGTCGTAAAATTGATTGTTTTGGTTAAGTGCCGAAAGACCTTTCTTTTCAAGAATCAGATTACAGAACCTTATCTCATCTTTTATCTATGCTTCGTATAAGTAAGTAGATAGTTCTATTAAATACTTGGTCAGTTTGGGAGATTGGACATAACTTTTACGGAGTACTTATTACACTCTAGAAACCAGCGGTTTTCTATGTCTAAGAAATTAAGGAGGGCTAATTCGAATTTGAGAAAATGTTCATGTTGTATTGAATGGCAGGCTGACAACTGTAGACAGTTAAAAAAAATGGGCAGGTTGCATTTACTTATTTAAAACAAAGCATTACGGGTTGTAATACGGTGTAGCTAAGTATTCATCTAATGTTCTCTTTCTTTGAATGTCTAAAATAGATATTAACAAATTACGTGAGATTATAATATTTAATTTCACATAATTTGTTAATTTATCTTACGTAAATGATTTTGTATAATTTGTTTCATGTAATATAAAATGTTTTTGGTGTATAATGATTCACGCGAGCTGAACATTTTATAGGATGTAAAATTGCGTTTCGGGTGAAAATTATGAAAAGGACAGAAATGTCAAAAAACTTAAACTTGTAGGCGTTATGTGGGGAGGGGTGGGGGTCTTTATCCGATACGATCCATTGGACTTTACGAGTAATTATTTTGACCAAAATCATGTACTACAATCCATTTTGGCAGAGTTCATTGCCTTAATTCTGTACAAGTTGTAGATAATGCAGTAGTTAGGTTATTAATGCATGCATACGTAGATTCCTATTTTGAGTACCTCTATATGTCCTTGAGCATCTATCTAGCTTGTACTCTTTGCATGTATAGAATTGTTGTACTCTGCCCAAATTAAATATTATTCACATGCATCACATAGTAAGATAAAAATGCAGCCCAATTATGCTTCGGGTAAGGTAATGTTCTGGGTCTGCTAGAAGAGTCTAAAGCGCCAACTTGGATTTGGGACCTGTATTGAAGTTGATTGAGGGTCTTAGTGAACCTGTAGATATTATTCGGATGAAGCAAGCCTCCAACATATGGAATGCTCAGGTTGGATGCTTGAAAAGCACAAAGAAATGAATTGTTTTGAGGAGTCAAAGGTCACTGTTGAACCTTTTAACAAAGTAGGAGAGTATATCAAGGGTTTTTCAAGAATGGGTTACAGACTAGTTTTGAAGGAAATATGTGGTAAATTTTTTTAAATTTGACCCATTTATTTACGATGTAAAAACAAATGGAAAGAGAGGGGTGAACATCTGATATTAGGGCGGTGTGCATGATTATAACAATGATAACATTATTATAATATTCGATCAATGTAACTCAATGAACTTATGAAATATCAATCAGATTTAGGTGAGAATTGAATTAGTCAATTATTGTAGCAAATTGAAATAGTGAATAATTGTACTAGTAGTAATTAATTACCCGTAACAAATCAAGGACTAAGCTAGAGCATTTGGGTATTGATTATTGAGTATAAATTAATAAATTATACCTTGTAATACCTTGTGTCAGTGAGATTAAAAGAATAAATAAAAAAAAGAATTTGGAACAACTAGTGTAAAAGTAGTACAGTAGAAGAAACAAGAGTATTCTGATAGCCTAGCTAGCTCAATCTCATTAGTTGCATTGCTGATTTTGTTTCATCATCAAATTTCGTTTACACAGTACCTACAATAATTCAACCTTCTCCCTCTCTTTGCATGTACAACTTATTCTCACATTTACAGCGCCAAGCTTCGGGGTAGTACATACTCCAATGGCATGCCCACTCAGTCACTCATTCAAAACCTAACACTAACTACTCACTCAGCTCATTCAAAACTTACCACTCATTCACTTACTCACTCATTCCAAACCTACTCCAATGGTAGTACTGTGTACGCAAAATTTGATGATGAAAAAAAAATCAGCAGTATAACTAATGCCAAAGTTTGTTTTCATTGGTAATCCAAAAAAAAAGCGATGATAAATGTATTACATGCATTCCTTCATCGCTCCTTGACTGGTTAATTAGTACTTTATTTTAGGATTGAAGGCCAACCCTAACTAGAAAATGGAAGGGATACTATAAGCATCGTGATTAGTGAGACTCCAAGAAATTTAACTTGGAAAGCCATGGGAGGGGGGGGGGGGGGTCTGCTAGAAGAGTCTAAAGCGCCAACTTGGATTTGTGTCTTGTATTGAGGTTGATTGAGGGTCTTAGTGAACCTGTAGATATTATTCAGATGAAGCAAGCCTCCAACATATGGAATGCTCAGGTTGGATGCTTGAAAAACACAAAGAAATGAATTGTTTTGAGGAGTCAAAGGTTACTGCTGAACCTTTTAACAAAGTAGGAGAGTATATCAAGGGTTTTTCAAGAATGGGTTACAGACTTCCAAACCTTACAGTCAAGAAAATAAAATGCTTGAATTTGTGACTAGGGACAATAACAATTTTTCGATAGGATAAGTTAAACATGACTCAAGGAAGATTGGATAAAAATAGGAAAATTGACAAAGATCGAAATGATAAGGATTGAGTAAGATAACTAAGAGAATAAAAATAGAAAGAAAGGATTCCTAAGATTAGGTGATTTTTGTAGCATAGATATATTAAGACCCTAGCTATCTTATACAAGTTTGGCATCGATTAGAATCCTATGAGAGGCAGAAGATTGATCATTACTTGGATCTAGACGAACTTGACACAAAAGAAGCTAAAACATTTAACCAAAATCAGCAGTATAACTAATGCCAAAGTTTGTTTTCATTGGTAATCCTAAAAAAAGTGATGATAAATGTATTATATGCATTCCTTCATGCAACATTCTGATGCTGTCTAGTCAGTACTTTTTTTTTTCAATAATATATATATATTTGGTATTTGAGCTTTGAACTTGCTCAAAGATGATTGTTTACTTAGTATTTAAGCCTAAATAAATTAAAATAGCAAAGTTATAAAGAACAACAAAAGGAAAAAAGAACAATAGCATGTAAGTAATGTTAAAAATAGATAAATAAACTTGACATCATTATATTCATGGAAATGAGAAAAAACAAGCAACACTATTAAAATGTAAGAATGAGAGAAGTATTAGGAGTAACATTCATTTATTAGCATACAACAATATTATATAAACGCAATATGTAATTCATTTTGTACTAAGAAGAAAGAAGTAGAAAAGTAAGAAACACACATTTTATATAAGAGATATAAGAGTTATTATTTAGTGCATTTATTTTTCTCTCTATATTACTGTTTGAAATATATTTGTGTGTCCACAACGCTTCCAACAAAGTGGTACCAGAGCCACATCATATATAAGACATGGCACAAAAAATAATGTCGTAACTTTTCAATACTCGAAACTCACAAAAGAAAATTACGATAAGTAGTCTCTACGAATGAAAACTATTCTTGGCGCATAAGGAATTTGGGAGATTGTTGAGAAAGGTTTTATACAACTAGATGATAACTCAAAATTAAATGAAGCTGATAAACAAGCTTTGGAAACTAAGAGGAAAAGGGATCAAAATGCACTTACGGTCATCCATCAAGGATTGGATGATGATATGTTTGAGAAAGTTGCTAATGCAACCAACTCCAAACAAGCATGGGATACTCTTCAAAATTCGTTTGAAGGAGTAAGTAGAGTAAAGAAGGTCTGTTTTCAAACTCTAAGAGGAGAGTTTGAACACCTTAAGATGTTTGATAAAGAATCCATCTCAGATTATTTTGGAAGAGTTTTATACGTTGTGAATCAAATGAAGAGGCTTGGTGAGTCAATGCCAGACTCTTGTGTAGTTGAAAAAAATACTATGTTCTCTTAATTTAGATTTCAACCATGTAGTGGTTGCTACCGAAGAGGCCAATAAGGAATTGGATTCCATGACGATTGACGAATTAAATGGGTCTCTTAGAGCCTATGAACAAAGAATAGTTAAAAAAAGGTAAAAAGGAAGATGAGCAACAAGTGTTGCAAGTAGGGGCGGGTGTCAAACAGATCAGGTCGGGTCATTTTGGTGTTCGGGTCATTTCGGATTAAAGCCCCCCAACCTGAACCTGATCTGTTTAACATTTCGGGTTGAAATTCTTGACTCCACTATTGAGCTTGGTGTGCAAATCCGGGTGGTGGTTGCTCCAAGCTACTCCACCGCCACTTCCCCTATATCCATCTTGCCTTGTGTTGTATGCCGCTATATGTTCGGGGCTCAAACCTCCACAATAAGATGTATCGTGGTTTGTACCACCACAATTTTGACAAGAGAAAGAATTGACTTGAGAGGAGCTTGCCCCACTATTAACACTCGTATTCAACTTTGCAAGCCCTTTTGTCAAAAGCTCAATTTGATGTTGCAATTGATCAACCTTCTCCAATTCATACTTTTCACCCTTCTTTGGTGCATTCCTCCTTCTACCTCCCCAAGAGTAGTTCTTCACTACCTCTTCAATTTTTGCTTCAACTTGATTTTGGGGGACCTTAATCAATTGTCCACCCACCCCCGCATCCAAGTTAGCTCTAGATAGGTTTCAATCCATCATAGAAGAATCGCATGAGCAAGCTTTGATTGTATTCATGGTGAGGACATGCTTGTACCAACTCCTTGAACCTTTCCAAGCTTCACTAAGACTCTCATCCGCATCTTGTTCAAATGATGCAATCTTCCTTCTCATTTCGACGGTCTTTTCTTCGGAAATGAACCTCTTCAAGAATTCCTTGACTACCTCTTTTCATTTTGTAAGAGAATTTGGCTTAAATTGTTTGAGCCACTTCTTTGCTCTACCCGAAAGAGATTGTCAAAATAAGTGCATACGGATGTATTCTTGAGAAACTTGATTGGTTTGAATCATGGCACAAAGCTCAAGGAATCTATTAAGGTGCTCAATAGGATCTGCACTTGGAGAGCCCGAAAATTGTTCCGCTTGTACCATTCTAGTGTGTTGAGGATGAATGATAAAATTGGTTTCCGTGACAGATAAAAAAATCCCTCCCATGAGCTCATAATCCTCCAGATTCCCAAACTCACGAAACAAAACATCATCTTCTTGTCCCGCCATTTCCTCACTTTGAGAATTCAAAGACCAAGAATCACTCTCACTCTCAACAATAGCACCAAGACCTCACCCCTCTTCTTGATAAAGCCTACGGACTTTTCTCAAAGTGCGGTCGATCTCTTGGTCAATGTAGTGTGTAGGTGGTCCTTGAGATCTCCTTAGTATCCACCAAAGCTAAGCAAACGATTAGCAATGACTAGCAAGAGAGTAAAGGAACAAAATAAAAAGCAACAAATCCAATAATAACACAATAAGAGTGCAAAACTAGTCGTTTCCCCGGCAACGGCGCCAAAAATTTGATCAGCGGACAATAGGTCGTGTCTACTATCCTAATTCTAATCAACAATTTATATTCCTAACCTAACTCTATAAAGTTTACACTAGATAGTGACAAGCTAGGGTCGAACCACTAGGAAACAGGGTATTGCACAATCAAAGTGGAATTAAGAATCTATAGCAAGTAACAAGGGGTATTTTGGTTTGTTTTTGTGAATATCTAAGATTAAACTAGCTACCAAGAAAGAATTAAAACAAGCAAAATAAGGAGTTAAACTAGAATCACCAAAATAAAGATGAAAAATAAGATTTTAATGGAAATATGATCAAAAACACTAGGGAAAGGGGGTTCTAATCATGATCTACTAAGACAACTATGATAATCATCATGGATTCATGCCAAGGAGTACAAACTCTACTCAAAATAATTCATTCTCATGCAATCACTCAAAGCAAGTCAATGAAATCGATCAAACCTAAACTAGATCATTCTCATGCATCTAATCTAGAACTCAAATGTTGGGGCTAGAGGTGCACAACAATAGCTCCAAGCATTATAAGCACAAAATCATCAACTCAAGGAAAAACCCAATCAATCATCAATATAAACTCAATCAATCATGATTTTCACCCCCTTCCCTAGCTAGAAGTCTAAGCTAAAGAAAAGAAGATAGCCATATCATCTACACTAAACATGGATTCAATCCCAACAAAACCAAACATGATTCAAAACCAAAGAAAAAGCAATGAAATAAGTAAAAGCAAGGAACTTTATGGAAATAAACACTATTAAGAACAATAAAACCAAACAAAAGATAAGGGGTAAAGAGATTACTACTATTAAACTTGAAGGATTAAGCAAACATGGACTAGTTGCATTGAAAAGATGAAAACTTGATGGAAGCTTGAAAAGATCTTGATTACAACAATGGAAACTTGAAGGTTAAGCTACTTTCTCTCTTTAAAATATTGATATTCCCTCTCTACAAAATATTGCTATGAAATAGTGAATGAATGAAAATTCAAGCCAAAGACTATTTATAGTTTCTTGATAAAACAAAGAAAATGGGTGAGGGAGAGGCCTCTCCAGCAAGCTGCCGCGTCCTCTCTGCTGTGGGTACGAAGTTGGAAAAACCCAGGTCGCCGCGCCTGTGGCCTTGATTGCCACGCCCGCGGCCACTTGTGTCGCGCCCGAGGCCTTTAGCTGTCGCGCCCTCACCAAGCCATCTCCCAGTCATCTCCAGAAACTGGTGTTCAGCTCAAAAGCTTCCTGTCCGCGCCCGCGGCTTCGATACCCGTGCTCGCGACTTGCTGTGGCAGCGCGCCCTCTACTTTTTGCACCTCCTCTTCTTGGAATAAGCCACTCTAGCAACTTCAACTCCGCTTAGCAACTCAAATTCCGCCCACGAGTGCTAGGAGCTATCAAAGCAAACAAATAAAGGGTAAAAAGCAAAAGATAAGATAAAAGAAAAGGAAAAAAACATGAGAAAAAATAAAAGTAACTAAAATAAAGGTAAAAACGATAAGAAGAGGTACAAACAAGTGACAAATAAGGGGAATTCATTAACGAAAAAGGGTGAAATGGTGGCGTAAACACCATTGATCAACCCTCTATCGGAATAATACACTTGTTGGAAGGACACCATTCCTTTCAGTTATTAATCTAGGCGTCCAAAAGTATTGTTTAAATTTCTTTATTATTCTAGGTCTAAGCTGAATGGCACATATGTTCTTTTGCGATACATTGGACGCGACTTGAAGCTTTATGGTGTTGGTGCATTTCAATCTGGAAAGGTGAATTTCAAAGTTCTTTCTGATAATTTGCTGTTGTATTATCTGTTTATTGCCTAACTTGATTCCTGCTTATGTATGTTTGCATTTAGATTGATGAGTGGCTTGATTTCATTCCCATCTTCGATAAAGGATCTGAATTTGAAAGAGCTTGCAGCATTGTTGATAGTTGTATGCCTTCGTCATGTACCTATTTGGTTGGTCAGAACTTGTCGATAACAGATATAGCCTTATGGTCGGCTCTTTCATGTAAGAATCTACAACGATTAGCTAAATTTTATCTCAATGTTTTTCTGTAAATGAATAAGATGATATGTGCTACTCTTTTCTGAAAAACTGCATTTGCTACCTACAGATTTTGGTAAGAGGAGTGAAAGCTTGAGGGGGTTTTTCAAGTATAAGAATCTTGAGAAATGGTACAACACTTTGATGTCCAAGTATAAGTCATCTTTGAATAACATTTTGGGACTGTATAGTGGCAGTATTGAGAAGAAGAAAACATATATCTCTAATTTGCCTGAAATTGATCTTCCTAATGCTGAAGTGGGAAAGGTTTGTCTGAGGTTTGCCCCTGAGCCCAATGGATATCTCCACATAGGTCATTCAAAAGTAGCCTTGCTCAATAAATATTTTGTTGATAAGTATAAAGGTCGTCTGATTGTGCGATTGGATGACACAAAGCTAAAAAAAGCACTGAATTTGTGGAGAGTCTTCCCAAAGATATTGTTACTCTCGGCATTGTTTATGATGCTGTAACTTATACATTCGATTACTTCCCTCAGTTGATGGATATGGCTGAGAAATTGATTTGTGAGGGTAAAGCAAATGTGGATGATACACCAGTAGATCAAATGAGGATTAAAAGGGATAAAGGGGTTGAATCGAAGTGCAGGAACTATAGTGTAAGTAAGAATTTGGAGTTATGGAAGGAAATGATTGTGGGATCTGACAGAGGCCTGATGTGTTGTCTAAGGGGCAAATTAGACTTCCAGAATCCAAACAAGTGTCTCAGAGACCCTGTTTACTACAGGTGCAATTTAGCTCACCATCATCGGGTTGGTTTCAAATATAAGTTGTACCCAACCTATGACTTTGCAAGTCCATTTGTAGATGCTTTTGAAGGCATAACACATGTCCTTCGGTCAAATGAATATCGTGACCGTGATGATCAATGTCACATGATCCAAGAGGATATGGGAGTTAGAAAAGTTTGTTTTTATGAATTTAGTAGATTGAGTATGGTCTATACACTTTTAAGCAAGCGTAAGATTCTATGGTTTGTGCAAAATGGAAGAGTTGACGGATGGGATGATCCTCGTGTACCTACTATTCAAGGGATGGTGCGCAGAGGTCTTAAGATAAGAGGCACTTACCCAATACATAGGTGAACGGGTATAATTCGTAGTTACATTATTTTTGCTCCAACTGTATAACCTGTGCTCTGTTGATTCTGTGATATGCAATGTAGTGAAATTTCTAAGTCGAAAGTGCCTTTCTGCAAGTATATTTTATGTATGTGCAAATTCTGAACTTATTCTATAATGCTGTTCTGCAGGGGGCTTTCACAAACCAAAATCTGATGTAATGGGATAAACTGTGGACCATTAATAAAAAGATCACTGATCCCATCTGTCCAAGACATACTGCTGTGCTCGAGGAACACCGAGTGCTGATAACCCTTGCTAATGGCCCTGCAGAGCCCTTTGTGCGCATCATGCCTCGGCATAAAAAGTTTAAAGAAGCAGGAGATAAGTGCACACTTTATACCAAAAATATATGGATTGATTATGCTGATGCTATAAGCATATCTGCTAATGATGAGGTGACTTTAATGGATTGGGGAAATTGTATTATTAAAGAAATCAAGCGGAATGAGATGGGTATTGTTGTGGAGTTGTTAGGAGTGTTGTATCTCGAAGGATCTGTTAAAGCAACTGAGCTGAAGCTGACTTGGCTTCCTGAGACAGATGAACTAGTCCGGCTTCAGTTTGTGGAGTTTGATTATCTGATTACTAAGGAGAAGCTAGTACTACCTAGACAACCATTCTGTATAACAATTGTTATTGATTCCTAGTAATTTGTTTCTTGATTGAATTCCTTTTCTATCTCAAGTCAAAATCAAGAAAAAGAGAGGTGAGAAGGGAAAGGAGGAAAAGATGCAGGAAGAGGAGTTTTTCAAGGCACTTAACCCTGTCACCAGAAAAGACACCTTCGCACTTGGGGACTCAAACATGCGGTATCTGATTTCTGGAGAGATCATTCAATTAGAAAGAAAGGGTTATTTCAGATGTGATGTACCATTTTACAAACATTTGAAGCCAATTGTTCTTTTCGCTATTCCAGATGGGAGGCAGCGTAATGTTGTGCAGTAACTCCTTGTGAGCTAAGTATGCTGAAAGTCTAGTTTATCTAATAACTTAATTGGTGTGCTTAAGAAGCAAGTTGCAGAATTTTCGAGGGTGTTTTAACATTAATTAAGACCATTTGTGTTATTCTTTACTGTCATTATAGAACTGCTAAATGTAAACGATTTTCTTAAAGCCAGACAGCCAGTATGGGTGTTATTGCAAAGGGAATCTCCAAGACTTGGCAAGCACCACCTGTCCACCTATGGGTGTTATCAAGCTAAATGCAGATGATTTGGTTTCCGAAAATGGCTGGGTTGGCTTGGGCGTCGGCGCGAGAGACCATGAGGGTCGTGCTGTAACAATTAACACAATCATGAAAAGCATGATTACGATAAATAAAGATTGAAACTTGAAATATAATGAATCAATTAAGAACAATGAATTGCATATGAAAAATTACCTCTAGGAATGATGTTGAAACAAAACTCGAATCCAAAGTGTTAATCGAATGCTTGAGAATTAAAACTAAACAAAGTGCTTAAAAGTAAACTAAAGAGCACGGAATAAAAGCTTGACTACAAATAAAGTTTGCACAATCCCTTTATACAGGGATGGCCAAAAAAGAAGATAAAAAACGAACTAAATTTAGTGCCGTCTTGATCTCGAGCTTTCGCAGACTAACTCAATCGAGTGCGTGTTAAAGCTTCATAAACGGCCTTCAAAAACTTGATTTGGAGCCTCCCAAAACATTGCCCGAACCACCGGACCGGGCTAGAGGTGAAAAATAATACTCCTCGTAACTTCTTTAAGAAGCTCCAACTCTCCAAGATCTCACTCGGTGGCACCGGGAGACCTTGCTTGAGAAATCTTTAAATTGTCACAACTTTATATAATTGCTCGTCATCAAAATTTAGTGTGTGACTTATCGTTGAAAAACTCTTCAAATATATAGTTTCTAGCCGTATTATTTTTATAGATCAGAAGTTATGAGTGAAAGAGTGCACAATAGATGAGCTCTCGAGGGCTTGAATTAAATTTCAAAACAGCGAAATTGAAAAACATATAGCTAGGAAAATCCTCCAATGATCATCCAAAGAAATGAGAAAATCCTCCAATTCCTATCCAAATCAACTAAAACACAAACATCACTCCACGGAGAAAGTGTCAGTAGAAAATAGCTAGGAAGAACCAACAATATCATGCAAAATTGTTAGAATCACTCAATCACCTAGAAAATACCATAAAATAGGAGTAAAAATAATGCAAAATATAAACATATCCAACTTTCCCATGCTAAACCTTTGTTTGTCCTCAAGCAAAACAACCAACAATAAGCAATCAAATACATCATACTTTAGTTCAAACTTCTAATTCACATAACCAAAAAATATGAGCTGCTATTTCTTCTTCAGCTCCACGATGATCACAAACTCCGTTGGTATCCACACCTTGATTCTTCGACTAAGCCTTAGCCACCAATCCTTCATATGAAACTCTTTACAGGAAAACTTCCTTCATAAGAGTACTATGGTGCTAACGGATATTTAAAATGCTATCCAACGGAAGATGACTTTCAGCCTAATTTAAAATGAGTCTTAACCTTCTACGTTGTGGCCTGAGTGTAACAAATGATGAGAAGGGCAGGGCTTTGACTAGCATTGAGGGTTTTGCCTTAGCATCCTTTCACCTAGCTACCATCCCCTATTTTCCAAGCACAACCGTCTAACATTTTTCTCTACTTTACAAAAGCTACGCATGCTTTAGGAGAAATAATGGCCTCGAATTGGGGCCTTTCTCCCCTTATCTATGGCAAAAGAAGACTTAGTCAAATAAATTCTACTTTAGGTTTTTCTTTTTTCTTTTTGATGGTATATTCTAGTTTGGTTCATTGTAAGAAGAAAATAATAATTTGTTCGGGCACCAGATAGAGTCTCATTTACGAATCATGAACCAATTTGCAGTTGAAAAGGGGAAAAATATAAATCTCAAACTCTTAAAAAAGAGTTGATGAAAAGAACATATATTAATGGATACTCAGTAGCAGATACCACTACAATAATACAGTGACAAAAAAAATTTACTTGTATGAAATTATTATTATTATTATTATTATCATTATTATTATTATTATATATATATAAAAGAAAAAGAAAAAGAGCTTCGGTTTATAAACAAACATTACAAGTGACATTTCAAGAGCTTTGGAGAGAAAAGGGAAAGCAAGCAAAAACGAGACAGCGACACTTGGCATTTTAACTTTTCGCCAAGTATCGCGCCATATAGACGCCAATAATTATTTTGACACATAGGTAGGACTTATTGGAATATTTTTTTTCAATAAAAAAGTTGGATAAATTTAGATAAATTTTGTAGGATAAAAAAATTAGTTTAGAGTTTTATATTCAAAAAAATTTGGAAAAAAATTTAGGATAAAAGTATTGGTTTAGAGTTTTATTTTCGATAAAAATACATCTATTATAAATTAAATTATAATTTTATTCAAATTAATAATTAGATTATAACTCTCAATAATTATCCTATAATTTTTTTTATCATAATATTTGTGTTAAAGAGTAATTCAAAATAAATCTATTTATGATACATTTTATTAATTGATATTAAATATAAGTTGGTCATTCATATATACGAAGTTATACGATTAATCAAGTTACGCGACATAACAGAAAGCGATACGATTAGCCTGGGAACAAGATATGTCATTCAAGCTTTTCGTATGTGTTGTGTATGTAGGTGACAACTAACCATTAGATTGACACATATGATTTATTTGGATAGATAAAAAGTTTATATTAATGTTATCTTTTAAAATTAACATATAGATTAAAAAAATATCGTAAAATTTAAAAAACAACTCAGGCATCACACGGGGCACAAAACAAAACAAAAAAATTAATATCATATCACTAATAAATAAAGCCGGTCTTGCAGCCAAGTCATGAGACAGCGACACTTGACATTCTACTTATTCGTCACGTAGGAGATAAATAAGTATTATATTATGACACATATGATGCTAAGTAAGCGATTTTTAGATAGATTTTATAAGATAAAATTGTTGTTGATAAAGTTTTATTATCACTATATTTCTAATATTTTATATACCCAAAATTAATCCTAACTTTTAATAAATATCCCATAACTCGGTTTTATTTCCATCATATAATTCGTTTCAAAAAGTTCAATAAAATAAGATCCATTTATAATATATTTAATTTAGTAAAAAAAACATAATAGAGAATCAACAAAAATAAGTTTTAACCAGTAAAAATAATTTTGGTTTGGTAAAAATACTTTCATTTCAGTAAAAATAATTTAAGTTCAATAACGATAATTTCAAGCCAATTATACATAGATATTTATTTACAGAGTACATACAAGACTAAAAAAGGAATTACATAACCGTATTAATGAATATTTAAGCCAAAAAGTTTATCCTATAATTTTATCAACAATCCGGCCATCTGGGCATCGCCCGGGCACAAAACTAGTATATATATAAAGAGGAGTTTTTTCCAAAGATTTTAGAGAGCCACCTATGATTTTTATTTTTAAAAAATTATTAGAGCGCCATGTAGGATTAGTATTTGTAGAGTGTTACTTATAGAATAATGCCACGTAAGATTGTTATTTTAAAGCGCCGCGTAAGATTAAAATTAAAAATTAAACTTATTATTAAAAAAATACTATCTTTTTAAATTGGATTTTTTTTTTGACAGGAAATAGGATTTCATTGATAAAATATAGCCAAACGACACTTTACAATGTAAATAATTCTTAAGAAATCTAAACTCCCAACACAAAAATATATCACCATAAAACAAAATACATTGTAGATTCGATCAATAGTAGCCTTAATAAAAAAAACTTCTTACGAAGCAATACAATATGTGAGTTAGCACTAATTCGGCTTAAGATCCACTGATGCATGGTCGTATGGATGAAAATACATGTGTGGTACTCTAGATATTTAGAAAGATTATGAAACCCTAAATCTTCATTCCTTGTCGGAAGAACAATCACAGAAATTAATCTTCCAAGCAAGCTACAACTACCCAATTCTAATCTTCCATAAGAGAAGAAAAGAAAAACATACTCCAAACTCCCACAAACGGAGAGAACAAACCCAAAAATTGGGAATAAAACTCTCATAAAGAGAGAGAAAGGACGATTATTAATAACTAAACAATTAAAAACTAAGGAAACAATTTATTTTATTTCGTATATATAAAAAAATATTATTGTACTTACAAAAATGAAATCACGCTCAATTGATATTTTAAAAAAAATTTGAATTAGATAAATAAAATATGACAAGTGATTATAATAAAATATTTTATAAAAATATACTAATAAAAAAATGAAATCACATTAAATTATATAAAGGGGAATTGTTTCAATATATATATATATATATATATATATATATATATATATATATAAAGGGGAGTTTTTTCCCTAGATTTTAGAAAGCCACCTAGAACTTTGTTTTTAAAAAATTATTAGAGTGTCATGTAAGATTAGTATTTTTAGAACGCTACGTATAGGATTATGTCACGTAGGATTGTTATTTTAAAGCACCACGTAAGATTAAAATTAAAAATTTAAATTTATTAAATAAATAAAATACTATCTTTTTAAATTAGAAATTTTATCTAGAGAAGAACAACTTATTTTATTTCGTATATATAAAAAAAATACTATTAAAATTAAAAAAAAATGAAATTCACGATATTTAAAAAAAAAATGGATTAGATTGAAAATATGACAAGGGATTAGAATAAAATATTTTATAAAAATATACTACTTAAAAAATTGAAATCACATTTAATTAAAAAAAATATCAGTTTTCTCTCAAAAAGAAATTAGTTTTAAATTAAATATAAAAAACAAGAAAAATCCAATTGAAATTTAAAATATATCCTTCTACTTTTTCTAGCGAAAAATAAAATGTTCATCATTTATCATTTTTGTGTTAAAGATTAAGTTCTACGTTAACAAAATAAAATTGGCCAATGAAACTTTAAAGTTTAAATTAATAAATATAAAATATTATCCTTTATTTTAAAATTCACAATTTATTTTAAAATAAATAAATGATAATATTAAATGATAATATGATATACTAGTTACAACGAATAAATAAAGTAACAAATTTTATCACAAATATAGGAAAAATATATAAGTTGTAAAAAAAATACAAACAAACTGTGCATCGCACGAGTTTCATTTAATAAGAAAATAAAAACAAGTTGAAATTGAATAGAAGACGTAGATCTGTTCAATAGAAGGCGTAGACATCTGTTCAACATAAGCACCCGCAAAATTATGTGAACAAAAAAAAATCACTTCCATGCCTTCTTCCCTCGGAACTGTTTGCCAGACGTCATCTTCTTTATCCTTTTATCTTCTCTAGATCTTGCAATCTTGCCTCTCTTTGCAGCAATAGGCATAAACTTCTTATGTTCCTTCTGTCGGTTGCTTAAACCACCCTTCTGTTAACCATCATAAAATTAACATCAGCAGTAGAAAAGACTTCCATGAGAACCATGGGCGAAGCAATATTGAAATTGGAATCAGCAAGATCAGTAAAAACAAGAATGGAATAATGGATTCCTAAACTATAAACATCAATCTACTGAGATTATTGATTCCCCTATACTACAAGGCATAATCCAAAATTATTAGCATGAGACGAGTACATCTATCAAAACATGAATTCAGCTTCTTCAGTACAGTCATTATCATTAAGCTTAAATTCAGAATGGGCATTGGAAGCTTGCTTTCAGAACTAATAAATAGCCATGAGGTTAACAAACAGGAAAAGAAAGACGGTAGGACCAGATGGATGGACAAACCTTCTTCTGTTTGACAGCAGCTTTAGATGTGTATCCTTCTCTATCCTCTCTTCCTGCCTTCATTAATGCAACTCTCTGTTCCTTGGTCATCTTTCTTCGGATATTTGCCTACAATCACAAAAATAAAAACAAATATAATTAGCTACAAATCAGTTAACAGTCATAACACTATAACTGGCTTCTTTATACTCCACAAAATTATTAAAAATAGAGAAATAAATAATATTGTTCAGTGTACATAAAAGATCCACGACATTTACAAATGAAAGATCAGTTACTGCCTGCATCTTTTCACATCAAGAATTTTTCGTATATGAAATGATTTAAAATGTGCTAATGATTATATAACAGACGGGATTATATTAGTTCTATTCTGATTCATGGATTCTCTACGATTCATGGTTTCATCAAGTGGAAAAATAGATCCAAAAAAAGAGGGCTAGCTAGCACAGAAAAATACTTACTTCAAGTGTGGAAGGATCAAGTGGCTTGAGACTTAATTGGTCCGCGCTTGGGATCTTGATAGTTGCTGACTTAGGATTTGTGCCCTTTAAAAATCCGTGTTGCGCCAAAGCAGATCTTGCTTTCTTTTTTGCCTGATCATATGCAAAAAAAATAATAAATAAAATAATTTAATAAATAAATTAAAAAAATAATAATAATAATAAAATAAAAAAGGCATCAAAAGAAATAATGAATCATGTAATGGCCACAGTTCTTTACACTATGAAAAGACAATCTCGAATATGGTGAGTCAATAGCACGTATTGCAGGTCAAGCCTGGTACAGATGATGAACTATCAATGTACCTGTAATTCTCTTATTCGTTTAAAGTCTTCATTGGAATAAATGTGATCATCTGCTTCTGACGGGTGTTCCAACTTAGCTGCTGTCAATTTCTTCAGAGCTCGAAGACTAGAGTTAGCAGTATCCAGTTGTTGGTCGAAATCAGCGTATTTCCTCTTCCTTGCTCCTTTCTTTTCATCAACCTCCACATCACTATCATCAGGTTCACTAGAGCTACATGATTCTTCCTCATCTTCAAAGTCATCCGCATCACTAACTTCATCTTCACTACCCTCTTCAACATAAGTAGTCCTGTCTTCATCCTCCTCAGACTCAGTGGAACCTTCATCTTTTGCATCATCTTCACTGCCAGAGTAGGCCATTGAATCTGCATCATCTTTCTCAACATCTTCGGATCCACTGAGACAATTTTCATTCAAGTCACTATCTTCATCAGCATCTTCTTCATCTGACTGCAATAGTTCTGCGCCAGGGACACCCATTGCGACATTCACCTCTCCATATTCTTTTGGTTTAGCCTTCGAATTATTAGATCGTCCACGGTCTTTTTTGATAAGTAGTGAAGGGCATATCTACAGACAGATAACCTTGTTACACACATTTATTTAGGGGGGAAATAGTGCACAGGTTAAAGTAAAGGCAATGATTACCTCTCTAAATAAAGTGACAAGAGAGCGAGCAGCACTTGAAATTGCCTTTTCTTTTGATGTCTTATACATCACAAGGTCTTGAAGCAAATCCTCATTCATCAACTAAAATACACAAATCAACAGAAAATATAATCACGATATGAAATTACAAAAGTATCTCATTGATGTGCATTGTGCATTAAAGGAAAGTGGGATACACTTGTTTACTTTAGGGATAATGACTACGAAACAGACATTCAGATCAGGAACTATATACGCACATACATATCAAAGGAATATGTAAACATGCGTGTATTAGTTCACTCCACCGACTACCCCCACCCCACCCCAAAGAAAAAAAAAAACACAATACACACAAGGGTGCAATACAAGTTACAGTGGCGCAATTTAGAGGTTTCAAAATGGGGTCTAAACATAAACTTGAAAATGAAGAGGAGTACCAGAGGCATGCGTAGACATATCTCTCTGACCACATTCAGTCCAACAGATATTGCCTGTCCAGATTAGTGAGAAAAGGTTAGTTCACGAAAATCAAACAAATAAACAGGCAACTAAAACAAAAACACAACATCATTGACATCGTAAGAACTATAGAATACCAACACAATCTAGATTTCAGAACACATATTTAGATAAATGACAAACAATTCAGATCTCAAAACACAACAGAGCTATCTCTTAGGTTTCCCTAGCTCACTAAATCTAAAAGTTGGCACAAGCAATACCTCTGTTCGTGAACGATCGTGCACAAACTGATTTACAATCTGTTTAAATAAAGGTTCAACAGCGTCAGGCGGTACCTAATTGAGCCAAGAGGGAAAAAAAAAAAAAAAAAAAAAAGGTCAGTTTAACAAAACAAAACAATATGAATATCACCAATGCCAACAAAAATTATTTTTAAAGGGGGTGCGTCAGAAATTCAGAGTAAAGGAAACAATGAAAAGAAGCCATCTAGATGCCACAAACAGACCATATCATGGCAGGCTTGAACAGCAGCAGCAAGCAGATTAGTTATATCACGTTGATGAGGCTGCGAAGTCAATGGAAAATGCAAATCAGATTATTATAGGGGGGGGGGGGGGGGGGGGAAATTCCCTTACAAAGCGAGGTTACGAAAGCACAAACCTGCACATATTTTTGGAGGTAGGGATAGAAGCTTAGCAAAATCAACTGGTGAAGACCAACTGTTCGAGCAATCACTTTCATCATCATCATCTTTATCTAAAGATACCAAAAGAAGAAAAGCATTTATTATCAACATGAAATTGTTAAACCTCTATGGAAATAACAGAATTTTAAAAAAATCAAAGGTTAACTAAAGGATGAATTTATTATCAACATGCCTGCAAATAGGATGAATTTCTTTATCTTAGATGTCCTTCACCAAGATCCTACTCCATACTTGACTAAAGACAGAACGCTTTAGATAACTCCAGTAATTCAGAAGTGAATACCCAGAAAAGTTTTTTTTTTTTTTTTTTGGCAAGATCCTACTCCCTCTGATCAAGAGATAATGAACATACAGCAAATGAAGAGGAGAAGACCAGAGAGGATTTGAACAACTCTTCATCTGTTCAGATGATTAGAGAAATGCAATATTGTTTTGAGATTCAAGTACTACAAGATTCCTAATACTGAGAAATTTGTGGATAGTCATGTTTCGGAATGTAGATGAGAGTTTCTTGGCAGATTAGCACTAACCCAAGTAACCAGCCAAATGGTGCAAACCTTGCAGTAATTCAGCAGAGACCCCTAATATGCCATTTCTTTTGTTAATCCATTTATATCACAAATTATGGCGTCAAAACTGGTAAGACATTATGAGAACACAGTTTTATTATGAACTTACATGAGTGTGTTCCCACTCAGATGGTAGGAATAGCTAAAAGCTATGCTGACCAACTAGTTTGCTTTCTTAGACTTAACTATTACCTAGTACATTGATTAGAAAGCGTACACAATAATCATATGAAATTCTTCCTGGAGTACTGCAACTATGGAACTCATAACAGCATTTCAAAACTGTTTGCAACTTCATATTTACCAACCCCTCTCCCCCATGGCACTAGCTGAGTCCATGAATCCCTTTTATTTTTCTTTTGATTTCAAAGTGAAATTGCTCATGAAATTGTTGATGGCAGACATATAAAAAAAAATGCTACATTAAAGGAAGAAAAACAGTATACACACACATCTGAAACCCTCCCAGATAACTACAGATTTATAGAATGTGGAGCACAAGACAATATACATCTATAAGATTCACAGATAAGCAAGAAACAAGCTAATTTGACAAACATTCAGAAACTCAAAAAACATCCAAAGGAACTTATACTAACCTCAAAGCGCTCATTGCAGCTTTGAAGGCGAGAAAACAGCTTCTCTGCAAACCCCTTAAGAAAATAAAGTTCCAACAAATTAAAGAGAAAACAGCGTGATGAAATTTAAACCAAAGAAGAAAGCAGCAAAGCCACATCAAACACAACAGACCTGTGCATCATTCAACTGTAAAAGTGGTGAATAGTAATTTGGACTAGTTTTCTCTAAACTCAACCGCTGCTTCTTTTTCATGCTACGCATCACACGTTGCAACTTAGCCTGCTTTTTCTTTTTGCTTGCTGTTGTGCCCTTATGGTGAGCCTGTAGGTACATGAAAGAGATGCATTAAAACAATATCTAGCTCATAGGAAACATATAAGACAGCACTCTTAAAAGTCTTTTTACAAATACTCCCATTACTGCAAAAAGCAAATTTCTAGTGAAAAAGTCAACAGGTGTTTACATAATCAAAGTCACGAGCCCAATTCTAACTAGAACTAGGAACACATGGGAAAGTTTACAAGTGTAAAGATTAGAGAATCAAGTAATCAGGAAAGCTATCAAAATGAACAAGTCAAAGCTTGGCTCATCTACAGGGGATAATGGGGGCAACATAAGCTTTTTTTACTTACAGTTGTGGTCTATGACTTACGACCTAACTTCCTTTTTACAAGCCTCATAACCAATTCAAAGCTCCCAAGCTCTTCCACAATTCAGTTAGCAATTCATTGAACATCTAATTTCACTAGATAACTTATCTAGTTTAAATATGAATAAATCTACATCCTTTGGGCTTCCCTCAATTGGGAGGGTATTGGGTATATCAACTAATGAGGTAATAAGTCTGGTCTTTAATCTTATGCTTGGCGAGGAGTCAATAAGCTTGGCCCTATGATCCTCCTCCCCCTCTTCCTATGCGAGGGTATTGTAGTCCCCAAGTGCCCCCCCTAAAGGATGAGGTATTTGTTAACTGGAAAAGCCCCAAACCCATCACTCTCCCTCTCTCAAGCCAATGCTTAACAAACATCATTTACACCAGAGTTTCTCTCTCTCTCTTTAACCTATAATCCTCTGGGTATTCACAGCAATGTTTTCTCTAGTTACAATTATAAGTCAACTTAATTTAAATTTTTACTATATCACCAAATTTAATTTGATATATTCACTTCAAAAATCATTTGTTTGATTTTTCCAATTCTCTCTCTCCTTTCTTATTATATGGCTTAATTTTTTATTTTTTTATTTAAGGTTTCAATTATTCTATAATTCAAATATTATCAGATCTGTGATATTATTTTTTTCTAATAGCTAGCTAATTTTAGGGTTTGCATGAAGTCATAGTATAAAAATGCGGCCGTTACGTCGCGATTCGGCCGGTATGTAACGGATTTCAAGCCTACCGATCCGAGATTTCCCGATTTGATGCGGCGTTTTTTAAAACGCCGAGTTTTCGGCAGATTCAACCGATACGAACTAAAATTCGCCCGCATTGAACGATATTATCTCACAGATGGTTAATTTCCAGTGAAGTTCCTGCTTTATAAAGAATAGAAAGGGAAAATATGGAGAAACCTCCATTAAAATCAAAAGAGTTCTTTGCTGAACTCGAAGAGCAGAAAGAAAGAGATCTGACAGTTTTTTATTTAGATAAAATCCATAAGTGGGGTAGATGGGGATAGTGGGGCAGGTTTTTTAAAAAAAAAATAAACATCCCTACGTGGATGTACTTGAGCCAAGTATTTAACTTTACTTTTTTTTTTTTGAATAGGTATTTAACTTTACTTTGTACAGCTGTGAAGTGTGTACTATCCTAACTTAATACTACCTCCGTTTCATATTATTTGCAACGATTTGACATGAAGTAGAGAGCAAAAATGTCTAATCGTTGCAAATAATATGAAAGGGAGGTAATACTTACTCCTTCCAATTTATTTTTTTTAGTGAAATTCGACTATCATTTGGGCCAAAAATTTTAAATCATAAATATAAAATAAAATAAAATCCTAAAATATAGTTTTTAGTTTAATAAATTTCAAACAAAATTCTGCCGCTACAACCGCGACCTAGCCCGCGACTATTGCATCAATTCTGTTACCGTGATACAGCGACCGTTTCCGCGATCGCGACCGATACCGCATTTTTATTCTATGGATGAAGTTTAATTCTGTTCTCATATTCACTCATTTTCTGTATATAAAGACAATAAAACTAGAAGCACTTCATCAATTATGGGTGTATCTAAAATCTAAATTATTTATACCTTCACGGCTTGTTACCAATTAAAAGAACACATTAGCCTTGTAAAACATACCTGATTGGCTTATTGCCAAACCTTTTCTTTATCTATCTCCATAAATTGTCCACCTTTAATTAATCCCCCATTAATAATTCTTCCAATAAAATATACTCCCTAAGTCCCTTACTACTAACCCCAATTCAAGCAAAGCCTGCATTTTATTTATTTGGTACTAACCGGATAGATATTCAAAGCATCGAGAAAAACAAAGATAATGTCAACAGTTTGTAATCCTACAAGGAGATAACAGACAACTGTGACAAAAAAGCAGTAATTACCTTATACACATCCTCTCTACCCAGAACTACTTGGGGTTGTAGAGTACAGGCCTCGTCTTCACTGCTTGATGCATCACTGTCATCATCATCTTTAATTTTTTCATAATCAAGTAGGAAGGATAGAGCAGCTATCATGATCCTGAAATAATTAGAAACATGAGTCAGACTATGCTTCCATGTCCACACTTATAGTGTCACATAGCTTTAACTTTTAAGGACACAAAAGGTGGTTACCGTGATGAAGGATGAAAGCACGCCATGCAAATTCCATTTACAGTTCTTTCATCAGACCAAACTTTCCTTCGGTGAAGATCACAAAGTGTGACAAGAGCCCTCTTTGCAAATGCTTCCTCCTCACGCTGTAAGAATATGAATTATATTTTACTTTCCAATCAATTGAGTTGAGAAATACAGATCATTACCATGTATACAAAATATATTAAAAAGAAACAGACCTTTAGCATTTTAAAAAGAACATTTTGAAGAGGCTTATTCTTCGACTCATCCTTGTGCTTTTTATTCATGCGCTGAATAAAACGAATGACATGTGAATATGCCAATTTCCTCAAATTCCTATCATCAAAAGTCTGAAGTTCCATGAACAATTCCAATGTCTCACCAATTGCAACAATCTGCAAACCAAAAACACGGTCACACTACATACACAAGGTGATGACATATACATCATATGATCACATTTATTAAGCCATATTACATTATAATCATTCGTAAACTTAATTAACAGTCTGTTCCCAGAAGTGTAGTAAACAGTCTTATTTTCATACTGCACAACACAAAGCAGTTCCACTTCTACACCCACCATAATTCCGCATCCGTAAATGAATTAAAAACTTTCCAACTGATCTTCATTACAATTTTTTAACTATATTGAGATTATGTTTAAAAAAGTTTCCCAAAAAGATTACATTTTCACAGAAATTTCGCATATATCCTAGCTAATGAACATCACACAACACGAAACAAAAATCGGAGAAATATGCTACCTTACGATTGACCAAAAGGATGAGTCCCTGAGTAAGCTGGCTACGAAGCGAAGACGGCAACGACTTACCGGTACTACGGAGAAGATCAGCAAGCTATTTCGGATACAACGACAAAAATTTAGGGTAAAAAGGGGTCATATGAGCCAAGAACAATGCCAAATCACCGACTTCTTTAGCAACAGAAGGATCAGAAGAAACACCACTAACAGAATTGAAACTAAGAGCAGCTTGTTGCTCAAAAATCTCAAGAGATGATTTAAAATCCAGGTATTTTGACTGTAATTCAGCCTCGTAACTTTCGGGATCACACTTCATTTTCGATTGTAGGGTTTGCATACTATGTTTATCCGAGGAGAGTCCGGCAGCTGCGATTGACTCTGATGAGTGAATGCGATTGTGAGGGGGACTCATGATTGAATTGAATATTGAATTTTTTTGATGAATTTAGGGTTGTGATTTTGGGGTTTGGGATGGAATTGAGGATGGGGGGATTGAATGAAGGAGAATGATAAACCCTAGAAAAACCCTAAAGTGCTGGAAATGGGGGAAAGGGGTTTTTTTTGGCGGAATGGATGTGATGGGCTTATGCTTGACTGTTTGGCGGCTTGGGGGGCCGTTTGGAACGTGAGAATGGAAGTTTGGGGATTAAAATGTGAAAATTGGAGTTTGGGGATTAAAATGTGGGAATGGAATTGGGAATTGATTGTTGTGAATATATAAAAATATGAAAATACTTTGTTTGGATAGTGAATGGGAATAAATGAGGAATAAATAACAAAAATACAAAATTATCATTACTAATCTTTCTCCTCCATTCTTTTCATTAATGGCAAAAAATGTCATTTTTCACTTATTCTCATTCCCACCCATTTATTACCTACCCTCTCTTGGTAATAAATTGGTGGGAATTCACCCCATTTACTCCCAATCCCAATCCCAATCCCAATCCCAATCCCATCTTTATTCTCAATCCCATTTAACAAACTAAGAGATTTTTTTTTTATTTGGGATTAAAAGCCCCTTTTCCCACCCTCAATTTCCATTTACCAAATACCTCCTGAATGTGTTTTGGAGGGCTTAACAAATTATGTGATTGATAGTACAATAGACAATAAGTTAGTTACCCAAAAAAAAAAAAAAAAAAAATCTCCTTGATTTCAATTGCTATCAAAGTAAATGCTTAATGATATTAATGGGTTGTTTTTTAATTCATTGTGAATTTTGTGATTATGCAAGATTCAAGAATAAAGGTCGATTATGAGGTTTTATAGGCCCTAGTCAAAACACTAGATAAGCTTTATTAATTTTCCTTTTTTTTCCTTTTTTTTTTTTTTTTTTTTTTGCACTTCAATTTCAAACAAAGTGTAGTCGTTTGTTCAAAATTGATATACTATATGTCTATGATAACATACACATGAAATTAACTTCAATAGTGGATGAATTTGGAGGACCAGAGAAAACAAAATTTGTTCTTCTAATTGACTATGTAGTCATTGGAGTCAAGAAATTGAAATCTAATTAGCTAATCACTAATTTTTTTGCAAAATTATGCGAAAAGATAGATACTTTATCAAATTTGGGTCTTGTTTCAACATTTTGTTGTCAATATCACTGTTTAGGTCTTATATCAAGTTATCATTGAGATCAATAGGTAGAAAACATGTCAATTTCTCCACATCGCTTCTAATTGGAGTTTGATTTTATTTATTTTTTTTCGCAAATGCAATAGATTCAGAAGTGTTTTGCATTACTAATCAAAGATAAGATTAAGATGAAGATTGCATGTAGATTGTGATTCTTTCCCCTCTCTTTGCTGACTTCTCTCTCTCTCTTCAAACTAATCTATTTATATAGTGTTTCTGCACCTGATGCATGCAAGAGCTTCCCTAGCAATAGGTATACCTTCTTTCAAGAATGAATGTCATTGTCAACAAGGATCACTTTATAAATCACAATCGGAGCTATTGATGTGCCGCGAAATATCATCTGTAGATTCCATCAACACTATTTCACCACTTAACCTACCTACTGCCCGAAAAGGGGTGCAAGTCAAGGGGCACAACTAAGTACTTAAACAATAAGCAGAATGAACTACCGCAAAAATTTGAAGCCTCAGCATGTAGTCAAATTCTAGCAATGACTAACATTTACTTCGAAAACACGTACACAATTATCAGCCCCACAAGAAGCAAGCTGGCTGTTTTGGCAGTCTTCTACTTTCTCAGAGTTTCTCCATGCTAAACGCTGCACAGTTGATGCATGGCACATGAACGGATCAAACTTGGCAACAACATTAACTGTAAATCCTACAGTTGACATACATCCATCTTCTAGTTTAGCAGAAAGACCCCATAGTTCTATGGATCCGTTTTCCAATCCAACTGCTAGTAGACCATGATTATTTTGACGATCAATACCGAGCCAAGATAAGGCAGTAACACTACATGGGAATGGTGGCAAAGTTGATATGTGTTTGACAGAACTTTTGTTCACCACTGACCATAACTTCACAATCTTATCTCTTGAACCAGTTGCAAATTCATGGCCAAAAGGATTCCAAGAGCATGCCCATATAATCCTTTTGTGAGCCTCTTGCCTTGATAAAAGTTCATAACTGATTTCGTCCACACCTGTACATCATACAACAATGGAAATTGAATTTTAACTAAAAAGATTCAAGGATCATCAAGCAGAGAACTCATCCAAGGAGAGTAAAATTAAATTTTGTGTCTTCACTAGTTTTCTATTTAGTTTTGAAAGACTATGTAATCAGAAAACCAACTTTCTCAAAATATTTGAGGTACCAGGACAGCAACATCAGTGCCAGAAGCAAACCAATGGCATTTTTTCGCAGCTTCACTGTGATGGAAAAGGTTCAAGATAGTTTTAGCATGTAGGCAAGTTTTTAACCCTTCTCCAAATATTGAGAAGAGGGCATTCAATAATCTCTTTAGGGTTCCATACCTTTCCCAGAAAGATAGCATGACAACAGCATGCGTCTTAGATACAAAAGTCCATAAAATGGCAAAGTATATACTCCCTTCATGGCCCCGTACCATACTATCACCTATTTACTTGACTAAGCTTTCTTATTCCATAATACCACTTGAAATAATTAACACGCTACTTTTTAGTCTAAAATATCAATGCAAAATTAGTTGTGAGATTTGAATACCAATGCAGTAGCTACTATGGTACATAGATTTTTTTTTTTTTTTTTTGAAGAAATGGTACATGATTTTTAACACACTTATTTTAGAGTGATAAGACAGAAGAGAGTATAAATTTGACTAGTCAGCAATCACAATACCTACAATTTATTTAGGCTAAGTACCTTTTCTTTCAATCGAAAAGACGGAGAACTGACGATCCCTAGAGACAGACAGAAGTAAACTGTCATCATGCGAGAATTCCATCTGTGTCACAGTCAAGCTATGAGACTGTAACCGACCAACTGCTTTCCATGATCCAACCTGCCATAGCCATATTTCTGCCACTGAAGTTGTCTGGGCCTGAAAATCAATACCACATCAAGACTTCAGCACACAATATATTATTAGCAGTCTCAACATAACACTGAAAATTAAAGGGTAATAGGAAGAAAAAAAAAATGTGGAACACATAGTTAGATGTAAGAAACAGGTTGTTTTCCCTTTGACTCTACTAATAATGCAAATGAAAGCAATACAGAAAGCTTATTAACAGCACGACTAAGGAATGAGACATCAAGAGAGGTATTAAATAATTTGGGTTATCTGGTATGTGCTCATCAAGAGAGGAATTAACTAATTTGGTGTTTTGGTAATCTGATATGTGCTCTTGTGCTTTTTGGATGTCAGGCTTATGGGTCAGCCTTCAGAAGAATGTGCTAATTCCACTTGGTGAGGTTCCCAAATAAAAAAAAATAAAGAATATGCTGATTTTAATGTTTAAGAGATGGAGTTTTATTCTTCAACCCATTGGGCCTCCCTCTTGCTGGTCCTTTCTCGTGCATTTCTGTTTGGGATCCTATTATCAAGAGATTCCAAGCAAGTCTAGCAGCACAGAAACCAAATCCATTGTTGAGAGGGGTTATAGCACCATTTCCTGCTTGCCAATTTACACTGTTATGTTCACTATCCTAGCCCGTGGGGCTTCAAAGCTAGAAAAATTGAAGAAAGTTCCCATGAGCAATAAATGATTCTGATAAAGATTCCTCATATGAGGGAAGATTTTTGTCGACCCAGGCATGATGGAGGTCTTAGCATTCCTTTTTTAATCGATGAATGAAGCTCTAAAAGCAAGGTGAATCTAGTGGTTTGTGAATGATTATGATGCTTTGTGGGAGGACATCCCAAGTCATATAAGGTGCCAAGAACCAAGGACAGTAGGATTGAAGGATTTGAAGAGCAGGATGATCTCTTCTACTCGTTGCCTAGGCATATGAAAATCCATTTTAAGTGGGTGGCCTGTGTCAAGTCCTTGGGGTTTCAAGGTAAATAGTGGTTCAAGGGTTCTGTTCTGACATGAAATCTGCCGTAGGGATCAACCACTATAAATTCAATTTCCAATTTTCTATAATTATAAGGGTCATAATTTATGACATGTTAGCATGGCATGGCTGTAAGAGAAGAGTCATGACGCACCAAAAATCATATCTATACTGTTGTGTGTCATATTGGATCAAATCTAGATTTAGAAACAAACAAAAGTATGATAAATTGCTGAAAAATCAACCATCAAGCAAAATCATGGTACAAAACACTTTCTTGCAAACAATCTATTTCAGCAAGACCCACAGAAGTATGCGAGAAGGGAAGGATTCAACTGATCCTAGGGAATAGAGATTGGCCAGCAAGGGCCCAGAAACTAATATAGTCGTTGAATCAGGCTCATAGCTAAATTACAGCTTAAATCCAAGTCTCATCATTTCAACACTCAACTCTTCTTCAATCAACAGATCATTAACATTCCTACAAGCCATAGCCAAAAAAGAAAGACATCGAAACTTGGCAAGTTGTGGTGCAAATACTGAGCAGGGGTCATTTCCATAATGACCCAAAATAACTAATAGTGTTGAGCTCATCATTTCATATCAATTTCCAAGACCCGTAGAGAAAATTCAAGAAGATGAGTACAGAGCTGAACAAGATTGGCTGGACTTCTGAAGGATGGAGTGCTTCACCCTCAACACACCCCCCCCCCCTAAAAAAACAAAAAAAATAAAAAAAAATAAAGCACACAAAAAAGAGAGTATTTGTGACTTCTATATAACTTGCACTCAGATTTGTCATACAGTAATGATGCTGGAGGCATATCTGGCAGAATGGTACCATAGCTAACACTATATACTTAGGTGTTATACTGTGATCATTAACAGGTAAACAGAAAAAAAAAATGATATGTTGCATACTTCTAATTATCCAGCGTATATGAAATTACTAACAAAATTAATAAAAGTATCAATGATGTAAAACAACACATGTCTAGCACATTACATGCCCTGAGAATCATAATAATAGACGAAGTTCCATACCTTGCAAGAGGAAGCAACAAGCTTTCCCTCATGGTCACAACATAGAGAAAACAGCTCATTTCCGTGACCATAAAGCTTGTGTGTCTCTGGCCACAATGTATGCCATGCCAGTTGCTCTTCAATAGGTGGTTCAGTTAATGTAACTGGTACTGCTTCAGGAACAGTTTCAAGTGTGTCAGCCACCTCATTGTCAGGTCTCTCTGTACTCTCCTGCGCAGCTGCACAAATCAAACTTAAACTGTGACTATTTGCTCTTCACATCATGAACCTTTTTTTTCCTATTGTCTAGACATGCCCATGTCTAAAATGCAACATGATTACAGAAACAGAACTTCCATACAAAAAAAGAGTGAGGAATCACCATGAACATATATAGGTTTCTGCGATAATCCAAGAGCAGACATATTTGCCCCTAAAATTTGAACATCCAGCTGAATGTCTTCCGGGACATCAGATTCCTGTGAAACAGCACAATTCAATGTCTTCAGAAAGGATAAAGGGGCTTCAAACACTCTGGCCACTTTCTCATCAGCTCCACTGACAAAGCGGTGGTTTCCCTTCCCTTGTATGGCCGTCACACAATTAATATCATGACCATGAACTTGTGGACGTGCAATTTCATGCCAAGAGCACCTATCTCCTGTATGGCTCAACCACGGAGCAAAGATTCGAGTTGTCTGCAAAATTCAAGTTCAAAACAAAATCTATCTTAAAGGAGGTCAAAGCAACCAAAAAAAAATCACACTACACACCAACTGTTCAGAAAAGCATTGAACTTCACAACTGGATTTTAAATTCAATGTCTGCATCTAAGAAGACAAAAACATTAATCTAAGGTGGGACCAATCAATATGAGGAGATAAGAACTGTAGAAGTACTCTTAACCCCCCCCCCCCCCCAAAAAAAAAAAAAAAAAAAAAAAAAAAAAAAAAAAAAAAGAGTAGCATGACAATTCAACAAGAGCAACAGAACGGAAATAATTAAGCTGAAATGAGCTGAATTGCACATGCGTGTAAAATTAAGAGATCAATGAGAAGTCGAGAAGAGAAACTAAAGTGAACGGTAGCCGGTGGGAAGAGTTTGAAGTATTAAATTAACATGATCAAATGACTTATCAAACTGCTACATAAATCATTAATGGAGATTTAGTCAATAGTAGCAACTTCAACATACATTCTCTGATCCCAATAGTTTCCTCCAATCATATCTGAGAAATTCCAGGCAAAGCACTACTCTCTATTTCCCCCTCCCTTTCACAAATCAATTATGCCTCCATCCCTACTCACTCTCTCTAATTTCAATAGTGGGGCTGCAATGAAACGACCAGAACTATTATAACCATATTAACCAATGGTCAAGACTAAGGAATAGGAAGCATTTACAGCTTTCATTCAATTCACTTTGAGTGGATCATGAAGATAATTGTGTTAAAAATGATAGATCAGAATCACTGGAATTTTTTCCCCAATTTTTATTTAAATGTCAAGGCTATATTAATTTTTTTTTTGTTTTTACTTCTGATGTTAATTGGGTATTACTTTGACTTTTACTACATTAAAGCTTTCTGTTACAGTATTGTTTTTTTAAAAGTAATTAGGCACGACAAATTCAGACTATGGTCAGAAATTTTCAGAGCTCAAATGGCCAAATATTTCTCTCCTATAGGATTGGAGTTTTTAATATTACTGCATTCTTTCAATTTAACATTTTAAACTCAGATCAGGGACTGAGTTTTTTCATTTAGAGCAGGAATGGCCTCAAATTTCTCTCTCACCTCTTTCCTAAACTTGGGGTTCACTCATCACAACCCTACACAGAATCCCTTTTTCTTCTAGGGAAAAAATGGCGAAACAGTGTTAAGGCAGTTGGGCAGTGAGTATAGGGAGCCAACACAGAGATATACTTAGGGGATGTTGAGAGAAGGAGCTCTCTTCTGACCTTGCCTCACGGCAAAATAACAGCAGATTGTCACTCCCTTCTGACTCATCACCGCCAACACATGGAAGATATATGCACAATGAAATTTCAGAAATGTTGATGAAACTGATTTGTGTTTGTCAACAGATCAACATTGATTTACAGAAACATTGTATTATTTGAAGCAGAAATTTTTTTTCGGATACATTGGACCCAAGATATCCAATTCAACAGAAAATGCTACAACCAATCATATAGTGATGGATAGGAATGACTTAGTGACCATCTTAGTGACCATTTGTGGGAATCCACACGCAATGATTCTTCAGTAAAATTTATGACACTATAACTCTACTCAATTAACCTTTTATCAAAAACAAATTTAAGATAATGCAGGTATATACTATATAGAATAACATGGCAAGTCATCCAATGTCTCTTTGAAGATCAAACCAGCATAAAGGTCAATCATAAATGTCATCCAATATCCTATAATGTGCCACCCTCATTTCTCAATTCTCATTGTACACCCACCTATCTTACCCCAGAACAATATTCATATAAGCAGATTCTTCTCTTGAATTTATCTCATTGGTTCAAACTGTTATTAAATAAACCGTACAATGCCTTCACCAGAAACATGAGAAGCATTACAGGGTATATAGATTTCTCATAATACTCCATGTCTAGATTAGCTTTACAGTGGCCTATCATAGGACGTGGTTTGGAACATTGGACGTAGTGGAACTAAGAATCCTAGATTACCTAAACAAAAACAGGATTCTGTTGGGAGAAAGAACATACCTGGTCATGACTTACTGACAACAAGAATTTACCAGATCTAGCCCATACAATGTCTGATACAGCTGCAAAATGTCCAGAAGGGACCTTCTGTGGCTGCCAATTCTCAGAATCAATACCAACATTTTTCCAGAGATGGAAAGACCCACCATATCCATGTGCCAAAATGGCATCCCCATTTGGATCCCAGTGCCCACCATAAAATCCCAAAGCACAGTGGCTAAGCTCTCCAACAGTAACAACATTCATCCAGATGCCAGAAGTGCTCTCAGGTTTCCAGATCATCATTGTCTTGTCCATAGATGCAGATAATATACTTTGGGGTTGTAGGTATCCTCTTCTTTCTGAGGATGTAATAGGTGGCTGCCACTGAACGGAATAAACCCAGTCTTCATGTCCAATAAGGAGGGACTCCAGTGATATCTGATAGGTGGCTAAGCCATAACCAAAAAGAGGACCCTCAATGTATGACGCTAAGCCTATAACACCTTTCCTTTCAGGGTTATCTGAGGTTTCGCGTATGACCATTTTCCATATGCGTATAGATTTATCCTGTGATGAGCTCACAAGTAATAAAGTCTCTCCTGCCCCATTTTTCTCTATAGGCAAGGAGAAATCCAAACTTCTAATCCAATCTGAATGTCCTTTCAGTTCACAAGCACGAACAAACTGAAATCAACCAATTATAAGCAAACTAAGAAAAATGAAGTCCAGATGAACAACAAGACTTGCCTCGAAAAAAGTTCAAAGAATAAAGAGAAAAAGAAAGAAAGCGAAGAAAACTCGTCCATACAAATCCATACCTTTCCTGTCCTCTCTCCACAATACAGATGAATTTTATTATCCAAACCTCCCATGGCAAGGACAACATGTCCTGTATTATCAGGTAATTCCGCTAATGCAAGCGTAACCATTGTTTTTGAACCAATAAAAAGAGATTCAAGATGCGACAATTTGCAGTCCCCTGAAAATAATCAGATCAATGAGACCAAACAGTCACCTGAAAATAATCAGAACAACAACACCAATCACTTCAGGTTGCATGCAAACAAGACACCTGCACTATAAAGAGAATGGATCGAACACAATCCAAAGGAAATACAGGCAACTATGATCAAAAGTTTAACTTACGATTTCTCAATAGCACTTAAAGGAAGACGACAGAAGTATTAATTATAAAGCACAAACAGCCAGATGAAGCAGCAGTATTATAAGCAAACACTACAGATACCATGCACACATTAGGATGGAATTGGATTTGGGTCTTCTTGACAACCTCCCACAGGATGTCAAAAAACAAATGAAAACATAATAATCTGTAGAGCAAATGAAAATTTTGGGAGACGAAACCCCAAGGATTCTCAAATAGAAAGATAGACATGGGTCAGGTAGGATAAGGAGTATACAACTACACGTCCTGAGTTTTTATCCCCTCCCCCCCCCCCCCCCCCCCCCAATTAGAGCTTAATGTCAGGTATATGTAAATGGACAACTTAAGCGATTAAAATTCATAAATCACATATTTAGAAATATTTTTAGGTAGTGTTTGGATATAACCATTTGATTTCAAATCTGGATTTTTAAGTCTGTAATTTCAAATACAGATATTCAATGCCAAATTCTTTGTTTGGGAAAACTTATAATTTCAAATTAATCATTTCAAATTTGATTGTCATGCACCTTCACTTCTCCAGACCACTCTCTCTTTTCCTCTGTCTTCTCTAACATTGCTTCCCCCTCTCTATCTCTCCCCTCCTCAATTGTTCTTCCAAAATCCCCAAATTGTTGACCCAAATAGGTCAGAAATTGGCTCAAATCAACCAAATTCTGCATGTTTTTATTTCTCCCTTTGTATATTTCGATAATTATTCAAATATAAATTTCAAGACCAAAATTCATACATTGCCATCGACGAAATGAATGTCTAGTCTTGCAGCAGTACGATGAAGTCGATGGTGGTGGATCTGCAGCAACGGAGGAGATAGTTACGGAGGTGTTTCGTTTCTCACAAAGGTGAAAGTGGCGGCATAAAGGTGGTTGACATGACGGCGGCATCTACAAAGGTTGTTGACAAGACAATGGTAGAGGCCATCCAGAAGGTGGATAGGAGAGAGTAAGTCAGCCCATGGTTAAAAGTTAGGCTTTATAATTGGGGAACAACAAAAAAGGGAAGAGAGAATGGTTCAAAGGATTTCAAATGCCATCAATTGATATTGGATTTGAAATTCGGTAAACTGAACTTAAACATTCAAAGCTTAGGGTTTGAGGCAAATTCAAATGCAAATTCTAATAATTCCCAAACAAGCTATTTTGAACAACTCCATCATTTGAACTGAAATGATAGTTTCTAAATAGGACCTTAAGGAACTTTAGAAACCACAAGATTTCACTAGATTGACAACAATATTTGAAACAGCCCTTAATTCCAGCAAATTGAGGATTTCAGTTGCAATAAAATTTATAAACTGAGAACTCTAAATCATGTAAAAAGTATTTATTCCCCCTTTATGAAGGAACAAAAACCATCCTTTGAATATAACACATACAGCTCTTTTTAAGTGCCCAAGATGGGGGGGTCAGAGAGAGTGGAAAGAGAGACAGGATAATAGATAACCAAAAATTCAATACATATACTAACAGATAAATAGAATTAACTAAAACAGAATTTCAAAGAGAGGAGAAAAAAGGTAAATTAAGAGAGCATAGCATAAGTTACCAATTTCAATGGCTTATATCATAAATAAATTAGGCAAAAATCAAGTTTTGCTAGGAGACGACGCAAGCTCAAGGAGAATAATGAAGCATGAATTTACTAGAAAATGACCACCAACTCTCTATTTAAGTTTCCAAAAAAAAAAAAAAATCCTGAGGCATAGGATTCCATACTTCCCTTAAAAATATATTTCTTTACAATTTAGTTACTCATGTATAAACTCTTCTCGTTTCCTTCAGTGTAAGGTGGCTTCTTATCTGTGGAAGAGAAAGAAAGAATTTTTCACTGATATGATGAGTCTTGGTATTATCCATTGAATAGTATAATATGGTTGCGAATTCAGAACATGGGGTTTCAGAAGCCTAAGGAGGAGAAGAAGTTGTAGAACATTGCAGTGATGGAAATCTTGTAGAGTATATGGTAGGAACGAAGAGGCCTCATATTTACTGAAGCTCTCATAACGTTTTTATTTATGATGGGATTTATTAGCATCTATACGGGCAATGGCAGGAGTTTTCAAGGATTTTTCAATTGGGAAGATTCAAAGGAATTGGATTAATTTGCAAATTGTGTTTTGGCTATTCTTATAAGATACATTATCCTCTTGCTGTAAACTTTTCTCATATCAAAAGTAAAATGGATCAGATGTTTGTCAAGTTGGTAAATTGGAAGATGAAAAAAATTACTTCAAAGGACAGTAGAGCTTTTATCACTCTCTTACTATTCTTCCTATAATCAAGCCCAAACTCAACTAGTAACCATCAAATTCATCTAAAAATACAATTATATCCACCCATCCTTACTTCATTGTTTGACATAAGGCTGCTTTTAACATTTTTATAACTCGTCAAGATTAGATCCAACTATGTAGTCTAATTAAGAGCAATGCCTTATTTCTATCAATTAAAAACTGTTTAGTCTCTTCTTTAGAAGAATAATTAGACAGTTCTGGTCAATTGATCATAGAAGGGAATAACATTTTGCTGCATTGTAACACAGCACTTCAAAAACCAAATCTATGGATCTTATTCAAGAGCTTTTAACAAGATGCAGTGCTACTAATCTCAAAAGCTGACTAAAAAAACAGCCAGAGAGTGGAATAGGGTAAATTGGTTTAGCACATAGCTTATATAATATTAAGTACATTATTATAGCAGCGTATTCAATCAATTTTATTAATTGTTGTATATATCATATATTATTCAATAATCGACAATCTTTCCCATTCAAGAAAAAACTAAAAGAAAGATGATAAGATCCTGCTTTTTTTATAGCCTCTATTATATAAAATTCTAATATTCCAAAGGGAGGTAAGGCTTTTGCCAGGATAATGCATTTGGGTAGCGTATATTTAAGATAGCCATCAAAATTGACCCCCTAATAAGTGATATGATATTTGTATGTTGTGACGTTGTGTATCCACTATCCAGAGTTGTACGAGAGGCAACCATCATCTTTTGTTATCTTATACAGATGCTCCACATCTTTTAATAGATTCTTTAGAATTAGGATTTAAGAAGCGTCTTATGGATTTCAGCATCCTCTCCTCTATTATAGTGCATCTTAAGATTAGTTTATGTGAGAATTGGGAAGAAAAGCATGTTAGTCATGCATTACATTATGAGGTTATTGTTGCTAGAGCAAAATCAGAAAATTTTGAAGGGTATATATGCAGGGTAGAGTAGTCCTCTGAGCTTGCTAAAAGGACCAGACAGAAGTAAGGTAAATATTACTACCAACATCAAAGAAGTTTTGCATGGTCTCAATGGAAAAAAATGTACAAGACAGTTAAGTAGTTAAAAATATCACCAACCTTGGGCAGTTACTGGAAGAATGATTTCCCAGATGTTCACTGTACCATCAGAAGAAGTTGAAGCAAAAATTGCTTCTGTTGAAGAAAACATTATTCCAGAGATGCATGTGACACCTTTCTTATGAGGTTGCGGTACAGTCAATACTTGTCTCCACTGCAGTCACAGATTAAAGAATCCTACACTTAGTTGCTGAAGAAGTACACACATATAGAGCAACTAAGCAAATTTATGCCAACACAATAATTTCTTGAGCTAATCAGGTTAGACCATATTAAGGGTACAAGAAGCACACAAGTTCCAGAATGATAAAAAAAAATTCTGAAAAATTATAAAACAAGTATTACATTGCCAAGACCCTTTGGGTTTTCTTTTTCCAAACAAACATAGAACTAAAATTCAGAATACATGAAGAAATGACTTCAGCTATTAAACTTCCCTACAATGATTAACATATCATATTGATCCTAGCACTATTAATTGGGTTTGAAATAATACTTTGAAACCTGAAGGAAATAAAGTCAGGGAAAACAATAAATTTATGGCAAGTTGTTTGAGAAATATTTACACACATGGACAGAGATGCTTTTTTTTTTTTTTTTTTTTTGGGGGGGGGGGGGGGGAGAGAGATAGGTCAAAGGACTTGAATAAAACATGAAATTGTATTTGATATCAGAAAACATCGAAAAAATTATAAGATCATTGGAATTGCTGTGGCCATAAACAATATGTACAACAGTACAAGCAATGTCAAGGAAATCAGTCAGACATTAAATGTAACTTCAAATCCCAAGCCCTAAAGAGCTAAGATTCTGACCTAGCCAACAATAAAGTACAGCTACTTTGTCAATAAAGCAATATGGAATACCTTTTTATCTGTGAGAGAAAATTCCCACAAAATAATGGTACCGTCAGCATCTCCAGAGAGCAAATAATGCTTCCCTAGTTGTTGAGCTGTTTCAGACAGAAAATAATGATGAATCAGCAGCTGAGAGCTTTGAATTTTAATACTGGTAGAGAAAATATGGTCCTTCCATTCAAAAACAGGTCACTCATTTTTTATTTTAGGCCATCCTCGAATCAAACCACATTTACTAACATACTAGAGTTGATACATTGTCCTTAGTATCAAATCTGTTACAACAACTACTGGAAAATTCTTATTCTAGTAGAAAACATTATTCTACAACTGAAGTGATAATCACGTGCAACTCATACATACCGTGATTTGGGAGAAGAAAGGAGAGGGAGAGGCAACAGAAGTCCGGAAGGCTAAGATTCAGAAGAGAACTGTGATTGTGTCATTACAAGCATATGGATAAGCTCACAACCAAGAGGGAATCAGATACTCGATTACTTGACTTAACATTTATATGTATTTAAAAAAGGAGCAGGTGTCGCCGTTTAGACATCAGTTGCTACACACTAATTGTTGGCAAATTAGTTGGGAAAATAATTTTCATATAACCTTTCCATGTGGCAGTAGTTTTCATTGTAACTATTAACGATCCAAAATTTTTAGCACGAATAAAGTACATGAATATATTCTTAAATGTACTTCAGACAATTTGGTCAAAACTCAAATCCCAGTCTGTGTAGACAGTAGATATGGACATAACCAGGACTTCCTGCAACACAGAACATTGATAGACAAACATATAAGAATAACAATATACCCGCTAGCTAATAGCTATAGCTAAGATCCTTGATCAAGAGCTTCCAGGCTTAACAACATACGGAGTAAAAAAATAAAGGTCACTCAAATTACTCTTTTGTCTTCTTTATGTAAACGGCACTGAAAAAGTTCATATGAATTGAATTCTATCTAGTTTAGGAGATCCAGGAACTTCAGGCCGGTATGAAACTAAAAGTACTCCTCATGTTTGTAGACAATAGTCACATGTACTATTTAATTTGTTCGGAAAAGTGATCATACTTCATAAAACGGTATAACACCATGAATAAGTTCCCTAAGCATACCTTCCCTTGTAACGATAACGAATGGTGCACACTCTGGAAACAAAAGTAAAACATCGATTTCAAAGGATAATGTGGCAATTTTATACTAAAATTTTAATTTAATAGGGTTTTCACAAAAGTGGCACAATTATACAATGAATTTTCAGGTCCCTGATTATCAATACTAAACATTAGACAATGGTAATGCAATATAAACCCGGCCATGGCATCGCCGCCATCCATCATTTCAACACCAGGGGAAAAACCCATTTGAATACAAACCATCTCTATAAAACAATCCCATAAAACAGAAATTGAATTCAGAATTCAAAGTATTGATTAAATTCAAACAACCCAAATGAGAAAAACAAAAGATAAAGCACAAAAAAAAAACCTCTAAAAGCAAACTTTGAAGTGGGTAACCAATAAGTGCAGTTAACAGCAGCTTTGTGACCAGGAAGTGTAGTCAAAATCAGGGCTTTCTGCAACACACCCAGAAAAATTGGAATCAAAATTTGCAAATTACATGATGTTGCAAATAAGAAACTAGAAAGAATTATATGAATGTAACCTGAGGGCAGAAAATGGCAACGGCATTATTGGCACCAAAAGCAACAAGATTAGAGGCACCCCAAGAAACATTGTTGACGATTCTGTTGCAGCCTGCTCCTATGAAAGCTCTCTCTACTGCGCAGTTGCTCACACTCATGGCTGAACGGCTAGGTGTTTGTTCGACAAGTTGAGGAGAGTGGGAGAAGGAAGCACGCCTAAAATTGAAAATGGGGGTTTTAAGGAATTTTATTTACTACGTAAGAGACCAACATTACAACCGTGTTTTATTTTTTTTTTGTTTTTTTTTTTTTTTTTTTAATTTATTAAGCCTTAAAAAAATAATGTTCTGTACGCCTTGTTTATTAAAAATAATTACACTTTTATAAAAATCAATAAATATAGCAGTTTGGTAAAATTTATTTCATTTCAGTTAAAATAATTTCATTTTAGTTAAAATAATTTAAATTCAGCAAAAATAATTTAAATTCAGCAAAAATAATTTAAGAACGGCAAAAATAATTTTAGTTCGATAAAATTAATTTCAGTCAGTTCAGCAAAAATAAGGTAAAGTGAACAAGGTTTTAATTGATATTTGGGATATTTCATATTTCACCTTAAGTGACCTTCAATTTATTTTATTTTTTTAGTATATGCAAAGTATATAACTTTCTCTCTCTAGAAGCTTAAGCCATCGGGGACTAACTTGATCACCTTGGTGATTTGAGCTCCGGGAGCTTTCTCCTAGTGGAGAGAGGGTTAGATTAGTCGGCCTTGCAGCTCTTTGCAAGGTGCTTAAATTAAATTTTGCTTTCAAAATTTCATAGTTTTTCTTTAGTCATTTTCTTCTCCCCTTGCGAACATGATATCTTCAATGGAGATTACTTCTTCGCAAGAGCAAAACCTTATGTTAAGGTCAGTTAGAAGGTTGAATGATACGAAGGATGTACAACAAAGAGTTGTTGCTACAACAGAGCAGCAAATGGAGGATCGGAAGGGCTGGATAGTCATATTCAGCCTATGGAAATGGAGGTTGAAAGTCCGATGGGCAACAACATACAATAGTGCAGCTTGGAGAAACAACAAGGCGACAGCAATGCCATTAAGAAGGTACAAGCCAAGGTATCCTTCAGGGAAGCTGTGACTAAGTCTTCGCAATGGTTCACGGAAGCAAGGAAAATTGTGGTTAACTCTTTGGACTAGGAAGATGAAGATGACAACAGTCCGAATCAAGCTCTTGATGTTAAGTTTCCCAAAGAAAAGATTCAACAGCTCAGAAAACCATGGGAGCTCACTTTAAAGGGGAAGTGCTTAGGATTGAAAATTAGGGCAGAGTACATATCACAAAAGGTTCATAGAATGTGGAATCCAAAAGGGAGATTAGAAACAATAGAAATGGAGAATCGGGTATATTTGTTTATGTTTCGGGTGAAAACAATGGGACCTTGCCGAAGGTCCGCTGAAATGGAGAAGGCTGGATTCGGTTGTTTCGGGTGAAAACAATGGGACCTTGCCGAAGGTCCGCTGAAATGGAGAAGGCTGGATTCGGTCCAAGTTATGTTGGGCCCAAGGTTTCCTGCACAGTAAACACACGTAAACTAGCCTCGGGGGTGTTGCCGAGGAAGGCCCCTCCGATGCTAAAGTCAGTACAATGTGTAAGAAGAGGACACTATGCAAGAGAGTTTGTTGCTTGAGGCTTTATGGAATATATCAGAATATATGAATGAACATATGAATCTATGAATCAATCAGAATCCATCAGAATGATGGCTTTTATACCTCATCATACATGGAGAGGTTGGGCCTTAGCCCAATTGGCTTGCTTTGTGGGCTGACCTTTGACTTTAGCACAATTGGAGAGTTGAACCTTGACCTTGGGCTTTTAATTGGATCATTTAGTGCTTAGGCCCAATTGGACTAAATTGGACCCAAACAACTTGCCCCCCAGACCCGATTTGGAAGGATGACGGGTCGGGTTTGATTTAATTCAGAAAAGGAGGGAAGTAAATGATTTAATTAATCCAAAAATTTGAATATAAACCGTAATTAATGAGATAACAACGGTTAAGGCAGTTGATTGTGGAAGTTGGACGGATAATGGGCAGTTTAATCACAAAATCATGTGTTTAACGGTTACTTAGTGGAGTATTTAAGAGAAATTAAAACGCAGACTCCTCGTATCCCATACCTGGAGATATAAACAGAGGCGCGTCATCTCTCCTCACTTATTCACCAACACAAACCCAGAATTCTCGAGAGAGAAACCAAGAACCCGCATCAAAACTTCGCAAATTCCCCGAGCATTAAGCTTAGAAACTGAGACTTGCCACTACGAACTCGTAAATCGGCAACTTTCGCTTCAGATTAAGGTAAATTCCTTTGATTTCAGTTTATTTTTCTTCGAATTCGAACTCCTTCCCCTTTTCTTTCGACTTTTTTCTTCGAAATAATCAATGGCAAGAGGAGTTAGAGGTAGAGCCCGTGCTCCAAGAAGAGCAAGGCCGATTCCCGATCCTAGGAACAGGATTGGGACCTGGAATGGACAAAGGCCAGAGTCTGACCCTGCTGAAGGGATTAGGGCGACTCCCCTTTCCTCGGCTCCTCCTCAGAGAACGGAGGAGCCGAGCGCTTCTGGACGGGATGATGAAGTTCCCGCTGTCCTTTGGGATATCCTCCCCGGGTTTTCAGAATGGGAGAATGCCGAAGTTGCTTCGGCCATGATAAAGAACCGCCCCTACCCATGGTGGGTGGAGAATGCCGATCAATATCGATTTGCCGAGCAAATTGAGTTGCATTACGGCATTTTTGAAGCTGATGGGTATTGGTGCCGAATGCCCTCGGCATCCGATAGAATCCATCGTCCACCCCCGGGGTATGTGGGGGTGTACACAAGACAGCTTCAGTACGGGCTGAGGTTCCCTTTGGACGTATTCGTCCGAGACTTACTGATCCATTACAACATCTCTCTATGTCAGTTAACTCCCACCAGCATCCGAAGGGTGATGACATATTTATGGGTCTGCAAGTTCTTCAAGTATGTGCCGAACCTACACTGCTTCAAAAAGCTCCATCGGCTAGTGCCAAATATTCAAAGTGGGCACGGAAGCCATGGTTCTGGGTGGTACCGGATTGAGTCCCGGCCCCAATACCTAACCATGTGGCCAAACGACTCTTCAGACAAGGACTGGAGAGGTCAATGGATTTGGGTTAGGGCACCCACAGATCCGGGCCACCCTTGCGTCTTCAGCGCTCGTCGGTACCTCGCTGAGCCTGATCCCAAAATGGGAAGTCTAGGTCCCCCCGCAGATAACGGGGTGGATCCGAACCTTGATCAGCAACATATCTTCGGCAAGCTGCCGAACCGGGGGGGCAGTGGCCGAATGCAGCATATCCCGGAGACTTGGCTCCCTGATACGCATTACGTTTTCCAAGAGAACATGCTAGCAGCTGTTGGCCTCAGCCGAAAGTTTAAGGATGGTAAGCTTCTTCGGCTGGGGCCGAGGCTTTTTAACTATCTCTTTTTCTTCTCTCGCTTCGCTTTTTCATGCTGTGCCAACCTATCTGAACTAACCTTTCCCCTTTCCTTTTTCAGAGCGGCACGAGACCAACGTTGGCATTAACTACGCTCGTCTTGGTGTCAACCGAGAACGAGTTGTAACTTAACGGGCCCCGTCTATCACTGAGCCGAGGCATAGGGAAGTTCATCTAGACTCTTCCCACTTCCAAATTGAGGCTGTTGCTCTGTATCAGAGGCAGAAGCCTTGGTGGAAGAAGAGAGACCCCTGGTTTCAGCTGCTGGACGAAGAAGCTGAAGCTGCCCGTACAGCCGAAGAGGTTGCACGGGTTCTCGAAGCTTGCGAAGGAGGAGAAGGGTCCTCCAGAGCTGCTGAAGCAGAAGCTGCAGCTAGAGCAGCTGAAGAAGACGAGGCTTTGCTGAAGACCTCGGTGAGTTTTCAGACAACTTTGTCTTTCTTTTTTCTTTCTTTTTTTTTTTTTTTTACTCACATTCTTCCTCCCCCCTGTCTGTTACAGTCTGAAGAGAGTAACAGGCATAGAGAAGGGAAAGCTCCTGTTCGTCCCGAAGACCAAATACAAAGAGAGTCTTCAGACTCAGATATGGACGAGCAGCCCCTTCTGAAAAGGCGCCGAAGGATGGCCATCATCGGCCCTCATGACTTTCAGCGGAGGCCGATGACCATCGGCGTTGCAATAAGGGAACCCGAGGAAGGCAATGGATCGCCGAGGGTTCCCCGGCCACCACCCCAATCACCTCAAAAGACCCCTCCGCCACCTCCTGAGATGGAGGTGGATCAGAGAACTCCCGAATCTAAGGGAGCGGTCCAAGAAGAAATTAAGGCGAGTGCTGCTGAGCACGAAAACAAGGATGCCGTGATGTCCAGTGCTGAGGGCTTCACGGCGGACATCGCAAGAGAGGTTGAGGCTTTCGTCCTCACCCCTGAAGAAGAGGAGGTCATAGTAATTGACTCCTCTGAGAAGGATGATGATGAGCCATCCAAAGCTAATCAAGCTCCATCGTCATCCTTCCCTTCCTTCCAGACTCTACAATCTGGAGAAATGGGTTTCTCGGCCCCCCGAATTCCAATCCCAGACCACATCTGGGACCTCATATGGGGTCAGAACCGAGAAGGAGCTGCAGCCTACTTCGGCGATTTTGCTGGCATGTCCGAAGTAGATAGGGCAAGGATCTGGTCGCTGAAGGCCACTGCTGGGATGGGCGAATCCAGCAGATCAGTTCCTGACCCAGCCAGGTCTAACCAACTGCTGATGATGCAGGTAATTTTCCTTGCCTTCATTTCCTCTGAAATTCAGCTCTATTTTTTTTTATTTATTATTATATTATATTATTTTTTTTTGTCTTCCTGTTTTCAGTTCGTACACAATCAGACTCTCACTGTAGAGCTGATAGATACCCTACAAGATAGGGTAGACGCTGCTGTGCACGACAAGAAGGTAGCTGAAGAGGAATTAAAGCTTGCTAAGCTGAAGCAAGCAGCAGCTGAAGAGAAGCAGCAGAAGGGTGAGGAGTATGAGAAAAGAGCTGCTGAAGCCCTCAAAACCTTCTGCGACGCTATGGAGAAGGAAGTTTTTCCCCCACTGATGGAAGGGGAAAAATTCCTCCAGGAGCATATGGGAGTGGACGTCTCCAAATTCAAGGCTGCTGTTGAGAGCCGTATTCAGGAAGGAGCTGCTGCACAAGCTGAAGTGCAGCAACGTCTAGAAGCTCTTGAAGCCAGCCGAATGGCTGCTGAAGAGCTGCTCCAGGCCAAAGATGTCCAACTCTCAGAGGCTGCTGCTGCTGCCGAAGCTCAGAGAGCTAAACTCCATGAGGCTGAGGATCAACTGATGACCCAAAAAGTTGAAGTGGCCCAAGCTCAGACAAAGGCTTCCCAAGTTCAGCAGGAGCTGAATGAGCTGAAAGGTTCCTCCTCCAAGCTCGCTGATGAGCTGAAGAAATCCAAGGAAGACTTGGAGGAGACCCAGAAGAAGCTGGCTGATGCTGAGGCTCTACTCAAAGTCCGTGTCTATACCCAAAAGGAATATGAGATGGGTTTCAGAAACGAGTTCCGAGTATGCCGAAGAGTCTGCCTTCATGCTGAGCCGAAGCTGGACTGGTCCAAGTGTGCTGAATGGGTCCAGAATCCCGAAGACCCTCATATGAAGTATGCAACTCCAGTCGAAGCTGAAATCCTTAAGGCTGAGGAAGCCGAAGAGGAAGCTGAGAGAATGAAGTTGGAAGCTGAACAGAGGGAAAGGGAGGCTCGGCAGAGTGCAAAGCCCGCTTCTTCTGCTGCTGGGGCTGAGGCCACCATGGGGCTCAACTCTGATCAGTCTGATCCTCAGGCTGAAGCATAGGAACTCGGGCAGTCGTCTTCAGAATCTTGCGGTTCATCATGTGCTTAACTTTAGACTTGCCGCTTTCTGAATTTTTTGCCTTGTTTTTTGCTTCAGCTTGCCTTGTCGTACAGCAGTTTATCATTTTTTTGCTTATGTACGTATTTCGGCAGCTGTTATTTTCCGCTTGTGGGCGGCTGCCAATACAGTTTAATTGAACTTGTAGCTCAATTTCTGAGCATGAATTATTAATCTGATGCTCTTTTCTTCAGTTGCTTTGTTTTTGAATGCTTTACTGTTTCTGTTTCTTCAATTCTGCCGTACATACTTGCACTGAGAGTGCTTCTTGCCCCCCCAGAAATTGAAGTATGACTTCGGCGGAATAAGCAATTTCTTCACTTCTTCAAAATGGGTATCCGAAACACAGGGCCAACTGAAGGCAATGCTTCTGGGATACAAGTCTTACTGAAGATTGACTTCATCTGAAAGTTGGATATCCGAAACACAGGGCCAACTGAAGGCAATGCTTTGGATATTAGCTTTCTGGGATACAAGGCTCAGTTAAGGCAATATCCCAGAATTGTCCATGGACTAATGTCTTTGGAGAACAAGTCTTACTGAAGTTTGACTTCAGCTGAAAGACCAGTGTTCTTTAAAAAGACGCATATCCGAAACACAGGGCCAACTTAAGGCAATGTTTCGGATAATGGCTCTCTGGGATACAAGGCTCAGTTAAGGCAATATCCCAGAATTGTCCATGGACTCATGTCTTTGGAGAACAAGTCTTACTGAAGTTTGACTTCAGCTGAAAGACCAGTGTTCTTTAAAAAGACGAGTTTTGTCAGCAATCTGAAACCCAGTTACCCGAAGGCGAAGGTTTCAGACGAGGCTGATAAAAATTTTCAACTGTTGCTGTTATCCTTGATTTTCTGTCTATCTTTGAAAAATGGATACCCGAAACACAGGGCCAACTTAAGGCAATGTTTCGGATAATGGCTCTCTGGGATACAAGGCTCAGTTAAGGCAATATCCCAGAATTGTCCATGGACTCATGTCTTTGGAGAACAAGTCTTACTGAAGTTTGACTTCAGCTGAAAGACCGGTGTTCTTTAAAAAGACGAGTTTTGTCAGCAATCTGAAACCCAGTTACCCGAAGGCGAAGGTTTCAGACGAGGCTGAATAAAAAACCCTTAAAGAGTAGATAGAACAAAGAAAATTTTGAAAGGATAAAAAGTAGACATTTATATAAATGGCGGCTCCAAGGCCTTTCATTAGTTCAAAATGTACTTACAAAGATAGTTCTTCCCCGAAGGGTTCACACATGGTATTTTTTCAGTACATCGGCGTTCCAGTGATTTTTCAACTCAGTTCCATCCAACTGCCGAAGTCGGTATGTCCCTGGCTGAAGCTCATCATAAATTTCATAAGGTCCTTCCCATGCAGCTGAGAGTTTCCCATGGATTCGGCCTTTCTGAACTACAGCAGCATTCCGAAGGACAAGGTCTCCGATTTTGAGAGGCCTTGCATGGACCCTTCGGTTATAAAATTTGCTGATTCTCTGCTTATAGGCGACCATTCTATCTCGGGCTGAGTCTCTTACTTCGTCGAGGAAATCGAGGGATTCCCTCATCAGTCGCTCATTCTCAGCCGAGAAGTGGTGCACTCGAAGGCTCTCAGAGCCAATTTCCACTGGAAGGACGGCTTCGGCACCATACACCAGTTCAAAAGGTGAGCGGCCCGTCGCCTCTTTTTCAGTTGTCCGAAGGGACCAAAGGGTTCCAGGGAGCTCCTCTAGCCATTTGGACTTTTGATCTTCCACCCTCTTCTTGAGGGCATTTAAGATCTGTTTATTTGCAGCTTCGGCTTGTCCGTTACTTTGCGGGTGGCATACCGCTGAATATGCCAGTCTGATGCCGAACTGATCTGTGTACCGCTTCAGCGGTAAGTTATCAAATTGCCTCCCATGATCGAAGACAAATACTCTCGGGATGCCAAAGCGAGTGATGATATTCTGCCAGATAAATTTTCTGACAGTTTGCTCTGTAATGTTCGAGGCTGCTTCGGCCTCGATCCATTTACTGAAGTAGTCGACACCAACTATCAGCCATTTTTTCTGGTACACAGCCTCTGGAAATGGTCCCAGTATATCCAGTCCTCATTGGGCAAACGGGAGTGGATTAAGGATCGGCTGAAGATCCCTTGCTGGCTGATGGATAACTGGAGCGTATTTTTGACATTTTTCGCATTTTCGAACCAGCTCCTTAGCATCTGCGATCATGGTGGGCCAGTAATATCCAGCCCTCAATGCCTTGTGGGCTAAGGTTCTTCCCCCAATGTGGTTCCTACAGATGCCGAGGTGAATCTCCCGTAGGATATAATCTGCATCTGTTGGTCCCACGCATTTTAGCAATGGGGCTGAGAAGGACCTTTTCAGAAGTTCCCCCCTGAAGACAATGAACCTAGAGCTGGTTCTCTTCATCTTGGAGGCCAAAGCTTTATCCTCAGGAGTTTCTCCCCGAAGCTTGAAAGCTAGGATGGGGTCCATCCAACTAGGCTCTGGGTCAGCGCAGCACACTTCAGGTGCTTCGTCGACACTTCTCTCTCGACGCACTTCTACATATACAGATCTGTTCAGCTCGGTAAAAGATGAACTAGCAAGTTTGGAGAGTGCATCGGCTTGAGTATTCTGACCCCTTGGGATCAGCTGAACCTCAAAAGTTTTCAGCTCTGCAATGACTGATTTGATCTTGGCAAGATAAGCTATCATGGAGGGCTCTTTGGCCTCGTAGCTGCCACTGATCTGATATGCAACTAGCTGAGAGTCTGTTTTTAAGCAGACATGATCGGCTTCCAAGGAGATGCACAATTTTAGGCCGGCGATTGCTGCCTCATACTCGGCTTCATTGTTCGAGGCCTTAAAAGAAAACTTTAGTGCATACTCAAAGGATTTGCCTTCGGGAGAAGTTATCACTACCCCTGCCCCCGAACCGTTTTCGGTGGAAGATCCATCCGTAAACACGGTCCAGACTTTCTTTTCACTGTCTAGCGCTTCTTGGTATGAGCATTCGGCCATGAAATCCGCTAGAGCTTGAGCCTTAATGGCAGCCCTCAGACGGTAGCTGATGCTGAATTCGGTGAGCTCAAAAGCCCACTTGGCTAGCCTACCAGATTTTTCAACCTTGCCGAGAACTTTTTCCAACGGTTGATCAGTTAAGACCACTATCTGATGGCAATCAAAATAGGGCCTCAGCTTCCGAGCAGCCACTACTACCGCGAAAGCAACTTTCTCGAGTAGAGGATAGCGAGTCTCGGCATCCGTCAGTGTATGACTGACGAAATAGATCGGTTGCTGACTCTTACTCTCTTCCTTCAGCAATACTGCGCTGATGGTGGCTGGGCTAACGGCCACATATAGGTATAAAGTTTCTCCTTCAGCTGGGCTAGCCAGCGTTGGGAGTTGAGCCAGATGCTCCCGAAGCTGTTTAAAGGCGTCTTTTTGCTCTTCCTCCCAAACGAGCTCTTTTGTTTTTGGGAGTTTCAGGGCTTTGAAGAAAGGTAACCCCTTATCCGAAGCTCTGGAAATGAACCTCGAGAGGGCTGCCATTCTTCCGGTGAGCCGCTGAACATCCCGCTTCGTTTTCGGCTCAGGAAGGTCGAGCGCCGCTTTGACTTTAGAGGGATTGGAATCAATCCCCCTTTTGCTGACCATGAACCCAAGGAATTTCCCTGACTTCACGCCGAAGACACACTTCTTCGGATTCAGCTTCATTTGATGCTTTCTCCAGGTGGCGAAAGTTTCAGCCAGGTCCTTTACATGGTCCTCTAGTTTTTTGCTTTTGACGATCGAATCGTCAACATAGACTTCCATGTTTCGGCCCTTTTGATCGGCGAAAACTTGATCCACCAGCCTTTGATAGGTTGCCCCCGCATTTTTCAATCCGAAGGGCATCATTTTGTAATTGTACACCCCAGCGTTCGTGACGAATGTTGTCTTTGCTCGATCGTCGGGGTGCATAAAGATCTGATGATACCCCGAGAATGCGTCCATGAAACTAAGCAAGGCATGGCCACTTGTCGAATCGACTAGCTGATCGATCCTCGGCAAGGGATAGAAATCCTTTGGACAAGCCTTATTTAGGTCCGTGAAGTCAACGCACATCCTCCAGGTACCATTGGGCTTCTGAACCATCACCACATTTGCCAGCCATTCTGGATATTGGCAAGGTTCGATGAATCCTGCCTCCAATAATTTTTTGACCTCGGCTGCGATGTCTCGGTTCTTATTGGCGGAGTAATTCCGCTTCTTTTGCTTAACTGGTCGACACGTCGGGTCAACATTAAGCTTATGGGAGATGAGGTCTGAACTTATCCCGGGCATATCAGCTGCCGAGAAAGCAAACACATCTCTGTTGTCCCGAAGGAGCTGAATAAGTTCACAACGGGTGTTCGGATCAAGGTCCATCCCAATTGCTACACATTTCTCACCGTCTCCTTCGGCCAACTCAATTGTTTCAGTCTGTTGGTCCATGTCCATTGCCGATGGACTGGACTCTTCAGAATCTGGCCTGCTGCCAATGTCAGCAGGTGTCCCAGTCTTTTTGTTCTTCGGCTGGCTCTCTGAGTCTTGCGGCTCAGCTGAAGAGCTAGCCTTTTCCCTTTCGGGTTGTTTTTCTCTAGGCCCAGATCCTTGGGCCGAAGCACTTAGGCCTTTCGGCTTTTTTGTGCTTGGCTCTCTTTCTTTCTCCTCCTCATCCTTGTCGTCATCTGGGCGACTACTGGATGGCTTGAGGTAGTTGCACCTTCGGGCGTCCTTTTGGTTGCCCTGTATCCTTTCGGGGAAGCCGGCGTCTGAGACGTAAATCATCAGCTGATGATAAGTTGAGACGACCCCTTGGATCTCGTGAATTATGGGTCTCCCCAAAATCACGTTGTACACTGAAGGAGCGTCGATGACCAAAAATTCAATCATGACGTTCCGGGCTGCCTCATCGCAACCGATGGTGACAGGAAGTGTCACCTTCCCATCTGGATAAGTTGAAGCCCCATTGAACCCGGATACCGGGTAGGGTACCGGCGTAAGGTGCTTGGGCTTTAGCTTAATTTGATTGTAGGCCTTTCGGAACAGAATGTTTGCTCCACTGCCACCGTCAACAAGGACCTTACTGACGTCGTGGTTGGCCACCGTGGCGATGATCACCAACGGATCCTCGTGAGGGAACGTAATCCCCCGGCAGTCGGCGGCTGTGAACGTCATGTTCGACACCGGCGACTGGGGAGATTGAATGTCAGCGTTGTTCACCTGGTGAGTCAAAGTTCTAAGGTGGCGCTTGTGCTCCCTCCGAGAGTATATTCCTCCCGAGATAACATTGATCGGAGGGAATTTCCCCTCCGGCTTTTTACTGTTTTTCCGGGGGAAGTCGAGGTCCTGCCGAGGGTCCTTTGCTGACCTCTCGGATTCTTTTTTCTCGCGGTGATCCGCGATGTATTTTTTCAAGTATCCCTTCCGGACCATGTCCTCTATCTGGTCCTTCAGTTGGATACACTCCTCAGTGTTGTGGCCCGAAGACTCGTGGAACTCACACCACTGATTTTTATTTTTTCGCTGATACCACTCTGGGAGTGGTCTCGGCTTTCGGTAACTCTGCTCCTCCTTCGTCACACTGTAAATTTTGGCGCGTGGAAGAGAGAGCGGAGTGTAGGACTCGTATCTGCCTGTGTATGAGGCAAATCTTTCCTTCTTTGGGTCGTTGGCCAAAGATTGCTCCGGGGCCTTTGACTTTCCCTTTGCCTTATGGCCTTGGCCTTCAGACAAGGGTATTTGCCTCTGTTTCCCTCCCCCGAATTGAGGTTGGGTTTTCGCTTTGTTCCATTCTTCGGCTCGGATGAACTTATCCGAAGCACTAAGAGCTTCCTCCAAGGTCTGCGGGGTATGCATGACCATGAAGTCTAGGAACTTTCCTGGCTGAAGGCCATTCTGCATTGCGAAAACGGCTAGCCCCTGGTCCAGCTGGGAGACGCTTGATGACTCGTTACTGAAACGGGTCAGGTAGTCTCGGAGGCTTTCGGTTTCCCCCTGTTGCAGACTCATGAGCTCTGCGGTAGTCTTCTCTCGGCGGTTTGCCGTGGAAAACTTGCTCCTGAACTTGGAGGACAGATCATCCCACCCTGTTACGGAGCCTTGCCTTACTCCCTTGGAGATCCACGCTTGCGCGACCCCCTTGAGAGTGGTTGGGAAATATTTGCACCAAGTCGCCTCGGATCTGGGGCAAAGATGCATATGAGTCTCATACGAGGCCACGTGATCCTTCGGATCCGTGGTCCCGTCATATGTGATGTGCGACGGTATTTTAACCGTGGGTACGCGCTCTTCCAGTATCCATTGCTCGAATGGTGAACTAGCGGGTAGCATAACGGTCTTGCCCTTGTTCCTGGCCGAAGGGACCGCGCTCCGCCCTCTTAGAGAGGTAGGAGTGGTTTTCGTCCCTGGCTGGGAAGTCTGGGCCTTGGCTGCAGGGAACGAGAGGCGACTGCGCACGCTCGGTTCCTTGCCGCCGAGTCGGTCAAGGACGCTTCTGCGAACAGTCTCAGGTTCTCGGTGAGTAGATTCTGGCCGAGAAGCTGAGCTGCTGCTCTTATGCGCTTCTGGTCTTGAGGATGAGGATCCTTTTAAAAATTGAGGGTTCTTTTTCCTCTGTTTTTCATTTTTCCAAGAATCCTCCTCCCACTCTTCCAGTTCCCGGAAGGAAGGAAGCTTCCCACCATCATGGTCTAACTTCCTCCGCTGATGCCGGGTATGCGGAGGAGTTCGATCACGAGGTGGTGGCATATTTTGTGCCCTCATCGCCTCCATGAGTACTGCCAGCGCTCTTGCCACCTCTTCCGAGCTGGGCCCCGTCAAAGGGGTCCTCGGCCGAGTGTGGGAATGAGGGCGCGCAACCGATGGCTGGCTTTGGGACACTGAATATGTCCTATGATCGGACTCACCCCTGCTAGACCGAGAGTGGCCCGGCCTATAATGAGAGTCATGAATTACGGGAGATAGGGAATCCTCCTTGTGTGATCCTCCCCCCGAGCCGGCACCCTTGGGAGAGTTCCGGTCCGGCGAGGGCGATGGTGTAGGGGTTTTAGGCTTTTCGCCCGCTCCTTGACGGAGGCTTTTGCTCTTGCGGTTCTTAGCCATTGCTGCTAAGATAATTGCCAGATGATCTTGGTTAGGAATTTGGCTTAAAGATTTTTGAAAGTTTTCCCCACAGACGGCGCCAAATTGTTTCGGGTGAAAACAATGGGACCTTGCCGAAGGTCCGCTGAAATGGAGAAGGCTGGATTCGGTTGTTTCGGGTGAAAACAATGGGACCTTGCCGAAGGTCCGCTGAAATGGAGAAGGCTGGATTCGGTCCAAGTTATGTTGGGCCCAAGGTTTCCTGCACAGTAAACACACGTAAACTAGCCTCGGGGGTGTTGCCGAGGAAGGCCCCTCCGATGCTAAAGTCAGTACAATGTGTAAGAAGAGGACACTATGCAAGAGAGTTTGTTGCTTGAGGCTTTATGGAATATATCAGAATATATGAATGAACATATGAATCTATGAATCAATCAGAATCCATCAGAATGATGGCTTTTATACCTCATCATACATGGAGAGGTTGGGCCTTAGCCCAATTGGCTTGCTTTGTGGGCTGACCTTTGACTTTAGCACAATTGGAGAGTTGAACCTTGACCTTGGGCTTTTAATTGGATCATTGAGTGCTTAGGCCCAATTGGACTAAATTGGACCCAAACAGTTTAGATTCTCCCTTCATGATGATATGGAAAAAGCATTATTCGAAGGTCCTTGGTTCATATTGGATCACTATCTTATGGTTTCTAGATGGAAACCAAATTTTAGGTCATCCTTGAATTCGTTTCAAAACATATCTGTTTGGATACGTTTTCCGGAACTCCTAGTAGAATATTTGATAAGGTCATAAAAGTATATTATTTTATTTCATAAACTCTCGACTTTATATTGATATTTAATGGTTTAAAGATATATTAAGTAATTTTTTTTCCGAGATACGAACTACTACTATTTTATTTATTTGTCTGTAGGAAGGAAGATTACGGTTTCAAGTGATATTTTAACACCGCTCGGATCAAATGAGGCAAGACCCATAAGCCCAATCATCTCACATCAACCCATCAATATGTGAACAGGTCATGTGGGTCATTGAAGTATACCACTTTACTCTTTCAAAATAAACAACAAAACAACTTCAGCAATAAGCATTACAGGGGCAAAACAAAAAGAAGAAAAAGATAAGAAGTAGCTCCACTTCTTGCGGAACCAACTCCCAAAAGAAAAGATAAGCATGAAATCAGATTACTTTGGGAGGATATACTCAGATCTTGGGGCTGACTTTTCGGTGGGAAAAAGGGGAAAAACAGGCTAGATGATCGTGAATTTAGGGGGCGACATTCTGAGCAGCGAAATTCAGCAACAAACCAGAAGAAAACTAGCAACAACGAACTCAGGGGAAGTTGAACTCGGCGACAGAGGAACCGAGGTGGTTGTAGTTCTCGGTTTGCTACGAAATAGGTTGGAATTTCGTTGAGTTGAAAGTTGTACTTTGGGGGAAAGTTTCTGGGCTGGTTTTAGTTGAAGTAAATCAGCAGGAAAAAAAGGTTGAACTGAGAGACATCGCAAGGGATCTGAAGAGAAGAACTAAGATAGAAGCTGCGGTGGAGCAGTATATTGTTTGTGGGCCTGTTCGCGGTTGTTTCTCCTATTTTCACTCTAGAAAAATTGGTATTCATTACTCTAGATTCCTTTGTTAATTTATGATTTTTGCATGTACTATTTCAACGGTTGGTGATTTCGTACTAATTTAATCTTGTTTTCATCATTTCATTATTGTCAGATTAAGGAGTAGTTTCAAGTATTATCGGATTCATTTACTTGTTACATTTATTTTCTTACTTTCTTCAAGCAATATGGTTATTATAGCTTTCATTGCTTTACCTTCGGATATGTCAGGCTAGATTAGTCGTGGGTACGGAGATGTATTATACATTGGATTATTGTATTGTGAGAATAAGAATGTGGTAATTTGACAGTATTATGTTTATTTCTTGATTGGATTGGTATTCTGTTTTATTGGTATGAACTATCATATTATATTACAGACCGACCATCTTTAGTATAATTTGTTAGTTTAATTGCTAGAGTATTGCCGTGTGATACGTAATTGTCTGGGTTAGTACTCCTTAGTAGCACTTAGGTGTTTGATAGGTGACTAAAATTTGTCCGATGCCGATGATTATCAACCCTTTAGGTTGCATGAATCCGAGCTTGTGAGATTTGTGGCTTAAGTTAGCTACTTCCTAGTTATTAATGCTGCTAATTAATCGAGTCCAGAGAGCTTATTCTAGATTGGTAGTTAGTTAGACAATATTCCAAGAGCTTGTTTGATTTATTTGCAATTAAGGGAAGTGTCGAATGCTTGTTTGTGTTCATCGGCTAACATTGAGATAAAAACATGATTTATATAATTCGATGATCAATCAATATTCCAATGCTATATTGTATCTCCCGATCCCTATTTCGTCATTCTTGATTTTTGATATTTACTATTACTGTTAGTTTTATATCTCCGTACTTAGCTTATTTTCAAGTCCGTAGTTTTATGTATTAGATCGTAATAGTCATTCTTCAAATCAGGGGTTTTTAACATTCGTAAGTAATAATTTGATAATCTAATTCTCTGGGGGGATCGACCCTAGCTTACCCTACTACATTTTTAGGTGGTTTTAGTTAGGTTTATTTTTGGTAGACACGCGACAGTCGTACCAAATTTTGGCGCCGTCGCCGGGGAATTGGCGTTTTATTACATTATTACTTGTATTTTTGCTAACTTTCCTTACTAACTTGTCATCTAATTCCTTGTTTGTTTATGCGTGACAGAAATTTGAAGAATCAAAGATTAAGGGAATTTGCAACAAGGAACCAAGGACTAATAAATATTACCTTTTTCTACGTCTTTTGTAGCTAAAGGACTCGTGCTCAGATATTGGAGCAAGCTTGTCAGATTCCGTTGCCTCTAAGTGAAAGTTCATCTTCGGATGAGGAAACTGAAGAAATTTTTGAGATGGCTGACCGTACCTTAAAGCAGCTTGATGTTCCTACCTTTGATCCTAATATGCATATTAGATGGTGAGACAGAATGTGAAATCAAGCCTAGACTGATTAGAGCATTACCCACATTTTCAAGCTTCCGCAATACTAGCTCCTTGGGTTCAGTTTACATGAATGAGGCGAACAGATTCTTGAAAGAATTTCACATAGCATGTGCGGGGATGAAACCTGCTGACGTAACCCTTGACCAGCTCAAGTTAAAGGCATTTCCTTTTGCCTTGACTGATGCTGCCAAGGAGTGGTTGTTCGAACTTCCGGCAGGAACCATCATAACCTGGACTTAGATGCAAGAAAAATTCATTGAAAAATATTATCCGGCATCTCTGGCGACAAACTTTTAGAAAAGAAATTGTGGGATTCAACAAGAAGATGCAGAGACATTTCATGAGTATTGGGAGCGTTTCATAAAGTTACGAGACAGCTGTCCTAACCATCAGATCAGTGAGAAATTGGTAGTGCAATATTTTTATGAAGGGCTCACGGAGTCGGATTGGAACTTAATTGATGCTGCAAGTGGCGGAGCACTGGTTGATAAGACACCCGTAGATGCAAAGATACGGATAGCGAACATGGCAGCAAACTCTCAGTATCGAGGAGGTCGAAATATAAAGTCCACTTTTGTACGTCAAGTTAATAAAGTGGTGAGTTCTAACCTCGAGCAACAAGTAGCGAGTAATGATCGAGAAAGGGCAAGAAAAAGCATGTGGCATCTGTTCAATGGTAGGACACCCAACTGATATGTGCCCCACTATTCAAGAGGAACAAGTGAATTCTATTAGCGGTGGTCAGGGGCAGCAAAGACGTTATGATCCGTTCTCTCAAAATTATAATCCGGGGTGGAGAGATCATCCAAACCTGATATATGGCAATGTTCAGCAATAGACAGGCAACTCCAACCTCAGACAACCTAAGCCATGCAGAACTTAGCAACCTAGCCCAAACAATAAATCCAATTGGAGGAGGAAGATTTAGAAAATGCAGAAGAAAAAAACATTCCTAGAAAAAACCCAATTCAAGTGAAGAAAAATCATAGCATTAACTCTACTAGTATTTTAGGAATGAAGGCTAATAAATCCCTTAGAGTTCCGAAGATTAGCTTCCAAGTTAAAAAGGGCAATTCTTGTTCATTTGTTCAAAATCAAACTTAAATCGTTAAGGATGATCAACAATCACCTTCGACACATGATAGCGAACCTCCAGGTCTCCCATTCCCGCAAAGCGGTACAAGAGACGAGCTCCCCTCCATCTATAATAGCTCAAGCAATCATGCCACCCCCATCTCTCTCAAAAATTCCAACCTCCTTCCCACCATCTCCTCTCAGCCAAGTTCCGCCTGCGAAGCCTCGATTAATGCACCATCTACTCCCCATATTCCCAACTCTGAAATTATGGCCGACATTAGCATGCCCTATGCAATTGGAAAAAAAAAAGAAATTAAACCATGAGTGTAGCATTAAAGGTGATAATAACCCCTTACATATTCCAATCTCAGTCCGAGTATGAATTAAATCCCCTTCAACCACCAATGGAAAACCCTCTAACCTTCCTCTTGCAATTAGAAAGCATAATCTTAAATCTCATGTTACCTCAAAATCTCCTAACATCCTTTGTTTCGGGGATTGAAGTGATAGGCTTCAAATTGAACCTGAACTTTGTATCGTCGGGGAACTTAACTCTGGAAATCAATCTGATGATCTCGCCAATCCTTCTTATGACGAGTCGATGTTTAGCTCGGAGTCAATTCCGTCGTTCCCCCCTTTGCAATTGCTAATATGAAGACAATTATGTGGAATGTTAAAGGTGCAGCGTGTAAGGAATTTGTCACATGTTATGTGCTTAATTCAATCTCATCATCCTGTTATACTTATTATTTTGGAAACAAAAGCTAAGGATAGCAGAGCTCAAGAAGTCTGCAAAAAAATTAGGGTTTAACAGCAATAGTACAATCGGTGCTAGGGGTTTGAAGGGTGGTATTAGGCTTTTCTAGAAGAAGCCAGCAGAATTGGTGTCCTTGTTTAAGTTTGTCCTAATAATCCGGAGGTCCTTATCACTGGTATTCATGCCCCATCTACAGCTAAAGACAAGAAAATCTTATGGAATGACCTCGAAAATAATCTCCCCCCTTCCAACGCCCCTTGGATGGTGGTGGGAGATATGAACGAAGTCCTGAATCAATCGGAGAAAATGGGAGGGAGGCCTGTCACAGCTTCTCAAGGCAGCAACTTTTCAGATTGGTTTGATGTTGTCGGTCTTGTTGATCTTGGTTATAATGGGCCATCTTACACTTGGAATAATGGAAGATATGGGTTGGAGCTAATAAGAGAAAGGCTAGACAGAGCACTTGCAAATGCAACTTAGCTTGATCTTAATCCTCATACCCAGGTATATCACCTTTCGAGAACATATTCTGATCATTGTCCAGTGTTAATTTGAACTAATAATATTGTCACTAGGGGTAATTTTCCTTTTCGTTGTAACGAATCATGGCTTGCAAATCCCGACTTTCGTGATTTTTTCAAATATTTATGGAATAAGGGTGGCTCGGATTTTATCTCTAGTAAAAACTTTTTTATTAATGATGTCATGCATGGGGATAAAAATGTTTCTAGAAAGAGTATGTAATACCCGAATATTTTAAGATTTAATCAAATATATTTTATGGCTAAAATATGATATTTTAAATTATTTTATAAATTTTTTATACTCTATTTTTGTTATCCTATAAAATTTTTCTTAAACCCTAAAATAGTTATCAATTGCTTTAAGAAAATTAAAAAAATTAAAAAAAACATTGTCGTCATTTTCCTTTTGGCTGTGCGTGAAACCAAACCAAGATTTGATATTTTCTTTTAATTTTCTTATTTTGATTTCGCTTTTGCGCATCATCATCATCTCATTAGCATTATCATATAAGTGCTTTTGATTAATCTAAAAACCAACATTTTTTTATGGGGTAATATAGCAATTATGCAGATGCGTGGTCTTCTATTATTATTGTTGTTAGAGTAAACGTCTTCCGACTTCCGAGGTAATCACACTTGTCGTTTTGGAGTCGTATGTTTTTATATTTTGACTAGAAATCACACTATTGATCCTTTGGAGTTGTTTAATATTAACGTGATTGTATTATTATTATTATTATTATTATTATTATTATGTGTAAATTTATTGGACATGTTTGGTTATAAATTGTTTATTGACTGTACTCTGTAATATTATGTGTAAATTTTATGATTTGTTATTCATATGATCATGTTTTGAAAATATATGGTTGATTTATGATGATCTATGATTTAATTGTTGTATTATTTTATTGTATTATATTGATTGATTGTGTTTTTATTCTAGGGTTCTAATGTTGTTGATGTAGGAAGTATTGTTTTTGAGGTTTTAGGGTTACTAATATTCTTATTTTTTTGGGTTGTGAGTTAATTATATTTGGGAACTAGTTTTATTGTCCTATAAGAGTTGGGATATTTTATAAACCGGAAATGTCGTGTTACATTATTTGGGAACCCGTGCCATTATTAAGATATTGATTATGAATCTGTAAATGATTATTTGAGCAAGTATGAGATCAAAAGAGTTGAGAATTATTATTTTGTTCTTGGTTTGAGGCTCGGCGTTATAAACCTTAGTCCTTAGCATGTTGGTAAGGAGATAATGATCATGAGTTAAGAATGAGGTACAATCTTTATTTATATTTTTTTATGGTCCCCTACAGTGGGATTTGACCCATATTGGTTATGGTTTAAGGTGTTTTCTGGTTATTGAGAGTATTCAAGTTCTTATACTTGTTAGTTTGTTATTTGAATTACTCATGTCCAAGGCTGGGTATAAAACAAAGAGCGTGGCACACTTATGGGATAGATGAGTTAATTGAGTAAAGTTCCGTATTGTTCGAGGTTGGATTTGATAAAGGTTATTTTTAGAGTACAATGTGTAATGTAGTTTTGAACTACATTGTTTAATTGAGCTATTAGTGTTAATTATTCTATTATACTCTGTATTCTGATATGTGATGATTACTCATCTTTTTGCTGACATGTGTGTTTGTTTGTTGTGCTACTTGTGTTTGCGGCCATGTCTTTTTCTTATGGTGGCCCTGCGACGATCTATTTCGGAATTTGTTCTTAATGGTGAGCAGTCAAGTTTGTCTAAATAGGTTGATCAAGTGATCGTAGCTAAAGCAGCTCAAGTGTTTCGATTAGTATTTTATAACAAGTTTGTAAAGTTGTATAAATAGCTCACCTAGTTTATTGGGTTGTAATTATTGGGATTTTGTGAGCCTTAACACTTGACAAGTTGTTGAGTGTGGCGGTAATACCTCCGATTTAGGTGTATGCTTCCGCAGTTTATTCAAAGTTTGTTTATTTTTCCTTTATTTATTACTTATTATTAGCTAGTAAATTGGGGGTGTTACAGAGTATTAGCGATAAAAATCACCTCTTTGCTCGAATGCATGGGATTCAGAAAGTTCTTTGTGAGCATTACTCTCCCTTTCTCATAAGGTTGGAAAAATATCTCCTTAACCAACTTGACCATTCCTTAAAGGTTGAAAGAATTGGATTGGAGAAAATATGGGGACTAGAATACGAAATACTTTCATATTTTAGCGAAGTTTAGAGACAATCGGGGTAAAATTATCTCTTCAAAAAATGAACATGGGGAATGGGTGAGTGATCAGGATACACTAAAATCTATCTGTGTTTCCTATTTTAAGAACATCTTTTCCACCAGCCAATCTTCTTAGCCAAGAAATGTTAATTTCTCACCCAAAGCTTATGTTAACATTACTGACCGAAAATTTCTGGCCTCCCCTATGACTAAGTTAGAGGTTAAGCAAGCTCTAGATTCCATGATGCCTATGAAAAGTCCGGGTCCGGACGGTATCCAGCCTATTTTCTTCCAAAAGAATTGGGATGTGGTGGGTGACTCTATTTTTAGACTTATCTCTGATTGCTTTGCATCGGGTGTTGTTCATCATGTTATTAACGAATCTTTCATTGCTCTCATTCCTAAAACAGATAAACCTTCTTCGATGGATGAATTTAGACCTATTGGACTTTGTAATTCAATTTACAAATTAATCACAAAAGTGATAGCCAATATGATCAAGCCCCTTCTTGATAATCTCATTAATCCGGTTCAATCTAGTTTCATTCAAGGTCGTTCAATTGAGGAAAATATTCTTGTTATTAAGGAAGTTGCTCATTTTTTTTAAAAAGACGAAGCAAAAAGAATTTGATGGCTTTCAAAATTGATATTTCAAAAGCTTATGGTAGCTTAGAATTGAATGGGGCTTTATAAGATAAACACTTTTAGGAATAAATTTTCCAGAGAATCTTATTAAGCTTATTCTAAGTTGCATTACTACTCCTTCAATCTCTATCTTTTGGAATGGAGAAAAAACTGAGAGCTTTAAGCCTTCTCGAGGTATTCGGCAAGGGGATCCCCACTCTTCTTGTGCTTTGTCTTGAAAGATTATCGTTGTTGATAGAGAAAAGAGTTGAGTTAGGGGACTGGAAGCCTATTAATATTGATAGAGTTGTGTGCATTTCTCATCTCTTTTATGCAGACGATGTCTTTGTTTTTGCTAATGCCTCTATGAATAACCTTTGTGTTATTAAAGACACTATTCTAGAATTTGGGTGCAATACCCCGTATTTTTATACGTATTTTAACTTAAATAAGTATTTCTTAAAGTATTTAAATGATTCAAAATGAATTATTTATGTTGTTTCATTAATTTAAAAAGAATCAATTTAATTAAAAGTTTATTTTTAATTATTTAACAATCTTGAAAATATTTTATTTCATGATTTGGAACCTTTGGGGCATGTTATTTTTTATAAAAGGAAATTTTAAAGTCAACGAGTTTTTAAAGAAAGTAAAAATACTAGTTTGAATAGAAGAAGGGATCATTAAGGGTCGAAAGGGGAATTTAAATAGGAGGGTTTAGAGAAGGGGTATAAATACCCATCACATGGGGCAAATTGAACCTTGCCCAAGGTGGAGAATACCCAAGGTAACACTCTCTTTCTTTCTCCTCTTATTTTCTCTTTCTCTCTCTTATTTTCCCCTTCCCCTTTATTTTTATTTTTGTCTCATCACCACCCACACACACACACCACCATCGGCCGACCACCACCACATCCACCACCACCAGCACTCGCTGGCAACGGCGGCCACCAGGCGGGCGCGCAGCAGCCTGACCTTGGTGGTCGTGCGCCCCTTTCGAAAAAAAAAATTCTTCTTTTGATTTTTAATTAAATCCACCCTTGATCTAATTATTGATTTTAAGTTTTGTGATGATTTTTATGATGTTTGATAATAGGTATTTTGTATATAAATTTTTAGATTTGGTTTTGAATTAGAAAGCCCTAAATTACAAACCCTAGGTTTCTAAGTTTATGTATTTTGATGGGAATTGTTTATGGGTGATTTAATTATTGAAATAAGTGTTTAAAAACACAATTACAGCAATTTTAGATGATTTAATAAAGCTGGAATTTTTGTATATAAGCTACAATTAAGTTTCTTGAAAGGATTTTTAATTACCCATTAATTGGGAATAAAAGTAAGGGTTTTTAATTGAAATTCAGCTTATTTTAGAGGGTTTATGAGTGATTTAAAAAGTGTATATATTGCTGGAAATTTGTGTGGAATAGGTATTAATGACTCTTTGTAATTTTGGTTTGTAAGAGTTTTCCAAGTGAGTGATTTTATTTAGTTGTGGCGATTTTGAGATCATATTCAAGGTACGTTCGCGTACTTGGTAATTATTTGAATATGTAGAAGCATGCTAGGCTTTGATAAATTAATTCCAAGTAGTATCATGATAGGGGTTGGTTGGAATTTGTTGTATGATTGATGTTGGTGAATGATTTGTGATTGGAATTAATTATGTTGGCATGTTGGATATGAATCACACTTTTATTATTAGCATGATTGAAGGCATGTTTAATTAAACTAAATGTTTAATTTGGTTTGGAATATGAAAAGAAAATTTAATCATGGTTCATATAATTTTTATTGATGCTTTAAGCATGGAAATTGAGCTATCAAGTGTCTTAGTACACAAGAATAAATTATATTGCGGTGCCTATATGCACTTAAGGTGTTTCTAATACCGAGAGATAGGATTTGCGGTGCATTATGCGTTTAAGGTGTCTTTGACACCGAGGTAGATTAAAAAGGGTTCAACTATTAAAAGTTATGTGGTCACTCTCATTATTCAAGAATTTAAAATTTTTTATGTTTGATTGCTTGAATGATTATAATGTTGGATTGTGTTATGGTTGAGAGTCATCACCAAGTCTAATAATATGTAAACAACATAAAGTGAGAGATTACGCACAAAAACTCCTGGAACGTATATACCTCGAGTATGAACATATAGGGGGAGTTATGCGACTTTATATTTGACCATAACTTCTACTGGGAGTACAGGACGCTGTATTTTCCTTTTTATTTATTTTACGCGCAGGACGTCCAGTCACTTCATGTGGCATTTGCCTACTTGGTTAGCTCCCGGTGTAGTTTTCTTCAATTTATTTGGGGCAGGGATTTGGTTGGAAACCCGTTCGATGCGTAATCAAATTAAATGGACATTGGTATTTATCTAGTTAAATGTTGAATGTCTTGTATGCTTGTGTACAGGTGCAACAAGGTAAGTTGTGTGATGATAGGATGAAAGCATGTTAGTGTGTTTTTATTACGCTTATGTACTCAATTTTGTTGATTGTGTGTTGTATGTTTGTTTGGCCTTATATTTACCTTGGCCCTACGACGACCTATTTCTAGTGGTGAGTAGTGGGGACAAGTAGAGAGAAGTTTTTCAAGTGATGAAACATTTTCATGACGGGCATAAGTGAAGAGCGAATCATGCTTAGTGTCCATAAGAATATGATGTATTTTAATTGCTTTGAATATTATTTATTTTATTATGCTTATGAGACTAACGTAAAGTTTTTCAGTATTGTTTGGTTTTAAGGGCCTACAATGGTTCCAAGTTGTAGTTTGACTTCGATTGACTTTACTTTCGTTTGGTTTGACTTTTAAGTTGACTTGTTTTTGAATGGTTTTAAAGTTAATCTTCCGCTGTGTGTCTTTGATATTTGCTTTAGCCGTTTTCACGGTGGCGGTAATGTCTTAGATTTTCCTATTTCGTATTTTATAAAGGGAAAAACAGGTATTTTAATTTAAAGGAAAGGAATTTCTAAGGTGTTACATTGGGAACTTGTTAGGTTTACAAATCAGTCCTTCCAAATCAAAATCATCTTCCCTCCCAAAATGAGTCTTTCTCTTAAACTTTCCATCATCAATGCCTCGAACCTCTTGAGTGCTGCTACCTTCGGGAAGTATTTGGGAAAGGCTTAAAAAGGCTGATTATAATGATATTTTCACTAAGACTAAAGATAGGATTAGGGGTTGGCAAGCTAAGCTGTTGAACATGGCGAGGCGGTGGACTCTTATCAAATCCGTGCTTAATTCTTACCCCTTCTATTCTATGCAAACCACTCTTATACCTTGTTCTATTCTTGATGATCTTGTAGAAGGTTTTTATGGAATAAAGTTGATAGGTCTCATCATCTTCCTAGAACAAGTTGGGAGAAAATTTGCTTACCTATGGGGCTTGGAGGTCTAGGTATTTGGAAGTTAAGGAGTTGGAATTTAGCTTTCATGGCTAAATTAGGGTGGAGAATTATTCATGAACCGACAGACTTTGGGTTAAAATCCCTTGAGCAAAGTATTTTAAAAACTCCACTTTCTTAATAGTATTGATACTCCTAGTGCTTCTCCCTTGTGGAAAGATATCATGAAGGGTAAAGATCTTCTTTTGAAGGGCATAGCTTATAGAGTGGGTAATGGAGAGGATATATGTTTATGGTACCATCATTGGGTGGGAGAGGGTCCCCTGTACACTATTCTTGAGAAACCGATCCCTAATTCCATAACTCACTGGCGAGTAAGTAATATCATTCGCAATGGTGTTTGGGATTTGGGAAGAATAAGACATATTGCCCCTGACCAGTTGTGCAAGCTCATTGAATGCATCCCCCTCCCTTCTGTAGCTGATGTCAAGGATGTTATTTGCTGGAAGTGTAACACTAATGGTCAATTCATAGTAAGCAGTGCGTACATTCTTGAAGAAAATTTTGTCACCCATCCAACCTTTCCCCCTGTTAAGTGGAAGTCCATTTGGCACCTTAAGATCCCATATAAATACAAAATGCTTGCCTGGAATGCCTGCCATTCTATCCTTCCCGTAGCCACCATATTAGCAAACACTTTACCCAATTTTAATCCCATTTAAACGAGATGTGACTTGGATAATGAATCCCACCCTCATTTATTCAGAGATTGCATAGATTCGAGAGTTTTTTGGGCCAGAATTTTTCAAGGAAATAGGTTGGAGAAGGACTTCAATATTCATACCTTTTACAATATTGATTGGGTAGGATGGATAAACTATAACTTAGGGAGGAACAATAATTGGAAAACCATTTTTTTAATTGCTCTGTGGCACTTATGGAAGGCAAGGAATGGGTCTGTTTTCCAGTTGGCTATGATACATCCAGTTTCGATGTATAACAAGTTCATGTGTGATCTGGTGGCTACCTTTAATGCTTTTCAGGGACAGGACAATAGTATGGTGATCGGTATCAACGAGATGAAATGGAAGAAGCCTAGACAAGGATATGTTAAGCTTAATACAGATGGTGCCTGGAAAATCAGTGGACAAGCTGGTGCATGTTGGGTGATTCGTGGTGACCACGGTCGCTGGATTGCAGGAAAATCGAAGAAGATTCGTTCTAGGAACTCAATTGAAAATGAATTAATTGCAATCAGAGATGGGCTTGCTATGACTCTGGCTGCTAGGCAAAGGTGCATCATTGTTGAAATGGATGCTAGCTCGCTTAAGAAGACCGTGGAAGAGGTGGACAAATACAACACTCATGAATTTGTTGTTATCTTGAAGGACTTGGAGAAGCTGCTGAAAGGAAATAGTGAGGTAGGGTTCAACTTCATCCTAAGAGAAGAGAACTTTGTTGCTCATTGCTTGGCCAAACAAGCTGTCGAGATGGTTAAACCGGAAAAGCTATCATAGCATTGTTCCTGCCTGCGCTAGAGGTTCCTGTAAGAAGAATTGCTTGACAGCAATTACTAACCTGCTATCTGTTCTCACTGATGTTGGTTGAGAATTTGTTTTGAGATTTAAGCTTTTGTTGCTTTATATGTTCTGGCTACTAACTTTGTGTTTTAGTGTATGACTTTAAGCTGAGTGTTGGTAGGATTGGTACTCAGTTGGTTTAATTAATATATTCTCCTCTTCCTATTAAAAAAAAAAAAAAAAAAAAAAAAAAAAAAAAAAAAAAAAGACCTTCTGTAACACCTTCAAAGTTTGAGTCTCTTAAAACAATAAGAGTAACCTTTTTAACTTTCAAAACCCAACCATCGAACCTTGGGAGTGTTACCGCTACACTTATTTTCCGTAGAAAACAAGTGCAAAGCAAAACAAAAATACAATTTAATATACTAAGTGGTCTAAATGGCGGCAAAATTAAAATAGTCATTACATCCAAATTGTTAAATATTTTAAATAAAGTAAGTAAAAGGAAAATAAATAAGTTCGGAAATAAACTAAATTGTCTTAGCTACGTGATTATTCTAACGTCTCCTCACACGTAACCGAATACTCTCTTACCAACCTACAAAATAAATCAGAAACAAGAAAAGAGAGAAAACTCCCAAACTCAGATAAACTAAGTAATTCCAACTCCATCCCGTAAAATAAATAATTTTAATTCGAAAATATTTTATACATAATACAGTTACATAGACATTAATTATAATACTAAACCAATATCAAATTATCACATAATACTTTATTACTATAGTTAAGAAAGGAAAAGAGAATGCCAGTAAGCCGGGACTAATCCCTGTCACCACCTACTTTACAGAGGATCGCGCGTAACCCCAAATGGCCATAAAATAAAACATAATGTCCCTAGTTTGCACACCCCTCAATCCCTCACTAATACCCATTGATTAGGAGGAAGACTAAACATCAATCTACGTTAATTTAAACCAACTAGTAGCAACCATAACTACAAGTGGGTAACCTGTTCTTCACCCTTTCGGGTTTCATTTCCCTTCTTAATTGCAATGTACATTTTAATAGATTAAATTGTGCGATCACATTGCACACAAGTATTGCAAATCAATTTAATCCCAAGTAACAATATTTCAATTTCAGTATTATTAGAACATAGTCATTCTAAATGACATACTAATTACAACTCGTTTTCTAATAGGCCTTGGAGACTATCAATTACATATAATCAATCATCCAATTCCCAAGATTTTAATTATTTTAAAAATTCATACGATACCAATTAATCAAATTTTCGAAAATACTTATACTAGTACACAAAGTATAGAATACTAGTATAAAATATGATTCCATAGTATCATACGATAATACACTCATCACATATAATTATATAAGCACATAGTTGGCACAAAATATTTCAAAACAATTTCCTAACGGTTATCTAAAGATGATGGATATTGAAAATTACCTTGATCGTGCGTAAATCTCAAGGTAAGTAACCTCCGAAACGTTCACCTAATAGCCTCCGCTACAAATAAATAGATGATAAAACTAAATTAGTCTGACTTGTATAGCTAATAGTCTAATACGAAGTTAGTAGTAGTACAAGGGAAAAGAAAAAAGAACTCTTATATGCAGTGGCGGAGCCACGGTGGGTTCAAGTGGGTTCATTGAACCCACTGATTTTTTGAAAAAAATTAAAAACTTTTTTTTTTAAAAAAAAAAAAATCAAAATAGGTTTAAATAGAATATTTGTGTATTATATGGCAACAAGTAAAGTTGTAGCCCAGTGGTTATTTTTACCTCTCATCATACAATGATACAAGAGTTTGTGGGTTCAGGGTTCGAAACCCATAACTCACACTTTTATTTTTTCATTTTGTTTCCTTTCATCCTGCTTCCCCTAATCCCCTGCTTCCAGCTTTCCTCTTCCTCATTCCCCCAAATTGCAAAACCCTAACTTCTTCCTCCTTCTCTTAATCTCTTCCCGTTCTTCCTCCTTGGCTCCTTCTCTTCCCGTTCTTCCTCCTTGGCTCCTTCTCTTCCCGGCGCACGGGCGCAGCACCGCAGAAGTCCGCAGCAGCCACTCAGGCACTCAGCCAGCACCGCAGCACGACAGGTCGGCAGTAGGCCAGTAGTCACTAGTCAGCCCACTTTGCCGGTTTCCTTTAAGGCTTTAATTGTATGTCGTCTTCTATCTAGTTCTATCTGGCCTTCTGGGTTAATAATATATAAAGTTTTTGGTTTCATGATTTTTGTAGATAATTACGTGAATACGTGGTGTTTGAATGTGTGAATGTGTGATGAACTTTAGCTATCAATTTTGGGTTTTTGGGTGACTACTGTCTATTGAAAAAATGGTTGAAATTGGGGTCTTGGGGAAGGAAGTATCTGATTTTCATTTACTGATTTAGGGTTTGTAGATTGTAGAAGTAGTTCATTTGTTGAATTGTTGTCTGTTGACTTGAATTAGTGTAATTTGTATAGCCTGTACTTGAATTGTTGTTTGTTGAATACTTGAATTGTTGCCTGTTGAAGTGTTGAATGTTGATTGTCGGTTGAAGTGTTGATTGTCTATTGTTTTAGAGTGTTTATCAATGATTCAATGGAGGTTGTTTTAGAATGTACTACATTGTTCTCATGTTCTGTAATTAGTGTAATCTGTACATTGTTCTTGACTTCTTGTCATGGGTTATCATCGATTTATTGCAGAAGTCGATTAGAAGGGGATAATCAGTGCTCGGTGCTCCACTGCTCCGTCATCCACTCATCCATATTTCGTGGCTCTGTAGGTGAATAACTGAATTTTTACTTCTTAATTTCATATATTTTACATACTATTTGTTTTGATCTTGAATGAATGAATTCTTGATAATAAATTATGATGTATTGATTTTTATTATCTAAAAAAAAATCTGAAAAAAATTGTATGCAATTGCAAAGATATTCTTCTTCTTAGTTTGCTGTATTGCTGTATGCCTCTATTGCCGTATTGCCGTATGCAAAGATATTCTTCTTCTTGAATCTTGATAAATTATGATGTATTGATTTTTATTATCTAAAAAAAAATCTGAAAAAATAATTTTATAGTGATTGTGTGAACTTCTGTATTGCAGTATTGCCGTATTGGTGAGTGGTTTGCTTATTGATATTTTTTGGTTTATTTCTTTCTCGTATCCATTCTTTCCAGTTTCCAGTTAGCCTATTGTTGCTGTATTGTTGCATGTTGCTGTTAATTGGCGAGTGGTTTGCCGTATTGTTGCTGTTAGCCACTTAGCCTATCATTGAAACTGGTGAAATTCGTTGAGTTACTTTTGGTCTTTACATAATTGTATGCAAATATGCAATTCGTATAATTGTATTCAAATATGCAATTCGTACATAATTGTATGCAAATATGCAATTCATTCAATTGTAAATTATGATTCTGAACTTTCGAAATTTCGAACCCCCTATTTGGAAATCCTGGAGACGCCACTGCTTATATGTCAACTGTGTTGGTGAGAAAAAAATTTAGAAGTATAGAGTATTGATTAATCTAGTAGCCCATTATCTACAACATCTTTCTCCTTTTGGTCTGCAATTTCCACGCACCAAACTCCATAGTTTTCCTTCTTTAAAATAAATTTCAATGATGTCTACTTTTTGGCAGAAGAAAGCAACGCCTTCTCTTAATGAAATTCTAGTTCGTTAATTACAACAAGAGGCAAAAGTTTAAAGAAATTGAGTGGGTAAGACAAGAAATCATGAAAAGGTTTAATGATTAGTGTTTCAAATTAAGAAAACCATCGTTTACCGATGAAAGACTGGTTGGGAATGACGACTTGGTAAATTGAAAGAGATGGGTATTGTATCAGCTTTAGGATTTAGGTGTATATATATAACTTAGAGGTTAGGTTGAATTTCTCTAGAATATTTCGAAGATAAGACTCAATTCAAATTAAGGTTTGTTGCTAGCTCTTATCGAAAAGTTTAGTTTAATTTAATTTTTTTTTTCCAGTTTTCAAAATCAGTTTATGGAAATTATCCAAAATCAGTATTTTTTTTTTTTTATTTTTTTTTTTATAAATCCGAAAAAAGAAAATAATAATTACAAAATTTATTAAATTTGAAAATAATTATAAAAATTTGAATACTAGAAATTCATTTACTAAAAAAAAATTTGGGGTATTACATCTACTCCCCTAAAACGAAAGTTCGTTCTCGAACTTTAAAGAGAGCAAGGCTCACAGAAAAAAGATAAGTTAGACATTCTACCCTCCTTTAAGAGTTTCAGCCTCGAAACTCAGTGTACCTGCTCAAAAAGTTCTAGGTAGCGCTTTTTCATATCATGTTCAGCTTCCCAAGTTGCTTCTTCAAAATTCTGATTATCCATAGCACTTTAACTAACTTTACCGCCTTGTTTCGAGTATTTCTCGTTTTGGTATCAAGAATTTTCACTCGGCATTCTTCGAAAGTTAAGGTCTCATCTATCTCAATAGTCTTGGGTTGGATAACATGGGTAGGGTCATGAACATACTTTCGGAGTTGAGAAACATGAAAAACATTGTGAACATAGGCTAACTCCATGAGGAAGGCTAGTTAATATGCCACCTCTCCAACTCTCTTCAATACCTCATATGGCCCAATGTATCTAGGATTCAACTTCCCTTTCCTACCAAACCGCATGACTCCCTTGGTAGGTGAAACCTTAAGTAAAGCCTTTTCCTCGACTTCAAATTCCACTATTCTCGTATTTTGGTCTGCTTATGATTATTGTCGATCTTGAGCTACCTTCATAATCGCCTGGATAAGCCTAACTTGCTTCGTTGTTTCTTCAATCAATTTTGGCCCCAAGGTCAAAGACTCACTAATATCACTCCAACACAAGGGACTTATACATTTCCTTCCATACAACGCTTCATAAGGTGCCATTCCTACGCTCATGATAGCTATTATTATATGAGAATTCAATCATAGGTAATCTTTCGTCCCATAATCCACCAAAGTCTATCACACAAGCTCTTAACATGTCCTCCAATTGTCTGAATTGTTCTCTCTGTTTTTCCATCTGTAGTAGGGTGAAACGTTGTGCTAAACTTCAGAATAGTGCCAAATGCTTGTTGAAAAATTCCCAGAACTTTGACAAAAATCTTGGATCTCTATCTAAAATGATGTCTTTCGCAACTCCATGTAGCCTCATAATTTCTTTCACATAGGCATCTGCCAACTGATTCATATTCCAAGTGTCCTTCATTGCTATGAATCTTTCTGTTTTCATTGAACGATCAACTATGACCCAAATAACATTCTTTGCTGCCCTTGTAAGCGGTAATCCCATCACAAAGCCCATAGAGATAGACTCCCACTTCCATCTTGGCACATCTAAAGATTGCATTTTCCCTCCGGGTCTCATATGTTGTATCTTCACTTTCTGACATGTCAGACACTTTGTCACAAAATCGACTACTTCATGCTTCATGTTCGGCCACCAAAATGTTGCTTAAGATCATTATAGATCTTATATCCTCCCGGGTGTACAGAGTACGGAGTGTTGTGAGCTTCTTCTAAAATCTTCCTTTTGAGATCTTTATCCTTATGAATACACCATATCCCTTTGTATTTCAGTGTCCCACTATTATTAATGTCAAACTCAGTTGTTGCTCCTTCTTCTTTCATCTTCCTTACCTTGGTCAACCACTCATCCGACATTTGCTTCTCACGAATCTCATCATATATGGTAGGTTTGACTGACATTGTATTCAACTGAGCGTTCGCTTGCCCATACTCCATCACTTCCAAGTTCAACTTCCTAAATTCATCACAAAGTTCCTTGGCTAAAACCATCAAGTTCACTGTATGAATTGCATGTCTTCCTACTCAAAGCATTAGCTACCTTGTTCGTTTTCCTTCGCGATATAGAATCTCTGGGGTATAATCGGTTAGCACCTCAAGCCATATCCTTTGCCTCATGTTCAAATGACTTTGTGTGAATATGTATTTAAAACTCTTATGGTCCATATACACATTACATCTCACACCATACAAGTAGTGTCTCTAAATCTTGAGAGCAAACACTACAACTTCTAGCTCCAAGTCATGAGTGGGGTAATTCTGTTCATGCTGCTTAAGCTGCCTTGATGCATAAGCTACAACCTTCCTATGTTGCATAAGTACACACCCCAAGCCATTCTTAGATGCGTCACTATAGACTTCAAACCCTTTAGTCCCTGATGGTAAGGTTAAGATTGGTGCCGAGGTGAGTCTTCGCTTCAATTCTTGAAAAGATTTCTCACACTTCTCATCCCACTAGAACTCAGTAGTTTTCTTCATCAAATTTGTTAAGGGTTGAGCTATCCTCGAAAAGTCTTGCACAAATCTCCTATAGTATCCAGCAAGCCGTAAGAAACTCCTCACTTCGGTCACACTTGTTGGTCTTGGCCAATTAGAGGCTGCCCGAATCTTAAATGGGTTCACTGCAACTCCTTCCTTTGAGATCACATGGCCAAGAAATGCTACCTTATCTAGCCAAAATTCACATTTTGAAAATTTGGCATATAACTTCTTTTCTCTAAGAATCTCCAACACTTTTCTTAGATGTCCTTCATGCTCTTCTCTATCCCTCGAGTACACCAAAATATCATCTAGAAAACCACAACAAACTTGTCCAAATATGGCTGAAAAGTTCTATTCATGAGGTCCATAAAAGTTGTCTGCATATTAGTGAGTCCAAAAGGCATAACGGTGATTTCATAATGGCCATATCTTGTGCAAAAGGCTGTCTTTGGTATATCTTCCTCAGCAGTCCTCAACTGATGATATCTTGACCTCAAGTCAATCTTTGAAAAGATCCCAACACCTTTAAGCTGATCAAACAAGTCCTTAATCCTGGGCAATGGATATTTGTTCTTTGTAGTAACATTATTCAATTCTCGGTAGTCAATACACAACCTTAAGGTTCCGTCCTTCTTCCTCACAAACAAAACCGGTGCTCCCCACTGTGAAACACTTGGCCTAATATAACCCTTCTCCAGCAACTCCTCCAACTGTACCTTTAACTCCTTCAGCTTTGATGGTGCTATTCTATATGGTGCCTTAGAAATAGCTCCAGTCCCAAGCACTAAGTCTATTTTGAAGTCCATCTCCCTAATTGGTGGCATCCCTGGGATCTCATCTGGAAACACATCTTGGAATTATCTCATTATTGGAACGTGATCTACGGACTTCTCTTTCTACACTCACATCTTGCACATGGCATAAATAAATAGGGTATCCCTTTCGGATACAAGAATAAAAAGTCATGGCTGACACAATACTAATTCTTGGTTTTGACACAACTTCCTGACAAGAGATTCTATTCCCCCTTGGCCCCCTAAGAGACACCTTTTGGGTATGATACTCAATTCTAGCCTTGTACTTGCTAAGCCAATCCATTCCCAATATAACATCAAAGTCAGTTAAGTCAAACTGAATAAAGTTTACAAGCAACTCAGTTCCAACAATATTAACCAGAATGTCTTGGTATATGGAGTTACAAGGAACTACCTCCCCAGAAGGAATTGTACTGTTATGTTGGTTTGATACAAAGATGAAGGTTTTAAGGCATGTTTATTCACAAAAGTAGTGGCTACAAAAGAATGAGATGTGATGAGTCTATTTTATATATATTTTTATTCCCCGTCCCACGATCATATTTGTGATTATTTGAGCTCTGCGAAGCTATTTTTATTACTAATATACGTTTTCTAGTGTTTTTGTAGAGTTGGTATTATTTTGTAGGAATTTGCTGAGTTAGGAAAATTTTCGATCTTATTAGACCACTACGAAGATGTTAGAGTCGGATCGTATTTTATGACCGTATATTTGAAGCCCAAGATTGAGCTAATTAAATTTGGTTCAGTGATTAAGGGCTCGGTTCGTTTGGAATACTAATTTTGTTGGTAGTGTAATACTTGAATATGGAGAAGAAGGAATTACAGCCCAAAGGAGAAGAGCCTAATAATTAAATCAGATTTGAAGATCACTCAAATGGGCGGATATCAGGGCTAGGCTACATCAACTATTGAGCTTGTGCATTCTTAGGCCCGGTTGCTTGCTCCTGTTGCTCATGATTGATGAATGTCGTTTTAAGAGTAGTAATATTAGTTTTAGTGGGAGTAGTATTTGACTTCCTCTAAAGTTCCTCTTCATTGTTTTATACAAACAATAGTAGTACGTAGGTCTAGAGGGGGTAGTATTAGTTTTAGTTTAGTTTTTTTCATTAGTTTAGCTGTTCATTTATTGCTTTAGTATTAAAATACTTCTGTTTACTTTTGTTTAATTTATCGTTTTCATGTTTAGTCTTTTATTATTATGTCTATTATACTTTATTTAATTGTTTTATTTAATTGCTTATTGTTTTTAACCATGCTTAATTTATTTGCTTTGCTTAGCTTAGATTTAAATATGTGTGAGTAGTTTTATTTCTAGGGTAGTGGGGATCCATAAATAATATGAAGGGGTAGTTTATTATTGTTGATTGTCAATGCTTGATTGATTTCCTATTGATTGATTTAATTCTATGCAATTAGATTAGACCTTTAATTGTATGAGTTATGCAATATTGATTCGAGATTCGAGAGATGAGAATTGATGTTTAGGTCTTATTTCAATAGGCATATTAATTTATAAATGGTTAAGTCACGATTCAAGAGATGCGATTTAATACCGGTAGATTAAGTCTGTGATTATAATACGTAAGTCAAGATGCCCCAGAATCAAAAAGTAAGTAAGCAGGTTTTGAGTTCACGAGAAAAAGTACCCGTCACAACGTTGACATTAGAGTCAATCTCGCTCTGGTTCATGACATAGATTCTTCCATTACTGGTCCTACCATTGCCATTGTGGTTGCTTCCTTGATAAGTCTATTTTTTATATATATTTATTCCCCATCCCAATGGTCATAATTGTGTTTATTTGAGCTCTACAGAGCTACTTTTGTTACTAATATGCGTTTTCTAGTGTTTTCGTAGATTTGGAATATTTTATAGGAAATTGCGGATTTTGAGCATTAACCTGGATTTATTGTAGCCACTACAAGCATTGGGGTAAGGTCGCATTTATATGACCACATTCCAAAGCCCGGGACCGGTTGGAGTCATCAAATCGGTGATTAAGGGCCCGGCAAAGAAGAAGAGTCCGGGGCAATGGACCATATATTCAGAACCCTAAGAGGAAATGCGAATTGGGCTAAGAAACGACCCAATTGAAGAAGTCCAAGCTTGCCCAAGAGCGAGCTCGGTAGGGCGAGCCCTCGCCCGGAAGGGAGAGGAAGAAGGAAGAGAATAGTTGCTCGCCCGAAGGCGCGCCCGGCAGGGCAAGCCCTCGCCCGAAGGCGCGCCCGGCCGAGCGAGATGCCGCCCGACCGGGCGCGTGTTTCTGAAGGAGTTTAAAGATATAATTTGTTTTATCTTTTTAGTTTAAGTATAAATACGTTTTATTTTAGGAAGTGAAGCACGTTTTTCACTCTCTTTACTAAAACTACGGATTATTATTAGTTTAAGCTTTTGTTAATACTCTTACTTTCTCTCTCTCTCTCTACACTTTCTCTCTCTACATTCTTGAGTTTTATGCAATTTATTATTTCCATTAATTTTGGTAACGATTTCTTCCCTCTTTACATTCAATAATTTAATTGCTTTGATTTAATTATCCTTTCTTTAATTGCTTTGCCTAGTTTAATTTTGATTATGAGTGAGTAGATTTATTTCTAGGGTTTGTGGGGATCCATGAGTAATACGAAGGGGTAATTTATTATTGTTGATTATTGATGATTGATTAATTTCCTATTGATTGATTTAAATACTATGCAATTAGATTTGGCCAGGTTCAATTGTATGAGTTATGCAATATTGATTCGAGATTCGAGAAATGAGAATTGATGTTTAGGCTTAGTTTCAATAGGCATGTTAATCTATAAATGGTTAGGTCAAGATTCGAGAGATGCGATTTAATACCGGTAGATTAATCATGTGATTATAATACGTAGCGACAGCCCTTTATAATTTGGTTAATTTATGCATTAAATGATTGATTGTCATTTTTACCCCGGAGTATTATTTATTGGTGAACCTATATCCTAGATCTTTTATTATTGATTGTTCCCTCGTTTAATTTGCTTAGTTTAATTATTAGTATAATTCACACATTACAAATTGGTTACTCTATAATTTAGATTATAATAATTAATTAGGAGTAAGAGAACATTGTTTACCTGTGGATTCGACCCTACTTCCCTATCTACTTTAGTTAGAGGACTTAGGAATTACTTTTGATTAGGTGATATGACTAGATCCTATCAAAATTTGGCGCCATTGCTGGGGTAACGGTTTTATTTTTATTTCTGATTATTTTTGTAGTCCAAATTATTTTCTTTCGTCTTAGAGAACGCAAGTTCTTTGGGACAGTTTCTCATACTTGTTTGTTTAGTTCTATGTTTATGCCCAGGAGTTCTAGATCATGTTACATTCCGTTTGACCCTGAAATTGAACGTTCTTTTCATAGACAGAAGAACCTTTTTAGACAGGTACGAGCTACTTCTGAGGGTATTATACCTTTGGAACCACCATCTGACTCTAGTGATACAGAAGTTTATTCAGAACTAGAAGCAGAGATGACGCACCAACCACCTCGAAAGCTAAGCGATTATTCGTAGCTGTCCCTGGCAGATTTCCCACATTTTGCTCCTACACCCAAGCGCGAGGGAGCACAGTTCGAGATTAAACCCCAATTTATCACCATGATCGAGAGAAAGAAATTTAGCGGAGCTAAGGGTGAAGATCCAAATCTTCACTTCTTGGATTTTTGCCAATATTACAATACTATTAGGCAAGCTGGGGTTATGTAGGACCAAATCAGGGAGATTCTTTTTCCCTTTTCTTTGTGTGGTAAAGCTAAATTGTGGTACAATGGTTTGAATAGAACTGCACTTGGTATTTCTAACTAGGATACTCTTGCTTTGAATTTCTATAATAAATATTACCCTGCAGAGAGGATAACTTTACTAAGGAGTTCAATCCAAAATTTTGCCCAAGAAGCTGATGAAAGTCCATATGAAGCTTGGGAAAGGTTTAAGGATTTGCAGAGAGAGTTCTCCATCATGGTTTGGCGCAGTGGCAGATAATCCAAGCCTTCTACAACGGGCTTGGAAATACATCTAGATCAATACTTGACTCAGCAGCCAATGGGAGATTTATGAATCTCCAAGTAGACTTAGCAGGAACAGTTATTTAAGAGATGGCAATTCATAATTCCCAATACGGGAATCCAAGAGGCTTTGCAAACAAGGGGAAACATAATGTCGATTCAGTATCCTTTTTGCAAGCTCAATTAACCTCTATTTGCCAAAAATTAGATAATATTAGTACTGCTATTCCTACTTCCGTAGCTAATGTTTCTGCTGTTAATAATAATATTAATGATGCTTTTTGTGAAAATTGTGGAATTGTAGGACATTGGGAACAAGATTGTAGGAGTTCCATGGAGCAAGTTAATGCCTTCCAAACCTATAGGCAAAATAACTCATACTCCAACACTTATAATCCTGGTCTCCGAGACCATCCAAATCTTTCCTACTGGAGTACCAATGTGCTAAACCCTCCATATCCACAACAACCACAACAACAAGCACCACAACAAACACAGCAAAAATATTATCAACCTCCCAACCAAAGGGCCCAACCACAAAATCCACCTCCATCCACTGACCTGCCTTGTCAGAAATTAGAACTATGTTAGCAAGTATGCAAAAACATATGCAGAGTAGGGATGCACAAATTGATTCACTTTTAGCCCATAATAAAAGCGTGGACAATCAAATTGCGCAAATTTCCTCTGCTCTACAAACTCGCCAGCAGGGAGCCCTACCATCGCAGCCGGTGCAACCTACAGATCACGTGAATGTAATTACGCTGAGAAGTGGTTCAAAATACGATGGGCCTTCTATGCCCAAAGATGATGAACCTATCATTACAAAAATTGTTAATCCTGATTCTATTACACCAAATATTGTTGTTACTAACCCTGCAGGGCTCTAGAATAAAACTTACTCCTCTGATAATAAATTGCAGGGTAAAACTCAAGACAAGAGTGGAGATGTGCAGAAACCAGTTATCAAACTACTATTCCCAAATAGACATTTTAAAAGTAAGTTGGATAAGCAGTTTGGTAAGTTTCTGGAGGTTGTCAAGAATTTGCAGGTAACAGTTCCTTTCACAGAATTAATTACTCAAGTTCCTGCATATTCTAAATTCATGAAAGAAATCTTGACCAGAAAAAGATATATTAGTGAGGTAGAGATAGTTGTTTTTACCGAGGAATGTAGTGCTATACTACAGAATAAATCTCCACCTAAGCTAAAAGATCCGGGTAGTTTTTCTATCCCTTGTCACATTGGAAATTTGATGATAGATAAAGCTCTATGTGATTTGGGTGCTAGTGTAAGTGTTATGCCATTATCTGTGAGCTCTAAATTAAATATGGGTAAATTAAAAGCTACTAATATTACTCTGCAAATGGCTGATAGTTCTCTTAAATATCCTTTCGGTGTTTTAGAGGACGTACCTTTTAGAGTAGGTAAATTTTATATACCTGTTGATTTTATTGTTCTTGATATGGAGGAAGATTTGCAAATTCCATTTATATTGGGTAGACCGTTCCTTCATACTGTAGGGGCAATATTAGATGTGAAAAGTGGTAAACTTACGTTATGTGTAGGGGATGAAAATATTTTTTTTAATCTACATAATGCCCCTAAAAGCCCCATGTTGGAAGAAAAGTGCTATAGTATTGATGTGGTCGATGTATATAATTTTTCTAATAAGCCTCAAGCTCTCGTTAGAGATCCCTTGGAGGCGGTATTTTGTGTTACATCCTCCACAGGAAAAGCCACTACATGGAAGGATGAAGTGAATGCTATAGAAAGGGCTATAAATTGTGTGGGGTTTGGGTTTGAAAATGAACAAGTGGAGAAAAAGGAACAAATTGAGAAAAATTGGACTTAAAATGCTGTAGGGCGCCCAACCGGGCGCGAGAGGAAGTCCGTATACGAGCAATCTCGCCCGATCGGGCGCAAGAGAAAAGAGGATTTTCGCCCAAAATTCTCCCAAAGGTCGAAAAAAGTGTTAAACTCGCCCGAAGGCGCGCCCGGCCGAGCGAGCACTCGCCCGACCGGGCATGAGAGCGCGACAGCAAAACTGGCCAACTTCAAAACACCATAACTTTTGCGTTTCTTTACGGAATTTTGCGTGTGACCTATCGTTGAAAAGCTCTTCAAGTCTAATTTCCAATTAAATTGGAATCACTTAGTTATCATTTGTATAAAAAAAGTAATGATCGAAATAGTGAAACTGACTCGTTTTTACCTATTCTCTTACTAACATTTTGTTTCTTTCTTGTCCAGAATTGTACCAAGGTGATGCATTGAAATGCTTGGGATGGTGGTGGATACAATTTTAATGATGAGGGGTAGTCGCATGGGTTACTTTCTTTCCTTTGAGCCAATGAGGACATTGTCTGGTTTGGCTTGGGGGGAATTTCTTGTATATATAGGTTTTCTTTCTTTCCTTTTTATTTTTATTTTCTTTGGTGTGCTTAGTTTAGTTTTTCTTTTAATTCTTTATAGTTTAGACTTTATTGCTTTTCAAAAAAATTAAAAAATACAAAAATACGATCCAATGAATGACAAATCATGCTTTCCTGTGCCCCATACATGTAAATTGTTTTGATTCTTGGTATATGATGATAAGTATTGCGGATAGGTTAGTCATGATTTGATGTTCGATTGCTTGGATGCCCTAACATGAGTCAATTTTGCCCAACTCCTTGTGAATATAGTGCTTGACTAGTTGATTTGGTTAGAAATGCGTGTTAGTTCCTGGTATATCAATGAACTTGAGTATTGGTTTATAACTTTGATTAATGTTTGTATGACTCACTATTATGCACATTAAGGAGGACGAAGGCATTTGTTCTTGTAGGTGGCCTTTAGAATTATTAGATACATTTGTTCCCTTCTTGCTACCCATGTTATTGCTTGTGCCCTTTCATTGTTTATTTAGCTATATTACAAGCCTATTTAAGCCCCACTGGTTACTAGTCCCAAGCTTGGCTTGGGGGAGCTAATAGTGAGTGAGGTGAGGGAGTTGTAGTGTGCACTTTTGCACAATGTGGGTGAATTTGAGAAGTTGTATAGTTGTTCTTATTTTTATGGATTGGAATAAATATTGAGAAAAAAAAAAGTGTTCAAAAGTGAAAAAATTCGAAGTGAGATTAAAAAAAAAAAAAAGAGCAAAAGAAAAAAATTGTTTCAATGCTCAAATGTTCTAAGTGAAGGTTGATCAAAAGAAAGAAAAAAAAAAGATAAAAGAGAAAAAAGTAAGCAGGTTTTGAGTCAAGATGCCCCAGAATCAAAAAGTAAGTAAGCAAGTTTTGAGTTCACGAGAAAAAGTACCCGTCACAACGTTGTCATTAGAGTCAATCTCGCTCTGGTTCATGACATAGATTCTTCCATTACTGGTCCTACCATTGCCATTGTGGTTGCTTCCTTGATAAGACTATTATATATATATATTTATTCCTCGTCCCAATGGTTATAATTGTGTTTATTTGAGCTCTACAGAGCTACTTTTGTTACTAATATGTGTTTTCTAGTGTTTTCGTAGATTTTGAATATTTTATAGGAAATTGCGGATTTTGAGCATTAACCTGGATTTATTGTAGCCACTACGAGCATTGGGGTAAGGTCACATTTATATGACCACATTCCAAAGCCCGGGACCGGTTGGAGTCATCAAATCGGTGATTAAGGGCCCGGCAAAGAAGAAGAGTCCGGGGCAATGGACCATATATTCAGAACCCTAAGAGGAAATGCGAATTGGGCTAAGAAACGACCCAATTGAAGAAGTCCAAGCTTGCCCAAGAGCGAGCTCGGCAGGGCGAGCCCTCGCCCGGAAGGGAGAGGAAGAAGGAAGAGAATAGTTGCTCGCCCGAAGGCGCGCCCGGCAGGGCAAGCCCTCGCCCGAAGGCGCGCCCGGCCGAGCGAGATGCCGCCCGACCGGGCGCGTGTTTCTGAAGGAGTTTAAAGATATAATTTGTTTTATCTTTTTAGTTTAAGTATAAATACGTTTTATTTTAGGAAGTGAAGAACGTTTTTCACTCTCTTTACTAAAATTACGGATTATTGTTAGTTTAAGCTTTTGTTAATACTCTTACTTTCTCTCTCTCTCTACACTTTCTCTCTCTACATTCTTGAGTTTTATGCAATTTATTATTTCCATTAATTTTGGTAACGATTTCTTCCCTCTTTACATTCAATAATTTAATTGCTTTGATTTAATTATGCTTTCTTTAATTGCTTTGCCTAGTTTAATTTTGATTATGAGTGAGTAGATTTATTTCTAGGGTTTGTGGGGATCCATGAGTAATACGAAGGGGTAATTTATTATTGTTGATTATTGATGATTGATTAATTTCCTATTGATTGATTTAAATACTATGCAATTAGATTTGGCCAGGTTCAATTGTATGAGTTATGCAATATTGATTCGAGATTCGAGAAATGAGAATTGATGTTTAGGCTTAGTTTCAATAGGCATGTTAATCTATAAATGGTTAGGTCAAGATTCGAGAGATGCGATTTAATACCGGTAGATTAATCATGTGATTATAATACGTAGCGACAGCCCTTTATAATTTGGTTAATTTATGCATTAAATGATTGATTGTCATTTTTACCCCGGAGTATTATTTATTGGTGAACCTATATCCTAGATCTTTTATTATTGATTGTTCCCTCGTTTAATTTGCTTAGTTTAATTATTAGTATAATTCACACATTACAAATTGGTTACTCTATAATTTAGATTATAATAATTAATTAGGAGTAAGAGAAAATTGTTTACCTGTGGATTCGACCCTACTTCCCTATCTACTTTAGTTAGAGGACTTAGGAATTACTTTTGATTAGGTGATACGATTAGATCCTATCATTCCTCCAGCATTGTTGTTGTTGTTTTGGCCATTCCCTCCTTAAGCAATGCCATTTCGGCCCTGAGAATTGTTGTTATTGAAGTGGTTGTTGTAGTTTGAGTTCCTCCCATAACCTCCCCCATTATTGCCATTGTTGTTACCTTCCCCATTCTAAGCTTGATTTTTGCCACTCTGCTTCTTTGGGAACTCAAATTTCTCGTGACCAACCTCCCCGCATTCAAAGCAAGTAAGAAAATCTCCATTGCAGCTGCGTCTCGGATGACTCTTGTCACATTTACGACATGGTCGATTGCGAGATCCTTGCTGATTTTGTTGTCCCTGGCCTCGGTGGTTATTTCTTCAATTGTTGTCGTTACGGCCTCCCTGTTGACCATTTCCACCATTCCCATTGTTAATACCCCCGAGGCGTGGTCTCTTGTCATATCCTTGATGGTTTGAGGAGCTCTTACAATTCCCCTTCCTCTTATGCCTATCCTTGACCTCCTACTCACGTTTTAAAATCCTTTAGATATTGCAAGATCTATCATAGGCCTCCTTATAGGTAGAAACAGTACCAGCCCTAATTACCTTCTTTTGGATCCTAAAAGTTAATCCATCTTCAAACTTCTGAGCCTTGGATCTCTCATCAGGCACTACATTAGGAGAAAACCTAACATACTCATTAAATTTCTTAGCATATTCCTGCACACTCATACCAACAGTTTGGTTAAACCTACTTAACTCACTCTACTTCTGTCTCTTGATATGCTCAGGAAAGAAACAATCCCTGATTGCTTTCTTAAAAGCCTCCTAGTTAAAGTTTTGTTGAGCTCTTATAGTGGCTCCTTCTTTTTCCCACCAAATATTAGTAGCCTCACGTAAATAGAAAGTGGCTTGGTCCACCTTCTGAGCATAAAAGGTACCAGCAGCAGTAAAAACCTTGTCAAAGTCACGTACCCAGTACTCAACCAACATGGGATCTTCCTTCCCCATGAATAGTGGAGGTTTCAATGCAGCAAGTTTCTTAGCCATGACAGCTTGAGGGACGTTGTCATTGTTGTTGTTGTTGTTGTTATTGTTCAGCTGGTTTTGCAACAACATTCCAAGGTTCTGGTTCATCTGCTCAAGATCTCTCAACCTAGCAGCAAGTTGCTCAGGAGTCTCAGCCATTTGTGCAATTCTTCTCCTACGAGACCTAGTGTAAACATTGTTATTTTGCATACACAATCTGCACAATTTCAACACTAGTGTTACCACCATACACATTTTAACACAATTTATTTAGATCGTGTAAATTACAATTAAAATTAACAACCACTACACATTCTTTCATGTAACACATCATTAGTACATATAAACATTAAGCAATTTATTAAATCTCAATAACATTCATAATCGGCCAATTTCCAAACCAAATAATGCATGATCAACTTAGCATTAGACTATAAATTCGCATTGCTTTTGTGATCCCACTATAATCCAACCAATTCAAGTCATTACTATACTTGACTAATGTAAGCACAAGAAATAAGAGTTTTGCTTTATGAAATGATACTACTTTTTTGCGTTTATTAGTAAACATAAAATGGCAAAGTATATATGTCGAAAATTATTTTATTGCAAAACCAAGAGAGAATGAAAATCTTCTTTAAAATAACACACTAGTGCTAATTAGTTCAATAAACTACTAGTTACAAATAAACCAAAACTATACTATAGTTTCTAATCATAAGAAACTAGATTTTATTTGTAAAAGTAGTATAAAAGTTTTAACTAAATAAGCTAAACGCAACTTAAAAATTTTCAACCATCATTTTCCCCCTGACTCTCACATTTTCCTGGGGCTCATCCTCGTCATCATCATCCAAGTTATAGTCAAATTCCCGCTTGGCTCCCATCATCGCCTTCTCAAGGTATTCCACAGTAAGGATCCATTTTCCATTATAATAGTATTTATTATTTGGTTCACCGTCAATGTATAAATCAACATATTTCTTCTTAAGTTGAGCAAAGGGTTCCCTTTCAAGTAGCGTGCATAAAAAAATTTGAGATCGTCTCTCCAGAGTAAGGTAATTGGATTCGCCATCAAGTACATTGTAATGAAAATGTTCAATGTAAAGATTCAAATGGTAGACATAACATCGAATGTCTTCGTTGTACTTCATACGAATCCTATAGAGAGAATCAGGTAATACAATTGTACTCTTCCTAGCAACCGACTTTCTTGTAGTTTTACACGCTCGTGCCATAGTCTAAGAAAAGAAAATGAATGAACACATCATAAGTACCTCGTAAAAGAACTATAAAACACATAGATCCCTTATCGTAATTCCCACACTCACGACTTTCCTAAGCTTAAATCAATTTACAAACTTATATACAAGTTTTAAACCTAAGCCTTTAATTTAATCCATTTTAGTCCCTAAATTTTGAAAAATCTTAGCTTGGCTCTGCATACCAATTTGTACCACCCCCAAAATTCGAGTTTTTAAACAATAAGAGTAACCTTTTTAACTTTCAAAACCCAACCATCGAACCTTAGGAGTGTTACCGCTACACTTATTATCCGTAGAAAACAAGTGCAAATTAAAGCAAAACAAAAATACAATTTAATATACTAAGTGGTCTAAATGGCGGCAAAATTAAAATAGTCATTACATCCAAATTGTTAAATATTTTAAATAAAGTAAGTAAAAGGAAAATAAATAAGTTCGGAAATAAACTAAATTGTCTTAGCTACGTGATTATTCTAACGTCTCCTCACACGTAACCGAATACTCTCTTACCAACCTACAAAATAAATCAGAAACAAGAAAAGAGAGAAAACTCCCAAACTCAGATAAACTAAGTAATTCCAACTCCATCCCGTAAAATAAATAATTTTAATTCGAAAATATTTTATACATAATACAGTTACATAGACATTAATTATAATACTAAACCAATATCAAATTATCACATAATACTTTATTACTATAGTTAAGAAAGGAAAAGAGAATGCCAGTAAGCCGGGACTAATCCCTGTCACCACCTACTTTACAGAGGATCGCGCGTAACCCCAAATGGCCATAAAATAAAACATAATGTCCCTAGTTTGCACACCCCTCAATCCCTCACTAATACCCATTGATTAGGAGGAAGACTAAACATCAATCTACGTTAATTTAAACCAACTAGTAGCAACCATAACTACAAGTGGGTAACCTGTTCTTCACCCTTTCGGGTTTCATTTCCCTTCTTAATTGCAATGTACATTTTAATAGATTAAATTGTGCGATCACATTGCACACAAGTATTGCAAATCAATTTAATCCCAAGTAACAATATTTCAATTTCAGTATTATTAGAACATAGTCATTCTAAATGACATACTAATTACAACTCGTTTTCTAATAGGCCTTGGAGACCATCAATTAAATATAATCAATCATCCAATTCCCAAGATTTTAATTATTTTAAAAATTCATACGATACCAATTAATCAAATTTTCGAAAATACTTATACTAGTACACAAAGTATAGAATACTAGTATAAAATATGATTCCATAGTATCATACGATAATACACTCATCACATATAATTATATAAGCACATAGTTGGCACAAAATATTTCAAAACAATTTCCTAACGGTTATCTAAAGATGATGGATATTGAAAATTACCTTGATCGTGCGTAAATCTCAAGGTAAGTAACCTCCGAAACGTTCACCTAATAGCCTCCGTCTACAAATAAATAGATGATAAAACTAAATTAGTCTGACTTGTATAGCTAATAGTCTAATACGAAGTTAGTAGTAGTACAAGGGAAAAGAAAAAAGAACTCTTATATGTCAACTGTGTTGGTGAGAAAAAAATTTAGAAGTATAGAGTATTGATTAATCTAGTAGCCCATTATCTACAACATCTTTCTCCTTTTGGTCTGCAATTTCCACGCACCAAACTCCATAGTTTTCCTTCTTTAAAATAAATTTCAATGATGTCTACTTTTTGGCAGAAGAAAACAACGCCTTCTCTTAATGAAATTCTAGTTCGTTAATTACAACAAGAGGCAAAAGTTTAAAGAAATTGAGTGGGTAAGACAAGAAATCATGAAAAGGTTTAATGATTAGTGTTTCAAATTAAGAAAACCATCGCTTACCGACAAAAGACTAGTCGGGAATGACGACTTGGTAAATTGAATGAGATGGGTATTGTATCAGCTTTAGGATTTAGGTGTATATATAACTTAGAAAGCTTAGGTTGAATTTCTCTAGAATATTTCGAAGATAAGACTTAATTCAAATTGAGGTTGTTGCTAGCTCTTATCCAAAATGTCAGTTTAATGTAATTTTTTATTAATTTTTTTTTCTGTTTTCAAAATTAGTTTATGGAAATTATCGAAAATCATTTTTTTTGTTTAAATTCAAAAATAGAATATAATAATAATTACAAAATTTATTAAATTTGAAAATAATTATAAAAAAATGAATACTAGAAATTCATTTACTAAAAAAAAAATTGGGGTATTACACCGTCAATTTTTTTTTTAGATTATATTGTTTTCTAAGAGGAAAAATTGTAATTAAATCAATAACTTTTTAAATAAAAATTGGTATGTCCATATATGTTGATATAATTACGAAAATGAGATGCCGACTAAGCATATTTGTTGATTTATTTACAATGTATCATTTGGTTATCAATGTAATAAAATGAGATTTTCTCTGTTTTTTTTTTTTCACCTTTTGGGACTTGGGGTTAACATGATTATTTAACTTAATATAATAATATCAACACATCGGGGCAATGTTAGTCCCCTTGCACACAATATGAAAAAGTCAAGTACAATTTAAGGAAAGTACCAACCACCTAACCCACTTATTGTTTGCTATTGATGATTTTTGAAGGGTTTTTTTTTTTTTTTTCCTAAATGGATTTGAGTCTTACTATAGAAATTGGTGGTTAATGATAAGAGATGGATCGCTCAATTATATAACTATTGACTTTATAATGGATGCATTTTATCTAGAGGGAGATTAAGTTTGATAGTGCTGGTGGAAGATTAGGGAGATAATGGAGAAGCATAGGAAAAGAATTTGAAGGAGAAAGAAAATGAGAAAAAATAATTTATGGAGTATAATATATATATTTTTTTTCAATAATTTATGGAGTAGAATTTGAAGGAGAGAGAAAATGAGAAAAAAAATATTAGGTTAATCTCAGAGATTATTTTGTTGTGTATCTTAGTGGCGTATTCATAAATATTTGAACATTTAGCATTGTCACGTCAATTATTTTGTTTTAATTGTAATTTTAAAAAAAAGCTTGTCTAAAGTAACGACTTTAGACGGTGTTTTAACGAAGATGGCATAAATCTCTGAGTGTTCTCCAACCTTGAAAGTTAGTAATTGCTAGATCTAAGCTTTTTTTTTTTTATATGATTAATGCTTGAAGGGCTTTTAGGAGACTATCTTTTTTCTATATAGGGGATTATCTTTTTAAGCTGACTTTTTAGGGGACTTTCTTTTATAACCAAGGGTCTATCTTTTTAAACTCACCTACAATTAAAACTCTCTCCTCTCTCATCCTTTCTCTCTCCAAAACCCTAACCTCCATTGTTGAATTTTGAAGGGGCTTCCTTCGTTTTTAACTGATGGAAAGCCTTAATCCTTGTTTCTTTAAAGTTTTTTTTAGGTTTATAATAATGCTTCTTCCTTTTGGGAGGAACTTTTCTCCCTCGAAAGAAAGGGTTTTCGATCTCCTTCAAAAGACAAGGGTTTTTCGACCTCCTTCGAAAGATAAGGTTTATCTCCTCTTTTCGGGAAAAAATTTCTTGGTTTTAAATCCACGGTATTAGATCTAATGGATTTTTGTGAAATTATTTCGTTGGTGAAAAAGTTATCAAGTTTTCAAATACAAACAGATGAATCACAAGGAAAACATCCTCACGGCTACAAAGGATCGTTAGATTGTCTCTCCAACAAGGCTGTATTTTCCAACGATACAAGCGGGAGAAGTTCCACAATGTAAGATCTACTCGACGATCGTAGTTTTTATGGAGGAAAATTTTATTTGATTCAATATCTTATATATTTGTTAACGTCGAATCTCTATTGTAGATGTTGTATGACTTTTAATTAATGAAATATTTTTGCTATAAAAAAAAAAACTCACCTACAATTAATATTTGGCTGAAAAAGTCACTTAAAGTCCCAAAAGATGAAGGAAAAAAAGTAAGGTCTCAAAAGGTGAAAAAGTAAGTCCCCATCTTTATACTTAAAATAACTCTAAACACCCTTAGATAAACATATATTTTTTTATCATGAAAATACAAGACTTGTTTATCAAATGACAAATTTGTAATTAAATGAAAAAAAACATTATTCATGGTAAAACCGTCAACACTATTAACTGTTTATAGTAAAACCTCTAATGGTGTTAGTGGCGTTAGTGATTCTACCTTAAATAGTGAAAAAAGAAATAAAAAAATCATCATAACTCTATTAGTGGTTCTCCTTGAATAATGTTGTTTTTTTTGGGTTATAATATTTATTTACAAATTTGTTAAGTGATAAACTTGTATTTTCTTGATTAAGCAAACGCAAAAGCCATAAAACCTCACTTGAGTCAAATCTATTTTCTCTCTTCTCCCCCTTGGTCCTCCTCTTGCACCACCACCGACGGACCACCACTAGGCTGCGGCGCACCGGAGACCGGCGTTCCTCTCTTCCCTCTCGCATGTGCGCGCGGTTGGGTACCAAAGAAAAAAAGTTCTCTTTGCCCAATCACTGAATTTTTTCGAACATGGTAATCCTTTTCTTAAACCTTAAATATTTCCAACACTTTGAATTTCTGCATTGAATTAGGGCATATATACTTGATTTTCAGTGTAAATTTGTCTTCAAATTTGTCAGCATTTTGGGTAGAAAAGGATTTAAATGATGCTTCGAGTTCAAAGAAAACAAACCCTGCTTGGAATTATGCAGTTTTGGTCACCCTCAACAATAAGAACTATTTCATCTGTAACTATTAATACTACTAGTTTACTGCCATTTTGATTTTTGTTTGTTTTATTTTGATGCATTGTTGCTTTGAAGTTTGATATTTTAGTTGCATAGTGATTGCTGGGATTTGAATTATTGATTCATTGAATTGGTATTTTGCAGGATGCTAAGGTACCTCTTTCGGCCGAAGAGCTTGAGAGAAAGAAGAAAAAAAGAAGAGAAGGTTTGTAGTACTTTGATTAATTGGTCAAGTTCATTATGTTGCTTTTAATTTTACCGGGAAATGAAAATTTTATGAAGGGTATTTCCTATTAGGCCATCTATCATTATTGGAATCAATCATAGGAAATCTATATGCTGTAAGCCGTATCCTCGATACAAACATGACACAAGTGTATTGAAATCTGATGAATGCTATTGTCGCAATTCTACGAGTTACAGAGTAAAGAATATGGTTTGGTATCTTTTATTATGTTGTTCAATGCTAGATTAAAATTGGTTTATGCTAAAGCAAGATTTATTTTTTGGGTGGGGTTGTTAGAGGGCAAAGAGGGGTACTGTAAATGTAATCTATGGCAATTCAGAACTTAACGTGAAGTATATATTCTGAAGAAGGGTCGTTAAAGTTTGCTCTTGGAAGCCTTATTCAGTCAATGTTAGATATAGTTGATTGGGTGCACGAATTTAATGCTGTGTTGAGTTTAGATACATAAAATTAAGTGTATGCTGTTGAATGTCCCCTTCCTTTATGCGGAAAAAAAAAAAAAGCAAATCAAAATGAGTTTGAGTGGCATTTCAGAATTTGAGTTTGCATGTCTGTTGCTGAATGTTAATTTGTTCTAGTATTTCTTATCTGCCTTTTCCCCTTTCAAAGAATTGGTCATTATTGTGATCCTTCATTGTGATATGATGCTAATATGCAATGATTCTTTACCTTGTTGCAGGCAAAAGAAAAAGAATTGAAGAAACAAAAGGCAGCGCTCAAAGCAGAAGTTGCTAAACTTCAGGTATACACTTCTATTGTAGTTTCACTCAGCGTTACAAGGTTCGCGGTACGTAGCCACGAATCGCGAACTGAGTCGCATGTATCGGAACGTGGAACAAACGCGACTTGGGTCTCTGGGGTTTGCGATCTGGATCGCTGAAGGAGGCGACTCTGGTAGCACCTAAGCGGTTATTCTTCCTATGCAACGTTCAATGGTTTCTTCCCGATATTTCCAGTGCATTTTCTCTCTTTTCTAATTTTATATCTTAGGAGTAGTTTTTTCTCTCTCATCTCTCCTGTTTACACAATAATACTAGGTAGGATAGTACTACATAGGGCAGCGGCTAGGGTTTTATTCCAAATGGGCTTAAATCTTCATCACTAACTTTGGGCTTTTTATTATATATATTATGTACTCTATTTTCTTAAGCAATCCACCAACCCACATAAAATCAAGCTAGGATACAACTACGCTTTATATTATTTTATCAAAATCTTTTTTTTTTTTTTTTGGTAATTAAATCAATTTTATTACCAAGTAATAAAGAAGTTACAACCTATAAAATACAAGTTGCAACTCTCCAAAGCTACACAAGCCTATACATAGGCATCCAACCTCCTAAAACATTCCCTATCCTACAAAGAGACCACCTTCTAGGAAGGGTGCCTCTAGGAGGAGAGGGAGCAACTGGACCCAGGGAGGTGGCACCTTCTATGAAGGGTACACCCCACAAGCCCCAGCAAGAACAAGTTCTCAAGTTACAAACAGATAGCTACAAGCATACACAGCAAAGCAAACAAACAGAAACAAGCTAATTACATACAGAAACTTGTAAGCTGTAAAGCCACTGACAGTGCTTCCTCTTCCACTTGCAATTGATCAGCTGCCTGCCTTCTCTGTACAATCTCTGCACGAATCATTTTACAAACAGCTCTAGGATGAATTATGACCTTCAGCCAAAATGCTTTGTTCCTTGCAAACCAAATCTGGTAGACTACAGCAGCCAGGCAGCATAGCACACCTTCTTCTTAATAGGGTCTTGCATCACTTCTCCCCATCTCTTCCAAGAAGTATCAATGTCAAACAAGGCTTCAGGAATATCCAACCAGGCATTGATGCTTGCAATACATTTCCTGCTATAATCACAATCAAAGAAGAGTAGGCATGATCTCTCCTGACAAACACCCCAGTCATTGAGCATACTTCTTGTTTTCAATCTATTTTGCATTGCTAGCCGAAGAATAAAGGAATGCTTAGGAATATTAAAACTATTCCAAACCCAGGAGTTCCAAGTGACCTCTTGCTGAGGTTCCTGAAGCCACTTATAAACAGTTGGGATGTTGTAATCCCTGCTCATCCATCCTTAGTGTGAAAACCCTCTTTTAGCTTGTCCTTGCACAACTTTTTCCAAGCCCAGCCTGCATTCTTCTTAGGCTTGTAATCCCACCGGTTCCCATCCTTAATGTACACAACATGCACCCACTTGTCCCAGAGAGTATCCTCTTTCTGACTTATCTTCCAAATGTACTTTCCCAGGGCTGCAATGTTCCAAATTCCACAATCCCTCATGCCTAGTCCACCTGCTTTCTTAGGTTTGCATATCCAATCCCAAGAAATAGGGGGACTTCCTCAAAATAGCATCTCCTCCCCACAAAAAAGCCCTACACAGCTGAGCAATTCTACACTGAGCCCAATATGTATGTAGGCTAAGAAGGACTGAGTTATCCAATAGGCATCTAGCTGCATAGGATAAGTTCCTGCTAGACCAGCAGTTAATTCTAACCAGCATCTTATCAATCAGTCCATCATAGTCATTGTTAGACAAGCTTCTGACACTTAGAGGGATACCAAGGTATTTGAAAGGGGTACAACCCTCAACAAAACCAGACATCTTCAGTATTTCCTGCTTAACGGGCCTTGATACATTCCCAAAGAATATAGCTGTCTTCTCGCTTGAAGACCAGAGCAATTTTCAAAGGTCTTCAAAGCCCTCACTAGTAGGGAAACAGATTTCCTATCACCATAGCTGAATAGCATCAGATCATCTGCAAAAGCAAGGTGATTCAAGCTTATCATTTTGCATCTGGAATGGAATTTAAAACCTCTTATACCTCCCACCTTCCTTAGCAGCCTTGACAAATACTCCATAACAATGACAAATAGAAGAGGAGACATGGGATCCCCCTGTCTTATGCCCTTCTTTCCCTTAAAAAAGCCATTCATGCCACCATTGATCATAATGGAGAAAGAAGGGGAAGAAACACATTGCATCACCCATTTAACAAAATCAGCAAGAAACCTCATAGCAATTAGCATATCTTATTATTAAAAATCACCCATATATTTTATTTATTTTGTACCCAATCGTACCGGATTCATCATGGGTAGCGTGCCGCGTATCCGTTTCCGTACCACGTTTCAAATCGAACCGCGTACCTTGTAACATTGGTTTCACTAGCTTGTATTCATGTAAGATACAAAATTGTTTCATAATATGATATATGGAGCATATTGATGACTTTTCTAAGGGACTAGATATATTTTTGTACATGATTGTGGCAATTTATCAGGCTAACTCATTTGTTCCTTGAATACGAATTCTAAGACACAACAAGCAAGCAACATTTCTAAGAAAACTGAAAGAAAGAATTTAAAGAAGGATGTAGAGGAAGAGGATCCTGTGAATTTTTTGGATCCAGAGATGTCACTTGGTGAGAAGAAGCGGCTTTCGCGTTTGATGGCAAAGGAGTATTCTCCTGCTGCAGTGGAAAAATCGTAAGTAACAGTTTTAAAGGCTTCAACAGAATAAGTTTCACTTCTTGCGCTGACACCTGTCTGTGAATTGTTGGTGCAGATGGTATAATTGGTGGGAAAATTCTGGCTTTTTTGTGGCAGATTCTAACAGCTCAAAACCTCCTTTTGTGATTGTGAGTGCTCATTAACTGGCGTACGAACTATTTCGTAGTGTCTTGTAGATTTGGAACGACATTAATCCATATATGGTCTGCTACTCTGGCATGCCGGGTGCATATGTACACGCTTGCCTTTTCTTGATCCAAATAGGAAAACTCTGCATATTTGAGCAAAGAGTTGCTTATAGAGTTATAATACTATTTTCCAACATGATTTTTTTTGAAAGAACCATAATGGCCTCTCAAGATTTTTTACACCCATCATAATCTTGAGGGTTTTTCTCTCTTGGGCGCGTTAATATCCCCAATTAGGATTGATCTTTGTTTGAATTGATGAAAATTGATGTGTTCCCCTTGTTTTTGCAATGCATAATAGTTATTGCTTATATTCAATATTCCTATGTACATCATTTGCTTTATGTGTTAATGTTCCCTTTTTATGTTTATTTTTTTTAAATAACATTATGTTTAAGCAAGATGGTTAATGTACATAAATGGCTGCCTGATATTGCAATATACTTTTCTCTCTTGTGCAAATTTGTCAAGTAGTTTAATAAGAAAGAAAGGGACAGGAAAAGACAAAGTCTGGGCTTCCCTTTGTTGAAATTTGTACCATGAAGAGAACAAGGATTCGTTGTGTGAAAAGTTTGATTATTTGGTTCCCTGGTTATTCAGTTGTGTGAAAAGGTTGATTATTTACTACCTAACAAATGCCATGTCTAGATTCTTTGAATTGATGGTATTGGTCATTTCGGTTACTTGTTTGATTTTCTCCAATTATGCTTTATTAGTCATAGGCAATGTTTTGGCTACATATAGCGCACTCAATCGCGTAAGTTCGCAGCTGCACACTGCTGTGACCTGTGAATTAATTTGTGAAACCGAAACATAGAACCTAGGTGGGGGGTGCCGGGGGGGGGGGTATGGTGACTGAATCTGGTCTGTGCCCTACTTCATGGATCTCAGTGCTTTTTTGGTAGCGTTTAGTGCTCAATTAATTATCTCCCTTAGGCAGACCAACCAGCACTGATTTTTTATTTGGGGGGGAAACTTAATTTTGGACCATTATTGATTTCTTTTTGTACTTTGCAGGTTCTTCCACCACCAAATGTGACGGGAGCACTTCATATTGGTCATGCTCTTACTGGTGCTATTGAGGTTTAGATGTATATCTTTCATGGGCTTTTCTGATGACGCTTGTCATGGACTCATGCTAGTGTTTTGTTAATGGAGGGAGTAACCTGATTGTATGCAGGACACAGTTATTCGCTGGCGGAGAATGTCTGGCTACAATACATTGTGGGTTCCTGGAATGGATCATGCTGGGATAGCAACACAGGTCACATCTGACATTTTGGATGTTGTCTTTCTGTTTGATAGCTTCTCAATAATTCATCTGGAAGTGGTTGCCTGTTGTGGTTTTGAAATTACTTTGATAAGAAACTTGTCCCAAATTGTCTGTGGCTCCTTTATAATGGTCTTTGACTGTTGCTGTGCAATGAACCCTCCTCCACCACCTATCCGTTACACCTACAGCAGGAGGCAGAGGGGACAAGGTCAGAGACAGCAGCAGGCGCAAGGAAACACCACCAGCCCAACACACTCACAAGTCCCACCTTGAGTGTATCTGCTACTTTGGTTTATTAGTTTACTTGTTGCTTTTAGTTGCTTTTAGGAAGAGGACAAGCAATAGTAATGTTAGCAATTAAGGCATTTGTCATGTAGTAAAGCAAGCTGAGCAGGAAAGTAGTAATAGCAATAGAAGGGGAGGGCATTCAGAAAATTGTATTGGGAACTCTTGGAGACTAATGGCCTAAAGTCATTAACCTATCTTGTAACCTTTTGGTTATCTTTTATCAAGCAATCAATCATCCTCTTCCATATTCTCGTGTTTTCTTTATCTCTCTTAGTCTCGTAGAGCGCTGTCCGTTGCATGCTGCTGAATATCTTATATGAAATTTGAGGATAGCTGTAATCCTTGAAATTTTCTTATTAGCAGAAAAGTATTTAGGATTGCTATTTTAAATTATAGAATGTTGACATAAGGATCAATTGCACAGAATCACTGGTAAGTGGAAGTCGGGCAATTGTTTGTACAACTGTTTGGTTTGTTTAATGAGCAAATCTAATGAAGTGTATGTAAAATTACAATACTGTCTTCCGTTTTACACAGCTTTTCCATCAATCATTAAGGTTAAACTTTGAAAACTACAGGGACCAAATACAAGGCTATACAGCTATAAGATTTCTAGTTCCATCAGTTATTTTCATTGCTTTCTCTCCATATGATTAAACATGAAAAATTGAAAAATCTAGTCAATTCTACCCTTGCTGTCAGTATACTTTTTACTTAGTGATTTTAAATCTTGCTTCGTAAGAGGCTGAAGATACTGCTTTGATATCATTTACATCAAATTCAAAACTTGAAGCTCGTAAGGGTTTGGAATGTACCAAAGCTTGATATGTATATCAAACTCTTCAATTATCGCTTCTTTCTTGGCTCTAATCCTCTGTCTCTATTTTCTTTGCATCTTCTCTTATGCTCTTTCTCTGGCTCAAATTCTTCTCTTAAGTTGCTTAATCTCTATATCACTTTTAAATCACATGTTCACAACATCACAATGTTTTCTTCTTATTGGGATAAGCTGATCTTTTGATCTCAAGTCACTATTCTCCTATTTTGTCTAATTCGTTGTTAACAGAAACTTTAGTTTATTTTTGGCAGCATTTTTCATGATTGTTGCTCAGCTTTATAGTTTAAACATCTGTGCTTGTATGCTCGTCAATTTTTCAACAAAGCTTGACTATTTTGATTTATTAACTTTTGCAGGCGGTGGTTGAAAAAAACTTATGCGTGAAAGAAAAATGACCAGGCATGACCTTGGCCGAGAAAAGTTTGTCTCAGAAGTGAGATTCCTTTTCATTTTTTTCCCATCTATTATAACATTGTTGTTCATATAGATTAAGGTTAAATTTGTTTCTTTGTTCTTTTGTAACAAAAGGTTTGGAATTGGAAAAATGAGTATGGTGGCAAAATCTTGAAGCAGCAACGTTGCCTTGGTGCTTCCATGGATTGGGCCAGGGAGGTGCGGATGTAATTTAATTTTGATCTCCTTTTATGCATTGCAATTGTTATACGTTGTCTGTTCAAATTTGTTTTGTTTTTTCTCATCTGCAGTGTTTCACAATGGATGAGAAACGATCAAAGGCAGTAACAGAAGCATTTGTGAGGCTCTACAATGAAGGTCTTATTTATAGGTGTGTTTGACTTCACTTGGTAGCTATGGTGCAAGGCTGGCTCCTCATCTTGGTTGATAAGTGGTGATTGTTGTTTCTAGCTTTATACGATTTGTTTCTGGCTTAAAAACTAGCCTTGATGTAGGAACTAGGAAGTGCTGAAATTGTTTCCCCATTGAATGAGCTGAAACTGGGAAGTCTTTCTCAATATGGAATTTGAAGCAAAATTATAAGCTATAATTGTCTACTGGGTGTACATTAGATAATGAATTTGTTAATAAAGAAGTGGTTGATAGCTGGAGGTTGAAGAGATTGAATCCACCTGAAACCATTTTGTTAATGATATATGTGATACAGTGGGAGGGAGCTATTAATTCTCAGAACAGATGGATGCTAACTTCCTTGGATCATGGTAGCGGTTGGGCCAAATAAATTTAATTGGCATAAAACTGAATTCCTCTTTGTTACATTGGTGTAAAAGGTAACAATTGTGACAAATGAATATAAAATTTAGGTTTAATTGACAAATGAGTATAAAATGTAAATTCATGTGACATTTAACCCTATCTTAAATTCAGTGCTTGTCCATGGTTTAAAGCTAACATATCCAGGTAAATGTATCCCGAGATGGATTGTTGTGTGTCCATCTTATTATTTGACACTGATGTAATAAGATCTAATAGTACAAACTACCTTTTTCATGATTTGATAAGTGCAGTTTTGAGTTTAAACCCTGATTCTTTAGATGTTGGATACTGTTGGTTTCATGATTTTGTTTGGTTACGTATTGCCTTAACAAGTTTCGTGTACTTTTTTATAAATCTTCTGATATATTGTTATCCCAGCCTTCCCAGGTTTTGTATTCTACCTTAGAAATAAGCTTTTTTCTCCTATTCATTATATTCTATTTTCTTTCGATAATTACTCTAAGGTAAAAATTAAATTGCTTTTTCTTAAAAAAAATATGCTAACATCTGGGAATCAAACTCTCTTTAGGCCAGCTAAAAACCGTCTGGTACATTATTCAAACTGATTAATTAGATTTTGTTTGGCAACTAAATTTAACTTTCTTGGCTTGGGATTATTGTTCCTATCTATACGGACACGGACACGGGTACGATGCGGACACGGAAAAACGACAATCCTAAAATAGGGGACACGGGTACGGAAAATAACAAGACAAATAATATATCAAAAAAATTGAGATTGGTATTCAACAAAACACTAAATAATTAACCTTTAAACAAGTCATTTACCGTAGCTAAATAATACTCCTAATTTACATACAATAATGTGCTATGAAATGTGTTTTGAAGGCGCTCGTATTATTACTCTTACCTTTTTCTCTCATAATTTATCTTAACTTTCTAAGTAAAAAAGTTAAAAAGATGAGGTGACATATCAAAATGCAAACCGGATCGTATCATAGTAGGATACGATTCGTCTCAAAGTGTCAAAACATATTAAAAAACCGGATGCAGTTTTTATGTGTGTCCGTCTTGTGTCGAACGAGTGTCGGTATCCGACACGGTGTCGGTATCCGACACGGTGTCGGTATCCGACACGGTGTCGGACACGGACATGACTGTTGGACGAAGTGTCCGTGCATCCTAGGTTCCTATGCATGTTTAATCTCCTCCTCCTCCTCTTGCTATCCTTTTGAAGATCATGTAGCTTACATCCTGTTATCCCCACATATTTTTCCCAAATCTATTACTTGGCTGCTGAAGATGTCTGGACATGTATACATATTTTGACAACTCAGATAGCTTTTCACCAATCATTCTTGCTTGTGTTGAGTGTTGATGATATTAATGGATTAAATCTAAAACTTATACAGGGTATTTCACTCATTTTGAAATATACCCAACGAATGAATCTTGCCTGTTTATTTTTCAGTTTCTTTTTATCTTTTCTTTCTATCCCCCCTCACCCCCCCCCCCCTCTTTTTTTTTTTTTTTTTTTTTTTTGCTTATATTCATTCTTGGCTGTAATCGACTTGCAGGGATCTTCGATTGGTAAACTGGGATTGTGTGTTGAGAACTGCAATATCTGATATTGAGGTATGCTTTCTCATGACTGATGTAAATATTGGATATGTAAATATCTGCCAGTTTCTGAAAGATGTTTGGTGTTTGTAGGTGGACTATGTTGATCTGAAAGGAAGAGAGTTTAGAAAAGTTCCTGGATATAAAGATCTAGTTGAATTTGGTATCTTGACATCATTTGCGTATCCATTAGAAGATAACCTTGGTGACATTGTTGTTGCCACTACTAGAGTAGAAACAATGTTGGGCGATACAGCAATTGCTGTACATCCAGATGATACCAGGTACAAGCATTTGCATGGCAAAAAGGCCATACATCCTTTCAATGGAAGAAGGATCCCAATTGTTTGTGATGCAATACTTGTTGATCCAACATTTGGGACTGGTGCTGTCAAGGTCTGAAAGCTTTTTCATCTAAAGTTATCTACCTTCCACTCCCACCCTCTAAATTCTTTGAATTTGAATGCTATATCTCCCACTCTTGCTGTCTTGCAGATCACACCTGCCCATGATCCTAATGATTTTGAAGTAGGGAAACGTCATCAGCTGGAGTTCATCAACATTTTCACAGATGATGGGAACATAAACAGCAATGGGAGCCCAGAGTTTGCAGGGATGCCAAGATTCAAAGCTCGTGTAGCAGTAACTAAAGCATTGGAAGAAAAGGTATCATATCTATAATCTATTACCTGCTTATTGTGGCTAATTCTGTTGAATTGTTATTGTCTGGGCATTAATTTGGGGAAGGTTTGTCTTATCTTGATGCCTAGCGAGCACTTTGCACAGTCTGCAAGTTTGTTATAAAACTAGGTCTGATGTCTTAAATCGATATCTATGGACCAATGGTCTATAAATTAATATATTCATCTTCGCAAACTGATTTTAATGAATTATTGTAGTCTGGTTAGCTACCTAGCTTACTAAAAGGGTGATATCATATCCTCTTCTTTAGAGTCTTTTCATGAGAGTGACACGTAATAGTTGGTTTGCATTCTAATTATTTTTTGTAGCATTGTGGTTATATTGCTTCATATCTAAACTAAAATTGCTGTCCAAATCTTAAGTTTTATACAATCTTATCTCGCTAAGCTATTTTGACAGTTAGAAGTTTAGAACATGGTTATATGTTTTCTTAATCATTTAAATTTTCAATCATCTTTTTGCGATTTTTTTGAATCCTCTTTCATTCCCTTAAGTTTGCTCAGCACATTCAGTTAGCTTTACTATCCTGTCTAGTATTATTTGGCGTCTTCTTGCATATATTGCACTTGACTGTTTGTTAAATTTGGTACGAATCTACAAATTGCTAATCTTAGATGTCTATGTATATTAGGGATTATATAGGGGATCTAAGGATAATGAGATGCGTCTTGGCATTTGTTCAAGAAGTAATGATGTTGTGGAACCATTAATAAAGCCACAATGGTATGTCAACTGCAACACTATGGCCAAGGATGCTTTGATGCTGCGATGGATGATAAATATAGGAAAATTGAGATTATTCCAAAAGACTACACAGCTGATTGGAAAAGGCATGCAAATTTTTCATCGTCTGAGATATTTGGTGTGTTTGTGTCAAGATTATAAATGCTAACAAGAGTCCTTGCTTTTGGAAGCTAGTAGTGCCGTTTTTTCAAACTAGTGACTGCAGTTGTTTTTTTTTTTTTTTTTATTTTTTTTTTGGTTTTCTTTGTGCATTGTTCTCATAAAATTTTATATGCTTTATGATTGACGTGATATTCACTTTTTCTACATCAGAGTTAGATGGCTAATACTCTGGTAAAAGTTATCTCTAGTTGATCTATCTGTCTCAACTTCAGCAAAAAAATAAAAAACTTATCCCTAAAAATATACAGTTCCTTTATGCTTTTTACTTGCAACACTTTCCTTTTAGAAAAATGTCTTTATCACTTGCAACATTAAGTAACATAGGAGGTGATCTCCTTTGCGCCTAAGTGGCGAGTAGGATGAGACTGAAATTATATTACAACTATGTGCAAGTAATGTTTGTTATCTTTTTACATGATGTTGTATAAAAGTGTAATGATTTCCTAATTTTTCCTGCTTCCCAAGTCCAGAGATGAGACTCTTGATACGTCATGTATGACATATTATTCCCAAATTTTATATTAAAACCTACGAGTGCCAAATATGTGCTTATGGCCTTGATGCTTTGAGTAGCACCTAATTAATTTCATATGTCATGGAAGGCTGACATCTCCTAGTAAGTGGGAGCCATGCGTTTATGCTGTAACATACATATGATACTCTATGTGCTTTTAAATCAGCCTTTACGAAAGTGGATATATTCCCTATTTTGTCATTGTGTTAGTCATATGTACAATTGTGTCCTTATTTTTATACCCTTCGAAACTTAAAATAATGTTCTGAAGTCTTCTTAGGGTCATCCATCCATGATCTATATGGTGTGATGGGGCGTGTCTGGAAACAATCAAATCTAGATGGAGTAAAGGGAAATTGTCATGAAATTTTTAGTTATGATGATATTATGAGTTATAACTATGACAATGTAGGGCTTGTAGGCTATGCAGATACCAAAACTAGGTGATGAACCAATAATTGGTATAATGATGTCTTCTAATGGTTATATGTTAGTTACACTGTTAATTTTTGATATCCTCCCACCATTCAAATATTATCTTCCCAAGTGATAAACATCAGATACCTTATTCCTTGATATGATAGACTTTGGAAACTACACAAAGTGCAGTAGCTGTCATCATATTGTTGTTGCTGCTGCTATTGCCCTTACTCCTACCTCATCAATTTTCAAATTTGTTTTTGTATGTTGTGTTTGTATTGCCTTTACGGTGTTTCTGGTGTCTATGTTTCCCAATGGATTAAGTCAAAATATTACAGATGGCTTGAAAATATTCAAGACTGGTGCATCTCAAGGCAGCTTTGGTGGGGCCATCGTATACCTGCTTGGTATGTCATTTTGGAGAACGACCAACTAAAGGATTTGGGTGCTTATAATGACCATTGGGTAGTTTGTCGAAGTGAGGAAGAGGCACAAACTGAGGCTACCAGAAGGTTTGCTGGAGAGAAGTTTCATATAACTCAAGATCCTGATGTCCTGGATACCTGGTTTTCCTCTGGTCTTTTCCCATTGTCTGTTTTGGGATGGCCAGATGAGACAGATGATTTAAAGAATTTCTATCCAACTTCAATTCTTGAAACTGGGCATGACATCCTTTTTTTCTGGGTTGCCCGGATGGTGATGTTGGGGATGAAGCTTGGAGGTGACGTGCCTTTTAGAAAGGTATACCTAGTTGCTCTTGCCATGCATATTTGCTAGTGATGCTAAATATTAATAGCTGCACATGCTAATGATTTTCCTTTTTGTTTAATATATAAGATAGAACAATACTTTGTGCTACTTGTATTTGGTGTGCTTTGCATCTTTTTCCTGAAAGTGTATTGAAATATAAAGTTTTTCACTATAGTTACTGCAATTATCTTTGTCATGAATTCACTTGGGCTATTTACACTATAGTCACTGCATTTATCTTTGTCATGAATTCATTAGGCTATTTACTCTATTGTCACTGCATGTATCTGTCATGAATTCTACAAGACTTGTGATTGTTCTAGTGCTCCACTTAATTAAGTATGATAACAAGGTTACTAAGATGTGAATAAAGAAAGGAAATAATTGAAATTGGTAAGGTGGAATGGTGGATAACAGGAATTTTTTTGAGAGATAATTGCCTTCTAATAGAACTTTTTTGTAATTCAATGACAACACTTCTTTTAGAAACTTAAGTCGTTGCATTTTGGGTGATATATGTAATAAATCGGTTCTTGTGAAGTTGTGAATCTATGGTATTGTGAGAAATGCAATTTATCTTTGTTAAGACGATTTCTTCTTTTGGGCTTAATGGCTGAGCTTGTGTTGAGTGTATTGTTGCTTTGTCAAGATATGGAGTCTATACAAGTCTTATGTGGTGGAAATGTTCTGTACTGACCAATAGTGAATTGCCCCGCTGATTGATTGTTCTATTTTAAGTTCTAGCTTTATCAATGTTACGGGAACTTTTTGCAGGTCTATCTTCATCCAATGATCCGTGATGCACATGGGCGTAAGATGTCAAAATCATTGGGAAATGTTGTGGACCCTCTTGAGGTTATAAATGGGATATCACTGGAGGATCTTCAGAAGAGGCTGGAGGAAGGAAACTTGGATTCCAGTGAGCTTTCCAGAGCAAAAGATGTACAAAAGAGAGACTTTCCTGATGGCATTCCAGAATGTGGTGCTGATGCTCTCCGCTTTGCACTTGTTTCATATACTGCTCAGGTCTGTGCATAAGGTCATATGCTATCTGAGTGATTAAAATACTTTGTTTGAAAGCAGAATTTTAATTATTTTTTATTTACTGATATAATATTTTTATTTTTTGAAGTCTGATAAAATAAATTTAGATATTAAACGGGTTGTTGGGTATCGTCAATGGTGCAATAAGCTGTGGAATGCTATTAGGTTTTCTATGAGCAAACTGGGAGATGATTTCTCTCCTCCAGCCAGTATAAATGTTAACCTCATTTCATTCAGTTGCCAGTGGATACTCTCTGTTCTGAACAAGGCTGTTGCTAAAACTGTCTCATCCCTTGAGGCATCTGAGTTCTCTGACGCTGCAACTGCAGTGTACTCGTGGTGGCAATTCCAACTCTGTGACGTTTTTATAGAAGTAATCAAACCCTATTTTTCCAGCAATGAGGAGTCATTTGCATCTGCAAGAGGTTATGCTCGGGGTGCGTTTGCTACATCCGTTTATGCCATTCGTCACAGAAGAGCTATGGCAGAGACTTCCTCAACCGAAAGACGTTAAAAGGAAAGAATCTATTGTGATAAGCGAGTATCCTTCTGTCATACAGGTAAGTTCTGGTTATTATCTGGCTTTCTAGTTTAGTCCTAACTAGTTGCATCATTTTTTACCTGCAAGTATGTTTTAATAATCAGTTCCTTTTTGTCTATGACTAAATTTCTGTGACTGGTTTTATAACGAGCTTCCTTCTTATGCAACACAAATATTACAGTCCTGGACCAATGAAAGTGTGGAGCGTGACATGGAGCTGATTGAATCTGCTGTAAAATCTCTTAGGGGTCTTAAATCTTTATTGCCTGCTAAAGAAAGACATGAAAAGTAAGTGATTTAAGCCACTTCTGTGCTTGTTTTTTTTTTTCTTTTTTTTTCCCCTCTTGTTGATGAATTAGTGTTCATATACGTTGTCTGCCACTTCTTTTTTTGGTAATTATTAGAAGATTTGAGGAATATCTTAAAGATTTCTTATATGATGGCAATCTATTTTGAATTTCATAAATGTTCTTGCAGTGTGGATATGTCTTAAGTTGCGTGTATGATTCACCATGTTATTTCTAATATTTTTAGGTCTTAAGTTTGTAATTCTCATAGAGACTATTTTCTTTTCCAACCTTCCCAAGTTCATTTTTCCCCTATCCTTTTTGCAACCACATCAAAATCATATGAAAAAAGTTGCTCTATTCTATACTGTAGTGGATGCCATATGGCATCCCTGTTAGGTTCCACTTCATCCCCTTGCACTGCAATATCCTTTTGCTTGTTGCTGGTAGGTATCGTATACTCCAATGGTTGAGAACTCTTCCCCTTCCCAATTCTCTCTATTTATAAACCCTTAATGTTTCCTTAGATCGCACTCCCCTTCCCAATTCTTTCTACTTATAAACCCTTGTCTTTCTAACAAACTCCCCTTTGAGCTCTCCAGTTCCTTTCCTAATCCTCAGCATACCCCACATGATATGGTAGCCGCAGTCGCAAGAAATTGGTTATTCTTGGAAAAGTAAGTTACATATTTTGTATTTTTTATATGGCAGTAATTTATCACCTGTATCTATCATGCTTATCTGTAATGAATACTCACAAAGTGGCAGCAGAAAGACCAATTTTTAATCAGGTTTAATGGATTTTAGGCTAAAAAATATGATATTCCTCTATCTAGAATTCTGCTAGTGTAGTTGTTGTCCAGCCCTTTGAGGGTTTCATATAGTGTATATAAACTTAAAGACTTAGGGTTGCACAAGTTAACATCATTTGTACTCCCTCGGTTCCCTTTTGCTCTTCCCATTTGGAATCTGGGAGAAAGTTAAGAAAGTGGGATCTAAGGGAGAGATAAAACAATAAAATATTTAGATCCCACCTTTTACATTTAAAGTTGGACCATAACTTCCCAAAAAAAAAAAATCTAACAATAATTAAATATTAAACAGGAGCATTAGAATCTACATTCTTGGTTGCTTAAGTTGTTTAGCATCACACTTAAAAACCACCATCGCTGGCGGTTTATTCTCTTCTGATCATATTTTTGTCGACCTTTGCGAAGTGGTTCACCATATTCATCCCTGAAAACAGATAATCCAAGAAAAAAATAAACATTGTCAGCCTGTATTGTGACTAAATTCAAAAGGATGAAGATAAAATATAAAAAATTTAAAAAGTAATAATAATTTTGAAAATCAAAGAGATTGTCCAGAAAATTAACAAACAAAAGGAACCCAATAGATATGTAGAAGCTAGCTGATAGACACGAAGGATGAAGATAAGACTAAATTCAGAGGGATGAAGATAAAATATGAAAAGTTCAAAAAAAAAAAAAAAAATTTTGAAAATCAAAGAATCTTCCAGAAAATTACCAAACAAAAGGAACCCAATAGATATGTAGAAGCTAGCTGATCGACACAAAGGATAGGTATGTAGTTTTTCCACCTTCTAATGGCCGCCATATAAGCTTTATCAGCCGTTTATGTACTTTGGAGGAGCGAAACAGGGAGATAAGATACATAAAAATGATTTACTTGAAAAAAAGTGAGATAAGGTTGGAAAATGGTGGATATGAGGTGAATGGGAGGATTTAGAATTTATGGATGGGGGTTAGGGAGTGGAATAAATTAGGGATACAATTGAAATTAGATAAGTGTGATGACTCTGATGAGGATATTTTGGGGATTATAATTTACCAAAAGTAGTGAAGATTCAATTTGGGAAGAAAATATAGGAATTTCTAGTCAGGAAATGGGAAGAACAAAAGGGAACGGAGAGAGTAGTAAAATTCAGGCACGTAACAACAGGTAATTCTGAAATATTATGTTGCTCTAGAGTTCATATTCTAGTGAGATGATGTCTGAATTTTGGATCTCACTTTTGGTTGATATTAGAACTGTTGATTGATGATTTTTTTGTTATCTGTTTGACTTATTATTTATGCAACCTGTACTTATGAATGAGTTTTACGTCATGCATTGGGAATGTTATGTCTTCTGGTATGTTCTTCAGTTAATATGTTGGATTTTCTCGCTCACTTTTAAATACTGTACTTTACATTGCAATATTTCAGCAATTTTGTAATCATCTTGCTCTTTCATTTGTTACTGATAGTGTAAATTTGTATTTTTAACAGGAGACCAGCTTTTGCTGTTTGCTTAAATGAAGAAGATGCAGATAATATTCGGAGTCACGAGTTAGAAATTTTAACTCTTGCTGGTTTGTCATCATTAAAGGTGTGTAATGCTTTGATTGATAACCATCCTAGTCCTTGTCAAATGCTGGCTTGAGTTTTCAACATATGTTGGCTATGTGCTTTGTTGTGTTTCCTGATTGACTCTTTTCGTTCCCTTTTGTGAAATTAAAAGTGTTTAAAAAAGTGTTAATTGCCTTTTTTTTTGTTATTATTATTATTATTATTATTATTATTATTATTATTATTATTATTATTATTATTATTATCATCATCATCATCATCATCATCATCATCATCTATTATTATTATTATTATTATTGTTTAATCCGGAGAATGGAAGGGTTATTAGTGTAATAGTATTACTGCTATGGACTAGTAGGTCCAACTGAATCTATATCAAAGGACACACTACTGTTGGATCATTTAAGATGCAGATGGCATCCTCATGGCTCGCAGTAAGAAGATAGCTTCTTATAAAGTTCAGGAGGTCTTGACCTAATTTATACAATTTCATGGATTAGCTTAGCCCCTTGACTAGACCAGTTGAAATGCTTGCTTCCCGTGGTAATGGATATACTTGGCTGGGTTTATATCTCCAATGTTTATATTATGTTGAAGGACCAAATGCTTTTATGGTGGCGTCCTCATCTTGTTCCTTGACTGGTAAGTCCAGTCTATTTCAAGATATTGTGGGGCACCCAGTGTTAGCGGTTTTGCATTTGGTCCTTTGACATCATGTCATCCCATGTCAATTTCTTCTGAGCCTGTAATCACTAATCAGATACATCTTATCTCCTATCTTAAGACTAGGACCGGACATAATCTGTATATTACTTAGAGCATGATGTTAATGCTGGTCATAGCAATTGAAAGGATTGCTTCCAGTCCTAGAAAGATTATGCATCTTTTGGGGGTTATGTGCTTTACTCTGAACTGTTTGATTTTATTTTGCTGACAGTTGGACCTGTCAGATGTTTTAACTCAGTATATAAACTCTTAAATATTGTTCATTTGACACTTTCAACTGTTTCAAGCATTACCATGCTCGGGCTAAATGCCTCATCTTCCTTTTTGCAACTTTTTTGTATTTTTTATTTTATTTTATATGCTGAGTTGTTCTGCTTTTGGTTAGAACAAGTTCATCTTATAACTTGTATTTCACAGATTGTGAATGAGAATGATGCTGCTCTTGCTGGATGTTCACTATATGTTGTAAACGCATATCTCCATGTTCATCTGAAACTTAAAGGAACAATTAATGCAGAAGTAGAGCGTGAGAAGTTGAGGAAGAAGATGGAAGAAACAAAGAGGTGTGTGCACTTGATAACACTTTAAAATGTTCCATCTTTTGGTTATATAGCTCATTCCGTATTTTCTGTTACTTGCAATTTATTCCCTTCGTACAGCATTTAGTTTTTCACAAATTCTGTGTAGAGTATAGTAGATGTAAACCCAAAATTTTAAAATGAGAAAAGTAAATCGTAAAATAGAAACTGAATAATGGAGCTGGAACTGATTAGGATTTTTTGACTAGTGTTACATATGTGTTTGAGGTTCAAAGTGCAACACCTCGAAAATACCACTGTGACAACAAATTAACTTGATAGAGTAACATTCTAGTCCCAACTTTTGATTTTTTGTTCAGGGTTTAGGACCTTCAACCTTTTTTTTCACCGTTTGGGATCTCATCTTGGATTTTCATTGTTAGGGGCTTCATTTATTCCCCTTTGAACCTCATCTTGGTTTCGATGTATACCATTTTTTTTTTTTTTTTTTTTCTGGTGGTCCAATTACCTTTTAAAAAAATTAGAATATTTTTATTACAAAAATACAGCAAAACAATGTTCTTAACCTACTTCCTGTACAATTTGGGCCCTGTTTGTCGCCCGTCTTTTCTCTCCTTAATTGTCACTACTGTACCACCACCAGGTCCAACAGTGAACCAGTATTTAAGATAAATTTTGTTGGCTGAATGATGAATTAGTTCAGTCTTAAATCTAACATGATATATTGATATATGTATGTCTATTGGAATTTCTTTCTTAGATAATGCTTATTTTATTCTGTGATTTTTATTATTATTATTATTATTATTGTTAAAACATGGATAACTTGCAAAAAATGATTATTTAAACCTAATTATAATGTTCAGGCAAAAAGAATCATTGGAAAAAATGATGGATGCTTCTGGATACAATGAGAAGGTTCGTCCTCAAATTTACGAGGAGAAAATGGAAAAGCTAACCAAACTTATGCAAGAGGTCTTGTCTCTTGAAAAAGCGACCGAGCACCTTGAAAAAGATATCGCTGCGCAAGCAGCCATGGAGAAAAAAAATTAAGGTTTTGATTTCAGATACAAATTACGTAACATGCAAAAGAACTAAATAGATTACTCTTTATTCTTCTAATCATTGTTTTAGACTATCGTGAAATTGTTGTACTCGTATTAAGAATCTTATGAAGTTTTTGGTGTTCTTGATAGTGTAAAACAACGATGTCTTACTGTGATTGTAGTGTACACTTTTTGGAATGTACAACTAAAAAATTTTGATAGCTTTTTCCCCTTGTGAAATGAATTCATCACAAACTCGCAGCTCTCTAAAGCATGAAATAATCAATGTTATACCATCTCTATTGGCGAGACTTAATTTTGAGTATTAAAATACAAATGAGTTGTTTTTTTACCTCCAATGGTGACACCTAACCCACTTCTCAATTTAACAACTCATGTAAAGTCTAATTTCCCAATAGTGAGACTCCCTAAAGTAAACTAATGTCACTTTCAATTTATGGCCCACCAAATCTATATTGTAAGTTTTTTATAAAAAAAATAAAAATAAAACTTAAATAATTTAGAAAATATATTATAATACTGATAAGGGGCCCACACTTTTTGTCAGATGAGACTCAAAGTTGGGTATCTAAACTTAGCAACTTTCTTTTGAAGTTGCTAAGTTTAGATACCAACTTATTGATATCCTTTGCAAAAAAATACTCTCTCTCTCTCCTAAGAAAACTCCCTCAAGTCTCATTATTGGAGATGATCTTAGACCTTGTGAACGTTAACTGTTATTAATCTCTAACCTTTTTCAACTTCTTTACTTGGCTCCGCTTATTTTGGAGAAAAAATATATTCATGAAAATTTTATTTTCTTTCATTTCCCCAAAACTAAGGAGTATTTTCCTTTTGTAAAGAAGGTATGTTGCATTTCCTTATTCTAATTACTTCTCTATATTTTCTCTAATTCTCTGTATCCTTCCACTTTCTTTTACTTTTGTTTTCCTTTTTCTCTATTAATATTTCTATAATCAAATAAAGGAAAACATATTTCACAATCATATTTCCAATGAAAATTATTTAGTAGAAAATGATTTTTATGAAAAATGTATGCAATAAAGACAAATAGAGTTTAAATATTAGAGTATACTTGAGCTAATGATATATTTATCATAATCATCAATTTTATTTTATTATTTTCATTTTAGCAACACTCAAAATTATTGCTCTATGATTGTAAATTTTCTCAAGAATCTGGTACATAGACCAATTAATATCTTTAACCTTTAGATAAAGTAAAACACCCACAACATATGTATAAATAGCTTTCTGCTCATCATTTAACAATTCAATAGTACAGAAAAAGGTACACTATATCTGAAGAAACCAATTTAAGTTGAATTTATTACTTTATTCTTGAATCCTATTTTAATAATAAAAATTTAGGTTTTTGTGTATTTAGTTTTTGAGTTGTCAATATATATTGTTGTAATATGCACTCAATGAAATGCTGTTTGATTTTGTTTATATTTTGATGTTTTTATAATGTTGTTCGATGTGACGAAAATTTTAAGATTAGAGTTTAGAGGAATGCAAAATTTGTTATTAATCAATGTGATTTGTGAATGTTAAAGTGTTTTAACAAGAATGCAGGACTTTCATGATACTGAAACAAAATTATGACACATCTTATTCAACAAAGCCATCAAGCCTTTTGATACTAAAAGCGCGACAGGAAAATTATTAATGAATACAAGTTTCATGGCCATCTACTAAAAATGAAGGCTCAAAAAAGGAAGAAAATTCCATCCAAAATCTGACTTCTTAGATGGCGTAAGTTACAACGAGATGGACAAAATCCCATAGCTTTAGTAAACTTAGAGAATAGAGTCTCTTAACAAAGTATAGTTGCCTCAATTGGATCTAAGCTGGGCATGGGAGATTGGATCACTTTCTTCTAATTTTGACTTTGAGACTCCACATAAGCTTCCCCTGGGGCATTGGGATGGACTTTGGCAGGCGGAGAGGTATCTCATGCTCCCCTAGTGATGACAAAGGATTAGGCATATGCAAATTTTCAGGTTCGACTTGAACAGAAAGTTGCCTTGCCACCTGGAAAATTTGAGTTATGTCAACTTTAGATAAATTGTCTCCTATTGTGTGCTTGCAACAGTTCCAGATGGCAGATTCAATACATTATTCAGTTATTAGTATCCAATTATAAATCAAGGTCAATGCAACAACAATGGAATTGCATCCAGATATGAGTGAAGTATTAAGAAAAGAGTGAAATCATACCTCAGCAATAATCTCGTCTTTTGTCACAGGTTCACGCAACTCATTGTCAACCTTAAAATATCTTCTTAAAACCTACAAAAAAGTAAATTAACTTCCAGAATAATCACAATCACTTCTATGTTCAAACCTTCACAAATGATAGACACATTACTATGCTGATAAGAGGGGGGGAAACATGAAACAGCAAGCTGAAGTTATGAAGACAAAACTCTGCCCTTACTGCACAAATTCTGTTGAGTCATGAATCATATTCTTAAAACCAGTATAAGATCCAAGGTGAGTTGGGATAAGATCAATGTATCTGTCTCTAACCCTTTTTCGACCAGGATCAGTACCGATTGGGAGAACCAAACCACCTATATCTCCCATTCTACCTCATACCCCTGGAACTTTCTCCTTCTTTCTCTAGTCAATTTGGAAAAGTTGGAATGCCTCGCATTCAATAAAGTCAACATCACCTTTGACACTTAGTTCAAATCTTCTTATTAGGCTGCTACAGAATGATTCTTCACTGAAGAAAACCACCCTGTAGAAATAAAGCCCAACCCATCCGCCCATCTATCTGGTTCTACCCTCAGCCAAACTTCATTACAGTAAATGTGGATGCTTCTTTTTGCTACTCACCTACTCCTCTGAATTGCTGGTCCAAGGGTTTATTCATAAGCTATATTGCAACTCCCCCATTGGAAGCTGAATTAAATAGAATGGAAATATAAAGGGTCAATGGATAGGAGAAAGCCAATGGGACCAATGCATAATCTCGCCTGATTGTTCCGAGGCAGTCAAGGATATATCAGATTCTAACTACAATAAAAGAAGGCTAACAATATCACAATTTGCAGTGCCTGGATCATCTACCAGGAACCAGGATTGAATTTCTGGATCTAATTCAGTAGCAGATAGCCTGGCAAAGAAAGCTAAGAGTACTGCAGATCAGTTGCTCTATCAAAATATTTTGCAAACCCCTCCCTGGGCCTGTAAAAACTTTCTAATTAAGGATACAATTGGTAGTTGGTACTCAAACAATCGACATTGTACTGTGTATGCAGGCTGCCATCCCTTTACAGGAGACTTTTGATGGTTCTTAGAATCAAGCTAGTTTTTTTTTTTTTTTTTTTTTTTTTTTCAGAAAAAGAAGATAAACTCTATTTTTTGTTTCATGTATGCAATTTCCTGAATATGAGGGTGTCGAGGTGAGCCAAGCCCGTGTCCTCAGGAAGATCTCCTACATATTTTCTCCCACGCAAGGGAATCTTTCCTTCATGTAAACTTCTCACCAACTTTGTGATGGTGGGTACCTCACTATTCCTAGTCAAGGACCATAAATGAAACCATTTGGACTTCCATTCACTAGTGAACTTGCGCACATATTTCTTGATAGGTTGAATAAAACGTAATCCTACCCTGAAATCATCCCCAATTCTCACCTTCTTTAACAAACTTCACTTGTAGCACCCACATTTTACATCAATGAAACATCAAAAAGGTATTACCAAGAGAGGGGTAAAACTTCAATGACATTTCTGGTTTAGTGATTTACCAGCAACCATCTATTCGAACTATATCTGGGCAATAAGGGAAACTACAGTTTCAGACTACAGAGTCAAAGTTAAAGGGTAGAGAAGTTTATTGCAGAGCAGCTTAGAGCTCATGCTTAAACCTCTTCACTGCTGCAGATTTAATGGCAATTAAGCTACTGAACATAATCAGCGAAACATGAACCAAGATGTAATCCTTCTAAAACTCGGTCAAAGCTCCACTGACATCAAGGATGATAAGGAAATCCTCCAGTCTGACCAAAGAGCAAAGACTGCATGTAAACAAGGATAGTGCTAGTGCTAATGTTTGCTATCAGGAAGAGTTACCAACTCTAATCAACTTTGGGGAAATAGATACAGCCAAAAACAAGGATATTTCAAATGATAAACAATCCTCAAATTCCTCACAGGAACAAAAGACCCAAAAATTTCAAGAAACATAGAAAAATGGTAAAGAGTCGTTATCACATTATCCTAAGTTTGGTAAGTAGTCAGTACAACAGCAGCAGGCTGGCAAGAAGAGTGTTAATGGACAGTAGGCTAATATAAGGGAAAAAATTGCTAAATTGGCACTCCTCAGCGGAATTTTGGCTGCATCACTAAATCATACATGGAAATCAAGGAATAGTTAAAGTTCAAATGATCAAAGGAACTTCCAATGATTAAAAAAAAAAAAAAAAAAAAAAAAAAAAAAAAAAAAAAAAGATGATTAAACGGGTAATTTGCAGATGCAATGGTATGGAGAAGACGAAGAGGCTTGTACAAGAGTTTAGTTGGTACCATAACTTTTTTCATGAGAATCATGACCATTTCAGCATTACACAGGGAAGGCTGAGTTTCCCTACCTAGATGGTACACTTTACTTCTTCTATTGATGCATTCAGGTTATGGTGTTTTCTCCTGTGATTTCCCAACCTTAAGCCTGTCGGGATCCAAGAAATAACGGTTGTCATAATAAGCAACCAAGGCCTGCTGCCCCAGCCTACCTAATCCAGCCAAAGTGTGATATGTGCTAAAATCAGAGACCGGTGATGCTCATTTGCAGGCCCATTTAACCCGGTGATGCATGCATTAACCCAAACAAGGTTAGGTTTCATACTACTATCAATGCCATGAACACATTTCACCGGACCATGAGTCAGGAGACTCTGGACCCCTTCCAAAGTAAAGTCTACCAGACAGGTTTCCTCACCAACCTGAATTCAATTATACACGTTCCTCTTTTCATATCCTGGATGCTATGATATGTACTTCTGGTTAACTGAATATTTCAAGTATACTTTCCTACCTTGTATTTGAACATGACAACATGACATAATTTGATCAAAATATGAGGTAAACTTGATTTCGATCAAATTCTAATGTGCAAGCACAATTTAAATGCTAATAGACATCTAGTGTGATTTCAGAACATGGTTAATTAAGGTTTAGCAAAAGATATTGCTTTCCTTAACTTATTTTCATAAGGTGCTGAAGACAAAATTGAAGCCAGGTGCTATAACAGTTCCCTCCAAACAAATTTTGTAGTGTTATACTCATCATTGTTTTTGCTGAAGTAGAATATGAAGACAAATTCAGTGTTTTTTGTTTCATGCATGCATTTTCTTTAAATAACTTAAAGAAGGAAAATAAAACTGTTGAGTGGAAAAAAAATGCCATCACTCAAGCTCAGTGAAACACAACATAGTGAAATGTGGAGAATATGCCCTTTGATAAAATTACATATACAAAACACTAACCACTGTTCCATTATCCAGCCTATTTGCTGCAGCAATGTACTCTTTCATCAGATCCTGCTTACTTTCTTTCACCACCTTAACTTCTTCTTCTTCTAGAGGTTGGTAAATCTGATTTTCACAGGAATTGTTTCACAAAATTAGACTGATAAAATAATTGGGAATCCAACTTTACATAGAGTACATTTCAGCAGAGCACATCCATCAGTGCAAATAACTACAGAGTATTAAACAAATAATACATTAAAGTTAGCAAAATACCTTCCTCTGCTCCTTAACCAGATAGGCAAACTTGTCAATGTTTGGCACTGCAAGTAGCTTAGGCATAAGATAATTCCGGAAGTAACCGGGAGCAACCTTCACAGTCTCACCAGCTTTCCCGAGCTTATCCATGTTCTGCATAATTTAAGTTAATAAACTAAACATCAACCATTGCAGCTACCATAACATAAACAAACACATCTCTTGTAGGGTTCTCGACAAACCGTTGTAAGAATAACTTCCAATTTTCTATATCGGACTCCTTGACCTGTGAAAAACAAGGAAGGGAGATAACCATCTGATCTCTTAACGCCAGCATCTTGGCCAATTCGACGCAATATATTTCTCCCACATTGATAATATGCCATCTGAACCCAATTCTACTCTCACCTTCATTTTCAGAAAGAACAACAATCAGAACAATCTGTAATTTCCACCAATTCTGAGCACATTCAATTTCTCAGAATAAAACCATAAATGGGTTTACTCCAAGTTTGAAAATTTACCCGAATTTCATGAATAATATTTTTTACACATACTAAAAAAAATAAATGGGTTTACTCCGAGTTCGAAAATTTACCCGAATCTCATGAATAATATTATTTACACATACAATCCTCAGAATAAAGCTATAAATGGGTTTACTCCAAGTTTGAAAATCTACCCGAATTTCATAAATAAATATTATTCACATACAAAATTGCCAATTAAGCTCAAGACCCACATAAAAACAATCAAAAAATTGATCCTAATTCCAAACAATTCTTAAATTTCACCATTAGTTAATCAAATTTAGGTATGAACACAGGCTAATTTACTGGGACAACGTCAAATTAAGCTCATAAACTTCTTCTCTAGCAACAAATCGAGTTTAGTAATTTAAACAATAGTTCAATAATCGAGTTTAGAAGAACACTAAATTGAGTATACTGAGAAGTAGATTAACGACAATGCCTAGATTGTGAAGTTGATATTTGATGATTGCAATAAGAAACCAACAACTTACCTCGGAAGCTGCTTCAATGGAAGATAGAAAGGCGTCTCAATGGAGAATGTGGAGTGCGCTTCTTAATGGGAAAATGAGAGAGTTTAGAGGACAGAGCTATGTTTTTGGTAGGTTACCTTAATTTCTTTATTATTATTTTTTTTTAACTTAATTTTATGAACAAATAATAGTGTTTGTGATCCCGGCATTGCCCCGAGATGTTACTTAATTTTATCAAATCTAAATTTTTTTCAATAAAGAATTTGAATTAGTATTAATAATTTATATAATGTTGAATATACTGTTGTATAATAGCCAAGAGAATTTAAACAGTTTTATGATCAGTGTTTTTTCTGTGTGACTGACCACACCCTGTGGTCGAGATTACTTATTTAGATGTTACTTATTTAGGGGTTGCACAATCGGTTAAGGGTTACCTATTCTAGGGTTACTTAGATTTGATCGACCGAGTAACCCCTAACTGACTGAGTAACCCTTGAATAAATAACTTCGGCCACACGGTATGACACATATGAAAATTTGTGCTTTACGATTACTTGTGAAAAAATAAAAAAATAATAAAAAAAAATTGAAAAAAAAAAAGAAAAAAGTCTTTTGAAAGAAAGAAAAAAATAATAATAAAAGAGTTTTATGATTCCCTTTTATTTTAGTTAGTTTTTTATTATTATTATTATTATTATTATTATTATTATTATTATTATTATTATTATTATTATTATTATTATTATTATTATTATTTATTCTACATGTAAATATATTTATATTAAATGATAGAGCCTAAATTATTGCTAGTTAAAATGATAAGAGATGTGTTATTCATTAATGAGGCTAAGAATTTAAACCTCTTTCTATGCGTTTTTTAAATTAACCCCCGAGCGATGCCCCGAGTTACTGCATTAATTCCATGATTGAAATCTTTAATTACATTTAATTTTGGTAGAATGGCATGTAATATGGTTAACACTTTAGTTTTTAAACTTAAGGTTGTGGGATGAAATGAAATACTCGATTAATAGAGCACGGCGCCACATGGCATGTAGGCTTGTTTAGGAATGCCTACGATGCTAGTGCAAGAAAGGTACACAAGGCACATAAGCGCCTTTAGGAACAATTTTAATATATATAAAAAAAAAGTAAATGAATTATGATAACAAGCAGAGAAAATACATGTCTTTTCCGGTTTTATGATGTGGGTAGAGTTATAATGTACCACTTGCTTGGTTTGTGAATTAATAGTCAATAACATAATACTATAATAGACACCAAAAATGACACATGTCGCTTCTTGGTGCTGTTTTTTCCCTCCAAATATTTTTCTTTTTTTATTCACTTCCTTCCAAAAAATATTCACTTTTGTATATAATTGTGAATTTGTGATTCACTTCCTTGAAAAAAATATTCACTAAATCATATAATAGTGATTCACTTTCTAAAAAAATATTCACATATTTTTCATATCTTTTATTCTATAAGATATTATCAAGAAAAAATAATTTGATTATGAATGCAATCTTTCACTCCCAAATTTAGTAATTTTATTTTGCTATTATACCCCCGTTCACGTCACCTTATTTTTGCCGAACTGAAATTGTTTTTATTGAAAAGAAATTATTTTTGCTATGAACTAAAATTATTTTTATTGAATCGAATTTTATTTTATTGAACTGAAATTATTTTTACTGATTTTCTATTATATTTTTTCTTTAAAGTTATTGAATTTTACTGAAATGAACTTATTTTTACTGAACTGAAATTATTTTCACTACACTGAAATTATTTTTACTTAGGGCCTATTCCTATTTACTGAAAACAACTGAACTGAACTGAATAGAGCTTAAATGAATTGTTTATGAGAGAAGACAATTAGGAACTGAACTGAACTGAACTGATTGGAGCTAAACTGAACTGAACTGAAATTAAACTGAACAGAATAGACCCTTAATATTATTTTTTTAAGGGTGAAGTGAACAGGGCCTTACTTAGAGATAATTAACCATACATTATTATTATCAAGAAAATTATACATTTAAAATTAAAATATATACATAAGACGTATGGGTACAACTTAAAATTTCTATTAAAATAATGTATAGAATATGAATACCTTATTGTATAAAATGGAGAGAAAAAAATTTGTAAAAAGTAGTTTAAACTACATATTATTATAAATCTTTATAATGTTTGGTAAAACCGTGCGTTGCGCTGAATTTAAGCTAGTTTCCTAATAAAGAAAAAACACATCCCCCATTTTCTCCGTCCTCTAAAAAAGCAAGATCTGGTTTTTAATTGTTGAATTACTGTTTGTCACGTTGATTTCACACCCTTTTGGGTTGAATTACACATGATTATGTGTTGAAATCATTTTTTGTTTTATAATGTCGAAAAAATCGAGTTCCCTTGTTCCAAAAAACAAGTCCTTTGTTCCCCTTCATTAATGTCCATTTCATCTCCATCATTTTCATCATCGTTAGGCAGCAAAGTTTAAATCCATTTCTGAAGTCAATGAAGAACAAGGCAATGATGCAAGGAATTTCGTAATTTCTAATCCTCAGATTTTTTTTTTGATGACTCTTAACTATGAAAGTCCCCTGTTTTTGTATAGTGGTGCGACTTGAAAATCCATGAATATTTTAGCTCTTTTGAGCTGAATCCGTGTACCCATTGAACATTAAATTTGATTTGTCCTTTTGGTTTTAATCTGTTAATGTGATTGGTCTATTTAGTGTTGTATGGATTGATGATATGCCTTTTATTTGTTGTATGAGCCATTTATCTCTCATTTTTTTTTTCTGAATCAGCATTTAATACTTGCCCCACCTTATTTATACTCTATCATTAGGTTTAATGATCTTCATTCTTCTTAATTCCCAAGTAAAACTCCAAATAGGCAAGACTGAAGGAGAACTTATATAAAACAAATTTAAATTTAATGAGTAACTGTAAAATCTTACTAAAGACCAATACAAAAACGAAGCAATATGATTCAAATAATATTTTATGTCATTCGCATCTCTTTTAATTTTATTTTTTTACCTATTCTTTTAGTTTTATAATGATTAGAACTTTTTTTTTTATTAGTAATGATTATAACTTATATTTATTGATTATAATTGTTCTTTAAAGTTACTAATTGTACACACTACTTAATTTTTATTAAAATTCAAACGATAATAATCTTAATTTATTTTAACAGAATTTAACTTATTTTTAATGAATGTTATTTTCCTTATTATATAAAGCTTATTATAGATACTAAAAATTAAATTGTTGTGTAACGCCCCCACTCTTATACCGTCATACATATGAATCTTCTATTTACAAGAAGGTTAGTTGGAGTGACATTGCATTCCTAATCTTATATGTCGATGACATATTGCTCATTGGAAACAGTATTCCAATGTTGGAGTCTGTGAAGATGATAGCACAATAATATACACTTTTTATATGTCATATTTATATGATATTTGTCATGCTTTCTCCCTACATTTAATTATTTGAGCATCAATTTATATACATTTCGATTATTGCTCTCCTCGGGTTCTTTTTCTTTTTTTTGTAGGAATAAACTATTATGTGAGTCGAGCTACATATTGGAGATGTTCTTATGCGACAAAGAGAAGGAAATTACACAAGGACAACCTACTCCACAACCGAGGTGTGGCATACTACCTTCTCCTTAGCCTACCCGCGGATAGCACACTAAAGAGAAGAAGAAGAGGGCAAGTGCAGCCCACTCCACAACCCGCGTGTGGCCAGCAAAGGTGCGCCATAACCAGGTTGTGGCTTGCTCGTGATTGACACTTTGTACACGAAGTTGGGCTCGTTTTGGATGATTTTTGGGGAGTTCTAATTGTATTCAAATTCTCCAATATTATCTTTGCTTATATATATCTAGTTATTAGGGATAATAAAGGGGGGTAGCCGCATGATACAAAACTAGGAGCAGCAACCCCATATAACTAGTTAGTTGTTCTTTTAATTATTTCTTTTTTGCTTAATTCTCTTTTATTTATTATGGATTTCTAGTCTTATTTTCGAGATTTAAGTTGAACCCTAATATGATTAATACTTTATTTATTCTTGTAAATTCTCAATTTATTATTTATATTGTTCATGCTTAATTGATTGTGCTTATGCCAATACTAGATTAGGGATAATTGGTATTGTTATTATTCCATTGTCTTGATCGCAACGGGAGTTGGGTTTTGAAGGATTTGAATAGATCAATTAAGGGTATGAAATTCTCCACGGAAGTAGGTAGAATGGACTGTTAGGAAGTTAAGGTGCCGGATTTAATGTCTTTAATAAGGGTGATTCCACGGAATTAGGTTTGATTATTAATTAGGGAAGCCATTGACAACTCGGGAGAGATCTTTGGTATTTTATATATAGGGCGTACCTTTCCTTGTGAACATATAATTAATTGGTTGGGGTAGGAATTTGTCTTGTATTGATTATGCTAGTGGTGATACTTAATTCTAGATGTTTTTATTATTTGATTTTCTTGCTTTAGTAGGATAATATTTTCAATCTTATTTTGATTTACTCGACTAGTTATAATTCATAGCAACTCAATATTGATACTACCTTCTCTGTGGGATCGACCCTGACTAACCCTACTACATATTAGGAGGATAGTTAGGCTTATATTATTTTTGTTAGGTGAACGACCGCCTATCAAAAGACTTGGCTTGGAAAATGTTTCTCGAAGAAAGACTTGGGAGAGGCACAGTACATTGTCCATCAAGATCTAAGAGGATGATTGGATTAAGTCAAAGTACTTATATTGATAAGGTACTGGCACAATTCAATATGGTGGATGCTAAAAGGAGCTACTTACCCATGTTTCATGGTGTGACTCACAGCAAGACTCAATGTCCAAAGACACATGATGAGCGAGAGAGAATGAACGAGATCCCATATGCTTTGTTGATAGAATCAATCATGTACGCCATGATATGCATAAGGCCGGATGTGTCGTACGCCTTAAGCACTACGAGCCGACACCAATCAGACCCAGGAGAGGTGCATTGGACTGCGGCCAAAAATATCCTAAAATACCTTACAAGGAACAAGGATAAATTCCAAGTCTATGGTGGGAGTGAGGACTTGGTCGTTGAAGGTTATACCAACGCAAGCTTCCAGACTGACAGAGACGACTTCACATTGCAATCTGGATTCATATTCTGTCTGAATGGAGGAGTGGTGTATTGGAAGAGTGTTAAGTAGAGCACAGTTGTGGATTCTACAACTGAAGCCGAGTACTTGGCAGCTTCGAAAGCAGCTAAAAATGTAACACTCCCGATTTACTAATTAATTAAAAATAAACAAGAATTAAAGGAAAAATTAACAAACTTAGAATGAAATTGCAGAAGCATACACCTAAATCAAAGGTATTATTTGCCATACTCGACAACCAGTCAAGTGTTAAGGCTTACAAAATCCCAATAATTACAACTCAATAAACTAGGTGGGCTATTTAAACAACTTTACAAACTCGTTATAACATACTAATCGAAACACTTGAGCTCCTTTGGCTACGATCAATAGATCAACCTGCTTAAACAATCTAGACTGCTCACCATTAAGGACAAATTTCAAAATATATCATCGTAGGACTACCATAAGAAAAGACATGGCCACAAACACAAGTAGCACAAGAAACAAACGCACACACACACACACACACGTCGGCAAAAAGCTGAGTAATCACCACACATCATAATACAAAGAATCATAGAATGAATAATTAACATTACTAGCTCACTTAAATAATGTAATTTGAAACTACACTACACACATACACCTCAAGGGAAAAATAACTCTGTACTATGAAAATAACCTTTGTTAAACGCAATCTCAAATAACAATACGATCATTTACTCAATTAATTCGTCTATCCCATAAGTGTGCCACACTCTTTGTTCTATACCTAGCCTTGGACATGGGTAATTCGAATAACAAACCAACAAGTATTAAAACTTGAATACTCTCAATAACCAGAAAACACCTCTAATCATGACCAACTTATGGGTCAAATCCCATTGTAGGGGACCATAAAAAATTATAAAGATTGTACCTCATTCTTAACTCATGATTATTATCTTCTTACCAACATGCCAAGTACTAAGGTCTATAATGCCGAGCTTCAAACCAAGAATAAAATAATAATAATTGTCAACCTTTTGATCTCATACTTTGATCAAATAATCATTCACAAGCTAGTAAATAGTATCTTAATAATGGCACATGTTTCCAAATAATATCATGGTATATTCGATTCTCAAAATATCTCTACTTTTATACGTCAATAATATTAGTAACCCAAATTTAATAATTCTCAACCCAAAAATAACAATATTAGTAACCCTAAAACCTCAAAAAAAAAAAAAAAAAATTCATTAGAGCAACAACATTAAAACCCTAGCATAATTGTACAATCAATTATATACAACAAAAATAATATGATATTCAAATCCAATCAAATCATATTATATCATAATAATTAATCATATATATATGTACAAGATTACTAGTAATAAATCATAAAATTCACACATAATTATACGAAATATAATACAAACAACTCCAATATAAGGTTCGTGTGATTACATATAATAATAATAGTAAGCAAACATCTCCAAAACGACAAGTGTGATTACCTCTCGACAAACTAGGTTTGGACGAAGGTAAGAAATAGACTAGGCAACATTGACGTATGAGGTTTGTGGGCTATGATTTTACAAACATGACATGGGCTTCTCTATTGATCTCAAAACGATGTAATCATCATACTTGTATAAAAGCATTAGATATGATGATGGAGATAGGAGAATGAAAATTGTCTTAAAGGAAAAATCAAATTTTGGTTTAGTTTCACGGACAACCAAGGAAAACCACTGCTATCCTTTTTTTTCCACATATAATACTTTTTTTTAATAAATATATAATATAAAATCTTAAAATATTCGGGTATTACAATCTTCCCTTCTTCAAAGAAGTTTCATCTCCCACTACAAGAAAACACGGAATTTCCGACAGATAGTTTTTGATGGCCATATAAAACCATCGGAAAATACATAATTTCCGATGGTTTTAGTGGCCGTAGGAAATTTTCGATTACTATATATAATTTCTGATGGATAAAGCCCTCGGAAATTTCCTATGGTTTTTCCGATGAAAAAAGCCCTCGGAAATTTCATACGGCTTTTAAAACCATCGAAAAATATAGAATTTCCGATGGATTTTAAAGCCATCGGTAATTTCCTATAGACATAGGAAATTTCTGATGGCTTAAAACCATTGGAAAATATATATATTTCAACGGTTTTGAAAGCCATAGGAAATTTCCGAGGGCTTGTTACAAAAAAACCGTCGAAAAGTTTTTTTTAAAAAAATAAAACAAAAACCTGAAACCTCTAACCCTAAACTAGTCCCAGCCGCCCCTTTTGCATTTCCCTCTCCTCTCATTTCCTCTATCTTTCTTCTCTTTCCTCTATTCTCTCCTTCTTCCTTTCTTCTCTTTAATTTGTTCTTGCATTCCTCTCTCTCTCTCCCTCTCTCTCGCGCTCCTAACTTTCCCCTCTTTCTTCTCTCTTCTTCTCATCATCTTCTCTTAATCTTCTATCTCTTTCTTCTTCTCATCATTTGTTCTAAATTTTTGACGTTTTAACACAAAGTTAGGTTTTGAGGCCAAATTTGTCCATGAAAACGCTAGATCTAGAGTTTTCATGGTCGAATTTGGCCTTATAAAATGAAATTTGAAGCCAATTCGGAGTTTTGAGTGGTATATTTTGAGGTATGTTTTCGTTTTTATAATTTCCGTACTATTAATTTTATTTTTAAGTTTACTTTTGATTTTTTTTTATATAATGTTTGGGTTGTGGTTGGTGAAAAGGTGGTTGTTGTGGTGGTTGGTGAAACGGTGGTTGTTGTGGTGGTTGGTGTTAGCAGTGTAAGTTCCGAGTGGTGGGGTTGGGTATGGAATTTGTGTTTTAAAATAATATAGTGGGTGGATCTGGGTCTGGGATCATGTTTTAAGGATTAAGGTGGGTGGGTGGGTGGGTCTGGGGTCGTGGTTAGGGTAAGGTGGGAGGAGGAGTGGTGGTGAATTTGGATGTAAGGGAGGGAAAGGGAGGGGATATAGTGTGGTCGATGGCGTTAGGGGGTGGTTTTGGGTAGGGGATTTGGGGTTTTTTCTTTTTTTTTTTCCTTTTTTTTTACAAGGATTTCCGATGGAAAAGCCGTCAGAATTTTCTGACGGTTTGGTCGGCCGTCGGAACCTTCCGACGATTTTTCCATCGGAAATCTACGATGGTTTCAGCCGTCAGAGGTCTCTGATAGCCTTGAAACACCATCGGAAAATTGATTTTCGATGGATTTTCCATCGGAAAAGTGATTTCCAATGGCTTTTCCATAGGAAAAGTGGAAATTTCCGACGAAGGGATTTCTGATGACACGTTTCCGATGGAAAACCGTCGGAAACTAAATTTTCGACGGTTTTTGGGTGATTTTCGATAGATTTTAACCATCGGAAATACGCTTCTTTGTAGTAGTGTCCGAAACTTAAAGTTAGAAAATTTTAGGTAATTACAAAGGAGGCAATTTGGATTCAAAAGTTCATTGATGAGCTTGGTGTGGTCCACTCAATCAAGGGACCAATAGACATTTTTTTGTGACAATAATGGGGTTATTGGTTAGGCCAAAGAGCCAAGAGAACACCAGAAGTTCAAACATGTCATTCGACAATTTCACCTAATAAGGGAATAGGTTATCGGAGGTGAAGTTAAGATTTGCAAAGTGGACACGACCGATAACGTAGCCGATCCACTTACTAAACCTTTGTCTCAAATGAAGCACAACAAGCATGTTGAGGCAATGGGAATTAAGCACATTGGAGAATTACTTTGATTTCCTGTTTTGTGTGTTTTAATTAAGTTTTGGATATCTTGATGTAAAACACTAAGTTAACCATTCATGTATGGAGTAATTTATTTTTGCAAAGTTATAATTCTATAACTATTTAATTGTGGTTTAGAATTAAATAATGAGTCCATTCGATCTGACAATATTCAAGATAGGGTATCAAGACAATGTCTTGTATAAAGGAACACCTATTAAGTGAACAATGAATGTCATACCGAAATTATCCCTAATCTAGATCATTTAAAAGTTGGACAATTAATGATCATGTGATAGTGTGTACTATGATTTATAGCACTGTTTCGTTTGCTACGAGGACGTAAATGTCATAAATCATTTGCACAGTTATTAGTTTAGAACTATATTGGATCGACCTATGAGAATACTTTAAGAGATTTAAAATCGTCATAAATATATATCTCATTAAGGCTATCAGTACCTTTTCCTCAACCATGAGTATTGCAAGTTCACTTGTTTGAGTACTAGTCTGTTTTGATGTTGTCAAACGTCTACCGTGAACGGGGATTATAAAGGGGGCACTCGGACAACTAGGTCTCTTAAGTAAAGCTTGACAATGCAAGATTGAGAATGTCCTTCTATTAACAATCGGAAATATATCTTTGTTGATTACAAGGCCTTTCGAAGAGTGAGAATGTGAAAATGCATGGTTGTGCTCAGATGGATTTTGGATAATCATCTGTACTTGACAGCGAACTCGAAATTTCGAGTAACACTTCTGGACATAATTAGGATGACGATAAATCTTACATTATAGTTCATGAAGAGGCATTAAGCGACATAGGAAAGGGCAATACACATACTACACACACTTGTCCGGAAGGACAAGTGGGAGATTGATAGGAATGGTGTCCTTCGAACAAGTTATTTATTCCGTTAAAGTGTTCGATATTAATTAGGGAAGCTAATTATTCAGTGAAGTAAAGTGATCGAAATGTCTAGCTGGAGGCCGCTTCCGATCAGTGAGATTAATATAATTAATCTCACAGCTTGCTCTTGACTAAACCCAACTAGTCACACCCAATTGCGTAACCAAACTAAAGTGACGAATTAAGCCGAAGGTCTTAATACGTCAATCAAGATGATTCGTACTCAGACGTCAAACTGCGAGCTTGGAGCGTCGAAGCCGAACGTCAAACGTCGAGTCGAATTCTAGGAACCGACGAGACGGGAAAATAAGTCAAAAACACACCCTAGATTAACATCTAGTCGTAGCCTCGCATTGGCCTAACAAGTAGCTAGCCATGCGAGGGCTAGGCTAGCCAGGCTGCTAGTCGCAAGGCATGGCTTGGTCGCAAGCCCAGCATCGCATACGCGCTGGGCATGCTGGCCGAGCATGCTAGTGGGCTGGCATGCGTAGCTGCATGCCTGCTAGGCGCCAGCACGTAGGGATGTCAATGGGGCGGGGCGGGGCGTATTGTTGCCTTCCTATCCCCATCCCCACCTAAAATTTTCATCCCATCCCTATCCCCATGGTGGGTTCACAATTTATCCCTATCCCCGTCCCGAAGGGTACAATTCCAAAACCATCTCCGCCCCACCCCCTACTTGGATATCCATCCCCATTAAATCCCCACCTAAGACCCGCCTAATCCCCCCCTCCCAATACACAATACAACATAATTAATATAAATTACAAAAAAATAATATTAAAATTATTGTTAATATTACATATTCAATTATAAATTAGTGTACTACAAATAATTATATCTACTATTTTATTTTACATGATTTTTTTTTTATAAAATAGTATAAAAGTATATAATTTTGTTTTTAAAAATATATAGATGTTGGTGTAAGGTGGGGAAGAGGCGAGTACGAAGTGGGGCGAGGATGGGGCGGGTACAATGTAAATCCACCCCGCCCCATCACCCATGGCGGCTATGATTTTTATCCCCATCCCCACCCCACCACCCACTAAACCAAGACCCATCCCGCCCCACTAGGGTGGGGATGGGGCGGTCTCCTACTTAGCCCGCCCCACTGACGCCCCTACCTAGGCTGCCTGACCGGGCCGCATGCTAGCAACCCGCCAATGTTGCTAGCTTGCAAAGGGCCTCGTGGAGGCCCATCAAGGGACCAAGCCGCTAGCGAGGCAGCCTTGGTGCCCAAGGCTGATCGGGCTAGTTGGCCGCTCTTAATGGATGAGGGTGAAGCTTGGGGAGCAAGGGAGGAACTGGTCCTCCCCTTGTGGTCCTCACCTACCCCTTTCTTGTTAGTTGACAAGTGTTGTTTGCTTATTTGCTTTTGCATTTAATTTATTTTGGAATTAAATTAAATGTTAGAAATTCATTGTTATTGAAAGTCCCACATTGAAAGATTTCATGGTGATTGGAGATGCCAAGTCTATAAATACCCAACCAAGGGTTTAGGGAAAAATACAAGAGTTGGACTCGAAAAAGGCATTTCCGTATAAAAGTGAGAAAACCTTTGGAGTACGTAATTCTCTTGAGTAGTGTCGTGATTTCGTCTAAGCTACGAAATCCGACCAATTTTGGACGCGTGGGTGTACAAAGTTGTCCAAAATTGGAGGAGCGCGTACTTGCGGTTCTAAGCTTCCAGCATTCAAAGATCATGTTCGAGTTCGTGGAGAAGCACGCTTCGAGGGTAATTTCTATATTCCTCTTTTGTGTCTAATGCATGTTTATACTTAATTTTTGTATGCTAGTTAGTCGTAATTATTTATGCATGAGGTTCGGGCAGAGTTTGGTTTCCGCACGAAATTTGGAACATCGTAAAACCATATAGACACAACCCAGTATCTATTCTTACTATTCCAAAAACAAGTATCTTGGATACCACTTCAACAACACCACATAATATAAACCTAGGCCATAATGTTTTCTTAATCAATTCATTTTAGCATGAAATGAGTTAAAGTAGTGGATCAGTAAGCCACTATCTCCTTTTTCCTATTGTCATGTCAACTGTAACACCATAGGTCAACATGAGGTCACTAGTAGATATTGTCCTCTTTAGGCCCTAGCCCGCAAGGATTTGCTTTGGTGCAGGAAAGAAGTCCTACCCAAAAGGCCTCTACTAGGTTGAGGTATCAATTCCCATATAAGGAAAGCTTCGTTCTCCTTAACTTCTGATATGGGAACGCCATAGGTCAACCTAGTATAGACCTTTTGGGTAGGACTTTTGTCTTGAAGCAAAGCAAATCCTTGTGGATTAGGGTCCAAAGAGGATAACATCTACTAGTGTTGACCTGGGTGTTACATTAACATTGTAATATTTTCAAATTTGAGAGTAGCCTATTTAATAGGCATTTTTCATGTTTTTCAAAGTGGATGAGATTGTAGTAGCTTGCTTATAATTTATACTTCCATTTTATGCATTCTTATTCTTACTTTTTATCATGCGATAGAAAGCCATCAAGGAAATAATTACATGAATTGAAAAGTATGCGACTATACAGAGTAAAGTGTAATTTCTACAAAAAAAAAAAAATGTACAATACTTGTAAAGGTGAATATACTCTAGTTAGATGGAAAGATTATATTTAACAAACTTGTTTGTTTTAAAAGCATCTTCATCAGTTGGTAAGCCAACAATAATAACAAGACTTCCTGTTGCGGATAAACTATTGATATGAGGAGTGGTTGATCAAGCTATAGAGTCTACACATCATTTGTTTTCAAAAAACCCTTAATAAAGAAATTTGAGGAACCAGAATTATTTATTAGAGTTTGTCATTAACTCCAATTAAACCTTAACAAAGCAACTTGAGATTCACAAGCAGGCAGAAAGTCTGAACTATTTATTAGAGTTTGTCATTAACTCCAATTGAACCATAACAAAGACAAGACTATTACTGATGGTCTTATTTTCAACGAAATAGTAATGTTGAACAATTCAAAAAAGAAATATTTCATTTGACGGAAATAAATAAATTGATAAATGATAATTACCTCATCACTTGTTGCATTAGAGATGAATCGCATTCTAGAAGTCCATGTCATCGTCGACCTTAATTTCATTAAGCAACTTTGTAGTTTAGTCACTCATAGAATTCTAAGTTTTGAATTCAAATCAACCATGTCACTTAAACTATAGTGACATTGCTCTAGAGCCAAATAGATGAAGAATTTATCGTTCTCCCACTCTATGATACGTAAGAATATTGGATTGTTGGTCTAAATGTGTAAGATATTGGATTTCTCTCCGCCGCAAGTTCATAATAATCTTGTAAGAACCTTTTTTACAACTACATGGCGAAGAATTTTATAGAATAGTGAGCAAAAGGGGAGGAGATAAAACTAAAGGTGAGAAAGAAATATTATGACTGAGTCTAAGCAATCCTCCACATTCTAATTTAGAATACATTAGATTGCGGATCCTGTACACTAGTTGTTCCTTTGATATTGAATGTAACTCAAACACAACCTGATATATTCAACAAAATATTATCTGAAATTGTAGATTATGCTATAATCAATATATAAGTACTGAGTGGATTCAATCAGCATGAAACAAATTATATTAAAATTATTTATAATTTAACAAATTACGTATCTATATAAATTTGGGTTTTATTAGTTGGATTTTTTTCTTTTTCTCATTTAAATAGCTATATTATCACGTTAGTTTATAACTCAATCAATATTGCATTGTAATTTTACCCAAACTTGTCTTTTTTTTTTTAAAAAAAAAAAAATTACTCAAACATTATTGAGGATTAAAAGACAAAAATAAATTACCTATTTTAATGGAGAATTATTTTCAGAAATACTCTATATCAAAAGGATGTAACGTCGAGACACGCGTAACTTAACCATTATTCTTTTACACCAAAAACATGGCACCAAGCCCACTCTAAGCCACAAGAAGTAACTGACTTTCTATCAGCAACCTAAACATTTCAGTCTCTTTGTCCCTCTTTCGTGAGATTTGAGAGAACTCACGAGTTAGAATGTTAATCTCGTGAGATTTAAGAGTGTCTCGCGAGATCAAGATAACTCACTAGTTTGTTCTCTTGGGCGATTTTTCTATTCTTCGATTTAAGTTTGTTTTTAAATTTTTTGTATATGAAATTGAAAACACCTTCAATTGGATGATTAAAAAAGTTGGAACTAATAGTATACAAAGTTGGAACTACTTCCTCCATCCTTTTATCATAAACCTATTTGAGTTCTATTACGGGAATTAAGAAAGTTGATTGGGAATACAAATATGTATGTGGGGTTAGAGATAGATAGAGAGAAAGAAAAAGTAGTTGAGAATTATTGAATAGATGGAGAAAGAAAGTGTTGGGAATTGATGTCAAAAGTATAAAATAGAAAAAGAGAAATGATGACAAATCATCAAAAATATGGTGATATTGTCAAATGGTACATTCTATAAAGAGAAATAGACTTGTAATTTTAGTTTATCTAAAAACGAATAGAAACTTCTAATAAAAGGACGGAGGAAGTATTTTTTCTTGTTTACACTCTTTTTTAACAACCCATTACCTTTTACCATATCTATGTCACAAATATGCTTAGGGGGAATGATGAGGGATATTGGGGAACCTTCTCACAATTCTTTTGTGCTTAGAAAAATTATAATCTCTGTTAACATTTTCATTATATTGCTCCTGGACTTCTAAAAAACATATAACTCTCTATAAAAAAAATATAAAAGTAAAAAAACTAAAAAAAACAATAAGCTTGCTAATAAACTAAACATATTGCTATAAACTAACGGATTTTTCACCAAATGCCCCTAAGTTAATTTTTTATTCACCATATACCCATGAATTTTTTTAAATTCACCAAATACTTCTAAGTTGAACAAAAATGTCAGCAATTACCCTTAATAACTAACGACATTTAACTCTATTTGTTATTAGTGTTAATAATGCCACATGGCAGTTTATAACTGGTTACTTTTTAAATTATTTAATTATTTATTAATTAAAAAAAAACTAAAAAAAAAATTCAGAAAAAAGAACCACCTCTTACCCAACCAACCAGCCACCTTCCGGCGCCGCCCTTGCCCCCAGCCCAGAGCTGGTTCTCGCCCTTCCCCTAAACCACGACCTTGGGTTTTCACTCCTTGCCTTGAACCGTAAAAATCCCTCCCCGCCTAACTACCTGAGCCAAAATCAGGTAACAACCACCAAAACACCTTCGCCGGCAACCCAGATCCCTTTCCCCACATTGCCGCCGCCCAATTTGGCCCAAAACTACCACCCTGAAAACATTAAACCCCAAAATCAAAACCCTAGATTTCAAATTTTGGGTTATTTATTTTGGGGTTTCGGCATGGTGGTTGTGGGGGTGGAAATGGTGAGGGGAAGGACGATTAAGGTTCGCCGGCGCGGGGATGGGGGTTTGGACGCCGGCGGTGGGGAGGAAAGGGTTTTTCGAGGGGGAGAGAAGGGGGTTTTTAGGATTGGGGAGAGGACGTCGGCGCGTGAGGTGTCGGGTGGCGCCGGTGTGGGGGTTCGGGCGAAATCCGCGCCGGTACGGGGGTTCAGGCGGAATCTCGTGCGGCGGGGGTGGTGGCGGGGAAGGGTGGTGGCTGGGGCTGGGATTTGGTGGGTGGGTTTTTTTATTTATTTTTTGATAGATAATCAATTAATTATTTTTTAAATTTAAATAATTTAATAGAAAACCAATAAAATGCTGCCACGTAGCATAATTAAGCCTTAATGACTAACGTCGTTAACGTCCGTTAGTCATTTGGGCATTTAGTGACATTTTTGTTAAACTCAGGAGTACTTGGTGAATTTGAAAATTTTCATGGGTAGATGGTAAATAAAAAAATAATTCAGGGGTATTTGGTGAAAAAACCGTAAAACCAAATATGAACAAAGCATATGACACAATCTAAGGGCTTCTTGGAAGTGACACTTAAGAAATTCTAAATTGAATAGAAGTTATCACTAATGGGATTTTAACATGTGTTATCTTAGTGTTTTATTATGTTCTTAATAATAGTCAGGCGACCCCTACCTCAAGCCTAGCTGCAGACTACGTTAAGGCAACTCTCTCTCACCATATCTATTCATCTTATACATGGAAGGACTTATCAAGGCTGATGAGACTTTTGGAAGATAAAGACCTTCTTAAAGGATTTAAATAGTTAAATACGCCAACTATTTAGCCACATGCTATCTGCGAATCGGAAGACTCCAATTTCCCATCAATGGGAATGTTATCTGTTATAGCCTTATAGGTCAATTTGTACAACCGAATCTCGACATACACACAAGAAACGGTCAACCTTGAAGTTCACGATCTTTCTATTAAGGGAAGTTGGAGATTATTCCTCTACTAAGAAATAATTCCTAACTACCATCAGAATATCGAGAAAAGTATTGCTTGGTTCCTATAATGAAGGGATCATGATTTCGCTATTTAAGGAAGCGGTTGAATAAACCAAGGAATAGCCGCTTGAAATATCTCACAACAACAATGCTACAATAAAGAGTCTATGGGGGTGTTTGGTATGGGTTTTTGGAAGAGGTGGAAATGGAATCAGCTTATCGTTACCCCTATTATGCGTGTGGTTCACGAGTAAAGAAACAAATTCCATTACCTTGTGGTAACTATTTCCACCCTTTTGTTTCCAGGGTAAATTTTGGGGAAACAATTAACGTTACTAGGCTCTAACACAAAAAACCAAACTCTTCTCTCTCATCTCTCCTCTCCTTCGACATTTTTCATCAGAATTCCCAAAATTGTTCTACAATTTTCCTAATAATTCTCTTAAGAAAACAACAATTCTCCAAATTTTGCTCACATTTTCAATTATCTACTTCAAATCACCAAGAATCCACAATCTCAGGTTTGTTATCTCATTTTTTTGTTGAAAAAACCCCTAGATTTTGATTATGTGTTGAATTTGTATATATTTTCATTCTGATTGTTTGTATTTTGATTTTATATCTCAAAATACATGGATTGCTATTTAATTTCCATAATTTCGATTTTATAATTGTATGTCATTTCTCTCGTTTAATTTCTAGGGTTAATATGATATCAATTTCTAAGATGGTTGATATCAATTTCAATTTTCTGCTAAATTAGATGGTATATATTGCTATTATTGCATGTAATTTGTTGTTTATTTTGTGTTTTCCTCCAATTTTTTCCCCATGATTTTGGTTTATTTGCTTATAAGAGCAACACGACCAGATTAGTTACCTGTATTTCGAATCCAAATAATCTGCTGCAGCAGCCATTATTTGTTGTGATGATTTGTAACTTTTTCCAAGAAGACCTGTCAATTATTGCTTGTGTTAAGAATTATGTGCTTTGTTTGGCTAGAATTGCTAACAATCTAACCAGAAAGGCATGTAGCAAAGTAGCACTTTTATCAATGCTATGTCTTGTGTTATTTTGCCATTGCATGTGTTAGGATCATGTGGTTGTTTTTTTTAGAAATTATTTTCTAGTCACTGATGTTTGTGATAGTGTATATTGATACTATTGTATATTTTTTGGACTGGTTTTTCAAGGTTTCTACAATGCCTCGACTTATGTGTTCCATAAGGAAGAAAAAGCTAAAAACAAATACAACTAGTTATTTCAATGGTTATTATTATTTTGATGATGTATTGGATGTGGCATATGATGTGTGTTGTTACAATAAAGGGTGTTCAATTGAAAGAAAGAAAAATAAACAAAAAGTTGCTACGAATGTTAGTATTGAGAGGGCTTTATAGAGAAAGTGATGTGAAATGCAAGAGTGAGCTTCGTGTTAATAAAAGAACTTTCAATATTATTTGTGAGATGCTTAGAGACATTTGGGGTTTGAGTGGAACAAAAAACATGTCACTTCAAGAGATCTTAGCCATGTTTTAATACACGTTGGCTCACCATAAGAAGAATAGGTGTATTGGACAATATTTCTTTAGAAGTGGAGAAACCGTGAGCCGACAATTTCACCTTTGTGTAAGGGCTTTTCTCAAATTACACGAAGTATTACTATACAATCCCTCGCTAATATTGGATGATTGTGAAGATGAAAGGTGGAAATTTTTCAAGGTATTGGTCTTTTCTAAGCCCCTGAATTTTGCTAGGATTTTCTTATTTTTGATTGTTTGTAAGTAATTATTTTATCTTATTTTTGTAGAATTGTTTAGGGGCATTAGATGGGACTTATATTAATGTAAATGTGCCTTCACAAGAACGACCAAAGTATAGAACAAGAAAAGGAACAATTGCTATGAATGTATTGGGTGTTTGTGCACCCAATTTGCAATTTATTTATGTTCTTCCTGGTTGGGAAGGTTCGGCCCATGATATGCGTGTACTTCGCAATGCTCTCTCTAGACCAGACGATTTTAGAGTACCTCAAGGTAAGTGAAGCTCATTCTTTTGTGAGTGTATAAGTTTTGTTAGTTTTGGTAGGTAAATCCTTTTCTTTAATAACTTTGAAGGTATAAAGATTTGTATATAGAGTTTGATATGATGTTATTAAGTTGATGAGAGAGGATGTAGTCAGAATCATATATAGTCAGTTGCTGCATACAGAGTTATGTATTGATCTTGTGAATTAATCTTGTTGTACTCTCTCTTATATGGTAGACTCATAAGATAGCTAAGGGGTTGTTTTCCATTCGTTCATTATGAAACTCTAGCAGAAACATATGTAAAAGACAAAGCTACCGGAGATGTAAGTGAGTCATTCGTTGATGCCATAGAAGATATTGATCAAGAGATTGATAAGCAACCATTGATTGCCGAGAGTGATGGAGAAGATATTGTGAATTCTACTCATTCGGAAACTTATTCTTCTACAAGTCAATCTGGAGAACGCGCCATGAAAATAGAGGATGATCATATAACTCCTTCAAAAATGGAAAAAGTGAAGGCTTTTACAATTCGTTCTTCCGCAAGTGATTCTACTACTCAATCCGGAAAACGCTCTATAAAGGCGAAGGAGGTTAAGATTAAAGGAAAGAACAAGGTAAATTTGAAGATTTTGTGTAGAGATAATGATGATTTGGTGGCCTTCCTCCATGATGTTTCCAACAATTTTGGGAAGATATTTGGAAATATCAATGTTAATCTCGGCACTATGGCTAGTGCATGGTCTAAAGCGGAAGAAAGGGAGCAAAGGATGGACGAAAAGGTGAACAAGGTATTGGACGAGGTGATGAAGTTAGATGGAATTTCTCCATTCAAAGCTTTAGAGGTTGCTACTATTCTCATGGAGGAAGAACATAAGCTTCACATCTTCTATCAAGCACCATTTAATATGAAAAAACAATATGCAATTGATCTTCTTACGAAGAAATATCATTTGGTTGTGTGCTATTATGTGAGAAATCTCTCTGAGAAGATGATGGCCAATGACAATCCATGAACTAAATGGCAGTGGAGGTCTTGCTCCCATCTCTTTGTTTTTTTGTTGAGCATATGCAACTTGAGCAATACAAGTTATGTGTTGGGATTATTCCTATGATGATTGACATATTATTAGTCAATTTTTGGATAATTAATGAGTATATATATACATATATATATATACATACATATATATATATATACATATACATATATATATATACATACATATATACATATATACATACATACATATATATCATATATATATATATACATACATATATATATATATACATATATACATATATATACATATATATATATATATATACATATATATACATATATACATATACATATATACATATACATATATACATATATACATACATACATATATATATATATATATACATATATATACATATATATATATACATATATATATATACATATATATATATACATATATATATATACATATATATACTTATATATATATATACATATACATATATATATATATGTCTTTTTTTTAACCGTAAATTATGTAGCATAGACAACATTTTTTTATCTATACAATACAGTTTTTTTTTTTTTATCTTTTTTTTTACCGTAAAATATGTATCATAGACAATATTGTATTATTCATTCTTAATTTCATTTTCGTTTGTTATACCAAACAAGAGGAAATGGAATGGTGATAATTGTTTCCGTTCCCTTTGATGTACCAAACATCTAGTAAGGGTAACACTATTTGTTACCCTTTCCCCTCCTAATATATTACCATTTCGTTTCCTATACTAACTCCATACCAAACACCCCCTTAGTGGATAAAGCTTATCATGGGTGTTTCATGGAAGAAGTGAATGGAAGAAAGTAGACTTTTGCAGTTTTGCTCGAGAGAAGCAATATGTAATTTTATTGCGGGTTTTATGAGTGGGGGATGGAAAGGTCCTTAATTGGAGAAAATTGTTCTGGATGTTCCCTTATAGGGGGTGTTTGGTATGGAGTTAGTATAGGAAACGGAATGGAAATAAATTAGGAGGGGAAAGAGTAACAAATAAAATAGTGTTATCCTTACTAGTTGTTTGGTACATCAAAGGAAACACAAACAATTATTACTATTCCGTTTCCTCTTGTTTGGTATAACAAACGGAAACGAAAAATAAGAATGAATAATACAATATTGTCTATGTTACATATTTTACGGTTAAAAAAAATATAAAAACAAAGCAACATATATATATATATATATATATATATATATATATATATATATAAAGCAAAGATGGAACTCATTAATTATCCAAACATTGACTAATAATATGTCAATCACCATATGAATAATCCTAACACATAACATGTATTGCTCAAGTTGTATATGTTCAACAAAAAAACAAAGACATGGCAGCAAGACCTCCATTGCCATTTGACTCATGGACTGTCATTGACCATCTACATCTTCTCAGAGAGCTTTCTCACATAATAGCACACAACCAAATGCTATTTCTTCGTAAGAAGATCTATTGCATATTGTTTTTTCATATTAAATGGTGCTTGATAGAAGATACAAAGCTTATGTTCTTCCGCCATGAGAATAGTAGCAACCTCTAAAGCTTCGGATGGAGAAATGCCATCTAACTTCATCACCTCGTCCAATACCTTGTTCACCTTTTCATCCATCCTTTGCTCACTTTCTTCTGCTTTAGACTATGCACTAGCCATAGTCCCGAGATTAACATTGATATTTTCAAATATCTTCCCAAAATTGTTGGAAACATCATGGAGGGAGGCCACCAAATCATCATCATCATTCCTACACAAACTCTTCAAATTTACCTTGTTCTTTTCTTTAATTTTAACCTCCTTCGCCTTTATAGAGCGTTTTCCGGATTGAGTAGTAGAATCATGCGGAATAATGAATTGTAGAAGACTTCACTTTTTCCATTTTTGAAGGAGTTATATGATCATCCTCTATTTTCATGGGGCGTTTTCCGGATTGACTTGTAGAAGAATAAGTGTCCGAACGAGTAGAATTCACTTCATCTTCTTCATCACTCTCGACAATCAATGGTTGCTTATCAATCTCTTGATCAATATCTTATATGGCATCAACGAATGACTCACTTACATCTCCGGTAGCTTTGTCTTTTGCATATATTTCTGCTAGAGTTTCATAATGAACGAATGGAACTCCAAACAACCCCTTAGCTTTCTTATGAGTCTGCCATATAAGAGAGAATACAACAAGATTAATTCACAAGATTAATGCATAACTCTGTATGCAGCAACTGACTATATATGATTCTGACTATATCCTCTCTCATCAACTTAATAGCATCATATCAAACTCTATATACATATCTTTATACCTTCAAAGTTATTAAAGAAAAGGATTACTACCTACCAAAACTAACAAAACTTATACACTCACAAAAGAATGAGCTTCACTTACCTCAAGGTACCCTAAAACCGTTTTGTTTAGAGAGAGCATTGCGAAGTACATGCATATCATGGGCCGAACCTTCTCAACCAGGAAGAACATAAATATATTGCAAATTGGGTGCACAAACACCCAATACATTCATAGCAATTGTTCCTTTTCTTGTTCTATACTTTGGTCGTTCTTGTGAAGGCACATTTACATTAATGTAAGTCCCATTTAATGCCCCTAAACAATGCTACAAAAATAAGAAAAAAAATATTACTTACAAACAATAAAAAATAAGAAAATCCTAGCAAAATTCAGGGGCTTAGAAAAGACCAATACCTTGAAAAATTTCCACCTTTCATCTTCACAATCACCCAATATTGGTGTGGGATTGTAAATTAATACTTCGTGTAATTTGAGAAAATCCCTTAGACAAAGGTGAAATTGTCGGCTCACGGTTTTCTCCGTTTCTAAAGAAATATTGTCCAATAGACCTATTCTTCTTATGGTAAGCCAATGTGTATTAAAACATGGCTACGTTTTCTTGAAGCGACATGTTTTTTGTTCCACTAAAACCCCCAATCTCTCTAAGCATCTCACAAATAATATTGAAAGTTCTTCTATTAACACAAAGCTCACTCTTGTATTTCACATCACTCTCTCTATAAAGCCCTCTCAAAACTAACATTCAGAGCAACTTTTTGTTTCTTTTTCTTTCTTTCAATTGAACACCCTTTATTGTAACAACACACATCATATGCCACATCCAATACATCATCAAAATAATAAAAACCATTGAAATAACTAGTTGTATTTGTTTTAGCTTTTTCTTCCTTATGGAACGCATAAGTCTAGGCATTGTAGAAACCTTGAAAAACCAGTCCAAAAAATATACAATAGTATCAATATACACTATCACAAACATCAGTGACTAGAAAATAATTTCTAAAAAAACAACCACATGATCCTAACACATGCAATGGCAAAAAAACACAAGACATAGCATTAATAAAGGTGCTACTTTGCTACATGACTTTCTGGTCAGATGGTTAGAAATTCTAGCAAAACAAAGCACATAATGCTTAACACAAGCAATAATTGACAGGTCTTCTTGGAAAAAGTTACAAATCATCACAACAAACAATGGCTGTTGTAGCAGAGTATTTGGATTCGAAATACAGGTAACTAATCTGGTCGTGTTGCTCTTATAAGCAAATAAACCAAAATCATGGGGAAAAATTTGGGGGAAAACACAAAATAAACAACATATTACATGCAATAATAGAAATATATACCATCTAATTTAGCAGAAAATCGAAATTGATATCAACCACTCTAGAAATTGATATCATATTAACCTTAGAAATTAAACGAGAGAAGACAGATAATTATAAAATTGAAATTATGGAAATTAAATAGCAATCCATGTATTTCGAGATATAGAATCAAAATACAAACAATCCGAATGAAAATATATACAAATTCAACACATAATCAAAATCTAGGGCTTTTTTCAACAAAAAAAATGAGATAACAAACCTGAGATTGTGGATTCTTGGTGATTTGAAGTAGATAATTGAAAAAAAGTGAGCGAAATTTGTAGAATTGCTGTTTTCTTAAGAGAATTATCAGGAAAATTATTGTAGAACAAATTTGGGAATTCTGATGAAAAATGTCGAAGGAGAGGAGAGAGGAGAGTTTGGTTTTTTGTGTTAGAGCCCAGTAACGTTAATTGTTTCCCCAAGATTTACCCAGAAAATAAAAGGGTGGAAATAGTTACCACAAGGTAATGGAATTTGTTTCTTTGCTCGTGAACCAAACACATAGTAAGGGTAACGATAAGCTGATTCCATTTCCACCTCTTCCAAAAACCCATACCAAACACCCCCTAAGTAGTTCTTTGTTACTGCAGGTATAGTGTAACCTTATGATACCCTATTTCATACTCAAGTAATCATTATCATACCTCCACAGTATATCCACTATTATAATTCTTATAGCTAAATCTACTATAGTTTAATCCTACCATTCTTCTCAAATACAACTACAAGGATATGCTTCTACAAACAAATGCTACACCAAATACCTCATTCGGCATGCCTATATGTTAATTTACAACGCCCTATTGGTCCTAATCCTTAGTGTATCTGTATATTCCTCTCTTATCGACACTCGTATTTAATTACATTACGCTTTTATATATTTACATCAAATACACAATGAAATTGTAATCATTGCCTTTAAGCCCATATTATTTGGATTGACGGACTCATAACCACTCGTAGTTTTTACCTACCTTTATTGGGGTTTTCAGTGTCACCATATCATGTGTCTTTAGACTCTTTCTCAATCCCCACTCACTCATTCTCTCATAGCAGATTAGTAGCCAAAGTTGTGGTAAGACTCAATCTCACATTATTATTAATCTCTCTCTTAAAGATGATTGATTATTAATGATTTTTCATCCTTTCAATTTCATTTTCTAATCTCTTTTATGATTTTAATTTATTTTTTCTTTTTTTTTTGTAGATCTGGTGACTCGAATACTTGTACACTAAATAAACGGTAATACACTAAATATTTGCATTTATAATTCGTTTTTCTATTCGTTTATGTTATTCTTTCATAACCTGTTTTCTTGGGCTTCCCTCTAAGATAATTGATTATCAATAATTTTTGTTCCTTTCAATTTCATATTTAAATCTTTTTTATGATTTTTGATTGTTTTTTTAGATTTGTTTTCTCGAAAACTCACGCTCTTCATTTATATAATCTAATAATTTTATTCATTTTCATATAGGAGTGATTATTGAATTTTATTTATACAAGATGAAAGCCCGTGCGATTCACAGTAATTTCATGCATAAATTTCATGAAAGGATATCTATAATCAATAAATAAATTATAAACAAATAATTTAAATCTTAAATTACTAATCGTTGTTTTTTACATTTTAAATTAAGTTCTCAAATTTCATTCGTCAATTTTGCTTACATGATGATTGAATTTTTTACGGGTTTTTAACACATAAATCTCATAAAAGGATAATTTTCTTAATTACATCCTATAATATTTAATTAGCTTGCTATTACGGGTTAGAAAAGGTAAACTATTTTTTATGTAATTTGAAATGCAACCAAATGTGATAATTATTAGATTTTTATACTAAAAATCTCACAATTTATGATCATTCACCAAATCTATAGGATAAAAATTTTCATATAAAAGATAATTAACTATTTTTTAAAATAGTTTAAATTCAATGAATAGTTTGGCCAAAGATATTTATTCAATGAACAGTGTTGGCCAAATAAATATTTATTTTTTCATTGTTGGCCGGAATTTAACTTGAATTAAAATATTTAGTTTTTAATTTTTAAAATATTTTAAATTCAAAATCATATTTATTTTTTTAATTCTAAAAAAAATGTGAATTTTATTAGCTTGCTCACCAAATATCATTCAATAATTCTTATGTGGCTTTATTTTTAGAATTCTAAAATAAAATATAATTTTTTTTATTGTATATATTATCTTATTCGTCAAATATTTGGATAAAATTTTATAAGGTTGTATTTTTAGATAATTTAAATCCTAAATCGCTATTCATAGGTTTTTTTTTTAACTTACGTTGCACATAAAATTAAACTCTCAAATCTCATTTGTTAAATTTTCTTTTGAATTTTAAAATAAAATGTAATTTTTTTTGTATACAATTTGTAGTTATTTTATTTACCTACTGTTGACACCTAATTGTGTCTCCTCAAAAACCAAACCCAGTGATGAGCACCATTCACGTTTTGATTTACGAGTTCGGTGAAGAGTTGAAGAGTCTCGCAAAGTTTTCTTTAGCCTTGACCGTTTTCCTAACCTTTCCTAAAATGTTTTAAACTAAAATCAATCATTTCGTGTCTTTAGACCCAAAATCATTCATTTTGTGTCCTTAAAACCATTTATTTCGTGTCCAAGTCATAAAAGCGTCCAAACCAGATTATTTTGGTCCATAATCTCAGTCGAATTATTGCTAAGTTGGATGGGGTTTGAAAAGATATTTCTAACGATATATTATAAGCCCAATTCTGACTTATAACGAATAAGTTATGGTCAAAATACTAAATCAAGCCCAAACCGGACCTAGGTCCACCTTACCTTCGACCCAATGATCATGTGAAGGTCCAAATACCATATTCCCAATCCTAAACCAAATAGGACTCTTTTAGAAGTTTCTAGAAGGTTCTAATTTATTTTTTAAAGATCAAAGAGTTTGAAATTGAATAAAACTTCTCTTTTTTGATAATCCTTGTTCCATTCGAATTCAAATACGTTCGGATATGATTTACATAGAAAACCCATCAGAAACCAAACTCCAAATAAAATAGAAAATCCATCAGAAATCATCACGCCGCGTCAGGCATATCACACCGCGATAGAACCAATGCGACGCGATACACTCCAACGCGCCGCGATACAACTGTCGCGCTGCGTCAAAAAGCTATTCTATTCCGATTCGAATTCTGATCTTTTCTAATCGCTGGACTCTCTTTTTTCCTATAAATAGAGGTCGTTTTCCCCTGTTTCAGATCATGGATAATAATCATCAATAACCATCATCTTACTTAACTTCAATATTCTTCGCCTTAGCCTAAACACATCCTTGATACTCATCCAAATCAGTCATAATACCTCCTTCGCGAGATTCGAATACTTCAAACCATACTCGACGTTGCTGAAAGCAAGAAGGTTGAGGCATCAAAGTAAGTAATCTAATTACTAATTATTCTTTTTAGAGTAGAAATTATGTTTAGAACTTTATTTTGATTTCTAGTATCATGTTTAGGATGTTATTTTAATTCCTAATATCATGTTTAGGATGTTGATTTTTAGTATCATGTTTAGAATAATGCTTTGATGTGATTATATTAGTGACATGTTAGGATTTGTAATTTATCAGTTTAGTATCATGCCTAGGATCTTACTATTAACAATGTTTTTATGATGATGATTGTTATATTAATCATATGTTGCTTTATTATTCATGATTTATTGCTATTGCTTAATCACGCCCCTTTTTACAGGTTTAAAGGGAATTTGTACTTGAAATCACGACTAATAAGATAATTAATAATTGAATTTAGGCTTAATGCGATTTTAATTCAAGTGCACCAATAATATATTTGATTGTGCATTAGTAATCAACCAACGTAGATTAAACATGATTATGATTAATTTGATGTATGTATGTTGATCGAAAAGCGCACATGAATATCATAAGAATAAAGTAGAGGCCTATTAAGGGCGGGTTCAATTTTTTTTAGGTTGTATTTGTACAGTCATCCCCGAACATTCAGTCATGGCTGCGGACCATTATGGAGTTAGTGATCTCCGTGATCATGAATGGGGTTTAACCTTCACACCCGTGAACGGTTTACAAGTTCCTAAAAATTGTTGGTGACTCTTTTTTCTCTAGCTTCTTTTCCTTGGAATGGCGCAATGTTTAAAAGCATGAACCGTTGTAGGTCTCAAAGATGAGTTTGAAAAATTCCCTACACCTACGCACATAAAATCATTTCAAATCTTATTCGTTAATTTTCCGTATGTGGCGATTGATAATTTAAATTTAACATTGAATATTCAATCGTAATAATAAATATTAGTACAAAGTACTACTATTTTTTTTAATCTTATGCAATTAAAATTCACACATATATAAACACTACAGATTTTGTAAAATTTTCGTTTAAACAACAAAACAAACCAATTTTTGAAAAAAAAAAATAGAACGAAATAAACTATGTATGTGAATCTAACTTTTATCTACTTGTGTACACGATTAAAATGATGAATGATCTTCCACCATGCTTTGTAAATCAATTGCTAATTGTGTCATTTGATGAGTTGCATACTTAATCTCACCCCTTGCAAAATTAACATTTATAACTATGATCATCGCATTCAAGAATTTCAAACTGTTGAACTTATAAAATACATTTCTTTGCCTACAAAATTTATACACTTATTTGTGTGAGACATTAGAAGGGATGGGTTTTGTTTCGGGGTTTTCTGTGTCCTTCGGGAGAGTTATAATTCCAAGACTGGATTCCGGGTGCCTGTATTTGTAAAAAAACAGAAACTCCGGTTGGTGGGAGTTCTTCATCCAACGATCAATTGTTCTGATATAAAAAGTGCGGAATGTAAATGGGATCAGGTTCCTCTTAGGAGAGAAATGATCATCCGGCTATGGCAAACAACCTCAATATCCGAGTGTTGACTCTCAAGTGTATTCAATTCTGCAATAATGCTCTATGTGCATGTTTGTGAATTGTTGTTCCCTAGGTGGGAACATCTCCCTTTTATAGGGTCTCGAAGTATGCGCCCATTTTTAGGTTACGGAAACCTAGGACTGATTAGGCTGCCTAGGAGTTTGGGCCTTGAAGGCAGCCATTCCTAGTTAGATATCTATCTGCCACATGTCGTGCCCTGATTGGTCCACTTTGAACTCTTCACTGAGTGACACGTGGCAGACTTTGGTTGGTCCACGTGGATGACACGTGGAGGGTCTTGATTGGTCCACGTGGCGGGGTAAAATCCCCTAATCATTTTCCCCTCATAGGGGTGACGTGGCTTTGCCACGTGGTGCCTGTGATAGGTGTCACATGCGGATTGGAGGACGGTTTTTTACCGTTTTCCCTCTCATATTTTTTTTTTAAAATTTTTGAATTTCAGGGGTGCCCCTTGAGAATTCTTACTCATCTATATAAGGGTGGTGCCCTAATCATTTTTTCGAACATTCTCAAGATTTTCAGAAATAAAATCTTTGACTTTTAGAAAAGAACTTGTCTTTTTATGAGAAAAGCATCTGCCGCCCGCTACTTGACCGCCTGTTTCAACAGCCGCCCAAGACTTTTTTCAGGCGTTAACAGCACCTTCAAACTAAAGGTAACCGCCTACTTTTCTCTCGTATTTTACTTTGTTTCTTCTTTTTGAAAATGGTTTCCCAAAAGCACACGGCACGGCCTAGGTTAGTGATCATCCGTTCACCGAGGACGGCTGAATCTAGAACTAGGAGTGTCAACTGCCCCTTGCTGGACTACTCTTTGCGAACTTATCCGAGTCCGATTGTCTCTGTGTCTGTGCAGGACATCATGGCCAGAATTAAGCAAACAGTCAGGCAACAATACACGGACGACTCCTTTAGGGTGCCTCTTAGCGAAGTCTCTGACGTGCCGCCTGGCACCCCAAGTACCCCTAATGATTCAATATTACAAGAATCGGGGGAAGAATTAGAGAGTGAAGTCTCGGGTTCTATTGGCCAGGCCCCCCCCCCCGGCAGATGCTAGGTCCGACAGCTCAAACAGTGAATTTGAGCCCTGTACATCTGGTAGAGTCTCTGACGACTCTGAAGAAATGCACTCTCGGGTGGAGACAGCGAGAGAATCCCTTTCTGTGGAAAAGGGGGAGAATTGGGCCGAGCCGTCTGCTACCCGCCGAGAGGAATTTGCTTCTTACTATCATCACGTTCCCGCGGGTAGGCAGAAAGTAATAACTGATAAAATAGGGACTTTTAGGGTTGAACATGTCATGGTTCATGGTTTTATTTTGTGTGTGCCGGATGCCGAGGACACCATAGTGTGCCCAGAAGGGTCCAGCTACGGGGTCGAATGATTTGGATGTTATGAGGCGGCCATTTAGGCTGGTCTCAGGTTCCCCCTTCATCCGGAAGTAGAGAGAATTCTTAATGGATACCAGCTGGGTATCTGGCAACTGGCCCCAAACTCTTGGGTAAATATTCTGGGCTACGTTGCCTTCTGCGAAATGCTGGAGGTGGATCCTAGCTTTGAGGCATTTGCCCCATTATCTCAGCCGAACCCCAAAGGCAAGCGGGTTCGGATGGTACACTTTGTCTAGCCACAAAGGTTATATGATGACAATAGGAAAGGAGAACAAGTGGGAGGATTGGAGGAGCAAGTTCTACATTGTCTCTTCTCCTGACAAAGTGAAGAACAAACAATATAATAGGTGGAACCGGAACCCACCTCTGCTATCAGGCGGAACTGAATTGCCGCCTGTTCCCATAAAGGCCAGGGATGAGATCTTGAACAAGGGTCTCTTCAAAGTGACCATCCAGCACATTGAGGAGATTGGGGTGAAGGAGGTCATTCCCCATAGTTATATTCCCCGATATGCCTGGCTATCTGATGGGGATTATCTGGCCGCCTGTGGCCTTAGCGTTAAGAGGTCGAGAGGTAGACGACCGAATGTGTTTAGATGTTTTAGTAAGACTTGTTTTGTTTTGTCCTCCTTACTTAACCATTTGAATCTTCTTATGCAGAAAAAGCAATGGAGAAGCTCTCGGCCACCAAGAAGCCAGCAGCCTACTACCGCTCCCTTTTGGGCAAGCGGAAGGACGAGGAGTCGCCTGCGGCTCAGACGCCCAAGGTGAGTCTTTTTTCAATTTGGATAAGATTTGATTTATTTTTCCTGCCTGCTTCTTACTCATGTTGGTTTATGTGCAAGGCGTTTCATCCAAACCTTCTTTATCTTCACAGCCGGACCCGAAGCTTCAGAAGCAGACGGTCGACGATGTGATGACTCCTGGCAGGTCTAGGAAACATGTGGCGGCCCAGAGGCCTGGAAGAACCCATCCTCCCAAGTCCCCAGCCGCCCCTAAGAGTAGTCGGCCCCAAAAGGAGAAGGAGGAGGCCGAAGGTATTACAAGCTTTAATCCTTTGTCTTACCCTTGTAGGGTCAAATTCAATCAGCAGTCGACCAGTACCTCTGAAAGCAGCCGATCTATAAGTTGAATTTACACCAAGTATTTACAAAGTGTTGATTTTCCAGATGCCCCTCAAAGGTCGGATCTTCAACAGCTGGCCAAGACTATGCTGAGAGCCATCTCCCTTGAGGACAGGGAGTCGGTTAGAGGAGTCGGCACCCTCAACCTTGATGCCATCCTCGCTCTTCTCGCTGAGGTATTTTAACTTGTAATTTTTACTTTTTTGCGCGACTATTTTAGCCACCTGTACTAATGTTTTGCTCTTTGCCGAATGCAGTCTATGCTACAAATGCATGGACTTAGGAAGCCCATCCATGAGAAGACCAAAGAGGTAAAAGCTGCGAAAGCTCGCTCCGCCTCTTCTCTAGATACGACCATGTTTTAGATTGCTCAAAATGAAATATTGACGACTGACATACTGTATTCACAGGCAACCGCCAACCTGCAAGTCAAGGCTGATTTAGACGCTGCGAAAAAGGCGGGTCTCTGAGTTGGAGTAGCAGGTCAAGGACCTTAAGGCCAAGCCTGAGCTCCTCAAAGAGGCGGACGTCGAAGAAGCTGGCCTTCGCACTCGGGTGGACAAACTCAAGTCCAGGCTGCAGAACGAGGAAGTCTAACTCGCCAAAAAATATACTTCAAGGGTTGAGGAGGAAAAAGAGGCCCTGGTCAAACAAATGATGGACGACTGCAACGCCATCATGGAGATGACTTCGGGGGCTCTCTTCCTGGATGCTAGCTATGATGGCTGGAAGAATCAGTTCGCTTTCAAGAGTAAATGATAAAATCATGAACCAAGCCCAAGAGGAAGAGGAAGAGGAGGATGAGTCGTCTTATTCGACCGAGGGGTCCGATCAGGAGGAGGAGCAGGATGCTGAAAAGGAATAGGAGCCGACTGAGGAAGAGAAGGATGCGGCTGCTGATACTGAAAAGCCTCCTCGTGAAGCTTAATTCTTGGGTTGTTTTTCCTGCGGACGGATGGCCATGTACTTATTTCTTCGGCCTGAGTGTCGTATGTTTCAATGTATCTTTACTGAACAGGGGTCAGGTTTATTAACAATTCTTGCTGGTTGTACCGATTAACTCTTTTTGTTGGTCATGAGGCCGACTATGTTCATGAATTATTCGTCCATTAGGCCGGTTTAAAATTTTTTGCTAAGTATACTTGCTTTTTGTTTAAATGCTTTTTTCATTATACCGACTGTTTTTGCCCTTGGGCGGCTGTGCGCCTGGTTTTCAAAGGTAAATTGATAGACTTGGAAATTTTTGATACTTTAAGAAGTATGACTGATTTCAAAGTCAATCAATCACTTTGGTGATTGCCCCAAACCAGGCGGGCAGTCGACCATTGGACAGGCGGGTAAACGTTCAGCATTATCCGGCCTTCAGCCTCATTATAGTTCTTAAGACGAACCACGCTTAGCTGCTAAGTTTTTATACTTAGCTTATTTTGTTGATTGTAAACTAGCCTTTTGTATGATACCTAGACAATAGCAGGTGTCAAACGGGATATCTAACCAAGATAGCGACCACTAGTTATAGTACAGGCGGTAGCTTTAATTATCTTGATTTCGCCAACCTAAGTAGGAATAGTGGCCGAATACCGACTGGTGTCAATAAGACAAGCAGTTTTGTTCATACCATTTAGGTTCCATTTTAGGTTATTCAAGCCGAACGACTGTGAGTTAGCCCTTTCGGTTAATCAGTCTTTGTTACTTGATTTTGAGTGTATAGAAGAAGCAGACGGCCAATGGTCGCATGTAGTTGCTTCGCATGGTTAGCTGCTCAGTTTTGGACTTAGCGTATTTTTTCAATTAGCTGCTAAGTTTCGGACTTAGCTTATATCCTCAAATTTAGCCGTCTGTATTGTCCTAGAGCAATAACAGGCGGTATCTGACCAAGATTATAATTGGTTACCACTTGTTTGAAACAGTCGGCAGTTTTTTTTATCTTAGTCTCATTTGATCAATTCAAACGGCTGCGAGCTTATCTTTAACTAGACAGTCGGTGGGGATGTTTGTTTTCAAGTTTATAGAGCAATGTGCCACCCAAATGAGAGATGCTCTCTGCGACGAATTCACCCAAATGAGCGTCGCCGGACGCCTTCTTATGTTGGAGTAGACATATTTTTAATACATTAAGATCATCCGGCCATAGGCCTCATTAGGTTGTTCTAAAGGAACAACACATAGCTGCTAAGTTTTTTTAGATTTAGCTTATATCTACTCTTGTTGGAGTAGATGGGAATTTGTAATAAGGTCGTTTGTACATTGCGCAGGCGGCCCTTCCATTGGGAGGATGCAAACAATTAAACAAAAAGTATTGAAAACAAACGACAACTTTTTATGGATATGCTTTTATTTACAAAAATTTTACAAGTCTCAGAAGTAGTACTTTTTCAAGATGTCTACGTTCCAAGTTCTGGCTAGCTGCCTGCCGTCTGGTGTTTCCAGGCGATAGATGCCGCCTCTTACTTCTTCATAGATCCGGTAGGGGCCTTCCTAATTAGGGGTCAGCTTTCCTTGCTCATTGGCCCTACCGGTTGCCACCATTTTTCATAACACAAAGTCCCCTACTTTCAAGGGCCGCTTGTGTACTCTTTTGTTGTAGGCTCTCGTCATTCTCAGATGGTAGATCTCATGATGCAAGGCAGCATTGCCCTTGCGTTCCGGGAGTGAGTCCAATGCTAGCCGCATGGCCTCCCAGTTAGCCTCCTCATCATATAACATGACTCAAAGAGTCGGCTCATAGTGCTCAATAGGTAAAATAGCTTATGCACCATAAACCATGAGAAATGGGGTTTCACCTGTCGCCCCTTTTTCAGCCGTTCTGATGGCCCATAGAACATGCGACAATTCATCCGCCCATTGGCCGCCAGCTCTTTCAACTTTCTTTTTAATTCCATCTGAGATTAACTTGTTGAAGGCTTCTACTTGGCCGTTTGCCTAAGGGCGGCCGACTGATGTAAAACAATGAGAGATCCGTTGGTCTCCCAACCAATTCTTGAGAGCAAACATCTCAAATTGAGGACCGTTGTCATAGACCATAGACATGGGTACCCCAAACCGAGTGATAACATTTCTCCAGATGAAGGAGATGACATCCTTTGTATTAATGCCTTTGACCACCTCTGCTTCTACCCATTTGGTGAAGTAGTCGACAACAACCAAGATATACCTCCGTCTGCCTGTAGCAGGCGTATATGGACCCGGAATGTCCATGCCACATTTGGCGAATGGTACTGGGCTGTGAATGGCCATCAGATCAGTGGGCGGACGGTGTATGATTTTGCCAAATCTTTGACACTTGTCACATTTTTTCACCATTTCTATGGCGTCTGCTTCGAGGGTAGGCCAAAAGTAGCCATGCCGCCTGATCCTTTTTGCAAGGGTCCTACCGCCTATGTGGGAGGCGCAAAAGCCCGAATGCAGGTCCTCTGAAACCTCTCTTCCCCTTTCTAGGGTGACACGTTTCAACAAAGGTTGAATATAACCTTTCTTGAAAAGTTCTCCATTATGAATTTCAAAACCGGCGGCACGTTTTTTCATTGCGACCATTTCTGAGTAAGTATTCGGCAAGGTGCCGTCTGTTAAGTAAGCCCGGATGCCATCCATCCAGGTTGAGCTTCGGTCCAGTACTTCAATGGGATCTTCTTTAATACTTCTTTTTTCCATAACTTCACAAAAGACTGACCTAGGTGTATCACAAGAGGCGGATGATGCCAGCTTAGAGAGAGCATTCGCCTCATTGTTCTCTGACCTGGGCACCTGACTTAGATGAAATTCATCAAGTGTCCCAGCTTCTTCCTTGACCGCCTGCAAATATTTGATCATGGCCGGATGGGTGGCCTCATAGTCACCATGGTATTGGCTAACAATCAATTGTGAATCAGAGCAGGCGTCAACTTTTCTTGCCCCTGTCGCCTTGCACATGCGGATGTCGGCTAGTAGGGCTTCATATTCTGCCTCATTATTTGAGGCTTGGAACTTGAATCGTAGCGCATATTCATACTTATCCCCTTCAGGAGATTGACATATAACGCTTGCACCACAACCGTTCATGGTAGAGCTCTTGTCCACATATACCTTCCAAACCTGATCAAGGTTTTCAGGATTAGCCAGCCTTTTCATTTCGATAATGAAGACGACAAACGCATGTCCCTTCACTGCCTTCCTTGGTTCGAAGGAAATTTCAAGGCTTTGAATTTCAATCGCCCATTTGACCATTCGGCCGAATGATTCCATGGTTGTCATAGGCCGCTTGATAGGTTGGTCTGTGTAGACCACAACCAGATGCGCCGAGAAGTAAGGTTTTAACTTTTTGACTGACATGAAGAAAGCAGGTCCAAACTTTTCAACCATGGGGTACCGTAGTTCTGCATTTCGTAGAACATGACTGATGAAGTAGACCACGAGCTGGGTGCCGCCTCTTTCAACAAGGAGAACAACATTGAGCGCATGGTCAGAGACGGCTAGGTACATGTACAACACTTCCTTTTGCAAAGGGCTAACAAGCCTTGGCAAAGAGTCACTACTACAAATCCCTAAGTTTCTAGACGCTTTTTGCTCGATGCCAGGTAACAAGCGTTAGCATAAAATTTAGTTTCCGTATTTTTTCGACGCTAATCTGTGTCACAATTGGGTCTTAACACATAAAAGCGTCGTAAATAAACGTGCCTTAGTGCACGTGACTACAGTCCATCCCGGGACTTCAAAATTTTAGGAAAAAATAAGCGGGCTAGCTAAATCAAAAAAATTAAAAAAATAAAAAAAAATAAAAGAAACCGCCCATACAGTACAGTATACCAAAAAGTTAGATTGAAGAAATAAAAAAAATTTAAAAAAAACCCTTTAGTTCGCCATCAATACCCTAACTTTTTCTATGCTCGCTTGCGATCGATCTCATTTGATCTCCTAAACTGCTTGAAATTGTTGAATTTTCGTTCCTCTCTTCAGTATTATCTTTAATTATCGATAATCCCCTCGCTCTTGTCATCAATTTTCCGAGATCTCCTTGTTATAGGCATCAATTTCGTAGTTTTTGGTTGATATATCACTCAAATTAGGTTGCTTATGCTGAATCTCTGTTTATTCATTGCACGTTATGGGAATTGTTTTTGCTTATGGGATTTCGAAACGATCGACGCAGAGAAGTCAATAATATATATCACAGGTCATGGTCTAATTAATTAGATACTTTTTTATATAATACTTTTTATTATTGATTGGTATTTGTTTTGCTTGATTATGTTTATTGAATTGTTGATTTTTTGTATTAATTTTGTGAAATTTTAATTTTATTTAGGGTTTGTGGGTTGAAACTTTTTTATAGGTCCTGATTCTTGAAAGGCGATTGGTGTTGAGAATGCAAATTGCTAATATCAGACGATGTTTTCCTCATTTTACTAAATGTTGTACTCTTAATTGATTTATCACCCTTCATCGATAACAACAACTTCCGCAAATTAGATTGAAGCTATTTGATATTATAGTTTAGAAAATGAAAATAAAGGGGTTTTTTTTGCAGCAAAATAAACTTTATTAAATTGGAGAAATTTATAGTGAAATTAAAACAAAGTAGAGCGGTAAGAAATTGAGTAGGGTAGAAAAGAAAAATACCCAGAATCTGGCTGGGTCTCTTGGGTTCTGCTCCAGGCTGCTGCTGGTGCTTTCTGCCTGCTGCTTTTCTTATTGTGCTGCTTTAGTTTGTGTGCTTGCTGTTGGTTCTCAAGGGCTGTTATTGTTGCTATTTTCTTTGCTGCCTGTGGTGTATAGATTGCTTGCTACCTTGACTAGCTGCTGTTTCTTTCTTTGTTTTTTGGTGTTGTTTCTTTGTTGGTTGTTTATGTTAGTGAGAACAATAATCAAACATGTTTATGTTGAGAATGTTGGCCATATGTGAACAAGTAGATTACTAAAAATCGTACAAGTTTGACTTATGTAAAAATATATATAAATCTTAAGCCAATAGGCTAATATTTAGGACATATCTTAAAATTTGAAGTTGTGTTTTTGTGTTTAATAGGTGACAAAGGAGGAGCTTGTCTAAAAATTATTCTAGATTGTGATAGTTGCTGCACTTAGCGAGTTGGCCGAGGTAACTACCCTAATTCCCAAATTATGTTATATGTCGGATAATTGTATATTATATTTTCGTGTTATATGTCTGGTAGATAGGCCTCCCAAAATAGTTTTATATAATTTATGTTATTGATCATATATGAAAAATGTATTCTATTTTTTTGTGAATGCTGGCATGTATTATTATGTTTGATCACTTTATTTGCCTTTTGTCTCCAACCGTATTGATAAGATTATATAAAAGCTATAGAAGGGGAAACCTTGGTAAAGTATTTACTAACTGTGCTAAAAATCAACTAAGTCATGGAATATGTTGTTACACTCTTCTTAATTATTAAATTTATAATATTAATTACCAAATTATTGTTAGCTTATTATTGATACTCATTAATAATTATTAAATATTAATTTTATACATTTCATCGTAGATATGGATACTAGTTGGATTGATATACCAAAAGGCAAATCTGCCTATTACGAGGGTTGCATGAAATTCTTATAGATTGCTAAGGAGACTCTTATAGATGGAAAAACCACTTGCCCATGTAATAAGTGCAAGTTTAATAAATGGCATCTTTTAGAAGAAGTAGGAGGCCATATTTTATTTAACGGTTTTTATACGAATTATAGAAAATGGATTCTCCATTGTGAGGGTGAAGGGAGTAATACCTTAAAGCCCCCTAGTGATCATGGGAAGGAAGTAGATCGAGATGATATGGATGGGCTACTAAGAGCGGCTTTCGGGGTTCACGGTCCACAATCCACTAATGAATTCCAAGCCCCATCATCAAATGAAACGAATTTTGACGAGGAAGGTTCATATGACATGCATGAAGAGTTTGATTTTCATTGTGAGGTAGATGATGAAATTCCTTCAACTAACACTAATGAAGAAATGGAAAAGTATAAACGTCTTATGGAAGCTTCTAATGAGGGTCTATATGAGGGTTGTACTACTTTCTCAAAGTTATCATTTCTCTTACATCTGTTTCACCTTAAGTGTATGTTTCATTGGTCTGCCGAGTCATTTAATAAATTGATTGAACTAATAAATGATGTATTCCCTCATATTAAAGAGTTTCCATCATCTTACTATGAAGGGATGAAGATAATCAAAGACTTGGGATTAGGATATGAAAAAATCCATGCATGTCCAAATGATTGCATGTTATATTTTGGGGGAATTTGCCGATGAAATTGAGTGTCATATTTGTCATACATCAAGGTGGAAAAGTATGAAAGGGAAGGAGGATGACAAAATTGATAAAGGGAATGAATCAGTTAAGAAAGGTGAGCCAGCTAAAGTTATGCGATATTTTCCTCTCATACCTAGACTAAAGAGGCTTTACATGTCTTCTAAAACAGCAGAGGATATGAGATGATATTTTAACTGTGAGGATGATAAGATCCTAAGGCACCCTGCAGATGGTGTTGCTTGGAAAAAATTTGATGAAAAATATAAGGAATTTTCCGCCGACCCTCGTAGTGTTAGATTGGGATTAGCTAGTGATGGTTTTAATCCATATCGGCTAATGAATACTAATTGTAGTACATGGCCGGTGGTTTTAATTCCTTACAATCTTCCACCCTGGATCTGCATGAAGTCATCATCTTTCATTTTGTCCTTGATTATTCCGGGTAAATATGGTCCTAGTATTGATATTGATGTATACTTGCAACCATTAATACATGATTTGAAATTGTTGTGGAAAGGTGTAAAAGCTTTTGATGCTTATAGTGGAAAATCCTTTAACATGCGAGCAGCCTTACACTCCACAATAAATGACTTCCTAGCATATGCTATGTTGTCGGGATGGAGTACCAAAGGTTATAAAGCTTGCCCTTCTTATGATGATTCTACTTATTCATATAGATTTGGTGGTAAAATTGTCTTTCCTGGACATCGAAAATGGTTGCCAATTGATCATCCTTATCGTTGCGAAGCTCAATTATTTGATGGGAAAGAAGAGTACGGTCTTGATCCAATTCCTTTAAGTGGGACTAATGTTTTGAAGCAGCAAGAAAAGGTTAAGTATGTTTATGGAACCTCGAAAAAAGCTTCTAACAAAAGGAAAAATAGAGGTACAATAGATATTGATGATGATTATCAAGCTGATGCTGATGATGTTATATGGCGGAAGCAAAGTGCATTTTTTGAATTGGAATATTGGGAACATAATCTTTTTAGACATAGTTTAGATGTAATGCACATTGAGAAGAATGTGTGTGACAATCTATTAGGAACTCTATTAGATATGGATAAATGTAGAGATGATCCAGAAGCTAGAAAGGCTCTTGATAAGAAAAACATAAAACCTCATCTTTGGCTTCAATCTCATCCTAATCGGGCTCAAAAATATATGCCTCCAGCTGCATACACTATGTCTAATGAAGAGAAGGAACGATTTCTAAGAGTGTTAAAAAAAGTTAAAGTTCCTGATGGATATGGGTCTAATTTACAAAGATGTGTCAATTTGAAGCAACGAAAACTTATTAATATGAAAAGCCATGACAACTATATCCTTATGCAAGATATCCTTCTAGTTTCTTTAAGAGCATCAAATGCCACAAAAGTTATTGACTTGCTTGAGGAGTTGTCGTACTTTTTCAAGAAGATATATATGTTCACCCGCCATTGACATTGAAGAACTAGATTCCATTCAAAAAAACCTTGTGTTAACTCTTTGTAGAATGGAGATAGAGTTTCTACCGACATTTTTCACCATCATGGTTCATTTGCTCATTCATCTAGTGGATGAGGTAAAACTCGGCGAACCAGTTCATTATAGATGGATGTATCCCATTGAAAGGTTAATATCTATATATCTCCATATTCACTCTTATATAAGAATACTTAACACATATTAATTTTTTTTAATATACATTAACATATATAATTTTTGTTTTTAAGGTATTTAGCCTTTTTGAAATCTCACGTAAGCAACAAAGCACAACCTGAAGGATCTATAGCAGAAGGGTACCTTTTATGGGAGACAATTACATTTTGCTCAAGATATTTAGAAAGTGTTGAGACGATATTTATCAAACCAAAAAGGAATGAGGATGGTGTTGCAAACGTTTAAACTTATTTATACAATTCTGGCGGTCGTGTACTTGGAAAGAAAGATAATGTTCGTCTTGATGACAAAAGTTTAATTTAATGCAAGCGCATCGCTATGTTTTGCTTCATTCAGATGAGATGAAACCAGTGCTTGAGTAAGTAGTACTATAAGCAATTTTAGAGTATAATCATGTTTAACAAGGTAGTAACACAATTGTCCACTTTGAAAAGTGAGTTCATAGAACAAAAATGGCAACAAGAGAATCAAGTCGGAAGAAGGCAGTCGGATGAGAGTATTGAAAGCTAGTGGATAATCAATGAGTTTGCTGATTGGTTGCAAAACCAGGTTATATGCTTTAAAACGGTGAAAACTTGTCTTATTTATTTTTATAACTAATCTATGTGTAACTTTTTTTTTTAATTATAGGTCAATAATCTAGATGATAGCACAACAGAAGGAAAAATGAGAAAGTCCTTAGCCGGTGGTTTGAGTAACCGGGTAAAAAAGGATGAAAAGTGTGGTGATCAATGGTTACAAACTTGATACTATGGATCGTGAGAGATTCTGAAAGACACAAAATTCTAGAATCATGGTAGAAGCCGAAGGCCAAGAGTATTATGGAAAGGTCAAAGAAATATTGAAATTTGACTATTATGGTTCTTTCAAGGCTATAATGTTTTGATGTGAATGGGTTGATGTACATAGACGTGTCAAAACATACCCAAATGGTGGTGTTTGTGTCAATTTTTCAAAGTTGATGCACGGTCAAAATTTACATGACGATCCATTTATTTTCTCATCCCAAGCCAAGCAAGTTTTTTACATTGAAGATGAGATTAAAAAGGGATGGCTTCATGTTATTAAGACTAAGCCTAGGGACTTGTTTGATATACCAAATGATGAAGAGCTTTTAGAATAACATTGTATTTGATTCTTTAGTTTACATGATACACTTAATCATATGAGTTTGATATTTGCTTTTGGATTTATATTCTAGCCATACTCGCTTGATGTGCCTTTGACCTGCTATCGACAACCTTTCTTTTATATATTACTGACAATCTTCATTTACTAACTATTATAATGTGGCCATGTAGGTGACGAATTATCGAGTGAAAAGAGAAAGGGCTGCATCTACTGCCCCCGTGCATATATGAGTGGAGATGCATCACAGGATTCACAGCCAACCAAAAAACAAGTTAATGAGCGAATAACATCCCAAGTCCCAAAGACAACTATTAAATGGGGACCGTTTTCTCCACCAGCTGCCACTACAACAAAGGTTTTACCACCATCTTTGAATACATCAACAAGTGCACAAATGCCTGTAAAAGATAACAAAGTTAGAGCTATATGGAAAAACCCACCAACTGGAACATCAAGTTCACAAAAAGCACTAACATCAACTAATAACTCACATAAGGCACCTTCACCTAAGGTACCAGCATCATCAACCTTATCAGGTTATGGTAAAGAAAACCCACCCATACTTTCATCCATGAGCTTACCTAACATCCCACCTTCTATTACATCAAAGTCACTAAAATATCCTTCTACATCCTCTTTCAATTCTGATCAGCCCTCCTCCTCAAACTTAGTCAATTCAAATGAGAAAAGCAAAAAAGAAGATGTTCATATTGAAACTGAGGAAAAGAATTTTGAGGAAACAAAAAAAAAGCTCAAAACCAGTGAAGTCTCTACGATCAAAGTCACATCCTGATTGGCCTATGACTATAGATGATTTTGATGACAAAGAAGAGGTTTTGACAGTGGGTATGTTCACTTTTTTATTTTTGTTTTTTTTTACATATTCTTAATTCTTTTTTCTTTTTTTTGGGTTGATAGTTTTGACGTGTTAATGAATATATTATTGACCTCAATTTGCAGCTTTATTCAATTTTTAAGTCCCTTGCTTTTGAGCAGATGCTAATGGTAACATTGTATACTTAAGTGGTTCTATTCAGCCTATTGATGTTTGGAGTAATGACGGTGTCAGATTCTATGTTGAATTTAATGAGTTGTACCAACCCATTCAAAAGGTGGACATATTTTAATCCGATTCCTTGGTCACATTGCGAAGATAGAGACGTATTGTCCACTTAGAGAAGAGGATTGGCATACTATTGATGAGCATTTTAAAAAGAAGATAATTAATGAGATGAGAGTATGTATCAACTTTTTTTCTATTACTTGTCATAAGAAACTACTTTTTCATTCATGAATTTATTTATTTTTACTAACGTATAAATACTCTTATTGAAGTTACTTGTTTTTCATGTATAAGGATCGCTTTGAGATTCCCATAGGTGAACTATATAACAAAGCAGTCCTCAAGTGTGTTAATAAAAGTTGGAGGCAATATAAGCTTAAGAAGGATTACTACAAACCAACAGAGAAAACTTTAGAAGAGATGTGTAGCGCTACACCACTGCATGGGATTAGTAGTCAAAATTGGATAAAGCTACTTAAGTATTGGGATTCAGAGAAAGGGAAAGTAATTAAATTTCTTCCTATTGAGATATCACACATCTTGCTTTCTAATTAGAGTTAATTTTGGTCTAAATGCAAATTACATAATTTTATTTATGACTTTGAATATGAGTGCAGTCACTATCAGCATGTGGTAAAGCAGCAGGGGCCTCCCTAAATCAATTACATAGATTCGGTTCTAACAGTTTTGCGAACAAACAAGCTGACCATGTATGAACCATTCTTATAAATGACCATCATATGTTACAAACATATAATTTTAACTAATTGATTATGCAACTTATCTTGTTCATATTTTCATTTATACTTCTTACATTAATAATATATAGGAAGATGAGCATGGAGAAAAGATGAGCTTATTATCTCTTTGGATAAAAGCTCATACAGGCAAGGATGGAAGTTCTCTTCCAGGCACAGTGACCGAAGATTTTGTGGTAAAAGATCTAAATGTGTTTTAAAGCTTGTCATTTTATGCGGAAATGATGTTCTTTTACTATATTATTATTTGACGTTTTTTATAGGATGATGCAAAAGCTAAAGTTGAATAGTTAAGGTTGATAAACCCTTCTAAGTCCCAACAGGAACTTAAAGATGAAGCCTTTGAGCTGACCATGCATGGTGGAGAGATCCCTGATCGTCCTACAGGTTACGGACTTGGGGTTCGAAAGAGCGACATTTACGGGGTGCATGCTTTGCTAAGGAAGGACGGGTCTAGAAAAATTAAACAAAGGACTGTGGTGTTGGATAGTAATGTGAAAGAAGAAATGTCCGCTTTGCACAAAAAAATAAAGTACTTGAGAAGGAAAATGAAAAGCTAAAAGACCAAGTACAAGAGAATAATATTCTTCTTAAAACCCTTATCGGACATTTTTCTCAAATTGTTGGTGGAGTTAATGGTGGAAAAGGTTCAACAGAACTTCTTAACTGTACCAAATCAGTCTTGAGAGTGACAAACCAATATGTAATTATCTCTTTATTTTGATAAAATTCAAGAACAACAATCATTTTCATATATTGAAACTGTCAATATTCTCTTGTGTTGTCTGCCTTGTTATTGCTGGTGGCTGCTCCTGTTGAGTGTTGTTGTGTTGCCTTTGCTGGCTTGTTTGTTGCTGTACATTGCTGCCAGTTGTTGGTGTTGTGGTGCAAATCTGTGTCTGATGTTCTGCTGGTGTATTGGATGTTGTTGGTTGGCTTTGTAGTTTGGTGGTAAGGGTGCGTTTTTTGCCCTCTTTCTTTAAGTAATAAATTGCTTACTTAACAAAAAAAAAAAAAAAAAAAAGAAGCTGTCAATTTATTTTTATCTTGGACTGCAAAGTGCAGTTTTTCTCGGTTCTTGTTATGAGCTAGAATTGTTACAAAGCATGTGTAAAATAAATTGTTGCTAACTTGTTGTAGCCTATAAATTTGATATTATGAGCCTGTTCCCTATGGAACCCGCGGATCTGATATTTTGTGAGTTATGAGGCGTTGATGCTTTCATATGCTTGTCATTACATTCCTTCAGATAATTTTTTTTACCCCTGTATTTCTTCTAACAATTAAATATTATATACTTATTATTTTTTTTTTGAAGGTTATGAATGCAACAGGAGAACAAAGGAAATTTACTAAAGATGGAAATTAGCCTACTATGCACCTTCATTTGTTTATAGTTAGTTAGTAGTTAACTTATGTAGGCTTCAATCTAACTTTTTAATTTAGTTGGCAGTTGATATATGTAATAATAATAATAATGATATTTTGGACATGGCTAGATTTTTTTTTTTAGCATCCATCAGTCAGTTGATATATGTAATACATTTTGGTTTGTTGTCTTGTTTTGCCGGTTTGGTTTATTTTGGTTTGCTTATTTATGTTAGGTTGTTTGGCTTATTGGTGTTTGTAATTTTTTTCTGCTTTGCAGCCCTCTTGGTAATGCAATATTATTTACCAAAAAAAAAATTTATTTAAATTTTATAAAAAAAAAACAATCAAAAAAAGTCTAGACGCTTTTTCTTGTCAAGATATTTTGCTTTAATCAGTTTCAAAATTTTCCGCCACTATTTTTGTGTGCACATCAAAAAGCGTCTCAATTTATTGAGACTGAAAACAGCGTCAACAATATAGACGGGAAAAAGCGTCTAGAAATTTGGTGGTGGCGCTTGAATACGGATATTTTCGACGGTTAGTATATTTTAATAGACATAAATAAGCGTTGATATTCAAGACGCTTAAAAGCGTCACAAAATATTGGGACATAAAAGGGCGTCGAGATTTGTGACACGAAAAAGCGTCGCAAAATTCTCGACTCACTTTTTCTCGACGCTTTATAAAAGCGTCAAGAAAAAAAATAGCGACGCTTTTCAATGTCGTAAATAATGGAAAAAAGCGTCTCAAAAGGACGGGATTTGTAGTAGTGAGTGCAAGTGTTCCTTCAATCTCTAAAAGGCCGCCTCAGCATCCGCCCCCCATTCAAACATAGTCTTCTTTTTTATGGCTTGGAAGAAATAGAGGCACTTGTCGCCTGACCGACCGAGGAATCTCCCCAATGCCGCCAGACAACCTATCAACTTTTGAACTTCTTTTACAGTGAAGGGCGACTGCATGTCTATGACCGCCTGTATTTTTTTTGGGTTTGCCTCTATCCCCCTTTGATTAATCAGAAATCCGAGAAACTTCCCAGACTCAACACCAAAAACACACTTCTTGGGATTGAGCATGACCTGGTGCTGCCTGAGTGTGGCAAATGTTTCTCAGAGGTCAGCAAGATGATCCGCCTGTAGTTTGTATTTGACTATCATGTCATCAATGTACGCCTCTACATTACTCCCAATTTGATTAATGAAGATGTATTAATCATTCATTGGAAAGTAGTAGGCGCATTTTCCAAACCAAACGACATCACAATATAGCAGAATAACCCTTGATCAGTGACCAATGCCGTCTTCTCTTGATCTTTCTTCCACAGGGGTATCTGATGGAAACCTGAATAGGCGTCCATGAAACTCATCAAGGCATGGCCGGCTGTAAAATCGACCAAACAGTCAATCTTTGGTAGAGGATAACTGTCCTTGGGACATGCCTTGTTTAAATCTGTGTAGTCAACACACAAGCTCCAGGTACCATTCGGCTTCTTGACAAGCACAACATTAGCAACCCAATCTGGGAAGTAACATTGCCGAATGAACCCAGCATCCAGCAACTGTTTTACCTCGGCGGCTTCCGCCTAACTTCTTTCTTCACCATGGCTCCTTTTCTTTTGCCTAACCGGCTTCTTTATGGGATCCATAGAAAGTTTATGAATAGCAAGATCCGGACTTATGCCTGGCATCTCTTCTACTTCAAAGGCAAAAATGTCTTTGAATTCTTGTAACAAATTGTGCAAGTCTGCACCCAAGTTTGCTAAAGCAGTCGTCCCAACCTTAACAATTCACTCTGGCCGTGTGTCGTCCAGAGCAATATCAATGTGTTCACCAGCTGGCTGGGGATGGAGTTCATCTGATCGTTCCCCGGTCAGTGATTGCTATTGTTTTTCTTTTTTAATGGCCACCAACTAGTCGGCCTTTCTCTTTTTGTCGGCTGCTATTAGAGCAGGCGCAACATCCTTGATTTCGTTAAGGTCTTTTGGTTCATTGCTCTGGCCGAATGCGGCCACCGTAGGCTTGACGTCTGAGAGGTAGCACTCTCTAGCCGTCTTCTAATTTCCGCTTAAGGAGCCAACAGACTCATCATCCTTCTCAAACTTAAGGAGCATAAGGGATGGGATAATAACAACTTTTGATTCATTTAGAGTGGGACGACCCAATATCAAGTTATAGGCCGTCAGCTCTTCAACGACCAAGAACCGGACTACCATGTGGCGTCCTTCTACCTTCTCCCCTAGCTAGATAGGTAGATCTATCCGGCCTACCGGATGTACAACTCCACCCCCAAATCCAACTAAGGGGTGAGACACCTTGTGCATGATGCCTGGCTTGTACTTTAATTTTGCCAGACACTTGTGGCTGATGAGATCAGACGAACTGCCGGTGCCAATGAGGATTCAGCCTACCTTCTGGTTGACCACTTTGCATTCGATGACAATGGGGTCATCATGCGGCCTCCTAACCTTGCCCCTATCTTTCTCAGTGATGATAACTAAAGGGAAAGTGTCCTTGGATGCCTGCCCCTCATCAACTGAGCTGACATGCAGCCGCCTGATGTAGTCCTTGAATTGGTACCCTGGATGGTTGGGCCGCCTCCAGCAAAGTCGCCTGCTATTGTATAGATCGGTTCTTCATCAATGTCCGAACTATTAGCAAGTTGAGGCTTCTTTTTGGACGACTGCCCATGGTTAGTTTGTAGAGTAACCTTGGACCTCATAATATAAGACTTAAGCACTCCTTTGTCAGCCAGACTGTCCAACAGCTGCTTGAGACTATAGCAGTCGTTGGTGTCATGGTCAATGTCCTCATGGAAATGACAATACTTGTGTTTGTTCTGATTTTTAGTGGAACCTTTCATTGCAGCCGGCTTCTCAATGGTCACCCGGTCTTTGATCTCCATGAGGATAGAGTAACAGTCTTTGTTAAACTCGTACTTTTGGACGTACGGTTTACTTTCTTTGTTTCTCTTCTGGGACGGCTGTTCAGAGTTATCAGCCACCCAGACCTCTTTTCTCTTCTTGCTCTCTTCTTTTTTAGCCGGCTAAGCAGGCCGACTCTCTTTTTTGTCAGACTTCTTAGGGTTCGACTGCTTACTGATATTGCAGAGTTCGGTCGCTTGTATATAGGCGTCCGCCTCCATCAGTGCTTCTTAGAGAGTTGCAACCCTCTTTCTGACTAGATCGAACTTAAAGGTCGATCCGTCTTTTCGACCTTTGAAGAAGTCTATATAGACCACTTCATCAGAAAACCCTTGAATCTGAATCCTCATCAGATTGAACCGCCTGATATATAACCGTAGCCCTTCTCTATATGCCTGATGTATTGCTCCCAAGTCAAGACTTGTTTTCTTAGCAGGGATGTTCATAGAGAAGTTGGATGCAAACAAGTACACAAGCGTCTTGAAGCTGTTGATGCATCCGGCTGGCAATTTGCCGAACCATCGTTGGGCGACGCCCTTCAGTGTGGCCAGGAAGCATCGACACCATGTGGCATCATCCAACCCTTGTAAATACATAAGGTTGGTGTATGCCATAAGATGATCTTCTGGGTTGGTGGTACCATCATAGGCATCCACCAGAACATTCTTAACCTTGGCCGGTTGTGCAGCCTCGCTTATTTCCCTGGAGAATGCAGAAGGTTGTTCCCCAAGTTTTAGCAGACGGAGCTACCAGTCCAAGGGCTGGACATTTTGTGCCGCCTGCCCCCCAAAGAGGGCCAACTGCATGTAAAGTTGCCCATACGACATGTATGGCTGCTAAGGCACATACTGAGACGAATGGATTATCTGAGGGATAGAGTGGACGGACAGGCCGCTTGACTGACCCTCTCGGTTTGACTGCGAATACCTCATTGAGGTATTCTATAAGCTGTCTGGATAACTCGACGTTGAAGCCGACTCAGACAACTGTTGACTCTTCTTCTGCTGAATTAACATCCGGGCATCAGAATAAGTTTTCCTTTTGTCATCCGGCTGGACGTGCCGAATGGCCTTCCTCGTCCCTGTCTCAGGAAATCAGATCTTTGTAAGATCGATCAAGGGCCGCTTCCCCTCCTTTGATATAGGATGCAGAGTGGTTTCTTGGTCCTTGACAGCCTTGTTCCTCCCAGAATAGGAAGGCTTTTTGTCCGACTACTCCTTGTTAGAGCCAACCGACTTTTTATCGATGAGGTCCTTTATCTCCCCTTTGAAACTTGTCGTGAATCTCATGAGTTCGTCTCGGGTGATTGGGGCTGTGCCTTCGGCCACCTGGTTTTGTCCAGTCGGCTGTTTAGTTGGATCACTTGGACCAGCTTGATCATTTCCCCGTTCCTTTATTTCCAAAGGACGGGTGCGCTTGGTACTGAGTGAACCATCAGCAACTACATAGGTGTCAACATCAAAGTCGTCACCGCTGTCCTGGTCTGAGTAGACCTGGACTTTGGCCGAGGGCCGCTTCTCATTAGGAGGTGGTACAGACTCATGTGAAGCCATCTCAAAAGTACTCTCCCCACAGACGTGCCAAATGTTTCGGGGTTTTCTGTGTCCTTCGAGAGAGTTACAATTGCAAGACTGGATTCCGGGCACTTGTACCTGCAAAACAATAGAGACCCCGGTTGGTGGGAGTTCCGCCTCCGGCGATCAAGTTAGAACGTGTTCAGATGTAAAAAGTGCGGAATGTAGATGGGATCAGCTTCCTCTTAGGAGAGAAATGATCATCCGGCTATAGCAAACAACCTCAGTGTTGACTCTCAAGCGTATTCAATTCTGCAATTAATGCTCTCTTTAAATGTTTGTGAATTGTTGTTCCCCAGGTGGGAACATCTACCTTTTATAGGGTCTCGAAGTATGCGCCCAGTCTTAGGTTACGAAAACCTAGGACTAATTGGGCTGCCTAGGAGTTTGGGCCTTGAAGGTAGCCATTCCTAGTTGGATATCTGTCTGCCACGTGTCATGCCCTGGTTGGTCCACTTTGGACTCTTCACTGATTGACACGTGGCGGACTTTGGTTGGTCCACGTGGATGACACGTGGAGGGTCTTGATTGTTCTACGTGGCGGGGTAATAATCCCCTAATCAGGTTTATATACAGGATAGAAAAAATTTTGAATTTAAAGTGGTGATAAAATTTTATCATTAGATATGATAAACTTTAATACGATAATTTTTTTAATGTAGCATTTAATCTTTTAATGGGATAAATTATATAGTTTTTTTTTTTTTTTTTTTTTTTTTGCAAGATAAAAGAAATGATATTTGTTATTTTATATTATTTTTTTTATTTAATCCAAAGTTCAGTTAACTTGGAAAAAAAAACTCCTATATATATACGGTTTTTTTTTTATATATATCATTATGTATAATTTTTTTAAAATTAATTTAAATTTATATATACGGTTTTTTTTTATATATCATTTTGTATAATTTTTTTATATATAATTTAAATTTTAATATCTAAAGATTATCTTTTAGCTGTTAAAAAAAGATAATTTTTTGGTTTTTTTAAAATATTTTAAATCATAAATCACTATTCGTTTTTATTAACTATTTGGAAAAATTCTTAAATCTCATCCATCACTTTTGCTTAGGTGGCGAGTGAATTTTTTAATTCTAAAATATTTTATAAATCTAATTTTTAATTAGTCGAAATAATGCCTTTGCTTATGTGGCGCGCCGAATGCTCTCGAAAAATTTCTACTTTATTTATATAATATAATATACTCCATCCGTTCCTGAAAGTTCGACTCACTTTGCATTTTCATGGTTTCCAATGAACATCTTTGACCATTAGTAACTTCGGCTATGTATAAATAATTTTTGTAAAAAGTTGATATTTGAAAAATTTATCAGTAGGGGAATCTAATAGGACCAAACTTGTTAATTTATTTTGATTGTATAAATCATAAATGTGGTCAAAGTTATTTTATTTTGACCACATTAATAGTAAGTGAGTCGAATTTTCAGAAATGGAGGTAGTGTATTAAATTTAAATCCTTATTTTTATGTATTCCCCTTAAACTTGTGATATTAGGTATGCTATTTGCAAGAAGTGGCTTGAGTTGTTCATATCAGATGATATGAACTATTGGAAATCAATTGAAAGTAGTTATCACAATTTTGAAATTTTAAATTCACCATATTTTTTTAAAATATAAAAACATCAAGTGGTTTGTAATCTTTTGAGATTTAGATTTTGAGATTTGTAATATTCTTGTTTGAACAATTATCAATTGATCAACTTGTCACAATTCAAGCTTTTAGTTTCACCATGCTCTAATGATTTGAAATTTTTTTTGGTACTAAATGGGGTGTGATACACAAAAACGACCCAATCAAATAACGAGTTAAGTTAGTGTTACCCGTTTAGTAAACATGTTGTGTTCGGTGATTCTAACTCGATTATTACATGGGCCGTATTCGTATTTAGTGATTTCCAATCCATTAATATGATATACATGTAACGAATACAAGACAACACAACTTGTTTGCCACCTCTATTAGTACATCATACGGAGTATGATACTTTATATATATACAAATGTGAGATTTGAGAGTAACATTAGAACTCCAATAAAATATTGGAGTATGTTCCGTATAATACACAAATGATACCATTGAAATAAAAAATTTCACGTAAAAAAAGCACTAAAAAATGCTATTCAAAAGCTAATGTCGAACACATATTTAGACTTAGACGGGGTATGAAATAGGATTTTTTACGAAACTAAGCGTTATTAGTAAACTATTTACGAATATAGACGCGTGGCCAAACTATTTACGAAATTGAGCTTCTGAGGTAAAACGCTGCCTCGGTCAGCGTTTTTCCTCATTTTTATTTATTTAATTTGTTTTGAATTATGTATTTTGTGAAATAAAAAATAAAAAATAAAAAAAAAAACTGAATTACACAAAAACGCTGTCTCAGTCAGCGTTTTTGTGTTAGGCTATAACAGGCCTTAAAACGCTGACTCAGGCAGCGTTTCATTAATATGAAAACACGCTGCCTCAGTCAGCGGTTTTTCTTGGTATATTCTTCCAGGCAGACGCAACGTATTCACTCTTCCTCAAAACTAAAAACTCAAACTCTCTCTTCCACAAAGCTCTGTCGTTGCCGTCGCTGCCGCTGCCGCCGCCGCCTGCCACTGTCGCTGCCGCCTACTGCCTGCTGCCGCCGCGCCTCTCCTCTTCTTTATAATCACATTTTTGGTACTTCTCACTTATTTGTTTTTAAAATTTTAAAACCTAGGTTAGTTTGATAATTATATAGTACATTGTTTTAATTTGATAATGTTGTTGATTATTCTAAGTTAGTTTGATGTAAATTGATAATTATGTTGATAATTCTAAGTTAGTTTGTTGTAATTTGATAATAGTTTAGTATAAAAGCCCTAAATTGATGTTAGTTTAGTAAGAAAGTTTATGATGAAATTGTGGGAATGTTTGGTAAAAATGTTGAAAATGTTGATGAAATTGTTGATGAAATTGTTGTTTTAATTTGATAAAATAGCCTACATTGTCGTTTAATTACGAAAATTATGTTATGTAGAATACGTTGGTTGTTAGTGTGAATATGTTCGTTGTGTACTTTGTTTTGGTTGTTATGTGAATATGGTTAATTATGTTTGTAGTGTGAATTTCTTGGTTGTTATTGTGCGAATTGGTGGAGATTCATGCAATTAAGATGTGTTTTTGGTTGTTGTATAGAATATGGCTGCACAAAACGCAGCTTTGTTATGCCGATGGGGGGGGTGAATTTGTGTCTGATGGACCGAATGTCCAGTATAGTGGTGGAAATATGGAACCATTGCCACTTGGACCAGACATGACTTTCAACGATCTGATGAACGAGGTTCATAGCATTATTGTCTTAAACCGAATGAATATACAACTTAACATTCAAATGAGGTTTGAGACTAATAATGCGGTTCAAGTGTTACCTTGTTCTAACGATAGACATTTGAAAGCTTTGAGGAGCGCTGTTTTAATGAGGGGTTATCCACATGAGATATATGTAGAAATAGTGTCTGCGTGTACGCAACAAAGTACTCGACCAGATCAACAAGCTACCTATTTTTCCGGTTACACAGAGTCCTTCTGAATGCCCTCACAAGACATTCCATCATCTGAATATGGGATGGGGTCCTTCAGCAGACTGCTTCATGACGATCGGTTCCAGATGCCGTTGAGTTCTCATATAGCTTCACCTGTATATGGTGGAACATCCACGACAATGTTTGGCCAATCTGGGCCTTCGACATCGAACACAGTTATATCTTCTCCCATGCAACTCCAAAGTTATTCACCTACGCAGCATGATGATCATACATCACCGTCTCAACCATTGGTGAATCATCTTGAAAATCTACAACATATGGTGAATAACGAGTTGTCTCAGTATGATGCGCTCCGGGAAACAAATGATGAGGCTGAGAGCGAAGAGGAGGAACCAATTCTGGATAACATGGATGTTGATTCTACAGACATGGAAGGTGGGGAGGCCATGGTTAGAACTCCTATTCCTTGGTTAAGTCAAGTAAATGAGAATTATGAGGTTGATCAATATTGGGCCGAATCAGGTAGTCATACAACATTTGTGATCCGGGGGGAGTTTGAGAAGGGTATGTTCTTTGAATCTAAGAAACTGCTTCAGGAAATGGTGAAGAAGTATTCTATACAAAGGAACCAATTCTACACCACAGTGACCTCGAATGAGAAGGTCCTTCATCTGCGGTGCAAGAAGAATTGTGGTTGGTCGCTACGAGGCACCAAAAAAAGTGAGCACTCAGATACCTTTACCATAGTCACATACAAAGGCCCGCACCGGGACACCTGTGTCACTGAAGTGTTATCTACAGATCATGCACACTTGGATTCATCCTTAATTTTCGATTTTGTGAAGTCTTTTGTGCAGAAAGATCCATGCTTGAAATTTGAATTTATACTGGAACTCATATCCAAGTATTTTCAGTTCGACGTTACTTATTGAAGAGCATGGTATGCTAGGGAGAAAGCCATAGCTGAAGTATTTGGAGATTGGGAGAGTTCTTATGGCCGACTTCCGCACTTCATGGAAGCACTCAAACAGTCAAACCCGGGAATCGTTGTTGTATGGAAACACAAAGCTCTGGTAGACGATGTTTATTACAGCAACATGGAAGTGTTTGAACGAGTATTTTGGACCTTCGGCCCTTGTGTTGAAGGTTTTAAACATTGTATGTCTGTCATCTGTATCGATGGGACGCATTTGTACGGGAAATTTAAAGGAACATTGTTGGTTGCTACAGGTGTGGATGCAAACTTCCAAGTATTTCCGCTTGCATTTGCGTTAGTCGAAGGGGAAAACATTTCCAGCTGGTCTTGGTTTCTGGGCTGCATTCGGGTTCATGTCACTCAACGGGATGGCCTCTGTGTTATATCTGATCGACATGCTGGGATCATTGCAGTAATGAATGACCCTAACGTTGGATTCACCGAGCCGCGAGCCTATCACAGGTTTTATGTTCGGCACTTGGCTTCTAACTTGAAGACTCACGTGCGAAGAAACGACATGAGAGATATGTTCAAGGTTGCTGCGTACCAAAGGCAGGAAAGAAAACTGGTAGCTGATATGAGTTTGATCGGTCAGGCGTGTACCAAGGCCATACAATATATTGTCCAAGTGCCCTTGCCTATGTGGTCTTTGTTTCACGATGTTGGTCGCAGATATGGGATATGTACTACGAACTTCTCAGAAACATTTAACAATGTGTTGAAGGGTGCTCGATTTCTACCTATCATGTCCCTTGTGGAATTTACATTCCACAGAGTCAATAAGTATTTCACTGATAGAAGGGAATTATCTCAGACTAGATCTGAACAGGGACTTGCATACTCCCCCAAAGTCACATCCATTATGGAGAAAAACATTGCAAAGGCTAGATATCACAAAGTGGAAGCGTATAACCGTCGACTGCATATATATCAAGTTGAAACAAAGAGGGGAGATAGAATTGGTAGAAAAGGAGGCCATAGACATACTGTTAACTTTCAGTTAAGAACGTGCACATGCAATAAACCACGGATCTTCCACCTCCCATGTTCTCATGTTCTAGCAGTTTGTGTGAAGTATTCGATATCAGAGCGGCCATGGGTGGACCGGGTACTGCAATCAGAGGCCTACGCAAACACATACGCTCCCCAATTCAGCCAGGACCGGACGATATTAGGGGCGACGGATTGAGGACCGGCTGGATACGCGACACTTTTCGTGTGTTGCCTGATGGTGCTGATGAGGCCACTATTGCGAGACATGATCGAGCGTACCTTTTTCTGCTCATCTCGGGTGTGTTGTTCGGTGGCAAGAGTGGCAGCCATTTACAGATCATTTACCTGCAGCTGGTAGACCACGACTGGGAGCATATTCGTGGCTACAGCTGGGGCAGTGCTTGTCTGGCGATGTTGTATCGCCATCTGTGTAGAGCATCCCGCCGGGGTTCTCGTGAGATCAGCGGACCGTTATTTTTGCTTCAGGTAACCTACCTATCTGTTAACAATTTAATTCAGAAAGTTCTTACTTAGTTTACAATTAACCTAGTTTTGTGTGTTTGATGTCCAGTATTGGTCTTGGGAGCACATCCATGTAGGCAGGCCAGGTAGGCCTGCTATACATCGTCAGGGGCAGCAGGATCAGGACCAGCAGTATGAGCGGTACATTCCTCCACCACGGCCTTCCGCTGACGAGGCGTACGCTTGCAGATGGGCGGTCCCCAAGCTGACATATGCGCATGCGGCGAGGGGCCTGCCGTACTACCGAGACGCCCTTGATCGACTGACCGAGGATCAGGTGAAATCTTTAATTTGTTTATGAAATTGTTATTTATTATGTATACTCTTAACATATTTAATATGCACTAACCTGTTTATTATGTTACTTTTTATGTGTTATCGCAGATGACACGGGACCCATATGAAGCTGATTTAGTTGCTGCCATGCCTCCACATCTGCTAGATCATCAGGCGCAGTGGCGTTCTAGGGTCCCCCTGATCTGTTTTGAGGTCGTCGTGGGTCACCTACCAGATCGAGTCATGCGACAGTTTGGACTACGACAGACTGTCCCCCAGCAGTGTGACACTAGTGCCCGGCTGCACCGCATTGACCGTCGGGGAAAGAGCGACAGGAACTGGCGGACGGAGCATGCCCAGTACATTGACTTGTGGCATCGACGGTTGGAGTTCGTCGTCACTGGTGACCCCATCCACGGCGTTATGGATCCATACGATCCATACATGGAGTGGTACATGCGGATTACACGACGTTTCATCAACCCCAGCTACACACCGCCATCCGCACATTACCATCCATCCTTTGACGTGATCAGGGGATATGTAAGTGTATTTGATTAACTTATTTTTATCAATTTTAAATTTGTATATAATTCAACTAACTCATCCTTAATTACTGCAGGCGTTGGATATGACGGCGATGGTTGACGCACTGTCGGACGTCCTTCCAGGCATACCTGAGCCGCCCAGAGCACAGGTCGAGCGGGTGCGAGATATGGGCATGGCTACCTTGCAGAGATATGGTCACGCCTATCTCGTCCACCCCCGGGACGATCATGGCGGCCACTCTAGTCACTCACAGTTCGAGGCTGGCCAGAGTAGCTGTGGGGGTGATCCTTCGTCATTCACGGGCGCAGAGGAGTACGACATTCGCAGTTCCGCGCCCCTACGTCATCCTGATGACCCATCTTCCAGCCAGCTGACTCCGCCAGTACGCCCGAACCCATTTACCACGGTCCGTCACTACACCCGTCGTCAAAGGCCGAGAGTGGACATACAGGATAGAGAGCCGTTATACCAAATTGATGAGTTAGAATAGGATAGAATTATCTGATTTATTTGCTGTAATGACCTTCTCTAGTTTGTTGTACATAACACTTACATTACATTATTATTTTAATAATTATTTGAATGAATTTATGTCTTGTTTGAATTTCAAATTCCTTATTTGTCCACGTTTGACTCATTTCATTCAAAATAAATTGTGGATGTGGAGGTGGTGGATGTGGAGGAGGATGGGTGGTGGAGGTGGTGGAGGATGTGGAGGAGGAGGGTGGTGGTGGTGGTGGATGTGGAGGAGGAGGAGGGTGGTGGTGGTGGTGGATGTGGAGGAGGAGGGTGGTGGTGGTGGTGATGGTGGTGGAGGATGTGGAGGAGGAGGGTGGTGGAGGATGTGGAGGAGGAGGGTGGTGGTGTTGGTGGATGTGCACTGGCTGCTGTTGGGGGCCTGCTGTTGCTGCCTTCAGCCAGCAGATAAAACGCTGACTGAGGCAGCGTTTTATGCTTAGGTGTAAAACGCTGACTCAGTCAGCGTTTTTCTCTGTTATGTATACAAAAAAAACGTTGACTGAGTCAGCGTTTTACTGTATTTCCAATTTTTTTTTAAAAAATTTGTATTTCACATAATACGAAATTTTATAAAAAAAAATAATAACCAAAAGTAAAACGCTGACCGAGGCAGCGTTTTATGTCAGAAACTCAGTTTTGTAAATAGTTTGACCACGCGTCTAGATTGGTAAATAGTTTACTAATAAGGCTTACTTTCGTAAAAAATCCTATGAAATATGGAGTAATGGGATTATGGATATAGAATATGTGTCACTTCCAGCAAGGACCCATCATAAAGTCAAAAAAAGAAGACAATAATTACAACTACTAAACCACACACAAGACACAAGTCACACAACAAATCTGAAACTCAATATACTCGTTTTTAATACGGAGTATGCTTTTACCAAATGTGTTCTTCAAAATGAAATTACGAGTAAACAAACAAATCAAACCGCATCCCAAAAAAATAAAACAAACTCAAATTTCTAATCAAAATTTCTGAAATTAGCGCAAAACACAAATTAAGCGGTAGCACCGCTTCCTACAAAGCAGCAAATTATTACCAGTGTAAATAAATACACCATTATAAATGGCGATTACATTTCAATTTCAATCAGATATGCGTTTCTCTCTCCAATTCTCCTCATTCTTCCGCCGCCTTTCGCCGCCGTTTACCGCCGATTATCGCCGCCGGCTATCACCGGCTACTGCCGGTAATCATCACCGTCTTTCGCTGCGGTTGACTGTTAAAGCTTTCTCAAACGACGCCGTTGAGAAGGTTGTTGATAAACCCTCGATTTGTACTGCTGATGAGCTTCATTATGTTCATGTTGCTAATTCTGATTGGCGTCTTGCTCTTTGGCGTTATCATCCTAATCCTCAGGTTTAACTTTTTTTTTTTTTTGGTTTCTTTTTTTTGTTCAAATTTGAGATTTATTTTAATTAGGGTTTTGATTGTGATTTTTGGGTGTTTGATTTTGGTGAATGTGCAGGCTACTGCAAGGAATCATCCTCTTTTGTTATTGTCTGGTGTTGGGACCAATGCTATTGGCTATGATCTATCTCCCGAGGTACTTGGATTTTCATGTTTTTCTTTTTTTAGGTTTTTATTGTTATTTTATGATTTGGTTTATCAATGTCGTTGGAATTTAAGTGTTTAATTGATCAATGTTTTAATTAGTGCTGCGAATTGACAGAGTAATTGGTGCAACTTATTATGTTATTAGTTGTTGATAGGATTGTGAAATATAACAATGATTGAGGTGTTGAGTTGTCCTGATTATTGGTAAGTTATCTGGAAATTTTTGGGTATTCCGTGTATGAGTTGTCGCTGGTGATAATATTGTTAGTGTATCGTGGGGTTTTTCTTTTATACTTCGTAATATATAGTGGTAATGACTAATGAATTGTTTTTTTAATTAACTTTTTTTAAGTTAGTGTTTAGCAGCTCCAAGTGAAGTGCTAGAAATGGAATTTTGAGTTGGTCCATGCCATTTATGGAAAGTGAAGTGATATGTGTGTCAAATACATAGGGATGACTCATAAGGAAAATGTGTCTAAGTAAAGTAAGAGATTCTATGAGTGATGAGCATGGATGTGTTCAAAATTATACATGTATTCAATTCAATTAAACATTGTAGCATTACAAGACTTTATATAGGCATGTACATCATAACTACTAATTAAAATTAAGGAAACATAAACCGATTTAGTGGGTAAACATGGATCCACAAAGCTACTATATTAAGTCAACTTATGATAATAGGCCTTCTTACTTTAACAAACTACCAATACACTACGCTGCTCCGTAGAGCTTGGCACTACTTCGAATCAGAAATTGCTATAAGAAGAAAGTAGTAATTTTTGCATTTTAAATTTCTGCTATAATTTCATAATTTTGCTTTCTTTTTCCCAACATGATGGGCTAGATTTATTCTTCTTGCTTGGGTCATATCCCTGGTTAAAAAGGATTGTCTAGGACATTTTCCTAGCCTCAAATTTAAATGAGGAAGTATTTGGGACTTAGTTTGAGCTAAGCTTGTTATCTTAAAGTTGGTGAAGTTATTTGGCATTCATCGACAGGGCTAGGTATTATATGAAATACTAAATAATTTTTATATTCTTCATTTTGCCAAAATGTCTATAGTCTCTTTTCAGTTTTCCTTGAACAAATGTCATTTTGTTCTTAAGCTTCTGACCCTGTTATCTTATTAATCTACAGCGGTGCATTCTCATTGAAAACCAAAGAGTAATTTATTTGATTTTTTGCTTTTCTTCTAATTTATTACAACCTTAAGTTAAAAGAGAGTCAGTGACTCTGTCTCTAGCTTGTAACCTTCTACTTATTGAAACTAGTTTAATTCTTTGACTAATTTCACTTCCTTTAAATCATTTGAGAGGTTAGCTTTCTGGCTGGTCTCTATATTGCTTGCCTTGTAGTCTCTAGATTAACACCATATGCACCAATTGAAAGTGGATTCTGTGAAGAATGTACTGTGAAGGTATTAATATATCCCCTTCATATATGCATGGTGTGAAGTATCTAAGCTGTCCATATTAAAAAAAGCTATGATGCATCAAGATAGACTTAATTTCATTGTATTTCTGTGTTTACTTGGTTTTTATGCTTTACATAAGGACTTATTTAGTCTACATAAGCTCTACACAAATAACTTTTGGCATTTAAGTGGGGGGTAACCTTAAAGCAATTTTATAAAAAAAATATCTTAAAAGTTAAAACTGTTGTTTTTATCCCCACAGTAACACCACAGCCATTTTCTGTCCCCTCTTGATAACATTTGCGGTGAATATCAAATATGGTTGTCCTTTATAAGCATTATGGCACTCCGATTTTGATAGGGTTCAGGTTAACATGATCCAAATCAAGAATTGGGGCATAGGCGTTTAGGTTAATGTATCCATAGTCAAGAATGCCTTAATGTGAACTGGGAGTGCCATAAAAGGAGTAAAACATTGGAGTTTTGCTGCAAATATGGCTGGGATAGAATGGAATGGAAAGGTGGCCGTAGGGCAGTAAGGGGCACTTTTATGTTTTTCCCTTCTCTCTTAAGGGTGTTAAGGAGGATAATATTCATTAGTAATATGTATATATTATTGTTCATTCATATGCTAGCTTAGAGAGTTCTATGTCATTTTCTTTTGCATGATTAAAACGTCAGTCTTGTTTTTGAAATTCTGCTTTAATTTATAGAGCCTACTTTTCTTGGGATCATGTTGTTAAATAAAGGCTTGTTAATTGGCAAGTGAATAAGATGGGATATGGTCTCTGGTGGTCTTAAAACTATTTAGGTGGCTTTGTTTTTATTTTATCTTTTATGATTATTTTTTTGTGGCAGTCTTCATTTGCTCGCTACATGTCTGGACAAGGATTTGATACATGGATTCTGGAAGTTAGAGGGGCTGGATTGAGCATGCCTGCTACACACTCTAAAGATGTTGAACAGTCGGCCCATGAAATTTCTAGTAAGATGGAGTCAGCAGCTGAAAAGGCAAAAGAAGCTGCGGCTCACTCAAGGCAGTCCACAGCTGTTGAGGATGGGCAGTAGCTGATGCAGACGTCCCAGTTAATAATGGAGCTCCATTGACAGTTGCGACAATGTGGGATGAATCAGAACTTGTTACAAAATTGACAGAAACATTCATGCATTTGTCTCAGAGGCTCTCTGGCTTTCTTAGTGAAGGTCAATCAAAAGTTATGTCTGCAAGACTATTTGATCAACTTCAGAAACTCTTGGAAGATTCTTATTTACTTGAGCACTTCAATGACATAAAGGAAAAGCTTTCGAGCTTGTTAGAAACTAGTGACAACTCTTCTGTAGCTAATCAAGTATCAGATCTAAGCCAAAGGCTAGTGAATATCTTTGAAGAAAGCCAACGCTCAGTCTCGCCTCCACTCTTTGATTTGCAGACCCGTTTCTTCACAACCATAGAAGAATTTCAGAAACAGCTTGATGTGATGGTGAAGTATGATTGGGATTTTGATCATTATTTGGAGGAGGATATTCCTGCTGTGGTGAGGTGACCTTTCTTCTTAATATTTGGTTAAAAACAGATTCTATATATTTAATAGTTTTAACTTTTGTTAATCCTACTTTCATCTGATTTCTGATCTTCTTCAACTCTCCCTCACCCTTCATGCTATGACAATGATAAAAATCTTTTTATATGTGAGCTAACATGATATATGTATGATCTCTCATTCCAAAAATTTATGCCTGTAATTAGCTTCATGCTCCTTCTAATATTGTACTCTCACACTTTGTGTCTTGGTGATGCAGATGGATTATATAAGATCTCAAAGCAAACCCAAGGATGATAAATTGTTTGCCATTGGACACTCAATGGGTGGTATACTGTTGTATGGGATGCTGTCCAAATATGGTAAGTTATGGCATTTTGTAGTACATGTTTTGTGACTATTGATTACTTGGTTTCACATCTTGAAGTCTATTTTACTGCATGAAAGTGTCAGAGTTTGAGTTAAGTACCTTACAAAAATCTAAAGACAGGAATCAAGGGGGAACCGAGGGAGAGATCTATTGGCAAGAACAAAGAAAAGAAAGTAAATTTTAGAGAAATCATAACAGTAAGAATGAGATTGAGATATGTGAATACTTTTCATGCTTTTTTCGTGATTTTGCCAGATTGCATTTCTGAATTTAACCAGAGACAACACTTACAGAATTGTGAAATCTGTAAAACATTGATCAAGTAGTTACTACTCAGTACTACAATACCTTGCCAAAATCGAAAATCATAACTTTGTGGCTTTAGCTCACCCAAACTTCAATCTATTTTTGGAAATTTCTTAAACTAAAAGCCATGAAGTTGGTTTTGACACCAAAATTTTGTTGTGCAATGGGTCCCAAGAGCTTTTCTTGTAAATTTGACTCAAAATCTTCATTTATAAAGATGGTGTTTCAGGGATTGTTTTTGGGTTAAGTGGAAATACTAAGAGAGAAGAAAGGGTCTCCCATAATGAGATAAAGATAAGCACAGAGCACCAAACCACGATTTATTTGCCAAAAAGCAAGTAGACAGAAGGCCCTTGAAATATTAAAAATTAAGAATTAACCTCCATTAAAGCATGCTTAAGTAAATAAGAATTTACCTCCATTTTCTAAAATGTGTTATCAGTAAACATTAAGTTGCATAAATGAGGAGTCTTGTGAAATTTTAAACAAAGTCATAAAAACGAGAGCAGTCTCCTCTTATCAATCCTCAACTTCAACCGAAGCTAATGATTCTCTTTCATCTTTACACTTTTATAGGGTGGTTTTCCAATGATTCCTTAAGCTTAAGCAACCCTTGATTACATTTAGGCCTTTAAGCTTTAAAGAAAGGATATAGCTGTATGATTACTTGGAAATATTCTTGTGCAACACATGGCTGTGCTGGGTGCATCACTTAATTTGTTGTACTGCAACAATTGTGGGGCTGCGGGAATGTACAATAGTGCTTAATAAGCCTTGGTGGACTATGTCTGTCATGGACCCAAGTCAACCGTGGATGGTGTATACGAGGCGCAAGAAAGGGCGGCAGCAGCAGCAGCAAGCATAGGGAAGGCATTTCTTTGCAAAGTGACAAAAGCAATTAAGAGGAATTGAGGAAAGAAGGGCAACCATCTTTAGCTATGCTCATTTATGGTTTTTTCTAAATTAGTAAAGTAGTCACATGTACTCTCCCTAAGGTCAGCCTTGACCATTATTAGTATTAGTATTGTAGTATGAACTTGTAGAAGATTATCCAGAAATTTGTGAGGAAACTCTAGGGAGTTGCAACCTAAAGTTGCTAGGAGATTGGCAGCCTCAAGTTGTTACTTGTATCCCCTGTTTTCGTATTAATCAATCGGTTGCTAAGCCTTCCATTTCCTTTGTGTGTTAATTACAACCTAATTAGCTAGTCTATAACATCTTCTGGCCTCAAAAGTACAGTTTTCCTTTGCTACTTTTACTTCCGGTTCTCTCACAAACATTCGTGCTCCTAATCTTTGGCATTTATTGGTAATTCTTGACCTAAGACAAGTCCTAAGAGATCAAAGTGCAAGATAAAGTTTAGTTTAACTCTTGAAGTTGCTCTTGACACCCCATGAATTCTCCATGAGATTATAGTTTTGTTTTTGAGCCTTCCAAATCCAAAATTGGGGTTGGTCATCAAATTTCCTGCACGTGCCTAATTAAAATTGTACTGGTGTAAAGGGTCTATGAGATCAGTTTGTAGCTGGGCACATCCTTTAATGCCAAGTGCACATACATATGCATAATAAGCTGATCTATGAGATCAGTTTGTAGCTGGGCACATCCTTTAAGGTGTTCATTAATAAGCTACAAACACATCCTTTTAAGGACCAGTGCACATACATATGTGTTTAATAAGCTACAAACACATCCTTTAGCTTATTAATGTGTTTAACCTTATTATTATATCATTTTTTATTCTATACTTCAAGGTGGTGTTCCTGCAATTCCTTCTCAAACATACACATCTCTAATTGACCAATCTTCTTTATATGACCCCCCTAAAAACTCATCATTCTAATCCTTAAACTTACACCAGCCTAATACTTATCGATTTTCCCTTTTGACATTAGAGGTACACTATGACTGCAAATTGCTGTAACAATGCCCGTCGTTGCTGTTCTCCTTTTAAGCTATCCTGACTAACTATTAAGAGCTGCATGTTGGTTACTAATTATCACTATTATTACTTTTGGTTAGTCACTATTTGGCCGTTGTTTAAATCAGGATATGAAGGTAGAGATCCTAGATTAGCAGCTGTTGTAACATTGGCGTCTTCACTTGACTACACAACTTCGAAATCAACACTTAAGATGCTCCTACCACTTGTAAGTAGAATACTAGTCAATTCTGCTTTTTTATGGTCCTTTCCTTCTCTTACAAGTGATATAAAATATTTTATTTATTTGTATCTATTGTTTTTTCAGGCAAATCCTGCACAAGTCCTTAATGTCCCTGTTGTTCCACTAGGAGCCATGCTATCAGCTGCTTACCCTTTTACATCAAGTCCTCCATATGTCTTGTCTTGGCTAAATAATTTAATATCAGCGGAGGACATGATGGATCCAGAGTTGCTAAAGAAGCTTGTTTTGAACAATTTCTGTACGCACAAATACCTTTTATTCTTTTGAATGTTGGTTTGTATTTTATTCTGCAGTATGTAATGAGGAAGAATAGTACATGTGGCACTCACAACTCAACATATAACAAACACCTTTTTTTTTCCTCTTTTGCTTGTATTAAGTGTTCATCAACTTTTTTTGTCTAGACTCTGCACTATATGGATTGCTATTCTGTTGATTAGGTGCACATATATTATTAGCCCAACTTTTATAGTTGTTTCTTGTTGAATTCCCATCTGTTTTTTCCCTATCCTTTCCGAAGTTAAAACTGCTTTCTTATTGGAGATGTGGATTGACAACCATTTAATGCTTTATATTTTACTGTTTCTGTGCTTGTATCAAGTGTTAATAATCAACTTCTGTGTGCAATCTAACCTAGTTGGATTGCTTCTATTATACTATTGTTTTTGTTGATGTTCCCATTTATGCTGTTTTTCAAGTCTTTAGAACTGCTATATTTGCGTCTTGTACATTTGTCATTATGTTATAATTGATGTTCAAGCAGCTATACTTGCTAGTGTTCATAAGAATGTCTTTAACTGTAAGCTGAAATTTTGCTTGAATGTCAACTATCAACTCTTCACCATAAATTTTTCCTGAAGTATCTTCTTCTAACTCCATGATAATACCCCCAGGTACTATATCAGCTAAACTTTTACTACAACTAACAACAACTCTTCGAGAGGGTGGACTGCGTGACCGTAGTGGCACCTTCTTCTACAAGGAGCATTTGCCCAAAATTACTACCCCAGTGTTGGCTTTCGCTGGAGATCATGATCTCATTTGCCCACCTGAAGCCGTTTATGGTATTCCTTACTTTTTTTATAATTAATTTCTTAGCATCTTAGTCCGTGTTTAATGTTTGACTTTTAGCTGTTGTGACATCATGACGTTGATTTTGACTATTTATTTATTTTTTTGTTAAAAATCTTGTTAGTTTTGGTTTATAACATAAAATAAAGATGCTCCTGACATCCGTAAGTGAAAATGTTATAATAAGTGACCTCCAAAGTATTGTCCTGTCTTCGCACTTTCTCACTAATACTCCCTCACTAATTTATGTCAATGCTTTATTAATTAAGAGGTGGTCATTGCCATTTAAGAGGTAACATTAACATTGATTAGGTCTTGAGAATACATACATACATACATACTGGTGATGAATGGAGGCTGGTGTAAATGTTGTCTTCGAGATACTGTTACTGCGTGGTAGTTAAGCTAGCTTACTGTGTAATTTTTTTTTGTAAGGACACCGTTAAGGGGTGGGTTTGAGCAGACAAAATAAATAATCTTCTAAGGGTGGTTTATTTTAACTTATTATTAAGTAGCATACTTTGGGGTGGTTTTGGACTGAACTTTCTTTTACTAATTTTGTTTAGATAAGTTGCTTTGTATATTATTAATGATACTCAAACTCGAATACGTGGATCCTTGAAATTGGCTTTATTGTGAATTAAATTTTGTTTTATTATTAAAAACAAGGAAGTCTCCTTACAAGATTACGAATCAATACTCCCTCCGTCCAAAAATAGCAGTCTTATTTACCCAAAATTTGCCCCAAAATAAAAAAGGAAAAATCTCCATTATTGTTTTCTCTTATTGTTCACCTTTAATTAACCAAACCTCAGCACCCTTTTTTATTTTTTTTTAAAATTCAATTTTAGTCAATCAAACCCTACTTGTTAAGTTGTTTTTAGTTCTTTTTTTAAGCATTCAAATTTCACCATCTTGCTTTGTGATATTTACCTTTAATCAACTAGTCCCCAATTTTTTTTTACTATTCACATTGCCTATAATCAATCAAACCCCACTATACTCTTCTTTATTCACCTTCCTAAACACGTGTGCAGTAGGCAAATGTCATTTGGGACACAGGGACTTTGTTGCAGCCCCTTTTAGGAAATTAAAAACCTATGCTCTCCCACCCCTTTAAGTTTTTTCTACTAGATAGCACAAAGAAAGGAATATGTTATTTTATCCAACCAAAACTCAAGAGGAAAAGTGATATAGTTTTAGTTTAGTGATTTTCAATTGTTTGTCCAAGATCTAATTTTGACACTTTTTATGGAACAGAAACTGTGAAGTTTATCCCTGAAAACATGGTTACTTATAAAGTTGTTGGACAGCCCGGAGGTCCACATTATGCGCACTATGATTTGGTTGGAGGAAGACTGGTTAGGATATTCTGACCTTTCTTTTGTAAATTTTTTACTCAATATCGTCGAAAGCCAAGCTTGATACAGTTACCAGCATTTATTTTTATCTTCTTCTGCTTCAGTCTTTTGTGGCTTGCTGTGAGTGTCCCCAACCTCCTCCCCCTTCCACATAAGTTTTTAAAATTTAATGCTTATTCTTGTTTTTGCAGGCTGTAGAAGAAATATATCCTCGTATAATTGAGTTTCTGAGCTGTAATGACTAGAGATTTGGATTAAAAGGACGAGACCCTCTCTCAAAATGAATTTTTTTTTTTTTTTTCTTTTTGTGGCTACAAAGAGCAAAGCAGCTGCATCTCACATCACCAACTCAAGCTATATTCGCGCGGTGCTTAGTTAATTTATGATTTTGCAAATGGAACGCAGAGTAAAGTTGCCCAAGGCAAGCAGCCAAGCATCTCTCCTTTTTACCGAGGATGTCAAGAGTTGCTATCAGGCTGGGTTTGGTCTGCTATCCAAGCTTTCGGTTCCCATACTTTTGGTCAGAATTGTACATGTGTATAAGGTTTTCATATTCTTGACTCCAAAGTTTATAGTTCGTATATAGAATCGAAGATGCTGGTTAAAGGTGTATTGCTGCAGGTTTGTATTATTTTCTTTACAAGCTGTATAGACTTTGTTGTAAAATGTCCCTGTCGTTTTCTTTACGTGGAGTGATGGATTTTGGATGTCATTCTATTTCTCAGTATCAAACCAAAAATTAAGGAAAGCAAGGAGCCAAAACTGAAAAGGAAATCTTAGATCTATATATTTTGGAGTTGATGTTTATATGGTCTTCTTTTTTTATTTATTTGGATAAGATGAGACGTACTGTTTGTGAAATAGATGTGTGTTATCCTGTCTTTATCTTGGGATGCAGATGGTGTGTGATTTTGTTTGTTGGGGGGAGGAGGGAACTCCAATACTTGGTGATAAATTACTTGGTTAAGGCTTATTTTTGAAGAAATTAGCTTTAAATAAATAAACTAGATTGTAAGGTTATATTCTATATATAATTAAATTTAACTTAATAAGCTGAATAGAAATTAATTTTTAAGACTTAACTGAAATTTATGTAATTTGATTAAAGCATATCGTTATAGTGAATTAAACTTGTTGGAACTTTATTGAAACATAGTGAAATTTGTTTTAACTTATCCGAATTTATATAAAAACATACATTGAATAGAATATACGGAGTACCTTTAATTGTTTTTGGTCCGAGCAGCGCTTGGGAAATTCGTGCCGTATGATTATATGAAGGTTTATTGAGTGATGAATGAATAAAGAGATTTCTTTTCCAACATCAGTTATGTTTGTTCTCCAATTATATGCTTAAATGGACTATTGGTGCTACAATCTTTATTTATTTTGTTGATGCTGAAGAGGGATTACAATGGCATTGCACTTAAACATCAAGAGTACTTTTTTAAAAAACATTATAAGAAATCAAGAGTTTTGTTTTTTTAAATACCTCAAATCGTTTTATCATCGTGCCCTTGAGGCTTTGTCCCTGTAATGTTGTAAGACACTAACAGTCTTAACACTATCAAATTAGTCATTTTAGTTTAAGGTTTTCCCTCATATCGAGGAAGAGGTTACCGTGTCAATCACTGTGTCTAGTATTTATATTTTTTGGGTGTAAAGAGAGCTCCCAATAAAAGGCAATAATGTAGACGAGATTTAATCTCTGATGTTAGAGTAGGCAACCACCTAAATTGTTATACTTTGCTTCGCTTATGACTTTGAATTACTTCGTATTATACTGGGCTCCATCCTCCATCCCTAATAATATGGTTTCAACAATAAACATGTAACAAAATCCAACCCTTTTAAAATCCATTCAACATAGGTACAACTACAGACTACTGAGTACAAGTGGTCAACTTTAGCACCAACAAAAAATGTCTCCCTTCAGTTAAACAAATTAAATTCAGAAAGCATCAGAATATTATGGGCATATAGATAAATTTAGTAAATTACAATAATTAAAGTAATTTCCTCATAAATAATGCAAGTCATGCAGCAACAGCAGAAAACCAACAACAGTGTTATCTCAGAGTTTGTTTTGTCATCTTTAGAAATTTACCTTCAGAAAGATAAATTTTTTGTACCAATTTTAGGCTGCAAAATCTAACCATTTCTGTCAAGATTCATTTCTTCCCATCCCTTGTTATTTTCCCCTATTTTTTTTTTATTTTTTTTTATGTTGTTCTGCTTTTTTTCAGAAGATAGATGATCACAAAAATGGGTAACATTTCCAATGTGGGAACAAAATTTCTATGTCGTCTTGGTAGGTTCCCACATTGAGTTAGTACTCTTATCGTATTCTTTGTTACATGTTATGTTTTCGTATATAATGTGTTCGGTATCTGTCTAGTATTACTCATAAAATTCATTGAAACATCAGTAGCTTGATATAAGACTCGAGTGCGGGTAAAAGAGTGTTAAATGGAATCGAACATGGCTGGTTTTCTTTTGAACGCATCAACTCTTGATCTTGGGCTTAGCTTGAATACACTTCACACCCAAGCTTGTCATCATGCTGATCAGAGTATGTGTTCTCACACACTTTATTTTCAATTATGTTTATTTTTGTTACATGGTCTGCACAAATCTAGGCATGTCATTCAATTTGGCTGCTAGATAACCGTTCCAAGATTAATTTTTTTTTTTTGTTGTAATTGGCCTGTGAAGTTGTTTGGAGTAGATCCTTTCTTAGGACAAAAGTACTCCTTCCGTAAATTTTGTTATTCTCATTTACACGACACAAGGTGAGTTTCCCACCAACTACATTTGCTTGAGAGTAGGTGGATTTCCCTTACCTCCCCCCTCTACTCTTAAACGTTGACCTGAAGAGAAAAAAGTGAAAATAATAGAATCATCAAAGCGAGCCTAATGCTTTATCTGAAACTGATGCAGGCAACCAAAGATTGCAAATGGATTCGACAATAGTCCCTGGGGGTTACAATAATGATCCGATGCAGTGGTCGTACCCAAGTTACTTGGTACGCCTCAAAAGTCCTAATTGCTCAGAATCAAACCCTGATAATTCTATTCAAGAACTGGAGGGAGTCCAGAGCAAAGAACGATGGACTTATGTTAAGGTCAACATGGATGGCGTTATCGTAGGCAGGAAAATCTGCCTCGTCGATCATGCTGGCTATGCTGACCTTGCTCTTCAACTAGAGAACATGTTTGGTAAGCTCGCTCACAAATGCATTACTTAACAAACATATGACTAGAATAGGAGAAAATCATGCACAATTTTCTTATCAGTATGGCCTTAATTATGAGTTCATCAGGTGGGTTAACAGCATATGGCTTACGCTTGTTTCAACGTGGATCGGAATTTATGCTCTTCTACAAGGACAGAGAGGAGAAGTGGAGGTCTGCTGGAGATGTTCCATGGAAGTAAGTTTACTTCATTAGCTAAAAGTCATCTAATATTCAAAAATTAACATGAATTCAGTTATTCAGTGTAAAGCTTTAGTGTACTGACCATCATTTCACTATACATTGTGGTTGCAGGGAGTTTGTAGATTGTGCAAAGAGGTTAAGGATATTGCGAAAGAACAAAGTGCTGCTCTCTTAAATCCAAACAATGCCTGTTCTATAACGTAAACGCACGAAACTCGGTTGAGCCTGCTATCAGGACTTAGATATGAGTTAGGATTTAGATTCACTAGCTTTCAAATTGTAATGAACTCAAGTAAAATAGCTTTTGATCAAGATTACATTACCCCACTTTATTATTCCTTACTAATGTCATCATTAAATACCGATATTTTTAGTGAACTGCTAAATGACTACTGTACTCCATTAATATATCTATCTTTTGATCAAGATTACATTACCCCACTTTATTATTCCTTACTAATGTCATCATTAAATCTTCTTAATTGAGATAATGTTGATTATATATGGACTATGGTGTGAGGTCAGTGAGGCCTGTGAATAATTTATTTCACAACAAATTCTTGATTATAATATGACTTATTATCCTCAATAATGTCATCATTAGTTAAATCTTCTTGCAACGCCTTTCATAATTTTTGGGTTATCAAGATTGTATTGTGTATGGCACAAACAGCGCGTCTTGTGTGCGGCTGACCACATCATGTAACCGTTTGTATAAGAGCAAATAATCCTTACAACATTGATTAAGTAACCCTATAACACTGACAAAGTAACCCCTATAACTCTAATGAAATAACCCTTGAAAACTGATCGGGTAACCCTATAACACTCACAAAGTAATAATCCCCACATAAGAATTTGTGTGGCACAAATTATATTGGTACAATGTCTTAACGGAGAGGATGTGTACGCATCCCTACCTTTTAAAAAAAATTAAGAAGCTCTTATGAATAGTGTTTGGACAATTATATCATCTAAAAGGTCTTTTTAATTATTTGTCCCCATTAATGTTAATTGCCCTTTTTTTTTTTAACTCTTAAAATAGTGTGCGGATTTTCATACTCCTAAAATTAATTGTTTACACGACAAAGTTTGTGACATAAGGTGAAATCGAAAGAGGTCTTTGAACATGACTAGCTATGATGCACACATCACGCGTTAGCTGCCCTAGTTTTATAGAAGATTCTGGATAAATCAAGAAAGGTCAGTCATTAATCCTGATTTCTATAGATATACAAGTATGTATCATGCAAGCTCATTGAACATTCTACTACTTCCGTTTCATATTTTTTGCAACTTTCGGGTATTATTTGTGAGATATAAAATATTTCAAATTGCAAAAAATATGAAATAGAGGTAATAATAAATACTTGGAATTGGAAACAACTAGAAGGATTGGTTCATGAAAATTCTAGAACGTTATAGTTGTAAGAACGATGAAAGAAGTTCTAAAATCTTCAAGCCATTTCTTTCATCCGCCATTTTCAACTATATATATTAGTATTAGGCATTTAATTACAGGTTTAACATGCTAGAAGCCATACCCATAATACAAATCTTTCTACATATAAGCCCTCATGTATACTATTCACCTATTTTTCAAATGTACTATTTACTCTTAGCCAAAGTTGTTAATTGTACTCCCTCCGTTTTTAAATACTTACTTCATTTATTCATGTGCGGAGTTTTAGGAGAAATTGGAGAATGTATTAAAATATGGAGGTAGTGGGGTAGGTAAAAGAATAAAAAATTGTAAAAAAGCAAAAATAATTAAGAGAATTGGAGGAGAGAGAATATAAAATTAATAAAATATGATTTATGTTGGTCCATTAGTTGAGAGAAATAAATTAAATATTGTAAAAACTTAAGTATCGTGTGAATTGAAAACAAATCATCTAGGCTCATTAAAATACTATTCAAGTTTTGACCCATTTTAAATTATATAAGTTAAAAGAGAAAAAACCACATATCCTAAACTAATTAAATCTCAATCTTCCTAGTCCAACACTTTGTTTCAATTGCTTTTTCAATGTGTCACGTTTGCCCTATTACCTGATTAAAACATAAACAAAACTATTATGTATAAATTTATAAATCCTATATTATTTCGGCAAATTTAATGAATAATGTAACTAGAAACAAAGTTAGTGATGCAGATGGAAATAATCCTAATTTAAATATTGAAAAAAATTAAATAAGGTATTTTTTTAAAATGATTTTATGAGCAGATGAGTATCCCTTACTTTCCTACAAATTCATCAATATCATGATTTTTTTTTTTTTTTTGACAAACGCAAATGAAAGCGAACAAATTAAAGTTACGACAAGAAAGGAAAGTTAGTACGGCATTGTTTGGGTATTTTGCTTTTTGGACCTGATCTCTGAGAACTTTTAATATAGAGCATCTCTGGAAACCCGCTCCTGCTTCCCTTATCTCCTTGAGAATCCAAGTTATCGATACCTCCTTACCCGTCTTATCCTGAAGGTTGTTCAACAAAGAGCTAGAATCAGATAGAATAAGGATCCCATTTTTACCCTTCATTCTAGCCCACCTTATTGCCTCCAAGCAAGCCCAAGCCTCGCATTGGATAGCTGACGCTGCTGCTCCCTGTTTTCCGCCCTTCTCCAGCGCATGGCCATGCGAATTAGGCTTAACCGCCCACCCTATCCCTGCTCTCGTTGTATTCTTATCCCAGGAGCCATCAACTTCGACGATGAAGTCATCAAAACCAACCTTCTCCTTTCCTAAATTTTTATCTATGTCAACCTTCTTATATTATGTATGTACTGCCATAAAGTATCATAAATAATGCAGTATATTACTCTTTTTTCAAGTTATTGAATTTATTCTGAACATTATTTTCCATTGCACTCATCTGCTCATAAAATTTGAATTACATATTCTTAATTATACATTAACTAGATTTAAACTCGTATAATGTATAGGTCTCTATTAATAGCTTATTGATGGATTAAAAAATGAAGTGCTTGAAATAATGATGAATGATGTAAATATTACAAACTTCTACCATTAGAAGCTTATCCAATTAAGGTTTACAAATATATACACGCTATAGGGTATTTTGTAAAAAAAAAAAAAAAAAAATTTACGTAAATTTTAAATAACACGTTACAGTGTTAGGTCGAACAAGGAAACCAAGTCTAAAATTTGGGCTTAGTGGATAATCGGCCATAAAGAGTAGAAAGGAAATAAGTCTTACCCTAATTAGATAATGTGATTGTATAATTAAGGGTATGGGGAAAAATAAAACAGACATTCATCTTTCATAAAGAAACAACATATTATTTTTCCCTTCCTCTCTCCACAACCGGTTAGAAGTTCTCCATAGAAGAGGAGATTAATCTCTCCCGTCCAACTAGCATTGGTGAAGGTTCGATCTACACTTGTGGACCAGTCATAGAGGAGCAACAATAGGGCTCTAATCTCCGCTAGAAGGTTGAAGAAAGCTTGGTAATTCACACATCAAAGATTAATTCTAAACTATTATGTGATCGTTTATTTGTATATGCATGAGATCTTGTTTAGATACGTATGAATATAATTCATGAAATTAAATTTCGCTAAAAGTACCTAAAACCCTACAATATATGGGGATATAACGTGGCTGCTAATGAGGGGGAGTATTTCCTTTTTAGTTATGGCTTACATAGCATGTTGAAAGAAGAGTTTTAAGGCTCCACATACATCATACTCTTTTAAATAATAATAACTAGCCTTTTGGCCCATTTGATGTACAAGCTATTATGTTTATGTATATGCTATTATTCTTGTAGTGTATTGCTTGTTAATGGATGTTATGCGTAAATAATACTTTGTATAATAAGAAAAAGTTAAATCAATGATGAATGTAATACGTTCATATAATGTGTACTAATTATTAGCTTACATTTTTCTAATGAGGAAAATGAAACACTTTATGTTGTTACTTAAATTATGCAAGTTAAGAAATGTATAAATTCTTTAATGTTTTATTTAATTAAGTTAGTGGGAATGTGAAATAGATAATATTGACTAATTACTTCTAATGAATTAACTTTAAGAATAATTATTTTAATATAAATGTTATATAAAATAGAAAAAAATTAAAGAAGTTAAATGGTGAGTATGACATGTGACGCTAGTGCTTTGTTTTATTATATAATAAAGTATAGGCAATTAGGGATTTAGGTACAAACTCCAATTTGATAGTCGTTCATATTTTATATGTAAGAAAAAAATATATTTATAAGAGGTGTTATTAAATTTTTACAAATACATAATTGGAGAGATCAGATCAAAGTCAAGTATGAAAAGGTTAAATATTAAGAACTTTCATAAACATATATATGTAGTTATACCTTTACAATAACTAGGTTTTGTATGCACCCGATGCTTGCGTGAGTTTGGTTGAATAATGGATTAATTTTGGCGAAATACTCTAATTAAGTGGTGAAATGATAGTAAAATAAAATCATGTAAATGGTAAAATTACCTTTATATGCAAGGGATGTGTGGTAAAATAACATTTGGATTATTAATATTTTACTATTATTATACTTCAAGCTTGAAAATTTATTGCAATAAAAAAATGTAGTTATTAATATATTCGTGGTTAAATATCAAAATCTTTAAAGAAAATTCTATCAAAATCTTTAACCAAAATTCTCATTAATATATACAGATTAGAAATAAAATACAGTGAGGTAAGATATTATTTGATTCATCTTATTGCTTACTTTAATATAATCGAATTTGTATAATTTTTGTGAATACTTAATTTAATATTTAATTTTGAACCAAAGTATTTAATTTTGTGAATGCTTACTTTAATATAATCGAAGTATTTAATTTTGAACCAGAGTAGTGTGCCAAATTATATTGAACACTTCATTTTAGTACAAAGGGTGTAAAATAAAAATAAAAAAATACTCTCATAGGCCAGCACTTGTTGACATCATGCAACTCCGAGGCCTTCCAAAGGGAGGTTAGTGAAGTATGAGTAAATGCATAACAAGGGGCAATAGTGTAATTACACGTAAATGCATATTTTGAATATATGATAGGTTATGTAAATAATCTATTTATGTATATATTGTTTTGTAATTATTCTTGATAATTATATCTTGTATTATGGTAATTATCTTGTGTAGTTTCCTAGTTAACCTAGAATACTTTTGTATATATTGGTTAATCGTTAATGAGAAAGGCACGACAAATATTCTCATATTCTTTCATGGTATCACGAGTCTAGGTTTTCTAAAATCCTAATTCTCTCTTCCGCTCTCCCTTCTTCTCCATTTTCATATTTGGTTTTTCCTCCATGGCCGAAACTCAGAAATTACACCCGGCTACCCTAGTCACAAATATCAAGACTAGCATTCCCATTGTACTTGATTATGATGGCACCCAATACAACAATTGGTCTACCCTTTTCCAACTTCACTGTCGTGCAAATTTGATCATAGACCACATTATTAAACCAGTTGTTGATCCTAAAGAAAAGGCTGCCGAGGAACCTTCTGACAAAGCTCTATGGAAAAGGCTTAATGATATTGTTCGTCAATGGATTTACAATACTATATCCAATGACCTTCTCAATTTCATTATTGATCCCGACGACAAGGCAATCGATGCTTGGAATCGTTTAGAGAATTTTTTTCCACAACAACAAGTCTGCCCGAGCTTTACATCTTGATGCACAATTCACAAACACCAAGCTCGAACAATTCGATAGTGTTAAACCCTATTGCACTCGCCTTAAAACCCTAGCTGATAGTTTGAGGAATGTAGGAGACAAGGTCTCGGACAATATATAGGATGGCGCTTCAACTTTTAAAAGGGCTCTCGGAGGAGTACAAGCCCTTTCGGACCTCTGTACGACATCTCAACCCTTTTCCGTCCTTTGACACTTTGCGATCGATGCTTGAACTTGAGGAGCAAGGCAATGCACCCGACGTCGTCACAGATTCTCATGAGGAGGCTCTTGTTTCTCAATCTTCCCCAACGGTTCAAAGACAAAAAGGAGAAGCCGCACCAAATTCTACCAATAATCGTGGTGCTAATCCGCGTAGTATAGTAGTGGTCGCAAGAATAATAAGGGCAAAGGGGGTGGCGGAAAGGGCAAGTTCACCGCCGGGAATGGTGGTCGGAACACACAGCAAGAATCAGGTCGATTTCCGACAAATAGGTTCCGACGGATATGTAATTCCATCGGAAAAACTGAAATTTTCGACGGATTTATATTCCGACGAATTTCAAATTTCCGTCGGAATGTAAATTCATCGGAAAATATGCATTTTTCGGCGGATTTTTATTCCGTCAGAAATTTCCGACGGAATTTTTGTCGAAATATAATTTTTTTAAAAAAAAAAAAACAACAAAAAACCCATTTAAAAGAAGAAACCCTAATGCGGCTCCCCCCCACACCTTTTTTCTTTCCGCCTCTTTCTTTCCCTTTTCTCTTTCTCTCTCCTTCCCCTTCTCCTTCTCTTCCGGATCTTCTCCTTCTCTCTCCTCTTCTCTTTGCTCTTCTTTTTTCTCTTTTCTCTTCACTATCTCGCCTCTTCCTTCACTCCTCCTTTCCCCTTTTTCTAACCACTACAACAACAACCACCACCACCGCCTCTTTCTTCTCTCCTATTCTTCCGCTCTTTCTATCTCACACCACCACCGCAACCACAACGACCACCAACATCAACCGCAAACAACAGCGCACCGCCCAACAACAGCCACCGCCGCAACAACACCACCGCGAAACAGCATCCACCGTCGCGAGCATCTCAAGGTTTTTTGTAGATCTAGTTTTAACTTAGGTTCAATTGTAGATCTTGTTTTAATTTAGGAAAAGTGTAGATCTTGTTTCATTTTTTGAACATTTATGATTATAGTTAATTATTTATGTAATTATAATGTAAGTTTATAAATTTATTAGATAATTGTAATGATCATAGTTAATTTTCGTTTTTTTCTTTTACTAAAATTCCGAACAAATATGTATATCTACTGGTTTGGATTTTTTGTGGTAATTATCGCTTTTATTGGGTTGATTTTTTCTTTTCCTTGGGTAAATTTCGTTTGTTTTGTTTTTTTTTTGTGGTGTTTTGAGGTGGTGTGAGGTGGGGAATAGTGGTGTTTTGAGGTGGTGTGTGGTGGGGTGGGGCTGGTGGTGGTAGGGTCTGTTATGGTGAAGGTGCAAGTGTGGGGCTGGTTGCAATGGGGTTGGTGGCAGTGGTGCCGCCAAATTTTTTTTTATTTTTTTAAAGCATTTTTCAATGGAAATTCCGTCGGAAATTTTTCGACGAACTTCCCGGGCCGGAGAATCTTGTCCGTTGACTGAAATTTCGTCGGAATGTTGGTTTCGTCTGAGTTTCCGTCAGAAAAGGTCATTTTTCCTACAAAACCTCTTTCGACAACCGCTTTCGACGGAAAAAGGGTGTTTTCGACGGAATTTTCTGTCAGTAATCGCCTGTTTTCTAGTAGTGACAACCTGCCACATTAGTAGTAGGGCAGCCCTTCGCAGCCACAACAACAACAGGGGTGGATGTTCCCTCTTCCATATTAGGGCTACTGGAATCAAGCTCCTTGGGCAACCCCACCTTGTCCATACCCAAGTCAGGGCCCAAGCCCAAATCCTTGGCCAGTAAGGACGAATCACTCAGCTGGCGTCCTTGGGCCGCGTCTTCAGTAGGCATACTTCGATACCGTCTAACACCAAATAACATTGATTAAGCAATGCATACAATGTCTTTGGTGGATCCTAACTACTACATCGATACCGGTGCTACATCACACATGATGACAAACTCTCAAGGTAACTTGTCGTCATATTTTCCTTTGAGCAAAAATAGTCAAAATGCATGCAATTATTGTTGGTGATGGTAGTAAGGTTCTGATTACACGTTATGCTAACAAAAGCTTGAACCAAAACAAACTCCAACTCAAAAATGTTCTTCACGTCCCAAAACTAGTCAAAAATCTCATTTCTGTTAGAAAATTCACTTCTGATAATAATGTTTCTATTGAGTTTGATCCGTTTGGGTTTTCTGTGAAGGACTTGCAGACGGTGAGCAAAATAGTGAGATGTAATAGTTGTGGCGATCTCTATCCTTTCTTCACTGATCGTTGAGTCATCTCCTCTTCCATTCTGTCAGGTTTTGCAGATGTTTCACCTAGTGTGTGGCATTCCCATTTAGGTCATCTGGGAAATGCAATTCTTAGTTCTTTACGTCGTAGTAATCTCATAAGTTGTAATAAGGCTAATGAACATGTTTGTCATTCTTGTCCATTCTTGTCCTTTGGGAAAATTAATAAAAACACCTTTTTATGATTCTATGTCTCATACTACTATGCTATTTGATATTGTTCATGGTGATTTATGGACTTCTCCAATTGTCAGCTCTCTTGGTCACAAATATTATGTTCTTTTTCTTGATAATTACACGAATTTTCTATGGACTTTTCCTATCTCTTCTAAATCCTAAGTCTATAATCTTTTTCTTCATGTTGGAACATATATTCGAACTCAATTTGAGAAAGAAATAAGAGCATTCTAATGTACAATGCCGTGAATTTGATAATGATCCATTTAAAAAGTTTTGTCATGACAATGGTATGACTTTTCGTCTTTCGAGTCCATAGACTTTTTCTCAAAATGGCAAAGCAGAAAGAAAAATCAAAACGATCAATAACATTGTTCATACACTTCTTTTCCATGCTTCTATGCCGCCTTCTTTCTGACATCATGCTTTAGAAATTCCACCCATCTTCACATCATCCTTCCTACGAAGATTCTTGGTTACAAGTCTCCAACTCAGATTCTATATTAAAAACATCCTGATTATTCCCATCATCAAGTGTTCGATTGCTTGTGTTATCCTCTATTTCCCTCTACTAAGATTCACAAACTCCAACCTCGCTCTACTCCTTGCGTATTTCTTGGTTATCCAACCAATCATAGGGGTTATAAATGTTTTGATATTTCGATTCGGAAAATAATCATTGCTAAACACATATGGGTTGAAGAAACCGTGTTTCCATTTTCTAAAGTTCACACTCCCTAATCACACCTTATGATTTTCTTGGGGATAAATTGCATATCCTTGACACTCCCGTGATCAAGCACTATCTACATTCGGACTTGGATGTCACATCCGTCCAAACACCCAGCTAGCACCTCCCTTCATTCCTACTACTAGCACACAACAGCAAGGTCCGCAACCCACTTGCGGCTCTCCCCCTTTCTCCCGCAAGCAGGTTGCGAAGTACACTACACTCCCTGCTTCAGCAGCCTGTGCACCAATCTACTGCACAGCAGCCCGCACGCAGCTCACTCTCGCCCGCAAGAGACTCTCCCCCCCGATACCTAGCAGCATGGTGCTATCCCTGCGGGTCAAACGCGGGTGCTGGTGTGGGAGCTGTCTAGCGCAACAAGGCCGAGCAGCATGGGTCTATCCCATCTCTCCAGTCCACTTCTCACTCTTTTCTGCCATCCTAACCTCATCCCATGATGACTCGTAGTCGCCATGGGATCATCAAGCCGAACCTAAAATACCAAGATCGTTCTCTTCTCAATTCTACCTCCATATCACCCATTCCAAAAAAAATCCGGTTCATGCTTTACGTGACCATAATTGGAAAATTGCTATGTAGGAAGAATATGATGCTCTTATTGAAAATGGAACTTGGGCATTGGTTCCATGACCGTCTAATGTGAATATTATTCGTTCGCTGAGGATTTTTTGGTATAAAACGAACTCTAATGGATCTTTTAAGAGACACAAAGCTCGTCTTATTGGTGATGGTAAGACTCAAAGGGAGGGGATTGATTGTGATGAGACTTTCAGTCCGGTTGTGAAATCGGCAACTATTTGTGTGGTTCTTAGCATTGCTTTGTCTAAGTCTTGGCCTATTCATCAATTAGATGTGAAGAATGCTTTCTTACATGGTAACTTCAATGAAACAGTTTATATGTATCAACCTTTGGGGTTCAAGGATCCATCTCGACCGGATCATGTTTGTCTGTTGCGAAAGTCTCTTTATGGTTTAAATCAGGCACCTCGGGCTTGGTATCAACGATTTGCTGATTTTGTGGCATCCATCTGTTTTATTCACAACAAATCGGACACCTCATTATTCATATATCATCATGGTAATGATATTGCTTACATTCTTCTTTATGTTGATGATATTGTGCTCACTACTTCTTCAGAGTCTCTTCGGAAACTTGTCATATCCCGACTTAGCTCTGAATTTACAATGAAAGACTTGGGTCCTTTGAGTTATTTCTTAGGTATTGTTGTCACTCAGAATAAACATGGTTCGTTTATTTCAGTAAAGAAATATGCTCATGACATTATTGAGAAAGCAAGCATGGCTAATTGTAAACCGGCTTCGACTTTTGTTGATTCGAAAGGAAAAATGAGTTATCAGACCTGTTTCGGGGTTTTCTGATGTCCTGCGGGAGAGTTACAATTCCGAGACTGGAACCGGACGCCTGTACCTGCAAAATAACGGAGACTCCTGAGAACTCCGCCTCCAACGGTCAAGTTAGTACCTGATTAAGGAGTAATTAATGCGGAAATTAAAGTAATAAGGTCTCTCTAGGTGAGAGAGTTTAATGTTGGTAATCTGCTTTGTTAGCGAGATCAGCCGGTTATTAGTGTGTTCCGTAACGTTTCTGTTCTGTTCCGTTCTTCAGGTGAGATTAATTGCTTGATCCCCTTTAATGAGGATTAATTAAGTATTTATAGTCTTGAGAAGCGTGCCACTCTCTAGGTTTAGGGTAAACCTAGGGCTGACCGGGCCTCTAAACAGGATTGGGCCTTGTTGGCCGGTTTTCCCATTTGGCATGGGTGGACACGTGGCGTGTCTCAATTGGTCCGTAGAGGACGTATCTGTGATTGACACGTGGCAGGCTCCTATTGGCCTACGTGAAGGACACGTGGCGGAACCTGGTTGGTCCACTTGTCAAACGGTGATTGGTGGATAAAAATCCCCTAATCATTTGCCCCTCACAGGTGTCACGTGACTGGTCACGTGTCACCTGTGACAGGTGTCGCACGGTGACAGGCGACGGCCTGCTACAGGTGTCACCTTGCAAATGGCCGAGAGATTTTCCCGCCCAAATTTTGAATTTGGAAGCGACCCTTCGCCTTCTCACTTTGCCTATATAAGGAAGTGCTGACTTCGGTCATTTTCACATTTGAGAACTTTGCGAGACCATTCGGACCCCTGAACTTGCTCTGACATTTCGGACCTTTTCTGCCTACCGCCTGTTCTGACAAGCCGACTGCACCGGATTTCCAGAACTTCATCAACCGTCACTCGTTCAGGTAACTCAGTTCTCTTACTCTTAATTTTCTTTTTATTTTTTGAAATGGCACCACGGAAGCACACGACACGACCTAAGTTAGTGATCAGCCGGTCACCGGGGACGGCTGAATCTAGGACTAGGAGTGCCGCCTGCCCTTTTCTGGACCCATCTTTGCCCTTTATACAAAGTCCGACTGTATTTGTGTCTATGCAGAACGTGATGGCCAGAACAAAAAAGACTGCTATGATCTCAAACTTGGACGGCTCCTCCCAAAGGGTGCTCATTAGTGAAACATCTGACCAGGCGCCAGATGTAGAAGTGAAACGAGGCGGCTGCCAAGCCGACAGTTCTGAGGGAGGGGTCAAGGTGGTCCCTTCCCATTTCACCGTTGATATGTCTAATTTTCCTCCTTCTTCTTCTAAGGGAGAGGAGGCGGGCCCCTCTGGGAGAGGGGAGGAGTCGTCCTCTTCGGACTCGTTAGAGGACGAGTCCGAGTCCAGCTCTTCTGGCCACGCTTCTCCAGGCTCAGAAGAAAGAAACAGCCGCCTACAAGAGGCGAGGCTTTCTCATGCAGTTGAGAAGGGGGACAATTGGGCGGAGCCGTCCGCCTCTTACAGAGAGGAAAACACCCCCTACTACTGCACGGTACCCCGGGGCCGGATCGCAACCATGCAAGACAAAGTGGAGAGCTTTATAGCTAACCACAGAATGGGCCCGGAATTTTTACTGTTCGTGCCGGATCCAGAAGACACTGTCGTCTGGCCGGCTGGTACCAGCTATGATGACGGCTGCTTTGGCTGCTATGTGGCGGCCATCAAAGCTGGACTGCGCTTCCCATTACATCCGGCTGTTCAGCGGATTTTAGATGGGTATGATTTGGGGTTATGGCAGTTAGCCCCCAACTCTTGGGTAAACGTACTCGGCTATGTGGCCGGGTGCGAAATGTACGGGGTGGAGCCAAGCTTTGAGGCTTTCGCCCACATGAACTATCTCAGCCGGACCCCTAAGTCGGGAGGTACCGGCTGGTATCAATTAACAAGCCATAGGGGCTACCTCATGACGAGAGGTAAGGCGAACAAATGGAAGGATTGGCGGAACACCTTCCTTATCATCGAGGGTTCAGACACGGAGCTGAACAAACGCTTTAACAAGTGGAATAGGGATCCGCCTCTTCTCGCAGGCGGCCGCAGCATGCCGCCTGTTCCCCCAAAGGCTAAAAAAGAGATCCTAGACAAAGGACTCTTCAAAGTAGAGACTAGGGTGAACTCTACTTCAGGGGTACGAGAGCAAGTACCCCTAAACTGCGTCCCGAGCTTCAAGTGGCTCTATGACGAGTACTTTTTGGCCGCCTGTGGCCTCAGCAGTCAGTGCTCTAGAGGTAGCCGGCCTGACAAATACTCTGTTTTTTCACGCTTTGTTTACTTGGGATCTTTACTAACTTTGCTGTTTATTTTTTGCAGCTGACGCCATGAGTAAAATAACAGCATCCAAGACTGCGGCGGCCATGTTGCGGGCCTCTCTCATGCAACAGTCTTGTACCGACTCCCCCAACAAGGGGGCACCCTTGGTAGGCTTCGAAACTCTTCCTCTTTTAGGAGTTGTCTTATGTATATACTAACTCCAAGAGCTTTTTCAGTCGGGCACTCCAAGAGCTTCTTCCTCGCAACAGCCGGACCCCAAGGCCCGGAGGACGACTGTTGCAAGCTCTCCTGGGTCTTCCAGGAAAACAGTGGCGGCTGAGAAGCAGCCGGCCACTTCTTCTAAAACCCCGGCGGGGCCGCCTAGAAGTATGGACATCTACTTGTAAAAACTTTTACACTTGCTTCCTTCTTGACTAGGTCTAACTTGCTTTTTTACGCTTGATGCAGCCGGCCCTCAGGGGCTTGACTTGGTAGAGGTAGCCAAGTCCATGATCAAAGTAGTTCCTCCATCTGAAAGGGAGGCGGTCAGGGGTGCCGGCACCCTTGACCTTGATGGGATTGCAGGGGTCCTTGCTGAGGTATACTTTTTGAGTATTTGAATTCCAGGACGCCTGTTATCTTTTTTGTTTGGAATCTGACGCCTGTTTTTTTTGTACTTAGGCCCTGCTCCGAGTTAACGGCCTTCGCAAGCCGCTTGATCGGAAAAACAAAGAGGTAAAGGCTGCAAAAGCTATGGCCGCCTCTAACTGTGATAAGGCAATGTTTCAAATTGCCCAAAATGAAGTACTGACCATTGATATTCTTTATTATCAGGCGCAGGCTACCGCCGCTGTTCGGGCTCAGTTAGAGGCGACCCAGAAGAAGAATGACGAGCTGGAGGCGACCATCACAAATCTTAAGGCCGAGCTGAAACCTCTTCGCCAAAAAATGTACTCTTACGAAGCCATGGAGAAATCCTTGGCCAGCGTAAAAGAACGCCTGGTGAGCCAAGCGAAGAGTCTTACCCAAGAGCTCTCGGAAAAGGCCGAGAAAGAGAAGAAAGAGCTCGTCCGGGAGATGATGGAAGACTCCGCTCAAATCCAGCGCATGACTTGGGGCCGCCTGTTCCCCAATGCCGACTTTGCCTCTTGGGAAAGAACGTACCGCCAGTGTTCGGAAACATATAATCAAGAGATCCTGGCGGCTGCTGAAGAAGAGGCGTTGGGAGATGCGTTAGAGGAGGAGGAAGAGCCGGTTGTGGCACTTGTGCCACTTGGGGGTAAGGCATCAAAAGAGGATGCAGCTGAAGCCGAGTCCAGCAAGAAGAGTGTTGACCAGGCGGCAGCTGCTAATACTGAACTGCCCCCTTCTTAGGCTTAATGTATTTTTTCCACGGCCTGCGTGCCGTTTGCTTTGTATTTACCCGGCCAGGGGGCCGGGGCTTTGAATATTTTGCTGGTCTTTAATGACCGGCTTATTTTTAATGAATTTTTGTTTTGCTTCAAATTTGTCCAAGTATTCCATATCTAATATCCCATTGTTTACTAGACCGACTGTTGTACATGGCCGAACGTTGCAGACAGGTACGGATAGTTAGTACGCCGCCTATGCCCCTGGACGACTGGTTGTCTGTTTCCAGGATAGACGATCAGTCGGCCATTTATTCAATCGGTATCCGAACTATTTTGTCTGGATCCTTTTAGGCAGGCGTGCCTGTCTTTTTGTAATTTTAACCAAGTAGGAAAGTGGTCTGACCAAGTAAATAGAACATTACCTAGTCGCCAAGGAATTGAGTGGTAGAGATAACAAGCGGCGGGTACCGGTTGTTTCCCTATATTGCCAATGTTGTTGGCTTTTAACTCATAATTTGTTAACCTAGCAAGAGTAGTGGTTGAGAGCCCCTGTTTGTTAAAAACAGGCGGACGACTCATACCTTTTAGGCTCCATACTAAGTTTGAGTGACTATTAAGTTAACATAGGAGTTACTTAGTCTTCGTCACACTCTAGATTGAGTAGTAGAGGTACCAGGCGGCGGAGGCCGGCTGATCCTCTTGATTTGCCAATGTTTGTTGGCTATTAACTCAATAGATTACCTAGTAGGAATAGGGGTTTGAGTGCCCTTGTTTGTTAAAAACAGGCGGATGACTCAAACCTTTTAGGTTCCATACCAAATTTGAGGGAGTGACTATGAGTTAACGTTGGAGTTACTCAGTCGCCGTCACTTTTGTTTGAGAAGTAGAGGTACCAGGCGGCGTAGGCCGGCTAGACCCCTTGATTCGCCAATGTTTGTTGGCTATTAACTCAATAGGTACCCCCTGCATTTATCCCAAGTAATACAGGCGGTCATTTGACTCAGATGTCAACTGCTACCACTGGTTTGGTTAGTGATAGAGTTATCCTTGTCTCAAAAACGGCTACGTGGTTGCCCTTGGGGACAGTCGTATAGGTGCCGTGTAATTAGTTTATAGAACAATGTTCCACCCAAAAGGGAGCTGCTCTCTGCGACGAATTTCATCCGGAGGGATGCCGTCGGACGCCTGCTATGATGTTGGGACAGGTCGTATTTGTTTTGTAGATTTGATCAGTTGGCTTGGCGCCTGGTCTGATCATTCGGCCGGTGGCCTTGGTAAGTTCTTGGTGAACGTAGGTGCTAAGTAAAAGAAGGGTAGCCGCCTGTTAGGCACAGGGTCGGCCAGGCCCTAATCTTTTTAGCTAAGTATTGTGAGTAAAATACTCAATGGAGAGTAGCCGACTGTAAAGATACAGACGGCATGCCCCTCTGAAGATAGAGTGATACTCAATGGAGAGTAGCCGACTGTAAAGGTATAGACGGCATGCCCCTCGTAATACAAAATTGAATAGTAAGTGCAAACTTTATTAAGTAGCTCTTTACTTTACATCATTCAGAAGAAATATTTTTTAAGATTATCTACATTCCAAGTTCGAGGCAACGGTTGTCCGTCTGGTGTTTCCAGACGGTAGGTACCGTCCCTGACTTCCTCATAGATTCGGTAGGGTCCTTCCCAGTTGGGAGTTAGTTTGCCAGACTCATTAGCCCTACCAACTGCTTCCATTTTTCTAAGTACAAAGTCCCCTACTTTGAGTGGACGCCTGTGTAATTTTTTGTTGTATGATCTAGTCATTCTCAGGCGATAGATCTCATGGCGCAAGACAGCATTGCCCCTCTTTTCAGGAAGTGAGTCTAATGCCAGGCGCATGGCTTCCCAGTTTGCCTCTTCGTCATATAGCATTACTCGAAGAGTCGGCTCGTAGTGTTCTATTGGAAGAACAGCTTCCGCACCGTAAGTTAGGAGGAATGGAGTTTCTCCAGTCGCCCCTTTTTCAGTCGTCCTAATGGACCAGAGAACATGTGGTAGTTCATCCGCCCATAGGCCGCCTGCTCGTTCAATCTTTTTCTTGAGACCGTCTGAGATGATTTTATTAAAGGCTTCTACCTGGCCGTTTGCTTGTGGACGGCCGACAGATGCAAAGTAGTTTGCAATTCCTTGGTCACCCAACCAGCTTTTGAGAACAGGCGTCTCAAATTGGGGACCATTATCAAAAACCATAGACATGGGAACCCCGAACCGAGTGATGACATTTTTCCAAATGAATGAAATTACATCTTTCGTTTTGATTCCCTTTACAGCCTCCGCCTCTACCCATTTAGTGAAGTAGTCAACGGCAACAAGTATGTACCTTCTGCCGCCTATAGCAGGCGTATATGGACCCAGAATGTCCATGCCCCACTTAGCAAACGGTAGTGGGCTGTGAATGGTAGTGAGGTCAGTAGCCGAACGGTGAATTAGTTTGCCAAACCTTTGGCACTTGTCACATTTTTTCACCATCTCCATTGCATCTGCTTCCAAAGTAGGCCAAAAGTAGCCCTGCCGCCTTGCCCTTTGAGCAAGCATCCTACCACCTATATGAGAAGCACAGTAACCAGAGTGAAGATCATCTAGTATCTCTCGTCCCTTTTCTGGAGTAACACACTTTAAGAAGGGTTGAAGGTACCCCCTCTTGTGAAGTTCTCCCTTAATCATTTCAAAACAGGTGGCTCGTTTTTTAAGTGCTGCCGCCTGTTGAGGATCATCCGGCAGTGTACCGTTTGTCAGATATGCCCTGATTGGATCCATCCAGGTTGAGCTTCTGTCTAGGATTCCAATAGGGTTTTCCTCGATGCTTCTCTTCTCCATTACTTCCCAAAAAACAGTTCGAGGAGTATCAGAGGAGGCGGATGATGCTAATTTTGACAGTGCATCCGCCTGGTTGTTTTCTGATCTCGGCACTTGGATCAGATGGAAATCCTCAAGGGAGCCGACTGCTTGTCGGACCGCCTGTAAATACTTGATCATGGCCGGATGGGTTGCTTCGTATTCGCCATTGTACTGACTCACTATCAATTGTGAATCGGAACAGGCGTCTATTTTTCTTGCCCCTGCCGCCTTGGACATGCGGATCCCGGCTAGTAAAGCTTCATATTCTGCCTCATTGTTTGAAGCCTGAAAACTGAAGCGTAGAGCATACTCGAACCTGTCGCCCTCTGGCGACTGACATATGACGCCTACTCCACAACCATTTGAAGTAGAGCTTCCATCCACATATACCTTCCAGACTTGGTCTGGAACTTGAGAGTCAGGAGGACGAGTCATCTCTACAATAAAGTCAGCAAAGGCTTGCCCCTTCACTGCTCTTCTAGGCTCGAAAGTAACTTCGAGGCTCTGTATTTCTATGGCCCATTTGATCATTCGGCATGACGACTCCATGATGGTCAGCGGCCGCTTGATAGGTTGGTCTGTATACACGACGACTGTATGTGCCAAAAAGTAGGGCTTCAATTTTTTAACAGCCATGAAGAGTGCAAGACCAAATTTCTCCACTAGGGGATACCTCAACTCGGCATTTTTCAGTACGTGACTGACAAAGTAGACCGGGAACTGACAGCCGTCCCTTTCAGCAAGGAGAACAGCGCTTAACGCATGATCAGAGACGGCCAGGTACATGTAGAGAACCTCTTTGGGCAAAGGGCTGACCAGCCTCGGCAAGGAATGCAAGTGAACTTTTAATTTCTGGAAGGCGGCCTCAGCATCCGGCCCCCATTCAAACCTTGCCTTTTTCTTAATTGCCTGGAAAAAGTATAGGCATTTGTCGCCTGATCGGCTTAGAAATCTTCCCAAGGCCGCCAGACAACCTGTTAACTTCTGAACCTCTCGGATGGTACGAGGCGACTGCATGTCAATGACCGCCTGCACCTTCTCAGGGTTCGCTTCTATTCCTCTCTGATTGATAAGGAATCCGAGAAATTTCCCAGACTCAACTCCAAATACACATTTCTTGGGATTGAGCATGACATGGTGCCGCCTGAGTGTGGCGAAAGTTTCTCGGAGGTCCGACAGATGATCTTTCTGAAGTTTAGTCTTGACAATCATATCATCAATATATGCCTCGACGTTTCTCCCAATCTGATCAAAGAACACTATGTTTATCATTCGTTGGAAGGTAGCCGGGGCATTCTTAAGACCAAACGGCATGACCGTGTAACAGTATAACCCTTGATCAGTGACGAAGGCCGTCTTCTCCTGATCTTTCTTCCATAAAGGAATTTGATGGAAACCAGAATAGGCGTCCATAAAGCTCATCAAGGCATGGCCGGCTGTTGAGTCGACCAGGTTATCAATTTTAGGCAGAGGGTAACTGTCTTTGGGGCACGCCTTGTTTAAGTCTGTGTAGTCTACACACATTTGCCAGGTGCCATTCGGCTTTTTAACAAGCACCACATTTGCAACCCAGTCTGGGAAGTAACATTGCCGAATGAACCCTGCATCAAGTAATTTTTTAACTTCGGCGGCTGCCGCCTGACTTCTTTCTTCGCCATGGTTCCGCTTCTTTTGCCGTACCGGCTTCTTTTTCAGATCCACAGCGAGTTTATGTACCGCAAGATCAGGACTAATGCCTGGCATTTCATGGACTTCAAATGCAAAGATGTCCTTGTATTCTTTCAATAGGTTGTGAAAGTCGTCACCAAGGTTTCTCAGAGCAGTCGTCCCAACTTTGACTGTTCGGTCAGGACGTGAGTCGTCTAATATTAGGTCCGCATGCTCACCAGCCGGCTGAGGGCGGAACTCATCCGGCCGCTCCTCTGCCAATGATTGCTATTTTCTCGCTTTTCTTGCGGACTCTGTCTGGGACGCCTTTCTCTTTTTGCCGCCTGCTTCTTGAACAGGCGCACTCTCCTTGACATTGTCAAGGTCTGTTTTTTCACCACTTGACCCAGTGGCCATAACAGTGGGCTTGACATCCGAGAGATAGCACTCTCGGGCCATCCTCTGATCTCCCCTTAGGGAGCCGACTGTTCCATTATCCCTCTCAAACTTGAGCAACATAAGAGACGGGATTATAACAGCCTTGGAATTATTCAGGGTTGGTCGACCCAGAATCATGTTGTAGGCCGAGAGTTCCTCTACTACTAGGAACCGGACTACCATGTGTCGTCCTTCCCCTTTTTCGCCCAGGCGAATGGGTAAATCTACTCGTCCCAGTGGGTGGACGACTCCTCCTCCAAACCCTATTAAAGGGTGGGAGGCCGGATGTATGCAGTCCGTCTGATATTTCAGTTTCGACAGACATTTGCTGCTGATGAGATCTGAGGAGCTCCCGGTATCTATGAGGATTCGGCCAACTCTCTGGTTGGCCACTTTACATTCAATAACGAGAGGGTCGTCATGCGGCCCCCTTACCCCTCCTAGATCCTCTTCAGTGATGACAATCTCAGGAAATGTATATTTGGACGGCCGTTCTTGGTGAACGGAATTTACATCTAACCGCCTTATATTATCTTTGTTTCCCCTAATAGTGGGGCCGCCTCCTGAGAAGCCGCCTGCAATGGTGTAGACGACTGCATCATCTGTATCGGAGCTGTCGGCCTGTTGATTCTTTTTGGCCGACTGCTTTTTTGAGGAAGTGTTCCCCGTAGATTTCTTGACATAAGTGTCAAGATCACCCTGCTCAGCCAGGCGGTCTAGGTACCGCATGAGACTGATGCAGTCATTGGTGTGATGACCAACGTCATCATGATAAGCACAGATTTTATCTTGGTTCCGGTTGTTTGCAGAACCCTTCATGGGGACCGGCTTCTCAATTGAGATCCGTCCCTTTATATCTTTTAGGATAAACTGGTTATCCTTGTTAAACACATACTTTGGGGAGTATGGTTTGAATTCTTTTTTCTTTTTCTGGGTCGGCTGTTTAGAGGAATCAGCCGCCCAGACCTCTTTTCTTTTCTCATCTTTGTTAGACGACTGTTTCTGTCGTCCTTCTCTTTTGTCGAACCTTTTCCCGTCCGACTGTTTTATCGTACACAGATCAGTCGCCTGTATATAGGCTTCTGCTTCAATCAAGGCCTCTTGAAGAGTCGCCACCCTTTTTCGAACCAAATCAAATTTGAAGGTAGACCCGTCTTTGAGACCTCTAAAAAAGTCTGTATAAGCTACCTCATCCGGTAACCCTTGAATCTGTATTCTCATCAGGTTGAACCGCTTGATGTAAGAACGAAGCCCCTCCTTCTCGCCCTGCTGAATTGTTCCCAAATCAAGGGTCGTTTTCTTTGCAGGGATGTTCATGGCGAAGTTGGAGGCAAATAAGTAAGCAAGCGTCCTGAAGCTATTTACACAACTAGTCGGCAGGTTGCCGAACCATTGCTGTGCGATTCCTTTGAGAGTCGCTGGGAAACACTTGCACCAAGTGGGATCATCCAACCCTTGAAGGTACATCAGGTTGGTGAATGCCATCAGATGGTCTTCTGGGTTAGTAGTGCCGTCATAGGCGCCTACTAGTACATTTTTCACTTTGGCCGGCTGAGCGGCTTCAGTAATTTCCTTGGAGAAGGCCGACGGCTGTTCACCAAGTCTAAGCAACCGTAGCTGCCAGTCCATAGGTTGGACGTTTTTTGCTGTAGGTCCACCAAATGGAGGTGGCTGCATAAAATACTGTTGTTGCGGCACAAATGGTAAGTTTGGTACCGCCTGGGCACTTTGAAAGCCGGACTGACGGGAGGTGCCGCCTGACTGACTCTCATGGTACGACTGAGTATGCCTCATCGAGGCATTTCGCAAACTGTCTTGAAAGTGTGAAGTAGAAGCCGACTCGGACAATCGGTCACTCTTCTTCTGCTCTAGCAGTAGCCGAGCATCTGTGAACGTTTGCTTTGACCCGTCCGCCTGAATATGACGAACCGGTTTCCTATTTCCTGTAGGATAACGGAATTTTGTGAAATCAAGGGCAGGTGGCTCCCGCTTCCTAGATTTAGGATGAGGAGTCGCCTCTCGCCCTTGAACTGGCTTCCTCTTCAGTGAAGTGGAAGGTTTCTTGGCCGACTGCTCCTTGACTGAAGCAGACGGCTTCTTGTTGATCAACTCTTGAATCTCTCCCTTGAAGTCCCTCATGAAGGTCATGAGTTCGTTCCTTGTGATGGGAGCAGACCCATCAGTCGGCTGTTGCCGAGCAGGCGGTGCGCCTGCTGGCTCGCTTCCTGTTTGAAGATGCTCCCGTTCCCTCCTTTCGGTATGACGGGTACGTCGGGCCCTTAGGGTCCCGTCTGGAGCTGTATGAGTTTCAACTTCAAATTCACTTTCGGTGTCATGGTCCGACTGAACTTGAGGGTCGTTTAGGGGACGCCTCTCTTCAGGAGTCGGTACAGACTTGGATGCCATCTCTGAAGTACTCTCCCCACAGACGGCGCCAAATGTTTCGGGGTTTTCTGATGTCCTGCGGGAGAGTTACAATTCCGAGACTGGAACCGGACGCCTGTACCTGCAAAATAACGGAGACTCCTGAGAGCTCCGCCTCCAACGGTCAAGTTAGTACCTGATTAAGGAGTAATTAATGCGGAAATTAAAGTAATAAGGTCTCTCTAGGTGAGAGAGTTTAATGTTGGTAATCTGCTTTGTTAGCGAGATCAGCCGGTTATTAGTGTGTTCCGTAACGTTTCTGTTTTGTTCCGTTCTTCAGGTGAGATTAATTGCTTGATCCCCTTTAATGAGGATTAATTAAGTATTTATAGTCTTGAGAAGCGTGCCACTCTCTAGGTTTAGGGTAAACCTAGGGCTGACCGGGCCTCTAAACAGGATTGGGCCTTGTTGGCCGGTTTTCCCATTTGGCATGGGTGGACACGTGGCGTGTCTCAATTTGGTCCGTAGAGGACGTATCTGTGATTGACACGTGGCAGGCTCCTATTGGCCTACGTGAAGGACACGTGGCGGAACCTGGTTGGTCCACTTGTCAAACGGTGATTGGTGGATAAAAATCCCCTAATTAAGACCGGCGCCCATATAATGATCCTATTGCTTATCGTTCTTTATGTGGTGCTTTACAATACTTGACGTTTACTCGTCCAAATATCTCTTATGTTGTGCAACAAGTTTGCTTATTTATGCATGCTCCTCAGGTTAAACACATGAATGCATTGAAACGAATTATTCGTTACATTCAAGGTACGCCTGAATTTGGTTTGCATTTGTACAAGTCATCCGTTACTTCCCTCTTCTCTTATACGGATGCCGATTGGGGCGGGTGTCCTGACACTCGTCGTTCTACTTCTAGATACTGTGTTTTTCTTGGTGATAACTTGATCTCTTAGTCCTCTAAATGATAACCTACTTTGTCAAACTCTAGTGCTGAAGCAGAGTATCGAGGGGTTGCAAATGTTGTATCCGAATCGTGTTGGGTTCAAAATTTATTATTGAAACTCAAGTGTCCGATTTCAAAGGCGACGCTAGTTTATTGCGATAATGTTAGTGTCATTTACCTCTCTAGTAATCCGGTACAACATCAACGTACTAAACAAATTGAGATGGACATTCACTTTTTTCGTGAGAAGGTCCAACGGGGCGAAGTTCGTGTCCTACATGTGCCATCCCGATACCAGATTGCAGACATCTTCACCAAGGGTCTGCCTAAGGGTTCTATTTGATGATTTTCGGGACAGTCTCAATGTTCATCAACCTCCAGTTTCGACTACGGGGGTGTGATAGATTATGTAAATAATCTATTTATGTATATATTGTTTTGTAATTATTCTTGATAATTATATCTTGTATTATGGTAATTATCTTGTGTAGTTTCCTTGTTTAACCTAGAATACTTTTGTATATATTGGTTAATCATTAATGAGAAAGGCACGACAAATATTCTCATATTCTCTCAATTTATATTATAGTAGTACCATTAGGTGATTAATAGTGCCACTGGATGATTAAATAGTACCATTGAACATTCAGTGGTACTTTTTATGTATGTAGTGGTACCATATATTCATTCAGTGGTACTAACTATGTGTAGAAATAATATCACTACGTAGTCAATGGTATTATATAAGATTTCAGTGGTACATTTAAAAGTGGTCTCACTTACCCATCTCTCTCCTCCTTTCTCTCTTTCATGTGCTTTTCATTATTTTAGTATTTGTATGCATTTACAAATTGGCTATTTCACCAAATGCCACTGAGTAATTGCAAATTTCACCAAATGCCATCAAGGTTTTCAATATTCACCAAATGCCATCGAGTTTTAAGAAAATATCACCAAATGCCATTTCCGTTAGTTGACTGTCAGTGTCCGTTAGTTGACCGTTAGTTGACCCCACCACTTACCACGTGTCACCTTCTACTTGGCCAGTTTTTAAAAAAATAAAAAAAAATAAATAAAATATTATAAAAAAATTAAAAAAACCACCCAACCACCACCCCTTCCACCACCCGCTCCCTGTCGCCGAATCCCGAAACCTTGCTGCCGACGACCTGCACCCTCCTCGGCAGGCGCGCCGGCGGCCGCCGAAGCAAGCCCTCCCCCTCCCTTCTTCTTTCCCGTCGCGAAATCCCTCCTCTCCAACAATTCTCACTGGAGATGGCAACTCTGATTCCGGGAACTCATCGAAAAATTCTGGTGGTTCAATAACCCAAATTCAGCGGTGCAAACTCTCGAAAATAGGGGGAGAAGCCCACCTTCTGCTCGAATCTCAGAAGGCTTAATTAATCAACCTTTTGAGTGGATAATGGAAATTCTGGTGATTAATGGAGTGGATAGCTTGAAATTGAACGGAATTGGTAATTGAAACGGAAATGCTTCGGTTGAGAGTTATTTGAGTGGTAATGGTGGAGTGAAGGGGAGTGAGAATGGTGATGTTAATGGAGGATTGGTTAAGTTTGTTGATGGTGATAGTATGGCGGCGGTGAAGAGTGTGGTGGAGGGGTGTGAGGAAAGGGGGTGCGAGGAAAGGGAGGGGAAGGGGGCTGCCGAAATAGGCTGGCTGGTGGTGGGAGCGCCTGTCGCTACCTGGCTGGTGGGGTTTGGCGGTGGGGTAGCTGGAATGGCTGGCTTGCTGCAAGTTTTGTTTTTGTTTGTTTTTTTTTTTTTTTTTTTTTTTTTTTTGTGTGTGTGTTTTTTTTTGTTATTTTTTATATTTTTTAATAACGAACCAATCAGAAGGTGACACGTGGCAAGTGGTGGGGTCAACTAACGGCTGTCAGTCATTAATGACACTCGGTGAATTTTCTTAAAACTCGGTGGCATTAGGTGAATTTTGAAAACCTTGATGACATTTGGTGAATTTTGCAATTACTCAGTAACATTCGGTGAAATAGCCGATTTACAAATACATAACAACTTCCTCATGCAACTCATTAGTATCAACCAATTTTAGTCTTTTGGACTGATAGGCCCAAGTCACCCACCATACATGAACATGATCATTAATTATCAAAGATATCCTTGTGTAACGTTAATTTGTATCTGGTCAGTGAACCAGACAATAGTAACACTGAGTACAAAGCATCTAGTTTGAGAGATCACAACAAAATCATTATTATGTGATTATTGTGATCATAACCTTAACGATACATCATTTTAAGAATCTTACATTCTTACCTAATTAATCTTGGCCTTCTTTTATAATCATCTTCTATCTAGGTCCTTTCCAACATCTCAACGTATGGAAGAAAAGAACAACTTTTACAATATGCTGACCATCTTAGCACTCAATGCATCGAATAAGAGTATTGTATATATAAATATCATAGTATATATATACAATATGCACCTTTTTTTTTTAATTGCAAAATAGGGGAGTTTCATGGTTTATAGGAGAGGAGAGAGATAGAAAGTGAATTTTAAAAATTTACAAAAAAAATTAAAAAAAAAAAAAGTTATTCATGCGATGAAAAGAGAGATAGAGAGAAATATTGTCCAAATAAAGTAATATTGCAATTAATTTATAATTTCTTTAAATGGAATAGTTACAATTAAAAAATAATGAATAAATATATATGTATCCAAAATATGTTGACGTGACACATCCATTTATAAAGAAAGTTGTGTGAAAATAGGATACGGTTTGTATCCAAGTGCATATGAAACCGTATTCTATTTTGACACAACTTTCTTTATTAATGGACTACGTGGTGGTATATATATATATATATATATATATATATATATATATATATATTTTGAAGAATGGTACATATATACTTGAGAAAACTTAGTACCCCATATTCTCTTTATAAAGTTGAGATTTTGATTAATTTGCTTATTTACACCCTCAAATCTAGTCTTTAAAAGTACGTTGTATGCACAAAAGTATGTTGCATGTGTAATAATATGGATCGGTGAAAGTATTATTTTCTTATTTTGGATCGGCTTTTTATTGTGTCTATTTTTTATTTGAACTATTGTATTTGTAATCACATTAAATCTTGTGTAATCCAGAAGTTGAAAGGGAAATTTAACATTCTTTCTTTTTTAAAGAAAAGTATAATTCTCAAAAAATTGTTTTTACTCTTTACAAATCAAACAATAGAAAATGAGAAAATTATATTGAATTCGGAAAATAATATTTTCCGTCAAATTAAAATAAGTGAAAACTAATTGGGAAGCATTTTCAGCAAATCAAAGCAGCAAATACCTTCATTTTCTTCCTTGACCAGCTTGACAAATCATATGATTGAAAAACATGATTAAAAAAAGTCAAAAAATTGTCATCTAAAACCATAAACTTAAACTTTCTCACTTTTTGGAAGGCATGATTGGCGGACACCAAATCATATACGGAGCTGTAGACCACTTAACTTGGTGAATTAGTGTTTCTAAATTCCTAATTCTATCCTTAAATTATCTAGATAATTAACCAATAATAAAAAAAATTATGCTGATTATTTTCTTAATATATGTTTCTTGTACAATATGCCAGCATTATAATACGCCAAAAAAGTGCAGGAGCCAGTAAGTTAGACAGAATATGTTTAATCATGTTGACAGTTAAGAAAGTATTTTGGTCAGGATTAGGCAAATCTAAGTTGACAATGGACTGACATCCTTATACTGTGAGGCATTTCTCTTACAGACTCAGTCAAATGGATTGATGTTCTTGTTCCAAGTTCAGTCATACAAAGTACAATGTTACTCATCTCATATTAAAATTTAAAAATAATTGTCGTCAAAAATGGAAGTGTAACAATTTAATAAAAATTTGTACATTTGATAAGTGTAACACTTATATAAAAAGGAGAGTGTATATGTTTGCAAATCAATTTCAAATATTAATTACATTCATTTCGCTTAATTAGATATTATTAAAATATCAACTCAACCAAAAGGTTAAGCTAATGGTCATGGATAAAGCCCAACATTGGTTTATATAATCTATCACGTTCCCTCTTATGAGAACTCATTAGGTTTGGAATGTGGATGTAGCATGGGACCCACCATACATAGCTCTTAATATCCCACTTTAAAAGGAGGGGTGGATGATTCGAACCAGTAACTTTTGTATCACGTTGATTCTTAATATCATGTTCGAGAATCAACTCAACCAAAAGTTAAGCTGATGGTTAAAGCCAATAATCGATTTACATACTCTACCATATGATCTTATCTAATTTGATTTTTAAATTTGACTAAATTTACCCTATTTGTTTGATTTGATCTAATCAAAATAAAATATCAAATGGGATATAATTAAATTTGTATTGATGTATTCTTTCCAAATATGAAATTTTCATAATTTTTTTATTACTCCCTCTGCTTTATTTATTTAATTTTTTTTAATTTTTTTTTTAATAAGCTAGAGTTGGATTTGCACATTTGCCAAGACACAACTTTGACCATCAATATCTTTAATTTGAGGTTAGTTAAAATTATGAAAAAATTAATTTATAAAAGTTGACATTATGACAAATCCAACAGCATAGTATATGATCATACTTATATATTATATATTGGTAAAAAAATTAAGTTTATGATAAAATATGAACAGTGGAAAGTCCCAACTCTAGCTTATACAGAAAACGGAGGAAGTACCAAAATAAAGATATTTACCGATAAATAAACACAAGTATAAAGATCTTATCTAATTTGACTTGTTCAAGTTTGATTTGATCATTTATAATACAAACAAATACGCTTAAATAACTAATATAAGGTGAACATATTCTTACTCGCTTCATTTACTTTACCATTTACACCTGGAAATTTTAGTATCTTCATAGAGTTAAATTCAATTTGAATATTAGTCGAAATATTTTCATGTGAGATCTTGTTTAATTCATCGTATTTTGTATGTAATTTATTGATTGAAATTTGTGCAAAAAATGGGATGTAAGAATCCTACTTTAAAAAAGAATCATCTCGCTATCAACTCCTTAAACTCTTTGTTCTCTCTCCTACTCCAAAGAAAAACTTCTGCTGGAAACCTAGGTGCTCGCCGGAGATCCGGGCGCCGCAGCCGTTTCTCCGGCGAGGTTTCCTCCTTTTTCGCTTCTTGTAAATCGGCGAGTCTCCGCCCTTTTGCTTCTTGTAAACCGGCGAGTCTCCGCCCTCCTCTGCTTTCCTTTCTTCTAGTTGGTGAAGATCGCCGGTGAGACTCAAGATTCCCCCTCCTCCTCTTCTCTTTCTTCTCTTCTCCCATCTTCTTTCCCCTTCTCGATCTGCTCTGAGACGACCTCAGATTCTGAGGCGTCACCCTCTTATTTTCTCTTAACCCCTTTTAATTCCAGTCTTGAAGGTGTTGTTGTGACCTTTTCCACGGCTAAGACGATTTAGAGAAGCCCCTTGTTACCCACCTTTGAGAGGGAGGTTCATAGTCAAAGGATTTCGCCGGCGAAACAAGAGGTCTAAGGACTAAGCCTAACACCGCCGTCATAAAGGTCATTGGTAATTTTGACCGTGACGGAAACGGTAAAGTTAGGGTTAGGGTTTCATGGGTCCTTGCGCTGGAGGGCTAGGCCTAACGCCGTCGTCAGGAGTGGTTCGTGACGGAAACGGTGAAGTTAGGGTTAGGGTTTTGAGGTTCTTTGCTATTATGGTTTCGGATTTTGGTTCCGAAAGGGGCTCTCTGGTTTGGTCGCCTTACCTAAGTATGTATTTTCTTCTTGTTATTCAGAGTTTGCTTTATTTTTCAAAGTTATGTATGGTTTATTTTAGCCTTTCTGGGTTGTTGTTCTGTTTTTCTGGTTGTTTTGGCTATAATTTATTGGATGGTTATGTGCGGAGGGAGTTTGGATCCTTTGTCAAGGGATTTGGTTTTGTTGTTGTGTTGGGAGAGTTAACATGTGTAGCTGTTGTGTGGAGGACGAACAAGAAGTTGACCATGGCTAGGGTGAAGTGTGTGTTATGGTGGAATGATTATGGTTGTCATTCTGCTCCCTTCATTGTAGTGATAATTGAGATCATTACTCTTGAATTTTTCTATCCGAAGCAGGCGCCCAAACTTTGTTTTGGGGTTTCTCGAGCCTCGACGTTGTCAAAGCTTTCTTGTCAACAAAAACAGCTTATGTATGAAAGGTCACATGTCCATGTGATCGGTTTGAAGGCCTTAAGTGGTGATAAGTTGATCCCACTAGGTAAAGTTGAACTAGCCATGATCGAACAGTTTCATTACTCTCTGCTCTCTTTATGTTTTGAAGTAGGTACCCGCTCTTTGGCCTATAAAGAAGTCTTGATTCGCAACTTGTCCGGCCAACTCCAGTTATGTATTTTGATTTTTAGTGTCGAAAGTTGTAAAGGCTTAAATGTTAAAAGTCATGTAGTAGTAAGCTTTAGTTTTTATTTCGTATGTTGTAAACTCTGATTTTATTAATATAATTTGCTATTGTCAGAAAAAAAAAAAAAAAAAAAAAAATTGAATCCTACTTAATTTATCTTAGCCTTCTTTCATACTTGACTTCCATCTGTTGGAGGTAGTGCCTCAAATTATAAATCCTAATTTCTAGTGATTCCTCTCTTAGTATTGGTGATTAACATCAGATAAATGTAGTTAGACAAGTGGAACTAGTGAGTTTTGCTAATTTTAAGTCTGTGTGGTAGTATATTAGTGGAGAAATATCTATCATGCTATTAGTGGGGAATTATCTATCTTGTTATTAGTAGGGAGTATATATATCAACTTAATGAAACAGGGGAGATACCCACGTTTACACAATTTATTTTTTTGGGTTTTTCTATATAATAACCCTCTAAATTTCACTTTTTCATATTGTACCCCTCCATTTAGAACTTTTCATACTGTAACCTTAAAATACATTTAGTTTTCATACAGTAACCTTGTCGTTATCCCGCCATTAACAAATTCCGTTAGTGGGGTCCACTCTCCACTTATTAATATTTTTTTTATCGATTTGCGTATTGGAAAATGTTCAGTTAAAAGTTTTGGGAATAATAACCCTCTAAATTTCACCTTTCTACGTTGTGCCCCTTCATTTAGAATTTTCCACAAAGTTAACCCAAAGTACATTTAGTTTCTATACAGTAACCTTGTTGTTATCCCACCGTTAACAAATTTCGTTAGTGGGGCCCACTCTCCACTTATTAATATTTTTTTATTGATTTGCGTGTTGGAAATGGTTCCGTTAAAGGTTTTAGAGGGCTATTTTGGCCCTTAAGGGCCCAAATTGAGCTCATATTTAGGGGAAAAAAATGTAAACGCCTTTTTTTTGCGTATTAAGAAATGTCTTGATTTGCGTGTTTACTTTTTTAATACGTAAAACGAGGTATTTACGTTATTTTTTTGCCACATCTAAACTCAATTTGGAATCTTAAGGACCAAAATAGTCCCCAAAACCTTTAACGGGACAATTTTCAACACGCAAATCAATAAAAAAAAATATTAATAAGTGGAGAGTGGGCCTCACTAATGGAATTTGTTAACGACGGGATAACGGCAAGGTTATTGTATAGAAACAAAATGAATTTTGGGGTTACAGTGTAGAAAGCTCTAAATGAAGGGGCACAACGTTGAAAAGTGAAATGTAGAGTATTACTATATAGAAAAACCCTTATTTTTTTTTAACACTTGCTAGTAATAAAAACTCTACATAGATACTGAGGTTCTCATTTTTGCAAATATGATGGTGAATGCGTATGCACAATGTACTATGTATCCGTTGAATATCAAGTCTAAAACCAAAGAACATGAAGACTAATTTCCATGAACATAACTTGGTAGTATGTAAGTCGTGAAGACTAACTTTAATGAACATATAACCCAAGGATATGAAGAAATGTCTACGACGCATTAGATAGATTATCCGATGAGTTAATGCGTAGATACGACTAATTTTTTATTCTTGATTTCAAAAAATAATATATTATAATATTAAAAGCCACAATAATACCAACGGACAAAATCAATTGATAAATATGAAAAAATAGGGGTTGTTTGGAGCCTTCATCCTTGGGTGGAGCCTTGCATGAGTGATGAAATTAATAAGCAAAGGCAATGAAAGTTGAGAAGTTGAAGGACATCATTATTCATTAAAGATAAAGTTAGCAACTTGGAGTTGGATTCCACTTCAATGACACACAACTACACAAGTACTTCGTACAATGTATTGTCCATTTGTCCCAACTCCAAAATTAATACACATGAAAATGGAAAGCATTTAGTACTCCGTATTCTCTTTATAATGTTGATTTTATTTGTTAGAATGTGCATTGAAATAGTTTGTCCCTACCAACAATTTAACTCATTGTTACAGACTTATAAAGTCATCCATGTGTGCGATATTAGTTGATTTTTCATTTATCTATCTTACATCTGTTGTTGGAAATTACTCCGTAAAAGTTTTCTCAAGAGATCAGGAAAATTTTAAGTAAACTATTTTTCCCTTCTAGAGTCTTATTATGCACTAATATCTAGGTGGTGATTAATTGCCCAAAAGTAGTTTAGACAATTACTTACTACGTATAGCGATATATAGTACCTAAGACATGATATCAAATCTTGTCAACTAGTGACTTTATATCCGCAGATGCACCAAAAAACGCTTTAGGGTGGTCCGACCAAGATTAAGCTAACAATAGGGGGCTCAGAAGGGAGTGTAGATTCTAGTGTATGGAAGAGAATCTAAGCATTACAAAGTACTGCTCCGTTAGTAATTTTATAGTAATCTATTCTATTATACACTTCCATAGACACAGGAATCTGATGAAGGAAGCAAACAAGCTAAGCATGAAACATTGCTTTCCAATTTCATTGACAAAGAACAATAAGACAAAAGCTTACTGTTGCAAAGGTTACAAGCACAAAAAGATAGAATGAGACAAACAAATTTGACATTATGTACTTACAGTTATGTATCATAAAAACACACTCAAAATACTCAAAAGAGTAACATTTACTTGCAGCACTGCTAGTCTAACATCCTACTCTTAGGGACTATGTGTTCACGGGCAAAGATAGCATTGATGATTCACCCACCAAAAGCCATAACTTGATCCACAAAATCTACCTTCAAGGAAGGCCACAATCTTATTGATATGTGGAACGTTTTTACGGACTTAACTCGGGTAATCTGTCTAATGCGTCGTAGACATGTCTCATAGTTGGCCTCTTCTCGGGGATGGTATTAACACAAGCCATAGCGATTTTTAGAACAGCAATTATCTCGTCTTCCTTGTCTGCTTCTTGAGCCAAAGACGGATCTAAAACGTCAATTAGTGGTTGCTTCTCGTCGATGCATTGTTGAATCCATTGAACAAGGTCCAATTCTGAGGTGCCCACTTCAACTAACGCGGATCTTCCAGTGATCATTTCTAGTAAGATCACCCCATATGAGTAGACATCCCACTTTTGTGATGGTTTCACAGCTTTAAAGGATTCGGGAGCTTGGTAGTAAGTAAGTGCATTCGTAGCTGAGATGCTTCCAGCTTCTGATGGTGCACTGCCTGCTTGCTTTTGTTGGGGTTTCTCAGAGGTCATCCTACTAGATTGAAGGGTAGGGGATCCCCCGGCAATATTAGCAAGGCGCCCAAGTCCAAAATCTGCGAGTTTGGGCTCCATACTGTGTCCAAGAAGTATGTTGCTCGGGTTTAAATCACCGTGAACGTATTTTTTGGGGCTGAATTCATGCAAGTACACTAAACCTCTAGCAACACCTTTGATAATTTGTAATCGAATTGACCACGATAATGGTGTAAATGAATCCATCCCTGGCTTCCCTATTGACATATCAACCAATAAAAGCCAATGAAACATATTACAAACCAACATTACAAAGCCAAAATTAATCAACAGGCAAACAGAGTTTCTGAAATTCATACCATGTATTGCAGTGGCTAGGCTTTCATTAGGAACATAGTCATATATGAGCAGCTTCTCATCAACAGACCAATAATATGCCCTTAATGTGACAACATTCGGGTGCCTAAGCTTCCCAATTGCTTCAACTTCGGTTTGGAATTCCTTAAACCTCTGTGAACCGCCTTCGCCTAGTCTTCTCACAGCCAATGTGAGTCCATCTTCAAGCACTACTTTGTACACAATACCAATCCCACTCTTTCCTAACACGAAAGCTGACGCCTTAAGAAGCTCATCTAAATCAAATGCCACTTGAGAATCCAAGGGCACCAAATCATACTGCTCAATGTTCTCTGATAAGGTTTCGGATTCCTCTTTTGTGAAGCAAAAACACTCCCTACTTTCTTTTCCTCCCTTCTCATCCTTACTCTTACAAGGACAAACCCTTGTATAACAATAAGACAACAACCACCCAATTAGACAAATCCCAACAACATCACTCACCACAATGGCTACAATAGCACTTTTACTAAGCCCTTTCCCCTTACTCTTCCCTTCCCTACTCCCTTGGGGTGAATAATCACTAGGCAAGTAAGGGTATGAAGCCGGCGAGACGGCCGAAGAATCCGAAGAACAAGGATTCTTCAATGGAGGTCCACAAAGGCCAGGATTCCCTATAAAAGCAGTAGGTCCTCTATTCATAAGAGCACCAGTTTGAGGAATTGGTCCACTCAAATTGTTATAAGTAAGATCAATATAAACCTTCTCAGGCAACTCACCTAGACTAGCAGGAATCAATCCACTAAACAAATTATGAGAAAAATCAGCAGTACCTTGTAAACTAGACAAGTTCCCCAAATCATTTGGGATAGACCCATTAAACTTATTATAAGACAAATCAAGTTTCTCAAGACCAACCAAAACCCTCCCAAACCCATTTGGGAGACTCCCACTGAAATTATTATGACTCAAAACAAGATTTTTTAGCCTCTTACATTGAAGAATTGAAGAGGGTAAAGACCCATTTAAGAAATTTTGAGACAAATCCAAATTTTGAAGATAATTAAGCTTCCCAATCTCACTTGGTAATGACCCGTATAAGAAATTACCAAAAAGTACTAAACTTTGAAGCCCTTTTACTTGAAAAAGATTAAGGGGTAATGGTCCATAAAACCTATTACTCCTTAAATTAACATGCCTTAATTCTGAAAGAGACCCAATTGAACTAGGAAGATACCCTAGTAATTTTTTCTTGGGTATACTAACAGAAACAACTTTGAGATTTTTACAAGTTATACCATTCCAAGAACATGGGTTTTCATCAGATTGATTCCAATTACTCATAGACCCATCTGGGTCTTGAGTTATGGATCGTTTGAATGATAAAAGTGCAACACCTTCATCATTCAAACAGTTTATTACTGAAGATTTTGAGCTCAAGAGAAGAAGAATTGCACATAAAATGAAGTAACGCATTACTAAAATTAGTCAGTTTGAATGTAAAGATCATAAATTAAGGGTTACCTGAGACGATTATGGGTAGAGTTGGAGGATTCTGAGAAGGGTTTTGGTAGTGGGAAAAGGGGTTGTTAGTGTTGAGAAAATGGAATAAAAATAAAAGGACATGGAAGAAAAAAGCTGAGTGAAAGAGCGAAAGATGGTATAGAAAGATGAGGGTAAAGTTAAATAATTATAGGTCCCTCACTTATATTATGCTCCAACATCATGTACGGAGGGAGTATACATTATACAATTATTGAATTATGCAATGACACAGTTAACTCGTTAAACAAATAAGGCAGCGTAGGGTACACGGAGTGTGTAATATGTACTGTGTACAGTACAATGACTTAACCCAAAATAACTCGATTCGAATGATTTCACTTTGATTTGAAATGTACATGAAATTAGATGGTTCGGCTTTTATTCTATTGATTCGTTCCATAAATTAAAGACTAAAATTGGTTTGTTGCTTATTACTGTTTTGAAGGTTCTAGCGAAAATATATGATTAAGTGATTCGCAATTAACATGAATATGAGTACTCCCTTCAATCCTAAAAAGACTATGATTATTCTTATGTATAAGTAAAATTCGTGGTCCAATTCTAACCTGTTTAACCGAGACATTCTCTTTGGATACATCTTTCGGAAACTAGATTTTTTTATAATATGGAGCATTAGAGAATAAAAATAATATAAAGTCTCGAGGGAAGTGAGACATGAAGAGGTTCGTGAGATAATAAGTTAGGTATTCCAAGGCGAGTAGACGTCTCGGAGATTGTAGTCATTAGTGAGCTCTTTCCCAAATTAAGGTCAAGAAGAACCGCAATTCCCAAATTGCAGCCAAAGTTTTAAGAATTCCCAAAGTACCGTCCACGTCACCGGTTCAGGGGGAAGAAATTTTAAATCCGGTCTACAGCAAAACCGCTACCTGAAGTAGCGGTTTTTACTAATAAACCGCTACTTCAGGTAGCGGTTTCTTTTTAATAAACCGCTACTTCAAGTAGCGGTTTTTGTTTAATAAACCGCTACTTCAAGTAGCGGTTTTCTAGCAAGTATAATTTCCCGATTTCACTTTCCTCTTTCATTTTCGTCTTCTCACCAAAATCCCATCCACGCCTTCCACCAAAATCACACCTCCTTCAACGGAAGCCGGCGCAGCCAAGGAATCCACCGACGCCGCCGGAGCATTCCTCAGCAACGAAGGCCGCCGCTGTTGACGCCGAGGGTTCGACTTTAGTGGTCGGCTTCGCTAATTTCAGAAGAAACGTGCTGATCTTCTTGTTTGTGGTAAGTGCCCTAATTATTTTTTGTATTCAGTTATTGGGTTTGTTGTTGTTATTGAGTTTGTTGTTGTTATTGAGTTTCAGAATTGTATGTATGTGTTGTTGTTGTTGGTTTTGGTTGTGTTGTTGTTGTTAGTGTTCTTGTTTATTGTTGTTGTTATTGAGTTTCGGTTTTGGTTGTGTTGTTGTTGTTAGTGTTCTTGTTTATTGTTGTTGTTATTGAGTTTCAGAATTGTATGTATGTTTGTGGTTGGTTTTGGTTGTTGTTGTTGATTTACTTACCTTACATATAACCCTTGTAGAATTATTAATGGTTTCGATCACATTACTCAGTTTAGGTTGCTATAATTGCTGATTTTGAAAGTGAAAATAGAGCTTCTATACACAAAGTACATGAGCTCAAAGTACATGTAGTCATGACTTATGCCCATGTTGAGCTTCAAGAGGTATTAAGACCTTCATAGCTCAGTTTAGGTTGCTATAATTGTGTAGTTTGCTTGCTTGATGTTAGGACATTGCCACACTGTTAATGAATTTTTGCAATCTAATATCTTTGATTAATAATGGTCTTTTCTAGAATGAAACATGGAGGTTCCGAACTACCCTCTATATTGCTATTGGGGTGGAGAAATTGTCCACAAAGATAGCGATATAACGTATAGGGGTGGGAATCAAAAATTTGTGTTTGTACATTCTGCGATGACATATTCACAAGTTCTGAACAAGCTATATGAAGAATTGAGTGTTGATCCTAGAGGTGTGGAGTTGAAGGTGGTTATGCGTTATCCTATGGCTGGGGCATATGTTGCAATTCCGTTAAATGACGACAACGCTGTTAGAGCTATGTGGATTGCTGTGACTCAGAGTTCTTCTGTTGCAATGCAATTGTTCATTGAACAAGTTCCAAAGGAGCCAGTTGTGCAAACTAACACTGGTTCCTTTCCGGGGATGGATTTTTTTGGTAGTGTGGATCAACCGTTTTCCACTGGTGTTCAAAGTGTGGACATAGGGTCATTCACAAGAATGCTTGTTGATCCACATTATGTCAATGACCATCTCTCACAGTTTAGGTCTCCGGCCTCATCGCCTAATGTTGGAACCTCGACAAGCACACAACCACAAGGCATTCTTGATTCTCTTGACCCAAACAATGTTGATGTATTTGGCGATGCAGAGATGAATGACACTGATGAAGATGATGATGAAGAGGTAATTGAAGCTCGTGATAAGGCAATTAAAGGAAGCGCCCCCACTTCAGACTTCAATGAAGTGGCGCAAGTTGATCCTCGTTTGAATAACTCATGGATGTCTTGGTTAGGAAATGAGACATATAACAATGGGGGAGAATTTGAGGTTGGTCAGCAGTTTGACTCATTGCAACAACTGAAAGATGCTGTGAAATCTTACTCCATAGCTAGAAATCAAACAATTCGAGTTGTGGAGGCAGAGCCAGAGAAATATGTTGTTGAGTGCAAGAGGAAAGAACAATGTAGTTGTTCGTGGAGGCTTAGAGGAGTGAAAGATCCAACACTCTCTACGTTTAAAATTGTGAGGTACAACGGCCCTCACGCAAGTAACTGTGTTGGTGACATCGACTCGGGAGATCATAAGCTACTGACTTCCGAGTTCGTTTGCAATGCTCTTCTAGATGTCATTCGCGTTGATCCTTCATTGAAAATCAAGACAATGGTGCAACTTGTGAAAGAGAAATTTGATGGATTCCAAATAACCTACAAGAGAGCATGGCTAGTGAAACAAAAGGCAATAAAACTCATTTATGGGGGTTGGGAGGGTTCATATGAACAGTTGCCTAAGTACATGCAAGCTCTCAAGGAATCAAATCCTGGAACTGTTGTTGAGTGGAGGTTGTTAGAGTGTACGGTTCCTGGAACACATGTTTTTCAACGAGTCTTTTGGGCATTCAAGCCATGTATTGATGGATTCCGTCACTGCAGACCCCTTATCACCATTGATGGCACTCATTTATATGGCAAATACAAAGGCACTCTACTCATTGCTATGGGAACGGATGCCAATTTTCAACTATTCCCCCTTGCTTTTGCGGTTGTCGAAGGAGAGAACAATGATAGTTGGTCTTGGTTCATGGCTTGTATTCGTGCTCGAGTTACAGATAGGAAAGGGCTATGTGTGATATCTGACAGACATGCTGGTATTTTAGCAGCAATGGAAGAAGTTGGAAGTGGTTGGGAGGAGCCCAATGCCTACCACAAGTACTGTACACGACACTTGGCTTCTAATGTGAACTCAAAATTTAAAAGTGTCGTCATAAAGAACCTCTTTGGCAAAGCAGCTACTGCAAGGCAGAAGAAGAAGTTTGATTACTACATCAACAAAATTGGTGACTTGAATGTAGAGGCCCGTAGGTACTTGATGGAAATTCCGTACAGTAAGTGGTCCATTCATCATGATGGTGGTTTCAGGTTTGGTGTGAAGACTACAAACATGTCGGAAGTTTTCAACGGAGTCTTAAAGGGGGCTCGATGTCTCCCGATAACCGCTTTAGTGCAAATGACCTTTTTCCGGGTTAACTCCTATTTTGCAACTAGAAGAAGTTGGAGTAAAAGAAGACTTAAAGAGGGCCATGAGTTATCGGAAAAGGCTAAGAAGACAATAGAAGCCAACATGGAGAAAGCCGCGCACCATGAGGTTGTTGCTTTTGACTATGATGCCATCGGGTTGTATCAGGTTAGGACCGGTCGTGGAAGAAGAAAAGCTGGTAAAGGTGGTAACTCCCACACTGTGAATCTGTTGAGCAAGACATGTACTTGTGAGAAATTGAGAATATACAAGCTCCCATGCTCTCATGTACTAGCAGTTTGTCGTCATAGAAGCCTATCACATGCAGACTTTGTGGATTCTTTTTTCATGACCGCCGAATATAGGCGTTCATACGCGAAGTGTTTCGCACCAGTTCCTGATCCTTGCCACTGGTTAGCTTACAATGGTCCTACTACTATTGCCAACCCAGATTTGAAAAGAGGCCCAGGCCGACGGTCCACTAGAATTCGAAATGAAATGGATGAGCGTCCCAATTGTGTGAAGAAGGCATGCAGTGTTTGTCGGCGACCTGGGCATAACAAGAAGACATGTCCTACTCTTATTGGTGGATGTGGATCATCTGGGTAACATGATTAATTATATATTCTTGTTTAATATTTATGTTTTTTCTCGAACGCTTAACATTAATTCAATTTTTTGTTATCGTGTAGGTCCCATGGAGCCGGTGATTCGTCCAGGCCCAGTTGATCCATCTGTTCTACGCTTGCAGACTTCCCATAGGAGCCACGATGTTTGGAGTGGCGTAGCTGATAGAGTTCTCTCAGTTAGGGAGCATATGGTCAGCGTGGGACGTGAGTGGAGGGTAGATGGCGGAGTACTAGAGTACGTTAGGCTTGCTGGGTTTTACGGTGTACATAGGATTTTGGGAGGAGGGTTTTTGCTTGATCGATCTCTTCTTACAGCGTTGGTTGAGAGGTGGAGGCAGGAGACACATACTTTCCACCTAGTGGTAGGTGAGGCCACCATTACTTTACAGGATGTCTCCGTCCTGTTAGGTCTGAGAGTGCACGGCCCTCCTGTCATTGGACCTCCATTTGAGGGATGGCATGACCTAGTTGAGGAGTTGCTGGGAGTTCGACCTGGCCATGATGATAACGGTAAGCCGTTTCTGGAGGGACCCTTTGGCGTGCAGGTACAATGTTTGCTTCAAGTTCATGTTCTTACAATTCTATCTTTCAAGAATTATTATTAACATGTCTTTACAGGTGGTTACGTGTCCATCTATCGTGTGCGCATACTGCTTCTGGACTACCATACTACAGAGATGCGTTTGACCATCAGCGCGAGGACCAGGTACAATCGGTGTTTCTTTTTTTTTGTGCATTGTATTTCTTCCATTATGTTAGTCATATACATGTTGACATACTTGTTTTGGGAATTAGATGATTTGGCAGCCATATACTGAGGCGGTGATGGATCGACTTCCGGAGATTTGTCGCTCATACATGCACATTTGGCGTTCACGGGCACCTCTGATATGCTTTGACGTCGTTGAGTTCCACCTCCCAGACCGAGTCCTTCGTCAGTTCGGGTTAGACCAGCCGATCCCACAGGATGTAGACACGGACGTTGCTCTACACAGGAAGGATCGAAGGGGACAGCGTAATTGGGAGATTCGGCATTCGGACCATGTACACGAGTGGAGTCGACGAGAGGCATTAGTCGTCCAGGGATACCCGTTCACTGGGACTTCTTCCCCGGCCATGACAGAGTACATGGCTTGGTACCGTCGCATCACGAGACTGGTCATTACTCCACCTTCGCAGGAGCGCCCCCCGAGTCATTACCAGCCAGCTACCTCTGACCTCCTGCTTGTATGAACTTCACTTCATTTCAATCTAGTTCTTACGTTTTTTATTTCATTTTACTAACATTAAAACTACACTTAAATGTAGGCACATGCATTTGCTGATTTGCACGTCCAGCTATCGGGAGCTACTGAGACCATCTCCCACTTGCCACCAGAGACGGCTATACCATTTGCCATACAGACGATGCAGGGTTTTACATCATTTTGTGGCCAAACCTTGTCTAGGGTGGGGCAGTCACACCTTATTCAGCAGCCTCGACCGTCCACGTCTTCATCTTCTACTGTGCACACTATGCCGATCAGACCACCACCTCATCGTGGAGGCCATTCAGCACGTGCCTTCCGTCCACCGACTCCTTCTCAGCATACTATCATGACATCTCCTCCACTAGTGCATCGCCAGTATCAGAGAAACCGACGGCGTAGCAACACTACGTCTGGGGTTGGAGTTGGCCTGGATGACATTCCAGAGGAGACAGCTGCATCATCTTCATCGTCACCTCATGGGAAGAAGCAACGCCCGAGCTAAGTGTATATTTTGGAACTAAACTAATTTTTTTGTAAATGCTTAGAATTGGATTTTGTTATATTTAATCAATTGAAAAATATTCGACTTTGCAATTTCGACTTCCTTAGATCTTCATAAACTTGTTATTTATGGTGGTTGTGTTGAAAATATGCTATATATCTCATGTTTTACAGGTACACAACTTGCAGGCTTTTTTTTTGAGTGATTATGCAAGTTTGAAAAAAAAAACCAGTCCAGGGTAAACCGCTACTTGAAGTAGCGGTTTTTCAAAGTAAATCGCTACTTGAAGTAGCGGTTTTCCAAAATAAACCGCTACATTAAATAGCGGTTTTTTGTAAACAAACCGCTACTTCAAGTAGCGGTTTTAAACTAAGAAACCGCTACTTGAAGTGGCGGTTTATTGCAAAGAAACCGCTACTTCAAGTAGCGGTTTACCCTGGACCGGAAAAAAAAAACCGGTTTTTTAACCAGTGCTTACGTGGACGGTAGAATGGGAATTCTTAAAACTTTGGCTGCAATTTGGGAATTGCGGTTCTTCTTGACCTTAATTTGGGAAAGAGCTCGTCATTAGTCAAGAAGAGGGGGAAGACACATGTTCAGAATTCCAAAAAAAAAAAAGAGAAAAATAATTTAAAGAAGGTAATGCTACTGTTTTGTCAATGTTCCCTGCTTCTTTCATCGGTTCCGTAGCCTTTGCATTTTGCTATTCACTTGCTGTTTTCTACCAACTTTTTCATGCATTTTTCTTACACTTGGCTTATCAAATCGATAAATTACATATTTTTTTATTCACTTCATAATTTATTAACTTCGGCTCCAATAATAAATGAGGTGATAGCATAAGATTACTAATATTCTGCTTTAAGGAAATAATGTGTAGATCTAGAATAAATACGCAAAATTTAAAAACTAATACTCCCTCTAATCCTTTTTTTTAATGGCTTAAATTATTTCATGTTCTTCTCATTTTCTGAATAAAAAAATTTTAAACAATTATCCTTATTTAGGATTTTTTTGTATGGTAAAAAATTTCATTTACTAGAGTACTAATTGAATTTTTTCAAGCATGATTTTAAATTATAATTCTCATTCTTTTTTTTTTCAAACACCGTATTAATTAGAACAAATTTTCTTATGTGTCTGGCTTCACGGTATGATCGGGATTACTTAGTTAGGAGTTACTCGGTCAAGGGTTACTCAGTCGGGGTTTACTCGGCCGGTCAGAGGTTACTCAGTCAAGGGTTGTGTGGCTGGGGTTATTCGGCTATGTGTTACTCGGTGAGAGGTTACTCGGTTGTTACAGGTTACCCGGTCATTGTTGGTGTGTCAACTTGTCGCACAGTGTGGTTGGCCACACTAAAACAATCGCCGTAATTAGCTTCTTTTTTTTTTTAAGTAAAACTATTTGAAGATTTGACTCTTTATTACTTTAATTATATTCTCATGTATCAAATTTGTTTTACTTATTTATTCCTCTATTATTAAATAGAAAGAACAAAAATGATTGGAGTGAAAGATAAAAGATGTAGTGAATTATTATTCCTAGTTTCTAATTTCCATACATCATTTTCTTACGCGGGAAAAATTGTTGTTATTTGGCCAAAAATTTTGGGGTAAGTATGCTAGAAAGCTTTGGCTAACTAAAGGGGTGATCGTAGTTCTCGCTTCTTTCATGAAACTATGAAATTTCGTTCAAGTAAGAAACAAATTTTTCGCCTCCAAAATGACGATAATTAATGGGTGGATTCACCTACCGACATTGCAAATTTATTTTATACGGAATTTACTAAACGGTTTAAATCTGAGTACCCACATGCTAGGAATCTCTCTTTGACATACATTGATCCAGTTATCACTTCCTTTGATAATATTGAACTAACTCCGTCATTTTTAAATGGAAAAATTTATGGGAATAATCTCATATTTGAGTCATTCGTTTTTAATAATCCCACCTTTGAATTACTTTTTAATAATCTGACCTTTACCCCCCATTCTTTTTTAATGGTCCCAACCGATCATGTAACCTGTTATAACAGGTTACATGACACGTAGCGGCCTGTGATTGTCAAAAAATTAAACCTAAAATTTTAAAAAAAGTTAGATTTTTTAAAAGAAAAAATTAAAAAAATAAAAGTAAAATAACTACCTAGCCCCTTACCCAGCACCAGATCCGGCCAGCTGCCTAAACCCGTTCTCTCCCGCGGCTCCAGCCACCCAGCACCGGATCCGGCCACCCAGCCCCCGACCACATCACCAGTACCGGCGTCGGTGCGCGACGATCCCCTCCCTAATCAGAGGAGATCGATTTCAACTAAGGTGGAGATATGGGTGAAGGTGGCTAAGGTCGCAGTTTAGGTAGGGTGATGGGGTGGTGGTTTTGGTTCAGGTAGGGTGATGGGGTGGTGGTTTCGATTCAGGTAGGGTGATGGGGTGGTGGCTTCGGTTCAGTTGGTGAAGGCAATAGTAGTTTGGTAGGTGGTCTCGGGTTGGGGTATGAGGTGGTGGACTGGTGGTGAACTAGAAACCCAACCCAATCCTAACCCTACACGCCTTCTCCGTCCCGATCTCGACCCCCTCCCCTTCCCCCGTTCCGATTCCGGCAACTGGTGGTGGACTGGTCGTGATGGGCTGGAATCGTTGGTGGTTTAGGGGAGGGGTTGGCTGGGTTTTCGGGGGAGGGTCTGGGGTGTTGGTGGTTTAGGGGAGGGGGTTAAGCAGCGTCGGCGTTGGGTGGTCGGAATCAGGGCGGGGAAGGAGGGGAGGCTGGTGGGGTGGTTTAGGGGTTCGCGTCTGGTGGGATGGTGGTTCTAGGGTTTGGGTTTAGGTGGTGGTGGGGATGGTGGTGGGCTGGTGGCTGAATTGGATTTGGGTTTTTTAATTTTTTTTTTTTTTGTTTTTTTTTACCAATTATGTAATGACATGTGTATTTTAAACCAAAAAAAAACCTACCTCTTCAACTGGTTACTGGTCACCCGGGACCATTAAAAAAGAATAGGGGGTAAAAGTCGGATTATTAAAAAATAATCCAAAGGTGAAATTATTAAAAACGAGAGGCCCAAAGGTGGGATTATTCCCATGAATTTTTCCTTTTCAGATTCTGAAATCAAGTCTGCTTTTTTTGATATGTCCCCATATAAGGCCGCAGGTTTCGATGGGTTTGGCCCAAAAATTTTCCAACATTATTGGTCAATTATTGGCCCGGATATTTGTAAAGATGTGAAAGGTTTTTTCTTTAATGGTATTTTGTTAAAAGAGCTAAATCACACAATTATCACTTTAATTCCAAAAATTGCGAATCCATTCAAAGCAAGTCAATATAGACCCATTAGTTTGTGTACCACTATCTACAAAGCTATTTCTAGAATGCTCATAAATCGTTTGAAACCTTTCCTAAAGAAAATAATCGGCCCGTATCAAAATGCTTTTGCTCCTAATCATGCTATTCGGGATAATATCCTTTTAGTCCATGAAATTCTACATCTTTTTAACAAATCCAAAAGTATGAAAGGTTGGCTAGCTCTTAAACTTGATATGGAAAAGGCTTATGATCGTATGGAATGAGACTTCTTATGGACTACTTTTACTGCTTTTGGATTTTGTCCCACTTGGGTAAAATGGATTAAAGCTTGTGTCACTACGGTTTCTTACTTTCCTGCTGTTAACTATACGACTACTAATCTCATTAAGCCTTCTCGCGGCTTTCGCTAGGGCGATCCACTTTCTCATTCTCTTTTTCTTATTTGTATGGAAGTTTTATCTAAGAAGTTGTTATTACTTAGCAAACAACGAAATTTAGGAATAGGGATAAAATTTGCCCCAACGGCTCCTCTTATTCCATGTCTTCTTTTTGCGAATGATAGTTTACTAATTTGTAGAGCAACTGCTACCTCCTGTAATTCCTTACATACTACTTTATCAAAATTTGCTTCTCTTTCGGGCCAAATAATAAATTTCCATAAGTCCTCTATTATTTTCTCTAAGTATGTCACTAATCAGTCTAAAGCATCCTTGGCTAGCTATTTTAATATGACCCCAAGATCTTTCTTGGGTCGTTATCTTGGGGTCATTTTAAATTCTACTTCCTATACCAAAGTTAATTTTCAGCATCTAATCTCTAAAGTTGATCAGAAAATTAATATGTGGTTTTCTAATTTAGTTTTCAAAGTAGGAAAGGTTGTTCTTATCCAAAGCCACTTAGAGGCTATCCCGTCTTACGCTATGCCTACAGCTAGGTTACCAGTTTCTGTCACCTCTTCACTGGATAAAATTAATAGGGATTTCTTTTGGAAGCAAACCCCGACTAAATCAGGATTACCAATGGTTGCCTAGAATACTATTTGCCAGCCTAAAAGTCAGGGTGGTCTTGGGTTACGAAAATCTGATGCTGTAAACTCTGCATTTTTAGCTAATTTAGGGTGGAAGGTTATGTCCGACCCTTCTAATTTATGGGTCTAATATCTGTTACTGCTAATGTAATACTCTGTATTTTTTATAATATTTTTATGTATATAAATGATTTATTTTATTTATTTTTGTAGATTAAAATGATTCATTTCGTTTTAAAAGAAATTAATAATTTAAATATTATGTAAGTGTGCGTAGAATAATATGGGTCACTAATTGAGGCAATAAAAGTGTTTTGAATTGGGTCATCTTTATTTAAATAGTTAGATCAATTTGTTGGGAAATTGAGGACACTTAAGAGCCCAATAAGTTGGCCCCAAAGGATAAAGTCAAGGGGGAGTAGGATTTAGTAATGACAGTTTTGTAATTATGAGTTTTTGTTTTAAAAGGGGATTATAAATACGTCAAAACCTCAAGATTATTCACTCAAAAATCATAATTGTCAGATTTCACAAAAAAATCCCAAAAGTTTTCTCTTTATTTTCTCTATCCTTTTACTCCTTATTTTTTCTCTCTTTTTCCCTCTCCTTTCCCACGCCTCTCTCTCTCCTCTTCACCCTCACGCACGCCGACCACTGGCGCCACCACCACCACCGGCGAGCGGCGGAAACATCGACAGCAGTCGTGCGCCCCTCCTTCTCTCTATCTCCTTTGGTTTTTGCGATTTGGTATTATTATATAAAAAAAAACTCTTTTCTCTTCCTAATTTAATTCTACTGTTTTCATTAATTTGAAGCATGATTTTGATTATGTTTTGGTATTAATTTTAGGTATTTGATGTTGTTAAATTATTTATATAATTTTCAGATTTTTATTCAATCAAAAACCCCAATTTACAAACCCTAAAATTTGGGAATTTAATGTTTATGGTTAGAGTTTGATCCTAGGTTGTTGTTGTTGTTTAATTAATGGTTTAAACATATTACAAACCCTACTTTTTAATTATTGAGTTAGAGTTTGATTACCCATAAAAAGGAAAAAGGTTTCAATGATTTAAATATGATTTTCTAGTCTATTAGTGATGTTTATATTAAATAAGTATGCTGGAATTTTATTTAAGTCATACAGATTAAGTATTTTTGAAAGGATTTGAAGTACCCACTTAGGGAAAAGGTTTTATGGCTTTTATGTCATTAAATTGGGTTAATTAGTAAGGTTTAAAGAGTATTATAGTTGCTAGAAATTGTGAGAATAGTAGATTAATTATAGTTATGTATTCTTATTTGTAGGAAGCTTCAAACTAGGTGATTTTTAGCGAGTGTTGCCGAGTTTAGGCATTATTCAAGGAACGTATGTGCACAAGAATATTTGTGTATGCGTAGTATCATGCTAGGATTTTTAAAGTATGATTTAAGTGATGAATTTATAGTATGTTTGGTTGATTATATGCTTGGAATTGATTTAGGTTGAGCATAAATTGTTATGCAAGCATGTGAATATATTATTTGAGGCATGATACAAGTTGAGTATGTATGAATCATGGAAGTATGTTTTATTTTCAAGTATCAAGAAAGCATGTATTTAATAAGCAAGACTTATATATAAATTAAAGAGCTAAAGTTAGAATTATTGAGCATGATTCATGAATTTATTTCTCACCATTTATTACTAGTGTTGAGTCAAGAAGTTAGTTTATTTATTTACTCACTCATGTAAGTTGAGTTTGAGTTAACGAAGTTTAGTAGTGCATTTTATGCACCAAGGTAGTAATCATGCAATTTCGTGCACAAAACAAGGCAAGGAACCTTAATTAAAATAAAAAGTATGTGCTCACTAATTAATTCAAGAATGAATTGGAAGTATGTATTAATTGTTATTATGTTTGTTCTTGATTGATTGGTTTGAGTTATCACGATTTAAATTGGTAAATCACGTAAAGTGTAAGAGGATACGCACCAAACCCTTGGAGCGTATATACCTTGAGTATGAACATATGGGGGGAGTTATGGGGTTTTATATTTAACCATAGCTTTTACAGGGGTACATGACGCTTTACTTTCTTTTATTATTAATGCACTGGAATTCCGTCACAAGGTGACATAGTAGGTGCCAATTAAGGTAGCTCCCTAATTGGAAACTCAATATTTAAATGGGCTATTTTCAAGGAAGGAAACGCATTCGATGCGTAATCCAAAATTAGTATTAATAATTAATATTTCTAGTTATGAGTCAAAGGTAAGTTGACTTGAGATTGTATGACGAGCATGTTTTAATTATTTTATTTTGATGCTAGGATATTCATGTTAGTGTGGTGCATATGTACTCACCTTTTGCTGATTCGTACTTTTGTGTTTGTGTTTGGCTTTCCTTTGGATTGACCCCCAACTATGACCCATTTTTATGGTTAGTAGAGGGTTGAAATAAAGAGGGAGTAATAGATACTTGAAGCATGAAGAGCATGATGGGATAGAGTGCAGAGAATTGCTTGTTATTTTTGAATTATTGGTTATTGTTTATGGACTAACAATATCATGTTTGTTTTTAATTGGTTTTTAAGAAGGGCCATGTTTGATTTGCTTCCAACTTGTGATTGTTTTATTCTACATTAGTTTTGAGGTTGTGAACTCAAGTTTTATTTTTTAAAAGTTGGTTTTTGTTTTTAGATTTATATTGTGTGACTTTGAAAATTGCCTTAGCCGTTATCACGGTGGTGGTAATATTTTGGTTATTTCCTAAAAAGGGTTTTATTTTGAGTAAAATGAGTATTTTTAAAAGAAGAAAATTTCCAGGGTATTACAGCTAAATACCTTCAATTCGTCATTCCCATTTTCTTACGTATCTCCCTCGTTTGACGGACTCTTGGATTTGGAAAAAAATCCTTCAGATTCGTCCCCTCTTATTTAGAGGTCTTTGCTGGAAGGTTGGTAATGGCTCTTCTATCCTCTTTTGGTTGATATTTAGTGTGCTACTACCAATCTTATTGTTGTGTTAAATTTGGATCCTAAACTAATCCCGAATATTGATAATATTGTGGATATGTTTATTCGAGATGATAATTCTTGGGATGTTCTTCTTCTTTCTGTCCTTTCTAATGATTTAGTTCAAACCATTCGAGGGATCCCTCTTCTTTCTTCCCTTATTCCTGATGAACCTTGCTGGGGTCTCTCAAAGATGGTCAATTTTCTGTTAAATTTGCTACATGGTTGGTTCACGACCTCCCTACTTCTTCCCCTAAATGGGAGTTTCACTGGTTATGGAGATTGAATATTCCGCCTAAGATTTTTTTTTTTTTGTGGCAACTCTTCCGTAATAGCCTTCCTACTAGCTTAGACACACTCTTGCCTCCAGAAATATTGGAATTCCTTCCCTTTGTGTTTTTTGTAATGCTCGCCCCGAGTCTCAACAAACATTTATTCCTTCACATTGCTCTTTCGCTTATGCACTATGGTCTTCTCCCTCGGTATGTCACTGGATTGGGGCTCTTTGTCCCTCTTCCCAACACCTAGATTTTTTTTTGTACAATCAAACTTCACTCTTCTCATCTTCTCCCTAAGGTTGCTATCCTTTTTTGGAGTACTTGGAAATGTCGTAATGCAGTTATCTTTAAGAGCTCATCGCCCAACATAACTACTGTCTATATTCGTGCTTTCTCTCTTTTTAAGGAATGGCAAGCTCGTTCTTTTTTAGACTCCTATTTACCAACCCGATAATTTGCCCCACTGCCAGCCTCTACATCCGACTTCCACTACCGTCTCTTGGTCCCCCTACCGGTCGGATACTGTAAACTTAATTTTGATGGCTATGCTACATCACTTAATCCAGCTTCAGCTGGAGTAGTGCTTAGGGATCACTTAGGGATCATATTGCTAGTCGTTCATACAACTTGGGTTCTTGTCCAGCTTTTCTTGCTGAAGCTATTGCCCTTGTAATGGTCTTCTTTTGGCACAAGACCATAACATCTCTCATATTTTCATTGAAGGGAATAATCTAACTATCATTAATATTTTGCAGAGCCATTTTAGTTGTCCTTGGAAGCTTCACCTCCTAATGTCAGATATCAAGACAATTTTGGAATCTTTTCGGGCTTTCAAGTCTCAACATGAGAAGGAAATCGGGCCGCATACTATGTTGCTTCTCTTGGTTACTCTACTCCGACTCATCAAGATATCAACCCTTTTATGGACAACAAGTTTTCTTATTTTTTACTCCTTGATAAATTAGATCACGATCTTGTGAGAAGACGGTCCTAATTTTCCCATATACTTTACTTTAAAAAAAAAAAAAAAACGTCATTTTCTTACCCAAAACGGGATTTTAGTTTTACAAATTTGACGCTGGATTGGTGGGCTCACATTGTCAAGTAAATTGATCAACGGCTGTAATGTAGTGTTTTAGAGAAGTGGGGTCCACAATTAACATTATTGCTCCCACGTGTGAAAAAGTTGATCCGACGCTCCGTCAAACTGATGAACTGGCAACTACGACTGAGTACCAAACGACTAAACCGGTAACCATAATAAATACGACCACCGTCGGCTTTTATTCTAAACCATGAGACTACCCGCTCGAGCCACTATAGAAGTAATCAATTCATCATGATGAGCCCGACCCAGCCTGATTTTTACTACTCTAAACCACGAGAGTACGAGACTACCCATAAATACTCGCGCCGTCGGTTTATATTCTAAACCACGAGTACAAGACTACCCCCAACGGTCCCAAGGGCCACTAGTACCCGACTCAACGATAATTAACATTATAAGTTTATAGCCCATCAGTTGGGAAATGAAAACCAACCCAACCTGATTATGTTCAACCCCAAATCAAACTTATATGAATTTTGATTATTCGATAATGAAATGATCTATTTTAACCTGGAACTCATTTAATTAGTTGAAACACGTGACTCGTTTAATGACTTAATCCAAACCATTTACAACCGAAATTGTTTCATCCCAAGGATAATATGAATAAATTGATTTGTTTTAACCTATAGCTTGTTATACTGAAAATGTTACAACTTGAAATAAGAAAATAAAAATTAAACAATAAGATTATGGCTAAATTTTGATACAATTTTAATCCTAGTCATGCATATACTTTTTGTATTGATTGTACTTCCAACAAGAGATACCACTTCTTTTTACCATAATTAAAGTGGCTACATGCGTTATAACTAGTCATTTTCAAGAGCTCCTTTAATTATTAGTCATACAATAAGGGAATCGATGTCCGCACACTATTCTTAAAAGTATTTTTTTTTTTTTAAAAACAACAATTAACGTTAATAACGGCAAATAGGTAAATACACATTTTAATTGGTATAATTATCCAAACAATAGTCATAAGATTTAAAATCATTAAATCACACAAGGAAAAACTTAAAGACAATTAACATCATATTAATAGGGGCATAGAGGTAAACAAACATTTTGAAAGATATAATTGTTTTCACACTATTCATAAGTGTTTTCTCGTACTTTAGGTATGGATTCTATAAATATAGGTGTTATGGTCAAAATTAAGGCACGTCTTAACGCCCAACATGTCGCACGACACCAAAGGAAGACGGACGATCCTGTAACTCATTTAGCGAAAGATGGGGAAGTGATAATGGTCCACGATATCATTATAAATGTTGCCAAGTAAAGAATATCATGATAACAATTTAAATTCCGTCCAGATAAGTCCACAATGAAGAAATAAGTCCAAGACTTAGTCAAATAACGGTTTTCCTACATTTTAGGGAAGTTGTTGCCAGCTTTCAACGGCCCTTTAGCTAGGGTTTAATATTCATAATCAACATTATAAATAGCATAGCCCTTGTACTCAGTAGATACACAGTTCATACGCACTCTACTCTCAACTCTAAGCTCTCATACTTATTGTATTCATAATTATTCATAGTGAAACGGTGGTCTTGCACCACTACTAGAAATAGGCCGTTTTCCGACGGAATTGTACCAACGGACCTAAAATTCCGTTGGAAATTTTGAAATTTTCGACGAATTTGGATCCGTCAGAATATTCCGTCGGAAAATGCCGTTTCCAACGGAAATTTCCTCAAAAGTATTCTGACGGTAATTAATTCCTTCGAAAATAATAGCTTCCGACGGAATATTCCCTCGGAAAATATCTTTCGTCGGAAGCTATACGGAATTGATTTCCGTCGGAACATGTTCAGCATAGATTTTCGAAATTTCCTCTTCGTTTTCTCTTTCCTCCTCTCTTTTCCCGGAGCCCCTTCTCTTCTTTTTCTCTTTCCTCCTCCTTTACCCGTATTCTTTCCTCCTCCTTTTCTTTTTCTCTTTCCTCCTCTTCCCGTATTCTTTCCTTCTCTTTCCTCCACCTCTTCTCTTCCTCTTCCTTCCTTCATTTTTGTTCACACTCTACGCATGAAACACCAAAGAACTAAATAAGGTTTTTCATGTCAAATTCGACCATGAAAACCCTAGATCTAGAGTTTTCATGGTCGAATTTGACCTTTAAAACCCAAATTCAAGGCAATTTAGGGGTTTTGATGGAATTCAAGGTAAGTGGTCGAATTACTTTGTTTTCTTTTTTTGACATTTTTGTTTCGAAATTTCTGGGTTTTTTTTCTGGGTTTTTTTTTCGAATTACTTCGTTTTTTGTTTCGATTTATTTTTGTTTTTTTTTTGAAATTTTTGTTTTGAAATATCTTGTTTTTGCGAGATCTATTTCTGGATTTTTTTTTGTATCGAATTATTTCTGGGTTTTTTTGTTTCGAATTATTACTGGGTTAGGGTGGTCGTGGTGGGTTAGGGGTTACGGTGGTTGGGTTAAGGGTGTGGGGTGGGGTTACTGTGGTACGGTTCTGGTGGGTGGGGGTGGCTGTGGGTGGGTTGAGGTGGTGAGCAGGGGTGGATTTGGGTGGGATAAGGGGTCTGGTCTGGGTTGGGGCTGGTGGTGCTGTGGGTTAGAAAAGGGGGTTTTGGTGGGTTGGGATGCGGGTTAGCGTGGGTTTAGGGTAAGGGTGGTGGTGATTGGTGTTATGAGGTGGTGACATGCCATGCCGGTGGTGGCAGGGCGTGTTTTTTTGTTATTTTTTTTATTGACTTTTCCGACGGAAATATGCCTCTTCCGACGGAAATTTCTGTCGGAAACCTCTCCAACTCCGACGGAAATTTTCGTCGGAAAATTGCGACGGAATTTCGTTAAAAGTCAAAACTAGCTCCGACAGAATGAATTTCGTCGAAAATTCCGTTGGAAAAGTGGCTTCTGACGGAATTTCCCTCGGAAAACGTCAAATTTCCTACAAAGGGTATTGTGACAGACTAATTCCGACGGAATTCTGTCAGAAGGCCGTTTTCTGACAGATTTTCCGATGTTTCTGACGGAAAAATTTCGTCAGAATCCAGCTGTTTTCTTGTAGTGCACCCACCCGCAGTTTTTCCCACGTTTGGGTTTTCTGCGTCACCAAAATACCTTGTTCTTTATTCGCTTTAAACTTTAATTTTGCTCATTTTCTATAGTTTCTTCTCTAGCCAACGAACGTCCCAGCCTTAGGTCGCCCTTAGGCGAAATTTGGCATAAACAATTTGGCGCCCACCGTGGGGCCGACGACTAGATTTCCATTCATAAATTTCAAAAACCTTTCCCTATAACCGATCGTCCAGCACTCATGGGTTCTTTAGAAGAAAAAATGACTATCGAGCAGCTCATGCAGGAGGGGTCGCAAGACTCAAGAAGAGCTCGCGCAACAGAAAGCGGAGAACGCACGACTCGCCGAGGAAATCCAGAAGACCGTCAACACCCTCGGGAACGAGTTGGACTCCGTCCACAGCAGTACGCTAGGTCGGCGCCGCAACCGGCGACATCCCCACTATGATGAACCCAAACTCCTAATATGAATCACGTGGTGAGGATGAAGAAGGCGATGCTGAACGCACAGACCAAGAGTATGACGACGAGGCATATCCGACTGCCCAGAGGCTGAATAAGATCGAGGCTCAGAACGCCAAGTTGCTTCGCCTGCTGAAGAGGCTGCCTGGTGCGCCAGTTCCAACCGTACTGGAAGAGCCTGACAGTTTCGCTGCGTTGCCCTTCGTGGAAGAGATATCAATGGTTGATATCCCTAGAAGGCTCAACATTCCTCTTCCAATGACGCTCTATGATGGAAGTACTTGTTTGTTGGAGCATTTCAATCATTACAAGCAAAGGATGTGGCAGTATTCTATCCTCCGCAACCTGCTCGAGCCAGTCCTCTGCAAATCATTTGGAGCTACCCTTACAGGGCCTGCCCTTGAATGGATGTGTGATATCAAACGTCGCTCAATTACTAATTTTCAAACTTTGTGTAATAGGTTTTACAGCAAGTTCAGCAACAAGTGCAAAGTTGAAAAGCAGACGAGCGACCTATACTGCGTCGTCCAGACAAGCGGCGAGTCCATCAAGTCATACTTCAACATGTTTAACAAGGAAATGTTCGACATCAAAGGATATGACGTCCAAAAAGCCATAAAATCCTTCAAGAGAGGACTGTCGCTAGATTCGGAGCTTTACAAAGAGCTGATCAAGTATCCTTGCGTGACCTTCGAAGAAGTCGGAACTCGCGCCCTAGCCTAGATGCGACTGGAGGACGACATCACTATCAGAAAAGGCATCAAGTCCTTGCCTACCATTAGTAACGAAAGGATCGACAAACGGTCCAACGACAAGAAAAGCTGGCGTCATAAACCCTAAGACAGGCCAGGTCAGGGAAATAATGTCAATAACGTTGATAAAGCTAACAATGCACAAAGCTTTGTTGATAGGTCCTAGAAGCAAAATGCTGACGCATACCCCGACATTGCTGAGTACGGATTCTGCGTTGACATCGGGGGCGTGGTGAATGCCTTGCATTCCTTAGCTATTGTCGCCCGTTGGCCTAGGAAGAGCGACAAGCCAGATGAAAGCAAAGACAAATCCAAGTGGTGCGACTACCATAGCGATCGTGGCCATCATACTGAAGATTGCAATGCCTTGAGGAGAAAAATAGCCTTCATCTTGAAGAAAGGTCATCTAAAGGAGCTGGTGGGAAAAGGCCAAGTAACAAAGAGACGTCGCCTCAATAGCCTCCTAAAGCCCCGGCGATCACTAAGGTAGTCAATGTTATCTCTGATGGATCTGATATTTGTGGACTAACGTACTCTGCAGCAAAGAAAATAGCAAGAACATGTACCCCCGAGGAAGCTGTTCCAAAAGACGCAAGATCAAACCAAGATAAAGCTTTAGGAGCGACGGTAATCTCCTTCGATGACTGCGACTTGGGAGACTATTGAGAAGAGCATCATGATTCACTAGTGATATCCCTTACCATTGGTGTAATACCCCAAATTTTTTAGTATATTTAGTCAATGTTTTTTTTTTTTCAAAAATAAACTTTTAAATTAATTATTATTTTCTATTTTCGGATTAAAAAAAAAAAACCTAATTTTGGATAATTTCCAGAAACTGATTTTGAACACTGAAAAAAAAAAAAAGAACAGAAACTGATTTCCTAGAATTGGTTTTATCGGATTGAAATCAAGAACAAACTTTATTAGAAAATCAATTCTTATCTTGTAGACCTTCTGGATAAATCCTCCTTCACAACAATAAATTTATAAATTCCCAATCCCACCCAAATTGCCGTGAGGAACACTAGCTTCACGAAGCTTTCTTTTTTTCCTCAAACATATTCTTCTTTAATTTGTATCATCTGCTACAATACCAACCATAATTGATTGAGTATAGTGGTAAGCCATGTTTCTTCTTCACTTTCATCCTTCTTGACAATAATTGTCAGCCAACCCACTATGAACTACGTACATTTTTATATGGCTTCTTCCGATTCATAGTTAAGGAGTATGATTTAAAAAAAAATATTAAAAGGTTTTTGTTGTTTTTCCGTAACTGTAAGACAATTCTTACAATTACAGCATATAGTAGGCGAGCAAAACAATGGTGGGAAAGATGAGTTAATTACTTTATCAAGTTCTTAGAGTTTGGCAGACTTTTTTTAAAAAAACAATTTACTTTCTCCTTTCTTACGTAATGAATGAAGCATTGGTTTATTACTATAACGGACATTAACAAGTGTTAATTAGTGGTCTAACTATTTCGATTAGTGTACTAAGACTAACTTAGACCCTTTTATTTGTAGACGGAGGAGGCTATTAGGTGAACGTTTCAGAGGTTAATTAGCACGATCAAAGTAATTTTCAATGTCCATCATCTTTAAAATCCTGTTAGGAAATTGTTTTGAAATATTGTGTGCCAACTATGTGCTTATGTAATTATATGTGATGAGTGTGTTACTGTATGATATTATGGAATCATATTATATACTAGTTTTCTATATTTGTGTACTAGTATAAGTATTTTTGAAAATTTGATTAATTGGTATCGTATGAGTTTTTTTTAAAATAATTAAAATCTTGGGAATTGGGTGATTGATTGTATGTAATTGATGGTCTCCAAGGCCTATTGGAAAACAAGTTGTAACTAGTGTGTCATGTAGAATGACTATGTTCTAATAATATTGAAATTGAAATATTGTTACTTGGGATTAAATTGATTAGTGCAATACTTATGTGCAATGTGATCGGGCAATTTAATCTATTAAAATGAACATTAAATATAAGAAGGGAAATGAAACCCGAAAGGGGTGAAGAACAGGTTTCCCACTTGTAGTTATGGTGGCTACTAGTTGGTTTAAATTACTAATCACTGGGTATTAGTGAGGGGTGTGCACACTAGGGACATTCTATTTAAATTAATGGCCATTTGGGGTTATGTGCGACCCTCTATAAAGTAGGTGGTGACAGGGACTAGTCTCGCCTTACTGACGTTCTCTTTCCCTTTCTTAATAATAAGTAATAAAAGTGTTATGTGACAATTTGATATTGGTTTAGTATTATAATGCCTATGTAGCTGTATTATGTATAAAATGTTTTTCGAACTAAAATTATTTATCTTACGGGATGGAGTTGGAATTACTCATTTTATCTGATTTTGGGAGTTTTCTCTCTTTTCTTGTTTCTAATTTATTTTGCAGGTTGGTAAGAGGGTACTCGGTTACGTGTAGGGAGACGTTAGAATAATCACCTAACTAAGACAATTTAGTTTACTTCTGAACTTATTTATTTTCCTTTTAATTATTGTTTTTAAAATAATTTGCAGTTTTTATTTAATGACTATTTTATTTTGCCACCGCTTAGACCACTTAGTTATTAAATTGTATTTCGTTTTGCTTGCATTTATTTTCTACGGAAAATAAGTGTAGCAGTAACACTCCTAGGGTTCGATGGTCGGGTTTGAAAGTTAAAAAGGTTACTCTTATTATTTTTAAAAGACTCGAATTTTGGGGGTGTTACAAATTGGTATGTAGAGCCAAGGTTTTTCAAATTTAGGGACTAAAATGAATTAAATTAAAGGCTTAGGTTTAAAACTTGTATAAAATTTTGTAAATTGATTTAAGTTTAGGAAAACCGTGAGTGTGATAAGGGATCTATGTGTTTTATATTACTTTTATCATGTACTTAAGATGTGGTTATTTATTTTCTTTTATTAGACGATGGTACGAGAGCGTAAAACTGCAAGAAAGGCGGGTTCTAGGAAGAATACAAATGTATTACCTGATTCTCCCTATAGGATTCGTATGAAGTACAACAAAGACATTCGACGTTATGTCTACCATTTGAATCTTTGCATTGAACATTTTCATTACAATGTGCTTGAGGGCGAATCTGACTACCTTACTCCAGAGAGACGATCTCAAATTCTTTTACGCAAGCTACTTGACAGGGGACCTTTTGCTCAACTTAAGAAGAAGTATGTTAATTTATACATTGAGGGTGAACCAAATGTTAAATACTATTATAATGGAAGATGGATCCCTACTGTGGAATACCTTGAGAAGGCGATGATGGAAGCCAAGCGAGAATTTAACTATAACTTGGATGATGACAACGAGGAGGAGCCCCATGACAGTGAAGCTCGTGAAAGTGAAGGGGAAAATGATGGTTGAAAATTCAAGCTGCGTTTAGATTACTTAGTTAGAGCCTTTATATTATGTTTATTAAAAATAAAAGTCAGTTCCTTATTATTGGAAACTGTAGTACTATTTAATTAGTAGTTTTTATAGTATTGAAATTATTTGGGGTCCAAATAACTATATTTGGGCCTAGTCCATAAATGAAAATAAATAAAGCCCAAATGGAAAGGTCCAACCCTCCGGCCCATATGTCAGGTCAGTCAACGAAGCCTAGTCAAATGATCAGTCCATTTGACTCCACAAGCCCACTTCATTCATTTGGACAAAGGTATAAAAGCTCAATTATCTCATTCATTATATTCATTCACTCATATTGCCTCAAGAAACAAACACTCTTGCACAACTATTCTCTCGTCTTTTTACACTCATTCTGACTTCGGCATCGGAGGGGCCTTCCTCAGCACAACCCCCGAGGCCAGCTTACGTTTGTTCAGCTGTGCAGGAAATCCTCAATTCGGTCATCACTCGAATTGGGCTTCATCTCCACTTATCTGAAGGACTTGCCGAAGGTCCCATTGTTTTTACCGAAACAATTTGGCGTTGTTTGTGGGGATTCTTACAAAAAGTCAGCCAAAAATCTCATACCAATCTTAGCCAACGCAAAAAATTGACTAAGAGTGGAAAAAACATCAAAAAAGCGAGAAAGATGGGCATAATCATGGTGAGGACCGATAGGACACCCTCACCGTCGCCTGAACCATCCATCTCCAACTCTCTGAGGGGAGAGAATCTGCGCAAGGGACCTTCCTCCCGACGGGTTCACCAAGCTGGGAACTCGCCCATGAGGATAGCCCTCCGCAGAGCATGCATTCACTTTCCCATCCGAATTCAACTCCTCCCACCGTTCCTTCAACTGAAGAGGTGGCGAGGGCAGTGGCTGTCTGCATGGAGTTCATGAAAGCCCTGGGTGGACGCCTCCCATCCGTGCACAATGCTCCTCCTTCACCCCTGTCGAAGCCGGAAGAGGAAACTGGCCTCGGGAGGGGAAGGACGAATTCCACCCTCCAAGGGAGAAGGAAGCGGAGGAGCCGAAAGCCTGGACGGGACAGGACGGGAACGACAAGGGGACTCCGGTCACTTTGAAAATTCCCATGTCCGGAACTCAAAGGACTTCCCAAGCAGCCACAAAGCTTCTCGCCGAAGCGTTTATGAGCACCTTGGGGAAAGGAAGAAGGACATTCACAACCGTCTCACTTATCCTGAAGGCTCCCGCCCAAAACTGTCATGCGGAGGGACACCCCTTACTTCCACCTCTCTAAGAGGGAGAAGTGAGGTTCCTTTAGAAAGAGTGAAGGGAAAGGCCGTGATGGTTCCTACCAGTTCACCTTTCCAGAGGTGGATATTGGAGGAACACGTGCCGACGGTCAAAATTCTGGCACACATCACTTACGATGGTACTTCGAATCCAAAGGACCACATAGCCTCTTACGTGGGGCATATGTCAGTCATGGATTACCAAAGGGCTGAAGGAATGCTCTATAACGGGTTGGAATGATCTCTCCAACAAGTTTAAGAGCAAGTTTTCTATGGCTAACCGCCGAGAGAAAAATACTGCAGAGCTTATGAGCCTGCAGAAGGCGGAAGACGAAAGTCTCCGAGATTACTTGACTCGCTTCAGCAACGAGTTGTCCAGAATCACAAGTCTAGGCCAAATTCTAGCCGTATTCGCACTACGGAATGGCTTATAAGCTGGAAAGTTTCTGGATTTCATGGTCATGCATCCTCCACAGACCTTGGAAGAAGCCCTCGATGCTTCGGATAAATTCCTCCGAGCCGAGGAATGGAACAAGGAAAAGTCGCAGTCTCAATCAGGGGCTGTGAAGCCAAAAGGCCAACCAGCCGAAGTTCCAGGGTCGAGGAAAGGGAAGGCGAAGGCCTCAGAACCTCCCTCGACTGCCGAGCCAAAGAAGGATAAGGCTCCCTACACAGGGAAGTTCGAATCTTTCACCCCTCTCACCTTACCACATACTAAGATCTTTAATGCGACGAGGGAGGAGGGAAGATTTAAAAAACCGAAGCCACCTCCTTCTTGGCACCAGAAGAAAGGGAAGGATCATTGGTGCGAGTTTTATGAATCTCGTGGACACCACACCGAAGATTGCCTTCGGCTGAAGGACCAGATCGAAGAGCTGGTCCAAAACGGGTACTTAAAAAAGTACGTCGTTGAGCGCCGCGAAGAAAAGAAAGCTGAGAGAGATTCTCAACAAGATTTGGATTACCTGCGAAAAAGGGATAAACTGCATGAGGGAGGAAACCATGATATCCTCATTATTTTTGGAGGGATTTCTCAGAATGCGCTGAAACGCCACCTGAGAGGGCTGACCCATCAGATACATCACGCTGAATTCCGAAGGCCACAGTCTCCGGTGCTGAACATGATGTTCACAGTCGAAGATTGCAGGGGGGTGGTGTACCCCTATGATAATCCATTGGTAATCATGACGGGCATCGCAAACCACAACGTCTACCGAACACTGGTAGACGGTGGCAGCGGGGCGAATATACTTTTCCGAAAGGCATTCAACCAGCTGAAGTTGGAGAGCAGACACCTAACTCTAGTTCCCTACCCGGTAACTGGGTTTAATGGCTCTTCTTCATATCCAGATCGGAAAATTCTTCTTCCCATTAGCCTCGGCCAAGACTGAGCGAAGCGGAGCATCATGGCCGAATTCTTGGTCATTGATGCCCCATTAGTATACAACGTCATTATGGGGAGACCCCTCATCCATGACGTTCAAGGAATTGTCTTGACGTACCATCAAGCGATGATTTACGTTTCAGACGAAGGGCGCTCCGAAAAAATCTTGGGCAGCCAAAAGGAGGTCCGAGAATGCAATTTCCTCAAACCATCCAAAAGTCGCCGCAACGACAAGGATGATGAGGAAGAAAAAGAAAAAGAGCGAGGTACTAAAAGGCTTAAAGGCCTAAGTGCTTCGGCTCAGGGGTCCCCATCTAAAAGAACATCTTTGGGGACCGGAAAGGCTAGTTCTTCGGCTGGGTCGAAAGACTCAGAAGAAGAACAGCCGAAGTCAGGAAGGTCTGCTGATAATGACAGTAGACCCGAATCTGAAGAATCTGGCTTCAAATCTATGGAGCTAAATGAGCAAACTGAACAATACCGTTGACCGAAGGAGATGCCGAAAAATGCGTCAACATCGGGCAAGGGCTCGATCCGAGCTTCCGGATCGAGCTAATCCAGCTCCTTCGGGACAACCGAGATGTGTTCGCATTCTCAGCAACTGACATGCCTCGGATTGATTCGAACCTCATCTCTCACAAACTTAATGTCGACCCCATATGTCGGCTTGTAAAGCAAAAGAAGCGAAATTATTCCGCTTAAAAGAACCAGGACATCGCAGCCGAAGTAAAAAAACCTCTTGATGTGGGGTTCATTTAACCTTGCCAATATCCGGAATGGCTGGCTAATGTGGTGATGGTTTAGAAGGCAAATGGCACCTGGAGAATGTGCGTTGACTTCACGGACCTAAATAGGGCATGTCCGAATGACTTCTATCCGTTGCCGAGAATTAATCAGCTAGTCGACTCGACGAGTGGCCATGCTCTGCTTAGTTTCATGGACGCATTTTTTGGGTACCTTAGATCTTCATGCACACCGATGACAGAGTAAAAACGACATTCGTTACAAGTGCCGGGGTGTATAACTACAAGATGATGCCCTTCGGCTTGAAAAACGCCAGAGCGACATATCAGAGGTTGGGGGACCAAGTGTTCGCCGAGCAAAAAGGCCGCAACATGGAAGTTTATGTCGATGACTCCATCGTCAAAAGCTAAAAGGCTGAAGATCATGTTGTAGACCTAGCCGAAACGTTTGCCACTCTAAGAAAACATCAAATGAAGCTGAATCCAAAGAAGTGTGTCTTCGGTGTGAAGTTAAGAAAATTCCTCGGTTTCATGGTCAACAAAAGGGGGATTGATGCCAATCCCGCCAAGGTTCAAGCAGCTCTTAACCTTCCTGAGCCGAAAACAAAAAGGGACGTTCAGCGTCTTACTAGGATGATGGCTGCCGTATCCAGGTTCATCTCCAAAGCCTCGGATAAAGATTTTCCCTTCTTCAAGGCCCTCAAGCTCCCAAAATTGAAAGAGCTCATCTTGGAAGAAGAACAAAAGACAGCCTTTCAGCAACTCCGAGAGCACCTGGCTCATCTCCCAACGCTGGCAAGACCAGCCGAAGGAGAAACCCTATACTTGTATGTGGTGGTCAGTCCGGCCACTGTTAGTGCGGTGTTGTTAAGTCCAGCAACCGATCTACTTTATCAGCCACACTCTAACAGACCCCGAAACCCGCTACCCGTTGCTCGAAAAAGTTGCATATGCAGTGGTGGTAGCGGCTTGGAAATTAAGGCCCTATTTTGACTCACATCAAATAGTGGTCTTGACAGATCAACCGTTGGAAAAAGTCCTCGGCAAGGTGGAAAAGTCAGGCAGACTAACGAAGTAGGCCTTTGAGCTCACTGAGTTCAGCATAAGCTACCAGCCGAGGGCAGCTATCAAAGCCCAAGCCTTAGCAGATTTCCAAGCCGAATGTTCCAATCAGGAAATACTCGACGAAGGAGAAAAGACTTAGACTGTTTTCACGGATGGCTCAGCTACCGTGAATGGATTGAGGGCAGGGGTAGTTATTATCTCTCCCGAAGGAAAAATTTTCGAGTATGCACTCAAATGTTCGTTTAAGGCCTCCAACAACGAAGCCGAATATAAGGCCTAGAACTGTGCATAGCCCTAGAAGCCGAACATGTCTTTTTAAAGACAGACTCTCAGCTAGTCGCCAATCAGATCTGAGGCGAATATGAGGCTAAGGAGCCCTCCATGATCTCTTATCTCGCCAAGATCAAAACAGTCATAGCGAAGCTGAGAACCTTTGAAATTGAGTTGATCCCAAGGGGTCAAAATGCTCAAGCCGATGCGCTCTCCAAACTTGCAAGTTCATCTCTCACCGAGCTGAACCGATCTGTATATGTAGAGGTGCGCCGAAACAGAAGCATCGAACAAGAACCTGAGGTTTTATGTGTCAAGGCTGAACAAAGCTGGATGGACTCCATCCTCTCTTATAAGCTTCGGGGAGAGCTTCCCGAAGACCGAATCTTGGCCACAAAACTGAAAAGAATTGGCTCAAGATTCATTGTTTACAATGGGGAACTCCTGAAGAAATCCTTCTCAGCCCCATTGCTGAAATGTGTGGGTCCAACAGATGCGGACTACATCCTTCGAGAAATTCACTTCGGCATCTGTGGAAACCATATAGGGGGGAGGAACCTGGCCCACAAAGCGTTAAGGGCAGGGTATAATTGGCCAACTATGATTTTAGATGCCAAGGAACTGGTGAGAAAATGCGAAAAATGCCCAAAATTCGCACCAGTCATCCATTGGCCGTCGTGAGACCTTCAGCCAATCTTGAATCCTCTTCCTGTTGCCCAATGGGGATTGGACATACTGGGGCCATTTCCTGAAGCTCCTTATCAGAAAAAGTGGATGATAGTCGGCATTAACTATTTCAACAAATAGATTGAAGCCGAAGGAGCTTCAAACATAACTGAGCAAACTGTCAGGAAATTCATCTGGTAGAACATCATTACTCACTTCGGCATCCCAAAGGTATTTGTCTTCGATCATGGAAGGCAATTTGATAATCTACCGCTAAGGCGATATATACAGATCAGTTCGGCATTAAGTTGGCATATTCGGCAGTTTGCCATCCTCAAAGCGATGGCCAAGCCGAAGCCGTAAATAAGCAAATACTCAACGCCTTGAAGAAGAGAGTTGAAGATCAAAAGTCCAAGTGGATAGAGGAACTTCCCAGAACTCTATGGTCACTTCGGACAACTGAAAAAGAAGCAACGAGGCATTCACCTTTTGAGTTGGTGTATGGATCCGAGGCTGTTTTACTAGTAGAAATTGGTCCAGAAAGTCTTCGAGTCAACCAGTTCTCAGGCGAAGAAAATGGGCACCTCATGAAAGAATCCCTTGATTTCCTAGATGAAATCCGAGATTCAGCTAGAGACGGAATGGAAGCATACAAATAAAGAATTAGCAAATTCTATAACCGAAGGGTCTAAACAAGACTTATCAAAATTGGAGACCTTATTCTCCGGAATGCTGCTGCTGTCCAGAAGGGCCACATCCATGGAAAGCTTTCGACAAACTGGGAAGGGCCTTATGAGATATACGATGAGCTCCAACAAGGAACTTATCGACTTCGGCAATTAGATGGAACTGAGCTGAAAAACCACTGGAATGTTGATGTACTTAAGAGATACCATGTGTAAAACCCGTTGTGGGAAAACAATCTATGTAAGTACATTTTCTTCAATCAATGAAAGGCCTTTGAGCCACAGTTCATCTCAAATCTATTACGTTTTTTTCTGCCTTCATGGTTTTTCAAAAGTTCAAGATTTACACTCGGTGTTGTCTGGAGTATTGCATAGTGATGCACTGTACTTCAGCAAGCCGAAGAGTCTGCCGAAATGGGGGCAACGAATAGAACCTCAAAGTATTGCATAATGATGCACTGTACTTCGGACGGATTCGTTGCTCTCGGCAAAGAGGTCATAGACGCATCTAAGAGCACAACCGAAAATAGGAATTGAGTAGAACCCCGGGACATTGCATAAATGATGCATTGTGTTTCGGCAGATCAATTTCGGGTTGTGGTTACACCTCTGAAGTATTTCATGGTCATGCCTTGTGCTTTAGACGATCACTGCCCTGGAATTTTGTCTTAGATAGTTGTTCCCTCTGATGAATAAAAACCAGACAAGGGAAAAACATAAAACAAAGAATTTCCCTAAGGCAAAACCTTCGGACGAGCCGAAGGAATGGGGTCCGCATACTCAGAACTTTGAAGACATTATCTCCAAAATTCTGAGGGGGGCAAGAGGTATTCACCCAGTTAAACTCCCAGTCGAGGCCCACACTTGGAAAATCTTCAAGTAGAATCCGAGTAAAAAGGGCAAGGCAGAAATAATGGAGTAGAGATATTCAAAGGACTCGGATTCTACTTGATGGTCGCTCGCCAGGTGAGCTTTCAGATTTCTTATTTCTTTCAAGTTTTCCCTTTGCCCTTGTTTTGACTTTTGATTTTTTGTTTTCCTGATTTTTGCACAAAATTCTGCGAGTAAGCGCCTTCAGGTAATTTCTACTTTACTTTCTGTAGGTCGTTCATAACCATTTCCTTGCTGTGGAAATGAACGACGAGCTGAGACCCTGAATGTCGGGCTCAGATTGCCGAGCTAAAGTAGGTGAAAGCCGAAGAAGAAGCCTCAGCTGTGAAGTTGGAGATGCGGAACGTCAGCGACAACTTCCTCTCTTTTTGCCAAGGCCTGGAGCAGGCTGTTTTTTCCGTGGCTAGACGAAGGCCATGCTCTAATCCAGGAATACGAGGCTGAAAGTATTGCTGACTTCAAATCCCGTATTGAAGACAGGATGAAGAGAGAGGTTGAGACTCGGCATCTCCAGGCTTCAGATTATGAAGGTCAGATTGTTCGCATATAAAATGAAGCTAAGGACAAGAAATCTGAGCTTGAGGCTGAGATCAAGAGGCTGAAGGATGAGCTGCAGGTTGAGAAGGACAGATCTGCTCAAGTCAAGACAGAGCTCGTAGCTGCGCAAAAACTGTTGGAGACTCGGATTTATGCCGAGGAACACTATGCAGAGGGCTTCGAAAATGGCTGGAAGACTGCTCGGCGTCTGGCTTTTCATATTGAGCCTAAAATCAACTTGGACCAAGCCGAGGACTGGTCCATGGACCCTAATGATGCTCATATGACCCAGGCCAGTTAGGCTGAAGTGGACTTCCTAGTCCATCAAGCCGAGGCAGAGGCTCGAGTTGAGAAGGAGGAGGAGGCTAAGAAGGAAAAAGAGGCTGAGAAGCCTGAACGGGAGCTTGTCCTCCCTGCCTCATCTTTGGCTGGGACTGCGCCCTCTCAAGTTCCCCTTGCTAATGCTGATACTAAAGTCGAAGCATAGGAACTCAGGCAGCCATCTTCAGAATGGTGCGGATCAACCTGCGCTTAATTGGTTAATGCCGCATCTGTTTTTGCCTGTGTTTTTATATTCAGCTTGCCTTTGTACAAACTTCAAACTTGTTTTTGTGTACTCTCGGCAGCTGTGTTTCCACTTTGTGGGCGGCTGCCGATCTTTAGAATTTGCTTCTACTATTCTGAACTTGAATATTTTCTCAGCGCTTTTGCTAATCAAAACTGCAACTTGATGCTTATTTGAATGATGAAATAGAATTTCAGTTTTTCTTCTTACTTGCTTGCTTGTGTTTGTAACTTCTAAACTTAGCCGTTTTTGCGAATTTCTTCAAAATTTGGCTAAGTATGAAGCTTTGGCTTGGCAAGTATTTAGCTGAACACTTTCTTTGTCCTTTGGCTTGGCAAGTAGCGACCATCAAGTAGAATCCGAGTAAAAAGGGCAAGGCCCACACTTGGAAAAGATTGCTAAGATTCTACAACTATTCAAGCCCTAACATGCTGAGCAAGTAGAATGAGACATGCATCCGAAGACCTATACTTAGCGAAATTCTTACAAAGTATGAAAGCTATGTATAACATGCATGCTCAAGCTGAAGGAAATAAAGGAGCTGAAGATTTATACTTAAGAAATTTCTCGCAAATTGAGAAAGCAGTAAGAACTCACCAAAGTATCTTACAAGTGCTCGTCGTTGGAACCTCCTTCCTTATGGGCTCCCTCTTCTCTTGGCTTAGCAACTGAGGCAGAGGGCTCTGCTTCGGTTTGTGGAGCAGAAGCAGCTTCAACAGCAACAACTTCTTCAGCCAGGTGAAGGAAGAAGGGGTCAATCTTCTAATGCCAGGCCTTTTGCCTCTAATACTCTAAGGCGCTGACAATTTGAAGTTTCCTCGACTGGATGGCAAGGGGCCGATCTTTAACCCCGGTGATCTTCGGCGTATTGGTGAGTGGTTCCCTTTCCTCACTGATCCCGAGCACTTCGTAATCAATGCCCGAGTTCGCTTCGTACAACTCTGAAAAGTCAAAGAAAACGAAGATGAGTTCACCTGAAAAAGTTAAGTTCACAAGTCAGCAAGCAACAGAAAGAATAAAAGCATAAAAAGACTTCGGCCCCAGCCGAATCCCCTTACCGCCTTGGTATCTTCGGCTGAGGCCGACGACAGGGAGCATCTTCTCCTCGAAGATGTAATGAAAACAGGGCAACCAGGTGCTCGGCATGTTGGCCATTCGACCAGTAACAATCATCTTATTTCGGCCAAACAACTCCATTTGGCGATGATCAAGGTCATTAAATTCATCGGGGCTGATGTTTTTCTGGTTTTCTCAGATACCGGGGAGCCCCGAAATAGTTCGGATGAGCTTCATTAGAGGGTGCTTGGATCCAGATCCATTGCCCTCTCCAATTTTTATCCGAATTGTCATTCGGATAAGACGTGAGAAATCCCTTCTCATCCTCTATCTGCCACCACCCAGGGCCATGCCACCTGCTAGATTGGGTGTTCGGCGTAAGTTTGTGAATGCATCGGAAACAGTTAACGCTCCGCTCAAATCCACAAAATAAGCAGACCAAAAGCTAGGTCATGTTTCTTCGGACACTCAATGGGGTCAGCTGAGATAAGGATATGTTGTATCCGTTCAGCAGTTTGATCACGAAAGAGTGAACCGAAAATCGAAGCCCGTTTTGCAATTACCGAGTGTAGACCCCGATATACCTTGGTGGGGGTCGGTGAATCCTGTCATCGGCACGAGGCATTCGACACCAATATCCATCTTCTTCCATAATGCCGTAATATATCTCGAGTTGTTCGGCAAAATGGTATTGGGAATCATTCTCAATCCAGCAAGAATAGGGCGCAACATTCATAATGCCCTCGTTCTCCCTGACTTCGGTCCACTCCCGTTCTTCGGGAGTCAGCGGTCTGGATGTCGAAGCCCCGCTTCGGCCAGAGATAGTGGCCTCAACTGAACCTCTAGGTGGAAAGCTGGAAAAAGGCATTATCCTCAAGGCAGCGCCACTCAAAGTAGCGGCCGGCGCGACCCTAGCATTAGGGTTTTGGCCACTGTGAGGTGGCATCATCGCCAAAGGGCGATTCCGCCTCAGAATTAGCTGCGGCACCTCTTCTTCTTCCTCCTCGGCACTTGATTTGGGCCTGGCTGGCTCCTTTCCGCGGTCGCCGGCCATTTTCCAGTTGAGTAGAAGTTCGAGAAGACGGAAAAAAAGGGAAGCTTTAAAATAAAAGAAATCTGAGGGAATCTTATAAAAAATTACCTTGGTTAGATGCAGAATTTGGTGATCTCTGCGGTCGGAGCAACGAATTTCGTCCAAAAGCCTCAAACTGTTGGGTTTAAGTGCGAAATATATTCGGGTACAGAGGAAAGCTGGGCGAAATGCGTGATTATTTGTGCAAATTTGAGTAAAGTGAGCAAGAATTAAAGAATGAGTGGCTTAAACGTCCTCTGGAAACAAGTTTTTCGAGGTTCGTGCCACTAATTACCCCCCTTAATTCCACTTTACTTAGTACCTATTCGTATTCTCCCCCAATTAATGCCCTCTAATCTACTCCACTTCTTCATAACTTCCAATCACTCTCAAGTTAACGGTTATTAGTGATAATAACCACCCAACTTCTCCTAATTCAAAATTATTTTCATTTACTTCCCTCCAAATTTCTCAAAAATCGGAAAACCCGACCTGTTATCCTCACGAATCGGGTCTAGGGGCAAGTTGTTTTGGGTCAAAATAACTATATTTGGGCCCAGTCCATAAATGAAAATAAATAAATCCCAAATGGCAAGGTCCAACAATCCGGCCCATATGTCAGGTCAGTTAAGGAAGCCGAGTCAAATGGTCAGCCCATTTGACTCCACAAGCCCACTCCATTCATTTGGACAAAGGTATAAAAGCTTAATTATCTCATTCATTATATTCATTCACTCATATTGCCTCAAGCAACAAACACTCTTGCACAACTATTCTCTCTTCTTTTTATACTCGTACTGACTTCGGCATCGGAGGGGCCTTCCTCGGCACAACCCCCGAGGCCAGCTTACGTTTGTTCAGCTGTGCAGGAAATCCTCAATTCGGTCATCACTTGAATTGGACTTCTACTCCAATTATCCGAAGGACTTGCCAAAGGTCCCATTGTTTTTACCGAAATAGATACGTTTATTCTGAATAAGTAATGATACTTGAAACTCTATTAGTTTTCAATCTACTATAATGATCTTTAAAATATTTTATCTTATTTTACATATCATACTATATTACATTAATATTGCAAGCTATAATTATAAAGGCATTGTAAAGTACTATACAGTGAGTATAATGGTCAAATTTGTTTAAGTTCTTTCATTTACATATCCATTGGTCCATAATGTGCGCAATACTGAAGTAGATGCCACCTTGCCACGTTATGTATTGATTTCTTCATCGTTAATTTTGTGATTTTAATTCCATTTCTTGAGTTTTTGTACTATGATATTCACGTTGATTTCCCCATAAGAGTATAATTTATCCGTTTACTTTGGTAAAGTAAGTGATAAATTGGTTAGATTATGTGGATTTATAAAAGCCATAAGCAATTTATAGTCTAATGCTAAGCTGATGCATTATTTGGTTTGGAAATTGGCCGACTCTATAAATATTATTGAGATTTAATAAATTGCTTAATTCTTGTCTATATGTACTAATGATGTGTTAAATGAAAGAATGTGGTTGTTAATTATAATTGCAATTTACACGATCTAAATAAATCGTGTTAAAATGTGTATGGTGGTAACACCAGTGTTGAAATTGTGCAAATTGTGTATGCAAAATTACAACGTTTACACTAGGTCTCGTAGGAGAAGAATTGCACAAATAGCTGAGACTCCCGAACAACTTGTTGCTAGGTTGGGGGCTCTTGAGCAAATGAGCCAGAACCTTGGAATGTTGTTGCAAAACCAACTGAACAACAACAACAACAATGACAACGACCCTCAAGCTGCCATGGCTAAGAAACTTGCTGCATTGAAACCTCCACTATTCACAGGGAAGGAAGATCCCATGTTGGTTGAGAACTAGGTACGTGACTTTATCAAGATTTTTACTGCTGCTGGTACCCCTGATGCTTAGAAGGTGGATCAAGCTACTTTCTATTTACGCGAGGCTGCTGATATTTGGTTGGAAAATGAAGGAGCCACTATAAGAGCTTAACAAAAATTTAACTGGGAGGCTTTTAAGAAAGCAATCAGGGTTTGTTTCTTTCCTGATCATATCAAGAAACAGAAGTACAGCGAGTTTAGTAGGTTTAACCAAATTGCTGGTATGAGTCTGCAGGAGTATGCTGAGAAATTTAATGAGTATGCTAGGTTTTGTCCTAATGTAGTGCCTAATGAGAGATCCAAGGCTCAAAAGTTTGAAGATGGATTGACTTTTAGGATCCAAAAGAAGGTGATTGGGGCTGGTATTGCTGCTACCTATAAGGAGGCCTATGATAGAGCTTGCAATATCGAAAGGATTTTGAAACGTGAGTAGAAGGTCAAGGAGAGGCATAAGAGGAAGGGGAATGGTGAGAGCTCATCGAACCATCAAGGATATGACAAGAGACCATGCCTTGGGGGTAATAACAATGGGAATGGTGGAAATGGTCAGTAAGGAGGTCGTAACAACAGCAATTGAAGCAATAACCAACGGGGCCAGGGACAACAGAATCAACAAGGTGTGAGGAGGGTGTGCCCGTCGTTAGGGATCCTTCTCCTCTATGCCCATGGACCTTTAAAATCCTAGGACTTTACACGATTTTAAGGCGTGTTAGGATTTGAATTTCTGACTGTTTGGGGGACCTTGAAATAGAGTTGATCCTATCATTATGCTTTTTTTTTTTTATAAGAAACTAGTAATGAGTCGCCAATGAGTTTTAGGAAAACTCATAAACCTCGTTCATGCCTTTCTCCCAAGTAGAGTTCAAGGGATATTTAGCATGAATCATAAGTTTACCCATGCCTAAATTGGTCTACGTGGACCAGAAATGAGTTCGGGAGCGAGGGTACTAAGATAACGTTCCTTTTATGGAAGAATTGCTATTCTAGCTCAAGTGCGGTATCTACTAGCTCTTCCTTTTTTCACAATTTCATTACCAAACAATATATGCAACGTGATACTAAAACTAAGTTAGTTGATTTTATTTACAAGCATTAATCATGTAGGAATTACATTGCAAAAGTCGTTATTCTTATTTATTCAAATTCGTGAAAGAACAAAAAGTAAACAAGATTCGCCTTGGCTTAAGTGATAAAACAATCAATTAATTTGTCCAATTCTAGTCTTGTTTAACGAAAGAATACTATGTCAAATTAGTTTATTAAAGTTTAGTTAAAGTGATCAAGCAACACTTATTAATTGATTAAAAGTTATTTTAACAAGAAAAGAAAAGGTGATTTATCTAAGTGCTCGGGATTTTACCACTTTTCCTTGCTAGATCTTCGTTTAGAACACTTATGGACTCCTTCTTGTTCGGGAACCTCCACCGTTAGAACAAATGATTAAAGGGGTGAGTGTTTAGGACAAGGGGAATGATTAGTGCATAAGATTACAAGGTTTATGCTGACTATCGGGTTCATTTCTGTGTGTTTAAAGCTTCGTATGGAACCCCTATTTTATAGGGAATGGATGAATTTGGGGTTTTAAACATTCGGCTGCAGCAGGTGGCGCGCGCATCTTAAAAGGTCGCGCGCGACTATTGCGTGCAAGTAATTGTCTTGCGCGTGGCTCTATGGTAAGATTTGATTAAGCATTTTATAAAATTCTGAATCTTTCGCGAGTGTTCCATTGGAGATTGTGCTGGACGTCACGCGCAATCTTGTGGGTTGCGCGCGCCAGGCCAGCGCGACTCCTTGAGTTGCGCGCGGTTTTCCTACGGCAGCCTCGGGTTTTAACCTAGGCACCTCTAAATCCTTCAAAATTAGGTTTAACCTCGGGATAAGGCCTAATTACTGACGGGCTTTGATTTAGTTAGCTTTAGTTCATTTCGTATTAGGTCAAGTTAGTTGTTTTATGTCTTTAAGCCTTAATCAGCAATCCATAAGTATTCTTCACGTTGATCCAACACAAAGATGGTTTTATTTTTCGTCATAGCACTTCCGGTCGGAACAGGGGACCAAAAGTAGATGTCTATAGTTAGCCCCCACTTTGATCGTGTCTAGGATAGACGATGATCAAAGTAGTCAAGGAAATAAATCCAAGACTCATTCTGCGAAGTTCCTTAAAGATAAGGAATCTTTCAGTACTGTTGAGAATGTCAAAACTATACTCGATTCGCTAAATGTTCAAGACAAGTAGCTGCTAAGACCAGAAAAGGTATTTTCTAGTTTTGGTGTGCTAAAGAATCTAGATTGACCCTTTGCTAATATAGAACGCTTTTACAAGTAAAGGCTACCCTAGGTGATGTCATGTTATAAGAAGATAACGAGTTTAAAAAGAGTAAAGAGGATGATACCCTCTCAATATGTCATCGGCGGTTTAAAGTCCCTCGATCTGTCATTGAAACTTTAGTCTATGATTTTAACAAAGTAAAAGATGCTAAAATGAGGTGTGTTTTGGCATTCGTAGCCCATTACTTGAAAAAAAGATTGACATTCGCTACCAAAACAAATACTCGATGTCCACAAGATAGAAATACATGTCTCAGGACTGGAGGCATATATCCAAATCCAATGAGAGAGAAGAAAATCGGCGACTTTCTCAGCAGTTTTGTCCACAAGATGAAAACACGCATCTCAGGATTGGGGGAACGTGTCAAATAGGTGCGGCTTCAGTTGGGGCCGCTCTTTATTCAGGGGGTGGTCGGGCACCCTAATTTTCAGGTGAAGCTAGAGTGCTTCCTAGCTAACCGTATATGCTTCCAACGGAGGGCGTTTGACCCTGATGGTTTGGCGCACCTGTCGACTTGTAAGCTAACGCCTGATGACAGTAACAGAAGTTCTACCGTTTTCAAACGGGAGGCAGATCACGTTGCTAGTGCAGATTTACGCAGCACATACGCCATACAATTTTACGCTATATGATATGCTGTATTTTTGTTATGTACAACAAAAATACCAAAAACTCTACATTTGTAAAAGGGCAGTATAGGAAAATGCCAAATTGTGAATCGGAGCTCTTACGTAAAGCACCACTACGTGATATTTTAAGACGCTTTACGAAAACATCCAAAACGTATGCTTGGGGCAGGCACAAAGCACGGTGTGCATGCCGGATGATGCAAAAGACTATCAAAGAAGAAAATAAACTACAAAATGCTAAGCAATTTAAAAGAATTTTGATGACTCGCACGTTATTACGTCTAACAACGCACAAAACCGTTAGAAACAATTCAAACCGGATTAAAATCCGAGTACCGGTCTTTTAAGTGACAAGTATCTGCGCACAACTCAGTGGGTTGCGCTGGCCAGGAGCGCGCAAATGTCTGAGTTGCGCTGGGCTATCACGTGCAACTTACAGAGTTGCGAGCGACATTTAAATCAGCAAAAAAGAAATCGCTGGGCGCGATTTTCATTTCGCCCTTTCTTCTTCTTCCTTCGCCATTTTAAACTCTTCCTTTCTCTACAAAGCTCGGTTTTCGTCACTTTTCGAAGCTAAAGGAAGTAGATCTCGTCCCCTATTCATATTTGCCAAAATTCGATGTAAGCTTTTTGTTGTTTTAACCCATTTTTTTGGTTAAAATTGGGGAAAATCGAATCGAAGAACCCAAAATTTTGAATTTGGTGGTTTTTTATTGGGTCCACTATTCTCGAAATTGTTTGTTCCATGTTGTTATGCTATGTTTAATGAGTGTTTTGCCACAAATTTCTTGAAAATAGTTAAGTATTGTACCTTGTATGAGCATGCCTTTGTTCAAGTTCGTTCTTTGTATATTTTTTTTTATTTTTGGTTCGAATTTGCTGTTTCTTGCTTGTTCACTTGGTCATTCTTGTTGATTATGAAGTGAATTATAGTGCTATGCCTACAATTACTTTCATGAATCATGTTTCAAAAATTTTTGACTTCAATAAATGGCGTGAAATGCATTTTATTTTTTATTTTTTGCCATTTTCATGTTTCAAAATACTTGTTTAATAGATGATAATTATGTTTTTATTCATCTATAAACAGTTAATTCCCAAGATTTATAGAAATATTCTTTAGAATTGTTAGTTGAACTGGTATAGGTTGGCCTTGTGGGTGTCTAAGCCCCCGTTTATTGAGTTCAATTGCAGGTGTCGTGGCCCCCAAGTATTGGGTGGAATTCGACTTGGTATTTTTCCCTTTTGGCAGCCGTTATGCTGCCAAAATGGATTTAGGATTATATTGTACTTCATTGTGTAATTTTTTTCTTTTAATAAATTCATCGATTATAGCATGGACTCTCCCCCGTTCGTCGATGCTGAGGAGGTTCTAGGAGGACCGGTTCCAGACGAGGCGGTTCGCCCTCGAAAGAGGTTGACACGTCCCCGCGAGGAAAGTCGAGAGCGACGCGTTAGTGCTGAGCGACGTCGTCACGAAAAGGTGGTTTGGAAGGCTCCTCCCAACTAGGATCAACAGGTCCTTAGATTGGACCCGGACCACCACGTGTCGGTTCGAGGTTGGCGTGGCATCGTGAGTTTCTTTGCGTTTTTATTTTCTGTTCTCTTTTTTGTTTCTTCTCGAGACCTGTCATAACCGAATTTCTTTTTTAGAGTGAGCTTACGGCTTGGATGACCTGAGAGGTCGTTTTGAGAGCTTGCCCGAGGTAGTGAAGGAGGTGATAGAGCTTTCGGGGATTGGTCCCCAACTGGCAGCCCTTTGGGATCTATCCAGTCAGCCTGCATCACTTGCTTTCCTTCGTGGGTTGTTGGAGTTTTGATGGGATTCCACCAACACATTTCACTTCCCGTGGGGAGAGATGAAGGTTACCCCTAACGATTTCTCTATGATCACAAGTTTTCCTTTTGGAGGTGAGCTTGTGGTTATGGAGAACGTGAAGAGGTTAGACGAGAGACTGCGTGATCTCGTGGAGGGTCGTCTTGCGGTGACCCTCCATGTGTATGCGTAGTCTTGCCCGTACTCGGTTCTTGTCAATGAGTTGTCGGCTGATGAGGTTGACTGGTAGTGTACTCTGAGCAGCTGGCTCGAATATACATTGTTGACGTTCTTTCCGTCACTATTCATAGTGATCGGGGAGAGCGTTTTGCCATTGGGTTATTTATTTGCCTCAGTTACCTGGGGCAGTCGGGTAACTTGAGTTGGGCGGAGGTGTCGTATGCCCGTATGCTTACTGCTATAGGAAAGGCGACCCGGGTGATGGATTCTGTGGCAGCTACTGAGGTGACCGGATCTCCATTTCATGGCACGACCATATCCTTGAGGTACGTGTTCATTTTTTATATTTTTTTTGTTTCTTCTTATGGTTCTTTTTATCACGTTATTTTTTTTTCTTTTTAGGCCTGCGGGTATTCGTACTTGCCTTTCTTAGCCCCGAGGATACTCGGACCGACTCGTTTCCCTATCGACCATCGTTTGGCTGTAATAAAGAAGAAACGGGCTACTGTAGCCGGCGACTTCCGCCAGAGGATTCTTTCGGCGACACGTGCGTTGGTGAGTATAGTTTTTTACAACATATGTCTTTTTCTTCAGTTGCATTTATTTTTGACATAAAGTTGTATTTTGTAGGTCGATCTTTTCCCTTAGGGCTTGATCGTTAAGGTTCTTGAGGTTGTCCGGGCAGGCGTTGTTCGCTGCCGTGTTTGGGTACTGTATCAGGGACTTTCCGTGCTTCACCGGACAGACGGGTGGTTCTTGGGCGAGCGCGTTGTTTGGAAATTTTCGTTCGAAGAACCTTTGGTTCCTGCGGATCCTCCGATCCGGATGCTACGTCCGAATCTGCTGTCTATCGAGGATCGAGCTTAGGCGATCCTTGGTTATCCAGCGGAGTAGCTGGTGTTTCCTGGAGTGTCTTACCAGACATTTGTTGCATCCAGACTGACTCCATTTCTAGCTTTCATTCCGATTAGCCTTTCTTTTTTCTGGATTCTGTTATGTTTCTTTTTTGTTTTTTATATATATATTTTGTTATCAAAGTTATTACACGTATGTGTATTATACTTTGGTTTGGATCTTATAGGATGTACAATAGTCTTCCGGGAGTCGCCGAGCATCTTGATTTCCTTGTATATTTTTTATTTATGGAAAATGTTTATGTATATTTTTTTTATTATTATTATTTGTATACGATTTGTGTACATTTAATATTTAGTACTTCAAAATCAAATATATATGTTTATATATATATATATATATATATATATATATATATATATATGTTTCAAAATCTTAGATATTGTTATATATATACACCTGACTACCCGAGTGCAAGATAGATTTAAGGTATTTTTACTTGAGCATTTGGCTAATTATAGTTCATTTAATCATCAAGTAAGCAAAAAAATAGCTACCTACATATTGAGACTTTTTTCTAAGAGTGTTTTGAACATTCTATAATGGTACGATTTTTATAAATAAATCTGTCACTTCTTTTAAACTTAACTCCACATTATGGGAAATAACTTAAAGTAGGTACAATATTAATCGACACATTCAATAATATTTGGATAGGCTGTTATTGCATGTATATATATAACAACGTAATGATGGCATTTGTTAATATAATGGAATCCACTAATACATACATACTCCCTCCGTTTCATAATGTTAGTCCCATATACTATTTTAGGCGTTTTAAAAAGAACTACCCATATTGAATATGTTCCATTTTTAACTTATTTTTTTGGAATTAATTGGTTGTGGATTGATGACATGACTCTAAGTAAGGAAATCTCTACCTTATTATGCATTATGACTTGTGTTTTTCCAAAAAAAAAAAAAAAAATCAAAAAACTTAAATAAGGTAAACTAATTATGAATTATTTGTACTTTAATGTTAGCTTCCAAATATTCTTCTTTTCTTATTTTATATGATTGATTCCATATGAGACTAACATTATGAAACGGAGGGAGTACTTTTTAATAAATATTGTATTAAATAATCTAAATATAAAATTAACATTGTAATTTGTAACCCGTCGGGAGCACTGTACTAGTAATATTTACATTCGAAGTACATTAGAGAATGAAGATCAAAGGAATATAATTAGTAGATAGTAAGAAACAATAACTTAATTACCTAAGTCTTCGTATTGCAATTTCCAACCTAATATTAAATATCTCACGACCATTAGTTGTTCTATGGACAAATATATCACTGAGAATCATCTTTATAATACTTCATAAAATAATTAATAAGAATTTTTTAATTATTTAATCATCATACGACTTTTGTATCACTTTCCAATGATGATAAAAGTTATTATGCACAATATTAAGCATGATAGAGAATATATTTCCAAGAAAATAAAATTGTATGTAACACTGTACCCCAAATCTCCCTCTACGGAAATACTAGTACAATACGTATAATTATACCATAGAGATAGACTTAGGCGTATTACGGCCGCTTAATTACGCAAGGCTATTCAAACTACTTACTTAATCCTAAAATTTTGCAGCAGAAACTCAAACTCAAATAATAAAAATAGTAACCATTGTTATGTGTACTCAAAATAAAGACAAAAACAAAATCAACATTCCCTAAACTAGCTAGGTAAAGCAAATTGCGGGACTCCCAAATGGTCATTCATGACTCCACTTGAAAAAGTCAACGCTTCTTACCATTAAGGTAAACAGGGCGAATCAAAACAAATACATAATACAAATTGAATCAGTAAACTCAATTTTATTAGCAAACATACTTTTAAAATCAATTCAAATAATTCCAAACTCATAATTCAAAAGCAATTCTTAACTTCTCAAAATAATTTCAATAACTCAATAAATCAACAATAGTGATTAATAAATCAATTCCTCTTTTAAAATCCTAATTCCTCTCCTAAGTGTGTACACTCCCAAATTAGTATCTTTATATTGAAAGACTATCCTTGAGGAAAGGCTCGGTCATACAAAGTCCAAAGTCTTATCTACCTACAAAGTGAAATGCGACGGCGTCTGCCGACGGAATTTCGACGGAACATTTTCCGTCGATATAAGGTATATGTCGACTAAATATTCCGTCGGAAGAGGAATTTTCCGACGGAATTTTCCATCGGAAAACTCAATAAAAAAAAATTAAAAAAAAAGAGCCCAGACCCTCCCACGCCTCCCCACACCACCAGCTACCACTGAACCGAAACCACCATCACCCTCCCCAACCACCACCGAAACCACCATTCCCCACCCAAACCCGAAACCAACCAAAAATAGCCAAAACCACCTGAAACTTCCCCAGCAAACTCGAAACCACCCAGATCTACCCGAAACCAAAACCGTAACCAACTCTAACCCACGAAACCACCCACAACCTTCACAAATCGTCACCCACCACCAACCCACACATCACACACGCACACACAACTTAAAACCCAATTTTTTTTTTACAAAAACGAAGAAAAAAAATCACAAAATCACAAAATTAAATTATAAAACATACCTTAAGTTGAAATGGGCTTGAATTTCATCATACAAATGGTTTTCCAAGGCCAAATTCGACCATGAAAAGTCTAGATCTAGGCTTTTAATGGTCGAATTTTGCCTAAAAAACCTTCAAAATAATCAAATTTGGTCGAATTTGGCGGTGGTGTTGGTTAAGCATAACCACTGTTGCTTGGGCGGTGGTGTTGCTTGAGACGGAGGAGAGAGAAATGAAGGGGAAGGAGAAGGAGAAAGGACAAAGGAAAGAGAAAGGAAAGAAAAGAAGGAGAAAGGAAAGAAAAGAAGGAAAATGGAAAGAGAAGAAGGAGAAAGGGGATGGAGGAATAAAGGAGGACCAAAAATAGAAGAAGGAGCAGAGAGGAGAGAGAAGAGGAGAACAGAAGAGAGAGAAATGAGAATAAAAGGGTGGGATCCGATTTTTTTAGGTTTTAGGTTTTTTTTTTAAAAAAAAAAATCATAAATCCATCGGAACGGTTTAAAATTCCGTCAGAACTTTCCTACGGATTTAAAATCCGTAGGAATTTCTATGTTCCGACGGATTTGTATCCCTAGGAATTTATAGCTTCCTACGGAAATTTCTGTTAGGAGCAGTAAATTCCGAGGGGAAATAAATCCGTCGGAATATTTTCGAGGGTTTTTCCGTCGCAACCAATCTTTTCTGGCGGACTTTTCTGACAGACAAAAATTCTGTCTGAAAAAATGAATTTTCCAACGGAATTGAAGTCCGTCGGAAAACAGCCTATTTCTAGTAGTGGAAAGAAGAGAGAAATTAGAGAGTTTTGGTGAAAGTTTTTTGCTTTGATGCATGGGGTATTATAGCCTAGAGCATGCAAGAACTAAGGTAAGAAATGTAGGAAGAAATATCGTAAATTTTAGTTTAAGAAATTATTTGGAAAAGAGAGTTTAAGAAATTAGGAAAATCTAGTTTATGGTGATTAAGAAATAAAGAATTAAGGTACGTGTTTGATCATGAAATATTAAATGGTAAGTAGGCTTTGCTTGGGGAATAATCAAGAAAGTTTTAAGGCAAATACATTGTATATGATCAAATCTTAGTGAGATGGAAAATAGGAATTAAGGAAATAAGGGAATTTAAGGAAGATAATTAAAATACAAAACTACCACAATAAATTGCCCAAAAATCCCAAATGGTGGCCAAAAAGATTGAGCTTTCCATCTTCATATTTTCAGACCCCCTTATTATTTTTTAGGAATTGTTTTGCTAGATTTTAACGAATAAAAATGATTGTGTAAATAATATATTTTGTAGAAAATAATTAATTAGAAAAAAAATCAATCAATCAATACTACATACTAAAGTAATCACCACCATTATCCCAATAGTACACGTGTCACCCTCTCATTAAAAAAATTTCCGCCCAATTTTTTTGTTTAAAGTTTTTTTTTTTTAATTTTTTAGTTATCTTCTACAAAAATTTGTTACAATATAAGAGATAAATTGGTTATCTTAATCTTCTTTCAGTTATCAACAAAGAAAATTTTCCCACAATATCTCTTATATTATTAAAAAATAAAAAACTTTTGATAATTATAAAAACAAAAAAAAAAAAAAAATTTGTTACTATGTACTACTTTGAGATAATATTACATAATATATGGCTTAGATAATAATAGTCATTTGGCACCTACAATCATCGTTTAAGAGATCTAAGTTCTCAATACAAGTATTTCACACCTCTAAACTAATGACATCGCTTCTGAACTGCTCTTGAATAATTTTGTCGTCTAAATTAAAAGAAGTTTGTTACACTTTGAAATATTATGTAATGTATGGCTTTATATATTTACTATTCATATTAACATATTTATTACGTTCATAGCAATCATACTTATTTTCACAATAATATTCCACTATTTTCTTGCATCTCAAATGACACAAGTATGATTTTGTTCAAGAAATAAATCCAACAAAAGAAACATGGAGTATTAGAATAAAAGTGATTCGTCTTTGAACTACTCCTAATTTCTACAAACCACAAGATCATTATAGTGTTGAATTGGTTGTTATGGATGAAAAAGTAACATATAAATTATTTTAAGGTAATATCATTTATTTTTATTCAATTTTGCAGTATTTCTTAAACTAATTGATTGAAAATACTTTTTATTTGGGTTAATGTTTTAGGGTGAAAAATAGCTTTGTTGTATAGGTTTGTACATGCTCTTCATGACGGAAGAATTTATTCAATGTCAAGATTTTTGGTAGGCCAAGCAATTGGAGAATATAGGCCAACTCAGCATGCATACAAAATTAATTTTATTTACAATACTGTTCTTGAGGAATTGAATGACATAGATTCATGTTGGTGTGTACAATTTTGTGTCATGTGTTGATATAATTTCAAATCATAGAGATGATAAATATTTATTGAGATACATGGTATATCATATGAATATTTTTTAAAAAGTTTTTTTTTTTGTTTCTTTTTAACTTCCAATAATTATGTTTTGTATGTAACTTTCTAAAAATAAATAACGAAATACTACTGTGAAACCGTGCATGGCAAGGGTTTTAAACTAGTTAATAATAAATTAAATTAACTAAGAAAATCTGATTTTCTTCACTTAGAAAATCCGAAACTCTTAGGTAAATAATTAAGAATTATAATTTTTGCTTAATTAAAATATCCGAAATATGTATATATATCCGAAATTTTGCAAGATAGCTGAAGCTAGCATCAAGTGGGTGATAAAGAAATGGTGTTATTACTATTTTTTGGTTAGTGTTGAGCTATGGTTACTTTTGAGTCAATTCCTTGGTTATGTAAGAGTAACTATATCGTTGTTCAATATTCATTACTGTCGAGGTAATTTCTCGTTAGAGTACACATAGATTATGATACCTTATTAATAGCTAGGATGTATTCCATTTTCAGGTGTACATTAAGATTTTCCTTAATAATTACTCGTAGTTTTGTAATTTACGCTAATTGAGTGTAGTTTCAGGTGTAAGCTCTTCAAGAACCAATTCCTAGGTCATATATCAAATGATCCAAACAATTCTTTGCTCATTTATCAAATGAGCAAACAATTCTTTGCTCATTTATCAAATGAGCAAACAATTCTTTGCTTATTTATCATACGAGCAAACAATTCTTTGCTCATCTATCAAATGAGCAAATAATTCTTTCCTCATTTATCAAATAAGCAAACAATTCTTTGTTCATTTATCAAATGAGAAACAATTCTTTGTTCATTTTGTTAAAATGAGCAAACAATTCTTTGTTCATTTATCAAATAAGCAAACGATTCTTTTTTCATTAATCAAACAAGCAAACAATTCTTTATTCATTTATCAAACGAGCAAACAATTCTTTGCTCATTTGATAAATGAGCAACAATTCTTTGTTCATTTTGTCAAATGAGCACAAATTCATTGTCCATATACAAAATGAGCAAAAATTTCTTTGCTCATTTATCAAATGAGCACATAATTCTTTGCTCATTTATCAGACGAGCAAACAAATCTTTGCTCATTTATCAAATGAGCAACAATTATTTGTTCATTTTATCAAATGAGCAAACAATTCTTTGTTGATTTATCAAATGAGCTGATTAAAAATTTATAACATAGAAAATGATTTAAAACATATGATAAAACTATTAGCTCAATTGGTAGAGCATTATGCAAATGCATAGGGGATGTAGGTTCAATTCCTACATAGGCTATCTCTATAAACAAAATTAATTAAAAAAAAAATCAAATTTGTACTAAATTATTTGAGCAAAAAAAATGGTTTGAAATGATTTATAACTATATAACCTTTGTTATAATTAAACTTTCATACAAATTTGTGTCTCCACATTACATAAATGAACCTACGTGGGATTCGAACCCACATCTTTTGTGCATTTGCACAATGTTCTACCCTTGAGCTAGTAAGCTAACGTATTTAAAACATTCAAACACACTCACAAATGAGCATTAATTTGAAAAAATGAGCAAGAATCATTTGCTCATTTGACAAATGAGCATTAAATAGTTTGCTCATTTGACAAAGGTGCGTTGAATTTTTTTGCTCATTTGACAAATGAGCAAAAATTAATTGCTCATTTTGACAAATTATTTGCTCATTTTTGACAAATTAGTAACGAATAAATATTAATTTTTGACAAAATGAGCAAGAATTATTTGCTCATTTGACAAATGAGCATTAAATAGTTTACTCATTTGATAAATGAGCAAAGAATTGTTTTGCAATTTTATAACTTGTAATTTTTTGTAAATATCAATGAAGAAAGGTCAACTTTTAGAAAATGTTTACCATTACATTAACATACCAAAGGTTATAAGAATAAGATTAACATAAACATATTTGTGTCATTGAGAGCATCATAAAAACTAATACTAATACCGTTCTATTCAAATCCTAAAAACATCATAACAATTGCCCAACCTCCTTATATACCCTCCTTCCCCATTATACAATTGCCAAAATGTGATTCTTCCGAAAGTCTACTTGTCTATATGCAGACAAGGACACAAATTGCAAATAACATCAAAATAGTAACCAATAAAAAGCATATCAACTTCAGTCTTCTCTACCGTGAATGCTCTTAGATTGCTTTCCCTTGGGGATGCTACTATGATCATATCATTGAAAACTAGCTTTCTTAAGTTGCAACACTAGCTTTCTTCAACCTTTTTTTTTTTTTTTACCAATTTGTTTGACAAATTCAATAGTATTTACTTCACTTGAAATAATTAAGAGGCTATATACTTCGAACGAAATTTTTCAATGATTATGACCTGCAAACAAATCAAAAGTGTAAGGAGAAAGAGGAAAAAATTAAAGCAATAAAATGAAACTACAGAATCACATTACTCATTATTTATCAGATTGATTTCATTAGTCATCGGAATGTTATGAGGTTGAACAAATTAGCTATTAAATAAACTTGCAGCAATTGATTCTATCATTGAATCATACGGATCTTTGGCTATTTATTTATTGAACATATAGTTCGTATAAATGAGCAAAAGTGTTGCTCATTTGTCAAATGAGCAAATATTTCTTTAAATATTTATTAAGGGTACGTTTGGTAGGGTGTAAAAAATTTTCAATGTAAAATGGTTTTCCATGAAAATTATTTTACAATGGAAAATTCATTTTCAAAAAAGTTTTCCATTGTTTGGTTGAATGGAAAATGATTTTCCATTTTAAGCATTTTCCATTGTTTGGTTGAACTGAAAATTCAATTGTGAGGGAAAATGTTTTCCTTCTAAATTGGGGGGAAAAAGTTTTCAATAAGGTGGAAAATGATTTTCCACCACAAGTTTTACATTTTAATGTATTACACCAAACCAAACAATGTAAAATGGGAAAACACTTTTCAGTGAAATATTTTACGCCCTACCAAACGGAGCCTAAATAAGCAAGCATTTCTTTGCTCATTTGTAAAATGAGAAACCATTAGTTTCCTCATTTGTCAAATAAGCACATAGTTAATTACTCATTTGTAAAATAAGCAAACATTTCTTTGATCATTTGAAAAATGAGCAATCGATTTTTTTGCTCATTTTACTATGGTAAGTTAGCTTCCCTTCCATGTTTTGTGGGAAGGTGGGGAAACGATGTTGCACAACTTCTTCAACATGGATCTTCCTGAGTGGCTTCATCGTGCTACTAGCAGCATCAGCAACATCAGCTTCAGCAGCATCAACAGCTTCAACAGCCGCTTCAAGAGCAGCTTCAACAGCAGCAGCTGCTGCTTCAGCTTCATCGTGCTACTAGCAGCATTAGCAGCATCAGCAGCTTCAACAGCCGCTTCAAGAGCAGCTTCAGCAGCAACAACAACAGCAGCAGCTTTAGCAGTAGCAGCAACAGCTTCAGCAGTTTCAGCTTCAGCAGCAGCAGCTTCAGCAGTTTCAGCTTCAGCAGCAGCAGCTTCAGCTTCAGCTTCAGCAGAAGCAAGGTTGAAAGGCCGGAGCAGATGTTGAAAACCATCTTCAGCAAATCGAGGCTGCAGCAAGGTTGAAAGGCCGGAGCAGAGGATGAAAACCATCTTCAGCAAATCGAGGGTCTTAGCGCTACTCATTAGGAGGTGTTTTTTAGTACTGTATTGCAATTTAATTTTTATAAAATATTTTCAATAATTTTAATAATAAAATTGGTGGGTTTTGATTGTACTTTTGGAGATAAAAAAACAAAGTAGAAATGAAAACAAAAAAATAGAGAAAAGGCGGCACTTGTGAGAATCTCCACTGATGAAATAAACTTGCTTTTTTTTTCATTTATTTTTCACACCTAATAGTAGCTATTAATATGGTACTATATATCCCACTTTATATTATATTTTTATTCTATAACTAGGTTCTGTTTTTCTTGCTCATTGATTTGTAGTGTTGTTGTTGGGGTTTCTGTTAAAAAAAAAATTAGAGGAGAGAGAAAGTTATGGGAACCTGTTAAAAAATCAGTTCATCTATTGAAATCCAGAATGAAATTAAATTAGGGATTTCTTCAACTGGGACCCACTAGGATGAACAAGTTACTGAGGAAGAGCTTCTTGCACAGCAGTTTGAGGGTGTAGTTTTGAAAGGTAATGAGGTTGATGTGAAGATGGAAGGTGGAGAAAATGAACAAGATGAAGAAGAGGAGAAATTACATTTATACCCTTTAAGGTCTTATGCTGCTGATTGCACCTTTGATCCGAAGACGGGTACTTGCAAATTTGGACAAAATTGTAGATTTAATCACCCTCCCGATAAGGGTTTTAAGGTATATCAGATTTGGGGTTTTTTTTCTTTCGGGTTTCGGTTGTTGGTTTTTATGATGTTGATTTGTTTTGTTGTTATAGGTTGCTCTGGACCAGGAGAAAGGAATTGAGGAGAATAATGGAACATTTGTTGATCCTGGGAAGATTGATTGCAAGGTTATTGCTTTTATATACATTATTTTAAGAATGCTTAGTATTTTATTATCTAGTTGATTTCGTTTTGAATAAAAAAGATGTTTAATTTGACTTTGACCTTGACCCCTTACCATGTGTTCTTGATATGAGAAATGTTGTTCATGGTTTGTTTAAATTTTCTTGTCTTCCCTCATTCTTGTAACACAGAATCTTATGAAATCTCTTTGCCTTTATTTGTCTAGGTTGTTGGGTGACAAGTCCCCCTTCTCTTAGCAAAATCTGCAAGGAGATGGCGTAGACCATGATGAAGAGACTTCTCGCATTCAATGTATGTTTCATTGATCTTTATCTATATTAAGGTGCTCTATGATATCTACCAAATTCTTTAAGCTGTTAATTTTCTCAAAACTTTGTAGGATCCTTATATGTATAACAATGCTATAAACTATGTGTGTGGTGGATTTCCAACTTTCACTTAAGTCAATTTTCATAGGTTTATTTAAGTCGTTTCCAACAAGTGTTGTTACACCATAAAGGAGCCAACTGTTTATCATTTTGACATGAATTTTCTTTCTACTTGAATCATCATTTATATGTGGTTTCGATACATCTTTGCAGAGTCATCTGACAGAGCTGTATTTTATTCTAATTAAAAACGTAAGCTTTAACAGCATCCAGCTGGTTTGAATGACAACTTTGTATGCGTTGGGGTTTTGTTGCCTTTACGTCTTCCCAATCAGACCACAATTGACTGATCTTCCGAATTTAGGACCATTCTCTTTTATGCTCTAATTTGAAAGACATGTAGTGCTGAAACTTTACAACTTAACTAAGAAAAATGCATTGTGTCACCATATTTTGTTCTTTTATCATGGTTTAAGAGGTTGCTTTTACTATATATTCTCTTCATATCACTTCTGTCACTGTTTCCAGCTGTTTCTTCATGAACTGTATTTATGTGCATTGCATACAGGCTGGGCATTGTTTGTAAATACTGGTTCAATATCATTGAATTTAACTTGAACTTCTCATATCACAGATTTGGCAGAATCTCTTATTGTAAAACTCTCGCTTGTCTATTTTGCTATAAAGTTTGTAGAATCCATCAAATTTAATTTCTAAAAATATATAGTACAGTTTAGCATATATAGTCACAACCCTAAAGGATTAATATTCTATGACAAGAGATTCTACAAATAAAAAAGGGACAGATCCATCAAATCCATTAGATCAACTAAATAGACAAGCGAAAGTTTTACAAATAAGAGATTCTACAAATTGGTTCGACATTCTTCTCAGTCTATGCTCATGATTATTAATCATTGTACAATTTAATAAGACTCATCCTTGCTAATAAACTTACACATCCAAGGTGCATCCCATCACCTGCTATTTGCATCAATATATAAATTGCTCATCTCCATAGTGCATTATCCATTGCTTCAACAAGCAATGATTGATGCAATCTATAAAGAAATTACTATCCTTCGTAATTTAGGAGAACTTGGTACTGAAGACGTGATATTGCTATATTAGTCGGGGGATTAATCTTGTATAGTTCTGAAAGATTCTTAGCACGTGATACTGCTATAAAGTTTTACTAAAAATGAACAACAGGAAAACAAAAATAGCTACTACAAGATAGACAAGCGAAAGTTTTACAAATAAGAGATTCTACCCAAGAACAATCCATGAAAACGGTTGAAGAACTTAAAGAAAAAAAGGTGTACAAATTTGTTGAGTGATTACATAAAATAACAACATATTATATTGATATTATTTCTACACATTCATACAGGCTGCAAATGCATTAATGGAAGAAAGACACTGGATTCAGGCAATCATTCCAAATGCTGCTTTGGACAATGTATTTGTCTACACGGGTTATTCTTGCTGTGGGAAAAAATGCAGTGTTCCAGAAGGAAGGCAGTTTACATGCATTGTGTGTGACAACAGAAATTGTGTCTCAGCTTCAAGGTTTGTTAAAACCCACATTCTAAAATAAAACAGTGATACAATTTAACAATGCCTTGATGTATAATTTATATTAAAATACTATATATAATGTTAGCAGGTATCAATTATTGGTAACATTAATTACCTAAAATCTCTAAATAAGTTATATAGTATGTACAACTCTATGTTTTATAACTAAATTTAATAATACAATTAATAAATTAACATTATACGATAAAAACTCTATCAATGACTTTACCATTTTTGGATTGTACAGGGTTGCTTTCAAATTTGAAGCAGTTGATGTAACAGGTTCAATAACATTAACATCATTCAATAATGACATAGAAAAATTGTTTGGTAAAACCACAGCTGAAATCATAACAATGAAAGATCTTGTATGGCTCTTTTACATCATAATTTTATTAAATTTACATATAAATGTGAATCATTTTTAAACGTCTACTTATAATATTTTTTCTCAATAAGATACACATGTACTAATTTCAAATGCATTATCTAGGATGATGTGGTTGCCTTTCAACCAATTGAAGAAAAGCTCCGCAAAAAAAATCACTTTCTTCAAGCTCGGTCCATCTAATTCCCTTGGTTCAAGTGGCGTATTGGAATGGTCACTCAAAACTATTGAAACTGCTGAAGATGTATCCTAAAAAAGATCAAATAAAACCAACTGCTGCAAGAAGTGATGATATTGAATATTCAGACTTGAATAAGAATGAAGAATTTACACTAACAAAACATCAAGGAAGTGCCACAGTTAGTATAATAGGAGAAAATGTTGGAACTATAAACAATGAAAAACCAGACTCACAAGCAAAAGACAAAGGAAAAGAGAAAATTTCAGAAATAAAATTCCAAAAGGTCCCATTGTCATCAAAAGGTAACTATTTTACCATATATTTTGTATTAAAATAAATAATCCCTCTAGAATATTAAAAATTCATTCATGACAATTTATATACATATATTCCTATCCACAGGTATTGTAGCTGATGAAGGTCGTGGAGTTGCTATCAACAACTTGACAAATAAGCCTCTCAAACATTCAACTACACATACACCTGAAACTACCAACACTCCAAAAATTTCAACTGCTGAATGAACAGAACTATGTCGTACTCGCATGAGTGGAACCAAGCATTCTCCAATAACTCCAGGACCCATAGGAGACACAAAGAGTAGCTTGGATTGTGATCAAAGTAAAGCTGCAAAAAAACCTCCGTTTCACAACACAAGAGCAGAGTGAAAATGAAGGAGATGAAGTTGCCCAAAAGGATTCACAACAGTGATATAACCAGAATTTGGGGTGTAAGACGAATCAGAGTGCTTGGGAATCCATTCTTCTCCCATAGATTTCCTTTGCTTTATAAGTTGCCTTTCCTTTTAGCTGTTTAAATTTATGTCTCTAAACAAACAATTGTTTTAAAAATGTTTTGCTCCAGCATTGCAATGTCGGAGAATCACAATTTCTAATGAGTTTTCTAAGAACACGTACAATAGTAAATGTTCTTAGAAAACACTGCAGATAATCCAGATGTTAGTCACTAGAAAAAAAATACTACTATGATGTTTATTTTGAATGTATAAAACTTGATAATTATAGTAAATTATAATTATAGTTGTTTTTTACTTTATCTCAACAACATTTTGCTTTCAACAACTCAAAATTAATTTTGGCAGTTGAAGTGTCGGCCATACCCTACGGCCAGAATCTTCGGCAATACCTAACAACATATATTAATTTCTTACATTGTTTCAAAAATAATTTTAATACAAAATCAAACAAAGGTAATAATTGTAACGCAATCACCATATAAACTACTTTCTTAGATTATTTCTCTAAAAAAATTGAATTAAACTTTGGTTTCAGCGGCTCAGAGTAGCTTCGGCTGGCCTCGGCAATTGACAGTGATGAACTGAAAAATTTTCGGCAAACATCAGCAACGAAATTTAAACCTACTACCATGGCATACAACTAACAGCTTCAGAATTACTAACCTCGGCTATGTATCTTCAGGCTTCGGCTTCAGCCATCTCGCTATGGAACTTGAAGCTTCAACGTTGTTTGCCTCGGCTAAGGAGCAAACAACTTCGGCTGTGAAGCTTGAAACCTCGAAATTGCTACGCTCAGCATGACTAAAAAATGGAGCCTCGTCAAAGCTTGCTCATTATAAATTATCTTAATATTATTTTCTAAAACAAGCTTTTAAACAACTTTCAAATAACATTATTTATGATTACAATTTCTTATAAAACACATTATACGCAAACCAAATTACCATGTAAAAAAAAACACCGAAAACAGTATTAACCAACAACAATCACCACCATTGGAGTGCCGCGGCCGTAGCACGCGGAACCATAACATAAGACCCTTATTCTCGGCAACACATTGGTTACAATAGCTCATAGTTAGCACTGTCAAAAACCGAACCGAACCGGTGAAACCGAACCGATTCAAACCGATCCGAATGAGAACCGAACCGATTAAAAACCGATTTTTTGAAACCGAAAACCGACCCGAACCGCATTTTAGTAAACCCGAAACCGAACCGATCCGAGTAATGTTAAACCGTTTTAGAACCGAACCAAATCTAAACCGAACTGGAAAGGAAACCGAACCGAAAATAAACCGAACCGTTTCTAACCCGAAACCGTTTAAACTGGCATAAAAACCGTTATAAACCGAACCGTTATAAACCGAACCGTTTACAAACCGAACCGTTTACAAACCGAACCGTTTACAAACCGAACCGTTTATAAATCGAACCGTTTATAAACCGAACCATTTATAAACCGAACTGTTTATGAACCGAATCCTTATAAATCGAACCGTTTACAAACTACTTACTACTAGGAGTGGTTATTGGGTGGGTCAGTGTGGGTCGATGCAGATCATTTACGAAGTGAGTCGGTTGCAGGTCAAGATGAATATTTAGCGGGACATAAATAATAACCAATAACTCGAGATAAAAAAAGGAACAACATATCAATATGTAATGTGACTAAAACTATTAATACTTGTTCTATGAGATTAAAACATTTTAGCAATGAAGCAACACAATATATATTAAGCATCACTAGTTCACTACAATACAACATCCATGTCTTCTTAATTAGATGCAAAACTTTCATCTATCACTTCTTTACCAATTTCAAGGACGTCTTCTTCAATATCACAATCATAACCACGTAACCAATTTTGTGTGGTCACCAACGCCTCAACATTCTTAGGCAAAAGCGCACTCCTATACTTGTTTAAAATATGACCACCCATGCTAAAAGAAGACTCTGAGGCTACCGATGTAATAGGAATGGCCAAAACATCCCTAGCCATAACAGCTAATATGGGGTACACACTACTTTGAGATTCCCAATACTTAAGAACATCGTACTTCTGTCCTTCATAAATTGGTTGTCGAGGAGTACACAAATAAGAATCAATCTCCATCGATGGCCGATTTGATGTGTCATCCTCCTCATCATCATCATTTTCAACATACTAGAAAAGTTCAAACAAAATGCTTTTATTAAATAATAAAATTAAAACATAAAATTATTAATTTTGTAAACCACAATAATCAGAAATTGATTACCTTGAATATATCATTATCCAAGTGACTATTTGAATTTTCGATAACAGCTGGGATGGAGGGTGGAGCATTTGTACTTGATGTAAAACCGGAAGACAAAGAAGAATAAAAGTTATACAACTCCAAAAGAGCATCTTTAATCACCTTCGCCTTTTCAACACATGCCTCATCAACATAAAGCACTTTTAACATCTTCATCACTCGAACAAGCTTATAACGAGGATCAAGAACAATAGCAATTGATAGGATCAAACTATATTCATCCCAATAGCCCTCAAACTTTTCAAGCATAACTTTTGCCATGGGTGCAAGTTTAGGATCTATATGGGCTTTACTTATTGTGTGCTCAATTTTTAAAACACTAGCAAAATACAAATTTGCAGTAGGATATTCTGAACCAGAAAATAACACAGTGATTTCATGAAATGGCTTTAGGAAATTACATATTTTAGTAAGGGTATCCCATTCATCATTCGAAAGTTTGAATACATAACCTATAAACCTATCAATAACCAATTTCAAGGCTTCCTTTGCTTCCAAAGCTTTTCGAATCATCGTATATGTGGCATTCCAACGAGTCACAACATCAAGACGTAACTTTCCATTAAACACACAGTTAACCTCATGAAGAGCATGCTCAAATTGAGTGAGTCTAGAATCTGAAGAATAAATATATTTACAAACCTCACGCAATTTTTGAACACTACTATCAACTTCTTTTAAACCTCTTTGAACAATAATGTTCAAGACATGAGCTGAACATCAAATATGCAAAAATTTACCATTACAAGGAAGAGGAGAAGTCAACATTAAATCTTTCTTCAAAAGGTTAACCATAACATCCATGGATCGAGCATTATCAACAGTCATTGCAAAAGCTTTACCCTGAAGGCAAATTAACACAGCAGCTCCGGACCTGCTTGCTTCAAGCAAAGCACACCAGCAACCTAGCCCAGCAACAGACAGACAACACAGCCCAGCTAACACAAGACGACAGCAAAACCACAGCTGCAATACCCTAGAAAACCAGCAGCAACCAACCCCAGCACCCAGCCTGCAGCAGAGACATCAACTAGGACAGCACAAACCATGGCCAGAAAGACTCTGCTCTGAACAGGGCAGAAAACACCCAGCAGATCCTACAATCTAGCCTTGTACATCTAGCAGATCTGGCCAGACATTAGAACAGCAGCAGCACAGGACAAACCCTAGCTAGTACTACATGCTCTAAGCTGAGGTAGTCCATCTACAATTCAGTCCTAAAATATACTAAACACTATTAGACAACTCCTATCTGAATGCACTTGCACTTTTGCAACAAAACAAAACCCAAACTTAAATAAAAAAATCCTGCTAGCATTCAGCATTAACCCACATAAACAGAAACACTAATGAGAGAACAATGCAGCTGATAGAACAAAGGATAGCATTCAGTATATTTGAAGACTAATAGAGCATTATAGACAAAGCCATACATTTTAAATGCTCAACAAACAGCAAACAATCACAAAGGCAGACCAGCAACAACACAGCAGCCTGAAAAAAACCAAGCACAATTAATAACACGAAAAGAAACCACGAGCATGAATAAGGTAACCAAATCAACTCAATTGTTGCTCATGGTACTACAACCACAACCCTGATCAGAACTGAGCATAGCCAAAGCTGGTAAGGCCAGAACACCTCACAAATAGATATAACAAAAAATGAACAACAAGAACAATAAAATAAAAAAATCAGAAATTAAATGAACAACAAGAACAATAAAATTAAAAATTACATGAACAACATCAAAAAATCAGAAATTATATGAACAAATCAGAAATTATATGAAATTATATGAACAAATCAGAAGTAAAAATCAAAAAATAAAGACATGCAAATCCTGCAAACAACGAATCAGCAACATAAAACTGAAATGAAAACAAAAAAATTAACATAAAATTACCTTTGAGCAGTGACGGCTTGAAGGAGAGGAAGATTTGAAGATGGAGAACTGGAGAATGAAAAAAAAAACGAGAATGGAGAGATCGAAAAAAAAATCGAAAAAAACGAAACGAAAACAAAAACAATTAACTAAAATTTACCTTTGAGCTATTGAAGGCTAAGAGTTCAGAGCTTGAGAGTTGAGAACTTGAGAGTGAGTGAGGATTCAACGCTTCGATTTGAGGATGAAGAAGAAGAAAGGTGAATGCTGTGGAATGAAGAGGATGAATGAAGAGGATGAATGAAGAACCTAATTGCCTTTCAGTCTTTCACAGTTTCACGTTTCACTTTTTTTTTTTTTTTTTTTTTTTTTTTTTTTTTTTCTTCTCTTTTGCATAATATATGAACCACATGTTTATTTAATTATTAAAGAATCAAAATATCTAAATTCTAAATCTAAAATGTGTTTTTCCTTTTGGTTTTTGGAGGGAAATTTCCCACCATATTTTGTTGAAATTGTCAACCAAAAAAATGAAATTAATTTTCCACTTTGTAAAAATCAAAATTTTTAATTTTATTTTAATAACATTAAACAAACTTTTATACAATTAATTAATTACATGACTTAAAAAAAAACTAATTACATTTCTCGGATCCCGATAAAACGATATTCACCTTCATAATATCAGCTTTTATAATTTTTTTTAACACACACATTAAAATATTAAGTTCTTTAAATTATAAAATGTGAATCGGTTAGCGTGTAATTTCTAGGCGTTGCGATTAATAAAAAATCGAAAATTGTTCAATAAATAATGATGTCATATCTTAGAGAGTTAGAAGTACTACGGATTTGTTATATGGTTATATTTATATCAGTTTAGCTGTACCTATAAGCAATACACTTGTAATCGTGTAAACTTATAAATGATATAGTTGACTAGTAGATTAGTACATAAATACAAATTACTTAATTAGATATGAGTTATGTCTACATGAGTGATTGACTAATATGACTATATGAGCAATTGTCAATTTAGCATAGCTGCATAACAGATTAGCAGCGTACTAGACTATCATACTCGGTAATATACTAATACCATTTCAGTATTTGATCTACTAGACTCAAGTTAAAAGTTACTCTTTCTGATTAACTTGTTAGTCTAATTAAGTAATTACTAATTACTAATTAGTGACTTAAGCCTTAAGGGTAAACCAGTAAAGGATATACAAAAATATAATAATCTTATGTTTCTCATCCCTTTATACTAATAATATCTAACTATGAGAATATGAGATGGTTATATGTTATGTATCTGTATAATCGATTGAAGGAATCAACATTACCTTCTTCTTCATTAATGTTTTCTTTCATTATACAAATCAAACTACTCTGTAATATCTTCATGTATAACTTTATGCAAATATATAATGAGAAACGAGTCTTAATTATCAGTCTTGTTGACTAATTAAGTATCGAATACCAAATTGCAAATTTCGATGTCACAACAACTCATCAAATCATGATTATGACACTATTAACTAAATGATCAAATCAGAAGCAGATAATAATCTGATAGTAAAACAATAATACATTAATGCACTAAACTTTTATAATCTACTTCATAATAAACTAGTAAGATCAGTATAGCTAAACTTAAATCATAACATGATATGTATTTATAAAATTAATGAGAATTTGCATATAATATGATGCCTCAATATGAAGTGATGAAGTCTCGGCTTGATATAAAACTTGTTAACTAGCAAAAAGTTAGAAAGTAGTACAAAATTTTTTGAAATCAAAAACAGACTCAAACCGTAATTTAGTAAATCTGAAATAAAACCGATCTAAATAATGTTAAATCGTAGAAGAACCAAACCCGTGAACGAACCGAACCAGTTATAACCGAACTAAAATAAAACTAAACCAAAAAACAACCGAACCGTTTCCAACCTGAAACTGTTTGAACCGGGATAATAACCATTTACACCGAACCGTTAACAAACCGCAACCCGTCTGCACCGGACCGTTTACTACCTGGAATTTTTACAACCCGCACCGTTTACAAACCGAACCGAATTTAAACCGGGTTAAAAACCATTTACACCGAACCGTTAACAAACCGCAACCCGTCTGCACCGAACCATTTACAACCCGAACCAAATTTAAACCGGGTTAAAAACCGTTTACACCGAACCGTTAACAAACCGCAACCCGTTTGCACCGAACCGTTTACTACCCGGACCGTTTACAACCCGGACCGTTTACAACCCGAACCGAATTTAAACCGGGTTAAAAACCGTTTACACCGAACCGTTAACAAACCGCAACCCGTTTGCACCGAATCGTTTACTAACCGAACCGTTTATAACCCGAACCGAATTTAAACGTTCAAGAATAAACCGAAACCGAACCGAACCGATAATTATTTAAACCGAACCGAAACCGACCCGTAAGACATTTGAACCGATTTCAAACCGACCCGATTTCAAACCAAACCGATTTTAAACTGAACCGAAACCGAACTGTCAAACCGTTTTGACAGTGCTACTCATAGTTGCTGTTTCGGGTGAAAACAATGGGACCTTGCCGAAGGTCCGCTGAAATGGAGAAGGCTGGATTCGGTCCAAGTTATGTTGGGCCGAAGGTTTCCTGCACAGTAAACACACGTAAACTAGCCTCGGGGGTGTTGCCGAGGAAGGCCCCTCCGATGCTAAAGTCAGTACAATGTGTAAGAAGAAGACACTATGCAAGAGAGTTTGTTGCTTGAGGCTTTTATGGAATATATCAGAATATATGAATGAACATATGAATCTATGAATGAATCAGAATCAATCCCCCCTTTGAACGTATCAATATGATGGCTTTTATACCTCATCATACATGGAGAGGTTGGGCCTTAGCCCAATTGGCTTGCTTTGTGGGCTGACCTTTGACTTTAGCACAATTGGAGAGTTGAACCTTGACCTTGGGCTTTTAATTGGATCATTTAGTGCTTAGGCCCAATTGGACTAAATTGGACCCAAACAACTTGCCCCCCCAGACCCGATTTGGAAGGATGACGGGTCGGGTTTGATTTAATTCAGAAAAGGAGGGAAGTAAATGATTTAATTAATCCAAAAATTTGAATTTAAACCGTAATTAATGAGATAACAACGATTAATGATTGTGGAAGTTGGACGGATAATGGGCAGTTTAATCACAAGATCATGTGTTTAACGGTTACTTAGTGGAGTATTTAAGAGAAATTAAAACGCAGACTCCTCGTATCCCATACCTGGAGATATAAACAGAGGCGCGTCATCTCTCCTCACTTATTCACCAACACAAACCCAGAATTCTCGAGAGAGAAACCAAGAACCCGCATCAAAACTTCGCAAATTCCCCGAGCATTAAGCTTAGAAACTGAGACTTGCCACTACGAACTCGTAAATCGGCAACTTTCGCTTCAGATTAAGGTAAATTCCTTTGATTTCAGTTTATTTTTCTTCGAATTCGAACTCCTTCCCCTTTTCTTTCGACTTTTTTCTTCGAAATAATCAATGGCAAGAGGAGTTAGAGGTAGAGCCCGTGCTCCAAGAAGAGCAAGGCCGATTCCCGATCCTAGGAACAGGATTGGGACCTGGAATGGACAAAGGCCAGAGTCTTACCCTGCTGAAGGGATTAGGGCGACTCCCCTTTCCTCGGCTCCTCCTCAGAGAACGGAGGAGCCGAGCGCTTCTGGACGGGATGTTGAAGTTCCCGCTGTCCTTTGGGATATCCTCCCCGGGTTTTCAGAATGGGAGAATGCCGAAGTTGCTTCGGCCATGATAAAGAACCGCCCCTACCCATGGTGGGTGGAGAATGCCGATCAATATCGATTTGCCGAGCAAATTGAGTTGCATTACGACATTTTTGAAGCTGATGGGTATTGGTGCCGAATGCCCTCGGCATCCGATAGAATCCATCGTCCACCCCCGGGGTATGTGGGGGTGTACACAAGACAGCTTCAGTACGGGCTGAGGTTCCCTTTGGACTTATTCGTCCGAGACTTGCTGATCCATTACAACATCTCTCTATGTCAGTTAACTCCCACCAGCATCCGAAGGGTGATGACATACTTATGGGTCTGCAAGTTCTTCAAGTACGTGCCGAACCTGCACTGCTTCAAAAAGCTCCATCGGCTAGTGCCAAATATTCAAAGTGGGCACGGAAGCCATGGTTCTGGGTGGTACCGGATTGAGTCCCGGGCCCAATACCTAACCATGTGGCCAAACGACTCTTCAGACAAGGACTGGAGAGGTCAATGGATTTGGGTTAGGGCACCCACAGATCCGGGCCACCCTTGCGTCTTCAGCGCTCCCCGGTACCTCGCTGAGCCTGATCCCGAAATGGGAAGTCTAGGTCCCCCCGCAGATAACGGGGCGGATCCGAACCTGGATCAGCAACATATCTTCGGCAAGCTGCCGAACCGGGGGGGCAGTGGCCGAATGCACCATATCCCGGAGACTTGGCTCCCCGATACGCATTACGTTTTCCAAGAGAACATGCTAGCAGCTGTTTGCCTCAGCCGAAAGTTTAAGGATGGTAAGCTTCTTCGGCTGGGGCCGAGGCTTTTTAACTATCTCTTTTTCTTCTCTCGCTTCGCTTTTTTATGCTGTGCCAACCTATCTGAACTAACCTTTCCCCTTTCCTTTTTCAGAGCGGGACGAGACCAACGTTGGCATTAACTACGCTCGTCTTGGTGTCAACCGAGAACGAGTTGTAACTGAACGGGCCCCGTCTATCACTGAGCCGAGGCATAGGGAAGTTCATCTAGACTCTTCCCACTTCCAAATTGAGGCTGTTGCTCTATATCAGAGGCAGAAGCCTTGGTGGAAGAAGAGAGACCCCTGGTTTCATCTGCTGGACGAAGAAGCTGAAGCTGCCCGTACAGCCGAAGAGGTTGCACGGGTTCTCGAGGCTTGCGAAGGAGGAGAAGGGTCCTCCAGAGCTGCTGAAGCAGAAGCTGCAGCTAGAGCAGCTGAAGAAGACGAGGCTTTGCTGAAGACCTCAGTGAGCTTTCAGACTTAATTTTTCTTTTTTCTTTTCTTTTTTCTTTTTTTTTTTTTACTCACATTCTTCCTCCCCCCTGTCTGTTACAGTCTGAAGAGAGTAACAGACACAGAGAAGGGAAAGCTCCTGTTCGTCCCGAAGACCAAATACAAGGAGAGTCTTCAGACTCAGATATGGACGAGCAGCCCCTTCTGAAAAGGCGCCGAAGGATGGCCATCATCGGCCCTCATGACTTTCAGAGGAGGCCGATGACCATCGGCGTTGCAATAAGGGAACCCGAGGAAGGCAATGGATCGCCGAGGGTTCCCCGGCCACCACCCCAATCACCTCAAAAGACCCCTCCGCCACCTCCTGAGATGGAGGTGGATCAGAGAACTCCCGAATCTAAGGGAGGGGTCCAAGAAGAAATTAAGGAGAGTGCTGCTGAGCACGAAAACAAGGATGCCGTGATGTCAAGTGCTGAGGGCTTCACGGCAGACATCGCAAGAGAGGTTGAGGCTTTCGTCCTCACCCCTGAAGAAGAGGAGGTCATAGTAATTGACTCCTCTGAGAAGGATGATGCTGAGCCATCCAAAGCTAATCAAGCTCCATCATCATCCTTCCCTTCTTTCCAGAATCTGCAATCTGGAGAAATGGGTTTCTCGGCCCCCCGAATTCCAATCCCAGACCACATCTGGGACCTCATATGGGGTCAGAACCGAGAAGGAGCTGCAGCCTACTTCGGCGATTTTGCTGGCATGTCCGAAGTAGATAGGGCAAGGATCTGGTCGCTGAAGGCCACTGCTGGGATGGGCGAATCCAGCAGATCAGTTCCTGACCCAGCCAGGTCTAACCAACTGCTGATGATGCAGGTAATTTTCCTTGTCTTCATTTCCTCTGAAATTCAGCTCTATATATTTTTTTTTATTTATTATTTTTTTTTGTCTTCCTGTTTTCAGTTCGTGCACAATCAGACTCTCACTGTAGAGCTGATAGATACCCTACAAGATAGGGTAGACGCTGCTGTGCACGACAAGAAGGTAGCTGAAGAGGAATTAAAGCTTGCTAAGCTGAAGCAAGCAGCAGCTGAAGAGAAGCAGCAGAAGGGTGAGGAGTATGAGAAAAGAGCTGCTGAAGCCCTCAAAACCTTCTGCGACGCTATGGAGAAGGAAGTTTTTCCCCCACTGATGGAAGGGGAAAAATTCCTCCAGGAGCATATGGGAGTGGACGTCTCCAAATTCAAGGCTGCTGTTGAGAGCCGTATTCAGGAAGGAGCTGCTGCACAAGCTGAAGTGCAGCAACGTCTAGAAGCTCTTGAAGCTAGCCGAATGGCTGCTGAAGAGCTGCTCCAGGCCAAAGATGTCCAACTCTCAGAGGCTGCTGCTGCTGCCGAAGCTCAGAGAGCTAAACTCCATGAGGCTGAGGATCAACTGATGACACAAAAAGTTGAAGTGGCCCAAGCTCAGACAAAGGCTTCCCAAGTTCAGCAGGAGCTGAATGAGCTGAAAGGTTCCTCCTCCAAGCTCGCTGATGAGCTGAAGAAATCCAAGGAAGACTTGGAGGAGACCTAGAAGAAGCTGGCTGATGCTGAGGCTCTACTCAAAGTCCGTGTCTATACCCAAGAGGAATATGAGATGGGTTTCAGAAACGGGTTCCGAGTATGCCGAAGAGTCTGCCTTCATGCTGAACCGAAGCTGGACTGGTCTAAATGTGCTGAATGGGTCCAGAATCCCGAAGACCCTCATATGAAGTATGCAACTCCAGTCGAAGCTGAAATCCTTAAGGCTGAGGAAGCCGAAGAGGAAGCTGAGAGAATGGAGTTGGAAGCTGAACAGAGGGAAAGGGAGGCTCGGCAGAGTGCAAAGCCCGCTTCTTCTGCTGCTGGGGCTGAGGCCACCATGGGGCTCAACGCTGATCAGTCTGATCCTCAGGCTGAAGCATAGGAACTCGGGCAGTCGTCTTCAGAATCTTGCGGTTCATCATGTGCTTAACTTTAGACTTGCCGCTTTCTGAATTTTTTGCCTTGTTTTTTGCTTCAGCTTGCCTTGTCGTACATCAGTTTATTTTTTTTTGCTTATGTACGTATTTCGGCAGCTGTTATTTTCCGCTTGTGGGCGGCTGCCGATACAGTTTAATTGAACTTGTAGCTCAACTTCTGAGCATGAATTATATATCTGATGCTCTTTTCTTCAGTTGCTTTGTTTTTGAATGCTTTACTGTTTCTGTTTCTTCAATTCTGCCGTACATACTTGCACTGAGAGTGCTTCTTGCCCCCCAGAAATTGAAGTATGACTTCAGCGGAATAAGCAATTTCTTCACTTCTTCAAAATGGGTATCCGAAACACAGGGCCAACTGAAGGCAATGCTTCTGGGATACAAGTCTTACTGAAGATTGACTTCATTTGAAAGTTGGATATCCGAAACACAGGGCCAACTGAAGGCAATGCTTTGGATATTAGCTTTCTGGGATACAAGGCTCAGTTAAGGCAATATCCCAGAATTGTCCATGGACTAATGTCTTTGGAGAACAAGTCTTACTGAAGTTTGACTTCAGCTGAAAGACCAGTGTTCTTTAAAAAGACGCATATCCGAAACACAGGGCCAACTTAAGGCAATGTTTCGGATAATGGCTCTCTGGGATACAAGGCTCAGTTAAGGCAATATCCCAGAATTGTCCATGGACTAATGTCTTTGGAGAACAAGTCTTACTGAAGTTTGACTTCAGCTGAAAGACCAGTGTTCTTTAAAAAGACGCATATCCGAAACACAGGGCCAACTTAAGGCAATGTTTCGGATAATGGCTCTCTGGGATACAAGGCTCAGTTAAGGCAATATCCCAGAATTTTCCATGGACTAATGTCTTTGGAGAACAAGTCTTACTGAAGTTTGACTTCAGCTGAAAGACCAGTGTTCTTTAAAAAGACGAGTTTTGTCAGCAATCTGAAACCCAGTTACCCGAGGGTGAAGGTTTCAGACGAGGCTGATAAAAATTTTCAACTGTTGCTATTATCCTTGATTTTCTGTCTATCTTTGAAAAATGGATACCCGAAACACAGGGCCAACTTAAGGCAATGTTTCGGATAATGGCTCTTTGGGATACAAGGCTCAGTTAAGGCAATATCCCAGAATTGTCCATGGACTCATGTCTTTGGAGAACAAGTCTTACTGAAGTTTGACTTCAGCTGAAAGACTAGTGTTCTTTAAAAAGACGAGTTTTTTCAGCAATCTGAAACCCGGTTACCCGAAGGCGAAGGTTTCAGACGAGGCTGAATGAAAAACCCTTAAAGAGTAGATAGAACAAAGAAAATTTTGAAAGGATAAAAAGTTGTAAACATTTATATAAATGGCGGCTCCAAGGCCTTTCATTAGTTCAAAATGTACTTACAAAGATTGTTCTGCCCCGAAGGGTTTACACATGGTATTTTTTCAGTACATCAGCGTTCCAGTGATTTTTCAACTCAGTTCCATCCAACTGCCGAAGTCGGTATGTCCCTGGCTGAAGCTCATCATAAATTTCATAAGGTCCTTCCCATGCAGCTGAGAGTTTCCCATGGATTCGGCCTTTCTGAACTGCAGCGGCATTTCGAAGGACAAGGTCTCCAATTTTGAGAGGCCTTGCATGGACCCTTCGGTTATAAAATTTGCTGATTCTCTGCTTATAGGCGGCCATTCTATCTCGGGCTGAGTCTCTTACTTCGTCGAGGAAATCGAGAGATTCCCTCATCAGTCGCTCATTCTCAACCGAGAAGTGGTGCACTCGAAGGCTCTCAGAGCCAATTTCCACTGGAAGGACGGCTTCGGCACCATACACCAGTTCAAAAGGTGAGTGGCCCGTTGCCTCTTTTTTAGTTGTCCGAAGGGACCAAAGGGTTCCAGGGAGCTCCTCTAGCCATTTGGACTTTTGATCTTCCACCCTCTTCTTGAGGGCATTTAAGATCTGTTTATTTGCAGCTTTGGCTTGTCCGTTACTTTGCGGGTGGCATACCGCTGAATATGCCAGTCTGATGCCGAACTGATCTGTATACCGCTTCAGCGGTAAGTTATCAAATTGCCTCCCATGATCGAAGACAAATACTCTCGGGATGCCAAAGCGAGTGATGATATTCTGCCAGATAAATTTTCTGACAGTTTGCTCTGTAATGTTCGAGGCTGCTTCGGCCTCGATCCATTTACTGAAGTAGTCGACACCAACTATCAGCCATTTTTTCTGGTACACAGCCTCTGGAAATGGTCCCAGTATATCCAGTCCCCATTGGGCAAACGGGAGTGGATTAAGGATCGGCTGAAGATCCCTTGCTGGCTGATGGATAACTGGAGCGTATTTTTGACATTTTTCGCATTTCCGAACCAGCTCCTTAGCATCTGCAATCATGGTGGGCCAGTAATATCCAGCCCTCAATGCCTTGTGGGCTAAGGTTCTTCCCCCAATGTGGTTCCTACAGATGCCGAGGTGAATCTCTCGTAGGATATAATCTGCATCTGTTGGTCCCACGCATTTCAGCAATGGGGCTGAGAAGGACTTTTTCAGAAGTTCCCCCCTGAAGACAATGAACCTAGAACTGGTTCTCTTCATCTTGGAGGCCAAAGCTTTATCCTCAGGAGTTTCTCCCCGAAGCTTGAAAGCTAGGATGGGGTCCATCCAACTAGGCTCTGGGTCAGCGCAGCACACTTCAGGTGCTTCGTCGACACTTCTCTCTCGACGCACTTCTACATATACAGATCTGTTCAGCTCGGTAAAAGATGAACTAGCAAGTTTGGAGAGTGCATCGACTTGAGTATTCTGACCCCTTGGGATCAGCTGAACCTCAAAAGTTTTCAGCTCTGCAATGACTGATTTGATCTTGGCAAGATAAGCTATCATGGAGGGCTCTTTGGCCTCGTAGCTGCCACTGATCTGATATGCAACTAGCTGAGAGTCTGTTTTTAAGCAGACATGATCGGCTTCCAAGGAGATGCACAATTTTAGGCCGGCGATTGCTGCCTCATACTCGGCTTCATTGTTCGAGGCCTTAAAAGAAAACTTTAGTGCATACTCAAAGGATTTGCCTTCGGGAGAAGTTATCACTACTCCTGCCCCCGAACCGTTTTCGGTGGAAGACCCATCCGTAAACACGGTCCAGACTTTCTTTTCACTGTCTAGCGCTTCTTGGTATGAGCATTCGGCCAAGAAATCCGCTAGAGCTTGAGCCTTAATGGCAGCCCTCGGACGGTAGCTGATGCTGAATTCGGTGAGCTCAAAAGCCCACTTGGCTAGCCTACCAGATTTTTCAACCTTGCCGAGAACTTTTTCCAACGGCTAATCAGTTAAGACCACTATCTGATGGCAATCAAAATAGGGCCTCAGCTTCCGAGCAGCTACAACTACCGCGAAAGCAACTTTCTCGAGTAGAGGATAGCGAGTCTCGGCATCCGTCAGTGTATGACTGACGAAGTAGATCGGTTGCTGACTCTTACTCTCTTCCTTCAGCAATACTGCGCTGATGGTGGCTGGGCTAACGACCACATATAGGTACAAAGTTTCTCCTTCAGCTGGGCTAGCCAGCGTTGGGAGTTGAGCCAGATGCTCCCGAAGCTGTTTAAAGGCGTCTTTTTGCTCTTCCTCCCAAACGAGCTCTTTTGTTTTCGGGAGTTTCAGGGCTTTGAAGAAAGGTAACCCCTTATCCGAAGCTCTGGAAATGAACCTCGAGAGGGCTGCCATTCTTCCGGTGAGCCGCTGAACATCCCGCTTCGTTTTCGGCTCAGGAAGGTCGAGCGCCGCTTTGACTTTAGAGGGATTGGCATCAATCCCCCTTTTGCTGACCATGAACCCCAGGAATTTCCCTGACTTCACGCCGAAGACACACTTCTTCGGATTCAGCTTCATTTGATGCTTTCTCAAGGTGGCGAAAGTTTCAGCCAGGTCCTTTACATGGTCCTCTAGTTTTTTGCTTTTGACGATCGAATCGTCAACATAGACTTCCATGTTTCGGCCCTTTTGATCGGCGAAAACTTGATCCACCAGCCTTTGATAGGTTGCCCCCGCATTTTTCAATCCGAAGGGCATCATTTTGTAATTGTACACCCCAGCGTTCGTGACGAATGCTGTCTTGGCTCGATCGTCGGGGTGCATAAAGATCTTATGATACCCCGAGAATGCGTCCATGAAGCTAAGCAAGGCATGGCCACTTGTCGAATCGACTAGCTGATCAATTCTCGGCAAGGGATAAAAATCCTTTGGACAAGCCTTATTTAGGTCCGTGAAGTCAACGCACATCCTCCAGGTACCATTGGGCTTCTGAACCATCACCACATTTGCCAGCCATTCTGGATATTGGCAAGGTTCAATGAATCCTGCCTCCAATAATTTTTTGACCTCGGCTGCGATGTCTCGGTTCTTATTGGCGGAGTAATTCCGCTTCTTTTGCTTAACTGGTCGACACGTCGGGTCAACATTAAGCTTATGGGAGATGAGGTCTGAACTTATCCCGGGCATATCAGCTGCCGAGAAAGCAAACACATCTCTGTTGTCCCGAAGGAGCTGAATAAGTTCACAACGGGTGTTCGGATCAAGGTCCATCCCAATTGCTACACATTTCTCACCGTCTCCTTCGGCCAACTCAATTGTTTCAGCATGTTGGTCCATGTCCATTGCCGATGGACTGGACTCTTCAGATTCAGAATCTGGCCTGCTGCCAATGTCAGCAGGTGTCCCAGTCTTTTTGTTCTTCTGCTGGCTCTCTGAGTCTTGCGGCTCAGCTGAAGAGCTAGCCTTTTCCCTTTCGGGCCCTTTTTCTCTGGGCACAGATCCTTGGGCCGAAGCACTTAGGCCTTTCGGCTTTTTTGTGCTTGGCTCTCTTTCTTTCTCCTCCTCATCCTTGTCGTCATCTGGGCGACTACTGGATGGCTTGAGGTAGTTGCACCTTCGGGCGTCCTTTTGGTTGCCCTGTATCCTTTCGGGGAAGCCGGCGTCTGAGACGTAAATCATCAGCTGATGATAAGTTGAGACGACCCCTTGGATCTCGTGAATTATGGGTCTCCCCAAAATCACGTTGTACACTGAAGGAGCGTCGATGACCAAAAATTCAATCATGACGTTCCGGGCTGCCTCATCGCAACCGATGGTGACAGGAAGTGTCACTTTCCCATCTGGATAAGTTGAAGCCCCATTGAACCCGGATACCGGATAGGGTACCGGCGTAAGGTGCTTGGGCTTCAGCTTAATTTGATTGTAGGCCTTTCGGAACAGAATGTTTGCTCCACTGCCACCGTCAACAAGGACCTTACTGACGTCGTGGTTGGCCACCGTGGCGATGATCACCAACGGATCCTCGTTAGGGAACGTAATCCCCCGGCAGTCGGCGACTGTGAACGTCATGTTCGGCACCGGCGACTGGGGAGATTGAATGTCAGCGTTGTTGACCTGGTGAGTCAAAGCTCTAAGGTGGCGCTTGTGCTCCCTCCGAGAGTATATTCCTCCCGAGATAACATTGATCGGAGGGAATTTCCCCTCCGGCTTTTTACTGTTTTTCCGGGGGAAGTCAAGGTCTTGCCGAGGGTCCTTTGCTGACCTCTTGGATTCTTTTTTCTCGCGGTGATCCGCGATGTATTTTTTCAAGTATCCCTTCCGGACCATGTCCTCTATCTGGTCCTTCAGTTGGATACACTCCTCAGTGTTGTGGCCCGAAGACTCGTGGAACTCACACCACTGATTTTTATTTTTTCGCTGATACCACTCTAGGAGTGGTCTCGGCTTTCGGTAACTTTGCTCCTCCTTCGTCACACTGTAAATTTTGGCGCGTGGAAGAGAGAGCGGAGTGTAGGACTCGTATCTGCCTGTGTATGAGGCAAATCTTTCCTTCTTTGGGTCGTTGGCCAAAGATTGCTCCGGGGCCTTTGACTTTCCCTTTGCCTTATGGCCTTGGCCTTCAGACAAGGGTATTTGCCTCTGTTTCCCTCCCCCGGATTGAGGTTGGGTTTTCGCTTTGTTCCATTCTTCGGCTCGGATGAACTTATCCGAAGCACTAAGAGCTTCCTCCAAGGTCTGCGGGGTATGCATGACCATGAAGTCTAGGAACTTTCCTGGCTGAAGGCCATTCTGCATTGCGAAAACGGCTAGCCCCTGGTCCAGCTGGGAGACGCTTGATGACTCGTTACTGAAACGGGTCAAGTAGTCTCGGAGGCTTTCGGTTTCCCCCTGTTGCAGACTCATGAGCTCTGCGGTAGTCTTCTCTTGGCGGTTTGCCGTGGAAAACTTGCTCCTGAACTTGGAGGACAGATCATCCCATCCTGTTACGGAGCCTTGCCTTACTCCCTTGGAGATCCACGCTTGCGCGACCCCCTTGAGAGTGGTTGGGAAATATTTGCACCAAGTCGCCTCGGATCTGGGGCAAAGATGCATATGAGTCTCATACGAGGCCACGTGATCCTTCGGATCCGTGGTCCCGTCATATGTGATGTGCGACGGTATTTTAACCGTGGGTACGCGCTCTTCCAGTATCCATTGCTCGAATGGTGAACTAGCGGGTAGCATAACGGCCTTGCCCTTGTTCCTGGCCGAAGGAACCGCGCTCCGCCCTCTTAGAGAGGTAGGAGTGGTTTTCGTCCCTGGCTGGGAAGTCTGGGCCTCGCCTGCAGGGAACGAGAGGCGACTACGCACGCTCGGTTCCTGGCCGCCGAGTCGGTCAAGGACGCTTCTGCGAACAGTCTCAGGTTCTCGGTGAGTAGATTCTGGCCGAGAAGCTGAGCTGCTGCTTTTATGCGCTTCTGGTCTTGAGGATGAGGATCCTTTTAAAAATTGAGGGTTCTTTTTCCTCTGTTTTTCATTTTTCCAAGAATCCTCCTCCCACTCTTCCAGTTCCCGGAAGGAAGGAAGCTTCCCACCATCATGGTCTAACTTCCTCCGCTGATGCCGGGTATGCGGAGGAGTTCGATCACGAGGTGGTGGCATATTTTGTGCCCTCATCGCCTCCATGAGTACTGCCTGCGCTCTTGCCACCTCTTCCGAGCTGGGCCCCGTCAAAGGGGTCCTCGGCCGAGTGTGGGAATGAGGGCGCGCAGCCGATGGTTGGCTTTGGGACACTGAATATGTCCTATGATCGGACTCACCCCTGCTAGACCGAGAGTGGCCCGGCCTATATTGAGAGTCATGAATTACGGGAGATAGGGAATCGGCCTTGTATGATCCTCCCCCCGAGCCGGCACCCTTGGGAGAGTTCCGGTCCGGCGAGGGCGATGGTGTAGGGGTTTTAGGCTTTTCGCCCGCTCCTTGACGGAGGCTTTTGCTTTTGCGGTTCTTAGCCATTGCTGCTAAGATAATTGCAAGATGATCTTGGTTAGGTATTTGGCTTAAAGATTTTTGAAAGTCGTCCCCACAGACGGCGCCAAATTGTTTCGGGTGAAAACAATGGGACCTTGCCGAAGGTCCGCTGAAATGGAGAAGGCTGGATTCGGTCCAAGTTATGTTGGGCCGAAGGTTTCCTGCACAGTAAACACACGTAAACTAGCCTCGGGGGTGTTGCCGAGGAAGGCCCCTCCGATGCTAAAGTCAGTACAATGTGTAAGAAGAAGACACTATGCAAGAGAGTTTGTTGCTTGAGGCTTTTATGGAATATATCAGAATATATGAATGAACATATGAATCTATGAATGAATCAGAATCAATCCCCCCTTTGAACGTATCAATATGATGGCTTTTATACCTCATCATACATGGAGAGGTTGGGCCTTAGCCCAATTGGCTTGCTTTGTGGGATGACCTTTGACTTTAGCACAATTGGAGAGTTGAACCTTGACCTTGGGCTTTTAATTGGATCATTTAGTGCTTAGGCCCAATTGGACTAAATTGGACCCAAACAGTTGCTTTTGCTTAGATCTCAGGAACATTTTTATGTCGACAACTCAAAATTGATTTCACTGATTCCCAGCATTTGCAAGTGGTAAGCTGAAATACTTTCGAAGTTAAAGTGTCGGCCATACCATACAACTGGAAGCTTTAGCAATACTCAATAACATATATTACTTTCTTACATAGTTTTAAAAATAATTCTAATACAAAATTAAACAAAGATAGTAATTGTAACACAATCACCGTATACACTACTTTCTTAGATTATTTCACTAAAAAGTTGAATTAAACTTTGGTTTCAGGAGCTTGAAGTAGCTTTGGCCGTCCTAGGCAGCTAGAAGTGGTGAGATGGAACACTTTCGGCAAACCTCAGCAATGGAATTTAAATCTACACGGCCTAGGCAGCTAGAAGTGGTGAGATGGAACACTTTCGGCAAACCTCAGCAATGGAATTTAAATCTACACCATTGCATACAACTAAAGCTTACCCCTTCTCTCAGCAAAATTATCAAGGAGATGGCGTATAAACAGATCCTGATTTGTGTTATAATACCCTCGGCATTACTAGCAATTTCTGCCAAATCTGTGATATGAGAAGTTCAAGTTAAATTCAATGATATTGAACTAGTATTTACAAACAATGCCCAGCCTGTATGCAATGCACATAAATACAGTTTATGAAGAAACAGTTGGAAATAGTGACAAAAACTTTAAATACAACAATCTCCTCTTAGATTACATTTAACAATTTAAATTTTAACGATATGCACACAATATGCAAACAAAATTACCGTGTAACAGAAACACCGAATAAAGTAATCACTAATAATAATCACCGCCATTGGGGTGGCGCGCGCAAAGTGAGCCTATATCAGGAGACAACGAGGCAGAGCATGTTAAACTTAAAACAGATAAACACAGTAATCATATATATAATATGTTTATTATAGTTAATTGTTTGCTATAATAAACGTATTATATATATGATTACAGAATATATCGATATGGTTAAATTTAATCATAAAATTATGTAATTAAAGTTTTACAGAATATTATAGTTTAATTATGTGGAACAACAGACAATAGACAACTTTACAGAATATTATAGTTTAATTTTAGTCTGTCAAGACAACAACAGACAAATTAGAGTTTTGTCATTTTTTTGTCTAACGTATTTAAGAGATACCATTTTTAAAACCCATTATGGAAAAACAATCTATGTAAGTATAATTAGAAAAAGGTAAAACAAAATATTTGATGACTATATGAACAAAAAAATAACAGTAAATGAAAAAATAGAACGTAATATTTGATAAATAAGATTTCGAAAAATTATTCTTGAAAATAACTTCTTATATTTATGTTAAAACCTTTCCAATTTCCAAAGTATTTACCCGCATCTCTATTCCTAAATACATGCATATGTACTTAATAATTGTTTTCTTCATTCATTGAATTGTCAATTCACAACTCTTCACTCCACCTTTTCACCTTCTCACTCCTCTTAACCCAATCACTTCATTCATTACTTAAATAGATTTAGTTACTCTACATATATATAACTATTTATTTTAATATTAATTTTAAAAACTTCTTTTTAATAACATAATTTAAATTACACCTATCCCATATACTACATTTAAATGCAACAACCTTCTCTTATATGTTTCATAATATTCCTCAATCTATTTTGAATAAAACAGTTACATTCTAAATTTATCTCAGTACATTCTAAATTAAATAAATCTATTTTATTTTAATTGACAACAATACTTGACTAATTATAATAGTCAAAATCAATCACAATTAATAATCAAGAATTATATTCAATGTAACTTATCTTAACATTAATTGAAATCATAACTTTAAACTTACGTTTAAAATGAAAATAAGATATGAAATCCATAGAAAATAAAGGGACAAAAAACAACTTAAAAATTTAAAATAGGATATTTGATGAATCTTGGAACAGAAAAATATCAGCAAATAATAATTAGGAACAAAATATTTAGATACTTATTAAATAGGATAAGATTTTGGAAAATACTTTTTGAAAATAACTTCTTATATTTATGTTAACACCTTTCCAATTTCCGAAGTGTTTTACCGCATCCCTATTGCCAAACACATGCATATATACTTAATACTTATTGTCTTCATTCATCGAATTGTCAAATCACACCTCTTCACTCCACCAGTTCACCTTCTCACTCCTCTTAACCTAATCACTTCATCCATTATTTAAGCCACCGTTTTCTCTATCTTCTGTCTCCACCTATTTCACCATCTACACCTCAAAGCTTCATTCTTTTTAACAATGGCACCCAAAACAAAATCCATTATCTCTAAATCAGCGTCCAAATTCTCCCACACTGGATGTTTGTAAATGTAGCATATCTTTTCGATATCCAAGAACATCATTTTGGTTATATCTCCCTCAAATTTTGATAACCAATTTTCGGCTTTTTCCATCTTAGCTGTTAAATTCTTCTGCTCTATAACTAAATCCTCTTTCTCTTTGTTTAGTTCCTAAATTATTTCATCTTTCTCTCTCAAACTTCCCCATTTGTCCCTCTCTAAAACCTCCTTAGACCATAATTGAAGAAGTTACGGAGGTTTTAGAGAGGGAAAAATGGAGAAGTTTGAGAGAGAAAGATGAAATAGTTCAGGAACTAAACAAAGAAAAAGAAGATTTAGTTATAGAGCAAAAGAATTTAACAACTAAGATGGAAAAAGCCGAACATTGGTTATCGAAATTTGAGGGAGATATAACTAAAATGATGTAATTAGATTTGAAAAGAGATGCTATATTTACAAGTACCCAATGTGCAAGTTTTTTTATCGGCAGTCTTACTTGCAATGCTCTTATCTGACCGTACTATCTGTAATTTTGATCAATTGGATCAGTCGCATAAAAAATAACAACAGTATTAGCTTATTCCGAAAGAGTTTGGTAAACTTTGTAAATATACATTATGATTTCAATGTACTTTTTTCAGAACAACTTCAAATATATTAGTACAATTATGTATTTTGTACATTTTTTTTTTACCATAAGATTATTGTTTTTAAATTAAGTTCATTTTTTTTACCATACTTATTAATAATGTTTTACAACAATGGCCTTATGTAAATATCCAATTATGTCCTACACAACATTACTAACAAATAAAGCGTCATCCAAGTTTGTTATTAAAACTATTTACGCATTTGATATTAAAACTATTTACGCAAAAAAAAAAAAAAAAAAAGGTCTCGACATGACTTGATGCTTCGGTATATTTAGCATCGATAGTACAGTTTGACTTTCGGTCAATACGTAGGGCTTGAAACTTCAGCATTAATTGAAATGGTTACTGAACTTGAAGCATCGACGTTATTAGTTTCGGCTATGAAGTTTGATGCTTCGACGTTGCTAGCTTCGGTTTACTTTTAAGTCAAATTAGAAAAGAAAACTTCAAAACTTTCTACAATTATTTTAAAATTTATGATTAGATTACATTTAGCAATTTAAATTTTGACGGTACGCACACAATACGCAAACAAAATTACATATAAAAAAAACAACGAATAAAGTAATCACTAATAATAAAAACCGCAAATGGGGGACCCAAGCAAAAAATGATGATAATCCCCTTTAATCTCTCTCTTCATCACTTTTCTTAGCTGTTTACCCTTTTTTTTTTTACTTCATCCATTTCAAAGCCGAAGTTTTGTAGTTAGCAGAATAATGAACATTTAAAAAATAAACAAACAACGAACCTAGATAATGTAACCGGGCAAAAAAAGGCTGTAAACCGAGGAAAATAACTAACCACCCATAAACAAGTCCATCCAAGCCGAATCTCTACAACAAGGAAAATTCCAACCAAAACAAGTAACAATTTGGAGAACCATAACTGAAACAAATTCCAAAACGATTGCTACTGTTATGAAATCAAAAAATTTGCGGCCAAACTCGAAACCGAATACACACTCAGCTACGAAACAAAAGTATGCTAAAAACTTTAATCACATACAAAAAGGGATCCCTTATGCCGAAACTCTATAACTAAGACTGTTCCAAACAAAACAAGTAACTATTTTGAGAACAAAAAAAAGGAACAAAACTCTAAAACGGCTACTGCTGTTATTATAGCTGAAGATTTGAAAGTCAACATCAAGCACGAGTGTCTCCGGATTAGAACTTCGGATACAAAGAATCCCTTATTCCAAAACTCGATAACTAAGACAATTCCAAACACAACAAATAACTATTTGGAGAAAAAAAAAACAAAAATTCAATAGTCAACCTCGAAGCCGAATAACTATTTGGAGAACAAAAAAGAACCAAATTCTAAAAGGGCTGCTGGCAGCAGCTTATTTCAGTAGTAATAGCATCAGCACCTCATTTCGGCAATAGCATCAGCACCTCATTTCGGCAACAACATCAACTTGTATCAGCAGTAACAACATATTTTTTGAAAACAGCACATGCTGGAAACTTCGGCCAACATAACTTTATCTCTTGCCTAGACTAATGCTGAAACTCTATACCTGTCATAATTTCAGACAAGCCAAATAACTATTTGGATAACAAAAAAAAAACTCTAAAACGGCTGGCAACAATTTATTTCACCATCAACATCAGCAACAGCAAAATCTTATTTCAGCAGTATCAACATCTTATTTCAGCAGCAACAGCATACTATCCGACAATAGCACTTATCTACATATTTTTAATGTGCCAGCCTTAGAACCAAATTTCGAAGGTTGACTCCAACGTAGAGGACATGTCGGAAACTTCGACAAGCACAACTTTCGATCTTGCCTTGTAATAAATTTACTAACTTTAAATACAACAATATTTTATAAAATCACATTTACCAATTTAAATTTTAACGATATGCACAAAATACGCAAACAAAATAACCGTGTAACAAAAACACCGAATACAGTAAAATGTAATAATAATTGCCGCCATTACGGTGGCGAAGCGCGCGTCGCCACAACTAGTATAAAAAAATATGAGGTCTAATTTCATTTCTTACCCACTAAATTGGGTCATCATAAATAGCAGAGTATTAGAGTAGTTACACATTTATTCCGAGTAAAAACACTCAAAGAATTAAAAACAACTTAAACCTATTAAAAAAAATAAAAAATAAAAAACATGTGTTGGTATCTACAGTTTGAGGATAGTGATAATGTCAGTGGTTATTATTTTAGTATTAGTTATAGATTCCATATTACTTCTGGCAAACAAAATTTTATTATTTGTTAAGAGAGTGAAATTCAGTTTATATAAAGAGAGTAATCATGATAAATTTTGAATTTCAAAATGATTCGATGTTATTACAGAGTTGATTTATCGTTTTAATGAATCTTTTAATCAAAAGATGTAATTGACGAGTTCATTGTTGAGAGAAAAGGTATCTTTCAATTATTTTTCATTTTTTTCAACCTTTTGTGTTATTTTCAGAGGTTAAAGATGAAGGTTTTTATTTTTATTTATTTATTTTTTTTATATCATTTCTTACATTCATATTCATTTTTTAATTGGAATTGAAATACTTTGATCAATATGTTCTTTGGGTCTGAATTATATGTTCTTTATATTACAAATAAAGTTCTTTAAGGTATATAGTTGTACAAATTATGTTCTTTACACTAAATTAATATGTTCTTTCATTTTATTTTGAAAATAAAATTTTAAATTTTGAGATTTTGAAATTTGAAAATAAAACCTTGCATTAGTTTTGGGTGAAAATAATTTAAGATATAGAAATTCTAGAAAACTAAATATTTTGATCTGAATTGACATTAAAAATACGTGGTAAAAATTTAGCTAACACTTATCTTTTATCTTCTTTAAAACTGATTCTCAGAAACCACTGTATTCTTTATATTCCAATGTTGTCTTCTTTTATACATTCATGATGTTCTTTACAACTATAAGCTATTTTCTTTCCACTTCAATCAGGGTGCACCATGCGCTTGGGTGTACAAACTACCGATTACGTGAATTTTGCTCCTTTTTCTATATTAATTTGGAGTCACTTTCTAAATTTAATTATTTTCTCTATTCTTGAAGAATTGCAATATGTAAATTCGACAATCCTGACCTAGACCCGATGACTTGACTCATGATAAAAAAAACAATAGTTCTAAACTAATAATCCAAAACTCAAAATCTACTCAACCCAGTCCATACCTAATCCTAAGTGGAATTGATTTGGTACCTAACCCGATTGTATCTGACCAAAAGTTGAACCAATGACCGAAGTGACTTGACCCGAATTTAACCAGAATTAATTAACCCAAACATCCTATATATACCTGAAGTGACTCGAATTAAAATTACCTTGTACGAGTATAAATAGGCGGCAAGGAGGAAACATATTAGCCTTGGATTCGAACATATCGATATCACATCTTAGCCAAAAAAACCGTCCTGATTAACTCGATCAATCAAGAGCAATAATCAAGGGAGTGTAACAATTAGCTATAATCAAGGGATTAATGGCTTAATAAATTCCTAACAATCAGAAAATCCCAACAGTAAAACTACAGATTAAAAGCTTAGGAATATCTGTCAATAAAGAAAGGAAATAAAATTTCTCCAAAAAGATAAGAAGGACCCACGCCCGCGCATCGCATTCCCCAAGTCCCGAGGCCCGACCCGGCTCGGCGCGCGCATGCGTGTGTGTGGTACAATACCCACCTCCAAGTCACTCAACTAAGTAGTGCTAAGACACTATAACATGTAAACAAGGCAAAACCTCTCCCCCCAACCAATGTGAGACTTTTTCCCTTTTATTTGTGAATCTCTCTCTCTTGTTTTCTTCCAACACTCTTGTTTTATATCAAGAACTTCCAACACAATTAAATCAGCCTTTAAAATTATTCGTAATGAAGAAGTAGTAGAACATGATGGCTCGTGGGACTTGGTTTGGCGATTAAGAGTGCAGCAAAGAATTCGAGTTTTTGTATGGCTTGTGCTCCATGAGAGAATTATGTGCAATGTGAATAGATATAAAAGAAGTCTTATGAATGATCCGTGCTGCAAGCTTTGCCCTCAAGTTGAAGAATCACCCTTCACGTGCTGCGGGAGTGTGGTGCTGCGAGGGAAGTTTGGAGGCAAGTCGGAGGACCTGCAGTTGCTAGAGGCTTTAGAACAGACTCCCTTAAACAATGGATTATGAGGAATATTAAGGTGTAGGACCGAAATAATATGTCTCCTGAGATTTGGCCAACATATTTTGCCATCGTTATATGGTGGATATGGCGATGGAGGAATGCAGTTGTTTTTTAGAAAACAGAGGAAATTCCCATTGATGTTCAGCGGTTCCTTCTTGATCGCTTTGAAGAAGTTTAGAGGGTGTTGGGTGATGAAATTACAGGTCAATCTCAGCTACCAGTAGCTCTCAGAGAAGCTTTTATCAAGTGGGAAGCACCTCCTATTGGCTGGCATGCTTTCAACACAGATGGAGCAGCTAAGGGTGCGCTAGGACCTGCAGGGGGTGGTGGTTTGATTCGGTGCTTTTGCTCTAAGAATTGGGATTTGTTTTGCCTTTAACGCTGAAGTATTAGCAGTGGAATATGGGATGGAATTGGTGAAGAGAATGGGAATTAGAAAGCTGCAACTTCAAGTTGATAACCAAACAGTGTGTCAAATCCTTCAAAGCAATGATGAGTATGGTGGAGAATGCTTGATAGGCTAAAGTCGTATCACTTAATCAAAAGAATTACCTAAGTCCTCTAACTAAAGTAGATAGGGAAGTAGGATCGAATCTACAGGGAAACAAGTATTTCTATTCATAAGTAATTAATAATAAGTAATTAATATAATCTAAACTATTAAGTAGCCAAATTATTTTAATAGGAATTGAACTAAGGAGAATATATAAACCTAAAACAAATTAAACTAAGGAGAAATCAATAAATCAAAGCCTAGGATAAAGGTTTACCAATAAATAATATTCCAGGGTAAAACACAATAATCAATCATCAATGCATCAAATAATCAGATCATAAAGGGCTTTCGCTACGTATTACAATCATATAATTAATCTACCGGTATTAAATCGCATCTCTCGAATCTTGACTTCACCATTTATAAATTAACCTGCCTATTGAAACTAAGCCTAAACATCAATTCTCATATCTCGAATCTCGAATCAATATTGCATACTCATACAATTAAACCTGGCCAAATCTAATTCCATATCATTAAATCAATCAATAGGAAATCAATCAAGCATTGATAATCAACAATAATAAATTACCCCTTCATATTATTTATAGATCCCCACAACCCTAGAAATAAAACTACTCACACATATTTAAATCTAAACTAAGCAAAGCAAATAAACAAGACATAATTAAAAAAAGCAAAAAAATTACTGAAAATAAAAGGGAAAGAAATCGTTACCAAAATAAACGGAAATGATGAATTACATAAACTAAAAGTGTAGAGAGAGAAAACAAGTGTATTAACCAAAAGCTTAAAACTAAAATCTAGAAATTAACTAAAGGGAGGAGGTCCCGAATCACGCTTAACAAAAGCGTATTTATACTTAAGCTCAAAAATCCTAATTAAAACCAAATTAAAATCATCGAAACTCCTCTTAGAAACACTCTCCCGATTGGGCGGATGCTCGCCAGGCCGGACTCGCCTTTTTGCTGGAAACTTCTTCGCTCGCGCCCTATCAGGCGGATGCTCGCCCGGCCGGGCTCGCCTTTTTTGCTGGAGACTTCTTCGCTCATGCCCGATCGGGCGCGCCTCAGGGCAAAGGATACTTCTCTTCTATATACTTCGCCTAGCCGGGCGCGCCTCAGGACGAGGGCTACCCGGTCGGGCGAGCTTCCGGGAAACTTGGACATCTCAATTGGGCTCTTAACTAGCTCAATCCGAATTTCCTCTTGGATCTTTAAGAATCGGTCCAACGCCTCGAACTCTTCTTTTTCACCGAGCCCTTAATCACCGAAAATTGCTCTTACGCGGTCTTGGGCTACAGAATATGGTCATAATAATGCGATCCTACTCCAATGCTCGTAATGGCTCAAATAAGTCCGGGAAAATGCTTCAAATCCGCAATTTCCTATAAAACAATACCAAAACTACGAAAACACTAGAAAACGCATATTAGTAATAAAAGTGGCTCTGTAGAGCCAAAATAAGCACAAATATGATCGTGGGACGGGGAATAAACCACTATATAAAATGAACATATCAAACTCCCCCAAGCCAAACCTTTGCTTGTCCCAAAGCAAAGAGCTCGTCAATAAACAAATAAAACATATTTCACCTCAAAAATCAATTAAAACCAAGCATAACCAATTCAAGGCAAATCCAACAAATATGCATCAAAGTCTACCAATCAAATCCATCCAACTACTCATCCTCCCTAACAATTGTCAAGTTGAGCGAACCACAAGTGTATATGGAATTTAAGACTAGTGCTCACGCACCCTTCACTCTTTTTTTGGCGGATATAAGATGTATCCAATCGCTCTCCATCCAACCCCTTTAATGTAAACAATGCCTTCCCAAACTCACATCACTCGTGTGTTTAAGAAAATAAGCACTCAACCTAGTAGTCGACTCGAAATATACCAAATCATTCTTTGCATTGATAAACTACTTTCACATCCATAAAACTCTATGCACAAAGGTCGGAAGGTCTTTAAAGCTTGTAACGTAAGGTTAGGGTAAAAGGTAGGATAAATTTGGGCAAATGTGAGAGTAAAGTCATGCTTTAGGGAGCCAATCCTATAAACTACGGTAAAAAATAAATAATGACCAAATCATCTCCAACACAACTCAACTCTACAAAATTTCACCAAACAACCAATCATCTCAACAATATTTCCAACACTTACAACTTCACTCATATATACAAAATATAGCATTATAGAACTTGAGTGAACAAACAAACTTTGAACTCTTTTTTTTTCTTTCTTTTGAGAAACCCTCACTTAAAACATTTGAACATTGAAACAATGTATCCTCTTTTGCTATTTTTTTTCCTTTTTTATCTCAGATTGGAATTTTTTCAACTTTGAACAACAATTTCTTAATTTTTTTCCAATCACAATATAGAAAGAACAAATTACTCCTCTTATTCACCCACATTGTGCAAATTATGTGCACACTACAACTCCTTCACCTCACTCACTATTAGCTCCTTCAAGCCAATCTTGGAACTAGTAACCAATGGGGTTTAATTAAATAGGCTTGTAATGTGGCTAAATAAACAATAAAAGGGCACAAACAACAACATGGGTAACAAGAAGGGAACAAACGTATCTAATATCGTCTGAATGCCACCTAAAAGAATAAATGCCATCGTCCTCCTCATTATGCATAATAATGAGTCATACAAATATTACTCAAAGTTGCAAACCAATACTCAACTTCATTGACATACTAGGAACTAACACACAATTCCTAACCAAATCAACTAGCCAAGCACCAAATCCACAAATAGTTGGACAAAATTGACTCATGTTAGGGCATCAAAGCAATCAGACATCAAATCATGGCTAACCTATCCACATACTCATCATCATATACCAAGAATCAAAATAATTTTCATGTATGGGGCACAGGAAGCATGATTTATCATTCATTGGATCGTATTTTTGTATTATTTTTATTTTTGTAATATTATTTTGTATTTTTCAATTTTTCAAAGCAATAAATCTAAATATAAAGCAATAAATCTATACTAAACACACCAAATAAAATAAAAAGAAAGGGAAAAGAGAGAGTACCTATATAAACAAGAAATCCCCCTCAAGTTAAATTAGATAATATCCTCATTGGCTTAAAGGGAAGCTAGTAATCCAAACGACTATCCCTCATCATCAAAATCGTATCCACCACCATCCCAAGCATTGAAATGCATCACCTTGGTACAATTTTGAGCAAAAAAGAAACAAAGTATTAGTAGGAAAAGAGGCAAAAACGAGTTAGGTTCACTATTTTAATCATAAAATATTTTATATAAATAATAATGCAGGGATTTCAATTGCATTGGAAAGTAGACTTGAAGAGCTTTCCAACAATGGGTCACACGCAAAATTTCGTTAAGAAACGCAAAAGTTATGACTTTTGAAGTTGGCCAGTATTGCTGTCACGCTCTCGCTCCCGACCGGGTGAGCTCGGCCCGAGTGGGCCCACCCCTAGAGTCCTATTAGGTGCTTTCTTGCTGCCTGCTGCTCTAGAATCCTTTTTGTACTCGATTTTATTTGTTTTTCCACAAGATTGGGCATTTATCATCCGATCGGGTAGGACTTTCATTACGGGCTCGATTTTCGCAACTTGCTCATTTTTCTCCATTTGTTCATCTTCAAACCCAAGCCCAACACAATTTAGAGCTCTCTCTATAGCATCCACTTCATCTTTCTAGTAGTTTTTCCTGCGGAAGATGCAATACAAAGTACCGCCTCCAGGGGATCTCTAACGAGAGTTTGGGGCTTATTAGAAAAATTATTTACATCGACCACACCAATACTAAAGCACTTTTCCTCTAATATGGGGCTTTTAGGGACATTATTTATATTAAAAGTAATATTATCATCCCCTAAACATAATGTTAGTTTACCACTTTTCACATCTATTATTTCCCCTATAGTGTGAAGGAATGGTCTACTCAAAATAATCAGAATTTGCAAATCTTCCTCCATATCAAGAACAACAAAATCAACAGGTATATTAAATTTCCTACTCTAACAGGAACATCCTCTAAAACACCTAAAGGGTATTTAACAGAACAATCGACCATTTGCAAAATAATATTGGTAGCTTTTAATTTACCCATATTTAGTTTAGAGCTCACAGATAATGGCGTAACACTTACACTAGCACCCAAATCACATAAAGCTTTATCAATAATCAGATTACCATTATGACAAGGAATAGAAAAACTACCTGGATCTTTTAGTGTAGGTGGAGATTTATTCTATAATATAGCACTACATTATACAGTAAAAGAAACAGTCTCTACCTCACTAATAAATCTTTTTCTAGTCAAAATTTCTTTCATAAATTTAGAATATGCAGGAACTTGAGTAATTAATTCTGTGGGAACCGTCACCTACAAATTTTTGACAACCTCTAAAAACTTACCAAAATGCTTATTTAACTTACTCTTATGATTTCTATTTGAGAATGGAAGTTTGATAGCAGGATTCTGCACATCTCTGATTTTATCTTGATTTTTACCCTGCAATTTATTATCAGAAGAGTTAGTTTTACTATGGGGCCCTACAGGGCTAGTAACAACAATATTTGGTATAACAGAATCAGGATTAGCAATACTAGTAATGATAATTTCATCATCTTTGGCCATAGAAGGCCCATCGTATTTTGAACCACTTCTCAGGGTAATTGCATTCACTTGATCTGTAGGTTGTACTAGTTGCGATGGTAGGGCTCCTTCCCGGCGAGTTTGTAGAGTAGAGGAAACTTGCGCAATTTGATTATCCATGATTTTATTATGTGCTAGGATCGAGTCAATTTGCGCATCTCTACTATGTATCTGCTTCTGCGTATTGGCTAACATAATATTGATTTCTAATAGGCCAGAATCAGATGGAGGAGTAACAACCTGTTGTGGTCTCTGATGTGGAGGTTGGTAGTACCTCTGCTGTGGTTGTTGTACCTGTAGTGGGGGGTTAAGCACATTCGTACTATGGTACGACATATTTTTGTTATTTTTCAACTTTACATTGTAGGTGTTACAATATGGACTAATTTGCTTGTAGGCTTGAAAAGCATTAATCTATCTTCTCTAGTGAACTCCTACATTCCTGCGCCAAATGACCTACAAGACAACAATTTTCACAAAATATTGCAGGGTTAGTACCAATAGCTGAAACATTAGCTACAGAGAATGAATTAGAATTATTAATATTGTCTAGTTTCTAGCTAATAGAAGTCAATTATGCTTGCAAAAAGGATAAAGAATCAACTTGGTGTTTTCCCTTATTTAGAAATCCTCTAGGATTCCCATATTGGGAATTATGAATAGCCATCTCTTCGACAATATTGCTCGCTATATTCTCATCCATTAGCTGCAGAGTCCAAAATCATTCTTGAATTATATCCAAGCCCGTAGTAGAAGGCTTGGATTATCTACCACTATGCTAGTCCATGATGGGGACATTCTCTCTGCAAATCCTTAAATCTTTCCCAAGCTTCATATAAAGATTCATCCGCTTCTTGAGAAAATTTTTGGATCGAACTCCTTAACAAAGCTGTCCTCTTTGCAGGGTAATACTTATTATAGAAATTCATAGCAAGAGTACTCAAGTCAGTATTACCAAGGGCAGTCCTATTCAATCCATTATACCACAATTAAGCTTTACCACATAAAGAAAAGGGAAAAAGAATCTCCCTGATTTAGTCCTGCGTGACCCCAACTTGCCTAATAGTGTTGCAATATTGGCAAAAATTCAAAATATGAAGATTTGGATCTTCACCCTTAACTCCGCTAAATTGCTTCCTTTCGATCATAGTAATAAATTGGGGTTTAATCATAAATTGTACTCCCTCGAGATTAAGTGTAGGAGCAAGATGTGGAAAATCCGTCAGGGACGGCTGCGAATAATCGCTGAGCTTGCAAGGTGGTTGAGCCGTCATCTCTGATTATGGTTCTGAAGAAACTCCTGTGTCGCCAGAATCAGATGGGGGTTCCAAAGGTGTATTACCCTCGAAAGTAGCTCATACCTGTCTAAAAAGGTTCTTCTGTCTATGAAAAGAACGTTCAATTTCAAGATCGAATGGAATATAACCTGATCTAGAACTCCTGGGCATAAACACATAACTAAACAAACAAGTATGAGAAACTGTCCAAAGAACTTGCGTTCTCTGAGATGAAAGAAAATAATCTAGACTATAGAAGTACTCAGGAATAAAAATTAAACCGTTTCCCCGCAACGACGCCAAATTTTGACAGGCTAAAGTCATATCACCTAATCAAAAGAATTCCCTAAGTCCTCTAACTAAAGTAGATAGGGAAATAGGGTCAAATCCACAAGGAAACAAGTCTTTCTATTCCTAAATAATTAATATGACTAAACTATTAAGTAGCAAAATTATATTTATAGGAATTGAACTAAGGAGAATAATTAAACCTAAAACAAATTAAACTAAGGAGAAATCAATAAATAAAATCCTAGGGTATAGGTTCACCAATAAATAATATTCCAGGGTAAAACACAATAGTCAATCATCAATGCATCAAATAATCAAATTAATTATAAAGGGCTTTCGCTACGTATTACAATCACAGAATTAATCTACCGGTATTAAATCGCATCTCTCGAATCTTGACTTAACCAATTTTAAATTAATCTGCCTATTGAAACTAAGCCTAAACATCAATTCTCATCTCTCGAATCTCGAATCATTATTGCATAACTCATACAATTAAACCTGACCAAATCTAATTGCATAGCATTAAATCAATCAAGAATTGATAATCAACAATAATAAATTACCTCTTCATATTATTTATGGATCCCCACAACCCTAGAAATAAAACTACTCAAACATATTTAAATCTAAACTAAGCAAAGCAAATAAACAAGACATATTAATCAAAGAAATTAAATTGAAAACAAAAAGGTAAGAAATCATTACCAAAATAAACGAAAATGATGAATTGCATAAACTAAAAGTGTAGAGAGAAAAAAAAAGAGTATTAGCCAAAAGTTTAAAACTAAAATTTGAAAATTAACTAAAGAGAAGGGGTCCCTAATCCCGCTTAAGTATTTATACTTAAGCTAAAAAATTCTTATTAAAAACAAATTAAAATCGTCGAAATTCCTCTTAGAAACACGCGCCCGGTCGGGCGGATGCTCGCTTAGCCGGGCATGCCTTTTTGCTAGAGACTTCTTCGTTCGTGCCCGGTCGGGCGCGCCTTAGGGCGGAGGACACTTATCTTCTATATGCCTTGCCCGGCCGGGCGCGCCTTAGAGCGAGGGCTACCCGGTCGGGCGAGCTTCTGGGCAACTTGGATATCTCGATTGGGCTCTTAAATACCCAATCCGAATTTCCTCTTGGGTCTTTAAGAATCGGTCCAATGCCTCGAACTCTTCTTCTTCACCGAGCCCTTAATCACCGGTATAATTGTTCAAACGCAGTCTTGGGCTACGGAATATGGTCATAATAATGTGATCCTACTCCAATGCTCGTAGTGGCTCAAATAAGTCCGGGAAAATGCTTCAAATCCGCAATTTCCTATAAAATAATACCAAAACTACGAAAACACTAGAAAGCGCATATTATTAATAAAAGTGGCTCTGTAGAGCCAAAATAAGCACAAATATGACCGTGGGACGGGGAATAAAACACTATATAAAATGAACATATCAATGCTTTCACCAGATTGCAAATTGTAAGAAAATGCTAGCTGACCCGAGTTGGGAAGTGGTGATCAAGCATATTTATAAGGAGGGTAACAACGTCGTGGATTGGCTTGCCAATCAAGGAGTGAACCAAAACAACCGAGTCAAGTTGATTCAATTCACAACATTAGCTTTAGGTCGTATTTTACATAATGATGTTGTAGGATTGGCTATGCCACGATTTGTTCCTCCTTAATTTTTGTTTAGTTTTTTCTATAGAGCCGCCCCTCGTGAGCACCACAAAAAAAAAAAAAAAAAAAAAAAGTACATTATATGTTTGGTTAGTACATTATTACATGACTATACCAATATCTAAATTAGTACATTATTACATTATTACATGAAATTTATCTATACCAATATCTAAATATTTATGGATTATATTTAGTCTGATGTTATCAGTTCATTTAGTTGTATGACTATTGTGTAATAGTTCATGGCACAATGCTTAGGAATAAATATACCCATAGGTGGGTAGAATAAAAAGTTTGTTATTTTGGCTCGATAAATAGGTGAGTGCAACTGATAAAACGGGTATTATTCATTAGAATTTATGCCTACTTAAGCTAGTGGTCGTATGAAAAATAATAATTTCATAGTTGGTACTCACTACTACGATTACGTGAATAAATGAATGTAATTCTCTTATACAAAGTCTTATTTCTAAATACTATTATTACCATAAGTTTAATTGTATTCCAAAATTAATTTTTTTTTTATTTTGATTTTTATTTTGATTTTTATTTTTTTTAAGCTCACATAGATAGATCGTTTGTTAATGTAAAGGAGTCAATTACCCTGTAATACTCATTGAATTTAATTTGTTCATACTTTATGTATTATTATTCGACGAGATTAACATAATAATTTGTAAACCATGTATTGCACGGTCACTATACTAGTACTTAGTATAATAGAGAATATTTAACAATATTGTTTTTTTATCGCTTATATAATTTTTGTAAGCCAATTAATAGATTGTCAATATGGTTAACTAAATTTGTCTATTTTTGTTAAGGTTAATTATTGCTTAAATTGTCTTAATAAGTATTTTTATACGTATTAAAAGTATAACGATAGTGGAGGAAGAGTGTTATAATTTTTGGTAGTCCATTATTTTGATCATCAATTTTTTACTCTTCACTTTTATGTTAGAGATTTGTATATTGTTAAACATACTAGGTGTCAATGATTAAATTGTGTGCTGACAAGCGTAAAAGTTCACATTTAGACCTGGTAAACGGGTTGCTCGGGTAGGGTCATTTGAGGTTGGGTTAATAAATAACCAAATCGGTTTGGATGGGGTCATTTTGGGTTTCAGATTGTTTTCGGGTCAACTAATAAACGAATCTGGTCAAGTTAAAGTCAAGTCATTTTGGCTCTTTTTGGTTTGGGTCAGGTAAATTCGGGTCGGGTCAATTTTTGGGTTTAAATAACAGGTCAAATTCGAGTTAGGTCATGTTCGGCTCATATTATTCAAATCGAAAAAATTATTAATGTTAATGTTATACGAGTAATCGTTAGTATTTTTTTGAAAAAAATATAATTGTTTGTGTTAATATCATTTTTATTGTTGTCATCAGTACCACTTTGTACAAGAATCGAATCTATTCGAGTCAAGTAACTTGGGATTAAATCGATTTAGTCACTTTGCGTATCAGCTTACTCAGGTATACGTTTTTTGTCCACTTCATACGACAACTCGTAGCTTTCTCTCTTCTCTAAAACACTAAACACTGGTTCTTTATTTTTCTAGGCAAGTATTCTAAATTCCAGTCGGGTTTGTGAGTGCACATAAACTTCGGCTCCATACTTATCTTGGAGGGTGACCACTTCTTGTCTACTGCACCGGGAGGTAGCGCGGAATTGTCTTTTAGATCAGTGGTTCGCCACGACACGACTACTGTCAGTTTTGGTTCACGCATCAAGAGATAAGTAATTTCTATTTTATTGCTTATTATATAACAAACTAGATGGAAGCCCGTGCGATGCACGATTTTTTATACATAAATCTCATGAAAAAGATTATTTTCTTAATTTAACCCTATAATTCTTTTATTATTTTGCTTGTTAGAAAACGGATAATTTGTTTTATTTTTATGCAACTTATAATGCGACCTTAATTTACTAATATTAGTTATATGAAAATTATAAGTATGATAGATATTAGAATAAAATCATAATCCTGTTTGTATTTTTTTAACCTATGATTCGTTTGTATAACGAAATTCCACTCTACGTATATAGTTATAAGATCACTATTTTTCTTTCATAAATAGTAACTTAGACCACCATTATTCTTTTACTCCGTATCAACTTTAAATTAATAAAGTAAATCCAAAATTATAGGGTTAAAAATAACGGTGGGAGTAATAGTAAAAAATATGACTTTATAAATTTTTAAATAGTTAAATGAAATATATACATACTACCAAGAGTGTTGCATTACTAAAATTAATCTAATTGAATAATATTAAATCTTTATAATGAAATTTCATTATCATATGTCTTAATAATAGAGTTATATGTATACACTACTACAATGATTTTTACAATAATAATGTAGATATTCTACAAGAAACTATAATGCACAAAAATCAAAATTATCAGAGACATCTCTTACAATCTTTAATTTTTTTTCCCTACTATTGTAACATTATAGTTGACTTAGGGCCTATTCTTTGATATACTGAACTGAGCTGAAGTGAACTGAACTGAACTGATTGAAGCTGGACTGAACTGAATATTTTATGAGAGAAGGAAACTAGGAACTGAAATGAACTGAAAATAAGCTGAAGAGAATAGGCCCTTACTTTTCCAATAATTTCTTTCAATTGGCGCATGGACATAATCCCTTCAAATACAGAATAATTAATATTAAGTTACAATTAAGTTGTTTAACAAAATTTAATACGATAAGTAACATAATTAGATTAGGTAAAATAAAACAAAACATACATCTTATAAAATAATGAATAACAATCAATTTATTTTGTTTACCATCAGAAAGCCTTGATATACTTACATTATTTCCAATATTTTTTGTTAATCAACGAATTAGACCTGAAAAAAATTCACATCATGAAAAAGTGTAGATAAATAATATTCACATGTTTGTGTTTTTTGTATAGTATATATATATTGTCTATTTACAATTGAAAAAAAAAATCAAAATTATATTTTTGAGAGGATGTATACAAATCTTTATAATACCATCCTATCTTATATATTTGTGGAATAGCAAATAAATCTCTTATAAAAATTTCTATCTAATCATGAAATGGGTTGCTAGATAAGATAAAAATTGAACATTATTGTTTTTTTTTTTTTTGAAGAATATTGATAAAGACTGAACGTTATTGTTATTTATTTATTTTGAAGAATATTGATTTTTTACAAAAAAATTGAAGAATATTAATTAATGATTAATAATTTATATTTCTTTTAAAATATTTTTAAAAAAAATAAAAAATTGATTGAACGTTGTCTTAAAAACAAAATAAACATATATTTTCCTTTTTCAAATATTTAATTTTAAAGTGTTTGTATATAGTAATTGTATAATTTACAGTTTTTTTTCAATTTAAATCCTAATATAAAAATATCATCTTTTAAAAAAGATAACTTTTAGTTTTAAAATAATTTAAATCTTAATAAATCATTATTCGTTGTTTTTACCTACGTGGAATTTTTTTTAAATTTAATTTGTCACTTTTGCTTATGTGGTGAGTGAATTTTTTAATTCTAAAATAAAATACAAATCCAACTTTTAAATGGTCGAAATAAAACCGTGCGATGCAATAATTATCATACATATATCTCAAGAAAAGGTAATTTTCCTATATAATCTATGGTTTTTTTTTATAATTATTTGATTTATTTTACAATTTAATAATTTCAGACAAAAAAAAAGCAAAAATTATTTAATTAAAATGATATTGCCAATTACAAAAGTATAATTTTTTAATGTAATTTATAATGCGACTTAATTTAATGTTGTTTTGTATTTTATTTGTTTTTGGTAGTTATACGACAATAATATGATATCTTTCAAAAAAAAATTGTAAATATGATATTTCATTGATTAGATATTAGGATAAAATCTTTGATGTGAAAAGATAATAATTTTTTATTTTTAAAATAATTTAAATCCTAAATCATTATTCGTAGAACAAAATCAAAAATAAAAATAAAATAATAATAATCAATTTTGAACAAAATTTTAGAACAAAGTTGACTTTAATTGAGGTATGAACGTAATCACCCTGTAATTAAAAATAAAAAATAAAGTTTATTTTATGACTTAATTAAGCTACCTAAATCACAAAAAATTTGTTTTAATCATAAAATTAATTGATAAAAACTAAAAGATTCATTAAAAGATTTAATAAATGTAAACGATTTAAAAAGATATAATACCTCCTCATCCAATAAGATCATCAGGCGAGAAACTCGTACTTTGATATTCTAAAGATTTTTGCTCTAATATAATTCTCTAATTAAATTAGATCTGCATGTAAAAACAAAATTCAGTAAACATATAATCATTAAGTATCCCAAATAAACACAATTTAAGCAATAATCACAAATATACATTTAAACATGGTTTTTAAAAATCAGGCTAGGAATTACCCAGCCATTGATGGCCTAATAAAACTGACACAAAATTAATGACACAAAATTTGCTTGGTTTGGTTTTGTATTGATACAAAATTTTGTTGGTGTCATATGATAAATCAATTTATAATGGTAAATATCACAAATTTTAATTTAATTATAATTAAGGAATAATTTTTATTTCTTATCATAAACACTATCAAAATTTATCTTATAATAATAGGTATATAAATCCTATATCTAAAGATGATTATTTTAAAAGATAATTTTTAGTTTTTTAAAATCCTAATAAATCAATATTCGTTGTTTTTACTTACGTGGCAAAATTCTTAAATCTCATTCGTCACTTTTGTTTTGGTGGCAAACGAATTTTTTAATTCCAAAATAAAATAGAAATCTAATTTTTAATTGGTCGAAAATATACCTTTGCTTATGTGGCGCGCCGAATGCTCTCCAAAAATGCCTACTTTATTTATATATATTAGATTGTAAACCTTCCTTTACTGCCACACCTCCAGTAAATTAAATCCCCATGAGTGTTGTCTTTTTGTAAAGCATGAGTCTCAATTTCACGAAGTACATGCCGTGGTAGCATGTCAGCAAACAAATTCCACTTCCACCTAGCATCTTCGTCCCACATCTCTTGAACCGTAGCTCCCTCAATGTCAAACAGAATATCAGCAATTGCTCACTCCCTCAAGGTGGTAGCACACACCCATCTGTGATCCCAGGATAGTGTGTTTGTACCATTACCAACAACAGTTCGGCCCCCCTGTGCAATTCTATTTGCATTTTCAGTTATTCCCTTTCAAACGTTCAACATATTAGCCTTGGATTCGAACATATCGATATCACATCTCCCCTTACAATACTTGCTTCTTAACACACGGGACCATAAAGGCATTTGGCTCGGTAAGGATCCTCCAACCCAATTTTGTGAGAAAAGCAGAATTTAGTTGTCTCGAGTTCCTGATGCCTAAACCACCATTCTCACGAGGTTCCTGAATTTTATCCCATGAAATGAGATGGATTCGGCGTTTTTCCTTATCACCCTCCCATATAAATCTTCTAGTTCTCTTATCAATATCATCACAAATCATTCGAGGAATCCTGGCAGTTTGCATAGCAAAAGAGGTCATGGTTGAAATTGTTGACTTTGTAAGAGTAATACGACCTGCGAGAGACAATCATTTCGACTTCCAACCCGCTAACATTATTTCACATAAATACCCAAAGGTATTCTTGGTCACTCTACTTGTGAGGATGGGTATCCCTAGATAGGTGCCAAGGTCTTCTGTAGCTTCAATATTTAGAGCCCTGCTTACTTCATATTTTTTCTCTTCCCCCATATTTTTGAAGAAGTAAACTCAAGATTTTGCGTAGCTGATTCTCTGACCTGAAGCTGCACAGAACCTCTCTAAAACATTGTTTCATATTCACTACTTGATCACAAGAGGCCTCCGCAAATAAAATGATATCGTCGAGAAAAGCAAGGTTTGACAAAGTAGGACCATCTATACTTGCTTTTATTGGTTTCCACCGATTCAAAATAATCGCTAAATCCCTGTTACTCACTGTGAGTAACAAGTTTGTTACTCACAGTGGCATTTCGGAAATTAAGTGGAAGTTTTCCACTTCTTGAGTTGCTGAGTTGGATTCGTGTATGTGGGTCAAGTTGCTGACTGTACCTGGAGTATTGCTGAGTGGGGGACATCCTTCCGTCAATCAGTTGGATGGCGTTACCTTCTTGACGTTTTGGCAGGAAAATATTTACAGCTTCCATACTCAGAAGCTTGTTCAGAGAATTAGCAGGTAGTTTTCTGATCTTCACTCATCGCCGTTTTGTACAGCTTCCAGAACCAGTAAACAGACCCAGTTGCAAACCACACGAACATCTTTGAATTACGAGGTATTTTTCCGATCTATTAAAGCGTCGCATGTTGCAGTGGTGAGTTTTGTTCAGTTGTTGTCATGCGCCCACAATTCATGAAATTGAGCTCATAATCTCGACCGCAATCGGAATAATTTTGAATGTAATTGGATTTTAAGGACTTTTTTCTCTGTTAAAATGGGGTTGAGGTTGACGGAAATGGCCGGAGGATTTTGTTTAAAATGTAATTTTTTACTCTTTCAAAACAACGTGTTGTCTTCGTATGTTTTTTAAAAAATCCTTGTGTTGATTTGTGAGGTTATGTGAAAATTGGTTGTGTTGGTTGGTTGAATCGTGTCGGTTGGTTATATTTCTATGTTGGGTTGAATGTGTGCTGTGAAAACTTGTTTGTTTGATTTGTGTTGAATTTTATATTATAATTATGTTGGCGTTCTGTGTTAATTATTGTCATAGTAATTATGTTGGTGTTCTTTATTTGAAGGGTTAATTGTTTTTGTTGGAGAAGATTGATATTATGGAAATGGAAACAGAAAGCGTTATAAGGGGCAGTGAGGTTGGTGTTGGTGATTGTGGCAGTGGAGTTAAGTTTCGGAGTAACGTCCATATGGAGGAGGATATAGAAGACGTAGATGATGCAGGTAGTTGTGAACTTGACATGGATGTTAGGTATTTATCCCCCCTGGAAACAATTCATACGACTCACACTGTGGTTGGTAGCAACAAAATAGCTATAGTTGTTAAGGAGCCTAAGGAAGGGATAATTTTCCACTCTTGGCAACAGGTTGAAGCCTACTATAAGGACTATGCTGAGCAGGTGGGGTTTGGAGTGACAAGGGCTCAAGGTGTAAATTCTAAGACGGGGGACCAAAAAAAAATCACAGTCATGTGGAAGTGTGAGTGTTGGGGAAAACCCGGCATGAAGGCTTGGAGGGAAGCGAAGAAGAGGGCAAAGGCAATGAGTCATGGAGGTTCAGGTGGTTTAGTTGATGGGGTGGTATGTGAGGATGAATTAAGTGGTATGAAGAGGACTTTGAAAAAGTGCGAATGTGAGGCCCGTGTTTATGCTAAAGTTAACGAAAATGGCTTGTGGGAGTTGAAGAGCGTGGAAGTAAAGCATAATCACGAGATTGATCCGACAAATTCTGAGCTTGTTAAGGAGTACCGCATGAGGCAAATGACCTCCAAAGTGAAGAAGACGTTGACGGATTTGTACGAGCAAGGTGTACCAATTTCTCAAATACACGGTTTCATGGCGACCGAACGAAAGGGTAACATGGCTCTAACAGTAAAAGATTTACAACATGAGGTGTACAAGGCTAGGCGGTTGAAGATGGTTGGAGGGGACTCGGTGGCAATGATGGAGTACTTTGACAAAATGCAAACCGGGAACCAAAATTTTTTCCATGCTCAACGTTTGGATGAAGAAGGGAGGCTTAAGGATGTGTTGTGGGTGGATGCAAGAAGTAGGGTAGCTTATGAGGACTTTGGTGATGCGGTTTTCTTCGATGCAACATACCTAACGAATGAGTATGAGCTCCTGTTTGCGAACTTTGTTGGTGTGAACCACCATGGGCAATCGTTGTTGTTGGGATGTGCTCTTGTTTCACATGAAGACTGCGATACATTTGCGTGGATATTTCGACAGTGGTTAGCTTGCATGAACAACCGAGCTCCTAAAGCCATATTGACCGACCAAACGGCAGGTATGCGGAGGCCCCTTGTTGAAGTCATGCCAAACACGGTGCATCGTTGGTGCATATGGCATATCATGAGCAAGATCCCTGAGAAACTTGGCAAGTGTGCACGGTATGTTGTGAAATTCCTCCTCCTGGCTTTACTATGTTCAAGGTCTTGATATTAGTTTTAAAGGCGTAATAATCTGATTCCCATATTAAAGACAAGCTAACTTGTTGTTGTTGTTCTGCTGTTATCATTTCTGTCTAGTTACCAAGAGTTCGTCAACCCCCTCAAAGAGCTGGTATATGAGAGCTTTGACCCCGGGGAGTTCCAAACCCGATGGGTAGAGTTTATTGCTGAGTATAAGTTGGAGGACAATGAAGGGCTACAGAGCCTACACAAAGAGAGTCATATGTGGGTGCCTGCGTACGTGAAGGAGTTTTTTTGGGCCGTTATGAAGACCACACAAAGGGTGGAGAGCATCAATCGATTTTTTGACGGCTATGTGAACCGCAAAACAAAACTCCATGAGTTTCCTCAAAAGTATTGCATGGCCTTGGATCAACGCGTTTGAGATGAACTGAGTGCAGATGCGCGTTGCTCGAAGTACCTTAGGAGGTTGGTTAGTGGATTCAAAGTCGAAAAAATATTCCAAAAGTTATACACGGACAACAAGTTTCAAGAAGTTCAAAAGGAGTGTACGAGAATGATGTATTGCAATGTCCGAGGAGAGAAGGTTTTGTCTGAAAAGCTTATTCAGTATTCGGTGGTCGATCGTGTATGGATAGTACCTCCCGGTGCGAGTGAGGATGTCATTACAAACAGGCGAAGATCCTACAATGTTACTTTCTGTCCAATGACAAAGGAGGTGCAGTGTGACTGTAGGAAGTTTGAGACAAGTGGCATACTTGGCAAACACTGTATTAGGATTTTGGATGAAAACTTGGTTGAAGATCTACCAGAGAAGTACGCTGTAGACTGTTGGAGGAAGGACATACCCCGGAAGCACACTAGGGTGAAGGTGGCCTACCATGATCCGGGGGACACGGTCAATGTGAAGAGATTCAACAAAATGATGCAAAAACTCGAGCCTTTATATGAAACCGCTGCCATGGTGGACGATCAAACGGTCCATATGGTAATTGAAACACTATCGAAGCTTCAATTAGCTGTTAATGAGCGTAGGGACAAGAAGAGTAAGGAAAATGTTCCTATAGTTAGTACATTGACATCAACCCCTGAAGGCAGAACGTTTTCCTCAGTTAGGAATCCTGCTGCTGATGCTACTGCCGTAGACTCCTGTCCAGCTGCTATGGACCTTGTTATCAAAGACCTTATAATTAAGAAAAGGAAAAGGGGCAGGCCTAAGGGTTCAAGGCACAAAACGTTAGCTGAAACTGGCTATAAGAAAACCAACAAGAATAAGAAGCCTAGCTCGGTAAGATTTATGCTATCTTCAATATTTAAAGGGTCTGACTGTTTATCCTGTTATTATTTTCTGAATGCTGTTATATCATACATACAGGAGCATGCAGGAAGTGGTGTTGAGGAAGATGTTGGAAATGGTGGTGAGGAGGAGGAAGCAGCAACAAATGGTGTTGAGGAGGATGCAGGTGTTGAGGAGGAGGAAATGGTGTTGCAGGATCTGGTGTTTAGGAGGAGGATGCAGGAAAAGGCAGGAATGGCAGAACCCGGTAAGACAAAGGGGAAGACAACAAATACAGGAAATGGTGATCGTGGTGAGGAGGATGCAGCAGCAAATGGTGTCGAGGAGGATGCAGCAGCAAATGGTGTTGGGCTGGATGCAGGTGTTGAGGAGGAGGAAATGGTGTTGCAGGATCTGGTGTTTAGGAGGAAGATGCAGGAAAAGGCTGTAATGGCAGAACCCGATATGTCAAAGGGGAAGACAACAAAGGGGAAGGGGAAGGCAAATACGTCTTCTCGGAAGCTACTTGTAAGTTTCAATACTAAATTTATGTCATTCTACCTCAGTGATTATTTATATGACATTAAACACATCGCACCTGTCACAGGTGAAGCAGAAATGTCTTGATGAACTAATGGCCATTTCGTGACCATTTGAGTTATGAAGGAACAGATTACGGGAGCATATTTTTTCCAACAGTTTGTTGTTATGTTACGGGAGCATATGAAGAACCGTTTATTGCTTGAGCATATGAAGAAACAGATTACGGGATATATTGTTTGTTTGAGCATATGAAGAAGCAGATTACGGGAAAATATTCCTTTCAACAGTTTGTAACACTGTTAAGCATTTGAAACATGTAATAAAAATCATCACATGTGTCTTTCAGATCATATATAAGGCGACAAATATATATACAGACAAAGGTTCAAGGGATTGAGCTCGTTATCAAGATGGGAGTAAATTGATTCACTTTTTAAAACACGAGACTTTAAATGCTTTGAGTATCTCTCATTTTCATGTTTTTAAAAACAAAAGCAAAATAAGCATAACATAGTACACCTCAAAATTCAGGATATCGAGTGTAGACAACACAAACTGATCAAGTTCAAACAGCACAAACTGTAGTCCTACAAAGACACATACACCGAGTCTGTTAATACACGTTAATGTACATAATACGATCATCATTGGAGGAATGGAATGTAAATGACAATATTACAATTGTTTGTCAGTCAACAAACACCAACACATCACAGTTTTAGCGATGTTTTCCTAGGGCCTGGAATCGTATCTCCCAGAAAGTCTTTCATTTCGTTCACTTCACACTGCATGTCGTCTAAGAACATATTTGCCCGAGCAATAGGAATCTTCCCCTGTAAATGTAAGAACAGAACAAACACTTTAGCCAACCATTCCAGAGATCTTCACACAAAAAACAGATATAAAAACCACTCACCACACTGAACCTCGTGGTGAATCTTCTTGCAAAGAACTTAATACACGCCAGCATAAGAACACCGTAGTATGAGCTGCATATTGGAGGACAACAATCAATACGAAAGCTGAAGATACGTTCTCCTGACCTTAAAGGTAGGCTGATAGTTATTGACACAGTAAGCAAACAAGGAAACATAGGTTCTTACTTATCCTTTGGCTCTAAGATGTCAACAGTGCATCTGCTCTAAGAATGTAGCTGACCAACCTTCCATGCTGGGTCACAAAGTCGGAAAAGGACGTCGATGCCACTAAGCTGTAGTTTGACAAACACATTACACATTACCAAATGGTCCCAATAAATACCATGGTTGTTTAGAATGAAAGTCAGTAGTTGTAGTACCAGAAGATCGATCTCTTTGGCATGTGTGGCGAACGGGTGAGAGTACATGAAATCTATCATCCACAACTGTTGAGCCTTCATGTGTAATGATGCTAAGCACCACCAGTGCGACTCGTCAGGGGAATCCTGAGGAACTTCGAGGACTGGGACAAACACCTGGTTAATTGACAATGTCAATGCCGTAAGCACAATTTAGCGCATATGCATGAAAAACACATGTAAACCTATGTATTGAACTATGTGAGTAAGTTGCTGACCGCTCGAATATCCGACGGGTTAAAGCTCAGGAGAAATTTGGCATACTTGTTACAAATATGTTCTTCATTTCCTTCATTCAACAACAGTCGATTCTACGATCCAGACAATAAAAACAACAAGCATGACCATCATCAAATGTGCACGTAAAATGACACCCGGAAGGTGAAATGAACCCCGAACCACTTACCAAAAAGCTTGGGTCAAGCAAAATACGCTTGCTCCTGTTCCAGAAGTCTTTGGTGGCCCATTGCTTGGTGTATAGCACACTGGACATTCTAACGTAATTAGTGGAAACCCGTGATTTATTGTGCACCACTTCATAGCAATCCCTCTGGTTGGCTTCCATGTTATCACACTTTATCATCACCATACCAGGGCTATGCGATGAACCATCATCATAACACCAAGTATACACATAAACATATTAGAATTTACAATTAAAACAAAAACTTTGCAAAAGGCATGCACAATAAAAAGACTTTTCACACTCAATTACACTTTTCTGAATTGCCTAAGTGGATCCTTCAGTTCCTTCCACCGCTTTACAAACTGCAGCAGACGTGTCTCCACCGCTGTATGGCGACGGGTGTTTGACACATTGGTGAACATGGCTGACAAGGCTGCCTCGGTAGGTTTCACCACCCTCTTCTCAGCAGACTTATCTTCCTCATCAGATGAAGATGACTTTTCCAAACTGCACTGAGGATCAACCAAGACAGTTGTTCCCCTCGTCCCAAGCAAGCCCACAACTATTTCAGGTCCAAGCTCCACGGTCCCATCTTCCACTTCAGGATCAGAACATGTAACACCCCAATAATTCTCTCTTTAAAACCTGTATTAACCTGTAATAACCTGTAGTAACCTGTAATCACCTGTAAATACTTTTAATAACCTGTGAGAGAATTACTGGCGTGCTACCGCCACGTGTTCAAACGTTAAGGCTAGTTTTAGAAATCAGCAGCGGAAAACTAACTTAGTTTTAAAATGAATATAAGTTTCAAAACTAAAAGTCTAAACTCAATTTAGTCTTACAAGTTGGAACCATAACGTCCCTTATTCAAAATCCAGTAAAATAGGAAGTAAATGGAATTAGAACCAAAATAAAATTCAATCTATGACATAAAATAAGCTAAGTGATCAACCAACGCTCCACTCAAATCATCACCCTGATGCAAGTCAGTTTATGCAATAACCTGTGATTAATCTGCTCCCTAATTTTACAAGTGTAAGAATTGGATCATTACAGGGTCATTGAAGGCGAGGCCATGACCAAGAGAAACACACAAAAGCACACAATCAGCAATGCTGAGTACATACAAGCTACGAAATATAGTAAAGAGTCTTAGCATGATACTATCAAGCATTCCATACACTCACAATATAATCATTGACTCGAACACATGACTCAAATGTTACTTATTACTAAGTTTTCTCTAGATAGAATTGATCACTTCATTAATTTTATTGGATTAAGCAATAGACCAAGTTGTTCCCCTGTGCTCCATTCCGGAACATTAAATAAGAAAACCCTATGCCTCCTTTTGGAAGACATTAATAAACATCCAATGGTAGACGGGCGCGACTCCGTGGCCATAGCTAGTATGAGATCTCATCTAACTCATTATAATTTTAAAAGAATTTAAAACAAGAGACTCGTAGATCAGACGACCTCTGAAAAGTACACGGCTAATACCCCGTGTACCCTAACCCTTGTTTGTCAATACTCTAGATGTGCACAAATCCAGAGTTTTATTGCTCATCCATCTTGCACTTTATATAATTTACCAGTTTAAACTTGGTGATGACTCAAATGCAAAACAATACAACCAATCATACCTCCATCATTCCAACAATTCAAAATTCCAATTCAATTCTTGATTTATTAGTGACAAACAATATTTAGTATTGAATCCTTTAACTACCTCGGTGTATAAACACCTTAACTGCATAAGGCACCTCAAATCTTGACCTCGTCTTATAAGACTTTAATTCTCCTTTTACTCATTCCATTTCAATAAACATGAACGAGTATTAAAATAATTCATTCCACATATTCACGTACCTTTGCCTTTAAGCTCATCTTGCATGTTAAGCATAAATAATACTTACAAGATAAATTAATACGCAATTCTCATACATGAAACAAAGCCGATCACCACATTAATCACCAGTCAAACTTACTACCATACAATTCCAACCAATCTACAAGTTTCCTAACATGATTCTAAGGTTTTCCAAGTCCTTAAACATTCTTCTAAAGTCAAGGTTTTCGTATACTTGTACGTACCTTGTGTACACAAATTGATTGACCACTTTTAGGCTAAAAGTCACCTTCTACGAAGTCCTCTCCTAAACAAAACAACAATGGCTCAATTAATACCCAAGCAATATATTTTACAGCAATACCAAACTACTTTAAAATCCTTTAAATTATTGAAATAATGCTCTTAAATTATGGTCAATAGCCAAGGTTAGTAATTTAGTAATTCAACTATAAGTTTATATGTTTAAATCACAAAAATATGGCTTATAGTAAAAATTTTAGCAACTTTAAAGTGGTGTTATAAATCTGAAAAATTCGTTTTAAGCATGTAAAAGAATCTCACAAACATTTTTACTTGAAACAATCATTACATAGTGCGTTAGTATGTTGAGAACTTGAAAATCCATCATAAAACCATGATTCAAAGCTATTTAAAGTTAGGGTTAACTGAAATTTAGTTTATAATCAAGATAATTGAATTTAAACATAATTTTACACATACTACAATTAGATAATTTAATCTTCCCACTTTAAACCCAAAAAAAATCAGCTTTCTAGCAAATCTGAAAATTATTTATACCCATCAAAATTAAAGTTAAGATCATGTTTAAACACAAAGTAGCTAATTATATCAATCATTCACGTTTTATGCCCAAAAATATGAAAAATTATACTTTCAAACCCTAAACATACATAATTCAAATCTGAAATTCCATTTTTAATTTAAATATTTGAATTTAAACATAATTTGCACATATTATAATTAGATAATTCAATCTTCACGTTCTAAACCCACAAATCATGAAAAATCAACATTTAAAACCCCCAAATCGCATAAATTAAATCTGAAATTTAATTCCATAATTCAAATAAAGTATAATTCTTAAATTTATAATTTTTCATAACTCATAAACATACTTAAACTACAATAATTATTAAACATTGAAAAATTCATGTAAAGATTGAAACTTTAAAGGAGATTAAACAAGAAAGAGAGAAAGCTAAAAGAGAAGGGGAAGAAAACCGGCTCGGCGGCGGCCGTGGCAGCAGCGAAAGTCGCCGGTGGTGGAGGCAGCATCGACGGTTCCAAGCGGCAGTAGCAACGAAGGCAGCAGCAGCGAGGGTTCTTGGTTTTTTTTTTTGTTTTTTTTTTTTTGTGTCTGAGTATCGTGAGTGAAAGGGGGAGGTAAGGGGAAGCAGTAGAAGTTTATAGGAGGGTTTGGGGAAGAAGTTTTCATAATTAAGAATAAGGGTATGGGCTCTTTTCCTTTTTTTTTTTTTGTTTTTTTGTTAGAATGGTACTCATGGCCCAAAGTAAGTAACTCGTTTTTATTTTGTGAAATCTTTCCAAAATATTTTTATATAAATATAAAATTATTAAAAATATTTGTATACATAAAATATGTAATTATTATTTACTAAGAAAAATATGGGGGATTACAGAACAACAACCATTTAACTCTGAGAGAACACCCTCATCAGCCCCAACCACGTTGGATTCATCCCCAACCACCTTGGCCACACCCCCAGCCCCTGCCAATAGTGTATCAACCGATATATTTTGAACCACACGATTCAGGTCATCGTCACCGGAAATAGCATCAGCGTTAACTACATTTGCACCTTCTTCCAGTTGAGTCTTCCCCCCCAAACAGCTGACCAAATCCTTTTCTTCATGCGCAACACCATCCTTCTCCGTTAGCCTACCCCTCTCGATCGCCCCCCTACACACTCTCTTGGCATTAACTACGTCAACACATTGCGGCATCAGCTTATGCATTGATTTCATAACGTCAGCTAATTTAAAATCTATCAGAGCCACCAACTTCGGAGTAATTGTATCCGACACCTTCAGGAAAGCAGGAAAGCATAAACACAAAATATTAACAACTGCCATAGCACATGCCACTTATTTCTTATACATTATAGAGCTACATATGAAAGTATCATTGACTTGGATTATACCTGCTGCGTAATATTTTCTGCGTCTATCAGAGCCAACTTCGGAGTAATTCTATCCAACACCTTCAAGAAAACATAAACACAAACTATTAACAACTGCCATAGCACATGTCACTTATTTTTTACACATTACAGAGCTACATATGAGAGTATCATATAGTTGGATTATACCTGCTACATAATATTTTTTGCGTCTACCTCCCGCGTAGTCCGTTGCACATCTACGCTTTCCACCCTTTGCTTTTGACCGTCCCAAGGACTCAACGGATGCGGCTCCCCATATGCTACATCTAGCGACTGAAAAAAGAAGCAAACACAACAGCTTCAGCAGGGATGTATTCCCATCAAAAGAAAGTCAAATTAATACTAACCCGCAATTTCCCGAAATCCCCAGATTGTTTTTTGTCATCCCCAACCGCCTCGTTGATCTTTTCTTCGCACCATGCCTCCAGTCTTGGTCTCACGCCCCACCTTATTGGGACGCGACTGAGGTGATCTAGATAAAAAATCTACAGAAAAAGGACATGATAGAAAATTATATAAGATTACTAAAAAAAGCTTTTGATCTAGTGAGGCAAATACCAACAAATTACTCACCAACAAAAAAAGGATACAACCCCCGCAACCTGCTACATATCCATCATGAGCAAATTCTCTTTGGAAACCCCTGGCTGATACAACCATCCAGTTAAAAACATAAGTGCACCAGTCATACTCATCCGCCTCATCGTAAACCAACAACGACAGTACAAGCTTCACTCCAAGGTAGCTTGTGTTTGCCGTAGCATACAGTATGCAGCCCAGAGCTGCTATGAAAAAGCCTATCTTGAAATCAGCATTCTTGTCATCCGACAACGACAACACATTACCTTTTACATCCTGTCTAATCAGTGCCTCCAAAGAAGATACTAATGAAATGTGTTCCTTTTTTCCAAACTTCTCCAAGATTCTGCGATGCTCTGCCTGCTTATCCTCAGGAATCGTACACGGCAATTCCCGCAACCCCATGGGAATCCCAAGTACGTACTCAACCTGCACAGGACTCAAAGGAAGCACACACTCATCTCCAAAAGTTATGGAACCATCAGCCATCACCCTTGTCAACAGCCAGTACACAAACTTTCGGGGTACATAAGTCAGGGGAATACTTAATAACCCTCCAAAACTCATTTTTGTGACCACCTTCTTCCTAGAGTCATCAAACTTATTCACTACAGTTGCAAAAGCTTTCACACCAAGCAAATTTGGGGCCTACAACAATACATTCAAACAAGACAAATGATCGATTAAATTCCTACTAAGTTACACTTTGAACCAAATCACAACAAAAACTAAATATAAACTAATTATACAATCCCATTTAACTACTTGCGAAGTTGAGAATATTGTCTAACGGAATTTAACCTTACTTACGGACTCACATTAGTCATACTTAACTTACAACTCAACTACAATTTACAATTAATCTTTAGTAATTCAGTTCAATTACCAAACAACTTCCTTCACTAAACAAATGCCCAACCACAGAACTGACCAAACATTTCCGTGTCATGGATTTCAACAAATAAAGTTCAGAGAGTACCTTCTGCGTACTTCTTGATTGGGTTTTAACGACAACCCCTTTCTCCTTCACCACGTCCCCCTTTCGTCTTCTCGACCTACACATGACATTATACATTTCATTTCTCCATCCAAGTGTTACACATCCAATAAGATTTTACTATTTCCATCCAACAAGACATACCTTTAGCTTGCCCCTCTTTCCTGTCCGTTTCTCAATATGACCTCGCTTGCGCTTCCCTTTGTCAACCCCAGCCTGCAATAACTGGATCAGGAAATCCTGGTAGCTCATTTTTTCCTGTTCTGGTTCGTCCTTACTACCTTGACCATCATCCTCCGCATCCTCATCTTCCTTATAATTGGCAGATGGGGAATTAACATCATCAGAAAGAGCTTCATCAGTACTAGATTCAGTATTACCACAAGCATCATATCCAGGTTCATCAGAGTCCTTTAAATACTCTTCCTCAAAAACTGGATGTGATTTCAGTTTCTTCTTCCCTTTACTAGCTTTCTTATTAGGCACCACTTCGTTCCCTTTAGATCGCCCCTACACAAGCAAAAAAAATTGCCACCCTAAGACAACTACAACACACAACCGGTACTACCCAAATCCAGCAAACACAGAATCGTTAATATCAACAAACAATAACTCACCATTTCTGATCCCTAAGTCCTCCACCGCGGCATTATTTCCTCCTGCCAAGTTCAAATTAATGCTCAGAAATGGGATTTCCCAACTATAAAAATGATCACCAAAGGAAACCCTATTTCACTTATGTCACTGGATAATCAGATTAACTAAAACATAATAAAAACAAATGCATTCCAATTAAGGGTTTTAGAACCACGCCCAACGAATTTTGTCCCAACATGAAAAAGTGACAACCAGCTAAACTTCATAACAAAAAAACATTCTACGGTTGCTTTCAAATTTCTTAATAGCCAACAATTGCGTTTTAAATTTGTTAATAGCCAAGAATTGAGTCCGTATAAAAATTGTTACAGTCGGTTTCCAGTCCATACCTTTAATTAAGTCAAAGGAAGCAACGACTGCAAGGAAACAATTCACGGAACTGTCGACGCACCAAAATTCTTTTCTAGCTCCGGCAGCAACCACCATCTTAGTCTATTCCTTGGAACAGAGCACAATAACTACAGGGATAGGAGAGATGAATAGGGAGAGACTAATTTTGGATCTAAATGAAACAGAAAGTAAAACCCCTAAATGTTAAAATTGACAAAAACGGGCATCCGTAACAGTTCAAACAACAACAGGGTCACGTGCACCTCAGCATCATTCAAGGATTGTACATTTGGGTGTTATAGTCGCGATGTATTTACGAAGCATATGGAAGGGCAAAACTGTAAATGTAGCAAGTTTATAGACAGAAGCTTACTCTCCGGTGGTACATTATAATATACCTTTACGTACTATTACGCAATTATAATGTACCGTTATCGTAGAAGTTATCTTAAAAGTAATTTTTGAGTAATATTTTGCCAATAGTGGTACTTTCCAACATCATATTAGTTGAATAATTACCCTTACAATAGTTCACCTGTCACTTACTAGTCAAGTGACCAATAACTAATTAGTAGTCAAGTTACTACTAACTAATCAGTAGTCAAGTGACTAATAACTAATTACTAGTCAAGTTACTAATAACTAATTAGTAGTCAAGTGACTAATAACTAACAACTATTCAAGTTACTAATAACTAATTACTAGTCAAGTGACTAATAACTAATTAGTAGTCAAGTGACTAATAACTAACAACTAGTCAAGTTACTAATAACTAATAACTAGTCAAGTTACTAATAATTAATTAGTAGTCAAGTGACTACTAACTAACAACTAGTCAAGTTACTAATAACTAATTAGTAGTCAAGATACTAATAACTAATCAAGTTACTAATAACTAAGTCACAGTACACTAGAATGTTAGTGATTTGCAAATCAGAACGTTCGGTTATTTACGATGGTCGTAGAGCACGGTTGAAAACTAGTCAATGACAGTGAGCGGCTTCAATACCATTTTTTCTCGCATTACCTACATGTATCAATAGTAAAATTCTCTTTAGTGACTATATATCGCAGTCCCGGAATTCTGTATTTGACTCGATGTAGGTTGTTAAACCATTTTACCAATCACACGCGTCAAGCTTCAAGTACACCGTGTCTTGTGATCAAGGGTACCACTAAGACGACTCTAGTACCACTAAAGTCAGGGTGGTACAAAAATAGTTATACAATGAACCACTAGAAAAAGTAATGGATTATACCTCTTCAGGGTGGTACAAATATCTGCGTCGTGGAGGACGTTGACATCACCCAACTAGTCACGTTACTAATCACTAATTTATAGTCAAGTTACAAATAACTAAATAGTAGTCAAGTTACTAATAACTAATTCGTAGTCAAGTCACTAATAACTAATTCGTAGTCAAGTCACTAATAACTAATTAGCAGTCAAGTTACTAATAACTAATTAGTAGTCAACTGACTAATAACTAAGAACAACTCAACTGACTAATAACTAACAACTACTCAAGTTACCCTTATCTCTGTCTAAAGGGAAAGGCATTGCTGACTCTTTTATGTCCTCCTCTCGTCTGGATGCTCTGGAGTTTGGTTTAGTTGACCTTCGTCGTGATGTTCATGACCATGATTCCAAGCTAGACCACACTCATGAGCTCTTGGAAATGGTAAATGCCAAAGTGAATAAGCTATTCCACCTCTGTGCTCTCAATTTCACTGCTACTGGCAGTATCATGCCCCTACACGAGGATGTTGCTAATCATGCCCGTGAAAGATCAGCCAATGTCCTTCTTAACTGTGAGCGTTCTGTGCGTGATCACCCTATTCTACGCCCTACCGTTACTAAGCCCTCTATCATCACAGTGGAAGAGTATGGGGTGGTGAAGAAGTACAGAGACGAGGAACAAAGGAGGCTAGCTAAAATGATGAAGACCAAGACAACGATAGACGTGTTTGGACGTTTTCAGAAATGGGTTAGGGAAGATATTCGTCAACAGCGCAGGAACCGAGGGGAATAGTGCTTTGAAGATTGTTTCCAGGGCTTTGAATCTGTTTTTCTTGTTTTTCTTCGTACTATTTTGAAACAATATTTTGGCTCTGTATTTTAAAACTTAATACTTTCTGTTCCAACTTTTCTTTACCCCTTGATGCGAGTCAAGAAGGGGGAGAAATGGTTTGATTATGGTACTTGGTTTTGGTTATTAGGCTTGTCATGTTGTTTACTGCTATATTTGGGGATATGTTTGTGGATGTTTTGTTTTGCAGGTTGTTTACAGGTTTTGACTTCCATGAACGGGAGATTGAACACTCCACCTTGATGAGCATGTTTTAGCAATTTGTATTCGTGAAGAACTATAATGAGTATAGTCCATGGTCTATTTGGGCTGTTGGAATGCACTTTCTAGTATTATGTTTCTGAATTTTTTGATTGTTTTATTTTAAATAAGAGTAAATTGTTCATAACATGAAAATTGTGGTGTTTTCCAGTATTCATCAAATATTATATGTCAAGATTGTGACATGAGGGTCAAGGTCTTGAAATACTATGCTCCGTAACACAATTATTAAACATGCCCAGCTCCAATCGAATACCTGATGTTCGACATTGAAAAGATGTTGAAGCCTGAACGTACACTTGAATAGGTCTTGCGGTTTACTTGGGGTTCAAAAGCAACGTTCAATTTTCAACAAAAATATTCAGCCTGTATGAAATGCAGAGGGACCAGACCATTAGAGCAGGTCATAGGCACTTTCTCAATAGGGCTTACGCTGAAATAATCAGCCCGTCAGAAGCATAGCCATAGGTGATTTGATTCTGTTGTCAAGACTTTGAAATATATTATATTGTTTTTGCAGAACATAACCTTCTTTGTTTTTGCACTTTTCTATTTATCTGTACTTTTTTAAACATTGTTTTCGAAAATTCTAGCAAGTATACTCTAGAAGGGGGGTTGAATATAGTTAAGCAATTTTTTGCAAACTATAAACCTCAAGGTCCTGAAATCTGTTTCAAGCGGAATAAACAGATTTTGAATCACTGAGTCAAACCTTTCAGATTAACTTCAAGCTTTAAAAACAACCTTTGAAACTTAGACAGAATATAAACTACAAATAAAAAATGTAAGACGAAGCAAATAAAAATGTGACAAGAGATAGAGATATTTTTTTCAAAGTTCGGCAAATATGCCTACGTCTCCGCCTAGGGTTATTGAACCCGTAGGATTTTAAACTTCTTTTATTTCTTCCTTTAGAGTCCTAAAGCTCCTAGAAGATCACCTCTCTTCTACTCGTAACCACCCAATTACACTTTAGCAACTCAATTCCTAAAAATAAAAGACTTCCTAAACTACTTTGAATGTTGTAGAATTACTCTAAGTATATCTCTCTTGTTGATATAATTTTTCGGCTATTAAATATACTCTTTCTTTTCTCTCAATCTAAATACAAATCAAGGTATTAAAGAACTTAGAGAGAAAATATGAAAACACTCTTAAATAACTTGATAATCTTCGAAGGTAAATCGTGATTGCCTTCGCAAAAACAACCTGGAGTCTTCAATCTCCCTCTTGATGAAGTTAAAAACAACCTACATAAACAAGACGTCCACAAACATATCCAAATAGGAAAAACAAAATATAGTAGTAATCACAAGAACATAAGCATAGCATAATTAAACATATCCGAATACAGAACGCTTTAGGTAGCCTTCTTTGCTGATTTAGAAGACGAGGGTTTGGAAGCTATGGACTTTCGTTTGGGTGCCATAGTTGATGAAGGAGAAATCTTTGAGATGGAGATTAAAGTAAAATGTGAGATGAACTGACGAGAGAGAAAGAGAGAGGGTTTAAGTAAGGTGGAGGTCACGGTTGAGGAGAAGTGTGAAGTTGGAAGGGTGAAGTGAAAAGGGGTGATTTGACAATTCAATAGGAGATGCATGAATTGCCATTAAGAGGGAAAACCGGGAAATGAAGAGGAGGTATATGTGAGAAATATATAAATTTTGAGCTTTCAAAAGAAATTTTCAAAGAAATTTTCAAAAGCTTTATCAAATGTTGTATGCCAAGACTGTGACATAAGGGTTAAGATCCTGAAATACTATACGGCGTATCACACCTTTGCCCCCCCTAAGAAGATGCACTCTAATATTTAACATGCCCAACTCCAATTGAATATCTGAGGGTTCAAAAACAACGTCCACTTGAATAGGTCTTGCGGTTTACTTGGGGTTCAAAAACAACGTTCAATTTTCAACATAAATATTTAGCCTATCTTTAAGTATTCCCCCTCAACAAAGCTAACTATTTAGATATACATTTTCATACATCTATTTTTGAAGCTAATAATAGACCACTGTGGTGTATTATTGTTTTGGAAATGCATACCAAAATATTTGAGCAGTGTCAAATATATGTTTAAGTTTCAAATTAAAGTCCAAATATAAAATTACATAAATTTATATATCTTCATCTTTTTAAAGAGGTTCAATACTAGCAAGTCTTTCAACCATAGCCGGAGAAAACTTTATCCAACAAGACCCTGACATAAAATTATCTTTAAGTAATATGTCATGGTTAAGAAGAATCTGTATTTATATACAATCAAATCCCAATAACAATAACCATGTACTATGTTGTCAAAGTGTTTTAATTATGTGTTCACATGTTTGACCTAATTTAAAACCAAATATGAATAGAATTAAAGTTTCATGATATTCCTCAATCTATTTTGACTAATTTAAAATAGTTGAATCCTAAATTAATCCTCAACACATTTTGAATTAAATAACTCTATTTTATTTTAATTGACAACAACGCTTGACTAATTGTAATAGTCAAAATCAATTACCGGAGTATAATTAATAGTCAAGTATTATTTTCAATGTAACTTATCTTAACAACAATTGAAATCATAACTTGGTTCCCATATAAAAAATGAAAATAAGGTATGAACTCCATAAAAAAGAAGGGGACAAAAAACAACTTAAAAAGCTAAAACAGAAAATTTGATGAATATTGGAACAGAAAAAAGGCAGTGAATACAAAATAGGAACAGAATATCTGATGAAAATATCTTTGGATATTTATTAAATAAGGTTTTCAAAAATTCTTTTTGGAAATAACTTATATTTTTTATAAACCTTTCCGATTTCAAGGTATTTATTAACCTTGTTTCCTGCCTCCTTATTGCCAAATACATGCATATGTACTTATTGCCTTCATCCATTGAATTGTTAAATCACAACTCTTCACTCCACCTTTTCACCTTCTCACTCCTCTTAAACCGTCACTTTATCCATTTACTTAAGCCCCCATTTTCTCTCTCTCTCCTGTCTCCGCCTATTTCACCTTCATCTCCACCTCAAAGCTTCATTCTTTTTAGCAATGGCGCCCAAAAGAAAGTTCGTTGCCTGTTAAATCCTAATTCTCTTTGTTTAGTTCCTGAATTATTTCAATTTTCTCTCCCAAACTTTCCAATTTCTCCCTCTCTAAAACCTCCTAACTTGCTCAATTATGGTTGGTTTTTTCTCCATAATGACGTTATACGCCACCTTAAGAAATCCCTCGGCAGATACTGACGCTGCAGGTCATTAAAATAAGCTGGAACATTGAAAACAACGCCCTTGACAATCAAAACGGCGAATATGAAGCCCTTGTCAAGGATGTTGTTATCACGTTCCGGCTTATTTCAATAATCTGCAGCTACCAGGGGCGGATCCAATGTGGGTTCATTGAACCCACTGAATTTTTTTAAAAAAAATTGAAAATTTTTTTTATGGAAAAAAAAAAACAAAAACAGGAAAAGGGTTAAATAAAATTTGTGTGTGCTATATGTCAAGAATTAAAGCTGCAGCCCAGTGGGTTTTTTTACCTTAATTTCTCACTTTTTATTCTATTTTTCGAGTAGTTTAATCATTTACTCTTTTGGGTATTTGATTTTTTGTAAATTGGTATGGGGTTTTCTAATATTTTTATCCAACTTGTGCTTTTAAACTCCTAGAATTTAATTCTGCTAGTTGATTATTCTAATTGGGTTTATTTGTTTACTAGTAGTCACGCCAGAGCCCAGATCGGAAGTGAGGTTTGAATGTGTGATGAACTTTCGCTATGAATTTTGGGTTTTTGGGGTGACTAGTGAAAAAATGGTTGAAATTGGGGTCTTGGGGAAGTACCTCTGGAGGGATTTCTTAAGGTGGCTTATAGCGTCGTTATCCTGAAAAAACCAACCATAATTGAGGAAGTTAAGGAGGTTTTAGAGAGGGAAAAATTGGAAAGTTTGAGAGAGAAAGATGAAATGATTCATGTCCTAAACAAAGAGAAAGAGGATTTAGTTATAGAGCAGAAGAATTTGACATCTAAGATGGAAAAAGCCGAAAATTGGTTATCGAAACTTGACGAAGATATAACCAAAATGATGTGCTTGGATTTGGAAAGAGATGCTATATTTACAAGTACCTAGTGAGGGAGAATTTTATCAGTAAGGTCTCACTTGCAATGCTCTTATCTGACCTTACTACCTGTAATTTTGATCAATTGGGATGGTTAAATTACTTACAGAGATTTCAGTCACTGCGAAATCATGTCCAGGCAGCTTAATCCCATCTAGATGGAAGTCGGTGTCATCATTCTCTCTGTTATAACGGGAATCAGACTTGTAACTTCTCGCCCGAGCAGCCTGATGTAATGAAGAGCTTAGATGTGTCATGAGAACTGTTAGTTTAACACCAATCCAGACAACAGAAGCCACAATCACGCATATTATCATTGTTCCTCCATGTCATTTTTTTTATTCCTATTTTGAATTCTGTTACTAAATGTTTCTAAAGTGTAATCGGGTCATTACGGGTAGAAGAGAGGTGATCTTGTAAGTGCTTTAGGGCTCTAACAGAATAAATAAGAAAAAAAAAGTTTAAAACCTACGGGTTGAACAACCCTAGGCGGAGACGTAGGCATTTTTTGCCGAACTTCGTAATAATATCTGTCTCTTTTACTGCTTTTACTTCAGTTTCATTTACGCAACTTGTTTTTAAGCCTTCAAGTAAATCTCAAAGCCTTGACACTGAATAGTTAAATCAGTTTATTATGCCTTTGAACAACCCTAAGCGGAAACGTAAGCAATTTTTACCGAACTTCGTAATAATATCTGTCTCTTTTACTGCTTTTTTGCTTTATTCTGCTGCTTTTACTTCAATTTTATTTACGAAACTTGTTTTTAAGCCATGAAGTAAATCTTAAAGCCTTAACGCTGAATAGTTAAATCATGTACGCCTTGGAACTTCGTTCATCCAAGACCTTGAACTTTAAAACTTGCAACAATTGGCCATACTCTATTCAAACCCCCCTCGTAGAGTATACTTGTTATTATTCCAACAAGGGGAGATAATATGTGCTATAACAAGCTTTTGACCATGTTCTGTTTAGTCTTATTTATAGGTTATACTATAATTTTCTATGGTTGAAGCTTATATCAGTTGTGATTTTGACTTTGGAGTGGGTTGTACGCTTTGCTTGTATGTTTGATGGAAGTCAAAGCCATTGCTAATATGCAGGTTATATTGTTCAACTCCAATATTTTCAAAGGTTGTTTTCTAAGTTATAATCGGATTTATTTTAAAAAGACAAATTCGGATTAAATATTCACTTAGCTCAAGGCCTTAACCTTAACCCTTCAATCAAATACAAATAGAAATACAAATAATTGAGCTCATTGATTTCTTTTTCTTTAAGGCCACTTTAGTACAAAACTGATTAATTCAAACATTAGTTTTGAAGACACTCTACGAATTATTTTACAAAGCCTTGAAAATGATCTCAAGACCTTAACCATGTATTATCAATACAACAAACAATTGACAATTGGAACAATATTCTATATTATTAATACCACAAACAATAGGAATAATATTTCGTCAACTGACAAACTTTTTTATTATTAAACAAAACTGAAAATAATAACCATATCCTAGAAACCTTATTACACATTCCAAACTGAAAAAAATACAAATAGAACATTATTCAGAACATTCCACACTGAAAAAAATACAAATACAAATACAAGTAGAAATACAAATAGAAATACAAGTGTAACTGAGCTCATTGATCTGTCAGCTCAGGCATTCGACCCCTCCTTTACCTGGCCTTGAAGTTAACCCCAGGCACTGGTAAATCATGCATCTGCATCCAAACAAAGTTACTTCAGATTCAGATTCAAAGTACACAGGTGAAACAGCTACTTTAAGATCAAACCTCACATTATTCGCTTCAGCTTGTAGGGGTCCAACACTATCCCTTGCATCCCTTGGGTGTTTTTCACCGTAAGCAAATCCAATAGCTTCAGCCACACAACCAAATACAAATGGAAAAAAGGTTACTCTAAATCAGAACACTATGCATACTATGCAATATAATAATACAAATACAAAAGTGCTTAACTCTAGTTTCCCGTAGTCGCCGGACAACAATTTGTTTGATCTTGCTGCCTTCCCAATCTGCTGCATTGTCCACACTTTAATTCTTGGAAAAACATCCCACTGAATAGGATCCCTATCCAACCGATCCAAGTAAAATATCTGCCACACAATAAAAGCAAAACAAGCAATTACTAAACCATAAAAGCACAGGACAAAAAAGAACAAGCAACAATACACTGAAACACAAACTACGACAAATATTGCACACCCGCCGCATCCACTAGCAAACCCATTAGCATAGAAACGTCGAGAAAAATTTTGTACGCTCTCTAGCAATTTTGACAACACAAAAGAACACCAATCGTACTCAATTGCCTCCATAGCACAACTTACTGCAGGTAGTAGGTCAGACGCAAGCTGAGGTGACTGCGTGGGACACAACACCATCTCTAAAGCAATTATCAAGAACAACGTATTGAATTCCTCTTCCTCTCCAACGTCAAAGTACCCCTCCAACCGATTCATCATATCTGAACTTAATGGTATGCCTACAGACGTGTAGACCTGACCAGATTGTCTACCAGAATTGGACTCCCACGATTTACCATACTTGAGAATAAATCTCTGAACCTTCACACGATCATGTTGGGTCATGGTTTTAGTACTAGGAACAGTCCTAGAACCCATTGGTATCCCTAATACCCACCGAACCTGATTCTTTGAAAACCAAAACTCAAGTCCATTGGGACTTCTAAGCATTTTACTGACTGGATCCATCCGTGTCATGACCCAGTATGCCAATTGCCTAAGTAAATGCATATCTAAAGCAAGATGTAAAAGACAGCCAAATCCCATCTCACAAACCCAACGTCTTCGCCTGTCATCAAATTTCTGACTTATGCGCCCAAATGACTCGATGCGGCAACTCATGTTAGGAGGCTGCCAATGAAATTATAGTAATTAAGTTAATGTTCCTATCCCACACCCACTAACAACTGAATTAACAAGCAAACTTACTCGACTTCTGGCCTTTGAATGTTCAGCCATCACCTCCGCCCTACCTTTGACGGCCCCTCCATAACTTAATACATCATCTTAAGCACACCAGCAACTAAATTCATGCATAAACCTTAATCGTGCAAACAAAACAATTTCACACACACAGAATTACGTAATGTAGTACCTTAAACAATTCTGGATACAAAGGCATGGTCTTCTGCTTACGTACATTACTCTACTTAATGAGCCCATACCCCATATACCCCTCTTCATCTTCAGCCCCAACCTTCATAACCACAACATACCAAAACATTAAACCATAATTCAAAACATAATCACATCCTGATAAAACCACAATTCAAAACTTCATCCCATCACCAGCCTAAAGAATATCTTTTAAGAAAAGAACCCTCACCATTGTACGTTTACGCTTACCATTCCCCGCTGACATTTTCATAATCTGTCACATAAGAATACCCACAATAACCAATTAAAACAAATCGAATCTTGACACGATTTCACACCACAACACAATATCACATAGAACGAACGAACAATGACCACCAATGAATGCATAAACCTCATTCCATCAAATTTAATAATGGAATGAGCAGCATAATTGCACCCGTAATTTAAAAATTCCAATTATTTTCCGCAAATTCCATTAATTTATTCCGTTTACATCCAATCAACAAACATAATCACAACAATTCCATTTTTTTTAACAAGTTTCACTTATATTCTGCTAATTCCACAAATTAACAATTATAGTCAAACTATTACCATTTTTACCTTTGCCAGTATAGATCCGAATTGGAACCGCAACCCTAGCATCGAATGAATTCTGTCAAAAGAAACAATCGACATACAGAACATCGAACCCCAACCATAAAAAATTCGAAAAACAGAAAAACAAAAAGCCAGTTCGAAATTACATTGAATGAGAAAGAACCTGGATACACCAACAATTCGAGTTGGGACCTCCTTGACTAGAGTTCCGCCCAGAATTCGAGTTGTACCTCTTCGAGCCTCTTCGGGTTTGGTTCCACCCAGAATTCCAGTTGAGCTTCAACGAAGTCCAATTGAAAACCCAGAATTCGTGTCTTTTCTTCGACTAGGGCTTCGGAGTTTTCATGAAACTCCATAAACTTCCAATGTTAACGGCGTCAATTGTGAGAAACCCAACATGAGTACAATTGGCAAACTAAGTAAAACACGTCAGCAAAATGAGGCCACATCACCCATCCACCAAGTGACTTATAGTAGGTGAAATATCGGCTATACCCCTGTGAGTAACATAACCTGTTACTCACTGTGAGTAATGGGGGCGTACTCCAAAATAATTGACTCTTCAATTAATTGATTTAGCCTCTCCATACATAGCACAAAAATATAAGGTGACAATGGGTCGCCTTGACGGATACCACGGATTGGTGAGAAGGCAGCCGTTGGTTCGCCATTCCAAAGAACTTTCATTGACGGAGTTGTTATACATTCATGATGACATCAACTAGTACCCCCGGGAACCTGATTTCCATTAGAGTATCTCTAATAAAATCCCACCAAGCCGATCGCATGCTTTTTCCAAATCAATCTTTATAGCCATGTAACCAGTTGCCCCTTACTTGTTCTTCATAGTATGAATCACCTCTTGCACAATAACTATGTTATCAGTTATTTGTCTTCCCGGCACAAAACTAGTTTTTTTACAAGAAGTTAGATGCGGCATCATTGGCTTTAAATTACGCGATTAACTATAGCTTTCGTAATGACTTTATATGCAACATTACATAAGCTAATTGGTTGGAATTGAGAAGCAAGCTCCGGATTATCGACCTTTGGTATTAAAACCAAAAAAGTATCATTAAGGTTTTGAGGGAGACCTTTACCACAATGCATCGAGGACAAGCTTGTATACATTATTTGCCACTAATTCCCGATTCTTTTGAAAAAACAAAACGAAAAAACCATTAGGGCCGGGTGCCTTCAAAGCTCCCATATCCTTTACCACCTTATAAATTTCACACTTCATAAATGGCCTTTATAACATCTCCCAATCTCTCACAGTAAATTCTGGGGAAATGTCTCGGGGTAAATCCTCATACTCTGCCACATCCTCATCATCAAACAAATTTTAAAAATAGTTGACAACGGTATTTTGCACCTCTTCCTTATTATTTATCCACTCACCATTTAGTGAGGCTTAGTGGCCGAAATTTTGTTTCTCCACCTCCTAGCAATAGTACTAAGATGAAAATATGTGGTGTTTCTATCTCCATCCCGAATCCACTCCACTCGAGATTTTTGATACCAAAGTAATTCTTCCTCGGCTAATACCTCATTAAGTTCTTTCCATAATTTCGCCTCAAGCTTGATTAAGTCTCGTGCTCTTTGTAATGCTAAAGCACGTTGCACCCCTGCAATACTAGCTATGAGATTTCTTTTCTTTTTGAAGATATTATGGAATACATTAGCATTCCACTGTTGAAGCTCTTCTGCTAGTTTATTTGAATGGGGAACTAGTGGGGCCTCTTTACCCCACTTGCTTTCTACAAAGTGCTTAAAGTTTTCATGCAACATCCATGTAGCTTGGAACTTAAATGGTTTGTTAAAGGAGCAAACCCGTTAGGTGCAAATTAGGATTAGGCAATGGTCCGATTGTAGTGCCGGTAGGTTTTTCACTGAGGCATTAGGATATATCAAGCTCCACTCTCCATTACAAAGAGGCCAGTCAAGGCGAGCACTTTTCCATGTTTTGACACTTGTACCACGAGACCAAGTATGAGAGGCCCCACTAAATTCAATTTCAAGTAACCCCATATCTTCCACCCATTCATTAAATCTAGTCGATCGTCTTCAAGTTTCAGGGCAACTAGAATTTCGTTCCCAAGCAAGCCTTGTATCATTAAAGTCTCCTGCCACTAGCCATGGTAGCAAACTCTTTTAATTCCCTCCACAATTCCTGTCTTTTTTACGGATCCGAACTTGCATAAACTGCTGAAAAATACCAAGGGTCACTGCCAACCCTTCTGATGGTCATAGTAATACATTGGCCACTTTTATGAATAGGTTCAACTAACACTAACTCCGGCTTCCCGCCACTAAATCCATGTGCATCCACCCTCGTGTGATTGTTATAATTTATTGCAGATGCAATTCTTTTAGCCTGTGCCCCCCCCCCCCCAATATGAGTTTCCACAAGAGCTAGCACATTAGGTCTATTGATACGAATTATTTCTTTTAAGGCATATAAGAAATCCCTACTTCCCTCACCTTGGACGTTCCAAATCATACAAGAAATAGGCAAATAGTTGGGTGCCAAATTCGGTAATCTGTCTTCCATTGATATAGGTGTATAAGAAAGAAAACTTAAATAAGGGGGGCGCCCCCATTACTCACTGTGAGTAACAGGTTATGTTACTCACAGGGGTATAGCCGGCATTTCACCTACTATAAGTCACTTGGTGGATGGGTGATGTGGCCACATTTTGCTGACGTGTTTTACTTGGTTTGCCAATTGTACTCATGTTGGGTTTCTCACAATTGACACCGTTAACAATGGACGTTTATGGAGTTTCATGGAAACTCCGAAGCCCTAGTCGAAGAAAGGCACGAATTCTGGGTTTTCAATTCGACTTCATTGAAGCTTAACTGGAATTCTGGGCGGAACCGAACCCGAAGAGGCTCGAAGAGGTCCAACTCGAATTCTGGGCGAAACTCAAGTCGAGGAGGTCCCAACTCGAATTGTTGGTGTTTCCAGGTTCTTTCTGATTTAATTTATTTTCGAACTGGCTTTTTGTTTTTGGGTTTTTCGAATGTTTTATGGTTGGGGTTCGATATTCTGTACGTCGGATGTTTCTGTTGACGGAATTAATTTGATGCTAGGGTTGCAGTTCCACTTCGGATTTGTTAAAGCAAAGGTAAAAATGGTAACAGTTTGACTTTAATTGTTACTTTTTTGGAATTAGCGGAATATAAGTGGAAATTAAAAAATGGAATTGTTGCGATTATGTTTGTTAATTGGATATAAATGGAATAAATTAATAGAATTTGTGGAATTTGCGGAATATATTGGAATTTTTCAATTACGGGTGCAATTATGTTGCTCATTCCATTATTAAATTTGATGGAATGAGGTGAATTATGCATTCATTGGTGGTCATTGTTCGTTCGCTCTATTTGATATTGTGTTATGGTGTGAAATCGTATCAAGATTTGATTTCTTTTGATTAGTTATTGTGGGTATTCTTATGTGACAGATTATGAAAATGTCAGTGAGGAATGGCAAGTGTAAACGTATAATGGTGAGGGGTTTTTTTTAAAAGATATTCTTTAGGCTGGGGATGTGATGATGTTTTGAATTGGGGTTTTATGGGGATGTGATTATGTTTTGAATTATGGTTTAATATTTTGGTATGTTGTGGTTATGAAGGTTGGGGCTGAAGATGAAGAGGGCTGAAGATGAAGAGGGGTCATTCTCAGCACATGAGGTCGAAGGGGCATATCGGGTCCCAACTTGGTGTTGCAGACTTTTGACCAAACATGGTACCTTTCCTTAGCAAGACAACCTTTGTCTGGCAGTCTCATGTCTGAAAGTGACCTAGTCATATCAAACACGAGTCCATCATTATTTTCATCAGGAATCTTCCTGAATCTCACACCGACAACATCCTTAAGTCCTTGGAGGAACATGTACAAAAAATGGAAAGAGTGTAATTCCTTCTATTCTTTCGGGATGGAATTTGCCATTAGTTGTGTGACTTTCTTGCAATCGGCAGACTACGCATCATAAGTTTCTCCACTCAGGATTTCCTTGGAGAAGAAGGTTGGAAGGGGACTATCCAAAAGGTACTCCTTGGAACAACTCCGGAGAGTTTTCCTGAGTTCCTTCTCCCATTCATCGAAGTTGACCAAGTTAAGGCTAAAGGCCAACTTCTCGGGGAGTTCCGAGCACACATGGTTGTTGTTTGAGTTACTTGCAGACATTGTTCTACAATTGAAAGAATTTGAAATAAAAAACCATTCATATAACCAATAAATTTGAATTTTAAAACGCATATGTAAACATTCAATCTTATCGAGCATTTTATCCACGAATTAATAACTTGTCCCTTTTAGGCGAGAATAAAATGATTCCAAGATCCTAAAGATCAAGAAATGATTAAGCATGCTTTGGCTTGTCTTAACATTTAATATCTTAAGGTAAGCAATCTAATTGCTAATAGCTCTAACCTACTCTTGGTTTGATAAAATGTCGCATCTAATGCATCCTTGACATCTATCTCTTTTGCCACTACATCTAAGGACTCCTTACTGATATCGTTAAGCTTAACCAAGATCAACTTGTATACCTAGTACACCTTACGTTCCTAGGGAAGTAGTGATGTCTCGCTTTGGCGTAGCCCATCACGTACGCGCATTAGTTCGGTAAGTGTTGTTCTTGGAACGACAAATTTTAAGCTCAATATTAATAGGGACTTAGGGTTTCTATGTTGGTTGATTTAAATGAACTTAACTAATCATCACAACATATTGAAATCCTAAACATGCATCTAGCATTCAAATATATATATATATATATATATATATATATATATATATATATATATATATATATATATATATATATGCATTTGGCAACTAGCATGACCCCTTGAATCTTCAAGTCTTCAAGGGTCTTCAAAGCGCCAAGAATCTAATTACTAGTTACTACGACTAAGATTAATCTAAATATTAAAGTACAAAAATACTTAACGGTACGCAGACCGTATTTAGATTTACAAAAATACGTAACGGAACGCAGTCCGTATTTTCTATCCTAGTCGGATCCCACTAGTTACCATTTTCTCAAAATCCTATTGCATAACAAGCATTCATTCACCCATTCACTATATGTGAATGGCCCATGCATTTTACGACAATAAACAAGTAACAATGCACAACACGCAAAAACTAGTAACTAACTTAGGTGGTTAATCCGATTAACGCGCCTAATTAAAACTAATCAAAGTTGTTTAATATATTATGTAATTTAAGGTGCAATTTGTTCACGTAATTACCTAAGCTCCCACTAAATTCCGCATCCAACTTATCAATCTAATTAATTAAGCCGGTTTAACCCATAATTTGGCAAAATATTTTGCAAGTGCCGGAGCAACCGAGGCCTAGCCTCGTTTAAATTTAACTAATTTAAAATTTAAAAAAGGCAAAATTTTTACAAAATTCATAGCCCAAATTAAGCAAAAAATGACCTACCAAAATTCGTGTGGGCTGCGCACCAAGGCTGCTAGGCAGCCCTTGTGTTGCGTCTAATGCTGGGTGCTAGCATGATGCGCCCAGCGCAGCACGCTACGCTAGCTAGCACCAGCAGCTTGCTGCGCATGCTAGCTTGCATGCTGGCGCCTGCCAGCGAGTGGCAGGCTGGCTGGGGCTTGCTGCCATGCTGCCCAGCAACATGCCCAAGCACTCCACTCTAGCAGCCTAGGCCTACAAGCATTAGGGCACCACACACCTCGCCACACAGCAGCAGCACCTCAAGGCACAACACCCCTGCGCACCATAGGCTGCCACATGCGGGCTGCGTGGGCAGCCCGGCTAGCCTTGGTGGCGCTTCGGTGTTCTTGCCTCGATTTGCGAGCCATGTCTCGGGATTTTAATCCCGTTTAATGTGTGACATAAAATTAATTCTAAATTTAATTTAGAATCAACTAAAGGCAAAATGGAAAAAAACAAGTCTAACTAAATTAAATTCAATTTTAATGGTGCACAAGCCTAAATCATCCAAAATTGCCTTTGAACAATTTAGATCTTTCTTGATGCTTAAAATTGAAAAGGGCTATACCCATAATTAATTTAACCAACATGCAAATTAATAATGATTTTTAACAAAATAGGGAGTTGGAAAAATAAATCAATCATCCAATGAAAATTTTTCCAACTTTTAACTTGTGTAAAATGACAAAGATTACATCTTCCATTATGAAGATTAATCAAAATTCATTCACAAGCATTTGAACTTTAAGGATTTTAATCAACCAAAAATGAATAAATCCAAAGTTATTTCAACATGAAATTTAGAATCGAAGTTCCAACCATTTAAACACTCAAAGATTGGATCTTTAATATACTAGGAACATTAAAATTTCACATTCACAATAAACATTCACACTTTAATGCAATTGATTTGCATGATTGTGAAATAACAAGTTTATGTGAAAAATTGAACATACCAACTTAAGCACACATTATAACTTCATAATCATGCTTAAAAGGTTTTTAAATTGCAGTAGATTAGGGATGCAACAATGCATTTAATCTACCCTTGACATGCTTGCATTAATCAAGGCATAAAGATTTAAAAATTTTGTTGAAAACAAAAAAAAAACCCTTCAAAAAACAAGTTTCTGGTTTGATTTTGGCTTCTGGACAGTCCTATAGTGGGTTGATACTGATTTAGAACGATGATTCTACCCAAAAACACTATTTTTGAGACGAAATCCGAGTTCTTAGGCCAAAATCAGAAAATTACGAGATTAAAACTATTTTAAAAACGTGCTTCTAATCTAACTAGAAAAGCAAAACCATAATTTAAATCTATTTTAAAACACCTTAATTAATAACTAATTGCAATAATTAAAAAGAGCGCGGCTCCGATACCGCTGTAGGGTTTTGTAGAGACCCATTCTACGCGAAAAGGAAACCCCCCAAGACCCGCCCCAATAACTAAAGCAATTAAAGCATGCATAAACATAATTAAACAATAATTAGAGAAAGGGAGAAAGAAGTTATACCCTCGTAGCGTGCTTTGCTCACTAATCGAGCTCTTACTTCGAAAGCTCAAGCCTCACAATCGTGACGGCCTTCAACGACTCGTACCCACGACCTGAACCGGACGGTCTTCGTCTCGAGGGTTAATCGAGACTTGACTAAGTATAAAACTAGAGTTTTATGAACTAAAAGGCTTTCTCAACAATTGGAGATACCTTTTTGAGTTCCACTCAATTTGTTCTCCAAATGCCCCAATCATGGGGTATTTATAGAGAATGGCAACTTGTATCCCCATTCATGATCAATGTGGGATCTTGTACATTTCCTAATAATTTATTTAAATAAAAAATAAATTATAAAACAATGCAATCAACAATCAACAAGTATCATGAGGAGAGGAGAGGTAAGGTGAGGACCATAACCAGGGGGAGGACCATTGCCTTGCTCCCTAAGGGAAGCCTCCAAGATTTGGTCCCCACTCCTCCAAACCGGCAACAAGGACAAGGCAGGCTGGCAGCCTGCCTTGGCTACCAAGGTTGCCAGCTAGCGCCTGGCAATAAGGCTGGGCAGCCAGCCAGCTAGCATACCCTTGTCAGCACGCCCCAGCACATGCGTACTGCTAACGAGCCACACATGTTGTTGGGCGTTGCTTAGCGTAGCGCTGGCCCTAGGCATATGCACGCACAGCCTAGCGTGCTTGCTGTCTAGTGGGTATCGTTAGGCCCAGGCACACGCACGCATCGCCCAGCGAGCTTGCTGGCTAGTGCGTGGTGTTGTGCCATGCTCCCTTATGCATGCGCCTAGCAAGGCACGCATGTTGGGCGCCAGTGCTAGCAAGGCATGTCCTTGCGATAGCACCTGGGCACGATATGCATGCGTGTGCGCCAGTGCTAGCAAGGCCTAGCCTTGCGATAGCAGCTGGGCACTAGCGCCTAGCACGCATGGCATGCTAGGCTTGCGCCTAGCCATGAGATGTGCGTGCTAGCTCGAGCTATCCTAGCGTCCACATGGCTAGGCCAATGTGATACTACGGCTACGCTCGAACTTGTTGCTTGTTGATTTTGCGACGCTCGGTCTCGACGCCCTATGCTCGATATCCGACGTATGTGTTCGTAATACTCTAGTGACTTATCAATCCCTTCGGATTGATTCGTCGGTTCGGATCGGCAGTTCGTTTGGGTTCGACCCAAAGGGTTCAGTCAAGACAAAGCTGTAATACTAATTGTTCATTAATATTACTAATCGGAAGCGGCCTCCATCCAGGCATTCCGATCACTTGATCTCACTGAAGAATTAGCTTCCTGATAACTCTAAACCCTTTATTAGAATAATACACTTGTTGGAAGGAAACCATTCCTTTCACACAGATCATCCGGCCTCATGGTGTCTGCTGCTCTTGACAGATGGCTTGATGGCGCATATGTTACTTGGTTGTCTAACACTTTCGCACCGGAAGGTAATATCCTTGAGAACACAGGGTTTGTTCAACAAGTTTTCGCAGACAGAGCTGCCTGTCCAGATGGACATCTTTGCCGCCTGACCCCTGAAAAGGGGCCGGCTGCTCACACGGTTGTCTGAGGGCCAGAGTGGACGGACATGCAGTCTATCTGACCCCCTCGGTTTGATTGCAAAAACCCCATTGAGGGATTCTGAAAATAGTCTGGGTAGGTCGACGTTGGAGTCGACTCAGACGTTTAAGGTAGGGAGGAGGCACCTAGTCTTTGAATTCGACTGTATGCCGCTCCTATCAGCAGTTGGTACAGACTGCTATGTAGTCATCTTAGTAGTACTCTCCCCACAAACGGCGCCAAATGTTTTGGGTTTTTCTGATGTGTTCTACGGGAGAGTTACAACACCAAGACTGACCTCTAGCTTCATGTACCTGCAAAACAACGGATACCCCCGGGGGTGGGAGCTCCGCCTCCGACGATCAAGTTAGAACGTGTATGAGGAGTAAAGTGCGGAAAGTAAATGGGATCAGGTTCCTCTGAAAGAGAGGAGTGATCAATCCGGCTGTTTGTGACAGCCTCAATATCCGAGCATAAGCTCTCTGATTTGTGAGAATTGAATGAGTATTCAATTCGGGTCCCCTTTAACTGATGTGAATGACCAGTATTTATAGCGGTTTTGAGAGAGGTGTCCCTTAGGTTATTAACCTAGTTTGATGGGCTTCCATCGGTTTACGGATTCTAGAGTATCGGGCTTGAAGCCCATTTTTCCCTTTGAATGACACATGTCGCGGCGGCATTGGTCCACTTGTTAAGGGTATTTGTACCCTAAACTATCACTAATAGAAAAAAAAAATTATATACTCTCTTTGGGACCACAAACCCCAAAATCTAATCAAATCCTACATTTTTTTCTCTCCTCACTACCCCCACCTCTCCCACTTTTTGTTTTCTTACAATATAATAATATATAAGAAAGTCCTTTATACAATAAAAATATGTTTAAAATGGATCCACTTGTAGTTTTCTTAAACTACGTGTCCTTCCCAACGTTCCAAGTAGTATGGGGCGGAGGGAGTAATATAACTATTTTTTAATTTTCATATATATTTAAGTATAAAAATAAGGTCAAACTAATTCACAGCCATGTATGCAAAGTTTGATCGTGTAACAAACTATTTACTCTGTATTTGTCAACTTTGATCATCAATATATATATGTCAGAAAAAAAAATTATTTTTTAACAATCCCAACTTTGAGATATTCGCTTTTAATAATTGCAAGTTGAAATTATTATTTTATAATCCGAACTTTATTATTTTGTAATTCGTTAGTCAAACACTTTATAATCCTAAGGGGCTAAACCTCCTATTATCATATGGTTTTGGGATGAAACATCCTTTGTCTTGTGAAGTGAACTCTTTCTCTTGATTTGCCAATATAGCCCAGACCCGTAATTAACAGATTGAATGATTTCTTTTTAGTTTTTAAAAATCGAGATTGAAGGAGTTTTAAATGAGCTTATAAATGATCACAAACAAGCATATACATAGATGAGCATAAGTGAGCTACTCGCGAGCCCAAATGATTTGAGCACTGAGTTTATTAAGTTGGGCTCACTCTTGAAATTTTTTAGCTCGTTTGTTTATCAACATACGAATTTTGACCGATCGAGTTTGTTCACTAGTTGTTATGAGTGCATTGACTCATCAACATCCCTAATTTCTATTACTACCTCCGTTTTTTTTATGTGCAACTTTGAGGAATATTTGTGAGACATAATATATTCCAAAGTTGCACATAAAAAAAACGGAGGTAGTACGTCTTTACATATTTTGTTTGAACGTAACATTAGATAAGAACATGTCTAAGTCAAATTTGAGTTATTAAACATTTTTTTTATGATTCTTCTTAAAAATGTTTCTTTTGGTGCCAATCATAAGGAGTTTTCAAAATTTTCACTTAAATTCTGTCAGGTTTCACTTAATTGGCTTAGGGTATATTTAGATTATTTATAACGAGTCTGAATTACATGCACTTTCAAAATGTCATCCCAATTTTAATGAATTTATATTCAGGTCTAACTTGATAGAATTTTCGAGTTGAGTAGATTTTCGATAGGATTGAGACCACTAATTCCTATCACATTTTTTCCCTCTCTTTCCTCAATATAATCTTATTTATAAGTCCAATCACGTACATCTACCTCCTCTTTTTCAATCAATATATTAATCTAGCTACATCTACATTTTCCCTCCATTTTCTAGATATAATTTCAAAATCTATATTATCTCTCTTATTCGTTCCTCAATTCAATCTCCATTATTCACCATTATTTACCGTGAAACAAATCAACTTATGAATGTCATGCTCAATATTAGATCTATGGTCACTCTTTTGCAACAATGGTTGAGCTCTTTTTCATCATGATATATGATATTTTAGGTTGATCCTACATTCCTACAATAATTAGGGCATAGTCTATACGAAGTAAAGAACCGCTACTCAGTATTGAAGATTCAACCAATTTTCTATCAACTAAACTTGCTGTGTCTATGTAAGATGTGTTATCATATTATCTTATATTCTTATCCATCTTTGAGACCATAATATTAACTTCAATTTAGTGGCATAGCCCTAGCTATAGTGCCTATAGAATAAAGTTCTCTAAAACCATAGTTGAAAAAATCATAAAATGTCTCTTAAAAGGCAAGTAGTGGACTTAATTTATGTGTTTATTAAATTCTAAGACAATTTATGTGTTTTGCATTACATTAATCTTATATTCTCTCTAGTTTTCATTTCATGAACTCAGCTTCAAACTAATTACTCTGTATCTGTTAGGAGTATTACTTGTTTATTACTTATAGAGCTACTAATCAGCCAGAAGATTGAGCAACTCAACCAATGTTATATTGCAGACGTACAGAAAACATTACAAGTTTAAAAGTTAAAACAGAGTTCATAATACAACGTTATACGATATACCTAATCCTTTTCTCAAGAGAGAGACGACAATGTGGTATAGCTGATGTTGAATCTCAAGAACTATCAACTACGTATCTAGATACAGCACAGACTCACGAGGGTATATGCATAACTGGAACAATATTGCTAATTTACTGTTGTAATATATGTCAAAATTTTAGAAATCAGATTTATTTTCGCTATTCCAAGCTGAGAAAATTGATACTCGGCAACGAGGAATAAATGAATGGAAGAACATCACTGCTTCCTGTAACAATTATACAACAGATGAAGAGGAGGAGCTCCATCTCATGAAAATGATGAGATTAGAAGTTCTTGAGTATATTGTCAGTTGAGACCCCATCTTCTGTCAATATAGAAGTAATTTCCTGCAAAAAGCATGCATTTGTTAATATAAACTTCTGAAAGTTTCCAAAACAGACACCACTAACTAAATCTGGTAAGAAAATAAAATGCAATTTCATGTCTCAACCATCTGCTGCCAAAAAACAACCAAAAAATCTGACACGTAGTAGTTCATCTATTGCAAAATTCTTCAGGTTCAAAAATTTGTGGTTGACAATAGCAAAACAAAGATGTATAATTAATTTCATATTTAGTTCGTGAACTTAACATGATAGACAACAAAACAAGGCTATGTGCAAATTCAGTTTGGATAATACAACCAGATTCTAATGTCCCTAAGAAAAAGGCTCCCTCACTCAAACCCACTGGCAGCACCAAGTGCAACATTTCAGGAACCCCCAAAGATACCCTAAACCAATCCCAGCAGCTGAAGCAGCAGCAACTAATAGAACTGAATATCCTCACCAGCGGTGACAAACTGTCAGCCAACGACTGAATACCGATAATTCTCTTGGACCCTCAAATGCATCAGAGCTAATGATAACACTACTAGTAGTGGGTACAGGAGTGGGTATGGTTGTGGATGTTTGGCCAGGCGCTCTGAAACATGAAAAGTGTCGTTTGAGGATGGAGGTGACAGGTATACAGATGAATTTGGGAGGATGAAGGTGACAGGTATGACAAGGGGTAAAAGATGAGGAAAGATATGGGGATTTGGATGAAGAAAGAGAAAGCATAGTGTTCATTTATTGTGGTTTATTCTCTCCTAAATTGAGTAAATTTTGTGGGGGTTTTGAGGGTTTAGTGAAGAGCAAAAACCCAGAAAAATGGTGGATGGGTTGTTGCAGAGGAGCGGAAATGAAGATGATAATGGAATGGGAGGAGAGAGAAGAAGAGGAAAGGGGGAGAGAAAGGGTTCGTTTTGTGCTGGTTATGGTGGCTGGTGGTGGCAGTGGTAGTTGGGAGAAGGTATTGTTCGTGGTGGTAGTGATGGTTAGGGTTAGGTCATGGTGGCTAAGGGAGGGAAGCTAGAGTGGTGGCACGGGATGGAAGGAGCTTGGCTATGCCGAAGAGGAAGAGATAGATAGGAAGAAATAAAAAATAAAAAAGCATTTAAAAAATAAAAATTAAAATTAACCAGTCCAATAGGTTACTGGTTACAGGGATTATTTTGGGAAGGTGTGTCTTCTATAGTCTAAATTATACTATAATAACCTATAGTTGGGATTTGGAAGAGTGGTTATATTTCAGATTATGGTTGTGAATTTTCCAAAATTATCACATTAAAATCCAACCCCTAACATGCAAGAAGAACCAATTAACAATTTCAATTATTTTTCGATAAACAATTTCAATTATTTCAGTGTTTTATTTCTTGTGGCCTCAGAAGAAGTATATTCTTTGTGTCGTACAGAGATTCGTATGTCTCAGCTCCCCCCACCCCCCTCCTCCCAACCCTACAGTAGACATGAATTACATTACCTAAACTTGGCTGCTAGTGTTGAGCACTAGTACATGACCAAAGAACCAGACCTGGCTACATACAAGTTGAAAGCATCGTTACCTGGTGGGAACACTTTAGGTGAAATAAAAGTTCAAGCAACACAGTTCGAAAGTCCTGTTGGAGGCATTGGGGTAGTTCTATAGTGCTTGCTCATGGTGACAGGTTTCTAACAACTCTATTTCAGCTCTCATATTTTGATCGCATGTGAGCAGAAAGAACCATACTCTATTTCATACAATCAAGTAGGTGCCTACCAATCAAAATATTTCAACCTATCTTAGAATTTTAGTGAGTTTTCATCATCAAACCTAATAGAACATTAATAATTGAATCGAAGGTCATGTACTCATTCATATACAAGTGAAAGCAGTGTTTTTTAAATGGGAGATTCCAGGTGAGATATAAAGTCTGAGCAACAAAGGACGGAAGCCCTGTTAGAGGCATTGGGGTAGTTCTATAGTGCTGTGCAGAAGGTGACAAGATTTTAACAACTCCATTTTGGCTCCCATTTTTTGATCGCATGTGAGCAGAAAGAACCAACCCCAAACTAACTCATACAGTCATACCAAACAAAACATGACATCATATCTTAAATTCTTGGGACGTATCATCATCAAACTTCATTAAGCATCAATAATTGCATTTAATATGTAACCTATTTCTAAATCACCCAAGGAGATGCAAGAGAACAAATTAAAGGGGAAAATGAATTGAGTATTATTAATACATTAAATGAGATAGATGTTCATCATAGGCCCTTTTGTCCAGTTCACTCTCCTTACCCTATTGCAATGGCACCATCATACCCACAACCGGCACACTATAGCTACTAGAGTAAGCAACCACCACCGCTCCTGAACCACAACCTTAATGAATATCAAAAGTTTCAACAACCCAATCCATCCTATAACCAGAAAGCCGCATCTCCACATTCTCAAACAGGCCTAACATCTAGAAAAAACTTTTGAAAGATCTTATATGAGACAGCCACCTTTTTCTAAGATGATGGGTTTGTTTAATGCTTTGAAAGCCAATAACAGCCATAAAGGCTCTGAATCAGGAATATTAGTTGGGGCTGGAGCCAACCTCTAAAAGTTCTAGTGCATCCATCATGGAAGACTTTGCCTCCATGAAAGGATGAGTCCCTTGCCAGAGAAATTTGAGAAATGAGATGAAGAGGGATGATAGTGATGACATTTAAGGTAATGTGGAAACAGCACACTGAAAATGGTTTTAGCAATAAGATTTGGTATTGATAAAGGATGGAGGAGTGGCAGCAGGAGGAGGAAAAAATATACTTTCTTTGTTTTTGTTTAGTAGCAACATTTCTGTTTTTCAAGTTTGCCAATGCATAGCTTCATATTTAAATTATGCATTTGTAAAAATTAGATTTAAATATAATTCCATATGATTATGTTTTTATTGAAGTATAAATCACGAAATGTTATTGAAGTTGAGTATGTAAACGCTGTACCTTGTTGAATTGTTGCAAGTTAAAAAAAAAAAAAAAAAAAAAAAAAAACCCCGAAGGAAGTAATAGGTACCACAAGGGAGGACTTGGAGGTAGGGGTGGCAATTCGGGTTAGCGGGCCGGGTTCGGGTAAGATTTCGGGTTGTGCTTAGAAACTCTCAAAAATAGTGTAAAACTGAATATTATTACAAAATATGAAATTTAGGTCAAATCGGGTTGAATTCGGATTGTTCAGGTTCGGGTCGGGTTTCTCTCAGTAATTTCGGGTCGGGTTCGGGTTATGTTATCCAATCGGGTCAAGGATAATTTCAAGCAAATGGACTTGTTTACGCATTTACATATAAGGATTGTCAGCCCCACTTGGAGGAGTTGGAAAATGGGCTTTACGCATTTACATATAAGGGACTTGTTTTCCTTGATCAATACTTTTTCTTAACAACTCCGTCAAAACCTTAGCACATTTAATAACTCTTATTTAATCCATTGGTATCAAGCAAATGGACCTCCTTACACAAAAACTACAAGTGTTTGAAATAAAAGATTGATTTGGGCACTGATAATTTCAAGCCAAGAACTTCTAGGAACATGTGTATAGGTTGTCTAGTTTCATAATCATGTTATAAAAAATTACATCCTCCATTTTATTTTACATGTAACACTTCTGTTTTTTCACATTTGTCAATGCATAACTTCAACCAATTATATCTTTAATTATGCATTTGTGAAAATTATAAAAAGATTCTAATAAAGTAGACATTGAGACGAAACTAACAAGATCCGATGTGATATATGACTATGTTTTTCTTTAAATGTAAATCACGAACTGTAATTGAAGATGAGTATGTGAAGTGACTATTAAAATGTTAAGTAAAAAAAAACGGAGGAGGTACAAATGTTGAGACAATGTGCATCTTCACAGGCCATCAAAAGCATTGTCTATGGATCTTTTTTTTTCTTTTTTTTTTAAATTTTTATGATAAAGGGTTGAAATTTTCAAAATACTTTATATGATAGCTTTATCTAGAAAGCTAGTCCAAGACACTCTTTTTACCATTTTGACGTATAGGCCGAATTTTTTGGGACGAATGTCAGATCCTCTGATTCCTACTCAGACTGAACACCTTAATCTGAGTCTAAGCAACATATATAAAACAAGATCCATACCTGTCAGCCTATGTTCCACAAGATAACATTAAGCTTAAGCCAAAAAAGAGCATAATGTGAGTAGATTCAAGGCTTGCCTTAGAGAACACCACAAAAATATATTTTGCTTACATATGGCTGAGAAGTTTCTTATTTTCCTAATTGGTTTTGTGTCTTATAGGAGGACCTTAATATAATGTTTCCCTTAGTTGTCTGACTTGTGTGTTGACTGCCAAGATAAAAAATTATGAAAAATATTGAGTTGTGGGAACTTCGATCTCTGTCATAAGGATATAAGATGAAGTTAAAGACGTACTCTAAATCAGTAACTCTTACTTCTAGAATGCTTTTCTACATCTTGATTGTGATTTCTTCCCTACGTTATTCAATTTACCAACATTCAATGAAGATATCAGGGACCTTCAATTTCATGACGCATGGATATGGTAAGGGTGACGAAGATGAGTCATCTACGTCTGTTCAGTACTCAATTCTTCTTATTCTAAATTAGCAAAACAAAGGTTGCTGAGAATTCAAATTAGAGAGGTAGTCTAATCTTCACCTCTTACTACAATTATTTGTAGGAACAAAGTCCATCCAAAGATTGAGTTTTCACCTGGAGTCCTGGACTACTTTCTCTTATTAGTACAAATACCACAAACTATGTTTATATGCAGACTAAATTCCTTCATTTGTGTACTTATTCTACTCCAATACCCTTATTTTCGAACACAAACAAACTAGAAGAAAAGCTGATGCTGATGGATCATTGGAACTCTTGATAATCTATGAAGCAATAAAAAAAATTCTAGAACTAAACAAATACCATATTACATCAGCTGCATCCTTTAACTGACCATTAAAACAATTATGGTATGACAATATTATCTTTAAAAATGACAGCTTAGCAAAATATTGTGCCACAAATAGCAGTACTCATTAAGAAGAAAATAAGAAAAACATTGCAAATCAAACCATTAAAGATAAATTACCTCTGTCATCTGTTTCTGCCCACATAGTACAACACCAGTAGAGTTTGGGTTTGAAATGTTTTTGGATCTACAAAAGGCAGCCTGTTTAATTGCCCAAAAACAAGTGTTAATATATGATTACCCCATCCAATGTACTTGGAAATAAAATTTGCCACACCTATCAACAAAAATTCTATAGTACCTGCACATAGCCAGCTTCACCAGTCCATTTCTCATCCGGTTGTGACAATACTGGAACTATCTTAACACCAGAAGATTCCCAATCTTTGAATCTATCCTGTATCATGAAGATAAGACATAAGAAAAAGAGCTGAAAAGAGAGAGATTTTCTGTAATTTATTCTATTTCATATTTTCATAGAACAACAAAGTAGTTTCGTGAACCACCTGATAGGCCATCCTTTGCAAATTTCTAGCTCCATAATAAAGCCTCACATCTGACCTCTTGTCAGCACTGAAGCCAGATTCAATAAGAGATCGGATTGGACTGCAAATTGTCAAGAGGAAAATTGCAAGTCAGATAGCAGGTATAGTAACATAGTCATGAAGGAATACAGCATTAGCTCCTTAAAAACAGACAAGGAAGATTCACAAAAACCAAAAAAGGCAAGCCACAATGCACAAATACCATCATATGAAACCCAAAGACATCAAGCCAAACTGCAGTGCTAAAGGACTTGTTAATCGTAATACCAATTTCAATTAAACAATATAGTAAGATACAAATCCGATTCCATTTTATTAACTCAAAACTAGGCAAGGAACTAAGCCCCCCAATAATCAATTCAACCAAAAAATTCCAATTGCCCAAAGCCTGACACTATGGTTGGATAACATTAGTGAAGGGAAAGGGAGGTGAAGGAAAAAGAGGGAAGGGGGTAGATGGAACTTCCATTTTCCTTTCAAATCTCCCCAACAACGGAGGGATTTGGTTTATTTAAACGGGAAGGAAATTGGATCCTTCCAATTCCCTCCTTGCATAAGGTATCCAAACAAAGGATGATGCATCCTTCCTTTTCTATTCTCTTCATTTCCCTCTATTTCTCTCTATCCAAACATACTGTGAGTAAAGAACAAAGCTTGATATCAAATTCGAAGACTATCAAGAGAATCACCAAATCCACAAATAAGAATCCAACAGTAGCTATATTCTGTATATATTATACTCTCTTGTATTCTAAAAGCTTTGGAAGTAAACTCTTTTATGGCATATACAGCAAAAAAAAATAAACCTAGCATTCCCTATTAACATTCACTGAAGTTGAATGATCATTGAGCTGGTATACAAATGCACAATAACATTCTGGGAAAATGTCAAGTTATTTAATTGGCAAAATTACATATAGTTCTACTTCAAGTCACATCACATAGAACAATTGAAAATTGGTAGAATCTGATAACAAAAAGAAGAAAACCTGATTCCAGATCCAGTGGCGAAGATAAGAAGAGTGGGAAACTCCTCGGGAGGCGAAAGGCGATCGACATCAAAGCCATTCCCCATGACAGCGGTCAATTCAACAACATCCCCTTTATTCAACCCACACAAAAGCTCAGCGGTAGAGCCTGCGACTTTCTTAACAAGAAACTGAAACTCGCCGCGCTCAGCGACAAGCAGCGGAGGAGAGGCGATAGCGAGGAAAGAAGGCTTAGGAGAGTCAGGGACTTTGAGCTGCAAGTATTGGCCAGGGCGAGTGTAGGAGGCGGCGATGTGAGGGGCGTCGGAGACGTTGATGGAGATGTGGAAGAGTGATTCGGCGGCGGGTTCGATGAGAGAGATGGGGGTGGGTGTCCAGAGAGTGGTGTCTTGGCGGACGGCGGAGGCGGCGAGGGAGAGGAGTCGGCGGCGGTGGTGGCGGAGAGGGGGGGTTAGGTGGCGGAGGAGAGACATGGAAGGGGTGGAGTGGAGGTGGGCATGAGGGTGGTGGAGAGGTGAAAGGTGGGGTAAAGAGGAGAGAGAAATGGACATGTTTGTTTTGGGGGGTTTATATGAGGTTTGGTTAGGTGGAAGAAGGGAGAAAGATGTAGTAGAGATGCCGCCGGTGAGGGTGGTCAAAGATGGAGGTGGTGTAATTTTGTAATGGAGTTTGGAGTTGTGGTGTGAATTGTGATGGGAGGTTTGTAATCACTTATCCAAATCAATTGGAGCCCCATGATCCATGCTTCTCCTATACCCACCAAAATGTTCAATGTTTATATTAGTATTTTCGACAAATTAATTTTTATTTCTTTTTGTGGAATATAATAAAGCTTGGTTTAGGAAAAATAAATTCTAACGAGTGAGTTTCAGGTAAGTAAAACACACTCGAATTGGTCTTATTCGATAAGAGCATTAACAGTGGTTAGATACAACTTATGTCCCTTTATTTGACATGTCATATCTTAGCTTTAAGCTTCCAAAGCTAATTACTTCCTCGATGGAAAGATACAATATTTTCTAACTTTGGGCACAAACTTACTAGACAGCATCCCAACCGGTTTGCTTGCAAATTGACTACTTACGTTTCACATGCTGACAATTTCACGACAAGTCCCATTTGAGTTGACCTTCCTATATAGGTGATCATATATATTGATGAATGTTTAGGTGTAGGTTAGTGTCATTGCATGTTCATCCTTTATTGTAATTGTTTATGATGTTTGTTGCACATGTGGGAAATTTGGCCGAATCAACCCTCAAACACCTTACAGACGATTTAACACACATTTTCGACAACTAAAATTAACCATACTACTGGACACTGCCCTCATATTACTCATAAGAGCCATAACAACTAGCAATTGCTTCCCTCGCTTCCTGACCTTTGACAGCTTGAACTCACAGGAGTCACAGCAGCAAATTACTCTTGTACTTGCTCCTTTGTTTTAAGATTAATTCACTCAACCATTTCATATCCACCTAATTGAGTGCGAAATGAACAAGTCAATTGTAACATATCCACCTAATTGAGTGCGAAAAGACCTAGTCAATTGTAACATATCCTACCAGTAGATTAAGATAATAATAGGCATGGCTACACAACTTCTGAATATCTTAACCAACATCACACCATCCAACACCCGTGTCCCAACACACATTGAAACCACCTTTGGATCTGTGATCTTTAATGGTGTAAATCTAAAATACCTGTTTGCTTAGCTGCAAGAAGAGCTTATTAATATATACATTTTCACCTGGAAAAACAGGCAGGCTATATGAAAATGTAATTAGACCATTTAAAATCTGGACTAAACAAAAAGAACAAAAATATACATTGTGTCCATATGTTGTCTCCTGCTCCCGTTATTCAATGACAGGGAGCCGAGGGGGGTTGGGATTGTACTAGCAGGCTAACCCTCTCTGCTCCGTTAAAATGGAGCGTCATCATCACACTTGTGCAACAAAGATAAATAAGACAAAATGGAAAAACCCTTGTTCATATGTTTGGCTTCCCAAAAAAATCCTTCTCAACTCCGGGAGCTGGTAAAGCCAATGTCAACTAAAAATTATTTTCGCAATTATCAAGGCAAAGAGCCAAAGGAAAAAAAAGTCAAAAAACAAATATCTCAGATTTCCTTAAGCTGCAGATTCCTTGGCAATCTTCTCAGCCTTGGCAATGACCTCCTCGATTCCTCCAACCATGTAGAAAGATTGCTCGGAAAGGTCATCATATTTACCATCCAAGACACCCTGCAAATTTTATGCCACAACCAACATTATACAAACTGAAATAAATATAAGAAATCGAGCAAATAACAGATTGCATGATCACATATCAATAAAAGGAACAAGTGCAACCTGTCTATAACCAATCAACCAAAAGCAAAACTAGACTAGAGAAGCAGTAAACTCATAAATCTACACATTTGACCAGCATGAGAAAAATCAATTACCTGGAAACTCTGGATGCTCTCCTTCAACTCAACGTACTTTCCGGGAGCACCCGTGAAAACTTCAGCAACATGGAAGGGCTGACTCAAGAATCTCTGGATCTTACGGGCACGAGCGACAGTCAATTTATCATCTTCACTTAGCTCATCCATACCCAAAATGGCAATGATATCCTGAAGATTCTTGTAGTTCTGAAGAACCTTCTGTACACCACGAGCAGTGTTGTAATGCTCTTCTCCCAAAATGTGAGGTGAAAGCATACGGGATGTAGAGTCAAGAGGGTCCACAGCAGGGTAGATACCAAGCTCAGAGATCTGGTCAAAAAGTGGGGAGTTAGAAAATAAATTAGATGCACTTACATAAAAGCATTTGATCATCCCTCAAGTTACCTGTCGGGACAACACAGTTGTGGCATCCAAGTGAGCAAAAGTTGTAGCAGGAGCAGGATCTGTCAAATCATCAGCAGGCACATAGATAGCCTGGACAGAAGTAATAGAACCCTTCTTGGTAGTTGTAATACGTTCCTGAAGACCTCCAAGATCGGTAGCCAAGGTAGGTTGGTAACCGACAGCAGAGGGAATACGTCCAAGTAAAGCAGACACCTCTGAGTTAGCCTGAAATCAATCAAAAAACAAAAATTCATAAATTAAGCAACAACAAATTTTTATAATAACGGGTAAAGAAACAAGTTATTTAACAAGAATTCGTACTTGGGTGAAACGGAAAATGTTGTCAATAAAGAGTAGCACATCTTGTCCCTCAGCATCACGGAAATGCTCTGCAACAGTTAGTCCAGTAAGACCAACACGGGCACGAGCACCTGGGGGCTCATTCATTTGTCCGTAGACAAGTGCACATTTGCTGTCAGCCTACAACAGAATGATAAGCTAAAGGATGAGCCAATGTAAAATAGACACATAAATGAAACATCTGTTACAATGCAAAAACGTGACAGACCTGCTTTTCACCTAGCTTAATGACACCACTCTCAATCATTTCTCTGTACAAATCGTTACCCTCACGAGTACGCTCACCAACTCCGGCAAACACGGAGAAACCACCTGATCATGACAACCAACATCATAAACCTACTGAAACAAAGCTATTAAATTCTATGGAGCAAAGGTCCCATTGCAAACATACCATGAGCTTTGGCAACATTGTTGATAAGTTCCATAATAAGCACAGTTTTCCCGACACCAGCACCTCCGAACAGTCCAATCTTTCCTCCCCTTTGGTAGGGAGCTAGAAGATCAACGACCTTGAAAAGGCAAAAACCAGGCAAAGCGATATATACAAGTTTCTCAAACAAAGCACCATAACGTCACAACAGTTCAAAACAGGAGATGGGAGTTATAGTGTTAAATGCACCTTAATTCCAGTAACAAGAATCTGCTGCTCAGTTGCTTGTTCAACAAAGGCAGGTGCTTCTCTGTGAATGGGGAGATAGTGGTCGGTTGCTGCCAATGTCACCACAAATGTCAGCATAGTAACACCACATTCTTAAGACTAATCAAATCTTCATGATAATTAGTAAATGATAAGAGTAATCAGCTACTTACTCAGCTCTCCCCTATGATCAATTGGTTCTCCAATAACATTCATAATACGACCAAGGGTAGCTCTTCCAACAGGAATCTACAAATATAAAATACATTTTTCATGATGAGAACAATTTTCATTGAAATTAACAAGCCCAATACAAGACTTATTGAACCCAAACCATTGAATAACTTGCGGACGAAATAAAGACCTCATATTTGAAAATCAAATGACCCTAACAAACACTTTTTAACATCACACAACAACATGCCTCAATCCATATAACAAATACAAAGATTTTCCCTTTCAATACAAACTAGCTTTGGTCAACATTCAGAGATCGCATACACATTACGCCAATTGACAAATGTATAGCATAAAACCCATTTCATCGATAAAGCCCGAACCAAAAGCAATAACTCAAATGTGTAATCATTCACAACAATCAAATGAGCAATCTCTAATACGGAAAAACTAAACTAAGTAATAATCTAACTACTCACAACAATCGAATGAACAATCTCTAATAAATCAAACACCACAACAAATCCAGATCCAACGATCCAAACCCAGATCTAAAATTCAAAATGCAAATCAACAAAACCCTAAAAAATCTGAAATTAATTAAAAACAAAAACCCCACATTTCCAAATCACCAATCCCAAAACAAAAACTTTGACCAAATAAAAAAAAAAAGAGATCTTACAGTAATGGGAGATCCAGTATTCAAAACGGGTTGACCACGAACAAGACCTTCAGTACCATCCATAGCAATAGTCCTAACCATACTCTCACCCAAATGCTGAGCAACCTCAAGCACCAATCGAGTCTGATTATCTTGAACCTCAAGAGCAGTCAAGATCGGGGGCAAACCCTCCTCAAACCTAACATCAACAACAGCACCGATCACCTGACAGACCTTTCCAATAGACCCTTTACCGGTAAACTCATCGGTGATCTTACCAGCGCCGGCACCACCGGATTTAGCAGGGGTCGAGGGCTGCGCAGCAGCAGCTGAGGATGTCGCATAATCGGCGACGCGGTTGAGGAGGTAGCCGCGGGAGGAAGCGCGGTGAGCGGGGGAGGGTTTGGGGGAGGAGAGAGAAGGGCGGGAGGATCGGCGGAGGTTGCGAGCGACAGAGTGCATGAGCCTTCGCGTCGCCATTGGAGAGGAGGAGAGAGAAAGAGGAGAGAAAAAATGGGGGAAATTTGGGACTAGGGTTTGAGAAGGTGACTGAGTGTGTGGTCTATATAGGGTCGAATGAACAAGTTTTGATGGTGTTGAGTTAAACGGTGTCGTTTTCCAGAAAGGGAGGAGTTTTCTCTTTGTTGGTGTGAGATTGTTTTACTAATTCACTTCTACTACGTGCGAAGATTTTGGAGGTGGTCATTATTTTTGAATTTTTTCATTGATCCGATTTTTCTTATTTTTTAATTTTTGTGTGTTTTTTAAAGGGGTACCTTTTTCTTAAAGGGGAGGGGTTAACTTTTTTTATTTTTTTTCTTCAAATTTGTCATTTGATTGTGACTAGTCACACCACGTGGTCACTTATTAAATGTTACTATACTAACAACGAAATTATAAATGATCATTCTTTCATTTTCCCTTAATTCAATTAGCCTTTCTCTCCATAGCTATTTGTTGCTCAGTCGCCTGTCCCGACCGCAACCATCCACCACAATGCCACCCACCTCCTAGTCTCCTACCCACCATAATCATGCCTCGCTAAAGGAAGTCCCCGCCGCCACCACCATTATTCAAAAGTCGTCGCGACCATGCTAGTAGGGGAAAACCTTTGTTTTATTAATAACTTTTTGCTTTAGTGGCGTTTGTCGGAGACGCATATGTCATGGTATAAATGTTTGTAGGATACGTGCTTGTAATGGTATGGATGCTTCCAATAGACACACATATCATGGTGAGATGCCTATACCATGGTGGAGACACATGGAGATTAGTAGACGCCTATACCATGGTAGGGGCGCTTATGTTAGATGTCTCTAGGCGTCTGCATAAGACATCTCTCCACCATGGTATAGACGTCTTACACAGACGTTCATAATTTTTTTCGGCAACTATTTCAACTAACCTTCAGCAATTCTTCTCCCTCTTCAAAAGCTTTCGAGATATATGCATCTCGTTGTCGCATTCATTACAATCGAAATATATATGGTGGTGATGTACAATTGTGATAGTGTAGGTGGTGGCTATTGTGATGGTGGTAGCAAACATGGCCGGTGGTAGTCGATGTGATGATGTGAGGTGGTCTAATTTGGGGGGTTGAAGGTAGTCAATCCATAGATAAGGAAGTAATAACAATTTAATAAGGGTAGGATGGTCATTAACATTGTCATTGTGAGTAGTGTTTTGTCGTCAAATACAAATTCAGAAAACGGAGTAATTAACCCCGCCCCAAAACACTAACAGAGTAACTCATTTATTATACTTAGTGAGTAACTTTTTAAATAACAAAGTGACTCCTACAATATTGATAGAGTAACCCTTATATTACTAATTACGTAACCCTAGTAATACTAATTAAGTAAACCTTAATTATAACCCTAAAATAGTAGTAACCCCATGGTGGCTAGTCACACAGTAACACCCCGACCCTAATTCAAGGTGGGAAAACTTCCCAAGAGGTCACCCATCCTAATACTACTTCCAGCCAAGCACGCTTAATTGAAAAGTATGTTAGAATATAAGCTTCCTAAAAGAAAGATATGCATCTTGTTGGTATAAGTAGTATATTAAGTTCATTTTAAGCAATCATGAGGGGTATTACACACACGATATGACCAGCAACATTTAATAGCTAGTGGTTAGATAGCTTTAAAAAAAGGATGATGTCATAAATATTGATCTGATGAAGTCATTATTGTTGTTTTTTAGTTATAATTGATAATACTTGCAGCACTTCCTAAGACGGATATATCGATCACAACAATTGCAATACTTTTTAAGAAAAATGTCAAAAATATTACAACCATTGGCGGTTGTTTTAAACAAAGACAACCTTAATTAATCTTAAATATTACAAATTTTGGGGGTCTCAATTTTCAAAAAAACTTGTAACTTCCTTAACAATTTGTCCATAACAAATATCGTCATATGGTTGGTCTAAATTATTAAATTTTGATTTTTTTAAGATAAACAATTTTTTATTTAAAAAAAGAAAAAAAAAAAACTCTGGTTAACACCCCATGCCCAACCTCCTTTCTCGGCGGCCCCCCTTCCCCGTCGAAAACCACATATCCAAACCCCTCCCCCAATTAATTAACGCCACGACACAACCCAGAACTGTAATACCCCGTATTTTATACGTATTTTAACTTAAATAAGTATTTCTTAAAGTATTTAAGTAATTCGAAATGAATTATTTATAGTGTTTCATTAATTTTACAAGAATTATTTTAATAAAAAGTTTATTTTTAATTATTTAACAATCTTAAAAATATTTTATTTCATGATTTGGAAACTTTGGGGCATATTATTTTATAAAAGGAAATTTTAAAGTCAACAAGTTTTTAAAGAAAGTCAAAATACTAGTTTGACTAGGAAATGGATCATTAAGGGTAGTAAAGGAATTTTAAGTAGGAGGGTTATTGAGAGGGGATATAAATACCATCATATGAGCAACAATCAAACTTTGCCCAAAGGTAAACTCTCTCTCCTCTTATTTTCTTTTTCCCTTAATTTTTTCCCTTCTCCTTTATTTTATTGTTATTTGTTTCAATCACCACCACACGCACCACGGTGGCCGGCTGCGGCCACCACCACAGTCGGCAGAAGTAACAGCCGTGGGAGGTGGTGCCAACCACCTTCCCTTCTCCCCTTGTGTGCGTGTGTTTTGTAAAAAAAAAATCTCTTTCTTGCTTTAATCTTAAATCTACCCTTAATCTAATTATTATTTTTGGGTTTTGTGATGATTTTATGATGTTTGATGATAAGTGTGATGTATATAAATTTTCAGATTTGGTTTTGAATTAAAAATCCCCAAAATGAAAACTCTAGGTTTCTAAATTAATGTGTATTTATGGAAATTGATTGTAAGTGATTGAAACTATTAAATTAGATGTTTTTAAACATAATTACAACAATTTTACATGGTTTAATAAAGTTGGAATTTTTATATATAAGCTATAATTATGTTTCTTGGAACGATTTTTAATTACCCATTAATTGGGAATAAAAGTAAGAGTTTTAAATAAGATTTCAACTTATTTTAGAAGGTTTATAAGTGATTTAAAGAGTGTATATATTGCTGAAAATTTGTGTGGAATAGGAATTAATGCCTCTTTGTAATTTTGGTTTGTAGGAGGTTTCCAAGTGAGTGATTTTATTTAGTCGTGGCGATTTTGAGATCATATTCAAGGTACGTTCGCGTACTTGGTAATTATTTGAATATGTATAAGCATGCTAGGTAGGCTTTGATAAATTAATTTCCAAGTAGTATCATGATAAGTGTTGATTGAAATTTGTTGATTGGATTGATGTTGATGATTGATTTGTGATGTATGAATTATTTATAATGAATTGGTGATTGGAATTAATTATGTTGGCATGTTGATTATGAACCACACTTTTATTATTGGCATGATTGAGAGCATGTTTAATTAAACTAAATGTTTAATTTGGTTTGAAATATGAAAATGAAATTTCATTATGGTTCATATAATTTTTATTGATGCTTTAAGCATGGGAATTGAGTTATCAAGTGTCTTAGTACACAGGAATGAATTATATTGCGGTGCATATGTGCACTTAAGGTGTTTTTAACAGTGAGGGGTAGGATTTGCGGCGTATTATGCGTTTAAAGTGTCTTTGACACCGAGGTAGATTAAAAAGGGTTCAACTATTAAAAGTTATGTGGTCACTAATTATTCAAGAATTTAAATTGGTATGTTTGATTGCTTGAATGAATTATAATGTTTGATTATGTTATGTTTTGAGAGTCATCACCAAGTCTAATAATATGTAAATAACATAAAGTGAAAGAGGTTACGCACCAAAACTCTTGGAACGTATATACCCTGAGTATGAACATATGGAGGGAGTTATGTGACTTTATATTTGACCATAACTTCTACTGGGAGTACAAGATGCTGTATATTCCTTTTTATTATGCGCAGGAATTCTGCCACTTACGAGTGGTTTCTTTTATACTGGCATGGTTAGCTCCCGTGTTAGTACCCCTTTATTGGGGCAGGTTAGGGGGAAACCCACTTGATGCGTAATCATATTAAATGGACATTAGTATTTGTCTAGTTAAGTGTTGAATGTCTTGTATGCTTGTAAACAGGTGCAACACGGCAAGGTGTGTGATGATAGGATGAAAGCATGTTAGTTTGTTTTTGTTACACTTATGTACTAGCATTGCTGATTATGTGTTTGTATGTTTGTTTGGCCTTGTCTTTACCTTGCCCCTACAACGATCCATTTCTAATGGTGAGTAGTGGGGACAAGTAGAGAGAAACTTTTCAGGTGATGAGGCATTTTCATGATGGACATGAGTGAAGAGCGAATCATGCTTAGTTTCCATAGGAATATGATGTGTTTTATTTGCTTTGAATATTATTTATTTATTATGCTCATGAGACTAACATAATTATTTTTATTATTGTTTGGTTTTTAAGGGCCTACAATGGTTCCAAGTTGTAGGTTGACTTTGTTTGACTTTACTTTTGTCTAGTTTGACTTTTAAAGTTGATTTGTTTTGAATGGTTTTAAAAGATAGTCTTCCGCTGTGTGCTTTGATATTTGCCTTAGCCGTTTTCACGGTGGCGGTAATGTCTTAGATTTTCCTATTTCGTATTTTAAAAAGGGCAAAACAGGTTTTTAAAGAAAAGGAATTTCTAGGGCGTTACAAAGTGGTATCTGGGAGCTTTGGTTGAGATTTTTAATACCAATAAAGCCAAAAACGTGTTTTTAAGTGTTTTGTTTTAAACTTGGCCAAGTGCTTATTTAATTATGTATTTTAAAAGAGGGTTATTTTCACTTATTTTAATTTTTGGAAACCGAAAAATTAATTTTTTTTTATTTTTTTTTATTTTGAAAAATCTGAAGAAAAAAAAATTAATTAGGACATCCGAATTTTTTTTATTTTGGGTGTCCGAATTTTTTTATAATTGGCCGAATATTTTGTTCTTTTTTGGGGCTAATATTTGAAAATTAATTCTAAAAGAAGAGTCAGAAATATTTTTAGTTTGTTCATTTTGCAGGAAAGCAAGGATTGAGGTAAGTATTATGTGTTAAAAGCTTTTAAAGCATGTTGGTGAGCTTGGGTAGGAAATAATTTGGGCATATAAGTTAGAAATAATTATGTTCTTGTATGCATTAAATTTTAGGTTGTGATGTTTGATTATGTGGATTGATTAATTGAAAGCATGTGATTATATGATTAAGAATAAGTGAAATTGTTTGATTGAACATTGAACCTAATTCATGCAAGAACTGTATTATTTTATTTTCTTTGGGAAGGGAATTCTTTTCTAAGCCTTTTCCTTTACAGGAAGTCAATTCTTCCTAGTAAACATTCCCAAACTGGTACTCTAATTAAGAAAGACTATGAACATCCGTTTGACTATGTCAAGAAAATCCAATTCTATTGTTCCCACATGAGCGATGTCTTAGGAGACAGGCATTATGACCTCCCTGATCGTGTTTCTGCTAGGATTATTCACTGTCTTCCTGATGAACCCCCATATCTTGCTGTCAAAACAAATTTTCTGATTTCTATTTACCATGGGACATCCCAAACTACTCTAAATACAAAAATTTCTATGGACAGCGTTAACCTGACTACAGATACTTGGTTTCTTACCTTGTTAAAGTTGAGAAAGATTATGGCCAGCACTTACACATTCTATATCCCAATTACTGTTAGGTTTCGTAGTGACCCACACTACGCGGAATGAAACCCGCCAAGACTCGCCCCCATAATAAATGCAATTAACAAGCAAAACATAATTTAAAGCATAAGAAAGGATAAAAGATTATATCTTTGATGCGTGCTTCACTCGCAAATCGAGCTCTTACTTTGAAAGCTCGAGCGTCACAAGTGTGAACGCCTCCAATGGCTCGTACCCACGAACCCGACCCAAACGATCCAAGTCCCGAAGGTTAGTCGGGACCCGACCAATAAAAACTTGGAGTTTTACGAACTTAGAGGTTTTCTCACCTAATGGGAGATGCCTCATTGAGTTCTACTCAAGTGTATTCCCATATGCCCAACACTTGGGTATTGATAAGGGAATGCTACTTGATTTCCCATTCTCCCACTAATGTGGGAGAATTCGCATTTTCCTACTAATTTATTTTAATAAAAAATAAATTAATAAACAATGCAATCAATGAGTTACAAGTGGCACATGGAGAGGAGAGGGTAGGAGAGGACCATTCCAAAAAGGGGGGACCATGGCCTTGGTGCCCAAGGCAATGCTCACAACTCTTGGTCCCCAGCGTGCTCAAACCGGTTCTTCCATGTGGCTGCTAGGGATAGCTGGCTGCCAGCAAGCCTTGGCTGCCAAGGCAGCCTTGCTGGCGCCTAGCGCCTAGGCGTGCTAGCAAGCCATCCAGTACTTACACGCGCACAACCAGTAAGCTACGCACACCATGCGAGCTGCTGCTGTGCCATGCCTTGTGCTGGGTGCTGCCTAGCAAGGCTGCTAGTCCACGCCAATGCTATCCTCGAAATATGCCTAGCCCAGCTCTCGCATGCACAGTACGCATTGCTAGCAAGGCCCAGCCCTGCGATGCTGCGTGCTTGCGAGAGGCTGGCTACTGGTCGCGCGCCGTTGCCTAGCATCATGCAAGGCTGCCAGTGCCTAGCACCACGCATAGCCTTGCATCCTAAGCACGCTGCCATGCGATGCTCGATGCGTGGCTGCGATGGCTTGGCGTTGCTATTCCCAAGCGTGCTAGCAAGGCTGCCATCGCCCAGCACCACGCATAGCATAGCATGCTGCTATGCGATGGTGCGTGGCTGCGATGGCTAGACTAGTGGTGCCAGCCCACGCCTTGCACCAGCGCGAAGCATGCATAAGCCTAGCACGCCTAGCATGCTAGGCTTGCGATGGGTCTTGCCTAGCCTAGCACTCAAATGGCTAGGCCAATGCGAGGCTACGGCTAGTCTTGTACTTGTAACTCGATTGATTTTGCGTCTCGTCGAATTCTAAATTCGACTCGACTTGCGACGCTCGATCTCGATGCTCTAAGCTCGATATCCGACATCCTTGTTCGTAAAACTCCGACGACTCATCAAAATTCTTCGGATTGATTCGTCGTCTCGGATCGGTTGTTCGATAGGGTTCGACCCGAAGGGTTCAGTCAAGATTAAGCTGTAATATTAATTGTACATTAATATTACTGATCGGAAGCGGCCTCCACCTAGACATTCCAATCACTTGACCTTACTGAAGAATTAGCTTTCCGATAATTCTGAACCCTCTATCGGAATAATACACTTGTTGGAAGGACACCATTCCTTTCAATTACTACTATGAAAATCCGGTAGGGAAAAAATTCCCTTCCACTAGTCATCAATCAGGAAGTTCTTCTCCCACTCAGGGTAATCAAGCAGGGACAGGTGGAGGGTAGGAAGAAGGAGAGATAATGGATGAGAGTAACCATACTATTGATAGTTCCATTATGGAGATTCCAAATCCAAATCCACCTCCAACTCCAATTATAATCGATATTTCATCTGATGATGAGGAAGATGAAGAGTTTGTCTAAGTAGAGCAAGAACCAGAGTCGCCTAAACCAATGGAGGAAGAAGATGACCTTGAATTCGATCCTAGAAGCTACAAACAATCTACCGACAAGAAGGATAATGTTCGAAAGGCCTAGATTTTTGTAGTTTCATTTCTTTTAGGGTTGTTGGATTCGCTTTCGCATTTTAATTATTTCAGTTTCATTAAAGCAATAAGTGGCATGTCCACAGTAAGTCAGAAAACTTATGTAGTTGCATAAGTTATTTAAACTCATTTTATTTCAGTATTCCATTCATTTCCTTACTCCACAACAAAACTTCATTTATTTCCTTGTCAATTAATTCATTTTATTGACAAATCATTCATTTTGTTCCCAAATGATTCATTTCGTATCACTACCCCAATAAGCCATTTCTTACTAAAAAAAAAAAACAAATATTCCAAAGATTTAATTCTAAACTCTGGGAATCCATGGGAATTATTTTTATTTATTAATGTGATGCTTTTATTTAATGTGTGGTTGGTTAGCAATCAATATTTGGTTGACAAAGCTACAAATTTTGGGAATTTTAATTTATGTAAATCCCAATTTGTTAGCTTAAATTTTAATGTGTATATGTCAAGGGTATGAGTTAGTTAGATGGGTGTCTAACTTGAGAGCTAGCCAAGACTGTATTTTATACAGGCCCCTTGTTTTAATTCAGGCAAAGAAAGATGGCAGGAGGGGGTGGTAACAACAATGATGGAGGAGAGCTAAGTGAAGTTGTGAGGCAGTTGGCAGTTGTTGCCCAACAGTTGGCAAGGAACTTAACCAATAATGTAGATGCTCAAGGAGAGCTATTTAAAAAGGTGACGTAGAGTAAGCCACCAACCTATCAAGGAGAGCCTGATCCAACTATACTAAAAAACTAGTTGAGGGAGTTTGAGAAACTGTTTGGGGCAGTATGGTGTTCAGAGAACTCAAATGTAGGTTGTGCTACCTATTACCTTAGGGGTGAAGTTGACCTTTGGTGGTAGCAAAATGAAGCTACCATTAGGGCATTACCTGGATTTGACTGGACTATGTTTCAGAAGATGGTTAGGGACAAGTTTTACCCTAGCTTCTTACAGAAACAAAAAGTTGAGGAATTTGCAATGGGGAATATGCCGGTCACTGAATACTACACCAAGTTTATTAAGCTGTCACGATTTGCTAAGGAGTCTGTTCCTATGCAAAAGTTTAAGGCTAGGAAGTTTGGGAATGGATTGGTTGAGTTAGTACAACGCAGAGATTAGTTGTCGATCACAAAAAGTAAAAATGAGTACCACTGATAATGAGTTGGTGACATACTGGATGCATGGTGAAACCAAGTGCCCAAGGATCATATTTGTGTTAAAATTGACAAAGTATATTAAGAAGGGGCATCCAGTGTATTTGTGTAATGTGAGGAATATGGAACATGAAGAGACATCTAAGCCTGAGGATATAGAAGTAGTAAATGAGTTTCTGGATGAGTTTCTAGAAGAGATTCCTGGAATGCATGCCACCCAAAAGGGAAATTGATTTCACAATAGAGCTAGTTCTAGGAACAACACCATTTTCCAAGGCACCATATCGAATGACACCTGCAGAGATGAGTGAGTTAAAGGAGCAATTGCAGGATTTATTAGAAAAGGGTTATATAAGACCAAGTGCATCACCTTGGGGAGCACCAGTGTTATTTGTGAAGAAGAAAGATGGGAGTATGAGGTTATGTATTGACTATAGGGAGTTAAATAAGGTCACCATAAAGAACAATTACCCATTACCAAGGATTGATAACCTATTTGACCAGTAAAGAGGCGCAACTGTGTTTTCTAAGATTGATTTAAGGTATAGATACCATCAACTTAGGATTGCAAATGAAGATATTCCCAATACTGCATTTAGAACAAGATTATGACATTATGAGTTCACAGTAATGCCTTTTGGATTGACGAATGCTCCAGCAATATTTATGGACTTGATGATTAGGGTGTTTCATCCATTTATGGACAAGTTTGTGGTAGTGTTCATAGATGATATACTGGTGTATTCGAAGAGTAAAGAAGAACATGAAGAACATCTGAGGGCAATTATGCAAACACTAAGGGAAAACAAGCTTTACGCAACGTTCTCTAAGTGTGAGTTTTGGTTGGAGAAAGTAGCATTTCTGGGCCATTTTGTGTCCAAAAATGGGGTAGAAGTAGATCCAGCAAAGATCGAGGCAGTGAAAGGTTGGCCTACACCAAAAACAGTGTATGATGTTAGGAGTTTCTTAGGTTTAGCAGGGTATTATAGGCGTTTTGTGAAAGATTTCTCGAAGATTGCTAAACCTATGACCTCTCTAATGAAGAAGGACAAGAAGTTCGAGTGGGATGACAAGTGTGAGGAAGCATTCCAACTCTTGAAACAAAAGCTAATCACAACGCCAGTGCTTACACTGCCAGATGATAGTGGTATTTATGATATATACAGTGACGCATCCAAGATTGGTCTAGGGTGTGTACTTATGCAAAACGGGAAGGTGATTGCATATGCATCAAGACAATTGAAGACTCATGAAGTAAATTACCCTACTTATGACTTAGAATTAGCTGCAATCATCTTTACGCTAAAGATTTGGAGGCACTACTTGTATGGAGTGAAATGTCGGATTTATACAGACCATATATAAGAGCTTTAAATACATTTTCACTCAAAGAGATTTAAATTCACGCCAAAGAAGATGGTTAGAATACACGGCGTATTATGACTTAGACATACAATATCATGAGGGGAAGGCAAGTGTAGTTATAGACGCTCTAAGTCGTAAAACCAGTCATGGACTAAACACTTTGATAGTGGCTGATGAGTTATGTAGAGAAATGAGGAAAATGAATCTAAAAGTGGTAGAATGGGGAGTGCAAGGAGGCATACTTGCGAATCTAAGTATTCAACCAACAATATTTGATGAGATAAAGGAAAATCAAGCAGGAGATGTAAAGTTGGATAGGATTCGTGAGAAAATAAGGAAAAGCTACGGATTTCAAAATTCATGAAGATGGGAGCTTAAGGTACAAAGGCCGTTGGTGTGTACCACAAAAATGTGAGGAGGTAAAGAGAAAGTTGATGGAAGAGGGTCACAATACACCATACTCAGTACACCCAGGAGGGGACAAGCTATATAAAGACTTGAAAAAGATGTATTGGTGGCCCAGAATGAAGAATGAAGTTGCAGAATTTGTGGCAAAGTGTCTAACTTGTCAGAAAGTGAAGATAGAACACAAAAGATCGCAAGGAATTGTGCAATCATTGGAAATTCCTGGATGAAAATAGGATTGTATATTATTTTAATGGACTTTGTGACTTGCCTCCCAAAGTCAAAGAATGGAAATGACACCATTTGGGTAGTGGTGGATAGACTTACAAAATCTGCAGTGTTCATACTAATAAAGGAGACCTGGAAGATGGAGCAACTTGCAAAAGCTTACATAAAAAATGTTGTGAGGTTAGATGGAGTTTCAAAAGATATTGTGTCTAACAGATATTCTAGGTTTCTTTCAAAGTTCTGGAAGATTGTGTAGGAAAACTTTGGTACAACACTTAAGATGAGTACATCATTTCACCCTGCCATAGATGGACAAACTGAGAGAACCATTCTAAGCTTGGAAGACATGTTGAGGGCTTGTTTTATAAATTTCCAAGGGGGGTGGGAAGATAGCTTGGACTTAATTGAATTTTCCTATAATAATAGCTATCATGCAAGCATTGGCATTGGTCTATTTGAGGCATTATATGGAAGGAAGTGTCGCAGTCTGATCTGTTGGAACGACATAAGTGAAACAATGACTTTAGGGCCTCTAATGATCAAGGATACAGTTACGAAGGTAAAGGAGATTCAAGCTAAGATTCAAGCGGCGCAAGATCGCCAAAAGAGCTACGCGGATTTGAAGCATAGAGAGGAGGAATTTGAGGTCGGTCACAAAATATTGTTAAAGGTGTCACCAATGAAAGGTGTAATGAGATTTGGAAAGAAAGGAAAGCTTATCCCAAAGTATATTGGTCCATATAAATTGTTGCAAAGGATAGGCAAAGTAGCTTATAGGTTAGCCTTACCTATGAGCTAAGTGCATGATATATTTCATGTATCTCAGTTAAGAAGGTATATCCCTAATAAGTCACATGTGCTACAACCTGAAATCGTTGAGTTAGATCAAAGCTTAACTTATGAGGAAAGACCTGTCAAGATCCTTGACAGTAAAGTGCGTAGTACACGCAATAAGGAAGTTAAGATTGTTAAAGTGCTATGGTCTAACCAAGAGTATGAAGAAGAAACTTGGGAAGCTAAGGATGAGATGAAAAAGAATTATCCCGACCTGTTTGAGGTATGTTGAGTTACGGGGACGTAACTCGTGCTCTTTAAGGGGGGTAGAATGCGGTAGAATTTCGCGCTTTTTTCCTGTATTTTCAGTTATTTTTTGTGCTTTTTGCACATTTTTAACGGCTATTTCTAGTAATTTTGATTTCAAAGAGGCATTAAAGGTAAAAGTATGACAAAAGAGTACAACAATATTATACAAAGTGAGGAAAAAGTTTGAATTTTGTTACCCAAGTTTCGGGACGAAACTTCTTTTAAGGGGGTAGACTGTAATACCTCGTATTTTTATACGTATTTTAACTTAAATAAGTATTTCTTAAAGTATTTAAATAATTCAAAATGAATTATTTATAATGTTTCATTAATTGAAAAAGAGTTAATTTAATAAAAAGTTTATTTTTAATTATTTAGCAATCTTGAAAATATTTTATTTCATGATTTGGAAACTTTTTGGGGCATATTATTTTATAAAAGGAAATTTTAAAGTCAACAAGTTTTTAAAGAAAGTCAAAATACTAGTTTGACTAGGAAAGGGATCATTAAGGGTAGTAAAAAAATTTTAAGTAGGAGGGTTATTGAGAGAAGGTATAAATACCCATCATATGAGCAAAAATCAAACTTTGCCCAAAGGTAAACTCTCTCTGCTCTTATTTTCTTTTCCCCTTAAATTTTTTCCTTTCCCCTTTATTTGATTTTATTTTTGTTTCAATCACCACCACACACACCACCACACGCACCACGGTGGCCGGCTGCCACCACCACCACAACCGGTTGCCGCCGCCAGCACAGGGCCCGCAGCAGTAGTAGCCATGGAAGGTGGCGCCAGCCACCTTCCCTTCTCCCCTTGTGTGCGTGTGTTTTGTAAAAAAAAAAACTTCTCTTTCTTGTTTTAATCTTAAATCTACCCTTAAATCCTTAATCTAATTATTGTTTTTTTGGTTTTGTGATGATTTTATGATGTTTGATGATAAGTATGATGTATATAAATTTTCAGATTTGGTTTTGAATTAAAAAGCCCCAAATTGAAAACCCTAGGTTTCTAAATTAATATGTGTTGGTGGAAATTGATTGTAAGTGATTGTAACTATTAAATTAGATGTTTTTAAACATAATTACAACTATTTTACATGGTTTAATAAAGCTGGAATTTTTATATATAAGCTATAATTATGTTTCTTGGAACGATTTTTAATTATCCATTAATTAGGAATAAAAGTAAGAGTTTTAAATAAGATTTCAACTTATTTTAGAAGGTTTATAAGTGATTTAAAGAGTGTATATATTGCTGGAAATTTGTGTGGAATAGGTATTCAAGCCTCTTTGTAATTTTGGTTTGTAGGAGGTTTCCAAGTGAGTGATTTTATTTAATCGTGGCGATTTTGAGATCATATTCAAGGTACGTTCGTGTACTTGGTAATTATTTGAATATGTAGAAGCATGCTAGGCTTTGATAAATTAATTCCAATCAGTATCATGATAGGTGTTGGTTGGAATTTGTTGATTGGATTGATGTTGATGATTGATTTGTGATGTATGAATTATTTATGATGAATTAGTGATTGGAATTAATTATGTTGGCATGTTGATTATGAACCACACTTTTATTATTGGCATGATTGAGAGCATGTTTAATTAAACTAAATGTTTAATTTGGTTTGGAATATGAAAAGGAAATTTTATTATGGTTCATATAATCTTTATTGATGCTTTAAGCATGGGAATTGAGCTATCAAGTGTCTTAGTACAGTGCGGTGCCTATGTGCACTTAAGGTTTTTTTAACACCGAGGGATAAGGTTTGCGGCGCATTATGCGTTTAAGGTGTCTTTGACACCGAGGTAGATTAAAAAAGGGTTCAACTATTAAAAGTTATGTGGTCACTAATTATTCAAGAATTTAAAATTGGTATGTTTGATTGCTTGAATGAATTATAATGTTTGATTGTGCTATGTTTTGAGAGTCATCACCAAGTCTAATAATGTGTATATAACCTAAAGTGAAGGAGGTTACGCACCAAAACTCTTGGAACGTATATACCTTGAGTATGAACATATGGGGGGAGTTATGTGACTTTATATTTGACCATAATTTCTACCGGGAGTACAGGACGCTGTATATTCCTTTTTATTATGCGCAGGAATTCCGCCACTTACGAGTGGTTTCTTTTATACTGGCACGGTTAGCTCCCGTGTTAGTACCCTTTTATTGGGGCAAGTTAGGGGGAAACCCGCTTGATGTGTAATCATATTAAATGGACATTAGTATTTTTCTAGTTAAGTGTTTAATGTCTTGTATGCTTATAAACAGGTGCAACACGGTAAGTTGTGTGATGATAGGATGAAAGCATGTTAGTTTGTTTTTGTTACGCTTATGCACTCAGCATTGCTGATTGTGTGTTTGTATGTTTGTTTGGCCTTGTCTTTACCTTGGCCCTACGACGACCCATTTCTAATGGCGAGTAGTGGGGATAAGTAGAGAGAAGATTTTCAGGTGATGAAGCATTTTCATGATGGGCATGAGTGAAGAGCGAATCATGCTTAGTTTCCAAAGGAATATGATGTGTTTTATTTGCTTTGAATATTATTTATTTATTTATTATGCTCATGAGACAACGTAATTGTTTTTAGTATTGTTTGGTTTTTAAGGGCCTACAATGATTCCAAGTTGTAGGTTGACTTTACTTTCGTTTAGTTTGACTTTTAAAGTTGACTTGTTTTGAATGGTTTTAAAAGATAATCTTCCGTTGTGTGTCTTTGATATTTGCCTTAGCCGTTTTAACGGTGGCGGTAATGTCTTAGGTTTTCCTATTTCGTATTTTAAAAGGGCAAAGTAGGTATTTTAAAGGAAAGGAATTTGTAGGGTGTTACAAGAACCCTCCCCCGCTAAACAGCACGAATGCAAGAAAGTGGTTTCGGGTCTAGGGAAAGGAAATGGTACAAGGGCTTTTTTAAGTTCGAGAAGGGGACGTAGGGGGCGGTTTTCTAGATTAGGGAGGGGGATAGTTTTTAAGGGCTGGAAAGAGGAGGGAATGGTTATTAGAGGCTGGGGGAGAGGAGCGAATGGTTTTCAGGGGATAGGGGAAGGGAAGGGGAGGTTATAGTGGTTGGGGGAACTAGGGGTGAAATTAATGCGGTTTAAAACTGAACCAAACCGAATTATAAATGTGGTGCTGTTTTATTTCAAATATGGTTCGGTGTGGTTTGAGGAATCCCAAAACAGAATTAATATGGTTTGGTTTCGGTTTTAAGAATTGAAAAACCAAAAACTGAAATCCAAACCGAATTATGACCCATATCCAAATTATAGCTTAGCCCAATACTAATTTCTACTCTACATATATAGAGCCAAAAAATAATAAAACTTGTATTTTTTTATGTCCTAGAATGTCAACCAATATGGGCGATGTTGGAGTGAATGACCAGTTAGATAGAGCAAAAAGGAAGAGGATGAAAAATTTCGGTGTGGTTCGATTTTCTTTTGAAAAACGAATTTAAAACGGTGTGGTTTGGTTAATAATATGGTGCGGTGTGGTTTGAAAAATCCCAAAATCGAATTAATGTGGTTTGGTTTCGGTTTGGGCTATAAACCACACCGCAAACTGAACTTTCATCCCTAGGGAAGGGGATGGGGAAGTTTGCGGGGTAAGGAAAGGATGGGTTTTTGGTGGCGAGGCTAAAGAAGTAAGGAACATCATGAAAGAGTTGTGTCCTTCAGTCAAGTGTATTATTACAATAGATTGTTTAGTTAATTACGGAGTTTTGAAGTCAAGTGATCAAAATACCTGGCTATAGGCCACTTTCAATTAGTGAGAATAATAAATTTAGTTTTACAACTTACTCTTAACTGAACCTATTGGGTCACACCTTAAGCACGAAATCAAACCATAAGATAGATTGGGTCAAAGTTCCAAGAACGCCTGTAAATACATTATAGTTTAGATCAAAACATTGAACGTTGATTTTAAATACGTCAAGTCCAAGCGTATGTTGTAATACCTCGTATTTTACGTATTTTTATAAATTATTTAAGTATTTATAATATGCATTTTTAAGGGCTCAAGTATTCTAATTAACTATTTTAATGGGGTAAAGTATTTTAATTGTTAAGTTTTATAAAAGTAAAATATATTTTGGGGCTAAACGTTTATTAATTATCTGGGCTTGTTTCGATGTTTTTTGATGTGTCCTACGGGAGAGTTACAACACTAGAATTGGTAGCTGATCGCCTGTACCTGCAAAAGCATGGAGACTCCGGTTGGTTGGAGTTCCGCCTCCGACGATCAAGTTAGAGTACGTCTGAGTGAGTAAGAATGCGGAAAGTAAATAGTCTCTCGTATTCCGGGAGATTCTGCAATTAATATTGCTCGGTAATTGTGTATGTATTTATGACTGTGCAAGAATATATCAATAAATGAGGACTTTCCTCTATTTACAGTAGAAGGAGATCAGTTCCCCTATTAGGGTTACGGTGCCACGTGTCAGCAGGAGAGTGGATCCCATTGGGCCTCTCTGGGGCTAACACGTGTCAGCACCCCATTAGGCCACGTGGCATGGGTAATTTTACCCCAAACATTTGCCCCTCAAAAGTGTGACGTGGCTTGCCACGTGGCACCTGTGACAGGTGTCATGCTCTGGGAAGGCGACGGTTCGTCTCCTTCCCTCCATTTTTTTAATTCAAATTTGAAATAAGGAGGCGACGGTTTGCCTTCTGAGTTTCTTTATAAATAGAAATCCCCCTCCTCTCATTCCACACTTTTGCAAATTTTGAGAGAATTTTCTTGAGAGAAAAAGAGAAAGCTCTGATTCCGGCTAACGTCGCTTATACAACCGTCTGCCTTCTCCCTACTCATCCGTTTTTCGTCTGAGATAGCCGGTTAGCACCACTTAAGGGGTTTATGAGCAATCGCCATTATTTCCAAAGACACACACAGATTTACCGTTTGTGCTCTAGCTAGTTCAGGCTTCAAAATACTTGCTCTTCTCAGAGGATACATACGGTTGGTCAAACACATGTACCTTTAGCAAGCCATCCATTGAATTACATCTGCTTTACCAGCCGGTCAACACTGTTTAATCTTTCAGCTTACTTTTAAGGTACCGTCTCTACCCCCTTCAGCTCTTTCATGTATTTTGTTTCTGGTTTTCTTTTTTCTTTCTTTGGCTTTAAAAGTAAATGGACTCACCAACCACACACCTGGCACACCACGATTTAGTGGTCAACCGGTCCCCTGGTAAGGCTGAGTCTAAGACTCAGGGAGCCGCCTCTGGGTACTGGGATTCCCCTTGTTCATCTCCCAATCCGATCGTTTCTGTCTCTGTGCAGGACACAATGGCTCGTACTAGAAAAACGGCTGTAGATCCGGAGTACATAGGAGAAAGCTCCGAAGAGTTGCCGCTTGAAACAAACTAGGCTGAGATGACAAGGGAATCCCCAAGAGGTACCCCAAGCACCCCCAGTGATGGAATCCAAGGGTTCGATAATGGAGGCGGCGAGGATGCCGCCTCTATCTCTGGAGCTGAGGAGGAGGAAAAATCCTCTAGTGATGAGAGCAGCAAAGAAACCGCCTCTACATCAGACTCTGAAGGCAGTAGCAGCAGCTATCTTACACCAGTTGTAGATAGCGAGGAGGAGGAGAGACCCACCTGGAATAATAAGGGTGATCCCCCCTCATCCAAGTCTTAGCCAAAGACCGGGCCAGCATGGAGAGGAACTTGGGAAATTTTGTACTCATGTGGCCCCTAGGAATAGCGAGGAGGAGGAGAGACCCACCTGGAATAATAAGGGTGATCCCTTCCTCATCCAAGTCTCAGCCAAAGACCAGGCCAGCATGGAGAGGAACTTGGGAAATTTTGTACTCATGTGGCCTCTAGGAGGGGGGTACAAAATTTGAGTGCCGCCTGAGATGGGAACAATTGCCCGGGAAGACGACCAGCGCAATGCAAACGGGTATTTTGGCTGCTATGAGGCGGCCTTTCTAGCCGGCCTCCGCTTCCCTCTTCTTGACACCATAAAAGGCCATCTTAAGAGAATATGGTCTGGGTATATGGCAGTTAACCCCTAATTCTTGGGTTAACATTTTGGGTTACATTGTCGCCTGCGAGATACAGGGCCTAAACCCCGGTTGGGAGGCCTTCGCCCACATGCACTATTTAAGCCAGAGCCCAGGCGGGTGGAGAGCTTGGTATACTCTGACCACTTATCCCCAGTACTTGATGACGTTGGATAAACCGTCTAAGTGGTCAGACTGGAAGAACTGGTTTTATCTGGTTTTTTCTCCCATCAAAGAGGAGAACCGTGAGTTCAGGACTTACAACCGGAAGCCTGAGCTCCTTGGGCAAAAATGTAAGATGCCCCGAATCACTACTACATTTTTAATCAAATGCAACGGCTAAAAAGAGCTAGTGCAACGACTCATTTTATTGCCGTTGCATTAGATAAACCTAATACAACGACATAAACTTTGTACATCAAAAGGTGGAGCTACCGTAACGGCTTCAAGAAGCTATTGCATTAGGTGTACTAATACAACGACCTGAAAGGCTATTGCCACGACAGTTCACTCCGTATGAAAATGCGCTTAAAGTTCACTCTCTTCTCAGATCTCACCACCTCAATTCTCTCTCCTCTCTCTTTCTCTCCTTCTCCCTATTCTCTTCCTCAAAGACGAAGGCAACCATCACCGCAGCCGTAACCACATCCACAACCACCGTCGCTCACAAAATTAAATTCTCTCTCTTTCTTCTCCCTCCTCATTCACTGATGGTCATGGTGGTGATGATGGTCGCGAGTGATAACGACGTTGCGGTTCGATTTTTAGGGTTTTGATTGGTGTTCATGGTATAAGCTTCTTTAAACTTTCCTCTTTAAATGTCAAATTTAGGGTTCCTTTGCATAATTACTAGTTCAAATTTTTGATTTTTTTTTTCGATTTCTAGGGTTTCCATTTGTAACTGTTGGCGGTGGTGGAAAGCAGCGATGGTGAGTTTTGATTTGTAATTGATGGCGGTGGTGGAGAGTTGCTGAACTAACGTCGCTCGAACTCCGGCTTCGTGCCCTGATCTTTGAGTAAGCCTTCTCTCTTTATCTCTCCTTTTTCTTCTTTCTCGCTACTTTCTCCCCTGTTTCAATTATTGTTCCAATTTTGACAATTATACACTTAGGGATATTCAATCAATTGACAATTTAATGTTAATCAGGAACATCATCATTGTCTGTGGTAGTTGGTGAGAGTGATTTGCTAATTGTTGGACCTGGTGTTCTTGGTCGCTTGGTAGCTCAATAATGGAGTCAGGTATAATCGCTATTTCTATTGCATTTCTACCTCTATTTCTTTCGTTTGTAAAACAGTTTAATTCCTCGAGAACTGTCAGATTAATTTCTTTCGTTTGGGTTTCTCGCCTTTCTTTTCTTGCCAGGTTCCTTGTATTATCTTTAATTTCTGATTTTTAGTAGTTTTTGTTATAAATATTTGATCATATTGTTAGTATTTGGTTTGATTATTGGAAAATTGGTAGATTTTTAACTTGCAAATAAGTGTGCTTTTGGTTGTTTTGTTGGTTATGGTAATGCAAATGTTATGGTATAGGTAATGATGACAGTAGATTACTATAGTTGGTGTTAGAATGTCTAGTAATTGGTGCTTATAGACGATTCATGTTGGAATTGGTTAAGGGCATTGCGTTTCGTTTGGGTGAGATAGAGCAAAATAGTATATTGATGCTTCGGAAATGAGCATGGTTACTACTTATTAGTATATTACAATTTGGAAAAGATGAAGTATGTGTTTGGAGAATGGGGTGCAATGGGATTGGGGTCTTGAAAGAAATTCCGTATGAGAACATGACACTTGAAGATGAAAATGATTTAATGATGAATGTAATGAAAGAGATTCCTGTCTAACAATGGTATATTCTGAAATCTGCTTCTATTGGACGCATCCTCTGAAATAGTATTTGTTAAAATGCAAATCTCTTGGAAAATTTGTAAGAATTTTAAATGAACCTAACGTTGTGAATGCCATTAGAATGCAAATTAAATGGAATGTGATCAAGGTCCTTGCTTAATCCAAGTAAGATTTATTTTCAGGCATACATTGAATGGGGTGACATAGAACCTGCATTTTAGGGAAGTTTTGACATAATTCAATATTTATCTTTGCTTTTCTTAATGCTCTGATCTTTGAAAATTACATTAATTGATTTGGGAAGGGTGTTGTGAGTTCTAGATGAACGAGGGTTCAAAAGCTTGTGTCCTAAACTACATGTGAAGATACATTTAACCAATCTCAATTACCTCCCTCCTCTCCAAACACACACATATTTTATTTTGACATTTAGTGGCAGAGATGTATTTGGCCAGCTTTATTTATTTTTTTATTTCAATTTTGTTATATAAGCCAAAGCCACATGATGGTTATTCGTGTTGTTTGCTGCTTGTGTATTTCTTATTTGTATATTTCTTTTGTATTATGTTGTCTTTTATTTATTTACCATTTGAATTTTTGAGATCTTAATATTGATTGGCATGCAAATAGATTGGTCTCCTAGCTACTGTAGCTTGTTCAATTTGTTTTTGGCTTTGTGCTCTCTGTGGCTTGACAATCCTTTCCTTCTCCGATTTTCATTTTTTTTAAGAAAATAATGGTCTGAATTCTGCATTTTGGTGTTCTGCAGATCGTTGAATTCTAATAGTTTAAGCGGGTCAATACCAAGTTCAATTGGTAATCTTTCTAAGCTTTATTGGCTGGATCTTGCTGAAAACAAGCTTACTGGAACATTACATGTCTCAAATGGCACTAAACCAGGTCTTGATATGCTGCATAGTTGTAAGCACTTGTATGTCTGACGCATTTATTTTTTGATTTGAAAATTTCTTGAATTCTTTATCGAATTTCACCATTATTGTATTGCCCTCTTTCAATCTTTTAATTTTCAATTTCTTGTTGTTTGTCTATTGATTGCCGCTTTGTCGGTCACTTTGGAAGATATCAACTCTCTGGCTCAATTCCACCTCAGCTACTCCATGAAAATATGACATTTGCTTATTCATTTGTACGTACCCTGAAAGAAATTTAATAAGATATAGATGTTGTCATTAACATATATTCACTGGTAACACTGCAAATTTGAATGAATACTGTTTTTTTATTTATTTATTTATTTTATTTTTTTTATTGCATTGCAGGTTTGTTCTATATATGTATATCTCTAACCCCTTGTGAGTTCTTGCTTAGTTTTTACTCTTGATTCCAAACTAAATTTTCCTTTACTAAATTTCTATCTTGTAATTATACTAGAATTTAGTTGATTTTTTTTCTTTTCTTGAATATCTCTATTTAGATTAATAGTTTTAGATAAAAATTTTAGGTGTATTGGGATTACCTCGGATTTACCTTATACGAAGCAAGGGTATTTTTAGTTGTAGTGCCATGTTATTGGTTTAAACCGCTGTTGTTAAATTGTTATGTTGTTTGGGTGGTGCTTGCTGCTATTCCTTTTACCTTGTACATTGATGTTGTCGTTTCTACTATATAATCTGCTACTATATCTACTCTATAATGTTGCTACTGCCTCTGCTTTATAATGTTGCTGCTGCCCCTGCTGTAATTTTGCTGACTTGCTGCCTTGCAGACGATGACAACTATCTCTCCGGCTACAAAACATCACTCTCCGGCTTCAAGATAGATTTTGGTTTTTGTAGTATATGTTGTAGCAGCCAAACAAATGTTGAAAACATTGTATTTGGGAACAGTGATTTAGCTTTGATAGGATTTTTTTTTTTTTTTTTTTTTTTTTTTTTTTCTCAATTAATTTAATTAGTGAAATTTGATATTGTAACTCTTCCCTTTAAGAGCAATAATGTACAAACCTTCAATTTATATTAATGAAATTCCAATTTAATCGTCTTAATTATTGTTGTTGTTGTTGTTGTTGTTGTTGTTGTTGTTATTATTATTATTATTATTATTATTATTATTATTATTATTATTATTATTATTATTATTATTATTATTATTATTATTATTATTATTATTATTATTATTATTATTATTATTATTATTATTATTATTGCATTAGGGTATAGGGAACTGCGTCATTAGGTATAGGAAACCGTGGCATTAGATATTATAGCTAATGCCACGGCAATAATGTTGCCGCTGCATCAGGTGTTGATCTAATGCAATAGATCATTGATGCCGTGGCATTAGGTGTCATATGCCGTTGCATTAGACCTACTGCAACGCCATCAGATGTCACGGTACATGGTCGTTGCATTAGGCCTAATGCCACGGATTTTGACGCCTAATGTAACGGAAATGAGGGTTGCAATAGGTAAAAAATGTAGTAGTGAGTCCCGGATGAGGACTATGAGAGGATAATAGAGACGAGGTTCTTTGAACTCACCAAAACCGCCCTCTCAACCGGTGAACTGATAAGTGTGCCCAAGAATTAGGTGTCCAAACACGAGTTCTTGTGAGATGAGGCGTTCTTATCTACATCTGGGCTAAGCACCCATTTTAAAAAACGTAGGTTGCAGGAGAACCTGGCCCTATTATACTGCCTTATGAAGTATGGGCTCGGAAGGAGATCGAAGCTATGCATGCGGAGATGGGTGCAGACGGGGATGAAGATGCCCGAGCTGAAAATGAAGAGGAAGAGACCCTTCCCCCTCTGCTTCTGAAGCCGCCGCCAAGGATCCGGCTAAATCTTGAGCTTTGTAAGTTTAATTCTCCGGCCTGCGTGCCGTGTATTTTGATGTATCTCTTTTTTCCCAAGACATAGGTCCGGCTAACAATTTCTTTTGGCTATAAGCCAATTTATACATTTTCCGGCTGAGTCGGCTTTATTTTTAATCAAAATTTCAGTTTGCTTCAATTTATACATTTATGCTTCAATTTATACATTTCGCCGCTTTGCTTCAACTTGCTTCAATTTTCAGTTTTTGCATTTCTACTGTGCATGTGGTATGCCAGATGTATGAGCTTCACCTGCCCCTGGACGGTTGCATGCTGGGTAGTTGCCCCTTCCCTAAGCATGTAGCCGTCCAAACGAGCATCCGGGAAATAAACAGGCGGTCTTTGACCATTTTGAAAGAGGCTGAATATTGGCCAAGTAGGAATAGCAGTCGGTGATCGCGTATACCGACTGTTTGTTACCCTTGGGTAATCATTTTTAGGTTTAATAAGTAAGAAGCGGCCCTTGACCGGCTGTAGTACCTTAGGGCGAGGACCGATTTTACCTGATCTAGACCCTAAATACCGACTTTGCCACTTTGGGGCGACATGCGGTGATGTCAAAGTCGATTTTAATAAACTTGGGTTGATAACTAGCTGAGTGCCTTGAGCGGCCGCTTGTACTACTTTGTAGCGTCATGAAGCCGCATCTCAACCTTTACATTCTTCTCAAGTGAAGAGTGGTAGACGAGAGACCGACTGTGATGCCATTGGATAAGAGCCATGTAACTTTGATTGAGATTTTGGGAACCGTCTATGTCACTTAAGAATCACATGAGGTATCTCGATTTCAATTGCATATTCAAGCGACTGTTTTAACCTGGAAAATTAGTTTTTAGTCGTTTGTACATGATTGGTAGAACAATGTACCACCCAAATGGGAGATGTTCTCTTCGACGATTTCACCCAAAGGGGCGTCGCTGGATGCCTGCTCATGTTGGAGCAGGTGGTTGGTTAAGATAAAATCTAGCCTTTGGCCTCAAGATTTGCCCGGTTGTGCATTTGCACAAATGAGGCTATAATATACAATAATTAAGGGAATCTGGCTTTTCGCCTCAAAATTTGCCCGGTTGTGTAGTACACAGTCGGGACTTTGTACAAAACAGAAATTAATAAAGAACTTTTTCATTAATACTTTATTTACAAAAAATTACAAATCTCAGAAGTAGTACTTTTTCAAGTTATCTACACTCCAAGTTCTGGCTAGCTGCTTGCCGTCTGGAGTTTCTAGGCGGTAGGTGCCGCCTCTAACTTCTTCAAAAATCCGGTAGGGACCTTCTTAATTAGGAGTTAGCTTCCCTTGCTCATTGGCTCTGCCGGCTGCCTCCATTTTTCGTAGCACAAAATCCCTTACTTTCAAGGGCCGTTTGTGCACTCTTTTGTTGTAGGCTCTAGTCATTCTCAGGCGGTATATCTCATGACGCAAGGCGGCATTGCCCCTGTGTTCCGGGAGTGAATCCAATGCCAATCGCATGGCCTCCCAATTTGCCTCTTCGTCATAGAGCATGACGCGGAGTGTTGGCTCATGAAGTTCGATAGGCAGGACGCCTTCAGTGCCGTATGTCATGAGGAATGGGGTTTCACCGGTTGCCCCTTTTTCAGTTGTTCTGATGGCCCAAAGGACGTGAGGTAATTCATCCGCCCAAAGACCGCCAGCCCTTTCAATTTTCTTCTTTATACCGTCTGAGATTAGTTTGTTGAAAGTCTCAACTTGACCGTTTGCTTGGGGACGAACGACTGATGCGAAACAGTGTGAGATCCCTTGATCTCCCAACCAGTTCTTGAGGGTAGGCGTCTCAAACTGAGGACCATGTTCAAAAACCATAGACATAGGAACCTCAAACCGGGTGATGATGTTTCTCCAAATGAAGGAGATGACGTCCTTTGTCTTAATGCCTTTGACCGCCTCTGCCTCTACCCATTTGGTGAAGTAATCTACAGCCACCAGAATGTATCTTCGTCCGCCTATAGCAGGCGTATAAGGACCTAAGATGTCCATGCCCCACTTTGCAAATGGAACCGGGCTGTAGATGGCCGTCAAGTCAGTAGCCGACGGTGTTTGAGCGGACCAAATCTTTGGCACTTATCACACTTCTTCACCATTTCCATGGCGTCTGCCTCAAGGGTACGCCAGAAGTATCCCTGCCGCCTGACCCTCTTTGCTAGAGTTCTGCCGCCTATGTGTGAAGCATAAAAACCTGTGTGTAGATCCTCTAGCACCTCTTTCCCCTTCTCAAGGGTTACACACATCAACCACGGCTGGAGGTACCCCTTCCTGAAGAGTTCTCCTTGATGGATCTCAAAACTTGCCTTCTTTTTCAGAGCATCCGCTTCTGAAGGGGCATCCGGAAGAGTGTCGTCTACCAAATAAGCCCGGATGGCATCCATCCAGGCTGAGCTTTGGTTAAGAACTCTAATGGGGTCATTCTCAATACTTCTCTTTTCCATGACTTTCCAGAAGATAGACCGAGGCGCATCACAAGAGGCGGATGATGCCAATTTTGATAGAGCATCCGCCTGGTTGTTTTATGATCTGGGCACTTGACTCAAGTTAAATTCGTCAAGTGTCCCGGCCTCATCTTTGACCACCCGAAGGTATTTGATCATTTCCAGATGGGTAGCCTCATAGTCACCATGGTATTGGCTGACGATCAACTGAGAATCAGAGCAGGCGTCAACTTTCCGTGCCCCTGCTGCCTTACACATGCGGATTCCGGCTAGCAGGGCCTCATACTCCGCCTCATTGTTTGAGGCTTGAAACTTGAACCGTAGTGCATATTCATATGTATCCCCTTTCGGAGACTTGCAAATTACGCCTGCACCACTACCGTTCATAGTAGAGCTCCCGTCGACGTATACCTTCCAAACCTGATCAATGTTTTCCGGCTGATCTAGCCTAGTCATTTCGACAATGAAGTCAGCAAACGCTTGACCCTTCACTGCTTTTCTCGGCTCGAAGGCTATTTCCAAGCTTTGCATCTCAATAGCCCATTTGAGCATTCTACCGGACGACTCTAGGGTTGTCATTGGCCGCTTGAGGGGTTGGTCTGTGTAGACTACAACTGGATGTGCCAAGAAGTATGGTTTCAACTTCTTTATGGCCATAAAAAGGGCAAGGCCAAATTTTTCAACCAAGGGGTACCGCAATTCAGCATTTCTAAGCACATGGCTAATGAAGTACACTTGGAGCTGATTACCGTCTCTTTCAGCTAGGAGAACGGCACTGAGGGCGTGATCTGAGATGGCCAAGTACATGTAGAGAACCTCCCCAGCTAAAGGACTGACCAGCCGGGGTAAGGAGTGAAGGTGCTCTTTCAACTTTTGGAATGCCGCCTCAGCATTTTCCCCCCATTCAAATCTTGTCTTCTATTTGATTGCTTGGAAGAAGTAGAGGCATTTGTCATCTGACCGGCTGAGGAATCTCCCCAACGCCGCCAGGCAACCGGTTAAATTTTGTACTTCCTTGATAGTACGGGGTGACTTCATGTCGATAACCGCCTGTACTTTTTACGGATTAGCTTCTATTCCCCTTTAATCAATCAAAAATCCGAGAAACTTCCCAGACTCAACACCAAAGACACACTTCTTGGGATTAAGCATGTCCTTATTCCGCCTGAGGGTGGTGAAGGTTTCTCGGAGGTCAACAAGGTGATCCGCCTGCTGCTTGGATCTGACTATCATGTCATCAATGTACGCCTCTACGTTCCTCCCAATTTGATTAATGAAGACGGTATTAATCATACGTTGGAAGGTAGTAGGCGCATTCTTCAACCCAAATGGCATCACCGTATAACACAATCGCCGTCTTTTCTTGATTTTTTTTCCACAAGGGTATCTGATGGAAGCCTGAGTAAGCGTCCATGAGGCTCATCAAGGCATGACCGGCTGTAGAGTCGACCACACTGTCGATCTTTGGAAGTGGATAACTATCCTTCGGACACGCCTTGTTCAGATCTGTGTAATCAACACACATCCTCTAGGTACCATTCGACTTTTTTACCAGAACGACATTGGCTACCCAATCCGGGTAGTAGAATTGCCGAATGAACCCGGCATCCATCATCTTCTTGACCTCGGCAGCAGCCGCCTGAGACCTTTCCTCGCTGTGATTTCTTTTATTTTGCCTAACCGGCTTCTTCTTAGGATCCACAACAAGTTTGTGGACAACAAGATTTGGGCTTACGCCTGGCATCTCTTCCACTTCAAAGGCAAAGATGTCTTTGAATTCTTTTAATAGCTTGTGCAAGTCTGCACCCAACGTTGCAAAAGCAACCGTCCCCACCTTCACAGTTTGCTCTGGACGGCTGTCGTCTAGAACGATATCAATGTTATCACCAGTCGGCTGGGGACGAAGATCATCTGGCCGTTCCCCGATTAGTGATTGCTATTGTTTTTCTTTTTTGACGGCCACTAAGTGGTCCGCCTTTCTCTTTTTGCCGGCTGCCTTGGGAGCAGGCGCGGCTTCTTGACAGTTGTCAAGATCGATAGACCTCCCACTTTGGCCGGCTGCTGCCACAGTGGGTTTGACATCTGAGAGATAGCACTCTTTCGCCGCCTTCTAGTCCCCATTCAAGGAGCCTACCGACCCATCATCCGTCTCAAATTTTAGCAACATGAGAGACGGGATGATGACTGCCTTGGACTCGTTTAGGGTAGGAAGACCTAGGATCAGGTTGTAGGCGGTCAATTCTTCGACCACCAAAAATTTGACGACCATGTTTCGCTCTTCCCCCTTCTCGCCTAGCCGGATGGGTAGGTCAATCCTTCCCACCAGATGCACTACTCCTCCCCCAAAACCAACCAAGGGGTGAGAGGCATTGTGCATGCTACTAGGCTTGTACTTGAGCTTTGCCAAGCACCTACAGCTGATAAGGTCAGAAGAGCTCCCGGTATCAATGAGGATCCGACCTACTCGCTGATTAGCAACTTTGCACTCGATGACTATGGGATCATCGTGAGGCCGCCTGACCTTGCCCCGGTCTTTCTCAGAGATGATGGCCTCAGGGAAGGTGTCTTTTGACGCCTGACCCTCATTCACTGAGTTGACCTCCAACTTTCAGAGGTTGTCTTTTGTGCCCCGGATGGTTGGACCTCTTCCAGCGAAGCCTCCTGCTATAATCATGATTTGCTCATCATTAGTGTCAGAGCTTATAGAAAGATTGTCTGGCTTCTTGGACGGCTGTCCATTATTTGCCCGGGGGTTGCCCTTGGGCTTCACAAGGTAAGACTTCAAAGCCCCCTCGTTAGCCAAGCGGTCCAGCAGCCGTCTGAGGCTATAGCAACCATTGGTGTCATGGCCTATGTCCTCGTGAAAATGGCAGAACTTGGACTTGTCCCGACTTTTGATGGGACTTTTCATTGCAGCCGGTTTATCTATAGACAATCAGTCTTTGTCCTCCATGAGAATGGAGGAGCAATCCTTGTTGAACTCGTACTTTGGGACGTACGTTTCAACTCTTTCTTCTTCTTTTAGGATGACTGGCCAGAGCGGTCGGCCACCCAAACTTATTTTCTTTCTTGCTCTCTTCTTTTTGACCGACTAAGTTGGCCGGTTATCCTTTTTGTCAGACTTTTTGGGATATGACGGCTACTTGATGGCACAGAGCTATGTCGCCTGTATGTAGGCTTCAGCTTCCGTCAGAGCTTCTTGGAGGGTTTCCACCCTCTTTCCAAAATTTCCTAAAGCTTCTATTGGATGAGAATTCAGATCCAGGGATTGTCTGACGAAGTTGCCTACACAGACTTCTTCAAGGGTATGAAAGACGGGTCGACCTTCAAATTTGACCTAGTTTGAACCGCCTGACATAGGATCTCAACCCTTCTCTATCTCCCTGCTGTATAGCCCCTAAATCGAGACTAGTCTTCTTGGCCGGGATGTTCATAGAGAAGTTAGACACGAACAGGTATGCCAGTGTCTTGAAGCTGTTGACACAACCGGCTGGTAGGTTGCCAAACCATCGTTAGGCTATGCTCTTCAATGTTGCCGGAAAGCATTTGCACCAGGCGGCGTCATCCAACCCCTGCAAATACATGAGGTTGATGTATGCCATAAGGTGGTCTTCCGGGCTGGTGGTACCGTCGTAGGCACCGACCAACACGTTCTTAACCTTGGCCGGCTGAGCCGCCTCGGTTATTTCCCTAGAGAAAGCCGAAGGCTGTTTCCCAAGGTTTAGCAGTCGAATCTGCCAGTCCATAGGCTGGACATTCTGTGCCGCCTTTCCTCCAAAGAGGGCCGGCTACATGTAAGGAGATCCATACGGCAGGTATGGCTGTTGGGGCACATACGGAGCCGGCTGGATAATCTAAGGGCCAAATCGGGCGGACATGCCGCCTGACTAACTCTCTCGGTTTGTCTCTGAATACCTCATTGAGGTATTATGGAGATTGTCTGAGAATGTCGACATTGAAGCCGACTTAGACATTTGTTGACTTCTCTTTTGCTGGAGGAACATCTGAGCATCGGAGAACGTCTTTTTTGACCCATCCGAATGAACTTGCTGGATGGCCTTCCTCTTCCCCGCTTCGGGGAAAAGAAATTTTGAGAGATCCACCATGGGCCATTCCGGTCCATGTGGTTTTGGATGAGGAGTTGGAACCCGGTCTTTTACCGGCTTCTTCTCAGAGGGGGAAGGCTTCCTCCTTGATAGAGTAGGCTTCATCCCAGAGGGAGAAGGTTTTTTGGTTGACTAACCCTTGTGGGAGCCTGCCTTCTTGCTTATCAGGTCCCTGATTTCCCCTTTGAAGCTACTCATGAATTTCATGAGTTCGTCTCTGGTTACGGGGGTAGCACCCTCAGCCGTCGGGACTTGTCGAGCCGGCTGCCCGGTTGGGTAGCTGGGGCCTGCTTTATCGTGGTCTCGTTCCCTTTTTTCTTTAGGACGGGGACGCCTGGATCTAAATGACCCGTCTGGGGCCATATAGGCTTCGACTGCCTGGTCGTCGCCACTATCTTGGTCCGTCTAGACCTCAGGTTCGGCCAGAGGCCGTTTCTCATTGTTAGGAAGTACAGACTCGTGGGATGCCATTCTGGAAGTATTCTCCCCACAGCCGGTGCCAAATGTTTCGGGGTTTTTTGATGTGTCCTGCGGGAGAGTTACAACACTAGAACTGGTAGCCGACCGCCTGTACCTGCAAAAGCATGGAGACTCCGGTTGGTTGGAGTTCCGCCTCCGATGATCAAGTTAGAGTACGTCTGAATGAGTAAGATTGCGGAAAGTAAATAGTCTCTTGGATTGCTGGAGATTTTGTAATTAATATTGCTCGGTAGTTGTGTATGTATTTATGATTGTGCAAGAATATATCAATAAATAAGGACTTTCCTCTATTTATAGTAGAAGGAGATCAGTTCCCCTATTAGGGTTATGGTGCCACGTGTCAGCAGGAGAGTGGATCCCATTGGCCTCTCTGAGGCTGACACGTGTCAGCACCCCATTGGGCCACGTGGCATGGGTAATTTTACCCCAAACAGGGCTCATTAAATAATCGTATGTAAACTATTCCTACATACTCCTATCAGATCTACCCTATTTCATTTAATTAAGTCCAATTCTTTATTTGAACCCTTATGGGTCAAATATTTCATGACTAAAGCCCATTTATTTATTAAGCCCCAATCTAACCTTTAACTCCCCCAAATCTCCCTCTACGGAAGATGTAGAAAAATACGTATAAATACCGTAGAGATAGACTTTGGCGTATTACCACCGCGCGACAACGCAAGGCTTATACTTCAAAATACTTTTCGCAGCGGAAATACTTTATTCTTTATTAATAATACTTCTAATAAAACTGTTCATTATTTATGACATAAAAACACAAAGTCAAACTTTTCCCTAAACTAGGTGAAATTCCTGTGGACTCCCATATGCATCAATCAACTTCCACCTGAAAAGTTCACCTACTTAACCATAAATGGTAAACAGGGCAAAGCCAAACAAAAGCATGCATTAGCAAATTATGCTAAGTAGATTATGTGTGAGATAAGTAAAACATCAATTAAATCATTTAAGTTTAATTCCAATAATTCCAAACAATCTTCCCAACATCATACTTATGTAAGAGCTTTTCCAATTCAATTCTTTCAAGACAAGTATAAAACTCAATCGATTACGTTTCAAAACCAATTCCTCATCACTAAGTGTGCACACCCCCTAAGTGGTTTACTTTATGAACAAAGGCCAATCTTGAGGAAAGACTAGGTCATACAAAGTCCATAGTCTTCTCTAATCCATTCCCTAAGTGGGATTCATAACCATATCGATTGATTCGCTTAAAATCACCTTTTAAAAAAAAAATCCATTATTCTTGAATATCAAGAAACTTGTAAATCATTTTTAATCCAATCCTTTTTAATAATTTTAATCACAATTCAAAGTCTCTTTTGATTAACCAAAATTATTAATTTAAACCATCATAAAACATAATTTCATAAGAAGCATAATAAAACATAATTTCATAAGAAACATAATAAAACACAATTTCATAGATAACTTTCGAAGGTATCAAACCACATAACGTACCTTGATCGTAACACGAGCGATTCACATAATTACTTCACTTAATAACGAACAAACTACACATCATTATAACCTTAATTAATATAAGGCCATCAAATAAGCACAACAACTTAACCGATCTATCCTATATGTGCATGAATTTATTATAAAGTATCATTATATTTTAATAAAATAACTTTCTGTTTTTATAATTTAAATAATTTTTCTGTTTTTATTTATACTATAATTTATGCAAGAAATAACATATATGAAATTCAATTATAAATGCTTAGTAATGTAAAATAAGATTAGGAGAAAGGAGAAATTGAAGGATGGAGATGGAAACCAAAGACAAGGAGGAGCAAGGGTGGCCGACGGTGAGAGGTGGCGGCTGGTGGTGGTGGTGACTGGCGGTTGCCGGCGGCAGTAGGTGGTCGTCGGTGAGGGTGGTCGCCGGTGATGGTGGTGGCCGAAAATTGGGGAAGGAAAAAGAAGAGGAAAACCGTGAGGGAGAGAGAGATTTCTTGGAGTTTTAATGTGTGTCTTGGGGTGTTTGGAAGAGGGTTATTTATAGGTGTTTAGGTGATGAGTTTATAGAAATTTAGGGTGGGTATAATTTATGGCAATTTCAAAGAATGAAAATTAGGGTTTTAAGGGTTTAGAAAATAATTAAATGTATGGAAAAATATTAGATTTTATTTGGTCATGAAATTTTTGTTTAGCAAGTTTTGAGCTTGGAGCGCAAGTATAGAATAAGATCAAATAAATTTTTGATTTAGGAGTAGAAATAAGGAATATTATAGGATTTTTATTTTTAATAAAATAAATTACAATTATTTAAAAAAACTATGAGTGGCCGAAAATATTGAGCTTAATATAGCTCAATAATTTTGGTCCCTCTATGTTAATTCATAGATTTTTGTAAAATATTTTTATGCCTAAAATTAATAATTTAATTAAATTTATTTTGTGAAAATTAATAGTTGGAAAAATAAAAATCAGATTTTTCTTTATTAATATCCGAAAATATTATGAAGAACTTTAGTTTTATTAGAATAGGAAATTAGTCTAATTTATTAAATAATTTTAAGGGTGGACAAAAATATTAAGCAAATAATTAACTTAATATTTTCGGACCACTTATACTAATTTCATAGTTTAGGTAAAATATTTTATTATTAAATATATATATTTCATGAAAGTAATTAACTTAGAAAAATATTAAAACAAATCAGGTTTTCATTATAAAATCTGAAAATATTATTTAATTAGTTTAATTAATTTATTTTAACCGAATTAATATAATTCCGGTTTATTTATTTAATTTTCGAAAAATCAAAAACACTATTTATAACATTGCTATAAAATGGTTTTATTTAATTAATTTTGTAAAATAATAAGACAATTTATTTAGGCGCCAAAATTCAAATATCATTTTGGCTCCAAAACTAAAATACTCTTTATTAATTTAGAAAATACGTCAAAAATACAAGACTAGAGTACTCTTTAATTTAGAAAATACCTTTAAAAAATACGAAGTATTACAATCTACTCCCCTTAAAAGAAGTTTCGCCCCGAAACTAGGCAGAATAATGAGGAAAAAATTAAAATTTTTCTTTCTTTGAAGGTAGGTTTTAGTTTGTTAAATTCATGCACATTCTAACTAGACACAACCTACTGCTAATCTAGAGGGGTGAAGATAAACGTGCGCGAAACTCTATTGCACTCTACCCCCCTTAAAAGAGTTACGCCCCCGTAACTCGACCACTAACCTCAAGAAAGAGGTCTTGGTAGCGCTTCCGCATATCGGCTTCAGCTTCCCATGTTGCTTCCTCAATTCTGTGATTTTTCCCTAACACTTTTACGATCCTCACATCCTTGTTTCTTGTGCTCCTGACTTTAGTATCCAAAATTTTGACAGGTCTTTCCTCATAAGTCAGGTTTTCCTCCATTTCTATGTTCTCAGGTTGTAATACATGAGTCGCATCCGGTACATACTTTCGGGTTTGGCTCACATGAAACACACTATGGACCTTTTCTAGCTCACTAGGTAAGTTCAACCTATATGCCACTTTTCCGATCCGCTGAGTAATTTCGTATGGTCCAATATACTTCGGACTTAATTTCCCTCTTTTCCCAAATCTCATAACCCCTTTCATGGGTGATACCTTTAACAACACTTTCTCTCCTACTTGATACTCTTCTTCCCTTCTCTTTGGATCAGCTTAACTTCTTTGTCTGTCTTGGGCTGCTTTCATCTTTTCTTGTATCAATTTGACTTGTTTAACCATGTCTTCAACCATATCCGGTCCAAGTACCATTGTTTCACTGATATCACTCCAACAGACTAGGCTCCTACATTTCCTCCCGTATAGAGCTTCAAATGGTGCCATCCTAATACTTGCATGGTAACTGTTGTTGTAGGAGAACTCAATCAAATCTAGGTGGTCTTCCCACGACCCCTGATATTCCATTACACATGCCCTCAACATATCCTCCAACGTTTGGATGGTCCTCTCGGTTTGTCCATCCTTGGCAGGGTGAAATGTCGTGCTCATTAATAGTTTCGTCCCCATTGCTTTTTGCACACTTTGCCAAAAGTTGGATAAGAATCTCGAGTCCCCATCTGACACAATATCTCTTGGCACCCCATGGTACTTTACTACATACTTAACATAGGCTTTTCCTAATTGCTCCATGGACCAAGTGTTTTTCATGGGTATGAAGACAGCTGTATTCGTCAATCGATCCACAATTACCCAAATGGTGTCATATCCCGCCCGAGTTTTGGGTAATGCCCCAACAAAATCCATAGAGATGGAATCCCACTTCCAACTAGGCACTTCTAATGATTGGACCTTTCCTTGCGGTTTGCGATGTTCAATCTTCACTTTCTGACATGTTAGACATCTAGCCACAAATTCAGCAACTTCTCTTTTCATATTGGGCCACCAAAACATTTTCTTCATGTCCTTATACAATTTGTCCCCTCCAGGATGCATTGAATAAGGAGAACTATGAGCTTCTTCCATCACTCTTTGTTTGATGTCCCCACAATGCTGTGGAACACACCATCTTCCTTTAAAACGAAGTCCACCGTCTTCATCAATGGTGAAATCCGATACCTGCCCTTCACCTAGTTTTTCTTTTATATTCTTCAATTTTCCATCCTCAGACTGACTGTTCCTAATTTCTTCAAAAATCGATGGTCGTATAATCAAAGCGTTCAACATTCGAGTAACTTCTCCTTGCTCTACTACTTCCAAATTCATCTTTTGGAACTCTATACACAGTTGGTCCGGCAATATCATCGCATATATCGAGTGTCTTAACTTCCTTGCTTAAGGCATCTGCCACTACATTAGCCTTACCCTCGTGGTACTAGATCTACCTCTAGCTCGTAATCCTTGATAAATTCTAACCACCTTCTCTGCCTCATGTTCAATTCCTTTTGGGTGAAGATATACCTTAGGCTCTTGTGATCAGTGAAAATTCTACAAGTCACTCCATACAAGTAATGCCTCCAAATCTTCACTCCATACAAGTAATGCCTCCAAATCTTCAAGGCAAACACTATGGCAACAAGTTCCAAGTCATGCGTTGGGTAATTCTGCTAATATGTCTTCAGTTGTCTTGAGGCATAAGCGATTACTCTCCTAACTTGCATTAAAACACATCCTAACCCAAACTTTGACGCATCACTATACACTTCATACTGCTTACTCTCGTCAGGTAGTGCTAACACAGGGGCTGTCGTCAATTTTTCTTTCAAGGTTTGAAATGCTTCCTCACACTCAGGAGACCAAATGAACTTACATTCCTTTTTCATCAAGTTGGTCATCGGTCTTGATATTCTTGAAAAATCCTTTATAAACCTCCGATAATATCCGGCCAATCCTAGGAAACTCCTTACCTCTGACACATTCCTTGGGGTTGGCCACTCCTATACAGCTTGCACCTTAGCTGGTTCAACCGAGACTCCTTCCTTAGAAATCACATGTCCCAAAAAGGCAACTTTCTCTAACCAGAACTCACACTTAGAAAGTTTGGCATATAACTGATGCTCCCTTAACAGCTGTAACACTTTCTTTAAATGGTCTTCATGGTCCTCCTTACTATTCGAGTAAACCAGAATGTCATCAATAAATACTACTACAAACTTATCTAGATAGGGTCGGAAGATTCGGTGCATTAGGTCCATGAACACTGCTGGTGCGTTCGTCAACCCAAACGACATTACTGTAAACTCATAATGGCCATAAAGGGTCCTGAAAGCAGTCTTAGGAATATCTCGCTCTGCAATCCTTAACTGGTGATAACCCGACCTCAAATCTATTTTTGAGAATGTTCCTGCTCCTTTTAACTAGTCAAACAAATCATCAATCCGGGGCAGTGGGTATTTGTTCTTCACGGTTAGATTATTCAACTCACGGTAATCAATACATAACCTTAAACTCCCATCCTTTTTCTTCACAAACAGTACTGGAGCTCCCCAGGGTGAGGAACTAGGTCTAATGTATCCTTTTTCAAGCCAGTTAGGCCTTTAATTCTTTCATCTCAGCTTAGGCCATCCTGTATGGGGCCTTGGAAATAGGACCAGTTCCAGGGACCAAGTCAATCGTGAATTCCACATCTCTTTCTGGTGGCATGCCTGGTATTTCATCTGGAAATGCATCGGGAAATTCTTCCACAACAGGTAATTTTCCATCACTCTTTTCCCCTTCATCCCTTATCTCTTGGAGGCTACACATAAATAACAGATACCCTTTCTTGAGACACTTCTGAAGTTGTAAAGCAGAAATAATTCTTATCCCTTGACTTTTCCCTTCCTTCCTATAAGTCACTCTGGTCTTCGATGGGCCATAAAACGTGACTTTCTATGCTGCACAATCTATCTGAGCTTTGTACTTTCCCAACTAGTCCATTCCCACGATCACATCAAGATCTTTGAGATCGAATTCAATTAGGTCCGATGGAAACTCAACTTTTGAAATAGTTAGGGGTACAATCCTAAAAAGTCTAGAACACTCCTTAACCTCCCCTGTTGGAATAGCTACATCCAAGGAAACTAACTCTAGACTTTCTAACTGGAGACTTTCTATTACTGTCTTAGAAATAAAAGAGTGCAATGCACCCGAAACAAATAAAACTTTCATAGATAAAGAACGTATAAGAAAAGTGCCAATTACCACATTATTGGAAGTCTCAGCTTCACGGCTATTCATTACAAAAATCCGGCCCTTAGGGGTATTTCCACCATTACTGATTCCGGTGTTCTGGGCAGGTCCACTAGATTGCGGGGGTTTTGGGGGATTTCGTCCATCCTGAACCTTCCCATTCTTCAAGTCTGCTTCCTTCTTGAAACACTCGTATTCCCGGTGTCCCAATTTTTGGCAGTATCGACATGTCACCTTATTACCTGCACAATCCTTCCCTGGGTGATCCTTCCCACATCTTTTACAGAAGTAACTTCTCCTAGTTTTATCCCTGTTCTCTCTACTCATCACCCTGGTTTGGGTTTCTCTTAAAATTTGCTTTAAAGTCCCTCTTATCTCCATGGTTCCCATTCCCAAAACTTACATCGTTCTTGGGCCTTTTATCACTCCCTTGGGTTGATCGTTGGACTTCCTTTTCTCCCCAGACATGCTCCCTATCTCCCTTCCTTTGATCCCATACAAATGGGCAGCTCGGCCATACACCTCATCTAGACTCTCAAAGGTTGCCCCACCCAATTTTCCTTGTAGATTCCAGGTTAACCCTTGTTCGAATCTTTGGGCCTTGATAGCCTCCGTTGGTACTACTTCCGGTGCAAACCTCATCAGTTCTATGAACTTAGAATAGTACTCACTCAAAGTCATAGTCCCCATCCTTAAGTTAGTGAACTCCATACATTTGTGTTTTCTAAAATGGCCAGGATAAAACTTTTTCCTCAAAGCTATCTTAAAATCCTCCAAGCCAAAATCAGGGTCTTTCATTAATTCCTCTTTCTTTTGCGTCCACCATAAGTCAGCTTCTTCTTTTAGATAGTAGACACCATTACTGACTTTCATATTGTCTGGACATTTGATTGCATCAAACAATTTATCGAACTCTCGGATCTAGTTTTCAAGGCTAGCTGGGTCCTCTTTTCCTAAGAAAAAGGGTGGTTTGGCTGCAGCTACTCCCTTAAAGACTTCACCAAAGTTGTCCCCATTTCCTGAACCCTTCCCTTGATTTGCTACTTGGGTAATGTTTTTAGCAAGATGGGGTAGTTTCTTAAGGACCTTGCCCACATTGGAACCAACTTTCTTATTAACTTTAAAGACATATTTTTTCCTGAGGTTCACATTTGAGAGAAAGAAAGAAAAAAAAATTAAAATTTATTTGTACACATAAACATAGAAGAAATCAAGCAAATACTTTATTATTACTAATTAATTTTTGAAGTACATTTTATTGCGCATAAAATTTATTGAAACAAGTCATAACATAGATCCTTTATTTGAACCCTTCTCTTCCACTGGATCGAACTCTGGATCGTCACTGTTAGCCTTCTTATTACTATTGGGTTCCTTCAAATAGGTTGGTACATAATCACTATAATTTGGGGTTTGACCTGACTTAGGAAATTTCAATTCATTTTATTTCGAAATTAATAATGTACTCGACTCATGATATAGGATGTTCGAGCCCGCGTCTCCCAGGTAAGTTACCCACAGTGTCGGGGAGAGCCTTGCCTAGACAGAGAGGTGTACCCATTATAGGCCTCATTATGAGAACCCGAGAATCCTTTTCTCAATCATCTTTCCAAAGAAGAAAATAGTTTTTATGAAAATGGTTTTTTTTCTCTTTTTTTTTTTTTTTTTACAAAAAATGCGAAACTCTATCCTATATGCCCAACTTAAGTCTACCCATCCAATTTATTTATTTCAACTTTTAATCTTGTTTTAAGACCCGACAAACTGATACCACTTTGTAACACTCCCAAATCTCCCTCTACAGAAGATGTAGAAAAATACGTATAAATATTATAGAGATAGACTTGGGCGTAATACCGCCGCGTGACAACGCAAGGCTTATACTTCAAAATACTTTTGCAGCGAAAATAATTTATTCTTTATTAATAATACTTCAAATAAAACTGTTCATTAATTATGACATAAAAACACAAAATCAAACTTTTCCCTAAGCTAGGTGAAATTCTCGTGGACTCCCATATGCATCAATCAACTTCCACCTGAAAAGTTCACCTGCTTACCATAAATGGTAAACAGGGCAAAGCCAAACAAAAGCACGCATTAGAAAATTATGCTAAGTAGATTATGTGTGAGATAAGTAAAACATCAATTAAATCATTTAAGTTTAATTCCAATAATTCCAAACAATCTTCCCAACATCATACTCATGTAAGAGCTTTTCCAATTCAATTCTTTCAAGACAAGTATAAAACTCAATCGATTACGTTTCAAAACCAATTCCTCACTAAGTGTGCACACCCCCCAAGTGGTTTACTTTATGAACAAAAGCCAATCTTGAGGAAAGACCACTAGGCGAAAAAGTGAAATAGGCACTGGTTCAAACCCCCCCCCCTTTGGCACTGGTTTTGAACCGTTGGGTATGTGAGGGATGCCAAATCTCTAAAGATTTGGCACCGGTTCAAAACCGGTGGCTATTAAGAGCTATGGCACCGGTTAATCGGTGCAAAATACACTCTATGGCACCGGTTAACCGGTGCCAAAAACCAATGGCACGCATTTTTTTTTCTGTTTCAGCACAATAGGCACTGGTTTGAAGCCTGAACTGGTGCCTTTAACTTTGTTTTTTTTTTCGGCTATAAATATCAATATTAATACTAATATTAATAATAATTAATAATGAGAACCTGTAAATCCTGCATTCATTCTACAAATATTATATAACAATAATAATTATTATTATTATTATAATATTATAATTAATAATAATAATAATTTGTAAATTGGAATAATAACAATACATAGATATTAATTAATATATAATCCCAAACGCAATAATATTTACAAACAATACTAATTTAAAAAGTGTCATAATTACAAACAATACTAATCAATAATGTAGTTAACAAGTTCAAATATTAATGATATTTACATGTTAAATGTGATGAAGGACGCCAACATGTTTCGAACTTCATTAACTTCTTTGCTCGTCAACGGACCTCCCTTTTGTACCTTGCAAAACTTGGAATAAACAAAAAGTATGTTAGAATTAATTACTTAGGTTATGCATGTAAAAATGCAATTTAAGTGTTTAAGGGTTCATTTTCATCCAAATTGGCCCAAGTAAGGTCAATTTGACTATTAGGATGCCTACTTCCTACATTTCTTGTCAAATGAACTCATTCTTTCTCATAACATGTCATTAGTACTTAGTTATAGGCGGCTAAGGCTTGAAATCACAAGAAATGAGCAATTTAAATGTTTTAGGGTTCATTTTCGTCCAAATTGGCCCAAGTAAGGCCTGTTTGACTACTAGGATGCCTATTTCCTACATTTCTTGTCAAATGAACTCATTCTTTCTCATAACATGTCATTATTACTTAGTTATAGGCGCCTAGGGCTTGAAATCACAAGAAAAGAGCAATTCAAGTGTTTTAGGGTTCATTTTCATCCAAAATGGCCAAGTAAGGCCAATTTGACTACTAGGATGCCTATTTCCTACATTTCTTGTCAAATGAACTCATTCTTTCTCATAAAATGTCATTATTACTATAGACTTCTAAGGCTTGAAATCACAAGAAAGGAGCAATTTAAGTGTTTTAGGGTTCATTTTCATCCAAAATGGCCCAAGTATAGCCAATTTGACTACTAGGATGCGTATTTCCTATATTTCTTGTAAAATGAACTCATTCTTTCTCATAACATGTCATTATTACTTATTTATAGACGTCTAGGGCTTGAAATCACAAGAAATGAGCAATTCAAGTGTTTTAGGGTTCATTTTCATCCAAAATGGCCCAAGTAAGGCCAATTTGACTACTGCGATGCCTATTTCCTACATTTCTTGTCAAATGAACTCATTCTTTCTCATAACATGTCATTATTACTTATTTATAGGAGTATAGGGCTTTAAATCACAAGAAAAGAGCAATTCAAGTGTTTTAGGGTTCATTTTCATCCAAAATGGCCCAAGTAAGGCCAATTTGACTACTAGGATGCCTATTTCCTACATTTCTAGTCAAATGACATCATTATTTCTTATAACATGTCATTATTACTTAGTTATAGGAGCCTAGGGATTTAAATCACAAGAAAAGAGCAATTCAAGTCTTTTAGGGTTCCATTTCATCCAAAATGGCCCAAGTAAGGCCAATTTGACTACTAGGATGCCTATTTCCTACATTTCTTGTCAAATGAACTCATTCTTTCTCATAACATGTCATTAGTACTTAGTTATAGGCGGCTAAGGCTTGAAATCACAAGAAATGAGCAATTTAAATGTTTTAGGGTTCATTTTCGTCCAAATTGGCCCAAGTAAGGCCTGTTTGACTACTAGGATGCCTATTTCCTACATTTCTTGTCAAATGAACTCATTCTTTCTCATAACATGTCATTATTACTTAGTTATAGGCGCCTAGGGCTTGAAATCACAAGAAAAGAGCAATTCAAGTGTTTTAGGGTTCATTTTCATCCAAAATGGCCAAGTAAGGCCAATTTGACTACTAGGATGCCTATTTCCTACATTTCTTGTCAAATGAACTCATTATTTCTCATAAAATGTCATTATTACTATAGACTTCTAAGGCTTGAAATCACAAGAAAGGAGCAATTTAAGTGTTTTAGGGTTCATTTTCATCCAAAATGGCCCAAGTATAGCCAATTTGACTACTAGGATGCGTATTTCCTATATTTCTTGTAAAATGAACTCATTCTTTCTCATAACATGTCATTATTACTTATTTATAGACGTCTAGGGCTTGAAATCACAAGAAAGGAGCAATTCAAGTGTTTTAGGGTTCATTTTCATCCAAAATGGCCCAAGTAAGGCCAATTTGACTACTGCGATGCCTATTTCCTACATTTCTTGTCAAATGAACTCATTCTTTCTCATAACATGTCATTATTACTTATTTATAGGAGTCTAGGGCTTTAAATCACAAGAAAAGAGCAATTCAAGTGTTTTAGGGTTCATTTTCATCCAAAATGGCCCAAGTAAGGCCAATTTGACTACTAGGATGCCTATTTCCTACATTTCTAGTCAAATGACATCATTATTTCTTATAACATGTCATTATTACTTAGTTATAGGAGCCTAGGGATTTAAATCACAAGAAAAGAGCAATTCAAGTCTTTTAGGGTTCCATTTCATCCAAAATGGCCCAAGTAAGGCCAATTTGACTACTAGGATGCCTATTTCCTACATTTCTTGTCAAATGAACTCATTCTTTCTCATAACATGTCATTATTACTTAGTTATAGGCGCCTAAGGCTTGAAATCACAAGAAAAGAGCAATTCAAGTGTTTTAGGGTTCATTTTCATCCAAAATGGCCCAAGTAAGACCAATTTGACTACTAGGATGCCTATTTCCTAAATTTCTTGTCAAATGAACTTATTATTTCTCATAACATGTCATTATTACTTAGTTATAGGTGCCTAGGGATTGAAATCACAAGAAAATAGCAATTCAAATGTTTTAGGGTTCATTTTCATCCAAAATGGCCCAAGTAAGGCCAATTTGACTACTAGGATGCCTATTTCCTACATTTCTTGTCAAATAAACTCATATTTTCTCGTAACATGTCATTATTACTTATTTACAGGCGGATAGGGCTCAAAATCTCAAGAAAAGAGCAATTCAAGTGTTTTAGGGTTCATTTTCATCCAAAATGGCCTAAGTAAGGCCAATTTGACTACTAGGATGCCTATTTCCTACATTTCTTGTCAAATGAACTCATTCTTTCTCATAACATGTCATTATTACTTAGTTATAGACGTCTAGGGCTTGAAATCACAAGAAAGGAGCAATTCAAGTGTTTTAGGGTTAATTTTCATCCAAAATGGCCCAAGTAAGGCCAATTTGACTACTAGGATGCCTATTTCCTACATTTCTTGTCAAATGAACTCATTATTTCTTATAAAATGTCATTATTACTTAGTTATAGGAGCCTAGGGCTTGAAATCTCAAGAAAAGAGCAATTCATGTGTTTTAGGGTTCATTTTCATCCAAAATGGCCCAAGTAAGGCCTATTTCTTACATTTCTTGTCAAATCACATGTTAAGAGCAAATAAACTAAGTCAATGGAATACCTCATCAACCTGTAGTGTGTTTGTACAACGACTCACTATGTCAAAAATGAATCTCATCACGTATATGCCGCAATCAACTCCGTTATCTTGTTGTGCGCACTAGCATAGGAACAAAGTACATGAATCAAACATGCATATATAGCAAATTAGTAACTTTTTACGCATTGTTTATTACGAATATCACAATATCACGTGGAATTACCATAAGTGATTTCCATGTGGGACCTTGAGGAGCTCGACAATTTATCTTATTCATAACACTGTAGAAAAGTAAGGTCAAATTTGATTAGTATGACTAATAAATGAGTTAGGTAATGATAATCAACACTAGGTAGCTTTATTTACTTTTGCAATATGGACTTCACGAGTAGCTTTTTTGGATGAGGCAATCGAGCTGAATCAAAAAGGAAGATTGTGTTACTGGAAACACAAATCACCAGCAGGGTCCAATGCAAACTACATAAAATCACAATAGACCACTACAAAAAAAATGAGAATAAGCAACACTTAAGATTGCAACACTTACATAAATGTTACTCTTAATAATCTAACGCAACAATACTTATTTGTTACCTTGAACTAAAGTAACAGAAAAAAAGTGTTGCTCTAGACTATATAAGGCAACAGTCGCTTAAAGTGTTACCTTTTTCTTGTCTAAGACAACAAATATAATAATTGTTGCATGTAACAATAACAAAACTATTGTTTGAAAAATGTAACATTAATATCTATGTTGCCATCTATAGCAACATTTATATTAAAATGACAACATATATATATATATATATATATATATATATATATATATATATATATATATATATATATATATATATATATACATAAGAGCAAGTTTGGTAGAGTTGGTGGGGAACTCACCTTGTGACTCTGAGGTCACAAGTTCGAGCCCTACCAACTACTAAATGCTTGGGAGTGACAACATTTTTGAATTATCTTCTTAGATGACAACATTTTTCATTTGTTGTCTTTGTTAAAGGGTTGCCTTATGTATCATTTTACCTAAGCTATCAAAATTGTTGCCTATGAATAAGAATGTGTTGCCTTATGAATAGACAACGGGGGCATAAATTACGCCTCATATGTGTTGTCTTAGCTACAAGGCAACACTTTTTTTATATTAGACAATGGTTTTGCATTGTTACCTTTGCTTTATTTTGTTGTAGTGGACATACAAATTAGTTATTAGCCATGTACAACATATAATCAGGGGAAACAAATGAATTTGACATGATTAGACGTACTCCTAATAACATGGGGCCAATATGAACTTGTCTCCCGCACGCATTGATTCCTTGATACTCCGTTCAACATAGTACAACACGTCAGGGTGGTTGCCTAAGATTCTAGTAGTGGAGATCTGCTCGGGGCATAACCACCCAACTTGACACGGAGAATCAATGTCACGTAAGTGCTCCTGTAGTGCTCTGCATGCATGATAATAGAATGTTAATGGAAAAATAAACGACAATCACCACTAATCTGAATAACATACTTTGAGTGGCATTGAAATACCTCATGAATGTTTGAATGAGGGAAATGTTAAGCATTGATCCACTTAGAAATTCCTTCACATCTTCTTTGCTGAGCCATGCAATTGCATCGTCATCATAGTGGAACAATGCCTTAGGTAGTGCAACTTGAACGGGAGTGTCACTAGGCAACAAAGCAACACAGTTGTGTAGATAAGTTAAATCTTTAGAGAGCGATTGAAGGACCGTGTCTGCAACAAGTGGAGTTGCTTGCATAGCTGAACCTCTCGAAGAGTTCTTCTTCGGCGCTTTTTCACTCTCCGACCGTTGTTCACTCCTCTTCTTTGGCACCGGTTGACCAATGCTTTTAGGCTGCTCAACCTCTTTCTCTTTGAAGTTTGGCTTTTCTTCGAAATTTGATAAAGTAAATCACGCAATTGGTTAGAAAATAAATTCATCCAACTCTTGGGAAGACAACCGAGCATAAAGTAAAGAGTGAACCCAAAATCTTACCTCGTTGATTAACCTTACCCAAGCACAAGGCCATTGCACAAAGCTACCTTTTGCTTCCCAGAGTGTCGTAATCCCATCCTCCTCTACGGGCACCGGTACTAGGATGTACTCGAACCCCGCAATCATAGAATTGATCCCGATCGAGTAATGTTGTGGCCTAAGCGGTCGCGAATGGACCGTACCACTGGTCGGTTGTGCACTAGCATACGCAACCAACTGCAAAGGTCCACTGTTTGATAGCCCCAGGTGTAGAAGTGCACAACGTGTCTCTTCCTGCAGTAATTTGGAAGAAGAAATTAACACTTTCAAAGCGATTATAAACAACGCCCACACCGAAAAACAAAACCGAAAACAAAATTATATAAAAAAACCGATTTTATGATTATGTTAAGGTATCATTAGAGTTTTAAGCATGTAACAAAACCGAAAACAAAATTATATAACAAAACCGATTGTTGTGCAATATGCTCACAACAACATAGCAACAACTCACAGCAGACACAACTCACATCAAGAGCTCAACACAGACACATCAGGTGGCAACACAACACAGAAATAGCTCACAGCAGACACAACAGCTCACAGTGTTGTGCAGGCAGCAGGCAGACACACCTCACAGCTCACAGCAGGCAGACACAGCTCACAGCAGATAGCACAGTTCACAGGCCACACAGAAACAACAGCAACTAGCTCACAACACATACACAGCTCACAGCAGGCATCACAGTTCACAGGAAACACAGAAACAGCAGCAACCAGCTCACAGCACAGTTCACAGAACAAAAACAGCACATACACAACTCACAGCACAAACACAGGTCACAGCACAGAAATAGCAGCAACCAGCTCACAACACAGAAACAGCAGCACACAGTTCACAACAAGCACAGCAGGCAGCACAGCTCACAGCTCCACAGAAACAGCAGACACAGAACACAACACAGAAACATCAGCAACACATCACAGAAATAGCACAACTCACAGCATCATTGCAGGCAGCACAGCAGGCAGATGGCAGCATCACATCAAGCATGCCAGCAGGCAGGCAGCAAGCGCAGAAACAGGCAGGCAGCAAGCACAGAAAAAGCATGACAGAAACAACATGATAGCACAGAAACACGACAAAAATAGCACAGAAACAGAACAGAAACAACACAGAAACATGACAGAATTAATACCATCACCTCGGACATCTCCTTTCCCGATCAATCGTTATGCAAGTAATACAGAAACAAAGAAACACGAAATAAACGAAGAAACGGAGAACATTTACAAAGAACTAAACAAATTACCTGTAAATCTGGAAAGTCAACTGGTGTTGGATTATGAAGCTCCCTCGAGTCCGCATGTGTAGGAGTACGAACCTGCAATGGTAAGTTCATAATGCCACGTTAGATCTCACGTAACACAATATGCCAAAACTAATAGATATGGAACTACCTCATCATCGTCTCCATGTATCTCATCATCGTCTCCATGTATCTCATCTTCTCCTTGTCCTTGTGGGTGACTACATGAGTCGACCGGTGTAGTCGAGGGGAAAGGCAAGCCCGGCAAGTTCAGTTGTTTTGCCCAAGCATTGAATTCTTCTCGCATCTCGTTGCGCACTTGTTCCTTAATTGATGCCACCGTGGCATCCAAGTCAACCGGTGAGTTCACACTTGCTCGGGATCTTCCTAATTTGGTATATTCTGGACCCATCACCTTTTCCCATCCTAGCAAGGTCCTTCCCGCACCTAATACTCGTCCTGGATGGTAGGGCTTTTCCAAAGCCAAGGTGAAAGGGTCATTCTCTACTGTTGGGACGAGCTTGCCTGTAACCAGTTCTTCAGTGTACTCAAGCTGTAGCTAAACCAAAAAGGCAACATGAATATAGTTAATGTTTTTGTAAAGTGATGTTTATGCTAAAGCTTCATAAAGTTCACTAGTTCATAGTTGCTTACGAGTTTATCTGCCATTTCTTTGGTTTCCGGCGCGTTGATGACCCATTTTCCGGTTTTCTTGTCACGCGAATGCAGAGAACAAATGAAATCGTCAGCACGACTCACCAACGTACTCGTCGTGGAATCAGAGGCTTCTTTGGAGGACCCTAGAAGCGCAGTAGGGTATACTCCCTCCTTCACCCACGTATCCCTCCATTCACCAAATGTTTTAGGCCCCATACAATGGGTGTATTGCCTCTGCAATGCATTTCTGGAATTTTTCTCCCTCAGTTCCTACATAATTAGACATGTTAGTATCATTACTTTAAAAAGAGTTAATATATTATACAATTGTCAAGGGATTTACTTAAACTTACAATTGCTTCCTTCAATCATCCTTCGATACGCTTGGCCATTTTTGCCAAGGGAGTTGCTCTTCCTCGATTACTTCAACATCATTTCCACCTCCTTTTTTTTTCTTTGGTCTTCTCACCCTTGTCTTTGTGATCCAAGTACGAACTAAGAGGGTCTTGCGGCCTCTGAATCTTTTTGCCAGAAAAGATACAAACACCCTTCGCTTGGCGGCATCATTAGGAATGTTAAACACACTCTGCAAGCACAAATAAAAGCGGTTATTAGTTTCCCCTTTTAAATAACAATAAAGTCAAGGTATTCACAATTGTGTAGAAAGAAAACACTTGCCCTTGTATCATTCCAAAATGTGTCAATCAAGCCTGGAGATTCTTCCCGCCAACCAATAGTGATGGGGATTTTGTGCGCACAAATCCCAACGTGAACAACATACTGATGACGCCATTTGCCTGTAGGTTGGCCTGCCTTGTCGTACTCCAGGACCATTTGATCGACGGGTTTCTTGAAACTTGTCGTCGGACCCCTCGACTTTTTCTTCGCGGTGCCTTCACCCCACCTCCACTTTGTTCTTAGCTTTGAGTTTGTGACATATGATTCTGACCAAACGTCTCAGAAATTGCATTTTCGATAGGAGACGCTTGTTCAGCTGCAATTTCAAACTCCTCAAGCATACGCTCCAAATGATCTTGAGCCTAATCTTCTGCCTCACCCAAATCAGGCTCCTTGTTCACATCATACAGCTCGTCCCCATCATCAGAGGAATCATCATCATCATCCTCTACATCCTCGACTCCAGTACGGTACTGATCGTTCGCCATGAGATGTGAAAACCTGTCATTACAAACATAAAACGTTATTAGGTGTGATATAAATAAATTAGTATGGTAATAATGTTATAATCAAATCCAAATTGCTGAATTATAATACAAATCAACATAGAATATGGGCAAGTGTAGGTCGTTTTTTTCCGGTATTTCAAATGTTTTAAAAGTTACTTCATTCATTTAAAAGAAAATAAGAAAAATGGGCAAGTAAGTCAACAATATCATTCATTTTTACCCTAACCTATGATTTAATAATACTTTCTACGCCTACAATTTCAAAATAACAAAAAATAGTACCTCAATCTAATATTCCTTCGTTGTGGTCTGATCGCATGTAATTGGCTTGGTTGTCTATCTCATTTGGTACAACAGGTTTAGGAACAGTGAAAGGTGTCGAGTCATCAAACGCATCATACTCTTCCTCATCCTCGACATCTCCAACGCCAAGGATTCTTCTTTTGCCGGCTAGCACAATAGATCATTTTGAGTCGGCTGGATCAATTACGTAAAATACTTGCTTAGCTTGAGATGCAAGGATGAATGGTTCCGCACTATCATTCAGGTGGTCAAGATCTACAAGTGTAAAGTCATTATATTTGACGTTACGCCTGATATTATCAACCCACTTACACCGGAAAAGAGCAATCGTGAAGTCACAATAATCATGCTCCCATATTTCTTGAATTCGACCGTAATATGACAACTCTGCATCATCGGGTGATTTATCCTTAGCACTTGCAAACTCCCTTGACGATGCCACAAGCGTTACACCACTGTTTTGGGTCGAGGAAGATTTCAAATCCTGACGCTCAATCCAAAATGTGTACATATTTATGTCATATCCCTCAAATGAGCGAACATCATCCCTAGGACCATAAGCAAGCCACCTTACTGTATCTGTGACACTCTCATCCATTCCACCCATCACTCGATCACGAAACCAACTCACAAACTTCTTATTATGCAACTGCATCAGTGCCCTTTCACCTTTTGATGGAAATTCATCACGCAAACTAGCCATGTGCTCGTCTAAATATGGGTGAACATCAGCAACATGGTACAACACGTGTAGGTGTGCTTGTAAGAACTTATCTCGATCAGGTGACATTCGTTTTGACCCGATTGTGCCATGACCATCAAGTATCCCTTCATGGCGAGAAGTAGGAATACCAATAGGTTCAGCAACGGCTATGTAGTCGGCCACAAAATTACCAATCTTCTCAGCCACAGTCCCTTGAATCATACTTCCTTCCGGGTGAGCCCGATTCCTTACCTTATTTTGCAATGTTCCCATGTGTCTTTCAAAAGGATAGCACCACCTCATGAACACTGGACCACACAATTTAATCTCACGCACCAAATGAAGAATCAAATGCACCATTATGTCAAAAAATGAGGGTGGGAAGTACATCTCAAATTTGCACAAAGTCACAACCACATCCGCCTGTAAAGCATCAAGTGTACAAGGATCAAGCACTTTGCTGCATATTGTATTGAAAAACGAACAGAGGCTTGTAATAGCTTCCCTCACGTGCTTTGGTTAAATACCACGTATTGCAATTGGTAGGAATACTTGCATCAGAATATGACAATCGTGGGATTTCATACTTGTCAGCTTCAATTCTCCATTCAAGGATACAAATCTTTTCATGTTAGATGCGTACCCTGATGGAACCTTAATGCCGTACAGACATGCAGAAAACTTCTGTTTTTCTACCCTTGACAATGTGTAGCAAGCCGGAGGTAAATAAGCCTTGTCATCCTCGGCTTTTCCCGCATATTTCTTCTTCGACGCATCCGTGGCTTTTCCCATTCCCTTGCTCTTCCCCTTTCCTTTTTTCGAACTCATTTCATTTTTCGTTTCCTGTTCCTTTCCCGTTCGAACCTTTTTCTGAGCCCACAATTCTGGACGAACCCCCATCTTTTCCAATTCTAACCGTGCACCCTTTCCATCCTTTGTTTTGCCATATATATTCATTACTGTTCCCACGAGAACATCACACACATTCTTCTCTATATGCATTACATCAAGACAGTGCCTAACGTCATGTTCTTTCCAGTACGGAAGCTTCCAAAAAATTGATTCTTTTTTGAAGAGAGCAGTTAAGTCCAGAGCTTTTTATGTTTTCCCAAATACTGTTCGTATACCCTTAACTCGAGCATAAACCTCCTCACCAGTCAATGGCCTAGGCGCAGTCCCCTCTTTCACTTTCCCATCGAAAGCCTTTTTCTGCCTGCGGTACGGGTGATCGCGCCTGAGCATCCTTCGAGTACGCACGTACACCTCTTTGTGAAAATTATCAAGGTGTATGCTTGGGGTGTCATCAATACAAATGGGGCATGCTTTTTTTTTCCTTTGGTCTTGTAACCAAATAAGTTGCCATATGCAAGAAAATCATTAACGATCCACATAAGAGTTGCACGCAATGTGAACTTCTCATTCTTATGAGCATCAAAAACGGAAACCCCTTCGTCCCACATCGTTCTCTAATTGTCAACAAGTGGCGCAAGATAAACATCTATGTCGTTTCTAGGTTGCCTTGGCCCCGTTATCAAAAGTGAAAGCATTACGTATTTCCGTTTCATGCACAACCAAGGAGGCAAATTATAGATCACTAAAAGTACCGGCCATGTGCTGTGTTGGGTACTAAGAGTGCCAAATGGATTCATCCCATCCGTGCACAACCCATGCCTTAAATTTCTGACTTCATCACCTAATTCCCCAAACTTCATATCAATGTTCTTCCATTGCGGGGAGTCGGCTGGATGCTTCAACATTCTGTTTTTCTTTCTTCCCTCTGCATGCCACCTCAAGTTTTTAGCGTCTTTTGGTGTTGAGAACAAACGCTTAAACCTTGGAATAATGGGAAGATACCACAACACCTTAGCAGGAGGTCCCTTCGTACCAGCATTGCAACTTTTGCGCTTGTAGCGCGACTTCTTGCATCGTGGATACTCCTCCGATTGTTCATATTCATTTCGATAAAGAATACAATCATTAAGACATGCATGTATCTTCTTATACTTCAAATCAAATGGACACATGAGCTTCTTTGCGTAATAGTAAGACTTAGGAATTTCATTCCCGTCGGGCAACATCTCACTTAACGCGGTCAACAAAGAAGTAAAATTACTGTCCGTCCACCCATGCTTCGACTTAATGTTAAAAAGTGTTAGCACGGCTGATAGTTTGGAGTATTTTTTGTACCCAAGATACAAAGGCTTTTTAGAAGCCTCCAATAATGGCTCAAACACGTCACCTTCAACACCACGCATCATCTCATCCACCCCTTCATCCTCGACCTCATCCACCTGATTATCCTCAAATCCATCCTCATCACCATTATTAATAATATGTTCATCATTCCTATATTCCTCGTCCACACGAATGTCATTGCTTCTATCATCATGCACATCATTCCCATCAACATCCCCACGGTAATCTCCTTCTTCACCGTGCCAAATCCACACATGGTATTTAAGCCTAAACCCACGATAAACTACATGATCTCTAATGATATCTACACTATTGACCACCTTCACATTATTACAATCAACACAAGGACAATAGAGCCAATCGACACCCATTCTACGCTGATAAGTTGAAGCCCTCTCGCAAAACTCTTTAACCCCATCAAAGAATTCCAATGTATCACGTCTACCATACATCCAGCCACGATCCTTCTCCATTAAGTAAATTGTCTCTAAACATGGCAACATATTACGAATAATGTATAATTGCTACATCTATTATATATGTAAATCAAATTCAAACACACACCATGCATATAACATTCATAAAGATACAAAAATGCATATATGCTTCCAAAGGGTCCTTATCACTCCAACCTAACCCATCCTTGAACGTGTAATCTCACTAGTGAATGTATGTCGACTTTCCAATTTTAAGGAAAATCCGGCAGCATTTCCCCCCAGTTCTCCAAGTACACGATGTAGGTAATAACTTACCCACTTATGTACCCAGAGAACATGGTGATCGAGGAAATGGTAAGCCAAGATGTTCCTTAAAATCGAAAAAAAAAGACATACATTCACCACCTAAGTGAGAGTAAACGTTCAAGAACAGTCCCAACCGGGGATTATTCAAGACTTTCTCCTAATGAGAAAGCCTTGAACGGGTATCTAGGCATATGATGATGCAACTATTTCATATATTTATTGTTGTATTTATTTGTCATTATATAATACACAAGTTGTAATAGCATGAAAAAACTTTTATTAAAACAATAAAAAGAAAGAAATATATATAGCTTTGAGAAGTTTATAATTCATACAAATACAATGGATGTATTCTTTCTAACTTCCCACTTGAGCTAAACTTGAACTTCAATTCACATATGAATCTATAAAAACGCAAAAAGAGAAAACAAAACAAAAAACAAAAGTTAGTAAGTATGTATGAGAAATGGATAATAAATACAAATAGGGGCATATGATTAAGGAATGAGAGAGAAAATGGAGATACTCTAAAGTTAGCAAGCACATGTGAAACTATGCCTAAATTATTCTGCTTATTAGCATTTACACCTTTCTAATTACTTTCCCTGTCTTCTAAATGTGGCTTGCTGTACAAGCATCCTTGATTACACCAATAACCCAACTCTTAATCCTACCATTTACACCCAACTATCTCAAGTTTACTTATACAATTCATCCAAACTGCAAAACTATAAGCCTTGAACTTCATTGTTAATGTTTATGACAATTATTACACAACAAACAAAGTAACATACCAAAGTTTGACCGAGACAAACACTGTTGCTAGACCCTCCCACCTCAACCCCTTCCTTTGACTTTTGGCATGGCTCGTTAAACAAAGAGATTTAAGAGTACCAATAATCAGACCCAGTACTTTAAAAATTTTAAAGTTAAAAACTAAGGTCAAAATAATATTTGAAACAAAAAGGGGTTACAGCTCCTATCAAACCTATCTCATCAATAATCAATAGCATACACAACTCCTAAACTTTGAAGTAAGGCAGAACAATACGTAGAAACTTAAGGAGAGCCCAAGACATTAGGCAGAGTACCAAACCAAAAAGCAAAATTACAAATTGGAAAGTTGAGACCATGATAATCAATTGCACAAACAGCCACCTTTAGGTTCACTGCAGTGCAAGAAGAGTTTGGCAAGAAACACTTCCTAAGTTCTTATAGGTACTGTCTTCTAAAAACAGAAGGGTTGAAATGTATAACTCATCAGAAAAGGATTTTGTATAGCAATCTGTATGGACTGAATACAAATAAGTACCTGAAACTGGCGCCTTAGACCAACCATGACAAGAAGGTCGTTGTGGAGGGGGAGCAATGCGCGTCTATTGACAAACCCTAGATTACAAGAAACTTATAATTACTAAATTGAAAAGCAAATCCTCAAAAAACTCAAGAGTACGAAGGAATTCATCAATGGAGTAAGTGAAACCTAAGCTAGCTACTTACCTTAAAGCTGCTTCAATGGAGGAGAGATGGATATGGAGTACGAACGTCCGGTAACTGCTTCAATGGAGGTGAGAAAGCTCGCACAACCCTTCAATGGAAGTGAGAAAGCTAGCTAGGAGATGGAGGGAGAAGAGAAGAGGGAAAATTGCGTGGGAATTGTATGAAATGAAAACGAAGGAATGAAGAAGAAAGACGTTGAACCTTGCTATAGCTAAAACCCAATGGTTTTTTTTTTAAAAAACTGGCACCGGTTTAAACCGGTGCTAATTACCATAGTTGCACCGGTTTAAGGAGAATCAGTGCCAACTCCTTCCCATACTTTTTTTTTTTACATAAGTTGGCACCGGTTTGAACCGGTGCTTATTAAATGATTGGCACCGGTTTTGGTTAGAACCGGTGCCAACTCTGAATTTTTAAGTCCTGCCCATTTCTTTTGGCACCGGTTTTCAAGAACCAGTGCTATAGGGGGGGTGCCTATTTAGTTTTTTCTACTAGTGGATTAGGTCATACAAAGTCCATAGTCTTCTCTATTCCATTCCCAAAGTGGGATTCATAACCATATCGATTGATTCGCGTAAAAGCACCTTTTAAAAAGAAATAATCCATTATTCTTGAATATCAAGAAACCTGTAAATCATTTTTAATCCAATCCTTTTTAATAATTTTAATCACAATTCAAAGTTTCTTTTGATTAACCAAAATTATCAATTCAAACCATCATAAAACATAATTTCATAAGAAGCATAATAAAACATAATTTCATAAGAAACATAATAAAACACAATTTCATAGACAACTTTCGAAGGTATCAAACCACATAACGTACCTTGATCGTAACACGAGCGATTCACACAATTACTTCACTTAATCATGAACACCCTACACATCATTATAACCTTAATTAATACAAGGCCATCAAATAAGCACAACAACTTAACCGATCTATCCTATATGTGCATGAATTTATTATAAAGTATTTTTATATTTTAATAAAATAATTTTCTGTTTTTATAATTTAAATAATTTTTCTGTTTTTATTTATACTATAATTTATGCAAGAAATAATATATATGAAATTCAATTATAAATGCTTAGTAATGTAAAATAAGATTAGGAGAAAAGAGAAATTGAAGGATGGAGATGGAAACCAAAGACAAGGAGGAGCAAGGGTGGCCGAGCGTGAGAGGTGGCGGCTGGTGGTGGTGATTAGCGGTCGCCGGCGGCAATAGGTGGTCGTCGGTGAGGGCGGTCGCCGGTGATGGTGGTGGCCTGAAATTGGGGAAGGAAAAAGAAGAGGAAAACCGTGAGGGAGAGAGAGATTTCTTGGAGTTTTAATGTGTGTCTTGGGGTGTTTTGAAGAGGGGTATTTATAGGTGTTTAGGTGATTAGTTTATAGAAATTTAGGGTGGGTATAATTTATGGCAATTTCAAAGAATGAAAATTAGGGTTTTAAGGGTTTAGAAAATAATTAAATGCATGGAAAAGTATTAGATTTTATTTCGTCATGAAATTTTTGTTTAGCAAGTTTTGAGCTTGGAGTGCAAGTATAGAATAAGATCAAATAAATTTTTGATTTAGGAGTAGAAATAAGGAATATTATAGGATTTTTATTTATAATAAAATAAATTACAATTATTTAAAAAAACTATGAGTGGCCGAAAATACTGAGCTTAATATAGCTCAATAATTTCGGTCCCTCTATGTTAATTCATAGATTTTTGTAAAATATTTTTATGCCTAAAATTAATAATTTAATTAAATTTATTTTGTGAAAATTAATAGTAGGAAAAATAAAAATAAGATTTTTCTTTATTAATATCCGAAAATATTATGAAGAACTTTAGTTTTATTAGTTTAGGTAATTATTCTAATTTATTAAATAATTTTAAGGGTGGCCGAAAATATTAAGCAAATAATTAACTTAATAATTTCGAACCACTTATACTAATTTCATAGTTTAGGTAAAATATTTTATAATTAAATATATATTTCATGAAAGTAAGTAACTTAGAAAAATATTAAAACAAATCAGGTTTTCATTATAAAATCCGAAAATATTATTTAATTAGTTTAATTAATTTATTTTAACCGAATTAATATAATTCCGGTTTATTTATTTAATTTTCGAAAAATCAAAAAAAATATTTATAACATTGCTATAAAATGGTTTTATTTAATTAATTTTGTAAAATAATAAGACAATTTATTTAGGCGCCAAAATTCAAATATCATTTTGGCTCCAAAACTAAAATACTCTTTATTAATTTAGAAAATACGTCAAAAATACGAGACTAGAATACTCTTTAATTTAGAAAATACCTCTCAAAAATACGGGGTATTACATAACCTCTATTCTCTACTCTATAAATATCTCCAAAAATTCTAAAATTTCCCCACATAAAGAAGCTCAAAAATCAGATTGGGGTAAGTATTATTTTTTTTCCTTATTCTTTTCCTTCTTTTTCTTTCTTTTTCCTTGGGTGATGCGTGTGGGAATTGTGGCTTGCTGCCACCCCACCTCACGCATGATTCTCCATGCACAACCCCATGTTGCTGCCACCTTTCTCACGTGTTGCCACGTAATCGGCGACGGACCACCTCCGGCGACCACCCAGTTCATGCTGGCCAGCTACCCACGATGGTTCTCCCTTTCTCTCTGCTCTAGTTTTATTTATTATTCCTATAATTTATATTTTTTGGATTTCTATTTGTAATTGTTAAAACATGATTAGTATGTTTTGTAATTATGTTTTGGTGATTAAAGATTGTAAATTTTAGATTATAAAGTGTTTTAATTTTTGATTTTATAAAGTATTAAAAGTTAAGGTTTTAGTTATAAAAGAGTTGATTTTTAGGGTTCTAACTTGCAATTGATTTGGGGGTTTATATACCTATTGATTGTAAGTGTTAATAAAGCTTAATTTAAAGACTATATTTTTTTTATGGAGTTTTAATGAGTTTTTGTTAATATTATATTGCTGAAATTTTATTTGAGCACTACTTTTGTGTTTTTATAAAGAGGATACAATTACCCATAAGTAGAGAACGTTTTAATATAATTTTGAGATTTATTTGAGGAGTTTTAACCTTAAAAAGTATGCTGGAATTTTTATATAAACACTTTAATTGAGTTTTAACTTGGGGTTTTAATTACCCACTTAAAGAAAGAGTTTTAAAGGTTTTAAACTATAATTTTAGCTTATTAGAGAGGTTTTAAAGTGTTTAAAAGTTGCTAGAAATTTGTGTAATTAAGGGAGTAATTGAGTTTATGTATTTGGTATTGTAGGAGACTTTAAGTTGAGTTATTTCTAACATTGTGGCTAGTTGGAAAGATGAGTTGAGGTACGTATGTGCGTAGGATGTGTTAATTATGCGTAGTACATACCATGTTAGGAAGTTAAATTTGGTATCAAGTATGAGATTAGTATCATATTAAGTTGTTGGTGTTATACTTGGAACGATTGATTGTTTATCCATGTCTTATATGTAAGCATGTGAATATATTCAAATAATTATTATGAGCATGATACAAGTTGAAAGTAATTGTATCATGGTATACTATTTATTATTCATTATCAAGAAGACATGCATTTAATAAGCAAGGCTTATGTTTATAGTTTAGAGCTAAAGTTATATTTATTGAGCATAATTCATGATTTTATTCTCACTCATTTATTATTGGAGTTGAGTCAAGGAATTTAGTTTATCACTCACCCACATAAGTTGAGATTGAGTCAAAGAAGTTTATAAGTGCACTTTATGCACCAAGGTAGTAATCGTGCAATTTTGTGCACAAAACTAGGGCAAGGAACCCTAATTAAAATAAATAAATAGTATGTGCTCACTAATTAATTCAAGAATGAAATGGAAGTATGTGTTGTTTGTTGTGATGTTTATCTTGATTGTTTAGTTGGAGTCATCACAAGTTAAATTGGTAAATCACGTAAAGTGTAAGAGGATACGCACGAAAACTCTTGGAACGTATATACCTTGAGTATGAACATACGGGGAGAGTTATGGGGTTTTATAATTAATCATAACTTCTACAGGGGTACAAGACGCTATGCTTTCTTATATTATTAATGTGCTGGAATTCCGTCACAAGATGACATAGTAGGTGCCAATTGGGGTAGCTCCCTAATCCTGATTTTATTGATGTCGTCTTAATTGAGAAGTTGTTGAGGAAGATATGCATGGAGTAAAAGAATGGAGCTATTCTTGTTTTTCTTCTAGGATGGGAAGATATAAATAGGACTCGGGAGACTTTATTTGCTAATCCATTTTTAAGGACCCCCATAAGTTTGCAATTTTCTCTCCACTCTATGGTTCCATCAGCTGAGCAAAAGAAAGTTTTTAATCGGCCACTTGTAGGTTGTCGTAAAATTATCCTTTCGACTAATATAGCCGAGACTGCCATCACCATTGATGATGTTGTTTACGTCCTTGATAGTGGTCGAATAAAGGAGAAAAGTTATGATCCATATAGTAATGTGTCAACCCTGCAATCTTCTCGGACTTCAAAAGCAAGTGCAAAACGACGAGAGGGGCGTGCAGGCCGTTGCCAGCCTGGCGTCTGTTATCATCTCTATTCAAAACTACGAGCAGTCTCCTTTCTGGATTTCCAGGTGCCTGAAATAAGGAGAATGCCAATAGAGGAACTATGTTTGCAGGTACATCTTTCTTTGGATAATGTGTATGATTTTTAAGACACTCTTTTGAATTATATGGAGTCCTAGCTTGCTGATAAGATGAGAAGTTAAACAGTTAAAGTATTCAAGTTTGCATTTTTCAATATGTGTGTGTGTTGGGGGGGAAGGGCGTGTGGGGGTTATTAACTTGTATTACCTACTGTTTCGGTACGGAAAAAAATGGGACCTTCAGCAGGTCCTTTTGTGGGAGAAGATGTGTCTCGGTCCAAGTGACGATTGGGCCGAGAGTTTCCTGCACAACAAACACGTGTAAAATGGCCTCGGGGGTTGTGCCGAGGAAGGCCCCTCCGATGCCGAAATCAATACAGTGTAAGAAGAAAGTGCTATGCAAGAGAGTTAGTGCTTGAGGCTGATTGTGAATGAATGTAAGATGGTGTGAGTGAGGGCTTTTATACCTTTTCTCAAGAGATGAATTGGGCCTTAGGAGTCAAGTGGGCTTGCCACTTGGACTAGACTGCTGACTGAATTGACATTTGGGCTGGAGGGTTGAACCTTGTCTTTGGGCTTTAAATTGTATCATTTATGGACCGGGCCCAATGGAGGAGATATTAGACCCAAAAAACTTGCCCCCCAGGCCCGATTCGGAAGGATGACGGCTCGGGTTTTGGGCTTTGCAAAATTTGGAGGGAAGTAAATGATGATAATTTGAATTTAGGGAAGTTGGGAGGTTATTAGTGAGGGATATGAACAACCGCTAATTAACGTGGGATTAGTGGGGTTTTCAGTAGCATTAACTTCCGAACAATCTTGTTTCCGAAAGATATTTAAGCTACTCGCACTACGATCCTTAATCATTTCACATTGTCTTGCGCATGCAAATCCCTTTTCTCTCTAAATTTAACCCTTAACCCGAATTCATTCCTTGCTCATACCCAACAATTCGAAGCTTTAAAGTGAAATTCGTTGCCCCGAACATATAGATCAACGAATTCCGCACTTGACAAAGGTAATTTTCTTTAAAATTTCATCGGTTTTCATTGTGTTCTAGAACACCCCTCTTTTTTCTGGACTTTGCAATTTTTTGTATTCTCTCTATCCCCAAAAATGGCCGGTAACCAAGGTAAAAGACTTATAGAATCCGAGCCAACTTCTGAGGATGAGGAGGGGGAAGACCCGCAGCTGATTCCGAGGCGGAATCGGCCTTTGGCAATGATGCCTTTCCTTAGTGGCTGGAATCCAAATGCTAGGACCAGACTTACCACCGTCTCGAGGGGTTCTGCGTTAAGGGTTGTGCCCCTCTCTAATGTACCCCCACATGATTCTGAAGGAGCCAGTACCTCTGGTCGAAGCGAGAACTCGATGTCTAGGCCGTTGACTCCCGAAGAAAGGGAGTAGACCGATGTCTATGAGAACGAGGGCATAATGACTACAACGCCCTATTCGTGGAGGGTCGAGAACTATGCCAAGTATCGCTTTGCCGAGCAACTTGAGGTTTATTACGACATAATGGAGGAGGATAGGTACTGGTGTCGGATGCCCTGCATCGAAGATAGAATTCATCGTCCCCCTCCTAGGTATATTGAGGTGTATACCCGGCAATTGCATTACGGGATGCGGTTTCCCATTCATCCCTTTGTTGTGACCTTGCTGAACGGGTACAACATTTTGTTGGTCCAACTGACCCCAGTAACCATCCGAAGGATAATGACCTATCTCTGAGTCTGCTTGTTTTATGGTCTGGAGTGGAGTGTGCATTGCTTTCACTGCACTCATAAGTTGATGCCAAAAACCCAGTCTAATAAGTGGCATAGACCAGGCTGGTGGCAGATTGAGGACGAAAGAGGTTTTCTTTCAACTTATCCAAACGATACTTCAGATAAGGATTGGAGAGGCCAATGGATCTGGATCCGGGCGCCCTCTGATGAAGATCATCCGAATGATTTCAGCGGCCCTCGTTATTTAAGAAATCCGGATCCAAAAATGTTCAGCATCGGCCCCGATGAATTTACCGAGGCTGATCGCCGCCACATGGAGTTGTTTGGCCAAAGGAACGTCCATGGGGCCACTGGCCGAATGGCGAATGTGCCATCTGTCTGGTTACCCTATCGCCATTATATCTTCTAAGAGAAGATTCTCGTTGTTGTCAGCCCCAGCCGAAGATACCAAGGCGGTAAGTTATTCGGCTGGGGCCGATACTTTGTCATTTTCTGATTATTTCGTATTTTTTTCCATTTAACTCTTTCGTCTAAGATAATCTCTGCTTTCTTGACTTTTTCAAAGCTATGTGAGGAGAATTTGGGTGTTAACTACGAAGTGCTTGGGATCAGCCAAGAAAGGAATCCTATCACCTACACCCCGAAGATCACTAACTAAAAAGATCGGGCGCTTTCTCTGCATCCGAGGAGGCTTCAAGTTGTTAGCATTCTAGAGTACTAGACGCAGAAGTCTTGGTTTAAGAAGATCGATCCATTCTTCCTTCACTCCGCCGAAGAAGACGCAACTGCAACTATTGCCGCCGCGGTTTCTTGAAGTAGAGCCGAGCCTTCTACCTCAACTGCTGAGCCGAGGGTAAAAGAAGTTGCTGAGGAGGAAGATTCTGAAGAGGACTGTGAAGACGAGCATCTGTTGGAAACTTCGGTGAGCTTTAAACGCTTTTTTAGCCTTCATTTTCTCTTTGCTTTGTTCCTTTTACTTAGATTTTCATCTGCCTTTTCATCTTGTGAAATTTTGCCAAATTCTTCTAAGTATAGAACTTCGGCTGCCTTGCTCCTTTTACTTAGATTCTTCAACTTGTGAAAATTATTTAAGTACTAAACTTCGGGTTGAAAGGTGTTTTTTTTTTTAAGTTTTCTTATACTGTTAAAGTTTGCTTATACTGTTAAAGTTTTCTTATGCTGGTCTCTGCCCCCCTTTTCTTTCTGCCGCAGTCGGATGAGGAAGAAGAGAACAAGGACAAAATACACAAAGAGATGGCTAGTCCTAAGGAATAGACGACTCGTTATGCTAGGTCAATTTCGGGCTCCCGTTCTTCTGCAAAAAGGCCTCGACTTGAGGAGGAGAAGCCAGAGGAACGAAGGGAGGTGACTCCTCCTCCCCCAGAAATCCCCGCTGAGGAGGCTCCCCCTTCGGCTCCGGGTCATGTGGCCGAGGCTTTCTCTGAGGAAGTTCGGAGAGAGATTGATGCGTATTTTGTCGATGTTGAGGACGAAGCGCAGGCTCTGAGTGGGGAGGTCCTGAAGTAGGCCGAGGTAGAGGAAGAAGCCAAAGAGGCAAAAAACTTTGATGTCCCGTATACCTCCGCTGGAAACTCTTTCAGGACTTTCCAGTCTACCAAGATGGAGTTTGGTTCTGCCCCCCTGGTGCCTGTTCCTGAGCATGCTCGAGAAGTTCTTGAATCCAGGCGCAACTCGGCGACTGATTACTTCGACGACCTCTCGAATATGCCGGAGTTGGACTGGAACTGTGCTTGGATTGCGGGTGCAGCATCAGGGGCGTCTGAGCCACTTGCTAGAGTGCTAGACCCCTTCTTGGAGAACCAGAGGCTGTTGTTGCAGGTAAATTTCTGTACTTAAGCTATTTACTTATATTTCTTTTTGAATTTTTTCGAAATTTTTCTAAGTACCGAGCTTCGCCTTGAGATCCTCTGATGCCTTTTCTTCGGCTCACCCTTTTCCTTTATCTTTGTAGGTAGTTCATAACCACTTTTTGTCTGTGAAAATGAACGACGAGCTGAAAGCAAAAGCTGAGAAAGCCGAGGAAGCTGAATGCCAAGCCAAGATTGCCGAAAGGCTGGACGCCGAGGAAACTACCTCGGCCCTTAGAATAGAGATTGACTCAATGAATTTCAACTTTCGCACTTTTTTCCGAGACTTGGAGCAAACCGTCTTTCCGTGGCTGGACGAAGGTAATGCCCTGATCCAAGAATACGGGTCTGAGAGCATCTATGACTTCAAGGCTCGGATTGAGCAGCGAGTATAGAGGGAAGTTGAGACTCAGCGTCTAATGGTCAAGGATTTCAAGGGCCAGGCCGCTCGTGCTGAAGCCGAAGCTAAAGAAAAGCAATCCGGGCTGGAGGCTGAGAACCAAAGGCTAAGGGATGAGTTGAAGGCCTAGGCCGAGGGAGCTGCCAAAGTCAAGGCTGATCTTGAAGCCGCTCAGAAACTGCTAGAGGTTCAGATTTACACCTAGGAGTAGTATGAAGAGGGCTTTGAGAATGGCTTCAAAGTCGCTTTATGACTGGCTTTCCATGTCTACCCTGAGATCAACTCGGATCAGGCTGAGGCTTGGTCTAAAGACCATGATGATGCTCAAATGAACGAGTCCAGCCCAACTGAAGTTGTTTTCCTGGGTCGTCAAGCCGAAGCTGAGGCTAAGGAAGAAGAAGCTGCGAGGAGGGAACAAGATACTGCTTGTCCTGCTTCATATTCTGTCGTCGCCGAGGCTTCCACTGCTCCGAGTGCTGATCTTGGAAATGCAAAAGCATAGGAACTCGGGCAGTCGTCTACGAAATCTTGCGGATCAACCTATGCCTAATTGATTATCTTCGCGTCTGTCTTTGCCTCTGTTTTTGCTTTTAGCTTGCCTTGAATTTGTACAAACTATTTGTTTTTGTTTATGTACTTTCGGCAGCTGTGTTTTCCGCTTATGGGCGGCTGCCGATGTTATGATATCTTCTACTTTTAACATTGAAACTCTTTTTATTATGAATTGAACTTCTTCTCAGCTTTGATTTTTCCTTTGCCTGTGTTTATGGTTCTTGTACTTCGTTGCTTTTCTAAATTTTCTTGAAATTTTTCTAAGTGTAGAACCTCGGCTTGGAGGTATTCTTGGCTGAGAACTTCTTCATTTGTTTAGAGTACACTATATTTCCTTTTTTATTCCTCCTTTGCCTTGCTCCTCTACTTGGGTTCTTTGAGCTTAAGAAATTTTCCAAGTACTAAGCTTCGGCTAGGAATTTACTAGACGGGTGCTTCTTACCCCCCTTAGAATTCTGAAGATGAAGTCTTCAGGTTTCTGAGGTGATTACTTTGGACTCCTCGGCTCATCTGAGGGTTTTGCCTTGGTGAAATTTTTGCAACAATCCAACTTTTTGAAGATTGTGCTCATTTTTCCTTTTTCTTCTACTTTGTTTTCCAAAGGTCTGATTTCTTGCTCAAGAGCCCTAGTCTCTGAGAGCAATTCTCTTGTGATACTTTTAATTCATCTGAGGGAACGACTATCCGAAACACGGTGCCGGGGCAATGATCTATCTGAAGTACAGTGCTTCACTTAGGCAATACTTTAGAAATGAAATTACCACCCGGAACTGATTCATCCGAAGTACAAGGCCTCATTAAGCAATACTTCGGGGCTTTATTAGTTCATACTTTTTAGGCAATGTTTCAAATGAGCCTATGGCCTCTTTGCCCGGAGGAACTAATTCGTCCGAAGTGCAAGGCCTCATTAGGCAACACTTTAGGGTTTTATCATTTATCCTTGTTTTGGCAGACTCTACGGCTTGCCAAACTACGATGCCTCATTAGGCGATACTTCGGATAGCACCGAGTAAAACCTTGAATTTGCAAAGATTGTAGAAGACGGAAAAAATAAAAATTTGCTGAATTTGAATAAATGGTGGCTCGCAGGCCTTTCATTAATTGTGAAAAATGTACTTACATAGATTATTCCTCCCCGAAGGGCTTTACACATGATATCTCTTAAGTACATCGGCGTTCTAGTGATTTTTCAACTTAGTCCCATCCAACTGTCGAAGTCGGTATGTTCTTAGCTGCAGCTCATCATATATTTCATAGGGTCCCTCCCAAGTAGCAGAGAGCTTCCCATGAATGCGGCCCTTTTGCACAGCGGTAGCATTTCAAAGAACAAGATCCCCGATTTTGAGGAGTCTTGCATGAACTCTTCGCTTATAGAATTTGCTTATTCTTTGCTTGTATGCGGCCATTTTGTCTCGAGCTGAATCTCTAGTCTCGTCTAAGAAGTCAAGGGACTCCTTCATGAGTTGTTCATTTTCTTCGGCCGAGAAGAGATTCACTCGTAGGCTTTCCGAGCCTATTTCCACTAGAAGCATAGCTTCGGATCCATACACCAGCTCAAAGGGTGAATGCCTTGTAGCTTCTTTCTCGGTTGTCTGAAGTGACCAGAGGGTTCCTGGAAGTCCCTCTATCCACTTGGACTTCTAATCTTTAACTCTCTTTTTGAGAGCGTTAAGGATCTGTTTATTTGTAGCTTTGGCTTGACCGTTACTTTGCGGATGGCAAACCGCAAAATAAGCCAGCTTGATGCCGAACTGTTCTGTGTACCGCTTCAGTGACATATTGTCAAATTGCCTTCCATGATCAAAGACAAAAACTTTCGGTATTCCGAAGCGAGTGATGATGTTCTTCCATACAAATTTCCTGACTTTTTGCTCTGTAATGTTCAAAGCGGCTTCGACCTCGATCCATTTGCTGAAATAGTCTATGCCGACTATCAACCATCTTTTTTGATAAGGAGCATCAGGGAATGGTCCTAAGATATCCATCCCCCATTAGGCGAATGGAAGACGATTTAGGATTGCCTGAAGATCTCGCGACGACCGATGGATGACTACTGCGAACTTTTGACATTTTTCGCACTTTTTCACCAATTCCTTAGCATCGGTGATCATGGTTGGCCAGTAATATCCAACCCTTAATGCCTTATGGGATAAGGTCTGTCCCCCAATGCGGTTCTCGTAGATGCCAAGATGAATTTATCGAAGAATGTAGTCAACATCTATTGGACTCACGCATTTCAGTAATGGGGCTGAAATAGGACTTTTTCAGGAACTTTCCTCCAAAGACGATGAATCTTGAGCAGATTCTTTTTCTCTTGGAGGCTAAGTTTCTGTCTTCGGGGATTTCTCCCTGAAGCTTGTAAACTAGGATGGAATCCATCTAACTCGGTTCGCGTGCGGCACAGTAAACCTTAGGTTCTTGGTCCACACTTCTTTCTCGGCGCACTTCCATGTATACAGATCGGTTTAGCTCAGTTAGAGTTGAACTTGCAAGTTTGGAGAGTGCGTCGGCTTGAGCATTCTGACCCCTTGGGATCAGCTCAATCTCAAAAGTTCTCAGCTTTGTAATGACTGATTTGATCTTTGCGAGGTAAGCTATCATTGAGGGCTCTTTGGCCTCATATTTACCTCGGATCTGGCTTGCAACAAGTTGAGAGTCTGTTTTCAAACAGACATGCTCGGCCTCCAATGCTATGCACAATTTTAAGCCATCGATAGCTGCTTCGTATTCGGCTTCATTATTTGAGGCTTTGAATGAAAATTTTAGTGCATACTAAAAGGATTTGCCTTCGGGCGAGGCTATGACCACCCCGCCCCCGAACCAATCATGGTTGAGGATCCATCCGTGAAAACAGTCCAGATTTTCTTTTCCTCATCGAGCGTCTCTTGATAAGAACACTCGGCCAGGAAATTCGCTAAGGCCTGGGCCTTAATAGCTACCCTCGGTTGGTAGCTGATACTGAACTCGGTGAGCTCAAAAGCCCACTTTGCTAGTCTACCAGATTTTTCTACTTTGTTGAGGACCTTTTCTAGAGGCTGATATGTTAGGACTACTATTTGATGGCAATCAAAATAGGGTCTTAACTTCCGATCTGCTACCACTATTGCATAAGCAACTTTTTCAAGTAAGGGGTAGCGCGTCTCGGCATCTGTCAGAGTGTGGCTGACAAAGTAGATCGGTTGCTGAATTTTCTCTTCCTCCCTTAGCAACACCGCGCTTATAGTAGCTGGACTGACCGCTACATATAAGTACAAAGTTTCTCCTTCGGCTGGTCTTGCCAGGGTCGGGAGTTGAGCTAGAAGCTCGCGGAGTTGCTTGAAGGCATCTCCATGCTCATTTTCTCGGATGAGCTCTTTGGATTTCGGGAGTTTCAGCACTTTGAAGAAAGGCAATCCTTTGTCCGAGGCTTTAGAGATAAACCTGGACAGGGCAACCATTTTGCCAGTGAGACGCTGAACGTCCTTTGGCTCACGAAAATCAAAAGCTGCTTGTACTTTGGCGGGATTGGCATCAATCCCCCTTTTGCTGACCTGAAGCCGAGAAACTTGCCTGACTTCACGCCGAAGACACACTTCTTCGGACTAAGCTTCATTTGATGTTTGCGAAGGGTGGCGAAGGTTTTGGCCAGGTCCGCAACATGGTTGTTTTCTTCTTTACTCTTGATGATGGAATCATTAACATAGACTTCCATGTTGCTGCCTTTTTTGCTCGACGAAGACCTGATCAACCAGCCTTTGCTATGTTCCCCTCGCATTTTTCAATCCGAAGGGCATCATTTTGTAGTTGTACACCCCGGTGCTTGTAACGAATGCCATTTTCACTTGGTCATCGGGGTGCATGAAGATCTGATGATACCCAGAGAATGTGTCCATGAAACTAAGCAGGGCGTGGTCACTCGTCGAGTCGGCCAGTTGGTCGATCCTCGGCAATGGATAAAAGTCCTTCTGACAAGCCTTGTTCAGGTCCGTGAAGTCAAGTGCTATTTGACTTCTGAATTATCACCACATTAGCCAACCATTCTGGATATTGACAAGGTTCAAGGAACCTCGCATCCATAAGTTTTTTTACTTCAGCTGCGATGCCTTGGTTCTTTTGGGCGGAGTAGTTCCGCTTCTTTTGCTTAATGGGTCGACATGTATGGTCCACATTAAGCTTATGAGAGATGAGGTTCGGATCAATCCCGGGCATTTCTGCTCGAGAATGGGAACACATCTTTGTGGTCCCGAAGGAGTTGGATAAGCTCAACACGGAAGATTGGATCTAGTCCGAGTCCGATGTTGACGCATCTTTCAGGCTCTCCTTCGACCAACGGTATTGATTCTGTCTGATTATCCAGTTCCATAGCTTTGGCACTGGATTCTTCGGATTCAGGTCTGCTGTCAATATCAGTAGACTTCCCAGATTTTGGCTGATCTTCTGAGTCTCTCGGCTAAGACGAAGAACTAGCCTTTTCTTTCCCCAAAGATGTTTTCTTTGCTGGGGTTCCTTGGGCCGAAGCACTTAAGCCCTTAGGCCTTTTTATGCCTTGGTCCTTCTCTTTTTCCTCCTCCTCATCCTTGTCGTCGCGGCGACTCTTGGATGGCTTGAGGTGGTTGCATCTTCGGGCCCCCTTTGGCTGCCCTAGATTTTTTCGGAGCGTCCCTTATCCGAAACGTAGATCATTAGTTGATGGTACGTAGAGAAGAATCCTTGAATGTCGTGAATGAGGGATCTCCCCATGATCACGTTGTACACAGATGGAACATCGACGACCAAGAATTCAGCCATAATGTTCCGTTGTGCTAGGCCTTAGCCTATAGTGATAGGAAGAAGGATCTTCCCATCTGGATATGATGAAGAGCCGTTGAATCCAGATACCAGAAAGGGTACCGGAGTTAAGTTCTTGCTCTCCATCTTCAGCTGGTCGAATGCCCTTCGAAAGAGGATATTTGCCCCGCTGTCACCGTCGACGAGGGTTCGCCAGACGTTGTGATTTGCAATGCCCGTTACAATTACTAACGGGTCATCATGAGGGTACACCAACCCCCTACAGTCTTCGGCTGTGAACAAGATGTTTGGCACCGGAGACTGCGGTTCTCGGAATTCAGCATGGTTCAATTGATGGGTCAAGCCCCTTAAGTGGCGTTTTAGTGCATTCCGTGAGACTCCATCGGAGACGGTAAGAATGTCAAGGTTGTCCTTGTCATTTGACTTGTCCTTCTTCCGAAGAAAATCCAGATCTTGCCGAGAGTCTCTCTTGGCTTTTCTTTCCTCGCGACGGTTCGCAAGGTATTTTTTCAAGTAGCCTTTTCGAACCAAATCTTCGATCTGGTCCTTCAGCTGGAGACAGTCCTCGGTGCAATGTCCAGGTGATTCATGGAACTCGCACCATCAACAGACGGCGCTAAATTGTTTCAGTACAAAAACAATGGGACCTTCGGTAGGTCCTTTTGTGGGAGAAGACGAGCCTCGGTCCAAGTGACGATTAAGCCGAGGGTTTCCTACACAGCAAACACACGTAAACTAGCCTCGAGGGTTGTGCCGAGGAAGGCCCCTCCGATGTCGAAGTCAGTACAATGTAAGAAGAAAGTGTTATGCAAGAGAGTTAGTGCTTGAGGCTGATTGTGAATGAATGTAAGATGGTGTGAGTGAGGGCTTTTATACCTTTTCTCAAGAGATGAATTGGGCCTTAGGAGTCAAGTGGGCTTGCCACTTGGATTGGACCGTTGACTAACTTGACATTTGGGCTGAAGGGTTGAATCTTGCCTTTGGGCTTTAAATTATATCATTTATGGACCGGGCCCAATGGAGGAGATATTACACCCAAACACCTACTATATTTTGTTTACTTTCGTCTGTTAATTCTAGACATTTTAGCATTTTGGTCACCTTATGTATTATTGTATAAGTAGTAGAGTGAACCCTATCATGTGATATTTGTAATATGTCAAGTTGCTTGATACGAATTGCAAAGTAGAGGATTTTTTTGAAGATAACACTAGATCCTCCAGTATCTGAGACAATAAAAAATGCTATTACTATTCTACAAGAAATTGGTGCGTTGTCACATGATGGGGGATTGAAAGAATTCAGAAGGAAACTGGGTTTGTTGCATGTGCATCCATTAACCAGCAAGATGCTATTCTTTGCTCTATTTTTGAATTGCTTGGATCCTGCCTTGACGCTTGCTTGTGCAGATGATTATAGAGACCCCTTCACTTTACCTATGTTACCCAATGGAAAGAGAAGAGCAGTTGCAGCAAAAGTAGAGCTTGCGTCATTGTATGGAGAAAATAGTGATCAATTGGCGATTATTGCAGCATTTGACTGCTGGAGGAATGCGAAGAAAATGGATCAAGAATCACGGTTTTGCTCTGAATATTTTGTGTCCTCGAGCATTATGCATATGTTGTCTAGTATACGTAATCAACTTGCAAATGAGTTAACCAGGACCGGGTGTATACTAGATGACATATCAAGCTATAGTATGAATGCTAGGGAGCCGGGCATAATTCGTGCAGTTATTGTGGCTGGCATGTACCCGATGGTGGGAAGGTTGCATCCACCTGTTAGGAGGGGTACGTAGAAGGCTGAATGTGGAGACTGCTAATAGTGGTTATGATAGAGTTCTATTACACCCACAATCAATGAACTCAAAGTTATATATGAAGAATACTGATGAGCTACCTCTACTTGTATATGATGAGGTAACTAGAGTAGATGGGTCTTTGCACACAAGGAACACTACTATTATCAGTCCAATTCCTTTATCATTACTTGCAACAGAAATTGTTGTGGCATCTGCAAGGGACACTGGTGATGATGATAGTGGAAGTGATGCTGCTGGTGATGAAGATAGTGATGAAGGTGAGATGGAATGCCTTGAAAAGAAAAATAAAAAACCAGAAGACAAGGTCATGTCATCACCTGAAAATGTTGTTACATTAATTGTTGATCGCTGGCTGCCCTTCGTATCAACAGCCCTTGAAGTTGCTCAGATCTATTGTTTGAGAGATCGGTTGTCTGCGGCTATCCTTTTCAAAGTAAGTTGTATTACTTTTCGATTGTATCCCCATTTATATCTTGTGAAACTTTATTGACCAACTCACATATGCTTCAGGTAACATATCCAAAAAAGGTTCTTCCGCCAGCTTTGGGAACATCCATTTATGCAGTTGCTTGTATTCTTGCATATGATGGGATGACGGGAGTTTCAATCCTCAAAGAATCTGTGGACACTTCGACTTCAATGGTACATAATACTGGAATTGGTAATTCACATGCAGAGCAGAATAAGGCAAATCTTGTTGCATAAAGTTTCCTCATATCTCTATTCAGTTATAGTACTCAATACCATGAATCTTCATCTCAACCCGTGCAAGTGCAAGCAAAGAAACACTCATCAAAACGACGACATGGCAATTAGTCCGGCCAAGGAGGGCCGTAAGGATGATGTTATACAATTTTTGTGGGGTAATGTTGTAATACTAATACCGCTCCTGAAGCGGGTTTTGAGGAGCTGTTGGTAGGGGTGTTCAAATTCGGGTACCCGAAGATCCGGGTACCCGGATTTTCGGGTAGTTGAAAAATCGGCCCGTGTCCCGTCCCGGATAATTCGGGTACCCAGTGTTCGGGTACCCGAATTATTTGGGACGGGACACGGGTACCCGAAATCTATTTATTTATTTTTTAAAAAAATTATTTTACCTAAAATCTGCTGTAATTTTTACCTAGGGACATCTGCAGCAGGAAATGGGAGTAAGGTTAGCTGATCAAAAAAATATTGTTAACCAGTTGATAGAAAGCACATTAGCAACTCTAACAAGTTATATATCAGTTAATTTAAGGTAGCTTGAGCTGGGTGCTTGCAAGGAGAATGACATAAGTTAGCACATTAGTATACAATAGCTTAACTTGGGTTCTCTAGGAACAGAAAAGATCATATATGCTAATCTGCTGTAAACATTTACAGAGACAATACAAAATATTATAAGAATCCACTATCCAAATATGATGCGCAAGAGAGAGAGAAGAAGAAGAATTGTTCTCTGTTGGGCGTGAATTGGCTGCGATTTTTTTGGTTGTTTGGGAGTAAGCTGTAGAATTTGGGCGTGAATTGAAACAATGAAACCCTAGATCTAAGCAAGTAAGCTGTAGTCTACTAGTGTGTAAGCTGTATTGTCTTAGTTAGAAATTGGGCTGGGCTTATTAAAACCGGGTAGTTCACTAGTTCAGTAGGTTTGATTTTTTTTTTTTTTTTTACCGGGTATTCGGGTACCCGAAAGTAGCATAGTTTGTCCCATGTCCCGGCCCGCGACAATGCAATTTTAACGGAACGGGTACCCGACCCGAAAAAACAGAAAAATTTAACAATTTCCCATCGGGTTTTTTGCGGGTCAACGGGTGATCGGGACGGGACAAGCGGGTTGGGTTTTTTTGAACACCCCTAGCTGTTGGCCTGTGGTAGAATTAATGAATATCTTCTGCCTGTTTTGGTGTAGTGGCTATTGTGCTGCATTTGTTGAGCCTTATCTTATGCCTGATTAAAAGGTAGGTTTTCGTGCTCGACCTTTGAAGCTAGGTTTTCGAGCCGACCTTTGAATTTACATAGGGATTTGCGCGGCCCCCTATACTAGGTTTTCATACACCAAATATTCTGTGAATAGTAAGTTGTAGTACTGCAGTTAGAGCTGTCAATTCGGATAAACGGATCGGGTTTGGGTCGGGTAAGTGTGGATCGGGTCAACTCGGGTCGGGTCATTTCGGGTTAATGTCGTAACCTATACGGGTCGGGTTCGAGTTGGGTCATGCTTGAGTCGGGTAACATCGGGTCATAAATCTTATCGGGTTTAGGTCGGGTTAATAACAAGTCGGGTTACATTCATGTTGGGTGAATAATAGGTCGGGTTTAATTCGGGTTAAAACGGGTTAGGGTCATTCTCAGGTTCGAGTTGGGTTCATCAGCTCAAGTCAATAATTCTCGGGTTATAATTAGGTCGGGTCATTCTCAGGTTTGAGTCGGGTTCAGTTAAAGTCAATAATTTGCGGGTTTAATTAGGTCTGGTCATTCTCGGTTCAAGTCGGGTTCGGTTCAAGTCAATTATTTGTGGGTTACAATCATGTCGGGTCATTTACAAGTCGGGTCATGTTCGGGTTCAAGTCGGGTTTGGTTCAAGTCAAAAAATTGGAGGTTATAATCAGGTTGGATAATTTCCAAGTCAGGTCATGTTCGGGTTCAGGTCTCAAATATTAGGTTAATTTGGGTATCGGGTTGATTTCAGGTTGGGTCATATCAGGTTCAGGTACATTTTTTGGGTCGGTTTGTTAACTGTTCATGTAATGACATTCACGTTTAATCATTATCAATTACTTCATTTATTGTAAGAGCAATAATTTCAGATAAGTTTAAATTCGAGGTAATAAGTTCTAATAAGTTTAAGTTCATATTAATTCCAATAAGATAGGGTTAGTTTAGATTTTTAGAAGATAAGTTCAAACCCTATTCTAATCTATTCACATTGATTCCACTCATTTTAGGGATAACTATATCACATAAGTTCATATTCGAGATGACATGTTTAGATAAAATACAATAAGTTCATATAAATTCGGATAAAATAGGTTTAGTTTAGATGAGTTAAAATACAATAATTTTTTTACTAAAACTTATTTTATTTGAAATTATCTAAACTTGTTTATTTTTTATAAGTTCATATCCGAGTTCACATTTTTTTTAATAGCATTTTTTTTTAAACATTTAAATGGCATTATTCAAAATATTTAAATAAGATTAAATAGGCAAATGAATAATAAATTAGAAAAATAAAGATCAATAAAAGCCTTTTAACAGGTCTAGTTCGGGTCACTCCTTTCTCGAGTCCAAACAAGTCAAGTCATGATCGGGTACAAGTAAATTATTTGGGTCAGATTATCATCGGGTCATTGTCATATACTCATGCTCTCATTCAATCATTATCACGTTCAATTCAATCATTATCTGAAATCATTATTTTTTTTTAATTTTTTTATTTGAAATTATTATTTTTTATATAAAATATAAGATAAAACAAACAAGCCTAAGGTCAAATAGTATTTGTAAACCGTAATTGACTATATTAATGCACATGCACCTACAAAGTAGTAGTATTTGTAAACCATAATTGCTTAATTGAAATATTGAATGAACTTGCACCTAAAAAGTAGTAGTATTCATAAATCGTAATTACTAAATTTAAATAAAGAATGCACATGCATCCATAAAGTAGTCGTATTCATAAATTTTTATAGGTTTTTTTGAGACATATAAATTGTAATACATTTGATAATAGAGAATTTTATTGAAAATATTTGAATAAGCTTAAATAGGAAAATAACTCGTAGAATTAGGGGAAAAAAAATATGACGTTATCGTAGATTGCTAGTTATTTGGAGAAAAATATAATACTTTAATACTTAATGACTTAATTACTAACAAAATAAAAAAAAATAAAAAAAACACCTAATTTTGTACATATATGAGACTTGGTATATATATGTACAACAAATATATATTATAATTAACACCTAAACTTGGGAATGATGCTTCTTTCTTTTACTGGATCGACTTTCCCTGCATCAAAGATAAAATACTTTAACCAATATTAACATAGAGTAGTTTTAGCCTTACGAAGTTTCGACATAACGAGTAGCTTAGAATTGAATATACATAACATATATCTTTATTCAGTATCTGATCTACAATAATAAAAGATGTATAAAATAACAAGTCGAGTTGATTTGAGGTCAGGTCAATAACAAGTCGGGTTGAATTTGGCTCGGGTTAATAACTTGTCGGGTTGATTTCGGGTCGGGTTAGTGACAGATCGGGTTGAATTTCGGGTCGGGATAGTAATAGGTCGGGTTAAATTCGGGTGGGTTAGGAATATGTCGGGTCGAATTCAGGTTGGGTTAGTAACAGATCGGGTTAAATTCGGGTTTTGACGGGTTAAAACGGGTTTGGGTCAATTTCGGTTTAGGTCGGTTTCGGTTCAAGTCAATATTTTACTGGTTATATTCGGGTCGAGTCATCTGCAGGTCGGTTCATGTTCGGATTCGGTCATCATTTTTCGAGTTTAGACGGGTCGGTTAATAATCAGGTTCGGGTCGAGTTAGCTTTTGACAGCTCTAACTGCAGTGATCCCGAATATCTTGTTATTTTTCCAGATGTAAAGTATTGGCTTACCACAAATTAATGCGAAGGAGCTAGTACATTTTTGAGTTTATGCAATGGCAATTAGTCTCCAAATTTTTTTAGCCTTCTGATTATGTTGTCAGTACTTGTATTAACAATATCAACTTTATTTAACAGAATGGATTTCTTAGTTCATGACTTCATGTACAATCTAATTCCTACATATTTTTTAATTAAATTATTTACAAAATGTTGTTCATTAATAGCTTTGATTTGCTTTTAGTAAAAGATTATAAAAATTTGAATTAGAAAAACAAAAATTAAGACAAATTTAATCAGTTTTTATATGACTATATTTTTTCAAATGTATAAAACATAAAAGGTTGTTAAAAAAAAGTGTGAATAGTAAAAAGTCCAAATGGTGATATATAAAACGTTGTAATTTGGGGGTGCCTTATAGATTATAACTATAGATTATAGGATGCATTTGTTAAAATCAGAAGATGTGGAAACTGCAATGCATTTATACAACACTTGAATACTTGATTTGATGATTTCATTGCTGTATCATATACAGATTAGAAAATTTTCCACTTTGGTATCCTGAGGTTTGACATAATTTCTCTTCATTACCCGAGGATTATTGATGAACATTCCATGGTAAAAAAAGCTTACATAAACCACCAAACACAATTTATTTTATGTTAAAGTTTAACCAAAAATTCAAAATTATTATTCATACAATAATTAAGCAAATCATTATCATAATTATTGAATACGAAGTATATGCTATATATCTAAGTCAAAATCGATCAAATTGTAAAATCCTAATGGGGTAACATAAAGATCATTCAATTGATATTGTAATAAATTAGATACACTCAAAACACTCAGATTCTTAAGAAGCCAATAAGCCACAATCTTTATTAATTGACTATACTAAACTCTTACAATTCATAAATACAACCAACAAACGAACCTAATAAAACTAATACTCCGTACTAATAAACAACGTAACATTGTTTGAAATAAAAAAAAAAAAAAAAAAAAAAAAGAATGAATTAATTGAATGATGAGTAAACTATCCAGAACAAATCTCCAGCATACATGAGTCTCCAGTCAATAATCTTGGACTAATTAAGTGTATTTATGGCCTATAGCAGTTCCAAACAGCATGACGGGTTTTCCTTTGATGATGACAAAATGAAGAGCGTTGTTGTGTCGAAACGTTGCAAGAAGAATGTTATCATCTGTTTGTAGTCCATTCTCCTCCTTGAGTTTAGGCCACTGGCGTCTTTTCCCCGACTTCAAAACATACTTAAATCCGGGATCCTCGATGTTGTTCTTCTTCTTATCTTTATCAATAAAATTATTCCATCTTCCTAGTGGCATCTCGTACACGGACAATCCCATGATGACCTTGACGTCGATATCCGCCTCTTTAAGAAACTCTTTCTCATCATTTGTCAGAAACGACGCATCAAGTTTTTCTGCTGAACCTGCTGGGAGGGCTAGTCGTGCTTGTTGAGGTGCCATATCACTTGGAGTCATTTTCTTTTCCATTATTACTTTCAATTCGCTAATATCTTCTTTATCGTATCCCAAATTACGCGTCACATGCTCGACAATTGAGGCTTTAACAGCATCAGTATCATGATCAACGAAAGATAATTTAGCCCTTTTATTAGCAGGCTTCTTGATCTTCATCATCTTAGGTTTGTTGTTGCTCATGATCACGGGAGGTTTGAACTCGACTTTCGAGGCCTCGGGTTGTTTGTTGTTGTTTAAAGAGGGTTGTTGTTGTGATGAAGGTGGTTTGGCAAAGGTAATTTTCAAGTTGTAATTAGGGCTTCTCATAATGTAACACTCTCTTTGTATCTTGGGTTTTGGTTCTTCATCTTCGGTATTTGGTTTTGTTGGAGATGAATTTGGTGTTGGTAAGGAAGACAAGGTTGTTGTAGCATCATTGTTTCGTTTCTTGTTGGTCATGGTGGTGTTTTCTTGGGTTTCTGATTTCTCCATCGAAATCAGTCAAGAAAGAAGAACGATGAACAAGAAAGAATGATTGGAGGGAATGAAGGTAGCTATAATGCGTAGAAACTGAAATAAATGAATGGAGTATATATAGGAAAATATGAATCAAAAGTTTGGGATGATTTAGGAGTCAATAAACTTAGTGAGCAAGATACCTAAAATATTTTTGTAGTAGTAATATGATAGTTTTTTAGGAAATAAAATCAAAAGATTTTGTTCAAAAATGATAATCTTATTTTAGAAAATAATATATAAAAATCTCGATTATGATTGGATGCATGTGTACGAGGGGATATCAAAGAAGATCAGAAACTCTAATATTTTAGGCAACTTATTATTTTGGAAGCTATATACCAGAGTACTCGAGTATTAGTAAAGCTGAGTTTTGTTTATATAAAATCTGATTTTTTTTTTTCAATTTGATGATATAATTTCATTTTTTTAAATAATAACTGCCTAGAGTTGTAGTCCAAGAATGATAAATTTACGAACTTGGCCGCCAAAACTTATGCAATGGCAATTTTACATTTTTTAAAATAATCTATCTTCCGCTCACTATACAATTTTACAAGGATATAGTTTAGTAATTATTCTTCAATATTCAATAAATTAAATACAATAAGTCTTGTGTAAGACAGGTGTATGTTAATTTAATTGTAAAACATTTAGTTTGAGGATAACTTTTAACTATTTTTTATGGGAACTTTAACCCCTTAAAGGTTAACTTTTAATTTCTCGTTAATTAGTCTAATACAATATAAGTTTTTTGTAAGATAAAATTTATAAAAATGATAACTTTTGTAGTATAAAAGATAACTTTAAATACTATTAAGATAACTTTAACCTATCTTACAATAAATTAACATACACCCGTTTTTTTGAAGAATTTGTGAATTCAATAAACTTGTTTTGGCCATTAAGTTCAGAAATTTTAAAAAGATGATAATTTTAGGAAATAAATTCTTAATCACTCATATGATAATTTAAGAAACAAAACCATCATAACCGCTCGATCTTAATTACTTCGTACGTAGTATTCTTACACTAGGACTCATTTATTTAATTAGTTTGTTCAATAACAAAATAAATACCCCGTACTTGGTAAATAATTAGGGGCCTTTTGGTTTGCTGTAATGGGGAAGGGGAATGGGAATGATTACCTTTATAAGTGTTTGTTATGCATCTTTTGTCATTCCCATTCTCCATTTTTATTTTTGGATTTACCCAAAATTATTCGAAACTCATTCCCCACCCCTACCTTTTTCATTCCCTTTCCCCAACCACCAGGTCCACCACCATACCCACATCAGCTGGATGCACCTCGCCGAAACGTGTTGCGCTTCACCGGATGCTCGCCGGCCCTCCCCAAACCCTCGCCACCCTTTACCACCCCTCCTCCTACCCAAAAATCCTCCCCCACCCACGCATAACCCATAAAAAACCCTCCCCTCCACCGGAACAACCGGTCGCACCTCACGGACGTTTGTCGCCCCTCCTTCGACCTTCGTCGCCCCTCCCCTCACCCTGAAAATGTCTCCCCTCCTCGGAAAACCCCCCTCACCCACACATAACCCTAAAAAAACCCTCCCCCTCCCCTTAGAACAACCGGCCGCCCCTCCTCCCACCCTCAAAACCTAGTGAGCGGGGGTTTCGAAGGTGGGAAAGGGGCAGCTGAGTGCTTCAACGATGGGGGAGGGGCAGCTGAGTGCTTCAATGATGTGGTTTAGAGGTGGTCGGGGGTATGAGCGGTAGGGTGGCGGAAGGGCGGCTAGGGGAGGCGGTGGGGTGGTTGGATGGTTGGGGTCTTCAGGGCTGCCGGAGAAAGAGGGACAGAGAAGTGAAGAAGTGGTAGAGTGGTGGTTGTGTGGTGTAGTATTTCTTTTCTTTTCTTTTTTTTTTTGTAATTAAGTTGTTTCCTTTTGCCGGAGAAAGAGGGAAAGTTGACTTGTGTTGTATGACAAACATGTTTTATTATTTATTTATTTATTTATTTATTGTCTATTGCTAGGATATTCATGTTAGTGTGATTATTCCTATTAGTGCATATGTACTCAGCTTTTGCTGATTCGTACTTTGTTGTTTGTGTTTGGCTTTTCTTTGAATTGACCCTACTATGACCCATTTTATATGGCGAGTAGTGAGGTTGAAATAAAGAGAAGTATAGGTAGAGAAGGAGCATATCAAGCATGATGGGATTGAGCGAAGAGGGTTACATGTTTCTTTGTTTATTATTTATTGTATTGAATTATTTATGTAATTGTTGACACTAACATTAATTATTGTTTATATTTTTAGTTAGGTTTTAAAAAGGGCCTTTAATGGTTCCAATTTATTGGTTTGATGTAAGTTGGTTTGAAGTTTGCATTTGTTTTTTTAAACTTTATTTTTGAGTTTTTGAAAGTCAGTCTTCTGTTGTGTGACTTTGAAAATAGTCTTAGTCGTTATCATAGTGGCGGTAATATCTTGCTTATTTCCTGAAATGAGTTTTATTTAAAGTAAAAAGAGTATTTTAAAAGGAGGAAATTTCCAAGGTATTACAAAGTGGTATCTAGGAGCTTTGGTTGGATTTTAATTACCATTAAAGTCAAAAATTTGTTTTGAAGGTATTTATGTTTTAAAAGATCGGCCAAGTGCTAATTTAAATGATTTCAAAAATATTTTAAGAGTATTTATTTTATTTTTTTAAAATTTGTTTATTTTAGTGAATGAATTTTTTTAACAAGGCAAGAGGTCCGAATTTTTTTTAAAATAAGGATCGAAATTCTTTTTATTTAAATTGGTCCGAATTTTTTTTTTATAACAGGGGGCTGAATCTTTTATAAATCTTTGAAGGAGTTCGAATTTTTTTTAGTTCGGACTTGTATTTTCGAAAATTAAAGATCATTTAAAAAAAAAGATTTCATTATTTGTGCAGGAATGCGAAGGAATTAAGGTATATAATTATGTGTTAATCACTTTTCAAGCATGTGATGAGATTGGGTAGGAGAAGAAAGGGCATATAGGCTAGAATTTAATTTCTTTCCTATGTGCATATATATATTTTTTATGAGGTGTTCAAGCATGTTGTATGACTAAGTGTTTATTGATGAAAGCATGTAATATGTGAATTATTATATGTGCTATCAAGATCGTATGATTGAACACCGAACTTAATTTTCTGCAAGAACTGTATTATAGTTTTTTTGGAAGGGGTTTCCTATTGGTAATTAAGCCCGTTTTCTTCCAAAGTTTATAAAGCTAAACCATGTGAGTTTCTATGATGAGAATATTGGGGAATGTTAAAGATTATGAAAATGCACTTGCTTATGTTAGGATTGTTCATTTCATTGTTCTTATTTGAGATGTATTTTGGAAGAAATATAATGGGATGCACATCATCACATATTTGTTAGAATTGTGTTTTGGGATTATTGTTGTTGTGGCACCTTGACTAGTTATTAAGAATAAGTACCCAAGTTTTGTTCACCTGTTTATGGAGACACCAAGGTATAAGAATAAAGAGATTGATGTAAATGGTTAAAGAGCTTGTAAATGAGAGCATTTGGGATATTATCCATTTTGAGTTATATAATCTATTTATGAGCACAAGTTGTGTTGAGGTAGAGATTGATCACGAGCCCACAAGAGATGAAGATAGGAATTGTATATAGACGAGTTATTATATGAGCCAAAGGATATCCAATTCGAATCAATTTGAGGTTTGAAATTGTGAACTTAATGACTTATAATTTCTTATGATCATAAGTGCGTATATATTTTGGGATGGAGAATTGAGCATATAATCTTAATATATTATTGGAGTCTTGAGAATTTGAGATTTTGGTTGAAATATTGAGGACTTTCGACTTGTATGGTAAGTAAAGTAGAAAAATATTTTATCATGTCAATGGGAACAAATAAGTTGTGAATACACCCAATCTTATTTGAGAGACGTTTGAGATAACAAACCCGAAATAAGTTTTACCAGTCTTTGATGCAGATAAAAGGAAAAGGTAGTGAAGTTTATAGTGGAAATGTAACGATGCTTGCTTTGGAGTAGTACTCCAAGTTGTTAAGATCTCTAGGTTTTCAAGGAAATGATGTTGCTTAAAGCTCAAGGGAATAAGTTGAAGTGTGGTTAACTATGAGTTTCAACGACAGTTGTCAAGACATAAAACTGTTGGTATTTTCATAAATTTGCATGAAAGTGTAACAAATTCCTGTATTCTTTGAAAGAAAAGTGTGAAAAAGATTAAAGACAAGGAATCAAAACAAGAAATAAGGTTGGTGAAAGGCTAACAAGATGGCTAAAGATATTTTAGGGGTTATTTTGGAAATGATAATAAGGAGCATGAATGTGGCGTGAGTAACTCTTGAAAGTTAAATAATTTTGAGCTATAAAGAATTAGTGTACTTGGAAATAATGAGATTATTAAGCCATGGATATGATATGACATAGAGGAGTGGAATTGATGATGAAATTTAATGAGTTCGATTTGGGAGACCTTGATATAATTGAGTATGGATTGTTTATGAGGTAATTGAAGTTGAGATTAATTATGAGTCACAATAGATATATGCAAGGGATGCTAGAGGAAAGATTATGGGTTGAGTGGAGGAGAAATGTAAGCAAGAGAAATGTAAGCAAAGGATATAAAGGTTGAGTGAAGTTTGGAGGTATTATAAGGACATCTTTGTGTGTGGAGAAAAGATCAATGTTGTATTTCTTAAAGGGGATTGGAAGATATTATTGAAAGGTCGTTAAATGAAGAAGAATAAAGGTGTTTGTAAAGTGCATATAGGGGGTTGATCAAGGTGACAATGAGGAGTAACTATCTTTTGATTTGGAATGGCGATTTGTTTGATCAAACGAAAGGAGAAAAGGATAAAGGTTGAGAGTTATGGACTATGTTATAAGGATATCAATGTTTGAGCTGAGGTTTTTAAGTTAGACAAGGTGGTGTAGAAGATTTGTGACGGATTTTCAAGGAATATTGACAATTGAATGTATTGGCGGAGAGTAATTAGAAGTTCATGGAGAGTAATAAGTGTGAAATAATTTCGTATGGAAATATGACTATATTGAGTGAAGTGTAGAGTTTGAGGTATACTTTCATACATAAGGATTTGATTATGTAATTAACAAAAGAAATGATTGGAGTTGATAAAGGACCATGGATAAGACATTTAATATCGTTGAAAGTGAGGCAATGAAATGGATAGATACATTGGTGATACTCAACGAAGTGAATGGGAATTAAGGAAGTTAACCTCCTCAAAATTGTTGGAAAAGGATAAGTAAAGAACATGTGGTGCAACTGAGTATGTGACCAACAACATTTGAAAAAGTGAAGAAAAATCAAGTAAAGAATGCAAAGTTGGATCAAAAAGGTTGATTTATTTTAATATTCATGGAGGTAAAACTTGAATATACTTTGTAAGAGTAAAAGGTTAAAAGGAAAACTAATAGAAGAAAGGCACAATACACCCAATCCAGGAAAGGACAAGTTGTATAAGGATTTGGTAAAGGTGTATTGATGGTTTAAAATGATTGATATCATCTGGATTGTGGTGGATAGATTGTCTATGTCTACAATGTCAAAAAAAAAAAAAAAAAAAAAGAAGAAAAAAGAAAAAAGAGGGAGACTTGGAGGATAGAGCAACTTGCGAAGGCTTACATCAAATTCGTTGTGAGACTACATGGTGTTCTTAAGAATATCATGTGAGATAGAGATTCCAAGTTTCTTTCAAGATCCTGGAAGGTATACAGGAGAACTTTGGTAATACAATGAGGACGATTACAACATCCACCAAGTGGTAAATGGACAAACAAAAAGAATATTTGACATTGGAGGTCATGGAGAGAGCATTTGTATTCAATTTCGAAAAGAATGTAAAGATTGCTTGGAGTGAAAAAAAACACAAAGTCACCATATAAGCTAGCATTGGAATGACAACATTTTAAGGTTTTATATAAAAAGAACCATGAAAGCTCACTATGTCAAGGAACATAAGTGAAATGACCATTTTAAGGACTTAAACAAGTAAAATTATAGAGAAGAAAGTGAAAAGTATCCAAGATGGATTTGAGTGGTGCAAGTTAAATAAGAGACAAGTGTTATTGAAAGTGTAACCCATGAAACAAAGGATGAATTTTGGTAAGAAAGAAAAGATGAGCCAAAGTATATAAATATATATATGCCTTTGCGTAGAATTGGTAAAGTGACGAATAACTTAGCCTTATCATTGAATTTTTCATAAATCATTGTGGAAGAGCATATTCCTAACTAAAGGTAAAGGTATGAGTTGTAAAGGAAACTATTGAGTTAACCAAGTTGATCTACGAGGAAGCTAAACAAATCAAGGTTTGGGATAACAAAGTGCATATTACTTTTACTAATGGAATGGTAAAAGATGATTAAAGTGGAAACTAATATATCCTAGTATGATGAGTGATTGATATGTTATTGGTACTCACAACAAGGAATGAATATAAAGAAGTATTACGATTTTACCAAGGATATAATGAGAAAGAAATACCCGTGCGGTAGAATTACGTGATTTTTCCTTAATTTTTGCATTTTAAGTGCCTTTTCATCAGTGTTACACTGATTCTGTTGTTAAGTTTGATTTTTTTTACACACTAGGATGTGTAAGTCTATTAGCAAGGATGAATCTTACACTAATAGTTGGTGTATGTTAGTTAGTTTAATATTTAACACAATGTTTTGTGTAAGTTTGTTAGTTTAGTTGTTATTTTACACACTATGTTGTGTAAGTTGTTAGAAAGTTCGTTATTCTACACATAAGTTTGTGTATAAATGAGTAAAAGACATAGAAAGTATGAGTCACAAAAGGTGCAACAACTGAAAGTATTAAGAAATCTTTTTGAGATTTTAAGTATTTATTCGTCTTAAACAAGTTTTAAAAGTTTTCGTACCTAAGTTTCGAGGACGAAACTTCTTTTAAAGGGGGTAGATTGTAATACCTCGTATTTTACGTATTTTTATTAATTATTTAAGTATTTATAAAATACATTTTTAAGGGCTCAAGTATTTTAGTTAAATATTTTAATGGGGTAAAGTATTTTAATTGTAAAGTTTTATAAAAGTAAAATATATTTTGGGCTAAATGTTTATTAATTGTTTGGGCTCATTTAAAAAATCATATGTAAATTATTCCTAAATACTCCTATCGGACCTACCCTATTTCATTTAACTAAATCCAATTATTTATTTGAACCCTTGTGGGTCAATATTTCATGACAAAATCCCATTTATTTATTAATCATATTGGATTAAGTATTATTTTTTTTTCTTTCTTTTTCCTTATTCTTTTCCTTCTTTTTCTTTCTTTTTCCTTGGGTGATGCGTGTGGGAATTGTGGCTTGTTGCCACCCCACCACACGCATGGTTCTCCATGCACAACCCCAAGTTGTTGCCACCTTTCTCACGTGATGCCACGTCATCGGTGACGGACCACCTCCGGCGATCACCCAGTTCATGTCGGCCAGCCACCCACGGTGGTTCTCCCCTTCTCTCTCCTTTTGTTTTATTTATTATTCCTATTACTTATATTTTTGGGATTTCGATTTGTAATTGTTAAAACATGATTAATATGTTTTGTAATTATGTTTTGGTGATTAAATATTGTAAATTTTAGAGTATAAAGTGATTTAATTTCTGATTTTATAAAGTATTAAAAGTTAGGGTTTTAATTATAAAGAGTTGATTTTTAGGATTCTAACTTGCAATTGATTTGGGGGTTTATATACCTATTGATTGTAAATGATAATAAAGCTTAAAGACTATATTTTTATAGAGTTTTAATGAGTTTTTGTTAATATTATATTGCTGAAATTTTATTTTAAGCACTACTTTTGTGTTTTTATAAAGAGGGTATAATTACCCATAAGTAGAGAAGATTTTAATTGGTTTTAATATAATTTTCAGATTATTTGAGGTGTTTAAACCTTAAAAAGTATGCTGGAATTTTTATATAAACACTTTAATTGAGTTTTAACTTTGTGGTTTTAATTACCCACTTAAAGAAAGAGTTATAAAGGTTTTAAACCAAAAATTCAACTTATTAGAGAGGTTTAAAAGTTGCTAGAAATTTGTGTAATCAAGGGAGTAATTGAGTTTATGTATTTGGTATTGTAGGAGACTTTAAGTTTATTTCTAGCATTGTGGCTAGTTGGAAAGAGGACTTGAGGTACGTACGCGCGTAGCATGTGTTAATTATGCGTAGTACCATGTTAGGAAGTTAAATTTGGTATCAAATATGAGATTAGTATCATATTCATTTGTTGGTGTCACTACTACAAAAACTAGAATAAGAAACTCAAGATACAAAACGGTTAACTTAGATAGGCGATCTCTAGGATTATATAGAATTAACGCCTATCTAAGTTAACCGTTCTATATGATTTATTTTATTATTTTTATTAAATTGTGATTTTATTATATAGAACACATTTCTTAGTTAACCAATCTATTTGATAAATCCAAAATTTTACACTTACAATTAGATCGCCCCTCCTAGTTAACCGTTCTATATGTTTAACATTATTTTATATTTTTTGTAAAAAAAAGGAAAAATCTAACATACCAAAAGGCCCAAAATAAAGGATAATAAAGTTTGTTTTTATTAATTTGGCATTTGACTTTGACTTATGAAATTGCAATTCAATTATATTTATTGATTGATGATGTAAATTGCGTAGTAGTATATATGCAACTTCCATGACACAAAATTATTATTTTTTTTAAAAAAAAAAATCGACAAAGAGAACGGTTATCTTTGCTAACCGTTCTCTTTTATTCATTTTTTATAAGCATATAAAACAGGAAAGAGAACGGTTATCTTTTGCATACAGAACGCCTCTTGTCCCGTTCTCTTTTCCATTGCATATAGAACGCCTTTTGAACCCGTTTTGTAAACTTTACACATCGCTTAGTAGAAGAACGCCTCTGAGGCGTTCTATAAGGACTATTTCAACCATTCTCTATTCCATTTTTTGTAGTAGTGTGTGATACTTGGAATGATTGATTGTTTATCCATGTCTTATATGTAAGCATGTGAATATGTTGGAATAATTATTATGAGCTTGATACAAGTTGAAAGTAATTGAACCATGGTATATTATTTATTATTCATTATCAAGAAGGCATGCATTTAATAAGCAAGACTTATGTTTAAAGCTAGGCACGGGCCGGGTTGGCCTGTAGGCGACTCGGTACGGCACGAAGGTCAACGTGGCACAACATGGCCCGACAGCTGGCCTGGCCTGGCACAGTGGTCGCTTGACGTGACGTGGGCTGTGCCACGGACAAAAGTTGCTATTTTCCAGCACGGCACGGCACGAACCTGCCCCTTGGCCCGCGTGTCAACCTGTTAGGCACGACCTGACAGGCACGGCCCGTGTGCTTGCCCGGCCTGGAACGCCAATAACGGCCATAATTATAGTCGTTGGCTGCCCGTTGCTCTTCCCCTCTAACGGCCATCAACGGCTCTTTGCTCCAATTTGCCTATAAATACCAAATTTCACTTCACTTCCAAATCACAATTCAACTCATCTCTTCTCTTAATCTCTAATTCTCTTATATTCTCTAATTATTATTTATTAATATCAAAAAAAATTAAAAGTTCGTAATCGTAATTAGTGGAAAGCATTGAAGCACTGTTGTAAGATCTAACTAATCTTTATTATTGTTATTACTTATTATTATTGTTATAATTATCATTATTAATTATCATTATTATTGTTATTGTTATAATTGTTGTTATTCATTATTATTATTATTATTATTATTGTTATTGTTATTGTTATAATTGTTGTTATTAATTATTATTATTGTTATAGTTAAAATTGTTATTATTGTTAATTATGGCATTACCAAACACGAATTACCCATCATCCTCTAGGAAAGCCCAATTTGTCCGTGGTAATATTTCTAGGGAATCACCTAATCCAATGACCCCCCCCCCCAATTTCAAGTCGGACCAATGACCCCGGAACCGTCCCCTTAGGTTTTGAGCAATATAGGCATGGTGGTACTTCCGGTTTTCAACCCTATAACATGAATATGCTCGAATTTCCACAAAACCAATTTCCACAATTCGGTCAATTCCCACCTAATTTCTTTGACCCACAAAATTTTTCTCCTAGCCAAGGTAACGAACAAGATATCCCATTTGCCTCCAGTTCTACTAGTAACTAACAAACCCCCGAAACTACAAACACCCAATTCCCAAACACACAAGAGAAATGGTTAACCGAAAGTGACATGGTTAATATTAAAAGTCGCAAAATGGATGTATTGAATTATTTTTTACTAAATAAAACACAAACAAGAGCAAAATGTAAAACATGTGGTAAAATATACTCGGAAGAATCCAAGTCCGGGACGGGACACTTAAGTAGACACTCTAGAACATTTGAACAACCAGCTAGTGATCCAACCCAGCCAAAAATTTCCCAATTCCACCCATACGGCTTTACCTACAACTATGAGAGGGATAGGGAAGAACTAGGGAAAATGATAGTACACGCCGAACAACCTTTTCTTTTCTCCAAAAGTGACCCATTTAACACTTACATTAATAAAGCATTACAACCCCAACATAAAAAAAAATTCTAGGAAAATCGTTCGTTCCGCCGCCATGAAAAACTTCCTAGAGCATAAAATGCGGTTACAAGATGAATTGAGTAAACTTAATTGTAGAGTGTCTTTGACTGCCGATTCTTGGGATAGTGGTTATAAATATCACTATTTATGTGTGATTTGCCATTAGGTAGATGATCAATGGTTATTACAAAAACGAATAATTCTTTTCAAAATGCTAGAATAACCCTACACCGGTATTAACATTTCTCACCATTTAATGGAAGCAATAAATGAATACAACCTTCAAGAAAAAAATCATGTCTATGACATTTGACAATACAACCTCAATGACATATATTGCTAATTATGTCAAACAAAATTTGACCGATGTAATATTAGATGGTGATGCACTTCATACTAGATGTGTTTGTCATGTTCTTAACTTATGTGTGCAGGATGGAATTAGAGCAATTGGTCCATACTATAAAAAAATTAGAGATGCTATTATGTCTATTAATAGCTCAAACATGAGATACCAAGAATGGAAGATTTTTCTAAAACAACAAAAGATAAGAGCAATAAAAATCAAAACCGATTGTCCAACTAGGTGGAATTCCACCTATGACATGTTAACCAAGGAAATTGAGTATAAGAATCCTTTAACAATTTTTTACAACGGAAAATTTCCAAACAATGCTCTATATGAGGATGATTGGGATAAATGTGAAAGATATATGCAATTTCTACAGTTATTATATAACATGACGCTTTGTTTTTCTTCTGTTTATTATAATCCTTGTGCTCAAAATTTTCTTTCAAATGCATGTTTACTCGCCCAACTTATCGCTAATCATCGCAACCAAAGTGATTATGATCAATATATTCCAGCAATGGAAACAAAGTGGCGTAAATATTATTCTGAAATGCCTTTTATTTATATTTTTGCTTCCATATTAGATCCTAGGCAAAAGTATGAAAATACATTTATGTTAGTTAACATTTATTTTCAATGCATGCTTATTAACGATAATGTAGAAACCTATAAGAGTAATGTGAAGGATCAATTTTTTGCTTTATATAGAGTCTAAGAAACCAAATATGGCACCGTTCCTCGCTCAGGCCCTTCCGAACCATCCAAAAACGTAAGTAAAAAAGGCAAACATTTATTTTCACAAGCTACTAACTTGATTTCAAGGTTTTCAGGTGATTCATCAATAAGGAGAACGCAAAGCGATGTCTTGGAGTTGCAAATGTACCTGAGTTACGACTTCACCAAGGGCATGGACGACGATGAGATAAACAGCCCCGACCTCCTTGCATGGTGGAAACAACAAAGCACGAAGCATCCAATTTTAGCGGCAATGACACGAGACATTCTTGGTATCCAAGGCTCCTCCGTTGCCTCCGAACGAGCTTTCAGCGCATCCGGGAGGGTTTTAGACGATAGAATAACAAGTCTAAAACCCGAAACACTTGAAATGTGCGTGTGCTTCAAGGATTGGTTGGATGCTAAAAATCGCACACAAGATTGTTCTTACGAGGACAACGACTACGAAACCGAAACATCTGCCTCGGACCGTTCAGGTTCGGCTAGTTCCCAATCTATTCAACTAGCCGATGACCTTGAACGAGAAGATGAACAAGAAGATAAAGAAGAATAGATGAAGAATAGACAAATTTTGTATATTGTACGATTTTAATCATTATCAATATTATCATTGTACGATTTTAATCATTATCCAATTTTTGTTTAATATCCTTGTACGATTTTTATCATTATTATTATCATTGTACAATTTTTTCAAGTAATAATAATATGAAGTATGCATTATTCACATCCAAAGTCCAATTTGCCTTTTTTCCCGTTAGTTATAATTTGTTAAATAATTTAACATAAAAAAATTATAATATTTAATAATTCATAATACAAAAATAAATATAATAAATAATAAGCAATATTAATTACAAACTAAGTATAAAATGTAAAGTAATAGTATAAACTAAATATAAATATTAAACTTAATTTATTTTAGAAAAATATTAGTATAAACATTTAATAAAAATAAAAAAAAATAAAAAAAAAAGCAAGTCAGCAGCCAGCACGGCACGAGCCCGCCCGACACATAGGCCATGCCGTGCCGTGGCTGGCTTGCGATTTTGGGTGGCACGACACGGAACGATACTTCTGTCACGGTGGCACGGCACGGCACGCCGGAGACCGTGGCCCGCCAGGCACGGCCCGTGACGGCACGACACGACACGTTGCCCACCTTTACTTATGTTTATAGAAAAGACCTAAAGTTATATTTATTGAGCATGATTCATGATTTTATTCTCACCCATTTATTATTAGATTTGAGTCAAGGAAGTTATTTTTTTACTCACTCACATAAGTTGGGATTGAGTCAAGGAAGTTTATAATTGCATTTTATGCACTAAGGTAGTAATCGTGGAATTTTGTGCACAAAACTAGGCAAGGAACCCTTATTAAAATAAATAGTAGGTGCTCACTAATTAATTCAAGAATGAAATGGAAATATGTGTTGTTCGTTGTGATGTTTATGTTAATTGATTGGTTGGAGTCATCACAAGTTAAATTGGTAAATCACGTAAAGTGTAAGAGGATACGCACCAAAACTCTTGGAACGTATATACCTTGAGTATGAACATATGAGGGAGTTATGGGGTTTTATATTTAACCATAGCTTCTACAGGGGTCAAAGACGCTGTACTTTCTTTTTTTATTAATGCGCTGGAATTCTGTCACAAGATGACATACACTACAAGAAAAATACCTTTTCGAAGCGATTATTTTAACATTTCGTATTGATTATAATAGCTATAAAAAAATCTCAACTAATGGTTATTCGATACAATATCAATCGTTGACATAGCCTTTAGTGGTGTTTTCGCTTTCACTGGGGTTGTCCTTATTAATCATAACGGAAAACAACATTCAATCAAGGTGATTATTGTAGTGATTATAATCGCTACAAATGTTGAACTCATTTTCTACAAAAAAAAAAAAAAAAAAAAAAAAAAAAAAAAAAAACCTACATATGATCTATACAAGATTAGAACATGCAACCTCAAGCTTTAATATTAAATGTTTATCCAAGAAGCTATGACATATTTTATGTTCTCTTTGTCAAACAAAATTTTAAAATCTAGTGTAAAAAAGACTTTTCGTATCAATTTTTAGGTTTTAGTGGCGTTTGTAAACTATACGCTTTTCCATAATTTTATAAATGTGCATAAATATGCTGAATAAATATTATTATGTTTTTCGTATCAATTTCATATGGGTTTACTATCTCGATTGCAAAATGATACGGATTCCACTACTATTTCACAAACATATGTACATATTGTAGCGAATGTAAAATCGCTACAAAATAATCGCTACGAAAAGACAATTTTCTTGTAGTGATAGTAGGTACCAATTGGGGTAACTCCCTAATTGGAAGCTCAATATTTTAATGGGCTATTTCTAAGGAAGGAAACCCGTTCGATGCATTATCCAAAGCTATATATTAATAAATTAAACTATAGTCACGAGTCAAAGATAAGTTGACTTGTGTTGTATGACAAACATGTTTTATTTATTTATTTATTTATTTAATGTCTATTACTAGGATATTCATGTTAGTGTGATTATTCCTATTGGTGCATATGTACTCAGTTTTTGTTGATTCGTACTTTGTTGTTTGTGTTTGGCTTTTCCTTGGATTGGCCCTTCTATGACCCATTTTATATGGCGAGTAGTGAGGTTGAAATAAAGAGAAGTACAGGTAGAGAATGAGCATATCAAGCATGATGGGATTAAGCGAAGAGGGTTACATGTTTCTTTGTTTATTATTTATAGTATTGAATTATTTATGTGATTGTTGACACTAACATGAATTATTTTTATATTTTTAGTTTGGTTTTAAAAAGGGCCTTTAATGGTTCCAATTTATTGGTTTTATGTAAGTTGGTTTGAAGTTTTAATTTGTTTTATTAAACTTTATTTTATTTGAGTTTTTGAAAGTTGGTCTCCCGCTGTGTAACTTTGAAAATAGCCTTAGCCGTTATCACGGTGGCGGTAATATCTTAGTTATTTCCTGAAATGAGTTTTATTTAGAGTAAGAAGAGTATTTTAAAAGGAGGAAATTTCCAGGGTATTACATATGTCGTCAATTGGATCAGGTGGATCTCAAAGCTACAAATAAAATCAATCAAAGCGACGAGCTAGGCCCAAAGGTCTTGCATGAGGCCGAACCGAGGCTAGGCAAGCCTAGGCCAGGCGCAAGGCCCAACCTAAGCATAGGGGGCCAGGCCTCGCTAGCTCGCAAGAGCAGCAGACGGCCTAAACCTGCTTGTAGGTTACAAGCCTCCAAGGGCAATAGCAGCGCTAGCCTATGTGTGCCTGGGCTGACTGTTGTGCAAGTTGGCGCACGAAGCTCAGCTAGTTGCCTTTCTTGGTACGCAAGGGAAGAGCCGAGAGTTTTATTTGTACTATGACTCGACCATGTTTTTGTGCATGTGGTTAGTCGGTTATATTAATGATTGTGGGATGATTATTTCTCAAATGTAATTATCCTATTCATACTAGAACTATTTAAGGAGGTGTTTATTTATTATTAATACTCATAACTCATTAGAAAATCAAACAATTAATTGCACAATTAATCTTGTCTCCTTAAAAGAGAGAACCCAAATCTAAACACTCTACCTTGAAGGATTTTTTCTGGTATTCTAAGAAAATACACTAAAGGCAGATTTGATAGTGTGGGTCGACTTTCGATAGAGGGATTGCGCTTGCGAATCTTAGGCTTCGTTCATATTAACAAGCACGTTTCAAAGGTATAATATTTAGAGTAGATATTATACTTTAATTAATTTTTTGTATTATACATGAATCCAGGCATAGGGTTATTTCCGCACTTGTAATTAGATTAGAGTAAAACCCAACATATCCGATTGTGGGGATGTGATAAGGGGACTTCCATAGGTGGAGCTATGGTGAGGTGGAGAAATGGTGGTGTTGGAGGGGAGGATAGAGAAAAAGGATAAAATAAATAATTTTCTTAAACCAATCATAAAGCGACACTTGTCGTGGACAACAAGTTTGACAAGTTATATGTGGTTGTGTCTTGTTTAAAATTGAGACCCATCAAAGGTTGTAATAGTTAGGAATAATCAAAAGGTTGTCTTGTTTAAAATTATTCAACTAAAAACTGTATTATTAATGACAATTTTTCATACTTTTTTCGTTTAGTTGCATTGCCCCTAAATCTATCTTCAATTGTGTTAGGCCCCGTTCACTTCATCTTATTTTTGTTGAATTGAAATTAAATTTACTGAAATGAAATTATTTTTGCTGAACTTAAATTATTTTTACTAAACAGAAATTAATTTTACTAAACTGAAATTATTTTTGTTGAACTGAAATTAATTTAACTGAACTGAAATTATTTTTGCTGAACTGAAATTATATTTACTGATTTTCTATTATATTTCTTCTTTACTGTTTCTGAATTTTACTAAACTGAACTTAATTTTACTGAACTGAAATTATTTTTACTGAATTAAACTAAAATGAACTTATTTTTACTAAACTGAAATTATTTTTATTGAACTGAACTTATTTTTACTGAACTGAAATTATTTTTACTGAATATTATTTTTTTAAGATGAAGTGAACAAGGCCTTAATCTCATAAAAGCCTTGCGCTTGGAGTTAAACAATAGCATTACGAAGATTATGGAAGATAATTATAAAATTCAAATTTTGGTAAGGAAGAGCCTAAGGAATAAAGATTAGCTTTGATTTTGGAGTTGAAATGCAGGGCCGTCTCCGGCGATTTAGAGGCTCTGTGCTAATGACAAAAAATTAGGCCCCTAAAATTTGTAATGGGCCAATTTAAAACGGAAAAAAAGTTTATTAATTATTATATCCTTAAAATGTTTGTTTATTTATATGCCCCTATTAAGATGATGTTAATTGCCTCTAAGTTTTTCCTTGTGTGATTTAATTATTTAACAGTGTTTGAACAATTTTACCCACTAAATTATTTATTTACATTTTTTTTGCCTTCATTAATGTTAATTGCCTTTAGTTATAATTTTAAGATTAGTGTGTAGACATTTATACCCATTAAAATATTTGTTTACATATTTTTCATCATTATGTTGCCAATAACTAAAGAGCTCCACAAAATGGCTAACCATAACACGCGCTTAGCCACCCAAGTTACAATAAGTTTATCAATAGCTTCATCCTCTTTTAGATGAGACTCTTCTATTCACTCTTTATTTTTTTCATAACAAGAATCATATTTCTTAAACATAATAATAATAATAATAATAATAATAATAATAATAATAATAAAGGGCTTTGTTTCGACCTTATTTCGTCCGTTTTTCAAGCGTTAATTGCTCCGGCAAAGGGCTTTGTTTTTCAGTCGGTTTGAGTGCGGTTTTCTGGTCGGGTTTCTGGCCAATTCAGTGCAGTTTTGGGGTGGTTTCGGTGTAGTTTTTGGTGTATTTAGTGCATTTCTGGTGTGGATTTAGTGTGCAGTTCGGGTGCTATTTTGTGTTCTTCTCATGGCAAGTTTTGGTGGGTGTTTTGTGTTCTTTTCGTGGCAAGTTTTGGGGTGTTATGCCTCCTAAGGTTCGATTTCATTGTCCGTTTGTGGGTCTTGATGGGTGTCAGGATGGTGGGGGTAATGGACTCACTAAAGGTTCGATTTTATTATTATTATTATTATTATTATTATTATTATTATTATTATTATTATTATTAAAAAGTCACAAATTAATACAAAGTACTTCACCTGATCACCACAAGCTATATTCATCATCAATAAAACTAAATTCAATCTTTAATTGATAAAGGTGAAGTCAAATACAAGAAAAAACCAAATAAATCAAAACTTAGTAGTACTCCATTACACTATTATTATATACAATTAAAAAGAAAAAAACTACACAATAGCTCCAAGGAAATAAAACTAATGGAATCATGTTTCTCTCTATCTTCTACTAATTGCTTGATGATTTACGAGTGTCTTCGATTAATCTGCACAATAAGCAAAAAAAACTAAAATTAAAAATCAATCAAATATACACTAAAGTTAAACATAGAGACATAATTAGGCCTAACAAGTGAACACAAAAAAATGTATACTGAAGCCTATAATGTCAAACCTTCCAAATATATCTTGATCATGTTAGTTCATATTGTATTACAGCCTTAGAATAGATAAATTGAGTACCATATACCGAGAGCAATGCAAGTTCATTTGTTAGCATAACATTTCAGCCAATTCATACAAATCTTATAGTGCAAAAAAAACAGAAGCTCAAAGAAATTGATCAACCCACACTTCAAATTAAAAGAAAGCAAATACCTACCCATCTGCAATAATGAGTAAAACATGGTATCGTCCTCCACTCTCCTCAACAATTGTCATGGCCATCTCAACTACAGGAGCAAACAAAGTAGGTCCTGCCACATCGAGAGATAGGTAGTGAGCCATTGAATTATCATGAAAATCTAACAATAAAAAGAAAAGGAGCCAATATAATAGAAATACTATGAGAAATTAAATTTAGTTTTTTTTTTTTTACTGAATTTAGTTTATTAGTTAAGCAGAATTAACTATTACTCCAATAATATACAAAGTATTATTTGGTATTAGGGCTGATTTGTGAGATTATTGGCTAGCAGGTTGATGTAAAATCCTTAATTTGTTCAAAGCTTACAGATCAAAGCAAATATAAAAGAGTCAGAACCTTCAATTCATTAATCTTTTCTTTTAATTCGCCATTTTGGCTGGTTAAGTTACAAGTTTCTTCACGTAACAGCTTTACTTGCCGAATAACATCAGTTAGTATAGCGGCTTTGTGAAACTTGGGTGTTGTTCCAAACCTCAATGTTTCACTTAACTCAAGGAACCTACCAACAAACTGGTAATAAGTACATTGAGAAAAATAATAAGGCAAAATGAGATCAAAATCCCTCAAATATTAAAACTGTACATGCCTTTAATTTAGATGATCCCTTCATTGTTTCTCGCGGCATGCTTTGGAGCTGCTGGATACAGTGACTGATCCCAAGTTACAATTTTTAACAAGTACCTTTTCCGGCATCAGTCATCAAAACCATACAAACCCTCACTATATTCTTGAGTGGCCGCACTGCATGGACAAAAAGAAAGCAAACTCAAACATATTGTATATGATCAATAAAAATAATCCCTAAGATACCTTAATTGAATCAGACTTCGTGTGAACTAACTCATTCCCACAAAGTATTCTTGCTTTGGCAAAACTAGATTTGATTCAAAGAATAGCCCAAGAGGAACAACTCAATGGTGCAGAAGAGCATAACAACAATCAGCGCAATTGCAAACAGTCATCAGTAGTAACCGAAGACAGTAGCAGCTTGCAATTCAACCGTAACAATAGTAGCAGCAGACAACCATAATAGCAGTGGCAGCAGACATTTGTTAAAACAGCAGACATCAGTTACAACAGCAAACAACCATAACAGCAATAACAACAGCAGTAGTCAGCGGTAACAGTGACATCAACGGCAGCAGTAATAGCAGCAAACAGCTCCTTGCTTTAGATAATGCATCATGAAAAGAAGACAGGATTTCAACCACCAGTGCAATCACATATAAGGAGTTACACATGTTCTTATTTACCCTATCTTTAACCATGGTAAGTTCCTACACAGATAACCAAAAGAAAATCAACAATCCACTTAGCTAAAAGCCAACTTTTAATATTCTTACATGATCCACAGGTAACACTGTAGCCCCTATAACCTGGCCTGGTTATCCGGGGTAATGACTGTCTACATATAATGTGACAGCCATTAGAGCTTCATTTGCATGAGAGGTCGAGAAACATATACACAAATTTATGAGTAGTAGCAAATAGCAGTAGCTGTAGCAGGCATTAGTTACAGCAGGTTCTTGATGTTAAGGTAGTTAGCAGCTTAAACCAAGAAAAATGACACCGAAAGTCAGGATCGTGAGTTTTACAAACAACAGTTTCAAGCCCTAGGGTTGTACTTAATAGCAGGTCAAATCCAGACACAAGTGCTAATAAAGGGCACATCATTCCTTGCCTATGTTAACTCAAAAGCATTACATTCTTGCCTAACTTTCTAATTGTAACCTAACAACCAAGAGCTTGACTAGAAGTAACTGATTACGCAACCATGAGAAAGAGATAAATATAGTATAACTGAGTTTTTCTGACTAAAGTGAAAGCTAAACTCATCATACACCTAAAATCCCAAATAACATCAAACAAAATACAAGGAGAAAATAGGTAAATTGTAGAAAATTATTTAATTAATCATCTTAACCCCACAAAAATGTGGCAACTGATGCAACTATCACTAATTTTGTAACAAAAGTAACAAATAATTAGAAAAATTATAGGGATAATGAAATATAAAAACCCAATTCCATAATTAGAGCTTAATATGTATATATATATAAAGAAATAAAAAAGAAAACCTTTCCAAGAGTGGTAGTTTTGGCAGCAGCAGGAATTAACAACTAAACACCATTCATCTGATTATAATTGGCATTGCCTTGGATTTCTTCATCTCTTTCGCCCATAATTACTTGGATTCTTGACAAGCTTATGAGTTATAAATTCAAAAAAGAAATTAATTAAATTATAATTGGTCAGATTAGTCAACAAAGATCAAATTAAAAGATAAATCAAATCAGCAGTAATCGAAAAAAAGAAAAAACGAAAAATCCCAAACTCATTTAATTAGTGAAATTAAATATGCATGCAAATTTCCGTATGAAAATAGTGAAATTAAATATGTTAATAGGCAAATTCAACATCAAATTTTGAATTCATCAATAAGATCAGAGAAAGGGAATCAAAACCCTAACTTTAGCTAGCTCAAATTCTTGTTGATAGTGGAAGGGAGAGGAAACGACTAACCCTAACCTAAAATTTAAGGTGGAAGCGACCGACTAGGATGGACGCTTATAGGTGGTAATTGATGTCTTTGGAGGTGGCAATTGTTGTCTCTTCGCTCGAAGCACGGGCTGTTGTTTACATCTTCGAGTTGGAGCACCGATCGCGATGGAGGTAGGCTGTGGTGGACGGGGGCTACGATGGAGCACCGGGAATGAGAAGAAGGTAGTGGTGGAAGCCAAGGAAAGGAGGTGCAATAGAAGCCGAGGAAGGGAGAAATACGAGGAGGAAGAAAGTTGGGTTACACTATGAGGGTCGATTGAATGTTTGAATCAGGTAACCGGTTTTGATAAGAAAAAAAAAATTAAAAAACAAAAAATCAAAGTGTTACAACCAAGTGATACCTAATATCAAAGTGTTACAGTGAAGTGTTACACAATATTAAAGTGTTACAAAAATTGTTACCTAAAACAACAATGTTACAAAAGTGTTACGTAAAAATCAAACAATCATGATTTTGTTAAAGTGTTACCGGTAGGTGTTACTTAAGCCCAATTTTGTAGTAGTGTTTACAGGCAAAGCAACCATCCTTTCCGGCTCCTATCTTACCGGATATTCCCGTTAATCAGCACCTTATTGCTACTCCTGCTGTTGTTTTGGATCAGATTAGGGGTTTTCCACGTAGTACGTCATGCGGTAGAGACAGCTTGCGTGCTCAACACCTTATGGATTGCTTGAGTGGTGCTACAGTTGCTATTTCGGATGAGTTGGTAGACTCTATTACGCAGGTGGTTAATCTCTTTCTCGCTGGGAAATGTCCTGCTGAGTTGGGAGAATACATTGCTAGTGCTCCTCTTATGCCCCTTGTTAAGCCTAGTGGTGGTATTCGGTCTATTATTGTGGGTAATGTTTGGAGGCGTCTGGTTTCAAAGGTTGGGGCTGCTTTAATTGGTCCGCGTCTGGAAGCTATCCAGGAAGTCTTCAGTTTGGTATTGGGGTGCCGGCGGGTGGTGAGGCTATTCTTCATGCTGTTAATCGATTGGTTGAGGCTCGTGGTGGTGATGTTGGCTTCTCTATGTTGCTGGTGGATTTCTAGAATGCCTTTAATTTGGTGGACCGTACGGTTTTGTTGCATAAGGTTCGTCTCCGTTGTCCTGCTCTGTCACGGTGGGTTGAATTCTGTTACTCTACTCCAGCCATACAGTTTTATGGGGAGCATATCTTAAGATCATGTCAAGGAGTGCAGCAGGGTGATCCTCTTGGCCCTTTGCTTTTTGCTTTGGTGCTCAATCCGTTGGTGTGCCGAACTAGGGATTCTTTTAACTTATGTTTACAGGCTTGGTATTTGGATGACGACACTATTATTGGTGACACCCTGGTGGTAGGAAAGGTTATGGAGTTGATTTTGGTGGAGGGGCCTCGTCTCGGACTCCATGTAAACGTTGAGAAAACAGAAGTTTTCTGGCCCATGGAGGATCCACGTAGCCGTTTGGTCGATGTTTTTCCTCCAAATATTACTCGTCCTCTGCTTGGTGTTAAGTTGCTTGGTGGTCCTATTAGTGCGGATTCCTCTTTCTGTGGTGAGCTTATTTCGCAGAGAGTGGCAAAGACCATTGTGCTATTAGATGTTGTTGCTAAGCTTGATGATCCTCAATGTGAGTTGTTACTACTTCGTGCGTGTACTGGGGTTTCAAAACTCTACTTTTCTATGCGCACTTGTCCTCCTCGTCTTTTTGAAGAAGCCAAGATTTCTTTTGATATGGCCCTTCGAGCTTCTTTGGAGCGCATTGTAACTGCTTCAAGGCCAGGTTTTGGTAATTTGCAGTGGCGACTTGCCACCTTACCTTTTTCTTATGGTGGATTGGGTGTCTATTCAACGGGTGATGTTTGGCACTATGCTTTCCTTGCTTCCCGTTTGCAGTATTCTAGTCTTCAGGCTACACTTCTTTGCAGTTCTGGTATTGTTGGTCCAGGACCGACCTTTGATGGAGCTCCTAGTCTTTTTAATAGGACTGTGGAGACTGACCTTATGCATAACCCTAGTGAGATCGCTGCCCCTAAACTCATGAAGAAATTAGCAGATATATATTTCACAAAGGTCACTGCATCTGTAGAATCCATTTTCTCCTTATCTTCGCGTCAGGTTGCCTTATGGAAGTCCCAGCAGGGGGATCACTCTTCTGTATGGTTACAAGCGGTCCTGATATCAGGTTTGGGTCAGACTATGAATGGTAAGACTTACTGTTGTGTTCTTTGCTACCGGTTGGGTGTTCCCTTGTGCTCTATTTCGTCACCGTGTTCTTCTTCCTCAAGGGTTTTTGATGGGGATATTTATGGGGATCATGCAGTGTCTTGTGCTGGGATGGTGGGTATTAAACATCGGCACAACATTGTTCGTGATACCCTTGTTGATATTTATTTTCGCTCTAGGATTTCTGCAAGAAAGGAGATTAACATTGGGTTGACTGGAGGGAACGACGGGGCTCTTCGACCAGCAGATGTGTTGCTTTATTCCTGGGATAGAGGCCTTGATGTATGTGTTGACTTGACAGGGTCTTCTCCTTTGACACAATCTGAGTTGTCTGACTCCGTTCCTGGTCGTGTTGTGTTTGCTGCGGCTCAATGGAAGCAAGACAAGTATGAGGCGCGTTGTAGGGCCATTGACTATGGTTTTCTTCCTTTCTCCTTTTCTTCATAGGGGGAATTAGAGAAGGATGATGTTGCGTTGCTGAAGCGGGTTCAGGCGTTCGCTAGGACTCAAGATATTGGAGCTCGTGCAGCTGCTCACATCTTCAACAGGATCGGGTTCGCTATAGCTAGAGGGGTGGGGGCCCAGATTGTATCTCGACTTCCCACTAATTTCTTGTAAATCGTTTGACTTTGTAGGTTTTTGTTAATAATAACTAATAATAATAATAATAATAATAATAATATAATAATAATAATAATAGTAATAATAATAATAATAATAATTTTAATAATAATAATAATAATAACTAATAGTAATAATAATAGTAATAGTAATAATAAAAGTAATAATAATAATAATAATAGTAATAGTAATAGTAATAGTAATAGTAATAGTAATAGTAATAATAGTAATAGTAATAGTAATAATAGTAATAGTAATAATAGTAATAGTAATAGTAATAATAGTAATAGTAATAATAGTAATAATAATAATAATAATAATAATAATAGTAATAATAATAATAATAATAGTAATAATAGTAATAGTAATAATAATAATAATAATAATAACGGTTTCCTCTCGGTTGGGGACGATTAGGGTAGGGTAGGGTGTTTACGTCATTTTCAGGCAGGTTTCCCGGCGTTTATTAGGCTCTATCAGGTCAAACGTCAGGTTCTCAACGCGACTCTTTTAGGGCAAGTGGATTTCGAGCGGTTTCAAGCGAATTTCAGGTTGTTACAGGCGATTTCCAGGCGTATTTAAGCCTCTATTCAAGCGTATTTCAACCTATTTTCAGGCGAATTTCAGGCTATTTTCAAGCGAATTTCAGCCGCTAGAATCTTCAGGCGGGGCTGTGGGCGACGTCTTTGTTTCTCAGGCGGTGTTTCAGCGTTATTCTGCGTTCAACGGCTTTTAGTTTCGCGTTTTTTCTAGTGCTATTTTATTCTGGTTGATGCGGTGATAGTGGCGTCTCAACAACATCGTTCTCCGACGTCTCAGGCGTCATTCTCCGGCGTCTCAACAGCAATGTGTTTGGCGACATAATCTTCAATGTTTAGCGAGTATGGTGCAGCGCAGGGTTATTCTATTTTGGGATGTAGTGATCGTCGTTAATCATTGTAGTGTGTTTCGGTGGCTTTTCCGGCATTCTGATCAGGTTTTTTGGTGGCGTTTGGGTGCTGTTTTGAGAGCAATTTTCTGGTCTATTTGGGTGCAACAAGTTGTGGGTGTTATGCTTCCTATGGTTCGGTTTCATTGTCCGTTTGTGGGTCTTAATGGGTGTTAGGATGGTGGGGGTAACAGGCTCACTAAAACTTCTTTGCTCACTCATCTCCGTGACTGTCATTGTTGTGGGGATGCGCAGGATATGATCCGTCACTCTCTTACTTCTGATTAGGCTATTTTCTTAGAAGCGGAGTCAACATTTCATCGTATGGGCATTTGGTTTTGTGGGGAGTGTTTCAAGACGCATACTTTTAGTACGAAGTGTTGACATGGCCTTGGTTCTGATGATATTGTGGCCCCTCCGGATTCTAGGGATGGTGTTGTTAGGTTTATTCTTTATGGTTTTCCTAAACCGCAGGGTCCATCTTCCGAGGTATATCTTATTCCTAGTGTGCCTCGTGAGCCTCTTTATGCGTTCGATGTTGCTCTCCTGGATAGTTTGCTATCTAATCAGTTTCGTTCGGTGAAATCTATTCCTCCTAAGTTTTTCTTGGGTTTTTCTTGGGTTCTCAAAGCAGCGCTTGATGAGGTGATTTGCAAGCATGATGATGTCTCTTGTTGGGTTCAACTGCTTGTGTTTCCTCTCTGTGTTCTAAAAACCTTTTCTCCAAGGAGTAGTCTTGAGTGTTCTTCGGGTGTCAGGCGGCAGCGGCAAGAAGAGAGTATCGCCGCTGCTATTCGATCTTGGTGTGAGCCTAGTGGTTCAAGCATCTTGTGCGGGACACGTTGGCTGATGTGTCTCCTCCTTAGTTGGACGCTGATGATGAGCATGATTTGTCATAGCGTAATATTAAGCAATGTAAGAGGAAGATTAGTAACGAGCACTACACTGCTGCAGTTAGGGTTCTTTTGTCTTCTGGTCTTGCCCCTTATAATGATGCTACTCTTGCAGATTTACAAGCAAAACACCCTTCCTTTCCGGCTCCTATCTTACCGGATATTCCTGTTGATCAGCACCTTATTGCTACTCCTGCTGTTGTTTTAGATCAGATTAGGGGTTTTCCGCATGGTACGTCGTGCGGTAGAGATGACTTGCGTGCTCAACACCTTATGGATTGCTTGAGTGGTGCTGCAGTTTCTATTTTGGATGAGTTAGTAGACTATATTACGCAGGTGGTTAATCTCTTTCTCGCTGGGAAATGTCTTGCTGAGTTGGGTGAATACATTGCTAGTGCTCCTCTTACGCCACTTGTTAAGCCTGGTGGTGGTATTCGGCCTATTGATATGGGTACCGTTTAGAGGTGTCTGGTTTCAAAGGTTGGGGCCTCTTTAATTGTTCCCCGTCTGGGAAACTATCTAGGAGGTCTTTAGTTTGGTGTTAGGGTGCCGGCGGGTGGTGAGGCTATTCTTCATGATGTTAATCGATTGGTTGAGGCTCGTGGTGGTGACGTTGGCCTCTCTATGTTGCTCGTGGATTTCTAGAATGCCTTTAATTTGGTTGACCGCACGGTTTTGTTGCGTGAGGTTTGTCTCCGTTGCCCTGCTCTCTCTCGGTGGGTTGAATTATGTTACTTTACTTGCTCAAGGGTTTATGATGGGGATATTTATGAGGATCATGCAGTGTCTTGTGCAGGGATGGTGGGTATTAAACATCGGCACAACGCTGTTCGTGATACCCTTGTTGATATTTGTTTTCGGTCTAGGATTTCTGCAAGGAAGGAGGTTAACGTTGGGTTGACTGGAGGGAACGACGGGGCTCTTCGACCAGCAGATGTGTTGACTTGACGGGGTCTTCTCCTTTGACACAATCTGGGTTGTCTGACTTCGTTCCTGGTCGTGTTGTATCGGCTGCGGCTCAGCGGAAGCGAGACAAGTATGGGTGTTAATAATAATAATAATAATAATAATAATAATAATAATAATAATAATAACAACAACAACAATAACAACAACAACAACAACAACAACAACAACAACAACAACAACAACAACAACAACAACAACAACAACAACAACAACAACAACAACAACAACAAAACAATAATAATAATAATAATAATAATAATAATGATGATGATGATGATGATGATGATGATAAATGGTAATAATGATGTAACACCCTAGAAATTCCTTTTCTTTAAAATACCTATTTTGCCCTTTTTAAAATACGAAAAAAGGAAAATCTAAGACATTACCGCCACCGTGAAAACGGTTAAGGCAAATATTTAAGACACACAACGGAAGACTATCTTTTAAAAACTCAAATGAAATAAAGTTTAATAAAATATACTCAAATTTTTAAAACCAACTTACACTAAAATAATAACTTGGAACCATTAAAGACCCTTTAAAACCAAAGTAAATATAAACAGTAACTAATGTTAGTGTCAAAAATTACACAAGTAATTCAATACAATAAATAATAACAAAGAAACATGTAACCCTCTTCGCTCAACCCCATCATGCTTGATATGCTTCATCACCTGAAATTTTCTCTCTACTTGTCCCCACTAATCGCCATTAGAAATGGGTCGTAGTAGGGCTAATGTAAAGACAAGGCCAAACAAACATGCAAACACATAATCAGCAATGCTGAGTACATAAGCGTAATAAAACACACTAGCATGCTTTCATCCTTTCAACACACAACTTACTGAATTACACCTGTAAACAAGCATACAAAATACTCGACACTTAACTAGACAAATACTTATGTCCATTTAATTTGATTTCACATCAAACGGGTTTCCAACCAAATCTCTGCCTCAAATAAGTTGAGATAAATTACACCGGGAGCTAACCGGATAGGCAAATGTCACATGAAATGACTAGACGTTCTGCGCATGATAAATAATAAAAAGGAAAATACAACGTTCTATACTCCCAATAGAAGTTATGGTCAAATATAAAGTCGCATAACTCCCCCCATATGTTCATACTCAAGGTATATACGTTCCAAAAGTTTTGGTGCGTAATCTCTTTCACTTTACGTTATTTACAAATTATTAGACTTGGTAATGACTCTCAAATACAACACAACCAAACATTACAATTCATTCAAGCAATCAAACAAACCAATTTAATTCTTGAATATTTAGTGACCACATAATTTTTAGTGTGAAATCCTTTTTAAACTACCTCGGTGTTAAATAACACCTTAAGTGCATAGGGTACCACAAATCCTATCCCTCGGTGTTAGAAACACCTTAAGTGCACATAGGCACTGCAACATAATTTATTCATGTGTACTAAGACACTTATATAGCTCCTTCTTCATGATTATATCATCATTAAAAATTATATGAACCATCATAAAGTTCCCTTTTCATATTCCAAACCAAATTAAACATTTAGTTTAATTAAATATGCTTTCTAACATGCTAACAATAAAAGTATGGTTCATATCCAACATGCCAATATAATTAATTCCAATCACAATTCACCATAATTAATTCATACATAACAAATCATTAACCAACATCAATCCAATCAACAAATTCCATCCAACACCTATCATGATACTACTTGGAATAATTAAACAAAGCCTAAAATGGTTCTATACGCTTAAACCATTACCAACTACACGAACGTACCTTAAATTATCTTTCCAACTAGCCACAATGCTAGAAATTACTCAACTTAAAGTCTCCTACAATACCAAATACATAAACCCAATTACTCCCTTGATTGCACAAATTTCCAGCAACTTTTAAACACTTTAAACCTTCTCTAAGAAGCTGAAATTTTGGTTTAAAACCTTTAAAACTCTTTCTTTAGGTGGGTAATTAAAACCACAAGGTAAAAACTCATTCATGGTGTTTATATAAAAATTCCAACACACTTTTTAAGATTTAAACCCCTCAAATAAATCTGAAAATTATATTAAAACATTAAACCTTCGTTTAAAATCAAAAACTGCCCGAAAACCATATTTAGAGGCTGAATTTGGCCACGAGAGGGTGGTGTTCACTACCAAAAGTAGTGAGTTTTGATTAACACGTCGTTTACACACAAAAAACACTATTTATTTGTTAAAATCGGATGAGTTAGAATCTAAACGTGATTAAAACGTGATTAAAAATTAAGAACGGAGATCAGAAGCTGATTACGGAAAACTGAAAATTTATATACAAAATACTTATTATTAAGCACCCTAAAATAATCACAAAACCCAAAAACAATAATTACATTTAGGGTAGATTTAATTAAAATAAAAACAATAATAATATATTTTTTTTGAACAACCACTGGCGCACACATCCACCTAGGTTGGCTGCCGCTGCCACTTGGTGGCTGCTTCTGCCGGCGAGTACTGGTGGTGGTGGCCGGCCGGTGTGTGTGGTGGTGTGTGGTGGTGATTAAAAACATTAAAATTAAAAATAAAGGGATAGGGGAAAAATTAAGGAGAAGAGAATATAAGAGGAGAGAGAGAGAGTTTACCTTTGGGTGCACTTAAACCTAGGCTTATGATGGGTATTTATACCCCCTCTCAATATCCCTCCTTACTTAAAATTCCTAACTATCCTTAATGATCCCTTTCCTAATCAAACTTGTATTTTAACTTTCCATAAATACGTTTACTTTAAAATTTATCTTTTTATAAAATAATATGCCCCAATATTTTCAAATCATGAAATAAAATATTTTCTAGATTATTTAATAATTTAAATTTAATTCATTCTTTTTAAATTAATGAAAAACTCTGAATAATTTATTTCATATTATTTAAATATTTTAAGAAATACTTATTTAAATTAAAAATATGTATAAAAATACGGGGTATTAAAAATGATAATAATAATAATAATGATGATGATGATAATGATAATGATAATGATAATGATAATGATAATGATAATGATAATGATAATGATAATGATAATGATAATGATAATGATAATGATAATGATAATGATAATGATAATGATAATAATAGTAGTAGTAGTAGTAGTACCAGCAGTAGCAATAGTAGTAGTAGTTGTAGCAGTAGCAGTAGCTGTAGCAGTAGCAGTAGTAGTAGCAGTAGCAGTAGTAGCAGCAGTAGTAGTAGTTGTAGCTGTAGCAGTAGCAGTAGCAGTAGTAGAAGCAGTAGCAGCAGCAGCAGTAGCAGGAGTAGTAGGAGCAGCAGTAGTAGGAGTTGTAGCAGTAGTAGTAGCAGCAGTAGCAGCAGCAGTAGTAGTAGCAGCAGTAGCAGCAGCAGTAGTAGTAGCAGGAGTAGTAGTAGTAGCAGTAGTAGTAGTAGTAGTAGTAGTAGTAGTAGTAGTAGTAATAGTAGTAGTAGTAGTAGTAATACCTAATTGCGTTCTGTCCTATAGGGAAAACTAATTGTATGATTTTTATTTTAAAATTTTGAGCGTTGGCTAAAAAGGTGGCATTTTTGGGGCACCTTGTGTCCAAAGGATTAACAATAGACCCATCTAAGATTGAAGCGAGGAAAAAATGGCCTACATCTAAGAGTAAAGATAGATTGTTATATACACACGAGTGTACCGTATACCCATGGATATTTTGTTCTTATTTTGATGTTTGTTTTTCATTTAATCATCAAATGAAATGCAAAACCTAACCTTGGGTTAGTTTGGGTGTATGGTACACCCGGATGTATTTAACAAATTCTAAAGAGTGAAAGCAAAATGAGTCAAGAATGAAGGGAAAATGGAACTAAAACAGAAAGGGGAAAAAAAAAGTGTACGTTGGAAAACAGTCAAACTTTTGAAATCCGACAATAGGTACCTTTATAAGGTAATTAATAAGGTAGTTAATTACACTTTTTTTTTGGTTTATTATTTTTTTAATATGTAATTTTCATAATGCAGTTTCCCAAAAAATTTCCTAATTATTATGAAACTAGATTAGTCTCGTGCGATGCATGATTTGAATAGATAAAATATTCTAAATTTGTTTATCTTTTCATACCAAAATAAAAAAAAAATAAAAAAATTCCCGAAACAAATAATACGTACAAAAAAATGGAGCTCATAGAATAATTGAATGATGAAAAGAGTACTCGAACAAGTAAAATTAAATTATTATATTACTAGAGAGAATAGGAGCAAGCCCCAATTTATGACCTAGATAAACAAATTATGTTTATGAAATGACATTTTCGCAAATAAGTTGCATTGAAAGTTGTGTTTTTTGATAAAAAAAAATATATATTTTTATTATTTGTGGGCCATGGACAAGTTGGACATATTTCAAAGTTAAACACTGTTAACTCTCCGTTTGCTACTATTCATCTTCTTCCTCCCACCTTCTTCTTCTTCTTCATGTTCATCTTCTTCCTCTTGTTCATATATTTTCCACCCACCTTAATCTTCTCCCTCCAATCTCTGCCCACTTTCACCTTCTCTTTCAAGTCCAGTCCGTTCAACTCCATTTCCGCCGGCTTTGCCTGCGAAATTAAACGAAAACCCTAATAACAAAAGGAGAAATTAATGGCATGGTTAACCCTAATGGGTAGCCGAGTTTTCCTTCCTCCATTAAATTAGAATTTGCACCACCATTTTCGGCGGCTTTGCCGCCAAAATTAAATGAAAACCCAAATAACAAAGTGAGAATAATGGGCATGGTTAACCCTAAAGGGTAGATAAGCTTTACTCCCTCCATTGATTTCGACTTGTTCGACGTCATATAGTGAAAAGGTGTGTTTTCCACCATTGAAATTGAAGGTTGAAGGAGGAGAGAGAAAACAACAAAAGGTTGAAGGAAGAGAGAGAAAATCATAAAATATCAAAAGGCTGAAAGAGGAGAGAGAAAACAACAGTTAACCAAAGTTAAATGTAATTTACATATACGCCCCTTGATAAACATGTATTTTTTCAGAGAATAGTATTTTTTCAAATATTGATACTAATAAAAATATAGCGGACTAAAATTTTAATGAAATAAAAAATAAATAAAGTGATGAGATCATTTATAATTTTGGAGGGGAAATTTTTAATAACAACATGACATGTGTCCAATTTCAGAAAAGGATGATGTCAGCGGTTGCTATTTTAGTATTAATTATAGATAGATTATAGATTATAGATTATAGATATATTTGAAATGGGTGACAAAATCATGTCTCGGTTTATTTTAGTAATGACTAATTATAATTAATTAATTATTAAAGAAAATTTTGTTATATTTTTGCTTTGCACTAGACCTAGCTAATTTTAAATTATTTCTCTCTCTTCATGGTTCCCAGTTTTACATTCAATATTACCCCGTATTATTTTTTTCCTCTCACATTCTAATGTTTAACTAGTATTGGGAGCACGTAGATGTCTTAAGTCAATAGTTAACAACAATTACATATACTAGGGCGGCTAATGCGCACGATGCGCGCCCGAACTAGCCATGTTCAAAAAGATATTTTGGTTTAACCTTATATCATAATTTTAGATTTATAGCTAGCCATGTCCGAAAAAGTATTTCGATTTGGCCTTATGTCATAACTTTAGATGTTGGTAATATTATATAAGGGAAAGTATGTAAACAAATAATTTTAGGGGTATAAATGTCCGCACACTATTCTTAAGAGTTTATTTAAAAAATTGACAATTAATATTAATGAGGGTAAATAAGTAAATAAACATTTTAAATTAAAGGGTATAATTGTCCAAACATTATTCATAATAGTTATCTCAAACTTTTTACAAGGTAGGGAAACATTATTTATAAAAGTTATCTCAAACTTTTTAAAAGGTAGGGATAATTCATATATCAAATTTTTTTTTATTGAATTTTATTTATCACATTGTTATTTATTAGGTTTTTAATTTTATTTTGTTTTCTTTAGTTTTTTTTTTTTTTTATTTTATTTTCAAAGGAAAACATGAATTACATAGCCTACTGATAAGGTCTATATATACTAATCTATTAAAAGGCATAGAAAAAAAGAAAAAAAAAACACCAAAAATATTAAATACATATAATCTCAAAGTTCAATTAAAGTAGTAACCCGATGCAATGCCCGGGTTATACCCTAGTTTCTAATTATTTCAATGTAACTAATGACCTAGATTGAGAAACATCAAATGATGGATAGCTCCACATGTCATTTAAACATTCTTACGAACACTTTTTATAGATAAAATAAATACTTCAAAATGATCATGTGATATCTTGTTAAGTTCATAGCTTATAATATTTTAATTACATTATTGCAAATTGTGTAAAAAATAAATACAATAATAAAAAAAAATAAAGAGGACCCTAACCTAACCACAACCCTTGCATTTTTTATTTTATTATTTTATTTTTTTTTGCAACTGAGAGGAAGAGATCACAAGACAAATTTCTCACCAACTACACCAAGTCATGACCCTATTGTTGTTGTACAAGTATTTATCTATAAGATACCCTTCCATGACCTCTTATGGCCAATTCCCGAATTCCTTGCATACTAGCTGAATAGATTTAGCTCTGACTTTTCTAAATTACTAGAAAATCATAAATATTTTTAAGCCTGTCATATTCTTCCTACCATTACTTGCCCCTATTTCTTCAACATCTTGGTTTGTAACTGAAGCGCCATAAGAACAAATCTTATCATCCAATAAATTTTTGCTGTTTTATCAAATTGGTGCTGTTTAGTCTCAATATTCAATAAGCATAGGGATCGAAAAGTATGAGCTACAACATCATAATTCCTTCTCGTTCAAATGCCAAATTCTCCATGAAATGCTTGAATGTAATGTTTGCATAAAGCACGCTCACAACTCACAAGATAAGTTACCACCGAGAACTGAATAACTATTCTCAAATGACCATGTTTATCATAATAAACCTCTGTGAAAATGGGTAGTTGCTGAGTTTGTTATCACCAGAACTACGGACAGGAATGATCAGCAAGATTAATTAAACTGAAAATTTCAGGGTGATCTCTAGAAACCGCATAACATTCCAAGGTACCTTCCCCAAAACACCTAATCCTCCAGAATCACCCTAAAACATCAACATAAAAGGTCATTGGCTTAATTGTGTAGAGAATAAAGAAAACAATTTCATCAAATCAACTGACTGAACTGGTATAAAGCAAAACACACTAAAGTTGATGTACAATTAACAATGAACCCATATTAGGTAATGTAAAGCAAGGTCAATACTTGTGCAAAGGTTAGGATAGCTCCTGAACCAAGAGAAAGATGACTTCCTCGCAGAAACCCTTAACAATGATAGAAAATGCTAAAACAAGACGACAATCAAGTTCAACGAAAAACTTAGTCCTTCGTAATTACTTGCTGAGGTCAGCAAGGTGTCCATTCTCAGGGTCAATCTGTCCTTTCACCACTGTGCCAACATCTTGTTTTGAGCAGTTTCCATTCAAATGGTCATTGGTAATAGTATCTCCGTGCTGCAGATAATTTCCATTTGCTTCAGATGGATGACTACCTGAAGCAGCAAGTTCTTTCACGCTGCTGTGGTTCACATGCTTGAGATGGTGATGATGGTGACTGTCACCTTTCTTGTGTCTATGTTTGGCAGCTTCATCACAGTTATCATCAGATGATTTTCCTAGTGATCGGCTCCTCCTATCATGCTTGTGGCCATGAGAATCCGAAGAATCAACACTGTGTGATCTTCTGTGCTGTTTGCGGAACTTCCTGTGATTTCTCTTTTCCAGAGAGTCATCATCACTAGAGGAATTTGAGTCATTGGACCTGGATCGACGATGACGCTTGTGGTGCTTAGAATGGCTTCTCCTCCGACATTCCTCTTCAGAGTAATCAGAAGAATCAGCGTCTGACCTCTTGTTGCGTTTGTGGTGCCTCTTGTGAGATCTCCTCACAGCAGCATCTTCACCAGAAGAGTAACCAGAACTAGAATCCTCGGATCTTGAACCATTACGAGATTGCCGACTGTGCTTTCTCTGAGAACGCTTCCGTTTCCTTCTGTCTTCATCAGAGCTATCACAATCACCACTGCTGTCATTTGAGTCCGAAGAGCGTCTCTTTGACCTATGCTTAGATTTTTTCTCCCTCTTCTCATCCCCAGAATCAGAATGGGAGTGCTTTCTGTGCTTCTTATGAGATCTTTTTCTGGATTTTCTGTCCCCATGACTGCTGTCAGATTCACTCTCACTCTCATAACCAGATACAGATTTTCTTTTATTCTTTTTTGCCAATTTTGCCTTCCTTTCTCTGGCTTCGGCATCGGCTCTTGCTTTCGCAGCAGCTTCTAGTCTCTGCTGCCATTTGATAGGGGCTTCTTTCCTTTCCATAACTCGCTTCTTCTTCTCCTCGACCAACTGAATGAACTTCTTGGCATCCATTTGGATTCAAAAACCAGCTCAAAAACTGCATTTTGGTATGAAGATGCAGGAAGTACATCTCATAAAGAGAAAAATCCAGGTTAGTTCTTCTATCAACACTTAAGTGCCAGAAAAAAATGAATGGAGGATGTATAAACAAATATACCACCCAGCATATAATCTTTCCAGGAAAAAATAAATGAAGCAGATAAAAACCAAGAGGACACATTGAAATATCATTCAAAAACTTTATTCAAGATCAATAAAAATAACATGCAATAACCTGAAGCATATGTATGTAGAACCGTAGATTACCAAGGCAAAACATGCTTATAAAAGATTGCTGTACTTTTAACCTCATAAGAACCATTCCATCTGAATCGATCTTTACCATATTGTGTAGCAAGATCGAGTGTTTAGTGGAATAATGAATTGAAGAAGGAACAATCAAACACTAATCACGATTGGCCTATTTCCCGCTACACCAAGGAGACAAGAAGTGATATAGCATTCATTGTGTGGGATTTATCTATAGTCTCATGCAACTTGACAAATGCAGCCACTCAAATAACAATATACTTCGTATATAGAAGACAGAGACTAGAACTAAACTATAACTGTCATACAATACTAAATCGTATTCGCATTCAGCTGTCTTCTATCACTTAAAAAAGTAGAACAGAGTAATCAGGCCTTATTATAGCTGTATATTGCAACAGAATTCCACATGTCAATGATAAAAAACGAGTACATAAACCACCAAAATACTTAACATGATTCTCAATATACCCCCTCTAAAATATCACTTTTGAAAACAATCACACCGACAACATAAATTCAGGGAACTCAGCAGGTTGGTCGATAAAGCAATTACACGGTGCATCGAGAAATTGAGAATTATCACCTAATAACAATTGAGATCAATATCATGATTCGTCCAAATTCAATTTTCAAGAATTAAAAAACCAAGAAAATCATCAAGAAATACCGAAGCAATAACACAATCTAATGAGCAACACAAATACAGAATCAATTTACATGCTTTTTATATCAGCAAAAAATATAGTAATAATCAGCATCTACAAGAATCTAGTAGCAGCAAAACCATGGAAGCTCTGAAACGTAATTCTTACCTTGTGCAAGAAGTTTGATTGATCAAGACCCAGATGTCGAACAGAATCCGAAATTGGTATGGTGGAAACCCTAATCAAGAAAGTGAACAAAATTTGAGAATTAACGGAAGCGAACCCTAAATCGCGCAAATAAATAAAGGGGAAAACAGCAATAGCAAACCCTAAAGATTGAGTTGAGTAAAAAAAAGTCAAAGTGTCAAAGAATTGAAGTTACCTGGTGCAAGAAGTAGCAGAATCTGTCTCTTCAAAAAAAAAAAAAAAAAAAAAGTAGCAGAATCTGAAAAGGAGACGACGAAGAGAGAGAGGAAGACGGATGAGGTGGGAGATCTACAGGAAAGAGAGAAAGGAGAATTTCAGAGTTAATATTCTTTTTTGAAAACTAGAGTTAAATATTCTACTTGTGTTATTTCGCGGTCTCCAACAAGCATCTTAAAAGAGTTAAAACGGTTATATCTCCATTTTCACATGTGTAAAAATTATAAAAACTAAATATCAATAAAATGGACAATAAGACGTATTCAACAAAATCTCACGTGATTATATTATCACTCATAGATTAAGAGTAATTTACGGTCAAAGTTTATAAAATTTGACCTGAATTTTTGCAATGGGGCAATAATTTAGGGACAGGGGGAGTACCAACTACAACCTCTCCAGGTTCAAAAGAAAAAGAAAAAAAAAAGTACAACCTCTCTACCATACAAATTAGTATATGGTAATCCTGAAGTACCTAATATTGTACTCCAGACCCAATCTAAATTAATGGGCTAAAAACCCAACTAAAAGAAGTGATTGCGGAATTTCATTTTACGAAATAACAAATAAAGAAAATGAAATAACTTAAATTATACTTCTTCCGTTTTTTTTTTTTTACTTGACCCGCTTTGACTTTTACACTATTCATCACCCTTCTTTTCACCGTCTTTTGTGAAAAATATTTAAGGAAAAACATATTCATGTGAGACCTTTTTAACTTCATCTCAATAAGTAATATCATAATTCATAATATATAACTTTTATAATTTTTATTTATGAAGAATTAAAATTATTGATCGTTAAAGTTTTGCATTAGCAAGCGTGATAAAAAAAACAGGTCAATTAAAAAAGAACAGAGGAAGTATATAAGAAAGATGGACCAAAATTCAAACCATTTTATTTCTCTCTCCACTCACTTTTCTTTTTTCTCTCTCCGTTTGAAATTACAGTTTCTCCATTTGAAATGGAGTGAAAAATCTTCAACTGCATACATTGAAGACAAAATTCCTACACAAGCAAGCCCAAAACTGACATAAATTAATACATGAAGTAAGTTTTTGAATAATTGTAAATTATTTTGCTAATTAGTGTTGAATTTGTATAATTTTTGTATTTTTTTTAAATTTAAAATGCAATTAATACATGGAGATATGATGTAGTAGATGAAGATGAAAAAGGAGAGTGTTAAATGACCAACTCAACCAAAAGCTTAAGCTGATAGTTGAGGCCCAGGAATATGTTTTTATACTCTATCACGCCCCCTCACATGAGAGCCCTTTGGGCTTGAAATGTGGATGCAACATAGGCCCTCCGCATACCCTGCGCGAAATATTCCACTTGAAAGGGGGGGTTGATGAGATTCGAACCCGTGACCTTTGTGTCACGCTAACTTCGATACCATGTTAGAGGACCAACTCAACCAAAAGCTTAAGCTGATGGTTGAAGCGTAGGAATATATTTTATACTCTATCACGCCCCCTTTGATAGAGTATAAAACATATTCCTGGGTCTTAAGCTTTTGGTTAAGTTGGTCCTCTAACATGGTATCAAGAGTCAGCGTGACACAAAGGTCACGGGTTCGAATCTCATCCACCCCTCCTTTCAAAGTGGATTATTAAGCGTATGGTATGAAGAGAGCCCATGATGCATCCACACTTAAAGCCCAACAGGCTCTCGTGTGAGGGGTGTAATAGAGTATAAAACATATTCTTGGGTCTCAACCATCAGTTTAAGTTTTTGGTTGAGTTGGTCCTCTAACATGGTATCAAGAGCTAGCGTGATACAAAGGTCACGGGTTCGAATCTCATCCACCCCTCATTTCAAAGTGGATTATTAAGCGCAGGGTATGAGGAGAGCCCATGCTGCATCCACACTTCAAGCCTAACGGGCTCTTATGTGAGGGGGCGTGATAGGGTATAAAACATATTCCTGGGCCTCAACCATCAATTTAAGCTTTTTGGTTGAGTTGGTCCTCTAACATGGTATCAAGAGCTAGCGTGATACAAAGGTCACGGGTTCGAATCTCATCCACCCCTCCTTTCAAAGTGGATTATTAAGCGCGGGGTATGAGGAGAGCTCATGCTGCATCCACACTTCAAGCCTAACGGGCTCTTATGTGAGGGGGCGTGATAGAGTATAAAACATATTCCCGGGCCTCAACCATCAGTTTAAGTTTTTTGGTTGAGTTGGTCCTCTAACATGGTATCAAGAGCCAGCGGGTTCGAATCTCATCCACCCCTCCTTTCAAAGTGGATTATTAAGCGCAGGGTATGAGGTGGGCCAATGCTGCATCCACACAAGCCCAACGGGCTCTCATGTGAGGGGGCGTGATAGTGTATAAAACATATTCTTGGGCCTCAACCATCAGCTTAAGCTTTTGGTCGAGTTGGTCCTCCAACATGGTATCAAGAGCTAACGCAGGGTATGAGGAGAGCCCATGCTGTATCCACACTTCACGTGTGAGGGGGGCGTGATAAAGTATAAAACAAAAACAAATTTTGCTTCTATATTTTGATTTTAGGCTACTGTTATCTCAAGATGATGTTACTGTTGTTTAGATCTTATGTTATTTTGTGTTTAATCTGTGTTATTTTAGTATTTGGAAATAGTGGAGGTGAATGTTATTTAGTAAATTAAATGAAATTATTCAACTTAAAACCTAATGTTATTTTGCTTCTTAGGCTTCTATTATTCAATTGCATTCTTGTGTTATTTTGTTAAAACCATGTGTTATTTTGTTAAAACCATGTGTTATTTTACAGACACCATATGTTATTTGATAAATATAATTATGTTACTAAATCGCGTTATTTATATTCTTATATTGTGTTACTTTGTATATAACCTTATGTTATTCTTTCAATAATTTAATGTTATTTTGTACATTTAGTTTTATTCTGTTGCTTTTGTTTGTTGTCTTCTTTGCACTTATCTCCTTCTTCAATCTGTCATCATTAATGGCATTCAAATATGCTTTTTAAGTTTCTTTCTCCTTTTTTTTTTCTTTCCCTTTCCCCATCTCAATTTACTGATTTAGGGTTTTATAATCCCTAATTTTTATCGAACTTTCTCTCTCCTGTTCCCCATTTATGCATATTTGTCTTTTGTCTTTTAATAACTTTGTTGTTTTAATCCCGGAGTACCGTGAGCATGGTACTCCGAGAGGATAGAAATTGCTCTAACGTACTACTCCCTTCGTTTTAAAATACTTGCTCCATTTCTACTTATTGCACTATTCATTTGTCCTACTTTGACTAATGTTTGTGATTTATAAGAAAAAAATATAATCTTGTGAGTACTTGTTGGAATCGTTTCAATGAATAAATTAGTAGTTTTAATTGTTAGAATTTATACTTATTGATAATTAAAGATATTATTGATTAAAGAATAGCATCGACATACGTGTCTTAGAGAAATGGAGCAAGTATTTAAAAATGGAGGGAGTAACTAGGAATATCGTGAGATGTCACAAACTAACCTAATCGGAAAAAAAGAAATCTACTTGAGGGAATTCAAGTTGTTTCTCTAGTGGCACTTTTGTGAATAATAAGCATATAAAGATTCGTGTGTTTTGTTTTATTTAATAGTTTTTGCTTACTGTGTTAGATAAAAAGTTTAACAACTGACGCGTACGGATTTTTCACGTCGTTTGACGGGGACGAAGTTGATGTAGAAATGTTTTTTTTTTTACAAAGAATAACTTTCACCGCATTTATGGATAGGCACGCCTTGTCAACGCTAACCAAACATTCACGGACATTACCAAGACCATATTGAAGGGTGACGAATGGTGTTACCATCAAGGCTACGTTAAGTTAATGGCTATTTAGGCCAAATATAGAAAGTTACATTTCTATCCCGGACTTAGAATTGAAAAGGACTTATGGGCTGTCATGAAAAAACATTTTTTTTTTTTTTGAAGGATCATGAAAAACATATTTTGTTTCTCATGTTGAGTAACTTGTATTTTCCTAATCTATTATATCTAACACAAGAAAATTGTTTTAGCTCTTCTAGTTTACAGTGCATATTCCAAGAGCAAACAATCACTATGCTATGTGAGTGATGCCGGCCAAATCTGTCTCCTACTACATCATCTGGCTGGTACATTTGATCATTGATGTTTACTGGCGTATGAGTTCTAGGTTGCTCGATTGCTTGTTATTCCTCCTCCTAGCTAGCGCCCTCCACCTCTCTTCGACTTCGATAGCAGGATAACATGTGATATGATAATGTGCTGGATGATGTAAGGCCTTGAGTTCTGGTACTATCCTTTTTTCATAATTGGAGAAAATAGATATGCATTCTTGCCTTCCAAGTTACCTTACAGGATCGTAGCAGACACCTTTGGCACCCATTTTTGCATCATCTGTCATATATTAGAAATAGCTCTATTGTCTATTCTCATGTATGTTTCCACTTTGCTTATTAATCATCAACTTTCTACTTGGGTGAGGTTTAGTGATATCCATTTCCATCAGCAATCTAGCAAATCAGACTCCTAAGTCATCGAGTACGTTCTCTGTAAATGATGGTATTCCCAGAATAGTTCCAATTCATCATAGAATTTGCACTGAAACAATTAAGTGGAAGAGTAGGCAAACTAATCCACAATGGAATAACTCTAAGAACCTCATGGAAATTAAAATTTGCTGACCAAGCTTCACAATCATAGGCATGCCACAATGGAATATATTAGAGCCTTCTCACAGAATATAACACTTGCAACAAATCTTAGCACTACCCCAATACTAGGCGTGTCTTTGACAATAAATCACCATTGCAGTAGCTCATTGTTCAGACAATATATCAACCTCTACTTTGTCTAATTGAGCCATTTACTCGTCACTTTTGATCGTAGAGGGGGAAATCAAGAGTTATTCTTTAGCTGCACGATTAGCAGTTGAGCACCAGCGACAAGATCTGAACAATAGGTTGTATCATTTCATCCTTGCCCCATTTGCTACAGCTCAAAAGCATCGATGATTTGAGTTTGCTGCTGTAATATTTGCTACCCCAACACTTGTTCCTCCTGTATTTGGCGTCCTACCTCCAGAACCTGTATTATGAGGTTGCTCTATCACCATCAGGCAGTCTCATAATGATCTCATAACACACAATAATTGCTCTTATGACTTCAGAATCTACAGGAATAGCACTCGGATACGGAGATACAACAACCAAGGTTGATATACTGTTCCGTTGCACAATTGTGAGCTAGGTTGAGAAATTTTGTTCAAATATCACCATCTGCCAAGTATCTTTTACTTGACAAGCTTGAGCATGTCATGAAGATCCTCAACCTGAAGCTGAACCAGCCATGCCATAGACTTCTTCTTCCCCGTATGATTGTTGGAAGCAGGTTAGCAAGAGACCTAACCATGCGCCCCATATCGCCATGAGAAAAATTTATTTCTTCTAATAACTTTCAAGAGCAAGTGTTGTACAAATCTTAACTGGTCTTTTGTCGCATGTAAAAGCAACATTTACTTGAGCAAAAGTTGAGACACAGGTAACTGCCTGCTCACTAAATCTGCAGCACAAAGCAAGGATTTCAATCATAAAGCATCTTTTGAGCAATACACTAGATTATTAGGGTCAAATTTGTTCCATATATTCAGTTCAAGAGTTCTTACATCTTAATCTCTAACAAAATTGGTATACGCAATACTAGCAAATATTACTGCAATAAACAATTATATAAGTTCTTCATTCATTAACTTTACAGAGGAGACATTGATCAACATTCTTCATCTCGATTCCATCTTGATTTGTGATTCAATTGCATTTGATTGTGCATGAAGCATCTATCTTATAGAGCATAATTTTCTAGAATATCTGCTTTGACTGCACATCTTTCATTTTTGGGTAACTAGCTTCTCACATCTCCACATGAGCAGGCCTCAGCATGTAAGAAATTACAGCGACATATTCTCGGAGGCTCCAAAATGTAGTGTCATCCTTTGCTGATAAGACATCACATTTCTGATTAGTCGTGCAGAAGTTGCTCATTGGTTAGCCAAGTTGGCAAAAACTAGTCCATCTTCAGAAATTCACTTCTTCCATCCCAAAGCTTTGAGGTCGTTTTCTTTCAGTTCAACATATTTACCAAGCCTACAATAGACAACAAACTAAGAACATCACATATCTATTTTAATATAAACAGAGTAATTTAAACAAGTTTCTACTCTTGCAAAGCATCATATTAAACATCCGAAAGACATCTACCTGCTTTTCGGTGAAAAATAAAAATAACACTTCCTCCGTTCCTTTAATATTGCAGCATTTACCCCTTGAGGAAGTTTCATAAATATAGCAACACACCCATGTAGGAAACAACTTTCTCCTTTTCACTACAATACCCAATATACTCTTATTTCTTAATAATTGCTGTAGTTAATGCTTGCAATCACATAGACAAGTTTTTCCCTCTCTTCCTCTTTTCCCAATACCTAAAATCTTATGCACTCTTCCCACGTTGCAATATATAAGGAATGGATGAAGTACAATGTATTCATCAAGCATCACTGTTATTAAATAAATAAAAATAGAAGTGCATCTAAATTCCATTTGCTAGAAAAAGGCAAGTAAAGTGCAGCTATACAAATACCTACTACTTTATATGAAGGCTAAAGAGATAAGGCCAGAGACATAAGGAGAACTTCTACTTTATCTGAAGGCCAAACACATAAGTAACCATGCTAAAGGATCCAAAACTTTAGACATACCAAATTCACTTGTCATGCATAATCAATCTATTAATCCAAGGATTGCTCATATTTTCATAGTTACTCATGTTTAAACTTGCATTAACAGAAAAATTACAAAAACTACTGAACTACTTTTTCTTTCCTAAATTTTGCACAAGTTAGGTATCCACACATATCCTTATTCCCCTAATAGAAAACTTCTGATTTTCAAGGCTATTGAAAAGACTAGTAATGTAGTCCAGTCCACTGGACCCAATGACCAAAAATAGCAACCACAATCAGGGTTTGATGTTTTTTGCAAGTGGCATTTGAAACAGATTCCATTTAAAGCTTCATAACTTACTAGAATTTGTATTTCTCAATTATTAGTGCTAAATCACACTTCAAATCTACTGGTACTCATTCATCAAAAAGTTAATGTTAGATTTTACACCTTATCCCTTATTGTGCCTTTGGTGTGATGCTTTCTAATGAGAGAGGGAAAAATAGTTAGTGGCTAGATTTGGACACTGATAATTCAGAAAAATAATTAGTAGTAGTGAAAATTAGATTTTACTTTATAGGGACATCCCAATAGGGTATATGGAGTAAACATTTAGGATTGGAAGGAGTCTTGTCTATCTTAAGTGTTAGCTTGGGTTCTACAAGTATGTTTCATTTGACGAAAATAATTTTTGGCATCCTTCTCAATTATAAGACATACCTCCCAATCGCACCCATTTGCAATTAAAATGTTTTTGTGGTTCAAGCATAGCCTTCAATGCTACACTACCAAAGTACCAAAAAAGGTTTTCCCTAGCATAAGAATATCTATTACAGTGAAATGCTTTTGTGGTTCAAGCATAACCTCCCATGCAACGCTACCAAAGAACCAAGAAAAGTTTTTCCCTAGTATAAGGATATCTATTAGAGTGAATTACCTAGAAGCATTTTGCTGATTTCTCCTACTTCTGCCATAAGAATACCAGCAACCTTATAGTGAAGTTAGCACATGACCATTTTACATCAGCATAACAATCTGGTCTCTATAAATCCAAGATCATTAGTCACATGATCATCCTCCCACTAGCTACTATAAAGAGATAAGGTGTTACAAGGGATGTTGATACAGCAAACTAATTATTCCCCTCTATGCGCTCCCCCCCTCCCCCCAACCACCACCAAAACACACACACACACACACACACAAAGATGCACACATTATTCTCTTATCAGTCGAATAGACATGCAAATGCTAAATACTACACATTGAAGGGGCATTTAATATAAATGATGCACTCAGCCACATTTTACAATGAATGAGATATATTAAGGACAACTAAAACATGACCACGTGAACATAAAGATACATAAGGTTATCCTCCAGAATGTGGAACTTAATCAAAATATCTAGACAAGTGAAAACAAGGAAAATAAAAATTATTAAATTACCCAAGGTCAGAGGAAAGCTTGAAACCACCAATACGTACACGTTTTAGGGAATGGATCTGTATGAGAAAGGAAGGAAAATTAGTTGAAATTGACGCATGTGTCACACACTAACACACATAATAAAATCAGATGCTGCCATTTCTTTTGTGCAGTCAACTAGCAATATGAGAACTTATTGAGAAGGGAACTTTTTAAATTTGTTTTCCTAGAGAATAGACATCAACCATCAATTTCACCATCAATATACTTTAACATGATGAGCCATCAAAGTATTCCTGCATAATTATAGTACAATTGCAATTTTATCAATGCAAAATGTGCAAACCTCAACTTATCATCCAAATATTACACTATACATTCATGCTAATGAAGTCAAGCTAACCTACTACGTAATCCCTTTGTTTTAATACGTTAGTTTGTTACAGATTGTCCCAAAGTTAGTGGTTTGGCTCCATATCAATGGTTTGACCAAATCCAACACCTCATGTGGGTGTTTGGTAACTAGCGGTTAGCATCCAGCCTGCTATATAAAAAAATGCTGATAGAGGCAGCGTTTTGGATTGAGAAAGTTGGAAATATGTTGTTTATTTCATTTAGGCTCTGTATAACTTAATTTCCAATTGAGTGGAGCCTCAGTCAAGAACAGGCTAAACAACCAAAAAAAAAAAAAAAATCATCTTCTAAAATCTCAATTAATAATAACAATAATACGTAGTAATAAAGAAATAAGAAAGAAGTAAAATTCGACAAAGTAGAAGAATAATACTAATAAAAAAGAGTAATAGAGAATAATGGCAACCAACCAAAATAAGTGAATCCTCAATCAGTTGCATCCATGATAGATGTTATACTATTTTAAGTTTTAGTTCTAGGGAGAAAGTTTAATCAACTCTCTACCAAGAAATAAAACACAAAATTTCAAAATTTGGATAAATATTGAGAATAATAACTAATGATTCTTCTTGCATGTAAATAAAGTCTATGGAAGAAGAATTGTAGTAAGAAGTCCATGGAAATTTGATAAATTGGCTTTAAGTACTGGGGAGATAAGACTGAAGCAAAGAATCCAGGGAAATTTGATAATGTGGCTTTGAGAATTGGGGAAGATGAGACTGAAAAGGGGAAAGTGCCATAAAAAGTTCAGTACTTTGTATATATGTCTCATAACAAAGTATAATCTGTAAGGCGCAGCGTTAGTGACTTGAAGAAGGAAATACAAATAACAAATGTTTACTATCAAGCCAAAAAGAGGAAAACAACCTCAAGTCCAGCTTTTTTCACCAGTTCTCGAACCTCATGGTTTCTTCCCTCATTAACCTATCAATACAACAATGGCAGTAAGCTATCAGATGCTCAGTTACCCAACTAGATACAAAGCAATGAAAGCATCAAATAATTATACTCCATAAGTACCCTTGGGGAACGATTATTGTATCAATATTAGTCCCCTCAGCTCCAATAGTCATAGCATAGAAATACAATTTCAATACTTCAAAAAGGGAAAAAAAACACACACACATTTTCTTTGTATTTTAAAGTGAGTTAAATCTGACATCATCTGTTCTATTCAGTCACAAAATTAAAAAAGGCAATATAAAATATTTACTGCTTTCCAGATTTACAAGACACAAGAGCATTAATTGACTTTGCTCAACCAATTGCAATGACACCCATCCAGCTTGTCTACAAAAGAAGCATATAAAGCATGAATTATCTTTCTATACAGATTTATGGATTTACCACCTATACATTACATCCAACCGGTGCCAATTAAGCCACAAGAAAAAAATGTCCCAAAGAGCATAAGCCCTTTGTGTGGTCAGTTTGTTTGTAGAGGCTCCAAAACTATGGCAAACTTAGATCCAGCATCAAATAGGTGAGTCTCCTCAAACATGTGTGCTCAGAATAAAAAAGCTGAAGAATATAATTTTCATGCATACTGTGAGATGGCAACTATTATTTGAAGCCGGCTGTTTAAAGTCATCAAGATAGGAGTGCTCACCCTATGCTTTGTCGCATCTGTAGGTTAGCAATGTGCAAGTATGAAGGAATAAAGGAAGGAGGTTTACACAAAGAGCACACTTGTTTAGCCTTTAGTTTTAATCGTTGAACATAATTCCAGAATTTACCAGTTTCCACACTATCCAAACAGTGTGGGACTTCTCTTTACTGTCTTCAGAATGACTAAGACACCTTTGTTTTTCATTAAAAAAATTGATAAAATTTCTTTTATCAAAATATGAAGCTAAAAATTTCTACTACCCTCAAAGAATCACCTAGAGATAATGACAGAGAACTATTTAACTAAAGAAACTGAGAACGATACCAGCCTTTTATTCATCTTATCTTAAGATTAAAAATCTTATAAAGAGATTAGTCCATTGCAAGTCACCTATACAATTAATGTACAATACTATGACGCTTACCACAATACGCAGACGAGATCTGAGAATATCTGGCTGTCAAGGCAAGAGTTCTACATATTCAGGCGTACAATGCACACCATTAATGGTTGTTCCTTGGATAATGGCCAGTAAGTGTCGTTTATGAACTTCACCATTAACAGTGGCAATGTATCTTCAAATGCAAAGAAAATTCTATCACCATTCATAGATTACATAGAATATACTTTGCAATACAGCAATGTTGTGATGAGTGATGAATCAGTTAAATTATAAGTACCAGAATTCTTCACAAGCCACCAACAAATCAAATCATGTTCTCACGGATAAAGATTTTCTTAATTTTGTAAGTACATCAGGATTTGGAGATAATTACGAAATGCAAATAAAAGAAATGCACCAAACTAAGACAGAATAGGGGCACAATATCAGTATAGCATGCATTCAAAAGACCTTGTGACAGGCACCAAGCCTAGAGTAATCAACAGATACAAGCGGAATATTAAGAGCATGGTTTGAAAATATGGTTTTGGTAGCCATCACTGGAACAGCCACACAATGCTTAGATTAAGGAAATGATGCATTGATCATGGATTGTGTTGCAGTTATCGCGAAGCGAATTTGATTTAAATGGTCACTCTTTTTCTTGTGATGCTCTATCTTGAAAGGGACTATGTTTTCTAACTTGGCAATTTGTGATGCTCCCTTCAAGATAATTTAAAAAATCAAAGAGATAGCTAAGTTAGAAAACATAGTCCCTTTCAAACTATGATGCTCAAACTCTGCTAGCCGTGTTTGAAATTGGTACGTGTCCAACTTGGCAATTTTGTGAAAAATCTCAGTGATTTGGCCCAAAATGAAGTGTTAAAGTGACTTATCCATGTCTGAGTGTCAAGGATCCAACACGATTACTTGAGGTAAAGTGACGAGTAAGAGATGTAGCTTTCAAGTATAGCACAATTATGACTCCAACTGGTTACATCTTTCTTAAGAAAGAAGACACAGAAGTGAGGATTGCAAAGACATCTCTAGAGAGTGTCTCAAATAACAATACAAGCTACTAATTATACTGGATGTCAGCTTGAATGAAGTGTTGATAATATGTCAAAATTAGACGATGAAATTTTGTAGAGGGGAACTCAACCAATGAGCGAGGATGTTACATAGCAATATGCAAATGCAATTTCACAAAGGCCTATGAGGGATTAATGGCTATAAGCCTATAACCAAGTACCAACAAAAATGATGCATAGGTGTTAAAGGCAAAGGCAAATCCTATCAGTATGAACGAATTATCAAGGATATGCATGAAAGTGCAAGTAATCAAATAGAACACTAAGAGGGGATGGTGTTTTATGCTATAAATATAAGAATTCATAAGTACGTGTTTTGAGTCCATTTCTTTTTGCCTTTGTTATAAATGAGCGTTCTAAAAAAAATTGGGGAATTTCCATGGTGTGTCTGTCTGCCTTTTGTTATGAACACAGGATTTCATCAGGTATGTACTTTCAGTCCATTGTTCTTTAAATGATCTTTTTTAAAATATTTGAAGAAAAATTACACAGTATAATGTATTTGCTGCTTAAATAGGCAGCATGATTTTATGTTTGAAAAGGCATAATAAGCTTCTAGCCTGCTACTGCTTCACAGGCAACATAAGTTGCTAGTAATCCAGTGCCAATTTGAGTTCAATGATAATAACTAAGTGGGATCAACCATAAAAATTTGAAAAGAAAGTTAATTCAGATTTCTGATGCTTCTACATACAAACTCATAACACAAACTAATTGTATTTAGAAAGTGGACATCTAAAATATATAATGTTAACTTCCAAATGGAGAGTAATGAAGAACTACTTACTCCTTCGTTAAATTAGAAGATGGATGTGATACTCTTTGAGCAAAGTCACCTGGGTAGAAGAAGCAAATAGCTATAACAAAATCTACTAGATTCGAGGACATACTTAATATTTTAAAAATTGAAAGCTATACAAAGTACAGCAGTTACCATCATTAGTTATAATAATTAGTCCAGTTGTTGCAACATCTAGGCGCCCAACAGTAAAAAGCCGTGGCTTTGGCTCTCCAGGATTCTTTTTGTCCTAGAAGAATATATATTAATTGATTTTAATAAAAGAGATAATATGCATTTGAAACATGACAAGATTTCAAAAAACAGAGACCACAAACAGAGATATTTGAGGGGCTTAAGATTGGAGTCAACAATGCGCATACCCAACTCTTCAGAAAATCAGCACACAAGGATAAAATAGATTTGGGCTCTTTCTCACCAGAAGAGCATATGTATCTGCAATGATATAATCATATTAAGCAGGAATGTAAATCATTTTGGGGAACTAAGTTGAGAAAAACTCTGACAGAAGACATGCACAAGACAGTAAGAATTTTCCTTTCTTTAATCACAACTTTGAGAATGGACTCAATGGAGTAGAGTTGGTGAGTGTCTGACCCTTTAGGTTTATTGAGAGCAAGATACACCTTTGATGGCAACTTTTTAGGTAGGCGGTTTCCCTTGACATAAATAATATCCTTGGCAGGATCAACTTTTGTCTGTGCATCACCACTAGTTAGTTAAAATTGCAAATTCAACAAAACAATTCACTGATGGAAAGTGAAACAATAATCATGGAAGAAGCAAGTCAAATCTGTGACACAAGATATACAGACACCCTAGCAAAAAATTAGAAGCAATAACTTATAAAGCATAGCACACCTAAATTATGTGAATATAAAGAGCAGTTAACCTGAGGTGTATCGCAGACAGAACCGTTGACAGTCACCTTTCCCTGAAATATGAGCTCCTCACTGCTTCTCCTTGATGCCACTAAGAAGAGAGATGCAAACTTAGAACAAACATAAGACACATGCCACCGACTAGCAATTGGCTGTAGAACAAAATTCCAGTAATTCATTCTACCCTAAAATGACAGCTTCCCCCTCTCACATTAATTTTTTCTTCTCTGTAATTTTTTAATCTATTATTCAATCTAACTACCATTTACCTCATGTCCTGATAACAGCCTATATATATGATTGGTTATCAACTTGGTTGGCTGCAAATTAAGACTCAAAAAGACCTACAATCTTATCTTATCACAATGCAACACAAAGCATTTGTTGGGTCTGCATTGAGATTGAACTAATTCAGGTAGGTGCAGCAAGTATATAATGTGGAAAATTGTGGGAATAACCACCAACCTATCATGACCTAATTCAGCTGTATTGAGGAAAATGTGAGAATGTTTTCCGTTAAACACAATCAGTAAATAATATAAGCAGAACCAAGGCACAAAGAGATCATCCAATGAGACCCATAACCTGTCAATCTCATACAATCAGGGGGGAAAAAATCCCTCCACAACATGATGGCCAGTCTAGCAAACAACCAAAAATCAATCACAACTCACAAAGCCAATGAATAAATTTCCAAAAACCCCAATTCGTCGGATGAAGTACCACATGGTATGCTGTGTAATACTGTAATTTGCATATAATGATCCCCATGAAAGTGTTGCAGCTGTTGCTATCTTAAGGTAACACAGGAAGTCAGTGGATGCCCTGCATACTACTGAAATGTAGAGTGACTCCAGACTATGTTGCCCTGCATACTACTGAAAATTACAGTGACTTCAATGCTATATTTTGCTTCTGGTCTTTATACTTTCTACATTTCACTAAAACTGCAACACTTTGACTTATGCACAATTTCACTCTGCTTTGACTAACTTTTACGATTTATGGTTATGTAAAGATATAGGCATGTGGGATCTTGTTAGATTCACCTCGATTTTTTTTGATGATATCAAATTTTATAATTTTAACTTTTTGAAAATTAAAGATATTAAAATAATGCATTGGTGAGCGTGAAATGAGAATCATTGCAATTTTAGTAGAACGGATGAAGTATATTTCTATATATTACCTATTCATAAACCGCTCGATTGGTAGTTTGACCACAAAAACCCAAGCGATACAAAGACAATGAAGCATATCCATACAAGTGATTTCATATTAAGGGATGAAGAAGGTAAGAACAATGAAGAGCTGGTGACTTGAAGGTCACTTAGAAACTAATAAAAAATTTTAAACCATCAAACAATGAAAGCTAAAACTTGAGTTATGATAACTCAATGAAGAGAAGTGGCAGCAGTAATGGAAAATTACTTTACCCAGAAAATCACCTGCCTCGGTTAGCTAGCCAGCAGCTCATCAGCACACAGGCACCATATTAAGCTAGCTTCTTAAAGCAAGAAGACAATTTGATCCTAGATCTTTGTCACAATCATAAGAAGTCGAGTAAATTGATAATTGAAGTGCGTGGTGGGACATGTGCAGGGTCCTTGATTGAAATGGGAGTAGATTATCTCAAAACGCGTTTGCTGTGTCTCACATGAAAACTTTGTACGTAAAAAAGATGGTGTTATAGTGAATACTATGTTCTATTCAATAATTTTGCTAAATCAAAAATTTTAAGCTTAACTAATACTTCCTCCATTTTTATTTAGATGACTAACATTCCTAAAATGAAAATGTCACAATACTTGACAGGAAACTCTTTTTTATAATCACAAATCACCCACAATTAACCAACCTCATACCCATCCTAATGAACTAATCTCTAAATAATCAGCCCAACTCAAAACTACCATCCCTATAACCCAACAACATTCTTCCTACTAAGCCACCACCACCCTTATTGAACCACCACGGAAAGCACCACTCCGATATAACTAACCACCACCCAATCAACCTTGTCTAACGAACCACCACCAAAAGCACCGCCCCAACTTTTCAAATCACCACCGAACCACCCTTTCTTTCCTCGCTGGATGACCACCCCAGCCACTATACCACCACCACCACAACCATCTTTACCCTTAACTCTATTATCTCTCTCCTCAACCCTTTTCCTTCCTCAACCACTAGATCTGTAACCCACCCACCAACACTCTCAAGTCCCGCCTCCAATTGTCGTCGTTATCGCACACACCACTGCCATCATTGTTGTTTTAGAGAAAGAAATCTAAAGGCAAAACAAACGAGGAAGAAAATCAGATCTGCAAAACTGCATATACTTAGCAGTGGTTTGATTTCTTAATCTTCTTTCTCCTCTTCTCGAAAATTCAAAAGCCCATTTTTATGGTGGTAGCTTAGTGTGGTACGGTGGTGGTTTGGATGTGAGGGTAGGGTGATAGTAGTCGGATGCGGTTTGGTGGTTTAGATGAGGGCGATGGTTCTTGTATTTTAAATGAGGACGGCGGCATCGGTGGTGTTTTAAATTAGGAAGGCAGCGACGACGGTGGTTCGGATGGGCAGGAGATAAGAAGGTGGTGTCGGTGATGGACAGGTGAGGATTGGCAGCAGATGAAATGAGATGTTGGTTAGATGAATAAATTTAAGCATTTAGTTAATATCTTTTTTAAATAATCAATGTAACTAATACACACTCTCTCTCCTCTTCCTTATAAACTATGCCAAAAGCTATAGGTCATTTAAATAGAAACGCAGGAAATATTAATTTTGCTGAATATAGCATTACTTGTTTCAACTTTCAAGCTTTCTTTTTCTTTATTTTTGGGCTTGCTTTAATTTTCTCAAAACTTATTGTGTAAGTAACAGAAAACATGTAAGAAATAGTGCAGGAAATCTGAAAAGCAAAGAGACAAAGTGCAAACTTATGGCCAAATCATATTGATTTGGCGTTTTGTGAAGGATTTTCACTCTGGGGCGCTTCAAACACACAATCTCATCCAAATCAAACAGGAATGTTACATCCCTTGTTTCATTCAAAAGTCACTCTTTGAAAGATTCCCTATGTCCCCTAATAATGGCAAAAATACTCTATTAGAGTAGAATTAAAATAAAATCCTGTAGAGACTCGATAATCAAGATCGTATCTTTGAACCATGCATAAAACCCGGCAAAGAGATTTTAATGATATATATTAAGGTATTAACTCTTTTACGTAGGTGAATAGTTATGACATAGCCATTTCACTTTAACATAGACAACAAAGATGAAGGGTCTTGTTGCTTAAGATGTGATTATGAGGTTCAGTTGAGAGTGGTGAAAATTAGAGAAGTCAGATGTATGACACCTACAATGAAATTGAAAGAAATATTTTAGAGAGGATTATTAGCACTTAGATTGACATTTAAATTATATATATATATATATATATATATATATATATATATATATATATATATATATATATATATATATATATATATATATATATATATATATATATAGATTAGGTGTAGGCACTAGAACTATTGAAAAAGGATTAAGAAGCCAAGGGCAATGTGATGAAAGGAAAGGAAATGGCCTGTGAACTTTAGTTTGGGCTAAAATAATTTTATGAACTTTAGCATTCTACATGTCCATGAGAATGCAAATAAATAAATAAATAATAAAATAAAATAAATTCAAATAAGCTCCCTTAATCCACGATTAAAGTCATCTACACATTAGAGGTATTAAAGTTTAAAAAAAAAAAAAATTGCTTTACTCTTAAAGCCTTAAGCGACAGTGATATACTAATCTCATTTTTGGACTTGATACCTTATGATACCATAAATTTTTTTTAGAAACTCAAAGACTGCATATGAATGATATTTACTAGCTATCCTATTCACTCAAGGCCTAAGAATATTCTGTGCTCCATCACAGATATTGTTGTTATTCCACATAATGATACAAGTACATAGATAACTGTTTTAACCTAGTAACCTACTACCTAATACCTGTCGCATGTCACAACTTTGAGGAAAGAATTTCTTAGCCCCTTTAAAGATAATAAAACCTTCATCAAATGGCAAGTCAAAATTCACTAAAAGAACCATTAAGTGTACCAAAAGCTAGTGGTGAGAAAATAGATTGTTTAAGCCTAAGATGATGTTTTGAATTGGCATATGAGATTTAGGGAACATGTATAGCAAGGACTTTTTATCATCTATGGTGCACGAAAAATGTTTTCCATACTTATGTCACCTTACAAGTCATGGGTTAAAAGGAACCAAAATAAAAGCTAGGACTCAAGATTTCAACCTTTCTAATTGTCAAATTGAGCAATTGCATGGTCTCCACTTATATAATAAAACGAATAGAGTATAACACTCAACCCAATCCATCCTTAACAGAGTTGTCGATCCTTAAAGAAAAACAACAATTTCTTATAGGTAGAACGAAACACTATTGATAGCGGCTGACGGCCGGTAATGAAAGATAATGAAGAAGATTAAAGTTTGGGCCTTTTGGAATGGAGGGAGACTAGTTAGATGATGGGCATGCTTTATAATTATAATTTATTTTTTCTTACATATTTTTAAAATACTTTCAATCCTAAATTCACTGGAAAAATAAACGACACTAGGTGTTGATAATTTTATGCAGACTAAAAAACCTTAATGATCATCACTAAAAAACATTTAATGATTACTTCCCTAGTTCCTAATTATAGAAAATATAAATCTCACTTCGCCATTTCTACTTTTGCTTTCATTTCCACATATGTACCATTTTCAACTTACATAGTAATGAGGTTGTTGATTAAGTAGATCTGCCACTTTCAGATGCGTAAATCTCCATAAACTTGGAGACAAAACGCTTCACTACGGGCAAAAAAACTTCATCATGCCTAAGCCTAAGCCTAACTATTATGTACTCAATTATTTATGATCCAAATCTTTCTTGAAGTTCCTTAAAGCATCCACTACATAGAATGTCAAATGATGAGTGGAACCCAATGCCTAAGCTTTTTCTTTTTTTTTTTTTTTTACTTCAATTCCATGACATCTAAAATGAATAGCCACTAAAAACCAATGCATTATATTGCTATCCTATAAGCAGAAAACAACAAGACTAAAATTCTAACAAGCTCCTTTTTTCCCACCATCCCTGATTCCACTTTAATTTTCACATAAAGTTCAACTAAAGCAAAGTCTCATTAGTTGACAACTACTACACAAATTACTGTTTGGTCGACCAATCTATAAATGATTTTGGATTTTTCATTCCGAGACAAAACTTTTCTAAAGTATACCAGTACTTGGTGCATAAACACGAGCATAATGCTACTGGTACAGTGTACATTGTTTGCTAGTATAAGGACATCTAAATTCATTATCTACCTTCCTTAAAATTAACCTTCACTATAGCTCATGACGCTTGTCCTGCCATGCCTATCGGCATTAGTAGGAATTAAAAACATTGTTCTCAAACTCTTCAGTTCTCTTCGGGTATCAATGTCAATTCCTCCACATAGGTTTGAACAATTGGACACTTCAATTTAAACCAAAACATGGAGAAATAGCTGAATGTTATTCGCTTGGACACAAACGCATGTCACCCACATAACAAAAATGCATTGGCTTACAAGGACTAGCTATGTAATGATGACCGAGTGATATGGAAACTCGAATAGCAAAAACTAAGAACATGAAGCTTTTACTCTAACACTTTGTTAAGTATGCTACTCCGCATAATTCTCTCAATTTAGAGCAAAGCACAGAATACGAAAAAGACTACGACATTCCCAATAGTAGGTTCATATTCATTCAAAGGGTCGACAAATCAACAATCACTCTCACATTACATCCAACAATCTATAGCTTTTGGTTCTTCCACCATTTATGCAATCGGCCCCAAATTTAATTGAATTCCACCTAACAATCAAATTATTCAATCAAATTTTCCCAACTTAAAGTAATTAGCCTAAAATGGAGCAGTTTTCAGAAAAATTCACAACAAGCTAGTCAAAAAATTATTATAATCAATCATAATTTTACATGAATTTCAACATGTTGATCCAATTCACAGTTGATCATAAAAATTATAAACAAATTCACATTTGAAAGTAATAAATTTCTCTCACCTCCTGCAGCAGCAAGTACCTTAGCAAGACGCTGAGGCTTCTCCCCAAACTTCTCATTGTAAAACCTACGAGCAGCTTTCGAATAACGAGGCTCTTCAACCATCTTTTTCTTCGTCGTCTTCACCACAACCGCCTTCTTCTGCTTTCCGCCTTCGGCAACCGATTGAAATGAGCGCGTCGTGGGAAGTGCGTGGAGAATCCGTGGTGCGGAAAGCTTGGGGGAGGACAACAATGGCGGATTGTCTTCGATAGAAGAAGGGAAGGAAGTGAGAGAAATGCGAAGGCGAGGAGAGAGAGAGTGGAGGTAGGTGCGGTGGATGGAGAGGAATGATGGTCGAGTGAAGTGGAGGGTTGAAATTGCTAGCGTTGTTGAAGCGGTGGTGATGGTAATGGCCGCCATTGATGGTGGCTAGTGATGGAGGTGGTGGGTTTTGGATAGGAGAGTGGAACTGCGGGCTGCAGAGGGAATTAAAAAGGAAGGGAAATAATAAATTCAGGTAGCATTTTGCCTAAATGCTGAATAACATAATTTTTTTAAGAAAATTATATCGGCAATAAATTGTCACCGAGCACTTAAAAAATTCATGAAATGTCATCGTATCTTTCAGATTTCACCAAATGTCACTAACAAACAGTAAAATGTCATGCCATACCATTAATGAGGTATTTCCGTTAGTTAGTCATCAGTGTCCGTTAGTTGACCGCTAGTTGACCCTACCACTTGCCACGTGTTACCTTCTAATTGGTCCGTTTAAAAAAAATAATTAAACAAAAATTATAAAAAAAAAACCAAAAATATTTTAAAATAATAATAATAATAATTAAAAAATAAAAATAAAAAAACCACCAAATCCCCACCCACCACCCCTTCTACCACCCTCACCGGCAAGCCGCCCACCCAACCCTAAACCCCTCCCTGCCGCTGAAGACCGAAGCCCCTGCCGCCGGCGACCCCGTCCCTTCCTCATTCCCTCTCTGTCATCTTTCCACCACCATACACATTGCTGCTGCCTCCACTCACCACCAAACAACTCCCCTACCACACCTGCAACCCCAACAACAACATTCAACATCAATAGAACCTCCACCTGACCACCTCCCTGCCATCACCAATCATAGCCCCACGCAACCAATTTCCCTTCTCCCTCGCATCTCCAGCCGCACCGCTGCTGCCACCATACATACCGCAACAATTACCAGCAACAGCCCACCAATTCCAGCCCTTTGCCGCCGAACACCGCCCAAATTACCACCCACGCAACTCTACTTCGCACCACCTCCCAACTCACCCACACAAAGTCACAAACCGCACATCCTCCAATTCGCCACCACACGACACCAGCTACAAACCAAATTACGAGCAGCAATCAAAGCAGTAACCTTAGGCAGCTGTTGCGTGGTGTCTTCGCCGGCGCGCAAACCTGGGTTCAATTAAAGGGTGGGATTTCGCGTGGTAGCCGTGGTTTCGCGACGAGAAAGAGGAGGGGAGGGGAAGGGCTTGCTTCGGCGACCGCCGGCGCGCCTTCCGGTGAGGGGGTGCAGGTCGCCGGCGGCAGCAGGGAGCGGGTGGTGGAAGGGGTGGTGGCTGGGGTGGTTTCAAGGGTTTTTTGTTTTTTTTTTTCATTTTTTTATTTTTTTTGGTTTTTTTTATTTATTTTTTTAAATATTTTTTTTAAAAACGAACCAATCAGAAGGTGACACGTGGCAAGTGGTGGGGTCAACTAACGGTCAACTAACGGATACTGACAGCCAACTAACGGAAATACCTCATTAATGGCATGGCATGACATTTTACTGTTTGTCAGTGGCATTTGGTGAATTCTGGAAAACACGATGGCATTTCATGAATTTTTTAAGTGGTCAGTGGCATTTCATGAAATTGCCGAAATTATATTTCAATTTTAACCTTGCTTTAATTTAAACCCTTTCCACTCCTAACTATAAAATCATCCTTATTAGTTCCAAATAGAAATATAATCATAGGCTTTTTTTGTTGCCTCTAAGGTTTCTCACTTGGGACGGTTTTTCTAACCTCCATTGCTAGATTTTTTTGGCTTTTTTGAAGGTTTTCCTTCACTCTTCTCCTTTTTTTCTCTTTCTCTTTCATCTCTTTTCTTCTAGTCTCAATTATAAATTTTGTAAGGGCTTCCACCGGTGTTTTTATCGGTGTAAGCCCCAAAAAACTTTTTAATTGCTTTCAATAAATGGATCCCATCGTTATGATGGGGTTTATCCTATTAGGTTTAATTTTTTTGTTTGTTCGTTTGCCAAAGATTGAAGATTTAGGGTTTCATAATCTTCGGAAGTTTCTAGAAGGTCATATGCGTTTTTTCATCCAAATAACTATTCATCCGTGGATCTCAAGCCGAATTAGTGCTAACTCACATATTGAATTGCTTCGGATGAAGTTTTTTATTAAGGCAATCGTTGATCGAATCTGCGATGTAACTAGTTCTAAGGTGATTTGTACTTGTGTAGGAATTTTAAATTTCCTAGGAATTGTTTGTAAGACCACTCCCAATGGTGAGAAAAAAAAATGCTTGCCCACTATCTCTCTACCCACTTTCTCTCTCAACAAATCAGGTTTTTCCCATGAGCAAATTTTTTTCACAATTTCTCTCCCAATGTGAGCAAAAAAATGCTTGCCCCCCCACTCTCTCTCTCTTACTTTTTCAATACCCCACCATTACTTTCTCTCTCCTACACAACACTTCTTTATTTATTAATTTCATTTATATGTTAACAATATTACTCCAAATAAATAAAAACTAGTTTAAATTTGTGTAACTTATTTTTTTTTATTTGTGTCGTTTTTATCGTTAAAATTTGTCGTTAAATTATGTACGTTAGATGAAATAATTGTAAAAAAAGCTCCAAATTTCGTAAATGTTTTTATTTATTTTAAAAAGCGGTACATTACTAGAAATCAATTACATTTGCAACGTCATGCGTAATTAAACTTAGGGAATAACAGAAAAAAAAACAATTAAAAAATAACCCAACTGCGTACGGAAAAGTAGGTAGGCCATAGTACTGGGCCTTATTTAAGTCATGCTAATTTTTCCCTAATTACTTGGCCCGTATTGTAACCAAATATGTTCGACTAAATCACATTTCAGACATAGATGAATTTCTCTATCACGGAGGGAAGCTTTTCGCTATAGAAATGCGTTAAAGTCAAAGTTGGTAGGTCGGCCTACGTTGAATTCAAACGGTGGCGTTGTAGACGTTGATGCTGGTGTTAATTCTTATTGATCTTCTTCGTAGAAGGCTCTTAGAACTTCAGCTCGAGTGTAGTTGTGGCCACTCATCTTCAACAATCATGTTGTGCATAATGATACATGCTTTCATTATGTCCCGCAGTATGTCCTCGTCGTACGCCAGTGACGGTTTTCGTATTATTGCAAATCGAGCTTGCAAAACACCGAAAGCTCTTTCAACGTCCTTCCGAGCATCAGCCTGGTGGTCAGCGGACATTTTATCTTTTTGAAGTTGAGGGTATGTGATACCCTGAACAAAAGTTGCCCACTTCAGATAAATGTCGTCGGCTAAGTAATAAGCCATGTTGTATTCATGGCCGTTAACTGTAAAATTTACCGGAGGAGCTCGACCATGCAGAACCTCATCGAACACTGGTGAACGGTACAACACATTAATATCATTACAAGATCCGGGAATACCAAAGAAGGAATGTCATATCCATAAATCCTGATCCGCAACGGCTTCCAGTATTAGCGTTGCTTTCTTGTTCCTACCGACGTACTGCGCTTTCCAAACCGTTGGACAGTTCTTTCATTCCCAATGCATGCAATCAATGCTGCCTATCATGCCTGGAAAACCACGCAGTTCATTTTGATGCAGTATCCGGGCCAATTCATCAGTTGTAGGGTTTCTCATGTACTCGGTTCCGAACTGATCAATGACCTCGGCACAAAAACGTTGAAGGGCAACTCGAGCGGTTGACTGACTGATTCGAACGTATTCATCTACGGCGTCTGCAGCCATGCCGTAGGCTAACATTCTTATCACGACTGTACATTTTTGCAGAGGTGATAAGCCTAACCTTCCAGCTGCATCCCTACGCTGCTGGAAGTAAACATCACCTTCAACGACCTTGTTCATAATACGTAAAAACAAAGGTCGTTGCATACGAAATCTTCTTCTAAATTGGGTGGTGTTGTACACAGGATTATCGGAAAAATAATCATTAAACAGCCTGGCATGTCCCATTTCCCTATCTCTTCTATTTGTACCCCCTCTAGGTGTTTTTGTAGTAGGTTGGGATAGTGTTTGGGGCATGAGGAAAGTTGGGGGCTGGTATGTGAAGAGTTCATCAACGAGTTGATCATATTCTTCAGTATTTGAAGAAGATGAACTTGAACTTGATGATGGTCTGGAATACATCATGTATTAATATTATAAGTTTCTGAATTGGTGTGGTAGTGGATATGTGTCATGCCTACTATATATAGCAAATATATCAAATGAATATGTGGTTACAAATCTGAATGACCACACCAACTAAAGGAATCAAATTTTCAGCCACGGAATAGGTATACTACGCTAGTTGACAATGACAAATCTTGAGTGTAATTATGTCGGTATCAATAGCCAAAAGTTAAAGCATTCTGACAAAGTGAATTCAGAAAAATGTGACTACACAATGACAAAGACTAATTGCAATTACGTCAGTATCAATGACCCAAAGTTAAAGCATTCTGACAAAGTGAATTCAGAAAAATGTGACTACACAATGACAAAGACTAATTACAATTATGTTGGTATGAATGACCCAAAGTTAAAGTGAAATCAGAAAAAAGTGACTATCCAATGACAACAACTGAATAAATTATGTCAGTAATAATGACAACTGAAATCAACTTGTTAAACAACTTGTCATTCAATATTGGAAAATCAGAATACAAGTTTACATCTGACATTGAAATTAAACACACCAGTAATACAAGTTAAACATAAAAGACTACATTGCGCATAATTAAAAACTTAACTAATACAAGCGTACACCTACTCAAACCAAACATGCTTAAAAGCCTTGTAATTTACCCAGTAAAAAATTCTTGTACGACTCTTCTTCAGGAGTGAGTGGCGTAGGCGAATTCTTCAGAGTTTGCAGCATATCAAACATGGTTCTCATCTTATGAATGTCAAGTTCCTCCCGTTTCCTCTGTTCCTTATCCTTTTCAATTTTGATCCTCTCTTCCTTCAGAATGGCCTCCTTTTCGCGAATTGAAGCGAATTCCTTCATTCGTTCGCTAAGGTCAGACGAACCACTTTCTGTAGCTACTGCTTTCCCTTTACGCTTGGCCTTTGCTTTCTTAACACCTTCGGGTCGTTGTACGTATTCCTCCAGATGAAAAACCATCCGTAGGGGTTTCATCCCCTTCATCATCTCTGGACCTCTTCCCACTTCCAGCACTACGCTTGCTCCTCAATATCACAAGCAACTTTTCTTTCCTCCTTTGACAAGGACCATCTCAGCTTTGGCCTCCACTTTGGATCTTTATTAAGCATTTCAACTGCGTGAGGATAAGTGAAATTGCGACCTTGGGCGAGATGAAAAAGCTTCGACGCACTTTTTATACGGTCAGCTTCGTTGTAACCACTCCCTCCCTCCGGAAGTCTACCCGCTTCATCATAGCAAGATATCCACTGTAGTGTGTCTGCTGCCAACCTTCTCCAGAGCGACGTCAGACTCTTCATAGGTCTTGGTGGAAGTATATGCGGCTTCTCCGCATGAGCCATTTGATATGCTGCGTGTACATTGCGCCATAGGGAAGTTGCTTTCTGGCTCGTACCTTTAATAGCATCCTCGCTGATCTCCAAGTACAACCCAATCAGAGCTTCATCTTCCGCAACAGACCAAATTCGAGTCGCTCGTGCAGCAACCTGGTTGGATTCCAGTCTGGGAACTGGTGGAGGATATTGCGGCGTCTCTGGTACGTTTTCCTCTTCGCTCTCATCGAATTGTGTGTTGCTATCATGATCAGTTTCAGGTGTACGTTCTTCATTAACATGGTTTTGTAGGGGAAACTTAGTGGGTGTCTGATGCTGTGGAGGTGGTTGCAAAGACGTATTGCCCATTCTTTGCAAGAACGATTGAAACTCGGGATTAGTTAGGAAATCATCACTAAAACCCGAAAATTGTTGATAGAAATTTGGGTTGTTTCGATCCATTAAAAGATTCTGCATCAGAAAACAAAATATAAATATTTTTAAAAAGATTAATTTTAAAAACAAATTAAAATGACAACAAATCAAAAAAAAAAATCTATTACCAATTAATTTATTACATATACAACATTCACGTTCAACAACATATAAACAAAACATATAATACATAATTTAATGTAACAAAATTAAATAACTACACAAAAATAACATATAAAATATAATTTATCATAACAAATAACTTCACATATACAAAACAACAACCCAATTTCCAAAAAAAATACCAAATAATTTCAAATTAAATTAACTACAAATTTATTAATGTATGAACAATATCAACAACTTTCTTCAATTATATATATAATTGCAAGTACATTACATGAACTACATTTTTTTATTTGCAAAAAAATCACATATATACTAATTTTAATAAATAACTGAATTTATATATAAAAAAAAACATATTTACCTGAAAATGGGTGAAATACAACAAAAATATTCTTCTACAATTTCAAAATATTTTAAAAAAAATAAGAATATGGAGGATTTATGGTATTTATGAAATTATACCAAAATGCATGTCTATTTATAGAGAAAAATTTTTTATGACCGTTGGTAATTTTTTTTTTTTAATAAATAGATTTTTCAGAAATTGAATTACAAAAAAAATTACCGTTGTAATAGCTATATTATTCTTATTGGTCAAAAACATGTGCATAACACGTGGCGTCCCCGGATTTGTTCACTGACTAACGCGCGTCAGTCAGTTTTTGAATTTTTTTTTTTCAAAATTCCAACCTCAAAACGCTGCGTTTTGAGGTGCGTTCTTCTGCCCCCCTAGCGAAACGACGCGTTTTGAGGTTGGATCAGCCAAATTTTTTTATTGCTGGCTGCACGTTGTGGGGCCCACATAGAGCACTGTTCATCTTCAAATTTGCCCATGTCTTGGGCATTTTAAGAAATGCTCATGGGCATATTTTTGCGTTTCTTCATTTGATCACCATTGTAATGCATGAGCATATTTTTTGCCCACCCAAAATGCCCATGACCATATTTTTTTTATCACCATTGGGAGTGCTCTAAGTGCCATTTGGCTATCTTCCATTAATGAAATCCTTTTTCTTCTTGTAATATATATATATATATATATATATATATATATATATATATATATATATATATATATATATATATATATATATATATATATATAAGCATCCCAATTCTCGACCATCTATTTGCAAATAAATTATTGCGTATCTAACTTTTTATCATGTTTGATATCTAATTTTGTACGAATTCAAGGACAATGATAAATTGCAATATGATGAACTTCTTAAGGCACTACGTATATATATGTTGTGCTAGTTTTTTTCTTGTAAAATCTTATTACTAGATGAACAGTCGCACAACTAAAATTTCCAACTTATACGAGACATTTACGGGGCTTAACACAAGGTACTGGTTCGAATTTCCGGGGCCTAATATGCGGTACCGGTTCAAATTTTCGGGGCCTAAAAAAGGGTACCGATTTGAATTTTCGGGGTCTAATAAGGGGTATCGGTTCGAAATTTCGGGGCTTAATAAGAGGTACCGGTTCAAAATTACGGATCCTAATCAATCAAAAACGTTTGTCTGCAACATGAATTCATAATATCAGACTACATAAGATCAACTATTTCAAGTCAATTTGTGACATTAGCTACTTTACTACATGTTACATACTACAAGTTCATATTAAGACGTCAGATTATGTTCTAATATATTCAAATTTGTTTCAAAAATCTTGGCACTATACTACCATCTTCTCCTGCCGATAATTGTCTTTGACTACCGGTACTAATATCCGATAGGTGATAGTAATTACGAATGGAGGATCCAGTACATGGCCAAAGTTACTGGTTCCTTTGGCTAGAGGTCGAAGCTAACGAACTACCGGACGCAGATTACAGTAACAATACCCTCTTTTTCAGTGCCGGGGCTAAAATTGCAAAAAAAAATTGGGGCCCTGTTTAACTTTTTAAAATGGGGCCTTATAGTTCATAAATTTAATACCTAATTTTTATTTGATAAAAAAATTCATTACATTAGAAAATTCATCATTTTTTTAAAAAATAAAAGGGAGATGATTAAGGTTTACAAAATTAGGATCAAGAAGCACAATGTGGCCATGATCCTTGGGCCTAAAAAGGCTGCTGATCATCAGCAAACAAAACAACTTAAAATAACATAACATCCAAGCTACAAATCATACTACAAAATATCAAAGTTTGATTGTTCCAAGAAATCACTTAAAAAGAGTAGCTCTTCTTGTATGTTTTGTAGCAAAGTCATCGATGACATTCTCCATATCGACTTCATCTAAAAGATCAGATTCAATAGCCATCAAAGCGAGTCCATTTAATCTTTCTTGTGACATTGTCGTCCTTAAGTACGATTTCAGCAACTTCAACTTTGAAAAACTCCGTTCTGCAGAAGCAACAGTAATAGGAATTGTTAGTAATATCCTATATGCAATTGTTGCATTTGGTAAGCAAGTATATCGTTTTAAAAAATTCAATAAATCAATTGCTCCCATTTTCTCCTTGGGTAAAAACTCTCTAAACCATGTTAACTCAACAAATAAATCCTCTCCATCAACATCAGAAACCTCACCTTTCTTAAGAGCATTTTCAAAAGCTAAACAAGAAGATAAAAGTTTCTCATCATCCATTGAATGCAACTTATCAGAATTGAACACAAAAAGCCAAAGATATTATCATACGATTCATATTGTTCAAACCTTTTTTCCAATGATGCAATAGTTTGATCCACAATGTATATAAAATATTGGATTCTAAATGATTCCTCAGGAGATAATAGTGTTTCATCACCATCTATCTCATCAAATTGTCTTTTTCTACGTATTATACGTCTTTGTGGAAATACAGGATCAATGCCAACTTCAATAGCTAATTTTTTTGCAATATCTATGGCCTTTGAAAAACCATTCTCCCTATAATTTTTAAAAAAGGAAATCAACCCTTTAATCTCACCAATGGCGATATCAATCAGCATATCCTGGGATTGTAATTGTTTACAAACAAAGTTTACAGCACATAAAATTTCATACCAAATGATTGTTGCAAGCAAAAATTCAAAACTACCAAGTTCATTATTTGCTAAAGATCTAGCTTCACTTTGAAGTTTATGATCATTGTCAGCATCAGCTACTTCAGCTACTTCAAGTAAGGCTTCACGTATCTCAGGTATTTGAAATCTGATTGCTTTGATACTTTCAACACGACTTTCCCATCGAGTGGCAGATAATGATTTAAGAGTTAAACCTTTAACATTTTGTTTTAAAATATGCCATCTCTTAGTAGAACCAACAAATATAGTATAAATGCATTGGACTATACCAAAGTATTCCCTTGCTTTAGGAGAAGCATTTGCAATGTCACACAAAACTAAATTAAGACTATGACAACCACATGGAGAATAAAAAGCTCTAGGATTCAAATCCAATAGTCTCTTTTGCACACCTTGATGTTTACCTTTCATGTTAGAACCATTATCATATCCTTGTCCCCTTATATTATCTATGTCAAGATCATGAGATATTAACACATTTTCTAACACTTTAAACAGTCCTAGACCAGTAGTATCATTAACTTGTAAGAACTCAATAAAAAATTCTTTCACTTTATAAGAATTTGAACATTTGTCAACACACCTTAAAATTAAAGTCATTTGTTCTTGATGACTAGCATCAGGTGTACAATCCAACATCACAGAAAAATATTTTGCTTCTTTTATTTTCTTCATGATAGCATTATTGATTTTAGAAGCAAGTAAGAGTATCAATTCATTCTGAATTTCATGGCTAAGATAATGATGATGAATAATCCCATTCTCAATACGACGAACATGCTCAATAATCACAGGATCAAATTCAGCCAACATTTCAATCAAACCTAAAAAATTTCCATTGCTACTTTGATATAACCTTTCATGTTTCCCACGAAATGCAAGGTTATTTTTACCAAGGAACTTCACAATAGCAATAATTCTAATAATGACACTTTTCCAGTACTCCTTTTCTTTATGAAATTGGTCTTGGGTAATTTTGTCTATTGTTTCATTATTTTTCAATCTATTTCTTAGTTCACACCAAGCACCCATGTTAAAAATATGATCAACACTTGTTTCATGTTCTTTAAGTCTATGACTAACATGTGACCAATCATTATATCCTTCATTTACCAAATTGCCTTTTCCGATACCCTTTTTGAAAATTTTACAGCAAAAACAAAATACTTTTTCAATATCTTTAAAATAAACAAGCCAATCTCTATCACAAGTTTCACCATTAGGCAAATACCTAGTATATAAATTTGAAGTAAATCTCCTAGATACTTTGTCTTTAGGGCCTTTCACTATGGTTAAGTCTCTTTTAGGGCCATTGAGAGCCAAAATATCAATCAACTTCTGATCAAGAGCTTCCCATATCCTTGGATCATATATATCACGAGAAACAAAATCATTTTCTTCAACATTGTGAATATTATGGTCTGAATTTTCCTCCACATTTTGTTCAAAATCATTAACATTATTCAGATTCACATCTTCTTGCTCAACATTAATATTATTATCATCAACATTAACATTGTCATTTATCACATCTACATTATCACTATCAACATTAACATTATCACCACCAACATTATCATTATTTTCTTTTAACTCTGAATCAATAGGATTTTCAGTTGACTGTGACACTATTACAAAAAACTTATCTAAAGCACCTTTTTGTGATTGAATGAATTGATCTTCCTTCTTTTTTTTATTGCGTTTTTCATGCCCAGATGGATACTTTCGAAACATTTTAAACACAATTACACAAAATATTTGATAAGAGAGGAAAAATATCACCGGAAAAAGCTTGTAACAAGCCAACGATTGAATTCGACAGATCCGAGATCGCTAATTGCTATGTATAATCCAATACTCCATCAAAACCATTCATCAACCGCTGTAATCAATAAAAAAAATAAAAAAAAACTTATGAATAATTTATACATAGTAATTGCTAAAATTTAACAAAAAAAAAATTAAAAAGCATAATATTATCAAACAGTAACAGATTTAACAGGTAAAAAAAAAACAGATTAAACACATACCGTACTCCATAGGCGTATCCATATCCAATGCCGATTCCAAAGAGGTTTGTGATAAAAAAAATTCCAATTACTAGCTATACTCACAGTACTTGCAAATAATTTTGGAATTAATATTATCTTAAAAATTTCTTTTTTATTTATAAAATTGAAAAACCTAGTAAATTGCATATATAGAAAAATTTGGGGGATTAACAACGGTTTAATAATTAATTTCATCTTAAAATTGAAGATTTAACCGTTGAAATTATGAATTAATATGGGCAAAATTATTTTGGAAGATGAAATATTTTTGGGCTAATTGAATGATTGAAGATACTAATAAAAAGTAAATTAAAAATGTTGAAAACAAGATGTTAAAATAGTTAAGTGTGAAATTAATTTTGGAAATATAGAGTGAAATTAATTGAATGATATATACGACTTGGAATTAATTGAATGATAGATTGAAAGTTTTTTTGGAGAAAAATATTGGAGAAGAGGAAAGGTTTGGGCGGAGGATTCTAGAGAGGTGACTTAGTTCATTCACTTCATTGAATTTGACTGACATACAGCTGTACATTACTACACTTTATTTCCCAAAAAAATAGAAAAATTGCTGGCCCCAAGGCTTGAAACTAGGTCTTGTACACAAAGCATAAGTGTTATAACCAATACTCCAACTATAATCTTGTGATATTATGTACAACTTAATTACATATATCTGAATTTTGGGGCCCTTCAAATTTGGGGGCCTTGTTCCGTCGAACACCCCGCTCCGGCCCAGAACCGCCCCTGGCTGCGTGCCTACCTAATCTCCAATATTTCCGTCATCTTCAGCAGCTTGTAACTCATAACATTGTAAATCTACAATAACATACGGTTTAAGACCAAGCAAGAAAGAAAGCAATTAATTAAAGCTGCATGCCCTACGTACATGAACTTAAGAAAGGACACAAAAATTAGGGATTGGGATGATGAGCCAAGAGTAAACTAAGTAAATAAATCATAGACAAATAACTAAATAACTAATCAATACAAGCAATAAAAGAGGTTGGAATATATTACAGAGAATTATTGGGTTTGATTGTGATATTATCATTTACTAGATTAGGCCTACTAGAATTACCGTATAGACAACAAAAAATAGTCTCCGTTGAGGTAATTATTGTTTTTTTTTACCAACAAGTCAAATACAATATCTTGTTCTAGAGTATTAAGGGGCCGGGTTCAAAATTGGTAACCTCGCTAACGTAACACAACAAAAACAGTAAAGAAGTTATCTTCAAAGAAGTTTAGACATGTTAGATTGCTAAAGACAAAAGTAGATAAACATATGACAAAATATACAAATGTTTTCCATTAATTGAAAGATAAATTCAAGGCTACAATTGTACAAGTTGTAGGAAAGGTTACCTCCGTGTAATACAATTGGGATGAAACGTTTGATCTTCAATACATACTAAGGAAACTAAACTATCGCTTGGCTACTAAGCCAAGGGAAAACTAAGAAAGCTTTAAAGAATATGAAATGTTTTTGTTGATTGATTTGATGATGATGATTCCCTAGAACCCTTCCTCTATATATGGGCGAATGTCTTGTAGTTTCCTCCACTTACATACTAAAAAATTATCTTGAAGCCAATCCTTCATTGGGTGTAACAGTCCCTAAAAAACTATACAAATTACTGTACAATACCTCTTCGCGTTCATGCATCACCAGTTTTTCATCATTTAGGAAACACAGTGTGCAGTGAAGTTGTCTCTTGCAAAGTGTCAAACTACCTGCTAGCTCAACCTCCCTCAGCCAGCATAGATTCTTGGAATTTAGTAGTATACCTAATTACTTTAACACAAAGTATTGGAACCATTGGTGAGACATCCCTCACCTTTTTAGAGTTTCCTTCTTGCACAAGTCACACCTTTCTCCATCCATTCTCAGTGACAAAAGAATAATAGCTTGCCTTGAATGAAGTAATACGATAATATTTTTGGTTGTGGTAATAAAGAAGAATAGGGAATCAATTCCCAGACTCAAAATACAAACAACAAACAGAATTTGATTCCAATTGATGATAGATATGCTTTGTGGATCAAATAATAACCGTCGTCCGTAATGTGATAGAGGTGCCAAGGTTATTTTCATTTATTGATCGTTCTTCTTGATAAGGGAAAGAAAATGGGGTCACATGTTTGAAGGCTAAATATAATTTATTTTCCTCTCTCACTTTCTCTCATCTATACCAATTAATTTTTTTTTTTTAACCCGATAACATGATAATTATTCATTCTATAATATGATGATTGTGAAAATGTTTTTTTGTGCACAAAATATTGAGTGAGACAAGGCTCACCAAAGCATTGGTGAGACGTGTATCAGTTGAACTTGAATATCAAAAAGTGTCCTAGCCTGATTTCAATTCTGCCATTGTTGATATGATTTTTAATCGCCTTCATAATCTCAACACCGCTTAATTTTTTTGCAGTGATTTGTGATTAATCGCCAATTCGTGATTCTGGAGTTGGGAGTTTAAAGAAGGTCCTTGAATTTCCTTCACTTTTAAGAAAATTGATCTTCCCATCTGAGTTCATGTGGCGTTTTGCTATTACACTACAAGAAAACACCCAATTTCCCATGTACATGTAATTTCGGCGGAGAAATTTAAATTCGTCGGATATTTATGACGAATTCAAACAATCCGTTAGAAATTTCCAACGGAATATTCTGTCGTAAATTAAAATTTCCGACAGATTTAATTTCCGTCGGAATATAAAAAAAAAATCTATTAACCCTAAACCGGAGCCCCTTTCCCCTATATTTATTCTATCCGCCTGCCTCCCCTTCTCTTTCTCTCTCGTCCTCCTTCTCTTCTCTTTCCCCTTATTTTTCTCTGTCTGCCTCTTTCCCCTTCTTTCTCTTCTTCTCTTTCCTCTTACGTTCCCTTCTTTCATATATCCTCTTTCTCGCCTCTTTCATCTCTCCTCTTCTCTCCCCTCTTTCTTTTGTCCTCTTCTTTTCCCCCTCTTTCTATTCACACCAACAACAACTACCACCAACATCAACAACAACACCTCCGTGCAACAACAACGGCGCAACCAACACCACCACCGCGCAACAACACAAGTCCGGCCACCCACTCAAGGTTTTTTGTATTAATTTTGGTTAGATGGTAGATGTAGTTTTTTTTTTTTCAATATTTATGATTGTAGTTAATTTTTTATGTAATTGTAATTGTAGTTTATAAATTTTTTTTGGATAATTGTTTATTTATTTATTTCTTTAAAATTATTTGACTAATTTTTGTTTTATTTTAATGAAATTGCGAATTAATATGTAGATCTACTGGTTTGTGGTAATTGCGAATGAAATTGCTATAGGGGATTTTATCTCACCTTACATGTGGGTCATGTTTTTAAGTATGTCGGCGCTCTAAGGAAAAGAAGCTAGAGAAAAAGAGTCGCCAACAAGTTTTAGGAACTTGTAAATCGTTCACGATTGTGAAGGTTACACCCATTCACAAGCACAGAAATTGCTAACTCTATAGAAGTCTGGAACCATGATTGGATGTTCGGGGATAATGGTACAAATTCAACCTTCAAAGAGATCAAACCCGAATAGGCCTCTACTCAATTCTTATTGATATTCATGCGCGATTTTTTATCAACATACATACATCAAATTAACACTAAACCTGCTTAATCTACGTTGGTTGATTATTAATGCACAATTAAATCTAATATTGGTGATCACTTGAATTAAAATCATGTTAAACCTAAATCAGATCATTAATTATCTTATTAGGCGTGATGTTCAATTACAAATTCCCTTTAAACCTGCTAAGAAGGCGTGATCAAGCAATAGCAATAAATTATCGATAATCAAACAACATATAATTAACATCATAATCATCAAGAAAATAACATCAAAACATTATTAGTAGTAAGATCCTAGGCATGATACTAAACAGATTAATAACAATCCTAGCATGTTACTAATAACAAAATCAATACGTTATCCTAAACATGATGCTAGTAATCAAAATCAAAGCGTTATCCTAAACATGACTTCTATTTAAAAAAAGTAATTAAATTACTTACTTTGATGCCTCGGCCTTCTTGCTATTAAAACAATACACATGTTAGTAAATTCAAGAAAGTAAAATCAATAAAGTAAATAATAAACTAAATTAATCAAGAATAAAAATATGGATTTGGGACCAAACCCTCAGAAATATCAACCTTTCACGTCGAGGTCGAAGACAACGTTGAGTATGGTTTGGAGTATTTGAATTACGCAAAGGAAGTATGGTGAATGATTGGGATGTATCTAGGATATGTTTAGGCTAAGAACATGGGAATTAGGAATTTCGGGTGTGATGATTATTATTATGATGGTTGTTGATCGTTGATTCTTGATGATGATATGTGGATGATTGATGAATCACATTTATATAGGATTTATAGGCACTTTTTTGCTAGTTTATAGTTTCTTTCTAGGTCTTTTTGTCGCTTTTTAGGTTACAAATGCATGAGTTGTCCGTTTTGTGCTCTATTACGCTTTGCTTTTGTTTTCTTAATGTTTTAGATAGTTTTCATAACTTATTTGGACGCTTTAGGAGTAATTTTGGAAGAATCAGACAATGAAAGGATGAAACATCGATGAATCAAGGTCGCTCAATGAAAGATATATGTTTTTGGAAGCTTAGGTTGAGATTTATATGCATGAGGAATGAATATAGCATCCACAAGGGTCGCTATGCATCTTACCAAATCGAATTTGAGTTAAAAACAAATTTAAACGATGATGAACTATATGTCAAAACTGACTTTTGCTCACTCTTTTGATCATAACTTGAGTTATATAGATTGGATTGAAGTGATTCAAGTTGTGTTGGAAACTTGACTTGAAGAGATTTCCAATGATAGGTTACTCGCCCCAAGAAGCTTCCTATAACAAAACTTATGGGCGTTTGAATCCAAGTAATGCAGTCAGCCACCCGCGGGATATTGCTGCGGGCAACCCTGCGACCACTTGAATTTGCTGCTGTTACTGCCAGGGCGCGGCCACCAGCCCTATGCCCGCAGGTTCAGTCGAGTGGTGAGCAGCCCTTGAAGCCACGAGCAGCCTTAAATTCTCACGTCATTCCACGTCATCGGTCCACCGACCTTATTTGTGTGCCAAGTCATCTTCTATCATCCAATAATATTATTACAACTTGTGTAATTTATATTTTCTTATTTCTTTTCTTTAATTTTCTTTAAATTAGTTTTAGGATAATTTAAATACTCCAAGGGATTTTATTTTTCCTTCAGGCCGTTTTATTCCTATTAATTAATGTTCTTTTTAGTTTTCTCTTGAACCCTAGTTTCTCATGGCATCTCCATGGAGGATTTTTGGGTTTATTATTTTAATTCATTAAGGTATTTTATTTCTCTCTTTTAATCTTGCTTTCTTTATTAGATTTAGCTTTAATTATTTATTTCATACTAGAGTAGTTTATTTCTAGGGTTTGAGAATCGATGTTTATATAATGAATTTTGATTGATATTTTGATTATTCATTTCTTTAATTGATAGTGTTTTTTATTGTTAATCTTGTAACCTGATCAATTGTTTGGTTAATTATTGTTAATAAGAGTTTGAACCGAAATATCTTATTTTTAGAGGCTTACCTACAATTAGCAGTTCTGATTATGTTAGCGACCGAACTACTTATGTTGAATTAAGAGCATTAAGACCCGACCATAGGCTTAGTAATGGCTCTAGATACTTGATTGATTGAATTGTTAATGTTATTTTGATAGATTTAGAGCTATAAGCATGGTGAACCATAACCCTAGGCTTTTTTTTTGTGATTTTTATTCTTATTTTAAATTAGACTATATTTTTATCCCCATTTCATGACATAGTTTAGTTTCTCCATACCTTAAAAGCTAGATTGAATAGTCATCTCTCTGTGGATTCGACCCTACTTACCCTACTACATTGTTAGTTGGTTTTGTTAGGAATTTATTTTTGACAAGTGTATGACAACCTATCAATGATCTGAAAACGGGAAAAACAACCTCTATTTATAAGGGGAAAATAGAGTCGAACAATCGGAAAAAGATCAGAAGTTCTGAATGCAATAGAACTTCTCTATCACGGCGAGTTGGACCTTTCGTTGTGCGATGGTTCCTGAAGATAGCAAAGTTCATAATGAATTTGGTTTCTAATGGGTTTTCTATGCGAAATATATCTGAACGTCTTTGAATTCGAATAGGATAAGGATTATCACATGAGAAGTTTTATTCAATTTCAAATTTCTTTGATCTTTATCTTTTCGGAAACGATAGATTAGAACCTTCTAGAGGTTTCTAGAAGTTCTTAACTGATTTAGGACTAGGATATGATCATATAGGGCCTAAATAAAATATTTGGACTCCATATAATCACTGGATCGTACCAAAGGTGGACCTAGGCTCGGTTTGGGCCCAATTTAGTATTTTGGCCATAACTCACTCATTTTAAGTCACATTTGGGCAATATATCGTTGGAAAGCTCTTTTCAAGCCTCATCCATATAAACAATAATTAGACTGAAAACATGGACCAAAATAATCAGAATGGATGTATTTATAATTTGGGCACGAAATAAACGATTTTAATGACACGAAATAAATGTTTTTGAGTTTAAGGACACGAAATGAATGATTTTAGGTGTAAGGACATGAAATGAATGTTTTTGGATTAAAAAACACTTTAGGTAAGGTTAGAAAAATGGTCAAGGCTTAAAATAAACTTTGCGCAACCCTTCAATTCTTTACCAAACTCGTTAATTAAAACATGAAAGGTACTCATCACTGGGTTTAGTGTTTGGGGAGACACAATTAGGTGTCTAAAATTTCGAATTAGTTTGTGGTAATTTTCTATTTTTTCTGTGGTAATTTGCGGTTTTTTGGGTCTTTGGTTTGATTGGTTTTTTTTTTTATATTATTTTTTACGATGGTTGTATGGTGGCGGGGGTTGGTGTAGGGTGGGGAATGGTGGTGTTGTGAGGTGGTGGTGGTGAGGTCGGGGTTGTTGTAGGGTAGGTGGTGAGGTAAGAGCTGGTGTGGGGTAGAGGCTGGTGTGGGGTGGGGTTGGTGGTGGTGAATGGTAGGGTGCGTGGTTTTTGGTTTTTTGTTAGGCTTTCGACGGAATGTCCGTCGAAAGTTTCCGACGGAAAATAGTCCCTCGAAAAGTTCCGACGGACTTTCTAGGTCGGAGAAATCTTGTCCGAGGCTTTAATTTTGTCAGAAAATCTGTCGAAAAACCGTTTCCGATGGAATTTCCATCAGAATAAGTCGTTTCCGACAAATGCATTTACAACGACCAGTTTCAGACGGAATTCCGTTGGAAAACCCGTTTCCAACAAAATATGGGGTGTTTTGACGAAATTATTTTATCGGAAATAGGCTGTTTTTGTGGGTTATTATTAACTAGTAATTAGCTTCGATGTCACAACAAGGAGATGATACGATATTATGGATATAATACTCAAGGTACAATTTTATCAATGATCAAAGCCGATATAAAGTAGTTTTTTTGGGTTATGATGAGATTATTGGCAAAGAAATTGGTTGGAATAAGAAATTTTCAACTGATTATTGTACTCGTGGTTTGGTCGTTTTTTTGGTTTTCAAATTGGGCAAATTTCTTTTAATATCTTTAAATGTATATGATGATATAATTAATTATTTTAATGATATTTTTGATTTCTATGTTGGATGATATCATTCATTATTTGGATGATATGATTAATTGTTTAGATAATATCTTTAATTTCTAAATTGGATGATATGAATTATTATTTAGATGATATGATTAATTGTTTGGATGATATCTTTAATTTCTAAGTTGAAAAATATGCTTTAATTTTTCTTGAATGATAAGATTAATTCTTTGGATGATATCGGCCAGATAATATGATTAATTAGTTAAATGATATCATTCATTGTTGTGATGATATGAATAATTGTTTGGATGATGTCTTTAAATATTAAGTGGATGATATTATTCATTGTTTGGATGATATGATTAATTGTTTGGATATTATCTTTATGATATAATTCATTGTTTGGATGACATGATTAATTATTTGAATGATATCTTTAAGTTGGTTGGATGACATGGTTAACTATCTGGATGATATCATTGACTACTTGGATAATATCTATTGTTTTCCATAATATATTTTATAAGTTGAATGATATCATCTATATCATCCATTGCCTGGATGATATCCTCTATTAGTTTTATGATATTATCTATGAGCTAGATGATATTATTTATTGTGTCTATAATATCATTTATAAGCTGAATGATATCATCTATTGTGTTTATGATATCATTCATTGACCGGATATTATCATTTATAAGCTGGATTATATCCTCTATTGTTTATATGATATCATCAATAAGCTGGGGTTGTTGTTTTGAGACTTGCCTCACGAAGCTATTGGTGAGGCAAGCCTCATGTATTAACTTCTCTTTTTTGTGTTGGATCTGCTACATTTCATCCGGGTTCTATTTTTTTTTTGGTAATTTTATGTTAGTTCTAATGGTTATTTGCTGGAAAAATGTGACCTAGGCATATTTGAATTGTTAATTTTAGTGAGTGATTGGATGGTGAAATGAAACAGAAATGTTAAAGTAGTTGGCATATTGATAGTCAATTATTAATATCGTCAGAGTACTGTAGTAGCGTTGTTGGAATAAATTATCGCCTTTTTTTTAGGAAGAGATGAAATTTTACATTAGTATTGCTAGTCAGATAATTTTGCTTTACAATACACTCTCTCCTCTATCGTACTTAAATTAGCTGATATTTTTATTGGATTTCCTCTAAAAAAAAATTAATCTTTCTTTTTAAAAAAAAAAAAAAAATTCTCTTTTTTTTCACTTTTTCGAAAAGATATGAAGTATTTAAATGTTCCATTAAGCAGAAAGATACCTAAAAATGTAGATGATCAAAGGTTTATTGAAGTTGAGTCTCGAATCTACCATCAAAGCTTATGTCGTCATGCAAGCCTCTAGCTATAAGAGCCACTTAATTGCACATGTAATTCAAATAAACATGGATAAATTAAGTTAATTTGAAAATACCACGATCACCTCCCAATTTTAAGTTCTCTTGTATGAGTTTCGCTCAACACTTTCATAGAAAAAAAGCTTCTCCATTGTTAGAGACAAGCAAATTTAAGTTTAACGTAATGAAGTCAATTGACTCAGTTAAAAATATTTCATTGATAAAGAATTTTTTTAAACTTAAATCAGATCATTTTATAATATAAAAATAACGAGTTCCTATCAATAACGAGTTCCTATCATTTATTTGCTTAGTTTAGTCATTATTCATAATCCCAACTTTTAATTGAAATAAGAGTTGTTGCGTCTAGAGAAATATATTTAGTCAACATTAGAGATCATTAGCCTCCTTAAATGTAACTACAACACGTAAATTAAGAAAGAAATACACATTCTGTCACAATTAGGGCAAATATACTTTGTAATATAAAGCAAGAAAAAAAAATCAACTTGTGCAGAGTTCAAATAATAGGATTAGCTATCCAATATTCACAATAATTAAGAGTTGGGATTATGAATAATGACTAAACTAAGCAAATAAATGATAGACAAATAAACTAAATAAATCAATTAAACAAGTAATAGAAGAAGTTGGAATAGATTAAGGAGAATAATTCGGAATCTCTTGCCCACTCAACCTCTTTATGCCCATTATTTCACCCTCCCCTACTCCTCCCAATCAAGACTTATGTTCTAGGCAAATCTCAGAAAGTAGCTTATGTGAATTTGCTTTAGGTTTTTTTAATTCTGCAAAAACAATCAAAACACTATAAGAACAGATAATAAATTTAACACAAAATGTAACAATAAATCAAGTAGGAAAATACTCTTTGGTAACATTGTACTTTTTAATTTTTCCAGTGGTAAATTGTAAATTTTTATCATCCTTGGTAAACTCCAATGGCAACCATAATGAAATAATTTGATGAATGCTTAACCATGGTTAACAATTTCTTAAATAAAAAATTGAAATTTCGAAAATACCCTCACCTAATGCACTCGACCAATTAAAATGTTTTTTTTTAAAAAATTTTTTTTAACAATATAATAATTTTAATTTATAAATAATTAAAAAAAATAAACCCCAACCTTCTCTCTCCACCAACCCAGCTTCCCCTCCCCAACCATTTCGATGTTCGACGCCTGGCCCACCCTTCACTCCGACGACTCTGGCTTCTCCCCCGCCGGCCAATCCTACCCATCATCATCTTCTGCGTCCTCCTCACCTAAGATGATCAAGGCGACCTTCGCTGAAGCGACGAACCTCAAACCAGTCCCAAGCCTCAACCTGCACGTCAACATATCACCGCCATCACCACGTTGCCTAAACACAGAAGTTACAGAACTCTACAACACCATTGAAGCGAACGTAAATCCAAACCGCAAGCAAAATTACACCATAAATCAACAAATTTCCTTTCAATTGAAATGATTTTCGATTCGAACTAAATCGGGTGAATGGCGCCTGAAAATTGACGATCAGAGAATTTAAGCGTCAGAATTATGCGGAAGAGGATGAGCGCATTTAAAGAGAGATCGATCGTGATTGGAACAAAACCTAAATCGCCATTGATGCCCGGCGAGGGAAAGTTTGGGCGCTGGAGGGAATGGTGGCTGGGAGCCGGCAGTGAATCGGAGGGATAGGGTAAGGGGTGGCTGCCTGGCTAAGTTGTGGTGGGAGAGTGAGTAGTTTTTTTTTTTTTTTTTTTTAATTTTTTTTTAATAAAACCTAACCAATGTTAGGCTTATTATATCATATAAACATTAATAATGTCACCATTTGATTATTGTAGCTAATTAAAGTTTACCAAGGATAATAAATATTTTTAGAATTTACAACTGAAAAAATTAAAAAATACAATGTTACCAAAGAGAATTTCTTATTCAAGTTATAAATTCATGTTAAATCAAATAGAAATAAAGCAAAGAGATCGTAAGACAAATTTAAATATTGACCGGCAATACTCAGAAATATGATGAACTTCTTTAAAATATCTTAAAGTATATGTGTTAGTAAGTGTGTAAGAATGAGGTTGTTACATGGTACAAAAATTATTTATACATATAGACCCTTAGGATTTTTAATAAGTCTAATTTATATATATTTTTATTCCACCGTCCCATGATTATATTTGTGCTTATTTGAGCTCTACGAAACTATTTTTATTACTAATATACGTTTCCTAGTGTTTTTGTAGAGTTGGTATTATTTTGTAGGAAATTGCAGATTTATGACGATTTCCGAGCTTATTGAGCCACTACAAAAATATTAGAGTCGAATCGTATTTTATGACTGAATATTTAAATCTGAAGGGCGTACTAAATAAATTTCATTCGGTGAATAATGACTTAATTGGTGAAGAAGTCCAACTTGTACAAGCCACTATTACGGACCAAGTAATGAGGCCATAAATCATAAAACAACAAAGATTAAGTTATAGGCCCAAGTGAAAAACAAGGCATCGGATCTGCTACGTGAAAAAGCGGGCGGCCCCTTGACCGATCAGGCGGAAAGACATTACCCTTGATTTCACTAATTTGATGTCGGTTGATGGGGAATTATAAATATACCCGATTAGTGGGTTGTGACAGGGGTTATGTAAGTTTCTCATTAGTTTTAGTTTAAGTGGGATTTCATGATTTATTAGCTTGCTTTTTTTTTTTTTTTTTTTGAAAGGACATGATTTATTAGCTTTAGTTGACTTTAATATGAGTTTTAGCGGAATTTTTCGTTAGTTTTAGTTTTACTTCCTTGATTATTATTTATTAGTTAGTAGGGTACTATAGTTCTTAGTTTTGCACACTAATTAGGAATTTGTAGGTTTTTGTTTTCATCACGTTTTGTCTATTTCGTCTTTGCACTAATTGCTATTGTTTTTCGTTTGTTTAATGATTATTATTGTTAATTTTACTTTGGTATTTTGCTTTAATATTGGTTTTTATAATTATTGTTTTTTTTATGTTTAATTTAATTGCTTTGATTAGTTTAGTTTTAATTATATACGAGTAGTTTATTTCTAGGGATGATTTATTATTTTTGATTGTCAATGCTTGATTAATTTCCTATTAATTGATTTAATGCTATGCAATTAGATTAGGCTTGATTTAATTGTATGAGTTATGCATATTGATTCGAGATTTGACAGATAAGTATTGATGTTTAGGCTTAGTTTCAATAGGCAGGTTAATTTATAAATGGTTAAGTGAAGATTCAAGAGATGCGATTTAATACCACTAAGTTAATTCTGTAATTGTAATACGTAACGAAAGCCCTTTATAATCTGGTTAATTTATGCATTGATAATTTATTGTTGTCCTTCATCTCGGAAATTTATTTATTGGTGAACCTATTCCATAAGCCTTTATTTTATTGATATTCTTTTAGTCTTATTTGCTTAGTTTAATTATTTCCCTTAGTTTAATTCACATATACTCATACTTGTTACTTGATGATTTAGATTATAATAATTTCTTAGAAATAAAAGAACATTGTTTCCCTGTGGATCTGATCCTACTTCCCTATCTATTTTAGTTATTGGTCTTAGGAATTACTTTTTGATTAGGTGATACGACTTTAGATCTATCAAAATTTGGCGCCATTACTTGGAAAACGGTTTTATTTTTATTCATGATTATTTTTGTAGTCTAGATTATTTTCTTTCGTCTCGGAGAACGCAAGTTCTTTGGGAAAGATTCTCATATTTGTTTGTTGTTCTGTGTTTATGCCTAGGGGTTCCAGATCATGTTACATTCCATTTGATCCTGAAATCGAATGTTCTTTTCATAGACAGAAGAAACTTTTCAGACAAGTACGAGCTACTTCCGAGGGTAATACACCTTTGGAACCCCCATCTGATTCTAGCGACACAGAAGTTTCTTCATAACCAGAATCAGAGATGGCGACGCCACCACCACCTCCAGCTCGCAAGCTCAGCGATTATTCACAGTCGTCCCTGATGGATCTTCCACATCTTGCTCCTCCGCCAGATCTCGAGGGAGTACAATTTGAGATCAAACCCAGTTTATTAGCATGATAGAAAGGAAGCAATTTGGCGGCACCAAGAATGAGGATCCTAATCTTTATATTCTAGATTATTGCCAATATTGCAACACCATTAGACAAGCTGGGTTAAACAGGACCAAATCAGGGAGATTCTTTTTCCTTTTTCTTTGTGTGGTAAAGGTAAATTATGGTATAATGGATTGAATAAAACTGCATTGGGTATTACTGACTGGAATTCTCTTGTCTTAGCATTTTATAAAAAGTATTATCCTACAAAGAAGACAGCTCTAACCCGAAGCTCAATCCTTAATTTTTTCCAAGGTGCTGACAAGTCTTTATATGAAGCTTGGGAAAGGTTTAAGGATATGCAGCGAGAATATCTCCACCATGGGATACTAAAGTGGCTGTTAATCCAAGCTTTTTACAACGGGCTTGGAAATAATTCAAGAATAATTTCAGACTCTGCAGCTAACGGAAGGTTCATGAATTTGGATGAAAACGTAGCAAGGAATGTTGTTGAAGAGATGGCTATTCATAATTCCCAGTATGGGAATCCTAGAGGATTTGAAAATAATGGGAAACACCAAGTCCACTCTACATCCTTTTTGCAAGCTCAATTGACTTCTATTAGCCAAAACTTAGATAATATTAATAATGCTAATTCATCTTCCGTTGCTAATTTTTTTGCTATTGGTACTAACTCTGCAATATTTTGTGAAAATTGTGGTCTTGTAGGTCATTGGGCGCGGGAATGTAGGAGTTCACTTGAGAAGATTAATGCTTTTCACACTTATAAGCAAATTAGTCCATACTCTAACACCTACAATGTAGGATTGAAAAATAACCCAAATATGTCGTACAATAGTACGAATGTGCTTAACCATCCACCACAGGTACAACAACCACAACAAAGGTACTACCAACCCCCACATTAAAGATCATAATAGGTTGTTACTCCTCCATTTGATTCTGGCTTATCAAAAATTAAAAATATGCTAGCTTAAATGCAAAAGCAAATACAGAGTAAGGATGCACAAATTGAATCTTTGATTGCACATAAAAAAATTTTAGATAATCAAATTGCGCAGATTTCCTCTACTCTGCAAACTTGCCAGCAAGGAGCCCTGCTAGCACAGCCAGTACAACCTACAGATCACGTGAATGAAATCACCCTGAGAAGTGGTTCAAAATACGATGGCCCCCCTATGCCCAAAGATGATGAACCTATCATTACAAATATTCCTGATTCTGTTATACCAAATAATGTTGTTACTAGCCTCGTAGAGCCCTAGGGTATAACTAACTCTTCTAATGATAAATTGCAGGGTAAAACTCAAGATAAGATCAGAGATGTGCATAGTCCTGCTATCAAACTTCCATTCCCAAATCGTCACCTTAAGAGTAAGGTCGATAGTCAGTTTAACAAGTTTTTGGAAGTGTCAAAAATTTCCAAATAATAGTTCATTTCACATAATTAATTACTCGAGCTCTTGCATATGGTAAATTTATGAAAGAAATTTTGACTAGAAAAAGATCTATTAGTGAGGTAGAGACAATTGCTTTTACTGCAGAATATAGTGCTATATTATAGAATAAATCTCCATTTAAATTAAAAGATCCGGGTAGTTTTTCTATCCCTTGTCATATTGGTAATTTGATGATTGATAAATCTTTATGTGATTTGGGTGCTAGTGTAAGTGTTATGCCATTATTTGTGAGCTCTAAATTAAATATGGGTAAATTAAAAGCTACCAATATTACTCTGCAAATGGCCAACCGTTCTGTTAAATACCCTTTAGGTATTTTAGAGGATGTTCCTGTTAAAATAGGTAAATTTTATATACCTGTTGATTTTATTGTTCTTGATATGGAGGAAGATTTGCAAATTCGATTATTCCAGGTAGATCGTTCCTTCATACTACAGGGGCAATAATAGATGTGAAAAGTGGTAAATTTACACTATCGGTAGGGGATGATAATATTACTTTTAATCTGAATAATGTCCCTAAAAGCCCCATGTTAGAGGAAAAGTGTTATAGTGTTGGTGTGGTTGATGTAAATAATTTTTCTAATAAGCCCCAAGCTCTTGTTAGAGATCCCTTGGAGGCGGTATTTTGTGTTGCATCTTCCACAAGAAAAACTAATACATGGAGAGATGAAAAGGATGCTATAGAAAGAGCTCTAAATTGTGTAGGGCTCGGGTTTGAAGATGAACAAGTGGAGAAAGAGAAGTAAGTTGTAGAGTTTGAGCCCGTAGTGAAAGTCCCACCCGATCGAGTGATATTTGCTCAATCAAGGGAAAAACGAAGAAAATCGAGTGTAAGAAGATACTTCGAGCAGCAAGTAGCAAGAAGATACTTGATCGGACTCTAGGGGCGGGCCCGGCCGAGCTAAGCTCGCCCGGTCGGGCGCGAGAGCGCGACATCAATTTTGGCCAACTTCAAAATGCCATAACTTTTGCGTTTTTAACGAAATTTTGCGTATGACCTACTATTGGAAAGCTCTTCAAGTCTACTTTCCATTGAAATTAAGATCACTGTATTATCACTTATCTAAAAAAAATTCAGAGCAAAATAGTGAACATGACTCGTTTTTGCCTATTTTCCTATTAACACTTTGCTTTTTTTTTTTGTCCAAAATTTTACCAAGGTGATGCATTGCAATTCTTGGGATGGTGGTGGCTACGGTTTTGATGATGAGGGGTATTCACTTGGATTACTAGCATCCCTTTAAGCCAATGAGGACATTGTCTGATTTAGCTTGGGGGGGATTTTTTGTATATATAGGTACTATTTCTTTCCCTTTTTTTTTGGTATGCTTAGTTTAGTTTTACTGCTTTCATAGTCTAGATTTTATTGCTTGATTAGTATAGGTTTTATTGATTTCTAGGTTAGTTTTTATTGCTTTCAAAAAATTAAAAAACCCAAGAATACGTTCCAATGAATTATGAATCATGCTTCCCTGTTCCCCTTGATGAATTTTTTTCCAAATTGTTTTGATTCTTGGTTATTGATGATAAATATTGTGGATTAGTTGGTCATGATTTGATTTTGATTGCCTTGAAATCTTAACACGAGTCAATTTTGCCCAACTACTTGTGAATATAGTGCTTGACTAGTTGATTTGGTGAGGAATGTGTGTTAGTTCTTGGTATGTCAATGAAGTTGAGTATTGGTTTTTAACTTTGAGTAATATTTGTATAACTCATTATTATGCACATTGAGGAGGATGAAGGCGTTTGTTCTTTTAGGTGGCCTTCAGATGATTTTAGATACATTTGTTTCCTTTTTGCTACCCTTGTTGTTGCCTTGACCTTTTTATTGTTTATTTAGCCATATTACAAGCCTAATTGTTCCCCATTGGTTAGTAGTCCCAAGCTTGGCTTGGGGGAGCTAATAGTGAGGTGAGGGAGTTATAGTGTGCACATAATCTGCACAATTTAGGTGGATTTGAGAAGTTATTTGTTTGTTCTTATTTTGTGGATTGGAAAAAAAATGAAAAAGGTGTTCAAGCTGAAAAAATTCCAATGTGAGATAAAAAGAAAAAAAAAAAGAGCAAAAGGAAAAAAATTGTTTCAATGTTCAAATGTTCTAAGTGAAGGTTGATCAAAAGAAAGAAAAGAGAAAAAAAATGAGTTCCAAAGAAAAATTCAAGTTGAAAAAGTTTCAAAGTTTGTTTGATTCACTCAAGTTCTATAATGTCATATCTTTATGGGTGAAATCGTAAGTGTTGGGAAATTTTGATATGATTGGATTGGTTGTTTGGTGAATTTTTGTAGTGTTGAGTTATGTTGAAGATGATTAATCATTATTTATTTTTGACTTTGGTTTTATTAGGATTTGGCTCCCTTAAGCATGGATTTTTATTCCCACATTTTCCTAAATATTTCCTACCCTTTACCCTAGCCTTACATTACAAGCTTTAAAGACCTCCCGACCTTTGTGCATAGAGTTGTATAATTGTGAAATTAGTTGTTTATCAATGGAAAGAATGATTTGACATATTTCGAGTCAACTATTAAGTGGAGTTCTTGTATTTTTAAACACACGAATGCGTGAGTTGGGAGGGCATTGTTAACATATAAAGGGGTTGGATGGAGAGCGATCGAGTACATATTTTACTCGCCACCTAAATGAGTGTTGAGTGTGTGAGCACTAGTCTTGAAATCTATATGCTCTTGTGGTTTTCTCTATTTGAAAATTGTTAGGGAAGATTGGTAGTTGGATGGATTTGATTGATTGACTTTGATACTTATCTGTCGGATTTACCTTGAATCGTATTTATTGATTTAATTTGTACTTGGGGTGAAGTATTGCTTTACTCTGTTAGGTTTTACAGCTATTCAAGAACAAGAATTACTTAATAATTGTGGGAACAAAACCTAACTGTGTATAATTAATATCAAATTATACAATAATCCAAATACAATTCAATGTATTACAACCAAACACCAAAATATCGAAGTATTACAGAAAATACAAAGAAAACACTAGTTGTGAAAGATAATATACTTGCCTCTACTCCAAGCCTTAACAACCAACATGAACATGAGAAAAATCGGTGACCACTTGAGTCTCAATCCTTGATACATTGTCTTAGGCATGTAAACACTTTCCTAAAGTGTTTAATTTCCTCCACAACGGTGCTTGGGTTTAATCTGGAAATACTCTTTGAGATACAAAAGACAGCCCAATGTTCTTTGCACTAAGAAACGATGAAAGATGATCAATTCACAATATAGAATTAATTGCAAGAGAATTCTCACAAAAGTTTGCAAGAAATTTGAGAGAATAAGTGTGGAGAATTTCTTTGGAGAGTTTCAGAGAATTTTTCTATCTTCCTTCAAATCTGAAATCAAGCCTTTTATTAAAGACTTAACCGTTAGAATTTCGCGAAAAACAAACAGGCGCGGGCGCTCCACCAGGAGGCGCGGGCGCGCCTTTTCTGACTTGCAAAATTCACAAAGGAAGGCAGAGTGGTACGCGGTTTAGGCGCGACCACACGCGCGGGCGCGCCACCCAAGACGCGCGGGCGCGCCACCCAAGACGCGCGGGCGCGCCACCAGACGTGCGGCCGCGCCAACTTCACCCTTCCAAATATCCAAATTCCAGTGAGGTCCGCGGTTTAGGCGCGACCTCAGCGCGGCCGCGCGTACCTAGCGCGGGCGCTACTCATGGTTCGTGAGCGCGCAACCATCAACACTCTAAATATTCCAACAATCCTCCCCCATTTAGACTGTTACTTTAAAACATTCTCCACTTCTTACAATTAAACCACATCTCATGCATCAATGTCAATGTCCCTTCGGATTGAATTGACACCTAGTACAATACACTTAACGATGATCATATCCCATGATTTCCATATGGATTGAATCACACGGATATATCCAACCTTTCGAAGGTGAAGTACACACAAGACAAATCGAATTTATCATCACTTGACACTTTTATACAACCATATGTCCGTATCTTTCATAAGTTCATCAAAGTCTATATGTCCATCTAGACTTTTTGAACCGGCTAAACTTCGAAATTATATAGGTAGGTTCTCATATACGTAAATGTGCCCTTGTGACAAGACACTTACATTTAGAGCTTCTCAACTCTAAACCTTTGAGAACTTTAAAAGACGCTACCTAGTACATCACAAGTACCATAGCAATATGGGTCATCAAATATTGCTAACAAACAACAAAATTGCAATTCAACCACATTGAATCTAAGACTTGATGTTTCTTTAAGCGTTAGATTGGGTTTCAAAAATTTGTGTTTTTGGACATAACCCCATTCCATTCATAGAAAATATGATGGAATGTCTTGCCATTGCCTTTGTAAAGCAATCCGCCAAATTCAACTTTGTTGGAACATAGTCAAGACTTATGACCCCATCATTGATAAGCTCTTTCACTAGGCTATGCCTTAGAGAAATATGCCCCCAAACATGAACACCCAACCACTTATAGAAGAGTCATCCTCTTTGTAAGTGATCCAACTTGCATCGGAATATCCTTCTAAAACCGAAGGAAATCCACTATAAGACCCTCAAGACCCTCCGAACTGTAAACCAATGCTGTGCACCCGCGTTACTAGTAAATCTACTTAGTTTTCCCACAGCTAATGTAATATCCGGTCTTGTACTTGTCATGGCATACATCAAGATCCAATTATCCTTAATTACTCCAATTGGGAAATCGTTTTTCCCGAATTCTTAACCAATTTTACATTGGGTTCCATGGGGGTGTTCACGGGACACTTATCAAACATATTAAACCGTTTGATCATTTTCTCAATGTAATGAGATTGACTTAATATAAGCCTTCCATTGTCCCTAACAATCTTGATGCCCAAAATGACATCCGCCTCCCCCAAATCCTTCATCTGAAAAGATGAGAATAAGAATTCCTTGGTCAATTCTACTTGTTGTAGACTTGTACCAAAGATAAGGATATCATCAACATATAGACAAATGATGACACCATGACCTTTGTCATCAAATTTTCTATATATACACTTATCAGCTTGATTCATTTTGAATCCAAAAGACAAAATCGTGTCATCAAATTTTCGATGCCACTGCTTTGGTGATTGTTTAAGTCCATACAAGGACTTAACCAATTTACACACCTTACTTTCTTGTCCTTCCAAAACAAACCCTTCGGGTTGTTTCATATACACTTCTTCCTCTAGATCTCCATAAAGGAATGTCGTTTTGACATCCATTTGATGAATCACTAGATTATATACCGAAGCCATTGCAATTAACAACCTTATCGAGGTTATTCTTGCAACCGGTGCATAGGTGTCAAAATAATCAACACCATGCTTTTGCCTAAAGCCTTGGATAACCAATCTGGCTTTAAATTTCACTATGGAGCCATCCGGTCTCCTTTTCCTAGTGAAAATCCACTTGCAACCAAGAGGTTTGCAACCGGGAGGTAAATCCTCTAAGACCCAAGTGTTATTTCCCATGATGGAATCCATCTCATCATTTATAACCTCTTTCCAAAATGAACTATCTTGGGAAGATATTGCTTCACTATATGTCTTTGGGTCACTATCCACATTGAAACAATATGGAGTAGTAGAACTAAGGACATCCCTAGATCCTTCAACCAAATAAATTATGAAGTCATCTAGAGGATTCCTAATTTTCCTTTCTCTAGTACTTCTCCTCAATTGAGGAGTTTCAACTTTCTTATTATCGAATGTACTTTCATGAGTTTCAAGTGTTGGATAATTTAGAGTGTTGTAGTGATTGTGAAAGACAAGCACGGACCGCTCCAAAAGCGCGACAAAATTGCGCTGAGTTTCTGGAAAATCTGTAAAGTTTAGGAAGCGCGCCCGCGCCATGATTTGGCGCGACCCGCGCCTAAACTGCGACAAAATCGCGTCAGGTTCTGGAAAAGTTGGAATTTTGGAAGAACGAGGAGGAGCGTCCGCGCGAGCAAGTGGCGCGCCCGTGCGCAGGAGTGGCGCGCCCGTGCGCAGGAGTGGCGCGCCCGCGCCTCCTCGCTCGTCTTCAGTTTTTGCGGTTATTTCCTTTATATCGTATTCGATGTTTTGTTTTTTGATACACATAACATAATATTCCTCTCTGAAAAACTCTCTCTTCTCTCTACAATTTTATTGAAGAATCTTGCAAACTCTTCTTTAATTTCTCCATCATTAAGTTTATTAATTGAGAATTTATTCATCTTATCACACATCTTTGTGCTTAGAGTGTGGTGTTGACTATTGTATCTCAAAGTGAGTTTCTGGTTTCAACCCAAGCACCGTGGTGGGGGAAATTATCACTTTAGGAAAGTGTATACACGCCTTAGTCAAGTATCCGATATAGAAGACTCACGTGGTCATTGTTTTTTCTCATGTTCTTGGTGGATATCGGCTTGGAGAGAGGGAAGTAAAGAACCATTCACATTAGTGTTATTTTTGTTGTAATTTCTAAATTATATTGTTAATTTAGTGATTGGTTTGTGATAATACTTTAAGTATTTGGTGTTGTGTATTTAATTGAATTTTATACACATTCTAGGGTTTGTCCACCATTGTTATTTGATTTTAGTTGTGTAGAATCAAAGTAGTAAACCCTAACATCAAGTTGATCATTCAACTCTACTATCTCCCTATCATTAGCACTAATTTGTAGATCTTTCGGTCTATTCATTGATGAAAATCGGTTTTCATCAAAAATTGCATCTCTTGACTCTATAACCGAATGAACAGATATATAGTCATTTTTTTCTATTACATAGAACCTATAGGTTTTGCTATGCTCAGCATAACCTATAAATATGCAATCCAAGCCCCTTTCACCGAGCTTTATTTTCTTGTTGCCGGGCACTCTTACGACTGCCCTACAACCCCAAACCTTGAGATACTTCAAGTTTGGCTTTCTTTTGTAGAAAAGTTCATAAGGATTAGATTCTTTTCCCTTTGTGGGAACCCGGTTAAGAATGTGACATGCTGTTAACATTGCTTCACCCCAAAACCCTTCACTCAAACCAGAGTAAGATAGCATGGAATTAACCATCTCTTAAAGGGTTCTATTTTTCCTTTCAGCTACACCATTTGATTGTGGTGCATAACCAGCTGTTGTCTCATGAATTATACCCAAAGATTGGAAATAACTTGGATCATAGTATTCCCCTCCCTTATCAGTTCTCATTCTCTTAATAAATGTATCTACTTGCAATTCTACTTCTCTTTTATAAATATCAAACTTGGTTAAAGCTTCATCTTTGGAATGCAAAACATACACGTAACAAAACCTAAAATAATCATCTATAAAAGTAACCATGTATCTTTTGTTCCCCAAAGAAGGAGTACAATGAAAATCACACAAGTCACTATGGATTAGTTCTAAAATATTAGAACTTCTCTCAACAACTCTCTTAAAAGGAGTTCTAGTGATCTTGTTCAACATGCAAGTAGAACACTTATTAGGAGAAATGTCACAAGAAGGAATTAATTCTTGTTTGGACATAAAAAGCATTTTACTATAATTCACATGTCCTAATCTAGAATGCCATAAGTCAAACAAACTCAAATCAACATGATTATCATTGACATCAACATTCAAACATAAACCATCATCAAGTTCATACTTGTCTTTCAAAGAAAGCTTAAATAATCCATTACATAAAAAACAACGACCTATGAAATTTGTTCCTCTAGTAATTATACACCTATTAGCTTCAAACACTAGTTTATAGCCAAGACTATTTAGGGAAGGCCCCTATAAAAGATTCCTACTAATATCCGGAGCATACAAAACATCCCTAAGAATGATTGCATTCCCCGAACTAAACATTAGTTCTACTTGTCCTCTACCAAGGACCTTGATGGTTGAATTGTTCCCCATAAAGAGATCTTCTCCATCACCAACCTTGTGAAAGGTTTTGAACCAATGCCTCATCTTGCATACATGCCTTGAAACCCCCGAATCAATCCACCATGAGTCATCATCCTGCACCATAAAAATGTTAGGATCCGTTGCATTTAAATCCAAACCGGAATTAAATTCAACCTCATGAATCGGATTACCTTTGGTGGGTTGGTCCTTGCTATCATTAGCACGACCCTCCTTGGCTTTCTCCATCCTTTTCTTAAAAGAAAAGCAGTCCTTGCGGTGACCAACTTTACCGCATTCCCAACAAGCAAACTTGTTATTGTTTGCTTGCTTCTTGGACTTTCCCTTGAAAGAAGTATTGTTTTTCCTCTTTCCACTAGTGGAAGCACCAGTTTTTTCCTTCCTCCACCAAATTAATGGTGGATGAGCTAGGATTCCAATCCTTAGCATTTTCCATGGCTCTTATCCCTTCTTCAACTTGAAGATGGGTGGCCAACTCGGATAAAGACATGTCCTCTTTCTTGTGTTTAAGCTCATGCTTAACACTTTTCCAACTAGAAGGTAACTTGTCAATTATACTTGAAACAACAAACAATTCATCCATAGATATACCATGTTGTTTCAAGTTCCCATAGATTCGTTGTAATTCATGAAATTGGTCCATTATGGACCGACCATCAACAAACTTAAAATTATTAAAATTACTTACTAAAAACTTCTTACTTGAAGCATCTTCAACCATATATTTCCCCTCTAAAGACTCCCAAAGCTCCTTGGCCGACTCCACATTTTGATAAACATCAAAAAGATCATCCTCCATACCATTCAAAATATGACCATGACAAATAAAGTAATCATTGTCCCATTTCGACGAACATTTTCCAAGGATTCATTCTCATGTTCACTAGGCCTTGGAGTATTAATGACATAGGCTACATTCAAAGATGTAAGAAGAAAATACATCTTCTTCTTCCATCTCCGAAACTCCACACCGTCAAACTTCTTGAGTTTGACAAAGTTTGTGGTCAATTCTTTCACACTAGACATGCTTACTAAAGAATTAAACTCTTTAGATTGTTAGATTTTACAGCAATTCAAGAACAAGAATTACTTAATAATTGTGGGAACAAAACCTAACTGTGTATAATTAATATCAAATTATACAATAATCCAAATACAATTCAATGTATTACAACCAAACACCAAAATATCGAAGTATTACAGAAATACAAAGAAAACACTAGTTGTGAAAGATAATATACTTTCCTCTACTCCAAGCCTTAACAACCAACATGAACATGAGAAAAACCGGTGACCACTTGAGTCTCAATCCTTGATACACTGTCTTAGGCGTGTAAACACTTTCCTAAAGAGTTTAATTTCCTCCACAACGGTGCTTGGGTTTAATATGGAAATACTCTTTGAGATACAAAAGACAGCCCAACGTTCTTTGCACTAAGAAACGATGAAAGATGATCAATTCACAATATAGAATTAATTGCAAGAGAATTCTCACAAAAGTTTGCAAGAAATTTGAGAGAATAAGTGTGGAGAATTTCTTTGGAGAGTTTCAGAGAATTTTTCTATCTTCCTTCAAATCTGAAATCAAGCCTTTTATTAAAGACTTAACCGTCAGAATTTCGCGGAAAAAAGACAGGCGCGGGCGCGCCTCAAAGGGAGCGGGCGCGCCTCTTCTGAACTTGCGAAATTCACAAAGGAAGGCAGAGTGGTACGCGATTTAGGCGCGCCACCCATGACACGCGGGCGCGCCACCAGACGTGCGGCCACGCCAACTTCACCCTTCCAAATACCCAAATTCCAGTGAGGTTCGCGGTTTAGGAGCGACCTCAGCGCGGCCACGCGTACCTAGCGCGGGCGCTACTCATGGTTCGCGAGCACGCAACCATCAACACTCTAAATATTCCAACATACTCAGGGACAAGCAAAGGTTTAGCTTGGGGAGTTTGATAAGTCTAATTTATATATATTTTTATTCCACCGTCCCACGGTTATATTTGTGCTTATTTGAGCTCTACGAAACTATTTTTATTACTAATATACGTTCCTAGTGTTTTTGTAGAGTTGGTATTATTTTGTAGGAAATTGCAGATTTATGACGATTCCCGAGCTTATTGAGCCACTACAAAAATATTAGAGTCGGATCGTATTTTATGACTGAATATTTAAATCTGAAGGGCATACTAAATAAATTTAGTTCGGTGAATAAGGACTTGATTGGTGAAGAAGTCCAAGTTTTACAAGCTAGTATTACGGACCAAGTAATGAGGCCACAAATCATAAAACAGCAAAGATTATGTTATAGGCCCAAGTGAAAAACAAGGCCCACAATCGGATCTGCTGGACGTGAAAAAGCGGGCACCCAATGGCCGATCAGGCGGAAAGACATTACCCTTGATTTCGCTAATTTGATGTCAGTTGATGGGGAATCATAAATACCCAATTAGTGGGTTGTGACAGGGGTTATGTAAGTTTTTCATTAGTTTTAGTTTAAGTGGGATTTTATGATTTCTTAGCTTCTTTTTTATTTTTTTTATTATTATTTTTTATTTTTTGAAAGAACATGATATATTAGTTTTATTGACTTTAATATGAGTTTTTGCGGATTAGTAGGGTACTGTAGTTCTTAGTTTTACACGCTAATTAGGAATTTTTAGGTTTTTGTTTTCATCGAGTTTGGTCTATTTCGTCTTCGCACTAACTACTATTGCTTTTCGTTTGTCTAGTGTTTATTATTGTTTTACTTTTGTTTAATTATTATTGTTAATTTTACTTTGGTATTTTGCTTTAATATTAGTTTTTATAATTATTGTTTTTTTATGTTTAATTTAATTGCTTTGATTAGTTTAGTTTTAATTATATACGAGTAGTTTATTTCTAGGGTTCTTGGGGATCCATAAATAATATGAAAGATGATTTATTATTTTTGATTGTCAATGCTTGATTAATTTCCTATTAATTTATTTAATGCTATGCAATCAGATTAGGTCTGATTTAATTGTATGAGTTGTGCAATATTGATTTGAAATTCGACAGATGAGAATTGATGTTTAGGCTTAGTTTCAATAGGCAGTATAATTTATAAATGGTTAAGTCAAGATTAGAGAGATGCGATTAAAACTCGCTAACTTAATTATGTGATTGTAATACATAGCAAAAGCCCTTTATAATCCGTTAATTTATGCATTGATAATTGATTGTTGTCCTTCATCTCGGAAATTTATTTATTGGTGAACTTATTCCCTGTAATTTATTTTATTGATGTTCTCTTAGTCTTATTTGCTTAGTTTAATTATTCCCCTTAGTTTAATTCACATAAATTCATACTTGTTACTTGATAATTTAGATTATAATAATTTATTAGAAATAATAAAACATTGTTTCCCTGTGGATTCGACCCTACTTCCCTATTTATTTTAGTTAGTGGTCTTAGGAATTACTTTTGATTAGGTGATACGACTTTAGCCTGTCACTTTTGAACGCTATTTTCGGAATTGAGATTAATCAAATAATTTTTAATTAATCCTTGATTTGTTTGTATCTTCGTGATTTTGTCCAGATTTCTTTAAGCAATTCTCTGAATACATTTTCTTGTCATCTCTTGTGCCGCTTCTTTTCAATGTGGGCTTGCGGAATATGGACCCAACAACCTATATATAGTCATGGAGTTCTTTTCAAAGGTTACTGCTTCTCTTGACCTAAATTCCTCTACGTCACCTAGCTCACCTACTTCTCCATCAATTGAAGAATCTTTACTCATCTGCTATACTTAATCCCCTCCTATCTACATCCTTAACATCAAATTCACGACATGAGTTCCCTTACCTCCACAACATACCATTACAGCACGCTACAAAACCATATTTACAAACTCAAAAAATGCAGATCCCACTACTACCCAACCCAAACCAACAGAGCCTACCACTATTGCTGGGCCCTCAAAGACCCTCTCTGATGGAGGATGAAATTCTATCTTTACATAAACTTGGTGCATGGGAAACTATTCATGTCACAATATGGTAAAGTGCAAGTGGGTCTTTCGAATTAAGTATAATCCAAATGGCACCATTGAGCGATATCGAGCTCGTTCAATTGAGCTGCAAAGGGTTTTCAACAACGAGCTCAGATTGACTATAACGAAACATTTAACTCTATTGTTAAACTTAGGGGTGCTAAAAAATACTCGACCCGCTAACCCAACTTAATTTTGTAGGTTTTTTTTTTTTTGAAATTAGCGAGGCGGATACCTGATGAGTCTATTTTATATACTACCTCTGTTAACAGTTATCTGCAACATTTACCAAAAAAAAAGGTGATAACTATTATTTGCAACAAACTTATTTCTTTTCTATTTTAGTAACATTTTTATGTCAAAATGACCAAAATACCCTCACTTAAAAATTATTACCACATAATACTACACATAATTACAACTCATTATAACCCTAATATGAATTAATTATCTAAATCTTCCCACCTAAATAATCAGATTATTTTTCTCTCCTTCATCTTTCTCTCTCCACCTTGATCTTTCTCTCTCCTTCTTCTCACCAACCACGCCAAACACCCAACACCATCTCCACCCTCTCCAACACCATCTTACACCGATTCCTCTGCCTCAAACCACTTGCCGCCCACCAATGACAGTCGTGCAATTCCGGCCCTCCCAATCACCAATTTGCACCATAGCAGCCCCTTAATCTCTCACCTCGTTGCACCTCATCTTCTTCATCTCTTATCTCTCATCATCAAATTCCACACCATCCTTTAAGTGGATTCCAGATCTGGTTGTTTGTGGGTGGTTTGCGTGATTCGTGGGTGGATTTGATGGATTATGGGTGGATTTACAGGTTCGTGGGGGTGGTTTGTGGGTGGGTTTGGTGGTTCGTAGGTTTGGTGGATTTCGGTGGTGGTTCTGGGTTTGGAGATTCAGGGTGTGATTTTGGTGGTTCGTGGGGGTTCAATTTGTGGGTTTTGGTGGTGGTTGTGGGCTTCGTTGGTTTATGGGTTCGTGAGTTTTGGTGGTGTTTGTGGGTTCGTGGGTTTTGGTGGTGTTCATGGATTTTGGTGGGGGTTTGTGGGTTTTGGGGTTGTGGGTTCTGATTTTGGTGGTTGTGTGTTTTAGTGGTTTTGGTGGTGGTTGTGGTTGTGGTTGTGGGTTCAAGTTTTGGTGGTGGTGGTGGTTGTGGGTTCGTGAGTTTTGGTGGTGGTTAGTTGTGGGTGTCGGTGGTTTTGGTGATTCTGGGTTTTGGGTTTGCTGGTATTTGTTAATTGTGATTTTTTTAGTTGGATTAATACTTAATTACATGCCCTTATATTTCAATAATCATGCTTTAAAAGTTTTGCCTAGGCCTCCGCGAAAAGTACATTTGTTGCAGATAACTGTTAACGGAGGTAGTATATTTTTATCCCTCGTCCTACGGACATATTTATGCTTATTTGAGCTCTACGCAACTATTTTTATTAATAATAAACGTTTTCTAGTGTTTTTTTAGAGTTGTTATTATTTTGTATGAATTTGCGTAATCTAATCTAATCTAATATATATATATATATATATATATATATATATATATATATATATATATATATATATATATATATATATATATATATATATATATATAAAAGGAGAGTTTTTTCCCAAGATTTTAGAGAGCCACCTAGGATTTTGAATTTTAAAAAATTATTAGAGTGCCAGATAGGATTATTATTTTTAGAGCATTACGTATAAGATTATGCCACGTAGTTGTTATATTAAAGCGCCTCGTAAGATTAAAATAAAAATTTTAATTTATTATAAAAATTAATACTATCTTTTTAAATTGGAAATTTTATCTAAAAGAAAAGAACCAATTTATTTTATTTTGTATATTTTAAAAAAAATACTTTTAAACTTAAAAATGAAATTCATGTTCAATTGATATTTAATAAAAAATTGATTTAGATAAAAAAATAAATGAAAATATGACAAGTGATTATAATAAAATATTTTATAAAAATATACTTATAAAAAAAAATCACGTTCAATTATATAAAGGGGATTTTTTTCCCCAAGATTTTAGAGAGCCAACTCGGATCTTGATTTTTTAAAAAATAATTAGAGAGCCATATAGGATTACTATTTTAAGAGCGTTACATATAGGATTATTCCACGTAAGCTTATTATTTTAAAGAGCCACGTAAGATTAAAATTAAAAATTTAAATTTATTATAAAAATAAAAGACTATCTTTTTAAATTGAAACTTTTACCTGAGAGAAAAGAAACATTTTATTTTATTTTGTATATATATATATATATATATATATATTATTAAAATTTAAAAAAATGAAATTAACGTTCAACTGATATTAAAAAAAATGGATTAGATAATAATAATAATAATAATAATAATAATAATAATAATAATAATAATATGACAAGTGATTATAATAAAATATTTTATAAAAATATAATTTATTCGTTTTAAAGATTAACTTATGCGATAACAAAATTTATCATATCTAATAATAAACTTTATTATGAATTGATTTCATCTTATGATTTGTTATTATTATAAATAGGCATTAATTCCAATTAAATAAGAGATTTGTAATTTCTTTTAGACTTAAATAATTCAAATGTTATAAGTAAAATTGGTGAATGAGATATTAAAGTTTAAATTTTAATTAAATATAAAATATTATCTTTTGATATTAGGAAATTCATCTTAATATATAATAAATGAGAGAAAATACACAATTTATTTTAAAACAAATATTAAATGCGAATGTGATATACTACATACAACGAATAAATAAAGTAACAAATTTTATTACAAACATACGAAAAAAATATAAGTTGCAAAAAAATACAAATAAACCGTGCATCGCACGGGCTTCATCACTTTGACCATTGTTTTTGCTTTGTACGTAAGATAAAATATAATCTATATATATATAAATATATAAAGAGATTTTTTTTTCCCGAGTTTTTAGAGAGCCACGTAAGATCTAATTTTCTTAACGCGCCATGTAGGATTATAAATTTTAGTGATAGTCAATCAAATTAGAAATTTGTAAATTCTTTTAAATAAATAATTTAAATGCCACATAAGCAAAATTGGCAAATGAGATTTTAATGTTTTAATTAATTAAATATAATATATTATCTTTTGACATTAGAAATTGTATCTAAATATATAACCAATGAGAGAAAATTCACAATTTATTTTAAAATAAAAATGTTAAATGATATATTACGTACAACGAACAAAATAACAAATTTTATCGCATAAATACAAAAAATATTTTTTCAATAAATACAAATAAACCGTGCATCACATGGGCTTCACCTAATTATGATAATTTCTGAGTTATTTAAACCACTACAAAGATATTGGAGTTTGATCGTATTTAATGACCAAATGTACGAAGCCTAAGTATGAGCTAGATGAATTTGGTCTGGTAATTAAGAGTTCGATTAAATAAATAGGCTACGAAAGTTCATGTTACTAGTTCGGACCAAACAAGTATGACAATCCAATTTAGCTAGACTGAAACAAGTAGTGATTGGAGGGAAGCCTAATCCCTGCCCAAGTGATCAACTGTTGGGGTGTGAAAAAATAGTGGGCCCCGATCGGGTGGCCTAGTGCCCGATCGGGTGAGAGGGATTCAAGTGTTGTTGGTCAACTATGCGTTTTTCCGCGTTTTTGTGGGTTTTGGTCATATATAAATGATGTTAGTAGGCTGACATGGAAGGAGGTTAGATTAATCCTTTCTACTTTTCTAGTCTTTAGTTTTGTTTTCCGATAGAATTGATTTTAGTGGATTTCAGTTTTAGTTTTATTATTTCTTTATCTTTGCGTAAGTAGCAGGTTTTAGTGGGGATTATAGCTTTTAATCAAGTTTTCCATTAGTTAAGGTTTTGTTTTTATGCTTTTGACATTATTTTTCCTTGTTATTACTTGATTTTCTTTGAGATACGTTTGATTTGCGAGATTTCTTATACATCGATGATATTTTGTTTTCTTTAATTTCTTGCTATTATTGATGTGATTAATTGATTATGTTTAATTTAATTGATTTGATTAGTTTAGATTTAATTATGTGCGAGTAGATTACCATCTAAGGTCTTGGGGATCTATGAATAATATAAAGGGATGATTTATTTTTGTTGATTGTTAATGTTTTGGATTAATTTCCTATGGATTGTTATAATGCTATGCAATTAGATTAGGCCTGGTTTAATTGCATGAGTTATGCAATATTGATTCGAGATTCGACATATGGGAGTTAATATTAAGGCTTTTTTTTTTTTTTTTTTTTTTTTTGTGTGGCAATAGCAAATTAGCAAAACACTAAAGACTACACATAATTATTAGAAATAGTAAAACAGCATTTCCTAGCAACGTCGTTTGTCCTTTGAACTTGGTCCCTCTGGACCTTTAAAATTGCGCATCTCTGGAACAAAGTGCCCACTTCCCTTATTTCCTTTATCATCCAAGAGATCGACATGTCCTTACTTAGACTATTTTGTAGATTGTTAAGGAGAGAAATCGAGTCAGAGAAGATAAGTATCCCTCTTACCTTTTGCTCGAGCGCATTTCATTGCTTCTAGGCAAGCCCAAGCCTTACAATGGAGTGCTGAAGTTTCCGCCCTACATGTCTTCCCCCCATCCGTGTCATTTTCATTGTCATTTGTCATGATTGCCTATCCAATCCCTGCCCTTGTGGTCTTCTTATCCCAAGACCCATCAACTCCCACAATGAAGTTGTCATACCCTTCCATTTCTTTTCCCAATTGCACATGATTGAACCCGAGGGGAAGGGAAGGGTCATCCCTCCTATCATCCATATTATTATTATAATGCCTTTTCGTTTGGGTGAAAATCTCATGGTCATGCATTGCTTGGTTAATAAAATCCGTAACCAAGCTTGCTCCCCCATTGGCACCATTGAAGCTTCTTACATTTCTAGTCTTCCACAGCCCCATAAAGTTGCTATAAACAAAACGCTATGGGTGTCATGCTTACCATCCTTGCTATAAAATAGCAGGATAAATTTCTGGATCCATATTCTCAAAGAATTGAAACCAGTAGAGTCAGAGCAAATTCCTAGGGAGCCACCCAGACCTCCTTTGCTAGATTGCAAAAACGAAATAGGTGTTGCTATCTTCCATGTCCACCCCACAATAACCACAAGTTGCATCCATTTGTATGCCCCTGTTGGCTAAGTTGACTTTTACTGCAATACCATCATGAAAAAGCCTCAACAAGAAAAGTTTCCATTTTGGCTGAATATTCATCCTCCAAATGGGCTTCACAAATTCATGTTCTCTGTTAGAGAAGGTCGCTCGCTCTAAACCATGTTCCTTTGAAAGAAAGTAGTAACCAGTTTTAACAGTATATCTACCCAATTGGTGGTATTTCCAGCAAAGGAAATCATCCTCCATTGTAAAGGGAAGCTCCATAAACAGAATTGATCTCACATTATTCCAGCAAAAGCATTCCCTTACCTTTCTCGCCTTCCAAGTAGCTGTGTCCCTGTCTATAAAATCATTTACTTTCCAGCTCAGTGAGACCCGTAAGGTTTGGTTAGAGTTAGCAATTGGGATTTCCCCATTAACCAAGGCATACTTATAGCCTTAATGTCCTTTCCATTACCAACTTTCCACGCAAAACCTTTCTTGAAAGAGATAGTAACTTTTTGTAGGCTTGACCTTCCCGTTGATGGGTTCCCTATCCTTTCATACGATCTTGCCATAGTACAGATTCCACAAGGTTGGACTCCTCTATGCACTCTTGAGAGCAAAAGTTGTGGATTTAAATGCATCCTTGTTGCTTGTTTGAAAAGAAGGGTACGTTTAGGATCGAAACACCTCAGATGCCTAGAACTCCTATGCTTTTAGGGAGCTGAGTGATAGTTACGAACCCAGTGCATGCCCTTGTTCCTATTGTTGGACCACCAAAACCTTGTAATAAGTGAGTCAATTTTGTTTGCAATGCTCTGAGCAAGTTTCAGACATTACATGACATGAGCCGAGATAATTACTAAAACTGTGTTGATGAGGATTAATTTTGCTGCTTGGGATAGGCACAGAGAGGCCCAAGAGAATTTCTCCGACACTTTGTCAACTAAGAATTGAAGGGTATCCTTATAAGAGCTAACCTTATACAATTGTCAACCCCTGGCGAGAATTTCACAAAGGACTTCTGGAGGTTCAGTTGTTGGCCCAAAGCTTTACAAAGTTGTGAAGAATGTCTCTCATGCATAAACATGCCTGTAATACCCCGTATTTTTGAAACGTATTTTCTAATTAATTAATTAATTAATATTTTATGAAAAGGGTACTCTAGTAATTTATTTTAATATTTGAATTTTGGAGCCAAAAGCATTTAAAAACTTAATTATTATTTTTGGATTTTGGATAAGATTTATCATCCATTTATTTTATTTCAAAAACCGGATTATATATATATGTATTTCGGATATTTAAATTAAGCAAAATTATATTTTATTATTTAATTAAAGGAGCCGAATTTCCTAATTGATTAACTAGGAATTTTCGGATTTTCTTGGTAAAGAAAATCTGATTTTCTTAGTGAAATTAATTAGTGAATAATTGGTATTTTCCTAAGTAATTATTATATACAAAATATATTATTTACACAATCATGTTTAATCCTTATAATCTAACAAAATAATTCCTTAAGTCTAATCAAGAGGGCCGAAAATTAGAGCTTAGGAATACTCAAAAATTTCGGCCAACTTGGGTGATTTTAGGCAATTTATTTTGGTAGTTTTGTATTTTAATTATCTTCCTTAATTCTTAATTATTTCCCTAATTCTTATTTCCCATCTCTTAAAGATTTAATCATCTTATTTATTTACCTTAAACCATTCTTGATTATTCCCCAAGCAAAGCCGTTTATCATATTATTTTTCATGACAACATACTTACCATAATTCTTAATTCTTTAATCACCATAAAACTAAACTTTTCTTAATTCTTTTGCTCACTTTTCCAAGTAATTCTTTAAACCAAATTTGCCATAACTCTTCCTACATTTTCTTACCTTAATTTTTGCATGAGCTAGACTATAAATATCCCTTGAATCATAGCTAAAAACTCACACCAAAACTCTCTTCTTTCTTTCTAATTTTCTCTTATTCTCTTCTCTCTTTTTCTTTCTTTCTTGCGCCAACCACCACCACCACCACCTTCACCGTCAACCACCACCTCCACCGCCGGCTGCCACCTTCCTCCGGCCAGCCCTGACGCCGATCACCGGCAGTAGCCACCTGTCGGCGTGCTGCTGCCCTTGCCAAAGCCTCTCCTTCCTCCTCTTCCTTGGTTTTCTATTTCTTCTTCTCTTCTCCTAATTAATTTTATTATTATTATTATTATTATGGGAGTTTTATAAAAATTATTATGAGTGTTTTTAATTAAATAAAATCAGTTTATTATACAAATTTATGAAAGAGAATTTTATAAGGTTCATGTACATATAGTTGGGGGTTTTATTTTAATTGTTGTGATTATTTGTTGACCTTATATTAAAGGTTATATTTAATTTTAAGGTGTTTTTGACAAGAGTTCTTAAGGTCCCTTTTGTGTGTTTGCTAAGCAAGGATCAAGGTACGTTTAGGTGGCTAGATACCTTCGAAATTGATTGAATAAATAAGCATGTTTGTGTGGTTTTCATTAAATTGCTTTGAATTATGATTTATGAAATAATCTTGAGAATTAATGTTTTAAAATAGATATGTTTTTATATCTTGTCTTGAATGGTTTGAAATTATTTATTATGTTTAAAGGCATTTGATTTCAAAAGTATTCAAAAGGTTTGATTTTTTGAAAGTATGTTGAATTAAATAAAAAGGAGTTTGAGTTGATTTATTTTAAAAATTGGAATTATTGATTTAAAGAGGAATTACTGAATATTGAAATTATTTATTTAAAAAGCTTTACAAGCATGATTATTATATTAATCCCACTATGCGGATTAATTTAATACTATGAACTTTGTATGACCTAGTCTTTCCTCAAGAATAGCCTTTCAATATAAAGATACTAGCTTGGGGGGTGTGCACACTTAGGAAAGGAATTGAGTTTTTGTAAAGAGGAAATTGATTAGGGGATTTTTATCCACCAAGCGCCGTTTGACAGGTGGACCAACCAGGTTCCGCCACGCGTCCTCCATGGACCACTTAAGACACGCCACGTGTCCACCCATGCCAAATGGGACAACCGGCCATCAAGGCCCATTTCAGTCTAGAAGCCCGATCGGCCCTAGGTTTACCTTAAACCTAGAGAGTTGCACGCTTCCCAAGGCTATAAATACTCGATTAATCCTCATTAATCAGGAAACGGAATAATTAACGGAACAGAGGAGAAACATTACGGAACACACTAATAACCGGCTGATCTCGCTAGCAAAGCAGATTACCTACATTAAATACTCTCACCTAGAGAGATCTTATTACTTTAATTTCTGTATTAATTACTCCTTAATCAGGTACTAACTTGACCGTTGGAGGCGGAGCTCTAAGGAGTCTCCGTTATTTTGCAGGTACAGGCGTCCGGTTCCAGTCTCGGAATTGTAGCTCTCCCGCAGGACATCAGAAAACCCCAAAACATTTGGCGCCGTCTGTGGGGAGAGTACTTCAGAGATGGCATCCAAGTCTGTACCGACCCCAGAAGAGAGGCGTCCCCTAGACGACCCTCAAGTTCAGTCGGACCATGATACCGAAAGTGAATTTGAAGTTGAAACTCATACAGCTCCAGACGGGACCCTAAGGGCCCGCCGTACCCGTCATACTGAAATAAGGGAACGGGAGTATCTTCAAACAGGAAGCGAGCCAGCAGGCGCACCGCTTGCTCTAGCAGAAGAGGAGTGACCGATTATCAGAGTCGGCTTCTACTTCAAATTTTCAGGACAGTTTGCGAAATGCCTCGATGAGGCCAACTCAGTCGTACCATGAGAGTCAGTCAGGCGGCACCTCCCGACAGTCTGGCTTTCATAGTGCGCAGGCGGTACCAAATTTGCCATTTGTGCCGCAACAACAATATTTTATGCAGCCACCTCCATTTGGTGGACCTGCAGCAAAAAAACGTCCAACCTATGGACTGGCAGCTACGGCTGCTTAGACTTGGTGAACAGCCGTCGGCCTTCTCCAAGGAAATTACTGAAGCCGCTCAGCCGGCCAAAGTAAAAAATGTTTTAGTAGGCGCCTATGATGGCACTACTAACCCGGAAGACCATCTGATGGCATTCACCAACCTGATGTACCTTCAAGGGTTGGATGATCCCACTTGGTGCAAGTGTTTCCCAGCAACTCTCAAGGGAATTGCACAGCAATGGTTCGGCAACCTGCCGACTGGTTGTGTAAACAGTTTCAGGACGCTTGCTTACTTATTTGCCTCCAACTTTGCAATGAACATCCCTGCGAAGAAAACGACCCTTGATTTGGGAACAATTCAGCAGGGTGAAAAGGAGGGGCTTCGTTCCTACATCAGGCGGTTCAACCTGATGAGAATACAGATTCAAGGGTTACCGGATGAGGTAGCTTATACTGACTTTTTTAGAGGTCTCAAAGACGGGTCTACCTTCAAATTTGATTTAGTTCGAAAAAGGGTGGCGACTCTTCAAGAGGCCTTGATTGAAGCAGAAGCCTATATACAGGCGACTGATCTGTGTACAATGAAACAGTCGGACGGGAAGAGGTTCGACAATAGAGAAGGACGACAGAAACAGTCGTCCAACAAAGATGAAAAAAGAAAAGGGGTCTGGGCGGCTGATTCCTCTAAACAGCCGGCCAAGAAGAAAAAGGAATTCAAACCATACTCCCCAAAGTATGTGTTTAACAAGGATAACCAGTTTATCCTAAAAGAAATAAAGGGACGGCTCTCAATTGAGAAACCGCTCCCCATGAAGGGTTCTGCGAGCAACCGGAACCAAGACAAAATCTGTGCTTATCATGATGACATTGGTCATCACACCAACGACTGCATTAGTCTCATGCGGTACCTAGACCGCTTGGCTGATCAAGGTGATCTTGACACTTATGTCAAGAAATCTACGGGGAATACTTCCTCAAAAAAGCAGTCGGCCAAAAAGAATCAACAGGCCGACAGTTCCGATACAGATGATGCAGTCGTCTACACCATTGCAGGCGGCTTCTCAGGAGGCGGCCCCACTATTAGGGGCAACAAAGATAATATAAGGCGGTTAGATGTAAATTCCGTTCACCAAGAACGACCGTCCAAATATACATTTCCTGAGATTGTCATCACTGAAGAGGATCTAGGAGGAATAAGGGGGCCGCATGACGACCCTCTCGTTATTGAATGTAAAGTGGCCAACCAGAGAGTTGGTCGAATCCTCATAGATACTGGGAGCTCTTCAGATCTCATCAGCAGCAAATGTCTGTCAAAACTGAAATATCAGACGGACTGCATACATCCGGCCTCCCACCCTTTAATAGGGTTTGGAGGAGGAGTCGTCCACCCACTGGGACGAGTTGATCTACCCGTCCGCCTGGGCGAAAAAGGGGAAGGACGACACATGGTAGTCCGATTCCTAGTTGTAGAGGAACTCTCTGCCTACAACATGATTCTGGGTCGCCCAACCCTGAATAGTGCCAAGGCTGTTATAATCCCGTCACTTATGCTGCTTAAGTTTGAAAGGGACAATGGAACAGTCGGCTCCCTAAGGGGAGATCAGAGGATGGCCCGAGAGTGCTATCTCTCGGATGTCAAACCCACTGCTAAGGCCACTGGGTCAAGTGGAGAAAAAACAGACCTTGACAATGTCAAGGAAAGTGCGCCTGTTCAAGAAACAGGCGACAGAAAAAGAAAGGCGTCCCAGACAGAGTCCGCCAGAAAGGCAAGAAAATAGCAATCATTGGCAGAGGACCGGCCGGATGAGTTCCGCCCTCAGCCGGCTGGTGAGCATACGGACCTGATATTAGACGACTCCCGCCCTGACCGAACAGTCAAAGTTGGGACGACTGCTCTGAGAAACCTTGGTGATGACTTTCACAACCTGTTGAAAGAATACAAGGACATCTTTGCATTTGAAGTCCATGAAATGCCAGGCATTAGTCCTGATCTGGCAGTACACAAACTCGCTGTGGATCCGAAAAAGAAGCCGGTACGGCAAAAGAAGCGGAACCATGGTGAAGAAAGAGGTCAGGCGGCCGCCGCCGAAGTCAAAAAATTACTTGATGCAGGGTTCATTCGGCAATGTTACTTCCCAGATTGGGTTGCAAATGTGGTACTTGTTAAAAAGCCGAATGGCACCTGGCGAATGTGTGTAGATTACACAGACTTGAACAAGGCGTGCCCCAAAGACAGTTACCCTCTGCCCAAAATTGATAACCTGGTCGACTCAACAGCCGGCCATGCCTTGATGAGTTTTATGGACGCCTATTCTGGTTTTCATCAAATTCCTTTGTGGAAGAAAGATCAGGAGAAGACGGCCTTCGTCACTGATCAGGGATTATACTGTTATACGGTCATGCCGTTTGGTCTTAAGAATGCCCCGGCTACATTCCAACGAATGATAAACACAGTGTTCTTTGATCAGATTGGGAGAAACGTCGAGGCATACATTGATGATATGATTGTTAAGACTAAACTTCAGAAAGATCATCTGACGGACCTCCGAGAAACTTTCGCCACACTCAGGCGGCACCATGTCATGCTCAATCCCAAGAAATGTGTATTTGGAGTTGAGTCTGGGAAATTTCTCGGATTCCTTATCAACCAGAGAGGAATAGAGGCGAACCCTGAGAAGGTACAGGCGGTCATTGACATGCAGTCGCCTCGTACCGTCCGAGAGGTTCAGAAGTTAACAGGTTGTCTGGCGGCCTTGGGAAGATTTCTAAGCCGATCAGGCGACAAATGCCTATACTTTTTCCAGGCAATTAAGAAAAAGGCAAGGTTTGAATGGGGGCCGGATGCTGAGGCCGCCTTCCAGAAATTAAAGGTTCACTTGCATTCCTTGCCAAGGCTGGTCAGCCCTTTGCCCAAAGAAAATCTCTACATGTACCTGGCCGTCTCTGATCATGCGTTAAGCGCGGTGCTCCTTGCTGAAAGGGACGGCTGTCAACTTCCGGTCTACTTTGTCAGTCACGTACTGAAAAATGCCGAGTTGAGGTATCCCCTAGTGGAGAAATTTGGTCTTGCACTCTTCATGGCTGTTAAAAAATTGAAGCCCTACTTTCTGGCACATGCAGTCGTCGTGTATACCGACCAACCGATCAAGCGGCCCCTTACCACCATGGAGTCCTCCGGACGAATGATCAAATGGGCCATAGAAATGCAGAGTCTCGAAGTTACTTTCGAGCCTAGAAAAGCAGTGAAGGGGCAAGCCTTTGCTGACTTTATTGTAGAGATGACTCGTCCTCCTGACTCTCAAGTTCCAGACCAAGTCTGGAAGGTATATGTGGACGAAAGCTCTACTTCAAACGGTTGTGGAGCAGGCGTCGTATGTCAATCTCCAGAGGGCGACAGGTTCGAGTATGCTCTACGCTTCAGTTTCCAGGCTTCAAACAATGAGGCAGAATATGAAGCTTTACTAGCCGGGATCCGCATGTGTAAGGCGGCCGGGGCAAGGAAAATAGACGCCTGTTCTGATTCACAACTGATAGTGAGTCAGTACAATGGCGAATACGAAGCAACACATCCGGCCATGATCAAATATTTACAGGCGGTCCGACAAGCAGTCGGCTCCCTTGAGGATTTCCATCTGATCCAAGTACCGAGATCAGAAAACAACCAGGCAGATGCACTCTCGAAATTAGCATCATCCGCCTCCTCCGATACTCCTCGAACTGTGTTTTGGGAAGTAATGGAGAAGAGAAGCATCGAGGAAAATCCTATTGGAATTCTAGACAGAAGCTCAACCTGGATGGATTCAATCAGGGCATATCTGACAAACGGTACACTGCCGGATGATCCTCAACAGGCGGCATCACTGAAAAAACGAGCCTCCTGTTTTGAAATGATACAGGGGGAACTGCACAAGAGGGGGCACCTTCAACCCTTCTTAAAGTGTGTTACTCCTGAAAAGGGACGAGAGATACTAGATGATCTTCACTCTGGTTTCTGTGCTTCCCATATAGGTGGTAGGATGCTTGCTCAAAGGGCAAGGCGGCAGGGCTACTTTTGGCCTACTTTGGAAGCAGATGCAATGGAGATGGTGAAAAAATGTGACAAGTGCCAAAGGTTTGGCAAATTAATTCACCGTCCGGCTACTGACCTCACTACCATTCACAGCCCACTACCGTTTGCTAAGTGGGGCATGGACATTCTGGGTCCATATACGCCTGCTACAGGCGGCAGAAGGTATATACTTGTTGCCGTTGACTACTTCACTAAATGGGTAGAGGCGGAGGCTGTAAAGGGAATCAAGACGAAAGATGTAATTTCATTCATTTGGAAAAACGTCATCACTCGGTTCGGGGTTCCCATGTCTATGGTTTTTGATAATGGTCCCCAATTTGAGACGCCTGTTCTCAAAAGCTGGTTGGGAGACCAAGGAATTGGACATTACTTTGCATCTGTCGGCCGTCCACAAGCAAACGGCCAGGTAGAAGCCTTTAATAAAATCATCTCAGACGGTCTCAAGAAAAAAATTGAACGAGCAGGCGGCCTATGGGCAGATGAACTACCACATGTTCTTTGGGCCATTAGGACGACTGAAAAAGGGGCGACTGGAGAAACTCCATTCCTCCTAACTTATGGTGCAGAAGCTGTTCTTCCAATAGAACACTACGAGCCGACTCTTCGAGTAATGCTATATGACGAAGAGGCAAACTGGGAAGCTATGCGCCTGGCATTAGACTCACTTCCTGAAAAGAGGGGCAATGCTGTTTTGCGCCATGAAATCTACCGCCTGAGAATGACTAGATCATACAACAAAAAAGTGCACAGGCGTCCACTCAAAGTAGGGGACTTTGTACTTAGAAAAATGGAAGCAGTTGGTAGGGCTAACGAGTCTGGCAAACTAACTCCCAACTGGGAAGGACCCTACCGAATCTATGCGGAAGTCAGGGACGGTACCTACCGTCTGGAAACACCAGACGGACAACCGTTGCCTCGAACTTGGAATATAGATAACCTTAAGAAATATTTCTTTTGAATGATGTAAAGTAAAGAGCTACTTAATAAAGTTGGCACTTACTATTCAATTTTGTATTACGAGGGGCATGCCGTCTGTACCTTTACAGTCGGCTACTCTCCATTGAGTTTCACTCTTTATCTTTACAGAGGCCGTCGTCTGTTCCATTACAGTCGGCTACTCTCCCTCGAGTATTTTACTCACAATACTTAGCTAAAAAGTTTAGGGCCTGGCCGATCCTGTAACTAACAGGCGGCTACCCTTCTTTTACTTAGCACATACGTTCACCAAGAACATACCAAGGCCACTGGCCGAATGATCAGACCAGGCGCCTAGTCAACTGATCTAACTTTTAAAAAACTAATCCGACCTGTCCCAACATTATAGCAGGCGTCCGGCGGCATCCATTCGGATGAAATTCGTCGCAGAGAGCAGCTCCCTTTTGGGTGGAACATTGTTCTATAAACTAATTACACGGCACCTATACGACTGTCCCAAAGGGCAACCACGTAGCCGTTTTTGAGACAAGGATAACTCTATCACTAACCAAACCAGTGGTAGCAGTTGACATCTGAGTCAGATGACCGCCTGTATTACTTGGGATAAATGCAGGGGGTACCTATTGAGTTAATAGCCAACAAACATTGGCGAATCAAGGGGTCTAGCCGGTCTACGCCGCCTGGTACCTCTACTTCTCAAACAAAAGTGACGGAGACTGAGTAACTCCAAAGTTAACTCATAGTCACTCCTTCAAATTTGGTATGGAACCTAAAAAGTTTGAGTCGTCCGCCTGTTTTATACAAACAAGGGCACTCGAACCCCTATTCCTACTGGATAACCTATTGAGTAAATAGCCAACAAACATTGGTGAATCAAGGGGTCTAGCCGGCCTACGCCGCCTGATACCTTTACTACTCAATCAAGATTGTGACGAAGACTAAGTAACTCCTATGTTAACTTAATAGTCACTCAAACTTAGTACTGAGCCTAAAAGGTACGAGTCGTCCACTTGTTTTTAATAAACAAAGGCTCTCAACCAATACTCTTGCTAGGTTAACAAATAACAAATTAGAGGCCAACATTGGCAATAAAGGGAAACAACCGGTACCCGCCGCTTGTTTTCCTACTTAAATTCCTTGGCTACTTGGTAATTCTATTTACTTGGTCAAATTGAATAAAGAGTTCGAATACCGATTGATTAAATGGCCGACTGATCATCTATCCTGGAAACAGACAACCAGTCGTCCAGGGGCATAGGCGGCATACTTACTATTTGTACCTGTCTTAACGTTCGGCCATACACAACAGTCTGTCTAGTGAGCAAATTTCAAATACTTAGACAAATTTGAACAAAAACAAAAAATTTGATTAAAATGAGCCGGCCATAAAAGACCAGCAGAATATTCAAAACCCCGGCCCCCTGGCCGGGTAATTACAAAGCAAACGGCACGCAGGCCGTGAAAAGAAAAAATACACTTAAAGCTTAAGAAGGGGGCAGTTCAGTATCAGCAGCAGCCGCCTGGTCAGCACTCTTCTTGCTGGACTCGGCCTTCGCTGCATCATCTTTTGATGCCTTTCCCCCAAGTGGCACAAGCGCCACAACCGGCTCTTCCTCCTCCAACGCAACGTCCATCGCCTCTTCTTCAGCAGCCGCCAGGATCTGTTGATTATATATTTCCGAACACTGGCGGTACGTTCTTTCCCATGAGGCAAAGTCGGCACTGGGGAACAGTCGTTCCCAGGTCATGCGTTGGATTTGGGCGGAGTCTTCCACCATCTCCCGGACGAGCTCTTGTTTTTCTTGCTCGGCCTTGTCCGAGAGCTCTTGGGTAAGACTCTTCTCCTGGTTCACCAGGCGTTCTTTTACGTTAGCCAAAGATTTCTCCATGGCTTCGTAAGAGTGCATTTTCTGGCGAAGGGGTTTCAGCTCGGCTTTAAATTTGGTGACGGTCCCCTCCAGCTCGTCAACCTTCTTTTGGGCCGCCTCTAGCTGAGCCCGAACAGCGGCGGTCGCCTGCGCCTGATAATAAAGAAGATCAATGGTCAGTACTTCATTTTGGGCAATTTGAAACATTGCTTTATCACAGCTGGAGGCGGCCATAGCCTTTGCGGCCTTTACCTCTTTGTTTTTCCGATCAATCGGCTTGCGAAGGCTGTTGACTCGGAGCAGGGCCTAAGTACAAAGAAAAACAGGCGTCAGTTTCCAATCATAAGGGTTAACAGGCGTCCTGGAACTTCAAAAGGGTATACCTCAGCTAGGATCCCCGAAATTCCATCGAGGTCAAGGGTGCCGGCACCCTTGACCGCCTCCCTGTCAGAGGGAGGAACTACTTTAACCATTGACTTGGCTACCTCAACCAAGTCAAGTCCCTGGGGGCCGGCTGCATTAAGCAAAAGGAAAAACAAGTTAGACCTAATCAAGAAGGAAGCAAGAGTGAGTTTTTACAAGCAAGTGTCCATACATCTAGGCGGCCCCGCCTGGGTTTTTGAAGAAGTGGCCGGCTGCTTCTCAGCCGCCACTGTTTTCCTGGAAGACCCAGGAGAGCTTGCAACAGTCGTTCTCCGGGCCTTGGGGTCCGGCTGTTGCGAGGAAGAAGCCCTTGGAGTGCCAGACTGAAAACAAAAAGAGTTAGTATATGCATAATACAACTTAAAGGGGAAGAGTTTTCAAAGCTTACCAAGGGTGCCTCCTTGCTGGGGGAGTCGGCGTACGACTGCTTCATTAGCGAAACCCGCAGCATGGCCGCCGCAGTCTTAGATGCTGTTATTTTACTCATGGCGTCGGCTGAAAGAAATAAACAGCAAAGTTAGTAAAAATCCCAAGTAAACAAGGCGTGAGAAAACAGAGTATTCGTCAGGCCGGCTACCTCTAGAGCACCGACTGCCGAGGCCACAGGCGGCCAAGAAGTACTCATCATAGAGCCACTTGAAGCTCGGGACGCAGTGTAGGGGTACTTGCTCTCGTACCCCTGAAGTAGAGTTCACCCTAGTCTCTACTTTGAAGAGTCCTTTGTCTAGGATCTCTCTTTTAGCCTTTGGGGGAACAGGCGGCATGCTGCGGCCGCCTGAAAGAAGAGGCGGATCCCTGTTCCACTTGTTAAAACGTTTGTTCAGCTCCGTGTCTGAACTCTCGATAATAAGGAAGGTGTTCCGCCAATCCTTCCATTTGTTTGCCTTACCTCTCGTCATGAGGTAACCCCTGTGGCTTGTTAGTTGATACCAGCCGGTACCTCCCGACTTAGGGGTCCGGCTGAGATAGTTCATGTGGGCGAAAGCCTCAAAACTTGGCTCCACCCCGTTCAGTTCGCACCCGGCCACATAGCCGAGTACGTTTACCCAAGAGTTGGGGGCTAACTGCCATAACCCCAGATCATACCCATCTAAAATCCGCTGAACAGCCGGATGTAATGGGAAGCGCAGACCAGCTTTGATGGCCGCCACATAGCAGCCAAAACAGCCGTCACCATAGCTGGTACCAGCCGGCCAGACGACAGTATCTTCTGGATCCGGCACAAACAGTAAATACTCCGGGCCCATTTTGTGGTTAGCAATAAAGCTCGCCACGTTGTCTCGCATGGTTGCGATCCGGCCCCGGGGCACCCTGCAGTAGTAGGGGGTGTTTTCCTCTCTGTAAGAGGCGGACGGCTCTGCCCAATTATCCCCCTTCTCCACTGCATGGGAACTTCTCGCCTCTTGTAGGCGGTTATGTTTTTCTTCTGAGTCAGAAGAACTATGGTCAGAGGAACTATGGTCAGAAGAGCTGGAATCGGACTCGTCCCCTGACGAGTCCGAAGAGGACGACTCCTCCCCTCTCCTAGAGGGGCCCGCCTCCTCTCCCTTAGAAGGAGCAGAAGGTAAATTAGACATGTCCACGGTTAGATGAGAAGGGAACACCTTGGTCCCTCTCTCAGAACTGTCAGCTTGACAGTCGCCTCGTTCCACATCTGGCGCCTGGTCAGATGTTTCGCTAAGGAGTACCCTTTGGGAGGAGCCGTCTGAGTTTGATATTCTAGCAGTCTTTTTTGTTCTGGCCATCACGTTCTGCATAGACACAGATTCAGTCGGACTTTGTATAAAGGGCAAAGATGGGTCCAGAAAAGGGCAGGCGGCACTCCTAGTCCTAGATTCAGCCGTCCCCGGTGACCGGCTGATCACTAACTTAGGGCGTGTCGTGTGCTTCCATGGTGCCATTTCAAAAAATAAAAAGAAAATTAAGAGTAAGAGAACTGAGTTACCTGAACGGATGACAGTTGATGAAGTCCTGAAAGTTCGGGTCAGTCGGCTTGTCAGAACAGGCGGTAGGCAGAAAAAGTCCGAAAATGTCAGAGCAAGTTCAGGGGTCCGAATGTTCTCGCAAAAATTCTCAAATGTGAAAATGACCGAAGTCAGCACTTCCTTTTATAGGCAAAATGAGAAGGCGAAGGGTCGCTTCCGAATTCAAATTTGGGCGGGAGAGTCTCCCGGCCGTCTGCAAGGTGACACCTGTAACGGGCCGTCGCCTGTCACCGTGCGACGCCTGTCACAGGCGACACGTGACCAGTCGCGTGCCACCTGTGAGGGGCAAATGATTAGGGGATTTTTATCCACCAAGCGCCGTTTGACAGGTGGACCAACCAGGTTCCGCCACGCGTCCTCCATGGACCACTTAAGACACGCCACGTGTCCACCCATGCCAAATGGGACAACCGGCCATCAAGGCCCATTTCAGTCTAGAAGCCCGATCGGCCCTAGGTTTACCTTAAACCTAGAGAGTTGCACGCTTCCCAAGGCTATAAATACTCGATTAATCCTCATTAATCAGGAAACGGAATAATTAACGGAACAGAGGAGAAACATTACGGAACACACTAATAACCGGCTGATCTCGCTAGCAAAGCAGATTACCTACATTAAATACTCTCACCTAGAGAGATCTTATTACTTTAATTTCTGTATTAATTACTCCTTAATCAGGTACTAACTTGACCGTTGGAGGCGGAGCTCTAAGGAGTCTCCGTTATTTTGCAGGTACAGGCGTCCGGTTCCAGTCTCGGAATTGTAGCTCTCCCGCAGGACATCAGAAAACCCCAAAACAGAAATGATTTTTAATAATCACTATTATTGAATTATTGAGTTATTGGAATTATTTTGAGAATCTTGAGAATTGGTTTTGAATCATGAGATTTGGAATTATTGAATTTATTATTGGAATTGGCTTTAAAAGCATGTTTGCTAATAACTTTAATTTACTTATCTTGCACTTATCGTACTTAGCATATTTTACTAATCCGTATTTTCTATTTAAAAGCATGTTCACTATTTTCAGGTGGAGTCAATAATTGAGCATTTGGGAGTCTTGGGATAATCTTCACCTGGTTTAGGAATGGTCTTTGTTTCTATTTTTGAGTATTCATGACAATGGTTACTGATAGGCTGTCGCACAACTAACAAAAATAATAAAAGCCTAACTAGACCTCCTAATTATGTAGTAGGGTAAGTCAGGGTCGATCCTACAGAGAAGGTAGTATCAATATTGAGTTGCTATGAACTATAACTAGTCGAGTCAATCTAAATAAGGTTGAAAATATTATACTACTAAAGCAAGAAAATCAAATAATAAAAACATCTAGAATTAAGTATCACCACTAGAATAATCAATACAAGACAAATTCCTACCACAATCAATTAATTATATGTTCACAAGGAAAGGTACGCTCTATACAATACCAAAGATCTCTCCCGAGTTGTCAATGGCTTCCCTAATTAACAATCAAACCTACTTCCGTGGAATCATGTAAATTAAAGACATTAAATCCGGCACCCTAACTTCCTAACAATCCATTCTACCTACTTCCGTGGAGAATTTCACACCCTTAATTGATCTATTCAAATCCGTCAAAACCCAACTCCCGTTGCGATCAAGACAATGGAATAATAACAATACCAATTATCCCTAATCTAGTATTGGCATAAGCACAATTAATTAAGCATGAATGATATAAATAATTAATTGAGAATTTAAAAGAATAAATCAAGTATTAATCATGTCTAGGGTTTAACCTAACCCTAGAATAATAATCTACATGAGCATAATAAAAACAATAATAAACTACGTAAAAGAGAGAAAAACTAGGGTTTAGAGTAGTCTAATACTAGGGAATAATAAAAGATGATTTCTAAGTGTGATTACAAGGGGTATTTATACCCCTAAAAAGATAAAAATTCGTAAATAATTAAAGACGGTTTTCAACCAGCAGTGCCCGGTCTGCCCGGGCGAAGCCTGCCTGATCGGGCGAACAAGGTAAAACTGACTTCTTCCTTGATTCTTCTTCTGCCCGGTCTGCCAGGGCATGACATGCCCGAGAGGGCACGTGGGATCTAATGACTATTCTTCGTAGTTAGCTCTTCCTTTTTTCGCCCTAGCAGCTAGGGCATTGGGGAAATCTTCGTTCTTCTATAATCATCCAAAACAAGTCCGATTCATCTAAGAAACCTCCGTATTCCTATGAACTCAATAAAACAAATCGAACACACTTGAAAAGAGATTGTAAGCAAGAAATAACTCCGTAGAACCCAAAACCATGCAAATATATGCTATAAAACCGGGGTAAAACATGGTATAAAACGCATACATCAGTTACTATTTTAATAAGTATTAATAAAGGAAGAGTTTGAGTTTTCATTGCGAAGTTGTGGTTTTAATTAGTAGTTTGAGTAGCCTTACGTAATCACACGACGGTAATACGCCTATGTCTATCTCTACGATATAATTATATGTAGTATACTAGTATTTTCGTAGAGGAAGATTTGGGGGTGTTACAATGCCTCCACATTTTCTGTAAAGAAAAGTATGACATCATCTCCAAAGAGTAAGTGTGAAATGGAGGGAGATCTCCTTGTGACTTTCAACCCTTTGAATTGATTGATATCCTTTGCCATAGTTAGCATTCTAGAGAGAATGTCCATACAGAATAAAGAGATACGGGGATAGGGGATCCCCTTGTCTTAAACCATAGTTAGGAGAGAAGTGTTTTGTAGCTTTCCTGTTGGTGATTGTCTTGAAACTCACCATCGAGATGCATTGAGAAATCATCCTGATCCAATTACCAGAAAGCCCATAAGCTTGTAAAATTTTAAGAATAAAGAGCCAGTCTACTCTGTCATATGCTTTCAACATACCAATTTTAACTGCAGTGAAGTTTGAGCCTTTCCTTGAGTTTATAAGATGCATTAGTTCATGACTCTACAGAATATTATCTTCCATGTATCACCCTGGAATAAAGGCATGCTGATTTCCAGAGATCAAACTCGGAAGAATCATCTTTAGTCTATTGACTAGGCACTTGGAGATGCACTTATAGACTGTATTATATAAGCTAATCGGCCTGAAGTGATTAGCAAATTTTGGAACCTTGACCTTTGGAATTGACACAAGAAGAGATTGATTCCATTCTTTGAGCATTTTCCTTGATTTCAGGAATTGATGGACACTTTCCAACACCGGTTGCCCTACCTCCTTCTAGTAGATGAAAGAAGTCTGCAGTAAACTCATCCGGCCCTGGAGATTTAGATCTATGGATATTAAACATGGTGTAGGGAATTTTTTTTTAGCCTTACTGTGGTTCATTCTTTTAGGCATGGCGGCGTTCCAAGGAAAAGAAGCTAGAGATAAAAGAGTCGCCAACAAGTGTTAGGAACTTGTAAACCGTTCACGGGTGTGAAAGTTACACCCCATTCACGATCACGGAGATCACTAACTCCATAGTGGTCCGGAACCATGACTGGATATTAGGGGATGATGGTACGAATCCAACCTAAAAGAGATTGAACACAACCTAAATAGGCCTCTACTTAATTCTTATGATATTCATGTGTGCTTTTCGATCAACATACATACATCAAATTAATCCTAAACCTATTTAATCTACGTTAGTTGATTATTAATGCACAATCAAATCTATTATTGGTGATCACTTGAATTAAAATCATATTAACCTTAATCAAATTATTAATTATCTTATTAGACGTGATTTCAAGTATAAATTCCCTTTAAACCTGCAAAAAAGGGCGTGATCAAGCAATAACAATAAATCATGAATAATCAAGCAACATATGATTAATACAACAATCATCATCATAACAATATCATCAAAACATTGTTAATAGTAAGATCCTAGCCATGATACTAAACGGATTAATAACAAATCCTGCCATGTTACTAATAATCAAATCAAAGCATTATCCTAAACATGATACTAGAAATCATAATCAATATCCTAAACATAATACTAGGAATTAAAATAAAATTATAAACATGATTTCTAATCCAAAATCAAAAGAATAATAATAAGGGTAATTGAATTACTCACTTTGATACCTCAACCTTCTTGCTATTAAACTTCAAGAAAGTTAAAATCAATTAAGCAAATAAATCAAATATGAATTGATATATAGATTTGGGACCAAACCCTCAGAACTATCAACCTTTCACGCTGAGGTTGAAGGCAACGTCGAGGATGGCTTGGAGTATTCGAATCTCGTGAATGAGGTATTGTGACTGATTTCGAAGAGTATCAAGGATGTGTTTAGGCTAAGGCTAAGAACATTGGAATTAAAGAATTCCAGGCTATGAACTCTGGAGTTATGATGATTATGATGATTGTTGGTGATCTGAAAACGGGAAAAAACGACCTCTATTTATAGGGAAAAGAAAGAGTCTAGACAATCAGAAAAGATCATAATTTGGAACGAAATAAAACAGGTTTCATCGCGAGCTGTTAGACCTATCGCGGCGCGCCAGGGTCCATTACGGCGCGATGCAGCTGATGTGGCACGATGGTTCTGTTGCTCTGCGGTTATGATGAATCCGTACAGAGTTTGATTTCTAATAGAAAACATATCCAGACGTCTTCTTATTTAAATGGGATAAGGACCATCATATGAGAAGTTTTATTCGGTTTTGAACTCTTTTGATCCTTATCTTTTCGGAAAGGATAAATTAGAACCTTCTAGAGGACTTCTAGAAGCTCATAAGGAATCCTAATTGGTTTAGGATTAGGAATAAGGTGTTTGGACCCTCACATGATCATTGGGTCGTAGGTAAGGTGGACCTAGGCTTGGTTTGGGCTCGATTTAGTATTTTGGTCATAACTTATCCGTTTTAAGTCGGATTTGGGCTTATAATATATCGTTAGAAAGCTCTTTTCAAACCCCATCCAACTAAACAATAATTAGACTGGTAATATGGACTAAAAAAATCTGGTTTGGACGTTTTTATGGATTGGACATGAAATGAATAATTTTAAGGGATACGACATGAATGATTATGGGTTTAAAGACACAAAATAAATGTTTTTGGAATAAATTTTTTTAGGAAAGGTTAGGGGTATGGTCAAGGCTTAAGGAAACTTCACAAGTCTCTTCAACTCTTTACCAAACTCGTTAATCAAAGACGTGAAAGGTACTCATCATTGGGTTTGGTTTTTATGGAGACACAATCAGGTGTCTACAGAAGCCCCCACTTTGACTGAGCTTGGAGAAACGTAAGTTTCGAAAAAAAAAGTCAAAGTAAGTCGATAGGGATGGAGAATGATTTAAAACGTTCTGCGATCCTAAACCATCCTTTTAACACCGATACCTGCAGAAGGCGTCAGTTTTACAAATAAAGGGATTAAGGGGAAAGAAACGCGTATCTAGGTTTGCCGAGCACACATCTCCAGGTGACATTTTGTTGAATCAAAGTTGTGTTGTTTGACAACCTCCACATTCTCAGGGAGCACTATCGAATACCGCTATGCTTCGAGCCATCTTCTCAAGTTGGGGGTGACAACCTCCACATTCTCAGGGAGCGCTATCGAAGACCGCTTGCCTTGAGTTGTATTTCTCAAATTAGGGTGACAACCTCCGCATTCTCAGGGAGAGTTGTCGAAAACCACTTCGCTATAGGACTTTTCTTATATTCAACTCAACTCGATGTGTTTTGACTTAACTCAACTCAACGTGCGTGACTCAATGTGCATAGGCTCAATGTGTATAGACTCAACTCAATATGTATGGACTTAACTCAACGTGACTCGAAGTGTATGACTTGATATGTGTAAACTCAATTCAATCATGTGGTGATCGTGCTCGTGCAACTCGTAAAAAGCAAAAAAATTCCGTCGTTTTTTGTGGAGAGTATATGATTTTCTCCCCAAAAAGAAAAAATGAAAAATGGGAAACCAAAATAAGTGAGTGTAAAAATATTATGAAATTCCTAAAAAGAATTCCAAATCATCAAGGATCAATCATGGTAAAGGATGGTAAGTAATTTGGGATAAGGTGGGTAAAGAAAAGTTTAGTTCAGATCAAATCAGGTGTAATATGGAATAGTACGAATCATATTAGGAATCAAATCAAAAAGCATTGGACACGAAATTTGTATCGCAGACGTCGGGAATCATCGCGGCGCGTCAGGTTCTGACGCGGCGCGATAGTGTTATCGCGGTGCGACAGTTCTGTCGCAGCGTGCTGGTTTCGAAAAATTCGACTTCGAATAAATTTCAGCTGCTGTGCTGATTTTCGGTTATAAAAAGCCCTCGAATATGTCACATTCAGCATAATTCGAGTCTCTAGCTTTCATAATCTTCTAGCCTTCATATTCTAGCAATCATGGCCTAGAATTTCAGTGAGATTACTCGTGAGTGGTGTCGGTCTTTGACCAATAGGGAGCGAAAAGAGCTTGAATATTTAAACATGAATGGCCTATTGGGTCTTAGGAGTGTAGAATTTGATAGTAATTTTATCCATGCTGCAATACAATATTGGGATCCCAATACTCATTGCTTTAGGCTAGGAAACGATGAAATTAGCCCCATTTGGAGCTATCCTTGGCTTTCCTTCTAGGCATCTTGTCATAATCTCTACAATATATGTGAGTATTATTATTAGGAATTTGAGCGTTTTTATAATCTTAGGGAAGCCGATTTAAATCCTATAGTTCATGGAAAAGAAGTAGATCTAAGAAAATTTGCATCTTTTTTCTTTAATAGACCTAAGTCGAGCTCTTTTCACATACTACCTCCGTTAATTATTATGTGCAACAAAGGGGTATTATTTGTGAGACATAAAATATTCCTTTGTTGCACATAATAATTAACTGAGGTAGTATATAGAAGAAGAGCCTTCTTATTTTGCATGTTTAGTCAACTCTTACTCACTAATGGTAGTAGCCACATGGGTCAAGCCATATTAGTATCAATTATGGAACAAGTTGATGCTAGGAGAAATCCCATGCCTGTAATTGTTGGAGAAACAATGATGGGATTAGATGAATTGAAAAAAGATTCTAAAGCACCAATTCAAGGACCTCCTTTATTATTACAGGTAGAAAATCAATACTTTAAATTACAGAAATAAGATCAAAAGGAACATAATTCCTTACTTTGATTGCGTTTGCTTGCAATTATAAAACAATAAACGCATTAGTAACTTCAAGGAAAATTAATAATAAAATGGAAATTAAATTAAATGAAAGTAAAGTCGATTTGGGGCCAAACCCTCAAACAATTCTACCTTTCACGCCTCAGTTTAAGTTTAGAACTTCAGGTAAAGTACGGACTTCAGGGAGTGCTTAAGGGGCGAATTGTGAGAATAGGGAAGGCAAGTATTTAGGCTAGAGCATAAGAGAGAAAGAGAGAATTATTTGGTACCCCGAGATTGTGAAATCAGGCTCGTATTGATAGAGGAAATGAGAGAGGTGAGGTCTGAAACCCTATAAATGAGGCACCGCAGCAAAACAATTTGTTGTGGCACGGCACAACCTGTCGTGTCACGGCATACCTGTCGTGGCATGGTAGATGTGACACAGCGCGACAATCAATTTTATCAGTTTAAAAAGTCAAAAAGTGTAGAAAGATAAAGCCATCATCACAATAAGAACATCATCAAAACAATGTTAGTAGTAAGATCCTATGCATGATACTAAACAGATTAATAACAAATCCTATCATGTCACTAATAACAAAATCAAAGCGTTACCCTAAACATGATAGTAGAAATAATAATAACATCCTAAACATGATTTCTACTCCAAAATCAAAGAATAATAAAAAGGGTGATTGAATTACTCACTTTGATGCCTCAACCTTCTTGCTATTAAAACAATACACACATTAGTAAACTTAAAGAAAATTAAATAATCAAAGTAAGTAAATCAAATATGAATTAAAATATAGATTTGGGACCAAACCCTCAGAACTATCAGCCTTTCACGTCGAGGTCGAAGGCAACATCGAGTATGGCTAGGAGTATTCGAATCTCGCGAAGGAGGTATTGTGACTGATTTGGGAGAGTATCAAGGATGTATTTAGGCAAAGGCTAAGAACATGGGTGTTTTGAATGATGATTGTTGATAGTTGTTGATGGTTATTGATGATGGTTGTAGCTCAGGATTATGATGGTTGTTGATTTTATTGATGGTTATCGTCCATGATGTGGAACGGGAAAAACGACCTCTATTTATAAGGAAAAAAGAGAGTCGAAATGACCAGAAAAGATCAAAATTTGAAAGGAAGTGAAACTATTTTTGACACGACGCAATTGTCGCACCACGTTGGCTTCTGTCGCGCCGTGACACTGCTGACGAGGCACGTTAGTTTTGGTGCTGCGCGATGTTTCTAAAAGATATTCAAGGTCGTACGGAAAAATATTTAATTTTGTAATGTAACAACATTTAATACCTATGCTTGCAGATTTGGCTAATGGAGCAACTGATTAATCCTCCCCCATGATGTTGAAAAGTACACTCCCAATTGTCTTGTGAGAAGGAAGAAACGCTTTTCCATAAAGATGGGCTATCGGGAGTGGAGCAAAATATTCCAAACTCGCGATTTCTCCATCAAGTGGGTTGTTCCATGATGGAAGATTGAGAAGATGAATGGAGTCAACACTCAACCCTTCTGTCGCATCCCAGGCTTATCAAAGTTGACTTTTTATTTCCAATCTAGAGTGATGAGACAATATGGACTTACGCAAACCATTTCTTTTGGTGATGATCGTCGTCCTCATGAATATTCTATTTCAAAGAACGTTGAATATTCCAAAGAGAAATCTCGACTTGGAACAGGGCTATTCTCAAAAGTAGATCTGCAATGAATTTTCTTGTTTGCTACATCAATTTTAGTGCATTCTGCCTCACAAAATTTCATTTCTCCGATTCTCTATGACAATGTGAATATGGGAATTCAATATATCGTTAAGTACAACTATAAAAAGATAAAGAAATAACTAGGATCCATGATCCTAAAGAATGTGATTCTGATGTACACAAAGAACAACATTTGCATGATTTTCAACTTAGTTATAAAGCTCCACACTTCACTCCCATCCAAATAATTGTGCAAAGTGATAGATTCATTTCAACCCCCCAAATCTGCCCAAAATATGTAGATTATTCATCCATGTTATAAGCTACATTTCTAAACATTCTGGTTGCTCAAATACAAAGATTATCAAGGGTAGGTGAATCTAGCAATTGGTTTGGTGAGTCAAAAGACAGTTAGACAGCCTGTTAGGCTGTAAGGAATAAAAAGATGAATATAACATAATCTGCACTATGCCAACTTCATTATTCACATTTACCCATCTCAAAAATATACTATTTGTCAAATGATGAGATTTGAAAATTTATGACTGTCAAATCGGAAAATGTAATATCTTATGAACTATGCATAATCTTGCTATATTGTGCACATCAGTATTATAATCCTACAATCCTGAAACCGCCCCCAGATATGATGAATCTAATTTCAAGTTAATTAACCCACTACTTCACGAATAGGTTGTACTTCTACCAAATCAAAGGTTCAACAAGCTATTTCACAATATTAAGTTGGGGATAATTGCAGCACATAAATAGGCAAAAAAACACCACCAGCCAAAAGGCACAAAACTATCACGTGGCTAATAACGTAGTCCAATAAGAGGGGCATCTTTACTTTCAAGGCCAATGCTAAATGTTTAGGGGTGGGACTTCGGTCTGGCAGTTCGGTTTGACCTCGGTTTGAGTCGGTTTCGGTTTGGAGCGGTTCGGATTGAAACGGTTTAGTTTAGCTGGCGGGTCGGTTTGGTTCGGTTTGGGTTAGTCACGGCTCGGTTTGGTTTCGGTTTATTTCTTTGCGGTTTAAATTCGGTTTGGGTCATAAGCGGGTCGGTTTATAAACGATTCGGATTATGTCGGTTCGGTTTGATACGGGTCGGTTTAAGGGGCGGGTTTACCCGGGTCAATGTCAGTTCGGTTTACAGACAGTTTGGATCAAGCCGGTTTGGTTTGAAATGGGTCGGTTTAGGGGCGGATTTACCCGGGTCAATATCGGTTCAGTTTATAAACGGTGCGAATCATGTCGGTTCAGTTTGAAATGGGCCGGTTTAGTAGAGGGTTTACACAGTTCAATTGGTTCGGTTTATGAACGGTTTGGATCATGTCGGTTCGGTTTATAAGCGGTTTGGGTCATGAATTGAATTCATGATTGTTTTAAAGATCGCGTCATGACCATGATTTAATGAGTTGATACTTATAATACGATAAATCGATAATTAAGAATGTACAAATATTCAATTAGATTGATCAACAAGTGTTTTAAACTTTTAAGTTTTAATAATCAGATATGTAAATATGTTTATCGATTGTAGATTTGTAGTACATACCAATAATTCAATGAGGCAATGATACTTATGATAGTATGATAATGATACCAACCATACATTCGTACGATATGATATACATAATAATTAATCTATAATTACATATACATTAACAATATCGTATTGAATCAATTTCCATTTCCAAACATTGCATTTCATATAAATTATAACTTACACGAGATTAAATGGATTCGTTATTTAGTTTGTTACTTTATTTAGATTACTAACTCAAACAACTTAATAAGTTAAATGGACGAAATCACGAAATCACTAATTAAAGTGGTGATGAAAGCATTATGCAATACTAATGTACGAATAGTCAAATATACAACGGTTAGATTGAATGCCCATGAAAAACAATGGTTAGATTTTCATTACTTTATTAGTTATTAGTATTATTACTTATTAAGTTATTATTAGTTTTATAGTTTATTATATATACTGATATACAATCACAGACTCACAGATGTCAGATATTGTCATATTGATGAGCATTAAGCCATTAACTCATTAAGTCATTAACTATGTCGTATTGAATCAATTTCAATTTTGAAACATTTGCGTTTCTTACAATTTATAACTTATAAGTAATAAACTAATAATAATAATAATAATAATAATAATAATAATAATAGTAATAATAATAATAATAATAATTATAATAATATTATAATAATAGTAGTAGTAAACTAGTAATAATAATAATATTAACAAATAATTATACTAACAATAATAATAATAATAATAATAAATAATTAAAAAAAACGGTCAAAAAGACCTAGAAAAGCACAAAGAAAATCTAGACCGTTAGATCTAGATGAATATTCTAGAATCTACAAAAAAAAATGAACGGTTAGATCTAACTTAGATGTTGAGATTGAATATGGACGGTTAGATCAACTGAAGTAAAACCTAAACCTAGAAAAAAAACCCACTCTCACTCTCTCAGTCATTCTCATTCACTCATTCAGCCGTTTCTCTCTCAATCTCACAATCTGTCATAGTTTCTCTCTCTAAGTTCTCAGTTTCTCACTCTTTCGTTCTGAAATTCTCAAGAATCTCAAGCTCAATTTCGTTTCATTTGTGTTTTGGATCTACATTTCTGATTTCTAGCTTTACATTCTCGTTTTTTTGTTAATTTTTGTTGTTTTCGTTTTGATTTTTTTCGTTTTTGTTCCGGTTTGTTTATTTAGGGTTTTTGTTTTCGTTTCATTTGTGTTTTGGATCTACATTTCTGATTTCTCGCTTTACATTCTCGTTTTTTTGTTAATTTTTGTTGTTTTCGTTTTGATTTTTCTCGTTTTTGTTTCGGTTTGTTTATTTAGGGTTTTTGTTTTCGTTTCATTTTTGTTTTGGATCTAAGTTCTGATTTCTGATTTCTGATTTCAAATCTTCCTCTCCTTCAAGCCGTCAAACCCTAAGGTAATTTTTTTGTTAATTTATTCGATTTTTTTCGTTTTCGTTTCGGTTTTTTTTTTATTTCAAGTTCTGATAATCTACATTCTTGATTTTTTCTTTTGATCTCCAGTTCAGGTAGTTCTCCATCTTCAAATCTCCTTCAAGCCGTCAAAGGTAATTACTTTTTCCTTTTTGTTTTTTTTTAATACAGTTTTTCTGTTTTTGTATTTGATTATTGTTGTTGTTCTTGCTTGAATATAGTCGAAATATGCCTAAAATGAGTAAAGTCTGTTGTTGATTGTATTTTTGTTTTTTACGGGAAAATGGTAGATTTGTGCTGTTTTGTTGTTTATTATGCTCGATTTAAAAGTAATGATGATGGGTTGTTCAGATTATGTGATTATTATTGTTGGAATACATGCATTGTTTATTTATTGGGATTTTAGCTTTATATTTTTAACCCATATTGTTGGAATACAAGCATTGTATATGATTGGCTTAAAGTTAGTACTTAAAATGTACACATATGTGACTGTATCGTATATAACTTTCTATATTCTGTTAGGATATATGTTGTAATCACGTTTGTTGTATAATTCTGAATTTTGAAACATTGACTAGTGCAAATAAAATTCTGAAATATGAACTATCTATTTAGTTGAATTTTGGTATTGAGTGAATAGGATTCACTGTCGTGACTTCAGTGTCAGTCACATGAGACAATGCATGCTTAATTGCTCACTATTAGTAGAATCTGTCACTTAATTTGGTACTTATAAGTTATAAATGCTGTTTTTTTTTTTGTTTCAGTCATGTCTCGCGAGTATGATGAATTTGACTATGAGAGGCAATCAAATTTTGATATTGTTAGCTCTCAAGCTGCCTCTGTCTCGGTTGATGATGCTAGTAATACCGGCACTATCAATCCTTCTGTTAATAAACGTCAAAGAACCGCAGGTATATGGAAGCATTACACTTTTTTTGTAAAGACGATAGGTAATGAAAATGTAGATTATGCTCGTTGTAATTTGTGTGGCAAAGAATATAAAGCACCTGGTAAAGCGGGTACTTCAACTTGTAGAGCTCATATTAATGCATGTTTGGAAAAGCATGGTCTCCAGTCCGGTAACAAATCACAATTTGATCAAAAAACTTATTTACAAAAGTTTTCTAAAGCTATAATCTGCCATGCATATCCTTTAAATATTGTAGAGCATGAATATCTTAGGGAACTTCATGCATATTTGAATCCTAAGGTGCAGCATGTTTGTAGAAAAACTATGTTAAAGTATGTTATTGCTGAGCATGATAAATATAAATCCTTGTTGCTTGAGTCTTTGGCTAATGTTTCTGGTAGAGTTAGCTTTACATGTGGCTTGTGGACTGCATGTACTAACCGAGGCTATCTCACTTTGACTGCTCATTATGTTGATAACAGTTGGTCTCTTAGGTCTAAAATTTTAAATTTTAGATATTGTGGCCCTCCCCATACTGGTGTTGAGGTTGGAAAGTTTGTGTTTAAACTGATTAAAGAGTGGAACCTTCAAGGTAAGGCTTTTTCAATGACTGTTGATAATGCTCGTTCTATGGATGTTATGGTTGAATATTTGAAAAAAGAATTAATGCAATGCTCTCCTCTTCCTTGTAATGGGAAATTCTTTCATGTTCGATGTTCAGCTCATGTTTTAAATCTTATTGTTCAAAGAGGTTTAAAAGAAGTTCATGAAAGTGTTGAAAAATTGCGTGAGGTTGTTAAATATATTGATGCTTCTGATTCTAGATTAACTCAATTTGAGAATGCTTTGTCTGAGTTAGATTCTGCTTTTAATGGTAAGTTATGTCTTGATGTTGTGACTCGTTGGAATGCCACTTATACAATGCTCCGAAAAGCCTTAGAAGCTAAGGATGCCTTGATTCTATATACTAGTAGGTTTTTGGGTATTTCTTATAGACTTGATGCTGATGAATGGGATACCATTCAAAAAATTTGTGATTTCCTTCAGCCATTTAATGATATAACTGTGTTATTTTCTGGTACCGAATATCCCACTTCTAATTTGTATTTTGTTAGTGTTTTAAAAATTGAGTACGCTATTACTCAAGCCTTTAAAGACCCTAAACTTGCACCCATGGCAGCAGTTATGCTTGAGAAGTTTGAGAGTTATTGGGAGGATTATAGTTTGATACTTTCAGTTGCTATTTCTCTTGATCCTCGTTATAAGTTGTTTCGAGTGAGACATATGTTGAACTCGTTGTATAATGATGAGGCATGCGACGAAAAGATTATGATGATTAAGGAAGCTTTTTATGACCTCTATAAATTTTATTCTACTGCATCTAATACAAGCTGCAGAAATCCTGCCTCTTCAAACACAGCTCAATCTGAAAATTCTAATCGTACGTTGAGATCTCAAAATATTTTCACGGTATTTATGTTATACAATATACTCAATATTAATGGTAGTCTTCTATTTTTATTTGTAATGTCATAATTTAACTTTTATAATAAAAAATCTGTTGCAGTTGCGTGAGGTTGATGACGAATGTGATGATTCAACTAGATGCCCTCTGGCTGATCTTGAGGCATATTTGAATGGACCTCGTTCGCGATTAATTCAAGGGGAACATTTTGATGTTCTCAAGTATTGGGAATCTCAAGCTTCTTCTCTTCCTATTTTAGCTAATATGGCAAGGGATGTTTTGGCCATTCCTATTACATCGGTGGCCTCTGAATCTTCTTTTAGTTTGGGTGGTCGTATTTTGAACAAATATAGGGGTAAACTTTTGCCAAAGAATGTTGAGGCATTGGTTACCACCCAAAATTGGTGTCGTGGTTATCAAGCGGATGTTGAGGAAGACGTCCTCCTTATTGGTAAAGAGATTGAAGCCGAAAGTGCTTCATCTGCATAACTGGTATTTGTGTCTCATTGTGGTTTATTTTATCTTGAAAAATCGTTGCCCTTGTCTTTTATTTTCAGACTTGCTGGCAGCATTTTTCAAGACTTTTAAAATCGTTGCCCTTGTCATTTATTTTCAGACTTGCTGGCAGCATTTTTCACGAATTTTAAAATCGTTGCCCTTGTCATTTATGTTGAGACTTAAATAGTTAAATGTATTTTGGTACTTGCTGGCAGCATTTCTCAAGTTTTTGTTAAAACAACCATTGCTCTCTGAGAGCAATTTTAAAAAACAAAAGCTATAATTTTGAAGTTGCTTGAACTTGTTATGAGCTGCTGCCTGCTGGTAGTGCTTTTGCCTTTTGGTTGATGTCTCTGCTGAGTTGTTGCTGCTGCTGTTTTGTTGCTGCTGTTTCTTATGCTTGCTGCTGTTTTGTTGCTGCTGTTTCTTATGCTTGCTGTTTTAATTTTTCTTGAATCATCGTTGCCCTTGTCATTTATGTTGAGACTTCAATGTATATGTACTTGCTGGCAGCATTTTTCAAGTTTTAAGTTAAAACATCCATTGCTCAGTGATGATACGATAAACGTAAATCTGAGAGCAATTTTGAAAAACAAAAATAAGTTCCTGTTGAGTCCCTTCTGCTTATATTATTCCTTGCTTCGGATAAGTTGCTGATCTGTTATTGCGTGTGCTGGTTCCTGCTTGTTGCTGCTATTTCCTCTGCTCTTGGGTGCTGGGCTGCTGCTTCAAGATTCTGCTTCAAGATTCTGCTCCCAAATCACTCACATTCTCACTCCTCCCTTCATCTTATCATGTATCATTTTTTGCAACCCTAAACTTGATGATGTTTCAGTTGATAAATCTGAAATCTAATCTGGGTAGTAGTGATAGTAGTTTCATTATGTATTGGTATATGTATTGTGAATTTTAATCAATGAAAATGGTGACTTTTTTTAATTGCTTGTTGATATTACTCTAATTTTAATGTTATTTATCTCCAATCTTATGTTATCTTATTGGATGATCATGAATATCAAGGAACAATGAAGATAATTTGGGTGGACTTTATTACTGGAATGAAAAGATACAAATGATGTATCTTGTAATTAAAATAAATAAGTAATCTAAAACGATATTAATAATATCGTTGGCCTAGATCTAGGTGATATAAACCTTTGTATAAACCTAAGCCGTTTGATTAGATCTACATTTATTAACATTAATTATTTAATTGTATTTACTATTTAGCCATTTAGGTTGTAAATAATTCAATTTGAATTAAGCAGTTTGTAATTGGATAAGTTTAAACAGGTTGCGATTCGAAAACAGTTCGATTTTAACGGTTTAACGGGTTATGGCAGTTCTGTTTAGACGGTTAGCGGATTATAACAGTTCGGTTTATACGTGCGGTTTAAACGGTTTCGGTTCATAAACGGGTCGGTTTAAACGGTTAGCGGGTTACAAATGGTTCGGTTTAAACGTTTTTTTTTTCGGTTTAAACGGTTTCGGTTTATAAACGGTTCGGGTCATTAACGGGTTTATAAACCATTCGGTTCGGTTTCGTTTCGGTTCGGATTTGCGCAGTTTGGTTTGTTATCGGTTTACGGTCCGTAACGGGTTGACATTGAGCGGTTCAATTCGGTTTCGGTTTGATATTGAACGGTTCAGTTCAGTTTTCGGTTTACATTTATCGGTTTATAAACGGATCGGTCCGTGATGGTTCGGTTCGGTAACGGGCGGTTTCACGGTTCGGTTTGAAAAGTCCCACCCCTATAAATGTTAGATCATTTACAATGTTTGTACAAATCCCAACCAGAGGCACCATAAATTTCAAAACCCAAAATTATGACGTTGACATATAGAATTTCTGTTATCAAGGATGGGAAAAGGCAACATGTTATGTTTTAAACCCAATCTTCAGAGTTCGTTTTTGACAAAATATATTCGCCAGAAGTCAGAAACAGATGTCAACTTTTCAGAGAGAAATGACAGTAGAATAACTGGGATACATAGTGTTGACATATAGAATCTCTACATAGTAACGGATAACCTGCAAAAAGAAAGCTCTAGTTGATAAGTATTCTCCTCAAGTATTAGGTTACTAGAGGAGGGGTCAATATGTTGGAGTGATAAGAGAAATGGCTTTAAGTACAAGATTATATGGTATAATATCCTTGAACTATAACTTTACACTCAAACCAGAAGACTGAAAATTAGATTCTAAAGAAGTAAAGAAACCCTGCTAGACCAATTTTCAAGTCATAGCCACCAGTGTACAACTTTAAATTTTCCAACTGTGTATTCCAGTTATCTTGCTACAATAAATGTGCACAGACCATTTTTTGTTTTCATATTTTGAACTTCTTACCCAATTTTTCATTGAGTTTTATGTTAACTTCATTTGCCTCTGTGTCTCCAATGCCCAAACAAAAAAGTACGGCATTGAAAGCTGGAGCTGGATCTCCATCCATCTTATCAACTCTTACTAAGGAAAAAGACATATGAAGCAATTTGTCCCCTCTAATTCCATCCTCAAGAAGAAAAACCTTTTCATCCCAATAGTTCTAAACTTAATCTCTACCTTAATTAGTTAATTGTGACCATATATCTATGCAAAATTAGTATTATAATCTTGCTTGTTCTTATTGATGACATTGTCAATGACCAGAGAATGAATATCAGAAACATCTACTGAAAGATCACAAAGCTTAGATTATTTGCATGTCCCAAGCACCACCATTTTCTTCTTCTTAGGATCCATATGCTTATTTTCAATACTTATTGGACTATTTCCTGTCTTATATTCCGAGTATGCCACCGTACCACCTGTACTGAAATAAGCAAAGCACAGAAATAGATTACTATAAGGCAAAAAAATTTCTACACATATCAACAGATCAGTCCAGCACAGTATCACCTAACATTATAATTCCCCCATGTCCCGTGAAGGGACAAAGGCAAATTATAACACCAAAAAAAAAAAAAAAAAAAGGTGTTAATTTTGTCCCAATATAACAAAGTAGCAATTACATATCGTACTGAATCTAATACTTGCAAATTATGTAACTCTGGTCCTGCACTTCTGCTGCAGAGCGGAGCAAGTAACTGACTTGATAAAGTTAGCAGCAAAGTTGAAGAAATTGTATATTCCAACTTATTCTAAAGATCCTTGTCATGAGATTGATTCTTAACTAGAAAGTGAGAAAGTTTAGGGAGAGCAAAAGGGCACGTTATAAACTGTGGTAAAGAAAGAGAAATGAAAGAAACACATTTAGATTTTAGACAGACATGTACCAAATTGTTCACTTAAATTATTAACAGGTAGATGTGATCTTGTTGTCTGGGTGTTTGAAGGTCCAACCATGATGGGTAGAAATTATCTTCTTTGGATCAATTTAATTTTTTATCAATTTCTTAGGAATGAACATGTGTTTAGTAAGCAGAACATGCTAATCACAATGCAGAATCATTTGTAATCTGCATATAAATATAGCAAAACCTTTTCACTAGCCTTCTATTATACTAAAAACGTGTTCATTCCAAGGGTATGTAATAATGGATCATAAATCATTTTCAAGTCCGTAAAATAAAAGGAAAAAAAATGTAATTTCAAGGTAATGATCAGTAGATATCACACAAGTCAGTGACAGTATTTGAATTTATGCAGTTTATCAGAATTTTGTAATAGACTGGACTAGTAGGAAGGGGTTGTGTAGGAAATGCATAATTAGTTCTAAGAATTAGCATGAAGAGAAGGAAGTCAGTTCGAGAAATTCAATATAAAGAGGAGATTAATGAGAGAAAGCCATGATAAATATCAATATGAATATATCCTTTAGATTTATAGTGCACTTTGGAAGAGAACAGACTCTTGAAAACAATTATTATCTTTTGTTTTCTGTAATTTTCAGCTTCTAATTCAGATGTCCATCTTCTTTTAGTTTTCTGCCTAATTTCTAGTCTGTTACACATTTACAGCTAACTACAGAATTGTGCTATATAATTTCCTTGAAACTATGCGCTTCATATGTCCTGACTCGCTACAAATTGTTCTTCACTTAATTACTTTTGGATTCCCCTGTATTCTACTTTCTCTCTATCAGTCCTTATTGTGCAATCTCTATTCATTTACCAATACTGTCTCAAATTCTGAGCTCCAGGTGGTAACAAACCCATCTCCAGTTTCTTAATTCCATCACACAATTGGCCTATGACAAATGCTATTATTTCACTTACTAATTAAGTGCTATGCATCTCAATAGCTTTTTCCATTTTGCCTACTACAAGCAAATTAAGCTGCAAGAATTTCTGTGCAATGACATAATTATTCAAATTGATGCTTTGAACCAGTGAAAGAAGGCTAGTAAGCTAAGCATTGACGTAAATGTTCAAGAAGGGACTATATCAACCCAGATAATGCGTTAAAGGATTTTATGTCAGATTATAATGAACTCATATGAAAACTAAATCAAGTTCTAGAAAATTTTGTAAAACCCAAGGGATTTCAGTACGTATATAAGACTCTGTAATACTTATGATTCAGCAACCTCTACTATGTGAAGGTAACATACTTGAACCAAGATGCCCTAGGTTTGAACCTGAGAAGTCTCCTTCTAAAAAAAACCTTAATAGAATATACTACCTTCGTTTCCATTTGATCTTAACAATTACTATTTGCACAAAATTTTATTAAAAAAAAAAAAAATGGTGAATGAGTAGGTGGTGTAAGAAAAAAAAATATGGTTAAGGTGAGAGGGGGGGGGGGGGTACAAAATCAATTTGGTTAAGGTGAGAGGGTGGGTGGTGTACAAAAAAAATTGGTTAAGAAAAAAACATTGTGTAAGTGGAAGATATCTCTAGAAAAGTGTTTTTTGCCATCTGATCAAAATAATTTTGGTAAAAAAGTTGTAGTTCAGCAATCTGCACTCAGAAGTAGTGATATGAAACTAAGGTAGCAGTATGCAGGCAGGGTTATTGGTTAAGGCCATTATTAATCATACAAAATATAGCTAGTATGGGCTTGCAACTTGGGAGTGTAGTTGGTGATAACTGATAAGTCTCAATCTCCGATCCCACAGCACGGTCCATATTTGAGCATGTAATAATTAATGGTCCTATCTACATACAACTCTCACTCTAGCCTCAACTTATCTGATCCCTCAGAAGTCAAGATGCCATTGCATATACTACGTATTAGTCAAGTCTTACTGCTCTTTGTCTCTTTTACAGCTGTCTGCCTTGGCCTCAAATTTTTACTGTGTGTTTGTTCTTAGCTTGTTTTAAATGAATTGAAACGTTAAAGCATATATATACAGAGTATAATATAATTGTGTATGCGGTGTTGAAAATTCAGCATAATTATGAACTGAAATGGGTAGCTGCAGAACTAACTCTAATAAAAGTAGGTGAGCGTAAGAAAAAGGTCGATAAAGCAAATAGAGGTAAGAGGGGTAGTGTAGTAAAAAGGGTGAAAATAGAGCAGGCAGAAGGGTGAAAATATATTGAGGTAAGAGGGGTAGTGTAGTAAAAAGGGTTTGTCAAAAATGGAATAAAGTAAAGGTTTCAGAAACGGAGGTACTCCGTTTATATGCAATTATAAGCATAACTATGGTAAAGTTTTACCATAATTACAAAAAAAACCACCCACTCCCCCCACCATAGCCCAGCCACCCTTGCCCCTACCCCTCCACTCCTGGCTCCCGGCCACCATTCCCTGCCGGCGCCCAAACTTTCCCCCGCTGGCACAAATCTAAGTGCCGACACCAAAATGGAGTAAAAAATTTGAAACATTGCAACTTCTAAGCATCAAATGATTTTCTGAAATCATGTTAATTAATCAAGTATAAACAGCACCCTCGATACAAAAATTCATAGAAAATTGCATTTATCAAACATAAATTGCAACACCGACACCAGCATTCGTCGAAATGAAAGTTTTGGCGCTTTAATTCTTCGAAAAATTCAACAAAAATGCAATAATCAAGCAAAATATTAAGCACCACAAAAACAAATTTTCACGAATCCGAGAAGATAAGGTAATTAACAAAGAGTGTTATAAATTTGCAATTGGAAGGACTGTAAGAATTGAGAAAGGTGCAAGCTTTGCATATGGTTTGGCAGTTTGATTTTTGGGAAGATGGGTTGAGAGAAGTGCATTTAGAGAATGGTGGTTTGGGAGGAAGGGAAGGGGAGACGACAGGGATAAGGGGAGCTCCGAAGGCCGACGAGGAAGGGGGCTGGGCAAGCCGCGGTGGGGAAGGTTGGCCAGGTGTCGAAATGGTGGAGGAGGGAGAGCTGGGCTGGTGGGGGAGGGGGGGTGTCAGGGTTGTTGGAGAGAGGAGGTGGGTTTTTTTTAAAAAATTATTATATTGTTAAAAAATAAAATAAAAACTTTTAAAATATTTGAGTTTATTAAGTGAGGGTACTTTAGGAATTTCAGTTTTTTTATTAAAACATAAAATAAAATTAACCATGGTTAAGAATTCATTAAATTGTTCCATTAAGGTCACCATTGGATATTTATAGCTAATTAAAGTTTATCAATGATAATAAGAATTTTTATTATTTACCACTGAGAAAATTAAAAAATACGGTGTTACCAAATAGAATTTCTCTGTATTATTTTACAACAAAATTAACCCTTTCTCCAGGTTACCAGTATTCGGGATTGAAGAAATAAAGAAAGCACAAGTGAAAGTTGAGATTATTGCAGAATAATCAAAAGTTGGGATTATTTAAAGTAAATTTGGCAAAGTTGGGATTATTAAAGTGTATTTTTCCTAATTTTGATTTATTTACGATTTTTTCACCATATACCTATGAGTTTTTTTTTGTTTATTCACCATATACCCCTGAACTTTTTTAAATTTATCATATACCCCCGAGTTTTCACGAAAATACACCATATACCTTTAATGACTAATGATTGTTAATTTCGTTAGTCATTAGGGTTAATTATGACATGAAACCACCATTAATACATTCCCCTACCCCTATAACCACCCACATTCTTTTTTCCCACCCCCAAACCACCCCAAATTTCCTTTTCTCATCCTCAAAATCAATCATACATATGGTGATAGAGATTTGGAGCAGTTTCGGGGGTTGGAGAAAGGAGAGGATTGGTTTCGGGGATGGGGGGAGATAGAGATCAAAGGGGGTTTCGATGCATAATTAATCAAATTCCACTCATCTTATGGTCATTAAGGGTATATGGTGAATTATTGTAACAACTCAGGGGTATATGGTGAATTTGAAACCTATTTATTTCATTTCTAGTCACAATAATCTCTAATAAAAAAAAATTAAAAAAAAAAAATTGATATGGTGGGCCACGATGGAAAGTGACATTAGTATTCTAAGTCTCACCGTTGGAAATTATATATTTCATGAGTTGCTAAATTGAGAAGTGGGTTAGATATAACTATTGGGTGTGAAAAACAACTCATTTTATATTTCAATACTCAAAGTTGAGTCTCTGGGACCAGTGGCGGAGCTACAGTGGGTTCAAATAGGTTCAATGAACCCACAATTTTATTAAAGAGAAATATTTGCGTGAGACCAGACTCACCGTGAATCCAATATATCTGACAATAATATTCTAATATCTGACAATAATATTCTAATATTTGACAATGATATTCTAATATCTGACATTAATAATCTAATATCTGACATTAATAATCTAATATCTGATATTAGTAATTTAATTATTAATAATCTAATATCTAACATTAATAATCTAATATCTGACATTTATAATACAATAGCTAACAATAACAATCTAATATATGACATTCATTTTCACAGCTCTCTTCCTCTTTCCTCCATATCAAATCTGCTAGCTTAGCTTAACTTCACTCCTCCTTCAACAATGGAACATCAATTCTCCCTTAAATGCTATACTTTAAATCTCACTCAGCACTATCATCTTCCTCGTCTTCTACGACTCCACCCTCACAAGTCACAACAACCCAACTCAGCACTATCGCCGACGACGAAATCGACGTCGACGAAAGGATAGAGAGAAAATCAAAAGCGAGCTTCGAATCTCCGGCGAGAATGGCATCGATAAGGCGCTGTGATGCCGTCGTAGATTAGCCGGAAGTCATCGAAAAATCTTTTTTCCGTCGTCTTCGAAATCATCGACATCCGATCCGTTGCGTGGTGGGACTCACCGTGAGTCCGTTCTACACAATTTTTTTTGTTTATTAAAAGTCAAGGTTAAAACTAATATGTTGTGTATAATTTATCACGACATATTAGTGTACCTCACTGGTAATTAGCCTTGTATTGGTGAAATTTGTATGGTACGTACAGGCGTGCATGGTACACTTAGAAGAACATTACCTATAAATAAATAAAAAATAATTAATAAATAAAAGAACATTACATATAAATAAAAGGACATTACCTATAAATAAAAGAACATAACTTACAAATAAAAGGACATTACCTATAAATAAAAGAACATAACTTATAAATAAAAGAACATTATTACATATAAATATATTCTTTGAATTTATATAATAATGGGAATATAAAAAAACGTAGTTATAATAATTTATTATACATTACAAACGAACATAGAGTAAATCATGTTTTCTAAAAAAGAACATTACATATTAATCAAGAACATTACATATAAAAGAACATAACTTATAAATAAAAGAACATTGCATATAAATATATTCTTTGAATTTATATAATAGTGGGGATATAAATAAAAATCGTAGTGATAATAATTTATTATACATTACAAACGAACATATAGTACATCATATTTCCTGAAAAAGAACACTACATATAAAATAAAGAACATTACATATAAATAAAAGAACATCAAATTTTTCCTAATATTCTTTTATTTATATTATAATAAATTATTATACATTACAAACGAACATAGAGTACATCATGTTTTTTGAAAAAAAAACATTATATATAAAATAAAGAACCATACATATAAATAAAAGAACATTAAATTTGTCCCAATGTTCTTTTATTTATATGTGACGTGCTGTAATACCGCATATTTTATACGTATTTTAATTTAAATAAGTATTTCTTAAAGTATTTAAATAATGAAAAGAATTAGTTAGGGTTTTTCATTAATTTAAAAAGAATTATTTCAATTAAAAGTTTATTTTTAATTATTTAATAATCTTGAAAATATTTTATTTCATGATTTAAAAATATTGGGGCATATTATTTTATAAAAGGAAATTAAAGTCAATGAGTTTTTAAAGAAAGTCAAAAATACTAGTTTGACTAGGAAAGGGATCATTAAGGGTAGTAAAGAAAATTTAAGTAGGAGGGTTGAGAGAGACTATAAATATCCATCATATGCGTAGGGTGGAGTGCACCCAAAGGTAAACTCTCTCTCTTTCCTCTTATTTTCTTCTCCCCTTAATTTTTCCCCTTCCCCTTTATTTTAATTTTAATGTTTTTCACACACCACCACCACACACACTTCACGGAGGTCGGCTGCCACAACAACCACCACAGTCGGCCGCCGCCGCCACCACCACAGGGCCGGCAGCAGCAGCCGTCGTGGGAGGTGGCGCCAGGGCGCCACCCTCTCTTCCCCTTATGCGTGCATGTGTTTTAAAAAAAAATAGTCTTTTTGTTCTTAATTAAATCTAGCCTTAATCTAATTATTGTTTTTGGGTTTTGTGATGATTTTATGAGGTTTGATGATAAGTATTTTGAATATAAATTTTCAGATTTGGTTTTTTATTAAAAAGCCCCAAATTGAAAACCTAGATTTCTAAATTAATGATTATTGATGGAATTTGATTGTGGTTGATTAAAACTATTGAAATTAATGTTTGTAAACTAAATTACAGCAAATTTATAAGTTTTAATAATGTTGGAATTTTTATATATAAGCTATAATTAGGTTTCTTGAAAGGATTTTTAAATACCCATTAATTGAGAATAAAAGTAAGGGTTTTAAATAAAATTTCAGATTATTTTAGAGGGTTTATGAGTGATTTAAAGAGTGTGAATATTGCTGAAAATTTGTGTGAAAGAGGTATTAATACTTCTTTGTAATTTTGGTTTGTAGGAGACTTCCAAGTGAGTGATTTTATTTAGTTGTGGCGATTTTAAGATCATATTCAAGGTACGTTCGCGTACTTGGTAATTACTTGAATATGTAGAAGCAGCTAGACTTTGTGTAATTAATTCCGAGTAGTGTCATGGTAGGTGTTGGTTGAAATTTGTTGATTGAATTGATGTTGGTAAATGATTTGTGAAGTATGAATTACTTGTGGTGAATTGGTAATTGGAATTAATTATATTGGCATGTTGGATATGAACCACACTTTTATTATTGGCATGTTAGAAAGCATGTTTAATTAAACTAAATGTTTAATTTGGTTGAGAATATGAAAAAGGAAATTTTATTATGGTTCATATAATTTTTATGATGCTATAAGCATGAGGAAGGAGCTATTTAAGTGTCTTTGTACACGAGGATTAAATAATATTGTGGTGCCTATGTGCACTTAAGGTGTTTCTAACACCGAGGGATAGGATTTGTGGCGCATTATGCGTTTAAGGTGTTATTTAACACCGAGGTAGTTTAACAAGGATTCAACATTAAATTTATGTGGTCACTAACTATTCAAGAATTAAATTGGTATGTTTGATTGCTTGAATGAATTATAGGGTTTGGTTTGTGTTGTGTTTGAGAGGCATCATCAAGTCTAATAATTTTTAAATAACGTAAAGTGAAAGAGATTATGTACCAAAACTCTTGGAACGTATATACCTTGAGTATGAACATACGGGGGGAGTTATGGGGTTTTATATTTAATCATGACTTCTACTGGGAGTACAGGACGTTGTATTTTCCTTTTTATTATGCGTAGGAATTCCGCCACTTACGAGTGGTTTATTTTATACTTTCACGGTTAGCTCTCGTGTTAGTACCCCTTTTATTGGGGCAGGTTAGGGGGAAACCCGTTCGATGCATAATCAAGTTAAATTATTGGACTAGTTAGTGGTCTAGTTAAGTGTTGAATGTTTGTGTGCTTGTAAACAGGTGTAACATGGTAAGTTGTGTGTTGATAAGATGAAAGCATGTTAGTGTGTTTTTATACACTTATGTACTCAGCATTGCTGATTGTGTGTTTGTATGTTTGTTTGACCTTGTCTTTACCTTGGCCCTACGACAACCCATTTCTAATGACGAGTAGTGGGGACAAGTAGAGATGAGCTTTTCAGGTGACGAAGCATTTTCATGATGGACATGAGTGAAGAGCGAATCATGCTTAGTTTCCATAGGAATATGATGTGTTTAAATTGCTTTGAATATTATTTGTTTTATTATGCTCGTGAGACTAACGTAAAGGTTTCGGTATTGTTTGGTTTTAAGGTCCTACATTGGTTCCGAGTTGTAGGTTGACCTTCTTTGACTTTGTTTGACTTTACTTTCTTTTGGTTTGACTTTTTAAGTTGACTTGTTTTAAATGATTTTTAAAAGATAGTTTTCCGATGTGTGTGTCTTTGATATTTGCCTTAGCCGTTTTCATGGTTGGGGTAATGTCTTAGATATTCCTATTTCGTATTTTAAAAGGGCAAAATAGGTATTTTATAGAAAAGGAATTTCTAGGGTGTTACATGTACTTCCGGTGTACCATGCCCATTATACACCCGCTTGTACCAATCAACGATTGTTGTATTGGGCTTTTGAGATCTTGAGAATTTAGAGTTTTTTGTAACAATTTTGAACCCACACTTTGAAATTCCTGGTTATACTTCCTATTTAATTTCATAAAATTGGGGGCGCCCGCAACCCTAATCAAAATATTGATATCCAAATAGCAATGTTAATGCACTTGCAAATATTGCGGAGTGGTTGTTATATACATCCGGGTGTACGATACACCCAAAGATATTTGTTTGCTCATTTGATGATAAAATGAGCAATAATCATCGAAATGAGCAAATAATAACCTTGAGTGCACCGTACACCCGGGTGTATATAATAATTTCTACATATTGCGTGTATACAACCAATGCGAGGCTCGTTTTTCAGGCATTGTGTTGGAAAATTTTCCAAACTAAGCTCCATTTAGAAAATATACTCCATTTTAGACGCTTGGCAAAACTATTTACCAAACTAAGCTTCCAGGGTAAAACGTCATCCAGGGTAGCATTTTACCCTGGGCCAATTTTTTTAAAAAAATTTCAGTCAGAGCAAAAACGCCAGCCTGGTTGGCGTTTTACCTTGACTGAAGTTTTAAAAAAATTTGGCCAGGGTTAAAACGCCAGTCTGGTTGGCGTTTTACTATTGTACCAAAAGCACCAACCTGGTTGGCGTTTTTACATCGGGTATTTCCCGTTCTATTTCTTTCATTGTTCTTCAAAAAAACAAAAACCCCCCCAATTCCCAAACCCTAACCCGCGCACAGTACCTCGCCCAATCCTCCATATTTGCAGCAAATTCATCACTTCCCATTGCTTAGATCTTCATCCTACTCACTAAAAATTGTTCCTCCTTCTTTCTTTAACACTTTTACGCAGTGAATTTACCGTATTTGAGGTATGTATTCAATTTAACTATGTTACTTGTTTTTGATTTTTTTTTAGAATTTATGTTTGTAATTTACAATTTATGTATTATATTGTTGTTAAAGTATACGAAATAAGTATAGCTACATAATACATTATTGTTTAATTATTGAAATTAAGTATATTTATATGTATGTTGTTTAATTTCAAATTAAGTGTATGAAGCATACATTGTTGTTCAAGTATGTAGTGTTTTTTTTGCTAAATATGTATATTTATTGTGTAATTATGTAATTTAAGTATATTTACAAACTACATTGCTGATTAATTAGGTAAATAAGTACATTGTTGAACACTACTTTGTATATACACTTAGCTTGAGGGTTTAATGGAATTATTGTGGTTTTAGTTGTGTTGTGTATTTGTGTCATCTAATATCCGTTCCGATTCTTATGTAGAACATGGCTTCACAATTGATTATATTGTTATGCCAGTGGGGGGGGGGGGGGTGAAATTCTGTGTGTTGGATCGAACGTCGAGTACAGAGGAGGAAAAATGGAACCATTGGCATTGAAACCTTGTATGACTTACAATGATTTGTTGAACAAGATTTATATCGTAACTGGTTCAAACCCAATGAATGTTGAACTGAACATTAAAATGAGGTTTGAGAGTGTCAGTGGGGTTTAATATTACCTGTTTTGAATGATGACCATTTGGAGGTTCTGAGGGGTGTCGTTGCAATGAGGTCTCTTCCCACTGATTTGTATGTGGAAATGGTGCCTATATGTACTCAACAGACTATTCTATTGACAGACAACCTACATATCTTCCCTCATACCATACAAGCTCGTTACAAATTCCCTCATACAACATTCCGTCATCTGAATATGGAATGGGATTGTTCAGTAGAATGTTACACGACGATCAATTTAACACTCCATTCAGTTCACATACTACACCTATACATGAAGGGGTGTCGGTGTCAATGTTGCAGCAACTTGGTCCATCTACATCAAACAATGACATTTCATCACCGATGCAGTTGCATAGTTACTCTCCTATGCAAGAACATGTTCAAGCAACACCATCTCAAACTTTGGTAACTAATCGTCCACCAGTCAAAGCGCATACGAAATGAAATGGATGAGACTAACCGTCCACCAATCAAATGCGGCTGTTGTCGTCACGACGGACACAAATAAGAGAACTTGTCCGTTACGAATGGGCGGTGACCGGTATATGTCTTAGTTTAATAACATGTTCTGTGTGTGTTTTCACTTATGATGTTGATGATTTCTTGTTTCACATTGTGCAATGAATAGAGATCATGGAGGGACACGATCAAGGACCGGGATCAGCTAACCCTTATATCCTGACACTTTAGGACAACCATCAGAGCCGTGACATATGGGAGCAGTCAGTTAGTTTTCATCTACCAAATCTTTAATGTTTTTGGCATTTTTTATGTTAATTTATCTAACTATGTAATTTTTTTTGTTCTACAGGTTGATCCAGCATGGTGCTTGCTTTGCAGGCACCATGTTGGCAGGGTGGTGGAAGACTGGGTTGTCGGCCCGGGTATACTATGTTACATCGATTACGTGGCTTTTGGCGGATTTCATAGGATGGCATTCACACTTATAGATCGAGCGCTAATTACTGCGCTCGTTGAGAGATGGAGACAGGAAACTCACTCCTTCCATCTACCAGTTGGGGAGGCCACCGTCACGCTCCGAGATGTGGCGATACTGACAGGACTCCCAATACGTGGTAGAGTAGTGACAAGGCCCACTATAGAGGACCCTCGTGGCCTTGTTGAGAGGGTGTTAGGGGTGAGGCCTGAGGTCGCCGATATTAGAGGCACAGGGCTGAGACACATATGGTTACGAGAGACATTTGGGGTGTTGCCACCTGATGCTGATGATGGAGTCGTTCAGAGATACGCTCGAGTGTACCTGTTCATGTTGATAGGATCGTTATTTAGTAACAAGAGTGGTAGTCACATACAGTTGATCTACCTACAACTGTTTTAAAACAGTTAGGAGCGGATACGTGACTACAACTGGGGTAGTGCGTGTCTGGCGACCTTGTATCGCCATCTATGCAGAGCATCCCAGCAAGGTAGATGGGAGATCGGTGGTCCCTTGATTGTGCTTCAGGTAGTCCCTTTATTTTTGTACCTTTTTTTTTATAACTATTACGTACTTAATGGTGACTAAACTTAACTTATGTTTTTTTATTACAGTTATGGGCTTGGGAGCACATCCACGTTGCTAGGCCAGCTAGGGCTGCTAACTATCGATAGTAGGGTGGCCATGAGGAGGAAGACGATTGGGAATATGAGGCTCCACCACTCCCTTCACCAAACCAGGCATACGGTTGCAGTTATGTATGACTTACTGTTAAGTTATCCACATACCGCTTTATTTTGCTAATAATTTTTCATGAACACTATTATTATATATAATTAGGTGGTTGGTGCGGAGACTTACTCGTGTGCATGCAGCGAGGAGTCTACCGTATTATAGAGACGCATTCAACAGACTGAGCGAGTCTCAGGTGATCAATTACACTATAAAAACTAATTTAACACCCCGTTCATTGTTTCAATAAGTAAATTATGATGTTACTAACGGCGTGTTAATGCAGATGACGTGGGATCCGTACGTCGCTGACTTAGTCGATGCCATGCTCCCATATCTTCGTGATCATCAGATGGAGTGGCGTGCCATGACAATCCTAATCTGTTTTGAGGTAGTGGAGGCTCACCTTCCCGATAGAGTCATGCGACAGTTCGGCCTTCGTCAGGCCGTCCCCGCCATGTGTGACACGAGTGTCCACTTGCACAAGACAGACTGACGAGGAAAGGGGGACGTGAGCTGGGCAGTTTAGCATGCCCCTTTCATTGACATGTGGGATCAGCGGTTGCAGCACGTCATGGATGGTGCGCCTTTCCAAGGCCGGATGGAGTATCACGATCCATACATGGTATGGTACAGGAGCATTACCCGACGCTTAATCAACCCTAACTACACCCCACCCTCAACTCATTATCAGCCAACTTTTGGAGACATTAGTGGATATGCGAGTTTTAAATGAATTTTTTTTATACCAATTTATAATTTCTGATATTATTAAATTGACTGATTGTTGACTTATGCAGGAGTTTGATATGCTTGCTATACATGATGCACTAGGAGTCTTGAGCATATCATATCCCACCATACCGCAGATAGATGAAATTCAAGAGATGATTATGACTAGCTTACAAAGACATGGTCATGGTCATCTTATTTAGAGGCGGGACCAATCACAGTAACAGTACGGTGGAGGCTCCCAACAACATTCACACCGTGAGGTAGCCCAGAGTAGTAGGGGACAGACTCACACACCCCCTACATCGTCCTCGCAGTTTGATGAAATCCCGGAGGATTTCACCGTACCCATATCTGCGCCATACTTATCACAAAAGGGACCGTCATCCAGCCAACAGACTCCTCCCCCAGATCCTTTCAGAACTGTAACTCAGTACGTTCGTCGTTGGAGACCGCGAGTTGATAGAGAGCAATTACGTCGAATAGATGAATAAGGATCTTAGAATTGCTTTTGTTAGTTTGTTGTAATCGGATTCTCTAGTACGTTGTATACAAACAAATATTATTAATATAATTGGCTTTTTTTAACTGATTTTTTTTTCATTTATCAACTTTACTATACGCATTCATGATTTTTATGGAACTGGTGGATGAAGGTTGTTAAGTTGTTGGTTGTAGGTGAACGAAGTGGTGGTTTGTGGTGGTTGGTAGCGGTGGAAGTGGTGGTTGGCTGTAGTTGCACTAGTGGTGGGAGTGGCAGCAGGCTGGCAAGAAGCCTGTAGGTTTTAGGAGCAGGCTGTTGCCTGTGGTATCTTGCAGGTTGGCGTTTTATGTTGAAGGAAAAACGGCGTTTTATGTTGAAGGAAAAACGCCACCTAGGGTAGCGTTTTATCCTTGGCAGAATTTTTTTCCAAACATTTCAGTTAGCGGGTAAAACGCTACACTAAATGACGTTTTTCCTTCAAGCTTAGTTATTATATAGTTTTACCACGCGTCTAACATGGAGTAAATTTTCTAAATGGAGCTTAGTTTGGAAAATTTTCCCATTGTGTTGGGGGTTAGGATTCTAGAACAAGTGAGTTTAGGGTCGACTCTTTTTTTACGAAGTTCCTGTATTTATAAGTTATTATATCCCTATTCCCAAGCAACTTCGTCTTCTTCGTTACAGTTCTCTTTCTCATGCAACTCACTCACAAACCTTACTTCTCTTAACAATGGCGGATCCTAAACCTACCCTTCGCTCCTCGAAACACTTCCGAATTATGGAAAATTTTAAGAATTCTGTTTTCAATGTCGCTAATTCTTAATCAATTAAACCCTTTTCTCCTTCTCAAATTGCCTTCATTGAACATCAACTCCTTTTAGCTTTTCCTGCTTTTCAAACTCCTACTCATCCTACTTATACTGCGGTATGTTCTACCATTTTTTATCCTTAATTAATTCTTTCTTGATTTTTTTAATGTTATATTTTGTGATCATTAATTAGGTTTGCATAATTACCTTTCTGTTAAATTTTGTGTGTTTTTTTTTGATATTCTTAAAAATAATTTTTGACGATTTTCTGCATTTTTTTGGGCTTAATTTTGATGTTCTGCATATTTTTTGGGTATTCCTTATTGTTATTTTGTTGAGTTTTTTAAATTTAATTTTTAGTGATCATTGATGGAGTTTACATTGTTGAAATTTCTGTTTATTTTGTGGGTTTTTTTTTTTTAAATTTTTAGTGATTATTAATTGGGTTTGCATAATTACCTTCCTGTTAAATTTTGTGGCTTTTTTTTTTTTTTTAAAAATTATTTTGCCGATTTTCTGCATTTTTTTTGGGCTTAATTTTGTTGAATTTATGCAATGTTCTGCATATTTTTTGGGTATTTCTTATGGTTATTTTGTTGATTTTTTTTTTTTTTTTAGTGATCATTGATGGAATTTGCATAGCAGAAATTTCTGTTTATTTTGTGTTTTTATTTTTTTATTTTTTATCCACTTTATTGATATTTATTTTTATTTTTTTATTTTTTTATTTTATTTCTTTGTAGATGATAGAAACTGCGGTGAAGGAGTTGGATGAAGAATATGGGTCGAATGAGGAGTCAATTTCGAAGTATATAAAGGAAAATTATGATGGTTTACCATGGGCACACAGTGTGTATTTAAGCCATCATTTGAGTAGAATATGTGAAAATGGTGAGATTGTATGCACTTCTGATAATCGGTATACCACACCAGCGTTAATCGAGGAGCGTAATTCGAGGGGTGAACAGCTGAAGCAAAGGTTGGGGAGGAGGAGGATTAAAGAGTGTGCAGTTGAGGAGGGGAATTTAGGTGGACAAAAAGTGGTTGAAGTGAGTGGAGATGTGGTAGGATTTCAAGAGGAAGACATTATGGTGTTAGGGAGGAGCAGGGTGAAGCGGAGAAGGCAGAGTTGTGTGGTTTTTGAAGAAGGTGATGAAGCTGGGGGTGGTGGAATTGTTGGAGAAGAGCACAATATTTCTAGTTGTAGCCAAAACTTGGAGGTTGATAAGTGTAATGATGCGGGAGGGCTAGAAGATGAAGATGATATAGCCTGGAGGACCAGGGTGAGCAGAAGGCTGAGTTCTGTGGTTGTTGAAGAAGATGATGAAGTTTGGGGAGCTGCGGTTGTTGGTGGAGGGCAGGATAGTATTAACAGTAGCAATAACTTGGTGGTTGGGAGGCATAATGAAGAGATGGTGCTAAAAGATGTAATTGATTTGACTGGGGAAGCTAGTGAGACGTCTGAGGAATGGGGTGGTATTGAAACAGTTGGTGAGGATCATGATCTTGTGAATGTGCCTGTGGAGCAGTTAGTTGTTGGGGACTTGAAAAGTGAATTACTGCCTACAGAATGCCAATTTGAAGTGAAATGTCAAGCCCTTCCTTTAGACGATGATGAGTGTGAAAGAAACACTGAAACAAAATTATTGGTTCCATCATCTGTGGGAGTATTGCAGGCGAAACATGAAAGTGAAGTTACAACTGAAAAGATGTCCATGGATGAGGATAAGAGTGCTGCTGAATTGGTGCTTGAACCCGTTGAGTGTGTTGAGAAGTCATCCATAAAAGATTTGGTCTTAAAGGAAAGTGAGTTTTTGATTAGGGTTGATGTTGATGAGGTGGCTGTTAAAAAAATCGGCCTTAAAGGAGAGTGAGCTAATGATTGTTCCTTTTGAGTGCAATACTCCACTAGCTGCTGTTAGTGCTGGAATAAATCCAACCTCAGTGAGAATTGATCCCGTGATTGTATGTGGTTTGCCAGTTGAGCAAGAGCAACCACAATGGAAACGATCGGTGTATCACACAAAAAAGAGGTTGAAAGCTTGCCAAAAAAAGATGAAAGTCTCTTCAAAATCTGTGCCATCTTTGCCAGCTTTAACTGTGGATCGTAATTTGCTTGATCGCAGCCAGCTACAAGAGCTTTCTTCTCAGAGAGGTTTTGAGACCAAGGTAACAGTTTTAAAATGTGTAGGAGCTAGGAGCAGCTAGGAACAGCCTTGGAATGAAGAAAGGGCTACCAAGGTAAAGGCTGATTCGCTGACTTTGCAACCTCAGGTAAAGAAATGAGGAAGGCCTCGGAAACAAAAAGAGGAAACCGAGGGAAGTGCAGTAGTTATAATGAATGCGCATCTTCAGCAAGAAGGATTGTCTGAGCTGGAAATTGATCAGAATCCCCAACTACAAACAATGCAGCCTAATAATGATGGTCCAGAAAGGCCACTGAAGCAAGTAGAAGCAAGCAAGGAGGTGATCTAGGCTCTTCAAACTTGCATTTCCAGCCGCAAGATGAGTCATCTGAATTTGCTCTTATTTCCAATTCTCTGCATAAAGTCATACTGCTAGAAACGGATGGCCAGAAACAGCCGTGGATACAAACAGATGGAGTCAAAGAAGATGCAGTAATATCTTCAAATTTGCATTTGCATCTCCAAGAAGGGTCATATGAACCTTCAGCTGGTCATTATTCTCAGCAACATACCAAAGAGATGAAAGAAGAAAACCTAGAGAGGCCATGGAAACAACTAGAAGCAGCCAACGAAGATGCAGTGGCTTCTTTAAATTTGCATGCTCATCAACAAGAAGGGTCATCTGAACCAGAAAGTGGTCAAAATTCTCAGCAACAATTCAAACAGCTTGAAAAAGATTGCCAAGGAAGGTCACCGAAACAGATAGAAGCTGCCATGAAAGATACTGCAGCTTCATTGATATTGCATCTTCAGAAACTAGCCGGGTTTTCTGAACCAGCAACTCTCACCATATCACAGCAACACATCAGTGAGAAATTGCAAAGTGAAGTTCACAGGACATCTGAAACTGGACAAACAACACCACCCTCAGATGATGAAACTTGTCAACAGCTGAAGAAGCACAAATTGCACATTGGAGTTCAGCGTCCTAAAACAAGAGCAATGACTGCCTCCTCGACAATCAGCCTGATCAGCAGCAAAAAGAGTTGCTCTGTCATGAACAAGAAGGAAGTCAAGGAGAATTTGAAGGAGGTCAGGTCCTAAGATAAGAGCAATGACAACCTCTTCCAACAATCAGCCTGATCAGCAGCAAATTGTGCAGCACCATCATGAGCATGAGAGAAGTTGTGGAAAATTTGAAGGAGTTCAGGGTCCTAAAACAAGAGCAATGACAACCTCAGACAATCAATCTGATCAGCAGCAAAATGAGTGGCACTGTCACAAACATGAGGGGAATCTAGGGAAATTTGAAGTTCAGCGTCCTAAAACGAGAGCAATGACAACCTCCTCTGACAACCAGCCTGATCAGCAGCTAAATGAGCGCAATTGTCAAAAGGCAGCAAAGATTGCTGTAGTTCCGTTGGCCTCGATAGACCAGCTGTGCTTGAGAATAAAGCGTCAATCTCTGGATAGCACTTGAACTAGTCTCGTCCACTATGCAGCCAGGTAAAATGCCATAATTTACACCTTTTATTGCAAAATGTTGAACCTTGTGATTGATAAAACTAACCCATGCCTGATTACTAGGCTCGGAATACTTTATGTGAAACTCAAACTCTACCCGAAATCACTTGATCTGAATTTGACTTGACTTGACAAAAAATATAATGATTATCTATACTATATATTAAAAGGCGTTCCTCTCCTCAGTTAGTCTTTCATTTCACGTGCTTAAAAATATGGATTGTACAAGATTTGAACCCACAACCTTAAGTTTAAAAACTAAAGTGTTAGCCACTTAAGCTATCACCATATACATGTCTTCTACCAAAATTAAATATAAATAAGGATTTCAATTATGGAATAATGCAGTAACTTGGAGCATCGCCCGGGCCTAAAAACTAGTTTTATCATTAAATCATATTGGCAATCAGGCAATGGAGCCGAATATGACCTAACCTGTAAAGTCAACCCAAAGATGATCTGACCCAAACCTGAATCAACCCAAAAGTGATCTGACCCAAACCTGAAATCAACCCAACGGTGGTCCGACCTGAACCTAATATCGACCAAAAATGATTTGACCCGAACTTGATTGCAAGTGGTTGAATTAATATCTAATTTTTGCTGAAGGACAAATCTTTCTATACTGCATTAGTAATTCTTCATGGCTGACTGCTGAATTACCTGACTAGTATGATCTTTTTTATTAAGTAAAAGACTAGTTTGTGCCTGTATAAGAAATAGTCTTAAATTTTATTGTCTAATCTAACTTTATAATTTTAAATGCATTATATAGATAATTTTGGCATAAAATTAAAAAACTTCAACTATTATAAAGAAAAAAAACTTTCAAAATTTAATTTTTTGGCTCCTTTTAGTCTTTTGTCATATTGGAATCTCTTGATTGAATTTCCTTTATTTATTTTTTCTTTTCATTTTTGTCTAGTTTTCTCTCTTGATCGTGGCTACCTTTTTTTCCATTGCACGACTGTTAATTTGTCTTGGTTTCCTTTTTCTCATGGTAGAAAATTGATTTATAATTTTTAATTATGAACATCTTGTTTGCCTAATTCAAGGTGAAAACGATTGAAATTTCCTCTTTTTCCCTTTTTTTTTGCTCATTTCTTAGTCTTCTCTCATGCTAAAATATAATTGAAATTTACTTTTTTTTTCCCTTGTCCTTTTGGTTTAATTTTCTCTCATAATCTTGTTGTCTTTATTCCCCTACATGATTATTGATTTGATCTTAGTGTAATTTTTTTTTTCCTTGAACTATTTATTTGAATTACTACCTCTGTTAATTTTTAGTTGCAACAAAGCAGTATTATTTGTGAGTCATGTAATTTCTTGTTTGAAACTAAAAATTAACGGAGGTAGTACTTTTTTTTTTGTTCATTTTTCTATCTTGATCTCCGTTTCCTTTTTTGTTCCCCCTTTTTTATTGATTGGTGCGTGATGAGTGATTGCCTTAGCCTTTGCTTAATCATCATTCACCCACACTTTGAAATAATAATATAGATTTGCATTAATTCCTAGTTTTACTATCCTTTTTGATTTTTCTGGAAAAACTCTCATTAGATTAATTGGTTCAACTTTAGTCTTATGTAATATGCATTTGGAGCTAGACACTTTAAAAATTGATCTCAGTACAAACTGAATAAAAGGAATTACAAAATGAGTAGTTCAATTTTATTTGGACACCCCTACCCTTAATTTAAAGGGTGTGGTCATGGTCGAATCCAGATAAAGATCATAACACTTTCTTCTTTTTTTGTTAATTATTTTCTTGTAAGGTTTTAAGCTGTGAGAAAACATTTTCATCTTTATGTAATTGTGAGAGAGGCCGTGGATTTTCCTTTTCAAGGATTATCATGTAAATAGACATCTTACTATCTTAGCAATTAACTTTTTAGAATGTTGCTATATATATATATATATATATATATATATATATATATATATATATATATATATATATATATTTTTTTTTTTTTTTTTGAAAGGAAAGATATTTTAGAATGCTGCTATTAGCTCAACTACGGTGGCGTAAATGTGTAGTTGCGTAGATCTTTTAGAAAAATTAGAATTGCCTCAAATGGATGCCGTAACATTAGTTATAAATTAAAGCTTAATATCCCTCAAGTTAAAGAAATATATCGAGCCCAAACCTCAACTTAGGGATCAAACATAATTATATGTGTTTCTATGTCTATTATGGTTAATCCTGCTTAGGATGATTTTTTTTCATGCTTTACGCATCAAGACTGTTTGGAGATACAATAATAATCTCTTAACTAGATGTGTTGCTGACAGTCCATCATTAACTGATTTAAAATCATCTAAATTCTGAAGTTGCTTTTTCACGCTTCTTGCCTGATGAAAGTGCCTGATTTTTTAGCCGAGGAAGGAATTCTGATGTGGTTTTTCAAAAGTCAATTGTCACCTATCCTAGTACTACAAATTTCTGTATCTGCATATCAATAGTCATTAAAGATAATCTAGTCATATACACCCAGGCTACCCAGCCTCTCAGAACATGAGTTAGTAATTGCCCTTTAATAACTATCATTCCTACTTTCTTTCCATCACTTTTATAGGGCAACTCAGGAAGTTCTTCTATGAACTGTTATTATTTCAGGATATGTGACAACTTTTTGTGGACATCCAAGATGGTGTGTTTGATTGTTATTTCTGGATGGTCTAGTGCTCTTCTAACTCATTTGGAAGCTTTTTAGATATAATCTGTAACATATATGTGATGGTTTGAAATTTGTTTTACTATACTATGTTTTCTTATGAAAACTAGCAGTCTCATGTATATGCCTAGCTCATGGAAACAAACTCAGCCGTTAAAAGGGGTGAGATTGCTTAAATCTGCCTGTCAAATATAGGCATCTAACAGTGCTTTGAAAAGGTCTGAGGGATAATATAGTATAGCATAGTTGAATACTAAACACCAGGCATGCTTGATACGGTCTTTAAGTTTGTATATAATACCTATGACACGTTTGATGTTCACTGTTAGTGGGCAAAATGTTATCATGAATGTAACTTAACTGGTTGACACCATAGATGTGTATAGATGTTTCAAAGTTCTCTGCATGCATAATTAATCTTCTATTGTCTATTGTATCTTGCAGGATGACAAAAGAGCAAAGTGTGGAAATCAAGATAATGGTGGATTCAGCTGTAATATATTCTAAAATATTTAGTGCAGGCCGGACTATCCTCTGGGTCTTGTCTGTCTTGTTGTGGTGTATGTAGGCTTTCTAAGCCACTTAGTATTTAGTAGATAATTCATTGTCTGTTAGACTGTTGTTACGTTAGCAACTTCTAACCTTGTACGATTACATGTACAGTATGCCTAATTTTCTTTAGGATAGATCAGGAGTGACCCTTGGGCTTGTTTGCCAGAAATCTTCCACTGGTGTTTGGTTAAGTTGAATGTTTGGTCCTTCGTTGTGTTTACAAGTTTTGTATGGGGATGAAGGTTGCGTGCTTTGCCTTTGTCTACGTTTGAGAAACCAAATTACTTGCACATGATATGGTAGAGCCTCAAACCTGCCAAGAATTTTCTATTCAGCAACTTATGACTCAGTTTCCAAAATAACCCCTACAACCTACTGGCATAGAGCCTTATTGTCTTTCCTCATTTCCCTATTGTTAATTTATTGTCCTACCTTACCCAAGTTGAGCGTTCTAATTCTAGAGGCACTTGTTACAGTTTGAAGACATCTTTGTTTTTCTAATGTAATGTCGTGCTACCAAATTTACCAATCAAAATCATTATAATTACAATATACATAACCTTAGTGTTTATAGGCTGATGCATAATTTCCATATCAACATTTGCTCAAGTAATAATAGAACAGATTTAAGTTAACTAATAACAGTACTTATCGGAAGGATAATGCAAATGCAAAATAGCAACATGCACTTTGTATTTAAGCAAAATAGCAAAAAGCAAATATACTAAGAGTTTGTGATACCCTGCACATGTAATAATTCTGCATTTCAGAATTAGTAGTTTTGAGACATAATTGTACAATATAACATCATAGTAAAATACTTCCAGGCAGGATTTCCTTGAGGGCATGTTATGCTTGGTGCGGAGCCAAGGTTCATTATTAGCTCATGGTATTTGTAATAGAAGTTTTCCAGTGAAGTTTTCCTCGAGGACTCTCATAGTAAACCTTTTATCCACTTCCATCGAGCTGCCCATGTGAAAGAAGATGAGCCACGTATTGCTGTCATCACAGAAGATTAGACAGTTAACACCAAGAAATTTTCTTTATAGTAACATACGGAGTACTAAAACAAGAAGAGCGTTCAATGAACTTCATAGAGTTTTTAGCAATCATACAGCTCTACCACAAGATATGTCATACCCACAAAACATTACAAATAACCATAAATGCTAGTGTATTAGAGTATATAAGCAAACTTACAGCATGGTAAGCATATGGTGATTTCCCCTGTCGCTCAAAATGTTTAGCCATAATGCAAAACTCTATTGGCCCCCAATCCTCCACCTCAAAGCAATTGCCAAGCGCGGCTTTATATAACTACAAAACAAATTTCACAAGTACTAGATAATGAAGCCTTAAAAATACACAAGTTCTCAGATGGAGAGGGACTCGACGATTATCAGTTCTAACCTTTGCAGTGTCTGTTAGCATTTCTGTCCCTGCAGGATAAGATGCGTAGAATTGATCACCTCTGGAATACCCAGCTCTCGTGCTTCAACACCAAGAACAGAGAAAGCACTATTATTCCTCATCAAATCATCAAAAGCTTATCCCACAATATAAAATTAACCAATATATAAAATTTACGTGTTGTTGGTATAAGCATAACTCAATACTGCCGCAAAACAATAAAATCCACCATAGGAGACCAGCCGTCGAAATTTCTGAATCTTCAATATTTCATAGCAAGGATCATACATTCTCATCATATGTCCACTACTCCGCCCGACTGCAAATGCACGAAAAGAAAAAAGAAAGCAGCATATGTTAGCATCATTAAGTACAGTAACCAAGCCTTATTGAAACTGTGAATATGTGATACAACATAAACATGCAAATAAACTACTAGAGCATAAGATTACAATAATATATATTTATATCTCAAGAACCCTTCAAAATTGGCAAAGCAAGAAATAAATCATAATTAGTGATTGATCAGAGCTGGGACTAGGGCCAAACAGTGACGGATCCAGGAATTCCCGTATGGTAGAGTCACAATTAGTTATCAACCACCTGTCATGAATAGGAGTGTTCAGATCCGGGTACCCGGTTTTTCGGATATCCGAAAATACGAGTACCCGCATTGTCGGGTAGTTGAAAAGCCGGCCCATAACCCGACCCGAAAAACTCGGGCACCCGAATTTCAAGGGTCGGGTCATAGGGTACCCAGATCTTTAGGTTTTTTTTTTTTTTTTTTTTTTTTTTTTATACTGCCGTCATGATTCTTATGAAACAAACACAAGGCCTAATATAATTCAATGGAAACAACAATAACACAATAAGAATAAGTAATATGTACTAGAAGTTACTAAACTTTGGCAAATGTATCACATAGGGTACTGAACTTTCATTTGTATCAAATAGAGTACTCTGACCTTGACTGGAGGTAACCTTTCCGTTGATAACCTGTTTTAGCCGGTTTATTCGAACTTTTGGAAAAAAAAAATAAAAAATTCAATTGTCAGCAAAATACCTCGGGTAAACGAAATTTCCCATATACTCAACAAAATTGGGGAAAAAACCCAAATCTCCCAAATATTAGAACAAATAACAGAATTTCATTTCTGAAATTAACCTCGAACAAATCAAACCACCTCCCAATCCCAGAAAAAAATCAATCAAAAAAACCAAAAACAACACCTTCAATTAACCTAGTGGGGAAAATCGGAAAAGCTTGTGACGATAGAGAAGCAGCAGCGGCACAACGACGGTGGACGGCGGTGATGGCGTGACGATTGGACAATGGTTGTGAATTGTGATGGCGCAAGAATCCTTAGCAGTGATTTTATAAAATTAGGTTTGAATTGAAAGAAAATTTGCAATATAACCACCGAAAACCCATTGTATCAATTCCCAACTTGAATCAAAATCCACCAGGGTACCAGCCAAAACCTTTGAGGATGATAAGCCATTAATAATAAAATTAGACTAATGGGTAAGAGAAATTTGAGTGATACACTTTCTCCGATATTTTAATATTGCAGTGTTTTAAAAAAGTTTCACAAATATTGCATCACTTTTATTTTAGGACAAAAAAAAAATCTATTCACAATGCAAATACTCAAAATAACCTTACTTTTTCACACTTACTTTTTATTTTATCTTTATATTATATGGACAATTTTGTATTTTTACGTTTCTCTCTCTTACTTTTTCCCACTACCAAATTTTACCTCCAAAACCCCTATGATGCATTAATAAAAGAACGGAGGAAGTATAAAATTTCGAATAAGTATTGGCGCATAGGCCTATATAGGCATTTTTGTAAATAATGGAAATTTGAAAAAAATCGGTGGTAGAAAATATGATGACAAAAAGTATCACTACATGCATAATAGTACGTAATAGTACACAAAAATACACCACTGTAACATTAAAAGAGAGAAAATGTACCACCGAATCTCCGATGGCCCTCCTATATGCATGCAAAATACATAGGCCCTATGCGCCTATATGCACTATTTCAGTAATAATTTGGCAATAGAGGACTTTGGTTTCAACGATAGTGAGAGAGAGAAAGAAATGAGGTTTTTTTTTTTTTTTTCAGTGGACTGGTTTCGTTATTAGGTTATCTTTTACTTTAATTTTTTAATTTTCTTTTTATTTTTTATTTTTTTGGGTGTGAAGAAAAAAGGGTGGAAAGTGGGAAGAGAGTAATGTGAGTTATATATGTAGGAGAGAGAAAGTTGCAATAGCCATTTTTGGAACAAATTGAAAGTTTCCATTAATTGTGTCAGAATTTAATTTATTTTTTATTTATTTATTTATTTTTAACCGGTTTCTGTAGGTTGAAACTTTTGTAATCTACCAAGAGTATCTTGCCTGATACGAATGAAAGTTCAGTACCTTCCCTGATACAAATGACAAAGTTTAGTATTTTGTAGTGTACATTACTCCAACAAGAATTAACAGTACCATTATAAGTAAATGCAAAGTAATTTTGTCAAACATCTAAAATACAAATATTACAACAAAAATATATAGTTTTGAAAGTGAATTTGTCAGCAAACAAATAAAATTGAAACATACAACAAGAAGGATCAAATAAATTACAATCAATTTGTTAATGGAGTACAAAGTTATTAACCTGCAACTAATACGAAAAATCTAAATAGAGGAGTTCATCATCGTCGTCGAATTCATCAACAACTTCATCATTGTCGAATTCATTTCGTTTGTTGCAGATGGAGAGCTCAAAGGAAAGTGAATTGGGGAATTGAAAATGGGGAAAAACACAAATTGCGATTTGAGAAATTGAAATCTTACTTGGGGGGAATTAGATGAGAGAGGAAGAGTGAGAAAGTGGTGATAATTCAGAGAAGAGGAAAGGAGGAGAGATTAGTCAGAGAAGAGTGAATGAGGAAAGAGAAAGTGGAGAGGGGAGGGAGTGAAGTGAGGACGGCTGCTACAAGAAAAGAAAGAAAAGAGGAGAGAGAGAAAACCCTAAGCGTTTTTTTAAAAAAACACGGGTATTAACGGGTACTCGTTAACCCAACTAACCGGCCCATGAATTGGGAATTCTAGGGGGTCGGGTACCCGACCCGTGAAATTGAAAAAAATTACCAAACTACCCGTCGGGTATTCTTCGGGTAGTTGGGTTGGGTCAAGTGACAGGCTAAAGTCGTATCTCCTAATCAAAAGAATTACAAAAGTCTTCTAACTAAAGTAAATAGGGAAGTAGGGTCGAATCCACAAGGAAACAAGTCTTTCGATTCCTAAATAATTAATATAATCTAAACTATTAAGTAACAAATTATTTTTGTGAGAATTAAACTAAGGAAAATAAATAAACTAAAGCAAATTGAATAAGGGAGGAAATCAATAAATCAAAGCTTAGGGTATAGGTTCACCAATAAATAATATTACAGGGTAAAACACAACAATCAATCATCAATGCATCAATTAATCAGGTCATAAAGGGCTTTCGCTACGTATTACAATCACAGAATTAATCTACCGGTATTAAATTGCATCTCTCAAATCTTGACTTAACCATTTATAAATTAATCTGCCTGTTGAAACTAAGCTTAAACATCAATTCTCATCTCTCGAATCTCGAATCAATATTACAAAACTTATACAATTAAACTTGGCCAAATTTAAATGCATAGCATTAAATCAATCAATAGGAAATCAATCAAATATTGACAATTAACAATAATAAACTACCCCTTCATATTATTTATGGATCCCCACAACCCTAGAAATAAAATTACTCACACACATTTAAATCTAGACTAAGCAAAGCAAATAAACAAGTCATAATTAATCAAAGCAATTAAATTACTGTAAATAAAAGGGAAAGGAATCATTACCAAAACAAATGGAAATAATGAATTGCATAAACTCAAAGTGCAGACAGAGAAAACAAGAGTATTAACTAAAAGCTTAAAAACTAAAATCTGGAAATTAACTAATGAAAATATGTCCTCCGTCACTTGCTAAACAAAACATATTTATATTTAAGCTCCAAAAATCCTGATTAAAAACGAATTAAAATTGTCGAAATTCTTCTTAGAAGTACGCGCCCGGTTGGGCGGAGCTTCGCCCGGCCAGGTTCGCCTTTTTGCTGGTGGCTTCTTCGGGGGCGCAAGACAGGGTGAAGGACACTTCTTTCTATATGTCTCGCCCGGCCGGGCGCGCCTCAGGGCGAGGGCTACCCGGAGGCGAGCTTCTAGGCAACTTGGACATCTTAATTGGGCTCTTAACTAGCCTAATCCGAATTTCCTTTTTGGTCTCTAAGAATCAGTCCAATGCCTCGAACTCTTCTTCTTCACCGAGCCCTTAATCACCGGTTTGATTGCTCCAACGCGGTCTTGGGCTACGGAATATGGTCATAATTATGCGATCCTACTCCAATGCTCGTAGTGGCTTAAATAAATCCTAGAAAAATGCTTCAAATCTGCAATTTCCCTTAAAACAATACCAAAACTACGGAAACACTCGAAAACGCATATTAGTATAAAAGTGACTCCAAAGAGCCAATAATACTCCTAAATATGACTAAGGGGCGGGGGTAAATCTCTATACAAAATGAACATATCAAACTCCCCCAAGCCAAACATTTGCTTGTCCCAAAGCAAAGAGCTCACCAATAAACAAATAAAACATACTTCACCCCAAAAATCAATTAAAACCAAGCATAACCAATTCAAGGCAATCCAACAAATATGCATCAAAGTCAACCAATCAAATCCATCCAACCACTCATCCTCCCTAACAATTGTCATGTAGAGCAAACCACAAGTGTATATGGAATTCAAGACTAGTGCTCACGAACTCTTCACTCTTTTATGTGGCGGATATAAAATGTATATGATCGTTCTTCATCCAACCCCTTTAATGTGAACAATGCCCTCCCAAACTCACAACACTCGTTTTTTTAAGAAAACAAGCACTCAACCTAGTAGTCGACTCGAAATATATCAAATCATTCTTTGCATTGATAAACAACTACTTTCACATCCATACAACACTATGCACAAAGGTCGGAAAGTCTTTAAAACTTGTAATGTAAAGCTTAGGTAAAGGGTAGGAAATATTTGGGAAAATGTGAGAGTAAAGCAATGCTTTAGGGAGCCAATCCTAATAAACCGCGGTAAAAAATAAATAATGACCAAATCATTTCCAACACAACTCAACTCTACAAAATTTCACCAAACAACCAATTCAATATTAACAATAATTCCAACACTTATAACTTCACTCATATATACAAAATATAACATTATAGAACTTGAGTACACAAACAAACTTTGAATTCTTTTTTTTTTTCTTTTTCTTTTGATTTTTTTCTTTCTTTTGAGTAACCCTCACTTAAAACATTTGAACATTGAAACAATTTATCCTCTTTTGCTCTTTTTTTTTTCCTTTTATCTCACATTGAAATTTTTTCAACTTTGAACAACTATTAACTTTTTTCCAATCCACAAAATAAGAACAAACAAATAACTTCTCAAATCCACCCAAATTGTGGAAATTATGTGCACACTACAATTCCCTCACCTCACTCACTATTAGCTCCCCCAACCCAAGCTTGGGACTAGTAATCAATGGGGCTTAAATAGGCTTGTAATGTGGCTAAATAAACAATAAAAGGGCACAAGCAACAACATGGGTAGCAAGAAGGGAACAAATGTATCTAATGTCTTCTGAAGGCCACCTAAAAGAACAAATGCCTTCGTCCTCCTCATTGTGCATAATAATGAGTCATATAAACATTACCCATAGTTAAAAACCAATACTCAACTTCATTGATATACCAGGAGTTCCTCACCAAATCAACTAGTCAAACACTATATTCACAAGAAGTTGGGCAATATTGACTCATGTTAAAGTTTCAAGGCAATCAAACATCAAATCATAACCGAATAATCTACAATGTCCATCATCAACAACCAAGAATCAAAATAATTTCATAAAATTTTAATCAAAGGGGCACAGGGAAGCATGATTTATTATTCATTGGAACGTATTTTTGTATTTTTTTATATTTTTTTTGAAAGCAATAAAAACTAACATAAAAAGCAATAAAATCTATACTAATAAAGCAATAAATCTAAACTAAGAACACCAAAGAAAATAAAAAGAGAAGGGAAAGAAAAAGTACCTAAATATGTATAAGAAATCCCCCCCAAGCTAAATCAGACAATGCCCTCATTGGCTTAAAGGGAAGCTAGTAATCCAAGCGACTACCCCTCGTCATCAAACTCGTAGCCACCACCATCCCAAGCATCACAATTCATCACTTTGGTACAATTCTGGACAAAAAAGAAACAAAGTGTTAGTAGGAAAAGAGGCAAAAACAAGTCAGGTTCCCTATTTCGCTCACAAATTTTTTTATACAAATGATAATGCAGTAATTCTAATTGCATTGGAAAGTAGACTTGAAGAGCTTTCCAAAGATAGGTCACACGCAAAATTTCGTTTAGAAACACAAAAGATATGGCGTCTTGAAGTTGGCTAGTGTTGTTTGTCGCGCTCTTGCGCCCGATCGGGTGTCATCTCGCCCGGTTGGGCGAATTTGACTCCTTTTTTGATCTTTGTTCCCGCGCCCGGTCGGGCGGATGTTCGCCCGGTCGGGCGATTTGTAGGCCAAATTCCTTCTTTCTATTGCGCCTGGTCGGGCGAATTTTGGTCGCATACAGACTTCCTCTCGCGCTCGGTCGGGCGGGTGCTCGCCCAGTAGGGCGCGCCTCCAAGGTACAAACAGGTGGTTTCTTTCTACCTACTGCTCGAGATTTCTTTTTGGCCTGGAATTTCTTCGTATTTCTGTTTGGTTGAGCAAATGTGGGACTTTCACTACGGACTCGATTTTCGCAACTTGCTCATTTTTCTCCACTTGTTCATCTTCAAACCCAAGCTCTACATAATTTAGAGCTCTTTCTATAGCAGTCCACCTCCTGCATTCGGGACCAGCTGGCAGAAGCCTCATCTTCTGCTTTTTTGCATTTCAGCTCATACAGCCGAGCCCGGTTCTCATCTTCCTCGGCCTTGAGCCTCAATTCATCATTCAGGCCCGCAGCCAGCATGTTGTTGTGCACATCTTGTCAAGGTGGCATAATGTATCAGCCGAGGATAAAGTGATGTAAAAATAGAAAAAAAAAGAGAGAATAAAAAAAGGAAGAAGTGCAAAAAACAGGGATTGATGCTTAAAATTAATTACCTGCATTAGCAACTTCTTATTTTCGGCAATGGGGTCAAGCACCTTCACCAAAAGCTCCGCAACTCCCGCAGCAGCGCGGATTAACCATATCTCGGCTCTCTCTAGCTCAGAAACGCTAGATAGGTCACCAAAGAGCCCAACAACAAAGTCTCGGTGAAGATACAAGCTATCCATGATAGCTTCAGGAACTATGACCATTGGGTGTTCTCAAACCCCATATCTCCTGACTGGAAGGTCTTGAAAGAATGCCCAGCAGATGGAACATCAGAAGCTTTGGGACCATCAATTCTTTCGTCAACCTCCTTGAAATTATCGGGTTTTCCCGACAGAATCTCCAAGTCATCATCCTCAGAGTGATGCACAGTCAGCGCACCAGTCTCCTTTTGGATGTCAGTTGTAAAATCCTCAGCTTCATGCCGAGGAGGCTCCGTAAGGACAGGAGTCCTTTGCTGCACTTCTTCCTCCTGATGCTCTGAAGGAGGGGGAGTTTTATCCTTAATTACCTCGACCTGGTCCTCGACAAGCAGAGATCTTTTGCTAAATGGCTCAGCAACCTGGAACTCGCCAGGTTTAACGGCAGCTCTCCTTGGTCTCCTCCTTCCACCAGCCATTTCTTCTGAAGAGGAAGGCTCAGCTTCTTCAGCGTTCTCTTCGTTTTCTTCTTCTCCTTCAGGCTGCAGCAGAGAAAACAAAGGGGGGGGGGGGCAAGGGATGATATCAGTATCACATATGATATTTGATTAGGGGATTTTCCCTTAACCACCTCTTGCCACGTGGACCAATCAGGGCCTGACAAGTGTCACACAGTTGGGCTTATCAGGACCTGCCACGTGGCACGCTTCCATTGGTCCACCATGGACCTCCAATGTCATGCCATGTGGCCTTCTCAGCCTTGCCTAAACAGGTAATAGATTAGGCCCAAATTCCAAGAAAGCCCAGTTAGTCCTAGGGTTGGCCAAAAACCCTAGAACCTGGCACGCTTCCCAAGGCTATAAATACGGTCATAAATGCTCATTTATGACAAGAGACGGTTCACAAGAAACACTCAGATTACACTAATCCCAAGACAATTACACACCACTCGGTACCGTCTGCTAGACCTGTCCTAGCATCCGGCACCTATTTACATTCTGCTTTACAACTCTTTCATCTACTAACTTGATCGTTGGAGGCGGAGCTCCCTTCCCAAGGAGTCTCCGTTATCTTGTAGGTACAGGCGCGTGGTTCCAGCCTCGAAGTTGTAACTCTCCCAAGGGACACAGAAAACCCCGAAACATTTTGGCGCCGTCTGTGGGGAGGGTACCTTTGAGATGGCATCACAATCTGTACCGACTAATGGTGACAGGCGTCCAGAGGACGACTACCAAGAAGACGAGCCTCATGTTTCTTCTGATCAGGACACTGAGCCTGAAGTTGAGACTCGCACGGCCCCAGACGGGTCCTTGAGAGCTCGACGCACTACCCCTCGTGAAAGGCAGGAACGACAAGGCCAGGCTGGTCCAGGCCAAACAGTCGGACCTTCGGCCGACTCTGACCAAGCGGTCGACTGGACAGCTCCTGTCTCGAGGAACGATCTTATGACCATCATGAGAAGTTTCAAGGGTGAGATTAAAGATCTCATCAACAAAAGGACGGTTGTCCCTCAAAAAGGGCAGTCGAGCAAAAAGCCTTCCTATTTAGGAAAGAAAAGGTCATTGAAGGACCGTGAAGCAACCCCCCACCCTCGCCAAGAGGAGAGGCGGGTACCTCTAGTCAATTTGTCAAAGAACCGTATCCCAGCCTCATTGGGAAGGAAACCAATCCGCCTGGTCCAACCAGACGACTCAAAGAAATCCTACACAGACGCCCGGCTGCTGATTCAGCAGAAAAGGAGCCAACAGCAGTCTAAGTCGGCCTCCACTTCTGATTTTCTTGACAGTGTACAAAACACTTCTATGAATCTTTCAAGTTCAAACTATGAGATCCGGACAGGCACTACACACTCCGGTTCTAGCTCTCACCAAAACCAGTCGGCACCTTATGTCACTCAGCCGCCATATGTGCCGCAAACTCACTACTTTTTGCCACCACCTCCTTTTGGAGGTCAAATGGCTAAGAATGTCCAGCCTTTGGACTGGCAGTTGCGGCTGCTCCAACTAGGAGAACAACCAACCGCCTTCTCAAAGGAAATTTTGCAAGCCGCCCAGCCGGCTAAAGTGAAAAATGTGTTAATAGGCGCCTATGATGGCACTGCTAACCTAGAGGATCACCTTATGGCCTTCACCAATCTAATGTGCCTTCAAGGATTGGACGATGCCACATGGTGTAGGTGTTTTCTTGCCACTCTGAAGGGAGTCGCCCAGCAGTGGTTCGGCAATCTGCTGGTCGGCTGTGTCAACAACTTCAGAACATTGGCTTATTTGTTTGCACCAAACTTTTTCATGAACATACCTGCCAGGAAGACGACTCTTGATCTAGGAGCCGTCCAGCAGGGAGAAAAGGAGGGATTACGCTCCTACATAAAGAGATTCAATCTGATGAGGATACAAATACCCAACCTGCCGGATGAAGTAGCCTATACCGACTTCTTCAAGGGATTGAAGGACGGGTCGAACTTCAAGTTCGATTTAGTCAGAAAAAGAGTAGCCACTCTCCAAGAGGCAATGATGGAGGCCGAGACCTACATACAGGCAGTCGACCTCTGTCACATGGGAAAGCAAGGGGACCAGAAATGGTCCGAGAAAAAAGAGAGTCGCTCACAGAAAGCGGCCCCCAAGGAAGGGAAGAAGAGAAAAGATGTTTGGATGGCCGACTCCACTAATAAAAAGCCGTCTAGTAAGAAGAGAAAAGAGTTCACCCCATACTCCCCCAAGTATGAGTTCAACAAGGATAATCATACCATTTTCAAAGAAGTTAAGGGCCGACTCTCACTCGAGAAGCCGACACCTATGAAGGGTGATCCTAGCTAGCGCAACCAAGGCAAGCACTGCCATTTTCATGATGACGTTGTGCATGAGACCAACGAATGTATTAGCCTCAAGCGTTTGCTGGATCAGTTGGCTGAAAAGGGTGATCTGGACTCTTATGACAAGACACCTAAAGGAAAACAGCCCCCCAAACAAAATCAGTCGGCCAGGCAAAAAAGACAGAAGCCGGCCGACAGCTCTGACACTGATGAAGCTGCCATCTATACAATAGTAGGCAACTATGCAGGGGGAGGTCCGACTGTTCGGGGAAACAAGGATAGCATCAGGCAATTGGATGTTAACTCTGTTAATCGGGGTGAGACCTCTGGTACCTCGTTTCCTGAGGTTATTATTTCTGAGAAAGATTCTGGTGGTGTCCGACGGCCGCATGACGACCTAATTGTCATCGAGTGTAAAGTGGCCAACCAAAGAGTCAGCAGGATACTTATTGATACAGGGAGTTCGTCGGACCTCATCAGCCATAAGTGCTTGACCAAGCTCAAGTACAGGCCTGAGAGTATACAACCTGTCTCCCATCCTCTCGTAGGATTTGGAGGGGGAGTCGTCCATCCGATTTTTCAAGTTGACTTGCCCGTCCGTCTGGGTGAGAGAGGCGAGGGCCGCCACATGGTCATTCGTTTCCTGGTTGTGGAAGAACTTACTGCCTACACTAGACGAAAAACCCTAATCCCCACCGGTTCAAACCACACATTCCCCACCGGTTTTGAACCGTTCTTGATTTGGGGGGTGGTAAATCCTCAAAGATATGTCACCGGTTTAAAATCGGTGGCAAAAACAACTTTTCCCACCGGTTTTGGAGTGAACCGGTGGCAAAAACTTCTGATTTATGTTTTAGATGAGCACTTTTCCCACCGGTTTTCAAGTGAATCGGTGGCAAAACTTCATCATTCCCACCGGTTTTCACAGTGAACCGGTGGCAAAAGGCAGTGCGCTAGTTTTTAAAATTATTTTGGGCACCGGTTCATTGAAAAAACCGGTGGGAAAACCTGTTTTTTTTTATAAATTTTTTTTTATAATTAAAAATAATTAAAAACCTGCACATCCTGTATTAATTCCGCCATTAAAATATATTATAATAATAGTAATAATACCCCAAATTATTACCCGTATTATTATTATTAAAAATACTAATAATATAATAATTTTTACATTGGAATAATAACAACAATACATAAATATTAATTAATAACCTGATGCGATACAATGAAATGTCATATAGCTTTTACAACTCATTAATTAAAAGGTGTTATATTTACAAACTATACTAATAATTAATGTATAAGTTAACAAGTTCAAATTAAATTATATGTGATGAAAGACGCTAACATGTCTCGAACTTCATTCAGCTCTTTGCTCGTCAATGGACCTCCTTTCTGTACCTTGCAAAACTTGGTTAAACAAAAATGATGTTAGCTAGAATTAATTACTTAGGTTATGTATGTAAAAATACATTTACAATTTAAGTTAGGCAAAAATTTAATACATAGGCCTATATGACTACTACTTCACCTATTTTCTACATGTATTGCCAAATCAACTCATTCTACCTCATAACATGACAATATTACGTATTTAGAGGAAGCTAAAGCTTGAAATCACATTAAAAGAACAAGTCAAGTGTTTTAAGAGGCATTTTCAACCAAAATGGCCCGAATAAGGCCTATATCACTACTTGTATGCCTATTTTCTATATTTTTGATCAAATTAGCTCATTCTTCCTCTTAAAATGTCATTATTACCTAGTTAGAGGCATCTAAGGCTTGAAATCACATTAAAAGAGCAAGTCAAGTGTTTTAAGACGCATTTTCAACCTAAATGGCCCGAATAAAGCCTATATCACTACTTGTATGCCTATTTTCTATATTTTTGATCAAATTAGCTCATTATTCCTCTTAAAATGTCATTATTACCTATTTAGAGGCAGCTAAGGCTTGAAATCACATTAAAAGAGCAAGTCAAGTGTTTTAAGACGCATTTTCAACCTAAATGGCCCGAATAAAGCCTATATCACTACTTGTATGCTTATTTTCTATATTTTTGATCAAATTAGCTCATTCTTCCTCTTAACATGTCTTTATTACCTAGTTAGAGGCAGCTAAGGCATGAAATCACATTAAAAGAGCATTTGTATGGTTTTAGGACGCAATTTCATTAAAAATGGTCGAAATAAGGCCTATATCATTACTTGTATGCCTATTTTCTATATTTTTTTATCAAAATAGCTCATTCTTCCTCTTAACATGTCATTATTACCTAGTTAGAGGCATCTAAGGCTTGAAATCACATTAAAAGAGCATTTGTATGGTTTTAGGACGCAATTTCATTAAAAATGGCCGAAATAAGGCCTATATCACTACTCGTATGCCTATTTTCTATATTTTTGATCAAAATAGATCATTCTTCCTCTTAACATGTCATTATTACCTAGTTAGAGGCAGTTAAGGCTTGAAATCACATTAAAAGAGCAAGTCAAGTATTTTAAGACGCATTTTCAACCTAAATGACCCGAATAAAGCCTATATCACTACTTGTATGCCTATTTTCTATATTTTTGATCAAATTAGCTCATTCTTCCCCTTAACATGTCATTATTACCTATTTAGAGGTAGATATGGCTTGAAATCACATTAAAAGAGCAAGTCAAGTGTTTTAAGACGTATTTTCAACCTAAATGGCCCGAATAAAGCCTATATCACTACTTGTATGCCTATTTTCTATATTTTTGATCAAATTAGCTCATTTTTCCTCTTAACATGTCATTATTACCTAGTTAGAGGCAGCTAAGGCTTGAAATCACATTAAAAGAGCATTTGTATGTTTTTAGGACGCAATTTCATTAAAAATGGCCGAAATAAGGCCTATATCACTACTTGTATGCCTATTTTCTATATTTTTGATCAAAATAGCTCATTACTCCTCTTAAAATGTCATTATTACCTATTTAGAGGCAGCTAAGGCTTGAAATCACATTAAAAGAAAAAGTCAAGTGTTTTAAGACGCATTTTCAACCTAAATGGCCCGAATAAAGCCTATATCACTACTTGTATGCCTATTTTCTATATTTTTGATCAAATTAGCTCATTCTTCCTCTTAACATGTCATTATTACCTATTTAGGGGTAGCTAAGTCTTGAAATCACATTAAAAGAGAAAGTCAAGTGTTTTAAGACGCATTTTCAACCTAAATGCCCCGAATAAAGCCTATATCACTACTTGTATGCCTATTTTCTATATTTTTGATCAAAATAGCTCATTCTTCCTCTTAACATGTCATTATTACCTAGTTAGAGGTCTCTAAGGATTGAAATCACATTAAAAGAGCATTTGTATGGTTTTAGGACGCAATTTCATTAAAATGGCCGAAATAAGGCCTATATCACTACTTGTATGCCTATTTTCTATATTTTTGATCAAAATAGCTCATTCTTCCTCTTAACATGTCATTATTACCTAGTTAGAGGAAGCTAAGGCTTGAAATCACATTAAAAGAGCATTTGTATGGTTTTAGGACGCAATTTCAATAAAAATGGCCGAAATAAGGCCTATATCACTACTTGTATGCCTATTTTCTATATTTTTGATCAAATTAGCTCATTATTCCTCTTATCATGTCATTGTTACCTATTTAAAGTTAGCTAAGGCTTGAAATCACATTAAAAGAGCAAGTCAATTGTTTTAAGACGCATTTTCAACCTAAATGGCCCGAATAAAGCCTATATCACTACTTGTATGCCTATTTTCTATATTTTTGATAAAATTAGCTCATTATTACTCTTAAAATGTCATATTACCTATTTAGAGGTATCTAAGTCTTGAAATCACATTAAAAGAGCAAGTCAAGTGTTTTAAGACGCATTTTCAAAATAAATGGCCCGAATAAAGCCTATATCACTACTTGTTTGCCTACTTTCTATATTTTTGATCAAATTAGCTCATTCTTCCTCTTAACATGTCTTTATTACCTAGTTAGAGTCAGGTAAGGCATTAAATCACATTAAAAGAGCATTTGTATGGTTTTAGGACGCAATTTCATTAAAAATGGCCGAAATAAGGCCTATATCACTACTTGTATGCCTATTTTCTATATTTTTGATCAAAATAGCTCATTCTTCCTCTTAACATGTCATTATTACCTAGTTAGAGGCAGCTAAGGCTGGAAATCACATGAAAAGAGCATTTGTATGGTTTTAGGACGCAATTTCATTAAAAATGGCCGAAATAAGGCCTATATCACTACTTGTATGCCTATTTTCAATATTTTTGATCAAAATAGCTCATTCTTCCTCTTAAAATGTCATTATTACCTAGTTAGAGTTAGATAAGGCTTCAAATCACATTAAAAGAGCAAGTCAAGTGTTTTAAGACGCATTTTTAACCTAAATGACCCGAATAAAGCTTATATCACTACTTGTATGCCTTTTTTCTATATTTTTGATCAAACTAGCACATTCTTCCTCTTAACATGTCATTATTAACTATTTATAGGTATCTAAGGCTCGAAATCACATTAAAAGAGCAAGTCAAGTGTTTTAAGACGCATTTTCAACCTAAATGACCCGAATAAAGCCTATATCACTACTTGTATGCCTATTTTCTATATTTTTGATCAAATTAGCTCATTCTTGATCTTAACATGTCATTATTACCCTAGAGAAACTTCATGACTCTCCTGATGCTAACAGGGGTCAATTGACATAGGGAAATGTTATACCCGTTCAGCACTTCGACTATGAATGGGTGGAGGGGAAATCTAAGGCCAAATTGCAGCTGCCTGGTATAAACACCCAAATAATCATATGGAGGCCTGTGAATCTTATCTTTAGCCACAGGCATTTGGCACTAGTAGCCATCCTCCTCCATTATACCATAGAAAACTTCTATTTGTTCGGAGAAATGGTGGGTGGCATCCCCTTTAATCCACCAATCATAGGGGGCAAAATTTGTTAACCCGTTGTTCTCAGGCGGATTTTTCCATTCCTCGGCTCCATCAGGCAATCGCCGAGGACCATGCCTACAGCCGCTAGTAGAGGTGGTAGCCTCTTCCCAACCTCGGCACGGCACCGAGTTCAAGGGAATTGCAGCAACAGAGGGTTCGAGAGGATAAATCCTATCCTCTCTCCTTTGAAGTAGAGAGTGCTGGCTATGGCTATAGGGGGGCATTCGCTGCAAAGGCTGGCTGCATCGAGAACCTAACACAATCATTTGAAGCTCCACTTCTTCACTCGAAAAGCTCTCAACTTTATTCCTAACCATTTGTTTTACGAAAAAGTGGGAATTGGGAAAAAGGGCAAATTGCTCAAAGCTAGAGAAAATCGAACAAGTTTCAGGAAAAAATTACCTTAACCAGACTCGAAATTCGCCAATCTTCAAGTTTATAGCAGAGAATTTTGATTGCAGCAGCAGAATCGCAGAGATTATAGGCAAGAAAAATTTAGGGTTTGTAGTGAGTTCAGTGTTATTGGGATATTTGTGTGTTTAATTGTTTATGCGAAAAAGATTAAGGGAAGTGGAGAGGGCGCTTTTATACGAGGATTTCAAGAATCAAGAATTCAGAAAGTTTTAAACCGCCAAAAACCGCACGAATTCCACATTAAACGCAAACCGTCACACACTTTCCCAGTAAACTACCCACTAAACCCTCAGTATTCCTTAATTAATCTCCTTTATGGCAGTTAATGGCAGTTAAGCATCATTAATTTCTTAGATTCCTTCACGATTCAAGTTGTCTTTATTTGTCCTTTCAAATTCGAAAATCAAACTCAACCCGTCTTTTAACCGAATCGGGTCTGGGGGGCAAGTTGTTTTTGTCCAATTCAGTTCATCTAATTGGGCCAAGTCCAAATAACTCAAGTCAAACCCAAAGCAAGGTTCAATCCTCCAAAAAGTATGCTAAGGTCATTTTAAGCCCAATCAATGTGGTCAGCCCATCTGACTACTTGGGCCCACTCTTATTCAAATGAGTTCAGGTATAAAATCCATAACTTTCACCATCTTACAATCATGCATCTAAAGCCTCAAGCACTAAATCTCTTGCATAGCATTCTCTCTCAACTGAATTGACTTCAGAATCAGAGGGGCCTTTCTCGGCATTTTTTCTCTCTTTTCTATTTCCACCTATTTCACCTTCATCTCCACTTCAAAACTTCATTTTTTTTAGCAATGGCGCCCAAAAGAAAGTCCATTTCTTTTAAACCCTCGTCTTCCCACATTGTGTGCTTGTAAATGTAGCATCTCTTTTCAAACAAAGCTAAGGAGGTTTTAGAGAGGGAGAAATTTTATCAGTTCTAATCCTCTATTTTTTATATTTGAAAAGATATGCTATATTTACAAGTACCCGGTGTGGGAGAATTTTATCAGTTGTAATCCCCTCTATTTTTCATATTTGAAAAGAGATGTTATATTTATAAATTCCTGGTGTGGCCCTCATTTATAATTTCATAAATAAGAAAAAGATGATGAAAAAAAATTTATTTTACAAATATCATCTTTTTTTCATTTATACTAATGTATGATTAAATTAATAGCTAATACAACTAACCATATAGGAAGTACATACATATACCACGCATGAGAAGTTGGATGTAAATAAGTCCATGGTTAATTAGATATGTTGTAACCATTTAATTTAATTATTGTTTTTAAAAATTACTAATAGTTGCTTATTTTAATTTAAAAAATCATTTTCGGTGTTTGTATTTAAATGTTATGTTGCTATTTAATGTAAGCAATATTAAAATTTTTTAAACATTTTAATTACAAATATTAAAAAATATTTAAACATTTTAATTAAAAATTTTAATCAAATATTAAGTTTTCTTTAAACATTTTAGTAGTAACCACATGGTTGTGAACGACCTAAACTTAAAAATTAAACTTAAAGTAAAGAATACCGAAAGAAGATACTTGAAAGAAATTCGAGCAAACGCATTCTGAGCAAATTACCTGCGTCAGCAGCTTGAAATTTTCTTCAATGGGGTCTGGCACTCTAACAAACGGTTCGGACGCATCAGCAACAGCTTGGGTAGACAAGATTTTGGCCCTTTCTAACTCGGAGAGGCCAGATAAGTCCCCAAAAAATCCAACAGCCGAATTTTGGCTTTCCATCAAGCTGTCCCGTACAGCATCAGGGACCGCTTATGAACTCGACAAAAACTTTTAGAATTCACGTTTCAGACTCAAACCCCATCTCATCAGCCATAAGCTCCTTGACACGTTCTTCGGCCTCCTTGAAACCTTCCAGTCTCTCTTTCAAAATCAACATACCGTCGTCCTCAACATGTGTGATAAAGGCATCAGCCTTGAATTTCTTCGGCAAAAGGTTCTGACAAGTGTTGAAGAGGACGAGACATTGGAGAGGGAGTTTTCTGCTAAACCTCTTCTTCTTAGTTCTTATTAGGGGATGAAACTGGAGTCTTCTCCATAGCCACTTCGGCCGGTGCCTCATCTTGACGAGACCTTTTCGGCGATGGAGAAGACTCCTCCAAAGGAAATTGGCCTGCGTTGACTACAACTCGTCCATTTGTTTTACTGGATATTTCTTCGTCTTCTTCGTACGAAGAAGAATGATCAGCATCATCACCCTGCAGCAGACGGAAAAGGGGGAGGAGAAGTATGTTATCAGCATGGTCCAAGAAAAAACGAAAATCATATATATGTAAAAGATACCTTAGCCGAAGCCTTATGCTTAATAGGTTTACGTAAATCAAGAAAATCATAAGAAGCTACAAAGTTCTACAATTATTTAAGCTCTCACAAGATGAACAAAAAGAGCAAAACGTGCATCCAAAGTTATATACTTAGTAAAATTCTTTTAAGTTAAAAAGCTAAGTATAACATGCATACTCAAACAAAGATCTAAATGTCAAAGATTTACACAAATTTCAAGCAAAACAAGGCAGGAGATAAACTTGTGCTTACCGAAGTTTTCAGCAAGTCGTTTTCGGCCTCGGAGTTAGCCTCAGAAACACTGGCTCTCACAGTAGTAGCAGCAGCAATAGCTTGCTCTTCAGGGTCCAAAAGGAAAAATGGGTCATGGTTTAAATACCAAGGCTTCTGCTTGGAGTATTCAGTTTGACTGACTATGTCAAGCTGAAACACGCGTAGCAATGGGGCTCTCTTGGAAGGAGGAGTGATTTGAGGATTTCTACTCGTCACTTTTTTCTCGGCGTTGATTCCTAGCTGTCTATAGTTCAAGCCGTAGTTTTTCTAATGTAGCTCTGAAAATCCAAAAAGAAAGGAGTAAAAAAAAAAAAGACAAATACGAGCCTTCGGCCCGAGCCAAAATTCTTACCATTATGGTACTTTCGGCTGAGGCTGACATCAACTAATATCTTCTCCTTGAAGTTATATTGGTAGCAGGGTAGCCAAGTGGCCTGTGCCCACTTTATCCAAGAGCTTCAGCACCTGCATACCTTTGGCCGAGAATTTATCAGGACCGATAGCATACATATTTTTGTCAGGCCTTCTTGAATGTCTAGGCCCTCCGAAATGATTCGGATGAGGCAGGGAGAGGTCATGTGAGTTTCACGAGGATTGTATTTCCCCTCTCCTTAGATGACCATTGGTTATGGTGGTTATGGTGGCTTGTATTCTTAATAAATTTTCTTGAAATTGAAAATACTTACACTGCGGGTACTTGTAAATATAGCATCTCTTTATCTTAGATTATTTCAGCTAACCTTGCATTGTACAAAACATAATGTAGAAATTACTTTATTCACTCAGCTATATATTTCTATTTTTTCTGTCTTTTATGGTTTTTGCAAGAATTCAAGGTTGCGTTCGACGCTGTCCGAAGTATTGCATAGTGATGCATTGTATTTCGGCAAGTCGTAAAGCCTTCTGACATGGGGATAAAAGATAAAAGTCTGAAGTACTGCATAATGATGCTTTGTACTTCGGGTGAATCTGTAAACGAAATAACATAATGATGCATTGTACTTCGACCAGGTCTTGTTTAGAGACTTGAGTTTGTATTTAACGAAATACCATAATGATGCATTGTTATTTCTTATTCTTTCAGCAGGTTCTCGTCTTCGTCTTCAGAGCCGACCTCGTCCTCAGCCTCGGAGGCGGCAAGTTCAGCGTTGGAGGCGGGGTTAGCAGCAGAAACTCCGGTCGTCACAGCAGCAGCAGCAGCGAGAGATTGCTCCTCAGGACCCAAGAGGAAAAATGGATATGCTTGGAATTTTCGGATGGCTTGACTATGTTAAGTTGGGACACGCGCAGAGAGGGGACCCTTTCAGAAGGTTGGGTGATGGGAGGATTCCTCTTCGTCACTTGTCTTCCTAATCGTTTTTTTCTCTATTTCTTCGTTTAAAAGATTTCGAATAATATGTCACACTCGCTTTGTATTTCTCATGGTTCCTAGAACCTCTTTTCTCTCTCTTATATGTATTAATCTGATTTTGTAGTTTTAAAATTATTTTAAAAGCAAATATTGTACTTAAGCTAGTTGTAAATGGAACAATTATAATTTACCATAATTAAAATATTTTAGACATGTTATATGTACATACATATTACATCGGTGTTTTTTTTTTCTGAACAACATTTGACCTTTTAAAATTGTTTTCTAAGAACAGTAACTATTGTACATGTTCTTAGAAAACTATTCAAAAGTTTTAACTTCACAGCACTGCAGTCCTATTTACATTAGATTTTCTATTTTCATCTACAGATATTTTGATGCAATGCTGGAGTAGCACACCCAAAAAATATAACCCTTTAATTTATACCAGAAATCTTCTGATAATGGTGTATAATATTTATCCCATAAAGCAGATGGATCACTTGGTTGACAAAAAATCAGAACTGTTGCAAAAAGTCGTCTCAAAGCATCTGGTAACTGTAGTTCTGCAGCTTCGACTAAGCATATAGATGCAACATCATCATCTTCTAGAAGACCAAGTCATATACATTAAAACAGCTACTGCTGTAATTACCTTTTTTTTAATTTATGTCACTGCTGTAATTATCATGGAAGCTCAAAATCTGTAATAGAGGCAATGACACTACTATAACTTTGTAGTTATTACTGATGATTATCTTGAAAAAGAGAGTCAAGTGATGCCTGTGTCATATGATCATTCACTGCTACAGGTGTGTTAGCATCATTTTCTGGTGTAATTGATTTATCAGAAACAGATGTTGCTAAATTAGCTAGGTCTTTGTTGGTAGAGGTGTGATCTTCATTATCTTGAGATGGTGATGCTTTTAACCGGAGTTTTTTTCGAGCTGCACTTTGTACACAATCTAAGTTATTCTGTGCGTCTCCAGTGTGCGCTGGAGTCACTGGAGATTGCTTGTCTGCAGTTATGCGAGTGCGACTGAGCTGTGTCTACTCTGTAGGTGAAATCAATGGAGTTTTAACAGGTGCAGGTGTATGTGTAACTTAATGTTTGAGGGGCTTGTTTATCAAGTTGCTACCAGCAATCCCATGACCTTCATCAGCTATAACAATATCTGTAAATAGGGATATACGTGTATCCATTGTCATGAATGTATTCTTAATAGTTTAGTAAGATTATTTTATAATAAAAAATATGTGTTAGAATTGTTACCTTTCGATGTCAATGGGAATTTTCGGAAACTTGTTTCTGAAATTTTCTCTTTTGTCTTTTGCTTTTGAATCTGGTGCTTCTTTGTTTGTAGCTTCAACATTGTCTTTTGTATTAACTGAAGCACTCTCATGATGCTTGTTTGGTGTAAATTCTACACTCATATTCAAATCTGAATATTCTATATCATCACTCCTTGCGGCAGTCAATTTTGTTAATTCCTTTGTAGATGCATCTTCAGCAGTTTCAATATTTTTTAGTGACCATTCCAAAACGTTGCTTGAACCAAGAGAATTAGATGGACCAACTTTGAAGAAAGTGATTTTTTCCGGAGCTTTTCTTCAATTTCTTGAAAGGCAAACACATCACCCTAGACAATACAGTTAAAATCAGTATATGTATTATTAGTGTACAGTTATTTCCTGTAATCAAATTATAGCATTATGTAAAAGAACTATAAGTAAGCTGAAACAAGGAGGTGTAGATTAGAAACTTCAAGAGATGACGTCCCAATTAAGTAAGTTGAAGGATGTCTTTCCGTTAAACATAGTGTTCTGGATATTTACGAATATAGAAATTCATTGAAGTTTTCTATATTTCCATGGTGTTATTACGTCCATCATTTCTTTCTACTATTTCCTACTGGTGTTTCTATATCTAGGAATTAACAAATTTGTATCATTAGAATAACCAACTGGCATGGGGATTTGGTTAATTTTATCTTGTCCCTAACCAATGAGTGTCAATAAGAGAAACAAAGAGGAATAGATTTGTCCCACTTAAGTGAGTTGAAGTATGTCTCTCCACTAAACATATTTTTCTGGAAATCATCTATATTGGCTTGAAAATTGTAAGTAAGTTGAAGTATATTTTTTGTTGTTTGCATATGATAAATCTGATGCTAGTATCTAGTCGATAAAGAAACTATTACATGGAGGAGAAGCTTTATATGTCAATAGGTAAATCCTAGGCACTTGTATAATATAGCTTAATAAAAATGGGAAAATAGCAAACCTGTCCAGCAGAAAAGAAGCCAGCCACATCAATAACAGTAGTGTATTCTTTAGGGTTATGTGTAAATTTAGTAAAATATTATGTAAAAGAACCATGCAAGATCTTTCATAATCTTGATTTCAGCTGCGTTTTTTCCGAACAATTTCTCTGTGTCATTGTTGAACGATGTCAATGTTATTGAATCTGTTACATCAACTGCTTCAAATTTGAAAGCAACCCTGTACAATAAAAAAATATAAATCCAATGTTAAGGTTACTATTGTATAATATAAGTTTTCTAATTGTATTATTAAATTGGGTTATAGGACACGACACCAATACATGACACCTGATAACATTATATATTCTGTTTTTATATAGATTAAATCTGAAGGTTGTGTTAAATTATATCTTTGTTTTATTTTAGAATTTGGGCTTAAACAAACCTTGGAGTCGAGACACAGTTCTCGTTGTCACAAACTATGCATGTGAATTGCCTACCTTCTGGAACACTGCATTTTTTGCCACGGCTAGAACAACCTATGTAAGCAAATACATCATCTAAAGAAGCATTTGGAATGATAGCCTGAATCCAGTGCCGTTCTTCCATTAGTGCATTTGCAGCCTGTATTAATTTACGGGAATAGCATTAATATTGTATTGTTTAATATGTATACAAAAACATTATTTCCATTTTGTAAACCTTTTTGCTTTTCAGTTCTTCAATCGTTTACATATATTGTTCTTGTCTGGTATGTCTAATCTGTAAAACTTTTGCATGTCTATCTTGCAGTAGCTGTTTTTGTGTAACTACCCTATACATGTGTACAGAATAAACATGGCATTAGAAGCTCGTATTTTAAAAAATTAGAACAATTAGTGTTTATAAAAAAGCCATTTGTAGTCATTTTAATTACCATTCACGTAAGGTATTCGCCCTATCTCCTTTTGGGTTATGAATGATTCTCGTAGACATGGTTGTTGACAAGGCAAACGCTGCACAGTGAATGACATGTTAACCTGTGGAATTCATATGAACAATAAGTAGATTACTTTTAAAAGTAAGTAGTTTATATGATTTTACCTCTACGAGGATTATGTTTCAGTGCTGTGAAGCCTACCACGGCAAATTTTTCAGCCCAGAAATTTAGAGCATCACTTGCAGTTCCTGAGAGGTCATTCCATGCAGAGATGAACAATGTCTGGTTATGTTTGTTGCAAGCAAAGAGCTAATTAGTTTAGTCATTGTATAGATTGCATAATTATATTAGGAAATAGTTGTTTGTGTTTAATTTTGTATGTTTGGTCTGTGATGACAATTTCTCGGACATAGCTTTGGTTATTATACCTGGAGTTCACCTGCAGTGCTGCTTCTTCTACAAATAGTATCACACCCAATACATCTTTACAATTAGAAAAAATAAAAAAAAATAGATTAAAAAATCATCTCAAATTCCAGAAAAATTGTGTGCATAAATACATAGATATTAATATAATGGGTATACTACATTCACCATCAGTGTGAAAATAAGGAAATTGCATTAATTGGTTGAAAGTCTGTGTTATTAACAAATTTATTAGTGATTTATATATACATATGTAGTAGAATATAAATAATGGTTTAAGTATAAGATAATACCATATTTTTCATCAGCAATTTCTAGTTTAGGAATTGAAGCTATTGACCGATATTGTGGTTCTACATAACCAGTTTAGGGCAGACTGGCTGAACAACTGTCAGATTATTGAAATTTAGTTGATATGGTAACTGATCATGGATAGTACGGTATTGATCTTCTAATGGCTTGATTGTTGCATTAGAGATCTCATATTCTCCATTGTATGCAATTGCCTCATCATATGCCTTAATTTGATCTCCGAAAAGAGTAACATGCATCTTGTTATTCTGAAACATATGTGAGTATGTACGATTTAATTCAATGCAAAAAACATATGTTGTCAGACTGTATTAATTGTCTAATTCATTTCCAAAAACACTAATAATCTATACAACATTTACTACATAGACATCTAATATTTCAAATCACGTTTATAATCTATACCATTAACGCTATTCCATTAGTTATGTAATATACGATTTTTATACCAGGTCATCAATATGATCAATAACATATTCTATTATCTATTCATCTGAGTACATGTATACCTTAATCTGCTATTTTTTGAAGCGGAAGAAGGGGCATAGTGTTGAAGGTATAAGAATGATCCTTGCAATGAAGGTGGTGGAAAATAATGGTGGTGATAATCGAAGGTACATAATCATTAAATTTTTAAGGTAGATAATAATGTTTCTATTCACAGATATTTTGAATACTACAGATAGTAGATAATTATAAGTTATTATAGCATCTAACACTTGTGATCGAATTTTAATTAACTTTGACGAAAAAATTGAACCCTTCTTGATTATTATTATGTAGAAATGCCGGACTTATATGTTTCAAAAGTGAAATGATAATTTTGTTCATACCAACTTGGTGAGATATTTTCTACATCCATTAATGTATTTCCCACTTTTAACTTTCAAATTATTAGGAAGCACAATGTCATAAAATAGAACAATTAAATTATATATTTTCAATATAAATTTGCTATTAAGGAGCAAAATCCATTATAGTAAAATAAAGGTAGTTCTACAAACAAAAAAAAAAGAAAAAAGAAAAATAGTATTTTTTTTTTTTGAAAGAAAATATGCTATTTTAAAAATGAATTTTCTTTTAAATGTAATCTTGACCATTTTGTATTTCTATTTAATAATCTAATATTCAACACAATATTTGCCAACATTTTTGTTAAAGAAAAATAAATAAATTCATAAAGCTCTTTTTTGTTTTTTTTTCCCTTGCATGACACAACTTTTTATACTTTATATATATATATATAGACATCAACTACATTATCAATTTCATTCTCAACCTCAATATGGACCTAGTTTAGTTAATCCAAAATCACCATGGGTTTTTCAAACATTATCAATTATCTTTCACTCCACTTCCTAATTTTTAAATGATGTGAAAATTACATTCTCTTAGGGTAATTAGCTTAAGAAACCATAATGATTTTATTATTGTTTTTTTACCAAAATGTTTTTTTATTCATTGACCGAATACAGTGTTCACCAAATTACTTTAAATTTGTTTCAATATTCTTTTATAATTAATCATGTTGCCTTTTTTCCATTAAATTATCACTTTAAGATGTTACTTGTCTGAAATTCTAATCATGCATTGCATGAATAGAGAGCTAGTATGGTTATAATTGAACCCCACCAAAGAATTTCTTTTAAAGATTCTGATACACCAATTTGCCAAATAATCCAAGTTTACAGTACCATCAATCAAAACAACCACCTATTTCACAAACATATAGCGGATTAACCCAAAAATGATGCTTAGGCAGTTACACAAGCAAGCTTCAATTGGACATATAGACAAATACCTCACTCGTCAATATAAAGCAACATGAAAAAATATAAGTATTTTGTATATTAATGAGAGAAAGACCAATCATTTCTTGTTTTTGAATTAGACTACAATTAGAGCAACATCACTTATAATTGAAAAAAAAAATTGAAAGAAGATTGTTTATAAGAGTATTTAAAAAAAAAAAAAAAACTCTAGAGTAGATGAGAGGACATGCATGATCATTTGTTGACTTCTTTGATAGGTAAATTTCAGCTGTGGTAAGATTAGCATAAGAGTTTGGTCAGATCATCACCCCAAAAAATCAAAAGCTTCATTACAACAATTGAACCACATTACAATAACTTACAAAATACCTGATTTAATGTTCAATGATGCATGTAACTTATTTTCTCATAGGATTTTTACATTAGTTTGATTTGATAAGAAATTTGCATCGGCTAATAAGTGTATGTGTTTATTTCTTAAGACATCTTGGTTGTTCTAATTTAATAACGGCATGTTTTGTTTATTAAGCGTTTTTTTTTAAAATTATCTATATTTTAAAAAAAAACAATTATTTTTTAGAAGCTTTAACCAAGTATTATTAAATACTTGCAATTAGTAAGATTTATAGATAGTATATTAATAGAATAAAATAAATATAATATACCTTCTCATCAAGTAGATATAATGTTTGAAAGATTGTTGCTTTAGAGCTGGAAGATATTCTTTGTCTAGCCTTTTCAACAATTTTTACCTTCACGGTAAAATTCATGGAGCTAGGATTAAGCTCATCAAGATACATGCGTTTTGTTTTCATCCTGATCGGAAAAACCACAAACCAAATGTAAGATAAATAATAATTCTATAAAGTATGAATATTTCATCATATGTTTGATACTATTAAAAATGATTATATTCTTCTTTCACGGAATACATGAAACATATCTATTTCTCATGAGATCTATGAAATTCATAGAGAAAAGAATTATATAAATGTACATATATCAAATAAATCAAGAAGAAAAGATGAATATAATGTTGTTTTTGTTTTACCTTGTAATTCTGTATGAATAGAGTAAGATCTTTTGTAGATCTGTTGGAATTTTTTTAAAGGTGATTTTTGGTTAACTGAAGTAGGTTTCTATTGAAGTGGAGAATGTAATTGATAATGGAGTTGATGTCTTTATATATAAAGTGTAATAAGTGGTGTCATGCAAATAAAAACAAATACATAGTTTTATGGTTTTTTTTTTTTATTAAAAAAAACAAACAAATTGTTGGCAAATATTGTGTTAAATATTAAATTATTAAATAGGAGTACAAAGCAATCAAGACTACATTTAGAAGAAAATTCATTTTTAGAATAACATATTTTTTTGAATTTTTTTTTTTCTTTTTTCTTTTTTTAGTTGAACTACCTTTATTCCACTATAGTGGATTTTACTCCTAAATAGCAAACTTATACTGAAAGTGTATAATCTAATTGTTCTATTTTATGACACGGTGCTTCCTAATAATTCGAAGGTGAAGAGTGGGAAATGTATTAATAGATACAGAAAATATCACACCGAGTTGACATGATTAAAATTATCATTTTACTTGTGAAACATATAAGTCCACTCTTTGCTATTATATTGGTTTTGTTAGAATTTGATTACAAGTGTTAAATACCATAATAACTTATAATTCTCTACCATTTGTAGTGTTAACATATCTGTGCATAGATAACGTTTTGCTTTTCAAAATTTGTACATTCTACTTACCTCATAATTGCATCTTGCTTTCCATAATTAGTCCATTTATCCTTTGTGTTTTAATTAATTCTATTAATATATGAATACAAAGAATAAAAAATGTAGTAATGGATGTAGAAAATTTAACACCAAGTTGGTATAAACAAAATTACTACTTTACTCGTGCAACATGTAAGTCCGGTATTTCTCTATATATAGTAATAGTCAAGAAGAGTTCAATTTTGTCATTAGAATTAGAATTCGATTACAAGTGCTAAATGCCATAATGACTTATTATTATCTATCATGCATATGATTGAATTGTCAAATCACAGCTCTTCACTCCACCTTTTAACCTTCTCACTCCTCTTAAACTGTCACTTTATCCATTATTTAAGCCCCCATTTTTTCTCTCTTTCCTGTTTCCACCTATTTCACCTTCATCTCCACCTCAAAACTTCATTTTTTTTTAGCAATGGCGCCCAAAAGAAAGTCCATTGTCTTCTTTAAACCATCGTCTTCCCACACTGTGTGCTTGTAAATGTAGCATCTCTTTTCAAACAAAGCTAAGGAGGTTTTAGAGAGGGAGAAATTGGAAAGTTTGAGAGAGAAAGTTGAAATAATTCAGGAACTAAAACAAAGAGAAAGAGGATTTAGTTATAGAGCAGAAAAATTTAACAGCTAAGATAGAAAAAGCAAAAAATTGGTTATCGAAACTTGAGGGATATATAACCAAAATGATGTGCTTGGATTTGAAAAGAGATGCTATATTTACATGTACCCGGTGTGGGAGAATTTTATCAGTGGTAATCCTCTATTTTTCATATTTGAAAAGAGATGTTATATTTACAAATTCCCGGTGGGGCCCTCACTTATAATTTCATAAATAAGAAAAAGAGAATGAAAAAAAAAAATTATTTACAAATATCATCTTTTTTTTCATTTGTACCAATATATGATAAAATTAATAGTTAATACACCTAACCATATAGGAAGTACATACATATACCATGCATGAGAAGTTGAGTGTGAATAAGTCCATGGTTAAGTAGATATGTTGTAATCATTTAATTAAATTATTGTTTTTAAAAATTACTATTAGTTGCTTATTTTAATTTAAAAAACCATTTTCGGTGTTTGTATTTAAATGTTATGTTGCTATTTAATGTAAGCACTTTCAATTTCAGGAAAATTTATTGTAATTTTTTTTAATTATTAATATTGTTGTATTATTTGTTTATTTTACTAAAAATGGATATGAGTTCGTTTTTTTAAATATTTTTAACGAAAAGTTTGATAATTATAAATTAAAATGTATAGTTTTTTAAAAAAAAAATTTAAGCATTTTAATTACAAATATTACTATGTGTTTTTTTTTCTATTTTAAAAAGGAATATGATTATATGTAAGAAAACATATAATCAAGATTCAAGCGCATATTATTATGTACGAAATATAAAGAAGGAGGATAGTCATGCACTCATGCAAAGTCTATCCCTTTTGACATGGCAGAGAACGTGAAGGTAGAGAGTGGGGATACTAAAAGTGAAATTAGAGAACGTGAAAGTAGAGAGTTACTGCCTTGTCAAGAAGCAAGTGTAATGCAGATTAGACTATCAATTATCTTAGTAATTATGATCTATAAATAATTTTTATAGATCATAATTACTAAGATAACTGATCACCATCTCAGGAAAAGAACTACGCATTGCATGACTATCTCCCTTCTTTATGTACGAAGTATAAAGAAGGGGGATAGTCATGCAATGTGTGCATGACTATCTCCCTTCTTTATACTTCATACATAAAGTTATCTTTATACTTTACTTATTTGTATAAATGGCATATATATTGACATAATTTTATTACTCCAATTTTTTTATAATAAAATATGTGCACAATATAATTATTTGTACTACTAATTAAATATAGTATGTTCCTTTTATATTTGTATAAAAATTGAAAAAGCATATGCACAATAACAAACACTGACTTTTAAAACACCAAGTGTCAAATTTATACCATCAAATAAGTATTCTCATATTATACTAATATACCGTCTAACGTAACTACACTTGAAGGAATTATTTGATTTGAGAATAAATAACTACCATATGAGAAATTATCTTTCTATATTTATGGAGCAGTTTAAAATGGAACTTACTGTCAAAAACCGAAAAAAGTCAAAAATGTGGAAGTTATTTTTAAAGGTTAAACTTCAAATAAATTTAAATTTTTATAATTTTAATTAATTTTTTTAGATAGGGTAAAATGGTTCACTAAAAAATTCCCAACTAAAACCATCTTTTCTCTTTATATATTACATAGACAAAAGTATAATTAAAGATATTAAAAGTTTAAATAATGTATTGTAAAGCGTGAAGTCACAAATGATATAATAAAAAAAAACACATATAAGAAGTATATATGTAGTTTTTTTATATTTGAAAATTTTACTTAAATATAAACCTAAACCTACTTTTTTATTTGAAAGTGAATCGAATTTTCAATAGTCTAATAAGTGTACCATTTTTGTCGGTTATTAAGCTTTGATTATGTTGCAATCATTTAATTTAATTATTATTTTAAAAAGTTATTATTAATTGCTTATGTCAATTTCAAAAATCATTTTGGATGTTTGTATTCATGTATTATGTTGCTATTTAATGTACGCACTTTTAATTTCAAGAAAATTTGTTGTAATCGTTGTTTTAGATTATTAATATTGTTGTATTATCTGATTTTTTATTTAAAAAGGATATGAGTTTGACTTTTTTGTTTTATGTAAATAAAAACTCTGATAATTATAAATTACAATGGATTTTTTTTAAAAAATTAATCTTAAATATTTTAATAACATTTTTTTTTTAAAAAAAGGATTTTATTTTATGCAAAAAAAAAATGTACATGTGTTATTTTTAAACCAACTGTAATTTTAAATTTTAATTTTTAAATCTAAGTTTTCGACTTAATCCGTTTTAAAAAGAACCTACAAAAAAAAATAATGATTGACGTAAACCAAAGAGCGTCTAAACAGACGTGTGTATTGATATTATGCATAATAAGATACCAAGAAAAAATTTCTTTCTATTTTTAGATTTTTGAAATATTTGTACTGTAGCCAAACATTTTACGTATAAAAGTGAAAAATAAGTGATTTGGTACTTTTGGATAACATAAGGTTTCGTTATTTGAAGAATATGTAAAAATTGTTCAGTTTGGATTTATTTGGCTGATATATATACTTGCAGCTGTCTTGTTTCTAACACTGTTCTGCCATCATCTTTTTTGCTTCCCTCTTTTTACTCTGTACTTTATCTTCTTCATTCATCTTTTTCCTTCAACCCCAAAAAAAACCCTAAAAATGGCGAGCACTGATAGTATTGCGACTTCTGCATGGAAGCCGAGTGCAAGGAACTCTAAAAAAGAGAAAATTTCAAGTTTTTTTTATTGTATTTTGCTGATATGACAAAGAAGATGAACAGCCATCTGGAATTTCTGCAACAGCATACTCCGAACATGGAGCGAATATTAGAATAAGGAGAACCAAGCAATAAAAGAAAGCGAAAGGATGATGATGTTGACCGTCACTCAAAAGTGATTGTTGTTGAATCAAATGGAGACAACAAAAAACTTGCTCTCTGGAATGAAGTCTTGGCTGCGGAAGTTGGTGAAAGCGACAAAGTTTCCGATTCAAAAACCCAGACCCAAGAACTGCAACCAAAAAGAAATGCTGATAATAATGATGCTGATAATGATGATAATGATGATGATGATGATGATGATGATGATGATGATGATGAAGATTATAACGGGAATGATGATGATGATGGTGGTGGTGGGTCTGATTCTGATTATGGGAACTACAATGAAGATAATCAGGGTTCAAGTCAGGATTCTGATATGTATAAAAGGAAAAGTTGTGATTGAAGTCTGCAACAATGGTTTTAAAATATAAACGTGCATTTAGGCTTTTTTAGGTTTTTGACATTTGTTAGATATTAAAAATAGTATCATGAAGCAAATGCTTTTGAAAATCGCTTTATTTCCTTATCTGACTTTTAAATCTAACTGTTTAACTTTTTCAATGTCTGATATATAATTAGGAATTAAAGCAGTAGTTTGAAGTGTTTGATTTAGTTAAATTATATTATCCTCCAAAAAGTATGCTAAGGCCATTTTATGATTGCACATTATTTATATAAGAATAAGATATTATATAAGAATAAGGCACTTGTATAATATAGTTTAATAAAAATGGGTATATGTGAAAATACAACACTTTTCTTTCGGCTATTCTTTACTTTAAGAAAAGTGTTTACTATTCTTTGCTTTATATAAGAATAAGATATTATAGAAGAATAAGGCACTTGTATAACATAGCTTAATAAAAATGGGTATATGTGAAAATACCCAATGAAAAGTGTTGTATTTTCACATTATTTATATAAGAATAAGATATTATACCCTAAAATGTTTATTATATAAAGCAAAGAATAGTAAGGTATAAGTCCGGCTTTGGTTCCTGATCATACCTCAAATCATGTTAGCATCAAGAGAGTCATGACGTTTCTCTCGGTTAGCATTTTCAATATAAATTTGCTATTAAGGAGCAAAATCCATTATAGTAAAATAAAGGTAGTTCTACAAACAAACAAACAAAAAAAAAAAAAAAGTATTTTTTTTTTGAAAGAAAATATGCTATTTTAAAAATGAATTTTCTTTTAAATGTAATCTTGACCACTTTGTATTTCTATTTAATAATCTAATATTCAACACAATATTTGCCAACATTTTTTTTTAAAGAAGAATAAATAAATTCATAAAGCTCTTTTTTTGTTTCTTTTTTTTTTCTTGCATGACACAACTTTTTATACTTTATATATATATAGACATCAACTACATTATCAATTACATTCTCAACCTCAATATGAACCTAGTTTAGTTCATCCAAAATCACCGTGGGTTTTTCAAACATTATCGATTATCTTTCACTCCACTTCCTAATTTTTAGATGATGTGAAAATTACATTCTCTTAGGGTAATTAGCTTAAGAAACCATACTGATTTTATTATTGTTTTTTTACCAAAATGTTTTTTTTATTCATTGACCGAATACAGTGTTCACCAAATCACTTTAAATTTGTTTCAATATTTTTTTGTAATTAATAATGTTGCCTTTTTTTATATAATATTGCAAACAATAATGGTATAGATTAACGCTATGCCTCTTTGCAAACCATACTACCAAACTACGCCTCTTTGCTTAATAATCTATACCATTAACGCTATTCCATTAATATATTGCAAACTTTAATAATCTAAACCATACCTTTTTTAAAATAATCTATGCCTCTTTGCTTTATAATCTATACCATTAACGCTATTCCATTAATATATTACAAACTTTGATAGACATAATAGCTAAGAATCAACACCGGAAAAAAGTAACGAGTAGAAATTCTAAAATTATGTGAAAATACAACACTTTTCTTATATAATATCTTACTATTCTTTGCCTTATTCTTATTCTTTACTATTCTTTGCTTTATATAAGAATACGATTTTATATAAGAAAAGTGTTGTATTTTCACATTATTTATATAAGAATAAGATATTATACCCTAAAATGTTTTTTTTAAAAAAAATTTAATATTAGATCGATCATGGCATTTTACCCAATGAAAGCTTTATCCTCGAGAAATGGCATTTTTGACCACATTATTTATATAAGAATAAGAAAAAAAAAAAAAAAGGTTTTGAAATTCTTTTTGAAAATAACTTTTTATATTTTTGTTAAAACCTTTCCGATTTTCAAAGTGTTTTTAAACCTTGTTCCACGAGTCTTTATTGCCAAATACATGCATATGTATTTATTGCTTTCATGCATTTAATTGTCAAATCACAGCTCTTCACTCCACCTTTTAACCTTCTCACTCCTCTTAAACCGTCACTTCATCCATTATTTAAGCTCCTATTTTTTTCTCTCTTTTCTATTTCCACCTATTTCACCTTCATCTCCACCTCAAAACTTCATTTTTTATAAACAATGGCGCCTAAAAGAAAGTCCATTTCCTTTAAACCTTCATCTTCCCACACTGTGTGCTTGTAAATGTAGCATCTCTTTTCAAACAAAGCTAAGGAGGTTTTAGAGAGGGAGAAATTTTATCAGTTGTAATCCTCTATTTTTCATATTTGAAAAGAGATGCTAAATTTACAAGTACCCGGTGTGGGAGAATTTTATCAGTTATAATCCTCTATTTTTCATATTTGAAAAGAGATGTTATATTCACAAATTCCCGGTGTGGCCCTCACTTATAATTTCATAAATAAGAAAAAGAGAATGAAAAAAAAAAAATTTTACAAATATCATCTTTTTTTCATTTGTACCAATGTATGATTAAATTAATAGCTAATACACCTAACCATATAGGAAGTACATACATATACCACGCATGAGAAGTTGAGTGTAAATAATTCCATGGTTAAATAGATATGTTGTAATCATTTAATTAAATTATTATTTTTAAAAATTACTATTAGTTGCTTATTTTAATTTAAAAAATCATTTTCGGTGTTTGTATTTAAATGTTATGTTGCTATTTAATGTAAGGACTTTTAATTTCAAGAAAATTTATTGTAATTTTTTTTTTTTGATTATTAATATTGTTGTATTATTTGTTTTTTTTTTTACTAAAAATGGATATGAGTTCGTTTTTTTTAATATTTTTAACAAAAATTTTGATAATTATAAATTAAAATGTATAGTTTTCTTTAAAAAAATTTAATCATTTTAATTACAAATATTAAAAAAATTTAAACATTTTAATTACAAATATTAAATTTTTTTAAACATTTTAATTACAAATATTAAATTTTTTTAAAACATTTTAATTACAAATATTAAAAATTTCTTAATTATTTTAGCAGTAACCACATGGTTGTGAACGACCTACACTTAAAAATTAAACTTAAAGTAAAGAATAGCTGAAAGAAGATACTTGAAAGAAATTCGAGCAAAAGCATTCTAAGAAAATTACATGTGTCGGCAGCTTGAAATTTTCTTCAATGGGGTCTGGCGCTTTAACAAAGGGTTCGGACGCACCAGGAGCAGCTAGGGTAGACCAGATTTTGGCTCTTTCCAACTCGGAGAGGCCAGATAAGTCCCCAAAAAATTCAACAGCCGAATTTCGGCTTTCCATCAAGCTGTCCCGTACAGCATCAGGGACCGCTTATGAACTAGACAAAACTTTCAGAATTCACGTTTCAGACTCAAACCCCATCTCATCAGCCATAAACTCCTTAAAACGTTCTTCGGCCTCCTTGAAACCTTCGAGTCTCTCTTTCATAATCAACATATCGTCATCCTCAACATGTGTGATAAAGGCATCAGCCTGTCTTTAAATTTCTTCGGCAAAAGGTTCTGACAAGTGTTGAAGAGGACGAGACATTGGATAAGGATTTTTCTGCTGAACCTCTTCTTCTTGGTTCCTATTAGGGAAAGAAACTAGAGTCTTCTCCAAAGCCACTTTGGCTGGAGCCTTATCTTGACGAGACCCTTTCGGCGATGGAGAAGACTCCTCCAAAGGAAATTGGCCTGCGTTGACTACAGCTCGCCCATTTGTTTTTCTGGCTATTTCTTCGTCTTCTTCGTACGAAGAAGAATGATCAGCGTCATCACCCTGTAGTAGAGGAAAAAAGGGAGGAGAAGTATCTTATCAGCATGGTCCAAGCAAAAACGAAAATCATATATATGTAAAAGATAACTTAACCAAAGCCTTATGCTTAATAGGTTTACGCAAATCAAGCAAATCATAAGAAGCTACAAAGTTCTACAATTATTTAAGCTCTCATGAGCTGAACAAATAGAGCACAACGTGCATCCAAAGTTATATACTTAGAAAAATTCTTTTAAGATAAAAAGCTAAGTATAACATGTATATTCAAATAAAGATCTAAATGTCGAAGATTTACACACAAATTTCAATCAAGACAAGGCAGGAGATAAACTTGTGCTTACCGAAGTTTTCACAAGTCGTTTTCAGTCTCGGAGTTAGCCGCAGAAACACCGGCTCTCACAGCAGTAGCAGCAGAAACAGATTGCTTTTCAGGGCCCAAAAGGAAAAATGAGTCATGGTTCAAATACCAAGGCTTCTGCTTGGAGTATTCAGTTTGACTGACTATGTCAAGCTGAGACACGTGCAAGGAAGGGGCTCTCACGGAAGGAGGAGTGATCTGAGGATTTCTACTCGTCACTTTTTTCTTGGCGTAGATTCCCAGCCGTCTATAGTTCAAGCCGCTGTTTGTCTCATGCAGCTCTGGAAATCCAAAAATAAAGGAGTAAAAAAAAACAAAAAGTCAAATACGAGTCTTCGGCTCGAGTCGAAATTCTTATCATTTCGGTACTTTTGGCTGAGGCCGACAACAACTAATATCTTCTCCTGGAAGTTATATTGGTAGCAGGGTAGCCAAGTGGCCGGAATGTATAATTGTCGGCCTCGTCTTCCTGTGCCCACTTTATCCAAGAGCTCCAGCAGCTGCAGATCTTTGGCCGAGAATTCATCAGGACCGATAGCAGACATATTTTGTCAGGCCTTCTCGAATGTCTCGGCCCTCTAAAATGATTCGGATGAGGCAGGGAGAAGTCATGTGAGTTTCCCGAGGATTGTATTTCCCCTCTCCTTAGATGACCATTGGTTATGGTGGTTTGTCTAGACACTATTAAAATGGTCCTCAAACCATCGGATGTAGAAATAGAAAAAACTTCCAAAACAAAGGAGACTAAACAGGAAGAAGAGGGTGTTTCCGCGTCCCCCCGAAAAATGGACAAATTCCTCTTTTTTCTTCGGACACATTTGGCACGGGTCTAGAACCGTTTGGAGTATTCAGTTTGACTGACTATGTCAAGCTGAGACACGCGCAGCGAAGGGGCTCTCTTGGAAAGTGGAGTGATCCGAGGATTTCTACTCGTCACATTTCTCTCTGCGTTGATTCTCAGCTGTCTATAGTTCAAGCCGCAGTTTGTCTCATGCAACTCTAAAAATCCAAAAAGAAAGGAGTAAAAAAAAAAAAGACAAATACGAGCCTTCGGCCCTAGCCGAAATTCTTACCATTTCGGTACTTTCGGCTGAGGCCAAAAGCAGCTAATATCTTCTCCTGGAAGATATATTGGTAGCAGGGTAGCTAAGTGGCCGGAATGTATAATTGTTGGCCTCGTCTTCCTGTGCCCACTTTATCCAAGAGCTCCAGCAGCTGCATATCTTTGGCCGACAATTCATCAGGACCGATAGCAAACATATTTTTGTCGGGCCTTCTCGAATGTCTCGGCCTTCCAAAATGATTCGGATGCTCCTCTTCAGACGGAGCCCTCACCAAAATCCCTTGACCCCTCCAATCTTTATCGGAGGTTGTCATTCGGCCAAGTGGTCAAGATCCCTCTTCGAGATTCGATTAGCCACAATCCAGGGCCATGCTGTTCATCAAACTGATTGTTCGACACCAAATTGTGGAATCGCCAAATTCGGCACCAGATTGTGCAATCGCCAATTTTTAGAGCATTTTAGAATTTCACTCATTATTTTTTAATAATACTGGAAAACAAATTAGTATTTATTATCACTGTAAAGTACATTAATATAGATGTACATAATACTTATTAGATTAAAATTCTATGTTACTATATCTTTTAATCATTACATTTGAAAACCTGTAGTTTTAAATTCCTAATACCTTTAATCATTTCAAATTTAATTATACATTTCTTTTTTAAGAAAATTTGAATGATACAATTTAATGTGTACAATAGAAATTATAAAGGATTCCAAAAGGTCTGCTTTCAAAATTAAAGGTGATGATGTTGGCAAATATATATCACTTTGTTGTGATGATCAAAAACATATGCAATAATTCTGTGTACAATGTAATCTGTGTTTATGATTGCACATTATTTATATAAGAATAAGATATTTCAACAAATAACGTTGTACCGATAACATTAAACAACAACTTAAATATCTAATGCTAAATTATTTGCGAATACTTAAAAATATCATAAGATACTACATTTCTAATTGAATTCAAGTGATACCCTTCAGGTGGTTTGGTGGTATACCACAACATCTTTAGCCTTTTTAGCCCGAGATAGAGCCACATACAACTGACCATGAGAAAAACACGGCCGAGGAAGATATATTGATACTTGATTAAATGTCTGCCCTTGTGATTTATTACTTGTCATGGCAAAACATAATTTAATTGGAAATTGTTTCCTTTCAAAAGCAAAGGGATAGCTGTTATTTGCTGGAGGGCGTAGATTTGTCCGATGCACAAAAATAGTCGTACCCTTGTATTGTCCAACAGAAATTTCACAAACAATAATGTTGGGTAGAAAAGTCTTACAAATCAGTCTTGTACCATTACAAAGTCCATCAGAAGGCATTATGTTGCGTAACAATATTACTGGACAATCCTTCTTCAGGACGAGCTCATGGGGACTCATTCCTCCTGGACAAGTTTATTTATAAACTCTATTGGATAAATGCTGCATGTATCATTGAGCATTACATCAAAACTTTTATAAGTCACTGCTTCTCCTGGGAAGTGATCAATTAAAACTGAATTCACCAAATCCACATCATCATTCATCGGAGTTAAAATAGCCCTATCTGCAAAGATATCTGATGTTATTGTTCCTTTCTCAACTTCTGGAAATGTTGCATTTATAATCTCTAAAATAGGATCTCTTTCCATGACCAAGTGTCGAACCATTCCATCAGGCATTTTTATATAATCACATTCATTTGTTTGTAATTCACCATTGCCAAGAGATAACAAAAATGAACAGAATGTAGGGTCTTCACGAGCTCACTGGTTTTCTGTTAGTTTGAATCTTTTCAGACATGTCTAGATATATGAAGTCACTATGCTTGCTTCAACAGCCTGTCTTAAGGACTTATGAGGTACAAATGGTAGAACCTATCTAAAATCTCCACCAAGAATAACGAGCTTACCACCAAAAAGTGTTGTATTTTCACATATATCCTGTAGCAGCAAATCTAGGGCCTGTAAATTTGCCTTGTTGACTAAGCTTCATCCCAGATAATCAAAGTCGTCTCTTTTATTAACTGTGCTAAACTACCTTGTTTTGGCACATCACATGTGAAAGAGTTCTCATGATCAACAGGTATTTTAAATCTTGAATGAGCTGTTCTCCCTGAAGGAAGATTTGATGCTGCTATTCCAGATGTTTTAGTTGGCAATACAATTTTATTCATCATACGAATTTCTGCATATAAACAATTGTATAAAAAGGTCTTCCCTGTACCACCTAGTCCATCAATGAAAATAGCACCTCCTTTTCCTTCATGTATGTGTTTCATTATGGAATCAAATGCTTTCAATTGAGCTGCATTCAAATGTTCTTTAGTATTTATGAATTCCTGAGGAATAGCTGTATTTAGGGCATCTGCTATATCTCTTGTTTTTCTAAAATCAGCACCAACAGTATAGCTTATATGATCTAGCCCAAAACTTTTGAGTGATTTTCCCATTGATTCAAGATGTTATTCTAACAATGTGTTGCTTGATTTTTTCGGTACAACCCTTAAATTTATAGCTGAAATCTTATGATAATGCTGTGTAATATTTGTCCCATAAAGCAGATGGATCACTTGGTTGACAGAAAATCAAAACAGTTGCAAAAAGTCGTCTCAAAGCATCTGGTAACTGTACTTCTGTAGCTTCGACTAAGCATATGGATGCAACATCATCATCTTCTAAAAGACCAAGTCGTTTGGCAACCTCTTGAAATGTAGCACAAACATATTTATCAACCGTGCGTAATTTTAAAAAAGACTATGAATTTATGATGTTAAGCAGTAAAAGTCGGAGGAAATAACATTCACCTTCAGCAGGTAGGACAAATGCTATCCTTCCAACAACAATGAGTGTTGTTTTCCTTTGAACCCACTCCTTTGTAGCTGCATCCCATCTGTAGTGCTCTGGGAATTCGCCATATAAAATTTTGGTGCCACCATTAACGATCGCATGCATTATGAAGTTTGATACCCATTTTTACATACTAATTTTCTCTCATCCATTTTCATGCAAGGGCATCTTGGATTCAGCTTACCGCACGGTCCATGCATCATATGAGTCAAGACAACTTTACGAAGAAGAGGATTATGAAGTGATGGTATTTCCGCAAAAATAAATTTGTCATACTCTGTTGGTCCTCGTATTTTGAAGTTAGATTTCGGTATTATTAAGAAATGTGCATGTGGTAATCCTCTCTTTTGAAACTCAACAACGTACATCATTGCTGCCACTTCACCGAAGACTTTTTCCTTCATAATCTGTTATTTTAGCGCCAATAGTTTAGCACGAAATATCCGAGCCACTATATCTGGTCTATCTTGTGCTTTCTCTCCAGGTTGTAGCTCAACCTTTATTTCTGGCCATTTTGCATTGCATGTCATGGTAATAAAAAGATCTGACTTGCCATACCTCTGAACTAATGCCATAGCATTTCGTTTAAGATCTCTAGGAAAGCCGAGGAACTATGGAGGAAAAACAACAAGATGACCAATTTTCGAAGTATCTGTTTGTCCACTCGTCACACTATCAAGAATACCTTGATAAAGATCAACTCTTATTATATCTTGATTGTTTCTTAGGTAATCGAGCCTTGTATTTTCTATCTTGACATACATATCAACAATAAACTGTTGAAAGCATCTTCCACCTCTAAGGAGCATATTGTGCGGCCTAATTTGCAATTTGTAAGCATAGTATTCTCTTGGAGAGATATATTTATCAGCTTTTGTCTTGTGTTTAACAGCACCTACATTTTGCAGAAAGAAAAAGTTACTACTCAAAATGCACATCACAATAAATGTCTAAAAACTTAATATATATGTGTAAAATAAACTTACGTGATGCTTCTTCATCCAGAAAATTTTGTACGGTATGAACTGCACAAGAATGTATAGGATCTGGGACCTGATGTGTTCGATTCTTCCCAATAGCAATCCGTTTCTTAAGATTTGAGGTCCATCCACATTCACCATGGGGGAATAATAGTGGATATTGTAGTGGGTCATAGAAACCATAGTAGTGAAAAATCCGATGAGTTTAAGCAAACCTTCCATACACAAGAATATGCAGGGTGCTGATTTGATTAGAAGACGCACCATCTGGCCATACCACAACAACTTCATCTGACAAAGGTGCATTGTAAACACGCTGATCCAAAACTGTACTCTGACTTAAGACTATTTGCGTGTTTTCATCTATCTTTATTTCCCTCAACGATCTGCAAAATCTCGCATAAGGATTTCTCTCAATAATCTTCATTAGTATACGAATAATATCTTCCCGTAATTCTGGAAAACATATGACTCGATTTTGAACTTCGTGCTGGCCATCATAAAAATAGAGTTGTAGGTATTTAAGACTATTACCATCAGGCAATAGATCTGGAACACAGTGGATATCTGCCCACGCATTTTGAATACTTATATCCCTTTATGTGTTGTTGACTCAGTTTTTCCGCGTATAGAACTAAAAGCAAAAAGGTTGTTATACATTCAGCTATACTGCTGGAAATGTTTAGCATCTTCTTCTTGTGAAATAAATAAGCGGCATAACTCATCAGGAAATTCATTAGCTGCAATCACAACCTCTCCATCGCAACAACAAAAGTGTGGAGATTCATACATGAATTTCTTTGCATTACAATGCAAACAATAGTGTGCATTCCCGAGGACAAGAGGACCTTCTGGTAGAGTTTTCCCTATGGTACCAGGAGTTATAACTATCAATTAAAAAAAATTAATAATATGCATATAATAAGTATCATCTGTGTTGAAACGTTAAGTAAACTGGTTTAAATAATCACAGTCTTAAATTATAACACCTACCTTCTGTACGAGTTTTCTTACAACATTTTTAATCAACCCTACACGAAAATGATAATATATTAATAAAAATAGATTCATATTGTATTCTTTCATATTTTCAGTCGTTTAGTGAATACCTTGGCACATTAGCAGTTGAAGTTTGTTCAAAAAAACCGTTTTCGTTTACTTTTACGTTGATTACACGTATGTGAAGAACTCCCCACTTTATCTGATAATTCATAACAAGTAATATTAATAACAATATACTGAAACAATAAACGTATTTTATGATATTAAACATGTAATCCACAAAGATACTTAATAATCAGGAAAAAAACGATTGTCAAAAACTAAGTAGATCTATTGATAAAATGTTACAAAAAACGATAATATGTGCATATAATAAATATCATCTGAAACATTAAGTAAACTGGTTTAAATAATCACAATGTAAGATTATAATACCTACCTTCTATACGGGTTTTTTTACAACATTTTTCATCAACCCTACATGAAAAATGATAATGTATTAATAACAACAGCTTCATAGTGTAGACTTTCACATTTTTGGTAGTTCAGTAAATACCTTGGCTTATTAGCAGTTGAAATTTGTTTAAAAAAACATTTAAGTTTGCTTTTACGTTGATGACATGTATGTGAAGAACTCCCCACTTTATCTGATAATTCATAACAATTAATATTAATAACAATCACCTGAAACAATAAACGTATTAGATGATATTAAACACGTAATGCACAAAAATACTTAATAATCAGGGAAAAAATGATTGTCGCCATTGGAAAATTCACCATCTTCTTCTTTACCGTTCTTCTACTCTTTCTCTTTCTCTACTGTTAAGAAACTTGTTCCCATTCAAAACCACTTCCTACAAAAGGTTTAACCATATACTATTTCGTGGGCTCTATTTTGAACATTTATGTTAAACTACTTATTCTATTAGGATTTTGATACCATTTTAAAGAGGTAAATATACTTTGAAATTTGTATAAGCTGGACATAAATATATTGAGAATGATGTAAATTATTATATTGAAACCTAATAGACATAATAACCTACAGTACTCCCACCGTATGTCTGTGATCTACGCGAACGATGTTCAAGCTTCCTACGCTTACTGGAATTGTATCTACTAATAATAAAGTATACATATAAATAACAAATAATCTACAACATAAAGCAGACAAACATAGAGACTTACGGTGCTTCACATTCTTGTATAGACACCTGCGAAGATTTGGCAGATGATTGTTCCCAGTTTGTGCACCCCTCTATTACAGTATTCAAAGACACTTCTGAATTACGCGTCATTCTATGTATATTATCTGAGTACCTCGATTGAACTTCTAAATCACCAGCTCTAAATCATGAATTCTAAATACATGGAATCTAACTCAGGCAACATTAACTGCAGCTGCACATACATCATATACCCCTTATCAGAAATTTGGAATCGATAAGCTAAATATGAGGGGAAAAAAAATTGCAATTCGTGTAAATAAGAAAACAAAAGATGTGTTTATACAGATTGTTGAAATAGTCTAATTTCTATATTATCCAATCTTAACAAAGGAGAAGGAACTCCAGCAAAACCTCTTGTAATTAATATCAAACTGGAGACTCACCCTTTTAACATCAAAAGTTTAACAAACATTAATCAACTCATTCCAGAATCCTCACAACATTCACTCCAATTAATGGTGGTAATGGAAATAGACTTGTATATAAATATGGTATGAGAAAAACATACATTCTACCTTCTTTAAACTTGATTTGCTTAACCTACAGTTACATATGAGAAAGAATATGTTATGCCTACGAAATTTATTCAACCTAAAATTAGTTATAAAAAAGTAAACTTTGAAAATGAACGTTCGTACAATATTAGAGAATAATTAATTAATGATAATAAATAAATATAAAAACTAAAGCTACTAAGCCCGTACACCTTCAAAATAACACTGTAGAATTTTGGCTCATTACTCTCCTTAATAAAGGTTATTTATGAAACATATGTCCACACATTAGCACTCGTTGTTAAAGAATGCAACATCATTACAAAGTTATAAATTATTAGCCATCTTAATACACGTGACATTTTGGATAATTGTATATTTCCTTAGTACATTTTTTTAACAATAGTTTAAATAAAAAAAAAACCAAATGTAGAAGATTATATGTTCTATTATAATACAATAAACAACAACCACCAGTTAAATGGGAAAAAATTAAAATAGAGTATACCCCTTATAATGAGGATAGGACCAATTGCAAATATAGATTCAAATGTAAATGATATTTTTTTTTTGACGTGGAATTAAGGTAGTTAATGACATTTTAACTGTCGTTAGGAAGAATAACTTGGGAAGGTGGGAGGTTTAATGGACAATTCATTGGACAACATGTTTAACGGTTGGATTAGGAAGAATTAGTGGGAATTTGGCGGTTTTAAACTTTAGGAATTCCTGACTCCAGAGAACACACGCATAATTGGCCCTTTCCACTATTTCCAAACTCATTTCACAAACACGCTACCTGAGAATCGTTTATGCCACTGCAAACCTAACTCCATTTCTCCTTCGTTCTTTGCAATTCCGAGGTTCCCAAGTGAAATTCGTTGCTCCGAACTGAAAGATCGGCAAATTTCGCACCTGGTAAAGGTAATTTTTCCTGAAATCTCTTCGGCTTCCTTTGCTTTTAGAACTCCCCCTTTCTTTTCACTTTTTCGCATTTCCCGTCAAATATAATGGTCGGAAATCCGGAAAAAAGGCCCATTGAGACTGGAGCCGGCTCTGAGGCAGAAGAAGAAAAAGAAGCGCCGCAATTGATTCCGAGGCGAAATCGTCCTTTGGCGATGATGCCTTTTCTCAGCGGCCGAAACTCAAATGTTCGGATAGGGGCTGCTGCTGCCCTTGGAAGAGCTCCTTTAAGGGTTATGCCCCTCTCTAGTGCGCCCCCATATGATTCTAAAGTGCCCAGTACTTTTGGCCGAAGTGAGGCCTCGGCGTCTAGGCCGTTGACTCCCGAAGAAAGGGAGTGGATTGATGAAGGGGAAAATTGGGGCATAATGAGAACCACGCCCTATTCATGGTGGATCAAAAACGATCCTCAGTACCGATTTGTCGCACAACTTGAAGTTTTCTATGGAATAAAGGAAGAGGACGGCTACTGGTGCCGAATGCCTTCTGCTAATGACAGAATTCACCGAGCCCCACCTGGTTATATAGGGGTTTATACTCGGCTGCTGCAATACGGGCTTCGGTTTCCCGTACATTCGTTTGTCGTGAAGTTGTTAAACGGATACAACATTTCCCTAGTTCCGCTGACCCCAGTAAGCATCCGAAGGGTTATGACCTATTTGTGGGTTTGCTTATTTTATGGGTTGGAGCCGAGCGTGCATTGCTTTCGCTGTACACACAAGTTAATGCCGAACACCCAGTCCAATAGGTGGCATGGCCTTGGCTGGTGGCAGATTGAAGACAAGAAGGGCTATCTTTTGACTTATCCGAACGATACCTCGGATAAGGAATGGAGGGGGCAATGGATCTGGATCCGAGCGCCGTCAGACGAAGATCATCCGAACTACTTCGGCGGCCCCCTTTATTTGAGGAAACTAGATCCAAAAATGTCTAGCATCGAACCTGATGAATTTACCGAGGCCGATCAACGTTAGATGGAGCTTTTTGGCCGAAAGGGCATTCCTTAGGCTACTGGCCAAATGGGAAATGTGCCCTCTATCTGGCTGCCTTGCTGCCACTACATCTTCCAAGAGAAGATGCTCGCTGTTGTCGGCCTCAGCCGAAGACACCAGGGTGGTAAGGGATTCGTCTAGGGCCGAAACTTTTTATTCTTTTGCTGCATTGTGATTTCTGATGATATACTCTTTTAGCCGAACTAATGTTTTGCCCCTTAACATTTTTAGAAATCTGCGAGCAGAACTCAGGCATTGACTACACACTGCTCGGGATCAATCAAGAGAGAAATATGATCACAAATACCCCGAAGATAACTCCTTTGAAAGATCGACCCCACGCCTTGCAACCGAGGAAGCTTCAAATAGCCAGCGCCTTTGATTATTTGGCGCAGAATCCCTGGTTCAAAAAGATTGACCCTTTCTTCCTTCACACTGCTGAAGAGGAAGTTGCTGCTGATAGCTCAGGAAGCCGTGCTGAGCCTCCTATCCCATCTTCTGAGCCGAGGAAAGGAGGTGGAGAAGAAGAGAGCTCTGAAGACGAGCATTTGTCAGAGATTTCGGTAATCCTCCAATGCTTTTGCACTTCATTGCTAAGATTTGTCTCTTTCATGCTTTGGTTAGATTTCTTCAGCTTGTGAAAAATTCTTCTAAGTAGTTTCAGCTTGAGTATGCATGTTACACATAGAACCTCGTCTGCCTTGCTTCTTCTACTTTAGACCCTTCAACTTGTGAAAATTTGTCTTAGTACCAAACCTTGGCTTGAAGTTTACTTTCTTTTCTTCTTTCTTCTTCTTTGTTTTCTGCTTTGTTTTTTTTTTATTATTATTTATGCTGATCCTTGCCCCCCTTTTTCTCTTCTGCTATAGTGCGGCGAAGAGGAAGAGAAAAGAGGCGATCCTGTCGAAGCATACCCTACTCCTGACCTTTCAAACGAAGGAATGGCCAGCAAAAGGAAGAAAAGAAGACTTGTCAGGCCTGGAGAATTTTGAGCTCTAGCTATTCCTAATAAGAGGCCTCGGCTTGAGGAAGATAAGCAAGAAGAGGCCAAGAAGGTTACTTCTCCACTCCCCGAGGTTAATGCCGAGGGGATTATTGAATTGAAGAGCCCTCCTCCCTCTCCGGACCACGCCACCGAAGCAACTTCCAAAGAGATTCAGATAGAGGTCGATGCCCTGCTCGTCAATGCTGAAGACGAGGCGCTTGTTGCAGATGAGGACAGGCCGAAGGGGGCCGAGGTAGAGAAGGAAACAGAAGAACCCAAAAACGATGTGTCGTCTACCTCGGTTGTTGGTTCCTTTAGGACCTTTGAGTCCTCTGTAATGGGGTTCGGCTCCACGCCCTTGGTGCCTGTGCCTGAATATGCCCGAACTCTCTTCGAGTCAAAGCGAGCCTCAGCGGGCGAGTATTTCGGTGATCTGGCTAACTTATCAGCGCTGGACAGGGCCAGGGCTTGGATGGTTGGCGCAGCTGCTAGGGCATCCAAGCCACTTGTGAAAGTGTCGAACCAAAACCAAAAACTGCTGATGCAGGTGAGCCTTTGGACTTAGCTTTTCTTTCAAGTTTTTCTTTTGCTTTTGCTATAACTTCTGATTATTTGCTTTTCTGATTTTTACAAAAAACCCACTAAGTACAGAACTTCGGATTAAAGTTCTCCACTTACAAAAAATCTTCTAAATGTTGAGCTTTGGCTAACTTTTATTTCACTTTTCGTAGGTCGTTCATAACCATTTCCTTGCCGTGGAAATGAACGATGAGTTGAAGGCCAAGGATGATGAAGCTAAAGAGGCTAAAATCCAGAGAAATATCGCTGAGATGAAGACGCAAGACGCTGAAGACGTTGCTTCAGCTCTCAAAGCTGACATGGATTCAATGAGCGCTAACTTCCTCAGTTTCTGCCAAGGCTTGGAGGAAACTGTTTTTCTTGGTTGGATGAAGGTCATGCCCTCATCTAGGAGCACGGAGCCGAGAGCATTGCGGACTTTAAGGTTCGCATTGAGCAACTAATCAAGAGAGAAGTTGAGACTCGACGACTTTAAGCCGCAGACTATGAAGACCAACTTGCTCGTGCAGTTGAGGAATCCCAGAAGAGGCAAGACGAGCAAAATGCCGAGGTTTAGAAATTGAAAGATTAATTGGAGGTTCAGAAGCAGAGGCTTCCAAGGATAAGACTGATCTTGCTAACGCCCAGAAGCTGTTGGAGACTCGCATCTACACTGAAGAACAGTACGTCGAGGGCTTTGAGAATGGTTACAAGACTCCTCGGCGATTAGCTTTTCATGTGGAGCCCAACATCAACTGGGATCAAGCTGAAGCCTGGTCTATGGATCCTGAAGACGATCATATGAATGAGGCAAGCCCGGCTGATATAGCAATCCTGGCTCGCCAAGCCGAGGTCGAGAAGCGAGAAGAAGAGATTGCTCAAGAGTTGAATGCTGCTCATCCTGCTTCTTCTTCGGCTGACGCTGAGGCTCTAACTGCTCCGAACGATGTTCCCAAGAATGCTAAAGCATAGGAGCTCGGGCAGTCGTCTACTAAATCCTGCGGATCAACGTGTGCTTAATTTCTGAATGTCGCATCTGCTTTTGCCTGTGTTTTTGTCTTCAGCTTGCCTTTGTACAAACTCTTAATTGTTTTGTGTACTTTCGGCATCTGTGTTTTCCGGTTTGTGGGCGGCTACCGACTTAGATTTCCTTTTCATTCTGAACTTCACAAGTGAATTCCAAATACCAGCTTTAAAGCGGAGAGTAAAACAAAACACTTACACTGCTGATGTACAACCTATCTACAAATCCCACTGTAGATAATTAGTTATAACATCAAATCATTAGTTAAAACATCAAATCATTAGCAACAACAACAAATGCCAACCCTTATAAAAGCAGTGAAAGAAAAAAAAACACTCAGATACACAAAGTTATTCAGAAAAATCACAATGTTATTCAGAACAAATAATATCATCCTTGATTCTATAACCTCATCTACTTGCAACCAAGATACACAAGTTCATGAAAACAATCCTCAATAGATCAATCGACCCTTCAATAGCTCAATAGATACCAACATTCAACAATTCTATAACCTCATAACTTCCATATGACTTCACAAGTGAGACTTGCAGTGTGCTTCATTGAAGCTTGATTGAGGTGATGAAGGTTACCTAATTTCCCTTATGAACAGTACCGTCATTGTAGTTTTATTATCGCAACAAAGAACATCATTATCAGAACCAATTTTAAATTAAACCCCCCAAAAAAAAACACTAAATCACCTCTTTTGAGAATTCAGAATTAGCAGCTCACTAACACCTTCACCAAAGGAAAACCGTTCAATTGCATGCAACAAAGAACATATAAACCCCAAAAATTAAACAAACCTTCACCAAAGGCAAAATATTCAACTGCATGCACCAAAGACAAAGTGTTCAACTGCATGCAACAAAGAACATCATTATCAGAGCCAATTTTAAATTAAACCCCCCCCCCAAAAAAAAAAAAAAAAAAAAAAAAAAAAAAAAAAAAAAAAAAAAACCAACACTAAATCACCTCTTTTAAGAATTCAGAATTAGCAGCTCACTAACACCTTCACCAAAAGCAAACCGTTCAACTGCATGCAACAAAGAACATATAAACCCCAAAAATTTAACAAATCTTCACCGAATTGAATAACCTCATTTGAAAATACAAAATTAGTACCTTCACAATCCAAATCAATACAAAAAAAATTGCAAATGAACTGTAAAACAATCGAAATCAGTATAACTCAAAAAATAAATAGTTAAATTCAAACAGAAACTGAGAATGAAGAAATTGCATTCCTTAAATCAGAAATTCAGAGAAACCCCAAAAAAACAAAAAACAAAAAAAAAACTACAATGACGGTACTATTCATAAGAGAAGTTAGGTAACCTTCATCACCTCAATCAAGCTTCAATGGCGAACCGACAAACAAAGTGGAAAGAACAAAGAAAGAGTGAAGAACAGAAATGGAACGAAAGAGAAAAAATGGGAAACAGCAAAGAAAAAGTGACAGAGAGAGAGAGACAAAAGGGGGAAAAAAGAGGGCAAAATCAGGGAAAAATGGCAAAACCGCAAATAACTAAAAACAACGAGGGTATAACCGTCCGCACACTAGCCTACTGTTCATAAGGAGCTACTGTTCATAAGGGAAGTTAGGTAAACTTCTCACTTTTTAAGAGTTGTAGATAAATAAATATTGCTACACACGAAGTAGTATCTTGCGTTTGTTAGCCAGTTACTATATACTTGGTCAAATTGTAACCATCATTTATTGGCCGGTTACTAATAAACTTCTAACCTTGACTAATTCAAATTAGTAACCTTCGTTTACAACGCCAATACAATTACTAATGTCATATTATTTGTGATATTATCTTAGCTAGTTACTAGTGGTGTTTTAGTAACCGGTGTATTTAAGGTCAGTTAGGGCGTTACAATATCATTTTTTCTACTAGTGTATTTTGTATATAAAAAAGAACTATATAGTATCCTAATATACTCTTTATTTACGCTCATTTTTATACAAAAATTACTTAATGTAAAATACATACATATAAAAATATTTCATTTGAGTGTGTTGTGTGTATGGAAAAAGATATAATTGCCAAAGTGGAAGGTGAATATTAAAGGAAAAAAAAAAGAAAAAAAGTTATAGGCTATAAATACTTTTTAGGAAGGATGGACCAAAAAAAACAAAAAAAAAAAAAAGAAAAGGTAAAATGGAGGGAAAATTTTCAATCATCGGATGACGTGTGTCATCACTGGTTTCTCTTTTAGTATTAAGTTATTGATAAAGTTCAATGTTCATTTGAGAGTATATGTTTATGGATGAAAGAGAAGGTTTTGTGTGTAACCAAACTCACTATGAGTCCAACATGTCTAACAATAATATTCTAATATCTGACAATAATATGCTAATATATGACATTAATATTCTAATAACTGATAATAATATACTAATATATGACAATAATAATCTAATATCTGACATTAATAATCTAATATTCTAATATATGACAATAATATTCTAATATCTGACAATAATATTCTAATATATGACAATATATTCTAATATCTGACATTAATCATCTAATATCTGACATTAATATTTTCAAGGGTCTATTCATTTTCATAGCTCTCTTCCTCCCACCTTTGATTACTTCTCCATTTCACCCCTTACCCCATTTTCTTAGCATACCACAACATACCACGATCTGAAAAGGCAGTTACTCATAACAAATATTCTAACTATTGCAAATAATATCATTCTACAAAAAAATCAATCTAATTGAACCCCAATCAATAACAACAAATTGAAAATAGAAGTTAAGAATTACCAGAATAGGAGAGCAAGGGGAAGGATCATCCAAATTGACATGGCGATGAAGATCACCAACCTTAATTACGATGATGATGATGGTGTTGATGATTGACAGTGATGGTGGTGTTCACGTGGGCTTAGGGGTTGTGACGGTAGTGGTTATGGTGGTCGAATTGGGGTCGTTTGTGGGATGAGTTTAGCTTGCTCCTGCTGTGCAAAATTAGGGGAAGTGTGTTCGGAAAATAGCAGCAGCAAGGTGGGTGGCTATGGCGATGAAGCGGTGGTTTAGAAAGCGGAAGTGGGTGGTGGAAGAAGGTAGTGGAAGGGGTGTGTATTTGTTTAGACGGACTCACGGTGAGTCCGTTCTACACAAATTTTTTTGATGGAATAAATTATGATAATTAATTTATACATGTTCATATTGTGGAGATTTTATTTAGTTTTCATTAACGTTCAAATATGGAACTTTAATGTTCATTTATTATAAGTTTTAGGTTCCTTTTTAAATGTTCTTTTTCATATTATTAATTTATTATATGTTCATATCATAAATTAATTATGTTCATTGCTAAAAAGTAAAATGTTCATTTACACATAAAAAAAGAATTTACTATCCTTTTTTATAATTTGTTCATTTTCGTGTTAGAGGATGTTCATTCTCATCTTAGGGGATGCTGAATTTACCTTTTTGAAGCCATCAACATTATTAATAGTTGTTGATTAAATGGTTCAAAAGGATTAGTATTTTTGTTCATTTGACAAAAGAATGATAGATGTTCATTTTTGTTCAAAATGATAAAAATATGTTCATAATTGATTATTCCTTCTCATAGAAGTTTTGAGAAGACCATTTGTTCAATTTCATTTCAGAGGCTGCTCAATTTTTACTTTTTTTATATGTCATCAATATTGTTAATTGTTGTATGTTAAATGTTCAAATATTAACAGTAGATGTATATTTTTGTTTATTAGGTAACATAATATTGTTCATTTTTGTTCAAAGTGATGAAAATATGTTAAAATTTGAATGTTCATGCTCGAATCATTTGTTCATTTTTATGTTGTTGTAGGTTAAATGTTCAAAATATTATAGTAGATGTATATTTTTGTTTATTAGGTTACAGAATATTGTTCCATTTTGTTCAAAATGATGAAAATATGTAAAAAAAATAAATTAAAAAAAAAAAAAAAAAAAAAAAAACACTACAACAAAATTAAGCAAAGGGAACAGTGAAAAACCATTGCCTTATATAAAAAAAAGTGTTGCCTTATACTTAAGGCAACACATATGAGGTGTAGTTTATGCCCCTGTTGTCTATTCATAAGGCAACACATTTTTATTCAAAGGCAACAGTTTTTAAAGCCAAGGTAAATTGATAACTAAGGCAACAATTGTACAAAGGCAACAAGTAAAAATTGTTACAACCTTAGGAAACAATTCAAAACTATCTCCTTATGTTATAATATACAACAACCTTTCACTTGTTATATTTGTTAGTAATAATATAAATATGTTGTCAAATATCTTAAAGAGTAACACTGTAAGAATTAAAATGAATCGATGTGTGAACTCAACATTAGACAACAATTATTCTAAAAGAAAGCCGAACATCAATATAGATGAAAATTGATTTTATAACATAATGCTTGTAAACTCATCAAAATCCCAAAAACAATACTTAATGAAATATCAGTACATAATGTATCTATACCCTTAAGATCCTAAGTAGATTCACAATTTAGTACATTACCAATACTACTAATTGTTTGTATATAATTCAGTACACGAGGAAGGGATTGTAACGTCTAAAGAATAGAAAATCTAAAGCTCTAATATAGAGCAACTCTTTGTCTCTGTCTTCAATATATATATATCTCACTTCCATGTACTTTACACCTTGTAAAACCAATTATATAACAAAGTTAAAGAATAATATATTATTCAAAATTAAGAAAAATAATTCAAATTCTAAACAAAGATAAAGCATGACATAAATTTCACAATGTAGCTTAAAGAATTCAGCATATATTTACCCGAGTTAAGTTAGAAATTAAATTACTCAAATATGCTGCGTCTTGTGGCTAGAGGCTGCTAGGCAATTGCTACAGCAGGTTGGTGCATGTGCGGCTATCTACCTGCTGCGATAAAAGAGGGGAGAACTCAATGGAAGCACTTTAGTCACCATTCACTAATGTACTGCTGACTATTTGATACGCCAATGGCCGATGAAAAAGCATGAACATACATCTCGTGCAGAGAAAAGAACGGGAAGAAAAATAAACCAATGATTGAGAGTTCTGTTTAATGCTTATTAGACTATCTTTCAACAGTTTTCTAGTCAATAATGTCACCATTAGCTTATGTGAAATTCTGCATAATAATTTCAAACTGGGTTACCAAATATATAGATAAGACTGAGGTTGATCATATACACCTTTTATAAAATAAAAAGATCTTTTGGACATTTGGACAGATGAAAAAAGGAAAAGACAAAGGAACAAACAATGCACTAACCGCTTAAAATCAGTAATTCAACCCACCCCACGGCTTTTTTTTTCCTTATATCCTACCACTCAAAACCTTTTTCAAAGCCCATTAGGCCATCAGCTTCTTCTCTTTAGATATGTGGAAATACATGTATTAATTTCAGGAAGAAAAATCACACAAACGTAATTGGAACTACATATCAGCAAAATTGATGTAATAGCAATTCATATCATGGGATACTTTTGAAGGGAATATTAAACTCAATATGTCACCTAGTTGCTGCTACAGATAATTCTACATTCTCCACCTAGTACACATGCACAGTACACGCTAAACAATTTGTAAGGCAGTAAAGATATGCAGGACTACCCCAACTTGGGATGCTATTATCCATCCTCCACTCTCTCATTCAAACCATGTCTCAAGTGACTAAGTAAGATGAAAAATAGCTTGGGAAGGGGAAAAGCTCAAGTACAAGAGCTCTCCGAGTGCTCTGTAAGAGCTCCTCAAAATACCCCATTTCAGGGAATATTGGAGATCATAAATTCTCAAGAGTTTCACTTGTAGAAATATTCTTGGAGAGCCCTTCCAACTCTCCAATGGCCCCGTTGCTCATAGACTAAGCAACATACAAAAAAGTCTGATTCAAGAATGAAGTGAAGTCTCATAGCCTAGTTAGTCAAGGGGTAACATTCATACATTTAATCAAGATGGAAAAACATATAATAGATGACGTAGATAAGCTACCAAACCGAAAGAAAAGCATTCTGTCAAGGCAGCCAGCACTAAACAAAACCTGTAGCATCCTTGAAAGAAATTCATTCAACAAAGAAAAGAAGAGAGATTCTATCCAGAGTGGTTGATCCAATATTAGTTTTGACCAAACTAAGATCCGAAGCTAAGTTTTCATGAAGTTGGACAGAAATTTGTAAACATGAAAAAATTTACAAATTGCCTTATAGCTAAGAACTAAAATAAGATATTCCTTACCTCTATAGTGTATATGTTCACCATTTGATCATCTTGCTACCCCAGCTTCCCATGTCAACATGAAATTATTGCTACTAACTTTGTTAAAGAAAACCAATTAGTCATTATACACACATCTATTTCACTTTTCATGCCTGCATAGGCAGATTGAAACAGTCTAAAAATAAGCTACACATTCTAAGAATATTGCAGAGAGAAAATTTGCAGTTAACTCAAGGAAAAAGAGAGAATCAATCACAGTAGCTGAAAACTATTTTAAGAACTATTTCTCGAATCGTTCATAGTTGATAAACATAAAAATCATTTCATACAAACAAAATTGGTGAGTAGATGCTAGAAACACTAGTAAAAATAAGTATTGATCCCTTTATGTGGTTGGCTTACTCCCCTTCAACCATTCCCCACTTTCACCTTCATCAATCCCTTCAATTTTCTTTAATCTATTAACAAAATAAGAAAATTCTCACCAACTAGGATGGGACAAAACTAAGATTTCATAAGCTAGATAGTCTTACATAGTCACCAAGAACCAAGTCACAAATAATTTACCACAAAATCAACCAGTCAAAAAAATAAATGATATTATGTTACCCATTAAATGTAGAGCTGAACCAACATACATATCATTGACATAGTATGGAGTATTTCAAACTCCATTTGCTCCATAAATCTCCTAACTTTCTCCACTAAAGTACAAACAATACAGAAATCACAATTCCACTAAATTAGTATTGCATGTATACAAAAATTATCTTATGTTTTTTAATTCATGAGAAAATAAACAGCAAAGAATTATAGTTTTAAAGAACAAAATAGAATACCTAGATGTTTGTTTGATGTTGCGAACTTTGAAAAAATAAACCTTAATTTGCTCTTGATTGGTGAATTAAACGCATCAATTTTCAATTTACTCCCTAAAAATCCCAATTAGCCACCTCAATTAGACATTAAGAATGAACAAAATCAATGTTTAAACCTGAAGAAAAAAAACCAAAAGGAAATGAACCGAACCAGGATCGGTAGGGCGTTTAAGTCCGATTTCCTCGATAAAAACCATTGTAAAACAAGCACCAACATCATTGTCGAGATCACCACCCGTTTTCGATCAATCCTTTTGGAAACTGAGGAGCACGCTTTAATGGAAAAAGATAGCGATAGTGAGGAGAGAGATAGAGAAGAAATGAGTGATGGTGAGCAGTTGATAATTGAGAGTGAAAGCACGAAAATGAAAAATAAGGGAAGGGCATAATTGGAATTTCATTAATGATGGGGGCATTGTTGTAATAAACATTAACGCCACAAAAATTTGTTCATATGAATCGTAAGTGCGTAACTATAAGGCTTCATACAATCATACTTTTATAAAGTGTATGACCTGTATGTATAGATTTTTTTCTAAAAAAAAAATTTAACTGAAGATCCTTTTGAGGTTAGTTACACTCAAAAGTCAAAATAATATGGAGTAGTTTCTTTTAAGGCTATCTAAATTTAATAATCCTCCTTTTTTTTTTTTTTTTTTTTAAGTATTACGGAGTACTTTCTAATCGACATATAATTTTAGCTACATTATCTTTTATACTACATATAAATAAATGTAAAGATGTAAGTAAGGTAGTTGAAGAATTTAAAAAATTTAAGAAATAATAGCAGGTTAATATTTTATCGAAAAGTAAGGGATGTGAGAGGGAAAGAAATAATTATATATATAAAAAAAGTAGTAGCATATATATTAAGTTTAAGTTGGTTTAAAAAAATAAAAAATAAAAGGTTTAAGTGTGAACCATAAGAAAAGAGAGATTTAATATATAAATTAAAATGGGGTAGTTTGCCAAAAAAATAATAAAAGTATAACACATTAAAAAAAAAAAAAAGTATCTCATTTGGTAAGTGTAAGACATTGTTCTCTTCACCTTAAAATAATGATATTTAAAATTTAAGGTTCATTAAAGTTATTTCAATTTAGCAAAATAATTTAATTCAGTTAAAACTAGTAACTTTAAAAAAACAAAGATAATAGGTTATCATTAAATATAGTTTTAGTTTAGTAAAAATAATCATCAACTCTAAAAAATAAGTATAATAGAGTATTAGATCAGTAAAATAAAGGTTTAATTTGAGTGAAAATAATTTAGTTTATTAAAATTAACTTCATTTTAGCAAAAATAAGGTTAAAAGAACAGGTATTCAGTATTTGCAGCTCGCATTGAAGGAGAGCCATAATAACATTTGACTTGAAAATGAGGGATAGCTTAGATGGTTATCCTAATCAATTATTATCGCTCACTCTTGTGGCTCTCTAAAAAAAAACATTAACTTGTGTTGATAACTGTTTGTTGGGTAGCATTTTGATAATTATTTGCTCATTTATCATCAAATAAGCAAAAAAAACCTAAAATAGTCTTGGGTGGTGTTGCAGTGTATATAAATATTTTCCGTAATTTATAGGTGATCAACAATGTCTTAGTCCAGTGGCCCGATTTGACCTTAAAAATGTATTTTAAGATTCGAAAAAAGCACCCCCAAGCCCATCCTTATTTTGTGAGTTTGGGCATAGAATTTTATACTTAAGCCCGACATGACCTAATTTCTTAAAACTTGGTTCGAGTGTATGTGTTCTGCCATATTCTAGATCAAAATGATGTAAGGTACATTACATCACTTATATCTATTATGTAAAACTATTTTTTTTTCTTTATTTGTCTTGAAAATTACCCAAATAATTATGAGATGCATAAGAAAAATAATGGAGAAACCCATGATTTTCTTTTAAACATTTAATTAGATAAATATCATATAGTTGGCAGGATATCAACTGATGTTTATGTAGTAGATGATCAACATAACATAAGTGCTACATTGTTAAGGGACAATTGTATTGTTGTTATCTTTTCAGGCAACATATCCTAAACATGTTGCCTTACATAAGAGAAAAGCAACACTTTAGGTAATTGTTGCCTTAAATGGCCTATAGCAACACATTTTTAATTGTTGCATAGGGACCTAGTATTATTATTTTGATTCATAGTAACATTTGAAAATCGTTGCCTTAGGTTATCAAGGTTAATAGTTTTTTAAGTGTTGAAATTTTAGGCGTTGCTTATTCTCATTATTTTTGTAGTGAAAATTGATTGTTCATTCTTCAATAATCATTTAATTGTTCATTTTTATGTTAAAGGATGTTCAATTTTATTTTAGAAGATACTCAATTTACTTTTTAAAGTCATGAACATTAATGGTTGTTGGTTAAATGTTCAAAATCGTTACAGTTGATGTGTATTTTTGTTCATTTGGTAAAATAATGATGTTCAAAATGATGAAAAATTGTTCAAAATTGATTGTTCATTCTCAAAAAAAGTCTTGAAAGATTATTTGTTCATTTTCATGTTAGAGGATGTTCATCTTTATTTTAGATGATAATCTTTTTCATTACATTATATAAGTTATTATTACTTTAAAAACAAGGGATCTAAGAAAAAAAGACAATTCAAAATAATTTCATGTTCATAATAATATATTATAAGATAACATGTTCTTTTTCTTTATGCTATCAAAAATATGTATGTGCGTTAAAAAAATTACAATATCTTTTGTTCATTTTCATGTACTCTATAAACAAATGTTCTTATTTCTATAAAGTCGGTCTCCTATAAAAATTATTTCTCTTTAAATAAAAATGTTCATATTTATTATACGGAGTATTATATGTCCATTAATACTTTTTAATGGTATTCGGTACTATTTTAGGGCCTATTTTTAACTACACAATGTCAAGGTCTTGAGTAATTCTAAATATGTTCGAAAAGCAACAACAAAACGAAAGAGTTCCAAAGAAGGATTTCAATAGATAAAAAGGCTATCAAAGAAGTGGTGACAACAATTTAAGCAGCTCAACAACAACAAAATAAATTGTTGAAAAAGCTAGTAATATTTAAAGCTTAAGGAAATGTTGTTAAAGAAGCAACAACACTAAATGCTCATTTTTACTTTTAGCTAAAATGTTCAATTATAATATATTTATGTAGAATTATTATTTTTAGGTTTCAAAGTGTCTTTCCTTTTACCCTTATATTAAAAAGGTTCATTTTTATTTATTGTAGCGTTAATTTCAATTTTAAAATATTTATTTCTTCTGATTTGGAGTTTCTTTTTCATTTTAAAAAATGTTCATTGTTATTTAATGAAATGTTCATTTTGAATTTTGGATATTCATTTCCTTTTTCAATGTTCCTTTCAAATTATGTTTGATTAGAAAATGTTCATTTATTTTATACTAAATATTCAATTTTCAAAACCAAGAACTAGCCAGATAAAATTTGTGTCTCCTCCCTTGCTTTTGCGCCTGTCATCTACCGTTGCCACCTGCCACCTATCGTTGTTTGTATGTCAAGTCTCTGACAACCACCGTGTCAAGTCTAGCCACACCGGCCGGGTTTGTAGCGAGGGAGAGAGATCAAATGTGATATGGGAGGTTTAGTTAGCAGTTAGTTTGATTAGCAGTTAGTTAATAGTTTGTTGTGAGTGGGAAGTTTGTTAGAATTATGTTAGTGGAGGAATTAGTTAGTTAGTGGGTGAGTTAGTTGATGAACAACTGTAATATTAGTGGTTGTTAAAATAGTGGGTGGATTGCTAATGTAGATTTCCACTACCTATTATACATAAATACTGCAATAATTGCTGACTCAATTATGCAATTAATTTCTCCTATTTCTCTATGCTCATCTCTCTCCTATTTCTCTTTCTAACCCAATATTTTCGCCATCAGAGGAGCTTCGACCTTCCTCCTTTATCATTGGTATCAGAGCAAGGTTGTTGTCAATTCTTTATTCACGAAGCGATTCTGGTGCCTCAAGCTGCTATTAAGAAGATTGTTGCAATGGAAAACAACTCAGATTTTGGAAAAATGAATTGATGATCAAAATAAAAAAAATCGATCAGAAATTCAAAGAGATGTTTAAGTTGATGCAATCGATTCAAGCTTGGAATATTAAAGAAGCTTTATCTTCACCTTCTTCAGAACCTTCGTCTTTTAACAGCTTTGAGAGGTCCAATCAAACCAAGACCTTAGGTATGAACCCTAAACTGGAATTTTCTAAATTAAATGGTACTAATCCAAGAATTTGGTTAAAAAAATGTTGCAACTATTTCAGTTTATGTAAAATTGTTGAAGATTAGAAAGTTGATTTAACATCTTTGAATATGACTGATAAGGTTGAAAGTTGGGTGATGAACTACTTGTCCATTAGAAGAACTTGGTAGTTTATTGGGACGATTTTGTTGTGAATTTGTATGCAAGATTTAAAGATAATTTTGCATTAGATGTTGTTGAACAATTCGACAGGTTGCAGCAATTGGGTTCAATTAAGGATTATATAGATGAATCTGAGAATTTGAGGTTTGTGATGTTAATGAATAATCATGTTTTTCCTAACTCATACATTCTTGACAGTTTTGTTGTGGGTCTTAGACCAGCTATTAAGCCTTTTGTTAAAGCTTTTAGCCTACGATAATTTCTCAAGCAGTAAAGTATGTAAGGTTTCATCGCAGGAAGAATCATTAAATTCTGTTGTTGTAAGTTACAAGCAGAACAAATATTCTTCGTATACTCCCAAAACCTTAGCTCCAAGTACTTTACCTCCACTATTGCCAACACCCTAGACTAAGCCAACTTATTCAGCCCTAACTCAAACTCCACAAAATACAAGAAACTATAAACACATTCTAGCTAATTTTAGGTAAGAAAAGACTGCTAAAGGACTGTGTTACTACAATGATCAACCTTATAATAGAGAGCATAAATGTCAATTCAAGAAACCTCAGCTTTTTACAGTTGAAATTCCAAGTTCTTAGGAATCTAATGAAGAAGAAGAGTTGAATCCATTCATAGGAACTGATTTAGAACCTCATATTTCAGTAAATGCTCATGTTGAGAGCTAGTCTTTTCAAACAATGAGGCTTAAGGGTAGGGTTAATGGAAAGGATTTACATATCATAATTAACTCTGGTAGCACCCATAATTTTTTGGATCGGATATGAATGTTGTAACCAGGTTGGGGTGTAAATTGAGTCAGATTCCTTTTCAAGTTATTTCAGTGGCTGATGGGAATCATATTCCCTATAAACAGATGTGTAAGGGATTTACTTGGGAAATGCAGGGACATGATTTGATGTAGATGTCTTATTGATTCTCTTGGGAAGCTGTGATATGTTGTTGGGAGTACAATGGTTGAGACTTTTAGGGCCTATTCACTAGGATTTCTAAAAGTTGAGGATGGAATTTACTTTGCATAATGAACATTTTGCTCTTCAAGGGATGCCTTATAGGAAGCTATTTGTGGTAGAAGGCAATCCTAGTAGGAAGGTATTAGATTCTGCTTATGTCTTTTACAGGTCATGGAAGTTGGTTGCTCTTCAATGCAGCTGGAACAGGACACCAAGGATGTCCTACAATGTCCAAAATTATCTGACCTTAAGGAATAGTATAGTAAGTATGTTTTTTGAGGAACCTACTGAGTTGCCTCTAGTACGAGGGTGTTTGATCATTCAACTCCTTAATGCTTGGCAGTACTTCAGTCAATATCAAACCTTATAAGTATCCTTTGAAGCAAAAGGATGTCATTGAACAACTTGTGCAAGAGATGCTGAATAGGGGTATTATTCAGAATAACTCAAGTTCCCTATTCCAGTGATTGATGAACTCATAGATGAGCCAGATCGTGCTTCAGTTTTCAGTAAATTGGATCTTAGGGCTGGTTATCATTAGATGAGAGTTAGTGCATATGATGTGTTTAAAATAGCCTTTAAAACTTATATAGGACACTATGAGTTTTTAGTTATGCCTTTTGTCCTAACTAATGCTCCTGCTTCTTTTCAGGGGTGGATGAATCATGTTTTCAGGCCATTACTTAGAAAGTGTGTATTGGTATTTTTTTATGACATTTTGGTTTATAGCAGGTCTATGCAGGATCAGAAGCATTTGGCAGATGTGTTTGAACTGATGAAAAATAACATGTTCAAAGGAGAGTACGTGTATCTTTGCAACTTCCAAGGTTGAGTATTTGGGCCACTATATTACTCAAAATGGAGTTGAGACTGATCCTAAGAAGATAGCTACAGTAAGCAGCCAATATCAAAGAACTGAGAAGTTTCTTAGGCTAACTCGATATTAAAGAAAGTTTGTCAAGGGTTATCCAGTATTAAGCAAACCATTGACTGACTAACTCAAGAAGAATGGTTTAGTTGGAATGATCAAGCTCAGCAAGCTTTAATTTTAAGGTATTAAAGACTGTTTTGGTTTCTACACTTGTGCTGGCCATTCCTAACTTTGAAAAACAGTTTATTTTGGAAACTAATGCTACAAAAACCAGCATTGGAGTAGTCTTAATGTATGGGGGGCGTCCTTTGGCATATATTAGTAGATATTTAGGTCCAAAATGGCATAAACTGTCAGTTTATGAAAAGGAGCTGCTAGCAATTGTGTTTGCAGTTCATAATTGGGAATAATACCTTGTTGGGGCTCATTTCATAATCAAGACAGATCAAAAGATCTTGAAATGGTTGTTAAAGCAAAAAATTCAACTCCCTTCCAAAGTTCCAGCAGTTTTGGTTATCCAAGTTGATGGGATTTCATTATGAAATTCAATATAAGTGTGGGAAGGAGAATGTTGCTACAGATGCTTTATCAAGGATACAGGGCTCAGAAGTCTTGTGTATGGCAGTATTGTGGTTGATTCAAACTTGGGGTTGTTGATTACTTCAAGTTACCAGCTAGATTATAATTACACTACTATTATTCAGTAGCTACAGAATCAAGTTGCAGTTCTTAGTTTTCAGTGGGAAGGCAATTTGTTAAAGAGAAAAGGAAGAATTCTTGTGGGACTTGAACCCTAGTTAAGGAATAAAATCTTTTCTTGGTATCATGAATCACTAGAAAGTGGTCATGGAAGAAGAGAATTAACTCTCAGGGCATGCTTGGTATGGGGCAATTCATTAAGGGGGTAATAAAAGTCAAACTTGAAAAAACATAAGTAATTAGAGGTGTTGTTGTAGGAGGTATGGTGTTTACAAATGACATAAGGTAGTTGTTGCATGAGGAAAAGAGAGAGATGAAGGAATTATTACCCTCATAATGCGGGTAATAGTTACACCCCTACCCCATAGTGTAAATATTACTCCCAAAATGAGCCTATTTCTTCACCTCATACCTCACCATCACTACATAATTTTTCTTACAAGCACACCATCACTATCTTCTCCTTCCTTATTTACTTTCATTTTGCTTAGTTTGACTTTTATTACCCTAGTAATACATTCCCCTCAATCCAAGCATGCCCTCGAGAGAGTTAAAAAGCTGTTTTATAGGAGAGGAATAACCAAGGATGTCAGTCAGTTTGTTAGAAGTTGTGTCATTTGTCAATCTGCCAAATACGACACCTCTGCATTTCTTGGTCATTTGCAACCTCATCCAATCTCAAAAGAAGTATGGGTGGATATTTCCATGGATTTCATCATCACTGGACCATTTTTTTTTTAAGGAAAGTAGTACTTCCTCCGTTTCGATATTACTGTAATAATTGGACTTTTGTACTGTTTATCACTCATGTTTAATTATTAGATTTGATTTATACGTTAAGAAAAATCTAGTCATGTGAGATCTTATTAGATTCATCTCATAAAATACTTTCACAATATCAACTTTTTTTTTTACTGGTACAATATCAACTTTTTATAATTTTACTCTTATACAATGATAGATATTTATTTTTTAACATATAAAATGTAATTTGGGATGCGTAATTTCATACTTATTGCAATATTATTATAACAGAGAAAGTATATAGTTATTGATTACTTGTGATTTGATTAATGACAAATACGGAGAACGTAATATTAATTGTTTACAATTTTTTTTGGATAAATTAACAACAATAATCCCAACTATTGTGTGTCTTCTCATTTTAATCCCAACTACATTTTAACCCAAAATAATCCCAATTATTGGAGCAGTCTTCTCAAAACAATCTTGCTTATTTCTTTACTTGTTCAGCCAGTCAAAAGTAATGTTTCAATATATAAATGGCTTTTTCCCCCTATTTCCCACCTTCTTCTACCACCACCACCACCTACATTGGTTGAAACCACCCCCACCCTATTTACTCTCATTATCACTAAACCACCATTGTTGAAGCCTCCAAACCATCTTATGAATCTCACAGAAAAAATTCTTAACGAAACCCAGATTTAGTAAAAAAAAAAGTGATTTTATTTTTTCTTTAAACCAAATGTTGCAAAAATTCTTGAATTTATATTTTAAATTCCAAATTTTGCAAAATTTCTTGACTTCTTTAAACTGTAGAAAAATATTTGAGAAAAATGGTAATCCTTTTTTTTTCATCTTTTGATTATCTTTATCTAATGTAAATTAAGGTAAACTTTGTAATTAGGTGGCTAATTTGTTGCACTTGAGTTGGGTAATTTTTGTTGATTGAACTGTGTAATATCTGCAATTTGCATATTTTTCCTTCATTTTTTCATACCCAAACCTTTAAAGTCAGCCTCCAAATCAATTGCCATTCATGCCTCCCACTCCATCTAGTCGACGATGACAGTAATTCTATTGTTAATGAAGAAGTGTTGGTCATGGGGTGGTGGGTATGGTTTTGGTTGTTAATTTGAATTGGTGGTTCATGAAATGGTGGCGGTGAGTGTTGTTGTGGTCGGCATCAATGAATTAAGTAGTTGAGAGGAGGTGATGATATATGACTATGGTGATGAATAAATAAAGAGAAAACTATGGAAAGAAATCGAGGGATGAACAATGGCTTGAGGAAGAAAGAGAAGTTAGGTGGTGGCTGACTAGCTGATAGGCTTGGCCGTTTGGCCCTTGGGTAGTCAGATAAAATAGGGAAAAGGCGAAGGGGAAGGTGAAGAAGAGTAAAATATACTAATACTACAGGTTACAGGTAATTTTGGATATATAGAGAAGGTATCTCTATAATTGGGATTATTTTGAGTTAAAATAGGGATGATTCTCTAAACTAAGCTAAATTATGAAGCTAATTACGAAAGTAGATGCGTGGCAAAACTATTTACCAAACTAAGCTTCTAGGGTAAAACGTTGTCCTGGATAGCGTTTTTCCCCTGATTTTTTTTTTAAAAAAATAATGGGTAAAACGCTGCCTCAGTCAGCGTTTTACATGTTGACCTTTTATAAAAATAAAAATTCTTATTTCTGATTTGTTTTTAAAAAAAATAAAAAAAAATATTTACACTAAAAACGCTGACCGAGTCAGCGTTTTTAGTGTAAATTTTTTTTTTAATTTCTTAATTTCTGATTTTTTTTTGTAAAAAAAATAAATAAATCTTTTAATCGGGCATCTTTACTTTATTCAAACCTTACATTTGATCAAATTCTTTGCGTATAATTCTGGAATCATTCCCTCATCAACTTTCACAAGCTATCATCATCTCCTTTAAATTGGTTTTTTTTCTTATTAATTATTTTTACCAGGATATTGATTTTCTGCGATTTTGGAAAGTTTTTTCTGGGTTTTGAAAATTAGATAAAATTGAGTTTGTTGAGAAATGGGGAGGTTGTTTGTGGTGAATTTGGAAGGGAAGATCTACAGTTGCAAGCACTGTAGGACCCATCTTGCTCTCAGTGAAGATATCGTTTCCAAGGTCTAATTCCTTAATTTTTTTTCCATTATTTTTAAATATATTGGATAAAAATAAATTTATACTATGATTTTCATGTTGATTTTTGGAATCTGGTTATCTTAAAATTGCGTGATCATACCTGGGTTATTCATGATTTGGGTTGTGTTCATGATGATGGTTGAGTAGGTTGACTTTAAAAAAAAAAACAGAAATTACATTAAAAACGCTGCCTGAGGCAGCGTTTTTAGTGTAATTTTTTTTTTAATAAATCAAAAATTAAGAATTAAAAAAAAAAGTCAACATGTAAAACGCTGACTGAGACAGCGTTTTACCCTAAAAGCTTAGTTTGGTAAATAGTTTTTCCATGCGTCTACTTTCGTAATTAGTTTCGTAATTAAGCTTAGTTTGGAGAATCATCCTTAAAATAGAGTTGAGATTAAAATAATAAGACACACGATAATTTGAATTACTCCCTCCGCCCACGGTTATGTGCAACAAAGGACAATTGGACGGACTCCTAGGTAAAACTTTTAGGGAGTTTTAATTGTAATTGGGTGGGTTTAATTAAGGAGGAAAATGGAGGGAAATAAAAGGGACCACTACTTTAATTTATTTGGGTGCGTTTAGATAGTGGGGAATAGTTGGTTTAAGGGACCACCTAGGGCCCTCTCCTTCATGAAAGTCGCTGGTTTTAGGAGGGAATTCTACTTCCCTCCTTTTTTTTGGAAAATTTTTAAAATCCCACCCAACTTTCATGTTATCCTGCCAATTTTAAAAATTTTGGATGAAATCAAATTTCAGCCCAAAATTTTCCATTTCCCACCAACGTACAACATTTGAATAAAATAAACACATTAAAAAAAAAGACATTAACCTTCTAATACTGCCCACTATAAAAGGGCATACAACTTGTTCAAATTTTTCAAAGATAGACATCATCCACCATTTTGTCCCAAAAGCTTCCATCAACAGTTCACAAAAGACCCCATTAATTACAAGTTCATAGGTTAAGATTAAAACTGCCTAAACTACAATTAGTCCTAGGATTAGGGCAGCATTGGGGTTCCGCTTCAACAGCACTTCAAAAACAATTAGTAACCAAAACTTCATCACCAACCTTCTAATCTGTGGAAAGAAACAAAAAGGGACACACAGAACACATGGAAGAGTCCTTTGATCAGGTTTTTTTTGGCATAGAGCAACTGTTACAGGAGGGACAATCTCATTACAATGCACAGGACAACAGTGATGAAGACAGTCAGGGAGACAGCAATGCAGAGGAAGAAGCAGGACATGGACATCCAATAAGTAGAAAGCAACTAACAGTGCAAAAGAAATGCCAGATCATTGATTAGTTCCTTTTGCAAATGCATGAGGGACAACTACCCAGGGGGTTTTTGTCAACAGTGGCAAAACAGTATGGGGTACACAGGAGCACAACAAGAGTGTGGCAGTTTGTACTAGACAACATAGCCAAAGGGAATGTCATTGATGTCAGAAGCAACAAATTAGGGAAATAGGACCACAGCCCAAATTTATTAGTGATGAGTACATGCAGTCAGTGCCTCTGTACAAAAGGACCACAGAGAGAAGCTATGCAGCAGCTCTGAAGGTATCACATGGATTCCTTCACAACTTGAAGAAAAAGGGCAGACTTAGAACACATTCAGCAGCCAACCATCCAACACTCACACCAAATCACAAAGTGGCAAGACTCAAGTGGGCATTAGCCCATATTCACCCAATCCCACAAGTTGGAAATCCAACTTTCATTGATATGCAACAAGTCATTCACATAGATGAGAAATGGTTCTACATGAACCCAGAGACAAGGCAGTTCTACCTCTTGCCAAAGGAAGAAAACCCATACATGTGTCAACAATCCAAAAGGTACAAAATTAAAGCAATGTTCATGGCAATGATTGGGAAGCCCCTATATGACTTAACTGGGAACATGCTACATGATGGTAAGTATGGAATTTTTCCATTCACCTACCAGCAATTGGCCAAGAAGAAAAGAAAGAACAGAGATGCAGGGACTCTTGAAACAAAGGCTGTGCAGAGTGTAACCAGAGAAGAAATCAGAAAAATGTTGTTAACTAACATCATCCCAGCAATACACAAGCAATGGCACCCTAGTTTGCCTAAGGATATATTCATCTAATGGGACAATGGCAGACCACATCAAATTCCAAGGGATGAAGAGTTCAAGGCAGCATGTACAACACATGGGTTCAACATACAACTGGTTTTCCAACCTGCACAATCTCCAGATCTTAATGTACTGGATCTTGGATTGTTCAAGGTCATACAATCCTTGCAATACCAATCATTTCCAAAAAAGATTGAAGAGTTAATAGAAAAGGTGTATGAGGCCTATGAATGGTTTGATCCAATACTCAACAAGTATACATGGATCACTTTGCAAAGTGTTATGAAAATGATTTTAGAAAAAGAAGGTGGGAATAATTTCAATCTGCCTCACATGGGGATGAAAAAGTTGGACAGTTTAGGCCTACTGCTAGAATTTCTAGAAGTTGAGAAGGAACTCATTGAAGAAGCAGTTCAACACCTCAACACACTTCTCATTCCTATTCATCAACAACATGAAGAGTACTTGGATACAGAGGTTGATGCAGACTAGGCACAACACTAGCTTTTAAAGACAACATGACTTCCACACCTAACCAAATATGAACTCACAACAGTTTTTTTGTGTAAAGTAAGCATATGTTTTTGTTTAAATGCTTATTATGATTTGGTTATGTGTATTTTGGTACATTAAATATCTTGTCTTTAGGCAGTCATGTAGTGAAATATTGTGTGTAGTGGATGTGAAAATGAAGGTTTTTGTATGCAACTCAATGAATGGGAAGAATGAATATTCAAGAATGAATTCCATCAAGGATGTTTTTTTTTTTTTTTTTTTTTTCAGTTGCTATGTGTAGGTTGTTACCTCAAACAACAAGTTTTAAAATGCACTTGTTGGAGCAAAACTAACCTACAAAGCATGCTCAAAGTGAGTCCCTTCATCATTTGGAATGAATGCACAGGAAACATCCATTTTGGGGACTCAATAAAAAACACAGAGGCACTGACTAGCAAGCAAAATAAGGCAACATTGAAATGGGACTCCACACAAACAACCATCCACACTAACTCATCATTCATCAATCTTTCATTCCCTTGGCCATGAACTAACCAATAACTTATTCAAGATCCAACACAAAACATTCACCACGGACCATCAGCAACATACTTACCAAAACACAAATCAACCACCAGAAACCATCATATCAAAACCAACAATAACAACAAACTCACCAACATAATAACTTCCACCAAAAAACATTAACAAATCCACAGATCTGTGCCAAACAAACACCCTTTCACAAACATTATAATCAAACACAGGCAACTAACATAATCCAGCAGCCTTCACTTCAAAGGACTCACACTCACATATCAAAACCAACAACAACAACAAACTCACCTACATAAAAACTTCCACCAGAAAACATCAACAAATCCACAGATCTGTGAACAACAAACGTTGTTTCACAGACCAAGAACTTAAACAAATTCAGAACCAAACACATGCAATGAGTATAGTCCAACAACATAGTTAACAGGGGAATCAAACAATCACACTGAACACCCACATCAACAATTTTATCAAGCCAAACAGATACCAACTAACAACAGAAATCAAAATTAGGGTTCAGAAGTTACGCTGCAGCATCAATTTGAGGGGGGGAAGTCATGAGGGTACTTGTCCCTTAAATAGGACATATACTCAGGGTCCCAGTCAGAGCAATCGACGGTGAAGACAGATCTGGCCCTCTTCCTCCCATGCCGGAGCCAGGGGTGGCCCTAACAGTTGGAGGCTCAGCAAACACCCTCGTCACCTCCCCTAGTGAAGAGGGAACCTCAATAACCAACACAGGTTCCTTCTTCACCCCGTTTTTAGGGAGATTTGTACTAAAACCTTGTGGAGAGTCAGGAAGGACCAACACATCCCTCTTCTCTTTGTAAATTGTCATACCCTCCTCCTTTGAGTCATCACTCGAGATATACTTGATTAGGGGATTTTTCCCTACCAATCATCATCTAACAAGTGGACCAATCAGGCCCTGCCATGTGTCCGCCACATGGGCCAATAGGAGCCTGCCACGTGTCAGGCGTTGATCTGTCCACCATGGACCAATTGTGTCACGCCACGTGGCCTCCATATGCCAAGCAGGTCAAATGGCCACCTAGGTCCAATTTCCAAGGGAAGCCCAGTCAGCCCTAGGTTAACTTAAACCTAGTATTTGACACGTTTCCCAAGATTATAAATACTCTAATTAATCCTCATTAAGGGGAATTCAGCAATTAATTAACCTCACCTAGAGAACCTAAACACATTGATCACTCCTCCCCTAGAGGAACCAGATCTCCCAACCTTTACTTTTCCGCATTTATTACTCCTCAAACAAATACTAACTTGACCGTCGGAGGCGGAACTCCCACCACAAGGAGTCTCCGTTGTTTTGCAGGTACAGACGCAAGGATACCAGTCCCGGAATTGTAACTCTCCCGCAGGACATAAAAAAAACCCCGAAACAATACTCTACAAGTTTCGCCCCTCTTTTTCCATGGCTGAATCTTGAAAAACAGGCTCAGCAGCGACGGACGGGCTTTAACAACCCAGATCCTCTTTGCAATTTGTACCGAGTGAAGGAAGGGACATCATCACTTTCAAGAGTTTGTTGTTTAGGGGACTCACGTAGTCTTTGTGGTTGCTCATAATTTGGAGTAGATCTGAAGATATAGGGGACTAGGGTTTCAGTCGGAGAAAGTGAAGAACAAGTATTGCAAGAGAGGAGAGAGAAGGGGTGAGACAGATGAGGAAAAAAAAAAAGAAGACAAACAGGTTTTATGGAAAAAATCTGGAGATATCCAGATTAAACCATTAAATCTGGGCAAAGCTTTAATGAAGATTGAAGCAACTTCAATGAATGGGGTGGTTGGGAGTTGGATAGGGGAGTTGAGGGGGTTTTAATTTGGAGAGAGTCACTAAGGGGGTAGATTATTAGGAGTTTATTGTATGTCATTAAGGATATGTAATCTATGATTTAATTTTTAAGTAAGGGTAATATTGTAAATTTATTGCTTAAATTTTACCAAAAAAAGAAAGAAAAAAATTGTTGCAGATAATATATGCATTCGTTTTTGGCAAATGTTGCACACAACCGTAGGCGTTACTTTTTCCATTTATTTTGAATTTGATAAATAACAGTACGAAAATTGTAAATTTCTTCAGAAATTTCCTTCGTCGTTAAGGACAACAAGGAGGTTAGTATCCATAACACCTCATTTTCTCTCTCCTCCTCAAGCTCTCAACAATGGCGACCTCAACCTCGACCTCATCAGCAGCAACAACAAACCTCATGCTAGCAGTCTACGAGAAGAAGACCAACTCCCTCGACCTCTACCGTCCTCTACGCAACTACATCACCTTCCATTACTCCGAGCGCGAAGCTCAAAACCTAGACGACGATCTCGAAACCGTCAAACAACTCCGTTCCGATATCGAGAAATCCTCCGATTCACCGCCTGCTAAGCGCGATACTCTGCTCAAATACTTCAAATGCCTTTGTCTTATGGAAACTAGGTTTCCCATTTCGCCTGATAAAGATCACATCAATTCCCTGCAATTCACATGGTTTGATGCTTTTAAGACGAAGAACAAGTCGTCGCAGATTAATCTGCACCTCGAGAAGGCGGCTGTGTTGTTTAATTTGGGGGCTGTTTATAGTCAGATTGGGTTGTCTGTTGATCGGTCTACGGTGGAGGGGAGGAAGCAGGCGGTGCATAATTTCGTTACCGCGGCCGGGGTTTTCGCTTATTTGAGGGATAATGTGGCGGTGAAGGCGGCTGCTGGTGGGTCGGCGACTGTGGATGTTTCAGTTGAGTGTGCTGGGATGTTGGAGAGGTTGATGTTGGCTCAGGCTCAGGAATGTGTTTTTGAGACTAGTATTGCTAAAGGGAGTACTCCTGGTGCTTGTTCCAAGATCTCTCGTCAGGTAATTTGGGTTTTAAATCGAGTTTTCGATGAATTTTGTTGTGTTTGAGATGGGATTTTAGAGAGTTTGATTAGGGTTTGATTGTGATTTGTGAATTTTTGTGATTGTTGATCATTTTTCCGTTATGGGTTTGTTGTTGGAATTTGATGGAATATATGAAACTTAGAAGCATAGATTCCAGTATTAGCATATATTGCAATAATTTTTGGGGAGGTTGAAGGATAGTTTGATATTCGGAGAAATTCAACTTTCTAACCCTTTCTAAATGCAAGAATTAGGCGTTTGTGGCTCCTTTTATTGAGATGCATGACTGGAGAATAATTCTCATTGCATCTGTTTCTCCCTGTCGGGCACTGCTGCTGCATCGATGAAAGGTGTGCTGTGGTGGCAAAAAACTGAGAATGTATACAGTTTCTTTTGAACAGTTGTGAATCTGTCAACTCAGTAATTATTGCTGATGGTTTTGATATGATAGTCTGTAATTTAACTATATAGGCTCACAGTAACCGGCGTAGATTTTTGTCATTCCAAGCATCCAATGATATTCAGCTTCATTTTGACTTGTAAAGCAGGATGGTAGCTTTTGCTTTTTAATTTGTTAGCTGAAGCTTCCCATTCCTAATTGAGCAGGATGTGTTTTTAAATTTATTATCCGCAGGTTGGAATATACTATGAAGAAGCTTTAGCTGCACTCAGTGTTCCTCCTCTTAGCTATCATTTTGACAAGACTTGGATAGCTCATGTGCAGCTCAAGGCATCTCTTTTTTTCGCTGAGGCTTGCTACAGGTACAGTTTAGAGCTCCATGAGAAAGAGGAGATAGCTGAAGAAATTGCTAGGTTAAAGTCTGGGATTAGTGCTCTATCTGATGTGAAGCGATCAACTAAAGGAGCTCCTGCCCAGCTCCTGGATGCTGTTAGTAAGCTTGAGGCAAGTCTTAATCGCAATCTGGAGAGGGCAATGAAAGAGAATGATAGAGTGTACCTGCAAAGGGTACCACAAGCCAGTTCATTGGCTCCTCTACCTGCATTCTCATTGGTAAAAGCCATGCCTTTGGATGAGATAGTGGATGCGAGCAAAGAGAAGATGTTTTTATCACTCGTTCCAGACAGCAGTACAAAAGCGCTTTCCAAGTACACTGAGATGGTTGATGATGTTATTAGAACCCAAGCTGAGAAACTGCAGCAGGGGAGCGAGCTAGCTAGAGTGAGGCTTAAAGAAATGGACTTACCTGAATCTCTTCTTGCTTTAGAAGGGAATGTGAGCCTTCCAGAAAATCTCAGAGAAGATGTGGAAGCAGTGCAAATTAGTGGTGGTCCAGCTGGACTAGATGGTGAGTTACAACAACTTAGAGATCTGAGAAGGGTCAATCATGAATTATTGGTACAGACAGAGGAACTTTTACAGAAAGAAGCTCAAGAGGATTCTCAGTTTAGAAGCCAGTTTGGCACACGGTGGACAAGGCCTCAATCCAGTACACTTACAAAGAACCTTCTGGATAGGCTGAACAGATTTGCTGCTAACTTAAAGCAAGCTGGAGAAAGTGATGCTAGAATTGAGCGTTCTGTCAAAGACCATTCTGCCCTCATGTCCATACTTGATCGCCAACCTGTATGTTCCTGTATCTTGCTTAATAATGTCATTTTGGTTTATAGTATACCCTCTTGTTTTTTGTATGTTGAAGCATATAGAATAGGCATATTTGTGAGGACCATTTACCTCTTATCATTGTTGTCTTTAGAGAGGTTCTGTTACTGTATATCCTGAACTTGAAAAGTTTCTTTTAATCTGATCGACAAGTGGATTGGATCATATGATTGATTATGAAAACTTTCTTGTCTTCCCTTTTGAATATGAGGATTTTTTAGTATTGCAGGAGTTAGGTAAGGGTTCTGGGAAATTAAGCTACTTAGAATTTTTTAGTATTGCAGGAATTGTCTATTAGTATTAGCCTTTCCATAGTTTCTGTCATGGGCTGTCAGCTTATTGCCTTGCTTATTCTTATGAAAGATCTTTATTGCTGATAGGATATATAAAGGAACATGTGAGACTGCTAATATAATGTAAAACCTCATCATCTAGCATGACTAGCAATCACTGGAAAATTGTTTATCTTCTTGGTTTTGCATTTTTCCTATGAGGCATCTTTAAATTATTGCATTTAAGTATGTACTGTCATGGTGTCTGCTACTGGCAACTCTATGCACTGGTGTAATGTTTGTATCTTACACATGTACGAAGTATCTCTTTGCAATACTAGAATGACTCTTCAGAACCTTTTGGGACTTAATCATTCAGCTTTTTTTATGCGTAGTCTTGAGTTGTGCACTTAGGGGGCGTTTGGTATGACTAATGGAAATGGAGTGGAAATGAAACAAATAAGTGGGAGGAAAGAAATCATTTAACTCTTACCTTTCCATTTGTTTGGTTTAATCATGGAAAGGAATCACTTAAACCTATCTTCCTTTATTTTTGTTTGAGAGTAAGGATAATTGTTACCTTAGGTTTTAGAGAGGTAACAAATGGGTGGAAGCCATTACCTTTGAGTAATGGTTATTGTTACCCAAACCTTCCAACCAAACACTTGGTAACAGTAATGGTTTATTTGAATCCATTTCCAATCATAAAGCACTCCAACCAAACATGCTCTTAATATATTTTATTTTTATTTTTTATTGTGCTTTGACCTGAGCCTTATGGTGCATTCTGTTCGCAGAGTTGTTGGTTGACCTTTTGATTGATTGTATGAATGCTTCTGTTTGTGAACCTCCTTCACCATCTGGAAAGATTGAGGGAAAAAGTTTTTAACTTGCATATTCCTGTTAATTATATATACTTGCCCATTCATGGTTCACTTCTGTTTTTTGTCAGATTGAGGCTGCACTTCCAACTCTTGCAAAGCCAATCATGTCTTTGGATGCTAATGAGGATGCAGTAGTTGGAGCTTTGAAGCAAAGTTTGGTAGTATTTCTTTCCGGTTCTTTGTTTTAACATAGTTGTTTACGCATATATGCGTATAATGCAAGTAAATGAACATGTCAATTATTCTCATTGTCTCCTTGTGTCTCTACCCTTAATCACTTGTCCAATTATGGCTATTATTTTTTTTGTACTGATCCAAATAGAATGATTATATATTAGATTGGTTCATGGTTTACCATCTGGTGCGGGGGTTTAGTTGCCTTCTGCTGTAGGTTAGGACAACTGGGGCTCTCTCTTGATTCATCACACATGGCAAGGCTACAGTTTTGTCTATATTCTATCAGAAGTCTTTCATATGAAACTCTTATTTGATTGGTAGTTCATTTATTCTGAAGTCGCGCTACTCTCTTCCCCTCTTTCATAACTGGAGCCACAAAATCTAATGAAATACCCTTGATGCCTTGACCAGTAATTTGGATCCTTAATATATATTAGCCCAAGGATCATTTGGTAAAGCAATCTTTGATACATCCCTTGTGCCCTCATTGCTAAAAGAATTAAAAGCTTATTTGCAGCGGGAGTGTTAGAAGGTTGAGTAATGTTACTAGTGATAACCTATTCTGCTTGATGTCCTTGCAATAACCCAGTCTGCTTGATGTATATTAGTGAGCTCGATGATTAACGATTTCTATATTTATTAAAAGGAGATGATGCTTGTAGCTAATGTTATCCTGGAAATAAAGTTAAAACGGTGAATTACATTCATATATATAAGTAAGACTAAATTTACGGAAGAGCTATGCAAATTGTGTTTCAATGGTTTATTTATGAAATAGTTTGGTAGGAAAGGAAGGTCATTAGGGGATGATGGAAAAACCAGCTCTATAACATTAGGGAATCTTTATGCATTACACCATGGAGGCATGGTACCAGGGCCTATCCTTCACTTCTTCCATAATAATCATCCTAATCCCATCCTTCTACCCCCACCATGGTTTGCAAATAGTCTTCCTTTCTTATGCACACCCCCACTTCTTTCTCCATACTTTTCCCATCCCCATCGTCCAACCTAGAAACTTGCCCCACCTCTTATCGTCTTTCATTATCCCCTTGATGACCAATAACATGACAACAAAATGCAAACAATATCACCCACTCACTCTCTTCTAAACCAACAATAATAACAAAAGAAGAAGAAGAAGAAATAAATGACTAACACCTGACAACAGGAAGTAGTTATAGTTGAATGTGAAACTACCATAAATCCAAAGACTTATACTAGAATCTTTGCCATTTCCAAAATTGCAAATGAAAAGGAAATTGCAGATTTGAGTGATTGCGATCTAGTGAAACACCAATTTCAATCAAAGTTCGATCAGGCTGCAATCACCTTAAAATTTTGCTTAAATGTGATGCCGTGTTGGTTAAAAATGGCTGTTGAGATTTCTGATCTGGAATTTTCAGTCTATTTCAATTACCATAGACTTGAATCTAGTCATTCCTGTTCACTCTAGGAATGTGGTTGTGCAATACTGGGATATTGGGACTTGAAAGAGAGAAGGTAATCTGAGAAGGTATTCGTTAGTGTTGTTAGCAGTATTACCTTATCTGCGGTGCACTTTAATACATGGAACACAATTCACTACCCAATTATGTTAAGTTAGAGCAAAATTGTGCCGTCATACCAGTACATGTGTTCCAATACGCATGTGTTTTTAATAGACAATTCTCTGGGGGATCCACAGTATTAGGTAACACTGTTTGTTATTCAATGGCGGTGGATACATGTAAGAAGATGAGTGAGGTTAGAGGATAGTTGTGGAGGCATAGAGGTTATGCTGGAGGGAGGGGAAAGGGAGAGGTTGGCAGTGAGGGCTTCTGGCTGTGAAAAATAGGGAGGGGGAAAAAAGAAAGTAGGTTTCCCTTTTCTTTACCCTTTTCTATAAATCACAACTCAAACACTGTACAAGGAATTTATGATGTTCCACCTGTTAGCCAAAAAATAATTGTGGCTTTAGCTTTCTTGATTTCTTTTCCTTTCCTGTACATAAATAAATGATACTTTAGTATTGTAGACTGGAGGCAATGATTTCCATGAGGACAAGAGATAAATAAATGGGATGCATTTTTAATATCCTTGTTTCTACTTTCTGCTAAGAAATTTTAAATTTTTCTCCCTTTCTCTAGTCCTCTGATGCCAAGTGTAAAGGCCCTATTTGCTATCAAGGAAGTAAGTTTGAGTGATCAGCATTGTAAATTGTATACTGTACGTTGTTTCAATATGATATTTCTTATACCAAATGCTTTTATCAGTTCAAATTAAATTCAAATTTGAATTTGATTTTGTGCAGAGGCAAAAAACTAGTTTTCTTGTTCATTATCATTATACCTTACCTTCTCGTTTGTGCAGAGGCAACTGGAGACTCTCGGAGCTGAACGGGCAGGCCTTGAAGATATGCTTAAAGAAATGAAAAGAAAGGTGTGCATGATTGTGTCAGGCTTTTAAATCTTTAATGTTGGCATTTCCCTCCAATGGCTCCAATGTGAATAATTACTAACAGAATTGATTTTGAATATTTTTGTGGGGTTCTTGGGCTACGAAAATAATCCTCCTTTTCCACTTCTTGGATATATTTTTTGCTGCTATTTTGTTTCTTTTGCCTTATCTTTTTCTGTTTTTATTGTGAAACTCTCAAGGATTTAAATTTTGTTGATGCTTAATGATTCAAATTGTTTTAGTCATATATATTGTTTATAATAATGATTCAGATTTGAAATAGAGTAGGGGCTTTTACTAACTAGGCGTCAACAACCCTCTGAACGAATTATATGTTTGACTAATAATTGTTAGCTGCCTTTATTCTTTTTGAAACATTATCCTTTGTTACTTGGTGGAGGGATTCCAAAGTGTATGGATCATGTGTTTATTGAAAATAAGGGGTAAAGTAGAGTTCCCTTTTGGGTCATCGTAGCAGGGGCTCATATAGCATGACATGTCTTATTGTTATATTCTACTGCCTACTTTGGTTGACATACATGCCATTTGTTTCAGGATGACATACTGCCGAAACTGATGACATCCACTGGATCTTATGAGGATCTTTTTAAAAAGGAAATTGCAAAATATGATCACATCTGCGAGGAGATTTCTAGAAATATCCAGGCACAAGGGCAGCTATTGATGCAAATCCAGGTCATCAATCTTTTTGTTATAATATTTAGCTTAATTTTAGTTTGTTATTCTGTTAAAGTAAATTTCTTTTTGGCAACAAGTAATAATTTCTAAAGTCACTTTAGCAAACTTCTTGAAACACTTGCAATAGAGCACTATTGATTATATATACTTCCTCCGTTTCATATTAGCTGACACATTTGATTTAGGCACGTTTGCCTACGCATACTTTTAAATGTAAATATTTTCAATTACATATTAGCAACAGTTATAAAAATTTGATAATTAGAAGATAGACATTAAGTCGAATCTAACAAGCCCCCCACATGATTGTCTTTTCTTAACACTAAATCATAAAACAAAGTTAAAGTAAGATATGTAAATAGTGTATAAAGTCAAAACGTGTCAACTAAAAGGAAACGAAGGAATTAGTAAATTTTGGTTTGTGCTTTAATGGGGATTCTGTGGTGATCTGGCTGGAAAGGAAGATTTAAAATATCTGATGTAGGCTTACTGTTTGGCTTTCCTTTGGGATGTCGTCTCGTATCTCAGGAGCTTTTCATAGGCATTCGGTGTCCGATTCTGATCAGACCTTTGGTGTGGCTTGCGTGGTTATTCAGGAATCATTGATTTCAATTTATAATTTTCATGAATAAAAAATTGTTTAGAATAATTTGGACTTTTATATTTCAAATTTCTTAATTGGAAATTCAGATCAAGAAAGTGTCAACTCTTTGTGGCACTGCTTTTGAAATGATGATTCTGCAATTTGCTAACTGTTACTGTAATCACTGATGTGACCTGACTGCTTATTGTTACCCATAAGCTATGACTCATTAAGATAATTGGTTCTTTTCTTGTTACAGGAACAGATTTTTAATTTTCGAAGCCTCTATCTTTATACCATATCATGTGTGTTTCTGTAACAGGAAAATTTATGTGCATCTATCACTTATAACTGTTCTCTAGAACACTACTGTCAAAAATGTTCATCCTTACGAGTTATGACTTGCCGCTTGGTAATGTAGTTGAAACATATGCATCGCGTTTCTAGAAAGTGATTTTTTGGTGTCTTGTTTCTTACCTTGTCATTCGGCGATTTCTAGGCTATTCAGGATTTGTACTATAATTGTATTGTGTGATTTGCTCCCTTATTTCTTGCTTGGCTTTCTTGTTTCAGGCTCAGAATGATCAGTTTTCTGCTATCTTTAATCTTGAAGATTTCAAGGGTAATTTTTTTTTTTGTCAGAGTTTGCATTTATGTTTGTTTTTCAAGTTCTTAACATTGCTTAATTATATCTGAAATCTCTACAAGAAATTATCACGTGTCCCCTCTTCTTCTTCTTTTTTATTTATTTTTTATTTTTTTGTTAAAGTTAACAAAGATTAGATCTATGAATATCTATTGTGTTTGTTGCTTAATTCCTTCTAACAATATCTGAGCTTAATGCAATAAATAATGGGAGTAGTTTTTGTGTCTAACTATAAGTTAAAATCCGAGTACAGTGATGCATAGTTATATTTAGTGTCAATAGTCAGGCTATTTGATTCTATCTGGACCATATACATTCCATAATTTTGTAATAGACTAGCTTAAGGAGGGGTGATATGGGTAGTCTAGTACTAGGTTAGTAGTCTTTAGTTTTAGTATAAATAGAAAGAAAGGGGAATAGAAAAGATAGGCAGAATTTTGTATTGGAAAACCATTGTTACAGAGTGATAGCCTCAAGCTATTTTGAGAGTGATAGCCTAAAGCTATTAACCCTATCATTTGGTAACCCTTCCACCATTATCAATCAATATTATAGCTTCCATCTTTATTAATTTGCTAGTTAAAAGCAGAAGTTCCCAGTCTGATGTGATTATCTATCCAAAAATCAACAAACACAAGGATAAGTGTTTAAGCTTAATTCTATACAGGAAATCCACCAAGAATTAAACCAAAACCAAGAGTAATTAACTAAGAATCCACCTAATTACCTAGCTCTAAACGAATGTTTTAACTAAAACAAACTAAAACAGCAATTGATCGTAATCAATTAAAGAAAGTGTTTAACTTCAATTTTCTGTATTTCATAATCTGAAATTTGCATGTGTGTACAGCCCTATTTATAAGTTTAATTAACCTAGAAAGATTAGGACAAATCCCTAATTCAATCCTAGATCAAATTCTATCTGTCCTAGAAATCTATTGCAAGTAGAATACTAGTTTAGCTTGGAAATCAAGCTACACGGTTCTAGCAACTCTAACAACTTAACTAAAATAACTTTTAAAGAATCCTAATGCTTAAACCAAGAAAAACCCTTTCAAGTGAAAGAAATAAACTAAATACCAAGAAAAGCAAAATCTAAGTAAACTAATCAAAGAAATAATTTAAATACCAAGAAAAGCTACTAAACAAACCGTAGCTTTGCTTTGATATCTAAGAAAGTGTGCGTTGCTTGCTAGGCTTGCATCAATGTTTAGGGACAAACTTTCCTTATACGTAGTTAGTAAATCTTGAAAGTTCTCCATGTTTGTATTCATATCAAAGTCCGGAAACCAGCCTGTTACAACTTGCATTGCTGCTATATTGGTTTTGCTGTGTGACTGATCTGAATCTATCACAAATTTACTGTACATTCTTTTATCTTCACGGAGTAGTTTATATGTATGCAACTGCAAGTTTAAGGAAGTAGTTGCTACCCTGCCTCTGATATTCTCTTTTGGTCCGCACGAAGCATTTAACATTGTTGTGAAGGTGCTGACTTTTGTACTCAACTTTAGTAATGCCTATGCTATATCAATTAGTTGATTTGCTACTGTGATTTTCATTTGTTTTGTACCTGTCATTTAACCTTTTCATTTGACACCAAAGACTAGAGATTAAGGAGAAGGATTTTATTGGTCTCGAATTGTTATTTTGTTATGGATGGAGTTGTAGGGTTGGTTGCATTTGGGTCGTAGTTGAAAGCTGCTTGCATTTCATCTACCACTTGGTGGTGGCGTTAAAGTAGTTTGTCTGTGTAGAGATGCAATATTAGATGTGGTTCTTTCGATGGGATTCTAGCTGCTCTTTTATTCCCTGTATTCTGCAATTGGTGAGCTTGTTCAGTCATCTGGCAGGCAACTTCTCTACTGGATACAAACCATATCAATTGGCATTCTAGGATTTTCATGCTGAACAAGCCCAATAGTCTCATCACAAATTTATCATCCCTGATGCATACCTCATCCTAATCATATAGAAATTTGAGTTTAGCAAGCTTCCCTTCGTCTTATTAGGATGGAGTCTTTTTTTCTCAATTTTAAGGTGGAGCTGTCCTTGTTTTCATCCCAGATCACCATCTTAGCCTTAGCTTGCATTCGTAATTTTTTTTCAGTTTCACTGAACTTCAAGTACTAGTACAAGCTGTACAATACAAGCTTGCAAAATCTTCATTTTCTGCTGTTTATCTTTTATTTTCATCAATTCATTTTGTCCCTTTAAATTCTCTAATCATGGCTTTATATTTATTATTTTTAATTGGTTTGATATATATTTTTTTTTTTCCAAAAGGTAAGAGGGAAGTTCGTATACAGCCTTTGAAGTTGGGTCAAAGTGTTGTAAGAGTTTGGCTTCAGTCTTAAATGCCCCCTTTTCTCTCCTCCAAAAAGAACCCTTACTCTCTTGCTAAAAAGGACAAAGAATGAAGTCCTGAGATGACATTATTTCCCATAAGCCATGGTCCTATTTGTTTAAATACTTCAAATTTATGCCTGATATAAAATTACTAGAAAACATGCGAGGCTGGACATCAAGATTCATGCAGATCTTTCCTTCCCTACTGTTCAAGCTGCATTCTAAAGTACAACCGCTAATAATATGCTTTTTTTTCAGAAGTTTTTGGCTGTGGAAGGTTTGAATTTGTCTTGGGAAAGAAAATCTGCTTAGAATAGTGGATAAATCTGACATAATTTTCTCAATTTACCACTCCAGGTTTTATTTGTCATGACGCTCGTCAATGATTGATTAATGAGAAACTATTTCTTCTCTAATTAACTTGTAAGGAAAAGTATAAAAAATCACCATTTATCATGGCAATTTTCGAGTAAGTGATCCAAGGATGAGCTATCTTTCTTTTAGCTATGTAGTTTATTATTCAATTCTGTGTGCTAACCAAGTACAGATTTCATGCTAACAAGCAATATTCCAGAAAGATATGAGGCAGGATAGTCATACTCGTTAATTTTATTACCATGTGATCGACTTCGAGTAATAATAAGCTAACATTGGTATAGCGCCCTGAGTCAATAATGTAAGTTCGCTTGAGAAATGGAGAGGGAAGATTGTAGAAAAGGCTTCGAGTGGATTTAGGAGACTTCATGCAATTCATCTGTGTTTAGAGTTGCAAAGGCAAAGCATGAAGTCTCTTAATTTCATACCTTTTCTTTTCTTTTTCTTGGTTTTGTTCTTTAAACCTATATATACTTGTTTCCTCTTCTTAGGAGTGTGCTGGGGGGAGAGGTGGGACAATGCAATTTTTTTTTTATTCTTTATTCCTCCCAACTTTAAGTAGCGGGCTTTTACAGCTCCTTTAATTTTGTGGTTTTGGTATCATAATTCATGCATCATGCCTTTACTTTCCATCATTCTTTTTTTTAATGGTTTATGTTACGATATTACAGCTTCTCGTGAGAAGTGCTTTAAGCAGATTGAAGCTGCCATAGCAAAGTACCGAGAAATCAAGGATAACATAAATGAGGGACTCAAGTTCTATGTAACGCTCCAGGTCTGTCTATCTGGATATCTTCAATATTACTTCAATTCTCGAGATTATATCAATTTGCAAAGCAACTTCTTTCTGTACTGGTTATTCTGTGACCAATCTGACCATAATGATTAATAATTTCCAATAGACTATTTGATACTGCTAAATCAGTTGTGGTTGATGTAGTTATTATGTGGTGTTTCCCTGAAACAGGATGCAATTACGAATGTAAAGCAACAGTGTAGTGATTTTGTGATGACCAGAAATATCCAGTGCCGTGAAATGATAGAAGATGTGCAGAGACAAATATCAGGCCTCAGCTTCCAGGATAGGAATTCGGGTAATCAAAGCTACCCGTCAGTAGGCCAAGCCCATCAGCCTCCAAGAACAATGTCTCCGCAGCAAACAGAAAATGGAAATGTAGCTCCTAGGGCACAGCCACCTCCCTCCTATTATCACCCATCTCCGCAACAAACAGATGCTGGAAATGTTTCCCAAGCTTCTAGACCTCAAGCACCTCCTCCTTATTATCAGCCACCACAGAGTTCCTCAATGCCTGGATATGCTCCTCCTTATGGTTCCTCACAAGGCCCCTCTCAGCAACCTCATCCACCTCCGTACCATGCTCCACCTTCAAGTGGCTCTCCATACCCACCCCAACAACCACACCAGCAGCCTCCAACCAGTTATGAATACGGGCAGCCTGCTTATCCAGGATGGCGAGGTCCATATTACAATGCACATGGCCAACAGCCATCATCTTACCCTCGACCACCATACACTGCTCCAAGTCCCTATCCTCCTCATCAAAGTGGATATTACAGGCCACAATGATGTCTGCATTGTGATGCCATGGTTTTTCTTTTGTTTTACTGTTTTCGTCCATGTCAGGGACTGCTATATGTCAATATTATATTGTAATCACTTATTGAAGAATCCCAGTTTGTGTATGCCTTGTACTTGAGAACTTGCCCCTTCATGTATAGGCTCTTAATTCTTTTCAGGGTGTGCCAAGTGCTAATAATCATTTGTAAAAATTATAGCAATCTTTGTTGGTAGATATTTGTTTGAAGGCAGTGTATAATACCACGAAGTTTTGATTCAATGATTTTTTTTACCTCATAATTTTTTAGCTTATGCACATAGCGACATATGCCTATTATAGAAGAGTACACCTGCAAGAAGTCTGATATGGGTAACACTTAATTTGAATTAAAAATTTGCTCCATGATCATGTAAATGTTGTGCTTATTTTTATATTGCTCATTTAAAATGAAAAATGAACATTAAAAATTCTTATCAAGTTAATAAAGATTCTTACTTATTTAGTGTTCGGAAATGAATTGAGCAAGAGAGAATTATTTAGGGACTATATGCGTTCGCTTGTTAAGAAGACATACTAATCAATGGTCCGGTCTAGCCTTTAGTCCGTGCAATGTACGGATTGTAAGAGGAAAATGTCGAAAATAGAATATGTAAAAAAAAAATGGAATGAAGGGAGTATAATAATGATAAATGTAGACCTTATGGTTGCAATTAAGCATCTATTTTTTTGACAGAACTTATATTGTAAGTTGATATTAATTTTAGGAGTGAGTCGACTTGTGTAGTTAATGTTGGATAACTAACTTTAATTTTTCCACTATTCACATGCTTAGTTTGATTATGTATTTTTACTAATATATAAAAAACATATGTTGCCATGTCATTTATTTTAGATAAGTCTTTAAATACAATAATAATATATAATTACAAATATTAATGGTCAAAGTTGTGCATTGACATATGTGTCAATCAAAGTGTTGCTATTATTATAAAACAGAAGGAGTATAAAATATGTTTCATTCTTGTATTCTGTAATGTAAATATGGAGTTCTTTATTCTAAGCGAGTGATTAACATTCACACTGTATTATGGTAAAAAGTGAAAAAAATAGTTCATCTGAACATCTTTTGTTTAAAACAAATTTTATTTTTTTTTTTAAAAAAAAAAACAAACCTTGTACTATTGGAAAGTACGTTTTCTAGCAAAGACCAGACCAAAGCAGGAAAGCCAAGACGTGAAAGTGAAATTGGTGCTCCAACTCAAAGAGCTACGCATCAATCGCAACAATGAACTCCATTACCCAAAACCCATCAACTCAAAGCAATGATGCTGAAGAAGATCCACTTCTTAAAGCTTCAATGGCGACTCTTAATCTTTACAAAATTAGGGACACTTTTTACCCTCAAAACCCAGATGACAAAATTTCCAAATTGCAACAGGATTCACAGTATTGTCTCAACTTGCTTGATTCTATACCACCTGGTAATTTGTTTTGATTCTTTTTATTCTTGCAGTTATTTGTGATTTTACTTGGGTTTAAGTTCAATCTAATGGATTCATTCTAATTGATTACATGTTGAAGTTTGCGATTAGTAGTTATGTATGATTTTATGATTTAAGAAGCTTTCGATGCAATATGCTTCTTGTTTTAATGAGTTATTGGTTTATAATTTTTTTTTTTAATAAAATTTTTGATCCAAAACATGATCTAGCAGAGTTTAATAGTTTTATATTAGTGGCAGTGGAAGTTTATGAAGATTAACACTTTGTTTACTGATAGGGAGAGATGGTTAGATATGTAAATATGTTAATGTTATGTTATATTGTTATGCATATGGTAAATGAATTTTTGTTTGATGATGGATTGGTTTATTGTGTATTTTGTGATTTATGTGAGGGAGTTGCTGAGCAATTTTCCCTTATGTGAGTACATTGGCAAGTTTGGCAATGCCAGCTAATTGACATTGTTTGAACAAATTCATAAATGCCGTTTACGTCCCTGGATTAAGGTTCTATGGCTGCTATCTTGTAAGTTGAAAAGTGTGTACTCGAGCATTTGGACTTTGAATGAAATATGCATGAATATATGTTTGGCACTTGGCTAGTTGGCAGCCAAAATGTCCATTTCCCTTGGTGTATGAATTATGATATTGAATCCTTGGCCACAAATTGCCTTTAGTCTGTGTTTGCTACAAATAAGTGACCTTGAATCCTTCATAGTAACAGGTTCTGATGTATTCACCAACAATCAGGTTATTTTATATAATGTACAAAGATTTTTTTTTTTAGTGGCAGTGAAATTTCATGAGGATTAACAATTTGATACTGATAGGGAGAGATTGTTAGATTTATTTATGTTATGTATATACTAGGTAGTTGAAATTTTGTTTGATGATGGGTTTATTTATTGCGTATTTTGAGATTTATGTGAGGGAGTTGCTGTTGAGCAATTTTCCCTTATGTGAGTACATTGGCAAGATTGACAATGCGCCATTTAATAATTGCCAGCTTATTGACATTGTTTGAACAAATTCATAAACTCCGTTTACAGCCCTGGGATTAAGTTTCTATGGCTGTTATATTGTAAGTTGAAAAGTGTGTACTCGAGCAGTTGGACTTTGAATGAAATATACATGAATATATGTTTGGCACTTTGCAAGTTGGCAGCCAAAATGTCCATTGCCCTTGGGTTATGAATTATGATGTTGAATCCTTGGTCACAAATTGCCTTTAGTCTGTGTTTGCTACAAATAAGTGACCTTGAATCCTTTATAGTTGTTGGTTCTGAAGTACTCACCAACAGTAGGTTATTTTATACAATGTACAAAGTATTTTTTTTTTTTTTTTTTTGCTTTTTTTGTTTGAAATGTAAGGTTTTTGTCATCAAATTGACTTCTTGAAATTCATGTGACCAGTGTGCAAAATATATTTACTCTAGAAACTTGTAGTAGTTAATAGTTTCTTTGGGAACATGTTTGGTTTTCAAGATAATTGGAAATTGTGGTTGAACTTTAAATTGCGTTAGAGAAGTTTTGAACCATCAATCTGTTGTTTAGATGAACTATAATGCCTAAATTTAGAATCACAGTTAATAGATCTTATATATTTGATGGCCCAAACTTGGTAGGGCCAACCTCTGGGCTTGGTGCAAGTTATGTTCTTGATTGAAAAGGTAGAGAAATGGAACAAGAGATTATTGTATTTTGTTTAATGGGTAGATCTTAAGAGGGATCTTTTGTTTGGTTAGCTAATTTGGTTTTGACAATGAATTTTGTCATCATGATTCTTTTTGCCAAATTTCATTGATTGGAAGAGACTGAAAGAGAGATAATTATGTAATTTTTTTTCCTTAATAAGAAAACAACAATTGCCTTTGTTTCTTTTTAAATTCTGTGTATTATGTAAAACCAAAATGAGAAGTTGGTATTGTGGATGATTTCTGGGCATGATTCATCCTATTATGTATCGAAGTCGTTGGGGGGGGGGTAGTGAGGGGATTATGGACTAATATTTTCGAATTCGGGCCAAATGTTAGTTCTAAGTAGTTATTGCTGTGAAATTATGTGCAATATGCTGCATTTAGTGAGCTACTTGTTGGAGCACCTACTATCTGTCCAGATTGGCCAGTGACACTGGTTTGTTGCATGGTTTACAAGGCAAATAATTAGCAGCAGAGTGATAAGTTACATTATTGACATTGCGATAGCAGTTGCAATGTTTGTTCCTTTGTTTGTCATTAATGAAGTGTTGAAAAAGCCCTAGTTTTGTTGGGTGGAGATATTTCAAGTTTATCCCTTATTTTATACTTTTAGCTTTTAGGCAAGTGAACATAATCAACTTAAGTAACCCCTCTATGTTAAACCCTTAAATCGTAAGAGTTTATTTTTGAGTGAAGTAACTTTAAGGTCTAAGCATTGCCAAATGCATCAATCGATTTTTAATTTAATTTAATTTTATAATTCTTTGCTTACCACTTGTTAGTTGTTACTATCAAACATACAAGCTCTTGGAAAACTCTCCTTTAATTCTATATTCTTGTCATCCTTGGATTTCATAAGCTCTTTTCCTTTCTACCATTCTCTTCTTTTGGTAGTAATGATGTCACTAAGCTCAGATGTATACACAAGAAAATTTATGTATTTTTCTTTTTTTTTTTTTCTTTTTTTTTTTTTTTTTTAAATTCAGGGCTGCCTTACATAAAAATTTTCCTTAGTTTTCAATTCTGGATGTTCGTTTCCTACTACCCTACTTTTTAGGAACAAAGTATCTATGCTTGCACCTTTCAGTATACTTGAACAGTCTTGCAGAATAAACATTTATCCTGTGTTAAAATTACATAATTAGAATAGTCACAAGGTCATGCACCAAGCTGAAATGGGATAAATAAAAAGACTTAATGAAATATTTGGAAGTAGTATCAGCGGGATTCCTTACAATCCGAATTATTCACATATATATTCACGAAGTAGTTTGTTTTGACTTGATATGCTGATAAGGATTGTTAGTTCTATTATTGCTGTTAATTGCTGCAAACAAGGTTGGTTTGTAATAGTTTATGTAAGAAAACCCAATTGTTCTTCTGCAGAGTTCAGGAAATCTGCAATTCAGCGTGCAACTTATGAACATTTGAAAGGAAAAGTATTGGATGTTTTTCCAGACTACAGGAAGGAGGCTGAAGATCATCTTTCAAAAGCAGTAGGTTACAATTATATACAGTTGGTCCTAAGTGGTTATTTTTTTTTGGTATATTGTTCATGTCAAACGTTTATTGTCTCTCCAGGTTAAGTTGAACCCCTCTCTCACAGATGCCTGGCTATCCCTAGGGAACTGCTTTTGGAAGAAAGGAGAATTAGTATCAGCCAAAAACTGTTTTGATCGTGCATTAAGTAAGGTAATATCTGCAATTGCTTTGCTGAGCTGCTTCTAAAACGATGACTTGCTTTAGTTGTTTATTGTTCACATGAACTGTACAGGGTCCAGACAAAAATGTATTATGTCAGTTGTCGATGCTGGAAAGGAAAATGGCTCAAGGTTCGTGTTGATTCATCCATTCTTTTATAAATTGCTTATGTATCATGTATTTCAAGTTTGGAGTGCTTTTGATGATCTTTTGAATGTGTAGCTCTTCAGTTGCAGCATTAGCTATGTAAATAGATAATTGTCGATTCCATTAAATTACAAAGGTTTGCTCTGGATCCATACCACTTGAACGTGGGTAAAGTAAGAATTTCTTTTAGGAAAAAATATACTTGCTAGCCTTAGGCCTAGGCAGAGTTACCTAATACTTAGCACGCTCCAATACGCAGAACAAGTACGAGGCAGGGTTACCTAATACGTAGCACGCTCCATACGCGGAACAAGTACGAATTCGCAATACGCTAGATGGGAGTATCGTAATATGTTTGAGGTGTTTTTTGTAAGGGGTCATAATACGATATAAAAAACACAGCCTAATAAATATAAAAGGTTTTTTTTTTTTTTTAAAAAAAGGGAGAATTGGTATAAAAGACTTAAATCGGGGGTCCATGAAGGAGAGGGGAGTACTAGGTAACCTGCAAAAGAAACAACTGAAACAGGATAGCAAAAGAAGGAACTTCCTCCCCCTCCCCTAAAAGCCACTATGGTGTTTGGTTGGAATAATGGAGACAAACAAACAAACCCCACCCTTGTTGATCTATTCTTACTCTCCAACACCCCTCCTCATTAAATCCTATAATCATAATACGACGAATACACTAATATGGGAGTATTAATACGCAAAAGTATTGAGTATTGGAACGAAAGTATAATATGGAATGCCTGGGGGTGGGTGTAAGGGAGTATTAGGTAACCTGGGCCTAGGCATGGGAAAATACAACAATATATAAATGAATATACTATATTGTAAGCAATTCTTCCATAACTATTGATACCAACTTATTTCATAAATAATCAGATTAGATTAGATCTTATCTTACCTTTTGTACCTGCGTTTGTTTATCGTTGAATATCCTTTATTTTCGTAATTTAAAAAATTATGAAAATTACAAATTTGAAAATTTTATATTATTACAAATCTAATGACATCTCATTTGATGATTTTTTTTATCTTACGGATTAGTGTACAAATTAGGGTAAGGTTTGGTCAAATCAGTAAATAAAATTAGACCCGATCAGACCACATCAGAAAAATTCAAATCAGATCATGTGAACTGAACATAGCCTATATCTTTTGCTAAATGGCGGGATACTAATTTTTTCTCACAAATGCTATAGGTCCATCCAAATGGCTGAGCAATGACATTAGCAACCCCCTTTTGAAAGATAGTGCCATTGTAGTAAACTCCCACCACGACAAAGGAAATGGTTTAGCAATTGTAAAATACGCTGTATATCTAGCATTGACAGTTGCATTATTTTCCTACTGAGTGTTAATCCCTCTTTCCCCTTCCTTTTGCCCCATTTTGGGATTGCTGCTTTCTTAATTTTTGGAGACAAAATTGGTGGGACCAAGTGCAATGAATGTGAGAGTAAACTGGTGGTCCCTCATAGTCATTTATAATACAAAGAAACTCAAAGGAACAAAGCAAAAAGGAAACTAGGCAAACAAAAGGAGGCGGAGGGAGTACAAAGCTATGAGCTATATGCTGACAAAGTGACCTGAAACACTGTCATGCCAGCACCCAGAAATATGGAACACGGGTCACAACTGAAGCAAAAAAAAATTGAAAAGACAATGTTATTTCTGTGTCCAGAGTCTCAGTATATGTTTACCATGGACGGAATTACATTTTCATGAGTGTATTGTATATACCCAGGCAACAGAGCATCTAGTCTTCTGGAGGCTGTGCCAAAAAGAGGGACTATCTGGTGCAGCTGATCTTTCTGACAAATTATTCAGCATAGATTTTGATCTATCTACTGCAAAAACTAGCTGATAATGAATGTGGTGCACATCGTATATTAATAATCCATGCTTATCAATTTTCTCTACCTGTATCTCAATGTACCAGCTAAAGAGCGCTGTGGTTGCTATGTTACCAGCAGGACCATGTATTATGTTTACTGAATGTATGGTTACATTATTGCAGATAGTGACAACAAAGCAGAGCTTGTTGATGAGAGTATCCGGCATGCTAAGGAAGCTATAACTCTGGACGTGGCTGATGGAAATTCCTGGTGTAAGACTTTGAAGGCTCTGTATTGATTCGTACGATTGATAAATTGCCTGCTTTTCTTCTAATTGCATTGGGATTGCTAGCTATGTACTTTGTCCTTGAGCTGCTCACCTGTACAATTTTTCCTGGGTTTGTTGTTCGTTTCATGTTTAATGTTTCAGAAATCCCGGTTCAATTGAGCACTGTGTTTATAAATAGGTTGTAGGATCTGGTCACTTACTATACTGTGTCTTTTTTATAGCTTCTACCTTAATAGTGAAGCTTTTTGTAACTCCTGTCTTTGGTTTGCCAGATAATCTTGGGAATGCATGTCTTACAAGCTTTTTTGCATCGGGAGCCTGGGATTATTCAAAACTTTGTCAATCGTTAAAAGCATACCAAAATGCCGTAAGTATATGGTTAGCAACAGCCTTTTTTGCATTAATTTTATCTTTATCTTAATTTCATCTAGGCTAATAAGATGTCACTTTTATCAGAAAGTTCTGCAGATTTATGAAAACTTAATTGAATATCAGTTTTCCATTGCTTGTGTTTTGTATGATTTAACCAATATATGATTATTTACTTGTAAGATGTAATGAGGTCTCTTGGTCAATGAGAACATATGGCTGGAGTGAGGCTGAAGACAGCATTACTGCAGAAACCTCTTAACTATAAATGACTCGCTTTCTATAATTTTAGCATAATGGTAAGACTGTTCGCTGTAGATTAATAAAATATATGTGAAAAATGCTTGTACCTTGTACTCACAGAATTTTTTTATAGAAATCCTCTGATACTCTCTCAGCATATATTGTGGAAATGCTTAATTCAATCTTTCATGTCCGTGATATACCAAGAATATGCAAATATCTATGTTATTTTGTTGGAAAGCTAGCATGGAAAATAATATATGTTCCTTCGGTGTTTGGAATCTGATCTAGCCATGAAAGATCTTAAGTTCTGGACTTTTTAGTGTCTTATGTTGTGTGGTCATGGTACAGGAGAAAGATGAAATGATGAAGGGCAATCCAGATCTGTATTTCAACTGTGCCACAGTAAGCTCATTTTCTCATTTATTTCCTTTTTTATTGGGTTTGTTTTAAGCTTACTATAGGCTTAATATATTCAGACCTCAATCACTATGCCAAGACCTCATTGACTACTTATTCCCTTATTGTTTTCTTGCCTACTAACTTCCTTACAGATATGTAAACTTCTTGATTGTTTGTCCTAAATCTTTAGTTAAAAAAGTATTACAAAATTACAAGAGTATGATTGGTAGACAATAATTTTTATCATTGGGGGTTGGTATCTAATGCAAGGGAGTGTTGGATGATGTGTCTTTGCTTCTTGATAAAGTTGATTATTATTGAGTGGATTTGTTAGATTTTGTTTGTGAAATTCACAGCTTGATTAGGCAGTGGGTTGTATGTGTAGGCCTTATTTAAGGGGAGATGATTATAAAAATCCTTGCCTTGCTTGTGGATCCATTGAGAAAGTATTGGGCTATCAGCTGGGAAGGGGAGTGGGCGATCCACTGGTTTGTTTCCGGTTACTATTTGAGATTCTTCTAGTTGTGAAACCTATGCCTTTCAATGTACAGTATCATCCCGCCCCCCACCCCCCACCCCAAATAGGAAGGAAGACACCTAGGAGGCTGTTGCGTGCTAAATATTGGTGCTTACACACTCTTGGAGTCTTGGTTATCAGTTATTCAATATAGAGATTCTTACATACAGATCTGATCTAGACTTGAGACCATTTTGAACTCTTGCCTTTGTTCAGATATTATCATTTCTGCCGTAATATATACAAAATGTTAACTAACGTATGTCTAATTACTGTTTAAAGCTGATATTGTCTATTTCTATGGCAATAATATGAGAAGCTTTCTGCGTTCCAACCATGAGTTCTTTCTATTTCCACCCATCCTAGTAGTCCTCGTCTTCTGAGTACTATCATTTAAAATACAATTAGCATAAGCATATGGCATCCTGAAGTAGAGAGTTGACCATTGTTGGCTTGAATCTGAAAAGGCAGTTCTAAACAACACACTGAGAAACAAAGACATGCATTTGTGAAAGCTGAGGTTGAGTTGTATGTATATGGCTTACTTTGTTGAATGGATCGTGGTTGATGTGCATGTGACTTTTTTTTTGGATTGGAGCAAGGTTTATCATTGCTCATTGAGTGCAGCAGGATAAATTACTCTAATCCTGCGCTGCTAGTTTGATCAAGGTCATAGTTTGCTGATTTGAGTGCAGAATAATTAAGTGCTTGCTTTCCAGGCCACTTCCCATTTTTACCTCTATAGATGTAATTTTATTGCATTAGATGATTGGCTTGACTTCAAAAATACTGAAAAGTATTTCTTTCAGGTGAACAAGTATCTCGAGAACTATGACAAGGCACTAAATGGATTTGAAGCAGCTTGTAAAATTGACCCTGCTCTAAATGCTTCTGGCGAGATCCAGAAAATGGTCGGTCTCCTTGACAAATTGGAGAGCTTACTAAAGGTTATAATTTTTCCTTCAAGTCTCAAATAATTAGAATAGATGCTATTTACATCTGAATCTTTTATCACTCTCCAAGAGAGGATTAATACTGGATGGTAGTTGCTAAAAGTAACAATTTGGTAATGAAACTTTGAGGACTATCCTTCTGTTCTTATCTCTACTTGCAATTTACTTATGGTAGAGATTCTTGGACCTTGATGATAAGAGATGGTAAGAGTAGAATATGAACTGTTGAGAGATAGAGATCTTAGATTCTTGATGCATTTAATTTAACAACCTTGATGGTACTGATCATTAGATAACATTTTTCCTGACAGAGACATATCAAAGCTAAGCGTCTTGCTTCTCTTGTGTCCTCTCTAGTTCCTGTTGAAGGTAAGCCTCCTGCCTTATATAGAAAATCTATGTTTCTTTTTCCTCTATTTATATATTTAAAAAAGGACTTAACAGCTTGCCATTTTGATCCAGTGAATCTCTCATACAAAAAGGCCACGATAGATCTTCTGTTTGAAGGTCTGAACAAGTCAACAGCAGTTACTGGCAAAGTGCTTTTCTTTGTTAAGCACAATAATGTTGCACCACTGTGAGTCCTCTTCTCAAGAAATAACTTTTTTTGCATATATTACTACATGTAATAACCTATCCTCTTTCCTGCTGCGACGAGATTATAAAATGTTCCATTCTGATGTTCATTAGCTGACAAGTAGCACTTCACATTGGGTTAACCAATCAATGAATAACAGGTTCTTCTCTTATTTTTATTTTCTCTATGTGTGGGTAAAAGGGTGGGTGATTGTTCCTGGCATGTGTTCATAACTTCATATCCATTTGTTTTGTCACTGGTAAGTGTTGTGCATGCTTTAAATGTTGCGAAGCAATAATGCCTTTGCTTAATCCAGTAGAAAGGGAGTTAGGCAGTTGCCTTTCCCCACATTTTCGATGGCTTACCATGCAAAAAAATAAATCAAGCAAGCTTGCCACTTGCTAGTTTCCAGGTGACTTAGGGTAAAGAGGGAATTAGAGAGTGCAATGTTTGCTGTTGGTCTTTTCTAGACAACCCTCTGCTTTGGGGCCCTTGTTCATGTTTGAAATCTGTGTAATGCTAGTGCTTTAATGACGAGTCTTGTATCTAATTTCAATGTATGATTGATTCTGCAGATATTATGTAGCATGTGATTCGAATCAGATGTGTTTTGTCCTTTCAGTGTATGGGATACAGGACTATGTGGTAAGATGCCATATTTTCAGCAGCCTCTACTTTCATGCGTTTATATACTCCCTAACTAATTTGAAGATCACACTAAAGAATTTATATTACTTGATTTGCTACAGAAAAAACTTCTCTCTCTCTATTTTTTTCTTTCAAGGGGTAAAATTCTGGATAATTATCTGAATCTTAATCTGCTCCCTGCTATTACACTATAAAGATACAAAGTGCTTGCTGGATAGTCATTTACATGAATGTAATTGATTGTCATATTTCATCTACTTATATGTCAAGCAAAACAAAATAAATTTCATTTCAAGAATACTGCTCCGAATATCAATCACATTTGTACACCCTACATAGTTGTTTCTTCAGTACAGTTCAACCAAATTTGTGTACTATTGCAGCCGAGATTTATTTAACCTGATGGAGTAGTGGAAAATTCACATATAACTTTGATAAGACTTTGGGCATTTGTGAATAACTATGTATTTCCGTGTGGTGAACAGATCAGGGAGGGAGATCAGATAACGTTGCTGGAACCTTGGTACAAGAATGTTAACTTTTCTTGGAAAGGAAAAGTATGCTGCAATTCTTAATTTTACTTGTGCCTTCAGATCAACTTCTTGTTGTTTTTGAATATGATGTTTTCTTTCATGCTCATCCTGGCTCTTTTTTTCTTACTCATAATCATTTCAGCAATACTCGTTTAAGTCTATTCGCGCTGATTTCAAAGAGCAAGTGATGGTGAATGGTAAAGCACTGTCAGCAAATCAAGCAATAAGTACATCATTCTATGCACAGCATAAGCCCACTTAACCTCACCAAGTCGTTGCGATTTTGAGTATATATCTGCAACTACATGTGAAGGGGTGCATTTTAGCTATCATAGTGACTTGTAATTTTGTACATTGTGTAAACTAGCCAAAATCATTTAGTATAATCCAAATATAGGTTTACTCCAGCGCTTCCCTGTGGTTATTGTTTACGTTTTATGTATTCATATTCTAATTGGACATTTGTATAAAGTTTTGATGTGCTTTGTGTGATAAAGTGAATACATATGATGATATGAATAGATGAAATCATGAAATATGACAATCAATTAATTAATGCTTAAACATGGCTAAATTACAAAAATGTGTTGGTTTAACAAATACTCCGTATTTCTCTATATGCATTTTTTTTTTTCTTCATAAAAACGTAAACTGCTAACTAGTAGGTGGTTCGTTTTAGTAAACCTCTAATTTTTTTTTTGTTTTTTGGAGAATTTTCATTTTAGTAAACTGGTAATTCGCGGTCTATTATTGATGTATTTATTATAAATTAACAACTAGCATGTATATTTTGTTCTATTTCCTTTCAAAAAAATTTGTTCTATATTACAGTATGACTTTCAAAAAAAATAGTAACCACAATGATATTGAACAAACTTGGATTAAAAGTTTTTTATAATTATCTTTTGGAGAGTTATAAAAAGATTTACATAGGTGGATGATACATACTACATAGGGAATTATTTCCTCCGTTTTTTTAACATGACATGTTTTATTTATCATGCTTGCCAATGCAGATCTTTAACCATCAATAATTTTAATTCGACATAATAAAAAGTTTTTAAAGTTATATATTATGAAAGTATTAATTGAGACGATTCTAACAAGATCTACATAAATATGTTTTTTCTTACTCTATCTGTGTTTTAATAAGTGTTACATTTATCAAATGTGGCTGACTGATAGTGTTTTAATAAGTGATACACTTTTTTGTTTTTATTTTTTTTTAAAAAAACACATTTTAATATTATATCTTTCTTTTTCATTGTTTTCACCTAAACAATTATATTTTTTTATTATTATTTTCCTCACATATTTATTATGTGTATGTCAAAGGTGTAACACTTATTAAAATACGAAAGACGTACGCATATTTCGTAATTCATAAAAAACCTATTAAAAAAAGGATAAAAAATAATGTAAAATTAAAAGCGGATCAAGTTTAAAAATAAATAAAAAAAACCGAACGAACTATTTATAAAGGAAGCATATTTGTAGAATTTGAACCCTTTTTTACATTACAAAGGGAAACTGTTCGTGTAAGAATATAAAAGGAAGGGAGGGCCCACTCAGTAACAAACCAAGCCACACACAAGTAGAATTCCCGCCAATTCATAACAAACCACTTAAAGAATCTTCTTCACTCTTCCCCTTCAACAACAACCTCCATTTCCCAAAAACCAGAGACCTCAAAAACGCTCAACAATGGCGTCCACCTCCATCACCATTTTCTCTATCCTCACTTTCTCTCTCCTCATTCCTCACCTCACCGCCATTTCCGACGAAACCATCAACAACGCCGCCGAAATCCTCTCAAACTCTGGCTTCAATTCCGTGTCCCTCACCCTCCCTTTCATCTCTCAACCCCTCATCTCCGCCGTAACATCCGCCACCCTCTTCACTCCCTCCGACTCCTCCTTCTCTCTCTCTAACTCCGGCCAACCCTCTCTCTCTCTCCTCCAATTCCACTTTTGCCCTCGCTTCTACTCCTTCGTTGACCTTCAATCTCTCTCTTATGGAACCCAACTCGCTACTCTCCTCCCTAACAATTCTCTCTCCATTACTTCCTCTGATTTCGATGACGATGTCGCCATTAATGGCGTCAAGCTCAACAACTCCCCTGTTTTCGATGATGGGTTTTTCATCATCTTCCAAATCGACCGTTTCTTCAACCCCAATCTCACTGTGGGACCCACCACTGAGTTGGGTAGTCCGAGTCTGAGTCCGATTCCGAGTCCCCCTGAGTGCGCTGCCTTATCGCCTCGCTCCGGTAAGTACCGAGACGCTTCGGGTTCTTTAAGGTCTAAAGGGTACTCATTAATGGCGGCGTTTCTTGACATGCAATTGACCCAATTCGATGACGACGACGACAAATCGTTGACACTGTTTGCACCAACTGATGCATCAATGGAGGGGCATTTTGGGAAAAATAATTACAGTGAATGGGGGTCGATTTTTCTGAGGCATACAGTTGGGTGTGAGCTGAGTTGGGGTGATTTGATTGGTCAATTAGATCAAGGGTTTGTGATTCCAACTTTCTTGAAAGGGTTTCAGATTAATATTAGTCGGAGTAATGTTTATAATTCTGCGTATTCCTTGATGATTAATGGTCAAGTTTCTGTTGATTTTCCTGAATTTTATCGTAATGATGGGATTGTTGTTCATGGATTAAGTGGTGTTCTGGTTTCGCCTGCTGTTAATGAGGAGAGAGAAGATGCTTACTCCCCTGCTAATGGCTTCAAGGTCGATGCTGATCATATCGAGTTTTGATCGTCTTTTCGATTATTTCGACTCGGTTTGTTTGATGAATTTTAATCTTGGTTTAGTGAGTTTTACGAGTTTTCGTCTCGGCTCGGGAAGTTTTGAGCTTGACTCAGTGGGTTTGATGAGTTCATGGTGGTTTAGAGAATGTTAGAATGTCTTCATAGTTGTTGCATTTGTTTTGATTGTGTAAAATGTCATTTAATTTTACTGAATTGTGATTTAGTTTTAATGTGAATGTTGAAACTTGTAATTGGACATGTTCATGTTTGATTGAATAGATATGATGATGTTTTTTTTTTTGGATTGTTGTGATTATATAATAGTTATGTGGGTGATAACAGTTATGGCCTAAGTAGTGAATTAATGAAGTACACTCTTAGCTTACAAAAACTGATATTATATGATATGTATAATTTCACTATAATATTTGGTAGAACGTATATGCAAAAAATATGATAATCCGTTTAAATATTTATCCGTCTCATAATATTTAGACGGATAAATTTTTAATTAGAAAATAACGCGTCAAAATTTACCTATAGTATAAAGTTGTAGATATGCATGATTTAGAACCATCTGGAAAATCGTAGACCCAATTAAATTATTGGAAAGAAATCCTATTCGGTAATGTTTATCTTTTCAAAAGAAATCCTAATGTATATCTATGTTTAAACGGTGTAGTAGTACAATACAATTAAGATTACAAACTACAACATTCTAAATATACATGTTCTCAACCCGAATTATTAGACTAATATAAGATTTCGAAAAGATTTGAATATTTTCTCTCCTTTCCTTTGTTCATTATTCATTATTGAAAAGAGGTTGTCGAAGATGATTTCGTATGGGGAGATATTGTTGGAGATGGATTCTCTGAAGGAGAGATTGTTGGAGATGGATTCTCTGGAGGAGAGATTGGTCGATAATGCCCTATTTCTAACACTTTTGTTTCATGAATATTTTCTATCAATTTATGAATCTCTTCTCACTTTTTTCATGTTTTTGTTGAAAGGTGACTCCAAAGCAGTGGCCAAATGGAGGGATAAACTTGTTCTGATTTTCTATTATCAGGTATTAACAAGCACTAAGACCCTGTTCTTTAGAGCTTCTGGGCAGAGCAGAGCAGAGCAAAATTTCAGTAGAGCAAAGCAGATTTCAGGAGAGCAGAGCAGAGCATAGCAGATTCCAGCATTATTATTATTAATATTAATATTATTATTATTATTATTATTATTATTATTATTATTATTATTATTATTATTATTATTATTATTATCATTATCTCAAAAGAGACAAAGTCATACAACCTACAAAAAAGTAGACAAAGTCATACAACCTACAAAAAAGTTAGTGGGAAGCCGAGATACAATCTAGACCCCCACTCCTCTAGCTATAGCAAAACCTATTCTAGTGAAGATATGAGCAGCAACACGTGCCCCAATGTCTTGAGTCTTCGAGAACTTCTGAATCCGCTTCAGCAATGCAACCGCCTCCTTCTCTAATTCCCCAAGTGTAGAGAAAGAGAAAGGAAGGAAGCCATATCCAATTGCCCGGCAACTGGATTCGTACTTGACCCGCTTCCGATGAGCTGCATCAACCACAATCCATCCAGGAACAAAGTCAAATAACCCAGACTGTGCCAAAGGAGAAGAGCCTGTCAAGTCAACACAGACATCGCGACCACGATCCCAAGAATAAAGTAACACATCTGCAGGTCTGAGAGCCCCGTTGTTCCCACCAGACAACCCAATGTCAACCTCCTTTCTAGCTGAAATCCCAGAACAATAACAAACATCAACAAGGGTATCCCGCACAACATTATGCCGATGTTTAATACCCACTATACCAGCACACGACACCGTGTGATCACCGAAAAAATCCCCAGTAACAACCCTTGAACAAGCAGAGCACGGCGTCGAGACAGAGAACAATGGAACACCCAAGCGGTAGCACAACACACATCGGTAAGTCTTTGCGTTCATCGTCTGACCCAACCCCGAAATAGGAATTGAACCGCCCGAAGCTAAGCAGAGGTGTGATCTCCCGGCCTGCTGCGATTTCCACAATGCTGATTGACGAGGAGATAAAGAGAAGGTGGATTCTGCAGAATCAGTAACCTTTGTGAAATATATATCTACCAATTTCTTCATGAGTTTAGGGGTAGTGACATCACTAGGATTACTCAAAATGTCAGACTGCACCGTCTATTGAACAGGCTCAACGCATCCTCAAAGGCTCGGCCAAGGCCAACAAAGCCAGCATGTTGTAGAAGCTCTATCTGCAACCTAGCATACTGTAATCGCGAAGCAAGAAAAGAATAATGACGAACATCACCTGCGGAATAAACACCAAGCCCGCCATACGCAAAAGGTAAGGTGGCAAGCCGCCACTGCCAATCGCCAAACCCGAGCCTTGAAGTAGCAACGATACGCTCCAAGGAAGATCGAAGAGCCTCGTCGAATGTGCGTTGAGCCACCTCAAAAGTATTAGGTGGACAAGTATGCAAAGCAAAGTAGAGTTTAGAAACTCCGGTACAAGCCCTAAGCAACAACAACTTGCATTGAGGATCATCAAGCTTAGCAACCCTATCCATAAGCGCAATGGTCTTGGTCACCCTCTGCATCACAAGCTCACCTCCAAAACCGGAATCGGAATTAGCAGGACCACCAAGAAACTTAACACCACGCAAGGGTCGAGCAATATTAGGTGGAAAGACACCCACAAGCCTGCTTCGAGGGTCTTCTGTAGGCCAGAAAACTTCAGTTATGATTATTATTATTATTATTATTATTATTATTATTATTATTATTATTATTAAAAACAGACTAAGTCATACAACCTACAATAAATTAGTGGGAAGCCGAGACACAATCTGGGCTCCACTCCTCTAGCTATAGCAAAGCCTACCCTAGTGAAGATTTGAGCTGCAGCACGAGCCCCAATGTCCTGTGTCGTCAAGAAACTCTGAATCCACTTATGCAACGCAACAACCTCTTTCTTTAATTCCCCAAGCGAAGAAAAGGAGAAGGGAATGAAACCATATCCAATCAACCGACAACTAGCTTCCTATTTCACCCGCTTCCGATGAGCCGCATCAGCCACAACCCGTCCAGGAACAAAGTCAGATAGCCCTGTTTGTGTCAAGGAGAAGACCCTGTTAAGTCCACACATACATCGCGACCACGATCCCAGGAATAAAGTAACACATCGGCAGGTCTGAGGACCCCGTCATTCCCTCCAGACAACCCTATGTCAACCTCCTTTCTTGCTGAAATCCCATATATGTAGCAGATATCAGCAAGGGTATCGCGGACAACATTATGCCGATGTTTAATACCCACAATACCAGCACACGACACCGCGTGGTCACCGAAAATATCCCCAGTAAAAACCCTTGAACAAGCAGAGCACGTCGTTGAGATAAAGAACAATGGAACACCCATCAGGTAGCACAACACACATCGGTAGGTATTCGCATTCATCGCCTGACCCAACCCCGAAATAGGGACTGCCCGAAGCCAAGCAAAGGTGTGATCTCCCCGCTGTGTTTCCACAATGCTGATTGCCAAGGAGACAAAGAAAAGGTGGATTCTGCAGAAGCGGTAACCTTTGTGAAATATATATCTGCCAATTTCTTCATGAGTTTAAAAGCAATGACTTCACTAGGATTACTCATAATTTCAGACTCCACTATTCCATTAAATAGACTCAACGCATCTTCAAAGGCTCGTTCAAGACCAACAACGCCAGCATGTCGTAAAAGCTTTGTCTGCAACCCAGCAAACTGTAACCGAGAAGCAAGAATAGCATAATGACGAACATCACCTGCGGAATATACCCCGAGCCCTCCAAACGCAAAGGGTAAGGTGGGAAGCCGCCATTGCCAATCGTCAAACCCAGGCCCCGAAGCAGTTATAATACGCTCCAAGGAAGATCGAAGAGCCCTGTCGAACGTGCGCTGAGCCATCTCAAAAGTACTAGAGTTACAAGTACGCAATGCAAGTAAAGTTTAAAAACTCCGGTACAAGCCCTAAGTAACAACAGCTCACACTGAGGATTATCAAGCATAACTACCTTATCCATAAGCGCATGAGTCTTGGTCACCCTCTACATCACAAGCTCACCACTAAAATCGGAGTCGGAACTAGTGGGACCAGCAAGCAACTTAACACCACGCAAAGGTCGAGCAATATTAGGTGGAAAGACACCCACAAGCTTGCTTCGAGGGTCTTTTGTAGGCCAGAAAACTTCAATTTTTTCCACGTTAAGATGTAACCCAAAATGAGGCCCTTCCTCCCTAATCAACTGCAGAACCTTCCCCACCACCAACGTGTCACCAATGATAGTGTCTTCATTCATTACCAGGCTTGAAGACATACGTCAAAAGTGTCTCTGATTTTACACACCAAGGGTTGTAAAACCAAATCAAAAAGAAGAAGACCAAGGGGATCACCCTGCTGCACCCCCTGAGACGACCATAAGGTGTGGTCCCCATAATACAATCTAGCTGGATTAGAATAGTAGAATTCAACCCATCGCGAAAGGCTTGGACAACGACGACGAACTTCACGAAACATGACCGCACGATCAACTAGATTGAAGGCATTTTGAAAATCCACATACAACATAGAAAGACCAACATCGGAACCACGATCCTCAATCAACCGATTCACAGCATGAAGAATCGCCTCACCTCCCAAAGAAACCCCAACACCAAATTGGAGACCATCAAAGTAACTTCCTAAAGACTGGCCAACCATAACAGCACCGACCTTCGAAACGAGACGCCGCCAAACAGTACCCACAGCTGTAGGACGAATACCATCACCAGGCATGACAAGTGGTGTAAGAGGAGCACTAGCAATATACTCGCCTAGTTCCATAGGACACTTTCCAGCTAGAAAGAGATTAACCACCCCGGAAAACTAACTCATCTGATATAGCTACAACAGCACCACTCAAGCAATCCATAAGGTGTTGAGCACGTAAACCGTCCCTACCACAAGATGTGCCACGTGGAAAACTCCTAATTCGATCCAAAACTACATTAGAAGTAGTAACGAGATGAAGGCCATCAACAAGTATATCAGGCAGGGATGGAGCTGGAGAAGTAGGGTGTTTAGACTGTAAATCCGCGAGAGTGGTGTCATTATAAGGAGCAACGCTTGAAGAAGAAAGAATCCGGACTGCAGCAGTGTAATGGCCGTCACAAATCTTCCTACGACACTGCTTGATATTACGCTCCTCCAAATCAAGGTCCTCATCACCAACCACTGATAAAGTAGGAGAATCCTCTGCCAAAGTATCCCTCACAAGCTGCAAATTACCACCTGGTGCACTCCAAGAACAAATAGCATGGGAAATACACTCTTCTTGATACCGACGTTTTATCAAAGACCTAGACTCAGAGCTGCTCCGCGGGCGAAAGGTTTTAAGGGTGCAAAGAGGTAACACCAACAAAGAGACCCAACTAAAAATGTCATCAGGCCTAGAGATTACCTTTTCAAGGGCACCTTTTAGAACCCGAGAAAACCCCAAACGACACTTGGGAGGTATAGACTTCACAGTACGAAACCCCTTGGAGAACAAACAATCAAGAAGAGCCACATCGAAACCACAATGTCGATCTTGCACCAAACCACCTATGTGCCCAAGTTGAGCCAGAGAAGAGGGAGCTTGCGGTTTGGAGAAACCATGAAGCACAAAACGAACAATACCATCTCCTTCATCCAGAGGTGACATAATCTCACTCGGACTATGAGGACACTTAGTACGAAGCGTATGCGTTTTGTAACAAACCCCACATAACCAAATCCCCATACGCGAAAAAGTAACTTCAGCCTCAGTATAAATAGTCAAATTAGAAGTAAGAGAATGCCGCGTGATATCCCGCGCACCAATACAAAAATGACGATCACAAAGATGCTTGATAAGAGAACTTTTAGTAAGAGCATTGCCACTTCCATCTTGACAACCACTAAGACCCACAAAGGGGCAATGAAACTTCACCCGAGCAGCCGACATAGCTACACCCAACCAACCACAAAGCTGATGACACGAACTTGCCACAAACAAAGAGCACAAACACCCACCACTAGCAAAGAACAAACCAAAACTAGCCAAGAACACCCACCACTAGCCAAGAACAAACTGCCCCACAAAAGTAAGACAACCAAAATACGCAGAAACCCAAAATGCAGCAACGAAGAGTACCACAACAACAAAGAGCAACGTAGCCAACACCACCAAACGATCGCACCAAGCAGAACCTGAACGCACCAACTGATCACCGATCGCAAAAAAGGATTAACGCCAGAACAGAACCAGACCGCAGCAACCCAGAACAGAACACCGAAATAGTAACCGTCGCAGGCCAAATACCCACTCAGGAATAGCCTAATTCGCACCAGAAAACTACAGCTAAGTCGCACCAAACACGCACCAGAAAACAGCACCAAAGACGCACTCAAAATTGAGCCTGAATATACGCTTAATAACGGCTCAAAAATACGCCTGAAACAGCCCTCTACCGGAGCTATTTGCGTCGGAATACCAGCAGACGTGGAACCTACCGGAATTTGGACGAGGAACTTGCTTGAGAACGCTTACATAAACTGAAACAAATAATTGAGCACCGCTTGAAAGAATTGCACCGATTGATAGGGACACTAGAGAGACAATGATCGACGGAGCTGAAGCCGGAAAATAGCCCCCGGACCACTGTGGAAGGAGGAAAACCAACACCCCAAAAACCCCTACCCAAATCGCCCTAACGGGAAAGAAAACGGGAATAATAATAATAATAATAATAATAATAATAATAATAATTATTATTATTATTAACAAGTGCATACCATTGATTTAGGTGAAAAAATATAAATAGATGTGTAACATCTTTAACATATGTTAATAGTAGAAAGATAAAAGACAATAGTTTAACATTTTCAAATTATTACAACCACATATCAAAATGGGAGCATAATTAGATTAGAGTTTAACATCGCGGTGAATTAACCAGCTACTTCCATATAATTATGTATTTTGTATTATTATTAAATTTTAAGTATTGCTATTAAAAAAAAATAATAATAATAAGTATTATTATTACTTAAAAAAAAATCTAAGTGTTATTATTATGATCAGTAAATATTAGATATTGTTATTAATTGTTATTATTATTATTAATTATTAATTAATAATATTATTAAATATTAATTCTTTATTAATATATTTAGAATTATTAATTATTATTATTATTAATTATTATGAATATTAAATATTAATTATTATCAATATTAATTATTATTAATTATTATTATGTTTTTAAACACATTAATTATTATTATTATACAATATTAATTATTATTATTATTGTTAATTTGTTATTATTAATTATTATTGTAAAACAGAGCAGAGCATAACAGATTTCAGTAGAGCAGAACAAGGCTCAGCAGAGCAGACTCAGAGCAGAGCATCTCTAAAAAACAGGCCTAACCCCTCTTTAATCTTGAAATTCACTCAAACAATGAAATAAAATAACCAATAACCAAAATTTCGGACAACATCTATATATTTAAATATTGATTTTATTAGCACGCTGATTAAATAAACAAAATTGCTTTATCATATTCTTGAATGTTTTTCCTCAAAAAAAAAAAAAAAAAATCTTGAATATTTAACGTCAACGTTTTTTTGTTCACGACATTAGGTTTTGTTTTTTGTTTTTAAACTGTCAATTTGTCATGTTAGAATTAATTGGCCGAGAGAGTAAGGTTTGGTGATTAATGGTTTGATAAACTAAAAAAAACTATACTTTTGAGTATGATCATGTAAGTATATAATTTTCTTTTATAAAATCTTGTCAATACTAGTTCAGTTTCTTATTAATTGTAACAAAAAAAATATTTTATATCTCACGAATAATACATATTGCAAATAATATGAAACATGATAGTATTTTTTATTATTTTTTTTTAATTTATTTTACTTTATGTTGTGCAGGCCATATATGAATTGAAACAACTACTCCAGATATTTTTTTTTTGAAGAAACTACTCCAGATATTTCTATAAAACATTCCGCTGTATTTTTTATTTTTAAGCGTTAATTAATGGCATGTGCACTTTCAATTGGTTTCTATTATTGTCCAATTCATTGTTAGGATTACCTAAAAAATTAATCCCCTACGAATCACTATCCAAAATTAAAGAAGGCGATACACTTTTTGAGTACTTTAATTGATAAAACTGCATAGTGAATTGTGTTCCCGAACTTGTCAAATGCCCTTGATAAGTATACCTCGACTAGTCGAATCATTAATTTCAAGGTTACAGTTATGTCTACTCACTAATTCCTTGCAAATTAAATTTGCTACTTAAGCATTGAGATCATATCACTCCACATTAACATGAATCTCGTTCTGGTCTTGCAGATATTCTTTCTAATACTCCCGAGTCTCCAATTAATCGGACGATATGGTTATAGTTTTAAAGTGTTTTTACTTCCATCCTATGCTCTCAATCTTATTGCTATTATTTTTGGAGAAAAAGGTCAGTCTTATTGTAAACCTAACATAATCTTGTGCCATATTTCTACGTAATATAATCAATGGTTTATTATGAATAAATTTTGATTGATTGCTTAATTGTCAAAGTAGGGCTTTTAAAGCTCACCCTCATTCATTCATTCATTCAATCATATATATAGAGTACATAGTTCCCTAAAACATATCAAAAGATATTCAAGATATTGTCTTGAGATAACACAACCTATAAACTAGGAAACTAAATATATGATAGGAAAAAATTATTCTAATAATCTCACCTTTGGCCGATTTGCAGTTAATAATCCCACCTTTGAATTATTATCTAATAACCTCACCTTTATAAGGCATTCTCTTTTATTGCTCCCTAATATGTTGGTAACCGGTTTTAATAGGTTATGATGCTACATGTCACTTTGTGATTGGTTGAAAAATAAAATTAATTAAAAAAAACAAAAAATAAAAAAAAACAAAAGGAAAAAACAAGCCATTCCCAAAAATCAAACCTGTTGTGGTGGCTGGGCTGCGTATCTGGCTACTGTAGTGGCGGTAATGTGTTCCCGTATTTTTAGGAGAAGAGGGGCGGAATCGGTGTGGTTTTAGGGGAAGGGAAGGCGGTTTTTGCTGGGTGGGGAGGGCCGAGGGGTGGTTTCCGGTTGTAGGGTTGGGGAGGTGGGGCTGCCGGAGGGTTAGCTGATGGGAGGTGGGGTAGTGTGGTGGTTGGGTTGCCTGGAGTTCTTTTTCTTTCTTTTTATTTAAAAAAAAAAATTAGTTTTTTTTTTTTTTTTTTTTTTTTTTTTTGTGTGTGTGTGTATGTAAAAGTTAACCTAATGTACAGGTTACCGGTTACAAAGGACCAGTAGAAGCAAATGTCCTATAAAGCTGGGATTATTATAATCAATTATAGGATAATAATGACAATGATATGATAATATTTCCTAATATTCCTAACACCTCCCCTCAAGTTGGAGTAGGTGGATTGAAGATGCCCAACTTTCCAAGCAATAGATTAAACTGCAATTTGCCGAGGGCCTTTGTAAAGATATCAGCCAATTGCTCATAGGTAGGAACATAGGATGGATCAATCAAACCTTCTGAAATAGCATCTCGGACGAAGTGACAGTCAACTTCAATATGCTTCGTCCGTTCATGGAAAATCGGATTCTTTGCAATGTGCAAAGCGGATTAACTATCACAAAATAGCTTGATAACCTTGGGATGTTGCACTCCCAAGCTCAAAAGAAGCCCTTTTAACCACTTCAACTCACATGTAATAGTGGCCATAGAACGATATTCCGCTTCCGCAGAACTTGTAGAGACAGTGTTTTGCTTCTTGGTTTTCCAAGAGACAGGTGACTTACCAAGGAATACTAGCCACCCTGTCAAAGATCTACGTGTCAATGGACACGCGGCCCAATCCGAATCACACCATCTTTGCAAGGTTAATTCACTATCTGATCGTAGTAAAATACCTTGACCCGGAGCTCTCTTCAAATATCTGACAACTCGTAAAGCTGCCTCCCAATGGCCAGTTCTTGGTTCGTGCATGAACTGTGACAAAATATGAACCGAATAGGCTAAATCCGGCCTAGTGACGGCAAGATATATCAACCGACCAACAAGTCTGCAATACGGTTCCGGATCAGAAAGAAGTGGACCACTAGCTAGACCAAGCTTGTGGTTCTGCTCCATAGGAAAGCCAACAGGCTTTGATCCCAATAATCCTGCTTCTGAAATGATATCAAGAGTATATTTTCTTTGACACAAGAACAAGCCCGAAAATCTACGAGCAACCTCAATGACCAAAAAATATTTGAGAGTACCAAGATCTTTCATATGAAAACAATCACTAAGATATACTTTGAAAGCCCTTAAAGCAGTGGAATTATTGCCAAAAATAATGAGATCATCTACATACACAAGTACATTAATTTGTACGGCACCCTTTGTGTAAGTGAACAAAGAGTAATTAGAGTACGATTGTAGAAAACCGTATGCCTTCAAAGATGACGTTAGTTTGGCAAACCAACATCGAGGATCCTGTTTTAGACCATACAAAGATTTTCGAAGGCGACATACCTTATTCGGACGAGATGATTCTAAACCTGGGGGAAGTTTCATGTAAACTTCCTCTGCAGGATCACCATGAAGGAAGCCATTGTGGACGTCCATTTGATGTAGCTCCCAATTTTAAAATCTGCAATAGCAAGAAAAGCTCGAACAGTGACCATCTTAGTAACAGGTACAAAAGTTTTGGAGTAGTCAATGCCCTGTTTTTGATGATTTCCAAAAACAACTAATCTGGATTTTAATCGTTCGATACTGCCATCGGAATTGTATTTTATTTTATACACCCATTGACTTCCAAGAGGTCATTTGCCGGGGGGAAGATCCTCCATAGTCCATGTTCCATTTTTTTTTCTAGAGCTTGAATTTCAGTTTGCATTGAACGTCTCCACCTGCATCTTTCATGGCCTCCTTGAAAGACCTTGGCTCTTTGCCGAAACTAACGGCTGCAATAAAATTTCGGTAATGTGGAGAAAAGCTGTCACAGTTAATATAATGCGCTATAGGATAAGGAGTACCTAAGGGATGCCTTGGAGACGGAGTGTAAGAAGATGGAGATGATGGACTGTTTGCTATGATAGTGTGTATCACATAGTCCCGCAAAAGCACACTCGAAAATTTTTCACGCATGTCTTTACCCATTTGTTGCTTGGAAGACTGATCGGGGCATGCATCGGTATGGGGCTAACTCGGTGTTGCTGCCGTTGGGGAAGAGTGCTACTGCCCCCCCTGTCCGTGGCCACTGCCAGCAGTGTGTTTGCTGATGATGGACTGTTTGCTGAAGATGGAGATGATGGACTGTTTGCTATGATAGCGTGTCACATATTCCCGCAAAAGCATACTCGCAAATTTCTCACGCATGCCTCTACTCATTTGGTTCTTAGAAGACTGATCGGGGCCTGCATCGGTATGGGGCTGAATCGGTGTTGCTGCCGTTGGGGAAGAGTGTTGTTGCCCCCCCTGTCCGTGGCCACTGCCAGCAGTGCCATTGCTCTCACCCAGGCCAGCGCACGTTGTATTTCCAGCGGGATGAGCAGTAGGTGAGGTGCTCTCGGCCAACGGTCTTCTAGCGTGCGATGACACCACCGGTGTGGCTGGTGCAGCCTTGGCTTGGTGCTGTTGAGCTGTGTGAAGTACATAGCCTTGGCCAACATCATTCCCTAACCTCACATTCACATCATCAAAATCATACGACACTTCCATACTTATTGGAACAATATTTTTCGGAATAATGTTTGATGAGATTGGATCATGAAAAGGAAAAACATCTTCAAAGAATTTCACATCAAAGGACACAAAAATTTCTTTCGAATTAAGATCAAAGAGTCCAACATCTCCAACCTTTCTTCCCAAACGGATAGCCAACAAAAACACATTTACGACTACGACTTGAAAATTTATCACGCTTAGCTTTTTTATTGTGTGAAAAACAAAGGCACCCAAAAGTACGGATGGTAGTGTAAGATGGGTTTGTGCCAAATAAAATTTCATAGGGAGATTTATTGTGCAAGTGAGGGGAAGGAGTTCGGTTTATTAAATGTGCGGCAGCAAGGACACTTTCACCCCAAAAATATATAGGCAAATTAGCTTGAAATCTCAAAGCTCTACCTACATTCAAAATATGCTTGTGTTTCCTCTCAACTGAACCATTTTTTCGCGGTGTTCCAACACATGATGTTTGAAATAAAATGCCAGTTTCATTAAAGAAATCACGCAAACAATTAAATTCGGTCCCGTTGTCCCTTTGAACTATTTTAATTGTTTGAGAAAATTGTCTATCCACCATTACCACAAAAGACATAAACATACGGAAAACCTCCGTTTTATCAACAAGAAAATAAATCCAAACAGCACTAGAGAAATCATCAACTATAGTAAAAAAAATATCGAGCACCATAAGACTATGCATGTTTATAAGAACCCCATAAATCACAATGAATTTTTTCAAAAATTCTAGAGGCTTTATTCTCACTTAAGGGAAAACTAGATCTAGGGTGTTTAGCACGAAAACAAACTTCACATGCTTTATTTAAACTACCCTTACAATTATGAACGGGAGGGAGAAGTTTCACAACTTTTTCCGTAGGATCGGATGACCCATACGCTTGTGCCATAGCTCTAACAATGCCGAAGATTCAGATGCAGCCACATGTTGCACCGAAGCTCATCCTTCTAAATAAAACAGTCCATCTCGCCTAACACTCATTCCAATCAACTCCCTCGACTGGTCATGTATAGCACACATATTAGAGTTAAATTGGACAGTATAATTATATCATCGATCAATTGTGATATCAAAATTAAATTGCAACATAAATTAGGTACAAATAACACATGTTTAAGGACAATTGTTGATGACAATCGTGAAAGGAATGGTGTCATTCCAACAAGTGTATTCTTCCGATAGAGGGTTCAAAATTATTACAGAGCTAATTCTTCAGTAAGGTCAAGTGATCGGAATGCCTAGGTGGAGGCCGCTTCCGATCAGTAATATCAATGTACAATTGATGTTACAGCTTAATCTTAACTGAACCCTTCGGGTCGAACCTAATCGAATCACCGATCCAAGACCACGAATTAATCCGAAAGGATTTAATGAGTCAACAGAGTTTTACGAATACAGACGTCGGATATCGAGTCTAGGGCATCGAGACCGAGCGTCGCAAAATCACAAAGCGACAAGTATGAACATAGCCCTAGCACCACACTGGCCTAGCCATGTGGATGCTAGGCTAGTTCAAGCTAGCATGCACCTAGCATTTCTAGGCGCAAGCCTAAGCACACTAGGTGTGCTAGGTGCACCATCGCAGCCTAGGCGCGCCATGGCAGCCTATCGCAAGCTCTAGGCGCACCAGGAGCACCTGGCAGCCTATCGCAAGCAACAGGCGCACCAGGCGCATCAAGCAGCCCATCGCAGCATGCGTGCTGGCTTGTGTGCTAGCCTTCGCATGGCAGCACCAAGCAGCGCACCATGCATGTGCGAGGGCCTGGCGCCAGCATATTGCTAGGCCACGCACAGTAGCCCAGCATCACCACGCACCAAGGCTGCTGTGTGATGCGTGGGTGTGCGTGTGGTGCGAGGCTGATGCGTGCTGTGCATGACTAGTGCGCATGGTGCGTGGCTAGTGCATGTGTGAGCGATGCTGCGAGGTTGATGCGTATGGTGCGAGGCAAAGGGGCCAGCATGCGTGGCTCGCTAGCAGCACGCATGCTGGGTGTGCGAGCATGTGCGAGGGGTGTAGCGTGGATGCGTGTGGTGCGTGGGATGCTAGGAAAAGCACCAGCGCCTAGCACTGGCACGCACCAGCGCCAAGCATCGCCCAGCACCAAGCAGGCACTGCCTGGCTGCGATGCGAAGGCAGCTAGGTGGGCTGGCGCTAGCTGGCTGGGCTAGCTGGCACTGCTAGCTGGCGTGCTAGCTGGCAGCAGCCCAACAGCCTTGCTTAGGCCGGTTTGGTGAGAAGTGGGGACCAAGGCTTGGGCAAAGCCTTGGGGAGCAAGGCAATGGTCCCCCCTACCTCTTCATGGTCCTCACCTAACCTTCTCTCTCCCCTTGACACTTGTTGCATTGTGATTGAACTTGATTATTAATTTATATTAGAATTAAATTAAATATCAAAATTACTCATTCTCCCACATTGGTTGGGAAATGAGAATCAAGGGTTCATTTCCCTATAAATACCAAGCTTGGGTATTTGGGAATGAACAACCTTGAGTGGAATTAAAAAGGCAACTCTAATTAAGAGTAAACCTTTGATTCGTAAAACTCATAGTTATTTTGTCCGGGTCTTGACTAACCTTCAAGACTTAGGACGCTCGGGTCGGGTCGAGGGTACAATCCGTCGGAGATCTCGTGTTTTCAGGATTTTGAAGTAAGAGCTCTTTGGGAGCGAAGCACGCGACAAAGGTATAATTCTTGTTCTTAATCTTGTTTGATTAAGTTTAATATGCTTGTTAATTGTTTTAATTAAGGGGCGGGTCTTGGTGGGTTTCCTTCCGCGTAGTGTCGGGTCACTATGAAACCCTACAAATCGAACCGAGCCTTCCTTTGTGGCGTTTATAGTTTTTCCATTCGGAAGTCCTACCGGACAATGAAAGATGATTTGAGTATCAAATAACCATTTTTCATTGCTTGTGACATGTCTAGATGCACCTGTATCAACAATCCATAAATCGTTGTCAAATTCACCATTCAAGCGATCATCGGGAATTTTTGTATTACCAACAAAACCGGCGATTACTTTCCATTGTTCTGCTGTAAATGTTTGTGAGGAGCCACCCGAGGAGTCCATGTTGTCTGCATTAGAGCACCCGATTGCTGTTGCATTGGCCCGAGCTTTGGGTCTACATTTGGTGCCTGATTGTTGTGACTTGCCATGCTTAGAGGGATTCGGCCACCACTCCGGGTACCCTTTCAATTCGAAACAGCCAGCAGAGACCAAGTGTCCATTTTTCTTGCAATAAGTACATTGTAGACCCGATTTATCAGGTTTGTCATCCGTGGCTGTTGACTTTGACTTCCCTGTGCTTGTTCGAAGAGCAAAGCCTACGACTTTAGGGGGCTGCTCATCAGGGACTTGTTTAGCAAGTCAGACTCGTTCATCTTGCGAAGCCAACTGATATGCCCGATCAAGAGATGGCAGCGGGTCTTGGGATAATATGTTGGTGCGAGTCTGTGCATAGTAGTCAGTATACAACCCCATCAAGAACTCATGGAGGCGAGTCGTCTCACGACATTTTTCATGGTTCAAGCCGGCTGTGCAATTCGCACCACAAGAACAAGTAATAATCGGCTCATGATTATTCAATTCCTCCCATAGGCAGTTAATTTACCAAAATAGAAGGCAACCGACATATCCTTCGACTGTTCACACTTCACAATTGAGGCCTTCAACTGTTGAATCCGAGGTCCATTGACGGTGGCAAACCGCATCTTGAGAGTATCCCACAACCTCTTCACATCTTTGTACTAGGACAGAGTACTTTTGACCTCAGGATCAATTGTGTTCATGAGCCATGAAATCAACATAGCATGAATGGTATTCCAATCTGTTTGAGTACACCGAGAGGATGGAGTTGTGATTGTCCTGTCAAGAAAGACAAATTTACGGCTGTGCCTCCAACGCGGTTTGAATGTCACCGGCCCATATATCGTAATTTTCTCCACGAAGTCGGGTCGGAGTTATGAAATCCCATGTCTATCATGAGGACCTAGGTGATAAGGAGATGTAATGTCAATGCGTAGTGAAGGTGGCGGCGGAACATCATCACCGACCATGGTGGTGATTTAGGAGTTTTTTTTTTTTCTTCTTCCTTTTAGAAGTTCCTGGCGACTGATATCATGTCAAAGTAGGGCTTTTAAAGCTCACCCTCATTCAATCATTCAATCATATATATAGAGTACATAGTTCCCTAAAACATATCAAAAGATATTCAAGATATTATCTTGAGATAACACAACGTATAAACTAGGAAACTAAATATAGGATAATAATGACAATGATATATAATATTTCCTAGTATTCCTAACATTAATTCATCTTATCTTCTCAAGGTCGTAGACATAATCAAACACTTTTCTTGAAGATGTACTTGGCCTTGTCATATCTAGCAATAATGTTCCTATCTCTCCTATTGGCGGTATGATTAATTGAGCAAGAATTTGATAATTGTTGTAATATCTCATAAATTCCAAATCCTAATAATACTGGGTATCGCATGATGATTTTGATGAATAAAAAGAAAAATCAGTACTTTAATAAGATTATTATACGACTAAAAAGATATTATTTACATAAAAAAAACACAAATTTTCGTATACGGCCTGCTGTACCGTGTAGCCTGCTATACAAAACGGGCCCAGCCTTCTTTAAGGCACAAAAAAATAACGGACTCCTTTTATATCCCGTTTTCTGTTATTTTCAAACAACCGTTTGTAGGAGTGGGACTTCGGTTTGGCAGTTCGGTTTGACCTTGGTTTGAAACGGTTCGGGTTGAACCGGTTTCATTTAGCCGGCGGGTCAGTTCGGTTCAGTTCTTATTAGTCATGGGTCGGTTCAGTTTCGGTTTATTTTTGTATGGTTTAAATTAGGTTCGGGTCATAAACGGTTCGGTTTGAAACAGGTCGGTTCGGGGGCGAGTTTACCCCGGTCAGTGTTGGTTCGGTTTATAAACGGTTTGGGTCATGTCGGTTCAGTTTATAAACGGTTCGGGTCAGGGGCGGGTTTAGCCGGGTCAATGTCGGTTCGGTTTATAAATGGTTCGGGTCATGATCGGATTGGTTTGAAATGGGTCAGTTCAGGGGTTTACCCGAGTCAATGTTGGTTTGGGTTCATATCGGTTCGGGTGATGAACGGATTGGTTTGAAACGGGTCGGTTCAGGGGCGGGTTTATCCGGATTAATGTTAGTTCGGTTCACATTAGTTCGGTTTATACTCGGTTTGGTGCTAAAATCGTTCGGGTTAGTTTGGTAATCGGTTAAATTGGATCGAGTTGAAATGGTTCATTTCTTTAGCGGACCGGTTTGATTCGGGTTGAAATCGAGTTCTAAAAAATGGTTTTGGCCAGTTAGGGCATTTTGTTTTATATGAAGTTGGGATTAGTATTTCCATTCCATTAGCGGGTCGGCATAGATCGGTGAAAAAAATAACGGATCGAGTAGATATTGGGTTTTAAGAGGTTTTTGATCGGTTAGTTGGTTTCAGTTAATATCAAGTTGGGACTTCATCACTTCTTTTTCAGACATCGGATTATAAACAATTACACAAATCTTCATTTATTCAGTTATTCACTTATTCAGTTATTCTATATCATGTTAATATGTTATGTTTCAAGTTTGGTTATACTCTTGTTGCTATTTATTAGATATTATCATATTAGTCTATTACAAATTTATAAGGCATTAATGTATTATTGTTCCATTATTAAATATTATCAAGCTATGCACTTCTTGTTTGATTGTTTTACAGATAGCATCATGACCATGATTTGATGAGTTGCTACTTTGAATACGATAAATCGATTCACACATCGGATTATATTCAATTACACAAATCCTCATTTATTTTATTATTCTATAAATATGTTATGTTTCAAGTTTGGTTACACTCTTGTTGTTGTTTATTAAATATTAGTTTATTACAAATTTATAAGGTATTAATGTATTATTATTATTTCATTATAAAATATTATCAAGCTATCAGCTTCTTGTTTTGATTGTTTTAAAGATCACGTCATGACCATGATTTGATGAGTTGGTACTTTAAAAACGATAAATCGATAATTGAGGAAGTAGAAGTATTCAATTAGATCGATCATCAAGTGTTTTAATTTTTAATAATCAGATACGTTTATCGATATCTATACATACCAATGATAGTATGATACCAATCGTACCATACATTATTATTTATTACATATACTAATATACAGATACACTCATATACATATACTGACATACATTAACTATGTCGATAATGTCGTATTGAATCAATTTCAATTTCCAAACATTTGCGTTTCTTACAATTTATAAATTACATAAGGTTAAATGGACTAGTTTGTTACTTTATTTAGATTATTAACTCAAACAGCCTGAAAGGCTAAATGCACGAAAGCCACGAAACCATTATATATTATATTATTTATATAGTACAACTGTACAAGTGTACAACGAAATAAGAATCGTTTTAAAGCTACATTTTGCAATTAAGATAAACTATAAACTGCATTTACCTTGGAAAATAATAATAATAATAATAATAATAATAATAATAATAATAATAATAATAAGAATAATAAATTAATAATAGAATTGTGGGAAATAATATATACATATATAAATATTTTTTTTGAAATAAATATATACATATATATTTATAATATTTTACTTAGTTTTTTTTTGGAAAAGAAAAGAAAAAAACAGAAAATTAAAATAATAAAATAAAAGCAACGGTCATAAAAATTAAAAAAAAAAAAAAAACTTCTAGAATCTGTGAATCCTGCCAGCCACACATTAAATAAAAAAAAATAAATAAAAATAAAAAAAACTGAACGGTTAGATTGAAACCAACGGTTAGATTTCAGTAAAAAAAGTTAAAATAACCCTAGCAAATATAACCCTAATCTCATAATCTGAGCATCTCTATTCGCGCCCCTTTTTCTGTCTTCTCTCTCTCCCTCTCAATCTCTCATACAGTCTCATACTCATATAGTCATACCACCTCTCAATCTCTCATACACTCATACGGTTCCTTTCTCCTGGTTGTTGTTAAACTTGGGTGAAATTATAAACGGTTTTGCATTGAAAATCCGGTGAAATATGTTCATCTATTCGGCAAGCAACCATTTCAACCTTCAAACTCTAATCCCGAATATTGTGGGCTTTTCCTCGAAAGTTTTTAGGTATTTTCTGAACTTTGTGATTTATTTTTCCGAATTTGATCTAATTCCAATTCGATCACTTTTTGTATTCACTCATTAATTTTGAGATTTATTGTGTGTTTGGATGAGGGGATTTAGAGGGAACGCGAGGGTAGGGAGATTTGGGGGGGGGGAGGGGGTCTAATTTTTGGTTATTTGCTTGTTTCGATATACGTTGATGAAAGGGAGAGCAAGGAAGGGAAGGGAAGGGAAGGGAAGGGAAGGTGGGAATCATATTCGGAACATGTTTATATTTCTCGTGTTCCCTCTCCCCCCCTTGGTTCTTTTAATCCAAACACAGTGTTGATCATGTTCTAGATTTTTCTAACTATACCTAATTAAAAATTCAATTTAAGAATTTGCAATTTTTGATACCCTGGTCTACATCAGGTCATTAGTTTCCAGTCTTTGTTGTCTTTTGGTTGCGTTTTGATATACTAGTTTATTTGGTTTGTTGTTGTATGCTTTTTTTTTTGTAATTAATATAAGGGAACTGGAAGGTATTATGATTTTTGAATGTTGAGGGTTGTATACTTGTATGATTGTATCAGCTGTATACTTGTATGTGTATTGACAAGGTTGCATGTTCAATTGCTCACTATTAGTAGAATCTGTGTCACTTCATTTAGTACTTATACATGCGGTTTTTTTTTTTTTTTTTTTTTTTTTTTTTGTTTAAGTCATGTCTCATGTGTATGATGAATTTGACTCTGAGAGGCAATCATATTTTGAAACTGTAAGCTCTCAAGCTCCCTCTGGCCTAGTTGATGATGCTCATAATACCAACATTATCACTACTGCTGGTAATAAATGTCAAAGAACCTCAGGTTTATGGAAGCATTACATAACAGGTATTTGTTCAGCGGTGTTGCCTCACTGTGGCTGTTGTTATATATGTACTTGCTGTTGTTGCCTCACTGTGGTTGTTTTATTTTATCTTGAAAAATCGTTGCCCTTGCCATTTATTTTGAGACTTGCTGGTAGCATTTTTCAAGATTTAGGTTAAAACACCCATTGTTCGGTGATGAAATTGTAAACTTAAATCTGTGAGCAATTTTTAAAACAAAAAATTGTAAACTTAAATCTGGTTACAATTCATGTTGAGCTGCTTCTGCTTATTCTGTTGCCTGCTTCTACTAAGCTGCTGATCTGTTGCTACCTGAGCTGGTTCCTGCCTCTTGCCAGCTTGAGGCTACTGCTGTTTCTTCTGCTCTTAGGTGCTGTACTGTGTTGCTGTTTTAGCATTGTTGCTGCCTTTTGTGTTTATGATAAGTTTTGTTGTTGCTATTTCTTATGCTTGTTGTTTTAATTTTTCTTGAATCATCGTTGTCCTTGTCATTTATGTTGAGACTTCAATGTATATGTACTTGCTGGCAGCATTTTTCAAGTTTTAAGTTTAAACAACCATTGCTCAGTGATGATACGATAAACGTAAAACTGAGAGCAATTTTTAAAAACAAAAATTAGTTCTGAAGTTGGTTAAACTGATGTTTTGTGAGCTGCTTATCTGCTTTTGGTTGTTGTTCTTTTTGAGCTGCTTCTGCTTATATTGTTACCTGCTTCTGCTGAGTTGCTGATCCGTTGTTGCCTGAGCTGGTTCCTGCCTGCTTCTACTGTTTCTTCTGCTCTTGGGTGTTGTGCTGCTGCTTCAAGATTGTTGCTGCCATTTGTTTTTAGGATTGTTTTTTAGGTTAAATTTTGTTATTAGGATAATTTATGATCATATGTAAATTGTAAATCCTGAACTTATTTATTTTAAATGTAAAATGTAGATAAAATGTATTTTTTGGAATAATTAAAGTTATTTATTTTAAATTTATATTTATTGTTACCTTTGTTAAATTAAAGTATATATATAATACATTAATACTAGCATGTTACATTTTATATTAATTAAAATAAATAAGTAATCTAAAACGACATCAATAATGCTGTTGACCTAAGTGATATATACCGTTGTATTAACCTAAGCCATTTGATTAGATCTACATTTATTAATTTTTTATGTTGTAATCTAATACAACGGCATATTAGATGTACATGTTATATTTACAAAATTACCAATGGCTACGGCTAAATTACTTTAAACATTAATTGTATTTAGGTTGTAAATAATTCAATTTGAATTAAGTAGTTTGTAATCGGATCGGTTTAAACGGGTTGCAGTTTGAAAACGGTTCAGTTTTAACGGTTTAACCGGTTATATTGGTTCGGTTTAAACGGTTAGTGGATTACAACGATTCGGTTAAACAATTTTTCCTGCGGTTTAAATGGTTTCGGTTCATAAACGGGTCGGTTTAAATGGTTAGCGGGTTACAAATGGTTCGGTTTAAACGGTTTTTCTATGGTTTAAATGGTTCGGTTTATAAATAGTTCGGGTCAGTAATGGGTTTATAAACCATTCGGTTCGGTTCCCTTTCGGTTCGGTTTTGAGCGATTCGGTTTGTTATTAGTCTACGGTCCGTAACGAGTTGATAATTAAGCGGTTCGGCTCGGTTTTGGTTGACATTATAGGGTTCGGTTCGGTTTTCGGTTTGAAATTACACTAGTAGAAAAAAGAAAATGGGCACCGAGAAATTCGCACCGGTTCTTAAAAACCGGTGGGCAAAAATGTGTTGGCACCGGTTAACCGATGCCGTTGTTTTAGAAAATGAAAACCAAAAAAAAAAAATAAGAAAAGGCACCGGTTAACCGATGCCGTTGTTTTAGAAAATGAAAACAAAAAAAAATAAATAAGAAAAGGCTCCGGTTAACCGATGCCGTTGTTTTAGAAAATAAAAACCAAAAATAAATAAGAAAAGGCACCGGTTAACCGATGCTAAAAACCCTTATATTCTATATATACTCCCTCAGCCCCTCTCTCTTTCATAATCCGCCTCTCTCATCTCTCGTTCTCTCTCATCTGTTCTCTCATCTTCTTCTTCCTCTCATCTTCTTCTTCCTCATCCGTTCTCTCTTCCTCATTTCTTCCTCATTTTCGAAACCTTAGTCGACGTTTCGAAACCATCGCCGCCGCCGTTCATGTAACCATCAGCCCCCGCCGTTCATGCAATCACCAGCCGCCATTCTTCTCCCCGTTAATTATTAGAAAATCAAAAATTTGAGGTTAGGGTTTCTGGTTCCTTTAGTTTTGCGTTTTGGTTCAATTATTTATGTTAAATTGCCTTGATTCTGGGTTTTTTTCCGTTAATTGTTCATGTTCTCTCCGTCAATTATTAGAAAATAGAATTTTTTGGGTTTTTTTTTGTTCAAAGTTTATGGGTTTTTTGGGTTCTAGGTTCGACATTTTTAGGTTTTTTTGGGTTTTTCTGGGTTCAAAATTTCTGGGTTTTGTGGGTTTTTTTTCGGGTTTTTATGGTTGAACCCCTCAACCTTCACTCCCAACAACAATCTTCTTCTACTCTCACATTTTTCCTCTGTTTTCTTTTTTTCTTGATTTTTTCTACTTCAATCAACATTAAATTAAGACCCTAGATAATTTTTTCAACAATTAAGGCCAAAAAATTAAAAGGGTCAATTTTATTTTGGGTTTCTTTGTGGATTTTTTTGTATTGATTGATTGAAAATGGGGGACGAAGAAACCCTAGGATTTGGGGATTCAGGAAAATTGAAGGGTGAAATTGATACTTCAACGCCATTTGAGTCTGTTAAAGAAGTTGTCACTAAGTTTGGTGGGCTTGGATTTTGGAAGCTTAAATAAATCCACTCATTCTTTTCTGGTAAATTCTAGCTCTAATTTTGTTTTTTTAGTTGTTATTGTTCAATTTTGTTGTAAAGATTTGTTGTGAATTTGTTTCATATGTTTTTTGTATTGTTTTTTTCGATCTGGGTTTCTTGGTTTTTTCGGGGTTTTTTCTGTTTTTTTTTTTTTGATGTCTCATTCTTCTTTCTCATTTCTTCTCTAGTTTTTGGTTTTATTAATTTTGGTGTTTTATGATGCAGGTAGTACTATTACTTCAAAAAAAAATTACAAGGATTCCACATAGAAGAAGCTACGGATTCAAGATTCAGATTAACATGTTTTGCTGTTCATTGTTGCGTTTTTTTTAAATTGTAAAAACAATTAATTTGTGTGTGTGTGTGTGTGATTAATGTATGATACGATTTGGTATTTTTTTTTTTAGAGATTTTGGTGTTTTGTTTCATTGCATTGTCTGCTTCCTTCAAATTGAAGGAAAAAGTCTGCAACTTTTATTTTTATTTTTTGAAGGTGTAATAGGCACCGGTTAACCGGTGCCAATTCTAGCTAAAACCATAAAAAAAAAAGCTCGCCATGGGTAATTAGCACCAGTTAACTGGTGCCAAAGAGGGTATTTCGCACCGGTTAACCGGTGCTAATCTTTAAATAGCCACCGGTTTTGAACCGGTGCCAAATCTTCAGAGATTTGACATCCCTCAAATCTGGAACGGTTCAAAACCGGTGCGCAAAGGGGGGTTTGAACCGGTGCTAAAGACCTTTTTTCGCGTAGTGTTAGCATTTATAAACGATTATGTCCGTGATGGTTGGGTTCGGTAACGGGCGATTTCACGGTTCGGTTTGAAAGTCTCCCCCCTAACCGTTTGATTTGAATTTCGCAAACTCGGTTTTCCAGTTTGCTTCCTCTTTTCCCAAACTTTCATTACTTCTGTCACTTCGTCCCTTTATTTCCCCTCTGCAATTCACTCTCTTCTTACTTCTTTCTTTAATTTTGCAATTTTGTTCTTTCTCTCTCTAAATTACGTTTTCTCTCCTCTATATTTTCTTCTTTTTTCATCTCAATTGTCAAAAATGGTTTAAATCAAGAAGGTCGTTCGTAAGGGAAAGAAAGGAGTTTCTAAATGATCAGTCGTTGATGATCCAGGTACTTGTGAAACCCTAATTTTTTCGTTTTCATATTTTTTGTTCTTTGTTTACTTGAATTATATCTAGTTTTTGTTGTTTTGATGATTTTCTTCCTTGTATCTAATATTTATTGTAATTTTTCACGTAATTTCATTGTTTTTTGTGAATTTTCTGCTTCAATTTCTTTGTTACTGTAATTTTTTACATTATTTTGTTGTTTTCATGTTGTTTTGTTGTTGAATTACTTTTTTTGTTCACTTGATTTTGATTTTTTTTATTACCTAGTTTTGATTTAAGTTTCGGATTTGTTGATTATGAGTTATTCTAATTTAATCTTGTCAATTTCAGTAAATTTATGTAATTTCTCATATTTTTGATGTTATTATTAGTAGTTGTTTATGTAGGGGTTACTTATTTTTTTTTCTTTTTATCATGTTCTATACTTGTTTATGTAGGTTTCACCTAGCTAATGGTTTTCTTAGTTTTAATTGGTTCTTTTAAGAGTAAGATTTTGTTTGAGCTACGTTGTTGTTTATATGGTTTAGGTTGGTGATTAGCATAACATGGTTAATTGAGGTTTTGTGTTTAGTGAAGATGTTAATTATGTGAATGATTTGCATGTTTGTGTTTGCGGATTATAGTCATGTAGTTAATTAAGGTTTTTCATTTGTGTAATGTGGCTACTAAGGATGGAAATAATTTGCAACCTACTGAGGATTTGAAATCTCCTAAGGTTATTTTAGCTGAGGATGTGAATGCTAAGGTTGTAAATGTTTTACAACCTACTAAGGATGCGAATGCTAAGGTTGTAAATGTTGGGGCTAGTAAGGCAAAAGAAGAGGAACCATGGTGAAGAAAGAAGCCAGGCGGCAGCCGCCGAGGTGAAAAAATTGTTAGATGCTGGGTTCATTCGGCAATGCTACTTCCCTGATTGGGTTGCCAATGTTGTACATGTAAATAAGCCGAATGGAACCTGGCGCATGTGTGTAGACTACACAGACTTGAACAAGGCATGTCCAAAGGATTATCCTCTCCCAAAGATCGACAGTCTGGTCGACTCTACAGCTGGCCATGCCTTGATGAGCTTCATGGACGCCTATTCAGGCTTTCACCAGATACCCTTGTGGAAGAAAGATCAAGAAAAGATAGCTTTCGTCACTGATCAGGGGTTATTCTGCTATACTGTGATGTCGTTTAGTTTGAAGAATGCGCCCTACTGCCTTCCAAAGAATGATTAATACAGTTTTCATTAATCAAATTGGAAGGAATGTGGAGGCGTACATTGATGATATGATAGTCAAATCCAAACTTCAGACGGACCATCTTACAGATCTCCGAGAAACATTCGTCACACTGAAGCAACACCAGGTCATGCTCAATCCCAAGAAATGTGTTTTTGGTGTTTAGTCTGGGAAGTTCCTCGGATTTCTGATTGATAAGGGGGATAGAGGCCAATCCAGAAACACTACAAGAAATAGGCTTATTTCCGACGGACTTCTTCCGACGGACGAGAAAATCCGTCGGAAATTCCGACGGAATATAAATCCGTTGGATATTTCCGACGTTGGAATATATGGGTTTTCCGACGGAATTTTCCGTCGGTCTATTAATTATCCGCCGGAATTAAAATCCGTCGAAACTTTCCGACGGATTATTCCGTCGAAACAAAAACTTTCCGACGAAATAAAATCCGTCGGAAATTTCCGACGGAATATTCCGTCGGAAAATTAGTATTCCGACGAAATATTCCGTCGGAAAATTAGTATTCCGACGAAATATTCCGTCGGAACATATTTAAATAATAAAAAAATATACAAACCCTAAACCCACCCATCTCTCCGCCTCTTCTCCTTTTTTTTACAGCCGCTTTCCTTATCTCTCCTCTCTTCTTCTCTTTCTCTTTCCTCTCATTCTCCTTCTCCTCCTTCTCTCCTCTTCTTCCTCATTCCTTTCTTCTTATCAACAACGAACCGCAACAACAACACCTTCAACCGTTCGTTCAAGCAAATTGTTCGTTGTTCAAGCAAATTCGTTCGTTGTTTTTACATTTTGTAATTTTTTTTGTTAATTTGCATAGATCTATTATTTTTGGTTTCAATTTGTATTTGTTCATTTGCTTAATGTGTATGGATTTGTTTTGGTTTCAATTTATTTTGTTTCGAGTATAATTTTGTGATCTTTATTGGTTTAAATTGGCTTAGATCTGTTTTTTTTTTTCGAAATTTTTTGTTTTTTTAATTTTTTTTTCCCGATTTGGGTTGGGTGGTTCAGCTGGGTGGGGTGGTTACGGTGGGTGGTTACGTGGGGTGGGTGGAAGTTGGTTATGGTGTGGGGTGGGTGGGGTGGGTGGAAGGTGGTTACGGTGTAGGGTAGGTTAGGTGGTTACGGTGGGTGGGCTGGGTGGAATGGGGATCTGGTTTGTTACGGGGTGGTTGGAATGGGGATCTGGTTTGTTACGGGGTGGGTTGGGTGGGGTGGTGGGTGGGGTTTTTTTTTAAATTATATTTTCCGACGGAATTTCCGTCGGAAATTTCCGGCGGATTTAAATTCCGTCGGAAATCTCCGGCGGATTTAAATTCCGTCGGAAATCTCCGACGGATTTTCCGGTACCTGAAAAACCTTTTCCGACAAAATATTCCGTCGGAATGGTGTTTTCCGACGGAATTTCCGATGAAAATGGTCGTTTTTCCTACAAAAAGTTTTCCGATGGAATTCCGTCGAAAATAGCCATTTCTGACGGAATTATAAGGTGTACTGACGGAATTTTTCCGTCGTAAATTGGGTGTTTTCTAGTAGTGAAAAAATACAGGCGGTTATAGACATGTAGTCACCCCGTATGGTAAAGGAAGTTAAAAAATTAACAGGTTGTCTGGCGGCATTGGGGAGATTCCTCAGTCGGTCAGGCGACAAGTGCCTCTATTTCTTCCATGCAATAAAAAAGAAGACTATGTTTGAATGGGGGACGGATGAAGAGGCGGCCTTCCAAAAGTTAAAAGAACACTAGCACTCTTTGCCAAGGCTAGCCAGCCCTTTGTCAAAGGAAGTATTATACATGTACTTGGCCGTCTCTAATTTGCTCTCAGTGCCGTTCTCCTTGCTGAAAAAGATGGTTGCCAGCTCCCCGTCTATTTCATCAACCATGTCCTGAAAAATGCTGAGTTACGGTACCCCATGGTTGAAAATTTTGGCCTGGCACTCTTCATGGCAGTTAAGAAGCTGAAACCTTACTTCTTGGCACATCCGGTCGTGGTCTACACTGACCAACCAATCAAGCGACCACTGACAAGCATGGAATCATCCGGCCGAATGATTAAATGGGCAATTGAAATGAAAAGCCTAGAAATTACTTTTCAGCCAAGGAAAGCAGTGAAGGGGCAGGCACTTGCCGACTTCATTGTTGAAATGACTAGGGCGGCAAATCCAGAAAATCCTGACCACGTCTAAAAGGTATATGTGGACGGGAGCTCCACAATGAACAGTTGTGGTGCAGGCGTCATATGTCAGTCTCTCGAAGGGGACAAATATGAATATGGACTGCGTTTTAAGTTCCAAGCCTCGAACAATGAGGCAGAATATGAAGCCCTACTAGCCGGAATACGCATGTGTAAGGCGGTTGGGGCAAAGAAAGTAGACGCCTGTTTTGATTCACAATTGATTGTTAGCCAATACCATGGTGACTATGAAGCCACACATCCGGCTATGATCAAGAATCTACAAGTGGTCAAAGAAGAGGCTGGGACACTTGAAGAATTCCACCTAAGTCAAGTGCCCATGTCCGAGAATAACCAGGCGGATGCCCTTTTTCATCATCCGTCTCTTGTGACACACCAAGGTCTGTTTTCTGGGAAGTGATGGAAGATAGAAGCATCGAAGAGGAACCTATTGGAGTCCTTGATCGAAGCTCAACCTAGATGGATGGCATCCCGACATACTTAACAGACGGCATCCTGCCGGATACTTACCAGAGATGATCATAATGAAAAAGTGTGCGTCCAACTTTGAAATTCATAAAGGGGAACTTTTCAAGAAAGACTATCTTCAACCTCTTTTGAAGTGTGTTACCCCAGAAAAGGGCCGAGAGGTCCTTGAAGACTTGCATTCAGGGTTCTGTGCCACCCACATAGGCGGCAGGACCCTAGCAAAGAGAGCCAGGCGGCAAGGCTACTTCTGGCCTACCCTGACTCCTCAGGCTAGACTACCGTGTCCTCGGCATCTGGCGTGCAAATGACATACACATGTCCCATGACATGGTCAGCTCTGAAGTTTTCAATTTTTTCAGCCATCATTTTCGGCCTACCTTTGGGGACATGATGATAGTAGGTGGTGTATTGGTCTCGGTTGGTAGCAGACGGCTCCGCCCAATTTGGTCCCAAGTATACTGAAAGGGACTCTCGGGCACTCTCTAGCCAAGAGTGCCTCTCTTCAGATTCATCCGAAAATTTATTTGAAGTGCTTGGCTCAGAATCGCTATCCGAGCTCTCGGATGAAGGGTCCGCCTGCCTGCCAGATCAACAAAGGCTGGCATTACATTTTCAACTTCTTCCCCTGATTCGTCTAAAATGGAATCACTAGGGGTACTTGGGGCACCAGGCGGCACGTCAGACACCTCGCTAACAGGCGCATGAAAGAAAGAGCCGTCTGAATTTGTTACCCTTGTTGTTCTCTTGTTCTGGCCATGGTGTCCTGCACAGACACATAGACAGTCGGACTTGGGGCAGTTCGCAAAGGGTGATCTAGCAAGGGGCAGTCGGCACTCCTAGTTCTAAATTCAGCCGTCCCCGGTGACCGGCTGATCACTAACCTAGGTCGTGCCGTGTGCTTTTGGGAAACTATTTTCAAAAGAAAAAACAAAGTACGAAAAAATAAAAAGAAACAGACGGTTACTTTTAGTTAATGAAGATTGAAGTACTTGAAAGTCTACGGCGATTGTAAGAGCAGGCGGTCTGTAAAACAGGCAGTCTGGTGCAGTCAGAAGTTCTCTCTCAGACAAAGAAAAGCTCTCTAGAAATTTTTTGGAAACGTCCAAACAAATTATATGGACACCCCCTATTTATAGGGGGGTGAATTCCAAGAGACGGTGAAAAAAAAAAGGTAAAAACCGTTAGCCAATCATGGCGTGACACCTGTCACAGGCGCCACGTGGCATGCCACATCACTCCTATGAGGGGCAAATGATTAGGGGATTTTTCTCTGCCACGTGGACCACTCAAGTCCTGCCACGTGTCATCCACGTGGACCAACCAAAGTCCGCCACGTGTCACCTCGTGAAAGGTCCAAAGTGGACCAATCAGACCACGACACGTGGCAGAAAGATAGCCCATCAGAAAAATGGCCTCCTATGGCCCAAATTCCTAGGCAAAGCCCAGTCAGCCCTAGGTTTACTAAAACCTAGTATTGGGTACGTTTTTCAACACCCTATAAAAGGGAGATGTTTCCCTCTAAGGAAACATTTAATTCACATTAACTCACAATCAGAGAAAGTCAGACACCTGACACCTCGAATTAAGCAATCTCACATTGCAGATACTCTCTTGGAATTCAAGAGAGACCTTTTACTTTCCGCACTTTACTCCCTGTACACGTTCTAACTTGATCGTCAGAGGCGGAGCTCCCACTCACTGGAGTTTCCGTTGTTTTGCAGGTACAGGCGTCTAGAGGTCAGTCTTGAAATTGTAACTCTCTCGCAGGACATCAAAAAACCCTAAAAAAAAAACCGTTTTCAAACCGATTTCAACCCAAACTGATTATGACCCAAAACCAACTACAACTCGACCCGATTAAGACCCAATCCGAATAGAATCCGCAATTAAAAAAAGCAAACCGAACTGACCCGATGAGTTTCAAATCCGACCCGCTAATCTTTTCAACCCGTTATAACCCAAAACTGATAAACCCAACCCAAACCCGAACTGTTTACCTGAATTGACACCCCTAAATGTAATTAGGTATGTGGAGTTGAAAAGTAGGGTGGTTGGATGCTTTTGGATGATAGCATTGTTTGTACTATGTCTAAGTGCTTATCATGTATATCTTGTATGAATGGTAGTTATGTTACCCTTGTCTATAATGTATAATCTGATGATGCCTTCTAAATTCTAGCATGTACTCTCCTGTGAAGACATGTTAGACATTATATACTATTTAAACTCCTCGGTGTTTAATAATAGTTAACGCTATCATGTTGCACCTAGCAAGACCAAAGTTCCAAACTCACTCTATTTTTTATAATCAAAGTTCTAAACTTTCAGAGCAATTTATAAGGGCCATAGTATACAGAAATGAAACAAAACAAAACAATGATTGCATAACTTGTCCCTTTGTGTTTTTTTTCTCATTAAAAGCAGTTTACATACATGATAAAACTTGTCTTTTTGTGTTTTTTTCTCATTAAAAGTGGTTTACATACATGATAAAGAAATGAAGTGGGTGTATGAATGAACTGTTGTCATTTCTACTTGACTGTTTAAATCTCCAAGTGAATCTCTAGGGAGGTAAATTGGCGCTCAATACTTGCCCATCAGAATACTTGCCCAGAAAGATAAGTGAATCTCTAACTTATCTTTTTTGGCGTCGTGCTAATCCTGGAGGACAACCGCTTCTTGTCTACTGCACCGGAAGGTAGCGCGGAATTGTCTTTTAGGTCAGTGGTTTGCCACGACACGACTACTGTCAGTTTTAGTTCACGCATCAAGAGATAAGTAATTTCTGTTTTATTGCTTATAGTATAACAGTAGTGGCACACAGGAACTTAATATCTTATTTGTAACCTGGTGATTCTATAGATTTAGGTTTCTTCTATTTTATAGATCCAGCTTACCTCGTTTTGGTATTGGGGGCATTAAGAGCTGCAACAGAAACCTGTATGTGAAGGAATACCAAATCCAACTCTGTGCAAATCTTAACCTTTTCTCTGTTCTTTCTACTGGCCTTTGCATTTTGCTTCTTGTAAAACCTGTACAATTAATATGAGGTTACAGTATCTAATTTTCTTCTGTAGTATAATAGACAACTTATTTTGTGCCGTTAGTTTTGATATTACTTTGGCTAGACATTGCTCATAATTATGCTGCAACCTTTGTTCTTTTTTATGTAAATCTGTTTGCGTGGGCGTATTTGGACAATTTGGTATAAACAGAACCCAACAGGCAATTCGCTTATGTAGCTTCATGCAATCCGAACTCTTTTTCTGCTCCTTGATATATCATTCGGCTCTATGTTCTGTTTTCTAAATCTTATTGTGGTCTGTGCTTTGGATTTCCTCTGTTACCGAGCTGCTGTCCTTGCTTTTCTAGGTTCCATGTTCTTGATTATGTTCCCTTTTTCCAGAAATGAGTTAGATGAATTGATCTTAGGTGCACTGATGAACTACAACGTTCTCTATCTTAAAATTGGAATCTTGAAGCTATTTCTTGTCAGGTACTTTCTACCAGGTTAGTTTGGCCTGTTCAATTTCCATGGACAGATGGACTGAATATCTGAATGTACTCTTTTGCATGAATAAATCAAAATATAGTGTTTATGACCGAATCACTACTTTCTTTTTCTGTTTTGATAGACACTGCATTCATCTGACTGATTCAAGAGAAGACCATTTTCATTATACATTCGTCATTGCTTGCATATCATGCATCTCACTATAAATTTAGGAATTAGTTTCGGCTATCGGATGTTAAATATTAAATGTGGCCACATCTGATGCATCTTGAACAACCATATGGATTATGTTACCCAAACTCGAGTACTTATGTTTGATACTGTTAAAAGTGGCCAAGTGTTTGCCTCTGCTATTTTATGCTTTTTGTGATTGTCCTATTATGACGTGTTCCAAGTAATAGAGAATATACAGTATGTTTAACAGCCCGCCATTTAATTGTTAACCCCGTTTTTTTCCAAATTATCAGAGAATGATGCTAGATGCCTAGAAACAATTCATTATGATCCATAGAAACCAGATTTGCTATGACTAGAGAGTAGCACGAGTTTTGAAAAAATACATGCATGTATTTGGAATTTGATTGTTGTTTCTGGTATAAACATTTAATGTTGGCTGAAGCAATATGCCAGCCACCTGAAGAGTTCTTCAAAATCGAAGGCGATGCTGGCTGTTTGGGCTTGGTTTAGTTGTGTGGACAGAACGCGGTAAGGCTTTTAGATTGTGTGCAAACAAGTTCAGTGTATGGCTAGGAACTAGCTTTGATGGAAGCGAAAGCTCCTTTGTTTGTTCTTACCAAGTGCATACTGAAATTAAGGTTTTCCTTGAAAGCATTCGCCTTCAAAAGATGCTCCATTACCACAATCTTTCTGATGGATAGCAAAAGTAATATTGAAGCTGTAGGTTTTCTGTGAATTTAAGAGGAAATCCATAGCTATTATTCAGTCCAATTTTTGGTGTGTATTTGTGTCGAGTAACCAACATGATGTATTAGACTGAATTATTCTAGCTTTTGATTGTGGCGGTAAATCCTCAATTATATGCATTCAGATGGATCACATTGTTATTGACTCAGGGATTTCAATTCACTACCATATTGAGGATTTGGGACTCCCTTTTGAGTCATTTTATCGATGTTCTGGTGTGTAGTCTCTTTCTAATTTCAATATTAAGGACTGTTTGTTATACATGCCAAATCTGAACTTTCATCCCACTATCCCTTAGTTGGATATGGATATATTTTCTTTCCCTATAAACGTGAAAGTCACTATAAAATTTAGGATTGTTCACCTTCCTCCCATTCCTCTGAGAAAGAGGAGAAAGAATGGGAAAGATCGGTTCTTGAAAATCACTATATCTACACTAGGGTGTTAGTGCTGTTACTGAGGGGTGATAAAACCAAAATTGGGTATTATTAGACTAAAAGTCGGGAACATATTTTTAAATTTGGAGGCAAGTTTAGGGACATATACTTAACTAGAATGCTGTTTCCTTTTCATCTAGGACATGCTTCTGCGAGTATGTTTTGCAATGCAAAAACACAGAGTATATTGCTTAAATGGAGATTTTGCAGCCAACTTGTATCTTCTACAACACTAGCCCAAGGTTGACATCAGATAACTTTTGCGGGAAGCACGAAATATCATTCCCGACACCTCTACCATCCATGTTTACTTAAATTAATCACCTTGTAGTCTTGTACACATGGTAAACAGAATCATCTGCGGCTTGAACTCCTTTTTTTTTAGTAATCAAACAGATATCAGCGGAGCACCAGGCCATTATCAAAAGACAACATTGATTTCTCCTGCATTATAGACTTTCATTTTCTTTCTTTCATTTTTTTTATATATATGAATTGCATTAGTTGTACGTAATTAGGGACAGACCTAGAGACTCTAGCTGTTAAATTATCTAATTGTACCCAAGTTAAATGTTAGTACTTATTAGTTAGCCTATTTATGAGTTGTTTTGCATTATATATATTGTGATTCTGTATATCTTGCATCTTTTAGTGCTTTGTGACTTGATGTACTTTGATTTTTTCTTGAATGTGTAATAGGATTTTTTACGAAACTAAGCTTAATTGGCAAACAATTTACGAATATAGACGCGTGGCCAAACCATTTACGAAGCTGAGTTTCTGAGGTAAAACGCTGTCCGAGTCAGCGTTTTACCCTTGTTATTATTATTTTTTTAAAAAAATTTCGTATTTTGTGAAATACAAATTTTAAAAAAAAAACTGGAAATACACAAAAACGCTGACTGAGTCAGCGTTTTTTGTATAGGCATAACAGGCCTTAAAACGCTGCCTCAGGCAGTGTTTCATTAACAAAGGAAAGACGCTGCCTCAGGCAGCAGTTTTAGCTGGTATATTGCTCCAAAAAAACGTGACAATATTCACTCTTCTTCAATACTCAAACTATCTCAAACGGTTTTTCCCTCATTGCAGTTGTCGTCCCTGCCACCGGAAAGCCCGCTGCCGCCTACAGCCGCCGCCGCCTTGTTGGTACTCTCTCTCAAACTCTCCTCTTCATTTTAATGACATTGTTGGTACTTCTCACTCATTGGTTTTTAAAATCTAAAAACCTAGGTTAGTTTGATAATTATATACTACATTGTTATAGTTTGATAATGTTGTTGATTATTCTAAGTTAGTTTGATGTAAATTGATAATTATGTTGATAATTCTAAGTTTGTTTGTTGTAATTTGATAATAGTTTAGTTTAAAAGCCCTAATTTGATGTTAGTTTAGTATGAAAGTTTTTGATGAAATTGTGGAAATTATTGATAAAATTGTTGAAAATGTTGATGAAATTGTTGTTTTAATTTGATAAAGTAGCCTACATTGTTGTTTAATTACGAAAAATATGTTATGTAGAATATGTTGGTTGTTATAGTGTGAATATGTTCGTTGTGTACTTTGTTTTGGTTGTTATGTGAATTGGAACAATGTTGGTTCATTATGTTTATAGTGTGAATATCTTGGTTGTTATAGTGCGAATTGGTGGAGATTGCATGCAATTAAGATGTGTTTTTGGTTGTTGTATAGAATATGGCTGCACAAAACGCAGCTTTGTTATGCCGGTGGGGGGGGTGAATTTGTGTCTAATGGACCGAATGTCCAGTATAGTGGTGGAAATATGGGACCATTGCCACTTGGACCGGACATGACTTTCAACGATCTGATGAACGAGGTTCATAGCATTGTTGGCTTAAACCCAATGAATGTACAACTTAACATTCAAATGAGGTTTGAGACTAATAATGCGGTTCAAGTGTTACCTTGTTCTAACGATAGACATTCAAAAGCTTTAAGGAGCGATGTTTTAATGAGGGGTTATCCACATGAGATATATGTAGAAATAGTGTCTACATGTACGCAATAAATTACTCGACCAGATCAACAAGCTACCTATTTTTCCGGATACACAGAGTCCTTCCGAATGCCCTCACAAGACATTCCATCAACTGAATATGGGATAGGGTCCTTCAGTAGACTGTTTCATGACGATCGGTTCCAAATTCCGTTGAGTTCACATATAGCTTCACCTGTATATGGTGGACCATCTACGACAATGTTTGGTCAATCTGGGCCTTCGACATCGAACACATTTACATTTTCTCCCATGCAACTCCAAAGTTATTCACCTACGCAGCATGATGATCATACATCACCGTCTCAACCATTGGTGAATCATCTTAAAAATCTACAGCATATGGTGAATAACGAGTTGTCTCTGTATGATGCGCTCTGGGAAACAAATGATGAGGATGAGAGCGAAGAGGAGGAACATGGACTGGATAACATGGATGTTGATTCTGCAGACATGGAAGGTGGGGAGGCCATGTTTAGAACTCCTATTCCTTGGTTAAGTCAAGTAAATGAGAATTATGAGGTTGATCAATATTGGGCCGAATCAGGTGTCATACAACATTTGTGATTGGGGGAGAGTTTGAGAAGGGTATGTTCTTTGAATCTAAGAAACTGCTTCAGGAAATGGTGAAGAAGTATTCTATACAAAGGAACCAATTCTACACCACAATGACCTCGAATGAGAAGGTCCTTCATCTGCGGTGCAAGAAGAATTGTGGTTGGTCGCTACAAGGTACTAAAAAAAGTGAGCACTCAGACGGCTTTACCATAGTCACATACAAAGGCCCGCACCGGGAGACCTGTTTCACTGAAGTGTTATCTACAAATCATGCACACTTGGATTCATCCATAATTTCCGATTTTGTGAAGTCTTTTGTGCAAAAAGATCCATGCTTGAAAGTTGAATTTATACAGGAACTCATATCCAAGCATTTTCAGTTCGACGTTAGTTATCGAAGAGCATGGTATGCTAGGGAGAAAGCCATAGCTGAAGTATTTGGAGATTGGGAGAGTTCTTATGGCAGACTTCTGCACTTCATGGAAGCACTCAAACAGTCAAACCCGGGAACTGTTGTTGTATGGAAACACAAAGCTCTGGTAGACGGTGTTTATTACAGCAACATTGAAGTGTTTGAACGAGTATTTTGGGCCTTCAGCCCTTGTGTTGAAGGTTTTAAACATTGTATGTCTGTCATCTGTATCGATGGGACGCATTTGTACGGGAAATTTAAAGGAACATTGTTGGTTGCTACAAGTGTGGATGCAAATTTCCAAGTATTTTCGCTTGCATTTGGGTTAGTCGAAGGGGAAAACACTTCCAATTGGTCTTGGTTTCTGGCTGCATTCGGGTTCATGTCACTCAACGAGATGGCCTCTGTGTTATATCTGATCGACATGATGGGATCATTGCAGCAATGAATCACCCTAACGTTGGATTCACCGAGCCGCGAGCCTATCACAGGTTTTGTGTTCGGCACTTGGCTTCTAACTTGAAGACTCACGTGCGAAGAAACGACATGAGAGATATGTTCAAGGCCGCTGCGTACCAAAGGCAGGAAAGAAAACTGCAAGCTGATTTGAGTTTGATCGGTCAGGCATGTACCAAGGCCATACAGTATATTGTCCAAGTGCCCTTGCCTATGTGGTCTTTGTTTCACGACGCTGGTCGCAGATATGGGATATGTACTACGAACTTCTCAGAAACATCTAACAATGTGTTGAAGGGTGCTCGATTTCTACCTATCATGTCCCTTGTTGAGTTAACATTCCACAGAGTGAATAAGTATTTCACTGATAGAAGGGAATTATCTCAGGCTAGATCTGAACAGGGACTTGCATACCCCCCCGAAGTCACTTCCACTATAGAGAAAAACATCGCAAAGGCTAGATATCACAAAGTGGAAGCGTATAACCATCGACTGCATATATATCAAGTTGAAACAAAGAGGGGAGATAGAATTGGTAGAAAAGGAGGCCATAGACATACTGTTAACTTTCAGTTAAGAACGTGTACATGCAATAAACCACGGATCTTCCACCTCCCATGTTCTCATGTTCTAACAGTTTGTGCGAAGTATTCGATATCAGAGCGCCGATGGGTGGACCGGGTACTGCAATCAGAGGCCTACGCAAACACATACGCTCCCTAATTCTGGCCTATCCCTTGTGAGACGGCATGGAGAGAGTATGGAGGCCCTAAACTCATTCCCGACAACAGCATGGTACGAGGACAAGGTTGCCCTAAGTCAAGGCGCATACGCAATGAAATGGATGAGACCAACCGTCCCGCGAGCAAATGCAGCCTCTGTCACCAGCAGGGTCACAACAAGAGATCATGTCCATCTAGATCGACCGGGCACTAAGATTTTTTTTTTATCTAGAATGATGTAGTAGAATAGTACGGTGATTGTATTTCTGCATTTCAAATGATTGTAACAGTTGGAGTATTTTTAGATTGAAGTATGAGATTTGAAATTCTGTATTTTGTTATCGCTTGTCTGTAATTGTTACTTTTTAATTGTTGGATTATAACTGTTAATGAACAGATACCATGGACACTCGAGATAGCACACCCGGACCCACCGACCCTTCTGTCCTTACATTACAGGACACACATCGTAGCGTTGACATTTGGACTCAGTCGGTTGATCCAGCGGGCATACTGACATGCAGGCACTACACTGTCGCGTTCCTTGGGGATTGGGTTATCGATCCTCGCATTCTGCCTTTCGTGGAGTACGCTAGCTTCATGGGTATACATCGGATGGCGTTCAGAGATGTTGACCCAGCGCTTGTTACTGCGCTTGTGGAGAGATGAAGATAGGAGACGCACTCCTTCCATCTACCTGTTGGGGAGGCGACCGTGACGTTGCGAGACGTGGCGATACTCACACGGCTTCCCATTCATGGGAGTCCGGTGTCTGGATCTGCGTTGGCCGATCCCCCCGGTTATGTAGCTCAGGTTCTCGGGGTTCAGCTAGGCCCAGACGATATCAGGGGCGACGGATTGAGGACCGGCTGGATACGCGACACTTTTCGTGTGTTGCCAGATGGTGCTGATGAGGCCACTGTTGAGAGACATGCTCGAGCGTACCTTTTTCTGCTCATCTCGGGTGTGTTGTTCGGTGGCAAGAGTGGCAGCCATTTACAGATCATTTACCTGCAACTGTTAGACCACGACTGGGAGCATATTCGTGGCTACAACTTGGGCAGTGCTTGTCTGGCGATGTTGTATCGCCATCTGTGTAGAGCATCCCATCGGGGTTCTCGTGAGATTAGCGGTCCGTTATTTTTGCTTCAGGTAACCTACCTATCTATTAACAATTTAATTCGGAAAGTTCTTACTTAGTTTACAATTAACCTAGTTTTGTGTGTTTGATGTCCAGTATTGGTCTTGGGAGCACATCCATGTAGGCAGGCCAGGTAGGCCTGCTATACATTGTCAGGGGCAGCAGGATCAGGACCAGCAGTATGAGAGGTACATTCCTCCACCACGCCCTTCCGCTGACGAGGCGTACGGTTGTAGATGGGCGGTCCCCAGACTGACATATGCGCATGCGGCGAGGGGCCTTCCGTACTACCGAGACGCCCTTGACCGACTCACCGAGTATTAGGTGATAACTTTAATTTATTTTGTAAACAATTATTTATTATGTATACTCTTAACATATTTAATATGCACTAACCTGTTTACTATATCACTTTGTATGTGTTATCGCAGATGACATGGGACCCGTATGAAGCTGATTTAGTTGCTGCCATGCCTCCACATCTGCTAGATCATCAGGCGCAGTGGCGTTCTAGGGTCCCCCTGATCTGTTTTGAGGTTGTGGAGAGTCACCTACCGGATCAAGTCATGCGACAGTTTGGACTACGCCAGCCTGTCTCCGAGCAGTGTGACACTAGTGCCTGGCTGCACCGCATTGACCGTCGGGGAAAGAGCGACAGGAACTGGCGGATGGAGCATGCCCAGTACATTGACTTGTGGCATCGACGGTTAGAGTTCGTCGTCACTAGTGACCCCATCCACGGCATTATGGATCCATACGATCCATACATGGAGTGGTACATGCGGATTACACGACGTTTCATCAACCCCAGCTACACGCCGCCATCCGCACATTACCATCCATTCTTTGACGTGATCAGGGGATATGTAAGTGTATTTGATTTACTTATTTTCATCAATTTTTAATTTGTATATCATTCAACTAACTCATCCATAATTACTGTAGGTGTTGGATATGACGGCGATGGTTGACGCACTGTCGGACGTCCTTCCAGGCATACCTAAGCCGCCCAAAGCACAGGTCGAGCGGGTGCGAGATATGGGCATAGCTACCCTGCAGAGATATGGTCACTCCTATCTCATCCACCCCCGGGACGATCATGGCGGCCACTCTAGTCACTCACAGTTCGAGGCTGGCCAGAGTAGCTGTGGGGGTGATCCTGCGTCATTCACGGGCGCAGAGGAGTACGTCATACGCAGTTTTGCGCCCCTACGTCATCCTGATGACCCATCGTCTAGCCAGCTGACTACGCCAGTACGCCTGAACCCATTTACCACGGTCCGTCACTACAGCCGTCGTCTCAGGCCGAGAGGCAACATACAGGATAGAGAACCGTTACACCAAATCGATGAGTCAGAATAGGATAGAATTATCTGATTTATTTGTTGTAATGACCTTCTCTAGTTTATTGTACATAACACTTACATTACATTATTATTTTAATAATTGGGTTTTGAATGAATTATGTCTTATTTGAACTTCACATTCCTTATTTGTGCATATTTGACTCATTTCGTTCAAAATAAATTGTTATGACCTGGTTTGTAAGTCGTTGGGTGCTTTAAAGTGGCTACGGAAGATTAAAATCCCCGGTGGAGGGTGTTGGTCGATGGGCGGTGGTGTGGTGGTGGTGTCGAGAGGCGTTGGAGGGCGGTGTGGATGGTGAAGTGGTGATGGTCGAAGCCGATGGGGATGGGAGGTGGTGGTTGATTGTGGTGGTGGAGGAGGAGGGTGGTGGTGGTGGAGGAGGGTAGTGGCGGTGGTGGATGTGGAGGAGGGTGGTGGAGGTGGTGGATGTGGAGGAGGAGGGTGGTGGAGGTGGTGGATGTGGAGGAGGGTGGTGGAGGTGGTGGATGTGGAGGAGGAGGGTGGTGGAGGTGGTGGATGTGGAGGAGGGTGGTGGAGGTGGTGGATGTGGAGGAGGAGGGTGGTGGAGGTGGTGGATGTGGAGGTAGTAGATGTGGAGGAGGAGGGTGGTGGAGGTGGAGGGTGGCTCTTTGGGCTGCTGCTTTTGGGGCTGCTGCTGCTGGCTTCAGCCAGCAGTTAAAACGCTGATTGAGGCAGCGTTTTATACTAAGGAATAAAACGCTGCCTCAGTCAGCGTTTTTTTGTTGTTAGTCTTTCACAAAAAACGCTGACTGAGGCAGCGTTTTTATGTATTTCCATTTTTTTTTTTTTTTTTGTAAATCTGTATTTCACAAAATACGAAATTTTTAAAAAAATAATAATAATAAAAGGGTTAAAACGCTGGCCGAGTCAGCGTTTTACCTCAGAAGCTCAGTTTCGTAAATAGTTTGGCCACGCGTCTAGATTGGTAAATTGTTTTTGTATTAAGCTTACTTTGGTAAAAAAATCCTGTGTAATACAGAGTTTTGGATCTTCTTTTTGTCAAATATTTTTTAATCCTGAAAATATCCTCTAAGCTAATATTGCATTCAAGTAAATTAAACTGTGACAGAGAGGGATAGAAAGAACACTACACTAACATGTATAGAGGAGCTGAGGAATATTAGCAACTGAAACATCACCTTAGCTTACTGAAGGTATAGCTTACAAGTTAACACTTTGTTTAATGCTAAGTTGATATGTGGTAATATTCTCTTTGGAAATAGTAATACTACTCTGTTTTGAAATAATAATGATTACAATTTGATTTTAGCATTAATCATAATTTTCACTTGGACCGTGTGATCAATATGTCAAAGCTAAGGTAAATATAACCATGCGTAATGAATTAATATGCCTTAGTAAATATAACCATGTTGTGAGAAGTTAAAGGAGGAGGATGGCAAGTAGGTGAGAGATGACGTGGGTCGAGGGTAGAAAGCGAAACCACTTTTAAGACTTCATTTTATGAGGAAAAATATTTTATGAATTATCAGAGTGACAGAAGGAGTTAGTAAAGAGGGGTTAAGTGGGAAAATGCTTTTGGAAAGAGAGGGAGATGGCGGAAGTTTAGAAAGTTAAGGAGACAAGTAATTGCATAATCAGAAGATCTATAAAAGAAATGACTATAAAAGGTAAGAATAAGTAGAATTGGGAGAACAAGACCTAAAGGAAATTCAAGGTAGGAGAAAGGAGCACCAGAAAACACAATGAAAGGGGATAACCAATATGTATAATTGAGAGTGCTGTTATGTAATTCAAGGAGATTAACACCGAAAGTGCTAGGTTTCAGAGTTTATTTGTAATAACACAAGAATATTGAGGCTTTCTCATAATTGTCAAACTATATGCAAGTAGGAATTAATTTTATAAGAGGATGGAGGGAGGGAGAGAAAAAGATCACTTTTAAGGTGTCATATCTATAGTAAAATTGATGAAGAAGAACAGAGTTGATAAAGATTTTGGGTATTTTTACTAAAAAAACACATTATTATAGTATGATTTGTTTCATGGAAAATAAAATCACAAGTAGATAAACAATCAAATATTATATGGAATATGCAAAATCATAAAGGACAAGAAAGAAATGGAGTAAAAGGAAGGCAAAGGATCTAATTTAAAAAGGCTTTTGAAGTTTGCAAGATCATAAAAGAAGAGTGGGAAGTTAGAGGAGAAGGATGGCAAAGAAGTAGGTAAGATGATGTGGGTCGAGGTTACAAATACGACACCATTTATAAGAGTTTATTTTGCAAGGTAATTTATTATTTTATAAAAAAAAAAAACATATTATTATATAAATTACGCAAAATTATTAGTGGATCTCAAGAATCAAGACGAAAAATACGACCACTATTTAACAAAATACTCTCTCTGTTCTTATTTATTGGTTACGTTTTTCCTTTGCACGTTTTCCAATGCTCTTGTTTGATCATTAATATCTTTCACTGCATACTTGTAAAAATTATAGTGATTGAATACTAATAAAGTACATATTGAGACAAATTAAATAAAACCCCACATGATTATTTTATGTCTTATATATTGAGATTAAATTAGAAGATTCTCTTATTAGCTTATGAGTAGTGTCAAAAATCAAAACTTAGCTAATAAAAAGGAACAAAGGGAGTAGATAAGAAGGTAGAAAAAATTAAGATCCATTATATAAGAGTTAGAAGGTGGGGGGAAGTGGAAACAAGAAGGTAGATATATGAGATAGAGGATACAAGACAATGTAGAAGGAAGAATAGATGGAGAGAATTTTGAGAAGAATGATAAAAGGAGATAGTGGAATGGGGGGTAAATAGGAATTGACTTTTTGTTTTATTTTTTTTTTGTTATTGGTTTTTTTTTTTTTTTTTTTTTTTTTTTTTTTTGGGCTGAAATCTGAATTACATAATATTGAAAGAAATTTACAAGATCTTCCACCCCTATTATTAGGGCTTAGATCATCATCACTCAAAATTTAAAACTAAATTAATAGCTTGATTTCCTATTATCAACCCACTTCAAATGTTACGTTGATAGACAGCTGATACATCAAAACATAGTAATTGATATTATTATACACTGTAAACAATTAGTGTATAATAATATCATATCTGCCACCTGTTTCCTTTTCATTTCAACGTCCTCTCCCTCCTTCATTATTTCTTCTACCTTTTTTTCTTCTCTTGGCTTCAACTTACTAACTTGATATATGTTATAATCATCTAAAAACAAAAAACACAACAACCAAATATATCACTTTTACAAAACAAAACACAAATTATGCACGCTGAAAAAAAAAAAATTTCCTAAAATACACTACAACTCGTATACATTAAAAATAATTTCAATTCAATAAAAATGAGTTCAGTTCACTAATTTTTTTTTTTTCCAGTTTAGTAAAAGTAATTTTAGTTCAGTAAAAAATTGTAACTTTAAAGAAGAAATATAATAGAAAATCAGTAAAAAGAATTTCGGTTTAACAAAAATAATTTCACTTCAGTAAAATTAATTTCAATTCTTTAAAAATAATTTAAGTTTAGCAAAATTAATATCATTTCAGCAAAATTGAGGTGAAGTGAACACGGCCTTATACATAAGTCGAACATAACAAATTACAGTATCATCTACAAACTTTGCTATTACTGTCCATTGTAGAATAAACAATACAATAGATCAACAACATTATTGCTTAAGCTTAAATAATCATCCATTAAACTTTATTTAAATCTAAAAACATAATAACAATACAAAGGATACAGACAGTTGATGAACAACATTTATCTATCCTAAACTAATCATAATAAGAATGATAAATGTACTTAGTGATTATAAAATCAACAGCAAATACAATTTAATATTCAGTGTACCTTGCTGCTAATAATTTAACTTTACCCTTGGATTCTCAAAGTAACTTGTCACGTAATTGATTCTGTGTGGCTTTCAAGATGATTTTTCGTCTTTAATTGTTAAGTTAATTTAGGAAAGAGTAGCTAACATATAGTTGAGCAACTAGTAAACTGTTACTAATTTTTTGTAAAGCCACTAATATTGAGTCTGTATCTTCTCTATCAATTTAAACCTGCATCCCTGGTCAAATTCCTTTGTAATAATTTGTTGGAACCCTTATCTTTAGGTATGTACAAATTGCTCTTAGCTTCTAGTACATTTGATAATTGCAGCATGTTTATTGCATTTGATAATTGAAAATTTAGACAGCTTAATGCCCAACTTCCATGGTATATATGGTCACATTGATTGTTATAATATTTTGTTAGACTATGACAACTTTTAATTTGACTAGGGAGGCTAACACGCGTAATGCGTGCGCCATAGCTAGTAATATTCAAGAAGCTCTTTCGGTTTGGCTTTATATCACAACTTTAGTTGCTAGCTAGTAGCATTAATGAGGGAAATTACATAAACAAATATGTTTAGGGGCATAAATGTCCACACACTATTCTTAAGAGTTTAAAAAATAAAGCTAATTAACATTAATAAGGACAATTAAGTAAATAAACATTTTAGAGGGTATAATTGTCCAAACACTATTTATAAGAGTTATCTCACACTATTCTTATGCAGGACAAGATTTCTCAACGGAAAAGGTCTCCAACAACGCAAATTTCACTCACTAACGTTAGTGCCATTAGTAAGCTTTTACTACTAGCTAGTAACGTTTAGTAAATTTGATAATTGCAGCATGTTGATTGCATTTCCGTCCTCTTCTACCCATGTTTGCAGGCATGTATAAATTGCTCTTCAACTGTCAAATTTGAAGGGGGTTGATATTAAGGATGAGCTTTTGCCTACTTTAGAAACCATTTGGGCTAAACAAGGTTGCCTAATTTCTGAAGCTACTGTCCGTAACAAGAAGATACGAGCTTGTGCATTGGAGTTGTTGGCAAAGCTCATGATTAGTCTTCAGAATTCAACAGGTAATGACATAAAGTCGGCTATGGTTGACCTACAACGCGTAGGCTTGAAAGTGGACTGGTTAACTCCAATTGTCGACAAGGCATTAGCTCGTAATAATGCTAGGGTTAAGCAAGAAAGGAGGAAGATATGGCCTCTTTATCTATTTGCTAAGGTTTCTTTCCAGGATAGATGGTACGTACTATGGTACCAAGCTATAAGTAAAAGTGACATGTTTAGGTAGTTTCAATGTAGCAGTCTAATTTTGAAGGGCCGATTTAGAGTGTAGAAGTGATCTCTTCTAGTCATAAGCGCGAACAAAATATGCCTTGACTTGGTTTTGATGTGAAAACTAGAACTTTATATCCCTTTAATTTAACTATATATTGGCTGTTTGATTTAGTGATCCGAATGAAATTATGTGCGGAGTAATTTCTTTGCTTTAGTATTACTATACTCACTAACTTATGGTAAAAACAATGTTTCAAATTTTCAATAATGGCCTATGTTATTATTTATTTGATCAGATATGTTTGATAAAGTCTATATCTCCTCTTTTATTTTATTTTATTTTAATTATTTATTTTTACAAGGAGTATCTCTTAGTCATTGATAAGATTAAACTAAATACGTTATCATTAGCAATTATCATTAGCAACATCCGATTCTTGACTTTGTTCAACGACAACAATCTTCTGTTCTTCTTTCTTAGTCACTCTTCATCGGATGCTTTGTGTTGATACAACTCCGTGCGATCATCATCATCAAGAAAAAGAACATTATTAAACGAAGTTCCCAAATGCGAATATAGACCATCCACCTTTGGTTGAGCTTCATTACCAATGTAAAGAGGTGGTAGAAATTCATCTACGTATGGAGTTATTGCGGCCATTATTGTAGTGTTTTAGCTAGGAATTTAGGTGAAGCAAAGAAGGAAATTACACGGTAATAATATATAGCAAAAAATCTTTTATGGACCTAGTCCATAATAATATTATTGTGAACCCAAGATTTATACGCGCGCAACTGACGTTATATGGAACATAGTGACCCTAATTTTAATATAATACCTTATTTTTAACATAGTAATCTTTAATAAAACTTGTGTGATATTTAATATTATTGCGAACTTGAAGTACGACGTTATGTTAAACATAATGACCCTAATTTTAACATAGTAACCTTTATTATTTATATTGATCAATATACAAAAAAATTTTAAAAAAATAAAATAATCTCTTATAGCCTTTATAATATCACAATGACTTTTATTTCAACATAATAACCATTATTTTAATATAGTGGCTTTTTTTATTAATAAAACAACCATAGTGTCTCTTATATTAGTGGTCTATAATAAATTAGTGTGGACTAGGTCCATTTAAGTGTTTGTAAATAGATCGAGCGTCTTATTTTGGCTCCATGGCCCCATTGTATATATTCATGTTGTTAAAAAATTTTATTTTTTTTTAAATTTAAATGCTAGCCTTTTTTAGGCCCCAAAACATGCGGTAACTCACGACATCACCCAAATCAAAGATTGATTTATTCTTTTAATCAATGCCACTAAAATCAACAATACGGTTGCTTAAGGTATATCATTATCGAGCCTGTGTTTTGAGTCTTTTCAATTTTTCTACTATAAGTATCAAGTAAACTATATTAATGAACGGAACACGGTATATATAAGGTAAAGCAACTAGTATATAAATTTATTATCAGTGTTATACGAAGAGAAAGCTTGTACAATTATTTTTTACAAAAAATAAGAAAAAAAATTCCTCTATAAAATAAAAAAGTATTTAAGGTCATGCATGGTATGTGTATGAAGTTGGTTACGGTTAGATGGGTTAAAAAAAAAAAATTGGCTTGGGAAAAAAGGTATCTTGCAATTTCTTTTTAAGCAAGATACAATTGTCTTTTTTCACAAGAAATGTCACCTTAACTTGTTTTTTTTTTTTTTTTACGACCCTCTATAAAAACAAATTTACTAACCCTTCAATTTCATCTACTCTATTTCTCTTAAATCATCATACGTAAGTGTTTAGTGATACTATTATTTTTAGAAGTTCAGGTAATGTTATATTTTATATTAATTACTATTCCTATTAATCCGAAAACGAAATTCATTGTCATGTTGAGTGCGTTATTTGAATAGGTAACATGACAACAACAAATTTGTAGGAATGTAATATTTTACTACTACGTGAAATTTTTGATTAGAAAATTCTTGCAAATTCATTGTGTTCTCAAGTTTAATTTATTTTTGACAGGAAAATGGTGAACCCACTGAAGTATATGCTTGAGAATCCAAAAATCAACCCAAACCAGTTTGATATATTGCTGAAAAGCCGGTTGTTTAGCTACTGCAAAGTTGCTGCTGGAGGTTTAGTAGTTGCTGGATTTGCAAAACTAGCTTCTTTCCGCGAAGGCAATGGCAATGGCTTGTTTCAAGTTAAAGAATGGTTCAAGGGTATTCGTATTCGTGGAAAAGGATCAGAGACAAACTAACTATGTTATTTTAGCATCTAAGTGTTCTTATTATGGATTATGTTGATTAGTATTTGTGATTTCTAGTTTATTACAAGTATATGTTCAGTTAAAGCTGCTAATTTGGTGATTTAACATTTTTAGTTGGGTAATAAATTAAAATTGAACTCTGCCTTATTTAGTATAAAGCTTTTGTCTTTTGATATTGCTTGCTTGATTATGTTTGTCTCAAAGTTGTTTATTCGCGCTGAATATATGCAACTTCATAAATTATATGACAATATATTGTGTTAAATTTAGTACTCTCTCTATCCTTAAATACAAGATCGAGTAACGATAAGATGATATTTTAGTTTCATATGATTCCCTGGAAATAAACAACTCTTGATTGATTCCCCAAATGACGAATCAGTCCTGGCTAAGCTAATGTAAGTTAGGCAACAAAAATGGACACCAGAATTCGATATATGATCAACTGTAATCTCTTACAGCAATGCTCAAGGTAGACAGCCTAACCATTAAGGCAGAGTTAATATATGAGTTGTTTCTCTTATTGATATTTATTAAGCTTTCCTCATATATTGAGAAAAAGAACCTAGATCCGTAAGAACTTCATTCATGTTGTCACAATCTTGATGCACCAAGCTTCTGAACCAAATGTACCGCATTATCTTTCTTTCCTTGTCAAGCAGAGCCTGTTTGAGATTGCTGAAAACCGAAGCAGGAGGCCTAATGCTAGAGTCCATTATATTTTCTGGATTCGTGCACACGTCTTTCAACCTATCTGCATGCTGGAAGCCGTTAATCAATTTAGCAGGCATATATGCATTCCCGGAATAACCCTCTTGCCCTTTATCTCATTCCAAATCTGTTTGCATTCCGGAAGCTAATAATTTCTTTTCATGCGAGGGACTGCTGCCTTTTTGCACAAGAAATATGTAATTCTAGATTTGTGTTTATCTCCTTTTACCGTCTTCTATATATACAGGGTTACTAACCCTTAAATTCCATATCCTCTATTTCTATTAGGTTTTTACATCATTATTCAAAGTTGTATTCATCATCTGCAATTCTGATTTTAGGTCTACTAGCTATGGAATTTCTTCTTCAATCTTCGCTACTTTGATTCTATGCAATTCTTCTTATGTGCTTTCTTCTTTCATTGCTAACTTACTACTCCCTCCATCCAAAATTGCTTGTCACGTTGACAGAAAGTTCGAACAGAGGTAGTACTTTGAAATTTGGTTGACAATCACTGAAAGCGTTTCTACTCCTTGTTTCGTTTGGCTAATCCTACATGCACTCATCATATATTATATTCTTCTAAATCTTTTACTGAAATTTAATCTGTCTGTGGCAGGAAAATGGCAAACCCACTGACATACATGCTTGAAAATCCAAAAATCAACCCAAACCAATTTGATATACTGTTGAAAAGCTGGTTGTTTAGCTACTGCAAAGTTGCTGCTGGAGGCTTAGTAATTGCTGGATTTGCAAAACTGGTCTTGAACTGTGAAGGAAATGGGTATGGCATGCTTAAAGTTAGAGCATGGTTGAAGGGCATTCGTGGAAAAGGACCAGAGAAAAATTAAGCACGGTGTTTCCAACCGAGTATTCTTATTAGCTATTATGGATCATGTTAGATTATGACAGCTGAAGCTGCTAATAAAGAACTAGGAAGTAACACTAGTTTTGTTGTGTAATAAAATTGTAACTTCGTTTTAGTAGGCATTAAATGGAACATGTAACCAGAAAGTTTAAAGTTAATTCTATGAATTACCAAAACCCGAATCAGTCTTTACAAACAGTGGTTAGGCAACAGACAATGGACACCAGAATCGAGAGGTACATTTAGTCCATCATCCTATTTTTAAAGTATTTCCATCACAGATTAAGGGGAAAAAAAAAAGAGCTTAATCGATACAGTAAGTCACCAAGAAGTAAGGTTTAAGACCTGAAAAATTGAAAAAGCATGGAGCACTGATTAAGCTGTCGAGTAAGGCTGACTTGGATTGCATCCCGAACTATGAGGCAGATGAACTAATTCTTCATAATTCTGAATTGAATTGTAATCATTTAGCCGATTTAGGTTGTCTTTTCATAGGATTAGGAGCGAATCTTAATGCATTAAACTTCACAGTCAAACTTTGAGCAGTATCTTTCTTTCCCTCATCAAGCAGAGCCTGTTTGAGTTTGCTGTAAACCATAGCAGGAGGCCGAATGCCGAGATCCATCATTTCATCAAAATATTTGCACGCATCTTCCAGCTTATTTGCTTGCCGGAAGCTGCTAATCATTGTAGCAAACATATGCATTGCCGGAATAAGCCCCTTAGCCTTCATCTCATTCCAAATCTTCACTGCCTTATCTAGTTCACCTTTGCTGCAGAACATTCTCATTATAATACCATACGTGCATGTTGAAGGATCACAACCTTGATCATTGCTCATCTTTAGGAAGACCGAATACGCCTCCTCGTGTTTTCCAGCCTTCCCTAAGTGATGAATAACTATGTCATATGTTCTAGAATTTAAACCAACCTTACATCTCCTCATTTCTTCAACCATTCGAAATGCTTCATCAAATTTCAATGACCAACAATATGACCAAACCACTGCATTATAAGTGGGTGCTTGAGCAACACCATTAGCTTTCGACATCTCAAACATCTTCAAAGCTTCACCGAGTTTCCTCTCCGACCCTAACCCATTGATCAAAATACAATAGATATGCCCACTAGGCTCAATACCCTTTGCTTCCATCTCTTGAAGCTTCTCCACTGCTAGACTCACTTTCCTCGCTTTGCAGTACGCGTTCATAAGCCACAACATCAAGCTCAAACCCTTCCTCTTTCTCTATAAACTTCCATCTAATTTCAGAAAATTCTGCTGTTGACCCCAACCTTCCAACAATATTGTATAGGATTTCTTATCCGGCGTAAACCTTCTCTTTTTCATTTCATCGAACACTTTGTGTGCGTCCTTAACTTGTCGAGATTTACACAATGTATCGAGAAATTTATTGAAATCCGACGAATCAATCGTCATTCCAAACTTTTCCATCTCCTCAAACGTATTAACAGCATATTCAACCTTTCTTGCCCTAGCATATCTTCTAATAATTAGGTTAAATGTATATTTTGTCAAAACCCCTTTTCTTTTCATAGAATCAACCAAAGCCCAAATCATTTTAAACTGTTTAACTTTACCCAATGAATCAATCAAAGCATTATAACAATCATTTGTGTGTTTAAATCCCTTCTGATTTTCCACCCACCTGAAAAACCTTAAAGCAAGAACACCTGCATTACTTATCTTCTTCAAAACCTCTAAAACTAAAATGGGTGTCATTTCTTCAACCCCACATTTTCCTAATGTAGATTCAATGCTAGAATCTTTTGGTAAGTTCAACAAAATTTTGCAAATTTTCTCAGAATCTATGATAATTTCAGGGGTTAATTGTGTTGAAATGATTTCTTCCTCTGTTTTCGCTTTCACCGTAACTTGGGTATTCATTGAAGACCCATGAAACTGTAAAATAACTCTGAATTTGCATTTATCAGAAGAATTGGATGAATGGGTGTAAAAACAGATGAAAAAACTGGGTTTTTGAGGGGAGTAGTAGTGAGATTTGTAAATTGGGGTGATGAAGAAATGAGCTTTGTGAATGTTGCTAAATGGCGGGATAAGATGCGAGAGAAAGCCATTATAATGGCGAATTTGCTAAAATTTTAGTAGTAAAAACTGGATTTGTGTAAAAATAGGGCTGCAAATTTGGTTTTTGAGAGGGAAAACGGAGTTTCGATCTTCATGTATAGTGTGAATGAATTCTGGGTTGAATATGAATGTATGCTGGTATCTCCTAATTGAATACTACCTCAGTTTCAAATTATTTACGATGATCAGTGAATCGCTAAACATCGCCCGCAAATCTCCATATAAAGCCCACAAATTTGTATTGAAGTGACTTTATTGCCCTTTTTGTTTTTAAAAAAAAACCACTCTCTACATCTCTCTAAAAAAATCAGAAAATCTACCTCTCTAAAAAAAAATTATTTACGACAATGTCAAGGCGGCAAGGAAAAGAGGTGGTGGCGTCGGCGGCGGAGGAAAGGCGGCGACCTGGTGACAAGGTAATTATTTAAATATTTTTTTAAAAAAAAAATAAAATAAAATAAGGGGCGAAGGTGGGGCGCCAGCTCCGGCAGCCAAAGCCGGTGGCGTGGCGTCTGGCTTGGAAGCCCAACCACCGGAGAGGCGTCCAAACCAGACGCCAGGCCATAGGCTCTGGCTGCCAGAGCTGGCGCCTCTGCCTATGGGTGGGCGTCCAGTTCAGGCGCCTGCCCACTGGCTACTTAGTAGAAGCTATTTAGTGGAGAGGTCGGGGCATAGACATGTAATATCCCGTGGTATTTTGGCCTCAGCTCGTAGAGAACGGATCCACCGTCGAGATGAGGATGACGATGATGATGTTGAGGAGGGTGACCAGAAGGAGCAGGAGGAGGACGCATATGAGGATGAGGATGTGGACAATAGGAGCGGACCGTATGATGATTACGGTCCATTTAGTCAGATGGTTGATGACATGTACGAGACACATATGGTAGAGGTGCGTAAGGGTAGGGGTGGTAGGTTTGTTAGTAGATCTGGCACATCATCTGCGTCCACTGTGTCTGGGGCAAGCAGGAAACGGTCGAGGGCCGTTAATGATTCTTGGGTTGTTAGGAGTGAGGTGCCCGGTGGGCCTGTAGACGGGAGTGTGATTCCTAGCTTTCTAGGACACATAGCTACCCGTATTTGGGAGGACCAGGAGAGGCCTTCAGTTACGGGCTTGTTGAAATGTCATACCCGGGAAAAGACTTGTAGCTTTTTGTGTACATGGGCTGAGGCTTGGCCGGTGGAGAGCGAGATGTTCGAGCGACTGGAGTGCACTGGGGTGAATCACGTTCTTGCCACCATGCACGATAAGATTGACACTACGCTGATCACGGCTTTCGTTGAGCGATGGCAGTCGGATACAAACTTTTTCCACCTTCCATTCGGTGAGATGACGATCATGTTACATGACGTCGAGGTCATTCTGGGGATTCGTGTTGAGGGTAAACGACTTTGTGCTGTGACTGATGCGGATCAGGAAGATTTGCTGGCGGAGTTATTGGCGGTGGACAGGGCTGCACTGTACACCGAGGCGCTTGGTGTTTGGGAACACGGCGGTGTGAAGATCGCATCCGTGTTGCAGCGGTGTTTGTACCCTAGTGCACGTAGGACGCACGACGCACAGCTGGCTGCTTATGTTTTTTCTACTCCTCAGATGTACCTTGTTTCCGGATAAGAGCGGCGGAAACAAGCTCAGGCCACGCGACATAGTTGAGGCGTGTGACCCCAAAAGTGTAGGCCAGTTTTCTTGGGGATCGGCTACGTTGGCGTATTTGTATCGCCAACTAGGATTTGCGAGTCGGGCTGACGCGGCAGGTATCACTGGGTGTCTGACTTTATTGCAGACCTGGATATACGAGTACTTTCCTGCATTGCGACCACATCGTGACCCGGTTCCTATTGATGAGGGGATGCCGCGTGCTTGTGCGTGGAGTTCGCGCTCGGAGAAGAAGTTCGTTGACCGCCTCCGATCGATACGGTTATTGCTTGACAGGATGTCCCCCTTAGAGGTAAAGTTTATAAATTATTTCTACAATTTATTATATGCATTTATTATATTCATGTTACTAAATTTTAAAATTATGTGCAGGTGAACTGGATGCCTTTCGGCCCGAACCCTAGTATTAGGGTACCCAGGACCCTGTACACGGGACTCATTCAGTATCGTGAGATCGTGGAGGCGTACATGCCCCAGCGTTGTCTTCGCCGGCTTGGATTTGTCCAAGTTGTCCCTCCTCCCCCAGCATGCCCAATGAAGGCGGTCCGATCTGCATCGTCGAAGGACTACGTCGTGCATTGGCCGGATATCATGACTGGGACGTGGGACCAGTTTCCGATGGTTGCCCGTTTATGGACTGCGGAGTTGCAGAGGCCGCCATCTGGGGTTCCTCCCATGTGTGACCACTACTACATGGAATGGTTCAACTGGTATTCGCACCCGAGGTTGATTGCAGACCTCGACCACAGCGATGCTGATTATATGCCACCGCCTACTGCCGTGGAAGCGGTATGTCTCATAAAACATTTATCGTTGTTTTTTAATTAAGTTTTATATGTTGTTATTGTATTTCATGTTTTATTTTTTTTTTGTATGTAGCGGATGGGAAAGATAATGCAAGACGTACAGAAACTCTCTGTGGAGAAGGACAGCATGAGTGCAACAGTGAGAGCTGCTGTTGATAGTTTGGAACAGACCCTTGCGCATTGGGAGTCGGTGTCTAAGAAGGATTACTGATTGTTTTGGCATTTTATTTGTAGAGCATGTTAAATATTATCGTTTTAGTTTTTTAAATTGGACATTATGTGTTAAGTTTGTAACATTTTAGATTATTGTTTTAGCTTTCAACTTTGACATATTATCATTGCTATTTTTAAATTTTGACATTACCTTTCGTGGATCCGCGCAACTTACCCATGCAACATATAAATGTAGTAAGCAATACAATATAAAAAATTAATGTTCTCATTAAAATAGCAACGTAAAAATAAGGTTACATAGAAACAATGTAAACATGAAAAACTAAAAGGCAGCTAGGATGTTCCATTCGTGGATCCGGTCATGATATAGCGCATCCCAACCCTCTACGCTCGCTGTGCGAATGGTGTACCACCGAGGTATAATCGGTGGCACAGGAAAATCGGATGACATGTCTAGTCGGATGAAATGTCTGTATGACGACCCAAGAAACGCAATAGCTACCTCTCTGACCGGTGTAGTGACAGTCTCACACGAACACCAAGGGAGAACCGTGGTACAAGGATAATAAGCTCGACTATGCAATCCCAGCCCGAAATGCATGACTGTACACTTGTAAATGTTTGCAACGGCAAACAGATCTAGTGGCGCGTCAAAATAATGATTTTGACTGCAAGGTCCACCTCCCCACCGGATACGCCGCAGAGCGCTATCCAAGTCATCCTGGTACACATGACGATAAACATCTCGGTTAGAGGCAATTTCGCTGTACATCAACTGACGCACCAAACCGTAGTTGTCTTCGCTAGGGGTGGGACTTTTCAAACCGAACCGCGAAACCGTCCGTTACCGAACCGAACCATCACGGACCGATCCGTTTATAAACCGATAAATTTAAACCGAAAATCGAACTGAACCGTTCAATATCAAACCGAAACCGAATCGAACCGCTCAATGTCAACCCGTTACGGACCATAAACCGATAACAAACCAAACTGCTCAAATCCGAACCGAAACGACACCGAACCGAATGGTTTATAAACCCGTTAATGATCCGAACCGTTTATAAACGGAAACCGTTTAAACCGTAAAAAAAAACCGTTTAAACCGAACCATTTGTAACCCGATAACTGTTTAAACCGACCCGTTTATGAACCGAAACCGTTTAAACCGCAGGAAAAACTGTATAAACCGAACCGTTATAATCCGCTAACCGTCTAAACTGAACTGCCATAACCCGTTAAACCATTAAAATCGAACTGTTTTCGAATTGCAACCTGTTTAAACTGATCCGATTACAAACTGCTTAATTCAAATTGAATTATTTACAACCTAAATGGCTAAATACAATTAATGTTAATAAATGTAGATCTAATCAAACGGCTTAGGTTTATACAAAGGTTTATATCACCTAGACCTAGTCCAACGGCATTATTAATGTCGTTTTAGATTACTTATTTATTTTAATTAATATCAAATGTAACATACTAGTATTATTATATATTTATATATATACTTTAACTTAACAAAGGTAACAATAAATATAAATTTTAAAATAAATACAATAAACATTACTAAATGTAGATCTAATTAAACGACTTAGGTTTATACAACGGTTTATGTCACCTAATCCAACGACATTATTAATGTGAATATTGTCGTTTTAGATTACTTATAATTTTAATTAATATCAAACGTGAAATGTAACATACAAGTATTATAATATATATTATATATACTTTAATTTAACTAAGGTAACAATAAATATAAATTTAAAATAAATAACTTTAATTATTCCAAAAGAATACATTTCATCTACATTTTACATTAAAAATAAATAAGTTAAGGATTTACATTTTACATATGATCATAAATTATCATAATAACAAAATTTAACCTAAAAAAACATTCCTAAAAACAAAAGGCAGCAGAATCTTGAAGCAGCAGCACAGCACCCAAGAGTAGAGGAAATAACAGGAACCAGCTCACGCAATAACAGATCAGCAACTTATTAGAAGCAAGGAACAATATAAGCAGAAGGGACTCAGCAGGAACTATTTTTTGTTTTTCGAAATTGCTCTCAGATTTACGTTTATCGTATCATCACTGAGCAATGGCTGTTTTAACTTAAAACTTGAAAAAATGCTGCTAGCAAGTACGTATACATTGAAGTCTCAACATAAATGACAAGGGCAACGATGATTCAAGAAAAATTAAAACAGCAATCATAAGAAACAGCAGCAACAAAACTTATCATAAATTCATAACACAAAAGGCAGCAACAATACTGAAGCAGCAACACACCACCTCAAGCTGGCAGGAGGCAGGAACCAGCTCAGGCAGGCAACAATATAGGCAAAAACAACTCAGTAGGGACAACAACCAAAAGGCAAAAGCACTACCAGCAGCTCAAAACAAGTTCAAGCAACTTCAAAACTAATTTTTGTTTTTTAAAATTGCTCTCAGATTTACATCACTGAGAAATGGTTGTTTTAACACAAAACTTGAGAAATGCTGCCAGCAAGTACCAAAATACATTGAAGTCTCAACATAAATGACAAGGGCAACGATTTTAACTTAAGTCTTGAAAAATGTTGCCAGCAAGTCTGAAAATAAATGACAAGGGCAACGATTTTTCAAGATAAATAAACCACAATGAGACACAAATACCAGTTATGTAGATGAAGCACTTTCTGCTTCAATCTCTTTACCAATAAGGAGGACGTCTTCCTCAACATCCCCTTGATAACCACGGCCCCAATTTTGGGTGGTAACCAATGCCTCAACATTCTTTGGCAAAAGCTTACCCCTATATTTGTTCAAAATACGACCACCCAAACTAAAAGAAGATTCAGAGGCCACCGATGTAATAGGAATGGCCAAAACATCTCTTGCCATATTAGCTAAAATAGGAAGAGAAGAAGCTTGAGATTCCCAATACTTGAGAACGTCAAAATGTTCCCCTTGAATTAATCGCAAACGAGGTCCATTCAAATATGCCTTAAGATCATCCAGAAGGCATCTAGTTGAATCATCACATTCGTCATCAACCTCACGCAACTGAAACATATTTTTTTATAAAAAGTTAAATTATGACATTACAAATAAAAATAGAAGACTGCCATTAATATTGTATAACATAAATACCATGAAAATATTTTGAGAACTCAACGTGCGATTAGAATTTTCAGATTGAGCTGTGTCAGAAGAGGCAGGATTTCTGCAGCTTGTATTAGATGCAGTAGAATAAAATTTATAAAGGTCATAAAGAGCTTCCTTAATCATCATAATCTTTTCGTCGCATGCCTCATCATTATACAACGAGTTCAACATATGTCTCACTCGAAACAACTTATAACGAGGATCAAGAGCAATAGCAACTGAAAGAATCAAACTATAATCCTCCCAATAACCCTCAAACTTCTCAAGCATAACTGCTGCCATGGGTGCAAGTTTAGGGTCTTTAAAGGCTTGAGTAATAGCGTACTCAATTTTTAAAACACTAACAAAATACAAATTAGCAGTGGGATATTCGGTACCAGAAAATAACACAGTAATATCATTAAATGGCTGAAGGAAATCACAAATTTTTTGAATGGTATCCCATTCATCAGCATCAAGTCTATAAGAAATACCCAAAAACCTACTAGTATATAGAATCAAGGCATCCTTAGCTTCTAAGGCTTTTCGGAGCATTGTATAAGTGGCATTCCAACGAGTCACAACATCGAGACATAACTTATCATTAAAAGCACAGTCTAACTCAGACAAAGCATTCTCAAATTGAGTTAATCTAGAATCAGAAGCATCAATATATTTAACAACCTCACGCAATTTTTCAACACTTTCATGAACTTCTTTTAAACCTCTTTGAACAATAAGATTTAAAACATGAGCTGAACATCGAACATGAAAGAATTTACCATTACAAGGTAGAGGAGAACATAACATTAATTCTTTTTTCAAATATTCAACCATAACATTCATAGAACGAGGATTATCAACAGTTATTGAAAAAGCCTTACCTTGAAGATTCCACTCTTTGATCAGTTTAAACACGAACTTTCCAACCTCAACACCAGTATGGGGAGGGCCACAATATCTAAAATTTAAAATTTTAGACCTAAGAGACCAACTGTTATCAACATAATGAGTAGTCAAAGTGAGATAGCCTCGGTTAGTACATGCAGTCCACAAGTCACATGTAAAGCTAACTCTACCAGAAACATTAGCCAAATACTCATGCAACAAGGATTTATATTTATCATGCTCAGCAATAACATACTTTAACATAGTTTTTCTACAAACATGCTGCACCTTAGGATTCAAATATGCATAAAGTTCCCTAAGATATTCATGCTCTACAATATTTAAAGGATATGCATGGAAGATTATAGCTTTAGCAAACTTTTGTAAATAAGTTTTTTGATTAAATTGTGATTCTTTACCGGACTGGAGACCATGCTTTTCCAAACATGCATTAATATGAGCTCTACAAGTTGAAGTACCCGCTTTACCAGGTGCTTTATATTCTTTGCCACACAAATTACAACGAGCATAAAAGTGTAATGCTTCCATATACCTGCGGTTCTTTGAAAAAAAGTGTAATGCTTCCATATACCTGTGGTTCTTTGACGTTTATTAACAGAAGTAGTGATAATGCCGGTATTACTAGCATCATCAACCGGGCCAGAGGCAGCTTGAGAGCTAACAGTATCAAAATTTGATTGTCTCTCATAGTCAAATTCATTATACTCGTGAGACATGACTGAAACAAAAAAAAAACAGCATTTATAAATACCAAATTAAGTGACAGATTCTACTAATAGTGAGCAATTAAGCATGCATTGTCTCATGTGACTGACATATGTGCTTATCTTTGTCAGTTTAGATTTCAAATGATAAGTTTCCTGTGAGTTATTTTTGACATTTTATCCCCCCCTCCCCCCCCTAAATATGTCATTTTTAAGCAATGATGATATACTATTCTTTAACGACATTATTTTTCTGAGTTGCTTCCTGCTGCATTGTAATATACTGGATCAAAGTACTCAAGAATCAGGTTTATTGTATTAGTTCTGAATTTTTACTTCAAAAGTTTCAGAAATAAAAGAAACCTTTCTGAAAGAACAGAGAAAATCATGATTTTGCAGTTTCTGTAAGGTCTATAACATGATAAATGTGCTTAGTAGTAGCTTACTGTAAGCTAATCATACAAGTATACTAACTTTAAGTACTAACTTTAAGCCAATTATATAAGTATACATTTCACTGGACTATATATGTTCATTTCCTGAGGTAATGGTAACAAACTAATAGAGGCCTTAGACAAACTAGGCCCATTTAATAAATGTTGGACTTGGCCAGAATGTACAAAGTATGACATTAGGCACAATTATTTTATAGTCCATTACTTGGAGTTTAGTTTCCAAAAAAAAAACACACACACACACACAAAAACTAAACTAAACTAAACTTGAATATGAAAATCACTACTACTTCAATTCATACATACAAATATGTTTGTGATTATTAATTTACCTTCTCACTGTAATTTTAACTGAATATTGTTAATTTATTAGATGTCTAATAAGTAGGCAATTACAAATAAAAATGCTATAAAACTTGTTTGCGAGCTATTTTGAGAATTAATGTGTTCAACTTGTGAAAAATACTAGTCAAGTTTGAAGAATAATTTATGAATTAGATAGGCGACTAAGATCAAATTCATACACCCAAAATAAAAAAAAGTCAAATCAACCAACACAACACAACCATAATTCAATTCCCCTCCCTCTGAAAATCAAGATCTAGCGACTAAGATCAAATTCATACAAACAAAATTCATACCTTATATCGTCCGTGAGTAGAATATGAAATATCTACAAAAAAAAGAAAAAAAAATTAAAATTTCAAAAAAAAAATAAGCAGATAAACCAGAAAAAACAGAACTTAGAAAAAACCAGAAAAATTCGAAGTTTGAGAATATCCAGAAAAAAGATCTACAATAAACTAGAAAAAACAGAACTTAGAAAAAAAATAGGAACTTAGAAGTTTTCAACAAAAAAAAAATCGGAACTTAGAATGAGAATGAAAAATACAAATACCTTATATCGCCGTGAGTAGAATATGAGTATATGACAGTCTACAAAAAAAACAGAAATTAATCAATTCGGAATAAATGAACAAAAGAATTAGACCTTCCAAAAAAAATCTGAAATTTTAAGACTAATTGAAAATATTAGATGAGGAAATGAGAATTTCAGAGGCCTGAGAACTGAGAATTTGAGAAAGCTTGAGAGATTCAGATGAAGAGGGAGATAGCTAGGGTTAGGAGGTTAGGAGAAAAAGAGAGATGTTTGAGAATATCAGATGAGGGAATGAGGCATGTAGTTGTGTGCTGGTGAGTTTTCTCTAGGTTTAGCTTTAGGTTTTACTTTTTCCCCTAATCTAACCGTCCATTTTCAATCTCAGCATCTCGTCGTTCATTTTTTTTTTTGGTAGTAATAAACTAATAAAGGATCCAGAATGTTCATGCCAGCTTTATCCAACGGTCTTGTTTTTTTTTCGAGACTTTTTTACTGTTCCTTTTTTTAAAAAATATATTATTATTAATTATTTTATTATTTTGAGGTTATTATTATTATTATTTTGAGGTTATTATTATTATTATTATTAGTATTATATTGTTATTATTATTATTGTTAGAATGTTAGTATAATTTTATGTTAATATTCTTATTATAAGTATTATTATTATTACTGTTATTATTATTATTATTATTATTATTATTATTATTACAGTATTACTTATAAATTGTAAGAAACACAAATGAAACAAAATTGAAATTAATTCAATATGACATAGTTAATGACTTAATGTACATCAATATCTAACATCTCTATGTATAACTATATATATGAATATATCTGTGAGTCTGTGACTTTAAATATAATAAACTAATAACTTAATAAGTAATAAGAGTATAAGAATAAGACTAATAAAGTAATAAGTAATAACTAATAAAGTAATAAGTAATAAGTAGTAACTAATAAAGTAATGAAATCTAACTGTTGTTTTTCATGGGCATTCAATCTAACCGTTGTATATTTGACCATTTGACTATTTGTACATTAGTATTGCATAATGATTTCATCACCACTTTAGTGATTTCGTCATTTCGTCCATTTAACTTATCAAGTTGTTTGAGTTAGTAATCTAAATAAAGTACCAAACTAAATACATAATCCATTTAATCTCGTGTAACTTATAATTATAAGAAATGCAAATGTTTGGAAATTGAAATTGATTCAATACGATATTGTTAATGTATATGTATTATGTATATACTTATAAATTGTAAGAAACACAAATGAAACAAAATTGAAATTAATTCAATATGACATAGTTAATGACTTAATGTACATCAATATCTAGCATCTCTATGTATAACTATATATATGAATATATCTGTGAGTCTGTGACTTCAAATGTAATAAACTAATAACTTAATAAGTAATAAGAGTATAAGAATAAGACTAATAAAGTAATAAGTAATAACTAATAAAGTAATAAGTAATAAGTAGTAACTAATAAAGTAATGAAATCTAACTGTTGTTTTTCATGGGCATTCAATCTAACCGTTGTATATTTGACCATTTGACTATTTGTACATTAGTATTGCATAATGATTTCATCACCACTTTAGTGATTTCGTCATTTCGTCCATTTAACTTATCAAGTTGTTTGAGTTAGTAATCTAAATAAAGTACCAAACTAAATACATAATCCATTTAATCTCGTGTAACTTATAATTATAAGAAATGCAAATGTTTGGAAATTGAAATTGATTCAATACTATATTGTTAATGTATATGTATTATGTATATCATATGGTAGTATGGTACGAATGTACAATTGGTATCATACTATCATTGGCTCATTGCCTCATTGAATCATTGGTTTGTAAGTAATTAAGTATGTAACTATGTAACTATGTACGTATAATCGATAAACATATATGTTAAAACTTAAAAGTTTAAAACATTTGTTGATCGATCTAATTGAGTACTTGTACTTCCTTAATTATCGATTTATTGTATTCTAAGTATCAACTCATTAAATCATGGTTATGACGCAATCTTTACAACAATCATGATTCATGAATTCATGACCCAAACCGCTTATAAACCGAACCGGCATGATCCGAACCGTTTATAAACCGAACCGACATTGGACTGGGTAAACCCGCCCCTAAACCGGCCCATTTCAAACCGAACCGACATGATCCGTACCGTTTATAAACCGAACCAACAGTGACCCGGGTAAACCCGCCCCTAAACCGATCCGTTTCAAACCAAACCGGCATGATCCAAACTTTTTGTAAACCGAACCGACATCAACCTGGGTAAACCTGCCCCCTAAACCGACCCGTTTCAAACTGAACCGGCATGATCCGAATTGTTTATAAACCGACCCGCTTATGACCCAAACCGAATTTAAACCGTAAAGAAATAAACCGAAATCGAACTAACCCGTGACTAACCGAAACCGAACTGAACCAACCCGTCAGCTAAATCAAACCGTTTCAACCCGAACTGCTCCAAACCGAAACCGACTCACACCGAGGTCAAACCGAACCGCCAAACCGAAGTCCCACCCCTAGTCTTCGCCCATTTGAAAAACATCAGCCACGACCCGGAATCCGCAGTTACCATCTCCGACTACATCATTCCACCCTTCCAAGTACGGCATGATGATGTTAGGTATCCTTTCCTTGTACGGAAACTGATCAATATCGTTTCTTCCTATTCACCATATAATTAAACACAGTTAACAAGGCAGAAGTAACCTAAAAACAATGTACAATGTAAATTAAAGTAAGCAACCGTACCAGTTCTCAGGGGCATATTCACAGACGAAGAAGAATGACTACGACTAGATGACGATGTCCGACCACGACCAAGACCACGAATGTACTCAAACACACTCCTGTTCCGCCGTTGGCGACCTCGAGGACGCTCAACCCCTTCGGGTTCCTCATAATCCTAAGCAAGACGTGTTGAACATGTCATGAAGTACATGAGTAGCGTCATGAATAATCGAAGGATGACTGGAGGACACTCGGTCATACATCGAACGAAACTGCTCCAACTCCTCCAGTTCATGGTCGACCGTTTGAGTATCTGCATGCTCACCAATAACGAGCGTCCGCCAGAATGAATGAACCTAATCAACATGTAACGACGCCCTTTCTTCTGTAATAACGCGGTGAATGGTGCATGCGCAAGGTAATCCATGAGTTACTGAAATAGCACACCCACACCAAACATACACTTCATCAGCCAAGTCCCTCATCCTGTTGAACTCAGTCAGAATCAACCCCAAGCAGTAGTGTGACACACGACCATGGGAGAATCTTAAATATGAAATGGCTATACATCGTACCATGTCGTCGTCTAGAGTCCTCTAGAGAGTTCATGATGCCGTTCTTCTGAGTTTCAATTAACTTGTTTAGTCTATCGAACAGTGTATCCAAAGCAGCGGTGGAAGAATCAATCCAGTCCTTGGTAGCTCTATGAGCGCTCTCAACTCTACATGTTGTAGTGTTCCCGAAATGAAGTACTTGGTTTTTCCAATATTTGACAAACTTTTCCCTGTGAGGGACCCATTGCTGCATCACATAGTCCACCAGTACCGGACACCACTGGTACGAATCCCTGAAGTTAGCCAATTCTCGCTCGTACACTGCCTCTGTGGTAGCTTGTAGGATCTTCCGCCACTTACCATTCACCAATCTCTCTGCCATTTCCAAATTCTTGTTAAAAAGGTTGTAGGCTTTCACTTTCACGCAGTTGTTGATGTGCCATGTGCACAACAAGTGCTTCGACTCTGGAAACAACTCCCAAATGGGGGCAAAGAGACCTCCCCCACAATCACTGACGATGGCTGCTGGATGAACATTAGGCCCGATGTAGTTTCTCAGCTTCTCCAAGACCCAATAATAACTTAGAGCCGTCTCATCCTTGATGATTGCATGACCAATCAAAAAGTTCTGGTTCGTTGGAGTCATCCCCATGATCTCAACCAGTGGGAACTTGTACTTGTTTGTCTTGTACGTTGAGTCGATCAAAATCACAAATGGCCAAGACTTGATCATATCAGCACAATCAGGATGCACAAGGAAAAGATGAGTCACCTCCGCCGTATCTTCATCAGAATCAAACCAGAACAGGTAACCACGTGATTGTGCCTGGTGTAGCAGCTGCTGTATAGGGTTCCTTCCCTCTGACCGTTCAAACCTGAGTTGCTGTCTAACGTTGTAGATGTGTCTTCGGTTTGGATGGTCTTCTGGAAATTTCTCTAACACGGATGCTAATATTTTAGCAGGCTTGACTTGAGCATCACTCATTTCTTTCACAACTAGTTTCGCAGCAGGACTTAAGCCGCTCAACTGTCGATGACCCTCTTCATATACTATCATCTCATGGTTGTGATACCCCCATTTAGAGTAACCAATCACTTCCCAACCGTCACGACTCCGTAGTTGTCAAACCTTTACTCTGAACTCAAACCCACAACCTTTCCGCTTTGTATCAAACCGAGTGGCTGTACGGAAATCTCTTTCTTCTCTTTTGCAATAACGGTCGCATCTCAAAATGCGATCCATTCTACCATCCTGTTGAGATTTATGAGTTACTACTACCAAGCAAAATCCAGCTGTAATTGCAACCTGTTTTGCCCAATCAATCGCTTGTTGAGCATCTTCGAATGGACCATCATGTCCAAATATCCCATTGTAATCATTTCCGTCTCCACCATAATCCTACATCAATTATATATTATAATAAATATTAATTCAAGCTTAAATTAATACATTTAACACAACATTAACACATAATTAATATCTATATTTTTAATTTGTAAATTTCATTTTTACATTTAACGGATAATACATTTAATTTCTATATTTACACAGAATTAACACAAAATTAAAAACATAATTATGTATAATATTATTCATACACATACAAATTTAAAACACAATCATTTATTAAAGTATTCATACACATAAACCATTAAAACATAATAATATACACAAATCTAATCACATCATAAATAAAAACATTAAATTATTAAACTTAATTTAAAAAAAACCGTTTTGAATTTTCAATTTTAAAAAAAAAAAAAAAAAAAAAAAAAAAAAAAAAAAAAACCATTTCCAATTTTTTTTTAATACAATTTCGAATTTTCAAACTTAATTTAAAAAAAACCATTTCGAATATTCAAACTTAATTTTCAAACTTAATTTAAAAAGAAAACCATTTCGAATTTTCAAACTTAATTTTTAAAAAAACCATTTCGAATTTTCAAACTTAATTTTAAAAAAAACCATTTCGAATTTTCAAACTTAATTTTACAAAAAACCATTTCAAATTTTCAAATTTAAAACAATTTCGAATTTTTTTTAATACAATTTCGATTTTTCAAATTTAAAAAAAAAATAAAATAAAAAAATAAAAAAAAAACAACAAAATAAAAAAAAAATTAACAGCAGGGGCGGCGTCTGGCAGAAACGCCAGAGCCACGGACCTAGCGCCTGGCAAGGTCGCCACATCGATTGGACTGGCGCCTGGCCAAGACACCTGTCTGGTGGTTTTGGCGTCTGGGCAGGACGCCGGTGCGGTGGTTGTGGCGTCTGGCTTGGACGTCCATGCTACGATAGTGGCGTCCAACTTAGGCGCCGGCTCCACTGCACAGCCACCTCTTTCAGACGTCGTTACGTACAACGTGAATTTTAATGGTGCTTTACCTCGTTTTCCGTCGACGATGACGTACCTCCGGCGTCCCCCGCATCTCCGGCCTGCCCTCCGGTCTCCCCCGGCGAGCCAGTACGGCTCCACATTTTTTAGATCGAGATTTGTTCAATTTTAGAAAATGGGCAAAATTGTCATACCCTGTCTAATTTGTGGGCTTTATATGAAAATTTGCGGGCGATGTTTAACAAATCCCTAGACATTAAACTACTCATACTTTATCTCAAATCATTACAAATAATTTGAAACAGGGTAGTACTTTCTTTTCTAACCAACACTAGTTATTGGATGCCTAGATGGAAGGTTAATGGCTAAACGCCTAAACCTGATATATCAAAGGTCCTGTTCACTTCACCGTAAAAAAAAATAAAAAATAAAATAAATAAAAAAAAACAATACTAATATTCAGTATAAACCATATAAGGCCCTATTCACTTCACTTTAAAAAATTAATATTTAGTAAAAATAATTCCAGCTCAACAAAAATAATTTCTGTTTAGTTAAAAATCCATAACTTTAAAGAAGAAATATAACAGAGAATCAGCAAAAGTAATTTCAATTCAACAAAAATAATTTAAGTTCAGTAAAAATAATTTCAGTTCAGCAAAAATAAGGTCTGAACAGAGCCTAAGTAGAAATATACACTCAAATACTCGATACAAACATACAATAATTGAATTAATCACATGTACGTAGTCGCAAGAAAGGAATATTTTATACTGTATAAAGTTGGCTTATTGTTAGGTTTTTTTTTTATTAACTAAATAAGGGTGTTTCGGAAATAATAAGCGTGCATGTAGACTGTTTTGGTTTATGTGAAGGGTTGTTACTCTATAGTTCGTAGAATTGTTTGTGATTTCATGAGTTTCTCACATTCCAAAACTAGGAAAATTTCCCAAAGTCTCCAAGGGAAACAATTTCCTAAAGTAGACGCGTGGCAAAACTATTTACCAAACTAAGCTTCCAGGATAAAACGCCAACCAGGCTGGCGTTTTTATCTTGGGCATTTATTTATTTTAATTTTCAGTCAAGGCAAAAACGCCATCCAGGATGGCGTTTTTACCTTAACTGAAATTTCTAACAAAATTAACCAAGGTAAAAACACCACCATGGTTGGCGTTTTACTCTCAGCCATAAAGCGCCAGCCTGGTTAGCGTTTTTATCTGCAATACTCAGCCTGGCCTGCACACAAACGCAGCAACAGCAGCAGCAACAACAACAACAACAACAACCACAACAACAACAACAACAACAACAACCACAACAACAACAACAATAGCAATAGCAACAACAGCAATAACCACAACAACAACTACAACCACAACAATAACAACATCAACCACCACAACAATAATAGCAACAACTACAACAACAACCACAACAATAACAACATCAGCAGCAACAACAACAACAACAACAACAACCAGTACAATTTATTAATATTCATAAATACATACACAATGAGGGATGCCACGTGGCATTGAACCCCCAATGAGGGAGCAGATTCTCATCTGCTATAAATAGAGGAGTCATCCTCATTTATTAATATTCATAGATACATACATAAAACCCGAGCAATATTAATTGCGGAATCTCTCTGAATCAGTGAGAAATACCTATTTACTTTCCGCACGTTTACCCATCCGTAATCATACTAACTTGATTGTCGGAGGCGGAACTCCACCAAACCGGAGTTTCGTGGTTTTGCAGGTACATAAGTCAGACGCGCATACTCCGTATTGTAACTCTCTCGAGGGACCAAAAACACCCGAAACAAGTGTAGTTAGGGTTGATGAAGCGTCGGGTAATGTGTAATACCCCGTATTTTTATACGTATTTTAATTTAAATAAGTATTTTCTTAAAAGTATTTAAATAATTCGAAATGAATTATTTAGGGTTTTTCATTAATTTAAAAAGAATGATTTTTATTAAAAGTGTATTTTTAATTATTTAATAATCTTGAAAATATTTTAATTTATGATTGGGAAATATTGGGGCATATTATTTTATAAAAAGATAATTTTTAAAAGTCAAAGTTTTAAAGAAATTCAAAATCCTAGTTTGATTAGAAATCCTAGTTTGAGTAGGAAAGGGATTATTAAGGATAATAAGTAGGAAGTTATGAGAGAGGTTATAAATACGCATCATATGCCTAGGGTGGAGTGTACCCAAAGGTAAATTCTCTCTCTCCTCTTATTTTATTTTTCTCTTAATTTTTCCCCTTCCCCTTTAATTTAATTAATTTAATTATTTATTGTTTAGCCACCACCACACACGCCACACACCACCACCACACACGCCCGACCACCACCACCTACCTTTGCCGGCGGCAGCAGCCACCAGGCGGCGCGGCAGCGGCGGCCTAGGTGGTTGCGTATTGTCTATTCTCCGTTCTTAATTTTTAATCACGTTTAGATGCTAACTTGTCCGATTTTTACAAAAAAAAAATAGTGTTTTTCGTGTGTAAACGACGTTTTAAACAAAACTCACTACCTATGGTGATGAACACCACCCTCTCGTGGCCAAATTCAGCCTATAAATATGGTTTTCGGGCAGTTTTTGATTTTTAACGAAGGATTAATGTTTTAATATAATTTTCAGATTTAGTTTTTAATCAAAAAGCCCCAAATTAAAAACCCTAGGTTCCTAAATTAATGTTTATTGATGGAATTTGATTGTGGTTAAACTATTAGAATTAATGTTTTTAAACTAAATTACAGCAATTTTATAAGTTTTAATAATGCTGGAATTTTTATACATAAGCTATAATTAAGTTTCTTGAAAGGATTTTTAATTACCCATTAATTGGGAATAAAAGTAAGGGTTCTAAATAAAATTTCAGATTATTTTAGAGGGTTTATGAGTGATTTAAAGAGTGTATATATTGCTGGAAATTTGTGTAATCAAGGGAGTAATTGAGTTAATGTATTTGGTATTGTTGGAGACTTTAAGTTGAGTAATTTCTAGCATTGTGGCTAGTTGGAAAGATGATTTAAGGTACGTTCGCGTACTTGGTAATGCTTAAGTGTATAGAAGCATGCTAGGCTTTGTTTAATTAATTTCAAGTAGTATCAAGATAAGTGTTGGTTGGAATTTGTTGATTGGATTGATGTTGGTGAATGATTTGTGATGTATGAATTATTCATGGTGAATTGGTGATTGGAATTAATTATATTGGCATGTTGGTTATGAACCACACTTTTATTATTGGCATGATAGAGAGCATGTTTAATTAAACTAAATGTTTAATTTGGTTGAGAATATGAAAAGGGAATTTTATTATGGTTCATATAATTTTTATTGATGCTATAAGCATGAGAAAGGAGCTATTTAAGTGTCTATGTACACGAGGATTAAATTATATTTTGGTACCCAAGTGCACTTAAGGTGTTTTAAACACCGAGGGATAGGATTTGTGGCGCATTATGCGTTTAAGTTGTCTTTGACACCGAGATAGATTAAAAAGGGTTCAACTATTAAATTTAGGTGGTCACTATTATTATTCAAGAATTAAATTGACATGTTTGATTTCTTGAATGAATTATAGTGTTTGATTTGTGTTGTGTTTGAGAGTCATTACCAAGTCTAATAAAATGTAAATAATGTAAAGTGAAAGAGATTACACACCAAAACTCTTGGAATGTATATACCTGGAGTATGAACATATGGGGGGAGTTATGCAACTTTATATTTGACCATAACTTCTACTGGGAGTACAGGACGCTGTGTATTCCTTTTATTATGCGCAGGAATTCCGCCACTTACAAGTTGTTTATTTTATACTTTCACGGTTAGCTCCCGTGTTAGTACCCCTTTATTGGGGCAGGTTAGGGGGAAACCCGTTCGATGCGTAATCAAGCTAAATAATTGGAGTAGTTATTGTCTAGTTAAGTGTTGAGTGAATTGTATGCATGTGAACAGGTGCAACAAGGTAAGTTGTGTGTTGATAGGATGAAAGCATGTTAGTGTGTGTTATTACGCTTATGTACTCAGCATTGCTGATTGTGTGTTTGCATATTTATTTGGCCTTGTCTTTACCTTGGCCCTACGACGACCCATTTCTAATGGCGAGTAGTGGGGACAAGTAGAGAGAAGCTTTCAAGTGATGAAGCATATCAAGCATGATAGGTCTGAGCGAAGAGGGTTACATGTTTCATTATTTATTATTTAATGTATTGAATTATTTATGTAATTGTTGACACTAACATTAGTTAATGTTTATATTTACTTTGGTTTTAAAAGGGCCTTTAATGGTTCCAAGTTATTGTTTTAGTGTAAGTTGGTTTTAAAATTTGAGTTGATTTTATTAAACTTTATTTTATTTGAGTTTTTAAAAGATAGTCTTCCGCTGTGTGTCTTTGATATTTGCCTTAGCCGCTTTCACAGTGGCGGTAATGTCTTAGATTTTCCTTTTTCGTATTTTAAAAAGGGCAAAAAATGTATTTTAAAGAAAAGGAATTTCTAGGGTGTTACATAATGTTCATGTACCATACCATGTATGGATCGTGATACTCCATCAGGCCTTGGAAAGGCACACCATCCGCGACGTGCTGCAACCGCTGGTCCCACATGTCAATGAAAGGGGCATGCTGAACTGCCCAGTTCACGTCCCTCTTTCCTCGTCGGTCTGTCCTATGCAACTGGACACTCGTGTCACACGTGGCGGGGACGACCTGACAAAGGCCGAACTGTCACATAACTCTATCGGGGAGGTGAGCCTCCGCTACCTCAAAACAGATGAGGACTGTCATTGCACGCCACTCCATTTGATGATCATGAAGATATGGGGGCGGCATCGACTAGGTCAGGGACGTACGGATCCCATGTCATCTGCATTAACACGCCGTCATTAACATCATAATTAACTTATTGAAACAATGAACGGGGTGTTAAATTAGTTTTTAAAGTGAATTATCACCTGAGACTCGCTTAGTCTGCCGAATGCGTCTCTGTAATACGGCAGACCCCTGGCTGCATGCACACGAGTAAGTCTCCGCACCAGCCAGCTAATTATATATATAATAACGGTGTTCATGAGAAATTAATAGCAAATTAAAACCATATGTGGAAAACTTAACAATAAGTTATGCATACCGGCAACCGTATGCCAAGTCTGGTGGAGGGAGTGGCGGCGTCTCATATGCATGCTCCTGATCGTCTTCCTCCTCCTGGCGTCGACGGCTAGCAGGCCTAGCTGGCATACCAACGTGGATGTGCTCTCAAGCCCATAACTGTAATAAAAAAAAAAACACACAGGTTAAGTCTAGCCACCGTTACGTACGTAATAGGTAGAAAATGGTATGAAAGTAAAGGGCTACCTGAAGCACAATCAAAGGACCGCCGATCTCCCATCTATCTCGCTGGGATGCTCTACAAAGATGTCGATACAAGGTTGCCAGACACGCACTACCCCAGTTGTAGTCACGTATACCCTCCCAGTTGTTCTCTAACAGCTGTAGGTAGATCAACTGTATGTGACTACCACTCTTGTTACTAAATAACGATCCTATCAACATGAACAGGTACGCTCGAGCGTATCTCTGGACGACCCCATCATCAGCATCAGGAGGCAACTCCCCAAATGTCTCTCTTAACCATATGTGTCTAATATCGGTGACCTCAGGCCTCACCCCTAACACCCTCTCAACAAGGCCACGAGGGTCCCGTATAATGGGCCCTGTAACTGCCTACCATGTACTAAGAGCCGTGTAAGTATCGCCACATCTCCGAGCGTGACAGTGGCCTCTCTAACTGGTAGATGGAAGGAGTGAGTCTCCTGTCTCCATCTCTTAACGAGCGCAGTAATTAGCGCTCGGTCTATAGGTGTGAAGGCCATCCTATGAAATCCGCCAAAACCCACAAAAACGATGTAATATAGCACACGCGGGTCGACGACCCAATCTTCCACCACCCTTATAGATCTATAGGTCTACTTTGGGAAATTGTTTCCCTTATAGACTCACTTTGGGAAATTTTTCCCAAAACTACATAGCGTATAACTTTCAGGCACTATAGCATTGGGGTATACCCAAGTTCTAAGATCAAATTACTCGTACTACATTCAAAGGTATGTCGAGCAAGCACATAGGGGCAGCCTTAAATTTGATTATTTCAAGGGCCACCTCTTTCTCTCCAACATAGTGGTTGGCGAATGTCAAGGTTGGTTTCATATATGGCTATCACAAATATTTACTTTGGGACCTGAATAAAACTGTTAGGATTTCAGAAAAATTACTGTCAATTCCGAATTTCCAATGGCACCAAACCTAGTACAATGGGAGTACATGTTGGTAAGCATAAACATCAACCAGTGGTAATTTAAGAAAGCAGAGGGCATATCCAAATTGCAGCGTCACTGCCCCTTACTAGTCCGATAAAATCACAAAGGGTAAAATTAGCAAAGAATAGCATCAACCAATTGAATCAAATGCTAGACTATAAATGAAAAACATCTTATATCAAAATGAAGCAGGATGCAGTGTTGTATCAGAAGAATTAATTAATTAAACATAGGGATAGTAGAAATCTGATACAAGGCCATCAAGAAGAGTCGACCATAAGCCTATTTCAACAACGATATCATACAAAAAAGGTACAAAACGATCATCAGTATGTATACTGCCGCATGATATAGTGACTTCCTAGTTATTTTAGAGACCAGATTACTCTACAATCAATGCTGGCCCCTCCAAGCCACAATGCAGGCTCAAAAGTCCCTATAAAGGGTCGGCCATTCTCCCCCAAATTCCACCAAACTATGAACAATTTGTATACGGAATTAGTACAAACTCCCATCCATATTTGAATCTCAACCACCTCGGTAAGCTGACTAATGTGCACCTGTGATCTCTCATGCTTTGATATAAGTAAAAATACAGAGCCTTCATGTCCCAAAAGAAAATTATCAGTTGCTTTCATTTGCATTGTGTAGACTGTGAGTTAAGGTCATCTATGTAGTTTGTCATAGAATCTGCAAACCTTTTTGCTTGGAGGCCAGGCTTCAAAGAGTTGATATCACCCCACTGCGCACAAGCATCAGTAAACCAACTATCTCGGCCAGAACACCATGACCCTGGAGCAACTCTGTTATGTCTCCGATGAAGTATATTCTCGTCAATCATCGTCAACACTGGATCATCCTTTTGGAATCGGCGTGCAAAAGCAGCTCCACTTTGAATCATCTGATCAAAATCAGATACATTCAGAAAGTGGGGCGCCATTTTCGGAGGACTATCCCATATCATGTATCTCAAATCATTGTTAACAGTTGTGTTTCTGAACTCCGGCGAATTGCATATGACCGAATGAAAATAGCCTTCTTCAGGTAACACCGCATTGTTAAAATACATTAAGATGGTGCGAGGAAGATTATCCCAACCAAAGAGACAAAACTCCAAAAAGGATCGACTCAACATAACCCAGGGAGAGCCTGCAAAAAAGCATATGAATATCAACATAAAAAGTGGGCTTATAAATTTAATAGTGATGGAGGATAGTAAAGAAGAGTTGCCTGTGAAAACTTTGAAAGCAGCAGGTGTAGGCCGCTTTTGTGTTGCAGTAAATATCTGACTTCTTCTAGCTAAATATATTGAAGGGTCCACGATGATAGGCTGAATTCTTTGCTGTCTGCAAAGGAGTGTTTGAAAAAGGTTGCATGAATACAATCAGATCTATTACCACAAATGATGACTTAAGTTTATGAAAAGGGTTTGCCTACTCTTTCCAGCCGAGCTCACTGGTGTGGTCAATGAAATTGAGGTCTCTCCTAGTTGATGAGAATACATGAGCCAAGTCTGTAACAAATAAGTAAGCAGAGACTTTTATCAGCATAATCAATGAGAATGAATGATAGCTACACCATCATAAACAAAACCAGCTTTTTTTTCAGCATAGATAAGCAGTAGCTTAGTTCAAAGTACTCGTCATCCGCACATAATCAGAAGGAAATCAGCAGTTTCTTAGTTCAAAGTACTCGTTATCCGCACATAATCAGAAGGAAATCAGCAGAAAGCATAGCTGGCATATCTACAGAACATGAACACCAACACATACTGATAGTAAAAGGATCACGTGTAATCTATGGCATATAATTTTCTTCACTTCAGATTTAGATGCTTATGCCATAGGCAGATCAACTTTGCTGAGACAGTGACTAAATCATGACATACCATCAAAAAGATCCACAGCACAATGCTCCAACAGAAGTTGGGAGTTGAACACAATTATTTTGCAGCCTCAAGGCTGACCCTGAGCATATTTAAGTTTTTTACTGTGCATAATATTCTAAACTTTATTAATTGTTCACTTAATGTGACATTAAAGGGGGAAGACAAGTTATGAAACACGCTTCAGAGAATAAACATATTCATCCAAGTTTTCCCTTGATCGCTTTAAGGTTCTTTTGCTCATTATCCACTCTATCCACTCCATTCCCCCATCAAATTTCAAAGAAAAATCTAATTGCAGTCCGAAACAATAAACCAGTATAAACATAAAAGACATTATATGACCACTAAGTCTGCAAGCATATTTCCTCAAAAAAAAAAAAAAAAAAAAAAAAAAAAGTCTGCAAGCATTAGATTAAGCCCTTTTAAAAATTATTGATTAAACAAATCAAACACTGCGACATTTTGCCAATTAACAGTTGTATTATTGTAACTATAATATGCTGATTCATTATGCCATGGGAAATAAGCAAGTTTGCTTCTGACTTCTAATTCAAAATATTGCTTCAAATCCCAAGACAAAATTAGAATAATTGAGCAATAATTCTTCATTTTGTGCTATTACCTATTAGAATAGGCAAGGGAAAAAAAAAAGAGAGAGAGAGAGAGAGAATACTGTTAATATGTCCTGCAATTCTACGACGACTATATTTTTCTTCTCTATAGGGGTATCCTATTAAATTGTGATGTTTGATAAAATAAGGTACTACCTCAATCAATTATCATTATCTTCACAACAAGACAAGTGTATAAACTTACCCTTGAAACGATGGGAATGTCTTCACAAGTTACAACAGTTTAAAAAACAATTCATTAGCTACAAAAACCTGCTTGCAAAGATCTATTAACACAGTACTTCAGGATGAAAGCACAAAGATCGGCATGCTGCTGCACAGCAGCTTGTTTTCCTATTACTTGCCCATGACCATTAAATTTGGTTTATTCCAAATTCAGGCAAAGTGATAACCATTGAAATCAATCCACAAATTACTTACAGTACAATTTGGTTGAAACATTATCGAGAAGCTTACCATTCCGAACATAAGCTTATAATGCCACTGAACCCACTAATTCGTCACAGTTCAATGCCAACTCAACATAACTAGGTTATGAGTTCATACTTGTTGCAATAAAACAATTAGGGACTCACACAAACTAAGTTTCTACTAGCAATACTTCATGGATATTGAAAATTATAATATCCTTTATACTCCATGGCCTTTTTGGCTCAAGAAGCCCTAAAGGGAAAAAGGAAATACTATACAAACCCCAAAAGGAATTAAAAACCTCTTCATTCCCTCAATTAAAAAAGTATTACCCTCTCCCAAATAACAATAAGTGCCACAACAATTTATCTCACCAACAAACCCCAAGGCCCCACCACCACAATCTACAAAGCACCTGCTTCTCTGAGCTAAGAAACACAGGACCGCTTTCCCTGAGATATGAAGGACAATGGAAAGAAGCAATCTAGGTGAAATTTTTTTAGTTTAATTCTCCCTCAACAATTACACAAAAATGGACCAGTAGGGAGCAGCATTGATGTTGGTCTCCAAAGCACAAACAACAATTCTCAATCCACTAATTATGGGAAGAAATTCAAATCCTGAATATCTACATGTCTTTGCATACCACAGAATTGTCTTTAAGTTAAAAGGGAAGAGGAGTTTCTATTTGTCACAACTCAAAAGTATATTTTTCCATTGCTGAAACATTCTTCAATCCAAATAAGACCTCAAATTTTTTTTATCACCCAAAGCAAAGAGCTGCAAATCCGGCAATAAACCCAAGTATCTTAAAACAAACATCAAGAGGAATATGTTTCCTTTCCTACAAACCCTCTTGGTTGAACCAGAATATAACTACATTTCGGAAATAACTGAGAAAATAATGCGGGAAGAAACCACATTCATCAGAAAATCACTACTCACAATTTTACTAAGACCATGGAGCATTGTTTCATAAACAAACCTTTTTTCAGAAGAATTCTTTGTTGTGCTGCCACCATCATCTGAACTCACTTTTTCAAATTGAAAACAAATAATCAGCCGGGATAGGGGAGAATCCAATACCCAGCTACCACCGACAAGGAAGTCTAAGGGCGGTGTCCTAGCAGAAGTTTTTCAATGGTACTCTAAACCAAACTTAAACCTCCTAAAATTCGAAAATAATAATTCTTCTAAATGTCAATAAAAGTTCACAAGGTTCATGCTCACATTCAAGTGCAAATAAGAAGAATTCACTTTGGAATAATCAACTAGAAGGCCAAAAGCAATAACAAGTGACCACATATTCTTTACACTCCCTGTAAAACTAGTTCTCTATAATCATATCAGTTTGTCATGAGTAGTTCTATATTTACAACCATGTAAAACACAGCATTGAGAGAGCATGCACAGCATTGAGAGAGCATATACAGCTGACTTTATTAGCCATGACCCACAATTATTGAAAAACATTACAGTTAAAAATTCAATCTTGATCATCCCTGCATATGATTCATAACCAACAAGGATCAACACACAAATTTACCAAACGATAAAATTGTTTCTATGGAAAAATTTGTGACTGAAACAGCTGTTTAATAAAAATCTCATCAGGCAAAAATAAAATGGAAACGACGTGAGTCTCCGCTTTTAAAATATGGAACATGATAACAACACTAGTGGTAACAATGTTTTAAATTTCTTAATCTTATTTAGAAAGTCATTCGCTAAAACCTCCCGGAACCACCACATCTTCCTACATAAGCAAGTGTAGTAACCTTAAAGCAAATCAGGAAACGTAATGTTCACAAACTGACATCCAGGTGACTCGAGTTCTTGCTCTCACCAATATGTAACTAATCTAACAATAATTATCAGCCAACCCACATTGAGATCAAATCACCAAAAGTCGCCAAAAAAGACTAATTCAACTATTCAAGAGTACACCAATTTACAATTAGTTACAATCTATTCTTTTTTTCCACATAAACATACAACTAATTGTACACAAACAAGCCAACAAAGAACAAAAATTGGGCAACATCACCAAGACAGCAATAGTCAATATCCTGCAAGACACCTTCCTCAGATAAACCCACAAAAGAAAATAACAACAATATTGATCAAGTGGGCAAATATTCCTATAAATAGATAATTACCAATAAACCACATACCATCCTGAGTAAGCAACGGATAATCAGAAGCACTCAAAGTGATGAACCAATCCCACCCATCATCCAGCTTCAACAACACAGCAGCAGCTCGAAGCGTAGCCGCTATATTAGTAGCTCCCATGTATGTCAACCATATAGGCTTCCCAATAACTTCCACATTCTCGAAAGCCTGAATCGCCGGCACCGACCTCACAGCAGCAACCAGCCATTCTCTCTCTTCCGCCGATGCCTCAGCAGATAGATGCAACAAATACCAATTCCGGGGGTGGTACACAGCAAGCAATAGTCGTAGAATCTGTCCCTTATCGCCGGCTCCGCCGTAGATATAGTAAGCGAAAGATGGCGGGAATTGCGGTCCTCGGTTGAGGATTGCGGTTGGCTTGTTACTCCAAGAAGTGAAGGCGTATGAAGCGTTGAGCCCAGAAATTGCAGTGAGAAAGAGAAGGAGAGAGACTAACAAAGCGGAGAATAGTGCGAATAACCACTTCTTCCTCTCTGCTGCTCCCATAACAATGGCGATTTTGCAGTTCGTAGTTTTATCATATGTTAGAAACTGATTGAAAACCTAGATGAAATTCCGTTGATTTTCTGTGAATTTGCGATGATTAAGCTTGAAATTGATGAGAATTTGCTGGATCTGCTTCGCATTTGCCGTCAATTTTGATGGAATTTTACGCCGATTGATGATTCAGGGAATTTGGAAACTGTGCTGAGAGTGAAATTTTGCGAACAATTGAATTGAACGAAAAAGGGGGAAGAAATCAAGAAATTGAATTGATTTAGAAAGATTTGAATTTGATCTGATGATGAAGGAGGAAAAATTGAAGTTAGGTTAGGGTTTGACGAGAAAATTGAGTTTGATTTGATTTAATTTGGAAATTCAAAGTCGTTTGGAATTTCGATATGTGTACTGGTTTCACGTTTTGAACAGCTGTTGGATTTTAATGGAGGAGAGTGCAGACCACGCATACTTGCTTCTTTTGCTTGATTTTTCACGTTTTCAAACCCTGTGTTTGAGTTAGGTCCTGTTCGACAAAATTAGCAATAAATTGATAATCGATTACTTTTAATATTTTTTAAGTACAGTATCTTATAGCATTTGGAACAATGGCTAAATGGCAACCATTTGGAGTGAATGTTGATTACATATTCTCAATTGTCATACTAGTAATATATTAGATTTCATGCTACTTCTCTTTATCGATGGCTTGTATACCAATCGTTAGTTTTTCCATAACTATTTAAGTGTATCACTAGCTTGTGCACAAAGTTTTATGCAAGTTAAATAGAGTGAATATTTTAATGTGTACACAGTCAAGGAGACGACTGTTGCGGGTTTGTGGTTGAAATTGGAGTCACTTTATATGACAAAGAGCATGACCAACCGTATACTACTCAAATCTAGACTCCAAATCTAGAAGGTAAACTGCTTAAGTCTTATTTAAATTAATTCTTCTCTATTATTATGGATTTGCAAATCATCGATGTTGAGATCGATAATGAGGATATTACTATTAGGTTGTTGTGTTCTTTACTGCCTTAATATAAGCACTTTCGAAATACTTTGTTATATGGTAGAGATGATTTGAGTTTGGAAGATCGATGTTAAGGATGCCTTAACACAGAGAAATTAATTGACAATAAATTGGTTAATAAATTTTATAATTCTACTCAAACTAATTTTAGGGTCATATCAAAGTCAAGTGTTGGAAATTGAAGAAGAAGAATGAGGAGTCCAATGAGGACAAATCCGCAAAAATTGCCAACTCCGACCTTGATGATGATTTTGCACTTTAGGGTTACGTGCTTCGGGGTAGTGGTTTCTACGATCTCTTCATGATAAGTGTCATTTTGAGATCTGTTAGTGAAACGAGAAACCGTGTGGATTTTGGTATGGTGTTTATGATAGATTGCTTTTGATTTTTTTTGTTAGTAATAAAGTAGCAATCTTGGTTATGCATTAGAATTTGTTCAAGTTATGCTATTTCTTATTTCAATTTTGATACTATTATGTTTTGTTAGTAATTGCAATTTAGAAATTCTTGATGTAATTTCTATTTTCAGGAATTGCTTAAGTTTTAGTTTGTTTTTTGAGATGAAGAAGTGTTCGAATAGATTTTGGTCAATTTTAATAAGCATGCTTTGGTGTTGGGACATTATACCCTCAATCTAGGCCATGTGATGGTTTTGTCACTTTTGTACAGAATTTTATTTATGTTCGGAGACGCACCGATTCACAAGTTATGGAAGATGTCCGTTTTGTTGATTGCTTAATGTGAGTAGGCTTATGGAGTTTTGTTTAAGGTGGAGGTTTTACATTGTCTTATGAGCATTACTTCTTGGTTTTTTGGTTCAAGGTGTAATTACCTTGTTTGGTCGATTTTCAAGTCAAGGTGGAAATTTGTGAAATTGTGACTCGAAATCTAGTAGAGCTGACTTTAAATGCAAAAATCTCTCAAACTATATGTGATTTTGAGGTGATTCAAGTTGGAGTTGATAGTTAGTTTCAAGAGATTTCCAAGGGTCATATGCCCAATTCTGTTAAGAAACGAAAAAGTTATAAGCGTTTTACAAAGACCGGACAAAGCTAGAATGTTGCTGACGAAGTGCTCGACTAGGCACGTCCATGCCAAAAGGGGACACGTCCGTGTCTGGATAAGTAGAGCGTTTTTTGGGGTCCGTTTTAAGCTTGTGTGTTTTATGGAAAATTTCCTAAAATTATATTTCTTCTATGAAGGCTATTTGAGTTTTACTTGGGGAATAGTTTAGGGTTTTATTAGGGTTTTCTTATGGTATAAAAGAACCCTTTAAATGATCAATCATATCACACCTGACCTTGACACCTTAGAGAGCCATTAAGATTTAAGACTCCTTGTATTATTGTTTTGTTCTTTCTCCATTATAGTGAAGAAGCTCTCGATTTTCCCCACCCGTAGATGTAGGTTTAATTTGAACTAATCACGTAAATCCTTGTATTATTTGTTTATTTTCTTTATTGCTTTTCTCGTTCTAAATTTTCATTGACTTGTTCCGCATTAATTAAACTCAATTACAACCTTATTCCTAACAACAACAATAATGGGAAAATTTTGCATCAAATTTTGATATATGCTATTATTAATATGATTTTTAAGAGTAGAGAAATAAGTATATACATATATGTATTTTACAAAATTTGTACAAAGAAAGCATGTATATGTTACCAGAATATTTGTTTTTTCAAAAATTGAATTTTTTTTTTTACCAAAACATGGATGGAACAAAAAAAATAGAATGATAATATCATAGTAATCTTGGATAATAATATTATTTTGATAAATCACCTTATCTATGTTCATTATTTAAGAAAATGCCTAAATAATGTATATAAGGTATGTAAAATATCCTAGTTCATTGTATATGGAAAAAAAAATGGATTATTATAATAATTTTCATTAAGATTTGACCCAAAAAAAATAGAAAAAAGGAAAAATTACTTTAAATAATACCACCTTTCACCCGTCCGCTAAAAACAAGTCGACCTTTTGATTATCTCTAAATAATACGACCTTTACCTAGTATCCGCTTTAAACAAGTTATTTTACCTACAGCCTGAATGACCGGTTAATAATTTTTTTTTTTTTTTTATAAATTATTTTAACAATTTAATTATCTCTTAATTAAAATTTTAATTATAATTAACAATTAAAATCAAATAAATACCCGACCACAAATTATATTTTTTCCACTTCCAAAACAAAAAATTTAATGCTTGATTAAATTATAAAATCAAATATATGCGATGATGCACAGCGCGAGTGCCAACCTAGACGATCTTAATTTTCCCAGAAATATCATCATCAGATCATGTCTGAAGATCAAGAACAACAAAATTCTATCATCATCAAATCTACCTGTCCAATTAGCTGGAAGCTTTACCAAAATCCCTTTTTTATTCCTACTAATCCCATTATTACTCATTTTGGTAGTAATAATAACAATGATATTAATAGTATTAATCCCCTGAAACTTAAACCCAAGCAACTTCAGCGGAAATACAGTGCTTCAGCCAAGTTTCTGCATCACTCAGATCTGAAGACGAGCAATACAAAAACCCAGATTGTTGAACTGCAGTCCGAATTGGAATTGGAGCGGACACGGAGAAGGGGAAGGGGAGAGCGGCGGTTTTTGAGGCAGGGGAAGGGAATCGGGGTCTGGGAAAGGGGTGGGTTTCGTGGTGGCTGACGGAATTATGGTCTTAAGGTGATGGTGGTTTAAGCGGCAGAGGAAGAGGAGGCGGCGGTTTTTGAGGCTAGGAAAAGGAAAAGGGAAAAGGGTGGGTTTCAGGGCGGCTGCCGGAATTAGGGTATCGGGGTGGTGGTGGTTTAAGGAGCAGGGAAGGGGAGGGGGCAATTATCGGGGGCTAGGGAAGGGAATCGGGGTCTAAGAAGGATAAGGGGTGGGTTTTGGGGTGCTTGGGTGGGTTATAGGGTGGTTGACGGAATTAGGGTCTTGGGGTAGTGGTGGTGGTTGCTGGTGGTGGGGTTGTGTGGTAGTTTCGGGTTGTGGGGGTTGGGTGAGGTGGGCAGTGGTGGTCGAAATGGAAGGGGCGGTTCTGGTGGTGGGGACGGGGTGAGGGTGCGCCGGAGTATTGTAATGGTGGTGGAGATGGGGTGGTTTAAGTGGGTGGACCATTAAAATGGGTAAGGAGGATGAAAGAAGGTGGGGGAATTTTTTTTTAAAAAGTAAAATAATAAAATAATAATCTTTTAAAAATTAAAAACATTAAATAAATTTTTTTAAAATATTATATTTTCAGACCAATAATATGATGACACGTGTCCATATAACTATTAATCAGGTTACCAACATGTTACAACTTGTTTAAAACGGATAATAGATAAAGGTGGTATTATTTAGAGATAATTAAAGATCGACTTGTTTTTAGCGGACGGGTGAAAGGTGATATTAGTTAAAGCAATTTTTCCTAGAAAAAATGAAGGAAATATTTTTGTCTAGGAGATGACATGTGTAAATCATAAATTTTCTTTTAGTATATAATAATAGTTAGTTAGAGTCATTGATTGCATACTTAATCTAGTAATAAAAGATTGAAAATGAATGCCCATGAGATTTTCTTAATTAATTGATTCTAAAATCAATTATAGCATCTAATAGAATCTTATTATTGTAGATACAATTAATGCAACACCCTCAAAATTCGAGTCTTTTAAAACAATAAGAGTAATTTTTTTACCTTTCAAAACCCAACCATCGAACCTTGGGAGTGTTACTACTACACTTATTTTCCATAGAAAACAAATGCAAATCAAAACAAAATACCATTTTATAAACTAAGTGATCTGAGTGGCGGCTAAATAAAATAGTCATTACATCCAAACTGTAAAACATTTTAAATAAAGTGAATAAAAGGAAAATTAATAAGTTTGGAAGTAAACTAAATTGTCTTAGTTACGTGATTATTCTAACGTCTCCTCACACGTAACCGAATACCCTCTTACCAACCTGCAAAATAAATCAGAAACAAGGAAAGAGAGAAAACTCCCAAAATCAGATAAACTGAGTAATTCCAACTCCATCCCGTAAAATAAATAATTTTAGTTTGAAAAACATTTTACACAACACTGTTCCATCGACATTATAATTCTAAGCCAAAATCAAATTGTCACATAACAATTTATTACTTTAGTTACTAAAAGGGAAAGAGAACGCCAATAAGCCAGGACTAGTCCCTGTCACCACCTATTTTACAAAGGGTCGCGCGTAACCCCAAATGGCCATAAATTAAAACAGAATGTCCCTAGTGTGCACACCCCTCACTAATACCCATTGATCAGGAGGAAGACTAAACAGCAAAATACGATAATTTAAACCAACTAGTAGCAGCCATAACTACTAGTGGGCAACCTGTTCTTCACCTTTTCGGGTTTCATTTCCCTTCTTAATTTTAATGTACATTTAATAGATTAAATTGTCCAATTACATTGCACACAAGTATTGCACAAACCAATTTAATCCCAAGTAACAATGTTTCAATTTCAGTATTATTAGAACATAGTCATTCTACATGACATATTAGTTACAACTCGTTTCCCAATAGGCCTTGGAGACCATCAATCACATACAATCACTCATCCAACTCCCAAGATTTTAATTATTAAAAAAAAAAAAAACTCATACGATACCAATTAATCAAATTCTCGAAAATACTATACTAGTACACAATTATAGAAAACTAGTATATAATATGATTCCATAATATCATACAGTAACACACTCAGATCATCACATATAATTACATAAGCACATATTTGGCATACAATAATTCAAAACGATTTCCTAACGAGATTCTAAAGATGATGGATATTGAAAATTACCTTGAATTGCGCGTAAATCTTAAGGTAAGTAACCTCCGAAACGTTCACTTAGTAGCCTCCGCCTACAAATAAACAGATAATAATACTAAATTAGTAATACTATACATTACGCCTCCAAACTTTGTTTACATATATATTATGAAAGAATTTTTTTTTTTTTTGAAGAAAATGAAACCAAAAGAAAATCAGTAACTAAGATTGGTAGTATTCCTCTCTCTCCTATTTTCATTGAAGTCAGCTTATCTTTTACAGTTATCTAACTCTTGTAATCACAAGGTATGGAATTCCACCACCATATATATGGAATTGCAACCAACAAATCATAAATGATAACTTGTTCCCTCCCTTCGCCCCTTTATTATTATTATTATTATTATTGTTATTATTATTATTGTTATTATTATTATTATTATTATTATTATTATTATTTTTAAGAAAATAGGATATATACTAAGAATAGTTTGATGAATTTGGCAAATTTCAGAAGAAGGGTATGCTAATACAGCAACGGTGTTGACGATAATTGACGGTAAGGGTTGAAGCTATGGTGGTCTAATATTGAGATATAACAATGGAGACAAGCAACAGATTCAATTTGAGTGCCAACAGGTCGGGTTCGTCAATGGAGTTACAGGTTGAACGACGGAAGGAGTTAAAAATTACTAGCTGTAAGATTATGTTGAAGCTTAATTGGCTAGTTAAAGTCATCAAAATAAAGAAGGGACTATGAGTTAATTGAGCTCTCATACCTATCAATTTGGCTTACAATTAATTTAATGGAGATGAAGGGTGGAAGAAGAAGCAGAGTATGTAGTTGTTTTTGTGCCCCCCTTTCTCACGGTCAGGCAATTTATAAGGTGGAATTGGGGTGAGATTAAGGTTTGAGATAGATAGATTGATGTAACTAACTATGATAAGATTAAAATTCAAATTTTTAGATAAAATTAGTTTTCAAAAGGAATGGGATTGAATCACACGCTAAAATCAGTTTCTGGAAATTATCCAAAATTAATTTTTTTTTTAATAACAAATTCCGAAAATAAAAATAAATAAATAATAATTATTAGAATTTTTACTATAACATATAATTTTGAAAATAATTATAAATTTAAAAGTTTGTACTAGAAAAATCGTTGATTAAATATACTCAAAAATTTGGGGTATTACATCTACTCCCCCTAAAACGAAAGTTCGTCCTCGAACTTTAAAGTTAGCTCTCAAAATAAGGCTCACACGATGACAAAGGCTATGTTAGTATTACATTCTACCCCCCTTTAAGAGTTTCGGCCTCGAAACTTAGCGTACCTGTTAAAAAAGTTCTGGGTAGCGCTTTTGCATATCATGCTCGGTTTCCCAAGTTGCTTCTTCAGAATTCTAATTAGACCATAGCACTTTAACTAACTTTACCGCGTTATTTCGGGTATTTCTCGTTTTGGTATCAAGAATTTTCACGGGGCGCTCTTCGAAAGTTAAGGTCTCATCTAGCTCACTAAGTCTTGGGTTGTATAACATGGGTAGAGTCATGAACATACTTTCGGAGTTGGGAAACATGAAAAACATTGTGAACATTGGCTAACTCCATGGGTAAGGCTAGTTGGTATGCCACCTCTCCAACTCTCTTTAATACCTCCTACGACCCAATGTATCTAAGACTTAGTTTCCCTTTCCTACCAAACCGCATGACTCTCTTGGTAGGTGAAACCTTAAGTAAAGCCTTTTCCCAGACTTCAAATTCCACTATCCTCCTATTCTGGTCTGCATAAAACCTTTGTTAATCCTAAGTTGCCTCCATGTTTGCCTGGATAAGCCTAACTTCCTTCGTTGTTTCTTCAATCATTTCTGGCCCAAAGTCAAAGACTCACTAATATTACTCCAACATAAGGGACTTCTACATTTCCTTCCATACAACGCTTCATAAGGTGCCATTCCTATGCTCGCATGATAACTATTATTATATGAGAATTCGATCATAGGTAGTCTTTCGTCCCACGATCCACCAAAGTCCATCACACAAGCTCTTAACATGTCCTCCATGGTCTGAATTGTTCTCTCTGTTTGTCCATCTATAGTAGGGTGAAACGTTGTGCTAAACTTCAGGATAATGCCAAATGCTTGCTGAAACATTTCCCAGAACTTTGATAAAAATCTGGGATTTCTATCTGAAATGATATCTTTAGAAACTCCATGTAGCCTCATAATTTCTTTCACATAGGCGTCTGCCAACTGATTCACATTCCAAGTGTCCTTTATTGCTATGAATCTTGCTGTCTTCGTTAAACGATCAGCTATGACCCAAATAGCATTCTTTGTTGCCCTTGTAAGCGGTAATCCCATCATAAAATCCATAGAGATAGGCTCCCACTTCCATCCTGGCACATCTAACGATTGCAGCTTCCCTCCATGTCTCATATGTTGTATCTTCACTTTCTGACATGTAAGACACTTTTCCACAAACTCGGCTACTTCACGCTTCATGTTTGCCCACCAGAAATGTTGCTTAAGATCTTTATAGAGCTTATCTCCTCCCGGTTGTACAGAGTACGGGGTGTTGTGAGCTTCTTCTAAAATCTTACTTTTGAGGTCTTCATCTTTAGGAATACACCATCTCCCTTGTATTTCACTGTTCCACTATCATCGACATCAAACTCAGTTGTTGCTCCTTCTTCTTTCATCTGTCTCACCTTGGTCAACCACTCATCGAATATTTTCTTCTCACGAATCTCATCATATATGGTAGGTTTGACTAACATTGCATTTAACTGAGCGTTACCTGGCCATACTCCATCACTTCCAAGTTCAACTTCCTAAATTCTTCACAACGTTCCTTGGCTAAAACCATCAAGTTCACTGTATGACTTGTCTTCCTACTCAAAGCATTAGCTATCTTGTTCGCCTTTCCTTCGTGATATAAAATATCTAGGTTGTTATCGGTTAACACCTCGAGCCATCTCCTTTGTATCATGTTCAAATGACTCTGTGTGAATATGTATTTAAGACTCTTATGGTCCGTATACACCTTAAATCTCACACCATACAAGTAGTGTCTCCAAATCTTGAGAGTAAACACCACAACTCCTAGCTCCAAATCATGAGTAGGGTAATTCAGTTCATGCTGCTTGAGCTGCCTTGATGCATAAGCTACAACCTTCCTATGTTGCATAAGTACACACCCAAAGCCATTCTTAGATGCGTCACTATAAACTTCAAACCGTTCAGTCCCTGATGGTAAGGTTAAAACTGGTGCTGAGGTGAGTCTTCGCTTCAATTCTTGGAAAGATTGCTCACACTTCTCATCCCACTAGAACTTAGTAGTTTTCTTCATCAAATTTGTTATGGGTTGAGCTATCCTCGAAAATTCTTGCACGAATCTCCTATAGTATCTAGTAAGCCCTCCTTACTTCAGTCACACTTGTTGGTCTTGGCCAATCAGAAACTGCTCGGATCTTAGATGGGTCCACCGCAACTCCTTCCTTTGAGATCACATGGCCTAGAAATGCTACCTTCTCTAGCAAAAATTCACATTTTGAAAATTTGGCATACAACTTATTTTCTCTAAGAATCTCCAACACTTTTCTTAGATGTCCTTCGTGCTCTTCTCTATCCCTCGAGTACACCAAAATGTCGTCTATGAACACCACCACAAGCTTATCCAAATATGACTGAAAAGTTCTGTTCATGAGATCCATAAAAGCTGCCGGTGCATTAGTGAGTCCAAAAGGCATAACAGTGAACTCATAATGTCCGTATCTCGTGAGAAAAGCAGTCTTTGGTATATCTTCCTCAGCAATCCTCAACTGATGGTATCTTGTCCTCAAGTCCATCTTTGAAAAGATCCAAGCACCTTTAAGCCGATCAAACAAGTCCTCAATCCTGGACAATGGATATTTGTTCTTTATAATGACATTATTCAACTCCCGATAGTCAATACACAACCTTAAGGTTCCGTCCTTCTTCCTCACAAACAAAATTGGTGCTCCCCACGGTGAGACACTTGGCCTTATATAACCCTTATCCAACAACTCTTCCAACCGTACCTTCAACTCTTTCATCTCAGTTGGTGCCATTCTATATGGTGCCTTAAAAATAGCTCTAGTCCCAGGCAGTAAGTCTATTTTGAAATCCATCTCCCTTATTGGTGGCATTGCTGGGATTTCATCTGGAAACACATCTTGGAACACTCTCACCACTGGAATGTGATCTATGGAGTTCTCTTCTACACTCACATCTTGCACATGGCATAAATATATATGGTAGCCCTTTCAGATATAAGAATGGAAAGTCATGGCAGACACAATATTGATCCCTGATTTTGACACAACTCCCTGTTAAGAGATTCTATTCCCCCTTGTTCCCCTAAGGGACACCTTTTGGGTATGACACTCAATTTTAGCCTTGTAGTTGCTAAGCCAATCCATTCCCAATATTACATCAAAGTCAGTTAAGTTAAACTGAATAAGGTTTGCAAGCAACTCAGTTCCAGCAATGTTAACTAGAATTCCTTGGTATATGGATTTGCAAGGAACTACCTCCCCATATGGAATTATTATGTTGGTTTTACACAAAGATGAAGGTTTTAAAGCATGTTTATTCACAAAAGAAGTGGCTACAAAAGAATGAGATGCCCCAGAATAAAAAAGTAAGTAGGCAGGTTTTGAGTTCACGAGAAAAGTACCCGTCACCATGTTAGCATTGGAGTCAATCTCGCTCTGGTTCATGACATAGATTCTTCCATTTTTGGTCCTATAATTGCCATTGTGGTTGCTTCCTCTGCCATTGTTGTTGTTCTGGCCATTCCCTCCTTAAGCATTACCATTTTGGCCCTGAGAATTGTTGTTATTGAAGCGGTTGTTGTAGTTTGAGTTCCTCCCATAACCACCTCCATTATTGTCGTTGTTGTTACCTTGCCTCTGAGCTTGATTATTGCCATCCTGCTTCTTTGGACACTCAAATTTCTTGCGACCAACCTCCCCACATTCAAAGCAAGTAAGCAAATCTCCATTGCAGTTGCGTCTTGGATGACTCTTGTCACATTTACGACATGGTCGATTGCGAGATCCTTGCTGATTCTATTGTCCCTAGCCCCGGTGGTTATTGCTTTGATTGTTGTTATTACAGCCTCCCTGCTGACCATTTCCACCATTCCCATTGTTATTACCCCCAAGGCGGTCTCTTATCATATCCTTGATGGTTCGATGAGCTCTCACCATTCCCCTTCCTCTCGTGCCTATCCTTGACCTCCTGCTCACGCTTCAAAATCCTTTCGATATTGCAAGCTCTATCATAGGCCTCCTTATAGGTAGCAGCAGTACCAGCCCCAATCACCTTATTTTGGATCCTAAAAGTCAATCCATCTTCAAACTTCTAGGCCTTGGATCTTTCGTCAGGCACAACATTAGGACTAAACCTAGCATACTCATTAAATTTCTCAGTATACTCATGCACACTCATACCAGCATTTTAGTTAAACCTACTAAACTCGCTGTACTTCTGTCTCTTGATATGCTCAGGAAAGAAACGATCCCTGATTGCTTTCTTAAAAGCCTCCCAGTTAAAGTTCTGTTGAGCTCTTATAATGGCTCCTTCATTTTCCCACCAAATATCAGCAGCCTCACGTAAATAGAAAGTGGCTTGGTCCACCTTCTGAGCATTAGGGGTACCAACAACAGTAAAAATCTTGTCAAAGTCACGTACCCAGCTCTCAACCAACATGGGATCTTCCTTACCTATGAATAGTGGAGGTTTCAATGCAACAAGTTTCTTAGCCATGGCAGCTTGAGGGTCATTGTCATTGTTGCTGTGGTTGTTGTTGTTCAGGTGGTTTTGCAACAACATTCCAAGGCTCTGGTTCATTTGCTCAAGAGCTCTCAACCTTGCAGTAAGTTGTTCAAGAGTCTCAGCCATTTGTACAGTTCTTCTCTAACGAGACCTAGTGTAAACATTGTAATTTTGCATACACAATCTGCACAATTTCAACACTGGTGTTACCACCATACACATTTTAACACAATTTATTTAGATTGTGTGAATTGCAATTAAATTAACAACCACATTCTTTCATGTAACACATTATTAGTACAAGTAGACAAGAATTAAGCAATTATTAAATCTCAATAACATTCATAGAGTCGGCCAATCTCCAAAACAAATAATGCATCAACTTAGCATTAGACTATATATTCGTGCATTGCTTTTGTGATCCCACTATAATCCAACCCAGTCATTACTATACTTGACTAAAGTAAGCACAAGAAAATAAGAGCTTTGTTTTATATAAATACAATAGATATAAAAATGAAATGATACTACTTTATTGAGTTAATTAATAAACATAAAATGACAAATCATAAATATGTTTATCGAAAATTATTTCATTGCAAAACCAAGAGAGAATGAAATCATCTTTAAAATAACACACTAGCTAGTGCTAATTAGTTCAATAAACTACTAGTTACAAATAAACCAAAACTATACTATAATTTCTAATCATAAGAAACTAGCTTTTATTTGTAAAAGTATTATAAAATTTTAAACTAAATAAGCTAAATGCCCTTAAAAAAAATAAAAAATTCAACCATCATTTCCCCCCTAACTCTCACGAGCTTCATTTTCCTGAGGCTCCTCCTCCTCATCATCATCCAAGTTATAGTCAAATTTCCGCTTGGCTTTCATCATTGCCTTCTCAAGGTATTCCACAATAGGGATCCATCTTTCATTATAATAGTATTTATCATTTAGTTCACCTTCAATGTATAAATCAGCATACTTCTTCTTAAGTTGAGAATAGGGTCCCCTCACACGGAGTGTGTGTAAAAAAACTTGATATCGTCTCTCTGGAGCGAGGTAATCGAATTGGCCCTCAAGTACATTGTAATGAAAATGTTCAATGCAAAGATTCAAACGGTAGACATAACGTCAAATGTCTTCATTATATTTCATACGAATCATATAGGGAGAATCAGGTAATATAATTGTACTCTTCCTAGCACTCGACTTTCTTGCAGTTTTATGTTCTCGTACCATCATCTAATAAAAGAAAATAAATAACCACATCGTAAGTACTTAATAGAAGTACTATAAAACACATAGATCCCTTATCGTGATTCCCATACTCACGGCTTTCCTAAGCTTAAATTAATTTACAAAACTTATATATACAAGATTTAAACCTAAGTCTTTAATTTAGTTCATTTTACTCCCTAAATTTTGAAAAACCTTGGCTCTGATACCAATTTGCAACACCCCCAAAATTCTAGTCTTTTAAAACAATAAGAGTAATCTTTTTACCTTTCAAAACCCAACCATCGAACCTTAGGAGTGTTACTACTACACTTATTTTCCATAGAATAAAAATTCAAAGCAAAACAAAATAACATTTTATAAACTAAGTGATCTGAGTGGCGGGTAAATAAAATAGTCATTACATCCAAACTGTAAAACATTTTAAATAAAGTGAATAAAAGGAAAATTAATAAGTTCGGAAGTAAACTAAATTGTCTTAGCTACGTGATTATTCTAACATCTCCTCATATGTAATTGAGTACCCTCTTACCAACCTGCAAAATAAATCAGAAACAAGGAAAGAGAGAAAGCTCCCAAAAGTAAAATAAATAATTTTAGTTTGAAAAACATTTTACACAACACAGTTCCATCGACATTATAATACTAAGCCAAAATCAAATTGTCACATAACAATTTATTACTTTAGTTAAGAAAGGGAAAGAGAACGTCAATAAGCCAGGACTAGTCCCTGTCACCACCTACTTTACAAAGGGTCGTGCGTAACCCCAAATGGCCATAAATTAAAACAGAATGTCCTTAGTGTGCACACCCCTCACTAATACCCAAAGTCCGGCAATGTCGAGGCGGCAAGGCAAGGAATTAGCGGCGGCGGCGGCGGAGGGAAGGAGGTCTCATGTACGGTGGAAAGGTAGGTTTTTTTCCGTTTAAAAAAAATAAAAATAAAAAACCGGCTAAGGCAAGGCGGGGCGCCTGGGGAGGACGCCACGACGGTGGTGGTGGCGCCAGAACCACGGCCATGGTGTCTGGATCTGGCGCCGCCACCACCGGAATAGCGTCCTAGCTAGGCGCCTCCACCACCGGTCTGGCGTCCTAGCCAGGCGCCGCCACCCATCGGCTGGCGTCCTAGACACGCGCCCCGTTTTTTGTTTTTTTTTTTTTGAAAATCATAATTTTTTCTTTGAAAATTGGAATTTTTTTTGTTTTTTGTTTTTTTAAGTAATTATTTTTTGGTTTTTTTTTTTTAAAATCTGTTTTTTTTTATTTTTTTTATTTTGTTTATTTTTTTGAAAATCATAATTTTTTTATATTTTTGTTTTTTGTTTTTTTTTTCAGTAATTTTTTTTTTGAAATTAAAATTTTGTTTGTGTTTTATGTTTTTTTTTTAAGTATTTTTCAATTTTGTTGTATTTTTTTTTACGTTTATACTTCATTTACATTTCTTAGTATGTTTGTTTTGTACAATTTTTTTTTTAATATTTGTTATTGCAATTTGTTAGTATGTTTTTTTGTTTAGTTGATATATTTTCGTTTAGGTTATTTTTTTTTTCTTTTATGTTTATATAAATTTTGTATGTGTTGTTTTTTTTTTTGTATATTTTATTTAGTAATTTATTTTAAGTGTTATGTTAATTTCTTTTGAAGTTAGTTTGCTAGTTATTTTTCTTACAATTTTTTTAATGTGTATACATTTTTGGTAGTTTGCTAGATTTGGTTTTTAGTAGATATTTTTCTTATAATTTTTTTTAATGTGTATACATTTTTTAATTTTTTGAAGGTGTCGCATTTTCGTCATGGTGCGGGGAAGAATCTAGACCTTATTAGGTCTGGAAACTACTCGATGGAGAGCTCGGGGCCCAGACATCTTAGATCCCGTGGTATTTCGGCCTCGGCTCGTAAAGAACGGGTTCACCATCGGGATGAGGATGATGATGATGATGATGATGATGATGATGATGAGGAGGAGGAGGAGGAGGACGCATATGAGGATGTGGGCGATGGGAGTGGACCATATGATGATTACGGTCCACTCAGTCAGAGGCTAGATGACATGTACGAGACGCATAGGGTAGATGTGCGTGAAGGTAGGGATGGTAGGTTTGTCAGTAGATCTGGCACATCATCTGCGTCCACCGTGTCTGGGGCAAGAAGAAAACGGTCGAGGACCGTTAATGATTCTTGGGTGGTTAAAGGTGCGGTGCTTGAGGGGCCTGTAGATAGGAGTGTGATTCCTAGCTTTCTAGGATACATGACTACCCGTATCTGGGAGGACCAGGAGAGGGGTTTGGTGACGGGCATTTTGAAATGCCAAACCCAGGAAAAGACTTGTAGCGTTTTTAGCAGATGGGCTGAGGCTTGGCCGGTGGAGAGCGAGATGTTCAACCGACTGCAGGGCACTGAGGTGAATCATCTTCCTGCCACCATGCACGATAAGATTGATTGGACGCTGATCACGGCTTTCGTTGAGCGATGGCAGCCGGATACGAACTCTTTCCACCTTTCATTCGGTGAGATGAAGATCATGTTGCATGACGTCGAGGCCATTCTTGGGATTCGCGCAGAGGGTAAACGCCTTTCTGTTGTGATTGATGCGGATCAGGCAGATTTGCTGGCAGAGCTGTTGGCGGTGGATAGGGCTGCGCTGTACACCGGGGCGCTTGGTGTTTGGGACCACGGCGGTGTGAAGATCGCATCCGTCTTGCAGCGTTGTTTGCACCCCGGTTCACGTAGGACGCACGATGCACAACTGACTGCTTATGTTTTTCTTCTCCTCGGGTGTACCTTGTTTCCGGATAAGAGCGGGCTCAGGCCACGCGACATAGTTGATGCGTGTGAGCCGGACAGTGTTGGTCAGTTTTCTTGGGGGTCGGCTACGTTGGCGTATCTTTATCGCCAACAAGGATTTTCGAGTCGGGCTGACGCGGTAGGTATCACTGGATGTCTGACTTTATTGCAGACCTAGATATACGAGTATTTTCCTACATTTCGACCACACCGTGACCTGGTTCCTATTGGTGATGGGATGCCCCGTGCCTGTGCGTGGAGTTCGCGGTTGGAGAAGAAGTATGTTGACCGCCTCCGATCGATACAGTTATCGCTTGACAGGATGTCCCCCTTAGAGGTAAAGTGTATAAATTATTTCAAAATTTGTACTGTAATGCATTTATTATATGAATCTTACTAATTTGAAACCTTTTTTGCAGGTGAACTGGATGCCTTTCGGCCATAACCCTAGTAATAGGGTACCCAGGACCCTCTACACGGGACTCATACAGTATCGTGAGATCGTGGAGGCGTACATGCCCCAGCGCTGTCTTCGCCAGCTTGGGTTCGTCCAAGTTGTCCCTCCTCCACCGCCATGGCCGAGTAAGGCGGTCCGATCTACGTCGTCGAAGGAGTACGTCGTCCAATGGCCGGATAGCATGATTGCCACGTGGGAGAAGTTCCTGATGGTTGCCCGCTTATGGACTGCGGAGCTGCAGAGGCCGCCTACTGGGGTGCCTCCCATGTGTGACCAGCACTACATGGAATGGTACAACCGGTATTCGCACCCGAGGTTGATTAGAGACCTCGACCATGGCGACGACGCCGATGATCATGATATGCCACCGCCAACTACCATAGATGCGGTATGTATGAACAAAAAATTATTGTTGCATTTTTTTAAAGTTTTATATATCGTTATTCAATTTCATGTTTTATTTTTTCTTGTGTGTAGTGGATGGGAAAGATAATGCAAGGCGTACAAAAACTCTCCTTGGAGAAGGATAGCATGAGTGCAGCAGGGAGAGCTGTTGTTGATGAGTTAGAACAGACCCTTGCGCATTGGGAGTCGGCGGCAAAGAGAGATTACTGATGTTATTGGCATTTTGTTTGTTGAACATTTTTTACATTATCAAATTAGTTTGTGAAATAGGACATTATCTTTGTAGTTTGCAGAATTTAATACAATCGTTTTAGTTTTTAACATTTAAAATTATCGTTTTAGTTTCTAACATTTGTAATTATCGTTTTAGTTTTTCACATTTTAAATTATCGTTTTAGTTTCTAACATTTGCAATTATCGTTTTATTTTTTAACATTTAAATTATCGTTGTAGTCATGATCATTTGAAATTATCGTTTTAGTTTCTAACATTTGAAATTATTGTTTTAGTTTTTAACATTTGAAATTATCGTTGATGTTTATAACATTTGAAATTATCGTTTTAGTTTCTAACATTTGAAATTATAGTTTTAGGTTCTAACATTTGAAATTATCGTTTTAGTTTTTAACATTTGAAAGTATGCATGCAAGATATAAATGTAATCAACAGTACAATACGAGGATAATAAGCATGCAAAAATAAGGTTACACAGAAATAGTGTACAAAATAAAAACTAAAAAGCTGCTAGGGTGTTCCATTGATGAATCCGGTCATGATACAACGCATCTCAACCCTCTACGCTTGCTGTGCGAATGTCGTACTACCGAGGTATGATCGGTGGGACAGGAAAATCGGATGACAGGTCCAGTCGGATGAAATGTTTGTATGACGACCCAAGAAATGCAATAGCTAACTTTCTGACCGGTGTAGTGACGGTCTCACGCGATGACCAAGGGAGAACCATTGTACAAGGATAATAAGCTCGACTATGCAATCCCAGCCCGAAATGCATTACTGCACACTTGTAAATGTTTGCAACGGCAAAGAGATCTAGTGGTGCGTCGAATTAGTGATTTAGACCGCAAGGTCCTTCTCCCCATCGGATACGCCGCAGAGCACTATCCAAGCCGTCCGGGTACACATGACGATAAACATCTCGGTTAGAGGCAATTTCACTGTACATTAACTGACGCACTAAACCGTAGTTGTCTTCGCCCATCTGAAACACATCAGCCACGACCCGGAATCCGCAGTTACCATCTCCAACTACATCATTCCAGCCTTCCAAGTATGACATGATGATGTTAGGTATCCTATCCTTGTATGGAAACTGGTCAATATCAAATCTTCCTGTTGAACATATCATTAAACACAGTGAACAAGTCAGCAGTAAACTCAAAACCATTATGAAACATAAATTAAGGTAAGCTATTGTACCAGTGCCGGGCATATTCACAGACGAAGAAAACTGGCTACGAGTGGATGACGATGTACGACCACGACCACGACCACGAATGTACTCAAACGCACTCCTGTTCCGCTGTTGACGACCTCTAAGTCGCTCGACCCCTTCAAGTTCCTCGTGATCTAAGCAGGACGTGTTGAACATGTCATGCAGTACGTGAGTAGCATCACGAATAATGGAAGGATGACTGGAGGATACTCGGTCGTACATCGAACGAAACTGCTTCAACTCCTCCTGTTCGCGGTCGATCGTCTGCGTATCTGCATGCTCATCAATAACGAGCGTCCTCCATAATGGATGAACCTGATCAACGTGTAACGACGTCCTATCTTGGGTAATTACGCGGTGAATGGTGCATGCGCAAGGTAATCCATGAGTTACTGATATAGCACATCCACACCGAACATCAACTTCATCTGCCAACTCCCTCATCCTGTTGTGCTCAGCCAGAATCAACCCCAAGAAGTAGTGTGACACACGCCCATGTAGAATCTTAAATATGAAATGGCTATACATCATACCATGTCGTCGCCTAGAGTCCTCCTGAGAGTTCCTGATGTCGTTCTTCTGAGTTTCAATAGCCTTGTTTATTCTCTCAAACAGTGTATCCAAAGCAGCGGTGGAAGAATCAGTCCAGTCCTTTGTAGCTCTATGAGCACTCTCAACTCTGCATGTTGTAGTGTTTCCAAAATGAAGTACTTGGTTTGTCCAATATTTGACAAACTTTTCCCTGTGAGGTACCACTGCTGCATCACATAGTTTATTAGTGCCGGACACCATTAGTACGAATCCCTGAAGTTAGCCAAGGCTCGATCGTACTCTGCCTCCGTGGTAGCTTGCAGGATCTTCCGCCACTTACCATTTACCAATCTCTATGCACTTTCCAAATTCTTGTTGAAGAGGTTGTAGGCTTTCGCTTTCACACAATTGTTGATGTGCCATGTGCATAATAAGTGCTTCGATTCTGGAAACAACTCTGCTATGGGGGCAAAGAGACCTCCCTCATAATCACTAACGATGGCTGATGACTGAACATTAGGGCCGATGTAGTTTCTCAGCTTCTCCAAGACCCAATGATAAGTCGCAGCCGTCTCATCCTTGATGACTGCATGGCCAATCAGAAAGTTCTGGTTCGTTGGAGTCATCCCAGTCATCTCAACCTGTGGGAACCTGTACTTGTTTGTCTTGTACGTTGAATCGATTAAAATCACAGATGGCCATGACTTGATCATATCAGCACAATCAGGATGCACAAGGAATAGATGAGTCACCTCCGCTGTATCTTCATCAGAATCATACCAGAACAGGTAACCATGTTCTTGTTCCTGGTGTAGAAGCTGTTGTATAGGGTTCCTTCCCTCTGACCGTTCAAACCTCAGTTGCTGTCTGACGTTGTAGATGTGTCTTCGGTTTTGCTGGTCTTCAGGAAATTTCTCTAGCACAGATGCTAATGTTTTAGCAGGCTTCACTTGAGCATCACTCATTTCTTTGACAACCAGTTTTGCAGCAAGACTTAAGCCGCTCAACTGTCGATGACCCACTTCATATACTATCATCTCATGGTTGTGATACCCCCATTTGGAGTAACCCTTCACTTCTTAACCTTCATGACTCTCTAGTTGCCAAACCTTTACTCTGAACTCACACCCACGACCTTTCCGCTTTGTATCAAACCGAGTGGCTGTACTGAAATCTCTTTCTTCTCTTTTGCGATAACGGTCGCATCTCAAAATGCGATCCATTCTACAATCCCGTTGAGATTTATGACTTGTTACTACCAAGCAAAAACCAGAAGTAATTGCAACCTGTTTAGCCCAATCAATCGCTTGTTGAGCATCTTCGAAGGGACCATCATGTACAAATATCCCACTGTAATCATTTCCGTCTCCACCATAATCCTGCATCAATTAGATATTATATTTAAATACATATAATTATGTAAAGCGTAAATTAACACAAACTTAAAAACATAATTATGTATAACAGTATTCATACACATACAAAATTAAAACATAATCATTTATAAAAGTATTCATACACATACAAAATTAAAACATAATTATGTGTTAAAGTATTCATACACAAACAAAATTAAAACATAATAAATTTTTTTGTAAATTATTAACACAAATCTAATTTCCACATACAAAATTATAAAATAAATTTATTAGCAAATATGTAAAACATTATTTCAAGTTATACATTTTTTTTCTTACAATTTAAATTTCTCAAATTTATTAAAAAAAAAACAAAAAAATTAAAAATCTAATTTCCACATACAAAATTATAAAATAAATTTATTAACAAATATTTAAAACATAATTACAATTAACACATTTTCTTTTTCTTTTTTTTTTTTAATAATTTCAATTTATCAAATTTATAAACAAAAAAAAAAATAAAAAAATTAAAAAAAAAAATAAAGGGCAGTGGCGCCTGGCTAGACCACAACCACCATGGCAGTTGCGCCTGGCCAGGACGCCGCCACGGTGGGAGTGGCGCCTGGCCATGCGCCCTGACCATGACGGGGGTGGTCCATGCTCACGCCTCCGACGATGTTTTACCTTGTTTTGCTGCGACGACGACGACTGTTCGGCGTCCCTCGGCTCTCTGGTCTCTCGCGCGTACCCAGTACGACTCCACATTTTTCGATGTCAGAATTTTTCGTTTTTTGGTAAGATTTCACAAATGGGCAAAAGTGTCAAACCAAGTGTCTTTTTCAATTCGATTTTTCGATGTCAGAATAATTTTTCGTTTTTGGTAACATTTCACAAATGGCAAAAACTGTCAAACCAAGTGTCTTTTTTAATTTGATTTTTCGATGTCATAATTTTTCGTTTTGGGTAAGAATTCACAAATGGGCAAAAGTGTCAAACCAAGTATATTTTGCGGGATTTATGTAGTGATTTAAACCAACTAGTAGCAACCATAACTACTAGTGGGCAACCTTTTCTTTACCCTTTCAGGTTTCATTTCCCTTCTTAATTTTAATGTACATTTAATAGATTAAATTGTCCAATCACATTGCACACGAGTATTGCACAAACCAATTTAATCCCAAGTAACAATGTTTCAATTTCAGTATTATTAGAACATAGTCATTCTACATGACATACTAGTTACAACTCGTTTCCCAATAGGCCTTGGAGACCATCAATCACATAAAATCAAGCAATCATCCAATTCCCAAGATTTAAATTAGAAAAAAAAAACTCATACAATACCAATTAATCAAATTTTCGAAAATACTATACTAGTACACAATTATAGAAAACTAGTATATAATATGATTCCATAATATCATACAGTAACACACTCATCACATATAATTATGTAAGCACATAGTTGGCACATAATAATTCAAAACGATTTCCTAACGGGATTCTAAAGATGATGGACATTGAAAATTACCTTGAATTGCGCGTAAATCTTAAGGTAAGTAACCTCCGAAACGTTCACCTAGTAGCCTCCGCCTACAAATAAACAGATAATAATACTAAATTAGTAATACTATACATTACGCCTCCAAACTTTGTTTACATATATATTATGAAAGAAATTTTTTTTTTTTTTAAAGAAAATGAAACCAAAAGAAAATCAGTAACCAAAATTGGTAGTATTTCTCTCTCTCCTATTTTCATTGAAGTCAGCTTATCTTTTACAGTTATCTAATTCTTGTAATCACAAGGTATGGAATTCCACCACCATATATATGGAATTGCAACCAACAAATCATAAATGATAACTTATACCCCCTCTTCGCCCCTTTATTATTATTATTATTATTATTATTATTATTATTATTATTATTATTATTATTATTATTATTATTATTATTTTATTTTAAGAAAATAGGATGTATACTAAGATCAGTTTGGTGAATTTGGCAAATTTCAGAAGAGGGGTATGCTAATACAGCAACGGTGTTGACGATAATTGACGGTAAGGGTTGAAGCTATGGTGGTCTAATATTGAGATATAACATTGGAGACAAGCAACAGATTCAATTTGAGTGCCAACAGGTTGGGTTCGTAAATGGAGTTACAGGTTGAACGACGAAAGGAGTTAAAAATTACTAGTTGTAAGATTATATTGAAGCTTAATTGGCTAGTGAAAGTCATCAAAATAAAGAAGGGATTATGAGTTAATTGAGCTCTTATACCTATCAATTTGGCTTACAACTAAATTAATGGAGATGAAGGGTGGAAGAAGAAGCAGCGTATGTAGTTGTTTTTGTGCCTCCCTTTCTCACGGTCAGGCAATTTATAAGGTGGAATTTGGGTGAGATTGAGGTTTGAGATAGATAGATTGATGTAACTAACTATGATAAGATTAAAATTCAAATTTTTAGATAAAATTAGTTTTCAAAAAAGAAATGGGATTGAATCACACGCTGAAATCAGTTCCTGGAAATTATCCAAAATCAGTTTTTTTTTTCCTTAAAAAATAATAAATCCGAAAATAAATAATAATAATTATTAGATTTTTTACTATAACATATAATTTTGAAAATAATTATAAATATAAAAGTTTATACTAGAAAAATCGTTGATTAAATATACTCAAACATTTAGGGTATTACAATTAACGTACAACGATATGATATAAAATTTTTACAACTCATAATCTGATTCAATGGAGAGATAATATGAGATACCGACAGCATAAATGTTATTATTATTATTATTATTATTATTATTATTATTATTATTATTATTATTATTATTGTTATTATTATTATTTTTTATTTTTTATTTTTTTTATTTTTTTATTTTTTTTACATTTTGAAAGTTGTAGGTTTTTTTAAGGGACTTTGAAGGCAACTACTATATATACTTCGGGTCAAAAAAACATTATTAAAAACTACTAGTAGTTATTTCATTGTACGTATTTCGTGCAATATATAGATATTAAAATGTGAGTTTTGGTAATCTAAGGGTGATAATTTAATTAAGAAGTACTTAAGCAATTTATATATATAAAGTAAGTTTACTTTCTTAACCATTTGATACGAAATTTTCATTAAGTACATCGTCAATTTAACCATACCCAAATTTAACAAAATCAATCTTAGTGGAATATAGATAGAAGGACAAATTTCTTTAGACATAAATAGAATATTACAATACAAGAGCTGATTGGATAAAAATAAGGGGGTGTTAAATACCGCAATCCAAAATGATCAAAACCGCCCTCATTTCAAGCAAAATGTCGTTATTGCCCTTACTAAACCCTAATCAATTTTTTATTCCTTTTATTTTTGTCCTCTATCATCAAACACCACAACCACCACTTTCTATCCACACAACCACCACAATCACAAAGCAGGTGGCGGCGGATCGTACAGGCAACGGTGGTCTCGTGGTGTAATGGCCGGAAAACTGACAAAGGAGGTTAGTTTTGACGATTTTGTTTTGTTTTTGACTTTTTTTTTTTAAATTCGGTGGCTGGTAACCGGCGTGGAAAACCGGTTGGCCGACACCGGTAACCGGCGATCGAAACCGGTTAACGGTGGCGGTGAACCGATTTACCATGCCGGTTAGTTACCAGCCACCGGTTTTAATGGTTAGGTTTATTTTATTTTATTTTTTTTTTAAAAAAAATTGATGGCTTGTAACCGGCTTGGAAAATCGACTGACCGTTGCCGTTAACCAGCATGGAATTTCGGTTGACCGTCACTAGTAACCGACGATCAAAACCGGTTAACGGCGGGGTTAAACCAGTTTTCTACGCCGGTTGTTACCAGTCACCCTTTTTTTATTTTATTTTTTGTAAAAATTATATTATGTTATTATTTTTAAAATTATAATAATTATAAATTGATATTGTTAATTATTATTAGTATTATGATTGTTATTGTTTTTTTTTTCACAATTATGATTATTACAGTTAATATTATTATCATTAAGCTGTTTTATTATTATTATTATTATTATTATTGATTGTAAATATTTTGTTAATTTGGTTATGACGTCAGTTGGGTAGGCTCAAAATGACGTTTGATCGTCTTGGTGGGTGGGTGAGAGACATACCAGGTCTTGTGCAGTGACTGCTTTGACTAGGAGACAAAGGACATCAGATCCTATAGCCGAGGGAGCGTGTGTTGATGATGAGGTTGTGGGGCGTGAGGGGGAGGACGAGGAGGAGGAGGAGGAGGAAGAGTGACACGAGGATCAAATTAACACTTTTATGGAAGATGATGGGAGTTCGAGATCTGTTCAACATCGGCGAGATAGGGGAGAGCAAGGCAAGACGTCATTTGGAGTCACTTTGAGGAGAGGTGCTGATGGTAGATTTCAGAGTACTAGAGTTGGTACTTCCCGAACTCCTAAAGTTCGTGTTGTCCGAGCGTCGAATGATACTACATGGCGTGTTCAGGCTCAAATGCCGGGTGGTCCCAAGGATGGTAGTGTCATTCTCAGTTATGCAGGTCACATCGCCACGTATATTTTGATGGGGTCGGAAAAAGATCGTGATGTATTGAAGTGTCAATCTCGGACGCAATGGTGCCTAAATTTGCATAATATGCACAGTGCTATGGGCGATGATGTGAGTAGATGAGTTGATAGTACTGGTTTGAGTGGGCTAGTTAACATCATGCATCATCGCATTGACTGGGCCCTGATTTCGGCGTTCGTTGAGCACTGGCAGCCGGACACAAACACTTTTCACTTTCCGTTCGGCGAGATAACTATTATGCTCCTTGATGTCAAAAACATACTTGGGTTACCTGTGGAGGGTGATGCTGTTGTAGAGCAAAGCGATGTTGCGTCTTTGAAGGTTCACTTTCAGAACTTTTGGGGCGTAGGAGCAGATAAAATTGCTGCCAAGCCGACATCCATTTGGGATAACGGGACGATGTCATGTCAGGCCATATGTGACAGATGCCTGGCACAGAAAGGAGACACTGATATCCAGGTGCAGGGTTTCTTGTTGTTAGTTCTTGGCAGCACTATTTTTGTCGATAAGAGTGGTAGTCGTTTTCCTCCTTCTTGCATCTTAGAGGTGAAGAAGAAGGATGTTCAGCTTTCTCATTATTCATGGAGTTCAGCTACACTTACTTATTTGTATCGGCAATTAGGCGTTACCTCATGGATAGGTTGCAGACAGATTGCCGGGTGTTTGACATTGTTACAGTCTTGGATTTACGAGTATTTTCCTGCATTTTGACCTGTTTAGGGTTGTTTAGCCATAACACTGACTGATGCTCGAGCCGCCAGGTGGGACCTTATAATAATAATAATAATAATAATAATAATAATAATAATAATAATAATAATAATAATAATAATAATTTCTTTTAAGAAAAAAAAAACCGACCTTGACCACGGTCAACCAGAACTGAAAACCGGTTACCGGGCACGGTGACCGAATTTGACCACCAGTTAACCGTGGCCGGTAACCGGTTTCCAACTCCGGTTGACCATGGTAACCGGCGCTCATAACCGATATCCGTCACGGTCAATCGGCGCCCAAAACGATTGCCGTGAAAGTTGACCGGTTTTGGGCATCGATTGACCATCGTCAAAAGTCATTTTTCGCGTCAAAATTCAACATTAATTATCGAAATCGTACTTGTTCAAAAGCTGACGGTGGAGATTGTGGTTGGTTTTCCAACGATCCATCGTGATTATCATCCATTTTCGTTGACTTTTTCGTTCGTGGTGGTGGTCCAATCTAGGTGGTTGATGCGGTGGTTGTAGTGGATGGATTAAAGTTAGAAAAATAAAAGTAAAAAACTGGGTAAATTTTTATTAAGGACAAGAAAGTCCTTTTACTTAAAATGATGGCGATTTGATAATATTTGATGGCGGTATTTAGCAATCCACTAAAAAAAGATCATGATTGATGTACTACAAATTCATTTTCATGAAAAATAATAGAGTTTGACCTTTGATATGCTTCTAATTCTAATTATTGGCATAATCTCCATCATTCTTATATTGTGAAAATTAGTTAATACATATCAATTGCTTATCTTATTGAAATTCATTCATTCTTCTTCCTTCAAGTGTGAAACTTTTATTGCTACTATTTGTATTGTGTTTAAGTTTCCAAAATGTTTGTTTCTTATTGTCTGGAGCTATAGAGTGCCAAAATGCGTCTATGATAGCTTACCGTATTATCACCGTTTCACAATCGGGCGTCGCAAATTTCACCACCATTACAGATGCCTTTAATTCCATTCCTTCTAGCAATAATCAATGGGTCAAAATATTTATTAAACCTGGAACTTACAAGTCTTAAAATATATTCTTTTTTTTTTAATATTTTTTTTTTATTATTTTTTTTAAATGCAACACTTTAATTGGAAACATTTTACAATATTTTTTAAAACAACTAACATAAGGTGAAATTTATCAAATCAAATCAAGTTCTGTCTGACTGGAAAACTTTTAGGGAACTCATCATACTATACAAATCCTTATTCATTTACATTCCATCTTGCAATAAGATGAGTCAAAGTGTTACCTGCATGCCCTTGTACATGGGAACACAAAAAAAATGCAATAAAATTATCTTTCAATCTTGCTATACTCTCATAAAGAGCGTTTCTCCATTTTAACATGGTCCTTACTCCTCGCTCTATTAATTTTTTTTAGTATGTCTCTTCACTCCCATCCTTTACATTTAAATGAACTATTTAATGAATATTATTTTTTTTAATCATTTTTAAATCCCCAACAAAATCTCGCTTACACAATGGTTTAACAAATTCAACCCATTTGCATAAACTTCGCACTGGTCAAAATGTTGAATTTAAAAAAAAAATAGACACTTATTATAATATGCTTTATATTCTACATATGTAAGATACTTTACATGTGCATAGATTGATTAACGATGTTGGTTTTACGCATGAAGGGAGCAGATTGCAATTCAGCAAGATAAAGGAGGATTTATAATTCTTGAAGGAAGCGATCGTACTACAACCATAATAACCTCTGATGTCCATTCTCCAGCGTTAAATAGCATTACTTTTGCTTTGTACATTGACAACTTTGTAGCTAGAGGTGTCACCTTTAAGGTAATTCCTTTTTTATAATTATTATGTCGTATAATTGCTACGCAGTATTAGCTTATAGTGCTGAGTATAAATTTCTTATATGTATGATAAATCTCTTAAGAATCAAATGATAAATCCATGGTATCTTGTATTATTATATGAGGTCATACTTTATTTAGATATTTTAAACGGGTTTTTCACCATATACCCTTGAGTTTTTTGTTTATTCCCCATATACCCCTGTTAGGATCACCTGAAATCGGAAGGGGAGCTCTAACCACTTGAGTTATCCCTCACTCTCGTATTTTAAAACTCTTCTAAGTATGATAAGTCTCTCAACAATCAAGACTCCCATATCTTATATCTTGCATTTTGAGATCTTAATTTATTTATTTACTCTATTTTTTTTACGGCTTATTTATTTTTATTAAAGGAAGAACGACAATCTTAACATTCGACATCACAACGCGACTAAGTTCCTTCTAGTATTGATATAGTACAAAATATATATGCACATAATGTTTGCTTAAATTTTTTTAAAATATGTTCATCACTAACCATTTTAAAAGAGTAAGTATATATAATTGACATATAGATATTTTGTATGGACACCACTACCTTGGTTATATAAGATTATATCAAATCTTTTCAAAAGAATATAATACACATTATTCTATGTATTTATAATTTCGCGCTTATACTAATCAAAATCGATTTTTGTTGATCCAGTTCTATTTAGGTTAAATGCAATTACTTAATCTCATTGTTCTAATTGGAATTATATATACATCCACAAATCAACTAATTCTTAGATTTACCTTTTGTTCTATTAGAACTCTTTTAGTACTGGGGCACCAAAAGATGATACGGAGCACGTTCCTGCCATTGCCCTATTCTTATGGAGATAAGAATGCATTCTATTCTTGTGGGTTTCTAGGATATCAAGATACACTATGGGATGATAATGGTTGTCATTATTTCAAGTCTTGCTACATTGAAGGAGCCATTGATTTTATATGGGGTTATGGTCAACCTGTATATGAGGTAAATCATAAATATACGCAATACTTACATATTTAATACAAAGTATATATTGTACGATGTCAAATATGCTATTTCGTATATGTATATTCAACCATACATAAATGGTGGATATAGTGGGAAAATCATCTTATGACTTTGAGGTCACAAGTTCGAGCCTTACTTTCTACATTTGCTTAATTAGGAGTAACTCTTAGTATTTGTTGCAGCAATGTACCATAAATGTCACGGGAGGAGGATTTATTACTGCACAAGGTCGATGGTCAGCCAGTGGCGGAGCTAGGGTGGGTTCAAGTGGGTTCATTGAACCCACTGATTTTTTGAAAAAAATTAAATTTTTTTTAAAAAAAAAAGAAATCAAAATAGGTTTAAATAGAATATTTGTGTATTATATGACAACAAGTAAAGTTGTAGCCCAGTGGTTATTTTTACCTCCCATCACACAAGAGTTTGTGGGTTCAAAACCCATAACTCACACTTTTTTTTTTTTAATTTTGTTTCCTGAGCTTTCCCTGCTTCCAGCTTTCCTCTTCCTCATTCCCCCAAATTGCAAAACCCTAACTTCTTCCTCCTTCTCTTAATCTCTTCCCGTTCTTCCTCCTTCAGTCCTTCTCTTCCCGTTCTTCCTCCTTCTCTTCCCGGCGCAACACGGCAGCAGTCAGCAGAACGCCAGAACACGGTGGCAGCGGCAGCGCACCAGCCACTCACCCAACAGGCCAGCAGACCCACCGTCGTCTGTCACAGCACTGACAGCCTCACAGCCGTGTATCGGTGTATGTAGGTAAGTGAATTTGGGGATTTTTTTTTTTGCAAATGTAATTTACTTCTCAATTTGGGGATTTTTTTTTGCTAAATCATTGAATACTTGAAATTCATATGCTAAATTGCTAATATACATTACGAATTGCCAATTTTTTGTAAATTGCTGAAGTTTGGTTATAATTATCTAATTTACTTCTCAAGTTCTCAATTTGGGGATTTTTTTAGTTACATTGTTGAATTTCATATGCTATTTTCTGTATTTCGTTTTCTGCCTTCTAGTTTTCATAATTTCATATGCTATTTCGTTTTCTGCCGTCTAGATTTCGTTTACTAATTGAGTAATTGACTGTAATCTTTAATTACGATAGTTTTAATTTGCTTTCTAGATTTATCATTCATTCATTGATTTCATTCTGCATTTATCATGTGTGTGTAGCAGACTAGCAGTATATACCTATTATACCATGAGTTTAGAGTCATTTTGGAAACGTGCCGGGAAGTCACAAAAGTCTTCAACTTGTTCTTCACCTAGTTCAAGGGATCCTCCAATAGAAGAACATGTGTCTCCTAATGATGATGAGGTTCCTATTGCTGCAACAATTCCACCACCTGAGAACACAGGTCCAAGTGTTCCAAATACTACTGTTGACTCCGATGATACTCGCATTTATGATGTTGATCTTCTTCCACATGACCCTGGAAAAAGAATTCCAATTATGGAGTATCCTCCTAATGATCGAGATGCCGTAAGGAGAGGCTATATTACAAAGAAACGTTGTGATCCACGCACACATAATTTTCCTCAAAGAAAAGTTGGAGGTATGCGCCGTTTTAATGTTACTTGGTTTGATAAATATGAGTGGCTTGAATATAGTGTTGAGAAAGATGCGGCTTTTGTTTTGTGTGCTATTTGTTCACTGATAAATTTGATTATTCTTTGGCTGTTAATGATTCCTTTATTAAAGGGGGATTTAGAGGATGGAATAAGACTGGTAGATTTGATGTTCATGTGGGTGGTATTGGTAGTTTCCATAATCAGGCTAATGAGAAATATAGTATGTTTATCAACCCAAAGACATCAGTTGCTGAATCTCTTTGCACTTATTCTAAGGAAGCTAAACTACAATACAAATCTCGCTTGACTTATTCATTGAAATGTATTAGATTTCTTTTAAATCAAGGTTTAGCTTGTCGTGGGCATAATGAAAGTGATGAATCTTGGAATAGGGGTAATTTTCTTGCACTCTTAACATGGTTTTCAGAAAATAATAGTGAGGTAGCAAAGGTTGTTCTAGGTAATGCCCTGGGAAATAATCGAATGACTAGTCCTTCAATTCAAAAAGAACTTATTAATTGTTGTGCCAAAGAAACCACTAGACTTCTTATTGATGATATTGGGGATGACTATTTTGGAATAATGGCTGGTGAATCAAGTGATGTATCTCAAAAGGAACAAATGGCCCTTTGCTTGCGTTATGTCAATAATAAAGGGAAGATAAATGAGAGGTTTCTTGGAATTGTACATGTTAAGGATACTACTGCTTTGTCACTAAAGAGTGCAATTGAGTCTTTGCTTATGGAATATTCATTGAGTTTGTCTAGAGTTCGTGGACAAGGTTATGACGGTGCTAGTAATATGAGGGGGGAGATAAATGGTCTCAAGACTTTGATCATGAATGAAACAAAACAAGCCTATTATATTCATTGTTTTGCTCACCAACTTCAATTAACCCTTGTTGCTGTTGCTAAGGATAATGATGATTGTATTTGGTTGTTTGATCAACTTGCTATTTTGTTGAATATTATTGGTGTTTCTTGTAAGCGAAGTGAAATGATAAGAGAAATACAATCTCAACATATTCTACAAGCATTAGAACTAGGAGAAATTGAAAGTGGGCAAGGTTTAAACCAAGAACATGGCTTAGGTAGGCCTGGTGATACTAGGTGGGGATCACATTACAAAACTGTTTCAAATGTTACCGCATTTTATGCTACTATTGTTAAAGTTCTTGAGAAGATTGGATCAAATAAGATTTATAAGGATGATCGCGTGAAGGCTATCACTGTCATGTCTACATTTGAATCATTTGAATTTGTATTTATGATACATTTGATGTCCGAAATATTTGGGATTACTGATAAATTGTGTCAAGCTCTGCAAAAGGGGGACCAAGATATTGTTAATGCCATGACATATGTTAAATTGACTAAGGAGGGATTACAACAAATGAGGGTCCATGGGTGGGAAGACTTTTTACATCTTGTGGTTTGTTTTTGTGTTAAACATGATGTAGAAGTTCCTACTATGGATGATATGTATGTTCCTCATGGAAGGTCAAGACGCTTCTTTGCCAAAGTTTCAAATCTTCATCGATTTCGGGTAGAAATGTTTATAAGTGTCATTGATTTACAACTCCAAGAGCTCAATAGTAGATTTGATGAATAAAATATGGAGTTACTTATTTGTGTGTCATGCTTAAACCCGATCAATTCATTTGCGGCATTTGATATGCAAAAGTTGTTGAGACTTGCTGAGTTATATCCCAAAGAGTTTCCAACTAATGATATGACGATGACTGCACTTCGTCATTAGCTTCAATTTTATATTAATGATGTGCGCCAAGATGCAAGGTTTGGAGACTTGAAGGGTATTCATGAGCTTTCTATGATGCTTGTTGAAACAAATAAGCATACTACTTACAACTTAGTTTACTTGCTTATAAGACTAGCATTGATCCTTCCGGTTGCAACTGCAAGCGTGGAACGAGTGTTTTCCTCAATGACATACGTAAAAAATAAGTTGCGAAATAGTATGGGTGATCAACTATTGAATGATAATTTAGTCACTTTTCTTGAAAGAGATTTATTTTCAAGAGTTAGTGATGATGATGTATTGGAACGCTTCCAAAGTATGAAGACTCGAAGAATGCTTCTGTAGTCTTTTTTTTTTTCATTTTTCTATGTGTAATCTATTTGTAATCCATAGTTTGAACTTATTTATGTACTGAATATTTAATTATTGTATTTTTATTCCTTTGTTAATTATGATTTCAAATTTCGGAAGTTTCGAACCCACACTTCGAAAATCCAGGTGATCCCTCCGATAGAGGGTTCAGAATTAATTAGGAAAACTAATTATTTAGTGAAGTCAAGTGATCCGAATGCCTGGCTAGAGGCCGCTTTCGATCAGTAAGATTAATATAATTAATCTTACAACTTGCTCTTGACTGAACCCTGCGGGTCACACCCAATCGTGTAACCGAACTAAGGTGACGAATTAATCCGAAGGGTTAAATACGTCAATAAAGATATTAGGAACTCAGACGTCAGATTCCGAGCTTAGAGCGTCGAAGCCGAGCGTCAAACGTCGAGACGATTCTAGGAATCGACGAGACGGAAAATAATCAAACGACACGTCGTGCTAGGCTCGCAAGCCTAGCGCAAGGCCTTGCCGCAACACACTAGTGGGGGCAAGGCCAACCCGCATCCCAAGCCCTCGCATAGTGTTGTAGACATCTACTTTTGGTCCCCTCCCGACCGAAAGTGCTATGACGATAAATAATTCCATCTTTGTGCTGGATTGGAGTAACAAAAGCTTATGCACTCTTGATTAAAGCCTAAACACATAAAACTAGCTAGTTTGACCCAAACAAAATGAACTAAAGCTCATTAACACAAAGCCCGACCGAAAATTAGGCTTAATCCCGAAATTAAACCTAATTTCGGACGAATTTAGAGTGCCTAGGTTAAAATGTAGGGCTGCCGCAGGAAAATCCGCGAGCAACTCATGAAGTCGCACTAGCCTTGCGCGCGTAACTCAAAAGGTTGCGCGCGACGTCCAGCGCAACCTTCAGAGATGCGCTTACGGAAGATTTAGAATTTCAAAAATATATTAAATCAAATCTTACCTTAGAGCCACGTGCAAGACTAGAGGTAGTGCTGCCCACAGCAGCGCAACTCTTTCACTTGTGCGCGGAAGCCGCTCACAACCTTCACAGTTTCACACGTTACCTCTTACATAAGAATCTCCGAAACCCTAATCTTACCCATTCCCTATAAATAGAGGTTCAATACGAGCTCAAAACATACAAAAAAAAAATAGCCTAAAAGGTCAACGGTAACATCTTTGTGAACTTATGCAATAATCAACCCTCTTGTCCTAAACACTCACCCTTTTAATTATTTTGTTCTTACGGTGGAGGTTCCCCATCAAGAAGGTGTCCATAAACATTCCAAGCGAAGATCTAGCAAGGAAAAGTGGTAATTCCCGAGCGCTTAGATAAATCACATTACTCTTCTTGTCCTAAATCACTTAAATTAATTGATTAGTGTTGTTTGATCATGTTAAAATAAACATTTAATTACTTAATTTGACATAGTATTCTTTCGTTAAAACAAGACTAGAATTAGACAAATTAATTGATTGTTTTATCACTTAAGCCAAGGCGAATCTTGTTTACTTTTGTTCTTTCACGAACTTGGACTGAATAAGGATAACGTCATTCATTGTAATGTAATCCTTATGTGATTAACGTGTGTAAATAAAATCAACTAACTTACTTTTAGGTATCACGTTGCATATATTGTTTCGTGATGAAATTGTGAAAAGGAATACTAGTAGAGGTCGCACTATGGCTAGGATAGCGATTCCCCCCCTAAAGGGAACGCTATTTAAGTACCCTCGCTCCCAAACTCATTTCTGGTACAAGTAGACCAATTTGGGCATGGGTAAACTTATGATTCGTGCTAAATATCCCTTGAACTCTACTTTGGAGAAAGACATGAATGAGGTTTATGAGTTTTCCAAAAACTCATTGGCGACTCTTTATTAGTTTCTTACAAAAAAGTGTAATGATAGAATCAATTCTAATTCAAGGTCCCCCAAACAGCCAGGAATTCAAATCCTAGCACACCTTCAAAAGTGTAAAGTCCTAGGCTTTTAAAGGGCCATGAGCATAGAGGAAGTAGGATCCCCAACGACGGACTACCCTCCTCACAGTTTGCTTTTTGCTATTCAAGATCAATTTTGATGAACAATTAGTGTCAATTTTGATGAATAATCAGGATCAACTTAATCATGATCAATTGATGCTCATATAAATATAGAATTCCGCATCAATTTGCTCAAATTATACGCATAAATTTGCTCAAATTACATCGATTAATTTGCTCAAAATTAATAACAAATTAACCTAGAAATTGATATTTGGTTATAGCTGCTGGGAATGATCAATGATTGTTTGTATTGGAGTTAAAATCAATTCCGCCATTGATGCTTGAACTCAGTAGATGAATTTGATTTGATTATCGCATAAAGGAAGAAGAAATAGATCAAATATGGAGTATCATGCATTAGGCACATGCAATTATAATGTGCAAATTTACGAAAATGCCCTTGGGTAGTGTACCTAGAGGAAGACACCCAGGTGTACTGAACAAGGGCTGGCACCAAGATGAACTTAGTGTTAACCACACCTAATAAAGGGGATTTATCTAATGACATTCTTGTGAATAAATTTCTTGATTTTTGTGCCACATCAATAAAATCTATTTCTTGCCTTTATAGACAGTTGGCTTAAATGGATGACAATATACTCCATGAGTGGAGGAAAAACGACATTAAAGGAGAGCTAACTATCTTCTTCTAAGTTTTCATCTAACATAATCCTTTCTAGAATCAATTACTCTCACATAAAAATGAATTCAATGCTCACAAATCCAATTTTAAATAATGTATAGTTGTAGACACCTAATTGTGTCTCCCTAAAAACCAAACCCAGTGATGAGTACCTTTCACGTCTTTGATTATTGAGTTAGGTGAAGAGTTGAAGAGTCTCATGAATTTCCCTTTAGCTTTGACCATTTACAACCTTTCCTTAAATGTTTTAAATCAAAATCAATTATTTCGTGCCCTTAAACCCAAAATCATTCATTTCGTGTCCTTAAAATCATTCATTTCGTGTCCAAACCTTAAAAACGTCCAGAATAATCTATTTTGGTCCATAGTCCTAGTCCAATAATTATTTAGTTGGATGGGGTTTAAAAGAGCTTTCCAACGATATATTATAAGCCCAAATCCGAGTTATAGAAGTTATGGCCAAAATACTAAACCGAGCCTTATCAACGACCCAATGACCGCGTGGAGGGTCCATTAACCTTAACCTCATTCCTAAACCAATTAGGATTTATTATAAGCATCTAGAATCCTCTTGAAGGTTGTTTTCGATCCTATATCCCTTAGGATTTATTATTAGCTTCTAGAATTTTCTAAAAACTTCTAATTTATCCTGTTTTCCTAAAGATAAAGATTAAAGAATTTTTCATCGGATAAAAAATCTCTTTTTCAATGATCCTAATCTCGGTCAAAATAGAACATGTACGGAAATTTGATTGACCCAATCCGATCAGAAATCGAATTCCGTACGAATTCTTATCTTTTTCAAAACCATCGCAGAACGACAGAATCATTGCGCTGCGATAGGCCGATGGACCTTGTCGCGACGTGATAGTCCCCATTGCGACGCGATGAACTTTGTCGCGCCGCTATAGTTCTGACGCGCAGCGATGGTCCTGTCGCGACGGGATAGTCTCCTGTGACGTGATGGTCTCTGCCTCGCCGCGGTAATTTCGACGTGCCGCGATGGAATCTATTTTACTTTGATTCAAATTCTGACTCTTTTTTTATCCTTCGACCCTCTTTTTCCCTATAAATAGAGGTCGTTTCACCCTGTTTTCAATCATTAACATGTTGGGTTTTGTAGAGTCCGACTCTATGCGGAAAAGAAACCCGCCCAAGACCCGCCAATTAAGGCAACTAAAAATGCAATCACAAATTAAACAATATAGAGAGAAGGAAAAGACATTCTTACCCTTGGCGCGTGCTTCGCTCGAATCCCGAGCTCTTACTTCAAAACTTGAACCCCGCAAATGCGAAGGTCTCCGACGACTCGTACCCACGAACCCGACCCGAACGGTCCAAGTCTCGAAGGTTAGTCGGGACCCGACCAATAAAAACTATAGTTTTACGAACTTAAGGTTTTCTCACTTTTCTTAAGAGATGCCTTTTTAATTCCACTCAAGTGTTCTTCCCAAATCCCAAAACCTTGGTATTTATAGGGAAATGAACCTTGATTTCCCATTCACAATCAATGTGGGAGATTTGCAATTTTCCCATTTTATTTTAATCAAAACAAAAATAAAATTGCAATTCAATCAATAAGTTACAAGTGGCACAAGGAGGATGAGAGATTAGGTGAGGACCATTTCCAAAGGGGGGACCATAGCCATGCTCCCCAAGGCAAAGCTCCAACCCTTGGTCCCCACAAGCAAAACCGGCCCTCCCCTCCAAGTGGCTGGCTGGAAACCTGCCAAGGCTGCTAGCTGGCGCCTAGCACCAAGGCTGGGCAGCCTAGCCAGCCAACCAGCACACACGCACAGCCAGCCGCAAGCATACGCAGCCAGCCAGTGCATGCGTGCTGCTAGCAAGCCATGCATGTTGGGCGCTGCTGCTAGGCCAGGCATAGTATGCTGCTTGGTGCGTTAATGCTGGGCGCTGCTATGCGAAGCACACGCACGACCTAGCATGCCCAACATGTTGCTGGCTGGTGCTTGATGCTACGCTATGCTGTTGTTGCCAGCGTCTAGCATGCTAGCAAGGTCTAGCCTTGCAATGCTTGCTGGGCTAGCTGTGCGCCAACGCCTATCATGCTAGCAAGGCCTAGCCTTGCGATGGCTGGGCGCATGACATGCTAGCACACACGCAAGGCTACGATGCTTGCGGTGGCTAGCTAGCATGCATGGGCCTAGCACGCCTAGCATGCTAGGCTTGCGGCTAGCATTGCGATGCACATGCTAGCTCGAGATAGCCTAGCCCTCGCATGGCTAGGCTAATGCGAGGGTACGGCCTAACTCGAACTTGTAGCTTGATTGATTTCACGTCACGTTGAATTCTAAATTCGACTCGACTTGCGACGCTCGGTCTCGACGCTCTAAGCTTGATGTCCGACATCTTTGTTCATAAAACTCTGACGACTCATCAAATCCTTCGGATTGATTTGTCGTCTCGGATCGGTCGTTCGATTGGGTTCGACCCGAAGGGTTCAGTTAAGATTAAGTTGTAATATTAATTGTACATTAATATTACTGATCGGAAGCGGCCTCCACCTAGGTATTCCGATCACTTGACCTTACTGAATAGTTAGCTTTCTAATAATTCTGAACCCTTTACCGGAATAATACACTTGTTGGAAGGACACCATTCCTTTCAATCTCCCACTTGTCCTTCCAGACAAGTGTGCAATATGTGTACAACCCTTTTCTTATGTCTCTTAATGTCTCTTGATGAACTATAAGGTAAGATTCTTCATCATCCTTATTACGTCCAAAAGTGTTTCTCGATTCCCGAGTTTGACTGTCAATAAACAGATGATTTCTAAAATCCATCTGAGCATGGCCATGCATTTTCACAGTCTCGCTCTTCGAGAGGCCTTGTTAACAACAAAGACATGTTCCCTATTGTTAATAGGGGGACATTCCCAGTCTTGTACTGTAAGCTTCCCTTACTAAGAGGAACTAGTCACCTGAGTGTTGCCGTTATAATACCCATTTATGGCAGACATTTGACAACATCAAAACGACTAGTACTCAAACAAGAGAACTTGCAATACTCATGGTTGAGGAAAAAGGTTTTGATAGCTATAATGAAAAATATACTTATGACGATTTGATATCTCTTAAAGTTTTCTCATAGGTCTATCCGGTATAGTTCCAAACTAGTACCTGGCAAATGATTTATGACTATCATGTCCTTGTAGCACAAGAAACGGTGTTATAAATCATACTACACACTAATCTCAAGTGGTCATTAATCGTCCATCGTTTAAATGACCTCGATTAGGGATAATTTTCGATTAAAATATTCAATGTTCACTTAACAAGTGTTTCCTTATCCAAGACATGGTCTTGATACCCTGTTTTGAATATTCTCAGAAATCAAATGGACTCATTATTTAATTCTAAACCACAATTAAATAGATATGGAGTAATCATAAATTTGCAAAAAATTTAATTGCTCCAAAATTGAATGGTTCAACATAGTGTTTTACATTAAGACATCGATTTTAATTGAAACATCTATACAGGGAAATTAAATCCAATCTCCAATATGCTTGATTCCCATTTCCTCAACGTGCTTGTTGTGCTTTACTTGAAACAAAGGTTTAGTCAGAGGATCGGCTACAATGTCGTCCGTTCCAATATTTTAAATTCTGATTTCACCCTCGGATTTTCATTCCTTTATCATGTGAAATCGCCGCTTGACATGTTTGACCTTCTGGTGTTCCCTTGGCTCCCTAGCCTGAGCAATAGCTCCATTGTTATCACAATAGAGGTCTATTAGACCCTTAATTGAGGGTACAACACCAAGTTCACCAATGAACTTAAGAATCCAAACTGCCTCCTTAGCTGCTTCCGAAGCTGCCAAGTATTCGGCTTCAGTTGTAGAATCTGAGGTGGTGCTCTGCTTAACACTCTTCCAAATAAAAGCTCCTCCATTAAGGCAGAATATTTACCCCGATTGCGACTTGGAGTCGTCTCTGTCAGTTTGGAAGCTCGCATCAGTATAACCTTCAACAACCAAATCATTACAGCCACCATAGACCAGGAATTTATCCTTGTTCCTTTTCAGGTACTTTAGGATATTCTTGGCCACAGTCCAATACACCTCTCTTGGGTCTGATTGGTATCGGCTCATAACACTCAAGGCATACGATACATCCGGCCTAGTACATATCATAACATACATGATCGATCCAATAAGCGAAGCATATGGAATCTGACTCATTCTCTCTCGCTCATCAAGTGTCTGTGGACACTGTTTCTTGCTGAGAGTTATGCCATGGGACATGGGTAGGTGCCGTCTCTTGGCCCCTTCCATGTTGAATGGTGCCAATACCTTATCTATATAAGTACTTTGGCTCAATCCAATCATCCTCTTTGATTTATCCCTATAGATCTTGATGCCCAATATGTATTGTGCCTCTCCCAAGTCCTTCATTGAAAAACACTTTCCCAGCCAGCCCTTTACGGACTCTAACAGTTTAGTGCTATTTCTAATGAGTAATATGTCATCGACATATAAGACTAGGAATGCGATGTCACTCCCACTTACCTTCTTGTAGTCACAAGATTCATCTGGATTCTTGATAAACCAAACTTGCTAATGGCTTCATTGAATCGCAGATTCCTACTTCTACTTGCCTGCTTTAGTCCACAAATAGACTTCTTAAGCTTGCATACCTTCTCGGCATTGCTTGGATCAACAAAACCTTCCGGCTATGTCATATACATAGTTTCTTCCAAAATCCCATTAAGGAAGGCAGTTTTCACATCCATTTGCCATATTTCATAATCGTAATATGCAGCAATCGCTAGGATGATCCGGACGGACTTAAGCATTGCAACTAGTGAAAAGGTTTCATCATAATCAACTTGTGAATTTGCCTGTAACCTTTTTCCACCAGTCTAGCTTTGTATATAGATACATTTCCATCTTTGTCTGTTTTCAATTTGAAAATCCATTTGCAATCGATAGGTATGTAACCTTCGGGCAAATTAACCAAGTCCCAGACTTGATTTTCAGACATGGAGTCCATCTCGAATTTCATGACCTCTTGCCATTTAGCAGAGTCGGGGCTCGTCATAGCTTGTTTGTATGTCGCTGGCTCATCTCCATCCATAACTAGGATGTCTTGATCTTCGGTTAAGACAATACCAAGGTATTTGTCTGGTTGAGATCTTGGCCGTTGCGACCTACGCAGGGCAATAAGTTGAGCATTTGCATTGTCAGTTTGACTCTAACCAATGTCAAAAACTGCTTCTAAATCACTTTGATTGTCAATTTTATCATGTTGACTTTGTTGCTCTACCTCTCGAACTTTGTCGAGTTTGATTTTCCTCCCACTTGTCATTTTGGAAAGGTGTTCCTTCTCCAGAAAGACACCATCACGAGCAACAAACACTTTGTTATCGGATTTATTGTAGAAGTAATACCCAATGGTTTCTTTTAGGTAACCCACAAAGAAACACTTGTATGATTTTGGGTGAAGTTTGTTAGAAATTAATCTCTTGACATATGCTTCGCAACCCCAAATATTAAGAAAAGACAACCTTGGAGCTTTCTTCGTCCATAATTCATATGGGGTCTTTTCGACAGCTTTTGACGGAGCACGGTTCAGTGTTAGTGGCGCAGTTAGAAGTGCGTGTCCCTAGAAAGAGATAGGAAGTTCACTAAGACCCATCATTGATCGAACCATGTCTAACAAGGTTCGATTCCTCCGTTCAGATACTCCGTTCCATTGTGGAGTTCCGGGAGGTGTCAACTCTGAAAGAATACCATTTTCTTTCAAGTGATCGTCGAATTCATGGCTCAAATACTCGCCACCTCAATCCGATAGAAGTGCTTTTATTTTCTTGCCAAGTTGATTTTCAACTTCACTTTGAAATTCTTTGAATTTCTCAAAAGATTCAGATTTGTTAGACATAAGGTAGACATAAATATATCTACTATAGTCGTCGGTGAAGGTAATGAAATATCGATAACCTTGCCTTGCGGGTGTACTCATTGGTCCACATACATCCGTATGTGTTAGGCCTAATAAGTCACTTGCCCTTTCTCCCAAATTGTAGAATGACTGCTTTATCATCTTGCCTAATAGACGTCTTTCGCAATTTTCAAACGACTCCAAGTCGAATGAGTCAAGAACACCTTCTTGAAGAAGTTTCTTGATGCGTTTGACGTTAATGTGGCCAAGACGACAATGCCACAAGTAGGTTTGATTCGACTCGATAGTCTTAGCCCTTTTGGCAGTATCATAAATTTGTCTAAACATATGCAATTTTATAGAATATATAAACAAGACATTTTTAACAAACCAATATTTGATTAAGTCTTGTGATCCAAATAACTTGGTGTCCAACACCATAGATCAAAAGTATGTTCAAAAGCATAAGAAACAACCATTGTTTAATTACAAGTCATAGACAAAATAAATGTGCCTACAAGCACGATCAAAAGACCATCTTTGTCGTCCGCTTGTCGATGCACATGGTATCCAATACCCTCTTACTTGTGATGCCCTTCTCACTTGGTTCCTGAAAAGGAAACATAAAGTGAGTTATACATGGTATCCAATACCTATGAATAGCTTTATACACAAGTGTTAATGAAGATACCTGAGGCAGATGCCACATTCCTCGCCTCCTCCTCCTTTCGGAAGAGCTTGCATTCCCTCTTCTAGTGGCCTTGCCCACCTCAATAGAAGCATCACATCCTTGCCTTGTTCTTGAACTCCCTCTTCCTTGCTCTCAAGGGCCTCTTGGTCACTCCATAGGAGGTGGCTCTGCTAAGAAATTGCACCACCTCTTTAAAGAAGCGTGTCTCCTTTCCCACAGCTATATGCACTCTAAGTTTATCAGAGCTCGAGTGGAGTGCAGCAAGCAAGATATGCCCCGCCATCTCATTCTCCAATGAGATTCCGAGAAGCTGCATGTGTTTGAAGAGCCTAGTCATTCTAAGCACATGAGGTCGGAGGGGCATGTCGGGTCTCAATTTGGTGTTGTAGACCCTTGACCAAAGCCGACGCCTTTCCTTAGCAAGACAACCCACATCCGGTGGCTTTATCTTCATGTTTGAGAGTGACCTAGTCAAATCAAACACGAGTCCATCATAGTTGCCATTGTTACTCTTGCTGACTCTTATATTGACAACATCCTCCAATGATTTGAGGAAAATATCCAAAAAATAGAAGGAGTGCTTTTCCTTCCAATCTTCCGGGATGGAATTAGCCATAAGATGTGTGACTTTCTTGCAATCGGAAGACCATTTATCATGAGCCTCATCGCTCATGATTCCCTTAGAGCAGAAGCTTGGAATGGGAGTATCAAGATTGTACTCCAAGGAACAATTCCGAAGAGTTTTCCTGAGTTCCTCCTCCCATTCGTTGAAGTTGACCAAGTTAAGGCTATAAGCCAACTTGTCGGGGAGTTCCGGGCACATAGAGTTGTTGTTTGAGTTACTTGCAGACATGTTTCTACAATTGAAAGAATTTGAAATGAAAAACCATTCATAAACTAATAAGTTTGAAATTTAAAGCGTTCATGCAAATTTTCAATCTTATTGAGCATTTTATCCACGCATTAACATTAGTCCCTTTTAAGAAAACATAAAACGATTCCAAGATCCCCAAAAATCAAAAAGTGATTAAGCATGCTTTGGCTTGTCTTAACACTTAATATTTTAGGGTAAGCAATCCAATTGCTAATAGCTCCAAGCTACTCTTGGTTCGATAAAACGTCGCATCTAATGCTTCCTTAACATTTTATCTCCATTGCCACGACATCTAAGGACTCCTTACCGATATCGTTGAGCTTAACCAAGACAACTTGTATACCTAGTATACCTTACGTTCCTAGGGAAGTAGTGATGCCTCGCTTTGGTGTAGCCCATCACATACGCGCATTAGTTCGTAAGTGTTGTTCTTGGAATGGCATATTTTAGCTCAATATTTTAGGGACCTAGGGTTTCTATGTTGGTTGATTTAAGTGAACTCAATTAATCATCGCAACATTTGAAATCCTAAATATGCACCTAACATGTCATTCACATATATAAGAACAATTATATATAGAAAACATGAAATAAGATGCATTTGGCAACTAGCATGACCCCTTGAAATCTTCAAATCTTCAAGAGTCTTCATCTTGGCTCGTCTTCATAGAAACGCCGTCTTGAGACATCTTCGCCAAAATAAAATTACTAGCTACTACGACTGGGATTAATCTAAATATTAAGGTACAAAAATGCGCAACGGTACGCAGACCGTATTTAGATTTACAAAAATACATGACGGATCGCAGTCCGTATTTACTATCCTAATTGGGCCCCACTAGTTGTCATTTTCACGAAACCTGTGAAACAATATATCTTCCATACATCCATTCACTATATGTGAATGGCCCATGCATTTTACAACGAAAAACAAGTAACAATGCATAACGCGCGCGAACTAGTAACTAACTTAGGTGGTTAATCCAATTAACGCGCCTAATTAAAACTAGTCAAAGTTGTTTAACATTTTAGTTCATGCAATTAACGAAGCTCCCACTAAATTCCGCATCCAACTTAATTAATCCAATTATTTAAGCCGATTTAACCCAAATTTTGTCAAAATTAAATTTTTTGCAAAAGCCGGAAAAACCGAGGACTAGCCTTGTAAAATAATTAAATAAATTAAAATGACAAAATTTTGCAAAACAAATAGCCCAGGAATTGAAAAAACCAGCCTACTCTAAACCGAGTGCCTAGCATCCTAGCCATGGGGCTAGGCTTGCTAGGCACCAAAACTACGGCTAGGGGGTTGCTTGGGCGTAGGCAGCATGCCTAGCAAGGCATTACTGCGCCTGTTAGCAGCAGCATGCTGCGCATGCTAGCATGCGTGCTGGCAGGTGTGGCTGGGCCTGCTTCGAGCTCATTGCCTTGATGCCCAGCAGCATTGCGAGCATCCTAGCAGCGACGCACCACAAGCCACAAGCACGTCCCTTGCGCACTCCTAGCCCTGCCACACAGCCGCAACGCTTCGAGGTGGGAGCACCACCATGCGCACCAAGGCAGCCACATGTGGGTTGTGTAAGCAGCCCAACTAGCCTTGGTGGCGTTTGGGTGATTTTACCTTGATTTGCGTGCTATTATTTCGGGATTTTAATCCCGATATACATGTGACATAAAATTAATTCTAAAATTAATCTATTTAGAGCAAAATGAAAATTTAAAATAAGTCCAAGTTAATTAAATTCAATTTAAATAGTGCACAAGCCTAAATTATTCAAGAACCATTCTCTAAATCAATTTAGGTCTATCTTGATGCTTCAAAATTGAAGGGCTACTCTCATAATTAATTTAATCAAATGTAAATTAATAATGAGATTTGACAAAATTAAAGGGGTTAGAAAATTAAACCCTTTCATCCAATGAAAAATTTCCCAACAATAACTTGTGTAAAATTGAAAAATTACATCTTCCAATATGAAGATTAATCAAAATTCAATCACAAGTTTTGAACTTTAAGGACTTTAATCAACACAAAAATGGTTAAATCCAAAATTAGTTCAACATGGAATTTAACAATCAAAGTTCCAACCAAATAAACAATTAAAGATTGGATCTTTGAAGTTTTAGGGGCTTCAAAATTGCAAGTTCACCATAAACAGTCACACTTGAAGCAATTTATTTGCAACAATGTGAAAAATTCAAGTTATTGTGAAAAATGAACACACCAAATTAAGCACCAATTATGATTTCATAAACATGCTTAATGAGGTTTATAATTGCAGTAGATTAGGAATGCAACCATACATTTAATCTACCTTCAACATGCAATAATTAATAAAGGTTAAAAGATTTAAAAAAATTCGTCAAAAACGAAAAAACCATCGAAAAACATATTTCTGGGTGGATTTTGGCTTCTGGACAATCCTTTAAGATTCGAAAACGATTTAGAACATCGATTCCACCCAAAAATCACTATTTGTGAGTCGAAATCTGGGTTTGTCAACCAAAATTAGGAAAAAAAACGAGATTAAAACTAATTAAAACGAGCTTCTAATCCAATTAGAAAGCACAACCAGAAATTTAAATCCATTTTAAATCACCTTAATCAATTATTAATCACAATAATTAAAGTGAGCGCGGCTCCGATACAGCTGTTGGGTTTTGTAGAGTCCGACTCTACGCGGAAGAGAAACCCGCCCAAGACCCGCCCACTAAATTAAGGCAACTAAGCATGTAATCACAAATTAAACAATACAGAGAGAAGGAAAAGACATTCTTACCCTTGGCGCGTGCTTCGCTCGAATCCTGAGCTCTTACTTCAAAACTTGAACCCCGCAAATGCGAAGGTCTCCGACGGCTCGTACCCACGAACCCGACCCGAACGGTCCAAGTCTCGAAGGTTAGTCGGGACCCAACCAATAAAAAATAGAGTTTTATGAACTTAAGGTTTTCTCATTTTCTTAGGAGATGCCTTTTTAGTTCCACTCAAGTGTTCTTCCCAAATCCCAAGACCTTGGTATTTATAGGAAAATGAACCTTGATTTCCCGTTCACAATCAATGTGGGAGATTTGCAATTTTCCCATTTTATTTTAATCAAAACAAAAATAAAATTGTAATTCAATCAATAAGTTACAAGTGGCACAAGGAGGATAAGAGATTAGGTGAGGACCATTTCCAGGGGGGGGGGGGCATAGCCTTGCTCCCCAAGGCAAAGCTCCAACCCTTGGTCCCCACAAGCAAAACCGGCCCTCCCTTCTAAGTGGCTGGCTGGCAGCCTGCCAAGGCTTCCAGCTGGCGCCTAGCACCAAGGCTGGGCAGCCAGGCCAGTCAACCAGCACACACGCACAGCCAGCCGCAAGCATACGCAGCCAGCTAGTGCATGCGTGCTGCTAGCGAGCCATGCATACTGGGCGCTGGTGCTAGGCGAGGCATAGTGTGCTGCTTGGTGCGTCAATGCTGGGCGCTGCTATGAGAAGCACACACACAACCTAGCATGCTAGCAAGGTGTAGCCTTGCAATACTTGCTGGGCTAGCTGTGCGCCAGCGCCTAGCATGCTAGCAAGGCCTAGCCTTGCGATGGCTGGGCACATGGCATGCTAGCACACACGCAAGGCTGCGATGCTTGTGGTGGCTAGCTAGCATGCATGGGCCTATCCCGCCTAGCATGTTAGGCTTGCGGCTAGCATTGCGATGCACATGCTAGCTCGAGATAGCCTAGCCCTCGCATGGCTAGGCCAATGTGACGCTACGGCCTAACTCGAACTTGTAACTTTATTAATTTCACGTCTCGTTGAATTCTAAATTCGACTCAACTTGCGACGCTAGGTCTCGACGCTCTAAGCTCGATATCCGATGTCTTTGTTCGTAAAACTCTAACGACTCATCAAATCCTTCGGATTGATTTTTCGTCGCGGATCGGTCGTTCGATTGGGTTCGACCTGAAGGGTTCAATCAAGATCGGAAGCGACCTCCACCTAGGTATTCCGATCACTTGACCTTAATAAAGAATTAGCTTTCTAATAATTCTGAACCCTCTACCGGAATAATACACTTGTTGGAAGGACACCATTCCTTTCACAACAAGCTTGACTACCAACAATCATCATCTAATCTTCTCTCTAAGCTAAAGCTTATTCACTCTCTATCTCTCTCTCTCTCTCTCTCTCTCTCTCTCTCTCTCTCTCTCTCTCTCTCTCTCTCTCTCTCTTTCTAGCCTTAGCTTAAACACATCCCAACACCTTCTTGACATCACACACCATACCTCCTTCACGATCCTTGAATACTCCAAGCCAATCTCGAAGTTGCCTTTGACCTCGACGTGAAAGGTTGATAGTTCTGAGGGTTTGGTCCCTAATCTATATTTCAATTCTTATTTGATTTATATGGTTTATTTGATTTAATCTTTCTTGAAGTTACTAATGTGTGTATTGTTTTGATAAAAAGAAATACGAGGCATCAAAGTAAGTAATTTGATTACTTAATTATTATTTTAATATATATAGAAATCATGCTTAGAATATTATTCTAATTCCTAGTATCATGTTAGGATGTTGATTTTGATTCCTAGTATCATGTTTAGGGTGTTAATTAATATTTCTAATATCATGTTCCTAGTATCATGTTTAGGTTAATGCTTTGATTTTTATTAGTGACATGCTAGGGTTTGTTATTAATCCGTTTAGTATCATGCCTAGGATCTTGCTGATCATGTTTTTATCATGTTTTGATTATGATGATGATTTGTTGTGTCGTTAATTATTCAATTGCTTGATTATTCATGATTTATTGTTATTGCTTGATCACGCCCTTTCTTGCAGGTTTGAAGGGAATTTGTACTTGAAATCACGCCTAATAAGATAATTAATAATTTGATTTTAGGCTTAATATGATTTTTAATTCAAGTGATCATGAATATTAGATTTGTTGGTGCATTAAATAATCAACCAGCGTAGATTAATTAGGTTTAGGGCTAACTTGTTGTGTATGTTAATCTGAAATCGCACATGAATACCATAAGAATTAAGTAGAGGTCGATTTAGGGCGGGTTCAATCTCTTTCAGGTTGGATTTGTACCATCATCCTCGAATATCCAATCATGGTTCCGGACCACTATGGAGTTAGTGATCTCCGTGATCGTGAAGGGAGTGTAACCTTCACACCCGTGAACAGTTTACAAGTTCCTAAAACTTGTTGGCGACTCTTTTATCTCTAGCTTCCTTCCCTTTGGACGACACCATGCTTAAAGGCATGATCACAGATGGGCTCCAAGTTGAGTTTGAAAAATTCCCCTACAATAGTGTTTTGGCAAATACTAGCTAGAAATTGCAATTAGGAATTTCGAGTTGATGCAAAAAAAAAAAAAAAAAAAAAAAAAAAAAAAAAAAAAAAAACAATAATATCACCAGAAACCCATTGGATAAGATGAAATCAATGTTATTGCCACCACCATCACCTCCATCGCTAGAATTAACCAATTCAATTTTCTTGTTTCTTTAAAAGAACTATCTCTTTCTACCAACCTTCTTTGAATTTCTAAAGAAAACTTACATTTGCTCCTATTTTGGTTGATCCATACTCATTCTAAATTTTCTATGTAAATTTGGCTACCATTACTTCACCTTCTTCCGGTGGCTTCGTTGTCAAATTCAAAGAAAACCCTAAGAAAAATAGAAATTTAAGGGATGGTTAACCCTAATAGGGTAGGTGTTTATTTGTGGGAATATTGATAAATCTCATTGACACAATAACCTTCTGAAAATTTCAACAATGGAGGATGATTTATCTTCAAAAGCCTTTAATAATGGAGGAGAAAGAAATAATAGAGAAAATGTTAGAGTATGAAGGAATTGTGTTGTGAAGTTAACAGAGAAACTAACCTCTTTGTCACTAAAATCAAATGAAAGTGTGTGAAACACATTCGAACAATGCTAATTGAATCAAATAAAAGTAAAACAAATTCGAACAAAAAATAGTTGAATCAAACTAAATTAAAATGCTTTCAAATAAAGCAATTTGAATAATCATATTCTATTTAGTGAAATGAATTAAAAAAAAAGTTAATTAAATTTAATAAAAGCTAATAGAATATAATAATTTAACAGTGAAACAAATTTTTAAAAAAAGCATGGAAGCAAGGTCAAATCCACAGGGAAACAATGTCTTTTTGCTTTCTAATTATTTTAAGTAATATTATGTGATTATACTGTAGCAATCATTAAACTATGGTGAAAATCAATATTAAAAGGCCTAGGTTATATTTTCACCAATAAATAGTATTACAGGATAAAACACATTAATTAACAATCAACAATGCTATTAACCAAATTAAATCAATAGGCTCTCGCAATTTATTAATTCCAATTTTACTTATATAGTGAAATTAGCATTAATATTAAGTTTATACCTCTCGATAATTGATCTAATAATATTGCAATACTACTTCAATCAAACATGTCCAATTCTAATTTAATAGAATTAAATCAATCAATAATAGCAATTTAAAATGCATAGTCAACAATTAACAATTCAAAAAATATCCCTTCATATTATTCATGGATTCCCATGAACCCTAGAATTAAACTACACATAATTGAAACTAAACTAATTAATCAAAGCAATTATATTAAACATCATGAAATCGATAACAAGAAACTAAAAAAAAATGAAAGTAAGGCATTAATACTGAAACTAACAAAATCTGGACTTGTGAATTAAAAGAAAGCTTGAATGTAAACCGGAGTATGAAAGTGCTCCAAAAACTTAAACAATATAATTTAAGATAAGCTAGAAAGCGTGCTTAGAAAATTACCTAATTAGGTATTTATATTATCCCCAAAACAAACAATGTCAGCTAACTCTAATCTGCAAGCTAAGATAAGAAACCATCGCGCCTGATCGGGCCCGAGTGCATTTTTCGGTCTTTAGAGAGTTATGGTCACCTGATCGGGCAAATACTAGTTGATTGGGCTTGGATGCCTTTAGGGCCTTCTTTGGAGACTTAGGATCTTCTTCATTTGACACTTTGCATTATAGAGCCTATCAAATTTAAATGGGCTTTGTCTTGATCTATGGCTCTTTCACTTGAGCTTGGATGTTAAGCCCCTCATTCACTAAATTGATCCCTTTATCACCAAGCTTGAATCATCATTCTCGATCCAGGGCTTTGAATATCTCAGCCATATAATGCGGACCAACTCTAATGCTTTGTAATGATCCAAAACGCTCGAAAATTCCGCAAATTCCAACAAAATGAAGCCAACTCTACGATAGCACTAAAAAACACATATAAGTAATAAAAAATAGCTTTGAAGAGCTAATCTTAACAAAAATATGACCTTGGGGCGGGGGGTAAAATAAAAGAGACACATTAGGTCTCAAGGACCCACTCGCTTATTGCCGGCCCACTAGTATTTGTTGACTCCTGGTGAACGCCGCTGCCACCTTGTCGATAACCACATTGCGTAGCCTTCTCTTCTCTCTCCTATTTTATTTATAATTTAATGAAATGCATTCAAATAAAACTAATTGAAATAAACAAAAGTGAAATGCATCCAAACAAAAGTTACTTTCATGAATTGAAATGAATTCGTGCTTAAATCATTTAGTTGTGGCTTTGATTACTATATATTCTAGTTTAAAAGAATTAAACTGTATTTATATGAGAACATACATGCATCTTGATATCAACTTATTAAATGCTAGAAGAGGGCTAGTATTATCTCTTGTATATGAGTTCAGGATCGAGGGTACAAAAATAACGTTCCCTTTAAGGGGGAATCGCCATCCTAGCTCTTCCTTTTTCACAATTTCATCACCAAACAATATATGCAACGTGATACTTAGAAGTAAGTTAGTTGATTTTATTTACACACGTTAATCACATAAGGATTACATTACAACGAATATCGTTATTCTTATTTAGTCCAAGTTCGTGAAAGAACAAAAGTAAACAAGATTTGCCTTGGCTTAAGTGATAAAACAATCAATTAATTTGTCCAATTTTAGTCTTGTTTTAACGAAAAAATACTATGTCAAATTAATTAATTAAATGTTTATTTTAACGTGATCAAACAACACTAATTAATTAATTTAAGTGATTTAGGACAAGAAAAGTAATGTGATTTATCTAAGCGCTCAAGAATTACCCCTTTTATTTGCTATATCTTCACTTGGAATGTTTATGGACACCTTCTTATTGGGGAACCTCCACCGTAAGAACAAAATAATTAAAAGGGTGAGTGTTTAGGACAAGAGGGTGGATTATTACATAAGTTCACAAAGATGTAACTACTGACCTTTTAGGCTATTTTTCTATGTGTTTTGAGCTCGTATTTAAACTCTATTTATAGGAAATGGGTAAGATTAAGGTTTTGGAGATTCTGCCGCAGTAGGTTGCACGCGGTTTCCGCGCACAAGTGAAAGAGTTGCGCTGCTACGGGCAGCGCGACCTCTAGTCTTGCACGTGGCTCTATGATAAGATTCGATTCAATATATTTTTCCGTAAGCGCATCTCTCAAGGTTGCGCTAGACGTCGCGCGCAACCTTTTGAGTTGCGTGAGCTAGGCTAGCGCGATTTCATGAGTTGCTCGTGGATTTTCCTGCGGCATCCCTAGATTTTAACCTCGGTGCTCTAAGTCCGTTCGAAATTAGGTTTAATCTCGGGATTAGGCCTAATTTCTGATCGGGCTTAGTGTTAATGAGCTTTAGTTCATTTTGTATGGGTTAAGCTAGCTAGTTTTATGTTTTAGGCTTTAATCAAGAGTCCATAAGCATTCCTTACTCCAATCCAGCACAAAGATGGAATTATTTATCGTCATAGCACTTCCGGCCGGGACAGGGGACCAAAATTAGATGTCTACAGTTAGCCCCCACTTTGATCGAGTTTAGAATAGACGATGATCAAAGTAGTCAAGAAAATAAATTCGAGTCTCATTCTGCGAAGTTCGTTAAAGATAAGGAATCTTTCAGTAGTGTTGAGAATTTTGAAACTATTCTCGATTTGCTAAGTGTTCAAGACAAGTAGCTACTAAGATCAAGGTATTTTGAACTTAGCACACTAAAGAGTCTAGGTTGACCTTTTGCAAGTATAGAACACTTGTACATGTAAAGGTTATCTTCGATGGTGTCATGTTATGAGAAGGTACCGAGTTTAAAAAGATTAAAAAGAGGATGATACCCTCTCAATATGTCATCGGCGGTCTAAATTAAAGTCCCTCGATCTGTCATTAGAACATTAGTCCATGATTTTAACAAAGTAAAGATGATAAATGGGGGGTGCTTCGACAATTGTAGCCTAACACTTGAATAAAAGATTGACATACGCTGCCAAAACAAAGATTTGATGTCCATAAGATGGAAATACATGTCTCGGGACTGGAGGCACATATCCAAATCCAGTGAGAGAGATGAAAATCGGCAACTCTCTCAACAGTTTTATCCACAAGATGAAAACACGTATCTCAATACTAGGGGCACGTGTGTAAATAGGTGCAGCTTCAGTTGGGGCCGCTCTTTATACAGGGGGTGGTCAGACACCTTAACTGTCCGGTAAAGCAAGACTACTTTCAAGCTAATCGTATTTGCTTTCAACGGGGGTCATCTTCCCCGATGGTTGGCGCGCTTTGTCGACTCGTTAAGCTAACGCCTAAAAAAAGGTTCTACCATTTTTTACGAGAGGCAGATCACGTTGCTAGTGCAATTTTATGCAGCACATACGCCATACAATTTTACGGTGTACAATAAGCGGTATTTTTGTTAAGTAATGACAAAAATACGAAAAAACGTGGCATTTCTTAAGGGAAGTACAGGAAAAATGCCAAACTGTTTATGGGAGCTTTTACGTAAAGCACCACTACGTGATATTTTTTAGTGATCTTCTGAGAAATATCCAAAACGTATGCTTGGGCATGCACAAATCACGGTGCGCATGCAGGATGAGGAAAAAAATTATCAAAGAAGAAAAGAAACTACTGGATGCAAAGCAATAAAGTGTTTTTGAAGGTTTTAAAAACTTCGCGAGAAAGCCTGTCAAGGCGCGAATTCAACGAGCTAAAACGTTTGGTTTGGAAGACTTAACAAAAACTGGGAAATGGTCATTTGACTGACTAGTATCCACGCGCAACTTTGAAGGTTGTGCTGGAGTGTCGTGCAAAATATTAGAAGTTGCGTGCAGTTGTCATGCGCAACTTTATGAGTTGCGTGCAGACTTAAACAACAAACAATTCTAAAAGAAACACAATCCGCGGCTCGTGGTCTTCTTCGCTATTTTCAATTTCTTTCTCTAGAGCTCCATTTTCGCTGTCGTTTGAAGCTAAGGAAAGTAAATCTTGCTCCTTTTTTATTGTGCCAAACTTTGAATTTGGTCATTAAAATGGAGAAAATTGAATGAAGAACCCTAAATTTTGAAATTGGGGGTATTCGATTCGACTTGTTTCATGGATTAATTTGTTTTATGTTGTTGTGACATGTTTAAGGAACACATAGAAACAAATTTCATATGAAATGGTAAAGCATAGAGTCCTGATGAGCGTATACAAGCAAATATGAGTTTTTCTTTGTTTGATTTCGAATTCGTGCTTGAACTTATTTCTTTTTGGCTCACATGGACTATACTTGTTAATTTTAGTGTAAATTAAAGTGTTCGTACAACAATTATGCATTAAAATTAGGATCGAAATTTTGAACTTGATAATGGCATGAAACTGTTCTTGCGACTCATATTTATTTTTGCCATGCTTAAGTTGCGAAATTGGTTTTATCAATGATAACAATAATTATAAAACTATGATTTCAAGATTTTCATAAAACTAGTTAGTCTAGGAAATTCTTGAAGACATCATCAAACTGGTGTAGTTTGGCTATATTCCGGGCTTTCAAGACTCCATTTTATATTTTCGAGTGTCGTAGCACCCAATATTGGATGGCTTCGATGACTTGTTTGTTTTAAAAACTTAGACCCTTTCATGTTGCTTGAAATGGCTCTAGAAATCCCGTGTTTTGTCTTATTATGATAACAACTAGGATCTTGGAAACAATTAAACGAGTGTGTTTAAATCGTTTTCGACCATTTATAGTTTTAACAAAGGAAACTTGCTAAGTCTAGTAATATTGGTCGTTTGTTAGAACAAGTACGAGGGAAAATGAAATGTTGTTTAACTTTTTCCTCTATTCTCGCTACTTTCGAATTCTTTCCTTTGAGCTTAAATTTTGTTACCGGTTGAAGCTCGAGATAGTAGATATCATCCTCTTTGCGAAATTCCAATGTTTTCAATTTTGTCATTCATGCAACAATAGAGATTTTAAATGAAGACCCCTTAATTTTGAACTTAGGAGTCTTTTATTCACATTTAACTCATGAAATTGTTTGTCTTACGTTAATGAAGTGTCTCGATACAATTTTCATGATTAATGATTGAGTATTAAACTTTCGTATGAGCAGGCATGTCGTATGCATTTGAGTTCTTCATTATTTTGATACTCATGATTTTGTTTCTTTTGCTCTATACTAGTCATACTCTCTAATAATATTCTAGAGTAAATTGAAGTAATGAAACAACAATTATGCACTAAGATTAGTTTTTAAAGTTGAACTTGAAAATGGCTCGAATATGTGATATGTTCGTGTTTGTAGCTTATTCTATGGCCAATTTAAGTTGCAAACTTAGTTTCCAAAGGAACAAAATGATTATTTAATCATTGTGATGCATTTGAAAATTATAAGGCTCGAGATCTATGTGAATCATTTATAGTTTAGGCGATTCTCGAAAGTAACTTGAATGACATGAATATTTCATTTTTTGTTATGGACATTGGAGCCCCTATGTGTCAGGTTATACGCATTCTTGCTATTTCTCAAGTCTTGAGCCCCCAATTTGGGGTAATGCTAATGACTTGCTATTGTTTAGGCCATTCATATCATTATGATGTGGGAATGGGCCTATGTATCCCATGTTCTGTGTTTTGAGAACATTTTAGGATAATGACATGGTTTATGCATTTTTAGCTAAAGTCATGTTTAAGGAAGCAAGTTAATTCTTTGCTTGTTTGTAAACCAAAAACAATTGTAGTTAAGGTTTAGTTATCTTTACCTAATGTCAAAACATTCGTAGAGATTATTGCTGTGATATTATTCTCAAAGTTGATTTAGAATATCAAATATTTTCTTCGTTCTTATCAATCTTTGATTTTAGTCTTGTAGGTGGTTTGTTTACCATCTCTAAGCCAATATTCGCAGGATGACAAGGCGAGAACAAGTTTGAGTTAAGAAGAAGTCGAATCTTAGTTCATTCCTTTTGGAAATATTTATGTATATGCATGTATTGTCCAAAAGGGTATATAAAATCTAAAAATTTATTTTTTTTGAGAAAATGAAACAAAATTCAGAAAGGAAATTTTGAAGACTATTTTTTGAGAGAGTTGGAAACACGTTATTTCGAACTAGAATTCAAAATTTGAAGCGGGTCCAATAAATTTAATGAAAGTTTTTTTTGAAAATAAAGTGAAGCTATTATTTCTAGTACGCAAAATACATAAACATGTTGTTTTCGAAACTTGACCCAAAATGGAAAAAACGCCTAGCTCGTAATTGAGTGTGACTTTTTGTCCAAAATTAAATACGGTAAGTTGTAATTTGTAACTTATTTCAAAAAATTTATGAAAATGTGAGCAAACTTTTGTATATCTAATCTTGTTACCTCTCCTTTTTTAGTGTTTGTCATATTGTCATATTTTGCTAATTGAAAGTGAAGTTCTTCCCATTAAACAAGGACCGTAGTTTGAAAATGAAATATTATCAAACTTAGGTTCGATGGAGTGTTTGAATAATTTGTAAAATCATTTGAATCACTTTCCCAAATATGGTCTTAATACAAAACGAAAGTTAGAATAGACCCATATTTTTGTAGCCCCCAAGTGCACACTTGGGTGGATTTTGAGAATTCATGTATAAATATGCTAGGGGATGTTTCTCATATTCGAAGCCCTTGGAATTTGTGTTTCTATTTTGTTGTATTTTGTATATGTTTATCATGAATTACTGTTTGATCAAGTAATATAATTATCTTGGTCAAATAATAGGAAGTAGTATTCTTCCCTTTGTCATTTAAAGTTATTAAGATGGTTCATAATATTTGCATGACATTGATTTTGTAACATAATTAGCGTGTTCAAATCTGTAAATAGAGGGAAGTGGGGACATCTTGGCTTTCTTAGCCCCCGGTTGAGGCAAAGCAAAAAATCATACCATCTAAAAGGGTATTTTAATTGCTAAATGGGAAGGATCATCTTGACTTACCCCCTAAAAAAGAAATGAACAAAAAAGACGGATTTGCATAAAAAGGAAAGGGAATCCAATTTTCCCAAAGAAGAAAGAGAATTGGACATGTTTTCGAAAAGCAAGGACTATTGACTTAATAGTTGAATCATCGTGATGACTTGGCAGTGAGGTATACATGTAATAGCAATAACGATCATTTTTTCCATGTAGCGATCATGTTCAACCAATGTTCCTCGCAAAGAGAGGATGAATATATCCCACACAGGCGGCCATGATAAATGAGATGGCTAATTCTCAAGAGTTGTAAGAGACATCTAAAGTTGAAGTTGAGGCTGTCAATATATCAAATCAATTTACTGTATTCACTCGTTTTCTTTCTAGGCAATGTATATAGGACTTGAATCACCTTGGTAATAAGTAGCCCTATTATTAATAGAAAATAAGATGATTGTTTTGAAAGTGATATTCATATTAATTTTCTTGGCAAAAGATATGAAAAACATCGAATAAATTTGTTTTGATTGCTCTACAAAAAATGATGTAATCAAGCCAATGACTATCAAATCATCCAAATTATTTTATTTTGATTTTGATTTTATAATCATTGCTCAACACTTCATGCACTTTATGTATGGGCATAACTACTCAATAGTAGGTCCATATGTGCAAAGGCCTAAGGTGGGCCATATTTCTGTAGAATGATGATTTTTCATGGCACATAGTTATGGTCTACCTCAAGGAGGGCCTTTCCAAGGTTGTAATGTGGCTAGGCTTGGGGTTATGAAAAATGGACAGGTTTAAGTATACTCCCTTAATCCCTTACTTTTGGTGCTTCTCAAATTAAACCTTCCTACTTTGTACAATAATTCCTACATTAGTTGCCTTTTTCTTTGTCCTCTTTTTTTTTTCCTTCTCTTTTGTTTTTTTTTCTTTTTGACAAGTTTGGTTTTGGGTTTTAGAACAATTTTAGCTTTTGCGTTGGATTTTTTCTTTTTGGGTTTAGACTAACTTTGTGTCCCACTCTTATGTTTCGTTCCCCCAATTTTTCATTTGTATCTCTTTGCACCATTCCCATCCCAAGGTTTGGAATAATGTAGGTTAAATAAGTAAGGTTCAATTGACAAGGCTCAAAAGGGCTGCTAAAAAGATGGATTTTGGTTCAAGGTTAAAAACATGGGATCATCTTCGTGGAGTTTCAAGTTGCCTCCTGTGTTGGTGTATTCATCATATCCCTTCTTAGTAGGCTAAAAGATGGGCCACTTTTCATTCGATAAATCTTGTAAGCCAAAGCACATCAAGATTCTTAAAGTGTTGATTATGTATGCCCCTTTTTATATATATATACTGCCTGTTTGTAGGTGTATTTCATTCAATTTGAGCAAATAAAAACAAAGTGATTGAAAAGAGAGCAAGATAGACGTACTTGAAAATAGAACTTTAATTCATTAATTAATAAGAGTACATAATAAGTAGATTTGACAGCATGAATCTCTTAGTCTATCATATAGAAAACAAAAAGGAAAGAAACAAAACAAGACCTAGGGTGCTACATCTTGAACTGTTGACAACTTCTTGAGATTGCATCTTCGACCTTTGTCCGTTTCCAGCGTAGGTGAGTTCCTCTCTAAAAATCTAGTCCATCTATATGATTCATGGTTTCATTTATCAAGTCCCTTTCAATTAATGTTCCCACATTATAGACTTTATGAAATGTGTTTAAACCAAGATATTGTAAATGGCACTTGTATGGTGAAGACATGTTGTCTATGAACTTTGGGACAAGTTCATGATCCGGAGGTCTTTGTGAAATAGGAGCAACCTTCAATTGCCACCTGGAAAAGAAGTCAATGAAGCCTTCTTCTTCCCCTTGCTTGAGTAATTTAAGATCGCGCAAGGTAGTTGTGAGCTCGATGTTATCGCCATATTGGGCTAAAAATGTTTTTACAACGTCTTCCCAAGTGGAAGTTTGTTTTGCATTGAGGTTATAAAACCATGATCTAGCAGTTGGGTCTAATGAAAGAGGGAAAGTACATGCATATAAGCTATGCTCGACCCCTTTCAATACCATCATTCCAAGAAATCTCATTAAGTGAGTCCTAGGATTGTCCATAAACTTAAAGGTTGGAAAATCCATAGTCAAGAACTTTTCTCCAAGGCCTCTAGTCTTTCGGCTTTTGCCTTTCCTTGTAGAATTTTTTCATTTTCTTTCTCTGCTTTTATTTTAGCCTTTTCTGCTTTTCTAGGAGCCTTCATTTGGGCTTCTTCTTCTCGTAGGGCCTTTAGGTTTTGGAGTTCCTCTCTAAGTTTCTCCAATGCTGCTTTGTCACCCATGATTGGTCTAGGATGCGAATGTGGAATATGATCTAGTAATGTGTATCACGAGAAATTGAGCACGTTCACTTAAAACCTTTTTTGCCAAGCATTCAAACAATGAACCAAAGTCAAAATGTTGTTTTTTTTTTAATCCTTTTAATATGAATTCACTTTAAGCAAGTTTGTTGCTGATGCAGAATGTCAAAAAAATTCACGAACAATCATTAATGGAATGTTATGATTTGTGTTGACTTCAACAAGGTAATCATCTAAGGATTTTAATTTAACTGAACTGTTTTCGAAAAAAAATAGAAGAGAAAGAAAAAGATAGTTAGATTGAAAACACTCATCAAATATTTAGAAATATTAATCAACCCAAATAAACTCCTTACACTACAAGAAAATTACCTTTTCGTAGCGATTATTCTAACCTTTGGTATCGATTGTATTTGCTACAAAAAGTTTTTCCATCGAATGGTTATTCAATACAATATCCGTCGTTACCATAGCCTTTAGTAGTAATTTTCAATATCGATGGGGTTGCCCTCAATAATCGATACAAAAAACTACATCAAATCGTGGTGATTATTCGCTATAAAACATTTTCTTCGAAAAAAAATATCATACATATGATCTTTACAAGATTCGAACATGCAACTTCAAGCTCAAATATTAAATGTTATAAAATAAGCAATGACATATTTTATGTATTCTTTGCCAAATTATATTTGTAAATCTAGTATAGAAAAGGCTTTTTGTATCGATTTTTGGGTTTTAGTGGTGATTGTAAACGATACGATTTCTCATAATTTTATAAATGTGCAAAAAAAGGTGGATATGTATTTTTATGTTTTTCGTATCGATTTTATATGGGATTATCATGGCGATTGTAAAATGATATAATTTCCTCTACTATTTTACAAACATATGTGCATATTGTAGTGAATGTACAATCAATACAAAATAATCGCTACAAAAAGACAATTTTCTTGTAGTGTTAAAATGATCAATATACTAGAATGTGATATTTGTTGATCATTTAGATTTCAATAGATAGATTTATTTTTATTTCTTTTAAGATTCTCATATTGCTCATCTTTTAAGGATAATTACTATTGGTTTAAATAGAATGGTTGCCTCCGAACGTAAAAATCCAAGAAATGATTAAATCATCTCCTCGGATTTATCATTCATTATTCTTTCTTATTTTTGAGTTTTTCTTTTTGTATCATACTCTTTTTTTAGAAGGATTTCTCGATTTTTTTTTGCACTTTTTTTTTTGTGAGGCAATTATCCCAAGTTAAGTTCTCGGGATTTTCTTTTTTAACCATAGAAGAGTTAAATAAATTATACTCTTAAGTAAAGGTTTTTATTTTTACAACTAAAAGATGATGACCATGAAAATAGGCACGTTTAGGATTAGGAATACTGATGACGTCCCAGGGGATGCAAACTTCTAATGACGAACCGTTCAAGAGGTAATGCCATTAGTTCGATTAAAATGTACATAAACGAATCATCATAATCGAAAACAGTATCTCGTGCAATTTTCCATCTTGCGCTAAGGTGGAGAGTGCAATTTGAGAGTTCATCTGCCACATGCTTTTTTATTTTTTTTTTATTTTTTTTTATTTTTTTTGCGCTTGCGTACATAGAAGATAACACAAGGTTTTTTTTTTTTGTGAAAACAAAATAAGAGAACGATAAAAAAAACATGTTTTTGGAATAGATGAACAAAGTAAAAGCAACTAAGTTAGACAACATTGTTAGCCAAAGAGATATTATTAGCTCCCACTTAACGATTAACCTTGAAGCGGTATTATCGTTTTCTCCGTATAACATTGCTCGCAACGAGTCAAAGTCAACATTGAACAGTGGGTGCATGCAAGACTCAGAGTTGCACAGAAATGTCGCGCGCAACTTCAGAACTTGCGCTCGGAGGGGGCGCGCAACTTTGATAGTTGCGCACGCCACCTGTCTGGTTCAACGTTTTGATTTGTTTTTTTTTTTTTTTTTTTTTGGGGAAATATATTAAATCGAAATGACAATTTTTTTTTTCGAATTTTTAGTATCTCTAGGTAACAAATTAGGATTTTATTAAACTAGACACAAAACATATAAGTACATAGTCATGTAGTCACATTAGCACATAAACATGAGGAATAAAGCCTTTAAAGCAAAGGTATCATATCTTAAGAATGATGCACGAATCAATCACTCAACGTGTTGACCCATGACATGGTTCTCCCAACATTTTGTTGGCGATATGGGTGGGATCATTATTATTGATTTCGGGATAAAAGCCTGGTGTTGGCGACCCCTAGTCAATGAGCCAATCCCCATTATTTAAAGTGTGCTATGATTATGCATGATGCAATGTTTCTTATTTGGTTTTTACTTTTGTGAAAAAGAAAGATATTATGCGATCGAGTCCCACTCTCTAACTAGAGATTATCCAAGTTAACCTTTCATTACAGCTCATAGGTAACCTAAGTGGGAAACCTTGAACCATAACCAAAAGCTAATCTTGTAACCTATTAGTCCCTAGTGGAGTCACCACTGTGAGGAGGGTAGCCCGTCGTTGGGGATCCTGATAACTTGCTATTTGTTATGATTTTAGGGTGTTTTTGAACCTAGTTTTCTTGATAAATTTGTGTTTTGGTTCACTTTTACTCTATTATTATGCAATTTTTGTGTATCCTATGCTTCACGGGTTGTTAGTGTTTTTGTTGAGATTCTAGGTCCAAAGACAACCAAATGAAACATATAGATACTAAATTGAGGTTAGAAGCAAGAAGATGGTAGAAAGAAGCCAAGGAAAGGAGCAATATCGAAGAAAAGAAGAAGAAAAGGGCTTAGAAGAGCCTGCACGGCCGGGCCAGGCCTTGCACGTCCGTGCAGGAGTGCTTTAGCAACTCAAGAGCTTCTGCCTTGCCTTGCACAACCGTGCAAATTTAGGCATCACGTTCGTGCAAGATACCTAGCACGTCCGTGCAAATTTCTGCACGACCGTGTAGGAGTGCTCCATCAAGTAAGAACTTTCTTCCAAGGCCTGCACGGCCGTGCTCAAGTTGGCACATTTGTGTAGAAGAGGTTGCACGTCCGCGTCGTAATTGGCACGCCCGTGCATGATTTCCAGCCCAAACAGTAGCTTCTGCCTTGCCCTGCACGACCGTGCATATGGCGGCACATCCGTGGAACTTAGTCTGCACGTCCGTGCTAAACTTGGCACGTCCGTTCCGACCTGCAGTCGAGCTTGATTCTTGTTTTCTCCGTCCTTTTTATTTCGGGTCTTATAAATACCCCCTTTGAGCTCATTTGTACGAATTATCGGTTTTAAAGCTTTTCTCTTAGTTTGTAATCTTAGAACATTAAATTCTCAAATCATTAGTTAGGTTCCAATTATTAGCTTGGAAATATTCTCAAATTCAATCATTGTAGAAGACACGTTCCACCATTGTTGCTCACCTTGAGCTTCATGGTAACTATTCCTTAATGTTCTCTTCCATTTCTCTCTACTTTGTCGATAACTAGATTGTTAATTAGCTAAATCCTTAGTTTGAACTTGTTCATGAATTGCTTGAAATGTTTAATTGCTTTAACTTTCATGGATTGTGAGTAGTCTAATTTTCTAGGGTTTGAGTAAAACCCTCAACGTAGTCACTAATCGCTTGTTGCATGTAATAATTGGATAATTATTGGGTGTTAATTAGCTGAGCTTAAGTGGTTTAGTTGCTTAGTTCTTGTATATGGCCATTGCTAGAACTATTTATCCAAGCTTTCTCAATGAAGGATCGAGAGATGAACTTGAGTTAGCTCCCTTATGCTTAATTGACTTGAAATGCCATGAGAATAGGAATTTCCGATCAAGGGAATGTTTATGTCATCGTGATTATGCTTTAACACTTGTTTTATGCTTTGTAACCACGAGAGTAGGTTGTATTCATGATTCAAGTAATCCTTCTAGCTTGAGAGAGTAGTTGGGTGCCTTAGATGACTTCCCCTAATTTATCCCCTTAATTTACCTTGATTGTTGCATGCTAATCGTGATTTGTGATGAAGTTGAGTGGTATAACCCGAGCCCTAGATTCCTATAAATATTGTTAATCTTCTCTTAGCTTTAGTTGAATTGAATTAGTATAAGTTACTTAAAACCAAACCAATTTTGACTTTATTTAGCTTTTTTAAACGGTAGTACTTCGATGGTTGATTCATTGCCTCTCTTGGGTTCAACCCTTTCTTACCCTTGCTATTAGTTAGTGAGACCAAGATAGGAATATATATTTTGGTAGGCTCGAAGACGGCCTATTAAATTTTGGCGCCGTTGCCGGGGAGGCAAAGTCACATTGAATGTATTATTGTTGAATAAGACTAAATGTGTGTATATGTATAATAGTTTTCTTACCTTAATTTTTGTTTACGTGTGTTTAACTTATGATAGTCATTGCTAACGTTTTTCTTAGCTTTGTTTGACTTTGCATGACACGAAAGAGTAAGCAATCACTGCTTATTCCCGTTGATCCAAAGCTAAATAGGACTTTGAGAAACGTGAGGAGACTTTTTCACGGCACACCCCAGTTCTCCATTGTATATTCGAATTCCGATCCGGAAGAGGTTTTTAGAACTAATGAAGAAGATAACATGGGAGAGTATCCTCCACAACCTCTGCTACGAGACTATGACCACCCCAACGCATTCCAACTTCGGAGTGGCATACGTCTCCCCACCACAAATGCAAACAACTTTGAGCTTTCACCTCAACTCATTCGCATGATTCAAAGCGATCAATTCGGAGGTAGTTCTCATGAGTGTCCTTTGCTCATTTGGACAACTTTCTTGAGTTGTGTACAACCATCAAGCAAAACAACATTTTGGAAGAGTTCATCCGTATGCACATGTTTCAACTCTCCCTACGTGATAAAGCAAAGCATTGGTTGAGAACGGTTGAAGAGGGATCATTGAGTACATGGGACAAAGTAACTAGAGCCTTTCTTGGAAAGTATTGTCCTCCGGAAAAGACCGCCGAATTAAGAAGAAAGAACACCAATTTCAATCAAGACATTGATGAAACATTGAGTGAAAGCTTGGGAGCGTTTCAAAGATTACACAAGGAAATTCCCCCACCATGGTTTACATCATGGATCATTGTACAAAGCTTCTATGACGGTCTTACTCCTATTTCAAGGGCCAACCTTGATTTCGGGGCCGATGGTAGCCTCAAAAAGCTAACGGTGGATGATGCATATAAGATGATTGAGGAAGTGGCCAAGCATTATGCATATGGAGGTGATCGAAGGCAACCTCAAACAAAGAAGGGCGGAATTCATGATCTTAGTGCAATAGTTCTTATTGCATCAAAGTTCAATATGCTAGCTCACAAGCTAGATCAAGCCACCCTCACACCCTCAAGCTCTTCCTCACAAGTCATGTCTTGTGAAACTTGTGGAGGAAATGATCACTTGTCCTCCTATTGCAACTCAACAAATCAAGAGCAAGCGGCGGCAATTGGGAAAAGAAATGAGCAATACTCCCAATCCTATAACAAAGTTGGAAACCCCAACAAAAGACAAGATGGAAGCAACACAACCAAGGCCCCCCTCAAAATAACTACAAACAAAATCAAAACCAACCTCAAAACCACTACAACCAACCCCATTCTCAAAATCAACAAGCTCCATACTGTCACCCTAACCAAAGGGATCAAAACCAACAAAGATCACAATATAACCAACCCACTCCTCCTCCTCAAAAGACTAGCCTTGAATTCGTTCTTGAAACTTTCATGACACAACAAATAAGGAGCAATGCGGATATGAATGCAAACATCCAACAAATTCAAGCGCACAATAAGATAATGGAGAGCCAATTGGCTCAAATTGCACAACAAGTTGGAAGTTCATCCTCCAATCCTAGTGGTCACTTTCCAAGCTCAACAGTAGTGAACCCGAAGGAGCAAGCTAAGGCTATTACTTTGAGACTGGGAAGAGGTTATGAGGGTCCGGTTATGAGTGAAGAGGAGCCACAAAAGAGAGATGAGGGAGTTGTGGTGAGAAGTGAGGATGATATCGAAAATGAAGTAGTTGAAGTTTAGAGAAAAGAGCAACAAAAGAGTGATGAGGGAGCCACAAAGAAAGATGAAGGATATGAAGAAAGAATAGAAAAGCCCACTATGAGAGTATAAAAACCCCCATTCCGTTTCCTCATAGAATTGTAGAGAAAAAGTTGAATGAGAAGTTTTCAAAATTTCTTGAAGTCATGAGAGGACTTCAAGTGAACATCTCCTTTCTTCATGTTATGTCACAAATGACTACCTATGCAAAATTTTTGAAGGATCTTCTATCCAACAAGAGTAGGCTTGAAGAGAGTGCAACCATCTCAGTTCCTAAGGAGGTGAGTGCAATCATTCAAAACAAGCTTCCCCAAAAGCTTGGTGACCCCGGTAGCTATGCAATCCCGGCGAAAATTGGAGATTTGGAGGCTATGGATGCTTTGTGATATTGGGGCAAGTATGAGCTTGATTCCCTATTCTTTTGCAAAGAGCTTGTAAGTTGGAAACTTGAAACCAACAAGAATGTCCTTACAATTAGCCGACCGCGCGGTTAGGCTACCTTTAGGGATTCTTGAAGATGTGCCGGTTCAAGTTGGAAGAGTATTTGTGCCATTTGATTTTGTGGTAATGGAGATGGAAGAAGATACAAGAGTACCCCTCATTTTGGGGAGACCATTTTTGAACACCGCAGGAGTGGTGATTGATATGGAGGAAGGAAGATTGACTTTGAATGTGGGAGATGAGAAAATTTCATTTTCGTTCTCACAAACTTCGAAAAAGCCATTGATTGATGAGGTTCATATAATTGACACATTGGAGAGGGACTTAGAAGAGTTCCGAGAAAGATTGTATAAAAGAGATCCTTTACAAGCTACCCTAACCGGAAGCTTAGTTGTGAAGGGTGAAGAAGCAAAAGGGTATGATCTCTTACTCAACCAACCTTTGGTCCACAATGTAATGAAATTTGAAGTGCTTAACGTGGAAGAAAAAGAGGAGAGGACTACGCCTCCTCCTAAGGTTGAACTTAAACCCCTTCCCCTTCTACTTAAATATGTTTTTCTTAATTATAGTGAGAGTTATCATGTTATTGTCAATGCTAAGCTCGACGACACCTCTCTTGAGAAACTCCTAGTTGTTTTAAGGGAGTATAGAGATGTCATTGGGTACAAAATTGATGAAATTAAGGGGATAAGTCCAACCATATGCATGCATAAAATTCTACTTGATGATGATCATGCTTCCTCAATTGAGAACCAAAGAAGGCTCAATCCCAACATGAAGGAAGTGGTGAAAAAGGAAGTTTTAAAACTTCTTGAGGCGGGCATAATCTACCCTATCTCCGATAGTAAGTGGGTTAGCCCAGTTCAAGTTGTGCCTAAAAAGGGAGGCATGACCATCATAAAAAATGATAAGGGTGAGACCAATTCTACGAGGTTGGTCACCGGGTGGAGGATGTGCATTGATTATCGAAAATTGAATAAATCCACCTAGAAAGACCACTTCCCACTCCCCTTCATTGATCAAATATTGGAAAGACTAGGATCACATAGTCATTATTGCTTCTTGGATGGATAATCGGGATTCTTTAAATCCCAATCCAACCCGAGGACCAAGAAAAGACTACATTCACATGTCCTTTTAGCATCTTTGTATATCGAAGGATGCCATTTGGACTTTGTAATGCACCTTCCACATTTCAAAGGTGTATGATGTCTATCTTTTTCGACATGCTTGAATCATCAATTGTGGTATTCATGGATGACTTTTCTGTTTTTGGTTCATCTTTTGACACTTGTCTTTCGAAATTGATTAAAGTGTTAAAAAGATGTCAATAGGTGAACTTAGTTTTGAATTGGGAAAAATGTCATGTCATGGTAGAGGAGGGCATTTTTCTTGGTCATGTGATTTCTAGTAGGGGCATTGAGGTAGACCCTTCCAAGATTGAGGTAATTGAGCGCCTCCCACCCCCCTACAAATGTGAAGGGGATAAGGAGTTTTCTTGGATATGCAGGTTTTTACCGCCGGTTCATAAAGGATTTTTCAAAAATCGCAAAGCCGCTCACTCAATTGTTGGTGAAAGATGCCCCTTTTGTGTTTACTAATGATTGTTTTCTAGCATTTGATAGGTTGAAGGAGGCCTTGATTTCGGCTCCTATCATTCAACCCCCTAATTGGGAGCTTCCTTTCGAGCTTATGTGTGATGCTTCGGATTTTTCCGTTGGGTCCGTTCTTGGATAAAGGAAGGACAAGAAGCTCCATGCTATCTATTATACTAGCAAAACATTGGATGAGGCACAAAGAAAATACACAACCACGGAAAAGGAGTTTCTAGCCATTGTTCATGCAATTGAGAAGTTTAGGTCCTACTTGTTGGGCTCTAAGGTCATAGTCTTCACCGACCATGCGACCTTGAAGTACCTCTTGTCCAAGAAGGAACCTAAGCCAAGATTGATTCGATGGGTATTGCTCTTACAAGATTATGATATTGAGATTAGAGACAAAAAGGGTGCCGAAAATGTTGTGGTCGATCATCTTTCACGGTTGCCTATCTTCGTAGGTGATCTTGATAGCTTGTCAACTGATGATTCATTTCCGGATGATCAACTATTTTCTATCCTTCAAGCACCGGCACCATGGTTTGCGGACATTGCAAATTATTTGTCTTGCTCTATTCTTCCTCCCGACCTCACCTATCAACAAAAAAGGAAGTTTTTTCATGATGTTCACCAATACTTTTGGGAAAACCCCTTTCTCTTTAAACAAGGTGTTGATGGCCTTTTAAGAAGGTGTGTCCCGGATGATGAGATTGAAGGTGTTATCACAATGTGTCACTCCTCACCTTATGGAAGGCAAATGAGTGCTAACAAAACTTTGGCAAAAATCTTACAATGTGGTTTCTATTGGCCTACAATGTTCAAAGATGTGTGGGGTGTAATGAAAGCTTGTGATCGGTGTCAAAGAACTGGCAATATTTCAAGAAGAAGTGAAATGCCCTTGAACAACATTCTTGAGTTGGAGATTTTTGATGTATGGGGCACAGATTTTATAGGGCCTTTCCCGACCACTTTTGGGAATAAATTCATTCTTGTGCCCGTCGATTACGTGTCAAAGTGGGTGGAAGCGGTTGCATCTCCTACTAACGATGCTAAGGTGGTGGTCAAGCTCTTTAAAAAGATAATTTTCCCCAAGGTTCGGGGTGCCACGTGTCGTCATTAGTGATGGAGGTTCGCATTTTGCAAAGCGGTCCTTCCAAGCTCTCCTTGAGAAGTACGGTGTGAGGCACAAGGTGTCATTGGCTTACCACCCACAAACAAGCGGTCAAGCCAATATTTCAAACCGGGAGATAAAGATGATTTTAGAAAAGACGGTGGATAGGTCTAGAAAAGATTGGTCTACGAAACTAGATGATGCTTTATGGGCCTACCGCACCGCATTCAAGACTCCTATTGGCACCACACCTTACAAGCTTGTATATTGGAAATCATGCCATTTGCCGGTGGAACTTGAGCATCGTGCTCATTGGGCTATTAAAACGTTGAACTTTGACCTTCAAAGTGCCGGTAAAAAGAGTTTGTTTGACCTCCATGCCTTGGAAGAACTCGATTGGATGCATATGAGAGTGCATGGATCTACAAGGAAAAGATCAAGGCTTGGCATGACAAGTATATCAACAAAAGGGAGTTCAAGGAAGGTGACAAGGTCTTACTATTCAGATCCCGGTTGAAGTTATTTCCGGGTACGCTAAAATCAAGATGGAGTGGACCTTTTACCGTCAAGAAGGTGTTCCCATATGGTGCAATTGAAATCTCCAATGACAATGGTGAACTGTTTAAAGTGAATGGCCAAAGTCTAAAGGCATACTTTGACGGTTTTGTGAATGAAGAGGCCAAGGTTGTTCACCTTGATGAGTTTGATGTACCTCACTAATGTTGATACCGCAATGTCGTCAAGCTAGTGACGTTAAAGAAGCGCTTCCGGGAGGCAACCCGAGTTCCTCACTCTCTCTCATAAACTATTATTTCAATTGTTTTATTTTTATTATTACTAACCTTTTAATTAAAAATTATCTTTTGTAGGTATTTGTTGAAAAGCGGAATAATGCAAAAAAACTACATAAAAAATAAAAATAAATAAATAAAAACTTAAAACCAAGCACCATCAAGTCTGCACGGCCATGCAGAACATTGCACGTTCATGCAGATGAGAGCAGAAGCAGCCAAAAGTTTAAGGATCGAAATTTGGGATTTGGCACGGACGTGCAAAAATAAGCACGTCCGTGCACTCGAAGACAGAATCAGCAGCTATTCTAGCTGGAGCTGCACGTCCGTGCAGCCCTAGTATAAGGCAGCAGTCAACACGGTCCAACAGCATAAAAATAAAAATAAAAAATTCACTTAACTCCCCTCTCAATCTCACGGTTTTCTCTCCTCTCTCTCTCTCTCTAAACTCCTTCTTCCTCCTCCACTCCAATCCCTCAAACACTCAATTCCTCACCCAAATTCAACATTTTTCACCAAAATCTTCACTCCTTTTCAACAAATTCACAAACTACTACTCCATTCTCCATCTTTAAACCCAAAAAAAAACACCCAAATTTCCCAAACCCTAACAAAAAAAATTAAATTGGGGGTTTTCTTGTGGATTGAAAATCAAAGCAATTGGTTGAAGGAGAAGACTCAAGCAAGCATAAGGAAGGTTAGAAAGGTTCATTTGCGGGTTTTACACCCACGTTAGACTCGGTATAATCGTTCCTTCTATTCACTACTTCCATACTTAAAATCTTGATATTTTGTGTTTAATTTTGCTTGAAAAGTTGTTTGAATTGGTAGTGAGTGAATAATTGTTGATATATGTTAAGCATTGTTGAAATTGATAGTGCTTTATGAATTTTGTGAGAATTGGATGTTTGTAAGTGAGTAGGATTTGGAGGAATTAATTTGGTGAATGAAGAGCATGCTAGCTTAGATGTGTTGTTGTTGTGATGAATTGTTGACATGAATGCATGAGTTTTGCAAAGCTTGGTGTTGAATTGTTGTGACTTGAAATAGTGAAGACCATCTTGGTTGTTTTTGTGATTGCTTGAACTTGTTCCTAGATGGTGGACTTAGAGCCCCAACGTGATTTGTGTGGTGTTTGTTGGTGTTGTTTGAGCTTTGAATTGTTGTCTAGGCGGACCTAGAGCTTTTGTGTGTTTTGTGTGGTGATTTGAATTGTTGTGGCGTGTTTAATTTCTTTGCAAAAGAACCAACCATGTCAAGAAGAAACCGCCCAAGTAACACCTCCTCCACTAGACTTAGGAACTCATCGCCTCCTCCTCCTGTTGCTCCACCACAAGTGGACACAATGGGAATAATCTTCAATGACCCAGCCTTTTCGGTCAACTTCCTTAGGAATAGTAGGAGACGAATTAGGCCCACTAAGTTTTACGATGACGAGGTAGCTAATGCCCTAAGGGTAGGAAACGATGTTAGGATGTTGTTTAAAGGTGATGACCTAGGTTCTTGGCTACAATTACATGCCCAAACCTATAAGAGACTAACCCTTGAATTCCTCTCCACCCTTTATGTGCATCGGGACACCACGAGGACCCCCCGCTACATAACTTTCCAACTCATGAACACCCAACATAAAATGACTGTAGCAAGAGTAAACCAAGCTTTTGGGTGGCCCACAACCAGAACTATCGGACCTAAGGATAGACAACCCCGTGGTTATAATGCGGGAGATTTTGGAGAAGAATCTCGAGGCTTTTAAGTACAACCCTAGATTCGACAAGGCCACTACCATTATCCACCTCGCATTCAGACTCTCTAAGCGCACTATAGCAAACACGACATTTTCTAGAGGGGATATCTCGGGGGTGGTATCCACGAGGGAGCTCTACTTTCTTTGGCACTTGAGTGAAGGTAGCAATAACTTGGATGTTGGGTCTTGGTTTGTAGACCACCTTGAGGATGTTGCCATAGGATCCGACAACATCACCATAGGTGGCATGATTACTATTATTGTTGTTGCTCTTAACCTTGATTTTTCAGATGAAGAGATTGTCCCGGGGCCAACACAGTTGGACATGCAGTCATTGAGAGCCATGAAGTGCCACACGAATGCAGAGGGGAACCACCCCTACTTGTGGTTGGTGAGTAGGCGGCCCTATGCCTATCTCCCTGACCCAGAGGCCACCGCCATACATGACCAAGGCAACTAGATTTTTGAGAGGGACTTTCCTTGGGCTCCCGGTGAAGAGGGAGAAGAGCAACAACAACAAGAGCAACATCATCAACAACAACATCAATAATTTCAGCAACAACAATTCGATCAACAACACGAGTTCCAACAAGGGTACCAAGAGGGGTACCAAGGTCAAGGGATGGGTGAAAACAACCCATACCTCACATTTGAGCAGCAAATCGCCAACATGAATGCGAATTTTGGCCGCATGACCACCGAATTTGAGACCATGAGGAAGTCAAACGAAGACATGAGGACTTCATTCGACGATATGAGAACAAGTTTCGAGGGTTTCAGATCGGAATTGGGCGATTTCCGTAATGTGTACCGGCATCTCTACCCCGGGGGTTCAAGCTCACAAGGGGGCTCGAACCAATGAGTTAGTTTCTCCCTCCCCTTCTCTTTGTGCTTGCATTGCTTTAACATTGGGACAATGTTTATGATAGCTTGGGGGGAGTGTTTTCTCATGTGTCATTGGTTCATGTTGCGTTCTCGTGCTTGCATGTTGATTGTTCCCTTTCCCTAAACATCCAAATCCCTTGAATCCAAATTTGATCCCTTTGAAATCCAATACCCTAAATCCAAACCTCTTATCTTGTGAATACCTCTCTTATCTTCTTATTTAGATGTATAGTTATCTTTATTTTTATGCTTAGCTTAGCTTAATGCTATTAATACTCTTCTCTTCACAAAAAAAAAAAAAGCCCAAGGATAAGACTCAAATGACGACGCTTATATGTTTTGCTTGCTTGACTCTTGAGTGATGAGTAAAAGTTGTTTAGAAGGGTGTGTGCAAGAGTTGGGGTCATTTAGAGGTCTATTAATCTTGATTTCATTAGAGTATATGAAACGAAAACCGATGAATTCTCAATTGCACATCGATCTAGCATAGGATATTGTCAAATTTGCCCAAAGTACGATATGTTTGAATCGAATTGCGATCCCTTGTGCCCTTAATGTGCCTCGTCTCCTCCCCAAAATGAAACTCTGTTAGGGAAATAGCTCTATTTGTATCATTTGTAATAAGTGGCATAATAAGCCACACGTTTCGAATAAAGAAAGTGTCGCTCACAGTTAAAAGAGGCGAGGGCAATGAATGTTGGAAAAAATGAAAAAAAAAAAAAAAAAAAAAAAAAAAAACCATAGAAAAGAATGGAGGACAAAAACTCCCCTAAAATTCTCAAATTTTGATTTTCTCTTCTTTAGAGGTCAACTTGTGGATGCCTCCCACACATTGTCTACTATGTTGTTTCTTGTGAAATTCCCGAGTTAGAGTGTAGTTAAAGGGCTTTGGGTGTGTATTTTGGGAGGTGGACTAGCGTTTTGAGATTTTATAACCGAAAGAGGGCTTGTTACCACTTTGGAATATCTAGATGTGCTCTAATGAACTAGTAAAAGGTCTAAAGAAGTATCCTAGTGCAACCTTTCTTAGTTCTCCTCTTTACCCCCAACTCATGTATACATTTGTATGATTGGTAATTCTTGAAAGGTGCTCACTTGTCTTGCTTGTGATTTATATCCCGATGAGTTGACTTGGGTGATAAAAACATTGGAATTTGTGTAGTTTGATAGTTTTGTTGTGGTTTGTGTGAATTGTGGGTTAAGCTCAATGGAAACCCTCACGAGAGATAAAAACTCGTCCTCTAAGGCGACTTAGAGGTTTAAATTGCTTCTCACTTGCGCTAAAAGTGATTGTGGTTGTCACCATGCGGATTTGTGTTTTTGTGCTTCCTCCTTGTGCCTCTCCTTAATTTGATGTTAGCAAGTTGTTTTCCTTCTTTGGTTTGACATGTTTGTTTTGCTCGAGGACGAGCAAAAGCTTAGCTTGGGGGGATTTGATAACTTACTATTTGTTATGATTTTAGGGTGTTTTTAAACCTAGTTTGCTTGATAAATTTGTGTTTTGGTTCACTTTTACTCTATTATTATGCAATTTTTGTGTATCCTATGCTTCACGGGTTGTTAGTGTTTTTGTTGAGATTCTAGGTCCAAAGACGACCAAATGAAGCACATGGATAATAAACCGAGGTTAGAAGCAAGAAGATGGTAGAAAGAAGCCAAGGAAAGGAGCAATATCAAAGGAAAGATGAAGAAAAGGGCTTAGAAGAGCCTGCACGGCCGTGCCTGGCCTTGCACGTCCGTGCTGGAGTGCTCCAGCAACTCAAGAGCTTCTGCCTTGCCCTGCACGTCCGTGCAAGACACCCAACACGTCCATGCAGATGTCTGCACGACCGTGCAGGAGTGCTCCAGCAAGTAAGAACCTTCTGGCAAGGCCTGCACGACCGTGCTTAAGTTAGCACGTCCATGCAAAAGAGGCTACACGTATGTGTCGTAATTGGCACGCCCGTGCATGATTTCCAGCCCAAATAGTAGCTTCTGCCTTGCCATGCACGGCCGTGCATAGGGCAGCTCGTCCGTACAGCTTAGTCTGCACGTCCGTGCTAAACCTGACACGTCTGTGCTGACCTGCAGTCGAGCCCGATTCTTATTTTCTCCGTCCTTTTTATTTGGGGGTCTTATAAATACCCCCTTTGAGCTCATTTGTACGGATTATCAAGGGTTTTAGAGCTTTTCTCTTAGTTTGTAATCTTAGAACATTAAATTCTCAAATCATTAGTTAGATTCCAATTATTAGCTTGGAAATATTCAAATTCAATCATTGTAGAAGACAAGTTCCACCATTGTTGCTCACCTTGAAGCTTCATAGTAACTATTCTTTACTCTTCTCTTCCATTTCTCTCTACTTTGTTGATAATTACTTGCTTATTTCTTGCATGCTTAGATGTTAATTAGCTTAATCCTTAGTTTGAACTTGTTCATGAATTGCTTGAAATGTTTAATTGCTTTAACTTTCATGGATTATATTGTGAGTAGTCTAATTTTCTAGGGTTTGGGTAAAACCCTCATCATAGTCGCTAATCACTTAGCTAGTTGCATGTAATAATTGGGTAATTATTGGGTGTTAATTAGTTGAGCTTAAGTGGTTTAATTTCTTAGTTCTTGTATATGATCATTGCTAGAACTATTTATCCAAGCTTTCTCAACGAAGGATCGAGAGATGAACTTGAGTTAGCTCCATTATGCTTAATTGACTTGAAATGCCATGAGAATAGGAATTTCCGGTCAAGGGAATGTTTATGTCATCGTGATTTGCTTTAACACTTGTTTTATGCTTTGTAACCACGAGAGTAGGTTGTATTCATGATTCAAGTAATCCCTCTAGATTGAGAGAGTAGTTGGGTGCCTTAGATGACTTCCCCTAATTTATCCCCTTAATTTACCTTGATTGTTGCATGCTAATCGTGATTTGTGATGAAGTTGAGTGGTATAACCCGAGCCCTAGATTCCTCTAAATATTGTTAATCTCCTCTTAGCTTTAGTTGAATTGAATTAGTAGAAGTTACTCAAAACCAAACCAATTTCGACTTCATTTAGCTTTTTTAAACGGTAGTACCTCGATGGTTGATTCAACGCCTCTCTTGGGTTCGACCCTTTCTTACCCTTGCTATTAGTTAGTGAGACCAAGATAGGAATTTATATTTTGGTAGGCTCGACGACGGCCTATCAGATCTCACTTCCTCTATGCCCATGGCCCTTTAAAAGTCTAGGACTTTACACTTTTGAAGGTGTGTTAGGATTTGAATTCCTGACTGTTTGGGGACCTTGAATTAGAATTGATTCTATCATTACGCTTTTTTGTAAGAAACTAATAGAGTCGCCAATGAGTTTTAGGAAAACTCATAAACCTCGTTCATGCATTCATGCCTTTCTCCCAAGTAGAGTTCAAGGGATATTAGCACGAATCATAAGTTTACCCATGCCCAAATTGGTCTATTTGTACCAGAAATGAGTTCGGGAGCGAGGGTACTAAAATAACGTTCTTTTTAGGGGGGAATCGCCATCCTTTCCCTAGTGCGGCCTCTACTAGATCTTCATTTTTCACAATTTCATCACCAAACAATACATGCAACGTTATACCTAAAACTAAGTTAGTTGATTTTATTTACACACGTTAATCACATAAGGATTACGTTACAACGAATGTTATTATTCTTATTAAGTCCAAGTTCGTGAAAGAACAAAAGTAAACAAGATTCGCCTTGGCTTAAGTGATAAAACAATCAATTAATTTGTCCAATTCTAGCCTTGTTTTAACGAAAGAATACTATGTTAAATTAATTAATTAAATGTTTGTTTTAACCTGATCAAACAACACTAATTAATTAATTTAAGTGATTTAGGACAAGAAAAGTAATGTGATTTATCTAAGCGCTCGAGAATTACCACTTTTCATTGTTAGATCTTCACTTGGAATGTTTATGGATACCTTCTTGTTAGGGAACCTCCACCGTAACAGCAAAATAATTAAAATGGTGAGTGTTTAGGACAAGAGGGTTGATTATTGCATAAGTTCACAAAGATGTTACTGCTGACCTTTTAGGTTGTTTTCTGTGTGTTTTAAGCTCGTATTGAACCTCTATTTATAGGGGATGGGTAATATTAGGGTTTCGGAAATTCTACCGAAGCAGGTGGCGTGCGCAACTATGAAGGTTGCGCGCAAGTGAATGAGTTGCGCTGCTGTGGGCAGCGCGACCTCTAGTCTTACGCGTGGCTCTATGGTAAGATTCGATTTAGTATATTTTTGAAATTCTGAATCTTCCATAAGCGCATTTCTAATGGTTACACTGGACGTCGCGCGCAACCTTATGAGTTGCGCGAGCCAGGCCAGCATGACTTCATGAGTTGCACATGGATTTCCTGAGGCAGCACTAGATTTTAACCTAGGCGCTCTAAATCCGTCCGAAAGTAGGTTTAATCTCAGGATTAGGCCTAATTTCTGATCGGGCTTAGTGTTAATGAGCTTTAGTTCATTTTGTTTGGGTCAAGTTTTATGTGTTTAGGCTTTAATCAAGAGTCCATAAGTATTCCTTACTCCAATCAAGCACAAAGATGGAATTATTTATCGTCATAGCACTTCCGGCCGGGACAGGGGACCAAAAGTAGAAGTCTACACAAACTAAGGTAATTAATAAACATATTCTAATTATTAATTATTAAACAAATTTCAATTGTACTGAAATTGAGCAAACAGAGGTAATTAATGAACATAATCTGATGATTGAGTAGATTTAATTTAGCATATTAATAACATTTTAATTGATCGATTTAATTTCGGCTTATCATTTTAATTGCTCATTTCGCTAATGATCAAATCATTTTAATTGCTCATTTTAATTGCTAATTTTGATTACTCATTTTAATTGTTCAGTTTTCTAAGTTTTCTATACCTAGCTTCTGATTTTTTTAGATACTGGATTTCATTTAACATAAATCATGTTGGAAAAATGAGCAAATTGAAACATATGAGCAAACCTTAATGAACAAATTTAATGAGATTGATATTTTTTATGGTTAGAGGCATTTGTATTGATTTTCATTTTCATTTTGCAGTGCTAATTATACAATTTTTTTTATCATTATTAACATATAGCATAAATCAGTGTTGTATTGAATAGTTGTGCTCAATTTGCTAATGCTTAAATCATGTTGTACAAGCTGACACAATAGATGTATTATTATTGATATTGTTGCAGAAAATGTATCATTGGACAACATACACAAAGAAGCTGCAGAATCAGAGCTACTTGGTTTAAAAGTCAATATAGTAGAAGAAGCATTCAAGATGTACAATGACTATGCTTTCAAAAAAGGATTTGGGGTTAGATATTACAAGACAAGGAGGTGTAAATCGAATGGTGATTGAGGTTAAAGGGCAAGAATTTTGTTGCAATAAAAAAGGTTTGAAGAAAGAAAATAGACAGAAGAAATATAGCAAACTAATTAGAAGAACTAATTGCAAGGCTATGATATATTTTAAAGTAGATAATAATGGTGCATGAGAAGTAGTTAGGAATAGGATGGAACATAATCACATTTACTGTCCTCCATAACAGGAGCATCATGTGCAACTACAGAAAATGATGAAGAAACTACATGATATGATGAAGATTTAATAGTCAATCCAAAGGGAAAGAAGCAAAAGTATGTAAGCAATAACCGTTCGAAGGGTATCCTTGACGTGAAGACTAATATTGCAAGAGGAAAAAAAAGAAGAAAGCTGCTAAATCAAGTGAAGAGGCAAAAAAAGAAAAGGGAAGCCACCACAAGTACCTATTAATCACTAAGAAAGAAGAAGGTTACATGCATCAGTTTTTGATTTTAATAATGTAACTACTTCATATTGTCATTACACTTTATTTCCTTATACATTTGATAACTTGCATTGCCAAGTGTTATATCTGTTTTGATAAAAGGTATTTCAAATCATATTTTGATAACTTGAATTGTAAAGTCTCATATATTTTTTGTCCTATAAATGAGAAGTAGTATAAATGACAACTTAATTGTAATCTAACCTTTTGAAATATGAGCAAAAACATTCTAACCATTTGAAACATGAGCAAAATTTTCTAACCATTTGCAAAATGAGAAAAAATATTTTAACTATTTGACAAATGAAAATTAAGCGTTGATTTCCAACTTGTGTAGCAACATTAAAGGATAATCTTCAACCCATTCAACCCTACCTCTTAAAAGATTTTGCGTTGATCTTGGCTCCTAAATATAATTCTGGTTGATTGCTTAACCATTAGGCACCTAACAAGGGCAAAGTTAGGATAGTACCTTGAACCCAAGCTTTAGCTCATTATGCTACTACTTTAGGTAATTCAGTACACTAATACTTTCCAAACTAATTAGGTTAGTATAATTTATCCCCAAGTACAAATTATATTATGGGAATCATCTGTAGACTGTATAAACCTTGTAAAAGTGCATCAAGAATGTAAATAAATAAATAAAAAAAACCATAAACAATGTGTTGCAGTTACAGTCAACTATCTGAATTCAAGTCACTGAATGCATCTTTGAATGGTTTAGAATGGTTAGAACAAATCAGTATAGTATAATAAGTACACTTATTGTTTATGGCTCCATATTTTGTCTCGAAGGAGATACATTCAATCAACGAATTGACACAAGTACATGACTATATGTAAGTTAACACAATTGCAAGTTACAATTTCAAAACACCCCACCAAGAGAGCTCAAGATCATAAATTATAGCATCTGTCTTAGTGTAACACCCCCAAATCTCCCTCAACGGAAATACTAGTATAATACATGTAATTATACCGTAGAGATATACTTAGGCGTATTATCGCCGTGTGATTATGCAAGGCTACTTTAAAACTTAACTCAACAACAAACTTGCAGCGAAAATCTCTACTCTTCTTTTATTAATACTTAATAATAATAACCATTGTCATGAGTACTCATAATGAAAACAAAAATAAACATTCCTAATCTAGGTGAAGCAAATCTCGCGACTCCCTTATGCTCAAATCATTGAATCCACCTGAAAAATTCATCACTGCTTACCATTAAGGCAAACAGGGAGAGCCAAAACAAATAAGAAATACGGATTAGCAAAATATGCCAAGTTAATTTAAGTGCAAGATAAGTAAACTCAATTTATTAGCAAACATGTTTTTAAAACCAATCATGGAAATTCCAATATTTATTATTTCATAATTCAGTTCTCATAATTCCAAATCCATTCTAAAAAATTCTCAAACAATCCAATACTCAAATAATTTGAATAATAATTCAATTAATGAAAATCAACCCTTTTTAAAATCCAATTCCTCTCCTAAGTGTACACACCCCCCAAGTTATATTAGTATCTTTATATTGAAAGGCTATACTTGAGTAAAGACTCGGTCATACAAAATTCAAAGTCTTATCAACCAAATCCATATAGTAGGATTAATTTAATCAAGCTTGTAATTAAAACTTTAATAATAATTCAATAATTCCTCATAAAACTCATCCTTTAATTAAATCAATAAATCAACCTTTCTAAAGGAATAACTCAAAACTCCTTTTTTATTCAATTCAACATGCTTTCAAAATCAAATCTTTTTAAACATGATAAATAATTTAAACCATTCAACATGGATATTAAAATCCATTCTCAAATATATTTATTTCAAAACATTAATTTCTCAAACTTGTTTCATAAATCACAGTTTAATTCAAACATCATCATAAAACATGTTGATCAAATCAATCACTTTGAAAGGTTTCTAGCCACCTAAACGTACCTTGATTCCAAATCTCAAATCAACACTTCGCACTTTCAAAGTTCAATCACAAATACACCTTGCAATTAATATAATCATAGGGTGGTTATCACAACATCTTTAGACATAAACTCAAATCTATATGTGCATGGACTACAAAGATCTTTAAAAATAATACTTTAATATAAAATTATAACTTTAAAATAAGTATTTATATTTTATAAAACTAACCATGAAGAAAATAAAGGAATAGGATGAAAGAGAATTGAATTCACGTTGAAAAGAATAGGTACAACTTGTAGAGGCCATAACTCCTTTAATATAACTCTGAATTGGGTAATTCTTGAGCCTAACCTCAAGGATATTTTGAGAGAAACAATCTTCTGTGAAACATCAAAATCCAAAAAGTGAACAAAAGTACTCGAAAAGTGGCTTCAAAAGTATGTGGGCTGATTTTCTTTTAGAAAAGAGGAGAAGAAAAGTAGGAAAAGGTTTAGGAAGAAGAAAAATAAGAGAGAAGAAGAGAATTGAGTTTTGGTGTGAACAATATGAGAGGTATGAAAGAATTAAGGAAATTAGTGTAGGAATAAATATGGTAATTTTAGTTTATGGAATTACTTAGAGAGCAAAGCTAGGATTTAAGGAAAATATGAGCTTGGTGATTAAGCAAATAATTAATTATGGAAGGTATAAAATTCATGGTTGATTATGAAATTAAAAAAGGTAAGAATATTTACTAGGAGGATGATTTTGAGATCAAAATATCTATGATCAAATATTTGCTAGATATGAATAGGAAAATATAGAAATTAAGGAAAGATATTTAATTAGCAAAATCTAACAGTGATAAATTTAATTAAGCTTGGTTGACCAAAAATGTTGAGCATTATTATGCTCAATATTTTCAGACATATTAAGCCAATTAGGATCAATTTTTTTTAGTTTAAAAAATCTTAAAATATTGTGTAACTAATTAGGTTTTTGTAGAAAATAAATAATTAGAAAGTTCTAAATTAAATTAACCTAATTAACTAATAAAATCAGATTTTCTACATTGAGAAAATTTGAAAATTATGAGCTAATTAGTCTTAGGAAATTTTAGACCATTTTTATAAAATAGGAAGTATATTTTAATAATTAATTATCCAAAAATATATTAATATTTCGGTTTTTGTTAAAATAATTACATGGATGATTAATCTTATCCAAAATCCAAAATAATAATTGAGTTTGATACTTTTTTGGCGCCAAAATTCAAATATCATTTTTGGCTCCAAAATTCAAATACTTAATTAATTTATCAAAATACCCTTTTTAGAAATTTATAAATATTTAATTTATTAGGAAAAAACTTCTCTAAAATACGGGGTATTACACTTAGTCAGTTATCAGGTCTCATGGAGTAGCAACATCAAGGAAAACCAGAGTTAGTATTTGAATCAATTATCTACTTTAAGATAATTATTGAATTGCAAAGTCTCATCAAATTTCGAGAACTTGAATTGCAAAGTCTCATATATTTTTTGTCTTATAAATGAGTAGTAGGAAAAATGAGAACTTGCATTGTAACCTAACCATTTGAAATATGAGCAAAAATATTCTAACCATTTGGCAATTGAGCAAAAATATTCTAGCCAATTGTAAAATGAGCAAAAATATTTTAACGATTTGACAAATGAGCAAATTTAAACTAATCACTTAAAAAATGAGCAAATTTAAATTGTTATTTAGGACACTGTGATGCCTACCTTACTGCCGTATGCAATCTTAATAGTTTGCTCATTTTTAAAATTTAAATTATTCTCTAAATTAAAATCCTGTATATCATCGTAACTGCAGACACCTAAAAATATCTCCCCGACCGAAACCCGATGATGAGGGAAACCTTTCATTGCCATTTGGTTTCAGGTAGAGTGTTGAAATAAAGGAGTACTTAATTTTATTTCTAAATCTATTTAATTTAACGTTTCTAGCCCATATTTATTTTAATCTTAAGCCCAAACCATTTGTTTTAATCCTTATTCTCAAACCCAATTTTAAAAATCATCTAAAGCAATCCAAATGTGAAACAAACCTCTAAAACTCTTAAACTGTTGTAGATGTAGTTTACAATGGTATTGAACTTTGTTTTGGTTATGATGGCTTAATAATATGTATTAAAAAGAATCTACATAAAATTCTTATTCTTTTAGGTGTATCACTTTATAAATGGATCAGTTTCTACATGTATCACTTTATTTTATAAATTATCTAATGATTTCTTCTACGTTAGCATCGACTTTGATAGCATGTTAATATTTGTCTATCTCTTCTGTCTTAAAATATTGTGTGTTAGTCCGTTAATTTTAAACCTACTATAATATAATACGAAATTGTAACCTACATATTGGCATAGAGGTCAAATTCTAAGTATTCCTTATTTACATTTTATGTTTTGCAGTAAATTTTGAAATAAGAACACTTACTTAAAAATCAAATATAATTACTTAGGGCTTGTTTGCCATCGTTTTTTGTTTTAAGTTTTCTGTTTTTTTTAAACAAAAAACCAAAAAAAGGTAACAAAAAAAAGGTGTTTCCACTTTTCTGTTGTTAGTTTTCAAAATTATGATGAAATTCATAAATTTAACTAATTTTTTATTCATTATATGACATTTATCATATGATTTTGAAAAACAAAAAACCAAAAAAATAGAAAACCACAATGATGCCAAACAAACAGTTCGTGTACCTTAGCTTGCTATGTATGTTTGATTTACACTAATTTTATGAAATATTGGTTATAATCTTTAGGCCAAATTAGAAAATAACACCTGCTAAAAACCCAGATTTTGATAATAACACCTGTTGAAAAAAAAAAATTATTATAACACCTCCAAAAATCCCAAAATTTTGGTTTCACCACCATTTTACTTTTCCATCCAAAAAAACCGTTAAGTGGGGGCCATAATTGACACGTGTCAATAATCTATTGGTTTAGAAAATAAAAAATAAAAAAAGGAAATTAATTAAAAAAAAAAATCTATCCCCAACCCCACCGCCGGAGCCACCTGCCCCAGCACCAAAACCCTAACTCAGGTCGTCGGCATCCTCTGTCCCCACCCAAAACCGACGAAAACCAGCCCCACCCCCCGTTCTTTCCTTCCCACACCTTGAAAACCGAAGGAAACCAACGAAAACCACCACCCATTCTTGTCTCCTACCACCGCAACATCACGCCACCACCACCTACCTCAGCAACATCACCGAACTCGCCTTCCTTACCCAAATCCGTCGTCGAAAAACCCATTCTTTCCTTCCCACACCCAGATCCGTCGCCGAAAAACCCCAACCCACACCCAAACCCAAACCCAAATACCGCTTTACATCTCTCACCCTCACTTGAACCCAAACCCGCACCCAAACCAAATCGAATTGGGGTTGAGGCTGGGTAGTTCTGGTGGTCGGCTAGGCTGGCCTGGTTTCGTCGGTCGGCTAAGGGGAGTCGGGAGCACGGGTTGGGGTGACGACGGTGGGCAGGGAGAACCGACGCCGGTGGTGAAGGTGGTGGCTGGGGTTATTTGGGGTTTTTTTTTAAAAAGAAAATTTCTTTTTTTATTAATTTTTTAAAACCAATAGTATAGTGACACGTAGTTTTTATCCAATAGATTATTGACACGTGTACACTATGGGGCCCACTAACGGTTTTTTGGATGGAAAAGTTAAGTGGTGGTGAAACCAAAATTTTGGGATTTTTGGAGGTGTTATAATAAAACTTTTTTTTCAACAGGTGTTATTATCAAAATCGGGGTCTTTAGCAGGTGTTATTTTCTAGTTTGGCCTAATCTTTAATGTATTTAAAGTATCATATCCATAAACATGCCCTAGTATGAGCTATTGTTTATAATCATTCCTGTATTTATAGTATCATATCCATTAACATGGTTTATATTAAGTGTAAGTGAGGTACTGAGGTACATCGTACATGTGAATGGATAATGAATTCATTAAATAAATTTATAGGTTTTTTTTTTTTTTTTTTTTTTTTTTTTTTTTTTTTTAGGATGGAAATTTAGAAATCTAAGGTAAGTTTCCCTCCAAAATAATTCTATTGTTTCACTCCAAACTAGTTCTACAAATTAGTATTCTTGTGTTGTATCCCTATATTAATTTTACTTAAAGCAATAAAAAATTTATTAGCAATGGATCATGTTCATAAAAAAGTACTTGCACCTAGAGTAGAAGTTAGTGATTTTGGTGTCTGAAATGAGATATTCGAGGACCACATCATGCAAAAATCCATGAAATAGGTTCCTTACTGTAGGGAATTTTTCAAACTCTCATCATTGAACCTTAATGTGGTTCATGCTTTTAGGCATGGCGGCGTTCCAAGGAAAAGAAGCTAGAGATAAAAGAGTCGCCAACAAGTTTTAGGAACTGGTAAACCGTTCACGGTGTGAAGGTTACACCCCATTCACAATCACGGAGATCGCTAACTCCATAGTGGTCCGGAACCATGACTAGATGTTCGGGGATGATGGTACGAATCCAACCTAAAAGAGATTGAACGCGCCCTAAATAGGCCTCTACTTAATTCTTATGATATTCATGTGTGCTTTTCGATCAAAATACATACATCAAATTAATCCTAAACCTATTTAATCTACGTTGGTTGATTATTAATGCACAATCAAATCTATTATTGGTGATCATTTGAATTAAAATCATATTAAGCCTAAATCAAACTATTAATTATCTTATTAAGCGTGATTTCAAGTACAAATCCCTTTTAAACCTGCAAAAAGGGGCGTGACCAAGAAATAGTAATAAATCATAAATAATCAAGCAACATATGATTAATACAACAATCATCATCATAACATCATCATCAAAACATTGTTAATAGTAAGATCCTAGGCACGATACTCAATGGATTAATAACAAATCCTACTATGTCACTAATAACAAGATCAAAGCATTATCCTAAACATGATACTAGAAATCATAGTAAGCATCCTAAACATGATATTAGGAATTAAAAAAACATTGTAAACAATATTTCTACTCCAAAATCAAAGAATAATAATAAGGATGATTGAATTACTCACTTTGAGGCCTCAACCTTCTTGCTATTAAAACAATACACACGTTAGTTAACTTCAAGAAAATTAAATCAATAAAGTAAATAAATCAAATATGAATTGAAATATAGATTTGGGACCAAACCCTCAGAACTATCAACCTTTCACGCCGAGGTCGAAGGCAACATCGGGGATGGTTAGGAGTAGTCGAATCTCGTGAATGAGGTATTGTGACTGATTTGGGAGAATATCAAGGATGTGTTTAGGCTAAGAACATGGATGATAGATGATGATTGATGATAATTGGAGCTAGGTGATCACTACTACAAAAAGGGGAATACAGATCGCCTAAAACAAGCAATATAGATCGCCTCCAAGGCACTTTTCTGGTGAGGTGCTTTATAAAGTCTATAGAGCGCCTCTTGGAGGCATTCTATATCTCACACAATACAGAACGCCTATTCAAGATAAGCGCTTTGTATTCTAGGTACAAAGTTAGAAAAAAAAACAAGGAAAAGAAAGTTGTCATCTTCAGATAGGCGCTCTATAGTTGTATACAAAGAGAGCGCCTATCATTTTCCTTTTATTTTTTTTTAAAAAAAAATTATTATCATTATTATCATCATCATCATCATTATTATTATTATTATTATTATTATTATTATTATTATTAATATTATTATTATCAATAAAATTTATTTTATTGATAATAATAATTAATACGTCATAAATAAAATACCATAACAATAAAATTTTATTTATCAAAAAAGTTAAAATACATGTATTTCAATTACAATAACTGAATCCGTTGAGGAAAAAAATACATTACAAACTAATTAATTTCATATACAGCTATAGAAGAAAATCAAAGCAGATTTTGTCAATTCTTGTGCCTTGCGGTTGTTTAGCAAATTTTAATTATAATATCTGTAAAACATGAAAAACCACAAATGATAAGACCAACTTGCATATTAACAACAAAGGAAAAATTCATGGGAATAATCCGACCTTTAGGCCATTCTTTTTTAATAATCCCACCTTTGGATTATTATTTAATAATCCGACCTTTGGGTGCCTTTAATTTTTATTGGTCCCATTTGACCAGAAACCGGTTGAAGAGGTAATTTTTTTTTTTGGTTTAAAATACACATGTCATTACATAATTGGTAAAAAAACAAAAAAAAAATTAGAAAACCCAAATCCATTTCAGCCACCAGCCCACCACCATCCCCACCACCATCCCCACCACCACCCAAACCCTAGAACCACCATCCCACCAAACCCGAACCCCAAAACCACCCTACCAGCCTCCCCCCCTTCCCCTGCCCCGATTCCGACCACCACCGAAGAGAAGGTCGCCGTCTCGATTGTACGTTCTCTCACTCTGTCCTCCATTGAAGCGGGTTCTGAGCTTTCTCTCTCCTCTATTAAAGAAATTTCTGAGCTTTCTCTCCCCTCCATTAAAGCATCATCTAAGGTAAAAAGGGGGAGGGAGGTTGCGATCGGGACAGGGAATGGTTTCGAAGGTGTTTGGTGGTTCATGGGGAGGGATACGGTGGTCGGTGCGTTCAGGGGGATCGGAGGTGGTGGGATTTCGGGGTTGGAAAAGGGGAGGTGGTGGGATTTCGGGACTTAGGAAGGGCAGTAGGTGGGCTTCTGGCGGTTGGGCTGGGTAGGAGAGGTGGTTTGGGTGGTGGGCTAGGGAAGGGGGGTGGGCGAAATCGGGGAGGAAAAAGGATGGGGTGACCGGAAACGGGGAGGGAAATGGAGGGGGTGGCTGGAATCGGGAAGAGGAAGGGAGTTGATGGCCGGAATCGGGGAGGTAGAATGTGGCTGGGTAGGAGGGAGGCCGGTGGTAGGGGCTGCTGGAATCTGGGTTGGGGTTTTTTTAATTTAATTTAATTTAATTTTTTTAAATATTATCAAAAAAAAATTTGACCAATCACAGGCCGCCACGTGTCATGTAACCTGTTATAACAGGTTACATGACCGGTTGGGACCAATAAAAATTAAAGGCTCCCAAAGATCGGATTATTAAATAATAATTCAAAGGTGGCCTAAAGGTCGGATTATTCCCATGAATTTTTCCAACAACAAATCATAGAATTATTTAAATCCAAATAATATGCAACATGCATACTAATTGGCCAAATGACTCAATAACGCATGAATAATCAACTTGAACATGTAACTAAAATTCATTCATAAGCAAAAGAATAGATCCATAATCAAGTAAAAGTGTAAAATTAAACCACCTCAAAATACAAGTGCTCATACATACATACATACATACATACATACAACATACATACATACATACATACATACATACATACATACATACATACATACATACATACATACATACATACATACATACATACATACATACATACATACATACATACATACATACATACATACATACATACATACATACATACATACATACATACATACATACATACATACATACATACATACATACATACATACATACATACATACATACATACATACATACATACATACATACATACATACATACATACATACATACATACATACATACATACATACATACATACATACATACATACATACATACATACATACATACATACATACATACATACATACATACATACATACATACATACATACATACATACATACATACATACATACATACATACATACATACATACATACATACATACATACATACATACATACATACATACATACATACATACATACATACATACATACATACATACATACATATCAAATGTCAAAACCCACAAAATTGATCAAACATCTCACTTGATCTAATATAGTTGAAATTTTAAAATGAAAATCATAAATTTTAGATCTTATACAATTGAAATTCAAACCCAAATTTAAAGTGAAAATCAGAATTTTGAGATCTAAAATTATTAATTGAGAGTTAAAACCACATTTTAAAATTAAAATCAAAAATTTAAATTAGAATAAAATCAAAAACTTGAACTAAAATTCTAGATAAAAATCATCATATGAACACCACCTAAAACACGAATTGATGAATGGCGACGGCTAGCTTGAGAGGAAAGAGAAGGAACACCGCTGTTTGCAGCCACCAGCCAGCTCGGCAACGCCAAACACTAATTAACTCGCTACAACTTGCACCCAAAACAGAGAAAAACAGATATTCAATGGTTCAATAGAACCAAGGGCGTTATACAAACAACCCAGAAATATCACATTCGGACTTTCGCGACCAAACAACCCAAAAATCATCACGATCAGACTTTTGCGAACCAAACCACCATGATCGGACTTTCGTGAACCAAACCACCATGATCAGACCTTCGTGAACCAAACCGCATCGGAGTTAGAGAGTTTAAAAACAGGGGAGTGATGGTGGTATAATGGGTCGTTGTTGTGTGTGTGCATGGTGGGGAGAGAAGTGACTAGTAATTGAGGGATGAAGTTAGAGGAGAGAGGGGTTAGGGTTAGAGGAGGGAATGAGGTGAGAGATGAGGGAAGTGCCGACTTATGAGGGAATTAAGTAGGGTTAGAGTGGAAATGTGAAATACCCAGATTTCTTTTTCTTTTTTCCTTCTTTTTTTTCTTAATAAATTATACTTATAAAACGATTATCTATAAGAGGCGATCTACTACGTATATCATATAATGTTATATTTGGATATATCATATAAAGTTGTTAACTTAGACAAGCGCTCTATAAGTTTCAACCTACAAAATGCTTATCTTACATAGGTGCTATGTATAATGCTAGAGATTGCCTATGAAACTTGACAGTTATGTATTGTGTGTTGCTTATTCTCCTTTTTGTGGTAGTGGATTATAGCTAATTGTAGCTTATCATTGATGGTACTAGCTGATTTGAAAACGGGGAAAACGACCTCTATTTACAAGGAAAACAGAGAGTGTGGACGATCAGAAAAGATCAGAATTTGGAACGGAATAAAACAGCTCGTATTGCAGGGTGACGAGAGTATCGCGGCGCAACAGAATCCATCGCGACACGATGGGGTCCATCCCGGCGCTATAAAACTACCGCGGCGTGATGGTTTTGTCGTCCTGTGATGATTCTAAAGATAAAAAGGTCATACGGAGTTTTATTTCCAATAGAATTGGGTTAACAAAATACATCCTTACGTCTTTGAATTTGATCGGATAAGAAAAGAGAAGTTTTATTCGGCTTCGAACTCTTTTAATCTTTATCTTTTTCGGAAAGGATAAATCAGAACCTTTTAGAGACTTCTAGAAGCTTCTAAGGAATCCTAATGGGTTTAGGATTGGGAATAAGATATTTGGACCCTCACATGATCATTGGGTCATAGGTAAGGTGGACCTAGGCTCGGTTTGGGCTTGGTTTAATATTTTGGCGATAACTTATTAGTTTTATGTCGGATTTGGGCTTATAATATATCGTTGAAAAGATCTTTTCAAGCTCTATCCAACTAAATAATAATTGGACCAGTATTATGGACCAAAATAATCTGGTTTCGACTTTTTATGAATTGGACACGAAATGAATGATTTTGAGGACACGAAATGAATTATTTTGGATTTAAAGGCACGAAATAAATGATTTTGGATTAAAAATTTTTCGGTAAGGTTAAGAGTACGGTCAAGACTTAAGGAAATTTCACGAGACTCTTCGACTCTTTACAAAACTCGTTAATCAAAACGTGCAAGGTACTCATCACTGGGTTTGATTTTTGGGGAGACACAATCAGGTGTTTACACCTAGAGCTTTAAAAAACTGACCCGAACCGAGAATCTGACCTGAACCGGCAATGATCTGAACCTGACTTGTACCCGAACAATAGGGTGAAACTAGTGACCTGTAACCCGACCTGAACTCAACCTGATGTTAACCGTCAACCGATTTGATCCAATATTTTATGACCTGAAATCGAACCTGCATCCGACCTGATAATAACCATCAACCGATTTAATCCGACTCGACAACAATCCGAACCCGAACTAGTACTTGACCCAATTAGAACCTGAAACCGGTTATAACCCAACACAACCTGTTATTGACCCGAGTCATGGAAGGTTTGATAAAAATTTTATATACCTTTTATTCAGCTTATATATTGGTACAATTCTGTAAACCCTCAATCCTAACAACATATTGGTACAATTTGTTCACCTTATAGACCATTTGTTCTCTATTACTTCGTATATAGGTTTAATAAAATCTTGATAATGTTTGATCAAATTATGAAAGGTGTAATTATTTAGGTTCAACTTGACCACATCGATATTTATTCGAATTGAACTTGAACCAAAACCAAAAATGATCTAACTTTAAGATTATCCGACCAAATAATTATCCGACCCAACCCTAACACAAACCCGAATGTATCATCTATTAACCTGTCCAAACCCGACTCAACACAACTTGAAGTTGAAATCGAACTCGATCTGAATTTGACTCGAATCAAACCCGACCTACACCCGAAAGGGTGAACGACCCCGAATAACCTGAATCGAAATTGATCCGAACTGAACTTGAACCTAATATGAGGCTAGATTGACCCGACATAACCTGATCTTGATTTGACTTGAGACCTGATTTGACTAGACCCCAACCCGACTTGAATACCCGAATTAACAGCTCTATCTACACCTGGCCTTCTGAAATTTCAGTCATTAAAGTTGGGCCACATGTTCACAATATACATCATTATTATTATTAGTATTTTCGTGTTTTCTCGCACAGTCGCAGGGTTCGAACACAGGTGAACTTTGCATATTACACACATTCGTTATTTACTAGACCATTGGACTAAGGGGTATCAGCATGTACATTAGGTGCAAAGAAATTTATTTAGCACGTACATTAGGTTATTATTTTTAAAATTCTTTTTCCGGGACGAAAAAGGTTTTATGCCTGACATGAATTAGTGTCCAATTACAAATTCCGGCAACAAATTCAACGAAATATGTCCAACATTCAATGGTATAGATCAACCAAATTTGAGTTAACATAATTTTAAAAGTAAATATATTTTTATCAAAAATTATTAACATCAAAATTAATTTCATTAGTCATAAACACCGGCAATGGGTCACCATGCCGAAAACGGTGAAGAAGCTGTAGGGCGAACAAGCTTGACAAACAACAGTTGCACCGGCGAACCCACCTCATCTCACAAATCAGAAATTTCGAAATCTTGCTTTTTAATTATTTTTGCTCTTTATAAACGCTTGAGTGAAAAAAAAATAGACGAAAAAAAATAAGAGACAATTTTTTTGGGGATTATATACTAATTAAAACAGGCAGTTGTAGGGTTAGGATTTTATTTGAAATTCAAACTTCAAATTTCAAAAAAGACGTTTGAAATTTGAATAAAAAGTAAAATGACCCACCTAAAAAAAAGATTTTTTATTTTTTTCATTTTCTTTTTCCGGCCAATAGGAAGAGTGGTGCACAAGATGTTTTTTTTTTTTTCTTTTTTCAGCCAATAGGAAGAGTGGTGTACAAGATGCTTTGTACACCTAATGTACCCTTATCATCTCTCACTCCATATAACATATAAAACCTAGATTTCAACAAAAGTATAGTACGAAATTCTAGAATTATGCAAACAAAAATACAAACAAAAACCGAAAAGAGAGAGAAAATTTACCTAGATTTCACCATTGTTGCAACTAAACACAATTCAAAACAAAAAAAATAGAAAATGTAGATGAACAATTCTGCAAACCGAAGACGGTAAACGCAATTCGAAGCAAAAATAGAAAATGTAGATGAACAATTCTAGAAATTTGAAGGCAATAAAAGAAGAAAGGAGGAGAGAGAAATAAGAATGGAAGAATTCCGAAGAAATAAAACCTTGAAAATATCACGTGCAAGTAGCATGCAGCAACATTAGAAATAAAATAACATTTATAACCCTGGGTATACCGTACCCCCAAATAATAACACTAATTCTATTTGGGTGCTTGGTGTTTCAAAAATCTCATGCACTTTTACATACCATATTCGACAATTTTGACAAACACAAACACAACACAATTTACACAAATACAACCATGAATAAAATTCCCAAAAAAAGACAGCCAAAAATCTTATCCTCGAATCCAACACGTGTTCAGTCTTATAGCCTTTTAGCCCAAGTAGATTTCAAGCAAGACAAATTCACACAACTTCATCCAAATCCTATACGTCGTCGTATTACCCTTATCAATAACACCACTCTCACTCTCACTCTCACTCCCTTCTCTTACCAACTGGCGTACACACTCACTACTTGCAGTTGCAGCAAAACCAGAGGAGAGAGAAAATGGTGAAACTCGGCGGGAAGAAAGTAGGAGAAATGGTCGGAAAAATCGGCGGTAATGGCGTCGGTCAAATTCTGATTGCCGTCGCTGCCGCTCTCTTCGTTCGTTTGTTTTCCGGCCCTGGTCCTGCGTTGTTGCCGGAGAATGAATTCGACGGCGATGAGAATGAATTTGATGATTCTGATGAATCTTCGTTTGACGGAAAAGTTTTTCCGGTCACTATTCGTTGGAATAATATTACTTGTTCACTCTCTGATAAGAAGTCTAAATCGGTTAGTTTCACTGAATTCTGCTGTTATTTTTATGAGTTTTTGTACTAGTATATAGTTTGGTTTGAATAATTGTTATTGTGATTTGTTGATTGTTTATTTTTATTGAATTATGCTAATGCTGTAGTTGTTGACTTGTTGTGGAAAATTATACTAAAAAATTTATGTACACCCGGGTGCAAGGCGCACCCAAGGTAGTTTTTGCCTCTACGTGCACCCGGGTGTATATAAAAGCTGTTGGGAAAATTATCCTCGTAGTATAGTACAATACTTTATTACCTCTGAAGGTTTTGTAAGCTTTTCGTTTCAGTTCATTTCTTTACACTATTTTTGGCAAACCCCGTTTATTACGCAGTATTCTTAGTTAATGAAGATGTACTCTAAAATAATCATCTCAGTCTGAATTTAAAATTAAACTCTGTAAGCTTTCGGCATCAACTTCTCCACAATTCCACTTATATACATTTCCATCGGCAGAATTTATGATCGGTATTGTTATCATCTTGGAGAAACTTTGGAGAATTTATGCTTTCTAGAATACAAATAGTGCTTATAGAGTGGGTGGGGAAAGATTTATTCAAAAGTTAAGTGATGGGGTGCTTGCAGTTAAGGAGGTTTCACGTTATGCGTAAGCCATGCTCTTAGAGGCATATAGAATTATGTTCATACCAGGTATGACAGTTTGAGAAGCTAGTGTATATCAAGTCCATCTATGCAAATTCCAGGATTTGTTTGCGAATAAATTTTTGTATTTACCCTCCCCGCATCGGACCTAATGGACTAGTGTTCAGTGTCAACTATTTGGGAAAATGTTAGGATTCAGAGTAAATCTCATAAGTTTGTGAAAGACCAAAAATGGTTTGGTCATAATGATATGCTCTTTTGACTTGTAAGGTTTGGTGCACTAACAATTGGAAACATGGGGGGATTTTATTACCATTTACTGGAAATGTGGCACTATCTTGATAAACAAAGTGTCTATATCCATAGAACATTACAAGAATTTTTTTTTTAACTAAAACTTATAGTGAAGCAATTATTGGAACTTGGAAAGGTAAAAGCAAATAATAGTTGCAGTATTAAACAATGATAATGGTTGATGAAGTTACAGTATTAAACAATGATAATGGTATTGATGAAGTTAAGTGGTAGAGCCCGCAATAGAAATTTAGCTCCTCATTTCTGCTGCTAGATCTAACATTGAGAACTTGAAACACTTGCATAACTTATGAGTTGGAATGCCTAGAAAGTACAAGAGTGAGCAAGGCAACCACCCCCCCCCCCTCCCCCTCCCCCCCACAGTTGGAAACTGTGATAAAGATTTTATTAGCTTCAAAATCCTACTCCCTCCATTTGTATTTATTGATGCAGTGTGTAGAAGATGTACATTTTTTAAGGAGCTCATGTGTAGAGAAGAGAGATGTAGAGAGCTAAAAAGAGGGGCCCATGTGACAAGTAGAGAGAGATGATAGAGAACCCATAGCATATATTGTGATTAGACTAGTCAGCAGACTCTTGAATATGAAGCCTAAGCCAAAGTTAGCTGTATTCTCATAGTAGCTTTACTGTTGTACAGGGTAAAGAAAGTAAATGTGAATATTGCTGAGCGATCTAGTCTAGATGACTAAAAATGGACTAAATTTAGTAAAAGGCTTATGTTGTGTTTGAGCTAAGGGATTACTTCGACTTGAGTTTTCTTCTTTAAATGATTGAAATATGTAATTTCTGGTGGTGGGTGCCCTTTCTCTTGTTGAACTTCCTAGGGCAGAAGTGCTTTGGTACACCCTGATTATCGGGGAAGGTTTTTTTTTTTTTTTTTTTTTTCTAAAAAAAATAAAATTATAATTATATCATGATCTATTATGAAGAACTCAATGTATTCTTTCATGGGTGCTGAATATATTGGCAATTTTTCTTAAATTTGCTTCTTTTGAATGAAGTTTTTGTTTTCTAGGATATCAAATGGCCATGGGCATCATGGAGCAACGTTTTTTTCTAAAATCAAGACTAAACAATAGAAATAATACTTGTGTTGTAATATATTTTTTTCTTTGGCAGAACGCGCCTCACGGGCGCGATAACAAAACCACCAAAAAGCAAACGGTTTTTCAAGCCCCTAGTTTTCTAATACCAGTTTCCTCTAGCTTTTCTCCGGCGGACCTCCGGGCGATCTGAGTAGGCCGCTTTCCCTCTCAATTGCCGGTGAGTCCATTGCTACTCAGATCCATCCATTTTGCGGCATCGACTCCGATTATTCGCGGGGAGGTCTTCAATTCCGAAAGCCGTATCTTGTGTAGACCACATCAGCCATCGCCACCGCCGTCTAAGAAGGCGCCATACTGGTGCCGGCGACTTGGTTGACGGCTAATCCGTAGTTGTTTCCCTGTGGTTGTTTGGGGGACCTGATGGTCCGATGTGAGGGATCTCAAGGTCCACCGATTTTCGTTGCCAGTGTCTGTTTGTGGTGGTTGGGTCTCGGCCACCGCCGGTCTGCAGCCTGGTTCTGGGTTGGCCGCCGATTTGCCTTCCCTTTGTTTCTTTAGCACTCTAATTTTGCCGTTCTTCTTTTGTTGTCATTTCTAAGTTCCGTCATTTTTCTTTCCCTTTTCAATTTTCTATTATGGACTGCCATTTATTACTTGATGCCCTAACGCACATCCATTTGAACGATGATTATGACGAAACCATTGACAACTTTGCCACAAATAATTGCCCCCGGAACATGCTTAATCAAGCAAAGGAATGGAAAGTGGAGGGTAATTCTTATTTCAAGAAAGGTGAAGTCGTTCTTGCTGTAGGTAAGTATGACAGAGGGTTGAAACTCCTATGCTTTTGTCTGGAATTGAAGATGAATGTGTCCTTCTATGGAACCTTGCCATATCTCTAGAGTTAAATCTTGTAGCTTGCGCCCTAAAGGTCCGTGATTTCGAACAAACTAAGGAACTCTGCGCATTAGTCATTATGCTTGATGGTAACAATACTAAAGTCCTTTACAGAAGGGCTTTAGCCGAAATCAAGCTTTATCAACTCGAAGAGGCCCAGGATAATCTTAGCAAAGCAACTGAGAGTAAGCCTAGAAATCCGGGCATCCTTCGCGAAATGGAGAAGATGGAGGGGTTGAGAAGAAAAGCTAGCTAGATCAAGAGAAAGAGGGGCACTAAGGAGTCCGACTTGTCCCACGCCATCTTCAACAAAAAGAGGAAGATCAGTAATCCCTCTGTCAACCTAGGTTCTAATGGGTTGTCTAGTAGCGATGCTCAGAGTGATATTACAGCCTTATCCACCATGGACGTTGCGAATGAGATGTTGGCAGAGAGCCTTATTAGTACACCCAATGTTCTTACCTCTTTGGAAAAGGAGGAGGATGATGCTGCTAGTTTTCCAAACAACCAAGATTCTTGATGTGCTAAGAACAAGGGACCGAGGAAATCGCACATGTTCCTCAAAGGTTCAAGAAGTAACAAGTCCCTTAAGATTTTTGAGTTGTCTTATTTGGAACTTTATCAAGGGAAAACCTTGAGTTTCTGCAAAAATTCTTTTGTATCTTGGATGACTGTACGAGTGAAGGAAAAGACCACCTATGATGGGATTTCAGAGCCCCATAGGCAAAGGAATCCAAAGCTCCTAAATCCTCACTCTCGCCCACTAAGATGGTGGGTCCAAGAAGGAGGTGTTGCAACAGAAAGGGCCAATAGGAAAAGGTCAAGTGAACCCTGGACTCTGCCGTGGGCAGCCACATTGTTGGACTTCCAAGCCCAACAGTGCTGTCATGGAGAAGTTAGATGATCATTTACCCACTAGCCTAACTTCTAGTAACAATGAGGGTTTAATTATTGAGGAGGGGAACGAGTTACATGCGAGAGATTTAACTACCACTGATTTCAATAAAGTGGAATCCGTAGGTTCTAATGACGAAGACTCCATGACTGTTGAACCCGATCATGTGCAGTCCTTTCCACCACTCACCATCTTCATGTTCTCCGCCATGTCAAGAAAAAAATGGAAGGCCAATAAGGTCAAGGGTGAAGAAAAAGAAAGGTAAAAGGTATTCTACTTGGTTTTGCTGCAGCTTAGGGCTAATTTTGGCGATGGATATCCTCAACCCCCTTATTTGTATTGCCAAGCTGTAACCCCAATCCCCTTTTTAGTTATTGTATTAGTTTGGTTAAGAGGCTTAAATTTTCTCGTTGTTGTATCGAGTCAGTTCGGAGCTAGTCTCCTTTTGATCCGTTGTAGTAAAAAAAAAAAAAAAAAAAAAAAAAAAAGGTTTTTACATTAGATTGCCTTCATTTATGGTTTAGGTGTGGGTAGAATGGTAGATTATGCTGCTATCACACACTTTAAGAAGCAGAAGCTTTAAGATGGGGCAGTGTATATATATGGAATAGAAATGGCTGTTCAGTAGTGATGAGAATTTTACATGTCTAGCACACTTTGTGGCAATTAGATCTTATGGCCTAATGTTTCATGTCTGGGCAGCATAATTTCAAATAAAATTTACTTGCTTGATTGCCTGATTTATTGTGTAGGTAAGATTCCTGCTGAAAGATGTTAGTGGGGAGGCTAAACCTGGAAGGTTGCTAGCAATAATGGGGCCATCAGGTTCTGGGAAGACAACATTACTTAATGTTTTAGCTGGTCAACTTTCAGCTTCGCCAAGGTTAAGTTTATCAGGTTTCTTGGAGGTCAATGGACAGCAAAAGTCAAAGAAATCTTACAAGTATGACCACCTTTCATGGAGCTAATCCTTTTAAATTTGATCATAGGGTTTTTGTTTCCTGCTTAACTTCATTCGATGATGTTCTTGCTGTTCTAGGTTTGCTTATGTCAGGCAGGAGGACCTCTTTTTCTCACAAATGACTGTCCGTGAAATACTTTCTCTTGCTGCAGAACTACAGCTTCCACAGATGTCTTCAGCTGAAGCAAGGGATGCTTATGTGAATGATCTCTTGTCTAAATTGGGCTTGGTAAGACTGATGCTATTTGATAATTTGCTGAATCCTCCAACTGATTTTTATATAAGCATTTTGGAAGATAATTATGTGCTCACCTTTTCCCTTTTATTTGCCTGTGTTGAACTATTCCCAAAGGTCAGTTGTGCAGATTCAATTGTTGGTGATGCAAAGGTGCGTGGAATTAGTGGTGGTGAAAAGAAACGTTTGTCTTTGGCATGTGAACTAATTGCAAGTCCTTCAGTCATATTTGCAGATGAACCAACGACTGGTATGCATGCTTCTCCTTAATTATGCAAGCTTGAAGGTCTTCTCTTTTCAGTATGATATAGTCTTTGCATTATATTTCATTGACTTGAATCTTAATACATTTATACATGTCTGTCAGTGTGATATACATTTTATTTTACTTGATATGCTGGTTCTAATCAATTACTCATATATTTTATTCCATGGACACAGTTACATAGTATCACTCCAAACATTTTCTACAACCAGTGGTAAAAGATTATCAGATTATGTTACCATAAGCCTTGGGATTTATTTAATCTTCAGGGCTTAAAAATAAAGCTGGTTGTTGAATTTATTCGCTTTATACAATTTTTCAAGCTCTAATCTTAAATAACCGGGCTATATTTGTGCATTTATTGAAGTGGGATAGCATGTACTCTGTATGTTCTCTAATGCTTGCCAACTTTTCTATTTTCAAGATGTCCCAATAAATATGTCAAGCTTTAGATAATTATATACTATAACATATAACATGGCACAAAACTTAAAGGCAGTTGGTCTAAAGAAATATTAATGGTGTGGAGTAATACAATAAATGATGCTCCCTTTGAGTTTTTTATCCCTCCAAATTCTTGTAGTATGACACCTATTATAGGATTAAAGAGAGTTTGTTTGCAATTATTTAGGTTCTGTACTGGCACAGTCTCTTTTATTACTCCATATTGATTAGGTAGTTTAAAACAATTCTAGTTGATCTTCATTGTATCTCAGAGGGTTACAGTGCAACTCCATTGTTCTAGTGGGGTCAATAAATAACTAGTAGGAAAGTGGCATTTGGTTACTAGTCTAGAATAACCTACCCTCCCATTACTAATAATGATTTTGTTACATACAAGGGCTTACACCTACCCTCCCAGACCTTTTCATCAGTCTCTTCAATAGTCCCTATGTATTTGAGATTGTAGTAGAGGTTTAGTTAACATGCTCACATAGTCACATATGTATAATTGTATATCTCTGTTATAGTCCTTTTCACTCCAAATTGAATTTGCTTTAGATTTGTTAGATCTGTTTGATTGTCTCTTTAGTCTATCTGACTTTTGTTACTTTCAGGGCTTGATGCCTTCCAGGCAGAGAAGGTAATGGAAACGCTCAGTCAACTTGCACAAGATGGTCATACTGTGATCTGCTCAATACACCAGCCCAGAGGATCGATTTATTACAAATTCGACGACATTATCTTGCTGACAGATGGTTCTCTTATTTATGCTGGTCTTGCTAGGGACGAACCATTGGCATACTTTGCAAAGCTTGGGTTGGTTGCTAAATCTCACACTATCTGTAGTTCTAATGTCACCTAATATTTGGTATTTAATGGTGTAAGCATTGGGATGTTGCCTAATCTGTGGGTGCACCCAACAGGTACCCTTGCCCAGATCACATCAATCCTGCTGAATTTTTGGCTGATCTCATATCTATTGATTATAGTTCATCTGAAAGCATTAACAGCTCTCAAAAAAGGATTGATGGTCTTGTTGAGGCATTTTCACAACAAACTTCCTCTGTTATTTATGCAACTCCACTTACCAGTGAAGATAAATTTATAAAAAGAACGAGGTTTGGTAGAAAAGCTTGTGCTAAGAGAGGGAATTGGTGGAGGGAATTCTTCTTGCTTCTTAGACGTGCGTGGATGCAGGTATTTGATCGCATAATTTTTCATCTTTGTATGGATTTTTATATTAAGTGCTTAGAAATGAGTTATTTCTTCTATATTTTAGTAATCCAGCAATGTGAATACATAATCTTGTCTGATTGAAGATATGATGTTTGTTCTTTACTTAATGGGTCCAGGGAATGGTACAGTATGTTTTTTAGTTTATGTTCTAATCTGTCCCACTTATCTCTTGTATACAAAGTCACATAATCATTTCTGCTAGAAATTGATCTTCTTGTTTAATTGGTGTCTCGGTTTCTGAATGCTGCTATCATATATCTTTTACTGCTGCTATCGACGTGGCTTGTGTGATACACATTTGTCTTCTGAGAGATTTCATCAGTTTATTTTCCTGTTGTAAGCTTTGTAATCTTGATCTTTGTTTTTGTTAGTTTTCCTAATCTTTTAAGTTTGGCTTGATCAGGCTTCTCGAGATGGGCCAACCAATAAGGTACGGGCCAGAATGTCAATTGCATCAGCAATAATATTTGGTTCAGTCTTCTGGAGGATGGGAAGATCTCAGATATCTATTCAGGACAGAATGGGACTGCTGCAGGTACAATCTGTACTTCATGAGTTATTTGGCTTGGATTAGCATATAGTGTCTGCACGTTCTCTTTTAAATATCGTCGGGGAAGGAGCTTCCATGGACCTAGGAATAAAGCAGGGGATTGTTGATAGAAGAATAAAAGATATGTTAACGAGGGATGTTGATACAATAGTGAAGTGTCACAGTCTGTATATTTGGGGTTTGGCATGCGCAGCGCACTCTTGCCTTTTGGCGGTAAGAATTGAGATGATTGTATAATTTCTGAATCCTCTTCGAGTCAAGTGCTAATTAATCTGGTATAAAGGCTTTTTGTTGTGTTGAAACCCCTTTGTTGTACACATGTGAGCTGTCCCTAAAAAAGAAAGAGAAAAAAGACTTCCATATAAGCTAGAGGAGTTACTCCTACTATCGCCAATTGGTTTTAATATGGAACCTCTTTTAGGCTTGGAAGTGAGCCGAACTTTTTTTTTTATTGGGTTGCCTAGGCTTGTTTCATATTCTTTGAAATGTTACAAGTTGTTAATTGCCCCCTCCCTCCCTTCCCTCCCCCCCCCCCCAAGAGGCTTAGTTGATTTTATTACAGCAGCAGTAGGTCAAATGTTGTTGGCGCACAATTCTTTTACGAGTTAAAAACTCTATTTTTACACATTCTAATGGCCACTATGCAAGAAGTATTCAACAAGCATAGTTTAAAGGCTTACGAAACATATAAGTTAGTTTTGTGTAGATAGGGAGGATACTAGCAGAAAGAGATCAAATAAGTTTACCAATTCATAGGTTTATATTCATCTTCAAAAGCAATTAGTGTATAAGATTCTTAAGAACAGCCAAAGTCTTTTTGCCACCAATTCTGAATGTAATAATCATAGGTTGCGGTCACAAGTGGTGTCTAGTTGGTGCTGCGTGGCGCATTGCATCCCTTGCGGCATATATTGACAAATTATACTTCATCCGATCTCTTTTATTTGTAACGTTTTGACTTTTACGCTTGTTAGTGCAATTCCAAAAATATAAATTGAGAAAATTTAATAAGATCCCATATAACTATATTTTGCCAACATATAAACCAATAAAGGTGGTCAAATGAGAGAATGTGAATACTGTAAATTTCCAAATGTACTATTTACATGCAGTACTTGGACTAGCTTTGATGATTTATTGTTAAAGAAGCATATGGTCATGTGGGATTTTGTTAGATTCAACTCGTTGTATACTTTCATAATATCAATTTTTTAATTAGTTTTACTTACTAATAATTTAAGATATTAGTGATTGAACTAATGCATTGACAAGTGAAATGAGAAAAGTAAAAGAAATAAAAATAAAATTAAATAATTACAGGAATTATTATATAACCTTTTCGAACACATTTTGTAATTTATGTTGTGAGTTTAAGATCTGTCCTATACATATGTAGTGATTATTATGTGAGTCTAAACTCTTAAGTGTGAGTTTTGGACTTTGGTAGTTGCCATACAAGTAATGGCTGATGCATTTGTACACTAACCTTTAATTATGTTGTGATGTGAACTTAATGCATGTAATGAAACTAAGTCAGAAACCTTTTCATAACAAACATCCTACATTTGCTTCAACAGTAATGATTAGCCAGATACTAGCAAACCTGCCAGGCTGCCACACAAGATCAGTAGTATTAAGCTATTAACTATCTGTCGATTTCCAAACTGGCTTCCGTTGTGCCTGCCTTTTCTTGTTGTAAGCTCGGTGATTATTTTTTGGTTCCTTGTGCTGGTAAGAAAATTTCTAGAACTTGTGGAAAGTGTAATCATGTGACAAATTTTCAATTTTATGTTTTCTAAAAATATGTTTTTGCAAAAGCTGAGATATTTGATTGTAGAGTTACAAGAGTGGAAAAATTATTTATTACTCTCTTACATAATCATAAGCTAATTTTGTCGCTTAACTTTTGAAGCTTGCTAAATTTACGTTATATGTTATGTGAATGCATGTGTATATATCTTGGTATTTTCTATTTGGACTTAAGTGTATGATATATTGGGAGAAGGCTTTTTGTACCACATAGTTTCTTTTTGTGGATGTATCTTGGTCCCCTCTGCTAGATACTAACATGTGTATCCTTTTAGGAAATTTTCCAATTATTTTTGAGAAAGTTAATAATGTTTTAAATAGGTGAATTTTCAATTTTAAATTGCTCACTAGTGACTAGACTATGCGTCTTTATTTTGTGTGTGTGTGTGCTTTTAAGCTGCCTTTTGGATCAAGGGTCTAATGGAAAAACCCTCTTTACAATATGGGGGTAAAGCTGGAGGAGCCTCTTTGCAATTGTACATGCAAGGCTTCTTATGCTTGACCTTCTTTATCTTGCCTAGGCATGAGCCTCAGTGGAGTCTTTGGGGTAGTGTTGTAGTTGTGTATGCATATTTAATCTCCAATATGTACCTGTGAAAGCATAGATGTTTATCTGTCAGTTTGTGTAAATGGGTTGTATTTGTCTTTTTTTTCCCTGATTTTGTATGTATTTTGCTACTTCTAGGTTGCTGCTATAAATACTGCAATGGCTGCTTTGACGAAGACTGTTGGTGTTTTCCCGAAGGAGCGTGCAATTGTAGATAGGGAACGGGCAAAAGGATCTTATTCATTGGGTCCATACTTACTGTCTAAGCTGCTGGCTGAAATACCTGTTGGGGCCGCATTCCCGTTGTTGTTTGGTTCCGTTCTATATCCTATGGCACGCCTGCATCCCACTTTGTCCAGGTAAAGTTCTGTGAAGATCCTGTAAACAAATTTGCGGGTGAGAAGAATTCACTAGCTCTACTCCGTGATGAGCAATATTTAAAGGGGAAATGGGTTAAGGGGTTTCTTTCTACTGCTGGTTTTTAAGATCTGGTACTAGGCGAGCTAGAATTGGTTTGATGCTAAGGACTTAAGGAGCCAGGCACCCTCTCTCTTTTATGTTTGCTTTGGCAATGGACATCCTGAGTGCTTGTGCTTTTCATTTTATTTTATTTTATTTTATAATTTTTATGTTTGTTAGTGTATTACTTGGATCAATCTTTTCCTTTCTGTACCCATGTTATACTCTTATCATATGACACATACCCGTATAGAGCATGTGTTTGATCCTTCAAAAATAGCAGAAACCTTGGAAAGCTAGATGAATACTTGGATTTTGGAATAAACCATATCCATGTTCAGCATTGTTGGCAAGCCTGAATAACATAAATGCTCAGGACTGGGAGACCGAACAAGAGGCTTTAGAGTAGTGGGAGAGGAGGTGTTTATTTCTCTTCTGCAATTTGTGGCTTCCTATGTTCTTTTTGTCTGATGAACTATAGCTATTTTTTTTATATATATATATTTCCTTGTCAACCCGAGAGGTTCCTTTCTGTGATTTTCCATATTTTCTTTGGCAATTCTAGTGTCATAGACTCGTAAGATTAATGTTCAAGTGCTTGTCTCACTTTGGATGCCTGTGTATGCACTTTATTTGGCATTTCTAATGATATAGAGTTTTTAATTTCTTTGTCAACCCGAGAGGTTCCTTTCTGAGATTTTCCATATTTTCTTTGGCAATTCTAGTGTCGTAGACTCGTAAGATAAATGTTCAGGTGCTTGTTTCACTTTGGATGTCTGTGTACGCACTTTATTAGGTATTTCTAATGATATAGAGGTTTATGATTTAGAATTTCCACTTTGAATTGGGCTTTTTTTTTTTTTATAATTCCAATTACATTGCACTTCATGTAAGTGTACTTTATTGCTGTCGCACATAGAGTTTACCATTGTTGTAGTGTGTTCTTACGTAGGCTGCATGGGTCTATCAGCCTTCATCTGCTCGTTTGACCTTATGTCACCCATATTGGCTTTTTGAGTTTCTTTTTGTTCACATAATATGCTCCTTTGCAGCTCAGTAGTTGTTGACGACCTTGACGTACTGGCTAATATATAAAGACAAAAATAAATTTAGTTTCATAAAAGCTACAAGGTCCAGCATGTTTTTGGGGGCTACTGGGCTGTTCCTCAATCACAGGCTACCCCTTTGAAGTTTGAACATCAAATCGGGTCTATCAACCCAAAACTCGAGAGTTAATGCTTCATAGAAAAATGAAAGAGAGCTACCTTCAAAAGTAGCAGTAAGCAATGGTTAAACGTTTTTTTTTTTTTTTTTTTTTTTTTTTTGAAGAAAAAAAAATGATCGGATGAAGTGGAAACTCTGCAAGTTGTGGTAGATGTGTATTCAAATAGTATACTAGGATAGTAATTCATTCTGTAATAATGTATTACAGATGTGATCATGTGCATCCAATTTGATTGTTCCAAGCTATCCATTAATCTAGCATTCCAGAGCCCATAGGATAAGCAATATTTCATGTGTTCTTGGGGGCCCTGGTAGTAAGTGGTTTTGAAGGTTTTATAAGGAATGATTGTTATGCTTCAGAAAGATTCAAATTCTTCTACTCTGAGGCAAGTGTTATACTTGTTTGAACAGCTTGGCAAAGTTGAATTTCTGAGATTTTGTGTCACTTTGAAAGTATCCTACACAAATAGCCATGCACATTTGAGGATCTGGAGTGTGTTTGACTTAGTGAGGTAAATCAGATGAGCAAGTGGACTACTGGACTAGGAGAAAGTAAATCAAAACCAAAAGACTCTTATTGCTGAATTACTTATCCATATTTCAAATTTGATGAAACTTGAATTTGTAAAAATGTTGTGCATGAGGCTGATCTTCACTTTTGCTTGGTAGATGAAAGTAGGTAGTGTTGTACTCCGTCCGGGGTTTTTTTTTTTAATAAAGTTGAAACGATTTGACTTTTTGCTTTATTCACTTAATCCACTTTGAATAATGTTAGTGATTTATACATATGAAAAAAAATAGTTTGTGGGTATTAATTATTATTATTATTATTATTATTATTATTATTATTATTATTATTATTATTTATTCATAAATTAGAGATATTATTGGTCAAAAATTTGCATTGGCATATGTGCCCAAGAGAAATATTCACTTAAAAAATAATGGAGGGAGTATATATTGTATGGCATAACTGGTTGCTTTTCAGAAAATTTGCTAATTAGTGGAGTCTTGAAAAAACATCTTTTTAATCAATTCCTTATTTACCATCTGGAAGTACTTCCTCTGATTTCTTTCACTTGCAACACAGCCTTATGGCACGCACTTTGAGGAAGAGATTAGACAATTTAAACGAATAAATTTATCAAAATAATTTTTACACATGGCACTTAACCTTTCCCTATTTCCCGTGTTAAAATTATTTTGATAAAATCGTTTATTCACCTTCTCTAATCACCTCCTAAAAGTGAGTGCCTCGAGGCTGTGCTGCAAGTAAAAGAAAATGGAGGATGTATTTGTGAATTTCGTAAGAGTACTGTTTTTAGTCCTCATAAGTATTTTTTCAGAAAAATGCTGAGTAATATTACACTTTCTACCCTATATGCTTACTTTGTATTTGTGACCTGCAGATTTGGTAAGTTCTGTGGAATTGTGACTGTAGAGTCTTTCGCTGCATCTGCTATGGGTCTAACTGTGGGAGCCATGGTTCCATCCACGGAAGCTGCTATGGCTGTTGGGCCATCTCTTATGACTGTCTTCATTGTCTTTGGGGGATACTATGTTAATGCAGATAACACGCCTATTATATTCCGCTGGATCCCACGCGCGTCTCTGATACGATGGTAATTGCACCACCTCTCCTGTCTCCAATAATAAATCTATAGGTTTAGCCTTTAGGCAGGGAAATCTGAACAGTTGCCTGAAAAATAATAATTTCTGCATTGCTTTTGTCCACTTCCGAATATTTTTCTTTATTTGTAGGGCTTTTCAAGGACTGTGTATCAATGAATTTAAAGGCCTGCAATTCGAGCATCAACATCCATTTGATCTACAAACTGGAGAACAGGTATTGACTATACAGAACCCCCCCCCCCCCAAAAAAAAAAACCTCTTCTTATTTCTTTTTTTTTTTTTTTTTTTTTTTTGGGTTTTTGAGATTTTCTGAAAATCAAGGCTATTTGTTGTTAGTGAAAACCAGAAGAAAATTAAATTCCTAGCTAGTAAAGGAAGATCTGCAGCTAAAATTTATACTTAATATGAGATAAGAAACTATGGTTTTGCGGTTGACATTTCCTTGTTTCTACTAGTATCTCAATGTTTGTGATTTCAAGTTCCTTGTCTTTCCACATCTCTGTTTGCATTAGCATCCCGCAACACAAGAGTTAAGTGACATATCAACTTCAGACTTCCCATCGTTTGGATACATATACACATTGGAGCAAACCTGTTCCTACATAATTTTTATCATCAATCAAATTTCTTAGCTGTGAACTCGATTCACATTTTGGTTGCAAAACATGAACTCAATTTTGTATGAGTAGAATTAACCTCCTCCTCCAACTGATATAAAGGTTTGTCAGTAGGGTCAGGAATAATCGCTTTATGGTCAATATGTTATTATCATCTAATTTTGTGACACTTTGTGAACAATCAACTCAATCAGTGAATATAAACTGTAATCTGAGCAAAATGGTTCAGCTGCTATGCTAGTTCATGGTTGTCTTGGAGGTTTGGTGTTAATGAAACTTAAATTCTAGATCTTCTTAAGTAAGCTCTTCATCTTTTTCTTTTCTAATAATAAAAAATAAATTAACAAACCCTCATTTTTTGGGGTTCTGCCCACTAATTATACTTTCACAAACAGAGGAAAGTAAGAAAAAGGTAAGGAAAAGGTGGATTAATTGTGGGGCAAGGGGATAAGGTGGTATAAAGTGTGTACTAGGTTTGGAATTTTTATTTTTATTTATTATTTTTTTAAATGGTGGTTAGAACGAAAACACACACTAAAACAGAAAGTGGGTAAATAATTTTTTTTTAAGTAAACAAATGTGGAAGTGTGTAGGATGGAGAATGGTTAACTACTTGTCAAAAAAAAAAAGAATGTTTAATAAGAATATTACTTTGTCCCTCTGTTTTGGACTAGCTGGTGTTCATGCTCGAGCCCTTTCGAGAATAGCAAACGTCGGCTACTTTGGGGGTTTAACCAAGGGAACCTCCTTTGCTGCCTAAGTCACTTTTCAAGTATGAGAGTTTGTATATTTAAAGAGAGAATTTGTTTAGAGAGAAGTGAGAGTAAAGTACAATGTGTCAGGAATCACTCCAATGGGAATAAGTAGGGGGTACTTATACTGTGTTGCAGCTGCGTGATCATCGGGTGCCCCACACGTGTATGGGTGAGATAATTCTTTCTAGCTGAGCTACTTGACAGACTAGTGATCAGCTAGGTTGCCATGGGCTTATTTATGCTTAGAGAGATATCATGATACGTGTCACATCTTTTGTTCAGGGTTATATCCCATACAGTTGGGAACTTGGGAGTATGTGTCCTACTGGGGGGAGTATCAAGTAGATGACTACGACACATGATCTGAAATGAGGATTTTAAGCGCCATGGATGTTGCGAGTGTGATCATATGTTAAGTTTATGGCAAATACTATTATGAGTGTGTAACATGTAACAGGGAAATGTTCATCATTAAATCCAAGTATACAGAAGAATATAACTTCATGCCTTGTAAAATGGCAAAGCGGCTAAAACATAATAATGAAGCATGCAGTGTGTAATTTTTGCTGTGTTTGCATGCCCGTCACCAATGAGTTCAGGCAACAGCGACCTGAAATCTAAATTGCAGATTATGATGATAATGACATAATCAGGCAGTTGATTGAGCTCCTTTGTTGTCTCTCAAGCAAATCACTGTCCAAAATGTGAGGAAATTATTGCCAAAAAAGGAAAGCAAAGAAATAAATATAGCTATTAATCTATTATGTAATTGTACATTGTATTACATTTTGGATGAAAAACCTTCATATATGATTTTATGATCCTAACCATTTAATTATATAACCATTATTTTTATTCTCTAAATTATTCAAGTAAATTAGCAGCTTGGATGTTTTAGCATTTAAGATGTTAGATTTGTATTATCTCTAGGAGATGTTTTGTCTGCAAAATAAGTGGAAGATTTGTCCTGCATCTTATGTTTTCAGTTATCAGCTATTTTATGACATGGAAAATAACGAGGTAGGAAGATTTGTTTTGCAAGTTTTTGTTAGGACAGGAACCATCCTTGAACTGGCTCTCATGTTATCAGTTTATATGTGTGCAGGGGAGAAACTATCACTGTCAGTTATACAGATATTAATATGTTATGGTTCTCTTGTCATGTGATATGTTATCGGAATTTTTTCGTATAAAATGATATATGACCTGGTAGCTTTGCACTTTGGCTTCAGTTGTACGTTTCTTATTTTGACTTTTGAGATCAATCTGCAGGCACTGGAACGACTTTCATTTGCTGGCAGTCAAATTAGAGAGACTGTGGCAGCGCAAGGCAGGATATTGTTATTTTGGTATTGCACAACTTACTTTTTACTGGAGAAGAATAAACCCAAGTACCAACCACTTGAGGTTCCTTCTCCAGATCAAGTGCACCAAGTGCTACCATCCGAGACAGACATAGATAAAGAAGATCAGCATTTCTCTGATCAAGTTGAGGGAAAAGAGCAGCTTGAACCTCAGGCAGATCAAATCCAACCATTTATCCTGGAAGGTTTGTAGAGTCTTGGGTACATTATAGTTGGCATACGATACGAAGGCATTTATTATTTTATCTCATACAGGTTCTAAGTAAAGAAGATATACTATGGCAGCAAAGGAGGCTGTCTTGCCTGCTCTGATAACAGAAGATAACTCAGTAAACAAGCTGTTGTGCTCAACTTCACAATGTAGCTAGAATAAGGACATATAAGAAACTGATCAATTTGGTCCATACGGAATGCTTGATCAGCTAGAGTCTGATCATAGAGCTTGTTTTGTTGTACAGAATCACTACCAGATTTAGTCTGTATTCCCTTTTTCTGGTGTTTTATATGTTTTCCTGGAACGGTGGTCTAATTATAGTGTCCCGATGATATGGGAAACTACTTAATGTCACATATTCACATTAACGATCATATTCTGGAATAACCCGGTGACTAATTTTGAGGCTAAGCGCTCATGGCAAATCAAAACTGTTGAAAGGGTGTTGTAGAAAAGATTATTGTTCTATGGTATGGCCGTATGGGTTGGAGTTAGAATCCCCGTGGAATGATGTTCTGCTAAACAATAAAAACAGTCAACCAAACACTAGAATGGATTTAAGAATTTGGTCCAAGAAACACTAGTTGATTCGATGTGTTCTGCCTCCATCAATTGCACAATGTAACGCAACTCTTTGTGAGGTGTAATGACAGTATTGTTGCCATATTTGCTCCCTTATATACGGGTTACTGACTTTTGTAGGTCAATATGTTATTCATGAAAACAACTTTTCAACATTTGTAATATAGAAACTTGAAGATAAAAATGTTCAAACAGATCGCATCAAATGCAAAATAGAAAAGCTTCAAGGAATGCAGCAAATTTTTAGAATTAGCTAGAGTGCAAGAAACAAGTTTTAAAAAAAAATAGTGCATGCAATTATACATTTACACGTAGCAATAATAATTATACTCCTTATAATTAAGGAAAAAAAAAGTATATTCTATTGTGGTTCATTGCAAGGTATGAAATTTGAGTCCCACATCGGTCATATTGGGGGCTAATGTGGTTTATATAGGACAATGGGCTCTCCTTCTCTTGAGCAAGTTTGGGGATGGATCTCCTATTATCCTGTATCAATGGTATCATTGTCGACCACTGCTCGCTCCTTTGCGTCCACAATGGCCTTGTTTGGCAAATGACGGTTCGCTGGTTCACTTGGCTTGTTTGACCAGCTGGAATGTTTGGCCATTTATAATGGCTTTTTCATTTTGGCTTAAATGCCAGCATTTTCACTGAATGAAAAGCCAATTACCAAACACTGTTTTTGGCTATTTGATCACATAAAAAGCCAAAAGCTAACCACAAAGCCATTAACCAAACATGGCCAATGTGACCGATGGAGGTGACGCTATAATGTGTTCGTCCGGGGCTCTTTCTCGGCCTAGAGACCAAGAATCTCTTTTGAGACATCGTGGTGCTTGTGGCTTTCCCCAAAACTGCTTATTCAGCGTTGGCACCAAGTACCAAGGGCTGATACCGCTCTTAGTAGCTTAACAAGATAAACAACCACTCTCCTAAAAGGGCTATCCTCCCATCTATATGACCATGGTATGGAGTAATGAATACTCTACCATTTGGGAATTAAGCATCCATCAAACTTAACTTGGTTGCCAAGTCCCAACAATAGAAATTGCAAATGGAGAAATTCCACCAAGACCACAAACAGCAAGCCAACAAAATAAGATGAAGTCATTGATTGTTTATTGCAATATCAAAGCCTTAAACTATATGGCTATATCCTAAGAACTTGCCTCTAACTCTGTAAGAGCTTTACTTTAAAAACGTAGGGTCTCTCACCATTTATAATACTCTCTCCATTTGCTTTTATTTGCCTTCTTGGATTAAGCCACTTTTAAAATTTTTGATTGAAATAATATAATTAGGGGTCGTTTGGTTCGCTGTAATAAATAAAGGGAATAGGATTCTATGGGAATCATTCCCTTTGTTAGTGTTTGGTTTTCCATTTCAATCATTCCCTTTCCCCTTTGATTACCCAAAAACCTTCTACTCCCATTCCCCACCCCCCTTACCTTTTCTATTCCCTTTCCCAGCCACCAACATACCCACCATACCTTTTCCATGTCGGAACTCGCCACCCCTCACCGGACCACCGCCTCCCTTCACCGGACCACTACCGCCAGCGAAAACTGACCGCGAAACCTTAGCGAAAGGCCGACAACCACGGGCGAAACCGGCAGTTTTCGAAGGCCAAGATCCGGTGAATTCGCAGGCCAACATCCGGAATCTATGGTCGCCTCTCCTTTCGTCGCCCCTCCTCTCACCGAAGGCCAAGATCTGACAGTTTTGGGCGGAAGAAACCAGCAGTTTTTGAAGGCCAAGATCCGGCGAATTCGTAGGCTAAGCTCCATCGAAATCGCAGGCCAAGATCCGAAATCTATGGTCGCCCCTCCTCTCACCGAAATCCACCAGAAATCTGGTTGCGTGGGTGTGGTGGTGGTGGTGATGGTGAATCCAGTGATTCCCATTGTTTTTATTACACGAAACAACATACTACATTTGAGGGATTTTCATTGCATTCCATTTCATTCCCTTTGTTCATTCCATTCCATTTACCCCATGCAAACCAAACGACCCCTTAGAAAGAAAACCGATGAGATCAATGTAGCTCTTGTGAGATTTTACAAGAAAAAAGTGTATCCATTGTAATTTAATTTCTCCATTCCGTTATGTTTGTTACACTTTGAACATTTATTTTTTACAGAAATATTCCAAACACAATCAATAATAAGGAGCCAGAGATAATAGCTTTTAGGATTTGGCTTTTACCCCTTTCACATTTTTTGCCTTTTCACCCTTGCTTTTCATCATATAAGAGTACTTCCTTTGTTTTCTTTTATTTACAACACAGCCTTCGACAACTGTAGACACCTAATTGTATCTCCCCAAACACCAAACCCAATGATGACTGCCTTTAACGTTTTGATTGACGAGTTTGGCAAAGAGTTGAAAGGTCACGCAAAGTTTCCTTAAGCCTAGAACATCTTTCTAACCTTACCCAAAGTGTTTTTAATCCAAGAACATTCATTTCGTGTCCTTAAATCCAAAAACATTCATTTCGTGTCCTTAAAACATTCATTTCGTGCCCAAATTATAAAAAGGTACAATATGATTGTTTTGGTCTATTTTCTCATTCCAATTATTGTTTAGTTGGATGGGGCTTAAAAATAGCTTTCCAACGATATATTATAAACCCAAATCTGACTTAAAACGAATAAGATATGACCAAAATACTAAACCGAGCATAAACCGAGCCTAGGCCCACCTTTAGTACGACCCAATGATTATTTGGAGTTCAAATATTTTATTAAAGCCCCATATGATCATATTCCTAATCCCAAGCCAGCTAGAAACTTCTAGAATATTCTACAAAGTTCTAATATATCCTTCCCGAAAAGTTAAAGATCAAGAGTTCAAGATTAAATAGAACTCTTATGAGAATCCTTAATTTTTAAAAAGACGTGCGGATATATTTTGCATAGATAACCCAGCAGAAACCAAATCTCGTACCAAAATTTGCTATCTTATGAACAATCACTCAACGACAGGTTCATTGCGCCGTGATAACCCTGTGACGACGCGACAAGAAGTTTTATCACAGTTCAGAATTCTGATCTTTTTCCAATTGTTAGACTCTCTTTTTTCCTTATAAATATAGGTTGTTTTCCCCGATTCGAGTTCATCAACCCAACCAAAAAAAAAATAACAACAATCATCAATAACCCACAACAAGAATTCAAGAGAATTCCTAAACCCATGTCCTTAGCCTAAATCCTAGATATATCCCCATCATTCACCATACTTCCTTCGCGTGATTCAAATGCTCCAAACCATATTCGACGTTGTCTTCGACCTCGACGTGAAAGGTTGATATTTCTGAGGGTTTGGACCCAAATCTATATTTCTATTCCTATTTAATTTAGTTTATTATTTAGTTTATTGATTTTTTTTTTCTTGAAGTTTACTAATGTGTGTATTGTCTTAATAGCAAGAAAGTCGAAGCATCAAAGTGAGTAATTTAATTACTTTTTGGAATAGAAATCGTGTTTTGGATAACGCTTTGATTTTGCTATTAGTAACATGCTAAAATTGTTATTAATCTGTTTAGTATCATGCCTGAGATCTTACTACTAACGATGTTTTCGTGATGATGCTTATGATGATAATTATACGTTGCTTGATTACCAATGATTCGTTGCTTGATCACACCCCTAAGGGAATCTGTAATTGAAATCATGCGTAATAAGATAATTAATAATTGGATTTAGGTTTAATATTATTTTAATTCAAGTGATCACCAATATTAGATTAATTGTCCATTAATGATCAACCAACATAGATTATAAAAGTTTAGGATTAATTTAATGTATGACTGTTGATCGAAAAGCGCGCATGAATATCAATAAGAATCAAGTAGAGACTTATTTCGAGCGGGTTTGACTTCTTTTAAGAGGAAAATTCGTACCATCATCCCTAAACATCCAGACATGATTCCGAACCACTATGGAGTTAGCAATCTCTTTGATTGTGAATGGGGTGTAACCTTCACAATCGTGAACAGTTTACAAGTTCCTAAAACTTGTTGGCGACTCTTTTTCTCTAGCTTATTTTTTCTAGGATCCCCGGCATACCTAAAAACATGACTCACATGTAGGGCGGAGGAAAAATTCCCTACAGTTTTTGGCGGCTCTACTAGGGAGGATTTCTAATTGATTCCTAATTTGTTTGGAAATTAATTAGAATGAGTGAATGAGACTTGAAAGATTCTTGATGTTCATGCACGTAATTTTGATTAACATTGTGACATAAGAATAAAAAGGTACGCATTGGAAAGATCATCCGTAGTCCGTAAAAGCATAGGAATACACGTAGAAAAGGCCAGAAATGTTTTTCACAACTAAAATCGAAAAGACGCTATGAAAATTGCAAAAAATATCGAAGGTTGAATTTTCTGTAGAGCGCCAGATCTGTCGCATGGCAACAGTGACCAACGTCGGACGACCTCTTTGTCGCTTAGCAACAGAGTTGTCGCCAGACGATGGTTCCTGCCGTCCAGCGACAGAATCTAACGATTCTGCGCTAGTCTTCTCTCTTCGCGTTTTGTCTGGTTCTAGTACTTTCTCGACGATTTTTACTTCCTGATTAAGTTTTTTGGACCTTTATAAACCCATATGTGTTTACATATGGTTTTATCCCTTGGGAATTCATGCTCCGTCAACCCTAATAAACGCTCCGTGCAATAAAGGGTTTATCCGAGTTTATTGAATTCACAAAACCATGGAGTTAAGTTTAACTCGCGGGGTCCCGTCCATCGCACCAACCCTTCTAAGGTAAAGCTTCTGTGTGATGCATTCGGACTCTTAACCATGGACCCTCTTGGACACAAAAATCCTTGACCTTAGAGAACAAGAGCCATGGTTAGGTGGAAAACTCATTGCATTGTTGTGACTACTTGGCTACTTGTGCATAGCTTGTATGTGTTTAAACTAACCCTTTGTTTTGACTTGTTTCTTGTACATATGACTATACATTCTAAACCAAAGCTAAAAGGACCTTGATTAATTAATTTGGTTAATTAAAATGAACCCATAAAGTCTAACCATGCTCGACCTAGAAGACTTTAGGCCTAAATCTTCGAAAGAATAACTAAAAACAGATCGTTGTGGTGCACCAATATTGGCGCGTCACTCCGGATTTTTGACGCCTGACAATGGTCATATATCATCGCGTCGCGACAAGCTTATCGCTTCGCGATGGAACCATCGTCATGCGATGGTTCAGCCCTTCTTTCAGCGTCTTCACATCGAGTCTAACTACCAGTTTTAACGTCTGTATATGGTCTTTCCCTGGTCTTGTATGAGTCTAACCACATGTCTAGTCACTTGGTTAAATCACGAGTCTTGTAAATATCACTTACACCCACAAGTCTTCATACACACCTTGTACATACTGTCTGCCATGACCATGTCTTAGATCCATGCACGAGTCATCTTTTTCTAATCATTTGAATTGAGGGTCTGTCTTATTCCCAGAAATATCCATGTTTTTCCACAAGTACATCCTTTCCCTTTACATAACTTTCCATACATTACATACCTTACCATAAATACATTTTCTTTCTTAAACACTTTCGACATTCACACACTTTTCCCTATACACATATACCTTCCTGCATACTTCCCTCGTACATGCTTTCCCTATACATATCATTCCCCTCATACACTATGCTCTTTCCTCATATGTGCATATTGAATCGAGTTCGAGTCATGTGATTGACAAGAAACGTCCATGGTTTCCTTTTCTACAGCGTTTGGTCAAGGAAAGAGGGTCGATTAGTTCGAGATAACTCGTACATTCAAGAGATCTTCTTCAAAAACAGGGTTCGAAGGAAGAAGAAACAACCAATGGCGGCCACTAAGGAAGACATTGAATCTCTCCAAAAATCCATGGACACTCTTTCCGAGCTTGTCAAGGGACTCTCCACTCGAGTGGAGAAAGTTGAAAATATCAATGAACAAGTTCTGCCTAAGACTATCAAGCGTATCCAAGAGAAGCTAAGCCAATTGTCCAATGATTATAAGTATCTTGATATGAGTACCAAGGGAATCTCATTGGATAAGAAACTTCTTCCGAACAAGTTCTCTACCATTGACATTCTAAGTTCAAGCCCACAAATAACCCTTACTTTCACTTGAGAGCTTTCGAAACAGTCATGGAAATGAAGAGGATTGACAAGCAACTCTTCCCTTCGATTTTCTCTTTTTCATTAGAACCGGTATGCCAACAATGCTTCTTTTTCGCGGACTCCAAGGAAAATGCTACTTGGGAGAATATTGTACCTACTTCCATCAAGAGATACAAGTGCAACGTACAAGTAGAGACTGATCACTAGGAACTCGAAATAATGAAGCAAAAGGACAACAAAAGCTTTACCGAATTCTATACTAGGTGGAAGGAAGCTTCTGCTAGGATGATTAAGGCCCTAGATGAAAAAGACTCTGTGTGAATGTTCATAAAAAAACCTTCAAGACAAGTATCAAAAGCACCTAAGGTTCTTGGGGTTGACTACTTTCAAGATAGTCTATGACATAGGTATTGACATTGAAGATGAGCTCTTGAAAGCTAGGGTTAGTAACAATGGAAACAATGGCAATAGCAGGAAGACCGACAATCCTTCTTCCTCTTCTTCCCATCAAAATATCAACTTCATTAATAATGTCGATGCCGATGAAATCTTGGCCCTTGACAAGGACACTTCAAAAACCAAGAAACCCAGAAGAGAATTCACACCTATTGGAATATCCTATAATGTCGCTTTCGATCGTCTTTACGATTGGGGCTTAATCAAGCCTATTGGTCCCACTGAAGATCCAGCACCAGAAAAGCGATCTTCAAGATGGAATCCCAACTCTTATTGCAAGTACCATCGAGGCAATGGTCATACCACGGATGAATGTTATAGGCTTCAAAACCTTATTCAAGATCTCATTGATGCAAATAACTTCCATTCCCTCCAGCTGGCAAGAAGACTGGGTAACAATGAGACAAGGCACAAGGCACCTCATTTTTTAGGATTTTCATGAATTTTCTTTCTTATTTTTGTGTTCCCCTTTCCCTTAATTAGTCTAGCATAGGCACCCTCCATCATTTTTTAGATTTACTTCATGTGTTTGTTTTTACCCTTTGCATTTCAATAAAATGAGCATTTATTCCTTGCATATGATCATCGCATTGCATTTCTATTTTTTTTTTCTTAAAAAAAAATAAATAATCCTCGTTGAGCACGAGGTATACCAATTATTTGAGGCACCCCTTGTAGCCATATTATATCACCTTTAACCTTTTAAGTACATGATCTTTTCTTGATAAACCACTTTGAGCCTCACGATAAACCTTCATTTTTTCAACCCATATCTACCTAAACCTTGGGATGGGACGGTGTGCAATTTATGCAATTTTAAAATCCAAGTACAATAGCTTGAGTGATTCAAAAACTAATACAAAAGGCCTGAGAAATTCCTAAAGCAAAAGCAATAAAAGTGTGCAAAAGGGCAAGTGTTACAATGTCTTTAATATGAACATGTCTCGGATAGTGTCTCTTATTGAGTGCTCGGCACCGTGCCTAAGAAACATGAATACCAAATGAGCGATAGACCGCATGATCGGGATTTCCCACACTTGTCCAAAGAAAATTCAAGAACAAATGCAAAAACAAAAAAAAGTTCAGAAGAGAGAAACCTCAAGCATACAAATACCAAGATTCAAATGCAAGGTTGCACACCTTGGGGGCTTATTTTGGGTCTTAAGCCTTTATTCCTTCTTCTTCAACCTTTAGCCTAACCCCGTTACAACCTTTAGAAGACCTCCTTGAGGTGTACACACACTTGTGTGAGGTTCGGCTAGAGTTACGTGCGGCCTGATTCCTAACGGATACGTAGGCAACCTTACATTGGGGTGCGACCGTAATAAAAATGCATTCACTCATATTCACATCATGATCATATGCTCATCCCCATCCATTTAGAGCTAGATTTGGGGGCTTTATCCCTACTTCATTAGCCTACCCAGCCTAAGAGTCACCATCATTTGGCTCTTCACAAAATATTTTTCCATACCCTTAGCCTTTGCAGCATAACCTTAGTGTCACTCTCACACACATCACAAATATGTTGCCAAATAATCCTTCAATCCCCTTAGGAACCCTTTATCATGAAATCCTGATACGACCTTGAAGCACACCATGTTATCTTAGAATCACTCATTATCATAATCATCATCACAAAGTATGAGGTACTTAGCCTCCGAGCCTAAGTTACCCAAATACTTTCATTATCGGATCATCAATTGAGATAGTCTAGGATGCTACAATCCTTGCATCATGAGATACAACAATTAATGCATACACTTAACTAAGCTCATTCAACATGCGTCATTACTCGATTCATTCTTTTGATCTTTTTTCCTTTTGGGAAAGTTCAAAAACTTCATTTTTCATCAACATTTTACCCCTTTTCATTTTTGCCTACCCTCATTCATTTTCACGTCTTTCTTTTCGGGAGAGAGTCGGTACCCTCCACAAAAATGACAAAATTTTTTTGCTGGTCTACATTAACAGGTTGCACGAGCACAATCACCACACAATGCACACGAGTCATGCACATTGAGTCATGTCATGTCACCACATCAAGTTGAGTCTGCACACACGAGTCATGCACTTTAAGTCATGACATGTCAAATCAAACCGAATCGATTTGAGCACATCAAGTTATACAATGAGTCAAGTTACACAATGAGTCATGTCTTGAGTCAACCAACTGTCAAGGTCCTTTGGCAAAATTTAATTTTTTGCAGGTCTCAGGTACATCACCTATGCGGCAATTTTTCTAAGATCAGATTGTCATGTATCATCTCCTCTAGCAATATTATCGAGAGTGGATTGTCACACAACTTATTCATCTGGCAATTTTTCTAAGATTGGATTGTCATTTATCGTCTTATGGCAATATTTCCAAGAGTGGATTGCCACGCATCTTCTTCATCTGGCAATTTTTCCAAGATTGGATTGTCATGTATCATCTCCTCTGGCAATATTTCCAAGAGTGGATTGTCACGCACTCACGCATCATCTTCATCTGGCAATTTTTCCAAGATTGGATTGTCATAAGTCATCTCCTTTGGCAATATTTCCAAGATTGGATTGTCATACATGTATCAAATCCCTTGGCAATTTTTTCTGAGATTGGATTGTCATTCACCGAGTTCACCATGGCAAAGTTTCCCAAAGAGGATTTTCATGGGTCGTTATTCAATTTAATATTTCGGAAAAGGCTCCCCGACGTGGATTGTCATTCATTTTAGTGGTGGAAAAATTTTCCCGAAGCGGGTTGTCGTTTGGCTCTTCCGACAAATGTTCCAAACGCGGATTGTCGATTGTGGCAATATTTTCCTAAATGAATTCTAACATAGCATTGACAAAATTTTCCGAAGTGGATTGTCTTTCGAGAGTTATGTTCCAAGGTGTAGATTGTCGATCGTAATAATATTTCCTATGATGGATTGTTACGCAGCATTGGCAACTTTTCCCGAATTGGATTTTGGCAATTTTACCGAGATGCGGATTGTCGTTTCAATCGTGGCAACATTTCCTATGGTGAATTACTACGTAGCATTGACAGTTTTCCCTAAATCGGATTGTCGTTCATTATTCAGAATTGTGTTGGCAACTGTTCCTAAAGTGGATTGTCATCACTAGCGCGTACCCGGCGATGTCAGTTCGCGTCTCTTTCGCTATAACTTCTTTATTTGTAGAACTGACTTTTTTGTAGGTATCGACGTTAAAAGAATGGTTTAGGATCGCAAAACATTCTAGATCATTCTCTGTCCCTTTCGGAATACTTTGACTATCATTTCGAAACTTACGTTTCTCCAAACTGAGTCAAAGTGGGGGCTTCTGTAGACACTTGATTGTGTCTCCCCAAACACCAAACCCAATGATGAGTGCCTTTCACGTTTTGATTGACGAGTTTAGCAAAGAGTTGAAAGGTCGCGCAAAGTTCTCTTAAGCCTAGACCATCTTTCTAACCTTACCCAAAGTGTTTTCAATCCAAAAACACTCATTTCGTGTCCTTAAATCCAAGAACATCCAATCTGATTATTTTGGTCAATTTTCCCATTCCAATTATTGTTTATATGGGTCTTGAAAAGAGCTTTCCAACGATATATTATAAGCCCAAATCCGACTTAAAACGAATAAGATATGGCCAAAATACTAAACCGAGCCTAGGCCCACCTTTAGTACGACCCAATGATTATATGGTGTCCAAATATATTATTTAGGCCCCATATGATCATAATCCTAATTCCAAGCCGGCTAGAAACTTCTAGAATCTTCTAGAAGGTTCTAATCTATTATTCTCGAAAAGATAAAGATCGAGAGTTTGAGATTAAATAGAACTCTTATCATAATCCTTAATTTTTCAGAAGACGTGCAGATATATTTTGCATACATAACCATCAAAAACCAAATTCCGTATGAAACTTTGCTATCTTATGAACCATTGCACAGCGACAAGTTCATCGCGCCGCGATAACCCTGTCGAGACGCGACAAGAAGTTTTATCACAGTTTAGATTTCTGATCTTTCTCCGATCGTTTGACTCTCTTTTTTCCTTATAAATAAAGGTCGATTTGAGATCATCAACATAATAAAAAAAAAACAATCATCAATAACCCACAACAAGAACTCGAGAGAGAATTCCTAAACCCATGTTCTTAGCCTAAACACATCCTAGATACATCCCCAACATTCACCATACTTCCTTCATGTGATTCGAATGCTCCAAACCATATTCGATGTTGTCTTTGATCTCGACGTGAAAGGTTGACATTTCTGAGGGTTTAGACCCAAATCTATATTTCTATTCCTATTTAATTTAGTTAATTATTCACATTATTGATTATTTTTTTCTGAAGTTTACTAATGTGTGTATTGTCTTAATAGCAAGAAAGTCGAAGCATCAAAGTGAGTAATTTAATTACTTTTTGGAATAGAAATCATGTTTTGGATAACGCTTTGATTTTGATATTAGTAACATGCTAAAATTGTTATTAATCTATTTAGTATCATGCCTGGGATCTTACTACTAACGATGTTTTCGTGATGATTCTTATGATGATAATTATACGTTGCTTGATTACCAATGACTCGTTGCTTGATCACGCCCCTAAGGGAATCTGTAGTTGAAATCACAGATAATAAGATAATTAATAATTGGATTTAGGTTTAACATGATTTTAATTCAAGTGATCACCAATATTAGATTTAATTGAGCATTACTAATCAACCAAAATATATTAAACAAGTTTAGGATTAATTTGATGTATGTATGTTAATCGAAAAGCGCGCATGAATATCAATAAGAATCAAGTAGAGACCTATTTAGGGCGGATTTGTCCTCTTATAAAAGTCAAGTTCGTACCATCATCCCGAACATCCAATCATGGTTCTGGACCACTATGGAGTTAGCAATCTCTGTGATTGTGAATGGGGTGTTACCTTCACAATCGTGAACGGTTTACAAGTTCCTAAAACTTGTTGGCGACTTTTTTTCTCTAGCTTCTTTTCCTAGGATTGCCGGCATGTCTAAAACATGACCCACTGTAGGGCGGAGGGAAAATTCCCTACAACAAGTTTTTTTAAATGTTGATTAGAGCAGGTGAACGAGCGAATTTATCAAAAAAAAAAAAAATAACACCAAGATTAGAGAAGGGATTGGTATTACGTGTATAAATTATTTTGATTAATTTGTCTGTTTACATTACTTAGGGCTTGTTTAGTTCACCTTATTTTTTCTTATCTGAACTTATCTGATCTGGTCTGATCCAATTTGAAGTTATCAGATCTGGTCTGATCCGATCTGATCTCATCTGGTCTGATGTGATTGTTTGATTTGACCAAACTTTGACCTTAAGTGTACGATAATGTATAAGGAAAAAATATATCAAGTGGGATCTTGTTAGATTTGTGATAATGTGTATTTTATTAATATGTAATTTTATAATTTTCTTCATTATGAAATTAAAGATATTTAGCAATAAAAAACTCCTCATAAAACGATGATCTGATCTGAACTTTTTTTTTTTCTGATTTGATCTGATCTAAACTTAATTTTTCTTAAATAAGTAAATATAAGTTCAACTAAACAAGGCCTTAATCTCTTCTTTAATGTGCGTGCCATGAAGTTCTGTTGCAACTAAAAAAACAAAGGAAGATATGATATAACATCTAAAATTCATAAAAAAAAAAACAACAAAAAAACTCCCGCATTCGTTCCTTTTGTTTCTAAGGCCTTGTTTAGTTGATCAACTTATTTTTAAGTATTTTAGAAAAAAATAAGTTTAGATCAGATCAAATCAGAAAAAATAAGTTCAGATCAGATTAGAAATAAAAAGTTCAGACCAGATTAGATTAGAATTAATAAGTTCAGATCAGATCAGAAAAAATAAGATTAGATCATTTACTTATTATTTTAAACTCTAAATATTTACATAAAATTTGTGGGAAGCCGAGAAAATATCTAAGCCCCCACTCCTTTAGCTATAGCAAAGTTAATCCTAACAAAGATATGAGCTGCTGTCTAGCCTCGATATCCTGAGCCTGAGAGAATTCTGTACCCGCTTAAGCAAATTAAAGCAACGAAATTTGTCTCTAATTCTCCCAATGAAGAAAAGAAGAAAGGGATAAAACCATACCCCATTGTTTCACACTTAGCCTAATACTTTGCACGTTTGCGACTAGCCGCATCTATCACCACACGACCCGGCACGAAATCAGACATCGTAGGCTATGTCAAGGGCGATGACCCAATAAGGTCAACACACACATCTAGCCCCTATCCCATGAGTAGAGTAACATGTCTGCATGTCGGATAGGCTTGTCTTGCCCACCACATAGCATGTAACCTCCTTACCTGCAGAAATCGCAGACCGATAACAAATTTCGACGAGGGTGTCACGAACAGCATTATGTCGGTTTTTAATACCAACAATACAAGCACATGACACAGCATGATCTCCATAGATATCTCCAACAAAAACCCTAGAGCAAGCAGAGCACAGCTTCAATGCGGAAAACAAGGGGACCCCCAACCGGTAGCATAGCACAGAACGATAAGTCTTACCGTTATTATTATTATTATTATTATTATTATTATTATTATTATTATTATTATTATTATTATTATTATTATTATTATTATTGTTTCGGGGTTTTTTGATGTCCTACGGGAGAGTTACAATTCCGGGACTGGTATCCTTGCGCCTGTACCTGCAAAACAACGGAGACTCCTTGTGGTGGGAGCTCCGCCTCCAACGGTCAAGTTAGTACTTGATTAAGGAGTAATTAATGCGGAAATTAAAGTGATTGGGTCTCTCTTGGTGAGAGTGTTTAAGGTGTGTAATCTGCGTATTTTTCGTAATCTTTCTTAATGAGAATTAAGGGAGGTATGCGCCGGCACGTCACTCGGCTCCTTGGCTCGGTCGGGCTATCGAACACGGAGTCAGAAGTGAATGACGAGTCGGACCAATCTGCGAATCGAGCGAGCTACCCTTGCGTGCAATGATGTGGGGGTAGCAGAAACTCATCGAGCTAAAACTCACCAAAAGGTTTATTCGCTCAGTTCCTTCATCAGCTAGACATTAAAAATGCATTCTGACATGGCGAGGGAAGCAAGCACCTGGCTTTTTGACCCTCAGAACCTGGAACTGCAGCTCTATCTGAGGACGACTCGTAGGAGGTGAGAGGGGCCCTTACTCCGTCCCACACAGTGTACTACTATCGGCCCTACCAGGCAACATCTACTTACACAAGCTCGATCAGGAGATAGGGAGGATCCGACAGAAGTACGAAATTCCGATTGTTTAGAGAATCAGATCGGTTCTATTAAAGACAAGTCGTATTGATGACCAAGAAAACTCTGGAGAAGAAGAAAGCTTCAACGCTCCCCAAGACAACAGAGCCATCATTGTGGATAGGGTAAAAAGCATCCAACGCAAAGCGGCCTTTCATTCCCTTGTTTCGTCGTGGCACACCCTCCCCGCAAGCACCCCCCGGCTCAGGGGGGACCAGAAAAGGCCCTTCGTTTTCCCCCCTTCGTCGGCCCTTGCCGCCTTCCTTAACAAGCCCTCGAGCCTCCTTTTCGCTGCGTTCCTCATAGAAGCCGCCGGGTTGACCCCGAAGGCCGAATTCTACGGTAGAGAATGCTGTAAACCTCGGGAAACGTGCCAATCTAGGTTTAGGTTAACCTTGGGCTGATTGGGCTTCCCTCGGAAGTTGGGCCTAGGTGACCGGTTATCCCAGGTGTCATGGGAAGGACACGTGTCGTGTCGTAATCGGTCCATAGTGGACGGATCATTGCTTGACACGTGGCAGGCGCCTATTGGCCCATGTGACGGACACATGGCGGAACCTGATTGGTCCACTTGTCAGATGGTGATTGGTGGGGAAAAATCCCCTAATCATTTGCTCTCACAAGTGGCACGTGACTGGTCACGTGTTACCTATGACAGGTATCGCCCTGTAACAGGCGACGGCCTGCTACAGGTGTCACTCGGCGAGAGGCTGAGAGAATCTCCCGCCAAAATTTTGAATTCTGGAAGTGACCCTTCGCCTTCTCACTTCGCCTATATAAAGGAGTGCTGACTTCGGTCATTTTCACACTTGAAAACTTTGAGAGAACATTCGGACCCCTGAACTTGCTCTGACATTTTGGACCCTTTCTGCCTACCGCCTGCTCTGACAAGCCGACTGCAAAGGATTTTCATAACTTCATCAATCGTCACTCGTTCAGGTAACCGTCGGTTCTCTTACTCTTAATTTTCTCTTTATTTTATTCTTTTTTAAAATGGCACCACGGAAGCACACGACACGACCTAGGTTAGTGATCAGCCGGTCACCGGGGACGGCTGAATCTAGGACTAGGAGTGCCGCCTGCCCTTTTCTGGACCCATCTTTGCCCTTTATACAAAGTCCGACTGTATCTGTGTCTATGTAGAGCATGATGGCCAGAACAAAAAAGACTGCCAGGATCTCAAACTCAGACGGCTCCTCCCACAGGGTGCCGATTAGTGAAACATCTGACCAGGCGCCAGATGTGGAAGTGAAACAAAGCGGCTTGAAAGCCGGCAGTTCTGAGGGAGGAGTCAAAGTGACCCCTTCCCATTTTACAGTTGACAATTCTACATTCTCTCCTGCTCCTATTAAAGGAAAGGAGGCGGGCCCCTCCGGGAGAGGGGAGGAGTCGTCCTCTTCGGACTCGTCGGAGGACGATTCTGAGTCTAGCTCTTCTGGCCATGCTTCTCTGGACACAGAAGAGAAAAACGGTCGCCTACAAGAGGCGAGGCTTTCTCACGCAGTTGAGAAGGAGGACGATTGGGCGGAGCCATCCGCCTCTCACCGAGTGCAAAATACCCCTACTACTGCACGGTACCTCGGGGCCGGATCACAGCCATGCAAGAGAAAATGGAGAGCTTTATCGCAAACCACACAATGGGCCCCGACTTTTTAGTGTTCGTGCCGGATCCAGAAGACACAGTCGTATGGCCGGCTGGTACCAGTTATGATGGCGCCTGCTTTGGCTGCTACGAGGCGGCCATCAAGGCTGGGCTGCGCTTCCCACTACATCCGGCTGTTCAGCGGATCTTGGATGGGTATGAGTTGGGGTTATGGCAGTTAGCCCCGAACTCCTGGGTCAACGTACTCGGCTATGTGGCCGGGTGCGAACTGCACGGGGTGGAGCCGAACTTCGAGGCTTTCGCCCACATGAACTACCTCAGTCGGACCCCTAAGGCAGGCGGTACCGGCTGGTATCAATTGACGAGCCACAGGGGCTACCTCATGACGAGAGGTAAAGCAAACAAATGGAAGGACTGGCAGAGCACCTTCCTTATCATTGAGAGTTCAGACACAGAGATGAACAAGCGCTTCAACAGGTGGAACAGGAATCCGCCCCTTCTTGCAGGCGGCCGCAGCGTGCCGCCTGTTCCCCCAAGGCTAAGAAAGAGATCCTAGATAAAGGACTCTTCAAAGTAGAGTCGAAGGTGAACTCTACTTCAGGGGTACGAGAGCAAGTACCCCTGCACTGCGTCCCGAGCTTCAAATGGCTCTACGACGAGTACTTTTTGGCCGCCTGTGGCCTCAGCAGTCGGTGCTCAAGAGGTAGCCGGCCTGTCGAATACTCTGTTGTTCCGTGCATTTCTTGTTATGACTTTTATTAACTTTGCTATTTGTTTTTTGTAGCGGACGCCATGAGCAAAATTACCGCTTCCAAGACTGCGGTGGCCATGTTGCGGGCCTCCATCATGCAACAGTTTCAACCGACTCCCCCAACAAGGGGGCACCCTTGGTGGGGTTCGAACCTTTCACCATCTTTTTGGAGTTGTGTTTATGCATATACTGACTCTTTTCTTCTTTTTTAGACGGGCGCTCCAAGAGCTTCTTCTTCCCACCAGCCGGACCCCAAGGCCCGAAACACGATTGTTGCGAGCTCTCCTGGTTCTGCCAGGAAACATGTGGCGGCTTAGAAACTGCCGACCACTTCTTCTAAAACTCCAGCTGGGCCACCTAGAAGTATGAAATTGTCCTTGTAAATTTTAGACTTGCTCCCTTCTTTACTACGTCTAATCCGTTTGTTTATGCTTGATGCAGCCGGCCCTCAGGAGCCTGACTTGGTCGAGGTGGCCAAGTCTATGATCAAGGCCGTTCCTCCAGCTGAAAGGGAGGCGGTCAGGGGTGTCGGCACCCTTGACCTAGACGGGATTGCAGGGGTCCTTGCTGAGGTATTCTTAGCATATTTTTGAGTATTTGAATTCCAGGACGCCTGTTTTCTTTTTTGTTTGGAAACTGACGCTTGTTCCCCTTTTTACTTAGGCCCTGCTCCGAGTGAACGGCCTTCGCAAGCCGCTTGACCGGAAGAACAAAGAGGTAAAGGCTGCAAAAGCTATGGCCGCCTCTGACTGTGATAAGGCAATGTTTCAAATTGCCCAAAATGAAGTTCTGACCATTGATATTCTTTATTATCAGGCGTAGGCTACCGCCGCTATCCGGGCTCAGTTAGAGGCGGCCCAGAAGAGGAATAGCGAGCTGGAGGCGACCATCAACAACCTCAAGGCCGAGCTGAGACCTCTTCGCCAAAAGATGTCCTCATACAAAACCTTGGAGAAATCCTTGGCGAGCGTAAAGGTACGCCTGGTGACCCAGGAGAAGAGTCTTACTCAGGAGCTCTCGGAAAAGGCCGAGCAAGAAAAGAAGGAGCTGGTCCGGGAGATGATGGAAGACTCTGCTCAAATCCAGCGCATGACTTGGGGCCGCCTCTTCCCCAATGCCGAATTTGCCCCATGGAAAAAAAAACGTACCGCCAGTGTTCTGATAGATATAATCAAGAGATCCTGGCGGCTGCTGAGGAAGAGGCGTTGGAGGAGGAGGAGCAGCCGGTAGTGGCGCTTGTGCCGCTTGGGGGTAATGCATCAAAGAAGGATGCAGCTGAAGCCGATTCCAGCAAGAAGAGTGCTGACCAGGCGGCAGCTGCTATTATTGAAGATCTGCCCCCTTCTTAAGCTTTATGTCTTCTTTGCACGGCCTGCGTGCCGTTTGTTTGTATTTACCCGGCCAGGGGGCCGGGGCTCTGAATATTTTGCCGGTCTTTAATGACCGGCTTCCTTTTAATGAATATTTTTGTTTTGCTTCAAATTTGTTTAAGTATTGAATATTCTGATATCCAATTGTACACTATACCGACTGTTTTACATGGCCGATAGTTGCAGACAGGTACGGATAGTTAGTCACGCCGCCTATGCCCCTGGACGACTGGTTGTCTGTTTCCAGGCTAGACGATCAGTCGGCCATTTATCCAATCGGTATTCGAACCATTTTAAAGACTGGATCCCCTTTAGGCAGACGGTCATGTCATTTGTAAAATTAACCAAGTAGGAAAGTGGTTTGACCAAGTAAACATGATTGTTACCTAGTCGCCAAGTAACTGAGTAGTAGAGGTATCAAGCGGTTGGTACCGGTTATTCCCCTTTATTCGCCAATGTTTGTTGGCTTTTAACTCATAGGTTGTTAACCTAGCAGGAGTAGTGGTTGAGAGCCCCTGTTTGCTAAAAACAGGCGGACGACTCATACCTTTTAGGCTCCATACTAAGTTTGAGAGAGTGACTATGAGTTAACTTTGGTGTTACTCAGTCGCTGTCACTCCTGCTTGAGTAGTAAAGGTACCAGGCGGCTAAGGCCGGCTGAACCTTTTAATTCGCCAATGTTTGTTGGCTATTAACTCAAGAGGTACCCCCTGCATTTATCCCAAGTAATACAGGCGGTCATCTGACTCAGATGTCAACTGCTACCACTGGTTTGGTTAGTGATAGAGTTATTCTTGTCTCAAAAACGGCTACGTGGTTGCCCTTGGGGACAGTCGTATAGGTGCCGTGTAATTAGTTTATAGAGCAATGTTCCACCCAAAAGGGAGCTGCTCTCTGCGACGAATTTCATCCGGAGGGATGCCGCCAGACGCCTGCTATGATGTTGGGACTGGTCGTATTAGTTTTGAAGATTGGATCAGTTGGCTTGGCGCCTGGTCTGATCATTCGGCCTGTGGCCTTGGTTAGTTCTTGGTGAACGTAGGTGCTAAGTAAAAGGAGGGTAGCCGCCTGTTTAGGCACAGGGTCGGCCAGGCCCTGATCATTTTTAGTTAAGTATAAGGGGGGTGGCTGTGTGTTTGGAACCAGTCGGCCCTCTTCTATGGAGAGTAGCCGACTATATGTCCAGACGACATGCCCCTATGATGATAGAGTAAAATATTCAATGGAGAGTGCCGACTGTAAAGGTACATGCGGCATGCCCCTCTGAAGATAGAGTAAAATACTCAATGGAGAGTAGCCGACTGTAAAGGTACAGGTGGCATGCCCCTCTGAAGATAGAGTAAAATACTCAATGGAGAGTAGCCGACTGTAAAGGTACAGACGGCATGCCCCTCTGAAGATAGAGTGAAATACTCAATGGAGAGTAGGCGACTATAAATGTATAGGCGGCCTGCCCCTCTTAAGTAAGAATAAAAATTAAACATGGAGAGTAGCCGACTGTTTGTCAGTAGGCATGCCCCTCTTAAGTAAAAATGAAAACTATGGAGAGTAGCCGACTGTTTGTTAGTAGGCGTGCCCCTCTTAGTACAAAATTGAATATTAATTATGCAAACTTTTATTAAGTAGCCCTTGACTATTTACATCATTCAAAAGAAATATTTCTTAAGATTATCTACATTCCAAGTTCGAGGCAACGGTTGTCCGTCTGGTGTTCCCAGACGGTAGGTACCGTCCCTGACCTCTTCACAGATTCGGTAGGGTCCTTCCCAGTTGAGAGTTAGTTTGCCAGACTCATTAGCCCTACCAACTGCTTCCATTTTTCTAAGTACAAAGTCCCCCACTTTGAGTGGACGCCTGTGTACTTTTTTGTTGTATGATCTAGTCATTCTCAGGCGGTAAATTTCATGGCGCAAGACAGCATTGCCCCTCCTTTCAGGAAGTGAATCTAATGCCAGGCGCATGGCTTCCCAGTTTGCCTCTTCGTCATATAGCATTACTCGAAGAGTCGGCTCGTAGTGTTCTATTGGAAGAACAACTTCCGCACCATAAGTTAGGAGGAATGGAGTTTCTCCAGTCGCCCCTTTTTCAGTCGTCCTAATGGCCCAGAGAACATGTGGTAATTCATCCGCCCATAGGCCGCCTGCTTGTTCAATCTTTTTCTTGAGACCGTCTGAGATGATTTTATTAAACGCTTCTACCTGGCCGTTTGCTTGTGGACGGCCGACAGATGCAAAGTAGTGTGCAATTCCTTGGTCAGCCAACCAGCTTTTGAGAACAGGCGTCTCAAATTGGGGACCATTATCAAAAACCATAGACATGGGAACCCCGAACCGAGTGATGACATTTTTCCAAATGAATGAAATTACATCCTTCGTCTTGATTCCCTTTACAGCCTCCGCCTCTACCCATTTAGTGAAGTAGTCGACGGCAACTAGTATGTACCTCCTTCCGCCTGTAGCAGGCGTATATGGACCCAGAATATCCATGCCCCACTTAGCAAACAGTAGTGGGCTATGAATGGTAGTGAGGTCAATAGCCGGACGGTGAATTAGTTTGCCAAACCTTTGGCACTTGTCACATTTTTTCACCATCTCCATTGCATCTGCTTCTAAAGTAGGCCAAAAGTAGCCCTGCCGCCTTGCCCGTTGAGCAAGCGTCCTACCGCCTATATGAGAAGCATAGTAACCAGAGTGAAGATCGTCCAGTATCTCTCGCCCCTTTTCTGGAGTAACACACTTTAAGAAGGGTTGAAGGTACCCCCTTTTGTGAAGTTCTCCCTTAATTATTTCAAAACTGGTTGCTCGTTTTTTCAGTGCTGCCGCCTGTTGATGATCATCCGGCAGGGTACCATTTGTCAGATATGCCCTGATTGGATCCATCCAGGTTGAGCTTCTGTCTAAGATTCCAATAGGTTCTTCCTCAATGCTTCTCCTCTCCATTACTTCCCAAAAAATAGTTCGAGGAGTATCACAGGAGGCGGATGATGCCAATTTTGAAAGTGCATCTGCCTGGTTGTTTTCTGATCTCGGCACTTGGGTCAGATGGAAATCCTCAAGGGAGCCGACTGCTTGTCGGACCGCCTGTAAATACTTGATCATGGCCGGATGGGTTGCTTCGTATTCGCCATTGTACTGACTCACTATCAATTGTGAATCGGAACAGGCGTCTATTTTTCTTGCCCCTGCCGCCTTGCACATGCGGATTCCGGCTAGTAAAGCTTCATATTCTGCCTCATTGTTTGAGGCCTGAAAACTGAAGCGTAGAGCATACTCGTACCTATCGCCCTCTGGTGACTGACATATGACGCCATTTGAAGTAGAGCTTCCGTCCACATATACCTTCCAGACTTGGTCTGTAACTTGAGAGTCAGGAGGACGAGTCATCTCAACAATAAAGTCAGCAAAGGCTTGCCCCTTCACTGCTTTTCTAGGCTCGAAAGTAACTTCGAGGCTCTGTATTTCTATGGCCCATTTCATCATTCGGCCTGACGACTCCATGATGGTCAGTGGCCGCTTGATAGGTTGGTCTGTATACACGACGACTGCATGTGCCAAAAAGGAGGGCTTCAATTTTTTAACAACCATGAAGAGTGCAAGACCAAATTTCTCCACTAAGGGATACCTTAACTCAGCATTTTTCAGTACGTGACTGACAAAGTAGACCGGGAGCTGACAACCGTCTCTTTCAGCAAGGAGAACAGCGCTTAACGCATGATCAGAGACGGCCAGGTACATGTAGAGTACTTCTTTGGGCAAAGGGCTGACCAGCCTCGGCAAGGAATGCAAGTGAACTTTCAATCTCTGGAAGGCCGCCTCAGCATCCGGACCCCATTCAAACCTTGCCTTTTTCTTAATTGCCTGGAAAAAGTATAGGCATTTGTCGCCTGATCGGCTTAGAAATCTTCCCAAGGCCGCCAGACAACCTGTTAACTTCTGAACCTCTCGGATGGTACGAGGCGACTGCATGTCGATGACCGCCTGCACCTTCTCAGGGTTCGCCTCTATTCCTCTCTGATTGATAAGGAATCCGAGAAATTTCCCAGACTCAACTCTAAAGACACATTTCTTGGGATTGAGCATGACATGGTGCCGCCTGAGTGTGGCGAAAGTTTCTCGGAGGTCCGACAGATGATCTTTCTGAAGTTTAGACTTGACAATCATATCATCAATGTATGCCTCGACATTTCTCCCAATCTGATCAAAGAACACAGTGTTTATCATTCGCTGGAAAGTGGCCGGGGCATTCTTAAGACCAAACGGCATGACCGTGTAACAGTATAACCCCTGATCAGTGACGAAGGCCGTCTTCTCCTGATCTTTCTCCCATAAAGGAATTTGATGGAAACCAGAGTAGGCGTCCATATAGCTCATCAAAGCATGGCCGGCTGTTGAGTCGACCAGGTTATCAATTTTAGGCAGAGGGTAACTGTCTTTGGGGCACGCCTTGTTTAAGTCTGTGTAGTCTACACACATTCGCCAGGTGCCATTCGGCTTTTTAACAAGCACCACATTTGCAACCCAGTCTGGGAAGTAACATTGCCGAATGAACCCTGCATCAAGTAATTTTTTAACTTCGGCGGCTGCCGCCTGACTTCTTTCTTCGCCATGGTTCCGCTTCTTCTGCCTTACCGGCTTCTTTTTCGGATCCACAACCAGTTTATGTACCGCCAGGTCAATACTAATGCCTGGCATTTCGTGGACTTCGAATGCAAAGATGTCCTTGTATTCTTTCAATAGTTTGTGAAAGTCGTCACCCAGGACTCTCAGAGCAGTCGTCCCAACTTTGATTGTTCGGTCAGGACGCGAGTCGTCTAAGATCAGGTCCGTATGCTCACCAGTCGGCTGAGGGCGGAATTCATCCGACCGCTCCTTTGCCAATGATTGTTATTTTCTGTCTTTTCTTGCGGCCCCCGTCTGGGCTGCCTTTCTCTTCCTGCCGCCTGCTTCTTGAACAGGCGCACTCTCCTTGACATTGTCAAGGTCTGTTTTTCCACCACTTGACCCAGCGGCCATAACAGTGGGCTTGATATCCGAGAGATAGCACTCTCGGGCCATCCTCTGATCTCCCCTTAGGGATCCGACTGTTCCATCATCCCTCTCAAACTTGAGCAACATAAGAGATGGGATTATAACAGCCTTGGAATTATTCAGGGTTGGTCGTCCCAGAATCATGTTGTAAGCCGAGAGTTCTTCTACTACCAGGAACCGGACTACCATGTGTCGTCCTTCTCCTTTTTCACCCAGGCGGATGGGTAAATCCACTCGTCCCACTGGGTGGACGACTCCTCCTCCAAACCCTACTAGAGGGTGGGATACCAGATGTATGCAATCAGTCTGATATTTGAGCTTAGACAGACATTTGCTACTGATAAGATCTGAGGAGCTGCCGGTATCTATGAGGATTCGACCAACTCTCTAGTTGGCCACTTTGCATTCAATAACAATAGGGTCGTCATGCGGCCCCCTTACCCCTCCTAGATCTTCTTCAGTGATGACAATCTCAGGAAATGAATATTTGGAGGGCCGTTCTTGGTGAACGGAATTTACATCTAACCGTCTGATATTGTCCTTGTTGCACCTAATAGTGGGGTCGCCTCCTGAGAAGCCGCCTGCAATGGTGTAGACGACTGCATCATCTGTATCGGAACTGTCGGCCTGCTGATTCTTTTTGGCCGACTGCTTTTTCGAGGAAGTGTTCCCCGTAGATTTCTTGACATAAGTGTCAAGATCACCTTGCTCAGCCAGGCGGTCCAGATACCGCATGAGTCTGATGCATTCATTGGTGTGATGACCAACATCTTCATGATAATCACAGAATTTTTCTTGGTTCCGGTTGTTTGCAGAACCCTTCATGGGAACTGTCCCTTGATTTCCTTTAGGATAAATTGGCTATCCTTGTTAAACGCATACTTTGGGGAGTATGGTTTGAATTCTTTTTTCTTTTTCTGGGCCGGCTGTTTAGAGGAATCAGCCGCCCAGACCTCTTTTCTCTTCTCGTCTTTGTTTGACGACTGTTTCTGTCGGCTTTCTTTGTCGGACCTTCTCCCGTCTGACTGTTTTACCGTACTACAAAGATCAGTTGCCTGTATATAAGCTTCCGCTTCAATCAAGGCCTCTTGAAGAGTCGCCACCCTCTTTCGGACCAAATCAAATTTAAAGGTCGACCCGTCTTTGAGACCTCTGAAAAAGTCAGTATAGGCTACTTCATCCGGTAACCCTTGAATCTGTATTCTCATCAGGTTAAACCGCCTGATGTAAGAACGAAGCCCCTCCTTTTCGCCCTGCTGAATTGTTCCTAAATCAAGGGTCGTTTTCGTCGCAGGGATGTTCATGGCGAAGTTGGAGGTGAATAAGTAAGCAAGCGTCTTGAAGTTATTTATACAACCAGTCGGCAGGTTGTCGAACCATTGTTGTGCGATTCCTTTGAGAGTCGCTGGGAAACACTTGCACCAAGTGGGATCATCCAACCCTTGAAGGTACATCAGGTTGGTGAATGCCATCAGATGGTCTTCTGGGTTAGTAGTGCCGTCATAGGCGCCTACTAATACATTTTTCACTTTGGCCAGCTGAGCGGCTTCAGTAATTTCCTTGGAGAAGGCCGACGGCTGTTCACCAAGTCTAAGCAACTGTAGCTGCCAGTCCATAGGTTGGACATTTTTTGCTGCATGTCCACCAAACGGAGGTGGCCGTAAAAAATACTGTTGTTGCGGTACAAACGGTAAGTTTGGTACCGCCTGGTCGCTATGAAAGCCGGACTGACGGCAGGTGCCGCCTGACTGACCCTCTTGATACGACTGAGTATGCCTCATCGAGGTATTTCGCAGACTGTCTTGGAAGTTTGAAGTAGAGGCCGACTCTGACAATCGGTCACTCTTCTTCTGCTCTAGCAGTAGCCGAGCGTCTGTGTATGTTTTCCTCGACCCGTCCGCCTGAATATGACGAACAGGTTTCCTATTTCCTGGAGTAGGAAAACGGTATTTTGAGAAATCAAGGGCAGGTGGCTCCCTCTTCCTAGATTTAGGATGAGGGGTCGCCTCTCGCCCTTGAACTGGCTTCCTCTTCCGTGAAGTGGAGGGTTTCTTAGCCGACTGCTCCTTGTCCAGAGCAGGCGGCTTCTTGTTGATCGACTCTTGAATTTTTCCCTTGAAGTCCCTCATGAAGGTCATGAGTTCGTTCCTTGTGATGGGAGCAGACCCATCAGTCGGCTGCTGCCGAACAGGCGGTGCGCCTGCTGGCTCGCTTCCAGTTTGAAGATGTTCCCGTTCCCTCCTTTCGGTATGACGGGTACGTCGGGCCCTTAGGGTCCCGTCTGAAGCTGTGTGAGCTTCAACTTCAAATTCATTCTCAGTATCGTGGTCCGACTGAACTAGAGGGTCGTCCAGGGGACGTCTCTCTTCAGGAGCCGGTACAAACGTGGATTCCATCTCAGAAGTACTCTCCCCACAGACGGCGCCAGATGTTTCGGGGTTTTTTGATGTCCTACGGGAGAGTTACAATTCCGGGACTGGTATCCTTGCGCCTGTACCTGCAAAACAACGGAGACTCCTTGTGGTGGGAGCTCCGCCTCCAACGGTCAAGTTAGTACTTGATTAAGGAGTAATTAATGCGGAAATTAAAGTGATTGGGTCTCTCTTGGTGAGAGTGTTTAAGGTGTGTAATCTGCGTATTTTTCGTAATCTCCCTTAATGAGGATTAAGGGAGGTATTTATAACCTCGGGAAACGTGCCAATCTAGGTTTAGGTTAACCTTGGGCTGATTGGGCTTCCCTCGGAAGTTGGGCCTAGGTGACCGGTTATCCCAGGTGTCATGGGAAGGACACGTGTCGTGTCGTAATTGGTCCATAGTGGACGGATCATTGCTTGACACGTGGCAGGCGCCTATTGGCCCATGTGACGGACACATGGCGGAACCTGATTGGTCCACTTGTCAGATGGTGATTGGTGGGGAAAAATCCCCTAATCAATTATTATTATTATTATTATTATTATTATTATTATTATTATTATTATTATTATTATTATTATTATTATTATTTGTTTATTATTGTTGTTACTTTTCTATTATTAAATAGCACAACAATAATAAATGATACTCCGTATTACTAAATTTTCATTACATTAAGCAACAAATTTTTTTCGCTTTATTAAGTTGTACTTCACTCATTAAAGTCTTATGATTTTCATCAGACAAATCATAATCCGCTCTTGATTCGATATCTATGTCATTTTATTAATATATCTCATCTAACTCATATAATCGAATGAAATTATGAAGTGTGAATGCAGCAACCGTAATAGCCAATTGATGCTTGGTGTCCATACTTGACAGCATTGACAAAATTGTCCAATGAAATTTTAATGTTCTGAAACAACTTTCAATTGTTATACGGAGTGAAGATAATTAAAATTAAAGTATGCCTTGAGGTAGTAGACATCTTCGAAATTTGGGCATATGGACTCTAGTATCTTTATCTTTGATCGAAACCAAATATCCATTGGTATTCTGACATTACCTCAAGGTCAAATATATGCATGTATGGTCATTTTCAATAAAGGTATCCATCCATTGTTTATTGGTCATGTTTATAATCACAACACTAGGTGTTGCACAAAGTTTTAGAAAAATTATAGGGTTGAGACCAAAAAAAGAATTTTATAATATAAATTATAGTTAGTGGGGATATATTTAATTGTTAGTAGAAATGAGAAATAATAAAAAGTATTGTAAGTGAAAATTGGTAGGAGAGAGAAATAATAAAATAATAGTGGTTCTTTACCAAATAAGGAAGTGTTGCAATTATTATGAAACAAACGCAAAAAGAGTATGTTGTGATTATCATGAAACGGATGGAGTAGAATAATTTCTATTATAGGTCTTCAATAATTTAGGATTATTTTTATTTGACCATTGTATTTTACAATTATTAAAATATAATAATATGATAATATTAAAATTAAAATTAGAAAAATAAAATAATTAAAATTACTTTAGATCAGATTAGAAAAAATAAGTTCAGATTAGATCATAAAAAATAAGTACATATCAAATCAGAAAAAATAAGTTTAGATCAGATAGTTTAGATCAAACCAGATCAGGTTAGCTAAAATAAGGTGAACTAAACAAGGCTTACATGTGAAATCTTTTTTATGTATAAAAAGGAAAATTTGCCAATTGCAACCATTTAAAAAATATTTGCAAATTGTAGCCCAAAAATACTAATAACTTGTTAATTGCCACCCAAATCAATTTCTCTACGATTTGCGTGCTGAAAAATGTTCCGTAAATGTTTTAGGGGTCATTTTAGCCCTTAAGGATCTAAATTGAGCTCAGAATTGGTAAAAAAAATAATGTAAGTGCCTCTTGCGTATCAAAAAATGTATCGATTTGTGTACAACTATTTTTTGTTGTGAAAACGAGGCAATTTTTGCTAATTCTGAGCCCAATTCGGACCGTTAAGAGCTAAAATGACCACTAAAACCTCTACGAAATATTTTTCAACACGCAAATCAATGAAAAAATTGAATTAGGTGCCAATTTACAATTTATTAGTACTTTTGGGCTGCAATTTGCAATTTTTTTAATTGACTGTAATTTACAAAATAAAAACTTTAAATGATTGCAATTGACAAATTTTCCGTGTAAAAATGATCAAAATGTAAAAAATAAATAGTAACGTAGAGGTAATGTCACGGTTTTATTTATTTATTTATTTATTTTATGGTAATTTTTAAGTTGGCCATACCCCCATAGCCATCTTGGCCCATGTGTAGCCGCTTGAACTCCATCTTTAATTAATTCCTTAAAATCTATACTTCAACCATGGAATATACACTCATACTATAAGAAGTTTTAGAACTCTAAAACTCTGTTAATTGGCCTTACTTCTGGGAATCTTTCGCCACTATTCTGGAAAAGGCACAACAAATCTCGTCTTTTCTAAGCACTCATCAAGAAAACGTGTAATCCCACGTAAATCTCTCTTTCTGTCCTACTACTCCTGTCACTTTCAACTATGTGAATTATTGTACTTTTAAATTACAGATTAGCTAGTAGTAATTGTCTAATTACATACCCTTTTCATTATTGCTTTCAATTATTTTATCAGATTCACTTTCTGGGTTTTTCTATTGCATGACGAAATTGCTAATCATGATATACTTTGTCAAAGTTTATTCTGAGTTCACATAATATATGCTTAGATTTGTTTTATTGATGGTGCAGAAACATATTTTGATCTGAGAAATAATGGCACAAATTGGTAGATTGTTGTTTGAAAGTAATTTGAATTCAGAACGTGAAGATGTATTGAGTGCGATTATTCCATTGTTGAAGCTATTAAGCCTTACTATGATTGGATTAGTGCTTTCCCGCTTCGAAATGATTCCAAGAGCAACATTTAAGCTACTTAGCAAGCTTGTTTTTGTATTGTTCTTGCCTTGTTTGATTTTTACTGATCTGGGCGAATCGATTACTCTCGAAAATTTCATTCAATGGTGGTTTATACCGGTGAATTTGGTGATTAGTACCCTTATTGGGTGTTTGTTAGGATATTTGGTGGTACTTGTATGTCGACCGCCTCCAGAATTTAACAGATTTACAATTATTATGACTGGGTTTGGGAATACAGGGAACCTGCCTCTTGCAATTGTGAGTTCGGTATGTCATAGCTCGGATAATCCGTTTGGGCCGGAATGTCATCGGAAAGGGGTAGCTTATGTGTCGTTTGCACAATGGGTTGCTGTGATTTTTGTGTATACACTTGTTTATCATATGATGGAGCCTCCTATGGAGTATTATGAGATTGTCCAAGAAGGTGATGAAATTGAGGAGGAGGGAGCTGATCATGTTAGTGCACCACTTCTTGTGGAAGCCGAGTGGCCTGGAATTGAGGACAAAGCAACGGAACATTCTAAGACCCCTTTCATAGCAAGGGTGTTTGGAAGCATCTCAAGTCTTTCGAGCATACCTGATCTTGATTCTCGAGATGGGGCAATCACAAGAGGCAATACACCCATGTCAGTTACTTGTTTTGCTGGTCCAAATAAAGTAGCTAGAAAGATCAAAGTTGTTGCTGAGCAGACTCCCATTCAGCATATACTCCAACCGCCCACCATTGCTTCATTGTTAGCTATAGTTATCGGAATAGTACCTCATCTTAAAGAGTTTGTATTCGGTGATGATGTCCCACTGGCATTCATTACTGACAGTCTAGAAATTGTGGCTGCTGCTACGATCCCAGCTGTGATGCTTATTCTTGGAGGCATGCTAGCTGAGGGGCCAAATGAATCTACCCTTGGACTCCGTACAACAATTGGTATCATAGTGGCACGGCTCTTGGTTCTTCCTTTGGTTGGAATTGGCGTAATTGCACTGGCTGATAAACTGAACATAGTAGTTGCTGGTGATCACATGTTCATGTTTGTGCTTTTCTTGCAATATACGACTCCAAGTGCCATCTTACTAGGAGCAATAGCTAGCTTGCGGGGTTATGGTGTTAGAGAGGCTTCAGCACTTCTGTTTTGGCAGCACATTCTGGCTCTTGCATCTCTTTCTCTGTACATTATAATTTTTTTCAAATTAATGTCATTCATTTAGTATTGTTATTATTTGCCTTTACTTCATTCTTCAACTGTTTATTTCAAGAAATCTGTGCAAGTGTTGCCATTGTTACTCATGGCGTAGCTATCTGATACATGTACTTTTTTTGGTTAATAGCTCATAAACCTGTGGAATATATTATACCAATGTCATCTTTTCTTTCCATCTATATGTTTCCTTTTCCTGCTAGATCTATTCAATCTTTAACTGTCGAATTGTTGTTTTAGTTTGTTAATAATTAGTCTTACTTGTCTAGCTAACATGTATACTATCTTTTCCTTTTTTTGGTTGTTTACATTTATTGAATATTCAGAGAACTGATATAGTATAAACACTCAAAAACCTGTCGGCTGTCATGCTAAAAGTATTAGCTGCAGTCAGCAATGTCATATTAGAGCACCTTTACACACGAAATCCTTATTTTGGTTGTTTACATTTGATGAAGAGACCAACCGAAGGTAGTGTTAAGCTGAATGCTGATGGGGCCTGGAAGAAGTCAAGAAGATAAGAAAGGCAGGTGCGGTTTGTGTTATACAAAGGGGGAATGGCAATTAGGGGTAGAATGGCGCTTGCTCTTGACTTGGGATTGAAGGACATACATTATAGTAGAAACTGATGCAAGCTCCCTGGAAAGCACTCTGGAGGACATGGGAAAACATGGTACTCATAAATTGGTAGTAATTCTTGCTGAAATTAGGGAGTTCCTGAAATAAAATTAATTGCAACTTTAGGTTCAGCTATGCGCTTAGGGAGGCAAATTCTGTGGCTCACTATCTTGCTAACTATGCTCTAAGCACGGAGAAGGAAGAAAAGATCCATACTGGGGCTCTGCATTGCGCCAAGGATGCATTTGAGGGAAGGCCTTAGGGAGAGCATACCAGATACTGGTGGACTTGTTTTCCAATAGGGGACGCTTTTGCTCTTGCTTTTGGATGAAAAAGATTAATGTTTTATTCCAGTGCTTTGTAATGTTGAACTTTTTAGCTTTTGTTGTTGACCTGTTTATATACTTTTTTTTTTTTTTTTTGAGGAAAGACCTGCTTATATACTTTATCCTTGGGGATTTGGTTTTAATTTAGTATATAATATAATCTTCGTTTTCTGCTAAAGAAAGACTAGCTATGGTTTTGGGAAGGCTAGCTAGCCTATCATGTAGAATACATGGACACTTAATCCAACTGCCGTGTTCATGTTGGACATCGATACTCGTTGGACACACAGCGATACATCTTGGACCGTGTCCTTTTATGATATGGTCCGTTGTGCTTTGTGACATGCCACCTTATCTTTTTAACTTTTTTCTTAATGAGAAAATTTAAGTAAAGTAAGATAGATAAGACTTGTTGACTAGCTTTAAACAACCAAGTAATGACGTTGTTTGACAGTTGATTGTTGGCTGTTAATTGCTGAATGTTTCTATCGGCTAGTCTAACCAACTGTTTATATTGGCTTTTTATGTTGGTTATTTGACTGTTGGCTCTTAATAAATATGTTTCGAAAAATTGGTTATTTTATTTAAAAATGACCTTTAAGGCATTGATATATATATATATAGGGTCGGGATCCGGTGAGAACCACCCTTTTATGTGAGAACCACCATCTATGTGAGAACCAATACCAGCCATTAGATTATATGAAATTCAACAGCTAAAATTAAAATACAAAGCTGCCTAACAACCAACCCATGCTTAACTGAAAATTGGTTCAAAGATATGCTTCAACTTTCTAATTTATTCTCTCTGCACAACAAAGCTCCATAATTTTCAATGGCGGCTGATTAATCAATTTGAAGGCTTGACAATTTCGATTTCATCTTCTTCTTCACAAGTACGAATAACTTCGACTAAAGAATTTGAAGGCTTGATAATTATCAAGGTTTGTTCATCTTTTCAATTTCGATTTTACTGCTCTGAAAATTTTGAATTACATCAATTAATAAGGTTTCATCAATTATTGAAATTTTTTGAAATTCATGAATACAGCGAAAAACTTGATAGTGATTCTAATGATCTCAGATTAAACTTATCATTAAAAATTAAGTAATAATATTTGACTTTAGCTAGTAATTGAGAATTTTCGATTCTATTGCATTGATAATTTTGGATTCTACTGTTATGATAATAATATAGAAAAATATGTGTAATAATATAGAAAAAAAATATAATGAGCAAACATAATTAAAATGAGAAATTTGAACATTTAGTGATCTCAATACAAGATTTTCATCAAAATAATTGTATTGCTTGTTATAAATTTGCTAATTTGAATTGAAAGTATGTAAAATGAGCAAATATATTCAAAATGAGGAAATAGGGTTAGGAGCAAAACAAACTAAAATGAGCAAATATAATTAAAATGAGCAAAAAGAATTAAAATAACCAAACAGAATTAAAACGAGCAAATATTATTAAACTAAGCAAATAGATTATGAGCAAACATAATTGAAATGAGCAAACATATTATGAGTTCCTTAATCTACTTGCCTACACACAAGCCCCACCCCCTTCTTGGTCGGTTGACTGCACACCAACCCTACCCCCTTCTTCCACTTTCCTGCACAAACCTATCCCCCCTACCCTCTCCTTCTTCTACTTGTAGTTCTGATTTCATAAACTGATTACAGTTTTTATTTAAGAATCTAATTTCAGTTCTAATTGTGAAAGTGTGTGTGTGTGTAACTGTGTTTAAGGGGGTGCAGAATTGCAGAAGATCAATTACAGCTATGTTTTCTATATTACTGTGTTACTCACTTGTTACTATTTTGTTGAATTGTTCTTCACTTGTTTGTGACTTGTTATTTCTATTATATTTAATCACATAAATGATGAGCAACAACTAACAACTTGAGAGTGATTCTAGTGCCATCACAAATGTGCCAATTACTCCTACAATAGTAGTTTCTCTTAAAGTAGTGCGCACCTTTGCTAACTCCCGGAGGAAGAAAAGAAAAGGCTGTAGAACAAAACCAGAAAAAGAAGAGATTATGCAAAAAGGCTAAAGGGAGAAAAAGGCTAAAAGGACTGAGATTGACGTGTCAAATGTTGAAACAAGAGCTAGAAGTGCAAAAAGGCTAAAGGAGGAAAAAGAAAAGGTTGTAGAACAAAACTAGAAAAAGAAGAGATTATGTAGAGGTTGTGGTGAATTGAGTCATCATGATAGTAGAAATTGTCCAAAAAAGTGTAATGATACTTTTATATACATATAAAATTTAATATTTTTAGCACATCCCCTCATTATTTATTGAACATATAGAAATTTTGTTGAATTTTTATATTTAATAATATAGTTTTAATTTTATATTGCTCATAATTTAATGAGCAAATTAGCAATTGAGTGAACTTACAACAATTGATTCTATCATTGAATCAAATGAATCTTTGGTTGCAAATCAATGATAAATAACCTACAATATTTTGATCATTTGATAAATAAGCATAATTTTAGTTACTCATTTGACAAATGAGCAACTAACTAGTTGCTCATTTGTCAAATGAGCAAGCATTTCTTTGCTCAATTAATAAATGAGCAACAATAATTTGCTTATTTGTCAAATGAGCAAATAAAAAGTTACTCACTTGTAAAATAAGCAAACAAATATTTAATCATTTGTCAAATGAGCAAGCAATTTTTTGCTCATTTAGCAAATGAGCAAATATTTAGTTGCTCATTTGACAAATGAGCAAATAGTTAGTTGCTCATTTAACAAATGAGCAACTACTCATTCATTAAATGAGAAAATAGTTCGTTGCTCATTTGTAAAATGAGAAAAAGAGTTAGTTGCTCATTTGCCAAATGAGCAAACATTTCTTTAATCATTCATTAAGTCAGCAAGCATTTCTTTACTTATTTGAGAAATAAGCAAACATTAGTTTGCTAATTTGTGAAATAAGCAAACATTAGTTTGCTCATTAGTCAAATGAGCAAATAATTAGTTACTCATTTGTAAAATAAGCAAACATATCTTTGATCATTTGGCAAATGATCAATCAATTTTTTGCTCATTTAGCAAATGAGCAAATAGTTAGTCACTCATTTGTCAAATGAGCAAATATTTAGTTGCTAATTTAACAAATGAGCAACAACTTAGTTTCTCATTTGTCAAATGAGCAAATAATTAGTTGCTCATTTGTCAAATGAGCAAACATTTCTTAAATTATTCATTAAATCAGCAAGCATTTCTTTGCTCATTTGTGAAATGAGCAATCAATTCTTTTCTCACTTGACAAATGAGCAAATATTTCTTTACTCATTTGTCAAATGAGCAAATAGTTCGTTGCTCATTTGTAAAATGAGCAAATATTTCAAATAAACGCTACGTATAAATGAAAATGTATTTCAAGTAAAAAAATAAAAAAAGATCCAATTTCAATTTAAATATAACCAAACAATTCTTGTGTTTGTTTTATCAAATGAGAAAACAATGCAATTAATTGCTCATGTATCAAATGAGCAACAATTCTTTACTCATTTATCAAATGAGCAAACACTTATTTACTCATTTATTAAATGAGCAACAATTCTTTGGTTATTTATCAAACGAGCAAGCAATTCTTGTGTTTGTTTGTCAAATGAGAAAACAATTCTTTGCTCATTTATCAAATGAGCAACAATTCTTTACTCATTTATCAAATCAGCAAACAATTTTTTGCTCAATTATGAAATAAGCAAAATTATTTTTCTCAATTATGAAATGACGAAATATATATTTTGCTCAATCATGAAATGTGCAACATTATTGCTTTGCTCTTTTGCATCAATCAGCTAAAATGAGTAATACTTGTTTACTCATTTTAAGAGAATGGTAATCATAATTCAAATGTAACAATTGTGACTATATCCTATTATATTCATCAGATTGAATACAAATATAAATGTTTTTTACTACTAGCCTATGTAGGATTTGAACCTACATCTTCTGTGCAATGTAGAAACACGTTGCTCGACCAATTGAGCTAATAGGCTAACAATTTTATGTAATCAACAACACACCAATATAGGAACTAGTAAATGCTTAGCTGATCATGGCCTAGCTACGACTAAAATCATTTTGGCTAACAATTAAGGTCAAGTAGATCTAAGACAAATGGTTAGCAATTAATATTCAAATTCAGGTCGATCCACGATCTTAAATAATGTTGTACCCCCAAGAACATGAGTGGTTAGGTTATATGTACAAGATAAGGGACAAGTGGATTCCGGCGTATTTCAGCTAGAAATGTGTTCCTTGGGAGAATAATGCGTACAACATCAAGATCTGAAAGTGAAAACAACTTTTTCTGCTCCTTTATCAATCCTCGTGTGTCACTTGTTGAGTTTTACTTGAGATATGAAGCTGCAATTGATTCCCAAAGACACATTCAAGGTCAGAATGATAATGATTCAAAGCACAAATATCGTGAGTGCAAAACACCACTAGGGATAGAAAAGCATGCTTCGCATTTATATACTAACTCTGTCTTTTATGAATTTCAATATGAAGTTGAAATTGCTTGTTTTTCTTGTGGCGTTGATGAATTGAAGAAAGAAAATGGATTGGAAGTTGCAAAAGTAAGTGAAGGAAATCGGGCTAGAACATTTGATGTTGTGTTTAATCCAACTAACTATGACACCACATGTTTTGCAAGCTATTTTATAGACAAGGAATTCCATGTAGACATATGATTTGGGTTTGGAAAGCAAAAAGGTTTAAAACCATTCCTGACCAGTATATGCTACACAGATGACTACTATGGCATTGAAGAAATCAATTTTTGACTTGGAACGAAACATGTTGGAGCAATGTGGTAATATAATTGACAAGAAAAAATTGTTAAATGATTTATGGTCAGAGATACACACTTGTGTAAGTTTGGCAGAAGGCAAAGATGAAGATATTTAAGACCTTGTGATAAATCTTCAAGGAATAAGAAAAGATTTGGAGGCTAAGAGGATTGCAAGAAATAATGGAACAACAACTGGAAGTACAAACAACAAAGAACAAGACATTGAGCTATTGATTGGCGCTAGTGTGCCAACTGAAATAATTGTTAAACCTCCAAAAATTTCAAAGAATAAAAGGACTGCAGTTCAGGTATCAAATGAAGAGACTTCAAAAGAAAAAGGGACTGAGATTGATGTGTCAAATGTTGAAACAAGAGGTAGAAGTGCAAAAAGGCTGAAGGGAGAAAAAGAAAAGGATGTAGAACAAAACCAGAAAAAGAAGAGATTATGCAGAGGTTGTGGTGAATTGAGTCATCATGATATTAGAAATTGTCCAAACAAAGTGTAATGATACTTTTATACAAATATAAAATTTAATATTTTTATATAAATATAAGATTTAGCATTTTGTGTTTTTAATTTTGTTGAAATGAGCAAATAGTTAATTACTTATTTGTCAAATGAGCAAACATTTCTTTAATCATACATTAAATCAACAACCATTTCTTTGCTCATTTGTGAAATGAGTAAGCATTAGTTTGCTCATTTTTCAAATGAGCAAATAATTAGTTACTCGTTTGAAAAATAAGGAAACATTTCTTTGCTCATTAGCAAATGAGCAAATAGTTAGTTGCTCATTTGTCAAATGAGCAAAAAGTTAGTTGCTCATTAGTCAAATGAGCAAATATTTATTTGGTCATTTGGCAAATGAACAATTAATTGTTTGCTCATTTTGGCAAATGAACAATTAATTTTTTGCTTATTTAAAGAATGAGCAAATAGTTAATTGACAATTTAACAAATGACCAACAACTTAGTTAATAAGATTAACTTTTAGAAAAAGATATCCATTACATTGACATACCAAAAGTTATACTTAGAAAATCCTAACAACATCATAAAAACATTTGATCAACTAACAACATTTGTCACATTTAATTTGTCCCATTAAGAAAATCATAAAAACATATGATCAACTAAGAACATTTGTCACATTTGTCCCATTAAGAACATCATAAAACTAACACTTCTATTGTTCTATACAAATCCTAAGAACATCATAACAAATGATCAACTTCAGTCTTCAATTCTCTCCGTTGAATGCTCTTAGATTGTTGCCCCTAGCTTTCTTCAGTATCACTTGCTTCCTCAGCCTTTTTTTTCTTTTGGACAATTTGTTTAACAGGTTTAAGAGTATTTACTTCACTTGAAATAATTGAGAAGCTATACTTCAAACGAAGTTTTTCAATTGACTATGACCTGCAAAGAGAAAAAATGAAGCAATAATTCAGGGTAAGTATAGGGTATGTAATGGCTTCATGCATGAATATCAACAAGCTGCTCACAAATTTTAATATAAATTGCAATTAAGATAAAAAATGGATAAAAAGTGCAGCGGAGAGTACATGCAGTGGAGTTTTGTTCTGTGCTGATATACTGGTAATAGCTGCCCGCAATTCAATACTATTGGTATGTCTTATTGGGATGCATATAGAAAAATCACAATAGAACTCAAGGCTACTTTTAGATCATAGCCACATTTATAATACTTATATGAGAGGAACATAACCACATTTAATACTCATATGAGAGGAACATAGCCTGTAAGTTGCAACAACAAGCATGAAATGTGAAAGACTTACATTATTTTTCTTTAAACCTGAATTCCACTTTTGCAAACCCATATATGTTTCCATATGCTTCATCATTGCAACACCACAATGCAAATGATCATCATCTGAAGACTTCCAGGATAAATCAATCACTACAGACTCCATAGACTTGATCTGTTTTGACAAAACAACACTTTGTATAGTTCCTTCACCATCCATGAAATATGAAAATGCACTTTTCTGAAAATGAACAAATATATTAAAATAAGAACAAAAACAGGTAGAACAAATATAGTCAGAACAAATATAAGCAGAACAAGATCAAGATAAACAACTAAACTCTAATCATTTTTCTAAAATAATCTAACAAAATCTTGAGCCATACCAGATTTTAAGAAATTTCTTGTTTTCTCTAGGACCTTCACTATAATCAATAACCTCCATTGTACCACGCTTTTTGGTGGTGTTAAAACATACCAAAAAATAATGATCTTTTTCAAATACTGGGAAAAAGAAAAGCTCAATATCTTTCTTTGAGATGACTGTTTTGCTGAATTCCAACTCCACAACCTCACAAAACATTTTATTCCTTTCTTGAGCACGATCACTTTCGTATTGAAAAAGGCATTCCTAAAAAAATACATAAAGAAAAATACATAAATAAGATGAATATAATTGAAAAGAGTACATAAGAAATGAGCACAATGAATATGAAATTAAAAAAGTCATATAAAATGAGTAAATTGAAATTTTTTTGACAAATGAGCAGTGAAGGTTTTGCTCATTTGACAAATGAGCAAAAAATTAACTGCTCATTTGGCAAATGAATAAAAAATTAATTGCTCATTTGACAAATGAGCAAAAATTAATTGCTCATTTGTCAAATGAGCAAATAATTAGTGATAGGAACAACAACTTTCTTTGCGATGTGCCCACCCCCATCATCAGCAAACTCAGATTCCCGAGAGCGTTTACCCAACTTGTCTTTCACCAAACTAGGATCACTCCCACCTACACCCTTTCTAGCAATTCTCTTCCAAGTACGAACACTTTTGTCACCACTAGTCTCCTGAACCGTGCCTATTTTTTAAATTGTGGACAAAGATTTAGTCTCCTGATCCTACTAAAAAATACTCACATTCACAACACTTGATGGTTTTTTCCCTTCCATTGAACCAAGTAGTCATCTCAGCCACTACCACAATACTTTGCAAAGGATTTTCATTACTGAACTCCTTAACAAGTGCACTCACACTCTTTTTTGGGGCTTTTTTATTTAAGACTAGTATTTTTCTACTATACATACATATCTTGCAAATCTCAAAATTCTTCAGCAAACAGATCCTCATAAGTGATGTCATAACCCCACAAATAAAACAAAATAAAATGAACGAGTTGAACTTACAATTGCATTAAGACTAAAAAGGGAACGTCCACTAGAATTGATATCTCTATATTGCTCATTATAATTCAGAATAGTAGACCATGCATTAATGATATCGCCATGAATTTTGTTCTGATTTTTTAGCATTTCAAGTTGAAATAGCATTACTTCACTATCAGGCTCACCCTCGCATAAAAACCCTAGATCACTACATATAAGATTTAGGGAAGTTAAAATAATTTCAATCGAAGATATGTAAAGTGAGAATATAGAGCTAGACTTGTTTTAAGAAAGAAAAATAAGGTCAGTTGCCAATTTCCAGTACTGAAAAACTGAATAAATACTTACAAACGATTTTTCTTCTCATGAAAAAATGAATCCACAACACCTTTCTGAACTACTATTAACGGTGTATAAATGTTGATAATCCGAGACTTAAAAGGAGATCTTATCTGCAACGATGGTTGCACTTTATGCTTCTTCTTTGGAATAGAACTCTCATTTTTCAGCATCTCCTTTTATCTTAAGCGCGATTGGATCTTCTTGAGCATTCAGAGCATTAGCAACAGCAGCAACAACTGATTTAGAAGCACCAACTTGTGCACTGACAGGAGCAACTACAGGTTCATCAGTAGGTGCAATGCTAGGGGACTTATCCTGAGAATCAGTTTCTTGAGAAGAGATTCCTAAGCTGAATGGAGGAGTTCCACATCCTTTGGCAACTGAACTTCTTAAACTATATCTGATACTTGACTCTCCAAGTTTTTTAAACACATGTTCAGTAGCCTTAGGTTGTATGATAACGGATGGAGCTTCAACATCAGATATATCACTTGCTATGTGAACACATTCAGCAGCAATCTTAGTAACATCAATTGGTTATGATTCATTCAGATGATCAACCCTAGCATTGATTGTAGATTCACCATGCTTGTCATTGCCTGAAATCTTTGAAAACCTATCCCAAGCTTCAATTACAGCTGGATCTTGCTAATATTTTTTATCTTGGCTAAATGAGAGAGGAATATCTTCAGTCAAAGCTTTAAAGCTCATCTTGTGCTCATCACAAATGCTTATTGCATCTTCCTTCAGCTTTTGAATCTTCTCATTGTTTGGAAAATACTTGACGACAGCTTCATGTTTTTGACTGAAATCCATGTATGCCAAGACTAGATTTGTAGATGTTTTTGCAAGCTCCATAAGGCAATTCTGTAAAATATATATATATATGTATATATATATATATATATATATATATGTATATATATATGTTGTATATATATGAAAAGAGTAAATATGAAATGAGCAAAGTGGATGTGAAATGAGCAAAGTCATATAAAAATGAGCAAATTAAACTACATATGAGCACTGAAGTTTTTGCTCATTTGACAAATGAGCAAAAAATTAATTGCTCATTTAGGATGTCCCAATTGGGATCTGTGGGAGTTGACGTTCTCCTTTGTAATGGAACTCACATTACAACCTTACCCTGACCTTAACCCGACCAAGACATCATATGCCTCTAGTCAATATGGTTTTACCTTCCTCGTCACCAATGACTCACCCCTCTAGCAAAACACCTAATGATACTACCTCTAATTCAGCTCTTGTCCCTTCTGGTCAGCCTAAGTTTCCTTTTACCCCTATAGCTAACTCTTTTGTTCATGATATCATGTCCTCTGCTACTTGTCTTGTGGGTAAGATTTTTAGCAAAAAGGTTTATAACTAGTATCTTATGCTTATGGCTCATGATTAAATACAGGTTCCTGGCTTCAATGATGATAATGATTAAATGATACAGGTTCCTGCCATGTTTCCAATTAAACCAACTAATAACCTAAATACAGGTTTCTGACTTCTATCATGTAATTCTTCAGGCATGTCATAATGTCAATATGAGTGATCCAACACTCAAAAATTTTAAAAATGAGCAAAGAATTAATATAAGTTTCCAGAAAACTCATATAAATACCTTCTTTGGATCTTGTTTAGGTTCTTCATTTTTTGTACGAATTAGATCAGACTGTTCCTAAAATCAAGCAAAAAAAAAGATAGAACAAGTTGAAAGCAAATATCCTAACAAATATAAACCAAGCTTTCTTATAAGACATAACCAATTGTATATTGCTCATCTGTCAAATGAGTAAAAAATTATTTGCTCATTTCAAAAATGAGCAAGTAATTGCTTGCTTATTAGCAAATGAGCAAATATTAGTTTAAAAATATTTTTTTGCTGATTTAAGAGGTCTATTGATGTGCCATATAGAACGCCACATTGCATCATTTTCCTAAAGGCAACTTTGTTCCAATTCAATTGTACAAGCAATGCCAAAGGCATAGAAAAGCTAAGTATTGGTTGAAAGTGAAATACCATTTTTGGTTGTTTGCTGCCAGAAGGACCAACAAGCTTCAGATTTTTATCACAAAGTCCAAGCCTCCCCTTAAAAATTTCCAATTTCTCACGAGTAGACAACATATTGGTTGTCCAACCTTTGAGAACTGGAGTTTCTCATTTGGCTCTAACTTCCTCAATGACAAATTGATCAACATATAAAAGCTACAAACAAGTAAGATAGAAAAAATTAGCACATTAAAGTTAAACAAATAAATAACAATTAATACATAAAAATTAAATAAACTTAGAAAATAGCAGCCCCACCCCTTACTACCACCTACCCACACAAACCTACCCACACATTTCAATTCAGTAGCTGAACACAATTCTGATTTCAGAAACTAATTTCAAAATCTGATATTTGAATCTAATTTCATATTCTATTACAGGTTGTGAGTGTGTGTATGTATTGTATGTGTAAGTATCATTATACTTTTTAACAAGAAAATACACATACACACACACTCTATCTCACACATACACATGCACACACACACATACACACGCACACGCACACGCACACGCACACACACACACACACACACACAAGCACACATACACATACACATACATATAAGATATAATATTTTTAGCAAATAACTATTTATCAATTTTTTGCTCATTTAACAAATGAGCAAATAGTTAGTTGCTCATTTGTCAAATAAGCAATTATTTAGTTGTTAATTTAACAAATGAGCAAAAAACTTAGTTGCTCATTTGTGAAATGAGCAAACAGTTCAAAGATCCTGGAAAGTATCGAGTAGGAATACCATAAGAAATAATAAAGATCCTGGAAAGTATCGAGTAGGAAGCTCATCCCATTTCATCTTCGCCTTCACAAGAGAATCAAGGATAAATTTCGACCAATTTAAATCCTTGATTTAATCAACACTAGTCAAATATCTGAGAATGTCATGATTAACATTCTTATTTTGTCCTCCTAACATAAAATAACAAAATTAAATTAAAATGATCAAACAAGAACAAAAATGAGCAAAATGAAAGTAAAATGAACAAAATTAAATTAAAATGATCAAAATGAAAGTAAAATGAGCAATATGAAAATGAAAAGACTACCTGACATTAAAGTGGAAACACAAAGAACTACAAAATTGCGTTTGAACATTGGCCAAGCTGATTTATGGTTCTTTAAATACAATGAAAGCTCCCCAATGTTGACAGATAATGAGTTCTTTTTGAACTGTTTTTTCCATTGGGTAATGACTTTATCATCCTTTGAAAAAACATTTGCATCCATCTCCATGCCTCCAACTAGCAGCCCTAATCTTGAAAGGTTCAAAATCAAGAATATTCAAGGAACAACTCTGAGCATCAAAGTGCTTAACCAACCAAAAACCCAACTGTAAAGGCAGTTGGGACACTTTCAAAAACTGCAAGGACCCAAATTCTTTAGCTCTAATTGCGATCAACTAATCTTCTGAAAGCTCCTTAAAAACATTAACGACAGATGAAGGCGACATCCTATTACGCAAAGTCCCATAAACAATAGATATTGATCCTTGCACTTCATCAACAACATCTTCACCATAAGGATCCTCAAACTTCACATTCTTTTTTTCTTTCACTCCTTTTTCAATCTTTTTGCCTTTACCCTTAGTAGTAACTAATTTGATTCTCTTCTGCTTCTTTTCACTGAGCTTCTCTTCTGCCACTATAGCCCCTGATGAACCAACATCAGCAGCAGCCCCTGATGAACCTACATAGGCAGCAGACCCTGATGAACCAACATCCGCAGCAGCCTCCTTTTAAATAGAGTTCCTGCTCATACAAAATAATACAAAAAAAAAGTAAATAATTAGTTGCTAATTTTATACAAATGAGCAAAAACATAGATGCTCATTTGTCAAATGAGCAAAAAGTTAGTTGCTCATTTGTGAAATGAGCAAACATTAGTTTGCTCATTTGTCAAATGAGCAATCAGTTTTTTGCTCATTTACCAAATAAGCAAATAGTTAATTGCTCATTTATCAAATGAGCATATATTTCTATAATAATTCATTAAATCAACAAGCATTTAATAAGAAAACATAAAATGAGGAATTAAGAAAACACGTACATTATCCTTTCCAAATGTACATCCGTATAATCTTTAGCATTGTTAGGATCAGTAGGAACCGAAGAATCCATAGCACTGTTACAAAAAACACGAAATAAATGTAAGCTAACTAAAACAAAGGATAAATCAAATTAAGAAGAAAATTTTTAAGAGAAATAAAGAGGGGGAAGGGGGGGTTCACCACATTTCTAACAAGAAGCAAAGGATCCTAAATGTTACAAAATTGTGTCCTACCAACAAAAAAAAAAAAAAGATTAAATATTCCATATAAAATATCAGAAGGTTCAATTCACAGCCCACATAACTTGGTTGGAAACTATAACCAATAGCCTCCCGACTAGTATTAGTATATCAAAAGATTCTAGGACATGATAGCAGTCCCTGTTTTTTCAAACAAGCAGCCTGAAAAATATGGACATAATAGCGGTCCCCCATTTATAAAAACCAACACAAGGTACATTTTGTATTTGGTCTGCATGCAAGCAAAAGAAAAGCCAAGTATAACATTAACTTAATCTACAATGTTGCATCAGGTAACATGTCCATTAGTATATTCGTATCAAGACACCTACGCATTATGGAAAAACACACACCTACACATGCTAATGAGGAGGTTTCCCCATCTGAGATGTTTAAAGCTAATCACATTTATGTTGCATTAATATTATTTTCAGATAACGTCTTATTAAACTGTGAACATGACAATTGCAAGGCTAGTTGAAGAAGCACCAAGGATTCACATAATCAACACAATTTCAAGAATAATACATATTCCAAATCCTTAATTGACTCTCTTGAACAACTGTAGTTTACAAAGAAGCTCGAGATTTGTAAGAACAGGTTACTAGCATAAAACTGCTCACTAGTGACTCAAAGACACAGTTCATAGTTCTAATTAGCATAAAAATGCTCACTAGTGACTAAAAAACGCAACATAATCGCAACAAAATCGAGCAAAAATTGCAACAAAACCAGAACATAATTTCGCAAATACACAACCAAAGCAAGAACACTAGTTAAACCTAAATTCAGGCAAAATAAAACTAAAAATAACTTGATAATTACTCAAAAAAACGAAAATAAAACTAAAACCAACAAAAAAAAAACTAAAACATAATCGACACAAAGTAACCTAAAATTAATGAGCTAAAATCAGAACAAATTAAACAAAAATAAACAACATAATCACAACAAAATCAAGCAAAAATCGCAACAAAACCACAACATAATTTCGCAAATACACAACCAAAGCAAGAACACTTGGTAAAACCTAAATTCAGGCAAAATAAAACTAAAAATAACTTGATAATTACTCAAGAAAACGAAAATAAAACTAAAATCAACAAAAAAAACAAACTAAAACATAATCGACACATTGCATGTTAAAATTAATGAGCTAAAATCAGAACAAATTAAACGAAAATCAAAACGAAAAATAAACAATGAATGTAACCTAAAATTAATTGAAAAACAGCAAATGTATAAACAATAAACTCACATTAACGAAGAATTGATGAAGATTGAAGAACTTGTGATGAAAAATCAGAGAGAAACAGAGTAGAAAACCGCAGAACTTGAAGGAGGAGAGAGAAAATTGAGCGAAAAAGAAGGAGGAGAGAGAAAAAACGCAGGAAATAAATTTGAAATAAATTTGTTTTGGTTTATCGGGTTGTATTATGACCGTTGGATGTAATTGATCCAACGGTTATAATGAATCCTCACATATAATAGGGTTCTCACATAAGGAGGGTGGTCTCATATGATCCTATTTATATACATATATATATATATATATATATATATATATATATATATATATATATATATATATATATATATATATATTGAAATAATTAATTTATTATTTAATAAAAAGTCATACGACATCCACAAATGAAATCTAAATTTATCATATACATAAAAACAAATCAAACAAAAGTTATCTTCATTGAAGCCACGATCATTTAATAGAACTTGCACTGTGGTATGTCTTTTGCACACATCGCTAGAATATGTAGCTTTTACGGAGAGACGGTCTAACAATTCTTTGTAGCCAAGAGGATGAATTTCATCTGATTCATTCGAACGCATCTGAAAAATTGACAAGCTTTGTAATTCCGCACGATTCTTTACCAACAAATCAATTGTAGGGCAGAAGAAGATAGATTTTTTGATAAACCTTAACCCACAATAATTCCTTATGAGGAACAAACAACTACCCCAACGACCAACAACTACACCAACAACCAAAAATTCCACCATAGAGAGACTAGTAAATCTACACTACTTGTGTAGATTTATTGAGAACAATGATGAAATTTAAAGCAAAACAAGGAGAATGGGTCAGAAATAGCCTAATTTCCGAAGAAATTAAACTATTTTTGGCTTAACGGCAAAAAAATATTAAGCCCTAGAGGAAAAGAAGAGGAGAGGGAAGAGAGAGAGAGAACGATTAGGTTTTTTTTTTTTTTTTTGGTTAATCTTTGTAATATACACATCTGTAATTAAAAATAATTTATTAGTTATTAATAATTAAGTATCATTATTAATAATTATAATTAGTAATTAATAATTAATTACTAAGTATTAATATTTATTAATTATTAATAGTTAATTGTTATTGTTAATTATTTATCATTAATTAAATTAATAAATAACTATTATTTATTAATTATTAACTATTAATTGATAATAATTAATAAAAAATAAAGATAGGAAAGTAATTTTATAAGTGTAAAGCCAAAAGCCAATATCAAACTATCTTTTTATTTTTGGCAAAAATGCCGGCTTTTTAACCAAAAAAAAAAAAAAAATCATTAATCAAACACTTTTTTTAACTATTTGACCAAGATGAAAAACCAAAATCTAATTGAAAAACCAAGCAAAAGACGAGAGAGTACTATGAAAGTGTGAGTAAGAAGCCCATAGCTCAGTGGAGCTAAGCTTGGCAGTGACCTGGGTTTAAGGCTCATATCCCCCCTCCCTAGTGGGTAAGAGAAATTCCAAGTTTCTCAACATGAGAAACAAACTATGTTTCTCAAATGGCAAAGACGTAAATAAAAGCACTTTTATTTTACTGTTCATCGACAAAGCCGCTACTTGAAGTCATAAACCGCTACTTGAAACAAATTTTACAAATTTAACCTCTTGAGAAATAATTTATTCCTCATGTTGAGGAACTGGGCACTTGGCAGCCTCAGTGGGTAATACCCCCTTGATAAGAGGAAAAAAAAAAGGGATATTCCCATTGATACACTCCAGGTTTTGACTTTTCTCAATGGTACCACATTTTTTTTTACTTCCTGCTGATACACCCAAGGTTTTGACTTTATAATTCACGTACCTAAGTCTGTTAATCAGACGTTAATAACTTGATAAATTAACATCTTAGGCTTAGTAAAAGATGAAATGACTAATATACCCCTTTTTTAATCCATTCCCTCCAAATTTTTCCCCTTAAATTGTCTGTTATTTCCCTCCAACTTCTCAAACCCTATTCCCTCCCTAAAAAAAGCCAATTTCCCCTCTTCTATTCTCCATTAAAGTTCTCTTCCATTGTTACAAACTTATCTCATCTCCATTAAAGCTCCCTTGCTGCAAACTTATCTTCTCTTCTGACATTGCTGCAAACTTATCATTGACTGTGTATGTTTAATATTGAGATCAACTAAAATAGACAAAGTAACTAAAATGTGGGACAAATTGAAATAGACAAAATGACATCAGTTGCCAACATTCATTAATATATATAGGTTATTTGGGAACATTGCAAAAATCTAACTTTCAATAGTAAAGTTGTCTACTAAATTACCAAATAACAATAGCAAAAATCATCCCAAATGACAAAAAAAACAGATTTAACTACAAGTTTTGACTTTCTATAAAATTATCAAAATGCATATGCCACTATACTGCGGAACAAAAGACTTAGGAGCTTGGAGAATTTGATTTTCATTGAGACATAGGCACTGGTTGGCTAGGCAACTGTGAAGCTGTCAGTACTATTACTTCCTCAGCTGAGGGTCTTCCCTTCTGTCCCTTTGCTTGTTTAGCTGAAGTTGCAGACTGAGATCCAACTTCTTCAGATTTCTTTGCTGCCTTAGCTGCCTTTGCTGCATTACTTTGGTCTCTGACCCTAGGATTTTTTATGACAACAAGCTCATTTGACTTCAGTTCTTTCCCAGTTAACCCTCCCTTACAAGTTGTCTTATTATGGCCAAAGCAACTACATTTGCTACATTTGACTGTTTTGGACCTTTTTCCAGGTTGCTCTTCACCTTCCTCCCTCTTTCTATTCCTACTTGGTCTTCCAATTCCCCTCTTCATCTTAGGAGGCATGATGATTGTACCTGACTCATCTGCAGGCCATTGCTGTGTGTCAGGAATTGGGTTAATGCAAACACTATAAGCTTACTTAGGGATAGACTCATATCATAGCAAAACAATCAAAAAATTGAAACACAAAGAGGAAAGTACTTGCCTTTTGCCTATCAGAAATAATGGTCCAATGCTCCCTTGATGAGTCTTTCACAATGTTTGGGAAGGTGCATCAATTGGTTGTGCAGATTTGGATTTGTTCCTTAACCTGTTGATCATTATATTCAAGGCACTTGGTTTCTTGGCAAACCCAACCCAAATATGATACATCTCACAGTCACCTAGGGTATGAATCATCTTAAAAAATCAGCATCATTTAGTAAAGGGTGATTCTTTTCATTGTGACCATAACCAAAGGTAGGGTTGATTAAGGGATACTCAGTGTCTAATGCAGTAGTGTCCTCAAAATCCATAATCAAGTCCATCAAATTACATCTATCTAAGTCAACATCAATATCAACATGTTTATCCCAGTAATGAAACCTTATCACAACATCACCCATTCTGCAAAATAAGGTAAACAATGCACACACTTACAACATGCAAATCAATTCCAATTCAATTATCCAACAATCAATCAAACATGATCATGGCATTTCATTCAATATAATTCCATATTCTAAACTAATAATTGAACAAACATAAGCCCCCACCTAATATACATGAAAGAACCCTAAAATCGCACAAATATACATCATTAAAATCATGAATTAAACCTAAAATCGCATATTAAAACAGAACATCAAACAAATGCACCAAATCATGCATAAATGAACAGTAGTAGTGCTAAAGTACCTGAATTATGCAAGATTTCCCTCTAATGGCTTTGTAGACCAACGAAATTAGCAAATTTTCCCTTACAAACCCTTCGTGAATTCAACAGAGAGCAGAGGAGAGAGAGATGAAATTTGAAAGTGAGTTTGGTTTATGTCAAATCGACATAAATGGAAGGGGAAGGGTTCTTTATCGTTGGAGGGAAGGGTTTAAAAGGGGGTAAAATAGTCTTTTTTTTTTTTACAAAATTATATTTTAACCTAGATTTACTAACTTATTAACGTCTGATTAACAGACTTAATCACGTGAGTTAGTAAGTCATAAACTTGGGTGTATCATTAGGAAGTCAAAAAAAAAATTGTGGTACCGTTGAGAAAAGTCAAAACCTGAAGTGTATCAATGGGAATTTCCCAAAAAATAATAATAATATGAGAGTGTGAATTATATGATCGTATGGTGGAAAATTAAACGATGAGTGTACGACAGTCTCAGTGGAGCTTTGACTACCAATGTGACAATTCAAAAATTTGAAGTGGCAATTATCTTCCAACTCCCAACATCAAAATCACCTCACCAATTTCTGCAACCAACAAAAACCCTTAAAATCATGTAAAAAATCTCATTCTCATACCAAACGTATTATGGGAAAGAAGAAGAAAGAAAGAGTACCAAACGTATTATGGAGACAATTCAGAGACAAAGCAGCTTCACTTTCCAAAACAATTATCTCAATTATTCCCAAATTTTGCAATTGTAATGGAAAGGGTAAATGCATTCGTTGTGTTTTCGGCAATGGCGATGATGAAGCTGCAATGTCGTATTTGATTAGACCTGATGATCCAATTGATTATCGTAGATTGATGACTACTTGCTTTGTTGTTGTTCCTCAAAATGCTCCTCCTTTTTCCCCTCTTTCTAGCTTCACTCGACATTGGTCTCAGTTGCAGGTTCTTTAATTTTTCTTCCGTTTTTGTTCTGTTTTAATTTTTCTGGGTTTTGCTTGTTTTGGGAATTTTCAGCATTTTTTTTTTGACTAATTTTGTTGAATTGTGTGTTGAGTGAATTGGGATTATCTGAAATGATCATATAAGCAAAGTAAGGTTTTGGGTCAACGGGTCGGGGCGGGTTAGATTTTGAGTTGTGCTAAAAAAAATATAGAAATAATGTAAAACATTTTATTTGTATAATAGATAATACATGAATAATATGATACATACATGGGTCACATCGGGTTGAATTTGGGTTGTTCGGGTTTGGGTTTCTCTCAAAAACTTCAGGTTCAGGGTAGTTCCAGCTCATTAGTCATAAGGAGATGTTAGTTGCTTAAAACTCTGAAACTTTTTCAGGATGTTCTTTCATTTCACATACGGAGTACTAATTAATAATGACCGTTTTTCGAGCTTTCAACATGGTACTGAGCTTTGGATGTCAATTTTCTTGAGCTTCTAACTTAATTTTAACAAAATATTGTATATGAGTGGATTAGTGGGGAGGTGGTATAAAATGGTGTTGAATTGGGTGCAGAAATTAGCAAGATTATGCCTATACAAATAGTAGTATCTGCTAGTTGATTTGATTTCATACTTTCTACTACTGTGCGATGTGGGTGTAAATGTGCCATGGGATTAAGTGAACTAGTATAGTTGATTTAGACGAATTGAGAAAAAATAAGTGTGCTGCCCGCCATAGTTTCTCATGGTTTAAGTTTCTGCTATTGTTTGCCTAATTTTCTTTTTCCTTTTTTTTCCATGTTTGAATAGAAAATTATTGTATGAAGTCAAATGTATTGGTTATTTTAGTGCAAAGCTAATTTATTTCTTGCTAGATTAAACTTTACTATTTTGTGCTTTAAGATTGTTGAAAAGACCATTCAAGCATTATTCAACAAGGCAATTGCACCATCAAATGTCTTATGCCACGGTTATCAGAAGGTATTCCTTAATTTTCTGTTAAATAATCATGTTATCTTTCTCATCTGCATGTTTGACAGGTTTAGCATGAAGTTATCAAGTGTTTCTTGTATATTAAAAATGAAATTCCATTAAATAGATAATGAAGTATACAGTGAGGAGCACTAGTCTACCAAACTAAATTACAAAGAAGAAAAACATATTTGTCTTATGCATTACATTAGAAGGGTTCATGCCATGAAAATCCCATTGCCCCATGTCGGTGAGCTTAAAGAGGCACTTAGTTTGCCATTCTATAAGAATGATGGAGAAGACACTTGATTATAAAATGTATCATGACACAATTCTGTGCATCTTCCACCTCCCTAACCTTATACACTCAACCTCTAGATGGCCAAGAGAGTATATGGAACCCATTGTATCCAACTAAATTCAATAGCCTTTACCACTAGAAAATCCTTTGTCTCCAGATGCAAAATTGAATAGTTCCGTAGCTTGTTAATGGAAAAATACAATTTGCCCACAGTCCCACACAACCGGCGGTTTCTCACAAGCTATGCTGCATGTGCTTCATTTTTGTTTCTAGATTGGGCACCCTCTATTTCCTGTTCCTATGCGTCAAAAGCTCAAAAATTATGATATGTATTGCTGCACACTTGTTCTATTGTAAATAATTTTTTTTTTAATTTTTGGGCTTATACTTTCTACATCTCAAGTTAAAGGTTTTGATTGACTTTTCAAAGATAACTTCCTTTGACCTCTTTCGACACGAAATAGTTTAGGTTTGTAACCATAAAAGTAAAAATATAGTATCTTTTTGAGAAGAATATTTTTAGAATTAGAAATGAAAACTTTGCTCTATTAACAAATTTTACTCCCTAAGTTATGGTTAAAGTTTATTTCTTTGACATTGAAAGTCATTTACTTTGTTATTTTCATATCATTGATTGTGTTGTCGAAGTACACACAAAATTAAACTTTGTTTACTCTAATAGATAGCTGCTAAGCCAAGTAAAAGTCAATCCCATGAAGAAAATATATCTAAGGTAACAAGTTACAAAATTGGAGTTCCACTTAAGAGGAACATGATTTGGGGGATAAGAGGTATGATAAGTAAATTAAAATAATTATAGTAGCAAGAAATAGCATAAAAATAATTTAAGGAAGAGAATAATCAATAGAGAAAACACTCATCAGATATGTAACTTTGTACAATCTTTCACACAATAATTAGTCTTTAGGAACAACTTAACTTATGGAACAAGTTCTTATGTTTTCCCTTATTAATAGTTAGATTAGGTATGACTTTCACTAACCCTTAACGAATAACCCAAAAATAGGAAGACATCAAGTCAAGACAACTACAACATTATAAGAACGTGAATTGGCCTCCATCAATAATTACACACAATTGTAAAGTGGAACACCCTACACTACAATTGGTTGCTACTTTATAAATATTCCTAATTAATTGTAGACTTAGTTTCATTAATTAGCATTAGAAATCACGTCCAAAGTAATAGCTTTGCACATACTTATAAAAAATTATCATTCATATAAATAAAACAGCAATTCAAGAATATTACAAAACATCAACTAATTAAACCCTTTTAGAGGTAGCAAAGGTAACTATGGTAGTAGCTATTCCCTTCGTTCCCTTATTTTTTTACATTTAGAATTATGCGCAGTTATTTAGGAAAATAACAAATTGAGTACAATTCAACCATTTTTGTCATCATAATTCATTGGGAAGATGCTAAAGGGGATTATTACTACCAAAAAATTATGAAAAAGAAAAGGTTGAAGAAGAGAGAGGAGAGAGAAAGCAATAATGAACATTAAAATTAGTAAAAAAAGTTCACTATCACATGCAAAATTGAGGACAACATGGGATATTAAAAAATAAAACAAGGGTAAAGTTGACCAAATTATGTCTTAAAATAGAAAAGTCTTAAATGTAACGAATAAATAGGAACACCCAAAATGGAAACGTAAAAAACAAAAGGGAACGGAGGGAGTGTTAGCTATGAGAGTAAGTGTTAGCCATATAAATATAGATTTTTTTTTTCCTTTCAATAGAGGGAAAAAAACATTTATTTTTTTATTAAGTAGTGGTTTGACTAACCACTAAAAGCTACCTACCTTAACATTCAAACCAATTCAACTTGTCTAATATACTAATTACTTGGCTTAATCTAACCACTTTTGAGCATTAGAAAACTACTCACTCCATGTTACAAACGTACGCTTAAAGAGCTTTTGAAGAAAAAAACCATGTCAAGTTCCTACTGGGAATGGGAGAGTTCCTCCCTTTTAAACGAGAACACAAGTTGGGGAAGAAGAAGTAAGAAGAATGACGGATGATGCATGACTAAAGTATAAATGTTCTTAGTATTTTAAAGTGCTAAGATAGAATTTTTCCAAGTAAAATCCCTAAACGATGGAAGATTTTTTTAAGATGAGGAAGAAAAAAATCTATGGCCGTGTTCGGCGGTGGTAGCGTTTGAGGTAGTGGTTAGTGATTAGACCATGTTAAAACTCTATTAGGGAAAAAATAAGTGTTGGGCAAGGTAGGGTTTAGGTAGTGGGTAGTGGTTAGTAGTTAGTAGTAGAGGTAGCGTTTGGGTAGTTTTTCTCAAAAGTTGGCGTTTCAAATCCTGTCAAATTTTGGTTACTTTTAAACAATATATCAATAGATATTATCGGTAGTATTTCAAGTAAGGTCATTTTATCGGTAGTATTTTAACCGCTACTTTTGCCAAAACTCACACTATCACCCGTTACTTTAACAACTAACTTCTATCCACTATTAATTGATAATTACTCGCTATTGTGATAGTTACTTGCCACTTGTTTGCCAAAATTTAAAGTTTACTTGCTACCGCTAGTTTTGTCGAACAAGGTTGTGTCTTGCCAAATCTTTTCCCAAATAATAGGAATCTTTCAATCTCTGTAGATCTTCATAAACATTCTCCAAGCAACCAAATATCATGTATAAGACTTTGAATTTTCTTTGAGCTGTTGTTAGCGAGCTTCTTTGCTAACCCTTAAGCTCCTCTTTAAGGTTTCCCACAACCAAGACAAGATAGCTACTATAATACTTCATCAAATATGATTAAAAAACTCTATAAAAACATAAAAGAGTAACTAGTTCATAAATACTAAAGACTTAACAAAAGATACTAAAATACACAAGGAACTACCCTAAAATCTAAGGAACAAGGCTAAAAAAAGTGTAAAAAATGATAGTTATCAATCATGCATGTGATTTTTTAATCTAAATGATCGATATCAACTGTTCTTGATTTAGAAGAAAAATTAAATCACTTCAGAATTTTTCCATTGAAAATGGAATGTAATTGACTACTCCCTCCATTTTTTTCGTTAGTTTTAATGCTTTGAGCAATACATAGTTTTGGGTAAATTAATTGACTTAAATATACGAGGATAATCCGACCTTTGCCTCATCCGCCCAAAATAATCCCATCTCCTGATTATTTTTTAATAATCCGACTTTTATACCCAACTCGCTCAATATGATCCTAGGTGACTTGTAACCGGTTGAGTAGGTAATTTTTTTTTAATTAAGTTTTATTTACATGTGTCACCACGTGATTGGTCAAAAAATATGTTTTAATTTTAATTTTGTTTTAAGAAATGATTATTAGTAATTAACAATACTTAATTTTTTTTTTAAAATATTTTTCTAAAAAAAATAATTAAAACCAGATCCCAGCTGCGACCCCAACCACATCCCCCCACTACCATCGGCACACGAGGCCCACAGCCGCCACCCCACCACGACCGTTCGCCGACCCTCCCCTATCCCTTTTTATTGCCACTAAACCACCAACCATTACCGAAATCAAGCTGTATGGGAAGGGGAGAGGGGCCGAAATCGAGGCGTGGGAAGGGAATGGGGGCCGAAATTGGGACGTGGGGAATGGGAGGTGGCCGGAAAATGTACGGGGGATAGGGAGGGGGGCTGGGATTGGGACGAAAAAGGGGTTTTCGAGGGTATGGGGATGGTTTTATGCTCGCCGGTGCTTTGCGATGCCTCGGTTTTTGTGGGGGAGGGAAGAAGGAGGTTGGTGGTTCAGCGGAGGGGGGTCGGTCGCAGCGCCGCCGGCGTTGGCTCTGGTTCTGGCTGGAGCCGCATGGCAGGGATTTCAGGCGGCGGGGATGACGGTAGTGGGTGGTTTTTTAAATATTAATTATTTATTTTTTCTTTAAACAGAAATTTAACTTTTTTTTAGTTTTTTTTTTTATTTTTTATTTTTTTGACCAATAACAGGCCGCCACGTGTCCGATAACTTGTTATAACAAGTTACATGACCGGTTGAGACCATTTTGGCAGATTGGGTATAAAGGTCGGATTATTAAAAAATAATCGAAAGGTGGGATTACTTTGGGTGGATGAGGCAAATGTCGGATTATTCTAGGTTATTTTTCCCATATAAAAGATGTAAGTGGGGTAGTTGGGTATTAAAAGATTATAATAAAGATAGTGGGGTAATTTATTGAAAAGTAAGGGATGTAAGTGACTAAGTGGGAAAGAAATAATATAAAGTAGTACTCCCTATGTCCCTTATTTTTTGCCCCATTTGACTTTTCACGGTTTTCAAGACGCGTGTTCAAACGTATATATCTTAATTTCTATACGCATAAAAATTATAAAAGTTTGATATTAATAATATATACAATGAGATGATTCTAACAAGACCCCACATGAATATATTATCATTTATAGATTATCGAGAATTTATGGTCAAAGTTTTATAAGTTTGACCCATAAAATTACAATGGGACAAAAAGTAAGGGACAGAGGGAGTAGTAGGTTTGATTAGGGATTATGAGAGGAGAGAAATATAATATTCAATTGAAATAGTTTGCCAAAAATGGAAGTGTATACTTAAAAAAGCGGACGCATTTGGTAAGTGTAACATTTTTTTTTAAAAAAAAAAAAAAAAAAAAAAACAACGGCGGAGAATTTCTAAATTATACCAAAGTAATTGCAACTGCGAAATATTAATTCCATTATGCTCCATTGTAGTATTGATAAGAAAATATATTTTCCACTTTTAATAAGATATACCATTTTGACTTCTTGCACTTTCCACATACTCATCTCTAACCATATTTTGGCTATATGTTAGGAAAAGTATAATCTCAGCATTTTATTTTTCAAACTATCAACCAACCAAAATTTTTACTATGGATGATTAAGTTATTAATGCTCAAAGTTGTGTGCGGACAAATTTTCCGTGCCAACATGATACAACTAAAATAATTGAGAAAGTATAAATTCATTTTTCTTTTGCTGTTTTTTTTTTTTTTTTTTTTTTTTTTTTAAATAATTGATTTCTGTAAATAACCATAGTAATCCTAATTTGGTATTTGTTGTGAAAATTGGAATGACTATTTTCAATTTCACTTCAAATTTTGAAATCCAAAACTTTTTCATAGTTGTATTAGATTTGGATGGGATTTGGTATATTCTGAGCAAACCTATTCATTTAAACTTTTAAGATCTTGGTGCTTTGGTCTTTAAGTCAAAGACTCTATGGTTGTGTGGCTATTGGCTGAGGTTTATAAAGCTAGAGGGTTTCGGCCTCTGAGTTTGTTACTAGGAAGATACATAGTGGTTGCGTCAATAAATGATAAGTACTTTGTGGATTGGCGAACATTCTTGTTCTATTTAATAAAGTAGGTAAGTTCCTATGCTGTGTACACAACAATTATAATAGAATGTGGTTCATGAGCGGGTTGGAGTCAGATTCAAGACACAGGGATGGAATGTCTGAATGGCTTTTTTGAGAAGGGGAGGGGTGCTAGGCTGTTCAGTATTTACCAATAGATGATTCTCATTGCTTTCAATATAAGAAACTCTTAGAGTCTAGGTAAGAGGGTAATGAGGATGCTAAATTCTAAAGTAATCGTTATTAAAATAAAGCAATATACAAAATATTTTATGCTACTATTAGCTCTATAGTGGTTCCTGTTTTGATGTTTTACTCTTATTTGCAGTAGGAGAAAAAAAAGTTGCTTTGTTAGATAATTTCAGCATTTAAACCCTAGCAGTGACAAATTCATTGATCTAATGCTGTCTTGAACTCATTGTCACAGTTTAAATTGAACAGCACCATTGTAAAGGTTCTTACTAACTGGACATGGGAACTAGCCTTAAAAAGGGTATGTTTTCACACTTTTGGCTATTCAACTGATGAAATAATTATGGGTTTCTGCTTAATGTTTGCCTCCGTTTACTTCAAATTTATATTCTGTACAGGTTGGGGATAGTATCATGATTCATCTACTGATGCACACATTGATATTTATGTCTATCAAGTGCAATGCACATCAACAAGTAGCGGGTCCTCTTGTCAGTCAGCTGGTTGCTAGGCTTCCCATGCGCATACCCCTAGATGACTCTGGATCTTCCATGCATGAAACTGATGCAAGTAGGTAAAACCAGTGTGATGTTAAGCTCTACATTTAGTTCTTCTCTGGCTCTACTTTTGGAATGTTGAAGGTTATATCTCCAGATAGTAACATTACTACTGTAAGCATTGTACAAGTAAAGGAGAAAGTCTTTCCTGTGCATTCTTTGGTGTGTGTAAACGGAACAACTTGTTCAGACAAGCTCCATGGTCTAATTCTATGTGAGTGAGGGTAATATTTATTCTATTTCTTTTTGCCTTCAATATTTGTTTCTTTTCCATGAAATAAAAAGTTTACTCCTATACTTAAGGGCTTTTGGTTTACTTCAGGGATCAATTCTCAATATTTGTAGTGCAATAGGGATGTTTATTGTAGATTTTTTTCCCCTTACTTCCTTTGCACCTATATAATTGCCATTTGCTGCTTTGAATTCTCTAGAAATTATTTGCCCACTTCCTTTGATTGTTTTCACCCTCATTACCTTTCACTTATCTTTTTTTTTTTTCTATTCATTCCTGCTTATGTTTTCTTAATTTATCCACTTTCTTACACTTTAACAACTCTCTCTCTCTCTCTCTCTTGTTTATAGTCTCTAACTTTTAAAAACTGTTTTCACATTCAACATCTATCTATTAATATATGAGCCAAAAAGGCGTGTGTGATTTGTTTTTAAATGGAGGGGGTATTATTATGACTTGTGAGAAAGATTTAGAGGGCGTCTAGTTCACTACAAGGGAAAGGAATGTAATTAGGAAAGTAAAGATAAGGAAGACCCGTATTTTCCAGCTTGTTTAGTTAGGCAAGAGAATAGGGTCTAAATTCATCTTGGTTGTGTTTGGTAGAAGATTGAACAACAAAACCTTCCACCTCTTTTTCTTGTCTTCTAAAATAGCTCATTTTCCATTGCTAGAAGAATTTATGCCCTCTTCCTGAACCAACCTAGCCAACAACACTACCTCTTACACCATATGACCGTAGTAGCCGACTAGCCGTTCATCTACCACCTATCATCTCGCCATCACTTAAGGAACGCTATTGCTCCACCACCACAAGAAATCTACTTTTGGTGGCCATCTTGAGCTTTGATGGTGAATTTCAACCATTTAAAGTCTTTTTTGTTTTTTTTTTTTTGGGCTACCTTTTCTTCTTTCTATCACTCTTTAATTTGTGTTATTATGGTGGTTTTCGGTGTGGTGGTTGTGGAATGGGGGTGATTGCTACCTTGAATGGGGTTTTTGGTGGGGTTGGTCGGTGGTGTTAGCCACGTTAGGGTTGCTGTGGTGGTTGAAAGTCATGGGGGTTTTTGGTTTTTCAGGGTATGTTGTAGTGGTTGTTGGTTATAGAGTAAGCGGATCAGGTTGGTGGGCTAAAATTTTTAGCTAGGGGTAGCCGGATAGGGGTCATGGTTGTAGTGAACGGAGGTATAAAGGGAAGTGTATCAATGCTATGGAGGATGATTTGGTCCCCGCTAAGTGGTGGTTGCCAATGGCTAGTGGTGACCTGATGAAAATTTGTTGACGGATTAGCAGTAGAGTAGAAGATTGCTCACCAATTATTATGGTGTGGAGGAGTTTAAGTCCCAAGTGGTAGATCGGAATTAAGATGAAGGGAAGTGGGTGAGCTCCAAATTGATTAAAGGGTGCTTTTTTCTTTTTCCCAAGAATTATCAACCTGAAGTATGTTCCAAGGAAATTAAGAGTTTCAGTTGCCTTTTCCTTTGATTGATTCCCCATAACAAACAATCCCTTTTGTCCGACTTTTTGTACCATTTCCTTTATATAATTACTATTTCTATATTTTTGACTGTTTAATGACGAAATTTGCTAATAATGCTGAAGCTATTCATATATTGCCTTTAATTATAGTCGTTCAAATATTGAATTATTTTCTTAATTTTATAGTTGTTTTTTTTTTTTTTTTTTTTTATATTTTTAATTTTTTTTTTTTTCGTGATCAATTATGGAGTAATAAGTTTACTTCTGTACATTAGAAAATTATAAATGTTGATATTAATATAAATACGGATACACCCAATATATTGAAACTCAACATGACAAATCGAATAAAATCTCACATGATAATATCTTTTTGTATATACTAGTTAAAAAATATGATCAAAGTTACAAAGTTTGACAATGAAAATAGAACTTGTGCAAAGGAGCAAGTATATTGCATTTATAACAATTATACTCCCTCCGCAAGCAACATTTACCTAAAATGGATGCTCCCTATTATCTGCAACAAATTTTTTTATTTCCTCTTTTCGTAAATTTTTAGCAATAAAATGTCAACTTTACCCTTACTTAAAATTTTTAACTTTGTTTACAATTTGTTAATTACATTGACTAACCAACTAATCCACCACCCTACCCCAGCCACCTTCGCCGCCCCTGCCACCAGCCCAGAAGACCCCAGCCACCTTACCCCAGCACCACCGCAATTCTCCACCACCTTACCCCAGCACCACCGCCATACTCCACCACCTTACCCCATCCACCATACCCCAGCACCACCGCAATTCTCCACCACCTTACCCCAGCACCACCGCACTTCGTCGTCGTGCAAATCTCCAGATCTGGGTTTCGTGGGTTTGGTGGTTGGTTTCGTGGGTTTGGTGATGGGTTTCGTGGGTTTTGGTGGTGGTTTCGGGGGGTTGCGAAAGTGGGGTTGGGTGTTGGTGGTTCGTGGGGTGGCGGTATTCATTGGGGATTGGTGTTGCGTGGGTGATTGCGGTAGATGTGTGTGCAAATGCAGGTTTGGTGGTGTTATGGGGCTGCGACGGTGGTATTGGTTGTGGTTTGGTGGTGTTCTGGTGTAAGGAGGTGAGTGTTATGGGGCTGCGACGATGCTGCGGGATTGGTGGGCTGTTGTTTGTTGGTGTTTCAAGGGGAAAGGGAGGGGCGACGAGAAGGGGTTAGGAGGGGCGGCGCCGGCACAGGAGAGGGGGGGTCTTGACGTCAGCGAGTGTGGGGGTGGGGACAGGGGCAGGCAGGGTGGCTGGGCTAGGTTGGTGGTTTTTTTTTATAGTTATTTTTATTAATTGTGAGTTTTATTTTAATTAAGTTTAATTATCCCTTCTCTCTCCTCTTACTTTTCATTAATCTCTCCCTAAAAGTTTTACCTAGGAGTCCGAAAAAATGTCCTTTGTTGTAGATAACCTCGGGCGGAGGTAGTAGTTACATATGATTTCAGCACATACTCAAAGATTTGGAGGCTGTAGTGTTATTCTCCTGCTACCTTGAATCTAACCTCTCTTTAGAAGGGGAACTTTAAATATGCAGGCAAACTTGCTAGATGTACTCATACACTCATAAACATGCTTAAGTGTTGGATGAAAGCCTTTGCATTTTCAATTCAAACTGAATATCTATTATGAGCTAGCATTTATAGACATGAGCTTTTGATGGCTACATTTAGGATACAAGCGAAAGCGAGGAAGAGGCAATGGAAAGATTTCGAAGTCTGAAGAGCCTGCCAGCAAGGTGCCTTGTAGAACTGGTCAGGAAAATTCCTTTGGCTCTGTTGACTCTGAAATAGTTGACTGTCATGGCAAAAATTCTCCCAAAGTGATCACTATGATTTCTGAGAAATGTTTACATGGACAAAATTCTACTGAAGAGAAACCCATTGAGAGGCTCAAAGTAGAGCCAAGGAAACGTTTGAGATTGCCAAGTTGGCAACGCCGAAAGAGACGCAAGAAATTGGCATTACAAGACTGCTGTACTCAGGAGCCTTCCAGGAAAAATTTGAATGACGTGGGTGATTTTCACAAGAATTTCCAGCATGGTTTGGTCAACAATAAAGGCCAGAGTCTGGTGGTGCCTACTTCAGTTGAAAATAAAGATAATCAAAATGGTGCTGATCTCTATTCGGAACAATTGGTAAGTCGTAAGTGAAACATCTTTGGTTTCATTTTATCTTATTTCTTTAGCGTAAGCATATGAATATTTGATCTATGCTTAAAAGTTGGTATATAAATTCTTTTGTTGCTCATTTTGGCCAGACACTTTGTCATACTTCTTTGTCAAACTTTGCAAAAATTTGTACGACTTAATCAATATACTGTTTACTTTGTATTTGAGATGCAGCTGTGCCCCTGTTGCTCAGTGTTTCAATCATTGTCAAGAGTCCCTAAAGATGCTGAAATTAGTAGGAAGTTTATGTTCTACAATGTGAAGTATTCATCATCTCTTTTCCTAAAAAAGCGTATCCTTTATCAGAATTTGTAGGCTGCAACTTTTTCTGCGGTCTTTGTGTGCCTGTTTTTCCTCTGAATTATAGTTATTTCTTAATCTCTTAGATATCCTATACTCCTTGAAACCTGGTTTCGCAGGTGTAAGTGATCTTCTACTACATATATCTGGTTTCCCAAATACAAGCTCAAGAAATGTACCAGCATCATGCTTCCATAAACGTGGGCTTTGTTCACAAGGGTCTATTTGCCTGTAAGTGTAACATTCTGTTGTAATACCTATCTATTTTAATCACATGACACTTGCATTTCGAATTTGTAAAAGCAACCAATGGCTCAGTATTGAGAAACTAAATGACACGTGCATAATTCTTTAAATTGCATCATTGATGTCTCAATAATATTAACATGGTAAAAATTTGAGATGAATATTGATAACCTCACACAACACGTTCAGTGTTATTATAATGAAGAATTTTTGGAATAGAATTTCATGACAAGGTAAATGGAGAAAATTAAGTTTGTTTGGCAACTTCCCATGGCCATTTATTCTTCTCCTGTCCCCCTTAGAGTGTGAGGCTAAATGTTGGGATAGTTATAGAGCTCTTTTCTGCTTATGTTGGCTGTGTGGAAGCCCTAACAAAAATTTTAAATGTTAAAAAAAGAAAAGGGATGTTCCTTTTTCTAATCTACTCATAATCATTAGAGGCATTGCAAAAGTAATTGATAATATTTCAATTTCAAATCTTTTTTTCCATTTCCCAGATACAGCTTATTATATTCTAGGAAATAATCTTTGTTGACACTTTAGCTTATAAATGGAGCCTTAATGGTTTTCTCTTAATTTGTGCTGTATGGATTAATGAAAGGTTAATGACTTTATTACTCATATACCACCTTTATCAGATTGAATATTTTGCTTTAAAGCTAGGATTAGTAGACAACTACTTTAGGCTGCCAACAAATGTAGTTCGTAGTTACCCTGGTTTTTTGACTTCTTCTACAGAGAGAAGATTGGGGAGGAAGGGTTGGTGGTGAAAAAAAAAACCTATCAGTAATTTAAATTTAAGAAAAAAAGAAATACAAGTCAAGGTTTTTTTTTTTAATTTTTTATTTTTAATATACAAATAATGGCTTAAAAAAACCTTTTTTTTAATAAAAATCAAGCAATCCTTTTCCTATAAGTCATGAGACACTATCGACTACTCAGTATATCTAAGTGTATACTTGAAAATTATTATTATGTTCTTTTAGATAATAATATGCTACTCCGTATGTTGCTACCGGAATCACACTAAAATTGCCAAAATATTAAATTTATAAAAACTTTCCTAACATCACAAATTTCTCTAGTTTCCATGGTCAAAGCTCTTTGATGAACGGGAGCTAGAAATCCAGACCATATTGAACAAATTTCCTAAGACACAGCATAGAAAAACATGGGTTTAAACCAATTTGTATTAGTTCAAACTGGGAGGAGCTTTTCATTGAGCTTGGCCCATATCTTTCAATGCGAATAATTAATCTGTGTGCTTCTCTTGTTACTGTTTTGTATTCTCCCGTTCTCCAGAACGACTGAGGCCAACCACTATATAGGAATAGGAAGTGAGAAAAGATGGCATATCTTTGTAAGCGGGAGTTAGTTTTTAACGTGGCTTTTTGGTTCCCTATACTGGCCATAGCAACCATTTAGCTTTCTGTGTACTATAATGACCTATTTGGCTTTCCTATGGATGTTTGCTCATATTGGTTTTTGGTGTTCGAATTCTTAGATGGGCTATACTTTTCTCAGTTTCATTTTACCTCGATTTCACATTATTAACAACATTTGCTAAATATAGATGTTTCATATTATTTGCAACAAATGTTTTCTTTCCTTTTTAAATTGTCAATTTACTCTATCTCATGCATCTCTATATTCCTCTCTCCATTTAACACACAAACAAATTTTTCATTGGACTGCGTACAACCCTCCAAAGTTACAAATTATAAGAAACGGAAGTAGTATTTTGGAATTTTGTGGGTGATAGCTTGTCCTCTTTTTTTTGGTCTCTTTCCAAAAGAAATTCTGTTTTCCTATTATTGCTAATAATTCATTTCATTTCAGGTGTCTAACTCCTTAAGATAGTCTTGTTTCAACATTTTTCCACCTCTTGCAGTGTTGCCTCTTCTGACTATATGGTGTTAGTGGTGTGATACGTCAGATATTTTTATTAAAATTTTTTTTTTTTTGATACATCAGTCTTGTTTCAAAATTATCCTCTTTAATGGTTTATGTTGCAAGAGGCAGAGGAAGTTCAGTTTGACATTTCAGAACTTCAGAAGGCATGACAGCGGTATTTAGCAGATTTCTGTGGAATAACCCGACTAGAAGAATTCCCATTTGGCTGAAATTTTTAATCTTCTACCATGACTGTCTACTGGTAAAATCAATGTGTCATCTGATAATTTCTGTGACCATCTCCTTTTTAACAGGGAAGACATTTTGATGGAATATTGAATGTAGCTCAATGACAAGGTCAAAAATTGATTAAGTTCTTGGTGCCTGGAGAAATTATTCATCATTCAATTGACTGGCAAAGATGTTAGCTTAAACCAGTTTCTTGAATTCCTTCTTTAATGCTAATGGAGAGGACTGTTTGACCCTTCTAAATTTACTTGCAGCAACTGTACTATTCCTAGCTCTTTACCCCTTCATGGAAACCTTTGAATGTGTGATGTTAAATCAAGTGCAAATCTCTGTTGGCTCAGTGATCTGAAGGTTGTTTATGAATGAAGATGACTAGCTTTACATCAGAAGCATGCGAAATATTCTGTATCTGTGCAAGTTCTTTAGCATGAATTATTATTGTTTTATTTGGTTTAGAGCCACTGCTCAGGTATATTAGATTTAATGTTGATTTTAACGCGTGGCTATTTATAATAAATTTTCCAGATATCATTCTCTCGTAAAGTTGCTTAAGGTCTTTCTTCGCAGAGCTAAGAAATGCCAGCATATAAGGTTATTGGAGAAGCACTGTCCTTCCCAACCTCTTTTTCAGCTTGATAGAGATGGAGATGTTGGTTCCAGTCTTGAGGTGAATTATCTTTATTCTTTATTTCATATAAATGTACCTACTTTCTCTTTTGAGAGTTATACCAACACAATAATGTACAATTTTGTTTATCAGTTTTGCATACATGTCTATGTACTTTAAATATTACATGTAAATATTTATTTAAATCAATTTGATATACGCAGCCCTAACTCCCTAAGGGTTCTAACAAGAGTCTAATTGAAACATTTAGTATTAACTGAACATGTATAAGATTGATTTGCTTTATATCATCATGAATAATCCTCCCTCCATTATATTATGTTCTATTTAGTTACTATAGATACGCAATTTATGAAACTATTGAAGAATGTTAGTGGGTGTAAGATTAAGTAGGATAAAGTAAGAGAGAGGGTGTAAAAAGGTAGATTTGTATTTTATTTTTTCTTTAAAAAAAAAAAAAAAGTAAGAGTGTGGAAAGGTATAATTATTGTGCGGTTGAAGGGGTAATATGGTAAAAGGAGTAAGCCAAAAATAGAATGAAGCAAAGTGAGTGGTTCAAAAAAATAAAAATAAATATGGAGTACCATTTTAGGAAATATATCTAATGCTTATATTTAGCGTTGTATCGTCTTCTTCTCCTTGAACGCCTTAATCCCATGTGGGGTCGGCTACATGAACCAACATGAGGACTTCCCAGGAGGTCACCTACTCTCAATCATTGTGGCTCATGTCAAGCGGTATGACAAAGTTTTACACTGGCTGCCACTGGCCTACCATAACCAATCTCCTTTAACCAGGCTTGGGACTAGTTGCGGGGAACCCACCGGTGGAGTTATACTTAGCGTTGTGTGTTACAATTAAAAAATTGATTCTTTAATGTACATTTTTTTTATTATACGAATCTTTTTTTTTTTATTTGAAACTTTTTCTGTTTTTTCCTAACCAGTGGGGTTATGTATTTGAGATTAGAGGTCTTGAGTTCGAATCCTCATACTTGCATCTTAGCTTCTTTTTTTTTTTTTGGTTTGTTTGTACAATGATGTTGAAAAGGTCAAAACAAGTGCCGTGTTGCCGAGTGTTGTGAAAATCTGCACCTTTTAGAAAATAAGGGTTGGCCAGGACAGGAATGTTCTTAGTTTCTGATCTTATACAGGAATGTCTATACTGAATACTTTTCTACTCCAATTCTGTAATGTATGCTAGCAAGAGATTTGGATTGTTTTTCTAAATATTGAATATTTGGTCTGTAGATTGTTTGTCTAATAATTGATCTTTTTTCAGCCTAGCAAAATGGAATCAGAGTTATCAAAGTCTAAACAAGACGTGTTTCAAGGAACTGACCAGATGCCCAAGAGGCTTACTTGTATCAAAACAAGGGGTCACAAGAGAACAACTGAAGTCATTCAACGTCAATTCGGTCTCAGCCGGCCATATTGCTTAAAGGATGAAGTTGTATCATATATTTGGGCTGTTTGTCGGAATATAGTCCCACCTGATCTTTTAGGATTACCATTGAGCCGCAGAATCTTGCGAAGAAACATATCTAAATTTATTAAGCTGCGGAGGTTCGAGAAGTTTTCGTTAAAGCAATGTTTGCATAAGCTAGAAGTGTCAAAATTTCCATTGCTATCAAATATCGAGGCTTCCAAGTGCTCTAATGCTTTTGTCTTTAAGCCTACGACTGATCAAATTTCTGTGGTATCATCAAATTCACAAAACATTGGCCATTGTCCTTTAAAACAGATGCTTCTGGAACGATGGATCTTTTGGTTCTTTTCTCATATTGTGGTGCCCCTTGTACAGGACAATTTTTACGTCACAGAAAGTGAGCTGGGTAAACAGAACCTGTGTTATTATAGGAAATCAACTTGGCAGAAGTTGAGTGACAGAGTCATCACATCGCTGAAGGATCAGACTTACCGTTCCTTGAATAATGCATCTGTAGCAGAAATTTTAAGCAAGAGATCATTTGGTTTCTCAAAGGTTAGGCTTTGCCCAAAAGAAAATGGAGCAAGACCAATAGCAAATCTGAAAGCAGCATCCAGATTTTGCATTAAAAGATCTCTTTCACATGCTCAATTCCGCAAAAAGAAGAGAATAAAAAGAGCTCATAACAGATAAGCCCCCTTTTTGAAGTCTGTAAATACTGTTCTGCGTGATTTGCAAGTCATATTCAAGGATCTGAAGGTGAAGGAACCGGAAAGGTGGGGCTCCACTGTTTTTTCTTATAATGACATCCATAGGAAATTTTGTTCATTTCTGAGGCATTTGAAGGAAGGACAGCCAACTATGCCTATGGTATACATTGTAGTTTCAGATGTAAAAAAGGCATTTGATACTGTCAAGCAGGATAAGCTTCTTTCGGTAATTGATGAAATACAAATGGCGGACAAATATTCCCTGCAGAAGTCCTGTGAGATCTTCTGCAGGAAAAAGTCCCTGTGGATTTCTGAAAATCGTAAGTTGATGATTGAAGGTAACAATAGTGGATTGACAGAAGACATTCCTCCTGTTCATCAAAGGACTTGCCAGACAGTTGTGATGAATAAGGTAAATAAGTTTGTAAAGTAGCCATTAAATGGTGTTTGTATTTGAATAGATCTCAGATGCACAGCAGCACAGGTGACTGGTGTTTCTGACTTGAAACCTGAGCACATCATAAAAGTCAACACCTAGATAAACATTAATGAAGGAGAGGGTTTTTGAAGAACGCTTGTTAGGAATGACCTGTTAAGCCACATATGATGTTTGTTAATTGAAAGTGAACTGATTGAGATAGATGTATCTAATGTGCATTTCCTAAAATGTGTATTTGTGTACAGAATCAAAAAGGTGTTTTTTCAAAGTTTCTATAATTCTATGAACACATGTCCTTAAAACCAGGGTTTTGCTTGTCATTTATAGTTTAAATTCTGCTTGACCATTCTGCTTTAAAGGGAACCTTCGATTGAAGATGCTTCCGTCAGGAAAACAGTTTTGTTTTGTGCAACTCTAAGACACGATGTAACTGCTTCATGTGTATAAATTTATTGATTGCAGGAGCAAGGCATGACAGTAAGAAGGGAAGAACTTAAGTATAATTTGAAGGAACATCTGAAGAACAATGTGCTCAAACTAGGTCAATATTATTTTTTGCAAACTGTTGGCATTCCTCAGGGTAGTGTTTTGTCAAGTCTACTTTGTACACTGTACTATGGACATATGGAGAGGAATGTAATCTTTCCCTATCTGGTCAAGAGTGTCAAGACATGCCAATTCAAGTTGACAATGGTTCAGCTGCTCTTGTAGCTACTTCAGTTGTATCTTTTTCATCTCCCAAGTATCTCTTACTCAGGTTTGTTGATGACTTTTTGTTTGTATCAACATCCAAAAAACAGGCTAGTAGTTTCTTCTCCAGGTTGCGAAGAGGATTTCATGCATACAACTGCTACATGAATCAGGAGAAATTCTGTATGAATTTTGATTATGGTGGTACACATAAAGTTGATTCAAAGAGGCTTTTAGTAGGCAGTGATGGTGTCTCATTTATGCAATGGAGTGGCTTGCTTATCAATAGCTGCACTTTAGAGGTTCAGGCAGACTATAGTAGGTAATTCCTATACTGGCCTTTTTTGTTGTTTCAAGGCATTCTGTTTTGCATGTGTTTTTGTTTTTCAGACAACTGAAGATCATGTAGCTAGAAAATGATACTGATTTCTGGGGACTGTGCTGTCTGCTTGATTGTAAATAATTTTCTTGTGAACAATTTTGAGTCATGAATCTCATGATGTCTCCATTTATGAATGACAATGACTAGAATTATAAGTGTGCTTACCACATTTCTGGGAGGTCAGAATGTGTGCACTTTTTGTAGGCACTGGTATTTGGTACTATTCTGTTAAGTAGCAACTAGCAAATTAATGATATAATTGAAGCTAAATTATTAGTAATACTAGAATATATATTAGTTTTTGTAGTAGTATTGATGATAAAATCTGATGAAATAACTATCGACCCTTGCGATAAAATTATTATACTTAGATTTACTTTTATCAATTTGCTTGAGAAATATGCTTTATGTACTTTTTCTATTCTGTATATCTATCCTCTTGATCAACTTTTTCCCTTTTTTTTTCACAAAATAAGGAATTTAAATGCAACATTTTCACTTTCAAATATGAACAGTATTATTAGTCGTGAGTTTCCAATGCAACAAGTAGATAGTCCATATGTGTGCCTAATCTTTAAAGGCACTTGTTAATTAATGTTAGGAATTAGGAGTAACTATTACATCAATGAATCTTTGCTTTAACATAAGATTATCAGATATAAGTCTAGTCATTTCATGGTATATGAAAAGTGACTAGTATAAGGACAAGCTAGTGCCATCATGTGGAACCTTTGTTCACATTATACAAATGCTTCCCCAACTCTGAAGAGAAACATTCTATATACCAAATTGATAATTATACAATCAAATGTTGATAATTCCCCTTTTCCCGTGATTTTTAATTGGTTGAACTAATATTTCGTGTACCACAAGTAATGGCAGTGGTGAGGATGGAAATATTTTTTTAATATTTATCCTTTTCCCCCTAAAATTCTCAATTTTCTGTGAGCAGAAAAACGGATGCTTTCTCCATTGTGTAATTAACTAATTATGTTCTTTAACTTTTCACCTTTATGAAAAAAAGTTTCGGGGCCAATTAGTTCAATGGCTACAATGTTCAATAAACAACTAAAAATAAGTTCAAATAGAGTTTTTAGGTGAAAAGAATGAAACCTATGTTATAGACGGCCCTGAACTTTGATGTTATGTACTCAAGCTGGTGTAATAATTTGACTTATTAAATGGTTAAAAATCCCCTTCTAATTTGTTGCAGTTTGCTGTGAGGTCATCATTGCTAATGTGAAATCATTTTGAAAATAAACTAATTACAATTTATCATTGAATTTGTTGTAATCTGCCATGTAGTGAATTCCTCAATAATGATGTGAAATGTTGTTAAATATTATAATCTATTGTGGCTTTCTTGGAGCAGGTACCTTAATGATCATATGAGTTCGACGCTGACTGTGAGCTGGCAGCATAGACCAGGACGTCAATTAAAGGCCAAGTTGCGTGCTTATATGCGGCCTAAATGCAATCCTATATTCTATGATACAAGTATAAACTCACCAGCTACCATCAGGCTTAATGTGTACCAAGCTTTTGTGGTGTGCGCAATGAAGTTCCATTGTTATGTCCGTGAATTGTCATTCTGGTGCAAGCTTCAGCCAGGTTCCTGCCTCTCTAGTATAGAGGGGTCAATAAGGTACGCCTACAAAAATTTAACTTTATCTTCCTATATTTCTTTTTACTATTTGATAGAGTTCCTATTGAAAATCCATTGTCATGCCATAAAGAAAATAAGGGCAGTGCTCAAAAGTACTTTCTGTTGCTGTAAAGTCATCTCTTTTCAATTTCTTTTTGCATTGGTCTAAATTCAACTGCAGAATATGGATAATAACCCTGCTTTAAATCCATATATAGAATAAATCTGAATTTTTTTTTATCTTGTAGCCGACCCCACTTATGGGATTAAGGATCTGATATATTGATTAATTGGTGAGATACAATATTAAATATTTTCTTGAATCTTTTGATTGTCAGATATATGTACAGACTAATGAAGCGAAGGATGTATAAAGTTAATTACGAGCCTGACTGCAATCAAGTACTTCAAGTAGCAAAACAAGAAGTTATATGGCTTGGATTAACAGCTTACATTCGGGTGCTGAGCAAGAAAAAATCACAGACATGTGTTTTTGCTGCGCCTCTTAAGAGCCAAGTTGGCGGCAATTTCAAATGTTCGGATATCTTCAGGACTGAAATATGCTGTTGATGATTCTCATTCATCCTTTTTGTGGAAGATTCAGTACTAGTGACAGGAAGTTTCTTTCAATTTTGTCTTTAAAAACAACTTTAAGGCTGTACTTCAGGTCGGCATGTCCAACAATCCCTATCTATTTTTTGGCTCTTTTGGCAATATTTTAGCATATCTAGTAAAATGTCCAAACTTTTGTCCGAAATTAAACCCTATTGAATATATGATCACCACCTTAATGTGCGAAATGGCAAAAGTGACTGGCCAATTTATAACCCTTATAAGTTCTGTGCTAAACATGCCCTAGTCCAGACATTACCTTTGTTTTTTAATAAGTGTTACACTTATCAAATCCGACCGTGTTTTAATAAATGTTACACTTCTTTTTTTGGCAAAAAAAACTACATTTAAATATTATCTCTCTCTCATCTCATGATCCTCACCTAAATCCACTACTACTTTTTTTATTTTATCTTTCTTCTAATATTTATTACTTTTCAATAAACTATTAATCCTACTATCTTTTTTTTTTTTTTTTTTTTTTTTTAATTTTTTATTACTCCAACTACTCTACTTATCTCTTATTTTATGTAAGTCAATTAAATTCCCTAAAACTATATGCCGATTAAATTATAATACTTATTAAAACACGAAGGAAGTAATTTAAATATCAAAATTGTTACAATGAAAAAAAAAAAAAAATTCATCGTTACAATAAGAAAATTCGATTTTTTTATTTTTACGAGTCGTCACCAAATTTTTTAACAGATATGCGCCTTTGCGATTTATATGTCTCAGTGCCTTTGCATATTTAAATCACCTTTCCATGGACTCTCGATGAATTTTATTACTCGTAATATTTTTAAAGCCTACTTAGAGATAGATTAATTGTGAGAAGCAAAAAAGGTAAGAAAGCCTATTGACGTTAAAACATGTGAAACGCTAAACATCGCCCACAAATTACCATATAAAGCCCACAAATATGTTATGATTTGACCATTATGCCCTTTTGCTAAAATTGAGATAATCTCGGTGTAAAAAATGTGGAGCCGTATTGGCTCGTCGGGGGAGACCGGATGGCAGGCCGGAGATGCGGGGGACGCCGGAGGTACGTCGTCGTCGACGGAAAACGAGGTAAGTGACCGCTAAAATTCACGGTTTACCGTCGTAGTGGCTACGGCGCCTAGGGTGGACGCCCAAACCGTAGCCTGGACGTCCAAGCCGGACGCCAGAACCACCAGAGTGGCGTCCAGGCTAGACGCCCAGACCACCAGAGTGGCGTCCAGCCCAGACGCCCAGACCACCAGACTGGCGTCCTGGGCAGACGCCACTCCACTGGGTGAGGCGGCCCTGCCAGGCGTCAGTCCAGTGGGTGTGGCAGCCCTGGCAGACGCCACCTTTAATAATTAAATTTTATTTTTTCCTTTTTGATTTTGTTGTTGTTTTTTATTTAATTTTTTTGTGAAAATAAAAAATCGAAAATGATTTTTTAAAAAAATTCGAAATGGGTTTTTTGTAAATTAAATTTGAAAATTCGAAATAGGTTTTTTTAAAATTAAATTTGAAAATTCGAAATGGTATATTTTTAAATTTAGTTTGAAAATTCGAATTGGGTTTTTATAAAAATTAAGTTTGATTATATATAATTATGTTTTTTTTTGTGTTAATTATGTGGAAATATAGAAATTAAATGTATTATCCGTTAAATGTATTTATTGTAATATATAATTGATGCAGGAATATAGTGGAGACGGAAATGATTACAGTGAGATATTTGGACATGATGGTCCATTCGAAGAAGCTCAACAGGCGATTGATTGGGCAAAACAGGTTGCAATTGCAGCTGGATTTTGCTTGGTAGTAGCAACTCATAAATCTCAACGGGATGGTAGAATGGATCGCATTTTGAGATGTGACCGTTATCGCAAAAGAGAAGAAAGAGATTTTCGTACAGCCACTCGGTTTGACACAAAGCGGAAAGGTTGTGGGTGTGAGTTCAGAGTAAAGGTTCGACAACTACGGAGTCGTGACGGTTGGGAAGTGATAGGTTACTCTAAATGGGGGTATCACAACCATGAGATGATAGTATATGAAGAGGGTCATCGACAACTGAGCGGCTTAAGTCCTGCTGCGAAACTAGTTGTGAAAGAAATGAGTGATGCTCAAGTGAAGCCTGCTAAAATATTAGCATCTGTGTTAGAGAAATTTCCAGAAGACCATCCAAACCGAAGACACATCTACAACGTCAGACAGCAACTCAGGTTTGAACGGTCAGAGGGAAGGAACCCTATACAGCAGCTGCTACACCAGGCACAATCACGTGGTTACCTGTTCTGGTTTGATTCTGATGAAGATACAGCGGAGGTGACTCATCTTTTCCTTGTGCATCCTGATTGTGCTGATATGATCAAGTCTTGGCCATTTGTGATTTTGATCGACTCAACGTACAAGACAAACAAGTACAAGTTCCCTCTGGTTGAGATGGTTGGGATGGCTCCAACGAACCAGAACTTTCTGATTGGTCATGCAATCATCAGGGATGAGACGACTCCGAGTTATTATTGGGTTTTGGAGAAGCTGAGAAACTACATCGGGCCTAATGTTCATCCAGCAGCCATCGTCAGCGACTGTGAGGGAGGTCTCTTTGCCCCCATAGCAGAGCTGTTTCCCGAATCGAACCACTTATTGTGCACATGGCACATCAACAACTGCGTGAAAGTGAAAGCCTACAACCTTTTCAAGAAGAATTTGGAAATGGCAGAGAGATTGGTGAATGGTAAGTGGCGGAAGATCCTACAGGCTACCACAGAGGAAGCGTATGAGCGAGCATTGACTAACTTCAGGGATTCGTACCAGTGGTGTCCGGCACTGGTGGACTATGTGATGCATCAATGGGTCCCTCATAGGGAAAAGTTTGTCAAATATTGGACAAACCAAGTACTTCATTTTGGGAACACTACAACATGTAGAGTTGAGAGCGCTCATAGAGCTACCAAGGACTGGATTGATTCATCGACCGCTGCTTTGGATACACTGTTCGCTAGACTGAACAAGTCAATTGAAACTCAGAAGAACGACATCAGGAACTCTCTAGAGGACTCCAGACGACGACATGGTACGATGTATAGCCATTTTATATTTAAGATTCTCCATGGTCGTGTGTCGCACTACTGCTTGGGGTTGATTCTCACTGAGCTGAACAGGGTGAGGGACTTGGCTGACGAAGTGTATACTCGGTGTGGGTGTACTATTTCAGTAACTCATGGATTACCTTGCGCATGCACCATTCATCGCGTTATTACAGAAGAAAGGGCGTCGTTACATGTTGATCAGGTCCATTCATTCTGGAGGACGCTTGTTATTGGTGAGCATGCAGACAATCAAACGGCCGACCGTGAACAGGAAGAGTTGGAGCAGTTCCGTTCGATGTACGACCGAGTGTCCTCCAGCCATCCTTCTATTATTCGTGACGCTACTCATGTGCTTCATGACATGTTCCACCCGTCTAACTTAGATTATGAGGAACCCGAAGGAGTTGACCGTCCTCGAGGTCGACAGCGGCGGAACAGGAGTGCGTTTGAGTATATCCGTGGTCATGGTCGTGGTCGTTCTCGTGGTCGGACATCGTCATCTAGTCGTAGTCAATCTTCATCGTCTGTGAATATGCCCCTGAGAACTGGTACGTTTTGGTTGTTTTTATTGCACATAGTTTTAAAGTGTTACTCCTGTCTTCTTAACTGTCTATAATTAATTATTTGGTGAATAGGAAGAAATGATGTTGATCAGTTTCCGTACAAGGAAAGGATACCTGCGATCATCATGTCGTACGTGGAAGGGTGGAATGATGTAATCGGAGATGGTAACTGCGGATTCCGGGTCGTGGCTGATGTTTTTCAAATGGGCGAAGACAACTACGGTTTGGTGCGTGAGTTGATGTACAGCGAAATTGCCTCTAACCGAAATGTTTATCGTCATGTGTACCAGGATGACTTGGATGGCGCTCTCCGACGTATCCGGTGGGGAGGTGGACCTTGCGGCGAAAATCATTATTTTGACGCGCCCCTAGATCTGTTTGCCGTTGCAAACATTTACAAATGCGCAGTCATGCATTTCGGCCTGGGAGTGCATAGTCAAGCTTATTATCCTTGTACCACGGTTCTCCCTTGGCGGTCGCGTGAGACTGTCACCACACCGGTCAGAGAGCTAGCTATTGCGTTTCTTGGGTCGTCATACAAACATTTCATCCGACTAGACATGTCAACCGATTTTCCGGTGCCACCGATTATACCTCGGTGGTACAACATTCGCACAGCGAGCGTAGAGGGTTGGGATGCGCTATATAATGACCGGATCCACGAATGGAACACCCTAGCTGCATTTTAGTTTTTCTTGTTTACATTCTTTATTTGTAATCTTATTTGTACGTTGCTCTTTTAATGAGAACATTAATATTTTATATTGTATTGCTTACTGCATTCTATATGTTGCATGGGTAAGTTGCGCGGATCCACGAACGGTTATATCAAAATTTAAAAACAGCACTGATAATATGTTTAAGTTGGAAGCTAAAAGAACAATCTAAAATGTTACAATTTTACAACATAATGTCCAACATAATGCTCTATAAATAAAATACAATAACCATCAGTAATCCCTCCTCGACGACGACTCCCACTGCGCAAGGGTCTGTTCCAGACTATCAACAAAAGCTCTCCCTGTTGCACTCATGCTGTCCTTCTCAAGAGAGAGTTTCTGAACGTCTTGCATTATCTTTCCCATCCACTGCATACAACAAAAAACAGAAGATGAAATACAATAACAACAAATAAAACTTAATTAAAAGACAACGATAAATATAATAAAAGACATACCGCTTCCGTGGCAGTAGGCGGTGGCACATAATCATCATCGCTGTGGTCGAGATCAGCGATCAACCTCGGGTGCGAATACCGGTTGAACCATTCCATGTAGTAATGGTCACACATGGGAGTAACCCCAGAGGGCGGCCGCTGCAACTCCGCTGTCCATAATCGAGCCACCATCGGAAACTGGTCCCACGTCCCGGTCATGATATCCGGCCATTCCACGACGTACTCCCTCGACGATGCAGGTCGGACCGCCTTCATCGGGCACGCCGGGGGAGGAGGGACAACTTGGACAAATCCAAGTTGGCGAAGACAACGCTGGGGCATGTACGCTTCGACGATGTCACGATACTGAATGAGTCCCGTGTACAGGGTCCTGGGTACCCTAACACTAGGGTTCGGGCCGAAAGGCATCCAGTTCACCTGTACAATTACAACATATAAAATATAATAACATGAATATAATATGTGCAAATAATAAAATGTAGACTCTATAAATAAACGTTACCTCTAAGGGGGACAGCCTGTCCAGCAATAACCGTATCGATCGGAGGCGGTCAACGGACTTCTTCTCCGAGCGGGGACTCCACGCACAAGCACGCGGCATCCCCTCATCAATAGGAACTGGGTCACGATGTGGTCGCAATGCAGGAAAATACTCGTATATCCGAGTCTGCAATAGAGTCAGACACCCAATGATACCTGCCGCGTCAGCCCGACTCGCAAATCCTAGTTGGCGATACAAATACGCCAACGTAGCCGATCCCCAGGAAAACTGGCCTACACTGTCGGGGTCACACGCCTCTACGATGTCGCGTGGCCTGAGCTTGTTTCCGCCGCTCTTATCCGGAAACAAGGTACATCCGAGGAGTAGAAAAACATAAGCACTCAGTTGTGCGTCGGGCGTCCTACGTGCACTCGGGTACAAACACCGCTGCAACACAGATGCGATCTTCACACCTCCGTGTTCCCAAACACCTAGCGCCTCGGTGTACAGTGCAGCCCTGTCCACCGCCAACAACTCCGCCAGCGAATCTGCCTGATCCGCATCAGCCACAGCACAAAGTCGTTTACCCTCAACACGAATCCCCATAATGGCCTCGACGTCATGTAACATGATTGTCATCTCACCGAATGGAAGGTGAAAAGAGTTTGTATCCGGCTGCCATCGCTCAATGAAAGCCGTGATCAGCGTACTGTCAATCTTATCGTGCATGGTGGCAGGAACGTGCTTCACCCCAGTGCCCTCCAGTCGCTCGAACATCTCGCTCTCCGCCGGCCAGGCCTCAGCCCATGTACGCAAAAAACTACAAGTCTTTTCCCGGGTATGACATTTCAACAACCCCGTAACTGAAGGCCTCTCCTGGTCCTCCCAAATACGGGCAGCTATGTGTCCTAGAAAGCTAGGAATCACACTCCCGTCAACAGGCCCACCGGGCACCTCACTCCTAACAACCCAAGAATCATTACCCGCCCTCGACCGTTTCCTGCTTGCCCCAGAGACAGTGGACGCAGATGATGTGCCAGATCTACTAACAAACCTACCACCCCTACCCTTACGCACCTCCACCATATGCGTCTCGTACATGTCATCAACCCTCTGACTGAATGGACCGTAATCATCATACGGTCCACTGCCATCGTCCACATCCTCATCCTCATCTGCGCCCTCCTCCTGCTCCTCCTCCTGGTCACCCTCCTCAGCATCATCATCGTCATCGTCATCGTCATCCTCATCCCGACGGTGGATCCGTTCTCTACGAACTGAGGCCGAAATACCACGGGATCTGACATGTCTATGCCCCGACCTCTCCACTGAATAACTTCTACTAAGAAGCTCTATATTCTTCCCCCCACCATGACGACCCTACACAAAATTTTAAAATATATAAACATACAAAAATTTATACGATAAATAATCATCATCGCAAATCAAATACACTAAAAACAAACAAATAATAGTAAACAAAATATAAACGTAGAAAAAATACAACGAAATTGAAAAAATTTATAAAAATAAACAACAAAATATAAAAACAATTCAAAATTATATTACAAAAAAAAAAAAAAAAAAAAAATTAAAAACAATTTTTTAAAAAAATAAAAAAAAAAATAAAAAAAAAATGGGGGGGGGCGCCCTGGCTGGACGCCCAGCCGGCGGTGGTGGCGCCAGATCCAGACGCCGCCACCAGTTGGCTGGCGTTTGGGCTGGACGCCACTGCTACGGCTGCGGCGCTTAGACTAAACGCCACAACCGTGGCGGTGGCGTCCAGCCCAGGCGCCAGCCAACTGGTGGCGGCGTCTGCATCTGGCGCCACCACCGCCGGCTGGGCGTCCAGCCAGGGCGCCCCACCGCGTTCACGGCGGTTTTCCCCTTTTTTTTTTTTTTTTTTTTAAACAAAATATACCTTTCCACCTTGGGACATCCTTCCCTCCGCCGCCGCCGCCACTTCCTTGCCTTGCCGCCTCGACATTGCCGTTATTTTGAATTTTTTTTTTTTAGAGAGGTTGAAAGAAGATGAGCAATGAGAGTGTGAGTGATGAGAGTGTGAGTGTTTTTTTTTTAAGGTCAAGGGCAATTTTGGGAAACCAAGTGAATTTTGTGGGCTTTATGTAGTAATTTGTGGGCGATGTTTAACAAATCCCTAAAACATATGGAAACAAACAAATTATTAATTTCTGTTATATTGATATTTGATATTGTGAAAGAACTCGACTATTCAATCTTTCAACTTATGAAATTCAAATGCCTCTTGAGTCTTGATTGAGGTTGCGATTCTCTACTTTGGCCTTCAAGTTGCATTGCCATTTGTCTGGCTGATTTGCAAATTGAATGAAAAGCTTTAGTTATTAACTAAACATCTTGCTTTCTATCAAATTAAAGTTCGTGGACTTCTAATAAAATCCTATCACATCATCAACATGCAATGGGTCCTATGGCATCAACCATGTTTACGTAAACCTAACATAGCGGCCGACTTCCTTATGTCTTATCGATCATCATCTTTTTATATTTTAGGCTCCCTCGTTTTTAATTATGTACGTCACTTGTATATACACAAAGTTTTATCCAAGTGAATTAATGTGAATATTTTAGTGTGTAAATGAATAGAGTTGGAAATATAAAATGTTAATAAAAGATAAGTTTGATTATTTTATTCACATTTGTTACTCAGATTTGGGTATTCATGTCCAAAATGAATATATATAGGTCTAAGTGTCTTACTTGACTATTTTATGAAAAAAGTCCATGATATTCAAGTGTCCTATGTCCTAGTATTGTGACTTTGTGAGTCCAACACACATAGCTAAAGTCAAAAGTCCAAATTACATAGCATGTAAAAGAATTGTGGACATGGATTAGGAAAAAGTGATACACTATTAAATAATGACTAAATATGATAAATGACACACTTGTCTAAAAATATCTGATCTTAAAAGTGTCATAAGAAGTATATTATATAAAATTATTTATCCTTTTAAACCGTCTTTTTCCCGAAGATATTAGTAAAACATTTTATTAAAAGTAGTATGGACTATGAAGTATATAAGCAATTTAGCTTACTACCTAAGTATATTGTAGGCCTGTTTACGAATCGGAAATCGGAAATGAAAACTCGGATCAGATATCCAAAAATTTGGATCGATTGTTGATTGGATTTTCGGATTCTCGGATAGTTTTGTACAGGCGTATACTAGATGGAAGCCCGTGCGATGCATGATTTTTTATACATAAATCTCATGAAAAGATTATTTTCTTAATTTAACCCTATAATTTTTTTTATTATTTTGCTTGTTAGAAAACGGATAATTTGTTTTATTTTTATGCAACTTATAATGCGACCTTAATTTACTAATATTAGTATATGAAAATTATAAGTATGATAGATATTAGAATAAAATCATAATCTGTTCGTATTTTTTTAACCTATGATTCGTTTGTATAACAAAAACACGTTGTTCCACTATACATATATAGTTATAGAATCACTATTATTCTTTCACAAACAATAACTTAGACCACCATTATTCTTTTACTTCGTATCAACTTTATACAATGAAAAATTAATAAAGTAAACCCAAAAGTACAAGGTTAAAATAAAACGGTGGGAGTAATAGTAAAAGATCGATATGACTTTATAAATTTAAATAGTTAAATGAAATATATATATATACTACCAAGAGTGTTGCATTACTAAAATTAATCTAATTGAATAAAATTAAATCTTTATAATGAAATTTCATTATCATATGTCCTTAATAATAGAGTTATATATATACACTACTACAATGATTTTTACAATAATAATATAGATATTCTACCAGAAACTATAATACACAAAAAATCAAAATTATATTATCAGAGACATCTCTCACAATCTTTAATTTTTTTTCCCTACTATTATAACATTATAATTGACTTAGGGCCTGTTCTGATTTACTAAATTGAGCTGAACTGAACTGAAGTGATTGAAGCTAAACTGAACTGAATATTTTATGAGAGAAGGAAATTAGGAACTGAACTGAACTGAAAATAAGTTGAAGAGAACAGGCCCTTACTTTTCCAATCCACACATTTCTCTTTTGGATTTATAAGTGCTTGAAGAAATTTCTTTCAATTGGGGCATGGACATATTCCCTTCAAATACAGAATAATTAATATTAAGTTACAATTAAGTTGTTTAACAAAATTTAATATGATAAGTAACATAATTAGATTAGGTAAAATAAAACAAAACATACATCTTATAAAATAATGAATAACAATCAATTTATTTTGTTTACCATCAGAAAGTCTTGATATATTTACATTATTTCCAATATTTTTTGTTAATCAACGAATTAGACCTGAAAAAAATTCACACCATGAAAAAGTGTAGATAAATAATATTCACATGTTTGTGTTTTTTGTATAGTATATATATATATATATATATTGTCTATTTACAATTGAAAAAAAAAATCAAAAATCAAAATTATATTTTTGAGCTGATGTATACAAATCTTTAATGTCATCCTATCTTATATATATGTGGAGTAGCAAATAAATCTCTTATAAAAAAATTTATCTAATCATGAAATGGGTTGCTAGATAAGATAAAAATTGTACAATATTGGTTTTTTTTTTTTAAGAATATTGATAAAAACTTAATGTTATTGCTATTTTTTTTTTTTGAAGAATATCGATTTTTTTTTAAAAAAATTGAAGAATATTAGTTAATTATTAATAGTTTATATTTCTTTAAAAATGTTTTTTTTTAAAAAAAAAAATTGATTGAACGTTTTCTTAAAAACAAAATGAACATATATTTTCCTTTTTCAAATATTTAATTTTAAAGTTTTTGTATATAATAATTGTATAATTTATAGTGTTTTTAAAAAATTAAATCCTAATATCAAAAGATCATCTTTTAAAAAAGATAATTTTTAGTTTTAAAATAATTTAAATCTTAATAAATCATTATTCGTCATTTTCACCTACGTGGCAAAAATTTTAAATGTCATTCGTCATTTTTGCTTATGTGGCGAGTGAATTTTTTTAATTTAAAAATTAAATACAAATCTAACTTTTAATTGGTCGAAATAATACCTTTGCTTATGGCGCGCCAAATGCTCTCGAAAAATACCTACTTTATTTATATATATATTAGATTAGATTGTGGGAGTAGGTTGAGCATGACATAATTAGTATCCTACTAAGCCGTAAACAGGGGTAAAAAGCAAAAGGGGACACCATTTGGCCCATTTGTTTGCCCTTATTCTAAATTTTTCATCAACATTATTATTGTTATTATTATTATTAAAGTATAACTATTGCAACCAAAAAAGTCAAAAAAAAAAAAATAATCCCTAGCCTTTCTCTTCTCTCTCATAAACTCTAGCCTCCATCGTTAATTATGAAGGGCTTCCATCATCGAATTTTACGGGTGGAAGCCTTAATCATTTTTTTTTATTTTTTTTAGGGGGATTATAATAATGTCTCCCTCGAAAGAAAGAGTTTATCTCCTTTGAAAGGCAAGGTTTTTCGATCTCGTTCGAAAGATAGGGTTTTATTTACGTTTGATTTAGTCTCCGATTTTACGGGGCTGCGATTGATTATTATTGCTCAGATTCGGGTTACGAAATTATCACAAGAATTTTTTTCCCTCACAAAATTAAGAAGAAACGATGATAGATTCACTAAAAAAATCGAAGATGTCGTATGACTTTAATTAACGAAATATAGTGTCCTTTAGGTTATCGATCTTTAAAAAAAAGTATAATTGTTGCAAGAACACCACAAGAATATCTACTTTAAGAATATAGAGTCCTTTAGGTTTTCATGTTGGATTTGTTACAATATCTACTTTAAGAATATCAAAATTTTAGACCTCCAATACATATTTAGTAATAACTAGTATACCTTCTCAATTGTAATAATGATTTAAAAGCTATTTGCTTCATTCCAAAATATTTAATGTTCCAAATACCAAACAATTACTATTTATCACATCATTGCTAAAAATTTTAATTACCAGATAAAATTTTACGAAAATAAAACCCATAGTTCTAAGTAGTTTATAAAAAATATGTATTTTAATTTTAATTTAATGTTAAGAAAACATAATTGAATTATGTTTTATAACACTTAATTTGACCTATAACATAATTTTATTTATAAACATCCACTTTGTGTTCTGTAGGTAATTGCAAAAATTCTTATTGAAATTGTGAGGAAAATATGTCATTACCTATGAAATTTGAAAAATGTAAATATATGTCTTTTTAGTATATGAAAATTAATTGTACAAAATCAATTTTGTTTCCATAGACTAATAATCTATGAATTTATCTAGCGAAAATTCTATAGTAAACGACATGTACTACTACGTACCACTAAACCATATGTACCGCAATGTACCACTATTAAAGTTGATTAAATACATTATTTATTTTTTGCATTTGTTAAGCATGATTTGACTTTTGCTAAGATGGTGAATTTGCATTATAACTTTGATTAGTGGTCTAAGGATAAAATCTTTGTGCTCAACATATATTTTTTTACCCTTCTCATATTTTAATTTTTTTTCCCTTATACTACCTTCAAAAAAAAAAATTGAATTTGTTATCACTTTTACGTAAATTTATTATCACCCTAAACTCTGAAAGTATATTCCACCAAAAAAAAAAAAAAAAAAAAAATCTAAAAGACTATTCAATGGCTACGGTAAAATTGTAGCCATTGTAACATCTAAACCATTAAATTCAATTGAACTAATCTCACCCGTTTATTCGTTTGACCAATAAAGAAAATAAAGAAATTCAAATATATTAATCCAACACTGAAATTATAGAAAGTTATTTTACGATTAGGAACACAAGTATGAACAACAATTGTTCAATCTGAATTCTCTCACTCCATCCGATAATGGCTTCCATGTTTTTTTTTTTTGGTTCACCATTCATTAGCCACAAGCATTAGAAAGACTTATAAATTAAGTGGAAAGTCCCGTCATTGATTGTGGCAATTATAAAGTGGAAATCTGCCAACCATTGATCTACTATGGAGATCAGATTTTGCATACGATTGCTGCGCTAAATATCAATATAGAATTAAATATGATCATTGTTAAATTGGATTATGAAGCACTCAATAATCCTAGTTGGGCCATGTCGTTTGCAGATTTTCTTGAATTAGATTAGTAGTAATTAACATCTAAGCAGTCAAATTTATTCTTAATTACATAGAACATGAATTGATAGTATATGATTGAAAGTATACAGATTAGGGTTTTAAATTAATGAGGGGGGAGATTGAAATTAACAAAAACAATTACATTATACTTAGAATTATAGATTAGGGTTATGTTTCAGATTAATGAAAGGAGAGATTATATTGAAAAAAAAATAATATATTATCTCAATTGAATCTTCAAAGCTGTTGAATGATGTTATCCCCAAATTACAATTTGCTCCAAGCTTTAATTGTTAATCTGTGATGAATGAAAATTAACAAAGGAGGTAGGCAGAATGAGAGAGCAGGGAAGGATAGAAACTGAAAAAATCTTGAGAAAAATAAAATAAAATGGGGTTAAGTTAATAATAAAATATAATAATACATAGCAGTACATAGCATTTATAGTACATAGCGATATTTGTCATGTATTGTATACTCTCCTTTTATCCAGACTTTATTACCCCAAATTACACAATTAATCAAAGATTATTACATGAAAATTTTATTTAATCTTCCCAAATTTTCTTATTTTAAAAATATTGATGTAGGATTAAGAAGTTAATACGGAGTATTATATTTGTTGTTTTGAAAGAAGTTAATGACATGTAATTTATTTTTAAAACTTTAACTTAAAATATACTTGTATTATTTATTATTGATTTTTTTTTATAACTTTCCAATATAAGGGACTAATGTTTTGTTAGAAAAAAATTTCACCATGAATTGACGCGTGTCATTTATGAATTTTGGTGAAAAATTTATGATACAGTTATCCATCATACAATTATCTATAATACAGTTATGGATAGATATATATTACACTCATAAGATATTATGTTAATTTTTACAAAAATATTTCCTCAAATTGAAATATATCACAGTAAAACTTTCCTTTATTTTTTGATTATTGGAATATTACTATGGATTTATATATATGGTAACAGTATATTTTTTTTTATTTAAAATTAATTCCAAATAAGATACTAGTATTGATACGTTTTTTAAAAGAAAACTTTCCCGTTTTCAAAAAAAAAAATTTAAAAATTCCTAATATAAGAGACTAATGTTTTGATAGAAAAAATTTTCACCAAAATAAAAATTGATATAAGAGACTAATGTTTTGATAGAAAAAAAATTCACCAAAAATTGATACATGTCAGGGTGTGTTATATTCACCTGAGTTTTGAAAAAAAATTCACCAAAAATTGATACATGTCAGGGTGTTTTATATTCACCTGAGTTTTACTTATTTGAACTTATCTGAACTTGCCTGAACTTATTAAAACTTATTTCAGTTGTAATTTGAACTTGGACAACCCTTATTAGAACTTGTTTTTCCTGAACTGAACTTACCTGAACTTATTAGTCTTGAAATAAATGAAAATAAGTTGAATAGAACAGATCTTCATTCTTGATTTCGTACGTCTTTAGTGTGTGTGTGTGTGTATATATATATATTGTATATATATATATGTGTATATGTATATATATATGTATGTATATGTATACACACACACACATATATATATTTCCTATGGAATTGCAAGAATGAGAATGAGAATGAGAAAACGAGAAAACTACTTAAAAGTTGACACATGTCCCATTTCCTAATTTTCAAAAAACCAAAAATTTCTTTCTTATGTACTTTGTATTTTATATGGAACACATGACAGTTTTTCACTGGCTTTCTCATATTCTATATATATATCTATATATATATATATATATATATATATATAACATTCATAAGATATTAGGTTAATTTTTAAAAAAAAATTTCTTCAAATTAAAATTTATTATGATACAACTTTCCTCTAATATTTTATTGTTAGAATATTACTATGATTGGTAACAATATATTTTTTTCAATTTAAAATTAATTCCAAATCAGATATTATTATTGATTTTTTTATTTTTTTTTAACATTTCTAATACTCCCTCCGATTTTTTTTAATTGCAACTTTCATGAGTATTGTGGTTCACGAGGAAAATTTTAAGGGGTATGTGGTAGTGGGGTTAATCAAAGGTGATTAAAGTGTGTAGAGAGAGAAAGTTTGGCCCACCACTTAGAAAAGTAGTGGGTAAAATACTTTAAAATAGTATATAGAGAGAGAAAGTTTGGCCCACCACTTGGTAAAGTAGTGGTAAAGTAGTAATTTTAAGGGTTTTGGTTTACCCAAAATAGAAATAAAATAGAAAGTTGCATTTAATTTGAATCGGACTTAAATAGCAAAAGTTGCAATTAATAAAAATCAGAGGGGGTATAAGAAACTAAGGTTTTGATGGGAAAAAATTTCACTACATGTGTCATTCCTGATTTCGCCTTTAATATATAGTTTAGATAGATTTTTGCAATGTATACATGCTCTACTTTGACCATATTAGTGATTAATGATAATAAAAAAATACTGTCAATTGTCATCTGCAGATGTAAGAAAAAAAATTCATATGCAATCCTATAAAAATAATATTTAAATACCAACCTTTAACATTTTATATTTATTGGCAATTAAAAAAATAAATAATATTTGAATCTTGCTAATGAGTATTCCAGGCGTTAGATAACAATTAAGCATATTTTTTAAAATGATATTAATTTGGGAATGCATGCCAAACGCGTCGATCGGTGTAAATTATGTGATTTCAATTTAATATTTTTACTTTTATTAGCTTATCAAATGTTTAGGGCATTCGTTAACTTATTCCATATTATTCCTATATTAACATAAAAAATGTCAAAATTTGACCCAATTTATTCGGAAAGAAACTCGATTTAGATTTCAACTTATATGACTTGAACTAGACTCGACCCGAGGCTACTGTACCCGAGTCAATTATTCGATTTGACACTTTTAAATCTCTAATATATTCGTTTCTAATTATTTACAACGATTAGACATTTTCGACTTACACATTATATCAAATTGTTGCAAATAATATATGAAACGGAGTTAATACATTGTATGTGTTGTGTTGGGTTAGGCTAATGTACTCCGACGGAGGAAATATTATTTTACAAAATGACCCATTTCACTGTGGATGACCGCATTCCCACACAATCCCATTACACCAAATTCACACAATTTGTCAGACTTTGAGCTAAATTACTTAATTAACGCGTCCATCATTCTTACTCTTACTCCATTACTTTTCTTTACTTTATTTTACTTTCTTTATTTTCTCTCTCCAATTTTTTCCTTTATTTAATCACCTTCACATGTCTATAAAAGCGTGCAATTGCAATACTTTCGCACTAAATCTAGTCTTCAAAAGCAGCCGTATCAACTAACACTTCCTTTTTTACTTTGCTAAAATCTCAATCTCATACGTTTTCTTAATGTGAATGTAACTCAATATCATTGCAATGAATACCAAATTAACGTAATATTTTTGTTTTTTTTTCCTCATTTAATGTTTGATCCATGATTCTTCATCGCCGAGTAAAACGCTGTGATTTGCAGAGGTTCTGCAAAAATGAAAAGTTTGGTTGCTCTTTTGTTTGTTCTGGGTTGTGCAATCAGCTGGGTTTCTTGCGTTTCAGCTGGCTTCAATCATCAACAATCCATCAACCCCATCAACTCTATTCTGGGTAATTATCATATTATTGAATTATTTGTTCATTTTGTTTTTCTGGGTTTTCGTTAGATTTCATTTTTGTTGTTGATTTTTTGATATTATGTGAGTTTCATTTGGTTATTTGGGATGTGTGTGTTGTTCTGTTCTTGAAATAGATTTTTCTGGGAAAAGGGTGGTTATATTATTGATTATTTTGCCTTTTGTTCTTAGTAGCTTAGATGAACCTTTTCCCTTTTTTTTTTTGTGATTAATTGCATTATTTTTTTTTTTTGATGATACTGCTTAATTTAGCTCTGTATTATTGTTACTTTCAAAACACAAAAAAAACAAAAAGCTCTGTATTATTGTTAAAGAGATTGTGTCTTTTCTTTTTTCTTTTATTTTATTTTATTTTATTTTAGAAACTGAAAAAATCTTGAGAAAAATAAAATAAAATGGGGTTAAGTTAATAATAAAATATAATAATACATAGCAGTACATAGCATTTATAGTACATAGCGATATTTGTCATGTATTGTATACTCTCCCTTTATCCAGACTTTATTACCCCAAATTACACAATTAATCAAAGATTATTACATGAAAATTTTATTTAATCTTCCCAAATTTTCTTATTTTAAAAATATTGATGTAGGATTAAGAAGTTAATACGGAGTATTATATTTGTTGTTTTGAAAGAAGTTAATGACATGTAATTTATTTTTAAAACTTTAACTTAAAATATACTTGTATTATTTATTATTGATTTTTTTTTATAACTTTCCAATATAAGGGACTAATGTTTTGTTAGAAAAAAATTTCACCATGAATTGACGCGTGTCATTTATGAATTTTGGTGAAAAATTTATGATACAGTTATCCATCATACAATTATCTATAATACAGTTATGGATAGATATATATTACACTCATAAGATATTATGTTAATTTTTACAAAAATATTTCCTCAAATTGAAATATATCACAGTAAAACTTTCCTTTATTTTTTGATTATTGGAATATTACTATGGATTTATATATATGGTAACAGTATATTTTTTTTTATTTAAAATTAATTCCAAATAAGATACTAGTATTGATACGTTTTTTAAAAGAAAACTTTCCCGTTTTCAAAAAAAAAAAATTTAAAAATTCCTAATATAAGAGACTAATGTTTTGATAGAAAAAATTTTCACCAAAATAAAAATTGATATAAGAGACTAATGTTTTGATAGAAAAAAAATTCACCAAAAATTGATACATGTCAGGGTGTGTTATATTCACCTGAGTTTTGAAAAAAAATTCACCAAAATTGATATATGTCAGGGTGTTTTATATTCACCTGAGTTTTACTTATTTGAACTTATCTGAACTTGCCTGAACTTATTAAAACTTATTTCAGTTGTAATTTGAACTTGGACAACCCTTATTAGAACTTGTTTTTCCTGAACTGAACTTACCTGAACTTATTAGTCTTGAAATAAATGAAAATAAGTTGAATAGAACAGATCTTCATTCTTGATTTCGTACGTCTTTAGTGTGTGTGTGTGTGTATATATATATATTGTATATATATATATGTGTATATGTATATATATATGTATGTATATGTATACACACACACATATATATATTTCCTATGGAATTGCAAGAATGAGAATGAGAATGAGAAAACGAGAAAACTACTTAAAAGTTGACACATGTCCCATTTCCTAATTTTCAAAAAACCAAAAATTTCTTTCTTATGTACTTTGTATTTTATATGGAACACATGACAGTTTTTCACTGGCTTTCTCATATTCTATATATATATCTATCTATATATATATATATATATATATATATATATAACATTCATAAGATATTAGGTTAATTTTTTAAAAAAAATTTCTTCAAATTAAAATTTATTATGATACAACTTTCCTCTAATATTTTATTGTTAGAATATTACTATGATTGGTAACAATATATTTTTTTCAATTTAAAATTAATTCCAAATCAGATATTATTATTGATTTTTTTATTTTTTTTTTAACATTTCTAATACTCCCTCCGATTTTTTTTAATTGCAACTTTCATGAGTATTGTGGTTCACGAGGAAAATTTTAAGGGGTATGTGGTAGTGGGGGTAATCAAAGGTGATTAAAGTGTGTAGAGAGAGAAAGTTTGGCCCACCACTTAGAAAAGTAGTGGGTAAAATACTTTAAAATAGTATATAGAGAGAGAAAGTTTGGCCCACCACTTGGTAAAGTAGTGGTAAAGTAGTAATTTTAAGGGTTTTGGTTTACCCAAAATAGAAATAAAATAGAAAGTTGCATTTAATTTGAATCGGACTAAAATAGCAAAAGTTGCAATTAATAAAAATCAGAGGGAGTATAAGAAACTAAGGTTTTGATGGGAAAAAATTTCACTACATGTGTCATTCCTGATTTCGCCTTTAATATATAGTTTAGATAGATTTTTGCAATGTATACATGCTCTACTTTGACCATATTAGTGATTAATGATAATAAAAAAATACTGTCAATTGTCATCTGCAGATGTAAGAAAAAAAATTCATATGCAATCCTATAAAAATAATATTTAAATACCAACCTTTAACATTTTATATTTATTGGCAATTAAAAAAATAAATAATATTTGAATCTTGCTAATGAGTATTCCAGGCGTTAGATAACAATTAAGCATATTTTTTAAAATGATATTAATTTGGGAATGCATGCCAAACGCGTCGATCGGTGTAAATTATGTGATTTCAATTTAATATTTTTACTTTTATTAGCTTATCAAATGTTTAGGGCATTCGTTAACTTATTCCATATTATTCCTATATTAACATAAAAAATGTCAAAATTTGACCCAATTTATTCGGAAAGAAACTCGATTTAGATTTCAACTTATATGACTTGAACTAGACTCGACCCGAGGCTACTGTACCCGAGTCAATTATTCGATTTGACACTTTTAAATCTCTAATATATTCGTTTCTAATTATTTACAACGATTAGACATTTTCGACTTACACATTATATCAAATTGTTGCAAATAATATATGAAACGGAGTTAATACATTGTATGTGTTGTGTTGGGTTAGGCTAATGTACTCCGACGGAGGAAATATTATTTTACAAAATGACCCATTTCACTGTGGATGACCGCATTCCCACACAATCCCATTACACCAAATTCACACAATTTGTCAGACTTTGAGCTAAATTACTTAATTAACGCGTCCATCATTCTTACTCTTACTCCATTACTTTTCTTTACTTTATTTTACTTTCTTTATTTTCTCTCTCCAATTTTTTCCTTTATTTAATCACCTTCACATGTCTATAAAAGCGTGCAATTGCAATACTTTCGCACTAAATCTAGTCTTCAAAAGCAGCCGTATCAACTAACACTTCCTTTTTTACTTTGCTAAAATCTCAATCTCATACGTTTTCTTAATGTGAATGTAACTCAATATCATTGCAATGAATACCAAATTAACGTAATATTTTTGTTTTTTTTCCTCATTTAATGTTTGATCCATGATTCTTCATCGCCGAGTAAAACGCTGTGATTTGCAGAGGTTCTGCAAAAATGAAAAGTTTGGTTGCTCTTTTGTTTGTTCTGGGTTGTGCAATCAGCTGGGTTTCTTGCGTTTCAGCTGGCTTCAATCATCAACAATCCATCAACCCCATCAACTCTATTCTGGGTAATTATCATATTATTGAATTATTTGTTCATTTTGTTTTTCTGGGTTTTCGTTAGATTTCATTTTTGTTGTTGATTTTTTGATATTATGTGAGTTTCATTTGGTTATTTGGGATGTGTGTGTTGTTCTGTTCTTGAAATAGATTTTTCTGGGAAAAGGGTGGTTATATTATTGATTATTTTGCCTTTTGTTCTTAGTAGCTTAGATGAACCTTTTCCCTTTTTTTTTTGTGATTAATTGCATTTTTTTTTTTTTTGATGATACTGCTTAATTTAGCTCTGTATTATTGTTACTTTCAAAACACAAAAAAACAAAAAGCTCTGTATTATTGTTAAAGAGATTGTGTCTTTTCTTTTTTCTTTTATTTTATTTTATTTATTTATATGGGTGGTTAAATTCATTTATATGAGTGCTATTTTGGGATAACTTTAGTGAAAGAAAATTCCATAATTTATTTCAAGACAATGTGGGTGTTGTTAAATGTTATCATTTTCGTATGGAATAGAATAATTATATTGTTACAAAAGGAAAGGAAGGTTAATAGAAACAAAAAGGTTGGAATGTAGCAATCAAGTAATAAATAATTTCTGTTAATTACTGGAATTTGATGCATCTACCTGATCAACTACCTTAATTGCCAATCATTTTCTTGATTTGGTATATACTATTTTCTTGTTCAATAATCATTTGATTTCCTTTCGGATCAATGCCGGGAAATTCTGTTCTTGGTTGTAGCTATTACATATTTGAATATCACTATCTGAGTAGTATGCCTTTGCCTTACTCTTCCAAGCATGTTGTAGTATTGTACTATCATGAGATGTTGTATTATCATGGTGCTGTTTGAAGAACATTTTTCTTATTTTTGTTGATATTCTGCTAATTATTAAATTATGCAGGCAACCAGAATTTGGGTCCTTTGAAAGATGGAATCTTAGGTCAAGCCCAAGCACCGAGCCCTGCATATGATGAGCCTAAGATCCCTTTGGTGTTGGCCGGGAATCGAACTAAGAGACCCGATATACTCAGAAAATTTAGGATTTATCAGGATGGATGGGACATTTCAAATAAGCATTACTGGGCTGTAAGGGACTTATTCTTTTTTTATTTTGTTTGTTATAGTTTATTTTTGTGGTCTCATTGCTGTTCTGTTCAGATATGGATGAATTTAATAATATAAATTTGTTTTTGATTGTTTGTGTGCTTTGCTTATGTTTGTTTGTGAAATGTTTGGTTTCGGAATGTATTTGTTTTGATCTTTGGGGATCTTATCACTCCTGAAGAGCTGAGTTGCTGACGTCCCAGAGTTGTTTTAATACTGTTGTATATGTCTGAGACTTTAGTGCTTAGTGCCGTAGTTTACTAGTTTAAAAATGATCTAATTTTAACTAATCCGAATCCTGGTTGTCTGTTTTCTTTGTTTGTAGGGGTTGGGAACAAAAGTTTATCTCATCGTTTCTTTTAGTTTTCCTTTCTTATAATTCTGTTTGTCACTAAATACAACTATGAAATATTACATCAGGATCAAAGTTAGTAGCTTCAGATTTCTATTAACAAATAACTTTGACATGGTTTTTAATTTGTACTTTCAGTTGCACATGCTAATAAACTTTCATTTTTAGATCTAGATCTTTGACTATATTATTAGACTTGGATCGTGAACTAAAAACTTGAAAAATTTCTCATGGTACAATTAGCTGTAAAAATGTTCTAATTTGTAGAATACATATGCAGTAAATGTTTGTATCATGTATCATTTATGCCAAATCATTCTGTGTAGGGAATTGATAATGTGAGACCACTATAAAAACATAGAATAATTCAATTATGGTAATGTTGACTGTTGAATACGGATGACTGATCCATCCCATACTTAAAAATATATGATTTTTGCACATGATTATGCGAAGGTCACTGATGGAAGATTCCGTTGTAGTGAACTTTGAATTGCTATTACCTAATTTGTAGCATGTGTAAACTTTAGACTCCTGCCAAGCTTGAGATGTTGTATTGCAGTAGCCTCTTAATCTGATTTTTCTCTTGCAGTCTGTTGCTTTTACCGGTGCTGCTGGTTTCATCATCACGCTCATATGGTTGGTTTCCTTTGGTATAACACTACTTGTTCACCATTGTTTTGGGTGGAGGATAAACTTCAAAGGGAAAGGATCAACGCCCTCCCAAAGGATTCGTCTTGTGCTGCTAATTCTTTTCTCATGTGCCTCTATGTAATGACTTGAACCCTTCCAATCAGTTGTTTAAAATTACATGTTTTAATTTTTGTTTAAGATTTTTCTCTCATGTGTTTCTATCGGTTCAGTGTGACTTTGCCATAATGTTGCCTTCTATCTACCAAAGAAAATGAGCCTGCAAAGTGCAAACATGAGTGAAGTACTTGGCCTTCATAATAGTTCTTTTGATCAAGTATTATTTACACTAATAGTGTGTGAAGAATATAACTAAGTGTCCTTAATTATATTTCATTCCTTTTGACCCTTTTGCTGTCCACGTTATAAAACTCTCTATCCTAGTCCTAGTTTGTGCTTTTATGCTTTATCTTCATTGCCCTTAATATGTAAATTTAGACAAATATGCTCGATTATGAGTGTCGGATTTGCCTTGTACAATTCATATTATAATTAATTATATCCAATGACATAAAATTTCAGAGGGAAATTTTGCTTCGGATAAAAAAGAAACTAATTGTACCTATAGACATTAAATCGCTAAATGTCTTGGAGGAAGTAAAAGAATATGAATGGTAGATAACATGTAACATTATCATACTTTTACAAGAAAGTATCAGATGCTTCCAGCTTTGCTTTGCATTTTTATAACAAGCTATTTATCTCTAATTAAAGGTGCAAGATAAATAGGGAATGCTATGTTTACCTCTCAAACTTCTGATGCTTCTTTTATCTATGTTATATCTCAAGCCTAATCCTGATTTACTCTGTTGATTCTTATACACAGGGTGGGCTGTATTCTTTTATCTGTTGGCCAACTTGAATTTCATAGCGAAGGCTTGCAGACATTGAAATATGTTGTAAACCAATCGGACTACACAGCTCAAATGCTAAGAAATGTGTCAGAATACTTAACTCTTGTAAAGTCTGTTGATGTCCCTCAATTCAACCTGCAACAGAGTACCATGCAGGAGATTGATGAGCTGAATATGCGCTTGAGTTCTGGTGCTGACACGTTAACCGAGAAAACTAATAAAAATTCCGTAAAAGTTAGAAGAGTCTTCAATACTCTGTATGAACTCATATACCCCAATTATTTCATTTTCACATGAATTTTGAGATTCTCATGTTTTAATTGAGGATGTTCTAACACAATTTATATTTTGGCGCTCTGTTCTTATATCTTGCTGCAGACGATCAGCGTTAATTATTGTCGCTTCTGTGATGCTTGTTTTGGCTATTTTGGGTCTGGGTATGTAAAATTGGTGACACTCATTAACTTTTGCTATTTCATCTCTACGATTGTTTGATTTCAGGGGTCTCATAATTTTTTTTTTTTTTTTTTTTTTTTTTTTTTTTTTTTGTTTTTTTTTTGTTGCGCAGTGCTTTCTCTCCTTGGACACCCAAATGTGATTCACATGTAAGTCTTTGCAGAATCATTTTTTGTCCTTCCTATCACCAACGTACATTACTAATAAATGTCTATATTGTTGGTGGTCTGTTTTTTTTCTTTTATGCTAATATATGTCTCATACCTGGACTGCAGATTCATTTTCAGTGGATGGATACTTGTGGCGGTTACATTGACTCTTTGTGGAACATTTATGATCTTGAACTCGTAAGTTAGCTGCAAGAAACTCTCTTCATTACTTCTTTGAAGTTTAGAAATGACGGAACCATGGTTGGAAATTCAAGCTCACCTTGAGACAATTTCTATTCGTCTTCTATAATTTCTATCATTAATTGTTTGCAGTCTAACTGATAGTCAATGGAATGAACTTAATATGTGATGCAGTGCTATTTCAGACTCATGTGTGGCAATGCAAGAGTGGGTAGATAATCCTCGAGCTGAGACAGCTCTTAGCAACATTCTTCCATGTGAAGATGAGAGAGCAACCAACCAGACACTGTTCGAAAGTAGAAAAGTTGTTGGCTTGCTTGTAAGCACTCTCAATACGTATATTTACACTGCAGCAAACACGGATCGACCACCATCTGATCAATTCTACTACAACCAATCTGGACCTTTGATGCCCCCTCTTTGCTATCCTTATGATGATAAAATGCAAGATCGTGAGTGTTCACCACAGGAGGTGTCTATGACAAATGCTTCTACGGTATGTATGCTATATTGCCTTTATTTATTTATTTGCACTCGTACAATGTGCTGAAAAGCTTCAGGCCTTTCGGTCTCTAGGATGATATCTAGACTACTCTGAGATGTGAGAATACCTTATCTTGCATATAGTAAAGCTGTGTATACTCGTCAATGGCCTTTTAAGTATTACTTCAATGTAGTGTTTGCAAGTAATAAATGAAATTTTCACCCGAACCATACTGCAGGTGTGGGAGAAATACATCTGCACGACATCCGTGGATAATAAAAATTGCACAAGTGTAGGTAGGTTGACTCCAGGGGTATATAGTCAACTGGTGCTGGCTGTTAACGCAAGTTACGCTGTGCTGCATTACACCCCTGAGATGCTCAACCTTCAAAACTGCAATTTCTTGCGGGACACATTTATGACAGTTACATCGAGATTTTGCCCTCCTTTGGAACATAAACTCCTGATTGTGATTATAGGTTTGGGATTTATATCAGCTGGTATAATGCTGTGTCTCATTCTTTGGTTAGTCTATGCAAACCGCCCCCGAAGGGAGGAAGCGTTTGTGAAAACCCCATCAATAACAGGCTCAGGCAGTTGCAACGGGCTGAGCGACCGCCATGAAAACAAGGATGGTCGTGTTAGTATGATATCTTTTGTAGTAACATCTCCAGCTAGAGTTGTTCCAGATATAGAAAAATAGTTCCTTGATCTGAGATTTTCTTCCCACCTTCCAATTTATGATAGAGAAACTGAGGTGGTGCCATTTGTTTAACACCATCTTGAGTTTGTGGCTGGTAGGAATTGTATGATTATTGTATATTGTATCGTAATTTTGTATAGTATATTGTTTAATAATAGAAATGAGCTACGATTCTTGTATTCCATAAAATGTTTCGGCTGTAAAATCTGGGTACAAACGGGTAATACTATACCTGATGTCCTGATCTATATCAGGCTATGGGCTGAAATTAGTTACGGAGTAGTACATTACAACATCGTATGTTTTTAATTGTACTTTTAGTTTGCAAAAAATTGACTTTTGAACTATTCACAAACTATATTTGACTGTATGCTTGACTTTGGGAATTCTTTCTTCCTAAGGGGTCTAAGGGATTATCTCATCTTTTGGCTGTATAAGTGCTAGAAAATTCTCTCTACACCGTGTGCTGATGCTAAATACTAAGGCAACACAAATGTTGATATTGAATTGTACTAACTCCGTCATTTCTTACTTGACCTTCATTGTCCCCTTCGATAGGGTACTTCGGTTTATAGATTGTGAATGCAACTGAGTTTAGAAGCATAGGGATATCCGGATATGTATATTTATTTCGTTCAAAAGTTTGATTTAATTGCAACATTTTCTTTTGTCATCGATTTTGATTAATGGCGACACTTGTTTATTTGTCAAGGATCTAATACTAATTTATTGTATTTCTTTCTGTACTAACCCCGCTTGTACTATTTTACTTACAAAACTTGTTTAATTATGTCTCTTCCCTACTAACAATTAATTAAATATACCTCCCACGACTATATTATTATATGATTAAATTCTCATTTTGGTCTCTAACATATAAATTTCCTTAAACTATGTGCAATGTCTACTCGTCTACTCGACACTTTAACTATTTTTGGAGTTCAAGCAAAATAATGTACAACCACTTGCTATGGATCAGTGGCGGAGCTAGGGTGGGTTCAAGTGGGTTCATTGAACCCACTGATTTTTTGAAAAAAATTAAAAACTTTTTATTTTAAAAAAAAAAAAAATCAAAATAGGTTTAAATAGAATATTTGTGTATTATATGACAACAAGTAAAGTTGTAGCCCAATGGTTATTTTTACCTCCCATCACACAAGAGTTTGTGGGTTCAAAACCCATAACTCACACTTTTTTTTTTTTTAATTTTGTTTCCTGAGCTTTCCCTGCTTCCAGCTTTCCTCTTCCTCATTCCCCCAAATTGCAAAACCCTAACTTCTTCCTCCTTCTCTTAATCTCTTCCCGTTCTTCCTCCTTCAGTCCTTCTCTTCCCGTTCTTCCTCCTTCTCTTCCCGGCGCAACACGGCAGCAGTCAGCAGAACGCCAGAACACGGTGGCAGCGGCAGCGCACCAGCCACTCACCCAGCAGGCCAGCAGACCCACCGTCGTCCGTCACAGCACTGACAGCCTCACAGCCGTGTATCGGTGTATGTAGGTAAGTGAATTTGGGGATTTTTTTTTTTGCAAATGTAATTTACTTCTCAATTTGGGGATTTTTTTTTTGCTAAATCATTGAATACTTGAAATTCATATGCTAAATTGCTAATATACATTACGAATTGCCAATTTTTTGTAAATTGCTGAAGTTTGGTTATAATTATCTAATTTACTTCTCAAGTTCTCAATTTGGGGATTTTTTTTTGTTACATTGTTGAATTTCATATGCTATTTTCTGTATTTCGTTTTCTGCCTTCTAGTTTTCATAATTTCATATGCTATTTCGTTTTCTGCCATCTAGATTTCGTTTACTAATTGAGTAATTGACTGTAATCTTTAATTACGATAGTTATAATTAGCTTTCTAGATTTATCATTCATTCATTGATTTCATTCTGCATTTATCATGTGTGTGTAGCAGACTAGCAGTATATACCTATTATACCATGAGTTTAGAGTCATTTTGGAAACGTGCCGGGAAGTCACAAAAGTCTTCAACTTGTTCTTCACTTAGTTCAAGGGATCCTCCAATAGAAGAACATGTGTCTCCTAATGATGATGAGGTTCCTATTGCTGCAACAATTCCACCACCTGAGAACACAGGTCCAAGTGTTCCAAATACTACTGTTGACTCCGATGATACTCGCATTTATGATGTTGATCTTCTTCCACATGACCCTGGAAAAAGAATTCCAATTATGGAGTATCCTCCTAATGATCGAGATGCCGTAAGGAGAGGCTATATTACAAAGAAACGTTGTGATCCACGCACACATAATTTTCCTCAAAGAAAAGTTGGAGGTATGCGCCGTTTTAATGTTACTTGGTTTGATAAATATGAGTGGCTTGAATATAGTGTTGAGAAAGATACGGCTTTTTGTTTTGTGTGCTATTTGTTCACTGATAAAGTTGATTATTCTTTGGCTGTTAATGATTCCTTTATTAAAGGGGGATTTAGAGGATGGAATAAGACTGGTAGATTCGATGTTCATGTGGGTGGTATTGGTAGTTTCCATAATCAGGCTAATGAGAAATATAGTATGTTTATCAACCCAAAGACATCAGTTGCTGAATCTCTTTGCACTTATTCTAAGGAAGCTAAACTACAATACAAATCTCGCTTGACTTATTCATTGAAATGTATTAGATTTCTTTTAAATCAAGGTTTAGCTTGTCGTGGGCATAATGAAAGTGAAGAATCTTGGAATAGGGGTAATTTTCTTGCACTCTTAACATGGTTTTCAGAAAATAATAGTGAGGTAGCAAAGGTTGTTCTAGGTAATGCCCCGGGAAATAATCGAATGACTAGTCCTTCAATTCAAAAAGAACTTATTAATTGTTGTGCCAAAGAAACCACTAGACTTCTTATTGATGATATTGGGGATGACTATTTTGGAATAATGGCTGATGAATCAAGTGATGTATCTCAAAAGGAACAAATGGCCCTTTGCTTGCGTTATGTCAATAATAAAGGGAAGATAAATGAGAGGTTTCTTGGAATTGTACATGTTAAGGATACTACTGCTTTGTCACTAAAGTTGTGCAATTGAGTCTTTGCTTATGGAATATTCATTGAGTTTGTCTAGAGTTCGTGGACAAGGTTATGACGGTGCTAGTAATATGAGGGGGGAGATAAATGGTCTCAAGACTTTGATCATGAATGAAACAAAACAAGCCTATTATATTCATTGTTTTGCTAACCAACTTCAATTAACCCTTGTTGCTGTTGCTAAGGATAATGATGATTGTATTTGGTTGTTTGATCAACTTGCTATTTTGTTGAATATTATTGGTGTTTCTTGTAAGCGAAGGGAAATGATAAGAGAAATACAATCTCAACATATTCTACAAGCATTAGAACTAGGAGAAATTGAAAGTGGGCAAGGTTTAAACCAAGAACATGGCTTAGGTAGGCCTGGTGATACTAGGTGGGGATCACATTACAAAACTGTTTCAAATGTTACCGCATTGTATGCTACTATTGTTAAAGTTCTTGAGAAGATTGGATCAAATAAGATTTATAAGGAAGATCGCGTGAAGGCTATCACTGTCATGTCTACATTTGAATCATTTGAATTTGTATTTGTGATACATTTGATGTCCGAAATATTGACTAAGGAGGGATTACAACAAATGAGGGACCATGGGTGGGAAGACTTTTTACATCTTGTGGTTTGTTTTTGTGTTAAACATGATGTAGAAGTTCCTACTATGGATGATATGTATGTTCCTCGTGGAAGGTCAAGACGCTTCTTTGCCAAAGTTTCAAATCTTCATCGATTTCGGGTAGAAATGTTTATAAGTGCCATTGATTTACAACTCCAAGAGCTCAATAGTAGATTTGATGAAGAAAATATGGAGTTACTTATTTGTGTGTCATGCTTAAACCCGATCAATTCATTTGCGGCATTTGATATGCAAAAGTTGTTGAGACTTGCTGAGTTATATCCCAAAGAGTTTCCAACTAATGATATGACGATGACTGCACTTCGTCATGAGCTTCAATTTTATATTAATGATGTGCGCCAAGATGCAAGATTTGGAGACTTGAAGGGTATTCATGAGCTTTCTATGATGCTTGTTGAAACAAATAAGCATACTACTTACAACTTAGTTTACTTGCTTATAAGACTAGCATTGATCCTTCCGGTTGCAACTGCAAGCGTGGAACGAGTGTTTTCCTCAATGACATACGTAAAAAATAAGTTGCGAAATAGTATGGGTGATCAACTATTGAATGATAATTTAGTCACTTTTCTTGAAAGAGATTTATTTTCAAGAGTTAGTGATGATGATGTATTGGAACGCTTCCAAAGTATGAAGACTCGAAGAATGCTTCTGTAGTCTTTTTTTTTCATTTTTCTATGTGTAATCTATTTGTAATCCATAGTTTGAACTTATTTATGTACTGAATATTTAATTATTGTATTTTTATTCCTTTGTTAATTATGATTTCAAATTTCGGAAGTTTCGAACCCACACTTTGAAAATCCTGGTGACGCCACTGCTATGGATACAAGGGTGTAAAGAGAAAAAACACCACATATTCTCATAAGAAGTTTAGTATTCTCTCCGTCTTAGATTAGTTTTGACACTTATTATGGTATATCAATAGTTATTTTATTGCAAAAATAGATTTAATAGGAGATAGTAGGGTATTATTTAATTAAAAAGTAAACGTGTGAAGTGTTTTTTTGGATGTGAAAGAGTGTAAGACCCTAACTTTTAGTAGTGGATGAGAAAGGTGTATAAAAATAATAGTGATGTGTTGCTAAAAATAGAATTGTAATAACTAATTTGAGATAAATAAAGTGTAAAAATTTTCCCTAAATAAAAAAAAGTGTAAAATTTTGTGTATACATTATTTTATAATTTTCTTAACTTATTTAGAACTAATATTGCTATAATATTATAAATATGGGAATAGGAATAACTATGACCAAGGAGACTTAGGCTTTGTTTAGTTCAACTTAATTTTACTTATTTCAGAAAAAACAAGTTCAGATTAGATGAGATCAGAAAAAATAAGTTTAGATCAGATCATCATTTTATGTGCAATTTTTTATCGCTAAATATCATTAATTTCACAATGAAAAAAATTATGACAATTACATATTAATAAAATACACATTATTACGAATCTAACAAGATCCCACTTGATATATTTTTTCCTTACAGATTATCGTACACTTAAGGTCAAAGTTTGGTCAAATCAGACAATAATATCATATCAGATCAGGCTAAATCATATTAGATTAGACCAAATCAGATAAGATCAAATAAGATAAGTTCAGATAAGCGAAAATAAGGTGAACAAAACAGGAGCTTACACAAATTTAGCAATGTTAGTCATTTTTTTCTTTTTGGATAACAGTTATCTACTTATCCCACCATTATTTTCTAGACTAATTTGTTTTAATGGTTAAAAAAAAAAGAAGTAATGTTCAGAATGGAGACACCATTGCAAATTACTCTACTCCCTCACTCCTTTTTTTTTTTTTTTTTCTGTTTTCTTTTTTTTTATTTATTTATTTATTTTTGACTATTCATGGCTTTCAAAATATGTCATAAAACGTATACTCATTCTGTTTCGTAATAATTGCAACACCTCCATTTTTGGAAAGGACCTCACTATTATTTTATAATTTCTCGTTCCCACTAATCCCACTTTCACAAATATTTTATCAATTCTTTTTCCTACCAACCCCCCTTACACTACTTTTTATTATTTCTCTTTCTTACTAGCCATACTTTATATTATAAAAAAATCCTCTTTTGGTCTCCACCCATAATTTTCCAAAAATTTTGTGCACACCCTAGTGTTGCGATTATTAAGAAACGGAGGGAGTATATCTTTATTTTCATATACTTGAAGATTATAAAAACTTGATATTAAATAAAATATAGAATGAGACGAATACAACAAGTTCTCACATGACTATATTATGTAGGGAGATAGGTACTATATTGCGGAATTTCACGAATCATATTTGTTCGCACCTAATCAGGATCTACAAACATAACACATAAAAAAACATATAATTTATACCTTTGATGCGTGATTCCACATGCAATCAACTACAAACTCTAGGAGAACAAGAACCTCAAACACGATTCCTCTACTTGGTCCACGAGCTAGGATTGAATCTCCACTAATACTAGTTAGTTGGGCACAAACACTTCAAACCACCTTCTACGGATAGGAGGAGGAGAAAACCGGCCACGAATCACCACCACACACCACACGCACACGCACGGGAGAGGAGGATAGGGGAGAGAGAGAGAGTTAGGGTTTTTAGGTTGCTTGGTGCTTAATTAACTTATGATCAGTTGTGTAAAAAAAACCTAGGAAAACCTCTATATATTATATATATATATATTAGAGTCCTAAGCAAGCCTAAACTCCTCCCTTTTACTCCATATAGCCGACCACCCCTTGATAGGGCCCAACATTAGGCCTTTCTTCTTTTGTTCAATCCATCACCTCAAAGTGTGACCTCATAGGATCCATTCTATTGGGGTTTGAACTATTTGACTAACCCAAATATCATTGATCACGTCTAGCAACAGATAATGACGATCCAAAAGAATGAACTAATTATCTCCATAATATTGATCTAATAATATATCTAGTAATTGCACTTGACGAAGACATAATTCCTTCATATTATCCCTTGTGAATTAACGAAAAATAATAATTTAAGTTTTTATATTTTGACCCAAATATCTTCATTGGTGCAAACAATTAGAAATGAAAGGAGTATCAAAAGTTTTGTTGACAGTATGTTTGGGTTAGAGGTTTTAAAAACTCACCCGATCAATCTGATCCGATCTGACCTGAAAAAAACTCGATTCAGATTTCAATTCATATGGACATAATAATTTAGCATGACTCAGTTTTAAAATAGATCCTACTCAATCCGACCCGATATTATTGAGCTCGATTCGTATTCGAATTGGCACCTCTAGTTTGGGTAACTATTTTGAAGGGTTAAGGTATTATTCAAATAAAGAAGAGGGTGGTGAGGGGAGGGAAGGGAATGATTGAGCCCAGAAAAAAGGCCCAACTTGTCATTGGGCCAATTGGCCACTTTTAAAGCAAAAGACCAACAAGGCCCGTGGTTAACTTCGAGGCTGGCTGTGTGCGTATTATAGCCCCAATCCCAATTCTTCGGACAACAATTTAATTCACCATTCATTTCAATTTACTTGTCACATGAAGGATTTGCACAAAATTTCAGGTAATAAATTGTTGTTTGTTTATCTACTGCACTTTAATGAAATTGTATAATTTATCCATTTTTTAAGTTGACATGTTTTTATTTTCTACACTATTCACATAAGTTGCTTTGACTTTATTTTGTAATGTAAAGAAAAAACAGTCACGTGGGGTCTTGTTAAATACTTCCTCCGTTTTTTTTTACTTGACCCAGTTTGACTTTTACATTATTCACCGCCCCTCCTTTGACCATCTTTTGTGAATATATGTAAGGGAAAACATATTCATATGGAATCTTCTTAGAATCATCTCAATAAGTAGTACTCCCTTCAATTCATAATGTTAGTCTCATTAGAATCTTTTGGCTACTGAAAAAAAGAGAGAATCTTCTAAATTTCTCTTTATATATAAGAACAAACATAGTCATACAAAATCTAGTTTAATTCGTCTTGGTGACTTCATCATCAATATCTATTTTTTATATATTTTGCAAGTGTGAGATTAATGATATTTGCGAGATTTGCATCGATATACGTAAATGAGACTAAGATTGTGAAACAGATGGAGTATCATTATATATAACTTTTATAATTTTGACATATGGAGAGTTAAAGTTATTAATGGTTAAAGTTTTGCATTGGCAAACGTGATAAATGAAACAGGTCAAGTAATAAAGATTGGAGGAAGTATATATTTCAATGTCTATTTTCCAAATACCAAATTATAATTTGTGCTAATAAAATATTTGCATCTAAAAGTATATGTTGGCAAAAGTACTTAAATTAAATGTGTCAAATAATATGAAATGGAGGAAGTATGTGATAACAAACAATGTAGTAATATTTTATTACCTTTGTTAGTGAAAAGAGAGGTAATACAAATTATAAAATGTTAGTGGTTCCATGTCTTAAAAGGAAGTGTAACAATTAAATTGACACAAAAACTGAAATGAAGAATGTGACAATTAAATTGGGACGAAGAGAATACTGAATTAGTGATTGTTTTAGGTGGTGCTCTAGGTTCGTCATTCCTTTTCGTAATTTCTTTTCTTAAATGAGAAGGTTTGACGTCTATGACAGTACATGGTAAGTAATAGCACGATATTTGAACTCAAACCTCAAAATTTTGGGAGAGAAAAAGGAAAAATACACTTTAATAATCTCATGGGCGATTTACTTTTAATAATCTCAACTAAGGTTTATTATTTAATAATCTCAGCTATGCTATGTGTTTGCCTCCAATAGTCCCAACCGGTCAACACCAAGTCAACGACCTGTTATAACAGGTTATCATGACACGTGTCAACACGTAATTGGTCCAAAATTTAAAAAAAAATTAAAAATTAAAAATAAAATAGAAAAAAAAAACCCCTGACTGCTGCATGCCTTAACCTCCACCACTCCAACTCCTAACCTACACCGCACCAATTACCCAACGTCACCATCCCTGCTCCCACCAATTCCAAGAAGCAGACACATCTCTGCTCCCTCACTCACAACCACCATCACCCACAACAACAGCTGTTACACACATCAAACCACCATTACCACCAATCGCATCGTCATCACCCCTACCACCGAAACCGGCCGGCCGGGCCACTACCACGTACCCCCAACTCCAGCCATCTCCACCTCTCAGCCACCAATTCGCGCAACACCACTCAGCTTCACCCCATGATAACGGTAACGACAGAGCAGTGGCAGCCGCAACTCCAGCCACCATCTTCACCAATATCCCTTGACGAAACATCTCAATCGCAAGATCATCGAGACCCCCTTTCCCGACCTTTCTTCCTCAGGTGGGAGGTGGCCGGCCGGGCAGTTTTCGGTGGGCTGGGGGAAGGGGTGGCTGGCAATGGTTTTTGCTTTTTTTTTTTATATAATTTTTTTTAAATGTTACACCAATCACGTGCTGACACGTGGCTTTTAAAAAACAAAAAAAAAAAATTACCTTTAAAGTAGGTCACCGGTCATTGGGACCATTGGAGGCAAACTGACCCCATATTGGGATTATTAGATAATAAACCTTAGTTGGGATTATTAGAAGTAAATCGCCCATAGTTGAGATTATTAAATTGTATTTTTCCAAGAAAAAAAGTTATAAATTAAAATAATTAAGGTTATGTTTAGTTCACCTTATTTCAAGACCTTATTACTTATTTCAAATCAGATTAAAAAAAAAAAAGGTTTTGAACATACTTTATTATTTAATGTGTGATTTTTATTTGCTAAATATCTTTAAATTAGCTTCATAATGAATAAAAAATTATGAAAATTACTTATTTTTACAAATTATTACTAATTTAAGAAGACTATATTTGATATGATAAATAGACATCCTTTCTATGATTAATTAGATTAACATACATATAAGGGCAAAATTTAGTTAAATCGGATCAAAAAAATAAGTTCAGATCAGATAAGATAAGCAAAAATAAGGTGAATTAAGTGTAACCTTATACATGGAATAAGGTTAAGAAAAAAATACAAACTATTGGGTGCGGCAGTCCGTACCCAATATTTCGTGCAGCGGTCCACTTTCACTTCGAACACAACTACCCTAAGAAGCCCACCCATTCATTTCAATTCTTAAAGAAAACTAGGATTTTTGGGCTCACAATGCACTGATTAACATCATTATGCTTGAATCAACCAACCAAATCGAAGAAAATGATTTTTCTAATTGAATCGAAAACGAAGATGACGAAGATGAAGCAGTCCGATTTGCGTTGGTGACAGTGCTGGTTAGTGATGCGATTTGCATTGTGGACGGTGCGATTTGCGTTGTGGACAGTGGTTCGTGTCTTGGTGATACAGTGCGATTTCCAGTTGCTGGGCGCGTTGTGGACGGGGGTTCGTTGGAAGTGGTGCCGCAATGGCTGGGTGATTTTGGGCATGTTGTGGACGATGGTTGGAGGTGGTGCCGTGTAACACCCCAATAATTCTCTTTAAAAGAAACCTGTAAAAACCTGTGATAACCTGTAAAGCCTGTATAACCTGTAAAACCTGTATAACCTGTAAGACCTGTATAACCTGTAAGAGAATTATTGGAGTGCTACCGCCACGTGTTCAAACGTTAAGGCTAGTTTTAGAAATCAGTAGCGGAAAACTAACTTAGTTTTAAAAAGAATATAAGTTTCAAAACTGGAAGTCAAAACTCAAAGTCTTACAAGTTGGAACCATAACGACCCTTATTCAAAATCCAGCAAAATAGGAAGTAATGGAACCAACACCAAAATAAAATTCAATCTGTGTTATGAAATAAGCTAACTGGTTAACCAACTCTCCACTCAAATCCCATCACCCTAATGCAAGACAGTTTATGCAAAAACCTGTGATGAATCTGCTCCCCAATATTACAAGTGTAATAATTGGATCATTACAGGGTCATTGAAGGCGAAGGCCATGACCAAAGAAAACACACAAAAGCACGCAATCAGCAACGCTGAGTACATACAAGCTACGAAATATAGGAAAAAGTCCTAGCATGATTCTAACAAGAATTCCATACACTCACAATATTATCATTGGCTCGAACACATGACTCAATAGTTACTCATTACTAAGTTTTTATTTAAATAGCATTGATCACTTCATTAATTGATTGGATTAAGCAATAGACCGGGTTTCCCCCTGTGCTTCGTTCCGGAACAATAAATAAGAAAACCCTATGCCTCCTTTCGGAAGACATTAATTAAACATCCAATGGCAGATGGGCGCGACTCCGTGGCCATAGCTAGTATGAGATCTCATCTAACTCATTATAATTTTAAAAGAATTTAAAACAAGAGACTCGTAGATCAGACGGCCTCTGAAAAAAAAGTGCACGGCTAATACCCCATGAACCTCAACCCATGTTTGTCATTACTCTAGATGTGCACAAATCCAGAGTTTTATTGCTCATCCTTCTTGCACTTTACGTGATTTACCAGTTTAAAAAATTTGGTGATAACTCATATGCAAACAACTCAACCAATCATACATCAATCAATCAAATCATTCAAGTTTCCAATTAAATTCTCAATTTATCAGTGACAAACAACATTTATTATTGCATCCTTTAACTACCTCGGTGTATAAACACCTTAAGTGCATAAGGCACCACAAATTCTCAACTTTGTCTTATAAGACTTTAATTCTTCCTTTACTCATTCTATTTCAATATAAACGAACAAGTAATAAAAATAATTCATTATATCTTTGCCTCTAAGCTCACTTTGAACATTATTGCATAAATACTGCTCATAAAAAAAAAATCAATGCACATTCTCAAGCATGAATTAAACTAACCATCACGTTTATCATCAAACAACTCATTACCAAACAATTCCAACCAATCCACAAGTTCCCTAGCATGATTCTAGGTTTTTTCCAAGTCCCTAAACATGCTCCTAAAATCAAGGTTTCCGTATTCTTGTACGTACCTCGAGTAAACAAATTGATTGGCCACCTTAAGGCTAGAAGTCACCTTCTACGAAGTCCTCTCCTAAACAAAACAACAGTAGTTCAATCAATCACCCAAGCAATATATTTTACAGCAATACCAACTACTTTAAAATCCTTTAAATCATTGAAATAATGCTCTTAAATTATTCCCAATAGCCAAAGTTAATAATTAGTACTTGAACTGTGAGTTCATATGCTAAAATCATAAAAGTATAGCTTATAGCATAAAATTTCAGCACTTTAAAGTAACATTATAAATCTGAAAATTTAGTTTAAAATTATAAAACAACCGCATAAACGTTTTCATTTGAAATAATCGTTATATAGTACGTTAGTATGTTGAGAACTTGAAAACCCATCATAAAACCATAACTGAAAGCTATTTAAAGTTAAGATTAAAATCTGAAATTTTAGTTTAATAGTAGAATATAGGACTACAACAATCTAAACTTGAAATATATAATTATAATTTAATTAGTTTCATGAAAACTCAATTAAACCTTCGATTAAAATCAAAAACTGCACGAAAATCATACTTAGAAGCTGAATTTGGCCACGAGTTATTATTAGAATGTCATTTACACATGAAAAACACTATTTTTGTGCGAAAATCAGACGAGTTACAGTCAAAATGCGATTAAAACGTGATTAAGAAATTTTACGAACGGAAATTCAGAAATTAGTTACGAAAAATTAAGAACTTGTTGTTGAATTAAACATTATCATAGTCATAGAAAAATCACAATAAAATCATGCTCAAATTAAATAACTTTAGCATCACGTTACTAAGCCCTAAAACCATGAAAATCAGGTTTTAAGCCTTAATCTCACAAATTATGAAATCTGAAAATTAATTATATGCTTAACATATCATAAACTCGATAAATTTGCAATCTTTCACAACTCAAAAACATAATCAAACTATAATAATTGTTAATCAACGAAAAATTCATGTAAAGATTAAAGCTTTGAAGAATTTAAACAAGAAAAGAGAGGAAGATAGAAGAGAAGGGAGATGAGAGGAACCGACTGTGGTGGTACGGGGCTGCAGCGAGGTCGCCGGTGGTGGTTTCCAGTTGAGGCAGCAGCGAAGGGGAAGAAGCAGCGAATTTTTTTTTTTTGTTTTGTGTGTTTGTTTCGTGAATGAGGCAGCAAGGAAGAGGGAGTCATAAGGGAAAGCAGTAAAGGAGGGTTTTTGAAAAAAAAGTTTACTTAATTAGAAAATGAGGGTTTGAGAGGTTTGGGCTTCTTTTATTTTTTTGTAAAGTTAGAATGGTAATCATAGCCCAATGTGAGTAAAATGCTATTGAAGTATACGTTTTTGTTGTTTTTTTTTTTTTTTTTTTTGAAATCTTCCCAAAGTATATTTGTATAATTATAAAATTATTAAAAATATTCGTATACACAAAAATATATAACTGTTATTTACTAAGGAAAAATATGGGGGATTACATGCCGCAATGCGAATTTATGGACGCTGCTGGTGGCGGTTTGATGGTGGCTGGTTGGCGGCAGTTGGGGAGCAGCGGTGGTTCTTTTTGGCTCTCTTTCTCTCTCTTCTCCTTGCTTCATTTTCCTCCTATTCTCTCTCTACTTCCTTCTCCTCCCCTCTCCTATCTCCTTTTTATTTTTTATTTATTTTTTTCTCTTCTTTTCGTATAAGCTTTTTCTTTTTCTTTTTTCTTTTTTGATGAGTTAAACTTGAAATGTTTAATTATGTGGATCAACCAACAAAATACAAATATCAGCCAATAAAAGGAACATATCGAACATATCAACCAATTGATGTCTGAGATCAGTAACATTAAGAACATATCATACATTAATAAAAATGTATCAGCCAACAGAAGATACATATCAGCCAACAGAAGATACATATCAGCCAACAGAAGGAACATATCAGCCAACAAATGAAGCATATCAACCAACAAAAGGATGAAATGAACAAACAAAATTAACATGTAGGCCAACAAAATAAATATATCAGCCAACAAAATGAAACATATAAGCCAACAAAATATACATGTCAGTCAACAAAATAAAGATATCAGCCAGCTAAAGAAATATATCAGTCAACTGATGTTTGATAGCAGCCAACAAAAGAAACATATTAAACATTAAAAAAAAAAACATATTAGCCAACACAAAAAATATATCAGCCAATAAATGAAATATATCAGTTAACAAGTAAAACATATCAGTCAAACCTGCCGTACGCCTAATTTGCGTATGACAGTCCGCCCAAAATACCTTCTCAAGAAAAAATTGTTTGTGGTACAATCTTGTTATTAAAACAAAAAGTTAAGTTTTGCTTTTTAGCTTTTTTCTTTTTTTTTTATTTCTCTTTTTTTTTTTATGTGATAAAATAAACTTGTAAGATGGTATAATTCTTTTATTTTAAAATATTACACCATGGTATCATATTGGATTGATGGTTATAGAAGGTTGGTGAAGGACATTGTTTGTTATTGAGACGTGTACAAATTGACATTAAATAATGATAGTCGTCTAAATTGGGATGGTTATCCAACTTTAGCAAACCCCAATATGAGAGCAAACTAGACAAATATAAATAATTATGTGGAGTTGAGGAAGCTAATCTAATTAAGTGATGAATAAATGATGTCAATTGGGTGGTGCAATGAGATGACTAAACATTTTGTGACCATATGACCAACTCCATCTATTGGCACGCGTGTCAAGCTATGGAAAGAGTCAATAGTCAAATATGTTTCACGGCTTAGATATGCTTACCATGACTCATATTGCTAGATGCCTCTTTCATAAATTATATGGTTTTGATGATTCTAGATAATAAACTTTCTATTAGTAAAATAAAAATTTTACGAGTACAGATTTAAAACAAAAAACTTTCCCTTATTTTAAAATTATTATAATATGTGCTTTTTAACGATCAAAGTTAGCTATATTGATTATATTATGTCGATTTCAAATTATTTACAATATTTTTCATAAATAGACTACATATTATTTGCAATAAATATTTTCTTTCCTTTGTTTACTTATTTCTTTCTATCTCTCTTGTCATAATATGCAACTTTATTTTTCTCTCTATTTACCACTCACAATTCAAACAAATTTGACTAGATTTTGATGATTGTCACATCTACAAATAAATTGAAACCGAGGTTAGTATATATATCTTCTATTAGATATGTATATCGGTATAATAAACATTGTAACACATTCAAAGTTATTGTCATTTTACAATTATTTAAATTATATAATTAAAGTTATGAATTGGCAACATATATATATATATATATATATATATATATATATATATATATATATATTTAAAATGACACATGTTACCTCATGTGTTGTTTTTTCCTCCAAAACCCCTACTTTATTTATTTATCTATTTTTTTTTTGCCAATACTCTCATTTACTTTCTACTTACTATAAAATATACACTAAATATTCTCTAAATCATATAATTGTGATATTTTTTATTCACATATTTTCCATATATGTAATAAAATATTTTCCATATCTTTTTTTTTGAAAGTTTATTTTGCGTAGCTATTACTTCGTACATATGTTATGTCATATCATTTAGTAGGACAATACATCATATTTTATTCCTTCAAATATTGTGTAAGAACAATTAAACATATAATAGAAACCATACTAAAAAAATTGAATCTATTAAATAATACTTCATAGATTCGTACTACTTAAATAATAATAATAATAATAATAATAATAATGATAATGATGATGATAATAATAATAATAATAATAATAATAATAATAATAATAATAATAATCTGCATGAGTGAATCCGATCCTGTTGAAGATGTGAGCAACTGCACGAGCACCAATATCCTGAGTCCTAGCAAACGCCTAAACTCGCTTCAGCAAGGCAACAACATCCTTATCTAATTCCCCCAATAAAAAAAGGAGAAAGGAAGAAAACCATAGCCAATAGCCCTGCAACGCGCCTCGTACTTGTTCCGCTTCCGCTAAGCTGTAGCCGACACAACACGACTAGGACGAACGAAGTCAGACAACCCCGATTGTGTTAAAAGAGAAGACCCCGTCAAGTTAACACATACATAAAGGCCTCTGTCCCATGAACAAAGCAACACATCTGCAGGTCGAAGAGCCCCATCGTTCCCTCCGGTCAACCCAAAGTTAACCTCCTTTCTTGCAGAAATCCCAGACCGAAAACAATTATCAACAAGGGTATCACGAACAACGTTATGTCGATGTTTAATATCCACCATCCCAGCACAAGACATTGCAGATCCCCATAAATATCCCCATCAAAAACCCTTGAGCAAGCAGAACACGGTGTCGAAATGGAGAATAAAGGAACACCCAACCGGTAGCAAAGAACACAACGATAAGCCTTACCATTCATAGTCTGACCCAAACCCGATATTGGGACCGCCTGCATACAGGGACTTCCATAAGGCAACCTGATGCGGAGATAAGGAGAAAGTAGATTTTGCAGATGCAGTAAGCTTCGTGAAATATATATCTGCCAATTTCTTCCTGAGTTTGGGGGCACCGATCTCACTAGGGTTACTCATAAGGTGAGTCTCCATATCGAAGGCCGATCCCGGACTAACAATACCAGAATTGCGAAGAAGCGTAGCCTGAAGACCAGTAGATTGCAAACGCGACGCAAGGAAAGCATAGTGCCGAGCATCACTAGCTGAATAAACACCCAGTCCTCCATAAGCAAAAGGTAAGGTGACAAGTCCCATTACCAATCACCAAAACCAGGCCCCGAAGCAATTACAATGCGCTCCAAAGAATCCCGAAGGGCCACATCAAAAGAAATCTATGCCGCTTCAAAAAGACGAGAGGGACAAGTGCGCATAGAAAAGTAGAGTTTTGAAACTCCAGTACACGCATGAAGTAGTAACAACTCACATTGGGGATAATCAAGCTTAGAAACAACATCCATTAGCACAATGGTATTCAACACTCTCTGCGAAACAAGCTCACCACTAAAAGAGGTATCCGCACTGACAGGACCACCAAGCAACTTAACACCATGCATAGGATGAGCAATATTAGGAGGAAAGACACCAACGAGACGGCTACGTGGGTCCTTCGTGGCCCAGAAAACTTCCGTTTTCTCAACATTTACATGGAGGCCGAGACGAGGTCCCTCCACCAAAATCAACTCCATAACCTTTCCTACCACCAAGGTGTCACCAATAATAGTACCGTCCATCCAAATACCAAGTCTGCAAACATAAGTCAAAAGTATCCTTGATTCGGCACACCAATGGATGGAGAACCAAAGCAAAAAGAAAAGGGCCAAGAGGATTACCCTCTTACACTCCTTGACATTATTACCATAAGGTATGCTCGCCATAAAATAGCCTGGCTAGAGAAATTTAACAGAATTCAACCTAACGCGAGAGAGTAGGACATCGGAGACGAACCTCACGCAACAAAGCCGTATGGTCAACCAAATTGAAGGCATTTTGGAAATCCACCAGTAACATCTAGAGGCCAATCATCACCACCACGAGCCTTAACCAAACGATTATTTGCATGAAAAATAGCTTCACCACCCACCGACACCCAACACCAAACTAAAGACCTCCTAAATAGCTTCCCAGACGTGGACCAATTAAAGCAGCCCCAACCTTTAAAACCAGACGCCTCCGAACAATACCCACAACAATAGGCCAATACCACCACCAAACTTAACAAGTGGCGTGAGAGGAGCACTAGCAATATATGCTCCCAATTCAGCAGGACATTTCCCAACGAGAAAGAGATTAACCACCTGCGTATTAGAGTCCACCAACTCATTTGAAATAGCAATAGCAGCACCACTCAAACAATCCACAAGGTGTTGAGCATGCAAGCCGTCTCTTCCGCATGATATAGTACCACGCGGAAAACCCCTAATTGAATTATTATTATTATTATTATTATTATTATTATTATTATTATTATTGTTGTTGTTGTTGTTGTTGTTGTTAAGTCTAACTATTCAATTATAATCCAAAACCATCTAATAGAATATATATAATTTTTAACTATGATGAGTAGAGTGAAGTATAAATTTTCTATATAAGAGTTTTTTCTTCTAAATGTTATACTAAAATATCTATAATTAATATGATATATAGAAATTAATATTTTATTATTAAAAAAATAATTTATTATATTAAGATTGAACTTATTGGAACTTATTGAACTTGTTTAAAATTATTAAACCTTATTTAACTTATTAAACCTAATTTAGCTTTTTAGAGCTTTTTGAAATTTATCTGATCTTATATGAACTTAATAGACCTAAACTTATATTTTATAAGTGGAAAAACACGCCAATGCTTAAAATATATAGTGTTTTGATCTCACTAAGATTGGTATTGCAGAGCGAGTCCAGATAGATTCGTAAGTGAGACAAATAAACAAATGAGAAAGAAATTGTTATGTTCATGCAGCTGGACAATTTTTTTGAGGTTAAGATACGAAAGGCTTAATTAGGTTATGTTTTGTTCACCTTATTTTTACTTATTTTAAGTCCAATAAATTTAGATAAGTTCAGGTAAATTCAGATAAGATTAGTTTTAATAAAGGTTGCCCAAATTCGAACTATAACTAAAATATGTTTTAATAAGTTCTAATAAATTTGGATAAGTTTAAGTAAGTTCATATTAGTTCAAATTGAATAAGATAAGTTCTAATAAGTGAAAATCAGGTGAGTTGAACATATCCTAATTGCTTTTAAGATCGTTTTAAGTGAAAAATCAAGATCAGTCACTTCATTCCATTCTTGACTGATCTTGTATTGTCCTAACAATCTTAGAAAATCCTAACCAATCTTAGCCAATCCAGCAACAATCTAATTAAACACTAGGATCACCCAAACTGAATGATTTTGTAAGATCTTAATTGATCCTGACTTATCCTACGATAATCCTACATGCAAAATGATTTTGCTTGCAATCTGGATTGTTTAAATAAGTGAAATTGGATGATAGGATTACAAAACCATACTCCCTCATTCCATTCCTAAAATTTCTTCTCATTTTGATTGTAGACATTCGCAATACATCACTTTGGCCATAAATAATATCAATTGCATATTAGTAAAAAAATAATATAACAATTGGATATTCATAATGTATTCATTAAAACAAATCAAATAAAACCTGAAATGTGTATTTTTTTTTTTTTAAAGATTCTCTCATCTTATAAATAGTGTCAAAATTTCGTGTGGAAATGACTTTTAGGAATGGAGGGAGTAAAATACAGATCGCGATTTTAACAACTTTCTTTGATTGTTGATTGATCAACTTAAATCTTGTTAATGTTTTGGTAAGTCGAATCGATTTGGTCTTGTTCAATTACAATTTTACGAAGCCTCCACTTGTACCAAACTTTAGATCTAGGTCAAGTCGTTCGAACAATATTGTAATTTGGAAAGTGTGTCAATTTCACCAATCCAACCCATTGATAACTAGTATAACTTTGAATTAAGGAGTAATTATATCATATATCTCTTGTGATTCAAATAAAATAACATCTCAAATGCACTAGAATAAATCTATTATATCAACTTAGAATCTTCATACCATTTCTTATCATACTCTATGAATACATGGTCAACTAAATAGAAAAAGAGAAAATAAAAATGATTAAAAGAATGCTTAAAAAAATATGATTAAAAGAAAAGAAAAAAAAAGAATATTATGAGGGGTTGGCGTATTGCATTACCACAATTAAAAGATGGTCATCAAACATTTCTTCAACGGAGACAACAAAAAAAAAAAGGCAGATTTACTAGGAATTGGAGTTGGCCATACACGACCTAATTCCCAACTCCTTGGCGGGAATCACATATGTATTGACAAAATTATCCACACATAACTAACTTATTACACGTGTACAAAACATGAAAACTCTAAGAAAATTGTGTGCAATTTGTACGAAGTAAAATTTATTTAGACTTACCAAATGAGTGAAATTGTTGACATGATTTTAATTTAGTAACCAATCAATATTTTGGACAACTTGGAAGAAAGCTTCATTTAAGGCCAGGTTATGTGGCCGGCACAATGGTGGGTTAAAGTCGAAATTTTTTTGGTCAAACGTCGAAATTTAGCTAAGGTACCATATTACTCCATAGGATGTACAATAAAATGGTTAATTATATGAATTCAGTAGCCGTTTGAAATCTAGTTGGATTTATTACAATGTTTAATTGAATAATTTCTATAATCAATTGATATAATCTAAACAGATGTAGAATTGAGATATTTATGTTAATTTGTTTAACAGACTTATACATTAATTGATTTTTTACTTTTATAGGAACGTGGGCCAAAACCTCTCACGGATCAAACTTATCCGTAATAGTATATCAGTTGTTTATTATTGGAGTGAATATAGGCTAACATCAGTAACCAATAGCCACGACAATAGACGGTTAACAAAAAATGGTCAACGTAGACGAAAGTAGTGGGATAATGGTGCTTGATTTCACCGTTAGAATCTCAACCCACTTTTCATTTCATTGATCACCAACATATCATTTTAATAATTTCAACAAAAATATCCCAAAAGGACGTGAGAGAAGAACAACAACAACAAATCAAACCTTTTAAAAAAAACATAACATAATTTCAATAAAAATGCTTTGCTTTGCTTAGCATTTCTATTCCCTTGTTAAACCCACCTTACTCTATCTCTTGCTTCTTCTTCTTTCATACTTCCATTAATTCTTCATAATTTCACCCTTTTCTACACATTCTTTCCCTCTTTTGTAAGTCTCTTTCTTTCTTATCCTCTGTTTTTTTGGTTTTTAATTCATAAAAATCACACCTTTTTCTGTTTTCTGGGTTTTGTCTCCTTTTTCCTGCTCCCCCTTTTCTGGATTTTCTCTTTTTTCAGTCAGCCGCCTTTTTCCACCCTTTTTGGGATTTTGTTAATTCCTCTAGTAATTTGTAAATAATCAACTTTTTTTTTGTAAAAAGGTGAAATCTTTTGCTTTTTATGAACTTGGATTAAATTTCATAACTTTTTCCTGATTCCCCTTTTTCCTTAAAACTTGTATTTTTTGGTTGGTATGATTGTTTAATAGTAGTATAATTCAATAATAAGATGTTTTTGTTTGAATTTCAGGATACAGTTGATCATTGGTGAAGTTGTTGTACAGTTGGGGTTGTAACTTGTAAGATGGGTGATCATTTAGCATTACTGGTGAACCGGTTGCTTACAGAATCAACGATACATGCCGCAATCGAAAGTCGAAATCGAGCAAAGGAGATTGAAGAAGGCAAGGATATTGAGTTCTTAATGCCAATAGAGGAAGATGATGGAGAATTATCATCTCCTAGGAAAGTTGTGGAGTGTAGGATATGCCAAGATGAGGATTCTGATTCTAAGATGGAGACTCCTTGTTATTGTTCTGGTAGTTTGAAGGTTTGTATTAGTTTCGACTCTGTTTGTTTTTAAATAATAGGTCATATTTGATTTGAGATTGAACATGGCTAATATAAAAAACTACTAGTATTTTGATTATTTATATGCATCTTTGACCTTTTTGTGGAATCGATATAAAGGTATCATTAAGAGTAATATGGTAAAGTTTAAAAGTGTACATGAACTTAGCTTTTTATTATAATTTTGAGATGAACTAGAAATTTTGCATACATATAAGTTTGGGACGGAGGGAATATTACATTAGGACCATTTTTTTAAAATTAAAAGCTAAATTTTAACAATGCTCATGTATGGTGTATGTTTCCTTAATGTCCAACTGTTTAAGAAGCATGATTTATTTTTGTATAGCATTCTGTATTAAAGTACATGGCAAAAGAAACCAAGATAGTATTACAACTTGATAAATCGATTGTCCTTGGTGACTTTCACATCTCTTAACTAGGGAATTTGGAGTCGTGTTTGTTTGTTACGAGTAATTTATTTTATTGAAGGCGATTAGTGTTGTTATTAACATAGATATGTATGCTGAAGAAGCTCATGTAATGCTTGCAGTATGCTCATCGCAGATGTGTACAGAGGTGGTGTAACGAGAAAGGTGACACCAATTGTGAAATATGCCACCAGGTTGGATTTCATTTTATTACAGCTCCAATTCCTTGTTATTTTAGTTCGCGGTACTCTGTTTACATGAACACGATATGTTAACAAATGTGAAAACCTTTTAATTTCAAGCTTTTCCTGATTGCAGCCATTCAGACCTGGTTATTCAGCACCCCCACCTCTACTTCGATATGGGCGTATTCCATTGAATTTCAGGTAACTCCTCAGCTATGATGACATGAACTTTAAATTGACATAAGCTTACCAATGATCAAACTGAGCAAGTGAAAAAATTCGGTGATTTTATCAGGAGAAACTGGCAGATTAGCAGACGAGAATTAGTTCAGTCACAGTTGATGGAAGCAGTTTCAACTGATCATGATGATCTTCTAGACTCTGACTTTGAAGAACCTTCTTCAAGAAGTCTCTTATGCCGTTTCACGGTTGCAGTGATTGTAAGAACCATTTTCCTCTCACTGTCACGGTTATATACTTACGTGTAATATGCCTTGTTGTTACACCTATTTCCTGACATCAATCTCTTTGTTATGTTACTTTACAGTTCATCGGTCTCCTGATTTTACGACATACTCTGCCAATTGTGGTTGGTGGTGCTGATGATCATGAGTTTGTTCTTCCCCTATTTATCGTAAGTAAATATAACTACTAATCTGTTTCTGGAAAGAGCATGCTGAATAAGCATTGTAATATAATTCTGATGTTCTTTGGTTTCAGCTGGCAATGCTCCGAGTCTCAGGAATTTTAATGCTCGTGTATGTCACCATGATGGCAGTTACTGGACTACGGCGACAAAGGAACCAAGATGTATGTATCATTCATAAACTCCAACTTCTTTGATGTTTACAGAACTGATGATTCTTCTTGTACTGATTCTGTTCCCATATTTCCGTAACTTACAGGAAACCCCTAGTATATTGGAAACCTCATCTGACGAAGAAATTGAGCACCCTGATTCACAACAACTTTCTCATGTAATTCAAATTTCATGATTCATCATACAAGAACCATTTATGGACTTAATCTGTAGATCAATCTCGCGACTGTGAACCAGATGATGAGGGCTTTTTCACCGCCACTTATGTCAGGGACGCAGGTTTGAGTTAGAAATAAAAACATACAGATACAAAACCTGAAAATGAATGTATAAAGTTGGTAAATACAAACAATATGAAATTGATGCTCCCACCTAACAAGGTTGAGGTGATGCTTGTAGGGTTTTTCCTTTCTCATTTTCTTCCCAATTTTATTTTGTTTCCTGTAAATTTCGGTTTAGAATATAGAAAGTAGAAGGCTGCACTTGTAAGAAACATATAGGTATTACTTTCTATGTCTGTATAAAGCTATTGGGTTGTATTATACTACAGAAATACAGTGTTATGTTTTGTGACAAGGTTCCTTAATCTTTTGCGTGCTGCACTTCTATTATCACTGATTTTCTACCCGACATGAACTTGAAACATGACAACTAAATCCAAACACGAGCAGGGGGGTATATACCCTTTTAGTTTTTTTTTTTTTTTTTTTTTTTCTTTCTTTTTTTCCTTCCCTTCATAAAGTTTAATCTGATGCTTTATGTCTCTCATTGCTAATCTTGCCATCGGAATGTGGTACTCACATATGGTTGTAATACACTTGTATAAAATAAAGCTCGATTACGATTTGTGGATACCGTTAGCTTAGAAGCATTCAAAGTACTGATAAATACCTCTAGCGTTAAGATAATTCATATAATTCACTCCTGTGCAACTATGAAAAGCATACCGACGGAAGCAACTACATGCAATCCTAACCAAGATAATTAAATCCTGTGCAACTATCCTAGCAAGATGATGGACATAATCGAAGTCTAATATAGCTCACTTCTGTGCAACTAAACTAGGCATGATAAGAAATAATGGGATTAAAGAGCGTTACAACAATAAACCCGAGCAATTTAGCATATGTCCAACATCTCAATGTATGGCAATCAATCAATAATCATCCATTCAATCCAAACTACACCACGTTCTTCACCCCCTTCCCCTAGCTAGAAAACTAGCCTAAAGAAGGAAAAGAAGTCATGGAAGACAAGCTAGAAAGAGAAACAAGCTTTACAAAGACAAACATGAATCACCAAATCAACACAAAACTAAGATGAACAAGTAATCAAAATTAGCAAAACAAGGGAAATGCTACAGCAGAAATGCTACATTGAATCCAAACTGCAGCAGAAATGCTACATTGTATCAAGGAGGAAGGGAATTCCTAGTTGTGCCTCGTCAATTGATAGTCTATCAAGTCATATCTCTCTCTCTATAAATTTCATCATCAAATATCATTTTCATAAGTTATTCATCTTCCGAAGACCCCTCGAACCAGCACCAATATATTCAGCTTGATCAAACCACAAGAGCCCGCAAATATTGATCCGAGCTACACCAATGAGACTTGAGTGTACAAACAGAAGACAGAAGGTCAGAAGCAGTGGAAGAAGATACAAGGATAATTGTTATTCGTTATGAAGGAACAACTAAACATGGATTTTATCATTAGTTAAACTTAATTATTCCTCAAGGTTACATCAAAAGATCACTAGTAGCAGCTAACAACCCATTCATGAAGCATTATCCAGCATATGTTATATATAAATCATATGCTCATTACAAATAAATATAATGACTGTATCACTACGAGAAGAGAAGCACCCTGAACAGAAAGCTAAACCAAAGTACGAAGACCATAGCAAAAGGAGCATAACATCCTTAATCATAGCTGAGCAAAAGAACCCAGACGAGTAGTAACGTACGAGGACTGCCCAGTTAATCTTCTTGATTGATTTAGTTTGTCAATCTATTATGCCATGTCAGATAAATGACTGCGTGTATGATGAATCAGATAAAACACATTCCATGTGTACCCAACCTACCTGTAACTCTGTTTCCCCAACTCGATGACGCCGTATGATAATGTTTTATGTTGACAATCTCATCGTCAAGTAATTACTAGGTAGTTGAAGGTTTTTGAAACCCCTGTAAACTGTTTCTTCTGTCACCAATTTCCTTATTGAGAAAGCCTTTTTGTGAATTTTTGATGCTGATCCAGTACAGCCAGGGATATTTGGGTAATAGCTAGAAACAAAATCAAATTGGGGAAAAATATGAAACAACCCTACCAATTAGAATCGAGAAATCAAATTATCTAAGGGCTGTAAACAATATTAAGTTGAGAAGACGGAAGAAAGCACAACATAAGATATTTGGGTAAGTAGCCAAAAATAGAGAATTTCAATGTTGAGTTTGAGAGTAGCAGAAATCAAATTGGGGAAAAAATATAAATCCTAACAAATTTGACAGCCAATGAAAGTGGAACAAAAGTGTATTGCGACGGATTGCTAAAAACGAGGCGTTTCAAACGGTGGGTTAAGAGATATTTAGGGGTGTCTCGTAGGGGCAAAAGGGTCATTGTAAGAAATTTGAAAATTACGACCTGGATCGCCGTTTCGAGGAAAAAGAATCCCATTATGTAGAAGTTTGTCTCATGTGTTTCTATCTCTCCCCCAAAAAGTAATCAGTTTCTCTCTCTTCGAGTTTTTCCTATTTCTTTCTTTTCGCCTTTTCCTATTTCTCTCTCTTCAATTTGTTCTTGACTTAAGTTTTCAGCTCCTCTCCTCTCCTCTCCATTTATTTTACGCTATTGAGGGTAGTGAAAGTTGAAGCGATAGAAAGTTGAAAGTTCAAGGAAGTGAAGCGATAGAAAGGGTTCGAAATTGTTGAAGATTTGTTCGAAGGAAAGGGCGGAGCGAGGCGATTAAGTAGACCCATATACTCCCTCCATTGTTGAAATAGGTGCATAATTATATGTTTAATTCTTAAATTTTGAACTGAATTTGTTAGGGTTTCTATAATCGACAAAGTTAGGGTTTTTTCTGTAATCGTCAAATCTAGGGTTTTTTTGTAAAAGGGTTGAAATAAGTGTCGCAATTGGGAACCTGGGTTGCAAGAGTAATTTAGGAGCCGTTTGGTTCGCTGTAATGGAGAAAGGGAATGGGAATGATTCCCTTTGTAAGTGTTTGTTTTGCATCTTTCGTCATTCCCATTCTCCATTTTTATTTTTGGGTTTACCCAAAATTGTTCTAAACTCAATCCCCAACCCCCCTGCCTTTTCCATTCCCTTTCCTTAGCCACCCCTCCACCGCCACACACACACTAGCCACCACCCTTTTACCTTACCCCCACCACCCAATTGCCACCCAGTCGCACCTCCACTGCCATCGCCACCCCTTCCCCGAGGAACGACCCCCCTCACCGCCAAGATTATTCACAGAATAATTATCCAAGAGGTTTTCAAGAACTAGTTAACTCAAGCACCATTCAAATTCGAGAAATTAGTACTCCAATTTCGAGAAATTAATACTCCAATTTCCAGAAATTAAAATTTGAAGAACCCTAAATTGAAAATGTTGACAATTGATAGCTAGATTATGAAATTGAGATAAACATGAAAGTAATACTCACAATTAAAGTAATGGATAAACAAGAGGAGAATAGAGAACATGGTGTGAACTTCAATGGAGGGACGAAAATGGAGTGTGCTCCAATGGGTGGAGCGGCGCTGAGGGGGGCTGTGGTGGAGAACCAGCAACCACGAGAGGGAGGCACGGCGGTGAGGAGAGCTGTGGGGTTTTTTGGCGGCGAGGAACGACGGTGATGGGTAGGGAAGGTGCGACTAGGGGTGGCGAGTGTGACTAGGTGGAGGCTAGTTGGTGGGCTGGCTGGGTGATGGCTGGAAATTTGAAGGAATGAGTTGTTTGTGTGGCTGTGTGGTGGTGGTGTGGTGGTGGACTTGTGGCTCCATTCCTTTTATCTTTTTTCAAAACAAACAACATACTACTTGGAAAGGTTTTTCATTCTATTTCGATTACCCCCTGCGAACCAAACGACCCCTTAGGGTTAAATTCGGGGGGAAACATGAGTAAAGTTAGGGTTTGTAACCCAAAATTGTTGAGGAGGTAGGGAGTAAAAAGTTGGGGTTTTTTTTTGTTGCTATAATCTTGATGTAAATTACTTGCAATTAGGGTCGCAATAAGGGTTTAATTCAGGGGAAAACATGAGTAAAGTTATCATTTTTAAGCAAAAAAATGTTGAAGCGTTAGTTGAGTAAAAAGTTAGGGTTTTTTAGATGGGCTTAACCAGGGTCGCAAAAAGGGTTAAAGTTCGAGGAAAACATGAGTAAAGTTAGGGGTGGGAAGTAATGTGGGATTGGTTGGTGAATTGTTATTTTTAGCCTCTTTATTTTTGTAATGTTTGGTGTTCATTTCGATTTCAATTTTCAAGGCGTAATGGATGACTAGTTATATGTGATGTAGTAGTGATTTATTTGGGTTTTTTTTTTGTGTTTGATCCAGTGTTCTTACTGATGCATTGCCTGCGTTGTGTTTGTTTTGGTTTATCGTAGGGATAGGCAGTTGTGCATATGGTTGTGTATTATTGTGTGGAATTGATATGCTTTGTGTGGTCATTGTTGTTAATATGTTGTTGATATGCTTATGTGGTAAACTATCCTGATGAAATGTTTTGTGTAGTATGTGTTTGTGAAATATATGATTGAATGGATTGATAGTTGAAATTATCCTGTGCAACCAAACGTATTGATACAATGGTTCTTATATTAGGAAATTCATAGGCTAGCAAACTTCCTAAGAAGAGTTCCTATAATCAATCACACTATCACACAACGTTGGTGTGTCCTTTGAGTGAATATTTTTGCATCTTGGAATGTCAATTTCAGAGGTTGTTTAGCATTATAGAACAATTTTCAATTGTTGAGTTGTATTCTAGTATGTCTGTATATTCTTCTGTAATACCTTAAGATTCATGCAATCCATGTAAACCATTGAGTTCTGAGTGAGTGGTATTTTGAGTATTTTGTCTGTTGAAGATTGATTGCATGTGTTGCTGGAAATTGTAGTTGTGAGTAGTGATTGTAGTATATGGCTTTGAATTGTAATAGAATTTAGTTCTTTATGACAATTGAAAGGGACATTAATTTTTTGTTTATGAACTAATTTTGAATTAAAATTGTCTTCAGATGCACTGTATTCATAAAGAAGAAGTCAATTGTGCGGTCGATTAATCGGATAAAGTGGGGGGGTGAGTTTTTATGGATTTTAGTCATGAAATTGTAGAGTGAACATTGTATTAGTGTTGAAGATATTTGTCTGTATTAAATTTCAAGGTCCATTAAAAAGGGAGGTACCATGGAAGGGAAAACATGTGGGCCAATCGAGACCTGTGGCTTCCACATCCAAGGCAAAACCTATGGGCCAATCGAAACCTGTGGTTGTTAAACGCAAGGCAAAATGTGATGATGACGAAGACTATGAAGAAGGTGAGGATGAGGAGGCTGAGGAATCTGCACATTCTAGCAATGAGGGTGGTTTAGAGTCAAGTTTTGGATTTATGGAGGTGTTGATTAAGGAGTATTTGAAGAGAAAAAGTAGGAAGAGAAAAGGGAAGTTGGTCTAAGGTGGGGCGAATAAGAAGGTGTGATGGCATAAACAATTGGATTCAAATTTTGTAGTCGTTTGTGTTGTTTAATTTGATTGAATCTAAATATGATCACTTAAAGTCGTAAATCATTTATTGGCAGGGTATTAAAACAGAAGGGCATAGAGTTGTGGCTGACAGTGTTGTCCTACGGACACATTTTGAGAACATTGGGAAGGTATTGAAATGCTCTTCTTAAGGTTTATTTATCGATGTGAGAAGTTCTTATCTGTTATAGTTAAACTTTGTTGTGTATGGGAAAGGAGATGAGTTGTCTTGAATTAGAATTATGTTATTTTGTCATGATTAATACTAGCAAAGAAGTGGGTTGTACCATTTTGAATGATATATAGGTGGTAATTGTTCATTGTTCTAAGATGTGGCTTTGTCTTACAGCAGCCCAATGTGGTATGCAGAGTGGAAAAGTTTTGTCAGCTTGTGAAGAAGTTTGATCTTACAAGGCGAGAGTTGGTGCATAGTATGGGTTTTGGGGGGTTGCTAAATTTTGATATGAAGAATATCCCGACGCAGTTCTGTTACTGGCTCATGAGTAGAGTGTTTGCTGATGGTACAATGGCATTTGGAGATGGAGCAATTCTTCCTTTGGGGCCAAATCAAGTAAGGTCCATTCTTGGTATTCCAATGGAAACCAAAGAAGTTCCTCTAATAGTCGAGGATGACGAAGAGGATACCCAGAAGATTATGAGGGTATTTTATGGTGTTTGTTTGAAGGGAGAAACGGTGTCCCTCAATCTAGCAGTTGCAACGAAAGTTGGTTCTTTTGTCGAGCTTGAGACGAAAGTTGATAAAGAGGACTTTATGATTGCTTTTTTTAATAGTTGCCTCAGGAATGGAATGGTTGTCTGCACAACAATAAACAGCTCGAATTTGGACGCATCCTTAGTGCTGACATTGGCAGTGGCATGTGAAGCTGCAGAGTATGATTGGTGCAAGTTCACAATTGATTGGGTGCGCGACTTTGTCGATCGGTTTCAGACAAAGTTTCAGAAAAATGGCTATCGGTGCAGATGTGGTGGGAGCATTGTTTTTCTGATGGTAAGCGTAGCTTAATGAATTATTTTATTTACGAGTTAACCCTTAACATTTACTAATGCAGAAAGCGTTGTATGCATATTTTTTACTTGGATCACCTTCACCGTGTACCAACTGGGTGGGGTCTGTATCCCAGGGTCATGGTGTGGAATTCTGAATAGGTGAGGGCAGCAGTAGATGAAGACCAATGGTCTGATGAAGAATTTAGACATTTGCCGGTGAGTTTTTAAACACGTTTAAGTATCTTTGTGGTATAATAAATTTGTGTGTAACTAATTTGGTTGCTTTGAACCGGTTCTTGATAGTGCTTATGGGGAGGACCACCCTCTAGTTCCACGAGACGGTGAAGTCGGGCTGGTGGAAAATAAAGGAGGTGTTAATAATTCGGTTAATAGTTTGGCAGATCAGGTATCTAACTTCATGATCATTTAACTTTATGATGATTTAGGACAAATAGTGATTAACACTGAGTCTACTTCATCGATTTTTTTTTTTTGGTTGTTGTAGGTCCTTGCTCTGTTAACTACTAGGCTTGTAAGTCCAATTGAGGGGATTGTTGGGACAACATTAGGTTCTAGCTCAAAGGCAGGTCTAGCGAAGAACAATCAAGATTTTCACACTATTAGCACTAGCAAAGGGAGCCAGCCCCGTCATAGTGGTAGCAGCCACAAGGAGGGGATGAAGGTCAATGCACCGAAAGAGAAGTGCCCAAATAAAGAGAAGGATTCCTCATATGGTAGTTATTTGGGCAATGGGGAACCTGCTCATACGGTGACTCGGGAAACAGCTTATGATAAGCGGTTGGAGACCTTTGTTAAAGGGTGGAGGGATTTGAAGGATAAAACATGTAAGTTTCTGTTATTTTTGTTAAATTTAAGTAATGTTATATTTCTCTTAAAACAGTTTTACATTTTGTTAATATTATGACAATATAAGTTGACATTTGAAGTTCTGGATTTATAAACTCCAATTGTCTTAGATGCTGACTTTATGGCTGTTGTTCTAATGCAGCCCAGGGCCGTCAATAATTGAATGTGATGGGATGAACGCCACACAAAAGGACTGTTACGGTGTAATAGGACTTAGAGCGCGTCTTGGGCATCAATATGTGTGGATGGCACCGACCTTGTACACAAAGTATTGGGGAGTAATGGAGTTTTTGAATAGGAGGAAACGGATTTTGTTAGATCCCTCATATGCCGTAAGTCTTAGGTGTAGTGCTATTTATTATCGTTTTACATTTAATTGCAAATTGGTCACCTGTCAGTTACAATATGAATAATTTTTATGATTGAATGAAAATGTGTAGATGATGGTTAAGGCCAAGGACAATGATTATGAGAAACTAGCAAGGAAGTATGGAAAGCTGTTTTTAACCATCCCCAGTGCTAAAGTAAATTAGTATGCACCTACTTTTTTTTTAATTTTTTTAATTTTAGGTCAGCTTGGGCACTTAACTTTTTTTGTAGGAGATCTTCTAACGTGGTTGGTTGGTAATTGTTTCTGGGATAATAAGTGTTCTTGCCTGTGCTTGATGGGTCTGCGGAAGCTGCGGATGAACACTGGTGGTGCCTTGTAATGGACATAGTGAAGAAGCAGTTTCAGGTCATTCATTTGTTGTACCGAGATCCGTACGAGAACCATGCAGAGCTTATGGCAGACCTGGTTAGTAACTTTGGCACCCATTAGATGTAATGGATTTGGTGAAGAAGCATTTTGTGGTCATTGATTTTAGTGTTGTAAGTATCTTGTATAAGTTTTATGTTATGGTAATTGGAGCTTTTTGTTGGTTTTTCCCATGCAGGTGAAGGCATTAGATGTTTTGTTCCAAGTGAAAGATCCCCTGTGGGATTTAGGAAGTTTGGAGAAGTGGCCAAGGAAGGTGGTTGACATGGTGAAGCAAACTGATACGTAAGAACCCGGATCCTTGCATTGTTGTTAAGATATTACTCAATCATAGTTAATAATTTATATGACTTGTTGTAATTAGGGGTATTCAAGTTTGGAATTGATATGGCCTTGCACGATTATCTTTACTTAAACTAACCATTCTTTCTACTCATGTATAGTTTTTCCTGTGGTGTCCTAATGCTTGGTTGCATTAAACATTGTGCACGTAGTTGTTTTGATACCAGTTTCCCCTGGTATGCTTTTGCTGCAAAATTGGGTGATTTGAGTTTGTACTTGGAACTAGAGGACCTTGTTTTGTTTTATAACAGCTATTTTTGGTGTAGGACAAGAATTTGCGAAATACACTGTTTCTAGAGGATGCTAACAACTACTACAACGACCTTAGAGACAAGTTCGATGACATACTGCCTAAGGAACGCGTTTGGCCCAAGAGGACAAGATCTTCTCAGCATACTTTGTAGTTATGTGTAGTTCAAGGTTTTGAGTCGGAAATGGTATAATTTGTGGTTTGAAGTTCAACCTTTGACTTGTGTTGGGAGTTCAAAACTGTAGTGCTACATTTGTGTTGTTATTGTTTTGAACTTTGATAGGGTAGACCGAGGGTTTTGGGATAAACAGGGAACTGTGGACTGTGGTTGTATTTTATGCTTGCATGATGTTTTTGAACTCCCACTTTCAGTGCTGCTAAGTATCAATTTGACTAGCACTTATGGTTATATATTGTCTTTTGAACTCCTTGGTTATGTTTTTCTGGGTTTTTTTTATGCCATAAACGGGTGGGCAGACTCATATTCAAACTAAGCACATAAACATGATTAACAATACATAAATATGAAAATGCATTCCTCCAACTTAAAGCCTGAACAACATACTTAAAAGTACATTTCAAACACTTAGAAGTAAATTTCAGAGTCCTAATAATGTAGATATTTGGCTACGAAATTACCTGAATTGCTAATAGACATACTAATAAACATTACCAAAAGCAACAACTACAGTACGAGTACCATAACAATAAGAAGAGAACTAAGGTCACATGTGCCATCATCTACAGAACTCGAAACTTGATTCAGATGTCCACCCATAGCCATGAGCCGAGTCTGTGTTCGTTTTTGTGTCATACAAATGCAGTGCATGTTGAAGGCGGTTCACATATTCAGGTGGGTAGTCCTCGTAGGTGAAAGGTTCGGCAATGACGAGAGACAAGTTAGTCATCTCATCGTATCCATTTTCGACCAACATTTTGCTTTGAAAGTACATGCGCTGCTCGCCTTCGATGGATCATCTTGTGAGAAATGAAGCCTTTTACAAGTGACTTCAATGCCGCCTTCATTTGGTGTAGTGAATCTCTTAATGAGTAAAACAACTCCCCACTCTTCTTCCTTGCCAATCGCCTCATCCACTGTTAACCACCAATCCTCAAGGTACTAAAAAAACTCAAAGAAGCGTTTAAGGTAGGTGTGGTAAACTGGATAGGCATAACACTCAGCTAGAGATTTCCTTAATGTCCTCAAGTTGAAGCACACGACTATCTTTACAACACCAACTAAGTACCACATGAAATATGCCTCCCTGTGAAAGTACCGTGCCCTACCAATCTTGAACAACGTCAAGAATGGTAGTCCGAGTGGAAATCAATCCCTTTGATGGGTTCTTCTAAGACACCTCTTGCAATAGTGGCTAGTTGATGACTAAACATCATTCTCTTGATGTGGTTAGGCATGTACATATATCTTATAATATCCTTAGGATCGTGTTCCTCGGTTTTCTTTATCTTTGCCACTCTGCGTAACAGCTTCTTAAGCCTTCTATCAGCAGGACTATTAGCTGAAAATGTAAAATAAATTATAGTTAGTATAATTTGTACCTCTACAGATTAGATTTGTACCTTTACAGACTACATTAGTGCCACTACGCATTAGACATGTACCAAAAAGTTGAGATCAATTTGGAAATTTGCAAACTTACATACGACTACCACTACATAATAGATTAATACGACTACAAAAAATGTAAGGTCCACTGACACTAAAGCCAACAAAAGCTTGCAACAAAAATCATAAAAACTTATCACTTTTGTTCCCCATGTCAACCACAATCTGTAGCGAACCCAAGCTGCGAGTTTAAAGTATAAGGCTAAAAATCATATTTTTTATTTACTCTTTGATGTTTTGTTCTTGTTGCTGTTTGGATTTACAATATATAGAGGATTATTGTTATTTTATTTATTGAACTCCAACAACCTTAGTACCGTAGTAAATTTGAAGTGAACACCACTTACTTTGGTTTGTCAGTGTTGCATTGAGCCCAACGTCGAACTATTAATTGTATTGAGATAGTTCTTTTGCTTGTGCAGCCTAACTTGTCAGTAATACAATACAACTATAGAAAAATACATCTGGAAGTAGTGCATCATAAAGGACGGAGTTTAAATGATCAACGGTTGTTATATATTTATTACTTACTCACTAAGGCCTTATCAAACATATATTTATGTGGTGCATCAGTAAGGCATTCAGTTATGTAATAATAATTGTAGTTTTAATGCTCATCTTAAAAATATACACCCCTGACAATCCTTCCGCTTTCTCCGGGTTTTGTTTCTATATCACCAAATGGGAAAAATGGCAGCATAAATACGAGCCATTGGTGACGAGTTGAGGGCAAATAAGTAACATAACCATAATTGCGGTAACCAAGATCGAATACTCTAACATTGTTTCATGTCATGTACAAGACTTACATTCCCAATGCAAAGTTCAGTGGTACCCTTACATACGTAATTAATTGGTAGCCTCAAGCATTACAAAAAATGTTTAACTTGTACCATTTACATCGACGACGGTACCTTTAACAATTGTAGGGTTACCATCACAGTTTATGATGTGGATGACATTTTTATTCTAATGGTACCCTAAAACAACTTAATGGTACCCTTAAACATTTAAGTGGTACCCTTAGCGTTTTTAGTTATACCCTATAACATTACATTGGCTATATAATCAATAACCACAACCCAATCACAATAAACTATTCCCCTAGATTAAATACTACTTTAAAGGCCTAAATATATTCGCATTTTAACGATCCCTTATCATGCCAACCCTGCATTTATGATTCGGAATGTACATCACCACCCTTATAAGGAGGTGTTTGTGTTTTTCACAACTAGCCATTGACGGGACCATGATTTTAAGTTTTCATCATAGTGCTTCGAAAGGAACATCCTATTTGGAATCACACTTTCCCACGATGCCCCTAGGGATTCTTTCACTTCCCGGCCCGAAGTGCATGTCCTCCATCCCGGACTATTTGTGTTGTCGAATACATCGGTAACCTAATCTACCACACCGAATGCAATGTTTTAAGTACTTGTTATGAGTTTCATCTTTCTTGCTGCAGACACTAACAACCGGTTCCTCTCCATAAACCCTCTGGATGTGTTTGTCATGTGCATGTCTGAATAAATTGGCTATAAAATCAAGAACCACGACCCTCATGTCCCTACAGCCTTCATGGGAGCTAAGGACCATTTGCTCCACTTGGTTCAAAACCAAGAAGATTTGATATTGTTTATCAATTTTTTTAACAAGAACCAAACAAAGTGGATTTTCATCAATTAATTGAGGGCACAGAATTGTACTTAGCTCGTTTAATCTCTCAGCTGGAAACACCGGACATGCTTGAAAACAAAATTGACGACCCATACAACCCACCATCTCGAGGCTTGAGCAGGCTAGTCAACAAAAGTTGCAAACAAAATTGGGTTTTCCCCACCCCGCTCCCTCCATAAATTTCCGTGACTTCACCGGTGCGTATGACACCATCTAAGTTAAAATCTAATCTTTCACATCAGGTTATACATTTTTTATTCATTTTGATAATGTTGAGATGAAAAAATGTTATTCTCACTGACACATATATATACACATTTATGGATTTGAGATGAAAAAACATGAGGCTTTAGGATTACGTCATCCAAAAGTGTGTGGGAGAGTGCATTATGTTTTGGATTTTTTTGGAAATTTAATTTCCCACCATAAAAAATGTACTACTTTGTAGTTAGAACTATTAATAAAGTACGAGTACTATTACAATACGCCCACCGTATTCACCCATTTCCAATTTTAGAGGGAAATGAGTCGTACTACTTATTGTCTTTATTTCGTTGAGCCAAGTGAAGACCAAGACATCCCTTTCAGACAGGTATTATGCCTTCTCAGTTCAACTTTATATGTTGTCAGCTAAATAGATTGTACTTTGAAAAAGGAATTGAAAAGAATATGGTTCATTTTCAAATATCTAGAACTTAGTTATACAACCCATTACTTTCTCATGACCACAATTGTTTGTTTTAGGGGAAATTTTTTTTAACCTTTATAGGTCGTAAATGAACCAACCTTAAACCGCTAATTCTTCCAAAATAATTGTACACGGACAATTTTTCCACCTCTACAAGTCGTACATTAACCAAACATGTTTTTAACCTTGACAAGTCGTAAATTACCCAAGCATTTTTTAGACCTGTGCAATTCGTAAATAAACCAAACAATTGTTTTACAATTGCAAGTCGTATATGAACCAAGCTATGGGGAAACAATTTACTGCGACAAAAATGAGCTCATAATAAAGTAGAAGGACTCAATAGGGCCAAAAAACTTAGAAAACCAAGAATTGGAGTTATAGTGTGTCAATGAATTGTCCCATCAAAGACCCACTTTACCTGTCAGCTGAACCCCTTGCTTGTTGGACTGAACAAAAGAGGTTTTCGAGTGGATTGTACTTACAAAAGGATTTGTTGGGATTTTTTTTTATTTGTCTTCATCTTAAGGTCATTCAACCATTAAGTTCTCTTCATAACAAATCAAAATCCTTACTCCAACTGTCTCAACTAAGCAAGTCATGGCTAACCCTCTCAATAGTGTCCGAAATGTTTGGGGTAGGCAAACGCAAACACACCAGCCGGACCTGTCTTGTACTTCAGTCCATTCTTAACCACTCTTAAACCCGAGCTTAATTTCAATAAAATTACTTACTATGCTGGGGATGATTACTTCCTGAACATGAAACCATTCCCTTGAAGATGAGACCACTTCATTCATCCCCAAAAGCATAATGGAGGTGGCGGATTTGGATGTAGGGTTGCTTACTATCTAACACTTTCGGACCTCGAAGGCTACCTCCACAAGGGTGTTTTGGTCTTTACTAGGTGATTATGTCAAAAATCAATGGGTATGGAAAATGCTCCCTTATTACCTAAGGATCTCACTCCAATTTTTCATCGGAAGCCAATTGTCATGACCGAGCACATTCCAATTTACACCCTCTTGTTTTAAGAAAGGCACATCTTCATCGGAGCCAAGATTGCTGCTATTCATGTGATGGAAGTCAACGCTAAGATGAAATTGGTGAACTTAAAAGTGTTCATGTAATACCCCGTATTTTAAGCCGTTTACTAATTATTAGCTATGGATTTTTTTTTCGAATTATTTTATTATTATACAAAAAAATTTACATGAATTTACAAGGATAATTTTATAATTATGCTTTACAAAGGTTTTAATTATACGAGTCAAGTTAAAATTTGTCGTAACCAGAAATCAAATTTTAACCTTTAGTACTATACTCGAAATCCCGAATCAAACACTTATTTCCGAGTCAAATTTAACCAACTACCACCCATCTTCTTCCTCCATAGTTAAAGTCAAAAATTCAACACTACCACCCAATCACCACCTCCTTCCATGGTTAAAAGCTTACTCCTTGCAATAATGGATGTAGTTGTAAAAGTGCTGAGTTAGAGCTATAAAGAGCCATGAGAGGTGAACTACATGCTTCACCCCATTTCCTTCTATAAATTCCTCTTCTCACTTTCTTTCTCCTACTACCTTCTCTCTCCTCCGCACCACCACTGGCGCACACCACCACCCCCGGCCGTGCACCACCAGCCACCCATCACCAGGCCGGCGACCCTCTACCGCCGTGCCACCACAACCATCCACGGCAGCCCCTCCTCTTTCCTCCCCTATTCTTTCTCTTACTTCAATTAATAGACTAATTTGGTCATTGCTCTTTGGTAATTATAAAAGAGTAAACTTAACTTTTCATTTAATATAGCGTGATACTTCGTAGAGTGCACTATACATCATATTCTTATATATTGATGTTATTTTTTACTACCTTATTATTATTATTATTATTATTAATATGACTATTATTGATTATTACTACTCACATACTACTCCTACTTTACTACTTACGTATGATTACTACTACTATACCTTATTATTATAAAAGCAAGTATTAAAATTATAAAAGGGTTAAAATAATAAATTGTTCATGCACAACTAGTTCAAGTCGGTATTTTATGTCCTTGAGTTTAATGTTGGAGAGTTCTTGAATAAGAGTTATTGATTATTGTAGGAGGAGTTTGGAGTTCGTAAGTAGGAGTTCTGTAATTGTGTGCAAAGATCAAGGTATGTACACGTGGCTAGATCTTTTATAAAGTGACTTTTATATGCAACGCGATTTACCTATTAAGTGATTTCGAACCATATTTGAATGATTATGAAATATATTTCGGTGAAGCATGTTCTAATTGTTTATCTTAAATGTTTAAATATTTTATGGTTGATTATAAACTTGTATTGGTATTCAAGATGTTTAAAAAGGAAGTTTTAGTGTTTAAATTATCCCGAGTATGGGATATTGGAAAGTTTATCTATCAGATTTATTAGATCATTGGATTTATGACTTCCACTATGTGGAGATAAAATTAAAGATTATGGGATATGTATGACCTAGTCTTTTCCCTTGATAGCACTATGTAAGGAGTTACTAGCTTGGGAGGTGTGCACACTTAGGCGGAAAAACGATTTACGAAATGAGGATTGAACCATAATCTATTTTATTCGGAAATATCTTTGGAAGATGTTTATTTCGGAAATTGATACATTTTGATATGAGAATTTCTATTCATGAGTGGTTTGAATAAATTATGATTTATTAACGTCGGATCTTTCGAAAGCATGTTTAATTAACTAAATTGATTTTATATGTCTAGCATTTGTATGTACTTAGCATTTTGGCTAATACATATTTTTCTTTTGTTTTGGCTTGGCCCTACTTATAATTAATGATGAGTAGATAGGTGATGTAGTTCAGCCGACGTGAATTAAATGCTGCATTGGGGACGATGGGCGGTGCACCCAGTTCAATTTAGTAAATCTAGTATCAGCGTTTTATTTACTTCAGAAATGCCTTGAACTATTATTACTATTATTAGTAATAAATGATAAGTACTTTTCTTCCACTGCAAGTCTCTATTAAAGCCTTACGTAATCACGTGGCGGTAGTACTCCCAAGTCACTCCCTAAGGTTGTATTATTATTGTTAATATTAGAGTGTAATTTGGGGGTGTTACAAAGTGGTATCCTTTTTCGAGTCTTAAAAAGATTAAAATGGGAAAATAAAACTGATGGGTAGATCTAAGAAGGGCATATAGGATAGAGTTTCACAATTTTTTTCTCAAGTATATATTAAATATTTAAGTAAAAACTACTTTCTATTTTAATATGAAGAAAGATTAATAGTGGGGATTTTTGGATTGGCAATGAGCTCTGGCTAGGCAGGACTTGGGCTCAAGGTGACGTCGACCCTAACCTCTCCTACCTAGGATCTCATTGGTCCAATTAATCCACATTATGAATCATGTATTCAAATTATAACTGTATAATATTTTCGAAATTAAAAAGTTTGAAATGTATTCAAGAAGTGATTTCGAACTTTACGTTAATTATGTCCATATGGACTAAGCAAACATCCAAACTATATTTTTAGAGTATAAGGTTTGAATTAAAATTCAAATTGCAGTAAGATTGATAGTATTTTGGGAATTTTTATATTCCAAGATATTATCGAAAGTTCATGAATTATTCGATAATTATTCCTGAATTGAAAATGGATTGGAATGTCAATTACACTTTTATGTGAATTGCACTCTTATATGAATTATATGGTGAAGTGTTTGTCGATTTGTGTGTTATAATTGTATAAAAATTATGATAAAATCTTGTGACGATTTATTTTAAGATGTTATCTATAGTTGCTTTTAAATGACAATTTTTTACTTATTAGTTAATTTGAAAGAACGTTTAGTACTCAAGATATTTTGTGAACAGTAAAGTTATCACATCTTTAAGTCTTTATTGGATGGATGAATAATTTATTTGTAAATTCATTGTGCTTAATTACCACATTATTCAAGATCATGTCTCTAAGGCAACGAATTAAGAAAGGGAATAGTTCCAAAGTCAGCTCTGTCATCAAAAGGCTAACCAAAATAACCGAAAATATAGACGGCATTGTCTCAAATCAGAGAAAATCCCATAATGACCTTGATGATTTTGGGGAAGTTTTTAAAAGAGTAGCTGCAGCCAAACCACCCACTTACCTTGGCAAAGTAGACCCAGCAAGCTTAGAAAATTGGGTGAGAGAATTTGATAAATTTTTTGATGCTATTAATTGCCATGAGGAATTAAAAGTCAATAATGTTGTTTATTACCTTAGAGAGGAAGCCGATTTGTGGTAGAGTAAAAGGAGAGATGACTTAATGAATATTCCTAACTTTGGGTGGGATGAATTTAAGGAAGCTTTAAGACATAAGTTTTACCCTGCATATTTGAGGAAACAAAAGTGTATGGAGTTTACAAACCTTAGGTTGGGGAACACGACAATTAATGAGTATTATAGCAAGTTCATTGAGTTAATGAGATTTGCACCTGAGGTAGTACCAACTAAAGCACTTAAGGCCAGTGGTTTGAGCAAGGTTTGACTTTAACCCTTCAAGGGAAATTAGGAGGAGTGACCTTTGAAACCTCAGATGAGGTTTATGGGAGAGCATCACACCTTTATAGGATCAAGGGGAGATAGCTAGAGGGAAACTTCTCTAAGGAAAAGAGGAAGACTAGTGAGACTTTCAATGGAAGTGAGAAGAAACCCAAGGTTGAGGGGAATCCTGGTGGGAATTTCAATGGGATAATGGATAACAGGGTTAATTTTGAAAGAGGAAATGGGAACCGAGGGAATGGAGACAAACCCAAGAAAACCTATTTTTGCAAGAGATGTGGGAAAAACCACCCAGGAAGGGATTGTGAGGGAAACCTAGTGATTTACCGCTACTGTCAAAAGCTAGGTCACCGTGGTATGAATGTTACAAGAAGGTCTCTGATGAGCAGTCAGGTAAAACCCAAGATGAGAATAACCAACCTAAGCCAGCCCAGCCTAGCGGATTCATTCCTAAGCCTGGACCTAACAACAACAGTGGAGCTAATCCCAAATGTCGTGTTTTTGTGATGAATAGCCGTGAGGCTGCAACTGCTTCTGATGTGGTAATTGGCAATTTCTTTATTTGTTCTATGTCTACTAAAGTCTTGTTTGATTCAGGGGCGTCTCACTCTTTTATTTCTAAAACTTTGGTAGTTAGACTTAAGTTAGAGAGTCCGGTGTCTGTTTCCTTAGATATTACTATCCCATCAAGGGAGATGATGAGTTGCAATAAGATGCACCAGGGTGTATCTTTTGTTATTTCAAAAGTAGAATTTCCGTCAGATTTAATCGAGCTTGACTTACAAGATCTCGATGTCATTTTGGAGATGGACTGGTTGGGTAATACAAGGCCCAAATTGATTGCGAGGCCCAAAAGGTCACGTTGAGTAGCCCAAACAAAGTTAGGGTAACCTACCAAAGGGAAGGGGAGATGTCAAGGTTGAAGATCGTGTCTGCTTTACTAAGAAGTGTGTAGCAAAAGGATATCCACTGTATATGTGTAGTGTCCAAAAGATAGAAGAAGGGGATAGAGATGACGGGAAGAATATTCCAGTAGTAAATGAATTTCCCGATATTTTCCTTGAGGAGATTCCAGGGATGCCACCTTTGAGGGATGTTGAATTCACCATAGAATTAGTGCCAGGGACATAATCTATTTTAAAGGCTCCATATAGGATGGCCCCGGCCGAGATGAAAGAGTTGAAGACTCAGTTAGATGACTTGTTGGAGAAACGATATATTCGGCCAAGTTCATCACCATGGGGTGCACCAGTTTTGTTCGTGAAGAAGAAGGATGGAAGCTTGAGGTTGTGCATAGATTACCGAGAGTTGAACAATGTGACGGTCAAGAACGAGTACCCGCTGCCTAGGATTGATGATCTGTTTAACCAGTTATAAAGGGCATGAATATTTTCGAAGATCGATTTGAGGTCAGGGTATCATCAGTTGAGGATAGCAGAGTCGGAGATTCCAAAGAGTGCTTTCAGAACTCGTTATGGTCACTATGAATTCACTGTAATGTCATTTGGGTTAACCAATGCACCTGCGGTTCTATGGATTTAATGCATCGATTTTTTAGGCCATACTTGGATAAGTTTGTTGTGGTGTTTATCGATGATATTTTGGTGTATTCGAAGAACCTAGACGAGCATGAGGATCATTTGAGGACGGTATTATCAACCTTGAGAGAGCATCAGTTGTACGCCAAACTTTCAAAGTGCGAGTTTTGGTTGGAAGAGGTAGCTTTCCTAGGTCATGTGATTTATAAGGAAGGAGTATCATTTGATCCGTCAAAGGTAAAGGCGGTAAGCGAATGGCCGACCACGAGAAGTGTGTCTAATGTTTGGAGTTTTCTTGGGTTAGCAGGTTATTATAGGAGATTTGTTAAGGACTCGAGAATTGCAAGGCCTATGACGAGCTTGATGAGAAGGAAATGTAAGTACGAGTGGACTCCGGAGTGCGAGAAGGCTTTTCAAACATTAAAAGAAAAGTTTACTACGACACCTGTGTTAGCCCTGCCTGATGGAACTGAGCAGTATGAGGTGTATAGTGATGCATCAAAGTTCGGGTTAGGTTGTGTGTTGATACAAAATCAAAAGGTGATTGCTTATGCCTCGAGACAATTGAAGCCTTATGAGGTCCCGACCCATGACTTGGATTTAGCTGCAATTGTGTTTTCCTTGAAGATTTAGAGACACTATTTGTACGGAGTGACCTGTAGGATCCTCACTTATCACAAGAGTTTAAAGTGCATATTCACTCAAAAGGATTTGAACATGATACAACGACGATGGTTGGAGTTAATTAAGGATTATGACATGGAAATCCAGTATCATAAAGGGAAAACGAATGTTGTAGCTGACGCACTAAGTGGGAAGTCAAGTCACACAATTAACGCGATGATTCTCCCAGATCAATTGTGTGTGGAGTTCCGAAAGATGAATTTGGAGGTATTGGAACAAGGAAAAGTAAAGAAAATTTTGAGTGCCTTGTTGAGCAAACCGTCAATTTATGATTAGGTTCGAGAAAGTCAACCTAGGGACGAGAAGTTAAAAAAAATAAAAGGGAAGATCGAGGAAGGGCAAATATTGGACTTTTCGATAGCGGATGATGGAAGCATGAGGTTTAAAGGGAGATGGTGTGTTCCCTAAAATCAAAGTGATCTTAAGCAGAAGTTAATGGAGGAAGCTCACAGCTCTCCTTATTCAATGCATCTCGAAGGGGATAAGTTGTATAAGGACATGAAGAAGACATTCTGGTGGCCAAATATGAAAAGGGAAGTGGCAGAATTTGTGGCTAGATGTTTGACTTGTCAAAAGGTCAAAATTGAGCATAAGAGGCCGCAAGGAACAGTTCAATCCTTGGAGGTGCCTAATTAAAAGTAGGATTCGATATCCATGGATTTCTTAGGAGCTTTACCGAAGACTTGAGCAGGGAATGATACAATTTGGGTCATAGTGGATCAACTAACAAAGTGTGCAACGTTCATACCCATGAGGAGTACGTGGTCGATGGATCAATTGGGAAGAGCATACCATGGTGTGCCAAAGGACATCATATCAGATAGGGACTCAAGGTTATTATCTAACTTCTGGCAAAGTTTACGAAAGGCTATGGGGTCTAAGTTGTTGATGAGCACTACATTCCACCGCGGGCAACCGATGGTCAAACACAGAGAACAATACAAACTTTGATCAGTTGTTATGGAGTATCAGGGTTCGTGGGAAGATCATTTGGAATTGATAGATTTTTCCTACAACAACAATTATCACGCAAGCATTGGGATGGCGCCATTCGAGGCTTTGTATGGGCGAAAGTGTAGAAGCCCGGTATGTTGGAACGACATAAATGAAACCGTTACACTTAGGATAGAAATGATTGAAGAGACGGTGAAACAAGTAAAGGTGATTCAAGAGAAAATAAAAGCCGCACTGGATCGTCAAAAGAGTTATGCATATTTGAAGAGAAGGGATGAGGAATACAAAGTAGGTGATAAAGTTTTATTGAAAATATCTCCGATGAAGGGAGTGATGAGGTTCAGGAAAAGAGGAAAGTTAAACCCCGAAGTACATTGGACGTTACGAGACCATCTAAAAGGTGGGAAAGGTAGCATACAAGTTGGATTTGCCTAGTGAGCTAGAAAGAGTTCACAATGTGTTCCATGTAAGCCAAATCCGGAAGTACATACCAGATGTTTCCCATGTCTTAGAGCCTAAAACCATCGAGATGGACGAGAACTTGACTTATGAGGAAAGACTTGTGAAGATTTTGGATAGTAAAGTGAGAAGCACTAGAAACAAGGATGTTAAGATAGTCAAGGTGTTATGGTCAAACCATAAAACCGAGGAAGCTACTTAGGAAGCTGAAGAAAATATGAGGAAAAGATACCCAGAGTTGTTTTCCGCGGTCAGTAGTCGAGTTACGGTGGCGTAACTCCTTTTAAGGGGGGTATGATGCAATAAAGTTTCGCGCTTTTTCCCTTTTTGGTTAATTTTTGAGTTATTTCGAGTCATTATAGGTTGTGCATGAGTCAATTTGTAATAACTTGGATTATTTAACCAACGTTTTACTCAAGTTTCGAGGTCGAAACTTCTTTTAAGGGGGGTAGACTGTAATACCCCGTATTTTTTAAGCCATTTACTAATTATTAACTATGGATTTTTTTTTCGAAATATTTTATTATTATACAAAAATATTTACATGAATATACAAGGATAATTTTATAATTATGCTTTACAAAGGTTTTAATTATATGAGTCAAGTAAAAATTTGTCGTAACCAAAAATCGGATTTTAACCTTTAGTACTATACTCGAAATCCCGAGTCACACACTTATGTCCGAGTCAAATTTACCCAACTACCACCCAACTTCTTCCTCCATAGCCAAAGTAAAAAATTCAACACTACCACCCAACCACCACCTTCTTCCATGGTCAAAAGCTTACTCCTTGCAATAATGGATGTAGTTGTAATAGTGCTAAGTTAGAGCTATAAAGAGCCATGAGAGGTGAACTACATGCTTCACCCCATTTCCTTCTATAAATTCCTCTTCTCACTTTCTTTCTCCTACTACCTTCTCTCTCCTCCACACCACCACTGGCGCACACCACCACCCCCGGCCGTGCACCACCAGCCACCCATCACCAGGTCGGCGACCCTCTACCGCCGTGCCACCACAACCATCCACGGCAGCCCCTCCTCCTTCCTCCCCTATTCTTTCTCTTGCTTCAATTAATAGATTAATTTGGTCATTTCTCTTTGGTAATTATAAAAGAGTAAACTTAACTCTTCATTTAATATAGCCTGATACTTCGTAGAGTGCACTATACATCATATTCTTATATATTGATGTTATTTTTTACTACCTTATTATTATTATTATTATTATTAATATGACTATTATTGATTATTACTACTCACATACTACTCCTACTTTACTACTTACGTATGATTACTACTACTATACCTTATTATTATAAAAGCAAGTATTAAAATTATAAAAGGGTTAAAATAATAAATTGTTCATGCACAACTAGTTCAAGTCAGTATTTTCTGTCCTTGAGTTTAATGTTGGAGAGTTCTTGAATAAGAGTTTTGATTATTGTAGGAGGAGTTTGGAGTTCGTAAGTAGGAGTTCCGTAATTGTGTGCAAAGATCAAGGTACGTACTTTTATATGCAACGCGATTTACCTATTAAGTGATTTCGAACTATGTTTGAATGATTATGAAATATATTTCGGTGAAGCATGTTCTAATTGTTTATCTTAAATGTTTAAATATTTTATGGTTGATTATAAACTTGTATTGGTATTCAAGATGTTTAAAAAGGAAGTTTTATTGTTTAAATTATCTCGAGTATGGGATATTGGAAAGTTTATCTATCGGATTTATTGGATCTTTGGATTTATATATGACTCCCACTATGCGGAGATAATATTGAAAACTATGTTCTATATATGACCTAGTCTTTCCCCTTGATAACACTATGTAAGGAGTTACTAGCTTGGGGGTGTGCACACTTAGGTGGAAAAATGATTTACGAAATGAGGATTGAACCATATTCTATTTTATTCGGAATTATCTTTGGAAGATATTGATTTATGAAATTGATACATTTGGATATGAGAATTTCTATACATGAGTGGTTTGAATAATTTATGATTTATTAAAGTCGGATCTTTCGAAAGCAAATTTAATTAACTAAATTGATTTTACATGTCTAGCATTTGTATGTACTTAGCATTTTGGCTAATAAGTATTTCTCTTTTGTTTTAGCTTGGCCCTAATTATCATTAATGATGAGTAGATAGGTTATGGAGTTCAGACGACGTGAATTAAATGCTGCATTGGGGACAATGGGCGGTGATCACCTAGTTCAATTTAGTAAATCTAGTATTAGCATTTTATTTACTTCGAAAATGTCTTGAACTATTATTACTATTATTAATAATAAATGATAAGTACTTTTCTTCCGCTGAAAGTCTCTGTTAAAGCCTTACGTAATCACGTAGCGGTAATACTTTCAAGTCACTCCCTAAGGTTGTATTGTTATTGTTAATATTAGAGAGTAATTTGGGGGTGTTACAGTTCACTTGCAAAACATCCTTAAGAAAAATTAGGTACCATAGCATTTCTGTTTGTGGGTCTGATGGCCACATCCCTCAAGCTCCCAAATTCCCAAAGGGGGCTACTTTTGTCCTTTGGAATGCAAGGAACATCAATCGTCCATCTTTTAAGGAGACTTTTAACAAGCTTTTCAATGCTTTCTCCCCAGAAGTCGTTCTCATCACGGAGGTCAGAGCTGACGCTGCTTTGTTTGGGTATGTGAGGGATGTACTCCAAGGGTGTTATAGGGTTGATGGTTACGGCTATGCCAATGGGTACTATGGAGTCCTGCTAATCTGGGAGAAGTGTGATGTCTATCCTTGGTTACTCATAGAGGTGAAGGTGCGTATGGCCACCAAGTTGGGTCGTTATTGAGGTATGATACTCCCCTTCTCTTTTTTGACTTATTTTATTGATACATGAAACCAATTGATTATTTAATTTAATGGGTGTGGAGTAACACAATATCATTTCAATGAAACCAAAAAAAATTTGTTGTTAATTTTTATTTTATTTTATTTTTATTTTTTTTTATTTTAATACTTTTATTGAATTTCTACTAATTAGGTACCTAGAGTTACATTGTAATTTTTTTCATTGTCCATGATTTGTAGTGGATTTTTATTAGTCAGTCCCCTTTTCAAATGTGCAAAGCAGAAATAACATGTGTTGTATTGTTGTCCAGCCACGGGCATAATTTGGAAAACCCCCTAAACGACTCCATCCGGCTTCAACTTGGTATGAAGACAGAGGTGGTGATGACGATGGAGCTATTCATTTGGACAACGATCACTTGTCCGTGTAGGTTAACCAAGTGTGCTCTTGGCATAGTTGTTAAAATCCCGATTTGGATCTTACGATCCAAAATTGCGTGATCGATCCGGATCTTTGGTAGGATCTTAAAGTTTGTAAGACCTTACGATCCTACTCCAATATTAATTATGAGTAGTAGGATCTCAACACAATCCTACGATTTTATTACGTTCCTACAATCCGATCCAACATTTCACTATAATATGAGACTTTAATTTATTTTGACATATTTTTTTATTGCTCATTAGGTTATATGCACCTAAATTTAATGTATTCAATAATTATCGCTAATAAATTAGCGAATCTGAGTCATTAATATGATTTTATCAATTACAACTTGCAATTGTCATGGTTAAGGTCTCATTCATGACAAATTTGCACATAATTTATCAATTTAAACTTGTGTTATTAATCTTCTAACTACCATACAGACAAAGCTAAATGAAGATCGACCTTTCTTAAGAAAACCAGTGTCTTTTAGCATTGATACCCCTTAGAAGAAATGTTTTAAAGTCATTTAATTTTATAGCATAATATATAATATTATTTGTTATTATGTAGGATCTTACGATCCTACGATCCGATTCTATCGATTCGATCCCACCCCCCTCATCGATCCAAGGTAGGATCCCGATCCTAACAACCTTGGCTACTGGCCCTTGTTCGATGAAGTCTACGACGTTTGCTCATTAAGTTCCTATGTGTTAATCCTGTTATGTAGTCGTACGATCTTATGTACTGGTGTTCTTAGTCGTGTTGTCGTGTTTAAACTTATGAACCCATCAGATTATTGTCATCGTTCAAAGTCATAGTATTTTGTGGCTGTATAAAATTTAAGATTAAATATTTTGATTGTTAGGATGGTTATCATAACTGTTTTGATGGGTACTATGCAAGTAACGAAGATGCTTTTAAATATTGATTTCAATCCGCAAATCTTGAAATAGAGTGACAAGGTAGAACAACAACAACAACAACAACAACAACAACAACAACAACAACAAAAAAACCCTCAATAACAAAGCATAAATAATTCGCAACTTAAACATGAACATTATCGACTTAAAAATTTTATTTTTATGAACTACTTAACCGGTACAGAAATTACAGCCATATTAATAGGGTTGAGGGGATTAACCATAATTTTCAACTAACAAAACACAATAATAGATCAACAACAAAAGCCACAACCACGTATTTCACAATCCTAGCAATTTTTTGTTCAAGAACTTCAACCCTTTGCCAAATCACGCCAAATCCGTTGTTGTTGGTGGTTCAAATGAGATCCTCTTCCCTCGCCCATTGCCAAAAGGAACAACATCTACACTTGTAATACGGTCGTCTTGGATTAGCCTCCGAAAATGAAATATGAAACTCGGCCACTACTTGGCCCACGCAATTGCACCGCTTTGCGGCAACCCAAACAATGTCGCTGGTACAGGTCATAAATTGACTTACACGGGCAGACGAAGAGGTTGATTTGAATGACATTCTGGCTAGGGAAATTGATTTTTTTAAAACCTTTTCTTATTCTGGCCAAAAGCCCTTATATAGTTGTATTTATAAGTGAAAACAAAGAGTTTACACTAGCCAAAAACCCCCAAAATTTGGCGGTGAAATTCTGAAACTTTTCCGCTAAAGAAACAGCCCAAATGTTTGTTGGGCTTTGGGCTTGACATGCCACAAAGTAACTGACGTATGTGTGGTTGGTACCACTTTAGAGATCATCTGTTTGATTGAATTTAGTCAATGGTACATAAATTCATATGAAAATGGTTATGATTTGCTTTCAGAGGTACAAAACTCAACTGTGAAGGGTCATTTCAAAATCTGTGGGTTCAAAATACATACAACTCCTACAAGCAAACCTAACAAATACGGCTCAATATTTCAAACTTGTTTGACTATAAATTGATACATATACAAATTACAAGGTACATGTATATGTAGCATGTGATACGCCCAAAGGCTATATGTACATGAAACAAAATCGCATACTACGTTTTTCCCAAACGTGAACTCTAAATGTTTTACAACACTCAAAGTGTCTATTTACAGCTCCATTATGTGAACTCTAAATCTTTTAAAACGATCAAAGAGTTTTTTTACAACGTTCAAAGTCAACTATAAATCATTTACAAAGATCAAAGTGTCTATTTACAACGATCAAATTGAACTCTAAATCTTATTCAACGATCAAAGTGTGTATTTAAATGTCCAATGTGAACTCTAAATCTTTTACAACGATCAAAGTGTAAAGGGTATCTTGTAATAGAGAACTTATTACATATTTAAATGTCACACGTCACAATCCTTAAACACTAAATCTTTTTCGTACATGCATGTGTGGTTTATTGGTTTCCTCTAGCACAAATCATGGTACCCTAGGTTATTTCAACAGTACCCTAGTTTATTTCAAAAGCACCCTATGCTATAACCTTTCAATACTTAATTAATGGTACTCTTGTTATTTTAAATGGATCCTATGGTGATTCCAATGGTACTACATCTTAGGTTGGTGCTCCAGAATTATCTTTGGAACCCTTCGTATGTAACTTGGTACCCTTGATGATTATAGTGGCCCTTTCAGTATTACACACTTAGTGGGACATTGATATGGTAAATTTGGTCATTTGTTACTCACACAGGTGGAATTACAGTACATTTGAAATCCACAAGGGTAGCACTTCAATTGACTAAGGGTTTGACTTCATAGTTTGTGTAAAGGGTGTTCTTCAATCTTAGAAGAAAACCAACCGTATTGTATTATAACCTTCCTAATTAGTGTATAACCATCCTAATTAGTAATTGATGCACTTACTACTTATTTAAGCGTTATAGAATACACGGAAATTATAGTCAATGTTAATTGAAATAGAGGTTGGTGTTCGTTCAGATTAACAAAAATTAATAATTCTTATGACTAACACTCCGAAACTGTAAGAAAGAGGATACAACCTTCATAATTAGTAATTATTTAATGGTTATAATAAATTTTATTTGTGATTGAAAGTACAAATACTATGTATGATATACTTTATTCTTGCGATATATAGAGTACAGCCTACAATGTTATTTGACATCATACAACATATTTGTATGTGGTGGTCGTTACATCATCCCTATTTCTGAATTACATGACCCGTGTAATTTTTCATAACGGCGACTACCCTATTAGATTAAAAACTTTACACTTGCATGTGTTAGAATGTTGTTTAAACACATAAACCACTTCAATATCTTTTAATGGTACCCTTGTGGATGTAAAGGGCTTTTCGCTAATTACAGTGGTACTAATTAATACTATCGAACTCTATCATATCAGTAGAACCCTTCACCAGTAAAATGGAACCCTTTATCATTACAGTGGAACCTTTGAGTAGTTGGCCAATCACGTTGATTTTGGTTTATGTATGTCTGGAGAGTAGAATAGTACTTACTCATAATGGTTATAAGCAAGTATGATCAGGTACCTTTGTAATGAAACTTTACACTTGCTGAAATTAATGAAACAAATCGAAGGAAGGGTATATCAATTGCTGAACTAAGTAATCACAACAAAGGAAAAAAACAAAACCAATGACACGATTAGATTGTCCCGATAAGTTCAGCAATAACCATGCTGTAAGTGTTACAGCCATTGTTAACTGAAGTTGACATGGACACCTCTTTCATGTATTTACATCCAACTGAAGGACAAAAAGGGTAAACTAAATTTGCTCACAATTATAGCCGAAAAGAATGAAAACATCAAAATCTAACCTACATCGGGTTTCCTGTGTGCATTGAAATATCTATTTTCAAAAGGAATCATAGTTTTCAAAATAAACCCACCTTCATAATTACATGTTCCCAAAATAAACCTATCCCACCTTCCAAATTACATGTACCCAAAATATATCAGTAAGCCTTTCTGTACAAAAAAATGGCCCTATATTAGTTTTACATCTTCAGCTTTGAACTCCATTAAAACAAAAGGGGTGTTATTCACTGGTAGTGAGGTTAGGAGTTAAGTCTACGCAATATTATGATGTTAACTCCCCAATGAGCATATCTTAACCGAGATCCCTACAAAAGTACACAAAAGGGTGCTCCTTGAACGGGGGAGGGGGGGAGGGCATTGTCTCTGCCATGCATTGCTAGGCTCCTCTTTGGTTAGACAGAGCAGGGTTAGGACTTTGAGTTATATTTTCCGGAGTTGCATGCCTCACCACATACGGGGACTGAGATGTTGTCGTATTATGATACATGCAACCACCCATTTGCATCGGGAATCCTTACATTTGACAAAACTGATATGGCACGTAATATGGCGGGTAAACTGGATGAGGCCATTGTGATGGAGAGATTGAAAGTCTGCCAGACGACGAAGGACACTGCACTCCTGACAATGAGGTAAAATAACCCAAAGACCCATCACCATCTGTCATTTGTATCCCTCCTACACAATGGGGACTATAACCCATCATCGAAAAGGGTAATTGTTCTTGTCACAATTAATGAGGTCCTAGTATGTTAATATAGTTTCATAAATCAATAACCATTTTGAAACATCAACAACCAGTTCGATAAATCACTAACAAAACACAAATATATTCAAACAAACAAGACAACTCATTTACTTGTAATAACAAACCTACCTGAGAAGAAACTGAATGCAGCTTATTTTGATTCCCAGCAGCAGCAGATGCACCTTGGTTCCCATTAGTCCTCTTACCAGGTTTCTTGGATTTTTCAACACATGACTTATATTGCAAATCAATTGTACGGTGAGGAGGTTTCTTCGGAAGTAGCGGGTCCTTTATGTTAGCAAGTTATAAAGACAAATCCTTGGCTGCCTTGCTTTTCAGTGGTAGGTGGTGTAGCCTCCTTCTCTAGGAAAACTGAGGAAAGTGTGTCGTTACATCCCAAAAGGTCAGATCTATTCCGGGTAAGCATAGACAATTTCTCCTCTACTTGGATATTAAGCAACTGTAGACCGTTCAAAACAACATCCGACGCAATTTTGCAAGCCGATGCCCTAGAAGAAATGGAAGAGAACTTCACCATCGTCTTATCAAACCTACAGACCGCTTCCGTCTTACTTGGATCATGGTACTTCACTTTCACCCTAGTGTGCTTCCTAATAACATCTTTCCTCCACCGACGCAATATGTACTTCTCAGGAATTAAACCACAATTGTTCATTTGATACACATAATCACGTGCCGACATATGATACCATGGCAGTCAAAGTACCTACATTCACAATCTGCTTCTTTGGTGCTGCTATTGAAGGTAACCTTGTACACCCGTTTCCCCTACAATGGTACTTCTTTCCTTGAGTTCTTTGGTTTGTACCAAACAATATCCTCAAGTAAGTGTTCAATCACTACATCAGATATTTTCCTCTTCTCCAAACCAGTCACATATAGCAGCCTATTGCACTCCCTTTGTACCTCTTTAAATTTGGCGTCAGTGTAGATTTTCCGGAAAAAAGACTCCGCATGGAAGGCTATCATAGGTTGCCTAACAAATCTAGAATTGTTATCATTGGCTTGTTTCTCACTAACAGCTCTAACCTTCAAAGCTTCACAATATCTCTCCACAAATTCACTAAGCAATGTGTGCTTTCTCAAATAACCATAAAAAAAGCTATGTATACTCTTAATCCTCTGTGTTGTTTTCATGTCGGCCCAAAAGAGATGCTTCACGAACGCAGGTATCCACATATGACGCTCAACATACAGGCCTATCCATTTAAACGTAACATAAACTCAATTCAAGTAAATTATCACAACATAACCCACTTACACTAAGTTAAATAAATTACCAAAATATAAAATACATCCAATCAATATATTCACACTAATTATAATAGGCAAGTGTGCAAGAAACTATGCTACAAAATGTTACTGTAGATTACTGAAATAATTTTTTAGTACATTGTAAACACATCAACTCACCTTCCAGCCACTCGTTCGTTTCTACGTTGTGTTTCTTGATCACTTCTGGCCACCGTCTTTCAAACTCTTCACAGTCCAAACTATCATACATAACACTCTCAAGGTCTTCCTTCAAGTCGGGATAGTTAGAATGCTTTCCTAACTTTGTTGAAAAAAGTTTTGCAAAATGTGCCAGATGCACCATCTGTGTGTAGCACCTTTCATTGTGGCCTTCAGAGCTTTCCTCATGGCAGGGTCTTGATCGGTAAGTATTGCAAGAGGGGTTTTTTTCTGCATACACCTCAACCAATTGCTATATACCCACTCAAACGTTTCAGCAGTCTCCCTACTAACAAGCGCTCACCCAAATAGAATAGTTTGACCATGATGGTTCACTCCAACAAAGTTGCAAATCGGTAGCTTATATTCATTAGTCAAGTAGGTGGAATCAAAACACACTACATTGGGAACTCCTCATAGGCCATCCGACTCCTTGCATCTACCCAAAGTACATCCTTCAACCTACCCTCTTCGTCTACTCGATACGTGTAGAAAAAATTTGAGTTTTCTTCAACCATTGTCTGGAAATATGAAAACATTGCTTTAGCATCACCTTCATCAAATATTTTTTTCTTCTGCTTTTCCACTTCATCATGAAGATCCTTCTGAGCAAATGGCATGCTCTCCAACCCATTTCGCTCCCTGGCCATAAAGCTATAGATTTGTTTCACAGGAACCCCGAACCTCCTATCATTGAAGAGCTGCCTGACAATATGAGGATTCTCGACCGGAAACTTTTTCCTCAACCTACTAATATTTTTAGCCTTGCCTGGAGTGGGGGTGTGTCCACCATGCTCAAGATTAGCCCTCTGAATAACCCATTCACTACGTTCGTTAACATTTGCATATATGTTCACTGCACATTGAACTTTCTTACTCTTCCTCTTCACAACACATGCATCCTCCTCAACAATCTGAGCATCAATCACTAAACTCTCCTCCACCTTCTTATGCTTACTATTAGGCAATCTATAGCACTCACATGTCCACAAACAATTCCTTCTCATTTTTGCATAAGGCCCTTTTCCTACTTTGCAAGCACTAGTACGAACACCCAAAATCCATTTTGCTTCCCATATTCCCTAAAATATTCATCAAGTTCCTGCCATGATTGAAAATCCATCCCAACTGCAAGAGGAGGAAGACCAACATCCACTTCAACATACTCTTCTATCTCAACTAAAATAGCCACACTACTAAACCCTTTCTTTGGAGTCTTATAAGACTCTTCACCAATCACAACCTTGGATATAAAAAACACAAACAATACATAACCAAATAACATGGTAAATAAGCACAACCAACAACTACTCATTACATAAGAAAAACAAACAACTATTCATTGATCACCAAACATTTCTCAACAGCTTGAATGCAACAACAACCCCAGTTCATCAATGTGCTACAATATCTGATACCCTGGTTTTAGTACTAACATTAACTTCCATTAACATTTCCATTAACATTTCATTTAACACATTTACTTCCATTCTAATTAAACATGTAATAACACATTGTCATTCAGCATGAATTACAAAATAATCCCATATAACATTCCACATTCCATCTAATTTGCCATTATTTAATTAAACAATAATTACTCAAACATTGTAATTCGCCATGGTTCAAACAATAATTCCTAAAAAATTTCCACATTCTAATTCCTAATTTCATGATCAATCTGATTCCTATTTTGGTTCGATAAGACGATCAATTTCTAAATTTGTTGGTGCTCTAATTAAACCCTAATTCACCCATTTTTCTTTTAAAGGAAAACTTTTAGACACTAACCCCTTTCAACAACGCCTGTAACCCCGCACCGTCCTCTTCGTACTCAGCTCCATGTGGTCGGCCACCGTCCCCACCATGCTTCACCAAATCAAGTACTACAACATCATCATTACCGGTGTCACTAATGACACATCCGTCGTTAGAAACACCCTCCATTGCAATCAGCTACAACCGAGGAACTTAACGATAATTTTTGGCCCTCCTTCCACTGTTTTTCGGCCTCGCATGGTGTTTTCAATTTTTCCCTATACTATCCTTCGACATTTATAAGGCTGGAGGATGGATTGAGCTTTTTCCCTTTTCCCCTACCTTTTTCACTTTTCCCCTAAGTTACAAAATGTCACTGTCCTTCTTTCGGGACCACCCCGTTCTCAATTTCACTTACCGTTTTACTTTCCCTCCAAAAACCACTCCATTTTACTTTATTTTTCTCTTATTTGCGAAATTTTCAATGTGATACACTACCCATTTGTCTCATAACCTTGGAAATATACTTCCTCTACTAAAAACAGTCGTTTAACAATTTGCTGAGTAGGCAAGGGCATCGTGGCATCAATACCATGTCATGATAGTAAATGTACAAAAGTATCCCCGAGTAATGCGGGTGAAATATCAGGAATGCCTCTTGATTTCCTTGGTATAGCAATTAAATAGATTAACATGAATTTCCTGGTAACGTAATCACAATGAACCCTCCAAACTCCGATACAGGTATTTAAAGTTCCCAAACTGCAAAAAGACCATACTCCTCCTCTATCTCCCGAGAGACCTTACCCCCAAGCAGGGCTTTAATGTAACCCTTTGGCCCCTAATGTGCAATCCGGCCACGTTTTGGGCTCTAGAGACACAGGTCCCATATTTTTGTAAGGCACAAAGTCGCTTAAAGAAGGCCAGTTGGTGGATATAACTTCCTAAGGGTCGACGATTATCTTACTGTCATCAGCATTGGCTGGGTTATATTGAATGAGCACATAAGAATTACCTTTAAAAAGGTAAACTTGATTACGCTTATGTGAGGCAAAGGCAGCTTCAATGTTAATTGTGAAGACGTTTTTGCCAGACAAGGAAACGACTCTGTTATAAGACCAGTGGTAATGAGTTCGTTGTTAGAATAGTTGAAAAGGACATACTCCGATTTGTAAAAAAGGTAAGCTTCATTGGTGATAGTGGATTCAAAAGCAGCAGTGAAAATGGGACTCCTAAACTTTATCCCTTATAGACAAGGAAACATCTCTGAGTAGCATCTTTCGTCTATAATCACATCACCAGTAAAATAAGGTATCTGGTGAAGACTTTATCTTCGTGCACTCATTGTATGAGTTCAAAAATGCTTCATCAACACCATGTCAACCAAAGCAAAGTCTATACCTCTTTCATTAAATATAGTATTGTAAAGCTCAGGGAAACTGTCGCAAATCATGAGAGGACCATGGACAAGCCGATCCTTTGTTGGTGATTCTGGATCATGATTGATTACAATGTACTCATTTTGTATGAACATAAATACATGGTTTTTGCGCGATGAGCGGAATGCTGAGTCTATATAACAATTAATATTTATTGTCGCATTCAAGCGTTCCATAAGCTCAGCTGCTTTTCTTTGTTGATTCAACATTTCATAATTATCATTGTGTCTATGGCAAGAATTATCATCAACTTGTGCTTTCGTTTTTTCATCAACTACCTCGCTCACAATTCCTCTTCCTATTCGTGTTCCTATTCCTATTCCTCTTCCTCTTGCTATTGAGCAGGAAGGGAAAAATAAGGAGAAAAGTCTGAATGGTTGAATTTCATAGTTAATACAGCAGCACAAAACCAGACTTAATACACGTACTCCATCCTACAAGATGAGATAAATACGTCAAATTACAAACACAAACAATGCTATAACAAAAATTTCTTAGGAAACAATAGTTCAATAATCAAGTTAACAAGAACCCTAAATTGAGAATTGAAATAACAATAAGCCCTATATAAAATAAATAAATAAATAAATAAATAAATAAGTAAAAACCAACATCTTACCTAATTCAATGGAAGATTGGAATTTCAATGGAGATCGTGAAGTGTGCTTCAATGGAAAACTGAGAAAGAAAGAGGGCAAATTTGTGTTTTTGGGAGATGAAATTTCAATGGAGATTGTTTTTGTGTTTGTAATTTTTGCTATAGCATTGTTCATTTGTTTGTGTTTGTAGTTGGAAAAATTATTACGTAGTATTAAGGTATGGGCGGCCCTTTGGCCTATCAATCAATCATCAATAACATAATAGTAAAACAGATACCAAGAATGACACGTGTCAGTTCTTAGTGTATGCTTGGATTGAAGGAGATGTATTACTAGGGTAATAAAAGTCAAACCAAGTAAAATGAAAGTGAATATAGGGAAGGAGGAGATAGTGATGGTGTGATTGTAAGGAGAATTATATAGTGATGGTGTGGTATGAAGTGAAGAAAGTGGAACTAATACCCTCATTTTGGGGATAATAGTTACACTAGAGGGAGGGTGGGTAACTATTACCCTCATTACGAGGATAATAATTCCTCTATCTCTCTCTTTTCCTCATGGCACAACTATCTTATTTCATTTGTAAACGTCTTGTCTCCTACAACAACACTTCTAATTACTTATGTTTTTTTAAGTTTGACTTTTATTACCCCCAATCCAAGCATGCCCTTAGTGTTGTTTATTTCCCTCCAAGACTTTTTCTTTTTTATTCACTTCCTTAAAAAAAAATTATTCACTTTTTTAGAGTTAAGGTAACAATTAGGGACTAAACTTTTTTACTTTTCATCTTTTGAGACCTGGACTTTTTTCTATTAACTTTTGTGACCTATGGTTAATTATCAAGCAATTTAATCTGGAAAAGCTTACTAACTAACCTAAGCATTAATTTGAGTTTAAAAAAAAAAGTTTGGTAATTCCAAACCAAAATAAAATCGTTAACATCAAACTTTTTTTTAAAAAAAAAACATAAATTTTAAAAAATAGCCTTCTATTTTCCAATTTTCTTCTTAAAACTAAAATAGCAAACCACAATCCAAATTTCCAAAACAAAGAATTTCTATCAAATTGAAGGAAGCTGACTCTATGGGAATTGCTGAAAGATTCAAAATTAAAATACTTGGGAAAAAAAAATCTCAATATACCGTAATTCAACGCTCAACCTTAAGTTTATATACTTGGGAAAATAATTCTCTATTTACCAGTCAACACGAAAAAAATCGAAATTCTAAAAAACAAGAACAAACAAATAAAATAAACACAATAATAACACTAAGCATCAATTTTAGCATCATAATTCATGAATACCATTAATTTTTTATTTATTTTTTAAATAAGCCCTAAATACTAGCAGAAAATACAAAAATTGAATTAAAAAATTTGAACAAGATTCATAGACAACATACTTATATTAAGATGCTTTAAAAGCCGCAAATAATTTTGCGCCAAAATACCTTCGGAGCTTCAATTTTTTTTTGAAAGGGAGAACAAACAGATGGATGTTGATGATGAAGAGTGGGAGTTGAAATGGCGCCTTATTTTTTATTGATTTTATTTTTTTTGGTTAACACGCATTATTTTTTTTAGGGAAAACTAAAAAAAAATTCTCTTTTGCAAATAAATTAGAACCTAAAACAATTGGTGCCCCCCCTAACCATAGTTAATTTATCCCACTAAAATTCTTTCCTAGGTTCCAAAAGGTGAAACAAAAAAGTTCAGGTCCCAAAAGATGAAATATAAAAAAGTTTAGTCCCTATTTGTCACCTTAACTCCACTTCTTTATATAATTGTGAATTTGTGATTCACTTCCTTACAAAAATATTCACTAAATCATATAATTGTGATTCACTTTCTAAAAAAAATATTCACATATTTTCCATATCAATAATCAATCAATCAATAACAAAATACTAAAATAGACACCAAGAATGACACGTGTCACTTCTTGGTACTGTTTATATATATATATATGCTATTACTTAGAGATAATTAACCATACATTAAAGAAAATCATAATTGTAAATATAAAATTAAAATATATACATAAAACGTATGAGTACAACTTAAAATTTATATTTGAAATAATGTATAAAATATGAATACCTTATTGTATATTTTATAAAGAGAAAAAAATTTGTAAAAATAAAAAGGGTAATGCTAAGTTGGGAATTTATTATCGACAATTTATGAGTAAATTGGCATAATAAATGTTTCTTTAATGTCAATTCTTCCACTTTTAGCTTCTTATATGTAGCCCTTAGGGCTGCATATAGCTTTTTCCCAAAAAAAAAAAACTACATATTATTATAAAAACCGTGCGTTGCACGGGATTTAAGCTAGTTTTTTTTTAAAAAAAAAAAAATTAAAAAAACAGGTACTAAATGCAATATAAAATAATCTAAATGCAGGATTTGAAAAATGAAACTTAAATATGTTATAGACTAAACTACCCTTTTTATAACCCAACATAATTTTATTCCTCATTAAGAACATCTCCAATGGTTTAATTATTTTACTCCCGCTCTTGTGTCTCTTTTTTAAACACAAAAAAAATATATATATATATATAAATAAAATATAAATAAAATACCTAGCGACATGTTTACAATATAAATAAAATACCTAGCGACATGTTTACCATTGTAGAACAAAAAATTGAGCAACATGCAAGTTACTGTAGCACAAACAAGCTACATTCTTTATTGAAAAAGAGACAAATAAACTCCACTCATATTGTACCATGTGTATAATTATTTTATTTTTTGCAAACCACAAGATGTTGTAGCTTACCATTGGAACACTTTGTTGTTAAAAAAAGTTGTAGTTTAAAAATTGGTGTGTCAAAGCAAGCTACAAAGCATTGTAGATTTGTAGCTTATCATTGGAGATGTTCTTATCCCTTTTTCATCTCCTATTATCCAATTTCTCTTTTATAATACATTCAGGAAGAAGCTTGATAGCTTTCCTATAGTTGAATTTTTTAAGTCTAATTATTTTTTTTGGCAATTTTGCTAATTAGGAAATCGAAGATGTACAACAAAGAGGATAGAGTTGAGAAAACTTTTTCATGTCAATGAATGGAAAAGACATACTCCATATATTTACCCCAACAACTATGTGTATCTTCTTTGTGTTTTGGATTTTTAAGGTTGGAAGTTTTGAACAATGAATTTGATTTTATTGTCATGCAATACAATGAAATTGAAATTCAATCGGTAGAAAATGAAGGGCCCCGAAAATTATTACTGGTAGGCAGTTAAGAGCCCCGGAAATTCAACCCGGTAGTAAATTGAAGGTCCCGTAAACCATAAGTGGTAGTAAGATTAAGGTATCGGATCTTTTTTTTTTTTTACAGAAAATAAATCAAGGTCTCAAAAATGAAGGTATGTCCAATAGTAATATTAAAATAAGTACCTTAGAAAATCACCAAATTATGTTCATCATTGTCCATCAAATTAAATCTTACAAAGTTCAAGCTGATGAATGGTTGAAGACTTTGAGATATGTTTACAAGTAAATCGTTAGGGGTGATTATAGGTATGGGGTGGAAAGAGGGTAGATTAAAACAAGGGATTGGAAATATAAAATTTATTTAAAACCATTATCTTGCATTTGGGTAAAAAAATAATACCTGCATTTAGTTCCTCTCAAAAAAAATATTTTCTAACCTCAATTATACAGTTTTGGCGTGATTTTGGGTCTGTTATGTTCACCTTATTTTCACTTATTTCAAGACAGATAAGTTCATCAGTTAAGTTCAGATCCGAAAAAATAAGTTTTGATAAGGGTTGCTCAAGTTCACATTACAACTAAAATAAGTTTTAATAAGGCCAGATAAGTTCAAATAAGTAAAAATCAGGTGAATAGAACACACCCTTTGTCATACTTTTCTAAAGGGCTTGTTCTTTTCACCTTATAAAAATAAGTTTTAGGTCTAATAAGTTCAGATAAGTTACAATAAGATCTAATTTAAGGGTGTGTTGTATTCACTTGATTTTTACTTATCTAAACTTATCTTATCTTATCTGAACTTATTACACCTTATTAAAATATATTTTAGTTGTAATTTGTACTTAACTAACCCATATCAGAACTTATCTTTCCTGATAAGAACTTATCTGAACTTAACTAAACTTATATGAACTTATTAAACCTGAAATAAGTGAAAATAAGGTGAACTGAACAGATCCTTAATAAGTTTGATAAGGTCTAATAAGTTCAATAAGCTCTAATAAGTTAAATAAGGTCTAATAAGTTCAATAAGTTAAATAAGGTTTAATAAGTTTCTATAAGTTCTAATCAAGTCTAATAATAAGGTCTAATGAGGTCCAATAAGGTCTAATAAGTTTCAATAAGTTAAATAAGGTCTATTAAGTTTAGTGAGGTCTCTAATAAGTTTAATAAGGTCTAATAAGTTCAGGTCCAATAAGGTGAAGAGAATACACCCTCAATTCGGGTTTTTTTTTTTTCATGTGTGCCCATGGACACACATTAAGAAAACAAAATCCTTATAAATATTTGATGACAAAGAATATCTACATGCTTAAAAAAAATAGTTTTTTAACAAATTATTTGGAAAATAATAAATCTTCATAATTTTCTCTATTACAAGATTTACCAAATGTTTTCCAAATATTTTCTTTATTACTTCCTCTGCTCCACAAATATTGTAACAAGGATGACTTCGCATCCCAAAGCACATTTTATATGCTAAATATCTATTATTATATAAGAGTAAAAATTGTAAAAAGTTGATATTGTGAAAGTTATTTACGAGACGAATCTAACAAGACCCCACATAACTATATTTTACTTTACGTATAAATCATAATATGTGGTCAAACAAGCGTGATAAATAGTGTAAAAGTCCAGCTGTTGCAATATTACTAGAACAGAGGAAGTATATTTTAGTCAATTTTCTAATACAATGATTTAAAAAATAAAATAAAAATGTTAGCCTAATATAATATATGTACTGCATATCTGCATAATAACTAGTGTACCTATTAGGCCTCGTTCTTATTTTTACTGAACTGAAATTATGTTTGCTGAATTGAAATTATTTTTTGCTGAACTTAAATTATTTTTATTGAACTGAAATTAATTTGCTGAATTGAAATTATTTTTTTTTACTGATTTTCTATTATATTTCTTCTTTGGAGTTACTTAATTTTACTGAACTAAACTTATTTTTAGTAAACTGAAATTATTTTTACTCAACTAATATTATTTTTAATTAATATCATTTTTTTAAGGTAAAGTGAACAGAGCCTTAATGGTATTACTCAATCATTCCTTTTTTTTTTCTTCTTCAGAAACCCCCAAACTTTTACATTGAAATGTACTTCACGAAAATTCACAATAATCCTTATTAGATTCCCACTTAAAACTCGGGATTTGTTAAACATCGCCCACAAATTACTACATAAAGCCCACAAAATTCACTTGGTTTCCCAAAATTGCCCTTGACCTTAAAAAAAAAAAAACACTCACACTCTCATCACTCACACTCTCATTGCTCATCTTCTTTCAACCTCTCTAAAAAAAAAAATTCAAAATAACGGCAATGTCGAGGCGGCAAGGCAAGGAAGTGGCGGCGGCGGCGGAGGGAAGGATGTCCCAAGGTGGAAAGGTATATTTTGTTTAAAAAAAAAAAAAAAAAAAAAGGGGAAAACCGCCGTGAACGCGGTGGGGCGCCCTGGCTGGACGCCCAGCCGGCGGTGGTGGCGCCAGATGCAGACGCCGCCACCAGTTGGCTGGCGCCTGGGCTGGACGCCACCGCCACGGATGTGGCGTTTAGTCTAAGCGTCGCAGCCGTGGCTGTGGCGTCCAGCCCAAACGCCAGCCAACTGGTGGCGGCGTCTGCATCTGGCGCCACCACCGCCGGCTGGGCGTCCAGCCAGGGCGCCCCCCCCCCTTTTTTTTTTTTTTTTTTTTTTAATTTTTTTAAAAAATTGTTTTTAAATTTTTTTTTTTTTTTTTTTGTAATATAATTTTGAATTGTTTTTATATTTTGTTGTTTATTTTTATAAATTTTTTCAATTTCGTTGTATTTTTTCTACGTTTATATTTTGTTTACTATTATTTGTTTGTTTTTAGTGTATTTGATTTGCGATGATGATTATTTATCGTATAAATTTTTGTATGTTTATATATTTTAAAATTTTGTGTAGGGTCGTCATGGTGGGGGGAAGAATATAGAGCTTCTTAGTAGAAGTTATTCAGTGGAGAGGTCGGGGCATAGACATGTCAGATCCCGTGGTATTTCGGCCTCAGTTCGTAGAGAACGGATCCACCATCGGGATGAGGATGACGATGACGATGATGATGCTGAGGAGGGTGACCAGGAGGAGGAGCAGGAGGAGGGCGCAGATGAGGATGAGGATGTGGACGATGGCAGTGGACCGTATGATGATTACGGTCCATTCAGTCAGAGGGTTGATGACATGTACGAGACGCATATGGTGGAGGTGCGTAAGGGTAGGGGTGGTAGGTTTGTTAGTAGATCTGGCACATCATCTGCGTCCACTGTCTCTGGGGCAAGCAGGAAACGGTCGAGGGCGGGTAATGATTCTTGGGTTGTTAGGAGTGAGGTGCCTGGTGGGCCTGTTGACGGGAGTGTGATTCCTAGCTTTCTAGGACACATAGCTGCCCGTATTTGGGAGGACCAGGAGAGGCCTTCAGTTACGGGGTTGTTGAAATGTCATACCCGGGAAAAGACTTGTAGTTTTTTGCGTACATGGGCTGAGGCCTAGCCGGCGGAGAGCGAGATGTTCGAGCGACTGGAGGGCACTGGGGTGAAGCACATTCCTGCCACCATGCACGATAAGATTGACAGTACGCTGATCACGGCTTTCATTGAGCGATGGCAGCCGGATACAAACTCTTTTCACCTTCCGTTCGGTGAGATGACGATCATGTTACATGACGTCGAGGCCATTCTGGGGATTCGTGTTGAGGGTAAACGACTTTGTGCTGTGGCTGATGCGGATCAGGCAGATTCGCTGGCGGAGTTGTTGGCGGTGGACAGGGCTGCACTGTACACCGAGGCGCTAGGTGTTTGGGAACACGGAGGTGTGAAGATCGCATCCGTGTTGCAGCGGTGTTTGTACCCGAGTGCACGTAGGACGCCCGACGCACAGCTGAGTGCTTATGTTTTTCTACTCCTCGGATGTACCTTGTTTCCGGATAAGAGCGGCGGAAACAAGCTCAGGCCACGCGACATCGTAGAGGCGTGTGACCCCGACAGTGTAGGCCAGTTTTCCTGGGGATCGGCTACGTTGGCGTATTTGTATCGCCAACTAGGATTTGCAAGTCGGGCTGACGCGGCAGGTATCACTGGGTGTCTGACTCTATTGCAGACTTGGATATACGAGTACTTTCCTGCATTGCGACCACATCGTGACCCAGTTCCTATTGATGAGGGGATGCCGCGTGCTTGTGCCTGGAGTCCGCGCTCGGAGAAGAAGTCCGTTGACCGCCTCCGATCGATACGGTTATTGCTGGACAGGCTGTCCCCCTTAGAGGTAACGTTTATTTATAGAGTCTACATTTTATTATTTGCACATATTATATTCATGTTATTATATTTTATATGTTGTAATTGTACAGGTGAACTGGATGCCTTTCGGCCCGAACCCTAGTGTTAGGGTACCCAGGACCCTGTACACGGGACTCATTCAGTATCGTGACATCGTCGAAGCGTACATGCCCCAGCGTTGTCTTCGCCAACTTGGATTTGTCCAAGTTGTCCCTCCTCCCCCGGCGTGCCCGATGAAGGCGGTCCGACCTGCATCGTCGAGGGAGTACGTCGTGGAATGGCCGGATATCATGACCGGGACGTGGGACCAGTTTCCGATGGTGGCTCGATTATGGACAGCGGAGTTGCAGCGGCCGCCCTCTGGGGTTACTCCCATGTGTGACCATTACTACATGGAATGGTTCAACCGGTATTCGCACCCGAGGTTGATCGCTGATCTCGACCACAGCGATGATGATTATGTGCCACCGCCTACTGCCACGGAAGCGGTATGTCTTTTATTATATTTATCGTTGTCTTTTATTTAAGTTTTATTTGTTGTTATTGTATTTCATCTTCTGTTTTTTGTTGTATGAAGTGGATGGGAAAGATAATGCAAGACGTTCAGAAACTCTCTCTTGAGAAGGACAGCATGAGTGCAACAGGGAGAGCTGTTGTTGATAGTCTGGAACAGACCCTTGCGCAGTGGGAGTCGTCGTCGAGGAGGGATTACTGATGGTTATTGTATTTTATTTATAGAACATTATGTTGGACATTATGTTGTAAAATTGTAACATTTTAGATTGTTCTTTTAGCTTCCAACTTAAACATATTATCAGTGCTGTTTTTAAATTTTGATATAACCGTTCGTGGATCCGCGCAACTTACCCATGCAACATATAGAATGCAGTAAGCAATACAATATAAAATATTAATGTTCTCATTAAAAGAGCAACGTACAAATAAGATTACAAATAAAGAATGTAAACAAGAAAAACTAAAATGCAGCTAGGGTGTTCCATTCGTGGATCCGGTCATTATATAGCGCATCCCAACCCTCTACGCTCGCTGTGCGAATGTTGTACCACCGAGGTATAATCGGTGGCACCGGAAAATCGGTTGACATGTCTAGTCGGATGAAATGTCTGTATGACGACCCAAGAAACGCAATAGCTAGCTCTCTGACCGGTGTGGTGACAGTCTCACGCGACCGCCAAGGGAGAACCGTGGTACAAGGATAATAAGCTTGACTATGCACTCCCAGGCCGAAATGCATGACTGCGCATTTGTAAATGTTTGCAACGGCAAACAGATCTAGGGGCGCGTCAAAATAATGATTTTCGCCGCAAGGTCCACCTCCCCACCGGATACGTCGGAGAGCGCCATCCAAGTCATCCTCGTACACATGACGATAAACATTTCGGTTAGAGGCAATTTCGCTGTACATCAACTCACGCACCAAACCGTAGTTGTCTTCGCCCATTTGAAAAACATCAGCCACGACCCGGAATCCGCAGTTACCATCTCCGATTACATCATTCCACCCTTCCACGTACGACATGATGATCGCAGGTATCCTTTCCTTGTACGGAAACTGATCAACATCGTTTCTTCCTATTCACCAAATAATTAATTATAGACAGTTAAGAAGACAGGAGTAACACTTTAAAACTATGTGCAATAAAAACAACCAAAACGTACCAAGTCTCAGGGGCATATTCACAGACGATGAAGATTGACTACGACTAGATGACGATGTCCGACCACGAGAACGACCACGACCATGACCACGGATATACTCAAACGCACTCCTGTTCCGCCGCTGTCGACCTCGAGGACGGTCAACTCCTTCGGGTTCCTCATAATCTAAGTTAGACGGGTGGAACATGTCATGAAGCACATGAGTAGCGTCACGAATAATAGAAGGATGGCTGGAGGACACTCGGTCGTACATCGAACGGAACTGCTCCAACTCTTCCTGTTCACGGTCGGCCGTTTGATTGTCTGCATGCTCACCAATAACAAGCGTCCTCCAGAATGAATGGACCTGATCAACATGTAACGACGCCCTTTCTTCTGTAATAACGCGATGAATGGTGCATGCGCAAGGTAATCCATGAGTTACTGAAATAGTACACCCACACCGAGTATACACTTCGTCAGCCAAGTCCCTCACCCTGTTCAGCTCAGTGAGAATCAACCCCAAGCAGTAGTGCGACACACGACCATGGAGAATCTTAAATATAAAATGGCTATACATCGTACCATGTCGTCGTCTGGAGTCCTCTAGAGAGTTCCTGATGTCGTTCTTCTGAGTTTCAATTGACTTGTTCAGTCTAGCGAACAGTGTATCCAAAGCAGCGGTCGATGAATCAATCCAGTCCTTGGTAGCTCTATGAGCGCTCTCAACTCTACATGTTGTAGTGTTCCCAAAATGAAGTACCTGGTTTGTCCAATATTTGACAAACTTTTCCCTATGAGGGACCCATTGATGCATCACATAGTCCACCAGTGCCGGACACCACTGGTACGAATCCCTGAAGTTAGCCAATGCTCGCTCATACGCTTCCTCTGTGGTAGCCTGTAGGATCTTCCGCCACTTACCATTCACCAATCTCTCTGCCATTTCCAAATTCTTCCTGAAAAGGTTGTAGGCTTTCACTTTCACGCAGTTGTTGATGTGCCATGTGCACAATAAGTGGTTCGATTCGGGAAACAGCTCTGCTATGGGGGCAAAGAGACCTCCCTCACAGTCGCTGACGATGGCTGCTGGATGAACATTAGGCCCGATGTAGTTTCTCAGCTTCTCCAAAACCCAATAATAACTTGGAGCCGTCTCATCCCTGATGATTGCATGACCAATCAGAAAGTTCTGGTTCGTTGGAGCCATCCCAACCATCTCAACCAGAGGGAACTTGTACTTGTTTGTCTTGTACGTTGAGTCGATCAAAATCACAAATGGCCAAGACTTGATCATATCAGCACAATCAGGATGCACAAGGAAAAGATGAGTCACCTCCGCTGTATCTTCATCAGAATCAAACCAGAACAGGTAACCACGTGATTGTGCCTGGTGTAGTAGCTGCTGTATAGGGTTCCTTCCCTCTGACCGTTCAAACCTGAGTTGTTGTCTGACGTTGTAGATGTGTCTTCGGTTTGGATGGTCTTCTGGAAATTTCTCTAACACAGATGCTAATATTTTAGCAGGCTTCACTTGAGCATCACTCATTTCTTTCACAACTAGTTTCGCAGCAGGACTTAAGCCACTCAGTTGTCGATGACCCTCTTCATATACTATCATCTCATGGTTGTGATACCCCCATTTAGAGTAACCTATCACTTCCCAACCGTCACGACTCCGTAGTTGTCGAACCTTTACTCTGAACTCACACCCACAACCTTTCCGCTTTGTGTCAAACCGAGTGGCTGTACGAAAATCTCTTTCTTCTCTTTTGCGATAACGGTCACATCTCAAAATGCGATCCATTCTACCATCCCGTTGAGATTTATGAGTTGCTACTACCAAGCAAAATCCAGCTGCAATTGCAACCTGTTTTGCCCAATCAATTGCATGTTGAGCTTCTTCGAATGGACCATCATGTCCAAATATCTCACTGTAATCATTTCCGTCTCCACCATATTCCTGCATCAATTATATATTACAATAAATACATTTAACGGATAATACATTTAATTTCTATATTTCCACATAATTAACACAAAAAAAACATAATTATATATAATCAAACTTAATTTTTTTAAAAACCCAATTCGAATTTTCAAACTAAATTTAAAAATATACCAATTCGAATTTTCAAATTTAATTTTACAAAAACCTATTTCGAATTTTCAAATTTAATTTACAAAAAACCCATTTCGAATTTTTTTAAAAAATCATTTTCGATTTTTTATTTTCACAAAAAAATTAAATAAAAAACAACAAAATCAAAAAGGAAAAAATAAAAATTAATTATTAAAGGTGGCGTCTGCCAGGGCTGCCACACCCACTGGACTGGCGCCTGGCAGGGCCGCCTCACCCAGTGGAGTGGCGCCTGGCCAGGACGCCGGTCTGGTGGTCTGGGCGTCTGGGCTGGACGCCACTCTGGTGGTCTGGGCGTCTAGCCTGGACGCCACTCTGGTGGTTTTGGCGTCCGGCTTGGACGTCCAGGCTACGGTTTGGGCGTCCACCCTAGGCGCCGTAGCTACTACGACGGTAAACCGTGAATTTTAGCGGTCACTTACCTCGTTTTCCGTCGACGACGACGTACCTCCGGCGTCCCCCGCATCTCCGGCCTGCCATCCGGTCTCCCCCGACGAGCCAATACGGCTCCACATTTTTTACACCGAGATTATCTCAATTTTAGCAAAAGGGCATAATGGTCAAATCATAACATATTTGTGGGCTTTATGTGGTAATTTGTGGGCGATGTTTAGCGTTTCACTAAAACTCTTGTCCAAATTGTAATACTGTAATTTTTTTATGGATAAGGATGCTCCAACATAGAAATTGAATGCCACTCATAGTACACCAATCCAAAATTTTCAAACTTTAATGCCCCAAAATAAAAGTGTTAGTCCAAGTTGTAATTTGTTGAATGGATAAGGATGCTCAAACAAAGAAATTGAAAGTAGATTAAAAGTCACGTGCTTGTGAAAAATGTCTAAGATTGTTTCATCCACAAACAACCTTTTCAATATTTCAGAAAAAACGTTACAAATTCGTAATCCATAACCATTATTTGCGGCTGTTCTTCAATTGCCACCTGTATTCAACACGTGGCATTTTCTTGTTGGCTCTTCACTATGCACTTTCCCACCCACCTAAAAAAGCACTTTTCCTATTTAAACATCTTCACATTTCATTTAACTTAAAAATTATACACTTTTCTACTACTATAATCCAAAAAATTCTTCTAAATTTCTCATATTTTTCAGTCAGATTTTTTTTTTGAAGTGTTAAGTCTATTTGTTTCTTGTAAAAATGGAGATATCAGTAATTGGTAATTCACAGATGAAGATTGGGAAGATCGAAGAAAATCTGAGAGATTTATGTATTTCCAATTTTGGAAATAATAAACAGAAATCTAGGGTATTATTTGATCAATCAAAGATCAAGGAAAAGGGTAATTATGGGTTTCGATTTCCTCTTAGAGCTACGCAATCTAATGTTATACCTGTCGAGAAGACATCTGCTTCGCCTAATTCAATTTCTGTGAGCTTTCTCTTCTATATTTATTTTTTAATTTTAATTTTTCAAATTTTCTATTTAATTATTAATTGTTTTTGTTGTTGTTGCTGCTGCTGTGATTTAGTGATTATAATAAACCAATTATTGCAGTGTTTATGAATTATTATTATAAAGTGAAGAAAATCCAGTGAAAATTATTGTAGAATCTTCTGAGTCATCCAGTAAATACTGTAAGTGTTGTTTGGGCATATAGTTTTAGGAGAGTATTCTTGATGGGGTTTGTTAAGTAGAAGTGTATACAGACTAAAAATAAGGTAGTGTGTATTGTTAATTTTAGTAAAATTAGAAGCTTATGAGAAAATTCAAGTATACCACAAAGATGAGTAAAAATTGTTAATCAAGTGGTAATTTCGTAAGTAAAGCAACAATTTTTTGTTGAATGTTGCTTTCATAATGAAAATGTCACGACTGGGTAAAATTGTTGATTTATTTACAAAAATGTCACTCGATTGACATTTATGTTGTGATATATTGGGGTTTCCTCGAGTAAGAGATAGTTGGGACTAATGGAAGAGTAATGCTTTAAGAGAGTTGAGAGAGAAGATGAATATAATGTAGAGTAATGCTTTAAGAGAATTGAGAGAGAAGATGAATATAATATGTTAAAGATGAAAATGGAAAACAGTATTATATCGAATGGACATAGCCCAAGAGAGAAGTGAGTCGATTTTTGTGGGACAATAAGAGAGATATGAGAAAGTTCTTGTAGGATAGAGGGAGTATGATTTTTGTATGGTAAGGTATTCAAGGCCAAAGAAGGGGAAGTTGTTTTGATTGCTTTGAATGTTTTTTATTTCACCATTTTTTTCAGGGGTGAGGAGTATTGAAGGTTATGTATGCCGCAAAATGGTGAATTCAATTGTGGTAATGTTGCTAATGGAGCAACAGTTTGAGATCGAAAATTTGTGGGAATTAATGAAGAATTTTGTGAGAATTTGTCAGTCAAGAGTGCAAGTTTTGGTCATAATTGATCTCAAAACTTGTAGTATAGTTTCAATATATATATTTATCTTCAAGTTTTCAATGGATGAGTTTGGTCCTTGGATTGTATTTTTGTCATTATCGAACCCACTATCAATCTCATGTCTAATCGTACGATTTATTGAATATCCAGGTTGATGGTGTAAACCTTTTTGTTGGGTTACCCGTAGATACAGTGTCAAGGGACAACACACTGAATCATGAGAGAGCTATAACTGCTGGCTTAAAAGCTTTGAAGCTAATGGGCGTTGATGGTGTGGAGCTTCCTGTCTGGTGGGGAATTGTTGAGAAGGATGCTATGGGAAAGTATGACTGGTCTGGCTACCTTGCTATTGCAGAGATGGTCCACAAATTGGGTTTAAAGCTGCGTGTAAGCCTCTGCTTCCATGCTTCTCAGGAACCAAAAATTCCTCTCCCTACTTGGGTTTCTCAATTTGGTGAGGCTGACCCAAGTATATACTTCACCGACCGCTTGGGGCAACAATACAAAGAGTGTTTATCATTAGCTGTAGATGATTTGCCTATTTTTGACAGTAGATCGCCAATTGAAGTGTATCAAAATTTCTGTGAGAGCTTCAAATCAACATTTTCACCTTTCATGGGATCCACTATCACTGTGAGTATGGATACCTGCTTTAGTATAATTTGCTATCACACTTGTGAGGTAGCTTTATTGCTAACTAATGTCTTTCCTATTCTTTTCTGTAGGGTGTCACAATAGGGCTTGGACCTGATGGCGAGCTTCGTTACCCTTCATGCCATGATTCAGCATCACACAATAACCACTCGGGTGTTGGAGAATTCCAGTGCTACGACAAATACATGCTCACATACCTCAAGCAGTATGCTGAAAAGATGGGCAAACCAATGTGGGGTCTGGGTGGGCCTCATGACGTTCCTTCATACAATGAGCCTCCTTGTGCGAAAAACTTCTTTAAGGATAATGGTGGATCTTGGGAGACTCCTTATGGCGACTTCTTTCTTTCATGGTATTCCAACCAGCTCATCTCTCATGGGAACCGCATTCTTTCCATTGCCTTGACTGTTTTCGGTGAAACTCCATTGATCATTTCTGGAAAATTACCCTTGGTACATTCATGGTATAAGACTCAGTCCCACCCTTCAGAGTTGACTGCTGGTTTTTACAACACAGTTAATAGAGATGGATATGAAGAAGTTATTGAGGTGTTTGGCAAGAATTCATGCAGAATAATATTGCCAGGATTGGACCTGTCAGACGCTCGCGAACCAAATGGATCAAGTCCTCAGTCATTACTTGCACAAATTAAAGATGTATGCAGAGTGCAAGGGGTGGGTATATCTGGCGAAAACCTTTCACTTTCTAAAGTAACTGATGGATTTTCTAATATAAAGAGCAATCTATCAGAAGAGGACCCAATAGTGGATTCGTTCACGTATCAAAGAATGGGGGCAGATTTTTTCTCCCCTAAACATTTTCCTATGTTCACAGCATTCGTTCGTGGAGTAAATCAGTTGGATATAGATGTCGATGATATGCCAGAAACTAGGAGAGTTGCAGAACCTGTACATGTGAAGTCAGAAGTTCTCCAGGTGCAAACTGCATAAATGTTCTTTCTTTAGAAGAGATTATGTAAATACTGATTATAGAGAAATTGTCATGTAAACCTGCTCTGTATCAATGTACTTGCCATAATGTTAAATTTGTAGTTATGTTGAAAGTTAAATACATAGTATTTGTTTCCCAGGTCTCCCTTATTTGGCTTATTGCAGCTGTTTAAGGTTACGACATGTAGGTTAATGATTGTTTAGAGCAAAAAAAAAGAAAAGTAAAACGTCTGTAGAGAGTGCAGCTCTCTCAGTCTAGTTTATGAACCTTATGCTCGCTGAATGCTTGCCCCTTTCAGTTTATTTTCGTCTTTCTCTTACTCTGTCTAGTCCAGCATTTTCCCCTTCGACCTCATGATTACTTCTCTTCTGCTCCTGATTGTTTGATCTGTATTTTGGTTATGACTTGTAACCTTGAACTGGTACATCTGATCCCCTAAATAGTTCAAGGCTTAGCTTCTGGCAAATCAAGTTTTGGGCTATGAAATTTTGTTGTTCCTTCAAGCAGCAAAGGACACTTCTCATTGATAATTCTTGTTCGGTTGCCATATTGCCCAAAATAATGGGCAAGTTTATTACAATACCTTGTTTATAATTCCATTGTTTTAAAACTAAGTGAGGCTTATTCTCATCTTGTTTGGGCAATATTTGGTTGAGGACATAATCTTGATTCCGCATTGGAATTTTACATAAATGGTGTTTTTAACATTTATTTTAGTTAAAATTTGTTACTAGACAATGATTACAAAAAATTGCTCAGGACATTGTCCAGGATACTCACTAGTTTTTAATTATTTTGCCAATTGTTGCCTGTTACAGCGGTGAGAATCCTCCAAGCTTTGAAGAAGGATTTCTCCTCAAAAGCATGTTTTTAGATACGCCGTGGAAATTGATGTTGAGCAAAAGTTCCAGCAAAATTTAAAATGCTCTGTACATAGCATACAATGGTTTGCTAAGGAAAGGAGTGGGTTTTCAAGAATTGAAGAAGGATTTTTGTGTTACAATTCCATGAAGTAAAAGAGTAATCATTTGCAGTAAACCCAACAGTAAACAATATTCAGCTATTTTTCCAAAGACATAAATGAAAGAAGTTTGACAGTATAAACTCGTAGGAGCAGACATAACTCGAAATATAAATGAACATATGTATCCCTTATCTTTACTCAAAAATTGGCATCAAATTAACAATATCCTTACGGACAGACATTAGCCGCTAATGCATATGAGAACCAATTTCATGATGATTTCTGAACTTCCACGACAATGTGTAAGCACCATACAAAAAATGAAGAAAGCGTGTATTGTGTAAGTATGTGGCTAAGAGGCAACATATGTGAGTTTACGAAACTGCCGACCAAATTCAGATGCTCTGTACATTGCATATAATGTTACAGCAAAGAGCCGCGGTGCACTCTGCATGAGACAGTTCGGAAGCCTTAAATGTACATTCATAACCCAGATTTCCATATTAAAACTGCCTTGGCCATGCCTTCAGTAAACTGTGTTCGATACTCATTCCTTCAATTATCTCAATTCCAGCTTCTTCTTGGCCTGAAATCAAGGGTGAAAGGACAAAGGATAAGAATTTCAAACAAAAAAATATTAATAACATGCACTTATTAAACCTACTTTCAAGGGTTTTTTATTTTGTTTTCTTCTTTTTTAATTTCCAGTTGATTTATGTCCGGACATCTTTAAAAGAGTTCATTACCCTCCTAATAGTCATATGTTCTTTAAAGAGTGTAGATGTCTATACTTTCGACTCTTTTGCTGTGAACGCCAATAGCAAGTCAATGCCCCGAATGCAGCGCTAGCAACAGCGAGAGCAAGAGCTGCTCCAATTGACACAACCATGGGATTTGTTGCCTCCATCTGTTCTTCAGCATGTGAATTCTGTACCTCGTCATGCCTTAGAAGGTCTTTGTCCTTGTATGCAGACAACAATGTTTTTCCGTAGTAACTAGCCAAGAACTTGAACACCTCTTCTTTGTCCCAATTAACTTGGCTGCTCGAGTCACCTTTCTGGCTCAAGTGACAAGAAGGACATAGCTGCTTTGGAGGCCAGATCATCTTCGGATAGTTGGGATCCCCAGTCTCGAGAGCAGCTTCTTCTTTACTTAGCCTTTCATTGACCTGATTATGCACGTCCCATAACCAAAGGGCAAAGTCACGTGTACTGTTTAAAGGACTGTCAACCCTGAAATGTAAAATAATCTCACATCAAATGACCATGCTGAAACTTTCGAACTGAAGAAATTGCTAAGAAGTCAAAGGAGTGGATTTTAGCATCCTCACCTCGAACACATGTCAAAAAAATGTTCCCGACATTCCTCGCAGATAAAAAAGTTGTGAATGAATTCACATATGGTTGTGAATGCAGTGTGGCTCTCACCATTTTCAACCTTCACAGAAAGGGAGTGCAATAGAACCCATAATCCACAACTGCAGATAAAGCAAACCCATAATAAGACATTATAACATTTTTCAAAATTCTACAGCTCTCATTTTAACGAACTAGGGGGGGTGTATGGTATGGGGTTATTATCAAAGACTAAGCAAATAAAATATGCTTCTTCCCACCATGGATATCTGGTATCAGATGCCGTAAACGAAGTGCTGAGATAATTTATGGGTTTTTGTTGTTGATTGTTATGCCATTAAGATCATTTCCTTTACCGTTTTCATACCCTCAAAGTCCTCTACTTTGATTCCTCACCTCTACCATGGTAATTGTACTTCCATTCCCTTTCTTGAGCCACCCTACACCACCACATCACAACTTCTGCCTGCACCACCCACCATAATCACCTAACACCACCCTCACCGGCACCACCCACCACCACAGCCCACACCAGCATTGCCATTGCGGCCCTACCAGCGATCGTACTGTCATACCCCACCCTAACCACCATGAATATCCTTCACCCGGCCGAAACCTCACCCTAACAGCCCAGAAACCACCCCTCACCTCTCACCTGCTCAAAACCCCACCCTAACCAACCCACCCCGAAACCACCGCACCCATTCCAAACCCACCCGAAATCAGACCAACCACCCCGAAACCACCCTCACCGCCCTGAAACCTACCAGATCTACAAGAATATCGGTAAAGAGAGAGAGAGAGAGAGAGAGAGAGAAAGAGAGGGGAGGAGCAATAGTAGCAACAAGAGGGCGATGGGGGCAGGAGGATGGTGGTGGAGGGTGGTTGAAGGGAAGGGTTGATTGAAGGGTAGGGTGGTGGTGGTGGTGATGGTGGTTGTATGGAAGGGTAAAGCTAATGGATTTTAAAACAAACAACCACCTAATATAAGGGTTAATATTTCATTCTCCTTGTTTCCCTTTGTTAAACCATTCGCCCCCTAAATCATCCATAAGAGTATCATTGTACAACGACAAAAAGATAAAACATAGAATTCAATATTCTAACGCTATACTGCCATTAAATATCATCAAGTGTAGGCATAGATTTTTAACTGTTTCTACTTCTACCAATGTATATCACAGGGAAAAAGAAACAGCCTAGCAAAAGTAGAAATGTTTCAAATATGATCAATGGAGAAAGGTAATCTTGAGTACTGAAAGGCAAGTCAAAAACACACCACATTCCAATGGAATTAACTTAAATTTTCAATATAATGGAAGTCTTTTATAAAGCAACAGAGCAAAGGAATACAATCCTTGTGTAAAGCACTACTGGAAGAATGGGAGGCAGTATTGTTCCTTCTTCCCACCCCCCAAAATAAAAAAAATAATAAAAAAAAGTGTAATAGAGTTAATTTGATTGCCACATACTTCAACATAAATTAAACAAACTGAAGAAGCTAAGTTGAAATTACAACAGAACAAGGAGCTCACACACCTAAAGCCTCTTGTATCATTCCTGCTTCCTCGACAGAACATCTGCAACAGCCAAACAAGAGATATCAAAACGTATTTCATTGAAATGTTCAGCTAAGAAAACAATTTTTTTGTGAAAAAAAAAAGAAAAAAGAAAAAAAAAGATGACATTTATTATGATCAAATTTAACAATTAATTCCTGGCTAACTAGGAGTGCATTGTTTTCATATTACAAATTACTTTGGCTAAATAATTGCCACTTTAACTATCTACTCCCTATATTTTTTTGTTCCCTGAAATAGCAATTAAAGCATCTCACCTGAAAAAAATTAGAGAAACAGTTTCCCTACAATCGATTTGATGAGTACATATATACACCCTAATGGCCTAATCTCCAGACCCAGCAGTAGGCAGGAATTTTGTGTTCGTAAATTGACTAAACTCTGATGACAATGCAATTTTCTCCTACCCATGTTTGGCAGACTTTGGGCAAGGGTGAGGATACGAAGGGATGGCTAAGGTGGAGGCAAGGAGGTGCTAAAGAAAGAGAGAAAGCATGATGGATACGGCTGGCAAGGAGGCTGGTATGCTGACTAAAGGTAAGGAACAGGAACAGGGGAGGTGTAAGATAGCAATATACCAGAAATAAAACAAGAATTAGTAAAGAGAAGTACCAACCCAGTATCCACGAGGAACATCTTTTCCACAAATCTGGAAACTCCCAAGAATTTTCGTTGCATTTTCAGATATGCCATTTTCTTTATTATCTGCCATAATCTCTGGTGGATACAAGTCATCAAAGTTGACAAGTATCTCAGCACTTCCTTTACGGCATCTGATACCAGATATCCATGGTGGAAGAAAAAAAAAAAAACCCATAAATTAGGCACTTCCTTACAGCATTGATAAAATTATGGTCACATCTGGCAGATGTGATGTTTGGTGAGAACTATATGGCATACCTCCTTGAAGGATGATGAGCTGCTATAAGTTGAAGAAACCTCACGAGTGAAGCTTTGGTCACCGTTTTAATCATCTGTCATTCCACATGTAGAATATAAAGAAATGAAGCCTGGAACAAGCCTAGCACGTATGTAATCTAAGCAGATGACTGACAGTACCTTATGCCGCATAATAATATCAAAAGCAGAAGATGTTGCTTCCTCAATGTCATAAACTGCTTGCGCAATCTTCATGCATAATAACAAATATTTTATTACACCAAATCAAGGCATCATCATCATCATCATTATCAACAACAACAATAAAAAATAAAAAATAAATAAAAAAAACTGATTCTTATAGTTAAAAGTACCTGCTCAGGAACTAAAGTCTTTGATTGAAGGTGCTCATGTTCATATTTATTGTCATCAAAACCATATGAGCTGTAGAAAGACAATCTAGCATTATTCTAGGAGCTAATAATGGAATGTAAAGATAAAATTCAATATAATACTACATCATGGATTAAATTTACACAAATTAACAATATAGCAGAATGAGCTTTCATGTGGATTAGTAGCCATGGTACATTTGTAGGCATTGCTTCTTCACAATCAGTTAGGGGAAAGACAGAAAACTAGAGTGGAATATGTCACCATGTTTTAGAGAGCAGCATAAACATTATGTCAGCATCTTTTGAAGAGAGAGAAAATTTATCACCATAGTTACAAAATAGGGGGGGGGGGGGGGCAATTTCAAACACCTTAATTAAGTTAACAATTAAACAATTATAAATAATAAAACAGAACTAAATGCAAAGTTGGAGTAACAAATTAAAAAAGAAACTTCATGAATCTTATTTCATTTTAATAATTTTGTAAATAGTCACCAAAAATATTTCACTTTTTCTAGAAAGGTAGTGAATAAATTTACTTCCTCCATTATGCAACAACCTCCATCTTTGGATGATTTGTAATTTCATTCTTTCACTCACCTCATCATGGGCACTTTCTCACATCTCTCTCTATATCTTCTCATTGCAAAAGTCTCCTTTGTATGCGAGCCAATCTCATTGTACTCCCTCCATCTCTATCTGTTTGCCCAATTGCAAATATTTGAGACAAACTTTAAAAACTTACAATAAATTCCTGTTAATCAAAAGGTGATAATATAGCCATGTGGGATCTTTTTGGATTCGTCTCATTGTATGTTTTTATTTATAGCAAGTTTTTCTAATATTACGAATATGGAAATATACATTTCAAGACACATCTTGGAGACCGTAAATACTAATGGGGTAAACAACAGGGACGAAGGGAGTACTATTTGAGAATGGAAGAAAAAATCACGGAGCACTAATGGGGTGTCAACCTTAATATGAAAAAGGAAGACTAGCAATTACATCAAGAGAACCAAGTTCCAAGGTTTGAATTCTAAATCTTTTGTGAGTATTTTCTTTAAATTGTCAATCCAGGCTGTTAAAGGAGGATTCCTTTAAATTGTCAATCCAGGCTGTTCACCAGTTTATGGCTTTGTGAATTGTGTACGGCCTAGGCTAGGGTTTAGGGTATGGGACCAGCTTTTTAACATACTAAGATATCTAGAAATAATAAAAAGAAGATTAAAACAAAGATAATCTTTATTATAACAAAGTAGATCTTGGTTTATAAAACCATCAAAGGAGGCACTATTGAGCTCCAACCAAAGGTCAAGGGGAAAAGAGAGAGGGAGAGTGAACAATGACCTCAATGCAATTCTTGGTAAGGAAACCCTCTTTATGTGCACATTTATAAATTGCACATATTTCCTTCATGGAGTATGATCGAATAACAATTGAAAGAACTATATTTGAGCTCAACAAAAGTTATAACTATGAAGTAAGGGTTAGTACAGAAAGCCAAAAACCATTCCCAAGGACACACACTTCGTGATTCACAATTGACATACATATTAAAAATTCCTCCAATTCCACATTTTCATTATACTGCTCCTTTGAGTAAACATAATGTCAGCTGGCCCACCGACACATACAACGAGTATTGTAACACCACATTTTCCCTATAGAATTTTTTTTAGTATAAAATAATATGTTGCACTAAGAAAATGTATCATGTAGTCATGTACATTAAATACAGAAGAAACTCAATAATCACAAACTTCCTTCATTTTTATTATTTGCAACAATTTGACTTTAACAATATTCAAATTTCTACATTGACATTAATCTTTTTTATGAATATTTAAAAAGCAAATATTATGTTAAATGTTGACAGTGAGTCTCAATGCATATTTTCAAAGTAAAAGATTTTCATGATTTTTACTCAAAAAGATTATTGAAGATAAAGAGTTGTCAAAGTGTGCTTTTTTTTTTTTTTTTTTTTTTTTTTCCCTAGAGTTGTCCTCTGTTAATACTTTTAATAAAGAGTAAATATCCTCAAGTACAGCAGCTATAATACCAAAGATCTGTACAGCAGCACTGCAGTGAAAAATGTCAAACCAAATCCATAATGCTAAACAAAAAGCATGCAACAAAATTAATGTGCCGCACAGAACCCAGAGTAAGAATTTACCAATCCCAAGTACCTTGAGAAAGAGAAATAATATTGTTTATGAACTAATTAGGTGCAATAGGACAATAGAATCCTCACCTATTCATTTTCTTATTTATCCAATTAAGCAGCCGATCAGCTGTGCGCCCATCCTTGATTGACATTATATCACCATCATTTCCATCCCAAGCAGCCGTTGATGCAAACGTACCAGGCCTACTCCAAAGAAGCATAGGGTAACGATCCACTGAAAACCTATCACATAGTTTGGCATTTATCTGTGCTGCCAAAAAAGTGAAAAAACATAAAATAAAAAAAGGATAATCACTAAAAAGAACTTGGTTATATGCATGCATTTATTAAAAGCAGAAGCAGCTAAAAATTACTGAATGAAAATGTTGGAACAAAGCTGAGGCATACATTATACACAATTGTTGAAGGAATTCCAATATACTGATGCTAATAATTGAACAGAGGACTGTCATTGCTAGTAGTTGAGATTTCACAACAATTTCAATGATCACTCTCCCATTACAAGAATATGATGTCATAATGACATTACAATCACAGGACCAACAACACAACCCACTCCGAGCAAAAGGACGAGAAAACCAGGTACATAAAAAGGAAAGGCAGTATCAAAATGAAAAAGTAAGAAAAATAGGAAGCTAAAATCATGTCATGTTTGCCTGGATTTTTGAATTATAGTAGAGCAAAAAAAAGAGCATACTAATTGCCTCATTTTTATTAGTCTTAAACTGTTCAAATTCATACAAAGTATATTATTACCTCAAATGACATCAATAAACAATTTTCTCCTTAACATCCCTTTTATACCCAAAAAAAATAAAAAAATAAAAAAAATAAACAGTGAAGAGTAGGTGCAATCACAATAAGGTTGCCATATAACCATTTCATCAACACAAGCTGTATTACACATAGGATAGACTCAGCTCGACAGATTTAGACTTCAACCTGATAGCTGACATAATAGCCACATCCTCACTAAAGAAGAGCAAAAAATATGCAATCACAGAGGTAATAAAGGTGACACAGGAGCAAAGCACCAATACCTTTGAGGCACAATCTACCCTAGCCATCAAAAGGATTCCTGGATGTGCTGCATCAGGCCCATTAAAAATCCTTGCAACTTTTTCATAATGAGGCTGCATGAAGATAGTTCCACTTTATCACACAGTTGGTTATAAAGAAGCACTATTTGCAGCAAAAAAACTAATAAGCACTTGATTCTACCTTATAATTTCTGCATGCAGGGCACCTGTCAGATCACATTGTAAGTTTAGAAAGTCAGCATATGATAACAATCGGCAATATAACCTAGGGCTCATATAGTATCTAAATAGCTATGATAATGTTAGATTTAATCATAAACTTTCGTATAATTGTAGTCCCCAATGATTCGGAGAACCAACAAGATGCAAGCAAAGTTCAACTCCAAGATTTCTATTTTTTATTGGGACGGGGGTGGTTTACAGAAAACATATAATACCAACTTAGCCACCCTTTTTAAGAGTTATCCCTAAGCATCAGTTGTTCATCAAGATTCAGGAATAAGCTATGTTCTAGAAAGAGTCCCTAGTCCCTACCTTGAAACTCTTCACATCCTTGGTACTAACAATCAAACATGACATCACCAAATTTTTTTTATTGTTATTCATAAGAAATATTTAATTAGAACTGCACAGAACAATATCTAATAGAAGGAGAAAGTAACCAAAAAAACCACAACTACAAATTAGCCCAGTTTCTTAGAAAATTTGGGTAATCTCACCTCCTTAGCCCATAAAGAATTAAAGAGAGCCTAAAATATATAAATAGATCATTATGGCCCAAAAAGAAAGAAAAAAAAAAAAACACAGCACATCTCCTTTTACCAAAGTGGAAAAACTGCAACTACAGTATAAAGCAACTACATGAAATTCAGTATGTAGAAACAATCTCAAGTCTCCAAAACCCCAGAAAGACAATCAACATAGTGCAAGAAGGCAGTAAAGCAATGATCCGTTTCATTTCTTCTAGATAAGCTGACTTCTATTGCAACCAGAAGCTGGAACTTCCTCGGGTTAATTATTTTTACATATACTGAGGTATAGCAAAAAAACCCAAGGGCAGACCAAAGACATAGCTAACAACTAACAAAGCCACTTTTACTTTTTTCTGCCTTTGAGAGAGGGCAGCTTAAATCTAAGCAACATGTTACTATTAACAATTCCAAAAAAGTTCGTTACAAAGTTCTAAAGCAAGGAATATTAAAGTTAAGAGATCTCATGTTAAATTCTTTTTTCAAATTTGTTTCATATGTTACAAAAGTATCAATTTTGACAATCACCTTCGTAAATATGAAAAAAAAAAACATATTACTTGTTTTCGAGATATCTGGAACCGTAAAAGATAGGTACATTCTCTTTTTTCATTTTAGCTGAGACATTAAGGACATTTGTCAACATGTAATTTCAAATATTCATATCTTCCATTATCTATAGGCAAAAATTTTATACTTTGATTTTTGGAAAATAGAAATCGAAACGAATCTAACAAGATATGACTGAATTTCTTAAAAATAAATCACAAAAAGAAGTTAAGTAACTTATGTTAATAGTGTCCAAAGTCAAACATGCCAATTAAAATGAAATGGAGTAAGTATTTGTTATGATTATATATTTCTTTTTATGAAATTGTGTCTTTTTAAATAGCTTTGGCAAAATATATGTACTTCCTGCGTTTTTTTTAGTTGCATCACTTTGCAAATTGCGGACTCCTAGGCAATTTTAGGAGATAAGAGAGATAGAGAGTAAAATCAATGGACCCGTGTGATAGGAGAGAGATAGAAAGAGTTTAACTAAAAAGGAAAGTGATGCAACTAATTTGAAACTTTTGTTTTAGGAAAGTGATGCAACTAAAAAGAAATGGAGGAAATATTTAAGAAAAATAGGAGCTAAGTTCCTATTACATTGCAATACTACATAGTAAAATCGAACACAAGCAAGCTCAGGTTCTAAGTCCTTAGCACTAAAGGACCAATCTTTTTTTATTTTTTATAAAATCCCTTATACCAAAAGTTTTAACACTATCCCATTGGGGGAAAGACACATTTGTTTTCCAGAAACAGCTCCATATCTCTCTCCACCATATTTAACCGCCTTTAACCAATCAAGCAGCTCCAAATAACGGTCAGTCTCTCTTTTCTTTCTATCCAATGACAATTAGTGTTGCTGTGTTGATATAGATAATTATGATTCTGTGAATATAAAAAATCCCTCTGTGTTAATATCTTCCAAAAAAACATACAATCGAAATTAATTTTGTGATTCCACATTTTATGAGTTCGGAGTTTGATCAATGCTTAAATGGCATTGATCAAGACCTGGCCCACAGGATTGAGTCGGCGTGGCTTAAATGGAGAGCGGCCACAGGATTGTTATGTGACCGACGAATTCCTTTACAGTTGAAGGGGAAATTCTATAGGACTGTTATACTACCAGTGTTGCTTGCTTTATAGTACAGAATATTGGGCTTCTAAAAAGAAGCACATTAAAAAGATAGAGGTTACGGAAATGCGCATGTTAAGATGGATATGCGGGAACACTCTAAGAGATAGAATAAAAATTGAAATTATTCGCAAGAAAGTGGGAGTTGCGGGCATTGCAGACAAATTAAGGGAAAATCGCTTGCGTTGGTTCGGGCATGTAAGACAGAGACCACAGGGTGCACCGGTACGAAGAGTGGAATCATGGAGAGGTTAAACAAGGTAGAGGGAGACCAAAAATGACTAGGTTGGAAGGAGTTAAGAAGGATATGAACCATATTGATTTGCATGAGAATGAGGTATTTGATCGTAACGGATGGAGGAAGATTTTTGTGGATGACTACACGGAATAATCACTTTTGGTTCATGTAACCGACCCTACTTATGTGTTTAAGGCTTTGATTAACTGATCGATTGATTGATTGGAGTTTGATCAACGCTTGACGTAATCAAACGTTTATACTCATGTATTCATATTCAGGCATTAGATTTTTACATTGCTCCATGTATTGACGATCTTTGGCAACAAATATGAGCAAATAATGTTGTCCTCCCTTCAAAGAAAAAAAAAATGGTTACATATTATTTTGAGATGCCTTATCCCATAATTGCTACACTATCCCATCCGGGGAAAAATTGACACTATTGTTTTCCAGAAACAGTTCCAAATCTCTCTCCTTCATATTTTACCACCTTCAGCCAATAAAGAAGCTCCAAATAACGGTCAGTTCTCTCTTGTGTTTCTATAGTGGTGATAAGTAGTGTAGTTGTACATAATTATGATTCTGCAAATATAATGAAATCCCCCTGTGTTAATTTCACCAATGTCTAGGCAAAACCCAAGGAATGTTATCGAGAGTATTAAAGCCTCCAGTGTATTTTGGCAGCACCTCCCTATCCCAAGCAACAACTGCCTTTTAAATACTACCTCCGTCCTTTGTTAGTTGATCATTGCACAGAGACTAAGCATATGTTCATGTAAGTATATTTCTTTACAGGAGCATGTGTAGTTTTGTCTGTGACAGAAGGAGCAGCTTATATACTTCAGCAGCTTTCAGCCCTTTCTCGATCAACTGATTCGCATGTACCTAATAAGCTATAACCCTAACAATGTCACAATTTCCATGAGTCATGATTCATGCTCTCCCTAGGCAAGACATGAACCCTGATGTCAAAGACTTGATTCTTGGACATGAAAATATACAATGCATGTATAGTAGTGAGTTTCTAGGAAGACAAAGAAGCATAAGGGTACTAAAATTACAGCTCCTCTTCTACCATCTCCAACTACCTAAGCTAAACATAAGTATTACTCTAGTTTAATTTCGTAAATTTCAGAAAAGAGCAGTTGTGCCATTTGAAACACACCCCCTTCCCATAATTACAACTTAATACTACTAGTAGGTTACAAGTAAATCCGCCCCTATCACAACAATTCAAAACATCTACATCACCCCCTATATGCCCCCACAAAATTCTTATAACACCCCCATGGCCCCATCCTCCTAATAACTCTACTCCACGACACCCCGCTAATGAGATGGGCCAGTACACAATTATCAACAAAACACTAAGACTGCTGTCTGCAATTGCTAATGCTTTCTTTACCTCCGCAGTTGCAATAAACGCAATTCCTGTAATCGCTAGTGCAACACTTACCACGAATAGCAACTACTCCATAATAATTCATACTAAATCACACTTTTCTAGTTTTCTGTCAACAACAATTGTCCAAACCCACCAAAACATTAACAACCAACTAAAATTGGGGCAAATTAAGATCATCAATTCAAATAATCAAACATAAATACAGTCAATTATGTCCAATTCAATTCATCCAAAACAAAAATCAATCAAATCTACGAATAACATATCAAAATCCAAACAATTAAAATAATTCACTAACCAATGAGCAAAGAATTCGACAATAGCAAAAGTAGCAGGGGTTTCACGAAGAACATCCTTGAAATTAGTATCATTCAATTCAACAAAAACATCATGAAATTCACCATTAACAGAATCATCGCTAATCTTCCGAAGAATTGAACGAGATCCAATCGACGAAGACGAAACCTCGAAATTCAAGTGAGAGAAAACAAGAAGAATCACAAAAAATGAATACATTGAAGTTTGATTGAAGATCATCAAAAAATTGTAGAGTTGATTGAAAATGGCGGAAGTATAAAAAGATGTTTTGGTTTGGTTGAAGTGAGTTTAGTTGTTCAAACAAACTTCAATAATGGAGTTGTAAAATAATGGTGAAGAAAGAAAGCGCGCAGGTTGTATGAGAGCAAAGTTAGGTTAATCCCTGTTTTTTCAAGTTTTGTTTTGTCTTTTTACATTTTTTTAGATTTTCCATGACATGATCTTTGAGCTTTTTCAGTTTTTTTTATGTTACCTCCGTTTTAATACTCCTTCCGCCCGCTATTATCTGCATCATTTACTAAAAATAGGTGCTCTCTATTATCTGCAACAATTTTTCTTATTTCCTATTTTGGTAAATTTTTAGCAATAAAATGTCAACTTTACCGTTACTTAAAATTTTTAACTTTGTTTACAATTTGTTAATTACATGGACTTACCAACTAATCCACCACCTTACCCCAACCACCTTCGCCGCCCCTACCACAAGCCCAGACGAGCCCAGAGCACCAGCACCACCGCAATTCGTCGCGCAATTCTCCACCACCTTACCCCAGCCACCTTTGCCCCAGCACCACCACAATTCGTCACCACCTTACCCTAGCACCACCGCACTTCGTCGTCGCGCAATCCTTCAGATCTGGGTTTCATGGGTTTGGTGGTGGGTTTCGTGGTGGTTTCGGGGGGTTTCGTGGTGGGTTTCGTGGGTTTGGTTTGTGGGGTGGTGGGTTTTGGTGGTGGTTTGGGGCGGTTTCGTGGGTTTGGTTTGTGGGGTGGTGGATTTTGGTGGTGGGTTTCGTAGGTTTGGTTTGTGGGGTGGTGGGTTTTGGTGGTGGTTTGGGGGGGTTTCTTGGTGGGTTTCGTGGGTTTGGTTTGTGGGGTGGTGGGTTTTAGTGGTGGTTTCGGTGGTTTCGATGGCTCGTGGGGTGGTGCGGTGGTTCGTGGGTTGGGTGTTGGTGGTTCGTGGGGTGGTGCGGTGGTTTGTGGGGTGGTTGTTCTCCATTCATTAATTGTGTGTTTTATTTTAGTTTAGTTTAATTATCCCTTCTCTCTCCTCTTACTTTTCAATAATCTTGTTTAAGAAGTTTTGCCTAGGAGACCGTATTTTACTCCTTTGTTGCAGATAATCCCGAGCGGAGGGAGTATTTACGGAATCAATAATAATAACATTTATATAATACTAAAACAGACACACGTGTCATTTGTATATTTTTTTTACGGCTATTTCACCAAATGCCACTGAGCAATTGCGAAATTCACCAAATGCCATCTGACTTTTCAAAATTCACTAAATGCCACCGAGTTTTAAGAAAATTCACCGAGTGCCATTAATGACTGAAAGTCGTTAGTTGACCGTTGGTGGACCCCACCACTTGCCACGTGTCACTTTCTGATTGGTCCGTTTTTTAAAAAAAATTAAATAAAAAAAATTACAAAAATTCCAAAAACAAACCAAAATATTAAAAAAAATAATTAAAAAAAAACCCCAAACCTCAAACCCCAGCCACCAGCCCACCTGCACCGGCGTCCCGGCAGCCATCGGTCCCCCTCCCTTTCCCCTCCTCTTCCCCCATCGCGCCCCACCGGAGCTTTAAACACAAAATCCAAAACCCCACCCCCCGTCGAGACTGAGAAGAATGAGGTAGCCTCTGATTAAACAACAAAGAAGCTCCAACACCAACACGACCGGATGAACCGCCACCAAAGACCCTTCCAACACCGGCGCCCGCCATAACTTCTGCCTTCTAAGTAAGAATTCAGCTAAAAAACTTGGGAATTTTAAGTAACCTTGATCGATTAATTAAAGGGTTCTAAGAAGAATATGGAAATTTCGATTTCATGGGGGGAAGAAGAAGATGAAGATGAAGGGATTTTCAGAGCTTATGACGGAAAAAGCTGGTGATGATGAGTTCAGTGATGTGGGAAGTGTGAGAACCCGAAGTTCGCACCCCCATCACTTAGTACAAGAAGCTTCAAAATGGAGGAGAGAGAAAATCAGTTGAATTTCTGTAAAAGTTTTGATTTTTCTGGAAAAAAATGAAGAACAGAGAACCCGAAATACGTGCGACGGGGGGAGGTGGGTCGTGACGGAAGAGGAGGGGAAAGGGAGGGGGCTGTTGGATTTGATGCGTTTTCTGGTGGTGGGGTTAAGGGGGGTGGCTGTTGTGGTGTTGGTCGGAAGTTATGGAGGAAAAGGAGGGTGGTGGGGCTGGGGTGGTGGCTAGGGTTTGGGTTTTTTTTTTTTTTTTTTATAATTTTTTAATATTTTTGGTTTTTTCTTTTATAATTTTTTTTTAAAATTTTTGTTTAATTATTTTTTTTAAAAAGGAACCAATCAGAAGGTGACACGTGACAAGTGGTGGGGTCAACTAACGGTCAACTAACCGACAATGACGGTCAACTAACGAAAATGGCATTTGGTGATATTATACTAAAACTCAGTGGCATTTGGTGAATTTTGAAAAGTTCGATGGCATTTGGTGAATTTCGAAATTACTCAGTGGCATTTGGTGAAATAGCCATTTTTTTTAAACTTTTTATGGTAAATATACTTTATATATATTCATCAAATCATTTAATTGTGATTTACTTTACTAATAAAAATATATATATATATATTTGTAATTCACATATTTTCCATATCTTTTATTGTATATTATTATTATTATTATTATTATTATTATTATTATTATTATTATTATTATTATTATTATTATTATTATTATTATTATTATTATTATTATTATTATTATTATTATTATTATTATCTCAAAAACAGACAAGTCATACAACCTACAGTAATGTAGTGGGAAGGCGAGATACAAGATGGGCCCCCACTCCTCTAGCTATAGCAAAGCCTACCCTAGTGAAGATATGAGCTGCCGCACGAGCCCCAATGCCTTGCGTCGTCGAGAACCTCTGAACCCGCTTCAGCTACGCAACAACCTCCTTCTCTAATTCCCCAAGCGAAGAAAAGGAGAAGGGAATGAAACCATGTCCAATCAGCCGACACCTAGCTTCATACTTCACCCGCTTTCGATGAGCCGCATCAGCCACAACCCGTCCAGGAACAAAGTCAAATAGCCCTGTCTGTGTCAAAGGAGAAGACCCTGTTAAGTCCACACAAACATTGCGACCACGATCCCAGCAATAAAGTAACACATCAGCAGGTCTGAGTGGCCCGTCATTTCCTCCAGACAACCCTATGTCAACCTTCTTTCTTGCTGAAATCCCAGATCTGTAACAAATATCAACAAGAGTATCTCGGACAACATTATGCCGACATTTAATACCCACAATACCAGCACACGACACCGCGTGATCATCGAAAATATTCCCATTAAAATCCCGAGAACAAGCAGTAAAAAAAATATCCAATAGTTAGAGACATTAAAGTTCCTTCCCAAAAGTTAGTCTTACCTAACATCCAGAAACTAACTAATCCTAGGCCAGTTGCAGCATTTTCTTCTTCTTCTCTGGTTCAGCAACAACATAGTAGTAAAAAAAAAAGACCCCTCACTTCATTACCAGACCTGACAAGTGGGGAACTCAGCATCATCAGTACACTCAACATGCCAGGAATTGCACATGATGCATTTTTCAGCATTGATCAGATGTTACATGATGAAAACAATATGGATCACAATCAAGCAAACAACATGGAAGGAACTGAACACAATGACAGCAACAACACTGAGCATGAAGGTGGATTTCAGGAACCCAAAAGTAGAAAACAGTTGACTGTTTTCTAGAAAAAGGGAGCTTGTAGATGCTTATCTACTGAAGCTAGAGGCGGGGGGGGGGGGGGGTGGAATTGCCAAGAGGCTACTTATCACAGCAAGCAAAAAAATTCAATGTACATAGGTCAACAATCTAGAGGCTATTCACAGACATCTAAACACAAATGGTAATGGGGAATGTCATAGATGTCAGAAGCAAGAAACTAGGCAAAACTAGACCTAAACCCAGAGAGTACACTGATGAGTTTCTACAATCAGCACCTTTGTACAAGAGGACAACTGAGAGAAGCTATGGAGCTGCTCTCAACATCTCACATGTCACCATCCATAAACTAAAGAAACAAGGGAGATTCAGAACACATACAAGCACAAATCAACCAGTACTGACATCCAATCACAAGATAGCAAGAATGAAATGGGTGTTAAATCATCTACTTCCTGCCACAGAGAATGGGGACCCTAAGTTTATGGACATGTAGCAAGTTGTCCACATTAATGAAAAATGGTTCTACTTGAACCCAGATACTAGGAGGTTTTACCTCATACCAAATGAAGCTAACCCATATATGTGCCAACAGCCCAAAAGGTTCAAAGTGAAGGGCATGTTCATGGCAGCCGTAGGGAAGCCAATTTTTTACCACCAAGGAGCAATATTACATGATGGAAAGTATGGAATATTTCCATTTGTGTATGAAAGCATAGCAAAGAAAAAAAGCAAAAACAGGGAGGCTGGTGTTGTAGAAATCAAGGCTACACAGAATCTCAACAAAGAAGCCATAAGGGCAATGCTACTGAATAATGGCATTCCAGGCATCAAAGCTAAATGGCCTTCCCATCTACCCAAGGACATATGGATTCAGTGGGATAATGCCAGACCTCATCAAATTCCAAGGGATGAGGAATTTGAATCAGCCTGTCACTCAAATGGATTCAATATTCAGTTCATTTTCCAGCCAGCTCAGTCCTTAGACTTAAATGTGCTAGATCTAGGGCTGTTCAATGTAATACAATCCATACAATACCAACCTTTTCCTAAGAACTTAGGGGAACTCATAGAGAAGGTCACAAAGGCTTATGATTTGTTCAACTCAATGCTGAACAAACATTGTTGGATAACACTCCAATGTTGCATGGAAGAAATACTCAATCACCTAGGAGGGAATAACTTCACCCCACCCCACAAAGGCAAGAAAAGGCTTGAAAGGATTGGGATGTTGCCAGAGCAATTAGAGGTGGACAAGAATGTGGTTCAACAGGCTGTTGATTACCTCAACATTGTTTTCATATCAACAGGTGAAGGGAATGAAGAAGATGAAGGCATGCAAGTAGATGCAGACTGAACACAAGTCAGACAAATGAACAAGGTTTTTGTGAGACTGCCACACATAACCAATGAATAACAAAGAAGCAGCATGAAACATAGTATGTGGTGTTTTCTGTTTTGTTTTTTAATTATAGTATGACAATCATTGGTTAGGTGTATTTTGTTTTAAGTCATGGCTACTAATGTTGTAAGGCAGTCTTAACAACCTTTATTTGGAAAATGTACAAATTTTTGGTTTAATTTATGAGATCAATTATGGTTGTTTTAGTTACAAGTAGTGACAATTAAAATGAGGTAACTGTGGAAAACAGACTCACACATCAATCCATCAGAGGGTTTTTTTTTTTTTTTTTTCACAGACATTGCATAAGTGGTTCCCTCAACAACAACTCTCATAAGGAGTTGTTGGAGCAATTCCAACTTACCAATGTTATGTACTTCATCAAATGAGTCCCTTCATCACTTGGATTTTCCAGGCACACACAACACAGTCAGGGACTCTTAGTTCACCTAGGGACATATATCACATAGGGGGACTCATACAGGTACAGACGTGCATGCCACAAATTGATCATCATTCACCATAGCACAAACCCCATTGCCAAATGCCTAACTAGTATCAAACAACCATAGGAAACAATTTCCCAATCACAACCAACCAATAATGTCAAACAAATACAATAGAAAACAGAGCATAAATAGGGCAACCAGCAACCAAATAAGTTCAAACAAGCCAGCATGCACATCAAGCCACCTCTACACCTAACAACAACATATACAATGTCTGTGCACCAGTCTCAAGATAACAAACACAGCCTAAATAGGCCTACAAGCATACAAGTGTGGTTAATATTCAGAAATCAATTCCCACAACCCACTTCTCCACCCACCAGCAGCCTACAATAACTCTTAAGAGGTGTCAACATAGCAAACACAACCTAATTAAGGCAACCAGCATGCAAGTGAGGATACTAATCATCGCACATCAGGTCAACCAAGCTACATTTTCACCCTATAACATGCCATAGTTACTAGCAATTACTCTCAATACACCAAATACACCCTAATTAGGACAACCACCATGCAATTCCAACTACAGAACACAATTCATTACAACCACTTCACATATTCTCCCAACAACAGTCAACAATTACAAGCAATAATTGTCAAAATAGGAAACATAACCTAAATATGGAATCAGCATGCAAATCAGGCTAATCAAGGCAAACCAGTTCAACCATGCAACCCCAAATCAGGATAACAATAAAAAACACCAGATAAATCACACAATGAGAGAACATGAAAACGAGGAGTCAATTAATTCTAGGGTAAGAAATGAGTTACACTGCATGATTAGTTGGAGCCAGAGGTGAAAGGGTTGTAATCCCCTTCAATTTCAACACCGTCAGCCACAGGGGGCTCAAATATGTCGCGTTTTTTCCCAGAGAGAAGTTGGGTAGACCTAAATATACCCTCCTCCACCCCCTTTAGAACGCATTTCTCCGCCAAAGGGGCCGCAACTGGGGGTTCATCAACATCGCTTTCCAGAATAACGACTTTAGGAGGTTTTTTGATGGAACCCTCAACCTTTTTTGCCCAAATCTGCATTCGAAGCCTGACCACGCTCCTCATTAGAGTCGTAAGTTGGGCAGACCCAAATCTACCCTCCTCCACCCCCTTTAGAACGCATTTCGCCGCCAAAGGGGCCGCAACTGGGGGTTCATCAACATCGTTTTCCAGAATAACGACTTCAGGAGGTTTTTTGATGGAACCCTCAACCTTTTTGCCCAGATCTGCATTCGAAGCCTGACCACGCTCCTCATTAGAGTCATAAGGAGCAAGCTTTGCACCCCCGCCAGTCCTACGCCTCATATCCAGGTAGGTTGCAGTACGCGTCCCTATCAAACGCATTTTTCCAGTGCGTCGCTGGCACTTGTAGGTGGCAACAACGCCAAGATCTGGCTTTTTTGGGTTTGGGGAACTCATTTTTGTAGGGTTTTCAAAGAAATAGATAGTAGAACACCCAGATCTGCAAAAGTTAGGGTTTCAAACAGGAGAGAGAGTGAGATAAGGGAGGTAGTTTTTGTGAGAAGACAGAGAGTGCGAGAGGAGAATGGGAAAACACAGATGATAACTGTGTTGGTTTCTGGAAGGAACCCAGATGAAGAGGCTTCATTAATGGTGGTGGGTGGACGAAACATTGAATACGGTAGTTGGGGAGATGAAGAGATTTTGATGTTTTGAAGAAAATGGGGATAGGTTATACTAATTTTTGGTGGGAATGATTAAGTTAGATGGAATGGTTTTAGGTTTATTTAAGTAGTGTTAAACATAAGGTTAGGATATAATCAGTTTTTGTTGAGGGTAATTTGGTAATTTTTCACTTAAAAAAGTTACTACAAAAGGAAAAAAAAAATCAGTTTGTTGCAAATAATAGGTAGCACCTCTTTCGAGTAAATGTTGCAGATAATAGTTAACGGAGGAAGTATTTGAGATTCACATATTTTCCATAAAATACTATTCTAACATCTATTACTTTGTTTATATATGGAGTATATATTATTTCCTAATCCTTATGTAGTATTTTATTCCTTCAAATCTTCAATATATTATATATGCAGTAATTTTGTAACAAAAAAAAAAAAAAATTATGCGTTTTAGAAATAATTGATTCATACTTGATTATTACTATTACTATTACTATTACTATTATTCTCTAAGCTTTATTTTATTATTCATATATTTTCTATTTAGAAATTTTAAAATGTTTTAATTTCTTATTAGGAAACGGCTTCCTAATAGCATAATTTTTTTTTTTACAATATCAATTTTATTTGATTTATTTTTTACTTTTAGTTATTTATGTATATCAAAAGCACCACAAATTAGATATGTTTTCCACTCTCCTAAATTGTTTCAAATACACTGTAGTAATTATTTATGTTACAATCTCATAGTGTTTAATATACAATTTTAAAATACTTAATTATTTAGTTAATAAAAGAAAAACGATATCAATTTATCATTTAAATTTTACACTTATATGTCTAATTAATTGTTGTCATTATATTTCATGTTTCATTTCATTATATACATAAAAAAAATACTATGGTTATATATTTTGTCCACATGCATTATACAAAATATTTTATTTTTGTTTTTTTAAAAAATTTTGTGTTGAATTTTAAAAGACATTTTTTGTCTAAGACAACTTTATAAATTTTTTTTGGCAAAGTCAGACCCTAATAATTTTTTTTTTTGGTAAAGGGTGACCAACCTCCACTTTCAAGCATTGACTCATTGGACTCTGGCGTTGACTCCCACGTGAGCTGCACGTGACCCTTATTTCTCCTAATTGCACCCTTTTCCCTCCATTTTTTTCACATAAAAATCCCTTTTCTTCTTATGTTGAATCCACAATGAAAATTTTTCCCTCATAAAGAAATTCGAAAGGTGCATTCTACAATTCAGAGCCGGTGGGATTGATCTTGTTCGCATTAAGGTGAGTAATTTCATAATAATTGTTCCAATTTTGTTAATTTAAAAAATTAGGGTTTTGATTTGGGTTTCATTTCAAGGAAATTGGTTCCCAGTATGGCTCGATTTGAAGAGAAGAAATGTGGATGTAGGTTTTCAGTTGCTAGAAGGACTTCGTGGACCCATGATAATCTAGGGAGAAAATTCTTTGCGTGCAAGTTCTTCAATCACGAAATAGGGCAAAGAGGAAGTAATACATTTGAATGGGTGGATGAGCATATACTAGACTGGCAAAGGGATGTAACCAATGTGCTTATAGCTAGCAGAAGGCTTTCCACTGATTTGAGTATCCATAAAGCAAGATTGGCATGTAATGAACATGAAAAGGATCGGTTGGCTTCTGAATTGAACATGCTGAAGAAGAACAACTACTACAAGACTAATTGGGGGTTGAGGGAGGAATAACATTCAAGGAAGAGGCTAATTGTTATCTGTGTGATAGTGTCAGTTGTAGTTAGTTTTAGTTTTGTTAAGTTTTTTGGTTAGTTATTGAACTTGTAGCTGTTTTACTGGCCTTATGGTTAAGAATATGTGTTATGGTAATGTATGAATGAACCATATTGTAACCTTTATTGGTGGATGAATGAAATCATGAAGCTTTTTTTGTTGCAGCAATTATGTGTTGGAACTCATGTTCTAAATAGCATACAAGTATTCCAAAAGGACAATAGCTTCATAACTTTATGAAAATCAGTCACAAACCATACATAGGTGAGTACAACCTTAAAAACAGTCACAAAAACATAATCTAAAGGTTATGGGTGACCACACCCTTAAAATACAGAAATATAATCCAAAAGAAGCTAGTGTTATGTTAAACATAGCAATTAAACACAAAAACTTAAGTTTTTTTTTCTTCACAAAACAGATATGCAGTTAGGCTTCATTTTGCTGAGGTTGGGACTGTTGTGAAGGTTGATGAGGCTGAGTTAATACAATTTCTTCAGCTGCATGCTCTGCCTGGTTTGCTCTCTTCTTACCACTTCTTCTTGGTGCAGGTGCACTCTCTAAAGCTTGTGCCATCTTTGCTTATGATGTTGCCTTCTTTGCTACTGCATGAGCTTCAGCATAAGTGGTCCCTCATGCTCCTTCAACAGGCTTTGAACACTTATTCACATAATGTCCATGGCCACCACACCTATTTTTCTTTTTTTTCCCTTTTAACATTTTTCTCAGCATGTTCTCCTGGCTCCTTCGCGCTTTTCTTGTTGCTAGGCCTGCTAGACATTTTTCTATAAGGTGGAGGCAAGGGAGCAGGGTATGGTTTGACCTCCCATTGATTTTGTCCTAACATAGCTCTGAATACTGGTGCATAAGCCTTTGCATATGTCTCTACATGATATGCTTGATAAATATAATCCTTATGATTCAACCTGAGCATCCTAATACATGCTAAGGCATGCCAGCATGGAATGCCCATCAATTTCCACTTATAGCAGCTACATTCATGCTTTTCCAAATTCACAACAAAAGTATCACCTCATGGTTCACCTCAATATCATACAAGTCAGCATGATTAATTCTCATATTTGAAACCTCATCATACCCTTATTAATAATCCTCATGACAAAAGGCATAATAACACCATCATACCCCCTAATTCCTTCCTTCTTAGAACAAAACCTCTGTATAACATACCTCCTTATCCACTCCATTAACTGCATAATTGGTTTGGATCTTGCCTCCCTTAACACATTATTGAAAGACTGACAACAGCTATTGAGTAGCATACCAGACCTAGAAATGAAGAAAAGCTAAAACTATGCCTAGACTAGTGACAGGTTGGAATTGCAGCCAAGTACTCATAAGCCTTAACATTCAATGCCTTGATTTCTTCCATGCGAGCATTGAAATGATGTTGTTTTAGATTTTAAAGTATAAGAAAGCAAGTCATAAACAGAATACATTTGAACTAGGGAAAATGAGAAGTAACAAGTTACCTTTGTGCTTGATCTAGCAGCCATCTAGAAGTGCTCCTTGAATATAAAACCAGGGAATTTGTTTTTGAAGTTTGACCATGTATGCCTACAACAATACCTAGTCTCTGCATCTGGCATAACTTTACTGAATGCTTCAAGTAAACCCTGCAAGTGTGTGATTGCAAATATCAGTACACTAAAATCATAGAAATGTGTTAGGCATTTGAACAAGGGTTGTACCTTCTGCCTAACAGACATATAGGTCAGTTCATCATCTTCATGCACCCAAGTAACAGTGTAATCCCCCACAATTTTGTGAAATTTATAATTATACGTATATTATTATAATTATGTATTTGTATAGATTATTTTAATATAATAATGTAATCAAAGATTTATGTAGTATATATTTTATGAGAGTCACTTCAATGAGAAAATTATATTATTCTATTATCATTGTACTTGAACTAACTCTTGTTACATTTCTCCCTAAACCCTCTATTTTAAGCCCAAGTAGTAAGAAACCCTAAGCCCACATCATTAGAAAGAACAAAAACCCTCAAAATTTCCCCTCCTTACAATTTCACGTACTACTACTAGTGTATTACTTTGCCTCTTGCTTTTCCCCTTCATTCACGAACAAAAAAAAAACCTTCACGCGACACCTGCTCACGACCAGCCGACCACTATTGCACTGGCCGCCCGAAACCACCACCGCCTAGCCGTCGCACCTGCTGGCCGTAGTGGGTGTTGAATCCCCTCTATTATTTTGATGTTTCAAGCATGGATTGTTGAATTTCCAAAAGATATTAACAAACTAAATTTTCAGATTTTGTTAGTAGCTTAAGTATGCTGTAATTTCATGTATAAAAGTGTATTTTAATGTTTTTATGAAGGAAAGATAAAGAACTATATATAGCTTTTGATTTTTATAAAAAAAGAAGGTTTAAAAGTCTTGTTTAATTGGATTTTGAAGGTCATAACATAAGTAAGTATTGCTGTAAATTTGATTGTTTGGGTATTAATTGAGAATTCGTTGTTTGGTTTAGGAGAGGACCTCATAGAAGGTGATTTTAGTTGGAAAAGTGGTTTATTAATTCGTTTACTCAAGATACGTACAAGAATATGAAAACCTTAACTTTAGGATCATGTTTTAGGATTTGGAAAAACTTAGAATCATATTAGGGAACTTGTGGTTGATTGAAATTGTTTGGTAATAAATCTCATTGGTTATTATTCTTTATTGTGTATGACATATAGTCTTATGTATGTTGATTTATCTTGTAAGTATTTTATATGCATTAACTTGCAAGATGAACTTAGAGGCAAAGGTATATGAATATGTGGATTGAATTATTTTTATTACTCGTCCACGATAATTGAAATAGAATGAGTTTAGGGAGAATTAAAATCTTATAGGACGAGGTTGAGGATTTGAGGTGCCTTATGAACTTAAGGTGTTTATACACCGAGGTAGTTTAAAGGATCCAACACTAAATGGTGTTTGTTACTAATAATTCAAGAATTGAATTGGAAATTTGAATTACTTGAATGATTAATGTTTGATTGGTCGTATTGTTTCTGTATTTGAGTCGTCACCAAGTTTAAACCTATAAATCACTTAAAGTGCAAGATGGATGAACAATAATACTCTAGATTTGTGCACATCTAGAGTATTGACAAACAGGGTTTAGGGTTCATGGGGTATTAGCCGTGTACTTTTTAGAGGCCGTCTGATCTACGAGTTTCTCGTTTTCAAATACTTTTTAAACGTTATTAGGAGTTAGATGAGATCTCATACTAGCTACGGCCACGGAGTCGCGCCCGTCTGCTATTGGATGTTTATTGATGTTCGAAAGGAGGCATGGGGTTTTTATTTTATTGATGTTCCTAAATGGAGCATGGGGAGACAACCTTGTCTATTTCTTAATCTAATGAATAAAATGAAATGAAATAATTAATATTTATTAGAGAAGTCTTAGTAATGTTAGTAGTTGAATCATGCGGTTGAGTTAATAATAAAGCTGTTTGTGTGTTGTTTGATAATTAGTAGCATGCTAGGAATTTTATTGTGATACTTCGTAGCTTGCATGTACTCAGTGTTGCTGAATGCGTGCTTTTGTGTGTGTGTGTGTGGTTTCTTGGTCATGGCCTTCGCCTTTCAATGACCCTGTAATGATCCAATTTTTACACTTGTAATATTGGGGAGAATATTTATCACAGGTATTTGCATAGTTTGGACTTGCATCAAGGTGGTGGGAAATTAAGTGGAGAGTTGGTTACTACTTGTAGTTTCTTTCATTCCATGAACTTTGAACTTTCTTAAACTTTAGTTTGAGTTATTTATTTATTCGTTATTTTGGTTGAATAAAGGGCCTTAATGGTTCCAATTTGTAAGACTTCATTGGGATTTGCATTTGGTTTTGAAACTTTATCTTAATTGATTTAGTTTTCCGTTGCTAAATTCTGATTTTGCCTTAACATTTGAACACGTGGCGGTAGCACGCCAGTAATTCTCTAACATTTTATTAAAGGAATTTACAGGTAAAAATAGAGAATTATTGGGGTGTTACAAAGTAGTATCTCAGAGCTTAGGTTAGATTTAATTATCACTAAAGCCAATTCAAAAATTTTAGGCACCTAATGTTTTAAGTCTTGTGATTTTGGATTTAATTACTTGATTTAAAATTAAACTTTAACTTTTGAAAATATTTTATTTTAAATAAATTAATTCGGCATTTTAAAATAAAATATATGTATTTATTTAAATTACCGCGTTATTAATTGTTTTGAAATAAAATGAATCTGCGTATTTATTTTATTATTTGAACTTGAGTATTTATTTTATTTTATCAGTGAGTTTTGGGTAGTCTTAGGATGGGCATATAAGATTGATTATTTCTTTCTATGTGCATTGTATTTAGTTCTTTTGTGTTATTTATTTTTGAATGAATTGATTATGCAAGAGATTTAAATTATGTATGTGTTATATAATCGTGCAAATTTAATTGTAGTTATCACATAGTATCATGTTAAATGATTAAAGCGTGCAATATGGAATAATATGTGATAATTTGTGCAATGTAATATGTATGAGTGATCATTATGTGATATGTGAAGCATGTAATTATGTGACTTTTGATTTGTGGTTATTTAATGATGCTATTTATTGTTTGGGGTTGTTGGCGGGACATTTTTTCTTTGATTTGACTATTCCTCCAATCCAAACCTTGCATCCAATGAGTATTTATTTGGGAAACCTTATGAAATCTATTTTAGAATATACTTGGAGAATTGATGAAACATTTGGTGATGATGAATTATTGCTTATGTACTTGAACTATGTGCTTAGAGAAGATATTTGCTTGGAAATTTTAAAAGATATGTTAAAGGAATAACTTAAAATAAGGAATTATGTTTCATTAATAGAGTTAAGAAGAAGGTGAGTTAGTAAATAAGTATGGAAGTGAGAAAAAATGAGAACAAAGTTATTAAAATTGGGATTCACTTTGAATCGGAAGGGGCTCTCACTATCAAAACGTAAAATCGAATCGTAGAATCGTAAGATTCTACGGACATGCATAACCAAAGCGTCATATCCAAATTTAATTAAATATATTTAAATTATGAGTTTGAAACCTAATATTTAATAAAAATTAGTTGTTTACCCATTAAGTAACCAATAATTGACAATATATATTTATAAATAACTTTTTATGTATGTTTTAAACTTTAAAGGATTTCACTAGTTAGGAGAAATGCGTAAAATCGGATAAAATTGTAAATCGAATTGTATGATATTCATGAATCGTAAAATCGTAAGATTTTAAGATTTAAATCGGGATTTTAATAACATTGAATGAGAAAATCTATAACTGTATTGAAGAGCATAAGATGATGCGTAATTGAGATGGTAAATTTACTTGGGGAATGGAATGTTTGATATTAATTTGATGTCAATTCATGAGGGGAGTCAAATTGGAGTCAATTTAATTTTATATAAAAAAAGGGGTGTTATTTGCAAGAAAGTGGGTGTTGTAGCTATTGCAGATAAACTAAGGGAAAATTGTCTGTGTTGATTCAGGCATGCAAGATAGAGACCTCTTGGTGCACCAATTAAAGAGTGCATGGAAGAGTGGGATCATTGAGAGCTTCAACGAGGTGGAGAGAGCTAGACCAAAAATGATTTGTTTGGAAGGAGTTAGGAAGAATATGAAGCAAATGAATTTACATGAAAATGAGGTATTTGATCGTAAGGGATGGAGCAGAAAGATTTTTGTTGTTGACTATACGGAATATCACATTTGGTTCATGTAGCCAACCCCAGTTATGGGATTAAGGCCTTGATTGATGTTATGGATTAAGTGATTGCGACCACTGACGTAGGGAAAAGTAGGTCGTTGACTAATCCTCCCTAGAGAAAATTTATAATCACTTAACAAACCTATATACAAGTATAGAGGTAAGTCAAGGGTCGAACCACTAGGAACGGTTATGTTCAAGTGCTTTCAATGTGCGCCTAAGCTAGATCGAAGTCAAGGGTGAAGAATAGAGTAACTAATACTAATCATCTACCAAATAAAAGAAGCAAAAAATGAAACACTAGGGAATAGGGATCAACAAGTAATTATGACAATTGCAACAACTTGGGAAGGTTAAGCTAATCAATGGTTGTGAAGACTAATGATAAGAGCTATCAATTGGAATCAAAGAGCTATATCTCCTAATCGTTAAGCCAGGTTTCCTCTATGAATAACAAATTAGGAGAATCACAATCCAAATCAATCAACAATTGAATCCTAAATCAAGTGGTCATGTCACTAGGAATCACAATGCCTAGCATAGTTCTCAAGGCCTATTCAAACTACACACATGCAAACTTACATTAATCACTTTAATCTCAACAATCAATCGACATAATTCCCAAATCCATCACAAACAATCACTTATACAAATTTCACCCAAACCCTCGCAACAACTACTCAAGATCATCATCTAATCAACAAGCATGCAAACGAGTCCAAATACTCATGGATAGAAGAGTCACAATCATGCACTCGAGACTCATCACAATCAACAAAGGAAGGGGAGTTTAGATTCACAAAATTATCATCATCATCATCACTCTCAACTCCCTTTCCTTCACTCCTATGCTCACTAATAGGATCCTCACAAACTCTTAGTTGCTAAAAAACATTATCATCATCCTCAACACACACATTGTATTTGGAATTTTCACACACAAGCATAAAAGATGACAATTGGCTTTCTAGCTCTCTATTTCTTCTTCTTGCTTCCTAAATGCGCTCCTCACTCATTTTCATCATCTCTACTTAATTTCTTATAGAATGAAGAATCAACTCCTTATTAGGCCCAAGATCATTATCAAGCTCAATATGCTTAATTTGAGATTCAAAAATATCAATAAGAGACTCAAAAGGTGTAGAAGGTTGAGGTTCAACAACGGAAAGAGGATCACAACCAAGATTGGAAGCATCAACATTAGAATTATGAGCATAATCATCACATTGGGGAGAGGGGGCACAATCAAGCACGTGAGATTCGTCATTAAGGGAACAAGGCACATCACAAAAAGGCATGCTAAATAATGAAGAATAATGAAACACAACATGCTCATCAACATTGGAATGCACCTCATCATAATGAATAATAGGGGAAATAGAGTTAAAATCATTTGTTCTAGGTTCAATAATAGGATCACAAGACAAATTATGGGGGTTCATACTACTAATAGAAATATTGTCACAATGAGAATCAAAATTAGCATCATAAGCCCGATTGCGTACATCCCTAGCAAACCACACATAAAACTTCCAAGCATCAGCAATTGTTAATGCTAGAAATTCACCATTAAACTTGCTTTCAACTTCATTCCTCATTTGTTCATTCATACCGTAATAACAAATCTCACAAGCCTCCAAAATATTACAACAACTACAGTTCAAAAACCTCACAAGTGTATGGAAATATTCACAAAAGGCTCATTGTCATATTGAGGAAAAGAGAGACATGCCATTTTTTTACAAAAAAAACAAATCAAATAAAAGAAAAGTATATACAAAGACCTAGACTCAAGCGATCAAAAACACTTAAACATAGACACCGTTCTCCGGCAACGACGCCATTTTGACGTAGGGAAAAGTAGGTCGTTGACTAATCCTCCCTAGAGCCAAAAAAAATTTATAATCACTTAACAAACCTATATACAAGTATAGAGGTAAGTCAAGGTTCGAACCACTAGGAACGGTTATGTTCAAGTGCTTTCAATGTGCGCCTAAGCTAGATCGAAGTCAAGGGTGAAGAATAGTGTAACCAATACTAATCATCTACCAAATAATAGAAGCAAACAAATGAAACACTAGGGAATAAGGATCAATAAGTAATCATGACAATTGCAACAACTTGGGAAGGTTAAGCTAATCAATGGTTGTGAAGACTAATGATAAGAGCTATCAATTGGCATCAAAGAGCTATCTCTTAATCGTTAAGCTAGGTTTCCTCTATGAATAACAAACTAGGAGAATCACAATCCAAATCAATCAACAAATGCAAATCCTAAATCAAGTGGTCATGTCATTAGGAATCACAATACAATTCAGCATAGTTCTCAAGGCCTAATCAAACTACACACATGCAAACTTACATAATCACTTTAATCTCAACAATCAATCGACATAATTCCCAAATCCATCACAAACAATCACTCATACAGGTTTCACCTAAACCCTAGCGAAACAACTACTCAAGAATCATCATCTAATCAACAAGCAAGTAAATGAAATCAAGAATCAACAAATATGAAGAACAACTACACTAATCAAGATTCAATCATCAAAACCAAATCAAACAAACATGAAATTAAACAAAGCAATAAGATGAGATAGAGTTAGAAATGCTCATTGATAATTGAGAAGATCTTCAATACAATTGTCACCCTTACTTCATCAATCTCTCAAATCACCATTGAAATATCTCACTTTCTCTCTTTAATCTACTCATAAAACTAACCCTAAAACTAGAGAGATAAACTCTCAACCTAGCTAAAATTACGAGGAAAATAATGTTTAAAAACTTCTTACAAAAATCAGTTATAAAAGGGTATTTATAGGAGGCGGGAATACGAATTCGAAATAACCCGAAAAATAGGGAAACGTGCCCGCGTGCCTCGCTGCGCTGAGTGTGCGCACCGCGCACGTGGCTGCGCGCTCGCACTCTTTTGGTTCCTTCGACGCTTCATAGCGTCGTGCGTTTGCAAATGGGTCTTCGTGTGCGCACGCAATATCTTCATGATAGTCACCAAGTATGGCAGATTCAAATGGTGTTGACGATGGGTTCAACACCATGATCTCATGAGAGTGCGGCTTGAGAGTGCAAGAGCTAGAACTTGGAGCATGCCACTTTATTACTTTTTGAGCTTTCCCAATGCTATAAGCTTGCACCAAAGACATCTTCCAACTTGGTAAGCCAGCAATATCAAGACCCAAACCTCGTACAATACCTACAACCACGTAAAGAGAACAAATAAAGGAGAAAACACTAGAAAATCCATAAAAGTGTACAAAAGCACAAAATAAGAAAGAATAAGAAAATTAAAGTGAAAATAAACAAAACCTAGCATTTATTTAGAAATAAAGCTATAAAAAGAAAGTAAAAACAACCTAAAAACTCATCAACCACAATCTTTCTTTTAGGGTTTATAAGAGTATATATTATTCTATTTCAAGTTGAACATATGTTGAGCTATTATAGAGTTTAATACCTTTTCACCATATTCATTCTTTTTATCCGTCACACTTCAACTCAAAATCAAGGGAACTATTTTATTATTCTTTTCTCATTTGTAGGGATAATTAAAATTTATTAATCGTTTCTTTTGAATGTGTGAAGTAGGAGCGAAAATGTGACAATTGTGCACCTTTTACCCGAATAATGATAAATGATCACGCAATTATTGTGATAAGTAGAGTATTTTTTTTATTTTGATTTTTGCCTAAGAGTGAGTCATGACTAATTTTATGCAAAGGGGTGAATGACTAATGTTAATGCTTTAATTGACATCATTCGAATACTAGCTCATAATTTGGACCAAAAACCGCAATGATCAACCTAATCCCACGGGAGAGATGTGTATGAATTTTGCTTTGGTCTAGCCTCCATATTTTAAGGCGAGTGGAGACCCTGCTTTTCTATAGAACTGGGGTAGTGAAAGATGAGTTTTGTTGCTTTCAATTGCCATGACAAATTGAGGGGCGAACATTTGGTGGAAAGACAATCGAGATACGATTCACGAGACGGTTGACTTTAGTTGAGAGAATTTGACAACCAAGTTGGAGAGAAGTCTTATCAATCAATTTTGTGAAAGAAAATTTTTGAGGAGTCCATGGACTCATAAATGTGGAAATATGAATCGAGTGTTCCATGAGTACAGTAGTTCGATAAATTTATGGTTTTATCAATGATATCATGTTATACTTGAGGAGTGAGGAGGATCATAATGAACATTTGACGATTGTGTTGACAACTCTTAGGGACGACATGTTATATGCTAAGTTTTCGAAGTGTAAGTTTTATTAAAGAGAGAAAGTTGCATTTTTGGGACATTACGTATAAAAAAAAGAGGTATTTTGAATTTTAAGATTTAAGTAGTGAGTGAGTGACCTACACCTAACAATGTGACTGATATAAGGAGTTTATTGGGATTATAAGATGTTTAGGGAGGTTTGTGAAGGACTTTTGAGGATTTCTAGCCATCAACTACCTTGATGAAGGAGAGTTAGTTTGAATGGGATAAGGAGTGTAAACAAGCCTTATGAGGTCTTAAAGAACATTTAACCATTGCACCTGTATTAGTCTTACCTAACAGGAGTGATGGACTTGAAGTATTCTGATGTTTCCAAAAATGGGTTGGGGTATGTGTTGCAGCAAATTGGGAAAATAATAATGCTTCTTGCCAAGACAAATCTTATCAGACCAATTACCATACCATGATCTTGAGATTGCGGATATATTGTTTGCATTGGAGATTCATTCGAAGTTATCTACACAATGTCACCTGTAAGATTTTTACGGATCATAAGAGCCTTAGGTTGTTAGCCAAGGAGAGCTAAAGGGATTAATTGAATTTTTCATATTTGAGAAAATTAGAGAAAAGCAAATTGAGGATAAATCATTGCAGAAAGAAGAAATGAAAATCAAGTGCCTGATAATGTTATTGAGATGAGTTACGGGGGCGTAACTCATTTCTTTAAGAGGGGTAGAATGCGATGTAATTTCGCGCTTTATCTTATTTTTCTATTTGCTTATTTTGCATGATCTTTCCCATTATTTCTTAATATTATTGTGCTTGCATGCTATTAAATTATGTAAACATTGACCGAGTATGAGTTTGTTGAGTATACATGTTGTGATGCAAGCAGTTTACAACAATACAAAACATAATTTTCTAAATGATTTTAAAAAATTATGGATTTTGGGTAAAGTTTCGGGGACGAAACTTCTATTAAGAGGGGTAGATTGTTATCCCCCGTAATTTTGTGAAATTTATAATTATATTATATTATAATTATACGTATATTATTATAATTATGTATTTAGATAGATTATTTTAATATAATAATTTAATCAAAGATTTATGTAGTATATATTTTATGAGAGTCACTTTAATGAGAAAATTATATTATTCTATTATCATTGTACTTGGATTTACTCGTGTTATATTTCTCCCTAAGCCCACTATTTTGAGCCCTAGTAGTAAGAAACCCCAAGCCCATATCATTAGAAAGAACAAAAACCCTCAAATTTTTCCCCTCCTTGCAATTTCACGTACTACACTACTAGTATTGCTTTGCCTCGATCTTGCTTTTCCCCTTCATTCACGAACTGCAAAAAGAAAAACAGACTTCATGCGACACCTGCTTATGACCAGCCGACCACCGTTGCACCGGCCGCCCGAAACCACCACTGCCTGGCCGTTGCACCTGCTGCCCAGCCGTGGGTGATGAATCCTCTCTATTATTTTGATGTTTAAAGCATGGATTGTTGAGTTTCCAAAAGATATTAACAAACTAAATTTTCAGATTTTGTTTGTAGCTTAAGTATGCTGTAATTTCATGTATAAAAGTTTATTTTAAGGTTTTTATGAAGGAAACTTAAAAAACTATATATAGCTTTTGATTTTTATAAAAGGGAGGGTTTAAAAATCTTGTTTAAATGGATTTTGAAGATCATAACGTAAGTAAGTATTTCTATAAATTTGGTTGTTTGGGTATTAATTGAGAATTTGTTGTTTGGTTTGGGAGAGGATCTCATAGAAGGTGATTTTAGTTGGAAAAGTGGTTTATTAATTTGTTTACTCAAGGTACATACAAGAATACGAAAAACCTTGACTTTAGGATCATGTTTAAGGATTTTGAAAAACTTAGAATCATATTAGGGAACTTGTGGTTGATTGAAATTGTTTGGTAATAAATCTCATTAGTTATTATTCTTGATTGTATATGACATATAGTCTTATGTATGTCGATTTGTCTTGTAAGTATTTTATATGCTTTAACTTGCAAGATGAACTTGGAGGCAGAGGTACATGAATTTGTGGATTGAATTATTTTTATTACTCGTTCACGATAATTGAAATAGAATGAGTTAAGAGAAAATTGAAGTCTTATAAGACGAGGTTGAGGATTTGAGGTGCCTTATGCACTTAAGGTGTTTATACACTGAGGTAGTTTAAACTAACTAAAGAAAGACTCAAAATCACAAAAAAATGACTCAAAACGTAAATGCACGAAACTCTATCGCCTCTACCCCCCTTAAAAGGAGTTATGCCCCCGTAACTCGACCATTAACCTTTGTCAAATAGTTCTGGGTAACGTTTCCTCATATCAGCCTCAGTTTCCCATGTAGCCTCCTCAGTTTTCTGGTTTGACCACAACACTCTCACAATACTCACATCCTTGTTCCTTGTGCTTCTCACTTTTGTATCTAGAATCTTCAAAGGTCAAATTCTCATCCATCTCAATGGTTTCTAGTTGCAACACATGTGTCACATCAGGTATATACTTTCGAATTTGACTCACATGGAACATATTGTGAACCCTTTCCAGCTCATTGGGAATATCCAACTTATATGCCACTTTTCTCACTTTCTAAATGATCTCATATGGCCCTATGTACTTTGCGCTCGGCTTTCCATTCTTCCTATACCTCATCACTCCTTTCATGGGTGAAATTTTCAACAACACTTTCTCTCCCATTGCATATTCCTCCTCCCTTCTTTTCAAATCAACATAGCTTTTCTGTCGATCTTGGGCTGCCTTTATCTTCTCTTGGATCAACTTCATTGGTTTCACCATATCCTCAATCATCTCAGGCCCAAGTACCATTGTCTCACTTATATCATTCCAACAAACTGGGCTTCTACACTTCCGACCATACAAAAAAGCTTCAAATGGTTACATTCCAATGCTTGCATGATAGCTGTTGTTGTAAGAAAACTCTATCAAATCCAACTGGTCTTCCCAATATCCTTGATACTCCATCACACGTGCTCTTAACATATCCTCCAATGTCTGAATGGTTCTTTCAGTTTGACCATCCGTTGCAAGGTGAAATATTGTGCTCATTAACAACTTCGTTCCTATCGCCTTTTGCAAACTTTGCCAAAAGTTAGACAGGAATCTTGAAATCTCTATCCGAAATGATATCCGTGGGTACCCCATGGTACTTCACCATAAACTTCACATAAGATCTTCCTTATTGATCCATATTCCAAGTACTTCTCATGGGTATAAATGCTGCTGACTTCGTCAACCTGTCCACTATTACCCAAATAATATTCCCTCCCTTGGTCTTCGGCAATGCTTTAACAAAATCCATTGAAATCAAATTCCACTTCCACTTGGGCACTTCCAAGGATTGGACCTTTCCTTGAGGCCTACGATGCTCAATCTTCACTTTCTAACATGTCAAACACTTGGCCACAAATTCAGCTACTTCTCTCTTCATATTGGGTCACCAAAAAGTTTTCTTTTGTCCCTATACAACTTATCCCCTCCAAGATGCATTGAATAAGGAGAATTATGGGCTTCCTCCATCAATATCTACTTCAAATCTCCATGACACTACGGTACGAACCATCTTCCCTTAAAACGAATACTCCCTTCATCACCAATGGTGAAGTCCAACACTTAACCTTCATCGATCTTTTCCTTTATCGCCTTTAACTTCTCATCTTCCTGTTGACTTTCCCTTATCTCATCATAAATGGATGGTTGAATCTCCAATGCATTCAACATCCTAGTCATTTCTCCAGGTTCCATCACTTCCAAATTCGACTTCTGAAATTCCACACACAATTGGTCTGACACTACCATTACATTCATTGAATGTTCTGACTTCCTGCTTAAAGCATCTTCCACCACATTAGCATTTCCCTCATGGTATTGAATATCCAACTTATAAGCACTTAGAAATTCCAACCATCTTCTCTGCCTTCCATTCAAATGCTTTTGGGTGAAAATGTACTTTAATCTCTTATGATCCGTGAAAATCCTACAAGTCACCCCATACAAATAATGCCTCCAAATCTTCAAAGCAAACACTATTACAGCTAACTCCAAATCATGGTTTGGGTAATTCCCTTCACGTGGTTTCAACTGCCTCGAAGCATATGCAATCACCCTTCGATTCTACATTTAAACACATCCCAGTCCAAACCTCGATGCATCACTATACACTTCATATAAATCACTTCCATCAGGCAACACCAACACAGGTGCTGTTGTTAACCTTTCTTTCAAGGTTTGAAACCTCTCCTCACACTCTTTAGTCCATGAAAACTTATGCTTCTTTTTCATCAAACTTGTCATGGGCTTCGCAATCCTTGAAAAATCCTTCATAAACCTTCTGTAATAGCCAGCCAAACCTAAGAAACTTCTCACATACGACACATTCTTTAGGGTTGGCCAATCACGGATAGCTCGAATCTTACTTGAGTCCACTGAGACTCCTTCCTTGGAAATCACATGGCCCAAAAATGCCACTTTTTCCAACCATAACTCACACTTTGACAGCTTGGCGTACAACTGGTGCTCTCTCAAACATGACAACACTTGTCTTAAATTCTCCTTATGCTCCTCTTCATCCTTTGAATAAATCAAAATATCATCAATAAACACCACTATAAACTTGTCCAAGTATGGCTTGAAAATCCTATGCATCAAATCCATGAACACTGCTGGTGATTGGTCAAACCAAATGGCATAAGTGTGAACTCATAATGACCATAACGGGTCCTAAAATCACTCTTTGCAATATCTTGCTTTGCAATTCTCAACTGGTGATAACCTGATCTTAAGTCTATCTTTGAAAACACTCTAGCCCCTTTCAACTGGTCGAACATATCATCAATCCTTGGTAATGGATACTTATTCTTCACTATCACCTTATTCAACTCTCGATAATCAATGCACAGCCTCATACTTCCATCCTTTTTCTTTACAAACAACATTGGAGCTCCCCAAGGTGAGGAACTAGGTCAAATGTAACCTTTCTCCAACAAATCATCCAACTGATTCTTCAACTCTTTCATCTCAGCTAGGGCCATCCTATATGCAGCTTTAGAAATAGGTCCAGTACTAAGCACTAGGTCGATAGTGAACTCAACATCCCTCACTGGTGGCATACCAGGAATCTCATATGGAAATAAATCAGGAAACTCTTCTACAACAAGAATACTTCCATCACCCTTCTTTTCCTCACTTCTATCTTTTTGAACATTACACATAAACAGAAGATAACCCTTATTAACAAACTTCTACAGTTGCGTTGTAGAAATAATTCTTAACCCTGAACTTTTCCCTTCCTTTTTATACTCCACTCTAGACTTACTTGGGCTAGTCAAAGTAACCTTTTCAGCTGCATAGTCAATCTTTGCTTCATACCTTCCCAACCAATCCAAGCCCTGAATTACATCGAGATCCTTCAAATCGAACTCGATCAAATCCGACGGATATTCAACCCCAGAAATAGAAATAGGCATACTCATAAAAATCTTTGAACGATTTCTCACGTCCCTAGACGGAATAGGCACATCTAGAGAAACTAACTAAGACTCTCTAACCCGAGACTTTCAACTACTTTCTTAGAAATAAAAGAATTGGATGCCCCAAATTAAACAAAACTTTCACAGGCAAAGAAATTATAAGGAAAACACCTATTACCACATAATTAGCAGTTTCAGCCTCACGACTGTTCATCACGAACACACGACCCTTTGGGGCACCTCCCGCAACGCTACTAGCTCCAACCTTGGGTGTAGGTCCACTAGGTTGAGATGGTTTACTAGGATTACTAGACTCTTTCACCTTCCCTAACTTAACGCCAGCCTCTTTATTATAACACTCATACTCACGGTGTTCCAACTTCTAGCAGTAATGACAAGTTATCGGTTTTCCTTCACAGTCTCTCACTGGATGGTCTTTTTCACGCCACTTGCAGAAATACTTCCTCTTAGGCTTCTCACTCCTTTGGTTCCCATTCCTTCTAGCGTTGGCTGATTGGCCTCCATTCCCTTTTCCAAAGTTCCCTTTGTTGTCCCTCATATCTCCAGAATTCCCCTAGTGGTTACCATTGGGCTTATGCCTCTTTTCACCCCCGTGAAAAGAGTCATGGTTCTTCCTTTTCTTTCCATAATGCTCCATCTCCCTCCCCTTGATTCTGTACAACAGTACAGGTGGCCTGCATGGCCATAGACTTCATCTAAGGTCTCAAAAGTAACTCCCTCTAGCTTCCCTGGGAGGGTCAAGGGGCCTTGCTCAAATCTCTGAGCTTTGATGGTTTCGGAAGGGACTACTTCCAGGGCAAACCTCATCAACTCAATGAACTTGTTGTATTATTCATTGAAAGACATGTTTCCCATTCTCAGGTTGGTAAACTCCATGCACTTCTGCTTTCTTAGGTAGGAAAGGTAAAACTTTTCCTAGGGCTTCCTTAAACTCATCCCACCTAAAGTTTGGTCTTTTTAGCAACTCATACTTTCTTTGGGCCCACCATAAGTCAGCTTCCTCTCTCAGGTAGTAAACACCGTTGTTCACCCTCAGCTCACTTGGGCAATTGATAGCATCAAACAACTAGTCAAACTCCCCAATCCAGTTTTCAAGACTGGCCAGGTCTTCCTTTCCCAAGTAAATAGGTGATTTGGCTGCAGCAACTCTCTTAAAAACTTCACTATAAGATTCAAGGTCAGAATTACGGTTTCCTTGGTTCACCACTTTCGTGATGTTTTCAGTGATATGGGTTAACTTTCTAAGGACCTTCCTTACTTTGGAACTAGTGCGCTTACTTCCCATTTGGTTTCTCATCCTTGCAGACATACTTCCTGGGTATAATTACCATACTTTTGAAAATTAAAACAAGTTCTACTCATATAAGCATTTAATTCACTCAATAATATAAGAAAATTTCTATAAAATAACTTCATTTCATTAATAATTAAATCGAAAGTACAAATTTGCCATCTAAGGCAATAATTGAAAGAAATAAGCATAGCATAACTCAATCATTCAAGAAACACTCTTAGAATAGTCATCTTCTTTGAGATCATAGTCAGGATCATCTTGCTTAGCCTTTCCCTTATCACTTGGGTCAGTCATGAAAGTTGGGTTATATCCACTGTAACTTGGAGTATGGCCTGAACTTGAATTTGGGCTGTAATTTGGGCTTTTATGTGGACTAGCACAACCACAAGTTGGCTTGGAAGAAGCATTGGGCTTTTGTTGAACTTTTGGTGAAGATGGATGGTATTCTGGAGTTGGTGGCTTTTGATTAACTTCTTGGGTACGAGTTCTAGGACTTTTTGCAACATGGAAATGGATTTTTGGGCTTGGTTACCTTAGAGGTTCATAGCTTGGAGTATGTGAAGGAGAAGGGTAATTCTTGCTCTTCCCAAGAGGTGGTATGGACTCATCACTGGAAGACTCAAATTCATGACAACATTTTCGGTATGAAAAAGGTAGTTGAGCATTTAAGTAGTACATTTGTTCATCTTCTCTCAAAGTAGCATTCTTTGAGAGTTTGGGAAATCTCACCACTTTCCTCTTAGGCTCATAGTCACGTTCAACATAATGCAAGTCTCTTTTGAAGCTAGACATGGTTTCTAACCACTTCCCTTCATGATGGTGTTTTTCATTCCATAACCCATTCTTCTTGATCACATCCCCATACTTGTCAAATAGAGGTTCATATTTGAGAACTCTACGTAAATGGGCTAAGGGCAAAAGAATCATCTAAGGTGGTTGGGTTAACACTTTCAATCCATATCGTTCATAGAGGGTTAAGGCCAAAGTAACTATGCTAGTCACAAACTCACTAACACTGACTCCATCATCTTTCAAATAATGCAAGTTAAAGTATTTCTTTCCATTTCATCAATCTTTTCCATTTGTTTCACATAAACATGCAAAACAATCAATTTAATGCCAATTCACATAAGCAATTCAGTTCGAAAATCCATTTGCATAAGCAATTCATAACTCAATCAACAAAGTATAACTCAAGATTACCCCACCATGGGAAATAACTCAAAAATTTCAGACCTATGACCATAGATTAAGGTGTTTTAACACCGACTTTAATGCACACATAATCACACAACTCAAGCTTTCAAATAGTTTCAATTCTTTTTGTTTCAAAAATAATAATAATGTACTTGAATCATGATATTAGACGGTCGAGCACGCGTCTCCCAGCTAAGTTACCTACAACGTCGAGGAGAGCCTTTCCTAGACAGAGAGACGTACTCGAGAATCCTTTTCTCAATCATCTTTCCACAAATAGGAAAATAGTTTTTATATATAAAATAAAGCTTTTGACTTTCACACACAAATGCGAAACTCTATCCTATATGCCCTCTTAAGTCTACCCACAATTTTTTTTTTCCAATTTTAATCTTTTTAGGACCTTGAAAACTAATACCACTTTGTAACTGTAGACACCTGATTGTGTCTCCCCAAAAACCAAACCCAGTGATGAGTACCTTTCACGTCTTTGATTATCGAGTTAGGTGAAGAGTTAAAGAGTCTTGTGAATTCCCCTTTAGACTTAAAATTTTCTAGACCTCCCTTAAATGTTTTAAACCAAAATCATTTATTTCATGTCTTTAAACTCAAAATAATTCATTTTGTGTCCCGTAAAATCATTCATTTCATGTCATCTCCATAAAAACGTCCAAACTAGTTTATTTTTTTCCATAATATGGGTCCAATGATTATGTAGATGGATGGGGTTTGAAAAGAGATTTCCAATGATGTATTATAAGCCCAAATCCGAGTTATAACGAAGAAGTTATGTCCAAAATACTAAATCGAGCCCAAACCGAGCATTACCTACGACCCAATGACCATGTGGAGGGTCCATTATTCATAAATCCCTTAGGATTTATTATTAGCTTCTAGAATCCTCTAGAAGGTTCTAATTTATCCTGTTTTTGAAAAGGTAAAGATTTAAGAATTTTACTTCGGATAAAACACTTGTTTTTCAATGATTTTAATTTTGATAAAATTAAGATACGTACGAATATTCGACTAACCCAAGTTGATTGGGAGTCGGGTTCCATACGAATCATATCTTCCAAAAAAGTATCGCTGAGCGATAGAAATATCGCGTAGCGATAGGCGTATCGCATCGCGATAAGGATATCGAGCATCGATATTCCTACCGCGTCGCAATGGAACCTGTTTTACTCCAAGTCGAATTTTGGCTCTTTTCTAATCCTTCGACCCTCGTTTTCCCCTATAAATAGAGGTCGTTTTACCCCGTTTTGATACACCAAAAATCATCATATAATCTCTTTCTTTAAGCTAAAAGCTTTTTTCTCTCTATCTCTTTCTTAGCCTAGCTTAAACACATCCTTGATACTTTTCCCAAGCAAACACCATACCTCCTTCATGAGCTTCGAATACACAAGCCCTTCTCGAAGTTGCCTTCGACCTCGACGTGAAATGTTGATAATTATTAGGGTTTGGTCCCAAATCTATATTTCAATTATTATTTGATTTATTTGTTTGATTTATTTCTTTCTTGAAGTTACTAACGTGTGTATTGTTTTGATAGAAAGAGATACGAGGCATCAAAGTGAGTAAATCTACTATACTTAATTATTCTTTTGACATAGAAATCATGCTTAGAATATTATTTTAATTCCTAGTATCATGTTAGGATGCTTTTGTGATTTCTAGTATCATGTTAGGATGTTGATTTTGATTCCTAGTATCATATTAGGGTGTTAATTAATATTTCTAATGTCATGTTTCTAGTATCATGTTTAGGCTAATGCTTTGATTATGATTTTTATTAGTGACATGCTAGGATTTGTTATTAATCCGTTTAGTTTCATGCCTAGGATCTTGCTATTAATCATGCTTTGATTATGATGATGATTGTTGTGTCAATTATAATATTATATTACTTGATTATTCATTATTTGTTGGTATGGCTTGATCACGCCCCTTTTTGTATGTTTAAAGGGAATTTGTAATTGAAATCATGCCTAATAAGATAATTAATAATTTGATTCTAGCCTTAATATGATTTTAATTCAAGTGATCGCCATTATGTAGACACCTGATTGTGTCTCCCCAAAAACCAAACCTAGTGATTAGTACCTTTCACGTTTTTGATTATCGAGTAAGGTGAAGAGTTGAAGAGTCTCGTGAATTTTCCTTTAGCCTTAACCATTTCTAACCTTTCATAAAATGTTTTAAACCCAAAATCATTTATTTCGTGCCCTTAAACCCAAAATCATTCATTTCGTGTCCTTAAAATCATTCATTTCGTGTTATCTTTATAAAAACGTTCAAAACCAGTTTATTTTGGTCCATTTTCTGGGTCCAATAATTGTGTATTTGGATGGGACATGAAAAGAGCTTTCCAGCAATATATTATAAGCCCAAATCCGAGTTATAACGAGGAAGTTATGGCCAAAATACTAAATCGAGCCCAAATCGAACCTTACCTACGACCCAATGACCATGTGGAGGGTCCATTAGCCTGTACATCATTTCTAAATCCCTTAGGATTTATTTTTAGCTTCTAGAATCCTCTAGAAGGTTCTAATTTATCCTGTTTTGAAAAGATAAAAATTGAAGAATTTATTTCGGATAAAACACTTGTGTTTTATTAATAGATTTAATTATGATAAATTAGAATATGTACGAAAATACGGTTAACCCAATTTGATTGGAATTCGGATTCTGTACAGATTCTATCTTTTGAAAAAAATCGTGTCGTGACGGAAATATCGCGTTGCGACGGAAACCTATTTTACTCTAAGTGTCGAATTCTGATTCTGATCTTTCGACCCTCTTTTTTCTTACAAATAGAGGTCGTTTTCCCCCGTTTTCAACCATCAACAAGCTTGATCACCAACAATCATCATCTAATCCCTCTCTAAGCTATAAGCTTCTCTCTCTCTTTCTTAGCCTTAGCCTAAACACATCATACACCATACTTCCTTTTCAAGACTTGAATACTCCAAGCCCTTCTCGTAGTTGCCTTCGATCTCGACGTGAAAGGTTGATATTTCTGAGGGTTAGGCCCCTAATCTATATTTCAATTCTTATTTGATTTATTTTTTGGATTTATTGCTTTCTTGAAGTTACTAACGTGTGTATTATTTTGATAGAAAGAGGTACGAAGCATCAAATTGAGTAGATCCACTATCTTTATTCCTTGTTTTTAGAAATCAAGTTAGGATGCTTAATTAATATTAATGTCATCATGTTTGCTAGTATCATCTTAGGGTGTTATTTTAATATATCTAATTCATGTTGCTTTCTAGTATCATGTTTAGGCTAAAGCTTTGATCTTTGTTGACCTTATGATTTTGATGATGACACAATCTAACTTATTTACAGACTAATGAGAGCTTGATTGTTTAAGTGTGTGATTAGATACAATTACTATGATTTTAATTCAAGTGATCGCCAATAATAGATTTATTTGTGCATTAATAATCAACCAACGTAGATTAAGCAGGCTTAGGATTAATTTGATGTATGTATGTTGATCGGAAAGCGCACGTGAATATCATAAGAATTAAGTAGAGGCCAATTTACGGCGGGTTCAATCTCTTTTAGGTTGGATTCATACCATCATCCCCAAATATCCAGTCATGGTTCCGGACCACTATGGAGTTAGCGATCTCCGTAATCGTGAATGGGGTGTAACCTTCACACCCATGAATAGTTTACAAGTTCCTAAAACTTGTTGGAGACTCTTTTATCTCTAGCTTATTTCCCTTTGGAAGTCACCATGCTTAAATGCATAATCACAGTGGGGCTCAAAGTTGATGTTTGAAATATTCCCTACAGTTTTTGGGCGACTCCACTGGGGTGGATTTCTAAATTTGGTTCCTAAAATTTATTTTGGCAATTGACTTTAGAATGAGTGGATGAGACTTGAAAGATTCTAAATATTCATGTGTGTAATTTTGATTAACAATGTGGCATAAGCATAAAAAGGTCCGCATTGGAAAGAACATCCGAAATGCGTAAAAAACATAGGATTTTTACACGTAGGAAAAGTCGGAAATATCTTTCACAACTAGAATAGAAAAGATACTCCGTAAATTAAAAAATCCGAAGAACAAAGAAAATTGCCGTGAAGCGCAGGAACTGTCGCGAGACAACAGTGTCTATCGCCATGCGATATTGCTATCGCTACACGATAGCCCCTGTTTTCTCCCGACGAGTTCTTTCGACATTGAGCCAGGAATTTGCCTTCTTGTTTTGACCGATTCAAGTACTATCTCGCTGATTCTACTTCCTGATTGAGTTTTTCCTTCTTTTCTGAACCCATATCTGTTCTACATATGGTCTTAGCCCCTGGGAATTCACGCTCCATCTACCCAATCGAACGCTCCGTGCAACAACGGGTACATCCGAGTTTGTGAATTCACCAAACCATGGAAGCAAGTCTAACTTGCGGGGTCCCATCCATACGCGCTAACCCTTCCAAAGGTAAGGCTTCCCCGCGATGCACCAGGACTCATAACCATGGACCCTCTTTTGACCACCATAATCCTCGAACTTTAGAGAACCAAAGCCATGGTTAGGTTGCAAAATCATTGCATCATATTGTGACTATTTGACTACTTGTGCATCTATTACTTGTGCATATCTTACTTGTAGATTAAACTAACCATTTGTGTTGACTTATTTCTTGTAAATATGTCTAAACATACTAACCAAGGACCTGTTTCTCTTATTTAACCCTCTTCTTTTAAGTCAAGTCATAGTTCTTTTATTTATTTATTTTATTTTATTTTTTTTATGTTTTGAGTCAACCTGGATTTTTATTCCCGTATCTTGCACAAGCGTCAACCTGTTTTGGTCATAGCCGGAGTTCTAGAAAGAGTTACGTGTCGTGCCACTATGGGTCTGTAGCTTTTAGAGTTTTATCTTTCATTTGTAGTTGGTTTCGTCCCAATCAGAGTCACAAATCAAAAATTATTTTCGTGTCAAGTCTAACTTTCATAATTAATCGATTTAATGAATAAACGAGGTATTCTTTGGTCTTATATGAGTCTAATCACATAATTAGCCACATGGTCATTACACGAGTCTTGAACATATCACTTTCACTCACAAGTCTTCATACACTTTGTACATGTCTTTTCACCATGACCATGTCTTAGGTCCATGTATGAGTCTTCTTTCCGTCATTTGAGTGGAGGGTTAATCTTATTCCCAAAAATTTCCATATCCTTCCACATTCACATATACTCTCCCCACATACTTCCCATACATTACACTTTCCCTCTTCACATACTTTCCTCTTACATGCTTCCTCCATACATATCATTCCCCTCATGCACTATGACCTTTCCTCACATGTGCATGTTGAATCGAGTTCGAGTCATGTGATTGACAAGACCAATTGATGGTAAACACTAAGTAATGATGAGACAAGGCACGATGCAAGCTTCTCACCAAGATTTCATGCTTTCTTGTTCTTTTTACAAACCCTTCCTCAATAAGTCAAACATAGGCACCCTCTATCATTTCCCTTAGATTTATGTCATGAGTTTGATTCTTACCCTTTCCATTTTTAAAAAAATGAGCATTTCATTTTCTTGCATATGATCATTGCATTTTACTTAAAAATAAAAATAAAAAAATCCACTAAGCACAAGGTATACCAATGATTTGAGGCACCCCTTGTAGCCACATCATATCATCTTTACCCCTTTCGAATATACAAACCTTTTCTTGATAAACCACTTTGAGCCTCGTCTAACGGTAGCCCTTTCTTTCTTTAACCCACGTCTGCCTAACCTTGGGATGGGATGGTGTGCAACATATGCAATTTTCAAAGCCAAATACAAAATCTTGAGTGATTTTTACAAAAATTTCGAAAATTCAAACAAGAGAGAGAGAAAAAAGAAATAAAAGCGTGCAAAGGGCAAGTGTTCCAATGTCTTTGATATGAACACGTCTAAGATTGCGTCTCTTATCGAGTGCTCGGCACCGTGCCCGAGAAATATGAATGCCAAGTAAGTGATAGACCGCATGATTGGGATTGTCCACAATTATCTAAAAAAAATTAAGAGTACAAAATAAAGAAAAAAGAGTTCAAAAGTGAGAAGCCTCCACTAGTCGAAAAAATGAAATAGGCAATGCACTTTTCGCACCGGTTCCTGAAAACCGGTGAGAAAAGAAATGGGCGGGATTGGGAAAAAGACTTTTCGCACCGGTTCCTAATAAGCCGGTGCAAAATCAGTTTTTCGCACCGGTTTGAACCGGTGCGAATTAAAAAATAAATAAAAAAGGGAGAAAGGGATTTCGCACCGGTTCAGACCAAACTGGTGCGAAATAGTGATTTAGCACCGGTTCAAACCGGTGCGAAATTTCTTTAAAAAACCGCCTAAATTTCGTGGTTTACCCCCTGCTTTTCCATCTTCTTCTTCCTTTAATTTATTTCCCCCTGCTTTTCCATCACCTCCGAATTCTCACCTTCTCCATTGAAGCCGTTTATGAGCTTTCTCACTCCATTACCGCGCAGCTGCACCTTCTTTTCCCTCCATATCTCTCCTCCATTGAAGTCGTGCTCTTTATTCTCCATTGAAGCGGATTTTGAGCTTTCTCACCTCCATTGAAGCAGCTTCGAGGTAAGATTTATTTTGTGGTCTTCTTAATTTATCGAATTCCTTCACAATCTAGGGTTTGTTGTTGATTTGCTTTTCAATTTCATAATTCTAGGGTTTGTCTGCTCGCCTACTGTTGTTTCTTTAAGTTTGATTTTCGTTTTTTTGTTTTTTTGTTTTTTTTATTATTATTATTATTATTATTATTATTATTATTATTATTATTATTATTATTATTATTCTTCTTCTTCTTCTTCTTCTTCTTCTTCTTCTTATTATTATTATTATTATTGTTATTATTATTATTATTATTATTATTATTATTATTATTATTATTATTATTATTATTATTATTATTATTATTATTATTATTATTATTATTATTATTATCTGTGATATACATTTCTGATTTTGATGTTTTTTGGGTTCTCAGAAGGGTGATGTTGACAAAAGAGTACCTCATAAACGATTAGATCTTAAGGCAATTACCAAGGTAAGTTGTGCTTCATTTTTGTGTATTGGCGTTGTAATTTATGTGGACATTTTTCATGTTTGGTATTATAGGGTGACTTGGTTTTGTCCTGCAAATGCTAGTATGCACATTGTCTGTAAAATGCTAATATGCTAGTATTCTAGGGTGACTTGGTTCTGTAAAATGCTAAGGGGTGTAGAGGGTGTGTGGGTTGTGGGGTGGCGCTGCTGTGATTAATCGAGGTTGATGGTGGTCGGGGATGAGAGGTGACGGTGGTGGTTGATGCTTAGCGTTGATGTGTGTTGGCAGAACAGGAGATGGTGGGGTTTGTGAGGTGAGGCGTGGTTGTTTGTGCGAATTGGTGGAGTTGTGTTGGTTTGAAGGTGACATAGCAGCAAGGAGGAGGCGGGGAGCAAAATAGGTAGTAGTCTTTGTTGCTCGTGCTCAATTTCGAGCCTCGAACCTTGAACGACCACCTAAACAACCAAGTTAACACAAGGGGGTTACCGGGAAATAAAATAAAATAATAACACAAAGTTATAAAAAATGCTAAACTAAAATAAATAAGAAAATGAGTGAAGTGAGAAGTTTATTCATTAAAAATATAAATAAGAGATTAGACATAGTTGTTTTCAGATTTCAAAATTATGACAAAGCCAGTAATATTGAGCGTTTCCAATTGACAAATCCTTAGACAGCATTCTGCAAACACTTGAATTTGTGGCAAAGCAAACATCATAGCACAGTAATAGTTTCACATTTGCTTAGTTCGAGTCTTGGTAGAATTCCAACACTTAGTTTTCTGGTTTGATCAAGGCTACGTAGTACGTACTATGTGCTTGAACTACAAATGTCTCTTAAGAGAATACAATTATCATAGAGATCTTTTGTATAATCCAGCTTCCGTTTAGTATGAAATTAATACAAGTATTGTCTATTTTATCTTATTTTGTTCTATTTTCAGTTCATTAAAGACATACGAATTCAATTGTTGATCTCTTATTCAAGGGACAATAATACTAGTTTTAACTGAGCATCTCTTGTTTAAAAAAAATTAAAAAAAAATAAAAAAAATAAAAAAACTGATCATCTCTTGATTTTTGTACCATCAATTAGTTACTGTACAATATAATGTGGTTGAATTTTGGTATGTAAAATATAATGTGGTTGAATTAGTGATTAGCAATTGTGTTATAAATTAGTGAATAAATTAGTGGAAATATATTATTTACTCTAAATTTTAAAAAAAATTAGTGATTAGCAATTGTTAGTTTGATTAATGATGCCTTATACTTTAGCAATGTATGTAGGTATTAATTACTTACTAACTTTTGTTTTTTGTTTTTATTTTTTTATAGATTCATATGTGAATTGAAGCACATGTTTAGCTTAAAGACTACATATTTAGCTCAAGTGGGAAGTTAGAAGGAATACATCCATTGTACTTGCTATAGTGGTATGAATTATAAGCTTTTCTAATCTATATTTATTTTTCTTTATTCATTTAATGAAAGTTTTTTCATGCTATTACAACTTATGTATTGTTTAATGACAAATAAATACAACAATATATAAATTCTTGCATCATCATATGCCTAGATACCCGTTCAAGGCTTTAATTTCTCATTAGGAGAAAGTCTTGAATAGTCCCCGGTTGGGACTGTTCTTGAACGTTTACTCTCACTTAGGTGGTGAATGTATGTCTTCTTTTTTTCGATTTTAAGGAACATCTTGGCTTATCATTTCCTCGCCCTGTTCTCTGGGTACATATGTGGGTAAGTAATTATCTACATCGTGTACTTGGAGAAATGGGGGAAAATGCTGCCGGATTTTCCTTAAAATTGGAAAGTCGACATGTATTCATAATTGAGATTAGACGTTCAAGGATGGGTTAGGTTGGAGTGATAAGGACCCTTTGGAAGCATATATGCATTTTTTTACTATAAGAATGTTATATGCATGGTGTGTGTTTGAATTTGATTTACATATATAATATATGTAGCAATTATACATTATTCGTAATATGTTACTATGTTTAAAGACAATTTACTCAATGGAGAAGGATCGTGGTTGGATGTATGGTAGACGTGATACATTGGAATTCTTTGATGGGGTTCAAGAGTTTTGCGAGAGGGCTTTATCTTATCAGTGCAGAATGGGTGTCGATTGCCTCTATTGTCCTTGTGTTGATTGTATTAATGTGAAGGTGGTCAATAGTGTTGATATCATTAGAGATCATGTAGTTTGTCGTGGGTTTAGGCTTAAATACCATGTGTGAATTTGGCATGGTGAAGAAGGAGAGTACAGTGGGAATGTTGATGGGAATAATGTGCATGATAGAAGCAATGAGATTCGTGTGGACGAGGAATACAGGAATGATGAATATATTATTGATAATGGTGATGAGGATGGATTTGAGGATGATCAGGTGGATGAAGGGGTGGATGAGATGATGCGTGGTGTTGAAGGTGACATCTTTGAGTCATTATCGGAGGCTTCTAAAAAGCCTTTGTATACTGGGTGCAAAAAATACTCCAAACTATCAGTTGTGCAAACACTGTTTAACATTAAGTCAAAGCATGGGTGGACGGACAATAGTTTTACTTCTTTGTTGACTGTGTTAAGTGAGATGTTGCATGACGGGAATGAAATTTCTAAGTCTTACTATTATGCAAAGAAGCTCATGTGTCCATTTGGTTTGGAGTATAAGAAGATAAATGCATGTCCTAATGATTGTATTCTTTATCGAAATGAATAAGAACAATTGGTGGAGTGTCCACGATGCAAGAAATCGCGCTACAAGCGCATGAGTTGAAATGCTGGTATGAAGGGACCTCCTGCTAAGGTGTTGTGGTATCTTCCCATCACTCCAAGGTTTAAGAGTCTTTTCTCAATACCAAAAGACGCTAAAAACTTGAGGTGGCATGCAGAGGGGAGAAAGAAAAACAGAATGCTGAAGCATCCAGCCGACTCCCCGCAATGGAAGAACATTGATATGAAGTTTGGGGAATTTGGTGATGAAGTCAGAAATTTAAGGCTTGCGTTGTGCACGGACGGGATGAATCCATTTGGCACTCTTAGTACCCAACACAGCACATGGCCGGTACTTGTAGTGATCTACAATTTGCCTCCTTGGTTGTGCATGAAACGTAAGTATGTAATGCTTTCACTACTTATAGCGGGGCCAAGGCAACTTGGAAACGACATAGACATTTATCTTGCGCCAGTTGTTGAAGATTTGAGAAAGATGTGGGACGAAGGGGTTTCCATTTTTGATGCTCATAAGAATAAGATGTTCACATTGCTTGCAGCTCTTATGTGGACCGTTAATGATTTTCCTGCATATGGAAACTTATTTGGGTACAAGAACAAAGGAAAAAAATCATGCCCCATTTGTATTGATGACACCCCAAGCATACACCTTGATAATTGTCACAAAGAGGTGGACGTGCGGACTCGAAGGTTGCTCAGGTGTGATCACCCGTACCGTAGGCAGAAAAAGGCTTTTGATGGGAAAGCGGAAAAGGGGACTGCGCATAGGCCATTAACTAGTGAGGAGGTTTATGCTCGAGTTAAGGGTGTACGAACGATATTTGGGAAAACAGAAAAAGCTGCGGACTCAACTGCTCTTTAAAAAAGAATCAATCTTTTCGAGGCTTCCGTACTGGAAAGAACATGATGTTAGACACTGTCTTGATGTAATGCATATAGAGAAGAATGTGTGTGATGCTCTGTGGGAACGCTGATGAATATTCAAGGCAAAACAAAGGATGGAAAAAGTGCATGGTTAGATTTGGAAAATATGGGGGTTTGTCTAGAATTGTGGGATCAGGAAAAAATTAGAAAGGGAAATGAACAAGAAAAGGAAAATGAAATGAGTTCGAAAAAAGGAAAGGGGAACAACAAGGGAAAGGGAAAGGCCACGGATGCGTCGAAGAAGAAATATGAGGGAAAAGCCAAGGATGACAAGGCTTATTTACCTCCGGCTTGCTACACATTGTAAAGGGTAGAAAAATGGATGTTTTGTGCATGTCTGTACGACATTAAGGTTCCATCAAGGTACGCATCTAACATGAAAAGATTTGTATCCTTAAATGGAGAATTGAAGCTTACAAGTATGAAATCCCATGATTGTCATGTTCTGATGCAAGTATTCCTACCAATTGCAATATGTGGTATTTTACCGAAGCACGTGAGGGAAGCTATTACAAGCCTCTGTTCATTTTTCAATACAATATGCAGCAAAGTGCTTGATCCTTGTACACTTGATGCTTTGTAGGCGGATGTGGTTGTGACTTTGTGCAAATTTGAGATGTACTTCCCACCCTCATTTTTTGACATAATGGTGCATCTTATTCTTCATTTGGTGTGTGAGATTAAGTTATGCGGTCTAGTGTTAATGAGGTGGTGCTATCCTTTTGAAAGACACATGGGTACATTGCAAAATAAGGTAAGGAATCAGGCTCACCCGGAAGGAAGTATGATTCAAGGGATCGTGGGTGAGGAGATTGGTAATTTTGTGGCCGACTATATAGCCGTTGCTGAACCTATTGGTCTTCTTACTTCTCAACATGAAGGGAGACTTGATGGTCAAGGCACAATCGGGTCGAAACGAATGTCACCTGACCGAGATAAGTTCTTATAAGCACACCTATATGTGTTGCACCATGTTGCAGATGTTCACCATACTTAGATGAGCACATGACTAGTTTGCGTGATGAATTTCCATCGAAAGGTGAAAGGGCATTGATGCAGTTGCATAATAAGAGGTTTGTGAGTTGGTTTTGTGATGGGTAGAATGGATGAGAGTGTCACTGATACAGTAAGGTGGCTTGCTTATGGTCCTAGGGATGATGTTCGCTCATTTGAGGGATATGACATAAATGGGTACACTTTTTGGACTGAGCGTCAAGATTTGAAATCTTCCTCGACCCAAAACAGTGGTGTAACGCTTGTGGAATCGTCAAGGGAGTTTGAAAGTGCTAAGGATAAATCACCCATTGATGTAGAGTTGTCATACTATGGTCAAATTCAAGAAATATAGGAGCTTGATTATTGTAACTTCACGGTTGCTCTTTTCCAGTGTAAGTGGGTTGATAATATCAAGCGTAACGTCAAATATGATGATTTTACTCTTGTAGATCTTGGCCGTCTGAATGATAGTGCGGAACCATTCATCCTTGCATCTCAAGCTAAGTAAGTGTTTTACGTAACTGACCCAGCCAATTCAAAATGGTCTATTGTGCTAGCCGGCAAAAGAAGAATCCTAGGCATTGGAGATGTCGAGGATGAGGAAGAATATGATGCGTTTGATGACTCAACACCTTTCACTGTTCCTAGACCTGTTGTACAAAATGACATGTTATGAGTAAGAATGAGTTGATTTGACAAGAAATGTAGAAAATAAGCATCCTAGTAGTCATATAGGCCTTATTTGGGGCATTTTGGATCAACATGCGTCCTAAAATACTTGAATTGCTCTTTTCATGTGATTTCAAGCCTTAGCCGCCTATAACTAAGTAATAATGACATGTTATGAGTAAGAATGAGTTAATTTGACAAGAAATGGAGAAAATAGGCATCCTAGAAGTCATATAGACCTTATTTGGGCCATTTTGGATCAAAATGCGTCTTAAAACACTTGAATTGCTCTTTTCATGTGATATCAAGCCTTAGCCGGCTATAACTAGGTAATATTGGCATGTTATGAGAAAAAATGAGTTCATTTGACAAGAAATGTAGGAAATAGACATCCTAGTAGTCAAATAGGCCTTATTTGGGCCATTTTGGATCAAAATGCGTCCTAAAACCCTTAGATTGCTCTTTTTATGTGATTTCAAGCCTTAGCCGCCTATAACTAAGTAATAATGACATATTATGAGTAAGAATGAGTTGATTTGACAAGAAATGTAGAAAATAGACATCCTAGTAGTCATATAGGCCTATGTAATAAATTTTTGCCTAACTAAACTTGTAAATGTATTTTTACATGCATAACCTAAGTAATTAATTCTAACATACTTTTTGTTTATTCCAAGTTTTGCAAGGTACAAAAGGGAGGTCCGTTGACGAGCAAAGAACTTAATGAAGTTCGAGACATGTTGGCGTCCTTCATCACATTTAATTTGTAAATATCATTTCTATTTGAACTTGTTAACTACATTATTGATTAGTATTGTTTGTAAATATGACACCTTGTTTTTTTTTTGGAGGAATTATAAATATGACACTTCATTGTATTGCATTTGGGATTATTAATTAATATCTGTATAGTTTTATTATTTAAATTTAGAAATTATTATTATTATTATTATTATTATTATTATTATTATTATTTATAATATTATAATAATAATAATAATAATAATAATAATAATAATAATAATTGTTATTATAATATAACAATGGTAGATTAATGCAGGATGTACAGGTTCTCATTATCATTATTATTATTATTAATATTATTATTATTATTTATTGCCAAATAAAAAAACCCAGTTATTGGCACCAGTTCACAGCCAAAACCAGTGCGAATCGTATTTGATATAAAAAAAGGCGCAACAGGACTTTTGGGACCGGTTCACAGCCTGAACTAGTGCGAAAAGTTTTTTTTTTTTTTAATATTTTTGGGGACTTTTCGCACCGGTTCACATCAAGAACCAGTGCGAAAAATATGTTTTCGCACCGGTTTTGAACCGTTGCGAAAAGTATTGGGATTTGGCATCCCCTAAATCTGGACCGATTCAAAACCGGTGCGGAAAGGGGGGTTTGAACCGGTGCTAAAGACCATTTTTCGCCTGGTGCTCAAGCATACAAATACCAAGATTCAAATGCAAGGTTGCACACCTTGGGGGCTTATATAAGGTCTTGAGCCTTTATCTCTTCTTCTTCAACTTTTAGCCTAACCCCATCATAACCCTTAAAAGATCTCCTTTAGGTATACACACACTTGTGCAAGGTTCGGCTAGAGCTACGTTCGGCCTGATTCCTAACAGATACGTAGGCAACCTCACATTGGGGTGCGACCGTAATAATTATTCATTAACATTCATATTTATATTCATGCATGATCATATCAAGGGATCTCCAATGCTCATCCCTTATCCATTTAGAGCTAGACTTGGGGGCTTGATCCCTACTTCATTAGCCTACCAATCCTAAGAGTCACTATCATTTGGCTCTTCTCAAAATATTTTTCCACACCCTTAGCCTTTGCAGCCTAACCTTAGTGTCACTTTCACACATGTCACACATACATAGCCAAATAATCCCTCTCTTAGGAACCCTTTATCATGTAATCTTGATACAACTTTGAAGCATGCCTTGTCATCTTAGAATCACTCATTATCATAATCATCACTCATTATTATAATCATCATTGCATCACAAAGTAAGAACTACTTAGTCTCCGCGCCTAAGTTACCTAAATACTTTCATCAATTAAGATAGCCTAGGATGCTACAATCCTTGCACCATGAGATACAACATCAATGCATACACTTGATTAAGCTCACTCAACATACACCGTCACTTGATTCATCTTTTTTCCATGTGAGAAAGTTCAAAGACTTCATCTTTCACCAACACTTTACCTCTTTTCCTTTTCACGTCTTTCTTTTCGGGAGAAAGTCGGTACCCTCCACAAAAATAACGGGAAAATTTTGCATTTTCTGCTTTTTCAAATGCACGAGCATAATCACAACACAATGCACACACAAGTCATTGAGTCATGCCATATCATCACATTGAGTTGAATCAACACGATGTACACACGAGTCATGCACATTGAGTCATGTCATGTTATCACCTTGATTCGAGTTGATTTAAATAGATTGAGTCGCACAATGAGTCAAGTAACACCAAGTCTTGGGTCAACCTCAAGGAAACTATAAACATGAGTAAAGTCCTATAGTCCAAAATATAGATGCGGGTACACTAAGTCCCTAGCGGACGAGCAACCTTTACAAAAGAATTGAGGCAATTTGATTGAGCGCAAATGAGCGAAAAGGCGTGAGCAACAACAATGAAGCCGAATGAGCAGAATGAGTTTAAAAACTCTGACCTTGATTCCAGCACAACGCGATACACCTTCATGCGGAGCGGCGCAAATATCTTGATTTGATAAAAGATCGGCCCGATAACGATCACATTTGAGCGGTGATCGGCCCGATAACGATCACATTTGAGCGGTGGTTGGCCTGATTACGATCACATTTGAGCGGTGATCGGCCCGATTACGATCACATTTGAGCGGTGATCGGCTCGATTACAATCACGTTGAGTGGTGCTCAACCCGATTACGATCACGTTTGAGCGGTGATCGGCCCGATTATAATCACATTGAGTGGTGCTCGGCCCGATTACGATCACATTTGAAAAGTGGTCGGCCCGATCATGATCACAATAGCTAAAGATGGTTCGATAGGACACTCTAGGCGAGATATAACCATTGATGGAAGATTTCAACAGAAATTGAAGAGTAAAATCTTGAGGAGTAAGGTTTTATGGTAGGTTTTCCAAGGCGTGAGAAGCTATCACTTCCAAGGCGTGAAGACCAAAGGATTTGAGAAGACGGATCGAGGCGTGGTGGTCTTCGATGGCGCTCCCTGAGAATGTGAAGGTTGTCAAAACAAAACAACTTGATTAAATGTGTCGCTAGTTTCTCGAGGCATAGACAAGTTCTCAAAGACGAGGAAAATTGTAGATCATTGCGCACTTCTCAAGGCATAGAAGACTGTGGATGAATCCCAAGGCGTGGATGCTTAGTGTTATTCCTAGTGTTTCGGGGTTTTTGGAGTCCCTCGGGAGAGTTACAATTCCAAGAATGCGCGTCGACTGTTTGTACCTGCAAAACCACAAATACTCTGGTTGGGTGGAGTTCCGCCTTCGACGATCAAGTAAGAACGTTTCCAATGTATAAAAGTGCGGAATGTAAAGGTTTTTCTCTCGGATTTCGAGAGAATTCTGCAATTAATATTGCTCGGGTTTTGTGTGTATATTTATGAATGTGTAATAAATGAGGATTTTCCTATATTTATAGTGGAAGGGGATCAGTTCCCTTTTTAGGGTTAAAGTGCCACGTGTTAGTAGAGGATTAGATCCCCCTAGGACCTCTCTGAGGCTAACACGTGTCAACATGCTATAGGGCCACATGGACAGGGTATTTTTACCCTAAACATTTGCCCCTCACAGGTGTGACGTGGCTTGCTACGTGGCACTTGTGACAGGTGTCACGCTTTGAGAAGGTGACACTTCGTCTCCTTCTCTTCTTTTTTCTTTTTTGAATTTGAATTTGAAATGGGGAGGTGACGGTTCGCCTTCTGGGTTCTTCTATAAGTAGAAACCTTCCCCCTTATTTTCTACACTTTGCAAATTTTTGAAAAACTTTCTAAGAGAAAAGCTCTGAGACTAGCTGCTCTTATTTGCAAAAACTTCCTCTCTTTCACTCATCCGGCTTCCGTCTGAGTGCTCTTTGCTCAAAGCTCTTAGATACCGCTTGACCATACTCAAATTTCTTCCCTTTGCTCTCACTATACCAATAGCCGGTCACAATCGTCTGGGGCATCTTCAAGCAAATTTCCTTCAAACCGCCTGAGGACCCTTTGACCTTTCCTTTGCTCTTAATACACCCATAGCCGGTCACAACCGTCTGGGGTATCTTCAAGCAAATTTCTATAAAAACGTCTAAGTCTTCTGTGAAATTCAGTTGCTTTTCAAGGGGGTACATCCGGGATACCGTTTGGGGTATCATCAAGCAACAAAGAGGATTTCCGGCAGTTGACTTCAAGGAGTCAACCGTCTTCAGATTTTTTACAACTTCAAGGTACCGTCACTACCCTTTGCAACTTTTTTGCGCTTTTTCCGGTTGTATAGCTTGTAAAGAATAATGGACTCACCCAACACACACACGGCACGGTCTAGGACAGTTATCAGCCGGTCACCGGATACGGCTGAGTCTAGGACTGTGGATGTCGTTGGGTGTGTTTGGACCACCCTTACTCTTCAGCGAATCCGACCGTCTCTATTCATGTGCAAGACAATATGGCTCGGACGAGACGGACAGCTGCAGACCCCGAATATCAGTCAGACGGCTTAGCAGAAGTTCCAGCTGACTATGTACTTTATGACCAGCAGGGCGTACCTAGCACGCCCGAGGATGATATCTTGGACGAATCCGAGAGTACAGGCGGCGAGGAGACCGTCTAGAAATCAGACTCCATTGAGTCAACTATGGAACCGGATGCCCTCAAGAGGATGAGGAGGCATATAAGTGGCCCTCTATCAACAACCCAACAGAGGTGCACATGACCGCCCGGGATGTGGTCACTTTAAATGCCACCCTTCCCGCATTTCTGTAAAAGCGTCAGGTTGGGACCGGATGGGAGATTGTTGCGCCGCCTGTCCAGGCAACCGTCGTTTGGGATGACTACCGTGACCATGCCAATGATTATTTTAGTTGCTATGAGGTGGCGTTCAAAGCCGGATTCCGGTTCCCCCTCCATAAGACAATAAAGGCCATTCTAAGGGGTTACGACCTTGGCGTCATGCAGCTAACGCCCAAATCTTAGGTGAATATACTAAGATGTTCGGGATGAAGTGGTGGCGGATGCTCCTGAATATAAAGATGTCTTAACACCCCATAGCCGCCTATGAGATACAACACATAACGCCTAGTTGGGAGGCGTTTGCACATATGCACTACCTCAGCCGTGCCCTAGGCGGCTGGAATGCGTGGTATACATTGACCACGCACCCGAAATTTATGATGACGCTTGGCATGCCGTCTAAGTGGAGCAGCTGGAAGAGCAAGTTTCCCCCTCGCTGCAACTAAACCATCGGCTGCGTCGCTACAACACACACCCGACTCTCCTTGGAAAGAAGAGCGCCCTTCCTAAAGTACCGAAAGAGGCTTGGGATCAAATAATGGAGACGAGTCTCTTCAAAAAGACCTCCTTTCCTTTAGATGATGGGACAAAAGTCATTGTCCCCAAAAACAAGGTCCCTCATCCGGACTGCCTAAAGGACGAGGTGTTCCTGTCCGCCTATGGCCTAAGCACAATGTTTAGCAGACGTATGTTGATTGTCTGATGGGGAGCAAGAATGTTCCTCGTTCTCTTGGACAGATGCTGAAGAGACCGGGGGAGGAGCCCTCCCAACCTCCTTCCAAAACAAGAAGGGTTTTGGCTGTCCTTGCCTCTATCGAAAGGCCGCCTATGCCTGAGAGGCTTACCTCAGCAGGCAAAATCCTGAAAGATCTTGGCCTAAGCTCAGGGCAGACTGAGGTTAGAACGAGGGAGCCTGAAATTCCCTCAAGACGGGTGCTTGCTGTAGCATCCGGCTCTAATGCGGCTAGGGGTGGAGTGACCCCTCAGCTTAAAAATCAAAGTACGACTCTCACCTTTGATTCCTTCTAGCCGCTGGGGCCTATGTGAGTCAAGTCCCAAGCTACCCAATCAGGGGTTTCTTCAGGCAGCCAGCAGAATGTAGGTGCCGCCTGTGCTCAGTACTTAACCAATAAATCTATTGATGCATCTTCTCGTTGGCCGGATCTCCAAAATTACGCCTAGAGAATGCTGAGGACCCTTACCCGGTCCGAGAAGGAGGCGATGCCGGGTATAAACCAGGTCAACATAGACCGCATCAACTCACTGCTCACTAAGTTAATTCACCGGTTGGGGTGCTTTTGTGCCACTTTATTCTTTTGCCGGTTGTAGCGTAATCGAAAACTAACCCCTTTCCGGCTTATTTTTCAGGTGATGTTGAGGGTGGACGACATAAAGGTCCCTTTACAGAAAAAGCAAGAAGAGGTAAGGGATGCCAATAGAAGGGCAGCCGAACTTATTGATGTTACCTTATATATCACCCTAATGTATGAAATCCAAAATAAAAGTCGGGAGATGAAACAAGAGGAGCTAATCAAGGAGCTCACGGATGCTACTGATACAGCCAACAAGAAGGCAGCCGACTTTGAACTTCAAATCAAAAACCTCCAAGCTGATGTCAAAGCGTTGGGGGAGGCTAACAAGGAGAACACTGAGCTGCGGGAAGAGGATAACTGGCTGAAGAATGAGTTGGCCCAGACCCAAGCGGACCACTAGGGGAAGCTGGAGGCTGAAAAAAGCTGGATGATTATCGAGAATGAGTGACTGTGAAGAGCGCATGAAGATGGCCTAGTCTATGATCCATCCGTACAACGACTGGGATTTCTTTGACCTGCGGTACAGATACACCACTAAGGTGTTTGATGCCCAGGTTCTCGGAACAGAGAAGCCGTCTCCCTTTAAAGAATGGGCTGGCATTGCCGAGGAGGAAGAGGAGGAGCAGACGGAAGATAAAATGCCGGGTGGGGCTAACAAAGATCAAGCCCAGCAAACTCAAGATGCTCCTCCTGCCGGCCAGGGCCAGCCGTTTCAGCATTAGCAACAACAACAACATCAGCAGTAGCTTTATTTGGTTTTTTTTTCTTTCTACTTTTGGCCTGCGAGCCGTGTAGTTTGCTTGTATATCTTTTCCCCGAAGTAGGTCCGGCTGGCAATCTTTTTTTAATATATTTTGTCGACTGAGTCGGTTTTGCCTTTGATATTATTTGCTTCAATTTTTGCAATATTTGCTCGTACAAATCTCTTTCTTTTTGCAATTTCATTCGATACATGTGGTATGCCGGATTCATTGGCTCTGCCTGCCCCTGCATGGTTGTTTGCTTAATATTATTCAACTCTAAGTAGGAAGCCGTCCATTCAAGCATCCGGACAAACAGATAGGCGGTCATTGACCGTATTTTAAGAAGTAGAATTATTCTAAGTTGGATTAGCAGACGGTGCCGGCTAAGGCCAACCTAGATTATTCTTTTAACCGGCTGAGGATTACCCTTTAGGTATCCGTCATTGCCGTTTGCTGGTATGCAGGCGGCCATTGGCCGAACGGATGTATCATAACCAAGTTATGGATTAAATGCTAAGGCTTTGAACTTGCTTAATTTGTGTTTGTAACCGACTGTAGTGCTTTTGTGCAAAGTCCGGTTACCTTCGACCAAGATTTTAGTTATCGTCTGTGTTGCTTTGGAGCAACGACCGGTTGTATCTTGGTTTCAATTAATCATTCAAGCAGTTGTGAGTTATCTTTAACCTAGGTAGTTGGTTAAAGCCGCTTGAGTTATGATTTATAGAATAATGTACCACCCAAATGGGAGATGCTCTCTTTGACAAATTCACCCAAATGGGCGTCGCCGGTTGCCTGCTCATGTTGGAGCAGGCGGTTTGAAAACTATCCGGCCATTGGCCTCGTAAATAGCTGCTAAATTTAATACTCAACTTATGTCTACTCAGTTTAGAGCAGACGGCTGCCCGGTCGTGCATTGCACAGATTGGACTTTGTAAAAAAGATGATGAAAATAAAGCATTCTTTCATTTATATACTCTATTTACAAAGATTTACAAGTCCTTAGAAGTAGTACGTTTTCAAGTTATCTACGTTACAGGTTCTGGCTAGCTGCCTGCCGTCTGGAGTTTCCAAGCAGCAGGTGCCGCCTCTAACTTCTTCAAAAATCCGGTAGGGGCCCTCCCAATTACGGGTTAACTTTCCCTGCTCATTAGCCCTACTGGTTGCTTCCATTTTTCGTAACATAAAGTCCCCCACTTTTATGGGTCGTTTGTGTACTCTTTTGTTGTAGGACCTCGTCATTCTCAGATGGTATATCTCATGACACAAGACGACATTGCCCCTGCGCTCCGGGAGTGAATCCAATGCTAGACGCATGGCCTCCCAATTTGCCTCTTCATCATGGAGCATGATTCGAAATGTTGGCTCATAGAGTTTGATAGGCTGGACGGATTCAGTGCCGTATGTCATGAGAAACGGGGTTTCACCGGTTGCCCCTTTTTAAGTTGTTCTGATGGGCCATAGGACATGAGGAAACTCATCCGCCCATAGACCGCCAGTCCTTTCAATTTTCTTCTTAATGTCGTCTGAGATGAGCTTGTTGAAGGCTTCAACTTGGCCGTTTGCTTGGGGACGGCCGACTGATGCAAAACAATGTGAGATCCCTTGATCTCCCAACCAGCTCTTGAGGGAAGGCATTTCAAAACTAAGGTCCATTGTCAAAGACCATAGACATGGGTACCCCAAACCGGGTGATGATGTTTCTCTAGATAAAAGAGATGACATCCTTTGTCTTAATGCCCTTGACTTCCTCTACCTCAACCCATTTGGTGAAGTAATCTACGGCCACCAAGATATACCTCTGTCTGCCCGTAGTAGGCGTATATGGACTCAGGATGTCCATGTCCCATTTTGCAAATGGAACCGGGCTGTAGATAGCCGTCAAATCAGTGGCCGGTCGGTGTATGAGCCGGCCAAATCTTAGACACTTATCACACTTCTTCACCATTTCCATGGCGTCTGCCTCAAGAGTGGGCCAAAAGTAGCCTTGTCGCCTGGCCCTTTTTGCTAGAGTTCTGCCGCCTATATGTAATGCACAAAAGCCCGAGTGTAGATTCTCTAGAACCTCTTTCCCCCTTTTAGGGATAACACACTTCAGCAGTGGCTGGAGGTAACCCTTCCTGAAGAGTTCCCCCTTGTAGATCTCAAAACTTGAGGCTTGCTTTTTCAACGCAGCTGTTCTGAAGGGGCATCCGACAAAGTGCCGTCTGCCAAATAAGCCTGGATGGCATCCATCAAGGTAGAGCTTCGGTCAAGAACTCCAATGGGATCATTTTCAATGCTTCTTTTTTCCATGACTTCCCAAAAGACTGACCTAGGCGCATCACAAGAGACGGATGATGCCAACTTAGACAATGCATTCGCCAGATTATTTTCTAACCTGGGCACCTCACTTAGATGAAATTCGTCAAGTGTCTCGGCCTCATCTTTGACCGCCTGCAGATATTTGATCATAGCCGGATGGGTGGCCTCGTAGTCACCATGGTATTGGCTAAAGATCAATTGAGAATATGAGCAGGCGTCAACTTTCCTTGCCCTTGCCGCCTTACACATGCGGATACCAGCTAGCAGGGCCTCATACTTCGCCTCATTATTAGAGGCTTAGAACTTGAACCGTAGTGCATATTCATAGTGGTCCCCTTTCAAAGACATGCAAATTATGCATGCACCACTGCCGTTCATAGTAGACCTCCCGTCTACATAAGCCTTCCAGACCTGATCAACATTGTCCGGCTGAGCCGGCCTTGTCATTTCCACTATGAAGTCGGCGAACGCCTGACCCTTACTGCCTTTCTTGGTTCGAAGGTGATTTCCAGACTTTGCATTTCTATAGCCCACTTGAGCATTCTGCCGGATGACTCCAAGGTTGTCATTGGCCGCTTGAGGGGTTGGTCTGTGTAGACCACCAGCGGATGTGCCAAGAAGTATGGTTTCAACTTCTTGACAGCCATGAACACGGCTAGGCCAAAATTTTCAACCAAGGGATACCGCATCTCGGCATTTCGAAGAACATGGCTAATGAAATAGACCGAGAGCTGTATACCGTCTCTCTTAGCTAGGAGAAAAGCACTGAGGGCATGATCTGAGACGACCAAATACATATAGTGAACCTCTCCTACTAGAGGGCAGACCAGCCGTGACAATGAGTGAAGGTGCTCTTTCAATTTCTGGAATGCTGCCTCAGCATTTTCCCCCCATTGGAATCTAGTCTTCTTTTTTATTGCCTAGAAGAAGTAGAGGCACTTGTCGCCTCACCGGCTGAGGAATCTTCCCAATGCTGCCAGACAACCGGTAAGTTTTTGGACTTCCTTGACAGTACGGGGTGACTTCATGTCAATTACCTCCCATACCTTTTCCGGGTTGGCCTTTATCCCCCTTTGATCAATAAAAAATCCGAGAAACTTCCCAGAATCAACACCAAAGACACACTTTTTGGGATTAAGCATGACCTTATGCCGCCTGAGGGTGGTGAAGGTTTCTCGGAGGTCAGCAAGGTGATCCGTTTGGAGCTTAGATTTGACTATCATGTCATCAAGGTACGCTTCTACATTCCTCCCTATTTGATTAATGAAGACCGTATTAATCATCCGCTGGAAGGTAGCAGGAGCATTTTTCAGCTCGAACGGCATCACCGTATAACAGAATAACCCTTGATCAGTGACGAATGTCGTCTTCTCTGGATATTTTTTCCATAAGGGTATCTGATGGAAGCCTGAATAGGCGTCCATGAAGCTCATCAAGGCATGACCGGCTGTAGAGTCGACTAGGCTGTCCATCTTTGGAAGTGGATAGTTATCCTTTGGACATGCCTTGTTCAAATCTATGTAATCAACACACATCAGCCAGACGCCAATGGATTTTTAACAAGGACAACGTTTGAAAGGAATGGTATCCTTCCAACAAGTGTATTATTCCGATAGAGGGTTCAAAATTATTACAGAGCTAATTCTTCAGTAAATTCAAGTGATCGAAATGCCTAGGTGGAGGCCGCTTTCGATCAGTAATATTAAGGTATAATTAATATTACAGCTTAATCTTAAATGAACCCTTCGGGTCGAACCCAATCGAACAACCGATCCGAGACGACGAATTAATCCGAAGGATTTAATGAGTCAACAGTTTTACGAATACAGAAGTCGAATATCGAGCCTAGGGCGTCGAGACCGAGCGTCGCAAAATCACAAGTGACAAGTACGAGCATAGCCGTAGCTAGGCTAGGCTAGCTCATCGCAAGCCCAGGCGCACCATGGTGTGCTAGGCGAGGCATGAGTGCCTAGGCGTCATCGTAGCCCTAGCATCATGCCTAGGCGCCATCACAACCTTAGCATGATGCCTAGGCGCCATTGCAGGCCTAGCACCACACACAGCACCATCGCAGTGTTAGGCACATGCGTGAGTGCGTGTGCACCATCGCCCAGCACCAAGCCCAACAGGAGTGGCTCGCTAGCAGCACACATGCTAGGCCTTGCGTGCGTGAGGGGCTGGCTGGCATGGCTGTGCGTAGCATGCGAGTGTGTGCGAAGCAATGTGTGGGAGTGCTAGGGCCAGCGCCAGCATAACGTGCTAGCAGTGCCTAGCACTAGCACGCACCAGCGCCTAGCACTAGCACGCACCAGTGCCAAGCATCGCCCAGTATCAGCACGCACTGCCTGGCTGGGGATGCAAGGCTGCTGGCTGTTGCTAGCTGGCAGCGCTAGCTGGCAGCCAACACGACCCTCCTTGAAGCCGGTTTGTGTGTGGTTGTGGGGACCAAGCAAAGCCTTGGGGAGCAAGGCTATGGTCCCCCCACCTAGCCTTGGGCATCACTCATTAGCATGTAATTGTGCCACTTGTCGCGTTGTAATTGATTTAATTATTTATTTAATTTGGAATTAAATAAATTGTTGAATTTACCAACTCTCCCACATTGGTGGGAGATTGGAAATCAAGGGTCCATTTCCCTATAAATACCAAAGGCATGGGTATTGGGAAAAAACAACCTTGAGTGGAATTAAAAGGCAACTCTTGATTTGAGTAAACCTTGATTCGTAAAACTCATAGTTTTATCTGTCCGGGTCTCGACTAACCTTTGAGACTTAGGATGCTCGGGTCGGGTTCGAGGGTACTATCCCGTTGGAGACCTCGTATTTTCGGGGTTCAAGTAAGAGCCCATAGTTGAGCGAAGCACGCGTCAAAGGTATAATCTTTTATCCTTAATTATGTTTTAATTATGTTTTGCTTGTTAATTGCATTTATTATGGGGGCAAGTCTTGGTGGGTTTCATTCCGCGTAGTGTGGGTCACTACGAAACCCAACAGCGGTATCGAAGCCACGCTCTTTTTATTTTTTGCAATTATTAATTAATTAAGGTGTTTTAAAGTAAGATTTAATTTCTGGTTTTGCTTTTCTAATTAGATTAGAAGCTCGTTTTAATTAATTTTAAAACTCATATTTTTATCGATTTGGCTGTCGAACCCAGATTTTGGCTAAAAAATAGTGATTGTTTGGTGGAATCGACATTCTGAAACCCAAGGTTTTGGGGTTTTTTTCGTTTTTCAACGAAAATTTTAAATTTTTTTAAGCCTTGATTAATGCAAGCATTACAAGGTTAGATTAAATGCATTATTGCATCCCTAATCTACTGCTATTTTAATTATCCTTGAGCATAATTATGGAGTTTTAATTAGTGCTTGAGTTGATATTCTATTTTTCACACAAACTTGATTTTTCATAATTATGCAAATAAATTGCATTAATGTGTGAATGTTTGATGTGAATGTGTAATTTTAAGTTCCCAAGTATGTTAAAGTTCTAATCTTTAAAGGTTTAAATGATTGGAACTCTAACCCTAAATTCCATATTGAACAAAGTTTGGATTTTTCATTTTGGTTGATTAAAATCCATGAAATTCAAATACTTGTGACTAATATTTTGATTAATTTTCATATTGGAAGATGTAATCTTGGTATTTTACACAAGTATGAAAGTTGGAAAATTTTATCATTAGATGGTTAATTTATTTTTCCATCTCCCATTTGTCAAATCCATTATTCATTTGCATATTGGCTAAATTAATTATGGACATAGCTCATTCAATTTTAAGCATAAAGAAAGATTTAATAATTGTTTCAAAATCATTATTTGAATAATTAAGGCTGTGCACCGTTAAAATTGAATTTAATTAAGTTAGACTTATTTTATTTTAATTTTTCCTCAAATTGATTCTAAAATAAAATTTAAAATTAATTTATGCCACACATAAATCAGGATCAAAATCCCGTGTAAAATGCACGCAAATCGATGCAAAACCGCAAGCGTCACCAAGGCTAGCCGGGCTGCCTATGGTGCGCGCATGGCTGAGCATCAATGTTGCGTGGCTGTGTGGCGAGGGGTGCTAAGGTGCTGGGCTTGGGCAGTGGCATTGGCTGCTGATTTTTTGGGGCGCTGTTTGGCAGCGTGGTAGCAAGCACCAGCCTGCCCCACTTGCTGGAAGGCGCCAGCATGCGAGCAGACATGCGTGGTGCTGGCCAGCGTAGTGTGCTTTGCTGGGCGCAGCATGCTAGCACCAAGCGCCAGCAGAGCCCTTGATGCTGCTAGTGATGTGTGGCGTAGGCTGCTGGGCAGCGAGGCAGCAAGCCCCAGCTAGCCAGCGCACTGCTGCCTAGCAGCCATGGTGCGCAATGCACCATGCTTGGGTGGGGCTAGTTTGCTTAATTTTTGAGCTATGTACTTTTGCGAAAGTTTTTCCGTTTTAAATTATTTATGTAATTATCTTAACGAGGTTAGACCTCGGTTTTTCCGGCTTTTGCAAAATTTTGATTTTGACGAATTATGCGTTATGCTGACTTAATTGATCAGATTAATTAAGTATGGATGCGGAATTTAGTGGGAGCTTAGTTGATTACTTGAGCAATTTGCTTTTAGAAATAATGGATTAAATAACTTTGACTAGTTTTAATAGGCGCGTTAATCGGATTAACCACCTAAGTTAGTTACTAGTTTTTGCGCGCTTAATTGAGTATTTCGTAAAATGCATGGGCCATTCACAAATAGTGAATGGGTGAATGAAAGATTGTTTTCAAAACAGGTTATTGAAAATGGCAACTAGTGGGGCCCGACTAGGATAGAAAATACGGACTGCGATCCGTTATGTATTTTTGTAAATCTAAATACGGTCTGCGAACCGTTAAGTATTTTTGTACTTTAGGTTAATCTTAGTCGTACTAGCTAGTTATTTTATTTTGGCCAAGATGTCTCAAGACGTCATTTCGATGAAGACGAGACAAGATGAATACCCATGGAAATTGAAGATTTCAAGGGGTCATGCTAGTTGCCAATTGCATCAATTTATGCTTTATATATTATTGTTATATATGAATTTTAGATGCATGTCTAGGATTTCATATGTTGCGACGATTAGTTAAGTTCACTTAAATCAAACCAACATAGAAACCCTAGGTCCCTTAAAATATTGAGCTAAAAATTTGTCGTTCCAAGAACAACACTTACCGAACTAATGCGCGTATGTGATGGGCTACGCCAAAGCGAGGCATCACTACTTCCCTAGGAACGTAAGGTATACTAGGTATACAAGTTGTCTTGGTTAAGCTCAACGATATCAGTAATGAGTCCTTAGATGTCGTGGCAAAATAGATAAAATGTCAGGAATGCATTAGATGCGACATTTTATCAAATCGAGAGTAGCTTGGAGCTATTAGCAATTGGATTGCTTACCTTAAAATATTTAATGATTAAGACAAGCCAAAGCATGCTTAACCATTTCTTGATCTTTGGGATCTCGGAATCATTTTATTCTCGCCTAAAAGGGAAAATTTATTAATGCGTGGATAAAATGCTCAATAAGATTGAAAATTTGCATGAACGCTTTTAAATTTCAACTTATTGGTTTATGAATGGTTTTTCATTTCAAATTCTTTCAATTGTAGAATAATGTCTGCAAGTAACTCAAACAACAACCAATTCTCTTTACGCTCAATTCTCGACAAGGAGAAGTTAAGCGGGCCAAACTTTCTTGATTGGCAAAGAAATTTGCGCATTGTACTAATGCAAGAGCAAAAAGAATACGTCCTTGATGAGGAAATGCCCAACGCTCCCAATGAGGAGGTCACTGAGGCTGCCCTTAACCGATGGTAAAGTGCCAATCGGGATGTCAAATGCATCATGTTGGCCACTATGTCTCCGGACCTTCAAAAGACTTTCTTCGAAAAGGAGACGGCTTTTGAGATCATTTCTGAGCTTCAGAATATGTTTCAAGAGCAGGCCCGAACTGAAAGGTTCGAAATCCACAGGCAGATCCTTGAGAGCAAGCTCAAGAAAGGAGAGCTAGTCAGCCCGCATGTCCTTAAAATGATTGGATTATTTGAGAACATGGAAAGGCTTGATGCTGGGTACTCAACCGAGATGACAATTGACATCATTCTCCACTCGCTTCACAAAGGCTATGATCAGTTCAAGATGAACTATAATATGCATAGCATGGAGAAAACCCTCACCGAGCTTCATGGTATGTTGAAGCAAGCCAAGCAAACCCTCAAGGATGAGGGCAAGCATGACATGCTCATGGTGAGGAAGGGCAAGCCATTCAAACGTTCGGGCAAGAAGAACAGCTTTAAAGGGAAAAAGAGAAATTTTCCGCCTAAGTCAAACACTTCCAAGGGCAGTAAGGACAAGAAGGTAGCCTCTTCCAAATCCGATTTCGAATGTTTCTACTACAAGAAGAAGGGACATTGGAAATGGGATTGCCTCAAATTCAAGGAAGATAAGAAGAACGGCATCGTTGCTTCTTCATCAGGTATTTTTGTTACAGACTTAAACTTCGCTAGAAAAACATCATGGGTATTAGATACCGGATAAATAGGAGGCTAGAGAAGGGAGAGGTTGAGCTTCGAGTCGGCAATGGAGCAAGAATGTCTGCCGTCTCCGTTGGAACTCTCAGTTTGTCATTGCCCTCTGGGCTTATTTTAGAACTTGACAATTGTTATCAAGTTCTTAGAGTTATCAAAAACATTATTTCAATATCGGTGTTGGATGCCAAAGGTTTTGAATTTCAAATTAAGAACAATAGTTGTTCATTTTATTTCGATAATGTTTTATATGGTAAAGCATATTCAGACAATGGTCTTTATGTTCTTTCTCTTGACAAACAAGTCTATAACATTGAGGACACCGCCAAAAAGGCTAAGACCATCGAGTCGAATCAAACCTACTTGTGGAATTGTTGTCTTGGCCATATGAACATTAAACGCATCAAGAAACTTATACAAGAAGGTGTTCTTGACTCATTCGACTTAGAGTCGTTTGAAAATTGCGAAGGATGTCTATTAGGCAAGATGATAAAACAGCCATTCTCCAAGTTGGGAGAAAGGGCAAGTGACTTATTAGGTCTAATACACATGGATGTATGTGGACTAATGAGTACACCCGCAAGACAAGGTTACCGATATTTCATCACTTTCACCGACGATTTTAATAGATGTGGCTATATCTACTTAATGTCGAATAAATCTGAATCCTTTAAGAAATTCAAAGAATTTCAGAAAGAAGTTGAAAATCAACTTGGCAAGAAAATTAAAGCACTTCGATCGGATCGAGGTGGCGAATATTTGAGCCATGAATTCGACGACCACTTGAAAGAAAATGGTATTCTTTCAGAGTTGACACCTCCCGGAACTCCTCAATGGAACGGAGTATCCAAACAGAGGAATCGAACCTTGTTAGACATGGTTCGACCAATGATGGGTCTTAGTGAACTTCCTCTCTCTTTCTAGGGACATGCGCTACAAACCGCGGCACTAACACTGAATCGCGCTCCGTCAAAAGCTGTTGAAAAGACTTTATATGAATCATGGACTAAGAAACCTCCTAGGTTGTCTTTTCTCAAGATTTGGGGATGCGAAGCATATGTCAAGCGATTAATTTTGGACAAACTTCACCCCAAATCGGATAAGTGTTTCTTTGTGGGATATCCAAAAGAAACCAAAAGGTATTACTTCTACAGTAAATCCGAGAACAAAGTGTTTGTTGCTCGTGATGGTGTCTTTTTGGAGAAGGAACACCTTTCCAAAATGACAAGTGGGAGAAAAATCAAACTCGACGAAGTTCGAGAGGACGAGCAACAGTGTCAGCCTGATAAAACTGACAATCTAAGTGCTTTGGAAGCAGCTGAGAAGATTGGTCAGAATCATATAGACAATGTAAATGCTTAACCTATTACCCTTCGTAGGTCGCAACGACAAAGATCTCAACCAGACAGATACCTTGGTATTGTCTTAACCGATGATCAAGACATCCTAGTTATGGATGGAGATGAGCCAGCAACATACAAGCAAGCTATGACGAGCCCCGACTCTGCTAAATGGCAAGAAGCCATGAAATCCGAGATGGACTCCATGTCTGAAAATCAAGTCTGGGACTTGGTGAATTTGCCCAAGGGTTACACACCTATTGGTTGCAAATGGATCTTCAAATTGAAGACAGACAAGGATGGAAATGTATCGATATATAAGGCTAGACTGGTGGAAAAAGGTTATAGACTAGTCCACAGGATTAACTATGATGAAACCTTTTCACCGGTTGCAATGCTAAAGTCTGTCCGGATTATTCTAGCGATTGCTGCATATTACGATTATGAAATATGGAAGATGGATGTCAAAACCGCCTTCCTAAATGAGATTTTGGAAGAAACTGTGTACATGACACAGCTAGAAGGTTTTGTCGATCCGAGCAACGCTGAAAAGGTTTGCAAGCTTAAGAAGTCCATTTATGAACTAAAGCAAGCCATCAGGAGTTGGAATCTGCGATTTGATGAAGCCATCATCAAGTTTGGTTTTATCAAGAATCCAGATGAATCTTGTGTATACAAGAAGGTCAGTGGGAGTGACATCGCATTACTAGTCCTATATGTCGATGACATACTGCTCATTCGAAATAGCACAAAATTACTGGAGTTTGTAAAGGGCTGGTTGGGAAAGTGCTTTTCAATGAAAGACTTAGGAGAGGCACAGTACATATTAGGCATCAAGATCTACAAGGATAGATCTAAGAGGATGATTGGTTTGAGCCAGAGTACTTACATTGATAAAGTACTGGCACGATTCAACATGGAGAATGCTAAGAGAGGGCATCTACCCATGTCCCATGGCGTAACTCTCAGCAAGAAACAGTGTCCACAGACACTTGTTGAGCGAGAGAGAATGGATCAGATTCCATATGCTTCGCTAATTGGGTCGATCATGTATTCCATGATATGTACCTGACCAGATGTCTCTTATGCCTTGAGTGCTACGAGCCGATACCAATCAAACCCGGGAGAGGCGCATTGGAGTGCGGCCAAGAATATCCTGAAGTACCTGAAAAGGAATAAGGATAAATTCCTGGTTTATGGTGGCCATAAATATCTGGTTGGTGAAGGTTACACTAACGCTAGCTTCCAGACTGACAGAGACGACTTCAAGTCATATTCAGGGTACATATTTTGCCTAAATGGAGGAGCATTTAGTTGGAAGAGTGCCAAGCAGAGCACAACCGCAGACTCTACAACTGAAGCCGAATACTTGGCTGCTTCAGAATCTGCTAAGGAGGATGTTTGGATTCGCAAGTTCATCAGTGAATTTGGTGTTGTACCCTCCATCAAGGGCCCATCTCTACTATGACACCAATGGAGCTATCGCTCAGGCTAGAGAACCAAGAGAGCACCAGAAGGTCAAACATGTCCAAAGGCGATTTCATATGATAAGGGAATGGAAATCCAAAAGTGAAATCAAAATTTGTAAGATCGGCCTGGATGATAATGTAGCCGATCCTTTGACTAAAACTTTGCCTCAAATGAAACACAACAAGCACGTTGAGCCAATGGGAATCAAGCACGTTGGAGATTGGCTTTGAAATTCCCTGTACATGTGTTTTAATTAAACTGGTTGTTTTAATGTAAGACACTGTATTGAAACCATTCATTAATGAAGTAATTAATTTTTGCGCAAAATTATCATTCACTCCATTGCTATTTAATTGTGGTTTAGAATTAAATAATGAGTCCATTCGATTTATGGAAATATTCAAAACAGGGTATCAAGACCATGTCTTGGATAAAGAAACACCTGTTAAGTGAACATTGAATATTTAAATCGAAACTTATCCCTAATCGAGGTCATCTAACTGATGGACGATTGATGACCACCAGAAATGAGTGTGTAGTATGATTTACAGCACCGTTTCTTGTGCTGCAAGGACATGATGGTCATAAATCATTTGCACAGGTGCCAATTTGGAACTGCACTGGATCGACCTACGAGAGTACATTAACAGATTCAAAATTGTCATAAGTACATTTCTCATCATAGCTATCGGAACTCGTTTCCTCGACCATAAGCATTGTGAAGTTTTCTTGTTTGAGAACTAGCCTCTTTGATGTTGCCTAATGTCTGCCATAACTGGGGATCATAACGGGAACACTCGGGAGATTAGGTCCTCTTAGTAAGAGAAACTTACAATGGAAGACTGGGAATGTCCCACTATCAACAATAGGGAATATGTCTCTGTTGTTTACAAGGCCGCTCGATGAACGAGACTGTGAAAATGCATGGTCGTGCTCAGATGGATTTTAGAAATCATCTTCTTATTGACAGTCGAACTCGGAGATCGAGAAACACTTCTTAACGTAATAAGGATGACGATGAATCTTACCTTATAGTTCACGAAGAGACATTAAGCGACATAGGAAATAGGTTATACACTATATGCACACTTGTCCAGAAGGACAAGTGGGAGATTGAAAGGAATGGTGTCCTTCCAACAAGTGTAATATTCCGATAGAGGGTTCAGAATTATTACAGAGCTAATTCTTCAGTAAGATCAAGTGATCGGAATGCCTAGGTGGAGGCCGCTTCCGATCAGTAATATTAAGGTGTAATTAATATTACAGCTTAATCTTAACTGAACCCTTCGGGTCGAACCCAATCGAACAACCGATCCGAGACGAGGAATTAATCCGAAGGATTGAATGAGTCAATGGAGTTTTACGAATACACACGTCGAATAATGAGCCTAGGGCATCGAGACCGAGCGTCGCAAAATCACAAGCGACAAGTACGAGCATAGTCGTAGCTAGGCCAGGCTAGCTCATCGCAAGCCCAGGCGCACCACGGTGTGCTAGGCGAGGCATGAATGCCTAGGCGCCATCGCAACCCTAGCATCATGCCTAGGTGCCATCGCAGCCCTAGCATGATGCCTAGGCGCCATCGCAGCCCTAGCATGATGCCTAGGCGCCATCGCAGCCCTAGCATCATGCCTAGGCGCCATCGCAGCCCTAGCATGATGCCTAGGCGCCATCGCAGCCCTAGCATCATGCCTAGGCGCCATCGCAGCCCTAGCATCATGCTTAGGCGCCATCGCAGCCCTAGCACCACGCACAGCACCATCGCAGTGCTAGGCACATGCATGAGTGCGTGTGCGTGTGCACCATCGCCCAGCACCAAGCCCAGCATGCGTGGCTTGCTAGCAGCACGCATGCTAGGCCTTGCGTGCGTGAGGGGTTGGCTGGCATGGTTGTGCGTAGCATACGAGTGTGTGCGAGGCAATGTGTGGGAGTGCTAGGGCCTGCGCCAGCATAACGTGGTAGCAGTGCCTAGGACTAGCACGCACTAGCGCCAAGCACCAGCAAGCGCTGCTTGGTTGGGGATGCAAGGCTGCCGGCTGTTGCTAGCTGGCAGCGCTAGCTGGCACGCTAGTTGGCAGCCAGCACAACCCTCCTTGAAGTCGGTTTGTGTGTGGTTGTGGGGACAAAGAAAAGCCTTGGGGAGCAAGGCTATGGTCCCCCCCACCTAACCTTGGGCATCACTCATTAGCATGTAATTATGCCACTTGTCGCGTTGTGATTGATTTATTTATTTATTTAATTTGGAATTAAATAAATTGTTGAATTTACCAACTCTCCCACATTGGTGGGAGATTGGAAATCAAGGGTCCATTTCGCTATAAATACCAAACGCATGGGTATTGGGAAAAAACAACCTTGAGTGGAATTAAAAGGAAACTCTTGATTTGAGTAAACCTTGATTCGTAAAACTCATAGTTTTATTTGTCCGGGTCTCGACTAACCTTCGAGACTTTGGACGCTCGGGTCGAGTTCGAGGGTACGATCCCGTTGGAGACCTCGTATTTTCGGGGTTCAAGTAAGAGCTCATAGTTGTGCGAAGCACGGGTCAAAGGTATAATCTTTTATCCTTAATTATGTTTTAATTATGTTTTGCTTGTTAATTGCATTTATTATGGGGGCGGGTCTTGGCGGGTTTCATTCCGCGTAGTGTGGGTCACTACGAAACCTAACAACGTTTGCTACTGATGAGTGACATTTATGTCACTCTTAGGGGTAGTATTTAGGTCTTTTTCCTCTTATTTTTCTTAGGTTTTCACCTCAATATCCTCTTATGGCTCCTTTTTGTGTTGATGAAAAGTAATGCTTATTTTGATAATCTTTATGCATTATTTTATCATCCCCATGCTCTCGTGAACTTTGGTATCTTCTGCAGGTTCCGTGACGGTCCTATGCACGGTGGGAGGCCCCTTGGCCAAGCATGGAAGCCATGGACAAAGGCAAGAGGAGCAAAAGGGAAGGAGAGGAAGCAAGAAAAGGAAGTGCAAGAGGAGGTGTGGCCGAACCTCTGAAAGGTCCGGTCGAACCTTGGTGTGGTCAAACTTTTCAAAAGTTCGACCGAACCTCCAGGGTGCAGTGAAGGCAGTGTCAAACCTGTTTTCAGCAATTTTGCAGGAGAGGTCGAACCTCAAAAGTTCGACCAAACAAGGATCAGGGAGGTTCGACCGAACCTACACAGGGTTCGACCGAACCTACCCTGAGTCCGACCGAACTTACCCAGAGTTCGGTCGGACCTTTTCCCGATCTCAGCCAATTTTGTACGGACTATTTAAGGTCCTTTTGTGATCGTTTAAAAAGGACGGGGGGAGAAGCAGGACAGTAGCCTAGTTTTCAGAAACCTCCCTTAGTTTGAAACATTCCTTAGGATTAATTTAGCTTAGTTTTCATCAAATCAAATCATTGTATTAGTGAAATTCAAGAATTATTCTCAAAGTTTGGCAATTTGTATTCAACATTTGAAGCTTCAATTAGTAATTTCTCCAACCTTCTTCCTTTTAATTTCAGATTTTATTTGGTATTTGCATGTTATTTAAATCTTCCTAGTTCTTGGTAATTTGTTATTGGATGATAGCTATTTCAATTGTTAACCACTTTTCCCCAATTATTGAAGTATTTAGAACCCTAATTCTTGATTGCATGTTGATAAACATGAGTTGTGAGTAGTCTTCTTGCTAGGGGTTGGGTGAAGCTCGACCTTTTGGTTAACTATGCAAATGTGGGAGAAGCATTGATGTTTGAATTGCAATTAAATTGATTATATGAGATTGCTTGTTAGTTCCTCATGATAGGTTTAGCTACCCTTGACTAAGGAGCTTGATAGTATGATATGCCTAATTTGACATGGAAGTGTAAATTGAGTACGTCATTACTTATTGTAATTTGATTATGTATCGTCTATTGCTAAACTAATGAGGAATCTAAGTTTAGTAGTGTGAGTTGTTTTCTAATTGCATGAGGTTGATTTTACATATAGTCCTTGCTATATCTTGTCTATTTTACTCCCCGTTTACCTATTTGCCTTGGTTGAGTGGATCTCATTCCCTAGTATCTTTAGTTCATTGATTTAGAACCATAGTTTGTTTGTCTTCTTGACGAACCCCAATTCACCAATTGACTTCGAGTTAGCTTAAGTGTAAAGATCTTTGGCAATCATATCCCGTTCCTTGTGGACCGAACTCTTACTTGTCATTATGCTTGGTTTGTAAGGTGTTTGTTAATAAATGTGTTTGATTGAGTGTGGAATGTACGACCATTCGCACGCCCATCAAAATGGCGCCGTTGCCGGGGAGCGGTGTTGTTGATAGCTAATTGATTACTTGAGTCTAGTTCACCATAAAAAAAATTTTCAAAAAAAAAAAAAAGGGATTGTTTCTTTTTGGCTACACTTGTAGCCTTGGTACTAATTGCGTTTGTTGAGAGTGTATGCGCAGAACTCATAACAGGATCTTGGTACCTTACGATCCCGAGATTGAGCAAACTTATAGAAGGAGAAAAAGAGCCGATTCTAGGCCGTTTACTACTCCCCCAGCTAGAGGGACCAATTTTGAGGAGGATCGAGATCAAATGGGTGACGCGGAACCACCACCTCAAAGACCTTTAAAGGAGTTGGGAACTCCGGGAGCTTATAGAGCTTCAAGCGGCATTGCTCCACCCGTTACTCAAGCCAATGACTTCGAGATTCGGCCCGCAATGATTAATTTGATTGAAAGGAGGCAATATAGTGGAGCAAAACATGAGAGCCCTCTTGCACACTTGAACGAGTTCGAAAAATATTGCAACACGATCAAGGTAAATGGGGTAACTCAAGAGTTTGTGAGACTAAAGTTGTTTCCTTTTTCTTTGATAGGAAGGGATCTTGAATGGCTTGAGAAGGAGGTGAGGCCTAACTCCTTGAGAACTTGGGACGAGGTCACCACGGCTTTCTTAGGAAGATTCTATTCCCAAAAGAAGACGGCCGAGGCAAGAGCTTTGATCCAAGGTTTCCGTCAAAAAGCTAGTGAAACCATTTATGAAGCATGGGAACGATACAAGGAATATCAAAGGGAGTGCCCTCATCATGGCATTCCGTCATATCAAGTGCTTCAAATTTTCTATGGGGGTTTGAGCCCACAAGGAAAGACTAGCTTGGATGCAGGAGCGGGTGGCCCGATTATGAACAAGACGGAGGAGCAAGTCATAGAGATAATTGAGGATGTGGTGAGGCACCACATGGATTGGCAAGAAGGAGAGAGAGATTCTCTAAACAAGGGAGGAAATGCGGTTTACTCCGTTGATCACCTTAATGCCATCAACAATTTGACCTCCCAAATCGCCAACCTTGGAAAGGAGATGACGTCCATTAAGGCAAAACTAGAGACCTCTAGTTCAACACAAGAGCAACCCTCCCAAACTAAGGGGAGAGGTATGAATTCTAACTCTTCTCCCTCTACTTCTAATAACATGCCTCATGGATGTTTGTTTTGTGAAAATTGTGGGTCTTATGACCATGATACCTCTTCTTGTAATTATGATTTCCAACCCCAACCCCAATACGAAGATGGTAATGAAAATGAAAATGAACAAGTCAATGCCTTGTCTTATGATAATAGACATAGGAATGATAATCAAAGATACTTACCACCAAATAGAAGAGAACAAGGGGGGAATGCCTATAACCAAAGAGGAAATGATTACGATTACCATAATCAAAATCAATGGGGAAATAGGAACCAAAGGGACCAAAATCCCCAAGGTAACTACAACCAACAAGGTGGTTATGGTAACCATAATCATAATAATCAAGGAAACTATGGGAATCAAGGGCAATTTCACCAAGGAGGAAACTCTAATAATCGGAACAATTGGAACAACAATAATAATAGAGGTTCTTCAAATCAAAATGCGTCCAATTCGAATGTTAGAGGTAATAGGGCTTCCCAAGACAACCACTATGCACAAGCACCACATAGTAGGTCTAGCTTAGAGGAAATGTTGGAAAATCAAACTAAAATGTTCAATTCTTTCATGGCCTCAAGTGAAAAGAAATTTAGTGAAGTGATGACCCATAATAAAATGCTAGAGACACAAATTTCACAATTGGCCAATGCTTTGAAGGAAGGGACTAGCACTTCTAAACTACCACCCCAAGGACTAGATCCTAAGAGGCCTGTAAATGTTATATCAACAAGGAGTGGTAAAGTTTTGGAAGAAAGTGTTCCTAAAAAAGGCAACGAGAGAATGAACATGAGTGAGCCTCCCTTTAAAAGTGATTTTAAACAAGAGAGAGAGCAAAACCATGAGAATGAAAAGGAGAAAGAATGTGAGAAAGAAAAAGATTTTGAAAAAGAGAGTGAAGAGAGAAGAGAAAAAGAGAGTGAAAAAGAAACCAAACAATTGCAAAGACTTCCATATCCCCATAAATTTGTGAGACACAAATTAGATGTGCAATTCGGAAAATTCCTTGAAACACTGAAGCAAATTCACCTTTCAATCCCTTTTACCGATGCTATCAAGCAAATGCCTAACTATGCTAGGTTTTTAAAAGACATTTTGAGTGGAAGGAGAAAGTGTGATGTGGTGGAAACGGTGAGTCTCACCGAGAATTGTAGTGCAATTATCATGAACAAGATGCCACCCAAATTAAAAGACCCCGGTAACTTTTCTATCCCATGTGCAATATACAGGATGCAAATTGATAATGCTTTGTGTGACCTAGGGGCTAGTGTTAGCCTAATGCCATACTCGGTATACCAAAGAATTGGGATAGGGGAACTTCTACCCACCAACATCACCCTACAATTGGCCGATCGCTCTATTAAATTCCCAAAGGGTAAGGTAGAGGATGTTCCTCTAAGGGTGGGGAAGTTTGTAATCCCGGTGGATTTTGTTGTGTTAGAGATGGATGAAGATGTTAACATTCCAATAATTCTAGGAAGACCTTTTCTTGCTACTTCGGGAGCTTTAATAGATGTTCAAAGTGCTAAAATTTCACTAAAAGTAGGAGATGAGGTGATAGAATTTGATTTGAATGAGAGCATGAAATATCCAAGCTCTAGTCTTGATAATTGCATGATGATTGATACTATTGATTCTATTGTAACTTCTATGCATGGGCACTTGCTCACTACTAACGATGCCCTTGAGAATGTCCTTTTGAACAAGGAAAAGATAGGTGACAAAAGCAAAGAGATGGCATTGTATGAAGAGATGCTTGAAGGAAGTACGGAACCAAGCAATGAGCAAGTGTGCATGGGAATCACAACACATGATGCATTAGAAGTAGCTACCTCAAGAGAAGGTAAGGGTGTTCCAATGGTAGAGTTGAAACCTCTACCATCACACCTAAGGTATGAGTTTTTGGGCCCCAATTCAACTTTTCCGGTTATTGTGAATTCTTCTTTGAACGAGTGCCAAACTCAAATGTTATGTGGTGTTTTGAGAGATCACCAAGGTGCTTTAGGCTATACCATAGATAACCTCAAAGGTATTAGCCCCGCTTTATGTATGCACCACATAACACTTGAGGAGGGTGCTAAGCCTTCCATTGAGAGGCAAAGGAAACTCAATCCTCAAATGGGGGAGGTGGTGAAGAAAGAAATCACCAAACTCCTTGATGCCGGCATCATCTTCCCCATTTCGAGTTCTAGATGGGTTTCCCCCGTTCATGTGGTCCCTAAAAAGGGAGGAATGACCGTAGTTGAAAATGAGAATGGTAATCTCATTTCAACTAGAACGGTGACTGGTTGGAGGATGTGCATAGACTATAGACGTCTAAATGCATCCACCAACAAGGATCATTTTCCTCTCCCTTTTATCGACCAAATGCTTGAAAGACTAACCAAGCACAAGTATTATTGCTTTCTTGATGGCTATTCGGGTTTCTTTCAAATCCCTATAAACCCGGATGACCAAGAGAAAACAACTTTTACTTGTCCCTATGGAACCTTTGCATACAGGAGGATGCCCTTCGGGCTTTGCAACGCACCGGCAACCTTCCAAAGATGCATGATGAGTATTTTTGGGGACATGCTTGAAGCTGAAATGGAAGTTTTCATGGATGATTTCTCGGTAGGGGGCTTTTCGTTCGAGGATTGTTTGTCCAACTTGGGCAAGTGCTTGACAAGATGTGAGAAGGTCAATTTGGTTTTGAATTGGGAGAAATGCCACTTTATGGTGGAAGAGGGAATTGTCCTTGGTCACAAGATTTCAAACAAAGGGATTGAGGTTGACAAGGCCAAAGTTGAAGTGATAGAGAAGCTTCCCCCACCAATCAATGTGAGAGGAGTAAGGTCATTTTTGGGGCATGCCGGGTTCTATAGGAGATTCATCAAGGATTTCTCACAAATTGCTAGACCCCTAAATGCTCTTCTTCAAAAAGATGCCATCTTTATTTTTGATGAAGAGTGTCTCCAAGCTTTCAACAAATTAAAGGAGGCTTTAATCTCAACTCCAATTGTGCAAGGGCCGAGATGGGATTTGCCATTTGAACTTATGTGCGATGCAAGTGATGTTGCGATTGGAGGAGTATTGGGGCAAAGGATAGAGAAGAGGCTTCACGTGATTTACTACATGTCTAAGACTTTGAATGAAGCTCAACGGAACTACACCACAACGGAGAAAGAGTTTCTTGCCGTGGTTCATGCTTTTGAGAAGTTTTGGAACTACCTCATTGGTTCCAAAACTATTGTTTATACCGATCACGCAGCCATTAGGTACCTTATTGCAAAGAAAGAATCCAAGCCACGTCTTCTTCGGTGGGTCCTATCTCTCCAACAATTTGATGTTGAAATCCGTGATAAAAAGGGGGCCGAGAATGTGGTTGCGGACCATCTTTCCCGACTAGAGAATGTGCAAGCTAGTGATGATGAAATCCCTATATGTGATGAATTGAGAGATGATATGCTTTACATCTTGAATGAAAAGGAGCTTCCTTGGTTCGCCGACTTGGTAAACTACTTGGCTTGTGGAGAATGCCCACCAAATTTCTCCAAGAATCAAAGGAAGAAGCTAAAAAGGGAAGCAAGACATTATGTATGGGATGATCCCATTCTCTACAAACGAGGAGTAGACGGTTTGCTCCGTAGGTGTGTCCCGGATGAACAAGTGCAAGGAGTGCTCAAGATGTGCCATTCCGATCCATGTGGAGGGCATATGGGAGCCAACAAAACTGCATTGAAAATCTTGCATAGCGGTTTGTGGTGGCCTCACATCTTCAAGGACGCTTGGGGATTTGTGAAGACTTGTGACCGGTGTCAACGAACCGGCAACATATCCAAGCGCAATGAGATGCCCCAACAACCGATTCTTGAGCTTGAGGTATTTGATGTATGGGGTATGGATTTCATGGGGCCATTCCCAAATTCTCAGGGGAATCAATACATCCTTGTGGCGGTCGACTATGTATCAAAATGGGTGGAAGCCATTGCCTCCCCAACTAATGACCACAAGGTTGTCATGAAGATGTTCAAAAAAGTCATATTTCCAAGATTCGGTATTCCAAGGGCGGTGGTGAGTGACAATGGTTCACATTTTGTTCATAGTGCTTTTCAAAAGATGCTAAGAAAGCACGGGGTCCACCAAAGATTCGGCCTTACCTATCATCCACAAACAAGTGGACAAGCGGAAGTGTCTAACCGTCAAATAAAGCTAATCCTCGAGAAGACGGTTGCTAAGAACAGGAAGGATTGGTCAGAAAAGCTTGATGACGCTCTATGGGCATATAGAACGGCGTACAAGACCCCAATAGGCACAACTCCATATCGTCTAGTGTATGGAAAATCTTGTCATCTACCGGTGGAGCTTGAGCACCGGACCCAATGGGCGATCAAGAAGATTAATTTCGACTTGGCTAGCGCGGGAGAGCAAAGATGGCTTGATTTGCATGAGCTTGAAGAGCTAAGGTTGGAAGCCTATGAGTGTGCTAGCAACTATAAGAATCGCACTAAGGATTGCCACGACCGGAACATTGAAAAGAAAGCATTTCTAAAAGGCGATAAGGAAGTGTTTCCTCATGGAGCCGTGGAAGTTTGGGATATGGACGGCAAGAGATCTTTCAAGGTCAATGGGCATCGCCTCAAGCTTTATTATGAGGATGCTCATGTTGGTTTGATTGAGTCAATGCAATGCAATCTCATCTCTTGAATGTGTGAAGTACGTCAAGCTAGTGACGTTAAAGAAGCGCTTCCGGGAGGCAACCCGAGTTTCTAACCCTCCTCTATTCTATTTGCTTGATGTTTTCTTTTCTTCTTTCACAACTTTGGATTGATGGTTTTGCGTGTATTTGGTTTGTGTTGGTATTCTTGTTTGTCTTGCCTTAAGAAGGAATGCATTTTCCATACACCTTAGGCATGATTGAGTTGTATTTTAGTGTGTCTTGAAGGGAAGTTTTGTGCAAATTTTCAGATAGAGGGATTTAGGGGAGTTCGACCAAACTGCAACAAGGTTCGGCCGAACTTTGCAAAAGTTTGACCGAACCACCCAATAGTTCGGCCGCTCCTCCCCTAGAACTCATAATGGGCTAAAAACTGTCGAATTCTGGAAAATCAAAGAGTTCGACCGAACTTTTCATAAGTTTGGTCGAACTCATGCTGGTCCGACCGAACCTTCAAAAAGTTCGGCCGCTCCTCTTCTGGAAATCAAATTAGGCTGAATTCTGGCAGTTTCTGGAAAATCCAAAAAGTTCGAACGAACTTTTAAAAAGTTTGGTCGAACTTATTATGGTCCGACCGAACCTCGTAAGGTCCGACCGAACCATTTTCGATTTTGCCCAGATTTAATAGATTTGAGCCGCTGCTTTCTCACTCTTACTTCTTACATTCGGCTCTCCCTCCCCCTTTTCTTCTCCTTCTCACCCTAATACTCCATAGTCACCCCTCCTTCAACCTCAAATCTCCATAAAAATCACTCCTATCTTTTTCCCTCCTCACTTCATTTACATCCACTACTCAAATCCTAAAATCTCCCATAAAAATCACTCCTTGAATTTTCCCCAATTTCTAGGGTTTGAGTGACTTGAAACTTCTTGATTTCTACTTACTTCCAATCAATTGTGGTATGGTTATTCTAACTTTTGCAAGCTCATTTCTTCAATTTCTCTTTGTTTTACCATGTTTTACATGTTCAAGTATGATATGTGGTACAATTGATATTGTTAGTCATGGCTTGTTTGATTTAAATGGTTATTGGGATTTCCTTGTTGTAATTGGTTGGTTGTTGTTAGTAGAACTTGTTTCATGATGAATATGCATGTATGACTTGGGTTTTCATGATTTCAATTTGTTTGCTTGAATGTGTTAATCTTTCACTAGGTTGTTCATGCTACATTTTGATTGAGAAATTCTTGAGTTGGATGGAATTTTGTGACTATTACTCATTGTTCTCGGTTTGATTTCGATGAGTTTTGAGTGGATTTCATGAATTTCAAGGGGACGTCATGCCCATTTTCGCCTAGGTTTTCTTAGGATTTGCATTCGATTGCCATAGGATTTTTAGCTCATGCCTTGGTTTATAAGTGTCCATTAATGCCTTGAATTGTATTGTTACTACCGCCTACATCTATTTCACAACTCATGGCTTTTACTCTTATTGCACACACTTTTAATCTCGACGAGCTTCTTGTGCCCCCTTTTGGCTTGAATCTTCCTAATGTTAATTCTTGGCGATTTTTGTAGATTCACAATGCATCTTTTTGGCAAAAGCAAGTCCAAGAGGAAGAGGACGGGTGAATCTTCATCGTCAAATTTTCCTCCTCCACCCGGCATCTATGATCATGGCATCATCGCTCCAAACAAACACTTTTGGGATGTCTATAAAACCCTCATAGACCGTCCCATTCGATCTACAAGGTTCTTCTGCGGGAACACCTTAAGAAAGCTTGGCATCATGGATGAAGTAGTCCGGCTCGCACAAAACTTTGGTTGGGGCGAGTTCATTGACCTCCACGCTCACACCTATGAGCGCATCACATTGGAGTTCCTTGCTTCCCTCCGCAAGGAAGTCATTGAAGAAGATGATGAAGGGAATGAATCTCAAATTATTCTTCACTTTCGTATGTTCAACGAAGACCATTCCCTATCCGAGAGTGAGCTCAATGAGATCTTCCATTGGCAAGCAACCGGGATGCATCGGCCTTCCGATATGACCTCAATGTGTCGCATTCCCTATAATGAACAAGAATGGTGGCAGAGCATCTCCACCAAGCCCATCTTTCGCACTAACACCGCAAAGGTCAACAACATCATCCATATTGCTTTGAGATACTTTGCCCGGCTCCTTCAGTATGCCGTATTCTTCAAGGCAAACCTCGGCTCTATGGTGAAAGATGAGGTAGCTTGCCTTTTCTTGGCCGACAATCCTCAGCGTTTAAAGTTCAAATGCTCCACCACTTTTATCTCGAGATTGTTGGACACTCGAGATGGGCGGCTTGGTGATGAGATACACATGGGGGGCATGATCACCCTCATTGCCCTTTCTTTGAATGGTGGAGCTTACAAGGACCAAATTGATTTGCTCCCCCATGTGCTCCAAAACAAAGAAGAAGAGGCCGTCGGCTACCCTCCTTATGCTCTTTCTATTGTTGCTCTCCGCAACCAACGCTTCATCAACTACTCCACCCAGAATCGCAAATTTATCCTCTTGGTAGATAATGGAGAAGAATGGTGTGTCCTCCCGGATCCTCCTCACACTTCGGTAGACCCTTCCAACCCGCTAAGGTGGAAGATTGCGCGAAAATTCATCCCCGATGAATTAAGGAAAAAACAAGCCCGCGGTGCAATCCCTCACCCTCAACCAGTCTACCAAGTGGAGCATAATTTCCCCCCCCCCCTAGTGGGGGAGGTGAGACATCTTCTTCTTCTTCCTCTTCTCCTTTTGATATGAGTGCCCTGCGTAGTACCCTCGATGGTATTCGTTTTGATAATCAGGCTTCTATTGAACAATGGGGGTACTACGCAAGGATGAACTATGATAGTCTTGTGCAAGCGGGCGTTCAAACGCCCTATGTTAACTATCCCTACCACCCGCCTCAAGAGGGCCCAGTTCCACATTGGGACACCTATGACCCTAACAACCCCTCCCCCAACACCTATGCTTATTGGGAAGGTCCTATCGACCCATCCCAACGTGTTGGTACCCCACCATACAACCCTTATCGGCCGGGTGGGTGCGACTACGCCTATGATCCGGCAAGTCCTTCAACCCCGAATCCTTTTGATGGTGGTTGGGGTACCCAAGGGTGGCCCTATGAGCACTTTAACCAACCTTTCCATCCATCCATGGATCGCCCGGGGTTTGATTTCATGAACCCCCCTCAAGAACGGGAGGATAGAAACCCCCAATGAGGGTTCTCTCCCTCCATTTCCCCCCCCCCCCGGACTTTCATGCCTATTCCTTTTGCTCGAGACGTGCAAAAGACTAGCGTGGGGGAGGATGTTCCTTTTGGTTGAAGTGTACATAGGAGGGTAGTGTGGTAGGATGGTAGCTTGTGCATATGGAGAACCATCACGGATAATGAATTTATTGTAGTTAGAGATGATTTTTGGTTGGTAATTTTTGGTTGGTAATATTCTTTTGAAGCTAAAAAAAAATAAAAAAAAAAAATAAAAAAAAAAATAAAAAAAAATAAATAAATAAATAAATTTTGAAGTTGTTTTTCCCTCTTCTCTCTTGATCCCAAAATCCAAATCCCAAAATCCAAATTTTGTAGATAGCTTTTTGTCAATCTTTTTCTTTTGTTTATAATTCTAGTCTTTTCCTTTTGTTCACTAACTTTTCTTTGTATAGTTGTAGTGTTTCTTTTCTTTTGGCTCACTTTCCTTGTAGCTTGAAAACGGAAGCACAAAATGATGGGATAAGGAGCAACTCAAGCTCCGGAAACCTTAGTGAGATCGCAATTTTGCCTTGTGTTCTATTTCAAGCAGCATTTGGTGAGATCTTTCCCTACTTTCCTTTATTTTTCTTTGTGTGCATAGTTAGTTTAGACTAGAATGGAGTTGATTGTTCGAGGTTGTTTGCATTTGATTCCACGGAATCTGGTGATCGTTGGTATTGATGCCGAACGATCTTTGTTTGTCGATTGAGAATTATATGTTTACTAGCCTCTTATCTCTCTTGTACTCCTTGCTAAAAAAAAAAAAAAAAAAAAAAAAAAAAAAAAAAAAAAAAAAAAAAAAAAAAAAATGAAAAAAATTTTCCTTTTTATTCATGGCAAACCACGAAAAGCTTAGTTGTTTCATTTTCATTTCGAGCATAATAATGTTGACTCGTGTGTTTGAATGCTTTGCTTCTTGAGTGTTATAAGTTTGCATGCTTCGGGATTGCCATTGGTTGACTCTGGGACATGTTCATGCTAAGGTAGTTGTTCTAGAACTCGTTAGGCCCATCGAACCCAAATTCACTTGTTTGTGGTAAGAAGGTGTTGCTCTCATTAGGGGATTTGAAGCCCTAGAGATGGTTTTTGTAACCCGATGTGAGCTTTATTGTTCAAGCCTCCAACATTACTTGTATGAGCGGCGTAGGATCCTCACCAAGGCATGCTTAGATCTAGAACTTGGCGTCTGGCTCCCGAGATCGAGACCGAACTAACCTACAAATGACAAAGGCATTCTTCCTTCGGTGACTATTTTGGGTTGCATTTGCCCTTACCATGTTGAATCTTCCCCTCCTTGATTATAGCACATTGCAAGCCCATGGCCCTTTTGTTTTACTTTCACCCTTAGAATCGTGAAGCTCAAGCCATGAGGGCTTATTGTAGTTTTGATTTGAAATTTGGAAGGGAATGGTTCTACTTGGAAAGTGAAGCAGTGTTTTTGTGAATATATGTTCAAGAAAAGCAAATGTAAATCCTAGAAAAAGCCTTTGAAGCTAAAAAAAAAAAAAAAAAAAAAAAAAAAAAAAAAAAAAAAAAAAAGAGAGAGAGAATGTGACAAACGAAGGGTTGATGAATGAAGATGTAAGAGGAAAGCGAAAGCTCAAAAGTGTTTGGCATTATAGTTCAAGATTGTGGCAACGTAGTTTGAAAATTGGTTGATGATTGATTTTGAAAAAGAGGCTTGATCACCCTTTGCTTCACGGTTAGGCTAAGCACCAATTTCCAAATTCCTCCACACCCTTACCCCCTAGCCATCGTTATAACCCTTTCAATGCCCTGTTGACCTAGGTTGGTTGAGTCACTAATCGGTGGAGGGAGCTGGAACTCAAGCATATAGAGAAGGCATGACTTGGTGAGATGTCGGGTTTCCCTATTTTGCAGTGTTTTATCTTTGTTCCGGTTCCTTCGAGGAGTCACTTGATGCTATCTCCAAGGGCGGATTTGAATCTAGATGAGGGAACGCGGTAAGATTGTATGGAATGCGGGGGGAGTGGTGCATGTTTGAGTTCTCTATGCTTAGCATAACTTATCCTTCAATCAACTTTCGGCATCCCCTTGCATGCTCACTTCTACTACTCAGAAAGTTTGACACTCATTCATGTTTGTTATCTCCAAAAGCTTGATTTGGCTATGATTTGTGTTGTATTTGTTGTTTCTCTTTCCCTTGTTTTTGGTTTGTCTTGAACGCAATTTTGTAAGAGTTGTGGGGTATGCTCTCTGGAAACCCTCACGAGATCACAACTTGTCCTCATCGGCGACCTTGGGGTTTAAATGGCTTGTTGCTTTTGCTAAAAGCAATTTCGGTTTTTCTTTTGTTCCTTGCATGTTTGAATAACTAATTCTTTCTCCCTTGTTCTTTTTCCTTTGCTTTGCTCGAGGGCGAGCAAAGGCTTAGCGTGGGGGAGTTTGATGAGTGACATTTATGTCACTCTTAGGGGTAGTATTTAGGTCTTTTTCCTCTTATTTTTCTTAGGTTTTCACCTCAATATCCTCTTATGGCTCCTTTTTGTGTTGATGAAAAGTAATGCTTATTTTGATAATCTTTATGCATTATTTTATCATCCCCATGCTCTCGTGAACTTTGGTATCTTCTGCAGGTTCCGTGACGGTCCTATGCACGGTGGGAGGCCCCTTGGCCAAGCATGGAAGCCATGGACAAAGGCAAGAGGAGCAAAAGGGAAGGAGAGGAAGCAAGAAAAGGAAGTGCAAGAGGAGGTGTGGCCGAACCTCTGAAAGGTCCGGTCGAACCTTGGTGTGGTCAAACTTTTCAAAAGTTCGACCGAACCTCCAGGGTGCAGTGAAGGCAGTGTCAAACCTGTTTTCAGCAATTTTGCAGGAGAGGTCGAACCTCAAAAGTTCGACCAAACAAGGATCAGGGAGGTTCGACCGAACCTACACAGGGTTCGACCGAACCTACCCTGAGTCCGACCGAACTTACCCAGAGTTCGGTCGGACCTTTTCCCGATCTCAGCCAATTTTGTACGGACTATTTAAGGTCCTTTTGTGATCGTTTAAAAAGGACGGGGGGAGAAGCAGGACAGTAGCCTAGTTTTCAGAAACCTCCCTTAGTTTGAAACATTCCTTAGGATTAATTTAGCTTAGTTTTCATCAAATCAAATCATTGTATTAGTGAAATTCAAGAATTATTCTCAAAGTTTGGCAATTTGTATTCAACATTTGAAGCTTCAATTAGTAATTTCTCCAACCTTCTTCCTTTTAATTTCAGATTTTATTTGGTATTTGCATGTTATTTAAATCTTCCTAGTTCTTGGTAATTTGTTATTGGATGATAGCTATTTCAATTGTTAACCACTTTTCCCCAATTATTGAAGTATTTAGAACCCTAATTCTTGATTGCATGTTGATAAACATGAGTTGTGAGTAGTCTTCTTGCTAGGGGTTGGGTGAAGCTCGACCTTTTGGGTTAACTATGCAAATGTGGGAGAAGCATTGATGTTTGAATTGCAATTAAATTGATTATATGAGATTGCTTGTTAGTTCCTCATGATAGGTTTAGCTACCCTTGACTAAGGAGCTTGATAGTATGATATGCCTAATTTGACATGGAAGTGTAAATTGAGTACGTCATTACTTATTGTAATTTGATTATGTATCGTCTATTGCTAAACTAATGAGGAATCTAAGTTTAGTAGTGTGAGTTGTTTTCTAATTGCATGAGGTTGATTTTACATATAGTCCTTGCTATATCTTGTCTATTTTACTCCCCGTTTACCTATTTGCCTTGGTTGAGTGGATCTCATTCCCTAGTATCTTTAGTTCATTGATTTAGAACCATAGTTTGTTTGTCTTCTTGACGAACCCCAATTCACCAATTGACTTCGAGTTAGCTTAAGTGTAAAGATCTTTGGCAATCATATCCCGTTCCTTGTGGACCGAACTCTTACTTGTCATTATGCTTGGTTTGTAAGGTGTTTGTTAATAAATGTGTTTGATTGAGTGTGGAATGTACGACCATTCGCACGCCCATCAGCTACCTAATCCGGGTAGTAGCATTGCCGAATGAACCCGGCATCTAGCAGCTTCTTGACCTCAGCGGCTGCCGACTGAGATCTTTCCTCGCCGTGGTTCCTTTTCTTTTGTCTAACCGGCTTCTTTTTTTTTTTTATCCACGACCAGTTTGTGGACCGTAAGATCTAGGATGACGCTTGGCATCTCTTCCACTTCGAAGGCAAAAATTTCTTTGAATTCCTTTAGTAGTTGGTGCGAATCTGCACCCAACTTGGTAAAAGCAATCGTCCCCACTGTAACGGTTTGTTCTAGACGGCTGTCATCTAGAATAATGTCAATATTTTCACCAGCCGGCTAGGGACGGAGATCATATGACCGATCCCCGACCAATGATTGTTATTGCTTCTCTTTTTTTACGGCCACTAGGTGGTCCGCCTTCCTCTTGTCGTCTTTTGATCCCCATTCAAGGAACCCACTGACTCATTTGATCAGCATGAGGGATGGGATGATGACTGCCTTGGACTCGTTGAGGGTTGGACGACCCAAAATCAGATTATAAGGTCATCATGAGGCCGCCTGACCTTGCCTCGAACTTTCTTAGAGATAAGGACCTTAGGGAAGGATTCTTTCGACACCTGGCCCTCATCCACTGAGTTGACCAATTTTTTGATATTGTCCTTGGTACCCCGGATGATAGAACCCCTTCCCGTGAAGCGGCCTGCTATGGTAAAGATCTGCTCTTCATCAGTGTCAGAGCTTATAGCTGGCTTCTTGGACGGTTGCCCATTGTTTTTTTTTTGTTACCCTTGGACTTTAGCATATAGGACTTCAAAGCCCCCTCATCAGCCAGACGGTCCAGTAGCCGCCTAAGGCTATAGCAGCCATTGGTGTCCTGGCCTATATCCTCATGGAAATTAAAGTACTTGCTCTTGTCCCGACTTTTGATGGGACTTTTCATTGCTGCCGGTTTCTCAATGGTCAACCGGTCTTTAATCTCCATAAGGATGGAGGACCAGTCCTTGTTGAACTTATACTTCGGGACGTTCGGCTTCAACATTCTCTTTTCTTCTAGTTAGGCTGACCAGAATGGTCCACCACCCAGACTTCTTTTCTTTTCTTGCTCTCTTCTTTTTTAGCCGGCTGAGCAGACCGACTCTCCTTTTTGTCGGACTTTTTATGGTCCGACGGGTGCTTGATGGCACAGAACTCCGTCGCCTGTATGTAGGCTTCAGCTTCCATCAATTCCTTTTGGTGGGTAGCAACCCTCATTCTGAGAAGGTCAAACTTAAAGGTCGACCCGTCCTTCATTCCCTTGAAGAAGTCTATTTAGGAAACTTTGTTAGACACCCCTTGAATCTGAATTCTTATCAGATTGAACCGTCTGACATAGGACCTTAGCCCTTCTCTATCTCCTTGCTCAATAGCCTCCAAGTCGAGACTTTTCTTTTTGGCAGGGATGTTCATGGAGAAGTTGGACGCGAATAGGTATGCAAGCGTCTTGAAGTTGTTGATGCATCTTGCTGGCAGATTGCCAAACCATCGTTGGGCTATGCCCTTTAATGTTTCCGGGAAGCATCGGCACCAGGCGGCATCATCCAACCCCTGTAAGTACATGAGGTTTGTGTAAGCCATTAGGTGGTCTTCCGGGTTGGTGGTACCATCGTAGGTGACCCCCAAAGAGGGTCGGCTGCATGTATGGTGATCCATACGGCATGTATGGCTGTTGGGGCACATATAGAGCCGGCTTGATAATCTGAGGGCCAGTTTGTGCGGACATGCCGGGTGACTGACTCTCTCGGTTTGTTTTCGAATACTTCATTGAAGTATTCCGAAAACTGTCTGGGTACGTCGACGTTGAGGCCGACTCAGACAATTTTCGACTTCTCTTCTCCTGGATGAACATCCGAGCATCTGATTAAGTCTTTTTCGACACATCCGGCTGAACTTTCCGGATAGCCTTCCTTTGCTCTGATTCATGGAAACGAAGTTTGGATAGGTCAATCATGGGCTCGTCCATCCCTTTTGGTTTAGGGTGAGGAGTAGGCACACAATCTTTGATGTGCTTCTTCCCGGAGAGAGAAGGCTTCTTAGCCGACTGGCCTTTGTTGTTGCCAGTTGACTTGTTTATCAGGTCCTTGATCTCCCCTTTGAAACTTGTCATAAATTTCATGGGTCCGTCTCTAGTTACGGGGGCAGCACCCTCCGCTGTCTGGGGTCGTCCAGCCGGCATGACGGTTGGGCTGCTAGGACCAGCTTTGTCTTCGCCCCGTTCCCTTGTTTCCTAGGAACGGGTGCGTCTCATTCTGAATGACCCATCTGAGGCCACGTAGGTGTCGACCTCAAAGTCGTCACCACTATCTTAGTCCTTGTGGACCTCAGTTTTGGCCATAGGCCGTTTGCCCTCAACAGGCGGTACAGACTCTGATGCCATATAGGAAGTACTCTCTTCACTAACGGCGCCAAATGTTTCGGGGTTTTTGGAGTCCCTCGGGAGAGTTACAATTCCAAGAATGCACGTCGACCGTCTGTACCAGCAAAACCACGGAAACTCCGGTTGGGTGGAGTTCCGCCTCGGACGATCAAGTTAGAACGTTTCCGGATGTATAAAAGTGTGGAATGTAAAGGTTTTTTTCTTGAATGCCGAGAGAATTCTGCAATTAATATTGCTCGGGTTTTGTGTGTATATTTATGAATGTGTAATAAATGAGGATTTTCCTCTATTTATAGTGGAAGGGGATCAGTTCCCCTTTTAGGGTTAAAGTTCCATGTGTTAGTAGAAAATTGGATCCCCTAGGACCTCTCTGAGGCTAACACATGTCAACATGCTATAGGGCCACTTGGACAGGGTATTTTTACCCTAAACACCTAGAGTATGGAATTTCACTTGTGAATTGCTCGAAGCGTAGGATTTCACGATAGGGTTCTCAAGGCGTGAAGACTGTCCTAGATTAGACTTCTCGAGGCGTGGAAAATCATAATTCCATAAGTTGCTCAAGGTGTAGGAATCTACGACATGTGGCCCAAGGCGCGGAAAATTGTCACCTTTCATTTGTGAGTTGCTCGAAGCGTAGTGATTCGCGGTGGGGTTCCCGAAGTGTTGAATCTATCTCATATCAGTCTTTCCGAGGCATGGAAGATTATCATCCAAGGATTCACTTGAGGCGTAGTGGTTCTCGGTAGAATTCCCGAGGCGTGAAAGATAAGCATCTGGTGGATTTCTCAAGGCGTGGAAAGCTGCTAAAAGTGTTTTCTACCGATATGTTTGTGTCATACGCATTTTTTCTTCACTTAACTCCTTTATTTGTAGAATTGACGTTTTCTATAGGAATCAGCGTTAAAAAGATTGATTTAGGATCGCAGAACGTTTTAAATCATTCTCCGTCCTTATCGATCTACTTTGACTTTTGTTTTCAAAACTTACATTTCTCCAAACTCAGTCAAAGTGGGGGCTTCTGTAGACACCTGATTGTGTCTCCCCAAAAACCAAACCCAATGATAAGTACCTTTCACGTCTTTGATTATCGAGTTAGGTGAAGAGTTCAAGAGTCTCATGAATTTTACTTTAGCCTTGACCATTTCTAACCTTTCTTAAGATGTTTTAAACCCGAAATCATTCATTTCGTGTCCTTAAAAACATCCAAACCAATTTATTTTGGTCCATAGTCTAGGTCCAATAACTTTGTAGTTGGATGGGGTTTGAAAAGAGCTTTCCAAATATATATTATAAGCACAAATTTGAGTTATAACGAGGAAGTTATGGCAAAAATACTAAACCGAGCCCAAACCGAACCTTACCTATGACCCAATGACCATGTGGAGAGTCCATTAACTTTTAACATCATTCCTAAATCCCTTAGGATTTATTGTTAGCTTCTAGAATCCTCTAGAAGGTTCTAATTTATCCTTTGTTTGAAAAGATAAAAATTTAAGAATTTTACTTTGGATAAAACACTTGTTTTTTTTAATAAATTTAATTATGATAAAACTAGAATATGTACGGAAATACGGATAACCCAATATAATTGGAAGTCGGATTCCGTATGGATTCTATCTTTTGAAAAATACCGCGTTGCGACAGAAATATCGTGTCGCGACGGAAACCTGTTTTACTCCGAATCTCGAATTCCGACTCTTTTCTGATCTTTCGATCCTCTTTTTTCTTATAAATAGTGGTCGTTTGCTCCCGTGTTCAATCATCAACAAGCTTGATCACCAACAATCATCATCTAATCCCTCTCTAAGCTATAAGCTTCTTTCTCTCTTTCTTAGCCTTAGCCTAAACACATCACACACCATACTTCCTTTGCAAGACTTGAATACTCCAAGCCCTTCCCGTAGTTGCCTTCGACCTCGACGTGAAAGGTTAATATTTCTGAAGGTTTGGTCCCTAATCTATATTTCAATTCTTATATGATTTAATTGTTGGATTTATTTCTTTCTTGAAGTTACTAAGGTGTGTATTATTTTGATAGAAAGAGGTACGAAGCATCAAATTGAGTAGATCTACTATCTTTATTCCTTGTTTTTAGAAATCATGTTAGGATGCTTAACTAATATTAATGTCATCATGCTTGCTAGTATCACCTTAGGGTGTTATTTTAATATATCTAATTCATGTTGCTTTCTAGTATCATGTTTAGGCTATAGCTTTGATCTTTGTTGACATTATGATTTTGATGATGACACAACCTAACTTATTTACAAACTAATAAGAGCTTGATTGTTTAAGTGTGTGATTAGATACAATGACTAGGAGAATTGAATGTGTTGTGAAAGATTCCACGAGGAAGAAGATAGCTAGGGGAAAAGTAATCCAAAAGAGAAGAGTTCCCTCACAAGAACTGGTGTTTCAGAAATGAAGGCTTGAGAAGAGAAGTTCCCCTAGGGAACAGACACTTCGAAGTAGAGGTTTCACTAGAGAAGAGAAGTTCCTTATCAGGAACAGAAGCCTCGGAGTAGAAGCTTCATCAAAGAAACAAGAAGACTAAAATATTTTTATGATTTAGGATTTATGTAAGTATAAGAATCAGATTACGCTTTAAAGTAGCTGTGTGGAATTGATCTAAAGGATAGAAGTGTGCAATGCTTATTTTTAGGATAACAATTTGCTTTTAAATCTTATCTTTTTAATTTATAAAAAGTATTTTATTTTCTCTAATTTTTGAAATACCATTTAAATAAATAAAATCTGATTTTCGTTTTCCAAAACTTGCGGACTACTCTCCATGAATGTTTCTATATCATGGTCATGCATATTAATGAGTTCGTGTCCTTAATTTTAGGGCATATTCTACTTAGTGGGGTTGAGTAGTGGCGACATGGATAAGCATCACAAAGAAGTTTTCCAAAGAAATTTTGATCTGTAAATAGTTTGTTAACTTTAGTTGGAAAAATTCACCCTTGCTCAAATAGATTTCATCTTTTTCTTTCTTTAATCGAGTCAATAGTCCATTTCCACATTAGTGAAATAGAGTGATTCTTTTGTTCTTATACTAGAGTTTATTTTTCGAGTTGTATTTTGGGGAATTGGGAAGTTTAAGTGAACTTTTGTTTAGCTTTGAGTGAAGCTAGGAGAAAGAGAAGAGAAAGAGAAGAGACAAGAGAAGAGTAGCAAGTTGGGTGACTTGTTGCTTGGGGCTTTGAGTTCGTTGAGGAACTTGAAGTTAGAGTCTTTAGTTTGTAATAGGTATTTTCCCTATTCTAGTGAAGATTCTTTTCCTAAAATCCCTTGTGGTCGTGGTTTTTTTCTTTGTTTAGGGTCAAGGAGTTTTCCACGTAAAATCTCTCTTTCACTTTCATCAGTTCCTTAAGCTTACTAGTTTTTATTTCCGCGAAAAGTTTGACAAATCTGTTATATTACAATTCAACCCCCCTTTCTTGTAGTATTCACTGAAACAACAATTGGTATTAGAGCTTAACTTCTAGGAAAATCCAAAAACCCTGAGGAAGAAAGGTCTTGGACAAGATGAATATGCATAAAAAGCTCAAGGAAGGATACTCAACTCAGAGGCCTTCGATGTTCAATGGTAAGTTTTATACTTACTGGAAAAACCGAATGGAGATCTTCATGAAGGCAAAGAACTACCAAGTCTGGAGGGTCATTGAAGTTGGTGATTTTGAAGTCACCAAAACAAATGCTCAAAATGATAAAGAAGATTTTGACAAAATGGAAATCAATGCTATGGCTGTAAGCGCGCGCGCGCGAGGTTGGCGCAGCCTGCGACAAAAGCACTTCAAAATCGCGCCAAGTTTCTGGAAAATTGCGAAATGTTGGCAGAATCAGGAAGGCACGCCCGCGCCTAAATGTGTCGCGCCCGCGCTGCTTCCCTTGTCTGTGGTTTTTGCGGTTATTTCCTTTTTAATTAAAGGAATGTTTTCGTTTTTTTAAGCAGAACACAGACATAAAATTTGATATACTTCTTTAATATTCTTCTTTTTCACAATTTCTAAAGCAAACTTGCAATCTCTTCTAGAAATCCTTTATCAATTAAGTTTAAGTTTTGAGAATTGATCATCTTACTACATTTCTTAGTGCTAAGATTGTAGTGTTTGTCTATTGTATCTCAAAGTGACTTTCCGGTTTCAACCCAAGCACCGTGGTGGGGGAAATAATCACTTTAGGAAAGTGTTTACACGCCTTAGACAAGTATCCGGTATTGAAGATTCACGTGGTCCTTAATATTCTCATGTTCTTGTTAATTTCATTGGCTTGGAGTTGAGGCAAGTTTAGTATCTTTCATATTAGTGTTTTTCCTTGTAATTTCTGATTACATTGATAATTTGGTGTTTGGATTGTAATACTTTGATTAGTATTTGAATTGTTGTATAATTAGATATTATTTATACATTGTTTAGGTTTTGTTCCACCATCTTTAAGTAATTCTTATATTGTTGAATTGTTGTAAAACCTAAAATTAAGAACAAAGGACTGGTACTTAGAGCTGAAGATGAAGAAGACTAAGAAGTATACGAGAATGAGGCTGCAATGATTGTGCGAAGATTCAAAAAGATGTTCATGAAGGGACGTACCTCAAGGAACTTCGTGAAAAAGTCTTCAACTCCTAAGCCTGACTATAGCTGCCACAAGTGTAGGTCCCATGATCACTTTATTAGAGACTGTCCCCTCTGGAAAAATGATAAAGGCAAAGGAAAACCCAAGGAGCAAGGAAAGGAAAAATTCAGCAAAGCAAACTACTCCAAGTCAGACATGAAGAGGGCTATGATAGCTGCTTAGGGAGATTTAGACAATGAAGAAGAAGAAGATGATCAACCAGATAAGGAGACGGCTAATCTTTGTTTTATGGCTAAATCAGATGATGAAAGAGCCTACCTTGAGGAACTTTAGAAAGAGGTATTTCTTGATCCTAAACAACTTAAAACTCTCTCTATAGAAGTCATAATTGATATATGTCTAGAAGAAGAAGAATTTTTGAGAGAAACTTGTGTCAAGATAAATAAATGCGAGAGGGCTCTCAAAATTTGCAAAGAACATGGCACATGGTTGGAAACAACCTATGCTAAGGCTCAAAGCAAATTAAGAGAGCTAGACATTAAGTATAAATAGATAAATTAGATAGCTGATAGAATCAAGAATCAAAGTATTCTTCTGAATGTTGAATTAACTCAGTATAAGCTCATGAATTCTGATTTCAATTCTAGTATTTCCTCAAGTGATCAATTGCTTAAATTTAATGTTGATTTCGAAAATCTGAAAAATGAATTTTCAACTTTAAAAACTCAAAAGTATTAACTTGAAATGAAATTGAATGCTAGAAAGGATATAAGTATAGATCCAAAGGTCATACCAAAGTGGATAGTGCAAGCTCAAACAAAACGTACTGAAGGACTTGGCTATATGGCCAAGAGAAAGGGTAAACAAAAGAAATATATTGAGCTTCCGAGCATGAAGGTATGTACTTTTTGTGGTAAGACTAGACATCTCTATGAGCAATGTAGAAATAGGGAGGAAGCAAATAAAAGAAATTATAGGCAAGTGTGGGTCAAGAAAACTGATATTGCTTCCAAGTCTAAGGAACCCAAGGAAACCTAGGTTCGCTGCTAAACGAAGACGGGAAGGTCTCGGGCGCCTAAATAGCTGAGGGAGGTCAGTTGCGCAGGACCGTGGAGTCGTCTTTGGGTCTCGGAATCTTCTTCTTAACATATTGTCTACACAAGAGCCAAGAGATCAGGGTGGTCCTCTAAGGTCCCAACAGGTGTCACAATCACGCAAGGGCCTAAATTACCTATTGCCGTCCGCTACTACTTTCACAGTTTATTACTTCCTCACTTATAGATTCTACAACTTATTAGAAAGAGAGTCCCTTGTAATTGGATAAAGTGATGACCAAAATTGCTGATGGCATGGTTCATCACATATCTTAATGCTTTTGGAATCAACGAACATAGTGTGTCCTAAGTCGGTAGTAGGATCAGAAGGCTCTGAGAGCCCTGGATAAAGAATCTTGAACTTACCAAAACTCTCGATAAAGAGAGTGTAAAGTTAAGGAGTGTTTCTCGGCGTTCCAGCGGGCCAAGCAACAAGAAGTCCAACTTCACACACCAAGGGTTTAACTAATCTCCGCGCTTCATCGCAGATGAGGGAATTAAGGAGTAGTCACCGCTCGTCCGTCATTAGCATTCGGGGCTCTTTTACAGTAACTAATACGGACGGGACGACAAGTTCTAGTGATCCTAATGCTTTGTTTTCTTGCAGGTTCTAGTGAGGGGGAATAACTTGTGGTATCTCGACAGCGGGTGTTCTAACTACAACTTCTCAGCTCCAAGAACTCCTCAACAAAATGGAGTTGTGGAAAGGAGGAATCGAACTCTAGAGGAAATGGCAAGGACAATGCTGATTGCAAGTGGATTGTCAGCATGTTACATTCTCAATAGAGTAACAATCAGAAGTATCATCAACAAGACTCCCTATGAACTGTTAAAGGGAAAAAACCAAAACATACCTCATCTTAGGGCCTTTGGTTGTAAGTGCTTTGTACATAACAATGGTAAGAAAAACTTAGGTAAATTTGATGAGAAAAGTGAGGAACAATATTCCTTGGATATGCCTCTAATAGCAAAGCCTATAGAGTTTACAATAAAAATTCAATGTGTGTCGGGGAAAGCATTCACATAATCTTTGATGAAGATAACCAGTTTGTGAGTGTGCAAGAACAAGAAGAAAACAATGATTTTGAAATTGGATTGATAAGAGACTGGGATGAAGAAGAAGATCCTAAGTAAACTAGAGAAGAGCAACCTATTCCGGAGCAAAATCAACAGGAGAATGAAGAAGTTCCTTAACCAGAAGTACAGGTCAATGAGGAACCAGCCGATGAAGAAGAAGCAGAAGGAACAGAGCAAGATGCTCCTCAAATTGGAGTTCCAGCGAGGGAATTTCAACCTATCGAGGTTCCCAGCCTACTGATCTTATCATCAGTGACATAGAGAAAGGAACTCAAACAAAATCGCAGATGAGGAACTTCTGTGCTTTCCATGCATTTCTATCCATTTTAGAGCCTCGAAATCATCAAGAAGCCTTGGGAGATGCTGACTGGATAGTGGCCATGCAAGAAGAAATAACTGAGTTCGAAAGAAACAAAGTGTGGCACCTTGAGCCAAAGCCAAAGAACAAGAAAGTCATTGGGCTCAAATGTGTGTACCAGAGCAAGCTGGACGAGCATGGTACATAATAAGGAACAAGGCTAGATTGGCTATGAAAGGCTACAACCAACAGGAAGGTATTGATTTCAAAGAAACCTTTGCTCCAGTAGCTAGATTAGAAGCTATTAGAATATTAATAGCTTTTGCTTCATTTATGGGTTTCAAACTATATCAAATGGATGTGAAATGTGCTTTTCTCAATGGTTACTTAAATGAGGATGTTTATGTTGAACAACCTCCTGGTAATCCAAAATTTCCAAATCATGTTTTCAAGCTTGATAAAGCTCTCTATGGACTTAAGCAAGCTCCAAGAGCCTGGTATGAAAGGATTTCAAAGTTCCTTATGAAAAATGATTTCAAAAGAGGAAAAGTTGATAAAACTCTTTTTCTTAAATCTCAAGGAACTGATATTTTAGTTGTTCAGATCTATGTAGATGATAATATATTTAGAGCGACTAACAGTGTTTTATGCAAGTACTTTGCTGAGCTAATATGTGGTGAATTTGAAATGAGTATGATGGGTGAATTAAACTTCTTCCTTGGACGTTAAATAAAGAAAATATCAAAAGGAATCATGATTCAACAGCAGAAGTATGTCAAGGAAATTCTGAAGAAATACAACATGGAGAATGCCTAGACAAATCACACACTCATGGGAACAACAATAAGACTTGATGAGGATCCACAAGGAACAAGTATGGATCAAACTACTTATAGAGGTATAATTGGTTCATTGTTATATCTAACAGCCAGTAGACCTGACATTTCCTTTAGGGTTGGATTGCGTGCAAGATTTCAGTCTAATCTTGAAGAATCACATCGAACGATTGTTAAAAGAATTCTGAGACACCTCAAAGGAACAGATGACCTGTGTCTGTTCTATAATAGAAGTGATGACTTTATGCTTAGAGGATTTACTGATGCTGACTATGCTGGTGGCTTAGTCAATAGGAAAAGCACCTGAGGTATGGTTCAGTTCCTAATTGGCTCTTGTCTAGTTTCTTGGGGTTTCAAGAAACAAAATACTATTACATTATCGACTACACAGGCTGAGTATGTGGCAGCAACTGCTTGTTGCTCTCAAATCTTATGGATTGAAAAACAGTTACATGACTTTGGTATTAAATTCAATTGCATTACTATTTATTGTGATAATACTAGTGCACTTTGCATATCTAAAGATCCAATCCATCATTCAAGAGTCAAGAATATTCATATAAGGCATCTTTTCCTTAAGGATAATGTTGAAAAGAGTTTAATTAAATTACATTTCTGCCAAACTGACAATCAAATTGCAGAAATTTTTACAAATTCCTTGAATAGAGAAAAGCATGGGAAGATGAGAATGGAACTTGGGATAATTAAGTTATACTAAGAAAAATGCATCAAGTTCCCTTAGGTATGAAGCTTAAACTAACGTGCTTTGAAATTGTATAATGTCCACAAATGTTATACGTTTAATTACATAGTTGAGACAGGTCTGTGAGCAAGAACATTATTTGTTAAAGCATGTTAACTAGAGTGGCATAGATTATGAAAGTCCTTAATTGATTGCATGAGCCTTGTTGAATTGTTCCATGTACCAAGTTGTATTTGCAAGTCTTCTTTGGTAAAATTCAAAAGATCAAATTTTTGTGTTTATCTGATTTTCAAAAATTCCTAATTTTTCTATCGAAACACTATTTCTGATGAATGCATCAAATATTCATCTTTATCTTTTGTTCCAAAAGTTACCCAAATACAACTTATTTCATCAAACACAGTTTATGTTTCCCTAAGCAATAAATATAGCGTCAAATCACCATTATTCACCTCACATACTCCAAACGACACCGCACAAATTCACCTCACCTTTTTACCTCCACCATAAAAAGGATGTCAGCCTCATCAAAATTTACACCGTTCAAAAATTACCACATCACTTACCAAACCGATCAAAACTTCTCTCCCATGGATATCTCACCGAAAACCCTAGCTAAAACCGAAACAAACCCAAACACAATTAAAGATACCACCATGGAATCCCTTCTAGAAAATCAAAACAAAGAAATCTCTGAGCCTCCAAAGAATGAATCAACTACCGAATCTCAATCTTCTCGCAAAATAATGATAGATGACATGCAAGAAGAAGAAGAGAGCATTCCAAAAATGGGTGTCAACTATCTTGATAAGCCTCCTGCCATGAAAAGGAAAGAGAAACTTGCTAAGCACTATGTGATAGGTTCGACACTCAATTTACCTTGGTGTAAAGCCGTTAAATTGTATGAATTGCTTGAGTTTTAGAATTGGATCAATTTTTTGAGTGAATGTTTTAATCGGAGTATGTATGTAGATGTTATGAAAGATTTCTGTAAGAATTTTAAGTATTCTTAGGGAACAATACATAGCAAAGTGTATGGTAAAGAAATTGAGTTTGATGCGTTGTACTTAGCTAAGTTGTTTGATGTGCCTAATACTGGGTATGATCTGTATTTTAATAATACCATTCGAAACCCTCTTCCTGATGCTAACATTAATGAAATTGTGGAGTTCCTTAGAGGTGACCCTGAAGAAACCTACATAGACCATAACCAACTCAGTCCTCTTGACGAAATTCTGCTAGAATTTGTGTACAATGACATCATTCCTCGCACTCAAAAGCAAGATGTAGCAAACAAAATAGATGCAACCCTCATTTACTGCCTTTCCCGCAGAATACCTATCAAATTCCCTTCCATCATGATCCAATACCTTAACCACTGTGTTCCAAAAGGATGGAAAGTTGGATATGCCAACCTTCTCACCACTGTTTTTAAAAGCTTTGGTATTTCTTTTGCTAAATCTGAGCCTTTACCTCTTAAAAACACTAAATACATGCAACCTATATTTCTTGATAACCATAAAGTGAAGGTTGTAGATGCCTGTTTTAAAGTTGTGAAGGAAGAAAAGAGGCCAAAAGAAGTGGGTTCTGTAGCTGAGGGGGAAGAACGGGAAGAAAAGGTAATAGGGTTGATTGAAAGTGTGGTATAGGAAATTCAGGAGGATGTTGAGGGAGATCAGGGTGAAGAGGATAAAAAGAGTATAGAGGAGGTGACTGAAACAGGGGGAAGGAAGAAAAGAAAAAGCTTGAGGTTGATGAAAATGAAGGAGACCCCAGCTAAGGTATGCATTGATCTTTCTGGTGTCTAGCAGGAACTACAAAAGATTCCTAGTACTCCTAATTTTGTTAAGCATACATCTGTAGGTACAAGATTCGCAGCCTTTAGTTCTTCGCCAAAGGTTCCTAGTGAGGAGAGTATAAAGAAGATGAAGGAACTCCTCCAGAAGGAGCTCAAGGAACAGGAGAAGTCCCAAGAGGAGATAATGGAACTGAAGAAGAGTGTGCTCACTCTGGATAGTGACTTGAAGAAGCTGGTCTCAAGCACTAAGAAGGCGAGGCTTGCTACTGTCAAAGACATTGTGTCTCATGTCAGCAAGAAGCTGGAGGATCTTGCTGTTGATGATGACCAGAGTACTGCTTCTTAGTTTTTATCCTATCCTAATATCCCTTTTTTTTTATGATGCTATGTTTATTTCTGCTTTTGGAAACAATTTCTTTTGGTCTGTAATTATTGGGTACTTTTATCTTTTGCTAGACTTGTGAATTTGGTACATTTAGCCAATGTTTTAAATCGGTTTTAGATGATTAGTATCTATGTTTAACCTGCCTATATACATTGTGAATATTTGTTCTCTATGCATGCTTCCTGTCTTAACACCAAACCACTTAGATTGGTGCTATGTTATGGTATACTATTGCTTGTGTGTCTGTTTTTGATAATTCCAAAAGGGTGAAAAGGTGCAAACTCAAGGAAACTTAATCATTCTATGGTCTTTGTTTGAAGTCTTCATAGTCTGCCTATTTCTCTACAAGCAGGTATATGTAAATACAAGTTTTTTTTTTTATGTTCTGTTGTTCTTTATTAGTATTAGTTTCCCTTTTGCATTCTTTTTTTGCATTTTCTTTCTACTTTAGGTTTAGATTATCTTTGTTTCATTATAAATAAGTTTGTTTGTTTGTCATCATAAAAAAGGGAGAATATTGTTGACCTTATGATTTTGATGATGACACAACCTAACTTATTTAGAAACTAATAAGAGCTTGATTGTTTAAGTGTGTGATCAGATACAATGACTAGGAGAATTGAATGTGTTGTGAAAGATTCCATGAGGAACAAGATAGCTAGGGGAAAAGTAATCTAAAAGAGAAGAGTTCCCTCACATGAACTGGTGTTTCAAAAATGAAGGCTTGAGAAGAGAAGTTCCCCTTAGAGAACAAAAGCTTCGAAGTAGAAGTTTCACTAGAGAAGAGAAGTTCTTTACAAGGAACAGAAGCCTTGGAGTAGAAGCTTCATCAGAGAAACATGAAGACTAAAATATTTTTATGTTTTAGGATTTATGTAAGTATAAGAATCAGATTACGATTTAAAGTAGCTGTGTGGAATTGGTCTAAGGATAGAATTGTGCAATGCTTATTTTTAGGAAAACAATTTGCTTCTAAACCTTATCTTTTTAATTTATAAAAAGGATTTTATTTTCCCTAATTTAACATCATTTAAATAAATAAAATCTGATTTTCGTTTTCCAAAACTTGCGGACTACTCTCCATGAATGTTTCTATATCATGGTCTTGCACATTAAGGAGTTCATGTCCTTAATTTTAGGGCATGTTCTACTTAGTGAGGTTGAGTAGTGGCGACATGGATAAGCAGCACAAAGAATTTTTCCAAAGCAATTCCGGTCTATAAATAGTTAGTTAATTTCAGTTGGAAAAATTCACCCTTGCTCAAATAGATTTCATCTTTTGCTTTATTTAATCGAGTCAAGAGTCCATTTCCACATTAGTGAAATAGAGTGATTCTTTTGTTCTTATACTAGAGTTTATTTTTCAAGTTGTATTTTGGGTGACTTGTTGCTTGGGGCTTTGAGTTTTTTGAGGAACTTGAAGTTAGAGTCTTTAGTTTGTAATAGGTATTTTCCCTATTCTAGTGAAAATTCTTTTCCTAAAATCCCTTGTGGTCATGGTTTTTCTCCTTGTTTAGGGCCAAAGAGTTTTCCACGTAAAATCTCTCTTGCACTTTCAGTTTCTTAAGCATACTAGTTTTTATTTCCGCGAAAAGTTTGACAAATATGTCATATTACAATTCAACCCCTGTTTCTTGTAGTATTCATTGAAACAACAATCTTTATTATTTAATGACATGCTAGGGTTTGTTATTAATCCGTTTAGTATCATGCCTAGGATCTTCCTATTAGTCATGTTTTGATATTGTTATTATGATGATGATTGGTTATGTCAATTATAATTATTATATATTGCTTGATTATTTATTATTCATTGTTATTGCTTGATCTCGCCCTTTCTCGCAGTTTTAAAGGGAATTTGTACTTGAAATCACGTTTAATAAGATAATTAATAATTCATTTTAGGCTTAATATGATTTTAATTCAAGTGATCGCCAATAACAGATTTATTTGTGCATTAATAATCAACCAACGTAGATTAAACAGGCTTAGGATTAATTTGATGTATGTATGTTGATCGGAAAGCGCACATGAATATCATAAGAATTAAGTAGAGGTCTATTTAGGTTGGGTTCAATCTCTTTTAGATTGGATTCGTACCATCATCCTTGAATATCCAATCATGGTTCCAGACCACTATGGAGTTAGCAATCTCCGTGATCATGAATGGGGTGTAACCTTCACACACGTGAACGGTTTACAAGTTCCTAAAACTTATTGGTGAGTCTTTTATCTCTAGCTTCTTTCCCTTTAGACGCCACATGCTTAAATGCATGATCACAGTGGGGCTCAAAGTTGATGTTTGAAAAATTCCCTATAGTTTTTGGTGACTCCACTAGGGAGGATTTCTAATTTTGATTCCTAAAATTTATTTTGGCAATTAACTTTAGAATGAGTGGATGAGACTTGAAAGATTCTTGATATTCATGTGTGTAATTTTGATTAACATTGTGGCATAAGCATAAAAAGGTCCGCATTGGAAAGACCCTCCGAAATGCGTCAAAAACATAGGATTTTACATGTAGGAAAGCCGAAAATATCTTTCACAACTAGAATCGAAAAGATACTGCGAAAATCGGAAAATTCGAAGAACACAGAAAACTGTCGCGAAGCATAGGAATTGTAGCGAGGCGATAGTGTCTATCACCATGCGAAAGCTGTATCGCGATGCGATATTGTTATCGCTGCGCGATAGACCATGTTTTCTCGCGCCTAGTTCTTTCGACATTAGGCCAGGAATCTGCCTTCTTGTTTTGACCAATTCTAGTACTATCTCGCCGATTCTACTTCCTAATTGAGTTTTTACTTCTATTCACAACCCATATGTGTTCTACATATGGTCTTATCCCCTAGGAATTCACGCTCCATCTACCCAATCGAACGCTCCGTATAACAACGGGTACATCCAAGTTTGTGAATTCACCAAACCATGGAAGCAAGTCTAACTTGCGGGGTCCCCTCCATATGCGCCAACCCTTCCAAAGGTAAGGCTTCCACGCGATGCATATGGACTCATTACCATGAACCCTCTTTGACTACCATAATCCTTGAAATTTATAGAACTAGAGCCATGGTTAGGTTGCAAACTCATTGCATCATCTTGTGACTATTTGACAACTTGTGCATTCCTTACTTGTGCATACTCTACTTGTGATTAAGCTAACCTTTTGTGTTGACTTGTTTTTTTAAATAAAGTCTTAATTAACTAATCAATGACTAAAAAGGACTTTGCTTAATTAATTGATAATTAATTGGGATTAATAAAGTCTAAACATACTTGACTTAGTAAGACTATAGGCTTACCCTTTCGAAAGAATTACCGAAAACAAATTAAACTGACATCCCAGTTCTGGTGCAAAAGTTTGGTTTGTGCCGCAAAACGTTAGCTTTATCGTGACGCGATAGAGCCAACGCGACACGATAGTTTCATCACTTCGCGATGGTTCGGTTTTTCTTTATGAGTCTTCGCGTTGAGTCTAAACTTTTTTTATTAATTCATTAATTAACAAACCAAGGTCTTAACTAAGTCCTTGTTTGATTCTAATCATGTAGCCCATGGTCATTACACGAGTCTTGAGCATGTCACTTTCACTCACAAGTTAATGCACACATTTTGTGTATGTCTTTCACCATGACCATGTCTAGAGTTTTGTGTGCGTTTTTCCATCATTTTTTAGGGGGGTAAGTCGGATATTATCCTCCCAACATAAATCATGTTGCTTAAAATTTGATTTAGTACCCATACTTGATTCCCAAAATATGCACCCACTTTTTGCTTTTTTAACCCAATAAAAAATAAAAGTCAGTTTGAGTCAAGTCATTAAAAGAGTCAATGGTTGAATTTTATAGCGTTTGGTCAAGGAGAGAAGGGCGTTTAATCAAGGACAACACTTTCGTTCCAGTACTACTCTTTGATAAACCGATTCGACATAGAAAGAAGTTCGTAATAATGGTCAATCAAGAAGAATTCGAGAAGCTTCAAAAAATTGTCAATGAACTTGCCGAGATGCTTAAAGGGCTTACCACTTAAGTCAACGACCCTAACAAGCAAGTGCGAGTCAAAACCATCAAACGCATGGATGATAGCTTGAGTCAAATCTCTAATGACTACAAGTACCTTGGAATTAGCTCCAAAGGGGTCTCAGTGGCAAGGATCTTCTTCTGCAGAAGTTCTCTACCAATGACATCCCTAAGTTCAAAGCCATCGATAATCCTTACTTCCATTTGAGAGCCTTTGAAACAATCATGGAGATCAAAGGAATTGACAAGAAGGTCTTCCCTTCACTCTTCTCACTTTCTCTTGAACCAGTGTGCCAACAATGGTTCTCCTCTATGGACACCGAAAAGACCACTACCTGGGAATCTATTACACATGCTTTCATTGATAGATACAAATGTAATATTCAAGTTGAAACTGATCATAGGGAACTTGAAATGCTTAAACAAAAAGAGAATGAAGGTTTCACGGCCTTTTACAACAAGTGGAAGGAAACTTCTACTAGAATGATTGAAGTTCCTAGTGAGAAAGAGTCTGTAAGGATGTTCAACAAGAACCTCCAAGAAAAATATCAAAAGCATCTAAAATATCAATGCAATTTAAATACTTTCAAAGTTGTCTATAACTTAGGCATTAAAATTAAAGATGACCTTGAAAAACAAAAAGCTGCTAACAATAGTAACCACAGTGGCTGGAAAGGAAAGAAAAACAACAATCCTTATTCTTCCAAAACCACCCACTCTAGTAACAATGTTAGTACCTTTAATCTGAATGACGTCCAAGCCATGAACAATCAAGAGCAAAGAAAACAACTTAGAAGAGAGTTCACCCCTATTGGGATGTGCTATGATACCGTTTACAATCGTCTTCATGCCAAAGGACTCATCACTCCTGTTGGACCTATTCAAGACCTTAAACTTGAAAAGAGAATGCCTAGTTGGAATCCAAACGCACACTGCAAGTACCAACAAGGCAGGGGCCACTCTACTGAATGTTGTTGGAAATTGAAAGAGGTTATCCAACACTTGATTAATAACAACAAACTTTCAGTGCCTCCTGCTAGCAAGAAGCCAAGCATCAATACTTCTCCACTCTCCGATTATTTGGAAATTTCTAATGAACAGGATCTAATAGATCCATCACTTCTTATTAAACCAATTGCAGATTCTCCTATGGAAGAAGCTCATGCCATTGAAGAAGAAGAGGAGATTTTCTTTAATACCATGAGTAATTTTCAAGAAGAAACCACTAATGAGAACATTGCTAGTCCTTCTAAAAATCCTACTAAAGCAGAAGTACACGCATTTATTAATGTTCTACAGGAAATAAGCCTTGAACTTCAAGTTCTCTATAAGAGGGTAAATAAAATAGAAAATAAGCCTATTCTCAAAAAGGAGAGTAATCTTTCTCCTTCAAACACCGTTGGAATAAAACTGTTTACTTTCAACGTTGTTAAGCCGCTAATGAAAAAGGGTAACAAGGCTTATACACCCATAGGCATCTCCTATGAGAGAATGCTTGACATGCTCTATGACATGGTAAAAATCAAACCTCTTGAGCCAAAACCATTTGAGTCCCTCAAAAGGATGGACAAATTTTACTGCAAATATCATCAATCTGGAGGACACACAGCAGAAAATTGTTTCAAATTCAAAAACCTTATTCAAGGATTCATAGATAGTGGGAAGATTAAAATCAACAGCCCAACAATGGATGACATCTTGAATAGAGATGCCATCATTAATGGAGTATGGGATAGTGATGATGAGGACGTATACCTCAAAGACATGGAAGAGCCACCACTCTCTACACTGTAACCTGTTGAAGATAATAGTGACATTTGGGATGAGGATGAAGATTCTCCAATCACTGTACTTACAAGGTCTGGAAGATTACAACCACCGGTCACGACTGTACCTATACCTACGACTTAACAAGTTCCAACACCCGTTATAGACGACAATGATATAGTTAAACAGCCCAAAAAGACTAGGGTTGAGATGAATGTTTGGAAACTCATAGCTTCATATCATGAACATAGAGTTGCGGTGATGAATGCTTTGGCAAAAGTAGGAATAGACTACGAGACTACTCCAGAGGGGTTGGCTAATTTCCTTACAAGTGACCTCCCTAGTGCTATCAACTTGATCACCTTTTATGACAAGGATCTACCCCTAGAAGGTGATAAAAATAATAAAGCTTTAAACCTTACGGTGGTGTGTAAGAGAATGAATGTGCGAATGACCCTTGTAGATAATGGTTCAACAATTAATGTATGCCCACTTCGTACTGCAAGAATGTTGGGAATAAAGGTGAAGACTTGTCTCCATCCACACAAGGCATAAGGGCCTATGACAATACTCGTTGCCAACCCCTAGGGACCATCACTATGAATGTCACTGCAGGAGCCATTGACATAGTACTACTTTTTCAGGTAGTAGACATCAAGGCTTCATTCAACTTATTGTTGGGGCGCCCTTGGCTCCATGACCTTAAGGTCGTCCCTTCATCCCTCCATCAACAAGTAAAGGCAATAGTTGGAGGAATTCCTATCACAATCTATGCTTCCTCTATGAGAATCAAAGCAGTAGATAAACCAATCATTAACATGGAGCACAATGAAAATGATGAAGATATGTGGGCCTTTAACGCCGAAGAGGTCTCTTTTATCGATGAAGATGAAAATACCCCTCTTGACTACAACCCCCACTCAAATCTCATGGTCAATACTATTCTTAAGAAACAAGGACACTTTCCTGGAATGACTTTTGGAAAGAAGAAATGAATAGCTAAGCAAATGGGACTACCTGGCCTCCCTATAATGGATACTTTTGGACTTAGTTTCGAACCAACTCTAGAGGACCTTAAGCGAGCCCGGGAAAAGTCTAATGCACGAAGGAGAGCTCGCACCCAAAAAAATGCAATGCTAATGGAATCATATCCTCTCACTTTAAATGGACAATTTATAAAAGAGGGGGAAGATTATCCATGCTACAAATTCCCAGAACCACTTGTTAGAACGGAATACGCCAGCCTGGTTTTGAAATTTTCCTGGATTGCAATTTTCTAGACGAGATCCCAACTCTTATTTACAAGAAACGAGAACCTCTATGCTTTGACTTTAATGTCATGGGTCTCCTCTTTGGGTATGAAAAGAATGAGCCTAAGAGTGTCGACGACAACTCCGCGCTTATACAAACTGTGCTACAAAGTGAAAACTTTGACCCCTCCAAGCTCATCACTCCAACGGAAAGACTACTCAAGGGATGGTGCAAGACCGTGAAGGTGACTACACCAAGTGGAAGGAAGATAACCATTACCACGGGAGAAGGACCCATGTTTGATGAGTCTGAATCATCCGATTCAAAGTCTGAGTCTTGGTCCAAGTCTTCCGTTGATAAGTCTTCTAAGTCCTTAGCGGTTACACCTTTTTAAATCCCACCTAGTTTAGCACCTACTCCTGGAATAGTTAGTAGTCAGGTCCCGTCAAACTTTTCTCTTTTTGATGAATGGTTCAAGAATTCAATAATATGTCTTTTTCCTCTTAATTCCCATGCTATCCCCTTACCAAAAAGGACGAGAATTGCTTTCCTAATAATTAAAATGACAAAGAAATAATTAAAGCAATGGAAACACTTGAGAATAAAATGGCAATAATTGAGGAGACTGAAACAGTTAACATCTCAAAGGATCCTACCATTAAAAGAGAAGTTAAAATTAGCTTAACTCTAAATCAAGAGGAAAGAACTCAATTAATAAATCTACTTAAAGAATTTATCAATGTCTTTGCTTAATCATGTGAATATAAGCCAGGAATAAACATAGAGATTGCTCAACACACTATACCACTTATTTCGGGAATGAAACCTGTAAAACAAATGTTGCGTCGAATGAATCTCGACGTAGCTCTTAAAATAAAAGAAGAAGTTCAAAAACAAATAACTGCAGGTTTTATCAAGATATACAAATATCCAGAATGGGTCGCCAACGTGGTACCAGTTCCCAAGAAGGATGGTAGAGTAAGAATGTGTGTCGACTACAGAGATCTTAGCAAGGCAAATCCAAAGGACGACTTCCCTTTACCACACATTGACATCTTAGTAGATAACACAGCCAATCATAGACTTCTCTCGTTCATGGATGGGTGCGAAGGTTATAACCAGATTCTCATGGCAGAACAAGACATGGAGAAACGACTTTCATAACACCATGGGGCACTTACTGCTATATGGTAATGCCGTTTGGGTTGAAAAACACGGGTGCCACGTACCAAAGAGTAGCAACTGCCTTACTTCATGATATGATGCATAAAGAAGTCGAGGTATACATGGATGACATGATTGTAAAATCAAAGGATCGCCCTGGACACCAAGTAGCCTTAAGAAAATTCTTCGAAAGGCTTCGAAAATACAACATGAGGCTAAATCCTGCTAAGTGTGAATTTGGGTTTACATCAGGAAAGCTCTTAGGCTATGTCATTAGCTCTAGAGGAATTGAGATAGATTCCACTAAAATTAAGGATATCATGTCCATGCCACCGCCCAAAACCGAGAAGTAAATTTGAGGATTTATTAGTCGGTTGCTATATATAAGTACGTTCATATCAAAGCTCACCATGATATGTGAACCAATTTTCAAGAAACTCAAGAAAAATGTACCGGTAATATGGGACGATGAATGTCAAGAAGCCTTTGATAAAATTAAAGCCTATCTAGCAAATCCTCTCGTATTAGCGTCAACACTACCATGAATTCCTCTTTGCCTATACTTGACAGTCACCAAGGAAACCATGGGGACTATGCTCGCACAAGAAGTGGAAGGAAAGGAAATTTTCATCTACTACTTAAGTAAAAAGATGCTCGAGTACGAAGTTCGCTACAAACCACTTGAAAAGTTGTGCCTCGAACTTGTGTGGGCGACAACCAAATTAAGACATTACATGCTCGTCCATACAGTCTATGTGGTATCTTGAATGGATCCCCTTAAGTATCTCTTTGAGAAATCCACACTTAATGGAAGAATATCTAGATGGATAATGAACTTGGCTCAATTCGACCTAAGATTCATGCCCCAAAAGGACATCAAAGGATCCGCGGTCTTTGATTTCTGAGCAGACTTTCTAATTGAGGATTCAACACCAGTGCAAGAAAATGACTTTCCAGATGAAGAGTTGATGGTCACTGCGGATGATACTTGGACATTATACTTTGATGGTGCATCCAACCAGAAAGGGTGCGGTGTAGGAGTCTTATTAGTATCACCTAAGGAGGAACATGACACAATCTTAATCAAGCTCGACTTCGATGTTACCAATAATGCTGCGGAATACAAAGCATGTGTGGTAGGCCTTGAAACAGCCTTGGCATTGGAATCAAGAAACTTCAGATATTTGGAGATTTGTCCCTTATCATCAACCAAATTTCTAAAAGATGGAAGGTGAGGAGCGAAAGCCTAGCTCCATATCAAACCTATTTGGAGACTCTCACTAATCAACTCGAAAGGGTAGAATACACATATCTACCAAGGGAAGAAAACCAAATTGCTGATGCCTTGGCAAGACTAGCCTTAATGGTTAGGATTTCTAAGGAAATTGAGCAAATGCCCTTAACCATAGAAAAAAGGCATAAGCCTGCCTATATTCAAGCTATTGAGGATGAAGAAGTAATTCGAGAAGAAGAAGAAGAAGAACCCTGGTATATAGTCATCCTCAATTATGTCACCAAAGGGGAATATCCACCTAATGCTGACAAAAGACAAAGCGTGCTTTAAGACTCTTAGCCTCACAGTATGTGCTCATAAACGATGAACTCCATAAAAGAGTACCTAGAGGTAGAGCTCTCTTATTTGTAGGTAAAAAGAAAGCTCAAAGAGTGATGAGAATCATCCACGAAGGAGCGTATGGGACACACATGAATGACAAAATGCTGGTTCAGAAAATCATGCATCAAGGCTATTACTAGACTACCATGCAAAAAGATTGCCATCAATGTGTGAAAAGATGTGCAAAATGCCATATATATATGCCAATTTGCAACATGTTCCACCATCACTCCTCTACATTTTCAAATCTCCATGGCCATTCTCAACTTGGGAAATAGATATCATCGGAAAAATCACCCCCCCCCCCTAGAATGGGAGGTCATGAATACAATCTCGTTGCTATTGATTATTTCACTAAATGGGTTGAAGTAGCATCTTACGCAAAACTCACCAAAAAACATGTGGTACTCTTTATTGAAAGGAACATCATATGTAGATATAGAGTCCCATATGAAATGATAAGTGACAATGGAACTCACTTTCAAGCGGAGTGTGAAGACCTGCTTTAAAGTATGGAATTCAACATCACCACTCCTCTCCATATAGGCCTCAAGCAAATGGTGCAGTCGAAGCAGCCAATAAAAATTTAAAAACAATCATTGAAAAGATGACAGAGAACTACAAGGATTAGCCTAACAAAATCCACTTTGCTCTTTGGGGTTATCGCATGTCAATCCAATCATCCACAGGAACTACGTCGTTCTCCCTAGTTTATGAAATGGACGTCGTACAACCTGTAGAGCTGGAAATATCTTCTTTGCGCATAGCACTAGAAAGTAAGCTTGACGAGGTCAAATGGACAAGTGCACGATATGAAGAGCTAATTCTACTCGATGAAAAATGACTAGAAGCCTTACATCATGCCCAATGTTGCCAAACTCGCATGGCTAGACACTTTAACAAAAAGGTCAAGACAAGAAACATCAAGGAAGGAGACTTGGTGTTAAAAGCGCTCAGAAAGAATGTTCTAGATCCAAGAGACAAGTTTAGGCCTAATTGGTCCGGACCATACATTGTAAAAACTATCATATTTGGAAGCACATCTAAACTAGCAGATATGGATGGTAATAAATTTTCGAATATGTCAAATCTTAACCAACTTAAGAAGTTCCACCCACGATTTAATTGAGTTTTATACTCAAGAGAGCTACGTTTGGCCTGATTTCTTAACAAGGATACGTAGGCAACCCTTTTATGGGGTGCAGTCGGTTTAATTTATCAAAACTCCTCCTTTCGCGCAAAACATCAACTCTGAATTACAAAAAATCGAAAATTGCAATAAATAGAATCCATCGAGCCACGACAAGATAGTCGCGAGGCGTCAAAAGCCAACGCGCCGCGATAGGACTATCATGCCGCGATGGAAGGATCGATTTTGCCGATTTAACGGTGAGTTGCTGCAATCTTTTCCGCTTTCAAACTCGCTCGAAAATTTTTCCGACTTCTGAACTCAAATTACTTTCTGAACAAATGACATGAAAATAAAAATTACGATTTTTTCACCATATAGCCCTTAGTTTTTTGTTTATTCACAATATACCCCTGAACTTTTTTAAATTCATCATATACCCCCGAGTTTTCACAAAAATACACCATATACCCTTGATGACTAATGATTGTTAACTTTGTCAGTCATTAGGATTTATTATGACTCGAAATCACCTTAAATACATTCCCTACCCCCGAAACCATCCACATTCCTTTATCCCACCCCCAAAACCACCCCAAATTTCCTTTTCTCATCTTCAAAATCAATCTTATGGATATGGTTATGGAGATTTGGAGTGGTTTTGGTGGTTGGAGAAAGGAGAAGAGTGGTTTCAGGGATGGGGGAGAGATCTAAGGTGGTTTCGATGCATAATTAACCAAATTCCACTCATCTTGTTTTCATTAGGGGTATATGGTGAATTTTTGTAACAATTCAGGGGTACATGATGAATTTTAAAATTTTCAAGGGTATATGGTGAATAAACAAAAAACTCAGGGGTATATGGTGAAAAAACCATAAAAATTAATTTTTGAAAGGCTTCGAAAATTAGGGGCAAAAATGTAGACTAATACTCGGGATCCCTAAAAGGGGTAGTACAATTTAAGAGTTGTTCGGAATATTTGAATAAAATCTTCCAAGAAACTGTGGGTGCAGCTTCCAATTTGAGAAGAACCTCCAAATTCTACCGTCACTGTCGAAGGAAATAAGATAGCATGTTACATATCACCCATCTCATTACTCCCAACTTCCGTACTTGGGCAATTATTCTTAATAACATCGTATTGGAAGAAAACAAAATTCAAAGCGTCGCGCCACTAACACTATCACGCCGCAATATCACCATCGCGCTGCGATGGACGTATCGCGCCGCGATAGAAATCATTTTTAGCTGTTTTGGAACTGCGATTAATTACGACAGTTTCAGATTATTTTGAATATCTTCTGACTCCTGTACTTAAATTATTCCCGAAATTACTCAAGCTGTTTTCATTGCTTAAAGATATTTTTCAACAATAAAGGAATATTAAAGACAAAAGTTGATTTGATTGAAAGCTAAAAATTGCATTAATAATTGAAATAAAATTGAAATTACATTATTGATGACTTAAAAGCTAAAAATAAATCAACTTAAAATAAAAATTGTCTAAAAACATTAAAATAAAAGCAATGCTCTAATCTTTCTTCTCCTTTCGAATCCTCTTCCAATTCTTGTCTAAATCCTCTTCATCCTCTAGCTCCTTCACCAATAGGGAACGTTTAGATGACCGAACTGAGACCTTAGAAGTAGAAGTTTCTCCCTTCGCAAAAACCCCTACAATTTTTGGCGACTCCACTGGATTGAATTTTCCTTTTGTATAGGATCAGCCTTCCTTTTTTCTTTACCCTCCAAAGCACTCTTCTTCTTAAGCATGGTAGGAGTCTTAAATTAAACTTTTGAACCCAGACGATCCTTAGGGGGAATCTTCTGGTCACCTAAGCTGTCTTTTATGTTAGTCTTCTCCACACTCTTAGAGTTTGTGTTTCGAACCTTGCTTTAATCCTTGTAATTTCGCCCAAGTAACCATTGTTTAAATTCTTTAGGCAATGGAGGAGGAATTCTATCAGAGACAACATTCCATAAGGGTCTAGTACACCAATAATCGTCAAATCTTTCAACATTCTTCGATATAGGATACTCATAAGGTCGACGATGATCTCCAGAAGGAATGGTTTGAGCAAGACCATATTGTCTCATCACCCTAGAAGGATAGTAAAAGATCAACTTTGACAAGCTTGGAATACGACAGGAAGGTTGAGTGTTAACTCCAACCATCTTTTCAATCCTCCACCAAGGAATGACCCACTTGATGGAAAAGTTGTGAGTTTTAAAGATTCTACTCCACTCCCAGCGTCCCATCTTTAAGGAGAACCGCTTCTTCCGTCTCACAAGGAAATTTGGAGTATACTTCTCAATGTTATCAAGAGGACTGATTAATTCAAGCCTTTTCATTAGCCAAATCTGTAAGAATAGAAATAAATTGTTATTACCTTACAAAATTACATATTTTGATTTCTATAATTAAAAGTGTTAGTTTTCTACCTGTAATAATACTGGTGATCCTCGAAGTGGTGCCTTAGGATCCTTCTTCAATTCATCTAAGCTTAACATTGTTTCTTTAACAATTAATGGCATAGTATTCCTCTTAGCGTCAATTTGCTCCATAACAGACGCTAATATAGCTTGACCCATATGGATACTACCGCTAGTAACCAGAAATTGGCTAAACATGCGATAAAGAAAAGCTCTCCATCTATATACGTGGAACGAATCAGACTTAAGTTTATTAAAGAAGAAAGATGCAAATTTTCTTAAATCAACTTCATTTCCATGGACTATAGATTTTAAATTAGTTTCCGTAAGATTATAATAACGCTCAAAGTCTTTGTAGTAATATTCACACATAGTGGGAATTACTGCAAGGTCTAAAGAGGGAAAACCAAAAATAGCACCAAATTCTTCTGGCAGGGGGCTAATCTCATCATTTCCTAGCCTAAAGCAGTGAGTATTGGGGTCCCAATATTCCACGGAAGCATGAATAAAATCACTATCAAGATCTACCCCTTTGATGCCTAATAAACCCCCCATATTGAGGAAGTCTAGTTCTTTTCTCTCCTTAGCAGTCAAAAATCGACACCACCACAGGTAGTTTCACAAAAACTCCTACATTTGCTAATCTATGAAAAACTAGAAACGTTTAGGAAGATAAAAGCTCGAATTATGCAGAATATGGCGTATTTGGGGGGCTTTTTTAAGCAAAATTGGAGCGGAAATCGAATTTCATTCGGACTGGGATTTCCCAAGTCCATCAAGCTATTTTTCTGGCGGGGGGCTAATCTCATCATTTCCTAGCCTAAAGCAGTGAATATTGGGGTCCCGATATTCTACGGCAGCATAACTAAAATCACTATCAAGATCTACCCCTTTGATGCCCAATAAACCCCCCATATTGAGGAAGTCTAGTTCATTTCTCTCCTTAGCAGTCAAAGATCGACACCACCACGGGTAGTTTCACAAAAACTCCTAGATATGATTGCTAATCCATGTAAAACTAGAAACGTTTAGGAAGATAAAAGCTCGACTTATGCAGAATATGGCGTATTTGGGGGGCTTTTTTAAGCAAAATTGGAGCGGAAATCGAATTTCATTCGGACTGGGATTTCCCAAGTCCATCGCGCAACGATAGAAATATCGCGCCGCGATAGAACCTAGTGCCTGCAATAAAAGAAGCGCGGCCTGTTTTAGCCATTGATTTTGATTTTGACTCGAATTTGTGCTTTGATTTTTTTGGATTTTATCCAATTCTTTTGGCCTTTCCTACCTTATCCAATTGTTTCACCCTCTCCCAGAATAACATTTTTAATTAAATCCTAATTAATTAGGAATTTTCTTCTTAAGATCGAAATCTCAAATTTATTTAATTATTTATTTATTTTTAAACTTATTTTCGCCTCATTTTCTCTTTTCATTTTTTTCTTTTTTGGGGGAGAAAGTCGGATACCCTCCAAAAATGACGAAATTTTTGCACAAAATTCTACACAAATTCACACACGCACATGCACATAAATAATTGTAAAAAAAATGAAAAGACTAAAAGTACATAAGCACAGTCAAGTGTATATACATGAGTCTAATGAAAGAGTCAATAAAATATATAAAATAAAGTCCTAGATAGTCAAAAGAAACAAATGCAGACCACTACAAGAATCTGGTCGAATTCCAACAGAATAGTTCCGATGGACACGTAAATCCGTCGGAAAAATCAAAAATTTGACGGATTTTTATTCTGTTAGGTATTTCCGACAAATTTAATAATTCCGTAGAAAATCCGTCGAAAATTTCCAATGGCATAATAATTCGTCGGAAGTTTCCGACGGAATGGAATTTTTTTTATTAGAAAAAGCCTTTTTTTTGTAAACCCTAAGAGGCTAAGATCCCCTCCCTCTTCAGCCTCTTTTTTTTTTCTCTTTCCCCATTCTCCTTTTCTTTCCCCTTCTTCTATCTTCTCTTCATTCTCCTTCTCTCTCCTCTTCTTCTTCTCATTCTCCTTCTATCTCCTATTCTCTTCTTCTTCTTCTCGCTTGTTTTTTCTCTCCTCTCCTTTTCTCCTCTCCTTTCCCCCTCTTTCTAACTACCACCGCCAACACTAACCAGCGTCGCAACACCAATGCAACATCAACATCAACATCAACATCAACGGCGCAATTAAACTGAAGGTTTTCAGGTCAAATTCGACCATAAAAACTCTAGATCTAGAGTTTTCATGGTTGAATTTGACCTTGTAAACCCAATTTCGACGTTTTGTTTGGTCAAATTAAGGTATGCATCTCTTTTTTTTTCTTAATTTTGATTTTAATTGATTTGTTGTATTTCTTTTTTAAAAAAAAATTTATGGTGGTGGTGGTGGCCGTTGGAGTTCGGATTTTGGTGGTTGGGTTAGCGAGGTTGTGGTGGGTAGATCTGGGTTGTGGTCGGATTTTGATTTTTTTTGCCTATGGCATCATAAAACTCAGCAGAATTTGGAGTTGACACCAGGCCAGTATTACCACCACTCGTCGTCAGGATCGTAATCGAAGGACCAATCCACTGAGTACCCCCGTGGGACCCATACTGCTAAAAACTCCCACCAGCAAAGGGAGTAGACCCCGGCTGCAGTGACGACAAGCCAACCTCCTACATCCCACCACCGGGCCGAGATGATGGACCAGCCACAAAAGCATCTGCGGACTCGAAAGGACGAAACACCAGAGTGACATAACCGGGTGGTCTCACCTCTGATGACGATGAACTACCATCGTTATCACCCGCCGCCTGGCCAGGTGCCTCCCGCCTTTCTGGGATCTCCAATGATGAACGAGTGCGTGGCCGAGGAATAGGCTTAAATAAAAACAAAGAAATGCAAGTCAGGCACAAGGGAAACGGAACAAAAAAATAAAAGCAATGGCATAAAGACATACCGGCACAACGTCCCCCGTCTATCGACACGACGCCCGGTGGCTCCATCTCGCCAGCTAGACTTACTTACTTGAATAAGTAAGGAAGGGAAAGCGAACCACAGAGAAAGTCAAGCCGACTCTTCCTGATCTGACATTGCGGGTAGTGAAAGGCACCCATGGCAACTTCCATCTAAGTCACCACCTCGCGAGAGAACTGCAAAATCAGACAAAGTTAGGAAAACAGAAAATATACACACCGGATAAAAAAAGAAGGGCGACAACCTACCCATGTCTGATGGCGGGGAATGGATCACTCCACTAATTTCCACTCCTCCAGGGCTGGAGGGATCATCTCCTCGATAGGTCCATGAATCCCCAGATAAAGGATTGGACATACGCGGAGGCAGGAACTCCACAGGCTCCTCAGACTCCAATGAAAACAAGATCCATCAGTTAAACACCGTTGGGGGCTATAAGGAAAATTAAACGACTAGTCAAAATGCATAAACCTTTTCCTCACGGTAGGGTGGCGGAGCTAGTCGAGGAAGTAATGCCTCTACGTAAGGACGGTCTGGGTAGCTGTGTATCCGCCAGTCCTCGCCTATCGCCCCAATCGCAGCATAAACCCAGAGCTGCTCCTGACTCAACATTTGAGTAGGAGAATCAGCGGGAACTACTTGAACAGCCGAGGAGTGCTGAATGGCCACCCTCTCGCCCAAGTACCATGCCACCTTGTAGGTACCTGTAGACACCTAAAAATGTATCCCCAAAACCAAACCCGATGATGAACAACCTTTTAGCGTCATTATTGTTCGGGTAGAGTTTTTAATATCGGGAGTGCATAAAATCCATGTTTAGGTCTTGTTTAGTTCACCTTATTTTTACTTATTTCAGAAAAGATAAGTTCATATTAGATCAGATTAGAAAAAATAAGTTCAGATCAGATCAGATTAGAAAAAATAAGTTCAGATCAGATCAGATCAGAAAAGTTCAGATCAAATACAAATTATTATTATTATTATTATTATTATTATTATTATTATTATTATTATTATTATTATTATTATTATTATTATTATTGTTATTATTATTGTTATTATTATTATTATTATTATTATTATTATTATTATTATTATTATTATTATTATTATTATTATTATTCTTATTATCGTTATTATTATTATTATTATTAGTATTATTATTATTAGTATTATTACTATTACTATTAGTATTACTATTATTATTATTATTATTATTATTATTATTATTATAAGAATTATTATTATTATTATTATTATTATTATTATTATTATTAAATAGCACAAATGATAAACGATAATAATTAAAATTTCATTGTAAGCTCCAAATCATAAACGTTTACAAATATAATTTTCATTACAAGAAGTTCCAAATTTCCTTCGCTATATTAAGTTGTACTTCGTTCATTACAGCTTTACGATTCTTGTTAAACAAATCATAATCTGCTCCTGGTTTGATTTCTCTACCACTATCAATGGGTATATCGAATAAAATTATGAAGTGTGAATGTAGCAACCACAATTGCCAATTGATGTTTAGTGTCCATATTTGGCATCATTGTCAATATTTTCCATCGAGATTTTAATTGTCCAAAACATCTCTCGATCGTTGTTCGAAGTGAAGAGTGAAGATAATTAATAAGTTCAAGTATGCCTTGAGGTGGTGGACCATTTCGAAATTCGGGCATATGGGTTCTAATATCTTTATCTTTTATTGGACTCAAATATCCAACGGTATTCGGATATCCAAAATCTACTAGATAATATTTTCCTGTTACAAAATAAAGTTATACGGCATATTAGTATAGTGTCATGTATAGAGTAAAAACATACACTATTCTAAATTATACCTGGAGGTGGATGGGGAAATCGAAATTCTGGTACGGTTAAGCAATGGTTCCATATAGTAATATCATGAGCACTACCTTCAAATCCAAGGTTGATAAACGTGAAAAGTCTATCAAAGGAACAAGCAGCCAAAACATTCCATGTTTTTTTTCCAGAACGCCCTCGATATGCCACACCATCATCATTGCTTACAACTGCATTTATATGAGTCCCATCCAATGCTCCAACACAATCCTAATAGTTCATTAACATTTAAAGATACATTTTATAAGTGATTATATATTGCACATGCATAAAATAATATAATGACAATGCAAGATAATAATAATAATGTTTCTTAATACGTTGAAATATGGCCAATATTTTGTGTTGTCACTTATTTTTTTTGGCACCTCACTCAAACTTTGGTATGGTCTTATGATCTCGGTAGACAAATGAACTATTGCTTGCAGTACTTGTTTAAAGTACAACCCAATTATTGCAATGGAGTGTTGAAATCGACCGGCAGCACCACGATAAGAACTGCCTTTAGCCATGATATATAAAATATTCCTAATTGCTCAGCCACAGATATGTAACGACCATCCGATAATAAATTTTTATTTTTCATGCAAGTAACAAGAACCACAAATATGTTTCTGTCTAATCTCAGTTGTTCTTTGCATAAATCAGGATGGTCATGTAGTAGTCTATTTATGTATTCGCTACCAGATTCTCCACCTAACCTTAAAGGCAATCTCTCAATTGGTGTAAGAAGTCTCTTTAGCTCTTCCAATGCGATAATTGTCAAGCACATTGGAAGTGTGTTATCCATTCTACAACATAAAATCAACAAAATACCAACATTATTCAACTAGTAACATAGAAAATGTTGCTAGTTCAAACAAACGATAAAATCAAATCCGATACATCATAAATCCATATTATTATTTAAGAATTAAGGTATTTAAAAACAAGTCAAATCTCCTTTTTTCTATGTAGAAAAAAGCTATGATAAATTTAATCTGTAATTTAGTTTTTTTAGGATCCCCATTTTAATACTTTCTTATAAAAAAAAATTCATTTATGAAGTGGGATACTGTAAATAATAAAATTATCAAATATTCCAATTCTATTACCTTATACTATCTAGTAATTTTAATACTTATAGGTTTCTTTAAAATATTTGTAATAATAATAATAATAATAATAATAATAATAATAATAATAATAAATAATAATAATAAGAATAATCATAACAATAATAATTAAACATTAACATTGATTGACATTAAAAGAAGAATATTGAAATAATTAAAATAAGTTCAAATCAGAAAAAATAAGTTCAGATAAGATCAGATCAGAAAAAATAAATTCAGATCAGATCAAATCAGAAAATATAAGTTCAGATCAGAAAAAATAAGTTTAGATCAAATCAGATCAGAAAATATAAGTTCAGATCAGATCAGATCGGAAAATATAAGTTCAGATCAGATCAGATCAGCTTAAATTAGTCAAACACATCAGTCATCAAATAAGTCCAAACATTTATTCGAACATTGTCCAACTCACATTATAACCCAAACCCTTTTAATCCATTTCGTTATTTATTAATTAAGCCCAACTAATAAATAATAAAACCCTAAATAGGTCTGAAACTCTGAAACGACGCCTAAATATCACGTACTTAATGATTAAGAAATAGGGTAAAAATGAATTTGGACGGAAATCCTGCCGTGACGCGGCAATTTTTAGGTTTTCCTCCGCGGCGCATTTCATATCTAGGGTTTCGTGCATCACCCTATTCATTTATTCTATAAATACGAGGGTGATTTCTCAGTCTTGGGGCACCAACACACATTCTAATTCCTATATCTCTTATTCTAAGCCTTCCCTATTCTCTCACCATACATCCCTTAAGCACTCCCAGGAGTCCATACAACACCCGAAGTACCATACTTAAACCAAGGTGTGAAAGGTAGAACAGACTGAGGGTATGGACCAAATCAAATCTACTTTTATTTAATTTAATTTCAATTAGATTTTATATTTTTATTAAAGTTACTAATGTTTTAATTTATGATGTAGCAATTTAAAGAAGCGAGGAACGTGAGTAATTAACTCCCTTAATTACTCTTATTATTATTCTTGTTGCTAGTATCATGATTAGGGTTATTTTTATTTGATTTGACTAATGTTTATTATTAAATTGCTTCTAATATTGATGTTGGTTTTCTTATATTTATGACCACCATATTGCATGTTAAAAGGGAATATGTAATTGAATGTAAAGCCTAATAAGATAATTTGGACGACCGGTTAGGTTCGTTTTTAATCTTGTTGTTTAATCAAGTGATCACTAATATTTTAGATTTATATCTTGCATTAACATTCAACCAATTTAGCCTAATATAGTTTTGAGCAAATTGAACCCTTTTTCGTACGCCTTTGAGATCGCAAGAAATACTTTTTACAATAAGAATCGAGTAGAGGCCAATACTGGCGAATGTGACTCCATGACTCACTTCGTACCGTCATCCCCGATCCTCCTTTTGTGGTTCCGAACCATATGGAGTTAGTAATCTCATGGATTATGAATGGGTGTAACCTTCATGGTTCAATCGTTGTTGCCTTTCGTTGTCCCTTAATCTTGGTTGCCTTAAATGATACGTGAACGATTTACAAGTTCCTTAAAAACTTGTTGGGGGCTCCCAACTTTGTTTGACCCTAATCGTTATCCCTAATCGTATATGTCAATTCCCACTTCCTATGAGTTCCAAGCATATTCACAACATCCTTAACGTAGGCGTGCTTCGAATGATGCCTACACTACCCTAGAAAAAACGCCTCTTAGCGGTGTATTGAGATGTCAACCTAAAATCGCCCAAGCCAACCCATGGACGATACTGGATCTCGGGGCGCTACAACAAAAAGAACGAGTGAGGAACTCGTGATGAAATTTAAAAAAGCAAGGAACAAAGGATAAAATCTTCACCTCGAGAATCACAGCCCTAACATCGGCAGCAAAAACTAGACCAGCACGGCAATCCTCCCAGTTGGCAGCGATCGGGAGTCCTCTAGCTCGAGGCCTCGCTGGCGCCAGTGAAGAGAAATTCTCGTAAAGAAAGATCTGCGAGAAGACGAAAAATCTAAAATTGACAAACATCAAGAAGGAGATTAAAATCACTAGACTAGAGGAAATGTACCTCTACAATCTTCCAAAAGCCAGAGAGAGAAATCTCTGCCCAGCGTTGTCGTTGGCGACAAGCCGATCCCTGCCCCAAGACCAAGTGAGCATAGCCAACGGTGGCCCAGTCATATGTGCCGACTTGCTGAAAGTCGCGTAAGGCAAAGAGTTAATGCAGTAGGACGCGACTTCCCCTATAAGGAGAAAAGGTCCCCGACAGGAGAATGAGAACAAAAATGCAAACCGTATGTGTTTTACATACGTTTTATCCCCGGGGATTTAAGATCTATCAACCCGAAAACGTTCATGACAATAAGGGTTCATCCGAGTTATTAAATCTACCCAAACCATGGAGTCGAGTTCGATTTAACCACGAACTTGCGGAGCCGCCCATTGGCATACACCCTCAAGGGAGATTGCCTTGCTAACGCGTTGGTATCCACCCTTTTGACACCAAATAAACTTGACCATAGTGGAACATAGAACTTGGCCTAAGGTTGCGAACTCTTCTTTGCATCATTGTGCTTACGTGCCCTATGTGTGTATATTATTTTTATCCTAACCTTAATGATCGTTCTTTGTCTATGGTGGTTTATTTTACGACTAACTAATGCCAATGGATCGTAATCACTTATTAAATAGCACAAACACTAAAGTAAAAAAATAAAATAAAAAAATCGGAAAAAACGTGCAAAATAGAACTTGGAGCTGATTAACGTGTCACAGCAGTACTGCCGCAACGCGGCAATTAGCGCCGTGTCACGGCATATTCTACCGCACCACGGTGCAGTTTGCTGTGTCATGGCAGTAGTGTCGTGTCACGGTGCCCAGGTTTAAGTCCAATCAGTCCCTGTTTTAGTCATCCGTGCTATTTTGGTCTACACGTCAGTCATTTTGACACTGTTTACATGTCTAGCCATGCGATCATACCACGAGTCTAATAACATCACCTAATCACTCACGAGTCAAATATAGTCCACACACTTTTTTATTTTTGACTCGAGTCGTGCACCATGTCGTTTATGATCGTACACTAGGTTCATGCATGTGTCTCCTTTTTTCTGTCACAAAAATGAATGGAGTGTTTCTTACCTGTTTTCAATTGTCTATCTTTCCCCCTTTCTTCCCTATTTTGAATAGTGAGTCAAACCATTAAGCAAATTTGGTTTATATCGCAGCACTTAGTCAAGAAGCAGGTGTAGATATCGAGACTACCACCGTCACATCTAGTCCACTTTCGCTTCACTCCAATGACCAGTAAGGAAGATATCGAGAAACTCAACAAGTCAATTGAGACACTCATCACGATGATTCAAGGCCTTGACACTAAGGTCACTACCCTAGAACAAAACAATGCCACAGTTGACAAGCTGAAAGAAGAAGTAAGCAAAATCTCTTAAGGTTTCACCTGCATAGTACAACCTTCCACTGCTTTTGCTGAGCAGAACAAGCGTGGCAATAACAACAACACTTGGAAAAACAAGAAGAACTTCATTCCTTCTTCTTCGTCTTCCAAGCCTAACAACACCACCAACAATATAGGTCAGTGCGATCTCAATGAAGTACCAGCTCTAAATACTTCACTCTCAAGGAAAAAGAGAATTTACACTCCTTTGGGAATGTCATATGATGCTGCCTTTGATTACCTTTATAGTGAAGGTCTGATTACACCCATTGGACCATTTCCATAACCAAAACTTGAACAAAGGAGCTCCAAGTGGAATGCCGAGTTTCACTACAAGTTCCATCAGGGAAAGGGCCATACCACCGAACAATGTTGGTATTTAAAGGTCATTATTCATGATCTAGTAGATGTAAACAAAATTCCTCTTCCTCTAAGTGGCAAGAAGTGATAGACAGCGATGAAGACAGAGCGCGAGATGAAGCCGCAACACAAGATTTTATGATGTTTTTTATTCTTTTTATAGATTTTCCTTTCCGTCTTTATTTGAGCATTTTGATAGTTTGTTCACCCTTTTTTTCCATTATTAAAATGAGAATTATTTTCCTTACATCTTGATCATGCCACACTTTAGTTAAAAAAAAAAAACCGATTGCCAAACTAAACACAAGGTACACCTATGATTGGAGGCACATTTGCAATCCATTCATTCCCCTTAAACCATTCATACATATATTCCATTTCTTCACCAAGAATTTTGAGCATCATCTGACATTTGTCCTTCATTTATATAACCCACGTACACCAAACCTTGGGATGGAAAGGTGTGAAATTTGTGTAACATTCAAAAGCAAGCTCAAAAAAATAAGAAAAAGTGAAAAAAAAAAAAAAGAAGAAGAAGAAGAATGATAAAAATGAAACAATGTCTAAGGGCAAGTGTGACAATGTCTTTGATATGAACACGTCTCGAATTACGGCTCTCATTAATTTCTTGGTACCGTGCCTGAAAAACACGAATGCTAAGTGAGTGATGGACCGCATGATCCGAGATTGCCCACATTGATTCAAAAGAAAAAAAATTCAAAAAAAAATCTATGATAAATCAAACTTGCAAAGTTCAAATTTCAGATACACAATTGCACATCTTGGGGGGGCTTCTCTTGGGTCTTGAGCCTTTTAACCTTTTCTTCTTTAAACCATCAGCTTAACCACGTTACAACCCTTGAGAGACCTCTTTGAGGTGTACATACACTTGTGCAAAGTTCTGCTAGAGCTACGTTTGGCCTGATTCCCAACGGATACATATGCAACCTCACATTAAGGTGCGGCCACATTCACATATGATCGCGTCAAGAGATTTCCCAATGCTCATCCCTATCCATCTAGATCTAGACTTGGGGGCTTGAACCCACATCACTTAGCTTACGTAGCCTAAACTTTTATCATCTTTAACTCTTCTCACATCTATTTCCATCAGCATAGCCTTTGCAACCAGCCTTAGTATCACTTTCACACACTTCATTCACACATACATTGCCATATCCTCCTTCCCTTACGAACCCCTTATCATGAAATCTTGTTGCAACACCACCTACGCTTCATTATCTTTCACTAAAGCATCTAGCAAAGTCATTATCATTCGATAGCATTATCACAAATGTACTTAGCTTCCTGACCTAGGTACATTTATCAAGATTCATGCAAGAAGTGCTTAGCACCCTAACCTAAGCAACATTCACTATTGTATACATTACATATTGTGCTTAGCTCCTTGACCTAAGCAACTGTCATTATTTCATCCATTACTCAACAATCACCATTGTATACGTGCTTAGCTTCCATACTTAAGCGGCGTTCAAGATTTTTTTTTCATACACTATATATGATGCTTAGCTCCCTGACCTAAGAAACATACACCAACAATAAACTACGATTATTCTGTGCTTAGCTTCATGACCTAAGTTCATTAATTGATTGTGTCACATGATGTAATTGTCCTTAGCCTTTTGGCCTACGAACATTCATCATGCATAAATTATTTTCAAAGACGAGCAATTCAATTTGATAAGAAGAAAATCCATGTGATTCATCTCGCTCTGCTCATTAAAGAAGTTCAAAAATTCTTCCTTTTTTCATGTCTTTTCTTTTTGGGAAGTTCAAAAACTATTTCAAAATTTTCTTGGCAAGGAAGTACAAAACTTCTTCTTTTTTTTCATCTTTTTTCTTTAGGGGAAGTTCAAAAACTTTTTCAAAATTTTTCTCATCGAGGGAAGTTCGAAAATAAAACTTCATCTTTCACGTCTTTCTTTTTCGAGAGAAAGTTGGTACCCTCCACTCATGACAAAAAAAAATGACAGAAATTTTTTTCTTTTGCGTTTTCATTTGCTTGTGTCTACACACACACATAATCACAAGCCATACACGTGTCATGGCATGTCAAGTCAAGCTTGGTCAAGTCAATCACAATCTATACGAGTCCCTTGGAAATTTTATTTTCCAGGTCTCAGTTAAAGCCTCTGTTCAGGAAAATCCGAACAAATCAACATCTCTACATCCCACGTTCGGGGATAATCGAACCATCATCATCTGCAGCCCATGTTCAGGGTATAATCGAACCACCATCAAACATTTATCAAACATCTAGTGACTATCTCCCAAGCCGAGGACGATTCACGTTGTAAGGTTCTCGATAAACAAAGACTTGTAATTATTCATTATCAAACAAGTTTTTTCCGAGGCGTGAAAAATTGTCGGTTGTTGCACACTTCTCGAGGCGTAGGAGTCAGCGATTATGTCCCAAGGCAAGAATATTTAGTGTTATTCCTGAAGTATGGAATTTCACTTGTGTGCTCACGATAGAGTTCCCGAGGCGAGGAAACTATCTCAAATCAGACAAGCTTTTCCCGAGGCATGGAGAATTAACGGTCTTTGCACATTTCTCAAGGCGTAGAAGTCAGCGATTTTATCACCTTCTAGCGGATCGCTCAAGGCGTAGTGGTTCACGGTAGAGTTCCCGAGGCGAGGAAACTATCTCATATCAAACAAGCTTTTCCCGAGGCGTGGAAAATTGTCGGTCGTTGCACACTTCTCATGACGTAGAAGTCATCGATTGTATCATCTAACAGAATTCCCGAGGCATAGAAAACATCATCTAACAGAATTCCCGATGCGTGGAAAAACATCATCTAACATAATTTTTGAGGCGTGGAAAAACTTTCTCATATCAATCTTCCTGGAGCGTGGGAAAACATCATCTAACATAATTCCCGAGGCGTGGAAAAACATCATCTAAAAGAATTCCTGAGGCGTGGAAAAACATCATATCACATAATTCCCGAGGCGTGGAAAAACTATCTCAGATCAATCTTCTCGAATGGCGTGGAAAAAATATCATCTAACAGAATTCCTAAGGTGTGGAAAAACATCATCTAATAGAATTCCCGAGGCTTGGAAATATATCATCTAACAAAATTCCCGAGGTGTGGGAAATCATCATCCCGTGGACTTCTTGAGGCGTTGAAGACTACCAAAACGTGTTTGTTGCCATGCACTGATGTCAGATACGCATTCTATACCCTTATTCATTGATCTGTGGAACTAACGCTTTTCTGTAGGTATCAACGTACACAGAGTGATTTAGGATCGCAGAGCGTCTTAAATCATTCTCCGTCCCAATTAACTACTTTGACTATCATTTTCGAAACTTACGTTTCTGCAAACTCAGTCAAAGTGGGGGCTTCTGTAGACACCTAAAAATATCTCCCCAAAACCAAACCCGATGATAAACAACCTTTTAGCGCCATTATTGGTCGGGTCGAGTATTTAATCTCAGGAATGCTTAAAATCCATGTTCAGTCAAACACATCAGTCAACAAATTAGTCCAAACATTAATTCGAACATTGTCCAACTCACATTGTAGCCCAAACCCTTTTTAATCCACTTCGTTATTTATTAATTAAGCCCGATTAATAAATAAAAAACCGTAAATAGGTACAAAACTCTTAAACGGCGCCTAAATATACGTACTTAATGATTAAGAAATAGGGTTAAAATGAATTTGGACGGAAATCAGGAAAACAAATTTTCCGTGTCACAGCAAAAATGTTGCGCCACGGCAATTCTTGTCTTGTCACAGCAATTCCTGCCGTGTCACAGCAAATTACGCCGTGTCACGACAAATTGCGCCGTGTTACGGCAAATCCTTCCGTGACGCGAAAATTTTTAGGTTTTCCTCCGCGGCGTATTTCATTTTTAGGCTTTCGTGCATCACCCTGTTCATTTCTTCTATAAATACGAGGCTGATTTCTCAGTCTCGGGGCACCAACACACATTCTAATTCCTTTCTCTTTTATTCTAAGCCTTCCCTATTCTCTCACCATACATCCCTTAAGCACTCCCCGAAGTCCATACAACACCTGAAGTTCCATACTTAAACCAAGGTGTGAAAGGTAGAACCGACTAAGGGTTTGGACCAAATCAACTCTACTTTTATTTAATTTAATTTCTATTTGATTTTATATTTTTTATTGAAGTTACTAACTTTTTAATTCATGATGTAGCAATTTAAAGAAGCGAGGAACGTGAGTAATTAATTCCCTTAATTACTCTTATTATTATTCTTATTGCTAGTATCATGATTAAGTTTATTTTTATTTGATTTTACTAACGTTTATTTTTAAATTGCTTCCAATGTTGATGTTGGTTTTATTATATTTATGATCACCATGTTGCGTGTTTAAAGGTAATATGTAATTGAATGTGACGCCTAATAAGATAATCTGGATAACCGGTTTAGGTTCCTTTTTTATCTTGTTGTTTAATCAAGTCATCACTAATATTTCAGAATTATACGTTGCATTAACATTCAACCAATTTAGCCTAATATAGTTTGGAGCAAATTGAATCTTTATTTGTATGCCTTTGAGATCGCTGGAGGTACTTTTCACAATAAGAATCGAGTAGAGGCCAATACGGGCAAATGTGACTCCATGACTCACTTCGTACCATCATCCCTGATCCTCCTTTCGTAGTTCCAAACCATATGGAGTTAGTAATCTCATGGATTATGAATGGGGTGTAAACCTTCACGGGTCAATCGTTGTGGCCTTTCGTTGTCCCTTAATCGTGGTTACCTTTTATGATCCGTGAACGGTTTACAATTTCCTAAAAAACTTGTTGGCGGATCCCTACTTTGTTTGTCCCTAATCGTTGTCCCTAATCGTATATGTCAATTCCCACTCCCTATGAGTGCCAAGCACATTCACAACATGCTAAACGTAGGCGCGCTTCGAATGACGCATACAGTACCCTATAAAAAACGCCTCTTAGCGGTGTACTGAGAAGCCAGCCTAAAATCGCCCTAGCCAACCCATGGACGATACTAGACTTCGGGGCACTACAACAAGAAGAACGGGTGAGGAACTCATGATGAAATCCAAAAAAGCAAGGAACAAAGGATAAAATCTTCACCTCGAGAATCGTAGCCCTGACAGCTATAAATTATATGGGGATGTCACTGTATTTGATGCCACATATTGGACGAATCGTTACAGCCTCATTTGCGCACCCTTTGTAGGAATATACAACCACTGGAAGAACACTATGTTTGCTTGTTCTTTTACTGTTGATGAGACCATACAGTCATTTGTGTGCTATTTGAGACCTTTAAAAAGGCAATGGGTGGTAAATGTCCTGTCTCACTATTTACAGACCAAGATGCAGCCATGATAGCAGCAATACCCAAGGTAATTTCTACTTTTGAAGGAACTTTTTTAATACTACTACATCTAAATATGTTTGTACTTAAATTATATTTAGTTACCTATATTTTAAATGCAATAACCATTTGTGAAACTATAGTAACTGTATAAAAATGTGCCGGTATTTCCAAACACTAAACATAGACTATGTCTATAGCATTTGATTCAAAATACTGTAACAAGATTTGGAGTTTTGAAGAGCGATGACACATTCAAAGTTGCTTTCACAAAATGCTTGAGTGTTTTTATTAACGAAGCTCGGTTTGAAGTATGTTGGGATCCAATGACGACAAAGTACAAGCTAAAAAATGACAGTTGGTTAAAGAGGTTATACTCACTAAAGCATAAGTGGTCAGCAGCTCTAAGTAAAGACTTTTTCACCGCGGGGATCTTGTCATCAAAGAGGAGTGAAAGCACAAATCACGCAGTGGGATTCAAAGCAAACAAGAAGACAAGTTTGACAAAATTCTACAACATATTTCAAAAGACAGTGAATACTTGGAGAAGGAATCAGGATCTTGATGAGTTTAATAGCACAAAATCAATTCCTACTTCAAGTTATCCGATGTCTGCCTTACTTAAACATGCTGCTGAAGTTTATACACATACATTATTCGGGACTTTGAAGAAGAATTCAACCTAGCCATTGGATCTCAAACTAATCTGCTATTGATTAATGGAAGCAAAATGGTTTACCAAGTGTACCTTGAAGGCAGAGATGGCACAACTCAAGCAGTAACTTACGATCCAGCAAACCAAACAATTCAACGTCCATGCAAGAATTTTGAAGAGTCGGGTTGGTTATGCTTCCATAGCCTTAGAATCTTGCACATGCATTATGTTGAAATAATCCTAGAGTAATACATATCTTTCAAGTGGACTAAAATGGCTAAGGTTGAAGTTTGGAAAAGTAAGGAGGCAGAGCAAAAGAAGAAGGGGACATTAAATAACTTCACACCCTGGAAGCTACACGTGGTGAGGAAGTATATAGTCTAATCCTTTAGAGCCACAAGTTTGAACAAGCAAGGAAAGTCTTAGAAGAAAGCTTCGCAAAAGATTCAATTGCAATAGATGAAATTATTTCTACTATGAACTCAACTAACAACCATTCTAAGAACACTACAGGTGTAGAAAAGAATTCAGAAGCAACTTCATCTAGTGTTGTTCAAGTACTGGACCCAGCTCGTGCAAAAACTAAAGGAGGACAATCAAATAATAAGTATATGCTCTAATAGTCTAAAGACATCAAATTTTGTCTTAAGAACACCAAAATTTTGTTATAGTAACCTGTATTATTACATGGTTACCTTTTATTTATAATTTCATTTTTGGAAACTTTATATCTTTTAAATATTGATTATTATGATATAGTGTCTTTTATGATTGACATAGTAACCTTTAATTTGATCTTTATTTCTAAATAGTAATCTTTGATTAGAGCATATTATTTATTGTACTTAAGCCTTTTCAAACAAACAAGGAATAAAGCAGATGAGTATTCTAATACCTTATAAACAGAGACCCAAAGCCTCCTTCTCTAAGTTTGTTATTCTGTGAAAAGTAATTGGTAGCTTGCTCTACTACACCGAAGGCTCCTTTTATTTGTTAAAGCTTTCTTGCTCACCTTCCCTTGTTTCAATGTTTCCTATGATCAACAGATAAGAAATCAAGAAAATAAAACACTCAAATCTTATAAATACTGATTATTATGATATGCTCTTTTATGATTAACATAGCAACCTTTAATTTTGAGATATATATTTTTTGGAATAGTAACCATTTTTTACAATATAGTGGTCTTTATTCCGAAATAGTAATCTTTATTTAATACCATTGTATTGTCAGTTTTTCACCATTAATTAACATATAGTCCTTAATTTTGACATAGTTACCGTTATATTTAGAATAGTAACCTTATTAAAAAATAGTGACTTTATTTTAACATATAATGACCTACGATAATTACCATTAATTTAACATAGTCATTAATTTTGACACTATACAATATTGAAAACGAAGTGACCTTTTTTCACCAAACAAAGACCTTATAAATAATATAGTGACTTTATTTTAACATATAGTGACCTATGATAATATAGTGACATTTCATCGTAAACCTTTTCAATATATATTTAACCTCTAATATTAACATAGTTACCTTCATTATCAAATAAAGACCTTTATAAAGATAAGTTTAAAATAACCTTTCACATTAACATAGTAACCCGTATGTTAATATAGAGACCTTTTTTTCAGAGACCTTTTTATTTTAATAACAGAGAACATTAATAATTGAATTAAACAAACAATATACCATTTTCATAAAATGTTGTCAAATGCTTGTTTAGACAAAATGAATATTTTTCCAATCTTCAATAACCTACACAAAAGTTGAATTAAAACTAATTAGCTATACAAGTACTTTACTTAGCATCAGAAAATTATGATCACAACTAAGTCAAAAAAATCAGTTACACGACATCTTAAGCCTTCCCTTTTCCTTTCTTCTTCTTGTCTGCAGTCAGCTTCTTCTTATTCTTCCTATCTTATCTCTTTCTTCCTTCTTTCTTCAACCTCTTTTGAAAGACGTTGCCTATCAGGTTTAAATTCAGCCACCTTATCAATTATAACTGATCTAGCTTCATTCATATCAGATAACACCAAAGATGCAGCAATTTGAATCCGGAGAATCTTCCTATTTGAAGCCTAAAAAAGTAAGTAATCAATATAAGATATTGTGATATTTATTAAAAGAAATAAAACCAATAATTTAAGAGGGAAAGAATCATTACTGTTTTTAAAATTTCACATTTAAACGCATCAGCTCCATTGAATAAAAGCATGCTCATTATAATATAAACACCAGAATCTGAATTATCTTTGCTAGATCTCCAATTCAAAGTAGGAAACTCCATAGCGTAGTTAACCATACCTCCAGATTGAGTAAGCCTTTGATCAAAGAATGTACTGATCATATCACTCTAGCAAAATAGCATATAATCAGATCACAGTCGCATTAAACGATCTATTAAGAGTCATTATAACAACCATGCTACAAATAACAACCATGCTGCAACTTTATGTTCACTATCAGCTACAATGTTGCCCAAAAAAGTTTAGACCACACAAAATACTAATCAAGATCAAAAGAGATTAGATCCTAATAATAGATCAGATGATAGCCATACTCCTGCTATCATAACAGCCACAGAAGCAATGCAGTAGCAAAAAGAAAGAATCTTAAGAAGATGATAATAAAAAGTGATTTAAACATTTTTAAAAAGTTGGTTTCTTGCTGCAAGTTCTTTCTACTCATCAATGTGTAACAAAATTCTAACAGCCGTAAAATTCTACAAGATCAGCAACAAATAAAAACAAAAATGCCCACAATAATCTCCGAAACACCAGACAAGAAAAGAGTGAGAATATAAGGCTCTCACTATTAACTAGTCAATACAAACAATAAACAATAAACTTAATTGTGAAAATGTGGAAGAGTAAGAAAGTAATACCAGGAGACTAGACAACTTTTTCAAGAAGATACGATTATCCTCATCATAATTCAGATTATTAATAAACTGAATTTTTCCTTTAGTTAAATTCACCACAATAAGCAATAGTGATTGCCCCAAAGACAAGGTAAAAATAACTGCAACAATAATACCACCATTAGTCATAATAAAAAAAAAATTAAACATATAGATTCCATTTTTGATATTATAGTGACCTCTTTTAAAAATATACTTATGCAATTTTCAATAGTCACTCTTGTTTAAAAAAAAGTATCTATAACATAAAAAAAAAAAAAAAAAAAAAAAAAGGAACTATATTTATCAAAGCATCAAAAAACAGAAAGTATTACCAGCTCCACTTCTGACAAATCAAAATCATTGTAAGCTATTTTCATCCACTCCTCCAAACCTTGATAAACATTGTCCATTAGTTGTGAATTTCCATCACTGCTAGCAGCTTCTACTATTGTAACCTTCAAAATATTTAAACAAATCAAAAAAACCAAAAAGTATAAACATGTATAAACATTGAAATAATTAAACAACTCACACTAATTGAAGAACCAACATACAATTTCTGAGGTCCATCCTTCAAATATTTCTGATTTTCATTGAGAAGCAATGCCCAGCAATCCAAAATACTATTGCTCATGATTTCAAAAGGCTCTCCTAATGTGTAGGATTCTTGCCTTTAAATCAAATGCTTTTCGTGAAAATATACCAACAGTTCACTGAGTCAAAGAGTATAAAATAAGAATTAGAAAGGTGTTTCATAAATAAATAAATAAGAGAAAATCAATGTAATCAAACAAAAAATTACTTACTTAGGAGCCAAACAAGAATCATTGATAATGCAATAGTCAATAATCTCTAGGACTAATGGATCCAATAGCTTCATTTCCTTGTTATTTGACTTTAAAAAGTGTGAAATGAGTATAAGCTTTTCATCAGATTTCCAATCCAAAGACAACAAACACCTGGACTTTCCATTTGCAAGAATATTTTCAAAGCCAATCATAGGCACTTTTCCTGTAACTGTCTCCCTCCTAACATCATTGCAACTTGTTTTGTTGTGCTCAAATGTAGAAATTTGATCCAATGCCTCAGGTATCTTGGTCACCCAAATTGCAAGTCTAGAGATCTCATCAATAACCGCTTGCACTCGAGAATCCATGAAAAATTGATCATTCTGGGAAAAAGTAGGTACCAAAGAGTTGATGGCCTCATCATTTATACCGCGTGAAAGAAGAATCTCTTTAATCTTATCATTGTAAAAGGAAGAGATCACATGCATATCTCTTTTCATGAACAAAAATTGCTCATGAACGGGCTGCAAAAACATAAAAAAAAAAAAACCATGTATAAAAATTTAATTCATAAGCAATAATAAAAATAATAATATAGAATAAAAGTCAGCTACTACTTACATCAATAGCAGCCGAATAGATCTCTTGATCTGACATCGAACCTGGTAGGAGAATAAACTGTATTGTACCCTGGAATCAGGCACATCAACACTCCCCCCGACGTTCCTCACAACATTGTCAACACTCCCCCCCAACATTCCCCATACTTCCCCCTGCAGTGCCCACAATATGTCCATCCAAAAACTTCAGTTTACCACTAACAAGATACACATACATCAGAGAGTAAAATCCCACACCCAAAACTTTTGGACAATTTTTCCTTTTTAATTCTATCCCTAATCAACTCATCATTCCAATGTTGAATTAAGGGTAAAGAAGTAATTAATTCAACATTCCTAAACTTCAACCTTGGAAGTAAATAATCTCCAACATCAAAATACAACCACAACAGTTCTGAATTTTTCCTTTTTTGTAACTTTTAACACCTTCACGCAATTTTTCAAGAACATATTTACACCAATTAAAATTCTTAATTTGTCCAACATCATCAAGTGCCTTGACAATCCTAAGATCAACGCTTCTATTCGAAGTAGGAGCTAAAAACGTGGATATTGCATGCATAACAAAGAGTTGTTTAAACTCATCTCCACCTTGGCCTAAAGTAGGTATCCTAGCTTCTAACAAATTAAGTAGAATTTGATCATTTTCATCCATCAACCCAAAATGCAATCTCCAATTATGTTTGAAAACAAAGTCAGGATTATTTTTATTAGCATATCGAGGTATCTCCTCAACATTTTTGGGGTTCAAAGGAAGGAAAAACACATCATACTCAGTCACCACAAACTCCTTATTATTATCGATTGAAAACATGCAGCTACCACAGTTAAAAGAATCAATTAGCCACCTGTACATACTAGTAGGATTCCTTTTCAACTTCAATGATAACAACCCTCCAAAACCGATTTCATCTACAGAATTTTTTTAATCAAGAGTAAAGTTAGACATCATGCTAACCAAATGCAAAGGCCTACATTTAGTTTTAAATGGCCGCAATCTGCAAAATAGAAATAATAATGCTATCAACATTAAATCAACATCAAGTTAATAAATAAAAATATCAATGTAGTCTGACCAGTTCAAATGAATGGCTAATAATTAAAGGTCAAAGAAGCAGCAACTTAACCACAATCCAGTCCCAAATTTGCATAGTCACACCAACATACATGTTGAATCTAACTTTTTGAAAGCACTCCAAAATAAATAAAGTTACTTACGTAGGTACATCACCACTAGCTTCACCAGCTTCAACTATTGATTTTTTCGTTCTTGTCCTTGGCTTCTTAAGACGAACAAGAGCAGCAGATTCAGCTTCATCTTCATGAGTTCACTTACGACGAGATGAAGGTGAACCAATTACAGAAACTTGATGCTCAAGAACATCTTCATGAACCTCTATAGCAACACTTTTTCTTGTTAGCTCTAGTTTTCTTCTTCAAGCCTTTGGCACCATTATTATACAAAAGAAATCAAAATGTAAATTATAGTGACCTTTCTGAAACAATAATGACCAGAAAATTTAAGACTAGAGAATCACGGGCATCAACCCTCAAAAACAGAACCATTACAAATTACATAATGCAGGCCAGTAACCAAAGTATCCAAGCTCAAAAATCCGGTAAACTTCATTCAAACAGCAGAGACAGAAAAACTAATGAATTAACGGCGAAAACATCATCAAGCACAAATCATCATCGAGTACAAAATATCATCGAGTACAAAAAAATCATCAAGTACTGAAACTAAACTCAAAAACAATAAATCAACAGCGAAAACAACTAAATCATGAAAAACATAAAAATCAATCAAAATTCAACGAGGAAAAAAAAATAGCTAAACAATCAAAACAAAATTCAATCGAATATTTATTGTGGTTTTATGTGTTCAATCGAACAATAAAAAAAGAAAACAATCGAACATCGGAAAACCCTAGATCTTCAAATAATCTTCACTACGAAACAAAATTCAAACAAAAATTCATGCAAATAGTTTCAATTAAAGAAAAACAACAATTAATCAGCATAAAATTGCAGAAATCAAATGATAAACAAAGATTATACTAGAAAGTGGTTGATCTATTTTTGTATCTGAAGAACGAAGACCTCTTCTCCAGTGAAATGTGCCACCACCTCGAGTTCTTGCCATTGAAGAAGAATTCAAGCAATTTGACAGAAATGGCAAAGCTGATTTTGAAGAGAGAGAAAATGGAAGAAGGGAAGCTTGGAAGAGAGAGAAAGTGTGAGGTGCGTTTTTGTGAAAAGAAAGAAAGGGAAAATAAATTGTTGTATTAATTTGTAAGAAGCTAGTAATAGGAGAAGTAAGCACGTGAGAAACTTGGTCCACAATAAATTTATTGTGGACCAGATTCATTTAAAAATTTGTATAATTATGATAAATTATTATCATAATATCTTTTTAGAATAATCTTCCCATGTAATGGAGCATGCCCACTATATATTCGGCATTATCATGCTTGCATGGCAATTTGACACATGCATTCATGTGGTGATGACATCAGGTGTCATTCATCTTTCTTTCTTTTATATATATATATATATATATATATATATATATATAAACGGGGAAGTTCCACTTAAAACAGGGCTTATGGTGAAAACTAAAAATAGAAAATCTCAACCATCTATTATTACTAACAAGATCTAAAGGTTTAAAAAAAAATAACGTAGATTCACTATATATAAAAACAACATAATTATATACGAAAATAGGGTAACTATATCAATTTTTACATTTGTCACTATATACAAAAATAGGATAGCTATATCAATTTTGATCCTATTCATAGAATTCACTATATATAAAAGTAGGGTAACTATATCAATTTTGACCACATTTACATAAAGGTCGCTATATACAAAGATAAGATAACTATATTAATAATAGCTTGCAATGTTGCTGAAAATCCAGCAAGCTTATGTTCATCGCCATACCTATTACAAGACAACAAAAGTAATAAGTGATATTTTGGGGAAGAATTTGAAATAAGAATCATAATATGTTGCAAGTTGAAGCTTTAAAAATGGAAAAAATAAAAACCAAAGGAAAAACACCAAAATTAAAACATAAAGAAAAATTATAACCAACTAAACGTGCCAAAATTTGTAGACTAACCTGCATAAGGAGAGATTGAGGCAGTTTACACATGCCAAACAGCTTGAATGCATCAGCTAAGCTTATACTACCATATCCTTCTATACACCTAGAAAAAGAAAGGAAAAAAAATAAAAAATAAAAAATATTGTCAGTGGTAAATTGAACATAAAAATGATACCCAATTTTTAAATTTGTTCAAGGATTACATACAAGGATCTAGAACTTTAAAGACCAATTGAAGTTTCTGAAAATCTTTGATACCAGAAATATTAAGACTAGCTTACATTGACATCCTTTCATGAAAAAGAAATAAAGAAAAATTATGCAATATTACATGAAGACGAGATGGTTAACTTACAAGAGAGTACTCATACAGTCATACCAAACCAAACCCAGACCACCACAACCAACAACACCACCAAAACCCCCAAACCTAGACCACCACCACCACTGAAACCCCCAAACCCAGACCACCGACACCACCGAAACCCCAAACCCAGACCACCCCACCACCGACACCCACCAAAAATACCGAATCCACCCACAAACCCAGCGAAACCACCCACAAAATTTTGCTTAAATTTAGTTTGCTTGTCCTACAAAATATGGAGAATCATATATTTGAAAGTAAATCTTAATTCCATTGAAAACCTTCTAATTATTCAATTGAAGAATCAATTTGATGATGATAAAAATAAACAAATAACTAATTCAAAACTCAAATAAAACATTGTGTATATGAAATCAAATAAAAATCGTAAGAGAAAAGCTGATTTGTTAGCTCCAACAAGAAATCGATGGCGTTATTAATAAAGATTGAAGCTAATTCAACTTTAATTTGATAATTTATAACAATTTCTTTAAGATTTGATGACCAGAGATAGGAGAGAAAAAGAGAGAGGAGTGAGAAAGAAAACCATGAAATTATGGAGGAAAGAGGAAATAAGGGAGGAGAGAGAATATTTTTCAGAAAACTTGATGTGTTAGACGGCTTATAGCGCGAGCGTCATCTAATCCATCTAATCCATCCGATACAAATCTGACGGCCCTAATCATCCGTTTTCAATTTTCACATCCATTCCAATAAATAAATAAATAAATAAATATATATATATATATAGGAATAGGATCATATAAAAACAAGTGTTAAAGTAAAAACTGAAAACGTTTAATCTGAGCCGTTATCAAATTGTATGGCTCAGATTTCTTTCCTCTTATTTTCAGACATCTCTGAATTTCTCTCTCCTCTTTAATTTCCAGGTTATTTTCTCTCTCCTCTCTCTTCTCTCTTTCTTTCGTACTTTCTCTCTCTTCAACCAGCTTCTTTGTTTTCTCTCTCTACTGCGTGTTTCTCTTTCTTCGTTCTCTCTCTAAATGCGGCGGAAGGAGGAAGGCGGCGAGTTTTGGTGGATTCGACTTTCAGGAGAAGCGGCTAAGGTATTTTTGTAGTTCGATCTGATATTTTTGATTATTTTGGTTTTTTGATATCTGGAAAATTAGGTTTTCGGTGCATGTCTGATCTGTGTTGTTGTTATGTTATGTATATTGTGGAATTTGCTGGAACTTTGAATTGATTTTCTCATTGAATGAGAGGTAGAATCGAAAAAAGGAATTACGTTTAATGTAGTCGAATTTTGAGTAATTTGAAGTGTTTTTAGTGGATTTGTGAGTGAATTAGTGACAGTTTGGAGTAGTTAATTCGAATTTTGAGTAATTTGAAGTGTTTTTAGTGGTTTTGTGAGTGAATTAGTGAGAGTTTGGAGTAGTTAATTCGAATTTTGAGTAATTTGAAGTGTTTTTAGTGGATTTGTGAGTGAATTCGGGAGAGTTAGGAGTAGTTAATTCGAATTTTGAGTAATTGAAGTGTTTTTAGTGGATTTGTGAGTGAATTCGGGAGAGTTTGGAGTAGTTTATTCGAATTTTGTGTAATTTGAAATGTTTTTAGTGGATTTGTGAGTGAATTAGTGAGAGTTTGGAGTAGTTAATTCGAATTTTGAGTAATATGAAGTGTTTTTAGTGGATGTGTGAGTGAATTAGTGAGAGTTTGGAGACATAAATTAGCTCTGCTTTGTACACAGAGAATGAGTACTAAGAAAAGGAAAACCTCTGCTTAGAACACGATCAACATTGAGATTCAGGAGCAGAGTTGTCTTAGAGTGAGCTTAGAGTTCTAGTGTAATATGAGGTTATCTGGATGAAATCTGGATGAAAGTCTGCATTTCAAAGTACTTAATCTAAATGTATGTATTCTGTAATGGATGTAGCTAGGTGAGACCTCAAAAACCAGTATTTTATGTTGGTATATAAGGGACAATTAAGAGGCTGGTCAGTGGAGGTATGATTTGGTTGATTCAGCTGTACTCGCTGATGTTGAACTTTGATTACTGGTGTGATTTTCTTTTCCTTTGAATGGTGGGATGCAAAGTGTGACCCCAAAGATCTCTCTAGGTGGTGAAATTTTCTAGACTGGTCAGCATAGAAAATCTGGTGTTGGTTATGCTGCTCGATACATTAATGACAAGACGGTAATTTGACTTTGATTTTCATTAATTTTTACATGTTCAGTTTTGTACCAGTCCTTGTTATATTAGTATCTTGGCCTGTTAAACTTTTGGGTCTATGTTATGATCTGAATTTATGTTTTGGTGCTCTACCTTGCCTTCATACCTCTTCAGTTATGTTCGATCCACATAAACTTAAGTCGGGATTCAGGAAGTATGTTACTCTCATATTCAGGAGTCTGCATATGATGAATTCTCAGTTAGAGTATGAATTTCCATATACTTGTATTGTCTAAGAGGTCCAACTTCCAAGTTTATGTAATGTGCTGTTCTGTTTGAATTTTGTTTTTTTTTTTTGCCAGCGTGTTTACTAAGATAGAGCTAGGACTTTGTTTTGCATCTTTGTTTTTAGCTTTACTTTTATTGATCAGATTTTTCATATCTCTTGATTACTTGAATGGTATTAAGACTTTGTATTTTGTTTGAGTACACTATCTAAATCCAGTGGAAAATGATGCATTATATACTCCAATCCATCATGCATAGCAGTACAACACTCTGAATCTAATTTTACAAGGCCTCGATTAGTCAACTTGAGCAAAATTAAATGTTCACGAATGATGATTTTATTTCACCCTTTATCGATCTTAGTTTTTTATGTGGGCGTGATTTTTGGCATGTTAAAAGCCTATTAGCTCAATTGGTCAAGCACCGTGTAATCACGGGATGTAGGTTCGAATCCTACATAGACTTTTTTAATACTTATTTTTATATTTATTGATCTCTGGGTAAATGGTGTCAAATTGATATAATTACCCGAAGTTTATATACAGTTACCTTATTTTCGATATAATGACCTTAGAATTATGGAAATGTTGTAAATTTTGTTTCAGTCACCTTATTTTTATATATAGTGACTTTTATTTTTGTATATAGTGACCTTTATGTAAATGGTGTCAAAAACTCAGTCGATATAGTTACTTTATTTTTGTATATAGTGACCTTAATGTAAATGTTGTAAAAATTGTTAAAGTTACCCTATTTTTGTATATAGTGACCTCTATGTAAATATGGTCAAAATTGAAATAGTTACCCTATTTTTGTATATACTGACCTTAATGTAAATACGGTAAAAATTGATATAGCTACCCTATTTTTGTATATAGTTACGTTATTTTTATATATAGTGACTCTATGTAAATATCTTCAATTTAGATAAAGTTACCTTATTTTAGCATGTAGTGACCTTTAAAACGTTGTGTTTGTCAAAAAAAAAAAAAAAAAAAAAAAAAAAAGACCTTTAAAACGGTTGAATTGATTATATGTAAGGTTGGAATGATCTTAGGGCTTTAGAACCGTCTGATCTTTTGTGCTAGTAATGAATGGCTAAGATTGCTTGTTTTTAGTTTTCACCATAAGCTCTGTTTTTAGCGGAACCTCCCCGTGTATATATATATATATATATATATATATATATATATATATATTGATATTAAATAATAATTCTTGGATTAAAAATAATTATATTTGTATTAGACAATCATGATATAATCATGATAGCTTTTAGTTTGTTGCTTTCATGCATAGTGCTGCCCAGCTAGCTTCCGTATGATATAATCATGAGAGCTTTGCAATTTCTTCCGGCAAGATGGCCGTTTAGAAACAAAGAGGTGGGCCTTTGCTCATATGCAACTCGGCCACCAAGCTCAACCCACTAGCTGCCGTGTGTATTTGGGAAGGACGGTTGACACTCACAGGGAGCTCGGCAGTGGCGGAGCCAGGATTTTCAAATTGGGGGGACAAATTATGAATATAATATAATTTGACAAAAATCTTAACGAAAAAAAAACTCAAACACACATATTGGTTAATACTTAATTTTATAATTTCAAAATGTAAAAATACTTAGTCATACAAGTCAAAATGATGAAAAAAAATTACATAAACATTCAATTAAAATTACACTTTCATCCTTCGAGTCCTCATATTTTGAAAGCGATCAATAATTTTTTCATTGGAAACTTGTAAGAAGATATCCTTCTCAATAAAAGTGACTTGAACCACCCATTTCCATATCATTTTCTTGACTTTGAGGGGAGCTAAATGAAGGGGAGTTATTGGACTCATTTTCATGGAGTTTCTTTCTTTTAAACATGAATTGTCGAAGATCAGGTTGTTTTCTAGTAGCCTTGGATTTGTTTGAATTAGGTGAATCATTTGACATTTCCTAATTAAATTGAAAAATATATATCAATTTCCACAATCCATATCATTGCATAATAAAAAAACCTAAGATTAAAATTGTAATTAAAATAAAAATTCAACAAAAATTGCAATTAAAATTAACAATAATTCAACTAAAATCTGAAAATTAGGGTTAACAATTGGGGATTTCAAATTGGGGATTTCGAATTAGGGCTAACAAGACATACCATTGATGGATGTGATGCAGCGAAGACGGCCGAGGCCCGACGGTCGGACGGTTAGGCAGCGCGCAGTTGGTGAAGTGGTGACTGGTGAGGACAGAGGACCAACTAACCGAGCCACCGAGGACGGTCAATCTACTAAGTACTGACTACTAGAGGCTGGACTGGCTGAGTGGCTGGTGATGACTGAGGCAGCGTCGCAGCACATCAGCGAAGAACGGAAAGCCGACGGCGGTCGATCTACTGGAGTAATGGTCGAGTACTCGAGTGAAGATGGAGCAGTGCTTCTTCAGTTCTTCGTTTCATCCGTTCTAGCGTTCACATCCAGCGATTTTTTTTTTAATTTTTTTTTTAATTTTTTTTTTTGAAAATGGGGGGACAAGTGTCCCCACTCGTCCCCTTCTAGCTCCGCCCCTGGAGCTCGGCATGAGGAGCTTGGCATTCTTGCCGAGCTGCTATGCTCTTGAGGGTGACCTTCGCTAATTCACTCGGCATGAGGAGCTCGGCGGCCTAGTAGCCATACCCTAAGCTTGTAGGCTGTAGCCATGATCGGCATTCAAGACAAATTATGTCGAGTTGCTATGCTCTAAGCAACCATGGTTTGCATTTTCATCCGGCGTCGATGTCGTCTCAATGTACAAGGCTAGCTTGGTCTCAAATTGTTGTACGACCACCAAAAGCCGCATATGTTTTTTGAGGCCGAGCCGTTTAATTTAACTCGGCATTGAGGCCGTTTATGGGCTCTTTTCTCACGGCCATAGAGAGCCATTTACGGGATGGTCAGTCATTCCCTTTATCTCACAAGAGCTTAATTTGCTTACATGAGTTAAGCTCTCTTGCTGGCTGATTGTAGAACAAAGGTACGAGTATCAAAACTCTTGCCGCATGCATTTGGTATATATAAGTATGTTGGATACCCAATATTTTTAAACAAATGTAAATGCATTTTATTCATGCATTCTTCATGTACGTTTGTATACATATATATTTTATGTCGGAGTTGAAAGCTTCCTCCCATTGAGCTCGGCACTTGGCCGTTTGCTCTTTGAATGCGGGTTGCTCTTGAGAGGCATGCTCGACTCGGCATTCTTTAGAATTGCTACTGCGGAGCTGCTACACTCTTGAGAGGGAATGATTTTTTTTTTTAAAAAATAAAAATAATAACAGGGTAATTTCCAACCAAAAAAGTGTTCCTTTAAAAATTAGCATAGACAGACTTATTGTCAAGAGAAATTACTGTTACTAATAATTTATGTGAAGATTTGTTTACATTCCATTATTTTTTCTTTAAATTTTGTATTCAAACTATCACTATAAACATAGAGTGCAACGCACGATCTGTAAGCATAGTCAGCAACAATAATTTACAGTATCAAACATTCTCATACACTTGATTAACTTCTAAAAATCATAATTAATCATATAATCAACACATAATAACCAATGCAACAATATCCCTAACATGATACAAGGTAATTAAATGCGTGGTAAAAAAATAAAAAAATAAAAAAGAAAAAAAACATTAATTAGTTAATTACAAAGAGAACCCTCAAAAAAAAAAAAAAAAATTACAAAGAGAAGAATAGAAATTATACCAAAAACAATGTTAATAGCACTTAGTTAATTGCAAAGAGAAGAATAGAAATCATACCAAAAACAATGTTAGTAGGACTCATGGCGACCTTTTTCTTAATTTTTTTAGTAGCATTACGAATCCAAACGCTTAGTATCAGTGAAAGCTACAAAAGACGGCGCCATTCGATTCCCTTTATCATTAGCTATAATCTCAAAACGATCATGCTGCCATACTAACACATGAATACGTCTTGCCAAGATCAACTCTAATGGCCGGACCTTCTCCTTTTCCAAACAACATTGTCAGTAACCTTACCAAATTTGAAACAAATAGAGAAACATTTTCCAATTATTATTTATTGTTTCGATTTTTTTTTTTTTTTTTTTTGAGAGTCTAAGTTTTATTTTGTAAGCTGTGAAAAAACTGAATGAGATTATGAGAATGAAACAGAGGAGAAGGGGTAACTGATATTTTTTATACGTGCACAATAGAGGAGAAGGAGTAGGTAACTGTTTTTTTTTAAAAAAAGTAATTGTATTTATTTATTTTTAAGTAGATAGGTTTTTTTTTTAAAAAAAAAACAAAATGGTAAATTAGTAAATTTGAAAATTGAGAAGGGCATTTTGGAAAAATACAAATTTATCACCCAAGATGCCCTTTCTCTTTATATATTAGTATATTACTATAGATGTTTTCTCTCTCCTCTACTCTTTACTTTATTTTTCTCTCTCCTCCATCTCAGTTCTCCATAACTCCATCTCACTCTTTCTCTCTCCTTCCCTTAAAAATCATCAAATTACAGAGACGTTGCTTCAATGTCCATCAAATTCGTTATAAGCTTCAAATTGAACTTGAAATGTGAGTTTTTCATTTATGATTTTTGTTAATTCTGTATTTTGTATTTTTTTTTTTGCTGAAAATCAAACTGATTTTTCGATTTTAATTTTTTGAGTTTCGTAGGAGTAATTACACTTATTTGAGCTTTTTCTTGCTTAATCGAGTTTCATAAGAGTGTAAATAGGTTAAGATTCAACTTAATTTCTTCTTATGGTGTTTCTGAGCTTAATTTGTATTTTTTTTCATAATTTGAGTAGATTAGGTTTTTATGTATAATTTTTGCTTGACTTTTTTCTGATTTCGAATGCAATTGTGAGTTGTTTGCTGAATTTTATCTAATGAAATTGCGCTTTTGTCTATTATAATAGTTTAAATATATGCGAATTTTATCTACAAGTAATTAAATTTGGGGATTTGAGTATTTAGGGGCCGTTTGATTTGCACAGGGTAAACGGAATGGAATGAACAAAGGCAATGAAGGAGAATGGAATGAAAATCCTTTAGATGTAGTATGTTGTTTGTTGTAAAAAATACAATGAAATCACAACCACCAATACACCACCACCACCACACCCACACAACCCCATCTTTCTTCATTTCCCACTTTTATCGACCACCCAACCGCCTCGTCGCCCATCCCTAACCCTTCGCCAAAACTCGCCGCCCATCCCTAACCCCGCGCCGGAACTCGCCTCTCTCTCTCTCTTTCTTCACTAGGGTTTTGAAGGTCCATCGCCGCTCTTTTTTCGCAACTGGGAAGAGGGTTCCGGGGAGGGAAGGTCCGTCGTCGCCCATCCCTAACCCCTTGCCAGAACTCAGCTCGCCTCTTGCTTTTTCTTCGCTAGGGTTTCAAAGGTGCGTGAGTGTGCATTCTTGGTCTCGCTCTTTTTCGCAGTTGGGAAGAGGGTTCCGGGGGCGGCGAGGGGCAGTAAGGGATTAGGGAAGGGCGGCGAGTTCTGGCGAAGGGTTAGGTATTAGGCGGTGCGACGAGGGAATGGCCGGGATTAGGGAATGTCTTCGAGGGATAGCCGGCGAGGGGTAGGTGGTGGAGGGGAGGGCAGACTAGGGGTGGGGGAGGCACGGTGAAGGGTAGGTGGTGGTGCGGTGGTGCGGTTTTCCGGTGATGTATGAAGGTAGGAGGGTGGTGGTATGGTAGTGTGGTGGTGGCCTAGGAATGGAATGGAAATACCTTGGGGGGGTGGGGAATGAACTTGGAAGGATTTGGGGGAATAAAAAGGGTAAAGGGAATGGTAAAAAAGGTCTAGCAAACAACAACAAAGGGAATGATTCCCGTTGATTTCCATTTCCTTTGATGAATACCCCACAACCAAATGGCCCCTTATAATCTATATGCATATAGGTAATTCTTTAGTTGAATCTGAATGTGCTTGTGTATGATTGAAATTTTTAAAAATTAGTGGAATTTAATCATCACGTGGCTGGAATTGTTGATTGTTGGGGGTCAAATTGCTGATGTTGGAGTCGGGCTTTGGTGTTTGGTGGAGCAATTGGTGGCTATTGTGTGGGCGTGAGATGCGGTTGTAACTGATTTACAATCCGAAAGGGTGGAGTTCGAGTCTCAGCTTTTGTCTTGTTGAAAGGAAAATGAAGATGTTATTATAGAGTTACAGAAGGTACAGAGGTACAGAATGAACTTTCTTCTAGTACTATTTCAAAGTTTTATTCAATGATGCTTGGTATATAATTGACGCTCATACTACATAGCTGATGCTGGATTATTGCTAGACAACAAAATAAATTGGTATAGTTGTGAAAAATAGTTGCATTGTTTTACACCAAACATCAATATAAAGAGCAATGGTTATTGAAAAATTACAGATTTCCTTGTATATCATTGTTGGTATGTGGGTTCAGTGCTAATTTAACACTTAATACAATGACCATGAGGAGAAGTTTGGAGTAGTATATTTTACAACACTTAATCCAATACGATGAGACAACAGAGCAATGTGTGCCCATATCTATGATCATCGTAATAATTGTGGTGTTGCTTTTGGTGTTAATTGGAATTCTTAAAAAAAATTATGATTTTAAATAAATACGAAGATGAGGTAGTTTTTTCTAGGTTGGTGTGTTGAAATCCTATTAGCTCAACTGGTCGAGCAATGTGTAATTACGGGTACACATGGAATGTAGGTTCAAATCGTACATAGGCTTACATATAGTAAATCTTTTTTGACATGTAGTGATATGTTTGTTTTTATACATAGTGACCACTATTTGTATATAGTTATCAATTATATAGATACCAAGGTGACAAAGAAGGATATTGGCATGGTGAAGTGTGTCAAAGATAAGAACCAAATAGTCCTAGCTAGTACAAGAGGAGGAATCAAGGATAGGTGGAAGGGGTACTTCGATGAATTGTTTAATGGAAGTAATGGAGTTGTGATAGGAGATACCTCCATGTGTGATGAAGAAATCAACATGGAGTATGTGCGGAGGATTGGGAGAGTAGAGATGGAGATTGCACTGAAGAAGATGAAGCCTAAGAACGCAATTGCACTCAGGTGTGGAGGTGTTTGAGTAAGATTGGTATTGATTGGTTAACAAACCTTTTCAACAAGATATGGACGGCTACAAGGATCCCGCAAGATTGGAGGAAGAGCACCTTGGTCCCAGTCTATAAAAACAAAGGAGACGCTCAAGATTTTTCTAACTATCGAGGGATCAAGCTTATGAGCCACACTGTGAAGTTGTGGGAAAAGGTGATTGAACATAGGTTGAGAGCATGCACAAGCATTTCGGATAACCAGTTTGGTTTTAAGCCGGAGAGATCTACTATGGAAGCAATCCATTTGATAAGACAAATTATGGAGTTTTATAGGGTAAAGAAGAAGGATCTTCATATGGTATTTATTGATTTAGAGAAGGCTTATGACAAGGTGCCAAGAGAGGTACTTTGGTGGGCAATATTGAAGAAAGGTATCCCACGAAGGTACGTGGACCTGGTTAAGGATATGTATCGGGATGTGTTAACAAATGTGAGGACATGTGGAGGGTTAACAAAAGATTTCCCTATTACAATCGGATTGCATCAAGGGTCTGCATTAAACCCTTTTCTTTTTGCAACAATTCTAGATGAAGTAACTAGACCAATTCAAGATGAGGTTCCATGGTGTATGTTGTTCGCAGATGATATCATTTTGGCGGATGAAACTAAGGATGGGGTTAATGCCAAGTTGGAGCAATGGAGGCAAAGGTTGGAATCTAGAGGGTTTAAGCTAAGTCGGAGTAAGACTGAGTATTTGGTATGTCGTTTTGGTACTTAGAGGGGGACAAGCAATGAAGTGGTGAGTTTGGATGGAAATGATTTGACCATGAGTGAATATTTTAAGTATCTAGGGTCGATTATCCAGAAGAATGGTGACGTTGATCAAGATGTGGCCCACAGGATTAAGTTGGGGTGGCTTAAATGGAGAGCGGCCACGGGAGTGTTATGCGACCGAAGCATTCCCTTACAATTGAAGGGAAAGTTCTACAAGACTGCCATAAGACCATTGTTGCTCTATGGTACAGAATGTTGAGTTTCTAAGAAGGAGCACCTTAAGAAGATGGAGGTTACAGAAATGCGCATGTTAAGGTGGATGTGTGGGAACACTCTAAGAGATAGAATTAGAAATGAGGTTATTCGCAAGAAAGTAGGTGTGGCAGGCATTGCAGATAAACTAAGGGAAAATCGCCTGCATTGGTTTGGGCATATAAGACGGAGACCCAAGGGTGCACTGGTGCGAAGAGTGGAAGAGTGGGACCATGGAAGGGTTAAACGAGGGAGAGGGAGACCGAAAATGACTTGGTTGGAAGGAGTTAGGAAGGATATGAAGTGTATGGATGTGCATGAGGATGAAGCATTAGATCACGAGGGATAGAGGAGGAAGATTTATGTCGATGACTACACGGAATAATCAAATTTGGTTCATGTCAGCCGACTCCACTTATGGGATTAAGGCTTTGATTGATTGATTGATTGATTGATTGATTGAGTGAGTGAGTGACCTTTATGTAAACATCATCAAAATTGATATAGTTACCTTATTTTTATATACAGTGATCTTGTGAAAGCATCGTCAAAATTCACATTGTTACCTTATTTCTATATATAGTGACCTCTGTGTAGATGTCGTCAAAATTGATATAACTTGATATAATTACCTTATTTTTGTGTATAGTGACCTCTAGGTAAATGGTGTCAAATTGATATAATTACCTGAAGTTTATATATAGTGACCTCTATGTAACTGTTGTCAAATTGGTATAATTATCTTATTTTTGTCTATAGTAACCTTTGTGTATATGTTGTCAATTTAATATAATTACCTTAATTTTATATATAGTGACTTTTATGTAAATGTTGTCAAATTGATATAATTACCTTTTTTTTTTATATAGTGACATCTATTTATCAATATCTATATAGTTACCTTATCCTATGGGTTGTTTTACACCATCAGATTATTTAATGAACATTCAACGGCTAAGATTGCTTGTTTTTAATTTTCACCATAAGTTTTGTTTTCAGCGGAACCTTATCTATATATATATATAGACACATACATATATATAGATACATACATATGTACATATACATATATATGAATATGTATGCACATTTGCATATACAAGGATGGGTGCCATGCAAATTATTATATAATATAATAATAGTGCTAATGATTAGCTGCACTTAAACATACATTCACAAAATTATTTGGGCGGCTTTTGCTTTTTTTTTTCAATCATAATAATGATGTTTGATTCTGCCGCCCAAGTCTTGCATTTAGACAGGAGTTATCTCATTCTCGGACGACGATCTAAGTTCATTACGACTTTGCCCTCACATTGGGTTTCCCAAGTAATGAAATGTTCTATTTCTTGAGTTGGTGTTCGATTATGGCTAAGTGTCATTCCAGATGTGTCTCCCCACAAACAACACCAAATGTTTTAGGGATTTTTGAAATAATCTAAAAGGGGGGTATGAATTCCCTCGGGAGACAGATCCGGAATGCAACACCTGTACGGCCTGAATACCTGCAAAACAACGAATCTCCGGTTTACCGGAGATCTGGCTCCAACGTTCAAGTTAGTGACTGGCAACGGAATTTTAGAAAGAGAAAGTAAAGAGAAGTGAGAGCATATTTTTGGGCAGAGTGTCTTTGGGAATTGTGTAGTCCTTTTCCCATCATGGATTTATGGGGTATTTATAGGGAAGTGGGATATCATGCTCCTAGGGTTTCATAACTTAGGAAGATCGGCTGCCCTATACGCGGTTGACACGTGTATTAGGGTTTGCTTCATGCTAGGCAAGTTCCCTTTAATGGCTTTGAGCCCTTCATTATCTGATATCTCTCTTTAGGCCACGTATCATGCTCATATTGACTTTTACTAGTTGAGCAGGATGCCACGTGTCGGCTTAAAATTGGGCCACTTGTCGGCCTCTCATTTGTCTATAAAAAGGGGGTAAAAATACCCCTAAACATTATGTGGTCGCTTTTATTAAATACTTAATTACATGGATATTAAAGCTAATGTATGCACTATTGACCATCAATGTACCATATAATTCATGTGCAAGGATTACATATAATAATGAAATAAATAATATCTTCCCCTAATCCTTGCATATGGGGGGTATGAAATTAATCCAACAACCTTTGAAATCCCTTGCACTTTAGAGCCATAAATTCATTTGGCAATGTCATGTATCAAGCAAAGAAAAATATTCTTATAAAACACTTACTTGTTCCTCTTGCCTATTTATATTAGTCTCTATGTTGAAAATTCTGTAAACCTATGGGCATAATAAATACATTTTTCAAGTAATTTGCTCAAAATAGCATGTTTAGTTTCTTGAAATCATAACACTATTCTTTTCTCAACTAGATACTCTTATGAACTTTTCTATAAATTATATATAATCAAGAAAACAACTTGCAAATATACTTGTTAATTCTTCAATAATCACGAGATTTCTCATTCATTTTCAAGAATGAGCTAATAAGTCTAGTTAGATATGAATCACCAATTCTCGCTTAGAGTTTGGTATCAACAATATCCATCCAAATCTTTGTATATTTCTCGCATGACATATATAGGAACACATTAGTTTTGTGAATGGAGAATAATCTAGTCAACATACTTTCAAAACTATTAGACATTTATAGATCGTTCTAGAAGCTTTATAACCCATTATAAATTTAAAGAAACTTCAAGTCGTTACGTATGAATACTTCATGTTCAATTCATACATTTTTCCAACTTTATGTACATATGCATATAATATATTATATATAATTAAATTCAAACATTATACATCAACCAACATAATCATACTAAAATCGTGATAGTTGTACAAATCATATGATCATTTTAAAGTCAATTATTATGCATGTGTACATGAACAATATGCAGAACTTATAGTCCATATGTGGAAAGCAACATGCAATTAGTATATTAGTAGTACACTACTCATTTCATAAGAAATCATTATTATCTCATATAATAGACATTATCATTACAAAGTATAATTCATCAATGAACTCCTTTCACATCTAATTAACACAATAAACGATTGTTGTCAAATTCATCTTCAAACAAGTGCTAGCTAGCATGAATTGAGGCCGAACAAACATTCATGTGGCCAATAAAAATATGACATCATGTATATATAAATAATCACAATCATAAAAGTATAAGTAATTTTATGAGCTACAAAAAATTACAAGTAGATCATTATTCGAATAGATTCGGCCCCAAACTTTAATTCCCTTAAACATATGCTCATAGTATCGACTGCTATCTCATATTACGTATGAAATATTTTCTTTGGTAGAATTATTTCCAAGCACTTTTACATCTAAGTGTATTTCAACATACAACATCTAAGACAACTAATATTTCTCGATTATATCAAGACTAATAAATTCTACTTTTACGAGATTGGACATAACTTATTATATAAAAGAAAATATTACGAATTAAAAGAAAAGTACTTAGAGGCAAGTAACATAACATTCTATTGGTGTACATAAAGGTTATTCGGAATTTATGCATGATCACTCATACCAAACAAAAGTATTAGTATACTCTAAAACATATTACTCATAAGCTATCAAATATTAGTAGTACGTTACATGCCAGCAGGTTATAAAAATAAAAAATTAAAAATTAAAAAAAATAAGTTGTAGTTTATGTACAATACCGTCTAAACTTCAATAAAAACTAAATTAAATCAACCATGATCGAAGTATAAATTTGAAAATCTACCACTCCACCATCAAAGTTACTTAATTTGCTCCAATTCATTATATCAGTTTAGTGTATTATTAATTATAGTCCATAGGCTATGCATAATATATAAGAAAATTGACACAGAGATATACCATCCAACTAAAGTATACATATAATTAAACATAATTAATCAATACGTGACAAAATACATATGAATTGCGCACAAGTTTATATAGGGTGAAATTCATAATAAAGTTGCGTTAACAATCACTGTTTAGTAATGCAAAATTTCGGCAAAACTTGAAATTCCACTAAAAAAAGGTAGGTAGGGTTCTAAATCGTCCTATTCAACAATAGTGGTGATAATCGATTCCGAAAAGCTGATATGAATCTATAATTAACATTATTTAATATTTAAATCAAAATAAACATACTCTGATCATCTAATCAAAGAATGCAATGGAAATTGATAATGAAAGTACGATTATCTAATAGAACTAATTTCATTAATCAAAAGTATTACATATTCAAATAGGATAAATTAGCCGAAATAAATTGAATAGCATATTTAATTTCCATTCTAAAACATCATACTTCTTCTTTTTAAACATGTAGGTTATCAATCGCAAAAAAAAAAAAAAAAAAACATGTCTAATACACCCCATAATTAATTTTGTTAAAGTAGGACAATAGCATACTAATATAACAAAGTTTGTGGGCAAGAGAATAGGAATGTAGGGTTACCATGTTTAGCATAAAAGAGTAAAGTTGTTACTGAAATCCTTCTTTCGTCTTCTTAGTCAGGTTGATTTTGCCAAATTGCTCAATTGTTCAGGTTTGGTGCTGATAACGGGCTGTGAAACATATAGAATTTTAGAGAGAATATGATCAATCAATTATTCTATAGAGTGGGGGATATATATACATATAATATAACTAGGGTTTGCTTAGATAACAATAAATCCTAAATCTAAAATATTCCGGATCGATACAAGGAGGATAATGGATATCTCCACACAATATTACATAACAAGTATTATTTTCTTTTTCTTTTTCTTATTTTTCTTTTTCTTTTCTTTCTTTTTCTTTTCTATCTTTTTCTTTTTCCTTATTCTTTCTTTTTCCTATTTCTTTCATGCGTGCAAACTCACTCAAGTTGCCGCTCACCATTGCCGCTGCTACCTCATCACCGCTGCCACCTACCGTGAGCCACTGTTCTTTCTCCTCCTCCTTATTTTTCTCTTTATGGTTTTACATAACTACATATATTCTTAAGGTGTTCATTTTGATTTAATTGTTTAGGCATATGTTTAATTAGTTTTATTGGAGTTTTTATAGTATCAAATTATGATTTTTCAAATTATGTAATTAATAATAATCTTTAGATTTTCAAAATAATAATAATAATAATAGTTAGGGTTTTAATTATTAAAGTGTTGATTTTAGGGTTCTAACTTGCAACTAATTTGGGGTTTTATATACTGATTGATTATAAGTGATAATAAAGCTTAAAGACTATATTTTTATGGAATTTTAATGAGGTTTTATCAAAATAATAATGCTGGAATTTTTATTTAAGCACTACTTTTGTGGTTTTGTTAAAAGGGTTTAATTACCCATAAGTAGAGAAGTTTTTAATTGGTTTTAATATAATTTTCAGATTTATTTTAGGGGTTTAAACCTTAAAAAGTGTGCTAGAATTTTTATATAAACACTATAATGAAGTTTTTACTTTGTGGCTTTAATTACCCACTTAAAAGAAAAGTTTTAAAGGTTTTAAACCAAAATTTCAGCTTATTAGAGAGATTTTAAAGTGCTTAAAAGTTGTTGGAAATTTGTGTAATCAAGGGATTAATTGAGTTATGTGCTTGGTATTGTAGGAGACTTTAAGTTTGAGTGATCCCTAGCATTGTGGCTAGTTGGAAAGACGATTTGAGGTACGTATGCGCGTAAGATGTGTTAATTATGCGTAGTACCATGTTAGAAAATTAAATTTGGTATCAAGTATGAGATTAGTATCATGTTAAGTTGTTGTTGTGATATAATGATTGATTGTTTACCCATGTCTTATATGTAAGCATGTGAATATGTTGGAATTATTATTATGAGCTTGATACAAGTTGAAAGTAATTGAATCATGTTATATTATTTATTATTCATTATCAAGAAGACATGTATTTAATAAGCAAGACTTATGTTTATTGAAAAGAGCTAAAGTTATATTTAGGACATTTTCAATTTTGCTACCACCAAAAGGCATGCACCTCAGTTTTGCTACCCCTTAAATTTTTTTTTTATTTTACTACCACCTAAATCAGAGTTGTTGAAAATCGCTACCAGTTGACGGAAGCTGTTAATTTTTCCGTTTGGTGGGCCCCACTTCAGTTAACTAACCTCCCTTCACTTCTTCTCTCTCCTAGAATCTATTCCTCTGCCAACCTAACTCTTCCTTGTCTCTCCATTGAATACTCCCAACTCCCGAATTTAACTCCATTGAAGGCAGGGTTAAATGTTTTTTTTGTTGATGAATTTTTCTCTCTCCTCTCTCACCATCTCCATCTCTCTTTATCTCTACTTTTCTTCAAATTGAAGCTTATAATTGTGCGCGTGGAAGGTCTTAACTAAAACAATGAAGTAGGGGAAGACAAACAGCTGCGAGGAAGCGTCATCTCCATTGTAGTAAGCTGAAGATTCTCCTGACAACGACGTATTGGAAGGTACGAAACCCTATCTATTTATAGTGATCCAACAATGGTGGTAATTTCGCAATAATTCATTGTAGTTGGGATATTTTTGGGAGAATTTGCAGTAAACCCTAGATTAGTGAGCTTTGAATATTTTAAGCTACGTTGTTAGGCTAATTAAAAATTAATGCTTTCATAGTCATGTGGTAGGGTATGGGGGTATATTTAGAGTGCCTTTTTTTTGTTACAGTTAAGAATAAAATAGTGTTTGATATGTTTTTTTTTTTACTGCTATTTAATTGTAGTTCCAAACAAATGGTTGATGGTGATGATAATGTTGATATTAAGCTAAGAATATATGGGGGTTTTGTGTTTAAGAGCCGTAGGGGAGTCCAGTACCAAGTGTATGAAGCTGGGTTCATTTATTGGAAAAGGGATGTATCTCTGACTTACTTGACAGTGGGATATATAAGATATCTATGTACTGAAGGGATTAGGGACATGGGATGGGATGTACCTAACACATATATTCTCTAATACAAAGAAAAGGGTAAGAGTTGGATGACTGGTAAAAGGAAGATAGAAACTGATGAGGATGTACAAGGGTTATTAGAAGCCAAGCACAGGGATGGGTATTTAGAGGTGTATTTTACAGTTTCTAATGACCCCACCCCTAGTGAGAACCTACAGAGCATTGCAGCTGAAGATAATAACCCCACCTCAATCCCACAACAGTCCAACCTCAATGAAAGTACATCCAACTAGGCTGCCCATGTGTCTGCCCATAGTGTTATTGGATCCAACCCAACCCAACCACAACCATCTCAAACACAACAATGCTCTACCCCACCTCAAACCCTTGTGTCTGCCCATACTGTTGCTGGATCCAACCCAACCCAAGCACAACCATCCCAAACACAACAATTCTCTATCCCACCTGAAACCCAAAACAAAACACATAAACCTACTGACCTTGTCTTGAGAAGGAGCCCTAGACTTTGTAAAGTGCTTGAAACATAACCTGGTGTGAGCAAAGTCGGGAGAAGCCCTAGGTTTTCTAGATCTTTTGATAAGGGAAAGGGTAAGGTTTCAGAAAAAGTTGGTGATGGTGGTGTGAGCCTGCATAAGGGTAGAGGGCAGGGAAGTGGGAAAATAAAAGTACAGAGGTGAAGAGGAGAAATCAGGTTCTAGGTCATTAAGCTCAAATGCAACTGATCTAGAGATTGATTGGGAGCCTGGGGAAGAAGAGGCAAACAATGATGATGATGAGTGGAATAAGCATATTGGAGAAGGCATCTTAACTGCAGTACATAGTAGCTTGGAGGTTGTGACACATAGGCTTGAAAATTCAGAGGGTGTAGGTGTGGAAAGGGAGGGGAAACTGAAACAACTAAGTAAGGACATTGGTTGGAAGGAAGTGGATGTGCATGATGAAAGTTCTGAGTCAGATGAGCTTAGAAGTTTACATGGGTCATATGAGGAAGAAGATGATAGTCCCTGGTTTCATGAAGAAACTTATTTCAAAAAACCAGTTGTGCTAGTGAAAACGTTGCAGTTCTGCAGTAGCACCATTCTAAGGAAAGCCTTGAGGACACATGCAATAGAGAACATATATGAGCATTACTATCTGCACAATGGTGGTAATAGGATAACCACATTCTGTAAGAGAAGGTGTAAGTGTGAGTGGAACTTCAAAAGAAGCAAAGTGACAGGGAGCTGCAACTGTAGTGCTAGGGTTAGAAAGTGCAAGTTTAAGATGGCTGCTAGAAGAATGTACAATAGTCAAGCTTGTCAAATCATAGATTTTAGGCCAAAGCATATGTGTATGAAGAGTAAAAAGAATTCAATGGTGAATGCTGAGTATCTTGCTGAGAAGTATGTTGAGGAATGGAGGCACAACCCTAGTTAGGATATAAAAAGTTTCAGAGCTAGGGTGTTGAGTGACTTGGGCATAACAGTAGGGTATTCCAGAGCTTGGCTTGCTAGAGCTAGGGCAAAGCTGATGATTTGTGGGTCAGCTATGGAGCAATATGCCAGGGTTTGGGATTATGGAAAAGCTGTAATTAAGTACATTCCTGGCTTTGGGGTGTGCATAGTGGTAGATGGGGAACACAGCAGCCCTGAACCACCACTGTTTATGAGGATGTACATTTTTCTTCAACCATTGAGAAGTGGTTTCATAAAAGGATGCAGACCTCTGATAGGTGTTGATGGTTGTCATCTAAAGGGAGCCTACCTAGGACAAATACTTGTGGATGTTGGAAATGATGGAAACAATAACATATATCCAGTTACCTGGGCTACAGTAGAAGTGGAGAATAAGGACACATGGTGCTGGTTCTTGGAGTGTTTGAAAAAGGACCTTGGTGATGTGTGTGAAGGTGGTGGTTGGACATTCATGTCTGACAGACATAAGGTGAGCTTACATGCCCTAATTTGACTGCTTAAAGTAACTAAATTAATATGAGTAGTTATGCATTAATGTGTTGATTGTTAATACAGGGTCTCCTTGAAGCCTTGGAAGTATAAGTCCCATTTGCTGAGAAGAGGTTCTGTGTCAGGCATATCTAGGCCAACTTTAAGCTTCAATTCAGTGGATCAACCTTCAAAGAGCTCTTTTGGAATGCTGCTAGGGCTACAACATTGGTCAGTCACTGAACTTGAGTTGAATGTTTGATTGATTGCTTCAATTCCTTGGAAATGCTTGAACTTTGATTGATTGCTTAAACTGAGATTGAATGTCAATTTGCTTAAACTGAGTTTGATGTAAGCTTGCTAAATATTATTATGGAATCAATAAAATTGTTTGATTGATTGCTAAATTTTGTATGATGTGGTAAGATGACTTTAGGCGGCAATGGAATCAATAAAATTCCTGTCTAAAGATGCATTTGTGTTTCTTGATGACATTCCTGCTAAGCACTGGTCTAGGCATGCATTTTCTTCTGATTACAAATCAAATATGCTGTTAAACAATGTATGTGAGACATTCAATGCTGTTATGAGAGATGCAAGGGACAAGCCAATACTCACTCAGATGGAGTGGCTGAGAAAGTATATGATGAAGAGGCATAATGAGAAATGGTAGGCTGCCAAGAAAATGGAAGGGAAACTGGTGCCCTATGTGACTAAGCTTTTTGAGAGGATTGAGAGGGCTGCAAGGCACTGTATAGTGCAGGTTTCAAGGGGAGACTCCTATGAGGTTGAGCTAAATGGGGATACAGTGCTAGTTGACATAGGTCAGATGACTTGCACATGTTACCATTGGCAGTTAACTAGAATTCCATGTGTACATGGGTTTGCATGCATATTGGACAAGAGGGTGGACCCAGAAGACTTTGTGGATGTGCATTACATAAGGCAGAAATATCTGTATGCATATGAGGAACTTGTGAAGCCTATGCCTGGACCTAAGCATTGGGAGAAGCATCATTTCACAGAGCCCCTGCCTCCAGCAGTAAGAGTTATGCCGGGGAGGCCAAAGTTAAAGAAAAGAAAGCTGGAGAGAGGTGAGGGAGCACCTGAGAGCAGTGGCAGACATCCAAAACCACAGAAAAGACAGAAGAGGTGTGGCAACTGTGGATAGATTGGTCATTATGCCAAGACTTGTGGCAATGCACCAATGCAAGTTCCTACACCTCCACCAGAGGCCACCAAAGCATGCAAACCAGTTTTGCACAATGATTTGATGAAGGAGCAAAGAAGGAGGAAGGAGGCAACGGCTGCTTGGAAGGTGTGTAAATTATCCTGCCCAAACTGTTACATTTTAATGAATTTTCTTCTTCTTATTCTATTTTTTTTATACAGACTAGTGGAACTCCTGGTCCAAGGAGCATAGCTAACAAGACATTCCCTCAAGAGAGACCACCCCAACAACCTGTGCCCTGCCCCCAAGCATCCCAGGCATCAACAACAACAACAGCAACAGCACAGAGGCTAACAAAGCAAGGGATAAGGAAAAGGAAGAAGAAGAATTAGGCTGTACTGGTTTTTTTAGTACCTAGAATTTTATCTACCTATTTCATGAACCCTGCAACTATTCTACTACTATTTTTATGTGAACTTTGATTTGGCACTAATTGTCTGTAACAACTAAGTATCAGGAATTTAACTGTGATGTTTTCCATGCACTTTGGTGCTATGCACTATGTTAATGATTTTGGTGAACTTATATGTTAATTGGCATTGCAAGTTACTTGTACCAACTTTATATGCACTGCAAATATTTATATGCTGCATTGATTTTTGCTCATTTATTTGCCAACACAATCAAACTTGCACCATTTTATTCAAAGTACTTCAAACTGTTACATTTGCAATTTGTACTCCTAAAACTACTTCATCTAAGTACAGAAGCAATAAGAGTACCCTAATCTCATTTCATAACAATTAAAACACCAACAATCACAAATACACAACACATTATACTTGCTAACACACAAGTCATTCCACCAACACTAATCTGCTGCCCTTCCTTGTTGTATTTCTTCATCTCAGAACTTAGAGCTTTGCACTTCACTATCAGGTTGTCATTCTCAGTTAGCAAACACCTTCTTTTCCCACTTAAATCTTCAACTTCTCTCTACAGTGAGTTAATTTCTCCCTTCATCAATTTTTTTTCCAGTAGAAGTTGATTGATGACATCCCTTTGCCAATCAGTGCCTTCTTCCACATCCACCCACTCAAAGCACTTGCAACCCTACTTTCTGTTTTAGGATCATATAATTTGCAGGCTTTGAACTTTCTTCCAGGGTTCTCTCTTGTCCATGATGTCAGCCTAGCCATAGGAATCCCACAGTCACACTTCCTCTATTTGGAGGGAGAAGACCTAATCAACGACATTATAGCTTGCAATTCAACCAGATTTATTAACAATTACATTGATACAATCATTATTTAACAAACATCACCATCAATTTTGTCCACACATATCCCAGCTAAAAACCCCTATTTTCAATTGGGATATAAACCCTAATTCGATTGAATGAAATTAACTACCAATTAAACCCAATTGAAAATCAAAATTGTATTCTGTATCATTCCTAAACACTCGTAAATACAATTAACCAGCAATAATTTGAACGTAAACAGCAATCTCCTAATTCGTTTCGCATAAAGGAATTAATTGACTTAATTTAAAGGTGCTCACCTTAATAGCCCTAAATTCCAAACGCAATTACACCTTTTGAGCTCTTCGCAATTGATCGAATTTGTCAAATTCTTCAAGAAAATTGATTGCTTTTTAAGAGTTCAGCTTTGGAGAAGATGGGTTAGCAGCAGTTACTTATATACAGGATACTGACAACAGTACCGTTGAAGTGGGGGCCCACCAAACGACAAAATTAACAGCTTCCGTCAACTGGTAGCGATTTTCAACAACTCTGATTTAGGTGGTAGTAAAATAAAAAAATTAAAAAATTAAATAAAATTAAGGGGTAGAAAAATTGAGGTGCATGCCTTTTGGTGGTAGCAAAATTGAAAATGTTCTATTTTTTATTTACCTTAATAATTTAATGAGCTTTATTGTACTTGAATTTATTGATTTTAATTTTGTTAAATTAAACAGCTCAAACAGAGGCATTTTGTAAAAAAACAAAAAAAAAACTTTGAATATTGATATATGGATCGGATATTTGGTGATCCGATCTGGAATTTAGGATATCGGTTATTTTCGGTTCGAATTAGGATTGAAAATTTCTCGATTCGAAATTTTCGGATCGGATCGGGTCGAATATCTGAAATGGCCAACCCTAGTCTCAACATGAGTTACAGGATTATCATTAACTTTATCATTTGAATAAAGCACAACATTAAAATCACCAAAGAGAAGCCAAGGGACACTATCACAACTAGGAGCCAAAGATAGCAACCGACCCCACAAAGCCTTCCTAGTCTCAACAGTGCGCAAACCATAAATAGCTGTAAACATATTACAAAATTTACCTTACTGATCATACAACTCACAATGTAAGAGAATTGCTCATGCATCATGACACATTTAACATCAACACCTAGCCCCAAATTTATTTCGAATTCTAGTAAAATTCTTGAGTCTAACTCTAGTTTCTAAAACAACCAAAATATTAATTATGTTATGATTAATCAACCTCCTTATTTCCCGTCAAAAAAAAAAAAAAAAACCTCCTTATTTCACTAATCTTACTAGGGTCATTAAGACCTCGAATATTCCAGGTACAAATAATCATTTAACAACAAAATCATCACATACCTCCTCATGATCCTCCTCTTCCACCTCATCTTCCTCTTCTTGCTTCTCCTAAAAAACACCTTCCTCCTCTGGCTGCAAAATTGCAAAATTGTTTTAAATAGGTGTCTCTGATCCAGTCATTTCTCTAACAGGAGATTTGTCCTTGTCCTTCTTACTAATCACTTTCCAACCTACATATCATTAGAATGAACTGCTACTGATGTATTTGCTGGAGTAGCAAGTGGCTGAACCTTCTCTTGTTGTTTTTTAGGCACCCATTTCTAAACCACTCGAGATTGAGTTAGCTTAAGCTGAGGTTTCCGAGCAGCACAATTATGCCCAAAAACATTACACTTAGCAAAAAATATAGGCTGCCATTCATAAATTACCTTTTGCACAAATTCTTCACCATCTAGACTAGCAACTACAACAGTTCTAGGTAGAGGTTTCGTAACATCCATCTCAATGAGCACTCTAGCAAAAGACACACGCAATTGTTGTGCAGTACATTCATCAGCATATAGAGGAATGCCAAGAACAGTTCCGATTCCACTCAACGAATCACTACCCCAACAATTCAATGGAAGATTTGGAAACTTATCCCAAAGTGGAATCACCTTCAAAATCTCCCCATGGAAATCAAAATTATCAGACCGTGGTTTGATAATTGCTGGTTTTCCAAAGAAGAAATAAGGGCCTGCATACAAAATAGTGTTCCAATCTTCTATAGAGCTAAACCGAATCACAAAGTAACCATCATCATGTAAAAACACATCAGGTTAAGCAACTGACTTCCATTCCTTAGCAATAAATCGATTAACAGAGGCAATAGTAGGTGTATCACCAATAATAAACATCACAATAGCATTCATCCATTTCGCAGCACCAGAATCAATCTCATCCTTCTGCAATTGTGCAACAAGTTTGCCATTTATCACCATAGGAGATACAAAACTAAGCACCACCCCTTTCGAAGCTAGCTTACTTCTCTGAACCCTACCAGCCCAGCTATCCTCCTTAGAACCCTTTTGACCCTTATTAACCAAGTCCAATCTACAATTAACAACACGTTGAGAAGGAGCAGTAGACTTACCCAGATTATTAGCCATAGGTACGACCTTTGATCCTTCAGCAGTTCGCAATGAACTAAGTGCTGCATTTATCTCTTTAATCACTTCAACAAGCCTAACAAGAACCGGCCCAACACTCGGGTGAACAAGCGAAGGGTCTGGAATCACCTGAGGCTCCTCAATTTCCCAAGGTTCAACGTTCTTTAATGGATTAGTATCAGAGTTGGGTCTCTCATTCCTCTGACTTCCAGGTAAATCTTGAGTTCCCTCTTGGGCAGAACCCTCCTGAGTTGATTTCCCTTGATTTGCATTAGTATTTGGAGCAATCTCCTTCTTTTTTCTCCCCATCAATGGCGGCAGCGTACGATAGCTTAACACCTTATCGGGCGTAGAAAACCATAGAGAGAGAAATTTTTTTTGTGTAGTTGAACATTAGTTAGTTAACATTGTTAGGTGGCCTAATTTTACAATATTGCTTTCGTAATGGATTATAAGTGGCAGTGAGTTCCACTTTTGCAATGTAAGGTTGATATCTTTTGCAAGGAATAAATTTAAGTACCTAATTATCCAACATTCCATTGACATTATAACCAAGCAAATTTGTTTCATAACATAACCAAATAGGCTTTCAAAGCCTTATACCAAAGTATGTGTTCAAAAACTACCTCCAACGGTTAGTCTATTACATGAATTCACAACATATTGATGTGCGTGTTTTATATGTTATTTTATTGTCTGTCCCACGGTAATTTTTTATGCATATTTGAACTCTTCGGAGCTATTTTTGGTACTAATTTGTGGTTTCGAGTGTTATGTAGAGTTGGCATTAATTTTGTAGGAATTTTCGGATTTTCGGTGATTTATATGGTTTCTCGGCCACTACGAGATATTGAAGCTATGATCACATTCATGACCGTCTTTCGTAGCCCAAGACCAAGGATTTTGGTGACTAAGGGCTTGATTTGTGGAATTGGTCCAAGCAATGGACCGAGGAAGAAGAAGAATTTGGGCTATGAGAAGTTAAATCCCAAAGAAAAGAAATAAAGAAGAAGTTCATCCTACAGAAGACCGGGCCCGATCGGGCGGATGCCTAGATTTTGAGAGTGCATAGAAAGGCGGGCCCGATCGGGCGCGTGTTTCTCTTGGGACGATTAGGAGTCGTTTTTGTTAACTTAGTATTAATACTTTTTTAGAAGTTTTTGTTAGAGACGTTTTTTAGATTGTGATTTCATCGTTAAGTTTTTAGAGAGATTTTAAGTTGGAGATTATTGTTGAACTCAAGTTTCCCCCTTTTAGTGCAATTTCATATTTTCCTTCATTGGGTATCATTTTCTCATCTCTTTTATTGCTTAAGTTATTGCTTTGATTTCAATTGTTTTGATTATTATTTTTTCGGTTTCAAGCATGATTTCATTATTTGCTTTGATTAGTTTAGATTTTAATATGTGTGAGTAGTTTAATTCTAGGGTTCTTAAGGGATCCATAATTAATATGAAGGGATAATTTGTTATTATTGATTGTTGATGTTACATGATAATTTATTTGTAAATGTATAGCGATATTGAATTGATGAATCGAGCAGATGTTAAATTAATTTTGTATTAAAGGCTATTTTCAATAGGAACTTAGATCTAGTAAATTGCGAGAGCCTCTTAGATCTATGTTGATTAATAAATTGCAAGAGCCTGTTAATCATGTTATTTGCAATATTAATTGTTGATTGTTATATTTTATCTCGGAATATTAATTATTGGTGAATCTTCGACCCTAGGCCTTTGATCGGTGGACAATAGGTCGTTGGTCTACTATCCTAGATCAAATTTACAATTTATATTCCTAACCTAACTCTATCAAGTTCACACTAGATAGTGGCAAGCTAGGGTCGAACCACAAGGACTAAGTGTATTAATTTGAGCTAATTAAACTAGTAGGAAGGTTGTGAGAAAGAGAGAGAAACAACTAAAACACTACTTAAAGCAATGAACAAGGTACTAGGGAAAGGGGAATCCAATTATGTTAATCAATTCAATAACAAGTTGCAATAGATGATCATTATCTCAATTAGGAACGAATAACACACTCAACTCACTCTCGCGCAATTAAGCATGCTAATTATCCTACTAAGCTAACTCACTCCCATGCAAATAGCCTAGCAAAGGTATGGAAGAATCTATACTCTCAATCAACTCACTTCCGCACAATTGATTGCAAGCACAATGAAGAACCTAGAATCAATTAGCTAAAAAGATTCTAGTCAATGTAAGCATCATCCAAACACAATAATCAAGAATCAATTGCATACTAATCACAACCAATCACTCAATCCATCAAACTAACCTTCATCCATTTCCCTAGAACAAAAACTAAGCAAACATAATGAAGATGAACATGGAAAACAAGATAAAACTAGAATTAAAGAAAGAATCAAACAACCAAACTAATTAACTACTCTAATCAACAATGAATTAAACCAAAATAAGAATTAAACAAAGCAATAAAGGTGAGAGAAAGTTAGAAAAGCTCATTGAATAGATGAGAAGAGGATCCACAAAGTTGCTTCTTCAACCTCCCAAATCTCCATTGAAATCCAAGCTTTCTCTCTCTAAAACTACTCCTAAACTAGAGAGAGAAAATCCTAATCTAACCCTAATCCTAATTAGAGGAGAGAGGAAAATGTAAAACTCCCCCTTAAGAAATCTAGTAAGTCTTCTATTTATATTACAAGAAAATAAAGAAGGAAATCCGGAATTAAAGCTCGAAAAAGACCCAGAATGTCGCGCCTGCGGGTCTAGTAGTCGCGCCCGCGGGCCTATGAGCCGCGCCCGCGGCAAGGCATCTCCAGAGAGTTGCAAATCCGGGAAAACGGAGTGCCGCGCCCGCGGCAGAAATGGCCGCGCCCGCGGCACCACTGTCCGCGCCCGCGGGTGTTATGGCCGCGCCCGCGGAGGCTGCGTAGCTTGGCAGTATCTTGCAGATTCAAACGGCCATAACTTCTGTTCTAGAAAGCCTCTTGGGGTGTGCGACCTACCTTTGGAAAGCTCTTCAAGTCTAGTTTCCAACTCAATTTGAATCGCTTCAATCCAATGTGTAGATCAAAGGTTATGGCTAAAAGAGTGAACAAGACTTGGTTTAAGGCCTTCTACGAGCTTCAAGCTTTCTTGTCTCAAGCTTCTTAGCTTCTTCCTTAGCTTCAAGCTTCTTCTATTGAAATTTCTTTCCTTTTCTCAGGTCATAAGCATCGAAGAAAGCTTCAAGCACCTACACAAATAGACCAAGAGAGAAAAGAGTGAAAGAACACATAGAAAAACATGCAAATCAAGCTAGAAACCGAGGAAAAAGCATATTATTCACAACTAAGGCCTAAAACCATAAACTAAGACAAATATAACTAAAACAAGAGTAAAAGGAATAGAAATAACAAAGAAACACCGAAATAAACCTAAAACTAAGGGAGAAAAACGCCATAATATGTGTCATAAATGACACTTATCAGCCTTTATTATTTATTATTCCCTTAGATTTAATTATTGTCCTAGTATAATTCTCACAAAAATATTTGTTCCCCGATAGTTTTGATTATAATTATAAATTGGAATAGAAAACATTGTTTCCCTATGGATTCGACCCTACTTCCCTATCTATATTTGTTAGAGGAATTTAGGAACTACTTTTGATTAGGAGATACGACTTTACCCTGTAAAAATTTGGCGCCGCTGCCAGGGAAACAGTTTTATTTATTTCTGATTATTTTGCAGTCTAGATTATTTTCTTTCGTCTCAAAGAACGCAAGTTCTTTGGGATAGTTTCTCATATTTGTTTGTTCAGTTCTGTGTTTATGCCCAAGGGTTCTAAATTAGATTACATCCCATTCAATCCTGAGATTGAACGCTCTTTTCATCGACAGAAGAACCTCTACAGACAAGTACGAGCAGATTCCGGAGGTAACATAGCTTTGGAACCCCCATCTGACTCTAGTGACAAAGATTCATTTACAGATTAAGAATTAGACATGAATCCACCACCACCACCTTTGGGTCGCAAGCTCAGCCATTATTCGCAGGCATCCTTGGCAAATTTCCCGCACCTTGCTCCTCCACCAGATCTCGCAGGAGTGCAATTTGAGATCAAACCTCAGTTCATTAGTATGATCGAAAGGAAGCAATTCGGCAGAACTAAGAATGAAGATCCTAATCTTCATATTTTAGACTATTGTCAATATTGCAACACCATTAGATAGGTTAGGGTCACACAGGACCAAATCAGGGAGATTCTTTTTCCTTTTTCTTTGTGTGGTAAAGCTAAGTTATGGTATAATGGATTGAATAAAACTGCACTTGGTATTACTGACTGGAATTCTCTTGCTTTTGCTTTCTACAATAAGTACTATCCTCCAAAGAAGACTGCTTTGTTAAGAAGTTCAATCCTTAATTTTTCCCAAGATGGTGACGATTTCTTATATGATGCTTGGGAAAGGTTTAAGGATATGAAGAGAGAATGCCCCCACCATGGGATACTATAGTGGCAGTTGATCCAAACCTTCTACAATGAGTTTGCAAATAAATCAAGAATCATTTTGGACTCTGCAGCAAACGAATGATTCATGAATTTGGATGAGAATACAGCAAGCAAAGTTGTCAAAGACATGGCTATTCATAATTCCCAATATGGGAATCCACGAGGATTTGCAAATAAGGGGAAACATCACGTCGACTTTATATCCTTGCAAGCTCAATTGACTTCTATTATCTAGAAATTAGACAATCTTAGTACTTCTAATTCATCTTCCGTCGCTAATGTTTCTACTGTTAATAATACTAATTCTGACGCTTTTTGTGATGACTGTGGCATTGTAGGTCATTGAGCACAAGATTGGAGGAGTTCTGTGGAGCAAGTTAATGTCTTTCAAGCTTATAGGCAAATTAACCCATACTTCAACACTTATAATCCTGGTCTTTGGAACCACCCAAACCTTTTTTACCGGAGTACTAATGTGCTAAACCCTCCACCTCCACAAACACAGCCACAAGTTCAACAACCACCGCCATAACACAAATAGTACAACCCCTTAATTCAAGATCCCCACCACAAACTCTAGCTCCACTTACTAATCCTACCCTATCGGAAATTAAAACGATGTTAGCCAATATGCAGAAGCAGATGCAGAGTGAAGATGCGCAAATTGATTCGTTGATTGTCCATAATAAAATTATAGATAATAAAATTGTGCAGATTTCCTCTACTATACAAACCAAGCAATAGGAAGCCCTACCATCGCAGCCAGTACAACCTACTGATCATGCGAACGCCATTACTCTGAGGAGTGGTTTAAAATATGATGGGTCGTGTAGGGACTTTTTCAAACTCACCTTTTGAGCCACACTGTGGTTCATGCTTTTTATGCATGGCGGCGTTTTAAGGAAAAGAAGCTAGTGATAAAAGAGTCGCCAACAAGTTTTAGGAACTTGTAAACCGTTCACGGGTGTGAAGGTTACACCCGAGCGATCACGGAGATCGCTAACTCCATAATGGTTCGGAACCATGACTGGATGTTCGGGGATGACGGTACGAATCCAATCTAAAAGAGATTGAACCTGCCCTAAATAGGCCTCTAATTAATTCTTATGATATTCATGTGCGCTTTTCGATCAACATACATACATCAAATTAATCCTAAACTTGTTTAATCTACGTTGGTTAATTATTAATGCACAATCAAATCTATTATTGGTGATCACTTGAATTAAAATCTTATTAAGCCTAAAATCAAATTATTAATGATCTTATTTAGTGTGATTTCAAGTACAATTCCCTTTAAACCTGCAAAAAGGGGCGTGATCAAGAAATAACAATAAATCATGAATAATCAAGCAACATATGATTAATACAACAATCATCATCATAACAACATCATCAAAACATCGTTAGTAAGATACTAGGAATGATATTGAACGGATTAATAACAAATCCTAGCATGTCACTAATAAAAATCATAATCAAAGCGTTATCCTAAACATGATACTAGAAGTTATAATCAACATCCTAAACATGATACTAGAAATCATAAAGACATCGTAAACATGATAATAGGAATTAAAATAATATTGTAAACATGATTTCTACTCCAAATTCAAAGAATAATTAAGTAATTGAATTACTCACTTTGATGCCTCAACCTTCTTGCTATTAAAACAATACGCACGTTAGTAAACTTCAAAAAAGTTAAATCAATAAAATAAATAAATCAAATATGAATTGAAATATAGATTTGGGGCCATACCCTCAAAACTATCACCCTTTCACGTCGAGGTCGAAGGCAACGTCGAGGATGGCTTGGAGTATTCAAGTCTCGTGAATGAGGTATTGTGGATGTTTTGGGATAATATCAAGGATGTGTTTAGGCTAAGGCTAAGAACATGGGGATCAAGAAAGAGAACCGATGATTATGAATATTAGGGGTAATGATGATGATTGTTGGTTGTTGGTGATTGAAAACGGGGTGAAACGACCTCTATTTATAGGGAAAAAAGATAACCTGACGATAAAAAAAGATCCGAATCTGAAACGGAATAAAACAGGTTCCATCGCAGGGCGATAAGAGTATCGCAGCGTGACAGGGTCCATCACGGCATGATGGGACTATCATGGCACGATGGTCCTGTTGTTCTGCAATGGATCCAAAGATGACTAAGCCGTACAGAATTTGATTCATAATAGAACTGGGTTAACGAAATACACCCGTACGTCTTTTAATTCGAACGGGTTTAAGATTATCATAAACGAGATGTTTAGTGACAATTAGTACAACTTATTCTTTTTATTGATTGTTAGGCAACAGAATTGCAGACTGAAGAGGTAATACTAATAAATACAGCTTATTGGTAGATGGTGTCCTGAATAATCAATTATCAGCTAATGACTGAAATGTATGGTATGTTCGTTTTATTTTTTTGATTACCTGAATGCAATTTTTGATGAAATGTAAGGTGTGCTACATTTTTACAGGTCAGGAAACATTGCTGTAGAGATGTCTAGAGCTGGAAAGCATCCATGGAACAAGCAATAGATAGTGCTATTCTAGATCAAATTTGTAAGATGTTTTCTATTTAAGCTCCCTTGCCAGATTATCTAGAATATCATAATGAGTCATTGAAGAACTCATAATAGTACCTCAAAAAATATTGTTGATCTTACATTAGTGTGTCACAGTTTATTAATCTAAATCTTTTGCTTATTACTTGGGGCGTACTAAATGTTAAGAGTAATCTAACCATGGAATACATCTCTGTTTAAATAAATAATGGCTAGGATTTAAAATAATTGCTTTTTTTAGCAAAAATTGATGACTTTTTTCTAAACTTGTGAGAAATAATAAGGGTTGTTTTAACCTCTGGATAATCTAATGTGATGGTGTGTTCTATGTATCCCTCGGTTATTAATTATCCCTTAGTTTACGTGTTCGAAAATCATTTGATTACATGTCAGATAAGTTATTCGGTAAAGATTTTGGAATCATATTAGCTGCCAAGAGTTTACTTTTTAGTCAAAATTGGCATAAAATTAACAAAAAACTTTATTTTGCGTGTTAAGAAATGCCTCATACCTTGAATTGTTCTATCCACTAAGAGTTAGAGGATGGTAAGGGTGATAAATATAAGTTCAAAATTTGCTTTATACAAGTAGAATTTTTTTTTAAAAATGAGAGAAATTGTGATTAAAAAAAGATAACACTTTTCAGACCATATTTAAAGTTAAGTTGAGGAATATTGAGCGTTTGAGCGTTTCAAAGTAAAAGTATTAGTGTACGGTTTGTTCATGCATAGAACAATTAGGTTTCAACAAACTCCTTTCATTAAAAAAAATGTTGTGATTAAATGTACATGGATCTGTGACAATTATGAGGAAGTCAACTAAATAGTAGCACCTTGTAGAATGAAAATTTCAACATTGTGGTAGAATCATGCTAGATTTTTTTTTTTTTTTTATTATTTAAGTGTTGTTTTTTTATGTTTATACAACCATAGAAATAGATAACTTTAGAGAAAGAGATGGTGAAAGGGAAGCATGGGGATAAGGAGTGGATGAGAAAGAGAGAGAGAGAGAGAGAGAGAAAGAGAAGGGGGATGTGTGTAATCCCCCGTATTTTTAAATATTTTATAAATAAAATTTTATTTATCTATAATATTTATTTGTATTTTTCCATAATTAAATTTTCAAATTATTAATTTGGGTCAAAAATTATATTAGGCTAAATTATTTTATGAAACTATATCCTACAATCCATTGTTATAAAAACAAAGCCTAACCCATTTGTTTATTTAATTGACCCATTATTTTCATGAGGCTCAATTTTACCCTATAATTTTCTCCTATAAATACCTCATGAATCCCCAAATTTTCCCCGCACAAAAAGGTTAGTCTTATTTTCTTCCTCCATCTTGTTTTCTCTTCTTTTGTTAATTCAACCCAAATTTAAATCTTTATCAATTTTTGTTATTAATTGTTATTATTATGGTTTGATTATGTATATGAATTATAAAAAATTATAAATTTATAAGTTTTATTATGTTTAAATTATGCATCAAAATTTCAGATTTATTTAGTTAAGAAATTAGGGATTAAAACTTGATTTTCATGGTTTTAGGGCTTAAAAACGTGTTGCTAAAGTTATTCAATTTAAGCATGATTATATTGTGATTCTACTATGATTATGATCATGTTTAATTTAAAAGCAAGTTTTCAATTTTTCGTAGTTAATTTATGATTTCCGTTCTTAATTTCTCTTAATTACGTTTTAATCATGTTTTGACTCTGACTCGTCTGATTTTTGCAAAAAAAAATAGTGTTTTTCGTGTGTAAATGACGTTTTAATCAAAAATCACTACCTTTGGAAGTTGGCACCACCCTCTAGTGGCCAAATTCAGCCTCTAAATATGGTTTTCGAGCAGTTTTTGATTTTTAACGAAGGTTTAATGTTTAAAATAAATTTTCAAATTTTTATAAAGTTTTAAACTTGCTGTAATTTTATGAATAAGTATGTATTTTAATGTTTTTATGTAGGAAATTTTAAGAATAATATATAAGCTTTTAATTCTAGCAAAAAGGAAGGTTTTAAAGTGTTATTTAATTGAATTTTGAAGGTTTAATTGAGTTTTTATGAAACTAGTTGAATTCTAATTATATATTTTAAGTTTAGATTGTTGTATTCATACATTCTACTATTAAATTAAATTTTCAGATTTTTAATCTTGTTTTAAAGGTTTTAAATCATGGTTTTATGATGGATTTTTAGGTTTTTAACATACTAACCTACTGTATAATGATTATTTCAAGTAGAGATGTTTATGAGGTTGTTTTATAATCTTAAACTAAATTTCCAGATTATAATCCTTACTTTAAAGTTGCTGGAATTTTATGTTATAAGCTATATTTTCATGATTTTAACATATAAACTTATACGTACTTGAACTATTGAATTATTAACTTTGACTATTGGGAGTAATTTAAAAGCATTATTTCAATGGTTTAAGGGGTTTTAAAGTAAGTTAATATTGTTGCAAATTATATTGCTTGGGTATTGATTGAACCATTATTGTTTGGTTTAGGAGAGGACTTTGTAGAAGGCAATTTCTAGTTTCTAAAGTGGCCAACCGACTCGTGTACTCAAGGTACGTACAAGGATACGAAACCCTTGACTTTAGAAACATGTTTAAGGACTTGGAAAACCTTAGAATCATGTTAGGAAACTTGTAGATTGGTTGGAATTGTATGGTAGTAAGTTTGATTGGTGATTAATGTGGTGATTAGTTTTGTTTCATGTATGAGAAATGCGTATTAATTTATCTTGTAAGTATTATTTATGCATTAACATGCAAGATGAGCTTAGAGGCAAAGGTACGTGAATATGTGGAATGAATTATTGTATTACTCATTCATAATTAATGAAATGGAATGAGTAAAGGGAGATTTAAAGTCTTATAAGACGAGGTTGAGGATTGAGGTGCCTTATGCACTTAAGGTGTTTATACACCGAGGTAGTTAAAGGATTCAATACTAAATATTGTTTGTCACTAATAAATCAAGAATTGAATTGGAAATTTGAATTGTTTGAATGATGGATGTATGATTGGTTGTATTGTTTTGCATTTGAGTCATCATCAAGTTTACACTGGTAAATAACGTAAAATGCAAGAAGGATGAGCAATAAAACTCTGGATTTGTGCACATCAAGAGTAATGACAAACAGGGGTTGGGGTACACGTGGTATTAGCCGTGTACTTTTTAGAGGCCGTCTGATCTACGAGTCTCTTGTTTTCAAATACTTTTAAAATTATAATGAGTTAGATGAGATCTCATACTAGCTACGGCCACGGAGTCGCGCCCGTCTGCCATTGGATGTTTATTAATGTTTCCGAAAGGAGACATAGGGTTTTCTTTTATTAATATTCCAAAATGGAGCATAGGGAGACAACCTGGTCTATTGCTTAATCCAATCAATGAATGAAATGAATTATTTATTATTAATTAGTGAAGTCTTAGTAATGTTAACAATTGAGTCATGTGTTCGAGTCAATGATTATATTATGTGTGTGCAGATTGATTTTTAGTAACATGCTAGGGCTCTTTGCTATATTTCGTAGCTTGTATGTACTCAGCGTTGCTGATTGCGTGCTTTTGTGTGTCTTTTCTTGGTCATGGCCTTCGCCTATCAATGACCCTTTAATGATCCAATTTTTACACTTGTAATATTGGGGAGCAGATCAATCACAGGTCTTACCTAATCAGAACTTGCATCAAGATGATGATGGGATTTTGAGTGGAGTGTTCGTTAATATCACAGTTTATTACATTTCATAAGTTTGGATTTAATTAAGCTTTGGTTTGATTTATTTACTACTTTTATTGGGTTTTGAATAAGGGCCTTAATGGTTCCAACTTGTAAGACTAAATTTGGTTTTGATTTTTGGTTTTGAAACTTATTGATAACTGAGTTAGTTTTTCCGCTGCTAAATTCTGAACTAGCCTTAACATTTGAACACGTGGCGGTAGCACGTCAGTAATTCTCTTGCAAATTATTAAAGGTATTTACAGGTTTTTAAAGAGAGAATTATTGGGTGTAACAATGTGTGAAAGAAAGATGCATCGAGAGAAGAGGGAGGAATAAAGAAGTAGAGAGAGAGAGAGAAATAGGGGGAATGGGTGAAAGGTAGATGCGTTGAGAGTTGGAAAGGTTAAGAGAGAGAGAAGGGCCAAGAGAGAGAGAGGAAGGGAAGGCTAAGAGAGGATAGGGGTCGGGAAAAAGAAAGAGCATGAGAGAGAAAAGGACAGGGAGAGAGGAGCCGAGAGAAGAGAAAGAGAGAGAAAGAGAGAAAGAGAACGAAGAGCTAGAAGAGAATTGAAAAAGAGTGAGAGAGAAAGAAGGAGGGTCAGGGAAAGAGAGAATCAGAAAAGAGAAAATTATAGAGATAAAGAGAAAAGGAGATAAAGTGATAATGAACGAGAGGGACTGAGAAAGAGATAGCTAAACTGATAATTAGAGAGAGGGGGGGAGGTTGAAAGAATAAGGGGATAAAGAGAAGTCGGGTGAGATAGAAGGGTCGGGGGAGAGAGAGCAAGTGCAACCTAATAATTTTCATAGCCTTTAAAAGGATGGAACAAGGACAAGAAAGATTAGGGAAGAAAGAGAGTGGGAGAGAGTTTAGGTCAATAAAGGAAGGAATGAGTGAAAGAAGAGCAATCGACCAATAACTTTCAAACCCATAGAAGAAGAACAATTAAGACAAGGTAGGGGGGAAAGAAAAGGAAAAAGAGAGAGGGATAATTTAGGGCAATAGAGAAATGAAAATGTGGTACTTGTTCCCCCTATCACTTGCTTCTTACCGTCTTTTTCAAATAATCCTTTTTTTCCACTCATTTCCATTTTACTATACTATTCGAAACTAATAAAACACTTTGTAGAAGACGAATGAGTAGTTGTACTCTACTTAATGTTTAATACTTTTAGAGACATGTTTATTAACTAACGAGATTAAAATTCAACTTACTCTACTACTCAGAACCCTAGATTCTCGTCATAAAACAATACAATAACGATTTATTTATGATAATTAAAAAACAACCTTGAAGATAATGATTAAATGAATATAACTTATAAATATTATAAACTTATAAATTAAATTGTAATAAACATGTATCAAAAGCATTTTTATTACTTAATTCATATACAATTACACCGATTAATCCCCTAAATTAGGGCTGAGCAAAACTATTTGAAAATCCGAAAATCTGATGATCTGATCCGCACCCGATCAAAAAATTATGGATATTCGATCCGAAAAAAAATCAGATATCGGATATTCAAAATAATCACACACGATTAACATCAACAATACAACAAACTATTTTTACAATACATTAAATTAAGCTCCCCTAATCAGCATGTTAATAACACCCCAAACTACGAAACACAGTCTCGATCACAAAACTTACATATCTTACCGCTGGGGAGGCACGCGCGTAGCGCATGCTCCAACAACTAGTCCTTGTAAGCATTAAAATGCCCTTAGTGGGCTACTGAAGATTTATCCCAAAATGACAATACTTAACTCCTCATATTCCGAACGATGCAAGTGCAATTTCCAACCTAAAAGTATAGTATTAACTCAACTCATTGTATCAATTAATGTTCAACCTTAAGGTTTCCTCAAAGCTATTTTTTTTATCTTTCTTCATTTATCGATTAACTCATCATTCTTGGTAGAAATACTCTTCCTTCAATATTACCTTATACAACTCCTTTTTAACTTCAACACAACCTCTTACTTCCATCTATCTCATATGCACACTTATACGAGCGCTTTCCAAGGTGTTGCAACTTCTCCCCAACAATCCTGACAATAGTACTTTTCAATTCTTTCATCTTGATAAAACGTTACTCTTTTCTCATATACAATTGTGTACACATAGCCAAGAATCATTTAAAACCTTTTTAAATTCTTAAATTATAGTGCTTCTCACAGCCTAATGCCTTAACACTATAAAAGTTTCAACGAGTCACTAGCTTTCCTTCAATACTCCTTATATAGACCCTTTTGTGACTCACCCTGAATTTCAAAGTAATTGCATAACCATTCCTTACTTAACATCATGTCAAGATCTCCTTCATTAAATTCGACATGAAAGTTACTCCCTATAAAATCTCAAATTCATAATTAAGCCATCTCCATCCATTGAAGTTCACCAGTTCCTATCAATTCAAGAAATTCCCAAAGTTTAAGAATCAATTCATGCTATCATCTCCATATATTCACCTTGAAAATAGTACCACTCCTATAAATATTCTAAAAAACTTCATTGACCATCTCGTTGGTCATTACCATTTGAATTCCCAAACGCCTTCTTTTCTCATTCCCATTCTTAAAATTAACATCTTACTTTCAAGAGTATAGATAAGAGATGATTCTTCATACAAACCATTCAAATCTCGAAGACTTACCCCCAACAACTTCAGTTAAAATCCATAGTCAATCTTCTTCTAAGCTTGTTCACTTGTTCATTCTGACTTCCTTAATAGACACCACCTCCTCAAATGTACTCTTAAAAATTCAATAAACTCCAATTGTTATTCTTGTAAAAGATAATTCCCTTACCATAATGCCAAGTCGGTTAGGGATAGATAGCCCACTCCGCATCCTAAGCCAAAGGAGGAGACTAGGCCCTTTGCCTGGTCAAAATTTCGTGTCCCAAAGACGGCATAAAGGAAGCCCATCCGACATATAGAGCCGGATAGCAGCAATAAGACTTACACTGATGCTCGGCAAATCATCGAGCACAAGAGGAACAACCAGCTATCTGACACGGCGTCAACGCCGACAATGCTAGATAGCTTCAGGAATACCACACTGAGGTATTCCCAATCTGCACAGGAGCACCTGTCGGACGACTAGTCCGTCCATACATGCCCCAATGTGATAGGCTCGGCGCCGTATGTACCCCATCAACCATACGGGTTGTTTGCCCAACAATTCTCGTAGCCTGCACTCTTTGGAGGACAGGCAGCATATCAAGTCCAACCCTTGGATTGGCAGCTCCGTCTACTCAAACTTGGAGTGCACCCACTGCGTTCTCCAAGGAGATAACCGAGATTAAGAATGTCCTAGTAAATGCCTAGGATGACACCACCAACCAAGTAGACCACTTAATGGCATATACCAACCTCATGTATCTACAAAGGTTGGATGATGCTGAGTGGTGCAGATACTTCCTAGCTACACTGAAGGGCATTGCCCAACAGTGGTTCGGCAACTTATCGTCTGGGTGAATAATAATTTCAGGACGCTTGCATTCCTGTTCGCCTCTAACTTCTCCATAAACATACCGGCCAAGAAGACAAGCATCGACTTGGGCATGGTTGTTCAGGAAGACAGAGAGGGGCTCCGTTCTTACGTTAGACGGTTCAATCTGGTGAGAATCCAGATTCAGGGGCTATCTGATGAAGTTGCTTTCACAAACTTTTTTAAGGGTCTGAAGGACGGGTTACAATTCAAGTGTGACCTCGTCCAGAAGAGAATCTTCACTTTTTAGGAAACGCTGAGGGAGGTATAAGCCTATGTACAGGCGACAGAATTATGCTCCTCAAGAAAGCAGTTAGACTCAAAGAGGTCTGACAAACAGAAAGGGAGTCGGCAAGATCAGCCGGCTTAGAAAAACGAAGAGGGAAAAATGAGAAAAGATGTCTGGGCGGTCAACGACTCCAGTCAACCGTCTAAAAAGAAGAAGAAAGAGGTTAAGTCGTACGTCCCTAAGTACGAGTTTAACAAGGACTGCTATTACATCCTCATGGAAATCAAAGATCGGGTGAGCATTGAAAAGCCCTCGGCAATGAAGAGTCCGGCGAAGAACCGTGATAAGAGCAAATACTGCCATTTCCATGAGGACATAGGCCACGAAACCAACGACTGCTACAGCCACAAGCGGTTGTTGGATAGGTTGGATGGGAAAGGATTGCTGAAGTCCTATATTCTCAAGTCCAAGGTGACCCTATAGACGGACCCTAAGCAGCCATCCAAAAAAGTAGCCAAAGCTAATAGTGGTTCGGACAAAGATCTGGACATGATTTGCACAATTGCAAGCGGTTTTGCGTTAGGCGGTCCAACTATCCGAGGCACTAAGGACCATGTCCGAAAAATTATTAACTCAGTTGAAGAGGGTCAGACGTTTGTCGAGACTTTCCTGAGGTTGTCATTACTGTAAAGGACCGGGGCAAAGTCTGTTGGCCGCATGATGACCGCATGGTTGTTGATTACAAGATAGCCATCCAGAGGGTTGGCCAGATCCTTATTGATACCGGCAGTTCGTCTTATATAATCAGTTGGCAATGTTTGTCAAAGATGAAGTACAACCCAAGCAACATGCATCTGATCTTTCACCCCTTGGTTAGTTTTGGGGGTGGAGTCGTACACCTTGTCGACCAAATTGATCTACCCATCCGACTGGGTGAAAAGGGAAAGGGGCAGAACATGGTCGTTTGGTTCTTGGTGGTAGATTAGCCGATGGCCTACAATCTCATTTTAGGTCGTCCAACTCTAAATGAATCCAAGGTCGTCATAATACCCACCCTCATTCTGCTAAAATTCGAAAGAGATGATGGCACCGTCGGTTCTCTAAGAGAAAATCAAAAGAAAGCTTGAGAGTGCTACTTCTCAGACGTCAAGCCAACAACAATTGGCCAGGATGTGGAGCCGGTATACCTTAAGGAAGTCTAGGAATCTGAGTCTGTCCCAATAGCAGGCGACAAGAAGAGAAAAAGCGACCAGCTGGTAACCGTGAAGAAAGAGAAGCAATATCAATCACTAATCGGGGAACGGTCAGATGACTTCCGTCCCTAGCCGGCTTAAGAGCACATTGACATCATTCTGGACGACACACGTCCAGAAAGAATTATTATGGTAGGGACGGTTGCTTTTGCAAAATTGGGGGCAGACTTGCATAATCTATTGAAGGAATTCAAGGATATTTTTGCTTTTGAAATGGAGGAGATGTCAGGCATCAACCCGGATCTTGCTATCCACAAACTTGTCGTTGACCCGAATAAAAAGCCTGTCAGGCAAAAGAAATGGAATCACGGCGATGAGAGAAGTCAGGCGGCAGTTTTTGAAGTCAAAAAGTTGTTAGACACCAGGTTCATTCGGCAATGTTACTTCCCAGATTTGGTAGTGAATATTGTTCTTGTCAAGAAGCCGAATGGGACCTGGCGCATGTGTGTTGATTACACTGATTTAAACAAGGCATGTCCAAAAGACAATTATCCACTTCCAAAGATCGACAATCTGAATGATTCGATAGACGGACATGCCTGATGAGCTTTATGGACGCCTACTCAGGCTTTCATCAAATACCCTTGTGGAAGAAAGATCAAGAGAAGACGGCATTTGTCACTGATCAGGGGTTATTTTATTATACTGTCATGCTACATTCAAACGTATGATTAATACGGTCTTCATTAACTAGATTGGTATAAATGTAGAGGCGTACATTAATGACATGATAGTCAAATCCAAGCTACAGACGGATCACCTTGCTGACCTCCGAGAAACCTTCACCACACTCAGGCAGCACAAGGTCATGCTCAATCCCAAGAAGTGTGTCTTTGGTGTTGAGTCTAGGAAGTTTCTTGGATTTTTAATTGATCAAAGTGGGATAGAGGCAAACCCAGATAAGATACAGACAATCATTGACATGAAGTCACCCCGCACTGTCAAAGAAGTTCAGAAGTTAACAGTTTGCTTGGCGGCATTGGGGAGATTCCTTAGCCGGTCAGGTGACAAGTGCCTCTATTTCTTTCAAGCTATTCGAAAGAAAACCATGTTTGAATGCAAAGATGATGCTGAGGCAACATTTCAAAAATTGAAAGAAAATGCACTCCTTGCCAAGGCTTGTAAGCTCTCTGCCAAAGGAGACGCTTTACATGTACCTAACCGTCTTAGATCATGCTCTTAGTGCTATTCTCCTTGCTGAGAGAGACGACAACCAGCTCCCGGTCTATTTTGTTAGCCATTTTCTTCGAAATTTAGAAATCTGGTACTCAACGGTTGAGAAATTTGGTCTCGCCCTATTCATGGCAGTCAAGAAGCTGAAACCATACTTCTTGGCACATCCGGTGGTAGTCTATACAGACCAACCACTCAAACGGATAATGACAATACTTCTTGGCATATCCGGTGGTAGAGTCATCTGGTGGTAGAGTCATCCGGCCGAATGCTCAAATGGGCTATCGAAATGCAGATTCTTGAAATCACTTTCGAACCTAGGAAGGAAGTGAAAGATCAGGCGTTCGCCGACTTCATTATTGAAATGACACGTCTGGTAGAGCTGGAAATTTGGATCAGGTTTGGAAAGTGTATGTAGACAGGAATTCTACTATGAACGGCTGTGGTGTAGGGATTATATGTCAGTTTCCTAAAAGGGACAAATATGAATATGCACTACGGTTCAAGTTTCAAGCCTCATCCAACGAGGCAGAGTATGAAGCCCTACTAGCCGAAATACGCATATGTAAGGCAGCAGGGGTAAAGAAAATTGACGCCTGCTCGGACTCACAGTTGATCGTTAGCCAATACCATGGTGACTATGAGGCCACCTATCCGGCTATGATCAAATATTTGTAGGCGGCCAAGACAGAGGGTGGGACACTTGATGAATTTCACTTGAGTCAAGCTCCCCGATCAGAGAACAATCAAGAGGATGCTCTGTCAAAATTGGCATCATCCGCCTCTTGTGATACACCTCAGTCAATCTTTTGGAAAGTGATGGAAAAACGAAGTATCAAAGAAGATCCCATTAGCGTTCAAGACCGAAGTTCAACCTGGATGGACGACATCCGGGCCTATCTGCTAAATGGCACTCTGCTAGATACATACCCAGAAATGGTTGCAATGAAAAAGCGTGCGACCAATTTTGAAATTCGCAATGGAGAACTATTTAAGAAGGGTTTTCAATTGCCACTTTTGAATTGCATCACCCCAGATAGGGGGCATAAAATTCTGGAGGATTTGCACTCGGGCTATTGCGCCCCGCACATAGGCGGCAGAGCTCTAACATGCAGAGCTAGGCGGCAAGGTTATTTTTGGCCAACTTTGGAGGCAGACGCCATGGAAATGGTGAAGAAGTGTGACAAATGTTAAAGGTTTGACAAGCTCATACACCGTCCGTGAACTAATCTGACGGCAATTCATAGCCTAGTACCATTCGCCAAATGGGGCATGGATATCTTGGGTCCATATAAACTTGCGTCAGGCCAGAGGCGGTATATTCTAGTGGTTGTTGACTACATCACCAAATGGGTTGAGGTAGAGGCGGTCAGAGGCATAAAGACAAAGGGTGTCATCTCTTTCATCTAGAAGAACATCATCACCAGGTTTGGGTTCCTATGTCTATAGTCTTTGATAATGGCCCTCAATTTGAGACGTCTACCATCAAGAATTGGCTAAGAGACCAAGGGATCTCTCACTGCTTTGCATCAGTCGGTCGACCCTAAGTAAACGGCCAGGTTGAAGCCTTCAATAAACTAATCTTAGACAGCATTAAGTAGAAAATAGAAAGAGTCGGGGCTCTGTGGGATGAAGAGTTAATTCATGTGCTCTAGTCCATCAGAACAATAACAAACGGGGCAACCGAAAAAACCTCATTCTTCATGGTATACGGTGCTGAGACTGTCTTACCCATCGAGCTCTATGAGCCGACTCTTCGAGTCATGCTGTACGATGAAGAGGCTAACTAGGAATCCATGCGACTAGCATTGGACTTCCCGCAAGAACGCTGGGGCAATGCCACCTTACGCCATGAAATCTACCATTTGAGAATGACAAGAGCCTACAACAAAAGAGTGCACAAACGACCCTTGAAAGGGGGGACTTTGTGTTACGTAAGATGGAGGCAACTGGTAGGGCCAATGAGCAAGGAAAATTGACACCCAATCGGGAAGGTCCCTACCGGATTTACAAAGAAGTCAGAGGAGACACCTACCGCCTGGAAACACCAGACGGTAGGATGGTAGCCAAAACTTGCAATGTAGACAACTTAAAAAAGTACTACTTCTGAGACTTGTAAAATTTTTGTAAACAAAAGGCTTAGTAATGAGAACTGCTTTTTGTTTCAACATGATTTTTTATATTCAACTGAACCATCTATGCTATGTACAAACGACCAACAAATTAGATAAGAATCCGAACGGGAGAAGTACCGTCTATGCTATGTACAGATGGAAAATCTAATGCATCCGTGCACTCTGATGGAGTGAGACATTCGGCGACATCCATCCAGGTGACTTTTCCTATAGAGAACATCTCCCATTTGGGTGGCACATTGCTCTATAAACTAATTTCACAAACGACTGCCATAAAATGGAGCAATAGATGAACGTTTGTAAATACCAACACCAGGCGACAAGGTAAAGTGAGCCACCTGCCCTATGGGATATCAGACGGCCTCTTACCACTGGTACGACAAAATTTACAATTAATTTAACTTAGTTGATATCACAGTTAATTAAACCAACTTAGCCAAGAATCCTTCTCAATGAGAAGACTCACTTCAAAAGAACCTATAAGCAGAGACAAATGGGATCATACCACTTGCCTTTGGGGGAAGAGCCGGCTTGAATCGTCTGTACCTATAGGCATCCTGATCAATTGATCTTACACTCCTAAAGTCTAAGTTTAAACTTAGTAACAATTATTAATCGTACAATGTTAACTAAGACAGGGATTGTTTGAATCCATCAAAACACGTCCGTCCTATCGAATGGATGCGGCCGATGGCCGTCTAATATTTGAAAACGTACCGTCTGCTCGATAGACAACTAACCACTTAGTTTGGGTCAATCACCATAGTGATTGATTGCCTTTGAAATTTGTCATACTCTTTCAAGTATAAAATTTTTTTAAGTCAATCAACCCATCTTTTAAACCAAGTGCACAGCCGTCCAGGGGAACGAACAACCAATATATATATATATGTAACATAAAGATTGCATGTATAGAATAAGGCAAGTTAAATACTTAGTCAAATTCATGCATAGCAAAAAAATCCAAGAACTTGAAAATTTTGAAAGAATGCAGAGCAGTGAAATAAAACCGACCATACAGTCGGCTAATTCATAAATATTAACACCAACCCCACGGTCGGTCAAAGTTGAAATTGTTAACCGGTATACTAATCGACAGAAAGAGAAGAATCATTGTTTAACCTGACTCCACAGTTGGTAAAAGAGACATAATTACTCGGCACGCAGGGCGGAAAAGCATAATACCAAGCCGTCTGGCCAAAGGAAAGACATAAAAGCTTAACTGTCAGGGGGGAGCTCCTCATCATTGGCAGCCGCCATATCAGCATCCTTGGCTGGTTGCAGCTCTTACTCCTGCTCAAGCTCAAGCTCCTCCTCATCCATTAAATCGGTCGCCTCCTCCATCCCTTTCTACAACTACTTCACATCAAGATCATCTTTGGCCGCCGCATAATGACACGCCCAGCCGGCATAGTCACTCTCTAGAAAGAGATCTTTCCAAGTCATCCTCGGCCTCATTCTCAGCGATCAGCTGAGCCTTCTCTTCCTCGGCCCTAGCCTGGATCTCTTGGTTGGACAACTTGCGTTTCAAGGCCGCATTCTGATTGTGAGGGCCTTCGGCCTCCTAATTAGCATCCTCCAAGGATTTGAGGTTGGTGTTAGCCGTCTTAAGCTCAGCCTCCAGCTCAAACACTCTCTTCTGGGCCGCTTCCAAATCGGCCTTGACCTGCAGATTGGTCGTCGCCTATGAATGCAGAATATCACGGGTCAATGAATTATTTTTAAAGGTATCAAAAATGGCTTTGTCAAGGGCAGAGGCGACGCGTTCGTTGGCAGCTTTTACCTCTTTTTGCTTGTCAGAGAATGGCTTCTTGAGCCCATTCACCCGCAGCATTGCCTGCATCTGGAAAAATCATTCTGTTAATAACAGTCGGCATATAAGTTAGAGAAAATCTACTAACTCAAATTAGTCTACCTCAACAAGAAGAGTGAGGATGACATCAAAATTAAGGGTTCCAACTCCCATCACAGACTTCCTTTCAGGTGAGGAGACGACCTTCAGCATATTTATTGCCATCTACAGCAAATCCAACCCTTGGCTGCCATCTGCACATTCAACACTTCGTAAGTACTTGATATAAGCTTAACTCCTTGACGAAGCCTCTTTAGAGATGCTGGCCGACTATTGATAAGACTTTACCCTACAAGGGTAGGGCAAAGGATTTGGCTGTAATACCTTTGGGGAGGTCCACCTCTCTTTCCTTCAGGCGCCCATCCCTAAGCCCGTATGTAGCTGCTGAGCCGGTAGCAGCGGTGAGTGGCTTGCAAATCTTTGACACCTTTTCAGTGTCTGGCTTCTTTAATGCCTCAAGTGAGGCAGGAGACATGCCGCCTGTGGATGGATGGGAATCACCCGCAGACCGGGCAGCAAACGGGTTCTGGTGCGCCACAATTTTCCTTGACTTTGTGGGCGTCTGGTCTTCATGGGTCGTTTGCTTCTGAGGCTTCTGGCCAAACTGAGAGGGCATAGACGGACGGATAGGCCCTTCCTACACAAAGTCACATGTTAGCATCAGGCGGAGCATGCCGCTTGTATATGCAAAGTAAACACCCAAGGGTGGAAGAACTTACATGATCGAGCTGAGCTTGCTCAAACTTCCTTTTGGCCATCTGCCTATAGGCGGCTACAGTATTGGCCGGCTTCTTTCTGGAGGAAACGTTCTCCATTTCTTCGTCTACAAAAAGCAAGCCGGATGCAAGCATAAAAATATATATATAAATATATATATGTACCATCTGACAACCACTCAAACCTATGGATATAACTATGGGGGATTATTTCTCTCTCCTTCTTCCCCTCAACGGTTTTTATGGTAACTTTGAAGAGGCCAGGCTCAAGAATTTGTCTCAACCCTTTTCAGTGACAAACAACATAATTGCTTTTTGCCCTAGAAGATAGGGCCTTTAGTTCCAAGATTTGAACTTCCGGTTCCTCTTGGAATTCGATGAAGAAACAATGAAAAACCTCTTTCGCCAATCTTTCCACTTGGATTCATTTCCAACCGCCATAATGTATCCTTTGTGGCCGGTCAAGGTATACCAGCCAGCGCCTTGCGCCTTTGGAGCCTTGCTCAAATAATGCATCTTGGCGAAGGATTCAAAACCAAGCTCAACGTCGAGCATCTCGCAGGCAGCAACATACCCCAGTATGTTCACCCAAGAGTTGGGGACAAGTTGCTAGATACCCAGGCGGTACCCATCAAGAATCATCTCCATGGCCGGATGGAGAAGGAATCTAAAGCCTGCTTGAATGGCCGCTTCGTAGCAGCCAAAGCATTGGTCCCCATAGCTGGACCCAAACGGACAGACGACCGTGTCATCCAAGTCAGGGACATGGAGTTCATAACTACCCCCCATGACATAGGTGTCGTGGAATTCGTCCAGTTTCTTGGACATAATTTTGTGTGTGTTTGCGGTGATATGGGTGAAATAAGGGGCAAACTCCTCTTGAGAGGTAGAAGTCTCTCCTCTCCCTCTCTCTACAGAGGCAACCTCACCTATCGATGCCGGTGGCTCTACAGAGCTCTCATCCTCCCTATTTAATGCAGACGACCCTAATCCAGCCTCAGAGCCGCTTAGCTCAGCGTTCGAATGGGACGAACCTTGTACAAAGCCGGAAGTACTACTCACAGGCTCATCTCTTGACTCGTCCAAAATGGAGTCACCTGGAGTACTCCTAAAGTTAGGCGGATGGTCAAAGACTTCACTAGTCGCCACCTTAAGGGTACCATCTTCATTGAGCTCTTGGCCTGTTCTCTTCATTCTGGCCATAGTGTCCTGCACAAACACAAAGACGATCGGATTCGGGGATGTTCGCAAGAGGGAGTCCAAGTAGGGGCAACCGACACTCCTAGTCCTAGATTCAGCCAACCTAGGTGACCGGTTGACAGCTACTTTAGGTTGTGTCGTGTGTGTTTGTGAAACCATTTTGTAAAGGAAAGAAAACACAGATGGAAAACAAAGCAAGAAAGAGATGAGAGAAACAGGCGATTACCTTGTAAAAAGAAGGTATTGTTGAACCGTTGAAATTTGTGACGGCTACGATGTAGGTGGACAGAACACAAGCAGCTGAAGTTTTTCTCTCAAAAAGTCAAATTCTCTGAAAGATTTTTTTCGTGAAAGTGCGAAAATGAAGGGGGTAAAACTTATTTATAGAGGGGGGAAATTACAAGGTGCAGGGGCATCCCTGTAATATCCCCGTAAGGTGAACAATAAAAATACTTGTCACCAACGCATGCGTGCCAAATGTCACAGGCGCCACATGTCACAGGCGCCACGTGGCATGCCACGTCACCCCTGTGAGGGGAAAATGATTTGGGTAAAAAATACCTAAGCCACGTGGACAAACCTGAATGTGACACGTGTCACCACAGGAAATGCCCTAAACGGGCCAATTAGGATAAGACATGTGGCACGCTAATATTGTAGGAAAATGGCGGCCCTTAAGGGCCCAATTCTCAAAGCGTCGTAACACGGCGCAGCCCACCAAATCTAGATCTAAATGACCTATGTAAGGGCACTATTCCCAATACCCTATAAATAGGGACATTTACCCCATTTTGGGGACACGTTCATTTATTACAAAAAACACAATTCTCTTAAAACACAGAAATCACCTGATCTCGGGATCCGAGAAGATTCACTTTACTTTCCGCAATTTACTCAACTTCGACTCTTACTAACTTGATTGTCGGAGGCGGAACTCTATACAACCAGAGCTTTGGTGTGCTTGCAGGTACATGCGAAGAGGATCCAGTCTTGGTGACGTAACTCTCTTGCAGGACACATAAAAACCCTGAAAACACTTATTACCACTAATTTTAAACAACATTATAATTAAATATTTAAAAAATTACACCCAGCACATATACACACTTTCACCTCAACTACAACATGTATTTCTTCCCGGCCACCAATTTCAATGATTACTTACAATTTCCATTATTATAGATCTACAATTTAGTATATCAATTCCCTTAAAATAAAGTCAAATATATACTATAACTTACAAGATCTGGTTGAAAGCTTCAACCTTGCTCCTTGGATTGATGCCTCCGATCCTCCTCCTCCATTTTCAACAAATTGATGAATTTATCAATCCTCTTGCTGCTAGAAATATGGAAAAATTTTAGCTACTTTCTTCCTCTTATTGGTGCTTCAATTGATAATGGAGAAATTACTTTTTTCTTTCTTTCTTTCTCTTCCTTGGATTCTTTCTCCCTCTCGAATACTTTCTTCTTCTTTTGGAGTCTCAATTTATAATGGGAGTTGACACTAACTTTAACTAATACATGTATTTTTATATAAATGGTATAATTACAATAATATTTGTGAGTAAGGTCGGTGTTTGACGAGGTACCTCTTTAGAGGAATGAAGTGAAATATGGTGTTTCACCATATTAAATCTCATGGTTTTTTAGGTATATGTTGGTATGATAATTAGTTAGATTGATATGTCTTTCATACCAAAAGAGTTGTTATGGAGACTATCATTGAATTTTCCGTCATTGTTGGTTTACTTTGTCATGTTGCTGGTGTTTCATAGAAGTTTAACGAAATAATACTACACTTCACGATTTTCGAGACATTGTATTATATAAGTGGGTGGCATTATACTGCAAAAGTGGCCCTCTTAAAAGCAAAATTACTTTTTTTTTTTTTTTTTTGAGTCACATGACTTTTTTTTTTTCTCTTCTCTTAATCTATTTTAATTTATAAGATAGTCCTTCCTAGAGGCATTCTCTATTAGCTAGAGCCTGAGAACCCCTCATACTTCCTCAAATAAATGTCCCGCTCCCCCCATGCTCAAAACACACACACACAAAAATCCTTTTATCTAACGAACAGCAGTTACACTTGGACTGAAGTTCGCACCAGAAACTTCTTTCATACTACTATTCATATTTTTATTTATTCAAATATTTCCAATGCTATTTCAATCAACTTATTGTTTTATCACATTTCATTGCAAAATTTTGTCAATTTTCAATTGAAATTTTTTTTCAAAATGATGTCTACTTTCAATTTCGCTGAAAATTGTTTGAGAGCTGCAATTGTTGTTGAAGCTGAAAGTGGTTATCGGAATATTTTGAGAAGAAATGAGGTTTTTATCTTTCAAATTTATTTTTAAATTTTTTTTTCAAATTTTTAAATTTGTTAAATTGAATTTATTGCCGAAATTTTGCAGGTATAATCAGGTTTTGGTGTCGAAGATATCGAAATTTTGCTACAGATCAAAGCATAAAGTGGCGGGAAAGCTATTTGAGGAGGTAGATGATTTGGGTGTTGGAAGAATTCCTGATTGCCCTAAGTATCTTGATAAGGTTAATTCAATTATTATTTGCATTTGTTTGATTAATTGTTTCTTTTATATTTAATTTGTGGACTTATACAACATAATTTTCCCTGCATTTTGTTATTATTAATTTGAAAATCGAACAATTTAGGGATTATTGTTTGTGTTGAATAGTTTGTTCTTTAAGAGTGATGTGTTTTTGAAGATGATTTGTGATATTATTAGAGTATTAAAGAGCTTGTTGGTTAGTTTGTGTGCCGAATTTTCGAGTTTGCATCTTTAGCTTATTAACTCGAGTTTTTGTCAACTGTAGAGGAGAATTGATGTGTGAGCATCCGTGGCTTCTCTTACTTAGATGAATATTTGTCTAGATTCGGCTCACACGTGTTTACCATTCATTTGAGTGGCTTTTGTGTTTCAAGCAATAGATATTGCAAGTGCTGTATAATTTTGTTAAGGATGCATGTATAAACAATGCTTACAAATGATTAAATGTCTAGTAATGTCAGATTAGGGCGGTATGACCATTTGAGGGGTGGAATTTTGTTTCGAGGATAATCTGACTGCCTATTCTTAGTTTATGTGGCTAGAGAAGAATGGTAGAATTTTCTGAAACAAGATTCTTGGTTTCGAGGTTTTGTAGAATGAGCTATTTATCTTCATGGCTACTGCCACTACTCTATGAGGTTTTCTTAGTTTTTACGTGGAAGATTATATTATCATATATCCCCTAATCCCTTTATACTGTAGGCTTCCGCTTGAATGATGTAAAAATACAAATTTTTAGTTTCGAGTTGAAATGGAGGGAACACTTGTCAAAAACTGTACGAGACTCTTTGATTTTGTTATTATTATCTTTGGTTTTGGTGGATAAGATGACCTTTATACAATCCAAAATTGGCTTTACTGCTAAGGGATTAGGGGAGTGAGAAGGGAGTCTTGGGTCAAAGTAGATGCCCAAATTTGTCTTCTTCAGTCATGAAATTGGAATCATGGTACTTAGGAGCCCAACTTAATGGTTAGCAGAGCTTTCAGGAATAATTATTCTTGTTGGCCATAACTTGTGCTGCTTATATGTAATATGTTACTTTCCTATATTTTTGGTTGTGTATGTTATTTATGAGTTTCTGTGTTGTTCCATTTCCCCTTCACAGGTCTCCGTTATGCTGGGGTACAGTAACCTTGATGGTTTAGTAAATCAAAGAATTCACAAGGAATCAGGTTTGGCTCTTGAAGACAAGACAAATTCCTTTGATGTTTCCTTCACATGCAAAAAGTTTCCATCCATCTGCGTTGGAAGTTTACCTCGAGTGGAACTGTATGATGATTCAGCTTGGCATTCTCAAATGAAGACTTATTCTCCTGCATTAAGTTGTGAAGAATTTCAACCTCTCTTGACAGATGGGAAGTGGATGGTTCCAGAAACTCCTACAGAAATGTGCCCACCTCTTAATTCTAGGCTTCCAGATAAGAGTTTCTCAAGTGAAGAAACTTCTTTGTCTTCACCATTCCAATCTCAGTCTGATGGTTTGGAAGATCAGCAACTAGCTTTCTCAAGTCCTATAGAATCTTTAGCTCCTGTTGTGCTTGAAAATGACAAGTTGTCTTGGTCGATTCTTGACAAACCTATTAGGTCTATAAAAGGATTGAGCAAAAGGCACTCACGTCAGCTAGAAGAATGTGATTTTCATACGGTGGGCATTTATCAGTTTTTAGCAGGACAATATTTTCTGTTAGTTTCTCACAGAAAATGTTCTGCTTGTTTAGGATAATTATGTTTATCACCATATCATATACTTTTTTAACACGTTTCATAATTCACATTTCCTTCCATGTAGTTGCGCAAATTGTTACATCACTTTCCTCGGACCTATGCTGATCTTCAGAACTCACACATGGGAATTGAAGATGGCCAGTACTTGATTTTTGTTGGGAGAATCGTGACTTCCAGGTGTGTTTACTTTTCTCAATTTAGTCATAATTGGTGCTGTGGTTGATTTTAAGGCAGACTTCAGTATTTTCTTCTAGGTTGCGGAATAATACCTATACTAATATTTTATACAATGAAAAATTACTTATATTACGAAGTGACCTAGGTCATTTAAGTTTGGGAGTGATGTATAAATTCCCTAGTTCTTAACGTAGCCTAATTTTATAATTAGTTTTCCTTGAGATAAATAAAATTCTCTCCCTTGCTTGGTGCGCATCGCCAACATGTGTAAGTGATAAATATATGTGTTCTTCATTGTTATTTTCACATCCATTATAATAGTAAGTAGAATTAATGGACTTATACTTCGTAATTGCAAAGAGTTAATGAGAAATTGATAGAAAGGACAGTAGAAACTTGAGTTTTTTTTTCGTGGGATCAGTATAGTTTCTGTTATGTAGGGCTGTGAAAGCCAGCTACTCCCTTTCGTTTTTGGAGGTGATTGTGCGTGGTGAGGTTGATCATATGCTGAATGATGAAGTTGAGCAAGATGACACAAAAAATGAAGGAAAGAAGAGCATATATTTGCATCTGAAGAAATTCTTTCGTGGCACTCGTTTCACTAGTCAAGGTTTTCTTTGGTGCCTAAAGAAAAAGCATAGAGAAGGTGATATTGTGTGTGTTAGTGGCAAGGTAAGGCATTGTGGCTCTCATTTTCAATCTTAGTTTGGTTTTGTATGTGCTTATAGTCCTGACATCTTTTTAGTATTGGCTGTTCTTTTGGACACTTCAGTATATACTTCTCTGTGTTTCTTTGAACTCTGATTATCCTTGCTACTTTGAAGTTACTTAATATAGTTCTGAACATTTCTTCATTTCTTATTTTTTGAGGGAACCCTTCTCTCCCTTCTCTCAAAGGTGGTCCGGAACATGTGCAATTTTCTGTATAACTGTGTGTGCTGCATTTTTTTTAAACCTTACGAGATTCCTGTGAGACTTTTTCTAGCCTGAGATGTCCTTCACCTTTCAATGTGCTTCACTTCAAGACTTCAAGTTTTCTATTGAGAGCTATGCTTGAACAATTTGCCCCACAATTATGATTTCCTCATGTCACAACATTACGCGCACATCCTTATTAGGACATTTGACATGTGGGCACTACCCCCTGTTCCCCAAAAGTAGGGCTGGCAAACCCTAACCCGACACGAAAACCCGACCCGAACCTGACCCGAAGTTACTGAGAGAGACCCGAACCCGACCTGAACCGAACCCGAACAACCCGAATTCGACCCGATTTGCCCCAAATTTCATATTTCGTAATAATATTAAGTTTTACACTATTTTTAATAGTTTCTTAGCATAACCCGAAATCGACCCGAAATCTGACCCGAACCCGACCTGCTGACCCGAATTGCCACCCCTACCCAAAAGATTGGGCCATTGCAAATTTTTAGGTTATTTTCTAATTTTTTGACCTGAAATCTCACCAATCTATGAGAAGTATAGTAATGTTGGATCTTGTTAAATTTTTTTTCAATGTATATTTTTAGTCTATTGAGTTTTAATAAGTTTAAAGAGTGTGGTTGTATGGAAATGGAGATATTAGTGTTTAATATAGCGATGTCATTGTTGATGAGCAGCCCAACAATATAAGGTACACCTATGGAGGAGACTGTTTCCTTATTTTGGGACATTTAGAAAATGTTATGATCAATGTTGTGAGTGCGTGGAGCTATGTTTATGTGTCTTTGAGACAGGGTAGTGCACCAGAGATGAATTATTCAATTGATGACAAAGTGCACTCTTGTTTGTCTGATTCCTTTTCTTCAATTTATCCAATTCCATTCCTTTTTTGTTTGTACTAGAACCAAACAAGCAGTAAGTGAAATAATGTGAGATTGGTAAGCTCTCTTGCAGTAGTTTGTAGGTGAACTTATTTGTGGCAGAGAAGAGCACCTTGAAAGTTGTTATCTAATAGTCTAAAAAGAGTAAGGGTAGCCCCTGTTCCCTCACCCTAGCAAACGGCAGCACCAAAAATTGTTACCATCTTATTAACATGTCCTCGAACCGTTCTGCTGCAGCTACTCTAATTACATTTCTGCTCTGGTTTTGATTTTCTCAGTATCCCTGAAGTCATGGATCATATTTTGCATTGGGTATTTTGTAGATTAGTATCCAGTATCATGGTTTGATGTGTATTTTCTGTGAATTTTAAAAATAATTATTTTTTTTTTATTTTTTTATTTTTTGAAAGGAATTTTTAAAATAATTATTGTTACAGGTGAAAGGCACCTCTAAGGAAGACCACTATGAAATGAGGGAGTATAGCTTGGATGTGATTGAAAACGAAGATGATCCATCTGTTCCATTGAGGGTAGACCATATCCTATATATTCTTCAAAGGGTGGCCTCAAGCCTCAGTTCTTCAAGGATATTATGACAAGGTTCGTTTCCTACTAATTACTTTATTTGTTCCTTGTGTGTTGCCTCTTTAATTTAGTCTTTCTGGTGAATCTGCTGTCAAATATACATTTTGGCATGACAATGATGGCATTGTAGGCACAAAAAATTTGTTAGTGTACTACATTAAATTAAATAAATTAATTTGGGTTAAAATAATGTTAATAATCCATTTTAATTATTTTTACCCGTCTAAATGAATGATCCGAATTAATCTAATATAATTCGGGTTATAAGTGTTTGGGCCAGTTTATTACTAGCTTAATAAGGCAAATTAAATGGACCAGGTGAAAGACTTCCAAGTTGTAAAATGGATCAAGCCCAAATCTACTAAGTTCAATCGACGGGTTCACATCTTCTATGAATACCTCTTCCTCCCTGAGTACAGGATCTAGAAATCATTATTCCTAAGAGCTCATAAAACTCTGCTGCAGTTCTCTCTTAAAACAATCAATAAGTTCATCTAATTCGTGTCGACTTCATCAGAACACTCACACACATTCGAACGGGATTAAGCTTCATAAGCCTTGGATTAGGTGCCTTTAAACAAAAACCCTTAAGCACATCACCAAATGTCACCCTACATTCAAACTTAGGCCGGTGTCATCAAACATTATCCCACAATTTTCATCATCAATTTGCTGAATATTTGCTGAATAGAATTAGAGGGTTTTGTTTGTTATATTATAAACTGTTATACATAGATTGTACCAAATTTAAATTTTAGACTTTATTTCCCGTCTTTATTCATTTAGGGAAATTTTGTAAATAATCACCCCTCAAAACACCCTAAGTAGAACTAATCACCCCTTTTTACGAAATTATAATATACCACCCCGTAAATCAAAATGTTTCGTTTGATTTGAGGTTAGAACCGGAAAAAAGTTATAAAAAATGCCTCGTTTTGCATGCTAATCATTTTGTGGGAAATCCGCTATTATCTTCCTTCTATCCCACTTAGGAGAAACTTAGAATATCTATTTACTAGTAAGCAATGAACACTAACTTAAACTCGAAGCATTTGAGTTGAGAAAAGAAGGTTCCTCTAAGGTTCGCTAGGGCAATTACACCATCTTGCGTGACACATACAAATGAGACATTTTTTATAACTATTTTCAAATTCTGATCTCGAATCGAGCCGAAAGGTCCAAAATGACCCTTAAAACCTTAATAGAGCAAGTTTTGGCACAAAAATCGATGTTTTTCTTTTTAAAAATGAAACTTTTTGTTAAGAAGGGGTGAAATCTAACACTTTTGATTTTAAGAGGTGATATTTATAATTTCGTAAAAAAAATGGTAGTTAGTTCTAAATAGGGTATTTTGAGGGGTTGTTATTTACAAAATTTCCTATATTTAGACTTGAAATTTGTGTAAACAAATTTTGGCTTCCTCGGTGGGACTATCTCTGTCTCTCATCTCTGTTTTCGTACAATAAAAATTTTATTTTTGGGAAACGGCCTTGAATAGCATTGTTGCTACAAAGACATCCACTACAACTTAACAAAAGGCTGCAGAGTTGGCTGAACACCAAATCGGGGGCATCTCCACCATAGAGATGAAGAAAGTTGTTGTCGACTCCGCTGCAACAAGCTTGTGTGTCGTGTCAGTTACTACCAAAGCATGAAAAAGTCGTGCTCGTCCTATTTCTACGAGGCCAGTCACGTCCTCCACTTACAGGCTGCGTGAGAATCTTGTGTTTAGTTCGGACCCTCTTGTTGAACGCGGGCAACCAACCCACCCTTAGTTTAATGTGGCTGTTATGGTGACGCACTTTAAGGCTCTTGGAGAATAATATGCTGGGATGAACAACTTTCTTCAACAAATGAAGAAGGATGGAGAAGAAAAAGATGCTCAAATCAAGCATCAAAATTACTTTGACAAAGAAACTTGACATGACATGACATGATGAGACCGAAAGCGACGACAGTTTGGGTAGTAGTAACTCAAAGGGACCTTAGATAAATGAGCCTTACACTTTAATCACTACTTAAGAAATTCAAGCTATGATAACCAAGGGCTATGAATAATCAACTTCGAGGGGGAACTGACGTTATGTGAAGCCTTACACTAAGAGATTAGATGAATTAAAGATGCCATTCGTATACCAACTTCTGAAATTTCAGCTTTTTGATGGAAAGGGTAACTCGAAACATGTCACTCACTTTATAGAGACATGCAACAATGGTGGTACTATGGGTGCCTTGCTTGTTAAACAATTCGTTTGTTCTCTTAAGGAAATCGCTTTTGACTAGACCAACCTAGATGCTGAATTCATTGACAGTTGGTAACAAATGGAAATGGAGTTTTTGAGTAGTTTCTTTAGTACTGAATGTGTCGGGTTATCGATTACATCAACGGTTGGCGTGCTCTAAGTTTGGAATGTAAAGACCGCCTTACTGAAATCTCTGCCATTGAATGTGAGAACCATCTTAATATGAGAACCACTCTTATGGTGAGAACCACATAAAGTACATGATACATAACTATAAAGTTACATGATAAAAAATGAACAAAATAATTCAAAATAATTTTTTTGAAATATTTTCAAAAAAAAATTGAAATATTAAGGTGCACGTCTTATATCTATAAGGTACATACCCGAAAGATAAAAGGTACATGTTATGATGTTATAAGGTACATCACATAAAAAGTTAAAAATAAAAAAATTTATTTTTTGATTTATTTTTTTTATTTATTTTTTATGTTTAGGAATTGCAAACTTTAAAGTACATGTCATATGTCTATAAGTTACATGACCAAAAGATAAAAGGTACATGTTATGGAGGTATAAGGTACATCACTTAAAAAAAAAAAGGAAAATAGAAAAAAATTGGAATTTTTTTATTTTTATTTAGTTTTATTGCATGTACGTTATGTGTGGTTCTCACAGTAAGAGTGATTCTCATCATAAACATGGTTCTCACATGAACATATATATATATATATATATATATATATTATTTGCTTTAATTTAATCTTAATCTATGTACGTATCATGAGTATATGTATTAATTAACTCTAAATATAAATATTTATCTTAATAAAATTTTAAATTCAAAATAAATAACTTTTAATAATTTATTAAAAACGTTAAGCAAACTTATCACAACAAAATATAATAAGTCAAAAGAAAAAAAATGGTACATATTTTAACAAAAGCTAAAATGAGTACGAGGAATGAAGAGCTAAATCTGGTTGAATCTTAAAGAGTCTTAACATGATTGTATAATAAAAAAAAATTAAATTAAATTAATTTTAAAATCTGATGTGGCTTAGAGCAAGATTAGCGCAGTCTTGTCTTAAGACTTTAATCTTGTGCCACATTATATATTTAATTAAATTTAATTATTTTTTTAATTTACAATCATGTTAATACTCCTTAAGATTTAATTTGATTTAACTTTTCATTCCTCATACTCATTTCAGATTTTATACTTTATAATTTTTCCCCTTTAACATATTATATTTTAATAAAAAATTTACATTGGCCTTGCATGTTGTTAATCTTATTTAGATTCATAGCTGAAAATTAATAGCAAAATAAATGATGCATAAAAATAAAATATAATGAAATTACATGAAATTAGATGATTTAAAAATACATGAAAATTAAAAAATACACATATTGCATTAAAATAGTTGTAAATGTAAAATTGACTAATGTAAAATTGATCTGAATTCAAATCACTTCCCCCAAAACGACTCCACAAATTTTCAACCAAAACATGTTGCAATTGCTGATGTCTTCTTCGATTTCAATGTCTTCTTCGATTTCAATGTCTTCTTCGATTTCAATGTCTTCTTCGATTTCAATGTCTTCTTCGATTTCGAAGTCTTCTTCAATTTTGAAGTCTCGAATAGTTCTCAAAGTACTGTTCACGATTAGCATAATAATTTGGAAGGAGACCAGCCTACACTTGGGTCCATCTTTTTGACTCCTAGCTCTTTTGATACTTTTTCAGGTAATGTTATGCCATTTCTTTCATCCTCGATGATCATATTATGCAATATAATGCATGCTTGCATGACATCTCCAACCTCATGTTTATTTCAAACATGTGCTAGGTTAGAAACTATTGCAAATCTTTTCTGTAACACCCCAAATGCTTGTTTAATACCTTCTTAAAGTCTTGCAAACAACTTCCTCTAGGAAATTAGGAATGGTTTTCACAAAAACTGGCTCTAGATAAATCCCATCTGTGAGATTGTATCCCATATTATAGACAAATCCATTAATAATTGAACTTCAAGACCACGTCCTTTAAGAAAATTATTAAATATTGGCGAGCGATGCAACACATTGATATCATTGTTAGATCATGCAACTCCAAAGTATGCATGCCAAATCCACAAATCATAAGAAGCAACAGCTTCAAGAATTATAGTGGGCTTACCTTGATCACCTTTGGGTGTACATGCCCTTGCCATGCTATTGGGCATTTCTCCTACTTCCAATGCATACAATCGATACTACTGAGCATACCGGGGAAACCACGACATTCCGATTCCTCGAGTATGTTATGAATGTCTTCGACCGTAGGGTCTCTCAAATAACATTTTCCAAATATCTCATTGACACCAATAACAAATTTTCTTAGGCATTCAATTGCCGTGTTTCCAGAATTCACATATAATCATCCACGGCATCGCCTCAAACCCTATATGCCAACATTCTCATTGCTGCAATGTAGTTTTGAAAAGGGGATAATCCTTTTATACCAACTAGAAAATACTCGTAATGATCTTGTAGATTATTTACAATACGAAGGAACAAACCCCTCATTCAAAACCTTCGCCGAAATTAATAATCAGAATATATAGGCCAGGACTATTGGGACTATCGGAAAAGTAATCATTCCATATTCTTAGATGGCCTTCTTCACGACGTTTATTAGTGTGAGGACTTCGTTTTTTTCTAGTATTTTTGGTGGAGGATGAGACAACTTGTGTAATTTCGTTGTTGATACTTGTTAAGATATCAAAAGTGCTAGTATATTTTACATATGAATTTAAGTAGTTGTTGATGTATTTGTCAATTATGTTTGGCCATTCACGACATTCGAGACATATTGCGCAATTGCTAGGTTGAGAAAGATGGTATTAATGAAAGTTAAGAGTTTTACAACTATTCAAGAAATTGTGATCGGGGATAAAATTTTATTTTTTCATTCTTATAGCCTTTGTTCACCAACTTTTCAAAAATTAAATACTCCAACGGCTACTTTTTAACTACTATATTTGCAATTGCCAATATCTAACAAAGTTAGATATTTGAATTTTTTTTTTTAATAGTATATTACTCCCTTCGTCCCTTTTTGATGTGCCTGCACTCCTTTTCGGGTGTCTCAAAATGTTCTGCCGGTTAAAAAAAAAAAAAAAACACATAATCATTACTTTATATCTTTCTCATACAAAATACACATATACCTAAAAAATCATGTCTTACTTTTTATCTTTCCCATACAATATTCTCTATTTTTTATTATTCTTATACAATATTCTCTACTTTTTATCTTTCCCATACAATAACCTCCCATTCCCTCAATTGTCCTTTATTTTTATTTTTTTATTTTTATTTTCTTTTTTTGTTTTGAAAATGGGCACATCAAAAGAGAACAAAGGGACTATTTGATAAATTGATTGCTTTATCCTATAGTTTTTGAATAAATCATTTTGTTAGGAAATTGAGCTTAGATGTACACCAATATGAAAGCAACCAAAATTAAGAAAATTGGGCTTAGACGTACACAAGCATAAAACAATTTATTTGTAAATGATTAAAAGCAATTCATACAAAAGAACAACGTGACTTATTTTTATACAAATAAACATGTAGTGATGTAGATTTGTAATTGTGCTACTTTAATAGTTCTATTCTCATCAGATAGTTGTAAAGTGCAAAGTTTTTGTTGTAATTTGAAATGAAATTAGCTAAGATTAATTTTTTTTTTTTTTTTTTTTTTTTTTTTTTTTTTTTTTTTTTTTTTTTGCATCAATGAATAAAAATCTAACAAAGTGAAGTGAGTAATTACAAAATTTTGACATTTACATGTAATGCTATATAAGATATGGAGAAATATTTGCTCAACAAAATTATATGGCCAACATATATGAAGATAATTAAGCTAGCTTAATTATAAGAGATTTAGTACCTAAAATATTTGCAAAATATTAACAACCTCAGGGATTGCCTTTAGGTATGTAGGTCTATCCTTATCACCATTTTCCACTATCTACAACCAAATGAAATGGCCCTTATAATCCGTCATCATCATCACTAACAACTACACTCCATACTAAAAAAAATGTGAACAATCCATATTCTTAACAAACTAACATTTTACTTTAACTTACATAGTTAAATAAAAAAAAGTCAATGTCAAAGAAATTTGGATTTGAATTTAATTTTAAACTAACATGTTACTTATACAAGTTAATATCTCACAAAATAACAAAAAAAAGGCAAGTATGGATTAGTAATTGTTTTATTCATTGAAATCAGCTTACATAAAATTTGATTAACAAAAAAAATCTAAAGAAATCAAACAAATACGTAGAAACAATCGGAATTTTTTTTTTTACTTTAATTGAATTTAATTAAATTAAAAAGAGCTTATTATCAACATTCCAACCATATTTCTCGGCTTTTGCTTGCTAATTTATCCTGTCCATCTTCCTTTGTAAGGGGTTCATCTTGTTAACATCGGCATAAATTGTTAACTGCGGATTTGTTTAATGTTACTAATCTCGAGCATAGTGGAACAATAATCAATTTGTATACGCTTCCTTAGTGGCTTTTTGGCCATTGGGTCGACCCTCTTCTATTTTTTCTAAATCATCACTATCCCCACCAGATGATTTGTGTTCTCCTTGCTTTGAAGAACCACCATTCATAACTTTTTGTTAACTGTTTTCTTGCTTCCATTTATCAGAGTTGTGTACAATACTCCTAATATGTCGGTATGAGAATGTAGTATTGTACTTTGTTTCATAAAAGAAATGAGAATCAGAAATTTTCAAGGACTCATCATACCCACTTATGTTTTCATTTTGACTATTTCACCCAATTAATTTACTCACTGCTCCTTTGATGATCCACACTGATTTGGTTCCCTTTGCGCTTGATCTTCCTCCTTATTCTCATTGAAGAAATCTGCCACTTGTATCCAATAATCATTCGATTTTTGAGAATTACCGGTGATTTTATTTTTACTACTTTTTAGCCATGCGGTAGCAAGGAGAAAATCATCTTTTATCATCAAGGGAGTCGATTTTCTTTATCAAGTTTGAGTAGTAGTAGAAGGAGTTTGTACCTCAATATTTTCTAATCCTTGTTGGGTAGAAAATTCAGGTAGTTGGGATGAATTATTAAACCTCATGCCATTTGGTATCATAGAGTAGATTGGGATTGAGATGGAGCTTGGAGAAAGTTAGCTAAATTTTGCAATTGATTTGAGAATTTTGCATGGGTTGCGAGACTAGATTTTGATTTTGGGTGTTTCGAATCAAATTCATAATAGAGTTCACATCAAAATTTTGAATTGGATCCATATTTAGAAGAAAGCTACAGTATTGTACGTGCTTTACACTTTTTTGTAGGCTTAGTTTATAGAAGACAAGTAAATGTTAATAATTTCAATAGGATATCTTAGTTTTTATAATACATACATAGGCTAATTTTATTATGACTAGGTACATCGTATATGATAAATATTAATATACAACAAACAGTTAAAAAAAAAGGATAATTAAAATACAACAAACAATACCAAAAAAAAAGGGTAATTTAAATCAATTATTATTGTGATAAATTAAAAGTTAATAATTTTGAAATAAAAAATTTAATTAAAAGATTAATATCATAATGTTAATTCACAATATACTCATGATAGGTACATAATTAAGATAACAAAAAAAAAGCAAACAATATGATATACATCCTCCGTTTTTTTTTAATGCACCATGAAGGGTTTCACGCTTGCCAATGCATCACTTTGGCTATTAATATCTTTAATTTCATTTTTGTAAAAATTATAAAAAGTTGACATTTGAAAAATACATTTGAAGACAAATCTAACTAGATCCCACATGTCTTTATTTTTCATTACGGATAAATTATAAAAGATGGTCAAATAAGTTTATGTGAATAGTGTAAAAGTCCTTATGGTGCAATAAAAGAAAAGCGGAGTAAGTATATTAACAACGTACACTTGATTTAAAAAAAAACGTACACTCTACGATTTTTTTATAATATAAATCAATTTATTAATTTTTTTTTTAAAAAAAAAACGTTAAATAATTTTTTTTTATTTTTATTTTTATCAAAACTCTGTATTTTAATGTGTATATAGGCAAATACACTGGAGTGTGAAGTTGAGTCTTAAGTTGTTAAGACCAAGCTTCATAAATGAACAAAATGAATAAAGTCTTCGTCTTATGACCAAAAAATTATAAATTGATGTTGTCATGCCAAGTCTTAAGACTCTAATCTTGCTCTTAAGATAAAAGTCTTAAGACAAGACAGGGCTAATCTTGTCCTTAAAGAGACATTGTGAAGAAAGCGAGGGTTTATCTTAACATCTTCAAAATTTGTCAAGAAAGATAAACCCACTTTAAAAGAGCTTCGGCCAAGAAATACCCTTTCACCCTTTCCTCGATTCTAACTTGTATGGCATGTTAGACGACTTGCTTTAAAACAAAATATTTGAATTGCGTGAGTCAAAGTGCCATGAGATTATTGTCCATATCATAGGTTTATAAGTCATTCCTATCGAAAAGTGTATGACACTTACAGAGATTATGCAATTGGTGAAGGATGGAAAAATCGCCAAAAATGTCGATGAGCCAGTTACATCAATCATGCCTAAGTAGCTATTGAATTGTCATTACGAGCTCTAACTTTACAATTTGGGAGTTTGGAACCCGTAATCATACTTGATAAGCCCGTTCAACATGAAGTCTCATTTCAGGTTGGACACCTTGCTCATGATAGCTCCCCAAATGAAGAAGACGTTGAAGGTTGGGCATGGGTGACGAGGAGAAGGCCGAGAAAACAAGTAAATAGTCCTCAACCACAACCTTCGCGTTACAAGAAAAAGCAATAAAAAAGGAAAAAATCCAAACATTCAAAAGGGAAAAAGCAAGCAAAAGGTCTTCCTTATTAATTTGCTTGTTGGCTCCAGTAACACTAGAAGATTTTTTTTCGGAAGACTACCATGGTTACCGTATATGCAGTTTCATTTGTGGAGGGTGAAGAGGAACAAATTGATGATGAACATCAACAAAGGCAGCTTTACAACAATCTAAGGTGGTGGTAGACTAAAATATATCTACTATCTTAAGTGTTCTTCCATCCCGCATGGGATAAAGGCAAATATGCCACGAAGAATGCCACTAAATGTCTGTCATGCAATATGGCCTTGCATTTTGTTTAATGGTGGATCTACTCTTAACATCATGCCAAAATTCACTATGACTGAGTTAGGGATCAAGATGGATGTATTGTCTAATTGTCGCATAGTGTGATCTAACAGTTAGCGTGTAATAGCATAATATGCTTAAAACTCACAATGGGAGAGTTAACATCATCAACTCTATTTCAGGCAATCGACATGACATCATATAAAATGTTGTTGGGAGTTTGGGACGCCCTTGGTGGCATGAGAATGGTGTTATTGCGTCAACCCTCCATCAATGTCTTAAGTACTATTGTGGGGGTGAAAAGAAGATAAATGGGGATGTAAACCCTCCAGCAAAGCGGATTCTTACTTTGTTGACGCCTAAGTTTTTTGAAGATGAAGAGGGGTCGACTGAAATGCCGCTCGTAATTTTCTTAACAGGAAAAAAAGAGGTTAAGAAGGGCATTGCTTTACCTTCAAACATCCAAAAGACATCTCAAGTTCAGCAATTGCAACATAAGGATGAAGTGGATGAAAAGCATGACTCTCATTCCTTCAAAGAGAAAGCAAAGTTGTCCACCCTTATTTTGCAATACAACCCAAAGTCACGTCGCAAGAAAGGTGAATCAACTTTTGGAGAGTGCTGACATGTTAACCCTGACCCCAAAGTAGCGAAGCCAATTGATGACGTCACTCTCCAAAGTTAAATAGTATCAAAGGATTTAGTTTATTTTTGATAACTGTTATACTGAGATTGTACCAAATTCAAATATCAATAAAAATTCATTTTTTACTTTATTTCCTGTCTTTATAAATATCTTTAAAAATTCATTTTTTACTTTCTTTATCGTCTTAATAAATTCTAACATATTCACGCTTTATTGTTGCAGTGCATATATATTTTTTTGATGGGTTTTAAATAGTTGTGATGGTATGTTCAACATGTGATACACATTCACTACATGCAATACACATATATTGATGTACTAAATTTTGCAATCCACCACCACATCTTAAATAAATATCATTATACTATGACATGTACCGCAAAGTACACGTAATAGATGTGTTACATCTTATAGTTAGGTGGTATGTGTGACACTTGTGGTACCTCGATTGTGGCAACATGTCATCCTTCGTATTAAGAGTTAGCTTTATGATCTCGTGAAGTAATGCTATGTTTTATTACATTAGGTCACCAAAATAGAGTATGAACACTTAACCTCTTTTTCCCTATCTCTTTTTCTTCTTTGATGCTCTCTCTTTCTCTCCCATGCTTTTATGCTTTGTTTCCTCATTTCTTTAATTTTTCCTTTATACCTAATCTAAAGATTGCTATACATTTCTTCATTTTCTCTTTTATGCTTAAACCTATCTTATATTATGGCATTGGTGGTAGTAATAATTATTTCTCAATCCAAAGTTTGTTGCTTTTATTGCCTGTTTTTCTATTTTTATTCTAATCTTTTGGTTAAAAAAATACTACGTATAATAATTGACAATGGAGGTGTAATAGTGTAAGGTAGGTGTTACCCCCCCTCTCCAATGCATATTAGGTAGCAAGGTAGTCTGCATGTTATTTTGCTTTACTTCCTTTTTTTTTTGGTTTTTATATTTTTAACTTTATCATTATCTACTGACTTTTTACTTGTTACTTTCAACAGTATGTTAACAAACAATGGTATTATATGCTATTTTGTAGACAACTAGGGTTATGTTATTGATTATGTTCTTCTAAAATTACTTGTAATTTACTTAATCTGTTCTCAACAAATGCAACATATGGGATAGGCAACCCTATCCCATATGATGAAGAGAGAAATAAAGAGAGATGGGAGAAATGCTCACGTGATAAAGAAAGATATTGAAAAACTAGACAAAGCTTATTATATTTATTTTAAATAAACCAAATTTGAGAATGTTCCAGTTCTTTTGAATATGGATGCTAGTAGTAATGTCATTTTGACGTATGTTACTTAAATTCTTCATTTACCTTTTGTGTCAGATCTTCAACTTTTCGATTTGACTATATCTTAACTAGTCGAGTCTCACACTTGGACACATACTTGTGTTTGACACGAGTATTTGAGTCCAAAAATCATAGGTTTAAGCTCTGTTACATGGACTCGACAAAAATCGTCACGTACCCGTGTTGACACGATTCTGAATGCACTCAGACTCGCCACTTGAGCTTCATGTTCTCGAAGCTTAAAAAATGGCAGAGAGTGAACAAGCCTGAAGATGAAGACCGTTGAAAAAGAGAAGAGAGAGGGTATAGGAGAGAGGAGAGAGGAATCAAAAAATTATGGCTGAAATTAAATGTTTGACAGATTGACACTAGACCCCAAATAACTTTTTTTTTTTTTCTTTTTTTACTAAGTGGACCCACACTCCACTATCTCATTTCAATTTTTTATTTTTATTGTACTCCCTCAAAGTAATACTTGTATTCCTTGTGTCCGATTACACTACAGAGTAATATCATACAATTAAGAGTTTCATTTTTTGTTAACTAATTAACTATTTTTTTTGTTAAATTTCCTTCACTAAATAAATAAAAATTATAAGTTATTATACATTAATGCCGTGTCCCCATACCCGTGTCCAAAACTCGGACAAAGTCCCCGTGTCCAAAAATTTCGAGATTAATGTGTCGGACACTCGAATCCGTACCAGTGTCGGATCCTTCTATCTGAGTTCATGTAACATAGGGTTTAAGCATACACAATAATTTATAAATGATTGCTCTTGGGGCCTTGGCACCCGAGTAAATCTTGAACTGTATAAAACTAAGGGACATGTTATTTTGTGAGTAGCTTAGGGATGACTACTTACCGTCTAAACCTACAATTTATTAGAAAATAAGATGCCTATGGTTATGGCACTCCTACATCGGAAGTTGAGGAGAACGAAGCATTCATTATATGGAGAGTGATACCTTAACATATTAGAGGCCTTTTGGGTAGGTCTTCCGTTCTGCACCATAGCAAATCCTTGGGAGTTAGGCCCAGAGAGGACAACATCTACTAGTAGGCTTATGTTGACTTCTGGTGTTAAAGATGGTATCAGAGTCCATTTCGGTGTCTTGTTGTGAGGGGAGAAGGTCCCTATGGCGCTCCCACATTGGAAATTGAGGAGAATGAAGCATTCTTGTATGAGGGTTGATATCTTAACTAGTAGAGGTCTTTTGGGTAGGAATTTTGTCTAGCACCAAAGCAAATCCTTGCAGGCTAGGCCCAAAGAGGACAATATCTACTAGTGGGCTCATGTTGACCGATGTTACAAAAAGAAGTGGTTTTTCTGTTTTTCTGCCTTGTTACTGCTGCTAAATACTCCAATATCCCTTAGTTGTCACTTTCGATTTGAGTTTTCTAGAGTTGGGATTATGATAAGCTTTTAAGTGCTGGAAGTTTTTGAAGGTAAGCACTGAAAATCAATATAAATTTTGAACGGTCTGGTACACCTGAGATAGAAAGGGCGGTGATCTTGAGTGGCTCTATGGGAGACTAAAAGTCCTTTAATGAGCTAATGCCAATCACGTTGCATATTAAGTTTTGATGTATTAACCCTTGAATCAATGAAATCTTCTTCTATCCAAAGTATTTCATGGACCTTGTCGCTATAGTTTTTTTTTTTTCCTTACCTGGATTCTTTAACTATAATTTTATCTAGAAAATCAAAAATCCTTTTTAACCAAAGTTGTTAAAATCAGGATTATACTTTGAATCGGAAGGGGCTCTTAGAATCAAATCGTAGAATCATAAGATTCTACCGACATGCATAATTAAGACGTCATATTCAAATTTAATTAAATATATTTAAATTATGATTTTGAAACCTAATCATTGATAGAAAATAGTTGTTTACCCATTAAACAACCAATAATTGACAATATATATTTATAAATAACTATATAGATATGTTTTAAGCTTGTAAGGATTTCGCTAGTTAAGAGAAATATGTAAAATCGGGTAGAATTGTAAATCGAATCGTGTGACATACATGAATTGTAAAATCGTAAGATGCTAAGATTTAAATTGGGATTTTAATAGCAATGTTTTTAACCCTAGGCTTTGTAAAGTTCATTCTGAGAAATCTTGGAAACCGTGTGCTTTCGTCTGTTAGCGACCTATTAATGTAGGAGCTGCAGAGAGTTGTTTTTTGGCCAAAGCAACTCTCTGAATCATGCTATTCTCACTTTCAGATCATAATAGGTCACATAGTATTTGTGAATAGATTCGGGAAAATGGTACTTCTTCTGTTCTTAAATAATTGCAACAATAGCAAATGGATGGGGTTACACAAATTTATAAAAGAAAAAAAATAAAAATAATGGGGGAGTTTTGGACCAATGGACTCCTTGTGAGTAGAAATAGAAGAGGAGTAATAGAGGTAAATAAGTGAGTTGAGAAAGGGTGTAACTTATAGTGTGAACACATCCTAAAATTGAATTGGTGCAAAAATTGTGAAATTTCCGAAAATAGCATTGTTGCAATTAATTAAGAATAGAGGAAATATGTATCATTCAATTTGTGCTAGGGAACAACTGCTTGCAGAGAGAGAAATAGAGGTAAATAAGTGAGTTGAGAAAGGGTGTAACTTATAGTGTGAACACATCCTATAGTAGAATTGTTTCAAAAATTGTGAAACTTTCTAAAAATAGCATTGTTTGCAATTAATTAAGAATGGAGGAAGTATGTATCATTCAATTTGGGCTAGGGAGCTACAGCCTGCTAGGGATCACGTCCATTTCAAATGTAGCTAAAGTTCACTATATTTTGACTTTGTATCTGGGGCTAACTCAAAATAGCAAATGAAACTGTTTGTGTTTGATCAAGGGCCTATGGGAAACATCCCCTTTGTTATTGTAGGTGTAGCCTGTATAGGGCTGTGGACATCCAAGTGATTAGCATATTTAACCCACCTTAGCTTTGTAAGGGCGGGAGCCTCTTTTATAGGAATTGGGTAATGTTAAATTGTTAATTGTTGATGTAGGCTTTTAGTGCAAGTGACTAAATTCCATCACCAAATCCCTTAAAATGATCACATAAGTAGTACTTTGATTTGAGACACAATTTTTGATTTTATTATTTATTTATTTTTATTTTATTGATTAAAATTTACTACATTTGGATAACCAAAATTGTGATTCTTATGCTACCAAATTTATAATAGTAGATTTCCTCCCAAATGTGTTTCATCATCATAATGTAATAATCCCATGCTTCTGCTAATAGACTAATTTATCGCCCGGCCCACCATGGTTTGTGTGGCACTTTCCCAGTTGTTTTATTATATTTATGTTTATTTTGCACTTACGGTTTAAATCCCTCTGAATATTCAGGGCCTTGCAGTCATTGCCTACAAATATTGATCCTATTCCTCAAGAAATCACTATAGACATTGGACTTCAAGGGCTCCATGATGTAAGCAAAGCTTAAGTTTTACTAGCATCCATTTGTGATATTCATATGCTGAATTGTTTAATTTTAATGTGAAGGCTAGAATATTTTATATTTCCCTCATTTTTTTTGACAACTACAAACAGAAAGAAATTTTACATGACATACACTCTTTTTTGTTTGGTATTTTTCATTTTGGAGGGGAGGGGGGGACGAAGGCCTTATTTGTAGCTTCGCAATAAAAGTCTGTAGCTTTGGGTATGCTTTATATCTGTAGTTCTCAGGCGTTTTTCTCATGAAAAAGAATTAGAAGGATGGTCCATTTACTATCTTGCTCTCAGAAAAAGTGGGGCTGATTCTAGTAAACTTGATACAATATTCTGAATACCTATTCTTAATATTATGAGCATTAATTAGTAACTTGACTACATTAACTTACCAGACCAAGAGGTTTCTTATATACAAAGTATATGAAGGTCTTCAATGATAATTCTATTCACCATTAGAGGCCATAGTGAACCTTGAATGTTTTTTTTTCCGTGGCATGGTACATGTTTTACAGAACTTAAAAATTGCTATTTTATGGTTCGCTTGTGTAAAGAGTGAAAGACATTCATGCAAGGTGCAATAGTATCCTTTTACTGTATACATTTAGCCATTTTAAAGTTCATTGATCAGGACACTCTTGTAACTAGGAGGAGATGTGTAAATGAAACCACCTCGAAATACTCAAAGCCAAACTACCAGGGAAAATACATATGCAGCCCTGGCCTAGTACCCTGACTTTGCTTCAGATGATCCAGGAGAGAAGTACTGAGATAGGCAAGCTAAAAATCATTTGAGTACATGCTCATTTCCTTACCTTAACTGCTCTCTAGGATGAATTATTTTGCATTTGCATTCATAATCTTATGGTGGTGGCACCCATGTGTAAATAAAGTGGAAGTGAAAATGCATACATGAAGTGCTCTCTCTCTATAATGTTCAAATGCAAGGATATCTTATTATTTACAGTTCCTGTTCTGCATCTGTGTTATTTACTGCTAAATCTGTAAATGCGAATACAGGCATATACTGCGATTCACCAGCCTAAGGATTTAAATGATGCTGATCTTGCACGCAGAAGGTTAATATTTGATGAGTTCTTCTACCTTCAGGTGCTCTCAGTTTGTATATGCTTTTTTTTTTTTTTTTTTTTTTTGGGTCCATTTTTGCATTTATTTTGCCAAAACCATGGCAATGATGATTTAGTCCTGGCTGATCCTCATGTACAATATCATTTGATGATGATGCTCAATGTGTTATTATATTAGTGTCATTCTGGTTGATGGTTTATCCATGTGTTTTGCATTTATTTGTTCACACCTGAGGGTCTCACTTTGCTACTGTGAACTGTGTTGTCATGGCTTATGCTCACTTACAGTGTTAGATGATGAAAAATGTCTAGTGCGCTGCTATCTCAGTGCCATTCTGATTAATGATTTTGCCTTTCATTGTTCACTCCTAAGGACCTCACTCTGCCACTGTAGACTGCTATTTCCTGCATGTTGACATTATATTTTTTGACTCCTGATGCTCATGACCTCTGATGAACAGTATCTAGCAGCCCACGGCCATTCCAATTACCTTTACACTTTAGTTTATTATTTTAGAAGATTGTTTTGGTTCACTACCTTGGCCTTTAATAAAAATGGGATGGCTTTGGACATATTTTTTTTCTTGTTTGTTTCATGACTTAACTATTTGTTATCTACATGCATTCATAGAATATTAAGACATGAAAGGCTGGCTTACTTTTATTCATCTTTCATTTCAGCTGGGACGAATGTACCAATTGCTTGAAGGTCTTGGATCAAGAATAGAGAAGGAAGGATTGCTTGAAAAATACAGAAATATAGAGCAAAGTTCTATTTTTTCTGAGGAGTGGTGTGACATCACTAAGAGTTATATAGAAGCACTTCCATATTCTCTAACTAAAAGTCAACTAAGTGCAGTGTCGGAGATTATTTGGGACCTAAAGCAAGCAGTTCCCATGAATCGGCTGTTGCAGGTGTTGCATTGCATTCTCTTTCAGTTTGCACTTTTTTATAACTGTCTTCAGTATTCAAGCTTTTTATCTTTGTCGTAGTGGGAGCGTAGTTAGTGGTTTGTTACTTTTTGTTAGGAGCAGGGTATTATATCTTGCCATACCACCGTGTAGTGACCTCAATGTTAAGGTTTTTGAGCTTATTGATTCCTTGATATTAGGCTACAAATTCGCAAATCATCTGCATTGCCTGTGAAAGCAGTATGCGTGGCCATTATCAGGATTGAATTGACGTTTGAGATTTAAAACCTTGGTTTGAATTTGGGATCAATTTGCTGGTATGTTCTGAGCATGCGAAGTGGACTTGCTAGTAATATTTTTGAAGCACTTTATGTTTATAAATTGACTTGATAAATTCTAGAGTTCCATAAAGTGGTGATTATCCTCTCATGACAAACTGATGCCCTATTGGAAGCTCTTTTTTGTCACAGGTGGATTTTAGGGTGAATCATGATCATTATCAACTTCCTGGAAGTAGAAATTTATGCAGTTGTTTTGATGACAATACCATGAAAAGTGTTTAGTGTGTGGGAATTTTTCTATTACCTTCCAAATGGTGGAAATTCCTTTCCCTATCCCCCTAGGTAACTAGAATTAGCCATGGGATGCCTAATATGGTTTTATGCTTGTTATGAGATGATTAGAATTATTTTTATCACTATTTAAATTATGAAGTTTGTTTAGGGTGTTGCAAAACTCTTGTTCTCATTATCGAAATTGAGCAGCTTTTAGAAGGTTTGAAGTTCTTGGTCAAGATTTCATGCAGTTAAATTGAGATATTTGGAACATTCTTCTTTTCTAACTGATGGTATTTTCTTTGACTGGTAAGCCCCAAGGCAGTATATAAGAAAGGCCTTTTTTTTATTTTATTTTTAATTTTATTTGCTAATTGTCTCATACAGAGGTGATAGCATAAGAATATAGAGGCATTTTAAGTAAGCTGGGTCATGTTTATTAGGATTGCGACAACTTATCTGTACGTTTTGAATTGTTAATAACGGACAAGCAGAAGATCTTATATACTCTTGCTGGGTCTGGGTGTATTTTTAATGCTAATATATGACAACCAGTCAAAGATAACTTATTCTAGGTGTTGAGGACTTGTATTTGATGGCAGTTAGACTTAAAACCCATTGGTAACAGAATATGATTGGTGAGTTGGTGACTAGACATATGAAAATAGATGTCAACTGATATGGTGTAGATTATTGGTCAAACAAAGTATTCAATAATTTGGCATCTTAACTTTGATATGGTGTAGTGATGGATGCTGGTTAGTGGTGGTCTAGAGGAAGGAACTCATATCCATCATAAGTCTCTATGTGCTCAATCTTGTGGAACTAGTATGATGGAAATCATTTTTAGGGACATTTTCAAAGCAGATAATAAAGTGGAGGAGACAAGCAGAAGTTGTGGTAGTGGAATTATATGAAATGAGTTAGTGTCTGGATCATTTACTCAGTTCAAGATTGAGTGTATGTATGATATAATGTCACCTTAATGACCGTCAACTACTTGTAGAGCATGTCATTCCTAGCCATGTTATTAATTGTTTGGATGTTGCTTCTTCTGAGAGAGGATTGTTTTGCTGGTGTTCAACATAACATATCCCATGTTTGTTGTTTGATTCTGTTTGATGTTGTGAAGTCTGCACTCTGCAGATCTGCAAGTTGTGGCTATGGGCTTGAAAGTGTTGAGTTTTAGAGTAACCGAGTAAAACTTTGTGTATTGCTATACTCTTGAATCTTGATCCTTGTCATTTGATACTGGAGTTTGCAACTAGTTGCCAAGTAGGTTCTCCTTTATATCTTTAGTAGTTCTGTGTGTTCTAAAGAATTGTATCTGATTGATCCCTGTTTTATCCGATTGTACTATGACCAGCCAATGAACTTGCTTTGTCCTTCCCATCACTTCTATCTTTCTATGGTCTCTATTTCTGTTCTCTTTTCTTAAGGCGGTTTTTCCTTACACCATCCCCCCTCTCCAATCAAGAAACAGGAAAGGTTTAATGATCTTCTATATACTTCACTTGTTTCAGGGTGACGTGGGCTGTGGAAAAACAGTTGTTGCATTTTTGGCATGCATGGAAGTCATTGGTTCAGGATATCAGGTTAGTGTGTTATACGCCAACTGTGCTCTCTTCAACTTCTTTTGATATATCGAAACTTATCTTTATTTATTTTGTCTGTAGTTGTGATTATGTTTGAACTTATTAGATCTTATTTTGTTTGAATGTATTTTATCTAAACTTATATTATCTGAACTTATCATAACTGAACTTATTTTATGTAAGCTTATTTAGTTTAAAATTAGATAAGTCAAAATAAGTTGACAAGAAAACACTTGTCGTGCTGTGGGTTATCATCATGAAATACATAAGGGAACATGTGGCTGCATTATACCCATTGTAATGCATTTAAGTGTGCCTATATGTTTGACAAGTTTTTTTGTGCCCATCTCGTGACATCTAGTTTTCATTTGGCTAGATGAATGACTTCATTTAATCTTATTGTTTAGGCAGCTTACATGGTTCCAACTGAGTTGCTCGCTATCCAGCATTATGATGATATATCTAATTTATTAGAGAAAATGGAGTCTGATCGTAAACCTTCCGTTGCTCTTTTGACGGGTTCAACTTCAGTTAAACAAGCACGGATGATACGCAATGTACTGTTTGACATTAAGCTAAATCTTGATTTATCTATTATGACTTGCCACTGTCCTCACTAGTTTCTTGCAGGAACTCCAAGCAGGGACTATCTCTTTGGTCATCGGAACCCATAGTTTGATAGCTGAAAGTGTAGAGTTTTTGGCATTGCGACTTGCGGTGATAGATGAGCAACATCGATTTGGCGTAATTCAGAGAGGAAGGTTCAATAGTAAGGTTGAGTATTTGTTTTTATGTCCAAACTTGTAAAACTTTAACTGCTTTTATATCATTGTGTTTTATCGATTTGGCATAATTCATGGAATGGATGATTTCATATATTCTTGGCAATTTGGTATCCTCTATACCATGTGTCTTGGTTTGAGGAAGAATAACTTAATTAGCTTCTGTATGGGTTAGGCAGTTTGGCTTGTAAGAATTACTCCCTTTGTTCTGAATCAATAGTTGCAGTTCACATTTCTCATCAAAATCAAAGAAATGTTTGGAAAGTAAGAGAAAAAAAGTAGTCAATGGATGCCAAAGGTAACTTGGATAAAAGGAAGTTAAGAATGACATGGAGAAAGTGGGTTGCAGGAGGTTGTAGCACTAGATAGAAATGAATTGAGAAAATGGATCTTGGTGGATACCAAGAGTGATGAATTCTTGGGGTATGCAGAAAATGGCTATGATTTTGTTGCTATTGTTGGGTGTCTAGTCAAGCACAGAGTTAGCTTTCTTAGTATTTCTGCTAGCTCCTGATTATGAGTCTTTCGTACATCTTTGTAGTAGATATAGCACATTATTGGAATTTCTTCTTAATTCTTATGTTTGGTCATGTAATCCTCCCTCATAAGGATTCTCTCTTCTTTTTGTTGCTTTTTGTGAGAGATTTTTTAGAATTCACCTCAAATAATATGGATTCCTTCTTCCTTTTGTTATCCATACCTCAAATGCCATATCTCTTCTTTTTGTTATAATCTATCAAGTGAAGCAATGTGATGCAGAAATCTGCCCATTCAAACAATATCCTTTCTTGGATTTGGTCTTTGATCCAGAGCTTGTATACTTGAAGTGGACACTAAATGGAAGAATAGAAGCAAGACACAACAAATTTTTTTAAAAAAAAAGGTTAAGAAACCCTTAATCTTTTTTAAACAGCTGAATCGAGGGGTAAACAAGCAAGGCACGACACAAATCAATACACAAACAAAATTAATGAATAAATGTCACCCTCAGTGTCTCTTATGGCAACTCCAATGGTGGAATCCTGTTGTATCTAGAAAATCGTCAGCTAGATGGTAGAATTTGCTTGTCCATCAAAGTGTGTAGCTGCATTAAACTATCGCCAGAGCAAGCTTCCTTGCTTGCCTCAAGGAAAGAAGCAAAACATGACGTAGACTATTTATTAACATATGGGTTATTCAAGATTTCAAGCTGCATGTGTTGTATTCGTATCTCACTGCTAGAGAGTATTGTAGCTTAAAATGGTGTAGCTGAAAATGTTGGTGTTGCAAGTCAAGTTAGAACCTACAAGTGGTCCTGCATTACCTTTGAAGAAGCCTTTAGAAGCAAGACTTGGCTTATTATATAAACTAATATATCATGAGCTTTGCTTAATCCATCCTGATCTTAAGAGCTAGGATTGGTTAAAGTTTTCATCAATAATCTTCAATCTTACATCTGATTTTGCCACAATAATCTCCTCTTATTATTGATGTTGCTAAATTAGAATTCATTCAGAAATTATTTAAGTCTGAAACTAAATTTTTATTTTTTTTTTTTAATTTGTAAAAGTCCTATTTATAAAGCCTCGATAAAATCCAAAAGCTAGGATGTTATTATGTATCTATAAAGGAGAAACCAAATACAGTTGGTCAGAAGCTCAGATAATATATGACAAAAACCAATCAACTGCTTGTTCCTTTGTTGGATGGAAGTTGCCAGCTTTCATGTCTGAAAAATTGAATTTAAGAATTCATTCACAAAATCAGAACCAAAATGCAAAAGGTGCATATATTGGATCACTTGGAATGTTGGAGTTATTGTGATGTATGTAAGGCTGCAAGGGTGGTTAGGGTCATAAAACCTTGAATAAATATCACTAATTACAAATAAATGACTGACATAAAATCTCTCTCCAAATATACTTCTTTTAATTAAGCCCAGGTCTCTACTGAGTGTTGCGCTCAGCACCTGAATGCTTTAGTAGGTTGTTGTTACGTATGTACTTGAGGTCCAAATTACATTCTACTGAGTAAGGCAGGTCTCAGTCACGCTTTATCTAGCTCGCTTTGTTTCTGCAGACCTGTAGAGTGTAGTCAGATCAATAGAACCACTATTCTGAATTGAAATTAGACCTGCTGCTACTGAGAGTACTTCTAAGAATTTCTAAGCACCTTTCCCCCACCCATCCTCAAAGAGCTGCATTATCTCCTGTATATCAAATTTTGGCCATAAGACATCAGCCTATCATTTCTAGTTCCATCTTCGTGTGTACGGACTGACAAAGATTAGCTAGATTCTGCGATGCTTTAAACCTACAGGAAATTATGTAGCTGCGACCTTAGCTTCCTCATGATATTCTCTGATGGGAGTGAAGGCATATTCCGAAATCATGCAAAGTTTTTTGTTCACACCCTCTAAACTGGATTACAAAAATTACAAATTATAATATCTCCTTCGATACCTCTCCTAATTTTCTCATTTTGATTTACTCCATATGTAGGAACTGTAATTTTTTTCATTTAAAAAAAAGACTATAATACATCCAATTTATCATGATATTCATGTTTTTAAAAAATTCAGATTCTGACACCTGTGGTAATGCCGTAATAATGTGCTTGATGCATTTTTAGGCATTGGAATGGATTGGAATACTGAATATATATGAATAGTCAATGCATAGTTGCAATTTGTTTTCTATTGGATGTGCTGTCATCAAGGGCATAGATTCTTTTGTACACACATTGGGCCAATGTCCAATTGTTTTGATTGATTGTGACTGTTATAAACTTGCAGTTATGCTCTGCATCTACCATGTCTGGAATTGGCTCAGTGGCTTTTGGTGGTACCCAGAAAAGTGAGATCCAGATGGCACCTCATATTCTTGCAATGTCGGCTACCCCAATTCCAAGGAGTCTTGCCTTTGTTCTCTATGGAGATGTGTCCCTAACACAGGTATCTGGACTTTGTTTTGTTTCCGTTTATGTGTGTGTGCGCATGCGTGTGTGTGTGTGTGTGTGTGTGTGTCTGGCTGCCATCTCATTCTACTTATTAATTGCATCATAAAAGGGACACTAGTAATTGTGATTGTTCAAATCATTGCTTTCAATGCATGCATTGCACTTTCTATTTGCACATTTTATGCCAAATAAATTTAAATAAGTAAAAATCAGGTAAATAGAATGCACCCTACGTTAGCCCAATTCACTTGTACCTTCCCGATAAATTAATAGTTGAAAGGCTAGCCACCTTAGTCCCAAACGATGCTAACAAAGCTACTTTATCCCACAATATATCACGCTGGACAATGAGTAGAAGAAATATAGTGATTTTGCTAACGCATCTTTTTAGAGAATCTGAACAATCCGGTAATCAAATCCAGGCCTCTTCATTCAGTGTTAAGACTTTTGTCCAAGGAAAACAAGCCATTTTTACATCATTTGATGACATGTTAACAATATTCACCATTAGCTTGTCAAATCAAGCATGTGGCCTCCTTTTTTAGAGTTTAGTATTTGTGTTAAGTCATCTTATGTTAATATCCACACAATTGTTGTCACTTGAAGAGGGAACCATTGCCTTCCAAATTTTAAAGGGAAAATTGAAAAAACTAATCCCAACTTTCGCGTATTCGCTTTAAATAATCCCTACTTTACATTATTTTTAAATAAGCTGAACTTTGGGGCGTATTCGCTTTTATTGGTCCCAAGTGACCGGTAACCTGTTAAATAGGTCTGTTCATACATAGAAGCTAACTAATATGTCTCTTGGTTATGGGGTGGTCTCCTAAATTGTAAGTGTCATGCATTGTTACAATAATTTTCCAGCAGTGGACTGGTATTAGATACCAAGTAGTTGCCCTCCAATCTAAAAATCTTTCTAATTCCAACTTCTAACCCTTTTTTGAACTTCACTAATGAAGTGACTAAAGAGGAATCTCATGAGATACAATTTCACACATTCTTTGCATTTCACCCATTGGGAAATAATTGTACTTTCTCATGGCATTATACTAAAGAGACTGGTGTTCAAGAGGGAGCCTCCACTACCGCTTTCCCACTAGAGCAACATTTATAAAGATCACTCTCCCAAAATCTAAACTCCTCTCTAATCACTTACTAGAAGATCCTTTTTTTTTTTAATCCTATCTACAATTGCAACTAGGATTTTGAACAAATGTAGATAATAGAGGGGAATGTTGGGCAAATAAGATTAGATAGTGTATTATTTTATCTTCCACCCATCTAACCTTTTTGAAAATTTTGAAATTATCGGTTTGTATTTTCCCTTAACCATTGTAACTGCGTGTTGCACTAGCAGGCAAACCTACATAATTCAGCCAACCAACATTCTACATAGTTGTACAACTCTTTGAAGAATTATGATTAATCTCTACTATTTACCTTCACCGTTTTTTTTTTTAATCACAACGTTGGGGATTTCACGTTTGCCAATACACATTTTATAACTTAAAAATATCTTAAGTTGTATGTATTGTATTAAAAACTATAAAAAGTTGATATTAGGAAAGTGTATTTTGAGACAAATCTAACAAAATCCTGCTTGATTATATTTTTTCCAACATATAAGTCACAAAAGACGATCAAAGGAGTGTGTGTGAATATTGTAAAATGTCAAACGTTGTGATTAAAAAAAAAATTATAATATTGATTCTCCAGATATCATCTCAAATATCAGAAGTACATTAAGCATTTTCTTGAAATCGTCCAACCCAACTTTTAGAATTAAAATAGTATAATAAATAATTATTGGTTTAGATACCTTAGCCTTTTATCATTCCAACCTAGATCCTTTAAGCATATCTCCCAAAACTAGAGTAGTCTCATGAGACCATTAACCACCAAAGTAAAAAGAAAAGGTGCAAATGAATCTCCCTGACACAACCTTCTAGAAGAAGAGAACAATTCCTTAGGGGTACCTTTGACCTGAAAAGAATTTATTAATCCCTTTTATCCACCATCTCAACCATACACCCCTTTCTCTAAAGGGTCTTATCAAGAAATTACGACTCACCTTGTCATGCACTTCTCAAAATCTAGTTTGATGACCGCCCCATTAAGGGATTTTTGGCAAGCTTCATCCACAGCTTCATAGGCCACTAAGATACTCCATCCAAAATTTTACTTCCTTAACACAAAAGCACATTAGGAGTGAGAAACAGTAATGGGAAAGGACTTCGTTCAACAAATTATTGTCTGGAAATCCCCTAACCTTTATAGACCTACCCTTTTTAGGTTTACAGTCAATGAAATTTGAAATCATGCTCTTTCTAGAATCTCATTATCATAGAACTCTTCCAAGAAAGCCATCAAATCACTCTTGATCAGATTCTAACACTCTTGAAAAAAGGCCACATTGAAACAAAATGTTGTCACGACACACCTAAACTTATGTTCGACAACAATAGAAACCTTATGTCTTGACATTTTATCTTTCCATTATGATCTCTTTTATATACTTCATCCTCCTTGAAAGGCTTCTCTAACCACCCATTAACTTGTAATGGAACTGAAAAAAAAAGGAATATGCCGAATATCCTCTACCTGTTTTACTACTCTTAAGGCTCTAACAACAATTTGTCATCTCTTTAAACGTTCTGCTTGTCTTCTTCCCCTGCCCCTCTTCTACTCTCCAGCTTCACTTACATGACAAATGCAAAGGTAGTATCTGTCCTGCAATAGGCTCTTTTTGCCTTCTCCCTTTTCCTTTCTTCTCTTCTTTCCTTTCTAGGTTAGGGTTGAGAGAAAAAAAATTATTATCTTCTCATATTATGGTTATTGGAGATCTAGATATAGTCATATAGGAAACAATGATTTGAAAATAAAGGAGCTAGTGAGGTCAGGCCTGTCAATCCACATTTCGTACGGTGTTTTAAGTTAATTTACTGGGAAACTTATTGTTTCTGCATGCAGTAATCTTCAAATGGATATACTCAGCTGGTTTTAATTTTTCTTCTGTTGGTCCCAACTCCAAGCATAACAATATAGAATTTCTTTGTACTCAGATTATGGAAGTTTATCTTCCAATTTACATGTAAATGCTTTAGAATAAAGCCTTTTAGTGTAGCTTCTTACTTTTTCATGGCAGATAACAGGTATGCCTCCTGGAAGATTACCTATTGAGACACGTATTGTTGAAGGAGACAAGAAAGGTATTGATACGGTTTACAAGGTATATTCTCTCTTTTGTAATTATGTAATTTTAGCTTTATGTTCTAACCGGTGCACGAGTCAAGATCTATATGTTGTTATGTAGATGTAAGGTGGTGGTTGTGTTTATAGTTTTTATAGACTTATCCAAACTATGGATTTCATTGCATGTGGTAGGTCTGTACCTACGTCTGTTTTTGTTATAACCAATTTTCGTGTTTACATTTCTTGTAATTTATATATATATATATATATATATATTTTTTTTTTTTTTTATTTTTTTTTTATTTATTTTTTTTTTTTTTTAACATGAACTACTACAGAGACTTAAATATTTTGGGATCCTATTTGCAAGATAAATGAGATTAGTCTTAAAATTAGGGATTGGGACAAATAGTGATATGGATTTAATCTTTTATGTTGGCGAATCTTCTTGAAATTCACAAGAAAGAAAATGTCGAGTCTAGGAAAATTGCTATATAATTAAGAGACTTTGCTAGAATCTTTAATTGGGGCTTCCCCACAGGCTCTAGGGGAGATACAAAGGAATTTTATATGAAAGTTGTTTTAGTGTTTTTTTTTTTTTTTAGTTGGAACAGTTTTTACTGTTTTACCCTTGGAATATAGGTTTAATAACTAGGGTGACACATAGGATGAAAATTCAAGCACACCAAAGGGGAAAGGGATTAGAACAAAAATATTTTATTTATTTTTGGGTTGTTGTGATAACATCTTGTCTTCCTTTTGCATTGCCTTTTTTTAGATTCGTCAATATTACTCCATTTATCCCAGATAAATTGTCTGATAAGGGGGAGAATATTTACCCAGAAATTGCAGAAAATAGAAGGTATGAAGAAGAATAGAGAAAATTTAGAGGGAGAAAGAGAGGATAGAGAGAAAAGTTGTTGTAATCATCATTAATGAATGAAGAATCCCTTAAAACAAACTAAGTAGCTAGCTAAGCTTCATTACAGCCACACAAATTATTCCCCTAACAACCGTAACAAACTAGAAAAGGACAAATTAGTTCATAACTACTTTTCCCGCCAGAACTTAATCAAAGCTTAACAAATTAATTAACTTCTAATAATTCCCCTATATCATTGTCATCCTAAGCTTTGCACAGTGTTATATGTGATTATCTTATCTCATACCACCTCCGTTTTTTTTAGTTTACACGTTTTGACTTTAGCATTATACATACATTTCCCTTTGACCGTGTTTTGTGATTTATACGTAATGAAAAATATAATCATGTGGGATCTTGTTAGATTCGTCACGATATATATTTTCAAAATATCAACTTTTTATATTTTTGCTTATCGATAGTTAAAGATGTTAATGGTTGAATTTGTGCATTGGCAAACGTGACTAAAGAAATGTATGTGAGATGGTAGATGAATCATTTAATTGAATGAGAGATGATGTGGGATCTTAACTTTGGGTTGTGGGAATAGAGAATTTATATTGGATGGGTTCATGACATGAAAGGAAGTGTGCCAATCGAATTAGAATAGAAGTAAAAAAAAAAGTATGAAAAGGTTTGGAGTGATAGTTTATAGTATTTATGAACTGTAAACTGAGGTAAATAGATGGAACAAATCTAATCAGTTACTCTTGGTGAATAGTATATGTAGAATAGATTGCAAAATCTTGGTTTGAGGTTCTCTTGAATGTCTGGATCAAGATGCACTCAAAGTCTTGTAATTAGGGTTAGCCTAACCAGTTTATGCTCAAAAATCACAATTTTACCAACAACTTTTGAATATTGTTAAGTAAAAAACTAAAAATTTAGAGCTTGTTTGACATTGTTTTTGGTTTTTAGTTTTCTGCTTTTTTGAAAACAAAAAACCAAAAACAGGAAACAAAAAAAAGGTGTTTCCACTTTTTTGTTGTCAGTTTTCAAAATTATCATGATTTTAATAAGTGTGACTAATTTTTGATTCATTATATGACATATATCATATGATTTTGAAAAACAAAAAACCAAAAATAGAAAACCACAGTATTGCCAAACGAGCCTTGTCAGCTTTTAATAATTAAGCTTACAAAAAATGTGTATTGTATCCTAATGGTTTGTGAAACTCCGTTACAACCTCCTTAGATCAGCAAGCCTAGTAGAATACTAGAATCAGGAAACCAAATTAGGTAAGAAACATCTAATAACTTGTGGCATGGATTGCAGCCTAGGGCACCAAGTATACGCACAACTAAGGTAAACTTACACCGTAACACCCAAGAGAACCTCTCATAAGCTGACTTTATTGCCCAAGCCAGATTACTACTTGCATCCAAATCCAACAAGTTGGACTTCAGCCCTTTATTAAAATCCCAAATGACTAAATTAAGCTTTAAAGCTTTAATGCCCTTATGATACTATAATGAAAACCCACATTGTAATACCCAGTTTAGACGTGAAGCAAAAATACATTGATTCCTAATAAGAAAGCAATTTAAAGATAATGTTATTCACATCATAGAAGCATACTGATATTGTATAGGATGTGGGAACACTACTTTATCTAAAGATTGGATTGTGAATCTATTAGTATTCTTGACAAATCAAAAAGTCTGAATGTTGAGGACCCTTGAGGCACTGATTTTTCTCAAGAGTAGCAAGTCTGCAGTTCTGCACATTAATGTAGATTGGTGTGATATGCTTTTGAGTAAATTACTAGTGGTTGTCAGGAATACATCAGAACTTGTTGTGTATACCTTTATTTATTTATTTTTTTTTGGAAATTTTTGCATGGTACTCTTTAGTTGATTTTATTTGTTTGTCAATTTTTTGAAATTTACTTGCAACCTTTTTACTTGTGACAAGTCTTATGCAGTCACTTATTGTTAATACCTACATTCTTCCTTTCCCCTTTATCGTTCTTCCTAACCAATCATGGTAATAACCCCCTTTTTACCAAGGAAGCGAAACCCCTATTTTGATTATGTTCTCCTTGTCCTCTTTTAAAACTCACTCTGAAATAACTCCTATTGTGCGACAGAGTAGCATTTATATAATCAGTTGCTATGCCAGTGGGCTTTCCACTGATAAGAGGCACATGTATGGGTTAGAAATGTTAAATGGCATGATCAACTGTAAACCTGTAACCTTTTTACTTTTATTTCAACCCAAGTTGGATGTAAAAGCTTCATATTTGAGATAATTTATTATTTTCTCTGCAAGTAGATGATGCACCGTGAACTGGAAGGAGGAGGAAAAGTTTATGTTGTATACCCAATCATTGAGCAGTCTGAGAACCTTCCGCAACTTCGAGCTGCTTCAGGAGAATTTGACACTATATGTTCCCAATTCCCTAATTATAGCTGTGGGTTACTGCATGGAAGAATGAAGTGTGATGAAAAGGATAAAGCATTAAGATGTTTCAGAGATGGAGAAACACAGATTCTACTTTCTACTCAAGTTATAGAGACAGGGATTGATGTGCCAGATGCATCCATGATGGTCGTCATGAATGCTGAAAGATTTGGAATGGCACAGTTGCACCAACTTCGAGGTCGAGTTGGACGTGGTGCTAGGAAATCCACATGTGTACTTGTTGCATCAGCTGCAAGTAGTTTGAGTCGCTTGATGGTGTTGGAGCAGTCGGCAGATGGATTTCACCTGGCAAAAGTTGACCTTTTTCTACGTGGACCTGGGGACTTGCTTGGAAAGAAGCAGTCAGGACATCTTCCTGATTTTCCGATTACTAGACTGGAAATTGATGGATCTATAATTCAAGACGCTCACGTTGCTGCTCTGGTACATGTTTCTCATCATTTTCTCTCTTCAAATTCTGACCTATTTTATGTTGTTTGCATCCATGTCTCCTTATCTGTCTCCTCTCATTCTTATCCGTCTCCTCACTCTTATTACTACTTTGTATTAGATTCTGCATGTCTTAAACAGATTAGCTGCCAGCTACATTTGTTTACAACAAACATATTTGTGATGCATTAAATTTTTTTTGTGACTTAAATTTTTATACAAAGATGACACATACTACTACTACAATTTACATACTACTTACTGTACATAATATATGCAAATAGACTGATTCGTTCTCCTGCTCAGTTCTTTAGCTTGATTGCAGTATCTAACGCAGTTCCCCATTTCCATTGTGCAGAAAATATTAAGCGCCTCTCATAATCTGGAGCAATACCCTGAGCTTAAAGCTGAGCTTAGTATCAGACAACCCCTTTCTATCCTAGGTGATTAAGGTGCATATAATTTAGTTTGTATTTATGTATATGATATTTTCAAAAGATTAAACAAATGTAACACTGTATCTTTCAGGTAGAACATTTTTTGCTCCTTCAGAAGTAGGCTGAATAGGGATTTTTTTTTTTTTTTTTTTTTTTTTTTTTTTTTTTTTTTTTTTTTTTTTGGCTCATTAGCTGTTTTATATGATGATACTGAAGGGTTCATCTATATCGCAACTGACTCGCATGTATATAGTCAGACCTTTTTACCTGTTGCATATAAATTTTTATTAAAGGTAACAAGTAGAATGTGACGAAATATTAGATCCTAATCTAGTTTGTGTAGTGTTTGCCTCATCAACAACTTGGATATCTAATTTAGTTTCTTTATTTTTCTCTCTTGAAAAAACCATCCAATTATACATGCTTACTAGCTGAAATTGAAAGGAAGATTAGCCAGTGCAAAGCTGATGAAAATTAGGCAGTACGTAGCGAGTACAGTAACTATCATATCTAATTAGGCTTTGTTCTGTAGATGATCAACTAGCTTAGTTAGTTAAAGTATTAAGGGTGGTACTCAAGACTCGGGATCAACTTACGTCTATAACATTTGCTCTTTTGGCTTTCAATACACCAAAAAATTAGGCTTTGCTTTCAAATTTTGATACAAATATATATATATATATATATATATATATATATATATATATATATATATATATATATATATATATATATATATATAGATAGGGTCGGGATCCGGTGAGAACCACCCTTTATGTGAGAACTACTACCTTATGTGAGGACAAATCTCAGCCGCTAAATTAGATCAAATCCAACCGCTGAGATTTTCTCTCTCTTTAGATTTCCTCTCTCTTCCTCCAGGTTTTTCTACGCTCTTCCATTTCTTCGCTCTTCATCAATTTCTTTGCTTTTGCTCATCAATTTCTCGCGATAATCTGTTAAAGTATGTAAATTTCAGTTTAATTTTGAATTTGATCGACTTTGAAACATGTTTTTGCGATTTTGATTTCGAAAATTAGGTTTTTTGCCAAAATCTGGTTATGCGATTTACGATTGGGAAAATTTGAAACATCACAAAATTTTCATCATCCTTTGTTGTTCTTGTATACTTAAGGCACTATAAGTTAATTTGATTTTGATTTTCATTGTTGTCTATAATTTAATTCAAATTTTAATCAAGATTGTGCGATTTTGATTACAGAAATTTGGGTTTCACATTTTTTAGTTTTGAGTAATGTATTATTTTGTATTCATTCTTTCCACTTGATTGACAACGAGCTATATTATTGATGTAAAAAAATTTCAGAGCATCCATAGTTTTGTTGATAAATTAAAGTAGCATTGAAATAATTGTGTAGTCTAGTAGAATTTTAAACTAGAGATAAACATATATTTTGGCATTCTAATGAACGATTATTATCATTACTTTTGAGTAATTATGGCTTACTTTTTAAAGTTCTGTCAAAAAAACTGGTTAGTTTGTACAATTACACTTGACTGAGTGTTTTCCCCCCTAAGGTTCAATTTGGTACAGCTCTTTCTGCTAAGTTCACAAAGTGACCGTTTGAGGAAGCTAATTGTGGATCTAGGTAGGTCTTACTTCCATTTTCGGCTTCTCCGTTTGGTACTGATTAATCTGTGTTTTAATTCTACAATGCTGTTCTCTAGGCTCCTAGATTCGACAGTGGGTCTGTACTTAGCCAAGATCCTGCTATATCCTACATTTGGTCTGAGAAAAATTTAAATGCTGATCAGCGCAGAGCAATCATCAAGGTGAAAGTATTTTTGATGAATCCATTCAGACCCCCCCCCCAATTTGTTTTCAGACGCACTGGCCTATTTAATGTTCTGGTTGGTATTTTCTAGTAACAGTAGTTAACCTAGTTCTTTATGCAAATTCTTACAGTGAAAGATTACGCTCTTATTCTGGGAATGTCGGGGACTGATAAAAACATCCACTATGGTATATGCTGTCAAGGCTTTGTTGATGAGAGGAACATCTATTTTGCTTACATCATACACTAACTCAGCTGTTGATAATTTACTTATTAAACTCAAAGCTCAGGTTATTTCTGCTTTAACTACATCTTCTAAAGGGAAAGAATGAAATTATTTACCTCTCAGTTTCATGCTTGATGTATGCATTTTCTAGTGTATTAACTAAATCATGTTGGAAAGAAACCTTTTTTTTTTTTTTTTTTTTTTTTTGGAGCTAGACCATGGTGCATTTTGAGAGTTGCATTTCATTTCTTCTGTATGATATAGGTGAGCACATGGATTTCAAGCAGAACAACATGTGTAGTTATAAAACATATGAGATGAGCGAAGGTCAAACTGTTAGGAATGGCTTGGTTCTTGGACATCCTGCTTATCAACTTTGTGGTTGGATTTTGATGTGGTCTCTGAAGAGATTTACTGTGGTGCTACTACATGATCTCACAAGTCACAATGTTTGAACTCCTATATTTTCTGCAGCAATATATTACTTATGTTTGCTTGGTATTGTCTGATACATCGAATATTCTTGATTTTACTAGTTATACAATCCCTTTAAGTAGTCTTTTATTTTATGCTATCAAAATAAGCAACAATTCTTTGTTTATTTTATCAAATGAGCAAACAATTCTTTGTTGATTTATCAAATGAGCGGATTAAAAATTTATACATAGAAAATGATTTAAAACATATGATAAACCTATTAGCTCAATTGGTAGAGCACTATGCAAATGCATAGGGGATGTAGGTTCAATTCCTACATAGGTTATCTCTATAAACAAAATTAATTAAAAAAAAAATTAAATTCATACTAAATTATATGAGCAAAAAAATGGTTTGAAATGATTTATAACTATATAAACTTTGTTACAATTAAACTCTCATAAACTTGTGTCTCCACATTACATAAATGAACCTACGTGGGATTCGAACCAACATCTTTTGTGCATTTGCACAATGCTCTACCCTTGAGCTAGTAGGCTAACATATTTAAAACATTCAAACACACTCACAAATGAGCATTAATTTGACAAAATGAGCAAGAATCATTTGCTCATTTGACAAATGAGCATTGAATTTTTTTGCCATTTGACAAATGAGCAAAAAATAATTGCTCATTTGACAAATGAGCAAAAAATTAGTTGCTCATTTTGACAAATTATTTGCTCATTTTTGACAAATTAGTAAAGAATAAATATTAATTTTTGACAAAATGAGCCAAAATTATCTGTTCATTTGACAAATGAGCATTAAATAGTTTGCTCATTTGATAACTAAGCAAAGAATTGTTTTGCAATTTTATAACCTGTAATAGTGGGTGTCTTTGTATTGTTTTCCCAATAGCCAAAAGAAATAAATTTCATTAACTACTCAAAATTTTCAAACTCTGCATTTTCACACTACTCTACATGCTAATTGAGTGTAGTTTACTCATTTGTGAAATGAGCAACCATTAGTTTGCTCATTTGTCAAATAAGCAAATAATTAGTTACTCATTTGTAAAATAAGCAAACATTTCTTTGATCATCTGGAAAATGAGCAATCGATTTTTTTGCTCATTTAGCAAATGAGCAAATAGTTAATTGCTAATTTAACAAAAGAGCAAAAACTTAATTTCTCATTTGTAAAATGAGCAAATAGTTTGTTGCTCATTTGTCAAATGAGCAAACATTTCTTTAATCATTCATTAAATCAACAAGCATTTCTTTGCTCATTTGTGAAATGAGCAACCATTAGTTTTCTCATTTGTCAAATAAGCAAATAATTAGTTACTCATTTGTAAAATAAGCAAACATTTATTTGATCATTTGGGAAATGAACAATCTAATTTTTGATCATTTGGGAAATGAGCAATCAATTTTTTACTCATTTAGCAAATGAGCAAATAGTTAGTTGCTCATTTGTCAAATGAGCAAATAGTTAGTTTCTCATTTGTCAAGTGAGCAAATACTTAGTGGCTAATTTAACAAATGAGCAAATAGTTAGTTGCTCATTTGTCAAATGAGCAAATAGTTAGTTGCTCATTTGTCAAATGAGCAAACATTTCTTTTCATTCATTAAATCAACAAGTATTTCTTTGCTCATTTCATCCACATGAGCAATCAACAAGCATATGATATTCTTGTAATAAGCAGAGTATCATCCACATGAGCAATCCCAACAGTGCTTGTAGCAGGTCCGCTACCTGGAAATGAACCTAGAGGTGGTAAAACTGCACTTGTGGAACCAGGCACACTAGCTCCCCGAGCATGTGAGGGTGATGGTGCTGGTGTTGATGCCGAAGCGTATATGAAATCCCGAGTAGCTGTAGTAGGAGGGTGGAAAGACTGCAGGAAACTGCTAAGGCCCTAAACCACTCGAGATTCAAAAAGACCAGAATCAGTATGTTTGGCAGTGTAATGCAAATATGCAATGGCTACTTTGTGTGTGTGTGTGTGGGAAGGGAGGGGGGGAGGGAGTAACCTAGAATTCTTTCTGGCTATTACTTCCATCTGCCTTCTTTAAAATGAAATATCTTGTTTAAGATGATGCTATATTACATAGAAATTGAGTTAATATTAAGAGGAAAGTAGAGTTATTGATGCCACAAGATTAGAATCAACAACAAAAAAGAGAAATAGGAAGTAACAAGCTGCAGACTATTGCGATCTTGTTTAATTTAAATGTTAAAGAAACAAGACAACAAGAATAATGATCCTTTTAAGTAGAAACACGGATGCATATAACGTGTTCAGATTTCCCATGCAAAAATCAAGAAGATTTGATAATGGCCTCATCGTTTAGTGAATGGAAAAAAATTAACACATGGAATAGATGAACTAGTATCAACACCCTCATCATCTCTTATTGAGATGGTACTAGCTGGATTCCTCTGGATAAGAAATTTAGAATGTGCTACCCTTTATTTGAATCCCACTGACGGCTTTAATAAACTTTGGTTGTTCCTTGTGGATTTCAATCTCTTGTAGAAGTAGATGTACGGAACCTCAGAAATAAAACTAAACAAGTGAGTTTCCAACACACCAAATTCCTTTTTACAGGATCGTGAGGTCTGATGTTGCAATATATGATGAGTATGTGTCTCAATCGGAATTCCTAGTAACACCATACTTGTGTAGAATATGACTTTGAGACCCAGAGACTAACAGAACAATGACTCATGCACTACATACTAGCAGTGGGGAAAAATTAAAAAAAAAATCTTGATCATCCTTTAATAAGCATTCCTCTTGTAGGAAATTAGGAAGCCACAAAAGAATTAAACTGGACACATGAAGAACCGTATGCATTAGTTCTAGGTTTTACCTGGGCAACGAGGTTGAAGAGATGTGGACAACCTGAAAAGCATCAATAGAAATTTCAGCAAGATAACTTTCAACCATAAATATTTAATACCAAGAAAGATGCCAGCTTATAGACAAACATACGTAGACAAAAATGAAAGAAAACTGGAAAAAAAAAAAAAAAAAATTCAGTGAGGCATTTCGTCGAATACCTTGTAAGCAGTCAGAACTCTCAGCTTCTTTGCGTACAACATCAAGAACATAATAAATCAATAATCCACATCACAAAAAGATTCAAACAACCAAATTCAATAAATTCACAATCAAATTAATAAAATTGAAAAACAAAGATAAAAACAGAAACCTCCATAATTCTTCAACAGTAGAGAAAGTATAAAATCGATCGCAAACACAAAATTCGAAAGATAAACAAAACTCAAATCAAATGATCACACACAAAGAATGTATTGAAATGTCATCCAATTGGAACAATCAAAACCCTAATTCAGCATGAAAAAGTATACAAATGATAAAATAAATTAAGCTGAAAAAACATACAAAATATTGAAAAAAGAGCAAAATTGAACAACATTATGAAAAAAAATTCGAATAATACAGGAATTAAGTGATTAAATTGCAAAACTTACAACAATTTGATGATGAATAATTGAATATTGCCGATTTGATCTTCATCTAAGTGAAGCCCCTAAGTCGAAATTTCAGAGAGAGAATGTGAGGGATTTGAACAATAAAAAAAAAATTGAACAATAAGAGGGGGAGAATCGTAGGTTTTGCCAGAAATCTAGAGGGAGATGAGAGAGAATAGCTGCGAGTGAGGGAAATTCATGGGTTTCTTCAGCAATGGTGATGAGGGAGGAGAGAGAAAATAACTTGCAAAATGAAGAAGGAGAGAGAAAATGCTGATTTTTTTATTTTTTTTGAAATTATGTTTGACCGGGATAAATAGCAGCCATTGGATGCAATTGATCCAACGATTGTAATATATCCTCACATATACCAGGTTCTCACATAAGGGGGGTGGTCTCATATGATCCCATTTCACCCTATATAGAAATGGGATCATATGAGACCACCTCCCTTATGTGAGAACCCTATTATATGTGAGGACATATTACAACCGTTGGATTAATTGCATCTAATGGCTACAATTTATCCCAATCAAATGTAATTTCAAATACAATTTTCCAGCGTTTTCTCTCTCCTCCTTCATTCAACGCGCCATTGTTCTCTCTCCTCCTTCAATTTCTTTGCTCCCTTCTTACTGCTCTTTTCCTTTGCTTTGATTCTTCACCAATTCTGCTTCTAACTTTATTGATTCTTTGTCAAGGTAATTTTCGTTGATTTTAGTTTGATTTTCGTTGATTTTAGTTTGATTTTCATTGATTAAAGTTTGATTTTTGTTGATTAAAGTTTGATTTTCATTGATTTTAGTTTGATTACTTAAGGTTTTTGTCAAATTTTTTTTGCGATTTTTAGCGATTTTCGAACTTATTAGTTAATTTTAGTTTTAATTTTTCTTCATTTGTTAATTTAGGGTTCTTTATAGTGTAATTTGATTTTTATTTATAATTTCTGAGGTTATGAATGGTTATAGAGATTGATTTTGTCAATTTTGGTACTTGTATTTCACCAATTTGTGCTTAAATTTTGATGCACACTAAGTGTTTGACAATATTCTCCAATGAATCCTATGATGTTATCAATTTCAAATGTAGTACATATTTAATGATCTTCTTATTTAATATTCCCCAAGATTGTATTGAGTCTCGGCTTCTAGCTTCTAGGTAATGTGACATTTTCAACATCAATTTCTACGGTTGTATTGATTGTGGGTTGTCTTACATGTGTCTTTAAGTTTTGTTCCTATTAATGTATGAGGCTTGTTGTCCTCATGGTGTCTTTGAACACTGGCTGGTTTGGGTGTTTTAGGATTTTTACTCTAATTTTCTTGCTATATGATATTTGACCTTTGATCTCTGGTTCAATATATGATCAAATGGATATCAGTTATTGTATCCTGTTAGTGAACTGCCTTGCATCAGCTTAAGCTAACTCACAGTATAATTTCAATTCCCATTTTCATATCTGAATTAATGCTCCAAGTTCTATAGAGGCAACCCTCTCTGCAAATTTAAGGGTACTTGTTGTCTCTCCAATAGCATTAGATTTAGGATTAATATGCACAAACATCAAAGTTTTAGCTTGTCCTCCTACAAAAGAAGTTACTCATAAGTTAGCAATCAAAGACTGATCAGCCCTCCTACCAGAGAAGGATACTTGTAATTTATACTAAGTATGTATTAGTACGAAAAAAACCAGCCACAATGGCTTTCCAAAAAAATTGAGTAATGGAGGTACAATGTACTCAAAAAAATATTTTTATTCAAATATAGAAAAATTGAAATTGTGATCATGGCATCTTTTAAGTTGGTTACCTAAGGAATCCTGTAGGACTTGAGTAAGCTTGCTATTCCTGTAGGGAATATGAGCACTCTTCTGAGCAAGAGCAGAGATGACATCCCCAAGCGCAAAAAGTGATTTATTTATATGTTGGGCTTCCTTGTTTGATAAAATAGGGACTGCTATCATGTCCTAGTTTATATGGACTATTTAATCTTCTTACTTTTTCTTGGTTGGTAGGACACTATTTTCTCAAATTTAGGATCCTCTGCTTCTTGTTAGAAATGTGGTGAATCCCCCCTTCCCCCTCTTTATTTCTCTTACAAATTTGCTTCTTAATTTGATTTTTCCTTTGTTTTAGTTAGCTTACATTTTTTTTTGGGTTTTTAATAATTGTAGAATTGTTCAGTGTTATGGATTCTTCGGTTGCTAAAGATTATACGGATGTACCTGTGGAAATGATAATGTACGTGTTTTCTTATTTCCTCATTTTATGTTTTCTTATTAAATGCTTGTTGATTTAATGAATTATTAAAGAAATGTTTACTCATTCGACAAATGAGCAACTAACTATTTGCTTATTTTCTAAATGAGAAAAAAAGTGATTGCTCATTTCCCAAATGATCAAAGAAATGTTTGCTTATTTTACAAATGAGTAACTAATTATTTGCTCATTTGACAAATGAGAAAACTAATGTTTGCTCATTTCACAAATGGGCAAAGAAATGTTTGCTCATTTCACAAATGAGCAAAGAAATCTACCCAGAGGCCTGAAATGGTATAAAAATTGTTGTATTCCTTCCCCTAAACCATTTATGTGGGAAACTATCATCGTCTCTGTTTTTCACATGCTTGCCTTTTCCTGTTTGCAGGTTGGATTGTTGCTAGAACATACTGTTGGCAACCTTGATCCTCTTCATATTGTGAATGTTGTGCCTGATGGACTGGAAATACCTAGGTTAGTATTTTTATGTCCTTGTGGTACTTGTAAATGTAGATGTACATTTGATATAAAGGCCCTTTCTGATCTTCCTCATGCTGATGGTTTTCAGACTGCATTTCTTGTCAACCATCGTATGTCTTTAGTAAGCTCTATATGTCTTTTCCTTTCTGTATGTTGGAATGTCATCCATTCATTTTTAGTCTCTTCCACTTCAGCATCATATGCAACTTCCCATTTCCCATCATCAAATATCTTAAAATTCAAAACTTGCCTTCTTGAATTTTCTCCCGCTTCTCATCCTCAGGCCACCTTTCTGTGATTTCTAAATAACCCGAGTGTTGGATAGGAAAAACATTCAACAATTTCTCCACTCTTCCATGCTCCATAACTTCCAAGGCCATCTTTGAAAATCTGCACTTAACTGATCTTGCAGTATCATCATAGACTTTATACTTTAGGCATCTATAACCACATTCGTCTTTCCTTCATGATACTGAATTTCAAATCTTATTATAATATCGCCAAAATCTTTAAGACACATTATAGCAGTCAATATTATTATTATTCTTAAAAGTAATTCGGTTTACAGGCTTAGGGATCGATTGGTCAAAATCATAACTGACAAAAGAACCGAAACCTCACTCAGACATGGTTGTAATGATATTTTAAAGGTAATTCTTCAATTTAGTAGCCTTGCTATTTAAATCATCTTCACATTGCACTAAAATTATTGGTTGTTTTGGTGGGAACAACAGGCTGATATCGTCAATGTTTTGGCTAAGTACTACAAAAAAGCAAGGCATGCGGTTTATGAATAACACAGAGGATGAGGCTAGAACTAAGAGAGATGAAAAGAGGATGGAGAGTCCTTTGCAAAACCACCATGTTTCAAAAACATGGATTTGAAGTCCAAGACTAGGGTGGGAGGCAGATGTTGCATATGCTTTGATCCTTTTTCCATCCAAAATGTTTCGGTTTTCATTTTCTTTTGCTGTCATGCATATCACATGAGTTGTTATATGGACTCAGTCAATACATATAGTGATGAGAATGAAGCTCAGGATGGTTCCCTTGATTCCGAGTATGATGAATTTGATGATGAAGAAAATGGTGAAAGTCAGTCTGACTCCTCTCGAATGCAGTGTCAAAAATTAATATTTATTCTTTACTAATTTGTCAAAAATGAGCAAATAATTTGTCAAAATGAGCAATTAATTTTTTTTTCATTTGTCAAATGAGCAATTACTTTTTGCTCATTTGTCAAATAAGCAATTAATTTTTTCTCATTTGTCAAATGAGCAAAAAAATTCAATGCTCTTTTGTCAAATGAGCAAACTATTTTGCTCATATAATTTTTTGCTAATTTGATTTTCTTTATTTTTAATTAATTTTTTTAGTTATTTATAGTTATAACCTATGTAGGAATTGAACCTACATCCTATGCATTTGCATAGTGCTCTCTCAATTGAGCTAATAGGTTTTATCATATGTTATAAATAGTTTTTGCATATGTTCTAAAATTTACTGAATATGTTCCAAAATTTACTGCAACCATTCTAAAATTTTTCGCTTATGCTCTAGAATTTTCTACCTAAGCTCTAAATATATGTCTTAAATTATTTTTCTTTTCTAAATTTTTTCACCTTATGTTGCCCAATTGATAAATTAAAAAGAATTTTTGCTCATTTGATAAATGAGCAATGAATTGTTTACTCATTTGATAAAATGAACAAAGAATTGTTGCTCATTTGATAAATGAGCAAAGAATTGTTGCTCATTTGATAAATGAGCAAAGAATTGTTTGCTCATTTGATAAATGAGCAAAGAATTGTTTGCTCATTTGATAAATGAGCAAAGAATTGTTTGCTCATTTGATAAAAGAGTAAGAAATTGTTTTCTCATTTGATAAATGAGCAAAGAATTGTTGCTCATTTGATACATGAACAAAGAATCGGTGCTCATCACATATTATCAAAACAAGTAGCGAAGTACCTGTGAGTTTTGAACAAGAACATATTATCAAAAAAAAAAACTTTCACGTTGATTTCAGAACAAAATTAAGCAAAAGCCTCCTCCAATACAAGATAGATATGCCAGCTGCAAATACCTGTGAGTTTTGGACAAGAACATCAATTGCGGCAAGATACGGAGCTACAGTCAGGGTCTTATTAATGAAGTGAACACGATTCTGAATCTTTTTCTCTACTACAGTCAGAGTACGAAAGTAAATGATTAACATCAAACCAAGATCCAAATATACTGGATCACATACCAATCAATCTACTACTTCCAAGAAACACAAAACCCAAATGCTAAGTTTAACGCAAAATTTCATACAAGTATCTAACTGCCCACCTAGTCCCTACAGGTGGTTCATAAAAGATTATGAGAAAAGGCAAGGAAACCCAAGGAAACTAATTACCACGACTAAAACACAGTCCACTACTAGAAATTCACTGAAAATAGAGTACCAAGTCACGAGATTTCTAACAAGCATTTTATCAAACACCTTGTATGCACTATCAGGATAAACATAAGTATCATAAAAATTCATTGAGTTTGTGTGCTTAGGCACTGATATTATGTTCCACACAAACTCAGCCCAGTTTCCTCAATTTAACCCTCCAAACAACCTGAATAAGCCACCTCCATCTCACACGAACCAACAAATCATACAATAATACATATAAATTTAGAACATAAGCATAATTATTAATTCAAAGCATGTCAAGCAAACAACAAATATTAATTCGAGTAGATACAACACAATGAGACTAGTATACAAAATATTAGTCGAAAATCGCCTAAAAAATCATCAAAATCTTTGAAAATATTAGAGTATAAGTTACCGTTGCATTTCAGAACAAATTTTTGTACGAATTAATTGTTCTTCGCCAACCTCCATTCCAATTTTTCTTCAATTTGTTCTTCCGCCAAATTAGGGTTCGTATTTGCAAAAATTCTAATTAAATTGCCCAATTCAACTTATTTTATATAAGTTTATGAATAAAATTCGTTGAATTTGAGCAAAAATCAAATGGAATCGATGTGATTTGCTTTGATTTGGAGCAGTTACAATGCATTTTAGAGAAAATTTGGTGGTTTTAAGAGAGAAGATGAAGGAAAGTGTGAAAGTGTTTGATGAGAGAGAAAATCACATATTTTGGGTAAAATATGAAGTTGGGCAGTTTCATTATTTACACTTATGCCATTACTTGTTCTCCTTTGATGTTAACCGTCTACTTTAATCTAATCCTACGGCTTAGATTTGTTCTCATATATTAGGAGTGTTCTCACATAAAGGGTGGTTCTCACCGGATCCCGACCCTATATATATATATATATATATATATATATATATATATATATATATATATATATATATATATATATATATGGGAGAACACTCTAATATATAAGAACAAATCTACACCGTTGATTTGCTTAGATCTAACCGTCCATTTTCACTATTTAATAATGACATATATATAAATTTCATAACTTACATTTAATAATTGTCAGCTACTTATTTCTCTCTCTCTCCCCCCTTCCCCTCTCTCTCTCTCTCTCTCTCTCTCTATCTCTCTCTTTCTAGTGTATTTGGGCGGAAATTCATCATCAAAATATGGTAAGTTTATCAATTTTATCATCAAATTCTTCTACGTTAATAGATTTTTCCAATGTAAAATGTTCAATTTTTTAAAATTTTTTACAGCTTAATTTTTTTTTTCAATTTGTTTTCGATTTTTTCGGCTTAGTTTATCACTTTGTGTTCAATTTTTTTCAATTTTATCATCAAATTTTATGAATTTTGTGTTTGTGTCGATAATTTTGATGATATTTTTCTGATTTTGTGTTTTTGTGGACATTTAAGTCCGTTTTGCTCAATTATTTCATGTAATTGTGTTTATTTCTTGGACATGTAAAGTTTTGATGTTTGCTAGTTACTTGTTAAATAATGCAGTGTAAATGTTTTGTGTTTTAAGGTAGTAATAATTGTGTTCTAATTAAGGGATTGTGATGTGCACACCAAGTGTTTGATAAAAGTCTCTCATATGATGTTACATATGTTTGAGTTCTAATTAACTGAATACATATCATTTAGTCTGAGGGGTAATCATAATTTAGTCTGAATAACATATTGTATTTTAGCATGTACTTGTGTCCTATTCTGCCTTTAATGTGTTGTAGTTGTATGTTAGGCTAGCCATGGAATGTGAGACTTTAAGTTCATTGTATAGGTGTGGAATTGAATGTTGAATTACTAAACTGTTGCACGTCGATATCTGTCTATATAATTCATGTTTGACAACATAGCAATACTTTCGTTATATGAATCTTAAATCGAACGTTTACGTGAATCTTAAATCGAACTACATCAAAATGTGTAGAGAAGTCTAGACAGGAATAATAAACTTCCAACTTTGTAGACAAAACAAATTTTTTTGCACGGTACAACAATCATTCGAGCATTAGACAATGTAGACAGCTAGGAAGTAGGAGCCTACAAAATTTAAAAGTAGATCCAAATTTAGGCAAGATTTGCATTTTTTTAGTGAAATCTGAGGGAGTACATTCTTGAACATGATCTTGTTCAATGTGCTACTGCAGTCAAGGATTGGTGTCGACAGATTCTAAGTTGTTGTAGATGTAGTTGTAGTTGCATAATCTATAGTCTACTGTCATGCATAATCTGTAGTTGTATTATGTAGTCTAGTGTCATGCATAATCTGTAGCAAATACTAAAATATTTATTTGCTCATTTGACAAATGAGCAAATACCCAACAATTACATACTACACCTTACACCTTACTAAGACAACTTCTATTTTTTCAGAGTGATTGATGTTTACTTGCTATCATCATTTTCCAATCCCCAACAATTACATATTACACCTAACCTACTATTCTTGCATGGTAATTGGTCAATTAGGACTAAATTTTGGGGATGCTTGCATATAGTGCTAACTTGTTCTCTAGCATGATTTGGTAATGCTGCTCTTTGCATATTTGTGTTTCATTAGCGATAGAAATGGCTGAAATCATAATTTGCTTCCTTCGAATAGTGTTAATATTGTGGCTGAAATGGTTGTGTTGTTGTTGTTGTTGTTGTTGTTGTTATTGTGCGTGTAATTGGGTAAGGTGAGGGTGGAGTTGTGGTGTAAGATAAAAGCTTTGGTGAAGGTTAATGATTAGGTAGTAGGTTGTCGGTTGATTGAGGGTAGCATTATAGAGAAGAGTTTAGGATTAAGCTTTTTTGAGTTTTGTTTAATTTTTTTTATTAGGCAGTAGGTTGTTGGCTTTTTTGATTTTGTAGAAATATTGATAGTGGACTTAGTACAACGAGTCAGTGATGGCTATAAAAATTTACTTATTAGAGGTTCTACCATTAGACGTTTCATGCACATGGAGTAAAATTTATTCATTTAGAATAATGTAAGTCTTTCATATTATAGTATCATTAATAATAAGATGTTTTGATCTTATTTGCTTATTCAATGATAATTTATCAGATGACCAATTTTTTTTTTTTTTTTTTTTTTTTTTTTTTTTTTTTGCTTATCTGTTAATTAAGCAAATAAATCTTGCTCATTTGTCAAATGAGCAAGCAATTATTTGCTCAATTTTCAAATGAGCAAATTTTTCTTTGCTCATTTTGTCAAATGAGCAAATAATTCTTGCTTATTTTGTCAAATCAACAAGCAATTATCTATTATATTCTTCTGCTCCACCTTCACCTTCCTTCCTGCTTTTATATTTTTTAAAACTTTCTTGTTGCTTTATTTTTTCTATTTTATTTCTTACAGGTAATAATCATGAAAAAACTTTGTGTGAAATACACCCTGTCAATAATTTCAAGTGAAGTAAACACAATTCAGTCCGTTAAAGAAATTCCTCAGAAGAAGGAAAAATAGAAGAAAGTTTCTGTTAAGGCTGTAGAAGAAAAGGCTGAAGGAGCAAAGAAGAAAAGACTGAAGAAAGCTACTTATTAGTGAAACCTCATTATTTTACTTGTAATGTTGATTTAGATACTTAGTAGTGTTGATTGGCTTTCTAGGTTTAGGGAAGTAGGGAAAGAATGATTTTATCAACCTGTAAGCAGTTTAGCAGTGTTAATTTGAATCGAAATTAGATACTTAGTTTGAATCGAAATTGGATCTTTGTTAATCTTTGAATTATGTAAATAGTTAATTTAACAAGAGGCTACCCTTTTGATTATGTTGACTTTTGTGGTGGTTATATTTGAATCGAAATTGGATCGATCTATTTTTAGTTTTTACTTGAAATACTTTGTCATTTATACCTAGCGTTTATTTGAAAATTTTTGCTCATTTTACCAATGAGCAACGAATTATTTGCTCATTTGTCCTGTGAGCAAAGAATTGATGACTCATTTGAGTAAAGAAATATTTACAAATGAGCAAAGAAATGCTTGTTGATTTAAAGAATGATTAAAGAAATGTTTGCTCATTTGACTAATGACCAACTAACTATTTTCTTATTTGACAAATGAGCAACTAAGTTGTTGTTCATCTATTAAATTTGAAACTAAGTATTTCAAATGAGCAACTAACTATTTTTGCCAAATGATCAAAGAAATGTTTGCTTATTTTAGAAATGAGTAACTAATTATTTGCTCATTTGACAAATGATCAAATTAATGTTTTCTCATTTCACAAATGAGCAAAGAAATGCTTGTTGATTTAATGAATGATTAAAGAAATGTTTTCTCATTTGACAAATGAGCAGTTAATTTTTTTGCTCATTTTACAAATGAGTAAGGAAATATTTGCTCACTTAATGAATGAGTAAAGAAATGCTTGAGCAATTAAATATTTGCTCATTTAACAAATAAGCAACTATATTGTTGCTCATTTAATAAATAAGCAACTAACTATTTGCTCATTTGACAAATGAGCAATTAAGTTTTTGCTCATTTAACAAATGAGCAATTAAGTTGTTGCTTATTTAACAAATGAGCAACTAAGTATTTGTTCATTTGCGAAATGAGCAAAAAATTTCTTGCTCATTTGACAAATGATCAAGAAATTGTTTGCTTATTTTACAATTGAGTAACTTATTATTTGCTCATTTGACAAATGAGCAAATAATTGTTGTTCATTTATGGTACGACTGTCGCGTGCCTACCAAAAATAAACCTAACTAAAACCTCCTAAAAATGTAGTAGGGAAAGCTAGGGAAAGCTAGAGAATTAGATTATCAAACTATTACTTGCGAATGTTAAAAACCCCTTATTTGAAGAATGGCTATTACGATCTAATACATAAAACTATGGACTTGAAAATAAGCTAAGTACGGAGATACAAAACTAACGGTAATAATAAATATCAAAAATCAAGAATGACGAAATAGGGATCGGGAGATACAATATAGCATTGGAATATCGATTGATCATCAAATTATATAAATCATGTTTTTATCTCAATGTTAGCCGATAAACACAAACAAGCATTCGACACTTCCCTTAATTGCAAATAAACCAAACAAGCTCTTGGAATATTGTCTAACTAACTAACAATCTAGAACAAGCTCTCTAGACTCAATTAATTAGCATCATTAATAAATAGGAAGTAGCTAACTTAAGCCACAAATCTCACAAGCTCAGATTCGTGCAACCTAAAGGGTTGATAATCATAGGCATCGGACAAATTTTAGTCACCTATCAAACACCTAATTTCTACTAAGGAGTACTAACCCGGACAATTACGTTTCACACGGTAATACTTTAGCAATTAAACTAACAAATTATACTAAAGATGGACGTTCTGTAATATAATATGACATTTCATACCAAACAGAATACCAATCCAATCAAGAAATAAACATAATACTGTCAAATTACCACATTCTTATTCTCACAATACAATAATCCAATGTATAATATATCTCCGTACCCACGACTAATCTAGCCTGACATATCCGAAGGTAAAGCAATGAAGCTATAATAACCATATTGCTTGAAGAAAGTAAGAAAATAAATGTAACAAGTAAATGAATCCGATAATACTTGAAACTACTCCTTAATCTGACAATAATGAAATGGTGAAAACAAAATTAAATTAGTACGAAATCACCAACCGTTGAAATACTACATGCAAAAATCATAAATTAACAAAGGAATCTAGAGTAATGAATACCAATTTTTCAAGAGTGAAAATTGGAGAAATAGCCATGAACAGGCCCACAAACAAGCTACTGCTCCACCACAGCTTCTATCTTGGTTCTTCTCTTCAGATCCCTTAGGATGTCTTTCAGTTCAACCTTTTTTTCTTGCTGATTTACTTCAACTAAAACCAGCCCAAAAACTTTCCTCCAAAGTACAACTTTCAACTCAACGAAATTCCAGCCTGTTTCGTAGCAAATCGAGAGGTACAACCACCTCAGTTCCTCCGTCGCCGAGTTTAGCTTCCCCTGAGTTCGTTGTTGCTAGTTTTCTTCTGGTTTGTTGCTAAATTTCGCTACTCAGAATGTCGCCCCCTCAATTCACGATCATCAGTCTGTTTTTCCCTCTTTTCCCCACCGAAAATTCAGCCCTAAGATCTGAGTATATCCTCCCAAAGTAATCTGATTTCATGTTTATATTTTCTTTTGGGAGTTTGTTCCGCAAGAAGTGGAGCTACTTCTTATCTTTTTCTTCTTTTTGTTTTGTTCATGTAATGCTAGTTGCAAAAGTTGTTTTGTTGTTTATTTTGAAAGTGTAAAGTGGTATACTTCAATGACCTATATGACTTGTTCACATATTGATGGGTTGAAGTGAGATGATTGGGCTTATGGGTCTTGCTTCATTTGATCCGAGCGGTGTTAAAATATCACTTGAAACCATAATCTTCCTTCCTACAGACAAATAAATAAAACAGTAGTAGTTCGTATCTCGGAAAGAAAATTACTCAATATATCTTTAAACCATTAAATATCAATATAAAATCAAAAGTTTAATGAATTCAAATAATATCCTTTTATGACCCTATCAAACACCCCCAAGCTTATAATTTTGCTTGTCCTCAAGCAAAGACATGAAATTACAGAGAGGTTAAATTAGACTCTTGACACATCAAAAACAACTAAACATTCTATAATACTCACTCCACTTTGCTCAATAACAACGTCAAGTCAAGTATATATGCAGGAGGAAAATCATTTTTATGATTACAAAATCAATTACCAACTCTTAAAACAATTACAACCTACCTTCCGTCAACAATGTAGTGGAATAAATCAAAGATCCTTAGGACTTGAATCAAGGATAAAACAGGGCCAAGATAAAGTGAGGTTTTAGAAAGCATTTCGGAATGTGGTAAGAAGGATTAATATTAGCAAAGCAAAATATACAAAACCACAACCACCACATAAGAACTCATATCACAGGCCCTTCAAACTTCATGATATTTTTTTTTATTTTTTATTTTTTTATGTGTTTCACGGCTCTTAATGTCAAGTACCTGTCAAGTAACCCATGTAGCGAGCTTTCAACCAGTGACTCCCGGTCCAGTTGGCCCAAGGCACTAGGTTTTACAATACCCCTACGGATTTACTAACTCGAGTTACTCAATCACGATACATAAAACATCACACGTACATATATGGGTTCTTGTTTTTTTTTTTTTTTTTTTCCTTTCAAAGAAATTCATTTTTCATTCATTTATTTTTATTTCCGAACCCATGCATTGGTACATAGAGCCTTTAACATGAAACTATTAAAATATAAAATCACCACCAAATTACATCAATACCATAACGATAATCCAATTCACCTTTCAATATGCTCTACTAATCTTATAAGGTAAGTATTTCATGTTCCGGAAATTTTGCAAGAAAAGTAGTTTAATAAATCTCAAAATGGGTTTAATAATGGATCATGTCAATGGTACATTTTGGCTTATGTGCATTTCATTCTTATTACAACACCACAATAGTGACTTTCACTAGGCTAGCAATTGTTTACAGAATCATTTTTTTTTTCTTTTTTGCATACATACAAGTCTATCGACCAAATTTAAGCATTGTAGAGTGAATATGTGACACGTATGCAAAGCACTGTCCAAATTGCATTGTCAGACTCAATACCATACCTAGAGACATACCAAGAGACCGAATATAATGCATTCCCCCCCAAGCTTAATTCACACATTGCCCTCAATGTGTGACTGTAAAAAAAATAAAAAAAAATAAAGGGGATAATAATAGAAAGAGACAAGGAAACGAGCTCACTGGATAAAGTTGAATATCGTAGGGTACTGACTGTGTAGCTAGCCTGATGGCACCCCCCCCAAGCTTGGACTTGCTCACGAAGTCTTGCTGTAAACACATTGGAGTTGCTCAACTGCACTGCCAATCTTCTAAAAAAAACGCTTATGCTACATTTAGATAGCAGTGGAGGTGAATGTCTTTATGTAAAATGCCTCCATATTCTTGTTGCACGCTCCTAGGTTGCTGAAATGACTAACCCTACGATGTTAGATGTTTCACACCTCTGAATCTGGCATGAGATGTCTGTGCTCCATTAAATGTGTCCTGAAACAAACAATACCAATTTCAAGCAAATTAAATGTGTTTGTTCCCAAAAGACTATGAAGGATTTGAAAATAAGCGTATCAGAAATCTAGAAGCTCTCTATTTTTTTTTAATTTTTTTTTTTGTTTTTTTACACACTACATAACAGTTAAAATAAAATTATGAAAATAAAAATGAAAAACAATCATGTTATAATCCTAAACTTGGGCTGCCTCCCAAGAGCGCTTTATTAATCGTCGTTAGCTTGACGTCTTTCCAGCATACTAGTCTTCATAATTTGGAGCTTCTAGCTCCATCACTTCAATGTTCTGGACCTGATAACCTTCATAATAAGGCTTGAGTTGATGACCATTCACCTTAAATTCCTTCCTTGTGTCCTCACTACGAATCTCCACCGCACCATGGTCATATACCTTGGTAACAACAAACGACCCTACCCATCGAGAACGAAGTTTACTAGGAAAAATTTTGAGCCGAGAATGGTACAAGAGAACTTTTTTCCCCACTGTAAATGTCTTTCGTGTGATGCGCTCATCATGAAATGCCTTAGTCTTCTCCTTATAAATTCATGTGTTCTCATAAGCATCATTTCGGATTTCCTCAAGCTCTTGTAACTGAAGTTTTCTTTGCTCACCTGCTGCATCCATCTCCATATTGCATTGCTTCACGGCCCAAAAGGCTTTGTGTTCAAATTCTACTGGAAGGTGACAAGGTTTACCGAACACTAGCCTGTGGAGACATCCCAATCGGTGTTTTATACGCTGTTCTGTACGCCCACAGAGCATCGTTGAGGCGGAGACTCCAATCTTTCCTGTTTGGATTCACAGTCTTCTCCATAATGGATTTGATTTCCCGGTTGGAAACTTCAGCTTGTCCATTTGTTTGTGGGTGGTATGCCGTGGAGACTCTATGGAACACATTGTACTTCTTTAAAAGAGCCCCTACGATTTTATTACAGAAGTGTGTCCCCTTATCGTTGATAATGGCCCTCGGAAATCCGTATCTAGCAAAATTGTCCGATTTCAAACTTCTGCAATTGAAAGCAATGGTGTCCTTCCAACAAGTGTATTATTCCGATAGAGGGTTCAAAATTATTAGAAAGCTAATTCGTCAGTGAGGTCAAGTAATCAGAATGCCTAGGTGGAGGTCGCTTCCGATCAGTAATATTAATGCATAATTAATATTACGGCTTAATCTTGACTGAACCCTTCGGGTCGCACCCTAATTGAATAACCGATCCAAATCGACGAATCAAACCAAAGGATGTGATGAGTCTTTAGAGTATTACGAACAAAGACGTCGGATATCGAGCTTAGAGCGTCGAGACCGAGCGTCGCAAGTCGAGTCAAATTTAGAATTCGACGAGACGTGGAATCAAGCAAGAGACAAGTTTGAGCCAAGCCGTAGCCTCGCATTGGTCTAGCCATGCGAGTGCTAGGCTAGGCAAGGTCACCATCCCATGCGTGCCTAGCATCGCCTAGCACATGCACATCGCATGGCCCAAGCATCGCAAGATGCGTGCCATGCGTGTGTGCGTGTTGTGGCTGTGCAAGCATGGCTGGGCGTGCTTGCTAGCGTAGCAGCACCAACCATCGCAACATGCTAGGCATGGCCAAGCACAGCCCGCAAGAATCACAAGGCCAGCAGCACGCAAGTTCTTTCTGGGCCTCGCTACCGCAAGCAGGCAGCACATAGTATTCTAGTTTTTTATTGGTCAAGTCCCGACTAACCTTCAGGATTAAGACCGTTCGGGTCAGGTCGAGGGGGTGAGCCGTAGGAGGCCGTCGCACTTGAGAGGCTCGAGCTTTGAAGTAAGAGCTTGTGAATAGAGCGAAGCACGTGTCAAGGGTAAGAATGTCTTTTCTCTTTCTCTCTCTTATGTTGTTAATTACGTGATTAAATATTTAGTTGCTTTTATTAGTGAGCGGGTCTTGGGCGGGTTTCTTTTCCGCGTTGCGTTAGACGCTACGAAACCTAACAGCAATATCGAAGCCGCGCTCATTTTAATTATTGTAAGTAATAATTAATTAAGGTGATTTAAAATGGATTTAAATTCTGGTTTTTCTTTCTAATTAGATTAGAAGCTCGTTTTAATTAGTTTTAATCTCGTATTTTACTAATTTTGACCAACGAACCCAGATTTCGACTCAATAATAGTGATTTCTGGGTGGAATTGGTCTAAATCGTTTTTGACTCTCTTTAAGGGCTGTCCAGAAGCTAAAATCCACCCAGAAACATGTTTTTCGAGGGGTTTTTTTGTTTTTGACGAAAAATTTTAAATCTTTAAACCTTGATTAATTATGGCATGTTAAAGGTAGATTAAATGTATGGTTGCATCACTAATCTAATGCAATTATAAACCTTATTAAGCATGTTTATGAAGTCATAATTGGTGCATAATTTGGTGAGTTCATTTTTCACATAAACTTGAAAATTTCACATTTTGCAAATAAATTGCTTCAAGTGTGAATGTTTATGGTGAACTTGTAATTTTGAAGTCCCTAATATGTTAAAGATCCAATCTTTAATTGTTTTTTTGGTTGTATCTTTGATTGCTAAATTCCATGTTGAACGAATTAATGGATTTAATCTTTTTTGAGCTGATTAAAGTCCTAAAAGTTCAAAACTTGTTGTTGAAATTTAATTAATCTTCATATTGAAAGATGTAATTTTTCAATTATGCACAAGTTAGAGTTGGAAATTTTTCATTGAATGAAAGGGTTTAATTTTCCACTCCCTTTAATTTTGTCAAATCTCATTATTAATTTATATTTGGTTAAATTAATTATGAATGTAGCCCTTCAATTTTGTAGCATCAAGATATACCTAAATTTATTTAAATAATGTTCTTGAATAATTTAGGGTTGTGCACTATTAAAATTATTTTTAATTAAGTGGGACTTGTTTTATTTTCATATTGCTCTAAATTGGTTCTAAAATAAATTTAGAATTAATTTTTATCACACATAAATCGAGAATTAAAATCCCGAGGTAAGTGCACACAAATCAAGGAAAAATTGCCTAAGCCACGCCTTTAGGCTAGCCAGGCTGCTCATGCAACCCACATGTGGCTGCTAAGGTGCGTGGTGGCTGCCTTGCCTCGTAGATGTGCTAGTGTGTGCGCAAGTGTGTGGTGCATGGTGCTACGATGTATGTGCAAGGCTGCGCTTGGTGTTATGGCTGTGCGAGAAGATGCGTGTGGTGTTTGAGGGTGCCCGCATGCTGTTGGGTAGCAAGGCAGCGAGCCCTAGCATACGCTGCCAGCACTAGCATGCACGCAAGCATGCGTAGCTTGCTGCGATGCGTGTGGTGCCAGCAAGCATGGCGCGCTCTACTAGGCAGGTAGGCCAGCACGCTTAGCCACAACACCTAAGGGCTGTTAGGCAGCCATGGTGCGCGACACAACACCCTAGGCAAGCAGCCACGACCTTAGTGCCTAGCAAGTCTATCCCCGTGGCTTTGATGCTAGGCACTTGGGGTATGTTGTGGGCTATTGTTTTGCGTAATTGGGGCCATTTTAATTATTTTATTTATTTATTTTAACGAGGCTAGGCCTCGGTTCTTCTGCCACTTGCAACATAATTTTTGACAAATTTTGGGTTCACCGGCTTAATTAATTGGATTAATTAAGTTGGATGCGGAATTTAGTGGGAGCTTCGTTAATTGCATGAACTAATTGCATTTTAATCACATAAAATATTTAACAACTTTGACTAGTTTTAATTAGGCGGGTTAATCGAATTAACCACCTAAGTTAGTTACTAGTTTGCGCATGTTATGCATTGTTACTTGTTTATCGGTTTAAAATGCATGGGCCATTCACATATAGTGAATGGATGAATGGAATCTATATTGTTTCATAGGTTTTGTGAAAATGGCAACTAGTGGGGTCCGATCTAGGATAGTAAATACATATTGCGATCCGTTATGTATTTTTGTAAATCTAAATACGGTTTGCGTACCGTTGCGTATTTTTGTACCTTAATATTTAGATTATTCCTAGTCGTAGTAGCTAGTAGATGCATAGTTGGCGGAGATGTCTAGAAGACGGCGTTTCTAAGAAGACAAGCCAAGAAGTTGCATCGGAGACTCTTGAAGATTTGAAGACTCAAGGGGTCATGCTAGTTGCCAAATGCATCTTATACTTATGATTTATATATATATATTGTGTTTATATATGATTGAATTGTATGATAGATGCATGTTTCGGATTTTAAATGTTGCGATGATTAATTAAGTTCACTTAAATCAACCAACATAGAAACCTTAGGTCCCTATAATATTGAGCCAAATTTGCCATTCCAAGAACGACACTTACCGAACTAATGCGCGTGGTGATGGGCTATTCCAAAGCGAGGCATCACCGCTTCCCTAGGAACATAAGGTATAATAGGTATACAAGTCGTCTTGGTTAAGCTCAACGATATCCGTAAGGAGTCCTTAGACATCGTGGCAATGGAGATAAAATGTCAAGGAAGCATTAGAAGCGACGTTTTATCGAATCAAGAGTAGCTTGGAGCTATTAGCAATTGGATTGCTTACCCTAAAATATTAAGTGTTAAGGCAAGCCAAAGCATGCTTAATCACTTTTTGATTTTTGGGATCTTTGAATCATTTTATTCTCGCCTAAAAGGGACTAATGTTAATGCATGGATAAAATGCTGAAATAAGATTGAAAATTTGCATGAACGCTTTAAATTTCAAACTTATTGGTTTATGAATTATTTTTCATTTCAAACTCTTTCAATTGTAGAAACATGTCTGCAAGTAACTCAAACAACATCTCTATGTGCCCGGAACTTCCCGACAAGTTGGCTTTTAGCCTTAACTTGGTCAACTTCAAGGAATTGGAAGAGGAACTCAGGAAAACTCTTCGGAATTGTTCCTTGGAGTATACTCTTGATAACCCCATTCCAAGCTTCATCTCTAAGGGAATCATGAGCAATGAGGCTCATGATAAATGGTCTTTCGATTGCAAGAAAGTCACACATCTAATGGCTAATTCCATCCCAGAAGATTGGAAGGAAAAGCTCTCCTTCTATTTTTTGGACATGTTCCTCAAGATGTTGTCAATGTAAGAGTCACCAAGAGTGACAATGGCAACTATGATGGACTCATGTTTGATTTGACTAGGTCACTCTCAAACATGAAGATAAAGCCATCGGATGTGGGTTGTCTTGACAAGGAGAGGCGCCAGCTTTGGTCAAGGGTCTACAATACCAAATTGAGACCCGGTAGGCCCCTCCGACCTCATGTGCTTGGAATGACTAGGCTCTTCAAGCACATGCAGCTTCTTGAAATCTCATTGGAGGATGAGATGGCGGGTCATATCTTGCTTGCTTCACTCCACCCGGGCTATGATGCACTTAGAGTGCATATAGCTGCGAGAAAGGAGACTCACTCTTTAAAAGAGGTGGTGCAATTACTTAGCCGAGCCACCTCCTATGGAGAAACCGAAAGGCCCTTGAGAGCAAGGAAGAAGGAGTTCAAGAACAAGGCGAAGATGCAATCTTCTATTGTGGTGAGCAAGGCCACTACAAGAGGGAATGCAAGCTCTTCCGAATGGATGAGGAGGAGAGGAATGTGGCATCTGCCTCAGGTATCTTCATTAACACTTGTGTATAAAGCTATTCATAGGTATTGGATACCATGTGTAACTTACTTTATGTTTCCTTTTCAAGAACCAAGTGAGAGGGCTTCACAAGTGGATGTGCAATAACAAGCGGACGACAAAGATGGTCTTTCGATCGTGCTTGTAGGCACATTTATTTTGTGTATGGCTATTAAACAATGGTTGTTTTTCATGCTTTTGAACATACTTTTGATCTATGGTGTTGGACACCGAGTTACTTTGATCACAAGACTTAATCAATGGTTGGTTTTGAAATGTGTTGTGTATATGTTCTATAAAATTGCATGTTTTACATATGTTTATACAAATTAATGATACCACCAAAAGAGCTAAGACCATTGAGTCGAATCAAACCTACTTGTGGCATTATCGTCTTGGCCACATTAACATCAAACGCATCAAGAAACTACTTCAAGAAGGTATTCTTGACTCATTCGACTTGGAGTCATTTAAAAATTGCGAAAGATTTTATTAGGCAAGATGATAAAGCAGCCATTCTCCAAGTTGGGAGAAAGGGCTAGTAACTTATTATAGGGAATCGTAGAGACCCACTCTACGCGGAAAGAAACCCACCAAGACCCGCCCAGATAACTAAAGCAATTAAAGCATGCAAAACATAATTAATACATAATTAAGAGAAAGAGGGATAAAGAATTATACCCTAAACGCATTCTTCGCTCGCTAAAAGAGCTCTTACTTGAACCCCGCAAACGCAAGGTCTCTAACGGCTCGTACCCTCGAACCCGACTCGATCGTCCTAAGTCTTGAAGGTTAGTCGGGACCCGAACAAAATATAAACTTTGGAGTTTTACGAACTTAAGGTATTCTCAACAATGGAGATGCCTACATAGTTCCACTCAAGTCTGTTTTCCCAAAATCCCACTCAAGGGGTATTTATAGGGAATGAGGACTTGAATCCCATTTCATGATCAATGTGGGATCATGTGCAAATGCATTAATTTATTTAATTCTAAAATAAATTATTTAGCAAATGCAATCACAAGGCAAGAAGTGTCAAGAGGAGAGAATTGGTTAGGTGAGGACCCAAACCAATTGGGGGGGACCATTGCCTTGCTCCCCAAGGCTTAGCTCCAAGCATTGGTCCCCACCTCTCCTAAACCGGCATCAAGGACTGCTGGGCTGGCAGCCAGCTAGTATGTCAACATGCACCAGCCAGCATAGCTAGCATGCACTGCATCACTGCCCAGCACGCAATGTGCACCAGCCAGCACGCCTAGCACATGGGTGCTGCTAGCGAGCTACGCATGATGCTGGGTGCTGGGCGCTGGGCGAGGCCCTCGCTGCTAGCTGCTTGCTGCCTAGCGCTGATCCTAGCTTGCTGTGCTTGGTGCTGCCATGAAAAGGCACGCACACAAGCACGCATCTATGCAAAGGCATGGTGCTGCTGAGCGAGGTTGCTAGCCTGTTGCTCGCTGCGATGGCATGCACGCACAGGCACACATGCACAAGCCTAGCCATGCGATAGTGTTGTGCTATGCGTAGGCTGTGCGAGGGCTTGCGATAGCACCTAGGCACGCAAGCATGCATGTTGCGGTGATGTTGTTCCATGCGAAGGCACACACACACGCATGCACGCTGTTGCGATGGTGCCGCCTTGTGCGCCTAGCACGCATAGCGCGCCTAGCACACACATGGTGCGCCTAGCACACACATGGTGCACCTAGGCTTGCGATGAACTAGCCTAGAATAGCACTCACATGGCTATGCTCGTACTTGTTGCTTGTGATTTTGTGACTCTCGGTTTCGACTCCCTAGGCTCGATATCCGACGTCTGTGTTTGTAAAACTCCGACGACTCATCGAATCCTTCGGATTAATTCTTCGTCTCGATCGATTATTCGATTGGGTTCAACCTGAAGGGTTCAGTTAAGATTAAGCTGTAATATTAATTGTACCTTAATATTACTGATCGGAAGCGGCCTCCACCTAGGAATTCTGATCACTTGACCTTACTGAAGAATTAGCTCTGTAATAATTCTGAACCATCTATCAGAATAATACACTTGTTGGAAGGAAACCATTCCTTTTAATCTCCCATTGTCCTTCCGGAGAAGTGTGCATACAGCGTATAGCCCATTTCCTATGTCTCTTAATGTCTATTCGTGAACTATACGGTAAGATTCATCGTCATCCTTATTACATTCAGAAGTGTTTCTTGATCTCCAAGTTCGACTGTCAATAAGCAGGTGATTTCTAAAATCCATTTGAGCATGACCATCCATTTTTACAGTCTCGCTCTTCGAGCAGCGTTGTAAACAACAAAGACATGTTCCCTATTGTTAATAGGGGGACATTCCCAGTCTTGTACTGTAAGTTTGTCTTACTAAGAGGACCTAATCTCCTGAGTGTTCCCGTTATGATCCCCAGTTACGGCAGACGTTAGGTAACATCAAAGAGACTAGTACTCAAACAAGAAAACTTCACAATGCTCATGGTTGAGGAAACAGGTTCCGATAGCTATAATGAGAAATGTAGTTATGACAATTTTGAATCTCTTAAAGTACTCCCATAGGTCTATCCAGTGCAGCTCTAAACTAGCACTTGTGCAAATGATTTATGACCATTTTGTCCTTGCAGCACAAGAAACGGTGCTGTAAATCATACTACACACTAATCTCTGGTGGTTATCAATAATCCATGAGTTAGATGACCTTGATTAGGGATAATTTTTGATTTAAATATTCAATGTTCACTTAACAGGTGTTTCTTTATCCAAGACATGGTCTTGATACCCTGTTTTAAATATTTCCATAAATCGAATGGACTCATTATTTAATTCTAAACCACAATTAAATAACAATGGATTGAATATAAAATATAAAATTCATTACTCCATAAATGAATGGTTTCAATAAAGTGTCTTACATTAAAACGTCTAGTTTAATTAAAACACATGTATAGGGAATTTCAAAGCCAATCTCCAACGTGCTTGATTCCCATTGCCTCAATGTGCTTGTTGTGCTTCACTTGAGGCAGAGGTTTAGTCAAAGGATCGGCCACGTTATCATCCGTTCCGATCTTGCAAATTCTGATTTCACCTTCGGATTTCCATTCCCTTATCATGTGAAATCTCCTTTGGACATGTTTGACCTTTTGGTGTTCTCTTGGCTCTCTAGCCTGAGCGATGCTCCATTGTTTTCACAGTAGAGATCTATCAGACCCTTGATGGAGGGTACAACACCAAGTTCACTAACGAACTTGCGAATCTAAACAGCCTCCTTAGCGGCTTCTGAAGCTACCAAGTATTCGGCTTCAGTTGTAGAATCTGTAATGGTGCTTTGCTTGTCACTCTTCCAGCTAAATGCTCCTCCATATAGGTAAAATATGTACCCTGACTGTGACTTGAAGTCGTCTCTGTCAGTCTGGAAGCTAGCGTCGGTGTAACCTTCAACAACCAGGTCTTTGTGGCCACCATAGACCAGGAATTTATCCTTGTTCCTTTTCAGGTACTTCAGGATGTTTTTGGCCGCAGTCCAATGCGCCTCTCATGGGTTTGATTGGTGTCGGCTCGTAGCGCTTAAAGCATACGATACATCTGGCCTGGTACATATCATGGCATACATGATCGACCCAATTAGCGAAGCATATGGAATCTGATCCATTCTCTCTCTCTTAACGGGTGTCTGTCGACACTGTTTCTTGTTGAGAGTCACGCCATGGGACATGGGTAGGTGCCCTCTTTTGGCATTCTCCATGTTGAATTGTGCCAGTACTTTATCAATGTAAGTACTCTGGCTCAATCCAATCATCCTCTTAGATCTATCCCTATAGATCTTGATGCCCAATATGTACTGTGCCTCTCCTAAGTCCTTCATTGAAAAACACTTTCATAACCAGCCCTTTACGGACTCTAGTAATTTTGTGATGTTTCCAATGAGCAGTATGTCATTGACATATAGGACTAGGAATGCAATGTCACTCCCACTGACCTTCTTGTAGACACAAGACTCATCTGGATTCTTGATAAAACCAAACTTGCTGATGGCTTTATCAAATTGCAGATTCCAACTTTTTCTTGCCTGCTTCAGTCCATAGATGGACTTCTTAAGCTTGCATACCTTTCCAGCGTTGCTTGGATCAACAAAACCTTCTGGCTGTGTCAAATACACAGTTTCTTCCATAATCCCATTCATGAAGGCGGTTTTGACATCCATCTGCTATTCAGGATAATCCGGACCGACTTTAGCATTGCAATCGGTGAAAAAGTTTCATCATAGTCAATCCCGTGGATTTGTCTATAACCTTTCGCCACCAGTCTAGCTTTATATATTGATACATTTCCATCTTTGTCTGTCTTCAGTTTGAAAGCCCATTTGCAACCGATGGGTGTGTAATCCTCGGGCAAATTCACCAAGTCCCAGACTTGATTTTCAGACATGGAGTCCATCTCGGATTTCATGGCCTCTTGCCATTTAGCAGAGTCGGGGCTCATCATAGCTTGTTTGTATGTCGCTGGCTCATCACCATCCATTACTAGGATGTCTTGATCATCGGTTAAGACAATACCAAGGTATCTGTCTGGTTGAGATCTTGGTCGTTGCGATCTTTGAAGGGTAATGGGTTGAGCATTTATACTGTCTGTTTAATTCTGACCAATCTTCTCAGCTGCTTCCAAAGCACTTAGATTGTCAGTTTTATCAGGTTGACTTTGTTGCTCGTCCTCTCGAACTTCGTCGAGTTTGATTTTTCTCCCACTTGTCTTTTTGGAAAGGTGTTCCTTCTCAAAAAAGACACCATCACGAGCACAAACACTTTGTTCTCGGATTTATTGTAGAATTAATACCCTTTAGTTTCTTTTGGGTATCCCACAAAGAAACACTTGTCTGATTTGGGGTGAGGTTTGTTCGAAATTAATCGTTTGACATATGCTTCGCATCCCCAAATCTTGAGAAAAGACAACCTAGGAGGTTTCTTTGTCCATAATTCATATGGAGTCTTTTCAAAGCTTTTGACTGAGCTCGGTTCAGTGTTAGTGCCGCGGTTTGTAGCGCATGTCCCTAGAAAGAGATAGGAAGTTCACTAAGACCCATCATTGATCGAACCATGTCTAACATGGTTCGATTCCTTCGTTCGGATACTCCGTTTCATTGAGGAGTTCCGGGAGGTGTCAGCTCTGAAAGAATACCATTTTCTTTCAAGTGATCGTCGAATTCATGGCTCAAATATTCGCCACCTCGATCCGATCGAAGTGCTTTAATTTTCTTGCTAAGTTGATTCTCAACTTCTTTCTGAAATTCTTTGAATTTATCAAAATATTCAGATTTATTAGACATTAGGTAGACATAGCCATATCTACTAATGTTTGTTAACGAAGGTGAATTCTTAGGGGTCTTAGTTTAAGTAGTGGTATCAACTTTTGTCTAATCATATGTCAAAATCATGCAATTTTCATTGAACATATATTTGCAAGACAATTTCGAAACAACCGTTGTTAAAGTCTTACATTCAAAATAACTAGGTGTCCAACACCATAGATCATAGTATGTTCAAAAGCATGATGAAACTAAGATTAGTTTAATTACATGTCATAGACAAAATAGTGCATGCAAGCACGACCGAAAAACCATCTTCGTCTTCCACTTGTCCTTGCACGTACACTTGATAAGCTTCTCACTTGGTCCCTGAAAAGGAAACATAAAGTGAGTCATACTTGGTATCTAATACCTATGATAAGCTTAATTCACAAGTGTTTAAGGAAGGTACCTGAGGCAGATGCTCCATTCCTCTCCTCCTCTTCCCGGAAGAGCTTGCATTCTCTCTTATAGTGGCCTTGCCCACCACAATAGAAGCAACGCATCTTTGCCTTGACCTTCTTGAAATCCCTCCTCCTTGATGGTCTTTTGGTTGCCCCAAATGAATTGGATCGGTGAAGTAGCTCCACCACACTCTTCAAATAATGTGTCTCCTTTCTTTCAGAAATATATGCCCTTAGTGCATCATATCCTGAGTGGAGTGAAGAGAGCATAATATGATCAGCCATTCCATCCTCTAATGGAATTCCGAGGAGTTCCATGTGCTTGAAGAGCCTAGTTATTCTTGCCACATGGGGTCGGAGGGGCATACCCGGTCTCAACTTGGTGTTGCAGACTGTAGACCAAAGATGGTACCTCTCTTTAGCAAGACAACCTTGATCTGATGGCTTCACATTCATGTCTGTAAGTGACCTAGTCACCTCAAACAAGAGTCCATCATTGTTTTCATTGAAACTCTTAGAGAATCTCACACCGACAACATCCCTTAGTCCTCCAAGGAATAAGTCCGGAAAAGAGAATGGAAGTTTTTCTTTCCATTCTTCCGGGATGGAGTTAGCCAAGAGTTGTGACACTATTTTGCAATCATTGGACCATGCACAATAAGTTTCGTCACTCAAGTCTTTCTTGGTGAAGAGGGTTGGGAGGGAAGTATCCAGAACATACTCCTTGGAACAACTCCGGAGAGTTTTCCTGAGTTCCTCTTCCCATTCTTCAAAGTTTGTCAAGTTAAGCTTAATAGCCAACTTATTGGGGAGATCCGGGCACATAGGGTTGTTGTTTGAGTTACTTGCAGACATTGTTCTACAATTGAAAGAATTTGGAATGAAAAACCATTCATATAATCAATAAGTTTGAAATTTAAAAGCGTTCATGCAAATTTTCAATCTTATTGAGCATTTTATCAACGCATTGATAATTTTGTCCCTTTTAGGTGAGAATAAAATGATTCTGAGATCCTAAAGATCAAGAAATGGTTAAGCATGCTTTAGCTTGTCTTAACAATAGATATCTTAAGGTAAGCAATCCAATTGCTAATAGCTCTAAGCTACACTCCGTTTGATAAACGTCGCATCTAATGCATTCTTGACATTTTATCTCTTTTGCCACGACATTTAAAGACTCCTTACTGATATCGTTGAGCTTAACCAAGATCAACTCGTATACCTAGTATACCTTACGTTCCTAGGGAAGTAGTGATGCCTCGCTTTGGCGTAGCCCATCACATACGCGCATTAGTTCGGTAAGTGTTGTTCTTGGAACGAAAAATTTTAGCTCAATATTTTAAGGGACCAAGGGTTTCTATGTTGGTTGATTTAAGTGAACTTAACTAATCATCGCAACATTTGAAATCCTAGACATGCATCTATTCAAATATATATAACAACAATATATATATATATAAGGCATAAATTTGATGCATTTGGCAATTAGCATGACCCCTTGAAATCTTCAAATCTTCAAGGGCCTTCAATTTGGCTCATCTTCATCGAAACGCCGTCTTGAGACATCTTGGCCAAAATAAAATTACTAGCTACTACGACTATGATTAATCTAAAGTACAAAAATACTTAACGGTTCGCAGACCGTATTTAGATTTACAAAAATACGTAACGGAAAGCAGTCCGTATTTTCTATCCTAGTCGGGTCCCACTAGTTGCCATTTTTGTCAAAACCTGTATTGAAACAATCTTTCATTCACCCATTCACTATTTGTGAATGACCCATACATTTTACGAGATAAAACAAGTAAACGCGCAAAAACTAGTAACTAACTTAGGTGGTTAATTCGATTAACATGCCTAATTAAAACTAGTCAAAGTTGTTTAATAAATTATGTATTACTAAGGTGCAATTTGTTCACGTAATTAGCTAAGCTCCCAATAAATTCCGCATCCAACTTAATCAATCTAATTAATTAAGCCGGTTAACCCAAATTTGTCAAAATCAAAAATTTTGCAAGAGCCGGAAAAATTTGAGGTCTAACCTCGTTAAAATAATTACATAAATATATTAAAACGGCAAAATTTTTTGCAAAACACATAGCCCGAAATTAAGCCAAAAACGCCCATTCGTATCCTAGCGGGCTGTGCACCATGGCTGCTAGGCAGCCTAGTGTTGCGTGTGGTGCTGGGTGCTAGCAAGCACGCCTAGCGCAGTATGCTCTGCTAGCTAGCACTAGAAGCACGCTAGGCATGCTACGCATGCTAGCTGCTCGCTGGCGCAGGCAGCAGTGGGCTGGCTGGCTGGGGCTTGCTGCCTCGCTTCCCAGCAGCACGCACAAGCTCGCTAGCAGCCTGAGGCCCACGCACCCAGCATAGGCAGCACGCAACAGAAGCCCTCGTCACATTGCACAGCAATGCTTCGAGGCTTAAGCACCCTTGTGCGCATCAAGGCAGCCACATGCGGGTGCTAGGCAGCCCGACTAGCCTTGGTGACGCTTGGGTGTTTTTGCCTCTATTTGCGTGCCATTTCTCGGGATTTTAATCTCGATTTACGTGTAACATTAAATTAATCCAAAATTTATTTTAGAATCAATTTAGTCCAACTTTATTAAATTCAATTTTAATGGTGCACAAGCCTAAATCATCCAAAATTTCCTTTTGAAATAATTTAGGGATTTCTGTATGCTTAAAATTGAAAAGGCTATGTCCATAATTAATTCAACCAATATGTATTAATGATGGATTTTGACAAATAGGGAAGTTGGAAAAATAAACTAATGATCCAATGATAAAATTTTCCAACTTTTATACTTGTGTAAAATAACAAGATTACATCTTGCAAGATGAAGATTAATGAAAATAATCACAAGCATTTGAGCTTTGAGGATTTTAATCAACCAATTATGAAAAAATCCAAAGTTAGCTCAACATGGAATTTAGGATTAAAGTGCCAATCTTTTAAACATTTAAAGATTAGATCTTTAACATACTAGGAACTTAAAAATTACACATTCACAAAGGGTATTCACACATTATGCAATTTATTAGCATAATTGTGAAAAACAAGTTTATGTGTAAAAAAATAACACATTAACTTAAGCAGTTATTGTAACTCCATAATCATGCTTAAAAGATATTTAAATTGCAGTAGATTAGGGATGCAATTATGCATTTAATCTACCCTTGACATGCTTGCATGAATCAAGGCATAAAAGATTTAAAATTTTCATTGAAAACGAAAAAACCCTTAAAAAATGGGTTTATGGTTCGAATTTGGCTTCTGGATAGCTCTCGAAGAGGATTGAAACTGATTTAGAACATCGATTCCACCCAAAAAAACACTAATTTTGAGCAAAAATCCGAGTTCTTAGACCAAAAATCGAAAAATACAAGATTAAAACTAATTTAAAAACATACTTCTAATCTAATTAGAAAAGCAAAAACCAGAAATTAAATCCTCTTTAAAACACCTTAATTAATAAATAATTGCAATAATCAAAAGGAGCGCGACTCCGACACCGCTGTAGGGCTTCATAGAGACCCACTCTACGCGGAAAGAAATCCACCAAGACCCGCCCCGATAACTAAAGCAATTAAAGCATGCAAAACATAATTAATACATAATTAAGAGAAAGAGGGATAAAAAATTATACCCTAGACGCGTGCTTCGCTCGCTAAAAGAGCTCTTACTTGAACCCCTCAAACGCAAGGTCTCCGACGGCTCGTACCCTCGAACCTGACCCGATCGTCCTAAGTCCCGAAGGTTAGTCGCGACCCGAACAAAATATAAACTTTGGAGTTTGACGAACTTAAGGTATTCTCAACAATGGAGATGCCTATATAGTTCCACTCAAGTGTGTTTTCCCAAAATCCCACTCAAGGGGTATTTATAGGGAATAGGGACTTGAATCCCATCCATGATCAATGTGGGATCATGTGCAAATGCAATCACAAGGCAACAAGTGTCAAGAGGAGAGAATTGGTTAGGTGAGGACCAAAACCAATAGGGGGGACCATTGTCTTGCTTCCCAAGGCTTTGCTCCAAGCATTGGTCCCCACCTCTCCTAAACCGCCTTCAAGGATTGCTAGGCTGGCAGCCAGCTAGCACGCCAGCATGCACCAGCCAGCATAGCTAGCATGCACTGCATCACTGCCCAGCACGCAACGCGCACCAGCCAGCACGCCTAGCGCATGTGTGCTGCTAGCGAGCCACGCATGATGCTGGGTGCTGGGCGCTGGGCGAGGCCCTCGCTGTTGGCTGCTTGCTGCCTGGCGCTGCTCCTAGATCGCTGTGCTTGGTGCTGCCATGCGAAGGCACTCACACAAGCACGCAGCTATAAGAAGGCATGGTGCTGCTAAGCGAGGCTGCTAACATGCTACTCGCTGCGATGGCATGCACGCACACGCACACACACACAGGCCTAGCCATGCGATAGTGCTGTGCTATGCGTAGGCTGTGCGAGGGCTTGTGATAGCTCCTAGGCACGCAAGGACGCATGCTGCGGTGATGCTGTGCCATGCGAAGGCACACACACACGCAAGCACGCTGCTGCGATGGTGCTGCCTTGTGCGCCTAGCACACACATTGTGCGCCTAGGCTTGCGATGAACTAGCCTAGTCTAGCACTCACATGGCTAGGCCAATGTGATGCTACGACTATGCTCGTACTTGTTGCTTGTGATTTTACGACGCTCAGTTTCGACGTCCAAGGCTCGATATCCGACGTCTGTGTTCGTAAAACTCCAACGACTCATCTAATCCTTCGGATTAATTCGTCGTCTCGCATCGGTTGTTCGATATGGTTCGACCCAAAGGGTTTAGTTAAGATTAAGCTGTAATATTAATTGTACCTTAATATTACTGATTGGAAGCGGCCTCCACCTAGGCATTCCGATCACTTAACCTTACTGAAGAATTAGCTCTGTAAAAAAATTTTAAACCCTCTATCAGAATAATACACTTGTTGGAAGGACACCATTCCTTTCACTTATTAGCTCTAATACATACGGATCTACGTGGACCAATGAGTTCACCTACAAGGAATGGTTGTCGATATTTTATTACCTTCATGGACGACTATAGTAGATATGGCTATGTCTACCTTATGTCGAACAAATCTAAATCTTTTGAGAAATTCAAAGAGTTTCAGAGTGAAGTTGAAAATCAGCTTGGCAAGAAAATCAAAGCACTTTAATCGGATCGAGGTGACGAGTATATGAGCCATGAATTCGACGATCACTTGAAAGAAAATGGTATTCTTTCAGAGTTGATACCTCCTGGAACTCCACAATGGAATGGAGTGTCCAAAAGGAAAAATCAAACCTTGTTAGATATGGTTCGATCAATGATGGGTCTTAGTGAACTTCCTATCTTTTTCCGGGGACACGCACTTTTAACCGCTGCACTAACACTGAACCGTGCTCCGTCAAAAGCTGTCAAAAAGACTCCATATGAATTATAGACGAAGAAACCTCCACGATTGTCTTTTCTTAAGATTTGGGGTTGTGAAGCATATGTCAAGAGATTAATTTATGACAAACTTCACCCAAAATATGAAAAGTGTTTCTTTATGGGCTATTTAAAAGAAACTAAGGGGTATTACTTCTACAACAAATCCGAGATTAAAGTTTTTGTTGCTCATGATGGTGTCTTTTGGGAGAAGGAACACCTTTCTAAAATGACAAGTGGGAGGAAAATCGAACTCGACGAAGTTCGAGAGGTCGAGCAACAAAGTCAACCTGACAAAACTGAAAATCAAAGTGCTTTAGAAGTAGCTAATGACATTGGTCAGAGTCAAACTTACAATGCAAATGCTCAACCTATTACCCTGCATAGGTCGCAATGGCCAAGATCTCAACCAGACAGATACCTTGGTATTGTCTTAACCGAAGATCAAGACATCTTAGTTATGGATGGAGATGAACCAGCGACTTACAAACAAGCTATGATGAGCCCCGACTCCGCAAAATGGCAAGATGCCATGAAATCCGAGATAGACTCCATGTCTAAAAATCAAGTCTGGGACTTGGTTAATTTGCCCGAAGGTTACAAACTTATTGGTTGCAAATGGATTTTCAAGTTGAAAACAGACAAAGATGGAAATGTATTTATATACAAAGCTAGACTAGTGGCAAAAGGTTACAGGCAAATTCACGCAGTTGATTATGATGACACGTTTTTGCCAATCGCAATGCTTAAGTCCGTCCGAATTATCCTAGCGATTGCTGCATATTACGATTATGAAATATGGCAAATGGATGTCAAAACCACCTTCCTTAATGGGATTTTGTAAGAAACTGTGTATATGACACAGCCGGAAGGTTTTGTTGGTCCAAGCAATGCGGGGAAGGTATGCAAGCTTAAGAATTCCATTTATGGACTAAAGCAGGCAAGAAGAAGTTGGAATCTACGTTTCAATAAAGCCATTAGTAAGTTTGGTTTTATCAAGAATCTAGATGAGTCTTACGTTTACAAGAAGGTCAGTGGGAGTGACATCTCATTCCTAGTCTTATACATTGATGACATATTATTCATTAGAAACAACACTAAACTATTAGAGTCCGTAAAGGGATGGCTTAGTAAGTGTTTTTCAATGAAGGACTTGGGAGAGGCACAGTACATATTGGGCATCAACATCTATAGGGATAGATCTAAAAGGATGATTGGATTGAGAAAAAGTACTTATATTGATAAGGTACTGGCACGATTCAACATGGAAGGGGCCAAGAGAGGGCACCTACCATGTCCCAAGGTATAACTCTTAGCAAGAAGCAGTGTCCACAGACACCTGATAAGCGAGAGAGGATGAGTCAGATTCCATATGCTTCGCTTATTGGATCGATCATGCATGTCATGATATGTACTAGGCCGGATGTATCATATGCCTTGAGTGCTACGAGGCAATACCAATCAGACTCAGGAGAGGCGCATTGGGCTGCGGCCATGAATATCCTAAAGTACTTGAAAAGGAACAAGGATAAGTTTCTGGTCTATGGTGGCTGTAATGATTTGGTTGTTGAAGGTTATACTAATGTGAGCTTCCAGACTAACAGAGACGAATCCAAGTCGCAGTCAGGTTACATATTCTGCCTAAATGGAGGAGCGTTTAGTTGGAAGAGTGCTAAGCAAAGCACCACTATAGATTCTACAACTAAAGCCGAATAGTTGGCAGCTTCGGAAGCAACTAAGGTGGCAGTTTGGATTCGTAAGTTCATCAGTGAACTTGGTGTCGTACCCTCTATCAAGAGTCCGATAGATCTCTATTGTGATAACAATGGAGCTATTGCTCTGGGAACCAAGGAAACACCAGAAGGTAAAACATGTCAAGCGGTGATTTCACATGATAAGGGAATGGAAGTCCAAGGGTGAAATTAGAATTTGTAAGATTGGAAGGGATGACAATGTAGCCGATCCATTAACTAAACCTTTGCCTCAAGTGAAGCATAACAAGCACGTTGAGGCAATGGGAATCAAGCATGTTGGAGATTGGCTTTGATTTCCTTGTATATGTATTTTAATTAAACTTAATATCTTAATGTAAAACACTATGTTGAACCACTTGGAGCAATTAAATATTTAGCAAATTTATTATTTCTCTATTTCTATTTAATTGTGGTTTAGAATAAATAATGAGTCCATTCGATTACTGAGAATATTCAAAACAGGGTATCAAGACCATGTCTTGGATAAAGGAATACCAGTTAAGTGAACATTGAATATTTTAATCGAAAATTATCCCTAATCAAGGTCATTTAAACGATGGACGATTAATGACCACTTGAGATTAGTGTGTAGTATGATTTATAGCACCGTTTCTTGTGCTACGAGGACATGATTGTCATAAATCATTTGCACAGGTACTAGTTTGGAACTGTACCGGATCGACCTATGAGAGTACTTTAAGATATTTAAAAACCATCATAAGTACATTTCTTATTATAGCTATCGGAACCTTTTTCCTTGACCATGAGTATTGTAAGTTCTTTTGTTTGAGTACTAGTCGTTTTGATGTTGTCAAACGTCTGCCGTAAATGGGGATTATAATGGCAACACTCAAAGATTAGGTCCTTTTAGTAAGGGAAGCTAACAATACAAGACTGGGAATGTCCCCCCTTTTAACAATAGGGAATGTCTTTGTTGTTTACAAGGTCTCTCGAAGAGCGAGACTGTGAAAATGCATGGCCGTGCTCAGCTGGATTTTGGAAATCATCTGCTTATTGACAGTCAAACTCGAGAATCGAAAAACACATCTGGACGTAATAAGGATGACGAAGAATCTTACCTTATAGTTCAAGAAGAGACATTAAGCGACATAGGAAAAGGGCTATACACTCATTGTACACCTGTCCAGAAGGACAAGTGGGAGATTGAAAGGAATGTTGTCCTTCCAACAAGTGTACTATTTCGATAGAGGGTTCGGAATTAATAGAAAGCTAATTCTTCAGTGAGGTCAAGTGATCAGAATGCCTAGGTGGAGGTCGCTTCCGATCAGTAATATTAATGCATAATTAAAATTACGGCTTAATCTTGATTGAACCCTTTGGGTCGCACCCCAATCGAATGACCGATCTAAATCGACGAATCAATCCGAAGGATTTGATGAGTCATTAGAGTATTACGAACAAAGACGTCGGATATCGAGCTTAGAGCGTCCAGACTGAGCGTCGCAAGTCGAGTCGAATTTAGAATTCGACGAGATGTGTAATCAAGTAAGAGACAAGTTCGAGCCAAGTCGTAGCCTCGTATTGGCCTAGCCATGCGAGTGCTAGGCTAGGCGAGGTCACCATCCCATGTGTGCCTAGCATCGCCTAGCACATGCACATCGCATCCGCACCAGCCATCACAACATGCTAGGCATGGCCAAGCACAACCCGCAAGCATCGCAAGGCCAGCAGCACGCAACTGCTTTTCGGGCCTCGCTACCGCAAGCAGGCAGCACATAGCACACGCACCGCAGCTTGCTATGCGTGCTAGTCAGTGGCACGCACTAAGCGCCCCTAGGCCTCGCCTATTGCACAAAATCACGCACCAAGCAGCAGCGTGCTAGGCAAGCTAGGCTGTGCGCGTGTGTGCTAGCAAGCCGCAACAAGCAGCAGCGTGCTAGGCATACTGGGTTGTGCGTGTGTGCTAGCAAGCAGCACCAAGCACTACACCACTCGCACAACAGCACGCACCAGGCAGCAGCGCATGCATGTGCTGGCTGGCTATTCACGTGCGTGAGCAGGCTGACAAGCAGCTTAGCCTTGGTGCTAGGCGCCAGCAGCCTTGGCAGCCAAGGCAGGCTGCCAGCCAGCCAAGTGGTGAGGTTGTCCGGTTTTGTGTGGGGTCCAAGTGTTGGCGCTTAGCTTGGGGAGAAAGGTTATTTGGTCCCCCCTTTGGTGGTCCTCACCTACTCTCTCCCTCCATGTGGCACTTGAAGCTTGTTGATTGCCTTGCGATTTTATTTTCTTTTTGATTAAAATAAAATAGTGGAAAATGCAAATCTCCACATTGATGGAAGAATGGAGATCAAGTCTCCATTCCCTATAAATACCCAAGTTTTGGGTTTGGGAAAAATCTCTTGAGTGGAACTAAAAAGGCATCTCCTTAGTAAATTGAGAAAACCTTAAGTTCGTAATACTCTAGTTTTTTTATAGGACAAGTCCCAAATAACCTTTGGGATTAAGACCGTTCGGGTCAGGTCGGGAGTGCGAGCCGTAGGAGGCCGTCGCACTTGCGAGGCTCGAACTTTGAAGTAAGAGCTCGTGAATCGAACGAAGCACGCGTCAAGGGTAAGAATGTATTTTCTCTTTCTCTCTATAATGTTGTTAATTATGTGATTAAATATTTAGGTACTTTAATTAGTGAGCGGGTCCTGGGTAGGTTTCTCTTCCGCGTAGCATTAGACGCTAAGAAACCCAACATCAACCACTTTAGAATCATCAGTACAGGTGGCTATAGCTTGCACCCATTTCGAAACATAATCGACAGCCAACAAAATATATTGAAAACCGAAAGATGAGGGGAAAGGTCCCATGAAATCCATACCTGAAACGTTAAAGACTTCACATATTTAAATAGGAGTCTGGGGCATTTCATTCCTAGGACTTAGTGTGCCTGTTCTTTGACAACTATCACATGCCTTACAGATTTTGTATGCGTCTTTAAATATGGATGGCCAGTAGAATCCGCTCTCTAAAACCTTGAGTGCGGTTCTCTTTGGTCCAAAATGTCCTCCACATGCATAAGAATGGAAGAAAGTTAGTATAGAAAGAAATTCGCAATCAGGTACACACCTTCTGATCAGCACAAAATTTCCAGAGATATGGGTCATCCCATATGTAGTATTTTGCTATGCTTTGCACCTGGTGTTTTTGTGCTTTGGTGTAGCTAGCTGGAAACTTCCCAGATACTAGAAAATTCACCAAATCAGCATACCACGGAGTTCCTGAGTTCAAGGCATGAAGTTTCTCATCAGGGAACTCTTCATTGATTGGAGCTTTACCATCATCAGCTTCCCCAACTAACCTGCTTAACCAACTAACCTGCTTAAATGATTAGCAACACTATTGTCATAACCTTTTTTTATCTTTTTTATTTCAACATTAAATTGTTGAAGTAAAATCCAACGTATTAGCCTAGGTTTGGATACATCCTTTGACTTTAAATATTTCAGCGCTACATGATCAGTAAACACAACAATTTTAGTACTCAATGAATAAGACCTGAATTTGTCTAAAGCAAAAACTACAGCTAAAATTTCTTTCTCAATTGTAGTATGATTAGCTTGAGCTGCATCTAAAGTCCTCGAGGCATAGTAGATGGCATGGGGAACTTTTCCAACTCGCTGGCCTAGCACTGCCCCTACAGCATAATTGGACACGTCGCACATCAATTTGAATGGAAGCTCCCAGTTAGGAGGTTGCAGAACAGAGGCAGTGACCAACTTGTCAAATGCTTGCATACATGCCTCATCAAAGCAGAATTCCACATCTTTTTGGATTAGTCTGCATATTGGTTGTGCAATCTTCGAAAAGCCTTCAATAAACCTTCGATAGAAACCTACATGGCCAAGAAAAGAACGAACTTCCCGCATAGAGGCGGGGTAAGGCATAGAAGAAATAAGATCTATTTTAGCTTTATCGACTTTTATTCCTTCAGAAGACACAATATGGCCTAAAACTATACCTCGTTGAACCATGAAATAAAAATTTTCAGAATTAAGCACAAGGTTAGTTTCAAGACAACGTTTAAGAACCAAAGTGAGGTGTTCTAAGTAACTATCAAAAGAATCTCCATGTACAGTGAAATCATCCATGAAAACTTCTATGAAATTTTCAAGATAATCTGAAAAGATGCTTACCATACATCTCTGAAAAATCGCTGGAGCATTGCACAGCCCAAATGACATACGATAATACGCAAATGTGCCGTACGGGCATGTGAAAGTCGTTTTTTCTTGATCCTCCGAAGCTATAGGGACTTGCACATAACCTGAATACCCGTCAAGAAAATAGTAATAAGCATGACCAGCAAGACGTTCTACCATTTGATCAATAAAGGGTAAGGGAAAATGATCTTTTCGAGTCATAGAATTGAGTTTTCAGTAATCTACACAAACTCTCCACCCATTTGTACTCGGGTGGGAACCATTTCTCCCTTATCTTTTTCCACCACTGTGGCTCTTGACTTTTTTGGGACCACTTGCAAGGGACTAACCCAAGGGCTATCTGATATAGGGTATATCACCCCTACTTCAAGAAGCTTCATTACTTCTTTCTTCACCACTTCCATCACAGGTGGACTAAGTCGTCGCTGCACTTGTCTCACAGGTTTAGCTCCCTCTTCTAATAAGATTCTATGCTGACATATAGAGGGGCTAATTCCTTTTATATTAGCAACCGTCCACCCTAGAACTGTTTCATGAAGAACTTGCAGCAGCTTTTGCTCTTGATTCGCAGTTAGATTACTCGCGATTATGACTGAAAGAGTGTTATTTTTGCCTAAAAATGCATAATTAAGATGGTCTGGCAGTGGCTTTAGTTCCACTTTAGGGGCTTGCACAATAGAAGGTAAAAATCTGTTAGAAGTGATTGGTAACTGCATAAACTGATTGTCATACCTTAATTGCTTATCTGGAAGTATTTCCAGAGAGGAAAAAGCTTCCTTAACTTTACCCTTAAGCTCAAAATGTTCTTGCAAGTCAGCATATTTTTCTTTTTACATAGGTGCAGTTAAAACAAAGTCTTAACGCATCTTGAATTTAAAGAAATTGAACTTGTTCAGTTAGCATATCAACAATATCTATCCTAGAAATAGATTCACAATCAGCAGGATATCTCATTCCATCGAATAAATTAAACCGTATGATCTCCCCATCGAATTCCATTGTCAAGACCCCATTGTGAACATCAATTTTAGTTCTGGATGTTTTCAGAAAAGGTCTTCCTAATAAGATAGGTGCTGCACTAGGGGATTCATCATTTGGCATATCTAAAATATAAAAGTCAGCAGGAAATACCAGTTCATTGACTTGCACTAAGACATCCTCAACTACTCCTACAGGGTATGTATTAGAACGGTCGGCAAGCTGAGTAATCACTCGAGTGTCTTTCCAAGGTCCTAAGTTCAGAGCTTTATAGCTATATAAAGGCATGACATTAATAGAAGCTCCTAAGTCTAGCATGCATTTATTGTATCTCGTGTTACTTATTTTACAGGGTATAGTAAAAATTCCTGGATCCTTGCACTTGGGAGGAACTTTCCTCTGTAAAATAGCAGAAACATTCTCACTTACATTGATTTTTTCATCTCTACTCAATCTCCTCTTGTTAGTGCACAACTCCTTCAAGAACTTTGCATACCGTGACACTTGTCTAATGGCTTCTAGTGTAAGGTTTCGTAGTGACCCGACACTACGCGGAAGGAAACCCACCAAGACCCGCCCCTTAATTAAAACAATTAACAAGCATATTAAATTAAACCGGGTTTTTGCATAGAGTGTGACCAAATCAAGGCCTTGGGGATCAAGGCAATGGTCCCCCCAAGCAATGGTCCTCACTTGACTTTCTCTATTATTGTGCCATGTGTCAATTTGTGATTGAGTTGATTAATCATTTAATTTTAGAATTAAATAATTATCATTTTACCAACTCTCCCACATTGATGGGAGATTGGAAATCAAGGGATCATTTCCCTATAAGTACCAAGCTTGGGTATTGGGAAATGAACAACCTAGAGTGGAATTAAAAAGACAACTCTAAGAAAGAGTAAACCTTTGATTCGTAAAACTCATAGTTATTTTTTCCGGGTCTTGACTAACCTTCAAGACTTAGGACGCTCGGGTCGGGTCGAGGGTACGATCCTTCGGAGATCTCGTGTTTTCGAGATTATGAAGTAAGAGCTCTTTGGGAGCGAAGCACGCGTCAAAGGTATAATTCTTGTTCTTAATCTTGTTTGATTAATTTTATTATGCTTGGTAATTGTTTTAATTAAGGGGCGGGTCTTGGTGGGTTTCCTTCCGCGTAGTGTCGAGTCACTACAAAACCCTACAGCGGTATCTGAGCCACGCTCCTTTTTAATTTTTACAATTATTTTTTAATTAAGGTGTTTTAAAAGAATTTAATTTTTTGGTTCATGTTCTTCTAATTAGATTAGATGCTCGTTTTAATTAATTTTAATACTCGATTTTATTTTCGATTTAGCTGTCGAACCCAGATTTTGGCTCAAAAATAGTGATTTTTGGGTGGAATCGATATTCTGGAATAGATTGAACCCTTCAGGACTGTCCAGAAGCCAAATTCGAACCAGAAACCCAATTTTTCTAGGGTTTTTTTCCGTTTTTTAACGAAAATTTTAATTCTTTTTAAGCCTTGATTTTACAAGGTTAGACTAAATGCACATTTGCATCACTAATCTACTGGTTTTAAAATATCCTTGAGCATAATAATGGAGTTTTTATTAGTGCTTTAATTGATATACCATTTTTTCACATAAACTTGTTTTTCACAAATTTTGCAAATAAATTGCAATAAAGTGTGAAAACTTGTTGTGATCTTGTAATTTTAAGTTCCCAAATAATGTTAAAGTTCTAATCTTTAAAGGTTTAAATGATTGGAACCCTAACCCTAAATTCCATGTTGAACAAAGTTTGGACTTTTTCATGTTTGGTTGATTAAAATCCATCAAGTTCAATTACTTGTGAGTAAAGTTTGATTAATCTTCATATTGGAAAATGTAATCTTGGTATTTTACACAAGTATGCAAGTTGGAAAATTTTATCATTGGATGGTTAATTTATTTTTCCAACTCCCATTTGTCAAATCCATTATTAATTTGAATATTGGCAAGATTAATTTTGGACATAGCTCATTTTATTTTAAGCATAAATTTAGACCGAATTTTGTTCAAAATTTAAATTTTGGATAATTTAGGCTTGTGCACCAATAAAATAAATTTTATTTAAGTAGGACTTAATTTTATTTTATTTTCCCTCAAATTAATTCTTAAATGTAATTTGGAATTAATTATTGTCATACACAAATCGGAATTAAAAATCTGAGCAAATGCACGCAAATCGATGCAAAACCGCAAGCGTCACCAAGGCTAGCCAGGCTGCCTAGCAGCCCACATGTAGCTGCCCCTGGTGTACGCAAGGCTATTGCACTAATGCACGTGGCTGCTGTGTGGCAGTGGGAGTGGTGTGCTGCCATAGTGCTAGGTGCATGGCAGGGCTGCTGGTGCTACTTGTGCGTGTTGCTGGGCAGCGAGGTAGCAAGCCCCAGCCAGCCTGCCAGATGCTGCCAGGCACCAGCTAGCAAGCTAGCATGCACAGCATGCGTAACGAGCTGCCAGTGCTGGCTGGCGCAACATGCCATGCTAGGCGTGGATGCTGGCACACAGCACAGCAAGCGCAGCACATGAGCTGCCTAGCAGCCATGGTGCGCATCCACCTAATGGTTTTGTGGGACGGTTTTGCTTAAGGTTGAGCTATGTTTTTTGCGAATTTTTGGCCATTTTAATAATTTTAAATAATTATTTTAACGAGGCTAAAAACCTCGATTTTCGATTTTGCAAAATGTTGACAAATTATGGGTTATGCCGACTTAATTAATCGGATTAATTAAGTACGGATGCTGAATTTAGTGGGAGCTTAATTAAGTGCGTTAGCTTTTTGCGTTTAGAAATAATGGATTAAACAACTTTGACTAGTTTTAACTAGGCGCGTTAATTGGATTAACCACCTAAGTTAGTTACTAGTTTTGCGTGTTTAATTATGTATTTCGTAAAATTGCATGGGCCATTCATAAATAGTGAATGGATGAATGGAATATTGTTTTCAAAACAGGTTCTTTGAAAATGGCAACTACTGGGGCCCGACTAGGATAGAAAATACGGACTGCGTTCCGTCATGTATTTTTGTAAACCTAAATACAGTCTGCGAACCGTTAAGTATTTTTGTACTATTAGATTAATCTTAGTCGTTCTAGCTAGCTCCTTTTATTTCATTTTGGCCAAGATGTCTCAAGACGGTGTTTCGACGAAGACGAGCCAAGATGAAGACCCATGGAAATTGAAGATTTCAAGGGGTCATGCTAGTTGCCAAATGCATCTATTTTATTCCTTATATATTGTTGTTATATATTTGATTGCTAGATGCATGTCTAGGATTTCTATAATGTTGCGACGATTAGTTAAGTTCACTTATATCAACCAACATAGAAACCCTAGGTCCCTTTAATAATATTGAGCTAAAATTTATCGTTCCAAGAACAACACTTACCGAACTAATGCGCGTACGTGATGGATTACGCCAAAGCAAGGCATCACTACTTCCCTAGGAACTTAAGGTATACTAGGTATACAAGTTGTCTTCGTTAAGCTCAACGATATCAGTAAGGAGTCCTTAGATGTCGTGGCAAAAGAGATAAAATGTCAAGGATGCATTAGATGCGACATTTTATCAAACCGGGAGTAGCTTGGAGCTATTAGCAATTGGATTGCTTACCTTAAGATATTTAATGATTAAGACAAGACAAAGCATGCTTAACCATTTCTTGATCTTTGGGATCTCGGAATCATTTTATTCTTGCCCATAAGGGACAATTTTTAAATGCGTGGATAAAATGCTCAATAAGTTTGAATATATGCATTAACGTTGTAAATTTCAACTTATTGATGTATGAATGGTTTTTCACTTCAAATTCTTTCAATTGTAGAATCATGTCTGCAAGTAACTCAAACAACAACCAATTCTCTTTACGCTCAATTCTCGACAAGGAGAAGTTGAGCGGGCCAAACTTTCTTGATTGGCAAAGAAATCTCCGCATTGTACAAATGCAGGAGCAAAAGGAATACATCCTTGATGAGGAAATGCCCGACGCTCCCAATGAGGAGGTCACTCAGGCTGCCCTTAACCGATGGAAAAGTGCCAATCGGGATGTCAAATGCATCATGTTGGCCACCATGTCCCCGGACCTTCAAAAGACTTTCTTTGAAAAGGAGACAACTTTTGAGATCATTTCTGAGCTTCAGAATATGTTCCAAGAGCAGACCCGAACTGAAAGGTTCGAAACCCACAGGCAGATCCTTGAGAGCAAGCTCAAGAAAGGAAAGCCAGTCAGCCCGCATGTTCTCAACATGATTGGATTATTTCAGAACATGGAAAGGCTTGATGTTGGGTATTCAACCAAAATGGTAATTGACATCATTCTCCACTCCCTTCACAAAGGCTATGATCAGTTCAAGATGAATATAATATGCATAGTATGGAGAAAACCCTCACCGAGCTTCATGGTATATTGAAGCAAGCCGAGCAAACCCTCAAAGATGAGGGCAAGCATGACATGCTCATGGTGAGGAAGGGCAAGCCATCCATACGCCCGAACAAAAAGAAGAGCTTTAATGGGAAAAAGAAGAAATTCCCGCCTTAGTCAAAATCTGCCAGGGGCAGCAAGTACAAAAAGGCAGCCTCTTCTAAATCCGATTCCGAATGTTTCTACTGCAAGAAGAAGGGACATTGGAAACGGGACTGCCTCAAATTCAAGGAAGATAAGAAGAACGTCAACGTTGCTTCTTCATCAGGTATTTTCGTTATAGACTTAAACTTCGCTAGCAAAACATCATGGGTATTAGATACCGGATGTGGCTAACACCTTTATTCCAATGCTCAGGGACTAAGGATAAATAGGAGGCTAGAGAAGGGAGAGGTCGAACTTCGGGTCGGCAATGGAGCAAGGATGTTCGTCGTCTCCGTTGGAACTCTCAATTTGTCTTTGCCCTCAGGGCTTGTTCTAGAACTTGAAAACTGCTATCATGTTCCTAGAGTGACCAAAAACATTATTTCAATATCGGCGTTGGACGCCAAAGGATTTGAATTTCGAATCAAAAACAATAGATGTTTTATTTATTTTAATAATGATTTATATGGTATGGCACATTCAGAAAATGGTCTTTATGTGCTTTCACTGGACAAATAGATTTATAACATTGAAAATACTGCCAAAAAGGCCAAGACCATCAAGTCGAATCAAACCTACTTCTGGCATTGTCGTCTTGGCCACATTAACTTCAAGCGCATCAAGAAACTTCTTCAAGAAGGTGTTCTTGACTCATTCGACTTAGAGTCGTTTGAAAATTGCGAAGGATGCTTATTAGGCAAGATGATAAAACTGCCATTCTCCAAGTTGGGAGAAAGGGCAAGTGACTTATTAAGTCTAATACACACGGATGTATGTGGACCAATGAGCACACCCGCAAGACAAGGTTACCGATATTTCATCACTTTCACCGATGATTATAGTATATATGGCTATATCTACTTAATGTCGAATAAATCTGAATCCTTTGAGAAATTTAAAGAATTTCAGAAAGAAGTTGAAAATCAACTTGGCAAGAAAATTAAAGCACTTCGATCGAATCGAGGTGGCGAATATTTAAGCCATGAATTCGAAGATCACTTGAAAGAAAATGGCATTCTTTCAGAGTTGACACCTCCCGGAACTCCTCAATGGAACGGAGTGTCCGAACGGAGGAATCGGACCTTGTTAGACATGGTTCGATCAATGATTCCATATGAATTATGGACTAAGAAACCTCCTAGGTTGTCTTTTCTCAAGATTTGGGGATGCGAAGCATATGTCAAGCGATTAATTTCGGACAAACTTCACCCCAAATTTGATAAGTGTTTCTTTATAGGAAATCCAAAAGAAACCAAAGGGTATTACTTTTACAATAAATCCGAGAACAAAGTATTTGTTGCTCGTGATGGTGTCTTTTTGGAGAAGGATCACCTTTCCAAAATGACAAGTGGGAGGAAAATCGAACTCGACGAAGTTCGAGAGGACGATCAACAATGTCAACCTGACAAAACTGAAAATCTAGATACTTTGGAAGCATCTAAGAAGATTGGTCAGAATCAAACAGACAATGTAAATGCTCAACCGATTACCCTTCGTAGGTCGCAACGGCAAAGATCTCGACCAGACAGATACCTCGGTATCGTCTTAACCGATGATCAGGACATCCTAGTTATGGATGGTGATGAGCCGGCGACCTTCAAGCAAGCTATGACGAGCCCCGACTCTACAAAATGGCAAGAGGCCATGAAATCCGAGATGGACTCCATGTCTGAAAATCAAGTCTTGGACTTGGTGAACTTGGTGTTGTACCCTCAATCAAGGGGCCGATAGATCTCTATTGTGATAACAATGGAGCTATAGCTCAGGCCAGGGAGCCGAGAGAGCACCAGAATGTCAAACACGTGCAAAGGCGATTTCACATGATAAGGGAATGGAAATCCGAAGGTGAAATCAAAATTTGTAAGATCGGCACAGATGATAATGTAGCCGATCCTTTGACTAAACCGCTGCCTCAAGTGAAACACAACAAGAACATTGAGGCGATGGGAATCAAGCATGTTGGAGACTGGATTTGAAATTCCCTGTACATGTGTTTTAATTAAACAGGATATTTAATGTAAGACACTGTATTAAAACCATTCATTAATGGAGTAATTAATTTTTGTGCAAAATTATCATTCACTTCATTACTATTTAATTGTGGTTTAGAATTAAATAATGAGTCCATTCGATTTACGGAAATATTCAAAACAGGGTATCAAGACCATGTCTTGGATAAAGAAACACCTATTAAGTGAACATTGAATATTAAATCGAAAATTATCTCTAATCGAGGTCATCTAACAGATGGACGATTGATGACCGCCATAGATTAGTGTGTAGTATGATTTACAGCACCGTTTCTTGTGCTGCGAGGACGTGACGGTCATAAATCATTTACACAGGCACAGTTTGGAACTGTACTAGATAAGACCTATGAGAGTACTTTAAGAAAATTTAAATTTTGTCATAAGTACATTTCTCATTATGACTATCGAAACTTGTTTCCTCCGACCATGAGTACTATGAAGTTTTCTTGTTTGAGTACTAGACTCTTTGCTGTTTCCAAACGTCTGCCGTAACTGGGGATCATAACGGGAACACTCAGGAGACTATGTCCTCTTAGTAAGAAGAACTTACAATACAAGACTGGGATTGTCCCCCTACTAACAATAGGGAAAATGTTTTGTTGTTCCGATAGAGGGTTCAGAATTATTACGGAGCTAATTCTTCAGTAAGGTCAAGTGATCGGAAAGCCTAGGTGGAGGCCTATGTCACTTAATATTTCTTCGTGAACTATAAGGTAAGATTCTTTGTCATCCTTATTACGTTCAGAAGTGTTTCTCGATCTCCGAGTTCGACTGTCAATAAGCAGATGATTTCTAAAATCCATCTGAGCACGGCCATGCATTTTCACAGTCTCGCTCTTCGAGCGGCCTTGTAAACAACAAAACATTTTCCCTATTGTTAGTAGGGGGACAATCCCAGTCTTGTATTGTAAGTTCCTCTTACTAAGAGGACATAGTCTCCTGAGTGTTCCCGTTATGATCCCTAGTTACGGAAGACGTTTGGAAACATCAAAGAGTCTAGTACTCAAACAAGAAAACTTCACAGTACTCATGGTCGGAGGAAACAAGTTCCGATAGTCATATGAGAAATGTACTTATGACAAAATTTTAATTTTCTTAAAGTACTCTCATAGGTCTTATCTAGTACAGTTCCAAACTGTGCCTGTGCAAATGATTTATGACTGTCACGTCCTCGCAGCACAAGAAACGGTGCTGTAAATCATACTACACACTAATCTATGGCGGTCATCAATCGTCCATCTGTTAGATGACCTCGATTAGGGACAATTTTCGATTTAAATATTCAATGTTCACTTAACAGGTGTTTCTTTATCCAAGACATGGTCTTGATACCCTGTTTTGAATATTTCCGTAAATTGAATGGACTCATTATTTAATTCTAAACCATAATTAAATAGTAATGGAGTGAATTTATAATTTTGCACAAAAATTAATTACTCCATCAATAAATGGTTTTAATACAGTGTCTTACATTAAATATCCTGTTTAATTAAAACACATGTACAGGGAATTTCAAATCCAGTCTCCAACATGCTTGATTCCCATCGCCTCAATGTGCTTGTTGTGTTTCACTTGAGGCAGCGGTTTAGTCAAAGGATCGGCTACATTATCATCTGTGCCGATCATACAAATTCTTATTTCACCTTCGGATTTCCATTCCCTTATCATGTGAAATCGCCTTTGCACCTGTTTGACCTTCTGGTGCTCTCTTGGCTCCCTGGCCTAAGCGATTGCTCCATTGTTATCACAAAAGAGGTCTATCGGCCCCTTGATTGAGGGTACAACACCAAGTTCGCTAATGAACTTCCGAATCTAAACAGCTTCCTTGGCAGCTTCTGAAGCGGCCAAGTACTCGGCTTCGGTTATAGAGTCTGCAGTGGTGCTCTGCTTGACACTCTTCCAGCTAAACGCTCCTCCATTTAGACAGAATATGTACCCCGACTGCGAATTGAAGTCGTCTCTGTCAGTTTGGAAGCTAGCGTCGGTGTAACCTTCAACAACCAGTTCTTTGTGGCCTCCATACACCAGGAATTTATCCTTGTTCATTTTCAGGTACTTAAGGATGTTCTTGGCCGCAGTCCAATGCGCCTCTCCTGGGTTCGATTGGTATCGACTCGTTGCACTCAGGGCATACGATACATCTGGCCTTGTACATATCATGGCATATATGATCGATCCGATTAGCGAAGCATATGGGATCTGATTCATTCTTTCTCGCTCAACAGTTGTCTGTGGACAGTGTTTCTTGCTGAGAGTTACGCCATGGGACATGGGTAAATGCTCTCTTTTGGCATTCTCCATGTGGAATCGAGCCAGTACGTTATCAATGTAAGTACTTTGGCTTAATCCAATCATTCTCTTAGATCTATCCCTGTAGATCTTGATACTCAATATGTACTGTGCCTCTCCTAATTCCTTCATTGAAAAGCACTTTCCCAACCAGCCCTTTACGAACTCCAACAATTTTGTGCTGTTTCCAATGAGAAGTATGTCATCGACATACAAAACTAGGAATGCAATTTCACTCCCACTGATCTTCTTGTATACACAAGATTCATCTGGATTCTTGATAAAACCAAACTTGCTAATGGCTTCATCAAATCGCAGATTCCAACTTCTTCAGCTTGCAAACCTTTCCAGCGTTGCCTGGATCGACAAAATCTTCTAGCTGTGTCATATACACAGTTTCTTCCGAAATTCCATTAAGGAAGGCGGTTTTTGCATCCATTTGCCATATTTCATAATCGTAATATGCAGCAATCGCTAGGATGATCCGGACGGATTTTAGCATTGCAACTGGTGAAAAAGTTTCATCATAGTCAATCCGTGGACTTGTCTATAACCTTTTGCCACCAGTCTAGCTTTATATATTGATACATTTCCATCCTTGTCTGTCTTCACTTTAAATATTTATTTGCAACCAATGGGTGTATAACCCTTGGGCAAATTCACCAAGTCCCAGACTTGATTTTCAAACATGGAGTCCATCTCGGATTTCATGGCCTCTTGCCATTTTGCAGAGTCGGGGCTCGTCATAGCTTGCTTGTATGTCGCCGGCTCTACACCATCCATGATTAGGATGTCCTGATCATCGGTTAAGACGATACCGAGGTATCTGTTTGGTTGAGATCTTTGCCGTTGCGACCTATGAAGGGTAATCGGTTGAGCATTTTCATTGTCTGTTTGATTCTGACCAATCTTCTTAGATGCTTCCAAAGTTTCTAGATTGTCAGCTTTAACAGGTTGACATTGTTGCTCGTCCTCTCGAACTTCGTCGAGTTCGATTTTCCTCCCACTTGTCATTTTGGAAAGGTTATCCTTCTCCAAAAAGACACCATCACGAGCAACAAATACTTTGTTCTCGGATTTATTTTAGAAGTAATACCCTTTGGTTTCTTATGGATATCCCATAAAGAAACACTTATCCGATTTGGGGTGAAGTTTGTCCGAAATTAATCGCTTGACATATGCTTCGCATCCCCTAATCTTGAGAAAAGACAACCTAGGAGGTTTCTTAGTCCATAATTCATATGGAGTCTTTTCAACAGCTTTTGACGGAGCTCTATTCAGTGTTAGTGTTGCAGTTTGTAGCGCATGTCCCCAGAAAGAGATAAGGAGTTCACTAAGACCCATCATTGATCGAACCATGTCTAACAAGGTTCGATTCTTCCGTTCGGACACTCCGTTCCATTGAGGAGTTCCGGGAGGTGTCAACTTTGAAAGAATGCCATTTTCTTTCAAGTGATCGTCGAATTCATGGCTCAAATATTCGCCACCTCGATCCGATCGAAGTGCTTTGATTTTCTTGCCAAGTTGATTTTCAACTTCTTTTTGAAATTCTTTGAATTTCTCAAAAGATTCAGATTTATTCGACATTAAGTAGATATAGCCATATCTACTATAATCGTCGGTGAAAGTGATGAAATATCGGTAACCTTGTCTTGCGAGTGTGCTCATTGGTCCACATACATCCGTGTGTATTAGACGTAATAAGTCACTTGCCCTTTCTCCCAACTTGGAGAATGGTTGTTTTTATCATCTTGCCTAATAAGCATCCTTCGCAATTTTCAAACGACTCTAAGTCGAATGAGTCAAGAACACCTTCTTGAAGAAGTTTCTTGATGCGCTTGATGTTAATATGGCCAAGACGACAATGCCACAAGTAGGTTTGATTCGACTCGATGGTCTTAGCTAGTGGTATCAACTTTTGTCTAATCATATGTAAAAACATGCGATTTAATTGAACATAAATTTGTGAGACAAACTTGAAACAACTATTGTCAAAGTCTTACATCCAATATTCCTAGGTGTCCAACACCGTGGATCATAGTATGTTCAAAGGCATGATGGAACGACCGAAAAACCATCTTCGTCGTCTTCTTGCTCTTGCACCAACACTTGATAAGCTTCTCACTTGGTTCCTGAAAAGGCAACATAAAGTGAGTCATACTTGGTATCCAATACCTTATGATAAGCTTAATTCACAAGTGTTTAGGAAGATACCTGAGGTAGTCGGAGTGATCCCCTCTTCCTTGAAGAGCATGCATTCTCTCTTGTAGTGGTCTTGCATGCCACAATGGAAGCATCTCATCTTTCCCTTGACCTTCTTGAACTCCTTCTTCTTAGCTCTCAAGGGCCTTTTGGTCATTCCATAGGCGGTGGCTTGGCTAAGAAGTTGCACCACCTCCTTGAGGGAGTGTGTCTCCTTCCTGCAGCGATATGCACTCTAAGTGCATCATAGCCCGAGTGGAGTGAAGCAAGCAAGATATGCCCCGCCATCTCATCCTCTATCGAGATTCGGAGAAGCTGCATGTGTTTGAAGAGCCTAGTCATACCAAGCACATGAGGTCGGAGAGGCATGCCGGGTCTCAATTTGGCATTGTAGACCTTGGTCCAAAGACGTCGCCTTTCCTTAGCAAGACATCCCACGTTTGGTGGCTTTATCATCATGTTTGAGAGTGACCTAGTCAAGTCAAACACGAGTCCATCAAAGTTTCCATTGTCACTCTTGGTGACTCTTACATTGACAACGTCCTCAAGTACTTTGAGAAACATGTCCGGAAGGTAGGAGGAAAGAGTTTCCTTCCAATCTTCCGGGATGGAATTTGCCATGAGTCGTGAGACCCTTTTGTAATTGGAAGACCATTCTTCATGAGCCTCGTCAGTCATGATCCCTTTGGCAAAGAAGCTTGGAATGGGAGTATCAAGAGTATACTCCAAGGAATAATTCTAGAGAGTTCTCCTGAGTTCCTCCTCCCATTCCTGAAAGTTGACCAAGTTTAAGGGAAAGGCCAACTTTTCAGGGAGTTCCGGGCACCTTTGGTTGTTGTTTGAGTTACTTGAAGACATGATTCTACAATTGAAAGAATTTGAAGTGAAACACCATTCATACATCAATAAGTTGAAATTTAAAACGTTCATGCATGTATTCAATCTTATTGAGCATTTTATACACGCATTTAAAATGTCCCTTATGGGCGAGAATAAAATGATTCCGAGATCCCAAAGATCAAGAAATGGTTAAGCATGCTTTGGCTTGTCTTAATCATTAAATATCTTAAGGTAAGCAATCCAATTGCTAATAGCTCCAAGCTACTCTCGGTTTGATAAAATGTCACATCTAATGCATCCTTGACATTTTATCTCTTTTTCCACGACATCTAAGGACTCCTTACTGATATCGTTGAGCTTAACCAAGACAATTTGTATACCTAGTATACCTTACGTTCCTAAGGAAGTAGTGATGCCTCGCTTTAGCGTAATCCATCACGTACGCGCATTAGTTCGGTAAGTGTTGTTCTTGGAATGGCAAATTTTAGCTCAATATTATTAAGGGACCTAGGGTTTCTATGTTGGTTGATTTAAGTGAACTTAACTAATCGTCGCAACATAATAGAAATCCTAGACATGCATCTAGCAATCATATATAATAACAATATATAAGGCATAAAATAGATGCATTTGGCAACTAGCATGACCCCTTGAAATCTTCAATTTCCATGGGTCTTCATCTTAGCTCGTCTTCGCCGAAACGCCGTCTTGAGACATCTTGGCCAAAATGAAATAAAAGAAGCTAGCTAGAACGACTAAGATTAATATAATAGTACAAAAATACTTGACGATTCGCAGACCGTATTTAGATTTACAAAAATACATAACGGAACGCAGTCCGTATTTTCTATCCTAGTCAGGCCCCACTAGTTACCATTTTCAAATACCTGTTTTGAAAACAATCTTCCATTCACCCATTCACTATTTGTGAATGGCCCATGTAATTTTACGAAATAGATAATTAAACACGCAAAACTAGTAACTAACTTAGGTGGTTAATCCAATTAACGTGCCTAATTAAAACTAGTCAAAGTTATTTAATCCATTATTTCTAAACGCAAAATGCTAACGCACTTAATTAAGCTCCCACTAAATTCCGCATCCGTACTTAATTAATCCGATTAATTAAATCGGCATAACCCATAATTTGTCAAAATTTTGCAAAATCGAAAATCGAGGTTTTTAGCCTCGTTAAAATAATTATATAAAATTATTAAAACGACAAGAATTTCGCAAAATCATAGCTCAAGCACTAAGCAAAACGTCCCACAAACCCCTTTGAGGGTGCGCACCATGGCTGCTAGGCAGCCCATGGCATGACGCCATGGTGCGTGGGCGAGACCTGCAATGCCCAGCAAGCATCGCTGCTAGCCCAGCTGCCTGCTAACATGCTGGTGCTTGCGAGCTGCTTGTGTGCTGGCTGGCGCCTACTGCTTCTAGCCAGCATGCATAGGTAGCCCCTGCCCAGCCAGTGCCCCATGCATTGCTGCGCCCAGCAAGCTCCCTGCCACACACTCCCACGCATTATCATGGCACACCCTTGTGAGCACCATAGGCAGCCACATGTGGGCTGCTGGGCAGCCCGGCTAGCCTTGGTGACGCTTGGGTGTTTTTGCCTTGATTTGCGTGGCAATTCTCGGAATTTAATTCCGATTTGTGTGTGATAATAATTAATTCTAAATTATATTTTAGAATTAATTTGAGGGAAAATAAAATAAAATAAAATTAAGTCCTACTTAAATAAAATTTATTTTATTGGTGCACAAGCCTAAATTATCCAAATTTTCAATTTTGAACAAAATTAGGTCTAATTTTATGCTTAAAATAAAATGAGCTATGTCCAAAAATTAATCTTGCCAATATGCAAATTAACAATGGATTTGACAAATGGGAGTTGGAAAAATAAATTAACCATCCAATAATAAAAATTTTCCAACTTGCATACTTGTGTAAAATACCAAGATTACTTCTTCCAATATGAAGATTAATCAAATTTTACTCACAAGTAATTGAACTTGATGGATTTTAATCAACCAAAACGAAAAAATCCAAACTTTGTTCAACATGGAATTTAGGGTTAGGGTTCCAATCATTTAAACCTTTAAAGATTAGAACTTTAACATTATTTGGGAACTTAAAATTACAAGATCACAACAAGTCTTCACACTTTATTGCAATTTATTTGTAAAATTTGTGAAAAACAAGTTTATGTGAAAAAATGGTATATCAACTTAAGCACTAATAAAAACTCCATTATTTTGCTCAAGGATATTTTAAAACCAGTAGATTAGTGATGCAAATGTGCATTTAATCTAACCTTGTAATGCTTGCATTAATCAAGGCTTAAAAAGAATTAAAATTTTTGTTAAAAAACGAAAAATACCCTAGAAAAATTGGGTTTCTGGTTTTAATTTGGCTTCTGAACAGTCCTATAAGGGTTGAATTTGTTCCAGAATGTTGATTCCACCCAAAAATCACTATTTTTGAGCCAAAATCTGGGTTCGACAGCCAAATCGAAAATAAAATCGAGTTTTAAAATTAATTAAAACGAGAACCTAATCTAATTAGAAGAACATGAACCAGAAAAATAAATTCTTTTAAAACACCTTAATTAAAAAATAATTGCAAAAATTAAAAAGGAGCGTGGCTCCGGTACCGCTGTAGGGTTTCGTAGTGACCCGACACTACGCGGAAGGAAACCCACCAAGACCTGCCCCTTAATTAAAACAATTAACAAGCATATTAAACTTAATCAAACAAGATTAAGAACAAGAATTATACCTTTGACGCGTACTTCGCTCCCAAAGAGCTCTTACTTCAAAATCCCGAAAACACGAGATCTCCGACGGATCGTACCCTCGACCCGACCCGAGCGTCCTAAGTCTTGAAGGTTAGTCAAGAGCTGGACATAATAACTATGAGTTTTACGAATCAAAGGTTTACTCTTACTTAGAGTTGCCTTTTTAATTCCACTCAAGGTTGTTTATTCCCAAATACCCAAGCTTGGTATTTATAGGGAAATGATCCCTTGATTTCCAATCTCCCATTAATGTGGGAGAGTTGGTAAAATGATAATTATTTAATTCCAGAATGAAATGATTAATCAATTCAATCAAAAATCGACACATGGCACAATAATAGAGAAAGCAAGTGAGGACCAAGGCTTGGGGGGGACCACTGCCTTGATCCCCAAGGCCATGATTTGGTCCCCACACTCTATGCACAAAACCGGGTCAAGGAGGGCTATCCGGCTGCCAGCTAGCGTGCCAGCTAGGGCTGCCAGCTAGCACCGCCTTGCTGCCCAACACCCAGCCATCCAGCCAGTGCGTGCTGCTGCTGGGCTGTGCTTGTGTTGCGTGCTGGCGCTGGTGCGTGCCAGTGCCATGCGCTGGTGCGTGCCGGCGCTGGTGCGTGCCAGTGCCATGCGCTGGTGCGTGCTGGCGCTGGTGCGTGCCAGTGCCATGCGCTGGTGCGTGCTGGCGCTGGTGCGTGCCAGTGCCATGCGCTGGTGCGTGCTGGCGCTGGTGCGTGCCAGTGCCATGCGCTGGTGCGTGCTGGCGCTGGTGCGTGCTGGCGCTGGTGCTATGCCTCGCATCTCTCTCTCGCACCATTGCTAGCATGGCCAGCATGTGTGCTGCTAGCGAGCCACGCATGCTGGCCTCTTGCCTCGCCAGCCATACGCATCAATCTCGCACACCATGCGCGCCACGCATCCAGCCCCTCTCGCACGCAATCCCTAGCATGCGTGCTTCTAGCAAGCCACGCATGCTTGGCTTGACGCTGCTTGCTTGCTAGCTCTCCCTCGCATACACTCGCACAGCCACACGCATCAGCCTCGACCTTGCACCATGAACTATGCATGCACAAGCCTGGGCCAAGCACCACGCACCATGCAAGCGCCAGTGCCTAGCACTAGATGTGCTTGGTGCGTGTGGTCCTGCCATGCGCCCAGCATTGTGCTAGGGCCGCGACGGCACCAGGCCATCTTAGGGCACGCATGGTGCGCCTAGAGATGCTGCCTGGGCTGCGATAATGCCTAGCCATCCTAGGGCACGCATGGTGCGCCTAGTGATGCTCTTTGGCTTGCGATGGGCTGTGATGGTGCGCCTAGCACACCTAGTGTGCTTAGGCTTGCGCCTAGCCATGCTAGGTGCATGCTAGCTTGAACTAGCCTAGCGTCAGTGCGGTGCTAGGGCTATGTTCATACTTGTCGCTTTGTGATTTTGCGAAGCTCGGTCTCGGATCCTAGGCTCGATTTCCGACGTCTGTATTCGTAAAACTCTGCTGAATCATTATATCCTTTTAGATTAATTCGTCGTCTCGGATCGGTGATTCGATTGGGTTCGACCCGAAGGGTACAGTTAAGATTAAGATGTAACATCAATTGTACATTGATATTACTGATCGGAAGCGGCCTCCACCTAAGCATTCCGATCACTTGACCTTACTAAAGAATTAGCTCCGTAATAATTCTAAACCCTCTATCGGAAGAATACACTTGTTGGAAGGACACCATTCCTTTCATCTAGTAAAGGTATATTCACCTCTACCTTGCGAAATACATCTAGCACCTTTTTCTCCATCTTTTTCTTTTTATCCTTAGATGACAACCTTCTAAGGAAAGGTACAGAAGAAGAAAATGGTCAGTTTTGGATAAAACAACATCACTTACCTTAGAGGGCTGCTCATATTTTTCTGGAACAATAGGCTCATGTTCCTCTTGGTGTTCTGCCAGCACTTCAGTCTTTTTCGCTGGGACCTCTAATTTCTTGCCACTTCTAAGTGATATTGTACTTGCGTTCTCCTTTGGATTTCTCTTTGGTTGACTTGGCAACTTGTTAGAACTCTGATCTTGGAGCTTTCCCACTGTGTTAGCTAACTAAGAAACTTGGTTCTCCAAGTTTTTTAGACCACTTCTTATTTCTTGCTGAAAATGCAAAGTGTTGTCAGCCATTACCTTCACGATATCTTCCAGAGACATGTTACCAGATTGTGGCTGGGAAACTTGCTGATTTTGAGGTTGTGGCTGATATTGTGCTTGCTAATGAAAACCAGGTGGAGGATTAGATGCTTGTTGTTGCTAGAAAGCTGGTTGTTTGAGGTTGGAGTTGCCTGTCTGTTGCTGAACATTGCCATATCTCAGGTTTGGATGATCTCTCCACCCCGGATTATAAGTCTGAGAGAACGGATCATAACATCTTTGCTGCCCCTGACCACCACCAATAGAATTCACTTGTTCCTCTTGCATAGTGGGGCACATATCAATTGGGTCTCCTACATTGAACATATGCCACATACTTTTTCTTGTCCTTTCTCGATCATAATTCGCTCCACTAAGGAAGTGAGTTTAGTTACTTGTTGCTCCAGGTTAGAACTCACCACTTCATTAACTTGACGTAAAAAAGTGTACTTGATATTTGGACCTCCTCGATACTCAGAGTTTGCTGCCATGTTCGCTATCAGTATCTTTGCATCTGCGGGTGTCTTATCAACATGTGCTCCACCACTTGCAGCACCAATTAAATTTCGATCAGACTCTGTGAGCCCTTCATAAAAATATTGCACTAGTAATTTCTCCCTGATCTGATGGTTAGGACAGTTGTCACATAACTTTTTGAAACGCTTCCAATACTCATGAAGTGTCTCTGCATCTTCTTGTCGAATCCCACATATTTCTTTTCTAATGTTTGCTGCCAAAGATGCCGAAAAATATATTTCTATGAATTTTTCTTGCATCTGAGTCCGGGTTGTGATGGTTCCTACTGGAAGTTCGAACAACCACTCCTTGGCAGCATTAGTCAAGGCAAAAGGAAACGCCTTTAACTTGAGTAGGTCAAGGGTTACACCAGCAGGTTTCATCCCCGCACATGCTATGTGAAATTCTTTCAAAAATCTGTTCGCCTCATTCATGTAAACTAAACCCAAGGAGCTAGTATTGCGGAAGCCTGAAAATGTGGGTAATGCTCTAATCAGTCCAGGCTTGATCTCACATTCTGTCTCACCATCTAATATGCAGAGCAATGGCAACGTCACCAAAATTTGGTACGACTGTCACACATAAATAAACAAGGAACTAGATGACAAGTTAGTAAGGACAGTTAGCAAAAATACAAGTAATAATGTAATAAAACGCCAATTCTCCGGCAACGACGCCAAAATTTGGTACGACTGTTGCGTGTCTACCAAAAAAAAACCTAACTAAAACCTCCTAAAAATGTACTAGGGTAAGCTAGGGTCGATCCCACAGAGAATGAGATTATAAAATTATTACTTTCGAATGTTAAAAACCCTTGATTTGAAGAATGACTATTACGATATTATACTTAAAACTACGGACTTGAAAATAAGCTAAGTACGGAGATATAAAACTAACAGTAATAATAAATATAAAAAATCAAGAATGACAAAATAGGGATCGAGAGATACAATATAGCATTGGAATATCGATTGATCATCGAATTATATAAATCATGTTTTTATCTCAATGTTAGCCGATGAACACAAACAAGCATTCGACACTTCCCTTAATTGCAAATAAACCAAACAAGCTCTTGTAATATTGTCTATCTAACTAACTAACTAACAATCTAGAACAAGCTCTCTAGACTCGATTAATTAGCAGCATTAATAACTAGGAAGTAGCTAACTTAAGCAACAAATGTTACAAGCTTGGATTCGTGCTACCTAAAGGGTTGATAATCATAGGCATCAGACAAATCTTAGTCATCTATCAAACACCTAAGTGCTACTAAGGACTACTAACCCGGACAATTACGTATCACATGGTAATACTCTAAAAATTAAACCAACAAATTATACTAAAGATGGCCGGTTTGTAATATACTATGACAGTTCATACCAATAAAACAGAATACCAATCCAATCAAGAAATAAACATAATACTGTCAAATTACCACATTCTTATTCTCACAATACAATAATCTAATGTATAATATATCTCCGTACCCATGACTAATCTAGCCTGACATATTTGAAGGTAAAGCAATGAAAGCTATAATAACCATATTGCTTGAAGAAAGTAAGAACATAAATGTAACAAGTAAATGAATTCGATAATACTTGAAACTACTCCTTAATCTGACAATAATGAAATGACGAAAACAAAATTAAATTAGTACCAAATCACCAACCGTTGAAATACTACATGCAAAAATCATAAATCAACAAAGGAATCTAGAGTAATGAATACCAATTTTCTAGAGTGAAAATTGGAGAAACAACCATGAACAGGCCCACAAACAAGCTACTGCTCCACCGCAGCTTCTATCTGTGTTCTTCTCTTTAGATCCCTTGCAATGTCTTTCAGTTCAACCTTTTTTTCTTGCTGATTTACTTCAACTAAAACCAGCCCAGAAACTTTCCCTCAAAGTACAACTTTTAACTCAATGAAATTCCAGCCTTTTCGTAGCAAATTGAGAGCTACAACCACCTCAGTTCCTCCGTCACCGAGTTCAGCTTCCCTTGAGTTCGTTGTTGCTAGTTTTCTTTTGGTTTGTTGCTGAATTTCGCTGCTCAGAATGTCGCCTCCTCAATTCACGATCATCAGCCTGTTTTTCCCTCTTTTCCCCACCGAAAATTCAGCCCCAAGATCTGAGTATATCTTCCCAGAGTAATCTGATTTCATGTTTATCTTTTCTTTTGGGAGTTGGTTCCGCAAGAAGTGGAGCTACTTTTTATCTTTTTCTTCTTTTTGCTTTGCCCTTATAATGCTAATTGCTGAAGTTGTTTTGTTGTTTATTTGAAAGAGTAAAGTGGTATACTTCAATGACCCATATGACTTGTTCACATATTGTTGGGTTGATGTGGGATGATTAGGCTTATGGGTCTTGCCTCATTTGATTCGAGCGGTGTTAAAATATCACTTGAAACCTTAATCTTCCTTCCTACAGACAGATAAATAAAATAGTAGTAGATTGTATCTCGGAAAGAAAATTACTCAACATATCTTTAAACCATTAAATAAAACAATAAAATCTTATGACCCTATTAATTTATTACTTGAGTAAAGAAATGTTTGCTCATTTGACAAATGAGCAAATAAATGCTTGCTCATTTGACAAATAAACAACTAACTATTTGCTCATCTAACAAATGGGTAACTAAAATTTCGCTTACATATCAAATGATCAGAATATTATTGTAGGTTATTTATCATTAATTTACAACCAAAGATTCATTTGATTCAATGATAGAATCAATTGTTGCAAGTTCATTCAATAGCTAATTTGCTCATGAAATTATGAGAAATATAAAATTAAAAATATATTATTAAATATAAAATTCAACAAAATCTCTATGTGTTCAATAAATAATGAGGGGATGTGCTAAAAATATTAAATCTTATATGTATATAAAAGTATTATTACACTTTTTTTGGACAATTTCTAATATCATAATGACTCAATTCCTTGCTTCTTCTTTACCTTTTAGTTGTAGACTTCCTTGTGTTGAATCCAGCAGCAAATGCGTAAGCTTTATAAAAGTCAAGACATCTTCAAGATTATTAAACTTCATCCCTATAGCTGGTTTTAACTCATTGGGGCATATTGGAATCCATTCTTTTGTTCCTCCAGGAGTGTGAAAAGGTGCTACTTTAGGAGAAACTACTATTGTAGGAGTAGTTGGAACATTTGTGATGACACTAGAATCATTCTCAAGTTGTTCGTTGTTTCTCATCATTTCTTTCATTAAACATATATAATAGAAATAACAAGCCATGAATAAGTGAAGAACAATTCAACAAAATAGTAACAAGTGAATAACACAATAATATAGAAAACATAATTGTAATTGATCTGTTGCAATTCTGCACCCCCTTAAACACACTTACACACACACACACATACACACTCTCAATAATTAAAACTGAAATCAGATTCTTAATTAAATAAGAACATACATGGGTGGAAGCAAACACACACACACACACACACACATAATAATTTCAGAATCTAAAATTAGAACTGAAATCAGTTTTTGAAATCAGAATCTAAAATAAAACTGCAAGCAGAAGAAGGAGGGGGTAGGGGGGGATAGGTTTGTGCGGGGAAGCGCAAGAAGGGACTGAGGTTGGTGTGTAGGAACAGACTAAGAAGGGGGTAGAGCTTGTGCGCAGGCAGCAGACCATGGATAACTCATATTATGTTTGCTCATTTTGAATATATTTTCTCATTTTAAGTATTTTTGCTCATAATCTATTTGCACATTTTTTTTTAACAACTGTGTTTATTCCTTAACTAACAATCTTTACAGAATTGGTAGCTTTGACTTTATCTGAATCATTATAACTGTTGATTATTGTATGATTGAGTTATTCATACTCCTATATTTAGAAAAGAAAAATGCATTGTTGTGCACATTGTGTATACTAAGTACTTATAGATCCTTGAATTACTTGTGAATCTTATTAATATTCGCTCATTTTAATTCTATTTTGCTCAATAACAAGTTCAGAAAATAGTAAGAAATGTTCTATTATACATATTTAGGTTTGCTCATTTTAATTTATCTACTCATTTTAAATTTGATTGAAAATAAGAACATAATAACAACATTCAATTGAAAATAAGAACCTACTTACAACATAATAAGATCATTCAATTGGAAATTTCAGAACATTTCTTAATTTTTGATCATAAGTTTAATCTGGCATCATTACAATCATTATCAAGTTTAATTAGATATTATTTAAATCTCTATCAAACTAATCAAACCTAAATAATTGATTCAATTCAAAAAATTTCAAAGAAGTAAATTCAATCAAATCAATAATTGATGCAACTAAACATGCAATTCAATGATTAATGTAATTCGAAAATTAACATGTAATTCAATAATTTTAATGAAAATTCTAAATGAACATGTAATTCAATAATTGATGCAATTCCAAAATTTTCAGAGCTATAAAATCAAAAAAATTTGAACATTAAGATTAACATGCAATTCAAAATTAAAAGTACAAACAAACCTCAATGATTAATGAAATTGTCGACCGTTGAAATTGTTTACTGTTTAACAAGAATAGGAGAGAGAAATTGTCAACCGATGATAATTGCTAATTAGTTTCCATTGTTGAGCTTTGAAGTGCATAAAGAATAGAGATATTACTTGTTAGAAAGAAGAGCATAAATTAATGAACCACCATTAATAGTATTTGAGCTTTGATTTGCAAACAGAATAGAGGAGAGAGGATAAAGCAGAGATTGAAGGTAACAGAATTTCAATATGCATAATTGTTTGTTAGGCGGGCTTTGGGTTATAATCTCACCTGTTGGATTTGATCTAATCTAGCGGCTGAGATTTGTCTTCATATAAGGTGTGAGTTCTCATATAAAGGGTGGTTCTCACTAGATCCCAACTATGTATATATATATATATATATATATATATATATATATATATATATATATATATATATATATATACTTCCTTCGTTCTATTAATATTTCAACAACTGGACTTTTGCACTATTCATCACGCTTGTTTGACCACATATTATGATTTATACGTAAAGTAAAATATAATCATGTGGGGTCTTGTTTGATTATTCTCGTAAAATACTTTCACAATATCAACATTTTATAATTTTTAGGAAAAATTTTAAATTACCACCCACAAAGCACACCTTTGAAATTACCACCCGAATTTTTTTTTTTTTTTTTTTTTTACCACCCCATAAATTAAAAAACCAACTAAATTCCCACCTTTTTTAAAATTCCGATGAACTTTTCGTCAGTGGGCCCTACCTAACTTATTTTCCTCCTTTTTTTTCTTCTCTTCTCTCGATTTCACCCTCTCACTATTCTATTAAGTTGTTCCCTCATAGAATATCTTAATTAAATCTCTGTAAAATCATCTACCTCCTCCCTCTTTCTTCATAAATTCTTTGTCAAATCTTCAACTACCCTCTAAATTATTAAACCGAAACCCTAACTTTACTTTTTTTTTTTCTGCGAAAATAATTATTGTTGTGTACTTGCATGTACTGGAAAAGGGGAAACAAGTAGGAAAAGTCGCCATCTTTGGTTGTTCATTGGGGACCATAAGCTAGGTAAATTTGCTGACATTTGCTCGGGGCCAATGGCATTGATAGGGGTAAGCAATTTTGTAATTTTCAATTTTAATTTTTAAATTTGTTGCTTGTTGATGGTACAATTGCAATTATGCGTAAAGTTAGGGTTCATTGTGTACTTGAGCTAGATTCCATTACTTTATTCTTGCCAATTATTCTATATTTATTGTTTAATTGACAAAGTGAGGATGTTTTTAGCACATTTAATTGGGGGAATTGTTTAATTATGCTATATGGAACACATTGCAGAATCTTTTGTCTAGGGTTTAGTAAAAAAATGAGTTTTGTGTAAATTACTTAATATTTCCTTATTATATGAATAGATGCCTGGTGATGTTGAATATGTGGATGTTAAGGTTAGATTAGGTGGTGTGTTTGTAAAAAAAAAAAGGGGTAAGATTGTTTGTGTGTATGAGAGTATATGGGAATATTGGAGGTACCATTGCAAAGTGAGTGACATGTCAGTCCACTTGCTTAGAGAAGCTTGTATTTGGGGGTTTATGAAGTTAGATTTGCATATGCCAAGTTTGTGGAATATTTGGTTTAAAAAAAAGTGAAGGACTTGGTCAAGTGGTAAAAGGGAAATTGTGAATGATGATGAAGTAGTGAAGGGCTTTTTAGAGACAAAGAATAAGGATGGGTTTGTTGCACTTTATTATACTAGCCAAGAAGACTTTAGGGCTGTTAGTGAAGAACCCATTAGTGTTGAACCTACCTAAAATAGTTAAAGCACTATTATTAAGCCCACTAAAGTTAGAAGAAGCCCTAAGTTAAAGCAGTAACTGTCAAATAAAGACAGGGGGAGACAAAAAGCAACAAAAGTAGAGATAAGGTTGTAGAACACACTGAACAAACTGTTAATGCAGCAAAGGAGTTGTTCACAGAGAATCTTAAAGGGAAGAGGACAAAGGTGAAGAGGAAAGTCCATCTGGGTGTAAGAGGGTGAAGGGAAAGAGCCGAGGAAAGGGGAAAACAAAGGGTAATAGCAAGAAGAAGACAAAGAGGAAGGTTCAACTAGAATCAGATTCTGGATCTGGTTCATCAAGCTCTGAGTTTAGTGAGACTGATATAGAATGGGAAGCAGGGGAAGATGAGGGAGTTGATAATGACATAAATCTGGACAACATTGTCAGCAACATATTACAAGAGGTGAATGCTAGTTTGAAGGGTGTGCAAGATAAGAGTGAACATCAAGTGGTTGGATTGCTGAATAATGAGTTGGTACTTTAGGGTGGTTTCTAGGAGGTCTATGAACCAAAATTTTTGGCAGATTAAGAACTTGAATTTAAAGCACAACTGTCTAGGGGTTAGAAGTAAGTGCTGAATATTTAGCTGAGAAGTATATTAAGGATTGGAGAATTAAACTAGGGTGGAAGATGAAAAGTTTCAGAAGGAGAGTTTTAGGTGACCTAAAGATTCAAATAACCTAAAGTAAAGCTTGGATGGCAAGGGAAAGGGCTAAACTCATGATTTATGGCTCAGTAGCAGAACAACATGCAAGAGTTTAGGACTACGAGAAGGCACTCATGAAGCACAATCTTGGTTCTGGTTGTTGTGTAGTAGTTGATGGACTAGAGCAGCCTGAACCCCCATTATTCATGAGAATGTACATTTTCCTTGCACCTTTGGCAAAAGGTTTTCTCTCTGGTTGTAGACCATTGATTGGGGTGGATGGATGTCATCTCAAAGATCCATATCCAGGGAAGATCCTAGTAGGCAGTTGGTAAGGATGGCAATAATAACATTTACCTAATTTCCTGGGCTACAATTGAAATAGAGTAAAAGAGACGTGGGTTTGGTTCCTTGAGCAGCTAATGCAGACCCTTAAAGATGACAATCAAGGCCTTGGGTATACCTTTATGTCCGACAAGAAAAAGGTAAGCATATACTCCCTGTCTACTTATGTTGGATTGTTGTTTTGCACTTGGTTGACTTCAGTGTCTGCCTGTGTTGTTATTTGCTATGTGGACAGGTCCTTCTAGAAGCTCTCCAGATTGATTGTTCCTTATGCAGACACTAGTGTAGACACCTGATTGTGTCTCCCCAAAAACCAAACCTAGTGATGAGTACCTTTCACGTTTTTTATTAACGAGTTCGGTGAGGGGTTGAAGAGTCTCATGAATTTCCTTTAGCCTTAACCTTGTCTAACCTTTCTTTAAATGTTTTAAACCAAAATCATTCATTTCGTGCCTTTTAAAATCATTTATTTCGTGTCCACTTTATAAAAACGTCCAAACCAGATTATTTTGATCCATTATCTCGGTCCAATTATTGTATAGTTGGATGAGGCTTGAAAAGAGCTTTCCAACGATATATTATAAGCCCAAATTCGAATTAAAACGAAGAAGTTATGGCTAAAATACTAAACCGAGCCCAAACCAGACTTAGGTCCACCTTACCTATGACCCGATGATCATGAGGAGGGTCCATTTACCTTAATCCAATTCCTAAATCCAATTAGGATTTATTATGAGCTTCTAGAATCCTCTAAAAAAGATAAAGATTTAAGAATTTTACATCGGATAAAACATTTGTTTTCCAATGATCCTAATCCCGATCAAAATAGAATACGTACAAGTATTTGCTTAACCCAATCCGATTTGGAATCAAACTCCGTACAGATTCTAACTTTTTCAAAACCATCGCCAAGCGACAGCACCATCGCGTCGCGATAGACTCATCGCGCCGCGATGGACCTGTCGTGCCACGATGAGAAGTGTTTTACTTTGATATGAATTCTGACTCTTTTTCTGATCCTTTGACTCTTTTTTTCCCCTATAAATAGAGGTCATATTACCCTGTTTTCATTCACGAACAAATCATCATCAATACCCTCTCTAATATTTTCTCTCTCTCTCTCTTAATTCTTCGTGTTCTTAGCCTAGCATAAACACATCTCACACACATCCTGGATACTCTCTTTGATCAAACACCATACTTCCTTCATGAGATTTGAATACTCCTAACCATCCTCGACGTTGCCTTCGACCACAACGTGAAAGGTTGACAATTCTGAGGGTTTGATCCTTTGTTTACTTTGTTGATTTTAATCTTTCTTGAAGTTACTAACACGATTATTGTTTTAATAGCAAGAAGGGAGGAACATCAACGTGAGTAATTCGATCACCCTCATTATTATTTTGATTCCTAGTATCATGTTTAGGATGTTATTATGATTTCTAGTATAATGATTAGGATGTTGATTTTGATTGATAGTATCATGTTTAAGTTAACGCTTTGATTATGATTTTTATTAGTGACATGCTAGGATTTGTTATTAATCCGTTTAGTATCATGCCTAGGATCTTACTATTAATGATGTTTTGATGATTTTGATTATGATGATGATTGTTGTGTCAATTAATCATATGTTATTTAATTATTCATGATTGATTTTTATTGCTTGATCACACCCTTTCTTGCAGGTTTAACGGGAATTTGTACTTGAAATCACGCCTAATAAGATAATTGATAATTTTATTTTAGGTTAATATGATTTTAATTCAAGTGATCACCAATAATAGATTTGATTGTGCATTAATAATCAACCAACATAGATTAAATAGGTTTAGGGTTAACTTGATGTATGTATGTTGATCGGAAAGGGCACATGAATATCATAAGAATTAAGTAAAGGATGATTTAGGGCAGGTTCCTAAAACTTGGATTTGTACCATCATCCCTGAATATCCAGTCATGGTTCCAGACCACTATGGAGTTAGCGATCTCCATGATCGTGAAGGGGGTGTAACCTTCGCACCCGTGAACGGTTTACAAGTTCCTAAAACTTGTTGGCAACTCTTCTATGTCTAGCTTCCTTTCCTTGGAGCGCTGCCATGCCCAAAATCATGAACACGGTGGGGCTCAAAAGGTTGTGTTTGAAAAATTTCCTATAGTTTTTGGCGACTCCACTAGAGAGGATTTCTAATTTTGATTCCTAAAATTTATTTTGCCAATATATTTTGAATGAGTGGATGAGACTTGAAAGATTCTAGATATTCATTGTGCGTAATTTTGATTAACATTGTGGAATAAGCATAAAAAGGTTCGCATTGGAAAGACCATACGTAATGCGTCAAAAACATAGGATATTTACACGTGGGAAAATCAGGAAATATCTTTCACAACTAAAATCGGATAAACACTACGAAAAATCGGAAAGAACTTCGAAAACCAGAATTGCCGCGACCCGCTAGAATTGTCGCGAGATGATAGAGACCATCGCCAAACAACAACTCTGTCGCAGCGCGATAGAGCTGTCGTTGCGCGATAGACTCTGTTTTCTCGCGTCGAGTTCTCGCGACATTGCGCCAGTTTTCAGCTTTTGTGTTTTGACTGATTCTAGTATTTTTTTTGCTAATTTTACATCCTGATTGAGTTTTTTCGACTTCTTTGAACCCATATGTGTTCTACATATGGTCTTAGCCCTTGGGAATTCATGCTTCATCCACCCTAATGAACGCTTTGTGCAACAATTGGTGCATCTGAGATTGTGAATTCACCAAACCATGGAAGCGAGTTTCACTTGTAGGGTCCCATCCATCGTGCCAACCCTTCTAAGGTAAGGCTTCCGCGAGATGCATCCGGACTCATAACCATGGACCCTTTTGACACCATAATCCTTGACCTTAGAGAACTAGAGCCATGGTTAGGTTGCAAACGCATTGCAACATGTTATGACTACTTGACTACTTGCATGTGCATCTCTTACTTGTGCATATCCTTACTTGTGATTAAACTAACCTTTTGTGTTGACTTGTTTCTTGTAAATAAATTCTAACAAACTAACTAAGGACTAAAAAATACGTTGCTCAATAAATTGATTAATTAATTTGAACCTATAAAGTCTAAACGTACTCAACCTAGCCGTCTATAGGTTTACACCATCAAAGGAATCACCGAAAATAAATTAGATTAACGTTTCATTAGTTGCACGAAAATCTAGTCTGTGTCGCGAAACGCCAATTTCAATGGAACCAGCGTTCTGCGACAGTTCCATCGCCACGCGATGGTTTGGTTCGTTCTTTTTGGGTCTTCATGTCGAGTCTAATTTAAATAATTAACTGGTTTAATGAATACACGAGGTCCTTACTTTGTCTTTGTTAAGTCTAATCATATGTTTAGTCCCATGGTCATTACACGAGTCTTGAACATATCACTTTCACTTACGAGTCATTACACACACTTTATACATGTCTATGCACCATGAAAATGTCTAGAGTCTTGTGTGAGTTTTTTTCCGTCATTTTTTTAGGGCTGTAAGTCGGAAATTACCCTTTCAACATGAACCATGTTGCTTGAAAACCTGAATTGATCCCTATACTTGATTCCCAAAATATGCACCCATTTTTTTTTACTCTGTTTTTTGATGAACATAGTATCATGCGGCTAGGCGAACTTAGATACTATAGACCATTTAATTCCGGGAATGAAACCTATAAAGCAAAAGTTACGTCGAATGAAACTCGATGTAGCACTCAAAATAGAAGAAGAAATTCAAAATCAAATAACTGCAGGTTTTATTAAGGTGTCCAAGTATCCAGAATAGGTCGCTAATGTGGTACCGGTTCCTAAGAAGGATGGTAGAGTAAGAATGTGTGTCGACTACAGGGATCTCAACAAGGCTAGCCCAAAAGACGATTTCCCTATACCACACATCGAAATTCTAGTAGATAATACAACCAATCATGCACTTCTCTCGTTCATGGATGGGTATGCAGGTTACAACCAAATTCTCATGGCATAATAAGACATAGAAAAGACTACCTTCATAACACCATTGGGCACTTACTGCTATACGGTGATGCCATTCGGGTTGAAACACGCGGGTGTCATGTACCAAAGAGCAGAAACTACCTTACTTCATGAAATGATGCATAAAGAAGTCGAGGTATACGTGGACAATATGGTTGTAAAATCCAAGGATCGCCCTGGCCATCAAATAGCCTTGAGAAAATTCTTCGAAAGGCTTCGCAAGTACAACATGAGACTAAATCCAGCCAAGTGTGCATTCGAGGTTACCCCAGGAAAACTTGTAGGCTATGTCATTAGCTCTAGAGGAATTAAAATAGACCCCACTAAAATCAAGGCTATCATGTTAATGCCGCCGCCCAAGACCCAGAAGCAAATTCCAGGAGTCATTGGCCGGTTGCAATACATAAGTAGGTTTATATCAAAACTCACCATGGTGTGTGAACCAATATTTAAGAAACTTAAGAAGAATGTGACAGTGATATGGGACGATGAGTGTCAAGAAGCCTTTGATAAGATTAAAGCCTACCTTGCAAATCCCCCTGTACTAGCGCTAGCGTTACCATACATTCCTCTTCGTCTATACTTAACTGTCACCAAAGAGACAACGGGGGCTATGCTTTCACAAGAAGTGGAAGGCAAAGAGAATGCCATCTACTACCTAAGTAAGAAAATGCTTGAATATGAAGTCCGCTATACACCACTTAAGAAGTTGTGCCTCGCACTTGTGTGGGCCACAACGAAGTTAAGGCATTGCATGCTCGTTCACACGGTCCATGTGGTGTCTCGAATGGATCCTCTCAAGTATCTCTTTAAAAAATCCACACTTAATGGAAAAATATGAAAAGGGATAGTCAACTTAGCTTAATTTGACCTAAGGTTCATGCCTCAAATGTCCATCAAAAGACTGTCTCTGATTTCTTGGCAAACTTTCCAATTGAAGACTCAACACCAGTACAGGAAAATGATTTTCCTGATGAAGAGTTGATGGTCACTAAGGATGACACTTGGACACTATACTTTGACGGTGCATCTAATAAAAAAGGATGTGGCATAGGAGTCCTATTAGTGTCACCCAAGGAAGAGCATGTTCTAATTTCCATAAAGCTCGACTTCGACGTTACCAACAATGCTGCGGAATATGAAGCATGTGTGGTAGGCCTCCAAATAGCATTAGCGCTAGGAGTTAAGAAACTTTGAATATCTAGAGATTCATCCCTTATCATCAACAAAAACTCCAAAATGTGGAAGTTGAGGAGTCAAAGTCTCGCTCCATATCAAACCTACTTAGAAACTCTCACCGATCAACTCAAAAAGGTAGAGTACACATACCTACCCAGAGAGGAAAACCAATTTGCTGATGCCTTGGCAAGACTAGCCTTGAAGGTTAGAATTTCTAAGGAAATTGAGTAAGTGCCTCTAACCATAGAGAAAAGGCATAAGCCTGCTTATGTTCAAGCCATTGAGGACAAAGAAGAAATCCAAGAGGATGAAGAAGAACCATGGTATACAAACATTCTCAACTATGTCACTGAAGGGGAATATCCACCTAATGCTTATAAAAGAGTTAAACGTGCATTAAGACTCTTAGCCTCACTGTTCGTACTCATAGAAGGTGAACTTCACAAAAGGGTACCTAAAGGAAGAGCTCTCTTATGCGTAGGCAAAAAGGAAGCTCAAAAGGCAATGAGATTTATTCACATAAGAGCATGTGGAACACACATGAATGGTAAAATGCTAGCCTAGAAGATCATGCGCTAAGGCTATTATTGGAATACCATGGAAAGTGATTGCTATCAATATGTGAAGAGATCTGCGAAATGCCAGATATACGCCAATTGGTAACATGTTCCATCTTCCTTTCTTTACACTTACACATCTCCATGGCCATTCTCAACTTAGGGAATAAATATCATAGGAAAGATCACTCCCCCCGGACTAGGAGGTCATGAATACATTCTTGTTGCCATAGACTACTTCAGTAGATGGGCTGAAGCGCCATCTTACACAAAACTCACCGCAAAGCATGTGGCACTCTTCATCGAAAGCAATATCATATGTAGATATAGAGTCCCACATGAAATGATAAATGACAATAGAACTCACTTTCAAGCAAAGTGTGAAGACCTACTTAAAAATTATGGTATTCAAAATCATCAGTATTCTCCGTATAGACCACAAGCGAATGGTACGGTAGAAGCAACCAATAAAAATCTTAATACAATCATCGAAAAGATGACAGAAAATTACAAAGATTGTCCTTACAAACTCCACTTTGCTCTTAGGGGTTACCACACGTCAATTCGCTCATCCACAGGAACTACGTCGTTCTCCCTAGTCTATGGAATGGACGTCGTACAACATGTAGAGCTAGAAATACCTTCCTTACGCATAGCATTGGAAAGTAAGCTGAGCTCGATATGAAGATCTAGTTCTATTTGATGAAAAGCGGTTAAAAGCCTTGCATCATGTCCAATGCTACAGAAACTGTATGGCTAGACACTTCAATAAAAAGGTCAAGACAAGAAACATCAAGGAAGGAGACTTGGTGTTGAAAGGACTTAGAAAAATGCTCTGGTTCCAAGGGGCAAGTTTATGCCTAATTAGTCTGGACCATACATCATTAAAACCATCATATCTAGAGGAGCAGCTAAGTTAACGGATGGACGACAATGAATTTTCTGATACGAAAAATCTTGACCAACTTAAGAAGTTCTACCCATAATCTAATGAGTTCTGTACTCAAGAGAGCTACGTTTGACCCGATTCCTTAATAAGGATACGTAGGCAACCCTTCCGTGGGGTGCGACCACTTTAAATATTCAAAATCTTGCCTTTGAATGCATGAGATTAGCAAAGAATCGCAAAAATCGAGCATCGTGACAAAACAGAATCCAGTGTTCCGCGATAGGACCATCGTGCCGCGACAAATTTGGTTTTCCTGCGAAGCAAACTACGATTAATTGCGACAGTTTCAGATTATTTCGAGAATTATCCGAAATCCATACTCGGTTTATTTTTGAAATTGCTCAAGTTGTTTTCATTGCTTAAAAATTATTGCTAATAAAGGATTTTTAAAGAAATAAAGTTAATTTATTTGAAAGCTAAAAATTGCATTAATGATTGAATTGAAATTGAAATTACATTATTGATGATTTAAAAGCTTGAAAATATAATTAACATGGAATTAAAAATATGTCTAATAAAGTTAAAGGCAAGCAATACTCTAAATCTAATCCTTCTTTTCCTTTCGAACCCTTTTCCAATTCTTCTCTCCATCCTCCTCATTCGAACTGAAACCTTAGAAGAAGAAGTTTCCCATTTAGCAAAGACCACAACCTTCTTCTCAAACTAAGTCTTCTTTTCCTTCTCTATAGGAGTAGCATTCCTCTTCCCTTTCCCCTCCACAACACTCTTCTTCTTAGGCATCATTGAAATCTTAAATTCAAATTTAAAGTACAGATGATCTTTAGGAGGAGCCTTCTTATCCCCTGGGAGGTCTTTTATGTTACTCTTCTCTGCACCTTTAGAGTTTGAGTTTTGAACCTTGTTCTTGTCCATTCGATCTTGAGTAAAACCATTATTTATATTCCTTAGACAATGGATGAGAGACTCTATCAGATACAACGGTCCATAAGGGTCTACCATACCAATAATCGTCGAACCTTTCAACGTTCTTTGATACGGAATATTCATAAGGACGACGATTACCACCAGAAGAAGGAATGGTTTGAGCAAGACCATACAACCTCATCACTCTAAAAGGGTAATAAAAGGTCAACTTTGATAAGCTTGGATCGCGGCAGAAAACTTGAGTATTAACTCTAATCATCTTTTCAATCTTCCAACAAGGCACAACCCACTTGATGGAGAAGTTGAGAGCTTCAAATATCTTGCTCCACTCCTGACATCCCATTTTTATGGAAAATCGCTTCTTCCTTCTCACAAGACAATTAGGAGTGTGTTTTTCAATATTACCAGGAGGATTGATTAATCCAAGTCTTTTCATTAGCCAAATCTGCAACATTGAAAATAAATTGTTATTACACTACAAAATTAAATATTTTGGATTTCTGTGTTTAAGAGCATTGATTTTCTACCTACAATAATATGGGAGATCCTAGAATTGGCATTTTGAGATCCTTTTTCAATTCATCTAAACTCATCACTGTTTCTCCAACTATTAAAGGCATTGGATTTCTTCCAGCGTCAATTTGCTCCATAACGGATGCTAATATAGCTTGACCCATATGGATACTACCACTAGTGAGCAAGAATTGGCTAAACATGTAGAAAAGAAAAGCCCTCCTTCTATATATGTGAAAAGAATTAGACTTAGGTCTATTAAAGAAAAAAGATGCAAATTTTCTTAGATCTACTTCTTTTCCCTGAACTATAGATTTTAAATCAGTCTCGCTAAGATTAAAAAAACGCTCAAAATCCTTATAATAATATTCACATATTGTGGGGATTACGACAAGATGCAAAGAGGGAAAGCCAAAAAATAGCACCAAATTCTTCCAGTAGGGGGCTAATTTCCTCGTTTCCTAGCCTAAAACAGTGAGTGTTGGGGTCCCAATATTCTATGGCGGCATGAATAAAATTGCTATCAAAATCTACCCCCTTAATACCCAGTAGACCATTCATATTGAGGTGTTAAAGTTCTTTTCTCTTAGTAGTGGTAAGAGACAGACACCACTCACGGGTGATTTCACAGAATTTCTTAGACATGATACTAAATTATGGAAGCTATAATAATATAAAAGCTAATGACTCGAATTATGCAAAATATGACGAATTCGGGGGCTTTTTATAAACAAAATTGAAGCGAAATTTAAGTTTTATTCGGAGCCGGATTTCCAAGAACTATCGCACAGCGATAGAGCCTGTCGCGCCGCAATGGAACTTAATGTCAGCGATGATAAAAAGCGCATCCTGATTAATACATTGATTTGATTTTGATTCGAATTCGTACTTTGATTATTCGGATTTTTTATCCAAATTTTACACTTTTCCTATCTTATTCAAAATTTTGTTCACCTTTTCCTATGATGACTCAACATTTTTTTGATTTAATCTTAGTTAATTGATTTGGAATTTCTTTTTTACGAATTTCAAACTAATTAACTATTTTTTTTCTCATTTCCTTTTTTTATTTTTTCTTTTCGGGGAAGAAATTCAGATACCCTCGAATGATAATAAAAATGACGGAATTTTTGCGCAAAATTTGTCACGAAATCACACACTCAGATGCACACAAAGAGTACATAAAATAGATAGATAAATTCTAAACAGATAAAGTCTAATATATGCATATGTACATAAGTGTCAATAACATGTATAATACACCATGAGCAAAGTCCAAATAGTCAAGAAATAAATATTAGTGCAGGGAAAGCTAGGTTTCTAGAGGACAACCCTCCTGAGAAATGTCCATCGTATCATAGAAAAACGAAGACCGAGGAGTCAACATCTGAGTAGAATCAGCACCGCCCGTCGTGGGGATCACGATCGTAGGGCCAGCCCACTGAGTGAACTGCAGATCTCCCTGAGAGTCGTGCTGCTGAAAGCTCCCACTAGCGGAAGGAGTAGGCCCAGCCCGCTGAGACGATGAGCCAACCTCGTACGTTCCACCACCAAACTGAGACGATAGACCGGCCGCAAACACGTCTGGAACCACATGAGGGCATACCACCGGAGTATCGTAACCAGGTGGGAACATATCTGTCGACGAGGACCCATGACTAGAGTTGTCATCATCATCACCCTCCGCTTGGCCACACACCTCCCACCTGCCTGGGATCTCTAACGAGGTGCGTTGACGCCTCGCTCCCGCCTCGAGCGAGTACGTGGTCGAGGACCAGGCTGCAGCACATGACAAAGAAATGCAAGTTAGTCATACAAAATGCAAAATAGATAAACAAAAAGAAGTGCATAAAGATCAACCGGCGCGACGTCCTCTGTACGTTGACATGACGCCGGTGGCTCCACCTCGCCAGCTGATATCACAAGCGTCGAGAGTAGCTTCCATCCGTACCATCACCTCTCGAGAGAACTAAAAAAATAAGATAAAATTAGAGAATAAGATGATATATGCATAAAACAAAAGAAAAGATGAAAACTCACCCATCTCTAAGTACGAGGGATGGATCGCTCCACCAACCGCCACTCCTCCGGGGTGGAGAGATCATCTCCTCAATGGGACCGTGAACCCCCTAGTAGCGAATGGACATGCGCGGGTGCTCAAACACCTTAAGCTCTCTCTCCTCTTGCAAGAAAAACTAATAATTAGCACCGCTGGGGGCTACAGAAAAGATGAACTAAACGATGAATAATCTGCAAACCTCCTCGCAGTAAGGTGGACGAGCTAGTCAAGGGAGCAACTCCTCCTCATAAGAGCGGCCGGGGTAAATATGCCTCCGGAAGTCCTCACCTATGGCACCATCCATAGAATGCAGCCAGAGGTTCTCCTGACTCATTATCAAAGCAGGAGGATCCCCGGGAACCAGAGGAACATCTGAGGTGTGCTGAATAACCACTTGATAAGTTGTTTATTTGACCACTTATTGTGGTGATTTTAACCCGATTTTGTAATCTTTTCCCCTCCTTCTAACCCCCTTTTGTGTATAAATCTTGCATTTTGGCTTTGCCCCCTCCTTGTGTGTTTGTGTACTTGATTTGCAGGTATAGGTGAAGTAAGGAAAAGCAAGGAAGTTCGTGGAATGAGAATAGAGGAAAAAATATAATGAAGGGAGAGGCCGCTCTTGGAGGAGTGGGCATGGACCTCCCTAGGAGCGGGTGCTCCTACAAGAACTTAAGAATCTTCCCAAATCATAGATTTAGAGGTGCGGGCGTGCACTCTTAAAGGAGCGGGCGCTTCTAGCTACTCTGCTACAATATGTCTTCAGCCTGAAATAGGAGGAGCGGGCGTGCACCCCCTTTGGAGCGGGCGCTCCTCCCTGTTACCTTGAATATTCCATCTTTCTGAAACAAGAGGAGCGGGCGTGCACCTACATAGGAGCGGGCGTTCCTCCCCTTGGTGCTGAATCTGCCATATATTGAAGAACAGAGGAGCGAGCGCGCAAATATTCTAGAGCGGGCGCTCCAATCTGAGGAGCGGGCGATCCTATTACTGGAGCGGGCACTCCTAATTGGGATTCCGGTTTTATTTTGATGGATTAACCTATGTAATTCGGGGAGTATAAATACTATCCCTTTGGTTCATTTTGAGGACAACAATTTTTAGGATAGTTTTTAGCAAACGTCCTCTTAGGTAGCACCTTACTTCATTAAATTAGTTGATGATTTAGTTTATAAACTCTCAAATCTAATCATTATAGAAGCAAACTTCAAGGTTCATTCTCAGATTTTCAGCATTTGTATTCAATATTTAAAGTTTCAACTAGTAACTCCTTTTACTTACCTCTACTTATTTTCAGATTTTATTTTGATATTGCAAGACTCTTTAAATCTCTCTTGAACTTGTTAATTTGTTGTTTCATGTTAGTTTTATCTTTGATAAATCACTTTTCCCTAATTTTAGAATTAATTAGAACCTAAACTTGGAACTTTGCATGTTACTCACAATGAGCTGTGAGTAGTGCTCTTTGCTAGGGGTTGGGTGAAGCTCAACCTAATGGTTAATTATGTGAAATTGGAAGAAGCATTGATGATTGAATTGTGATTATATTTATTATATGATATTGCTTGTTAGTTCATTTTGATAGGAGTAGCTACCCTTGATTTTGGGCTTGATGGCATGATGTGCTTGGTTTGACATGGAAATGTAGATTAAGTTTATCATTACTTATTGCAATTTGATTATTTATCTCCTATTGCTAAACTAATGAGGGATCTAAGTTTAGGAGTGTGAGTTGTACTCTTAATTGCATGAGGTTGGTCTTACATGTAGTCCTTGCTATCTCTTTTCTCTATTTGCTCTTAATATGCTTGATTACCATGGTTGAGTGGATCCCATTCCCTAGAGTTTTTAATTACTTGATTTAGAACAATAGTTTGTTTGCCTATTTTATGAACCCCCAATCTACGAAAGTCTTCAAACTAGCTTGCGTATTAAGATCATTAGCGAATATATCCCGTTTCTTGTAGGCCGAACTCTTACTTATCATTGTGCTTGGTTTGTGAGATGTTTGATTATAAATGTGTTTGAATGAGTGTGGAATGTGCGACCGTTCTAACGCCCATCAAAATGGCGCTGTTGCCAGGGAACGGTGTTGTTAATTGCTAATAGATTGCTTGAGTCTAATATACCATAAAAAGAAAAAAAATAATACAAAAAGAGTTTGTTTCTTTTTTGCTACGCTTGTAGCCTTGTTACTAATTGCAATTATTGAGTGTGTATGCATAGAACCCATAGCAGGATTCTGGTACTTTACGATCTAGAGATTGAACAAACTTATAGAATAATAAGGAGAGTCGGTTCTAGGCCCTTGACTACTTACCCAACAAGGGAGTTCAATTTCAAGGAACAACAAGAATAAATTAATGAACCACCACCACCACCACAAAGACCTTTGAAGGAGTTGGGAACTCCGGGAGCTTATAGAGCTTCAAGCGGGATTACTCCCCCAAACACCTCGACCAATGATTTTGAGATTCGGCTCACGAATATAAATTTGATTGAAGGGAGGCAATTTAGTGGAGCAAATCACTAGAGCGCCCTTGCACACTAGAATGAGTTTGAGAAATATTGTAACACGATCAAGGTGAATGGGGTCACTTAAGATTTTGTGAGACTAAAGTTATTTCCTTTCTCCCTAATAGGAGGAGCCCTTGAATGGCTTGAAAAGGAGGTGAGACCCAATTCCTTGAGAACTTGGGATGAAGTCACCACGGCTTTCCTAAGGAGATTCTACTCTCAAAAGAAGACGTCCAAAGCAAGGGCTTTGATCCAAGGCTTTCGACAAAGAGCTAGTGAAACCATATATGAGGCATGGGAAAGGTATAAATAATATCAAAAAGAGTGTTCTCATCATGGTATTCCCGCATACCAAATGCTTCAAATTTTATATGGAGGCTTGAGCCCCCAAGGGAAGACTAGTTTGGATGAGGAAGCCGGTGGCCCGATAATGAACAAGATGGAGGATCAAGTGATAGAGATCATAGAGGATGTTGTGAGGCACCATATGGATTGGCAAGAAGGAGAAAGGGAGTCCTAAAGTAAAGGAGGGAATTTGGTATACTCCGTCGATCACCTCAACGCTATCAACAATTCGACATCTCAAATCGCCAACCTTGGCAAGGAGATGACATCGATCAAGGCAAAGCTTGAATCTCCCTCTTCACACCAAGAACACTCCTCCTAATCTAAGGGGAGAGATATGAATTCTAATCCTTCTACCTCTACTTCTAATAACATGCCTAGTGGGTGTTTCTTTTGTGAAAATTGCGGCTTATATGATCATGATACTTCTTCTTGCACTTATGATTCCCAACCCAAACCCTAATATGAGGACGGTAAGTAACTTGAAAATGAACATGTCAATGCTTAGTCTTATGATAATAGACCTAGAAATGACAATCAAAGGTATTTACCACCTAATCAAAGAGGGCAAGGGGGAAATTCCTATAATCAAAGAGGTAATGATTATGATTACCATAACCAAAACCAATGGGGTAATAGGAACCAAAGGGACCAAAATCCTCGAGGTAACTACAACCAACAAGGTGGTTATGGTAACCATAACCATAATAATCAAGGGAACTATGGGAATAAAAATCAATATCACCAAGGAGGTAACAACGAACAATGCTAGGAACAATTGGAACAATAATAACAATAGAGGGTTTTCTAATCAAAATGCTTCTAATTCCAATGTGAGAGGTACTAGAGCTCCCCAAGATAATTATTATGCACAAGAACCTCCACATAGACCTAATTTAGAGGAAATGATAGAAAGTCAAACTAAGATGTTCAACACCTTCATGACCACTAGTAAGAAGAATTTTAGTGAGGTAATGACTCATAATAAAATGCTTGAAACACAAATTTCTCAATTGGCCAATGCTTTAAAGGAAGGGGCTAGCACTTCCAAACTTCCACCCTAAGGGCTAGATCCAAAGAGACCCGTCAATGCCATAGCAACTAGGAGTGGGTAGGTGTTGGAAGAGAGTGTCCCCAAGAAAAACCATGAGAAAGTGAGCATGAGTGAGCCTCCATTTGAGAATGATTTTGTGCGTGAAGAAGAGAAAGCTAATGAGAAAGAGAAAGAAAAATAGAGTGAAAAAGAAAAGGTAAAAGAAAAAGAAAAAGAAATAGAAACCAAACAATTATAAAGACTTCCATATCCCCATAAATTTATGAGAAACAAATTAGATGTGCAATTCAGAAAATTTCTTGAAACATTGAAACAACTTCACCTTTCACCGATGTTATCAAGAAAATGGCTAACTATGCTAGGTTTCTAAAAGATATTTTGAGTGGAAGGAGAAAGTGTGATTTGGTGGAAACGATGAATCTCACCGAGAATTGTAGTGCTATTATCATGAACAAGATGCCACCAAAGTTGAAAGATCACGGTACCTTTTCTATCCCTTGTGCTATATATAAGATGCAAATTGATAATACCTTGTATGATCTTGAGGCTAGTGTTAGCCTTATACCATATTCGGTTTATCAAAGACTTGAAACAGGGGAACTTCTACCTACTAACATTACCCTAGAATTAGCCAATCGATCGATTAAATTTCCAAAGGGTAAGGTAGAGGATGTTCCTCTAAGGGTGGGAAAGTCTGTCATTTCGGTGGACTTTGTAGTATTGGAGATGGATGAAGATGCTAACATTCCCATGATTCTTGATAGACCTTTTCTTGCTACTTTGGGTGCTTTAATTGATGTTAAAAGTGCTAAAATAACACTTAAAGTAGGAGATGAGGTAATAGAATTTGATTTGAATGAAAGTATGAAATATCCATGTTCAACTTTAAAGAACTCCATGATGATTGATACAATTGATTCTATTGTGAATTCTATGCATGAACACTTGCTCACTTCTAACGATGCCCTTAAGAATGTTTTATTGAACAAAGAAAAGATAGGGGAACAAAGCAAGGAGATGACATTGTATGAAAAAATGCTTAAAGGAAGTACGGAGGGAAGCATTGAGCAAGTATGTATGGGAAGCACAAGCCATGATGCATTGGAAGTAGCTACAACAAAAGAAGGTAAGGATGTCCCAATGGTAGAACTCAAACCTCTACCATCACACCTAAGGTATGTGTTCTTAGGTCCTAGATCAACTTATCTGGTAATTGTGAATTCTTTTTTGAAAGAGTGCCAAACTTAAATGTTATGTGGTATATAGAGAAACCACCAAGGTGCTTTAGGCTATACCATTGACAACAAAAGGTATTAGCCCCGCTTTATGTATGCACCACATAACACTTGAGGAGGGTGCTAAGCCTTCCATTAAAAGGCAAAGGAAACTCAATCCTCAAATGGGGGAGGTGGTGAAGAAAGATATCACCAAACACCTTGATGCGGGCATCATTTTCCCAATTTCGAGTTCTAGATGGGTTTGCCCCGTTAATGTGGTCCCTAAAAATAGGGGAATAACCGTAGTTGAGAATGAGAATGGTGAGCTCATTCCAACTTGAATGGTGAATGGTTGGAGGATGTGTATAGATTATAGACATCTAAATGCATCCACCAACAAGGATCATTTTCCTCTCCCTTTTATTGACCAAATTCTTGAAAGACTAACGAGGCATAAGTATTATTGTTTTCTAGATGGTTATTTGGGTTTTTTTCAAATCCCCATAAAGCCGGATGACCAAGTGAAGACAATTTTTACTAGTCTATATCGTACTTTTGCATATAGGATGATCCCTTTCGAACTTTATAATGCACCGGCAACCTTTCAAAGGTGTATGATGAGTATCTTTGGAGATATGCTTGAGGCCGATATGGAAGTATTCATGGATGATTTCTCGGTTGGAGGGCTCTCATTTGAAGATTGTTTGTCCAATTTGGGCAAACATTTGGCAAGATGTGAGAAGGTCAATTTGGTTCTAAATTGGGAGAAATGCCACTTCATGGTGGAAGAAGGAATTGTCTTTGGTCACAAGATTTCAAGCAAAGGGATCGAAGTTCATAAGGCAAAGGTTGAACTAATCAAGAAATCCACCAATTAATGTGAGAGGACTGAGATCCTTTTTGGGGCATGCTAGGTTCTATAGGAGATTTATCAAAGATTTCTCCCTTATTTCTAGACCTCTTAATGCTCTCCTTCAAAAGGAAGCCGACTTTATTTTTGATGAAAAGTGTCTTGATGCTTTCAACAAATTAAAGGAGGCTTTGATCACCTCTCCAATTGTGCAAGGGCCAAGATGGGTTTATCATTCGAACTCATGTGTAATGCTAGCGATGTTGCAATTGGAGGTGTTTTGGGACAAAGAATTGAAAAGAAGTTTCATGTCATCTATTGCATGTCTAAGATCTTGAATAAAGCTCAACGCAACTACACAACAACAGAGAAAGAATTTCTTGTCGTGGTGCATGCTTTTGAGAAGTTTTGGAACTACCTCATTAGTTCCAAAACTATTGTTTACATCAATCATGCAGCTATCAAGTACCTAGTGGTAAAGAAAGAGTCAAAGCCTTGTCTTCTTCGTTAGGTCCTTTCACTTCAACAATTTGATGTTGAAATCCGTGATAAGAAAGGGGCTGAGAATGTAGTGGCGGACCATCTCTCCCATTTGGAGAATGTGCATGCAAGTGATGATGAGATACCCATTTTTTATGAATTAAAAGATGATGTGCTTTATGTCTTAAATGAGAAAGAGCTTCCTTAGTTCGCCGACTTGGTGAACTATTTGGCATGTGGGGAGTTTCCTCCCGATTTCTCCAAGAATCAAAGGAAGAAACTTAAAAGAGAAGCAACACATTATGTGTAGGATGACCCCATTCTTTACAAGAGAGGAGTAGATGGTTTTCTCCGAAAGTGTGTCCCGGATAAAGAGGTCAAAATGTGTTAAAAATGTTTCATTCCGATCCTTGTGGAGGCAACATGGGAACCAACAAAATAGCCTTGAAAATCTTACAAAGCGGTTTAAGGTGGCCTCACATCTTTAAGGATGCATGGGGGTTTGTGAAGACTTGTGATCGTTGTCAACAAGCCAGCAACATTTCCAAGCGAAATGAGATGCCTCAACAACCAATTCTTGAGCTAGAGGTATTTGATGTATGGGGTATAGACTTTATTGGACCATTCCCTTCTTCTCATGGGAATCAACACATCCTTGTTGCGGTTGAATATGTTTCAAAATGGGTTGAAGCCATTTCCTCCCCAACTAATGACCACAAGGTAGTAATGAAATTGTTCAAGAAAGCCATAATTCCAAGATTTGGGATTCCTAGAGCAGTGTTAAGTGACAAGGCCTCACACTTCGTGCATAATTCTTTCCAAAAGATGTTGAGGAAACATGGAGTTCATCAAAGGTTCGGTCTAACCTACCATCCACAAACTAGTAGGAAAGATTGGTTGTAAAAACATGATGATGCTCTTTAGGCATATAGAACGGCATTCAAGACCCCAATAGGCACAACTCCATATTGACTTGTTTATGGAAAATCTTATCATCTTCCGGTGGAGCTTAAACACCGAACTCGATGGGCCATTAAGAAGATTAAATTAATTTCGACTTGGCTAGTGCGGGAAAACAAAGATGGCTTGATCACATGAGCTTGAAGAGCTTCGATTGGAAGCTTATGAGTGTGCTAACATCTACAAGGCTCGCTCAGAGGAATGACATGATTGAAAGATTGAAAAGAAAACATTTCTTGTAGGCGAAATGGTACTTCTCTACAACTCATGAATGAAATTGTTTCTCGGGAAACTTTTGTCAAGGTGGAGTGGTCTTTTTGTTGTCAAAGAAGTATTCCCTCATGGAACCGTTGAAATTTCAGATTTAGATGGATTGAGATCGTTTAAGGTCAAAGGGCATCGCCTCAAGTTTTACTATGAGGGTGCTCATGTTGGGCTGATTGAGTTGTTACAATGCAATCTTACCTCCTGAGTGTGGGGGTCGTCAAGCTATTAACGTTAAAGAAGAGCTTCCGGGAGGCAACCCGAGTATAAAAAGAATAAAGAAAAAAAAAGAGAATAAAAAAATTGAGTGAGTGGAAAAATGAAGAAGAGAGCATGATTGAACTTATTTTGCTAACATTTAGTTGAAGATGTGTTCTTGTGGTTTTAGATGTAGGATTTTGGTGCAAATAAGAGCAAAGAAAACAAAAACTGAAAATCTATCAACAAATAGGAGCGGGCGCTCCTAACTCATAGCACGCCCGCTCCTAGCTCAAGTACAGAACCAAAAAACATCAAAAGAGGTAGGAATGGGCGCTCCTCAACATATGCACGCCTGCTCCATACGGATGAATATCATCAGGTACCTGAAGGAGCGAGCGCTCCACGACACATGCATGCACGCTCTGGCTTCTTCAGCTAAATCAGAAACCAAAGTAAAAAATAGGAGCGGGTGCTCCAACAAGTCTGCACGCCCGCTCCTTATTTTGAAGAAACAAGACAGGAACTCATCAAGTTGTAGAAGCGGGCGCTCCAAGGTGACTGCACGCCCTCTCCAATCTGGGTTTCAAAATCATTAATGAAGTTCAACACTTGGAGCGGGCGCTCAAAGAAATGTGCACGCCCGTGCCATGCCAATGCCGTAGCTAAATTCACTTTCGGAGGGGGCGCTCCGAGTGACCTGCACGACCGCTCTAATCTGGCAAAGAATTTCAGAAAGTCAATCAAGTATAGGAGCGGACGCTCCAAGAACTCTGCACACCCGCTCCAACCAAAAGCCGTAGCTAAATTGTATTTTGGAGCGGGCGCTCCTTGGATGCTGCATGCCCGCTCTTCTTCTGGCCTTGGAATCAATTTCACCTTCAAAGTATGGAGTGGGCGCTCCTCACTTTTAGCACGCCCGCTCCATTCAGTGGCTGAGAAGGCAGAATTGACCTTCAAGAGTAGGAGCGGGCGCTCCTACGAGCCTGCACGCCCGCTCTAACTAAATCTGATAAAAAAAAAATTGGGATCTTTCTTTCCTCTTTTTATCCACTTTCCCCCTCTCCTCACCATTCATTGTCCATCTTTTATTCTCTCTCCTCCTTCCATATACTTTGTCTCTCTAAAAACCCCATTTTTCTCCAACTTCTCTCTTCAAAATCTTCATTTTCTCATCAAATTTCTCACTAAAAAATCACAAATTCTTGTTCTTCACTCAATTCTCTTTCTAACAACACCAAATTTATCCAAATTCAAGAACAAAATTTCCAAACCATAAAGGGCCACCATTGTTAAATCAAGGAAAGCTTAGATTCTTGAAGGAATTGGAGCAAAGGAAGCTAGATTTGAGCAAAACTTGGGTGATTAAGAGTATTTTCATACTCTTTGGGCATAATCTTCCTTCCCTACTTCACTTTTCCTCTTAAACCATAGTGGTTTTTCTTTCAATTTCTTTATTCTTGTTTATTTTTGATGAATTGTGTAGTTTACTTCATTATTTGTTGAAAATTTCAGAATTATTGTGCTTCATGGGTTATAGAGTGAGAAAATTGTGATAATATTTAGATTGCTAAGTAAGTGATTGTATTTTGTGATTTGTGTGATTGAAATTGTTGTGTGTTGGTTGGAATTTTTGTTGGTTGTGGAATTTGTATTGGAAAATACTTTGTTTGTTTGAAATAGGTACTTGGTTTATTTTGGGGGCACTACAACAAAATATAGCGTAGGTAACAATGATAAATCTTTGCCTAATATAGAAAAAGTGTTGCCTTGTAACTAAGCCAACACATATGAGGCGTAGTTTATGCCCTCGTTGTCTAATCCTAAGGCAACACATTTTTATCTAAAGGCAACAGTTTTATTAGCAAAGGTAAAATGATGCCTAAGGCAACACTTTTACAAAGGCAACATATGAAAAATGTTGCAACCTTAGACAACAATTTAAAATCGTCACATTATGCTATAATATGCAACAACCTTTCACTTGTTGTATTTGCTAGTTTTAATATGAGCAGCCAAATTTCATAAAGGAAGTATTTTAAAATTGTTACTTATGAACATAAAAACCTAAAATAAATCGACTATTTTTATATTGTATGTAATAACTCTATATTGCTTTTTACATTAAATAATATGCATACACTAATATTGAATCAGAATAATTTATATAATTAAATACTTGTAATATTACAATCTAAATTCCTAACCATAATAAAAATTATTGCCATCTATACAAAAAAAAAATAAAATAAAAAAAAAATTAAAAAATTGAGTTTACAAGTTTTTACAACACATTACGACAAGGTAACAAGCAGTGACCATATCAGCAAGCAATGACAAGGTAACGAGCAGTGACCATATCAGCAAGCAAATATGGCAGAAGAAACAAGCAGCAACACCAACGATGGGCACTAGCTAGCAGCTCAGCGACTAGTAGGGAGAACTTGTGCACGCAAGGCATGGCATTGGCAAATTAAGGAACTTTGTTTCCTTAGTAGAGAAAACATAAGCAACATCAACATCATCCAGACACCAAGAGTAGTAACAGCAACTGAGTATGTAAAGTCTAACCTACCACCTTCAACTTAAGACCAAAGTTTGAATTCATTATCGATTTACCACTCTTCGGTAAACTTGAAGTTGTGCTTGTTTACTACAACACTACCACGACTAAAACAACCCATATAGCCCAAGTAGAAGAACTACCCTGGATAAGAACAATAGGTAAATGAACTAATCAATACCCTTAAGATTATAGTAGCGGAAATAGAAAAAATAAGCAGCATGTAACAAAATGTTGTATAGTGAATTATTTCAATCAATAAACACATGTTGTCAACTGACAACGACAATAATTTGTAATCAGCTAGCTGCAAATGTAGAAAGCGGCAATTAAATGTGCAATGACGGATGATGTAAACAAATTTTAAAATTCAACATTCTTTAGCACAACTTACATTAGTTTGTTAAACATTTGTTACGTGTTGCAAAGTCCTCATGGGCTGTGATTAAAGAAGCGAGTGAGGTGCAGCCTGGTCAAAGAGTTAAGGTGTGCAGCGAGTTGCTGTTGTTTGGTAGGAACCTGAACCTCGTTTTCTTAGTGTCTTATAAAGCATTATAAATCAAAGGCCAACTATACTTATAATGATTAGTATAAACAACACTGGTAAGCTAAACAACTAACTGAACTCACTAATGCAATGGCATCCTGCAAAAGTCTTGTTGCTTGATTAATTGAGTCCTTCATTGCAGCATCTGAAGTTCATATGACAGCCTCGTATCTTTCTGCTACACCAAAATGACCCAATAAGAAAACAGAGTAAAAGGTTGTCTTTAAGACAAAGTAATTTCCCTAATCAATAAGATGCAATTTTAGTCTATGCTAAAACTAGACAGGATTGTAGTAAAAACAACCATTATTGCAAACCCATGAATCCTTACAAAGAAGCATATAGAAAAGGTTTAAGCTGTTACATTCAGTATTCGAGAATCTATTAGCAACATAAGCATTGCAGAGGAGTTGTAGTGGGCAGCTACCATAGCAACAGTACAGCAACAGCAGGCACCAACAGTACAGAAATTATGGGTGGTACTTTTGGCAAGAGAATAGTGCAGGGGTAGTTCTACCAATTTTGCAACACTCGTTCCAAATTCTCGAGACACTTTTAATTGATCCTAACATTAATCCTTTAAATAATAACTAATAAAAAATAAATAATAAATAAAAAAAATAAAAAAAATTTCAATAATGATTAAATTATATGTGCAATAATAGAATTGTAAGTAATGTTTCGAGCCTTTTTAACCCTTGAAGACGGGGCTTAGTTATGCTCAATTTATTCTCTCAAGCAGGACTTGGATAATTTGCCTCGTCACTATAGGTTAATTAATTAATAGGAGCTTTAATTTTCTCTAGAATACACTCTTTGTGGATAATTTTTCGTACCACACTTACAAATGAATTTGTTTAAGGTTTCTTAATTTCTTGCCTTTTTTCTTCATGAACCATTTAATTAATACAGGGGATAAAGTCGTGGGAGCTCAATGCTGAAGTGATTGTGTGGTTTGTGCAACACACTTGATAAACAAGATGTAATTAAAAAGTTTTGATTATGTAACTTCTTAGGAGAGCATCATTGAAGTAAATGTCAACAAAATTTACTTGTTAGTATAGAGTTTATTGTACCTGTGTCATAACGAGTCATCTTGCTCCTACCTCTAAAATGCTGATAGGCCAAAGAAAATGCAAGAGACAGGGAAAGGAAAAAAAAAGGAATGGCATGCTTAATATGATAGGGCGCAACTTGGTCCTTCATCCATAATCAAATTAAAATCAAAAAGATTCATCGTATTTCTTTGTATAAACTGTTTAATTTTCAATTCTGACATTTCTTCAAGTATATCTTCATTTATAGTGATGGATAACAGAAACAAAAGAATCAAATAATTCTTGAATGGTGATGAAATTTACCAGCCAAATATCATTGCAATTGTTCCTCAAACGACGAATTTCGAGAGGTAGAGCAACAAAGTCAACATGACAAAACTGACAATCAAAGTAATTTAGAAGCAGCTATTGCCATTGGTCAGAGTCAAACTGACAATGCAAATGCTCAACCTATTACCCTACGTAGGTCGCAATTCAACGACCAAGATCTCAACCAGACAGATACCTTGGTATTGTCTTAACCGAAGATCAAGACATCCTAGTTATGGGTGGAGATGAGTCAGCGACATACAAACATGCTATGATGAGGCCCGACTCTGCTAAATGGCAAGAGGCCATGAAATCCGAGATGGACTCCATGTCTGAAAATCAAGTCTGGGACTTAGTTAATTTGCCCGAAGGTTACATACCTATTGATTGCAAATGGATTTTCAAATTGAAAACAGACAAAGATGGAAATGTTTCTACATACAAAGCTAGACTGGTGGCAAAAGGTTATAGGCAAATTCATGGAGTTGATTATGAAGAAACCTTTTCGCCAGTTGCAATTCTCAAGTCCGTCTGGATCATCTTAGCGATTGCTGCATATTACGATTATGAAATATGGCAAATGGATGTCAAAACCGCCTTCCATAATGGGATTTTGGAAGAAAATGTGTATATGACATAGCCGGAAGGTTTTGTTGATCCAAGCAATGCCGGGAAGGTATGCAAGCTTAAGAAGTCCATTTATGGACTAAAGCAGACAAGTAGAATTTAGAATCTGTGATTCGATGAAGCCATTAGTAATTTTGGTTTTATCAAAAATCCAGATGAGTCTTGTGTCTACAAGAAGGTCAGTGGGAGTGACATCGCATTACTAGTCTTATATGTCGATGAAATATTACTCATTGGAAACAACACTAAACTGTTAGGGAAAGTGCATTTCAATGAAGGACTTGGGAGAGGCACAATACATAATAGGCATCAAGATCTATAGGGATAGATCAAAAAGGATGATTGGATTGAGCCAAAGTACTTATATAGATAAGGTACTAGAACGATTCAACATGGAAGGGGCCAAGAGAGGGAACCTACCCATGTCCCATGGCATAACTCTCAGCAAGAAACAGTGTCCACGGACACCTGATGAATAACAGAGAATGAGTCAGATTCCATATGCTTCGCTTATTGGATCGATCATGTATGCCATGATATGTACCAGGCCTGATGTATCGTATGCCTTGAGTGCTACGAGCCGATACCAATCAGACCCAGGAGAGGCGCATTGGACTGCATCCAAGAATATCCTAAAGTACATGAAAAGGAACAAGGATAAATTCATGGTCTATGGTGGCTGTAATGATTTGGTTGTTGAAGGTTATACTGACGCAAGCTCCCAGACTAACAGAGACGACTCCAATTCGCATTCGGGGTACATATTATGCCTTAATGGAGGAGCGTTTAGTTAGAAGAGTGATAAGCAGAGCACCACTGCAGATTCAACAACTAAAGCCGAATACTTGGAAGCTTCGGAAGCAACTAAGGAGGCAGTTTGGATTCGTAAGTACATTGGTGAACTTGGTGTTGTACCCTCAATTAAGGGTCCAATAGACCTCTATTGTGATAACAATGGAGCTATTGCTCAGGCTAGGGAGCCAAGGGAACATCAGAAGGTCAAACATGTCAAGCGGCGATTTCACATGATAATGGAATGGAAATCCGAGGGTGAAATAAGAATTTGTAAGATTGGAACGGACGAAAATGTAGCCGATCCTCTGACTAAACCTTTGTCACAAGTGAAGCACAACAAGCACGTTGAGACAATGGGAATCAAGCATATTGGAGATTGGCTTTGATTTCCTTGTATAGATGTTATAATTAAACTTGATGTCTTAATGTAAAACACTATGTTGAACCATTCAATTTTGGAGCAATTAAAATTTCTGCAAATTTATGATTACTCCATATCTATTTAATTGTGGTTTAGAATCAAATAATGAGTCCAATCGATTTCTAAGAATATTCAAAATAGGGTATTAAGACCATGTCTTGGATAAAGAAACATATGTTAAGTGAACACTGAATATTTTAATCGAAAATTATCCCTTATCGAGATCATTAAAACGATGGACGATTAATGACCACTTGAGATTAGTGTGTAGTATGATTTATAGCACCGTTTCTTGTGCTACAAGGACATGATAGTCATAAATCATTTGCACTGGTACTAGTTTGGAACTGTACCGGATAGACCTATGAGAACACTTTAAGAGATATCAAATCGTCATAAGTAGATTTCTCATTATAGCTATCGGAACCTTTTTCCTCGACCATGAGTATTGCAAGTTCTCTTTTTTGAGTACTAGTCGTTTTGATGTTGTCAAACGTCTTCCGTAAGTGGGGATTATAACGGTAACACTCGGGCGACTAGGTCCTCTTAGTAAGGAAAGCTTACAGTACAAGACTGGGAATGTCCCTTTATTAACAATAGGAAACATGTCTTTGTTGTTTACAAGGCCTCTCGAAGAGCAAGACTGTGAAAATGCATGGCCGTGCTAAGATGGAATTTAGAAATCATCTGTTTATTGACAGTCAAACTCGGGAATCGAGAAACACTTCTGGACGTAATAAGGATGACAAAGAATCTTACCTTATAGTTCATGAAGAGACATTAAGGGACATAGGAAAAGGGCTATACACAAATTGCACACTTCTCCGGAAGGACAAGTGGGAGATTGAAAGGAATGGTGTCCTTCCAACAAGTGTATTATTCCGGTAGAGGGTTCAGAATTATTAAAAAGCTAATTGTTCAGTAAGGTCAAGTGATTGGAATGCCTAGGTGGAGGCCGCTTCCGATCAGTAATATTAATGTACAATTAATATTACAGCTTAATCTTAACTGAACCCTTTAGGTCGAATCCAATCGAACAACCGATCCGAGACGACGAATCAATCCGAACGATGTGATGAGTTGTCAGAGTTTTACGAACAAAGACATCGGATATCACTATGCGAAAAAACGAATTCCCCACCGGTTCAAACCCCCCCTTTCCCACCGGTTTTGAACCAAATTGTATTTGGGGGGTGCTAAAACCCCATAGATTTCGCACCGGTTCAAAACCGGTGGGAAAAGGACTTTTCGCACCGGTTCTTATGGAAAACCGGTGCCAAAAACTAGACTTTTCGCACCGGTTTTGTCTTATAACCGGTGCCACAAGTCTCCAAAAATATTTTTTTAAAAACTTTTAGCACCGGTTCTGTACCAAAACCGGTGCCAAAAGGGCCCCAAAAAAATAAAATAAAATAAAAATTTGCAATTTTTTCACTTAAATTGTACCAAATAGTTATATATAATCATAATATACATAAAACACATATATTTTCATCAGTAGCTTGTAATATTACACTTTAAACAACTAAAAAAAAAAATGGACATATAAACACTAACATATATATTTTCTTCAAAAACAGCATACTGTCTGAGTTGTCCTGGTCTTGTGCTGGTGGCTGCTCTGCTGGCTGCTGTGTTGATTTGTTGTTGTTTGTTCAGGCTGATAGGCTGCTCTGCTGTTTGCTGTGCGGCTGTTTCTGTTCTACTGTGCCTCTGTCCTGTTCGGGCTGGCTTGGAATCTATTTGCTTCTGTGGCTGTGCCTCTGTCCTGTTCAAGCTAACTCTAGAGTTAACTGCAACATGATAATTCCAGTAGTGCACATCTAACTGTATCAATACAAATAAACATCAGGCATAAATCAAAAGAATCTAAAAATTATCTTTTTTTTATAAGTTGAGCCATTAGCTACCAAATCTTATAAATACCTGAAACTCATTTCTAACTCTTGTAGATACAGGCTGGTTTGTGACTTGTGAGTGCTCAATGTTAACTATTACAGGCAATGGCGGATCTTGAACATTTTTCTATTGGGGGGCAATTATTTTTTAACATAAATATATGTCTAAAACAAAAAACAATAAAATAAGTATTGGTATGTTAGGATTATAATATGAACAAAAACAAGAAACTAACTCTAAACAATTAAACCCATAAAGTAATTATTGAATGAATATGCCTTACTTTCATATGTTTAGCAGTGACTCAATTTAGTTATTATCAATGCATCACAATTCACAAATCACAAGTATTGTAAAAGTTAAATAACAAGTTGACAATCGATAGTCAGCAATCTATTACCTCAATATCATATTATCACCTACTATACAATCATCAATTTGTTTTTGATTGGTAAAATTAGTCAGAGTACTAATTTGACTACACAAAAAAATAGTTGAAAATTGAATTCATAAAATAATTACTCCTTAAAAAAATGAATTGAAACAATAATATACTCCGTAACTCGTAAATTACCTGATGAAGTGATGATTGTAGACGAAAATCATGAAAATATGAAATACATTGGAATTGGAAAAAGTATCATTGAAAACGGTTAGAGGGATGAGTCATGAGTGTAGTCAAGCTTTTCTAGTTTCACCTCTTTCTAGTAAATAAAAAGGCAGTCAGTTATTCCTAGTTGTATTTTATTGGGCCTTTCACATTTTTACCCAATATTATCTTATTGGAATACAAGTATAATTATATCAGCCCTTTACATGTTAATTTTTTTTTTTTATAAATCTATCAGGGGCCAAGCCCCGTTGAGTCTCTTATATAGTTCGTCCCTGATTACAGGCCTCTAGACTCAACAATCCTGAATAATACCATACATTGATGCTAGTAGTATATAACGATTCAGGCAAGATACAGAAATTAGAGCTGAAATGTGACCCTTAATAGGAACACCCATTAACACTAGAACTTAGCATACATGCCAGGCATGTTAACTATTACAGGCCACTAGACTTCACAATCCTGAATAATCCCATACATTGATGCTATTAGTATATAACAATTCTAACAAGATACAGAAATTAGAGCTAACATGTTACCCTTAATAGGAGCAGCTAATCAACACTAGAGCTGAGCATACATGCCAGATATAATAGTGGTCACAGGATCCTACTACTTGTAATGCCAACGATTTCAAGCAAGAAAAGAGATCCTGGAACCTTAAGCTGGCTATAGAAAAAAAAAATACTTAAGTTGTGCATATTTGCTAATTTAGTCATAAATAAATTCTACATAAGAAATAACCCCTTTACTGGACATCCTAGAATATTAAGTGACTATGAATGAGTAATTAACATACCTTTATATTGAATCCTGCTTTTGCACTGGTCTCCAGGAAAATTACCCCTGCATCACGAGCCTTATTATCTCCTTCTTCTATAAAGACTTGCCTGTTCAAATCTTCAATGTCAAAACATTCTAGCATAAACACTTTAAAATGCTATAAGAGCTTCAACAGAAATTGTACATTACTAGTACATGGTTTCACCCTTGTACTTGTGCATTAAGGAAGAGTAGAAATATAAGAGCTTCAATCAAAACAAATTACATTGTAGGTAAACTTTCATGTGTCCTTAAGGCATTAACATGTAAAAATGATCAAGGTTGAAGTCATTAGCATACAAAGCACTTACTAGAAACATCATAGACGATAACATCAACTAAAGAATCTCTGATGTAACTGGGAATAAGACTCCGAAATCTTTCCTGTCCAGTAGTATCCCTGGAATTAGCAGTTAAAGGTTCAGAACATGGGACAGAATCATATAAATCAAGTCTACAAGACAACAAGTTATATTGGTAAATCATTAAAACGTCATGAGATGGAAAATCTAGAGATAAATTTTTCTGCTATTATACGCAATGAGTTCAGGGCGCTTAAGAAATTTGTTTCTTACTGCTTTAACATGAATATACATTAACTGACGAGACATTTGACGGTATCATACCAGAGTTGCAAGCGCACTGTTCGGTCTTCAAGATACATGGTTTTCGTCAAGAAGCCAATCCCAATAGTGGCCTGCCATTAAGTTGACATTATTAAAATATATCAAAATAATACATGTCCTAGATTTCAATATACATCAAATACACAATAAACAATACCAAAGAATAAGAGTTGCACATACGGCTATACCAACATGATTTCATGATGATGTAACCTGAAGTTTTGATGGCCAAAATTATTTTGGAGTATTACTTTATACTTGTAGGATATTAGGATCTTACTAATTTCCAATTCTAAACTTGTCCATTAGATATTGAGAAATCTCCACTATATATTAAATAGGCCAACTCTAGGATGAGAAAAATATACTATATAAGTAAAGTTTACAAATTTGAAATGGAAATGCAAATTTTATTACAGGAAGTTGAACTCATCTCCTATGACAATGTGGCTCAGTGGTTGATATCATTCATAAAAAATCATGCCAATCTATAATTATATTGTTGGCCATGAAGTGCAAACTATCGTTTAGTACAAGTCATGCCTCCCATGGAAGATTTTTTTTAAAAAAAGAACTCGGTATCATGCATCTTGGTTTTATCAAAGACGTCCTTATTTGACTTTAAAACTTAAAGTTTCTGGATGGTGCAATATACCAAATTATCAATTACTAGTGTATATAATTACGGGAAGAAAAAAAAAATAATTTTGATGACTGATATCTAAATCATAGCCAAAATTAGATGATTCGTACCAAATTTATCCTACCTGAAACCAAGGTTGGGATTGATTCTATCTGAAACTACAGTCACCAGACCCAAAACATAACAAAATGACCCCATTGTCACCTTTAAAAGCCCCTACTTGGAGTCATGCCTCTGATTCTATGATCAGTCAACAAATTACAGAACCATGCACTTGATTGCGGAATGACAAATCTTTGACAAACTATAATTCCTAGTACATATTTGAACAAAATTGCAATTGTATCCTAAATTAATGAAAATTCTCTAGAAAAATTTGTAATCCTAGCATGAAACAGGGTAAGTTAGGCACAAATACACAATTCAATAAAATAAAAAAAATAAAAAATAAAAAACAGTAAAATTAGGCATAAAATCATATCATTTGAAAACAATTAGACTAACTAACATCAATTCCAACAAATTCAGCAACCATAAAGGACTTCCTTAGCTTAACAGCAGTAGATCACAAATTTCCAGCAAAATTGAATATCAAAACTTTTACTAGTGATAGGTAGACAAGATTTAAAAGAAATTGATGCTTCTAGGATAGCAATTCATACCCTGTAAGTTGTAAGGTCAGACAGTCATGTTTCAATCTTCAGTATTTTAAACTGTGGACAGTAGTTGTTTCTCTTCACATAATTTTTCTAAAAGAACAAAAGAGTATTAGATAATTTGCTCAGATCCTCTTTCTCATAGTCATACTAATGAGAAAGACTAGAAACGTTTCTAATCAAATAGAGCATGATGAAATAGACAGGAAGGATGATAGAGCATGCAAGTTTACAGCAGTTCAACAAAGATCATGCACACACACACACAATACAAGGGGGGAGGGAGGTGAAAAGAGAAATATCTGATCAAATATATCAGAAACCTGATCAAAACGCAATATCAGAAACCTGAAAAACAACACCATTTTTACCTAATTAAGAACTATCACAAAGTCATATAGTAACAATTCTATGCTCAATCGTGACACACAAAGCTAACAGAAAATTAGCTAAAATTTCTCGAATTATCCCAAATTTTCCTTACAATTAAAAACCCTTAATCTCGAATCGCAGAAAAAATAACTTAATTAGTAGAAATCAAACCGAATTGAAGAAAAAATCATACTTAAATAAGCAGGCAGCAATTAAGGATTAATAAATTCAACCAATTAAGGAGAGATCGAAATTCGAATATGAGAATGAGGTAGAGCTAAATTTGTAGTGTTGTATCGAAAAATCCAGAAAAAAGAATCAGTATGACGAAAACAATAGAGATTTACCAATTGGATGAGAGTAAAAATAATCACCACCAGCACCCACCTTGTAACCACCCTCTCACCGCCATGAATATCTGAAACCCCACCACAACCACCCAAAAGCCACCCAACCAACTCGCACCACCACCAATTAAAGCCCCACGTCACCAGCGACCACCAACAAACCCACCCAACCAACTCGCACGTCCACCAGCGACCAGCCGACCACCTTACCACCTCCAACAAACCGAAACCCCAACTAACTCGCACGACTACCACCGACCAGACGACCACCAAGGAACCCACCCAACCAACTCGCACGACCACCAGCGAACCGAAACAACCACCTTGTTACCACCTCCAACAAATCGAAACCCCAACAAACCACCGCTAATTTAGATCTGAAACCCCAACTTACCACCACCAAGGAAACGAATCGAAATCCCACCATAAAAATCTGGGGATTTGTTAAACATCGCCCACAAATTACTACATAAAGCCCACAAAATTCACTTGGTTTCCCAAAATTGCCCTTGACCTTAAAAAAAAACACTCACACTCTCATCACTCACACTCTCATTGCGCATTGCTCATCTTCTTTCAACCTCTCTAAAAAAAAAAATTTCAAAATAACGGCAATGTCGAGGCGGCAAGGCAAGGAAGTGGCGGCGGCGGCGGAGGGAAGGATGTCCCAAGGAGGAAAGGTATATTTTGTTTAAAAAAAAAAAAAAAAAGGGGAAAACCGCCGTGAACGCGGTGGGGCGCCCTGGCTGGACGCCCAGCCGGCGGTGGTGGCGCCAGATGCAGACGCCGCCACCAGTTGGCTGGCGCCTGGGCTGGACGCCACCGCCACGGTTGTGCACGTAGGACGCCCGACGCACAGCTGAGTGCTTATGTTTTTCTACTCCTCGGATGTACCTTGTTTCCGGATAAGAGCGGCGGAAACAAGCTCAGGCCACGCGACATCGTAGAGGCGTGGGATCGGCTACGTTGGCGTATTTGTATCGCCAACTAGGATTTGCGAGTCGGGCTGACGCGACAAGTATCACTGGGTGTCTGACTCTATTGCAGACTTGGATATACGAGTACTTTCCTGCATTGCGACCACATCGTGACCCAGTTCCTATTGATGAGGGGATGCCGCGTGCTTGTGCGTGGAGTCCGCGCTCGGAGAAGAAGTCCGTTGACCGCCTCCGATCGATACGGTTATTGCTGGACAGGCTGTCCCCCTTAGAGGTAACGTTTATTTATAGAGTCTACATTTTATTATTTGCACATATTATATTCATGTTATTATATTTTATATGTTGTAATTGTACAGGTGAATTGGATGCCTTTCGGCCCGAACCCTAGTGTTAGGGTACCCAGGACCCTGTACACGGGACTCATTCAGTATCGTGACATCGTCGAGGCGTACATGCCCCAGCGTTGTCTTCGCCAGCTTGGATTTGTCCAAGTTGTCCCTCCTCCCCCGGCGTGCCCGATGAAGGCGGTCCGACCTGCATCGTCGAGGGAGTACGTCGTGGAATGGCCGGATATCATGACCGGGACGTGGGACCAGTTTCCGATGGTGGCTCGATTATGGACAGCGGAGTTGCAGCGGCCGCCCTCTGGGGTTACTCCCATGTGTGACCATTATTACATGGAATGGTTCAACCGGTATTCGCACCCGAGGTTGATCGCTGATCTCGACCACAGCGATGATGATTATGTGCCACCGCCTACTGCCACGGAAGCGGTATGTCTTTTATTATATTTATCGTTGTCTTTTAATTAAGTTTTATTTGTTGTTATTGTATTTCATCTTCTGTTTTTTGTTGTATGCAGTGGATGGGAAAGATAATGCAAGACGTTCAGAAACTCTCTTTTGAGAAGGACAGCATGAGTGCAACAGGGAGAGCTGTTGTTGATAGTCTGGAACAGACCCTTGCGCAGTGGGAGTCGTCGTCGAGGAGGGATTACTGATGGTTATTGTATTTTATTTATAGAGCATTATGTTGGACATTATGTTGTAAAATTGTAACATTTTAGATTGTTCTTTTAGCTTCCAACTTAAACATATTATCAGTGCTGTTTTTAAATTTTGATATAACCGTTCGTGGATCCGCGCAACTTACCCATGCAACATATAGAATGCAGTAAGCAATACAATATAAAATATTAATGTTCTCATTAAAAGAGCAACGTACAAATAAGATTACAAATAAAGAATGTAAACAAGAAAAACTAAAATGCAGCTAGGGTGTTCCATTCGTGGATCCGGTCATTATATAGCGAACAGTGTATCCAAAGCAGCGGTCCATGAATCAATCCAGTCCTTGGTAGCTCTATGAGCGCTCTCAACTCTACGTGTTGTAGTGTTCCCAAAATGAAGTACCTGGTTTGTCCAATATTTGACAAACTTTTCCCTATGAGGGACCCATTGATGCATCACATAGTCCACCAGTGCCGGACACCACTGGTACGAATCCCTGAAGTTAGCCAATGCTCGCTCATACGCTTCCTCTGTGGTAGCCTGTAGGATCTTCCGCCACTTACCATTCACCAATCTCTCTGCCATTTCCAAATTCTTCTTGAAAAGGTTGTAGGCTTTCACTTTCACGCAGTTGTTGATGTGCCATGTGCACAATAAGTGGTTCGATTCGGGAAACAGCTCTGCTATGGGGGCAAAGAGACCTCCCTCACAGTCGCTGACGATGGCTGCTGGATGAACATTAGGCCCGATGTAGTTTCTCAGCTTCTCCAAAACCCAATAATAACTTGGAGCCGTCTCATCCCTGATGATTGCATGACCAATCAGAAAGTTCTGGTTCGTTGGAGCCATCCCAACCATCTCAACCAGAGGGAACTTGTACTTGTTTGTCTTGTACGTTGAAGTCGATCAAAATCACAAATGGCCAAGACTTGATCATATCAGCACAATCAGGATGCACAAGGAAAAGATGAGTCACCTCCGCTGTATCTTCATCAGAATCAAACCAGAACAGGTAACCACGTGATTGTGCCTGGTGTAGCAGCTGCTGTATAGGGTTCCTTCCCTCTGACCGTTCAAACCTGAGTTGCTGTCTGACGTTGTAGATGTGTCTTCGGTTTGGATGGTCTTCTGGAAATTTCTCTAACACAGATGCTAATATTTTAGCAGGCTTCACTTGAGCATCACTCATTTCTTTCACAACTAGTTTCGCAGCAGGACTTAAGCCGCTCAGTTGTCGATAACCCTCTTCATATACTATCATCTCATGGTTGTGATACCCCCATTTAGAGTAACCTATCACTTCCCAACCGTCACGACTCCGTAGTTGTCGAACCTTTACTCTGAACTCACACCCACAACCTTTCCGCTTTGTGTCAAACCGAGTGGCTGTACGAAAATCTCTTTCTTCTCTTTTGCGATAACGGTCACATCTCAAAATGCGATCCATTCTACCATCCCGTTGAGATTTATGAGTTGCTACTACCAAGCAAAATCCAGCTGCAATTGCAACCTGTTTTGCCCAATCAATCACCTGTTGAGCTTCTTCGAATGGACCATCATGTCCAAATATCTCACTGTAATCATTTCCGTCTCCACCATATTCCTGCATCAATTATATATTACAATAAATAAATTTAACGGATAATACATTTAATTTCTATATTTCCACATAATTAACACAAAAAAAAACATAATTATATATAATCAAACTTAATTTTTATAAAAACCCAATTCGAATTTTCAAACTAAATTTAAAAATATACCATTTCGAATTTTCAAATTTAATTTTAAAAAAACCTATTTCGAATTTTCAAATTTAATTTACAAAAAACCCATTTCGAATTTTTTTAAAAAATCATTTTCGATTTTTTATTTTCACAAAAAAATTAAATAAAAAACAACAACAAAATCAAAAAGGAAAAAATAAAAATTAATTATTAAAGGTGGCGTCTGCCAGGGCTGCCACACCCACTGGACTGGCGCCTGGCAGGGCCGCCTCACCCAGTGGAGTGGCGTCTGCCTAGGACGCCAGTCTGGTGGTCTGGGCGTCTGGGCTGGACGCCACTCTGGTGGTCTGGGCGTCTAGCCTGGACGCCACTCTGGTGGTTCTGGCGTCCGGCTTGGACGTCCAGGCTACGGTTTGGGCGTCCACCCTAGGCGCCGGAGCCACTACGACGGTAAACCGTGAATTTTAGCGGTCACTTACCTCGTTTTCCGTCGACGACGACGTACCTCCGGCGTCCCCCGCATCTCCGGCCTGCCATCCGGTCTCCCCCGGCGAGCTAGTACGGCTCCACATTTTTTACACCGAGATTATCTCAATTTTAGCAAAAGGGCATAATGGTCAAATCATAACATATTTGTAGGCTTTATATGGTAAATTGCGGGCGATGTTTAGCGTTTCACAAAATCTGAGGACGGGGAGAGGAGAGAAAAGGAGATTATAGAGGGGATTAAGATGAAAGAGAAAAGCGGAGTAGGGTTTGAGATTATACAGGGGTTTGAGATGAAAGAGGGAGTGAGGGACTACGGAAGAGGAAAAGTAAGATATTGGAGACCGGTTTTTTTTTTATTTAACAATTGCTTTCGCCCTGGTTCGAATCGGTGCGAAAAGTTTCTTTTCCCACCGTTTTGATTAAAATCGATGCGAAAAGTCTTTTTCCTAATTCCGCCCCTTTTTTTACCATTAGTTTTCAAGAACTGGTGCGAAAAGTGTGGTGCTTTATTCATTTTTTCTACTAGTGTATCGAGCTTAGAGCGTCGAGACCGAGCGTCGCAAGTCGAGTCGAATTTGGAATTCGACGAGACGTGAAATCAATCAAGTTACAAGTTCAAGTTAGGCCGAACCCTCGCATTGGCCTAGCCATGCGAGGGCTAGGCTATCTCGAGCTAGCATGTGCATCGCAATGCTAGCTGCAAGCCTAGCATGCTAGGCGTGCTAGGGGCCATGCATGCTAGCTAACCATCGCAAGCATCGCAGCCTTGTGTGCGTGCTAGCATGCCAAGCGCCCAGCCATCGCTGGCCAAGCATGCATCGCAAGGCTAGGCCTTGTTAGCATGATACGCACTGACGCATTGCTAGCCAAGCAAACATCGCAAGGCTAGGCCTTACTGGCATGCTAGGCACTGGCGCATTGCTAGTAGCAGCGTCGCATAGCACCACGCACTAGCTAGCAGCGTGCTAGGGATGCTGGGCTGTGCGTGTGTGCTAGCATGCAGCAACACGTTATGCCTCGCCTAGCAGTTGCGCCCAGCGTGCATGGCTCGCTAGCAGCACGCATGCACTAGCTGGTTGCGCATGCAGGCGGCTGGCTGTGCGTGTGTGCTGGCTGGCTGGCCAGGCTGCCCAACCTTGGTGCTAGGCTCTAGCTGGCAGCCTTGGCAGCCAAGGGAGGCTGCCAGCCAGCCACATGCCTTGGTGGTCCGGTTTTACTAAGTGGGGACCAATGCTTGGTCATTGTCTTGGGGAGCAAAGTGGGTTGGTCCTCTCCCTTGGTGGTCCTGATATACACGTTTTATAAATAGGTTTATCCCGACTTTTCATTACATTCTTGTATGGTTTTAGGCTCTTTAGAGCCATTTTCCGCTAGCATTCTCCTCTCTAGTGTGTTCGGTGTATTTTTTTTATAAGTTTTACAGGAACTTGAAGTTTCTCGGATGATTCGGACATGTTTTGAGCATTTTGGAGATGTTGGTGGAAAAGGATGTAAAACTGAGCTAAACAAGAACCAGTCTTAAAAGAATTTGCAAGCAATGAGCATACTTTGTACTGTGCCCGATCGGGATAAGCATACCCGGTCAGACCGGGCACAATAGGAATTCCTGGTTGAAGTTATTCAGGAAGTAAAAAAGTGATTTTATGGTATTATGCCACGCGCCCGATCGGGTAATCCTCGCCCAGTTGGACCGGGCGCGTGGGAGTTGGTTATACTACGAAGATCAGGATTGCAAGCCAGCAAAGGTTGTGCCTCACGCCCGATCAGGCGCCATATGCCCGGTTGGATCGGGCGCTGAGGAAGAATACAAGGAAGAAACAACTGCTTATTTAATCCCACCTGCCCGATCGGGGTATTATTGCCCGGTGTGACCGGGCAGTGTATTGTGATTCCGGTTTTTATTATTTTTGAGTTTTTATTTCATTAAGGGTATAAATAACCATTGTAATTATCATTAGTTGATAGGTTATTATCTCCTTAATTTTATTTCTCTCTCTAGAACCCTAGTTTTCATACTTTTTAGCAATTTAACTCTTAGGTTAGATTTGGGTATTGTTGATTAACAATTTAAGTAATTTCAATTGAAGCATCATTGGTATTCGTCTCTATTCCTTTCTCTTTCAATTATTTATGCTTTTCAATCATGTTTTCTATAATTATGATTGTTATTGCTTTCTTCAATATGTGTGAGTAGATTTCTTATTCCAAGATCTAGGGTAGCCCAATTATATATGATTGATGCATGAATTAATTCTTTAAATTCTCAAATAACCATTGTAATTGTCTATGATAAATTGATTGTGATTATGCCAATGATATATTAGAGATAATTAGTATTGTTATTAATCCATTGTTTCTATCACAACGAGAGTTGGAGTTTAACGGAATTGAGTAAATTGATTTAGGATTTGATATTCAACATGAGAATAGTTGAACGGATAATTGGGAATTGAAGTAAAGTGTTTAATGTCTCTAATTTGCATGATACCATGAGAATAGGCTTGATTGTGGGTTAGGGAAGCCATTGATACTCGAGAGAGGTCCTTGGTATTTGTTAGGGTTTGCTTTTCCCCGTGTTAATTGGAATTGTATGTTAGGGGTATATATATAATTGCATCGATCGTAATTGTGGTGATACTTGATCTTGGATGTTTTAGCTTATTGATTCATTATATTCGTTTGATTTATTCTAGTTTTCCATACTTTAGCTCTTAGTTATTCTACCATTGATTGATTCTTGCTTGGTAATTACTTGAGTCTAGATAAATTGGGTGAACCATAGTCTCTGTGGGATCGACCCTGACTTACCCTACTACATAATTAGGAGGAATAGTTATGTTATTTTTTCTAGGTGTGCGACCGCCTACCAAATTTTGGCGTCGTTGTCAGGGACTAAAGGTTTCATTCACTTATTTGTGATTCGTTTTTGCTATGCTTTATTTGTTGCTTCGGCTATTTTCTCTTGTGTTTTTTATATTCTTTATCTAGTTTTCTTGTAGCATGCCCACACGACACTCAGGGTCAGAAGATCTTGAACCATTTGACTCTGAGATCGAGGCAACTATAAGGAGAAGGAGAACAAGGAATCAACGAAGGAGAAACATGGAAGATGCCACGAAATCCCTTTTGGAGTACGGTATTCCTGATACGACTACCGGATTCCTTTCTAGCATTGTCAGGCCACCTGTGACGGCTCAACATTTTAAGCTTAAGCCCCAATTCATTCAATTTATCTCCAATGATTCATTTGCAGGCTCACCATATGATTGACCGGTAAGTCATATTGATAGTTTTCTAGAGAAATGTGATACAATGAAAATGAATGGTGTTACAGATGATGATATCAGACTACGCCTTTTCCCTTTCTCATTAAGGGATAGGGCAAAGGAGTGGTTGAGAGATGAAGGCACTGGCTCGTTCGATACATGGGACAAGCTAGTGAAAGCCTTCTTAGTAAAGTTTCTAGGACAGGAGAAGACTGCTAGGTTGAGAAACGAATTATCCACCTTCAAGCAGTCAGATGATGAGTCCCTATACGATGCGTGGAGGAGATTCAAGCGATTGCAGAGGCAATGCCCCCACCATGGTATTCCTGAATGGATGTTAATCCAAACCTTCTACAATGGTCTAACTCATGAGTTCCGTATCTACATTGATGCTGCGTCCGGGGGTTCTCTCTTGACAAAGAATCCAACTGATGCAAAAGAGTAGTTGAGAAAATGGCGGCCAATGCTAACTATCATCCAGGTGGCCGAAATAGTGTGAAAAAAGGAGGTAAATTAGATGTTGATGCTTTAACTCTTTTAACTAGTTCTGTGCAGGCATTGACAAGCAAGTTCGATAGGTTCCAAGCTGGAACATCCACTAGCTCACCTGAGATTTGTCAATTGTGTAATGTGGAAGTTCATATTGCACCCAATTGCCCAAAAGGTTTAAATGAGATGTCGATCGAGGAAGCTAATGCATTCTACACCTCTAACCCCAAAAGGCCATATGACCCCCATTCAAACACATACAATGAAGGTTGGAAGAATCACCCAAATTTTTCCTACAAGAATACCCAGGCTCAACAAAATCCACCTCCACCACCACCTTGAAACAACAACTACAATGCACCACCTGGTTTCCAACCAAGGCCACCTCCAGTCCAACAACCTATTCAACCACCTCCTCAAAAGTCCAACCTTGAACTAATGTTGGAAAACTTTATCACCACAACCAACAATTCCATCCAACATCAAAACAGTTCCATACAATAGCTACAAGCCCAGAGTAAGCTCATGGAAAATTAGATAAGCCAACTTGCTCACCAAGTTGGTCAATCCTTAAAGACACCGGGGACCTTTCTGGGTCAGACAGAGCAACCACAGAAAGGGCATTTGAATGTTGTTACTTTGAGAAGTGGAAAGCAATTGGAAGATCCTCCTATCAAGGAGCCATCAAAGGAGGTTGTTGAAGAAGTAGGTGAAGGTGAGAAGGAGATTCACAATGCTACGATCAAGGATGAAGCAAAGGATGCAACTCCAAAGCCACTTGCTCTATATGTGCCTAAAGTTCCTTTTCCTCATAGGTTAGCCCAAGCTAAACGTGAGAAAAAGTACGGTAAATTTCTTGACATTCTTAAAAAGCTTCATATAAATATTCCGTTTTTAGATGCTATATCCCAAATGCCTTCATATGCTAAATTTTTAAAGGATATGCTTTCTTACAAGAAAAAGTTGGAAGAGAATGCTACAGTTGCGTTGAATGCAGAGTGCAGTGCTATTTTGCAGAACACTCTACCTAAGAAATTAGGTGATCCAGGCAGTTATTCAATTCCAGTGAAGCTTGGAGATATTGAAATCAACAGGGCACTATGCGATCTTGGTGCAAGTGTAAGTCTCATGCCGTTGTCCATCTGTAAGAAGCTACAAATGGGTGAACTCAAACCCACACGCATTTCCTTATAACTTGTAGACAGGTCAGTCAAATTTCCTTTGGGAGTGCTTGAGGATAAACCTCTTCGTGTAGGTAAATTTTTCATTCCTTGTGATTTTGTTGTGATAGAAATGGAGGAAGATGTGAATGTTCCAATTATACTTGGTAGACCTTTCTTAGCTACTGCAGGTGCAATCATTGAGATGAAGAAGGGTAAGATTACTTTTGAAGTAGGTGATGAAAAATTGGAATACTCACTTTTGAATGTTATGGGTACTCCCTCTATGGGAGACAATATTTGTCAGGTTGATGTACTTGACGAGTTGCAGAGTGAGCAGCTTCCTTTGAGCAAACCAGATGACGCACTTGAACAAGTTCTAGTAGGAAAGGATGATGGTGATGGAGATTGGGAATCAAGAGAATATGCCAGGCTACTTGAAGAAGCAAAGGCCAACCCAAACGCTAATCCAATCAGAGAAACACTTAGTGCAATGAGTATTGGGGAGAGTACTAAGCCTCCTGAGGTAGAGTTGAAACCTCTCCCTTCTAATTTACAGTATGCATATCTTGGTCCTAATAATTCATACCCAGTTATTGTTAATTCTGAACTCAAGGACACAGAATTGGAGCAATTGCTCAATGTTCTAAAAACATATAAAAGTGTAATTGGGTACACCATTTATGATATTAAGGGTATTAACCCTTCTTTTTGTATGCATAAAATTATTCTTGAAAACGATCATGCCTCTTCTATAGAACCTCAAAGAAGACTTAATCCAAATATGATGGAGGTAGTGAAAAAAGAGGTTTTAAAATTGCTTGCTGCAGGAATAATCTACCCTATCTCTGATAGTAAGTGGGTTTAGCCCTATACAAGTAGTACCAAAGAAGGGAGGTATGACTGTTGTCAAGAATGACAAGGGTGAGCCAGTGGCTACTAGGACTGTTACAGGGTGGCGAATGTGTATAGATTATAGGAAATTAAATAAGGCCACCCTTAAGGATCATTTCCCCTTACCCTTTATTGATCAAATGCTTGAAATGTTGGCAAAGCATTCCTTATTCAGTTACTTGGATGGATATTCTAGTTTCTTCCAAATCCCCATCCGTCCTTGTGACCAGGAAAAGACTACTTTCACATGTCCATATGGCACTTTTTCATATCGCATGATGCCATTTGGATTATGTAATGCCCCTGCCACTTTTCAAAGATGTATGATGGCAATTTTCTCAGGACTCATAGAAAATTCTATGGAAGTATTTATGGATGATTTCTCTGTCTACGGAACATCTTTTGATGTATGCCTTGAAAATTTGAAAAAAGTGCTCCAAAGATGTAAAGAAGTCAATCTGATTCTAAACTAGGAAAAATGCCATTTTATGGTGCAACAGGGAATTGTTTTAGGTCATGTTGTATCAAACAAGGGTATTGAAGTTGATAAGGCTAATATAGAGGTCATAGAGCGTTTACCCCCTCCGAACTCTGTTAAAGGAGTTCGAAGTTTCCTTGGTCATGCAGGTTTTTACCGTCGTTTTATTAAGGATTTTTCGAAATCGCTTGACCCCTAACTGAGCTTTTAGCTAAGGATGTTCCTTTTGTTTTCTCTGATTCTTGTCTTGAGGCTTTCAACAGGTTGAAGGAAGCTTTGATCACTGCTCCTGTCATGCAACCCCCAGATTGGAGACTGTCGTTCGAAATCATGTGCGATGCTAGTGACTATGCAGTAGGAGCCGTCTTGGGGCAAAGGAAGGAGAAAAAGCTTCATGCCATTTATTATGCTAGCAAAACTCTTAGTTCTGCTCAAATGAATTATGCCACAACTGAAAAAGAGATGCTAGCTGTAAAATATGCAATTGACAAATTTCATTCTTACTTGGTTGGCTCTAAGGTTATTATTCATACAGATCATGCAGCATTGAGGTACTTAATGACCAAAACCTATGTAAAGCCTAGGTTGATTCGATGGATTCTTCAACTACAAGATTATGACATAGAGATTAAGGATGCAAAAGGGACGGATAATGTTGTTGCAGACCATCTCTCCCGCCTTCTCCTTGACCCTGAGGATGGGGACGATACTCCTTTGGATGATTCTTTCCCTGCAGAGCATTTACTAGCTTTATTGCAAACTGAATCACCTTGGTATGCTGACTTGGCTAATTTCCTCTCTACAGGTACAATACCTCATGGCTACTCCTCTCAACAAAGGAAGAAATTCCTTTCTGAGGTAAGGAGATATTTCTGGGATGATCCGTTCCTATACAAACAATGCGCAGATTCTATGATTCGAAGATGTATTCCAGAAATTGAGGTAAATTATATAATTTCTCATTGCCATGACTTACGCTGTGGTGGACATGCAGGCCCTTAGAAGATAATTGCAAAAATCTTGCAATGTGGATTTTATTGGCCTACAATGTTCAAGGATACATACGCCTATGTCAAGGCCTATGATAGATGTCAACGGACTGGTACAATATCCAAGAGGAACAAGATGCCACTGAACAACATACTCGAGGTCGAGTTATTTGACGTGTGGGGGATAGACTTCATGGGACCATTCCCTACCTCCTATGAAAATCGATATATTCTAGTGGTCGTTGACTACGTCTCAAAATGGGTTGAAGCAATTGCTACTCCAACCAACGATGCTCATGTGGTAAGTAAGTTTTTCAAGAAAGTCATTTTCCCTCGTTTTAGTTTACCACGTGTGTTGATTAGTGACAGGGGAACACACTTCTTGGAGCATCGATTTGAAGCAATGTTGAAAAAATATGGAGTGCAACATAGGCTTGGAATTGGCTATCACCCTCAAATAATTGGCCAAGTCGAGGTATCCAACCGAGAGATCAAGTCCATTATAGAGAAAACAGTTGCCAGAACAAGGAAAGATAGGTCCTCGAAGTTAGATGATGCATTATGGGCGTACCGAACGACTTTTAAAACGCCAATTGGAACAACCTCATATAGACTTGTCTACGGGAAAGCATGCCACCTACCCGTTGAGCTAGAACATCGAGCATTTTGGGCCATCAAAAGCTTGAATTTCGATGCTAAGGCAGCGGGAGAAAATAGATTGTTAGAACTTAATGAACTAGATTAGCTTCGTCTCGAAGCTTATGAAAGTTCAAAGCTATATAAAGAGAAAACAAAAAGGTGGCTTGACAAAAACCTTGTGAGGAGAGAGTTCAAGGAAGGAGATCAAGTCCTTCTTTTCAATTCTAGGTTGAGATTATTTCCAGGAAAGCTTCGGTCTAGGTGGTCGGGTCCATTTAAGATTAAGAAGGTGTATCCTTATGGCACTGTCGAGTTAGAAAATGCAAGAGGAGAGCCCTTCAAGGTCAATGGGCAAAGAGTAAAGCATTACCGAGTTGGTGACCCCATCGATGAAGGAGTGTACATCACACTCTCTTCCCCATCACCGAGCCAATAAGTATCATCATGGTCAAGCTAAAGACCTTATAAATAAGCGCTTTCGAGAGGCAACCCACTTTTTCGTACTTTCTTTTCTTTTTCTTATTAGTTTTATGTTGGTTTTGCTGTTTTTACAGAGAACGTCGATGCTTCGAAGAGCAAGGTATCAAGGGAATTCGTCAAAGTGAGAAAATGAAGAAGTCTGCTAGCTGCCCGATCTGACCGGGCATTATATGCCCGATCGGGCGCGAGAGCATGCGTGGGATAAGAGAAGCTGCAAACTTTGGCAGGGAAGGTTGATCTTCTCCGCCCGATCAGACCGGGCAACATATGCCCGATCGGGTGCGAGAAGGTGCTTGATATTGGTTGCTGCGTAATCTGCCAAGGCAACTGGCCCTTACTTGCCCGATCAAACCGGGATGTAACTGCTCGATCGGGCAAGAGGGGGTAAGATCTTTGGCATTAAAAAAAAAAGATAAACAGTGCCCGATCAGACCGGGCTGCACTAGCCCGATCGGGCGCGAACAACAAGCAAGATGAACAGCAAGAAGAGACCCCAGCCTCCTTCCACCCGATTAGACCGGGCAAGTCCCGCTCGATCGGGCGCGATGGAAAACCTGCGTTTTTCAGCACTAAAGAAACCCGATTTTCTTCTTCTTTTTCTCATTTTCTCATTCATCCTCATACATCTTCCACTCTTTCTCTCTCTAAAAACCCCCAAATTCTCTAACCCTAACTCTTTCAATCTCCATAAATCCATCAAATCTCCATCAAAACCTAAAATTTCTTCATCCTCCATCCTCCTTATTCAATTCCTAACATCCACAACCATTTTTCTTACCCTAATTTCCCTTATTACAAACTTCAAAGTTAGATAGAGAAACCTTCAACCAACATCAATGGCTTCAATTTCCACAAGGAAGAGGAATAGAGGGGCACAACAACAACCACAATTGGACTTGGAGAGCATCCCGGCATACCCGAACATCCGGTTCGTTCCCGAGTTCCCTAACCAAAAGGCAAGGTTCCTTGAGCTTCAATATCGGAAGGTAATTCCTACTCGGTTCATAGACCGAGCCCTTCTTGCTAGGCTAGGAATTGATATTGAATGTCAAAATTTGTTTTCTAGACTTGGCATGACTCAACTATTTAATATGATACATTATACATTTGAGGACATTACTCTTGATTCCTAATTTCATTTGATGTTGTGAAAGGTAGAGACGGTTTGGCTACGCATGTTGTGTATAGATTAATGAATAAATCTCACCGTCTCACCTTGGATGGCTTTGGTAGGAAATTTGGCTCCCCTCTACGGGTTTGATTGTGCATAGTAACTTAGGTATGTTCTCTGAGTTTTCATTGCTTTGGTTTGTTTGATTTTATTGCTTTTGGTGTGTTTTATTTGCTTTCATAGGTTAGTTTTAATTGCTTTGATTAGTATGTCGAAAAAAAAAAATTAAAAAATTTAAAAAACTTGAAAAATACGAGAATCATGATAATTAATGGCCATTGAACTACTTCCCAGTGCCCCTACCCTTAATGATAAAAAGGTTTTGATTCAATGTTGATTGAAAGGCTTTCATTGTAGACCAAAAGATCATGATTTGACCTTGAATTTGTTGATCCCTAACAGGAGTCAAAGCTATTTAACCATGTATGATTTAGGAGCTTGACTGTGTTAACCGTGAGGTTTGAGCCTTATATATTCATTCTTGTGTGTGTTTAGTTCCTGGTGTAGTATTGATCTTAGTTTTGACTTTAGACTCTCAGTAGTGTGTCGTAATGCATTGCACGTGCATGTTGAAATGACGAAGGCCATGTTCATTAATTAGGTAGCCTTTAGACGAACTTAGAACATCCGTTCCCCTCTTGCTCACCCATGTTGCAGCTTGACTATATTTTTCATAAACTCCACAAAAATTACCCCTTGGCCCCATCCCAAGTCTAGCTTGGGGGAGCTATTTTATGCGGTATTTTTGTGTGATTTTGTTTCAAGTGGCAATTGATGTGAAACATTGAAAAAAAAGAAAAAAAAAAAGAGTGAGAAAAGGAGGAAATTAGCATGGAGGCTTGTTGAGAAATTTGATCAAAAAGAGAATCGAAGAGCAAAGAAAAAGAAAAAAAAAAACAAGTTTGAAATCAAAAGAAAAGAAGTGTCCTTGTTCTTGAAAAAAATGAAGGAAACAATTGTTGGATTGAGAAAAAATAAAAGAAGCTTGAAGTTGAGAATGTAGGTGAAAGAGATGATGGGTTTGTTTTTATTACGGTTTGGGTATGTGTTTTGTTGGTTGAAATTGGTAAATCGAGGTGTGACTCATTGCATTTGATAGCTCCCCGGTTAGACTATTATAGCTCACATTCCCCAATTTATTCTCCTACCCATTCTTATTCCCGGCCTACGATACAAGCTTCAAAAAAGTCCTTCCGATCTTCGTGCATAGCGTTGTGTTCATATGAAACAAGTCTTTGGTCAAAATGCTGGAGTATATGTTGCATTTCGAGTCGACATTGACTAGGTTAAACGATATTATAACCCTCTAAACACGTGAGTGTTTTGAGATGGGGGGGTTGCATTGTTGGTGGGGATGGTGAGAGATCGAGCTCATTCTTAGCTCGCCACGTAAAACGTGTGTTGAGTGACCACCGATGTGAGATACTCTAGTCATCGATTCTTCAAATATACATGGTTGGTCTCGTTTGACGATTGATTAGGTGGATCGACAATTTAAGTAATTAGATTGGTTGGCTAGGATGCATGTTTGTTTGATTTAGATTTTGAATTCGTGTTTTGAATTTGCATTGTGGGGTGAAGTATGTTGTTTGGTTGTTGATTATTTTTTATTGTCTTGCTTGAGGACAAGCAAGATTTTACCTTAGGGGAATTTGATATACACGTTTTATACATAGATTTATCCCGACTTTTCATTACATTCATGTATGGTTTTAGGCTCTTTAGAGCCATTTTCCGCTAACATTCTCTTCTCCAGTGTGTTCGGTGTATTTTTTTTATAAGTTTTACAGGAACTTGAAGTTTCTCGAATGAATCAGACATGTTTTGAGAATTTTAGAGATGTTGGTGGACAAGGATTTAAAACCAAGCTAAACAAGAACCAGTCTTAAAAGAATTTGCAAGCAATGAGCATACTTTGTACTATGCCCGATCGGGATAAGCATGCCCGGTCAAACCGGTCACAGTAGGAATTCCTGGTTGAAGTTATTCAGGAAGTAAAGAAGCGATTTTATGGTATTATGCCACGCGCCCGATCGGGTAATCCTCGCCCAATTGGACCGGGCGCGTGGGGGTTGGTTATACTACAAAGATCAGGATTGCAAGCCAGCAAAGGTTGTGCTTCGCACTCGATCGGGCGCATATGCCCGGTTGGATCGGGCACTGAGGAAGAATGCAAGGAAGAAACAACTGCTTATTTAATCCCACCTGCCCGATCGGGGTGTTATTGCCCGGTCTGACCGGGCAGTGTATTGCAATTCCGGTTTTTATTATTTTTGAGTTTTTATTTCAATAAGGGTATAAATACCTATTGTAATTATCATTAGTTGACAGATTATTATCTCCTTAATTTTATTTCTCTCTCTAGAACCGTAGTTTTTGTACTTTTTAGCAATTTAACTCTTAGGTTAGATTTGGGTATTGTTGATTAACAATTTGAGTAATTTCAATTGAAGCATCATTGGTATTCATCTGTATTCCTTTCTCTTTCAATTATTTATGCTTTTCAATCATGTTTTCTATCATTATGATTGTTATTGCTTTCTTCAATATGTGTGAGTAGATTTCTTATTCCAAGATCTAGGGTAGCCCAATTATGATTAATGCATGAATTAATTCTTTAAATTCTCTAATAACCATTGTAATTGTCTATGCTAAATTGATTGTGATTATGCCAATGCTATATTAGAGATAATTAGTATTGTTATTATTCCATTGTTTCTATCACAACGAGAGTTGGATTTTATCGGAATTGAGTAAATTGATTTAGGATTTGAAATTCAACATGAGAATAGTTGAACGGATAATTGGGAATTGAAGTAAAGTGTTTAATGTCTCTAATTTGCATGATACCATGAGAATAGGCTTGATTGTGGGTTAGGGAAGCCATTGATACTTGAGAGAGGTCCTTGGTATTTGTTAGGATTTTCTTTTCCCCGTTTAATTCGAATTGTATGTTAGGGGTAGATATATAATTGCATCGATCGTAATTATGGTGATACTTGATCTTGGATGTTTTAGCTTATTGATTCATTATATTCGTTTGATTTATTCTAGTTTTCCATACTTTAGCTCTTAGTTATTCTACCATTGATTGATTCTTGCTTGGTAATTACTTGAGTCTAGATAAATTGGGTGAACCATAGTCTCTGTGGGATCGACCCTGACTTACCCTGCTACATAATTAGGAGGAATAGTTAGGTTATTTTTGCTAGGTGTGCGACCGCCTACCAGGTCCTCACCTTCTCCCTCTCCTCCTATTGCCACTTGTAACTTGGTGATTTAATTGCAATTTTATTTTGTTTTAATTAAAATAAATTGGGGAAAATTGCATATCTCCCACATTGATTGTGAATGGGAAATCAAGGTTCATTTCCCTATAAATATCCAAGTTTTGGGATTTGGGAAGAACACTTAAATGGAACTAAAAAGGCATCTCCTTAAAAAAGTGAGAAAAACTTAAGTTCATAAAACTCTAGTTTTTTTTGGTTAAATCCCGACTAACCTTCGGGACTAGGACCGTTCGGGTCGGGTTTGTGGGTACGAGCCGTTGAAGACCTTCGCATTTGCGGGGTTCAAGTTTTGAAGTAAGAGCTCGGGTTCGAGCGAAGCACGCGCCAAGGGTATTAATGTCTTTTCCTTCTCACTCTTAATTGTTGTTTAATTTGTGATTACATGCTTAGTAGCCTTAATTAGTGGGCGGGTCTTGGGCGAGTTTCTTTTCCGCGTAGAGTCGGACTGTACGAAACCCAACAAAAATGACCCTAACCGACCATCTACTGCCCCATAAAACAACTCAACCCAATTAAATCCCAACCCAACCTGCCATACACAATAGCAATAGGTAAACAACAACAATAACTATTCACGCATATCAACAACCCCAACATGTTGGATCAACAACAACAACAACTAACCACGCTATAGCCTAAACAACATAACACACATGCTGTTTCAATAACAACAACCACACACATTTCACCAACAATTATCCGTCCCGCCAGTAACCTAGGTTATTGGTATACAAGCATGATTAATTCTTCCACCACCTAAACAGGATTCTAAAAAAAAAATTGACATAAATTGAACTGAGTTAGGGTTTCATAAAAACAGTTACCAACGGCAAAATTAAGCCTGTTTAACGAGCCTTGAGGGGGGGACTCCACGTTCACATCATCATTGTTGCAAGTGATTTTATTAGGAGGACCTTGAATCCTTCGAAATTGAGACAGATAAGAAACCTTACGGACTGGAGGGGGTTTGGCCACATATCTAGGCTTGTTCAAGACAAGAAGTGATGACCCAGACTCACATTTAAACCCTAATTCCTCGTTTACGCCCAGTTGTCTTCGCTAAAACCCTAATTCATCAACGGAGGTGGGTTTTAGAGTGGTTCCGTGGTGGAACCCTAACCTTAACACCACCGTGCGTGGTGTTTCACCCTCAGAAACAAAGCTTGTTGGGTTTCATAGTGACCCACACTACGCGGAAAGAATCCCGCCAAGACCCGCCCCCATAATAAATGCAATTAACAAGCAAAACATAATTAAAACACAAGAAGGGATAAAAGATTATACCTTTGACGCGTGCTTCGGTCATCAATGAGCTCTTACTTGAACCCCAAAAATACGAGGTCTCCGACTGGATCGTACCCTCGAACCCGACCCGAGCGTCCTAAGCCTCGAAGGTTAGTCGAGGCCAGGACAAGTATAAACTTGGAGTTATACGAATTTCAAGGTTTACTCAACAATGGAGTTGCCTTTACTTTTCAACTCAAGTATCTTCCCATATGCCCAACACTTGGGTTATCGCTACACCCTCTCTAGACAAAGGATTTTATTCAAGCCACTCCACTACTATAAGGGAATGCTATTTGATTTCCCATTCTCCCATGAATGTGGGAGAATTTCATTTTTCCACTATTTTATTTTAATTAAAACAAAATAAAATGCAAAGGAATCAATGAGTTACAAGTGGCACATGGAGAGGAGTGGGTAGGTGAGGACCATTCCAAGAGGAGGGGACCATGGCCTTGGTGCCCAAGGCAATTCCCACTCACCATGGTCCCCACTTGCACAAACTGCCACTCCCTTGCACATGGCTGGCTGGCAGCCTGCCTTGGCTGCCAAGGCTGCCAGCAAGCGCCTAGCACCAAGGCTGAGCAGCCTGGCCAGCCAGCACACACACAAGCACACAGCCCGCATGCATGCATACGCTGCCAGCCAGCACAAGGCCAGCCAGCACGCAATGCATCACTGCGGCTTGATGCGATGTGTTGGGTGCTGTAGTGCTAGGCATACGCACACATACACGCACAGCCCAGCACGTTACTGATTGGCGTTGTGTGATGTTGTGCTTACAATGCTGCCAGCGCCTAGCACCACGCATAGCCTTGCTGCTACGCGTTGCTTGATGCGTGGCTGCGATGGCTTGGCGCTGTTATTGCCAAGCGTGCTAGCAATGCTGCTAGCTCCCAGCACCATGCACAGCATAGCATGCTGCTATGCGATGGTGCGGGGCTACGATGGCTACCTAGCATCATGAGCCTAGCATGCCTAGCATACTAGGCTTGCGATGGGGCTTTCCTAGCCTAGCACTCACATGGCTAGGCCAATGTAAGGCTACGGCTAGGCACGTACTTGTAACTCGATTGATTTTACGTCTCGTCAAATTCTAAATTCGACTCGACTTACGACGCTCGATCTCGACGCTCTAAGCCCGATATCCGACGTCTTTGTTCGTAAAGCTCCGACGACTCATCAAATCCTTCGGATTGATTTGTCGTTTCGGATCGGTTGTTCGATTGGGTTCGACCCAATGGGTTCAGTTAAAATTAAGCTATAATATTAATTGTAAATTAATATTACTGATCGGAAGCGGCCTTCACCTAGGCATTCCGACCACTTGACCTTACTGAAGAATCAGCTTTCCGATAATTCTGAACCCTCTATCGGAATAATACACTTGTTGGAAGGACACCATTCCTTTCAATCTCCCACTTGTCCTTCCGGACAAGTGTGCGTATAGTGTATAGCCCATTTCCTATGTCGCTTAATGTCTCTTCGTGAACTATAAGGTAAGATTCATTGTCATCCTTATTTCGTCCAGAAGTGTTTCTCGATCTCCGAGTTTGACTGTCAATAAGCAGATGATTTCTAAAATCCATCTGAGCACGACCATGCATTTTCACAGTCTCGCTGTTCGAGCGGCCTTGTAAACAACAAAGACATGTTCCCTATCTTTAATAGGGGGACATTCCCAGTCTCGTACTGTAAGCTTCCCTTACTAAGAGGACCCAGCCGCCTGAGTGTTGCCGTTATAATCCCCGGTTACGGCAGACGTTTGACAATATCAAAACGACTAGTACTCAAACAAGAGAACTTCAACAATACTCATGGTCGAGGAAAGAGGTTCCGATAGTTATAATGAGATATGTACTTATGACAATTTTGAATCTCTTAAAGTACTCTCATAGGTCGATCCGGTACAGTTCCAAACTAGCACCTGTGCAAATGATTTATGACTTCTATGTCCTTGCAGCACAAGAAACGGTGCTATAAATCATACTACACACTAATCTCCGGTGGTCATTAATCGTCCATCGGTTAAATGACCTCGATAAGGGACAATTTTCGATTTAAATATTCAATGTTCACTTAACATGTGCTTCTTTATCCAAGACATGGTCTTGATACCCTGTTTTGAATATTTTCACAAATTGAATGGACTCATTATTTAATTCCAAACCATAATCAAATAGTTTGTGGAATTTTATTAGTGAAATTTTATTCCACCATGAAACTATTCAACGTTTCATCTTATGATAAATGGCTTTCTTCAAATGTTTCATGAGTAATACTCTTCATTAAACATTTATAGAAATCACACCCATACTTAATATGCTTGATTTCTTTTATGCAATTGCGAATGTTGTTGTTCATTTATTGCATAGGTTTAGCCACTATTACTTTGCAAATCTTAGCATCTTCATTATCGAACAATTTCATAATAAGATAACAAGATTTTGAGAGTGTTATGGATCATATGTGATTTAGGATTTATTGTCTAAGTGATGGCTCCTACTCATTTTCATGACTTGAAATCTTTCAACTTGACAACCTACAATCAACGTTCGACAACGAACTTTCCATTGAACACTGTCTCATTATTACCTTCCAGGCAACAATATTCTCAACGTATATTCCAGTAGACATTCTGATGTTGCTTTGCTCGGATTTTATTCCGAACGACTCACAATGATTTGGGAGACCCTAATCACTTTTGATTATGGAAATTTACTTTAAATTTTCGCACATTATACATGGATTCTCGTCCATGTTACCATTCTCAAGCCACGACGCATTCTAGCTCGTGTTTATAAACGGCTTCCTTATTAAGGATCTAATACTTGCTAAGGATGTGCTTTCAACATCAATTCTCAAATTGCAATTGTTTCTTTGCGTCAAGAAATTATCCCCTTTTACTTATCAAAGTACTTTGGATTTTCTTGACCATTATCTAACGATTCATCTCTTAGATTTAGATTGATTGGTATTTTATACTTTTCATGCTTTAAGCATGTAAGTTTGTGGCGATTCCATTTCATAGCGTAGATGATGGTTTTAATTGCAGAATTATTCCCAATGTTATTCATCCATGTATATTTTAGCTCATCCAGTTTCACTGAGTCTTGATAAATTGTTTGCTATGAGACATGGTTAAAAGTCTCTACCAGAGTCTTTCTTTTTTGACTTAGTATTTTCCCAGCTTATACTTAGTTCAAACATTTACTTAGCTTTGTACACATGGGTTGAAAGCCTTTTCAAGTCCTTCATGTTTAACACGGTAAATTCCCTTACTCGTTTAAACGTTTTATTAAGTCTATCCAATAGATCTTAATTCCCATATGTACTAAGTGTCGCCTTTTGCTTGGTCCAATATCGAAAATCCTTTCAAATCTAAGCATTTAGCATTTGATAGTCATTTCACAATAGAGTTTCACAAAATTCTTGTCTGGACCATACAAGATTGACTCTTGCTCCCACTAAACTTCTTGTTTATAAGAATTTCTATGATTCTCCATTAGCCAAACCTTTTATTGGCTTTATGAAAATACATATTCCAATTCCTTCATGCAATGCTTCATTTAATCCCACAATGGATTTCTTGAGCTTGCTTAATTTAGCATTATTTAGAATTACAAAACCCTTAGACTATTTCCATAGTCTCTTCCAAAATCCAATTTTAGGAAGGCGGTTTCGTATTTAGCCATATTTCATATGCGCAATTTTGCTAGAACAATCACGAAAAGACTTTAGCGTTCCGATTGGTGAATATGTTTTTATTAAAATCAACACCGTGAATTAGTTGTATCCTTTTCAACCAATCTAGCTTTGTATGCTTGTGCATTTCCACATCTGTTAGTTTTATTCTTGAAAACTTATTTGCGATTGATGGGTCTGTCACCCTTCATGCAAATGAATCAAGTTCCAAACATGATTTGCAAACATGGAGTCTATTTCGGATTTTTATGGCCTCTAACCATTATTCGGAATTTGGATTTGTCGTAGATAAATTTCAAGACATTATTCCCTCACCATCCAATGGTGAATGGTATGCTTGTAAGTCTTAGGTTTATTTCTAACTTAATAGAAATTTATAGGATTCAATCCAAGCCTTTGGTGAATTTTATACCTATACGGGGTGATAGGTTGAGCATTTACATTATCTGTTTGATTCTGACCATTCTTATCTTCTGCTTCTAAAGCATTTTGATTGTCAGTTTTATCAGCTTGACATTGTTTCTCGTCCTCTCGAACTTCGTCGAGTTCGACTTTGAGCATCTACATTGTCTGTTTGATTCTGACCAATCTTATCAACTGCTTCTAAAGCATTTTGATTGTCAGTTTTATCAGGTTGACAGTGTTACTCGTCCTCTCAAACTTTGTCGAGTTTGATTTTTCTCCCACTTGTCATTTTGGAAAGGTGTTACTTTCCAGAAAGACACCATTTAAAGCAACAAACACTATGTTCTCAATTAGGTTGTGGAGGTAATGCCCGTAGTCTTACTTACAAAGAGACATGTATATTGTCTTTGGGTAAAAGTTCGTTGTGAAACAAACAGTTAGCTCCTTCTCGAGCTATCTTAGCCCTTATTGAGCCACTTAGCTCCCACTGAGTTAATGAACTCCCACTGAGCTAAGAGCCCTAGATATATACTTGAAAAGACGCTAGAAACTATTTCTATCCATAATTGAATATGGTGTCCTTTCTTAGCTTCGACACTTTTGTTTAGTGTAACATTAGTCATTTGTGCAAATCTCTAATAACTTTATAGGAAGAGATGTGATCCATCATCATTCGAGTCATTTCCAAATGGCATAGAGTTCTCCGTCAAGACACACTATGTTCTTTTGGAGCTCTTTATGAAATTTCAATTTCATAAGTTTGATGTGATCACACTTGGCTTAAGCAAACATCCGATCTAATCTAGCTAGACGCTGTGATATCTTGCCAAGTCGATTCCATACTTCACTGAACGTTTGAGCTACTCGAGGTCCAGTTTGCTCACATTTGATGAATATAGCCATATTCTTACAAATTCTTGTGAGACATCGAAGTGATGAATTCTATTTAGCTTTCGGAGTCAATTGTCTATCCCAAGCACAATAGCTCCTTTGTTTGTCGATTTCAACAAGTAAGACTTGCTTGTCTTAGAACGATTCCGAATCAATCATCTATCAAGATTCTATCTAATAGAGCCTTGAGTACGTTCTTGTTGTTAGTGACATTGCTAAGGGGTATGGAACACAAATCATGTCCATGACTTGAACCTTGTGAGTTTTTATGTTAGGGAAATGTTTGTTTATAATCAAGCATTCTTGACTCGTGGCTTATGCGACCATGTCATTCAAATACACCCAGCAACTATTGCTCTTTAATTTTGAATGTGAGTCTTTCCGTGTGTAAACGGATCATTTGCTGATTATGGAACACAATAACCATTATTTGTTCCAGCCTTGGCTTAAAAGGACTTTAAACAAAACAAGTGACCTTACAACTGATGTAGCATTGCTTGCTTCATTTTAAGCTTGTAAGTCAGTAACTTAGCTTGTCTTCAATGGTTTGAGGTCACTTTCGAAGTGGAACACTCAAGTAGTATCCAATACTTGTGAAGATAACGAGTTGCTAAGTTGGCCATAATAACATGAACTCAAGGGTAGAAAAAGAACCTTATTCCTTTCTTTTGTTCCTTGTTTCCTATATTTCTTATTATACGCCATCTCATAACTTTAAGAGTCATTTCTTTAAGTGTCTTGACTTTTACACTTTGTTAGGCATGATTAAGCATCTAATGCGCCGTGAAACAAAGTTCCATCTTTTCTTTCAATTCGTACTTGAATTGCTACATTAATGAGTCCTACTCATTTGTGTATGAAGTGAAAAGATATGTTGGTTGTCAAATATTGACAATTTTGAGTTTTTCAACTCAATATTTCATGTTTATCAAAACTACCTAGTATTTTGAAAACATGATATCCAACCGTCCTTTCGGACTTTAGTCATAAAAGTCAATTATGAGAGGTTGTATTTTGAAATGCCTTTCCATTTTTGATAACCATTCTCAAAAGATTTCTTTACCAATCAATGGAAACAATATAATTTGATTAAGAAGTCTACTAATATATAAGTGCAAAGTTTAACCATTTATCAAAATCATAATAAGTTAGAAATTCAAAGCATATATGTAAACTTTCAATCTTATTATGCGTTTTATCCACGCATTATAAATTTGTCTCTTTTTAGGCGAGAATAAAACGATTCCAAGATCCCAAAATCAGAAAGTGATTAAGCATGCTTTGGCTTGTCTTAACAATTAATATTTTAGGGTAAGCAATCCAATTGCTAATAGCTCTAAGCTACTCTTGGTTTGATAAAACATCGCATCTAATGCTTTCATGACATTTTATCTCTTTTGCCACGACATCTAAGGACTCCTTACTGATATCGTTGAGCTTAACCAAGACAACTTGTATACCTAGTATACCTTACGTTCCTAGGGAAGTAGTGATACCTCGCTTTGGCGTAGCCCATCACATACGCGCATTAGTTCGGTAAGTGTTGTTCTTGGAATGGCATATTTTAGCTCAATATTATTAAGGGACCTAGGGTTTCTATGTCGGTTGATTTAAGTGAACTTAACTAATCACCGCAACATTTGAAATCCTAGACATGCATCTAACATTCAAAGATATATAATCACAATATATATAAAGCATAAAATAGATGCATTTGGCAACTAGCATGACCCCTTGAAATCTTCAATTTCCATGGGTCTTCATCTTGGCTCGTCTTCATCGAAACGCCGTCTTGAGACATCTTGGCCAAAATAAAATAACTAGCTAGTACGACTAAGATTAATCTAATAGTACAAAAATACTTAACAGTTCGCAGACCGTATTTAGAATTACAAAAAAACATAACAGAGCGCAGTCCGTATTTTTTATCCTAGTCAGGCCCTACTAGTTGCCTTTTCAATAACCTGTTTTGAAAACAATCTTCCATTCACCCATTCACTATTTGTGAATGGCCCATGAAAATTACGAAATTCATAATTTAACACGCAAAACTAGTAACTTAGGTGGTTAATCCGATTAACGCGCCTAATTAAAACTAGTCGAAGTTGTTTAATCCATTATTTCTAAAAGCAAATTGCTCAAGTAATCAAATAAGCTCCCACTAAATTCCGCATCCATACTTAATTAATCCGATTAATTAAGTTGGCATAACCCATAATTTGTCAAAATCAAAAATTTTGCAAAAGCCAGAAAAATCGAAGTCTAACCTCGTTAAAATAATTAAATTAATTAAATCGGCAAAATTTATGCAAAATACATAGCCCATGCTTTGAAAATAAGCCTTCTTGAATCCTAGTGTCTAACATCCTAGCCATGGGCCTAGGTATTCTAGGCAACTAGCTACGACTGGGCTACTTGTGCACTGGCAGCATGCCTTGCAAGGCACTGCTGTGCTTTGCCAGCACAAGCATGCATCGCAGCACGCTGTGCATGCTAGCATGCGTGCTGGCTGGCATGGCTAGGCTTGCTTGGGGCTCCCAGCCTTGCTTCCCAGTAGCCTTGCGAGCATCCCAGCAGCCACGCACCATACGCCATATGCATAGCCCTTGCATACCCATTCCCTTGCCACACTCCCGCATCGCTTCGAGGTGAGAACACCACCATGCGCACCAAAGGCAGCCACATGTGGGTTGCGTGGGTAACCCGGCTAGCCTTGGTGATGCTTGGGTGTTCTTGCCTTGATTTGCATGCACTTTTCTCGGGATTTTAAACCCGATTTACGTGTGACGTAAAATTAATCTAAATTTATTTTTAGAATTAATTTAAGGCAAAATGAAAATAAAATAAGTCCAACTTAAATAAAATCAATTTTAATGGTGCACAAGCCTAAATTATTCAAGAACCATTCTTTAAATCAATTTAAGTCTTTCTTTATGCTTAAAATTGAATGAGCTATGTCCATAATTAATTTAGCCAATATGCAAATTAATAATGGATTCGACAAATGGGAGTTCGAAAAACAAATTAACCATCTAATGATAAAATTTTCCAACTTTCATACTTGTGTAAAGTACCAAGATTACATCTTCCAATATGAAGATTAATCAAAATTTTACTCACAAGTATTTGAACTTCATGGATTTTAATCAACCAAACATGAAAAATCCAACCTTTGTTCAATATGGAATTTAGGGTTAGAGTTCCAATCATTTAAACTTTTAAAGATTAGAACTTCAACATATAAGGAACTTAAAATTACACATTCACATCAAACATTCACACATTATTGCAATTAATTTGCAAAATTTGTGAAAAAACAAGTTTATGTGAAAAATAGCATATCAACTCAAGCACTAATTAAAACTCCATAATTATGCTTAAGGATAATTAAAATAGCAGTAGATTAGGGATGCAATAATGCATTTAATCTAACTTTGAAATGCTTGCATTAATCAAGGCTTTCGTTGAAAACGAAAAAACCCCAAAAACTTGGGTTTCTGGTTCGAATTTGGTTTCTGGACAGTTCTAGAAGGGATGAATCTGTTCCAAAATGTCGATTCCACCCAAAAATCACTATTTTTGAGCCAAAATCTGGGTTCGACAGCCAAATCGATAGAAAAATACGAGTTTTAAAATTAATTAAAACGAGCTTCTAATCTAATTAGAAAAGCAAAACCAGAAATTAAATCTTACTTAAAAAACACCTCAATTAACAAAAAAAATTGCAATAATTAAAAGAAGCGCGGCTCCGATACCGCTGTTGGATTTCGTAGTGACCCACACTACGCGGAAAGAAACCCGCCAAGACCCGCCCCCATAATAAATGCAATTAACAAGCAAAACATAATTAAAACACAAGAAGGGATAAAAGATTATACCTTTGACGCGTGCTTCGCTCATCAATGAGCTCTTACTTGAACCCTGAAAATACGAGGTCTCCGACGGGATCGTACACTCGAACCCGACCCGAGCGTCCTAAGCCTCGAAGGTTAGTCGAGGCCCAGACAAATATAAACTTGGAGTTTTACGAATTTCAAGGTTTACTCAACAATGGAATTGCCTTTACTTTTCCACTCAAGTATCTTCCCATATGCCCAACACTTGGGTATTTATAAGGGAATGCTACTTGATTACCCATTCTCCCATCAATGTGGGAGAATTGCATTTTTCCACTATTTTATTTTAATTAAAACAAAATAAAATGCAAAGGAATCAATGAGTTACAAGTGGCACATGGAGAGGAGTAGGTAGGTGAGGACCATTCCAAGAGGAGGGGACCATGGCCTTGGTGCCCAAGGCAATTCCCACTCACCTTGGTCCCCACTTGCAAAAACTGCCACTCCCTTACACATGGCTGGCTGGCAGCCTACCTTGGCTGCCAAGGCTGCCAGCAGGCGCCTAGCACCAAGGCTGGGCAGCCTGGCCAGCTAGCACACACACAGCCCGCATGCATGCATGCCCTGCCATCCAGCACAAGGCCAGCCAGCACGCAATGCACCGCTGCGGCTTAATGCAATGTGTTGGGTGTTGTAGTGCTAGGCATATGCACACATACACGCACAGCCCAGCACGTTACTGATTGGCGCAGTGCGATGCTGTGCTTGCAATGCTGCCAGCGCCTAGCACCACGCATAGCCTTGCTGCTACGCGTTGCTTGATGCGTGGCTGCGATGGCTTGGCGCTGCTATTTCCAAGCGTGCTAGCAATGCTGCTAGCTCCCAGCACCATGCACAGCATAGTATGCTGCTATGCGATGGTGCGGGGCTACGATGGCAACCTAGCATCATGAGCCTAGCATGCCTAGCATACTAGGCTTGCGATGGGGCATTCCTAGCCTAGCACTCACATGGCTAGGCTAATGTAAGGCTACGGCTAGGCACGTACTTGTAACTCGATTGATTTTAGGTCTCGTCAAATTCTAAATTCGACTCGACTTACGACGCTCGATTTCGACGCTCTAAGCCCGATATTCGACGTCTTTGTTCGTAAAACTCCGACGACTCATCAAATCCTTCGGATTGATTCGTCGTCTCGGATCGGTTGTTCGATTGGGTTCGACCCGAAGGGTTCAGTTAAGATTAAGCTGTAATATTAATTGTACATTAATATTACTGATCGGATGCGGCCTCCACCTAGGCATTCCGATCACTTGACCTTACTGAAGAATCAGCTTTCCGATAATTCTGAACCCTCTATCGGAATAATACACTTGTTGGAAGGACACCATTCCTTTCAAAGCCCTCATGAGACCGCAAGCTCAAAACGAAAATACGTTTTATACCTTGAACAAAAATTCGAGCAATCAGCTCAAGGAAGGGACATGCAAGAGGAAAATGAGATCGCCTGACTGCCGCTATTTGCCACCACCGCCTGAGTGCCGCTATCAGCCACCACCGTCTGAGTGCCGCCTTCGTCTACTTCTTCTGATTTCTTTGCTTATTTTCCTCTTAGAATTTTTGAGTAATTTTTTTCATAATTTTCCTCTCAGAATTTGGAAGTAATTCAGGAGAATTCAAGAAAATATGAGAATTTGGGAAAATGGAGAACCGGGGAAAATGGAGAAAATTGGAACTGTGAGAAAATGGGTACAGAGTTGATTAGGGGGATTTTCCCTTATTAACCTCTCGCCATGTGGACCAACCCTATTTATAGGGAGAGAATGAGCAGAAGAGCATTCAAATTCAAAAACTTGGGCGGGAAAATTCTCGGCCACGCTATCCGTCGACACCTGTCGCCTCCTCATTGGACGACGCTTTCCACAGGTCACACGTGCCAGGTCACATGCCACCTGTGAGGGGCAAATGATTAGGGGGATTTTCCCTTATTCACCTCTCGCCATGTCGACCAATCAGGGCCTGACAAGTGTCACCTTGTCGGGCTTATCAGGACCTGCCACGTGGCACGCTTCCATTGGTCCACCATGGACCTCCTATGCTACACCATGTGGCCCTCTCAGCCTTGCCTAAACAGGTAATTGATTAGGCCCAAATCCCAAGAAAGCCCAGTCAGTCCTAGGGTTGGCCAAAAACCCTAGAACCTGGCACGCTTCCCAAGGCTATAAATACGGTCATAAATGCTCATTTATGACAGAGACTGTTCACAAGAAACACTCAGATTACACAAATCCCAAGACAATCACACACCATTCGGTACCGCCTGCTAGACCCGTCCTAGCATCCGGCACCTATTTACATTCTGCTTTACAACTCCTTCATCTACTAACTTGATCGTTGGAGGCGGAGCTCCCTTCCCAAGGAGTCTCCGTTATCTTGTAGGTACAGTCGTGTGGTTCCAGCCTCGAAGTTGTAACTCTCCCAAGGGACACAAAATACCCCGGAACATTTTGGCGCCGTCTGTGGGGAGAGTACCTTTGAGATGGCATCATAATCTGTACCGACTAATAGTGACAAGCGTCCAGAGGACGACTACCAAGAAGACGAGCCTCATGGTTCTTCTGATCAGGACACTGAGCCTGAAGTTGAGACTCGCACGGCCCCAGACGGGTCCTTGAGAGCTCGACGCACTACCCCTCGTCAAAGGCAGGAACGGCAAGACCAGGCTGGTCCAGGCCAAACAGTCGGACCTTCGGCCGACTCTCACCAAGTGGTCGACTGGACAGCCCCTGTCTCGAGGAATGATCTTATGACCATCATGAGAAGTTTCAAGGGTGAAATTAAAGATCTCATCAACAAAAAGACGGTTGTCCCTCAAAAAGGGCAGTCGAGCAAAAAGCCTTCCTATTTAGGAATGAAGAAGTCATTGAAGGACCGTGAGGTAACCCCCCACCCTGGCCAAGAGGAGAGGTGGGTACCTCTAGTTAATTTGTCCAAGCACCGTATCCCTGCCTCATTGGGGAGGAAACCAATCCGCCAGGTCCAACAAGACGCCTCAAAGAAATCCTACTAAGACGCCCGGCTGCTGATTCAGCAAAAAAGGAGCCAACAGCAGTCTGAGTCCGCCTCCACTTCTGATTTTCTTGACAGTGTACAAAACACTTCTATGAATCATTCAAGGTCAAACTATGAGATCCGGACAGGCAGTACACACTTCGGTTCTAGCTCTCACCAACAACAGTCGGCACCATATGTCACTTAGCCGCCATATGTGAACCAAACTCACTACTTTTTGCCACCTCCTCCTTTTGGAGGTCAGATGGCTAAGAATGTCCAGCCTTTGGATTGGCAGTTACGGCTGCTTCAACTGGGAGAACAGCTAACCACCTTCTCAAAGGAAATTTTACAAGCCGCCTAGCAGGCTAAAGTGAAAAATGTGTTAATAGGCGCCTACGATGGCACTGCTAACCCAGAGGATCACCTTATGGCCTTCACCAATCTATTGTACCTTCAAGGATTGGACGATGCCACATGGTGTAGGTGTTTTCCTGCCACTCTGAAGGAAGTCTCCCAGCAGTGGTTCGGCAATCTGCCGGCCGGCTGTGTCAACAACTTCAGAACATTGGCTTATTTGTTTGCATCAATCTTTTCCATGAACATACCTTCCAGGAAGACGACTCTTGATCTAGGAGCCGTCCAGCAGGGAGAAAAGGAGGGATTACGCTCCTACATAAAGAGATTTAATCTGATAAGGATACAAATAATCAACCTGTCGGATGAAGTAGCTTGTACCGACTTCTTCAAGGGATTGAAGGACGGGTCGAACTTCAAGTTCGATTTAGTCAGAAAAAGAGTGGCTACTCTCCAAGAGGCAATGATGGAGGCCGAGACCTACATACAGGCAGTCGATCTCTGTCACATGGGAAAGCAAGAGGACCAGAAAAGGTCCGAGAAAAAGGAGGGTCGCTCACAGAAGGAGGCCCCTAAGGAAGAGAAGAAGAGAAAGGATGATTGGATGGACGACTCCACTAGTCAGCCGTCCAGTAAGAAGAGAAAAGAGTTCACTCCATACTCCCCCAAGTATGAGTTCAACAAAGATAATCATACTATTTTCAATGAAGTCAAGGGCCGACTCTCACTTGAGAAGCCGGCACCAATAAAGGGCGATCCTAGCAAGCGCAACCAAGGCAAGCACTTCCATTTTCATGATGACGTTGGGCATGAGACCAACGAATGCATTAGCCTCAAGCGTCTGCTGGATCAGTTAGCTAAAAAGGGTGATCTGGACTCTTATGTCAAGAAACCTAAAGGAAAACAGCCCCCCAAACAAAATCAGACGGCCAAGCAAAAAAGACAGAAGCCGGCCGACAGCTCTAACACTGATGAAGCTGCCATCTATACAATAGCAGGCGGCTATACAGGGGGAGGCCCGACTGTTCGGGGAAACAAGGATAGCATCAGGCAATTGGATGTTAACTCTGTTAATCGGGGTGAGACCTCTAGTATCTCGTTTCCTGAGGTTATTATTTCTGAGAAATATTCTAGTGGTGTCCGACGGCCGCATGACGACCCAATTGTCATCGAGTGTAAAGTGGCCAACAAAAGAGTCAGCAGGATACTTATTGATACAGGGAGTTCGTCGGACCTCATCAGCCATAAGTGCTTGACCAAGCTCAAGTACAGGCCTAAGAGTATTCAGCCTGTCTCCCATCCTCTCATAGGTTTTGGAGGGGGAGTCGTCCATCCGATTGGTCAGGTTGACTTGCCCGTCCGTCTGGGTGAGAGAGGTGAGGGCCGCCACATGGTCATTCGTTTTCTGGTTGTGGAAGAACTTACTGCCTACAACATGATCCTTGGGAGCCCCACCCTTAATGACTCCAAAGCAGTTATCATTCCACCCCTTATGTTGCTCAAGTTTGAGAAGAACGACAAAACGGTCGGCTCCATAAGGGGGCACCAGAGAATGGCCTGAGAATGTTACCTCACTGACATCAAAACAACGGTAACTTCAGACGACCAAATTGGCAAAGCCATAGAAGAAGTGCCTGCTCAAGAGGCAGGCGGCAGGAAGAGAAAAGCCTCCGAGACGGAGGTCCAAAAAAAACATAAGCAATAGCAATCACTAGCTGAGGAGCGGCCGGATGAATTTCGCCCTCAGCCAGCTGGGGAGCACGTAGATGTCGCCCTTGATGACAGTCGTCCAGACCGAACTGTTAAGGTGGGGACGACTTCTCTGACTGAACTGGGCAATGACCTTCGCCAACTACTGAAAGAGTTCCAAGATATTTTTGCATTTGAGGTGCATGAGATGCCAGATATTAGTCTAGACCTGGCAATACATAAGCTAACTATCGACCCAAAAAAGAAACCGGTACGACAGAAGAAAAGGAATCATGGTGAAGAAAGAAATCAGGCGGTCGCCGCCGAGGTAAAGAAGTTACTTGAGGCGGGATACATTCAGCAGTGTTTCTACCCAGAATGGGTTGCAAATCTTGTGCTAGTCAAGAAGTCGAATGTTTCCTGGCATATGTGTGTGGACTACACTGATTTAAACAAGGCATGTCCGAAAGACAGCTATCCTTTGCCAAAGATCGACAGCTTGGTCGACTCAACAGCCGACCATGCCTTGATGAGTTTCATGGACGCCTACTCAGGCTTTCACCAGATCCTTCTATGGAAAAAAGATCAAGAGAAAACTGCCTTTGTCACAGAACAAGGGCTCTATTGTTACACGGTCATGTCGTTTGGTCTGAAGAACACCCCGGCAACCTTCCAAAGAATGATCAACACTGTGTTTTTCGAACAAATTGGAAGAAATATTGAGGCGTATATTGATGATATGATTGTAAAGTCAAAAATTCAAACGGACCATCTGGCAGACCTCCGAGAAACATTCGCTACACTCAGGAGGCACCGAGTCATGCTTAATCCAAAAAAGTGTGTGTTTGGAATTGAGTCTGGGAAGTTTCTCGGATTCCTCATAAATCAAAGGGGAATAGAGGCAAATCCTGACAAGGTGCAGGCGGTCATTGACATGCAGTCGCCTCGCACCGTCCGAGAGGTACAAAATCTAACAGGCTGCCTGGCAGCCCTCGGAAGGTTTCTCAGTCGGGCAGGCGACAAGTGCCTCTACTTTTTTCTGGCAATCAGAAAGAAAGCAAAGTTTGAATGGGGACCGGATGATGAGTCGGCCCTCCAAAAGCTGAAAGAACATCTGCATTCCCTGTGTATAGGTGAGTTTTTTTTTTTTTAAAACGAAAAGGGCAATAATGTCACTTCAATACAAATTTCTGGGCTTTATGTGGAGATTTGCGGGCGATGTTTAGCAATTCAGTAAGAATTTGGTTCCAAATGGTTCCTAAAACCTAAGGAGGTTGTTTATTTTGTGATTTCAAGGCATGTATATGTAAAACAACCTATTATAGACATGTTATGAGAAAATAAAAGTTCATTTGGTAAGAAATGTAGAAAATGGACAAATTATAAGTTATTTAGGCCTTACTTGGATTAATCTGATTTTAAATGGTTCCCAAAACCTAGGGAGTTGGTTTTTTTTATGATTTCAAGGCATGTTCACCTAAAACTACCTATAATTGACATGTTATGAGAAAGAAATAGTTCATTTGGTAAGAAATGTAGAATATGGGCAAAGTATAAGTCATATAGGCCATATATGGATGAATTTGGTTCCAAATGGTTCCTAAAAACTAGGGAGTTGGTTTTTTTTTTTTTTTTTTTTTGATTTCAAGGCATGTACACCTAAAACTACTTATTATAGACATGTCATAAGGAAGAAAGAAATCATTTGGTAAGAAATGTAGAAAATAGGCAAAGTATAAGTCATATAGGCCATATACGGATGAATTTGGTTTCAAATGGTTCCTAAAACTTAGGGAGTTGGTTTAATTTTTTTTTTTTTTTTTTGTGATTTCAAGGCATGTACACCTAAAACTACCTGTTATAGACATGTTATGAGAAAGAAATAGTTCATTTGGTAAAAAATGTAGAAAATGGGCAAATTATAAGTCATTTAGGCCTTAGTTGGGTGAATTTGGTTTCAAATGGTTCCTAAAACCTAGGGAGTTAGTTTTTTTTTTTTTTTTTTTTTTTTTTTTTTTTTTTTTTTTTTTGTGATTTAAAGGCATGTACAACTAAAACTACCTATAATTGACATGTTATGAGAAAGAAATAGTTCATTTGGTAAGAAATGTAGAAAATGGGCAAAGTATAAGTCATATAGGCTATACATGGATGAATTTGGTTCCAAATGGTACCTAAAACCTAGGGAGTTGGTTTTCTTTTTGTGGTTTCAAGGCATGTGCACCTAAAACTACCTATTATAGACATGTCATACAAAAGAAAGAGTTCATTTGGTAAGAAATGTAGAAAATGGGCAAAGTATAAGTTATATATGCCATATATGGATGAATTTGGTTTCAAATGTTTCCTAAAACTTGGGTTTTTTTTCTTTGTGATTTCAAGGCATGTATACCTAAAACTACCTGTTATAGACATGTTATGAGAAAGAAATAGTTCATTTGGTAAGAAATGAAGAAAATGGGTGCTGTAGAAGTCATTTAGGCCTTACTTGGTTCTATTTTGTTCATAAAGCTTATTTTAAATTAGATCTGTGTGCACCTTTTCATATGTATATCTTGTAGGAAGCCTACCAGAAGAAAGTTGAAGAAGCAAGCACTCAAGGGATTCGAAAGAGTCCAAATGAGTTGTACAAGGAAATTGTGGGTGGTCGCAACAAGAAGGGTCGTGTGAAGGGACTTGGCCAAAGTGCAGAGCTGTACTATGGCAACAGGATGGGTCCAGGTTCCACGTCTTCCCAGCAGTACACGCCTTCCATTATTTCCCAGATGCAGGATCAGGTGGAGCTGACGGTTGAGAAAATGGTGGAGTAGAGGGTGCAGGCTTTTCACAGTGAAATGGAAGTCGAGATGGAAGCTCGATTGGCCGCAATAGAGAGGAGAAACCAGGAGAGGTGGGATGAGATGATGTGTCGATTCCCCAGCAACGACCCATGTTCCAACATTCCACGTCAGAGTCGAGACCCCACGGACGACCTAGGTAGCGGCGGTGCAGGGCAGGGTACTCCAACTGTAGCTTAACATTTTTGTATGTAGTATGTACAACGTACACCGGAGGCATTGTCGGAGGATTCTGTAAGTCCTCGTACTTTTTTTTAAATTTTTTGAAATAAAAACATCTGCCTAAAATATCTAGAACCACCTTGGTGGATCCGCTTAAAATTTTCGGATCCACCAAGGTAATCTGAAAATTTAAAGCGGATGTACACATCCGCCCAGAATTTCCGGATCTTCTTAGGTGGATTCAGAAATTCTGGGCGGATGTTTATTTATTTTTTTTATTATTTTTTAAACAAATTAATCAAATTTATTAATGTAATTTTTGTATTATTATTGTAATTTTTATTGTGATTATTATTATTTTTGTGATAATTTGAGTAATTAGTATTAATATTATTAGTTAGTTTAATTAATGTTGTGATATTAAGTTAATGCTGGTTTATTTATTATTTGCTTATTATTAGTGTTTTAAATATATTATTGTGATCAATCTTATTATTTAACTTGTGATTAGTGATATTATAGTATTATTATTATTGTTTTATAAATATTGTTATTTATATTATAATAAAAAAATAATATTGGAGAATTTTGTGTGTTTTCTTTTATTTTTATAGGATTTGAAGTCTGAAGACAGCGGTGATGGTGTGAATTATAGTGTGAATTTTGTCACGAACACGTTATTTCCAACGTTTGATGGTGCATTTAAATGAGCGGATGTTGTTTCCATAAATCTGGAATTTATTTTGGTTATATCGTCTTACAACAAAATCAGAGATGGTCGGCCGTATTGATATTTGAAATGTGATTGGGGACGGAAGAGCAAGCCGAGAGATTTTGAGAACGCAATACGAAAGGACACAAAAACCAAAGCTAATGCTTGTCCTTTCTACATAAAGATATATTATGAATTCATCATAGATAGTTGGAAGATCCGTACAAAAAATGATGAAATTGAGACCCATAACCATCTAATGATTGTGTACTAGGAGGGTCATCGAAAAAAAAAGTGTCTTGAGCCCGGATGCAAAAAATGTTATGCGTGACATGAAAAAGTCCAAGATTGCAGCGCGTAACATTATAACAACTATTGCGAAGCAATTTCCTGAAGATCATCCAAACACCAGACACATTTACAATTGCCGGAATGACTTGAGAACGGAGATGTCTGAAGGCAGAGGAGTTGTTCAGCAATTTCTTCTTTTGGCGAGACAGAGTCAGTATATTTACTGGGTCATGGCTGATGACCTTGGCGTTCTACAACATGCATTTATGGTGCACCTGATCACGGTAAACATACTACACACATACCCACATGTAATCGGTATGGATTAGACATACAAGACCAACCGATACGAGATCCGTTCTTTGAGATAGTAGGTGTAACACCGACAAATTAGAATTTCCTCGTTGGTTATGTGTTTATGCGCAACGAGTGCACGACAAGCTAACGGTGGGTGTTGAGAGATTAAGGAAGTTGATTAGGTATGATAAAGAACCATCGGTATTTTTGTCAGACCGTGAACTTGGCCTCTGTGCGTCATTAAGAGAAGTGTTTCCAGGGATGTCACATTTACTTTGTCGATGGCACATTAATAAATGTGTGGAGGCTAGGGTGACTGATATGTTTAAAAATAAGATCGGTGCGAGTTTTTAAAAATGGCAAATGGAAATGTATCATGGATACTACAATCGAGGCGGATTATAATGTTGTTGTAGATACAGTGAAAGCTAGGTGGGCAAGTTATCCGGCATTGATTACTTACGTTGAGAAAACATGGCTTTGTCATAAATCAAATTTGTGACATTTTGGACGAACCAAGTTCTTCACTTTGGTAACACGAGTAATTGTAGAGTTGAGAGGCAACATCCGGCAGTGAAGACGTGGTTTGAATCATCGATGGGTTCGTTGTTATAATGTTGTAGTTGTTGTCTTTACTTCGTTTTAGTAATTTTAATTAAAAATCATAATGTTTTTTATAATCTAAATCAACAGCATGTTCTTTGGATAACTTATGGGCTTGAGGACATTGTTATATTGGTAATCAAATCATCACAATTCGTAATGGTTTAGAGGCATCAAGATCAAAAATTGGTGAGAAGTACAAACAATTGCTACTGTCACGTATAAATGGCAAAGTGTCTCAACACTGTTTGAAAATTCTTGATAATGAGACGAGAAGGATGAGGGAGTTGAGTTACCAAGTGTATGAGCGTTGTGGATGTGCAATGCGTGTGACCCATGGTTTACCATGTGCTTGCCAGATACATGATTCGCTAGTTGCACAGTCAGGCTTGTATATCAGGCAAATTCATCCATTCTATAAGACCTTGGTTAGTGGTGATGGTGTTGATATACCTGTGTTCGTTAATGATTCAACCGAGGATGCTGCAAATTTTCGTTTCCTGGCTAATGAGGTCATTGGTAGCGATCCTCCTATAATTCAAAATGTATTACGCATCATTAAAGAGGAGCTCCATCCGGATCATACAGACCTTGAAGAACCACATGTAAATCACAATGTTCGAGGTCGGCGAAGGAACAATGATACCAGGCGTGATCCTTGTTAGTTTGAACATGTAAACCGTCAAAACACTTAACGTGGTACACAATAAACAGGCACGACCTCAAGTAAGTCATGAAATTACACATATTTGCACTTGTGAATTACACGCTTATTATGAATTACACGTATTTCAACTTGTAGCGTACTGATAAATGACAATTAATTTTGTGCAGAAGATCAATGTGACATCAGTCAATGCAGGCATTTACACTTGCTTCCAGGACCGATGTTGCTTTATATTACGGCATGGAAGGATGTCATTGGTGAAGGAAACTGTGGTTTTCGTTGCGTGGTTGACTTCTTCTTTGATGATTCAGCGTAATGGTTTACCGCTCGGAAAACAATAGCAAACGTGGTCGCTGCTCATCCAATGTTGTACGAAAGGATTTACGGGATTGGAAGGATTTGGATGAATGTAGAACATATTCGATGGGATGGTGGGGCGGTTGATATGCGGCATTGGATGGTAGTAATTCAAAATTTATTTCCTATTGCTACTTGGTTCAACGCAAGGGTGATTTGTCTCGGTATAGGCAACGTACCAACTTGCTACTACCCATGCATCACGGTGTTACTGTAGCGGGAACGAACAACAGTTAGGGCACCCACTCGAGAGTTAGTGATCGCTACAGTTGGTGGGTCACATTTCATCCGTCTTGATCTTGCACAAGATTCACTTCTTCCCCCAATTGCAGGTTGGTGGACCGAGCACCACGAGCCAAGTGTTGATGGATGGGATCAGCAATATAAAGTTATAAGGAACATGTGAGATGCATTAATTAGGTAGTGAACTTATTTATGTAATTTCACTAAGGTTGAACAATTGTAGCTATGTAATATAGATTAATAAAAGTAATTAAACCAATTAAGTTCCTACAAAACCAAATATAAAGGTGTCTAATTCTTACATCACATACTGAATAAAAAGTAATATAAAATAATGAAGACAAGTAATAAAAATGCAACCACTAATACGAATAAAGAGTAATCTACAACCCCATCATCGCCTTCCACGCGACATGTTGGGATACTCCTCTAGTGCTGTTGGTGAATCTCCATTGATTGACTCATCCACTACAAATAAGAAAGCAATATATTATAGAAATTACAATTACTGGAAGTCAGATTAACAGTATAATAAAACACCACTACTTACATAATCTGTGTTAATCCTCTCAGGTAGACTGCTACTTACAGCTGACGAACCCCCAGGAGATACAAGAGGGTGAGAAAATCTATACAACCACTGCATGTAACTAGGAGCGACCGCAGAAGCTCAACGACCAAGTCTGGTGTGGGTGCCTAAAACTACATCGAAAGACGAACTAGGGACAAACCTAGTCCACATCACAGATGTCATCTTGGTCGTAAATTCTACCCAATACATCTTCAAGTTGGTCGGTCTCTTGGCCTTCTCAAGCCTGATAATGCTCCATGGAATGTCCTGCACGAATCCAAGTTGTCGAACCACTCGATTAAGCATGTACGACTCAATATGCTATGGTACTAGATGCAGCCAATAAATAAAGTGGGTGGCACGTGTCGTGCAGGATCAACTCCGTACAGGAGCCAGTTAACCTCACGGTCAGTCAGCTCATCCAGTCTAGTACGAAAAGCTAAGAGGCGCTCCATGCTCTTGTTAGGGCATCTCGATCCAACATCCCAAGCAGACGCACGTGGGATATCAAGCTCTCTCGTCAAGATACCCTGCTGAGGCCGAAAGCACAGAAAGTACTCGTAAATCCACGCTTGCAGAAGTGTGAGACAACCAACGATCGAATCAGCATCTTTTCGTGATGCCGTACCCAACTGCCGATACTGGTAGGCTAGAGTAACTGAACCCCAAGAGTACTCATTAATCAGAACGCCTTCAACAACAAGCTCGTGGAGGAAGGAAGGAGGAGTGCGGTTACCACTCTTGTCTAAAAATAGTGATCCTCCTATTACTAACCACAACTATGCAGTATAATGGACACTAAAGGGCCTCTGCGCCTCTAAAGTTGTACCTAAAATCCTCTTAGTCAGCACCGCACTACCCTATCAAAAGGTTTTAGTACCGCATTTCTTATTCAACTCATCCGCAATCATATCCATGGTAACCGAGCACGCGTCCTGTATGGCGTCCGTGCTATGAGTAGTGGAAACTATGGAACCATCAACACGAAGCGCAAGAATATGGTACATATCGTGCAACATGATCGTGATCTCCCCAAATGGCATATAAAATGTGTTCGTATTTGGCTGCCATCTCTCAACAAAAACTGAAATCAACGGCCAGTCAAAACGCTTAAACATAATCTAGGGTAAGTGAGACAGACCACTGCCATCGATCAATTCGAGGTGCTCTTCTGCAAGAGGACCTCGCCAATTAACCAATTTAGAACACAATTGTGTCTTACTCAAACAGCGTAAAACATTTTGCTCCTTCCCGCCCCATATATAGGGGTGGCAAAAACTGACCCGACCCAAAAATAGCGGTTTAGGGTTGATAATTTCGACCCGAAAACTTAAATGGGTTGACACGAACCCGACTCAAAATTAAATAGGTTAGGTTAAGATTAAAAATTTCAACCCAAAAATGACCCACATAACCCGAAATTATTTTCGGGTCAAAATCAGGTCTAGTCAACCCGAACTCGACCATATAACCCGAAAAGGTCTTTTTTTTATTAAAAAAAATTACTTGGCCCAAGCCCAAATTGAAAGTTGAAAACTTAAAACCCTAAAAACTTATACAACCATTTTTCATTTTCTTCACATTTTCTCTCTCCTCAAATCTTTCATTCTTTCGTTCTCAATTACTCTATTTCTCATTGTGAAACCCTAACTAATCGAAGCCGCTGAATCCTCCATTCTCATCTGAACTCTCAAGTTCTCAACTCTCAAGCTCAACATCTCGGACTCTCAGCTCTCAATAGCTCAAAGGTAATTTTTAGTTAATTGTTTTTGTTTTAATTTCGGTTTTTTTTTTCGATCTCAAGTTCTCCATTCTTGATTTTTTTTATCTCCAGTTCTCCATCTTCAAATCTTCCTCTCCTTCAAGCCGTTAAAGCTCAAAAGTAATTTTCTGTTAATTGTTTTTGTTTTCGTTTCAGTTTTTTTTTCTTTTTTATTTTTTTTAAATACAGTTAAATTATTTTATTTTTTTTGTTTCTCTTTCTTGATAATAATCTTAATATGCCTAAAATTTTTGTTGTTAATTTCTATTGTTGATTTTATTTTTATTTTTATTTTTATTTTTTTTGCGGGAAAGGGTAGATTTGTTGCTGGTTTGTTGTTTGACGGGAAAGGGTATTTTGCATGTCTTTATATTTTGATTTTTAGTTCTAATTTATATTGTTTTTCATGTAATTTTTAATATATATTGTTGTTCTTGTTCATATAATTTCTGATTTTTAGGTTTAATTAATATTGTTGTTCATTTACTTTATGTTGCATTTCTGTTCTTGATAACGAATCACAGATTCACAGCCTAACATCATATACTTCATGATGTTCATTTCTGCAGTTTATTTTTGTAGTATATTTTGCAAGTTTGTGAGAATGTAATTATTGTATATTTGTATTACTAGTCATTTACTAATTACTACTAGATTAGTTTTTATCTTGTTTTAAATGTTTTATTTTGTTATAATTTTTGGCAGTAATTATGGACACCCATGTTCAACAGCTTTCTTCTGGGGAAGAGGAGGAGATTGACTTTACAATAAAAGACAAAGGAAAGGGTAAAAACCAGAAAACTTCTTCTGATAAACCTCATGTGATTCTTACTAGTAAGAAACGTCAACGTCGGCTTTCTTCTAGTGTTTGGGTGCATTTTGAATTTTTAGATGAGCCTGATGAAAATGGTAATCTGATTTGCAAATGTAAATAGTGTGGTTTACGTTTTAATGGTGATAGTAAGAATGGAATTGGGAGTCTTCATCGTCATTTGAAAAATTGTAAACGAAGGTCTTTTATGGATGTTGGTCAAATGATATTAGAGAAAAAATCCTCTAGTTTAGGAAAAAGATTGCCTGACTTTGATGCTGATTATTTACGTGAATTATTGTCTCTTGCTATTGTGTAGCATGATATGCCATTTCAGTTTGTAGAGTTCAAGGTTTTAGGAGATGTTTTATTTATTTGTATCCTGATTTCAAACCTGTCACTCGAAATACTATCAAATCTGATGTGCTTAATATGTATAAAAGAGAGAAAGAGAAATTAAAAGCAGTTTTGGGTTCAACTTGTAGTAGAATTGCATTGACTTCTGTTTGTTGGACTTCTATAACCACCAATGGTTATATTTCATTAATAGCTCATTATGTTGATAAGTCTTGGTGTTTGCAAAAAAAGATCTTGAACTTTTCTTACATTAGTCCTCCCCATACAGGAATTCATTTATGTGATCATGTGTATGGTTTGTTAAAGGAATGGGGCATTCAGAAAAATATTATTTCAATTACATTAGATAATGCTTCTTCAAATGATGTTTTTGGCTGAAAATCTAAAAGGGAAACTTGAGTTGATTAGTGGTGGGGAATTTTTTCATGTAAGGTGTTGTGTTCACATTCTTAATTTAATTGTTCAAGATGGTTTAAAAGATATTGATGAGGCTTTGTATAAGATTAGAGAGAGTGCCAAGTATTTTAAGAGTTCAAAACCTAGGAAACAAAGGTTTTTAAGTTTGTGTATCACATGTTGAAATTCAATCTACTAGAATTCAGCTTACATGATGCTTGATTGTGCTTTGTATTTTAAAAATGCTTTAATTCACTTTTAAAAAGTTTATGTCAATTATGTGCATTTTCCTTCTACGGAAGAATGGGGTAGAGAAGAGAAAATATGCAAGTTTTTGAAAGTTTTTCATGATGTCACACTTGCCTTTTCCGGGACCAAATATCCAACTTCGAACCTCTACTTTCATAGAGTCTGGCAGGTTAGGTTGTTGTTACAAAATGAAATGAAAAGTTTAGATATTTTTATTCAAAGAATGGCTTGTAAGATGTATGAGAAATTTGGAAAATATTGGTCAGAATTTAGTACATTTATGGCTGTTGCTGTGGTGTTGGATCCACGATATAAGTTGCAATGTGTCAATTGGGGTTACATGAGGATATATGGTCATCATAGTGTTGAATATGAGCTCGAGTTCTCTAAGGGTAAGGATGCTCTACGGGGGTTGTACGAGGCTTATGAATCCTCTCATTCTTCATCAAGCAAAGCTATTCCCATTACTAATGCTTCCGATGTTGCCAATGAAGCTTGTGAAGATTTTATGATGGTAAACACTTGTGACTTGTTCGGTTGTTCCTTGTACTTAAGAATTAAGATTATTATATGAAAATCATAAATTATAGAAGTTAAAGATGTTGATTGCATGTCTTGATAATAATCTGATATTCATATAATCTGAATTTATTGTATTACAATCTGATTTTTATTTTCTGATTTTTTATGTCATGCTACTCATGTAATCTAATCTTGGTATATAGGATTTTGATAATGTCTCTATGGAGCAATCAAGTGTGGAAATCAAATCTGAAATTGATATGTATTATGAGGAGACACTTATCCCTTGAGGCACCAACCTTGATAGTTTGTCTTATTTGATAACTTGTTCGGTCCGTTATCCTATATTCGCTAAAATTGCTAAGGATGTTCTTGTTGTTCCCGTATCAACCGTGGCCTCTGAATCAACTTTTAGTACTGGAAGTCGGGTGCTTGATTATTATAGAAGTTATATAAAATCAGAAACGGTGGAGGCTACCATTTGCTTAAGGGATTGGGACATTGGGGAAGGTAAGAAATGATTTAATATACAAGTAATGAAGTAATGCAATACTTCTAACTTTTATTTTTAGTGCATGTCATTATTATTGATTATAATTTGCTATCTCTTTTCTTGTAGCAAATATGGATCCTCAAATGGAAATTCTATGTGGATCAGTTATGAAGCTTAAGGTGGGGGACAATGATGACACACCACATACCTTGCCCGAACTTGAACACTTAGATGAGAGTCCAAATGCTTCTTCAAACATTGTTTGACTCATGAAGACTATGAAGGTTATTTAAAAACATTTATTTCTTTTTAATTGTGGTTTGTAATTTGTTAAGACTTTATTTTGGTATGTAATAGTTAATTTAGGCATTTAGACTTGTTAGACTTTATCTGGTTTTCTTGAAAACTTTAAGTTTGAAAATCATGTTTGAAAACATTAGGTAAAAAAAAAAATAAAAATCTGGTTTTGTTAACTTTTAAGTAGTCAAAAACTCAAAATCAGGCTAAAAAATAAGGTTATTCAGGTAAAAAAAAAATTTTAAAAATCAGGTCAAATCAGTTCGTTTTCGGGTTAACCCGAACCTGAAAATATCAGGTTCAGGTTGGGGTTTTCAACCTGAAAATTTAAATGGATCAGGTTCGGGTTGGGGGTTAGCTGACCCGAAAGTAGGTAACCCAAACACAAACCCGACCTGACCTGATTCGTTGTGACAAACCCCTACCCATATATATGACGCCACGTGATCACCAAAACTAGGGATAATAGTACCATCCTCAAGACCACCTGGCATCGGCTGCTGCACTAACCATGTCTCTGTTGAGCTGGTAGTAGGTTGACTCACTTGACTACTAACAAATCTCCTATGATGACTCCTATATACCGTATGATAATCTTGAGGGTTCAACTCTTCGTCTCGATCATCATGACTTGCCCGCTCTTCGTCCTCATCGTCAGATGTAGGCAGTCCACTCGACGAGTACATGGGACGGCTCCCTTGTGACTGATGCTCTCCCGACCACCTACTAGGAGACCCATATTGCTACTCATGACAAAGTGGCGCCCCCATAATTATTTAACAACATGACTCCCTCCTAACAGACGCATTCAAACGTCGTGATATTGCATGACGAGCACCCGAACCCTCAATCTACATTAAATAAGTACAAAATCAAATATCAGTAATAATTACAAATATAAATATTTGATTTAATTTGAACAACAAATATTAATATTCAAAAAAAATAATTTCAGAACAACATCATCATCAAAAACATTATTAATAATAATAAGAACGATAATAATAATAGTAATAATAATAATAATAATAATAACAATAATAATAATAATAATAGTAATAATAATAATAATAATAATAATAATAATAATAATAATAATAATAATAATAATAATAATAATAATAATAACAACAACAACAACAACAAAAACAACAATAATAACAATATAAATAACAATATTAATAACAATGATAATAATAAATATAAACAACATATTTCGCAACATACTAACAACAACAAAAACAACAACAATACTAATACTAATAATATTAATCAGTTTTTTTAAAAAAATTAATCACGAAAGAAAAAAATAGGACTTTCGCCTAGATTTCCGGATGAACCAAGGAGGATCCGGAAATTTCAGACTGATCCACCTTGGACTTCCGGAATTTTAGGCGGATCGGTAGATTCGCCAATATATCCAGATGAACCAAGGAGGATCCAAAAATTTCATGCGGATTCTCCTCGGACATCCGAAAATTTCAGGCGGATGTGTAGATCCACCTACAAATTTTGGATCTACCTTGGTTCTTCCGGAATTTTCAGGCAGATCCTACCTATTGCGATTGTTTTTTTCGATTTAAAGCCATACCTGGTTGCCTTCGGTGCCACCGCCTCGACTACAATACGTCACCCAGATTCGTCGCTGGTCCGCCATCGCCGGATTTCTACTCGCCTCCTTGGATTGGTGGTTGTCGGGTTGGGTTGTGGATGTTTACTTTTAATTTTTATTTTTTTTATTTTTTTTTAATTTTAGAGATATAAAATGAGAGTGAAGTATAAGAGTAAAATGTGATTTCAGAAATGAGTGTTGTTAGTGTCGTGAGTGAGTGTCGTGGGTATTTATTTACGAGGGGTAAATATGGAAATTCATATTAAAAAAGCGAGCGATGCCTAGTGAAATGGGAGCGTTGTTTAACAACCCCCTTGATAGTCATGGAGTCACATTCGCTCGTATTGGCCTCTACTCGATTCTTATAGTGAAAAGTATATTCGTTATCTCAAAGGCATGCAAACAAAGATTCAATTTGCTCCAAACTCTTATTAAGCTAAATTGGTAGAATGTTAATGCAACATATAATTCTAAAATATTGTGATCACTTGTTACATAACAAAATTAAAAAGCAACCTAAACCGCGGTCGCCCAAATTATCTTATTAAGAGTTATATTTAATTATATAATCCCTTTAAACATGCAATATGGTGATCATTAATAAACAATTGAATAAACATCAACAATGGAAGCAATTTAACAATAATAATAACGATTAGTATATGAAAAATATAATATGAATCATTAGAAATATAAAAAGAACAAAAGAAACATGATTCCTTACTTTGATTGTGTTTGCTTGTAATTATAAAACAATAAACGCGTTAGTAACTTCAAGGAAAATAATAAACAATAATGGAAATTAAATTAAATTAAACTAGAGTTGATTTAGGGCCAAATCCTCAAACAGTTCTACCTTTCACGCTTTGGTTTAAGTGTAGAACTTCAGGAAAAGTACAGACTCCGGGGAGTGCTTAAGGGATGTATTGTGAGAGAATAAAGAAGGCTAGTGTTTAGGCTATAACATAAGAGAGAAAGAGAGAATGATTTGGTTTCTCGAAACTGAGGAATTAGCCTCGTATTTATAGACGAAATGAATAGGGTGATGCACGAAACGCTAGAATTAAAATGTGCCGCAAAGAAACCTTAGAAAATTGTCGCATCACGAGAAATTGCCGTGACACGGTGCAATTTTCCATGACACATCAGAGATTGTCGTGGCGCGACATTTTTGCCGTGAGACGACAATTCCCTTTTTTGGAATTTCGTCCAAATTCATTTTAACCTTTTACTTAACATTTAAGCATGTGATAATTAGGCGCCGTTTCAGAGTTCTGGACTTATTTAGGGTTTAATATTTATTAATTGGGCTTAATTAATGATGAAAACGAAATGAATTTAAAAGGGTTTGGGCTGAAATGTGAATTGGACTGAGCTTTGACTAAACATTTGGACTAATCTGTTGACTAATTTGTAAGCTGTGTTGACAAATGTGGATTTTAAACACTCCCGAGATTAAATACTTAACCCGACCAATGATGGCGGTGAAAGGTTGTTTATCATCAGGTTTGGTTTTAGGGAGATATTTTTAGATGTCTACAGAAGCCCCCACTTTGACTGAGTTTGTAGAAACATAATTAAGTTTCAAAAACGATAGTAAAAGTAGTCGATTGGGACGAAGAATGATTTAAGACGTTCTGCGATCCTAAATCACTCTGTATACGCCGGTACCTACAGAAAAGTGTGAGTTCCACAGATAAGAGAGTAAGGGTATAGAATGCGTATCTGACACCAATGTATCAGTGGCAAATATGTTTTGTAATTTTTCATGCCTCGAGAGATCCACTGGATGATAATTTTCCACGCCTCCGGAATTCTATTGTAAACCACTACATCTCGAGCGATCCACTAGAGAAAAGGTGACAAGCTTCCATGCCTCGGGAAACATGTAGTAGACTCCTACGCCTCGAGCAATCTACTGAATGATGATCTTCCACACCTCGGGAAGACTAGTGATATGAGATAGTTTCCATGTCTCGATAACCCTATCGTAAGCTCTTACAACTCGAGTAGCTCACAAGTGAAATTCCATACTCCGAGAATAACACTAAGTGTCCAAGCCTTGGGACACAATTGCTGACTTATACGCCTCGAGAAGTGTGCAATGATTGACAATTTTCCACGCCTCGGGAAAAACTTGTCTGATGATGGAAAATTACAAGTCTCTATGCCTCGAGAACCTTGCAACGAGAATCGTCCTCGCCTCGGGAGATGTTCACTAGTTGTTTGATAAATGTCTTATGAAAATTGTTCGATTGTCCCTGAACAGAAACTCCAGTATGTTTTGTTGATGTTGAGACCTTCAAACCGAGTATACTCAACCGTATTAGGTGTTTGAAATGATGAAAATATGACATTGGGAAGTAAAATCTATGCCCATTTACCTTGGAGAAACTCTGCGTGGTCTTGATGAAGTAAAATCTAACCAAAAATCCGTCATGAAGGGGTCCCTGGGACTATTACAGGAAAAAACAAAATTCTTGATCTTTAAATCAAAAATACTTATTTTTTTAATGCGACACTAATCATCTGCATTTTTATTTATTTATTTATTTTTTTGCAGATTTGGTTGATGGAACGTTTAGGACTTTTTGAAGCCCCCAACGATATTGAAAAATATGGTCCCAATGATCTTCGCAAGGAGAGAATTTTCCCTTAGGTGCGTGGTGCCTTGGTGGAGGCTTACGAAGATGATTGGGACGAAAGAAACTCCATATTGTTGAGTTCCTAGCCTTTCAAAATTGACTTTTTATTGTCCTTCCCGATTGATGCGACAATATGGACTTGAACAAGTAGTTCCACGATGATAGTCCTCGTGAAGTATATTGTATGAAAGTAATGTTCACAAATTTGAGGCATACTAGATTGAAAGGCCAATGTGGACCATTTCTGCGAGCGATCAACCTCCTCCACCCTTATCTAGTAAGTACAAAGCTTGGTTAAATCCTCGAAGTAGGAGGGAACGAGTTGGATCACGCAAGTATGATGGTGATGTGAAGGGACGACTTGGAAGAAAGAAGGCGCCCCCCAAAGATCGTCTTGATGCGAGATCACAAGGAATTGAGTTTAAGACTCCTATCATGCCTAGGAAGACGAGTTGGGTAAAAGGAAAGGATAACGAAAAGATGGTTTATAGGGAGAAGCAACCTAAGAATTATGAAAGAGGCGAAAGGGGTTAAAGTTATATTACATGTGTGACGGTTCGGGCTACTAAGGATGCACTAATGGTGAAGGCCGACATGGTTGAGAAGAAGAAAGAAATTCCTAAGGTGAAGAAGAATTAAATAAATATTGCTTTGCTTTTATGATTTAAGTTTTAATTTTAAATAAGGCGTGTGATGCCAATAGTTGTAGTGACATTTATTTTATAATAATAGCATATTTATTTTTGCCTTTATTAAAACAGGCAATGACTTTTTCTTTTCATTTTTTTTTTAATATTCGAGTCAAGAAGTCGGACGTAATGGACGAATAAAATATAAAGGTTGAACAAAAATTAATGCAAAACAAAAACTACAGTATTCCGCAAAAAATAGACTGCCGTGTCACGACATGTGTCTCGTGTCACGGTACATATTTCTGTGTCACGGTGATGGTGCCACGTTGCGGTAGCATCTGCCGTGGCGCTGTGCTTGCTGTTTTGATTTTTTTTTCTTCCTATTTTTGATGCTCTACTGCTTCGTTTGCTGCACTTTTATCGACGAAGAAGGGATTTTGATTTTTAAAGGGGTCGGGCCCCCTTGAGGGGTTGCCTACGTATCCTTAAAAAGGAATCAGGCCAAACGTAGCTATATGGGTCTTGAACCCATGCGATTAAGCATAAAATTTCTTTAGTTGATCAAAGTTGGTTAAACTGTAAAAACCATTGTCGTCCATGTCTACTAATTGTGCCGCTCCGCCAGATAGGATTGATATGACAATGTACGGACCTCACTAGTTTAGTTTAAATTTTCCTCTTGGATCTAACACATTCTTGCGAAGTGCTTTAAGTACCAAATCGCCTTCTTTGATATTCCTAGTCTTGACTTTTTTTTATTGAAGTGTCGTGCCATACTCTTTTGATAGGTTTGGACATGATGCAAAGCTGCCAAGCATTTTTCGTCAAGTAAGACAAGTTCATCATATCTTGCTCTAATCCAATTGACTTCATCTAATTGGCTTTCTAACCAAAACCATAGAAAAGGGATCTCTAACTCGACTGGTTGCACAACTTCAACTCCATTGACTAAAGAGAAAGTGGTGGCCCCTGTTGATGTACGAACAAAAGTTCGATAACCTCAAAGAGCAAAATGTAGCTTGCTTGGCCAATCTTTGTAATTTTCTGTCATCTTTTCGATGATGGCTTTTACATTCTTGTTGGCTGATTCCACCGCATCATTAATTTGTGGCCTGTAAGTTAATGATTTGTGATGTTTGATGCGGTATTTCTTGAATAGTTCTGCGCACTCAACATGGAAATGTGTCCCGTTATCACTGATCATTTCATGAGGCACAGCATAGCAACATATACTGTGTCCTCTTATGGAATTCTCCCCTAATGAACACATACTGTGAGGTTAGGAGCCTCAAAGCACGGCGTAACCTTTTATCAGTGTTGGGAGGGTATTCTCCCTTTGTCACATAGTTAAGGAAGTCTGTGTACTATGGCTCTTCGTTCTGTTCTTGTGAGTCTTGTTCATCATTAAGTGCATAAACATAAGCCGACTCATATCTTCGTTCTATGGTCAATGGCATTCTGACTGTATTTGTTGGAATCTGGACTATTGAAGCCAACTTAGCTAGCGCGTCATCGAACTGATTAACTTCTCTAGGTAAGTATGTGTATTCCACTTTATCTAGTTGCTCCATGAGAGTTTCCAGATGAGCTTGATATGTAGCGAGACTTTCACTTCTCACTTTCCATCTCTTAGGTATTTGGTTGATGATTAGTAAAGAGTCACCATAGATTCTAAGCTTCTTGATTCCCAAAGCAAGAACTGTTTCTAATCCCAAGATGCATGCTTCATACTCTGCAGCGTTGTTGGTGACATTTAAGTCGAGCTTCATAGAAATTGGGATGTGCTCTTCGTTGGGTGATACGAGGAAGACTCCTACACCACAACCTTTTTGGTTTGAAGCTCCATCGAAATAGAGCGTCCAACTATCATCCTCAGTCATGAGTAGATCTTCATCAGGAAAATCATACTCTTCTTCCGCCGTCTCAGGTTCTTCTAATGGAAAATCTGCTAACAAGTCGAAAACTATGTAACCTTTGATGGCCTTTTTGTGGCATGAACTTCAGGTCAAACTTAGCAAGGCTGACTATCCACCTTGACAATCTGCCATTGAGAGTAGCTTTCTCGAAATAGTATTTGAGAGGATCCATCTTTGACACGACATGCACCGTATGAGTGAGCATATAATGTCTTAGCTTCTTTGCGGCCCACACTAGTGCGAGACACAACTTTTCGAGTGGTGTATACCGGATCTCGTAGCCTTGAAGCTTCTTTCTTAAGTAGTAGATTGCATTCTCTTTGCTCTTGATCTCTTATGGTAGCATTGCCCCCATCGTTTCTCTTGTGACCGTAAGGTAGAGTCGAAGAGGTAAGTAAGGTATTCGTCATCATCCCACATGACTGGAATATTTTTCTTGAGCTTTTTATGAAAGGAATGGTGTCCTTCCAACAAGTGTATTATTTCGATAGTGGATTTGGAATTATTAGAAAGCTAATTCTTCAGTGAGGTCAAGTGATTGGAATGCCTAGGTGGAGGCCCCTTCCGATTAGTAATATTAATGTGTAATTAATGTTACAGCTTAATCTTGACTTAACCCTTCGGGTCGCACCCCTATAGAATAACCGATCCGAGACGACGAATTAATCCGAAGGATTAGATGAGTCATTAGAGTATTACGAACAAAGACTTCGGACATCGAGCTTAGAGCGTTGAAACCGAGCGTTGTAAGTCGAGTCGAATTTAGAATTCGACGAGACGAGACGAGAAATTAAGCAAGCGACAAGTTTGAGCTAAGTCGTAGCCTCGCATATGCCTAGCAAAGAGAGTGCTAGGCTAGCTTAAGATTCCATGCACATCTCTAGGCATACCGCTAGCATGCAACGCATAGAACTCGCACAGCAGCACGATATATGTGCTTGTGCTATAGGTTGTGCATGCTGGGCATCGCATAGCAGCAGCATCATCGCACTCGCACAACACATGCATTGCTGGCAGCGTGCTGTGTGTGCGTGTGTGTAGCTGTGGTTGCTTTCTAGCGAGCAGCGCCAAGCATCAGCTCCTGGCCTCGCTTATCGCACAACAACACACACCAAGCAGCAGCATCACAGCATCGCATGCATGTGCGTTGGCTGGCTGTGTGCTGGCTGGCTACGCATATGCTGTGTGCTGGCTGGCTGGGCTGCCCAGTCTTGGTGCTAGGTGCCAGCTGGCAGCCTTGGCAGCCAAGGCAGGCTGCCAGCCAGCCAAGTGGTGAGGTGGTGTGCCGGTTTTATGTGGGGACTGAATTTAAGGTGGGTTGCTTGGTGAGCAAGGGGTTTGCGCCCCCCCCCCCCCCTTAAATGGTCCTCGCCTACTCTTGCCTTCCATGTGACACTTGGAGCTTATTGATTTCCTTGCATTTTATTTTGTTTTTGATTAAAATAAAACTGAGGAAAAATGCAAATCTCCCACATTGATGGGAGAAGGGAGATCAAGTCTCCATTCCCTATAAATACCCAAGTTTTGGGTTTGGGAAAAACTACTTGAGTTGAACTCAATAAGGCATCTCATCATTAGTGAGAAAACCTTTAACTTCATAAAACTCTAGTTTTATTTGGTCAAGTCCCGACTAACCTTTGGGATTAAGACCGCTCGGGTCGGGTTGAGGGTGCGAGCTGTAGGAGGCCGTCACACTTGCGAGGTTAAGCTTTCAAGTAGAGCTCGTGAACCGAGCGAAGCATGCGTCGAGGGTAAGAATGTCTTTTCTCCTTTTCTCTTTTATGTTGTTAATTATGTGATTACATGTTTAGTTTCTTTAATTAGTGGGCGGGTCTTGGACAGGTTTCTCTTCCACGTAGCGTTGAATGCTACGAAACCCAACATTTTAAATATAGGGTCACATACCGCAGTGAGCTTAGATATGAACCTACTTATACATTGAAACCTTCCAATGAAACCTCGAATCTCCTTCTTAGTCTTGGGTGGTGGCATGGACATAATTGCCTTAACTTTAGCGGGGTCTATTTCAATTCCTCGGGAACTGATCACATAGCCAAGGAGCTTGCCTGATGTAACTCCAAATGCACACTTTGCTGGATTCAATCTCATGTTGTACATGCGTAGTCGTTGGATCAAAGAACTTGCGGTGTGTAGTGATAGGGCTTAGTCTATCCTTTGATTTGACAATCATATCATCAACAAAGACCTCTACTTCTTTATACATCATGTCATGTAATAATGTTGTTGCTTCTCTTTAGTAGGTGATACCCGCATTTTTCAACCCATGTACCCCATTGTGTGATGAATGTGGTTTTCTCCATGTCTTCCTGAGCCACCAATACTTGATTATATCCGGCGTACCCGTCCATGAAGGAGAGGAGTGCATGATTTGCTGTGTTGTCAACCACAATGTCGATGTGAGGTAAAGGAAACCCATCTTTTGGGCTTGCTTTGTTGACATTCCTATAATCAACACACATTCTGACTCTTCTATCTTTCTTGGGAACTGAAATCACATTGCCTATCTATTCTGGATATTTGGACACTTTGATGAAGCCTATAGCTATTTGTCTCCTGATCACTTCTTTGATTTTGAGAGCCACATTAGGTTTCATGCGTCGTAGCTTTTGTTTGACGAGCTTCATTCCTGGGATGAGTGGTATCATATGCTGAGCTATGACCCTGTTAACACCTGGCATATCTTGATATGACTAAGCAAATATATCAACAAATTTACTAAGCAAGTTAATTAGCTCTTTGCATTCGTTAAGACTTAGTGTTAATCCAATTTTAACCTCTTTGAGAGTAGTGTCATTGGAAATATTAACTATTTTTGTATCTTCAATTATTGTAGTTTTATCATCGTGTTCTTCCATTGCTTTTATTATCTCTTTGTCATTTTCATCATTAGCAAAGCAATATTGATCAGGGTTAGGGGAATGGCACGCATCATAAGAAAAAGGTACTCATTTCATTGAGTTCATTAACCATTACATCAAAGAGGGCAAGGTCAACAGCGACCTCGCTGGAATTATTAGGGATAGATGAAGGAGACTCAACAAGCGACTCGACAGCTGGGGGAACTACAGAAAAAGACTCAATAGCAAGATAAGGGTTCAGCCTTAGATCCTAAGGGCTCATAAACAGACTTAGACTCGGACTCGGACAATTAAGATTTATCAAACATAGAACTGGCAAAAGCTTACACGACTCGAAAACCCGACCTGAAAATAGCGGGTTTAGGTTGAGATTTTTGACCTGAAAACTTAAATGGGTCTACACGAATCCGACTTTATAATTAAATGGGTTAGGTTAAGGTTGAAATTTTCAACCCGAAAATAACCCATCTAACCCAAAAAAAAAACCCTTACAAGAACCCGTATAAGTTAAATAGCTTTGATGGCCCAAGCCCAAATAAAGGTTTTATAAAATCAAAATCTAAACCCTAAAATCCTGTATGTTCTTAACTCTCAGCCGTTACTCTTACTTTCCCTCTCATGTTTCATTTTTTTCTCTCTCAATTTTCTCTCTCTTCAGATCTAGAGAATTCAAACTACTTGAGAGTTGAGACGTTGAGCCATTGTCCTATGTGAGTCACACTTCTCCTTCACCGTTCAAGTGTTCAACCTATATCAATCTAAAAGGTAATTTACTGATTTCGATTTTCATTTTCTACGATTTTGCTTTCATATATTTGTTGTTGTTCTTGTTGATATGCTTAAATTATCTGTTGTTGTTGTGTTGTTACTAATATAATTTAGATTTATGTTGTCTTGCTGTTGCTTTAGATTTTTTATAAATTGATTTAATTTAGATCTGAATATCTTATGCATGTGTAAGAATGTTTTTGTATGTTATTCTTGTATAATTACTTCAGTAGTAATTTTATTTTATTTTATTTTTTTGGCATGATTTATACTGTTATTGCTGATTTAATTTAGATCTATGCATGTTTGTGAAATTATCAGTATGTTATTCTTGTATAGTTACTTTAGCAAATTTTGTTTTAATAGTTTGTTATAATTGTTTGGCAGATTTCTTCCAGTGAGGAGGAGGAGATTAATTTGAACTGTTGATTAAAGTCCTATTATTGCATGATGCATCCTTTAATATTGTTTGAGAATTAGAATACAAATTTGTGTTTTAAAATCCTCAGTAGCTTTGTAATTGTTAAGCAGAACTTCATTTGGCTTGTAATTCGATAATAGGACTTTATTTGGCCTGTAATTCATCAAGTAGGACATCATTTGGCTTGTAATTCGTTAAGTAGGATTGTTACTTTGCTAGACAATTTTATTTTTGTTAGGGGTTGAAGGCTTGAAGCATTGAACCTGTAAACTTGTGTCTTTGAAAATATTAAATGGTTTGAAAAACAAAAAGTTATATGGAAAAAAATCAGGTTTTTAAGGTCAATTTCAGGTCTATCAACTTGATTTAAACCCAACCAAAAAATCAAATCAAAACAGGTCAATTTCGGGTTGACCCGAACCCGAAAATATGAGGTTCAGGTTGTGGTTTTCAACCCGAAAACATAAATGGATAAGGATCGGGTTGGGGGGTAGCTGACCTAAAATAACTAACATGAACACGAACTTGACCCGAACACGAACCTGACCCGAACAAATTTGTTTGCCAGCCCTAATCAAACATAGGGCCCTCGATAGTGGTGATTCCTAGTTTCTCTCCGCTTGGCGTGGTGATCTTCATAGTCTTACGCCAACCCTTCAAAACACCTTAAGTTGGGACAATGAACTCAAAGGGGTCAAAGTCCTTATTTGACATGACAGCCTGGATGAGCGTAGAGTTATCATTATCGATGTGCTTGGGTTCGTTCTTCTCGAGCCCAAAGAGAAGGTTAATAGCCATATCACTAGAGCCTAGTCTAGTTAGTTCTCCAGCTGTTGGGAACATATCGTCTTCATCGAAGAAGTCACAATCCATGAAGACCTCGAATCCTTGCTCACAACTCCCATCGCGATAAAAGGTTCAGGAAATTCCTCCCCTTCCTTGATGTATTGACCATTGAGAGTGAAGGGATAAGGATCCATAGACATCTCCTTATTCATGGCACGAGCTGTGTTGCGTGAAACTATCTTGAGCACATCTTGTTTTATGTCTTCTTTTGTTGGCTTGAATCCAAAGCCAAAGGTGTCCTTCTTGGGTGCACCAGGATAACCCCAGAGTTCAGCCAATTTCTTCTTAAGTCCAAGGGTTATTCTAGGGAAATTCCCTTGCTTCATCATGATTGCATGAATATTGATATTAGAATATGGATCCAAGTCGAGATGACATTTCTCTTTCTCGTCGAGCATGGGAACATCTTCCAAAGAAAAGCCCTAAAGATCCTCGTCTTCATCATTGTGCTCAACATGGACAATGGGGGTGTCGATGATGTTGATGCACATAGGAGAGCCATCAATGGTAGTTGGAATCCCTCCAACTATTGCTTTGAGTTTTTGGTGTATCGATGAAGGGATCGCCTTTAACTCATGAAGCCAAGGGCGCCCTAGCAATAGATTGAAGGAAGCCTTAATGTCCACCATTTGAAACTTGGTGCGATGTTCAATGGCTCCAGTATTTATGTTCAGCACAATAGTACCCACGGCTTGACTGCGGGTATTATCATAATCACGAATCCCTTGAGTGGAGGGAATCAATTCTTTATCTTTTATGCCAAGCTAAGCTTCTTTACAGTGCGAAGCGGGCATACATTAATTGCTGAGCCATTATCAACTAGGCTCATACGGACATTCATTTTCCTGCACACCACAGTAAGGGGCAAGGCTTTGTTATGTTGATCCCCTTCTAGGGGTAAATCCTTGTCGGAAAAAGGAAATCAGATTGTTGGTACTCGGTAATTCAGTAATAAGGAAGTTAACTAGCCCTTGAGGAGTCATGTCACTATTAACTCTTACCTTCATAAGAGCATTCATCACAGCCTTTCGATTCTCATGGGAGGTAGCCAAAAGCTTCCATACGTTCATTTCCACCTTAGTCTTTTGAAGTTAGAGGGTCGATGGAATCAACTACTTGTTGTGCTTGTAGTGGAGGTGGAGGTTGACTAGGTTGTTGCAACCTTCGATTCCTGGTGAGGACCTCGACTTCGAGATCGCCCCAAACATCTTAACTAAATTCATAGTTGATAGAGACAAGAGGTGGACAAGCTATGTCTTTGAGATAGACGTCCTCATCATCACTATCCCAAATTCCATTAACATCTTCATAACTTGGAATAATTTTTTTTTCTAGCAGAGGTTCATCCACAGAATGGATGAGTAGCGACGGATCAAAGAAGACTTCATCTCCTATGATAGTTAAAGCATCAGAAAGGGAACCTGTTTGAATATTATGCCTCTTCGCCCCTGAAGGGACATGAAGCTGATTGACATCAATCAGGTCTTGAATATCATCCTTCAATTTCCAGCATTGTTCGGTAGTATGACCCCTACCTTAATGAAACTTACAATGAGCATTGGGGTCATAGTTGGCACTTCTATTTTCAGGTTTAGGCTCTGGAAATGGCTCAATAGGCATGATCAATCCTTGACTGTGCATGCGATCGAAAGCATTATCATAATTCCTTCCCAAAGGTGTGTAAACCCTCCTTTTTCTTTGGAATTTTTGTGAGGGAGCATTGGGAGCCAACACATCATTGATAATGTACTGGCTAATGTTGTTGGTAGCATTATTAGGCTTGGAAGACGAAGAAGAAGGATTTTCGTTCTTCTTGTATTTCCAAGTGTTATTGTTATTGTTATTGTTACTACCACCAACAGACTTGATTAGCTAATCTTTGATTTCAATGCCCACACTATCACAGCTTCAAAGGTGTTCAAAGGTAAGAACCTAAGATGTTGCTTGTACTTGTGAGATGAAGAGGCGAACCATCTTTGTTTCTTTTGGAGGATCCACCAAGAGTGCAACTGTTTCCCTCCACCTTTTCAGATTAGCGATGAAGCCTTCATTCTTTTTCTTTTTGAGAATGGAGAGTTCACGTTCATAAGTTCTAGCTTGAATGTTACACTCATAACGATTCATGAAGTTCTCAGTAACGTCTTCCCAAGTTGCAGTATCCTTGGACTCTAAAGAATAAAACCATTGTTGGTAGGAATGTTACAAGGAAAGAGGGAACACTGTAGGGAAGAGTGTTATATCTAGTCTTTTAAGAGCCATAGTTGCAGAGAAAGCCTTCAAATGGAATGTTAGGTTGTAAGTAGGCTTGAACTTTGGTATATTAGAAGTGGAGAACTTTTCAGGGAGCTTGTCCTTCACAGCCAAATAAGTGGAAGGTTGTTCCACATAGGTGAAGTCCTAAAAAATCTTGCTCACTTGCTCCTTGATCTTGTCCACCGTGGCCATAGTGACATTGGTTTGCTCCATGGTGGTGACCTTGATAGTGAGGTTTTGCATCATGGCAGAGAGTGCCGTGATGGATTGCTTAATGCCCTCAATATCTTCCTTAGTGGCCATGAGTTGACAGTAAACTGGAGATGGAGATGAGCTTTGTGGAGACTATTGTGGTGGTTTCTTTGCACACCTCTTAGGTATAAGAGGTTGTTGTGGTAATGACTCGAATCATACCAATCTACCCTTGTTTCTAAACCAAGCACTGTAATATTGAAACAAATGCACCTTTAATGAAATGAATCAACCTTGACCCATCCGGAAAGTAAGGATGAAAAAAAACTGTTTTCGAAAAATAAAATAGAAAAAAGCATGTATGGGAGGATACCATCCGACTTACTCCTAAAAAAAATGGAAAAAACGACACAAGACCATCCTAATGTACGGTCATGAACTACATGTTGCATGACTTGAATTAAAGAGCAAGTGTATGGACTCAACTCGACTCGTGAGTGATTAAGTGAGGTTATGGGACGCGTGTTATAATCGTACAACTAGACATGACACTAGACAGGACACACAAACCTCAAAAATACGCACAGAGGACCAAAACAAGACTGACAACAACTTTTCCTGGGTACCATGCCACGATACAACTGTCGTGACACGGAATACTGTACCATGGTGCGGTACATTATGCCGTGACACGAATTTCTGCCGTCGCACGGTAACCAGTTTCAGGTCTAGTTTGTGACTTGTTCCCGATTTTATTCAATTTTGAGGTCCGTACTAAGAACTATGTGGAATAAAAACCCTCAGTCATTCATTAGTCAAAACAACAAGATGAACAAACATTATTAGCCTGGCTTAGCAACATAATAATAAAGACAAGTAACACTTAGTCACGATGATGTAATGAAAAGTTCACAACCTAAGGTCAAGTTCTATGTTCCACTATGGTCCAACATTTTGGTGTCAAAAGGGTACCATGATTAAGAGTTTGTCACGTTAGCAAGGCAGCCTCCCTTGAGGGTGTATGCCAACAGGCGGCTCCACAAGTTCGTGATTAAATCAAACTCGACTCCATGGTTTGGGTGGATTTAATAACTCGGATGAACCCTTATTGTTATGAGCATTTTCGGGTTGATAAAGCTTAAATCCGCCTGGGCTAAAACGTATGTAGAACACATACGATTTTTCAGAAAAAAAAAGACGCAAGCTAACTATGAGAAAAAAGCGGAACTACTAGGAGTGTCGTGCCACAGTAGCGTTTGTCGTGTCACGGTACAGAACATCGTGTCATGGTATTTTGTGCCGTGCCATGGCAATTCTTCCATTGCGCGATACTTAGAAAATTTCAGCAGTGCCTTTGATTTTTCGATCGCAATCAAGTTATTCGATTTTTCCTACGGGACGAACCTAAATACGATGTTAAAACGTTAATGCATATGAAACACTACCAATTAATCACAGGAATACGATTCAAGAATCTTTCAAGTTTCATCCACTCATCTCAATTAAATACCAATCACTCAAATCGATAAGTAACTAAGAATCCTCCTTAGTGGAGTCGCCAAGTTGTAGGCGTCGTTCGAAGCGCGCCTACGTAAGCATGTTGTGAATATCCTTGGCACTCATAGGAAGTGGGAATTGACATACGATTAGGGACAAGGAAAGTGGAGAGATGTCAACAAGTTGTTAGGAGCTTGTAAACCGTTTACGGATCATTTAAGGCAACCACGAACAAGGGACAACGATAGGCAACAACGATTGATCCATGAAGGTTACATCCCATTCATAATCCATGAGATTACTAACTCCATATGGTTCGGTACCACGAAAGGAGGATCGGGGATGATGGTACGAAGTAAGTCGTGGAGTCACATTCTTCCATATTGGCCTCTACTCGATTCTTATAGTGAAAAGTATTTCCTGTAATCTCAAAGGCATGCAATCAAAGATTCAATTTTCTCCAAACTATTATAAAGCTAAATTGGTTGAATGTTAATGCAACATATAATTCTAAAATATTGTAATCACTTGATTATACAACAAGATAAAAAAGGAACCTAAACTGGCCGCCCAAATTATCTTATTAAGCGTTATATTCAATTACATATTCCCTTTAATCATGCAATATGGTGATCATTGATAAACAACAAAATAAACATCAACATTGGAGCCAATTTAACAATAATAATAACGATTAGTATATGAATAACATAATATGAATCGTTAGAAATATAAAAGGAACAAAAGGAACACGATTCCTTACTTTGATTGCGCTTGCTTGTAACTATAAAACAATAAATGCATTACTAACTTCAAGGATAATAATAAACAATAATGAAAATTAAATTAAATTAAACTAGAGTTGATTTGGGGCAAAACTCTCAAACAGTTCTACCTTTCACGCCTTGGTTTAAGTGTAGAACTTCGGGTAAAGTACGGACTCCGAGGAGTGCTTAAGGGATGTATTGTGAGAGAATAGGAAAGACTAGTGTTTAGGCTAGAGCATAAGATAGAAAAAGAGAATGATTTTGTGCCCCAAAACTAGGAAATAAGCCCCTTATTTATAGAAGAAATGAATAGGGTGATGCACGAAACACTAGAATTGAAACGCGCCGCGGAGAAACCCTAGAAAATTGCCATGTCATGGCAGAAATTGTCGTGACATGGTGCAATTTTCCGTGACACGGCAGAGATTGTCGTGGCGCGACATTTCTGCCGTGAGACGGCAATTCCCTTTTCAAGAGTTCTGTTCAAATTCATTTTAACCTTTTGCTTAACATTTAAGCTTGTGATAATAAGCCGTCATTTCAGAGTTCCGGACCTATTTAGGGTTTAATATTTATTAATCGGGCTTAATTAATGTATAAAACGAAATAAATTAAAAAGGGTTTGGGCTGAAACGTGAATTGGACTGATTTTTGACTAAACATTTGGATTGATCTGTTGATTGATTTGTATGTTGTGTTTGACTGAAAGTGGATTTTAAGCACTCCCAAGATTAAATACTTGACGCGGCCCATAACGGCGGTGAAAGGTTGTTCATCATTAGGTTAGGTTTTAGGGAGATATTTCTAGATGTCTACAGAAGCCCCCACTTTGACTAAGTTTGTAGAAATGTATGTTTAAAAAACGATAGTCAAAGTAGTCGATTGGGACACAGAATGATTCGGACGCAGAATTACTTAAGACGTTCTGCGATCACTCTGTGTATACCGATACCTGCAGAAAAGTGTTAGTTTCAAAGATAAGAGAGTAAGGGTATAGAATGCGTATCTGACACCAGTGTATCGGTGGCAAATAATTTTCCATGCCTTAGGAATTCTATTGTGAATCACTACGCCTCAAGCGATCCACTAGAGAAAAGGTGACAAGCTTCTACGCCTCAGGAAGCATGTCGTAAACTCCTACGCCTCGAGCAATCTACTGAATGATCTTCCACGCCTCGGGAATACTTGAAAGGAATGATGTCCTTCCAACAAGTGTATTATTCCGATAGAGGGTTCAAAATTAATTAGGAAAGCTAATTATTCAATGAGGTCAAGTGATCAGAATACCTAGCTGGAGGCCGCTTTCGATAAGTAATATTAATGTATAATTAATATTACAACTTGCTCTTGACTGAACCCTTCGGGTCACACCCAATCGTGTAACCGAACCAAGGCGATGAATTAATTTGAAGGATTAAATGAGTCGATAGAGATTTTACAAACTGAGACGTCGAATTCCGAGCTTATAGCATTGAAGCCCAGCGTCGAACGTCAAGTTAATTACAATCGACAAGACAAGAAAATTAGTCAAATAACAAGTCATAATGCATAGCCGTAGCCTCGACATGGTCTAGCCATGCGAGGTCTAAGGCAATGTGGCTAGCAATGGCTGCTAGCACGCAAGGCATGGCCGTAAGCCCAGCAGCATCATGCGTGTGCTAGCTAGGCATTCGTGCCATGCCGAGCTAGCTAGCAGCTCTAGCAGGGTTAGCAGCTAGCAAGCTCGCCGGGCTTCGCTAGCTGCTGCTAGCACCAGCCGCACAGCAGCTCGCAAGCGCAAAAGGCTTACTTGGCGTGCGGGAAACAATTGGGCCACATTGGCCGGCCTATCCGAGCACAAGGGCTGCCAGCGTGGCGCACCTTGTTGCTCAAGGATAGGTGGCCAGCTAGCCGGTTCCTATTAGGGCTAGTTAAATGGTGAGGGTTGCCTTGGGGAGCAAGGAAAGGGTGGTCCTTCCCTTGTGGTCCTCATCTACTCCCTTACTCTCCTTGTGACACTTGTTGTTTGCTGATTACATTGCAATTTTAATTTATTTTGGAATTAAATTAATTCATTCCTTTTGGGATTTCACCAACTCTCCCACATGGAATGTTGCTGGAAACTCTTGAGAGCTTTTCCCTATAAATATCCACCTTGGGTATTGGGAAAACTCAATTGAGTAGAACTCAAAAGAAATCTCCTATTAAGTGAGAAAGCCTTAAGTTCGTAAACCTCTAGTAATTTTTGTCTAGCCTTGTCTAACACTACTAGAAATAGGTCGTTTTACGGCGGAATCATTCCGACGGACCTAAATTCCGTCGGAAAATTCGAACTTTCCGACGAAATTTTGGTCTGTCAGAAATATCCGTTGGAAAAGATAAGTTCTGAGGGAAATTCCATCGGAAATATTCCGATGGATTTTTTTCCCTCGGAATTTACTTCTTTCGACGGAATATTCCCTCGGTAAATATCTACCGACGGAAAATTTCGTAGGTAGCTGAAAATTCCGAGGGAAAATAAATCCCTCGGAACATAATTACTTCCTACGAATTAATTCCGTCGGTAGATTGCGACGGATTGTACCCCTTTCCGACGGATTTTTAATTAAAAAAAAACAAAAAACAAAAAAGAAACAAAAAGGCAGATCTTTCTTTGTCCTCCACTCCCTCCTGACCTCCTCCTTTTCTTTTTCTCTTTCTCCTCTCCTTCCCCCCTTTCTCTCTCTTCTCCTACCTCCTCCCCCTTCGTATCTCTCTCCTCCTCCCTCCTTCCCCTTAGTTTCTCTCTCCTCCTCCCTTTTTCCCCTTCGTTTCTCTCTCCTCCTCCCTCCTTCCTCTTCGTTTCTTTGTCCTCCATCGCAACCACCACTGCCCAACGAAGCCGCCACCACCGTCGGTGCGCAACAACACACCACCACCCGGTTTTTCATGTTAAATTCGACCATGAAAACCCTAGATCTAGAGTTTTCATGGTCGAATTTGACCTTTAAAACCCAAAATCAAGCTAATTTAGGGGTTTCGAAGGAATTCAAGGTAAGTGGTCGAATTATTATTTCGTTTCATTTTCGTTTTTTGTGATTTTCGATGTTTAAATTTTGTAGATCTAATTTTAGATGTTTATTTTTCGTTTGATTTTCGGTTTTTTTGTTTTTCGATGTTAAATTTTCGTTTGATTTTCGGTTTTTCTTCTTTCTTGATGTTTAATTTTTTTTGCGATTTTTTGGGGTTAATTGTGTATGTTTTTTTGCGTGGTGGTGTGGTGGGGTGGTGTGGTGGTGTCGGTGGTGGTGGGGGCTGGTGTATTGTGGTGGTGTTTGGTGTGGGTGGGATTGTGGTTGTAGTTTCGATGGGGTTTGGTGTGGGTCGTGGTGTTGTGGCGTCGATGGTGGGTTAGGGGTGGCTGTGGGGTGGATTGGGATGTTGAGCAAGGGAGGGGGAGGTGGTGGATCTGGGTGGGTGGTCTGAATTTTTTATTTTATTTTTTTTACCCAGATTTCCGACGAAAATTCCGTCGAAAGCCATGGTTCTTCCTACGGAATTACGTCCGTCGGAACCTTGCAACTGACTTCCATTTCAGGTCAAACGTAGGCTCCGACAATTTAAAATCCGTCGGAAATTCCGTCGGTAGGGCCTTTTCCGACGGAAAATCCCTCGGTATAAGCCAAAATTCCGACCAAGTGATCTCCGACAACGTGTTCCGTCGGAAATGGCTGTTTTCGACGGAATTAGACGGTGTTCCGAAGGATTTGTTCCGTCGTAAATAAGGTGTTTTCTTGTAGTGTAAGCTACGGGGTAGGGGCTGGTTTTGTAATTGAGGGTGTGAGCGTTGGAGGTCTTGCATTTGCGAGGCTTGAAGTTTTTCAAGTCCGAGCTCAATTAGTGAGCGAAACACGCGTCAAGGGTGAGCTTCTTTCTTTCTATTCTTTCTATGTGTTTGTGTTTTATTTGTTTGCATGCTATTTTGTAATGTTGTAATTATTATGCATGCAATCCGGTTTTTGAGGTTTGTTAAACCCCATATTTTTGAAACGTATTTTCTAATTAATTAATTAATTAATTAATATTTTCTAAAAGGGTATCTTAGTAATTTATTTACTAGTTGAATTTTGAAGCCAAAATGGTATTTGAAATTTTGCGCCAAATACATTTTAAAACTCAATAATTATTTTGGATAAGATTTATTATCCATATATTTTATTTTAAAAATCGGATTATTTATATATTTTGGATATTTTAATTAAACCAAAAACTATATTTTATTATTTAATTATTAAAGTCTGAAAATTCCTAATTATTGACTAAGATTTTCGGATTTTCCTATTGTGAAAAATCTGATTTTTTAGGTTAATTTATTTAGTGAATAATTGGTATCTTTTTAATTAATTATTTTATACAATAAACACGATTATTTTTATTCCTTAAATCTAGCAAAATAACTCCCTGAAATATACTAATAGGATCCGAAAATTTGGGCTATGGTAGCTCAATATTTAGAATCCTCATGGTAAATTTTAGGTGATTTATTTTTGAAAATTGTATTTTTATTTTTCTCCTTAAAATCTCTAATTTTCTTAACTTTATTTCTCTATCTCTTAAATATTTGATCATCTTATTTTCCTACCTTATATCTTCCTTGATTAATCCCCAAGTAATCTCTTTTGCCATATTATTTTTCATGACAACACACTTTCCTTAATTCTATTATTCTTAATCACCTTAATATCAAACTTTCCATATTTTGTTCATTCTCTTCTCCAAGTAATTCCTTAATTCTTTTTACCATAATTCTTCCTACATTCTCCTACCATAATTCCTGCATGAGCTAGCCTATAAATACCCCCTCATACATCTCATATTCTTCACACTAAAAACTCAATTCTCTTCTTCTTTTTTACTCTTCTTTTCCCTCAACCTTATCCTACTTTTCTTCTCTTCTTTTCTAAAAGAAAATCTTCCTGTATATCTTTGGAGCCAATTTTCGAGAGTTTTTCTATTTCACATAAAATTATTCGTCTCGAAAAATCCTTGAGTTTAGGCTCAGGAATCATCCAATTCGGAGTTTTATCAAAGGAGTTATGACCGCTGCAAGTTTTGCCTATTCTTTCCAACGCAAATTCAATTCTCTTTAATCCTATTCCTATATTTTTTTCATGGTTAGTTTTCTAAAATATAAATACCTATTTCAAAGTTATAATTTTATATTAAAGTATAAATTTTAAAAGAGTTTTATAGTCTATGCACATTAGATTTGGGTTTATGTCTAAAGATGTTGTGATAACTTCATGGTTATGTTAATTGCAAGGTGTCTTTGTGATTAAACTTTAAAAGTACGAATTGTTGATTGATATTCGGAATCAAGGTACGTTTAGGTGCTAGATATCTTCGAAAGTGATTGGTTTGAATAACATGTTTTATATGATTTTATTGGTGATTGAATTAAATTGATTTAATTGAATCATTATTTATGAAATAAAGTATGTTTGGAGATATTGATTTTAATATTTGTTTTAATAAATGTTTTTCTAAAGGATTGATTTTAATATCATGTTTTTAATGGTTTGAAATTCATTATTATATTTAAAGGAATTTGGTTTTAAAAAGTATGTTAGATTGTTTTAAAGAGTTTTTAAAAAGGTTTTTCAAAAAAAGAGTTATTGATTTTAAAAAGTTATTTATATGAGATTTAATTCTCAAGTATTTATTAAAAGGTTGATTTTGAAAGCACGTTGAATTAAATAAAAAGGAGTTTTGAGAACCTATTATAAAGGTTGATTTTATTCAAAGAGGAATTTTATTGAATTATTTATTAAAGCTTTACAAGCATGTTGTTAGTAATCCCACTATACGAATTTGGTTGAAAAGACTTTGTCTGACTGAGTCTTTCCTCAAGAATAGCCTTGCAATATCAGGAGACTAGCTTGGGGAGTGTGCACACTTGGGTGAGGAATTGGTTTTAAAAAGAGGAATTGGTTTTATTGAATTGATTATTGAAATATTGAATTATTGGAATTGGTTTTATTACACTACTAGAAAACAACCAATCAACGGCGAAAAAAATCCGTCGAAAAACCCTGAAATTCCGTCAGAAGGCACCGTCGTATTACATGTTGTAGGAATTTCGTGATATTCAGAAGGAATTTCCGTCGGTAAGGTCCATTCCGATGGATTTTGTTCTGTCGGAGTCAAGTTTGACTTAATTGGGAAGTCTGATCCAATTTTCCGACGGAAAATTTTCCGTCAGCATGAGTTATATTCCGACGGAATTTTCCGTCAGAAGAGGTATATTCCGAGGGAATTTTCCGTCGAAAAAGTCAATAAAAAAATAAAAAAAACAGCCTCGCCACCAACCCACACCACCAGCCCACACCCTTGCTCACCACCCCAACCCACCCCCACAACAACCCACATTACTCCAGCCAAAAAACCACCAACACCAAATCAAAACCACCCCAACCACCACCGACACCACTACACACCACCACCATTCCAAAAATAAACCCTAAAAACCGATATTAATCCCAAAAAACGAAACAATCCATCGATAATTAACCAATGAAATCAAAAGAAATATATAAATATACCACACAAAACAATCAAAACCAGTAGATCTACATCTTAAACAGAATTTCATTAAAAAAATTCAAAAAAAAAAAAACGATAATTAACCAACGAAATTAAAAGAAATAAATAAATATACAATAAAATTTATAAACTTTACATTACAATTACATAGAAATTAAAAATAACTAGATCTACAACCGAATTCGCCCCAACCTCGAATTCGCCGTGGGAATTTCGCTTTACAGACCGCACTCCATCTTTCTTCCCAACGAGTCCATTTCTTTTTTGATGCTGGGAATTCGCCGTAGGAATTTGCCGTTGTTTATGGCTTTGTCCTTCAACGGATTCAACAACAGAGGGGTTGGGCCGTTGTCCTTTAACGAATTCAACAACAAAGGAGTAGAGGAGAGATAATCGGAGAAGAAGAAGAAGAAAGAGGAAATAAAACAAAGAGGAAGGAGAAGAGGACGAGAGAATAGAGAGGAAAGAGACGAAGGAGAGAGAAAGAGAATGAAGGATGAAGAGAAGAGGAAAAGAGGATAGGGAAAGTGAAAAGAGGCGGAAGAGAAATGAAAGGGATGGGGAATTAGGGTTACGGGAATTTAAAGTAGTTTTTTTTTCTCTTTTAAAAAGCCAAAATCCGTCGGAATAAGCTAAAAATTCCTTCAGAAATCTAATTTTCCGACGGAATATTCCGTAGGAAATTTAATATTCCGACGGATTATTCGTTCAGAAGCTTCCGACGGATTTTATTTCCGTTGGAAGTTTAATGTATTCCGTCGGAAATTTCCTACGGAATAAGAATTCGTTAGAATATCTGTATTTTCCGACGAAAATTCGTGTCCGTCAGAATTTGTCCGTCGGAAATCGACCTATTTCTAGTAGTGTAAATCGTTTCATTGAATTATTGAATTATTAAGAATTGGTTTTGAAACATGAGTTTTGGAATTCATTGGATTATTTATTGGAATTGGTTTTAAAAGCATGTTTGCAAATAAATTTAATTTACTTATCTTGCACTTATCGTACTTAGCATATTTTGCTAATCCGTATTCCCTATTTGTTTTGGTTCGCCCTGTTTACCGTTATGGTAAGCAGTGTTGACTAATTTCAGGTGGAGTCATGAATGAGCATATGGGAGTCCCGGGATTTGCTTCACCTGGTTTAAGAATGTTGGTCTTGTCTTTATTTTGAGTACTCATAACAATGTTACTATTTTTGTAAGTATTAATAAAAGAAAGTTGAGTTTCCGCTGCAAGTTTTGTTATTGAGTTAAGTATTTTGAATACTTGCGTAATCATGCGGCAGTAATACGCCTAAGTCTTTCTCTACGATATAATTAAATGTATTATACTAGTATTTCTGTAGAGCGAGATCTGGGAGTGTTACAAGTTTTGTTTCCGCGCGGTGTCGGACACTACAAAACCCAACAACGGTATCTGACACTGCGTGGAAACAAAACCCGATTTGGAATGGAGTGTCTAAGAGGAGAAATCGAATTCTGTTAGACATGGTTCGATCTATGTTGGGTCTTACCGATCTTCCTATCTCTTTTTGGGGACATGCACTTCTAACCGCGACACTAACACTGAATTGCGCTCCGTCTAAAGCTGTTGAAAAGACTCCACATGAATTATGGACGAAGAAACCTCTACGGTTGTCTTTTCTTAAGAATTAGGGTTGCGAAGCATATATAAAAAGACTCATGTTCGACAAGCTTCACCAAAATATGACAAATGTTTATTTGTGGGGTATCTAAAAGAAACAAAGGGGTATTACTTCTACAGCCAATTTGAGAACAAAGTATTTGATGCTCCAGATGGTGTCTTTTTGGAAAAGGAGCATCTTTCCAAATTTACAAGTGGACTAAAATTGAACTTGATGAAGTTTGAGAAGATGAGCAACAAAGTCAACCTGACAAAACTCACAATCAAAGTGCTTTAGAAGCAGCTGTTGACAATGGTCAGAGTCAAACTGACAATGTTCAAAGTCAAACCGACAATGCAAATGCTCAATCTATTACCCTACGTAGGTCGTAAAGACCAAGATCTCAACCAAACAGATACCTCGGTGTTGTTTTAATCGAGAATCAAGACTTCCTAGTTATGGATGAAGAGCAAGCGACATACAAATAATCTATGTCGATCCCCGACTCTGCAAAATGGCAAGAAGCCATGAAATCCAAGATGGACTCCATGTTTGAAAATCAAGTATGGGACTTGGTTGATTTGCCCGAAGGTTATGCACCTATCGGTTGCAAATGGATTTTCAAGTTGAAAACCGACAAAGATGGAAATGTATTTGTATACAAAGCTAGACTGGTGGCAAAAGGTTACAGGCAAATTTCACAACGTTGATTATGATGAAACCTTTTCTCCAGTCGCCATGCTTAAGTCCGTCCGGATTATCCTAGAAATTGCCGCATATTACGATTATGAAATATCGCAAATGGATGTCAAAACAAATTTTCTCAATGGGATTTTTGGAAGAAACGGTGTACATGACACAACCTAAAGGTTTTGTAGATCCAAACAATGTTGGGAAGGTATGCAAGCCTCAGAATTTTATTTATGGATTAAAGTAGGCAAACAGAAGTTGGAATCTGCGATTCGATGAAGCGATTAGCAAGTTTGGTTTTATCAAGAATCCAAATGAGTCTTGTGTTTACAAGAAGGTTATTAGGAGTGACATTCGCATTTCTTGTCTTATATGTCGATGACATATTGCTTATTGGAAACAACATTCCAATGTTAGGGTCGGTAAAGACTTGGCTTGGAAACTGTTTTTCAATGAAGAACTTAGGAGAGGCACATTACATATTGGGCATCAAGATCTATAGGGATAGACCTAAGAGGATGATTGGATTGAGCCAAAGTACATATATTGATAAGGTACTAGCACAATTCAATATGGTGGAAGCCAAGAGCGGCCACCTACCCATGTCTCATGGCATAACTCTCAGTAAGAAACAGTGTCCAAAAACACCTAATGAGCGAGAGAGAATGAGTCAGATTCCATATGCTTCTCTTATTGGATCGGTCATGTATGCCACGATATGTACAAGGCCAGATGTACTGTACGCCTTAAGTGCTATGAGTCAATACCAATTAAACCAAAGAGAGGTACATTGGACTGCGTCCAAGAATATCCTAATGTTCTTGGCAAGGAACAAGGATAATTTCCTGGTCTATGGTGGGAGTAAAGATTTGGTTGTTGAAGGTTATACCAACGCGAGCTTCAAGACTGACAGAGACAACTTTTAGTCAAAATCAGGATATGTGTCCTTTCTTAATGGAGGAGCGTTTTGTTGGAAGAGTGCTAAGCAAAGCACGACTGCAGATTCAACAACTGAAGCCGAATACTTGGCAGCTTATGAAGCAGCTAAGGAGGCAGTTTGGATTTGTAAGTTCGTCAGTGAACTTTGTGTTGTGCCCTCACTAAAGGGACCAATAAACCTCTATTGTGATAATAGTGGGGTTGTCGCTCAGAGAGCCAAGGGAGCATCAGAAAGTCTAGCATGTCATGAGGCAATTACACATGATAATGGAATGGAAGACTGAGGGTGAAATTAGAATTTACAAGATTGGAACAGACGACAATGTAGCCGATCCACTCACTAAACCTTTGCCTCAAGTAAAATATAACAAGCACGTTGAGGCGATGAGAATCAAGCATATTGGAGATTAGCTTTGATTTCTGTGTTTATGTGTTTTAATTAAGTTTTGGAGACCTTAATGTAAAATACTAAGTTGAACCATTCATTTATGGAGTAATTTAATTTTCCGTAAATTATTATTATTCCATTTCTATATTATTGTGGTTTAGAATTAAATAATGAGTCCATTCGATTTGAGAATATTCAAAATAGGGTATAAAGACAATGTCTTGGATAAAGAAACACCTATTAAGCGAACGTTGAATATCATATTTAAATTATCCCTAATTTAGGTCATTTGAAAGTAGGATGACTAATGACCACGTTAGATTAGCGTGTAGTATGATTTATAGCACCATTTCTTGTGCTACAAGGACAAGAATGTCATAAATTATTTGCACAGGTATTAGTTTGGAACTATACTAGATCGACTTATGAGAATACTTTAAGAGATTTCACGATCGTCATAAGTATAATTCTCATTATGGCTATCGGAACCACTTTCCTCAACCATGAGTATTGTATGTTCTCTTGTTTGAGTAGTAGTCCGTTTTGACGTTGTCAAACGTCTGCCATACAAGGGGATTATAAAGGAAACACTCTGGCGACTAGGGCCTCTTAGTAAGAGAAGCTAACAATGCAAGACTGAGAATGTCCCCCTATTTGAAAGGAATGGTGTCCTTCCAACAAGTGTATTATTCCGATAGAGGGTTTGAAATTATTAGAATGCTAATTATTCAGTGAGGTCAAGTGATTAGAATGCCTAGGTGGAGGGCGCTTCCGGTTAGTAATATTAATTTATAATTAATATTACAACTTAATCTTGACTGAACCCTTCGGGTCGCACCCCAATCGAGTAACCGATTTGTGACGACGAATCAATCCGAAGGATTAGATGAGTCATTAGAGTATTACAAAAAAAGACGTCGGATATCGAGCTTGTAGTGTCGAAACCGGGCGTCACAAGTCAAGTCGAATTTGGTATTCGATGAGACGTGGAATCAAGCAAGCGACAAGTTCGAGCCAAGCCGTAGCCTCGCATTGGCCTAGCCATGGGAGCGCTAGGCTAGGCGAGGGTACCAACCCCATGCATGCTAGCGTGGTGGGCATCGCACCCAGCTACACGCATAGCCGCAGCTAGGCTGCACTTAGCATACAAGCATCGCAAGCATAGTGCTATGCGTATGCGTGATATGGTAGTGCATGCTTGCTGACATAGTAGCTCCAGTCACAAGCAAAAACAGCTGGGCCTCGCTAGCATATGCAACGTAGCAGCAGCAGCAGCCCGCAATGCATGTGTGGCTTGCTTTCTGCGCGCATGTGAAGTGCAAGCTGGCAGCCAGCCTTGCCTTGGTTATAGGCGCCAACTAGGCAGCCTTGGCAGCCAAGGTGGGAAGGCAGCCAGTTGTGCGTTGGAGGCCAGCTCACGGTTAATAGGAGGGGATCGGTTATGGGGTTGCTTGGGGAGCAAGGGGATTTTTGTCGCCCCCCTAATGGTCCTCATGCACCTACCCTTGCTTACCATTTGCTAGTTGGAGCTTGTTGATTCATTTTGCGTTTTAATTTGTTTTTGGATTAAAATAAATTGGGAAAAATGCAATTCTCCCATATTGATGGGAAATGGGAAATTAAGGCCCCTTTCTCTATAAATACCCAAGTTTTGGGTTTGGGAAGAAGCACTTGAGTTGAACTCAATAAGGCATCTCATTATTAGTGAAAAAACATTTAAGTTCGTAATACTCTAGTTTTTCTTTAGTCTAGCCCTGATTAACCTTCGGAGTAGAGACCGCTTGGGTTGGGTCAAGGGTGCGAGCCGTCTGAGGCTTATGCACCTGCGGACCTAGAGCTTTCAAGTAAGAGCTCGTAAGTGAGCGAAGCACGCTTCGAGGGTAAGATCGTCTTTTATCTTTCTCTCTCTTATGTTGTTTAATTATGTGATTGCATGTTTAGTTACATTAATTAGTGTGTGGGTCTTGGGCGGCTTTCATTCCGCGTAGTGTCGGACACTACAAAACCCAACAGCGGTATCAGAGCCGCGCTCATTTTAGTTATTGTATTTATTAATTTCAGGTTTTGCTTTCTAACTAGATTACAAGCTCGTTTTAATCTCGTATTTATATTTATATTGGCTCACTAACCCAGATTTCGACCCAAAAATAGTGAATTTTGGGTGGAATCGATGTTCTCAATCGTTTTTGACCCTCTTTGAAGGCTGTCCAGAAGCCAAAATCCATCCAGAAACATGTTTTGCCAGGGGTTTTTCGTCATTGACGAAAACTTTTAAATCTTTAAACCTTGATTAATTATGCCAAAATCCACCCAAAATGTATGGTTGCGTCACTAATCTACTGGAATAATAAACCTTATTAAGCATGTTTATGAAGTCATAATTGGTGCTTAATTTGGTGAGTTCATTTTTCACATAAACTTGAAATTTCACATTTTTGCAAATTAATTGCTTCAGGTGTGAATGTTTATGGTGAATGTGTATTTTTGAAGTCCCTAATATGTTAAAGATCCAATCTTTAATTGTTTATTTTGTTGGAACTTTACTTTATAATTCCATGTTGTACTAATTTTTGGATTTAATCATTTTTGGGTTGATTAAAGTCCTAAGAGTTCAAAACATGTAATTGAAATTTAATTAATCTTCATGTTGGAAGATGTTATTTTTAATTTTACACAGGTTATTGTTGGAAATTTTTCATTAGATGAATGGGTTTATTTTTCCAACCCCTTAGTTTTGTCAAATCTCATTATTAATTTATGTATGGTTAAATTAATTGTGAGTATAGTCCTTTAATTTGTAGCATCAATATGAACTTAAAATAATTTAAGGAATGGTTCTTAAATTTATTTTGGTTAGTGCACTAAAATTGAATTTATTTAAGTTAGACTTGTTTTATTTTCGTAATTGCTCAATGTTGGTCCTAAAATAAGTTTAGAATCAATTTTATTTCACACGCACATCAGGATTAAATCCCGAGATAAAAGCACGCAAATCGAGGCAATGACCGCCAAAGCACACCATACGGCTAGCCGGGTTGCTCACGCAACCCACATGTGGCTGTCGTGGAGTGCATGGGGCTGCTCATGCCGCCAAGCGATGCTATTGTGTGGCGGATTGGGCTAGGTGCACGCATATTGCTACACGCATAGTGTGGTGAGTGTGTGTTTGGTGCATCAAGAATGCAAGGGTGATGCGATCAAGGTGCCATGATAAGGGCGCCTTAGTGCTACATTGTGTTGTTAGGAAACATAAGCTCGCATGATTTAAGACCTTTGAGGCCATGTCTTGTGTGTGTGCAAGTGCGCTGATGTGGCCGGTGTAACGCGTATGCGACAATGAGATCACTCCCACATGCTTGGGCCACAAGCGGTTATGTAGGTGCGGCCACGCAAGGCACCTCAAGCCTTAGTGTTAAGCACTTAGGGTCGTAATGCATCGATGGGCTATGTGTTTTGCTATTTTGCCGTTTAAATTATTTAATTATTTCAACGAGGCTAGGCCTCAGCTTTGCCGGCTCTTGCAAAGTAATTTGGAAATATTTGGGTTAACTGGCTTAATTAATTGGATTAATTAAGTTGGATGCGGAATTTAGTGGGAGCTTCGTTAATTACTTGAGATAATTATATTGCGCTTAATCACATAATCGGTTAACAACTTTGACTAGTTTTAATTAGGTGCATTAATTGGATTAACCACCTAAGTTGATTACTAGGTTGCGCGTGTTATGCATTGTTACTTGTTTTTCATTGTAAAATGCATGGGCCATTAACAAATAGTGAATGGATGAATGGAATGTATATTGTATCATAGTTTTTGTGAAAATGGCAACTAGTGAGGCCCGACTAGGATAGTAAATATGGACTGCGATCCATTATGTATTTTTGTCAATCTAAATACGGTCAGCGTACCGTTGCGTATTTTTGTACCTCTATTTAGATTAATCCTAGTCATAATAACTAGTAATTGCATTTTTGGTGGAGATGTCTCAAAGACGGAGTTTTTAAGAAGACGAGCCAAGTGGATGCATCGAAGACCCTTGAAGACTCGAAGACTCAAGGGGTCATGCTAGTTGCCAAATGCATCTTTTACTTATGTTTTCTAAATATATAACTATGTTTATATATGAATGAATGGTATGATAGATGCATGTTTACAATTTCAAATGTTGCGATGATTAATTAAGTTCACTTAAATCAACCAACATAGAAACCTTAGGTCCCTATAATATTGAGCCAAATTTGCCATTCCAAGAACAACACTTACCGAACTAATGCGCGTAGTGATGGGCTACGCCAAAGCGAGGCATCACTACTTCCCTAGGAACGTAAGGTATACTAGGTATACGAGTTGGTCTTGGTTAAGCTCAACGATATCAGTAAGGACTCCTTAGATGTCGTGGCAATGGAGATAAAATGTCAAGAATGCATTAGATGCGACATTTTATCGAACCAAGAGTAGCTTAGAGCTAGTAGCAATTAGATTTCTTACCTTAAAATATTAAATGTCAAGACAAGCCAAAGCATGCTTAATTACTTTTTTATTTCTGGGATCTTGGAATCGTTTTATTCTCGCCTAAAAGGGACAAATTTTAATGCGTGGATAAGACGTGCAATAAGATTGAAAATTTGCATGTATGCTTTAAATTTCAAACTTATTAAGTTAGTATCTTGATAATGGTTATACTTTGCACTTATATTTGTAGAATTCTAAACAAATTATATTGTTTTCAATTATTGCACTAGTAGAAAAAATGAAATCAACACCGCCCTTTTTGCACTGGTTTTTAAAAACGTTGGCAAAAATTATAAAAAAAAAACGGAGGGGAAGAGTTTTCGCACCGGTTCAACCAAAACCGGTGCGAAATAATGTTTTTGCACCGGTTCAAACCGGTGCGGAATTTAAAAAAAAGCGGGCTCCGCCTCTTCTTCTTATTTCTTTCCCCCTGCTTTTCATTCTTTCTGTTTTCCCTCCAAAATTTTTCCCTTATTCTCTTCCACCACCTCCAAAGTTTCTTATTTTCACCTCCATTGAAGCAGTTGCACCTCCTTCTCTCTCCATATCTCTCCTCCATTGAAGTTGCGCTCGTGCTCTTTATTCTCCATTGAAGAGGATTCTGAGCTTTCTCACCTCCATTGAAGCAGCTTCAAGGTAAGATTTTATCGTAGTCTTTTTATACAATCGAATTCCTTCGCAATCTAGGGTTTGTCGTTGATCTGCTTCTCAGTTTAGTAATTTTAGGGTTCTTCACAATCTAGGGTTTGTCGTTGATTTGCTCCACCTCAACCACCACCTCCTAAAACTTTATGGTTATTTCTAGTTTTAATTGTTGGGCTGCGTTGGTATTTGGTGGATGAATTGCGGGTTGTGAGGGAGCAGGAGAGTTTGGTGAGGTGCGGCAGGTGTGGACGTGTGGTGTGGGTTGGATTGGTTGATTGCTGAATGGTGAAGCAAGGACTGCTGGTTTTGTTCGGTGAGTGTGGTTGCAACTGAAAGGAATGATGTCCTTCCAACAAGTGTATTCTTCCGATAGAGGGTTCAGAATTATTATAGAGCTAATTCTTCAGTAAGGTCAAGTGATCGGAATGCCTAGGTGGAGGCCGCTTCCGATCAGTGACATCAATGTACAATTGATGTTACACCTTAATCTTAACTGAACCCTTCGGGTCGAACCCAATCAAATCACCGATCCGAGACGACGAATTAATCCGAAAGGATTTAATGAGTCAGCAGAGTTTTACGAATACAGACGTCGGAAATCGATCCTAGGGCGTCGAGACCGAGCGTCGCAAAATCACAAGCAACAAGTAGGGGCGTAGCCGTAGCTAAGCTAGGCTAGCTCATCGCAAGCCTAGGCGCACCATGTGTGTGCTAGGCGCACCATGGTGTGCTAGGCGCACCATGGTGTGCTAGGCACTATCGCAGCCTAGGCGCGGCCTGGCATCCTATCGCAAGCAATAGGCGCTCCAGGCGCACCTAGCACCCCATCGCAGCTATCGCAGCCCTAGCATGTAGCTAGGGACCATTGGTGCCCATCGCAAGCACCAGGCGCACCATCGCAGGCACTAGGTGTTGCGTGCGTGCGTGCCTGGCATGGCAGCACCATCGCAGGCACCATGTGCACCATCGCAGTCACTAGGTGCTGCGTGCGTGCGTGCCTGGCATGGCAGCACCATCGCTGGCACCAAGTGCTAGCATGGGTGCCTGCCTAACATTGACGCAACATGTGTGCTGGCTTGTGTGCTAACCTTCGCATGGCAGCACCAAGCATCGCACCATATGCGAGGGCCTGGGCGCCAGCATAGTGCTAGGCCACGCACAGCAGCCCAGCATCACCACGCACACAGGTTGCTATGTGATGCGTGGGCGTGCGTGTGCGAGAGGTGTGCTGCGAAGGTGTGTGCGTGGGTTTGCGAGGCAAAGGGGGCCAGCATGCGTGGCTCGCTAGCAACACGCATGCTGGGTGTGCGAGCATGTGCGAAGGGTGAAGCATGGATACGTGTGGTGCGTGGGATGCCAGGGGCAGCACCAGCGCTTAGAACTAGCACGCACCAGCGCCAAGCATCGCCCAGCACCAAGCAGCACTGCCTGGCTGGGATGCGAAGGCTGCTGGTGGGCTGGTGCTAGCTAGGCTGAGCATGCTGGCAGTGCCAGCTGGCTGCCAGGCCAGCAGCATGCTTGTGGCGGTTTGTGAGGAGAGTGGGGACCAAGGCTTGGAGCCATGCCTTGGGGAGCAAGGGAATGGTCCCCCCCAAGGTACATGGTCCTCACCTAACTCTCTCTCTCCCCTTGACACTTGTTGCGTTGTGATTTTATTTATTTATTAATTTATTTTAGCAATAATTAATTAGCAAAATTATTCATTCTTCCACTTTGGTTGGGGAATGAAGTTCAAGGGTTCATTTCCCTACAAATACCAAGCTTGGGTATTGGGAAATGAACAACCTTGAGTGGAATTAAAAAGGCAACTCTAAGAAAGAGTAAACCTTTGATTCGTAAAACTCATAGTTAGTTTGTCCGGGTCTTGACTAACCTTCAAGACTTAGGACGCTCGGGTCGGGTCGAGGGTACGATCCGTCAGAGATCTCGTTTTTTTGGGATTTTGAAGTAAGAGCTCTTTGGGAGCGAAGAACGCGTCAAAGGTATAATTCTTGTTCTTAATCTTGTTTGATTAAGTTTATTATGCTTGTTAATTGCTTTAATTAAGGGGCGGGTCTTGGTGGGTTTCCTTCCGCGTAGTGTCGGGTCACTACGAAACCCTACAGCGGTATCGGAGCCACGCTCCTTTTTAATTTTTGCAATTATTTTTAATTAAGGTGTTTTATAAAAATTTAATTTTCTGGTTCATGTTCTTCTAATTAGATTAGATGCTCATTTTAATTAATTTTAAAATTCGATTTTATTTTCGATTTGGCTGTCGAACCCAGATTTTGGTTCAAAATAGTGATTTTTTGGTGGAATCGACATTTTGGAACAGATTCAATCCTTTTAGGACTGTCTAGAAGCCAAATTCGAACCAGAAACCCAATTTTTCTGGGGTTTTTCGTTGTTCAACGAAAATTTTAATTCTTTTTAAGCCTTGATTAATGCAAGCATTACAAGGTTAGATTAAATGCACATTTGCATCACTAATCTACTGGTTTTAAAATATCCTTGAGCATAATAATGGAGTTTTTTATTAGGGCTTAAGTTGATATACCAATTTTTCACATAAACTTGTTTTTCACAAATTTTGCAAATAAATTGCAATAAAGTGTGAAAACTTGTTGTGATTTTGTATTTTAAGTTCCCAAATAATGTTAAAGTTCTAATCTTTAAAGGTTTAAATGATTGGAACCCTAACCCTAAATTCCATAATGAACAAAGTTTGGATTTTTTCATGTTTGGTTGATTAAAATCCATTAAGTTCAATTACTTGTGAGTAAAATTTGATTAATCTTCATATTGGAAGATGTAATCTTGGTATTTTACACAAGTATGCAAGTTGGAAAATTTTTATCATTGGATGGTTAATTTATTTTTCCAACTCCCATTTGTCAAATCCATTATTAATTTGCATATTGGAAAGATTAATTTTGGATATAGCTCACTTTATTTTAAGCATAAAGTTAGACCTAATTTTTTTCAAAGTTGAAATTTTGGATAATTTAGGCTTGTGCACCAAGAAAATAAATTTATTTAAGTTAGACTTAATTTTATTTTATTTTTCCTCAAATTGATTCTAAAATGTAATTTAGAATTAATTCATGTCACACGTAAATTAAGATTAAAATCCCGAGTCATAGCACGCAAATTAAGGCAAAAACACCCAAGTGCCACCAAGGCTAGCTGGGCTCCCTAGCAGCCCACATATGGCTGCCTATGGTGCGCATAAGGGTGAGCCATGATGCTGCTGTGCGCTGTTGTGTGGCGGAGAGGCATGGGCTGATGTGCGTGGGCAGTGGCTAGGGCTGGCTTGCGAGGGATGCTGCTGGGCAACAGGGCAGCAAGCACCAGCCCAGCGCACCACGAGCATTAAGAGGCACCTGCCCAGCAGCCAGATGCTCGCAGGCACCAGCATGCTAGCAAGCATGCGCAACATGCTAGCAGGCAGCTGGGCTAGTAGCGATGCTTGCTGAGCATAGCAGGCCTCGCCCACGAACTATGGCGCCAAGCCATGGGCTGCCTAGCAGCCATGGTGCGCACCCACCAAGGGTTTTGTTGGGTGCTTTTTGGGTTATGATTTTTGCAAAAATCTTTTCGTTTTAATAATTTTAAATAATTATTTTAACGAGGCTAAAAACCTCGATTTTCGATTTTGCAAAATTTTGACAAATTATGGGTTATAACGACTTAATTAATCGGATCAATTAAGTACGCATGCGGAATTTAGTGGGAGCTTAATTAAGTGCGTTAGCATTTTGCGTTTAGAAATAATGGATTAAACCACTTTGACTAGTTTTAATTAGGCACGTTAATTGGATTAACCACCTAAGTTAGTTACTAGTTTTGCGTGTTTAATTATGTATTTCGTAACATTGCATGGGCCATTCACAAATAGTGAATGGGTGAATGGAAGATTGTTTTCAAAACAGGTTCTTTGAAAATGGCAACTAGTGGGGCCCAACTAGGATAGAAAAATACGGACTGCGTTCCGTTATGTATTTTTGTAAATCTAAATACGGTCTGAGAACCGTTAAGTATTTTTGTACTATTAAATTAATCTTAGTCGTTCTAGCTAGCTTCTTTTATTTCATTTTGGCCAAGATGTCTTAAGACGGCGTTTCGACGAAGACGAGCCAAGATGAAGACCCATGAAAATTGAAGATTTCAAGGGGTCATGCTAGTTGCCAAAATGCATCTAATTTTAAGCCTTATATATTGTTATTATATATGATTGCTAGATGCATGTCTAGGATTTCTATTATGTTGCGACGATTAGTTAAGTTCACTTAAATCAACCAACATAGAAACCATAGGTCCCTTAATAATATTGATGTAAAATTTGTCGTTCCAAGAACAACACTTACCGAACTAATGCGCGTACGTGATGGATTATGCCAAAGCGAGGCATCACTACTTCCCTAGGAACGTAAGGTATACTAGGTACACAAGTTGTCTTGGTTAAGCTCAATGATATCAGTAAGGAGTCCTTAGATGTCGTGGCAAAAGAGATAAAACGTCAAGGATGCATTAGATGTGACATTTTATCAAACCGAGAGTAGCTTGGAGCTATTAGCAATTGGATTGCTTACCTTAAGATATTTAATGATTAAGACAAGCCAAAGCATGCTTAACCATTTCTTGATCTTTGGGATCTCGGAATCATTTTATTCTCGCCCATAAGGGACAATTTTTTAAATGCGTGGATAAAATGTTCAATAAGATTGAATATATGCATGAACGTTTTAAATTTCAACTTATTGATGTATGAATGGTTTTTCACTTCAAATTCTTTCAATTGTAGAATCATGTCTGCAAGTAACTCAAAAAACGACCATATGTGCCAGGAACTCCCTGAGAAGTTGGCCTTTTCCTTAAACTTTGTCAACTTTAAGGAATGGGAGGAGGAACTCAGGAGAACTCTCCGAAATTGTTCCTTGGAAGGCCTTGATACTCCCATTCCAAGCTTCTTTGCCAAGGGAATCATGACCGACGAGGCTCATGAAGAATGGTCTTCAAATTGCAAAAGGGTCTCACGACTCATGGAAAATTCCATCCCGGAAGATTGGAAGGAAACTCTTTCCTCCTACCTTCCGGACATGTTCCTCAAAGCACTTGAGGATGTTGTCAATGTAAGAGTCACCAAGAGTGACAATGGCAACTTTGATGGACTCGTGTTTGACTTGACTAGGTCACTCTCAAACATGAGGATAAAGCCGCCAAACGTGGGATGCCTTGCTAAGGAAAGGCGACGGCTTTGGACCAAGGTCTACAATGCCAAATTGAGACCCGACATGCCCCTCCGACCTCATGTGCTTGGTATGACTAGGCTCTTCAAACACATCCAGCTTCTCGGAATCTCAATAGAGGATGAGATGGCGGGGCATTTCTTGCTTGCTTCACTCCACTCGGGCTATGATGCACTTAGAGTGCACATCGCTGCGGGAAAGGAGACACACTCCCTCAAGGAGGTGGTGCAACTACTTAGCCAAGCCACCACCTATGGAATGATCAAAAGGCCCTTGAGAGCTAAAAAGAAGGAGTTGAAGAAGGTCAGGGCAAAGATGAGATGCTTCCATTGTGGCATGCCAGGCCACTACAAGAGGGAATGCATGCTCGTCAAGGAAGAGGAAATCACTCCGACTACCTCAGGTATCTTCCTAAACACTTGTGAATTAAGCTTATCATAAGGTATTGGATACCAAGTATGACTCACTTAATGTTGCCTTTTCAGGGACCAAGTGAGAAGCTTATCAAGTGTTGGTGCAAGAGCAAGAAAACGACGAAGATGGTTTTTCGGTCGTGCTTGCATGCATTATTTTGTCTATGATATGTAATTAAACTAATTCTAGTTTTTCATCATGCCCTTTGAACATACTATGATCCACGGTGTTGGACACCAAGGAATTTTAAGTGTAAGACTTTGACAATAGTTGTTTCAAGTTTGTCTTACAAATTTATGTTCAATTAAATTGCTTGTTTTTACATAAGATTAGACAAAAGTTGATACCACTAGCTAAGACCATCGAGTCGAATCAAACCTACTTGTGGCATTGTCGTCTTGGCCATATTAACATCAAACGCATCAAGAAACTTTTTCAAGAAGGTGTTCTTGACTCATTCGACTTAGAGTCGTTTGAAAATTGCGAAGGATGCTTATTAGGCAAGATGATAAAACAACCATTCTCCAATTTGGGAGAAAGGGCAAATGACTTATTAGGTTTAATACACACGGATGTATGTGGACTAATGAGCACACCCGCAAGACAAGGTTACCGATATTTCATCACTTTCACCGACGATTACAGTAGATATGGCTATGTCTACTTACTGTCAAATAAATCTGAATCCTTCGAGAAATTCAAAGAATTTCAGAAAGAAGTTGAAAATCAACTTGGCAAGAAAATTAAAGCACTTCGATCGGATCGAGATGGCGAATATTTGAGCCATGAATTCGACGATCACTTGAAAGAAAATGGCATTCTTTCAGAGTTGACACCTCCCGGAACTCCTCAATGGAATGGAGTGTCCGAACGGAGGAATCGAACCTTGTTAGACATGGTTCGATCAATGATGGGTCTTAGTGAACTCCCTATCTCTTTCTGGAGACATGCGCTACAAACTGCAGCACTAACACTGAATAGAGCTCCGTCAAAAGCTGTTGAAAAGACTCCATATGAATTTGGGGATGCAAAGCATATGTCAAGTGATTAATTTCGGACAAACTTCACCCCAAATCGGATAAGTGTTTCTTTGTGGGATATCCAAAAGAAACCAAAGGGTATTACTTCTACAATAAATCCGAGAACAAAGTCTTTGTTGCTCGTGATGGTGTCTTTTTGGAGAAGGATCACCTTTCCAAAATGACAAGTGGGAGGAAAATCGAACTCGACGAAATTCGAAGAGGACGAGCAACAATGTCAACCGGAAAAAACTGACAATCTAGATACTTAGGAAGCATCTAAGAAGATTGGTCAGAATCAAACAGACAATGTAAATGCTCAACCGATTACCCTACGTAGGTCGCAACGGCAAAGATCTCAACTAGACAGATACCTCGGTATCGTCTTAACCGATGATCAGGACATCCTAGTCATGGATGGTGATGAGCCGGCGACATACAAGCAAGCTGTGACGAGCCCTGACTCGGAAAAATGGCAAGAGGCCATGAAATCCGAGATGGACTCCATGTCTGAAAATCAAGTCTGGGACTTGGTGAATTTGCCCGAGGGTTATACACCCATTGGTTGCAAATGGATCTTCAAAGTGAAGACAAACAAGGATGGAAATGTATTAATATACAAAGCTAGACTGGTGGCAAAAGGTTATAGACAAGTCCACGGGATTGACTATGATGAAACTTTTTCACCAGTTGCAATGCTAAAATCTGTTTGGATCATCCTAGCGATTGCTGCATATTACGATTATGAAATATGGCAAATGGATGTCAAAACTGCATTCCTTAATGGAATTTTTGAAGAAACTGTGTATATGACACAACCAGAAGGTTTTCCAGGCAACGCTGGAAAGGTTTGCAAGCTGAAGAAGTCCATTTATGGACTAAAGCAAGCCATCAGAAGTTGGAATCTGCGATTTGATGAAGCCATTAGCAAGTTTGGTTTTATCAAGAATCTAGATGAGTCTTGTGTATACAAGAAGGTCAGTGGGAGTGATATTGCATTCCTAGTCATGTATGTCGATGAAATACTTCTCATTAGAAAGATCACAAAATTGTTGGAGTCCGTAAAGGGTTGGTTGGGAAAGTTCTTTTCAATGAAGGACTTAGGAGAGGCACAGTACATATTGGGCATCAAGATCTACAGGGATAGATCTAAGAGGATGATTGGATTAAGCTAGAGTACTTACATTGATAAGGTACTGGCTCGATTCAACATGGAGAATGCCAAAAGAGGGCATTTACCCATGTCTCATGGCGTAACTCTAAGCAAGAAACAGTGTCCACAGACACCTGTTGAGCGAGAAAGAATGAATCAAATCCCATATGCTTCGCTAATCGGATCGATCATGTATGCCATGATATGTACAAGGCCAGATGTATCGTATGCCCTGAGTGCAACGAGTCGATACCAATCGAACCCAGGAGAGGCACATTGGACTGCGGCCAAGAACATCCTTAAGTACCTGTAAAGGAACAAGGATAAATTCCTGGTGTATAGAGGCCACAAAGAACTGGTTGTTGAAGGTTACACCGACGCTAGCTTCCAGACTGACAGAGACAACTTCAAGTCACAGTCGGGGTACATATTCTGTCTGAATGGAGGAGCATTTAGCTGGAAGAGTGCCAAGCAGAGCACCACTACAGACTCTACAACTGAAGCCGATTACTTGGCCGCTTCAGAAGCTGCCAAGGAAGCTGTTATGATTCGCAAGTTCATTAGCGAACTTGGTGTTGTACCCTTAATCAAAGGGCCGATAGATCTCTATTGTGATAACAATAGAGCTATCGTTCAGGCCAGGGAGCCAAGAGAGCACCAGAAGGTCAAACACGTGCAAAGGCGATTTCACATGATAAGGGAATGAAAATCCGAAATTGAAATCAGAATTTGTAAGATTGGCACGGAAGATAATGTAACCGATCCTTTGACTAAACCGCTGCCCCAAGTGAAACACAACAAGCACATTGAGCCAATGGGAATCAAGCATGTTGGAGACAGGCTTTGAGATTCCCTGTACATGTGTTTTAATTAAAAAGGATATTTAATGTAAGACACTGTATCAAAACCATTCATTAATGGAGTAATTAATTTTGTGCAAAATTATCATTCACTCCATTACTATTTAATTGTGGTTTAGAATTAAATAATGAGTCCATTCGATTTACGGAAATATTCAAAACAAGGTATCAAGACCATGTCTTGGATAAAGAAACACCTGTTAAGTGAACATTGAATATTAAATCAAAAATTTTCCCTAATCGAGGTCGTCTAACAGATGGACGATTGATGACCACCATAGATTATTGTGTAGTATGATTTACAGCACCGTTTCTTGTGCTGCGAGGACGTGACGGTCATCAATCATTTGCACAGGTACAGTTTGGAACTGTACTGGATAAGACTTATGAGAGTACTTTAAGAAAATTTAAATTTTGTCATAAGTACATTTCTCATTATGACTATCCGAACTTGTTTCCTCCAACTATGAGTACTGTGAAGTTTTCTTGTTTGAGTACTAGGCTCTTTGATGTTTCCAAACGTCTGCCGTAATTGGGGATCATAACGGGAACACTCAGGAGACTATGTCCTCTTAGTAAGAAGAACTTACAATATAAGACTGGGATTGTCCCCCTACTAACAATAGGGAAAATGTTTTGTTGTTTACAAGGCCGCTCGAAGAGCGAGACTGTGAAAATGCATGGCCGTGCTCAGATGGATTTTAGAAATCATCTGCTTATTGACAGTCGAACTCAGAGATCGAGAAACACTTCTGAACGTAATAAGGATAACAAAGAATCTTACCTTATAGTTCACGAAGAAACATTAAGTGACATAGGAAATGAGCTATACACTGTATGCACACTTGTCCGGAAGGACAAGTGGGAGATTGAAAGGAATGGTGTCCTTCCAATACGTGTATTCTTCCGATAGAGGGTTCATAATTATTACAGAGCTAATTCTTCAGTAAGGTCAAGTGATCGGAATGCCTAGGTGGAGGCCGCTTCTAATCAGTGACATCAATGTACAATTGATGTTACAGCTCAATCTTAACTAAACCCTTCGGGTCGAACCCAATCGAATTACCGATCCGAGACGACGAATTAATCCGAAAGGATTTAATGAGTCAGCAGAGTTTTACGAATACAGACGTTGGAAATCGATCCTAGGGCGTCGAGACCGAGCGTCGCAAAATCACAAGCAACAAGTATGAGCGTAGCCGTAGTTAGGCTAGGCTAGCTCATCGCAAGCCTAGGCGCACCATGGTGTGCTAGGCACTATCGCAGCCTAGGCGCGGCCTGGCAGCCTATCGCAAGCAATAGGCGCACCAGGCGCACCTAGCACCCCATCGCAGCTATCACAGCCCTAGCATGTAGCTAGGGACCATTGCTGCCCATCGCAGGCACCAGACGCACCATCGCATGCACTAGGTGTTGCGTGCGTGCGTGCCTGGCATGGAAGCACCATCGCAAGCACCATGCGCACCATCGCTCGCACCAAGTAATAGCATGGGTGCCTGCCTAGCATTGGCGTGTGCTGGCTTGTGTGTTAGCCTTCGCATGGAAGCACCAAGCATCGCACTATATGCGAGGGCCTGGGCGCCAGCATAGTGCTAGGCCACGCACAGCAGCCCAGCATCACCACGCACCAACGCTGATGTGTGATCCGTGGGCGTGCGTGTGCAAGAGATGTGCTGCGAAGGTGTATGCGTGGTGTGCGAGGCAAAGGGGGCCAGCATGCGTGGCTCGCAAGTAACACGCATGCTGGGTATGCGAGCATGTGCGAAGGGTGAAGCATGGATGCATGTGGTGCGTGGGATGCTAGGGGCAGCACCAGCGCTTAGCACTGGCACGCACCAACGCCAAGCATCGCCCAACACCAAGCAGCACTGCCTGGCTGGGATGCGAAAGCTGCTAGTGGGCTGGTGCTAGCTAGGCTGAGCATGCTGGCAGTGCCAGCTGGCTGCCAGGCCAGCAGCATGCTTGAGGCGGTTTGTGAGGAGAGTGGGGACCAAGGCTTAGAGCCATGCCTTGGGGAGCAAGCGAATGGTCCCCCCCAAGGTACATGGTCCTCACCTAACTCTCTCTCTCCCCTTGACACTTGTTGCATTGTGATTGTATTTATTTATTTATTTATTTTAGAAATAAATTAATTAGCAAAATTATTCATTCTCCCACATTGGTTGGGGAATGAAGTTCAAGGGTTCATTTCCCTATAAATACCAAGCTTGGGTATTGGGAAATGAACAACCTTGAGTGGAAATAAAAAGGCACTCTAAGAAAGAGTAAACCTTTGATTTGTAAAACTCATAGTTATTTTGTCCGGGTCTTGACTAACCTTCAAGACTTAGGACGCTCGGGTCGGGTCGAGGGTACGATCCGTTGGAGATCTCGTCTTTTCGGGATTTTGAAGTAAGATCTCTTTGGGAGCGAAGCACGCATCAAAGGTATAATTCTTGTTCTTAATCTTGTTCGATTAAGTTTATTATGCTTGTTAATTGCTTTAATTAAGGGGCGGGTCTTGGTAAGTTTCCTTCCGCGTAGTGTCGGGTCACTACGAAACCCTACAGCAACAGCCTGGTGGAGCAACTGCTTCAGTGGTGGCGGTGACTGTGGGATTCAGTGGCTTGCTGGCGGTGGTCAAAGAGAGGGGATTTGTTGAGTAAAGAGAGGGAAAGGCCAGAGAATATGGAAGGGGTGGTTTACATAAGGGCGTTTTTGAATTAATTAAAATTATCATAAAGCCACTCTAAATTAAGTATGTTTATTGTACACGTGTGTTCATGTTAGATTAGTAGCTTAATTTTTTGAATCAAAACTGGAGTCTAAATTGATGCAATGTGGGGTCATCGGTCCATATCTTATACTCCGTAGTGAAGTAGAGTGTAGTGAAGAGGGAATCAAATTAAATAGTTATGAATTTATTGTCTAATAAAAAAAAAATAATAATAAATCTAATTATGAGCTTATCATGTGATAATCTATATTATTGGTTTGGTACAATACAACATCATTATCTATTAATGTTTGATTCGTATTCATGTGTATTTGAATGAACGTTAATGTACCAATCAAACCACGAAATAATATAAATAATAAAATGAAACTAAATTTGCAAAGCCATCAATTTTTTTTAATTTGACAGACATGATAGATTGATACTTTGATAGTTCATACTTACTAACTTTTGTTTTTTGTTTTTGTTTTTTTATAGATTCATCCTTTGTGATTCACGATCAAATTCTTGAGGACAAGCATTAGTATAGCTTGGGGGAGTTTGATAAGCCGTGTTTTCTGCATAATTGTTAGCCTCTTTTTAGTTGTTCTTATTAGTTTAATTTAGTATTTTAGTTCATTTTGGTTTGATTTGGTTTAGTTTCGATGATTCGATGCTTTTATGGGTAGTTTCGTTGTTTTTGATGTATTTCAGGATTAACGAAGCAATTATGGAGATTATTATGAAGTCATAAGACTAAACCAAGGCCCATGGACTTTCACGAAGCTCGTTGGTCGAAGAACGAGTCATTTAGGCCTTTTTGGAGTCAAGCACGGCCATGTTTAAGAGAGGCACGCCCATGTATTATTGAAGAAAGACAGAAGAAGTAATCTAGAAGCTAGGCACGTCCGTGCCTGGGCCTCATAAACTGAAGAAAACTCTCTGGAAGTGAGGCACTTCCGTGCCTCATATAGGCACGTCCGTGCCCCTGCTGACTTCGAATTCGCATATCTGGCACGTCCGTGCCTGGAGTCCAAAAGACAAGAAAAACCTTACTCGAAGTGAGGCACGTCCGTGCCTCTTGTAGGCACATTCGTGCCTCTTGTAGGCACATTCGTGCCTCTTGTAGGCACATCCGTGCCTCTTAGGAAGATTACGCGCTAAACTTTCTTACGTTTTCTTATCTTTTTAGGAGTATAAATACCCCAAACTTTATTATATTTCAGAATCTAGTATTCCTTATTAGACCTAGTTATCTTTAAGACTTGACATTGCTTTTGTAATTCAAGATTCAAGTTCTACTTTTGCAATCTCCATTTATTTCAAGATTTGGTATTTTATTTTCAACACTTATTTCTTAATTATGTTTTTTTGATTATTTTTGTTATTGCTTATTTAATTATGTGTGAGTAGTTTTTATATTCCAAGATCTAGGGTAGCCCAATTATGATTGATGCATGAATTGATTCTTTAAATTCTCTAATAACTATTGCAATTGTTTATGCTAATTTGATTGTTATTTTGCCAATACTAGATTAGAGATAATTAGTATTGTTATTATTCCATAGTTCTAATCACAACGAGAGTTGGGTTTTAGCGGATTTGAGTAGATCAATTTAGGGTTTGAGAATCATTACGAGAGTAGTTGAATTGATAATTGGGAAGCGAAGTAAAGTGTTTAATGTCTCTAATTTGCATGATTACATGAGAATAGGCTTGATTGTGGTTAGAGAAGCCATTGATACTCGAGAGAGGTCCTTGGTATTGATTAGGGTTTACTTTTCCCCATGTTTATTTGATTTGTATGCTAGGGGTAGATAGATAATTGCATCGATCGTAATTGTGGTGATACTTGATCTTGGATGTTTAGTTTATTGATTCATTATATTCTTTTGATTAATTCTAGTTTTTCATACATTAGTTCTTAGCTTATTCCACCATTAATTTGATTCTTTCTTAGTGATTATTTGAGTCTAGATAATTTAGGTGATCCTTAGTCTCTTGGGATTCGATCCTTACTTGCCCGTCTACATAGTAGTGGTCTAGTTAGGTTATTTTTGTTAGGTACGCGACACGCCTATCAGATGCACAAAAGCCCGAGTGCAGATCCTCTAGAACCTCTTTGCCCTTTTTTGGGGTAACACACTTCAGCAACGACTGGAGGTAACCCTTTCTGAAGAGCTCCCCCTTGTAGATCTCAAAGCTCAAAGCTCGCTTTTCAATGCTGCCGCTTTTGAAGGGGCATCTGGCAAGGTGTCGTCTACCAAATAATCCCGGATGGGGTCCATCCAGGTAGAGCTTCGGTCAAGAACTCCAATGGGATCATGTTCAATACTTCTTTTTTCCATGACTTCCCAGAAGATTGACCTAGGTGTATCACAAGTGGCGGATGATGCCAGTTTGGACAATGCATCTGCCTGATTATTTTCTGACCTAGGCACCTGTCTTAGATGGAATTCGTCAAGCGTCCCGGCCTCATCTTTGACCGCCTGCAAATACTTGATCATCGCCGGATAGGTGGCCTCATAGTCACCATGGTACTAGCTAATGATCAGTTGAGAATCTGAGCAGGCGTCAACTGTCCTTGCCCCTGCCGCCTTACACATGCGTATACCGGCTAGCAGGGCCTCGTAGTGCGTATTCATATTTGTCCCCTTCCGGAGACTTGCAAATTACGCCTGCACCACAACCGTGCATAGTAGAGCTCCCGTCTACATATAACTTCCAAACCTGATCAACATGTTCCGGCTGTGCCGGTCTTGTCATTTCAACAATGAAGTCGGCAAACGCCTGACCCTTCACTGCCTTTCTAGGCTCAAAATAAATTTCCAGACTTTGCAATTCAATAGCCCACTTGAGAATTCTACCGGATGACTCTAAGGTTGTCATTGGTCGCTTGAGTGGTTGGTCTGAGTAGACCACCACCGGATGTGCCAAGAAGTATGGCTTTAACTTCTTGACTGCAATGAACAAAGCGAGGCCAAACTTTTAACCAGGGGGTATCGCAGCTCAGCATTCCGGAGAACATGGCTAATGAATTAGACTAGGAGCTGAATGTCGTCTCTCTCAGCTAGTAGAACGACACTGAGGGCATGATCTGAGACGGCCAAGTACATGTAAAGAGCCTCTCCTGCTAGAGGGCTGACCAGCCGTGGCAAAGAGTGGAGGTGCTCGTTCAATTTCTGGAATGCCGCCTCAGCATTCTCCCCCCATTCAAATCTAGTCTTCTTCTTGATTGCCTAGAAGAAGTAGAGGCACTTGTTACCTGAACCGTCTGAGGAATCTCCCCAATGCCACCAGACAACCGGGGAGTTTTTGGACTTCTTTGACAGTGCCGGGTGACTTCATGTCAATCACCGCCTACACTTTTTCCTAATTGGCCTCTATTCCACTTTGATCAATCAAGAATCCGAGAAACTTCCCAGTCTTATCACCAAAGACACACTTTTTGGGATTAAGCATGACCTTATGCCGCCTGAGGGTGGTGAAGGTTTCTCGAAGATCAGCAAGGTGATCCATCTGCAGTTTGGATTTGACTACCATGTCATCAATGTACGCCTCTACATTCCTCCCAATTTGATTAATGAAGACCGTATTAATCATCCGTTGGAAGGTAGCAGGCGCATTCTTCAACCTAAACGGCAACACCGTATAACAGAACAACCCTTGATCAGTGACGAATGTCGTATTCTCTTGATCTTTTTTCCACAAGGGTATTCGATGGAAGCCTGAGTAGGCATCCATGAAGCTCATCAAGGCATGACCGGCTGTAGAGTCGACTAGACTGTCGATCTTTGGAAGTGGATAACTATCCTTCGAACATGCCTTGTTCAGATCTGTGTAATCAACACACATCCGCCAGGTCCCATTCGGCTTTTTGACAAGGACGACATTGGCTACCCAATCCGGTTAGTAGCATTGCTGAATGAGCCCCAGCATCCAGAAGCTTCTTGACCTCAGCTGCTGCCGCGTAAGATCTCTCCTCGCCGTGGTTCCTTTTCTTTTGCCTAACTGGCTTCTTTTTTGGATCCACGACAAGTTTGTGGACAACAAGATCCGGGCTGACGCCTGACATCTGTTCCACTTCAAAGGCAAAGATGTCTTTGAATTCTTTCAGCAGTTGGTGTAAGTTTGCACCCAACTTTGCAAAAGCAACCGTCCCCACTCTTACGGTTCTTTCCGGACGGCTGTCGTCTAAATATCAATACTATCACCGGCCGGCTGGGGACGGAGATCCTCTGATCGTTCCCCAATCAGTGATTGCTATTGCTTCTCTTTTTTGACGGCCACCATGTGGTCCGCCATTCTCTTTTTGCCGGCTGCTTTGGGAGTAGGCGCGGCTTCCTTGAAGTCATCAAGGTCAATGGCCTCCTCGTTTTGGCCGGCTGCGGCAGTAGTCAGCTTGACGTCTGAGAGGTAGCACTCCCTAGTTGTCTTCTGATCCCCATTAAGGGAACCCACTGACCCGTCATCCCTCTCAAACTTGATCATAATGAGGGATGGGATAACGACTGCCTTGGACTCGTTGAGGGTAGGACGACCTAGAATGAGATTGTAGGCGGTCAATTACTCGACCACGAGGAACTTGACAACCATGTGTTGTCCTTCCCCTTTCTCTCCTAGCCGGATAGGTAGATCAATCCTCCCCACGGGATGCACCACTCCTCCCACAAAGACGACTAGGGGGTGAGAAGCCTTGTGCATGCTGCTAGGCTTGTACTTGAGCTTAGCCAAGCACTGGTAGCTGATCAGGTCAGACGAGCTCCCGATATCGATGAGGATCCGGCCCAATTGTTGATTGGCAACCTTGCATTCGATGACAATTGGGTCATCATGAGGCCGCCTGATCATACCCCGATCCTTATCAGAGATGAAGACCTCAGGGAAGGCATCTTTCGACACCTGACCCTCATCCACTGAGTTGGCCAGCTTTCGGATGTTGTCCTTAGTACCCCGGATGGTAGAACCACCACTCGCGAAGCCGCCTACTATGGTGAATATGTTCTCTTCATCAGTGTCAGAGCTCACAACCGGCTTCTTCGACGGTTGCCTATTGTTGGTTTTGGGAGTACCCTTGGACTTCACCATGTAGGACTTTAAAGCCCCCTCATCAGCCAGACGGTCCAATAGCTGCCTAAGGCTATAGCAACCATTGGTGTCATGGCCGACATCCTCATGGAACTGACAGTACTTACTCTTGTCTCGGTTCTTGATGGAACTCTTCATTGCTGCCGGTTTTTTAATTGTTAACCGGTCTTTGATCTCCATGAGCATGGAGGAGCAGTCCTTGTTGAACTCGTACTTGGGGACGTACGGTTCCAACTTTCCCTGTTTCTTCTGGGACGGCTGACCAGAACGATCCGCCACCCAGACTTCTTTTATTTTCTTGCTCTCTTCTTTTTTGGCGGGCTGAGCAGGCCAACTTTCTTTCCTATCGGACCTTCTGGGTTCTGACGAGGGCTTGATGGCACAGAGCTCTGTCGCCTGTATATAGGCTTCGGCTTCCATCAGTGCCTCTTGGAGGGTAGCAACCCTCTTGCGTACCTGGTCGAAGTTAAAGGTCGACCCGTCCTTCAGACCCTTGAAAAAGTCTGTGTATGCAACTTCGCCAGACAGCCCCTGAATCTGAATTCTCATCAAATTGAACCGCCTGACGTAGGACCGTAGTCCCTCCTTGTCTCCCTGCTGAATAGCCTCTAGGTCGAGACTTGTCTTTTTGGCAGGGATGTTCATGGAGAAGTTGGTCGCAAACAGGTATGCAAGCGTCTTAAAATTGTTGATGCACCCGGCTGGGAGATTGCCAAACCATCGTTAGGCTATACCCTTCAATGTTGCCGGGAAGCATCGGCACCAGGCGGCGTCTTCTAACCCCTGTAGGTACATGAGGTTGGTGTAAGCCATTAGGTGGTCTTCCGGGTTGGTAGTACCGTCGTAGGTACCGACCAACACGTTCTTAACCTTGGCCGGTTGTTCCGGCTCAGTTATCTCCCTGGAGAACGCTGACGGTTGTTCCCCAAGGTTTAGCAGCCGGAGCTGCCAGTTCATAGGCTGGACCTGCTGTGCCGCCGGACTCCCGAAGCGGGCCGACTGCATGTATGGTGATCTATACGGCATGTATGGCTGTTGGGCATATACGGAGCCGGCTGGATGATTTAAGGGCCAGTACGTGCATACATGCCGCGTGACTGACTATCTTGGTTTGTCTCCGAATACTTTATTGAAGTATAACGGAAACTGTTTGGGAAAGTTGACGTTGAGGCCGAATCAGACATTTGTTGACTTCTCTTCTCTTGGATGAACATCCGGGTATCAGAGTAAGTCTTTTTTTACCCATCCGGCTGATCTTGCCGAATGGCCTTCTTTTCCCCTGATTTAGGGAAACGAAGTTTGGATAGATCGATCAGGGGCCCATCCGTCCCTTTTAGTTTAGGGTGAGGAGTAGGCACCCGGTCTTTGAGGTGCTTCTTCCCGGAGGGAGAAGGCTTCTTTGTCGACTGACCCTTGTTTAAGCCAGTTGACTTCTTGATTATGTCCTTGATTTCCCCCTTGAAACTTGTCATGAATTTCATGAGCTCGTCTTTGGTGACGGGGGCTGTGCCCTCCGCCACCTGGGGTTTTCCAGCAGGCTTGCCGGCTGGGTTGCTGGGACCAGCTTTGTCTTAGCCCGGTTCCCTTGTTTCTTTGGAATGGGTGCGCCTTGTTTGTAGTGACCCGTCTAGGGCCACATAGGTGTCGACCTCATAGTCGTCACCACTATCCTGGTTCGTATGGACCTCAGGCTCGGCCGTAGGCCGTCTGCCCTCACTAGGCGGTACAGTATCGGATGCCATCTCAGAAGTACTCTCCCCACAGACGGCGCCAAATGTTTCGGGGTTTTTGGAGTCCCTCGGGAGAGTTACAATTCAGGGAATGCGCGCCGACCATCTGTACCCGCAAAACCATGAAACTCCGGTTGGGTGGAGTTCCGCCAACGACGATCAAGTTAGTATGTCTCCGGATGTATAAAAGTGCGAAAAGTAAATGGGTTTTCTCTCTGATTCAGAGAGATTTTTCAATTAGTATTGCTCGGTTTTTGTGCTTGTATTAATGAGGATTTTTGAATGTGCAATAAATGAGGAGTTTCCTCTATTTATAGCAGATGAAGACCTGCTCCCCTATTAGGGATATAATGCCACGTGTCAGCATCCGATTGGATCTCGTTGGGCCTTTCAAGGGCTGCTACGTGTTAGCTTGCTATTGGGCCACGTGGCACGGGGGTTTTTTTTTTACCCCAAACACCAATGTAGGATTATAAATGCACTAAGCGGAATTGCATGAATCATATTCATAAGCATCGAACAACCAAGATCAATGCATAACACAAAGAATAAATAATTGTACCTTTGAAGCGTGATTCCACGTGTAATCGAGCAAGAACAATAAGGAGATCAAGAACCCCAAGTGTGATTCCTCTACTTAAGTCCACGAGCATAGATTGAACCTCCACTAATGCTAGTTAGTTGTGATTGAACCCTTCAATCAACCTTCTATGGAGAAGAGAGGAACGAGCTAACCATGATCCACCACGACGAGCACCACGAACCACCAAGGGGATGGCCGGCCGTACGGTTTGGTGAAAGGGGAAGGGCGTGCGTGAGGAGGAGAGAGAGAGATTAGGGTTTTGGGAATAGGTTGCCTTGTTTCACAATCCACTGACTTATTAATTGTGTCTTATGTCAACCCTATGCATGGACTTTATCTATAGATCATATCTAGAAATAAGAGTCCATGTCAAGCGTAATTCCCTACTCTATTCTAACTACTCTAGCCTAAACCCTTACATGGTTTGTCATAGCCTCATCAGGCCCATTAATGGGCTTCACACCTGTTCAATCCAATACTTTTGTGTGTGACATCAAAGGATCCGTTCTATTGGGCTTTGGACTATTTGACTAGCCCAAAGATCATTTATCATATTTAGCAACACACAATGACGGCCCAAAGAATGAACTATTTATCTCCATAACAGCGATCCTTGATATATCTAGTAATTGCACTTGACGAAGACATATTTCCTTCACAATTCCTATATCTCAATTCTATCTAAGGGGCAAAACCTTAACTAAATTGCCATCTAAACACATCTGACATAGACAACTAACTGACAAAACACTTGAGGTAAACAAGATTATAGCTTGCAAAAATTTGTCCATGAACAAGCAAAATTCACAATAAACTCAAATCATTAACATATCATATTAATTTCCAATTAATTAATCTAATTTTGATAATAAACTACTGTAATGCATCAGCCCAATTATACTCTTGCAAACATCAAGCAGTATTAACCATATTGACCAGACCTTTTTTTTTTTTTTTTCTTTTTCAGATTAATAAAGCTATAAAAATCAGGCAATAGTTAAACTAGTGGTATGCATGTTATCTTTATTATATAAATTGATATCCAAGTTAAAAAGTCAACCTTGAATGATAACATGTAAATCATAACAATTAAAATCATCTTAGCCCATAATCATATTACAAATATGCTTCTCAAGTCTGACATTATTAATTCTATGCTCTTCATGAAATCTACAAAGTATTAGTTTAGTGCAGAAAAATACAAACTCCTTGATAAGCCACTTCCTCGCATATATTGAATTCAATATATACTATTTAGAACCACCAAGCTCATTACTTAAATCTTACATTATCCATTAGCATAAGTGAACTGAAACATATTCTAAACTATAACAGCAACAATTAGAAATGTTGAAAAGTTACAGTTAGCTACTACTTACTCTGCACAAATACATCAATAAATACAGAACATTAGTTAAACCATGAATTTATAGGACATTAAACATAATCTCCCCGGTAAATCTGATACGTGTCGTTTACCGTATTAATTTAAAAACCTATCTTTAACCTTAAAAATATAAACAACTAGTAAAAGGGTAAGAAAGGGTCGATCCTATGACAAGATTTTATAATTTTCTGGAATTCAAAGCTTAACTAATAATACTTAATATACAACTATATACCTTTTCACATATAAAAGAATAAAAGGAATAATATTTACACTATATACATAAGATGGGGGGTGTTCAAGGATCATAAACCATGAAATAGCGAACTAAACTATAACTAGTCTAATATATACAAGTGACAAACAAGTAACCAACATAATTGGGGTTCGATCATTGATAAATTAAACACAATTAAACCTCTTATTTCCATTCCTATAGTCTCATTCAATACTCGGTTTAGCATTTAGGTTGCCGAATTTTCACCACGGACTATCCATATTTTGCTCACTAGAACTACTAGATTCTTGCTAAAATATTACCAACCCAATAAACAACTTTTATCGATCAATTCATACACTTAATATAATCAACATGAGCCGCTCGCACTAATTAAAATTAAGTCATTCATTCTAAATTACTATCAAACGCCGCGTCTAACAATAATCTAGCTAGTTTAATTACTTTATGGATGTAATCGTATACTGTCACACATACAAGATTAATCCTTTAAATTAAACAAACGATCTGAATTGAATAAATACCAAACTCAATATTAAAGTACTAATAAACTGAGCGTTCAATAGCGAGACCAAAATCATGAAAAATCAAAGACAAAATTACATCCAATCAACAAGTATAATAGAATAAGTTTAATCAAACAAACTAGATAATTAAGGGTTAAAGTAGGGAGAAACTTATGAATTAGGAGTACACCAAGGTAGCCGCTACACTCGATCCTCCACCGATTTTGAACACTCGCTTCCAATAATCCTCAATACCGTAGCTCTTCAATTACCCTTATACTATAAACTCGATCTCACAACCCTCAATGTTGTGGTTCTGCTTGTGTGTCCTCTTTGATGAACGAGTTCCCCAATTTATATCCATTAATTTACGGGTTGTTTAGAAAGGAAAATATTTACCCAAAATTGGGTGAATAATTATACGACAATTTGTCAAACATTCCATACTAAATTGCCAATTGAAATCTTGTTGCTGAGTTTTTGGGCTAATTAAAAGTTAAAGAAGGAGAAGAAATAAAAATTGATTGACTTCCATTATTATGAGAAGCACAAAAGGAAAGTAGGAAGGGAGCCTTCTGGTGTGTGCGTGTACAGAGAAGGGATTTGGGGAAAAAGTGAGTGGATTTTCTTTGGGTGGTTTGGTACTCCACGTGAGGTGAGATTAAGGAAGTATTTATTTACCTCATTTTTCTTTGTGAGTAATTAACAAGAATTTTTTTGATCCACAAATATTACACTTGACCCAAGCACCTTCAATACTTCCTATAACAAATAAAATAGCAAAGTATGTAGTAAAATAATCATAAAAATATATTATTGTATATAAAATCATCTAAATCAATAAACATACAGAAAATCTCAATATAATTGATAAAAGACGACTACAATAATAAAATTAGGGAATAAATATACGGGCAAATATGCACTTATCACTGATGTTAACTGTTTAAGAGGTCAAGGTTGCTAGAATCAGAGGACTCATTAGGAATGATTTTCATGATTTATTTGATTAGTTTGATGCACAATCTATACTTAAAAAGTTTTGATGCATATTATATATGTTTATATTATCAGTTTATGGTGTAATTTACATTGTTTAGTTTCCTATATATTTTTGAGTAAAATTTGGAATTTCTTTCTTGTGCAAGGTAGATTATAGCTGGGCTATTGGAGATGATAGTGTTTTGCTTTAGTTGTGTAAAGAATGATTTACAATAATCACTAAAGCATATATTCATCACATTCACTGCATGTAACACTAGTAGAAAAAAGCAATTAGGTCTATATGTTACCGCTTTGAACTGAATTCACTATTAGTTGACCTTGGCCACTTTGCTTTTGGGTGTCATTTGATGCTGAAATTTGAATTATGTAAACATTTTAAAGTGGTTTTACAACTGTATTTAATGCAGATTACAATAATTAATTAAGGGGTTATACTCTGTAATATGCAAGGAATATCGCATTATTTTATTCAAAATATTTGAGTTATTTTGCTATAAAATGACTACTATGATTAAACAATTGTTTCGATTAGAAAACAATGGACCTTCGGCAAGCCCTTTCGTATGGGTGGAGACGAGGCCCAATCCGAGGAACGTCCGGATTGAGGATTTCCTGCACAGCACAATACACGTAAACTAGCCTCGGGGGTGTGCCGAGGAAGGCCCCTCCGATGCCGAAGTCAGTACGATGTATAAAAGTAGTGAGAATAGCTATGTAAGAGGTTTGGTTTCCTGAGGCTATGTGTTAATGAATGTAATGAAGGAGATAAATTGAGTTTTTATACCTTTGTCCAAATGAATGGAGTGGGTTTGAGGAGTCAAATAGGCTAACCAGTTGACTGGGCTTCACTGACTGACCTGACATATGGGCCGGAGGGTTGAACCTTGCCATTTGGGCTTTGTTTATTTTCATTTATGGATTGGGACCAAATGTAAGTTTTTTGGACCCCAAACAACTTTCCCCCCAGACCCGATTCGTGAGGATAACGGATCGAGTTTTCTGATTTTTGAGAAACTTGGAGGGAAGTAAATGAAAATAATTTGTATTTTGTTTGAGGAATTTAAGGAGCCTAATTAACGTTAATGACAGTTAATTAAGGGTAATGGGGAAGTGGAGAGAGTTTAGTGGGTAGTGAATTTTGGCGGTTTTCAATTAAGGCAAGGGAATTCGAGCAACCACGAATTGAGCTGTGTTTAGTGGGATTAATAACAGCTCTTTAATTTTTGAAAACTTGTTCCAGAACATACTTAAGCTTTTCAAGCCACTAATTCTTCACTTTCGCAACTCAAATCCTTTAGTCCCCTTAGACACGCGCGATACCGGGGTTTTTTCTTTCTCCTGTTCCGAGAAATCCGAAGCTTGAATCCGAAAACCATTTCTCCGAGCTTTTACATCGGGAAATTCCGAGTCTATTAAAGGTAATTTCTTCCGACATTTCTTCGGTTTTCCTTGCTTTCTGAAACACTTCTCTTTTTTCCCCTTTTTCGCACTTTTCCCCTTTTTCTTCTCGAACCATGGCTAGACGCCGAGGAAACAGGCCGGCTGAGCCTGCTCCTGAGTCTGAAGGTGAGGAAGAAGTACCTCAGCTAGTTTTGAAGTGGAATCGCCCTTTGGCGATGATACCGTTCCTGAGTGGACAAAACCCGAATACTATGTATGAGTCCACTACAGCTTCAGACAACGCTGCGCTGAGGGTTATGTCTTTGATTAGCGTGCCTCCATCGGATTTGGCTGAGGCAAGTACATCTGGCCGAAGTGAGCCTTCGGCATCAAGGCCTCTGACTCCCAAAGAACGGGAGTGGACTGATGTCCGAGAGAATAAGGGCATCATGAACTCGGCGCCTTATTCTTGGTGGATAGAGAATAATGGAAGATATCTCTTTCTCGGGCAGCTGGAGGTTTTTTACGGCATCATGGAGGCTGATGGCTATTGGTGCCGAATGCCGACTGCCACAGATAGAATTTATCGGCCCCCACCTGGTACATTGGGATTTACACCCGACAGTTGCAATATGGGCTCAGATTTCCCGCCCATCACTTCGTTGAGCAAGTGCTGAATGAGTACAACATATCCCTGGCCCAGTTAACGCCCGTCAGCATTCGAAGGGTGATGACGTATTTGTTGGTCTGCCTGTTCTATGGTTTCGAGCCGAGCGTGCAATGTTTGATGTATTCACAAGCTCGCGCCGAACACTCAATCTAATAAATGGCACGGGCCAGGCTGGTGGCAGATTGAGGATGAGAAGGGGTATCTTTCCACCTATCCGAACGATATGTCGGACAAGAATTGGAGAGGGCAATGGATCTGGGTGAGGGCCCCCTCTGATGAAGATTACCCCAATTATTTTAGGGGCCCTCGCTATTTGAGGAAGCCAGATCCGAAGATGTCGAGCATTGGGCCCGATGATTTTACCGAGGCAGATCAGCAACAGATGAAGATGTTTGGTAAAATGGTTGTTGCTGGAACTAATGGCCGAATGGCCAACAAGCCGAGCATTTGGCTACCTTCCTGCCATTACATCTTTCAAGAGAAGATGTTGGCTGTCGTCGACCTCAACCGAAGATACCAAGGTGGTAAGTGACTTGGCTGAGGCCAAGACTTTCTTTTGTTTTTTCTTAGTTTTTGTTATCTTCGGCCTTTTATTGCTGAACTAATTCTGTCTCTTTGTTTTTTAAGAAATCTGCGAAGAGAACTCGAGCATCAACTACGAAACACTTGGGATCAGTCAAGAGAGGGAGCCAATCACAAATACGCCCCCATCACTGATACGAAGGATCGTTCTTTGTCTCTGCAGCCGAGGAAACTTGAGGTTGTGAGCGCCTTTGAATACTTGGCGCAAAAACCTTGGTACAAGAAGGTTGATCCCTTCTTCTTGCATTCGGCTAAAGAGCAAGCTGTTGTTGCTGCTGCTCCTCACGGCGGTATTGAACCTCTAGCTTCGACTTCCGAGCCGAAAGGAGAAGGAGAGGACAAGGGATCAGATTTCGAAGACTTTCTCGGGCCTCTGGTAAATTTCTGATACCTTCGTCCTTTGTTATTTAGATTTGTTTACTTCATGCTTTGCTTGAAATTTTCTAAGTATAGAGCTTCGGCACATAGGTTTCTCAGCTTGTGAAGAATTTCTCTAAGTGTGTGGCCTCTGTTTAAGTATGCATATTATACGTAGCTTTCTTAACTTGTAAGAACTTTGCTAAGTATAGATATTCGGATGCATTGTTTTACCCTACTTGCTCAGCATATTAGGACTTGAATAACTGTAGAATTTTATCAATCTTTTGTTGTGACTTATCTGATTTGTGCAAATTTGCTAAGTGTAAGGCTTCGGCTGAGCTGTCTGTGTGTAGTCTTTCTTCTTCTTCTTCTTTTTTTTTTTACTCTTCTTACACACGTATTTTCCCCCTTATGCTTCTTCTTCTGTAGTCTGACGAAGAAGAGGCGGAGAAAGGAGACCTAGTTGAACCCTCTCCTATTCCTGAGCCTGCTCTTGAAGAAATAATGGCAGGAGGGAGAAGGAGGAATCTCGTCCGTCCGGGGCAATTCAAGGCTCCTGAACTGCCTGTAAAGAGACCTTAGCTTGAGGAGGTCCGAGAAGAAGAAACGAGGGAGGTCACCTCTCCACCTCGTGAGATTCCCACCGAGGTGATTGAGCTGAAGACCCCTCCCCCATCTCCTCGTCACGATTCTGGGCATTTCACTGGAGAGATTCGACTAGAGGTAGATGCACTTAATGTCCATGCTAAGGACGCTGCGATTGCTGAGATTGAGGGTGAGCCTTAGATGGTTGAAACCGAGGAGCCTAAGAATGAAGAAGTGCCCTTTACCTCTGCTGCGGACTCTTTCAAGACGTTCCAGTCTTCGGATATGGGTTTTGGTTTAGCAACCTTGGTCCCCCTCCCAGAGCATGCCCGAGCCCTCTTTGAGTCCAAGCGTGATTCAGCAAATGCCTATTTCGGTAACTTGGCCAACTTATCAGCGCTAGACAAGGCCAGGGCCTGGATGGTTGGTGCAGCTTCTGGGCTTCTGAGCCCTTTACCAAGGTGCTCAACCCTTTTTTGGAAAACTAAAGGCTGTTGATGCAGGTAAACTTCGACACTTAACTTTCTCTATTTTATTGTTGTTTTTTTTTGTTTTTTTTAGAAAGTTTTTCTAAGTGTTGGACTTCGACTGATTGATATTTTTTTTCTCTTCCAGGTCGTTCACAATCATTTCCTAGCTGTAGAAATGAACGGAGAGTTGCAGTCTAAAGCCAATAAGGCCGATGAGGCTGAAAGCGGGCTCAGCTAGCCGAGCTAAAGCAAGTAAAAGCCAAAGAGGAGGCCTCTGCTCTCAAAACTGATATGCAAAATATGAACGCCAACTTCCTCCCCTTCTGCTAAGACTTAGAGCAGATGGTTTTCCCATGGCTAGACGAAGGCCATGCCCTGATGAAAGAATACGGGGCCGAGAGAATTGCTGAGTTTAAGGCCCGTATTGAGGAGAGGGTAAAGAAGGAGGTTGAGTCTCGGAAGCTCCTAATCTCAAATCATGAGAGCAAACTTGCTCAGGTTCGGGAGGAAGCCTAGAAGTAGTAGGAAGATTTGGAGGCTGCCAACCAACAGCTGAAGGAGGAGATGGAGGCTCAGAAAGAGGCAGTCTCCCAGAGCAAGACTGAGCTTGAGGATGCGTAGAAGCTGCTCGAAACCCAAATCTACACCGAGGAGCAATATGCCGAAGGGTTCGAGAATGGTTTCAAAACGGCATGCAGCATGCCTTGCCCTTCATGTTGCTCCAGACATCAACTGGGACCAGGCTGAAGCTTGGTCAATGAACCCAGATGATCCTCACATGAATGAGGCCAGCTCAGCAGAGATTGAGTTCCTGGTTCGGTAAGCTGAGGATGATGCCAGGGAAGCAGAGAAGGTTGCTAAGGAGGCGGATACTGCTCGTCCTGCGTCCTCTTTAGCAGATGTTGGTCCTTTTGGTGCTCAGAATGATGCTGAAGCCTAGGAACTTAGGCAGTCATCTACTAAGTCTTGCAGATCCACCTGCGCTTAAATGATGAATTCCGCTTCCTCTTTTGCCTTTTGTTTTTGCTTCAGCCTGCCTTTGTACAAACATTAAATTTTTTTTTGTGTACTTACGGCAGCTGTGTTTTCCGCTTTGTGGGCGGCTACCGATATTTAGAATTTCTTTCTAATATCCTGAACTTGATATTTGCAGCTCCAACTTTTTCTTTTGAATGATGATGTAGTATTTCAGCTCTCTCTTCTCTTTTTTCCTATATGAGTAGCTTTGAACTTAGTTTCTTTTCTGAATTTCTTAAGAATTTAGCTAATTATAAAGCTTCTGCTTGAAAATATTTGGCTGAAATTTTTCCTTCATTTGAATGCCTTACTTCCTCATTCTTTTTGCCTTGCCCATTTTGCTCGGGTTTTGCTTGTAATTTCCCAAGTATTGAGCTTCGGCTCGGAGTTTGATGGGTGAGTACCTCTTGCCCCCCTAGAATACTAGAGGTGAGGTCTTTAGGGTTCTGAGTTTATTGCTTTCATTCTTTCGTCGCAGCCGAAGGTTTTGCCTTAGCAAAATTTTTGCAACATAACAGCTTGAACACTTATGTTTGTTTCTTATGTTCTGCCTGGTTTTAATTCATCCGAGGGAACGACTATCTAGGACACATTGCCAGGGCGGTGATCATCCTAAGTACAAGGCATCATTATGCAATACTTCGGAGGTGCAATCATCACCCGGAATTGACTTGTCGAAGCACAGGGCATCATTATGCAATGCTTCGGGCCTTTTATCTATTCCTATTTTCGGCTATATCTTAGATGTGCCTGTGACCTCTTTACCGAGAGTAACGAATCCGTCTGAGATACAGTGCATCACTATGCAATACCTCAAGGTTTTATTCGTTACCCCCATTTTGGCAGGTTCTTCGGCTTGCCAAAGTACAGTGCATCTCTATGCGATACTTCGAAAACGATGAAGGCATAAATAATGAAAAAATAATAAAATTTTGACTAATGGTGGCTCAAAGGCCTTTCATTGATTGAAGAAAATGTACTTACATAGACTATTCTCCACCAATGGGTTTTACACATGATATCTTTTAAGTACGTCAGCATTCCAATGGTTTTTCAGCTCAATTCCATCTAATTGCCTAAGCCAATAAGTTCCTGGCTGGAGCTCATCGTATATTTCATAAGGCCCTTCCTAGTTAGCCGAAAGCTTCCCATGTTTCTGGACAGCAGCAGCATTCCGAAGAACAAGGTCCCCAATTTTGAGAAGCCTTGCTTGGACTCTTCGGTTATAGAACTTGCTGATTCTTTGTTTGTATGCTGCCATTTTGTCTCTAGCCGAATCTCGGATTTCGTCTAGGAAATCAAGGGACTCTTTCATGAGATGCTCATTTTCTTCGGCTGAGAACTGGTTAACTCGAAGACTTTCTGAGCCAATTTCCACTGGTAAAACAACTTCGGATCCATACACCAATTCAATAGGTGAATGCCCCGTTGCCTCTTTCTCGATTGTCCTAAGTGACCACAGAGTTCCGGGAAGTTCCTCTATCCACTTGGACTTTTCATCTTCAACTCTCTTTTTTCAAAGCGTTGAGTATTTGCTTATTTGCGGCTTCGGCTTGGCCATTACTTTGAGGGTGACAGACTGCCGAATATGCCAATTTATTACGAACTGATCAGTGTACCGCTTCAGTGGCAGATTGTCGAATTGCCTTCCATGATCAAAGACAAACACCTTCGGGATGCCAAAGCGAGTGATGATACTCCGTCTAGGTAAATTTCCTTATTGTTTGCTCAGTTATATTCGAAGCTGCTTTGGCTTCAATCCATTTGCTGAAATAGTCTATGCCGACTATCAGCCACTGGTAAAGAGCTTCAGGAAAAGGTCCCAGAATATCCAACCCCCATTGAGCAAAGGGAAGAGGATTTAGGATTGGCTAAAGGTCTCGCGATGGCCGATGGATGACTGGTGCGAACTTTTGACATTTCTCACACTTTCTCACAAGGTCCTTGGCGTCAATAATCATGGTTGGCCAATAGTACCCCGCCCTTAATGCTTTATGGGCTAAGGTCCTCCCCCTATGTGGTTCCCGCAAATGCCGAGGTGAATTTCCTGAAGGATGTAATCTGCATCTGTTGGACCCACACACTTCAGCAGTGGGGCAGAAAATGACTTTTTCAGGAGTTCCCCGTTGTAGACGATGAACCTTTTACTGATTCTTTTCAGCTTTGAAGCAAGGATTTTGTCTTCGGTGTTTCCCCTTGAAGCTTGTAAGCAAGGATGGGGTCCATCCAGCTCGGCTCGCTTGCGACACAAAGAACCTTGGTTTTTTGGTCTATGCTTCTTTCTCGACTCACTTTCACATACACGGACCGGTTCAACTTAGTGAGAGATGAACTTGCAAGCTTAGAGAGTGCATCGGCTTGAGCGTTTTGACCCTTCGAGATCAATTCAATTTCAAAAGTTCTCAACTTCGCTGCAACCGCTTTGATCTTGGCGAGGTAAGAGACCATTGAGGGCTCTTTGGCCTCATATTTGCCTCTGATCTGATTTGCGACGAGCTGAGAGTCTGTCTTTAAACAGACATGTTCGGCTTCCAATGCTATGCACAATTCCAGGCCAGCAATTGCTGCCTCGTACTCAGCTTCGTTGTTGGAAGCTTTGAATGAAAATTTGAGTGCATACTCGAAGGATTTGCCTTCGGGAGAAGTAATGACTACCCCTGCCCCCAAACCACTCACGGTTGCTGAGCCATCCGTGAAAACGATCAAAATTTTCTTTTCCTCATCGACTGTCTCTTGATAGGAGCACTCGGCTAGGAAATCTGCCAAGGCTTGGGCCTTGATGGCTGCCCTCGGCTGGTAACTTATGCTGAACTCAGTGAGCTCCAAGGCCCACTTCGTCAGTCTGTCGGATTTTTCCACCTTGCCGATGACTTTTTCCAACGGCTGATCAGTCAAGACCACTATCTGATGTGAGTCAAAGTAGGGCCTTAACTTCTGAGCTGCTACCACCACTGCGTATGCAACTTTTTCAAGGAAGGGATAGCGCGTCTCGGAATCTGTTAGAGTGTGACTGACAAAGTAGATTGGCTGTTGGATTTTTTCTTCTTCTCTCAGCAAAACCATACTGATGTTGGCTAGACTAACCGCCACATACAAGTATAATGTTTCTCCTTCGGCTGGTCTTGCTAGCGATGGGAGATGAGCTAAGTGCTCTCGGAGTTGCTGAAAGGCTATTTTCTGCTCTTCTTCCCATATGAGCTCTTTTGATTTGGAAGTTTGAGTGCCTTGAAGAAGGGAAAACCTTTTTCCTAGGCCCTTGAGATGAACCTGGACAGGGCAACCATTCTCCCAGTAAGACGCCAAACATCCCTTTTTGTCTTCGGCTAGGGAAGGTCTAGAGCTGCTTGTACTTTAGCAGGATTGACATCAATCCCCCTTTTGCTGACCATGAAGCCGAGGAATTTTCCCGACTTCACTCCGAAGACACATTTCTTTGGATTCAGCTTCATTTGATGCTTTCTCAGAGTGGCGAAAGTTTCGGCTAGGTCCGCGACATGGTCTTTAGCCTCTTTGCTTTTGACGATGGAATCATCAACATAAACCTCCATGTTGCGACCTTTTTGTTCGGCGAATACATGATCCACCAATCTTTGATACATCGCTCCAGCATTTTTCAGGCCGAAGGGAATCATCTTGTGATTATACACCCCGGCACTTGTAACGAAGGCCGTTTTTGCTCTGTCATCAGGGTGCATGAAGATTTGATATACCCAGAAAATGCGTCCATGAAGCTAAGCATGGCATGGCAACTTGTCGAGTCGACTAGCTGATCGATTCTCGGCAAGGGATAAAAGTCCTTCAGACAGGCCCTATTTAGGTCTGTGAAGTCAACGCAATTCTCCAGGTGCCATTTTCCTTCTGAACCATCACCACATTAGCCAGCCATTCTGATTATTGGCAAGGTTCGATGAACCCCGCATCTAGAAGTTTCTTGACTTAGGCTGCGATGTCTTGGTTCTTTTGCGCAGAGTAGTTCCGTTTCTTTTGCTTAATGGCCGACATGTGGGGTCAACGTTAAGCTTGTGAGAGATGAGGTTTGGATCAATCTCGGGCATGTCTACTGCCGAGAAAGCAAACACATCTCGGTTGTCCCGAAGGAGTTGGATTAGCTCAACTCGGAAGCTCGTATCGAGCCCTTGTCCGATGCTGACACATTTTTCGGCATCTCCATTGCTTTGGCGCCAGATTCCTTAGATTCGGGCCTGCTGTCGATATCAACAGACCTTCCCGACTCTGGTTTCCCTTCAGCTGAATCTTTCGGTCCAGCCGAAGAGCTAGCCTTTCCGATCCCCAAAGATGATCTTTTGGCTAGGGATCCTTGAGCCGAAGCACTTAAGCCCTTAAGCCTTTTAGTACCTCGATCTTTTTCTTTTTCTTTTTCTTCCTCATCATCCTTGTCATTGCGGCGACTTTTAGATGGTTTGAGGAAATTACATTCTCGAGCCTCCTTTTGGCTGCCCAAGATTTTTCGGAGCGGCCTTTGTCTGAAACGTAAATCATGGCTTGATGGTACGTCGAGACAACTCCTTGAACTTCGTGGATGAGGACACGTTGTATATTGATGGGACATCAACGACCAAGAATTCGGCCATGATGCACCGCTTTGCCCGGTCTCGGCCGAGGCTAACGGGAAGAAGAATTTTCCCATCTTGATATGAAGAAGAGCCGTTGAACCTAGTTACCGGGTAGGGAACTGGGGTTAGGTGTCTGCTCTCCAACTTCAGCTGGTCGAATGCCTTTAGGAAAAGTATATTCACCCCGGTGCCACCGTCCATGAGTGTTCGATAGACATTGTGGTTTGCGATTCCCGTCATAATTACCAACGGGTCATCATGGGGGTACACCACCCCCCGGCAGTCTTCGGCTGTGAACATCATGTTTGGAACCGAAGACTTTGGTTTTCGGAATTTAGCATGGTGTATCTGATGGGTCAAGCTCCTCAAATTTCGCTTCAGCGCATTCCGAGAGGTCCCTCCGGAAATGGTGAGAATGTCGGGGTTTCCCCCCTCATTCGGCTTGTCCCTTTTCCAGAGATAATCTAAGTCTTGCCGAGAGTCTCTCTCGGCTCTCCTTTCTTCACGGCGCTTCGCGATATATTTTTTCAAGTATATTTTTTGGACCAGCTCTTGAATCTGGTCCTTCAGCCGGAGGCAATCTTCGGCGCAATGCCCACTAGATTTGTGGAATTCGCACCATTGATCTTTTCCCTTCTTCTGATGCCATTAAGGAAGCGGCTTCGGCTTCTTGAACCTTCCCTTTTCCTTGGTTGCACTAAAGATTTTAATACGTGGTAAGGTATGAGGGGTGTAAGATTCGAACCTCCTTGTGTAAGGGGCCCTGTCCTTCTTCGGCTCGGCTGCCGAGGGAGGTTCTAAGGTTTTCACCTTCCCTTTCCTCGGCGCTGGAACTTCGGCTGGCTGGCCTCTCGGCTTCACAGTCCCTGATTGAGATTGTGACTTATCCCTTGTTCTATTCCTCGGCTCGGATGAATTTATCCGAAGCGTCGAGGGTTCTTCTAAGGTCTGCGATGGATGCATGACCATGAAGTCCAAAAATTTTCCTGCTTGAAGACCGTTCCATAATACAAATACGGCCAGGCCTTGATCCAGACTTGTGATTCTGGACGACTCGTTGTTGAAATGGGTCAGATAGTCTCGGAGACTTTCGTCTTCCGATTACTGCAGGCTTATCAGCTCTGCGATTGTTTCCTCTCGGCGGTTAGCCGTAGAAAAATTACTCTTAAACTTGTTGGAAAGATCATTCCAACCCGTTATAGAGCCTTCCTTGACCCCCTTGGTGATCCACGTTTGGGCCACACCTTTGAGAGTCGTAGGAAAGTATTACACCAGGTAGCTTCGGACCTGGGGTTAAGGTACATATGTCCCTTGTAAGAGGCAATATGATCCTTCGGATCCGAAGTACCATCATAAGTGATGTGTGCCGAGATTTTCACCGTCGGCACATGCTCTCCTATATCCACCTCTGAAAAGGTGAACTGGTGGGAACCATCACGGCCTTCCCCTTCTGCCTAACCGAAGGAACCTCACTCCTCCCTCTTAGAGAGGTGGAAGTGAGGGGTGTCCCATCGCGTGACAGTTCGGGGCAAGAGCCTTCGGGATAAGTGAGACGGCTGTGAATGCCCTTCTCCCTTTCATCTAGGCGCTCGTAAATGCTTCGGCGAGAAGCGTTGTGGCTGCTTGGGAAGTACTTGGAGTTCTGGACTTGGGAATTTTCAAAGTGATCAGAGTCCCTTCTTTGTTCCCGTCCTGCTCGGGCCAAGTTTTCGGCCCTTCCGCTCCCTCCTTCCTTGGAGGATGGAATTCGTCCTTCCCCTTCCGGGACCAATTTTCTCTTCCTGCTTTCTGGTTTCGGCAGGGGTAAATGAGGAGTATCGTGCACGGATGGGAGGCGTCCACCCAAGGCTTACATCAACTCCATGCAGACAGCAACTGCCCTCGCCACTTCTTCCGTAGAAGGGATAGTAGAAGGAGTTAACTTCGGATGGGAGAGAGAATGCATGCTCTGCGGAGGGCTATCCTCATGAGCTTCACTCTCTTTCGGCGTGTTCCCAGCTTGGTGAACTCGTCACGAGGGAGATCCCTTGCGCAGGTTCTCTTTCCTCGGAGAGTTAGAAGCAGATGGTTCATGCGACGGTGAGGGTGTCCTATTGGTCCTCACCGTGATTATTCCCACCTTTCTAGATTTTTTTGGAGCTTTTACCACTCTAAGTCATTTTCGCGTTGGCAAAGGTAGATTTGATATTTTGTCTTAAATTTTTGTAAGGATCCCTACAGGCAACGCCAAATTGTTTCGATTAGAAAACAATAGACCTTCGGCAGACCCTTTCGTATGGGTGGAGACGAGGCCCAATCTGAGGAACGTCCGGATTGAGGATTTCCTGCACAGCACAATACACGTAAACTAGCCTCGGGGGTGTGCCGAGGAAGGCCCCTTCGATGCCAAAGTCAGTACGATGTATAAAAGTGAGAGAATAGCTATGCAAAAGGTTTGGTTACTTGAGGCTATGTGTGAATGAATGTAATGAATGAGATAAATTGAGCTTTTATACCTTTGTCCAAATGAATGGAGTGGGTTTGAGGAGTCAAATGGGCTGACCATTTGACTGGGCTTCACTGACTGACTTGACATATGGGCCGGAGGGTTGAACCTTGCCATTTGGGCTTTGTTTATTTTTATTTATGGATTGGGCCCAAATGTAAGTTTCTTTAGTTATTTGGACCCCAAACAGTTGTTTTATTTAAACTCCCATGTAATGTGAAAAGTTTACAAATGAGAACCGTTGGTTTAGAGTTATTCAGAGTTCTTGCTTAGGTACAGAGAAACTTAATACTTATCTGTTTCTTGGTCATGGCTCCTTTTGTGAGTAAAAAAATATATATAAATTTTTGACCAACCTGGATTTCTCTTATGACCGACCTGGATTTCTATGTGACCAATTTATGCCTTTTCAGAAATATATATAAATGAGTTAACTTCCAATTTGGATCCATGAGGTTGCTTCTCTAGGATTGCCTTTTCTTTAGTCCTATTCTTATTTATGAAATCCTTTATGCATGCTATTGATTATGACCCCCTTTCTCCCACCCTTACCCCTTTACTTTTGAATCACACTCCGGCACTAGTCTGTTTTTCTACCAATTTTTGGCTTGATTATCGTCTTTCTTTCTGGTTTTATTCTAATTATTTTTTCCTTTAATTTGTTTAGTATACTTGTTTGAAATGGATGTGGTTACTAGCTAGTTCTATGTTGCTCTCATTTAAAGTTTTATTACTAGTGTAGGTTTGCAAATTTAAGTTTAGTGGTGTAGTTCTAACTATTTTCATGTTTGTTGTATTGACTGTTAGCTTTATTGTTAGTGTAGGTTCTTAATGACGTTCATCTTCAATTCAACAATCTCAGGTTTCAAGGTGTCATTACAAGTAAGGTAAGAAGCTATGTGCCATTGCTGTTCTGCTTCTGAGCTAATGATGCCACTACTCCTCTGTTGGAGCTGCTGTGTAAAATTACATTTTTTGCATTTTTTTTGCTAAGTGTAGTAAGGCAAGCAGCTATGTGTTATTGCTGTTCTACTTCTAAGTTGATACTGCCCCTGCTACTTTGTTAGAGCTACTGTGTAAAATTATATTTTTTGCATTTTTTTTGCTAAGTGTAAAATTAGAGTTATTAATGAAAATATATGAGTTTTATGTTTAATATGTATATGTGTAAGTGTTTTGTAGTTAATTTAGCTGAATAAAGCAACAAAAAAAAAAATTATTTTTTGGGTATTAAAGGATAGCGGTTCATGGGCCAAACTGTTGCCCATTATGCCTCACAATTCACTTGTGAAATGAAAATGGGCAGCGGTTAGGAGCCCAAAACGCTGCCCATTACAAGAGGTCAATGGGCGACCCCCTTAGCCCCAACGGTTCAAAACCGTTTCCCATTAGGGGTTTTGAACCGCTTGACAATTGCTTTTTTTTACTTGTGTTTGTAATTCTTTGGTTTTATAAGATTTTATTGTATGATTAGATGTCGTTTTTTTTTATTTTTTTTTATTTTTTATGTGCTGTCTAGTAAAAGTGAAAGTTAATATTTTGTTTCATAACCTTTGTTAGAGCATGTGTCCAATCTTAGTAGTATTATAACATTATATCCTTAAATAAATTTCAGAGCTGATATCTCAGAGAGGTGTTTATTTTATTATAACACTAGTAGAAAAAATGACAAAGGCACCCCACCTTTAACGGACGGGATTGGAAAACAAGCTTTTGGCACCGGTTCCAGCCAAACCGGTGGCAAATTATCTTTTTGGCACCGGTTTGAACCGGTGCCAATTAAAAAATATATTTTTTATTAAAAAAAAGGGGGAGAAAGGGATTTGGCACCGGTTCGGTTCGAACCGGTGCTAAATCTATTGTAAAATAATAAAAAAAACCCCGGATATACTAGCTCTTTCTTTCTCTTACTTTCATTTCCTCGATCTTTCCTCCTTCTCATCTGATCTGCCTCTCTCTCTCTCCTCCATTGAAGCGTACTCCAATTTCTCCATTGAAGGGGCTTTTGAGCTTTCTCTAAGCACTTTCCTCAAACTCCTTCTCTCTCCTTCGATCTCCTTCTCCATAACCGCCACTTTCCCTTTCCTTTTTTCTCTCTTTCGATCTCCTTCTCCTTCTCTCTTTCTATAATACTCGTGGTTAGGGTTTCAGGGTTCGTCTATTTTGAATTAAATCGATGTGCATGCGTCTTCAACAACAATAAATTCGAATCAATTTCAAACCAAAAATCAAAAATTCGAGGTTAGGGTTTCTGGGTTATTTAGCTTTACGTTATATTTTGTCTTTTGGTCCAATTATTCATTTTGATTTTTTTTTTGTGTTTTTTGTTGTTTGAGTTATTTCAGTTAAAAACCCTAGTGATTTTGGTGTTGTTTTCATGTTTGGTTTTTTTGTCGGATCTGCTCAGATCTTTGTCGTGATTGATCTTTTTAGTTGATCTGGACTTTGATTGATATGATTTGTTATAGATTTGATTGGAAATTTTGTATAATTGAGTTGATATAATTGAGTGAAGTTGAGTTTGATTAATTCACGGGAAATATGCGATTTTTAGGGTTGCTAATTATGCTTGGTTATTGATTTTGATTAGTAGTTAAGTTGAGTTGGTGGAATTTATTAGAATTTGCGAATTAGAAGTAGTTTAGTTTAAGTGATATTGAATTATGATCTGTAAATTCAGTGAAATTAGGACGAATTCTACCTTTGTTTGAGGTGAAACTGAAATGATTTGGTGCAATTTATATGAACTTAAGATGATACTTTTGATTCTTAATTTTGTAAAACTAAGAAATTTTGTTGGATTCTATAAGTTTGGAGTGAAGCTGAGTTTTTATGCTATTTACTAAGATTTGCAGCTTCCAAGTGTAGGAATCGGTTCACATTTCATTACTTTCACTCATGTAACGATGGAATCAGACAAGTACATTTGTGTGAGAGAGACCTCACCTTAGAACAACGTTGTTATTATTGACATGAACATGCCTAATCAACCTTTGAGGCGTCCCATCACGGCTGATTCTGCTTTGATGACCCTAACTTGAGAATTCTTGCTCTTAAAGGTAGGATTACATTTCTCATGCTCTCTTTTTTCTTAGATATGAAAGAATACCCTTACATGGTTAGATGCTAGTGACCAGTTTCAATGAATTTGGTGTTGTTATTCTGTCATATTTCCTTATTAAAATTTCATTTTTTTGTGGTAGTTGTTCCTACTATTGATGTTACATTTCGTGTTTGGCTTTGCACTTTACTGTTAGAGTGTTAGGATTAAATTTCAGGTTGTAAATTTTTACCTGTGCTCAAAGATGATTTATAATTTTACAATGAGATTTCTGCTCCATTGTTATTTAATTTCAAGGCTTATAAGCTTGTATTGTGATTTTTAAAGATGAAACTTATTTCTGTGAGAATCTCAGATTGAAGTTGTTATTAGTCTACTTCCTTCGAGCTGCCATGTTGCAATAGCGAAAGCTTGTATTGAGGTACCTTTGGCTTATAAATTATTTCATGTTTTTTTCCAACCCCGTAAGTTATCTGATTACTAACTACCATGCATATGTATATGGAACTGTCTATTTGTCAAAAAAAAAAATGCAAAGTAATACAAGCAGTTACACCTAAATGATGAGGAAAAGTATTCATATTCAACTCTTAGGTCAAATAAACATATTGGCTATGTGGGTATATAAAGAGATCTCCTCTCTCGGTCTTCCATCTGGCGTCTGTCCTCTTGTTTTTGTCTTTACTGGAAATGGAAATGGTATTACTCTGCCTTGGTAATCCTTGTCCAATTATGAATGTATTTCCATTCCTGCATGATAATGAGAGTGTATTAGATTTGATTTTTCCCAACAATTAGTTAACTATGTAACGACTCAATGATTTATCAACTTAAATTAATTCTTTTTTTTTGTCATAAGTGAAGTATTTTCTGTCTCTTGATCAGTTTCTCACTTACCATACTCCTTTCCTATACTTCCTTTTTCTATGAAACTCTTGGAAGTTTGGATCAATGTGTGGGTTAGGTTTTGGTTGAGACATTGCTGTTACCGAGACTAAGTTATATGTTTTGAGATCCATCATAGTTTCACAAGGCACGTCTACATGCTCTGTGGAGAGTGTTTAGGCAGAGTGTCCTGGTCCCTTGTCTTCTCTTAGCTGTTCGTTGTTTCAATTTTTAGCTTGCGATGAAAAATATAAGCTTTTCACTGGGTATATAATCTGTGTTTGAAGTGGAAATTTCTTTCTCTTGTCTGTTGTATGCTCAAGATTATTTGTTCTAGGTGTGTGACTTATTTCCATTTTAATCTGTCAATTGTTATTTACCTCAGAGTCATTTTTTGTTTCCATTATAGGAATATTGTATTGTTATTATTAATTCTCAGTTGGACTCTGAATAACTTGTGCTAGTGCATTGCTATATTTTTTCCATTGATTATTATTAAGTGAGATGCTTTTAGAGTTATAGACTCTCGACTTCTCGAGTCCCAATCCATAGATGCTTTAGAGTTTGGAATGAAAATAGAACATAATCTTCCCAGTCACTGTCAGTGCATTCTAGCTATTCCATTTAGTATACACATTACTACTAGTAACTTTGAAAGGGTGTTGAGCATAATTAATCATTGGATTTAAAAATTCTTTTCAGATGATGGAAAAACATTTCACCACTTCTCAGAAAATTCTAAGCAAAAATAAAACTATCGACTGATCCAATTAAGCTAAATAATGAAAATTTTCTGCTATTTATAGTTTGTATTGTCTCTCTATATAATTTGATTTCTTATTTATTACTTGATTTATTTTGGGAGCAGTCAATTGCATGTACTGGGGATAAAGTTTTCCTAGGTTGCTGACCACCAAGCAGCTTCAAGATTTAAAGAGCCAAAGATGTCCACTTGTTGGTATTGTCGATATCACATGTGACATAGGATGATCCATTGAGTTTGTTAACCAAGCCACTACCATTGACTCACCTTTTTTTAGGTAACATGATCAAAGTTTCTTTTTACAATTTAGGAAATGCAAACATGTAACTTGGTTGCCTCATTTCGTAGTTCACCCTAGCTCTCTTCATTTGTACAGCTGACAAGATGATTAGTTTCTAGGAGATTATTTATATCAAACAGTAAAAAACACTGGCAAAATCAGTAGAAATTCAAATAAACCTGGAGGCCATATAGGATCGAAATCCTTGGTGTAGTGTAAATAGTAAGTAGGTTGTAGATTAGACTTGCAGATGTAGACTTCCCTATATTAGTTGACTGAACTTGGGCTCATGTCATAAAATTTACTGTCTACAGGTTTAATCCACTAAAAGAACCATACCATTATGACATGGAGGGTACTGGTGTAATATGCTCAGTTGTCGACATCCTCGCTCCCTACTGAGTTTGCCAAAGAGGTATTCTATATGTTGTAAAGATAGATTTTTTTTTTGGCATTTTATAGCTTGTTTAAGAGATGTTGATGCTGGGTTATTCTGGGTTGGAAAATGGTTATTCTGGGTTATTTTGGCATTTTATAGTTTGTTTAAGAGAATCTTCTTTAGAGTCAGCTTCTGAATCTTTTGTGTCTTCTGTCAATAGATTATATGTTACCCTATTTTACATGGTTTCCCCTTTTCCAAATTTGGGTTACATCATAAAAAATATTTGAACATCCTTTTTTCTTCTTTGTTTTCATATTTTGAAGTGAATTGTCCCAGAATCTGCCAGATTTCCATCCTAATAAAAAAACACACACGCAATTGGTAACTTTCTGTAACTAGTTTCCATTTCACGCTACATACAATTTTCCTTTACTTTATGCTCTATAGTTCACTGAAACCAGTATAAATTATCCTATTTAAATTATCTTTTGTACCATAGGGTTGATCATTTGGTTTCATGGAACCTTTCATTTCAGCAATAATTTCCTCTATATAGGAATAATTGGTATTTAATGCATGTAAACATAGAGATTGGTATATAAAAAAGAACTGATGACATGAATCATCAGTTCCTCCTTCAATGTGTTATTAACTGTTGACATGATTCCAGTTAATCTGTGTAATAATTACAAAATTCTTGACCTTGATAAAGACATGCAGGAAATTGTCAAAGATGGATTTAGAAGGGAAGCGCGAGAGGAGGAGAAGCTGGACAGGTTAATTGAGCAAAAGGAAAAGTAGAAGAAAGAAGCAAAGAGAAGGGTAATTGAAGAAGCAGAAAGGGCCAAGGCCAGTGCAAAAGCTGTAGTTGCTTCTTTACTTCCTTCTAAGTTGTTTGGAAACAAAGAAGACAGTAAAGAGCCTGCAGCGTTTTCTGGAATTACTGATACGGTGTCAAATGATGAAACACAAGCCAGTGGGAATTGCTACTGCCTCTTATCTTTGATTATTGTGTAGGTTTTTTTATTTTTTTTCCAGTTTTTTAAAGTGTAATATTACAAGTTATTGAAGAAAATATATGTGTTTTTATGTATATTATGATTATATATAAGTATTTGGTACAATTTAAGTGAAAAAAGTGAAAAAAAAAAAATCTTTTTTATATTTTTTTTGGGCATTTTTGGCACCGGTTTTGGAAAACAACCGGTGCTAAAAGTATTTTTTAAAAGTTTTTTTGGGAATTTTGGCACCGGTTCTAAGTCAAAACCGGTGCCTATTGTATTGAAAAAAAAGCACGCCATGGGTAATTTAAACCGGTGCCCATAGGGTGGTTTGAACCGGTGCCTATTTATGTTTTTTGCCTAGTGTAAGTGTTAGTTGAGTAGCTTGGTGAGTTTCATAAGTTATGAGAGTCACGAATAATCACTTAAGCGGTATAGGTACTCCGTCGTATGTGTATCAAATGAGTACATTTGAGTTTTTTTTACATGACAATATTGTATATTTTCCTTTTGTAATATCATGGTATTTTAAAAATTTTCTATTATGTGATTATTTGAGTCCAATTTAATTACAATTTTCTTTATTTTATTAGTGTTAGTTTTTTTATTAGTGTTAGTTTTTAAGAACATATTAAGTTTGTTACATATATATAAAACAAATGAATGTAATAAAATAATTCTCATTATTACCAAGATCGATCTAGAAATTTACACTCTAAATCCTTTAATTATTTTCATATTATATCATATCCTTTATTTATTCTTAAATTTCAATTTAATCCTTTTCTTTTCCTATAAATACCCCCTAATTTTCATATTTCAACACACCAAAAATTCTACAAAACGTCTCTCTAAAGATTCTCTCTAGAAATAATCTCTGCTAATCTCTTGTTTTAGTTAAAATCTTTCTAATTTAAGTTTTATTATAAGTTATTAGCTTATATAAAAGCTTCATCTAGTTAAACTACTATCTTTATTCTATTTTAAGTATTGTTATTATCTCTAAGTTCTATTAAAAAAATTCAAAAAATATTTCTCTTTAAGTTCAAGTATTATTATTGTTTCTTATCTTTATTTAAAAAAATAGTTTAATTTAATTTTCAAGAATTAGCTCAAGTTTATTTTCTTTAATCAAAAATCCAAAAAAAGAAAAAAGAAAAAGTTCATTAGTTTTATTTTCATTAGTTTTTCTTTGTATTCAAAAAACTTACAAAAAATCACTTAGATTTCTCTTAATCCATTTTGATTAAGGTGTAATCTTACCCATAATTTTAGTAAGACCAAGGTGTTATAAAAAAAATACCTACATACATCAAGCTCAAGGTATATTATTCTTCATCCTTTTTCAACTATCTTAATTATTATTAATATAATTATTATTATTATTATTATTATTATTATTATTATTATTATTATTATTATTAGTAGTAGTAGTAGTATTATTATTATTATTATTATTATTGTTATTGTAACAAAAACCTACAAAGTCAAACAATTTACAAAAAATTAGTGGGGAGCCGAGATACAATCTGGCCCCCCACCCCTCTAGCTATAGCGAACCTGATCCTGTTGAAGATGTGTGACAGGCTAAAGTCATATCACCTAATCAAAAGAAATTCCTAAAACCACTAACTAAAATAGATAGGGAAGTAAGGTCGAATCCACAGGGAAACAAGTCTTTCTATTCCTAATAAATTAATATAATCTAAATTATCAAGTAATCAATTTGTTTTTATAAAAATTGAACTAATAATTAAACTAAGGCAAATTGAATAAGGGAGGAAATCAATAATAAAAGGCCTAGGCTATAGGTTCACCAATAAATAATATTCCAGGGTAAAACACAACAATCAATTATCAATGCATCAATTAATCAGATCATAAAGGGCTTTCGCTATGTATTACAATCACATAATTAATCTACCGGTATTAAATCGCATCTCTCGAATCTTGACTTAAACATTTATAAATTAACTTGCCTATTGAAACTAAGCCTAAACATCAATTCTCATATCTCGAATCTCGAATCTATATTGCATAACTCATACAATTAAACCAGACCTAATCTAATTGCATAGCATTAATTCAATCAATAGGAAATCAACCAAAGCATTAACAATCAACAACAATAAATTACCCCTTCATATTATTTATGGATCCCCACAACCCTAGAAAATAAACTACTCACACATATTAAAATCTAAACTAAGCAAAGCAATTAAATAAGACATAATTAATCTAAGAAATTAATTGCTGAAAATGAAAGGGAAGGAATCGTTACCAAAATTAATGGAAGTAATGAATTGCATAAAACTCAAGAGTGTAGAAAGAGAAAGTAAGAGTATTCACCAAAAGCTTAAAATAAGTCCGAAATTTAAGTAAAGAGTGTAGACGTACTTAACTTCCTAAAAATAAAACCTACTTATACTTAGGCTAAAAAAGAATAAAACAAATTATATCATTAAAGCGCTTCAGAAACACGCGCCCGGACGGGTGAAGCTTCGCCTTTCCGGGCCTGCCTTTTTGAGCCTTTGATCTTCACTCGCGCCCGGTCAGGCGCGTGTCAGGGCAAAGCCTCTTTTTTTTCTATATGCCTCGCCCGGCTGGGCTCGCCTTAGGGCGAGGGCTTGCCTAGTCGGGCGAGCTCTCGGGCAAGCTGGACCTTTTCACTTTTGGGCTATTTCTCTTGGCCCAATTCCGGGTCTTCCACCTTGGGTCTTGAATACTTTGTCCATTGCCTCGGTCTCTTCTTTGCCAAGCCCTTAATCACCGATTTGACGACTCCAACCGGTCCTGGGCTATAAAATACGGTCATAATTCTCCAATGCTTGTAGTGGCTTAACATAACTCCAGGAAAATGCCCAAAATCTGCAATTTCCTATAAAACAGTACCAAAACTACGAAAACACTAGGAAATGCATATTAGTAATAAAAGTGGCACCGAAGAGCCCATAATACTCCTAAATATGACCAAGGGACGAGGGTAAATCTCTATATAAAATGAACATATCAAACTCCTCCAAGCCAAACCTTTGCTTGTCCCAAAGCAAAGAGCTCATCAATGAACAGATGAAAGATACTTCACCCCAAAAATAGTTTAAACCAAGAATACCAATTCAAGGAAAATCTAACAAGCATGAATCAAAATCAACTAATTAAATTCGTCCAACTACTCATCCTTCCTAACAATTTTCAAATAGAGCAAACCACAAGATCATAAAGAATTCAAGACTAGTGCTCACACACTCAACTCTCATTTATGTGGCGAGTAAAAGATGTACTCGATCGCTCTCCATCCACCCCTTTATATGTGAACAATGCCCTCCCAACTCACACATTCGTGTGTTTAAAAGACATACACTCAACCTAGTAGTAGACTCAAAATATGTCAAATCAATCTTTGCATTGATAAACAACTAATTTCACATTCACACAACTCTATGCACAAAGGTCGGAAGGTCTTCAAAGCTTGTAATGTAAGGCTTAGGGTAAAAGGTAGGATTAATTTGGAAAAATGTGAGAGTAAAGCCATGCTTAGGGGAGCCAAAATCCTAATAAATAAAACCAAGGTCAAAATTAAATTATGACCAAATCATCTCCAACATAACTCAACTCTACCAAAAATTCACCAAACATCCAACTATAATAAAAATTCCCAACACTTACAACTTCACTCATATATACAAAGTACAACACTATAGAACTTGAGTGAACAAACAAACTTTAAACTCTTTTTTTCTTTTTAATTTGACTTTTTTTTCCTTCCTTTTGATCAACCTTCACTTAAAACATTTGAACGTTGAAACAATTTTTTTTCTTTTGCTTTTTTTTTCCTTTTATCTCTTAATTTTTTCCAATCCACAAAAATAAGAACAAATAAAAACTTCTCAAATCCATCCACATTGTGGAAATTATGTGCACACTACAACTCCCTCACCTTACTCACTATAAGCTCCCCCAAGCCAAGCTTGGGACTAGTAACCAATAGGGAAATAGGCTTGTAATGTGGCTAAATAAACAATAAAAGGGCACAATAAACAACATGGGAAACAAGAAGGGAACAAATGTATCTAAAATCATCTGAAGGCTACCTAAGTGAACAAATGCCTCCGTCCTCCTCAATGTGCATAATAATGAGTCATACAAACATTACACAAAGTTATAAACCAATACTCAACTTCATTGACATACCAGGAACTAACACACATTCCTAACCAAATCAACTAGTCAAGCCATATATTCACAAGTAGTTGGGCAAAATTGACTCATGTTAAGACATCCAAGCAATCAAACATCAAATCATGGCTAACCTACCACCATGTTCATCATATAACTCCAGAGAACCAAATTTGTTTGCCCTTTTAACAGTAAAAGGACCCGACCACCTTGACTTTAACTTTCCTGGGAATAGTTTAAGTCTAGAATTGAACAACAAAACCTTATCACCCTCTTTGAATTCTCTCGGAAGGATCATCTTGTCATGCCATTTCTTGGTCTTTTCCTTGTAGACACGTGCCCTATCATAGGCCATCAACCTAAACTCATCTAGTTGGTTAAGTTGTAGTAACCTCTTCTCTCCAACTAACTTAGCATCCAAATTGAGCACTTTAATATCTCAATAAGCCTTATACTCCAATTCCACTGGGAGGTGACATGCTTTCCCATACACAATTCTATAGGGGGAAATAACAATGGGGGTCTTAAATGCAGTTCTATACGCCCAAAGAGTGTCATCCAACTTATCTCTCCAATCCTTCCTAGACTTTGCTACCACCCTCTCTAAAATAGCCTTAATCTCACGGTTAGAAACCTCAACTTGGCCACTAGTTTGGGGATGGTAAGCTAAACCCGTCCTATGGTGGACACCATACTTTTGAGAAGGTTATCTAACTTTCGTTCATGAAAATGAGATCCTCCATCACTAATTACGGCTCTAGGGACTCCAAATCTAGGAAAAATATTTTTCTTGAAAAGCTTATGAACCACCTTGGTAGCATTGGTAGGTGTGGCAATTGCTTCAACCCATTTAGACACATAATCAACGGCTATAAGGATATATCAATTCCCTTTTGAGGAGGAAAAATGTCCCATATAATCAACACCCCAAACATATAAAATTTTAACTTCCAAAATATCAGTTTGAGGCATCTCATGCCGCTGGAGATGTTGCCAGTCCTCTGGCAAGAGTCACAAGCTTGAACAAAGGAGTGAGAATCCTTAAATATGGTGGGCCAATAAAAACCCGACTCATTTATTTTTGCAACCATCTTTGTGGGAACATGATGTCCACCATATGGTGAGTTGTGACATCTTTTAAGTACATCGTGGACTTCCCATTCTGGAACACACCTGCAAAATAATCCATCTGCACACTCACGAAACAAAAAAAGATCATCCCAAAAATAATGTTTTACATCATAAAGGAACCTCTTTTTCTGTTAGTAGGACATATCAGGAGGTAGAGTACCACCCACCAAATAATTAGCATAATCTACATAACAAGGGTGTTGCTCTACAACTGTAAACAAGTAGTCATCAAGGAAAGAATCATCAATAGGAAGAGAGTCCTTTCCCTCATCATACTTGATCCTTGACAAGTGATCTACAACAACATTCTTTGCTCCCTTTTTGTCTTTAATTTCCATATTGAAATCTTGGAGCAAGAGAACCCAACGGAGGAGCCTAGGCTTCGTTTCCGCCTTGGATATTAGATATTTCAAGGCTGCATGATCAGTAAAAACAACAATTTTAGAACCAACTAGATATGATCTAAATTTTTCTAAAGCATAAATCACAGCAAGAAACTCCTTCTCCGTGGTGGCATAATTAACTTGGGCTTCATCCAAAGTTTTACTTGCATAATAAATAACATGCAAAACTTTGTTCTTTCTTTGTCCTAGCACGACTCCTATTGCAAAATCACTGGCATCACACATGATCTCGAAAGGAAGATTCCAATCGGGTGCACGTATGATAGGTGCCGATATCAAAGCCTGCTTAATCCTGTTAAAAGCCTCAAGAAACTTGTCAGTAAAATCAAATGGGGCATCCTTGAGTAAAATCTGAGTCAGTGGTTTAGCAATTTTAGAAAAATCATTGATAAAACGACGATAAAACCCTGCATGACCTAAGAAACTTCTAACCCCCTTAACATTAACTGGTGGAGGTAATTGCTCAATCACAAAAACTTTAGCTTTATCTACTTGTATACCCTTATCATATACAATATGACCAAGTACTACTCATTCTGTTACCATAAAGTGACATTTTTCCAATTTAGGACCAAATTGCATTCTTCACATCTTTTTAAAATTTTAGTGAGATTAGCTAGACATGCATCAAATGAAGACCCATACACACTAAAATCATCCATAAAGTCTTCCATGATAGACTCTATGAACTCAGAAAAGATACTCATCATGCAACATTGTAAAGTAGCGGGGGCATTACATAGACCAAAGGGCATCCTACGATATGCAAAAGTACCATAAGGGAATGTAAATATGGTTTTTTTCCTGATCTTCAAGGTGAATCAGAATTTGGAAAAATCCCGAGTACCCATCTAGATAGCAAAAGAATTTATGATTAGCTAACCTTTCTAACATTTGATCAATAAAAGGGAGAAGGAAGTGATCTTTCTTGGTGGAAATATTTAATCTACGATAATAAATGCACATACGCCACCCTATTACAGTTCTAGTGGGAATCAATTCATTGTTATCGTTTTTAATCACAGTCATCCCACCCTTTTTAGGAACTACCTGTACAGGACTAACCCACTTTGAGTCAGAAATAGGATAGATAATACCTGCATCAAGTAATTTCATAACCTCTTTCTTAACTACTTCCTGCATGTTAGGATTCAACCTTCTCTGGGATTGAATACATGGCTTATGATTGTCCTCTAAATGTATCCTGTGCATAAAAAAATCAGGGCTAATACCCTTGAGATCATCAATACTATACCCAATTGCCTTTTTGTGGGTTCGCAGAACCTTAAGAAGTTGGGAAGTTTGTGGGTCATCATATGCAGTACTAATGATCACAGGGTGTAATTCCTGCTCATCAAGAAAAATATATTTTAAATGAGAAGGAAGAGGTTTTAGTTCAGGTTTCTTAACCTCTGCTGGTTTTGATTCCTGAATTAATTTTACTACCTTCTTGCTCTCCTTAGAGTCAAGTTTTCCAAGTGCGAGAGCCTTCTCTATAGCATCCACCTCACAGCTCCAAATACCAGCTTCACTTGTACTAAAATCACCACAAAGTACTTCCTCCAAGGGATCCCTTGCAAGGACCTGTGGTAAGCTATCTTCACAAATAACATCAATCACATCAATACTACAACAATTTTCCTCTAACATAGGACCTTTCAAAACCTTCCCTAAATTAAAAGTGATATTATCATCTCCGACAAATAGAGTTAGTTTTCCATTTTTTACATCAATAATGGCTCCTACAGTGTGGAGGAAAGGTCTACCTAATATTATTTGAATTTGTGTATCCTCAACCATGTCTAAAACAACAAATTCAACAGGGATAAAAATTTTACCAACTCTGACAGGGACATCCTCTAGAATACCTAAAGGGTATTTAACAGAACGGTCTACCATTTGTAAGGTAATGTTAGTAACTTTTAAATCACACATATTAAGCTTTAAACACACAAACAATAACATAACACTAACACTAGCACCCAAATCACATAATGATTTATCAATGAAGACATTTCCAATATGGAAGGGAATAGAAAAACTACCAGGATCCTTTAATTTAGGTGGAGATTTATTTTGTAATAAAGCACTACATTGCTCTGTAAAAGCTACAGTCTCTACCTCATTAAAGGCTCTCTTCCTAGTCTAAATATCTTTCATAAATTTAGCATATGCAGGAACTTGTGTAATTAACTCTATGAAAGGAACTGTTAACTGCAAGTTTTTCACCACCTCCAGAAACTTATCAAACTGCTTATCTAACTTAGTCTCTAATTTTCTATTGGGAAATGGTAGTTTGGTAACTGGAATCTGTACATCTCCACTCTTGTCTTGGGTTGTAATTTTCTTTGGAGTTGTACCTTGCAATGTATCATCAGAAATGTTAGTTTTACACTAGAGCCTTGCAGGGTCAGTAACAAAATCATTTGGTATAACAGAATTAGGATTAGCAGTTTTTGTTAAAACAAGTTCATCATCCTTGGGCGTAGGAGGCCCATCATAGTGTGAACCACTCCTTAGAGTAATTGCATTTGCATGATCTGTAGGTTGCTATGGTTGCGATAGTAGGGCTCCAACTGGCGAGTTTGTAGAGTAGAGGAAAGTTGCGCAATTTGATTATCCATAATTTTATTGTGAGCTAAGATCAAATCAATTTGTGCATCCCTACTCTGCATGTACTTTTGCATACTAGCCAACATAGTTTTAATTTCTGACAAGGCAGGGTCAGTAGATGCAGGTGGAGTTTGTAGTTGGGTCCTTTGGTTGGGTGGTTAATAATATTTTTGCTGTGGTTGTTGTGGTGCTTGTTTTTGTGGTTGTTGTGGAGGTGGAGGGTTTTGAACATTTGTACTCCGGTAAGAAAGACTTGGATGGCTCCGGAGACCAGGATTATAAGTGTTGGAGTATGGGTTATTTTGCCTATAGGTTTGGAAGGCATTAACTTGCTCCATGGAACTCCTACAATCTTGTGCCCAATGACCTACAATTCCACAATTTTCACAAAAAGCATTGTTGGTATTGTTGACAGCAGAAACATTAGCTACAGAAGTAGGAATCGCAGTATTAATATTATCTATTTTTTGGCAAATAGAGGTTAATTGAGCTTGCACAAAAGATACTGAATCGACATTATGTTTCCCCTTGTTTGCAAAACCTTTAGGATTCCCGTATTGGGAATTATGAATTGCCATCTCTTCAATAACTGTTCCTGCTAAATCTACTTGGAGATTCATAAATCTTCCGTTGGTTGCTGAGTCAAGAATTGATCTAGATGTATTTCCAAGCCCGTTGTAGAAGGCTTGGATTATCTGCCACTGCGCCAATCCATGATGGGGGCACTGTCTCTGCAAATCCTTAAACCTTTCCCAAGCTTCATATAGACTTTCATCAGCTTCTTGGGCAAAATTTTGGATTGAACTCCTTAATAAAGTTATCCTCTCTACAGGGTAATATTTACTATAGAAATTCAAAGCAAGAGTATACCAGTTAGTAATACCAAGTGTAGTTCGATCTATTTAAACCATTGTACTACAATTTAACTTTACCACATAAAGAAAAGGGAAAAAGAATCTCCCTGATTTGGTCCTACGTGACCCCAGCTTACCTAATAATATTGCAATATTGGCAAAAATACAAGATGTGAAGATTTGGATCTTCACCTTTAGCCCGCTAAATTGTTTCCTTTCGATAATGGTAATAAACTGGGGTTTAATCTCGAATTGTACTCCCTCGTGATCGGGTGTAGGGGCAAGGTGTTGAATATCTGCCAGGGACAACTGAGAATAATCGCTGAGCTTACGAGGTGGTTGAGCCGTCATCTCTGATTCTAGTTTTAAAGAAACTTCTGTATCACTAGAATCAGATGGGGGTTCCAGAGGTGTAATACCCTCGGAAATAGCTCGTACGTATCTAAAAAGATTCTTTTGCTTATGAAAAGAAAGTTCGATTTCAGGATCGAATGGGATGTAACCTGATCTAGAACTCTTGGGCATAAACATAGAACTAAACAAACAAGTATGAGAAACTGTCGCAAAGAACTTGGGTTCTCTGAGACTAAAGAAAATAATCTAGACTACAAAAATAATCAGAAATAAAAATAAAATTGTTTCCCTGGCAACGGCGCCAAATTTTAACAGGCTAAAGTCGTATAACCTAATCAAAAGTAATTCCTAAAACCACTAACTAAAATAGATAGGGAAGTAGGGTCGAATCCACAGGGAAACACGTCTTTCTATTCCTAATCAATTAATATAATCTAAATTATCAAGTAACCAATTTGTTTTTATAAAAATTGAACTAATAATTAAACTAAGGCAAATTGAACAAGGGAGGAAATCAATAATAAAAGGCTTAAGGATATAGGTTTACCAATAAATAATATTCCATGGTAAAACACAACAATCAATTATCAATGCATCAATTAATCAGATCATAAAGGGCTTTAGCTACGTATTACAATCACATAATTAATCTACCGGTATTTAATCGCATCTCTCGAATCTTGACTTAAACATTTATAAATTAACTTGCCTATTGAAACTAAGCCTAAACATCAATTCTCATCTCTCGAATCTCGAATCTATATTGCATAACTCATACAATTAAACCAGACCTAATCTAATTGCATAGCGTTAATTCAATCAATAGGAAATCAACCAAAGCATTAACAATCAACAACAATAAATTACCCCTTCATATTATTTATGGATCCCCACAACCCTAGAAAATAAACTACTCACACATATTAAAATCTAAACTAAGCAAAGCAATTAAATACGACATAATTAATCTAAGAAATTAATTGCTTAAAATGAAAGGGAAGGAATCGTTACCAAAATTAATGGAGTAATGAATTGCATAAAACTCAAGAGTGTAGAAAGAGAAAGTAAGAGTATTCACTAAAAGGTTAAAATAAATCCGAAATTTAAGTAAAGAGTGTAGACGTACTTAACTTCCTAAAATAAAACCTACTCACACTTAGGCTAAAAAATAATAAAAGAAATTATATCATCAAAACGCTTCAGAAACACGCACCCGGTCGGGCAGAGCTACGCCCCACTGGGCACGCCTTTTTGTGTCTTTAATCTTCACTCACGCCCAGTCGGGCGCGTGTCAGGGCGAAGCCTTTTTGTGTCTTTAAACAGTAAGCCTTTTTGGTGCCCGGCCGGGTGCGCCTCAGAGTAACAAATAGGCAGGAAGAAATTTGTGTCGTGCCCGCGCCGCTTCCCTTGTTTGCGGTTTTTTAGGGTTATTTTTTTGGCTTTTAATATCTTTCGTTTTAAACGAAAGAAAAAATATTTTCATTTTACTGAATTCTTCCCAACATTATTCTCCACATTTTCTCTCAAATTTCTTGCAAAATTTTGTGACAAAAATTCTTGAAATTTAGCCAAATTTGTGAATTTATCATCTATATTTCGATTCTTTGTGCTAAGAACGAAGTGTTGTCTTTTGTATCTCAAAGAGGATTTCCGGATTGAACCCAAGCACCATTGTGGGGGAAATTAACCTCTTTAGGAAAGTGTATACACGCCTAAGACAGAGTATCAAGGTTTGATACTCACGTGGTCATTAGCATTCTCATGTGTATGTTCATCTTTCAAGGCTTGGAGTTGAGGCAAGTTTAGTCTTTTTCACATTAGTGTTGTCATTGTAATTTCTGAATACATTGATATTTTGGTGCTTGGTTTGTAATACTTTAATTAGTATTTGGTTATAGTATAATTTAATTGGAATTATACATTATTTAGGTTTTGTTCCCACAACTCTTAAGTAGTTCTTTGTTGTTATATTATTGTAAAACCTAACAATCTAAAGAGGTTAAAACTATCTTTTGTAAGCATGTCTAGTGTGAAAGAATTAACCACAAATTTTGTTAAACTGAAAAAGTTTGACGGTGTGGAATTTCAGAGATGGAAGAAGAAGATGTATTTTCTTCTTACATCCCTTAATGTTGCCTATGTGATAAGTACTCCAAGGCCGGATGAACATGAGAATGAAACCTTGGAATCCGTTTGGGAGAGGTCGAAATGGGACAACGATGATTTCATATGTCGTGGTCACATTTTGAATGGAATGGAGGATGATCTTTTTTATGTCTACCAAAATATTGAGTCGGCTAATTAAGGAGCTTTGGGAGTCCTTAGAGAGTAAATACATGGCGGAAGACGCTTGAAGTAAGAAATTTTTAGTTAATTACTTCAATAACTTTAAGTTTGTTGATGGTCAGTCCATAATGGACTAATTTCATGAATTGCAACGTATCTATGGTAATTTGAAACAACATGGAATAGCCATGAATGAGTTGTTTGTTGTTTCTAGAATTATTGATAAATTACTCCTAGTTGGAAGAATGTTAAGCATGATTTGAAACATAAAAAGGAGGACATGACATTGTCCGGTTTGGCCACCCATCTTCAAATTGAAGAAGGAATTCGTGCCATGGAAGGAGCTAAGTATGGAAATCCTAGCACATCTAGCTACCGTTAATATGGTAGATGAAGGAAGAACTAGTGCATCTACTAGTGGAAAGAGAAAGAATGATAATTCTTTCAAGAGTAAGTCCAAAAAGAAAATGACAAGTAACAAATTTACTTGTTAGGAATGCGGTAAAGTTGGTCACCGCAAGAAGGACTATTTTTCTTTTAAGAAAAGAATGGAGAAAGCCAAGGAGGGTTGTGCTACCGAAAGCAAGGACCTACCCACCAAAGGAATTCCATTACATGAGGTTGAATTTAATTCCAATTTGGACTTAAATGCAACGGATCCTAACATTTTTATGTTGCAGGATGATGACTCATGGTGGATTGATTCGGGGGCTTCAAGGCACGTGTGCAAGAGTAAACATTGGTTCAAAACCTTTCAATAGGTTGTTGATGGAGAAGACCTCTTCATGGGGAACAACTCTACCATTAAGGTTCTTGGAAGAGGACAAGTTAAGCTTGTGTGTAGTTCGGGGACTAAAATTATTCTTAGGAATGTTTTGTATGCTCCGGAAATTAGTAGGAATCTTGTATCTAGGCCTACCCTGAATAGTCTTGGATATAAGCTTGTATTTGAAGCTAATAGATGCATTATTACTAGGGGTGTAACGTTTATTGGTCGTTGTTATTTGGATAATGGTTTGTTTAAACTCTCTTTGAGAGACAAGTATGTATTTGATGATGATATTTGTTTGAATGTTGATGTCAATGATTATCATGTTAGTTTGAATATGTTTGATTTATGGCATTCTAGATTAGGACATGTGAATTATAATAAAATTCTTTTCATGTAAAAACAAGAATTGATACCTTCTTGTGATATTTCTCCTAATAAATGTTCTACTTGCATGTTGAACAAAATCACTAGAACTCCCTTTAAGAGAGTTGAGAGAAGTTCTAATATTTTAGAACTAATCCATAGTGACTTGTGTGATTTTCATAGTACTCCTTCATTAGGGAACAAAAGATACATGATTACTTTTATAGATGATTATTCTAGGTTTTGTTATGTGTATCTTTTGCATTCCAAAGATGAAGCATTAACAAAGTTTGATATTTATAAAAGGGAAGTAGAAATGCAAATAGAATCATTAATTAAGAGAATTAGAACTGATAAGGGAGGCGAGTATTATGATCGAGCTTATTTCCAATCTTTGGGTATAATTCATGAGACTACAGCAGGTTATGCACCACAATCAAATGGTGTAGCTGAAAGGAAAAACAAAACTCTTGAAGAAATGGTTAATTCCATGTTATCTTACTCTGGTTTGAGTGAAGGGTTCTGGGTGACAGGCTAAAGTCGTATCACATAATCAAAAGTAATTCCTAAGTCCTCTAACTAAAGTAGATAGGGAATTAGGGTCGAATCCACAGGGAAACAATGTTCTTTTACTCCTAATTAATTATTATAATCAAAATTATAGAGTAACCTATTTATGTTGTGTAAATTATACTAAGAATTAAACAGATCATAAAGGGCTTTCGCTACGTATTACAATCACATAATTAATCTACTGGTATAAAATCGCATCTCTCGAATCTTGACCTAACCATTTATAGATTAACATTCCTATTGAAACTAAGCCTAAACATCAATTCTCATCTCTCGAATCTCGAATCAATATTGCAAAACTCATACAATTAAACTAGGCCTAATCTAATTGCATAGCATTAAATCAATCAATAAGAAATCAATCAAACATTAATAATCAAAAATAACAAATTACCCCTTCATATTATTCATGGATCCCCATAAACCCTAGAATTAAACTACTCACACATATTAAAATCTAAACTAAGGAAAGCAATAAAGCAAGACATTATTAAATCTAAGCAATTAAATTAGTGAAAGTAAAGAGGGAAGAAATCGTTACTGAAATTGGAAAAAATTAATTGCATAAAACTCAAGAGCGTGTAGAGAGAGAAAGTAAGAGTATTAACAAAAGCTTAAAACTAAAAACTAAGAAATTTAACTAATGAGAAAAATAAAGAGAGAGAGGGAGAGAGAAAGGAAGGTAAAGAAAATTCGTCCCAAACTCGCTTAACAAAAGCGTATCTATAGTAAACTAAGAAAACCTAAGCTAAAATGAAGATTAAAAGTGCTAAACAAACTCAGAAACACGCGCCCAGTCGGACAAGGCATCGCCCGGCCGCGCGCGGATTTTTAACTCTTAATGCCTTGCTCGCGCCCAAATCTTTACTATCTCCCTCGCCCGGTCAGGCGCGCCTTTGGGCGAAGCCCTGCCTGGTGGAACGAGCACTCGGGCGCCTTCTATTTAATTCTTTGGGCTAAAATTTCTTGGCCCAATTTAATTTCCTTCTTGGATCAAATGCCTGAGCTCTTCTTCTCTTCATCGAGCCCTTAATCACCGGATTGAATTCTCAAATATGGTCCTGGGCTTCGGAGTACGATCATAGCAATGCGTTCCCGCTCCAATGCTCGCGGTGGCTAAACTAAGTACGGGGGAAATGCTCCGATTCTGCAATTTCCTGTAAAATAATGCCATAACTACGAAAACACTAGAAAACGCGTATTATTAATAAAAGTGGCTCTAAAGAGCCAAAAATACTCCTAACTATGACCACGGGACATGGATAGAATACTATATAAAATGAACACATCACCGGGGTGAAGCAATGTTGACAACTTGTCACATTCTTAACCGAGTTTCCACTAAGGGAAAACATTCTACTCCTTATGTACTATGGTACAAAATAAAGCCAAACTTGAAGTATCTCAAGGTTTGGGGTTGTAGGGCAATCGTAAGAGTGCCCGGCAACAAAAAGAGAAAGCTCGGTGAAAGGGGCTTGGATTGCATATTTATAGGTTATGCTGAGCATAGCAAAACCTATAGGTTCTATGTAATAGAAAAAAATGACTATATATCAATTCATTCGGTTATTGAGTCAAGAGATGCAATTTTTGATGAAAATCGGTTTTCGTCAATGAGTAGACCGAAAGATCTACAAATTAGTGCCAATGATAGGGAGATAGTAGATTTAAATGATCAACTTGAACCTCATGATGATACATTCGATAATGAAAATGTTGAAACTCCTCAAGTTAGGAGAAGTACTAAGGAAAGAAGACCTAGGAACCCTCTTGATGACCTTAGTTCTACTACTCCATATTATTTTAATGTGGACAGTGACCCAAAGACTTATAGCGAGGCAATATCTAGTTAATATAGTGCATTTTGGAAGGAAGCTATAAATGATGAGATGGACTCTATCATGGGAAATAATACTTGGGTCTTATAGGATTTACCTTCTGGTTGCAAACCTCTTGGTTGCAAGTGGATTTTCACTAGGAAAAGGATACCAGATGGCTCCATAGTGAAATTTAAACCAGATTCGTTATCCAAGGCTATAAGCAAAAGCATGGTGTTGATTATTTCAATACCTATGCACCGGTTGCAAGAATTACCTCTATAAGGTTATTGATTGCAATGGCTTCGGTATATAATCTAGTAATTCGTCAAATGGATGTCAAAACGACATTCCTTTATGGAGATCTAGAGGAAGAAGTGTATACGAAACAACCCGAAGGATTTGTTTTGGAAGGACAGGAAGATAAGGTGTGTAAATTGGTTAAGTCATTGTATGGACTTAAACAAGCACCAAAACAGTGGCATCGGAAATTTGATGACACGATTTTGTCCTTTGGATTCAAAGTGAATCAAGCTGATAAGTGTATATATAGTAAATTTGATGACAAAGGTCATGGTGTCATCATTTGTCTATATGTTGATGATATGCTTATCTTTGGTACAAGTCTACAACAAGTAGAATTGACCAAGGAATTCTTATCCTCATCTTTTCAGATGAAGGATTTAGGGGAGGCGGGTGTCATTTTGGACATCAAGATTATTAGGGACAATGGAAGACTTATCTTAAGTCAATCTCATTATATTGAGAAGATGATCAAACGGTTTAATATGTTTGATAAGTGTCCCGTGAACACCCTATGGAACCTAATGTTAAATTGGTTAAGAATTCAAGGAAAACGGTTTCCCAATTGGAATATTCAAGGATAATTGGATCCTTGATGTATGCCATGACTAGTACAAGACCAGATATTGCATTGGCTGTAGGGAAACTTAGTAGATTTACTAGTAACCCGGGTGTACAACATTGGTTTGCGATTCAGAGGGTCTTGAGGTACCTTAAGGGTACGTTAGACTATGGTCTGATTTATAGTGGATTTCCTTCAATTTTAAAAGGATATTCTGATGCAAGTTGGATCACTTACAAAGAGGATGACTCTTCTATAAGTGGTTGGGTATTCATGTTTGGGGGAGGTGCCATTTCATGGTCTTCCAAGAAACAAACATGCATTGCAGATTCCACTATGGCAGCGGAGTTTATAGCTCTTGCTTCAGCTAGTAAGGAAGTTGAGTGGTTGAGGAATCTCATGATAGAATTGCCTTAATTGCCAAAGCCAATGCCACCGGTGGCAATCCATTGTGATTGGAATTCGGCGTTGATAAAGTCTTATAGTCAAGTGTACAATGGTAAGTCTCGGCATATTTCATTAAGGCATAGCCTAGTGAAAGAGCTTATCAATGATGGGGTCATAAGTCTTGACTATGTTCCTGAAAGGAATGGTGTCCTTCCAACAAGTGTATTATTTTGATAGAGGGTTCAGAATTATTACATTGCTAATTCTTCAGTAAGGTCAAGTGATCAGAATGCCTAGGTGGAGGCCGCCTCAGATCAGTAATATTAAGGTATAATTAATATTACAGCTTAATCTTAACTGAACCCTTCGGGTCGAACCCAATCGAACAACCGATCCTAGACGACGAATTAATCCGAAGGATTCAATGAGTCTTTGGAGTTTTACGAACACAGACGTCGGATATCGAGCCTAGGACGTCGAGACCGAGCGTCACAAAATCACAAGCAACAAGTACGAGCATAACTGTAGTATCACATTGGCCTAGCTATGTGAGTGCTAGGCTAGGCTAGTTCATCGCAAGCCTAGGCGCACCATGTGTGTGCTAGGTGCGCCATGTGTGCTAGGTGCACAAGGCAGCCCATCGTAGCAGCATGCTTGCGTGTGTGCATGCCTTCAATTGGCAAAGCACCACCGCAGCATGTGTGCTTGGGTACCTAGATGCCATCACAGCCTTCGTATAGCATAGCATCACTATCGCAACCCATCGCACAAGCACAACACCATCGTAGTGCTAGGCACTTGCGTGTGCGTGCGTGTGTATGCCTAGGGCTGTCGCACCATCGCAGCTCATCGCTAGCACAACACCAAGCATGGCGTGCTTGTGCGTGTGGCTGGCGAGTCAAGGCCCAGCATGCGTGGCTCGCTAGCAGCACGCATGCTGGCTATGCGAGTGTGTGCGAGAAGGGGTAGGCAGCAACACCACGTACCAGCTAGCATGGTTGTGCGTGTGCGTGTGCATATGCATTGGCCGGGCAGCGGCAGCTCGCTAGCAGCGCCCAGCGCCTAGTAAGCAACATCAGCGAAGGCATCGACCAGCACAGCAGCATGCAGCGCGATGTGCTAGCTGAGGCTGATGCATGCTGGCTGTGCATGCTGGTAGTGCTAGCTGGCAGCCAGCCCAGCAGGCTTGCTTGGTGCCGATTTGTGAGAGGTGGGGACCAATGCTTGGAGCATGCCTTGGGGAGCAAGGAAATGGTCCCCCCAAGGGACATGGTCCTCACCCAAACCTCTCTACCCTTTTTCCACTTGTTGCATTGTAATTGCATTTGATTAATTATTTCATTTTGAATTAAATAAATTATCACATTTTCTCATCCTCCCACATTGGTATGTATTAATTATATTTGCATGCTTTAATTGCTTTAGTTATCGGGGCGGGTCTTGGGGGGTTTCTTTCCGCATAGTGAGGGTCACTACGAAACCCTACAGTTCCAACAATTAAATTTGGCGGATTGTTTTACTAAAGCAATGCCAAGGCATTCCATCATATTTGCTATGAATGGAATGGGTTTATGTCTAAAAACACGAATTTGTGAAACCCAATCTAACGCTTGAAGAAACATCAAGTCTTAGATTCAATGTGGTTGAATTGCATTTTTGTTGTTTGTTAGCAATATTTGATGACCCATATTGCTATGTTACTTGTGATGTGTAAGGTAGCGTCTTTTTAAAGTTCTCAAAGATTTAGAGTTGAGAAGCTCTAAATGAAGGTGTCTTATCACAAGGGCACCATAACGTATATGAGAACCTACCTATATGATTTCGAAGTTTAGCCGCTTCAAGAAGTCTAGATGAACATATAGACTTTGATGAACTTATGAAAGATACGGACACATGGCTGTATAAAAGTGTCAAGCGATGATTAATTCAATTTTTCTTGTGTGTACTTCAACTTCGAATGGTTGGATATATACGTGTGATTCAATCCATATGGAAATCATGGGATATGATCATCGTTAAGTGTGTTGTACTAGGTATTAATTCAATCCGAAGGGACATTAACATTGATGCATGAGATGTGGCTAAGTGAATAGAAGTGGAGAATGTTTTAAAAGGTATACACTCTAAATGAGGGAGGATTGTTAGATGATTTAGAGTGTATGAGAGAATTGTGATCATTTGATTTATTACATATGATTTTGAGGTGTCAGAGAGGAGCGCCCGCGCCAATGTTCAGCGCGCCCGCACAAAGTTGGCGCGACCCGCGATAAAAGCGCGTCAAAATCGCGCCAACTCTCTGGAAAGTTGCAAAACTTTGGAAGAATTGGGGAGGCGCGCCCGCGCCTATTTGTGTCGCGCCCGCGCTGCGTCCCTTTTCTGTGGTTTTTTGCGGATATTTTCCTGGCTTTTAATATCTTTCGTTTTAAAAGGAAGAAAACATAGTTTCATTTTACTAAATTCTTCCCAAAATTATTCTCCACATTTTCTCTCAAATTTCTTGCAAACTTTTGTGAGAAAAATTCTTGAAATTTAGCCAAATTTGTGAATTTATCATCTATATTACGATTCTTTGTGCAAAGAACGAAGTGCTGTATTTTGTATCTCAAAGAGGAGTTACGGATTGAACCCAAGCACCGTTGTGGGGGAAATTAACCTCTTTAGGAAAGTGTATAGACGCCTAAGACAGAGTATCAAGGTTTGAGACTCACTTGGTCATTAGCATTCTCGTGTTCATGTTCATCTTTCAAGGCTTGGAGTTGAGGCAAGTTTAGTCTTTTTCACATTAGTGTTGTCATTATAATTTCTGAATACATTGATATTTTGGTGCTTGGTTTGTAATACTTTAATTAGTATTTGGTTATAGTATAATTTAATTGGAATTATACATTATTTAGGTTTTGTTCCACAATTCTTAAATAGTTCTTTGTTGTTGAATTATTGTAAACCATAACACATAATCTGACCAAAACCTGATATTAGGACCGGTCGTAACCAGGCAGAAGTGTGATCTCCCTGCTGGGACTTCCATAAGGCAACCTGACGCGGAGATAAGGAGAAAGTGGATTCTACAGATGCAATGACCTTCGTGAAACATATATTTGCGAATTTCTTCATGAGTTTAGGGGCAGCGATCTCACTAGAGTTACGCATAAGGTCAGTCTCCACAATCCTATTAAAAAGACTAAGAGTACCATCGAAGGCTGGTCCTGAACCAACAATACCAGAATTGTGAAGAAGCGTAGCCTGAAGACCGGAAGACTGCAAACGCGACGCAAGGAAAGCATAGTGCCAAACATCACCTGCTAAATAGACACCCAATCCACCATAAGAAAAAGGTAAGGTGGCAAGTCGCCATAGCCAATCACCAAAACCTAGCCCCGAAGCAGTTACAATGCGCTCCAAAGAAGCACGAAGGGCCATATCAAAAGAAATTTGGGCCGCTTTAAAAAGTCGAGGAGGACAAGTGCGCATAGAAAAGTAGAGTTTTAAAACCCCAGTACACGCGCGAAGTAGTAACAACTCACATTGGGGATCATCAAGCTTAGCAACACCATCCATTAGCACAATAGTCTTTGACACTCTTTGCGAAACAAGCTCACCACATAAAGAGGAATTTGCACTGACAGGACCACCAAGAAATTTAACACCATGTACAGGACGAGCAATATCTGGAGGAAAGACACCGACCAGACGGCTACATGGGTCCTCCATGGGCCAGAAAACTTCCGTTTTCTCAACGTTCACATGGAGGCCGAGATGAGGTCCCTCCACCAAAATCAACTCCATAACCTTTCCTACCACCAAGGTTTCGCCAATAATAGTGTTGTCATCTAAATACCAAGCATGCAAACATAAGTTGAAAGAACCCCTAATTCGGTATACTAACAGATGGAGCACCAAAGCAAAAAGCAAAGGACCAAGAGGATCACCTTACTGCACTTCTTGACAAGACCGTAAGGTATGCTCCCCATAAAACAGTCTGGCTGGAGAAGAGTAACAGAATATAACCCAATGCGAGAGAGCTAGACAACGGAGACGAACCTCATGCAGTAAAGTCGTATGATCAACCATATTAAAGGCATTCTGGAAATCCACCAGCAACATAGAGAGGCCAACATCACCACCACGAGCCTCAACCAAACGATTAACAGCATGAAGAATAGCCTCACCACCCACCGGCACACCGAAACCAAACTGAAGACCTCCTAAATAGTTTCCCAAACGCGGACCAATTAAACCAGCCCTAACCTTTAAAACTGACGCCTCCAAACGGTACCCACAACAATAGGCCGAATACCACCACCAGGCTTAACAAGTGGCGTGAGAGGAGCACTAGCGATGTATTCTCCCAACACAGCAGGACATTTCCCAGCGAGAAAGAGATTAACCACCTACGTAATAGAGACTATCAACTCATCCAAAATAGCAACTGCAGCACCACTCAAGCAATCCATAAGGTGTTGAGCACGCAAGCTGTCTCTACCGCATGACGTACTACGCGGAAAACCCCTAATCTAATCCAAAACATCAGCAAGAGTAGCAATAAGGTGCTGATCAACGGGAATATCCTGCCTCTGCCGCCTGAAACCCGAAGAACACTCACGATTACTTCTTGGAGAAAAGGTTTTTAGAAAACAGAGAGGCAACACAAGCAGTTGAACCCAACAAGAGACGTCATCAGGCTTGCAAATCACCTTATCAAGCGCTCCTTTGAGAACCCGAGAAAAACCCAAGCGAAACTTAGGAGGAATAGAATTCACCAAACGAAACCGCTTAGATAGAAATTTATCCTGGAGAGCAACATCGAGCGCAAAAAGAGGCTCACGAGGTACACTAGGAACAAGATCAGATACCTTCGAAGATGGACCCTATGGTTTAGGAAAACCATAAAGAACAAATTGAACAACACCATCCCTAGAAACAGGTGGGGCCACACTAATTATTATTATTATAATGTGTTTTTTTTATGTGATGTTACCAATAGGAGTAATGGGATATTAGGTGAAAAACTAGCCCTAAATATTTCATTAGTCCATACTCCCTCTGTTTTTTTTATTTGCATCACTTTCCTTTTATGGGTGTTTTTTTTAATGCATCACTTCTATATTTAATAATTTTATACTATATTTTATCATTTCTCTCTCTTACTTTAAACCCCACTCAAATTATTTTATTATTTCTCTCTCTTCCATGGTCCCCACTTAAATAATAAAAATATCTATCCTCTCTCACATACTTTCTCTTTCATAGTCCCTATTTTACTTTTACTATAATAATTTATTCATAGACCCACAATATTTTATTACTCTCCTAAAACTCCGTGCATTCCTAAGTGATGCAAATAAAAAAAAAACAGAGGGAGTATTAGAAAGCCAAGCCTACTTGTGAGGTGATAGGATATGGGGAGAAAGGGGGTTAGATGCATTCGCATTTTTATCTTTGTCCAATATATTAGAGTATAAAGTGCAATGATATGCATTCATGTGTTTGTCTAAAATATATATTAAGAATAATTTCCTTTGTAAGGTGAATTTAAAGAACTAAGGTAGTAAGAGTTTAAGTAAAAATGTTCAAGAGTAAGGAGCAATTTACAACGTCCTCGAATTTGATAATTTAACACATCTTAGATTCTAGATAGGCTCTCATTCTTTAGTCCAAATTATAGAACTTTTCAAGAACTTTCCAACCTTATGTTACAATAATTTTTGCGATTTTTCTTAAATTTTTAATGAATTTTTTCGTTCAAGCAGTCTTAAGTTAAAAAAAATTAATATTGAAAAAAAAATCCCTTAACTCTTCTAAATAAATATTAAAATTGTACCAAATAATTTTAAGAAACCAATGGTGCCATAGAACTTATAATATACTATATTATTTAATCCTAACTTATAAGTTTGGAAATTTTGTCAAAAAAATCTTTTAAAAGCACCAATTTGCGAAATACACTTAACCATTCAATAAATAAATTAATTTATAAATTTAAAAAAAAAAAACCACCACCCAGCCACCACTTCCCTTTCCCCCTCTCCTGGTAGCACCACCAAACCTCCGTCTGCAACCCCCACAGCCACCAGTCCTCATCTGACCACTATACCCCCACCTGACCGGCCCCCTTAAGCCGCCACCTAACCACCTCGAAATCCCCAAAAATTGAATCATAACATATGCCACCAGACAAGTCTTTAGAGACTCTAGCATCATTAAATCTTCTGCATGGCAAGAAAACATCCACATTGTTGTTGCATATGGTGTATCAGTATCAAGAAGCTTGCTTGTAATTGGTTCAATATTGGTATCCAAGTATGGATAAAACACATTCTGATCATCAATAATGTAGGAAATTTCCTCAAGCTCGAGGAAATTATCCTCCATAAAAGGAACAAGTTGATCATAAGTGGTTGGCAAATCTTTTTCTATGAATTGCATCATGAATTATATATGTATCCTCATATTCCATTCTTTGTAGGTTGTTGTAATCGAAAGATGATTCATTGTTGTTTTCTGGTTCAGACAGACAAATCGATGTGCAAGGAAGAGGATCATCAACATATTCCTCAACTCTTTAATATTTTCCTGCACTTTTCCATCCTCCTCACACAAAATCAAAACCCCAAATTTCAATCGAATTCTTTCTCTCTCCTTAATCTCCTCATCAAATTACAATCCTTCAATCCCACCAATTAATTCAACAATTATGTATCAAAACATAGGTGACACCACCACCAATTCATTCTACCCCCATCAATTTCATCAACCCCCTTTTTAAAACCCTAACCTAACCCAAATCCCAATCCAATTCCACCTTCTACTCTTACTTGTTTACTTTGAAGGCAGGTGATGGTCGATAGCGGGGATAAGGGGGAAAGGGATAGTCGACTAGAGATGGAGGTAGGTCACCAGGGGTGAGGGGATTTCGGTGGCGGGTCCAATGGGAAGGTTGGCTGGTGGTTTGAGGGTAATGGGTTTGTTTTAATAACTTAAATTAAATTATTAATCAATTAGGTAGGTTAGAGGGTAGTTATAAAAAATGGGAGGATATTAGAGATTAATTAAGTAATTAGAGCGTAATAAATTAAATAGGTTTCCTCTTGCAAAAAAAATGAACATGGTGGTTTTATTTTAACCAAAAAGCTTTTAAAAGGGTTTTTTTTTTTTTTTTTCCAAAATGGTGCTTTTAAAAGATTTTTTCTGACAAATTTTCTTACAAGTTTTAATTGTTAAGTGGTTTTGGAAACTTTTATTTCATTTTAAGACGACTTTAGAAATAAAAAAAGTTTTAAGAAACTTTAATTTCGTTTTAATATGACTTTAGAAATAACAGTTTTGTATAAATTTTGTGAACTCTTTATTTTAAATCCTCTTGTATCACAAGAATGAATCATAATATTACATGTTTGTTTAAATGGTTATTGATAATTAATATAAGATAATGACCTTATTTTCAAACATGAAGTTAAGATTAATTATTTTGTTGTATAAGGTTGTAACAATTATCCATCTACATAAAAAATAAGCATACATCCATTATAATTCCCCGATGGATTAGTTGACAATTAAATATGATTAAATAGTTTATTGTTCCCTTTTATTTGGAAGTAAGGCCTCGACAGGTGTAACACCTCCGATTTACTAACTAATAATAAACAAGAATTAAAGGAAAATATACAACCTTTAAATAAAATTGCGGAAGCATACACTTATATCGAAGGTATTACTGCCGTACTAGACAACTTGTAGAGTACTAAGGCTTATAAAATCCCAATAAGTACAACTCAATAAAACTAAGTGAGCTATTTATACAACTTTACAAACTCGTTATATCAGACTAATCAAAACAATTGAGCTCCTTTAGCTACGATCACTTGATCAACTTGTTTAAATAATCTTCACTGCTCACCATTAAGAACAAATTCCAAAATAGATCATTGTAGGGCCATCATAACAAAAAGACATGGCCGCAAACACAAGTAGCACAACAAAACAACACATATGTCAGCAAACTAAGTAATCACCACATATTAGAATACGAAGACTAATAGAATAATTAACATTACTAGCTCACTTAAACAATGTAGTTCAAAACTACATCACACATATATACCTTTAGGTAAAAAAAAACTCTGTACTTTAAAAATAACTGTTGTCAAACCCAACCTCGAATAATAATACGAACCTTTACTCAATTAACTCATCTATCCCATCAGTGTGCCATGCTCTTTGTTCTATACCTAGCCTTGGACATGGGTAATTCGAATAACAAACCAACAAGTACAAAAACTTAAATACTCTCAATAACCAGAAAACACCTTAAACCATGACCAATATGGGTCAAATCCCACTGCAGGGTGCCATATAAAAATATAAATAAAAATTGTACCTCATTCATAATTCATGATTATTACCTCCTTACCAACATGCTAAGAAATGAGGTCTATAACGCCGAGCATCAAGCCAAGAACAAAATAATAACACTCAACTTTTAATTTTGATCTCATACTTAATCAAATAACCATTCACAAGCTAGTAAATAATATCTCAATGATGGTACATGTTCCTAAATAATATAACAATTCGAACTCGATTCAATCACAATAATCTTAACTCTTATAGGGCAATAAAACTAATACCCAAAGATAATTATCTCACAATCCAAAAATAATACTCTACATTAATAACCCTAAAACCTCAATAAAACACTACTCCCTATACCAACAACATTAAAATCCCTAGAATTTATTTTACAATCAATTATACACAACAAAATAATATGATATTCAAATCAAATCAAATCATATAATATTATAATAATTAATCATATATATGTACAAAATTACAAATAATAAATCAAAAATTTCACACATAATAATACAATGGGAAATTATCAATGGGGACCCCCAACAATTGCTACGCACCAACGGTAACCCCCTTTTTTTTGGATTATACGAAATGACCTTAGTTATCTTTTTTTCTTCTAAAGATGACATTAATGATGGTGTGTTAACATAAAATTAAACCATACCAAAATAGCAAAATGACAGAAATGCCCCTTTTATTCAACAGATTTATTTATAAAAAAAAATTATAGTTAAAAGGAAAAAAATCAAAGCTCCTTCCCCTCCCCATCGCCACCTCCACCTCCACCTCTCCTTCTCCGGCGACATCAAGGCCGAGAATTCTCCCCATCGCCACCTCCACCTCTTCTTCTCCAGCTACATCAATCCCTTTACCCTCCCCATCGCCACTCTCCTTCCCCGGCAACCCAACCCAACCCAACCCCCGAATTGTAACAACCACTCGAAACCCCAGTTCTCTCTCCTCTGAAACTCAAAAGGGGTTTCGTTGTGGTGGCTTTTTATCAACAAAGTGCGAATTTCGATTTGGATTTTTCGATCTAAATTTATGAATTGCGGTTGTGGTGGCAGTTTGAATGTTTTGTAGGTTCAGTTTTGGTGGTTAGTGGTGTTTCGATTTGGGGTTGTTGTGGTGAGTTCGAATTTAAGTGGGTTTGTGGGTTGTCGATGGATTGATGTTGGTTGATTTGTGGGTGGTTGGGTTTGTTTGATGCTAAATCAGTGGTAGGGGATGGTTTTTTCCAATTCCAAACTTGATATCCTTTCTTGCTTAATTTCATGGTCAGAGGTTTTTTCCCCTGAATTTTATGTTAGACAGACTTTGAAGAGTCTTTTGTAGACAAGGATTCAGAAGAGGAATGAACCGAAATCGGAGGGGAGCAGTCCATGGGAACCAGGTCATCGGAATTATGAACAAGATTTTCCGAAATCGAAAGATTCGCATCATTCTCATCATTAGGATGCAGGGACTCCGAAGAAAATGCAAAACCCCCTGTTAAAGAGTCTGCCATATAACCAGAGTCTGTTGAATTATGTGTCAGAAAGGAAGAAGCTAACGACAGAGATGGTGAAGGAACCGAAACAGGGAGATCCGCCACATGATTGGCCGGAGCCGCATCAGCCCAATTGCTCGGCCCTGCGCCGAAAGGGTCCGGAAATAACGGTCCTGACGGACCTAACAGAGGCGGAGAAAACTAACATGTCGTCGTCGCCGTACCTGGTTCTGCAACAGAGTTCCGAAACAAAGCATATGGTGTTTTGATGGTGGTGTGGATTGATGGTTGTGGTTGTTAATTTTTCTAAATATTTTCTTTTTTTCTTTAAAAAAAAAAACTAACCATAGTTAATTTTAATTGACTATTTTATGTTAAAACACCATCATTAATGTCATCTTTAGGAGAAAAAAAAAAAAGTAATGTCATTTTGTATAATCCAAAAAAAAGGGGTTATCGTTGGTGCGTAGCAATTGTTAGGGGTCGCCGTTGAGAATTTCCCTAATACAATATATAATACAAACATCTCTAGGTTTCGTCCGATTACCTTACAACAAATTAAATTCGCATTACGACAATCAAATCAAAGCAAGAAACAAACCGAGCTACGTTGTAAATTGCGGCCTTCGTTATACAAATATATTGTGCAACTTTAATTTTCTATTAATCCCACAATATGATCATCATAAAAATTAAATTAATGGACATATGATGGATATTGGAGTATGAAATAAAACTTATCAGAAGAAACAAATTTCACTTTGTTTTACAAATCTCAAGCATCGGCAAAAGGAAAACGGCTTCTTCATCTTTTTTATTTTTTTTTAAAAAAAATATCTTTTGAGGGTTAAGAATATTTATAGAGTTTAAAATAGTTTATGTATGCTTTAAATTATAGAGTCCTATTTATACAAAATAGGGTTTTAAAACTTTCTGAACTCTAAATTAAATATATGAGATTAGGAAAGTTATTTAATAAAAAAAATAAACTATTTTTTTATGAAATATATTATATAAAATCATAAAATATTCGGGTATTACAACACGTGTCTTTATTTTGTCAATTCCATTAGCCTAAACACATAACCCTTAAACATTACAAAAATTATTCTGGAAAAATTTTAAACCCAAATGAGGTTATATAATGAACCCTTATCGTTTCACTCCAAAAAATTCCATGAACCACTAAAAAGTCGTCAATTGGAACACATTTGTTGAGTTGTCTTGTTCAAAGGACATTTTTGGCAATCACTAATCGAGGTAATTTGCCTCAACCAAGTGATATGTCCATTTTATATAGTGATTTACCCCCGTCCCTTGGTCATATTTAGGAGTATTTTTGGCTCTACGGAGCTATTTTTATTACTAATATGCGTTTTCTAGTGTTTTCGTAGCTTTGGTGTTGTTTTATAAGAAATTGCAGATTTGGAGCATTTCTCGGACATATTTGAGCCACTAAGAGCATTGGATTTGGTTCACATTGATATGACCATTTTCCCACGTTAGAATAATCAAGCTGGTGATTAAGGGCTCGACGAAGAAGAAGAGATCGAGGCAATGGACCGAGTCATAAAAACTTAAGGAGGAAAATCCGAATTGGGCCAAGAAGGATCCCAAAACGAATAGTCCATAATGCCCAGAAGCTCGCCTGACCAGAGATGCCCTTGCCCTGAGGCGCGCCCGACCAGGCGAGGAAGAAGAAGCAAGACTCTCTCACCCGGAGGCGCACCCTGCCGGGCGAGTAAGAGGAAGGCACACCCGAAGGCGCGCTGGTCAGGCGTCTTACTAGGCGCGTGTTATTGAAGGATGATTTAGACGATTAATCTTTGTTTTATTTGAGGATTTCTTAGCTTTGATATAAATACGCTTTTGTTAAGCGAAACAATTACGTCATTCATTAGTTAATTTGTAGATTTTAGTTTTAAGCTTTAATTAGTATTTTGTTCTCTCAACACGTTTGGTTTATGCAATTCAATATTTCCGTTTATTTTGGTAATGATTTCTTTCCCTTTTATTTCTAGTAATTTAATTGCTTTGATTAATCATGTCTTGTTTTATTGCTTTGCTTAGTCTAGATTCCACTATGTGTGAGTAACTTATTTCAAGAGTTCGTGGGGATCCGTAAATAATATGAAGGGGTAATTTATTATTGTTGATTATCAATGTTTGATTAACTTCCTATTGATTAATTTAATGCTATGCGATTAGATTAGGCCTGGTTTAATTGTTTGAGTTATGCAATATTGATTCGAGATTCGACAAATGAGAATTGATGTTTAGGGTAGTTTCAATAGGCAGGTTAATTTATAAATGGTTAAGTCAAGATTCGAGAGATGCGATTTAATACCGCTAGATTAATTTTATGATTGTAATACGTAGCGAAAGCCCTTTATGATCTGATTAATTGATGTATTTATAATTATTGATTGTTGTGCTTTACCCTGAAATATTATTTATTGGTGAACCTATACCCTAGGATTTGATTTATTGTTATTCTCCTTATTTTTATTCGCATAAGTTTATTTATTCTCCTTGGTTTAATCCTCACAAAAACAATTTGGGTACTTGATAATTTGGATTATATTAATTATTTAGGAATAAAAAGACATTGCTTCCCTGTGGATTCGACCCTACTTTCCTATCTAGTTTAGTTAGATGACTTAGGAATTACTTTTGATTTGGTGATACGACTAGATCCCGTCAAAATTTGACGCCGTTGCCGGGGATACACTTTTATTTTTATTTCTAATTATTTTTGTAGTCTAGATTATTTACCCTTCGTCTTAGAGAACGTAAGTTCTTTGGGACAGTTTCTCATATCTGTTGTTTAGTTCTTTATTTATTCCCAGGTGTTCAAGATCAGGCTATATTCCTGCAAAGAAGACTGCTTTATTACGATGTTCGATCCTAAATTTTGCCCAAGAAGCTGATGAATCTTTATATGAAGCTTGGGAAAGATTTAAGGATTTGCAGAGAGAATGCCCTCATCATGGGATTTTACAGTGGCAGTTGATCCAAGCCTTCTACAACGGGCTTGGAAATTCTTCGAGACCAATCCTAGACTCTACAGCTAACAGAAGATTTATGAACCTTCAAGAGGATGTAGCAGGCACAATTATTAAGGAGATGGAAATTCATAATTCCCAATATGGGAATCCTAGAGGTTTTGCAAACAATAGGAAACATCATGTTGACTCCGTATCCTTTTTGCAAGCTCAATTAACCTTTATTTGCCAGAATTTAGATAGTATTAGTACTGCTATTCCATCTTCCGTAGCTAATGTTTCTGCTGTTAATAATACTATCACTGATGCTTTTTGTGAAAATTGTAGAATTGGGCACAAGATTGTAGGAGTTCCGTAGAGCAAGTTAATGTCTTCCAAGCCTATAGGAAAAATAACCCATACTCCAACACTTATAATCCTGGTCTCCGAAACCACCCAAACCTTTCCTACTGGAGTACTAATATGCTAAATCCTCCATCTCCACAACAACCACAACAACAAACCCCACAGCAACACAGAAAAAATATTACCAACACCCTAACCAGAGAACCCAACAACAAACTCCATCTCCATCTACTAATCCTACCCTGTCATAAATTATGCAAAAGCAAATGTAGAGTAGGGAAGCTGATGAGTGGAATTTATGCCACCATTTCACCCTTTTTCACTAGAGAATTCCCCCGATTTGTCACTTGTTTATACCTCTTCTTACCGTTTTTACCTTTATTTTAGTTACTTTAGCTCCTTCTCGTGTTTTCCCTTCTCTATTATCTTTTCTTTTACTTTTTGACTTTCTATTCATGTGTTTTGATAGCTCCTAGTGCTCGTGGACGAATTTTGGATTGCTAGACGGAATTGGAGTTTTTAAGGTAGCCTACTCAAGGAAGAGGAGATGCTGCAAAGGAAGAGGAGATGCTGCAAAAGAGAGGGCACGCTGCTACAGGTAGCCGCGAGCGCGGGCCTCATAGCTGCAGGCGCGGACAGGGGGGATCCTGAGCTACGTAGCAATTTCTGGAGATGGCTTGGAAAGGGCGCGGCTCAAAGGGCCGCGGGCGCGACGAGCTGGGTTTTGCCAACTTCGTACCCACGAAGGAGAGGGTGCGGAAAACTTACTGGAGAGGCCTCTCCTATGCCCGTTTGCCTTGTTTTAACACAAGACTCTAAATAGTCTTTAGCTTGAATCTTCATCCATCCACTATTCCATTGACATCAAAAAAACACTTTGTAGAGAGAGAATATGAACATCTTTTAGAGAGAGAAATTAGCTAGTTTTCAAGTTTCAATCTTTGTAATCAAGATATTCAAGTTTTCTTCAAGATTATTGCAACTATTTCATGTTTGGCTAATCCTTCAACATTTATAATAGTAATCTCTTTTCCTTATTCTCTAGTCTTTAGTTTTATTGTTCTTACTTGTGTTTTCTTCCATAAAGTTCCTAGCTTTACTTGTTTCATTGCTTTCTCTTTGATTTAGAATCATGCTAAGTTGTGTTAGGATTGAATACATGTTTAGTTTAGTTTTCATGGCTATTTTCCTTTCTCTAGCGTAGATTTCTAGCTAGGGAAGGGGGTGAAAATCATGTTTGCTTGAGTTTCTATTGATTATTGATTGGGTTTTACCTTGAGTTGATGATTTGTGCTTAAATATGTTTGGAGTTATGGTGTGCACCTTTAACCCCAATGTTTTAGTCCTAGATTAGATGCACAAGAATGATCTAGTTTAGGTTTGATTGATTTCATCAACTTACTTTGAGTAGTTGCATGAGAATGAATTACTTTTAGTAGAGTTTGTACTCCTTGGTGTATATCCTTATTGATTTTCATTAGTGTCTTGTTGGTCATGATTGGAACCCCCTCTCCCTAGTGCTTTTTGCCCTTATCATCTCTATAGTTTTGCCTTTTATTTTCACTTTAGAGTGTCTAGTCCAATCTCCTTATTTTCGGCTTGATTAGGTCTCTTTTGATAGATAGTTTAAATCTTAAAACTTCTCAAGAAAAACCATAATATCCCCTTTGTTACTAGCAATAGATTCTAGATTTTACAGTAATCGTGCATGATCCCCGTTTCTTTGGGATTCGACCCTAACTTGCCACTATCTCACCTAAATTTGATAGAGCTAGGTTAGGAGTAAAAATTGTAGATTTGATCTAGGGTAGTAGTAACAACCTATTATCCGCCGATCAAATTTTTGGCGCCTTAGCCGGGGAAACGGCTTGTTTTGCACTATTATTGTGTTATTATTGGATTTGTTGCCTTTTTATTTTGTTCCTTTACTCTCTTGCTAGTCATTGCTAATTGTTTTCTTAGCTTTGGTGGATGCAAAGGAGATCTCAAGGACCTCCTACACACTACATTGACCACGAAATCGACTGCACTTTGAGACAAGTTCGAAGACTTTATCAAGAAGAGGGGCGAGGTCTTGGTGCTATTTTTGATAGTGAGAGTGATTCTTGGTCTTCAAGTTCTCAAAGCGAGGAAATGGCGAGGCAAGAGAATGATGTTTTGTTTCGTGAGTTTGGAAATCTCGAGGATTATGAACTCACGGGAGGGATTTTGCTACCCGTCATGGAAACAAACTTTACCATCCATCCTCAATACACTAGAATGGTTCAAGCGAAGCAATTTTCGGGTTCTCCAAGTGAAGATCCTATCGAGCATCTTGATAGATTTCTTGAGCTTTGTGCCACGATTAAAAACAACCAAGTTTCTCAGGAATACATCCGTATGCACTTATTCCGACAATCTCTTTCGGGTAGAGCAAAGAAGTGTCTCAAACAAGTCAAGCTAAACTCTCTCACGACATGGAGGGAGGTAGTCAAGGCATTCTTGAAGAGGTGCATTTCTGAATAAAAGACCGCCAAGATGAGAAGGAAGATTGCCTCATTTGAACAAGAAGCAGATGAGAGTCTTAGTGAAGCTTGGGAAAGATTCAAAGAGTTGATACAAGCATGTCCTCATCACGAATACAACCAAAGTTTGTTCATGAGATTCTTCTATGATGGGTTGGAACCTATGTCTCGAGCTAATTTAGATGCGGGGGCGGGTGGCCAGTTGATTAAAGTCCCTCAAAATCATGTTAAAACAACAATTTAAGAGGTAGTGAAGAACTATTCTTGGGGTGGTAGGAGGAGGAATGCACCATAGAACGGTGAAAAGTATGAATTGGAGAAGGTTGATTAATTGCAACATCAAATTGAGCTTTTGACAAAAGGGCTTGCAAAGTTGAATACGAGTGTCAATAGTGGGGCAAGCTCCTCTCAAGTCAATTCTTTCTCTTGTCAAATTTTGGTGGAACGAACCACGATACATCTTATTGTGGAGGCTTGAGCCCGGAGCATGTGGCGGCTTACAACACAAGGCAAGATGGATATAGGGGAAGTGGCGGTGGAGTAGCTTGGAGGCAACCACCACCCGGATTCGCTCACCAACCCCAACAATGGAATCAACAAGCTCAACAACCATACAACTTCAACCCCCAATACCAAAACCCACCTCCATTCCAAACCCAAAACCCAAGAGGAAACTACCTAAGAAACAACCTACACAATAATCAAAACCAATACCACAATCAAAATCAAGCGGCTGAAAGGAGTCAAGAGCAAGCATCTCAACCCGATTTTACTCAAACCCAAATTCTTCAACAACTTCAAGCCATGAATCAACAAATGCAAGAGGTCAAGGCTCATAACAAGATGGTTGATTCATAACTAGCTCAATTGGCCGAGAGAGTTCCTTTCAACTCACCTTCTACTCTACCCGGACAATCACAAACTAACCCTTCCAACATTGTGAAACCCCACTCTTTCAAGGCAATCACATTAAGATCAGGTACGTCTTATGAGGGTCCTAAGGAGGAGGATAGTGAGGAAAAGAAGGAAGGAGAAGAAAGTGTGAGTGAAGACAAGGAAGTTGAAGAAGAGAAAGTTGTTGAGAAAGAGAGAAGTATGGAGAAAAAGAAGTCTAAAGATGTGGTGACATCTTCTACTCCTAGTGAGGCTAGGAATCTTGATGAACCGGTTCCCTTTCCTGGTCAACTTGTGGAGAGGAAGTTGAATGACAAATTTGCAATGTTCCTTTGTGTGATGAAGAACTTGCACATAAACCTCCCTTACATTGAAGTTGTCACACAAATGCCTTCATACTCCAAGTTCTTGAAAGACATTCTCACCAACAAGAGGAAGCTTAATGATGAACTTATCACTCTCCGTCATCAAGTGAGTGCACTTGTTCAACATAAGATGCCCAAGAAGCAAAAGAATCCGGGAAGTTTCACTTTGCCGGTAAAGATTGGGAACATGGAAGCTAGAGGTGCCTTAGCCAATCTTGGAGAAAGTGTTAGTTTGATCCCTTTATCCATTGCTCAAAAGCTTAATATTGAAATGATACCCACAATAAAAACTATCCAATTGGCCGACCGTTTGGTGATGCTACCTTGTGGTGAGCTTGAAGATGTCCCTATTCAAGTTGGGCATATTTATGTGCCTTGTGATTTTGTAGTGATGGATATGGAGGAAGATGTCGATACTCCTTTGATTTTGGGTCGTGAAGCTCTCAAGACCTTGGGGGAGATCATCAATTGCAAGAACAACACCATTACATGTGAGGTAGCCGATGAAAAAATTGTGAGTTCTTTAAGCTACTCAAGACCCCCATGGTTGAGAAGTGATATAGGGTTGATGTTGTGAATGAAGAGTTAGATATCTTGGGAAGGGTTATGATGTAGGGTTTCGTAGTGACCCCTCGCTATGCGGAAAGAAACGCCCCAAGACCCGCCCCGATAACTAAAGCAATTAAACAAGCATAAACATAATTAATCAATAATTAAAAGAAGAGAGAGAGAAATTATACCCTCGATGCGTACTTCGCTCGCAAATCGATCTCTTACTTCGAAAGCTCGAGCGTCACAAGTGTGACCGCCCCCGACGGCTCGTACCCACGAACCCGACCCGAACGGTCCAAGTCCCGAAGGTTAGTCGGGACCCGACCAATAAAAACTTGGAGTTTTACGAACTTAGAGGTTTTCTCACCTAATGGGAGATGCCTCATTGAGTTTTACTCAAGAGATTCCCATATGCCCAACACTTGAGTATTTATAAGGGAATGCTACCTGATTTCCCATTCTCCCACTAATGTGGGAGAATTTGCATTTCAATCATAAAATGACAAGCAATAGATAATCAACAAGTGTCACATGGTCAGGAGAGGTTAGGTGAGGACCACATAGGGATCCATCACACCTTGCTCCCCAAGCCAAAACACCATCCCTTGGTCCCCACACAAAAACCGGACCACCTTGCCACTTGGCTGCCAAGGATGAGGTGTTGCCCAGCCACCCCACGCACATGCGCAACCAGCTAGCACAGGCTGCCAGCAAGCACATGCTGCTCCCTGGTGCGTGCTGCTGGGCGAGTGGCGTGGCGCTACTAGCTGGCACACGCACATGCCCAGCACGCTGCTGCTTGGCTGCGAGGAGCTGTGCCATGGGAGAGGCCTTGGGAGCTTGGTGCGTGCCATCGCCTAGCACACATAGCCTACAGAACAAGCACGCATAGCGAGCTGCGGTGCGTGTGTTGTGTGCAACCTGCTTGCGGTAGCAAGGCCCAACAAGCACATGCGTGCTGATGGCCTTGCGATGCATGCAGGCTGTGCTTGGCCATGCCTAGCATGTTGCGATGGCTGGTGCTGATATGCTAGCAAGCACGCCCAGCCATGTTAGCACAGCTACAACACGCACACACGTAAGGCACGCATCTTGCGATGCTTGAGCCATGCGATGTGCGTGTGTTAGGCGATGCTAGGCACGCATAGGATGGTGACTTCGCCTATCCTAGTACGCGCATGGATAGTCCAATGCGAGGGTACGGCTAGGCTCGTACTTGTTGCTTGTTGATTTTCCGTGTCGTCAAATTCCAAATTTGACTCGACTTACGACGATCGGTCTCGACGCTCCAAGCTTGATATCCGACGTCTTTGTTCGTAAAACTCCAACAACTTATCAAATCCTTCAAATTGATTCGTCGTCTCGGATCGGTTGTTCGATTGGGTTCGACCCGAAGGGTTCAGTCAAGATTAAGCTGTAATATTAATTTTACATTAATATTACTGATCGGAAGCGGCCTCCACCTAGACATTCCGATCACCTGACCTTACTGAAGAATTAGCTTTCCGATAATTCTGAACCCTCTATCGGAATAATACACTTGTTTGAAGGACACATTCCTTTCAATCTCCCACTTCTCCTTCCGGACAAGTGTGCATATAGTGTATAGCCCATTTCCTATGTCGCTTAATGTCTCTTTGTGAACTATAAGGTAAGATTCATCGTCATCCTTATTACGTTCAGAATTGTTTCTCGATCTCCGAGTTCGACTGTCAATATGCAGATGATTTTTAAAATCCATCTGAGCACGACCATGCATTTTCATAGTTTCGCTCTTCGAGCGGCCTTGTAAACAACAAAGACATGTTCCCTATTGTTAATAGGGGGACATTCCCAGTCTTATATTGTAAGTTTCTCTTACTAAGAGGACCTAATCTCCCGAGTGTTCCCGTTATGATCCCCAGTTACGACAGACGTTAGGCAACATCAAAGAGACTAGTTCTCAAACAAGAAAACTTCACAATACTCATGGTCGAGGAAAACGAGTTCCGATAGCTATAATGAGAAATGTACTTATTACAATTTTGAATCTCTTAAAGTACTCTCATAGGTCGATCCAGTGCAATTCCAAACTGGCACTTGTGCAAATGATTTATGACCATCATGTCCTTGCAGCACAAGAAACGGCGCTATAAATCATACTACACACTAATCTCTGGTGGTCATCAATCGTCCATCAGTTACATGACCTCGATTAGGGATATTTTTCGATTTAAATATTCAATGTTCACTTAACAGGCGTTTCTTTATCCAAGACATGGTCTTGATACCCTATTTTGAATATTTTCACAAATTGAATGGACTCATTATTTGATTCTAAACCATAATCAAATAGTTTGTGGAATTTTATTAGCAAAATTTTTAATTCCACCATGAAACTCTTTAATGTTTCATCTTATGATAAATGGCTTTCTTCAATGTTTCAAGAGTAATACTCTTCATTAAACATTTATAGAAATCACACCCATACTCTTCATCTGTAATGAAATTGCTAATGTTGTCGTTCACTTATTGCATAGGTTTAGCCACTATTACTTTGCAAATCTTAGCATCTTCATTATCGAATAATTTCATAATAAGACAATAATATTTTGAGAGTGTTATGGATCATATGTGATTTAGGATTTATTGTCCAAGTGATGGCTCCCACTCATTTTCATGACTTGAGATCTTTCAACCTGACAACCTACAATCAACTTTCGACAATGAACTTTCCATTGAACACTTTCCTTTTATTGCCTTCCAGGCAACAATATTCTCAACGTATATTTCAGTAGACTTTTTGACGTTGTTTTGCTCGGATTTTATTTCGAACGACTCACAAAGATTTGGGAGGCCCTAATCACTTGTGATTATGGAAACTTACCTTTAATTTCCGCACATTATACATGGATCCGTGTCCATGTCACCATTCTAAAGCCACGACGCATTCTAGCTCGTGCTCATAAACGACTTCCTTATTAAGAATCTAATCCTTGCTAAGGATGTGCTTGCAACATCAATTCTCAAATTACAATTGTATCTATGCGTCAAGAACTTATCCCCTTTTACTTATCAAAGTACTTTGGATTTTCTTGACCATAATCTAACGATTCATCACTTACATTTAGATTGATTGGTATTTTATACTTCTCCTGCTCTAAGCATGTAAGTTGAGTGACGAATCCATATCATATTATACATGATGGTTTTAATCGTAGAATTATTCCCAATATGTCCCATTCATGTGACCTTTTAGCTCAACCAGTTTCACTGAGTCTCGCTAAACTGTTTGCTATGTGACACGGTTGAAAGTCTCTACTAGAGCCTTTCTTGTTTGAATTAGAATTTGCCCAGCTTATACTTAGTTCAAACATTTACTTAGTTTTATACATATGGGTGGAAAGCCTTTTCAAGTCCTTCATGTTTAATACAGTAAATTCCTCTACTCGTTTAAACATTTCCTTAAGTCTATCTAATAGATCTTAATTCCCATATGTACTAAGTGTCGCCTTTTGCTTGGTCCATTGTCGAAAATCATTTCAAATCTAAGCATTTAGCATTTGATAGTCATTTCACAATAGAGTTCACAAACTTCTTGTTGGACCATACAGGATTGACTTTTGCTCCCACTAAACTTCTTGTTTATAAGAATTTCTATGATTCTCCATTAGGCAAACCTTTCATTGACTTTATGAGAATACATGTTCCAATTCCTACATGCAATGCTTCATTTGATCCCACAATGTATTCCTTGAGCTTGCTTTCAAATCTAGCATTATTTCGAATTACAAAACCCTTAGACTATTTCCGTAGTCTCTTCCAAAATCCAATTTTAGGAAGGCGGTTTCGTATTTAGCCATATTTCATATGCGCAATTTTGCTAGAAAAATCACGAAAATACTTTAGCGTTCCGGTTGGTGAATAGGTTTTTATTAAAATTAACACCGTGAATTAATTGTGTCCTTTTCAACCAATCTAGCTTTGTATGCTTATGCATTTCCACATTTGTTAGTTTTCTTCTTGAAAACTTATTTGCGATTGATTTGTCTGTCACCCTACACGCAAATGAATCAAGTTCCAAACATGATTTGCAAACATGGAGTCTATTTCGGATTTTATGGCTTCTAACCATTATTCGGAATTTGGATTTGTCGTAGCTAATTTACAAGACACTATTCCCTCACCATCCAATGATGAATGGTATGCTTGTAATTCTTAGGTTTATTTCTAACTTAGTAGAAATTTATAGGATTCAATCCAAGCCTTTGGTGAATTCTATACCTATACGGGGTAATAGGTTGAACATTTACATTGTCTGTTTGATTCTGACCAATCTTCTCAGCTACTTCCAAAGCACTTAGATTGTCAGTTTTATCAAGTTGACATTATTGCCCGTCCTCTCGAACTTCGTCGAGTTCGATTTTTTTGAGCATTTACATTGTCTGTTTGATTCTGACCAATCTTCTCAACTGCTTCTAAAGCATTTTAATTGTCAGTTTTATCAGGTTGACAGTGTTGCTCGCCCTCCCGAACTTCGTTGAGTTTGATTTTCCTCCCACTTGTCATTTTGGAAAGGTGTTACTTTCTAGAAAAACACCATTTAGAGCAACAAACACTATGTTCTCAATTAGGTTGTGGAGGTAATGCCCGTAGTCTCACTTGAATACTTAAAAAGAGACTTGTATATTGTCTTTAGGTAAAAGTTCGGTGTGAAACAAACAGTTAGCTCCTTTTCGAGCTATCTTAGCCCTTATTGAGCCACTTAGCTCCCACTGAGTTAATGAACTCCCACCGAGCTAAGAGCCCTAGACATATACTTGAAAATACGCTAGAAACTATTTCTATCCATAACTGAATATGGTGTCCTTTATTAGCTTCGACACTTTTATTTAGTGTAACATTAGTCATTTGTGCAAATCTTTAATAACTTTATAGGAAGGGATGTGATCTATCATCATTCGAGTCATTTCCAGATGGCATCGAGTTCTCCGTCAAGACACACTATGTTCTTTTGGAGCTCTTTATGAAATTTCAATTTCATAAGTTTGATGTGATCACACTTGGCTCAAGCAAACATCGCTCGATCTAATCTAACTAGACGTTGTGATATCTTGCCAGGTCGATTCTATACTTCACTGAACATTTGAACTACTCGAGGTTCAGTTTTCTCACATTTGATGAATATAGCCATATTCTTGCAAATTCTTGTGAGATATTGAAGTAATGAATTCCTTTTAGCTTTCGGAGTCAATTGTCTATACCAAGCACAGTAGCTCCTTTGTTTGTCTATTTCAACAAGTAAGACTTTCTTGTCTTAGAACAATTCCAAATCGATCATCTATCAAGATTCTATCTAATAGAGCCTTGAGTACGTTCTTGTTGTTAGTGACTTTGCTAAAGGGTTTGAAACACAAATCATGTCCATGACTTGAACTTTGTGAGTTTCATGGTTGGGAAATGTTTGTTTATAATCAAGCATTCTTGACTCATGGCTTATATATGCGACCATGTCATTCAAGTAAACCAAGCAACTATTGCTTTTACTTTTGAATGTGAGTCTTTTCCATGTGTAAACGGATCGTTTGCTGATTATGGAACACAATAACCATTATTTGTTCCAGCCTTGGCTTAAAAGGACTTTAAACAAAACAAGTGACCTTACAACTGATATAGCATTACTTGCTTCATTCTAAGCTTGTAAGTAAATAACTTAGCTTGTCTTCAACGGTTTGAGGTCACTTTCAAAGTGGAACACTCAAGTAGTATGCAATACTTGTGAAGATAACGAGTTACTTAGTTGGCCATAATAACATGAACTCAAGGGTAGAAAAGGAATCTCATTATTTTCTTTGTTCCTTGTTTCCTATATTTCTTATAGTACATCATCTCATAACTTTAAGAATCACTTCTGTAAGTTCTTCGACTTTTATACTTTGTTAGGCATAATTAAGCATCTAATGCGCCGTAAAAGAAAGTTCTATCTTTTTAACTAATTCGTACTTGAATTACTTCATCAACGAGTCCTACTCATAAGCGTATGAAGTGAAAAGATATGTTGGTTTGTAACCTATTGACAATTTTGAGTTTTTCAACTCAATATTTCATGTTTGTCAAAACTACCCAGTATTTTGAAAACATGACATCCAACCGTCCTTTCAGACTTTAGTAGATTATGAGAAGTTTTATCTTAGAAGTGCCCTTTTTTTTCTTTGAGAACCATTCTCGAAAGATTCCTTTTACCAATCAATGGAAACAATATAATTTGATTACAAATTCTACAAATATAAGTGCAAAGTATAACCATTTATAAAGTTAATATCATAATAAGTTTGAATTTTATACATGCAAACTTTCAATCTTATTATGCGTCTTATCCACACATTATAAAAATTTGTCCCTTTTTAGGCCAGAATAAAACGATTCCAAGATCCCAAAAATCAGAAAGTGATTCAGCATGCTTTGGCTTGTCTTAACACTTAATATTTTATGTTAAGCAATTCAATTGCTAATAGCTCCAAGCTACTCTTGGTTCGATAAAACGTCGCATCTAATGCTTCCGTGACATTTTATCTCCATTGCCACTACATCTAAGGACTCCTTACTGATATCGTTAAGCTTAACCAAGACAACTCGTATACCTAGTATACCTTACGTTCCTAGGGAAGTAGTGATGTCTCGCTTTGGCGTAGTCCATCACATACGCGCATTAGTTCGGTAAGTGTTGTTCTTAGAACGACAATTTTTAGCTCAATATTATTAAGGGACCTATGGTTTCTATGTTGGTTGATTTAAGTGAACTTAATTAATCATCGCAACATATGAAATCCTAAACATGCATCTAGCATTCAAATATATATATATATATATATATATATATATATATATATATATATATATATATAAAGCATAAGATAGATGTATTTGGCAACTAGCATGACCCCTTGAAATCTTCAATTTCCATGGGTCTTCATCTTGGCTCATCTTCATCAAAACGTTGTCTTGAGACATCTTGGCCAAAATAAATAACTAGCTAGTACGACTAAGATTAATCTAAAGTACATAATACTTAACGGTTCGCAGACCGTATTTAGATTTACAAAAATACATAACGGAACGCAGTCCGTATTTTCTATCCTAGTCGGGTCCCACTAGTTGCCATTTTCAATAACCTGTTTTGAAAACATCTTCCATTCACCCATTTAGTATTTGTGAATGGCCCATGCATTTTATGAAATACATAATTAAACACGCAATGCAAAACTAGTAACTAACTTAGGTGGTTAATCCGATTAATGCGCCTAATTAAAACTAGTCAAAGTTGTTTAATTCATTATTTCTAAAAACAAATTGCTCACATAATCAATTAAGCTCCCACTAAATTCCGCATCCATACTTAATTAATCCGAGTAATTAAGTCGGCATAACCCATAATTTGTCAAGATTTTGCAAAACCGAAAAATTGAGGTTTTGACCTCGTAAAAATAATTACATAAATATTTTAAAAACGGCAAAATTTGCAAAATTCATAGCCCATGCTTTGAAAATAAGCCTCCTTGAATCCTAGTGCCTAACATCCTAGCCATGGGCCTAGGCATGCTAGGCACCTAGCTACGGCTGGGCTGCTTGTGCACTGGCAGCATGCCTAGCAAGGCACTGCTGCGCTTTGCCAGCACAAGCACGCATCGCAGCACGCTGCGCATGCTAGCATGCGTGCTGGCTGGCATGGCTGGGCTTGCTTGGGGCTACCTGTCTTGCTGCCTAGCAGCCTTGCGAGCATCCTAACAACCACGCACCATATGCCATACGCATAGCCCTTGCTTACCCATTCCCTTGCCACACTCCCGCATCGCTTCGAGGTGAGAACACCACCATACGTACCAAAGGCACCCACATGTGGGCTGCGTGGGCAGCCCAGCTAGCCTTGGTGATGCTTAGGTGTTCTTGCCTTGATTTGCGTGCACTTTTCTCGGGATTTTAATCCCGATTTATGTGTGACATAAAATCAACTCTAAATTTATTTTAGAGTTAATTTAGGGCAAAATGAAAATAAAATTAAGTCTAACTTAATTAAATTCAATTTTAATGGTGCACAAGCCTAAATAATTCAAAATTCTATTTTTGAAACAAATTTAGGTCTTTCTTTATGCTTAAAATTGAATGAGCTATGTCCATAATTAATTTAGCCAATATGCAAATTAATAAATAGATTCGACAAAAGGGAGTTGGAAAAATAAATTAACCATCTAATGATAAAAAAATTTCCAACTTTCATACTTGTGTAAAATATCAAGATTACATCTTCCAATATGAAGATTAATCAAATTTTACTCACAAGCATTTGAACTTCATGGATTTTAATCAACCAAACATGAAAAATCCAAACTTTGTTCAATATGGAATTTAGGGTTAAAGTTCCAATCAATTAAACATTTAAATATTAGATACTTAACATACTTGGGAACTTAAAATTACACATTCACATCAAACATTCACATACTGTTGCAATTAATTTGCAAAATTTGTGAAAAACAAGTTTATGTGAAATAGAGCATATCTACTTAAGCACTAATTAAAACTCCATAATTATGCTTAAGGATAAAAAAAATGCAGTAGATTAGGGATGCAATTATACATTTAATCTACCCTTGAAATGCTTGCATTAATCAAGGCTTAAAAGATTTAAAATTTTCGTTAAAAACGAAAAAAACCCCAAATACTTGGGTTTCTGGTTTGAATTTGGCTTCTGGACAGTCCTGAAAGAGTTGAATCTGTTCCACAATGTCGATTCCACCAAAAAAAACACTATTTTTGAGCAAAAATCTGGGTCCGACAGCCAAATCGAGAAAAAATACGAGTTTTAAAATAATTAAAACGAGCTTCTAATCTAATTAGAAAAGAAAAAACCAGAAATTAAATCTTACTTAAAACCACCCTAATTAATAAATAATTGCAATAATTAAAAGGAGCGCAGCTCTGATATCACTGTAGGGTTTCGTAGTGACCCCTCACTACGCAGAAAGAAATCCCCCAAGACCCGCCTCGATAACTAAAGCAATTAAACAAGGATAAACATAATTAAGCAATAATTAAAAGAAGCGAGAAAGAAATTATACCCTCGATGCGTGCTTCGCTCGCAAATCGAGCTCTTACTTCGAAAGCTTGAGCGTCACAAGTGTGACCGCCTCCGACGGCTCGTACCCACGAACCCGACCCGAACGGTCCAAGTCCCGAAGGTTAGTCGGGACCCGACCAATAAAAACTTGGAGTTTTACGAACTTAGAGGTTTTTCTCACCTAATGGGAGATGCCTCATTGAGTTCTACTCAAGTGATTCCCATACGCCCAACACTTGGGTATTTATAAGGGAATGCTACTTGATTTCCCATTCTCCCACCAATGAAGGAGAATTAGCACTTCAATCATAAAATGACAAGCAATAGATGAGAAGAGAGGTTAGATGAGGACCACATGGGGATCCATCACACCTTGCTCCCCAAGCCAAAACACCATCCCTTGGTCCCTACACAAAAACCGGACCACCTTGCCACTTGGCGGCCAAGGATGAGGTGCTGCCTAGCCACCCCACACACATGCGCATCCAGCTAGCACAGGCTGCCAGCCAGCACATGTTGCTCCCTGGTGCGTGTTGCTGGGCGAGTGGCGTGGCGCTACTAGCTGGCACACGCACATGCCCAACACGCTGCTGCCTGGCTGCGAGGAGCTGTGCCATGGGAGAGGCCTTGGGAGCTTGGTGCGTGCCATCACCTAGCACGCATAGCGAGTTGCGGTGCGTGTGCTGTGTGCTACCTGCTTGCGGTAGCCAGGCCCAACAAGCACATGCGTGCTGCTGGCCTTGCGATGCATGCGGGCTGTGCTTGGCCATGCCTAGTATGTTGCGATGGCTGATGCTACTATGCTAGCAAGCACGCCCAGCCATGCTAGCACAGCCACAAAACGCACACACGTAAGGCACGCATCTTGCGATGCTTGAGCCATGCGATGTGCGTGTGTTAGGCGATGCTAGGCACGCATAGGATGGTGACTTCGCCTAGCCTAGTACGCGCATGGATAGTCCAATGCGAGGGTACGGCTAGGCTCGTACTTGTTGCTTGTTGATTTTCCGTCTCGTCAAATTCCAAATTTGACTCGACTTACGACGATCGGTCTCGACGCTCCAAGCTCGATATCCGACGTCTTTGTTCGTAAAACTCCGACGACTTATCTAATCCTTTGGATTGATTCGTCGTCTCGGATCGGTTGTTCGATTGGGTTCGACCCGAAGGGTTCAGTCAAGTTTAAACTATAATATTAATTGTACATTAATATTACTGATCGGAAGCGGCCTCCACCTAGACATTCCGATCACTTGACCTTACTGAAGAATTTGCTTTCCGATAATTCTGAACCCTCTATCGGAATAATACACTTGTTGGAAGGACACTATTCGTTTCGTATGGTAAGTCTTCAAGATCCAATGGTTAAAGCTCTTACATGCAAGGAAGAGTATGTAGGGTTTTGTAGTGACCCGACACTACGCGGAAGGAAACCCACCAAGACCCGCCTCTTAATTAAAACAATTAACAAGCATATTAAACTTAATCATACAAGATTAAGAACAAGAATTATAACTTTGTCGCGTGCTTCGCTCCCAAAGAGCTCTTACTTCAAAATCCCGAAAACACGAGATCTCCGACGGATCGTACCCTCGACCCGACTCGAGCGTCCTAAGTCTTGAAGGTTAGTCAAGACCCGGACAAAATAACTTTAATTTTTACGAATCAAAGGTTTACTTTTACTTAGAGTTGCCTTTTTAATTCCACTTAAGGTTGTTCATTTCCCAATACCCAAGCTTGGTATTTATAGGGAAATGAACCCTTGAACTTCATTCCCCAACCAATGTGGGAGAATGAATAATTTGTTAATTAATTTATTTCTAAAATAAATCAATAATTAAATTCAATCACAATGCAACAAGTGTCAAAGGGAGAGAGAAGGTTAGGTGACGACCATGGAGAGGTGGGAGGGGGGACCATTGCCTTGCTCCACAAGGCTTTCCCAAAGCCTTGGTCCCCACCCTCACAAAACCGCCTCACCTGAAAGGGCTACTGGGCTGCTGCCAGCTAGCACGCCAGCTAGCAGTGCCAGCTAGCACGCCAGCTAGCAGTGCCAGCTAGCACGCCAGCTAGCAGTGCCAGCCAGCCCAGCCAGCTAGCATCAGGCTGCCCTGCAGCCTCGCATGCTTGGTGCTGGTGCGTGCCAGTGGTAGGTGCTGGTGCGTTCTGGCGCTGGTGCTGGCCTTCAAATCCTACACACCAAACGCATCATCGCTGCACCCCTTCGCACATGCTCGCACACCCAGCATGCGTGCTGCTAACGAGCCACGCATGCTGGCCCCCTTTGCCTCGCTAGCCGCACGCACCATCCTCGCAGCATCCCTCGCACATGCACTAGCTACGCACCATGCGCACTAGTCATGCACAACGTGCATTAGCCTCGCACCACACGCACACCCACGCATCACACATTAGCCTTGGTGCGTGGTGATGTTGGGCTGCTATGCGTGGCCTAGCAATATGCTGGTGCCTAGGCCCTCGCACATGCATGGTGCGCTACTTGGTGCTGCCATGCGAAGGCTAGCACACAAGCCAGCACGCATGCTGTGATGGGCTGCTTGGTGCGCCTGGTGCCTGCGATGGCAGCGATGGTGCCTAGGCATCATGCTAGCACGCTGCTAGCTGCGATGGTGCTCCTAGCGCTTGTGGTGCTTGCGATAGGCAGCGATGGTGCCTAGGCATCATGCTAGGGCTGCGATAGCGCTTTGGCATGATGCTAGGGCTGCGATAGGTTGCCATGGCGCGCCTAGGCTACGATGGTGCACCTAGGCTGCGATGGTGCGCCTAGCACACCTAGTTTGGTTAGGCTTGCGCCTAGCCATGCTAGGTGCATGCTAGCCTGAACTAGCCTAGCATCCACATGGTAGGCCAGTGTGGTGCTAGGGCTATGTTTATACTTTTTGCTTTGTGATTTCGCGACGCTCGGTCTCGACGCCCTAGGCTCGATATCCGACGTCTGTATTCGTAAAACTCTGCTGACTCATTAAATCCTTTCTGATTAATTCGTCGTCTTGGGTCGGTGATTCGATTGGGTTCGACCCGAAGGGTTCAGTTAAGATTAAGCTGTAACATCAATTGTAAATTTATATTAATGATCGGAAGCGACCTCCACCTAGGCATTCCGTTCACTTGACCTTACTGAAGAATTAGCTCCGTAATAATTCTGAATCCTCTATCGGAAGAATACACTTGTTGGAATGACACTATTTCTTTCAGAGTACCACTCTCAAGAAGCAAAAGAGTTTGTCATGGCCATTGAAGAAGCTAAAAAGGAGGAAGAGGATGATCCTAGGGATGATGAGCTTGAGCTAGCAGAGGAGAAATTGGAAGAGAGTTCTAAGCCTCCTCCCAAGGTAGAACTCAAACCCCTTCCCCCTATTTGAAATATGCTTATCTTGGAAATGAAGGGGAATACCCAGGGGTGGGACTTTTCAAACCGAACCGTGAAACCGCCCGTTACCGAACCGAACCATCACGGACCGATCCGTTTATAAACCGATAAATGTAAACCGAAAACCGAACTGAACCGTTCAATATCAAACCGAAACCGAATTGAACCGCTCAATGTCAACCCGTTACGGACCGTAAACCGATAACAAACCAAACTGCGCAAATCCGAACCGAAACGAAACCGAACCGAATGGTTTATAAACCCGTTAATGACCCGAACCGTTTATAAACCGAAACCGTTTAAACCGAAAAAAAAACCGTTTAAACCGAACCATTTGTAACCCGCTAACCGTTTAAACCGACCCGTTTATGAACCGAAACCGTTTAAACCGCACGTATAAACCGAACCGTTATAATCCGCTAACCGTCTAAACAGAACTGCCATAACCCGTTAAACCGTTAAAATCGAACTGTTTTCGAATCGCAACCTGTTTAAACTTATCCAATTACAAACTGCTTAATTCAAATTGAATTATTTACAACCTAAATGGCTAAATAGTAAATACAATTAAATAATTAATGTTAATAAATGTAGATCTAATCAAACGGCTTAGGTTTATACAAAGGTTTATATCACCTAGATCTAGGCCAACGACATTATTAATATCGTTTTAGATTACTTATTTATTTTAATTACAAGATATATCATTTATATCTTTTCATTCCAGTAATAAAGTCCACCCAAATTATCTTCATTGTTCCTTGATATTCATGATCATCCAATAAGATAACATAAGATTGGAGATAAATAACATTGAAATTAGAGTAATATCAACAAGCAATTAAAAAAAGTCACCATTTTCATTGATTAAAATTCACAATACATATACCAATACATAATGAAACTACTATCACTACTACCCAGATTAGATTTCAGATTTACCAACTGAAACATCATCAAGTTTAGGGTTGCAAAAAATGATACATGATAAGATGAAGGGAGGAGTGAGAATGTGAGTGATTTGGGAGCAGAATCTTGAAGCAGAATCTTGAAGCAGCAGCCCAGCACCCAAGAGCAGAGGAAATAGCAGCAACAAGCAGGAACCAGCACACGCAATAACAGATCAGCAACTTATCCGAAGCAAGGAATAATATAAGCAGAAGGGACTCAGCAGGAACTTATTTTTGTTTTTCAAAATTGCTCTCAGATTTACGTTTCTCGTATCATCACTGAGCAATGGCTGTTTTAACTTAAAACTTGAAAAATGCTGCCAGCAAGTACATATACATTGAAGTCTCAACATAAATGACAAGGGCAGCGATGATTCAAGAAAAATTAAAACAGCAAGCATAAGAAACAGCAGCAACAAAACTTATCATAAATTCATAACACAAAAGGCAGCAACACAGCACCTCAAGCTGGCAGGAGGCAGGAACCAGCTCATGCAGGCAACAATATAGGCAATAACAACTCAGCAGAGACAACAACCAAAAGGCAAAAGCACTACCAGCAGGCAGCAGCTCATAACAAGTTCAAGCAACTTCAAAATTATAGCTTTTGTTTTTTTAAAATTTCTCTCAGATTTACAAGTTGAAGTACCCGCTTTACCAGGTGCTTTATATTCTTTGCCACACAAATTACAACGAGCATAATCAACATTTTCATTACCTATCGTCTTTACAAAAAAAGTGTAATGCTTCCATATACCTGCGGTTCTTTGACGTTTATTAACAGAAGGATTGATAGTGCCGGTATTACTAGCATCATCAACCGAGACAGAGGCAGCTTGAGAGCTAACAGTATCAAAATTTGATTGCCTCTCATAGTCAAATTCATCATACTCGCGAGACATGACTGAAACAAAAAAAAACAACATTTATAACTTATAAGTACCAAATTAAGTGACAGATTCTACTAATAGTGAGCAATTAAGCATGCATTGTCTCATGTGACTGACACTGAAGTCACGACAGTGAATCCTATTCACTCAATACCAAAATTCAACTAAATAGATAGTTCATATTTCAGAATTTTATTTGCACTAGTCAATGTTTCAAAATTCAGAATTATACAACAAACGTGATTACAACATATATCCTAACAGAATATAGAAAGTTATATACGATACAGTCACATATGTGTACATTTTAAGTACTAACTTTAAGCCAATCATATACAATGCTTGTATTCCAACAATATGGGTTAAAAATATAAAGCTAAAATCCCAATAAATAAACAATGCATGTATTCCAACAATAATAATCACATAATCTGAACAACCCATCATCATTACTTTTAAATCGAGCATAATAAACAACAAAACAGCACAAATCTACCATTTTCCCGTAAAAAACAAAAATACAATCAACAACAGATTTTACTCATTTTAGGCATATTTCGACTATATTCAAGCAAGAACAACAACAATAATCAAATACAAAAACAGAAAAACTGTATTAAAAAAAAAAAAAAAAGGAAAAAGTAATTACCTTTGACAGCTTGAAGGAGATTTGAAGATGGAGAACTACCTGAACTGGAGATCAAAAGAAAAAATCAAGAATGTAGATTATCAGAACTTGAAATAAATTACCTTAGGGTTTGACGGCTTGAAGGAGAGGAAGATTTGAAATCAGAAATCAGAAATCAGAACTTAGATCCAAAACAAAAATGAAACGAAAACAAAAACCCTAAATAAACAAACCGAAACAAAAACGAAAAAAATCAAAACGAAAACAACAAAAATTAACAAAAAAACGAGAATGTAAAGCGAGAAATCAGAAATGTAGATCCAAAACACAAATGAAACGAAAACAAAAACCCTAAATAAACAAACCGGAACAAAAACGAAAAAAATCAAAACGAAAACAACAAAAATTAACAAAAAAACGAGAATGTAAAGCTAGAAATCAGAAATGTAGATCCAAAACACAAATGAAACGAAATTGAGCTTGAGATTCTTGATAATTTCAGAACGAAAGAGTGAGAAACTGAGAAGTTAGAGAGAGAAACTATGACAGATTGTGAGATTGAGAGAGAAACGGCTGAATGAGTGAATGAGAATGGCTGAGAGAGTGAGAGTGGGTTTTTTTTTCTAGGTTTAGGTTTTACTTCAGTTGATCTAACCGTCCATATTCAATCTCAACATCTAAGTTAGATCTAACCGTTCATTTTTTTTTTTTTTTTGTAGATTCTAGAATATTCATCTAGATCTAACGGTCTAGATTTTCTTTGTGCTTTTCTAGGTCTTTTTGAACGTTTTTTTAATTATTTATTATTATTATTATTGTTAGTATAATTATTTGTTAATATTATTATTACTACTAGTTTACTACTACTATTATTATAATATTATTATAATAATAATTATTATTATTACTATTATTATTATTATTATTATTATTATTAGTTTATTACTTATAAGTTATAAATTGTAAGAAACGCAAATGTTTCAAAATTGAAATTGATTCAATACGACATAGTTAATGACTTAATGAGTTAATGGCTTAATGCTCATCAATATGACAATATCTGACATCTGTGAGTCTGTGATTGTATATCAGTATATATAATAAACTATAAAACTAATAATAACTTAATAAGTAATAATACTAATAACTAATAAAGTAATGAAAATCTAACCATTGTTTTTCATGGGCATTCAATCTAACCGTTGTATATTTGACTATTCGTACATTAGTATTGCATAATGCTTTCATCACCACTTTAATTAGTGATTTCGTGATTTCGTCCATTTAACTTATTAAGTTGTTTGAGTTAGTAATCTAAATAAAGTAACAAACTAAATAACGAATCCATTTAATCTCGTGTAAGTTATAATTTATAAGAAATGCAATGTTTGGAAATGGAAATTGATTCAATACGATATTGTTAATGTATATGTAATTATATTATTATGTATATGATGTATATCATATCGTACGAATGTACGGTTGGTATCATTATCATACTATCATAAGTATCATTGTCTCATTGAATTATTGGTATGTACTATAATCGATAAACATATTTAGTTATTTACATATCTGATCATTAAAACTTAAAAGTTTAAAACACTTGTTGATCAATCTAATTGAATACTTGTACATTCTTAATTATCGATTTATCGTATTATAAGTATCAACTCATTAAATCATGGTCATGATTTCGTGATTTCGTCCATTTAACTTTTTAAGTTGTTTGAGTTAGTAATCTAAATAAAGTAACAAACTAAATAACGAATCCATTTAATCTCGTGTAAGTTATAATTTATAAGAAATGCAATGTTTGGAAATGGAAATTGATTCAATACGATATTGTTAATGTATATGTAATTATAGATTAATTATTATGTATATCATATCGTACGAATGTATGGTTGGTATCATTATCATACTATCATAAGTATCATTGCCTCATTGAATTATTGGTATGTACTACAAATCTACAATCGATAAACATATTTACATATCTGATTATTAAAACTTAAAAGTTTAAAACACTTGTTGATCAATCTAATTGAATATTTGTACATTCTAATTATCGATTTATCGTATTATAAGTATCAACTCATTAAATCATGGTCATGACGCGATCTTTAAAACAATCATGAATTCAATTCATGACCCAAACCGCTTATAAACCGAACCGACATGATCCAAACCGTTCATAAACCGAACCAATTGAACTGTGTAAACCCTCTACTAAACCGGCCCATTTAAAACTGAGCCGACATGATTCGCACCGTTTATAAACCGAACCGATATTGATCCGGGTAAATCCGCCCCTAAACCGACCCATTTCAAACCAAACCGGCTTGATCCAAACCGTTTGTAAACCGAACTGACATTGACCCGGGTAAACCCGCCCCTTAAACCGACCCGTATCAAACCGAACCGACATAATCCGAATCGTTTATAAACCGACCCGCTTATGACCCAAACCGAATTTAAACCGCAAAGAAATAAACCGAAACCAAACCGAGCCGTGACTAACCCAAACCGAACCAAACCGACCCGCCAGCTAAACTAAACCGTTTCAATCCGAACCGCTCCAAACCGAAACCGACTCAAACCGAGGTCAAACCGAACTGCCAGACCGAAGTCCCACCCCTAGGAATACCCTATTATTGTCAATGCTACCCTTGATGGTCTTAATTTTGAAAAATTGCTTGATGTGTTGAGAAAATATAGAGATGTGATAGGGTATAGCATTGATGATATTAAGGGAATTAGCCCTTTTTTGTACATGCATCGTATTCATCTTGAGGATGATCAATCCACCTCAATCGAGCCTCAAAGGAGGTTGAACCCCAACCTCCAAGAGGTTGTCAAGAAAGAAATCTTGAAATTGCGTGAAGCGGGTATAATCTATGCTATCTCCGATAGCAAGTGGGTTAGCTCGGTTCACGTTGTTCCAAAGAAAGGTGGAATGACCATCATTAAGGGAGAAGGAGGAGAGGAAATCTCCACTCAGACGGTGACCGGGTGGAGAATGTGCATTGATTATAGGAGGTTAAACAAAAATACAAAGAAAGACCATTTTCATCTCCCCTTCATGGACCAAATGTTGGAGAGACTCTCCCATCATGCTTTCTTTTGCTTTTTGGATGGATACTCCGGGTTTTTCCAAATCCCTATCCATCTAAATGATCAAGAGAAAACAACTTTCACATGTCCATATGGAACATTCGCATACCAAAGAATGTCATTCGGGTTATGCAATGCTCCTTCAACTTTCCAACAATGCATGACTTCCATTTTTTCTGAAATGCTTGAAAATGAGATTGAGGTTTTTATGGACGATTTTAGTGTTGGTGGCTCGTCTTTTGACACATGTCTTTATAATCTTGAAAAAGTTTTCAAAAGGTGTCAAGAGACGAGTTTGGTTTTAAATTGGGAGAAATGCCATTTTATGGTCGAGGAAGGTATTGTCCTCGGCCATAAAGTATCAAAAAAGGGCATTGAAGTTGATTCAGCCGATGTTTCGGTGATTGCAAAGTTGACCCCTCCTACTTCCGTTACGGGAGTGAGAACCTTTCTATCGGAATAATACACTTGTTGGAAGGACACCATTCCTTTCAATCTCCCACTTTTCTCTCAGGACAAGTGTGCATATAGTGTATAGCCCATTTCCTATGTCGCTTAATGTTTCTTCGTGAACTATAAGGTAAGATTCTTTGTCATCCATATTACGTTCAGAAGTGTTTCTCGATCTTCGAGTTTGACTGTTAATAAGAAGATGATTTCTAAAATCCATTTGAGCACGGTCATGCATTTTCACAGTCTCGCTCTTCGAGCGGCCTTGTAAACTACAAAACATTTTCCCTATTGTTATTAGGGGGACAATCCCAGTCTTTTATTGTAAGTTCCTTTTACTAAGAGGACATAGTCTCCTGAGTGTTCCCGTTATGATCCCCAGTTACGGTAGACGTTAGGAAACATCAAAGAGTCTAGTACTTAAACAAGAAAACTTTACAATACTCATGGTCGGAGGAAACTAGTTCCGATAGTCATAATGAGAAATGTACTTATGACAAAAAATTAAAATTCTTAAAGTACTCTCATAGGTCTTATCCAGTACAGTTTCAAACTGTGCCTGTGCAAATGATTTATGACCGTCACATCCTCGCAGCACAAGAAACGGTGCTGTAAATCATACTACACACTAATCTATGGCGGTCATCAATTGTCCATCTGTTAGATGACCTCGATTAGGGACAATTTTCGATTTAAATATTCGATGTTCACTTAACAGGTGTTTCTTTATCCAAGACATGGTCTTGATACCCTGTCTTGAATATTTCCGTAAATCAAATGGACTCATTATTTAATTCTAAACCACAATTAAATAGTAATGGAGTGAATGATAATTTTGCACAAAAATTATTTACTCCATTAATGAATGGTTTTAATACAGTGTCTTACATTAAATATCCTATTTAATTAAAACACATGTATAGGGAATTTCAAAGCCTGTCTCCAACATGCTTGATTTCCATCACCTCAATGTGCTTGTTTTGTTTCACTTGAGGCATCGGTTTAGTCAAAGGATCGGCTACATTATCATCTGTGCCAATCTTACAAATTCTGATTTCACCTTCGGATTTCCATTCCCTTATCATGTGAAATCGCCTTTGCACGTGTTTGACCTTCTGGTGCTCTCTCGGCTCCCTTGCCTAAGCGATTGCTCCATTGTTATCACAATAGAGGTCTATCGGCCCCTTGATTGAGGGTACAACACCAAGTTTGCTAATGAACTTGCGAATCCAAACAGCTTCCTTCGCAGCTTCTGAAGCGGCCAAGTACTCGGCTTCAGTTGTAGAGTTTGCAGTGGTGCTCTGCTTGGCACTCTTCCAGCTAAACGCTCCTCCATTCAGATAGAATATGTACCCCGACTGTGAGTTGAAGTCGTCTCTGTGAGTCTGGAAGCTAGCGTTGGTGTAACCTTCAACAACCAGTTCTTTGTGGCCTCCATACACCAGGAATTTATCCTTGTTCCTTTTCAGGTACTTAAGGATATTCTTGGCCGCAGTCCAATGCGCCTCTCCAGGGTTCGATTGGTATCGACTCGTTGCACTCGGGGCATACGATACATCTGGCCTTGTACATATCATGACATACATGATCGATCCAATTAGAGAAGCATATGGGATCTGATTCATTCTTTCTCGCTCAACAGATGTCTGTGGACACTGTTTCGTGCTGAGGGTTATGCCATGGGACATGGGTAAATGCCCTTTTTTGGCATTCTCCATGTGGAATCGAGCGAGTACTTTATCAATGTAAGTACTCTGGCTTAATCCAATCATCCTCTTAGATCTATCCCTGTAGATCTTGATGCCTAATATGTATTGTGCCTCTCCTAAGTCCTTCATTGAAAAGCACTTTCCCAACAAACCCTTTACGGACTCCAACAATTTTGTGTTGTTTCCAATGAGAAGTATGTCATCGACATACAGGACTAGGAAAGAAATATCACTCCCACTGACCTTCTTGTATACACAAGATTCATCTGGATTCTTGATAAAACCAAACTTGCTAATGGCTTCATCAAATCGCAGACATCCATTTGCCATATTTTATAATCGTAATATGCAGCAATCGCTAGGATGATCCGGACGGATTTTAGCATTGCAACTGGTGAAAAAGTTTCATCATAGTCAATCCCGTGGACTTGTATATAACCTTTTGCCACCAGTCTAGCTTTATATATTGATACATTTCCATCCTTGTCTGTCTTCACTTTGAAGATCCATTTGCAACCAATGGGTGTATAACCCTCGGGCAAATTCACCAAGTCCCAGACTTGATTTTCAGACATAGAGTCCATCTCGGATTTCATGGCCTCTTGCCATTTTGCAGAGTCGGGGCTCGTCATATCTTGCTTGTATGTCGCCGGCTCATCACCATCCATGACTAGGATGTCCTGATCATCGGTTAAGACGATACCAAGGTATCTGTCTGGTTGAGATCTTTGCCGTTGCGACCTACGAAGGGTAATCAATTGAGCATTTTCATTGTCAGTTTGATTCTGACCAATCTTCTTATATGCTTCCAAAACTTCTAGATTGTCAGTTTTGTCAGGTTGACATTGTTGCTCGTCCTCTCGAACTTCGTCGAGTTCGATTTTCCTCCCACTTGTCATTTTGGAAAGGTGATCCTTCTCCAAAAGACACCATCACGAGCAACAAATACTTTGTTCTCGGATTTATTGTAGAAGTAATACCCTTTGGTTTCTTTTGGATATCCCACAAAGAAACACTTATCTGATTTGGGGTGAAGTTTGTCCGAAATTAATCGCTTGACATATGCTTCGCATCCCCAAATCTTGAGAAAAGACAACCTAGGAGGTTTCTTAGTCCATAATTCATATGGAGTCTTTTCAACAGCTTTTGACAGAGCTCTATTCAGTGTTCGTGCTGCAGTTTGTAGCGCATGTCCCTAGAAGGAGATAGGGAGTTCACTAAGACACATCATTGATCGAACCATGTCTAACAAGGTTCGAATCTTCCGTTCGGACACTCCGTTCCATTGAGGAGTTCCGGAAGGTGTCAACTTTGAAAGAATGCCATTTTCTTTCAAGTGATCGTCGAATTCATGGCTCAAATATTCGCCACCTCGATCCGATCGAAGTGCTTTAATTTTCTTGCAAAGTTGATTTTCAACTTCTTTTTGAAATTCTTTGAATTTCTCAAAGGATTTAGATTTATTCGACATAAAGTAGATATAGCCATATCTACTATAATCGTCGGTGAAAGTGATGAAATATCGGTAACCTTGTCTTGCGGGTGTGCTCATTGGTCCACATACATCCGTGTGTATTAGACCTAATAAGTCACTTGCCCTTTCTCCCGACTTGGAGAATGGCTGTTTTATTATCTTTCCTAATAAGCATCCTTCGCAATTTTCAAACGACTCTAAGTCGAATGAGTCAAGAACACCTTGTTGAAGAAGTTTCTTGATGCGCTTGATGTTAATATGGCCAAGACGACAATGCCACAAGTAGGTTTGATTCGACTCGATGGTCTTAGCCCTTTTGGCAGTATTATCGATGTTATAAACCTGTTTGTCTAGTGAAAGCACATAAAGACCATTTTCTGAATGTGCCTTACCATATAAAACATTATCAAAATAAATAAAACAACTATTGTTTTTTTATTCGAAATTCGAATCCTTTGGCAATCAACACCGATATTGAAATAATGTTTTTGGTCACTCTTGGAACATGATAGCAGTTTTCAAGTTCTAGAATAATCCCTGAGGGCAAAGACAAACTGAGAGTTCCAACGGAGACGACAGACATCCTTGCTCCATTGCCAACCCGAAGCTCGACCTCTCCCTTCTCTAGCCTCCTATTTATCCTTAGTCCCTGAGCATTGGAACAAAGGTGTGAGCCACATCCGGTATATAATACCCATGATGTTTTGCTAGCGAAGTTTAAGTCTATCACGAAAATACCTGATGTAGAAGCAACTTTTCCGTTCTTCTTATCTTCCTTGAATTTGAGGCAGTCCCGTTTCCAATGTCCCTTCTTCTTACAGTGGAAACATTCGGAATCAGATTTAGAAGAGGCTGCCTTCTTGTCCTTCCTGCCCTTGGAAGATTTTGACTTAGGTGGGAATTTCTTCTTTTTCCCTTTAAAGCTCTTCTTTTTGCCCAGACGTTTGAATGGCTTGCCCTTCCTCACCATGAGCATGTCATGCTTGCCCTCATCCTTGAGGGTTTGCTCGGCTTGCTTCAACATACCATGAAGCTCGGTGAGGATTTTCTCCATACTATGCATGTTATAGTTCATTTTGAACTGATCATAGACTTTGTGAAGCGAGTGGAGAATGATGTCAATTTCCATCTCAGTTGAGTACCCAGCATCAAGCCTTTCCATGTTCTCAATAATCCAATCATTTTGAGGACATGCGGGCTGACTGGCTCTCCTTTCTTGAGCTTGCTCTCAAGGATCTGCCTGTGGGTTTCGAACCTTTTAGTTCGAGCCTGCTCTTGAAACATATTCTGAAGCTAAGAAATGATCTCAAAAGTCGTCTCCTATTCAAAGAAAGTCTTTTGAAGGTCCGGAGACATAGTGGCCAACATGATGCATTTGACATCCTGATTGGCACTTTGCCATCGGTTAAGGGCAGCTTGAGTGACCTCCTCATTGGGAGCGTCGGGCATTTCCTCATCAAGGACGTATTCCTTTTTCTCCTATTTGGGGATTTCTTTGCCACTCAAGAAAGTTTGGCCCGCTCAACTTCTCCTTGTCGAGAATTGAGCGCAAAGAGAATTGGTTGTTGTTTGAGTTACTTGCAGACATGGTTCTACAATTGAAAGAATTTGAAGTGAAAAACCATTCATAAATCAATAAGTTGAAATTTAAGACGTTCATGCATATATTCAATCTTATTGAGCATTTTATCCACGCATTTAAAATTGTCCCTTATGGGCAAGAATAAAATGATTCCGAGATCCCAAAGATCAAGAAATGGTTAAGCATGCTTTGGCTTGTCTTAATCATTAAATGTCTTAAGGTAAGTTATCTAATTGCCAATAGCTCCAAGCTACTCTCGGTTTGATAGAATGTCGCATCTAATGCATTCATGATATTTTCTCTCTTTTTCCACGACATCTAAGGACTCCTTACTGATATCGTCGAGCTTAACCAAGACAACTTGTGTACCTAGTATACCTTACGTTCCTAGGGAAGTAGTGATGCCTCGCTTTGGCGTAGTCCATCACGTACGCACATTAGTTCGGTAAGTGTTGTTCTTGGAACGGAAAATTTTAGCTCAATATTATTAAGGGACCTAGGGTTTCTATGTTGGTTGATTTAAATGAACTTAACTAATCGTCGCAACATAATAGAAATCCTAGACATGCATCTAGCAATCATATATAATAACAATATATATATATATATATATATATATATATATATATATATGTATATATATATATATATATATATATATATACACACACACACATATATATATATATACATATATTTATATATACATATATACACACACACACACACACACACACACACACACACACACACACATATATATATATATATATATATATATATATATATATATATATATATATATATATATATATATATAAAGCATAAAATAGATGAATTTGGCAACTAGCATGACCCCTTGAAATCTTCAATTTCCATGGGTCTTCATCTTAGCTCGTCTTCATCGAAACGCCGTCTTGAGACATCTTGGCCAAAATGAAATAAAAGAAGCTATCTAGAACGACTAAGATTAATCTAATAGTAAAAAAATACTTAACGGTTCGCAGACCGTATTTAGATTTACAAAAATACATAATGGAACGTAGTCCGTATTTTCTATCCTAGTCGGGCCCCACTAGTTGCCATTTTCAAAGACCTGTTTGAAAAACAATCTTCCATTCACCCATTCACTATTTGTGAATGGTCCATGCAATTTTACGAAATATATAATTAAACACGCAAAACTAGTAACTAACTTAGGTGGTTAATCCAATTAACGCGCCTAATTAAAACTAGTCAAAGTTGTTTAATCCATTATTTCTAAACGCAAATGCTTACGCAACTAATTAAGCTCCCACTAAATTCCGCATCCGTTCTTAATTAATCCGATTAATTAAGTCGGTATAACCCATAATTTGTCAAAATTTTGCAAAATCGAAAATCGAGGTTTTTGGCCTCGTTAAAATAATTATTTAAAATTATTAAAACGGCAAAAAATATCGCAAAATCATAGCTCAAACTTAAGCAACAAGGCCCCATCCTATGATGCATGGCGCACCATGGCTGCTAGGCAGCAGTGGGCTGGCTGGCTGGGGCTTGCTGCCTCGCTGCCCAGCATCAGCTCACGCTTCACACGCACTAGCAGCATTGAAGTGGTTGGGCTGGCGCTTGGTGTTAGCATGCTGCGCCCAGCACAACACATTACGCTGGCCAGCACCATGCATGCTTGCACGCATGCTGGCGCCTGGCAGCAAGTGGGGGCTGGCTGGTGCTTGCTAGCACGCTGCCTAGCAGCGCCTCCAAGCACCCAGCAGCCAAGGCCACTGCCCAAGCCAAGCCATAACACCCCTCGCCACACACCCACGTAATATTGATGCTTAGCCATACGCGCACCATAGGTAGCCTACATGTGGGCTGCTAGGCAGCCCAGCTAGCCTTGGTGACGCTTGCGATTTTGCATCAATTTGCGTGCATTTTACTCAGAATTTTAATTCCGATTTGTGTGTGACAATAATTAATTCTAAATTACATTTTAGAATTAATTTGAGGGAAAATAAAATAAAATAAAATAAAATTAAGTCCTTCTTAAATAAAATTTATTTTATTGGTGCACAAGCCTAAATTATCCAAAATTTCAATTTTGAACAAAATTAGGTCTAACTTTATGCTTAAAATAAAATGAGCTATGTCCAAAATTAATATTGCCAATATGCAAATTAATAATGGATTTGACAAATGGGAGTTGGAAAAATAAATTAACCATCCAATAATAAAAATTTTCCAACTTGCTTACTCGTGTAAAATACCAAGATTACATCTTCCAATATGAAGATTAATCAAATTTTACTCACAAGTAATTGAACTTGATGGATTTTAATCAACAAAACATGAAAAATCCAAACTTTGTTCAACATGGAATTTAGGGTTAGGGTTCCAATCATTTAAATCTTTAAAGATTAGAACTTAACATTACTTGAGAACTTAAAATTACAAGATCACAATAAGTTTTCACATTTTATTGCAATTTATTTGCAAAATTTGTGAAAAACAAGTTTATCTGAAAAATGGTATATCAACTTAAGCACTAATAAAAACTCCATTATTATGCTTAAGGATATTTTAAAAACCAGTAGATTAGTGATGCAGATGTGCATTTAATCTAACCTTGTAATGCTTGCATTAATCAAGGCTTAAAAAGAATTAAAATTTTCGTTAAAAAACGAAAAACCCCAGAAAAATTGGGTTGAATTTATTCAAGAATGTCGATTCCACTTAAAAATCACTATTTTTGAGCCAAAATCTGGGTTTGACAGCCAAATCAAAAATAAAATCGAGTTTTAAAATTAATTAAAATGAGCATCTTAATTAAAAATAAATTCTTTTAAAACACATTAATTAAAAATAATTGCAAAAATTAAAAGGAGCGTGGCTCCGATATCGCTGTAGGGTTTCGTAGTGATCCGACACTACGCGGAAGGAAACCCACCAAGACCCGCCCCTTAATTAAAACAATTAACGATCATATTAAACTTAATTAAACAAGATTAAGAACAAGAATTATACCTTTGTCGCGGGTTTCGCTCCCAAAGAGCTCTTACTTCAAAATCCCTAAAACACGAGATCTCCGACGGATCCTACCCTCGACTCGACCCGAGCGTCCTAAGTCTTGAAGGTTAGTCAAGACCCGGACAAAATAACTATGAGTTTTACGAATCAAAAGTTTACTCTTACTTAGAGTTGCCTTTTTAATTCCACTCAAGGTTGTTCATTTCCCAATACCCAAGCTTGGTATTTATAGGGAAATGAACCCTTGAACTTCATTCCCCAACCAATGTGGGAGAATGAATAATTTGCTAATTAATTTATTTCTAAAATAAATCAATAATTAAATTTAATCACAATGCAACAAGTGTCAAAGGGAGAGAGAAGGTTAGGTGAGGACCATGGAGAGGTGGGGGGAGGGGGGACCATTGCCTTGCTCCCTAAGGCTTTCCCAAAGCCTTGGTCCCCACCCTCAAAAAACCGCCTCACCTGAAAGGGCTGCTGGGCTGCTGCCAGCTAGCACGCCAGCTAGCAGTGCCAGCCAGCCCAGCCAGCTAGCACCAGGCTGCCAACCAGCCTCGCATGCTTAGTGCTGGTGCGTGCCAGTGCTAGGCACTGGTGCTGGCCTTCGCACCCTACGCACCAACACATCATCGCTGCACCCCTTCGCACATGCTCGCACACCCAGCATGCGTGCTGCTAGCGAGCCACGCATGCTGGCCCCCTTTGCCTCGCCAGCCACACGCACCATCCTCGCAGCATCCCTCGCACACGCACTAGCTACGCACCATGCGCACTAGTCATGCACAACGTGCATTAGCCTCGCACTACACGCACACCTACGCATCACACAACAGCCTTGGTGCGTGGTGATGCTGGGCTACTGTGCGTGGCCTAGCAATATGCTGGTGCCCAGGCCCTCGCACATGCATGGTGCGCTGCTTGGTGCAGCCATGCGAAGGCTAGCACACAAGCCAGCACGCATGCTGCGATGGGCTGCTTGGTGCGCCTGGTGCCTGCGATGGCAGCGATGGTGCTTAGGCATCTTGATAGCACGCTGCTAGCTGCGATGCTGGTACTAGCGCTTGTAGTGCTTGCGATAGGCAGAGATGGTGCCTAGGCATCATGCTAGGGCTGCAATAGCGCCTTGGCATGATGCTAAGGATGCGATAGGTTGCCATGGCGCACCTAGGCTACGATGGTGCACCTAGGCTGCGATGGTACGCCTAGCACACCTAGTTTGGTTAGGCTTGCGCCTAGCCATGCTAGGTGCATGCTAGCCTGAACTAGCCTAGCATCCACATGGTAGGCCAGTGTGGTGCTAGGGCTATGTTCATACTTGTTTCTTTGTGATTTCGCGACGCTCGGTCTCGACGCCCTAGGCTCGACATCCGACGTCTGTATTCGTAAAACTCTGCTGACTCATTAAATCCTTTCGGATTAATTCGTCGTCTCGGATTGGTGATTTGATTGGGTTCGACCCAAAGGGTTCAGTTAAGATTAAGTTGTAACATCAATTGTACATTGACATTACTGATTGGAAGCGGCCTCCACCTAGGCATTCCGATCACTTGACCTTACTAAAGAATTAGCTCCGTAATAATTATGATCCCTCTATTGGAATAATACACTTGTTGGAAGGACACCATTCCTTTCAGAGTACCACTCTCAAGAAGCAAAAGAGTTTGTCATGGCCATTTAAGAAGCTTAAAAGGAGGAAGAGGATGATCCTAGGGATGATGAGCTTGAGCTAGCGGAGGAGAAATTGGAAGAGAGTTTCAAGCCTCCTTGCAGGGTAGAACTCAAAACCCTTCCCCCTATTTGAAATATGCTTATCTTGGAAATGAAGGGGAATACCCTATTATTGTCAATGCTACCCTTTATGGTCTTAATTTGGAAAAATTGCTTGATGTGTTGAGAAAATATAGAGATGTGATAGGGTATAGCATTGATGATATTAAGGGAATTAGCCCTTCTTTGTACATGCATCGTATTCATCTTGAGGATGATCAATCCACCTCAATCGAGCCTCAAAGGAGGTTGAACCCCAACCTCCAAGAGGTTGTCAAGAAAGAAATCTTGAAATTGCGTGAAGCGGGTATAATCTATGCTATCTCCGATAGCAAGTGGGTTAGCTCGGTTCACGTTGTTCCAAAGAAAGGTGGAATGACCATCAGTAAGGGAGAAGGAGGAGAGGAAATCTCCACCCAGACGGTGACCGGGTGGAGAATGTGCATTGATTATAGGAGGTTAAACAAAAATACAAAGACCATTTTCCTTCCCCTTCATGGACCAAATGTTGGAGAGACTGTCCCATCATGCTTTCTTTTGCTTTTTGGATGGATACTTTGGGTTTTTCCAAATCCCTATCCATCCAAATGATTAAGAGAAAACAACTTTCACATGTCCATATGGAACATTCGCATACCAAAGAATGTCATTCGGGTTATGCAATGCTCCTTCAACTTTCCAACTATGCATGACTTCCATTTTTTCTGAAATGCTTGAAAATGAGATTGAGGTTTTTATGGACGATTTTAGTGTTGGTGGCTCGTCTTTTGACACATGTCTTTATAATCTTGAAAAAGTTTTGAAAAGGTGTCAAGAGACGAGTTTGGTTTTAAATTGGGAGAAATGCCATTTTATGGTCGAGGAAGGTATTGTCCTTGGCCATAAAGTATCAAAAAAGGGCATTGAATTTGATTCAGCCAATGTTTCGGTGATTGCAAAGTTGACCCCTCCTACTTCCGTTAAGGGAGTGAGAGCCTTTCTAGGGCATGCCAGTTTTTACCTGAGATTTATCAAAAAAAATTCATCAATCACCAAACCTTTGACCGAATTACTCAAGAAAGATGTTGTGTTCAACTTTGATGAGGCTTGTATTGAGGCATTTCAAAAACTCAAGGAAGCTCTCATCTCCTCTCCTGTTGTGCAAGCTCCGGATTGGAGCTTGCCTTTTGAGCTAATGTGCGATGCAAGTGATTTTACAGTAGGTGTGGTGCTTGGGAAAAATAAGGAAGGAAGATCTCATGTCATCTACTATGAAAGTAAAACACTTGATGAGGCTCAAAAGAACTATACAACGACGGAGAAGGAAATGTTTGCGGTTGTATTTGCCATGGACAAGTTTAGGTCCTATCTCATATGCTCCAAATTGATTGTGTACACGGATCATGTAGCGGTTCACTATCTTATGACCAAGAAGGAAGCTAAGCCACGCCTCATCCGTTAGGTTCTTTCACTCCAAGATTTCGATATGGAGATGAGAGATAAAAAGGGAGCGGAGAACTTTGTCGCGGATCATTTGTCTAGGCTTCCTTTTGAGAACAATGAGGAGGTGCCAATCAATGAAGAAGTAGGATTTGAAACTCTCATGGCTATGGCTTCAGCATCTAGCCTCTGGTATGCGGATATAGCCAATTATCTTGCTTGCGGGGTCATTCCCTAGGAGAATTCTTCTCAACAAAAGAAAAGGTTTTTCAAGGAAGTGAGGAGGTATCTTTGGAATGACCCCTACTTGTTTAAGCAATGTGGATATGGTCTCTTTCAGAAATGTGTTTCGGACCATGAGATCGAAGGAGTTCTTGAGCATTGCCACTCATTACCGTGTGGAGAACATGGAGGAGTTGATAAGACGGTGGCAAAGATTTCTCAATCTCTCCTATGGTGGCCAACAATGCATAAGGATGCCCATAAGTTTGTTTCATGATGTGAAAAATGCCAAAGAAGGGTTGGCATAACCAAAAGGGATGAGATGCCTTAACAAAACATTTTAGAAGTTGAGTCATTTGATGTTTGGGGTGTCAACTTTATGGGGCCTTTTGTCTCTTCATGTGGGAATTTGTATATCTTGGTAGCGGTGGATTATGTGACTAAATGGATTGAAGATATACCCTCCCCTACCAATGATCATAAGGTTGTGCTTAAGCTTCTCAAGAAAATCATATTTTCGCGGTTCGGGGTTCCTAGGGTGCTAATTAGTGATGGAGGTTCTCATTTCGCCAAGAAGCAATTCAAAGATCTTCTTAAGAGATATGGGGTTCATCACAAAGTTGGTCTACCTTACCATCCTTTAACCCAAGGGCAAGTGGAGGTGTCAAATAGAGAGATCAAGAACCTTCTCGAAAGGATGGTGAACAAATCTAGGAAGGATTGGTCCCTCAAGCTTCACGACACACTTTGGGCCTTGCGGACGGCATACAAGACTCCAATACGTACAACCCCCTATCGGTTGGTCTATGGGAAAGCTTGTCATTTGCCGGTTGAGTTGAAGTATAAAGCTTGGTGGGAAATCAAGGATCTAAACATGGATATGTCGTTGGCCGGTGAGAAGAGATTACTCAAGCTCAACGAACTTGAAGAGCTTAGGTATGATGCCTACGAGAACTCGAGACTATATAAGGAGAAAACTAAGAAATGGCACGACCAACATATAAGGAACAAGAGCTTCAAGGTTGGAGATAAGGTGTTGTTATTCAACTCTAGGCTCCGTTTGTATCCTGGAAAGCTCAAGTTCAAATGGTCGGGACCTTTTGTGATTTCAAGGATTACTCCTTATGGGTCTTTTGAGTTGGAGGCGGGAGACAACAAGTTCATGGTTAATGGTCATCGTTTGAAGCACTACTTTTGCAAGGAGGAAGTAGGCTTGATAGAATGTATGAGGCTTGATCCATCGGATCCGAAGCCACCTCTTAGATGATGGTTTATCATGGTCAAGCTAGTGACCTTATAAAGAAGCGCTTCTTGGGAGACAACCCGAGTTCTCAAACTCTTTTGGTCTTTTATTTGTTGTATTTAGTCAATTTTGGTTGATTTCTCTCTAAACTCTTATTGCGTGCTTTTTGTTCTCCTTTTTTAGGTACTTGAATCTTTGGGCATTTGGTCTACAACTTTGAGAATGAAGGTGTTAAGGGGGTGTTATGAATCGAAAGAGAAGGTTGCAATTGGATTTCAAGTCTCAAGTCTTAACGGGTAATTTATGTTTCTGGAGATGCCCTAGAGATGCCCAAGAGAGGGCTCTCCCAGAATAATATATGTTTCTGGAGATGCTGGTACCACTGTCGCGTGTCTACTAAAAATAAACCTAATTAAAACCTCCTAAAATGTAGTAGGGTAAGCTAGGGTTGATCCCACAGAGAATTAAATTATCAAATTATTACTTGTGTATGTCAAAAACCCCTGTTTTAAACAATGACTATTACGATCTAATATATAAAACTACGGACTTGAAAATAAGCTAAGTACGGAGATGTAAAATTAACAGTAAGAATAAATATTAAAAATCAAGAATGACGAAATAGGGATCGGGAGATACAATATAACATTGGAAAATCGATTGATCATCGAATTATATAAATCACGTTTTTATCTCAATGTTAGCCGATGAACACAAACAAACATTCAACACTTCCCTTAATTTCAAATAAACCAAACAAGCTCTTGGTGTTTCGGGGTTTTTTGATGTGTCCTACGGGAGAGTTACAATTCCGAGAATGCCCTTCACCGCTTGTACCTGCAAAACCACGAAGTCTCCGGTTGGTTGGAGCTATGCCTCCGACGATCAAGTCAGTTACGTACAGGAGGAAAAGAGTGCGTAAAATGAAATTACTTCTCACGTAAGGGGAGAATTCCGCAATTAATATTGCTCGGGTTTGGTGCATGTATTTATGAATGTACTGAATGTTCCCCATTAATGGGGTTCCTTCCGCTATTTATAGTGGGGGAGTCTTGGTTCCACATTTAGGGTTCATGGGACACGTGTCAGCAGGGGGTTGGAGCCCTGCTGACCAATGGCTGGGTGCCACGTGCTGCTTAGCCATAGGGCCATGTGGCTGGGGTATTTTTTACCCTCAAACATTTGCCCCTCTCAGGTGCTGACGTGGCAAGGTGCCACGTGGCGCTTGAGAAGAAATTTTTTTTTTATTATTATTATTTTTTTAAACGTCTTCAGATTCTAACTGAAGGAAGAGGGAAAAGCAGAAGGGGAAGGGTTGTGACTTTTCGCCTTCTGGGACAAACCCTATAAATAGAGGGAGGCACCCTCGAGAGCTCATTTACAAACTTCGCAAAATTTCTTGAATTTTGAGAGCATCCGGCATTTGAGAGTTGAGAGCTGACGGAAATTTGGTAATTGAGAGCAGCCGGTTTTTAAACCGCCTGTGAGGTAGCGAGCAAGCAAAGGATTTTCGTGAGGGTACCCAAGAGAAATCAGCCGGTTTTCAGACCGTCTGTGTCTTTGCAAGCATCCCCAAGAAATTTCTTGAGGTTTTAGCAAATTCTTCCTTCCTCTAGGTACCGTCTCTATTCCTTCTCTCTTTTCCATGTATTTTGTTTGCGTCTTTTTCTTGTGTTTTTATTTATTAGTCCCATAGGTAGATGGACCCTTTATACCCATACCCGGAACATAGTTGTGAACTCAGCCGGTCAATTAGTACGACTGAGTCTAGAACTGGATCTGCCGCCTCTGATCTTTGGAATTTCCCCTTTTCAACGCCTATATCGACCAACTCTGTGTCTGTGCAGGACACGATGGCCAGAATTAGGGGAACAGCTATGGACCCCAATTGCAGAGGCGGGAACTCAAACGAGTTGTCGCCTGAGAGCCTAGCCCCGGACGAGGTGGCTAGAGAATCATCCGGGGGCATTCCCGCCACCCCGAGCGATATCATTCTAGGCTCCTACAATGAGGAGACTTCCCCTGCCCAGGAGGCTGAGCTGCCAGGATCCATCGATGAGGATCCCAACTCCCCATCCGGATCTGATGTCGATCGTATCGAAAGCAGTAGCTCTAGCTACCTAACCGAGTCTTCTTGGCAAAGTAGGAACAACCCTCTCATGATTGCTGTCTCTCTTAAGGACAGGGCCCTCATGCAGTCCTCCCTAATGGACTTCATCACTAAGCGGCCGCTTGGAGGGGGTTACAAGATGTCCGTACCGGGGGAGTATGGAACGGTTGTATGGGAGGATGGCCAACTCAATGCGGACAGCTGGTTTGGGTGCTATGAAGCGGCTATCCTGGCCAGGCTCCACTTCCCTCTTCACAACACGATAAAGGGCCATACTTAGGGGATATAACCTAGGCGTCTGGCAACTCACCCCTAATTCTTGGGTGAACATACTCGGGTATATCGCCGCCTGCGAGATGTAGGATCTCAATCTCGAATGGGAGGCGTTTGCCCAAATGCACTATTTGAGTAGAAGCCCAGGCGGCTGGAGAGCCTGGTGCACTTTGATGACTTATCCCCAATACCTGATGACGCTGGATAAGCCGTCTAAGTGGTCGGACTGGAAGAACCGGTTTTATCTGGTCAAAGCTCCGACTGAAGAGGAGAGTAGGGAGTTCCGGACCTACAACCGGAAGCCAGAACTTTTGGGGCAGAAGTGCCGGCTGCCCCCTGTGCCGGATAATGATAGGGAGGTCATATTGGACTCCGGATTTTTTGAGCTAACCTCTTCCACTCTCTCAACCGGAGAGATAATAAGGGTACCCAAGAACTGGTTGCCCAAACATGAATTCTTTAGGGACGAGTTCTTCTTGTCCACCTGTGGGCTTAGCAGCATGTTCGAAAGACGTAGGTTACCAGCCTCAGCCGGTTAATTTTATGCCGGCTAACAATTTTCGTTTGATTGCAATGTGTGATATTATTATGATTTGATTTATGTTTTGCAAAAGAAGCAAAGAACATGCTGCCAACCGCCAAAATACCCGCTAAAAAAGCTTCAGATATCCGTCAGGAGAATCTGGAGAAGAAGCTTGCCGCTCAGGAAGCTAAAAAGGTTAGACCGCCTGACTCTTTCTTGACTTGGTTGTGCTATTTTGGCTATTTCTTCACCTGACCGTTTGTGACTTCGTTTCTGGATGGGGGCAAAACCCCTCGCTCCCTGCTAAAACAGATCCGGCCACGTCCGTTTTTGGCTATTTCTTATGATCATTTGTAGGTGCAAAAAACCGCTTCCACCGCCCGGACTACTACTGGCGGTAAAACAATAAAGACCCTTGGCGGGTCTAATACTGAATTGGCCTCGAAAGAGGTCATCCCAATAAGGACCACAATCGGTCCATCTTCTGCCGAGGGCCAGAGAGCTTCCCAACAAGGTACAAACCCTTTCAACCACACGCTGCTTGACCTACCCATGCGGGTTAAGTCATATTCTCAGTCTCAGCCGGGAGATTCTCCGATCAGCCGGCTGTCCGTAGGCGGAGCATATGCAGCTTTATCACCGTCTGTTTCTGGTGCAGATAATTCTCCACGCTGGCCGGATGCTGCTCAGTATGCCCGGGCCATGCTGAAAGCCGTCCCCCGGGACGAGAAGGAGGCGATTCTTGGAATCAATACCTTCAATGCCGACCGTGTAATGGTCGACCTGGCCAATGTAAGTTGATGTGTTATCGCAGGCACTGCTCCGCGTGGAGGGGCTCAAGAAGGCCTACATCCGCAAGCAAGAGGAGGTAAGAAGAGCCAAACGTTCAGCGGATGACGTACATAGCATTGCCCACTATTCAATGTTTGTGCATGACTTAGAAACTAAATCTATAATCATGCAACAGGAGGATCAGGTCAAGACCCTCCAACAGGCCCTTAAAGAGTCCAAGACCAAGGTGGACAACCTTCAGGTGGCCCTGGACAATGTTGAGGATGAGCTCAAGAAGCATGAGGAGCCCCTCAAGCGGCTTGACCAGGCGGAGAAGAGCACCAAACGGCTACAACAAGAGAATGACCGCCTGGTCAAGGAGGCGGCTGCTGCACAGGGCAACTTCCAGGCCACCCTCGAAGCTGAACAGAGCCGGCTCATTGAGGATAATGAGCAGGACTGCGAGAACTGGATGAAGAGGGCGTTCTCCATTATCCATCCGGGTACAGACTACAACGTCTGGGAGCTCACCTATAAATACGCGGATCTTGCCATTCTGGCTAAGGAGGAGGGCAAGTCGGGGCCTGAACCCTATGAGCAATGGGTTGAGGCGGAGTTCAAGCGGATGCAGGAAGAGGCGGCTGGCAACGAAGAGGCAGTCGAGGATGTTGTTCCCGGCTCCGTTCCCACCACCGACCCAGCTCATCCGGAAGGGGACCACGCTCAGGCTGACCGGGTGATAGTGCAGTTGGAGTAGCAACGACCTCCCAGCCTGCGTGCCGTGCATTATTTTGTAATAGCGCCGGAAGGGTCGGCTTATTCAGATGTTGTTTTTTATTTTGAATATTGATATACATTTTCACCGGCTGTGCCGGTTTTTTCTGTAAACATTTCCACCGGCTGAGCAGGGTTTTGAATGAATTTCCTTGCAATTTCTTCTGCACTTCTTTTTTTACTTTTTGCAAGTATATTTCCGCATGGGTTAGGGTAATTGCCCCTGGATAGGAGGCTGGCAGATGTAACATGGTGCCAGGCGGCTATCCATATACCATAGTACAAATGCTAATAATTTAGCTATGTGCTAAACGTTTAAATGAATGCCAGCCGGTTTTTATTGATTTGCCGGCTAGTGCTTTTGTAACAGACTTTTTGTAAGTTTAGGGTGTCCATTTACTGGTTGGGCTTTTGCAAGAACCCCCTTACATAGGTTATGGCCTAAACCAAATGTTTGAGGCCTGCCTTCTCTTAGTGGATCAGGCGGCGACATTGGGTACCGGCTGTCTATTTTGAGACCAGCCCTTGGTGGTACTTAACCCAAAGAGTGAGCCGGCTGCATTTTTGGGAATGCTAGCCCGCATTTCTTTGGTGCAAAGGATCATTCAGGCGGGTAGGGCCGCCTGACGTTTGATCACTAGAACAATTTTCCACCCAAATGGGAGATGTTCTCTTCGATGAATTCACCCGTATGGGTGTCACCGGATGATTCGTTAGTTTTCATGGCCGCTTGTGTTGAGCACAAGACATGGCGCACGGAAATTTTATAAGAGGGGCCGCTTGTGGTCAACACAAGACATTGCGCATGTAAGCATAATATGTACAAGATTTTACTCATTAATTATGCAGGAGTTTACAAAAGCTATACAATTTCTAGAAGTAGTACTTTTTGAGATTAACTACATTCCAGGTTCTAGGCAACTTCCTACCATGAACACTGGGACCCCAAACCAGGTGATGACGTTTCTCCAGATGAAGGAGATCACGTCCTTTGTTTTTATGCCTTTGACCGCCTCTGCTTCAACCCATTTGGTGAAGTAGTCCACTGCCACCAAAATATAGCGGTGACCGCCTGATGAAGGCATATAAGGGCCCAGAATGTCCATGCCCCACTTTGCGAACGGAACCAGACTGTGGATGGTTGTCAAGTCAGTTGCCGGTCGATGTATCACCCGGGCAAACTTTTGGCATTTGTCACACCGTTTCACCAAATCCATGGCATCTGCCTTAAGAGTGGGCCAAAAGTACCCCTGCCGTCTGGTTCTTCTAGCTAGGGACCTGCCGCCTATGTGTGAGGCACAAAAACCCGCATGTAGGTGCTCTAGCACTTCCCTTCCCCTTTCCGGGGTTACACACTTCAGAAACGGCTGTAGGTACCCTTTTCGGAAAAGCTCCCCTTGGTGCATAACAAAACTCAGAGCACGCTTTTTGAGTGCTACTGCTTTAGAAGGGTCATCCGGTAGAGTACCGTCTGTCAAGTAAGCCCGGATAGGGTCCATCCAGGTGGCACTTCGGTCTAGGATTCCAATGGGGTCATGATCAATGCTTCTTTTCTCAATGACTTCCCAAAAGACTGTCCTAGGTGCATCAAAGGAGACGGATGATGCCAATTTGGAAAGGGCATCCGCCTGATTATTCTCGGACCGGGGCACCTGACTTAGATGAAATTCGTCAAGTGACACGGCCTCCTCTCTGACCGCCTGCAAATATTTGATCATTTCCGGGTGGGTGGCCTCGTAGTCACCATGGTACTGGCTAACAATCAATTGAGAGTCTGAGCAGGCGCTAACTTTTCTTGCCCTTGCCGCCTTACACATGCGTATACCGGCTAGCAGGATTTCATACTCTGCCTCATTGTTTAAGGCTTGGAACTTGAACCGTAGTGCATATTCAAACTTATCCCCTTCCGGAGAATGGCATATAACGCCTGCACCACAGCCGTTCACTGTAGAACTACCGTCTACAAATAACTTCCAAACCTGATCAGGATTTTCCGGTTACACCGGTCTAGTCATCTTGACAATGAAGTCGGCAAACGCCTGACCTTTCACTGCCCGCCTGGGCTCAAAAGTTATCTCAAGGCTTTGTATTTCAAAATCCCACTTGATCATTCTGCTGGATGACTCAATGGTGGTCATTGGGCATTTGAGCGGCTGGTCTGTATATACAATCACCGGGTGAGCCAAGAAGTAAGGCTTCAACCGCTTGACTGCTACGAACAGGGCCAACCCAAATTTTTCGATCATAGGGTACCAGAGCTCAGCATTTTTAAGAACATGGCTGATGAAATACACCGAGAGCTGGTTACCGTCTTTCTCAGCTAGGAGAACGACACTGAGAGCATGATCAGAGACGGCTAGGTACATGTAGAGAACCTCCTAGGGTAAGGGGATCACTAGCCTTGGCAAAGAGTGCAAGTGTTGCTTTAGCTTCTGGAATGCCACTTCCGCGTCTTTACCCCACTCAAATCTGGACCTCTTCCGGATGGCCTGGAAAAAATAGAGGCACTTATCACCTGACCCAGCTGAGGAATCTCCCCAACGCCGCCAGGCAACCGGCCAATTTATGGACTTCTTTTACAGAGCAGGGAGACTTCATGTCAATGACCACCTGTACTTTTTCCGGATTAGGCTCTATGCCCCTTTGGTCGATCAAAAATCCGAGGAACTTCCCAGACTCAACACCAAACACACACTTCTTTGGGTTAAGCATGACCCGGTGTCGCCTGAGTGTGGTGAATGTTTTTCGGAGGTCTAGTAGGTGATCCGTCTGTAGCTTGGATTTGACTATCATATCATCAATGTATGCCTCTATATTCCTGCCAATCTGGTTGATGAAAACTATGTTTATCATGCGCTGGAATGTAGCCGGTGCATTCTTCAACCAAAACAGCATCACCTTGTAACAAAATAACCCCTGATTAGTGACGAAGGTCGTCTTTTCTTGATCTTTTTTCCATAGGGGTATTTGATAGAAACCTGAATAGGCATCCATGAAACTCATCAGAGCATGACCGGCTGTGGAGTCGACCAGAGTGTCGATCTTTGGAAGCGGGTAACTGTCCTTAGGACATGCTTTGTTTAGATCTGTGTAGTCTACACACATCCGCAAGGTACCATTCGGCTTTTTCACGAGGACAATAGTTTTGTGACCTCAGCCGCTGCCGCCTGAGATCTTTCTTCACCATGATCCCTCTTTTTCTGCCTGATCGGCTTCTTTTTAGGATCCACGGCGAGCTTGTGGACGGCAAGATCTGGGCTGACGCCTGGAATCTCTTCCACTTCAAAGGCAAAGATGTCTTTGAAATCCTTCAGAAGTTGGAGCAGGTCTGCTCCCAACCGTTCAAAAGCATCTGTCCCAACCTTGACGGTTCTGTTAGGGCGGCTGTCGTCTAGGACGACATCAAGGTAGTCACCAGCCGGTTGAGGTCGTTGGTCATCTGACCTTTCCCCGGCTAGTGATTGGTATTTTTCTTTTTTAACGAGTTCCGTTTGGTCCGCCTTTCTTTTCTTACCGGCTGTCCTTGGAGCTAGGACTGTTGTATCGCAGTTATCAATGTCTATGGGCTTACCGTCATCGGCTGCCCCCATAGTTGGTTTGACGTCAGAGAGATAACACTCCCTAGCCGTCCTCTGGTCCCCTTTTAGGGAACCGACTGTACCATCATCCTTTTCAAATTTAACAAGCATGAGCGAGGGGACGATGACAGCCTTGGATTCGTTGAGGGTCGGACGGCTAAAGATCATGTTGTAGGCGGCCAGTTCTTCTACAACTAGAAATTTTACAACCATATGACGTCCTTCCCCCTTTTCACCCAGTCGGATAGGGAGATCTAAGCTCCCTACCGGATGCACTACCCCTCCCCCAAAACCAACTAGTGGGTGAGGCGCCTGGTGCATGTTACTGGGTTTGTACTTGATCTTGGTCAAGCACTGATAGTTGATCAGGTCAGACGAGCTCCCGGTATCTATTAGGATCCAACAACCCTCTGATTGGCAACTTTACACTCGACGACTATGGGATCGTCGTGAGGCTGCCTGACCTTGCCTCGGTCCTTTTAAGAAATGAGGACTTCAGGAAAGGTGTCTTTCGACGCCTGGCTCTCATCCACTGAGTTGAACAGCTTCCTGATGTTATCTTTGGTGCCCCTAATGGTGGGACCCACTTCGGCAAAACGCCTGCTATGGTGAAGATTGTCTCCTCATCCGTCTCAGAGTTGGCGAGCACAGTTTTTGCCGTCTGCCCCTTCTTGGCAAGGGTGTTGCTCTTGGATTTGGGAAGATAGGACTTCAAAGCCCCCTCATCAGCCAAACGGTCTAATAGCCGCCTGAGGCTATAGCAACCATTAGTGTCATGGCCAACGTCCTCATAATACTGGCAGTATTTGCTTTTGTCCTAGTTGCTTACGGACTTTTCATCGCAGCCGGCTTGTCAAGAGACATCCGGTCCTTGATCTCCATGAGGATTGATGAGCAGTCCTTTGTGAACTCGTACTTGGGAACGTACGGTTCTCATTTCCGTCTGAGCTTCTGAGCCGGCTGACCGGGTCGATCTGCCGCCCAGACCTCTTTCCTCCTCTTTTCTTCCTTTTTAGCCGGCTACTGCTGTTGCCGGCTATCTCTTCTGTCGGATTTTTTGGAATCCAACGGCTGCTTTACAGTGCAAAGCTCCGTCGCCTGTATATAGGCTTCAGCTTCCATTAACGCCTCTTGAAGGGTGGCTACCCTTTTCCGGACGAGGTTGAACTTAAAGGTCGACCCATCCTTCAGACCCTTAAAGAAGTCTGTGAAAGCAACTTCGTCAGACAGTCCTTAAATCTGAATTCTCATCAGATTGAACCGTCTGACGTAGGACCGGAGCCCTTCTTTGTCACCCTGCTGTATTGCCCCTAAATCAAGGCTAGTCTTTTTGGCAGGGATATTCATTGAAAAGTTTGACGTAAATAAGTACGCCAAAGTTTTGAAGCTGTTGATGCAGCCGGCTGGTAGATTACCAAACCACCGTTGGACAATGCCCTTTAGGGTAGCCGGGAAGCATCGGCACCAGAGGGCATCATCCAACCCCTGTAGGTACATGAGGTTAGAGTAGGCTATTAGATGGTCTTCTGGGTTGAAGTTACCATCATAGGCCCCTACCAACACGTTTTTAACCTTAGTCGGCTGTGCCGCCTGGGTTATCTAAGGGGAGAATGTTGTGGGTTGTTCTCCCAAATTTAGCAAGCGCAGCTGCCAGTCCATGGGCTGGTACGGCTGCTGCACATGCCCGCCAAAGAGACTCGGATGGGTAAAAGGGGATCCACCCAGCCCATTTGGCGAACTAAATAGACCAGGCTGGATCACTTGGGGTCCAGACCGGGCAGAGGGTTCGCCCGTCTAACTCCCTAGGCTTGTTCCCGTACGCCTGTTAGAGGTGTCACGGAAACTGTCTGGGAAGGTCGACGTCAAGGCTGACGCAGACGCTTGACTTCTCTTTTCCTGGAGGAACGTCCGGGCATCAGAGAAAGTCTTCTGGGTACCATTCGGCTGTAAGTGCCGGATGGGTTTTCTGAGTTCCGCTTGAGGGAAGCGGAGCCTGTTTTGATCGAACCTGAGGCCCTCCCCCTCCTTCGGCTTTGGGTGAGGGGTAGAGACCCGGTCTTTAATCGTTTTCTTCCCAGAGGAAGGCTTCTTGGCCAGCTGACTCTTTTTGGGAGTAGCTGACCGAATAAGGTTCTGGATCTCGCCCTTGAAACTATTCATGAAGGTCATGAGTTCGTTCCTGGTGACGGGAGCAGAGCCTTCTGCAGCCTAGGCAGCTCCAACCGGGTTGTCGGCTGGGTTGCTTGGAGCAGCTTGGTTGTTATCCCGTTCCTTCTTATCCCTGGAACGGGTGTGCTTTGTTCTGAAGGACCCGTCTGGGGCCACATAGGTGTTGACTATATAGTCATCACCACTTTCATGGTCCGTCTGGACCTCAGGCACGGCCGCTTGTCCTAATCCGGTGGTACAGGATTAGAAGTTATCTCAGAAGTACTCTCCCCACAGACGGCGCCAAATGTTTCGGGGTTTTTTTATGTGTCCTGCGGGAGAGTTACAATTCCGAGAATGCCCTTCACCACCTGTACCTGCAAAACCACGAAGTCTTCGGTTGGTTGGAGCTCCGCCTCCGACGATCAAGTCAGTTACGTACAGGAGGAAAAGAATGCGTAAAATAGTGAAATTACTTCTCACGTAAGGGGAGAATTCCGCAATTAATATTGCTCGGGTTTGGTGCATGTATTTATGAATGTATTGAATGTCCCCCATTAATGGGGTTCCTTCCGCTATTTATAGTGGGGGAGTCTTGGTTCCCCATTTAGGGTTCATGGGACACGTGTCAGCAGGGGGGTTGGAGCCCTGCTGACCAATGGTTGGGTGCCACGTATCCGCTTAGCCATAGGGCCACGTGGCTGGGGTATTTTTTTACCCCCAAACACTTGGAGTATTGTCTAACTAACTAACAATCTAGAACAAGCTCTCTAGACTCGATTAATTAGCAGCATTAATAACTAGGAAGTAGTTAACTTAATCCACAAATCTCACAAGCTCGGACTTGTGCAGCTCAAGAGGTTGATAATCTTAGGTATTACGACAAGTTTTAGCCACCAATCGAACACCTAATCACTACTAATGGTATCATCTAAGACAATTACGGATCACAAGTTAATACTCTAGTCATCAAACTAGCAAATTATACTAAAGATGGCCAGTCTAAGATATAATTGACTATTTCGTAATATTCAACGGATTATCAAACCAATTAGTAAGAAATAAACATAATACCCAAAAACTAACAAACCTATTCTCACAATCCAATTATCCAATGCATAATTGATCTCCCTACCTCACTAATAATTTAGCCTGACATAACAAATATTGAGTTGACTATAATAGAATAAATAAAATTCATAATCAAACTAATTAATAAAGCAAATAATGAAAATAAAACTAATAATTAACTTAATCTAGCAAACTGCATACCAACTAGAACTAGTATACTGACGCATTCAAACAAAATAACAAAGAGAAAGCACTAACTTTTACTTTTATTCTCCCAAAACAAAACTTACACTACTACTAATCCAAGATAAATCAATGGTAGACAATCGAATGCAAAGAAAATGAAAACAAATATACAGTACCAAATCTTCTAGTGAGAATCAGAGTAAACACAAGCTAAACCGAGTCACCTCGACTAGTCCGTTTTTGCTTGCCCTCCTGCTCGCTAGGTACCTCGCAATAATTCAGATGAAACTCATCAATTTGCTGCCCTGAACCTAGCCCAGAAAATCCCCAAAATAAAACTCAGATCCCCCCTCCAATTTGCCAGCCCCATGTATATCAATAGGAGTCTTCGATCCCTAACTAATTCGAATTTTTCGCTCCAATAATTATCCAATTTCATCTTTATCATCTCTTTCTTGACAGTTTGGTACCCGCAAGAACAATGAGAGGAGTTCCCTTGCTCTTCTTTTTTTATTTCTTTTGTTTTAGCTGAGTAACCAGTTGGTGTACTTCATGAGTTCATGGTCCACTTGGCTATTTGCTATGAAACATTATTGGGTTGACACACATGTGAGTCGATTGGGCTTGTGAGCTTTGCTTCGTTTAATCCGGATGGTAATAAAATATCACTTTGATATCGTAATCTTCCTTCCTTCCTACAAACAAATAAATAAAATAGTAGTAAATTGTGTCTTGGGAAGAAAATTACTTATAATACTCTTAAATCATTAATTGTCAATACAAAATCAAGAGTTTCATATATATAAATAATTTATTTTTACGGCCCTATCAGGCGCGGCTCATAAACCCGGGGGCGCGGGCAGGGTTTTTAAGCCTCTTTACTGCAATTCTGGAGATGCTCAGGAGATGCCTAGGAGAGGGCTCCCCATGAAGATCCGCGGGCGCGGCACTACAACTCGCGGGCGAGACCCGCTGCTCTTCCGAAAAATTCAGAAAGTGGATATGTCTAGGAGATGCACAGGAGAGGGCGCAACGACCTAACCCGCGGGCGCAGACAGGGAAACTTGCGGGCGCGGCGACCTAGTTCTGCGATTTTTCGCCCCTTTTCCTCAGCAATTCAGAAACAAAATTTTCCCCAAATAAGATTTTCGCCTCTTCTCTCTCTCTCTAAACCCCCACTCCTTTTCAAACCCTAACTCTCCCCACCTCAAATTCTTATCAATGTTCATAAAAAATCATCAAATTTCCTCACTTTCCTTTAAGTTTTCTCATAAAAATCAGAAATTTCACCATTCAAGACCCCCATTTTTGGTGTTCTTCTTCGAACGGCTCTAGCATATCCACCATTGAAGGGACCTTGAAGGGGGCTTAGAATTCTTCTTCAAAGAACTAGTTGGAGTAGTTTTTGGCGTTCATTGTTGGTATATCTCTTTTCCACTCTAGTTTTTCCTTTGAATTTGAAGTATTGCCTTTGGTGAGAAAAATTTTTTTGTCTTGTGAATTTCATATGGGAATTTTTGATGTTTGCATGCCTATTTTGTGCTGGTCCATCTTATTGAGCATTGTTGATTCTTGATTTCTTGTTGACCTTGTTAATTGTTGTTGAGTTGTTTTGCTTGGTTGGTATTGCTTGGTGATTCCGAAAGTGCGCTCATTGTGTTGAAGTATTGAAGTAGTGGGCTTGTTGTTATGATTTGTGTGGTTTTGGATTGAAATTTGGTGTGAATAAAATGGTTTTTAGTTCAAAGAAGAGAAAAGGTGGGAAGGAACCTCAAGGTTCAACATCCGAAAACCCCCAATCAAATGAACAACCTACTCCACCACTTTTGCCACCCCTCAAATTCCACAATAAAAATCACAAATCCATCTACAACAATTTGCAAAACCGGAAATTCAGACCTACAAAAAACTACCACCAACCCTCTACAACAAAGCTTGGCATAGACAACGATTGTTGGTTCCTATTCAACAATCTTAAGTTAGGCTCATTTGTGACAAGTGCCTACCGAACCTATAAGGAGCCCACTCTTGAGTTCCTTGCCTCCTTTGAATGTCATGCCGCGGAGGATAAGGACCTCGCCATCTCTTTTCAACTCTTCAACAAAAAGGAGATTGTTAACCTTCGCCAGTTTAACTAACTTTTGGACCTTAACCCGGACGCCGACATGTTCTTCCTCGAGCACGAGGTCTTTCGTGATTATAATCCCCTTTCGTGGTGGAAAGTCATATCAAGGATGGGCGCCTTCAATGCGAAGTATTCCTTGGCCAGTCAAATCATGCACCCAGCCATCAGACTTCTACAACGAATTCTCGAGTACATGGTTTTTAATAAACAAGACTTGGGAAAGATCACAACGGAGGAAATCCGAATTTTGTGGCTAGCTACGCAGCCAGAGTTGGGGCATCAAGTGAATTTCGGTTTCCTATTCACCAAGTGCATTGAAGGGGTTCTCTCAGGTACAAGGAAAGGGGAGATACATTTCGGTGGGATGATCACCCGGTTGGCCGAGAAGTTGGGTCACATGGAAAAGTTGGGTTCTTGCACTCCCATTGGGAAGAGTGATGGAAGTGATATCTGGCTCGATCTTGAGCAATTGAAAACGATGATATTCATCGTAGATACGGAGGATAGAGGGAGGACTTGGAGTTTGCTAGTCTCCCACGAGCACCATTGTCTCCTCCCCAAGCCGGAGTTCACTTCTTTCACAAGGGAGGCGGTTAATCACTCTTGGTGGGTAAGGAAGAATTCGGGTGTCCTCCCTGTTGCAAAGATAGAGCTGGGTGAAGGTCATGATTAAGGGCATGACAATGAAGAGGATGAGAATGAGGCGGAGGTGATCCCTCTAAGTCAACAACAACAACGTCAGCAAAGACAAGGAAGACATCAACAACAACAACAAATTCAACAACAATTTAACTACCATAAGAGATGGCGGCGATGCAAGCCCAAATGGAGAGCATGCAACTCGACATGCAAGGTATGATCGCATACCAACAACACAATTTTTTCCAAACCAATGCATTATACGATGCTAGCCTACGTAGAGGGGATGTCACTCCCCCAGTTAACTACCCTTATGTGCCGGCCCAATAAGGGCCTATGCCATCTTGGGGGGTGACAACTAACCTACATACCCTTATTGGCAGGGTCCCTCGGACCCCAATGTGCCACGGCGTGAGTTCCCCGACGAGTCCAGTCATTATGACTATCGGGTTTCGAGTAGGGGTGATTATAGGGGTGACCCTAAATCCCCTACGTTGATCCCTCTCACCCTTCGCCTCTTGCTCAACCCGAGCCATATGACCAATTATCCGCATCCCAACTAGACCTCTTCAAAGGTCATTATGGGTGGCCCCCCGGTTATACAGGAGGTTGGGATCCCTATGGCCCCCCTCGGGCTTCTTTTACGATAGTTGGAATGCGGATGACGGTGGTGCCGGCCCTAGTGGATAATAGTTTCCCCCCCCCTCGGTTTGTTTTGTTTCTCCCTCCCTTTCATTCGATTTGCATGTGAAGCATCGGGGACGATGCTCTTATTAAGTGTGGAGGGTGCTTGAATAAAAAGGGAGTGTTTTTGGGTAAGTGTGGGGGAAGGCACCAAGGACTCATGGGAATGATGAGGGGATTCGGGTTTGGGTCTTGTTGTTGGGTGTTGTTAGTAAGCTCTTGGTAGCATTGTTTTTGTTTGTTGTTGATGATTTAAATTTTTATGATGATGATGATGAGGATTCGAGATTGAGTTAAGTTTGGGTAGTTGGTTATGCCCAAGAATTTGAGTTGATAGATTTTTCTCTCTTTTTCCTTCTAACTTATTTCTTTATATAGTATTTGTTTTGCTTTTATCTCTCCCTTTTATAGCCTTAAAGAAAAGTGGAAGCAACATATGGAGACATGGTAAATTGTAAGGTTGCTTTATTTATCTTCAAGTGACATATGGGTGAGATCCTTCCTTTACTCTCTCTTTTCTTTCTTTTGGCGTGTTTAGGTTAGGATTAGTATAGGAAGAACTTGAATGGTTCAAGGTTGTCTGCATTTGGTTCCAAGGAACCTAGGATCGTTGGTGTTGATACCAAACGATCATTGTATGTCGATTGGGATTTATTTGGATTTATATGCCTCATGTGTGAACCTCTTTGATTTCTACTTTTTTTTGTTCTGTTTTCATTTTTTTTTTTGGTGACAAACATGATTATGGCAAGATGATATGATTGTGTTTTGGAAATCGCTTGTACATTTGGACTCTATCTCCTTGATGATGCGCCTTAGAATGCTTGTTTCTTCTTAACTTTATGATGAGATGCACGTTTTGAGATTGCCTTTGGTTGAATTAGACAAACCTTAGCTAAAGTAGCAAGGTTAAGAGCCTGTGAGGGCGTTTGAACCCTTAGTTCATAGGAAGTGTAACATGGAGTTGCTCCCTGTAGTGGATTTGAAGCCCTTTAGTTGGCATTTGCTTACCTTTTTCATCCCTTGTGACGTTTATTTTGTTCAATCCTTCATCAATTTGTTGTGCGACATTTTAGGATCCTCAACTATGCGTGTCTTAATCCTTGTGTTGATTTCTAGCTCCCTAGATCGTGACCTAGCACTTCTAGGGGAGGAAAAGAGAACCCTTTCTTATTTTTCATTTATGTTTTCTTTTGTTTAGTTACAAATTTGATTTTCCATTTTACATCAACCTACTTGCCAGCCAATTTGAGCCTAATGTTTCCCATTCTTGTCTTAACCGCATTATAAGCCTAATGACCCATGTTTTACCAACCTTTCTTTAGTGAAGTATTTGGTGTGTAAGGGTAATGTAATGAGCGTAGTGGATATGAGCATGAATTATGTGGAGAATTGGTTTGGAGCAAAGAGTTAAGATTTAAGCTTGTATATGAACATGCAAGAAAAGCTTGAGAAGGGTGATGCAATCTAAGAGGATCAAATGAAGTTAAAAAAAAAAAGAAAAAAAAAAACCTTTGAATAAGGGTGGTAATGTATTGAAATCGAAATGATGGATGTTCGTTTGAGTTGTGGTCGTTTCTTGAGTTTTGTCTATGAGAGTTGGTAAAGACCCTACCTCTACCTTCAGCCGAGTCATTACAACCCTGGTAAAGACCCTTAGACTTTAGGGGGGCGTGGTGAAAAACCGGTGTAGGGAGATGGTTTTCAACCCTATGGAGAGAGCATGTATAGTTGAGATGTCGGGATGACTTTATACCTCCTCAAAAAGAATCTTTTTCCGGTTCCTTCGTGGAATCATGAGGAGCCAACTAGGGGGATGATTTGAAGCTAGTGGGGAGAACGCGGGCCGTTTTAGAGGGGACTAGGGAGGAGAATGAATCACTAGTTCTCTATTCTTGGCTTAGGCTTGACTATTGCAACCATTGGCATCTTGGGGCGTGTTTACATCGTGTAATTGAGAAAGATTAGTATTCTTTGGCGCTTGTCTTACCTTTTGAGTCCGAATAGAGCACATGTCCACCGTAAAACTCGATTTACTTTTCTAAACCTTGCCATGTTGTGTTTGTCTTTGTAGTGTTCGCTTTGTCTTTCTTTTCTTAGTTTTTCTTGAGGACAAGCAACAGGCAAGTGTGGGGGATTTTGATGAGTGGCATTTATGCCACCATTTCACCCTTTTTCACTAGAGAATTCCCCCAATTTGTCACTTGTTTATACCTCTTCTTACCGTTTTTACCTTTATTTTAGTTACTTTAGCTCCCTCTCGTGTTTTCCCTTCACTTTTATCTTTTCTTTTACTTTTTACCTTCTATTCGTGTGTTTTGATAGCTCCTAGAACTCGTGGATGAATTTTGGATTGCTAGACGGAATTGGAGTTGCTAAGGTAGCCTGCTCAAAGAAGAGGAGATGCTGCAAAGGAAGAGGAGATGCTGCAAAGGAGAAGGCGCACTGCTACAGGTAGCCGCGGGCACGGGCCCATCCGCGGGCGCTACAAGAGGGATCCTAAGCTACTTAGCAGTTTTTGGAGATGGCTGGGAGATGGCCTGGAGAGGGCGCGACTTAGAGGGCTACGGGCGCGGCATCCAAGGCCGCGGGCGCGGCATCCAAGGCCGCGGGCGCGGCGAGCAGGGTTTTCCCAACTTCGTACCCACGAAGGAGAGGGCGCGGCAGCTTGACTGGAGAGGCTGTTCGGTTTCGTAGAGTTCGACTCTACGCGGAAGGGAAACCTACCCAATACCCGCACACTAATTAAAGCGACTAAGCATGCAATCACTAATTAAACAACAATTAAGTGAGAGAAAGAAAAGACATTCTTACCCTTGTCGTGTGCTGCGCTCGAATCCCGAGCTTACTTGAACCCCGCAAATGCAAGTTCTCCGACGGCTCGTACCCACGAACCTGACCCAAAGGATCCAAGTTCCGAAGGTTAGTCGGGACCCGACCAATAAAAAATAGAGTTATACAAACTTAAGGTGTTCTCACTTTTCTAAGGAGATGTCTTTTTAGTTCACTCAAGTATACTTCCCAAATCCCAAAACCTTTCTATGTATAGGGAAATGAACCTTGAATTCCCACTCTTGATCAATGTGGGAGATTTGCAATTTTCCCATTTTATTTTAATTAAAACAAAATTAAAATTGCAAATCAATCAATAAGTTACAAGTGGCATAAGGAGGAAGAGAGATTAGGTGAGGACCATTTCCAACGGGGGGACCATGGCCTTGGCGCCCAAGGTAATGCCCACAACCCTTTGGTCCCCACTAAGACAAAACCGGCATCCTCCATGTGGCTGGCTGGCAGCCTGCCTTGGCTGCCAAGGCTTCCAGCTGGCGCCTAGCACTAAGGTTAGGAAGTCAGCCAGCACAGCTAGCATGCCACACGCACATAGCGCAGCCAGCTAGCAAGTACCCTACGCACAGCCAGCATGCGTGTTTCTAGCGAGCCACGCATGCTGGGCGTTGCAGCTAGGTGCGTAGTTCTGGGCGCTGCAATGCTAGCCGCACGCACACGCATCAGCGCTGCTGCCTAATGTTGTGCTAGTGAGGCTCACGCACACGCACACACTGCTGCTGCTTGGTGTTGTGCTAGTGATGCACGCACACACGCACACGCAAGCTGCTGCGATGGTGTTGTGTTAGCGATGCACGCACACACACACACGCATGTTGCTGCGATGGTGTTGTGCTAGCGATGCACACACACACACACATGCATGTTGCTGTGATGGTGCGACGAGCAATGTTAGGCCTTGCCTAGCGCCAACGCCTAGCCTTGCGATGCTTGGGCGCATGGCTTGCTAGCACACACGCAAGGGCCTAGCACGCTTAGCATGTTAGGCTTGCGATGGGTCTTGCCTAGCCTAGCACTCACATGGCTAGGCCGATGCGAGGCTACGGCTAGGCTCGTATTTGTAACTTGATTGATTTCGCGTCTCGTCGAATTCTGAATTCGACTCGACTTGCGACGTTCGATCTCGACGCTCTAAGCTAAATATCCGACGTCTTTGTTCGTAAAAACTCCGATGACTCATCAAATCCTTCGATTGATTTGTCGTCTCGGATCGGTTGTTCGATTGGGTTCGACCCAAAGGCCGAAGGGTTCAGTCAAGATTAAGCTGTAACATTAATTGTACATTAATATTACTGATCGGAAGCGGCCTCCACCTAGGCATTCCGATCACTTGACCTTACTGAAGAAAGCTATCCGATAATTCTGAACCCTCTATCGGAATAATACACTTGTTGGAAGGACACCATTCCTTTCAGAGGCCTCTCCCATGCTCGTTTGCCTTGTTTTAACAAGAGACTATAAATAGTCTTTGGCTTGAATCTTCATCCATCCACTATTCCATTGACATCAAAAACACTTTGTAGAGAATATGAACATATTTTAGAGAGAGAAATTAGCTAGTCTTCAAGTTTCAATCTTTGTAATCAAGATATTCAGGTTTTCTTCAAGAATATTGCAACTATTTCATGTTTGGCTAATCCTTCAACATTTATAATAGTAATCTCTTTTCCTTATTGATTATTGATTGGGTTTTACCTTGAGTTGATGATTTGTGCTTAAATATGCTTGGAGTTATTGTGTGCACCTTTAACCCCAATGTTTTAGTCCTAGATTAGATGCATGAGAATGATCTAGTTTAGGTTTGATTGATTTCATCAACTTGCTTTGAGTAGTTGATTGAATTACTTTGAGTAGAGTTTGTACTCCTTGGTGTATATCCTTATTGATTTTCATTAGTGTCTTGTTGGTCATGATTGGAACCCCCCTCTCCCTAAAGCTTTTTGCCCTTATCATCTCTATAGTTTTGCCTTTCATTTTCACTTTAGAGTGTCTAGTTCAATCTCCTTATTTTCGTCTTGATTAGGTCTCTGTTGATAGATAGTTTAAATCTTAAAACTTCTCAAAACAAACCATTATATCCCCTTTGTCACTAGCAATAGATTCTAGATTTCACAGTAATCTAGCATGACCCCCGTTTCTTTGGGATTCGACCCTAACTTGCCACTATCTCACCTAAATTTGATAGATCTAGGTTAGGAGTAAAAATTGTAGATTTGATCTAGGGTAGTAGTAACGACATATTATCCGCCGATCAGATGCGCAAATTGACTCGATGCTAGCACATAATAAAATCATAGATACTCAAATTGCGCAACTTTCCTCTACACTACAAACTCGGTAGCAGGGAGCCCTACCATCGCAGCCGGTACAACCTACAGATCATGTAAATGCAATTACCGTGAGAAGTGGTTCACATTATGATGGGCCTTCTATGCCCAAAGATGATGAACCTATCATTACAAAAATAGCTAATCCTGATTTTGTTATACCAAATGATGTTACTAGCCTTGCAAGACCCTAGGGTAAAACTAATTATTTTGATAATTCTTTGCAGGGTAAAACTCAAGAAAAGACTGGAGATGTGCAAAGTCCTGCTATCAAACTTTCATTCCCCGATAGAAATCTAAAGGGTAAGTTGGATAAGAAATTTGGTAAGTTCCTGGAGTTTGTTAAGAATTTGCAGGTAACAATTCCTTTCACATAATTAATTACACAGGTTCCTGTATATGCTAAATTTATGAAAGATATATTGACTAGGAAGAGAGCCTTTAATGAGGTAGAGACTGTAGCTTTTACAGAGGAATGTAGTGCATTATTGCAAAATAAATTTCCACCTAAATTTAAGGATCCCAGTAGTTTTTCTATACCTTGTCATATTGGAAATCTTTTCATTGATAAAGCATTATGTGATTTGGGTGCTAGTGTAATTAGTGTAATGCCATCGTTTGTGTGTTCAAAGCTTAATATGGGTGATTTAAAAGTTACTAACATTACCTTGCAAATGGCAGACCGTTCTATTAAATACCCCTTAGGTATCTAGAGGATGTTCATGTTAGAGTTAGTAAATTTGTTATCCTTGTTGATTTTGTTGTTATAGACATGGATGAGGATACAAAAATTCCTATAATATTGGGTAGACCTTTCCTCCACACTACAGGGGCCATTATTGATGTTAAAAATGGAAAACTCACTCTCTCTATTGGGGATGATAATATCACCTTTAATTTAGGGAGGGTTTTAAAAAGCTCTTATGTTAGAGGAAAATTGTTATAGTATTTATATGATTAATTTTATTTGCAATGATATCTTACCATAGGTCCTTGCAAGGGATCCCTTAGAGGAAGTGATTTATGGTGATTTTACTGCAGGTGATGCTAGTATTTGAGCAGCGAGGTAGATGCTATTGAAAAAGCTCTCGCAATTGTACAACTTGATCCTAAGGAGAGCAAGAAGGTAGAAAAATTAGTTCAAGAATCAAAACTGCACCCAATGATCATTAGTACTGCACTCGATGATTCCCAAATTTCCAAACTTTTAGAGGTTCTTCGAACCCACAAAAGGGACATAGGGTACAGTATTGATGATCTCAAGGTTATTAGCCCTGACTTTTGCATGCACATGATACATTTAGAGGAGAATCACAAGCCATGTATTCAACCCCAGTGGAGGTTGAATCCTAACATGTAGGAAGTAGTCAAGAAGGAGGTTATGAAATTACTTGATGCAGGTATTATCTACCCAATTTCTGACTCGAAGAGGGTAAGTCCTGTACAAGTAGTTCCTAAAAAGGGTGGGATGACGGTGATTAAGAATGATAAAAATGAATTGATTCCCACTAGAACTGTAACATGATGGTGTATGTTCATTGATTATTGTAGATTTAATATTGCCACTAAAAAAGATCACTTCCCTCTCCCTTTTATTGATCAAATGTTAGAAAGGTTAGCTAATCATAAGTTCTTCTGCTATTTGGATGGGTACTCGGGTTTTTTTCAAATTCCAATTCACCCTGAAGAACAGGAGAAGACAACATTTACATGTCCTTATGGTACTTTTGCATATCGTAGGATGCCCTTTGGATTATGTAATGCCCGTGCTACTTTTCAACGTTGTATGATAAGCATTTTTTCTGAATTCATAGAGTCTATCATGGAAGTCTTTATGAATGATTTTAGTGTGTATGGGTCTTCATTTAATGCATGTTTAGCTAATCTCACTAAAATTTTGAAAAGATGTGAAGAATGAATTTGGTTTTAAATGGGGAAAAATATCCCTTTATGGTGACAGAAGGTGTGGTCTTAGGTCATATTGTATCTGATAAGGGTATTTAGGTAGATAAAGTTAAAGTTTCTTTAATTGATCAATTACCTCCGCCAGTTAATGTTAAGTGGGTTAGGAGTTTCTTAGGTCATGCGAGGTTTTATCATCGTTTTATCAAGGATTTTTCTAAAATTGCTAAACCCATGACTCAACTTTTTCTCAAGGATGCCCTATTTGATTTTACTGACGAGTGACTTGAGGCTTTTAACATGATTAAGCAGGCTTTGATATCGGCACCTATCATATGTGCTTCCGATTGGGATCTCCCATTCGAGATTATGTGTGATGCTAATGACTTTGCAGTAGGAGTTGTGCTAGGAAAAAGAAAGGACAAAGTTTTGCATGCTATTTATTATGCAAGTAAAACTTTGGATGAAGCTCAAGTCAACTATGCCACTGCAGAGGAGTTTCTTGTTGTGATTTATGCTTTACAAAAATTTAGATCATATCTAGTTGGTTCTAATATTATTGTTTTTACTGACCATGCAGCTTTGAAATATCTTATAGCCAAGGCGGAAATTAAGCCTGGGCTTCTCCGTTGGGTCCTCTTGCTCCAAGATTTTGATGTTGAAATTAAGGATAAAAAGGGAGTAGAGAATGTAGTTGCAGATCACTTGTCGAGGATCAGGTATGAGGAGGGTAAGGATTCTCTTCCTATAGTTGATTCTTTCTCTGATGACCACTTGTTTGTAGTTGTAGAGAAACACCCTTGGTATGCCGATTATGCCAATTGTTTGGTGGGTGGCACCCTACCTCCTGATATGTCCTATTGATGGGCGTTAGAACGGTCGCACATTCCACACTCATTCAAACACATTTATAAGCAAACATCTCACAAACCAAGCACAATGATATGTAAGAGTTCAATCCACAAGGAACAGGATATAATCGCTAAAGATCTTAATACGCAAGCTAGTTCGAATACTTTTGTTGATAGGGGGTTCGTCAAATAGACAAACAAACTATTATCCTAAATTAAGTAATTAAAAGCACTAGGGAATAGGATCCACTCAACCATGACAATTAGGCATATTGGGAGTAAAAGAGACAAGAGATAGCAAGGACTATATGTAAGACCAACCTCATGCAATCAGGAAAGCAACTCACACTGCTAAACTTAGATCCCTCATTAGTTTAGCAATAGGAGATACATAATCAAATTGCAATAAGTAATGACATACTTAATCTACATTTCCATGTCAAACTAAGCATAACATGCCATCAAGCTCCAAATTCAAGAGTAGCTACTCCTATCATGAAGAACTAACAAGCAATCTCATACAATCAATTTAATCACAAATCAAACATCAATACTTCTCTCAAGTTTACTTAATTAACCATTAGTTTGAGTTTCACCCAACCCCTAGTAAGGAGGACTACTCACAATTCATTGTGAGTACCATGCAAAGTTCCAAGTTGTGATTCTAAGTAATTCTAAAATTGGAGAAAAGTGATTCACTATGGACAAAAAATAACATGTAACAACAATTTATCAAGATTAAAAGAGATTCAAGTGACTTGCAATAACAAAATAAAATCATAGAGACAAGTGAAAGAAGTTACTATTGAAGCTTCAAAATGTTGAATAAATGTTGAAAATCTGAAAATGAACCTTGAAGTTTGCTTTAACAATGATTAGATTGAGAGTTTCCAAAGTAAATCATCATCTAATTTAATGAAATAAGGTGCTAACTAAGAGGATGTTTTCTCAAAACTATTTTACTTCTTGCTGTAAAATGAACTAAAGGGGTAGTATTTATACTCCCTGAATTACATAGGGAAATCGATCAAAAGTAACCAGATTCCTAGTCAGGAGCGTCTGCTCCAGAAGTAGGAGTGCAAACTCCACAATTGTGGAGCGCCCGCTCCAAAAGAAATGTGCGCTCGCTCCGGTGTCCTCAAAAGGAAACAGAATTCAACTTAACAGGGAGGAGCGCCCGCTCAGTAGATGGCAAATCGTAGCAAAGTAGCTAGGAGCGCTCGCTCCTATCTGAGTGCACGCACGCTCCTCTAAATCTCATAATTGGGCAGATTGTTGAGATCTTGAAGGAGTGCCCTCTCTCTTCATTGACTGTTGTCTCTAGGTTCTTCCATGAGCTTTATTTGCTTGTCAAAACTAGTCTAATACCTGAAATTATGGAAAAACACATACAAAGTGGTGGCAAAGCCAAGATACAACATTTATATACAAAAGGGGGTTAGAAAGAGGGGAAAGATTACAAAACCGGGTTAAAATCACCAAAATAAGTGGTCAAATAAACCACTTATCAAATCCCCCGAAGCTAGCTAATTGCTTGTCCTCAAGTAATTCACATAGCACAAAACAATCTGATAGATTAGTTTGCTCAAAGAAATGCACATGCGTAGATAAAATAATCCTTAAGCAATAAAACTTGAGCATGAGGTATATGCCTAAGATTAACCACGGTCATGATTAGCCAAGGCCTAGCTAACCTTCCCGAAAATACTCAACTTAAGCCTATTCAACAAATCTTACCACGTCCCCATCACAAAGTTCAAATCCCCCCAAATGGTAGTGTCTCATGACTCCTCGAAGGAGCTGGAAAAACATAACTATAGCGGGTTTTAAAACACTCGACATCTCAATGAAAAAGTACCCTCTCCATATGCTTGTGAACCAGCTCCCTCCTCTGACAATGGCTTCAACTACTCTTTCTAACGATACACAAAATATGAGGATATGATCTCAACACTAATTTAAGGCATAGAAGAAAACTAAAAGCGCTTGTATTTGATTCCAAGCTAAAATGTAATTCATTAATAACAACCCTAAGTGGGGCTCTAAATTCGATTTCCAAATACAAACTATGACCATACTCTAAGCAAAATTGCACCCCCAAGCTTGATTATTTGCTAGGGTGGTGACTATTTATCGCATATTTTTGTTTTTCTCTTTTCTTCCCTTTTTTATTCTTTTTTTTCTCTTTTTTTTTATTGAAAACTGTATATACAAAACCAACTAATATTTACAATGAACAAGGAAAATACACTTAATAAAACTAAATCTGGATGCCTTAACTTGCACTATGCGCATACACCTTATGAAACAACCTTCATTAATAAAAAGAGTAGTTTAAGCCGCGATCTTAGGAGTTGGAGCTCAAGTTCTCGATCTAGGTACTAATTCAAGGAGGATCCTTACCACTCATTCAAAGTGTTGATGGCTTGAAAACATAAAATCTCATTTTCTAGGACAAATGTGGGATCAAATACTACCTCTCTGGGTTCAAATTCCTTTGAGACAGGCGACACCATCTTACCACAAACCTAGACTTTAAGTCTCGTACATTCGGTAAGATTATTCTCACACTAGCCTAAACTAACCAATTCTATGTTCAACCAAGGGCATCTAAACCATGCTCAAAATTTTATTACAAAAAGAAAGCAAGTATCTACCACATACAATCCAATATCATCATCGCAAACCAATCAAAGGCAAAACCTTTTTTTTTTTTTTTTTGAACCTAAGGGGGATAAGAAAACTAGATAAAGAATTTGGATATTAGGGAAAGGAATATTGAAGAAAGAAAGAAATTTGGATGTTAGGGTTTTAGATTTTAGGGGAAGAAACAACCTCATCAATCATCAACATCATCATCAATAGAGACCAAATGCAAGCCAACCATACCATGCATTCAACCATCAAAATAACCAACCACAAGTAGACTAAAGCTAAACATAGAAGAAAGACGCTCTAATGCAAACATATAATAGAGAAGTGAGACAAACACATCAATATGCAATCGTTCTAGCCCAAGCGTGCCATATCATCATGAAAAGAACAACAACCAACCTAAAGTAGGCACTCAAACTAGAACATAATACAATATGAAACCAACCACAAGTCCCTAAGGCTAAACCAAGCCTTACATTCCAAACATTCCACATACAAACTCAAACTTCTCAATATCTGCACAAAATAGCATCACATATAAACGCATACATTATCAAAACCAAGAACTACCCTATACACAAAGACCTCAAGACCTCCCCCCAAGCTAGACATTTGATTACCGTTCCCGCACTAAAATGTACATAATGAGAAACATCTCCCCCCCCCCCAACCAAGCTAGAACTCGACAACGACCTCGGTGTTACAAATGATGGGTAAGAAGAGAAAGGAACGGTAAATACAAATGTCTACATGCTACTCCCATCATCCTCTCTTGGCAGCGATGGAAAATAATTGTAGTTTGGGTCTACATCACCGGTATAAGAAGAGTGATCCACGTAGGGAGGAAGATCATAGTTGGGGCAACTTCGGTAGTGGCCGAAATCCGGTGCACTACTCGTGCCCCAACCACCATCATACTCGGATGGAAACCCAAAGTATCCCTTTAAGGGGTGGTTACCGATCTCCTCGGGAGTCATATTACCACATGTCTCGGGGACGTGGTAATAAGAGGGGTCCCCCCTAGAATCACAACCCCCCGGGTTGTGAAAAATCATAGGGAGGATAGGAATATAGCTCCGAAATGGAGCTACGAGGTCCCTTACCAATAAGAGTAGGTGGGTTGGTTGTTGTTCCAACCCAGAATTGGCCCTTCTTGAACAAGGCGGTTAGGGTAGTTGACATAGGGGAGAAAGTCTCCCCTCTCAACTTGGTTTTGATAAGACATTTTCGCCACATATATAGCTTTGGTACTCGCTTTCTTGAAGAATTCTTTGGTTGGTTAAGTTACGATGGTTAAAGGCCGATTCTAGATCAAAAGAGGAAGAAGAAAAGGAGGAGCCGCCCATAAACCTAGGAACAGTAGAAATGCTATGGCGGCGGGGCTGGGATGGTTGGTCAAGGTCGGGAACTCCCGCGGGGGATGGCTCAATTAGCACTTGCCAAGAGTTCCCCATGATGTTCATCACTGCCGCATTGGGTAGTAAGCAATGGTGCTTACCCTTGACCAACCAAGTGATTTGGTCACACGACCACGGACTTCCACAAGAATGTGCATTGAAGAAAGTCCTTGGATGTCAAGGACATTAGAGCCGTTAACCAGGGTCAATTGTTCAACCTAATTGGTAAACAACAATGCCTTGGCAATTATTGTGATCATTCCCCCACACATTATCTCTCCCCTCAACTCCGTACTCCTCTTAATTTCTAGATACCTTTGGATAAACAAATATCCCATATTTACATTCCCCTCGAGGTCCCCCTCAAATCGGGAAGCTATAAAAAGGCATTTGATCTCCTTTTTAGTTAGCTTCCCCAGGTCTTGCTTCGAGAAGCAAGCATACCCCATAATTCTCATGAATATACGGAGTACGGGGTGGACGATATGGCTAGCATGGCTAGACCAAGTGGTGAAATTGGGATATTCCGCAATAGTATTCTACCAATTTTGCTCATCATATCTAGAAAGGTAGAAACTATCGGGATTATCGATTTGGTTAAAGACGGGCCACTCAAAGATTTCATTGAGGCAAGTTAAGGTTAGGGTCTTTTCTTGATTAAAAATCCCAAACTTAATCTCACACTCAAGAGGCTCTCCCTCACCGCTTATCCGACGCATGGTAAGGGTTGAGAGAAATTCGAGTGTGATCGATTCGTAGGTCAATTCCCTCTTCTTGAGGAAGTTTAACCATCCGAAATTATAGGCTACACGCCGAACTCCTTCATCTACTCCTAAAAGTTGGCTAGCGAGCTGGTCATAGAATCTTGTGGGAAGGATTTTTAGCTTTGAGAGCTCGGTATGGTATTTTCTGAATTTCTCGAGGATTCTAGTGGGTGGAGGAGCGTTATTTTTGTTTTGTTCTTGATTTTGGCTTTCATTGGGTTGGTTTTCATTTATTTAGATTCCGGAAGTCTTTCTCTTCTTCCCCATACACCTCCAAATAATCTTAGAACCATTTTGACAAAAGGTGGGAAAAAGGAGTAAAGAAGGGTTCACTAAAAAATACCACACCATAAACACCACAAATCACAACACAACAGCCTCCTTAACTTCAAACCCCCAATTAAAACCAAGTACCTGCTTCAACAATACCAAATATATATTTCCAACACAAAATTCACAACCAACACACAAAAATTACAATCCAAAAAAATCACAATTCTCAATCACTAAACCTAGCAAATCAAATTTAATCTACCACAATCTCAACCAAAATTCACTTAAGCACAAGAAACACAAATATCCTCAAATTCTCAACAAATCATGAAGTAAACTACACAAGTCATCCAAAATAAACAAGAATAAAGAAATTTGAAGAAAAACCACTAGGGTTTAAGAGGGAAAGTGAAGTAGGGAAGGAAATTTATACCAAAAGAGTATGAAAATACTTTTAAACTCCCAAGTTTTGCTCAATTCGGGCTTCCTATGCTTCAATTCCTTCAAAAATCCAAGTTTTTCTTGCTCTAACAATGATGGCCCTCAAGGGTTCGAAATTTTTGTGCTCGAATTTGGATGAAATTGGCGTTAAAAGATAGAGAATTTAGTGAAAAACGAGAATTTGTGAATTTTTGGTGAGAAATTTGATGAGAAGAAGATGATTTTGAAGAAAGAAGGTGGAGAAAAATGGGGTTTTTTAGAGAGAGAAATGGATGGGACGAGGAGAGAGAGTATGAATATTGAATGAGTGGTGAAGAATGGGGGAAAAGGGTAAAAAGGAATTAAATCCCCATTTTTTTTTACCCGGATCGAGCAGGAGCTGGCTTGCATGCTAGTAGGAGCGCTCGCTCCATCCTTCGAAAAGCATTCTGACTTCAGCTACCCAGTTAGGAGCGGGCATGCTTGAGAGTAGGAGCGCCCACTCCAAATTTCAATTTGGCTACGGCTTTTTTTTTGGAGCAGGCGTGCTGAGTTTGTGGAGCGCCCGCTCCTATACTTGAATAGCTTACTGAAATTCTTCCCAGTTTAGAGTGGGCGTGCAGGTCAATCGGAGCGCCCGCTCCAAAATTAATTTAGCTACGACATTTTTTTGGAGCGGGCAAGCTGATATCCTGGAGCACCTACTCCAAGTCTTGACTTGGTCACTAATTTTGGAACCCAGAATGGAGCAGGTGTGCAGTAGTGTTAGAGCGCCCGCTCCTTACAAGACCTGAAGATTCTATTTTGGCTGAAGCAGTTTGGAGCGGGTGTGCAAGCTCGTTGGAGCGCCCGCTCCTAATTAGACTTGTAGCTTCTGATTTGTACGGAGCAAGAGGAGTGGTTGTGTTGTTCACGAGGAGCGCCCGCTCCAGCCTGGCTTGAAGCACACTAATTCTTTGCTTGAGCGTGGAGCAGGCGTGCGTAGTGGTAGGAGGGCCCACTCCTCTCTGATGATAGCTTACTATTTTTCTGTTTTCTTTATTTTGCTCCAATTTCCTTCATCAAGAACCACAAGAACATATCTTCAACCAAATGTTAGCATAATCAGATTAAACCTACTCTCTTCTCCATTTTTCACTCATTCATTTTTTTATTCTCACTCTCTTCTCTTTTTTTTCTCTTTTCTTTTTTTTTTATACTCGGGTTGCCTTCCGGAAGCACTTCTTTAACGTTAATAGCTTGAAAGCTTCCGGACTCAGGAGGTAGATTACATTGCATTAACTCAATCAAACCAACATGAGTACCCTCATAGTAAAGCTTGAGGCGATGCCCACTGACCTTAAACGATCTCAATCCATCTAAATCTGAAATTTCCACGACTCCATGAGGGAACACTTCTTTGACGACAAAAGGACCACTCCACCTTGACAAAATTTTCCCGGGAAACAATTTCATTCATGAGTTGTAGAGAAGTACCTTTTCGCCTACAAGAAATGTTTTCTTCTCAATTTTCGATCATGCCATTCCTTAGAGCGAGTCTTGTAGTTGCTAGCATATTCATAGGCTTCCAATCGAAGTTCTTCAAGATCATGTAGATCAAGCCATCTTTGCTCTCCTGCACTAGCCAAATCGAAATTAATCTTCTTAATGGCCCATTGAGTTCGGTGTTCAAGCTCCACCGAAAGATGACAAGATTTTCCATAAACAAGACGATATGGAGTTATGCCTATTGGGGTCTTGTATGCTATTCTATATGCCCAAAGAGCATCATCAAGTTTTTCCAACCAATCCTTCCTAGTTCTTGCAACCGTCTTCTCAAGGATTAACTTGATTTGACGATTGGACACTTCCGCTTGTCCACTAGCTTGTGGATGGTAGGTAAGAGCGAACCTTTGATGAAATCCATGCTTTCTTAGAATCCTTTGAAAGGCACTATGCACCTAAATGTGAACCATTATCACTTACCACCGCTCTAGGAATCCCAAATCTCGGAAATATGACTTTCTTGAACAATTTCATCACTACCTTGTGGTCATTAGTTGGGGAGGCAATGGCTTCTTCCCATTTTGAGACATAGTCGACCGCCACAAGGATGTATTGATTCCCATGAGAAAAAGGGAATGGTCCCATAAAGTCAATATCCCATACATCAAATACCTCTAGCTCAAGTATTGGTTGTTGAGGCATCTCATTTTGCTTGGATATGTTGCCATTTCGTTGACAACGGTCACAAGTCTTCACAAACCCCCAAGCATCCTTAAAGATGTGAAGCCACCATAAACCGCTTTGCAAGATCTTCAAGGCTGTTTTGTTTGTCTCCATGTGGCCTCCACAAGGCTCGAAATGGCACATCTTTAGCACACTTTGCACTTCTTCATTTGGAACACACTTTCGGAGCAAACCATTTACTCCTCTTTTGTAAAGACTGGGGTCATCCAACACATAATGTCTTGCTTCTCTTTTAATAAGTTTCTTCCTTTGATTCTTGGAGAAATCGGGAGGAAATTCCCCACATGCCAAGTAGTTCACCAAGTCGGCGAACCAAGGAAGCACTTTCTCATTCAAGACATAAACCACATCATCTCTCAATTCATCACATATGGGGACCTCATTATCACTTTCTTGCACATTCTCTAAACGGGAGAGATGGTCCACAACTACATTCTCGGCCCCTTTCTTGTCACAAATTTCAACATCAAATTGTTGGAGTGATAGGACCCAACAAAGAAGACGAGGCTTGGACTTTTTCTTTACCACAAGGTGCCTAATAGCTGCATGATTGGTGTAGACAATAGTTTTGAACCAATTAGGTAGTTCCAAAACTTCTCAAAAGCATGTACCACGGCAAGAAACTCTTTCTTTGTTGTGGTGTAGTTCCGTTGAGCTTCATTCAAAGTCTTAGACATGTAGTAGATAACATGAAGCCTTTTTTCTATTATTTGTCCCAACACACCTCTAATAGAAACATCTCTAACATCACACATGAGCTCAAATGGCAAATCCCATCTTAGCCCTTGCACAATTGGAGAAGTGATCAAAGCTTCCTTTAATTTGTTGAAAGCATGAAGACACTTTTCATCAAAAATAAAGTCGGCTTCCTTTTGAAGAAGAGCACTGAGAGGTCTAGCAATGAGGGAGAAATCCTTGATAAATCTCCTATAAAACCCGGCATGTCCCAAAAGGGACCTCACTTCTCTACATTGATCGGAGGTGGCAACTTTTCAATCACTTCAACCTTTGCTTTATCCACTTCAATTCCCTTGCTTGATATCTTATGACTGAGGACGATTCCTTCTTCCACCATGAAGTGGCATTTTTCCCAATTTAGGACCAAGTTGACCTTCTCACATCTTGCTAAACATTTTCCCAAATTGGACAAACAATCTTCAAATGAGAGGCCTCTTACCGAGAAATCATCCATGAACATTTCCATCTCGTCCTCAAGCATGTCTCCAAAGATACTCTTCATGCACCTTTGAAAGATTGCCAGTGCATTGCAAAGTCCGAACGGCATCCTCCTATATGCAAAAGTACCATATGAACAAGTAAAGGTTGTCTTCTCTAGGTCATCCGGGTTTATGGGGATTTATATGAAAGAAACCCGAATAACCATCAAGAAAACAGTCATACTTGTGCTTTGTTAATCTTTCAAGCATTTGGTCAATAAAAGGGAGGGTAAAATGATCCTTGTTAGTGGATGCATTTAGATGTCTATAGTCTATGCACATCCTCCAACCAGTCACCGTTCTACTTGGAATGAGCTCACCATTCTCATTTTCAACTACGGTTATTCCCCCCTTTTTAGGGACCACATGAACGGGGGAAACCCATTTAGAACTCGAAATGGGGAATATGATGCCCGCATCAAGGAGTTTGGTGATTTCTTTCTTCACCAACTCCCCCATTTGAGGATTAAGTTTCCTTTGCCTTTCAATGGAAGGCTTAGAACCCTCCTCAAGTGTTATATGGTGCATATATAAAGCATGACTAATACCTTTGAGGTTGTCAATGGTATAGCCTAAATCACCTTGGTGGTCTCTCAATACACCACATAACATTTGACTTTGGCACTCGTTCAAAGAGGAATTAACAATTACTGGATAAGTTGAGTTGGGACCTAAAAACACATACCTTAGGTGTGATGGGAGAGGTTTGAGTTCTACCATTGGAGCACCCTTACCTTCTCTTGTTGTAGCTATCTACAATGCATCATGGCTCTTGATTCCCATACATACTTTCTCAATGCTTCCTTCCGTACTTCCTTCAAGCATTTCTTCATACAATGCCATCTCCTTGCTTAGTTCCCCTATCTTTCCTTTGTTCAATAAAACATTCTCAAGGACATCGTTAGAAGTGAGTAAGTGCTCATGCATAGAATTTACAATGGAATCAATAGCATCAATCATCAAACAATTTTCCAAAGTTGAGCTTCGATATTCATGCTTTCATTCAAGTCAAATTCTATCACCTCATCTCCTACTTTTAGTGTAATTTTAGCACTTTTAACATCAATTAAAGCACCCGAATTAGCAAAAAAGGTCTTCCTAGAATTATTGGAATGTTAACATCTTCATCCATTTCCAATACAACAAAGTCCACCGGAATTACAAACTTTCCCACCCTTAGAGGAACATCCTCTACCTTACCCTTTGGAAATTTAATGGATCGATCGGCCAATTGTAAGGTAATGTTAATGGGTAGAAGTTTCCCTATAATAAGTCTTTGATATACCAAATATGGCATAAGGCTAACACTAGCCCCAAGGTCACACAAAGCATTATCAATTTTCATTTTATATATTGCACAAGGGATAGAAAAGTTACCGGGATCTTTCAACTTTGGTGGCATCTTATTCATGATAATAGCACTACAATTCTCGGTGAGATTCACCGTTTCCACCATATCACACTTTCTCCTTCCACTCAAAATATCTTTTAAAAACCTAGCATAGTTAGGCATTTGCTTGATAGCATCGGTAAAAGTGATTGAAAGGTGAATTTGCTTCAATGTTTCAGGGAATTTTCCAAATTGCACATCTAATTTGTGTCTCACAAATTTAGGGGGATGTGGAAGTCTTTGCAATTGTTTGGTTTCTCTTTCTTTTTATTTTTCTTTTTCACTCTCTTTTTCTTTTTCATTATCAAAGGATTTCTCTTCTTCATGCTCAAAATCACTCTCAAGAGGAGGCTCACTCATGTTCATTTTCTCATTGTTTTTCTTAGGGACACTCTCTTCCAATTTCCCACTCCTAGTTGATATAGCATTAACGAGTCTCTTAGGATCTAGTATTTGGGGTGGAAGTTTGGAAGTGGTAGCCCCTTCCTTCAGAGCATTGGCTAATTGAGAAATTTGTGTTTCAAGCATCTTATTATGATTCATTACTTCACTAAATTTCTTATCACTAGAGGCCATGAAAGTGTTGAACATTTTAGTTTGGATTTCCATCGTTTCCTCTAAATTGGATCTATGTGGAGGTGCTTATGCATAGTAGTTATCTTGAGGAGCTCTAGTACCTCTCACATTCGAATTAGAAGCATTTTGATTAGAAATTCCTCTATTGTTATTGTTGTTCCAATTGTTCCTATTATTAGAGTTCCCTCCTTGGTGATATTGGCCTTGATTCCCATAATTCCCTTAGTTATTATGGTTATGGTTACCATAACCACCTTGTTGGTTTTAGTTTCCTTGGGGATTTTGGTCCCTTTGGTTCCTATTACCCCATGAATTTTGGTTATGGTAATCATAATCACTTCCTCTTTGATTATAGGAATTTCCTCCTTGCCCTCTTTTATTAGGTGGTAGATATCTTTGATTGTCATTTCTAGGTCTATTATCATAAGACAAAGCATTGACATGTTCGTTTTCAAGTTCATTACCATCCACATATTGGGGTTGGGGCTGAGAATCATAAGTGCAAGAAGAGGTGTCATGATCATATGATCCACAATTTTCACAAAATAAGCACTCATTTGGCATGTTATTAGATGTAGAAGTAGAAGGGTTAGAACTCATACCTCTCCCCTTAGATTGGGAGGGATGCTCTTGGTGTGAAGAGGAGGACTCAAGCTTTTCCTTGATTGATGTCATCTCCTTGCCAAGGTTGGCGATTTGAGATGTCAAATTATTGATGGCGTTGAGGTGATCAACGGAGTAAACTGCACTCCCTCCTTTGCTCGAAGACTCCCTCTCTCCTTCTTTCCAATCCATGTGGTGTCTCACCACATCTTTAATGATTTCAATAACTTGCTCCTCCGTTTTGTTCATAATCGGGCCACCGGCTCCCGCGTCCAAACTTGTCTTCCCTTGGGGGCTCAAACCTCCATAGAAAATTTGAAGCACTTGGTATGTGGTAATGCCATGATGAGGACACTCCCTTTGATATTCTTTTTACCTCTCCCATGCCTCGTATATGGTTTCACTAGCTCTTTGACGGAAACCTTGGATCAACGCCCTTGCTTCGGTCGTTTTCTTTTGAGAGTAAAATCTCCCTAAGAAAGTCGTGGTGACCTCATCCCAAGTTCTCAAAGAATTGGGTCTCACCTCCTTTTCAATCCATTAAGAGCCCTTCCTATTAGGGAGAAAGAAAATAGCTTTAGTCTCACAAACTCTTGAGTGACCCCATTCACCTTAATCGTGTTGCAATATTTCTCAAACTCGTTCAAATGTGCAAGAGGGCTCTCGTGTTTTGCTCCACTAAATTGTCTCCTCTCAATCAAATTTATCATTGCAGGGCGAATCTCGAAATCATTGGCCAAGGTGTTTGGGGAACAATCCCACTTGAAGCTCTATAAGATCCTGAAGTTCCCAACTCCTTCAAAGGACTTTGAGGTGGTGGCTGTGGATCACTAATTTGGTTTTGTTGTTCCTCGAAGTTAAACTCTCTAGTTGGGGAAGTAGTTAATGGCCTAGAACCGGATCTTCTTCTCCTTCTTCTTCTAAAAGTTTGTTCAATCTCGGGACCGTAATACATCAAAATCCTATTATGGGTTCTGTGCATACACACTCAACAATTGCAATTAGTAACAAGGCAACAAGTGTAGCCAAGAAGAAACAAACTCTTTTTGTATTTTTTTTTTTCTTTAATGGTGAACAAGGCTCAAGTAATCAATTAGCAATTAGCAACAGCGCCATTTTGATGGGCGTTAGAACGGTCGCACATTCCACACTCATTCAAACACATTTATAAGCAAACATCTCACAAACCAAGCATAATGATAAGTAAGAGTTCGATCCACAAGGAACAGGATATAATCGCTAAAGATCTTAATACGCAAGCTAGTTCGAAGACTTTTGTTGAAAGGGGGTTCGTCAAATAGACAAACAAACTATTATCCTAAATCAAGTAATTAAAAGCACTAGGGAATGGGATCCACTCAACCATGGCAATCAGGCATATTGGGAGTAAGAGAGACAAGAGATAGCATGGACAATGTGTAAGACCAACCTCATGCAATTAGGAAAGCAACTCACACTCCTAAACTTAGATCCCTCATTAGTTTAGTAATAGGAGATACATAATCAGATTGACAAAAGTAATGACGTACTTAATCTACCTTTCCATGTCAAACTAAGCATAACATGCATCAAGCTCCAAATTCAAGGGTAGCTACTTCTATCATGAAGAACTAACAAGCAATGTCATACAATCAATTTAATCACAAATCAAACATCAATACTTCTCCCAAGTTTACTTAATTAACAATTAGGTTGAGTTTCACCCAACCCCTAGTAAGGAGGACTACTCACAATTCATTGTGAGTAACATGCAAAATTCCAAGTTGGGATTCTAAGTAATTCTAAAATTGGAGAAAAGTGATTCACTATGGATAAAAATAACATGCAACAACAATTTATCAAGATTAAAAAGATATTCAAGTGACTTGCAATAACAAAATAAAATCAGAAAATAAGTTTAGACAAGTGAAAGAAGTTACTATTGAAGCTTCAAAATGTTGAATAAATGCTGAAAATTAGAAAATGAACCTTGAAGTTTCCTTTTACAATGATTAGATTTGAGAGTTTCCAAAGTAAATCATCAACTAATTTAATGAAATAAGGTTCTAACTAAGAGGAAGTTTTCTGAAAACTATTCTACTTCTTGCTGTAAAATGAACTAAAGGGGTAGTATTTATACTCCCCGAATTTCATAGGGAAATCGGTCAAAAGTAACCCGGATTCCCAGTCAGGAGCGCCTGCTATAGAAGTAGGAGCGCCCGCTCCACAGTTAGGAGCGCCCACTCCAAAAGAAATGCGCGCTCGCTTCGATGTCCTCAGAAGGAAACAGAATTCAACCTAACAAGGAGGAGCGCCCGCTCTAGAGGTGGTGCATGCCCGCTCCCCTGTTCTTCAGTAGATGGTAGATCGTAGAAAAGTAGCTAGGAGCACCAACTCCTATCTAAGTGCACACCCGCTCCTCTAAATCTCATAATTGGGCAGATTGTTGAGATCTTGAAGGAGCGCCCTCTCCCTTCATTGACTGTTTGCTCTAGGTTCTTCCATGAGCTTTGTTTACTTGTCAAAACTAGTCTTATACCTGCAATCATGGAAAAACACATACAAAGTAGTGGCAAAGCCAAGATACAACATTTATATACAAAAGGGGGTTAGAAAGAGGGGTAAAGATTACAAAACCGAGTTAAAATCACCACAATAAGTGGTCAGATAAACCACTTATCACCTACCAACAGAAAAAGAGGTTCCTTCATGATATTAAACATTATTTTTGGGATGAGCCTTTTTTGTTACGTGAGTGTGCAGATGGACTTTTTGGTAGGTGTATCATGAATGGGAAGTTAACGGTGTTCTTACTAGATGCCACAACTCACCCTATGGTGGACATCATGGCCCCACTAAGACGGTTGCCAAGATCAATGATTCGGATTTCTTTTGGCCTACCATGTTCAAGGATGCTCAATCTTTTGTTCTAGCTTGTGACTCTTGCCAGAGGACCGGCAATACTTCGCGGCGACATGAGATGCCTCAAACTAGTATTTTGGAAGTTGAAATTTTTTATGTTTGGGGTGTTGACTATATGAGACCTTTTTCCTCTTCAAAATGGAATCTCTATATCCTAGTAGTCGTTGATTATGTATCCAAGTGGGTAGAAGTCGTTGCCGCACCTACCAATGTTGCTAAGGTGGTCCATAGACTTTTCAAGAAGACAATTTTTCTTAGATTTGGTGTCCCTTGAGCCATTATTAGTGATGGAGGTTCTCACTTTCATGAGCGGAAGTTAGATACCCTTCTAAAGAAGTATGGTGTTTACCATAGGACGGGTTTAGCTTACCATCCCCAAATTAGTGGCCAAGTTGAGGTTTCTAACCATGAGATTAAGGCTATTCTAGAGAAGGTGGTAGCAAAGTCTAGGAAGGATTGGAGTGAAAAGTTAGATGACACACTTTGGGTATATAGAACCGCATTTAAGACCCCCATTGGTACTTCCCCTATAGACTTGTGTATGGGAAAGCATGTCATCTCCCAGTGGAATTAGAGTATAAGGCTTATTGGGCAATTAAAGAGCTCAATTCGGATGCTAAGTTAGCGGGAGAAAAGATGCTTTTTAACCAGTTAGATGAGTTCCGGTTGATGGCCTATGATAGTGCACATGTCTACAAGGAGAAGACCAAGAAATGGCATGACAAGATGATCGTTCCGAGAGAATTCGAAGAAGGTGATAAGGTTTTGTTATTTAACTAATTCTAGACTTAGACTTTTCCCAAGAAAGTTGAAGTCAAGGTGGTCGGGTCCTTTCACTGTGAAAAGGGCAAACAAATTCGGTTCTGTGGAATTATATGATGAACATGGAGTTGTTTTTAAGGTCAATGGCCAAAGGTTGGAGATATACCATGAAGGGGCTATGATAGGTGCAGTTGAATTGCTTCACCTAATAGATTCTACCTCATCTTGATCTATATATGGTAGGAAGGTCGTGCGAGACCTAGATAAAAGCGCTTTGCGGGAGGCAACCCGTATTTACTTGCTTTCTAGAGTAGTTTTTCCTTTTATTTTTGTCTTTTGAGAGAAGAAAGGAGGTAAGTTTATGTGTGTTGGAGTGTTTTTATACAGGTTTGGAGCAAAGTGTTAGCCAAATTTTGAAGAAAAAGTTGAAAAAAAGTCGAAGCTATAATTGAAGGCGTGCCCGACCGGGCGGATGAGCCAACTATTGGGAGCAAAAAATAGCTCGACCTGGCGATGAGAGCCCGACCGGGCGCGAGAACAACCCTGCTTACGAGTAATTTTCGCCCGACTGGGCACGAGAAGAAGGTTGGAGAAAGTGTAGAATCTCGCCCGACCGGACGAGGCGCGCCCAACTAGGCATGAGAGTGGACCTGGAAAAATGGAGTCATCTCGCCCGACCGAGCGAGAGGGCGCCCGACTGGCACGAGCTTTGAAAATTGAAAACGTCAAATCGCCCGACCGGGCGTGACACTTTCATCTGGGCTCCTTTTTCTTTCTTTCCCTTTCTTTCTTCTTCCTCTTTCCTTCTTATTTCTTCTTTTCTCTTAAACCTCCATACTTTCTCTCTCTAAAACCTCTAATTTCTATAACTTATCTCTAAGATCTCTCCTCCATTTCTCATCCAAATTCAAAAATTTTCACATATTCTTAATCCTCCCTTCACCCTCTTTACTTCCACACTAATTTTGTTTGTTTTTGCAACAAAAATTTTTAAACCCACATTCACCATGGCAAGTAAAAGGGCATGAACACAACGTGGCGGGGGTGGTTCGAGTTCAAGATAACCAATCGATGAATCTCTACAATTGCAAGAGTGGTCGACGATCGTGATCGTGTCACAACAACAAAGGAGCTATCTCATCAATCTCTACGACCGGGAGGTAACTTCTTCTTGGTGGTTACACCGAGACACTCTAAATGATTTTGGTGTTTATGACCATGTTAGGAGATTCATGAATGACATTGGTATGAGAAAATTCGTTGATATGTATTATCCTACATTTAGCTAACTCACTAGTGAATTCTTGTCTTCTTTGAATGTAGTTAATTCTAAGAATGGTCCTAACTTGCATTTTCGATTAAACATTAGAAATGTTGAATTAACTTATGTTGAATTTGCAAGATTGTTTGAACTCGACCCTTCTCCTTCCACCCAATTTCATGCGGACTCTAAGGCCGACGATGTATATTTAGCTTTAACAGGCAAACCTTGCCCTAATATTCAACATTGTAGTTCACTTCCCTTTCACTACCCCGTCCCAAAAATCTTTCAAAGTTTTTCCGGGACATGTTTTTTTTAGAACTTGTTATCCTAGGGCTATCCTAGGACATTAGATGTTGGTTATGGTAGATTGAACATTACACGATATATAATTAGCCATTTGAGTAGGCATGCCAACACATGTGATACTAATGTCAAAACCCCAATCTATTTTAGTTGCCTAATTACTAGGATAGTAATTAAAAAGGCGAGGTTTAGTGAAACTAGCTATGATGGGTTAACCAACTGTGGGGGGGGCTTCTTATCAGAACTTGCACTACTATGGGGGGTTGAACTAGGTTAAGCCTAACCACTGCCAGATCCTAGAGTGGCTAATGAATGTAGGGAAGGATTACGTGCCCGTATTTCCTCTCCCTAACACAGAGTTGACCAGCTTCCCTGCCGGACAACGATCCTACACCTATGACCGTCTACTTCCTAGGGTCTAGCCCTAACCACAGCCCTAGGTGCATGTGCCACAGTCACATGTTCCTCGACCACCTCCTCGCTAGCCTAGACCGAACCCCGAGATTGATTGGGACCTTCAGAGTATAGGTCAGGACCTAGGTAGGATAGAGGAGAGCCAGGGGGCACTTAGGACGGAGGTTGGGGATACTAGGAGGCTAGTTGGTTCCCTTGACTAGAGGGTGGGGTATGTAGAGCGGAACACGGGTAGGGGTATTTTCCCGATGTACGACGAGTATGCTAGTCGTGGTGCTATTCCTGCCGAGACCCTTCGCCCAGATTGGTTCCAGCCACCACCGGAGGCATATGTGGATCCCAACTCCCACACCATTTACACAGACTACTCCTCCTTCTCTAGCTACGGCCAAGACTTTCCTTTTGAAGGGATGAGGGGTAATGTTAACCCTAACTATTTTGGTGGGAGTTCTTCTGATGCAGGTGGCAGTGGTGGGGGAAAATATGGAGCGATGGATGAGGATGAGGATGGCGATGATTAGCCATGCTACAGCTAATTCCCAAGCCAATGAGAACATTGTCCGATTTTGGCTTGGGGCAGATTTTCGGTAAAGGTATCTTATTTCTTCTCTCTCTTTTTGATTTTTGGTGTGTTTAGTATAGGTTTATTGCTTTCTAGCGTAGATTTTCTAGCTTTGAAAAAAAAATTAAAAAAAAATTGAAAATAAAAAAATACAAAAATTTGATCCAATGAATGAGAAATCATACTTTCCTGTGCCCCATACATGAAAATTGTTTTGATTCTTGGTATATGATGATGAATATTGTGGATAGGTTAGCCATGATTTGATGTTTGATTGCTTTGATGTCATGATATGAGTCAACTTTGTCCAACTACTTGTGAATTTGGTGCTTGACTAGTTGATTTGGTTAGGAATTGTGTGTTAGTTCCTGGTATGTCATGAAGTTGAGTATTGGTTTATGATTTTGAGTAATGTTTGTATGGCTCATATTATGCAGATTGAGGAAGATGAAGGCATTTGTTCTTTTAGGTAGCCTTTAGATGATTGTAGATACATTGTTCCCTTCTTGCTACCCATGTTGTTGCCTTGAATTTTTGTTGTTTATTTAGCCTCATTACAAGTCTATTCTGCCCCATCGGTTACTAGTTCCAAGCTTGGCTTTGGAGAGCTATTAGTGAGTGAGGTGAGGGAGTTTGTAATGTGCTTATTTATTGCACAATGTGGGTGGGTTTTGAGAAGTTGATTTGTTCTTGATTGTGACTTATTTTTGGTGATTTGAAAGTTGAATTTTCTTGAAAAAAATAAAGCATGCATGATGAAAAAAAAATAAAAAAAGGAAAAGAAAAAGAAAAAAATTGTTTCAATGTTAAAGTGTTCTAATGAAGGTTTCTCAAAAGAAAGAAAAGAAAAAAATTGAGTTCCAAAGAAAAATTCAAGCTGAAAAAAAAATTCAAAGTTTGTTTGATTTACTCTAATTCTACATTGTTATATTTTTATGAGTGAAGTTGTAAGTGTTGGAAAATTTGTGAAATATTGGATTGGTTATTTGGTGAATTTTGGAGTTGAGTTGTTTTGGAGATGATTTGGTCATTATTTATTTTTGATCTTGGTTTTATTGTTTAGGATTTGGCTCCCTTAAGCATAGCTTTACTCTTACTTTTTCCCAAATATTTCCTACCCTTTCACCCTACCCTTACATTACAAGCTTTGAAGACCATTCGACCTTTGTGCATAGAGTTGTATGGATGTGAAATTAGTTGTTTATCAATGCGAAGAATGATTTGACGTATTTCGAGTCGACTATTAGGTTGAGTACTTGTCTTTTTAAACACACAAGTGTTGTGAGTTTAGGAGGGCATTGTTCCCCAATAAAGGAGTTGGATGAAGAGCGTTCGGATACATTTTATATCCGCCACATAAATGAGTGAAGAGTGTGTGAGCACTAGTCATGAATTCCATATACACTTGTGGCTCGTTTTGTTTGACGATTGTTAGGGTGGATTAGTAGTTAAATGGAACTAATTGGCTGACTTTGATGCATATTTTTTGGGTTTGTCTTGAATTAATTATACTTGGTTTTAGTTGATTTTTGGATGAAGTATCTTTTATTTGTTCATTGATGAGATCTTTGATTTGGGAAAAGCAAAGGTTTGTCTTGGGGAGTTTGGTATGTCCATTTTATATAGTGTTTTACCCCGTCCCTTAGTCATATTTAGGAGTATTTTTTGCTCTACGGAGCTATTTTTATTACTAATATGCGTATTCTAATGTTTTCGTAGCTTTAGTATTGTTTTATAGGAAATCGCAGATTTGGAGATTTCCCAGAAATAGTTGAGCCACTACGAGCATTAGATTTGGTTCGCATATATGGGTGTTCAAATCCAGGTACCTTCTTTTTTCGGATACCCGAAAACTCGGGTACTCGGATCATCGGATAGTTTAAAACTCAGCCCATGACATGACCCGAGAAACCCAGGTACCCAGATTTCGGGTCCCCAATTTTCTCGGGTCGGGTCATAGGGTACACGAATTAGTACGTAATGATAAATTGAAATATTACTGTCAAAATGTGAAAATGATAAACAAATAAATAATCTACTGCCAAAACTTCACACAATTAGAAATTAAGAAATGAGAATACTCCATATAAGTAATATAACTAAACAATTGAACATAAACCAAAAGATCTACTGAAAGAAAAAAAAAAGAAAAAAAAATCCAATTCACTTTACCTGAATTAGTGGAGTAATATAAAGAGAAAAAAAATAAAATAAAAATAATGGAAAGTCACTGGTACTTCTACAAAATGTAGATCACGATAATGAAATGCAACCATGAATTTCAAGTGGGGCGCTAATATATTTGAAGTGCATGGCCCAAATTTCTGAAGATGAATGAAATAAATTGCCGGCGTGAATCACGAGATTTATCAAAGAATCTGCTACATTGAGTTGTGATAGCAATATACGTCTTCTAGGATTTGAATTATCGGAGTTTTGGAGTTCGCCATTGATGTTCTTGGTTAATATCCTTGAAGAAGATGAAGAACACAACACTTCCTCTCTCTTCTTTGAGCCACGAGTCACGAATTCAAGAAGTAAATAATACTAGCATAGGCAAGACCGAGAGAAAGAAGTGGAAGAAAGTAAGATGAACATGGAGAATAGAGGAAAACCAAAGAAAAGGGGAGAAGAGAAAGAGTAAACGGCTGCAACGTAACACAAGGGGAATAGTGAAAGCCAATAAACCCTAACCACTATGGAAGATTCCAGATTTTAATAAAAAAAAAAATAAAAAAAAAAATAAAAAAGAAGCTTTAAAGGGAATTTTCAGGTACCCGCCGGCTACACAGACCGGCCCATGACCCGACCCGAGAGTTACACAGATTTCCCGATAAATTGATTTTTTCCAGAGAGAAACTACATGACTATTTTACACCGGGTCAGCGGGTCGGGTATTTTTTAATACCCCTATTCGCATTGATATGACCGTTTTCCGTAGCCCAAAATCACGTTAGAATAATCAAGTCGGGGATTAAGGGCTCGACGAAGAAGAAGAGACCGAGAAAATGGACCGAGTCATAAAGACCCAAGGAGGAAAATCCAGATTGGGCCAAGAAGGAGCCAAAAACGAATAGTCCATAATGCTCGGAAGCTCGCCCGACCGAAGAGTGCCCTCGCCCTAAGGCGCGCCCGGCCGGGCGAGGAAGAAGAAGCAAGACTCTCTCACTCGAAGGCGCGCCTTGCCGGGCGAGTGAGAGAGAGGCACACCCGAAAGCGCGCCCAGTCGGGCACGTGTTATTGAAGGATGATTTCGACGATTAATCTTTGTTTTATTTGAGGATTTCTTAGTTTTGATATAAATACGCTTTTGTTAAGAGAAACAATTACGTCATTCATTAGTTAATTTCCAGATTTTAGTTTTAAGCTTTGATTAGCATTTTGTTCTCTCAACACTTTTGGTTCATGCAATTCAATATTTCCGTTTATTTTGGTAACGGTTTCTTTCCCTTTTATTTCCAGTAATTTAATTGTTTTGGTTAATCATGTCTTGTTTTATTGCTTTGCTTAGTCTAGATTCCATTATGTGTGAGTAGCTTATTTCTAGGGTTCGTGGGGATCCATAAATAATATGAAGGGGTAATTTATTATTGTTGATTGTCAATGCTTGATTAATTTCCTATTGATTGATTTAATGCTATGCAATTATATTAGGCTTGATTTAATTGTATGAGTTATGCAATATTGATTCGAGATTCGACAGAAGAGATTTGATGTTTAGGCTAGTTTCAATAGGTAGGTTAATTTATAAGTGGTTAAGTCAAGATTCGAGAGATGCGATTTAATACCGCTAGATTAATTTTGTGATTGTAATACGTAGCGAAAGCCCTTTATGATCTGATTAATTGATGCATTTATAATTATTGATTGTTGTGCTTTACCTGAAATATTATTTATTGGTGAACCTATACTCTATGATTTGATTTATTGTTATTCTCCCTATTTTTATTCGCATTAGTTTATTTATTCTCCTTAGTTTAATTCTCACAAAAACAATTTGGTTACTTGATAATTTAGATTATATTAATTATTTAGGAATAGAAAGACATTGTTTCCTTGTGGATTCGACCCTACTTCCCTATCTACTTTAGTTAGAGGACTTAGGAATTACTTTTGATTTGGTGATACGACTAGATCTTGTTACCAAGGTGGTTCATTTTACTTTATGAGTGAATCCGTCAAAGATCACTAAAATCGCACTTACAAAAAATGACGCTTACGTCTATTTTCCAAATTAAAAAACCCAATGTGATTGGTTATGTAAGACATAACATATGTTCGAACTACGGTGGTTTTGATCCGTGATTGAATTCAAATCCCACTATGATTAGTACATAGTGCAACCTCGTTTCTCAAACCTACCTATACTAATTATTCTATCTCCATGACATAATTTCATTTTGTGTATCTAACATATCTTAAAATTTGACTTTATTTATTATACCTACGATAAACTCTATTATAAACAATGCAATAGTAAGAGCCCTTTCTTTAGAATGGAAGAGAAGACAAATTTCAGACGTTCGAATCTCTTAACTTAAATCTCGAACCCAAGACTGTGCCTTAATTTTTTTTTTATTTTTTTATTTTTTTTTTTTTTTTTTTTATGGAGTTAGTAGTTAATTTCAAGTTTTATATATTAAATTTGACCATTTTAAAAATCTGTCCTTGTTCAGATAAAAATAAGATGGCAACTCTAAGTTTTTCATTAAAAGTCTTATTAGACTCCTAAGTGGAACCTCTATAGACCAATTTATTGTCTACTAAAACAAGGTACCACAAGATCACAAATAATTATGAGATTGTGTCAATGAAAGATTTGGACACCACAAAAGGGTGCTACTTCCTGAAGTATTATTTAACTGGACAAATATACGGTTCTAGGATTTCAAATGTGTAATTGATTACAATTCAGCCATACATGAGATAGTATCTATATTGAGATACTGTTATCATCTAGTCACCGATGAACAGATGATAGAAAAAACACTCACTATTTTCATGCAAGCAATATAATATTGCAAGAACAATATTGGAAAGATGTTTTAAAATTTTTAATGAATTGATTAGTGTATTGCTTGTTTCTTAACAAAATGATGATCTTTTATTGAAAAATCATAATCTTAGACCAAATGGGTCTTTGGCCACTCATGAGGCCAATGCAACAACAAATTCTTATCCACCTAAGGCAAGTACGTACTACACAAAGAGGTGGATGTGGAAATTACCGTAGACGAGGCTGTGGACGTGGTAGAAATAATTTTTCAAGAAACAAAAATATAAAAAATTATGAAAAACAGAAAGGATAATCATCTGGAAGCCACAAACAAACTCCTTAAAAAGGAAAAGACACATGTTATAGATGTGGCATGATAGGGCATTGGAGACGTACTTATCATACAACTAAACATTTGATAGATCTTTACCAAGTTTCTGTAAAAGGCAAAGGGAAAAACGCATAAGCAAATTGTGTTAATGAAGAAAATGCTCCTAGACTTAGCCTTGATGTGTCTGATTTTTTCATGGATAACACTGAAATTGGAAATGATTTTATCATTGGAGAAAATAACAATATTTAGACCTACTAATTAATGTGATATGTATTATGCTTTTCAATAACGTACTTTCTTTTCTGTATTATAAATTTCTAGTCATGTACTTTTAATTACTATTATAAATAAAGTTTGTATGTTATTATTCTAAACTAATCTCATACTTATTTTATGAAGATATGTGATTAGGGGATTTTTCCCCGCCACGTGGACCACTCAATCTCTACCACATGTCATCCACGTGGACCAACCAGAGTCTGCCATGTGTCACCTCGTGAGAGGTCCAAGGTGGACCAATCAGTCCACGACACGTGGCAGACAAATAGCCCATCAGGAAAATGACCTCCTACGACCCACATTCCTAGGCAAAGCTCAGTCATAGGATTACTAAAACCTAGTATTGGGCACGTTCTCCAACACCCTATAAAAGGGAGATGTTCCCTCTAAGGAACATCATTCAGAAAAATTTAATTCACATTAACTCACAATCAAAGAAAGTCAGACACCTGACACCTCGAACTGAGCCATTTCACATTGCAGATACTCTCTTGGAATCCAAGAGAGACCTTTTACTTTCCGCACTTTACTCCTCAGACACGTTCTAACTTGATCGTTGGAGGCGGAACTCCCACCCACAAGAGTCTACGTTGTTTTATAGATACAGGCGTCCAGAGGTCGGTCTTGGAATTTTAATTCTGAGAGGAATAAGTCGGTCAAGGACCGATAGGCCACTCCTTACCCTAAACCAAGGGAGGGACAGAAGCCCTTGATAAACTTGGCTAGACTTCGGTTCCCTGAGCCAGGGAAGAGGAAGGACATCCAGCATGTACAGCCGGATGGTTCCAAGAAAACATATTCCGATGCCCGGATGATAATCCAACAAAAGAAGAATATGCAAATGTCAGATTCGACCTCAACGTCGAACTTCAATGACAGCTTTTTGAATACCTCAATGAGGTATTCTCAATCAAACCGAGAGGACCAGACATGCGGCATGTCCGCTCACTCTAGTCCTCGGATGTTCTAGGCGGCCCCGTATGCGCCTCAACAGCCATACATGTCGTATGGACAACCTTATATGCAGCCTACCCTCTTCGGGGGGGGGGGGGGGCAGGCGGCACATAATGTCCAGCCCTTAGACTGGCAGCTTCGACTGCTAAGACTTAGAGAACAACCTTCAGCTTTCTCCAAGGAAATAACTGAGGTCGCACAGCCGGCCAAGGTGAAGAATGTGTTGGTAAGCACTTACGATGGTACCTCCAACCTAGAAGACCACATGATGGAATACACCAACCTTATGTATCTTCAAGGGTTGGACGATGCCACATGGTGTAGATGCTTCCCGGCCACATTAAAGGGCGTCGCCCAACAATGGTTCGGCAACCTGCCAGCCGGATGCATCAATAATTTCAAGACGTGTGCCTACTTGTTCGCGTGAAACTTCTCAATGAATATCCCTGCAAATAAAACAAGTCTTGACTTGGGAGCCATACATCAGGGAGAGAACGAGGGGCTGCGCTCATATATCAGGCGCTTCAATCTGATGAAAATTCATATTCAAGGGATGTCAGATGAGATAGCCTACATAGACTTTTTCAAAGGTATGAAGGATAGGTCGGCCTTCAAGTTTAACCTTGTAATAAAGAGGGTGGCTACCCTTGAAGAGGCACTGATGGAGGCGGACGCCTATATACAGGCGACCGAACTCTGCAATATCAGTAAACAGTCGGACTCAAGGAAGTCTGACAAAAAAGACAGTCGGCCGTCACAACCGGCTAAGAAAGAAAAAAAGAAAAGAAAACAAGTCTAGGTGGCTGAAACTTCTGAACAGTCATTCCAAAAGAAAAAGAGAGAAGCGAAGACGTACTCCCCAAAGTACGAATTCAATAAAGATTGTTACTCCATCCTCATGGAGATCAAGGACCGGGTCTCTATTGGAAAGCTAGCTCCTATGAAAGGTTCTGCCAAAAATCGGAACAAAAACAAATATTGCCACTACCATGAGGATATTGGCCATGATACCAACGAATGATATAGCCTCAAGCGTCTTAGACCGCCTGGCTGACAAAGGGGTACTCAAGTCCTATGTTCTGAGGTCCAAAGTTACCCTACAAACTAACACTGGACAGCCGCCCAAAAAGAAGTCCCACTCTGCTAATAGTTCGGATACTGATGAAACTCTGATCTATACAATAGCAGGCGGCTTCGCTGGAGGCGGCCCAACCATCTGGGGTAATAAAGACTACATCAGGCGGCTCGATTTTAACTCAATCGACGAAGGTCAGACGTCCAAGGACTCTTTCCCCGAAGTCATTATTACTGAGCATGACAAGGGTAGAGTCAGGAGGTCGCATGATGACCCTGTTGTAATCGAATGCAAAGGGGCCAACCAAAGAGTTGGCCGGATCCTCATCAACACTGGGAGTTCATCTGATCTCATCAGTCACAAGTGCCTGGCCAAGCTCAGGTACAAGCCCGAGAGTATGCACCAGGTCTCTCATCCCTTAGTGGGATTTGGGGGTGGTGTGGTACATCCGGTAGGTCGAATAGACCTACCTATTCATCTGGGCGAGAAAGGGGAGAGACGCCACATGGTGGTCCGCTTCTTAGTTGTTGAAGAACTGACAGCCTACAACATGATTGTGGGGCGTCCTTCCCTGAATGAATCCAAGGTTGTTATCATTCCGTCTCTCATGCTTCTCAAGTTTGAGAGGGATGATGGAACAATCGGCTCCCTACGGGGAGACCAGAAGATGGGCAAGGAGTGTTACCTCTCTAATGTCAAGCCCACTGTGGTTGCAGCCGGCCCTAGTGGAGGAACTACTGACCTTGACCAAGTCAAGGAAGTCGCGCCTGCTGCAACAACAGCCGACAAGAAGAGAAAGGCCAACCAAATGGTGGCCGAGAAAAAAGACAGGCAATAGCAATCACTGACCGATCAAAGGCCGGATGAGCTTCGTCCCCAGTCGGCCGGTGAGCACATGGACATCGTCCTAGATGACTCTCGTCCTGACCGAACAATTAAGGTTGAGACGACTACTTTTGTTGAATTCGGTGTAGAATTGCACCACTTGTTAAAAGAATTCAAAGGCATCTTCGCCTTTGAAGTGGACGAGATATCAGGCATCAGCCTGGATCTAGCCATCCACAAGCTTGCAGTGGATCCCAAAAAGAAGCGGGTAAGGCAAAAGAAGAGGAACCATGGTGAGGAAAGAAGCCAGGCAGCAGCCGCCGAGGTGAAAAAATTGTTAGATTCTGGGTTCATTCGACAATGTTATTTCCCTGATTGGGTTGCCAATGTTATGCTTGTAAAGAAGCCAAATGGAACCTGGCGCATGTGTGTTGACTACATAGACTTGAACAAGGCATATCCGAAGGATAGCTATCCTCTCCCAAAGATCGACAGTTTGGTCGGCTCTACAGCCGGCCATGCCTTGATAAGCTTCATGGACGCCTATTCAGGCTTTCACCAGATACCCCTGTGGAAGAAAGATTAAGAAAAGATGGCATTCGTCACTGATTAGGGGTTATTCTGCCGTTTAATTTGAAGAATGCGTCTGCTACCTTCCAGAGAATGATTAATACAGTCTTCATTAATCAAATTGGAAGGAATGTGGAGGCGTACATTGATGATATGATAGTCAAATCCAAACTTCAGACGGACCGTCTTACAGATCTCCGAGAAACATTCGCCACAGTCAAGAGACACCAGGTCATGCTCAATCCCAAGAATGTGTTTTTGGTGTTGAGTCTGGGAAGTTCCTCGGATTTCTGATTGATCAAAGGGGGATAGAGGCCAATCCAGAGAAAATACAGGCGGTCATAGACATGCAGTCGCCCCGTACTGTAAAGGAAGTTCAAAAATTGACAGGTTGTCTGGCGGGATTGGGGAGATTCCTCAGTCGGTCAGGCGACAAGTGCCTCTATTTCTTCCAAGCAATCAAGAATAAGACTATGTTTGAATGGGGGACGGATGCAGAGGCGACCTTCCAAAAGTTGAAGAAACACTTGCACTCTTTGCCAAGGCTCATCAGCCCTTTGTTAAAGGAAGTGTTATACATTTACTTGGTCGTCTCTGATCATGCTCTCAATGCGGTTCTCCTTGCTGAAAAAGATGGTTGCCAGCTCCCTGTCTATTTCATCAGCCATGTCCTGAAAAATGCTGAGTTACGGTACCCCATGGTTGAAAATTTTGGCCTGGCCCTCTTCATGGCAGTTAAGAAGCTGAAACCTTACTTCTTGGCACATCCGATCGTGGTCTACACTGATCAACCAATCAAGCGGCCACTGACAACCATGGAATCATCCGGCCGAATGATTAAATGGGAGATTGAAATGCAAAGCCTATAAATTAATTTTGAGCCAAGGAAAGCATTGAAGGGGCAGGCACTTACCGATTTCATTATTGAAATGACTAGGCCGGCTGATCTAGACAATCCTGACAAAGTCTAGAAGGTATATATGGACGGGAGCTCCGCAATGAACGGATGTGGTGCAGGCGTCATATGTCAGTCTCCTAAAGGGGACAAATATGAATATGCACTGCGTTTTAAGTTCCAGGCCTTGAACAATGAGGCAAAATATAAATCCCTACTAGCTAGAATCCACATATGTAAGGCGGCTGGGGCAAAGAAAGTAGACGCCTGTTCTGATTCACAATTGATTATTAGCCAATACCATGGTGACTATGAAGCCACACGTCAGGCTATGATCAAGTATCTACAGGCGGTCAAAGAAAAGGCTGGGACACTTGAAGAATTCCACCTAAGTCAAGTGCCTAGGTCCGAGAATAACCAGGCGGATGCCCTCTCCAAATTGGCATCATCATTTGCTCTTGTGACACACTAAGGTCTGTTTTCTGGGAAGTGATGGAAAAAAGAAGCATCGAGGAGGAACTTATTGGAGTCCTTGATCGAAGCTCAACCTGGATGGATGGAATCCGGGCATACTTAACAGACGGCACCCTGCCGAATACTTAGCCAGAAATGATCATAATGAAAAAGCGTGCGTCCAACTTTGAAATTCATAAAGGGGAACTCTTCAAGAAAGGCTATATGCAACCTCTTTTTAAAGTGTGTTACCTTAGAAAAGGGCTAAGAGGTCCTCGAAGATTTGCATTTAGGGTTCTGTGCTTCTCACATAGGCGGCAAGACCCTAGAAAAGAGAGCCAGGCGGCAAGGCTACTTCTGGCCTACCCTAGAAGCAGGCGCCATGGAGATGGTGAAAAAATGTGACAAGTGTCAAAGGTTTGGCAAGCTCATCCATCGTCCGGCCACTGACCTGACGGCTATCCATAGCCAAGTACCATTCCCCAAATGGGGCATGGACATTCTGGGTCCCTATACACCTGCTACAGGCGGACGGAGATATATTTTGGTAGCAGTCGACTACTTCACCAAGTGGGTAGAAGCGGAGGCAGCCAAGGGCATTAAAATAAAAGATGTCATCTCCTTCGTTTGGAGAAATGTCATCACTCGGTATGGGGTACCCATGTCTATGGTCTTTGACAATGGACCTCAATTTAAGATGCCTGCTCTCAAGAACTGGCTGGGAGACCAAGGGATCTCTCACTGTTTTGCATCAGTCGGCCGCCCCCAAGCAAACAGTCAGGTTAAAGCCTTTAACAAGTTAATCTCTGATGGCATCAAAAAGAAGATTGAAAGAGCTGGTGGCCTATGGGCTGACGAGCTACCGCATGTTCTATGGGCCATCAGGACGACTGAAAAAGGGGCGACTGGTGAAATATCATTTATCATGGTTTATGGGGCAGAGGTTGTTCTGCCTATTGAGCACTATGAGCCGACTCTTCGAGTCATACTTTGAGGTCCCTCGGCTTCCTTGTCCACCTTCTTCAGAGGCGCCATCTCAGCTTTGAGGTCCTTTACGGACTTCTCTAGCTCCAAGATCTTCTTCTTGGCCGCCTCTAAGTCCTTCTTAACCTGCAAAGTGGCGGACGCCTAGTAATACAGTATGTCAGTGGTCAGAATCTCGTTTTCAGCTATCTGGAACATAGCTTTATCAGAATCAGAGGCGGTCGTGGCCTTCATAGCTTTTACCTCTTTGTTCTTTTCGGAGATGGGTTTGCGAAGACCATACACTCGCAGCATAGACTACACTCGGCCAAAAAACAGTCGTCAGTTACAGGCGACCAAGCAAATGTTTAAATAAAAATAGAAAGAACTTTTTACTAAGTATACCTCAGCAAGGAGAGCCAGTATGGCTTCAAGGTTAAGGGTGCCGACTCCCTTAACAGACTCCTTGTCCTCAACAGGGAGGACCTTCAGCATGGACTTGGCCATCTGAACCAGGTCCGGCTCTTAAGGGGCATCTGCAAAGTAGACCCTGATTAATACGCGACATAAAAACAGAAAACAAGCCGCTTGATTTCAGAGGATTCGTTTGCTTGACGAAACTTTGGAGATTTGAACAAATTATACCTCTCGCCGCCTCTTTCTCTCTTGGAGGCCAGCTGCTCCCAGGAGTAGCTGGAGTTCTTCCCCCACTTTGGGGAGTCCTTCCTTGCCTTTCGGCCGCCTGGCTCTTGGCGTTGCCAGGAGTCGACACATCCCCAGTCGTCTGCTTCTTGACCTTGGGGTCCGGGTGGGAAGAGGAGGAAGGTCTGACAACGTCGCCCTACAACACAAGTCATTGAGTCACAAACAGGCGACAGATATAAAAAGAAATTGTGCTAAGTTAAAGTAACTTACCCTGGGCGCCTGTTTGGCAGGCGACTCCTCAGTGGACCGCTTGCCCAGAATGGATGTCCGGATTTGGGCGAATGATTTCTTGGAGGCCGAGATTTTGTCCATAGCTTTATCTGCAAAGTCTATCAAGACACTCTAAACAGGCGGTCCACTACCTCTCGACATCTCCTCGCTAAGGCCGCAGGCGGCCAAATATGTCCCATCGTATAACCAGTTATACTTTGGGATGTAATTTTGAGGATGAACTACCTCACCCCAGTCTCGGGGTTCGCCTGTATGTCAACTTTGAAGAGCCCTCTATCCAGGATCTCTTCTTTCGCTCTTTGAGGAACAGGCGGCAGTTTAGATCCGCCTGTTAGGTAAGGCGGATCCCTGTTCCACAAATTGAACTTCTTGTTCTTGAGCTTATCAGGGTGGGAGACTATGTAGAAGGTGTTCCTCCAATCCTTTCACTTATTCTCCTTCCCCTTGGTCATCATGTAGCCTTTGTGGCTAGACAGCTGGTACCAGTCGGTCCCACTTGTTTTTGGGGTCTGGATGAGATAGTTCATGTGAGCGAATGCTTCGAAATTAGGCTTTACTTCATGCATCTCACAGCCGGACACATAGCCTAAAATGTTGAACCATGAGTTTGGGGCCAGTTTCCAGAGACCCAACTGGTACCCATCCAAAATCCTCTATACAGCCGGATGTAGAGGAAATCTTAAACCAGCTTCATAGCCGCCTCATAGCAGCCAAAACACTTGTCCCTGTAGCTGAACTTCTCTGGCCAGACTACCGTATCCTCGGCATCCGGCACTGTAAGAATATAACCATGACCCATTACATGGTCAGCCCTAAAACTTCCAATTTTTTCAGACATGGCCTTGCGCCTGCCTTTGGGAACATGGCAAAAGTAAGGGGTATACATTTCTCTTTGAGTTGCAGTCGGCTCTGCCCATTTTCTCCCCTTTTTCCGCCTCATAGCTTTCTCTCGCTGTATGTAAACGAAAGTGCTTTTCCTTAGAGTCGTCACAGTACCAACTGGAGGTGCTAGGCTTAGAGTCATCGCTCGAGCTCTCGGGCAAAGCAGTCGCCTGCCCGGATAGATCAATGATAGGAGGGTCATTCTGTACCTCCTCCCCTGATTCTGCCAAAATAGAATCACTTAGGGTGCTTGGGACGCCTGGTGGCACGTCCGAGATCTCGCTAATGGGCGCATAAAATGAGGAGCCGTCTGAATTTGTTATCCTGGTCATTCTCTTTGTTCTGGCCATGGTGTCCTGCACAGACACATAGACATTCGGACTCTAGGCAGTTCGCAAAGGGTGGTCCAGCATGGGGCACTCGGCACTCCTAGTTCTAGATTCAGCCGTCCCCGGTGACCGGCTGATCACTAACCTAGGTCGTGTCGTGTGCTTTTGGGCTACCATTTTTTGAAATAAGAAAATCAAAGAGAAAGTACAAGAGTAGAGAAGTCTGGAACTCTTGGAAAATCGAGCAGCTGAAGAAGCAGGCAGTCTGAGATTAGGCGGTCTGAAAGCAAGCGGCAGTCGTCCAAAATGTCAGTGCAATGTCCAAAGTGTTGTCTGAAAAAATATTCTAGAATGTCCAAATAATTTGGACACCCCCTATATATAAGGGGGGAATTTCAAGGGTAAAAAAAAATAAAATAATAAAATAAAAATAAAATAAAAATAAAATAAAAAAATAAAAAAAAATTGGTAAAAACCGTTAAGGCAATCATAGTGTGACACCTGCCACAGGCGCCACGTGGCAAGCCACGTCACCCCTACGAGAGGCAAATAATTAGAGGATTTTTCCCCGCCAAGTGGACCACTCAATCTCTGCCATGTGTCATCCATGTGGACCAACCAGATTCTACCATGTGTCACCTCGTGAGAGGTCCAAGGTGGACCAATCAGGCCACGACACGTGGCAGACAGATAGCCCATCAGGAAAATGGCCTCCTACGGCCCACATTCCTAGGCAAAGCCCAGTCAGTCCTAGGATTACTAAAACCTAGTACAAGGCACATTTTCCAAAACCCTATAAAAGGGAGATGTTCCCTCAGAGGAACATCATTCAGAAACATTTAATTCACATTAACTCACAATCAGAGAAAGTCAGACACTTGACACCTCGAACTGAGCAATTTCACATTGCAGATATTCTCTTGGAATCCAAGAGAGACCTTTTACTTTCCGCACTTTACTCCTCAAACACGTTCTAACTTGATCATTGGAGGCGGAACTCCCACCACATGAGTCTCCGTTGTTTTGCAAGTACAGGCGTCCAGAGGTCGGTCTTGGAATTGTAACTCTCCCGTAGGACATCAAAAAACCCCAAAACAATATGGATCTGCCTGAAGTTGGTTCCTAATATTAATGCCTTTTGGATAGTGGAACAACACATATTATATATCTTTAATCAATCAATCAAAGCCTTAATCCCATAAGTGGGGCCGGTTACATGATCAAAAGTGATTATTCCGTGTAGTCATCGACAAAAATATTTTTCACAACTAAAGTTGTTTCAAGCAAATGTAAACACCATTTTCGGGTCAGCTAAACTAATTGAAGGATCTAGAAAGGCTTGTATAGTGCTTCCAAATGGAACAAGTTTGATAATCAATAATGTTTTATATTCGAGTAAATTTCGAAGAAATCTCATAAACTTTAAAGATGTACGCCAAAATGGCTATCATTTAGAAACAATGACAACATATCAAACGGAGTATTTAGGCCTCACGACAGAAAAATATGGCAAGAAACATATTTATGAGAAATTGCTAAAACATTCTACACATGGAAATCAATATGATATCTAACTAGAAGTTAGATGACAAACATCTGACTAATTTATGGTATGATCATTCGGGACATCCATCAATTGGGATGATGCAAAGAATTATAGCAATTTCAGTTGGACATTCAATAAAAAATGTCAAAATTCCTCGATAAGGTGAATTAATATGTTTTGCATGTTCACTTAGCAAATTAATAATAAGGTTATCTATGAACAAAATTGGTACTAAATCTCCAAAATTCATGAAAAGAATTCAGGGAGATATTTGTGGGCCATTTAATTCGACATGTAAACCCTTTCGATATTTCATGGTTTTAATTGATACTTCTACACAATGGTCACATGTTAGTTTACTTTCAAGTATAAATGTTGCTCACACACAAAATTGTCTAGTTGTATCACTAATTAAAATACTACAATTGATTACAAGACCATTATTAATGAGGTCAAAATTGACATCACTTGCTTAGGGACATGCCAAAATACATGCAACAACACTAATTAGATTTAGACCTATAACTTATCATAAATTCTCGCCACTGCAACTAGTTTTTGGTTGAGAACCAAGTATCTCACATTTAAAAATCTTTGGTTGTGTTGTATATGTTCTTATTGCTCCACCCCAACGAACAAATATGGGTCCACAAAGAAGGCTGAGAATTTATGTCGGGTTTGAATCTCCCTCTATGATTAAATTTCTTAAACCATTGACTGGTGATTTATTTACAGCTAGATATTCCGATTATCATTTCAATGAGACATTATTCCCATCCTTAGGGGGAGAAAAGGGGACTCACGCAAAAAAGAAATAGAACTCATTTGGAATGCAACACAATTATCAATTTTAGACCCACGAACTAATGCGTGTGAACAAGAAATCAAGAAAATTGTTCATTTATAAAGTGTTCCAAATCAATTGCTTGATGCCTTTGGAGACACAAACAAGGTGACAAAATTACATATACCAACAGAAAATGCCCCTGCATGTATAGAAATTCCGATTGGTAATAAGGCCATTGAAAATTGAATCTCAAGCATGCCGAAAGCGTGGGAGACAACTTGGTTCAAAAGATTCTAAGCCAAGAAAATTGAAAAGATTAGATGGAATAGAAAATGAGACAAATGATGTTCCCTTATCAAAAGGTCAAGAAATACCAAATGTGGATGGAAGTAAAGTTAACGATGATAATCCGAAGGGGAATGAACAAAAAGACAAACCGATGGGGAACGAATAGGTTGACAAAGTCATCGATAATAATGATATTTCAATGAATTATGTTTCTACCAAGATTCATTGGAATAGTAATGATGTGAAATATTTGCATAATCCATCGAGGTTGAAATTGTGTCTAATGAAAATGATGTTGAACCAAGAACAATGGAAGAATATCAACACAGGAGTGATTGGCCAAAATGGAAGGAGGCAATGCTAGCTGAGTTAAAGTTACTTGAAAAACGATAAGTTTTTGGAAAAATTATCCTTACACCAGCAGGTGTAAAACTAGTTAGATTTGTAAGAAAACGTAATGAAAAAATGAAATAATTAGATACAAGGCAAGATTAGTAGCCTAAGGATTTTCTCAAATTCCAGGAATTGATTATAAAGAAACATATTCTCCAGTAGTTGATGCAACTACATAATGATTTCTGGTAAGTTTGACAGTCTCAAAAGGACTACAAATGCGATTACTGGATGTAGTGACTACATATTTGTGTGGATCACTCGATACAGACATTTACATAAAAGTCCCCAAAGGACTTAAACTAAAAAGGTAACTTAATGGACTGAAACAATCTGGGAGGATGTGGTACAACCTTCTCAATGAGTACCTTATGAGAGAAGGGTTCAAGAACAATCAAATTAGTCCTTGCATTTTCATAAAGCAAACACAATAAAGACTTGCTATTATTGCAATTTATGTTGATGATTTGAATATCATCGAAACCTCAAATGAGCTTGAAAGAAGTGCAAAGTACTTGATGGACGAGTTTGAAATGAAAGACCTTTGAAAAACTAAATTTTGCCTTGAATTGCAAATTGATCACTTGAGTAATGGTATTTTTGTCCATCAATCAAACTATACCGAAAGAGTTTTAATAGATTTTTCATGGACAAAGCAACTCCAATCAACTCCCTAATGATTATTCGTTCTTTGAATATGAAAAAGCGACCCACTAGACCTCGAGAGAAAAATGAAGAAATTATGGGTCCATGAGTACTAAGTGCAAGTGGATCATATCCTTAATATACTTAGCTACCAACAATACACCGACATAGTTTTCTCTGTGAACTTGTTAGCAAGGTATAGCAACACACCGACATATAGACATTTGAAGGGAGTTCGATACTTCCATGTGAACTTGTTAGCCAGGTAACACACCAACATATAAACATTGGAAGGGAGTTCAATACTTACGAGGAACACAAGATCTTGGTTAATTTTACCAACCATAAAAAAGATGTTACTCTCTTTGGGTATGCAGACGCTGGATACTTATCAGATCCACGAAAAGCCAATTTACAAACTGGATATCTGTTCACTTATGGCATCACTACAACTACAATATCATGGAAATCAACAAAGTAGACATTGATCGCAATATCCTCGAATCATGCAGAGTTATGATAGCTCTTTATGAAGCAGGACGAGAATGTATATGGCTAAGGTCGATGATCAGTAATTTCCAAGAAGAATGTGGAATAAACGTAATAACAAAAAATCCAACCATCATCTTTGAAGACAATACGGCATGCATCTCTCAAGTAATTGAAGGATATATTAAGGGAGATAGAACAAAACATTTATTCCCAAAACTATTCTTCACACATGATCTGCAAAAGGAAGAGAAAATTTATGTCCAGCAAATTCAATCTTGTGATAAACTTGCCGACCTGTTCTCCAAATCCCTTCCTTCAAAGAAATTTGAGCAATTTGTTCACAAAATCAGAATGCGACATCTTCGTGACCTACGCTAAAATCAAGAAGAGTATTATATGCACTGCACTCTTTTTTCCTTCGATCAGGTTTTTATCGCACTTAATTTTTCCTGACAAGGTTTTTGACGTGGCAATTTATCAAAGCATGTAAATATTATGTCATCATACACTTTTACATCCTGATTATGATTTCCTATAGCTCATATTCTATTTCATGTGAAAAGGGGAAGTGTTGAGAAAACATTAAAAATGATGTTCACATGAACAATGTAACTAATGCAATAATTTGTAATAAAGTACAGTCATGCAAAATATTTTATTGACAAAATTTACCTATAAAGTATAAATAGGCAAGTTCACTATTGTGAACTACGCTAGAAAAAATAATCAGAGTGCTACACTACTTTCACTTCTTTCCTTTATCTCTGTTATTGTCCAATATCATTCAATCGGTAAAAGATTTTTAACAAAGGGTAGTTTTTGGGCATTTAGATTGTGGTTTGGGGTTAACTATTTTGAAAAGGGAGGGCAATTACATGCAGAAATCGGGCTAATGGTTGTTGACATTTTTTATTTTGACAAAGAGTTCATTCAACGAATCAGCATTACAACCTAGGCTAATAGACCGAAACTAACATACAAGACACCCACACTAAAACCTTATTACATGCTTTGGCTATACAACATATTTGAAGGAGGGTACACTCTCGCAAATAGTTGAATGCGAACCTACAAGACAAACATCGTTAGAACTTACCCACGGAGTTGCCACCATAAGATACCCAAGCCAAAACGCAGAAGGGGAGGAAACTGAAAAGGGGAGTAGCATAGAGGCCGAAGATACCACTGGAGCCAGTCTATATCCCTAGAAAAGAAGCCCCCTAAAGGAGCACAGACCACACGAACATAATAAAGTCAAACCGGAGCAGCAACCTAAGGGCTTGAACAAAGTAATTACTTCAATTAATCGACCAACAACCTCTTGCAGCCACGCCGTCAGAGTCCATAAACTACCATCTCCGGAGCCGGTAGTCAATTGCTTTCTTTGGAAGAAACTTGTAAAAACAAGCCCAAACCACTCCAAAACTGACCAAAAACAGAACAAAAAACTAATAAACTTACAAGGCTCGCTGGCGAGAGTAGCCATGAAGGGTAAAGCCACCCTTTGCCGGCAAGCAGAGGACGGAACTATAGGCCGTGGAAGGATAGGTTTTGGGCTTTTAGAGAAGAATTTTCTAGAGAGAGGAGTCCTGGATAGTTTATCTAATGTTGACATGTTTTTTTATTCAACACACTGGATGCAGCTTTGAAAGAGCCAGGGCCATGCCCATGCATAATATGACACAATTTTTAGATGAGAGCGAGACAGGGAGCAGGGCTATGCCATCCCTTTAGCCATAGCCACCAACAAACACTACCAAATATAGTAATGTTGCAAGTAATTAGACAATTTCCTAAAAGAAAAGAGTACTAGTAAAAACAGAGAAACTATAATGAAATAACAAAACAGCTAATTATTATTTCAGAATGTATGAAAACTTGTATATAGAGGCAATAAGATAAGCCATAAAAATTATCAAAATTGCCGGTTTTTTAATATACATATATATACAAACACAGGAAACATATTTCTATGCAAGTAATTTGTTTGACTATATAGCTAATAGAACAGAATTTTTTTAAAATAAAAATCTAACACAAGGTCTATATTCATCTAAGCACATCAAACTCCAATACCTCCTAAATATGTCCTCTTCCCTTGTGCAATATTGAGGTTAACACATGCACTAGTACATCAGTTCTCAAGCAATAGCAAGAGAATCCAGCTTTGCTTCATCCCCATTAGCTGAATTAATGATCAAAATCATGATCATTCATAAACTTCAATTTCGGGAAATTCCAAATCCCTCTATGTTACAATTGTAATTAGTATCAGGACATTGCTCAAACAACTTAACTTAAAGATCCAGCTACAATACTGTTCACATAAGAGATCTCCCTCACATTTGGGTCAAACTGAAAATGCAGATTCTTAATAAAATTTAAACACTGGACAAATCCTCAACATCGCAGGAGATGATCCGAGAAAACAAAAATTACTGACACTTGGTCTCAGTCAGCAACACAATGAGAACAGCATTCTGATTGCTTGAAATCATTTCCTGTGTCTGCGTTTTGCTTCTGCTCTCAGTCTTTTCTCATCATCCCAATCACGTTCGTACGTTCTGTCACATGCCATTAAGGTATAGAACAGTATACAGCTAAAGGATCACATAGATCAATAAAGAATAGAAAGCAATAGTACAGTTAAGACAAGCACCATCTAAAAAAATTTCATTACATTTCTTATTAAATAATGATACCAAATATTATTCGTTTCAAAAAGCAGCACGCTCAGAATTTTACTTTAACCATTCTACTAAATTGCACCACGTAGTATTTACGCTTCCCAACACACAACTTTGACAATTAATAAGTTTAATTCACAATAAGTATATACAAAATTGATATTTTGAAAAGTATAAATTCAGACAAATCTAACAATATACTTTGTACTATGCTTTTCCTTGCATATAAATCACAATAAATGGGCAAACAAGAGCATGTGAATAGTGAAAAAGTCAATATGATGCAATATCTGTAGAATGGAGGAAGTATATGGTAGCCACACCGCATAGAACTATGCTTTCACTGGTACCTACCACATACGGTCCATAATTTGCTAATATATGCATCATTGTGATATAGTCACAATGGCACAGCAGCAAAAACTTCTGACATACTCAAATCACCTACACATTTCATAATTAACTCAAATCTACAATAAATTGCAATAGGTAAACTACCTACATTATATAGTTTATACCAGTGTGAGGTTAATGCCTCATGATTTTATGGTGTAAACAAGAAGCTGCATGATGCTCACTGCCCTCAATTATTTCAGACTGGTCGTCTATCACTGCTATATTGATCTTTGATTTCTATTATTAAGGCAAACAAAATCAATGTGATAAATTTTTTAAATAAATTAAATATTGATTAAAATTACATAAATATTTTTAAATTATGCATTTTTAACATAAATGAAATATTTTTATAATTTTTTAGCAACAGAATGTAAGCATTCTTTTTCTAGTTGACCTAGAGTGGAGTTTCAGCTGAATCTCAGTTGAGTTATCAAATTTGAGACAAGCTTCATAATTTCAAGCTAGTGAGTAGAACTTGAGTTTCAGATCGCTTCATTGAAACCCCTAATCAGAACAAAAAGAATGCAGTAATTATCCATAGAAACGCAGTAATTTTTTTTATAGATTATTAGAACAAACACTAGAGCACAGTAGAACTAGAACTGGCATCCCAAACCTTCAAAGAAAAAACTAAGTTCTTCGGCAGTCAGCAAGCTTTTACAGTTCTTCAATCTTCTGATTGGGCTCTCTAGTAAATTTATAATATAATTGCAGTCATAATAGCTGCAATGAGATTAGGGCATGAAAAGAAAGAAAGATTTTGGCAATAAATTCTACTTATATAAAGGTGTACGGGTTTCTATCTTATTATTTAATTTATTTGTATAATGGCTAAAACATTTCCATCCCTAATATACTCTTTCCCTTAATGTTTTTAAGGGCTTTACTAAAATGAATTTCCAAAAAGTTACTACCTCCATTAATTATTATGTGCAACTTTGGGGTATTATTTGTGAGATATAAAATATTCCAAAGTTGAACATAATAAGTTAATAACTAACAGAGGTTGTATTAAAATTTCCAGTGAGTTCAAAAACAGTTCTATAGTTCTCACTTGACGTATTAAATCTCTCTCCCACCCCCACCCCCACCCCCCCCCCCAAAACTCTCTCTCTCTCTCTCTCTCTCTCTCTCTCTCGTACAATCTACTATTCACTTTTATTAACATTCTTAATTTCCACGTGAAGCCTTAGCATAAATAACATAAAGTGGGGATTATATTCGAAACGACTAACATGAGAGTGCACAAAGAATTACATAAAAAAATCTGGTAACATTTTTAAATCAAAGCGGAAGACTCAAAAAAAAGGATACGGGTCAACATCACGTCGTACCATCTTGCTTGGTGGTTCTTTTACAAGCAACCTCATACCTGGTTCCTCAAAGTATGCTGGACGCTGAACCATTGTACCTTTTCGATCTCCTCTTTCCCTGGCATCATACGCCTGTGGAATGCCAATGGAAATTGGGGGTGGTGGAGCAACAGGGGAATACTCACCAGGTTCCCCACCAGGAATATGCTCCCTTTTAAGTTTCCGTCTTTTTGAGGCTGCAGTTGAATCTATTTCCTCTTTCAAAAGGTTTGCTCTTTCCCTGTCCCGCTCTCTTTCTTTCTCCTTCTCCCTTTCTCTCTCCTCTACCTTCAACAGTGAAGATATTAGGTCATTTCGTAGTAAAATACAATGAGGCACACATAAAAATAACCTTGAAAAGAAAAATTAGCAGCAAAGGGACTCATTTTTCTGTCTTTTCAATGTGTCAAATGCCTTTCTACAAGGCCAGAAAAACTAAATTTGACCTAGTATTCATATGCTAATAGCTAATGGCCAAAAATACCATTATGGAATGACAATTAAACAATTAGTCATTCAACATTACCCAAATCGCCAATATGATATGACACAATAAACAAAACAGTAGATATGAAAATCCAGGAGGTAACAAAACGCAACCATCTCTTAAGTTCCCACATTAATCAATGCGTAACATTGTTATGGACTTATGGTCATTATGATTTCCTAGTAAGCTGATTTCATTTCAACAAATATTTTAGAAATCAGCAAAATCTCATGTTAAGTGAATCCATTATGTTTACCAGACATTGCACAAAAAAGAACAAATGTCATACCAAAAAAACCACAACTTGGTCATTAGCCTATTCAAGTTTGCATGGCAATGTAGAAACTAGTTAATTCAAGTGAGAATGTCAAACACCACCTTACCAGATATAGCACCTACAAAAACCCTAAATAATGAAATTAACAGATGTAGCCGAGAGAAACAGATTGAACAAGTAGGTAGCAAGATGAATTCGATAAAAATATTCCGTTTATTACTATTTTGAAAACTACTAAAGTAGAAACATAAGTCTTGTCCTGAACAACTCATTTCACATTATGTATCCAATAATTATTTCTTTACATTATGCGATAGGCTGTTTAATGACAGTCTTAATGATACACACCAAACCCATGCTATTCAATACACCAAAAGGCTCATTATTTCACACGCAAGAGAAATTGATAGGTCAATTAAAATAATCTCCTTTACTGAATAGGTCAATTAAAATGCATTGGACGGTTCTTTATGACGATTCATATTAGCTGACCCCAAATCATTTTGGGACTAAGGCTTTGTTGTAAGTAATCTAAAAGAATCCTGTGACATGGAAGTATGAAAAGGTTTGTTGATCATACGTATCTTTTATTGTTGAAATTCATTTAACTTTTTTTTTAAAGGAAACAAATTCATTTAACTTGATTTTTCCCAATTTTCTTTTAACTTTCACTCATATTTTCCCTTTTGTCACTTCTCCCTCTTAATGTAGTACTTACTACTACAAAAGATTGAAGGTAAAAAAAAAATTAAAAAAAAAAAGAAAAGAAAAATATACTTCTTTCGTTCCTTATTACTTGACTTGTATTCCTTTTTGGGAAGTTTCTTTTTACTTAACCTGTTTCCTTTTATGGCAAACATAACACTACACTTTTACTTATTTACCCTCAACCCTTTAACCTTTCCCTCTTCCTCTCTCACCTCAGTCATCCCTAATTCCCCATAGTTCATTGATATTTCATTACCACCACTACATCCTCCCTCTTTCCTCCACTTTATCCATGACAGCCACCACAGCCACCACCTCTCTTTTTTTTGGCACATCAATCACCGCCCTTATCTTTCATCTTCACCGACGATGGCCTCCACCCTTCTCCCATCACACTCTCTCTCTTCACCGTTGCACCATTACCACCACCGTGAAGTGCTCAAAGTTTACCAAAGCCCAAAATCAAGGCTACAGTGGTCGAATTTGGCCACCAAATCCAGATCTAAAACAAATACACCAAAATTCAACCATCATCCTCGGTTTTGGGTCTCAATTTCTTGAAAGTTGCTCCGGTGACAATGGTTGGAGTATGGGTATGTACGATCTATAACCACCACAACCAAATTTCGACCCTCAATCTTTCAATTTCTTAAAAAATTGCTCATGTATGTGACAGTGGTGGTTATTTTCTCTCTTCTCTTGTTCCTCTATTTTAGTGGTGGTTTTTCGCGATGGCGAAGGTGTTTTTTTTTTAATTAAAGAAGGGGGTGGTGGTGGCCTGAACAAGAGCGGGGAAGATGAGTGTTTGTGGTGAAGTACGTGGTGGTTGTGGTGCGCCGTACGCAGTTGTGGTGGTGAAGGGCATGGGCGGCTCTGGTGGTGAGTTGTAGTACACTAGTACTTTACTACTGCATGTGTGGCCTGAGTGGAGGGGAAGGGTAGGAGTGGAGGGGTAATTTGGTCTTTCACATTTTTTTCCTATACTACCTTAAAACTTGTGCCTATTTGCAATACGTCAAGCAATAAAAAACAGAGGAAGTATATAGATAAATAAAAGAAATTATGATTAATGAAAGATATAGGCAATTACACATGTGCCTTAAAATGGATTACGATAACAAAAAAAAGGAAATTTTATGGCTGTATTACAGATCAAGTAAAGCATATAATTGTGCTAAGCATGTTTTTGACACATCTCAAGTTCATTGATAGCAAGCAGCCATCCCCACTAAAAAGCAACATCAAACAGCAACACATAAAATTAAACATATAGAAAACATATAGATAGGCCACAATAGTCTAGTTTAGCAGATGATACTTCTTCTGTTCCACAATTATTGCTCCGTGTTGACTTTACACTATACACGAACTCTCTTTGACCGTATATTGTGATTTTATACATAAAGAAAAATATACACGTGGGATCTTTTTGGATTCATCTCAATTTATACTTTAATATCAACATTTTTTTACATTTACATAATGAGATTTACAAATATAAATGGTCAATGTTGAATAAAGGAAGTATTTTTTGCTGATTGTTTTGTAATCATTTTTATTAATTAGCTAAAACTCATTGCAATAATTAGTACCAACAAATGATTGATTGTCATTACATACCTTCATCGAAGAAATCTCCCGTTCTTCACGCTTTCTATCTCTGAATTCATCTTCTCTTCTACGCCTGGAATCATCTTGCACAGTCAACAAGCTTTCCTCTGACCGTCTACGTTCTTTTTCGTCATGTTTAGGGGAAAGCCTTTGGGCATGCCTAGTAGTTGCCAATCTTCTTTCAGCATCATCATCTCTTCGATTTACAGATTGCGGAACAACATGAGGTGGTAAAGGGGGTGGAGGTGGCAAATTCTGACAATGAAACCGATCATCATTATGAGATTTATCACCAGAAACTTCATTGTAACGCAATTTAACTCTATCATCCTTGCTTCTTTCATCCCTAGCTTTGTCATTAAGGCCATCAAAACCCCTTTCAATCCTCCGATCCGGTACTTTGTCGACAGAGCGCTCTCTTCCATACCGTTCCATTGATCTGTCTCTCGCCTTTTCAGAAATATCATCACCCCGGAGTTTATCACTGCGCTCAGATCTATCTCTGTAGTCCCTCTCATATTTTTCACTATTTTTCTCCTTTGTCCTATCAACATGTTTATCAGCAACCCAACCTAAAGCTGATTCCTCAGTCCCTGAGTTATCCAACTCTGATGAGTAAGATTTGTCCATTACTTTTTGCTCAACTGTTTTCTCCCGATCGGTTAACCGAACATCGACATCCGTATCTCTCACATCAGAATCACCTTTCCTCCGTTTATGTAGCCTATCTGGTTCTTCTGCAGGACTAGTTCTTTTTTGTTGTCTTTCTACAGCCCTCCCACCAGTATCATGCTTCGGAGAGTGAGCTGAACGAGCATGTGAAGGCCGAGGAAAATCAGATTGATCTGTGCCATCATCCCTCAAAGAACCCCTTAAATTAGAGGATTTTGTGGATCCAACTTCTCCCCGCAATTCACTAGCTTCTAAGTCAACTCTAGTGGAAGAAGCCAAGCCTTTAGATGAAGGAGCTGAATTACCATTTGTAACAGAGGCAGACAAAACAGCGGCTTGTCCAGTTTGCCTGCCCTCTATAAGATGGCTTCCATGATCTCTCTCACTTGCAGAAGCACCACCTGTTCTGCTAGCAATCTTGGCTGACTTTGCCTCATCTTTAAGCTCTTGTTTAAGTTGCTTTGAACCAGCTCCAGCTGAGGTACGTTTAGCAGCATTTTTTTTCTGTACAAACATAATCCAAATCAGACATTAATTTTTTCTTTTTTGATAAATTAAGGGATGACAGATCAGGATCTGTGCAGAATTTTTGAACTAAGACTTAAAGCAGACAAGAAAATCCAATGTTGAATTCCTTAATTGACCATCCTAGAAGACTTCTTAAACAGATATCTTATTAATGATCCAACCCAAATGCTCCCAAACAAAGCATGATAGTTGCGACAGGTATATATTTCCCGTAACTCAAGAAAAAAATGAATTTGCAGGCTTGCAGCCATAAGAGATTTGTTTAGGTAATAAAAAATAAGTATATGGATAAACTAAAATCTATAACTAGCATTTTTACCAAATGGATGAAAACAGACACACGTTCCAACTGCTAGTGTTCAGGACACGACTCGTAAAGGAATTCTCTGCAACAAGAGAATTTTATTTCCACCATAACAACTGCTAGTGTTCAGGACACAACATACTAACTTGTTGGATCTAGTTTAATTGTATGCCTTGCAAAGTTGTCAGAATCAGGACTATACTTCGAATTGCTAAAGCTATTTAAAATCAGAATGTAATAAGATTATATGTATTTGTTAAAAATATCATTATTCCATTGAATATTAAGTACGCATGTCTTGCCCAAAAACATTCTTTCTGTTAGTCCTATATCTTTCTTATTTCATATTTTTAGCACTGACAACATCAACTCTTTATGTTAAGGTATTAAAGGTATAGAGTAATATACATGGCTTGCTTGTACTTCATAGCTTTAAAATTTGTGACAATTAATTTTAGATCATGTAATCATACGAGAAACTAATTAGTTAATAACATGTAGACTTGATTTTATCACATGTAATAAAATCATAGGATCCTAAGATTCTACAATGTTAAAATTCTACGATACTACTTGAATCAGGATCAGGCAATTGATGCATATTTTGAGAACATAGAATCATAACATTCTAAGTTTCAAATCATGATTCTAAAAACCATGATGCCAACTAAGGCAAGCTCTAGAAACACCTCATGTATGGGAATGCTCTCATAGAAATGAGGTAATAATCTTGGCTTTCTTGGAATAAGAGACCAATTAGAAAGTGCACAACACAAAGGAAGCAAGACAATAATATGAATGGGTTCTTTTACCAAGATGCCAGGTTTTAGATGAATTTTATTTTTGAAAGATTAAGGTAACTAAGGATAAAGAAAGCCACTAAAAAAATGTTTCTGCTTCAAGGAAATACTTCATTTCCAGTTTAAATGAATACCAAGGACTGGTGTAATGATTTAGGGAGAATAAAGGCAATACCTCACTGTCGGTAGATAACTTTAACACTCCTTTTGCATTGTTTTCATCCACAGTCTTGTTTGAAGGCTCATCTACCTGCTTTTGACTATCTAGTGATCGTGATACTCCTACCTGCGCGCCTGTTGGCTGCACATCTGACCCATTCGCAATTGAACCACCTTTCTTAGCATTCCCTGAAACATTTTCAGATCTCTCTGACTTTCCATCTGCAATCTTCACTCGGAATGCTTGATCTTTCAGGGAATTCCCTGAATCCAAAGGCTGAGCTTCAGAGGAAACTCTTCCCCAGTAGGTTCACTTTGAGAAGCACCATTACCTGTGGAAGACTTTGGAGCGACAGACGGTGCAGGTTTCAGTTCAAGATATCCCATCCCAAACTCATCTTCAGTAACCCATGACGGCTGAAACCGAATGTATTTTGTATAAATTACAATTATTTAAGATAATGAGTGACTATGAGCTACTCCATTGCACTGCCCAATTTATTTACCTTTCTAGCAGCTAAAGCAGCTGCAACACCAGTGGCTAGAACCTTCAAATCCTCTCTCTCTTCACCTTTAATTTTTGCCACCTATAGAAATGGCAAGAAAAATACACTTTAAAATGTATTTGTACAAACATCAGCTTCACAAATTTAGAAATGTCCAAAGATCTTATTACTCACTCGTTTCTCAATGTTGATTCCACTTTTCCTAGTAACTGGAAATACACTTGTTATTTTTGTCAACACTATGAGTGCATTTCGAATTTCCATATATTCTGCAGATTCCAAGCACTGTATCAACAGTCGGGTGATTCTTTGACTCCATTTCCAATGCACCTTCACATAAAGAAAATGCAAGTTAGTATCCTGTCCCATTATAAAGCAAGGAAATAGTTACCATACACAACAGTTAGTGTTTTTTCATGGAAACATTAGTCAATGCCAATCGCCAAATAGAAGATGTCATAATAAAAGAATATGCTATGGATCGACATAGCTTAAACACAAATAAAAGGTGAAATGTGAAATGTGAGGATTAGAAGATGAAGCTTGATTGTTTTATATACATGGAATAAGCAATAAAAAAAATTTACAGCTCTTACATGCATTACTTACTAAATTTATTACTCTCCACAATATTCAAAATTAGAAAAATAATAAATAAATAAAACGATTTTTTCATCATATACCCTTGAGTTTTCAGTTTATTCATCATATACCTCTGAATTTTTTGAAATGCACCATATACCCCCGAATTTTCAAAAAATTGCATTATATACCCTTAATGACTATTAAGTTTCAAAAAAATCCATTATATACCCTTAATGACTATCTCGGCAAAGAGGTAATTTTTCTCGTCAATTCTAGCAATCGTTTTATTATCAATTGTTCATCGATGGTAGTTGTTAAATAAATTTTGTTTGATAGTTAGTTATCAATTATGCCACACAACCACCTCACATCCATTCCCTTACCCCCGAAACCACCCTCTCTCCCTACCTTTCCCTACCCCCGAAACTACCCTCTCCCCCTCCTTTCCCGCACCCCCGAAACCACCCAGATCTCCTTCCCCCACCTCGAAACCAATCATATTATTAAGGGAGGGGGTGCGGGAAGGAGATATACAGATGAGAGAAGGGATCTGGGGTGATTTCAAGGCATAATCAAAAAAACTCCACTCATCTTGAAGTCATTATAATTATTTCATGCATTTTTGTAAAAACTGACTACACGAAATAATCACTTTTAGTTCATGTAGCCGACCCCACTTATGGAATTAAGGCTTTGACTGATTTTTGTAAAAACTCGGGGGTATAGGGTGAATTTTAAAAAGTCCAGGGGTATAAAGAGAATAAGCTAAAAACTCGAGGGTTTGGTGAAAAAATTGTAAATAAATTTTTTTTAAAAAAAATCACTAATTCAAAACTCTCCACACTATTCAACATGATCTCTCTCTCTCTCTCTCTCCCACCCCACCCTATTTCTCCTCTATTTAAACAACTACTCAATTGTTAAGGGTGTTTTTACTTCTACTTGATTGACTCATCTAACCTTATCTAAACTTATTTTTATGCATTTGTGAGCCTTTCAGAACTTATTAAAATTATTATGTTTGACTATATCATATATACATATATTTTATCTAGGCTAAGTCACACCATATAGCCTTGTGTTTTAGGTATTTTTCTTATGTAACCCTCACACTTTCACACACACAAAACAGGTGCGGGTGAGGGAGGGGTGTTGAGGAAGACATATCCACAACTATTTCAACTAAGAAACTCAAGTGTCCTTGGCTCGTGAATACAAGTGCCTCAACATAAGCAAATTCTCTGAAGCCAAAAGCTAAGGATACTGAAATAAACAAGAACGCATCATAGCCCCAGATTGAAATTCACCTTAATGAACTGGCCATATGTAACTCGTTGACTATTGGGGTATCTATAATAAACTGCAAACCCAGGCATGTTACCACATTCACGTTCATAGACTGATTCATCACTCTGAAACCAAACAGCCAACATATTAAAATCCAAATCAGGAGCAAACAACAAAATTTTATAATTATAATAAAATAGCTACCTTCCAATGGTACGCAATTTTTAGTGTTTCAAACAAAAATCTGCCAAGTCTACCAGCCTCATAGTCAGTACAGCAGCATATCATTGGATGTAATGTTTTGCATATTAAAACATCAAGATGGTTGACTGTGTTGAAAAAAGGTGTGCCCAAGGAGTGAAGAGTATGGACAAACTTTGCGCAATAAACAGCATCTGGCATGCTGAAAATACAGCGTGGAAAAATACATCGTTGTAAAAACTCCATGTTTATCTTCAATGTATCAGGACAAGAACTTAACCAGTTATCTTTTTCATTTGCAAGCCTCCTTTGAACAGAAGCGACATTCTCTTCATGTTTTTGGAGCTCACTTGTGAGACGATCCAATGACTCTTGAATCCTTTCTTTATCTTTCTTCCTTTTGGCGATAGCAGAGCCTGAATTATCAGAGAGCTCTTCCAGAGCCTTTAGAGAAGCATGCTGTTTCGCAATCTCAGACTCATAGCGACTCCGAGGAACATAAAGGTCATACAATGTCAGACCCCAAAAAGTTGCATACAAATCTGGGGAGAGGCTGTTCCATGCTTTAGCCGGCAACATAGTTCTAACTGTATCAAGAAGAAAAGACCACCTGCAGAATTTACAATCAATTGAAGCACTGGATTTTCCAAATATACAAAACATAAGGAAAAAAAATGGCATTCTGGCGTGAGGGATCAAAGGTGTTGATCAGAACTCATAGCACTAGAGAGAGGCACAATTGTCAACAATGAGAAAAAAGACATCACACATTTAAAATGCACACCACAACTGGAAACCAAATGATACAGACAATGAGAAAGTAATACCTCACTGGATTGCATGGAGGTCCAAGATCCAAAACCAGTTCACCAGCATCACTTGGCTCATCACGATCACATAAGGGCCAAGAGACAGAGCTAATTTTACACTTGAAAAGCCTCATAACTGGTCGATAGATCAAGAAGATAACCTACAACATGTAAACACATTGTATTAATAATATATAAAACTATACATGTATAAAACAGTAATTATTGACCAATTATTGAAATTCCCGGCCCTCATCATCTTGAAGAGTGGACATACCTCTGGATCAAGATGGTATAGATGAACAAGATCATCAAGAGTAGGTACTAGTTGTGCATATGCAGTTACTGGACTGACAGCATTACATAGAAAATCCACATACTGAAGGAGTACCCCATGGCACCTGTCAAATTGCTCACTAAGCATTTTTATATAAGGTGCATCTGCATTGGTAACAACCCTGCAAAAGTAAAACATATACACCCATGTAAATCAATCATCACAAGCTTTCACATTAAAAAAATATAATTATAAAATATTAAAACAAACAAAAAAAAGATAACAATTTAGCAAGAACGTGTAAACCTTGTGCAAGATATTAATAACTAGCAGAAGGTCAAAATCCATTGAGTGCCCAACTAAAGATACATTTGGTACAGTATCGTTGCTAAAGAAATCACCAACCCAGGTACTAAAAGTAAACACTCAGCCTAACAAAGGAAAGTAAGGAAAATACTTCACTGCAGAGAAAAATGGCTTACAGAGAACGGTGTTGTGCAATTAGCACCAAAAGAGGAATAGCCAGCTTTGGTTCTTCCTTTGGAACCAAGGAATCCCTCAGTCGGTTTGTAGATTTGGCTAGTGCCTGCAAGATATGTGACCGTCACCATGAAAACACGTTAGCATCTCCAATAAGCCCCCAAGTGGCTAAAATTACCCTTTGCTAGAATAACCAGATTGATTGGTGGCACAAATAATGAGAATTACAAAGTAAAAACCATCCAAGTTAGCTCAAAAGTAAGCAATAACAAAACAACAAAACAGAATGGGAATAAAAGGGGAGACTGTCAATAGAACAGAAAGAGACTCCTAACAAATAATATCAGATGAAAAAGCACCAAATTTGCAAGACAAGTGAGTAGATCATTGATAAAGAAATTCTACAGACTGACCGCTAGAATTAAGAATATACATCCAAAGATAGGATAACATTGTAACACAAAGCCCTCTTTGGTGGAAACGAATTAAAGTTTGTCATACCATCCCCCTCCCGTGCCTGATATGAGAAACAACATAAAGTAATCATACCCATGCTTCATAGCTCTACATTTCACCACAAATATTTGTGTCTAACAATCGAACATGTATACATGTCTGACAATTCTGAATAACATGGCCAAAAACCCTTCCCCCCTATCAAAACCTATCAGGTAAACAGACAACTCTTTTCAGTACATAAATTTATTGAAAAACCACAAAGGATAAGCTGACTAGGACAAAAACCAATAAAACAATAGTTAAAAGTCAAAGAGTCAATCAGTGCACTTGGTAGTAACTTCAACAGGTCAAAATTAACATGACGGCATTAGCTTTGCAAAGAGCTTCAAGTTGAGAAAAAAAAAAAAAAAAAAAAAAAAAAAAAAAAAAAAAAAAAAAACAGAGAGAGAGAAACAAGACCCACCCAAAGATACATAAGAACATCCTATATAAATGCAAGTTATTGGTTTGTTGATCCATTACAAATTTACTGTAGGACTACAAAACATCCAGGAATTGAATTTTCTTCAAAATTCATAATTACTTTAGTTTATAACATTCTTATAAAGCAAACAGTCACTGTCTGGAATAAACAGCTCTCAAATGAACCATATCCCAAATTAAACCGTAACCAAGGTCCAGATATGGGATGCAAATGAGAATTAAACTACCTGAATAATTTGCAAAATAATGGCTCCTGAACCACCAGCTCTATGCATTATCATGGGGCAAAATTACAAAAGCACCCCCTTTCAAGTTTAGAACTATTCTTTTTTGTTCAACTACTAATTTATACGAAGTATAATAATAACATAAAATTAATCACTGCCTCAAACAAGAATTCTTAAAAACCCTTAGTATATTAAAAGTTCACATGCGTTCAGTTTTTTTCTACCAGGACAGCTTACCCTCTTAGTAATACTTTAACAGATTCTACTTCTTTTGTCTCAAATAGAAAAACCATCTCTAGAATCATCACCTTATTGTTTCGGCTAATGCCATAAGAAGTGGCCAGATATCGCAAAGTCTCTCCACCTGCCATGGAATCCAGCTGCTCCTCAGTCATGTTTTCCGTGTATTGAACATTTGCCATTTGTTGTATCAACTCCTAGAAGAGCATTATTAGATGCATGAAAAAAAGTCTCTTTCATTTGATTCATGTCCAGAGACATTCTTGTAACATTATAAAGTATACCTGCAGTAGAAGTAGTTCAATTCCTTTACCCCTTTTCAATTGATTGACAAGGTATTGAAAAAGACCTCTCAGCTCCATTGAAGGGTACTTCTTGCATCTGTAACAATCAACAAATCAGGAACAAAATTTAGGCATGAAAAAAAAAAAAAAAAAAAAAAAAAAAAAAAAAAAAAAAAACACGCTTGGTAATAACAAAGAATCAGGTCCTATAACTACAATTTGGTAGGTGTTAATGAAGTAAAAGTAAGAAAAACAAAGCAGTCTGTTAGAGAGTGCATCAAAAAAGTCCCAACAGATAGATGAGGCTGATATGACATACATATGCAGAAAACCCCAGCTATACTGTTATTAGGAAAAGTCTTTTGTTATGATAGCTTAACTTTGGTCAGTCAACAATTTAATCAAATGTTTTTCCAGTTGAATAATATACTGCATTAACAAACTCAGAAGTTTGTTCAATGACAAAAAAAAAATACTTCATTCATTCGCATAATATTACAACGAGAATCAAGCTTTCCAAAGCACATCTAACCTTAAATATATTTAATTACATAATGATAAAAATTTTAAAAAGTTGATACTCGAGAGTAATTCGACAAGACCTCGCATGACTTTGATTTTCCTTGAATGTAAATCACAATATGTAGTTAAAAGAGGACTGTAAAATATTGTCAAAAGTACAACCTTTGCAATATTTGTGTAATAGAGGATGTATTAAAAAAAAAGGGTTTCACCAAATATAGCCCAAAATAGTGTAATGGAACATGATTCAAAGAATACATCATAAGGTGTACTTTGATGCTAAATATTACCTCAGCTACATTAGTTCTTTACAGAGTTTACACTATATTTTTACACTTGCCAATGTCGAAAATAATTCTAGTAACGCATTTTAAGAATTATAAAAAGTAGATATTACAAATCTAGCGACAACTCAACAAGACCCCACATATTATCCAGTTATTTATGTCAAAAAGACACAATGTTAAGAAAGTTTCACCAGGATTTCCAAATGAAACATGGACTCCAACGTGGAAAGGGTTGTTCTCTTGCAGTCAGTGTTGAATGAACAATATATATCAACACACTTCAACAATCTAAATTTTGTTCGGTTGACAGATCCAAAAATCCCAATCCTTCCAAAAGTCAATAATAATTGCTTCCTCAAAAACACTTCGGCTACTACTTTGATGGAGTTAATCTACATGCCATGGTAAAGGAGAACAGAAGAAGAATAGTAATAATAACACAAACCAACTGGTATAGCACCTCTGTATTTCTTCTCAACCAAGAGCAACACATGCACCACACAGCCAGAACATACAACAATAGACCAACTAAGCGAAACAGACCTTAAATCTTTGACAACCAAAACCATTGGCTCTTATCACTCATTACAGATTTAGGATTTTATGCATAGCTCGTCAAACCAGCAAGTAACGGAGGATTTAATATAGAATTAGTAAAAAGATAAATTAAAGGGTCCTTTAATTACTGAACTATTTCCATTTCACTCCTTTATTCGCTTCAGAAGGACTACATGTCTATTGCAAAAGTAGGCAGATCATCTACCCCATGATTTCACTAGTCAAGCTCAAGAAGAATGTTAGGACTCATTCCTATGAGCTTCCTTCAAATGATCTAGAAACTCCGAATATGGTCAGAGGACTTTGTTGATACACCAATACATAGAAGCCTCCTGTGAAAAGCCACCCACTTTTAGAGGAAAGTTAAAAAAAGCACACCATTTCCCAAAAAGATACAAAGACAGCCAGCCAAATAAGGTGCCTTTAAATTGAAGAAATGAATACTGAACCCTTAAGAAGTAATGAATCCAAAACATACTTTCCATTCCTAGGCTGGCACACTTACAGCTGGAATACCTTAATACTTTCAGAAATGATGCAGTGAAGAACGATTATTGGAAATTACCACCATATGTAAGACATAGGATTTTAGACTTGAACAGACCAACCACTTCTCCGCATATCTAGTCTGAGTGCCACTTTTTATAGAGGAATGCCCTTAAACAAAAGCAAGTTCTCTCTTGGGACCTAACCATGAGATTTTTTTGGGGGGAAAAAGAGGCCAAAACTACAAACCACAGAAACGTGATGGAGAGAAGATGTTGGCTTTATATTGCGAGTCCACACCAAAATTGGCAAAATAAATTTACCAGCACAACTGCACCCACTTACTAAAAAAACAGCTCCATCAAGTATTTATTTCCAGCAGTGACAAATCTCAAAGTATCTACATCAACTGTATGAGGATCAACAGCCCTTTCCATATAGGCTTCATTTTTGACAAGTCAGATAAATTGCAGCAGTTCTAATCTCATTCAGCAGAAACATTACAGCTCATAAAGTCCAGAAATACTGCAATATTCCAATTCCTCAAATAGATCTGACATCTTGAAACCTGATCATAACATGGACTTAATTTTAAAAGTAGAACATTAAGAAAGTGAAGCCCAGAAATTCCATGGACCCCACCTCAGACACATAGCAGCAAGCCAAAAACACCTAGTGGGAAGTTTGAGAAGCCATAACAAGTAATAAAGAAGCTCTCTTGCCAAGCCACCAATTATCACCCTGATACCCTCTGCAAGGAAATTATTTATCAAAATTGCTATGTGCCCTTACACTTCAGATATGCCTAGAAGCAAGCATTGAAAGGATATCATCCAGGGCATTTACACGAGATTCAGGATTCTGAAACATGTTTCCAGTATAATAAAACTAAGATACCCAAAGTAACTTCCAGCTGTGTCAGTCATAGTCATGTATAAAGTCTTATGATTCATAGCGGATTAACAGGGGACAAGCTTTCATCGATAAATTATACAAATATTTCCAGCAAAAAGTATATTTGAAAAGAACTTCTATCCAACACTACTAAAAAATCTAGAATTCAGAATTTTCAGAAATACACACATATACAATATTATACTCCCTCCATTTGATATTTGACTCACGTAATAAAGACTCTTGTTTCTAGGAAATTTTTTAAAAGTGAATGGGTGTAAGAAAAAGGGAAAAAAAACTAAGAGAATTGAGGAAAAAGCAGGTGAATGTAACAAAAAAGTTGGATAAAGTGACAGTGAGTAGAAAGGGGTAAATAGTGCAGGGAAGAGAGGTAAGGTAGTAAAAGGGGTTTGAAAAAAAAAAATAAAGAAAAAGTGAGTCAAATTTACTTCAACACCCCAAAACCAAAAGCGAGTGGAATCGGAAACAGAATATATACACACACACACACACACGAAACAGAAAAGGCAAAAAGCACACATACAGATGTCCCCAAAATGAAGCCAAAGATTGAAGCCAATCTGACAAGTTAAGCCCATCGTCTTTTAGCTTTTCACGACCACTTTGTGCCAGTCTCTCTATCACAACATATTCCAGGACATCATACTCCAACTGCAAGAAAATAATTTTGAAAAGATATGAAACCAGCAGAGCAGCAGTAAATGTACAGAAATACAATTGTATCACATCAACAGGAAGAGAACCAAATATCTAACCCAACCTAAATTGTAATATATAATCCCCATGTTTTACAGACAGCAACTGCCAAGTGTCGAATCAAGAATGTCACAAAAAAAATTGAATTGGAAAGAGCATTATTCTCGTAACGGACACCCAAGTACAGATCAATCTACAGGATTTTACTTGTAAACTAGTGTTAACTATCAGCCAGGGCATTACTCGTTTTTTTAATATGCAACACTTCCCTAAGGCGGCCCTTTTTTTAATGCAAAACTGTACATTGTTCCAGTGTATCACTACTACTATGATTCCCACGAATACTTTTAAATCAACTATTAACCCACTGTCTCTTTTTTATATACTACCTCCGTTTCATATTATTTGCAACACTTGCCAAAAATTGATGTCTCATATTTATTTGCAAGATTGCAACAAATGTTTTCTTTCCCTTTTAGTTGTCATTTCTCTCTCCATTAACAATCACAAACAAATTCTGCCTACGAGTCTGTGCAACCCTCCAACGTCGCAAATAATAACATACAGAGGTAGTAATGTTTTCCCCAACAAACCCCACATATAATTAAGACAACAAATTCAACTCAACCACCCAAAACTCGCGGGGGGTGGGGAGGGGGGGGGGGGTGGGCGGTGGTTGAACTATTGCATTAAATAAAAATAAAAAGAGGAGTCCAACTTAAATTTATTCAAATCAAAAGGCCAAAGAATTGCTAAAAAGCCAGTCCAATTCACCAAAATACCCAATGCTTTTTATGAGCCTGATTAGGGCTGTAATAGATTAAATTTTAATTACAAAAAACAATTAAGAAAACAAATTAAAAAAATAAAAACCTATGCCCAGTGTTTTGCAAAGCTGATGTCACAGACCTATATTCGCAAGAGTTTGTGCTGAACAACGATCCTGTGGGCAGGTCTAGACTCCATGTCTGAGTGGAGACACCCCCTGCGCAAACTAGCGGAAAGAGGGGATATACACTGCGTGAGTGAGGACTCTGAGCAAAGCCTTCATGCACAGACCTTGGCAAGCAGCAATTTTCCAGAGTACATTTAAACTAGTTTTCCTATATCCCTATAGGGATCAACCCCCAAGTCAATTTCAAAATAATCTATCAGTTAACAGAGTTCAACACATTTTCAATCAGATAAACCCTGATTTCACAATACCTTATGTTCCTCCAAGAAAAAATTTCAAGGCTCATTCGAATGACGATTTCTAGACTAAAAACCTATGATCCATACCAAACACCACACCCCAAAACACTACAACCCTAAACACAAGCCCGAACCACAAAAAAACATCACCACCTCTACCAACCACAAAACCACAGGCGAAATAAGGCGGTTGTCGGAGAAAGAGCTTCAGCAAAAACGGGAACAGGGCCTATGATTCCAATGTGACGAGAAGTAGAACCTCAATCATCGCTGCCGACGCCGGGAATTGAGTGTTCTTCTCACTGTAGATGACGAGGAAGATTGGGACAGCTCCGGCGAATTTTCGGCAGTTGAAACTCAGATTCAAACCCTTAAACCACCCGAAGTAGAACCCACACCTACTCCCGAAGTCTCCCTGGGCTCGGTCATGGGTCTTATCTCCCCTAAGACGATGAGACTTGTTGGTATGATTGAGGGCAAGGAGGTAGTGATGATGATTGACCCAGGCGCGACGCATAATTTTATCTCCACCATAGCAGCCCACAGTTGCAGATTCCGGTAACGGAGGCAAAAAGTTTTGGAGTAACGCTGGAACAGGGGGAAGCAGTGCAAGGAGAAGGCGTCTGTCGTGGTGTTGTGCCGGATATTCGAGGGGTCACCATCGTTGAGGACTTCCTAATTCTTCCATTAGGGATACAGTGGCTTGAGAAATTGGGTGGTGAAATGGTAATGCCGAAAGGTGATCCTCACTTTGGCAGGACTTGCATTTCTTTGAAGGCCATGTTTAAATCCTTACAAAAGGAAGGCCAGCGATTCTTATTGGAATTTAACCAGGTGGAGAAAGTGGTGGGTGAAAAACCTGAGGTTCCTAAAGCACTCCAAGCTTTAATCCAGGAATTTCAGCAAGTGTTCCACATGCCAGAAGGGTTACCTCCTAGGAGGCAAATTGAACACACCATTGTTCTGAAAAACGGAGCAAATCCCATCAACGTGCGACCCTATCGTTACCCACAGTCCCAAAAATATGAGATCGAGAAACCGGTGACTGATTTGCTTCGAGCAAGTATCATACAATCCTCCACTAGTGCCTATTCTAGCCCTGTTTTACTAGTTAAAAAGGATGGTAGTTGGCGTTTTTGTGTTGATTATAGGGCATTGAATACAATACCTGATAAGTTTCCTATACCCATAATTGATGAATTGTTGGATGAACTATGTGGGTCTACAATTTTCACGAAATTGGACCTAAATTCAGGGTACCACCAGATTAGGGTGTGAGCAGAGGACGTGCCTAAAACAGCTTTCCGTACCCAAACAAGTGCTAGAAACACTGGCTACTTATCAACTCTATGCGAATTTCAAGAAGCGTGAGGTGGCAAGACAAGGGTGGCATATTTGGGGCATGTCATATCTGCAGTTGGTGTGGAAGTTGATGACTCAAAGGTACAGGCCATGGTGGATTGGCCTATGCCGAACAACATCAAGGAGCTGAGAGGATTTCTAGGTCTTATTGGTTACTACCGGAAGTTTGTTCAAGGGTATGCTATGATTGCTCTCATCAGTTGCGCAATGATTGTTTTGGGTGGTCTGATGAGGCTACAACTTCTTTTGAAACACTCAAGGCAACCATGGTTAAGGCGCCCATTTTGGCAACTCCCAACTTCACACTACCCTTCATAGTGGAAACCGATGCTTCGGGCATGGTTTAAGGGCGATTCTGCTACAAGAGAATCATTCGTTTACGTATTTCAGCAAGGTCTTAGGCTTGAGAGCTCGATCTAAGCCTATATATGAGAAAGAACTCATGGCCATTGTCTTTGCCATTGAGAAATGGAGGCACTACCTGCTATCTAGGCATTTCATTGTGCGGACTGATGAACGCAGCCTCAAATATCTCCTGGAACAGAAGGAAGTGGGTCAAGCTACTTTGGCATATCTTTGACATCCACTACAAGCCAAGCCCTACTAACAGGGTGGCTGATGCTTTGGCCGATGCTTTGTCCAGGAAGCATAGACCAGCAATCGAGTGTGCTATCTAGGTCACTTCTTGTGGGGTTCAGTGGAAGTTTGTCCTTCCTTTCATAGAGAAAGACACCACCATACAGATGCTCATTTCACAACTGAAATCTGGTGAATCAGTCCCTAAAGGGTTCATTCTTGAAAATGGGGTGCTGAAGTACAAGAATAGGGTGTTGATTCCCAAGCAAGGCGACCTCACGACGAAGTTGCTTAAGGAATACCATGATTCTCCTATTGGTGGCCATGCGGGGGACTTCAAAACATACCAAAGGCTCGCAAGTGAATGGTTTTGGGTAGGCATGCGCAAGGACGTGACAAAGTAAGTTCAGAATTGTCATGTTTGTCAGCAAAACAAGGCATCAACCTTGTCTCCCTTAGGGTTTCTCCAGCCCCTTCTGATTCCCAAAAGAGTTTGGGAAGACATTTCCATGGATTTCGTGGAAGGTCTACCTAATCACTAGGGTGAGACACCATACTTGTAGTCGTGGATAGGTTGACTAAGTATGGTCATTTCATTCTTCTCCAGGCAGCGCCCCTACACAGCTCAGAGTGTTGCTCAGACATTTGTATAGGAGGTGGTCAGGTTGCATGGTGTGCCATCATCAATTGTGTCTGATCGGGACAAAAATTTTCTCAGCATTTTTTGGAAAGAAGTGTTCAGGTTGCAAGGTACTCAACTGATGCGAAGTACAGCATACACCATCAAACGGAAGGTCAGACCGAGGTGGTGAACAAGGGGGTGGAATCGTATCTGCGTTGCTTTGTGAATGGGAAGCCTTCTAGTTGGGCAAACTGGTTGCACTGGCAGAATATTGGTACAACACGGCCTTCCATACCGCCACTCATTGTACACCTTTCAAAGCTCTCTATGGCAGGGACCCACCTCACTTGGTCAGGTTCTCTTCGGGGAGCACAGCTCTCTCTTCCTTGGAGGAACAGATGCAGGAACGGGATGCTATATTGGATGATCTGAAATACCATCTAGTGCAGGCTCAGGTTTACATGCAGCAATATGAGAATAAGTCTCGCAGGGATGGATTTTTCAGGTGGGGGATTTGGTCTACCTCAAGTTGCAGCCATATAGTCAACAATCTGTTGCGGTCTGAGAAGTTGTCACCTCGTTTCTATGGACCTTACCCTATACTTGAACGTGTTGGTAAGGCGGCCTACAAGCTGCAGCTACCTCCCTCTGCTAAAATTCACCCTGTTTTCCACATTTCTCAGTTGAAGAAGGCTGTAGGTCCAGGGCATCTACCTACCCAACTACCTGCCCAGCTCACGGCTGACTTAGTGATGGAAGAGGAGCCGGAGTCAATGGTTGGAGTGCGAAGTTCACAGGCAGCCACTGAGGTTCTGATTAAGTGGAAAAGGTTACAGGATTTTGAAGCCACCTGGGAGATCTATGATGAGATTGCTGCTCGGTTTCCTCACTTCCACCTTGAGGACAAGTTGCTTTTTTGGGTGGGAGGTATTGCAAGAGACCAGCCCAGACCATTGGTGCGCTTCACATATGCTCGGAGAAGGCCCAAACAGAAGCCTGATGATGGAATATGAGCTGGACAGATTGGCTGGAAGTTAGTTACAGGGAGGGGTAAATCAGTAATTCAGGAGAATAAGTTTGTTAGTCCTTGTTTTGAGTGCTGAGTTTGTTATCAACAGCTAGCTAGTTTGTTTTGGGTATTTAAGAAGGGAATTGTAATGGGGAGAGGTATCTAGAAAATCTTTGTGGAAGTTATTCCTTGGAGAGCATTCTTTCCTCTCGAAAGAAGGGAGTTGTATTGTGGTTTCACTGACTTGCAATACAATCTATCTTTGGTGTAGCTATTTTCTTATTTTCTGCTTGGTTTACTCTGTTTTTCTGATCCAATCTCTAACAGAATAGAGGAAGCAAAAACACAAACAATAGGCAATATTATACAAACAAATTAATGTGTGTAATATAAAAGATGATGGAAAATTACATTTTGTGTGAAAATCCCCTCAAAAGTAGTAGGCGAAAAAGCACAAACTAATAGGGGATAAAACCATCAACGATCACATATCAATTAAAATTATCAGCAACAAGCATTACAACCCATGCCACAGAAGACCACTAAGGGAGCGTTTGGTTAACCCAAGGGAAAGAGAATGAGTTAACAAAAAGATATGGAGGAGAATAGAATGTAACTCCCTTTGATATAGGATGTTGTTTGGTAATTTATTATATCTTCCTTCTCTCATCCTTGGAACACCATGTAAACATTCACTTTCACGACCACCACCCACCACCACCACACCAACCCTATTAGTCGCCACCCCTTCTTTATTGCCGCCACTCTCACCCATCCTACCATGTCGCCGCCCCCTTCTCTCTATTCAACTTACCAACACCATTGTTATATTTGGGATTATAATGGTCAAGTTTTAACCATCTAAAATCATAATTGATGATACTAAAAGGTACGCTTTCATTTTTTTATTTTGGAATTTTTAGGATTTTGCTTTTTTTAGGATGGGTGAGGGTTGCTTTCGAGTGGGTGGGTATGTTTTTCGGGGAAGGGGGTGGTTTAAGGGATGGATGAGGGTAGTTTACGGGTGAGGGAAAGTATTTGGGACGATGGGGGTGGTTTTGGGTGGGTTGGAGGGCTTGTTTCGAGATGGGTTTGGGTAGATTAGAGGCAATAGCTCTAAGGTGGGTGGTGCAGGTGGGTGATGGTGGTGGACGTGCAATCGGTGAGTAGTGGTGGTGAACGTCAGTCCAACTGTTGGTGAACAGTGGTGGTGATGATGTGAGGTGGTGTATTGATGGTGTGTAGTGGTTTAAGGGAATGGAAATACCATGGGGAGTGTAGTGAATCAAAGTAGAGGACTTTGAAGGAATGAAGTGGGTAAAGGGGAATGATTAGAATGTAAATTACAAGCAACAATAAAGGGAATTAGCCTTGTTCATTCCCTTTCCTTTTCTAATTACCCCTAACCAAACGGCCCCTAATTTAGAAGCCTAAGAGGGTTTTTAATCTCCCTTTGTTGATGTACATTAAAAAGAAAAGACCCATGATCCCTTTTTGTAGAGCATAAAGTCATATCCCTTCAACAAGTCTTATGCATTCTAAAGTCTATGGTAGATCTAGAATTCAAAGGATGTTGAGAAACTAAAAATTATCTTCCTAAATTAATTACAATTTAATACAATATAATTACATTAGTCCTAAATAAACAAACCTATGGAAACTAAATAACAAGCAAGCAAGAAATTCATCCATAAGAAAACTCATCTCCATGCCAAAGCCACATCCACACAAATGTTGGCCTCAAGTAGGTCGTGGATGGCCATGGGTAGGTCACAGAACCACTTCTTGCTCGACTACATTGCCCCTTCACAACCAAACTAAAAACATTTCCTGTTTTCGTGCTATACTAACCATGTTGCTCTTTTGATATTGCTAACTCAAACCGTTTAATGATTAATCAAAGTAGTAACTTCAAATTTAGTTTTAGTGCTAATTCTAACAAACCTAAGCAATCATGTGTTATTGCTTAAGGACTCAAAAAGAAAAATTGTATGATGTCACCACCCCTTCTCTTAGAATATTAAAACTAACTTGTTAAATTGATCTTAACTTCCAACTGTTTCAGTGTTATGTATTGGTCTTACGGTTAGGAATATAGTCATCCAAAATCAAAAGTTTAGTAGCCCCTCCACATAACCCACACAGCACAAAGCTCCAAATTCTGCTCTCAGAAAGACAATAAGAACCTTCAAGAGGGTATGCAAAAAAAAATATAAAATGGCCTTAGCTGATCAACCACACCTGTGTCAAATATTTGAATGCGTCCACAACTGGCATGATCATATCTCGGTAGGCCTCAATCTGCAAGAGCAATATGAGTGAAACTTTATATACTGTATGTAATTTAAATGAGTACATATGCTGCTAGAAAAAGATAATGAGGTACCTGTTGAACAATTGTTCGGAGAACAGTCATGGGATTGGCATGAGCAAGCTTAGCAACCATACGACCAAGCTGTTTTAAATTTTCCTTTGCAAGCCGTTTCAAGATCCTCCTTGTGTCCAGCTAGAAATACAAATAAAAACTTAAATTAGACATACATAATTGTTTTGGGTTGATATTTTCAAACATATAATTGGGCACACCTTAGCTGTTTGTCTTGCTGCCAAAATCATAGGTATCCGTTCATCATCCTTTTCCCACTCACCATAGAGACGATATCTTGCCTAATCAAAACAAAGGCATCACTTGTCTAGATAATTAAACCTTATCCATTATAAGTCAAAAAGAACGCTAAATAACCAAAAATAGCTTAGGCTACTTATATAATCCACACCTCATAAGGAAGAAGACTCATCACTTCCCAAATTGCATGCCCAATGGCAGGATTTGCAGGTACCAACTGCAACGAAGGAAGCAGACAAGATCCCAGAGCTTCCTCAATTCTTGACCTTGCTTCTCTTAGATGCAAGCGAGGATTAATATTAACATCAATAACAGATCCAGGAGCTCCATCTCCCTTGCTAATGAGTTCAAGAGCTGATAGGTAATAGCTCTTTAAAATTCTACAGATCTTCACAGAACACATATACAGCATATTGTTAGTAAGCTTTAACAACAAAGGACCTTGAAGAACAGAAGCAAACAAAACAATCACCTTCTGCAGCAATAAAGTATCACGATACAGATAAGGTCCAGCACAGGTAAGCATCTCAAAAAGCTCTTTAGGTAGCAGAATAAGAGAGCTTTTTGAAGAATCTGCATCCTCCAACAATCTCGGACCATTCATGAAGCTCTCAAGATGCATTTTGCGTACAATATCATATGCTGAGGAAATTGATTTTCCAATCAACCTAAAATACATTAAACATACAAAGTCAGTAAAAGTGACAAAAGGATTAAGACCTAAACAAATTAGCACTTTAGCAGGTTGAGTACTTAACCTTTATAAGTTACTTTCAAAAATATAAAAGATGCCTCCAAAAAACTCTTGAAACATGAACTACTCACTTATTACTACTATTACACGAAGTCCACGACTACTACTGTCATATGAGTAATATTATAATGGTGGTGCTAATGACAATGATGAGTTTAATAATTATGTAAAACATACTAAAAATACTAGCCTACCAATAACACAACTTATAGCATCATACTATCATTAAAATCTACAGATAAAAAGCCTTTTCCTTTTTGAGATGACTTAGATATCTAATGCTTCATAGACACTGCTAGGAAAAGAATAAGACTACATATAAGTGATGTATGATATTAACCTACACTAAGGCAGATTGAGAACACACTTATGAAAGTACACCAACTCATATTTTAATAATTATGTTCCATTAGCCTACATGAAGAAAATACATGGTCTTGAGATCACACCTTTATCAGTTAAAGAGCCACTAACATACAAATGATTTCTGATAAAAGTCAAAGCCTGTGATACAATATAAAACCAAAGGTCAGACTGTAGAGGGCTGACGTCAACGATAAAAGTACTCCACATTAACAGGTATGTCCAGCCCCTAGGGATCATCTTATTAAATCTCGGCCACATCACCACATCACAACCGTATTGTAATGGATTTTAAGCTCTCCGTGACCGAAATATTAGGCCGCAAAAGCCACATTCCATCAACATTGCCCGCGGAAGTGGTTATGTGACCGATACAATGATTGTGGCATGTGACCGCATCCAAGATTTAAAATCATGTTAAAGATAGACACAAGTAAAAGGAAAACAACTGGAGCAGCAAAATTAGGCTACCAAGAAGGGATATGGAAATATCCGCCACAGATCCTAACACCCAATTTCAACTAACTAGCAAATTAGAATTCAAAGAAAAAAAATTTACAGCTTTTAATTTTGGGGACAGGTTTACCAAATTTTTTAAAAAATAAATAAATAAATAATCCTAATTATACTCATACTAATACTAATACTACAAATAATAATTTAGGGGTCAGATTAACATTTAAATCCTGGTAAGATTTAACTAAAAGAAATCTTGGTGAACTATTTGTTTATAACTCCAGTCTTCTCCTCAATTGCCTGTTCACAAACAGCTTTGTGGCGCTGCGCCTTTCTCCTTGCCTGAGGTGGCTGGCTGCATTTACCAGCGCTTGTTGTAGATCAACACAACGCCCTTGCCAGGACACATTTCATTTGCGCGTGTTGACACTAAGGTGTTATTGCAAGGATCTAAGCCGTGTACTCTGAACCAGGATCTAAGTCAGCTCATGTCAAAACTGATATTTCAGCTCATGTCAAAACTGGTATGCCGGAAAATTTGCCATGTGTGCATTATGTTCGGCAATCAGTAGACTTTATGTATTCATGTCTTCTTTAGTACTAATTGCATACGACGTTATATTAAGCACAGCAACAGCAGATGGAGACAGGATATGACATTATTAAAAGTGTCCAATCTCAAACAACAGAAACAAGATACATGTCTTGTGTACCTGAACAGCTCATCACAAATCTGAGCATATGCCACTGGATTAAGAGGTGAGAGACGCTCAAACAAGATATTAGCATGATACCTGTAAAACAATAATAAAGGAACCGATGCAGTTAAGGAAGCCAGAAGTGGGTTATCTGATATGGGCTCATTCAAGCAACAAATTAAAAAAAGTTGAGAAAATTATCAGTAAGTGCTTCAATACTCATATTTTATTTGGATAGAGTTTAACTAAATAATTGGTGACATAAGAACACACTAAGAGGGTATCACCAACATAAAGAAAAGAAAATATATATGATACCCTCAAGCTACATCGTAATATATATACAATCAAGAAAACCGAAGTTCCATTCAGAAGATGATTCTTGACACACTGAAGCTAATTCTTGATACCAGATATGCAACAACCTCAAGCAAGCTCTACCAAAATATGATGGTATCTTTCCATCTCGACCCGACCCGCTTTGTGTGGGTTTTGAACAAACATTTTCGACCCAAAACCCGACTTTGCTTGAACACTTTTAACTTGTAATTTGTTGGGCAAACCCAACCTGACCTGCTGACCCGTTTTTGTGGGGTTTTTTAAAATTTATTTAAGATATACATTTATTGGAAAATGAATATCTTGTTCTTTGATTGATTTTGATCATCCATCCATCTTCCATTCTACATTCATTTCTCTCTTATCTCTCTCTTAGATCAATACCAACCGCCATCCACACGGCCACACTAACCTACCGACCTGCACAACCTGCATCCGCATAATACACGCCACGCCACCAACCACATAGCCCACACCAACCTCCACTGACCGCTATCAGATGGTATTAAGTATGAATCATGTATAGCCAACATCCTTTACATTATATCATTATTTTATATATTTAAGCTCTACATAATATGTACTACAAAGATAGTTAGTGAAGATAACATAATGCTTTAAGTTAGGTAAGAGAGATAATAACCAACTATATATGGAAATTATTTATACAATCACAAAGATTATATATACCCATATTAACAATGTCAAATATATAATTGAAGAGATAATTAAATGATATAAAGACATTATATCAAGAGATTATTCTCCACATATTTAATGTTGGCTTCTTCCTTTGGTGACGAATGACGAATCTGATGGTTTAAATTATGTAGTAGAAATGTAATAGATAAAAATGATAATGGTGAGAATGTTTGATTAACAAAATTGAAAAATATACTGCAAACATAGCTTGAAAAATCAAATATTTCTAATAATAAGCAAAAAATGAATTAAATAAAAAATTGCTCTTAAACCCATTGGGTTGACCCGAACCCGAAAACATGGTTAGGGGTAGAGCATTTCTTGAAAGAACCCAAAGTGACCCAACCAGAAATAACCCCTAACCCGATTGACAAGTCTATACCCGATTGAGCACTATTTAGCCATCCTCCACAATTCATTAATTAATAACCTCTAAGTCTGCATCCATGTCACGCGCAACATCAACCCTAAGAGATTTAAACTAATTCCTAAAAAACAAGGTGATGTACCATCTATTATTCTATACTAAATCGGAGTTATTTAAGGAGGGAATTTTCCCTCCTAAACACTACTTTCTTTTTTTTTATTATTGTAGAAGCAATAATTTGCCTAGGAAATTCATTATATTTATTATTAGGATTTTTACTTTTTTTTTTGAAGACTATTATTATAATTGACTATTATGTTATATTTCTCTAGAAATTTCTATATTTCAAATATAGATAATTTAAAAAACCGAGCATGTTCGGGAATTATCTAGTAGGGATAAAATCTGAAGACGAAAGATAAAATAAAAAAAAATAAAAAATAAAAGATCAGTACACTTCTCTCCTCTTTAAATATTATAATGGCTTGCAAGCAATCTAATACCATATATAATGTACACTGTCCAGTAGGATATTGTTAATGATACTGCTTATCAACATAAATAAATAATAGAAGCTTGAGGAGCCTTCCTATCTCTAATACCCAAGTAAATTTTCAAAAGAGAGAACATCACTTTAAACTACAGTATAATCATCTCACTATATCTATCGAGATCAAACTCCTAAAGAAAAAGTCACTCCATGCCTCGACCGACCTATATAGTAGATACAAAACCCCTTTCCATATTATTATCTAGCATATCAAGTCTTTGTTTTACATAAGCCACCTTTTATCCTTTTTCCGTGAAATCTAGTGTGTTTGCACATGCTACAATATATGTACAATGTGCCACTAGTTTCCTCACTTGACACAGTCTACAAAAGGAGAAGAAATATGACAGCCATATTGATTTGGCCCTCCATGAGAAGAGGAACAATAACAAAATGCATTATGCATAGTAAATCTCTCCTCCCAAATGCAATAGAAATAATACTTCATTAAACAATAAATCTCACCCAAATAAAGATCTTGCCGTGAGATAGGGAATATGTAACCACTATGCTATGAAGACTCGGATATGGATCCAAGTGTCTAATATAGCTTATGGCATGGGGACTATCTTATATTTGACCACGGGTACTAGGACATGGCAATTATGGTTTATAAATATAGTTATTTTTTATGCAAACCATTAATTTAATTTTTTTATATTTTCATTACCCTATTTTTAAAAGGGAGATTTGTGTAATTTTGCTAAGGGGAGAATTGATCTAATAGCAACCTGGAATAAAAAAATTACAAAAGCAAAAGGCCAATGTTTTTGGGGCTCATATGGTTAGCAAAAAGACAAATCCTAACTACCACATTAAGCTAAAACTCTAAATTGAACCATAACAATAGAGCAAACAACAAACGTAAGTTCAAGGAATAATGAAAAAAATGTCGAAGTAGGAAAACCACAAGCATGTTTCCCTCTTTCCACTGCAGAGGTAATGATAAGTCGCATACCAATCATCGACAAGAAGGAAACCAGTAAGCAAGCCTAGTGTTTGGCAGTCCTCGAGCTCTGAAACAGATTCATTGACAGCTTGATTTTCCATTTCTAAAGCGACATAAAGATCTACAGTCACATCTCCTTGCTTTTCATCATCCATAAGATCCTTTCCCGTTGCAGCTAGGTTTATTTTTCCAATCTTGTTAGCCTGTTACAATGAGCCAACACAATGAAACGCATCCTAGATAACACAGCGAAGTCTAAAAGGAAAAAATCGAAACACCTCAATTTGGAGATCATAACCAACATCTCCATTTTAAGAGTGTAAATCATCAGTGACGATAAATAAAATTTAATCCTTCCATCCCCAAGTAGAAGTCCCATTTTGACTTTTGCACAAGATTTAGGAAGGTGAATAAAAAACAAGATAGCGGGGTTTAATATAAATAACAAGATAGTGGATTTGGTTGATTAATACCTTATTCTCTTCACCTTATTCTTGCTAAGCTGAAATTATTTTTACTGAAATTACTGATTAAAACTTATTCTCTATTATATTTGTACTTTGAAATTACTGGATTTTACAGATTAAAAATTATTTTTACATACTAAAATTACTTTTATTGAACTAGACTTATTTTTACTGAACTAAAATTATCTTCAGTAAACTATAACTATTTTTACTGAATATTATTTTTTTAAGGTTAACAGATAATGGCCTAAAAGTGAACAAACTAATATTTAAGCACTCACAAAAACATTCCTTCTATAGTGTTCGCTGCAGATCATTATATGATCATTTATTTAATATCCCTTAACATATAATACAAACTATTCAGTATCATCTCACCTTTTTCCAAGATATTACTTAAACATATCAAAAATAATTTTTTAACGGCAAACAACTACAAAGGATGTTTCACAAACCATATGTGCAGCAAGTTGCTTACTTTTAAGTGGTGACTACACCAACTTCAACTAACTAATTGTGTAAGATAAGAATAACGGGTATGCCAAGGTTCATCCTATATGTCACTGTGAGACCTAGCTATACTGAAGGAAAAAACAGCAAATCAAAATCCTTTTTTTAATTCTTTCTACATTTGCTAAAATTCAAATGCTAGAGGCTTCAAAGATACATTCACATGCAATAGTGTTCATATGGACAAAGGCATCTAACACCTTACAATTTCTTTCAAGCCAAATCATTCAGGCAAGGTTTGATGCAAAAACTTAACCATAGGTAAAATTCCCTCTAAACCAATGCCTACAGATTTTGTCCTGCTTGTCCAAAAAGTATATAGTACAAAACTTATTATGTGTTTATAAAAAGGCTATTAAGAGAAAAGGCATTGCCTCTTGTTCCTATTAGATTTGTATTACCTTCATTCTTTTATGTTCAGTTAGAAAAATATTGAAATAGGTGAATGGGTGTAAGATGAAGTAGAATAAAGTAAGAGAAAAAGAATGTAAATGGTGGATGGGCGTAAGAAAAAGGTGACTAAAGTAAGAAAGAATGTGGAAAGGTAATTATTGTGGGGTAAGAGATGTGAGATAGTAAATGAAGTATGAAAAATTAAATTAAAGCAAAGTGAGTAGAACAAAAATAAAAAAAAAGGGACTATATGTCTAAGGATGAAACATACTAGAGCAATATATCCAATCTGTCAAAAACTAAAGGACAAAGGAAACCTTTCATTTGATTCGCTTCTATAATTTCCAGGAAAGTAATGTCCCTATCACATTTACAGACTTTCCTCCTTTGTTGATAACTAATAGGCAATAGACCATTACAAATTGCAGATTTAATTTCTTTTGTTGTTGTTTGGGGGGGGGGGGGGGGGGGAAGTGTTCCACTCATGATAATTATCTAAAACAAACCTCATGAAGGCGCTTGGTTGTAATGGCATTGAAAGTTTCAAATGCTTCCTCATCCTTGGGAATTAAATGTGCATATCTGCATATATTAAATTGTTGATTATACATCATCCAGCTGAACTAATTACATTATATCCAGAGTGAGAGACCTCAAAGCAGCGAACAGGGACTTGAAATAAAACAAATCTCAAAAAACCGAAAAGCAGAACATAATTACCAAAATTTATCAAAGTGATTATCCTGAGTCCCCTGGCTATCTAACAGTACCATTTTTTTAGTGATTATTGACAAAAGAGAAAGGGAGATGAGAATACAAGATACATCCATCCTAAATTAAAATCACATATTCACAATGCAGAAGAGAGAAGGACTACTACATGACTATAATTTGTCATCCCAATAATTACATACCACAGACAACCTCAACAGAAAGTAGTAGAGGAACCTAAGAGTAAGATGGATAGAGTTAATCATAAAATGTGCACATACCAACATAACAGTCTCATTACAGACAAAACTGTAAAGCAAAATTGAAATTCAATATAGGCACTAAAAAATTGTTACAAATAATTCCACACCAATCATGCTCCCAAGTCTATATTTGTTTGAGTGCAGTCTTTATAAAGTCTACAAGAGTTTGTATACTGCTGTATGCAAACTACATCATATTACTTTAATTATATCCTTAAATTTAGCTATTATTACGAAGTATAGTCAAAGTAAGCATATGCTTAGTGCAAAAGTCAAATTGTTGCAATTACTACAAAACGGGGGTAGTTTAAATAGAAATTTTGCAAGGAAAGTTTCATCCTCACCTGCTTCAAGAAAAAGTCAACAATCCATGTACAATGCATTTAGTTGGGCAACAATTGCAATCAGACATTAAAAATAACAAGAAGTTACACAATATGTTCTTTTCCTGAATAAAAGTAAGAGACACTTCTAAGTCAATTATTTTCTCCTCGTCTATACTAATAATGCCTTTTTCCCTTCTTTTTTAATCCCTATTATGCATAAAGGCCAAAAGGGCATTAGTTGCAAAAAGTACAACAGTGATCTTTTAAAACAGGAGACAAAGAAGAAAAGACTACAAGCAAACATACAAGTACCATTAGAACACTCAGCTTAGGACACAAATACTCACATGCTATCAAGATCAACAAGGTCTTCTTTGACAAGCAAAGCAGCAAGCCGATACAGTCCAAAAGGTACAGGATTTTGAACTTCCATACGCTGGTAATATTGAAATTTGAAACCTAGAATTTGAGAAGCATGTGACTGCACAAAGTTGGCAACATGATAATTCATAATTGGTAAGCCTTGACCACAAACAGCAAACCAACACTATACAACTAAAATATAATTGTCTTATTAGACACCTTAGGGAAAATTGGAATGAGATCCAAGAAAAGCTTATTGTCAGGTTGCATTTCAAAACACTCCATGACCTAAAAAGATGAACAATAAAATTAATCAAAAAATGCAAAGAATAGAAAACCATATGCATAGGCCTATTTCAGGTGATAATCAGCACCAACTTACAATATCAAAAACACGATTTGGATCCAAATCAAAGTGACCAATCAAGGACTGCAAAATTTACACAGTCAGTTCAAGCAGAAATATAATAAGACTGCCAATATCACAAAAAGGGAAAGAATTAAACCTTAATAGTGCCGATCTTTGAGGACGATGAGTTAGGATCCCCTGAACCCTCACAAAGAAGGGTTACCTACAGCATATAGCATAAGCAGCTTTGATAAACACAAATGATGAACATGCAAACTGTCATGCAACAACTTTGATAATTCAAACAACCTCACTAGGGGAAGATCATTCAGCAAATAATTGCTTCAATGCAAAACTAGAAATCACATGAAACAAACATTCAAGTATAAGGTCTTTCACACGTCTTCTCTTTCCTTCCAAATCGATGAGAATTGCAATCAATAAGGACAATGAGATAGAGGGTCCTTAATTTAAAAAAATAAAATAAAATAAAATAAAAAATCCAAGTAAAATAGTGACAAGAAGATTATGTAAATGTCTGAAGGCATGAATAAAACAAAAAGTACATTGAATCAAAAAATCAAACTCATTCACAGAACATTGCTTGGACTAATTATTATCAGAAACTCTGACCAATGAAGCCCATAATCCACATCATCACAGTTAATGTTTTTTTTCTCAAGATACATACCAGCTTGGCATAGCCCTCACTCTCTTCTCGAAGGAGGTTGAACTTTGTCTGCTGATATAACAGACGAGTATTTACTCTAACCTGAAACAACAAAAACACATTAAATAAGAGATGTTGCTGACTAAAAAAACAAAGCCTTTAATTCCAACAAGAGATATTGCTAAACAAAAAAGAGGAGAAAAAGAGAGAGGATTGAGTAATTTTTGCCAAAATCAACCTTAATGGTATAGAGTACTATAAATGAGTAACTGCCTCACCAAATACGTACTTTTGTTTTTAACATTTGAAGTATAAGCACTTTTACTGGTTGCTAATTTGAAAACTTAGTCATTTAGTCAAAAAAGAGAAACTTTGAAAACAATCACATTAGACTTCCCATAAAATTGAATTAATAATCCAATCAGCTACCCAGTGAGAAGCAAGTAAATAATGGTGGGTGGAAATTAAATTTATTGCATCTAACAAAGAGAATTGTTAAAAGAAGAGAGAGAGACGGACTTATCAAAACTAATGAACCCTAATAAGCTAAAACACTAAATAGAATAAAGGAAGGAAATTGATTTAGCAAAGCCAGTACAGATGGTTAACAACACTTCTAAAACTTTTGTTCACCAAATGCTAATTTAGTAGTCACATATGTCTAACCAGTGGAGTAACCTAGTAGTATAAGTAGATCATTTTTTCAACGGGTACTTGTACTTTGTAAAAATATTGATTTCTTAAATAATTCAAGACAAAGGTATTATTAATAAATACAAATAGTATCTCTGTTATTGAATTCTACTCACATTGTAGACTTGCAAACCAAGGTTAAATTCAAAACGATGGAGTAAGAAAAAGTAAATAAAGTAAGAGAGATGGAGAAAAAAAAAAGTAGGTGGGTGTATGAAAAAAATAGAGAGTGAAAAGGTGGAAATGGGATAAAAGGGGTAACAAACCCAACCACAACTTATCCCTTACAGCTCTTTGAGGTGATAAGTGTTCGAACTAAAGTGGAAAGAGGGAGTAACATTGTTTTAAGTTTCCTTTGGATTGCTTGGAAAACAATCAAATTTTATAATTGAGAGTTCTATGACCACAGGGCCCTAAACTGAGTAGATTTCATTGTAAATTTCATAATTACAATAATTCTCACTTTCAAATTTCATCCCCTGCTAAACCTTCATCTCTCCGTCCTCTTTTTCCCTATAGCTACATCACTTTTCTATTTCACATAATTACTGACCACCAGAGAGCAGATGTTATCCATAGTTCATATAAGTGTATGTACATTAGATAATATTATACATTGTTTGAGTTTGGGGAAAACTAAAGGATGAAGTTAAGAGAACCTGCAGATTACAAAAATCCATTCCAATATTGGGAAGTCAAGTACGATAGGTACGATAGCTTTCACACAGCCTAAAACTCTTAAAAAAAAACAGATATGTACAAAGGTATGTACAAAAATATACATGACAAGAACACAGATAGATGGCATGACAAAACTTAAAAGAATAACTCCAACTGCATACCTCTTTAGATTTTAGTTCTTGAGCCTTTATCTTGACCATTTCACACTCCCAGAGGAATTCTTCCTGAAGCGTAGGCAATATAATAGTCAAAAATTATAGCATAAAATTATTCTTCAACAAAATCAAAACAAGAAATGCAATAACAAACCTCACACCGCTCCTGAAAAAACCTCACTGGAACTAGTGAGCACTCCACGAGCCACCTTGCCTAAGCCAGAGCAAACGGACAATTACATTCAAAGTCAGATGTGTAATAAGATGAGGCCAACGATTATGCCAAAGGACTTCTCAACTTAGATAAAAATTTCATGTAACCCATCTATGTGCACCAATACAACAGAAGTTGTAACTAACAAAACATTTTAGAGGGTATTCAGGAATGTTTTGGTGTTTAGACTTTAGACTTCCATGTTTTTTTAACATTTTGGAAACAAAACATGTTCGGGAAAAGGTTGAAAGCAACAAATTCCAAGCAATTATGAAGAAACCGAAGCAAAATTCAAAAAATCACATTAAGTGGTTTGATTAGGTTTGGGTTTTTTTTTCTTTTTTTTGTTAAACCCAGCTATCGTTGCCCCTTCCTGTACTGCTACAAGTGGCCAGAAATGGTGTTTATGGTGAGGGCAATTTTGTACATGTTCTCTCCCCCTTGCAATTCTAATCTTGATGACTAAAAATGTAATACTAAAACAAAGAGAAAGATGATCTATTACAATTACATAAACCCCATAAAAATTTGCCTGTGATGTTTTGCTTCAAAACTACCTCGGACTTTCTCAACTGTAACGAATTAGTGATCCGTTGATTGAACAGAGTCATCCTTTTTCTTTAAGGATCGAATTGAAGAAACACTAAACACAGGTGAATAAGACAAAGTGCGCAGATGACGACAATCACATTCTGTCTGTAATATAACAAGCTTATGTAATTTAATTTTTGAAGGTAGCCTAAAATATACTTAATTTATATAACTGTAGTTTAGTTTTATTTTTTATTACAACTAAAATGGTTTTTACTTTTAGGAAACCAAAAGCTGGAAAATGAAAATGCTACCAAACAAGCCCTTAGTAATGCAAAATTAATAATGCAAGAATAGAACATAGTGATACAATACAGAGGGATCATGAATCTACAAAACTCCAACCAACTGGGATGTTTTATATAAGCATAGCTACACAGTACATGAGGTTACACTTGATGCAATTAGCTTAAGCATTACATAGACAACCCAAAAGCAGACGCATCAGATAGCCAACAGCAAGTTTGTAAAATAACTACAACCTCACCCCATATTATAGTGCCTGATTCTATTTTTTTTATACTGGAATTAAGGCCATAAGGGTAGTTGAGGGAGAGTATAAAATGACATTTAATAGCATAAAAATCTGGTCAAGTGCACAAATTTTGGTATAAGGGTATAGTATATGGGAAAGGTAGATAAAAGTTTATTACAGCACGAAAAATTGGGGATGCATAGTATAACCATATTGTTACCTTCTTCCATCAAGGACTAACACTTCCACTTTCAGCTATTGAACTGCATAATCCATATGAAGATCTAGCCACTCTAATAATTAGCAGATATGTTGATGTTACTTTCAAGTAAAGTCGCCCACAAACTATTTTTCCAAGTCCCTAAAAAGTCAACTCAAAATTCTTTCAACTTTTCTTTCTCTAATAAAAAACAAATGAGTTTAACAAGATGCATCATGAACTTAGGTAACCCCATAGAAAGCATAAAAGGCTTAAATGAGGAGCTATATCAAATGCCAAACTGCATGATGTTCAATGGACATGTTTAGAAGGCTTAGCAGAGGGAGCATATCATCACTAGCCCAATATTAATAAAGCAAAAACAACAAATGCACAACTAACCAATTTGATTAGGCGAGCACGAATTTCTCCGGACATGGTAAGCTGCATGAAATTACATTTGTGAATATCAGTTAAAGAAATAAAATCAAAATGATAAGAAAAAACATGAGCAATGGTACATAATGGTGCATTAACATAATCAAAAGAATATAGGAAGCTATATGAAAGTGGAAAAATTGACAACATCACCCCAAATTATAGTCATTTGACATTAGACTATCCCATCTTTCGATCAAAATATGAACAATCTCAAGTAAAAGAGTATCTTCCCAACATGGTCTCATGTGAGTTGTAAATGGCTTAATGGGGTTTTTTTTAATTTTTGAAATGACGACAGGTTAAAAAAATTTCTTCTATCTCCACTTTGTATCTTCCACATAACCATCACACACCCTTACATTCCCATGTCAATGGTGCCAAAACAATTATCAATTGTCCCTTCCGCCTTCAGCCCCTTCCTACTGCCAGTCTGCCACAACTTTTTTACGACAAGAAGAGTCTCTACCCAGATTCATGAAGCCGCCAACCTGCCCTTGTAGAAGGGCAACCAACATCAGTTCCTCCTCTCATTCTTCTCTCCTCCCCTGTCCCCTCCACGATTTATGATTTTCCTCCAACATCCCCATCAATGTTTATTTAAGACAACACTCTATTTTTCAAAATTAAAGAGCAGGTACGTCTTTCATGCTAATTCACTCCTGGTTATTTGATATTAAGAATGCGATCCGATTGCTACATCTATTCTACTACCTCCGTTAAACGTTATGTGCAACATTTACTAAAAATGGACGCTTAACATTATGTGCAATAAAAAAAAATTATTTCCTCTTTTAGTAAAAAAAAAATAAAAATAAATAAATAAACTTAACAGCTTGAACAAAATACCCTTATTTAAAAAATTAAAACACAATTTACTAAGTACAATTAGATTTTGTTCATCACTAATTCTCACCCAATTTAATTCACCCCAACCAACCAATGAACCAACCTAATCTACTTTATTTAATCTTAATCTTCAATTCAACTAACCAAAATCCATCTTCATTTGTATTCACCTTCATTCATCTTTATCTTAATCTTCCCCCATATTTTCTCTCTCCTCTTTCAATCACCTTATCTCTCTTTATCTGTTTTAGATCTTCTTTCTCTCTCTTCAAAACTTTCAAGAAATTTGTGGGTTTTGTTGGAATTGAAATCTTCTCTCTCTCTTCAACTTTCAAGAAATTAAATTTGTGGTGGGTTTTGTCAGATTTGCAAGGTCTAAGCTACGCAAGGCAAAGGTAAGGTTGAAAGTGGGTGTACGGAGATTGGCTGGAAGCGAAAGTAAGGGTGGTGGTTCAAGTGAGTTAGAAATTGAGATAGTTTGGGTTCCCGGAGGGTGGGCAGAGAGAGAGAAATGTGGATTGATAAAGAGACTTGAGAAAGAATGTACACAAAGGGGTTGAAAAATGTTTTTTAATTAGAACTGTTGAAAACATAAAATGTGGCAATTTAAACTAGTTAAAGTTAAGGATTGGTTAGTGAAATTACCATATAAGTTGGGATAATCTCTAATTAATACTTCCTCCATTCTTTTTAGTTTTAATGTTTGGAGTTTCATGCTTGTCGAACCCATATCTTACATTATTACTCCCCACATGACTACGTTTTTCGGATTTTTCTAAGGTCTGAATCATCAAAGATTATCATAGGAGTGTGTGAATAGTGTAAAATTTCAAACATTGTGATTAAAAAACATTTAGGAACATTTAAATAGTAATGACCCTAGTTATAACTGGTGTTATAAATTTCACCTGAGAAAATATATTTACTGTTCTAGGTATAACAACCAATCATGAGAGCAGGTAAAACTAAGAGATAAAATGCATACAATGAGTATTCAATATTAAAGACTTAACTTATAAACCATTTCATATGGCATGGTCAATCAATATAGAAGGGATCTTACCACCTTACAATCCCCCTCTTCTCTCTAAAAAATCAAAAGGATGGTAAACAAAAGGAGATATGGATAGTAAGTGGATACAATTTCTGGAATTCCACAAGTGGATTTGGTTGCGACTTTAAAGGGTAGTAGCCTAGTAGGCGAATACAAAACACACCCAGTATAGATAATCATTAGGTTAGTAAACATGAAATCGCACCTACCACAAATCTAGCTCAATCCGCCTCTCATTCGCCCCGCCCACTTGGCCCATAACCGCTTGCCAACCCAACAAAACCTTGTACCCACAAAAATTAGGTAAACTAATCCAAGCTTAAATATGGAAGTCAACACTCTTGACAGCTCATGAGCCCTAACCTAAAGCCTATATGATGTCAACCTCATTAATACGTAGTATTACTCATCACTCTTTAAGCCACAAAACTCAAATCTAATGTGGTTTATACTTGTAAATACTTTACACAGGTAAAGATTAATAGTAATAGGCAAGTATTTAAGGGTTTTAGATATCCAATTAGATGATGAGCAAAGGTGAGTACATGTTTATAGTTTATACTAATGGGTATGGATATTGTACATGTAATCACACATGACTAGGAGGGGGTATGCACACGTGCTCTTCACTGAGTTAGACATGGTAGTAACATAGCAGTGGTACACTTTCATGTGACAATGGTATCAACCAAATGTCCGCAAAATTATCCAGACTCTTAAAATTAAATTCTGATAGGCCATAAGCACAGGCAGACATAGTTCTAAACCAGAAGCAGGTCATAATGGAAAGTTTATACGAGCTCATACATATAATGTTTCCTCATTAAAGTATAGTCTTCCATAATCTATAAGACTTTACGATGTGAAAATACGAGTAATGGAAATCGACTACTCACATCAAGAGCCATTTGTGTAACAATATCCGCAAAATAAGAACCTAACTCTTCCTCTGAAATAACATCAGAAAACTCAACCGCATCCAACGCCGCATTACATTTCTGAAACGGCAAAGTACCATATACCTGAAAAATCAAAAAACCCACAAATTAAACTTAGAAAATAATTCAAATTTTCAAAAAATAACTCAACTCAATTCAATTGACAGAAAAGGATAGAAATAAACCATAGACGACACGAGCTCGAAAAGGAAGCGAAGAACAGGAACGGGATTTGGCAATTTCAAATTAGGGTCTCCATCTTTCAATTGACGAAGAAAATCGCCCGTCAAATACGCAAACTCAATCGAAGGAAGAGACATAATTTATCAAATCTATGATCAATTGAATAAGGTTTATCTCTCAATAGCTTCACTAATTTCCTGATTTCTGCAAAACGATTTTTGGGGTTTATCAAGAATACAGTTGTTTGGTAATAATTGGAAAATTTTGGGATTGAAAAGAATTGTTATTTCAGGGTTTGAATTGAAATTGAAGACGCCCTAATCCACCATAGCCAAACTAGTTCGTCAAGTTAAGACGGGGAAGATGGGCATAATATTTATGCCGGTTTTGCGGCAGGAATGAACATAGAGTTCGTACTTAAAAGAGGAGTCTTGATTTTACGCTTTCAGGTATCTATTCGGTTCCGTTTTTTTTTTTTTTTTTTTTTTGTTTTTTTTTTTACAAAGATCACAACAAATTAACAAAATACACATGATTTGTCACTCTAACGAGCACGCACAACCAACCAGTGAACGGGTATAACCTAATTACAAGAAACCTTATAAATCATGCAAACGAAAAATTGTGGAAGAATCTCCCTAATATCTTGAAGCAGTCAAACACAAGAAATATAATTCAAGCTACACTGATAGACTGAGAAACTAGAGTAGCATAATCCATATAAATGAGAAGGCGAAGATAACCCTTTCGGATAGCAGGCCTAAGAGCGCATAAGCAAGCCTATAGTTCCGCCTGAAGAGTAGGCGAGATTCTACCTGCCCTAGCACATCCACCGAGAACCTTATCCGAATGAGCCTACCTCAAAAAATCCAACCTACGCCTGCACTGTTGTCCTTAGAATTCCAAGCACCATCGAAAAGTAGACAACAATGAAGGGGATCAGTGCGACTTCCACGTAGACAACCAGACCAAGAAGTTCAATTCCGAGGAGGGGAAAACGATGCCTACGGGAGGAGGAAAGCTGACACTGGAAAACCAAGCCTAGGTATTTTGAGAAACCCAATCAGCTAATAAGTGAAAGATCGTGGTAGGGGACCAAACTGCTAACTTGAAAATACATTAGTTACGCGTAAGCCAAATAGCCCAGAAGAAGGAGTGATAGGTGTATTTTATATGCAATTTTATTCCCCATCCCAAGGTCATTTTTATGCGTATTTGAGCTTTACAGGGCTACTTTTGTTACTAATATGTGTTTCTAGTATTTTATAGAGTTGGTACTTACTTTGTAGGAATTTCCAGATTTTCGATGATGTCCAAGTTTTTCGAGCCACTACGAGATGTTGGAGTCAAGATCACATCAATGATCATTCTTAGTTGTAACACCCCAGGTCAACATGAGCCCACTAGTAGATATTGTCCTCTTTGGGCCCTATGTATAGACACCTAATTTTGATCCTACTACTACTACTACTACTACTACTACTACTACTACTACTACTACTACTACTACTACTACTACTACTACTACTACTACTACTACTACTACTACTACTACTACTACTACTACTACTACTACTACTACTACTACTATTATAAATATCATTATTTTTATTTTTATTTTTATTTTTATTATTATAATTGTTAGTTTTGCAACAATTATTATTTTGCTATCGTTTTATTTTATTATTATTATGAGTAATAATAATAATTTTTATTCATAATTTCCAAAATACATGTATCAATTTGTACTTCTAAACTACTAAATTACAAAATATTGAAGTACAGCTAACACCACATGCATTTTTACCCTGCTCCACCAAAGTAATGTCGGACTTCACTTGTTAATTAATAAGTAAATTAACACTACCATCAGGAGGACCACTAACCCCACAATGTACATGAAGTACACCCTTATCATTCTCATGTCTTCTTTGAAGGTTAAGATAGGTTTATCTTCTTGGTTATTTTGGAACATAGTGGCCGAATTAATGGAGATTTTTGCTTGGTTTTTTCGAGTAAGAAGGAAGATAGAAGGAGATAAGAAATGAGTGGTGAGTGGAGATTTGGATAAGGGTAATCTCCTTTTTATAGTAAAAAAATGTGTATATTTTACCGTATTATTATACGTATATGTATGACAATCGTATAGTATAAAGTACGACATCTTGTCTCGCCACGAAAATGTGTCATTTTTTTTATGGAGCTATAAGCAAGCATTGTTTGACCTTCCAAAGTGTGATAAGTGTATTAGTATTTTCTTTTAGAGTATTAGAGAATATTTTTTTTGTCTATTAATTTTTACGACCCGTGCACAATAGTCAAATTTGGTCAGTTTACTTATAAAAGTTAACTACTCCAAAGATTAATGCCCAACAAAAGTAGGGAAATAACAAACATTCCTTTTTTCCTACAATAAAGATTGTCACCCCTAAAAAAGTATTACACATCATAGTACTAAAAGGACCTCCTTTGATGTGCACCTTTTACCACTACGAGCCGCAAACTAAAATAATACTGCCTTTTCATCCCGTAGTTGATATTGGATCTGATAAATTTCAGTTCATGATCGGCTATCTCAACTAATATTTAAGAGCATTTATTGAAGCATGGATGTGAGTGATTCATGGATGGCCATGGAATGTTATGTTGTATGAATATAGTGGCAATAGTGTTCTTGTTCTCAATGGATAGCCATGGAAGGTACTTTGGCTTTTATTCTCACATAAGGATGTAGCGTGAATTAGGGATCTTGCCTCTTTATCCTTGTGAGAAATAATTTATATTCTGTTTCAAGCGATAACTAACTAGTGTAACTGTATTTCTAATAGTGAAATAATACGATCGTGATAAATATAAATTTATGCTTTATTAAAATAAGACAGGATAAAGGTTTACACTTTTTAAGGTTGTCCGATTAAGGGAATAATTTTTACCCTTGACCACGTCAACTTTATGTTGTGTGACTTTACATAGTATACTTTACCCTTGACCACGTCAACATTACGTTTTATGATCTTAAATAGTATATATAAGGTAATTCACAATACTTTATACTTCACCTTTGTCAGAAAGGGTCATTATTTTTCATTGTTTGTAATACTTTTGCTTTATAAGATTTTGTCGTATGATTGGATTTTCTTTTGTAAATTTATATGAACTATCTAATAAGGGTAAAAGTTAAGGTATAAGCCTTGAACATAATCTATCCGCTCTATTAGTATTATAACCTTATATCCTTGAGTAAATTTCAGAGCTGATATCTTAGGGAGATGTTTATTTTATAAGTATTGTTTCAGTACCTTATGAGTGTAATAAATTAAGAGGTTCATGAATAATCACTTAAGTGGTTTAGGTACTCTATCATATGTATGTCACGTGAGTATTTTTGAGTTTTGACATGACAATGTTATATATTTTTCTTTTTGTAATACCATGGCATTTTAGCACTTTTTTATTATATAATTATTAGAGTCTAATTTAGTTACGGTTTACTTTATTTTATCACTTTAAGTTTCTTAAAATAGATTAATTAGTTTGTTACATATAAAACAGAAGAATTTAATAAAAAGATTTTCATTATTACCAAAATCTAGATATTTACAATCTAAACCCTTTAATTATCCTTTATTTTTTTATTTTACAAATTAACCCATTTCTTTTCCTATAAATACCCCCCCCTAATTTTCTCATTTTAACACACCAAAAAGCCTAAAAAACCTCTCTCTAAAAATTCTCTCTAAAAAATTCTTCTCTAATCTTTTGCTTTAGTTAAATTCCCTCTAATTTAGATTTATTTTTAAGTTATTAGCTTATAAAAAAGCATCATCTAGTTAAACTACCATTTCTATTTTTATTTAAGTATTGTTATTGTCTCTAATTCCTACAAACCACAAAAAATATTTTTCTTTACGTTCAAGTATTATTGTTATTTTTTTTATCTTTGTTTAAACAAAAAAAACTAGTTTAATTGCTTAAGAATTTCTAGCCCATATTAAAAAAACCAAAAAAAAAAGTCAATTTCTTAAGATCTAGCTTTAATTTTCAAGATTTAATTCAAGTTTGTTTTCTTTAATCAAAAATCCAAAAAAGTTCATTAGCTTTATTTTCACTTGTTTCTCTTAATATCTCAAAAGTTTCAAAAATATCATTTAGCCTTCTCCTAATTCACTTTAATTAAGAAAATCTCATCTTTTTTATCTTGGTAAGCTAAAGGTGTTATCTAAAAAATAGCTAGATCTAGCTCAAAGTATTATTCTTCTTCCTTTCTCAATTTTCTTAATTATTATTGTTATTATACTAACTAACGTGTTTTTTTCCATGTGATGTTACCAATAGGAGTAATGGGGATATTAGGTGCTAAATTAGCCCTAAATATTTCATTACTCCATATTAAAAAACCAAGCCTACTGGTGAGGTGATAGGATATGGAAAAAAAGGGGGTTTAGTTGCATTTGCATATATTTTGTCTAATGTATATCTGTCTAAAATATATACTAATAATAATTTCCTTCTTATGGTGAGTTTAAAGACCTACACTATGTTATGTAATTTTAACTTATAAATTTTTATTGTTAAGTGATTTTATTTTAATTTTAACTTTATCTAAAGATGACTTTAGAAATAAGAGAAATCTTAGGGAGCTTTAATTTTATCTAAAGATGACTTTAGAAATAAAAGAGTTCTTTTTAGTACTTTAACTTTATCTTAAGATGATTTTAAAAGAGTTTTAAGAAAAATTAATTTTATTTTAAGACAACTTCAGAAATAAAAGTCTTTTATAAATTTGGTGAACACTTTATTTCAAATCCTCTTGTAACACAAGAATTAATCATAACTTTGCATGCTTGTTTAAATGATTAATGATAATTAATATAAGGTTATAGCCTCATTTCCAAACATGAGGTTAAGATTAATTATTTAGTTTTATAAGGTTGTATCAATTATCCATTTTCATAAAAATAAGCCTATATACCACTATAATTCCTCGATGGATTAATTGACAATCGGATATGATTAAATAGTTTATTGTTCCCTTTTATTTGGAAGTAAGGCCTTGACAGGTGTCGTGTTTTATTTCGCCAATTCAATCAGCCTAAACACACAACCCTTAAAACATTACAAAAGTTACCCTCGAGTGATTTTAGACCTAAAGTGAGATTATATAGTGAACCCTTATCGTTTCACTCCAAAAAATACCTTGACCCACTAAAAAAGTCGTCAATTGGGACAAATTTTTTGAATTGTCTTGTTCAAAAGGACACTTTTGGTAATCACTAATCGGGATGATTTGCATCAACCAAGGTGGTTCATTTTACTTTTATGAGTGAATCCGTCAAAGATCACTAAAATCCCACGTACCAAAAAATTAAGCTTATGTCTATCACCGAAATTAAAATCCCAATGGAATTGGTTATTTATAACAGGGCATTTGTCTGAACTACGATGGTTTTGATCCGCAAGTGGATTCAAATCCCACTATGATCGTTACGTAGTGCAACTTCAGTGCTCAAACCTACCTTATACTAATTATTATATCATTTTGTATGACTGACATGCATTAAAATTTGATTTTATTTATTATACCTATGATAAACTTTTTTGAAACAACGCAATAGTAAGAGCCCGTTCTTTATAGCGGAGAAGACGAGTTCCAGACGTTCGATTCTAAGTACTTAAATCCCGAACCCAAGATTGTGCCTTATCATTTTTTTATGGAGGTAGCAGTTAATTTTAAGTTTTATTTCTTGAAATTAACTGTTTTAAAATCCGTCCTTATTCGGGTAAAAGTAAGGTGGCGACTCTAAGTATTTTATTAAAAGTCTTATCAGACATCTAAGTGGAACCACTATAGACTAATCTATTGTCCACTAAAAAATTGGTACCACACTAAACTCCCAAGGATTTGCTTTGGTGTAGGACAAGGAGTTCTACTCAAAAGGCATCTACTACGTTGAAGTATCAACCCCCATATAAGGAAGGCTTCGTTCTCCTCAACTTCTAATGTGGGAGAACCATAGGCACTACCTTCTCCTCTCCTTTAAGGAGCCTGCATCCCGAAGGCACAACAAGACACCGAAATGGGCCCTCGGCTTTGATACTATATGTAGCCCCCCAAGTCACACATGAGCCCACTAGTAAATATTGTTTGGGCCCTATCTCGCAAGGGTTTGCTTTGGTACAGGACATAAGTCCTACCCAAAAGGCCTCTTCTAGATTGAGGTATCAATCCTCATATAAGGAAGGCTTCGTTCTCCTCAACTTGGCATAGGCACCTTCTCCCCTCCTTAAAGGAGAACGAAGCCTTCCTTATATGGGGGTTAATACCTCAATTTAGTAGAGGCCTTTTAATTAGGATTTCTGTCCTACACTAAAGCAAATCCTTGTACGCTTAGGGCCCAAAAAGGACAATATCTACTAGTGGGCTCATGTTGACTTGGGGTGTTACATTAGTAACCTAAGATCGAAGATTTCGATGATTAAGGGCTTGGTTCGTGAAAGACTGTCCAAGCTTATGGACCAAGGAAGTTAAAAGAGTTGAGCCAATTAGATATTCAAGCCTAAAGGAGGGATTTGGCCTTGAAGAAGACCGGGCCCGATCGAGCAATCATCCACCCAATCAGACGAATTCCCACCAGGCGCGGCTTTTTCCGAAGACTTCTAATTTTAGTTATTTTCTTTCTTTTTGGGATTAGTATATAAACCCTCGTTTTGGTTGTGCCAATTATGTTTTTACTTAGATTTAGTTTACATATTAAAGACTTTTAGAGAGCTTTTGGTTGAGGATTATTGTTGAACTCAAGATTTCATTAATCGCAATTTCAGTATTTTCCCTTCATTCGGTATTATTTTTAGGCTTAATTAGAAAATAACACCTGCAAAAAGACCCGATTTTGTTTATAACACCTTAACATTTCGAAATTTTATTATAACACCTACAAAAATCCCAAAATTTTGGTTTCACCACCCACTAACGGACTTTTGGATGGAAACCGTTAGTGGGGCCCGCCATGTACACGTGTCAATAAGGTATTGGTTTTAAAAAATGATAAATAAAAATAAAAAGTAAATTTCAAAGAAAAACCCCTAAACCCTAACCCAGCCACCAGAGCCACCACCGGCGGCCGTCACTCCACCGCCGGAGACCCCCACTACCGCCGAAAACCCTTTCTTCACCGGCGGAATCACCGGCCATCACCCCCACCGACATTAGTCCCCCCACAAATCCCCTTCCCCCTTCCCTCTCCCCGAAAAAATCACCCCCACCCACCACAACCCCCCCGCGAAAACCACCTAGCCCCTTCGCCCCCTCGCCGAAAACCACCCCTGGAATTACCCCTCACCTTCAAACCGGCCGAAATCGACCTTAGAAGCCCCAGATCTGTCAATTTTGCGGTGGAGGCGAACGAAATTGGCTGTTTAGGGGAATGCCGGTATTAGGGGAGGAGGTTTGGGGGTTGTCGGTGCTAGGGGAGGGGGTTTAGGGCGGTGCTGGTGTTAGGGGAGGGGATATCGGGCGGTGCCGGCGTTAAGGAAGGGGTTGTCGGTGTTAGGGGAGGAGGTTTCTGGGGCTGGCTGGGTGTTAGGAGGGTTCCGGCGGCTGGCTTGGCTGGGGCAGGTGGTGCCGGTGGTGGGGCGGGTTGGGTTAGGGGGTTAGGTTTTTTTGTTTTTTTTAATTTTTTTTTATACCAATACACAGCTGACACGTGTACATAGCGGGCCCCACTAACGGTTTCCATCCAAAAGTCCGTTAGTGGGTGGTGAAACCAAAATTTTGGGATTTTTGTAGGTGTTATAATAAAATTTCGAAATGTTAAGGTGTTATAAACAAAATCGGGTCTTTTTGCAGGTGTTATTTTCTAATTAAGCCTTATTTTTATTCTCCTTTATTGCTTTTTTTAATTAGTTATTAAATTTAATCATGTTGAATTTAATTGCTTTGATTAGTTTAGTTTTAATTATGTGAGTAGTTTAATTTTAGGTTTTTTGGGAGTCCCTGATTAACATGGGGAAATTTTGTCAACTACTACCATTTAAATGACCACTTTTGAAAACTACTACCTTTTAATTTTTTTTTAAAAGACTTATTAACACAAAACCACATAAACTTTGAGTAGAACTTCCACATTTAGTTTTTTCGGCAATAATTTTTGTTTTGGGGGCCTACTTTGTGAAATTTCCCTATAAAAAACTCATATTAAATGACCACAATGCTCTATATTAACCCCTAAATTAGGTAATAAACTTTTTTTTTTTTTACGAAAGGGAATACAATTTAATTGCCCCAAATCCCCTAATTTCGTAAAACCCCGAATTCATATTTTGACCAAGATCCCTAATAATGAGATTCAATTGAGAAATAAAAGCGACTACAATGCGAAAGTAAAGACTATTTATCTGTAATTGTGTTCAGTTATTGAATTTCCTTAATTTCTCTATCGCAATTGATTGAAATTTTATAAAGTAGGCTCCCTGAATCGGATATTCTTATTGGAAAATTGAATGTGGTAGTGCTACTCAAAGTTTTTATGTTTTTGTGGTAGTTTTTTCAAAAAAAAAAAAAAAGTTTTAAAAGGTAGTTGTTTTCAAAAGTGGTCATTTAAATAGTAGTTGTTGACAAAATTTCCTTAATATGAAATTATTATTGTTGGTTGTTGATATTGCATATTAATTTACTATTGAATTGTTTTAATTCTTTACAATTGGATTATGAATCGAGCAGATATAATTCGATTGTAATAGTTTAGCAATATTGATTTGATGAATCGAGCAGATATTATTTTAAAAATTAAAGGTTTTTTTCAATAGTAGTTTAGATCTTGTAAATGCAAGATCCTGCTAGATCTGATTATTTGATTGATAAATACGAGAGCCTGTTAATCTGATTAATTGCAATGTTAATTTATTGTTATGTATGTTTTAACATGGATTATTAATTATTGGTGAACCTATGATCCTAGGTTTTTTATTATTGATTATTTCCATAGTTTAATTTGTTCACACATCCATACTCGTTGCTTGGTAATTTAGATTTAATATTAATTAGAAATAGAAGAACATTGTTAGATTCAACCATACTTCCCTATCTATTTTAGTTAGTGGTTTTTGGAATTACTTTTGATTAGGTGATACGGCTTTAAAATGTCAAGGAGACAAACGACACAAGACCCCCTAAAATCTTAGATCGCTGGAAATCCGAGATCAAGTCCATAAACCACTAATCAAATGGTTTGGCATGCAGAAGGTTGCCATCGAGTCCTAAAGTTCCATCAACCCAAAGTAGACAAATAAAAGGACAGTCACGGAAAAGATGAGAAACTGTCTCGGAATCATTGTGACAAAAAAGGCAAACTAGATTGACTGAAAGTCCTCTTCAAACATAAAACCGCCGATAGAGGCAGTGCACCATGCAGTATTTTCCAGCAAAATATCTTCAATTAAGGAAGATGAGGCAAACCCCAAAAGTGTTTCCACCATAAGGTAGGAATTGGTTCACTAACAACTGAGTTCATAGATTGTCGAACCAGCAAGGCATATACCGACTTAGTGGAAAATCGGACATTCGCTGTAAACTTCTTGTAAACAAAATCGTCCATCGAACGCTAAGGCTGCTTAGCAGACATAATACACTAAGCTGTAGGATTATTGAAAAAACGATGGATCAGAGAAGAGTCCCATGCGCCAGAATGCGGAATGACAATAGAAGAAACGTGAGTCGGAGCCTCCGACTCAAACACATAAGACTTAAATTGCACAAGCCCTCCTAGGGCCCAAACATCTTCCGTGATACGAACCATTGAACCAGAACTAACTTTTCAGGCTATCCCTTAGCCAAAGTCGACTGACCCTCCAACAAACCTCGACAACCTTGATGTATGAGTTTTATACCATGATTTATCCCGGTTTTACAACGTATATTTGCATGGTTTTAGGCTCTTTGGATCCATTTCACGCTAACAATCTCTTCTCTAGTGTGTTCGATGTATTTTTGTGAGTTTCATAGGAATGTGGAGTTTCTTGGATGAATCGAACACGTTTTGGATGTTTATAGAAGAAGTTAGTGCATGAAGAAGAAGGTTTTCCCTATGCTTTGTTGACCCTAGCTTGCCCGGTCAAACAAGGCAAAGAAGGATGAGTAAAACACGAAGTATTTGCATAAGACCCCATGTGCCCGGTTGGGCATGTCTTGCCCAGTTGGACCGGGCACAGAGGAATTAGATGATAATTGAGATTTTCGAAGGCAGCAAGCAATATATGTAAACCGCCTCATGCGCCCGATCGGGCAGGGTACTCCCGGTTGGACCGGGCACGTGGTGGAAGATGTGCTACGAAGGAAAGCAAGTGTCGTATCCCAGCCGCCCGATCGGGTACCCCTTGCCCGGTGGGACCGGGCACTGCTTTGCGGAAGCCGATTTGCTTATTTTCACAATTCTATCTTTTTGGGTGTATAAATACCCTTTGTAATCACAATTAGAAGATACTTATTATTTTCCTTAAGTATTATTTTCTCTCTAGAACCCTAGTTTACTCTCTTTTATGCAATTTAATTCTTCCATTAGATTTGATTATTGTGATCAACAATTTGAGTTATTTCAATTGAAGCATCATTGGTATTCATTTATTTCTTTTCTCTTTCAATTATTTATGCTTTTCAATCATGTTTTCTATAATTATGAATGTTATTGCTTTCTTCAATATGTGTAAGTAGATTTCTTATCCCAAGATCTAGGGTAGCCCAATTATGATTGATGCATGATTTATTTCTATAAATTCTCTAATAACCATTGTAATTGTCTATGCTAAGTTGATTGTGATTATGCCAATGCTATATTAGAGATAATTAGTATTGTTATTATTCCATTGTTTCTATCACAACAAGAGTTGGATTTAAGGTTTAGGATTTGAATTTCAACATGAGAATAGTTGAACGGATAGTTGGGAATTGAAGTAAAGTGTTTTTTGTCTCTAATTTGCATGATACCATGAGAATAGGTTTGATTGTGGGTTAGGGAAGCCATTGATACTCGAGAGAGGTCCTTGGTATTTGCTAGGGTTTGCTTTTCCCCGTGTTAATTGGAATTGTATGTTAGGGGTAGATATATAATTGCATCGATCGTAATTGTGGTGATACTTGATCTTGGATGTTTTAGCTTATTGATTCATTATATTCTTTTGATTTATTCTAATTTTCCGTACTTTAGCTCTTAATTATTCTACCATTGATTGATTCTTGCTTGGTAATTACTTGAGTCTAGATAAATTGGGTGAACCATAGTCTCTGTGGGATCGACCCTGACTTACCCTGCTACATAATTAGGAGGAATAGTTAGGTTTTTTTTGCTAGGTGTGTGACCGCCTACCAAACCCCAAGAAGATTATCCTCTCCAAACTAAGAGAACGAAGAAAGGGATATTTTGCAAACAAGACTTTGGAGACCAAAGCTGAGGGTGGTGATGTATACGTCAACATTGTCTAGCGAGCAAGGCCGAATTAAAACTCTGCAATATGTGAAGACCTAAGCCACCCAATCTTTTAGGGAGATGTAACAAAGAGGCGGAACTAAAAGCAAAATCACGAGATGAGGAAGAGAGCGCCACCAGAAGCGGGTAAGTATATTATCAATGCAGTGACAAATCGAAAACGTGATTTTAAAAACTAACAAGGCATGATAAAAAGAAGCCACTTGAACCGAGTTGATAATGACCAATTTAGCCGCTAAAGACAACCTGAGAAAGGCAAACTGTGAAAGACGATGAGAAACCGTATCAATTAAGTGACGAAACTCCAAAACTTTGCTCTGATCAAGGTCAATAGGTAAACCCAATTAAGAACCAAGAGACGAATTGCACTTAAACACTTCATAGAAATTCTGAATAGCCGGTAGAAGGTGGTCACAAGCTGCAACCTGCATGAGAGACCTGAAAGAACAGCAGTGAGTCATTGACAAAAAACAAATGGGAAATAGAAGAAGCCCCCTTGAAATGAGAATTCCCTGGATCAGAGATTTTTCTTCGGCCACCCAACGCAACAAGGTTAAAAGAACTTCCATGGAGAGAACAAATAAATGTGAATAAAGAGGATCCTTTGACAAAGGCCATAAAGTGGCTGAAATGCTAGTGAGGGATTATCGTTTACTAAAAATTGATACGAGACAGTGGAGATACACTAGCGAATAATATGAATCCAGTATGAAGGAAACCCAAAAGCCCAAAGGATGTGCAACTAGAAATCCCATCTAATGCGATCGTATGCCTTATTCATGTCCAATTTTAGAGTTGCATAGAAATGCTTCCTGGCCATAGAAGCATTCATAAAAGATAATAACTCATGAGCAATCAACCCATTATCCGACAGTAGCGCCCATGAACAAAAGAATTCTGATAATCTAACACCAAGGATGGTAAAACTAGCCGAAGGCGACCCATAAGACACTTAGCAATGCATTTGTAAAGAACGTTGCATCAACCTAAGGCCTAAAGTGAGTAACCAATTTAGGACAATCCACCTTAGGAAGTAGAATTAGAAAAGTAAGATTCCAATCCTTAAGCATGTAACCATTAGCAAAAAAGTATTGAACCGCAGAAACGACAAACAAACCTACTTCATGCTAATGAATCTTGAAATAAGCTGAAGGAAAACCATCCGGACCAGGAGTCTTATTATTGTCAATGGCGAACATTGCATCCTATATCTCCCTTTGAGAAAAAGGGACCATTAACTATTGATTTTTAAAGGGAAGCCAACTACAATTGATCCCCACCAGGAACCGTCGAGAATAGAACAAGAACTAACAGTCTCGGTTCGATTTTAGTTAGAACAATGAGTTAAGCTAAATTTAGGTGAGGAGGAGGCACGCACCTTATATTATTCACCCGGGAGCACCATTGATTTGTAATACCCCGTAATTTTATACATATTTTAATTTAAATAAGTATTTCTTAAAGTATTTAAATGATTCGAAATGAATTATTTATGGTGTTTCATTAATTTAAAAAGAAATATTTTAATTAAAAGTTTATTTTTAATAATCTTGAAAATATTTTATTTCATGATTTGGAAACTTTGGGGCATATTATTTTATAAAAGGAAATTTTAAAGTCAATGAGGTTTTAAAGAAAATCAAAATACTAGTTTGACTAGGAAAATGATCATTAAGGGTAAAAAGGGAATTTAAGTCTAGGAGGGTTTTAGAAAGAGAGTATAAATACCCATCACATGGGAAAATTAAACTTTGCCCAAGGCGTAGAATACCCAAAGGTAACTCTCTTTCTCTCTCCTCTTATTTTCTCTTCCCCTTAATTTTTCCCCTTCCCCTTTATTTTATTTTTGTTTCAATCACCACCATACACGCCAGCCACCACCACATGCCGCCGGCCACCGTCACAGCCACCAGCAGACGCCGACGACAGCAGCAGCACCACTAGCAGGCGCGCGGCAGCAGCCCTGCTGTGGTGTCGGGCTGTGGGTGTTCCGAAAAAAAACTATTCTTTTTTATTTTAAATTAAATCTACCCTTAATCTAATTATTGTTTTTGGATTTTGTGATGATTTTATGATGTTTGATGATAAGTATTTTGTATATAAATTTTCAGATTTGGTTTTGAATTAAAAAACCCCAAATTATAAACCCTAGGTTTTTAAGTTTATGTATATTGATGGAAATTATTTATGGGTGATTTAAATTATTGAAATAAGTGTTTTAAAACACAATTACAACAATTTTAGATGATTTAATAAAGCTGATTATATATAAGCCATAATTATGTTTTTGAAAGGATTTTTTATTACCCATTAATTGGGAATAAAATTAAGGGTTTTAAATAAAATTTTAGCTTGTTTTAGAGGGTTTATGAGTGATTTTAAAGAGTGTATATATTGCTGAAAATTTGTGTGGAATAGGTATTAATGCCTCTTTGTAATTTTGGTTTGTAGGAGACTTCCAAGTGAGTGATTTTATTTAGTCGTAGCGGTTTAGAGATCATATTCAAGGTACGTTCACATACTTGGTAATTATTTGGATATGTAGATGCATGCTAGGCTTTGTTTAATTAATTCTAAGTAGCATCATGATAGGTGTTGGTTGGAATTTGTTGATTGGATTGATGTTGGTAAATGATTTGTGATGCATGAATTGGTGATTGGAATTAATTATGTTGGCACGTTGATTATGAACCACACTTTTAGTATTGGCATGATAGAGAGCATGTTTAATTAAACTAAATGTTTAATTTGGTTTGGATTATGAAAAGGAAAATTTATTATGGTTCATATAATTTTTATTGATGTTATAAGCATGAGAAAGGAGCTATTTAAGTGTCTTAGTACACAAGAATAAATTATATCGCGGTGCCTATGTGCACTTAAGGTGTTTCTAACACCGAGGGATAGGATTTGCGGCGCATTATGCGTTTAAGGTGTTATTAACACCGAGGTAGATTAAAAAGGGTTCAACAATTAAATTCATGTGGTCACTAATTATTCAAGAATTAAATTGGTATGTTGATTGTCTGAATGTATTGTAATATTTAAATGTTCTATGGTTTGAGAGTCATCACCAAGTATAATAATATGTAAACAACGTAAAGTGAAAGAGATTACGCACCAAAACTCTTGGAACGTATATACCTTGAGTATGAACATATGGGGGGAGTTATGAGATTTTATATTTAACCATAGCTTCTACTGGGAGTACAGGACGTTGTATTTTCCTTTTATTTATTTTATGCGCAGGACGTCCAATCACTTCATGTAATACTCCGTATTTTTATGTATTTTATAAAATATTTAATTAATTATAAAATATATTTTTAAAAGTACTCAAGTATTTTAATTATATATTTAAAGGGCTAAAGTATTTAATTATTGAGTTTTATAAAAGTATAATTTATTTTGGGCTAAATGTTTATTAATCGTTTGGGCTCATTTAAATAATAGTATTAAACAATTCTTACATACTTCTAGTGGACCAACCCATTTTATTTAAGTAAGCCCAATTCTTTTATTTGAACCCTTGTGGGTCAAATATTTCATAACTAAAGCTTACTTATTTATTAAGCCCAGCCCTAATATTTATTCTCTACTCTATAAACATCCCCCTAAGCCCCAAAAATTCCCCAAAAATTCTTTTCTTTTCCTTTTCTTTCTTTTCTTATTCTTTCCTTTCTTTTTTTTTCAATGTTGCTGTACGTGAGGGTTTTGGGAGAAACAAACCCCACCTCACGCCACCTTGCGCCACATCACCACCGGCGACCACAACGGCCACCTGCCACCGCCAGCCGTCGGCCACCCCTCGGTGGTTGTTTCTCTCTCCTCTTGTTTTAAAAATATTTTTATGTAGTATGTATTTTTGAGTTTTGATTTTAATTATTGAAATATGATTAGTATATTTAATAATTGTGTTTTGACAACTAAAGAGTATAAATTTCAGATATTGTATGGTTTTAAATTATGATTTTATAAAGTATTAAAAGTTAGGGTTTTAACTATTAAAGTGTTGATTTTTAGGGTTCTAATAATCAATTAAATTAGGGATTTCATTCCTATTGAATTTATAAAGATTAATTAAACATAAAAACAAATTTTCGGTAATTAAATTCCGATCTCCGTTCTTAATTATTTTTAATCACGTTTTAATCCTGCTGAGATTATAACTCGTCCGATTTTTACAAATAAATAGTGTTTTTCATGTGTAAAAAACGTTCTAATCCTAACTCATTATCTTTGGTATTGAGCACCAACCTCTCGTGGCCAAAATCAACCTTTAAATAGGGTTTTCGGACAGTTTTTAATTTTTGACGAAGGTTTAATGTTTTAAAAATAATTTTCAGATTTATTTGGGGGGTTTAAATTTTAAAAAGTGTGCTAGAATTTTTATATAAACACCCAGAATGAGTTTTTACTTTGTGGTTTTAATTACCCACTTAAAGAAAGAGTTTTAAAGGTTTTTAACCAAAATTTCAGCTTATTAGAGAAGATTTAAAGTGTTTAAAAGTTGCTAGAAATTTGTGTAATCAAGGAAGTAATTGAGTTTATGTATTTGGTATTGTAGGAGACTTTAAGTTGAGTAATTTCTAGCATTGTGGCTAGTTGGAAAGATGATTTAATTAAGGTACGTATAAGAATACGAGAAAACTTGATTTTAGGAGCATGTTTAGGGACTTGGAAAAACCTAGAATCATGCTAGGGAACTTGTGGATTGGTTGACATTGTTTGGTAATGAGTTGATTGATGATAAATGTGATGATTGCTTTAATTCATGTATGAGAAATTTGCATTGATTTTTCCTTATGAGCATTATTTATGCAATACTTTGCAAGGAGAGTTTAGAAGTAAAGCTACAAGTATACATATGGAATGAATCATTTTAATTACTTATTCATCTATATTGAAATGGAATGAGTAAAGGAAGAGTTAAATTCTTATAATACAAGAGTGTGGATATGAGGTGCCTTATGCACTTAAGGTGTTTATACACCGAGGTAGTTAAAGGATTCAATAATAAATGTTGTTTGTCACTAATAAATTAAGAATTGAATTGGAAACTTGAATGATTTGAATGATTGATGTATGATTAGTTGTGTTGTTTGCATATGAGTCATCACCAAATTTAAACTGGTAAATCACGTAAAGTGCAAGAAGGATGAGCAATAAAACTCTGGATTTGTGCACATCTAGAGTAATGACAAACATGGATTGGGGTTCACGGGGTATTAGCTGTGCACTTTTCAGAGGCCGTCTGATCTACGAGTCTCTTGTTTAAAATTCTTTTAAAATTATAATGAGTTAGATGAGATCTCATACTAGCTATGGCCACGGAGTCGCGCCCGTCTGCCATTGGATGTTTATTAATGTCTTCCGAAAAGAGGCATAGGGTTTTCTTATTTAATGTTCCGGAATGGAGCACAGGGGGACAACCCGGTCTATTGCTTAATCCAATCAATTAATGAAGTGATCAATGCTATTTAAATAAAAACTTAGTAATGAGTAACTATGGAGTCATGTGTTCGAGTCAATGATAATATTGTGAGTGTATGGAATGCTTGTTAGTATCATGCTAGAACTCTTTAATATATTTCGTAACTTGTATGTACTCAGCGTTGCTGATTGCGTTCTTTTGTGTGTTTTCTTTGGTCATGGCCTTCGCCTTCAATGACCCTGTAATGATCCAATTATTACACTTGTAAATTGGGGAGCAGATTAAACTGTCTTGCATCAGGGTGATGGGATTTGAGTGGAGGGTTGGTTAATTACTTAGCTTATTTCACTTTATAGACTGAGTTTATTTTGACTATAATTTTACTTACTTCCTATTTTATATGGATTTTGAATAAGGGCCTTTATGGTTCCAACTTGTAAGTCTAAAGCATGATTTTGGTTTTTAGTTTCAAAACTTATATCCTTTTCTTATTTTTAAAAAAAACTAAGTTAGTTTTCCGCTGCTGATTTCTGAAACTAGCCTTAACGTTTGAACACGTGGTGGTAGCACTCCAATAATTCTCTTACAGGTTTTACAGGTTATTACAGGTTATACAGGTTATTACAGGTTTTTGCAGGTTTTCTTTTAGAGAGAATTATTGGGGTGTTACACTTCATGTGACATTTGCCTACCCGGTTAGCTCTCGGTGTAGTTTACCTCAATTTATTTGGGGTAGGGATTTGGTGGGAAACCTGTTTGATGCGTAATCAAATTAAATAAGTAATTCATTTATTTATTGGCTGGTTGTTTGGTATGTTGTATGCTTGTAAACAGGTGCAACAAGGTAAGTTGTGTGATGATATGATGAAAGCATGTTAGTCTGTTTTTATTACGCTTATGTACTCAACATTGCTGATTGTGTGATGTATGTTTGTTTGGCCTTGTCTTTACCTTGGCCCTACGACAACCCATTTCTAATGGCGAGTAGTGGGGACAAGTAGAGAGAAGCCTTTTCAGGTGATGAAGCATATTCATGAAGGGCATGAGTGATGAGCGAATCATGCTTAGTTTCAATAGGAATATGATGTGTTTTGTTTGCTTTGAATATTATTTATTTTATTATGCTCGTGAGACTAACGTAAAGATTTTCTGTATTGTTTGGTTTTAGGACCTACAATGGTTCCAAGTTTTAGGTTGACTTTGTTTGACTTTACTTTCGTTTGGTTTGACTTTTGAGTTGGCTTGTTTTGAATGGTTTTAAAGATAGTCTTCCGTTGTGTGTGTCTTTGATATTTGCCTTAGCCGTTTCACGATGCGGTAATGTCTTAGATTTTCCTATTTTGTATTTTAAAAAGGCAAAATGGTATTTTAAAGGAAAAGAATTTTTAGGGTGTTACATGATAGGTCCACCTCGGGCTTGAAAAACAACATTAATTAAGTTAAACAAACATAACATGATTAAAAAAACTGATTTTTCACCAAATACCCTTGAATAATTTTCAAGGGGGAGATAAGGACCTCATCGAGAAAAAGTCGGCTGGCTCTAACAAGGAGCAGTCGGCTAAGAAGCTTCCCCATTCTAGGAGGAACAAGTCTGTCAAGGAACGAGAACCAACTCCGCATCCTAAATCAAAGGAGGGGAAGCGGCCTTGATCGATCTTACAAAGATTCGATTCCTTGAGACAGGGATAAGGAAGGCCATTTGGCACGTCCAGCCAGATGGCACGAAGAAGACTTATTCTGATACCCGGATGTTAATCCACCAAAAGAAAAGCCAACAGCTGTCTGAGTCGGCTACAACGTCGAGTTATTCAGACAGCTTTCAGAATACCTCAATGAAGTATTCACATCCAAACCGAGAGGGTTAGTCAGGCGGCCTATCCGTCCACTCTGGCCCTCAGATAATCCATTCGGCTCCGTATGTGCCTCAGCAGCCATACATGCCGTATGGACAACCTTACATGCAGCCGACCCTCTTTGGGGTATAGGCGGCACATAACATCCAACCTTTGGACTGGCAGCTCCATCTGCTATAACTTGGAGAATAACCTTCAGCGTTCTCTAAGGAAATAACCGAGGCAACACAGTCGGCCAAGGTTAAAAATGTTCTGGTAGGTACTTATGATGGTACCACCAACCCAGAAGATCACCTCATGGCCTACACCAACCTCATGTATTTACAAGGGTTAGATGATGCCGCCTGGTGTCGATGCTTCCCGGCCACATTGAAGAGCGTCGCCCAACGATGGTTCGACAACTTGCCAGCCGGATGCATCAACAGCTAGCTTCAAGATGCTTTCGTACTTGTTTGCATCCAACTTCTCTATGAACATCGCTGCTAAGAAAACAAGTCTTGACTTGGGTGCCATTCAGCAGGGAGAGAAAGAAGGGCTTCGGTCATATATCAGGCGGTTCAATCTGATGAGAATTCAGATTCAAGGGCTGTCTGATGAAGTGGCTTATACAGACTTTTTCAAAGGTTTGAAAGACGGATCGACCTTTAAGTTCGACCTCGTCAGAAAGAGGGTTGCTACCCTCCAAGAGGCACTGATGGAGGCAGATGCCTATATACAGGTGATAAAACTGTGCAACATTAGTAAGCAGTCGGACTCAAAGCGATCTAACAAAAACGAGAGTCGACCATCACCTCCGGCTAAGAAAGAAGTGAATAAAAAGATAAAAGAAGTCTAGGCGGCCGACAGCTCTGAGCAGTCGTCCCAGAAGAAAAAGAGAACAACTCTGAGCAGCCGTCCCGGATGAAAAAGAGAGAATCTAAACCATACACCCCCAAGTATGAGTTTAACAAAGATTGTTACTCCATCCTCATGGAGATCAAAGACCGGGTTACCATTGAGAAACCGACTGCAATGGAAGGTTCCGCTAAAAATCGAAACAAAAACAAGTATTATCATTTCCATGAGGACATTGGTCATGACACCAACAACTGCTGCTATAGTCTCAAGCGGTTGTTGGACCGTCTGGCTGACAAAGGAGTGCTTAAGTCTTATATTCTGAGGTCCAAGGTTACCCTGCAAACTAACCATGGGAAGTCGTCCAAAAAGAAGCCTCAATTTGCTAATAGTTCGGACACGGATGAAGAAACAATTTATACAATAGCAGGCGGCTTTGCTGGAGGCGGCCTAACCATCCGGGGTACCAAGGACTACCTCAGGCGGCTGGATGTCAGCGTAGTTGATGAGGGGCAAGTGTCCAAGGACACTTTCCCTGAAGTTATCATCACTGAGAAAGATAGGGGAAAGGTTAGGAGGCCGCATGATGACCCCATTGTCATCGAGTTCAAAGTGGCCAGACAAAAGGTAGGCTGAATCCTCATAGACACTAGTAGTTCCTCTGATCTCATCAGCCACAAGTGCTTGGCAAAGCTCAAGTTCAAGCCCTAGAGCATGCACAAGGTAGCTCATCCCTTAGTTAGTTTTGGGGGTGGAGTGGTGCATCCGGTAGGCCGAATATGTTTACCCATTTGGCTAGGGGAGAAGGGAGAAGGGCGCCACATGGTGATCCGTTTCTTAGTAGTTGAAGAGCTGACGGCCTATAACTTGATATTGGGACGTCCCACTTTGATTGAATCCAAGGCAGTTATTATTTCATCCCTTATGCTCCTAAAGTTTGAGAAAGATGATGGTTCTGTCAGCTCCTTAAATGGGGACCAGAAGACGGCCAGAGAGTGTTATCTCTCAGATGTCAAGCCCACTGTGGTCGCATCCGGCCAAGGTGATGAACCACTAGACCTTGAAGAGGTAAAAGAAGCGGCACAGCAGGCGGCAGAAAGAGAAAGGCCGACCAGTTGGTGGCCGCCAAAAAAGAAAAGCAATAGCAATCACTGACGGGGAACGGTCGGAAGAGCTCTGTCCCTAGTCAGCTGGTGAACATATTGATATCATACTAGACGACTCCCGGCTAGAACGAATTGTTAAGGTCGGGACGGTTGCTTTTGCAAGCTTGGGTGCAGATTTGCACAATTTTTTGAAAGAGTTCAAAGACATTTTTTTCCTTTGAAGTGGAAGAGATGCCAGGCATAAGTCCGGATCTCGCCATTCATCAACTTGCTGTGGATCCCAAAAAGAAGCTGGTTAGGCAAAAGAAGAGGAACCATGGTGAAGACAGAATTCAGGCGGCAGCCGCCGAAGTTAAAAAGCTGCTTGATGCTTGGTTCATTCTGTAATGTTACTTCCCAGATTGGGTTGCCAATGTTGTGCTTGTCAAGAAGCCGAATGGTACCTGGTGCATGTGTGTTGACTACACAGATTTAAACAAGACATGCCCCAAGGACAGTTATCCTCTACCAAAGATTGACAGTTTGGTCGATTCTATAGCCGGCCATGCCTTGATGAGCTTCATGGACGCCAATTCAGGTTTCCATCAGATACTCTTGTGGAAGAAAGATCAAGAGAAGACGACATTCGTCACTGATCAGGGGTTATTTTGCTATACTGTGATTCCGTTTTGTTTGAAGAATGCGCTTGCTACTTTCCAACAAATGATTAATACAGTCTTCATTAATTAAATTGGGAGAAATGTAGAGGCGTACAGTGACGACATGATAGTCAAATCCAAACTACAGGTGGATCACCTTGTTGACCTCCAAGAACCGTTCGCCGCACTCAGGCGGCACCAGGTCATGCTCAATCCCAAGAAGTGTGTCTTTGGTATTGAGTCTGGAAAGTTTCTCGGATTTCTGATTGATTAAAGAGGGATAGAGGCCAACCCAGAAAATATACAGGAGGTCATAGACATGCAGTCGCCCCGCACTGTATAAGAAGTTCTAAAGTTGACAGGTTGTTTGGCGGCATTGGGTAGATTCCTCAGTCGATCAGGCGACAAGTGCCTCTATTTCTTCCAAGCCATAAAAAATAAGACTATATTTGAATGGGGGGCGGATGATGAGGCGGCCTTTCAGAGATTGAAGGAACACTTGCACTCTTTGCCAAGGCTTGTTAGCCCTTTTCCAAAGGAAGTGTTGTACATGTATCTAGTCGTCTCAAACCATGCGCTTAGTGTTGTTATCCTTGCTTAAAGAGGCGGCACCCAGCTCCCGGTCTACTTTATCAGTATGTTCTATAAAATGCAGAACTACTGTACCCCATGGTTGAAAAGTTTGGACTTGCTCTTTTCATGGCAGTCAAAAAGTTAAAACCTTACTTCTTGGCGCATCTGGCTGTGGTCTACATAGACCAACCTATCAAGCGGCCTATGACAACCATGGAGTCATCCGGTCGAATAATCAAATGGGCGATTAAAATTCAAAGCCTAGAAATCTCCTTCGAACCAAGGAAGGCAGTGAAGGGACAAGCGTTTGCCGACTTCATTGTTAAAATGACAAGGCCGACTGATCTTGAGAACCTTGATCAGGTTTGGAAAGTATATGTGGACGGGAGCTCTACCATGAACGGTTGTGGTGCAGGTGTCATATGTCAATCTCCTGAAGGGGATAAATATGAATATGCACTACGATTCAAGTTCCAAGCCTCAAATAATGAGGCAGAATATGAAGCCCTACTAGCCGGCATCCACATGTGTAAGGCGGTAGGGGCAAGGAAAGTTAATGCCTGCTCTGATTCACAATTGATTGTTAGTCAATACCATGGTAACTATGAGGCCACCCATCCGGCCATGATCAAATATTTACAGGTGGTCAAGGAAGAAGCTGGGACACTTGATGAATTTCTAAGTCAGGTGCCCAGGTTAGAGAACAATCAGGCGGATGCTCTCTCTAAGCTGGCATCATCATCCGTCTCTTATGATACACCTAGGTCAGTCTTTTGGGAAGTTATGGAAAAAAGATTTATTGAAGAAGATCCAATTGGAGTACTAGACCGAAGCTCAACCTGGATGGATGGCATCCGGGCTTACTTAACAGACGACACCTTGCCGGATACTTATCCAGAGATGGTTGCAATGAAAAAACGTGCAGCCAATTTTGAAATTCATAATGGAGAACATTTCAAGAAGGGCTATCTTCAACCTTTGTTTAAATGTGTCACCCCGGAATGGGGGCGAGAGGTTCTAGAAGACTTGCATTCAGGCTTTTGCGCCTCTCACATAGGCGGCAGTACCCTTGCAAAGAGAACCAGGCGGCAAGGTTACTTCTGGCCTACCCTAGAAACAGACGCCATGGAAATGGTGAAAAAATGCAACAAGTGTCAAAGGTTTGGCAAACTCATACACCGTCCGACCACTGATCTGACGGTCATCCATAGCCCAGTACCATTTGTCAAATGGGGCATGGACATAATGGGACCATATACGCCTGCCTCAGGCGGACGGAGGTATACTCTAGTTGCTGTTGACTACTTCACTAAATGGATAGAGGCAGAGGCGGTTAAAGGAATCAAAACAAAAGATGTTATCTCCTTCATCTGGAGAAATGTCATCACTCGGTTTGGGGTGCCCATATCTATGGTCTTTAACAATGGACCTCAGTTTGAAACGTCTGCTCTCAAGAATTGGTTGGGAGACCAAGGGATCTCTCATTGGTTTGCATCAGTCGGCCTTCCCTAAGCAAACGACCAGGTTGAAGCCTAAAACAAAAGAGTACACAAGCGACCCTTAATGGTAGGGGACTTTATATTACAAAAAATGGAGGCAACCGGTAGGGCAAATGAACAGGGAAAATTGACTTCCAACTGGGAAGGACCTTACCGGATCTATGAAGGAGGAAGAGGCGGCACCTACCGCCTGGAAACACCAGACGGCAGACAGCTAGCCAGAACTTGGAATGTAGACAACTTACAAAAGTACTATTTCTAAGACTTGTAATTTTTTGTACTTAAAAGTATCAATGAAAGATTGCACTTTTTATCTTTATGTACCGACTGCAAAATGTGTAGGCGGCCTTATTAACATTTTAAAAGTCTGCTCCAACATGAGTAGATGTAAGCTAAGTTTTAAAACTTAGCAGCTATGCGTTGTTCCTTTTAACAACCTATCAAGGCCAATGGCTGGATAATATAAAAAATACGTCTATTTCAAAATGAGTAGGCGTCCGGCAACATCCATCTGGGTGAATTCGTCGCAGAGAGCATCTCCCATTTGGGTGGCACATTGCTTTATAAACTTAAAAATAAACGGCCTTACCGATTGTCTAAAAAGGCAAGCTCACAACTGTTTGAGTTGATAAAATGAGATTAGGATAAAAAAGACCACCGACTGTTCTAAAAAAAAAGCAGTAATCTGTAATATCTGGGTCGGATACCGACTGTTGCATGTTGCTTAGGGGAAACACAGTCGGGTAAATTTGAGGATATAAGCTAAGAAACTAATTGCAAAAATAAGCAAATTAAAAAACTCTGCATCTAAATATGCGAAGCAACTGCTTGCGGCCAATGGTTGTCTACTTCCTCTATACGCCTAATCAAGCGACAAAGACTGATTAACCTAAAGGACTAACTCACAGTCATTCGGCATAAATAACCTTAAAAGGAACCTAAATGGTATGAACAAAATTCGCTCCACGACCGGATGGAGGAGAAATCTAAGGCCAGCCAAAGCATTCGTCCGCATCCGTCCCCGTAGCTGGACCCCTCTGGTCGGTGTCCTCCGCATCCGGCACGCATAAGATGAAACCATGTCCCATGACATGGTCAACCCTGAAATTTCCCACTTTTTCGACCAAAGTCTTCCGCCTGCCTACGGGAACGTGACAGTAATAGGCGGCATACATCTCTCGGTTGCTAGCATCCAGCTAAGCCCAACCTTCACCTTTTTCCACAGAAAGGGATTCTCTCGCTGTTTCCAGCCGATAGTGCAATTCCTCCGAGGCATCAGACGGCCTACTAGAGGTACTTGTCTCGGGTCTGCCTGAGGGACCTGTACAACAGAGCCCGAGACTTCATTTTGCACTTCCTCCCCTGATTCTTAATATTGAATCATTGGGGGTGCCAGGCGACACATCAGATAGTTCACTAACAGGCGCCCTAAAGGAGGAGTCGTCCGATTTCACCACCCTGGTTGTTTGTTTGATTCTGGCCATGGTGTCTTGCACAAACACATAAAAAGTAGGACTTGGGGAAGTTCGCAAAGTGTGGTCCAGCAAGGGGCAGTTGGCACTCCTAGTTCTAGATTCAGCCGTCCCCGGTGACCGGCTGATCACTAATCTAGGTTGTGCCGTGTGCTTTTGGGACATCATTTTCAAAAAGAAAAGGAAATAAAGAAAAAGTACGAGAGAAAAACAGGCAGTTACCTTTAGTTTGTAACGTTGAAGTCGTTTGAAAGAGTCTTGGGCGGCTGTAAGAGCAGGCGGTCCAGTAGCAAGCGACAGTTGTTTTTCTCGGAAAATGACAAGTTCTTTTCTTAAAAGTCTAGAGATTCTGTCTGAAAATTTTGAGAAGGTGCGACAAATGATTGGGGCGCCGCCCTTATATAGGAGGGTAAGAATTTCAAGGGTCACCATTGAAATTCAAAAATTCAAAAAAAAAAAGAGGGAAAACGCTAAAAAACCGTCCTCCACTCCGCATGTGACACCTGTCATAGGCACCACGTGGCAAGCCACGTCATCCATGTGAGGGGCAAATGATTAAGGGATTTTTACCCCTGCCACGTGGACCACTCAAGACCCTCCACGTGGACCAACCAGAGTCCGCCACGTGTCACCTAGTGAAGAGTCCAAAGTGGACTAATCAGGGCACGACACGTGGCAGACATATGTCAAACTAGGACTGGCTGCCAAGCTCCTAGGCAGCCCAATCAATCCTAGGTTTTTGTAACCTAAGACTGGGCACGTACTTCGAGACCCTATAAAAGGGAGATGTTCCCACATGGGGAACGACATTAATTGATAAATATTCGGAGAGCATTAATTGCAGAATTGAATTTACTTGAGAGTTTGCACTCGGATATTGAGGCTATTTGCTACAGCCGGATGATCACTTCTCTTCCAAGAGGAGCCTGATCCCATTTACATTCCGCACTTTATACATCCGAACACGTTCTAACTTGATCGTCAAAGGCGGAGCTCCCACCCACCGGAGTCTCCGTTGTTTTACAGGTACAGGCGTCCAGAATCCAGTCTTGGTGTTGTAACTCTCCCGAGGAACACAGAAAACCCCAAAACACATTGAATTAATGCATGTGCTTATGCTTATGAGACATGTTTTGGTGAATTGATTATGTTTGTATGAAATTATGGATGCAAGCATGTTGAATTAGATTAATTGTTTGTATGTATGGAATGTTGATACAAGCATATTTTATTGGATTGGTTTGATAACCACATTTGGATTAATTGAAGGTTTGGAATTAAATGGTTTAAGTTGAATGAATTTATTAATTATCCCATAAGGCTATTACTATTTTATTTATTACTCAAGCATTACTTGCTAGTATGTTGAGTAAAGCTGGATTAAGCCGAAATAGCTAGGTGGGTTGACTTTGTTCAACATTTTGGATATTTTAGAATGTAAAGGAATAAAGGTCAATTTGTGATGTGATCATCACTGTCCTAAATAAGGCTAAAAGTGAATTTCGATGTATAGTTGTGTATGGTTGAATTGATTGAGTCAGCTATTAATTAAATTGTAATCACGTAAACTGAATCATGGATGAGCAATAAAACTCTGGAAAGTGTGCACTTCTAGAGTATTGAAAATCATGGTTTGCGGTACACGGTGGTAGTCCGTGACTTTCCGAGTCTTGTTTGATTAACATGTCCTCTTTTCTTTTGGTACGGTATTTAAATTTTTATTTTACAATGAGAGTTAGATGGGATCCTAGACTAACTTTGTGAGAATGGAGTTGCGCTTGGCCTATTCTTGCATCGTGCTATTTTTATTTTAAATGGTCATTTGTGACCAAAATGATTTGGTGGGTTGGAGAACCTTGTCTATTTCTTACTCCAAATTGAATTAATTAAATTAAATATAAAGAATCAAGTGATTGGAATTGGTTAGTGAGTATGTTGATTTGATTGAACTATTTTAGTGTGGAGTCTTGGTTAGTGAATTCATGTTTAATGGTTATTTACTTTGATTAGTTGAGCATGCTAGGTTTGGTGCGTTGTAGCTTGTATGTACTCAACTTTGCTTATTGCTTGCTTTTGTGTGTGTTTTCTTTTGGTCATGGCCTTCGCCTTTCAATGACCTTGTAATGATCCAATTATTACACTTGCATTATTGGGGAGCAGTATTGCACAGGTTAGCTTGATGATGTGAAGTTCAGGGATTTGGAAAACGCATTGTCAAGGGGTTAATGTGATTTAGGGTATTCGTTCTTTGTGTTGAACTTATTTATGTTTATTCTTTTGTTTATGTTTTGGGATTTTGAATATTGGTTTGGTTTTAAATATGGGCCTTATATGGTTCCAGTTTGTAAGCTTTGACTTATTAGTTTTTAAAACTATATTATTTTAACGATTTAAGTTTGGATTTTCCACTGCGATATTCTGATAAAGCCTTAACGTTTTAACACGTGGTGGTAACATGTCAATTGTTCCTCTATTTATTTTAAAGTAAGTGGTTTGAAAAAGGGAGAATTATTGGGGTGTTACACCAACGATATACTCCGTATTATTTATCTTATTCCAAGTTCTGGATCAAAAGTTATGATATAAACAAAAACCGCAAAACTGCTAGCTCGCGCGACGCGTTTACAAAATTCTATCAAATTATATCTTCTCTCGATTTTTAATACTATACATACCACCCTATCCTCTGATTTATAGGAGGAGATTTCGACATCCCCAGCAACCATTTTTCAATCCCATATGATCCAAAAGGCTTAAACGTAAAGATGCGACGTACAATTTTTATTGTTCTTAGCTTTATTTCTAATCTTATTCAAGTAATTCAAAGTCCAAAATAAGATCCGAAGGTCCTACCTTTTAGGCTAAGGCGTGAAGCTAAAATCCCGAGTGTGATATCAATTTTCTTAACTTTAATTTAATTTAATTCGATTTATTAATTATTTTGAAGTTACCAACAGTTTATTAATGATGTAATATTTAAAGTTGCACATTCAGAGTGAGTATTTAATTCTCTTGATTTTATTTACTCTAATTATTATCTTTATTACTTTGATTACTATTATCATGTTTAAGATTATTTTTAATTATTAGTATCATGTCTAGGCGTTATACTAATCATGTTAGTATCATGCCTAGGGTTGTTATTAATAATTATCTAGTATCATGTTCATGATGCTTTAAGTTAGTTGTCTAATTATTGACTAGTTGCTTCCAATATTTTTATGTTGCTTATTTAATTTACTTGATTTATTCGTATTATTTTGATCACCCATATTACATGTTTTAATCAAGACTTATAAGTGAAAATCACGCTTAATAAGATAATTTGGATAGCCGGTTCAGGTTTCTAGTAGTAATCTTCTTGTTTAATCTAAGTGATCACAATAAGTAGATTTATGTGTGCATTAAATTTTCACCTAACTTAGATTTATTTGTTTGGGACGAATTGAATATTGTTTGTATGTCTTTTGGGTTGTAATAATTAATACATGTTGCTATAAGAATCGAGTAGAGGCCAATGGCCGAAATTGACTTCATGACTCAATCTGTACCATCATCCCCAAATTTTCAATCATGGTTCAGGACAAATATGGAGTTAGTATTCTCATGGATTATGAATGGATCAACTTGTTTTTGTCTTCAGTTTATCCCTTTTTGTGGTTGGCCTTTAATGATCAATGAATGGTTTACAAGTTCCTTAAAAACTTGTTGGCGGCTTTGTAACACCCTAGAAATTCTTTTGCTTTAAATATCTGTTTTGCTCCTTTTAAATATGAAATAGGAAGTTCTAAGACATTACCGCCACCGTGAAAACGGCTAAGGCAACTATCAAAGACACACATCGGAAGACTCTTTTTAAAACCATTTAAAACAAGTCAACTTAAAAAGTCAAACCAAATTAAAGTAAAGTCAACCAAAGTCAACCTACAACATTTGAAAACCTTTGCGTTAGTCTCACAAGCAAAGTATAATATAATTAAAGCAACAAACCACATCATATTCTTATGAAAACTAAATATGATTCGCTCTTCACTCATGCCCATCATGAATATGCTTCCACACCTGAAAAGCTTCTCTCTACTTTGTCCCCACTACTCGCCATTAGAAATGGGTCGTCGTAGGGCCAAGTTAAAGACAAGGCCAAACAAACATACAACACACAATCAGCAATGCTGAGTACATAAGCATAAACTGTACACACTAACATGCTTTAATCCTATCAACACACAACTTACCTTGTTGCACCTGTTTTCAAGCACACAACACAACCAACAAAGATATGGATAAATAAATTGCTGATTAAATTTGATTACGCATCGAACGGGTTTCCCACCAATTCCCTGACCCAAATAAATTAAGGTAAACTACACCAGGAGCTAACCGGGTAGGCAAATGCCACATGAAGTGACTTGACGTCTTGCGCATAAAATAAATAAAAGATAAATACAGCGTCCTATACTCCCAGTAGAAGTCATGGTTAAATATAAAACCCCATAACCCCCTATATGTCCATACTCGAGGTATATACGTTCCAAGAATTTTGGTGCGTAATCTCTTTCACTTTATGTTGTTTACATATTTTTTAAGACTTGGTGACGACTCTTAACCATAACACAATCAATCAAAATAAATCATTCAAGCAATCCAACATACCAATTTAATTCTTGAATAATTAGTGACCACATAATTTAATGTTGAATCTTTTTAAAACTACCTCGGTGTTAAATAACACCTTAAGTGCATAGAGCACCACAAATCCTATCCCCCGGTGTTTAGAACACCTTAAGTGCACATAGGCACCGCACAATATTTTATTCCTGTGTACTAAGACACTTGATAGCTTAATCCTCATGCTTAAAGCATCAATCAAAATTATATGAACCACAATAAAGTTCCCTTTATATATTCCAAACCAAATCAAACATGTAGTTTAATTAAACATGCTCTCAATCATGCCAATAATAAAAGTGTAGTTTATATTCAACATGCCAATATGATTAATTCCAATCATTGATCCATCATAAATAATTCATACATTGTAAATTAATCACCAACATCAATCCAATCAAAAATTCCAACTCACAATTATCATGATACTACCATGGAATTAATTATACAAAGCCTAGCATGCGTCTATACACTTAAATAATTACTAAGTACGCGAACGTACCTTGAATATGATCTCAAAATCACCACGACTACACAAAATCACTTACTTGGAAATCTCCTACAACCCAAAATTACAAAGAGACATTAATACCTATTCAATATAAATTTTCAGCAATATATACTCTCTTTAAATCACTTATAATCCCTCTAAAACAAGTTGAAAATTAAATTAAAATCCTTACTTTTATTCCCAATTAATGGGTACTTAAAAATCCTTTCAAGAAACATAATCTTAACCTTTATATAAAAATTACAGCTTTATAAAAATATGTAAAATTGCTGTAATTATGTTTAGAAACATCTAATTTAACAATTTCAATCACCTACAATCAATTTCCATCAATATACATTAATTTAGAAACCTAGGGTTTTCAATTTGGGGCTTTTTAATTCAAAACTAAATCTGAAAATTATATACATAATAATTATAATCAAACATCATAAAAATCATCACACAGCCCAAAAATAATAATTGAATCAAGGCTAGATTAGGATTAAAACAAAAAGATATTTTTATTTTTTATTTTATTTTTATACACACGCACAACAAGGGGAGGGGGAAAATTAAAGGAGAGAGAAAATGAGAGGAGAGAGAGAGAGTTTACCTTTGGGAATCCTCCACCTTGGGCAAGATCTAACTTGCTCATAAGATGGGTATTTATACCCTTTCTCAAAACCCTCCTAAGGTTAAATTCCCTTCCTACCCTTAATGATTCATTCTCCTATTCAAACTAGTCATTTCACTTTCTTTAAATACCATTGACTTTAAATTTCCTTTTATAAAATAATATGCTCCAAAGTTTTTAAATAATAAAATAAAATATTTCCAAAACAATTAAATAAATAAAAATTGACCTTTAATTAAAATAATTCTTTTTAATTTAATAAAATACCATAAATAATTCATTTCAAATTATTTAAATGCTTCATAAAATAATGATTTAAATTAAAATACATATAAAAATACGGGGTATTACAGGCTCCCTACTTTATTATCCCTTTCTTTATAATGTTAAATCCACCTTCCTATAATGGCCAAACATATTTACAACATGCTCAACTGTAGGCACACTTTGAGCGATGCCTACAGTATGTCAGTATGTTATTTTTAATCTAGGCATCTTTAATGACATGCATGGTGTAGACACTTGATTGTGTCTTCCCAAACCTTACCCAAAATATTTTAATCCAAAATCATTTAATTCGTTCTTTAAACCCAAAATCATTTATTTCGTATCCTTAAAATCATTCATTTCGTGTCCAATCTATAAAAACGTCCAAATCAGATTATTTTGGTCCATAATCTCAGTCCAAATATTGCTTAGTTTATTTTGGTCCCAAATCTATACTTCAATTCATATTTGATTTATTTACTTTATTGATTTAACTTTCTTAAAGTTTACTAAAGTGTGTATTGTTTTAATAGCAAGAAGGTTGAGGCATCAAAGTGAGTATTTCAATCACTCTTAATAACTCTTTTGATATTGGAATAGAAATCATGTTTACAATATTATATTAATTCCTAGTATCATGTTTAGTATGCTTATTATGATCTCTAATATCTTGTTTAGGGTAATGCTTTGATTTGATTATTAGTGACATGATAGGATTTGTTATTAATCCGTTTATTATCATACATAGGATCTTACTAACGATGTTTTAATAATGTTCTTATGATGGTTGTTATGTCAATCATATGTTGCTTTATTATTCATGATTTATTATTATTGCTTGATCACACCCCTCTTTGCAGGTTTAAAGGGAATTTGTACTTGAAATCACGCCTAATAAGATAATAATTTAATTTAGGCATATGGCATTAATTCAAGTGATCACTAATAATAGATTTGATTGTGCATTAATAGTCAGCCAACGTAGATAAAACAGGTTTAGGGTTAATTTAATGAATGTATGTTGATCGAAAAACGCGCATGAATATCAAAAGAATCAAGTAGAGGCCTATTAAGGGCGGGTTTGACTTCTCTTAGGTCAAATTTGTACCATCATCCCCGAACATGCAGTCATGGTTCCGGACCACTATGGTGTTAGCAATCTCCGTGATTGTGAATGGGGCGTAACCTTCACACCCGTGGACGGTTTACAAGTTCCTAAAACTTGTTTGCGAATCTTTTATCTCTAGCTTCTTTTCCTTAGGAGCGCCGTCATGCTTAAAAACATGACCCATAGTAGGGCTCAATAAGAGTTTGAAAAATTCCATACAGTTTTTGGCTACTATGCTGGGGAGGATTTGTAGATTGATTCCTAAAGTTATTTTAGCAATTGATTTAGAATGAATGGATGAGACTTAAGAGATTCTAGATATTTATGTGCATAATTTTGATTAACATTGTGGCATAAGCATAAAAAGGTTCGCATTGGAAAGACCATCTGTAATATGTTGAAACATAGGACATACACGTAGGAAAGGCCGGAAATATTTTTCACAACTAGAATCGAAAAGACGCTACGAAAAATCGGGAAAAAACATCGAAAATTGAAACTGCCGCAGACCGTCAGAACCATCGCAGGATGTTAGTGACTAACGCCAGACGACGGCTTCATTGCGCCGCGATGGAGTTGTTGCTGGATGATGGTCCCTTCCGTTTAGTGATACGATCTGGTGATTCTGCGCCAGAATTCTGTCTTCCTGTTTCGCCTGATTTAAGTACTGTCTCGACAATTTTACTTCCTGATAAGTTTTTTCGACTTTTCTAAACCCATATGTGTTTTACATATGGTTTTAGCCCTGGGAATTCACGCTCCTGGCACCCTAATAAACGCTCCATGCAATAATGGGTGCATCCGAGTTTATGAATTTACCAAACCATGGAGTTGAGTTTAACTCATTGGGTCCCGTCCATTGTGCCAACCCTTCTAAGGTAAGGCTTTCGCGCGATGCATCTAGGCTCTTAACCATGGACCCTCTTGGAAACCATAATTCTTGACCTTAGAGAACTAGAGCCATGGTTAGGTTGCAAACTCATTGCATCATGTTGTGACTACTTGACTACTTGTGCATATCTTACTTGTGCATAACTTGTTTGTGATTAAACTAACCTTTGGTTTGATTTGTTTCTTGTATATATGTCTATACAAACTAACGTTTTGTGCTAACCTGATTTTTGTACATATGACTTGTATACACTAACCCAAAGGACTTTTCTTAATTAATTTGGTTAATTTAAATAAACCTAATGAATAAATATGCTTGACCTTGAAGACCTTTAGGCTTAGACCTTCAAAAGATCGTCTGAAAATGAGTCACTGGGATGTTCCAGTATTGGCACATCACCTCAGACTCATGGCACATGACGATGGTCACCATCGCGCCGCATCAGGCTTGACGCGTCGCAATAGAGCCATCTCCATGCGACAGTTCCATTGCCACGCGATGGTTTAGCTGCTTCTTTCCGAGTCTTCGTGTTGAGTCCCACTATCACGATTAAACAGTTTAATCTACGTACATGGTATTTTTCCTGGTCTTGTATGAGTCTAACCACATGTCTAGTCACATGTTCATGACACATGTCTTGTATATATCACTTTCACTCACGAGTCTTTGCACACACTTTGTACATACCTTTTTCCACCATGACCATGTCTTAGGTCCATTTATGAGTTATCTTTTCTGTCATTTGAGTTGAGGGTTCGTCCTATTCCTAGACTTTTCTCCACATCATTCTACAAATACACTCTTTCCCTTTAAATCACTTTCCATCATTACATACCTCACACTTTCCACATTCTTTCCTCTTACATGCTTTCCCCATACATATCATCCACCTCATACATCTATGCATGTTGAATCGAGTTCGAGTCATGTGATTGACAATGAGTTTCCATGGTTCCCTTTTCTAAAGCGTTTGGTCAAGGAAAGAGGGGCGCTTAATTCGAGATAACACCTTCCTACAAGTATTCCTTTTCCAGAACACAGTTCGAAGAAAGGAGAAACCAATGGCAGCTAAATAAGAAGATGTTGACAAACTCCAAAAGACTGTGGATGATCTTGTTCAATTGGTCAAAGGACTCACCACTCGAATGGAGAAAGCCAAAGACCCTGACAAGTATGTACCACCTGAGACAATCAAACGCATTGAACAGACGCTAAGTCAAGCTTCAAATAGTTATAAGTATCTTGATATGAGTACCAAAGGAATCTATTTGGATAAAGAGCTTCTTCCGCACAAGTTCTTAGCCACTGACATTCCTAGGTTCAAGCCCACATATAATCCTTACTTTCACTTGAAGGCTTTTAAGACAATCATGGAAATCAAGGAGATTGATAAGAAAATTTTTCCTTTGCTTTTCTTTCTCTCCTTGGAACTAGTATGTCAACAATGGTTCTTTTCCATAGGTTCTGGGAAAATTGCTACTTGGGACAGTATTACACATGTTTTCATTGATAGATACAAATGTAATATTCTAGTAGAAACTGATCTTAGAGAGCTTGAAATCCTTAAGCAAAAGGAAAATGAGGGCTCCACCGCATAGGTGGAAGGAAACTTCTGCCAAAATGATTGAAGTTCCAAATGAAAAAGAGTCTGTGAGAATGTTCATTAGAAATCTCCAAGAGAAGTATCAAAAGCACTTGAAATACCGAACTTTGAACACTTTCAAGGCCGTCTATGACATAGGCATTGATATTGAAGATGACCTTATGAAATCGAAAAGTGCTAACAATAGTAACAACAGTGGCTGGAAAGGGGAGAAGAACGACACTCCTTCTCCCGAAAACACCTTCTCTAGTAACAATGTTAGCACCTATGATCTTAATGATGTCTTAGCCATAGATAATAAAGGACCAAGAAGGCAACAAAGGAAAGAGTTCACCCCTATTGGGATGAGCTATGACACCGCCTTCGACCGTCTCCATGCCAAGGGGCTCATCACTCCCATTGGACTTATTTAAGATCCGGCGGCTAAAAATAGATCACCCAATTGGAATCCTACGTCCATTGCAAGTACCATCAAGGAAGGGGTCATACTACCGAGAGTTGTTGGAAATTAATGGAGACCATCCAATATTTGATTGCTAATAACAAGCTTCCCGTTCCTCCAGCCGGCAAGAAGATCGAGTGATAATGAGACAAGGCACAAGTCGCTGCATTTTTAGGTATTTCATGATTTTTCTTTTTTATTTTTGATTTTCCCTTTTCCCAATAAGTCTAGCATAGGCATTCCCCTTCATTTTATTTCATGAGTTTGTTTTTATCCTTTCCATTTATAATAAAATGAGCATTTATTTCCTTGCATATGATCATTGCATTGCATTAAAAAAAAAAAAAAAAAAAAAAAAAAAAAAAAAAACCATGCTGAGCTAAGCACAAGGTATCCCAATGATTTTAAGCACCCCTTGTAGCCACATCATATCACCTTCACCCTTTCAATCAAACAAACCTTTTATGATAAACCACTTTGAGCCTCGTCTAACAATTGACCTTTCTTTTTTCAACCCACATCTACCTAAACTTGGGACGAGAGGTGTGCAGCTTACGCCATTTTCAGAGCCAAATAAAAAAGCTTGAGTGTTTTTCCCAAAATTCAGAAGTTAAAAAAAAAAAAAGCAATAAAAGTGTGCTAAAGGGCAAGTGTTCCAATATCTTTGATATGAACACGTCTCATATTGCGTCTCTTATCAAGTGCTCGGCACCGTGCCTGAGAAACATGAATGCTAACTAAGTGATAGACCGCATGATCGGGATTGCCCACACTTATCCGAAGAATATCCAAATACAAATCTCAAATGCAAAAACAACAACAAAAAAAAGAAACAAATTCAGCAGTGAGAAACCTCAAGCATACAAAATACCAAGATTCAAATGCAAGGTTGCACACCTTGGAGTCTTATTTTAGGTCTCGAGCCTTTATCCCTTCTTCTTCAACCTTTAGCCTAACCCCGTTACAACCCTTGAAAGACCTCCTTGAGGTGTACACACACTTGTACGAAGTTCGACTAGAGCTACGTTCGTCCTGATTCATAACGGATATGTAGGCATTGAGGTGCGGTTGTAATAAATATTCATCTCATATTCATGCATGATCATATCAAGGGATCTTCAATGCTCATCCCTAACCATTTAGTGCTAGACTTGGGGGCTTGATCCCTACATCATTAGCTTACTCAGCCTAAGAGTCACCATCATTTGGCTCTTCTCAAAAGATTTTTCCACACCCTTAGACTTTGCAGCCTAACCTTAGTGTCACTCTCACACACATCACAAATGCATAGTCGGATAATCCTTCCCTTAAGAACCCTTTGTCATGAAATCTTAATACAACTTTGAAGCAAACCTTGTCATCTTAGAATCACTCCTTATCATAATTGCATCACAAAGTATGAGGTACCACTAGACGAAAAAGGTAAAAAGGCACCGGTTCAAACCCCCCCTTTGGCACCGGTTTTGAACCGTTGGGGATTTGAGGGATGCCAAATCCAAGAAAATTTGGCACCGGTTCAAAACCGGTGCCAACTAAAGCATTTAGCACCGGTTAACCGGTGCTAACTACCATGGCGAATTTTTATTTTTTTTATTTTCAATACTATTGGCACCGGTTCAAAGCAAGAACCGGTGCAAAAAACCTCACCTTAGGCACCGGTTCTTGCTTTGAACTGGTGCCAAAAGTCTCAAAAAAAAATTTAAAAAAAACTTTTGGCATCGGTTCTGGTCCAAACTGGTGCCAAAATACCCCAAAAAAATAAAAAAAAAATAAAAAATTTTTTTGCATTTTTTTTACTTAAATGTATATATAAACACTAACTATACATAAAGTTACATATTTTCATTAAAAAAGGATGTAATATTACAATTGAGGATCATTGTGTTCACAACAAACCACAAAGACAGACTGGATCCGCACTCTTGCGACCAGGACGGATGGATTTGCATATCCACATGTCCTATTGATGCACCCAATCTGCACTCAGAACATTATCTTCAAATTACCTTGGCATCACACAGCACCCACTTTTGACAGAAATTGAACAACAGGTGCAGGAAACAAAGGTCACCCCTGTAGAAGTAGGTGAACAGTTGATGAAAAGTGAAAATTTCATAGGAGGCATTGAGAATGCTAATGAATTTCATAGCTGAGAAAAAGAAAAGTGAGGATCTCAAAAGCACTCAGCAGAAAGCGGTAGCAGAAGTGGGAAGTAAGGAGTTGGAAGAGGAGATCAAGGAAAGTGTTCAAATACTGAATTAAGAATTATATGTTCCAGATAGTACAACACAATGCTATGACCCCCTAAGAATATGTAATGGGAGTATGGGACTTTCATCTTATAATAATTATCCAGTGTATTAATTTTGAAACTTCTACAGTATATAAGATGTTTAGAGCTTTAAATCTTGGTGTATCTTTTTTTTTTTTTTTTTTTTTAATTAACCTTTTCTATTCATTAATCGTGTATCAACATACTAAACTTATTCCTATACTACATTGCCAAATGAATACAAAATATTAGATTAAGTAACAGAAAGGATCACCAACACAAAAACTCAGTACAGTTAATACATAAAAACATATTATAGCGACTTAAATACCTGATTAATAAATAGGCCACCGTATACATGATCTTGAAAAGGTACATGACAACATAATTTCAATTAATCAATGGCTAATATTAACATAACAGACTCACAGTCAAGAGTGAAATTCAAACTGCCATCTTCATTTCAATTTTCTAGTGAGGATCATAACCCACAAGCTCAAAATCAGTTGCTACAAAAGAATCTATATTCTTCTTCTGAGTGTTGATCTTCAAAACTTGTTAAAATACAAACATTAGATTTCATTTGGAAAGAGAAACACAATAGCCTAAAAAAGAAAAGGTAACTATCCTATTTCAAACCAAAGCTAGCTACATCACTAATATCATGCTTACAGGAAAAGGTTTAGGCAGATTCTGTAATTGTTCTTGCAAAGGCTCAATATGGTTGCGATAAACATGAGTATCTCCAATGACATGGATGAAATCCCCAGGAATAAGATCTGCAATGAAGAAAATTTTGTTAAGCGTATACATCCAAAATCAACTAGCCTGAGCAAAATTGGATAAAAGTAATGCCACATATATTATAAACCACAACTAAACACCATAAATCTAGACCTGATCAAGTATGGCCGGCCCGTTGGCCCGGTCCGACCCGGCCCAGTTTTGGGCAGAAATTTTCGGCCCAAAATCGGGTTGGGCCCGCCCCGAAATTTTTATTTTTTTGGGCGGGTTTGGGAATGCGTTTTTAAACATATTTAGTTGATTTTTTAGGCCCGGCTCGAAAACGGCTCGAAAATCCCGCACGACCTGACCACTTTGGGCGGGTTTGGGCACAAAAAATTCGGCCCGAAGCTTGGCCCGGCCCGAGAAGTGGGCAAATTCTTGTAGCTTCGGCCCGGCCCGGCCTGCCCAATGATCACCTCTACATAAATCTGAGGTAGAGTAGAATCCATGTACCAAGGTAAATTCTGGATGCATTTCCATCCCAAATATGTATGCCTTTCTCTTGCAGAACCTGAAAAAAAAAATGAAAACACTTGTTACACCTTGAATTTCAGTTATCAAACCCCAAAGGTCATTAAAACCAAAATTAGTATAGACACTTGGAGGAAGGAAGATAGTCATTTACTACATACATTAGACTGAATCTTATATGCAAGTGTATATATTCCTCATAACCAGGATAATATGTATTCATAGACGAATAGTACATCATGCTTGAGAAAACTCTTCTGCATTTACTCTGGTGGTTTATCGTGCCTTTCTATTCTATTATCCATTCCAGCTTCTGAAATCTGAATTCCTAAATTGATAAGGGTATGTCAACAGTCCAATGTTGTGAAGTGATATTTTACATTATACTAATTCACTGAAAGGTCTAAAATAGAATTCAAAATTGCCCCTCAATAAAAAGTCTCCATTCAAAGCATCAAAACTCAGAGGTTTGCATCAAGGCAGGCTTGAAAAATCAGCTCATAGCAATAAAACAGACTAAGCAGTTTATGGTAATTTCCACAAAAAAGTAGCATTATGTCTCAAAGGCATCTTCAGCCTCGGGTGAATCTCAGATAAGTATTAGATTAACAACAGGGAAGCAGCAACTTACTTAAAAAACAAAGCAATTTTGAACCAACAAAACAAAATAATGCTCAGAGTTATTATACAATACCTTGGCATTTGTGGAACCACTAATAAACCACAAAAGTTCCTCTACAACACCTCGCCAAAATACTCTCTGTAATTTGAATTGATAAAGATAGTTTTCAGTATACATGGCTTAAGAGTTCGAATAGATTTTTTCCACAAATAATATTCAGTATCCACCATAATTTTTCCAAATCTATATGTATAATCAAATCAACAAGTCATTTAAGGAAAACATAAATTGCTAAAACCTTCAAAAAAAATCATAGAGAGAAGCAATATAAGCTGGAAACTTAGTTATACATTACATGCCTTGGTTGTAAGAAGTGGGAAACTCTTGCGCAAATTGAACCGCACTTGTGGGAAAAAACCATCAAATCAATAACTAAAAACCAAAACAAAAACAAAATAAGAACTCAGTATAAACAAACAGCTTGATGCACCTGGCAACCAAATTTTGATAGGGTCCCCATCCCTATCCTATCATCCTTAAGATTCCCACTCGACAAGACCTCTTGAACTAGCTTAAGGTACAAATGCTCCTGATGTCTATCAAATACCATTTGAGGCAGGAAGGAGAAGTCATGTACCTCAAACTTACTAGATAGTGCCTTGGTAGTATTGATTTGTGTACCAATATCAGTCGCAGTCCTTCTCACACGGACATATGTAACGAAAGAGTGTCGTATATTGTTCTCAACCGAAAGAAAAGACGAATACCAAGGCTGAAACAAAGAATTATCCACAGGGGGCATAAATGTGTCACACTCTATATCGGTCTCAATCTCTGTAATATGTATCGCATCGCAAGCTGGAGCATTAAGTGCCTCCCTACATACAAAAAGCATTAATCCCTTTATGCAAAAGATACATTCCTACTCAAAGTTCATGGAAACACAGTATAAATGCCAACCTCAAGATCTGACCACCGCCAATGACAAACACCCTCTCAATCAAAAGATCATACGGGCGCATTCCCAACAGCTCCAAAGCAGAATTGATTCTTGCACAAGTCACAGCATCTTCCAAACTTCCAACATCATAATCCCGAGAATGAGTGAGAACAACGTTAAGTCTACCGGGCAAAGGCCGATTCTTACGAGGAATACTCTCCCATGTCTTTCTCCCCATTATAACAGCATTCTTTTTTTCAGCATTAGAAGTTTGCAAAGTAATATCATTAAAAAGTTTAAGGTCAGAAGGCAATTTCCCATCTTTCCCAAAACACAATGATCATTTACTTGCAGGTTATTCGACCAAATTACTTTTTCTCCATTGCAGCTCCCACCAATACCAGTCTGATGATGCAAGTAAAATGGGACGATAATTTTTAAATTTCACGAATTTGAATAACCCACAAACAGCAAGACTTTGAATGGAAAGCAGCAGACACTTGAGATTAGTACATTTATCTTATCAAACAAGCTAAGCAATGGTTTGCTTAATTAGATGGTCCCTTACCAGCCATTATGTTAGTTCAAATAAATAGATAAATAAGTGAAATTGACACACACGAAAATGCCATGCACTATACAATAGTTTTTAAACAGAGGCTCTAACTAGACAAATAATATGCATGATGTTCATAACTATCAAGGAACATCCAGGAAATGAGTACAACAACTAAACGCATTCGGAAAGCCAGGAAGAAGTGAAGCTAGAACAAAAAGGAAGTGCCGTAACATTAGCATAACATATCATACGGAGATACGAAGTATAACATTAGGTAAACGACAATTTCAACCACAATTTGACATTCAGACCTATGACCTTGACATAATTCAATAATTCTCAAATCAACGTTAGCAATTAATCTGGATCATAAATCTATAAAAAAGTAATCAAAGCATAAATTGAATTCAACCAGATCAACAATAGCATAACATATCATACGAAGTAAATAAGTAATCAAAGCCGAAATCAAATTCAACCAGATCAATCATTAATAGCAGAACATAAACTGCATTCATTCCCCCTATCCCATTATCACTATTTAATACGGCAATTAAGCCTAACAAACTCAAGCAACAACTAATACAGGGAATCAAAATAACAACCAAATAACAATTATTTTGTTCGAAGGGTGAGTGGCGGCGGGTAGGACCTACTCTCTCCTTCTCCTACTTATTTTGTTCGACAAAAAATAGAAATAAAACCAGAACCCTAAAACTACGAAATTGAAAACCAAATCAACGACAAACCCTAGATTGCGAAGGAATTCAGTAGATTAAGAAGACCACATTACCTAAAAGCTGCTTCAATGGAGGAGAGAAAGCTCAGAATCGGCTTCAATGGAGAATATAGAGCACGAGTTCAATGGAGGCCAGAGATATGGAGAGAGAAGGACGTGCTGCTTTAATGGAGTGAGAATGCTCGTAAACTACGTCAATGGAGAAGGTCGAAAATTCGGGATGGTGGAAGAGAAGGCAAAAACTAGAGGGAAAACAGAAGCTCGATGGAAAAAACGGGGGGAAAGAAAGAAAGAAAGAAAAGCATGAGCCGGTTTTTTTTTTAATAATTTTATAATAAGTTGGCACCGGTTTGAACCGGTGCTAATTAAATGATTGGCACCGGTTTTGGTTGGAACCGGTGTCAACACTGATTTTTTCAATCCTGTCCATTTCTTTTGGCACCGGTTTTCAAGAATCGGTGCTAAAGGGGGGTGCCTATTTCATTTTTTCTACTAGTGTACTTAGCCTCCGAGCCTAAGTTATCCAAGTACTTTCATTGTCGGATCATCAATTGAGATAGTCTAGGATGCTACAATCCTTACACCATAAGATACAACGATTAATACATACACTTGATTCAACATGCATCATTACTCAATTCATCTTTTCATCTCTTTTTCTTTTGGGGAAGTTCAAACTTCGTTTTTCACCAACCCTTTACATTTCATCCTTTTTTTTTGCATCTTTCTTTTTCGAGAGAAAGTTGGTACCCTCCACAAAAATGACGACAAATTTTTGCTTTTCTACATTTTCGAGTCGCACGAGCACCATCACAACATAATGTACACGTGTCATGAACATTGAGTCATGTCGTGTCATCACATCGAGTTGAGTATGCACACGAGTCATGCACATTGAGTCATGTTGTGTCATCACATCGAGTCATGCACATTGAGACATGTCGAGTAACATCACATTGAGTTAAGTCTGCACACACGTGTCAAAACACATCGAGTCGATTTGAGTATATCGAGTCGCACAATGAGTCAAGCAACACTAAATCTTGGGTTAACCTCAAGCAAACTATAAACATGAGCAAAGTCCTATAGTCCAAAATATAGATGCAGGTACACATAGTCCCTCATGGACGAGTAACCTTTACAAGAGATTTGAGGCAATTTGATCGAGCAAAAAATGAACAGAAACAAAACAGCAGCAAAGCCGAATGAGTAGAAAGCGTTTAAAAACGCAGAATTAGACTCCAGCGCAACGCGACGCGTCACCGCACGATAAAACCTGATGTGGCCACGTCAACTTTTGAGAGTCTTGCAGAACGAATTGTTGGACTATGATTATTCACTTGAGCCTCGTGATGAGCAATTGATTTTTCCTTGAGCCTCGTGATGAGCAATTGATGAACAATTTTTTCTTCCTTAAGCCACGTGATGAGCGGTTTACTAAAGATTTTGATTTGATTGATGGTCGGCCCGATTACGATCACCTTTGACTAGAGATCGGCCTGATTACGATATTTGATTGATGATCGACCTGATGACGATCACATTTTGATTGCATATTGATTGAACACATTTGAGCAGTGATCGGCGCGATTACGATCACATTTTAGCAGTGATCGACCCGATTACGATCACATTTGAGCAAAGATCGGCCCGATTATGATCACATTTGAGTTGTGATTAGCCCGATTACAATCACAATTTCCAAAGATGGTTCGATAGGACTCTTCAGGCGAGATATAACCATTAGAGGAAAATTTCTACGGAAATCAATTTGAGCTCGGTAAGATCTTGAAGAGTAAGGTTTTACGATAGTTTTTCCAAAGCGTGAGAAACTATCACTTCCAAGGCGTGAAGACGAGAAATTTTAATTTGAAGACGACTTAAAGCAAAGTGGTCTTCGACAGCGCTCCCTGAGAATGTGGAGGTTGTCACCCAATTTTGGAGACGGCTCAAAGCAAAGTGGTCTTTGACAGCGCTCCCTGAGAATGTGGAGGTTGCCACCCCTTATTTGAGAAGATGGCTCGAAGCGTAGCGGTCTTCGACTACGCTTCCTAAGAATGTGGAAGTTGTCACCCCTGATTTGAGAAGATGGCTCAAAGCGTAGCAATCTTCGACGGCGCTCCTTGAGAATGCGGAGGTCGTCAAACAAAACAAACTTTGATTCAACAAAATGTCACCAGGAGACGTGTGCTCGGCAAACCCAGATACGCGTTTCTTTCCCTTTAACTCCTTTATTTGTAGCATTGATGCTTTTTGTAGGTATAGACGTTGAAAAGGATTTTTTAGGATTGCAGAACGTTCTGAATCATTCTCTGTCCCTATTGATCTACTTTCAATTTTGTTTTCGAAACTTATGTTTCTCCAAACTCAGTCAAATTGGGGGCTTCTGTTGACACATGATTGTGTCTCTCCAAAAAACCAAACCCAATGATGAGTACATTTCACCTCTTTGATTAACGAATTCGGTAAAGAGTTGAAGAGTCTCGTGAAGTTTTCTTAAGTATTGACCATATTTATAAGCTTACCCAAAATGTTTTTACCCAAAATCATCTAATTCGTGTCTTTAAACCTAAAATCATTTATTTCGTGTCCTTAAAATCATTCATCATGTGTCCAATCCATAAAAATGTCCAAACCAGATTATTTTAGTCCATAATCTCATTCCAAATATTTATTAGTTGAATGGGGCTTGAAAAGAGCTTTCCAACGATATATTATAAGCCCAAATTCGACTTAAAACAAATAAGTTATGGCCAAAATTCTAAACCGAGTCCAAACGAGCCATTCTGAATTTCGTGCCTCATAATTTTTATCCAAATATTAAATGGTTGGATAGCCCTTGAAATTATCTTTCCAATTATATATCATGATCCCAATTCCGAGTTATAACAAAAAAGATATGATTAAAAATACGAAACTCTATCCAAAACTGATACTGTTCCACTATTTCGATCATATCTCATTTATACAAAAGATATCAACCTGATTCAAATTGGGATGGAAAGTAGACTTCCAAATCTTTTCAACGATATATTATTTATCTAATTCCGATTTTTGAATCAATAGTTATGATCAAAATCAAAACTACAAAACTACAGGACCATCGCACCACGACAGCACCAATGTGTCGTGATGGACCCTGGCGCGCCACGATACTTCTATCGCCTCGCGATAAAAGAAGTTCCATTCTGTTCCAAATTCTGATCTTTTCTGATTGTTTTGACTCTCTTTTTTCGTTATAAATAGAGGTTGTTTTACCCCTTTTCAGATCATGAACAATAACCATCAATTACCTAGCCACAATTATCATCATCATCATTAAAAACACCTATATTCTTAGCCTTAGCCTATACACATCCTTGATACACTACAAATCAGTCACAATACCACTTCGCGAGATTCGAATACTTCAAACCATACTCGACGTTGCCTTCAAGATCGACATGAAAGGTTGATAGTTTTGAGGGTTTGGTCCCAAATTTATACTGCAATTCATATTTGATTTATTTACTTTATTGATTTAACTTTCTTGAAGTTTACTAACGTGTGTATTGTTTTAATAACAAGCAGGTTGAGGCATCAAAGTGAGTAATTCAATCACTCTTAATTATTCTTTTGATTTTGGAATAGAAATCATGTTTACAATATATATTAATTCCTAGTATCATGTTTAGGATGCTTATTATGATTTCTAGCATCTTGTTTAGAGTAATGCTTTGATTTGATTATTAGTGACATGCTAAGATTTGTTATTAATCCGTTTAGTATCATACCTAGGATCTTACTAACGATGTTTTCATAATGTTCTTATGATGATAGTTATGTTAATCATATATTGCTTGATTATTCATGATTTATTGTATTGCTTGATCACGCCCCTCATTGCAGGTTTAAAGGGAATTTGTACTCGAAATCACGTCTAATAAGATAATTTATAATTTAATTTAGGCATATAACCTTAGTTCAAGTGCTCACCAATAATAGATTTGATTGAGCATTAATAGTCAACCAATGTAGATTAAATAGGTTTAGGGTTAATTTAATGAATGTATGTTGATCGAAAAATGCGCATGAATATCAAAAGAATCAAGTAGAGGCCTATTTAGGGCAGGTTTGACTTCTCTTAGGTAAAATTCGTACCATCATCCCCGAACATCCAGTTATGGTTCCGGACCAATATTGAGTTAGCAATCTCCGTTATTGTGAATGGGGTGTAAACTTCACACTCGTGAACGGTTTACAAGTTCCTAAAACTTGTTGACAACTCTTTTATCTCTAGCTTCTTTTCCTTAGGAGCTCCGCCATACTTAAAAACATGACCCGCAGTAGGGCTAAATGAGAGTTGAAAAATTCCCTACACACGATAAGTTCTTTTTTTTCTCCGAATTTAGGGGGGTGTACAGGGTGAGCATTATGCTATTGGGTCTATAATATACTTGTAATACTCCGTATTTTTATGTTTATTATAAATTATTTAATAAATTATAAAATATATTTTTAAGTGCTCAAGTATTATAATTTAAATATTCAAAGGGTTAAAGTATTTAAATTATTGAGTTTTATAAAAGTATAATATATTTTGGGCTAAACATTATTAATTGTTTGGGCTCATTTAAATAATAGTATGTAAACAATCCTTACATACTCCTAGTGGACCAACCCATTTCATTTAAATAAGCCCAATTCTTTTGTTTGAACCCTTGTGGGTCAAATATTTCATGACTAAAGCCTACTTAATTATTAAGCCCAACCCTAATCTCTACTCTATAAATAACTCACAAAACCCCAAAATTTTCCCACATAAGAGATCAAAAAATAGATTCTGGGGGGGGGGGTTGAGTATTCTTTTCTTCTTTTCCCTTTTTTTTTCTTTTCTTTTTCCTTTCTTTTCTTTTCTTTATTCTTTCTTGCTGAGTGATGTACGTGAGGAACAAGGGAAACAAATTCCTACCTCACGCATGCATGTTGCCGCCACCTTACCTTGGCACCACACTTGCTGCCACTTGTCGCCACCTCCCGTCAGCAACCAGTCCGGCTAGCCACCCACGTCGGCCACCATGGAGGTCTCCACTTTTATCTCTCCTCTTGTTTTTAAAATTGCTTTATGTAGTATGTATTTTTGGGTTTTGATTTTAATTATTTAAACATGATTAGTATGTTTTATAATTGTGTTTTAATGATTAAAGAGTATAAATTTCATACTATAAGGTATTTTAAATTTCAGATTTATAAAGTATTAAAAGTTAGGGTTTTAATTATTAAAGTGTTGATTTTTAGGGCTCTAAATTACAATTGATTTGGGGGTTTTATATACCTATTGATTGTAAGTGATAATAAAGCTTAAAAACTATATTTTTATGGAGTTTTAATGAGTTTTTAATAAATTAATATTGCTGGAAATTTATTTTAAGCACTACTTTTGTGTTTTAATAAAAAAGGGTTGATTACCCATAAGTAGAGAAAGTTTTAATTGATTTTAATAGAATTTTCAGATTTATTTGAAGGGTTTAAACCTTAAAAAGTGTGCTGAAGTTTTTATAAAAACACCATGAATGAATTTTTACTTTGTGGTTTTAATTGCCCACTTAAAGAAAGAGTTTTAAAGGTTTTAAACCAAAATTTTAGCTTATTAGAGAGGGTTTAAAGTGTTTAAAAGTTGCTAGAAATTTGTATAACCAAGGGAGTAATTGAGTTTATGTATTTGGTATTGTAGGAGACTTTAAGTTGAGTAATTTCTAGCATTGTGGCTAGTTGAAAAGATGATTTAAGGTACGTTCGCGTACTTGGTGATTATTTGAATATATAGAAGCATGCTAGGCTTTGATAAATTAATTGCAAGTAGTATCATGGTAGGTGTTGGTTGGAATTTGTTGTTGGATTGATGTTGGTGAATGAATTGTGATGTATGAATTACTCATGGTGAATTGGTGATTGGAATTAATTATATTGGCATGTTGGATATGAACCAAACTTTTATTATTGGTATGTTAGAAAGCATGTTTAATTAAACTAAGTGTTTAATTTGGTTTGGTATATAAAAAGGAAATTTATGATGGTTCATAATATTTTTTTGGTGATGTTATAAGCATGAGGAAGGAGCTATTTAAGTGTCCATGTACATGAGGATTAAATTATATTTTGGTGCCTATGTGCACTTAAGGTGTTTTAAACACCGAGGGATAGAATTTGTGGCGCATTATGCGTTTAAGGTGTCTCTGACACTGAGGTAGATTTAAAAAGGGTTCAACTATAAATTTATGTGGTCACTAATTTTTCAAGAATTTAAATTGGTATGTTTGAATGCTTGAATAAATTGTAGTGTTTGATTTGTGTTGTGTTAAAGAGTCATCACCAAGTTTAATAATATGTAAACAACGTAAAGTGTAAGAGATTACGCACCAAAACTCTTGGAACGTATATACCTTGAGTATGAACATATGGGGGGAGTTATGCGACTTTATATTTGACCATAACTTCTACTGGGAGTACAGGACGCTGTATTTTCCTTTTTATTATGCGCAGGAATTCTGCCACTTACGAGTGGTTCTTTTATACTTTCACGGTTAGCTCCCGTGTTAGTACCCCTTTATTGGGGCAGGTTAGGGGGAAACCTGTTCGATGCGTAATCAAGCTAAATAATCAGACTAGTTATTGGTCTAGTTAAGTGTTGAATGTTTGTATGCTTGTAAACAGGTGCAATAAGGAAAGTTGTGTATTGATAGGATGAAAGCATGTTAGTGTGTTTTTTATTACGCTTATGTACTCAGCTTTGCTGATTGTGTGTTTGCATGTTTGTTTGGCCTTGTCTTTACCTTGGCCCTACGACGACCCATTTCTAATGGCGAGTAGTGGGGACAAGTAGAGAGAAGCTTTCAGGTGATGATGAAGTATATCAAGCATGATGGGTTTGAGCGAAGAGGGTTACATGTTTCTTTGTTTGTTATTTATTGCATTGAACTATTTATATAATTGTTGACACTAACATTAGTTAATGTTTATATTTACTTTGGTTTTAAAAAGGCCTTTAATGGTTCCAAGTTATTGTTTTAGTGTAAGTTGGTTTTAAAATTTGAGTTTATTTCATTAAACTTTATTTCATTTTAGTTTTTAAAAGATAGTCTTCCGCTGTGTGTCTTTGATATTTTCCTTAGCCGTTTTCACGGTGGCGGTAATGTCCTAGATTTTCCTTTTTCGTATATTTAAAAAGGGAAAATGGGTATTTTAAAGGAAAGGAATTTCTAGGGTGTTACAATACTAATTGGGTGGAGGCATGATAAACTGCTACCTAGTAAGGACATGTCATGCCCATTAGTTTGGGGCATACAAGTCATTACACATATAATGGGCAGTTATTCATTAAAATTTACTAGATGATTTGGCTATAAAAAAAATACATTCTCTCTTCAAAATCCTCCTCACCGAAAAACTTAGCAAAAAATTGGAAAATTCGAAGGAGTGTTACGAAATCGAAGCATACCTTGACCAAAAATCAAATCCAAATTCTTTCATCATATCTTTGTGGTCACTAATGTCAAGTGAACATAAAACTCGTGAAATTAGGGTTTTTAATTTAGGGTTTTAAAATTAGGGCTAAGCATTAATGATTTTACGACAATGCAAAATTAGGTGGTTGGGATCGAGGTGGAAGAGAAGTTAAAAGGGGAAGGGGACGTAGTAGTGGAAAGGGTAGAAGGGCATCGAAGGGTGGTCGTGGTGGCAGAAGCGATGTTGTGTTAATGGTTAGTCTTTAACAAAAGTTATTGAATTATTTTGTTACATGTTTTAATAAACTTCAAATATTGGATTTAATGATACAAAACTTATTGAATTATCTCGAGGATACTAATTGGCTTTTTCAGATATTTAGTATAATTGATTCATGTTGAGTAGAATAAGATTCAAACTTATTTTAGCTTAAATATTCTATAAAATAAGCCCATTTTTAAATGTTCAAAGCATACCTAATTAGGTTTTCCTTATCAATAATCAATCATCAATAACTTAAACTAAAAGCCATTATCAATAATAAATAATCAATCATCAATTAATGACCCCATTTATCTTGTTATGCATTTCTTCATGCACAACAATACTTGGTTACTTCTTCCTCCTACTACATACACATATAATCATCAATCACAAATGTTCCACATTTATAAAAACACAAAGTTATTTTATAAGAGGGTAATGCTATATGTAGTTGTTAGGGTCAAGAATAAGCATTTAATGTCTTTCCTTATTTGGTATTAATTTTGGAATGCATAACAAAATTACGCGTAAATCAGTGTAATTAATGTTATATTTTCATTTGTTTAATTTTTTTTTGAAATTTTTAGCTCCTTATATGTAACCCTAAGGAATATGTACAACATTTTCATTTATAAAATATTAAATTTTGGCCAAGTAATTAAATAACCACAATATTATTAAAGGAGGTAACACATAAAAACAACAATATTAAAATATTAAAATGTATAACAATTTACATTTATCAGGTAAATATGATAAACTTATTACTTAAGCATTTTAATAAACTTTTAATAAAAATAAATTTAAGTAAATAGAGTATAATACAACTAGTAAAGTATTTAGAGAGTCCTAAGATAAAAATGTGCTTCTGTAGGCGTCGTTTGAAGCGCGCCTACCTAAGCATGTTGTAAATATGTTTGGCACTCATAGGAAGTGGGAATTGACATATGATTAGGGACAAGGAAAGTAGGGAGAGGCTAACAAGTTTTTAAGGAACTTGTAAACCGTTCACGGATCATTCTAAGGCAACCACGATAAGGGACAACGAAAGGCAACAACGATTGACCCGTGAAGGTTACACCTCATTCATAATCCATGAGATTACTAACTCCATATGGTTCGAAACCACGAAAGGAGGTTCGAAACCACGAAAGGAGGATCGAGGATGATGTATGAAGTGAGTCATGGAGTCACATTTTCCCGTATTGGCCTCTACTCGATTCTTATTACGAAAATTATTCCTGCGATCTCAAAGGCATACAAACAAAGATTCGATTTGCTCCAAACTATATTAGGCTAAATTGGTTGAATGTTAACGCAACATATAATTCTAAAATATTGTGATCACTTCAATTAAACAACAAGATTAAAAAATAACCTAAACCGGTCGTCCAAATTATCTTATTAAGTGTTATATTCAATTACATATTCCCTTTTAAATATGCAATATGGTGATCAACAATAATAGTAGAATAAACAATAATATTGGAAGCAATTTAACCATAATAACGTTAGTCAAATCAAAGCATAATAATAAACCTAATCATGATACTAGTAATAAGAATAATAATAATAATAAGAGTAATTAAGTGAATTAATTACTCACGTTCCACGCTTCTTTAAATTGCTACATCATGAATTAAAACGTTAGTATGTTCAAAGAATAATATATAAAATTGAAATAAGATTAAAGGAAAATAGAGTTGATTTGGTCCAAATCCTCAATCGGTTCTACCTTTCACGCCTTGGTTTAAGTATGGAACTTCGGGTGTTGTATGGACTCCTTGGAGTGCTTAGGAGGAATGGTGTAATTAGGAGAATAGGTTTAAGGCTTAGAATGTGAGAGAGAGAGATGAGAATGTGTGTTTGTGCCCCGAAACTGTGAAATCAGCTTCGTATTCATAGAGGAAATGCGAAGGGTGAGGTACAAACCCTATAAATGAGGTGCCGCGAAGATAAAAACCCTAGAAATTGCCGTGTCATGGCAGAATTGCCGTGGTTGGCAGAAACCGCCGTGGCACGGTAATTTCCAGTTTTTACGCGTTTTTAAAACTATGATAACTTTTGATCCGTAAATCGGAATAAGGCATATAATATGTCGTTGGAAAGCTTATCAAGTCTGAATTCAAAAACATTTAGAATCAGGTCAAAATCTTCTTCATATTTTGAGATATGACCGTTTTAGTGAAAGGGTGTCGGTTTTGGGACGAGTTTTAGTGTTTTGCTCATATCTTCTTGGTTTTAAATCGGAATTGGGCTCATGATGTACCGTTGGAAATATTATTTCAAGGCCTATTCAACAAAATAGTATTTGGATCAAAATTATATTGACAAAAAATCAGTTTAGCTCGATTTTGTGATGTGGACACGAAAAGAGGAAAATAAGTTATGGTTTGGGGAAATGGGCTAAGAATTGGGTTGGTTTATGAAATTTATTGGATTGAATATGGATTTAAGCACACCAAATATAAAATACTCAACCTAACCGATATCGGGGGTGCAAGGTTGTTCATCATCGGGTTTGGTTTTGAGGAGACACTTTTAGATGTCTACAGCGAACCAAACACAAGGTACACCAATGATTTGAGGCACCCTTTGAAATCCATTATTCCCTTTTTTACCATTCAAACACATATTCCATTCTTTCATTAACTACTTTGAGCCTCGTCTAACGTTTGGCCTCACTTATTCAACCCACATTCACCTAACCTTGGGATTGAAGGTGTGTGATTTGTGTAACGTTCAAAAGCAAGTCAAAAGAGAAAAAAAAAACAATGTCTAAGGGCAAGTGTTCCAATGTCTTTGATATGAACACGTCTCGATTGCATCTCTTATCGAGTGCTTGGTACCGTGCCTGAGAAACATGAATGATAAGTGAGTGATGGACCGCATGATCCGAGATTGCCCATCTTGATTCAAACGAATGAAAAAGAAAAAAGGAAAAAACAAATTCAAAGCAAAAAAATTGTGAAAAATAAACTTGCAAAATTCAAATTTTTTCAAATACACAATTACATCTTGGGGGGCTTCTTTCGGGTCTTAAGCCTTTCACCATTTTTTCTTCAAACCACTAGCTTAACCACGTTACAGCCCTCGAAAGAACTCTTTGAGGTATACATACATTTGTGCAAAGTTCGGCTAGAGCTACGTTTGGTCTGATTCCTAACGGATACGTAGGCGACCTCACATTGAGGTGCAGCCATATTCACATTCATATTAATGTGTGATCGAGTCAAAGGATATCCAAAGTTCATCCATATCCATTTAGAGCTAGACTTGGGGGCTTGAACTCACATCATTTAGCTTACCTAGCCTAAAGAGTCATCATATTTAACTCTTCTCACATCTATTTACATCGCCATAGCCTTCGCAGCTAACCCTTAGTATCACTTTCATACACTTCATTCACACATACATGGCCACATCCTTCTTTCCTTAGGAACCCCTTATCGTGAAATCTTGTTTCATCAACGCGCATGGTTCATCATCTTGCAAGACAACATTCAACAATCATCATTGTATACTTGCTTAGTTTCCTAACCTAAGCAACGTTCACCAAGATTCATTGTCAAAGTTTATTCTCAAAACCTTGTCAAATTAACTTTTTATAACTGTAGGGAGTTGTGAAGGTTAGAGGTTCTACTTCAAATCTACATTTCTTCACCTATATGGAGAAGACCCCATACCTTTTGTGTATAAGGGTCCAACTCTAAAATTGACAAATGCTTGCCTTTGCCTAAAATCAGACTTTGGAAATGACTATTGGTTTGATGGACTCGTCAGATTACTTGCAAAGCTAAGTCACAATTAAACTTTGACAATCGAAGTTGCTTCTGAGGAGGTAAAGTGATCGAAGACTTTCTCCTCCTCGCCCTTATGTAGTAATGTCATTCAATTCTTGTAAGAATTTAAGGAGTAAAGAAAATAATTGACTTGCTTCTAACATTTTGTGGCCTTGTTACTGCTCTCCATTTCACTTTGTATCAGTTTATTACTCCCTCAATTCCCTTTTGTATTTTACGTTTGGAATTATGCACAGTTGTTAAGGAATTGGGTAAAGTAGATGTATGTTGGAAGTAGTTTAAAGGTTAAAAGTAAAGTTTTAGTTAAATATAGAATGTTGCACATGTGGTATGAAGAAAGTAGAAAGAAAATTAAGGATGTAAAAGAGAGAGGCGAGAGAGAAAGTTATAATGAGTTTTGAAAACTATTGTAAGATATTGCAATAGTACAACTGCACATGGAAGTTTGAGGATATCTTGCGCATTTAATCTGCAATGTAAGGGTAATCTTATAAAAAATTTATGAGCAAAAATAGAATGATCCTAAATGTAAAGAATAAAAAGGAATCCTCTAAATGGAAAAAACAAAAAACAAAACGGAACAAGGGAGTATTACTAATGACTTTTTTGTATGGTCATGCTCTTGTTGTGGTTTCAACAATAGGACATTATAATTCCAGGATTGTTAAGGACAAAGTCCCGCTCTCCCCTGTATGCTGTCAAAAATCTGTTGATAGAGTTTCGACTGTGAAGCAAGGCTTAAGTCTCCTATTGAAGTTTTTTATTCTCTGTTCTAGCTTGCTCCTTGTCCAGAGTCTATATTCATACTCGATGGTATTATTTAGTTAGCAAGTCAATTAAGGTATATAGTTTTCTAATATGCATGAGTCATAAAGTTCCCTTTATTTCATGTTGCCCTTAGTATATCTCATTTCATGAATGGTGTGAAGTTCCGTATTTGAGGAAACCTATGAACTTATGAAGCCAACATTAATGCATGTGTAGGAAAATCTGCAAATGGAAGATAACTTAATTTCTTCTCTATTTTAGTTATCCAAGATATGATAAATTATTAATTAATGACATCTATCGAAAGTTCTATGTAGTCTTTTCCTAGTATATGTAGAACAACGGGTTTGCCTTTTATTTGCTATATCAGTTAAAATTAAGTTTAATGTAGGTGAGGTGTATTTCATAACCTTCGATGTTACATAGTTTATTTTAAATTATTCGAACTATTAACCAAACCTAGAGTAGTCATCAATATTATTATGGAACCTAAAAGGAACAAGGAGTAAATTGTTATAGTTTCTCGTTCTTTTATTTTTCTTACATTATCTCTATGATACTATCACCTTAATTTCATAAATTATACTATGATATTTTTTAATGAGTAATTTATTTTCTCTTATTTTAGGAGTAATTAAGGATTAATTAGTTGGGTGATTTATGGATAAAATTACTTACTAATGAGCCTAGGCGTTTATATTTCTAATCGAGAAGCTGTAGACATCTAAAAATGTCTCCCCATACCAAACCCGATGATGAACAACCTTTCACTGCTGTTATTGGTCGAGTTGAGTATTTGCTCTTTGGAGTGCTTACATCCATATTCAATTTAATAATTTTCATAAACCAACCCAATTCTTAGCAGATTTCCCCAAACCATAACTACTTATTTTCCTCTTTTCATGTCCACATCACAAAACCGAGCTAAAATGATTTCGTGGTCCTATAATTTTGATCCAAATAATATTTGGTTGGATAGGCGTTGAAATAAGATTTCCAACGGTATATTATAAGCCCAATTTTGATTTAAAACGAAGAAGATATGAGCAAAACAATAAAACTCGGCCCAAACCCTTTCACTAAAATGGCCATATCTCAAAATATACAAATGATTTTGACCTGATTCAAAATAGGATGGAAATTAGACTTGATAAGATTTCCAACTATATATTATATGCCTTATTATGATTTGGGGATAAAAAGTTATCATAGTTTAAAAAACGCGTAAAAACTGAAAATTACCGCGGCACGACGGTTTTTGCAGCACTAGGGTAATTCTGACGTGACGCGGCAATTTCTAGGGTTTGTATCTTCGCGGCGCCTCGTTTCTAGGTTCCGTACCTCACCCTTTGAATTTCCTCTATAAATACGAAGCTGATTTCACAGTTTCGGGACACAAACACACATTCTCATATTTCTCTCTCACATTCTAAGCCCTATTCTCCTAATTACATCATTCCTTCCCTAAGCACTCCAAGGAGTCCATACAACACCCAAAGTTCCATACTTAAACCAAGGCTTGAAAGCTAGAACCGATTGAGGGTATGGACCAAATCAAATCTATTTTAATTTCCCTCAAACATCTTGGAGACAGTGCTCCTGTAAAAAAGGCAGCAAGTTATCCATCACAGAAAAAAATTTCACCTCTCATTTACGCAATTTCAGTTTTGTGATTGAATTGGTAACAAGACCACTTTCATGAAAACTATGTCTAGGACATTTCCGCACACCAATCTCTAATTCTAATTCCTTAACAAGATGTCTAACAGCACCATTGAGCCAATGATTCAAGCGAGACTTCAAATCATAATCAAAACCCGTCACATAAAGCTTAACCTTATCAACCTTCCAAACTCGATCAAGAAAAGCATAGAAACCTTCCCTCATCCTAATATTGACTCTCTCCTCATTCTGGAGGCATCATCATATAAATCAGACAAGTACTCATTCGTGAGTGTTGTACTAATTAAGATAACAACTACTCAAATCCACATCAAGAAGCTAAGTACGCAATGCCCGCCAAGTGCTCGACAAAATGCTAGTTCTAACTGCATCTTTAGTATCCAAATATGTAAATATATGTGATTTAATGAATTCTTGCAATTCAGAGATTCTATCTGATTCATTTTTTGTATGAAACTTCTTCTCAATTTTCAACATAATCTACCATAAAATTTGGATGATGGGTTAGCTTTAATCTATCAAATTATGCATTAATAAATAAAAATTATGTAAACTATGGCATAAAGTTTAAGTGACTAATTGATTATGAGGAATTGTAAAATGCATAAGTTGATTTAATCAAGTTTAAGTAACATGGATATAAAATCGCCATAAATTGTAAATGAAAACATGCAAAGAGAAATTGCTTATTAAATTTAAATTATAATTTTTTTTTGAACGAAAATTTGAATTCTAATTAAAATAGCAAAATGTAGATGAATTGTAGTTATGAAATCTAAATTAGGGTTACGTTACCTGATCAATTAAATACTACTTCAACTTTAAAACCCTAGACAATGTGGCATTCACATTAGCTAAAGTGTGAATTTGAAATGTGATTTATACTAAATCCCTGAGCATCTAAAAATTATCTTTTCCAAAGTGTTGAAGTGGAAATATGATTTATACAATTTCATGGAATCTAAAACTACGAAAAGATAATGGAAAATTCAACATGGTGGCCTCCGAGACTTGGAAATTCTATTGGGGGGGGGGGTGTTAAATACTGCTAACATTATTTATCATCACCGCCAATAGTTCAATGAATGGACCATCATGCCCTTAGTACTTCTTCACTATCTTTCTTCTTGCCACCAATCACCACCACTATTATGACCAGCGACGACCAACCCTCCCTTGTCAACAACCCACCACATCCCCTCAACGGCGACCATCTACCTTCCCTTGTTGGCGGAAAGGTGATGACTTTTTATTCCTGGTAACCAGCACAACCAGCGAACAAATCAGTAGGCCAACTGGCAGCCAAAGAGGTCATCCGGTGACCCAAACAGTTTTGGTAGCCGGTTGCTGGGTTTCTTTCTTTCATTTATTTATTTATTTATTTATTTATTTATTATTATTATTATTATTATTATTATTATCGCATTATTATCATCTCAAAAACAGACAAAGTCATACAACCTACAACAAATTAGTGGGAAGCCGAGATACAATCTGGGTCCCCACTCCTCTAGCTATAGTAAAGCCTACCCTAGTAAAGATATAAGCTGCAGCACGAGCCCCAATGTCTTGCGTCGTCGAGAACCTCTGAACCCGCTTCAGCAACACGACAGCCTCCTTCTCCAATTCCCCAAGCGAAGAAAAGGAGAAGGAAATGAAACCATACCCCATCAGCCGACAACTAGCTTCACACTTCATCCGCTTCCGATGAGCTGCATCAGCCACATCCCGTCCAGGAACAAAGTTAGAAAGCCCTGTCTGTGTCAATGGAGAAGACCCTGTTAAGTCCACACAAACATCACGACCACGATCCCAAGAATAAAGTAACACATCAGCAGGTCTAAGGGCCCCGTCATTCCCTCCAAACAACCCTATGTCAACCTCCTTTCTTGCTGAGATCCCAGATCTGTAGCAGATATCAACAAGGGTATCCCGGACAATATTATGCCGATGTTTAATACCGACAAGACCAGCATACGACACCGCGTGATCACCTAAAATATCCCCAGGAAAAACCCGAGAACAAGCAGAGCACGGCGTCAAGATAGAGAACAATGCAACACCCATCCTGTAGCACAACATACATCGGTAGGTCTTTGGGTTCATCGTATGACCCAACCCAGAAATAGGGACTGACCAAAGCCAAGCAGAGGTGTGATCTCCCTGTTGCGATTTCCACAATGTTGATTGCCGAGGAGTCAAAGAATAGGCGGATTCTGTAGAAGTGGTAACCTTTGTGAAATACATATCTGCCAATTTCTTCATGAGTTTAGGGGCAGCGACCTCACTAGGATTACTCATAATGTCAGACTCCACTATTCCATTAAACAAACTCAACGCATCTCCAAAGGCTCGTCCAAGACCAACAACACCAGCATGTCGTGTAGCTGTGTCTGCAACCCAGCGGACTATAACCGGGAAGCAAGAAAAGCATAATGTCGAACATCACCTGCGGAATAAACACCAAGACCGCCATAAGCAAAAGGCAAGGTGAAAAGCCGCCACTGCCAATCGCCAAACCCAAGCCCTGAAGTAGTAACAATACGCTCCAATGAAGATCTAAGAGCCCCATCAAATGTGCGCTGAGCCGTCTCAAAGGTACTAGGAGGACAAGTACGCAATGCAAAGTATAGCTTAGAAACTCCGGTACAAGCCCTAAGCAACAACAGCTCGCACTGAGGATCATCTAGCTTAGCAACTCTATCCATAAGCGCAATGGTCTTGGTCACCCTCTGCATCACAAGCTCACCTCCAAAACCGGAATCGGAACTAACAGGACCACCAAGCAGCTTAACACCACGCAAGGGTCGGGCAATATTAAGCGGAAAGACACCCACAAGCCTACTTTGAGGGTCTTTTGTAGGCCAGAAAACTTTAGTTTTTTCCACGTTAAGATGTAACCCAAAACGAGGCCCGACCTCCATAATCAATTGCAGAACCTTCCCTACCACCAACGTGTCACCAATCACAGTATCGTCATCCAAATACCAGGCCTGAAGACATACATCAAAAGTGTCTCTGATCTTACACACTGGGGGCTGTAAAACCAAAGCAAATAGCAAGGGACCAAGGGGATCACCCTGCTACACTCTCTGAGACGACCATAAGGTGTGGTCCCCGTAATACAATCTAGCTAGATTACAGTAGCAGAACTCTACCCAGCGCGAAAGGCCCGGACAACGACGACGAACCTCACGTAACATGACCGCACGATCAACTAGATTGAAGACATTTTGAAAATCCACCAATAACATAGAAAGACCCACATCGGAACCACGATCCTCAATCAACCGATTCACAGCATGAAGAATCGCCTCACCTCCCGAAGAAACTCCAAAACCAAATTGGAGACCATCAAAGTAGCTTCCTAAAGACTAACCAACCATAACATCACCGACCTTCGAAACCAGACACCGCTAAACAGTACCCACAGCTATAGGACGAATACCACCACCAGGCTTGACAAGTGGTGTAAGAGGAGCACTAGCAATATACCCTCCTAGCTCCATAGGGCACTTACCAGCGAGAAAGAGATTAACCACCCCAGAAATAGAGTCAACTAACTCATCCGATATTATTAAAAACAAGTCTAACTTAAATAAATTCAATTTTTAGTGCACAGACCAAAATTAATTCAAGAACCATTATTTAAATTATTTTTGGCTCAACTTGATGCTACAAAAATTGAGGGTTGTTCTCACAATTAATTTAACCAAATATAAATTAATAATGAGATTTGACAAAATAAAAGGAGTTGGAAAAATAAACACATTCACCCAATGATAAATTTTCCAACACTAACTTGTGTAAAATTGAAAAATTACATCCTTCCAATATGAAGAGAATCAAATTTTAATCACAAGTTTGAACTTTTAGGACTTTAATCAACTCAAAAAATTATTAAAATAAAAAATTAGTTTAAAATGGAATTTCAAAAGTTAAGGTCCAACCAAATAAACAATTAAAGATTGAATCTTTAACATTTTAGGGGCTTCAAAAAAAATACAAATTCACCATACACATTCACACTTGAAGCAATTAATTTGCAAAAATGTGAAATTGCAAGTTTATGTGAAAAATGGACACACCAAATATGACTTCATAAATATTCTTAATAAGGGTTATTATTGCAGTAGATTAATGGTGTAACCATACACATAATCTAACATTAACATGCCATAATTAATCAAGGTTTAAAGATTTAAAAATATTCGTCAAAAACGAAAAACCCCTTGAAAAACATGTTTCTGGATAGATTTTGGCTTCTCAGCCTCCACAAAGTGTTTCAAAAACGATTTAGAACATCGATTCCGCCCAAAATTCTCTAGTTTTGGGTCGAAATCTGGGTTCTTTAGCCAAAATTAGTATAAATACGAGATTAAAACTAATTAAAACGAGCTTCTAATCCAATTAAAAAGCAAAACCAGAAATTTAAATCCATTTAAATCACCTTAATTAATTATTAGTTACAATAACTAAATGCACGCGGCTCTGATACCGCTGTTGGGTTTCGTGATGTCCAATATCACGCGGAATGAAACTCGCAAAAAATCCGCACACAAATTAAAGTAACTAAGCATGTATTAAAATCATAATCACATGATTAACAAGAAGAAAGAGAAAGAATCATTACCCTTGAAGTGTGCTTCGCTCTCACTTAGAGCTCGGGCTGAAAGCGTAGAATCCCGCAACTGCGCTAACCTCCGGCTAACACCCTCGTTCCCCGAACCGAGCCGGCCCTTACCCCGAAGCTTAGTCAGGGATAGGCCAAAAATAATTTAGAGTATTAGAACGAAGGTTTTCTCTTCTTAGAGATCCCTTCAAGTTCACCAACTCAAGTGCTCCTTCCTAATACCAAATGATTGGTATTTATAGGGAAAGGAGCCCTTGAAATCTGATCTCCCATCAATATAGGAGAGTTAGAAAAATGCAAAATGAAATTTAATTTAATTCTAAATTAAATTAAATATCCAAATGAATCACCAAACGATAAGTGGCAAGGGGAAAGCAAGTGGTTAGGTGAGGACCACATAGAAGGACCATCCACCCCTTGCTCCCTAAGCAAACTCTCAACAAATCAAGCCAACAAGCACTTGCTAGCTGGCGTCCTACCTTGGCAGCCAAAGCAGCTTTATTGGCGCCTAACACCATGGCTGGGCCTGCCAGCCAGCTCGCATACATGCACACACAGCCAACAGGCCACGCACGCAATGCACTAGGTAGCGCCCAACTAGCTGCTGCGATGCTTGTGCTAGGCTGCGCCCATCTAGCTGCTGCAACCATGCGCGAGGCCCAACGAGCATATACTTGTTGCTGGCCTTGCGATGGTGCGGGGCTGGTTGCTGGCTTTCCTAGCAAGCGCGACCAACCATGCTAGCCTGACGATGCGCAAGGCATGCTCGGCCATGCTAGGCATGCTGAGCTTGCGGCTGAGCATTGCCTTGCGGCAGAGGCCTTGGCTAGCCATGCTAGCCATCTTGCCCTAGCAATGACTTGTCGTTTGGTCAATTTTTCTGTCTCGTCGAATCCTAATTTCAACTCGACTTACGACGCTCGGTTTCGACGCTCGAAGCTCGGAATCCGACGTCTTTGTTTTTAAATAATCTATTGACTCATTTAATCCTTCAAGTTTATTCGTCGTTTCGGTTCGGTTACACGATTAGGTGTGACCCTAAGGGTTCAGTCAAGATTAAGCTGTAATAGTAATTATGCATCAATATTACTGATCGGAAGCAGCCTCCAGTTAGACATTCCAATCACTTGACCTCACTGAATAATTAGCTTTCTAATTAACTTCGTACCTCTATTAGAATAATACACTTGTTCGAAGGACACCATTCCTTTCAGAATATACTATAACACTTCCCGAACCAAGTCTCCTACATAGAGCGACAATACAACTACATTAATCTCCTACGTATACACAATTTTCAACAACTTTTATTCACTTTGAATCACTCTAAATAATCAAAAACTTAATTTAGAACCCTTAATTTGAATCCTCTTTAATGGGGTAATAACACCCTTTCATTAAAATAACAATACCACTACTTTAACAAAATTCCAGCAATATTACTTGATTTAAACTCATTAAAAACTTATCAAAACTTTATCATTATACTTGGTTAATACTTAAAATCAATGGGTATATAAAAAGCCCCAAATTAATATATACAAGAATCCTAAAAATCGAATCTTTAATAAATTAAAACCCTAACTTTTAATACTTTATAAAATTTAAAATTAAAACACTTTATAATCTAAAATTTACAATCTTTAACCATTTAAAATATAATTACAAATATATTAACAATTAAAATCACCCAGAATACATATACTACATAAAAAAAATTAAAAAACAAGAGGAAAGAGAAGGGAAAACCACCGTAGGTGGCTGGCCGGTGGTTGGATGTCGTGGTTCTCCGGTGGAAGGTGGTCGGCTTGGCAGCAAGGTGAAAAGAAAAGAAAAAGAAAGAAAAGAAAAGAAAATTAAGTAAAAAGAAAAAGAAAACAAGGAAAAGATTACTTACTTTGCAAAATCTGATTTTGAGCCTCTTTGTGTGGCAAATTTTGGGATTTTGGGAGTTATTTATAGAGTAGAGAGTAGAAAATAGGTTTGGGTTCTTTAAATTGATGGACTTTAATTAAAAAATATTTGACCCACAAGGGTTCAAATAAAGGAATTGAACCTATTTAAATGAAATGGGGTAGGTCCAATAAGATTATGTAGGAATAGTTTACATACGATGATCTAAACGAGTCCCAATAATTTATAAACGTTTAGCCCAAAATAAAATTTACTTAATAAAATATAACAATTAAAATACTTTAGCCCTTTAAAATATTTACTTAAAATACTTAAGTCCTTAAAAATTTATTATGTAATTAATTAAATAATTTAAAATACATTAAAAATACAGGGTATTACATCCATATAACCTGTGCATCCAAATTATATCAATTTAAATGACTTATAAGCAGTAAAATATGGTATACATCGTTTATAAGATATATAAAGCATAAACTTACCTCTTCGGCCGTCATGTTATCTAATCTCCACCGTTTCCCTTATAATGTTCCAAGAAATTTTGGTGTAGGAGTTTGGGAATCCCATTTCATAGCACATGGGTGTTCACCTGGCATGAAATTCGAGTTTATCCCCGGTCAACATGGGAAATTGTTCATAAATCCAAGCCTTTAATCAATATAAAAGGAAATATATAAGGGCATATCAATATTAGAAAAAGGTTCAAATAATTAAAGTTTTACAAAAGATACAATTAAGCTCACCTCTAAAAGTGTAGAGGGCTAGCTAGTTATTTAGTATCGGCTCTCGAAGCTTTTCTAAGTTCAAGATAAAGAAAGGCAAGTGTTGTTGTTCCCCCAAGAGTAGGATTTAACACTGATAAATTTGCTAATCAGAGGAAATAAAAAGGTGGAAACTAGGGAGGTTGTTTTATCATAAATAAAGTTAACGCAAGTAATGATACCAAATATCCTCTAGCAATATCATTTGCACCAAAATTGTTCTCTACATTTAGCAAAATATCTCTGATTTTAGATAGTTTAATACCCCAATGGAAGTGGTCATTCATAACTTGTTTCCGCTCAATGCGTAGCATATCTATTATAGATTTAAAAAGTGATTCGCGATTATCTTTTTGTTAGAGTGGATGGTTAATGGCAATGTCGTTGACAGGAAAACTCAAGATTAAAGAAACATCATAAAGTGTTATTGCCATTTCCCTAACTGGCAAATGAAAGCTATTAGTCTCCGGATGCCATCTCTCGAAAAGAACTAAAATTAAAGGTGACTTATTATGTGAAAACATACAATAGCGTATATGGCTGCTTAATCCAATGCTTTTCATCAATATATACCAGGAATCTTTTGGATCAAACTCGAAAAAATCAACCACATGTGTACGTGATTGGATTACCAAACATCCTCGTTCAGCCTAAAAAATATAAATAAATTTAATTTATAATTCTCAACATGGAATAACTCAGATATTATGAGAAGTAATAAAGACATAAAAATTTTGTATACATTGTAAACATTAATGATGGATGAAAGTATATATTAAGGGACTTACATGTTTCTCCCAAATATGATAAGCAACATGACCACGATAACCACGAAGCAACTCAACAAAGGAACAGCGGGCGCTGCAGTTGTCAATTTCCAATCAAAAGTATGAGGCCTTTTATTCCATGCTCGTTTTTCCTCGACTTCTTTTGTCTAAGACACATTAGGTTCCTCTTGGAATTCCTCGATATTCTCATTAGTTTTATCAAATTTAGTAATGTTCTCAAGTAGTGGATCTTGGGATGCTCTTGTAAACATATTCAGTGATAGTATAGAAATACTAAATTCCACTTATGCAATTTTGGATTTACACGACATCGATGCCAACTTCTTCTTGATGCCACTAAATGTAGCCATTATCAACAATCAATTTCACAAGTTGTAGCATCATAGATCGACCTCCCAGTGACACTGTTTTAAATTTGTGAAGGGCATTGTATATGTGCTTCAATGTAACCAGTCTTTTTGTTCACCATTTTCAAAATATTCATAATTTGTAGTAACTAAATTCCTACATGAATTTGTCGACGTTTTCCCTTCATTTCTCGACAAACGAACTTCCTTCCCACGCCGCGACATGGTTGTCATTCACTTGCTGTGTTTCGACAAATTTGGTGGTGGTAGTGCTCTGATGGATCGTCGTGCTGGTTTGAGTGGTGGTAGAAATTCGAGCGAATTTGGTTTTTTTGCAGTAGATTTTATAGTGATAGATTGTCGGAAGTCGGATGGGCAGTTGTGCTGGTGCAAGTGGTACGGTGGCTATGGTGTTTAGGGTTTATCAGAAATTTAGTTAAGGTCTTTAAGGATGACAAATAATGTAAAATGATTACATTTATAATGGTAAAGAGGTCATTTAACACCACAGCATGAGTATTTACATTGTGGCATTTATTAACCCCCTTGATGAATACATTCACTTTCAATTTATACTACATGTTCCCGAGAGATCATTGTTGCATCTATTTTACGAGTACAATGGGAGGATAAATTCTACTACTTGATTTGGGTGATCCACGAACAATCAAATTGAAGATCTAGATTTATTCAGACTTAAATTTCATTAATATCAAGCTGGAGATCTTAGTTGCATCCGTGAACATTTCATAATTAGGGTTTCTAGGGTGGGGGAAGGGCGGTCGTGGATGAGAAGGGTTTTGTAAGGTTATTTTGTGGGGGAGAAAGGGGATTTTGAGGGGTGGTGGTATAAGGGGAAGGGGAATGACTGACGACCGGGAGAGGGGTAGGGGCGGCGCACACCGTGGAAAGCTAGGTCCAGTGCTGACAAGGAGAGGGGGAGGGGTGGCGCCGGCCAGAAGGGAGGGCTTGCGGCGGTGCTAGGGGATGGTGGTGGTTTTTTATTTTATTTTTAATTAATTAGTTAATAATAATATCAATATTAATATTAATAATAATCAATTTTTGTTAATTTTTTACCAAACATGTGGTGACATGTTTACATAAAACCTAAAAAAAAATTACCTGTTTAACTAGTCATCGGTCACTTGGGACTGTTTTGGGCAGATGAAGTATATAGTTGGGATTATTAAAATTAAAATAATCAAAAGTTGAGATTATTTTGGGAGGATGGGATAAAGTTGTGATTATTCTTGACAATTTTTCCTATTTTTTTTATTTGTAATCATATTTTTTCTTATGACTTGGGAGGTTTTTATTTAATGTTAACTACTTCCATTAATTTTTAGATGCAACAAAGGGGTATTCTTTGTGAGATATAAAATATTTCTTTGTTGCATCTAAAAAGTAACGGAGGTAGTAGTTTTTGTTTAGCTAAAGGCTATATATATACATATATACATTCTAGACATTTAAAGAGTTAAGCATAAGAGAAGGACCTAACATTTGCATTTTTTCATTTTTAAGGATCTCCCACTTTGTTTTTCACCTTTAAGGACTTATGGTTAGAAATCAGGCCACTTAAATCACCTTTAACCTACCTGAGCACCGATTAAAAGGTTAGTCCCCTTAATGTTAGATCCTTCTTAGCATTTAATATAAAAAAAAAAAAAGAAAAAAAAGAAAAATCCTTTACATTTATAAAAAATAATAAAAACTAAAAATAAGAACCACCATACATTTTTCGTCATAATTCATCGGTCGCAAGTTGATCTCATGACTGTTGGCCGCTGCCCTTGTCCACCAAGAAAAAATACCTCCCTAATTTCACCTAGTTTAAGCTTAGTGCATGAAAGAAACCTAGAACCCCCAATTTATTTTTCCTTAATTTATATGTTTCAATATTATTATTATATTTTGGTCAAAAAACACTTTCTGCCACCCAAAACACCACCGTATTCATTCCCAATTCAAAATTCCACTTGCCCTTGGAGTCAATGTTGCCGGCAACCTTTTATTTCTTTCAATGACGGAATTAAAATCAACTCCAATTTCAAAACAAATTTAATTGACAAATTCCCAGTTGCATAGATCTTTTGGGATATTAAATTGATATAATTGACTATTGTACCATGAATAATTTCTGATTTTTTTTCCATATAATTTTGTAAGTGGATGTAAGTTTCTCTCTAAAATTAGTTTGGTGGTATGACAATTAGAAATTTTGATATCAAGCATAAGAGTTTTAATTATAGTTGCAAGTTTTAGAAGATTAAAAAGATTAAGGAGCCGCATGGAAAACGACATACAAGAGAGAAAAATGGTATAATAATAAATAACATACTTATATTGATTTTTTTGTTTTTCTAAAAGTTTTATTTATCCCAAGGACCTAACTTATTTAACCCAATAACCTAACTTTTTTTATAAACTACTATAGTTAATGTTGGTAAAAAAAGTGAACATAGATCCTTAAAGGTAGAGGTGTCAAAGCCGAACCGACCGGGAAAAAAAAAAACATCCATTTCAAACCGTAACCGATCCGATTTGATCCGAGAAATTCAAGACCTAAATCCGATCTATAACCGAACTAAACTCAACTCGAATCCAAATTTGACCCGATTTGAATTTAACCTGCGACATCAATTTGACCCGACTTGAACTTTATCCGAAACCGATTTGACCCGACTTGAACTCAAACTAAAACGATTTGACCCGACTTAAAGTCCATCTGAACCAAAATTGACCCGATAATTACCCGATTGATCTGTTTTGTATCTGAACTGATATTAACCCGACCTGATTTTAACCCGACATGATTTCAAACCAACTATAATTCTAAAACCTGACCTACTGTATTATTTATGGGGAACCTTTTTTATTTTTTATTTTTTTTAATTTTTTTAACTTGAGCATATACTTCGTGTTACGATATGGAAAAATGACACATGAATTGCTTGATATCGACCAAATAACAAGATAAAAAAAACTCAATAATTACTCTATTTTTAAAAATGTACTTATTTGAATATTAAATTTGGTCAACCCAATCAAAATTCAGCCAAACATGAAAAGTATCAGAATTAGAAATGACTGAATACTGAATCAACCTAAGTAATTAAACCAAACTTAACAAAATCGAAATCAACCGAACCGGAACCAACTCGATCAAAAGTCATCCGACCTGAAATTAACCCTATCAAACCCATTTAGAACTCGATCCAAATTTATCCGAATCGAATATGAACCGATTTGGAGTTGACCCGACCTAAACCCGATCTAGACCTGACAGATTCTTGACCAGAATAAAACTCGACTTGAAATGACCCGATCCGACCCGAGGCGGATTAAAAAGGTAATTTTGAACCGAATATACCCGACCTGAACAGCCCGATCCGTCATGAATCAACTCAAACTCCATCTGATTATCCGAATTGAAACCTCAAGTTAAAGATTGAAAAAAAAGTGAAAAGTCTTTAATGGTGAAAAATATGAAAAGTGAGGTCCTATTTGAAAGGAATGGTGTCCTTCCAACAAGTGTATTATTCGGTAAAGGGTTCAGAATTATTAGAAAGCTAATTCTTCAATAAGGTCAAGTGATCAGAATGCCTAGGTGGAGGCCGCTTCCAATCAGTAATATTAATGTACAATTAATATTACAGCTTAATCTTGACTGAACCCTTCGGGTCGAAACCAATAAAACAACCAATCCGAGACGACGAATCAATCTGGAGGATTTAATGAGTCGTTAGAGTTTTACGAACAAAGACGTTGGATATAAAGCTTAGAGCGTCGAGACCGAGCGTCGCAAGTCGAGTCGAATTTAGAATCCTACGAGACGTGAAATCAATCAAGTTACAAGTTCGAGTTAGGCTTTAGCCTCGCATTGGCCTAGCCATGCGAGGGCTAGGCTATCTCGAGCTAGCATGTGCATCGCAATGCTAGTCGCAAGCCTAGCATGCTAGGCGTGCTAGGGCCATGCATGCTAGCTAGCCATCGCAAGCATTGCAGCCTTGCATGCGTGCTAGCATGCCATACGCCCAGCCTTCGCAAGGCTTGGCCTTTCTAGCATGCTAGGCGCATGCGTAAAGCATGGCCTAACACTGCTCGCAAGCATTGCAGCCATTGCGTGCTTGCTAGCGTGTTGGCGCCTAGCCATCGCAGCCAAGCACCATGCGTGCTAGCTGGAAAAGCATTGCTGCACACCAAGTGTGCTGGGCCTCGCATGGCAGCAACTTAGTGCTTCGCAGCATCGCAAGCAACACGCACTAGACAACAGCGTGCTAGGCATGCTGGGCTATGCGTGTGTGCTAGCAAGCAGCAGCACGCTGTGCCTCGCATATCAGCAGTGCCCAGCATGCGTGGCTCGCTAGCAGCTTGCATGCACTGGCTGGCTGCGGCTGGCTGTGCGAGTGTGCTGGCTGGCTGGCCACGCTGCCCACCCTTGGTGGTAGGCACCAGCTGGCAACCTTGGCAGCCAAGGCAGGCTGCCAGCCAGCCACTTGGCATGGTGGTCCGGTTTTGCTAAGGGGGGGACCATTGCTTGGTCATTGCCTTAGGGAGCAAGGTGGGTTGGTCCCCTCCCTTGGTGGTCCTCACCTTCTCCCTCTCCTCCTATTGCCACTTGTAACTTGGTGATTGAATTGCAATTTTATTTTGTTTTGATTAAAATAAAATGGGAAAATTGCAAATCTCCCACATTGATTGGGAATGGGAAATCAAGGTTCATTTCCCTATAAATATCAAGGTTTTGGGATTTGGGAAGAACACTTGAGTGGAACTAAAAAGGCATCTCCTTAGAAATGTGAGAAAACCTTAAGTTCGTAAAACTCTAGTTTTTATTGGTCAAGTCCTGACTAACCTTCAGGACTAGGACCGTTCGGGTCGGGTTCGTGGGTACGAGCCGTTGGAGACCTTTGCATTTGCGGGGTTCAAGTTTTGAAGTAAGAGCTCGGGATTCGAGTGAAGCACTCGCCAAGGGTAAGAATGTCTTTTCCTTCTCTCTCTTAATTGTTGTTTAATTTGTGATTACATGCTTCGTTGCCTTAATTAGTGGGCGGGTCTTAGGTGGGTTTCTCTTCTGCGTAGAGTCGCACTCTACGAAACCCAACAGCGGTATCGCAGCCGCGCTCACTTTAATTTTTGTAACTAATAATTAATTAAGGTGATTTAAAATGGATTTAAATTTCTGGTTGTGCTTTCTTATTGGATTAGAAGCTCGTTTTAATTAGTTTTAATCTCGTATTTTTTCTAATTTTTGCTGACGAACCCAGATTTCGACTCAAAAATAGTGATTTTTGGGTGGAATCGATGTTCTAAATCGTTTCTGATCCGTTTTTCGAAAGCCAAAATCCACCCAGAAACATGTTTTCCGAGGGGTTTTTTTGTTTTTGACGAAATTTTTTAAATCTTTTAACCTTGATTAATTATTTCATGTTGAAGGTAGATTAAATGTATGGTTGCATCCCTAATCTACTGCAATTATAAACCTCATTAAGCATGTTTATGAAGTCATAATTGGTGCTTAATTTGGTATGTTCATTTTTCACATAAACTTGATTTTTTTCACATTGTTGCAAATTAATTGCTTCAAGTGTGTATGTTTATGGTGAACTTGTAATTTTTGAAGCCCCAAATATTTCAAAAATCCAATATTTAATTGTTTATTTGGTTGGAACTTTAATTGCTAAATTCCATGTTGAACTAATTTTTGGATTTAATCATATTTGTGTTGATTAAAGTCCTTAAAGTTCAAAACTTGTGATTGATTTTTGATTAATCTTCATATTGGAAGATGTAATTTTTCATTTATGCACAAGTTAAAGTTGGAAAAATTTCATTGGATGAATGGGTTTATTTTTCCAACCCCATTATTTTGTCAAATCTCATTATTAATTTTTTTTTTGTTGAATTAATTATGAGTGTAGCCCTACAATTTTTGTAGCATAAAGAAAGACCTAAATTGTTTTAAGAATGGTTCTTGAATAATTTAGGCTTGTGCACCATTAAAAATTGAATTTAATTAAGTTGAACTTGTTTTAATTTCATTTTTTTTTCCCTCAATTGATTCTAAAATAAATTTAGAATTAATTTTATGTCACATGTATAACGGGATTAAAATCCCGAGAAAAAGCACGCAAATCGAGGCAAAAACACCCAAGCGCCACCAAGGCTAGCCGGGCTGCTCACACATCCTACATGTGGCTGCCTTAGGTGCGCATAAGGGTGTTCCACCTCGAATTGTTGTTGATGCTGTGTGGCTGGGCTTATGTGCGTTGTTGTGTGCGTGGTGCGTGGTGGATGGCTGCTGGCCATGCTTGTGCGTGCTGCTGGGCAGCGAGGCAACAAGCCCCAGCAAGCCAGCCACTCACCTGCCAGCACCAGCAAGCAGCCAACATGCGTAGCATGCGCAGCAAGCTGCTGGTGCCAGCAAGCATGACATGTGTTGTTGGGCATGCATGCTAGCACCCAGCACATGCAACGCATCTTCTAAGTGCTGCTAGGCAGCCATGGTGCGCATCCCACAATTCTTTGGGTGGGTCGATTTCTTGCTTGAATTGGGCTATCGGTTTTTGTAAAATATTTCCGTTTTAATTTTATTTAATTATTTTAACGAGGCTAGGCCTCAGTCTTTCCAGCTTTTGCGAAATTTTAATTTTGACAAAATTTGGGTTAACCGGCTTAATTAATTGGATTAATTAAGTTGGATGCGGAATTTAGTGGGAGCTTCGTTAATTGCATGAACTAATTGCGTCTTAATCACATAAAATGTTAAACAACTTTGACTAGTTTTAATTAGGCGCATTAATTGGATTAACCACCTAAGTTAGTTACTAGTTCACATGCGTTATGCATTGTTACCTGTTTTTCATTGTAAAATGCATGGGTCATTCACATATAGTGAATGGATGAATGGAAGATATATTGTTTCACAGGTTTCGTGAAAAATGGCAACTAGTAGGGCCCGATTAGGATAGTAAATACGGACTGCGATCCGTTATGTATTTTTTGTAAATCTAAATATGGTATGCATACCGTTGCGTATTTTTGTACCCTAATATTTAGATTAACCCTAGTTTTAGTAGCTAGTAATTTTATTTTGGCGGGGATGTCTCAAGACGGCATTTCTATGAAGACGAGCCAAGATGAAGACTCTTGAAGATTTGAAGATTTCAAGAGGTCATGCTAGCTAGTTTCCAAATGCATCTTATTTCATGTTTTCTATATATAATTGTTCTTATATATGTGAATGATATGTTAGGTGCATGTTTAGGATTTCAAATGTTGCGATGATTAATTAAGTTAAATCAACCAACATAGAAACCCTAGGTCCCGAAATTATTGAGCTAAAATATGCCATTCCAAGAATAACACTTACCGAACTAATGCGAGTATGTGATGGGCTACGCCAAAGCGAGGCATCACTACGTTCCCTAGGTATAATATAAGGTATACTAGGTATACAAGTTGTCTTGGTTAAGCTCAACGATATCGGTAAGGAGTCCTTAAATGTCGTGGCAATGGAGATAAAATGTCAAGGAAGCATTAGATGCGACGTTTTATCGAACAAAGAGTAGCTTGGAGCAATTAGCAATTGGATTGCTTACCCTAAAATATTAAGTGTTAAGACAAGCCAAAGCATGCTTAATCACTTTTTGATTTTTGGGATATTGAAATCATTTTATTCTCGCCTAAAAGGGACTAATGTTAATGCGTGGATAAAATGCTCAATAAGATTGAAAATTTGCATGAACGCTTTAAATTTCAAACTTATTGGTTTATGATTGGTTTTTCATTTTAAATTCTTTCAATTGTAGAAACATGTCTGCAAGTAACTCAAACAACAACTCTATGTGCCCGGAACTCCCCGACAAGTTAGCTTTTAGCCTTAACTTGGTCAACTTTAAGGAATGGGAGGAGGAACTCTTCGGAATTGTTCCTTGGAGTACACTCTTGATACTCCCATTCCAAGCTTCTTCTCTAAGGGAATCATGAGCGATGAGGCTCATGATAAATGGTCTTTTGATTGCAAGAAAGTCACACATCTTATGGCTAATTCCATCCCGGAAGATTGGAAGGAAAAGCTCTCCTTCTATTTTCCGGATATTTTCCTCAAATCATTGGAGGATGTTGTCAATATAAGAGTCACCAAGAGTGACAATGGCAACTATGATGGACTCGTGTTTGATTTAACTAGGTCACTCTCAAACATGAAGATAAAGCCACCGGATGTGGGTTATCTTGCTAAGGAAAGGCGCCGGCTTTGGTCAAGGGTCTATAAAACCAAATTGAGACCTGACATGCCCCTCCGACCTCATGTGCTTAGAATGACTAGGCTCTTCAAACATATGCAGCTTCTCGGAATCTCATTGGAGGATGAGATGGCATGGCATATGTTTCTTGCTTCTTTCCACTCAGGCTATGATGCACTTAGAGTGCATATAGCTGCGGGAAAGGAGACACGCTCTTTAAAAGAGTTGGTGCAATTGCTTAGTCGAGCCATCTCCTATGGAGTGACCGAGAGGCCCTTAAGAGTAAGGAAGAGGGAGTTCAAGAACAAGGAAAGGATGCGATGCTTCTATTGTGGTGGGCAAGGCCACTACAAGAGGGAATGCAAGCTCTTCCGAAAGGAGGAGGAGGAGAGGAATGTGGCATCTGCCTCAGGTATCTTCATTAATACTTGTGTTTAAAGCTATTCATAGGTGTTGGATACCATGTATAACTCACTTTATGTTTCCTTTTCAGGAACCAAGTGAGAGGGCATCACAAGTGAAAGGGTATTGGATACCATGTGCATCAACAAGTGGACGACAAAGATGGTCTTTTGATCGTGCTTGTAGGCACATTTATTTTGTCTATGACTTGTAATTAAACAATGGTTGTTTCTTATACTTTTGATCTATGGTGTTGGACACCAAGTTATTTTGATCACAAGACTTAATCAATGGTTGGTTTGTTAAAATGTCTTGTTTATATGTTCTATAAAATTGCATATGTTTAGACAAATTTATGATACCGCCAAAAGGGCTAAGACCATCGAGTCGAATCAAACCTACTTGTGGCATTGCCGTCTTGGCCACATTAAGAAACTTCTTCAAGAAGGTGTTCTTGACTTATTCAACTTGGAGTCGTTTGAAAATTGCGAAGGATGTCTATTAGGCAAGATGATAAAGCAGCCATTCTCCAAGTTGGGAGAAAGGGAAAGTGACTCGTTGGGTCTAATACATACGGATGTATGTGGATCAATTAGTACACCCGCAAGGTAAGGTTATCGATATTTCATTACCTTCACCGACGACTATAGTAGATATGGTTATGTCTACCTTATGTCGAACAAATCTGAATGTTTTGAGAAATTCAAAAAAATTCAGAGTGAAGTTGAAAATCAACTTGGCAAGAATATAAAAGCACTTCGATCGGATCGAGGTGGCGAGTATTAAAGCCGTGAATTCGACGATCACTTGAAAGAAAATGGTATTCTTTCAGAATTTACACCTCCCGGAACTCCACAATGGAATGGAGTATCCGAACGGAGGAATTGAACCTTGTTAGACATGGTTCGATCAATGATGGGCCTTAGTGAACTTCCTATCACTTTCTGGGGACACGCACTTCTAACTGCGGCACTAAAACTGAACTATGCTCTGTCAATAGCCGTCGAAAAGACTCCATATGAATTATGGACGAAGAAACCTCTGAGGTTGTCTTTTCTTAAGATTTGGGGTTACAAATCATATGACAAGAGATTAATTTATGACAAACTTCACCCAAAATCAGACAATTATTTCTTTGTGGGCTACGCAAAAGAAACCAAGGGGTATTACTTCTACAATAAATCCAAGAACAAAGTGTTTGTTGCTCATGATGGTGTCTTTTTGGAGAAGGAACACCTTTCCAAAATGACAAGTGGGAGGAAAATCGAACTCGACGAAGTTCGAGAGGTAGAGCAACAAAGTCAACATGATAAAACTGACAATCAAAGTGCTTTAGAAGCAGCTGTTGACATTGGTCAAAGTCAAACCGACAATGCAAATGCTCAACCTATTACTAGGTCACAACGGCCAAGATCTCAACCAGACAGATACCTTGGTATTGTCTTAACCAAAGATCAAGACATCCTAGTTATGGATGGAGATAAGCCAGCGACATACAAACAAGCTATGACGAGCCCCAACTCTGCAAAATGGCAAGAGGCCATGAAATCCGAGATGGACTCCATGTCTGAAAATCAAGTCTGGTACTTGGTTAATTTGCCCGAAGGTTACACACCTATTGGTTGTAAATGGATTTTCAAATTGAAAACAGACAAAGATGGAAATGTATCTATATACAAAGCTAGACTGGTGGCAAAAGGTTACAGGAAAATTCACGGAGTTGATTATGATGAAACCTTTTCACCGGTTGCAATGCTTAAGTCCGTCCGGATCATCCTAGCAATTGCTGCATATTACAATTATGAAATATGGCAAATGAATGTTAAAACCGCCTTCCTTAATGGGATTTTGGAAGAAATTGTGTATATATATGACACATCCAGAAGGTTTTGTTGATCCAAGCAATGCCGGGAAGGTATGCAAGCTTAAGAAGTCCATTTATGGACTAAAGCTGGCAAGCAGAAGTTGGAATCTGCGATTCGATGAAGCTATTAGTAAGTTTAGTTTTATCAAGAATCCAGATGAGTCTTATGTCTACAAGAAGGTCAGTGGGAGTGACATCGCATTCCTAGTCTTATATGTCAATGACATATTACTCATTGGAAACAGCACTAAATTGTTAGAGTCCGTAAAGGGCTTGCTGGGAAAGTGCTTTTCAATGAAGGACTTGGGAGAGGCACAATACATATTGGGAATCAAGATCTATAGGGATAGATCTAAGAGGATGATTGGATTAAGCCAAAGTACTTATATAGATAAGGTACTGGCACGATTCAACATGGAAGGGGCCAAGAGAGGGCACCTACCCATGTCCCATGGCATAACTCTTAGCAATAAACAGTGTCCATAGACACCTGATGAGCGAGAGAGAATGAGTCAGATTCCATATGCTTCGCTTATTAGATCGATCATGTATGCCATGATATGTACTAGATCGGATGTATCGTATGCCTTGAGTGCTATGAGCCGATACCAATCAGACCTAGGAGAGGTGCAATGGACTGCGGCCAAGAATATCCTAAAGTACCTAAAAAGGAACAAGGATAAATTCCTGGTCTATGGTGGTCGTAATGATTTTGTTGTTGAAGGTTATACTAACGCGAGCTTCCAGACTGACAAAGACGACTCCAAGTCGCAGTTGGGGTACATATTCTTCCTTAATGGAGGAGCGTTTAGTTGGAAGAGTGCTAAGAAAACCACCACTGCAAATTCTACAACTGAAGCCGAATACTTGGCAGCTTCGGAAGCAGCTAAGGAGGCAGTTTGGATTCGTAAGTTCATTGGTGAACTTGGTGTTATACCCTCAATTAAGGGTCAAATAGACCTTTATTATGATAACAATGGAGCTATTGCTCAGGCTAGGGAGCCAAGGGAACATCAGAAGGTCAAACATGTCAAGCGACGATTTCACATGATAAGGGAATGGAAATCCGAGGGTGAAATCAGAATTTGTAAGATTAGAATGGACGACAATGTAGCCGATCCTCTGACTAAACCTTTGTCTCAATTGAAGCACAACAAGCACGTTGAGACAATGGGAATCAAGCATATTGGAGATTGGCTTTGATTTCCTTGTAAAGATGTTTTAATTAAACTCGATGTCTTAATGTAAAACACTATGTTGAACCATTCAATTTAGGAGCAATTAAATTTTTTGCAAATTTATGATTACTCCATATCTATTTAATTGTGGTTTAGAATTAAATAATGAGTCCATTACATTTTCTGAGAATATTCAAAACAGGGTATCAAGACCATGTCTTGGATAAAGAAACACCTGTTAAGTGAACATTGAATATTTTAATCGAAAATTATCCCTAATCGAGGTCATTTAAACGATGGACGATTAATGACCACTTGAGATTAGTGTGTAGTATGATTTATATCACCGTTTTTTGTGCTACAAGGACATGATAGTCATAAATCATTTGCACAGGTACTAATTTGGAACTATACCGGATAGACCTTTGAAAATACTTTAAGAGATATCAAATCGTCATAAGTATATTTCTCATTATAGCTATTGGAACCTTTTTTTCCTCGACCATGAGTATTGCAAGTTCTCTTGTTTGAGTACTAGTCGTTCTGATGTTGTCAAACGTCTGCCGTAAATGGGGATTATAATGGCACCACTCAGGCGACTAGGTCCTTTTAGTAAGGGAAGCTTACAGTACAAGATTGGGAATGTTCCCATATTAACAATACGGAATATGTCTTTGTTGTTTACAAGGCCTCTCGAAGAGCGAGACTGTGAAAATGCATGGCCGTGCTCAGATGGATTTTAGAAATCATCTGTTTATTGAAAATCAAACTCGAGAATCGAGAAACACTTCTTGACATAATAAGGATGATGAAGAATCTTACCTTATAGTTCATGAAGACACATTAAGCGACATAGGAAAAGGGCTATACACAGATTGCACGCTTGTCCGGAAGGACAAGTGGGAGACTTAAGGGAATGGTGTCCTTCCAACAAGTGTATTATTCAGGTAGAGGGTTCAGAATTATTAGAAAGCTAATTCTTCAGTAAGGTCAAGTGATCGGAATGCCTAGGTGGAGGCCGCTTCCGATCAGTAATATTAATGTACAATTAATATTACAGCTTAATCTTGACTGAACCCTTCGGGTTGAACCTAATCGAACAACCGATCCGAGACGACGAATCAATCCGGAGGATTTAATGAGTTGTCAGAGTTTTACGAACAAAGACGTCGGATATCGAGCTTAGAGCATCGAGTCTGAGCGTCGCAAGTCGAGTCGAATTTAGAATTCGACGAGACGTGAAATCAATTAAGTTACAAGTTCGAGTTAGGCCGTAGCCTCGCATTGGCCTAGCCATACGAGGGCTAGGCTATCTCGAGCTAGCATGTGTATCGCAATGTTAGCCGCAAGCCTAGCATGCTAGGCATGCTAGGGCCATGCATGCTAGCTAGCCATCGCAAGCATCGCAGCCTTGCGTGCGTGCTAGCATGCCATGCGCCCAGCCTTCGCAAGGCTAGGCCTTGATAGCATGCTAGGCGCTGGCGCAAAGCATAGCCTAGCACTGCTCGCAAGCATCACAGCCATTGTGTGCTTGCTAGCGTGCTGGCGGCTAGCCATCGCAGCCAAGCACCATGCGTGCTAGCTGGCCAGGCATCGCTGCACACCATGCATGCTGGGCCTCGCATGGTAGCAGCTCAGTGCTTCGCAGCATCGCAAACAACACGCACCAGCCAGCAGCGTGCTAGGCATGCTGGGCTGTGCGTGTGTGCCAGCAAGCAGCAGCACGTTGTGCCTCGCATAAGCATGCGTGGCTCGCTAGCAGCACACATGCACTGGCTGGCTGCGGCTGGCTGTGCGAGTGTGCTAGCTGGCTGGCTAGGCTACCCAACCTTGGTGCTAGGCGCCAGCTGGAAACCTTGGCAGCCAAGCCAGGCTGCCAGCCAGCCACTTGGCATGGTGGTCCGGTTTTGCTAAGGGGGGGACCATTGCTTGGTCATTGCCTTAGGGAGCAAGGTGGGTTGGTCCCCTCCCTTGGTGGTCCTCACCTTCTCCCTCTCCTCCTATTGCCACTTGTAACTTGGTGATTGAATTGCAATTTTATTTTGTTTTGATTGAATTAAAATTGGAAAATTGCAAATCTCCCACATTGATTGTGAATGGGAAATCAAGGTTCATTTCCCTATAAATACCAAGGTTTTGGGATTTGGGAAGAATACTTGAGTGGAATTAAAAAGGCATCTACTTAGAAAAGTGAGAAAACCTTAAGTTCGTAAAACTCTAGTTTTTATTGGTCAAGTCCTGACTAACCTTCAGGACTAGGACCGTTCGGGTCGGGTTCGTGGGTACGAGCCGTTGGAGACCTTTGCATTTGCGGGGTTCAAGTTTTGAAGTAAGAGCTCGGGATTCGAGCGAAGCACGCGCCAAGGGTAAGAATGTCTTTTCCTTCTCTCTCTTAATTCTTGTTTAATTTATGATTACATGCATGCTTAGTTGTCTTAATTAGTGGGCGATCTTGGACGGGTTTCTTTTTTGCGTAGAGTCGGACTCTACGAAACCCAACACTATTATGTGTTTAACTCACATTTAAACATTATTATGCACTATACAAAATTGATGCAAGTGTGGCATTCCCTATCATTTCATAAAAGGTAAATTCTACAAGTATATGCAAACTATATATGATTCTATATTTTTTCAAATAATATATGCAAACTATTTAGGTGATTTCAAATAATATCTAATGAGCTATTTTTTCTTATCTTTTTATTTTTTTTATTTTTATTTGGCTTAGGGGTTTTGATGTCAACTACTTTATTTTCAATTGAATACTATATATGATTCTATCATTAGTATATAACTGGTGCATTAGGATGAACACATACTAGTGTTTTAATTTTTTTATTTTTCTTTTTGAGAGAAACGCATGAACACATCAATAACTATATACTAAAAGACACACCAGCAATGACACAAGTCATTTTCTGGTGTGTTAAAAAAAAAAACTATTTAGGAAACAAATCTTATATATATAAATAGAAGATTAAAAAGATTTAATGTATCCTTCCACTATATATATTGATACCATAAGCTAAAGTTAAAAAAATGAAAATCAAATTCTTAACATAATTTGTGACATACATAGTGCTATATACTAATCTTACCATTATTACAACAAGGATTATTTTTTTTAAATATTTTTGTATTTAATTATGTTTGAAAAGCTTGCTAGGAAAGATATGAATTTTTTTCTAAGCCAGTTGATTATTGAGAAGAAAAATAAATACCGCGTAAGAGGGAATGGATTAATAGTGTGTAAAAAGTAAATCTATTTACGAATTAGATACAAAGTTGTAAGATATCATTTGGTTAAAAGAAGAAATGATATAAATTAGTTAGTGAAATATATATAAATATACATATATGTGTATTTTAAATTATCTATTTTGCTAATTATAGTCTCTTTTATAATTAATTCATTTTACAAAGTAGTAACTTAAATGGATTTTTTTTTATAATTAAATATAGAGTTAATAATTATAGAGTAATTATTGAAATTTACCGTGCATGACACGAGAGCTAACCTAGTTAGCTAATTAAAACGAAGAGAGTATCAGTTGCGGAACCTCACTTGGTACATCTAATTAGCAACTTAACGAAAAAAAAAATCAGTAATAAATTTACTGGTAATGTAATACACACAAAAACACAGAAATGTGATCTCTCTCACAATCACTGGGTCATGTCTGCTTAACAGCAAAGCGTCCCAGCTTAATAAATTCCCTCTCTTTCTCTCTCCTCACTCACTCTCTCTCTGCTTAACTCTTTCTTACTGTAATTACTGTCTATCCTAAAAAAAACAAAAACAAAATCAAATTCAAACCCCATTAAATATTTAAATTAAAAATAAATAAAAATGAAGAAAACCCAAAAAACAAAAACCCAGATTTGAAATACCTCCATTTCAATCCTCTTCCTCTGCCACATTGCAGAGAGAGAAACAAAAACAGAAAAATAAAGGAAGAATTTTTGTGGGTTTTTCATTTTGATCTTCAAAAACAAAAAAAATTTAGTTTTTTTTTAAAGGGGGTTTTCTTCCCCATTTCACAACAATGGCTGAAAATCATCATCTGGGTGATGAAGAGCTTAGTATTTCAATGGCTGCTTCCGAAAATAGTACTGAAATTTTACCAACAACAACTACTTCAACTATTCATACATTGTCACCGACAAACCCAACTCCTCCGCCGCCTCTTGCGGTGTCTGGATCGTTTAAAGAAGGCAAAAGTTCTTCCCGTCGACGCCCTTCTCGACGTCCGAGTCTTGATGCCGATGAGTTCTTGAATCTTCTTCATGGGTCGGATCCGGTTAAAGTGGAGCTGAATCGGCTTGAGAATGAAGTCAGAGGTCATAATGCCGATTTCGATTTCTATTTTGATCTTTTATTTTGTTCTGCTGGATTTTGTTTTGATTTGGAATTTCGGGTTTTGGGTTTTTTTTTGGATTTGCAGATAAAGAGCGGGAACTTGCTGAAGCACAAGCTGAGATCAGAGCATTGAGGTTGTCTGAACGCCTTAGGGAGAAAGCTGTTGAAGAGGTTAATTAATTTTTATTTATTTTTTTTAATTTATTAATTAAATTGAAAATTGGATTACATTTGTGGATTTTCTTCTATATATGAAATATGCTATGTTTGGTAATTTCTGTCCGATTTTTGTGTTGAGGATTTTGTGAGATCTCATTGCTAAAATGTTAATTGGGTATTTTTTACTAGAAATTCGGAGTTGGGAAAATTATGTACTGTAAAACTTGCTGCATTGTATTAATAAAATGGTATTATTATGTGAAAATGGGTGGAAATTTTGAGACTTGTGTGACTCATCAAAGGTTTTCTGAGATTGGCCACGACCACCCGGAAAAGGACAGTGTTGTGGGATTATTAGAGGGATTACGGTTTGTGCTCTATGGTAATGAATGGATTGTTCAACATGGAGTTATTATGTTGACCGTCGAAGCTTGGAGTGGTAGATCGATGTTAATGCCTGAGATGTGGTTTTGTGGTGTGAGCCTGGCAGGTGATATATATCAGTATGTGATTTTTACTAGACGATGTCTGGAAATAACCGCAAAGCAATCCGTCTTGTCTATACCTATAATGATAAAGGGTTTTGTGGTTCAGGACCATAGATTCAAGGAAAATGGATACTCATATTATGATGCCTCTTATATGTTTGTGAGGTTTCTTGAATTGATTTCAAGCAACTGCTTTGATGCTCTCAGATTAGTAATTGACATTGACTGTAACGACTTGAAGACACTTTATACTCTACGGTTGGGGAAGAGGAATTACCTTTTGTTCTGGGTGGAAGTATGGGAAACTTAACACTGTATTGGTTTCTATCGTGTTTAGGTGAATTTAAAAGCCACATCAGGATGAATAAAGAGCTGTTTCAGAAAATCAATGAATAGAGAATGTAGCCGTGTAACGTATTTTCTCTATTAATTTCCACATGTTTAACCTTATTTGTTATATTACTTCATTTGGGTACTCTGAAGGATAACGTCTCTGATTGTCTATTTACTCTTCTACGTAGTCCTTTGTTGTATTAAAACTGACTCTCTTGTCTGTGTTTTCCTGAGAAATAGCTCACTGATGAACTGACGAAGGTGGATGAAAAACTTAAACTTACGGAAAATTCTTTAGAAAGCAAGGTAATGTTTTAATTTCTGGTGGCCTATTGGTATGTCATGTAAATCTGTGTTTACATCTATCTAAATAGCAGCTGCTTTCAGAATCTAGAAATTAAGAAAATCAATGAAGAGAAGAAGGCTTCTATGGCGGCTCAATTTGCGGCAGAAGCTACCCTTAGAAGGGTCCACGGTGCTCAAAAGGATGATGACATGCCTCCTATTGAGGCCATTCTTGCACCTTTAGAAGCTGAGCTTAAAATTGCTCGACAGGAGGTAACTAGCTGGGGCCTTCCAATTTCTGATGATTTACTGCAGTTTTCATTCAAGGATTTATTGAAAAGTTCATCTATGTTTGCAGATTGGGAAGCTGCAGGATGACAACAAAGCTTTAGATCGTCTTACCAAATCAAAAGAAGCTGCTTTATTGGAAGCTGAGAGGACAATTCAGTCGGCCCTTGCTAAAGCTTCGATGGTAGATGATCTTCAGAACAAAAACCAAGAATTGATGAAACAGATAGAAATATGTCAGGTATTATTTTGTGATTAGTTGCTTTTTTATTATTCATCCTGATAGCTTTTTCACTCTATGCCATCTGTATTCAACTACTTAGAGTAGGATAGATTTACATGTCAAATGCCTGTGTTTGGCAGGAAGAAAATAAGATCTTGGACAAAATGCATCGACTGAAGGTTTCAGAAGTAGAAAAGCTAACCCAAACAGTAAGGGAACTAGAGGAAGCCGTTCTTGCTGGTGGGGCAGCTGCTAATGCAGTGAGGGATTACCAGAGAAAAATGCAAGAAATGAGTGTATGTTTTATTGTTTTTGAATTGTCCACTGGATGATACTAAATATGTTACTTTTTTTTTTTTGAGAAGGATACTAAATATGTTACTCGTATATACTTATTTAATTATTTATTTTTCTCTGACAAGGCTTAAGAATGCCTTTATTGTGAGAATTAGACAATACTGAACCTAGAGTCTATTCTTTCTTTGGATCTGCAGGAAGAAAGAAAAACCCTGGACAGGGAGCTAGCTCGTGCAAAAGTAACTGCTAACAGGGTGGCCACAGTTGTAGCCAATGAATGGAAAGATTCAAATGATAAGGTGATGCCTGTAAAGCAGTGGCTTGAAGAGCGGCGATGTTTACAGGTATTTCTTGTATCTGTTAAACGCTTAACTACCTAAGGCTGCCTGTACTTGCTTCTTTTGCTCCTGATCAAGTTCGTGCATGTGCACATGTATGCACTCACACAATAAAGAAAAAAAGGAGAAAAGAAAATTGTTGTTTAGTTTTAAAAAGTCAGTGTAATCCTTATAAAAAATCATTTCAGGGAGAAATGCAGCAACTTCGGGATAAACTTGCTATATCAGAGCGAGCAGCAAAATCTGAAGCCCAGTTGAAAGTAAGATAACCTCTTTGCAAACAAGTGCTTTGCTATCTGTTGTATCCTGCCTAGTTAAAGGTAAAAGTTCTCTCTGCACTCTGCAGGAAAAGTTTCAGCTACGCCTCAAGGTGTTAGAAGAGAACCTGAGGGGAGTTTCAACTAATAGTAACCGATCTACACCTGAGGGAAGAAGTGTAAGTAATGGGCGTCGTCAATCCCTTGGAGGTGCAGATGCCATGTCCAAAGCTAATGGATTTTTACCCAAGAGATCACCGACTCTTCAATCAAGATCGTCTTTAACTTCAAGTGCTAGTATGATGTTAAGACATGCAAAGGGGGTCTCAAAATCATTCGATGGTGGTACACGGTCATTAGACAGGGGTAAAATCTTGTTAAATGGAAGTAGCTCAAACTATGCTGCCAACCAATCTTCTGAAGTATCAAAGGATTGTGAGCCTCAAAGTACTTCCCAGGAAAATTCTGATGAAAAGCCAAGTGAAGTACTGACAGCTGCTAAGGAAGATAGTGTACCAGGTGTATTATATGATTTGTTACAAAAGGAAGTCGTTGCTCTGAGGAAGGCTGGTCTTGAAAAAGATCAAAGCCTGAAGGACAAGGATGATGCCATTGAGGTTGGTATTTTCATGTGCTACATCATTCTTCATCCATCAATTCATTATCTCTTTTCTTGTTGGTAAAAGGTTTGTGTTTTTTTTTTTTTAATTTTTTTTTATAGATGCTAGCAAAGAAAGTAGAGACATTGACAAAGGCTATGGAAGTTGAGGCCAAAAAGATGCGAAGAGAAGTAGCTGCTATGGAGAAGGAGGTTGCTGCCATGCGCTTAGAAAAAGAGCAAGAAAACAGAGCGAAGCGCTTTGGTAGTGCCCAGTTACTCGCTGGAAGGTCAGTGTTTTAAACTTTTATAGTTGGTCAGGCAAGTTACAATTTTCATTACTCTAATGGATAAAGATATACCTATTCTAAAAGGAACATAAAAAATTTACCTGATCTGCTGACCTTATCTATTAACTATTACTAAAACAAAACATGTTGACATCATTAAGGGACACGTCAACTTTATATGAAAATTTTTCCCGCCAAAACTATTTTTGACATCATCATTAATTTTTTCCCTATTTTTTTTTCTTATATGTTCTAAGATTAAAAAAATACAGTACTTCTTTCAAAATTAATTAAAGAGTTATGATTACACATTTTCAAATAAATTAAGAATATTTATTGACAAGCTATTTTAAACTAATAATATCTAATTAATCCGTGCAACGCACGGGACAAAACTAGTTCTTTTCTACAATAGAATGGAAACATGATTTTTCTTAGGGATCATAAAATTAGAAAATTTTGATAATGTGGGCTCCATTCTATCAATTTGTAAATTACAAATAGTTAGGTTATGTTAGGGCTACAATGCCAAAGACTATTGCTCATGGTAGATATTGATAAATTTACTATGCTTTACGGAGTAAGTCTCTATTCTGCATAATGTTTGGTCCGGAATAACGTGAAATGAAGTACATATATGTGGGACTTATAAGGAGTGCTTGATTGAGATGTTCTCAAACTAAAATTCCGTAGAAATTGTTTCTTGGAAGTTATGCAGTGGTTAAGCTCCTTTTATTTATTTATTTTTTTTAAAACAAACCATACGCTATTGCTTCATTGAGTATTTGTTTAGGATTACTGTGAATAGCCCAGCTAAATAATTACCTGCTTACACTGTACGGGTCTAAATATTTTCCAGATATAAATCTTTTCCCTGTTCACTTGTCCATTTTCTCATATCCTTGTTACTTATTTTTTCCAAACCTTCCTTCAATCACTTAACTTTCTCTACCCTTCTGATTCAGTAAGACTGTGGAGTACCATAAACTTATTGTACTTAAGGGGTGTTTGGCTAAGGGTGTATGGAAGAGCTTTCAGAAAATTTTGTGCTCCTACTTAAATCTTTAGAATGCTTTTATTTAGGTCATATGAAGGTAGCATATTTAATATGCATGTTGATAACGACTTTTTACATGAAAATTAATCAGACTTTGTTACTTAGTTTATCAGCCTCAGTAGGTAAATTTGTAAATAATCAAATATTCTTAGTAAGTTGCTCAGAATCTGTTTTGTTATGTGTAAGAGGATCTGTCAGACAAGGCCGTAATTGATACTTCTAAAATCCTTGATAGGATCTATCTAAGTGTTGCCCAATCTGTTTAGTGTTAATTGCTAATATGCTATCATACAACCTTAGAGTAGCGCAAGTTGGTTTTTTGACATATGAAGCAGTGGTAATATATTGCTGTGTTCCAAGTAGTGGCTTAACATCTGAGTGTCTAGAAATGATTGTGCACTCTTGTGCAGTTATGCCCTTATTTAGTAACTGTCTTTTTCCCCTATGTTTCCTAACTCTCACTTTTTTGCAAAAGTATATTATCCATTTAAAGTTGATTGCTGGTTCTTACACTAATTTTATAATAAACCGTTGTAAAATTCCATTTACCTTTACCCTTAGTTATTATTAGCCTTAGGCTTTCTGGAGCAGAAACCAACAACTTCTGGAAGTATTCTGTAGGTAAATTAATCTCACTCAATGAAGACGAAATTGCTCCAAAAAACAGAGATATCAAGGAAACATTACTGAAAAATATTCTACCGTTGCAAGGTTATCATAGTCCCTTTCTTTCATTCCCTAAGACTTCCATGGCCTCACCTGTTCTCCAATAGTTATGTCATGTTCTTAAACTCTAGTGACTGCCTTCTCCATCTCTTACCAAATGCAATCATCCACATTTGATACACACATTTCTGCATGTATGGAGTATTCTGATTACTAGTTACATATTTGGTTATTTCCTTCTTAAAATACATAGGGTCATTCATTTATTCATTGTTGCTTTTCCCATTTTTTCTTGTTATTTCCCCTTATGTAAGAGGTGCAAAATGGTTTATTATCAATTTTTTTCTTGCATTTCCTCCCTAACAAAACAGCTATTAAAATGGATGAACAATAACAACAGAGAAGATAACTGACGTTACCAAAAAAACAAAAAACAAATAAAAAGAAGATTTGACCTTAACATTTAGCAAAGAACAAAATGTTATGTGTTCCTTGATATAGAGAAATTTCCCATGTTTCCTAAGTAGCTTTGAAAGTTTTGGGCAAACTATAAGAATCTTTAGTGAATGTCACAGTTATGTCTAGTGAGAGTTGAAAAGGATGGGTTTAAACTAGGTGTATAGCCAGAGAGGTAAAAAAAGCTATAAATATTGTCCACTTTGGCCATCTCAACATTATCAAACTGAGGAATTTTGTGTGCTTGTAGATCCTTGTATCGAATTTCATCTTATTCCCTTGAATGGCATGTCTTCTTAAATTACTGCTTCCTTTGTTTGGTTTCTCTAAAGAAAAATGTTATTTTTGAAAATATACATTGAGGTGAATCTAGCATGATCCCACTTAACTATATTTTTCCTTGGCATAAATCACTAAAGATAGAAAAAGTAGTGTGTAATTTAAGTGTTATCTGAAAAACAGTGAAGTATCAACCTGTGAAGATTAGATTAAGGTTAGAACTTGTGCTTGTGCTTGGGCTAGAATTTGTATACTGCTGATTATTGCATCAAGATCATTTCATAAAGATAACGAGGAACATGTGGGATTCTAATGCTTGAAGCACATTGGTTGTCATGACTCATGATGGCAACGTTATGCGGTTACCTTGTCTATGCAAGTCTAATTCTCAAACCACCAATTGTAATTTCTGCAGGGCTGCTGGACGAGGTGGTTTAACACGCAGCACTCAATAACAGCTAGCAAGAACAGCTTTAGGAGCTCTTTAGGAGTGAAACTGGACAGTTCTGCTCCAATGTGTCCTTTTCTTATTCTTTATATATCTTATTTGGTGATTGGTTATAATATTGCAATCAGCATCCCAGTTATTCTGTATTAAGTGGAAATTATGGCATCCTTACTTGGTATGCTTCTGACGTTGACTGCTATCGCCGTATCGCATGCTGAGACTTTCGGGTTAAGGATATCGAAGTAACTAACCTTATGGCAAGAGTATTTTCAAATGGCAGTGGTGTGCTTGTTGTATAGATAGGGATATTAGTCTTCTAGCTCATGTGCTGGAGCCCCTTGTATTTGTAGTCAGCTAGTGTGATGTTTTTTCAGGTTTGTTAATATTCTTGGAATCAGATCAAAATCAGAGTTGCAGTTTCTATTACCGTTTCCTATTGTTCCGTCTGCTTTCTTCTGTTGGTATTGCTTAAGCTAACAATGGAATCATATATAAGCGGAAATTTAATTTACTTTTAGATTTTAATATGGAGAACTATCAAAAATTGATCTGATCCAAAGATACTAAACCAATGTGATGCATTAATCTATTCTCAAGTTTGATTTGTATGGACTCACTGACTTGATACAGCCATTTTCTAACTAGCCTAATTTGAATATTCTTGATTCGCAATCTCGAGTTTCAAATATAAATTTTAAGGTTAAAAGTGGCTCTAGTTTACTACTATCTCCATTTCTAAAAGTTCTTTTCATTTTGACTCTGCATGTTTGACGATGCATTACTTTGAGAATATTCACTAATGATTTAGGCTTTAAACACTCAAGATTTAGGCCTTTTTTTGCAAACATTAAGGGATGAGGGTAATAAACCATTAAAAGTTATTGAGATTAGGCCTAAGGGACAAAGGGAGTAAATCATTAAGAGAAGTGAAAATAGAACATATGAATAATGCAAAAGTTAAAGTACTACAAGTGAATAAAACGAAGGAATGAGTAATTGAAATGGAAAAGAATAATGCCCAACTTTTGGGCAAACAAGGCAAATACATAGCTTCTTCACCTACGGTTATATAGATGTAGACTCTTCCTTTTGTTTTTGCCAAATTGATATGGTAAAATCTCCACTCTAGTTTAGGCTTAGTCATGAAGATGGTTCTAACACTTCTAAGCTAATGTCGAAAAGACCATGCTAAACTCCATCAATATCATTCATGCATCTAAGCATAATTTATTAAGTTACTAGGTTGCCACGTACCCTCATTTTTCAATACAAAATAAATTTTTTAGCTTCCTTTACTTTTGGTCATGTTTGGGATGGATGAACTTGAAAGATTGTCATTTGCTCTTATTTTATATTATCTCAACTTATCAATTCTTATATTAATTTGATGTAAACTCATTAACCCTTATCTTGTTTCTTCTAATTTGTTTTGAAATCATCCTTTGTTTTTGTTTACTTGCAACATTTTGGATTACACACTATTTATGTATTTCACTTTAACTGTTTTTGGTAATTTATCGTTAAGAAAAACTATAATTGTGTAATAACTTGGTAGATTTGTCTCAATTTAGTGTTGTAAGTGTAAAAAACTAGGGGAAGTATTCTCTTATCTTATATAATTTGAAATAATTTAAGCTTACAAATCTAAAATTTTTTTTTTAAAAAATGGATTAGGATCGAGCCCAAATAAGAATTAATCCCTTTTTAGTCTTTGAGCATGGCCAATATTTGCCAACTTTCTTGTAAAGTCTAGTGCTCTAGTCCATCCAATAGTACAATATTATTGGATCCCAATCTTACAACTTAAGGTAAGAAGAATACTTTATACTTACTCCATGTACTGCAAAGTCAAGCTACTTATTATTCAACATTTCAATTGGAATAAGATTATATATCAATTTTGAATTGAAAAACACACACAATAATCTCTTATTTAATATAAACAAACAAATGATTTTTGTGTGCATTGCACATGCAAAATGCACATATCATAACATAAACTCGTCCAACCAACAATCCAACAAACTCAAAGAATAAGTTACACTTTCATCACTTCAATAATATGAATAAGTTTGTATGCACAACCCATAAAAAAAATATATTACAATCTTAGAACACCACAAATACGATCACAAGAATGAAACATCTCAATAATAGCGAGATATGGCGATAACTAGATCAACGCTAATGCCAAAGATCAGAATCGCGAGGCCAGTGAAGTTGATCAATCGACCCTCGTTGCTGTTAGCCAATTTAAGGATAGTAAACAATTGCATAAGTCCTGTTTCAGCCGTGCATATTGCGAAATACAGCAATGCTCTTCCGAAACACACATGCCACGGCGCTAACCTTGCTCTTGTAGCGCCTGGCCTTGGTAACCAAAATGTGACAAACCCGAAGAACCACTACAATTGTACAATATTTGAATTGTAACAAGTCTGAATTCGAGACGTACCCAATAATAATAATGCAATAATCATGGATGGAATTTAGATTTTTTTACCTGGATTCCGTAAACAATGAAGGTTCCGAGACCTATCCAAGAATGCAAGCTATACATGTTGGTAACGTTTGCCTTGTAATGGTACTTAAAGGCAGCATATACACCAATAATTCCCAGTGTAATCGCTATTACGTGCATTAACATGTGTGTCAACTTTTGCATCCGTGCTTCCGCATTTATGCTCTTGTACACCATCATGGCTAACCATATTATATATACATGCAACAAAATATTAGGATTAAATATGAAAAGCCACAAATATATATGACTTACTGGCTTTACAACCTGGGGCTCATATATAATAATAGTATGAACTTTAGAGCCATTATGGCTGATTATTGTACTCGTAATTATAAGTTATTCGTTCAATTGTGCCCTTATAATGCAAATCGCACTTTCTGGTCCAATTGCTGATAGTTGAAGTCTATGATAGGCTTATATATTCTATCATTGTATTTTTATTGTTCGTACTTAATATATTTAAACTAGGCATGCAGGTTTTCGGCAGATTTTTTTCGGCCGGGAAATTTTTATTTTTTGGGCGAACTTGGGCATACGCTTAAATGTATTTTTAGTTATTTTTTGGACCAGCTGAAAAACCCACATGCCTCAGCCATTTTGGGCGGGTTTGGACATGTGATTTCCGGCCCAAATTTTGATCCAACCTGAGAAATGGGCTGATTTTTGATCTCAGCCTGACCCGACCCGCATTTTGATAAAGTCTAATAAAAAGTGAGACATAGGGAGCCGAGGGGGGGGGGTGCTGAGGGTGGCAAAATTACCTTGACCAGCAAAGAAAATGAAACCAAAGAACATGAGAAAAATATGAACCTGCACAAAATATTATAGTCATCGTACTTAGTCAAACGATAATGAATTCATTAACAAACTAATTAAGCTAAAATCAAGATTATAATAAATCAGCAACTAACATTGAGAATACGGTATGGATTATCAGAATCAAGACTAAGACCGCCTCGATAATGCAACAGCCAAACTAACAACAAGATAATAGACAAAATTCCGAAGAAATGTGCCACTGGTGTAATGCTAGATGCTCGTCTTCTGTACCAATCTCTCTCGATAGCATCCATGGTCGTGTTCGTGTACGTAAAACTTAGTTTTTTCTTGAAGTTATAAATTAGTGGTGATTATGGTGGTAAGAGCTGAGTTATAGTATATATATAAAGAAATAAAGTAAAAGTTCTTTGGATATAAAAAAAAGTATGGAAAGTAAAGTAATCAAGGAGCAGGTTGCTGATTTTTCAGCTTTGGGATTGCTTTTATAACAGGTTTAGCATATTTATGTATGCTGCAAAGTTACTATAGTATGAATTTAGCTTTTTCTAAACAACAAATTTTACTATACACTGGCCTTATAATCTTAGTTGTATGCTTATCTGTAAACTATTGTTGAGCTGATCTTATCAAAGGACTGTAATTCTAAATTTCTAATGCTGCCTTTGGAAAAAAGAAATCCTTTCATCCTAAAACAATAGATTGATCACGTGTTGGGATCGATTTTTATAAAAATGAGTACTCCGTTGTTTACATATTTTATGTCTCGTTCGATATAGATTCCTAATTAGGGTCATTTTGAAAAAATAAACATAGGTGATCACCATTTCAGTGTAGAAGAATTGGAGGATACCATTGAATTTCTTTTTTTGATTTTATGATTTAAAAGCTACATGTTATACATTCAAATGGAGTATAAATTTGATGGAAAAATTGAATTTTTTTTTTTTAAAAAAAATACACAAAAGATAGGACAGTTTGATGAGAAAATTTGATGTTTTAAGAAAATAGTCGGTGATAAGGCAAAAAAAAAAAAACATTAGGGTAATTCTCAATGGTGACCTCCAAGTTTTGCTACACCTCAATGGTGATCCTCTTGAAATTGAATTATACAAAATGACTTTATTTTAATATTTTATCCCACTAAATAACCTTATTTCATTAAATAAGAGGCAAATGGTACATGAATTTTCATATGATGATCTTATCAGTCAACTTGAGGATCATTTTGAACAAGAGAAGAGCCAGGAGCTCAAAGATTTGAGAGAGATTCAAAATAGAGTTCATATTTTGACAACATTTCAGATTTAAATTATTTTTTAAAAATAAAAGTTATAACATTAAATATTTTAATCTATTATCTGACGAATAGGATTCCATATTTATGATTAAATTATTAATAATAAATTCAATTTCCACATAACTAATACCAGCGAATAAGGTCACATTATATATTACATTAAAATAATAAAAATTATCCATTTCAAACAAGCAAATTAATCAAAATATTATATGGTCTTTTCGTGAGACTTATGTACTCCGTATAAAAAAAACCTATGTATTGCAGTGAAAAAAGAGATTCACATCTTATTTTAGAATTAAAAAATCAATCGCCACATAAGCAAAATCAACGAATGTGATTTGAGAATTTAATTTTATGTGCCACATTGGTAAAAAAAAACGACGAATAATCATTTAAGGTTTAAATTATTTTTGTAAAAAAATTATCTTCTCACATTAAAAATTTTATCCTAAAATTCAATAGATGAAATAACATATACAAAGACAATATTTTGACTAATGGAAATTTTTTTTTTGCATTTCTAATAAGAATTAAAGAAAAAAAAAATTAACATGAAATATTTTAATCTAATATCCGATCAGTGAGATACCATATTTATAATTTATTTATTGGTTTTTTCACCGTATACCACTGAGTTATTTCAAAATTCACCATATACCACAAAAAATTTTCTAATACACCAAATACCACTCGGTTAATGTATATTAACACAGAATACCTTTTTTGTTAACAGTCGTTAGTATGTCGTTAACGCCATTAGTAATTAAGGTTAATTGTGTCACGTGGCTGTCACTTATTGGCTCTTATTAATATTAACTAACTTATAATAATAATACACCACCAACGCCCCAGCCAGCCCCGACCCCTACCCTCAGCTGGTTAGTGCCTGATCCACTTCCCGGCAGGCCGACGACGATCCCCCTCCCCCGTCAGTGACAACCCTGACCCAGCCACCACCTTATCCAAATTCCCCAACTACCACCTTAGCCCAATTCCCCACTCCTAGCTTAAAACCCAGCCACCACCCCGAAATCCCTTCGCCGGCAACCCCTCTTCCCCTTCCCCTCCCTTTTCCGACCACCCCCTCCCCCTCCTTTCCCAACCAATTTCTTCAGCATCGCAAATTCACAGGTGAAGGGTTTAGGGTGATAGAGAGGGAATAAGGGGTGCAGTAGTGGGGACTTCAGCCGATTTCAAAGGTTCGTGGGTGGGGGATGGCCGGAAAGGGACGAGATAGGGATTTCAAGGGTTCATGGGTGGGGGATGGTCGCCGACGTTGGGGGAAGGGGTCGAGAATGTTGCCGGCGGGGAAATAAGGAATTAGGGAATCGGGGAAGCTTCAGGCAGGGAGGGGTTACAGGTGGGGGATGGTTTTCGGGGAAAGGGAGTAGGAGTGGAATGGTCGCCAGCCAGCTAGCCGTGGGGGTTGGGGTTGGGGTTGGGCTGGGGGCGGCGGTGGCTTGTGTTGGTGGTGTTTAATTTTTATTTTATTTTAAAAAATAATTTTTCTTAATTTAATTATTTAAATAAATAATATTAATTAGAACCAATTATAAGCTGCCACGTGGCGTAATTAACGTTAATGACTAACTGAGTTAACGGAAATGGCATGTTGTGACATTTATGTTAAACTCAGTGGTATTTGGTGTATTAGAAAATTTTGTGTGGTATATGGTGAATTACGAAATAACTTAGTAGCATATGGTGAAAGATTCGTTTATTTATTAATTATACGTTCAATTTTCACATAACTAATAAGAGCATCTCCAATAGCTAGTATACAAATAGGGACTTGCTTGCAAATTAATTAAAAATGAAAGCATGTAGCTTACCATTGGAGTGGAAAACTGATGTAGCTAGATTAAGCAACGTTGCTCAAACAAGCTACATTGCTTGATTTTTCAAAGATCAGATAACATCACCCATTTAAAATATGACATGTGTATAATAAAAACTTACTTACTTATTTATTTATTTATTTTTCTTCCAAGCTACATTATGATACAATTAACCATTGGAACATTTTGTAGCTACAAAATATACTAGTTTGAATATTTGATGTGACAAGGTAAGCTACAAGGTATTAGCTTACCATTGGAGATACTGTTACAAAGAATAAGGCCGCATTATAAATTATATAAAAATAATATAAACTAGATAAAGGTCGTACGATACACAGTTTTTTTGTATTTTTTAACACAAATATTTTTTGTATTTACGTGATAAAATTTATTACTTTATTTATTGTATGTTGTATAATATATCCTTTAAAATTTTTATTTTAAAATAAATGGTGAATTTTATTTTCTCATTCGTTATATATTTAGATAAAATTCATAATCTCAAAAAATAATATTTTATATTTAATTAATTTAAACTTTAAAATTTTATTCGACAATTTTGCTTATGTGACATTTGAGTTACTTAATTCTAACAGAATTTACAAATCTCTTATACAATTGGTTGTAACTAAAATTTATAATCCTATATAGCGCGTTAAGAAAATTTAATGCTTCGTGGCTCTCTAAAAATTTGGGAAAAACTCCCCTTATATATATTTACTAATTAGCCCCGCGCGATGCACGGTAATTAACAAATAAAATTATAGTGTAGAACTTGCATATGCAAGGAATCTTCTCGGGGCGTTAGGTAACTAATTAATATAGTACTTAAAATAGTATTTAAGTTCAGAATGCATGACATAATCACGCGTTGACATTCCTTTAATATTTTCACATTTAGTTTTCTTATCTAATGCCTCGGGGCACTCGTTAACTTTTGTCATAGATAAAATCTTAAGCCTATGTAAACATTCAATGCTTTCTATATAATTGACCTCTAGTGATGGCCAACTTTAAATTAAATGAAATAACACTCAAAATTATCAAATACAGAATAAGGAATACTACAAAGTTCAAATATCAATTTTTTGAAAGATAAAAAAGTACCATCGTTAACACATTCAATAATATGTCAAAATATTAAGCTTGATGATAAAAAAAAATAAAAAAAAAATTGTAGTAAGAAAATATTCTAATTTAAAAAAAAAAAAATTAAAATTTCTGTATTAAGAAGCAACACCAGCAATATGATTAATCATGTAAAAGCAAAACAATCATTAATGCGAAGTATAATCTTTAAATTTTCGGCACATATATACAACATGCTCTAAATAGTGTGACACTGGTGGACAACTATATAACGAAGAAAGAAGAGTAGAACAAAAAAAATGACCGTAAGCTATAAGGAAAAAAAAAAAAAGATTATCTTCATCAATAGAATTGGAGAAAGAATTTGAGAGCTTTAGATTCATATCAATGACTTTAAACGAACAATCAATCAAATTGAATCGAAAATGTGTTTAAAAATTTCAGGGGACTTTAGAAGTATGAACATTCAGTTAAGGTTTTTTTTTTTTTTTTTTTTTTTTTTTTTTTTTTTTTATTTTTTATTTTTTATTTTGACTGGAAGAAGAATATTGTCATTAATAAATAGTCATACGACATTTACAATAATAATAAAGATTTATAAACAACAGATTTATAGAAAATAACATAACTTTTACAATCAAAATCATAACTATATTTTGTATATCGGGCATAGCTCACACTCCACTGCTTCAAACTTAACGCGAGCAGTGACTTTTGATGTCATTGCATCTTTCCAAGTAGAGACCTTTGCAATCTGCGCTGATGTTTTGATTGTAGAGTTGATGACAAACCCTAAACCCATATGAATCTAAATCACCTTCTCAATTATTATTAAAACCCTAAAAATAAAATTCTCATCCATAGATGAGAATCAAAATCCCAGAAAATTGGGAAAAACCTACAAAAATTTGGGACAAACACTCACAAACGGAGAGAACAAAACAAAGCATAACAAAACAATAACAAATAAGTAAATTAAATCCAAGAAAAAGGGTCGGAAATAGTCTAATAAACGGCCAAGAAAATTAAAACCCTAAAAAAGAGAGGAGAGAGAAGAGAGAAAAGAGAAAAGAGAAAAGAGAGAAGAGGGAGGCGGCTTGCATAATTATCCAGTTAAGGAATTGACGAAAGAAAATGATAGATCTTTTATTCTTGTAAATCCAAAGAAAAGATAAATACTCCGTCCGTCCCTTACTTAAGAGCCTATTTGGGGTTTTTTAACGGAAATTAAGAAAGTTAGTGGAAGTGTAAAAGTGCATGTGGGGTTAGAGAGAGATAGAGAGGAAAGAAAAAGTGGATGGGAATATAGAGAGGGAGAGAGAAAGTGTTGGAAATTGATGTAAAAAGTCATCATTTAAAAGTAATGACAACTCATAATAAAATGGAGTATATTCTCAAATAGTACAACCTTAAAATAGATTAGACTTTTAATTTTGGGCTTTCAAAAACGAATACAGGCTCTAAATAAAGAGACGACGTGAGTAGAAAAACATTTATATCCCTTAATATCCTTACTTTTTAGGAAAAATAGTAATCCGTAGTTTACTGTTGTTAATTTAAATTATAGATTTATTTAAAATGTATAGTTTGGGGTAAGTATAAAAAACAACCATACCCCTTTATATCCCACTATTATAGGAAATAATAGTTTATTAATGTAAATTTAAATTATATATTTATTTATGTACAATGTATTAAGCAATCACGTGATAATTTTTTTTTCTGCAACATGCAATACACTTTTGAGGCCCTGTTCACTTCACATTATTTTTACTAAACTGAAATTATTTTTGTTGAGCTTAAATTATTTTACTGAAGTGAAATTAATTTTACTGAACTGAAATATTTTTGCTGACTGAAATCATTTTTACTGATTCTATGTTATATTTCTTCTTTGAAATTATTGAGTTTTAATGAATTGAAATTATTTTTATCGAACTGAACTTATTTTTACTAAACTGAAATTATTTTTGTTGAATTGAACTTAATTTTACTTAATATTATTTTTTAAGGTGAGGTGAACAGGACCTAAGTTGACACGTGTACAGGTTTGGGGGAAATATGACGTCAGTGGTTGCTACTTTAGTGTTATTTATAGAAGATTAGATTATCCTTTTCTAACCAGCAAATTAATCTAAATATTATAGGGTCTTTTAGTGAGATTTATGTACGCTGTATAAAAAAAAAAAAAAAAAGAAGAACCGGTGTATCACGCTTTCATCTAGTTGGTAGTTATTATGGACATCTAATACTTCCTCTATTTTGTTAGTTTACATGTTTCTTTAGTTATGTTTGTCAATGCACAAATTCAACCATTAATATCTGTAATTACAGCTAAAAAAAATTATGAAAAGTTGATATTTTAAAAGCATATATTGTGATGAATTTAATAAGATCCCACATGACTACATTTTTCATTATGTATAAAACACAAAACACGGTCAAAGGGGAGTGTGTGAATAATAATAAAGTTGTCAACTAAAAAAATGGAGGTAGTATATTAATTCAGGGGTATTGGTGGAAAAAGCGTTTTTTTTTTTTTTTTTGAAAGAAAAGATAGTGCTCATTTTATTAAAATAGGTCCAATTCCGCCAAAGTAATAATACTTTGCGGAAAAGAATTAAGACGTACATACTCCACATTAAACCCCGTGTCCCACCTAGCGATGAGATGTGCAACTGCATTACATGAACGTTTAACATGTGAAATAGTACATACATCAAAGTGCAAACTATCTTTCCTAATATCATCAAAGACAACGTGGATAGGAGCTAAGCCACTTTCTTCCATGTTCACAGCTTGAACCACATTTACCGCATCTGACTCTAGCCATATGTGAGAGTACCCCAATCTTCTTGCAACTTGTAGCCCAAACCGTACTACCAAAGCTTCAGCCACCTCTGGGGAAGTAGTGGGAAACTTCCTAGTTGCAGCAGGAATAATAGACCCCTGTGCATCTCGCAACACCACCCCCAAACCACCCAAACTAACCTCAGGGACATGAGCATCAGTATTGACTTTAATACACCCTTGGGAAGGCCTCACTCACCTGCTATTGCTGCTAATCCTAGACCTCATATGAGCAGGCATAAAAACTCTTTTAGCATACACATTATAATCATGTACCAAGCTCAAAAACCCCGCAACTAGAATGATAGAATTAGGCTGTTCATTCTAAAAAATGATAAGATTCCTACACCTCCAAGCTGCCCACATAAGCGTAACCATTGAAGCCACAACATCAGCCTTATGTTTACGGACCAACCATAGCCAAAGATCAGCAAAAGAAGACCTTGGTGCACCAACCAAACAGTCTTGGAACTCACTAGGAGCCCAAATTTCTTTAGCAGCAATACACTCTAGCACTAAGTGTATAATAGTTTCCCTCTCCCCACCACAAATGTGGCACGAAGCATCTTGCAAAATATCTCTATGCACCAGCCTATCTCTCACTGCTAGGTTCCCTTTCACTGCGTTCCAAAGATAAAATGTTGTAGCTTTGGGTGTCCTCGAACAGACCATATAGTGCACCATACCTCATCATTATTTATCTACACTTGCTGCTCACCACTGCTCATCTTAGCAAGCCAATACCCAGTTCTGACAGTGTATAAACCATCCTTCGAGCACTTCCAAAGAAGCACATCGTTACGAACCCTGTTTGAGAGAGGGATAGCTAGTATAATAGGACGCAAATCAACAGGGAACAATGGTTCAATCTTGTCCATATCCCACTCCCTTCCCTCCACTGACATCAGATCACGCACTAACATGTCTTCCTCACCATCACCTGGCATCACCGGTTCCAGAATCTTGCCCTCCTTCATAATCCATGGGTCTTTCCACACTTTAATGCTGTAACCATCACCCACTCTCCAACATAGCCCATCCTTCAAGAGACCCTTAGCACCCCACATACTTCTCCACGAATAGCTAGGGTCATAGCCACAATTTTCCTCTAACACCGTCAAATTCTTTCAGGGCCACCACTCCACTCTGTGATATGCCTTACTCATATCCAATTTCAGGGCCACGGTACCATTCTTTCCTTCACCCCGATGCTTCATCGAATGAAAGATCTCAAAAGCAACCAGAGCATTATCAGTAATCAAACGACATGGAGTAAAAGCACTTTGATTTGTAGAAATAATATCATTGAGAAAAGGCTTTAGCTTGTTTGCCAAAGTCTTGGATATTATTTTATAAATCACATTACAACAACTTATCGGCCTAAACTCTGTCATATATTCTTTGGTTCATTACATTTTGTAATCAACACAATATAGGTTTTTTTTTTATCTCAGCAATATCAATTAAACCCTTCTACCAATTTTTCACTACCAGCATAATAACAGAACCAATAATATGCCAGAATTTCTGAAAAAAATAAGGCATGCATACCATCCGTACCAGGAGCTTTATTAGGGTGCATATGAAAAAGTGCTTCTTTGATATCCTCCCCACTAGGTTCCGTGTCAAGAGAGCAATTCATGGCATCCGAAATCACCTCACTCAAACCAGCATTAGCTTCGTCAAAATTTGATGGGAAATCCGAGGTAAAGAAATGAGAAAAATAATCATCCACCACCTTGCAAATCTGACCATCCTCTTCTTTTCATGTACCTTATGCATCATACAGACCATCGATGTGATTTTTCTTCTTTCGTTGGCTTGCTTTCCTATGAAGTACATCGTATTTTTGTCCCCATCCCTCATTTCATTGGCTTGGGACCTAGCATACCAATAGGATTATTTCTTCTTGTTGCCGAAGTTCATTGATCTCCCCTGCCTACCTCTCACAGTTTGATATCATCATCGCATCAATGTGGCTGCTTTGTGCTTCCAGCTGCTCCTTTTCAAGTGATCTGATCCTTTTCTTAATATCCCCAAAGGTCTTTGACGCCCACTTCTTTAGCTCACGCGCACATAGGTCAATGCACTCGTGGGGAGCAGAACCCGCACCCTCCATCCACGCTTTTTCAATGACAGTTCCACATTCCTTCTTAGACAGCCACAAAGCTTCGAATCTGAACAAATTACTCCTCTTTCCCCTTTCAAAGTAGTTCACTGTATCGAGCATAATGGGAGAGTGGTCGGATTCTTCTCTAACAAGATGCTGGACCGAATAATTCGGATGCAAAGAGCACCAAGCGTCATCACCCAAAAAATCTATCTAACCACTCCTAAACGATCGTACTCTCCGTTCTTCCCCTTTGCCAAGTGAATATATTACCCTTGAACCCCAAATCTCGAAACCCAGCAGTCAATGGTATCTCTAAAGACATCCATAAGAGCTTCCCTTCTAACCGCTCCCCCCCTCCTTCTCCCTCATGCTCACAATTTCATTGTAATCCCCAAACATAATACACGGGATGCTACACTCATTTTTTAAATTTTTAATTAGCTCTGAAGTCTTATGTTTATTCTCCGCCTCCAGCCAACCATATATGCCAATCGCCCTCCAACTTGGAATGCCATCGCTATTACCAATGCCATCTCCCCTCCCCCTTTTTTACTCTAAGAGTTAAACACCCTTCTGTCAGTATTAATCTCCCCACTAGCATCATCTTTTCTCCCCTTAGAAACATCCCTCTCCCTAATAATTGCACCCTCTTCCTGCCCCACATTCAACATAACGTTATCACTCTAATCCTGCACACCCACTCTCTTAGTTCGATGAACATTCATGTTTCTTTGGGGATCAAAAACCAAGGAAAGAACAGCTTCCCTTTCCTTGGGTGGGTACACATCAATTTGTTAAGAAGCAACAAAATGTAGCTTCTTTACAAATCCCACAGGACCCAGCTTAATAGTTTTAGGAGTGCTGCTATATATAGAGCCCTCCCCACGCATGGAAACCAGCTTCTCTCCCCAAACTCTTTCCTTTTCCCTTGCTAAAAACGATTTCTGAGGTTGTTTAAAAGGAGAGGCACGCAACCATTCCCCGTACTAATACACCACTTCTCCTTCCGACACTTCATCCTCATCCTTCATAGTACACTCCTTAGCAGTATGGTTTAATCTACCACAAAATAAACAGAAATCGGCAAGTCTTTCATATTTAATGTCCAGCCATTTCGACTTTGAATTGCCACCAGCTATGAACACACCACGACACAGCAGTTTCCTTACATCCACCATCACCTTCATGCGCATAAACTCCCCCCACCCTAGCGGATTTGATTCATCCAATTCCATAAAATCCACCAAGAGATTCCCCAATATCAAGCATGAAAGAAGAGTTGCACCGATTAAATGGAACGTCCAACAGACGAATCCACATTGGGGATTTGTGGAATTCCACCTCTAAAGGCTGCTCCCCCCCTTGTATTTCATTCAGCATTAAAAATTTGCCATAAAAAAAACCATGGCCTCCCCTCTAAAATTCTCTCTTTGTCAGCCTCCTTAAAGAATAGAAAAACGAACAAGTTTGTGTCGACCATATTAATCGAAATATTGTCATTCAATCTCCAAATAGAAGTTAGGGTTCTTTTCATTGCCTCCACGCTAAAGGTTTTCACTGTCCAGAGCTTTCCGACCAGTGCTAGGCTGACTTGATCCCTAGAAGCGTCTCCTTCATCATGCTCGCCCTCAACCCCAACTATCAGGTTTTCATCATCCGTTAGCTTAAACTTCTCCCAATCCTTGATCAACTCTGACTCCATCACGAATTCACCAATCCAATAATCAACTCTGACTCCATCACAAAAACAAAAAAATGCCAGTATAATATTAACGCTTTTTCCAAAAATCAAAAAAAAAAAAATGCCAGTATAATATTAACTTTTTTTTTTGATTTTTGGAAAAAGCGTTAATATTATACTAGCATTTTTTTTTGAAGGAAATATTATAGTAGCATATACTCTCTCCACTTTTTTTTTTTTTTTTTTTATTTGCATCACTCCCTTCTATGGGTGTTTTTTTTAAATGCATCGCTTCTACATTTGGTAATTTTATACTATATTTTATCATTTCTCTCTCTTACTTTAAACACCACTCAAATAATTTTATCATTTCTCTCTCTTCCATGTTCCCCATTCAATAATAAAAACTAGATGGAAGCCCGTGCGATGCACGGTTTTTTTCATCTAAGATTTTTAATTATTTGATTTATCGTAATAAATAATTTCAGACAAAATTACAAAATTTTAATATTTATTTTTTTTACTATAATTTATAATGAATTTATTAAATATAAATAAATTGTAAATATGATATTTTTTCCGTATATTAAATCTTTAATGTGAAATGATAAATTTTTAATAATATAAATCCTAAATCATTATTCATTGTTTTACCATATCTTTTATTTCGATAGAATCACCAACCTCGTCCACAACCAACCTACTACATCAATGGATAAATTGAACCGTGAAATGTTAGCCAAACTGAAATTGATATAAATTAAATCTTTACATTTATATAAAATAAATCAATATATTTACCAATAAATGAAAAATTGTTGCGATATAAAATCAAATCTATGCATTGGAATTTTTTCATCATCTCCAAAATTACCAAAGCCATCCATATATTAAGTATACAACATATAATCGTATGTCATTAAATAAACAAATAATCGTTAAGTATCCTAAATAAATACAATGTAACTAATAATTACAAATATAAATTTAAACATAAGATTTTAAAAATTACCCGGACATTGATGACCTAAAACTAACACAAAATTCGCTTGATGGGGTTTGTATTGATACGAAATTTTATTTGTGTCGTATGATGCGTTAAATCGATCTGCATGTAAAAAAACATTTAGTAGATAAAACATAAACATATAATCGTTGAGTATCCTAAATTAATACAATGTAAATAATAATTAGAAATACTAATTTAAACTTAGGATTTTAAAAATTAAGCTAAAAATTATCCGGCCATTGATGACAAAAAATTAACACAAAATTACTAACACAAAATTCGCTTGATGGGGTTTTTTTATTGATACGAAATTTTGTTTGTGTCGTATGATGTGTCAATTTATAATGGTAGGTATCACAAATTTTAATTTAATTATAATTAATGACTATTTCACCAAATGCCACTGAGTAATTGCGAAATTCACCAAATGCCATCAATGTTTTCAAAGTTCATCAAATGCCACCGAGTTTTAAAAAAATTCACCAAGTGCCATTAATGACTAACGGCTGTTAGTTGACCCACCACTTGCCACATGTCACCTTCTGATTGGTCCTTTTTTAAAAAAAAAATATAAAAAATAAAAAAAAAACTAAAAAACCAAAAAAAAAATTTTTTTTTTTTAAAAAATACCAAAAATATTTTTAAAAAACCACCAAATTGCTGCCACCAGCCCACCACCACCCAAACCCCCTTGCCGTCGAAGCCAACACCGGAAGGCGCGCCTGCGGCAGGCGGACCCCTACCCATTCCCCTCTCCTTTCCTCGTCGCGACACCCACCCTAGCCCAAACCCCTAACTCGCGAAACCCCACCCCCGAAACTCCAGCAGTCTGCCGCTAACGACCCACGAAACGTCGGTCGTCGGTTTGAATCCACTGTGATTCGTGTTCGTCGCTTTCGGTAATTTGTGTTCAATTCTTGTTTTTCGTGGCCTTGGTTCCATTGAAGCGCACTCCTTCGTGTTTCCCGTCGGTTTTTGATTCCCGCCACCCCATTCCTCATCCCTTTTTGATTTCACGCATTAGGGGTATGGTGAATTTCACGTAATTGTGAGTTAAACCCGACGTATTTTCACGTAATTGTTGAAATTATAGGCGAATTGTTGATTAGGGGTGGCAGATTGGTGGTTATTTGTTGCGTTGGCTTTGATTTTTGGGTTAGGGTGATCGGAAGTTAGAGTTTATTTGGACGGGTGGTGTGTGGGGTGAAGGAGGTCGGGGTAACAGGGGTGTCGCCCGGCAGTGGGTGAGTTGTACGCCGGTTGGCCGGTTTCTGGGCTGGGGGAGAAGGGAGTTGCGTGAAGGGGAGGGGGAGAGGGAATGGTGGCAGATTGGTGGGGAAGGTGGTGGCAGGCTAGCAGGGTGGTGGTGTTTTTTTTTTTTTTTTTTTTTTTTTTTGTAATTTTTGTAAATATTTTTGGTTTATTTTTTTTAATTTTTGTTTAATTATTTATTTTAAAAAATGGACCAATGAGAAGGTGACACGTGGCAAGTGGTGGGGTCAACTAACGGTCGTCAGTCATTAATGGCACTCGGTGAATTTTTGTAAAACTCGGTGGCATTTGGTGAATTTTGAAAAGTCGGATGACATTTGGTGAATTTCGCAATTACTCAGTGGCATTTGGTGAAATAGCCGTATAATTAACGAACAATTTGTATTTCTTATCGTAAATGTTATCAAAATTTATCTTATAATAATAGGTATCAAACTTTATTATAAGCGTTTTATCATTTAAATATTTTTAGTATATTTTTTTTGGATTTCTTATACTCGTAGTATTGAATTAATAAATTTATCCTTTCCTATATTTTTACTTTATTTTTTTTCATTAATATTATTTAATTCGTGGATTATAATCTACGTGGAATTAAAATTTTAGATATATCAAATCTAATTCGTTACTGGCGACATGATTTTTTATTTAAAAAATAAAATACAAATGTTTCTTCTTATTGGTCGAAATAAGTATATTTCTTATGTGGTGCCCCGAATGCTCTCTAAAAATTACTACTTTATTTATATACTAGATGGAAGCCCGTGCTGTTTCGGGGTTTTTTGATGTCCTGCGGGAGAGTTACAATTCTGAGACTGGAACCGGACGCCTGTCCCTGCAAAACAAACGGATGCTCCGGATGATTGGAGATCCGCCTCCAACGGTCAAGTTAGTACTTGATTAAGGAGTAATTAATGCAGAAATAATGTAATTTGGTCTCTCTAGGTGAGAGTGTTTAATGTGCGTAATCTCCTTTAATGAGGACTAAAGAAGGTATTTATAACCTTGGGAAGCGTGCCACTCTCTAGGTTTAGGTTAAACCTAGGGCTGACTGGGCCTCCAACAAGGATTGTGCCTTGTTGGCTCATTTTCCCATGTGTCATGGGAAGGACACGCGTCGCGTCGCGGCTGGTCCATGGTGGACGAATATTTGGTTGACACGTGGCAGGCTCCCATTGGCCTACGTGAAGGACACGTGGCGGAACCTGGTTGGTCCACGTGTCAGATGGTGATTGGTGGAAAAAAATTCCCTAATCATTTGCCCCCATAGGTGGCACGTGACTGGTCACATGTTACCTGTGACAGGTGTCGCACCGTAACAGGCGACGACCTGCTACAGGTGTCACTCGGTGAAAGGCCGAGAGATTTTCCCGCCCAAATTTTGAATTTGGGAGTGACCCTTCGCCTTCTCATTTTCGCCTATATAAGGGTGTGTTGACTTCAATCATTTTAACACTTGAGAACATTTGAAGAGAACATTCGGACCCCTGAACTTGCTCTGACATTCCGGACTCTTTCTGCCTACCGCCTGCTCTGACAAGCCGGCTACTCAGAATTTTCAGAACTTCGTCAACTTCACTTGTTCAGGTAACCGTCGGTTCTCTCACTCTTTTATCTTTTCTTTATTTTTTTCCTTTTCTTTTTAAAATGGCACCACGGAAGAACACGACACGACCTAGGTTAGTGATCAGCCGGTCACCGAGGACGGCTGAATCTAGGACTAGGAGTGTCGCCTGCCCTTTTCCGAACCAATCTTTGCCCTTTATACAAAGTCCAACTGTCTCTGTGTCTATGGAGAACATAATGGCCAGAACAAAAAGAACTGCTAGGATTACAAACTCAGACGGCTCCTCCTACCAGGTGCCGATTAGTGAGACATCTGACCAGGCGCCAGATGCTGAAGTAAACCAAGGCGGCTTGACCGCCGACAGCTCTGAGGGAGGGATCAAGGTGGTCCCTTCCCATTTTACAGTTGACATGTCTACCTTTTCTCCCGCTCCTATCGAAGGAGAGGAGGCGGGCCCCTCTGGGAGAGAAGAGGAGTCGTCCTCTTCGGATTCGTCAGAGGACGAGTCCGAGTCTAGTTCTTCTGGTCATACTTCTCTAGAAACAGAAGAGAAAAAACAACCGCCTACAAGAGGCGAGGCTTTCTCACGCAGTTGAGAAGGGGGACAATTGGGCGGAGCCGTCCGCCTCTTACAGAGAGCAAAATACCCCTTACTACTGCACTGTCCCAAAAGGCCGGATCAAGGCCATGCAAGAGAAAGTGGGGAGCTTTATTGCGAACCACACAATGGGCCCCGGCTTTTTAGTTTTTGTGCCGGATCCAGAGGACACAATCGTCTGGCCGGCTGGTACCAGCTACGACAGCGCCTGCTTCGGCTGCTACGAGGCAGCCATCAGAGCTGGGCTGCGCTTCCCTCTACATCCGGCTGTTCAGCAGATCTTGGATGGGTATGAGTTGGGGTTATGGCAGTTAGCACCAAACTCTTGGTTCAACGTTCTCGGCTATGTGGCTGGGTGCGAACTGCACGGGGTGGTGCCAAACTTCGAGGCTTTCGCCCACATCAACTACCTCAGCCGGACCCCTAAGGCAGGCGGTACCGGCTGGTATCAATTGACCAGCCACAAAGGCTAACTCATGACAAGAGGTAAAGAAAACAAGTGGAAGGATTGGCGAAGCACCTTCCTTATCATTGAGAGTTTAGACACGGAGCTGAACCAGCGCTTTAACAGATGGAACAGGGATCCGTCTCTTCTGGCAGGCGGTTGCAGCATGCCGCATGTTCCCCCAAGAGCTAAGAAAGAGATCCTGGACAAAGGACTCTTTAAAGTAGAGACGGGGGTCGACTCTACTACAGGGGTGCGAGAGCAAGTACCCCTGCACTGCGTCCCGAGCTTCAAATGGCTCTATGACAAGTACTTTTTGGCCGCCTGTGGCCTCAGCAGTCGGTGCTCAAGAGGTAGCCGGCCTGTCGAATACTCTGTTTTGCCATGCATTACTGTTATGAATTTTTATTAACTTTGGTATTTGTTCTTGCAGCGGACGCCATGAGCAAAATTATCGCCTCCAAGACTGCGGCGGCTACGTTGCGTGCCTCTATCATGCAACAATCTTAAGCCGACTCTCCTAACAAGGAGGCGCCCTTGGTAAGTTGCAAGCCCTTCACCCTTTCTCCTTTTTGAAGTTGGGTTTATACAGATACTAACCGTGTGCTTTTTTTTTTTTTTTTTTTTTTTTTTTTTTTTTTTTTTTTTTTTTAGACGGGCACCCCAAGAACTTCTTCCTCCCCACAGCCGGACTCCAAGACCCGCAAGACGACTGTTGCGAGCTCTCCTGGTGCTGCCAGGAAACATGCGGCGGCTGAGAAACAGCCGGTCACTCCTTCTCAAACTCTAAGAAGGCCACCTAGAAGTATGGAACTGTCCTTATGAATTCGGACTTGCTTCCTTTTTACTATGTCTAACGTGCTTGTTTATGCTTGATGCAGCCGGTCCTCAGGAACCGGACCTGGTCGAGGTGGCTAAGTCCATGATCAAAGCCGTCCCTCTAGCTGAGAGAGAGGCGGTCAGGGGTGTCGGCACCCTTGACCTAGACGGAATTGCAGGGCTCCTTGCTGAGGTCTACTTAGTATATTTTTGTTGTTTGATTCCAGGACGCCTGTTTTTTGTTTGAAACCTAACGCCTGTTTCCTTTTACTCAGTCTCTGCTCCGAGTGAACGGCCTTCGCAAGCTGCTTGATAGGAAGAACAAAGAGGTAAAGGCTGCTAAAGCTATGGCCGCCTCTGACTGTGATAAGGCAATGTTTCAAATTGCCCAAAATGAGATTTTGACAACTGATATTCTTTATTATCAGGCGCAGGCTACCTCTGCTATCCGGACTCAGTTAGAGGCGGCCCAGAAGAGAAATAGTGAGCTGGAGACGACCATCAACAATCTCAAGGCCAAGCTGAAACCTCTTCGCCAAAAAATGACCTCATATGACTCCTTGGAGAAATCCTTGGAGCGCGTTAAGGAGCGCTTGGCGACTCAGGAGAAGAGTCTCATTGCGGAGCTCTCGGCAAAGGCCGAGCAGGAAAAGCAAGATCTGGTCCGAGAGATGATGGAAGACTCGGCTCAGATCCAGCGCCTGACCTGGGGCCGTCTCTTCCCCAATGCCGACTTTGCCTCATGGGAAAAAACGTATCGCCAGTACTCTGAAAGATATAATCAAGAGATCCTGGGGGCTGCTGAGGACGTGGCGTTGGAGGAGGAGGATCCGGTAGTGGCCCTAGTGCCGCTTGGGGTAGATGCGTCGAAAAAAGATGCAGCTGAGGCCGAGTCAAGCAAGAAGAATGCTGACCAGGTGGCAGCTGCTACTGTTGAAGATCTGCCCCCATCTTAAGCTTTTGTCTTTTATTTCTTCGGCCTGCGTGCCGTTTGTTTTTCCTTACCCGGCCAGGGGGCCGGGGCTCTGAATATTTTTTCGGTCTTTATGGCTGGCTTCTTTTGTATCTTTTACCCGGCCAAGGGGCCGGGGTTTTGAATATTTATGCCGGTCTTTATGGCCGGCTGTTAATATAACTTAGGCGACCATTATTTTAGGTCGCCTTTTTGCCAAAATGTTTCAAGTTTTCGAATTTGTGCTTTTATTTTGCTAAGCATCGAAACTCTGATATCCAGTTGCATACTATACCGACTGTTTGCATGGCCGATAGTTGTAGACAAGTAAGAGGTAGCCACACTGCCTATGCCCCTGGACGACTGGTTGTCTGTTTCCAGGCTAGGCGATCAGTCGGCCATTTATCCAAATGTCTGACTCATTTTGAAGACTGGATCCCCTTTAGGCGGGCGGTCCTGTCATTTTTAGTATTACCCAAGTAGGAAGGTGGTTTCTTACCTGCCATGGTTTTAAGCGAGAGAAACTAGGCGGTCTGGGCCGGCTAGTCCCTGCTGTGTTAACTTAGTGAGAACAGGCGATATATGAACACCTTTTTAGTTTTATACCAAGTTTTTAAGGAGTGACTAAGTAAACATGGTTGTTACTTAGACGCCGAGTGACTGAGTAGTAGGGGCTTCAAGCGGTGGGTACCGATTGTTCCCCTTTATTCCCCAATGTTTGTTGGCTATTAACTCATAAGGTACCGACTGTTCTTATCCCAAGTAGTTCAGTCGGTTGGTTGACACGGATGGTTACTGCAAACACTTGTTGGACCTGATTAGTCGATTAAGTGAGAGGTATCCTTGTCTGAGAAACGGCTACGTGGTTGTCTTGGTTAGACAGTCGTATAGGTGCCGTGTAATTATTTTATAGAACAATGTTCCACCCAAAAGGGAGCTGCTCTCTGCGACGAATTTCATCCGGATGGATGCCGCCGGACGCCTGCTATGATGTTGGGACAGGTCGGATTAGTTTAACATTTGAATCAGTTGGCATGGCGCCTGATCCGATCATTTCGGCCATGAGCCTTTGATAGTTCTTGGTGAACTATGTTATGGGAGAGTAGCCAACTGTTTGTCAGTAGGCATGCCCCTCTTAGTACAAAATTGAATGAAACAGAACTTTTATTAAGTAGCTCTCGGCTATTTACATCATTCAAAAATAATATTTGTTAAGATTATCTACATTCCAGGTTCGAGGCAACGATTGGCCGTCTGGTGTTTCCAGACGGTAGGTACCGTCCCTGACCTCTTCATAGATTCGGTAGGGTCTTTCCCAATTGGGAGTTAATTTTCCAGACTCATTAGCCCTACCGACTGCTTCCATCTTTCTTAGTACAAAGTCCCCCACTTTGAGTGGACGCCTGTGTACTTTTTTGTTGTATGATCTGGTCATTTTCAGGCGGTAAGTTTCATGGCGCAAGACTGCATTGCCTCTCCTTTCTGGGAGTGAGTCCAAGGCCAGGCGCATGGATTCCCAGTTTGCCTTTTCGTCATATAACATTACTCAGAGGGTCGGCTCGTAGTGTTCAATTGGAAGAACAACTTCTGCCCCATAGGTTAGAAGAAAAAGGGTCTCTCCAGTCGATCCTTTTTCAGTCGTCCTAATGGCCTAGAGAACATGTGGTAGTTCATCTGCCCATAGGCTGCCTGCTCTCTCAATCTTTTTGTTGAGTCCGTCTGAGATGATTTTATAAAGGCTTCTACTTGGCCGTTTGCTTGTGGACGGCCGACTGATGCAAAGTAATGTGAGATACCTTGGTCACCCAACCAGCTTTTGAGAACAGGCGTCTCAAATTGGGGACCATTATCAAAAACCATAGACATGGGAACCCCGAACCGAGTGATGATATTTTTCCAGACAAATGAAATCACATCCTTCGTCTTGATTCCCTTGACAGCCTCCGCCTTTACCCATTTAGTGAAGTAGCCGACTGCCACAAGTATATACTTCCTACCGCCTGTAGCAGGCGTATAAGGACCCAGAATATCCATGCCCCACTTAGCAAACGGTAGTGGGCTATGAATGGTAGTGAGGTCGGTAGCTGGACGGTGAATTAGCTTGCCAAACTTTTGGCACTTATCACATTTTTTCACCATCTCCATTACATCTGCTTCTAGAGTAGGCTAAAAGTAACCCTGCCGCCTTGCCCGTTGAGCAAGCGACCTGCCGCCTACATGGGAAGCGCAGTAACCAGAGTGGAGATCTTCTAGGATCTCTCGTCCTTTTTCTGGAGTAACACACTTCAAGAAGGGTTGAAGATATCCTCTTTTGTGAAGTTCTCCCTTTATCATTTCAAAGCTGGCTGCTCGTTTTTTCAGTGCAGCCGCCTGGTGTTGATCATCCGGCAAGGTGCCGTCTGTCAGATACGCCCTGATTGGATCCATCCAGGTTGAACTTCTGTCTAAGATTCCAATAGGGTCTTCTTCAATGCTTCTTTTCTCCATCACCTCCCAGAAAACAGTTCGTGGAGTATCACAGGAGGCCGAGGATGCTAATTTTGAAAGAGCATCCGCCTGGTTGTTTTCTGATCTCGGCACTTGAGTCAAATGAAAATCTTCAAGGGATCCGATTGCTTGTCGTACCGCCTATAAATACTTGATCATTGCCGGATGTGTTGCTTCGTATTCGCCATTGTACTGACTCACTATCAATTGTGAATCAGAACAGGCGTTTATCTTTCTTGCCCCTGCCGCCTTACACATGCAGATTCCGGCTAGTAAGGCTTCATATTCTGCCTCATTGTTTGAGGCCTGAAAATTGAAACGTAGAGCATACTCGTACCTGTCGCCCTCTAGTGACTAACATATGACGCCTGCTCCACAACCATTTGAAGTAGAGCTCCCGTCCACATATACCTTCCAGACTTGGTCTGGAACTTGAGAATCAGGGGGACGAGTCATTTCAACAATAAAATCAGCAAAGGCTTGCCCCTTCACTGCTTTCCTAGGGTCGAATGTGACTTCGAGGCTCTGAATTTCTATGGCCCATTTGATCATCCGGCCTGACGACTCCATGGTGGTCAGTGGCCGCTTGATAGGTTGATCTGTATACACGACGACTGCATGTGCCAAAAAGTAGGGCTTCAATTTTTTAACATCCATGAAGAGTGCGAGACCAAATTTCTCTACTAAGGGATACCTCAACTCGACATTTTTTCAGTACATGACTGACAAAGTAGACCGGGAGCTGGCAGCCGTCTCTTTCAGCAAGAAGGACAGCACTTAAAGCATGATCTAAGACGGCCAGATACATGTAAAGTACTTCTTTGGGCAAAGGACTGATCAGCCTCGGCAAGGATGCAAATGAACTTTCAACTTTTGGAAGGCCGCCTCAGCATCCGGCCCCCATTCAAACCTTGCCTTTTTCTTAATGGCCTGGAAGAAGTGTAAGCATTTGTCGCTTGATCGACTTAGAAATCTTCCCAAGGCCGCCAGACAACTTGTTAGCTTCTGAACCTCTCGGACGGTACGAGGCGACTGCATGTCGATGATCGCCTGCACCTTTGCAGGGTTCGCCTCTATTCCTCTCTGATTGATAAGAAATCCGAGAAATTTCCCAGAATCAACTCCGAATACACATTTCTTGGGATTGAGCATGACATGGTTCCGCCTGAGTGTGGCGAAAGTTTCTCGGAGGTCCGACAGATGATTTATCTGAAGCTTAGACTTAACAATCATATCATCAATGTATGCCTCGACGTTCCTCCCAATCTGATCAAAGAACACAGTATTTATCATTCGCTGGAAGGTGGCCGGGGCATTCTTCATACCAAACGGCATGACCGTGTAACAGTATAACCCTTGATCAGTGACGAAGGCCGTCTTCTCCTGATCCTTCTTCCATAAAGGAATTTGATGGAAACCAGAGTAGGCGTCCATAAAGCTCATCAAAGCATGACCGACTGTTGAGTCGACCAAATTATCAATTTTAGGCAGTGGATAACTGTCTTTTCGGCACGCCTTGTTTAGGTCCGTGTAGTCCACACACATTCGCCAAGTACCATTCGGCTTTTTAACAAGCACTACATTTGCAACCCAGTCTGGGAAGAAGCATTGCCGAATGAACTCTGCATCAAGTAGTTTCTTAACTTCAACGACTACCGCCTGACTTCTTTCATGGTTCCGCTTCTTCTGCCTTACCGGCTTCTTTTTCGGATCCACGGCCAATTTATGTACCGCCAGGTCAGGACTGATGCCTGGAATTTCATGGACTTCGAATGCAAAGATGTCTTTGTATTCTTTCAAAAGTTGATGAAAGTCATCACCCAAAACTCTCAGAGCAGTCGTCCCAACCTTGACTGTTCGGTCAGGGCGTGAGTCGCCTAGGATCAGGTCCGTATGCTCACCAGCCGGCTGAGGGCGGAATTCATTTGACCGCTCCTCTGCCAATGATTGCTATTTTCTCTCTTTTCTTGCGGCCCTCATCTGGGCAGCCTTTCTTTTCTGTTCGCCTGCTTCTTGAACAGGCGCACTCTCCTTGACATTGTCAAGGTCTGTTTTTCCACCACTTGACCCAGCGGCCATGACAGTGGGCTTGATATCCGAGAGATAGCACTCTCGGGCCATCTTCTGATCTCCCCTTAGGGAGCTGACTGTTCCATCATCCCTCTCAAATTTGAGCAACATAAGAGGCGGGATTATAACAGCCTTGGAACTATTCAGGGTTGGTCGTCCCAGAATCATGTTGTAGGCCGAGAGTTCCTCAACTACCAGGAATCGGACCACCATGTGGCGACCTTCCCCTTTTTTCACCCAGGCGGATGGGTAAATCCACTCGTCCCATTGGGTGGATGACTCCTCCTCCAAACCCTACTAAAGGGTGGGATACCGGATGTAGGCAATATGTCTGGTATTTGAGCTTTGACAGACATTTGCTACTGATAAGATCTGAGGAGCTGCCAGTATCTATGAGGATTCGGCCAACTCTCTGGTTGTCCACTTTACATTCAATAACAATAGGGTCGTCATGCGGCCCCCTTACCCCTCCTAAATCTTCTTCAGTGATGACAATTTCAGGAAATGAATATTTAGAGGGCCGTTCTTGGTGAACGGAATTGATGTCTAGCCGCCTGATATTGTCTTTGTTGCCCCTGATAGTGGGGCCGCCTCCTGAGAAGCCGCCTGCAATGGTGTAGACGACTGCATCATCCGTATCAGAGCTGTCAGCCTGTTGATTCTTTTTGGCCGACTGCTTTTTCAAGGAAGTGTTCCCCTTAGATTTCTTGACACAAGAGTCAAGATCGCCTTGTTCAGCCAAGCGGTCCAGATACCGCATGAGACTGATGCATTCGTTGGTTTGTTGACCAACATCTTCATGATAATCACAGAATTTTTCTTGGTTTCGGTTGCTCGCAGAACCCTCCATGGGGGCAGGCTTCTCAATTGAGATTCGTCCCTTGATTTCTTTTAGGATAGCTTGGCTATCCTTGTTAAACACATACTTTGTGGAGTATGGTTTGAATTCTTTCTTCTTCTTCTAGGATGGTTGTTTAGATGAATCGGCCGCCCAGACCTCTTTTTGCTTCTTGTCCTCTTTGTTGGACGACTGCTTCTGTCGCCCTTCTTTCTTGTCGAACCTCTTTCCGTCCGACTGCTTTCCAGTATTACAAAGATCAGTCGCCTGTATATAGGCTTCAGCTTCAATCAAGGCTTCTTGAAGAGTCGCTACCCTCTTTCGAACCAAATCAAATTTAAAGGTCGACCCGTCTTTGAGGCCTCTGAAAAAGTCAGTATAGGCCACCTCATCCGGTAGCCCTTGAATCTATATTCTCATCAGGTTAAACCGCCTGATGTAAGAACGAAGCCCCTCCTTCTCACCCTGCTGAATCGTCCCTAAATCAAGGGTCGTCTTCTTCGCAGGTATGTTCATGGCAAAGTTGGAGTTGAATAGGTAAGCAAGCGTCCTGAAGTTATTCACACAACCAGTCGGAAAGTTGCCGAACCATTGTTGTGCGATTCCTTTAAGAGTCGCTGGGAAACACTTGCACCAAGTGGGATCATCCAACCCTTGGAGGTACATCAGGTTGGTGAATTCCATCAAATGGTCTTCTGGGTTAGTAGTGCCGTCATAGGCGCCTATTAACACATTTTTATCTTTGACCGGCTGAGCGGCTTCAGAAATTTCCTTGGAGAAAGCCGACGGCTGTTCTCCAAGTCTAAGCAGCCGTAGCTGCCAGTCCAAAGGTTGGACATTTTTTGCCGCTTGTCCTCCAAACGGAGGGGGTTGCAGAAAATATTGTTGTTGCGGTACAAAGGGTAAGTTTGGCACCGCCTTGTCACTCTGAAAATCAGACCGACGGGAGGTACCGCCTGTCTGACTCTCATGATTTGACTGAGCATACCTCATAGAGGTATTGCGCAGACTATCCTAAAAATCTGAAGTAGAGGCCGACTCTGACAGTCGGTCGTTCCTCTTCTGCTCTAGCAATAGCCGAGCATCTGTATATGTTTTCTTCAACCCATCTGCCTGAATATGACGAACGGGTTTCCTCTTTCCTGGAGTAGGAAAGCGGTACTTTGTGAAATCAAGGACAGGCGGCTCCCACTTCCTAGAGTTAGGATGAGGGGTTCCCTCTCGCCCTTGAACAGGCTTCCTCTTCCCTGAAGAGGAAGGTTTCTTAGCCGATTGCTCCTTGGACGGAGCAGGTGTCTTTTTATTGATTAGCTCCTGAATCTCTCCCTTGAAGCCCCTCATGAAGGTCATGAGTTCGTTCCTTGTAATGGGAGCAGACCCATCAGCCGGCTGTTGCTGAGCAGGCGGTGCGCCGACTGGATCGCTGAGTTCGATTTGAGGATCTTCCCGTTCTCTCCTTTCAGTATGACGGGTGCGCCGGGCCCTTAGGGTCCTGTCTGAAGCTGTATGAGCTTCAACTTCAAACTCTTCTTCAGTATCATGGTCCGACTGAACTTGAGGGTCGTCTAGAGGACGCCTCTCTTCAGGAGTCGGTACAGACGTGGATGCCATCTCAAAAGTACTCTCCCCACAGACGGCGCCAAATTGTTTCGGGGTTTTTTGATGTCATGCGGAAGAGTTACAATTCTGAGACTAGAACCGGACGCCTGTACCTGCAAAACAAACGGATGCTCCGGATGATTGGAGATCCGCCTCCAACGGTCAAGTTAGTACTTGATTAAGGAGTAATTAATGCAGAAATAATGTAATTTGGTCTCTCTAGGTGAGAGTGTTTAATGTGCGTAATCCCCTTTAATGAGGACTAAAGAAGGTATTTATAACCTTGGGAAGCGTGCCACTCTCTAGGTTTAGGTTAAACCTAGGGCTGACTGGGCCTCCAACAAGGATTGGGCCTTGTTGGCTCATTTTCCCATGTGTCATGGGAAGGACACGCGTCGCGTCGCAGCTGGTCCATGGTGGACGAATATTTGGTTGACACGTGGCAGGCTCCCATTGGCCTACGTGAAGGACATGTGGCGGAACCTGGTTGGTCCACGTGTCAGATGGTGATTGGTGGATACAAATCCCCTAATCACGTGCGATGCACGCTTTTTCATCTATTTTTAATTATTTGATTTATTGTATTTAATAAGTTCAGACAACAAAAGTTTAATATTTATTTATTTTTTACTATAATTTATAATGAATTTATTAAATATAAATAAATTGTAAATATGATATTTTTTTCCATTATATAAAATCTTTAATGTGAAATGATAAATTTTTAATAATTTAAATCCTAAATCATTATTCATTGTTTTACCATATCTTTTATTTCGATAGAATCACCAACCTCGTCCACAACCAACCTACTACATCAATGGATAAAAATGTTCGCCAAACTGAAATTGATATAAATTAAATCTTTACATTTATATAAAATAAATCAATATATTTACTAATAAATGATAAATTGTTCCGATATAAAATCAAATCTATGCATTGGAATTTTTTCTTCATCTCTAAAAATAATCAAAGCCATCCATATATTAAGTATACAACATCTAATCGTATGTCATTACATAAACAAATAATTGTTAAGTATCCTAAGTAAATACAATGTAACTAATAATAACAAATATAAATTTAAACATAAGATTTTTAAAATTACCCGGACATTGGTGACCTAAAACTAACACAAAATTACTAACAAAAAATTCGCTTGATGGGGTATATATTGTATTGATATGAAATTTTATTTGTGTCGTATGATGTGTTAGATCTGCATGTAAAAAACATTTAGTAAATAAAATATAAACATATAGTCGTTGAATATCCCAAATTAATACAATGTAAGTAATAATTTGAAATACTAATTCAAACATAGGATTTTAAAAATTAAGCTAAAAATTACCCGACCATTAATGACCAAAAATTAACACAAAATTACTAACACAAAATTCGCTTGATGGGGTTTTTTATTGATACAAAATTTTGTTTGTGTCGTATGATGTGTCAATTTATAATGGTAGGTATCACAATTTTTAATTTAATTATAATTAACGAACAATTTGTATTTCTTATCATAAATACTATCAAAATTTATCTTATATGATAGGTTTCAAACTTTATTATAAGTGTTTATCATTTAAATATTTTTGTATTTCTTATCATAAATACTATCAAAATTTATCATTTAAATACTCGTAGTATTGAATTAATAAATTTATCTTTTCCTATCTTTTTAATTTATTTTTTTTCATTAAAATAATTTAATTCTTGGATTATAATCTACGTGGCATTAAAATTTTAGATATATCAAATCTAATTCGTTACTTTTATCTAGGTGGCAATGCACGGTTTTTTTTTCATACATAAATCTCAAGAAAAGATATCTTCCTATAGACTCTAAGTTTATATATATATATATATATATAATTATTTGATTTATTTTACTATTTAATAATTTTAGACGAAAAAAACACATAATAATTTAATTAAAGTGTTATTGCCTATTACAAAAGTATAATTTTTTTTAGTGTAATTTATTTTGCGACTTTATTTATTGTTGTTTTGTATTTTATTCGTTGTTGTTAGTTATATGACAACTGAATTTAATAATATGAATAAATTGTAAATATGATATCTGAAAAAAAAAAATTGTAAATATGATATTTTATCGATTACATATTAGGTTAATATCTTTAACGTGAAAAGATAATTTTTTTTTCATTTTTTTTATACTTATTTAATTTATTTTACAATTTAATAATTTCAGACAAAAAAAAAACAAAAAAACAAATAATAATTTTATTAAAATGATATTTCCAATTACAGAAGTATAATTTTTTTTAATGTAATTTCTAATGCGACTTAGTTTATTGTTGTTTTGTATTTTATTCGTTGTTTTTAGTTATATGACAATAATATGATATCTTTAAAAAAAAAAATTGTAAATATGATAGTTCATTGATTACATATTAGGATAAAATCTTTAATGTGAAAAGATAATAATTTTTTATTTTTAAAATAATTTAAATCCTAAATCATTATTCGGTTCTTTTTACACTTGAAATTAAACCCCCAAATCTATATATCATTATGTATATTTCTTGTGATCTCTTGATCTCTAACAAATTATCTGTCTTTTCAATATTTTTAGACATAAAATGTTTAAAGAAAGTAAAGTTTTTTATTGTGTTATAAGCTTTAAATTTTTTTTATGAAAAAAACATCTTATTAATCGGGTATTTAGATAAAACCATTGATTTCATAAGATAATTTTTATTTTTTTTAATAATTTAAATCCTAATATCCCACGGTTTTTTATACATAAAAGCTCGAAAAAATAATTTTTGTAATTAGATCATACTCATAATATTTTTTATTACTTTGCTATTGTTTGTTAAGGATAATTTTTTATTAATTTTATGTAATTTATTCCCCTAATAAATATTTTGATAAGAACATTAAAAATAATAGTTATTAGATGTAATATTTCGATGTAAAAAAATTTGTATTAAATTTTTTTTTTGACAGGATCACCAACTTTGTTCACATCCATATCTCTTTCATCTAATAAAAGTGGATAAATAGAACATGTTAGCAAAAAGCAAATTATATAAAATTAATCTTTATAGTTTTATAAAATAAATTAAAATATTTACCAGAAAGTGAATAATTGTTGTGAAATTAATCTAAAAATTGTAATTATACAAAATTAAATATATGCATTGGAATTTTTTCATCATTCCCAATCGCCCAAACAATAGTATTTTGGAAAATTGAATCATTATTTTGTTGTCGCTGACAATGCGTGCGATATTACTTCTTATTTGTAGCGACTGAAAAGTATTTATTGGAGTAAACTTTTCCTTCAATCAATTTTGAACAAAATTGTAGAACAAAGTTGACTTTAATTGAGGCATGAACGTAATTACCCTGTTGTTTAGGGTAAAATTACCCATGACAAATGGACCAATCCGGACCTGCCACATGTCCACCATGTGGGCCAATCAGCGTCCGCCACTTGTCACTCTAAGAGGTCCAACATGGACTAATCAGGCCACGCCACGTGGCCCATAATCTGCCAACCTAGAAAGCAGCCCCCAAAGGCCCGAATCTCGAGGCAAGCCTAATCAGCCCTCGGTTTTCCCAGAAAACCTAGTACTGGGCACGTACTTCGAGGCTATATAAACAGGTCATTATCCTCCATTTAACACATACAGAATCATCTCACCAAGAGAAGCCTAAACACACGTGCATATTAATTGCTAGAGCAGACTTATCATTAATTGCACACCTTGATCACTCCTCCCTTCCGAGGAACCAGATCACCCTTTTACTTTCCGCACCATTTACTCCTCATACACGTTCTAACTTAATCGTCGGAGGCGGAGCTCCCACCACCCGGAGTTTCTGTTGTTTTGCAGGTACAAGCGCACAGATCCAGTCTCGGAATTGTAACTCTCCCGTAGAACATAAAAAAACCCCGAAACTAAATGGCGCCGTCTGTGGGGAGAGTACTTTCGAGATGGGATCACAGTCTATACTGATTCTAAGTGAGAAGTGTCCCATGGATGACCCCCAGGTCCACACGGACCAGGATACTGATAATGAAACTGAGGTCGAGACTCGAACGGCCCCTTACGGGACCTTAAGGAGGGAATGAGAGGACTGCCTAGCTGGAACTAGTAAACCAGCCAACCAGCAGCTTGATCATTAATAGGCAGCCGAGGGATTCTGCCCCCATCACTAGGAACGAACTCATGACCTTCATGAATACTTTCAAGGGGGAGATCCGGGAGCTTATCAACAAAAGGGCGACTGATCCACCAAATGAACAGTCGGCCAGAAGACCCTCCCAGTCTGGGAGGAAGAAGCATGTAAAGGATCGATAGGCGACCCCCTACCCTAGACCTAGGGAGAGGCAGGCGCCATTGACCGATTTGACTAAGTATCGCTTCCCCTCACTAGGGAAGTGGAAGCCCATCCGACATGTTCAGCCGGATGGATCAAAGAAGACATACTCTGATGCTCGGATGATAATCGAGCAAAAGAGAAATCAACAACTGTCAGAGTCGGCCTCAACATCCGACTTCCAAGACAGCCCCCGGAATTCCTCAATGAGGCATTCCAAATCAAATTATGAAAGCCAGACGGGCGGCACCCCCTCCCACTCTGGTTCCAAGAAGCATCATGCGGCCCTATATGCACCTCCCCAGCCATACGTCCCGCAATCCCAATGTTTCATGCAGCCTACTCCTTTTGGAGGACAGGCGGCAAGGAATGTCCAGCCTTTGGACTGGCAACTTTGGTTGCTCAAACTTGGAGAACAGCCATCCGCCTTCTCCAAGGAAATTACAAAGGCCGCCTAGCCGACCAAAGTTAAAAATATATTTGTAGGGGCCTATGACGGCACTACCAACCCTGAAGACCATTTGATGGCATACACCAATATCATGTACCTCCAAGGGTTGGATGATGCCACATGGTGTAAGTGTTTCCCGGCCACATTGAAGGGCCTCGCCCAGCAATGGTTTGGCAACTTGCCAGCCGGGTGTATCAACAAATTTAACACGCTTGCATACTTGTTCGCATCAAACTTCTCCATGAACATTCCTGCCAAGAAAACAAGTCTCGACTTGGGAGCTATCCGGCAAGGGGAGAAGTAGGGGCTACGCTCCTACATCAGGCGGTTCCATCTGATGAGAATTCACCTTCAAGGACTGTCTGATGAGGTAGCCTACACAGACTTTTTCAAAGGTCTGAAGGACGGGTCGAACTTCAAATTTGACCTTGTCAAGAAAAGGGTAGCTACCCTCCAGAAAGCACTGATGGAGGCGGACGCCTATATACAGGCGACCGAGCTCGGCACCATCAGTAAACAGTCGGACCCCAATAGGTCTGACAACGGAGAGAGTCGGTTTACAAAGCCAGCTAATAAAGAAAAGAAAAGAAAATTAGTCTGGGTGGCTGAATCTTCTGAACAGCCGTCCCAGAAGAAAAACAGAGACGCAAAGACGTACTCCTCAAAGTACGAATTCAATAAAGACTGTTACTCCATCCTCATGGAGATTAAGGACCAGGTCTCCATTGACAAGCCGGCTCCTATGAAGGGTTCCGCCAAAAATAGGAACAAAAACAAATACTGCCACTACCATGAGGATATTGGCCACGACACCAGCGAATGCTATTGCCTCAAACGGTTGTTGGACCGTCTGGCTGATAAAGGAGTCCTTAAGTCTTATATCATGAGGTAATTCTTGTCCCATGGTTAGACATACAGGCGACAACATAAGAAGCCGGCCAGGTCTTACCATCCCCGATTGAAGTTACATGCGCCTATCATGACACTCAATGGGTACAGCCTCCTAGCATCCGGCCAGGCGGCCAAGTACTGTAGGCGTCATACGGCCAAATGTCAAAGAGTCGGATGGTCTTAGGTGGCTGTCGTACTTAGTGATAATATGTATGGAAAAGCTCCACTTAACAGCCTTAGGTGGCAACCCACTACAATAATTAAAGCTTCTCACTTTGTACATTAGAGAGGTGTCAGGAAGTGTGGCCTTTGCAATTTAACACCTGCTTTCATTAGGTGGAAACCCACTACAAAAATTAAAGAGACAAGTACATTAGAGAGAAGCTTGAACATGCCGCACCCCAATGTCGAGCCTTAAGCTAGCAGGAGATATAACAGCCGCAATAAAACCAACCATGATTAGCAAAGCAGCCGGCAGTATCACAAGCATAGCCAACAAGCCTCCCAACTCCACATAAACAAGCGGCAATTATGTGCCAAGCTAACTCTAAAATACACGGCCAAATGCCGAGTTCGAGGCGAAAAGGTTTCAACTCCATGAAAACAAAGCAATCTTCGAATTTTTTTAGACAATGCATAATAAGCAAGTCAACCGGCACTATGTTGATAGCTCATACGTCCATCTCTACGCATTTGGAGATACATTCGGCTACAAGCCATCACCAGGCATTTGACTAAAAGGCTAAAACCGACTGGTATTGTTGATGGCTGCCCCTTGTATGTATTCGAAGCAGCACACTTCTCGCTGATTGCGTTTCGCATTTGGATGGCCGAATGCTTTGATGAAGGAGTAGGCGGCATCCAGATGCAGTGAGCTCGATTTGAGAGTATGCAGCTCCCAGCATACAAGCGGCCATCTATACAGGCGCTAAGCATTCGGCTCTTCGTTGTTGACCCTTGCAAACAAGAGCTTAATGGCTCCTACTTCAGAACGCATACAAGAATCCAAAATCAACACTCGGTTGGTTCAATACAATCGGCTCTATAATCATTCAACGATAGCCGAGAGAATTATTTTAAAATAAGTGCTTATCTCATACTATTAGCTAGCCTACAAGAAGGATACCGACCATTAAAACCATTCGTAAAGAACGAAGCGACATTCGCAACCATTGATTATTAAAAGCATAGCTAAGCTCAAGTTCTTGTAACCTTGAAAGCAGCCGGCTTGCTCCTCATGTAAGTTCTGGCTATGTGATTCTTGAATTTCGAAGGGTCATGGTCGAGTAAATTCAGGCTATGTAAGTTCAGGCTACGAGTTTTGTGCTTGGACTGAGCAGGGGCTTGAGTAGGCGGCACCAGCCCTATCCCACTGATAGTAAGCGGTAGCTACCAAGCAGCCGGTCAGCCATGTTAAACAGCCGGCCATGTTCGCAAACTTGGTATATTATGCTACCAACCCCTATTCCTGATAATAGTCGGCCAAGAGTAAGCAGCACCTCAACGTATCCCGCCACGCAGCAACCAGGCGCATGCACCACGCCACAAAACAGCCGGCCACCTAGCAAATCAGCCTGACCATATTGTGTGAAGGTTTGCGCTTTAACCATATGCTGCTGACCATAATCCAGTTAAACGCATGTGTCACGCTTACCAAACCTCTTAAACAGTCGGCCAACATAACAGGCGGACTTAAGTGGTCAGATGCTCCACATGTTAAGCGTTGTTAAAGTCGAGTAATATATGGCTTTGCAAATTGTATATATGTCAACAAAATTAACGATAAATTTGCCATGGAGGGTCGGATCATAGCTACTCGGCTTGGTTATTGTTGAACTCCTTATAAGGGCAATATGAACTCACCTCCCTCCTAGCATGTAACAATGTATGATCGTACAACATAAATAGACGGTTGACTAAAGCTAGTTGTCTGAGTTGCCCTCACTTGAAGCTCCATGTTTCAAATTATATACGGCCAAGATAAGCTGGCCGAATAAAAATGCAAAGCAAACGTCCTCCATGTGTAAAGCTCAAACACCAACATCAAGCAACTCTATGCCGAGTTCGTGTGTATAAAGCAGGCGGCAAGACAGCTTTATGTATGTAGGGGATGCAAGGGCGTGAGTATGTTATGCATGGTTGAAAACACAAGGATAGGCGGTCCTTGTTGCCAATCCACCATTGATGCGCTAGCAGTAGGCGACCAACCAAGTTAAAACAGCCGGCTGCAAGCGCTCGCAAGTGCGTCCGAAGCATGGGTGCCTTACTTGAGCAACCGGCATTAACGTCAACCAAAGTAAGGCCAATTTCCAAAGCCTACCCAGCATCCTGCCAATCCAGCCACTAAAACAGACGACCTTATACATCCCCCAAGTGAGACGACCCGGCGAAGCTAACTTCAAGCCTTGAAAACAAGAGGCGAATGTATAGCTTGGTAGGGGAAGTTTTTAACCAACTAAAAACAGCCGATCTAGTCCAAGCAACAAATACTCTGGTAGCCACATGTTGCAAGCAAGGCCGGGATAATAAACAAATCATCATGATCATGCATCATGGTTTCAAAGCCGAAAGAATAGGATGTTTTTCAAAACAGGCGGCATGCCGAATGTCCGGTTCTATGGTTTGCGTGGTTTCATAGCCTTGTTAAAGCTACCTCAATCATTATTATGATTATCCCAGTTGCGTGATCACTTGTCATTCTCATTTCAATAATATTGCCTAGGTCTATCAAGCAAGAGAGGCGGCATGAATAGTAGCTGGCCCCCTATACGACGAAGTCTCGTAGCTATGAAATCAGCTGACCCTCATTAATTTCACTAAGGGGCTAAAGACTGGCGGCAAATGTGTGGGCCGAACAGCATGGTCGCAAACCACATAAAAAACAAGTTTAGCATGACCACCTGTCCCCATTCGAAGAAATTAGAATCATCAATCAAAGAAGGAGGCGTCCCAACATCATCCATCCCAACATCAAACAAGGGCATTCCGCCTGTACCTTTACAGTCGGCTACTCTCCATTGAGTATTTTACTCTATCATCAGAGGGGCATGCCGCCTGAACCTTTACAGTCAGCTACTCTCCCTTGAGTATTTTACTCTTATCACCAGAGGGGCATGCCGTCTGGACATACAGTCGGCTACTCTCCATAGAAGATGGCCGACTGGTTACAGACGGCCACCCTCCTATACTTTGCTAAAAAATGATCAGAGGGCCTTGCCGACCCTGTGCCTAAACAGACGGCTACCCTCTTCTTACTTAGCACCTACGTTCACCAAGAACTAACTAAGGCCACAAGTCGGATGATCAACCCAGGCGCCAAGCTGACTGATCCTCTCGTAAAATTAAACTAATACGACCTGTCCCAACATCATAGCAGGCGCCCGGCGACATCCCTCCGGATGAGATTCGTCGCAGAAAGAAGCTCCCTTTTGGGTGGAATAATGCTCTATAAACTAAACACACGACCCCTAAACGACTGTCCCCAAGGACAACTACATAGCCGTTTACAACTAAGACAAGGATAACTCTACCACTAACCGAGCTAGTGGTAGCAGTTGACATCTGAGTCGGATGACCGCCTATATTACTTGGGATAAATACAGGGGGTACCTCTTGAGTTAATAGCCAACAAACATTGGCGAATCAAGGGGACCAGTCGGCCTCCGCCATCTGGTACCTCTACTACTTAAGCAGGAGTGACGGCGACTGAGTAACTCCCATGTTAACTCATAGTCACTCCCTCAAACTTAGTATGGAACCTAAAAGGTATGAGTAGTCCGCCTGTTTTTTAGCAAACAGAGGAACTCAAACCACTATTCCTACTAGGTTAACAACCTTTTAGTTAATAGCCAAGCAAAACTTGGCGAATCAAGGAGACCAGCCGGCCTTCGCTGCCTGGTTTCCTTACTACTCAAACCAAAGTGGCGGTGATTGACTAACCTCAAGGTTAACCAGTCACCCTCCCTAGTACGGAACCTAAAAGGTATGAGAGGTCCGCCTGTTTTTTGGCAAACAGGGGCCCTCGACCACTATTCCTACTATATCTGACAAAAGTTACCGCCTGTAACCAATACAGGCGTAGCTACTCCAACCAGGCATCCCGTTCACAGAAACAGACGGCCTATCCCCATCAAACTTGGTGAAATCCATCAAATATTGTAAAACCATGCCAAAACATTGTGGCGCCGCTTGAGTTAATAGCCAAGCATAACTTGGCGAATAAAGGGGGTCAGCCGGCCTAAGCCGCTTGATTCTTCTACTACTCAAACACAAGTGACGGAGACAGGGGAACCCCAAGGTTACCTCATAGTCACTCAACCAACCTAGTATGGAACCTAAAAGGTATGAGGAGTCCGCATGTTTTTTGGCAAACAGAGGTACTCGACCACTATTCTTACTAGGTTGGCTATACTTAAAGATGTCGTCTGTAACCCAACAGGCGTAGCTGCTTCGGTTGGACATCCCGTCTGACGCCTGCTTCTATGCAGCCACCAAAGTAGACGACCAGCCATCTCCCAACGAAATAAACTAAGTACCAAACTTAGTACATAGAATCAAAAGAGGCCAACGGCCGGATAATGTTAAACGCTTACCCCTGTGCAATAGTTGACAGTCCACCTGATCAGGGGAAATAGAAATCTAATTTTTATTTGGTCGAAAATATACCTTTGCTTATCTGGCACGCCGAATGCTTTCCAAAAATGCCTACTTTATATATATATATAGGGTCGGGATCCGGTGAGAACTGTTTCGGGGTTTTCTGATGTCCTGCGGGAGAGTTACAATTTCGAGATTGGAGATCCGCGTCCAACGGTCAAGTTAGTACTTGATTAAAGAGTAATTAATGCGGATATGTAATTTAGTCTCTCTAGGTGAGAGTGTTAAATGTTCCTAAAATCCCCCTTAATGAGGATTAATGGGCATATTTATATTCCTTGGGATGCGTGCCAATACTAGGTTTAGGTTAAACCTAAGGCTGACTGGGCTTCTCAAAGATTGGGCCTTGTTGGCTGATTTATCCTTTTGGCATGAATGGACACGTGTCGTGTCGCAATTGGTTCACGGAGGACGAATATATGGTTGACACGTGGCAGGCTCCTATTGGCCCATGTGGCGGACACATGGCGGTACCTGACTGGTCCACTTGTCAGATGCTGATTGGTGGATAAAAATCCCCTAATCATTTGCCCCTGACAGGTGGCACGTGACTGGTCACGTGTGACCTGTGACAGGTGTCACACCGTAACAGGCGACGGCCTGCTACAGGTGTCACTCGGTGAAAGGCTGAGAGGTTCTCCCGCCCAAATTTTGAATTAGGGAGTGACCCTTTGCCTTCTCATTTTCGCCTATATAAGGGTGTGTTGACTTCAGTCATTTTCACACTTGAGAACTTTTGAAGAGAGCATTCGGACCCCTGAACTTGCTCTGACATTCCGGACTCTTTCTGCCTACCGTCTGATCTGACAAGCCGGCTGCTCAGAATTTTTCAGAACTTCGTCAATTTCACTCGTTCAGGTAACCGTCGGTTCTCTCACTCTTTTAACTTTTTATTTTTTCTTCTTTTTGAAATGGCACCACGGAAGCACACGACACGACCTAGGTTAGTGATCAGCCGGTCACCGGGGACGGCTGAATCTAGGACTAGGAGTGCCGCCTGCCCTTTTCCGAACCAATCTTTGCCCTTTATACAAAGTCCGACTGTCTCTGTGTCTATGCAGAACATAATGGCCAGAACAAAAAGAACTGCTAGGATCACAAACTCAAACGGCTCCTCCTACCAGGTGCCGATTAGTGAGACATCTGACCAGGCGCCAGATGCTGAAGTAAACCAAGGCGGCTTGACCACCGACAGCTCTGAGGGAGGGGTCAATGTGGTCCCTTCCCATTTTACAGTTGACATGTCTAACTTTTCTCCCGCTCCTATCGAAGGAGAGGAGGCGGGCCCCTTTGGGAGAGGAGAGGAGTCGTCCTCTTCGGATTCGTCAGAGGACGAGTCCGAGTCTAGTTCTTCTGGTCATACTTCTCTAGACACAGAAGAGAAAAACAACCGCCTACAAGAGGCGAGGCTTTCTCACGCAGTTGAGAAGGGGGACAATTGGGCGGAGCCGTTCGCCTCTTACAGAGAGCAAAATACCCCTTACTACTACACTGTCCCCAAAGTCCGGATCAAGGCCATGCAAGAGAAAGTGGTGAGCTTTATTGCGAACCACACAATGGGCCCCGACTTTTTAGTTTTTGTGCCGGATCCAGAAGACACAATCGTCTGGCCGGCTGGTACTAGTTATGATAGCGCCTGCTTTGGCTGCTACGAGGCGGCCATCAGGGCTGGTTTGCGCTTCCCATTACATCTGGCTGTTCAGCAGATCTTGGATGGGTATGAGTTGGGGTTATGGCAGTTAGCCCCAAACTCTTGGTTCAACGTTCTCGGCTATGTGGCCGGGTGCGAACTGCACGGGGTGGAGCCAAACTTCGAGGCTTTCTCCCACATGAATTACCTCAGCCGGACCCCTAAGGCAGGCGGTACCGACTGGTATCAAATGACGAGCCATAGAGGCTACCTCATGACAAGAGGTAAAGAAAATAAGTGGAAGGATTGGCGAAGCACTTTCCTTATCATTGAAAGTTCAGACACAGAGCTTAACAAGCGCTTCAACAGGTGGAACAGGGATCCGCCTCTTCTTGCAGGCGGCCGTAGCATGCCGCCTGTTCCTCCAAAGGCTAAGAGAGAGATTCTGGACAAAGGACTCTTCAAAGTAGAGTCGAGGGTCGACTCTACTACAGGGGTGCGAGAGCAAGTACCCCTGCACTGCGTCCCGAGGTTCAAATGGCTCTATGACAAGTACTTTTTGGCCGCCTGTGGCCTCAGCAGTCGGTGTTCAAGAGGTAGCCGGCATGTCGAATACTCTCTTTTGCCATGCATTATTTGTTATAACTTTTATTAACTTTGGTTTTTGTCCTTGTAGTGGACGCCATGAGCAAGATCACCGCTTCCAAGACTGCGGCGGCTATGTTGCGAGCCTCTATCTTGAAACAATCTTCAACCGACTCTCCCAACAAGGAGGCGCCTTTGGTAAGTTCCAAGCCTTTCACACACTCCTTTTTGAAGTTGGGTTTACGCAGAGACTGACCGCGTGTTTTGTTGTTGTTTTTTTTTTTTTTATACGGGCACTCCTAGAACTTCTTCTTCCCAACAGCCGGACTCCAAGGCCCGGAGAACGACTGTTGCGAGCTCTCCTGGCATGTCCAGGAAAAATGCGGGGACTGAGAAACAGTCGGTCACCCCCTCTCAAACTCCAATTAGGCCGCCTAGGAGTATGGACCTGTCCTTGTGAATTCTTGATGCAGCCCTTTTACTAGGTCTAACATGCTTGTTTATGCCTGATGCAGCCGGCCCTCAGGAACCGGACCTGATCAAGGTGGCCAAGTCTATGATCAAAGTCGTCCCTCCGGCTGAGAGAGAGGCGGTCAGGGGTGTCGGCACCCTTGACCAAGACGGAATCGCAGGGGTCCTGGCTGAGGTATACTTAGCATACTCTTGTCGTTTAAACTCCAGGACGCCTGTTTCCTTTTGATCAGGCTCTGCTCCGAGTGAACAGCCTTCGCAAGCCGCTTGATAGGAAGACCAAAGAGGTAAAGGCTGCTAAAGCTATGGCCGCCTCTGACTGTGATAAGGCAATGTTTTAAATTGCCCAAAATGAGATTTTGACAACTGATATTCTTTATTATCAGGCGCATGCTACCTCTGCTATCCGGAATCAGTTGGAGGCGGCCCATAAGAGAAATAATGAGCTAGAGGCGACCATCAACGATCTCAAGGCCGAGCTGAGACCTCTTCGCCAAAAAATGACTACATACGACGCCTTGGAGAAATCCTTGGAGCGCGTTAAAGAGCGCTTGGCGACTCAGCAGAAGAGTCTCACTGCGGAGCTCTCGGCAAAGGCCGAGCAGGAAAAGAAAGACTTGGTCCGAGAGATGATGGAAGACTCAGCTCAAATTCAGCGCCTGACCTGGGGCCGCCTCTTCCCCAATGCCGACTTTGCCTCATGGGAAAAAACGTACCTCCAGTGTTCCGACAGATACAATCAAGAGATCCGATAGTGGCCATAGTGCCGATTGGGGTGGATGCGTCGAAAAAAATATGCAGCTGAGGCCGAGTCAAGCAAGAAGAATGCTGACCAGGCGGCAGCTGCTATTATTGAAGATCTGCCCCCATCTTAAGCTTTATTTCTTATTCGGCCTGCGTGCCGTTTGCTTTCTTTTACCCGGCCATGGGGCCGGGGCACTGAATATTTTTCCATTCTTAATGGCCGGCTTCTTTTGTATCTTTTACCCGGCCAAGGGGCCGGGGTTTTGAATATTTATGCCGGTCTTTGTGGCCGGTTGTTAATATATCTTAGGCGGCCATTATTTTATGTCGCCTTTTTTGCCAAAATGCTTCGAATTTGTGCTTTAATTTTGCTAAGTATCAAAACTCTGATATCTAGTTGCATACTATACCGACTGTTTTTTGCATGGCCGATAGTTGCAGACAGGTAAGAGGTAGTCACGCTGCCTATGCCCCTGGACAACTGGTTGTCTGTTTCCAGGCTAGGCGATCAGTCGCCCATTTATCCAACTGGTATCTGACTCATTTTGAAGACCGGATCCCCTTCAGGCAGGCGGTCCTGTCATTTGTAAAATTTACCAAGTAAGGAGGTGTTTTCCTACCTACCATGGTTTTAAGCGAGAGAAACTAGGCGGTCTAAGCCGGCTAGTCCTGCTGTGTTAACTTAGTAAGAACAGGCGATATATGGACACCTTTTTAGTTTCACACCAAGTTTTAAGGAGTGACTAAATAAACCTGATTGTTACATAGTCGCCGAATGACTGAGTAGTAGAGGTTTCAAACGGAGAGTACCGATTGTTCCCCTTTATTCGCCAATGTTTGTTGGCTATTAACTCATAAGGTATCGACTGTTCTTATCCCAAGTAGTTCAGTCGGTTGATTGACACGGATGGTTACTGCAAATACTTGTTTGTCCTGATTAGTAGGTTAAGTGAGAAGTATCCTTGTCTGAGAAACGGCTATGGGGTTGTCTTAGTTAGACAGTCATATAGGTGCTGTGTAATGATTTTATAGAACAATGTTCCACCCAAAAGGGAGCTGCTCTCTGCGACGAATTTCATCCGGATGGATGCCGTCGGACGCCTGCTATGATTTTGGGACAGGTCGAATTAGTTTAATATTTGGAACAGTTGGCCTGGCGCCTAGTCTGATCATTTCGGCCACGAGCCTTTGATAGTTCTTGGTGAACTGTTTTATAGGAGAGTAGCCGGTTGTATGGAACAAGCGGCATGCCCCTCTTAAGTAAGAATAAAATATAAAATGGAGAGTAGCCGACTGTTTGCCAGTAGGCATGCCCCTCTTAGTACAAAATTGAATGAAACAGAAAACTTTTATTAAGTAGCTCTCGGCTATTTACATCATTCAAAAATAATATTTCTTAAGATTATCTACATTCCAGGTTCGAGGCAACGATTGGCCGTCTGGTGTTTCCAGACGGTAGGTACCGTCCCTGACCTCTTCATAGATTCGGTAGGGTCTTTCCCAATTGGGAGTTAATTTTCCAGACTCATTAGCCCTACCGACTGCTTCCATCTTTCTTAGTACAAAGTCCCCCACTTTGAGTGGACGCCTGTGTACTTTTTTTTTGTATGATCTGGTCATTTTCAGGCGGTAAGTTTCATGGCGCAAGACTGCATTGCCTCTCCTTTCTGGGAGTGAGTCCAAGGCCAGGCGCATGGATTCCCAGTTTGCCTTTTCGTCATATAACATTACTCAGAGGGTCGACTCGTAGTGTTCAATTGGAAGAACATTTTCCGCACCATAGGTTAGGAGGAATGGAGTCTCTCCAGTCGCCTAATGGCCCAGAGAACATGTGGTAGTTCTTCTGCCCGTAGGCCGCCTGCTCGCTCAATCTTTTTCTTGAGTCCGTCTGAGATGATTTTATTAAAGGCTTCTACTTAGCCGTTTGCTTGTGGACGAACGACTGATGCAAAGTAATGTGAGATACCTTGGTCACCTAACCAGCTTTTGAGAACAGGCGTCTCAAATTGGGGACCATTATCAAAAACCATAGACATGGGAACCCCGAACCGAGTGAAGATATTTTTCCAGACAAATGAAATCACATCCTTCGACTTGATTCCCTTGACAGCCTCCGCCTCTACCCATTTAGTGAAGTAGTCGACTGCCACAAGTATGTACTTCCTACCGCCTGTACCAGGCGTATAAGGACCTAGAATATCCATGCCCCACTTAGCAAACGGTAGTGGGCTATGAATGATAGTGAGGTCGGTAGCCGGACGGTGAATTAGCTTGCCAAACTTTTGGCACTTGTCACATTTTTTCACCATCTCCATTGCATCTGCTTCCAGAGTAGGCCAAAAGTAACCCTGCCGACTTGCCCGTTGAGCAAGCGACCTGCCGCCTACATGGGAAGAGCAGTAGCCAGAGTGGAGATCTTCTAAGATCTCTCGTCCTTTTTCTGGAGTAGCACACTTCAAGAAGGGTTGAAGATACCCTCTTTTGTGAAGTTCTCCCTTTATCATTTCAAAACTGGCTGCTCGCTTTTTCAGTACTGCCGCCCGGTGATGTTCATCCGGCAAGGTGCCGTCTGTCAGATACGCCCTGATTGGATCCATCGAGGTTGAACTTCTGTCTAATATTCCAATAGGGTCTTCCTCAACGCTTATTTTCTCCATCACCTCCCAGAAAACAGTTCGTGGAGTATCACAGGAGGCCGAGGATGCTAATTTTGAAAGAGCATCCGCCTGGTTGTTTTCTGATCTCGGCACTTGAGTCAAATGAAAATCTTCAAGGGATCCGACTGCTTGTCGTACCGCCTGTAAATACTTGATCATTGTCGGATGGGTCGCTTCATATTTGCCATTGTACTGACTCACTATCAATTGTGAATCAGAACAGGTGTTTATCTTTCTTGCCCCTGCCGCCTTGCACATGCGGATTCCGGCTAGTAAAGCTTCATATTCGGCCTCATTGTTTGAGGCCTGAAAACTGAAACGTAGAGCATACTCATACCTGTCGCCCTCCGGCGACTGACATATGACGCCTGCTCCACAACCATTTGAAGTAGAGCTTCCGTCCACATATACCTTTCAGACTTGGTCTGGAGCTTGAGAGTCAGGGGAAGGAGTCATCTCAACAATAAAATCAGCAAAGGCTTGTTCCTTCACTGCTTTTCTAGGCTCAAATGTAACTTCGAGGATCTGAATTTCTATGGCCCATTTGATCATCCAGCCTGACGACTCCATGGTGGTCAGTGGCCGCTTGATAGGTTGATCTGTATACACGACGACTGCATGTGCCAAAAAGTAGGGCTTCAATTTTTTAACAGCCATGAAGAATGCGAGACCAAATTTCTCCACTAAAGGATACCTCAACTCAGCATTTTTCAGTACATGACTGACAAAGTAAACCGGGAGCTGGCAGCCGTCTCTTTCAGCAAAAAGAACCGCGCTTACAGCATGATCAGAGACGGCCAAGTACATGTAAAGTACTTCTTTGGGCAAAGGACTGACCAGCCTCGGCAAGGAATGCAAATGAACCTTCAATTTTTGGAAGGCCGCCTCAGCATCCGACCCCCATTCAAACCTTGCCTTTTTCTTAATGGCCTGGAAGAAGTATAAGCATTTGTCGCCTGATCGGCTTAAAAATCTTCCCAAGGCCGCCAGACAACCTGTTAATTTCTGAACCTCTCGGACGGTGCGAGGCGACTACATGTCGATGACCGCTTGCACCTTCTCAGGGTTCGCCTCTATTCCTCTCTGATTGATAAGGAATTCGAGAAATTTCCTAGACTCAACTCCAAATACATATTTCTTGGGATTGAGCATGACATGGTGCCGCCTAAGTATGGCGAAAGTTTCTCGGAGGTCCGACAGATGATCTATCTGAAGCTTAGACTTAACAATCATATCATCAATGTATGCCTCGACGTTCCTCCCAATTTGGTCAAAGAACACAGTGTTTATCATTCGCTGGAAGGTGGCCGGTGCATTCTTCAGACTAAACGGCATGACCGTGTAACAGTATAACCCTTGATCAGTGACGAAGGCCGTCTTCTCCTGATCTTTCTTCCATAAAGGAATTTGGTGGAACCCAGAATAGGTGTCCATAAAACTCATCAGAGCATGGCCGGCTGTTGAGTCGACCAGATTATCAATTTTAGGTAGAGGGTAACTGTCTTTGGGCACGCCTTGTTTAGGTCCGTGTAGTCCACACACATTCGCCAAGTACCATTCGGCTTTTTAACAAACACTACATTTGCAACCCAGTCTGGGAAGTAACGTTGCCGAATGAACCCTGCATCCAGTAATTTCTTAACTTCGAAGGCTGCCGCCTGACTTCTTTCTTCGCTATGGTTCCGCTTTTTCTGCCTTATCGGCTTCTTTTTTGGATCCATGGCCAGTTTATGTACCGCCAGGTTAGGACTGATGCCTGGCATTTCATGGACTTCGAATGCAAAGATGTCTTTGTATTCTTTCAAAAGTTGGTGAAAGTTATCACCCAGAATTCTCAGAGCAGTCGTCCCAACCCTGACTGTTCGGTCAGGGCGCGAGTCGTCTAGGATCAGGTCCGTATGCTCACCAGCCGGATGAGGGCGGAATTCATCTGACCGCTCCTCTGCCAATGACTGATATTTTTTCTCTTTTCTTGCGGCCCCCATCTGGGCAGCCTTTCTCTTCTTGCCGCCTGCTTCTTGAACAGGCGCACTCTCCTTGACATTGTCAAGGTCTGTTTTTCCACCACCTGACCCAGCGGCCATGACAGTGGGCTTGATATCCGAGAGATAGCATTCTCGGGCCATCTTCTGATCTCCCCGTAGGGAGCCGACTGTTCCATCATCCCTCTCAAACTTGAGCAACATAAGAGACGGGATTATAACAACCTTGGAATTATTCAGGGTTGGTCGTCCTAGAATCATGTTGTAGGCCGAGAGTTCCTCAACTACCAAGAACCGGACCACCATGTGTCGACCTTCCCCTTTTTCACCCAGGCGGATGGGTAAATCCACTCGTCCCACTGGGTGGACGACTCCTCCTCCAAACCCTACTAGAGGGTGGGACACCGGATGTATGCAATCAGTCTGATATTTGAGCTTTGACAGACATTTGCTACTGATAAGATCTGAGGAGCTGCCGGTATCTATGAGGATTCGACCAACCCTCTGGTTGGCCACTTTACATTCAATAACAATAGGGTCGTCATGCGGCCCTCTTACCCCTCCTAAATCTTCTTCAGTGATTACAATTTCAGGAAATGAATATTTGGAGGACCGTTCTTGGTGAACGGTATTGACGTCTAGCCGCCTGATATTGTCTTTGTTGCCCTTAATAGTGGGGCCGCCTCCTGAGAAACCGCCTGCAATGGTGTAGACGACTGCATCATCTGTATCAGAACTGTCGGCCTGTTGATTCTTTTTGACCGACTGCTTTTTCGAGGAAGAGTTCCCCTTGGATTTCTTGACATAAGAGTCAAGATCGCCTTGCTCAGCCAGGCGGTCCAGATATCACATGAGACTGATGCATTCGTTGGTTTCATGACCAACATCTTCATGATAATCACAGAATTTTCCTTGGTTCCGACTGCTCGCAGAACCCTTCATGGGGGCCGGCTTCTCAATTGAGATCCGTCCCTTGATTTCCTTTAGGATAGCTTGGCTATCCTTGTTAAACGCATACTTCAGGGAGTATGGTTTGAATTCTTTCCTCTTTTTTTGGGCCGGCTGTTTAGAGGAATCAGCCGCCCAGACCTCTTTTCTCTTTTTCTCATCTTTGTTGGACGACTGTTTCTGTCGTCCTTTTTTGTCGAATCTCTTCCCGTCCGACTGTTTTCCCGTACTACAAAGATCAGTCGCCTGTATATAGGCTTCTGCTTCAATCAAAGCTTCTTGAAGAGTCGCCACCCTCTTTCGAACCAGATCAAACTTGAAGGTCGACCCGTCTTTTGAGGCCTCTAAAAAAGTCAGTGTAGGCCACCTCATCCGGTAGCCCTTGAATCTGTATTCTCATCAGGTTAAACCGCCTGATGTAAGAACGAAGCCCCTCCTTCTCACCCTGCTGAATTGTCCCTAAATCAAGGGTTGTTTTCTTCGCAGGTATGTTCATGGCAAAGTTGGAGGTGAATAAGTAAGCAAGCGTCCTGAAGTTATTCACACAACCAGTCGGCAGGTTGTCGAACCATTGTTGTGCGATTCCTTTAAGAGTCGCTGGAAAACACTTGCACCAAGTGGGATCATCCAAACCTTGAAGGTACATCAGGTTGGTGAATGCCATCAAATGTTCTTCTGGGTTAGTAGTGCCGTCATAGGCGCCTACTAACACATTTTTCACTTTGGCCGGCTGAGCGGCATCAGTAATTTCCTTGGAGAAGGCCGACGGCTGTTCCCCAAGTCTAAGCAACCGTAGCTGCCAGTCCATAGGTTGGACATTTTTTGCCGCATGTCCTCCAAACAGAGGTGGCTGCAAGAAGTATTGTTGTGGTACAAATGGTAAGTTTGGTACCGCCTAGTCACTATGAAAACTAAACTGGCGGGAGGTACCGCCTGTCTGACTCTCATGATGTGACTGAGTATACCTCGTAGAATTATTGCGTAGACTGTCTTGAAAATCCGAAGTAGAGGCCGATTCTGACAGTCGGTCATTCTTCTTATGCTCTAGCAATAGCCGAGCGTCTGTGTATGTTTTCTTCGACCCATCTGCCTGAATATGACGAACAGGTTCCTCTTTCCTGGAGAAGGAAAGCGATACTTTGTGAAATCAAGGACAGGCGGCTCCCACTTCCTAGAGTTAGGATGAGGGGTCGCCTTTCGCCCTTGAACAGGCTTCCTCTTCCCTGAAGAGGAAGGTTTCTTAGCCGACTGCTCCTTGACTAGAGCAGGCGTCTTTTTATTGAAGATCATGAGTTCGGTCCTTGTAATGGGAGCAGATCCGTCAGCCGGCTGCTGGTGACCAGACGGTGCGCCGACTGGATCACTGAGTCTAGTTTAGGATCTTTCCGTTCTCTCCTTTCGGTATGACGGGTGCGCCGGGCCCTTAGGGTCCCGTCTGAAGCTGTATGAGCTTCAACTTCAAACTCTTCTTCAGTATCATGGTCCGACCGAACTTGAGGGTCGTCCAAGGGACGCCTCTCTTCAGGAGTCGGTGCAGACGTGGATGCCATCTCAAAAGTACTCTCCCCACATATGGCGCCAAGATGTTTCGGGGTTTTCTGATGTCCTGCGGGAGAGTTATAATTTCGAGACTAGAACCAGACGCCTGTACCTGCAAAAAAAACGGATGCTCCGGATGATTGGAGATCCGCCTCCAACGGTCAAGTTAGTACTTGATTAAAGAGTAATTAATGCGGAAATGTAATTTAGTCTCTCTAGGTGAGAGTGTTAAATGTGCCTAAAATCCCCCTTAATGAGGATTAATGGGCATATTTATATTCCTTGGGATGCGTGCCAATACTAGGTTTAGGTTAAACCTAAGGCTGACTGGGCTTCCCAAAGATTGGGCCTTGTTGGCTGATTTATCCTTTTGGCATGAATGGACACGTGTCGTGTCGCAATTGGTTCACGGAGGACGAATATATGGTTGACACGTGGCAGGCTCCTATTAGCCCATGTGGCGGACACATGGCGGTACCTGACTGGTCCACTTGTCAGATGGTGATTGGTGGATAAAAATCCCCTAATCAAGAACCACCTTCTATGTGAGAACACATCCTATATGTGAGAACCAATCTCTGCCATCAAATTGTATTCAATCCAACGCATGTGATTAATCACATAAAACTCCTAAAGTCACACCTAACTCTCATCTTTCTCCACCTAGCTAACTAACTTCTCTCTCCACCACGAGCTTCATCAATGGCGCCTAATCAGTAACGATGTTTCTCGCCTTGAATTGCTTCAAATTGCTTCATCAATTGCTTCATCAAAGTAATCATAAGCAAGTTAACACCGACCTTGCTCGCCTTGCGCTATATTACTAATCGCGATTGCAATCGTTGCTACAAATCAAATTCGCCAGGTTATTGAATTGCATGTTAATTGGATGATAATTTTTTATTTTTTGGTTTGCTCTGTTCTTATTAATTTGCATATTTAATTGCATTAATCACCAGGTTATTGAATTGCATGTTAATTGCATGATATTTTTTTATTTTTGAGGTAAACATATAATATAATGTTAATTTTATATATATACAAAGTATGATATTGTATGACTACTTTCGTCGTACTCATAGAATTAATCTTTTAAATTTGTTGTAAAATTGTAATTGTACTCATCAAATTTAGGTTTGATTAATTTGATAGAAATTGGAAATTTGCAATCAAATTTAAAATGAGCAAATGAATTGAAAATGAGCAAACCTAAATATTTGTAATAATATAAAAAACCTATAATGAGCAAATATAATTCTGTTTCCTGCACACCAACCACACTCCCTTCTTACACTTCCTTATACAAACCTATTCCCCCCTCCCCTCTCATCTTTCTGTTTGCAATTCTGATTTCTGAATCTGATTTCAAATCTATTTTAGATTATGAAATTATTGTGTGTGTGTGTGTGTATGTGAGTAAGTGTAAGAGTTATGCTGTAAGTAGTAATTAGTATGGTTAAAAACATGATTCAGCAGCACATATGAGATTTTTAATGAGCTTCCTTAAACTATTTTATGGAATTGTTACTAACCTGTTATTTCTATTATATTTAATGTCAGAAATGATGAGCAACAACGAAGAACTTGACAGTCATTCTAGTACCATCACAAATGTGGCAACTACTCCTACAATAGTAGTTTCTCTTAAAATAGCACCTTTGCTCACTCCTGGAGGAACAAAAGAATGGCTTCCAATATGCCCCAATGAGTTGAAACCAGCTATAGGGATGAAGTTTAATAATCTTGAAGAGGGCCTTGAATTTTATAAAAGATACGCATTTGCTGCTGGATTCAACACAAGAAAGTCTACAACTAAAAGGCAAAGAAGAAGCAAAGAATTGAAATCACAGTATATCTTATGCAATAAAGAAGGATACAAAGAGAAAAGAAAGCCTATTGTTGAAAAAGATTTAAATAACAACGAAGGAGAAAGCAATGAAGAAAAAACTTCAATCAAAAGGAAGAGACTCGTTACTCGTGTTGGGTGCAAGGCACATATTGTCCTAAAGCATTGTGATGATAACAAATTCATAGTGTCACAATTTCATGAGGGACATACTCATCCACTTTATACACCTAGTTGCAATCTCTTCCAAAAAGAAGGAAGAATTGCACAAAAAAATAATTGTGAATAATTCTAAGGTACGACTTTCAAAGTCTCTTATGTTTCATGAATTCTCTGAATGTTCTAATAAAAGTAGTATGCTCATTTGAAAAATGAGCATTTAACTGTTTATTTATTTGAAAAATGAGCATTAAATTGTTTGATCATTTGAAAAATGAGCATTAAATTGTTCAAATGAGCAAGCAAATAATTGAATTGTTTGCTCATTTTAAAAATGAGCATTAAATTATTTGCTCATTTGACAAACTGTTTTGTTCTTTAAATAGGTGAATATTGGTCCTGTTACAACTTTTTGAATGATGAAGGAAATTGTTGGAGGATATGATAACATCAGTGCATATAAGCAAGATTTCAAAAAATTTCATAGAGATTTGAAAGCATACATTCAAGGAAGTGATGCTCAAATGTTCGTGGATAACTTTACCAACAAAAAGCTAATGTGGAGCGCTTTTTTCTTTGATTTTGAGATGGATGAAGATTATTGCCTTTGTAGAGCATTATGGGCTGATCCCCTTTGTAAAAAGAGTTACGCTCTATTTGGTGATTGGTATCCTTTGATACCACATACCAAACAAATAGGTAATTCATAAAAATCACAAATCATTTTTATGTTATAACTATAGCTTAAATTAATAACTTTGTTTTAAATGAACTTAGTATAACTGTTTGCTTATTTCACAAATGAGCATTGACTTATTTGCTCATTTCAGAAAGGTGCATTCAATTATTTGCTCATTTGACAAAAAAGCAAACAATTGTTTGCTTATTTCACAAATTAGCATTGAGTTATAAGCTCATTTGACAAATGAGCAATCAATTATTTTCCCATTTGTCAAATGAGCATTAAATTATTTCAGTAGCTGATGACAATTCTGATTTCATAATCTGATTTCAGATTCTATTACAGATTGTGAGTTCGTGTATGTATGTGTATGTGTGTGTGCGTGTGTGTGTGTGTCTGTGTCTAAGTACGTGTGTCTATGTATTTATGTGTGTGTGTAGTTATTTGATCATTTAAAATTTAATCTGTATGTGTAAACAGGTACAACATGGTGTTTACTCCATTTACAGGGGTTGACCATCATAAGAGCTGCATTACTTTTGCTGCTGGTTTCATAGCAAAGGAAGATATAGTGTCATTTGAGTGGTTGTTCAAATCATTTCTCAAGGCAATGGGTGGAAATGAACCGAATTGTATGATTACAGATCAAGATCCAGCAATGAAAATTGCTGTTAAAAGTGTGTTTAACAAGACTGAACATCGCTTCTGTATGTGGCACATAATGAAAAAGTTACCAGATAAGGTGGAGAAATCAATCATGCAAGAAGAAACTGGTTTCCTAAAAAACTTATGTGCTTGTGTTTGGCATCTTAAAATTGAACCTACTGAGTTTGAAGAAAGGTGGAACAAGGTGATGGTTGAATACCACTTGGAAGAACATGAGTGGTTAGGTTATATGTACAAGATAAGGAACAAGTGGATTCCGACGTATTTCAGAGATGTGTTCCTTGGAGGAATAATGCGTACAACATCAAGATCCGAAAGCGAAAACAACTTTTTCTGCTCCTTTATCAATCCTCATGTGTCACTTGTTGAGTTTTACTTGAGATATGAAGCTGCAATTGATGCCCAGAGACACACTCAAGGTCAGAATGATAATGTTTCAAAGCACAAATATCCTGAGTGCAAAACACCACTAGGGATAGAAAAGCATGTCTCACATTTATATACTAACTCTGTCTTTTATGAATTTCAATATGAGGTTGAAATTGCTTGTTTTTCTTATGGTGTTGATGAATTGAAGAAAGAAAATGGATTGGAAGTTGCAAAAGTAAGTGAAGGAAATCGGATTAGAACATTTGATGTTGTGTTTAATCCAACTAACTATGACACCACATGTTCTTGCAAGCTATTTTATAGACAAAGAATTCCATGTAGACATATGATTTGGGTTTGGAAAGCAAAAAGGTTTGAAACCATTCCTGAGCAGTATATGCTACACAGATGGACTACTATGGCACTAAAAAAACCAATTTTTGACTTGGGTGGAAACCTGTTGGAGCAATGTGCTAATTTAATTGACAAGAAAAAATTGTTAAATGATTTATGGTCAGAGATACACACTTGTGTAAGTTTGGCAGAAGGCAATGATGAAGATATTCAAGATCTTGTGATAAATCTTCAAGGAATAAGAAAGGATTTGGAGGCTAAGAGGATTGCAAGGAATAATGAAACAACATGAAGTGCAAACAACAAAGGACAAGACATTGAGCTATTGATTGGAGCTAGTGTGCCAACTGAAATAATTGTCAAACCTCCAAAAATTTCAAAGAATAAAGGGACTGGAATTCATGTATCAAATGTAGAGACTTCAAAAGAGAAAGGGGTTGAGATTGATGTGCCAAATGTTGAAACAAGAGGTAGAAGTGCAAAAAGGCTGAAGAGAGAAAAAGAAAAGGCTGTAGAACAAAACCAGAAAAAGAAGAGATTATGTAGAGGTTGTGGTGAATTGAGTCATCATGATATTAGAAATTGTCCAAACAAAGTATAATGATACTTTTATACAAATATAAAAGTTAATATTTTTATATAAATATATGATTTAGCATTTTGTGTTTTAAATTTTGTTGAAATGAGCAAATATTTTGCAAGCTCTGTTATCTATCATACACACATGTAATTATACCAAAGCTATTCTAATGTCCTTGGTAACAGAAATAGTCCAATCCAAGATATTATACAATGAGTTCAGTAAAGAGAACAACCCAACATACCCTAATCTTCAAAATCATAGAGGCTAAATTAACTAGATATTTGCTGATATTTGTATAATTATACTTTTATACAAATATAAAAGTTAATATTTTTATATAAATATAAGATTTAGCATTTTGTGTTTTTAATTTTGTTGAAATGAGCAAATAGTTAATGCTCATTTGTTAAATGAGTAAACATTCCTTTTAATAATACATTAAATCAACAACCATTTCTTTGCTCATTTGTGAAATGAGTAAGCATTAGTTTCCTCATTTTTTTAAATGAGCAAATAATTAGTTACTCATTTAAAAAATAAGGAAACATTTCTTTGCTCATTTCGCAAATGAGCAAATAGTTAGTTGCTCATTTGTCAAATTAGCAAATATTTATTTGGTCATTTGGCAAATGAGAAAATAGTTAGTTGCTCATTTGTCAAATGAGCAAATAGTTAGTTTCTTATTTGTCAAATGAGCAAATAGTTAATCAACAATTTAACAAATGACAAACAACTTAGTCAATAAGATAGAAAATGATATCCATTACATTGACATAGCAAAAGTTATACTTAGAAAATCCTAACATCATAAAAACATTAGATCAACTAAGAACATTTATCACATTTGTCCTATTAAGAACATCATAAAACTAACACTTCTATTGTTCTATACAAAAACTATACAAATCCTAAGAACAATTGATCAACTTCAGTCTTTAATTCTCTCCGTTAATTGCTCTTGGATTGCTGCCCCTAGCTTTCTTCAGCATCACTTGCTTCCTCAACCTTTTTTTTCTTTTGGACAACTTGTTTAACAGGTTTAACAGTATTTACTTCACTTGAAATAATTGAGAGGGTATACTTCAAACCTAAATTCCACTTTTGCAAACCCATATATGTTTCCATATGCCTAATCATTGCAACACCGCAATGCAAATGATTATCATCTGAAGACTTCCAAGGTAAATCAACCACAACAGACTCCATAGACTTGATCTGTTTTGACAAAACAACACTTTGTATACTTCCTTCACCATTCATGAAATATGAAAATGCACTTTTCTGAAAATGAACAAATAAGTTAAAATAAGAACAAAAACAGGTGGAACAAATATAGTTAGAACAAGCAGAACAAGATCAAGATAAACAACTAAACTCAAATCATTTTTCTAAAATAACCTAACAAAATCTTAAGCCATTACTGCCACCTACCCACACATTACACAATTCTGATTCCAGAAACTAATTTCAGAACCTGATTTCATATTCTATTACAGGTTGTATGTGTGCTTGTGTGTGTGTGTGTGCGTGTGTGTATGCGAGTGTGTATGTGTGTGTGTATGCGTGTGTGTGTATGTGTGCGTGTGTGTATGCGAGTGTGTATGTGTGTGTGTATGCGTGTGTGTGTATGTGTGTGTGTGTGTGTGTGCCTGTGTATGTGTGTGTGTGTGTGTGTGTGTGTGCCTGTGTATATGTGTGTGTGTGTGTGTCTGTGTGCGTGAGTGTGTGTGTGTGTGTATTTTCTTGTTATGGGAGAAAGGAGAAATTCAAAGGAGAATCCTGAAAGGGTTAGGGTACCAGTGATATAATGAGAGGAGACATGAATAAGGAATCTGGTAACAACATGACAGGCATCAATGAGGATATTAATGATGAAGAAGAAGTGGCAGAAAACATACCAGATTTTTAAGCAATTTCTTATTTTCTCTAGGACCTTCACTGTAATCAATAACCTCAATTGTACCACAGTCTGTGGTGGTGTTAAAACATACCAGATAATAATGATCCTTTTCAAATACTGGGAAAAAGAAAAGCTCAATATCTTTCTTTGGGATGATTGTTTTGCTGAATTCCAACTCCATAACCTCACAAAACATTTTATTCCTTTCTGGAGCACGATCACTTTTGTATTGAAAAAGGCAATCCTAAAAAAAATACATCAGGAAAAATACATAAATAAGATGAATATAAATGAAAAGAGTAAATAACAAATGAGTATAGTGAATATGAAACGAGAAAAGTCATATAAAATGAGTAAATTGAATTTTTTTTTACAAATGAGCAAGTGAATGTTTTGCTCATTTGACAAATGAGCAAAAAATTAACTGCTCATTTGGCAAATGAGCAAAGAATTAATTGCTGCTATCATTCAATTATTTATGTAATTACAGAACATGCAGAATGTTAGTTGTCAGATAGCATCAAAAACATAAAGAATTAATTCCTTTGGTTTAAGCTTTATTTTATCAGCCTCATTTGTGCTTACACAGATATCTGCCATGAGAATTACGAATGTAATTAGAGGTCATGCTTTAATATATGAAAGTTAGTTCATGCTAATGCTAGTTTATGCTTTAATCTTGTTCTTTTAATATTTTAAAAAGAATAAGATTGATCTGATATATGATAGTTCATGCTTTAATATATAGTGATTGTGGCATATATCATGAGTTTTGAATACAACAGTTTGCTGGCTTTCCAAAATTCACACAACAAAAATTCATTTGCTAATCTTGATTGAGGAATTCCTAATAGCTCAGTGAACCAGGACTCATTTTCTGAACACTTACAACCTGCTCTCCACATTCATCCAGTGAGGCAGTGTGGTGGATGTACATAGAACATATAGAATTATAGATGTAGCATGTCTGTGAATTCTCGCTCGTCACTAATTCAGACCATAATACAGGTCATAAATAAGAATCCGAATTGTGCAGGACCAAAATTAGACCATAATACAACTCATAAACACTGATTATACATTGATTCAGACCAAGGAAGTCAGAATTTATATTGTTATCAAAATTAATTGCTCATTTGACAAATGAGCAAAAATTAATTGCTCATTTGACAAATGAGCAAAAAATAATTGCTCATTTGATAAATGAGCAAACGCAAGACAATAATAGTTTTTGCAAATACAAAACAACATCTACATTCAAATATAAAAAAATTATATGAAATGAGCAAAGTGAACATGAACAAAATAAAACAAAATAAAATGAACGAGTTGAACTTACAACAGCATTAAGACCGAAAAAGAAACGTCCACTAGAATTGACATCTTTATATTGCTCATTAAAATTCAGAACAGTAGACCATGCATCAATGATATCGCCATGAATTTTGCTCTGAGTTTTTAGCATTTCAAGTTGAAATAGCATTACTTCATTATCAGGCTCACCCTCACATAAAAACCCTGCATCACTACATATAAGATTTAGGGAAGTTAAAATAATTTCAATCGTAGATATGTAAAGTGAGAATATAGAGCTAGACTTGTTATAAGAAAGAAAAATGAAGTCAGTTGCCAAAATTTCCAGAACTGAAAAAATTGAATAAATACTTACAAACGATTTTTCTTCTCATGAAAAAATGAATCCATAACACCTTTTTGAACTGCTGTTAATGGTGTATATATGTTGATTATTCGAGACTTAAAAGGAGATCTTATATGCAACGATGGTTGCACTTTACGCTTCTTTGGAATACAACTCTCATTTTCAGCATCTCCTTTTCTCTTAAGCGCAATTGGGTCTTCTTGAGCATTCACAGCATCAGCATCATCAACTGATTTAGAAGCACCAACTTGTGCACTGACAGGAGCAACTACAGGTTCATCAGTAGGTGCAATGCCAGGGGACTTCTCTTGAGAATCATTTTCTTGAGAAGAGATTCCTAAGCTGAATGAAGGAGTTCCACATCCTTTGGCAACTGAACTTCTTAAACTATATCTCGTACTTGACTCTCCAAGTTTTTTAAATACATGTTCAGCAACCTTAGGCTGTATGATAACAGATGGATCTTCAACATCAGGTATACCACTTGCTATGTGAACACATTCAGTAGCAATCTTAGTAACATCAATTGGTTCTGATTCAATCAAATGATCAACCCTAGCATAAATTGTAGATTCAGCATGCTTGTCATTGCCTGAAATCTTCGAAAACCTATCCCAAGCTTCAATTACAGCTGGATCTTGCCAATACTGTTCATCTTGGCTAAATGAGAGAGGAATATCTTCAGTCAAAGCTTTAGAGCTCATCTTTTGCTCATCACAAACAGTCATTGCATCTTCCTTCAGCTTTTGAATCTTCTCATTGTTCGGAAAATACTTAACAGCAGTTTCATGTTTTTCACTGAAATCCATGTATGCCAAGACTAGATTTGTAGATGCTGTTGCAAGCTCCATAAGGCATTTTCTATTAAAAAAAAAAATTAATTCATAATAATGGAAAGAAGCCAAGAGCATCTTGAATACTTAAAGGAGTCCCAAACTTTAGAGCAAAATCATGATCATCTTGTTAGAGTTTTCTTTTGCTAACAATTAGAGAATCATTTAACACTACACCTGGATCCTTAAATCCATTTCCCCAATAGCTAAAAGTCCTTTCATGCAGTAAATTAAAACATAGATGCTCATTTGTCAAATGAGCAATCAATTTTTTGCTCATTTACCAAATGAGCAAATAGTTGATTACTCATTTATCAAATGAGCAAACACCTACACATGTTAATGAGGAGGTTTTCCCATCTGAGGTGTTTAAAGCTAATCAGATTTATGTTTAAAGCTAACCGAAGATGTATCTTAGGGAGGATAGGGATTGGGCTGATAACAACTCGCACACCCCCAACCTTTTAACCCCCTACTCATTCATCGCACGGCAATCCCCAAATTCACAAAACAACAATACAAATTCACAAATTAAGTAAAAAATAACAAAAATTAGGAAAAAAAAAACAAAAACAAAAAATGAGCAAAGTCATAAAAAAATGAGCAAATTAATATAAGTTTCCAGAAAAGTCATATAAATACCTTCTTCGGATCTTGTTCAATTTCTTCATTTTTTGTATGAATTGGATCAGATTGTTCCTAAAATCAAGCAAAAACAAAAAAAACAAAAAAAAAAATTACATAATTGTGTAATTTTCATCCAAATCACACAGTATCAAATGAGCAAAAAATAATTGCTCATTTGACAAATGAGCAAATATTTTTTTGCTGATTTAGGAGGTCCATTAATGTGCTATAAAGAGCACCACATTGCATCATTTTCCTTAAAGCAAGATTTGTTCCAATTCAATTCTTCAAGCAATGCCAAAGACATAGAAAAACTAAGTATTGGTTACAAGTGAGGTTGTTTGCTGCCAGAAGGACCAACAAGCTTCTGATTTTTATAAAAAACTCCAAGCCTCCCCTTAAAAATTTCCAATTTCTCACGACTTGACAACATATTGGTTGTCCAACCTTTGAGAACTGGAGTTTCTCGTTTGGCTCTAACTTCCTCAATGACAAACTGATCAACGTATAAAAGCTACAAACAAGTAAGATAGAAAAAATTAGTACATTAAAATTAAACAAATAAAAATTAATACATACAATAGCTACAAACAAGTAAGAAAAAATAATTAGTAAATTAAAAATCAACAAATAAGTAAAAAATACTACATTAAAAAACAACAAAAATTAAAGTAATACCATAAGAAACAGTAAAGACCCAGGAAAAGAACGAGTTTGACGTTCTTCCCAGAAAAGCTTGGCCTTCACAAGTGAATCAAGGATATACTTGCACCAATTCAAGTCCTTTATTTTATCAACATCAGGAAGAAATGTGAGAATATCAGAATTGATATTCACATTTTGTTTCCCTGAAAAAAAAAATGAGGAAAACAAAAGAAAAATGAGCAAAAGGAAATTTAAATGAACAAAATACAATATAAATAAGCAAACAAAATTAAAAATGAGCAAACTCCTGATGATAACCCTCCACCTTTTCCTGATGATATAATTAATTTATAATATAACTTGAAATTTTTTGACAAGTATGTTAATATGAAGTATGTACCAAATCCTATTCCAAATTTGTTCACCCATCTCATCATTGACTAACAACAATAATCCATCAAATTATACAAACTACTTAGATAGCCCAAAAGATAAATACATAGAACAAAAGATAAATACATATATATATATATCTTATTCTGAAAGTGTCAATAGTCTCTATCTAATGATGTATAGTTTCAAGTAACTGATTCTATACATATATGACCAACAACTTAGATAATATAATTGCTATATATAGCACACAACTGCTAAGTGCTAACTAAAACTAAAAATAAGCAAAATAAAAATAAAAAGTTTACCATCCATCAATGTAGAAACGCATAGCACTACAAATTTCCTTTTGAACATAAGACCAGCTGAGTTATGCTCTTTCAGAAACTCTTTCAGCTCCCCTATTTTGATAGAGAGTGAGTTGCTTTTGAATTGCTTCTTCCATTGCCAAATCACTTTCTTATCTCTGGAAAAATTATTTTTGTCAATTTCTATGCCACCCATTGGCAGCCCAAGTACTTGATGCACATGCTCTTCAGTGATACAAAAAGGTTCAGAATCTGGAATGTTTAAAGAGCATGTGTTAGCATCAAAGTGATGAACCAACCATAAACCCAGCTGCAAAGGCAGTTGGGTCACCTTCAAGAACTCCATAGACCCGAATCCTATTGCTCTAATAGCTTTCAACTGATTTTCTGAACATTTTTCAATAACTTGAACTATGGATGAAGGGGACATCCGACTATGTAATGTCCCATAAACATGAGACTTCAAATCTTCCCCTTCGTTGCTGGATTTCGTCTCCTCCAGCTTAATCTTTTGTTTTTCTTTCAATCCTTTTTCAACCTTTTTACCTTTAACCTTAGTACCAACTAATACCTCTAATGAACCAACATCAGGCCCTGCTGAACCAACATCAGCAGCAGGCCCTGTTGAACCAACATTAGTAGCAAGCCTTGCTGAAACAACATCGGCAGTAGCACCTGATGAACCAACATCGGCAGCAGGCTCCTTTTCAATAGACTCCCTGCTCATACAAAACAATTAAAAAAAAGTAAATAATTAGTTGGTAATTTTATACAAATGAGCAAAAACATAGATACTCATTTGTCAAATGAGCAAAAACATAGACTTAAATGAGTAAATTCCATTTACTGCAAGACCATAAATGACAAAACAAACAGGAGAGAATGAGTAATTATGGAGTACATTTCATTATATTTATTCTCTGATATTAGATTTTTGTTTTGTTATTAAAGCTTAATTTCAAATGAATTAAGCTTTTTATACACATAAACAAGGCTAATAATGATTTTTTTTTTTCCTGAATGCAGCAAATTTGTCATTGAGATCTTAAGCTTGAAAACACTCTCTTAGATGGCAGTTCAGAATCGCGTCTCAAAATCTGCGACTTTAGCTACTCTAAGGCAGGGAAACTCCTCTGAATCTATAACTTTGTTTATAATCAATTACTAATCATGACTAATCTTTGTTAATTATAATAGTCTGCAGTGCTACATTCTCAACCAAAATCGACGGTAAGAACACCGGCCTATATTGCCCCAGAAGTCCTTTCCCGAAAGGAATATGATGGAAAGGTAGTGTAACAACTAGTGAATAGTGATAGAGCGCTCTAGAAAAGCTCAGTAAGGTCAGGAGATTAAACAAAATTCAGCAAGTTAGGTAGACGTCATGACATAAAGGTGCAATTACACATCATGGAGGACCTTACAAAAGACTCGGAACCATCGACTTTACTGGTTAGATAATATAACACATTCAACACTCCCAAATGAGCAAAAACAATTAAAAAAAAAAGTAAATAATTAGTTGGTAATTTTATACAAATGAGCAAAATCATAGATACTCATTTGTCAAATGAGCAAAAACATAGATGCTCATTTGTCAAATGAGCAATCAAACATAGATGCTCTTTAAGTGACAAGCAAAATTTTTGAGCAATGTATCTTGTCTGCAATAGTATTGTTGCTATTAAGGTTGTGCTATTGAAAATAAGTGTTTGACAGTTTGGGCATATGACGACTAGAATTATTTTCCAAATTTTACTCTCGCCTGGGTTTTAACATACTCATACATGAAATCCTAACAGCTTAACATTCTAGGGTTCAGCAGACAAGATCATATTTGGATGGCTTTTTGAATAATTTGACTCAAGCTGTTAAATGTTTTGTGCAGGTGAATGTCACAGCTGATCACAGAATCATCTACGGGGCTGACTTAGCTGCCTTCCTCCAGACCTTTTCAAATATCATCCAAAACCCAGACAGTTTAACAATGTAGATCACAAAAAGAACGAAAGATAACATTACCTAATTTCCAGCCTTGAGTTAATGTTGGACAAGAAGCAGAGGAGCTATTACTTTTATACAAAACTAGAGGATTGTCAGAACAATATGGGCTACATCAGAATGCAGTTACACCTTCAGGATTAGCGCTTTGCTGCTATGTTTCTATTAGAAATAAATAGATTTTTTTGGTTTTGATAGCATCTTACTGTACTATCACCATTTATTTATCAATTTTACAAATTGTTGTTTCCGATACTAGACAAACAACATTTACAAATTTTTGAGAAATTACATAAAACGAAAATCAATCAAAAATCGCAACAAAATTAATCAAAAATCAGAACAAAGTAAACGAAAATTAACCTAAAATCAGAGATGAGCTAAAATTAAACGAAAAGCAAAACGAAAATCAATCAAAAATCGCAACAAAATCAAGCAAAAATCGCAACAAAACAACATAATATCGCAAATACAAAACCAAAACAAGAACACTTAGTAAAACCAAAATTCAGGCAAAATAAAATTAAAATTTACTGGATAATCACTCAAGAAAACGAAAATAAAGCTAAAATCAACAAAAAATAACAAAATAAAACATAATCGACACATTGCATGTTAAATTAATGAGCTAAAATCAGAAAAAATTAAACGAACATCAAAACGAAAATAAAACAATGAATGTAACCTAAAATTAATCGAAAAACAGCAAATGTATAAACAATAGACTCACATTAAAGAAAATTGATGAAGATTGAAGAAGTTGTGATGAAAAATCAGAGAGCAGCAGAGTAGAACACCGTAGAATTGAAGGAGGAGAGAGAACAATGAGCGAAAAAGAAAAAGGAGGAGAGAGAAAAAAACGTAGGAAATAAATTTGTTTTGTTTTGTTTGTTTTACCGGGTTGTATTATGACCCTTGGATGTAGTAGATCCAACGGTTGTAATATGTCCTCACATAAAATAGGGTTCTCACATAAGGGGGGTGGTCTCATATGATCCCATTTCTATATATATATATATATATATAGAAATGGGATAATGTGAGAACCCATGGCTTAGGTGAGAACCATTTTAAAATGAGAACTCATCTAACACCATTCATTTTTATTAGATGAATGGTTCAGATTTATTGTTTCATTAGTGGGAATTCACGTGGGCCACCTTCATTAATTATAATGATTGTTTGTATTTTTTTTTTAAATTTTTGTGCATTGGGACACAAAATCTGCCAAAAGCTGTCATTATTACATGCTTTTTATTATTTATTGCATTGAAACACGTTACGTTAAAATGTAGTTGAAGTGTACGTCGTTAATGATGTTTCGTAAAATATATCAAGTGTTTCAATTTATAATATTAATGTTTCATATATATTATTGTTTGTTTTCATACAGTTGGGCTCTATATGAACTAGGTGTACTGTGATTTCTTATACCTTATCTGATGTTTCAAAAAATATACCTTATGTTTCATTTTATAGTGCTTATGTTCCATAAAATATATGTGTTGTTTCATATACTAATGATATTGTTTTATACATAAAAATCATTGATGTTTCATATAATATTTCATTCGAATATTATTTATATTGTTACAGAAATAAGAATTATTGTCCCATAAATATTATACATTGTTCCATACCATATGTGTGAAATGTACCAATGACTGAAATGCATGTTCCCAAGAAAATTAAAAAGCATGTACCAATGATTGAAATGCGTGTTCCCAAGAAAATGCATGGGAAAGTGATAATTAATCTCAGCCATCCATTAAGTGTAGTTGGTGTACGTTAATGATGTTTCGTAAAATATATCAAGTGTTTCAATTTATAATATTAATGTTTCATATATATTATTGCTTGTTTTATATAGTTGGGCTCTATATGAACTAGGTTTACTGTGATTTCTTATACCTTATTGATGTTTCAAAAAACATACCTTATGTTTCATTTTATACTATTTATGTTCCATAAAATATATGTATTGTTTCATATACTAATGATATTGTTTTATACATAAAAATCATTGGTGTTTCATATAATATTTCATTCGAATATTATTTATATTGTTCCAGAAATAAGAACTATTGTCCCATAAATATTATACATTGTTCCATACCATATGTGTGAAATATACCAATGACTAAAATGCGTGTTCCCAAGAAAATTAAAAAGCATGTACCAATGACTAAAATGCGTGTTCCCAAGAAAATGCATGGGAAAGCGATAATTAATCTCAGCCATCCATTATGTGTAGTTGGTGTACGTTAATGATATTTCGTAAAATATATCAAGTGTTTCAATTTATAATATTAATGTTTCATATATATTATTGCTTGTTTTATATAGTTGGGCTCTATATGAACTAGGTTTACTGTGATTTCTTATACCTTATTGATGTTTCAAAAAACATACCTTATGTTTCATTTTATACTACTAAGGTTCCATAAAATGTATGTATTGTTTCATATACTAATGATATTGTTTTATACATAAAAATCATTGATGTTTCATATAATATTTCATTCGAATATTATTTATTTTGTTCCAGAAATATGAACTATTGTCCTATAAATATTATATATTGTTTCATTTATAAGAACTAGTGTTCCAATTACATGATATGCTCATAGTTCCAATTACATGATATGTCTCACCATATTAATTCTTATGTATGAACAATGTATAATATTTATGGGACAATTGTTCATATTTCTGGAACAATATAAATAATATTCGAATGAAATATTATATAAAACATCAATGATTTTTATGTATAAAACAATATCATTAGTATATGAAACAATACATATATTTTATGGAACATAAGTAGTATAAAATGAAACATAAGGTATGTTTTTTGAAACATCAATAAGGTATAATAAATCACAGTAAACCTAGTTCATATAGAGCCCAACTATATGAAACAAGCAATAATATATATGAAACATTAATATTATAAATTGAAACACTTAATATATTTTATGAAACATCATTAACGTACACTTCAACTACATTTTAACATAACGTTGACAACACAATTCAATGTAACATTACATTTTTTAATTGAAACAACGACAAGTTTTTTTGAAACAATAATAACATCTTTTGAAACATGTCAAAATTATTCCTTTAATACAATAAAATAAGTAATTAATACTGTTCCAATTGGATGATATTCCACATACAAATTTGCTCTTTTTTTGCACTGCTTCGAAAATTCTACCAAAATAAATCAAACGAACTCCAAAAATTCTGAAATTTTGTATGCTTATTCTACACAAAAAAAATAAGCAGATTCAAAAAAAAGAATCGCTTCAAAAGGGTTTTTTATGAGAGAGAAATCTTCATTTGAAATCTGTCTTTCCAGATTTGCTCCTTCTTTGCACTACTTCGAAAATTCTACCAAAAAAATATCAAACGAACTCCAAAAATTATGAAATTTTGTATGCTTATTCTACACAGAAAAATAATCAAATTAAAAAAAAACGCTTCAAAAGCTTTTTTTATGAGAGAGAAATCTTCATTTGAAATCTGCCTTCATTTCTCTCTCTTCAATGGCTAAATTAAAATGAAACCAACTTTTCCATTTTCTCTCTCTTCAATGGCTGAATCTCTTGGTTTTATAGTACATAAATCGTTGTTTCAATGCAGAAAATTAGGAAAAATAAATAAAAAAAACATGTACCAATGACTGAAATGCGTGTTCCCAAGAAAATGCATGGAAAAGTGATAATTAATCTCAGCCATCCATAATCTCATAATTGATGGTGTAAGATTGGTTCTTATTTTAAGAGGGTTCTCATATAAGCCTTGGTTCTCACATGATCCCTCCCCTATATATATATCCTCTCTCGCATACTTTCTCTTTCATGAACCCATCTTACTTTTACAATGATAATTTATTTACCCACCCACATACTACATTACTCACGAAGGGAGTATTATTTAGAAGGATGTAGAAAATAAAATAGAGAAAAAACGAAGCTAGATGACTCCATGGCTTACATAATAAGAGGAGCTGCAACTCCAACTCCCATCTTCCTCCCTTCTCTGAAATCCACCCCCAAAAATTATAACTGTCATAACTACTTTCTACTCACAAATTACGCGCCAAAATTTTCACATCATCAATCCAAACCCTATAATCTTTCTTCATCGTTGTCATCTAGACTCAACTGTGGAGTTAGTGACCAATTCTGGTATGATAATGATTCTCCCACCACCACTGCTGCTGCTTACGACATCCTCGGCGTCGAACCCCACTGCTCTGCTGCCCAACTCAAGGCTGCTTTCAGAGCTAAAGTGAGTGATTTCGTTACTTCTGTCTTTTAATTGAAATGATATAATGTTTTGATTGATTAATTATTTAAATTTGAAATGTTTTTCTTTTAAGCTTTTTTGTTGGTTACAAATTGTTTGAATAATTTATAATGGTTTTTAGGGTCGGATTTATAAGCGACAGAAATTGATCTTATCTGTTGAATTGTAAGTTCTTGCTTGTCAAAATTTGTTGGGGTTTGGTAGAAAGGGTTTAGTGAGGGTATATATTGAGAATTGAGGGGTTCAGTTTGAGTACATGGATGTGGGTTTCGGCGGGGTCTTGTGAGTATTTAGATTTTAAGGTGGTTAAGAAGGCTGGCCAGCTGGGAGGGTGGCTTGACTTGGGATTGGGAGCGGAGTGGCTACGCGAGGGAGGAGGGGAGACTAGATAGAGATTGGAAAAGAAATAGCCAATTAGAGATTGAAGCTTTGGGGGTGTTTGGTTCGCAATTTTTTGGTATGGGGTATGGGTTTGGTCGTTTGGAATGAGTACAACCCATATACAGTGTTTGTTTAAGAAAATTTCAAGATACCTCAAATGCACTAAGTATGGGAGGTGGGTATGACTCATACCAAACTTTCAGGGAGGGAGTGTTTGTTTCGCTAAGTGATATTGATTTGGAATTAGAATTGAAACCAAAGTGTTATAGGACTGGAACTTGATTCTTAATGCCATGTTTTTGGGTTTGTTTGGAAATTGACATTTTGGATGTATGGTATGAGTCATAGTCATACCATACATAAAGTAGGTGTGACAGACATTACAGACAAATTAAGGGAAAATCGTTTGCGTTGGTTTGGGCATGTAAGAGGGTGCACCGTAGCGAAGATTGGAAGAGTGGGACCATGGAGGGGTTAGATGAGGGAGAGGGAGACCGAAAATGACTTGGTTGGAAGGAGTTAGGAACTTAGGAAGGATATGAAGTATATGGATTTGCAGAGGATGAGGCATTGGATCGTAAGGGATAAAGGACGAAGATTTTTTTCGATGACTACACGGAATAATCAAATTTGATTCATGTAGCCGACCCCATTTATGGGATTAAGGGTTTGATTGATTGATTGGTATGAATCATAGTGTCATACCCACCTTTCCCTTGGATTTTGAAACCCCATACTTTGATGGTTTGAGGTACGAGTTTAGAAATTGAAATTTTCATAAACATACAAGAGGTATGGGTTTCATTCATTCTAAAAACATACTTCATTCTAAGAGTATGCAAACCAATAACCCCCTAGAAGGAATCAAATAAAAGATAAAATTCATTTCCAAACTACAACCAAATAAGAAGTATTAAGAATCAAGTTTCAACCCCAACTCACTTTGGTTTCATTTTTTATTGCAAACCCATGCCACTCTATAAACCAAAGCTTCTTTCCCCATTTACGCTCCTAAATCAGTTTCTTTAGGTCGCTGAAAGGGAAGTTGGAGTTATTATAAGCAAGTCAGATATAGTTGGAATTATTCTTGCCAATATTAAAGGAAAATTGACATGAATAATCCTAAGTGTCACCCATTAAATTGAGAATGTTTTGGAATTGATTATACCAACGTAAAATAATTGTATTATAGTGGGCTATTTGGATATTCGAAAACCATGTAAACAGCAGCATGAGCTCAAAGATCAAATGAGTAAAGTAAGCCATGTCAATACAATACTTTCTGTAATAATTCTCTTCTTTTCTTTTCTATAATAAGTCATAGTAATACCTTTAATGAATAATTTGAGGCTCAATTTATATTTGGAACAGGTGAAGGAATTTCACCCTGATGTGAGGAGCAATCAACACAATTCCGATTTGATGATTTGCCGTGTGATTCAAGCATATGAGGTAATCCAACTTATAATTTTTTAGTGAGCTTTTATTGTGTTCAAACAAGAGAGAATACTAGAAAAATTAGTGTTAAATTTGTAATTAAGTTTGCTTCCTTTTTGTTCTCCTTGTGAACTACTACCTTTGTTTGTGAAGGTCTTTAATTATTTACGCTTTTCTATTTTAGTTTCCTAAGAGCTCTTAAATCTTTTGCTTTATTTTATTTGTGACAAACCCCAATTACTACCTTAATCCACTTACCCCACAATATCTACACATTTACACTCTCTTTTTCTTAATAGTCCCACCCCTTTCTTACACCCACTCACCACTCTCTCTCTCCATTTAGCTTAATTTGTATGCAAACAGTAGTAACTATCAAGAACTTTTGGGAACAGAAGAAAAAATAGTTTTGCATCAGGCATGTACGAGAATATTTTAAAGGTTGCATATCTATGGTTTTTGGAGTCAACTTGCTGCACTAATGTTTATATATATGATTCAATCTAATTCTGAATCTTTTCTTGCTTGTTCGGGTGCTATTTAACTGCTGACAGTTAAAACTTTATAACGATGCAGATTCTCTCAAATATCAGCAGGTCAGAGATAATTGAAAGGTAGAATCTTCTTGTATATTCTTATATATGGATATAGCATTATAGCATATTGGTCTCTACCGTTGTGTTGTTGCATTTAAATTTTCCCATCGCCTACAAAATGCGTAGGTTTTCATTTGTCTTTATTGTGTTTATATGGATATAGATGTTTTCTGATTTTGCAGTCTCCAAATTGTGAAATGTTAGAATTATATTGAGCAGTGTTTGGACTTTATTGTTTTTAATACTTGTTAATTTATACAGACTAAGACTAAAATTGTAAAGTTAAGCTAGTAAAGGTTGTGGATTAGATGCAAATCAGTTTTTTGGGGTTTGACTAAGGCAAGGAGCAGTAGTTGTGGGCACACTGGTACAGCACTTTTATGGCAATCATGTGTTGTGTGTGACTGGATTTGGATTTGAAGGTCTTTTCATAAGTTATTTTGTCTTCTCGGTTGTTGTGGGACAAAGTTACTTATAGCTATGTTTTGGGCTAGGTAGCTGGGGTTTTAAAGTGTTACTCGGTTGGAGAGGTTCAAAGAAACTGGGTTAATTATAATGCTGGTTTCTGTTTAGCAGACACTTTGTGCTCTTGGTTTTGTCCTCTTTCTCTTTTCTTCTCCCAAAAAAATTGAAAATTAAAAAGAAAAACTTTTATGCTTTGGTAACTTTTTGCTCTCTTCCTTACTATAAAATTAAAATGGCCTGCATATTGGATTTTGATGCTATCAAGTATATCCTTTTATTTTTTTTGTGAGCTTTATATTACCAACTTGTTACTTATTTTCCCTTCTAAATGAATTATGTGTTGTCTGCTGGTGTATGGATGACTCTTGCAAATGCAATGATATCCTGTGAAGGTCAACGATGCTTAAAAGATTAGAAATAGGAAATTGTGAGGAACGATGTTATAACTCGAAGTAGTTTACCTGATTCCTAGGATGCAAATGTAGATCAAGCAAAGCTAATTCAGGAAATAATCCAGTAATAAAAGTAGTGAAATCTCGAGGTTTAACTTAATTAAGTAAACTTAATAGGATAATTTGGAGCATTAATGAGCTTTGTAATTCATTCATATGCCTGCAGTCACACCTTTTATTGGCTTATATAGCCTTAAAATGGACTGAACTGGCAATTACATTAATTGTAAATAAACATCAGCATACTGTCTGAGTCCTCGATCTGAAAAAATTGAGGGTTTATTGGCTTATCCTGTTTAAAAAGAATCCTGGGATTTGTTTTCAGTGCTAAAAGTTTTGTGGGAGTTCTTATATCTTGTATAATCTTTGACAGATTTCTCATCATTTGGTAGTTAATTATTCCTATAAGTTAAGCTATTTATAGTGCATACTTTTGCAGAAATTTTAATTTTTATATCATATTTATGAAAATTTCGTTTTTTATTTTTTTATTTTTTTTATTATTATTATTCTATGAGCCTTGTATTTTGCTTGATTATTTGCTTCCTAAAAGATTGTACTGCATGCTTATTTTGCACTCGTGTTTGCAGTGAATGTTTAGATCCTTTTGACAATCCAGAATGTGAAGCATTCGATATTTTTGTCAATGAAGCTGTGTGTGCTGGCAAAGGTACTAAAATCTTTTATATCCTCCTTCTAAACTCCTTTATGAAGTAGAGTTCAACATGATTAATTATTGGTGGAACAAAATTCAGAACCTGTTTAATTAATATCTTAGGCATCATTGGTAGTTTAAATACTCATAGAATTAGGGCGCCTCAAGAATCAGGAATCGATGCATAACTTTCAATTGTATATATTTTCAATTATGTATGTATTTGTATAAAACTATACATATTAGATTTTCATAAAGAAGACATTGAGACGAATCTAATAAGGTCACATTTGACTATATTTTTCAAGTATAAATCAAAAAACGCAATTTAAGTTGAGTATGTAAATACATAAACGAAGGGGAATTGAATCAAAACAAAGGTAAAGATGTAGCATAATTGCCACTCATCAAATCTCCGGTGCAACTTCTGATGTTTCCCCTCCCACCCAAAATTGACCTAGGGAATCAAATCAGAACTTAAGACCCTCCACAGGTGGAAACCTTCAGGCAGCTAGCTGTGAAATGAATTATTTAAAAATTGACTTTCACTTGTCTGAACAAGTTGAAGTATTTGCAGGATGCCCATATTCATGTGTCAAACAGGCCCCTCACGCTTTTTCCTTTTCTTCACTGGGAACTGCCCGCGCAACTTATCAAGGTTTGTGAATCAGCTCATTGCCTCTTATTATCAGAAAAATTATACAGAGGATCAGTAGACAAATCAGGAGTATTAGCTGGATATTTGAGTTCTTGATCTGAAAGTATTGGACAGGTACAGGATATGCTGAGGATTACAGAGTCCAGATAGCTGTGGGTCAGTGCCCCAGAAATTGCATTCACTATGTTACACCTTCACAGAGAATCATACTGGAGGAGCTTCTTGATTGGTAATCCACATTTGATGTTCGTATGTTTGTTTCTTGCTTTATTCCATTCTCCTTGCTCATGTTATGACACACAAAAACATATTTCAAAGTGCAACAGATTTCTCATTGAAGCTTATCCACTAAATATTTTTGCAATATACTACACTTGCAAGAACTAATAACACAAGAATTAAGGAAGAGAATTGTTTGATTGATTGTAATAAAAGTAGCCAAAAGGTTAACAAGTCACAAATAATGGCTTTAGGCCATAACACTCCAAGTTTTTCCTGTTCAATTATCTGAATAATTCTCTATTACTACTCCACTGCTATTTATATTACTCTACTACCAACATGATGTGGCGTCAAGCCTTAATTGTTACCATTACTAGTTTTTGTCTTCTTCCTAAGAGTACTCAAAAACTCAGCTAAAAGCCAAACTCTCTTCTGCAGCTTTAGTGCACCGTTCCTTGTGGTTGTTGTGGTGTATTAGTGCCATTGCCTTGTACCCCCCTGCCTCTGTCGCCTCCTGCTGTATGTCTGGACAATGGGTGGTGATGGTTGGTGCGTAGCAATTTTGGGTGAATTTTCATGAGATAACACCTTAGATTTTTTATTTTTTTTTTCATGAACTAAGGGTACCTTAGATTGATATTTCATGAGGTACCCTTAGTTCCAAAAACATGCAAAAGCTGAGGTTTGAACATATTCACCCGCTACCCTATAAAGTAATACACCACTCTTTTTTCCCCAAACCCCTCTCACCTATTACTTTGGGTTGAAAAAATTAAATTTGGAAGGTACATAAACTTCTTAATTTTGAGTGAGAGTTATTAGATCTAAGGGTGTTGACTAACCTTAGGGGTAGATAGTGCATTTTTAAAACTATGTACATCTTAAAATTTTGGAAATCACAAGGCTATATTATGAAAATAGTCACTTAGGATGTCTCGCACACTCTTTGTATGCACATCATTATGTGGAATCCACACTCATTAAACTTGATTAACTTAGAAACTCACTTTGTTGAAATGAACTATGTAGGCTCCTTTCATAGTTTCTGAAAGGGACGCAATGAGCCAATGTCATGAACTGTGATAGGCTTCTCTCCAAATTTACTTCTCCAATTTTACTAATGAGAGCCGTGTCTTCATCCTTAATCTGGAGTTAAACATGTGGTTATTTAACTTTTCTTGGCTGGTGAAGATGTTTTCTTTGTCTGCTGAGCTTGAGTGCTAAGGGCCTACGGTTCCTAATTGCAGGCAATGATACCAAATGTAAAATATAATTTACCCAATCGGTATAGTAGACAAATTAAAAATTTATTTTTCATACAATTTTATTACAAAGAGGACAAAATTTTAAGTATACGAAACACCTACTAATTGTTTTGAGACTCACAATATTGTGGAACTCGCATTTAGTTAGCGTGATTGTTTAACACACAAGTCTGCAATGGAACGGGCCGAAGCACACCAACAACCAATCAAGGTCTACGAGAGGAGACACAAACAAAAGGGCAAGAAACAAAGTCAGGAGCTGCAGTAAGTGTATCAGGAAGAAGACAAGGAATTTTAATGTTCCACTAAGGATTGTGGCAAAGGGTATTCTGTTCAGTACATGACAAAGAAGTTTAATGTGATAGTACTTTTGTGAGGGAGAGCTTGATATATAAGGGTGAGCAATGAAACAGTAGGTTCAGGTTATTGGAGAATTTTGTAGTAGAGTAGTAGTAGTTGTAGTATTCTTCAAGAGAAGTAGTAACTCCGTCGTTCCTTGTAGCCGTTACTTCCATTAGCAGTCAAAATCCTTCAAGCTTTCCTCTATTTGCTAGTTACTTGCTGAGCATTAGTATTCTGATTTTCCTAGTCTTTAGCCCTTTCTCTAGTCCGGTATTTCTTGTGAAGAAAAAAGACGGTTCGTGGAGGTTTTGTGTTGATTATAGGGCTTTGAACAAAGAAAACGTGCCAGACAAATTCCCAATTCCGGTTATAGATGAGTTGCTTGATGAGTTGCATGGAGCTAAGTGGTTTTCTAAGTTGGACTTGAAGTCCGGTTATCACCAAATAAGGGTGAAACCAGAAGTCCACAAAACGGCATTCCGTACTCACGAGGGACACTATGAGTTCCTTGTCATGCCCTTTGGGCTAACGAATGCCCCGGCTACCTTCCAATCCCTCATGAATGAGGTGTTTAAGTCGTACTTGAGGAAGTTCGTTTTGGTGTTTTTGACAATATTCTTGTGTATAGTAAGGAGGAGGGAGAACACAAGAAACATGTGAGGTTGGTGTTGGAGCAATTATCGAAGCATAAGTTGTATGCTAATTGGAAAAAGTGCGAATTTGGAAGGAGGGAAGTAGCATATTTGGGTCACGTGATATCGGAAGAAGGGGTGGCCATGGATATGGATAAAGTGAAGGCAATTGTGGAGTGGGAAGAGCCAAAGAATTTGAGAGAGTTGCGTGGGTTTCTTGGTTTAACAGGTTATTACCGGAAGTTTGTGGCTAGTTATGCTCAAATTGCCGGACCACTCACCTCTCAATTGAAGAAAAATAGTTTCGGGTGGACGAGCGAAGCGGCCAAAGCTTTTTCAGCCCTCAAAACCGCCATGACAACAGCCCCAGTGTTGAGAATGCCGGATTTTCAGCTAGAATTTATAGTAGAGACGGATGCTTCGGGCTTGGTGCCGTGTTGATGCAACAAGGAAGATCTATAGCTTACTATAGTAAGTTGCTTGGAGTGAAGAATCAAGCTAAGTCAATCTATGAAAAGGAATTGATGGCAGTTAGCTTGGCTGTGACAAAGTGGCGGCATTATTTGCTAGGGAGGCACTTTGTTATTAGGACCGACCAACAAAGCTTAAGGTTCCTAACCCAACAACGCGAAGTGGGCAGTGAGTACCAAAGGTGGATGAGAAGACTTGATGGGTATGGATTTCGAGATCCAATACAACCCCGGCCCATCCAATAGGGTGGCAGATGCGCTCTCTCGCAAGGGCAGTGTTACAGCACAATTTGGGGCCTTAATATCCACTCAGCTAGTGGATTGAGCCGAACTTGAGAAGGAACTTGCAAGTGATCCATGGTTGTGTGGGCTGCGGGATTCATTGAAGGCTGATTCTACTGGCCACCAGGGCCTCCACCTAGAGGGAGATCGGGTGATGTATAAAGGCAGAGTAGTTCTTCCTAAGGGCTCAAAATTTATTCCTACTCTTCTTAGGGAATACCATGACACACCAATAAGGGGCCACAAAGGGGAAGTGAAGACTTATTTAAGGTTAGCAGGGGATTGGTTTTGGTCAGGCATGAGAAAGAAGGTGGGAGAATATGTCCAGCAATGTATGGTCTGCCAACAGAGTAAGCCGTCTCAGCAAGCTTCCGCAGGTTTACTGCAGCCACTCCCAATTCCAGAGGTGGTTTGGGACGACATCTCTATGGATTTCATAGAGGGGCTGCCACTCTCTAAGGGGGTGAATTCAATCTTGGTCGTAGTGGATAGATTGTCGAAGTACAGTCACTTTTTGGGGTTGAAACACCCGTTTAATGCTCTGAAGGTGGCTGATATCTTTGTGCGAGAAGTGGTTCGGTTACATGGGTTTCCCTCATCCATAGTTCCTGACCGTGACAAGGTATTCATGAGCATATTTTGGATAGAGCTTTACCGATTACAAGGCACCCAACTCAAGAGGAGTACCGCATACCACCCCCAAATGGACGGCCAAACGGAGGTGGTTAACAAGTGTTTGGAGACTTACCTTTGGTGTTTTGTAGCTAGCCAACCGAAATCTTGGGCTCAATGGCTTCCATGGGCGGAGTATTCTTATAATACTTCACCTCACACCTCTACCAATATGACACCCTTCAAGGTCGTCTATGGTAGGGATCCTCCCAAAATCTGGAAAGTGAAGCAGGGCGCGACTGTAGTGAAGAGCTTGGAAGAAGGGTTGCAAGAAAGAGACTTTATTTTGGATGAACTGAAGATGATTATCAACCGGGCTCAGCAATTAATGAAGGCAAATGCTGATGGTCGGAGAAGGGATGTTGAGTTTGAGATAGGCGATTGGGTGTTCCATAAATTTCAGCCATACCGACGGCAGACAATTGCTAAACGGCCACATGGAAAGCTGGATGCACGTTTCTATGGACCATTTGAGGTTTTGCAGCGTGTTGGGAAGGTAGCATACCGCTTGAGGTTGCCGGAAGAGAGCAGGGTGCATCCTGTATTTCATGTCTCGCAACTGAAGAAGGCAGTTGGAAGTGCTCCTGTCAACCCCACCCTTCCCACTCAGCTCACTGCCGATTTGGAATTGGTGACAGAACCTGAGGCAGTCTTGGGAGTGAGAAAGAAAGAAGCAGGTGGCAAGATCAGCACTGAGGTGTTGCTGAAATGGCAGGAACTTCCTGATTTTGAAGCCACATGGGAGGATTTCGACACTATCAACCTCCGGTTTCCATCCTTCCACCTTGAGGACAAGGTGAATGTCCGGGAGGGGAGTAATGCAATGGAACGGGCCGAAGCACACCAACAACCAATCAAGGTCTACGAGAGGAGACGCAAACAAAAGGCAAGAAACAAAGTCAGGAGCTGCATCAGGAAGAAGACAAGGAATTTTAATGTTCCACTAAGGATTGTGGCAAAGGGTATTCTGTTCAGTACATGACAAAGAAGTTTAATGTGAGAGTACTTTTGTGAGGGAGAGCTTGATGTATAAGGATGAGCAATGAAACAGTAGAGGTTCAGGTTATTGGAGAATTTTGTAGTAGAGTAGTAGTAGTTGTAGTATTCCTCAAGAGAAGTAGTAACTCTGTCGTTCCTTGTAGCCGTTACTTCCATTATCAGTCAAAATCCTTCAAGCTTTCCTCTATTTGCTAGTTACTTGCTGTGCATTAGTATTCTGATTTTCCTAGTCTATTGCGAAGTCACTCCATTGAATTTCACTGCATGGGCTCTTATTGTAGTGGTTACAAGCAACACAAGAAGCCAATAGCAAGCTACTATTATCTTTGTGAAATGCAACTAATCTCTCTATACTTCCAGCATCGTATTTTCTACATGGAAAAATTGTTGCTTCTAACTTTGGAGTGCATCATCTAGAATGCGAGAGAAAGCAGGATAATCTGTTAACAGTATCATATGCCTGTTATGCACACCAAAGTTTTTTCTATTATAGTTATGCCTAATAGGCAACTTGATTTAATATTTTGGACATTGTGATGTATGACTCTGACATACGTACTCATCTTGTTTGTTTCGTTTTGTCAGTATTCTGAATGCTCCATACGATACCTCTGCCGAAGCTGACTTGCTTTATTCTCTCATCATAAAAGCTAAGTTTGAGAACAACAGATACCAAAAATTAAAGCAGCAGCCTAAAACGTCTACTGAGCATGTAGACTGGTTTTGAATGGGCTCTCAGAAGTAATGTCTAAATAGTGGCTGATAAATATGACATTTACAAGAATACTTTTTTTATGTATATACTATATACAGCTCTGAGGATTGGAGTACAAGCTCACTGATATTCTGGTCTATCCGGTTGTTAATGTACTGACGATGCCGAAGAGCAAATTGGTGGCAAGAATAGACGGAATGTAGCAGGCCATACGTCTCATATATTCATGTCTGTACAAAGGTCTTACTAAAGCATTGTGACCAGTGTAACCAATTTGTGTAAAATTTTTCATATATCAATGGCTGGTACTGGAGGTAAGCTATCACATTTTAAGAATATGTTCAGCTGAATGTTTTTCCTCTCTTTCAGCCTGTCATGTATACCTACATACATTGCTCATCTTGTGTGGCGATACATTTCAGTAAATTTTCTGTTTATTGAACTTTTTGAGGAGATTCAACAAATTTAGTGTTAATGAAAAATAGGTTTGCTGGGTGAGATTCAACAAATTCATATCACTTTGATTACTAGTATAACATAACATGCTCATCTGGTGTGGTAGTACATTTCAAAACAAAAAAATCAATTGTTTTGCCTTATTTTGCTAATTTTTCGTATAATCAATCAATCAATCAAAGCTTTAATCCTATAAGTGGGGTCGGCTAACATGAACCAAATTTGATTATTCCGTGTAGTCATCGACATAAATCTTCCTCCTCCATCCCTTACGATCCAATGCTTCATCGTCATGCAAATCCATACACTTCATATCCTTCCTAACTCCTTCCAACCAAGTCATTTTCGGTCTCCCTCTCCCTCGTTTAACCCCTCCATGGTCCCACTCTTCCACTCTTCGCACCGGTGCACCTTCGGGTCTCCGTCTTACATGCCCAAACCAATGCAGACGATTTTCCCTTAGTTTATTTGCAATGTCTGCCACACCTACTTTCTTGCGAATAACCTCATTCCTGATTCTATCTCTAAGAGTGTTCCCATACATCCACCTTAACATGCGCATTTCCGTAACCTCCATCTTTTTAATGTGCTTCTTCTTAGAAGCCCACCATTCTGTACCATAGTGCAACACTGGTCTTATGGCAGTTGATTAGGGGATTTTTCCCTACCAATCATCGTCTGACAAGTGGACCATTCAGGCTGGCTCTGCCAAGTGTCCGCCACATGGGCCAATAGAAGCCTGCCACGTGTCAGGCGTTGATCCGTCCACCATGGACCAGTTGTGTCACGCCATGTGGCCTCCGTATGCCAAACAGCCCACCTAGGCCCAATTTCCAAGGGAAGCCCAGTCAGCCCTAGGTTAACCTAAACCTAGTATTTGACACGTTTCCCAACGTTACAAATACTCTAATTAATCCTCATTAAAGGGGATTAAGCAAATTAATTACTCTCACCTAGAGAACCTAAACACACTGATCACTCCTCCCCTAGAATAACTAAATCTCCCAACCTTTACTTTTTCCGCACTTATTACTCCTCAAACAAGTACTAACTTGACCGTCGGAGGCGGAACTCCCACCACAAGGAGTTTCCGTTGTTTTGCTGGTACAGGCGCATGGATCCAGTCCCGGAATTGTAACTCTCCCGCAGGTCATCAAGAAACCCCAAAAAATTTTGGCGCCGTCTGTGGGGAGAGTACTTTCGAGATGGCATCACAGTCTGTACCGACTCAGAGCGAGAGGCGTCCTATGGACAACCCTCGGGTCTATAGCGACCATGATACTAAAAATGAGGTCGAGGTTGAGACTCATACGGCCCCAGACGGGACCTTACGAGCTCGACGAACCCGTTCCTCTGAAAAGAAGGAACGAAAAGATTGTCAGGTTGGATCTAGTAAACCTGCCGGCAAGCCGCTTGATCATCAACAGGCGGCCGAGGAATTTGCTTCCATCACTAGAAGTGAACTCATGACTTTCATGAATAGCTTCAAAGGGGAGATTCAGGATCTCATCAATAAGAAGACGCCTGCTCTCTCCAAGGAGGAGTCGGCTAGAAAACCTTCTCAGTCTGGAAGAAGGAAGCCTGTACAAGGTTGAGAGGCGACTCCTCACCCTAATTCTAGGAAGTGGGAGCCGCCAGTGATCGACTTAACGAAGTATCGTTTTCCCTCACCGGGGAAGAGAAAGCCCATTCGTCATGTTCAAGCGGATGGGTCAAAGAAAACTTACTCAGATGCTCGACTGTTGCTAGAGCAGAAGAAGAATGACCGATTGTCAGAGTCGGCCTCTACGTCCGATTTTCAAGACAGTCTTCATAATACCTCCATGAGGTATTCCCAATCAAACTATGAGAGTCAGACAGGCGGCACCTCCTGTCGGTCCGGATCTCATAAAGATCAGTCGGTACCAAATGTACCATTTGTACCGCAACATACAACAATACTTCTTGCAGCCTCCTTTGTTTGGAGGGCAGGTGGCAAGAAATGTCCAACCATTGGACTGGCAACTACGGTTGCTCAGACTTGGAGAACAGTCGTCCGCCTTCTCCAAGGAAATTATTGAGGCCGCTTAGCCGGCCAAAGTGAAGAATGTGTTAGTAGGCGCCTATGATGGCACTACTTACCCAAAAGATCATCTAATGGTGTTCACCAACCTAATGTACCTCCAAGGGTTGGATGATCCCACTTGGTGCAAGTGCTTCCCAGCCACTCTCAAGGGAATTGCACAGCAATGGTTCGGCAACCTGCCGACTGGTTGTGTGAATAATTTCAAGAAACTTGCCTACTTTTTCACCTCCAATTTTGCTATGAGCATTCCTGCTAAAAAGACGACCCTTGACCTAGGGACCATTCAGCAGGGTGAGAAGGAGGGACTCCGTTCTTACATCAGGCGGTTTAACCTTATGAGGGTTCAAATACAAGGGCTGCCGGATGAGGTAGCCTACACTGATTTTTTCAGAGGTCTTAAGGATGGGTCGACCTTCAAGTTCGACTTGGTCCGAAAAAGGGTTGCGACTTTCCAAGAAGCATTGATTGAAGCTGAAGCCTATATACAGGCGACTGATCTCTGTAACACTGGAAAACAGTCGGATGGAAGGAGGTCTGACAAAAAAGAAAGCCGATCAAAGCAGTCGGCAAATAAAGATGAGAAAAAGCAAAAAGAAGTCTGGGCGGCCGACTCCTCTGCACAGCCGGCCCAGAAAAAGAAGAAAGAGTTCAAACCATACTCTCCCAAGTATGCGTTCAACAAGGATAGCCAAGCTATCCTCAAAGAAATCAAGAGTCGGATCTCAATAGAGAAGCCGGCCCCCATGAAGGGTTCCGCAAGCAATCGGAACCAAGATAAATTCTGTCATTTTCATGAGGATATTGGTCATGAAACCAATGAATGTATAAGCCTCATGCGCTACCTGGACCACCTGGCTGAAAAAGGCGACCTAGACTCCTATGTCAAGAAGTCCAAGGGAAATGCTCCCCCCCCAAGCACAAGTAGCGGCCAAGAAGGATCATCGGCAGGCCGACAGTTCAGATACTGACGATGCCGTCGTTTACACTATAGTAGGCGGCTTCTCAGGAGGCGGCCCCACTATCAGGGGCAACAAAGACAATATCAGGCGGTTAGATGTTAATTCCGTTCACCAAGGACGGACCGCCAAGAGTTCATTCCCAGAAATTGTCATCACAGAAGAAGATCTGGGAGGAGTTAAGGGGCCGCATGATGACCCCATCGTCATTGAATGTAAGGTGGACAACCAAAGGGTTGGCCGGATCCTCATAGATAACGGCAGTTCCTCTGACCTCATTAGCAACAAGTGATTGGCAAAGCTTAAGTACAAAACTGACTGCATACATCCGGTATCTCACCCTTTAGTAGGGTTTGGAGGAAGTGTTGTACACCCAGTTGGACGAGTGGATCTACCTATCCATATGGGTGAGAAAGGGGAGGGCCATCACATGGTGGTTCGGTTCTTAGTGGTTGAAGAGCTGTCGGCCTACAATATGATCTTGGGATGACCCACCCTGAACAACTCTAAAGCTGTCATTATTCTCTCTCTTATGCTGCTCAAATTTAAGAGGGATGATGGAACAGTTGGCTCCCTAAAGGGAGATCAAAAGATGGCACGAGAATGTTACCTCTCGGATATCAAACCCACTGTGGCGACTGCTGGCCCAAGTGGTGAAAGAATCGACCTTGAGCTCATCAAGGAGGAAGCGCCTGCCCAAGTAGCAGGCGGCAAGAAAAGAAAGGCTACTCAACTGGGGGCTGAGAGAAAATGAAAAAGATAGCAATCACTGGCAGAGGAGCGGTCGGACAAATTCTGCCCTCAGCCGGCTGGCGAACACACGGATGTTGTCCTGGACGACTCACGTCCTGACCGAACAGTCAAGGTAGGGACGACTGCTCTTAAAGTATTCGGTGAAGATTTTCACCAACTTTTGAAGGAATTCAAAGATATCTTGGCGCCAATGAGTTTTTTATTTGAGAAAAAAAGACTATGCCTTCACTTTTGCATTCGAAGTTCATGAAATGCCAGGCATCATTCCTAACCTGGCTGTACATAAATTGGCCGTGGATCCGAAAAAGAAGTCGGTCAGGCAAAAGAAGCGGAACCATGGTGAAGAAAGAAGCCAGGCGGCAGCCGCCGAGGTTAAAAAGTTGCTTGATGTAGGGTTCATTCGGCAATGTTATTTCCCAGACTGGGTTGCAAACGTTGTGTTAGTAAAGAAGCCGAATGGTACCTAGCGAATGTGTGTGGACTACACTGATTTGAACAAGGCGTGCCCCAAGGATAGCTATCCATTGCCTAAGATTGACAGCCTGGTCGACTCAACAGCCGGCCATGCTTTAATGAGCTTCATGGACGCCTACTCTGGCTTCCATCAAATTCCTTTGTGGAAGAAAGATCAGGAGAAGACGGCCTTCGTCACTGATCAGGGGTTGTATTGCTACACGGTCATGCCGTTTGGTTTGAAGAATGCCCCGGCCACCTTCCAAAGAATGATAAACACGGTCTTCTTTGACCAAATTGGGAGGAATGTCGAAGCATACATAGATGATATGATTGTAAAGTCCAAGCTTCAGACGGACCATCTGGCTGACCTCCGAGAAACATTCATCACACTCAGGCGGCACCATGTCATGCTCAATCCCAAGAAATGTGTGTTTGGTGTTGAGTCTGGGAAGTTCCTCGGATTTCTCATCAATCAGAGAGGTATAGTGGCGAACCCTGAGAAAGTACAGGCGATCATAGACATGCAGTCGCCTCGAACAGTCCGAGAGGTTCAGAAGTTAACAGGTTGTCTGGCGGACCAGGGAAGATTTCTCAGTCGGTCAGGCGACAAGTGCCTTTACTTTTTTCAGGCAATAAAGAAGAACGCAAGGTTTGAATGGGGGTCGGATGCTGAGGCGGCCTTCCAAAAACTGAAAGTTCATCTGCATTCTTTACCAAGGCTAGTCAGTCCCTTGCCCAAAGAAGTGCTCTACATGTATCTCGCAGTGTCTGACCATGCTCTAAGCGCCGTCCTTCTTGCCGAAAGAGACGGCTGCCAGCTCTCGGTCTACTTTGTCAGCCATGTATTTAAAAATGTCGAGTTGAGGTACCCCCTAGTGGAGAAATTTGGTCTTGCCCTGTTCATGGCAGTTAGAAAATTGAAGCCTTACTTCTTGGCACATTCAGTCGTCGTATACACAGATCAGCCGATCAAGCGGCCACTGACAACCATGGAGTCGTCAGGCCGGATGATCAAATGGGCGATAGAGATTCAGACCTTGAAATCACTTTTGAGCCAAGAAAAGCAGTAAAGGGGCAAGCATTTGCTGATTTTATTGTAGAAATGACTCGGCCCTCTGATTCTCAAATTCCAGACCAAGTCTGGAAGGTCTATGTGGACGGAAGCTCCACCTCAAGTGGTTGTGGAGCAGGCGTCATATGTCAGTCGCCAGAAGACGACAGGTATGAGTATGCTCTACGTTTTAACTTTCAAGCCTCGAACAACGAGGCAGAATATGAAGCTTTACTAGCTGGTATCCGCATGTGCAAGGCGGCTGGGGCAAGAAGAATAGACGCCTGCTCTGATTCACAATTGATAGTGAGTCAGTATAATGGCGAATACGAAGCAACCCATCCGGCCATGATTAAATATTTGCAGGCAGTACGACAAGCGGTCGGGTCACTTGAAGAGTTTAATCTGACTCAGGTGCCCAGATCTGAAAATAACCAGGCGGATGCTCTCTTAAAGTTGGCCTCCTCGGCCTCCTGTGATACTCCAAGAACCGTCTTCTGGAAAGTTATGGAGAAAAGAAGTATGGAAGAAGATCCTATTGGAATTCTAGATCGAAGTTCAACCTGGATGGACCCAATCAGGGCATACTTAACAGATGGCACCTTGCCGGATGATCATTACCAGGAAACTTTACTGAAAAAGCGAGCGTTCAGTTTTGAGATGCGAAAGGGGGAACTCTTCAGGAAAGGGTACCTTCAACCCCTCTTGAAATGTGTTACCCCAGAAAAAGGACGAGAGGTCTTAGAAGATATGCATTCTGGATACTGCGCCTCTCATGTAGGCGGCAGGTCGCTTGCTCAACGAGCAAGGCGGCAGGGATAATTTTGGCCTACCTTAGAAGCAGACGCCATGGAGATGGTGAAAAAATGTGACAAGTGTCAAAGATTTGGAAAATTAATTCACCGTCCGGCTACTGATCTTACTGCCATCCATAGCCCACTACCGTTTGCTAAGTGGGGCATGGATATCCTAGGTCCCTATACGCCTGCTACAGGCGGCAGGAAGTACATACTTGTTGCAGTTGATTACTTCACCAAATGGGTTGAGGCTGAGGCTGTTAAGAGAATCAAGACGAAGGATGTGATCTCATTCATCTGGAAAAATGTCATCACTCGGTTTGGGGTGCCCATGTCTATGGTTTTTGATGATGGTCCCCAATTTGAGACGCCTGTTCTCAAAAATTGGCTGGGAGACCAAGGCATCTCACACTGCTTTGCATCAGTCGGTCGTCCTCAAGCAAACGGCCAAGTAGAAGCTTTCAATAAGATCATCTTAGACGGACTTAAGAAGAAGATTGAACAAGCAGGCGACCTATGGGCAGACGAACTACCACATGTTCTTTGGGCCATTAGGACAACTGAAAAAGGGTCGAATAGAGAAACTCTATTCCTCCTAACTTATGGTGCAGAAGCTGTTCTTCCAATTGAACACTACGAGCCGACTCTTCGAGTAATGTTGTATGACAAAGAGGCGAACTGGGAGTCCATGCGCCTGGCATTGGACTCACTTCCAGAACGAAGGGGCAATGCAGCCCTGCGCCATGAAATCTACCGCCTGAGAATGACAAGGTCATATAACAAAAGAGTGCACAGGCGTCCACTCAAAGTGGGGGACTTTGTCCTAAGAAAGATGTCCACTCAAAGTGGGGGACTTTGTCCTAAGAAAGATGGAAGCAGTCGGTAGGGCTAATGAGTCAGGCAAAGTAACTCCCAACTGGGAAGGACCCTACCGAATCTATGAGGAGGTCCAGGACGGCACCTACCGCCTGAAAACACCAGACGACCAACCCTTGCCTCGAACCTGGAATGTAGATAATCTAAAGAAATATTATTTTTGAATGATGTAAACAACCAAGAGTTGCTAATAAAAGTTTGCTACTTTGCTTCATCTATTTTGTATTATGAGGGGCATGTCATCTGCTCCATGAGCAGCCAGCTACTCTCCATTTTTTCTATCAATTGAGGGGCATGCCAACTGATAAAACAGTTGGCTACTCTCCCTTTTACTCAAATGTGCATTCAATTAAGAGGGGCACGCCGCCTGTAGCTATACAATCGGATACTCTCCTATACATAGTTCGCCATGAACTACCTAAGGCCTATGGCCGAATGATCAGACCAGGCGCCCAGCCAACTGATCCAATCTTTAAACTAATACGACCTGTCCCAACATCATAGCAGGCGTTCAGCGGCATCCCTCCGAATGAAATTCGTCGTAGAGAGAAGCTCCCTTTTGGGTGGAACATTGTTCTATAAACTAATTACATGGCACCCAGACGACTGTCCCCAAGGACAACCACGTAGCCGTTTTTGAGACAAGGATAACTCTAACACTAAACCAAACAAGTGTTAGCAGTTAACATCCATGTCGGATAACCGTCTGTATTAATTGGGATAAGTACAGCCGGTACCTCTTGAGTAAATAGCCAACAAAAATTGGTGAATCAAGGGGATCAGCCGGCTTCTGCCGCCTGGTACCTCTACTACTCAAGCATTAAAGATGACGAGCGGGTAACCTCAAAGATTACCCATAAGTCACTCTCTCATACTTAGTAAGGATTCAAAAGGTATGACGAGTCCGCCTGCCTAAAGGCGAATCGAACTCTCGTACCCCGACCCTACTAAGACGATCTCTTTTCAAACCAAACCCGTTTGAAAATCTGGTTCGTAGGTCAACTGCTTTTTGGCAAGCAAGGACTCAAGAACTATTCCTATCTTAAAAAACAGGCGGGCTAGTTATAAGCGGCCTGTTCCTTTCTAACTTGAAAAAGTTAAACAAACCTAACGTATTTCCTAAAGTATGTTGGGGGTCCGACTGGATAAATGGCCGACTGATTTCCTAACCTGGAACCAAGACAACCAGTCGTCCAGGGGCATAGGTTGTCGGTACTTTGTACCTGTTCGCAACCTTTGGTTTATGATAAGTTACAAATTATAAATACATGGCTAGCCGAAACAGTCGGTATGACATGCAAGCGGATATCAAGGATCCTCGACACTTTGCAAAAATAAAGCATAAAACAAAATTCATTGAGCGCAAAGATGACCAAAAAGATGGTCGCCAAATTCATATAAACAAGCCGGCCATAAAGACTGACAAAATATTCAATACCCCGGCCCCCTGGTCGGGTAAAGTGATACAAGAACAAACGGCGCGCAGGCCAAAGAAAAAATTAAAGACATAAAAGGTTTAAGATTGAGGCAGGGTTTCGGTATTGACTGCTGCCTGATCAGCAAGGGACGCCTGGTTCTGGAAGGCATCCGTCTTACTTGTCTCGGCATCAGGGGCAGCTTCTTTAGACGCATCCACCTCAATCAGCTACAGGGCCACCTTCTCTTCCTCCTCTAAGCTTGAGTCAACCGCCTCGCCCTCCTCAGCCGCCTGCCTCATGATCTGTTGGTTGTACTTTTCAGTACAAGCGTTGAACTTTTTCTCCCAGGCGGCATAGTGAGCTTTTGGGAAAAGGGTTGTCCAGGTCATCTTCATAATCTGAGCCGAGTCCTCCATCATGGCATGAGCTAAAGCCATCTTTTCAGCCTCGGCCTTCGCATTAAGATCTTTGGTGATGGCCGCCTCCTACTTCTCTAGGTGCTCCTTGAGTCTATCAAGAGACGTATGCAGACCTTCAACCTTATAGGCAATATTTTTAAGGGGCCGCAGCTCCTCGTTGAGGCTCTTGACCATCGCCTCCAGCTCATTATTCTTCTTTTTGGCCGCCTCCAACTCGGTGCGGATAGCGGAAGTGGCCTGGGCCTGATAATAAAGAATATCAGTTGTCAAAATTTCATTTTGGTCAATTTGAAACATTGCCTTATCAACGTCAGAGGCGGCCATAGCTTTAGCAGCCTTTACCTCTTTGTTCTTAGCGCTGATCGGCCTCCAGAGGCTGTGTACTCGCAGCATGGTCTGGAAAAAGGAAAAGCAGGCGTCAGATTAAAGAATAACAGGCGGCACGCAAACTCAGCACTTTAAAAATATTCTAAGTCTACCTCGGAAAGGAGACCCATGATGCCGTCTAAGTCAAGGGTGCTGACTCCTTTGACCGCGTCCCTCTCCTTTTGAGGGGCGGCCTTAATCATAGACTTGGCCACTTGGACCAAGTCTGGTTCTTGAGGGCCGCCTGCATCCAAAAGAGAGAAAACATCAAAAACGTGAAGAAAGCGATGAAGAAATAAGTTAAGTCTAGCAGAGCAGTTTATACTTCTTGGCGGCCGACTGAGGACTAGTGATGGGTTCCCCACACTTTGTGGGGTGATTGGCTTCTTGTCAGTCGACTGTTTCCTGGCAGATCCAGGCGTACTCCCAGCAGTCGTCTTCCGAACCTTTGAGTCCGGCTGTTGGGAGGAGGAGGGTTTGGACGTGCCCGCCTGCGAAAAAGATGAAAGGTCAATACTGATATAAGCAGCTTTTCAAGACAAGTACAAAGGCTCGAAGCTCACTATGGGCGTCTCCTTGGCAGGAGAATCAGAAGAAGTTCGTTTCTGTTACATGATGGAGGCTCGCAGCAAGGCAGCCGCCTTCTTAGACGCGGAAATTCGGTCCATAGCTTCAGCTACAAATAAGAACCACAAAGAGTTAGAAAAAATTCGAAAACAAAGCAAAAGATGCGTACATATGCTCAAGAGGCCGGCTACCTCTGGAGGTCTGACTGTTGAGGCCGCAGGCGGCCAGAAAGTACTCATCATAGAGCCACTTGAATTTGGGGACGCAGTGCAAGGGCACCTGCTCTCGTTCCCCCGTAGTAGAGTTGGCCCTAATCTCTACTTTGAACAGCCCTCGGTCTAGGATCTCTTCCCTGGCCTTGAGGGGAACAAGCAGCATGCTGCGACCGCCTGCTAGAAGAGGTGGATCTCTGTTCCACCTATTGTGGCGCTTGTTCAGCAGCCTGTCAGGGCTGGCAATGATGAGAAAGGTGTATCTCCAATCCTTCCATTTATTCTCTTTGCCCCTAGTCATTAGGTAGCCCTTGCGGCTCGTTATTTGGTACCAGCCGGTACCGCTTACCTTGGGGTCCGGCTGAGATGGTTCATATGGGTGAACGCCTCAAAATTCGGCTCCACCCCGTGCATTTCACATCCGGCTACATAGCCAAGGATGTTGAACCAGAAATTTGGGGCTAACTGTCAAAGCCCCACCTCGTATCCATCGAGGATTTGTTGAACGGCTGGGTGTAGGGGAAATCGCAGTCCAACTTTAATGGCCGCCTCGTAGCAGCTAAAACAGGCGTCCCCGTAGCTAGACCCTGCGGGCCAGACGACTGTATCCTCACCATTCGGCACAAATACTTGAAAATCCGGACCCATCGTATGGTCCGATAGAAAAGTGTCTATTTGTTCTTTTATGGCCTTGATCCGGCCCTTTGGGACATGACAGTAATAAGGAGTGTTCAACTCCCTATGCGAGGCGGATGGTTCCGACCAGCCGTCCCCCTTTTCAGCTGCATGAGAAATTCTCGCCTCATGCAAACGAGCATGCCTTTCCTCTTAGTTTATAGAGAGGCGGCTTGAAGAGCTAGAGCCAGACTCACTATCAGAAGAGTCCGACTCCTCCCCTCTCACTGAGGGGGCCGACCCCTCTTCTTCTTCAGGGGTTGTTTGCTGACTGGCCAGGTCAACAAAGAAGTGGGAAGGAGCTACTTTAGCTCTCTTCTCAGAGCTCTCGGCAGAAGGATCGCCTTGGGTCCCTGCGGTATCAGGCGGCTGGTCCGACAGCTCACTAATCTGAACCCGGAAAGAGGAGCCATCAGAGTTTTCAATTCTCTTGATCTTTTTTGTTCTTGCCATACTGTCTTGCATAGATACAAAGACAGTTGGATTCTGGGGCTTGCGCAAAGTTTGAAGTACCGCAGGGCAGTCGGCACACCTAGTCCTAGACTCAGCCGTCCCCGGTGACCGGCTGATTGCTAACCTAGGTCGTGCCGGATGCTTTTGAGGTCTCATTTTCAAAAAAGAAAGAAAAAGTGCAAAAGCAAAGAGAAAAAAGAAGCAGACGGTTACCTGAAACTTAAGTTCTGAAGAAGAGCTTGATCGAGTAGGCGCCTAGCAAAAACAGTCATCCTGGCAGGTCAAAAGTTGTAAAGTGTTAGAGCTCAAGTTCAGGGGTCCTAGAGTTCTCTTGAAAAAGTTCGCAAATGTGAACAAAAGACTTGGTCAACATGCCTTTATATAGGGAAAAGGAGAATGCGAAGAGTCGCTTCCAAATTCAAAAAATGAGCGGGAAAAATGCTCGGCCCGTCATAGGGCGACACCTGTAGCAGCCCGTCGCCTGTTACAGGCCGACACCTGTCACAGGTGACATGTGAACAGTCACGTGCCACCTGTGAGGGGCAAATGATTAGGGGATTTTTCCCTACCAATCATCGTCTGACAAGTGGACCATTCAGGCTCTGCCAAGTGTCCGCCACATGGGCCAATAGAAGCCTGCCACGTGTCAGGCGTTGATCCGTCCACCATGGACCAGTTGTGTCACGCCATGTGGCCTCTGTATGCCAAACAGGCCACCTAGGCCTAATTTCCAAGGGAAGCCCAGTCAGCCCTAGGTTAACCTAAACCTAGTATTTGACACGTTTCCCAAGATTATAAATACTCTAATTAATCCTCATTAAAGGGGATTAAGAAAATTAATTACTCTCACCTAGAGAACCTAAACACACTGATCACTCCTCCTCTAGAAGAACCAGATCTCCCAACCTTTACTTTTTCTGCACTTATTACTCCTCAAACAAGTACTAACTTGACCGTCGGAGGCGGAACTCCCACCACAAGGAGTTTCCGTTGTTTTGCAAGTACAGGCGCATGGATCCAGTCCCGGAATTGTAACTCTCCCGCAGGACATCAAAAAACCCCGAAACAGCAGTCCTGTAGAATTTTCCCTTCAATTGTAAGGGAATTTTTCAATCACATAACACTCCTGTGGTCGCTCTCCATCTAAGTCATCCTGACTTGAGCCACATCTTGATCAATGTCATCATTCTTATGGATGATCAACCCAAGATACTTAAAGCAGTCACTCATGGTCAAATCCTTTCCATCCAAACTCACCACTTCATTGCTTGTCCCCCTCTGAGTACCAAAACGACATACCAAATATTCAGTCTTACTCCGACTTAGCTTAAACCCTCTAGATTCCAACCTTTGCCTCCATTGCTCCAACTTAGAATTAACCCCATCCTTAGTTTCACCCACCAAAATGATATCATCTGCGAACAACATACACCCCTCATCTTGAATTGGTCTAGTTACTTCATCTAGAACCGTTCCAAAAGAAAAGGGCTTAATGCAGACCTTTGATGCAATCCGATTGTAATAGAGAAATCTTTTGTCAACCCTCCACATGTCCTCACATTTGTTGATACATCCCGATACATATCCTTAACCAGGTCCACGTACCTTCGTGGGATACCTTTTTTCAACATTGCCCACCAAAATACCTCTCTTGGCACCTTGTCATATGCCTTCTCTAAATCAATGAAGACCATATGAAGATTCTTCTTCTTTACCCAATAAAACTCCATCATTTGTCTAATAATTAGTTGTTTAATAATTGATATATTTTTACTAATTTTTCGTATAATGCTTTGTACTAATTCTATGTATAGTCTGTATTTTAGACTTTAGTAAACTTTTCTTCACTACGATCTGTATACTAACAAGATTTTTATTTGTATTTAAAATCTTTCATTTTAGCACATTTAAGTACATTACAATTGAATAACCAAAATTTTCTGGGATGTTTAAACACTTCTACATGATGGCCTCTAATTATTGTTCCTTTTATATGGTGGAATTTTTTTTTAAAACTACATTTTATATTGACCCTACTTATGCATATATCTCGGACGTGCTCACGTGCCCTTATTTTTGAGCTAACCTAACTATAAAATGACTAGTCTAATACGAAGATCTAATCTATTAACTATTACTAAAACTAAACGTTGCTGGCGTCAATACTTTTCACATGTCACTCTCATAATAAATTTTTTCCCGCCTAAATGCAAGGATGTATCATTTTTTTATTTTTATTTTTTTTATTTTTATGGAGCTACCATATTTAACAATTTTGAAATTTGAAGAAGCTTCTACGTTACAACTTCAGCCTATCAATTAATCCTTAAAAATGAAACAGTTGTAAATAGCACACTAATAAATGGACTCCTACATTGAAATATGTATTAGGCGATGTTGAACAGGTATTATATCATAATTTTGATGAAAATCTAAAATTTTAAAATTACAAATATTTTTGTACAAGGTGCATAATTCTTATTTATATTTATCCTTTTTGTTAATGTACAAATTATAAAATTAGTTTTATATAAACTGTGCATCGCACGGGTTGTAACCTAGTAATCTAATATGACTCAATGACATACCAAGAAATAACACACAATAGTTGCTCACAAATATAGTCAAGCACCAAATTCAAAAATAGTTGGACAAAGTTGACTTATATTAGGGGGCAAAAACGGTCGAAATTCACTTCTTGATCGGCTAATCCACATTAATCATTAGGGGTGAAAGTTCGGTTTGCGGTGTGGTTTATAGCCCAAACCGAAACCAAACCACATTAATTCGGTTTTGGGTTTTTTCAAACTACACCGCACCATATTACTATTGAAACCGAACTAAACCACACCATTTAAATATTGGTTTTTCAAAAGAAAACGAACCACACAGAAATTTTTCATCCTCTTCCTTTTAGCTCCATCTAATTGATCATTCACTCTAACATCGCCCACATTGGTTGACATTCTAGGACATAAAAAAAACACAAGTTTTATTATTTTTTGGCTTTATATATGTAGGGTAGAAATTATTATTGGACTAGGCTATAATTTAGATATGGACCATAATTCGGTTTGGATTTCAGTTTTTGGTTTTTTAAATCTTAAAACCGAAACCAAACCATATTAATTCAGTTTTGGGATTTCTCAAACCGCACCGAACCATATTAGAAAAAAAAAACCGCACCACATTTTTAATTCGGTTTGATTTGTGATTTGGTTTGATTTTAAACCGCATTAGTTTCATCCCTATTAATCATCATTGATAAACCAAGAATCAAAATAATTTTCACAATAAATTAAGGTACATTAAAGTATAAGACTTAGTTTTTCAGCAAATTTGTATTTTTGAATTTGTACGTTTTTCCACAACATTAAAACTAATATACAAGTAGGCACCTTTGAAATGAGGGGCAACCACCGTGGGCCCATAAAAGGGTCCCTTGAATTTTTGTAAAAATTTGTAAGTTAAAAAAAATAATAAAATAAAAATAACAAACTAGGCACTAGTAGAAAAGCATGAAAAACTAAAATGTTTCCTACAAAATACTCACACGCAAGTTCTTTGAGGTAAATCAAACAAATTTTATTAATTCTCTTCAACAACTATCAATTTTTACCCATTAGAGTGTTTTTTTTTTCTCTTTTTTTTTAAAATTTTTTTTTTTTTAAATAGTCCTTACCCATTACTTAATGGATATGTATGCACATTGCAACTTTTTAAGTATCAATGAAAAAAATCAATAAATTCTGAATTTTTTTTTATTTCAATTGCATCTCTACTCTCTTTTATCCACTGCTAACGATCTTTTATATTCTTCTCATTTTGACTATGAATGTTAATCGATGCATAAGTTAACTTTTAATATAGTTGCATATTAGTAAAAATATATAAATTATTAAACAACTAATTAAGACGAATCAAATTAAGATCTAACATGATTATATTATGTTTTAGTCTATGTATTAAGAGTAATATAGAATGTACTCACAACTTATGAATATTGTCAAGATTCCTAATGAAAATTTAATATAAAAAAGGAATGGAGGGAGTTTGACAATTACCCAATGCTTAGCTTGTAATAAGCATAGAAACTTAATTATAATATCACTAAATTTTATTAGATTATCAATTTGCAAGAATTTGAAAGTGGGTTTGTCGAATTAAACTTCTTGCAAATGTTATTGTAGAGTTGTTTATACCACATGTATTGACTTCATGTATTCTATGACTGTAGGTAAGTTTCTAATTTATCTTGTTTAGTCAATGTAAATTTTCATCACAGGTTCGCTTGTTCGCAGGTTGTTAGGTTACAGGTTGTAGGTTATCATATGGTAAGCTACTCAGTTCCAGGTACTAAGCGAGGTCAAATAAGGACTTTTTCAAGGAATATTCCAAGGGAATCTTAATTGAACAAGTCAAGAGAGGGTGCCAAGAATATCGAAACCATGAACCTCAGCTTGCTGTTGATGAAGACTAATTCAAACAACAATGGATAAACACTCAAGGTGAATGGCTAGGAAGTAGGAACAACCTCATCCCACTAGCCCCAGATTCCGGGAATGGAGCCGTTGAAGCCTTACAAGTTAATTCTTGTGCTATAAATAGGAAAGTAAACATTGTATAAAGGCAACACAAATATTCCAGCGTTATTACTCATAGCAATTAAGTATTCTTTAGCAATCCTTAGCATCGTTATTATCTACTAAACCTAAATTGTACTTGTTTTAACTTGACAACCTAGTGGATTGGTGGACTCATTGCCACCCGCAATTTTTACCCTTATTCATGGGGTTTTCTGCATCACCATTTCGTGTCTCTTCTCCCCTTTCCCTTTTTCTCGTTCTTTGTATATCTTCTATCTTGATTTCAAGAACTTGCATTGCCATTTGCATCCTAGTTACTCTAGTTGTTGTCATATAGAGCCTGGTCTTATCTGGTAGTCAGATTTTGACCTTAACAGTCAATTTTCTCAAATAACTTGTAAAAAGGTATGTTGCAACTTACAAGTATAAAAAAAATATAAAAAAAGATTTTAAGTATACAAAGGGCCCCAATTTATTGTCTTACCACAAGCCCTTAAAAAGTCGAGAGCAGTCCTATCTATGAAAGCAATTAATCTAAACCTTAAAAGCAATAATTAAGAGATCAGATAAAATAAAGCACCGTATATACAAAGCATTCCCTTAAGCCAAATCAGTCCTCATTGAATTAAAAGGGAGAGGTAGTAGCTTAATTGGAGAGCTACTCTTCAACATTTGAACTATTATCGCCATATACCATAACTACTATAACCACCGCCTCCATGGCTCAAACTAGCACCACCACGTCCAGAGGGCCTAAAAAATGATTAGGAAAAATAATTCCCCCATAACCACCACCACTCCATATCCCACATCAGAAGAATAGTTTACATAGCCACCTATGGATCTTGGAGCTCCAAACCCTTGATGAGGGTACGAAACAATTCCCCCGCGTGCATAATCATTATACATGGGGTACAATGCATTCCCTTAATCATCTCTAGTTAGGCCACCCTATTATATAAAGAACCTCATGGTTGGTGAATGTGCCTAAGTCATGTTATGCATGGAGTTCATGATTGTGTCCATTTTGAATGGACTATAAGGTAGGTCATCTATGGAAGGGGAAGGACCGACACCAATGTGAAGGTAGTCAGGTCGATGTTAAGGAGCTTCTAGGCGTCTGCACCCTTAAAAGTGAAAGGAATGGTGACCTTCGAACAAGTGTATTACTCCGATAGAGGGCTCGGAATTAATTAGGAAAGCTAATTATTCAGTGAGGTCAAGTGATCGGAATGCCTAGCTAGAGGCCGCTTCCAATCAATAATATTAATGTATAATTAATATTACAGCTTGCTATTGACTGAACCCTTCGGATCACACCCAATCGTGTAACCAAACCAAGGCGACGAATTAATCCAAGGGATTAAATGAGTCGACAGAGATTTTACGAACTAAGACGTCGGATTCTGAGCTTAGAGCGTCGAAGCCGAGCGTCAAACGTCAAGTCAATTCTAGGAGTTGACTAAATGATGAAATTAGTCAAACGACATATTGATCTAGGCCTGGATGCCTAGTATAAGGTCTTAATGTACCACGCTAGTGGAACAAGGCCTAGGACAAGAACACGTGCCAAAGACACCAACCGCACCACTTAGGCCCAGCATGCTAGCTGGCCTTGTGCGTGCTGGCTGGTGGTCTTAACACAAGGCCTAGCTAGCATGCTAGGCCATGCAAGCTGCCAAGCCGTCCAGCATAAGTCCCAGCACGCAAAGCTGGCCTATGCGTGGGCTGGCCATAGTGCCCGGCAAGGTTGGCTACTAACCACGCCTTGCTGCAAGGCCAAGCAGCAGCCTGTATTGGAGCAGCAACCCCTAGCTAGCACGCTAGGCCATGCGGACAGACAGGTCACCCAACACGAGGCCTAGCGCGCAAAGCTTGCCTGTGCATGGGCTGGCTGTGCCGCACAGCAAGGCTGGCTACTAGTCAGGCTATGCGATAAGCCCAGTGGACAACACTTGGTGCACAAGGCTGCCATCACAACACCCCTTTTTGCCCAAGGCTGTTGCTGCCAGCTGGCATGTGGTGGGCGGACAGCCAACCTTGGTCCCCAAGGCTTGGTGGTCCCCCACCTACCCTCCTTGTTCTTGTGCCACTTGTCGTTTATTAATTGCTTGGATATTTAATTTAATTTAGAATTAAATTAAATCATTCTTTTGGCGTTTTACCAACTATCCCACAATGAAAGTTGATGGGAAATCTTGGGAACAATTCCCTATAAATACCAATCATTGGGTATTGGGAATTTCACTTGAGTTGGTGAACTCTAAGGGATCTCCAAATGCGAGAAAACCTTAGTAAACTCTAAGTTATTTTTTTGTTCTAGCCTCGTCTAAGCTACGGGGTAGGGACTGGTTTCGGTTCGGTGAGCAAGGGTGTGAACCGTTGAGGTTTCACACTTGCGGAGCTTAAATCTTTCAAGTCCGAGCTCATTTAGTGAGCGAACACGCGTCTAGGGTGAGTTTCTTTCTCTCTCTTCTCTTTATGTGTTAGTATTTTGTTTATTTGCATGCTTTTGTTTATATTGTAATTATTATGCATGCGATCCGGTTATCATGTTTTATTTTCGCGCGGTGTCGGACATCGCAAAACCAAACAGCGAAATAAGAGCCTGTTGCATTTAATTTTTACAACTAAAATTAATTAATTAAGGTGATTTAAATTTCTGGTTTAGCATCCTAATTAGATTAGGAGCTTGTTTTTAATTGGATTAAAATCGTATTATTGCTATATTTGGATTACAAACTCCGATTTTGACCCAAAAATAGGGAATTTTGGGTGGAATCGACGTTCTAAATCATACTTTACCCACTTTGTACCAAATAATGGCCTTCTAGAAGCCAAAATCCACCCAAAAAGTGGTTTCTCGAGGGGTTTTACGTTTGGAACGAAATTTTTTAAATCTTTATACCTTAATTAATTATGGCATGCAATTATTGATTATGTGTTTGATTATACCATTGATCTTCTGCAATTTTAACTCTTATTAAGCATATTATGAAGTCATAATTGGTGCTTAGGTCAGCTCTTAATTTCACATAAACTTGTAATTCCACATTTTTGCAAATTAATTGTTGGAGTGTGAATGTTTATGGTGAATATGCATTTTTGAAGCCCCTAAAGTGTTAAAGATTCAATCTTTAATTGTTTATTTGGTTGGATCTTAGCTTGGTAAAATCCATAAAGAACTAATTTTTGGTTTTAATCATTTTAAGTTAGTTAAAATCTTAAATGTTCATACTTGTGCTTGATATGTTATTGTTCTTCATATTGAAAGATTACAATATTCAAATGTGCATAAGTGTTGGATAAATTTTTCATTGGATGATTGAGTATTTATTCAACCATTTTATCAAATCCATTATTAATTTATGTTGGTTAAATTAATTGTGAGAAAAGCCCTCAAATTTTGTTGCATTAAGTTGAGCCAAAAAAAATTTAAAGAATGGTTCTTGAATTAATTTTGGTTTGTGCACTAAAATTAAATTTAATTAAGTTGGATTTTTTTATATTCAATATTGCTCAATATTAGTTCTAAAATAAATTTAGAATTAATTTTAAAGTCACACATAAAAAAATGAGAATAAAATTCTGAGGCATGAGCATGTGAAACAAGGCCCCAAGCCTCGAGAAGGCCAAAGGATAAGAGCTGATTGCTGGCGATGACTTAGTGAATGAAAGAAAGTTCTCGAATCGGGTTCCGCTCCACCCTCGGCTAGTAGGGCTGCATGCATAGCCCGCATGTTGCTACCGAGGGAGTGCACCGTGCTGGTGCGTTAGTGTGTTGGAGCAGTAGCAGCTTGGTGCGAGAGAATGCCATGGCGCGGCAGCAGCAGCCAGGCGTGCCATGGAGTGCGGGCTTCCAGGCATCGCTCGGCAGGCAAGGCCGGGGCTGCTAGGCAGCGCCCAGCACTCGCGTGCGCACGAGGGCTGGGGCTGCTAGCCTTGGTCAACCCGAGACGCTTTTTCCTCGGTTTTTATTTTGCGGTTTCGTGTTTTACTTAAAACGAGGCTAGGCCTCGGTTTTTCCCAGCACTTGCAAAATTATTTGGCAAAATATGGGTCAACCGGCTTAATTAATTTTAATTGGATTAATTTTAATTAAGTTGGATGTGGAATTAAGTGGGAGCTTCATTAATCGTTTTGAGCTATTATTATTGCGTTAATTCTCATAATTGGATAATTACTTTGACTAGTTTTAATTAGGTGCGTTAATCGGATTAACCACCTAAGTTAGTTACTAGTTTGCGCTCGTTTTGAATTGTTTCTTGATTTATTTTGTAAAATGCATGGGCCATTCACGAATGGAATAGATATTCTAATGCAGGTTTTACAAAATGGCAACTAGTGGGGCCCAACTAAGATAGTAAATACGGACTGCGTTCTGTTCTGTATTTTTGTAAATTTAAATACGGACTGCGTGACGTTAAGTATTTTTGTACTTATATTATTTAGATGAGTCCTAACTTTTCTAGTAGTTGCCTAATTGGTGGTGATGTCTCGAAGACGACGTTTCTAAGAAGACGAAGCCAAGAAGATACAATGAAGACCCTTGAAGATTTGAATATTCAAGTTTTAAGGGGTCATGCTAGTTGCCAAATGCATCTCCATTTATGCCTTATATATTTTTCTTATTTATAATTGCAATACTAGATGCATGTTTAGGATTTCGAATGTTAAATTATTAGTTTAGTTCACTTAAATCAACCAACATAGAAACCCTAAGTCCTTATAAAATTGAGTTAAAAGTTGTCATTCCAAAATGACACTTACCGAACTAATGAGAATAGTAATGGGCTATGCCAAAGCAAGGCATTACTGCGTTCCTAGGGACGTAAGGTATACTAGGTATACGCGTTAGTTTTGGTTAAAATCAACGATATCAGTAAGGAGTCCTTAGATGTCGTGGCAATGGAGATAAACTTCATGAAAGCATTAGATGCGACGTTTTATCGAACCAAGAGTAACTTAGAGCTATTAGCAATTGGATTACTAACCTTCAAATATTAAGTGTTAAGACAAGCCAAAGCATGTTTAATCACTTTTTGATTTTTGGGGTCTTGGAATCGTTTTATTCTCACCTAACAGGGACAATTTTAAATGTGTGGATAAAACGCTTATTAAGATTGAAAGTTTGCATGTATGCTTTAAATTTCAAACTTATTGGTTTTATGAATGGTTTTTAATTGCAAATTCTTTCGTTTATAGAAAAATGTCTCCAATTAACAACTACAACATGTGACCAAAACTCCCCCACAAGTTGGCTTTTAGCCTTAACTTGGTCAATTTCAAGGAATGGGAAGAGGAACTCCGGAGAACTCTATGGAATAGTTCCATGGAGTACATATTGGGCACTCCCATTCCAAGCTTCTTCTCTAAGGGAATCACTAGGGATGAAACTCATGAAACTTGGTCCTTGGATTGTTACAAGGTCATAAATTTGATGAGGAACTCCATTCCGGAGAGGAAGTTCATCTCATACCTTCCGGACATGCTTCTTAATAGTCTTAAGGAGCTAGTCAATATGTCTTTCGAGACTCGAGACTTGAATTTTCATAATTTAACTAGGTCATTTGTGAACATGAAAATCAAGGCCCCGAAGAAAGGTTGCCTTGCCAAGGAAAGGTACCGAGTTTGGTCTAGACCAAATTGAGACCCGGTATGCCCCTCTAACCCCATGTGATTAGAATGACTTAGCTCTTCAAACACATGGAGCTTCTTGGAATCCCATTAGAGGATGAGATGGCGGATTATATCTTGATTGACTCACTCCACTCGGGCTATGATGCACTTAGGATGCATATGGCAGCCGAGAAGGAGTCATACTCATTGAATGAGGTGGTGCAAGTACTACGCAAGGCGACTCCTATGGAGCTACCAAGATGCCCTTGAGAGTGAAGAAGAATGAGTTCAAGAACAAAGCGAAGATGCGATGCTTCTATTATGGTGGGCAAGGCCACTACAAGAGGGAATGCAAGATCTTCCGAGAAGATGAGGAAAAAAGGAATGTTCTATCTACCTCAGATATCTTCATTAACACTTGTATAAAAGCTATTCATAGGTATTAGATACCATGTATGACTCACTTTATGCTCCTATTTAAGGGACCAAGTGAGAGGCTTCACAAGTGAATGTGCGACTACAACCGGACGATGAAGATGGTCCTTCCGCCGTGTTTGTAGGCACAATATTTGTCTTTTGGCTTGTTGTAATCCCCCGTATTTTTGAATATTTTATAAATGAAATTTTATTTTATTTATAATATTTATTTGTATTTTTCCATAATTAAATTTTCAAATTATTAATTTGGGTCAAAAATTATTTTAGGCTAAATTATTTTATGAACCTATATCCTACAATCCATTGTTATAAAAACAAAGCCTAACCCATTTGTTTATTTAATTGGCTCATTATTTTCATGAAGCCCAATTCTACCCTACAGTTCTCTCCTATAAATACCCCATGAATCCCCAAATTTTTCCCCACACAAAAAGGTAGTCTTATTTTCTTTCTCCTTTATTTCTTATTATTTTCATAAAGCTTATGTAATTGATTTTTTGGGTTTTGGGTTTTGGTTTTTATTGCTCGAAATTAGTTTATTTAGTATCAAAATCATGTTTTTTATGTTTTAAACTAATAAATTTGAGATTATAACTGTTGTTTTAATTTTCAGATTTTGTAATTTTAAACCTAGGGTTTTAATTTAATTAAATTGGGATTTTGGGGTCTAATGATCAATTAATTTGGGGCTTTTGTTCCTATTGAATTTCTAATGATTAATTAAGCATAAAAATAAATTTTCAGTTTTTCGTAATCAACTTATGATCTCCGTTCTTAATTTATTTTTATTCACGTTTAGATTCTAACTCGTTCGATTTTTTTTAAAAAATAGTGTTTTTCGTGTGTAAACGACGTTTTAATTAAAACTCGGGACCTTTGGTAGTGAGAACCACCCCCTCGTGGCCAAATTCACCCTCTAAATATGGTTTTCGGGCAATTTTTGATTTTTAACGAAGGTTTAATGTTTAAAATAAATTTTCAGATTTTTATAAAGATTTAAACTTGCTGTAATTTTATGAATAAGTATGTGTTTTAATGTTTTTATGTAGGAAATTTTATGAATAATATATAAGCTTTTAATTTTAGCAATAAGGAAGGTTTTAAAGTGTTGTTTAATTGAATTTTGAAGGTTTGATTGAGTTTTTATGAAACTAATTGAATTCTAATTATATATTTCAAGTTTAGATTGTTGTATTCATACATTCTACTATTAAATTAAATTTTCAGATTTTTAATCTTGGTTTTAAAGGTTTTAAATCATGGTTTTATGATGGATTTCTAGGTTTTTAACATACTAACCTACTATATAATGATTATTTCAAGTAGAGATGTTTATGAGGTTGTTTTATAATCTTAAACTAAATTTCCAGATTATAATCCTTACTTTGAAGTTGCTGGAATTTTATGTTATAAGCTATATTTTCATGATTTTAACATATAAACTTATACTTGAACTATTGAATTATTAACTTTGACTATTGTGAGTAATTTAAAGCATTATTTCAATGGTTTAAGGGGTTTTAAAGTAAGTTAGTATTGCTGTAAATTATATTGCTTGGATATTGATTGAATTATTATTGTTTGGTTTAGGAGAGGACTTTGTAGAAGAGGATTTTTAGTTCCTAAAGTGGCCAACCAACTCATTTACTCAAGGTACGTACAAGAATACGAAAACCTTGACTTTAGGAGCATGTTTAAGGACTTGGAAGACTTAGAATCATGTTAGGAAACTTGTGGATTGGTCGAAATTGTTTGGTGGTGAGTTTGATTGATTGTGATGTTTGGTTTGATTCATGAATGAGAAATACGTATTGGTTTTTCTTGTAAGTATTATATATGCCATAACTTGCAAGATGAGCTTAGAGGCAAAGATACATGAATATGTGGAATGAATTATTTTATTATTCGTTCATTATTATTGGAATGGAATGAGTAAAGGGAGAATTAAAGTCTTATAAGACGAGGTTGAGGATTTGAGGTGCCTTATGCACTTAAGGTGTTTATACACCGAGGTAGTTAAAGGATTCAATAATAAATATTGTTTGTCACTAATAAATTAAGAATTGAATTGGAAACTTGAATCGTTTAAATGATTGATGTATGATTGGTTGTGTTGTTTTGCATTTGAGTCATCACCAAGTTTAAACTGGTAAATCACGTAAAGTGCAAGATGGATGAGCAATAAAACTCTGGATTTGTGCACATCTAGAGTATTGACAATCAGGGGTTGGGGGTCACGGGGTATTAGCCGTGTACTTTCTAGAGGTCGTCTGATCTACGAGTCTCTTGTTTACAAATGCTTTCTAAAACTATAAGGATTTAGATGAGATCTCATACTAGTTATGGCCACGGAGTCGCGCCCGTCTGCTATTGGATGTTTATTAATGTTTCTGAAAGGAGGCATAGGGTTTTCTTTTATTAATGTTCCGAAATGGAGCTTAGGGGGACAACCTGGTCTATTGCTTAATCCAATCAATGAATGAAATGAATTATTGTTAATAATTAGTGAAGTCTTAGTAATGTTAACAGTTGAGACATGTGCCTGAGTAAGTAATTAAATTGTGTGTGCTGATTGATTTTAGTAACATGTTAGGGATTCTTTGTTATATTTCGTAGCTTGTATGTACTCAGCGTTGCTGATTGCGTGCTTTTGTATGCCTTTTTCTTGGTCATGGCCTTCGCCCTTCAATGACTCTATAATGATCCAATTTTTACACTTGTAATATTGGGGAGCAGATTAATCACAGGTTTTTACATAATCAGAACTTGCATCAAGGTGATGGGATTTTGAGTGCAGTATTGGACATTTCCACAGTTTATTACATTTCATAAGTTTGGATTTAATTAAACTCTTGTTTGATTTATTTACTACTTTTATTGGGTTTTGAATAAGGGCCTTAATGGTTCCGACTTGTAAGACTAAATTTGGTTTTGATTTTTGGTTTTGAAACTTATTTATAACTGAGTTAGTTTTTCCGCTGCTAAATTCTGAACTAGCCTTAACGTTTGAACACGTGGCAGTAGCACGTCAGTAATTCTCTTGCAAATTGATAAAGGTATTTAAAGGTTTTGAGAAGAGAATTATTGGGGTGTTACACTTGCATTAGAACTAATTCTCGTTTTATTATGATTTTCTTACCATCGAACATATTTTGAACTATGGCGTTGGATGCCAGGTTGTTTTGATCACAAGACTATAACAATGGTTGTTTTGAATGTCTTGCTTATATGTTTTATAGGATTACACATTTTCGAATGTGACTAGACAAACAGGTTAATAATGTTAATGATACCACCAAAAGGTCTAAGGCCATTGAGTCGAATCAAACCTACTTGTGGCATTGTCGTCTTGGCCACATAAACATCAAACGCATCAAGAAACTTCTTCATGAAGGGATTCTTGATTCATTCGACTTGGAGTCGTTTGGAAACTGCGAAAGATGTTTACTTGGAAAGATGATATAACAACCACTCTCCAAGTTCGGAGAAAGGGCTAGTGACTTATTGGGTCTTATACAAACGGATGTATGTGGACCAATGAGCACAACCGCAAGAAATGATTATCGATATTTTATCACATTCACAGACGACTATAGTAGATATGGCTATGTCTGCCTTATATCGCACAAATCTGAATCCTTTGAGAATTTCAAAGAATTTCAGTATGAAGTGGAAAATCAACTTGGCAAGAAAATCAAAGCCCTTCGATCGAATCGAGGTGGCAAGTATTTGAGCTACGAATTCGACAACCATCTAAAAGAACATGGTATTCTCTCATAATTGACACCTCCCGTAACTCCACAATGGAATGGAGTGTCTGAGAGGAGAAATCGAACTATTTTAGACATGGTTCAATCCATGATGGGTCTTACCGATCTTCCTATCTCTTTATGGGGACACACACTTTAAACTGCGGCACTAACACTAAACCGCGCTTTGTGAAAAGACTCCATGTGAATTATGGACGAAGAAACCTCCACGGTTGTATTTTCTTAAGATTTGGGGTTGCGAAGCATACATCAAGAGACTCATATCTGACAAGCTTGCACCAAAATCTGAAAAATGTTTATTTGTGAGGTATCCAAAAGAAACAAAGCGGTATTACTTCTACAACCAATCTGAGAACAAAGTATTTGTTGCTCGAGATGATGTCCTTTTGGAAAAGGAGCATCTTTTCAAATGATAAGTGGGAGGGAAATCGAACTTGATGAAGTTCGAGAAGATGAGCAACAAAGTCAACCTAACAAAACTAACAATCAAAGTGCTTTGGAAGCAGCTATTGAAAATGGTCAGAGTCAAACTGACAAAGTTCAAAGTCAAAATGACAATGCAAATGCTTAATCTATTACCCTGCGTAGGTCGCAAAGGCCAAGATCTCAACCAGACAGATACCTCGGTGTTGTCTTAGCCGAGAATCAAGACATCCTAGTTATGGATGAAGATGAGCCAGCGACATACAAACAAGCTATGACGAGTCACGACTCTGCAAAATGGCAAGAAGCCATGAAATCCGAGATGGACTCCATGTTTGAAAATCAAGTCTGGGACTTGGTTGATTTGCCTAAAGGTTATACACCCATCGGTTGCAAATGGATTTTTAAGTTGAAAATTGACAAAGATGGAGTTGTATATATATACAAAGCTAGATTGGTGGCAAAAGGTTACATGCAAATTCACGGCATTGATTATGATGAAACCTTTTCGCTAGTTGCCATGCTTAAGTCTGTCCGAATTATCCTAGCAATTGCCGCATATTATGATTATGAGATATGGACAATGGACGTCAAAACCGCCTTTCTTAATGGGATTTTGGAAGAAACTGTGTATATGACACAACCCAAAGGTTTTGTTGATCCAGACAATGTTCGGAAGGTATATAAGCTTAAGAAGTTCATTTATGGATTAAAGCACGCAAGCAGAAGTTGGAATCTGCAATTCGATGAAGCCATTAGCAAGTTTTATTTTATCAAGAATTCAGATGAGTCTTGTGTTTACAAGAAGGTCAGTGGGAGTGACATTGCGTTCCTTGGAGTCTGTAAAGGCCTGGCTTGGAAAGTGTTTTTCAATGAAGGACTTGGGAGAGGCACAGTACATATTGGGCATCAAGATCTATAGGGATAGATATAAGAAGATGATTAGATTGAGCCAAAGTACTTATATCGATAAGGTATTGGCACGATTCAATATGTTGCAAGCCAAGAAAGGCCACCTACCCATGTCACATGGGATAACTCTTAGCAAGAAACAATCACTACTAGAAAACAGGCCATTTCCGACGGCAAAATTCCGTCGGAAACACCCTGAAATCCGTCGTAAAAGGCCGTTTTTGACGGAATTTCCGTTGGTACGGGTTGTCGGAAAACTTTTGTTGGAAAAACGGCCTTTTCTGTCGGAAAACACTGTTCCGACGAAATTTCCGACAAACTTTCGTCGTTGGAAGAGGAATTCCGGTCACCGGAAAGTCCGTCGAAAATTTCCGACGGAATACAAATCCGCCAGAAACTTCCGACGAGAATTCCGTCGAAAATAGCATTAAAAAAACCTTGAGAATGGTGCAGGGCCTCGCGGCGGTGGTTGCTCGGTGTTGCGATGCTCGGTGATACTCGTGATAGGCCGGTGCTATGGCCGGTGAGGGATGAGGAGAGAGAAGAGAAAAGGAGGAGGAGGAAAAGAAAAAGAACGAAAAGAGAGAAAAGAAAAGGAGTAGGAGGAAGGAGAAGAGAAATGAGGAGAGAGAGAGAGAGGGGAGAAGAGATGGAGGCGGGCAGAGAGAGAGAGGAGAGAGAAATGGGAAATAAAAGGGGGGAGAAACGGGGTTTTTGAAGCATTTTTAAGGTTAGTTTTTTTTATTATATTTCGACGGAATATTCCGTCGAAAAATCACTCTTTTGACGGAATATTCCGTCGGAAAATTCCGACGGATTTATTTTCCGCCGGAAAATAACTGTTTTGTCGGAAATTTCTGACGGATTTTATTTCTGTCGAAACATTACGGTTCCGACGAAAAAATCCGTCGAAAAGCTTATAAATTTCAACGGATTTTTATTCCGCCGGAAATTCGTCGTAAATTTCCGACGGAATAAAAATCCGTTGTAAATTGCCGACGGAAAACATGTCCGTCGGAAATCGGCCTGTTTCTAGTAGTGAATGTTTGAAGACACCTGATGAGCGAGAGAGGATGAGTCAAATTCCATATGCTTCGCTTATTGGAACAATCATGTATGCCATGATATGTACTAGGCCGGATGTATTGTACGCCTTGTTCTACGAGTCGATACCAATTAGATTAAGGAGAGGCGCTTTGGACTCAGCCAAGAATATCCTAAAGTACCTAAAAAGGAACAAGGATAAACTTCTTGTCTATGGTGGGAGTAAGGACTTGGTTGTTGAAGGTTATACCGACACAAGCTTCCAGACTGATAGAGACGACTTCAAGTCGCAATTAGGATACGTGTTCTATCTTAATGGAGTAGCGTTCAATTGGAAGAGTGTTAAGCAAAGCACGACTGCAGATTCTACAGTTGAAGCCGAATACTTGGCAGCTTCAGAAGCAGCTAAGGAGGCACGCAGTTTGGATTCTTAAGTTCGTTGAAGAACTTGGTGTTGTCCCCTCAATAAAGGAACCAATAGACCTCTATTGTGATAATAGTAGGGCTATTGCTCAGAGAGCCAAGGAAGCATCAGAAAGTCAAAAATGTCATGAGGCGATTTCACATGATAACGGAATGGAAGTCCGAGGGTGAGATCAGAATTTTCAAGATTGGAACAGACGACAATGTAGCCGATCCACTCACTAAACCTTTGCCTCAAGTGAAACACAACAAGCACGTTGAGGCAATGGGAATCAGGCATATTGGAGATTGGCTTTGATTTCCTTGTTTGTGTCTTTTAATTAAGTTGTGGAGATCTTAATGTAAAACACTAAGTTAAACCATTCATTTATGGAGTAATTTAATTTTTCTGTAAATTATTATTCCAATTCTATTTAATTGTGGTTTAGAATTAATAATGAGTCCATTCGATTTGAGAATATTCAAAATAAGGTATCAAGACAATGTCTTGGATAAAGAAACACTTATTAAGTGAACATTGAATATCATATCGAAATTATCCCTAATCAAGGTCATTTGAAAGTTGGACGACTAATGACCACGTGAGATTAGTGTATAGTTTGATTTATAGCATCGTTTCTTATGCTACAAGGACAAGACTGTCATAAATCATTTGCACATGTATTGGTTTGAAACTATACTAAATTGACCTATGAGAATACTTTAAGAGATTTAACAATCGTCATAAGTAAATTACTCATTATGGCTATCGTAACCTCTTTCCTCAACCATGAGTATTGTAAGTTCTCTTGTTTGAGTACTAATCCGTTTTGATGTTGTCAAACGTCTGTCGTACAAGGGGATTATGAAGGCAACACTCGGGTGGCTAGGGCCTCTTAGTAAGGGAAGCTAACAATGTAAGACTGGGAATGTCCCCCTATTGATAAATAGGGAATATGTCTTTGTTATTTACAAGGCCTCTCTAAGAGCGAGAATGTGAAAATGCATGGCCGTGCTCAGATGGATTTTAGAAATCATCTGCTTATTGACATTCGAACTAGAAAATCGAGAAACACTTTTGGGCGTAATAAGGATGAAGAAGAATCTTACCTTATAGTTCATGAAGAGAAATTAAGTGACATAGGAAACACACTATACACAAACAGCGCACTTGTCCGGAAGGACAGGTGGGAGATTCAAAGGAATGGTGCCCTTCGAACAAGTGTATCATTCTGATAGAGGGTTCGGAATTAATTAGGAAAGCTAATTATTCAGTGAGGTTAAGTGATCAGAATGCCTAGCTGGAGGCCGCTTCCGATCAGTAATATTAATGTATAATTAATATTACAGCTTGCTCTCGAACCCTTTGGGTCACAACCAATCATGTAACCGAACCAAGGCGACAAACTAATTCGAGGGATTAAATGAGTCGACAAAGATTTTACAAACTAAGACGTCGGATTCCGAGCTTAGAGCGTCGAAGCCGAGCGTCAAACGTCAAGTAAGTTGTAGGAGTTGACTAAATGATGAAATTAGTCAAACGACATATTGATTTAGGCCCGGATGCTTAGTATAAGGTCTTAATGTACCACGCTAGTGGGACAAGGCCTAAGACAAGAACATGTGCCAAAGACACCAACCGCACCACTTAAGCCCTGCATGCTAGCTGGCCTTATGTGTGCTAGCTGGTGGTCTTAACACAAGGCCTATCCAGCATGCTAGGCCATGCAGGCTACCAAGCCGTCTAGCATAAGGCCCAGCGCGCAAAGCTGGCCTATGCGTGGGCTGGCCATAGCGCCTAGCAAGGCTGGCTGCTAGCCAAGCCTTGCGGGAAGGCCTAGCAGCAGCCCATATTAGAGCAAGAAGACCTAGCTAGCACGCTAGGCCGTGCGAACAGACAGGGCGCCCAACATGAGGCCTAGCGCGCAAAACTGGTCTGTGCATGGGCTGGCTGCTAGCCAGGCCATGCGACAAGCCCAACGGACATCACACCCTTGGTGCATAAGGCTGCCATCACAGCACGCCTTGTTGCCCAAGGTTGTTGCTGCCAGCTAGCGTGTGGTGGGCGGACAGCCAACCTTGGTCCCCAAGGCTTGGTGGTCCTCCCATCTACCCTCCTTGTTCTTGTGCCACTTGTCGTTTATTAATTGCTTGGATATTTAATTTAATTTAGAATTAAATTAAATTATTCTTTTGGCATTTTACCAACTATCGCACATTGAAAGATGATGGAAAATCTTGGGAACAATTCCCTATAAATACCAATCATTGGGTATTGGGTATTTCACTTGAGTTGGTGAACTTTAAGAGATCTCCAAAAGCGAGAAAACCTTATTTCGTAAACTCTAAGTTATTTTTGGTCTAGACCCGTCTAAGCTACGGGGTAGGGACCGGTTCCGGTTCGGTGAGCGAAGGTGTCAACCGTCGGAGGTTTCGCACTTGCAGAGCTTGAAGCTTTCAAGTCCGAGCTAATTGAGTGAGCGAAGCACGCGTCTAGGGTGAGTTTCTTTCTCTCTCTTCTCTTTATTGTTCGTGTTTTGTTTATTTGCATGTTTTTGTTTATGTTGTAATTATTATGCATGCGATCCGGTATCGAGTTTTGTTTCGCACGGTGTCGGACACCGCAAAACCCAACAAAAATGCAATCCAATGTGTATTTCAATTCATAGATGGTTTGCAAAACTTAGACATTGCATTTTTTAATAATAAGGATTCGAACAATCTTGTTTTTTAAATTTATCATACTTGTCATTGATAGAAAACAACTTTATGTACGCATTTTAGACCAAATATATTATTAGAGGTCCAACATGATGGTATCTTTAACGGGTTGGAAATAGTTTTTTTTATTTTTCATTTTTTCCCGCATCACCACAACCTAATTTAGGCTCGAAGATTAGGATAGAGGTAGGGGTGGGACATCGGTTTGGCAGTTCGGTTTGAAACGGTTTCGGTTTGAAACGGTTCGGGTTGAAACGGTTTCATTTAGCCGGGGGGTCAGTTCGGTTCGGTTCTGTTAGTCACGGGTTGATTCGGTTTTGGTTTATTTTTGTACGGTTTAAATTCGGTTTGGGTCATAAACGGTTCGGTCATAATCGGATCGGTTTGAAACGGGTAGGTTCAGGGGGCGGGTTTACCCTGGTCAGTGCCAGTTCGGTTTATAAACGATTTGGGTCATGTCGGTTCAGTATATAAATGGTTCGGGTCAGGGGCGGGTTTAGCCGGGTCAATGCCGGTTCGGTTTATAAACAGTTCGGGTCATGATCGAAACGGTTTGAAATGGGTCGGTTCAGGGGCGGTTTTATCCGGGTCAATGTCGGTTTGGGTTCATATCGGTTCGGGTCATGAACGGATTGGTTTAAAACGGGTCGGTTTTGGGGCCGGTTTACCCGGGTTAATGCTAGTTCGGTTCATATCAATTCGGTTTATACTTTGTTTGGTGCTAAAATCGTTCAGGTTAGTTTTGTAATCGGTTAAATTGGATCGAGTTGAAATGGTTCATTTGTTTAGCGGACCGGTTTGATTCGGGTTGAAATCGGGTTCTAAAAAGTGGTTTTGGCCGGTTAGGGCATTTTGTTTTATATCAAGTTGGGACTAGTATTTCCATTTCATTAGCGGGTCGGCATAGGTCGATGAAAAAAATAATGGATCGAGTAGAAATTGGGTTTTAAGAGGTTTTTGATCGGTTAGCTGGTTTCGGTTTTTATCAAGTTGGGACTTCATCACTTCATTTTCAAACATCGGATTATATACAATTACACAAATCTTCATTTATTCAGTTATTCACTTATTCAGTTATTCTATATCATGTTAATATGTTATGTTTCAAGTTTGGTTATACTCTTGTTGCTGTTTATTAGATATTATCGTATTAGTCTATTACAAATTTATAAGGCATTAATGTATTATTGTTTCATTATCAAATATTATCAAGCTATGCACTTCTTGTTTGATTGTTTTACAAATCGCGTCATGACCATGATTTGATGAGTTGCTACTTTGAATACGATAAATCGATTCACACATCGGATTATATACAATTACACAAATCCTCATTTATTTTATAATTCTATAAATGTGTTATGTTTTAAGTTTGGTTACACTCTTGTTGTTGTTTATTAGTTATTAGTTTATTACAAATTTATAAGGTATTAATAATGTATTATTATTTCATTATCAAATATTATCAAGCTATCAGCTTCTTGTTTTAATTCTTGTAAAAATCACGTCATGACCATGATTTGATGAGTTGGTACTTTGAATACGATAAATCGATAATTGAGGAAGTAGAAGTATTCAATTAGATCGATCATCAAGTGTTTTAATTTTTAATAATCAGATACGTTTATCGATTATCTTTACATACCAATCATAGTATGATACCAATCGTACCATACATTATTATTTATTACATATACTCATATACAGATATACTCATATACATATACTAATATACATTAACTATGTCGATAATGTCGTATTGAATCAATTTCAATTTCCAAACATTTGCGTTTCTTACAATTTATAAGTTTCATAAGGTTAAATGGATTAATTTGTTACTTTATTTAGATTATTAACTCAATCAGCCTGAAAGGCTAAATGGACGAAAGCCACGAAACCATTATATATTTATATTATTTATTTATTTATATAGTACAACTTTACTAGTGTACAACGAAATAAGAATCGTTTAAAGCTACATTTTGCAATTAAGATAGACTGTAAATCGCATTTACCTCGGAAAATAATAACAATAATAATAATAATAATAATAATAATAATAATAATTGATTAGGGGATTTTGCTCCCACCAATCGGAATGCGCCACGTGGGCCAATCAGGTCCTGCCAAGTGTCCCCGAGTTGGAACTGTCAGGGCTTTCCACGTGGCACACGCTTATTCGTCCACCCTGGACCTATTATGTCATGACACGTGGCATACTTCATACCTAATGGAGAAACCGGCCACCCAGGCCCAACTTCCGAGGGAAGCCCAATCAGCCCTAGGTTAACCTAAACCTAGGATTGGCACGTTTCCCAAGGTTATAAATACCTCCCTTAATCCTCATTAAGGGAGATTACGCACATTAAACACTCTCACCTAGAGAGACCCAATCACTTTAATTTCCGCATTAATTACTCCTTAATCAAGTACTAACTTGACCGTCGGAGGCGGATCTCCAATCATCCGGAGCATCCGTTTGTTTTGCAGGTACAGGCGTCCGGTTCCAGTCTCGAAATTGTAACTCTCCCGCAGGACATCAGAAAACCCCGAAACATTTTGGCGCCGTCTGTGGGGAGAGTACTTCTGAGATGGCATCCACGTCTGTACCGACTCCTGAAGAGAGGCGTCCCCTAGACGACCCTCAAGTTCAGTCGGACCACGATACTGAGAATGAATGTGAAGTTGAAGCTCACACAGCTTCAGACGGGACTCCTAAGGGCCCGACGCACCCGTCATACCGAAAGGAGGGAACGGGAACATCTTCAAACTGGACTCAGTGATCCAGCAGGCGCACTGCCTGTTCAGCAGCAGCCGGCTGATGGGTCTGCTCCCATTACAAGGAACGAACTCATGACCTTCATGAGGGGCTTCAAGGGAGAGATTCAAGAGTTGCTCAACAAGAAGCCTGCTCTGGCCAAGGAACAGTCGGCTAAGAAGCCTTCCACTTCAGGGAAGAGGAAGCCAGTTCAGGGGCGAGAGGCGACCCCTCATCCTAACTCTAGGAAGTGGGAGCCGCCTGCCCTTGATTTCACAAAGTACCGCTTTCCAACTCCAGGAAAGAGGAAACATGTTCGTCATATTCAGGCGGACGGGTCGAAGAAAACATACACAGATGCTCGGTTATTGCTAGAACAGAAGAAGAACAACCGATTGTCTGAGTCGGCCTCTACTTCAGACTTCCAAGACAGTCTGCGCAATACCTCGATGAAGTATACTCAGTCGTATCATGAGAGTCAGTCAGGCGGCACCTCCCGTCAGTCCGGCTTTTATACTGACCAGGCGGTACCAAACTTACCATTTGTACCGCAACAACAATATTTTTTGCAGCCACCTCTGTTTGGTGGGAATGCAGCAAAGAATGTCCAACCTATGGACTGGCAGCTACGGTTGCTTAGACTTGGGGAACAGCCGTCGGCCTTGTCCAAGGAAATTGCTGAAGCCGCTCAGCCGGCCAAAGTGAAAAATGTACTAGTAGGCGCCTATGACGGCACTACTAACCCAGAGGACCATTTGATGGCATTCACCAACCTGATGTACCTTCAAGGGTTGGATGATCCCACTTGGTGCAAGTGTTTCCCAGCGACTCTCAAAGGAATCGTACAACAATGGTTTGGCAACCTGCCGACTGGTTGTGTGAATAACTTCAGGACGCTTGCTTACTTATTCACCTCCAACTTTGCCATGAACATACCTGCGAAGAAGACGACCCTTGATTTAGGAACGATTCAGCAGGGCGAGAAGGAGGGGCTCCGTTCTTACATCAGGCGGTTTAACCTGATGAGAATACAGATTCAAGGGTTACCGGATGAGGTAGCCTATACTGACTTTTTCAGAGGCCTCAAAGACGGGTCGACATTCAAATTTGATTTGGTCCGAAAGAGGGTGGCGACTCTTCAAGAGGCCTTGATTGAAGCGGAAGCCTATATACAGGTGACTGATCTTTGTAGTACAAAACAGTCGGACGGGAAAAGGTTCGACAAAAAAGAAGGGCGACAGAAACAGTTGTCGAACAAAGATGAGAAGAAAAGAAAAGAGGTTTGGGCGGCTGATTCCTCTAAACAGCCGGCCCAGAAGAAAGAATTCAAACCATACTCCCCAAAGTATGCGTTTAACAAGGATAGCCAAGCTATCCTAAAGGAAATCAAGGGACGGATCTCAATTGAGAAGCCGGTCCCCATGAAGGGTTCTGCAAGCAACCGGAACCAAGAAAAATTCTGTGATTATCATGAAGATGTTGGTCATCACACCAACGAATGCATCAGTCTCATGCGGTATCAGGACCGCCTAGCTGAGCAGGGCGATCTTGACACTTATGTCAAGAAATCTACGGGGAACACTTCCTCGAAAAAGCAGTCGGCCAAAAAGAGTCAACAGGCCGACAGCTCTGACACAGATGATGCAGTCGTCTACACCATTGCAGGCGGCTTCGCAGGAGGCGGTCCCACTATTAGGGGCAACAAAGACAATATCAGGCGGCTAGATGTAAATTCCGTTCACCAAGAACGACCCTCCAAATATTCATTTCCTGAGATTGTCATCACTGAAGAAGACCTAGGAGGGGTAAGGGGGCTGCATGACGACCCTATCGTTATTGAGTGTAAAGTGGCCAACCAGAGAGTTGGCCGAATCCTTATAGATACTGGAAGCTCCTCAGATCTTCTCAGTAGCAAATGTCTGTCAAAATTAAAATATCAGACTGATTGCATACATCCGGCATCCCACCCTTTAGTTGGGTTTGGAGGAGGAGTCGTCCACCCAGTGGGACGAGTGGATTTACCCATCCGCCTGGGAGAGAAAGGGGAAGGACGACACATGATAGTCCGGTTCCCGGTAGTATAAGAACTCTCGGCCTACAACTTGATTCTGGGACGACCAACCCTGAATAATTCCAAGGCTGTTATAATCCCATCTCTTATGTTGCTCAAGTTTGAGAGGGATAATGGAACAGTCGGGTCCCTAAGGGGAGATCAGAGGATGGCCCGAGAGTGCTATCTCTCGGATATCAAGCCCACTGTTATGACCGCTAGATCAAGTGGTGGAAAAACAGACCTTGACAATGTCAAGGAGAGTGCGCCTGTTCAAGAAGCAGGTGGCAAGAAGAGAAAGGCAGCCCAGACGGGGGCCGCAAGAAAAGACAGAAAATAGCAATCATTGGCAGAGGAGCGGTCGGACGAATTCCGCCCTCAGCCGGCTGGTGAGCATACGGACCTGATCTTAGACGACTCACGTCCTGACCGAACAGTCAAAGTTGGGACGACTGCTCTAAGAGTCCTGGGTGACGATTTGCACAAACTATTGAAAGAATACAAGGAAATCTTTGCATTCGAAGTCCACGAAATGCCAGGCATTAGTCCTGACCTGGCGGTACATAAACTGGTTGTGGATCCGAAAAAGAAGTCGGTAAGGCAGAAAAAGCGGAACCATGGCGAAGAAAGAAGTCAGTCGGTAGCCGCCGAAGTCAAAACACTGCTTGATGCAGGGTTCATTCGGCAATGTTACTTCCCAGACTAGGTTGCAAATGTGGTGCTTGTTAAAAAGCCGAATGGCACCTGGCGAATGTGTGTAGACTACACAGACTTAAACAAGCGTGCCCCAAAGACAGTTACCCTCTACCTAAAATTGATAACCTGGTCGACTCAACAGCCGGCCATGCTTTAATGAGCTTTATGGACGCCTACTCTGGTTTCCATCAAATTCCTTTATGGAAGAAAGATCAGGAAAAGACGGCCTTCGTCACTGATCAAGGGTTATACTGTTACACGGTTATGCCGTTCGGTCTTAAGAATGCCCCGGCCACCTTCCAGCAAATGATAAACACTGTGTTCTTTGATCAAATCGGGAGAAACGTCGAGGCATACATTGATGATATGATTGTCAAGTCTAAACTTCAGACAAATCATCTGTCGGACCTCCGAGAAACTTTCGCCACACTCAGGCGGCACCATGTCATGCTCAATCCCAAGAAATGTGTATTTGGAGTTGAGTCTGGGAAATTTCTCGGATTCCTTATCAATCAGAGAGGAATAGAGGCGAACCCTGAGAAGGTGTAGGCGGTCATCGACATGCAGTCGCCTCGTACCGTCCGAGAGGTTCAGAAGTTAACAGGTTGTTTGGCGGCCTTGGGAAGATTTCTAAGCCGATCAGGCGACAAATGCTTATACTTCTTCCAGGCCATTAAGAAGAAGGCAAGGTTTGAATGGGGGTCGGATGCTGAGGCGGCCTTCCAGAAATTGAAAGTTCACTTGCATTCCTTGCCAAGGCTGGTCAGCCCTTTGCCCAAAGAAGTACTCTACATGTACCTGGCCGTCTCTAATCATGCGTTAAGCGCTGTTCTTCTTGCTGAAAGAGACGGTTGTCAGCTCCCGGTCTACTTTGTCAGTCATGTATTGAAAAATGCCGAGTTGAGGTATCCCTTAGTGGAGAAATTTGGTCTTGCACTCTTCATGGCTGTTAAAAAATTGAAGCCCTAATTTTTGGCACATGCAGTCGTCGTGTATACAGATCAACCTATCAAGCGGCCACTGACCACCATGGATTCGTCAGGCCGGATGATCAAATGGGCCATAGAAATACAGAGCCTCGAAGTTACTTTCGAGCCTAGAAAAGCAGTGAAGGGACAAGCCTTTGCTGACTTTATTGTTGAGATGACTCGTCCCCCTGATTCTCCAGATCCAGACCAAGTCTGGAAGGTATATGTGGATGGAAGCTCTACTTCAAATGGTTGTGGAGCAGGCGTCATATGTTAGTCGCCAGAAGGCGACAGGTACGAATATGCTCTACGCTTCAGTTTTCAGGCCTCAAACAATGAGGCAGAATATGAAGCTTTACTAGCCGGAATCCGCATGTGCAAGGCGGCAGGGGCACGAAAGATAAACGCCTTTTCCGATTCACAATTGATAGTGAGTCAGTATAATGGCGAATACGAAGCAACCCATCCAGCCATGATCAAGTATTTACAGGCGGTACGACAGGTTGTTGATTCCCTTGAAGATTTTCATCTGACTCAAGTGCCGAGATCAGAAAACAACCAGGCGGATGCACTTTCAAAATTAGCATCGTCCGCCTCTTGTGATACTCCTCGAACTGTTTTTTGGGAAGTAATGGAGAAGAGAAGCATCGAGGGAGACCCTATTGGAATCCTAGACAGAAGCTCAACCCGGATGGATCCAATCAGGGCATATCTGACAGACGGTACCCTGCCGGATGATCATCACCAGGCGGCAGCGCTGAAAAAACGGGCAGCCAGTTTTGAAATGATAAAGGGAGAACTTCACAAAAGAGGGTACCTTCAACCCTACTTAAAATGTGTTACTCCAGAAAAGGGGCGAGAGATACTGGACGATCTTCACTCTGGTTACTGCGCTTCCCATATAGGCGGAAGGACGCTTGCTCAACGGACAAGGCGGCAGGGCTACTTTTGGCCTACTTTAGAAGCAGATGCAATGGAGATGGTGAAAAAATGTGACAAGTGCCAAAGGTTTGGCAAACTAATTCACCGTCCGGCTACTGACCTCACTACCATTCATAGCCCACTACCGTTTGCTAAGTGGGGCATGGATATTCTGGGTCCCTATACGCCTGCTACAGGCGGAAGGAGGTACATACTTCTTGCATTCGACTACTTCACTAAATGGGTGGAGGCGGAGGCTGTAAAGGGAATCAAGACGAAGGATGTAATTTCATTCATCTGGAAAAATGTCATCACTCGGTTCGGGGTTCCCATGCCTATGGTCTTTGATAATGGTCCCCAATTTGAGACGCCTGTTCTCAAAAGCTGGTGGGTGACCAAGGAATTGCACACCACTTTGCATCAGTCGGCCGTCCACAAGCAAACGGCCAGGTAGAAGCTTTTAATAAAATCATCTTAGACGGTCTCAAGAAAAAGATTGAACGAGCAGACGACCTATTCCTCCTAGCTTATGGTGCGGAAGCTGTTCTTCCAATAGAACACTACGAGCCAACTCTTCGAGTAATGCTATATGACGAAGAGGCAAACTGGGAAGCCATGCGCCTGGCATTAGACTCACTCCCAGAAAGGAGGGGCAATGCTGTCTTGCGCCATGAAATTTACCGCCTGAGAATGACTAGATCATACAACAAAAAAGTACACTGGCGTCCACTCAAAGTGGGGGACTTTGTACTTAGAAAAATGGAAGCAGTTGGTAGGGCTAATGAGTCTGGAAAACTAACTCCCAACTGGGAAGGACCCTACCGAATCTATGAAGAAGTCAGGGACGGTACCTACCGTCTGGAAACACCAGACGGCCAACCGTTGCCTCGAACCTGGAATGTAGATAATCTTAAGAAATATTTCTTTTGAATGATGTAAATAGTCGAGGGCTACTTAATAAAAGTTTGATGTTTCATTCAATTATGTACTAAGAGGGGCATGCCTATTGACAAACATTCGGCTACTCCCCATGTTTAATTTTTACTTAAGAGGGGCACGCCGCTTGTTCCACACAACCGGTTACTCTCCCATAACACAGTTCACCAAGAACTATCAAAGGCTCATGGCTAAAATGATCAGACCAGGCGCCAAGCCAACTGATCCAAATATAAATTCAATTCGACCTGTCCCAACATTATAGCAGGCGTCCGACGGCATCCATCCGGATGAAATTCGTCGCAGAGAGCAGCTCCCTTTTGGGTGGAACATTGTTCTATAAAATCATTACACGGCACCTATACGACTGTCTAACCAAGACAACCACGTAACCGTTTCCCGGATAAGGATACCTCTCACTTAACTGACTAATCAGGTCAAACAAGTGTTCGTAGTAACCATCCGTGTCAACCAACCGACTGAACTACTTGGGATAAGAACAGTTGGTATCTTATGAGTTAATAGCCAACAAACATTGGCGAATAAAGGGGAACAACCGGTACCCACCGCTTGATACCTCTACTACTCAGTCACTTGGCGACTAGTAACAATTATGTTTCCATGGTCACTCCTTAAAAAATTTAGTATGAAGCTAAAAAGGTGTTCATACAGCACCTGTTCACACTAGATTAAAAGTGGCGGGGAACAGTCGGCCTGGACCGACTAGAGTCTCTAGCTTAAAAAACAAAGAAACAAACAAGGCAGGTAGGAAACCACCTTCCTACTTGGTTGAAAGAAATCCATTCTTTGAAGTGGCCGACTGGTCGCTTAGCCTGGAAACAGACAACCAGTCGTCCAGGGGCATAGGTGGCGTGACTAACTATCTCGTACCTGTCCGCAACTATCGGCCATGCAAAACAGTCGGTATAGTGTGCAATTGGATACCAGAATATTCGATACTTAAACAAATTTGAAACAAAACAAAAACGAAATATTTCGGCATAAAAAAGAAGCCGGTCATTAAAGACCGGCCAAATATTCAGAACCCCGGCCCCCTGGCCGGGTAAATAGAAACAAACGGCACGCAGGCCGTGAAAAGAAGACATAAAACTTAAGAAGGGGGCAGATCTTCAATAATAGCAGCTGTCGCCTAGTCAGCACTCTTTTTGCTGGACTCGGCTTCAGCTGCATCCTTCTTCGATGCATTACCCCCAAGCGGCACAAGCGCCACTACCGGCTCCTCCTCCTCCAACGCCTCGTCCTCAGCAGCCGCCAGGATCTCTTGATTATATCTATCAGAACACTGGCGGTACGTTTTTTCCCAGGAGGAAAAGTCGGCATTGGGGAAGAGGCGGCCCCAGGTCATGCGCTGGATTTGAGCAGAGTCTTCCATCATCTCCCGGACCAGCTCCTTCTTTTCTTGCTCGGCCTTTTCCGAGAGCTCCTGAGTAAGATTCTTCTCCTGGGTCACCAGGCGTTCCTTAACGTGCGCCAAGGATTTCTCCAAGGTGTCGTATGAGGACATTTTTTGGCGAAGAGGTCTCAGCTTGGCCTTGAGATTGTTGATGGTCGCCTCCAGCTCGCTATTTTTCTTCTGGGCCGCCTCTAACTGAGCCCGGATGGCAGAAGTAGCCTGCGCCTGATAATAAAGAATGTCAATTGTCAGAACCTCATTTTGGGCAATTTGAAACATTGTCTTATCACAGTCAGAGGCGGCCATAGCTTTTGCAGCCTTTACCTCTTTCTTCTTCCTGTCAAGCGGCTTGCGAAGGCCGTTCACTCGGAGCAGGGCCTAAGTAAAAGGGAACAGGCGTCAGTTTTCAAACAAAAAACAAGCGTCCTGGAATTTAAATAACCAAAAATATGCTAAGTATACCTCAGCAAGGACCCCTGCAATCCCGTCTAGGTCAAGGGTGCCGACACCCCTGACCGCCTCCCTTTCAGCTGGAGGAACGGCCTTGATCATAGACTTGGCCACCTCGACCAAGTCAGGCTCCTGAGGGTCGGCTGCATCAACCATAAACAAACGAGTTAGACCTAGGAAAGAAGGGAGCAAGTCTAAATTCACAAAGACAGCTTCATACTTCTAGGCGGCCCAATTGGAGTTTTAGAAGGAGTGGCCGACAATTTCTCAGCCGCCGCATGTTTCCTGGCAGAACCAAGAGAGCTCGTAACAGCCGTCCTCCGGGTCTTGGAGTCCGGCTGTTGGGAAGAAGAAGCTCTTGGAGCGCCCGTCTAAAAAAAAAAAAAAAAACAAACAAACAAAAACAAAACAACACTCGGTCAGTATATGCATAAACCCAACTCCAAAAAGAGAGTGAAAGGTTCGAAGCTCACCAAGGGCGCCCCCTTGTTGGGGGAGTCGGTTGAGGACTGTTGCATGATGGAGGCCCGCAACATGGCCGCCGCAGTCTTGGAGGCGGTAATTTTGCGCATGGCGTCCGCTGCAAAAACAAATAGCAAAGTTAATAAAAAGTCATAACAATAATGCATGGAAAAACAGAGTATTCGATAGGCCGGCTACCTCTTGAGCACCGACTGCTGAGGCCACAGGCGGCCAAAAAGTACTCGTCGTAGAGCCATTTGAAGCTCGGGACGCAGTGCAGGGGTACTTGCTCTCGTACCCCTGAAGTAGAGTCGACCCTCGACTCTACTTTAAAGAGTCCTTTATCCAGGATCTCTTTCTTAGCTTTGGGGGGAACAGGCGGCATGCTGCGGCCGCCTGCAAGAAGAGGCGGATTCCTGTTCCACCTATTGAAGCGCTTGTTCAGCTCTGTGTCTGAAGTCTCAATGATAAGGAAGGTGCTTCGCTAGTCCTTCCACTTGTTTGCTTTACCTCTTGTCATGAGGTAGCCTCTGTGGCTTGTCAATTGATACTAGCCGGTACCGCCTGCCTTAGGGGTCCGGCTGAGGTAGTTCATGTGGGCGAAAGCCTCGAAGTTTGGCTCCACCCCGTGCAGTTCGCACCCGGCCACATAGCCGAGTACGTTGACCCAGGAGTTCGGGGCTAACTGCCATAACCCCAACTCATACCCATCCAAGATCCGCTGAACAGCCAGATGTAGTGGGAAGCGCAGCCCAGCCTTGATGGCCGCCTCGTAGCAGCCAAAGCAGGCGCCATCATAGCTAGTACCAGCCGGCCATACGACTGTGTCTTCTGGATCCGGCACGAACACTAAAAAGCCGGGGCCCATTGTGTGGTTCGCAATAAAGCTCCCCACTTTCTCTTGCATGGCCGTGATCCGGCCCCGTGGGACAGTGCAGTAGTAGGGGGTATTTTGCTCTCGGTAAGAGGCGGATGGCTCCGCCCAATTGTCCCCCTTCTCAACTGCGTGAGAAAGCCTCGGCTCTTGTAGGCGACTGTTTTTCTCTTCTGTGTCCAGAGAAGCATGACCAGAAGAGCTAGACTCGGATTCGTCCTCTGACGAGTCCGAAGAGGACGACTCCTCCCCTCTCCCAGAGGGGCCCGCCTCCTCTCCTTTAAAAGGAGCAGGAGAGAATGTAGACTTGTCAACTGTAAAATTGGAAGGGGTCACTTTGACTCCTCCCTCATAACTGTCGGCTTTCAAGCCGCTTTGGTTCACTTCCACATCTGGCGCCTGGTCAGATGTTTCACTAATCGGCACCCTGTGGGAGGAGCCGTCTGAGTTCGAAATCCTAGCAGTTGTTTTTGTTCTGGCCATCATGTTCTGCATAGACACAGAGACAGTCGAACTTTGTATAAAGGGCAAAGATGGGTCCGGGAAAGGGCAGGCGGCACTCCTAGTCCTAGATTCAGCCGTCCCCGGTGACCGGCTGATCACTAACCTAGGTCGTGTCGTGTGCTTCCGTGGTGCCATTTCAAAAAAGAATAAAATAAAGAGAAAATTAAGAGTAAGAGAACCGACGGTTACCTGAACGAGTGACGTTGATGGAGTTCTGAAAATCCTTTGCAATCGGCTTGTCAGAGCAGGCGGTAGGCAGAAAGGGTCCAAAATGTCAGAGCAAGTTCAGGGGTCCGAATGTTCTCTCAAAAAGTTCTCAAGTGTGAAAATGACTGAAGTCAACACTCCCTTATATAGGCGAAGTGAGAAGGCGAAGGGTCACTTCCAGAATTCAAAATTTGGGCGGGAGAATCTCTCGGCCTTTCGCCGAGTGACACCTGTAGCAGGCCGTCGCCTGTTACAGTGCGACACCTGTCACAGGTAACACGTGACCAGTCACGTGCCACCTGTGAGGGGAAAATGATTAGGGGATTTTGCTCCCACCAATCGGAATGCGCCACGTGGGCCAATCAGGTCCTGCCAAGTGTCCCCCATTTGAAACTGTCAGGGCTTGCCACGTGGCACACGCTTATTCGTCCACCCTGGACCTATTATGTCATGACACGTGGCATACTCCATGCCTAATGGAGAAACCGGCCACCCAGGCCCAACTTCCGAGGGAAGCCCAATCAGCCCTAGGTTAATCTAAACCTAGGATTGGCACGTTTCCCAAGGTTATAAATACCTCCCTTAATCCTCATTAAGGGAGATTACGCACATTAAACACTCTCACCTAGAGAGACCCAATCACTTTAATTTCCGCATTAATTACTCCTTAATCAAGTACTAACTTGACCGTCGGAGGCGGATCTCCAATCATCCGGAGCATCCGTTTGTTTTGCAGGTACAGGCGTCCGGTTCCAGTCTCGGAATTGTAACTCTCCCGCAGGACATCAGAAAACCCCGAAACAATAATAATAATAATAATAATAATAATAATAATAATAATAATAATAATAATAATAATAATAATAATAATAATAATAATAATAATAATAATAATAATAATAAACTCATGAAGAAATTAGCGGATATATATTTCACAAAGGTTACCGCTTCTGCGGAATTCACCTTTTCTTTGTCTCCTCAGCAATCGGCATTGTGGAAATCGCAACAGGGAGATCACTCCTCTTCTTGGCTTCGAGCGATCCCTATTTCTGGTTTGGGTCAGACGATGAACACAAAGACCTTCCGATGTGTGTTGAGCTACCGGATGGGTGTTCCATTGTTTTCTATCTCGGCGCCATGCTCTGCTTTTTCTCGGGTTTTTACTGGTGATCACGCGGTGTCGTGTGCTGGTATTGTCGGTATTAAACATCGGCATAATGTTGTCCGGGATACCCTTGTTGATATTTGCTACAGATCTGGGATTTCAGCAAGAAAGGAGGTTGACATAGGGTTGTCCGGAGGGAATGATGGGGCCCTCAGACCTGCTGATGTGTTACTTTATTCCTGGGATCGTGGTCGCGATGTTTGTGTGGACCTCACTGGGTCTTCTCCTTTGACACAGACAGGGCTATCTGACTTTGTTCCTGGACGGGTTTTAGCTGATGCGGCTCATCGTAAGCGAGAGAAGTATGAAGCTAGTTGTCGGCATATTGGATATGGTTTCATTCCCTTCTCCTTTTCTTCGCTTGGGGAATTAGAGAAGGAGGCTGTTGCGTTGTTGAAGCGGGTTCAGAGGTTCTCGGCGACGCAAGACATTGGGGCTCGTGCTGCAGCTCATATCTTTAATAGGGTAGGCTTTGATATAGCTAGAGGAGTGGGGGGCCCAGATTGTATCTCGGCTTCCCACTAATTTATTGTAGGTTGTATGACTTTCTCTATTTTTGAGAATAATAATAATAATAATAACAACAACAATAATAATTAAAAAAAATTAATAATAGAATTGTGGGAAATAATATATTTTGAAATAAATATTTATAATATTTTACTTAGTTTTTCTTTTGGAAAAGAAAAGAAAAAAACAGAAAATTAAAAAAAAAAAAAAAAAAAAAAAAAAGCAACGGTCATAAAAAATAAAATACTGCCAGCCACATTTTAAATAATAAAAAAAACAAAACAAAACTTCTGGAATGTGTGAATCCTGCTAGCCACATATTAAATAAAAAAAACAAAAAAAAAAAACTGAACGGTTAGATTGAAACCAACGGTTAGATTTCATTAAAAAAGAGCAAATATAACCGTAGCTCATAATCTGAGCATCTCTATTCGGCGCCCCTTTGTCTGTCTTCTCTCTCTCCGTCTCAATCTCTCATACAGTCTCATACTCATACAGTCATACCACCTCTTAGTCTTTCATACACTCATACGGTTACTTTCTCCTGGTTTTTGTTAAACTTGGGTGAAATTATAAACGGTTACTTTCTGAAATTATTGTGTGTTTGGATGAGGGGATTTGGAGGGAACGCGAGGGTAGGGAGATTTGGGGGGGGTCTAATTTTTGGTTATTTGCATACAAAGAGAGTGTTGGAAAGAGGGTTTCTGATGGGAGTTGTAGGGAGTAGAATGTTGTGCATTAGTTTGCCTTTGTTGTTGTGGTTGATTGGCCCAGTGTTTGTGCTCATTTCTTTCTTGGTCATGGTATGGATTTTGTATGGGCTAGATTATTCTACTAAATTGCATGGTTTAACTGTGAGTACGAAATCTATTGTTATTGATGACTCTAATTGAATATGGAGTTTCATATTTCCTTGGGTTACTAAGTACTATATAAAACACAATATATATATTTACATCATCTATTTCTTAGTATATGCTATTTTGATGAAAGGGAGAGCAAGGAAGGGAAGGGAAGGGAAGGTGGGAATCATATTCGGAACATGTTTATATTTCTCGTGTTCCCTCTCCTCCCCTTGGTTCTTTTAATCCAAACACAGTGTTGATCATGTTCTAGATTTTTCTAACTATACCTAATTAAAAATTCAGTTTAAGAATTTGCAATTTTTGATATACTGGTCTACATCAGGTCATTATGTTTCCAGTCTTTGTTGTCTTTTGGTTGCGTTTTGATATACTGGTTTATTTGGTTTGTTGTTGTATGCTTTTTTTTGTAATAAATAAAAGGGAACTGAAAGGTATTATGATTTATGAATGTTGAGGGTTGTATACTTGTATGATTGTATCAGTTGTATACTTGTATGTGTATTGACAAGGTTGCATGCTTAGTTGCTCACTATTAGTAGAATCTATGTCACTTCATTTGGTACTTATACATGCTGTTTTTTTTTTTTTTTTTGTTTGTTTAAGTCATGTCTCATAAGTATGATGAATTTGACTCTGAGAGGTAATCAAATTTTGAAACTGTAAGCTCTAAAGCTCCCTCTGGCCTGATTGATGATGCTCATAATACCAGCATTATCACTACTACTGTTAATAAACGTCAAAGAACCTCAAGTATATGGAAGCATTACACATTTTTTTTGTAAGACGGTAGGTAATGAAAAGGTAGAATATGCTCATTGTAATTTGTGTGGCAACGAATATAAAGCACATGGTAGATCAGGTACTTCAACTTATAGAACTCATATTAATGCATGCTTGCTAAAGCATGGTCTTCAGCAAGGTGAAGAATCAACATTTGATCAAAAAACTTATTTACAAAAGTTTGCTAAAGCTATAATCTGCCATGCCTATCCCTTAAATATTGTAGAGCATGAATATCTTAGGGAACTTCATGAATATTTGAATCCTAAGGTGAAGCATGTTTGTAGAAAAACTATGTTAAAGTATTGTATTGCTGAGTATGATAAATATAAATCCTTGTTGCATGAGTCTTTGGCTAATGTTTCTGGTAGAGTTAGCTTTACATGTGACTTGTGGACTGCATGTACTAATCGAGGCTATCTCACTTTGACTGCTCATTATGTTGATGACAGTTGGTCTCTTAGGTCTAAAATTTTAAATTTTAGATATTGTGGCCCTCCCCATACTGGTGTTGAGGTTGGAAAGTTTGTGTTTAAACTGATCAAAGAGTGGAACCTTCAAGGTAAGGTTTTTTCAATGACCGTTGATAATGCTCGTTCTATGAATGTTATGGTTGAATATTTGAAAAAAGAATTAATGCAATGCTCTCCTCTTCCTTGTAATGGTAAATTCTTTCATGTTCGATGTTCAGCTCATGTTTTAAATCTTATTGTTCAAAGAGGTTTAAAAGAAGTTCATGAAAGTGTTGAAAAATTGCGTGAAGTTGTTAAATATATTGATGCTTCTGATTCTAGATTAACTCAATTTGAGCATGCTTTGTCTGAGTTACAGTGTGCTTTTAATGGTAAGTTATGTCTCGATGTTGTGACTCGTTGGAATGCCACTTATAAAATGCTCCGAAAATCCTTAGAAGCTAAGGATGCCTTGATTCTATATACTAGTAGGTTTTTGGGTATTTCTTATAGACTTGATGCCGATGAATGGGATACCATTCAAAAAATTTGTGATTTCCTTCAACCATTTTATGATATTACTGTGTTATTTTCTGGTACTGAATATCCCACTGCTAATTTGTATTTTGTTAGTGTTTTAAAAATTGAGTACGCTATTAATCAAGCCCATAAAGACCCTAAACTTGCACCCATGGCAGCAGTTATGCTTGAGAAGTTTGAAGGTTATTGGGAGGATTATTGTTTGATTCTTTCAGTTGCTATTGCTCTTGACCCTCGTTATAAGCTGGATCGAGTGAGAAAAATGTTGAACTCGTTGTATGATGGTGAGGCATGCGACGAAAAGATTAAGATGATTAAGGAAGCTCTTTGTGAGCTTTATGAATTTTATTCTGCTGCATCTAATACAAGCTGCAGAAATCCTGCCCCTTCCGTCACATCTCAATTTGGAAATTCTAATCGCATGTTGAATTCTCAAAATATTTTCACTATAATTATGTTATACATTATTAATGTCAGTATTTTATTTTTATCAGTAATGTTATAATTGAACTTTTTATAAAAAAAAACTGTTTCAGTTGTGTGAGATTGATGATGACGAAGATGGTGATTCAGCTAGATGCCCTGTTGCTGATCTTGAGTCATATTTGAATGGGCCTCGTTCGCGAATAATTCAAGGGGAACATTTTGATGTTCTCAAGTATTGGGAATCTCAAGCTTCTTCTCTTCCTATTTTAGCTAATATAGCAAGGGATGTTTTGGCCATTCATATTACATCAGTGGCCTCCAAATCTTCTTTTAGTTTGGGTGGTCGTATTTTGAACAAATATAGGGGTAAGCTTTTGCCGAAGAATGTTAGGCATTGGTTACCACCCAAAATTGGTGTCGTGGTTATCAAGGGGATGTTGAGGAAGACGTCCTTGTTAGTAAAGAGATTGAAGCAGAAAGTGCTTCATCTACATAACAGGTATTTGTGCAGCCACACCCACTGCTCGGTGATGAAATTGTAAACTTAAATCTGAGAGCAATTTTTAAAACAAAAAATTGTAAACTTAAATCTGGTTACAATTCATGTTGAGCTGCTTCTGCTTATTCTGTTGCCTGCTTCTACTAAGCTGCTGATCTGTTGCTGCCTGAGCAGGTTCCTGCCTCCTACCAGCTTGAGGCGGCTGTTGTTTCTTCTGCTCTTGGGTGCTGTGTTGCTGCTTCGGTATTGTTGCTGCCTTTTGTGTTATGATAAGTTTTGTTGCTGCTGTTTCTTATGCTTGCTATTTTAATTTATCTTGAATCATCGTTGCCCTTGTCATTTATGTTGAGACTTCAATGTATATGTACTTGCTGGCAGCATTTTTCAAGTTTTAAGTTAAAACAACCATTGCTCAGTGATGATATGATAAACGTAAATCTGAGAGCAATTTTTAAAAACAAAAATTAGTTCTGAAGTTGGTTGAACTGATGTTTTGTCAGCTGCTTATCTGCTTTTGGTTGTTGTTCCTGCTGAGTTGCTTCTGCTTATATTATTGCCTGCTTCTACTGAGTGGCTAATATGTTGTTGCCTGAGTTGGTTCATGTCTGCTGCTGCTATTTCTTCTGCTCTTGGGTGTTGTGCTGCTGCTTCAAGATTGTTGCTGCCTTTTGTTTTTAGGATTGTTTTTTTAGGTTAAATTTTGTTATTAGGATAATTTATGATCATATGTAAAATGTAAATCTTAAACTTATTTATTTTTAATGTAAAATATAGATGAAATGTATTTTTTAGAATAATTAAATTTATTTATTTTAAATTTATATTTATTGTTACCTTTGTTAAATTAAAGTATATATATAATAATACTAGTATGTTACATTTTATATTAGTTAAAATAAATAAGAAATCTAAAACGACATCAATAATGTCGTTAGAATAGGTGATATATACCGTTGTATTAACCTAAGCCGTTTGATTATATCTACATTTATTAACTTTTTAACGTTGTAATCTAATACAACGGCATATTAAACGTATATGTTATATTTACAAAATTACTAATGGCTACAGTTAATTTACTTTAAACATTAATTGTATTTAGGTTGTAAATAATTCAATTTGAATTAAGCAGTTTGTAATCGGATTGGTTTAAACGGGTTGCGGTTTGAAAACAATTTGATTTTAACGGTTTAACGGGTTATAGAGGTTCGGTTTAAACGGTTAGCGGATTACAACGGTTCGGTTTAAACGATTTTTCCTGCGGTTTAAACGGTTTCGGTTCATAAACGGGTCGGTTTAAACGGTTAGCGGGTTAAATGGTTCGGTTTAAACGATTTTTTCTACGGTTTAAACGGTTTCGGTTTATTGACGATTTGGGTTAATAGCGGGTTTATAAACCATTCGGTTCGGTTTTGAGCAGTTCGGTTTGTTATCGGTCTACGGTCCGTAACGGGTTGATAATTAAACGGTTCGATTCGGTTTCGGTTTGACATTATACGGTTCAGTTCGATTTTCAGTTTAAAATTAGCGGTTTATAAACGGTTCAGTTCGTGACGGTTCGGTTCGGTAGCAGGCGGTTTCACGGTTCGGTTTGAAAAGTCCCACCCCTAGATAAGGGTAATAGGGAGGGAAACTGTTTGTTCTGTCATTCTCCTTGTTTTTGTAGGTCTTTTTCAATCTCTTTATTACAGGAAACATGAAGTCAGTTATAATTAGATTTATGACTTTTGACTCCACACTCTCCTATTCTTGAAATTTCAACAAACAATAACTTAACTTCAAATATGGTAATAACTCTTGTGTCTTTTGCAACCATTCAACTAGCCACAAACAATTTCGATGAAAATCAGATTATTGGACATGAAGATTTTGGGAGGGTGACAAGGTATACATGGGTAGGTTAGACAATGGTGTTGGGTTTTGCGGTGTCCGACACCGCACAGAAACAAAACCCGATAACCGGATCGCATGCATAATAATTATAACATAAACAAAAGCATGCAAAATAAGCATAAACATAAGAGAAGAGAGAGAGAAGGGAGATAATGCTCACCCTTGTAGCGTGCTTCGCTCAACCTGAGCTCAGACTTGAAGGCTTCAAGTTTCGCAAGTGCGAGAACCTCCGATGGCTCACACCCTCGCTACCGAACCGCACTGGTCCATAACTCGAAGCTTAGTCGGGGCTAGACCAAAGATAACGTAGAGTTATTAGAACAAAGGTTTTCTTTTCTTGGAGATCCCTTAAAGTTCACCAACTCAATTGTCTTTCCCAAATGCCAAATGATTGGTATTTATAGGGAATAGTGCTCTTGAAATCTCATCATCTTTCAATGTGGGATAGTTGGTAAAAAGGCAAAATAGAATTTAATTTAATTCTAAATTAATTTAAAAAGCCATGAAACAATAATCATATGACTAGTGTCATCACACAAAGAGGGAGTAGGTGGGAGGACCACCTTGGCCTTGGAGAGCAAGTCAAGGCTTGCCCCCACCTACTCGGTCAGCCCGGGCAGCTCCCGACCTTGGGTAGCAAGGCTAGCCTTGCGCCACAAGGCTAGGCACGCTAGCCTATGGCAGCAAGCCCGTTGATGCCACCGCAAGCCCACGCACACACGCAGGCCCAACAGTGGCACCCGCAAGCAAGCAGCAGCAGCGCAGGCAAGCTCGACTTGCTTGCTAGCCTTGCTGGGCAGCCCGGCTTGGGGTACTGTGGCGCGCTGGCCCACGAAGCAGCCCTAGCCAGCCTGCACGCCACGGCCAGCCTAGCTGGGCCTTGTGAGGGCTGTTGTGGCTCGGTGCCTTGATGCTTGCGACCCCTAGCCACTTGCCTCCGATCCGAGGCGTGGCTAGGGCTCGTGCTATCCTCGTAATTTTAGCACGATATATTATTTGATTTTTTTTCGTCTTCGTCGATTCCTAAAATCGACACGACGCACGACGCTCGGTTTTGACGTTCTAAGCTCATAATCCGACTTCTTTGTTCGTAAAACTCTATTCTCATTTAATCCTTCGGATTAATTCATTGCTTTGGTTCGGTTACACGATTAGGTGGGACCCGAAGGGTTCAGTCAAGATTAAGTTGTGTCGGAAGCGGCCTCCAACTAGGCATTCCGATCACTTGACCTCACTGAATAATTAGCTTTCTAATTAATTCCGAACCCTCTACCTCTAGCTTTTGTCTTGAAATTGCATTTTATTAAACAAAAATAATTGGGGTGATCAGATGATTGACAATTATAGCACCATCTAATACAAGCACAATTCCTAAAACTAGTGCTGTGCATACTCTATAAATAGTAATATTTTAATCATTGGACTTTATACTTGTTTTCATTTTCTTATATTCCTTTATCTTTGAAAATGTTATATTGTGAGCTATTAGGCAACAACCTCCAAGTTAGTCTTGACTAGTTTGGGTAAGACTGCCATATTGATCTCCCCAGACTTGCTAATTCTTGGGTTTATGGTTTAAAAAAATATATATAATTAATTGTTTTAGTTGAATATAGTGTGCTCTCTGCAGTCTGAAGGCACATATCTTATAATGTGCTTATGAATTTTTATAGAATCTTGACTCTCTTTTCACTGCTTTGCCATCTTTATGTAGGTCAATTCAGGGTCCAAGAATCAGGTTGTTGTCATGCCTGATGCAAGCATGGATGCCACGCTTGATGCTCTGGTTACTTCTGGATTTGTTGCTGCAGGAGATCCCCACATGTCACTCAGCTCAGTGATTTTTGTTGGAACGCTACACCATGGTTTTGCAACATTAACATTTTGTTCAATTTATCTTTGTTCATAGCATATATGGTATATCTAGTGAGGCCAATGGCATTACATTTTTGAGCCAAAACATGACAACTGATGCAGGGTTTGCTGGAACTTTTCAGGGAGAAAGAACTTGTCAAACGTGCTAAAACCCTATCAGTAGCTGGAGGAACAGATGCAGGAGCAGATGTTGGTCCAGTGCTCAGCAAGGGGGTACGAACAAGTACATGTTGTGCATGGTCACCTGTGGTTTGACTTCTACTATATAAGTTGATATTTGACATAGTTTATCAACTTGTCTTTGATTTGGTGTTTAAACTAACTATTCTGATGTCTAGAAATTTTATTGTAAGATATATTTACAACATTTCACTTGTATTAATTTTTTATTCTTTTCTCCTGTCACCTCTGTCAGACTAATGTGCTTGTGAAATGTTGCAGGTGAAAGATGGAATATGTAGATCTGTACAAACTTCAGTTGAAAGTGGTGCTAGACTTATCCTTGATGGAAGGGACATCATGGTACTGTCCCTGTATTGTTTTAGGCTATTAATATTCTAGCTTGCATCTTCATCTTTGAAATATAAAGTTCTGTTGTGTAAATAAATGTATAAAGTATTTCAAGGCAGGCTCTACCATAATAAGTCTCATGTTGATAAGTATTGGCTACTTAAAGTCGAAAACAAAGTATGTGTTGTTTGGACTTCGAATGGATTTGGGAAGTCCCTTTAATGGATGATATTATCAAATTAGGTAAAAAAAACAACCTTTTCTACCACAATCACTCTATTCTTTCCCACAACCCCTAACCTTGGAAGTTGGAATAACAACAATGAAGAAGATAGAGTAGGGAAAATATGCATATGCTGGCATGAATTTGTTGTGGATGCTGAAGTGATGTATACTTTATGGTCTTGATGTTAGAGTAGTCTTCATAATAGGTTTTGTGAATGATGGGAAATTAGTCCCACATTGGTAGAATAGAAGTTGGTTATATAGGTTAGTCTATATAGCTAAATGTTGGATGGAAGTCCCACATTGGTAAAATAGAAGAAGTTAGCTTGTTCAATTCTATATAACTTGTTGTTGGAAATAAGCTCCCACATAGGTTGAATAGAGGATATTAGCTTACTCTATTCTATTTAACTTGATGTTGGGAAGAAACTCCCACATTGATTAAATAGAGGATATTAGCTTACTATATTCTATTTAACTTGATGTTGGGAAGAAACTTCCACATTGGTTAAATAGAAAAGTTTAACTTGAATCTAGTCTATAAGTTACTCTATTCTATTTAATTTGATGTTAGGAAGAAAGTCCCACATTGGTTAAATAGAAAATTTTAACTTGAAGCTAGTCTATAAGTTTAATATTTAGAGCATAACAAAATTTTAAGGTGTGTCATGGGTTATGACCATGGGCCCGATTGGGTGCGAACATATACTTAGGAAAATAATATTTGCTCGCCCGATAGGGTTAAGTTAGCCCGGTCGGGCGCAAGAGCAAACTTATTTTCTGAAGTACAGATGGCCCGCCCAGGCGGGCTTTGCCCGATCGGGCGCGAGCCTAGTTAAAAGATTTGTCCGTTTATTAGCCCGACCGTGCGGGCTTGGCCCGATCAGGCAAGTGTAAGCGGTAAGTTTCCTACGGTTAAATTAATTAGGATAATAGTGACTATTCATTAAAAGTCAGATTATCTTAATTAATTATTTTTTGGAAATGGTGACTCTTGAATTAAAAGGCTGTTTATTATATATTTTAATGACTCCAAAAATTATAACTTACTTTTCACTTTTTATCTTCTTCTTCCTTTTCTATTCTAATTGTTCTTAAAGTGTTCTTTGGGAGTTTAATTACATTGCTTTAATTGATCTCGAACTTAGGGAAAATCCTGGAACCATATTAACCGGTAACCCATAGCAATCATAGTGGGGGTTAAAATTGCTTTAAGGAAACACGTCCCTAATTCTTCATACCCATAATTATTTTCTAACACTTGATACCTTTGATTTGAATCTGCATATATTCTACTTCAAAAGAATTTTGGATTTTTTGGGAGTAGGGACATTATTTGTGAATTCCTTCTTGAGTGATTTAAGACTTGGCTGCATGAAAAGATGTTTGCATAGCCTCTATATTCATTATTCAAGCTACACTCTCCATGATCTTAGTTGTTTTACTTTCTAGAATAACTCTCTCTTTCTTTCTTGTCCCCCTTTTCTCCCCGTGGTGTAGTGCTTTCATTTACCCTCATAAAGGCTCCATTTCCATTTGACGACTAGTGTTTGAAAAGGCGCACCTAGGCGCTGAGGCGCAAGGTGTTAGGGATCATGCGCTTTTTGTGGTCAAGGCGAGGTGATTTTGATGAGGCGCAGCTTAAGGCGCACAAAGTTTTTTTTTCAAATTTTTTTCTATTGTTTATTATATGCGCCTCACTTCAATGAGGCTCACCTTAGGCACAAGGAACTCTGAAACGCCTTGGTGTACTTTAAGCCTTTTTATACATTGTCGGTGACTGGGCTCATTGTTGATTCTTGAAGCCGTCCCATATTGATGAGTGTTAATTTGAGTTGAGAGAATATGCTGCTTATATCTTCAATGTACAATTGCTTTTAATTAGTCACATACTTACATCTCACTGTTGCTAATCTTTATCTGGATCAGACTGTATAGTGTATACTTTCTGAAGAATTGTGAATTTTGGGTTGTTCCCAGGTTCCAGGATATGAGGGTGGGAATTTTGTTGGCCCAACTATCTTGAGTGACGTCACATCTAGTATGGAGTGTTTTAAGGTGCCTCTATCGTTGCACCCTCCTCTATGCGAATTGTGTTAAATTAAGGATTGTTATTTGGATTTTCATACATATAACAGTATTCAATTTTTTGTTAACCAGGAAGATATTTTTGGACCAGTATTGCTATGTACACAGGTGACATTTGGTGACTTAAAAATCTTTTCTTCTCCCTAAATTTTTCCTCCTGCTACAGAGTAATAATGGTGTTACCTTTTCTTTGTGACAGTTCAAATTTGTTTGAATGCAGGTCCACAGTTTAGAAGATGACATAGCCATCATCAACCAGCACAAGTACTTCTCAACTCTCTTCTGCATTATCAGCTTTTATTGAAGTTTGGGTTTTAGTTTCACTATTTGGGTTTTCCAGCTTTTATTGAAGGTGGTTTGCTTTATGTCTGGATTTATATTTGATACCTAGTAATTTAAATTAGTTATCTGATGATTACATCTTGATGGAGCTCTGAGGCAGTATATTAGACTTTTAATGATTTAGCTCAGTATATAGTTAAACCTCTTCATCCAAAGTATTTTTTGCTCATTTAGGTTTGGCAATGGAGCATCTATTTTTAGTACATCTGGTATTGCAGCAAGGAAGTTTCAGAATAAGGTTGAAGTAGGGTTGGTAAGCTCCTTGTCTTAAACCAAAACGGCCTGCTTAATGTTCCTGTTCCTTGGACATTGCCAAATTTTACCTTCTAAAATGCTCTGTGATTGGCTCAGATTGGGATCAATGTTCCTGTTCCGTTTCCATTGACAAATTCTTCGGCTGGATCAACAGAATCCTTTGCAGGCAATATCAATTTCCATGGTCTCTATCTCTGTCTTTTTCCGTTAACCCTTTCCCCCTTTAATACTTACACCACACTCTTCACCCCCGTCCCTTACACCTGATGTGAATGCACTAGTGTATACACACTAAGGTTGTGTTTGGTCATAGTTAACATTTTAAACTGAAATTTATCTTCAATGTAAATTTTGGTTTCAAAGTACATTTCCTTTGTTTGGTTTCTCATGTAAAATTAGCAGAAAAAGGAAAAAAGAGAAATAGAGGGGAGAGGATGGAAGGGAGAAGAGAAAGGTGAGGATATGGAGGAATATATTGTATTCCTTACACGAGCAAAATATTTTCAACTACTGAAATAAACAACGTAATAATATTACTTCTCACCCCTTATAAAACCAGAGGAAAAAAAAAAAAAAAAAAAAAAACTAGTTCTTGACTGTAAAATGACTTTTTGCCAAGAGAGGGTGTGGCTATTTGTGTGTAGTATTTAAATCTGTGCTTTTGCATAATATTCTCTTTAGACTGCTCTCGGACTACATTAACTGATGCAATTTTGTTTTTTGTTCAACATTAATTAAAATATGTAGGGAAAGCAGGTATTCATTTCTATACACAGGTTAAAATAGTTGCACAACAATGGAGGGACCTAACCTCTAAAGGAATCTTATCAAGAAAAACCTTAACATCTGAGGGGGAGGCATCAAATCAAGCTCTTCCCGTGACCGTGTCTTCATCATCTGATACTGATTCTTTCAGCCATGAATCCTCGGATTCAGTCCCAAAATCATCACGAGAAGAAATGACATATCTGAAAAGGCCAGTAAATGGACTTTCCATTGAAAATGACATGTCCTGCACTGCAACATCGTTGTCATTTGCTAGCACATTTGGAATGAATCTACCTCAAACATCTACATTTACTGAGGTGTATCTTTCCACAACTCAGGCCTTTGACAATTTTGCCATGGATTTAAATGCAGAGAGAGGAAATTTCTCAATGGAGTCTCACGGGAATAATCTAAACCCGCAGCTGGTTGTTACTTCTGAGAGTAATTACATGTCGATGGTATCGCATGAGATGGGACTTATTTATCAATTTGAAAGAGCTTATACAGTTGCACCTACAATTTCTGAGCAAATGTCTACCTACAACGAGTGTGAAGATTGAACCAACTCCGAGGTTGTCACATATGCCTGTAATGCCCCAAAAGGCTTGTGATTTGAACCCTATGGTTGGGGATACAAGTCATTAGACTCATGACCAAGCACCATCATCGGTATTACCTACAATAGAGAGTGTGATGATTGAACAAGCAGATCAGAGGCTTTCATATATGCCTACAATGTCCCAAAAGGCTTGTGATCTAAACCCCATGGTTGGGGATACTAGTCATGACCAAGCCCCATCATCGGTATTGCCCACTTCTGAAAGAACAAACTTTTAGCCTTTGGCATTCAGCTCCATAGATTGTGTAGAACAGGTGACCTAACAGGCTGACATCAGATTTTAATGTTGATTTCTTAACCTAGTTATTCACAGAAATTGAACATTCTTCTTGGGGGAAAGGGAGAGGACTGAGCTTTGGTAACAGTTATTAAACGCTGCTTATCATGTTGCGATCTCCCAAAGTCCCAGTCTCCCACCATTGCTGTCCGAATACACCATAAATGTATGTCATATCACCTTGTTTTGATTTGAGTAATGGTACCCACTCTTAAATTGTCCATTTAGCTCTAAAGTAGTAACCTAAACCAATCAGAGTCCTAGGTTTTTTTATCTTAGAAGACAACACGTGAGATATGAACATATATGATCATTTACTCATTGAACATTGAACATTTTTCTATCAACCAAATATATCAATCTCTATATATACCAACAAGTTAAGTTTGGCCATTTTTGTATTGATTCCATTAAAGCAAATGGCTTTCAATTTTCCATTGGTATTAAAGAGTAGCTTATATTTCGCCACACCATGTCATCCACTTCTTACAAACTTCAAGGAGAAAATGTAGGATTTTTCTCCAAACTAAGCTTATTTGGCAAAATAATTTACAAAGAGGATGCGTGGCAAAACTATTCACCAAATTAAGCTTTTGGGATAAAATGCTGTCTTGGACAATGTTTTTAGTTGTTAACTTTTTTTTTTTTTTTTTTTTTTTTAATTTTGTAATTTCTGATTTTTAAAAATTAAAGAAAAAAAAATTGAATTGCACATAAAACGCTGACCGAGACAACGTTTATAGTGTTTTTTTTTTTAAATGAAACGCTGCCTCACTTAGCGTTTCTTGCGTAATTATGTTCGTTTTTTGTCGTAGGATTTTCACTTCACTCATCCTCAAATTATCACTCTCACTCTCTCTCACTAACGGACCCATACACTTTCACACTCAACCACCGCCACCGATGCTGCCGTTGCCGCCACCGCTGCTGTCGCCAGTCGTTGTTGCTACTGCCCCTGTTTCTCTCACTCACTCACTCAATTTTATGGTAAACCCTAAATTCAAATTACTGTAATATTGATAATTGCTCTTAATTGTGGTTGATTAATGTAATGTCAAATTGTTGCTAATTATTAATGAAAATGTGGTAAATTGTTGATAATTATTGATGGTGATGTGGTACATTGTTGATGAAATTGTTCATGAAATTGTTGATGGTAATATGGTACATATATGTGAAATTGTTGAAAATATTGATGGTAATATGTGAAATATAATTGTTGATTAGTATAGATTATAATTGGTGAGAAGACTCTTATTTCATTATTGATAATTTTATCTATCAATTCATATTAGTGTAATGTTTATAATATTAGTTTGTTAGTAATCGTTTTGCATTGCAACCTAATCTAAGAGTTTATAAATGGAGTTAATGCTTAGTTTGTAGGCAACCTTTTTTACCTCGCTCTAGATTTCAATTATCCTAAAATGTGTTTTGGTTATGTAAAATATGGCTGCACAAAATGTAGTTTTGTTATGCCGGTGGGGAGGTGAAATTCTGTTTGATGGACCCCGTGTCGAGTATAGTGGAGGAAATATGGAACCACTAACACTTGAACCGAACATGACTTTCAATGATTTGATGAATGAGGTTCATAGTAGTATTGGTTCAACCCCAAGGAATGTTGAACTAAACATTAAAATGAGGTTAGAGACTGGCAATGGGGTTCAAGTGTTACCTGTTTCTACGAATAAGCATTTGAAAGCTTTAAGGAGCGTTGTTGCAATGAAGGGTGTTCCCACTGAGATATATGTAGAAATGGTGCCTATATGTACCCAACAAAGTACTCGGCCATAACAACAATCTACATATATTTCCGATTACAACACAAAGCCCTTCCAAGTGCCCTCACACGACATTCCATCAACTGAATATGGGATGGGATCTTTCAGTCGAATGCTGCATGACGATCAATTTCACATGCCGTTTAGTTCTCATATAGCTTCACCTGTACATGGGGGGGCATATGTGGCAATGACCGGCCAACCTGGGCCTTTGACATCAAACACCGTCACACCTTCACCGATGCAATTGCATAGTTATTCGCCTATGCAAGATGTTGTTCAAGCATCGCGGTCTCAACTTGTGCCTAATCATCTTAAAACTATTGTGAATAACGAATTGTATGTGTATGATGTGTATACAAATGATGAGGCCGAGAGCGGAGAGGAAGAAGATGGACTTCAAAACATGGATGTTAAACCTGCACACATGGAAGTTGGTGAGCCCCTGGTTAGAACTCCCGTACCTTGGTTCAGTCACGTAAAAGAGAACTATGAAGTTGATTAGTATTGGGCCGAATCGGGTAGCCATACATTGTTTGTTCCCGGGGGAGAATTTGAGAAGGGGATGTATTTTGAAAGTAAGAAAATGCTTCAAGAAATGGTGAAGATGTATTCTATACAGAGGAATCAATTCTACACCACAGTGACATCGAATGAGAGTGTCCTTCATTTGTTGTGCAAGAAGAAATGTGGTTGGATGCTACGGGGTACCAAATCAAGTGAGCACTCGCGTGGCTTTACCCTAGTCACGTACAAAGGCCTGCACCGGGAGAACTGTGTCACAAAAGTACTATCTACTGATCACCCACACTTGGATTCGTCCATAATATCAAAGTATGTGAATTCCTTTGTGCGGAAAGATCTGTCCTTGAAAGTTGAATTCATACAGGAACTCATCTTCAAGCAATTTCAATTTGATGTTCCGTATCGAAGAGCATGGTATGCCAAGGAGAAAGCTATAGCTGAAATATTTGGGGATTGGGTGAGTTCTTACGACAGACTTCCGCACTTCATGCAAGCACTCCAACAGTCAAACCCGGGAACGTATGTCATAAGGAAACACAAAACTCTGGTGGACGGTGTATACTACAGCAACATGGAAGTGTTTGAACGAGTGTTTTGGGTCTTCGATCCTTGTATCGAAAATTTTAAACATTATATTCCTGTTATCTATATTGATGGGACGCACTTGTACGGGAAGTATAAAGGAACACTGTTGGTTGCTATAAGTGTGGATGCAAGCTTCCAAGAATTTCCGCTAGCATTTGCGGTGGTTGAAGGGGAAAACACTTCCAGCTGGTCTTGGTTCCTGGGCTGCATTCGGGTTCATGTCACGCAACGAGATGGCCTCTGTGTTATATCTGATCAGCATCCTGGGATCATTGCAGCAATGAATGATCCTAACGTTGGCTTCACCGAGCCGTGAGCCTATCACAGGTTTTGTGTTCGCCACATAGCTTCTAACTTGAAGACTCACGTGCGAAGAAACGACATGAGAGATATGTTCAAGGCTGCGGCATACCAAAGGCAGGAAAGAAAACTTCAAGCTGATCTGTGTTTCATCGGTGAGGCATGTACCAAGGCCATGGAGTGTATTGTTCAAGTCCCGTTCACTATGTGGTCTCTCTTTCATGACGCTGGTCGCAGATATGGGATATGTACTACAAACTTCTCTGAAACATTTAACAATGTGTTGAAGGGAGCTCAGTTTCTACCGATCATGTCCCTTGTCGAGTTAACTTTCCACAGAGTTAATTGGTATTTGGTATATAACGTTTTCAATGACCAGATATCATGGACGGAGAAGATAGGACACCCGAACTTGTGGACCATTCTGTCCTGACACTACAGGATAAACATCGGAGCGTTGACATATGGGACCAGACGGTAATATTTCATCTGTTATTTCATGTACTTTTTTTTTATACGTTGATGTACTATCTAATACTAATTACAGTCGTACAATGATTTTTCAGGTTGATGTAGCGAAGATGCTGGTTTGCAGGCACTACACTACCAGGGTTATGGGCGACTGGGTTGTCGATCCACGCATTATTGCGGTACGTCAAGTACGCTGGCTTTGGTGGTATTCATCGAATGGCGTTTAGAAAGATCGATCGAGCGCTTGTCACTGCGCTAATGGAGAGATGGAGACAGGAGACGCACTCCTTCCATCTACCTGTTGGGGAGGCGACCGTTACATTGCGGGACGTCACGATACTCACGCGTCTTCCTATACATGGGACTACGGTGACAGGACATGCGTTAGTCGATCCCGTTGGTTTGGTAGCCCGGGTTCTCGGGGTTCAGCCGGGTCCTGACGAGATTAGGGGCTCCGGGTTGAGGACCGGCTGGATACGCGATACTTTCCGTGCGCTGCCTGCGGACGCTGATGACGCCACGGTTTAGAGACACGCTCGAGCATACTTGTTCCTGCTCATATCGGGCGTGTTGTTCGGCAACAAGAGCGGGAGCCATATCCAGCTTATTTACCTACATCTGTTAGACCACGACCGGGATCATATTCGTGGATACAGCTAGGGTAGTGCCTGTTTGGCAACGTTGTATCGCCACCTGTGTAGAGCCTCCCACCGTGGTTCACTCGAGATCGGAGGACCTCTGATTGTGCTTCAGGTAACCCACCTAATTATCCATAAGCTAGTTTGGCAATGACTTACGTTATACTTAACATAGTTTTGTATTTTGGTATTACAGTTATGGGCTTGGAAGCACATCCATGTTGGCAGACCAGGTAGGCTTGTTGTACATCGTCGGGGGCAGCAGGACCGGGACGAGCAGTTTCAGGCGTACATCGCTCCACCACTCCCTACACCTGATGAGGCGTATGGTTGCAGGTTTGTAACATTTGTCATTCTTTTTTGCCCCCATACGGTTTCATTTTGCTGGATGACAAACTAAAACAATTTGTTGCCATAGGTGGGTGGTCCCTAGACTCACACATGCGCATGCGGCGAGGGGTCTTCCGTACTACCGAGACGCCCTTAACCGACTCACCGAGGATCAAGTGGTAACTTAAATGATACTTGTAAACATTTATGTACTGTGTATACTGTCTGTGGACTAACCTATTCATGATATTACTGTTGCTGTGTTATTGCAGATGACATGGGATCCGTATGTACCTGACTTGGTAGATGTCATGCCTGCACATCTGCTGGATCATCAGGCAGAGTGGCGTGCCAGAGTCCCCCTGATCTGTTTCGAGGTTGTGGAGAGTCACTTACCCGACCGAGTCATGCGACAGCTTGGACTACGCCAGCCTATCCTCCAGCAGTCTGACACTAGTGTATGCCTTCACGGCATTGACCGTCGGGGAAAGGGGGAGACAAACTGGTCAGTGGAGCATTGGTGTTTCCTTAAGCTATGGCAGCAACGCTTGGAGTTTGTTGTTGGAGGTGATCCGATGTAGGGTGTTATGGATCCTCACGATCGGTACATGGTGTGGTACAGGCGTATTACACGACGTTTCATCAACCGCAGCTACACACCACCATCCACACATTACCATCCAGCATATGACATCATTACAGGATATGTGAGTTTCTTTTATTCTACTTATTATCCTCAATTTTTAAATTTTTATATCATACAACCGACTAATCGATGATTACTGCAGGCGGCGGATATGGTGGCGATGGTTAATACACTATCAGTCGCCCTTGCAGACGAACCCACCAGAGCCCAGGTCGAGCGGGTGTGAGATATGGGCGTCGCTACCTTACAGAGATATGGTCACGGCCATCTCATCCACCAGCGGGACAGTCATGATGGTCACTCCGTCCATTCACAGTTCGAGCTCGGCCAGAGCAGCGCTGGAGGTGATCCTACGTCACCCAAAGATGCAGAGGATTACATCATCCACAGTACTGCGCCCACCAGTACCCAGGAGGACCCATCGTCTAGCTAGCAGACTCCCCCATCGCCCCGAGACCCATTCACCACCGTTTCTCATTACAGGCAGCGTCGTGTCAGACAGAGGGACGACAGACAGGATACAAAACCGTTACCCCGAATAAATGAGTCGGGATAGTATTATCTGTTTTATTTGCTGTAGCCGGATATTCTAGAATGATGTATATAACACTTACATTATTAATATAATAAATGTTTTTTGAATGAATCTGTGTGTGGTTTGAAGTTTAATTTCCTTATTTGTCCAAATCGGACTTATGTCAGTCAAAATAGATCCTTTTAGACTGATATATATCAAACAACAGACATTTGGGCTTCATAATGAGAAGCGGGGTAGAAGCGATGGCCCGTGGTGGTTCATGGTGGTTGTAGTGCTGTTGGTGGTGGTTGGTGGTGGTTAGTGGTGGTCGACGGTGGTGGTAAGGTTGGGGCTGGTGGTGGAGGTGGTTGTAGTGTTGTTGGGGGTGGTTAGAGTGTTTTGAAGTGCATAAGGGTGGTCGAAAGTGGCGGGAGGTGGTGGTTGGTGGTGGTCGACAGCAGGGGTTGGTGGTGCGGGTGGTGGCTTATTGAAAAGGCTGGGGGTGGTGTGTTGGGGGCAGAAATGGGGCAGAAATTAGAGAAGAAAGCTTGCTGGCTGTTGGTATTGCAGTCCAGTAGAAAAACGTTGTCTCAGACAGCGTTTTATGTACAACAAAAAATTTGTACATAAAACGCTGTCTCGGGTAGCGTCTTATGTGCAACAAAAATTTTGTACATAAAACGCTGTCCCAGACAGCGTTTTATGTGTATTAGAAAATAAGAAATTCAAAAAAAAAAAAGTCAATGTGAAACGCTGTCCCAGACAGCGTTTTACAAATTGATTTTTTTTTTTTAAAAAAAAAGGACATAAAACGCTGTCCGAAAAAAGTAGTTTAGTTTGGTAAATAGTTTTTCCACGCAACCAATTTGCAAAATACTTTGTGTTTTAAGCTCACTTTGGAAAAAATCCGAAAAAGTAGCCCCTACTATAAAAACATCAACTTACTAAACAGCACTATGAATTGATCTTTATATGATCTGCCTTAGGAAATCACTATATGATCTTTATATTAGTGTGTTTGGTTGGCTTGGTGTGTATCCTTAAGTTTTCTTGCATGGTGCCTTTTTTAGGTCTTACCATTCAATCTATCAAGTACAATGTGCAGTTTTCTCTGTCTGACTAGTGACTGCGTAGTAATCTTCTTTGGTAACTTGATGGTTGACACAGGATCCAGGGAACCTTGGTACACTGCTTAGATCGGCCCTGGCGTTCAAATGGGTAAGTGACTTTGCATCCTCTTGTGCTTCTACCTTTAGATCTTACTAGATGGAAGCCCGTGCGATGCACGATTTTTTCATCTAAGATTTTTAATTATTTGATTTATTGTATTTAATAATTTTAGAAAAAATTACAAAAGTTTAATATATATTTTTTTTTTACTATAATTTATAATGAATTTATTAAATACAAATAAATTGTAAATATGATATTTTTTCCGTTATATAAAATATTTAATGTGAAATGATAAATTTTTAATAATTTAAATCCTAAATCATTATTCATTGTTTTACCATATCTTTTATTTCGATAGATATCTTTTATTTCGATAGAATCACCAACCTCGTCCACAACCAACCTACTACATCAATGGATAAATTGAACCGTGAAATGCTAGCCAAACTGAAATTGATATAAATAAATCTTTACATTTATATAAAATAAATCAATATATTTACCAATAAATGAAAAATTGTTGCGATATAAAATCAAATCTATGCATTGAAATTTTTTCATTATCTCCAAAAATAACCAAAATCTTCCATATATTAAGTATACAACATCTAATCGTATGCCATTACATAAACAAATAATTGTTAAGTATCCTAAATAAATACATTGTAACTAATAATTACAAATATAAATTTAAACATAAGATTTTAGAAATTACCCGGACATTGTTGACCAAAAATAAAACATAAACATAAAATCATTGAGTATCCCAAATTAATACAATGTAAGTAATAATTAAAAATACTAATTTAAACATAGGATTTTAAAAATTAAGTTAAAATTACCCGGTCATTGATGACCAAAAATTAACACAAAATTACTAACACAAAATTCGCTTGATGGGGTTTTTTATTGGTACGAAATTTTGTTTGGTGTCGTATGATGTGTCAATTTATAATGGTAGGTATCACAAATTTTAATTTAATTATAATTAACGAACAATTTGTATTTCTTATCATAAATACTATCAAAATTTATCTTATAATGATAGGTATCAAACTTTATTATAAGCGTTTATCATTTAAATAATTTTTAGTATATTTTTTTTGGATTTCTTATACACGTAGTATTAAATTAATAAATTTATCTTTTCCTATATTTTTACTTTATTTTTTGTCCATTAAAATAATTTAATTCGTGGATTATAATCTACATGGCATTAAAATTTTAGATATATCAAATCTAATTCGTTACTTTTATCTAGGTGGCGACATAATTTTTTAATTCAAAAATAAAATACAAATCTTTCTTCTTATTGGTCGAAATAAGTATATTTCTTATGTGGCGCTCCGAATGCTCTCCAAAAATGCCTACTTTATTTATATATATTAGATTTGTGGGGTTGCCAAAGGTTTAAATGTTGTAAAGAGAAATTGTGAATATTTTACAAGTGTATGTCATTAGCAATGTCCATTTCACACTTTATAGATGTATCATGTAGCTGGTCATGAATAGTTTTTTAATTCGTCATGCCAAAGGAATGAAATTGAAAAACCAACCTGCTTTTATCATTTTAAGACTTCCAATTTACCTGAACTTCTGTGCAATAATCAGATTCTTATTCTTTGATTAGATCATAGATGTACGACCAAAATCTTTAAAAAAAAACTTTGTACTTTTTCTTTGATTAAATACTAGTAGGAAAAAAGGAACTACAGCATCAACTTATAGAAGAACATATGTAAACACTTGTATTCATGTTCAACAGAATGGTGTTTTTCTGCTTCCTGGATGTTGTGATCCTTTCAATGAGAAGGTATTCAGGGCTAGCAGAGGTGCGCCATTTCAGATTCCCCTAGTTTCGGGAAATTGGGCACATCTTGAAGCTTTTAGCAATGAAGTTCAAGTGAAGATGTTTGTTGGTCACCCTGCTATTAGCAACGGATTCAAGCCTGTTCATAAGTTGTCCCAAAGGCTTGCACATTCTCTGGCTGATACGCCATTATGTTTACTTGTAGGCAGTGAGGGTATCGGTCTTAGGGAGAGAGCAAGGGAATTCTGTGAACTGGTAAGCATACCAATGGCTGATAATTTTGAGTCTCTTAATGTCGCAGTGGCAGGTGGAATATTAATGTTTATGCTAGAATCTGAGTTAGAGGACGCCCAGACTTAATTTCAGATGCAAGTCTCTAGTAGACCGGTGCCTTAGTTCCACATGTGCAGCTTAAAGTAAATGATAGAGAGAAGGTAGAAATGAGTAAACTATATTGTAAAGTTTTTTTTTTTTTTTTTTTTTTTGTAAAATCATACTTCGTATTATATACTTTAGGGTTTCTACTTAAAGATTATTACGGAGTATATGTTGAATGTAATTGCGATCCATGAGTTAAACAACATAAATAGTTTCATAGATTGATTTGCCATGGTCTTTGGTATACAAAGATGCTCTATTGCTCTCCATTATAGGGGCACTTCCACCAATGAGGCAATGATTGATCACCAATTCAAGTACGTGAGTACGTCTAAATAGGAGATAAGAATCATCAACGTTACTGATTTAGGCCTGTTTGGTGGTAGCGATTGAGGTAGCGGTTAGCGATAAGAATCATCCACGTTACGTGATTACGTCTAAAGTTTAAACGCCGACGTTAAAGCTCTCCCTCTCCTCTAGAACCTTCTTCTTCACTTGCTTCATTTCTTCATCGAAATCATGCCTCGTCGTTCTGGTGGTAATTTCTCTATCTCTTTCCTTTTTCTTTTGTTTTTCCCTTCTTTTAATTCATGTTATTACTATATTTTAGGAATTAGGGTTTTCATTATTCATCTAGAGTCCAATTTTATTTTGATTTTTTAGGGTTTTTTTTGTTACTTATTTGTCAACGTTTTGATGGAAATAGAAATTGATACGGAATATTAAATGATGGAGCTTAATTTTTTTTTATTTATTGAAGTTTTAATTTGTAATTCGTAATGGCTCAATTTTTGTATCAATAATGGTGAGAATTAGATTAAGTTGATGTTTTGACATGATTTGATTGAGGGTTTAATGAATTATATTCTAATCTATGAGATGAGCTTAATTAGGGTTAATCTGATCTCAGCTGGTTTATGTGAAAAATTATAACTTCTTGTTAAGGGTAATCTAATCTATAAATTAGATATCCTTTGATTTGGTTTTCTCATCTTTTCTGAAGATAGCTATAGAAATGAAATATCTGCGCAATTATAAATCTGTAACTCTTTTTGAACGTTAGAAATGTGTATGTTCAGATTGAACCTGGTTAATTTCTGTTACTCAGATGTTCTGCTTATGACATCTTCGTTCGAAGACTAATACTCTTATTCAGCGATTTGTTTTTAATTGAATTTATTTTAAGATTACCAAGTTTTGATAAATCAGGAGGAAGATCTGCTCCTCGTCCCACGGCTCCGCCAGTCCGTAACCCTCCTCAGCCAGGTACATTGGCTTTCTTGTCTGCCTTCAAATTACTTATCCTTTTTTGAATAACTCAAGTAGAATTTGTGATAATCAACTGAAGTTAACTGTTGTAGCTGGCATCAAAATGCTTATTTGTAGTTTTCACTCTCTTGTATGCACTGCTCACGTGTGGTTAATTATTTGCAGCTCAACGTGCTCCTCCACCAGCCCCTGCTCCTGCTTCCTGCGGCGGATCTATGCTTGGGGGTCTCAATGCCACTATAGCTCAGGGTATGCAAGTCATTTTGTAGATGGTAGCATGAAAAAAATTTAAGGGCATACTATTCTCAAATTTCTTATTTGTTTTCTTGTTCTTGCTTCTGTAGGTGTTGCCTTTGGAACTGGTAGTGCCGTGGCACATAGGGCTGTGGATGCTGTTGTTGGTCCTCGCACAATCCAACATGAAACTGTTGTTAATGAGGCAGCTGGTGCTTCTCCAGCTTCTGTTAACAACAATGTTGGTGATGCTTGTGGAATCCATAACAAGGCCTTCCAAGATGTAATGTTTTCGTTTTACTTTGAAGTTTGATATTATTAAAGAATCAAGATGTAATTTAATCTAACTGCATCATTTAGCGACAGACCATTTCCTATTCAATAATAATATGTTTAACCGCTGAAAAATGAAGAAAATCAGGTTATGATTCTGGGCTGCTTGACAATCTCATTTTTGATTTTTTGTCAACGTGCAGTGCCTGAACAATTTTGGGAGTGAAATCAGCAGATGCCAGTTCTACCTTGATAAGTTGAGCGAATGCCGCAAGAACTCTGGTATATATTTAGTACTGGTGGGCTGATGCCTATTGTTATGCCACTTTTTAAATGCTTTGATGTCTATGGTATTGGTGACTCCTATTCATAGTTTTAGCCTGGTGGATATTTCAGATGCTACCAAGCTAGGTGATTGAATAAAGATTTCTTTGAACTTTCTATATTGTTACGGGATGGCTTACGTTCATAATGAGTAGACTGCTTTGAGTGTTCATGACTTGCTTTCACAATGGGTCGACTGTTTTGAGTGTTCATGACTTGCTTTCACAATGGGTCGACTGTTATGTAGCTGTCTTATCATTCCAAGATTCAAGGTCTTCTGCACTTGTTTTGATTCTGCATTTCTGCATGGAGCTTAACTGCTCAATATATTCATTTTTGTCAATCACAAATTCACAAGAGACGAGGTTTTCTAGTGCTAAAGAAAATATACTATGGAGTATGAGAATTTTGACTTTTTTTGGTTCATCTGATTTTGTACTTTTTTTTTGGTGAATTTTCTGAACTTATTTCGTTTGAAGTTATTGTCTTAATTTATATCATTTGAAATTAATTTTTGAAACTAATTTTTGAAACCATTATCAAGTGAGTCCTAAGTGTGTTTTCTTCAATCAAATTGACATATGATTCTTGTTTGAGTCAATTAAGGCTAATTTTTTTTTTAAATTATAATATAATTATAGAGAAACTAGAATTTATATATATCTGCTTGGGCACGCCTAGTCTGGGCTATTATCCCGAAATTGTTATGATTTTGCCTTTGAGATAGGACTACTTTTAATTCCAGAAGTAAGTTTGTGATTATAGCAAATGTCAAATAATGAAATCTAAGACTATGACTTGATGTTCTTTATAGTTCACATGATTAGGAGATATAAGGAAAATGTGATCATCGCACTTGTAGTGAAGCAATGATGTATTTCACTTGTTTCTCGTCTTTCCTTTTATAATGTTTTAATGATAAGTGGATAGTATTTTGCTGAATTGGATTCGAAAAGTTGGTAACAAACTCAAAATTCATGATACATTGCTGCATGAACCTCGAAATCCAATATCGTTTTTCTCGAGAGCTTCCTATCATTTGTTAAATTCATTTTCTTCCACCTCATAAGAAGCCTTGACTAAACTGTATCACTATATGTGACTGTTGAGAGATTTAAGAAGAATTTGTGGTAACACTCGGCAGTGTCGTGCGCTTGAGGTGCGTCTAGGCGCTAAGGCGCTAGGCGATAAGGGGTAAGCGCGCGTCCTTGATGCACTACATTCTGAGGCACAACATAAAGGCGCACTTATGTTTCTTTCCTTGATTTCTTTCAGATTTTTTCCCATGACTTCTTAGGTGCGCCTCACTTCAATGAGGAGCACCAAGGTGCTCTAAGGCGCGCCTAAGGCTCTAGGAAATCTAATCGCCTTAGTGCGCCTTAAGCCTTTTTATACGTTGAGGCTCGGAACACTCGATGAACCACATAAACCTCTTTTTTTTTAATTCTTTCTCTCCCTTCTTCTATAATGTGGTCCTGATTTTTTGTTTCAGATCTAGTGCACTAGAACTCATATCCATTTTCTCTACTCTTTCCTTCACCAAAAAAAATATTTTCTCTACTCTTCCTCTTCCTATGTGCTTCGAGCTCTCTCAACGGACAGTTGGACATCACTATGGGATTGTCGAGTAGCCGGCTTAGCCAGGGCTTAGCCGGATTACCACCGTCGACAAAGACTTGCAAATCCTCAAAATCTATGAGTTGTAAACTTGTTATTAAACTAATTACAACTCTTACAGCTATCAAGTATCAATGTCTTCTTGTTTTATAATGTATATTCTTTCATTGTCTCTTCTTTTTACATGCTGTTCTTAGTGGAGAATTGTAATATTACTTATGTTTTTTTAATCTCGTGCATATGATGGTTCTTAAACGAGCTTGAACCTTAACGACCTCGAGCCGAGCTCGTGAAGTTAAGGCTCGACGAGCTAACGAGCTGAGCCGAGCCTGTGTCAAAAGTAAACGAGCCGAGCTGAGCCTAAGAGGGTTCAGTCTCGGCTCGTGCGATAAGCACCCCTAACTCTTACAATGACTACCAATACAATAACTCTTCTTGATAATCTAGCCATCTGGCTTGTAAGAGATTTTGGGTTCTATAGTGCTTTGGCATCTGTCATCTTTTTAATAATATTATCATATCTACATCAACTATATTAATTGTTTTAAAACATTTATTAAACTTAAATTTGTGTTCATATACAGCACCCGTGCTAAAGACAGCTAGTTTTCCTTCTTCTTTAGATGAGTCCTTGATTTTGAAGGTGAGTTTACCAAATTTTCCTATCATTAGATTATAAAGATAAGTTTTATTATATTGGACATTATGGATGTCATCTAAGTAAAACTTAATCATAATTGCAGAATAAGGCAACTGAAGTAGAACAATATTTGAGCGGGCGATGCATTTACCTTGTTGGTTAGTTCCCAGCTAGCATCAATTTTTTCATTGCAAATTTATTTTCTGTTATTATAAAAAGTGACGTTCAAATGCAGGTCTGATGGGCTCTGGGAAAACAACCACCGACACTATTTCCCCTATTTTCATATTTTTCACCATTAAAAAAATTATTTTTTGAAAAAAAAAATCTGAAAATTAAGTTTACAACCTATATATTGGATTCCCATAAAAAAAAAAAAAAAAGGCATTATTATCACATTTTCACAAGTTTTGAGCCATTATTATGTTAGTGTTATTTGGGTGTTCACTAAAGATTTTAGCTACTGGCAAAATATGCCTCTATAGGGTAAGGTGGGCAACTGATGGTGCATAGGCATGGTGCTGGGGAGCCGTGGGCAGCAAGGCTTAATGCTAGGCAGCCGTTGGGCATTCCTCATCTGGGAAGTTGGTGTGCATGCTCGGGGGGCATGCGAATACACAAATATCCGTTGAGGCCCTTAGGGAACCGAGTCCACTTTCGGAGATCCGATGTTGAGCTATGTTAGTAGCCGTTGATTTTTCCGGTGAAAGCAAGATGCCCGACAAACGAACAAAGAAGTGGGTGACGATCCTTCGCTCACCGGGGCCGACGTAATGTAAATCAACGAATGTACGTAACCTAGATGGAGGCGATGGACCATCCGTCTATTGACCCGGGGCCCTGAAGGGGCGTCGTTTATACTGACTAATTCGATGTCGGGCTGGGAGTTACGAGACTCGCCTAATGTCTTGATGTTGTCGTATGGCGGCGTGCTTTCACTCACGGGGGCCTTGGGATTTCATATATATTTGTTTGCTCTGATTGGATGTTGGACCTAGTATCGGCTGAATGTGGCTGGAGAAGTGCCCGATGTCTAGACAATGTTGCGAGCAGCATTAATAATCTATGTCCCTGAAGATGTTCGGCAAAGTGGTGCTTTGTACCATGTACTTGGCTACCATTGTTGGAGGTCTTATTCGGTGGATTAGAGTTACGGAGGATTGCTTTGCACCGTGGATACTCGATGTCGGGTTACCTTTGCATGTTGGCTAACCATAGGAACATGTGCGGGTGGCCTCTATTCTTGTTGATGTAGTGCGTGGCCTTTCTTCGTTGTTGCTGACGATGGGAATCGTGTCGGTGGTTGTTTCTTTCACATCAAACGGTGCTCGTTGGGGTCTTCCAGCTAATTCATACGGCTACTTTGCGGTCGTAGGGGTGCATGCTTGGTTGGTCTCGACGAAGCGGTACGGTACGCGTGTGAGTGGTATTTGGTTTATTTGGTTAGCGGGCTCCATGCTTGTGTATCGCACCGTTCACCGATGAACCTCTTCATTGATTGCTCCAAGTGCTCTATAGCCTTGGACGAGATATGGTTTTCTGTGTTGGATTCCTATTGATGGTATTGATGTCCCTATAAAATTGAATTCCGTCGGACATCCATTTGTGTGTTAGGTGGACCTCTGCAACTAGGTCTGTTTTCCAACCACAATGGCGAAGCAAAGAATTGTTGGCTTGGAATATGGTCTCTAGTTGTGCCCCGGGATGCAGAATGTTGAGTGGGAATGGACGTTGATTCGTCACTACGCTTTTGAGTGTTTAACGCTAAGCACGAACGACATCCTAACACGAGTTGACCGTCTCCGACAAAGGGAGGGCTCATGCGTGTTGGAGTCGATTGAGGAGTGCTACCTGGTTGATCCTGCCAGTAGTCATATGCTTGTCTCAAAGATTAAGCCATGCATGTGTAAGTATGAACTAATTCAGACTGTGAAACTGCGAATGGCTCATTAAATCAGTTATAGTTTGTTTGATGGTAACAGCTACTCGGATAACCGTAGTAATTCTAGAGCTAATACGTTCAACAAACCCCGACTTCTGGACGGGATGCATTTATTAGATAAAAGGTCAACGCGGGCTCTTCCCGTTGCTCTGATGATTCATGATAACTCGACGGATCGCACTATCTTTGAGCCGGTGATGCATCATTCAAATTTCTGCCCCATCAACTTTCGATGGTAGGATAGTGGCCTACTGTCAGAGTCATTTTTGGTGGACGTAGGCTAGGCCGTCGACCATCCAACATAGGCGCGCAAGGCCTTCGGGATTCCACTTGCTTAGGCGAGCAAGTGCACGCTCGGTTTGAGGAGGACGAGCCAAGTGAGGCTAGAATAACTCACTACCATGTCTAGGACTTGTGAGGTTATCAGAATAACCCCCAAGTGCTTAGGCCATGGTGCTAGCAAAGGCTTGGTCAGCTAGGCCTTGGGCCTATGGCTAGCACGCGCGCGCGCGCACTAAAAAAATCTTGGAGTGTTGGATGAGCAAAACTCTATAAAAACCTTTGATACTTATTGAGGGGACTTATTAGTACCCTAATAGATCATACATGACCATAGGGCCAAGGTTGGGTTCAAGGATCGGGCTTGAGAGCCCATTATTGTGTTACTGTCAGTTGGGTGTTCACTAGTATTTCAAGGCCAGATCAAAATAAAGCTCTTTAGGGGGCGAGTGCTCACTCAAGGGTCAGTGGCTGACTTAAGGGTGTCTCTAGGGCTAGGGGCCTTGGGCATAAGATGGCCTAATGGGACTATAGCACACTTGGATGGCTATGGTGGACACTTGATCGGACAAACCGACTCGGTAGTCCCGACTAGGGCAGGTGCGGAGTGACTAACAAGGGCCTATGGCTTAGTACGGTGCATGCTAGCTAAGTGGTGCGTGGTTTGACTAAGGGATGCTCTTGGGATCATATTAAGGTGTCTCTATGGTCCACTACTATAGTGGAGACCGTAGTGGCTCCGACATGGAGGAACAAGTGTGGCCCGGGTAAACGGTGAATATGGTGCCTTCGAGGGAACCATGGACTTGCGTGGCCATGTACTGGATTCTAGGGAAAAGCCTTAGCTTGTAGATTGGTCTAACCAAAGCTTCCCTTAGTGGACTAGTTATAGTAGGGACTCTTTGAGGATTATGCTTAGTCATCGTGGATGCATGCGGTTGCCTTGGATCTATGGATTGGCTAAGTAGTGGGGCTAGTGGGCGGTTGAGGTAACCACCCACGTTGCACCACTCTCCCTAAATTGTCGGGACGGTTATGCTGAGGTGGCATGTGGCTAAGTATGGTTCCTAAAATATAGGACCATGATGTTAGTGGATTGACTAACGGTTATCTTGACTGGGTCTTTAACGGTGGTCAAGCGGGAACGCGGTTAAGCTACTACAGAGGTGGTTCCTATAAATAGGAGCACCAAAGTAGTGGGGTGTGACCATGAACGTGGGTAGTTATTCTGAGAGGATAATGCCACGTCATGAGGAAGTTACACCACTCACTTAGTGGCCCTAGAAAATGGGAACACTAAGGAAGTGGGCGGTTACACTAATCAGGTGGTTGAACGCCACATATGCACACTGATGCATGTCTCCTAAAATCTAGGAACATGGCTTAGTGGGGCTTGGCGGTTACCAAGCAATTGAGAGGATAATGTTGGACGCGGGTAACTCCCATAGTATGTGGACAAGGCCAGATGCATCCAAGTAAGCATGCAAGTAGTGGGCGGTTATTAGTTCATGGGTGTAGTGGGCAGTTATCCTATCTAACTGGGCTGTAATCAGTGCCTACAAATAGGCCAAGGCATTCATTTGATGGGCATCGAATTTGGAGAGCTCTAGAGAGAGATTATAGAGAGAGAAACTCCTTGTAATTTGTAAGCCACGAAAATAATAAAGTGTTTACGTTGTTGGCGCTTTGTCTTTTGCTTGTGTGTGTTTGTTCTTTGTTGCTTGAGAGTTAGGCTGGTCTATACTTGGTCTAGGCGCCATCACGAGAACCTCCTAAGTTCCTAACTTAGAGGAAAAAACAAAAAAAAAAAAAAAAACTAGTCCACAAAATATCAAAGCCAGGGACACTATGTTGTGTGTTGAATTGCAATTGAGTTAGGTAAGATTCTTCAATTAACTAACACATTATTAGATTTCATTAGATGGTCCATCGAATATATGAAAATATATATATATATATATATTAGATTTCAACACACAACACAGTGTCCTTGGCTTTGATTTTGCCTAATTTAAAACTAATTGGATCCCTTCCATTGCATGTAATCCCATTTTGAATATGGCAAATACTAAACATCTAAATTTCATTAGATAAAATCATATACTAATTAACTATTATATGTCTAAAATTGCAAGCTTCTTTCAATTAATGACTTGCGTCCATATTTTATATTATACTCTTATCAATTGAAATAGTATATATTAGCTTCGATCATGGCTATTTAAATTGTTTTTTAACTTCAAATTTCTTACGATTTTACGATCTTAATTCATTTGCTACACTTAAACGCCACCAACGGCTACCATACAAATCAGGAACGGGGTTATCTTGCCGCTATTTCAAGAGTCATTGCCGTCTAAGGAAATTGGACATCCGAAGAAGATAAATCCTTGTTCGATCAATGGAGAAGGCATTCCTTCAGTCCAAACTTTGCTAATGAATGAAGTTTGTTGAATTAACTTTGTAAGTTTTGGAGAAAGCATTTCTTCACTGCAAACTTTGCTAATGAATGAAGTTTGTCGAATTAGCCTGATAAGTTTTGGGGGAATTGTTAATAAGTTGGTCTAAGCATATTGGGTCAGACAGTCTGACACAATACTTTCACATCTAAAGAAATAAGCAATTAGAGGAAAGATAGAATTTTAACAAAACAATATACAGTAATAGAATTTTATCAAAACAATATAAAGTAATAGAATTTTAACAAAATCTATGAGTCTAAATCTATATCCTATACTAAAACAATCCTCAAATAAAATCTTGGGAGTACTCGTGTCGCTCTGTCACGATTACATTGTGTTTGGGGTTTAAATAACTTATATTTGTGCCCAGTCCACAAATGAAAATAAATAAAGCCCAATATGCAAGGTTCAACCCTCAAACTCTAAAGCCTAGTCAGGTAAAACAAGGCCCAGTCAAATGACAGCCCATTTGACTCCTCAAGCCCATTCCACTCAATTGGAACAAGATATAAAAGCTCACATTCTTGCATTATTACATTCATACACAAAAATTGCCTCAAGCAACAAATACTCTTGCATAGATATTCTCTCTTGTTCTTACACTCGTACTGACTTCGGCATCGGAGGGGCCTTCCTCGACACAACCCCCGAGGCCAGTTTACGTTTGTTCAGCTGTGAAGGAAATCCTCAATTCGGTCATCACTCGAATTGGGCTTCATCTCCACTCATCCGAAGGACCTGCTGAAGGTAAATTGTTTTCTGACCGAAACAATTTGGCACCGTCTGTGGGGAAACTTACAAAAATTTAGCCAAAAATCTCATACCGATCTAAGCCAACGCAAAAAAAAAAATGACTAAGAGTGGCAAAAGTTCCAAAAAAGCGAGAAAGATGGGCATAATAACGGTGAGGACCGATAGGACACCTTCACCGTCGCCTGAACCATCTGCTTCTAAAGCCGAGAGGAGAAAATCTGCGCGAAGGATCTCCCTCGCGACGGGATCACCAAGCTGGGAACTCGCCGAGGGAGAGCGATGCTCATAAGCAGAGTCCTTCGCAAAGCATGCATTCAACTCCTCCCACCGTTCCTTCGACTGAAGAGGTGGCGAGGGCAGTGGCTGTCTGCATGGAGTTCATGAAAGCCCTGGGTGGACGCCTCCCATCTGTGCATACCACTCCTCCTTCACCCCCGCCGAAGTCAGAAAGCCAGAAGAGGAAACTGACTTCGGGAGGGGAAGGGCGGATTCCACTCTCCAAGGGAGAGGGAAGCGGAAGAGCCGAAAGCCTGGGCAAGACAGGACGGCAACGGCGAGGGGACTCCGATCACTTCGAAAATTCCCAAGTCCGAAACTCAAAGGACAATCCAAGCAGCCACAACGCTTCTCACCGAAGTGTTTACGAGCGCCTAGGGGAAAGGGAGAAGGACATTCACAGTCGTCTCACCTATCCCGAAGGCTCTCGCCCAGAACTGTCACGTGGAGGGACACCCCTCACTTCCACCTATCTAAGAGGGAGAAGTGAAGTTCCTTCGGAAAGGCAGAAGGGAAAAGATGTGATGGTTCCTACCAGTTCCCCTTTCCAGAAATGGATACTAGAGGAACATGTGCCGACAGTCAAAATTCCGGCACACATCACTTACGATGGCACTTCGGATCCGAAGGACCACATAGCCTCTTACGAGGATCATATGTACCTTAACTCCAGGTCCGAAGCTACCTGGTGCAAATACTTCCCTGCAACCCTTAAAGGTGTTGCCCAATCATGGATTACCAAAGGGCTGAAGGAAGGCTCTATAACGGGTTGGAGTGATCTCGCCAACAATTTCAAGAGCAAGTTTTCCACGGCTAACCGCCGAGAGAAAACCACTGCAGAGCTCATGGGCCTGCAGCAAGCGGAAGACGAAAGTCTCCGAGATTACTTGACTCGCTTCAGCAACGAGTCGTCCAGAATCACAAGTCTGGACCAGAGTCTAGCCGTATTCGCACTACGGAACGGCTTACAAGCCGGGAAGTTTATGGATTTCATGGTCATGCATCCCCCGCAGACCTTGGAAGAAGCTCTCGATGCTTCGGATAAATTCATCCTAGCCGAGGAATGGAACAAGGCCAAGTTGCAATCTCAATCAGGGCTTGCCAAACCAAAAGGGCAGCCAGCCGAAGTTCCAGGGTCGAGGAAAGTAAAGGCGAAAGCCTCAGAACCTCCCTCGGCCACTGAGCCGAAAAAAGACAAGGCTCCCTATCTGGGAAAATTTGAGTCTTACAACCCTCTCACCTTACCACGTACTAAGATCTTTAGTGCGACGAGGGAGGAGGGAAGATTCAAGAAACCGAAGCCGCCTCCTTCTTGGCATCAGAAGAAGGGGAAAGATCATTGGTGCGAGTTCCATGAATCACGTGGACATTGCACCAAGGATTGCCTCCAGCTGAAAGACCAGATTGAAGAGCTGGTCCAGAAAGGGTACTTAATGAAATATGTCGCGGAACGCCGCGAAGAAAAGAAAGTTGAGAGAGACTCTCGGCAGGATCTGGATTACCACCGGAAAAGGGACAAACCTTCTGAGGGAGGAAATCATGACATCTTAATCATTTCCGGAGGTATCTCTCGGAATGCATTGAAGCGCCATCTGAGGGGGCTCACCCATCAAATTCATCATGCCGAGTTCCGAAAACCACAGTCTCCGGTGCCGAACATGATGTTCACATCCGAAGACTGCAGGGGGTGGTGTACCCCCATGATGACCCATTGGTTATCATGACGAGCATTGCCAACCACAACTTCTATCGGACACTGGTAGACGGTGGCAGCGGGGCGAATATACTTTTCCGAAAGGCATTCGACCAGCTGAAGTTGGAGAGCAGGCACTTAACTCCAGTTCCCTACTCGGTCACTGGATTCAACGGCTCTTCTTCATATCCAGATGGGAAAATTCTTTTTCCCGTCAGGCTCGGCCAAGACCGAGCAAGACGAAGCATCATGGCCGAATTATTGGTCATCGATGCCCTATCAGTATAAAACGTCATTATGGGGAGACCCTTCATCCATGACATTCAGGGAGTTGTCTCGACTTATCATCAAGCGATGATCTACGTTTCTGACGAAGGGCGCTCCGAAAAAATCTTGGGCAGCCAAAGAGAGGCCCGAGAATGCAATTTCCTCAAACCATCCAAGAGTCGCCGCAGTGACAAGGATGATGAGGAAGAAAAAGAGAAAGAAAAAGAGCGAGGTACCAAAAGGCCGAAGGGCCTAAGTGCTTCGGCTCAGGGGTCCCCAAGAAAAAGAACATCTTTAGGGACCGGAAAGGCTAGTTCTTCAACTGGGCCAAAAGATTTAGAAGAAGATCAGCCGAAGCAAGGGAGGTCTGCTGATATTGACAGTAGGCCCGAGCCGGAAGGGCCTGGCTCCAATGCAATGGAGTCAGATGAACAAACTGAGTCAATACCGTTGACCTAAGGTGATACTGAAAAATGTGTCAGCATCGGACAAGGGCTCGATCCGAGCCTCAGGGTTGAATTAATCCAACTCCTTCGGGACAACCGAGATGTGTTCGCATTCTCAGCAGCTGACATTCCGGGAGTTAATCCGAACCTTATCTCTCACAAGCTTAATGTCGACCCCACATGTCGGCCAGTTAAGCAAAGGAAGCGAAATTATTCCGTTCAAAAGAACCAAGACATCGCGGTCGAAGTCAAAAAACTTCTGGACGCAGGGTTCATCGAGCCTTGCTAATATCCCGAGTGGCTGGTGAATGTGGTGATGATTCAGAAGGCTAATGGCACCTGGAGAATGTGTGTTGACTTCATGGACCTAAATAGGGCCTGTCCGAAGGACTTCTATCCCTTGCCGAGAATCGATCAGCTAGTCGACTCGAAAAGTGGCCATGCTCTGCTTAGTTTCATGGACGCATTTTCTGGGTACCATCAGATTTTCATGCACCCCGATGACAGAGCAAAAACGACATTCGTTACAAGTGTCGGGGTGTATAACTACAAGATGATGCCCTTCAGCCTGAAAAATGTCGGGGCGACATATCAGAGGTTGGTGGTCCAAGTGTTCGCCGAAAAAAAAGACCACAATATGGAAGTCTATGTTGACGATTCTATCGTCAAAAGCAAATAGGCAAAAGACCATGTTGCAGAACTAGCCGAGACGTTCGCCACTCTAAGAAACCATCAAATGAAGCTGAATCCGAAGAAGTGTGTCTTCGGTGTGAAGTCATGGAAATTCCTCGGCTTCACTGTCAGTAAAAGAGGGGATTGATGACAATCCTGATTAGGGGATTTTCATCCACCAATCACCGTCTGACAAGTGGACCAACCAGGTTCCGCCACGTGTCTTTCACGTAGGCCAATAGGAGCTTGCCACGTGTCAATCACAGATACGTCCTCTACGGACCAATCAAGGCACGCCACGTGTCCACCCATGCCAAATGGGAAAACCGGCCATCAAGGCCCAATCCAGTCTAGAGGCCCGATCAGCCCTAGGTTTACCTTAAACCTAGGATGGGCACGTTTCCCAAGGTTATAAATACCTCCCTTAATCCTCATTAAGGGGGGGATTACGAAAAATACATTAATTACACACAGTAATAACCGGCTGATCTCGCTAACAAAGCAGATTACCAACACTAAGCACTCTCACCTAGAGAGACCTTATTACTTTAATTTCCGTATTAATTACTCCTTAATCAGGTACTAACTTGACCGTTGGAGGCGGAGCTCTCAAGAGTCTCCGTTATTTTGCAGGTACAGGCGTCCGGTTCCAGTCTCGGAATTGTAACTCTCCCGCAGGACATCAGAAAACCCCGAAACATTTGGCGCCGTCTGTGGGGAGAGTACTTCAGAGATGGCATCCAAGTCTGTACCGACTCCAGAAGAGAGGCGTCCCCTAGACGACCCTCAAGTTCAGTCGGACCATGATACCGAAAGTGAATTTGAAGTTGAAACTCATACAGCTCCAGACGGGACCCTAAGGGCCCGACGTACCCGTCATACCGAAAGGAGGGAACGGGAGCATCTTCAAACAGGAAGCGAGCCAGCAGGCGCACCGCTTGCTCGGCAACAGCCGACTGATGGGTCTGCTCCCATCACAAGGAACGAACTCATGACCTTCATGAGGGACTTCAAGGGAGAGATTCAAGAGTTGATCAACAAAAAAACCGCCTGCTTCAGTCAAAGAGCAGTCGGCCAAGAAACCTTCCACTTCACTGAAGAGGAAGCCAGTTCAAGGGCGAGAGGCGACTCCTCATCCTCAATCCAAGAAGCGGGAGACACCTGCTCTTGATTTCACAAAATTTCGTTATCCTACGGGAAATAGGAAACCGGTTCGTCATATTCAGGCGGACGGGTCAAAGCAAACGTTCACAGATGCTCGGCTCCTGCTAGAGCAGAAGAAGAGTGACCGATTATCAGAGTCGGCTTCTACTTCAAATTTTCAAGACAGTTTGCGAAATGCCTCGATGAGGCATACTCAGTCGTACCATGAGAGTCAGTCAGGCGGCACCTCCCGTCAGTCCGGCTTTCATAGTGCCCAGGCGGTACCAAACTTACCATTTGTGCCGCAACAACAGTATTTTATGCAGCCACCTCCATTTGGTGGACCTGCAGCAAAAAACGTCCAACCTATGGACTGGCAGCTACGGTTGCTTAGACTTGGTGAACAGCCGTCGGCCTTCTCCAAGGAAATTACTGAAGCCGCTCAGCCGGCCAAAGTAAAAAATGTTCTAGTAGGCGCCTATGACGGCACTACTAACCCAGAAGACCATCTGATGGCATTCACCAACCTGATGTACCTTCAAGGGTTGGATGATCCCACTTGGTGCAAGTGTTTCCCAGCGACTCTCAAGGGAATTGCACAGCAATGGTTCGGCAACCTGCCGACTGGTTGTGTAAACAGCTTCAGGACGCTTGCTTACTTATTTGCCTCCAACTTCGCTATGAACATCCCTGCGAAGAAAACGACCCTTGATTTGGGAACAATTCAGCAGGGCGAGAAGGAGGGGCTTCGTTCTTACATCAGGCGGTTCAACCTGATGAGAATACAGATTCAAGGGTTACCGGATGAGGTAGCTTATACTGACTTTTTTAGAGGTCTCAAAGACGGGTCTACCTTCAAATTTGATTTAGTTCGAAAAAGGGTGGCGACTCTTCAAGAGGCCTTGATTGAAGCAGAAGCCTATATACAGGCGACTGATCTGTGTACGATAAAACAGTCGGACGGGAAGAGGTTCGACAAAAGAGAGGGACGACAGAAACAGTCGTCCAACAAAGATGAGAAAAGAAAAGAGGTCTGGGCGGCTGATTCCTCTAAACAGCCGGCTCAGAAAAAGAAAAAAGAATTCAAACCATACTCCCCAAAGTATGTGTTTAACAAGGATAACCAGTTTATCCTAAAAGAAATAAAGGGACGATTCTCAATTGAGAAGCCGCTCCCCATGAAGGGTTCTGCAAGCAACCGGAACCAAGACAAAATCTGTGCTTATCATGATGACGTTGGTCATCACACCAATGACTGCATCAGTCTCATGCGGTACCTAGACCGCTTGGCTGAGCAAGGTGATCTTGACACTTATGTCAAGAAATCTACGGGGAACACCTCCTCAAAAAAGCAGTCGGCCAAAAAGAATCAGCAGGCCGACAGTTCCGACACTGATGATGCAGTCGTCTACACCATTGCAGGCGGCTTCTCAGGAGGCGGCCCCACTATTAGGGGCAACAAAGATAATATAAGGCGGTTAGATGTAAATTCCGTTCACCAAGAACGGCCGTCCAAATATACTTTTCCTGAGATTGTTATCACTGAAGAGGATCTAGGAGGGGTAAGGGGGCCGCATGACGACCCTCTCGTTATTGAATGTAAAGTGGCCAACCAGAGAGTTGGCCGAATCCTCATAGATACCGGGAGCTCCTCAGATCTCATCAGCAACAAATGTCTGTCAAAACTGAAATATCAGACGGACTGCATACATCCGGCCTCCCACCCTTTAATAGGGTTTGGAGGAGGAGTCGTCCACCCACTGGGACGAGTAGATTTACCCATTCGCCTGGGCGAAAAAGGGGAAGGAAGACACATGGTAGTCCGGTTCCTAGTAGTAGAGGAACTCTCGGCCTACAACATGATTCTGGGTCGACCAACCCTGAATAATTCCAAGGCTGTTATAATCCCGTCTCTTATGCTGCTTAAGTTTGAGAGGGATAATGGAACAGTCGGCTCCCTAAGGGGAGATCAGAGGATGGCCCGAGAGTGATATCTCTCGGATGTCAAGCCCACTGTTATGGCCACTGGGTCAAGTGGAGGAAAAACAGACCTTGACAATGTCAAGGAGAGTGCGCCTGTTCAGGAAACAAGCGACAAAAAGAGAAAGGCGTCCCAGACAGAGTCCGCAAGAAAAGCAAGAAAATAGCAATCATTGGCAGAGGAGCGGCCGGATGAGTTCCGCCCTCAGCCGGCTGGTGAGCATGCGGACCTGATATTAGACGACTCACGTCCTGACCGAACAGTCAAAGTTGGGACGACTGCTCTGAGAAACCTTGGTGACGACCTTCACAACCTGTTGAAAGAATACAAGGACATCTTTGCATTTGAAGTCCATGAAATGCCAGGCATTAGTCCTGATCTGGCGGTACATAAACTTGCTGTGGATCCGAAAAAGAAGCCGGTACGGCAAAAGAAGCGGAACCATGGCGAAGAAAGAAGTCAGGCGGCAGCCGCCGAAGTTAAAAAATTACTTGATGCAGGGTTCATTCGGCAATGTTACTTCCCAGACTGGGTTGCAAATGTGGTGCTTGTTAAAAAGCCGAATGGCACCTGGCGAATGTGTGTAGACTACACAGACTTAAACAAGGCGTGCCCCAAAGACAGTTACCCTCTGCCTAAAATTGATAATCTGGTTGACTCAACAGCCGGCCATGCTTTGATGAGCTTTATGGACGCCTACTCTGGTTTCCATCAAATTCCTTTATGGAAGAAAGATCAGGAGAAGACGGCCTTCGTCACTGATCAGGGGTTATACTGTTACACGGTCATGCCGTTTGGTCTTAAGAATGCCCCGGCTACCTTCCAGCGAATGATAAACACAGTGTTCTTTGATCAGATTGGGAGAAACGTCGAGGCATATATTGATGATATGATTGTCAAGACTAAACTTCAGAAAGATCATCTGACGGACCTCCGAGAAACTTTCGCCACACTCAGGCGGCACCATGTCATGCTCAATCCCAAGAAATGTGTATTTGGAGTTGAGTCTGGGAAATTTCTCGGATTCCTTATCAATCAGAGAGGAATAGAGGCGAACCCTGAGAAGGTACAGGCGGTCATTGACATGCAGTCGCCTCGTACCGTCCGAGAGGTTCAGAAGTTAACAGGTTGTCTGGCGGCCTTGGGGAGATTCCTAAGCCGATTAGGCGACAAATGCCTATACTTTTTCCAGGCAATTAAGAAAAAGGCAAGGTTTGAATGGGGGCCGGATGCTGAGGCCGCCTTCCAGAAATTAAAGGTTCACTTGCATTCCTTGCCGAGGCTGGTCAACCCTTTGCCCAAAGAAGATCTCTACATGTACCTGGCCGTCTCTGATCATGCGTTAAGCGCTGTGCTCCTTGCTGAAAGGGACGGCTGTCAGCTCCCGGTGTACTTTGTCAGTCACGTACTGAAAAATGCCGAGTTGAGGTATCCCCTAGTGGAGAAATTTGGTCTTGCACTCTTCATGGCTGTTAAAAAATTGAAGCCCTACTTTTTGGCACATGCAGTCGTCGTGTATACCGACCAACCAATCAAACGGCCCCTTACCATCATGGAGTCGTCAGGACGAATGATCAAATGGGCCATAGAAATACAGAGCCTCGAAGTTACGTTCGAGCCTAGAAAAGCAGTGAAGGGGCAAGCCTTTGCTGACTTTATTGTAGAGATGACTCGTCCTCCTGACTCTCAAGTTCCAGACCAAGTCTGGAAGGTATATGTGGACGGAAGCTCTACTTCAAATGGTTGTGGAGCAGGCGTTGTATGTCAATCTCCAGAGGGCGACAGGTTCGAGTATGCTCTACGCTTCAGTTTTCAGGCTTCAAACAATGAGGCAGAATATGAAGCTTTACTAGCCGGGATCCGCATGTGCAAGGCGGCAGGGGCAAGAAAAATAGACGCCTGTTCAGATTCACAATTGATAGTGAGTCAGTACAATGGCGAATACGAAGCAACCCGTCCGGCCATGATCAAGTATTTACAGGCGGTCCGACAAGCAGTCGGCTCCCTTGAGGATTTCCATCTGATCCAAGTGCCGAGATCAGAAAACAACCAGGCAGATGCACTGTCAAAATTAGCATCATCCGCCTCCTCCGATACTCCTCGAACTGTTTTTTGGGAAGTAATGGAGAAGAGAAGCATCGAGGAAAACCCTATTGGAGTCCTAGACAGAAGCTCAACCTGGATGGATTCAATCAGGACATATCTGACAAACGGTACACTGCCGGATGATCCTCAACAGGCGGCAGCACTGAAAAGACGAGCCACCAATTTTGAAATTATAAAGGGAGAACTTCACAAAAGGGGGTACCTACAACCCTTCTTAAAGTGTGTTACTCCTGAAAAGGGACGAGAGATACTAGACGATCTCCACTCTGGTTACTGTGCTTCACATATAGGTGGAAGGACGCTTGCTCAACGGGCAAGGCGGCAGGGCTACTTTTGGCCTACTTTGGAAGCAGATGCAATGGAGATGGTGAAAAAATGTGACAAGTGCCAAAGGTTTGGCAAATTAATTCACCGTCCGGCTACTGACCTCACTACCATTCACAGCCCACTACCGTTTGCTAAGTGGGGCATGGACATTCTGGGTCCATATACGCCTGCTACAGGCGGCAGAAGGTATATACTTGTTGCCGTTGACTACTTCACTAAATGGGTAGAGGCGGAGGCTGTAAAGGGAATCAAGACGAAAGATGTAATTTCATTCATTTGGAAAAACGTCATCACTCGGTTCGGGGTTCCCATGTCTATGGTTTTTGATAATGGTCCCCAATTTGAGACGCCTGTTCTCAAAAGCTGGTTGGGTGACCAAGGAATTGCAAACTACTTTGCATCTGTCGGCCGTCCACAAGCAAACGGCCAGGTAGAAGCCTTTAATAAAATCGTCTCAGACGGTCTCAAGAAAAAGATTGAACGAGCAGGCGGCCTATGGGCGGATGAACTACCACATGTTCTCTGGGCCATTAGGACGACTGAAAAAGGGGCGACTGGAGAAACTCCATTCCTCCTAACTTATGGTGCAGAAGCTGTTCTTCCAATAGAACACTACGAGCCGACTCTTCGAGTAATGCTGTATAACGAAGAGGCAAACTGGGAAGCCATGCGCCTGGCATTAGACTCTCTTCCTGAAAAGAGGGGCAATGCTGTTTTGCGCCATGAGATCTATCGCCTGAGAATGACTAGATCATACAACAAAAAAGTACACAGGCGTCCACTCAAAGTAGGGGACTTTGTACTTAGAAAAATGGAAGCAGTTGGTAGGGCTAATGAGTCTGGCAAACTAACTCCCAACTGGGAAGGACCCTACCGAATCTATGAGGAAGTCAGGGACGGTACCTACCGTCTGGAAACACCAGACGGACAACCGTTGCCTCGAACTTGGAATGTAGATAACCTTAAAAAATATTTCTTCTGAGAGATGTAAAGTAAAGAGCTACTTAATAAAGTTTGCACTTACTATTTAATTGTATTACGAGGGGCATGCCGTCTGTACCTTTACAGTCGGCTACTCTCCATTGAGTATTTTACTCACAATACTTAGCTAAAAAGATTAGGGCCTGGCCGACCCTGTGCCTAACAGGCGGCTACCCTTCTTTGACTTAGCACCTACGTTCACCAAGAACTTACCAAGGCCACCGGCCGAATGATCAGACCAGGCGCCAAGCCACCTGATCAATTTACAAAACTAATACGACCTGTCCCAACATCATAGCAGGCGTCCGACGGCATCCCTCCGGATGAAATTCGTCGCAGAGAGCAGCTCCCTTTTGGGTGGAACATTGTTCTATAAACTAACTACACGGCACCTATACGACTGTCCCCAAGGGCAACCACGTAGCCGTTTTTGAGACAAGGATAACTCTATCACTAACCAAACCAGTGGTAGCAGTTGACATCTGAGTCAGATGACCGCCTGTATTACTTGGGATAAATGCAGGGGGTACCTATTGAGTTAATAGCCAACAAACACTGGCGAATCAAGGGGTCTAGCCGGCCTACGCCGCCTGGTACCTCTACTTCTCAAACAAAAGTGGCGGCGACTGAGTAACTCTAACGTTAACTCATAGTCACTCCTTCAAACTTGGTATGGAACCTAAAAGGTTGGAGTCGTCCACCTGTTTTTAATAAACAGGGGCTCTCAACCACTACTCTTGCTAGGTTAACAAATTACGAGTCAAAAGCCAACATTGGCAATAAAGGGAAACAACCGGCACCCGCCGCTTGTTATCCTACTTAATTCCTTGACGACTAGGTAATACTATTTACTTGGTCAGACCAATTGAATAAATAGTTCGAATACCGATTGAATAAGTGGCCGACTGATCGTCTATCCTGGAAACAGACAACCAGTCGTCCAGGGGCATAGGCGGCGTACTTACTATTTGTACCTGTCTTAACGTTCGGCCATACACAACAGTCGGTCTTGTGAACAAAGGGATATTAGATATGGAATACTTAGACAAATTTGAACCAAAACAAAAATTTGATTAAAAATGAGCCGGTCATTAAGGACCAGCAGAATATTCAAAACCCCGGCCCCCTGGCCGGGTAATTACAAAGCAAACGGCACGCAGGCCGGGGAAAAAATACTTAAAGCTTAAGGGGGCAGTTCAGTATCAGCAGCTGCCGCCTGGTCAGCACTCTTCTTGCTGGACTCGGCTTTAGCTGCACCCTCTTTTGATGCCTTACCCCCAAGTGGCACAAGCGCCACAACCGGCTCTTCCTCCTCCAACGCACCTTTCAATGCCTCTTCTTCAGCAGCCGCCAGGATCTGTTGATTATATGTTTCCGAACACTGGCGGTACGTTCTTTCCCAGGAGGCAAAGTCGGCACTGGGGAACAGTCGTTCCCAGGTCATGCGCTGGATTTGAGCGGAGTCTTCCACCATCTCCCGGACGAGCTCTTTCTTCTCTTGCTCGGCCTTTTCCGAGAGCTCTTGGGTAAGACTCTTCTCTTGGTTCACCAGGCGTTCTTTTACGTTGGCCAAAGATTTCTCCATGGCTTCGTAAGAGTGCATTTTTTGGCGAAGAGGCTTCAGCTCGGCCTTAAGGTTTGTGACGGTCGCCTCCAGCTCGTCAACCTTCTTTTGGGCCGCCTCTAACTGAGCCCGAACAGCGGCGGTAGCCTGCGCCTGATAATAAAGAAGATCAATGGTCAGTACTTCATTTTGGGCAATTTGAAACATTGCCTTATCACAGCTGGAGGCGGCCATAGCTTTTGCGGCCTTTACCTCTTTGTTTTTCCGATCAATCGGCTTGCGAAGGCTGTTGACTCGGAGCAGGGCCTAAGTACAAAGAAAAACAGGCGTCAGCTTCCAAACAAAAAAGATAACAGGCGTCCTGGAACTCAAAAACTCAAAAATATGCTAAGTATACCTCAGCAAGGATCCCTGAAATCCCATCAAGGTCAAGGGTGCCGGCACCCCTGACCGCCTCCCTTTCAGATGGAGGAACTACTTTAACCATGGACTTGGCTACCTCAACCAAGTCAAGCCCCTGAGGGCCGGCTGCATTAAGCGAAAGGAAAAACAAGTTAGACCTAGTCAAGAAGGAAGCAAGAGTGAGTTTTTACAAGTGAGGGTCCATACTTCTAGGCGGCCCCGCCGGGGTTTTTGAAGAAGTGGCCGGCTGCTTCTCAGCCGCCACAGTTTTCCTGGAAGACCCAGGAGAGCTTGCAACAGTCGTTCTCCGGGCCTTGGGGTCCGGCTGTTGCGAGGAAGAAGCCCTTGGAGTGCCAGACTGAAAACAAAAAGAGTTAGTATATGCATAAGACAACTAAAAGAGGAAGAGTTTTCGAAGCTTACCAAGGGTGCCCCCTTGTTGGGGGAGTCGGCATAAGACTGTTGCATGAGCGAGGCCCGCAACATGGCCGCCGCAGTCTTGGATGCTGTTATTTTACTCATGGCGTCAGCTGCAAGAAATAAACAGCAAAGTTAGTAAAAATCCCAAGTAAACAAGGCGTGAAAAAACAGAGTATTTGTCAGGCCGGCTACCTCTAGAGCACCGACTGCTGAGGCCACAGGCGGCCAAAAAGTACTCGTCATAGAGCCACTTGAAGCTCGGGACGCAGTTTAGGGGTACTTGCTCTCGTACCCCTGACGTAGGGTTCACCCTAGTCTCTACTTTGAAGAGTCCTTTGTCTAGGATCTCTCTTTTAGCCTTTGGGGGAACAGGCGGCATGCTGCGGCCGCCTGCGAGAAGAGGCGGATCCCTATTCCACTTGTTAAAACGTTGGTTCAGCTCCGTGTCTGAACCCTCTATGATAAGGAAGGTGTTCCGCCAATCCTTCCATTTGTTCGCTTTACCTCTCGTCATGAGGTAACCCCTATGGCTCGTTAATTGATACCAGCCGGTACCTCCCGACTTAGGGGTCCGGCTGAGATAGTTCATGTGGGCGAAAGCCTCAAAGCTTGGCTCCACCCCGTACATTTCGCACCCGGCCACATAGCCGAGTACGTTTACCCAAGAGTTGGGGGCTAACTGCCATAACCCCAAATCATACCCATCTAAAATCCGCTGAACAGCCGGATGTAATGGGAAGCGCAGTCCAGCTTTGATGGCCGCCACATAGCAGCCAAAGCAGCCGTCATCATAGCTGGTACCAGCCGGCCAGACGACAGTGTCTTCTGGATCCGGCACGAACAGTAAAAATTCCGGGCCCATTCTGTGGTTGGCAATAAAGCTCGCCACGTTGTCTTGCATGGTTGCGATCCGGCCCCGGGGTACCTTTCAGTAGTAGGGGGCGTTTTCCTCTCTGTAAGAGGCGGACGGCTCCGCCCAATTGTCCCCCTTCTCAACTGCGTGAGAAAGTCTCGCCTCTTGTAGGCGGCTATGTTTTTCTTCTGAGCCTGGAGAACTGTGGCCAGAAGAGCTGGACTCGGACTCATCCTCTGATGAGTCCGAAGAGGACGACTCCTCCCCACTCCCAGAGGGGCCCGCCTCCTCTCCCTTAGAAGGGGCAGGAGGAAAATTAGACATGTCAACGGTAAGATGGGAAGGGACCACCTTGGCCCCTCTTTCAGAACTGTCGGCTTGGCAGTCGCCTCGTTTCAATTCTACATCTGGCGCCTGGTCAGATGTTTCACTAAGGAGCACCCTTTGGGAGGAGCCGTCTGAGTTTGATATCATAGCAGTCTGTTTCGTTCTGGCCATCACGTTCTGCATAGACACAGATACAGTCGGACTTTGTATAAAGGGCAAAGATGGGTCCAGAAAAGGGCAGGCGGCACTCCTAGTCCTAGATTCAGCCGTCCCCGGTGACCGGCTGATCACTAACTTAGGTCGTGTCGTGTGCTTCCGTGGTGCCATTTCAAAAAATAAAAAGAAAATTAAGAGTAAGAGAACTGAGTTACCTGAACGAGTGACGGTTGATGAAGTTCTGGAAATCCGGTGCAGTCGGCTTGTCAGAACAGGCGGTAGGCAGAAAAGGTCCGAAATGTCAGAGCAAGTTCAGGGGTCCGAATGTTCTCGCAAAGTTCTCAAATGTGAAAATGACCGAAGTCAGCACTTCCTTATATAGGCAAAGTGAGAAGGCGAAGGGTCGCTTACAAATTCAAAAATTTGGGCGGGAAAATCTCTCGGCCGTTCGCAAGGTGACACCTGTAGCAGGTTGTCGCCTGTCACCGTGCGACACCTGTCACAGGCGACACGTGACCAGTCACGTGCCACCTGTGAGGGGCAAATGATTAGGCGATTTTCATCCACCAATCACCGTCTGACAAGTGGACCAACCAGGTTCCGCCACGTGTCTTTCACGTAGGCCAATAGGAGCTTGCCACGTGTCAATCACAGATACGTCCTCTACGGACCAATCAAGGCACGCCACGTGTCCACCCATGCCAAATGGGAAAACCGGCCATCAAGGCCCAATCCAGTCTAGAGGCCCGATCAGCCCTAGGTTTACCTTAAACCTAGGATGGGCACGTTTCCCAAGGTTATAAATACCTCCCTTAATCCTCATTAAGGGGGGGATTACGAAAAATACATTAATTACACACAGTAATAACCGGCTGATCTCGCTAACAAAGCAGATTACCAACACTAAGCACTCTCACCTAGAGAGACCTTATTACTTTAATTTCCGTATTAATTACTCCTTAATCAGGTACTAACTTGACCGTTGGAGGCGGAGCTCTCAGGAGTCTCCGTTATTTTGCAGGTACAGGCGTCCGGTTCCAGTCTCGGAATTGTAACTCTCCCGCAGGACATCAGAAAACCCCGAAACAAATCCCACCAAAGTTCAAGCAGCCCTTGACCTTCTCGAGCTGAAAACAAAGAGGGACGTTCAGTGTCTCACTGGGAGGATGGCTGCCCTGTCCAGGTTCATTTCAAAAGCCTCAGACAAAGGGTTGCCCTTCTTCAAAGCGCTTAAACTCCCAAAATCTAAAGAGCTCATATGGGAAGAAGAAAAAAAGTTAGCCTTCCAACAGCTCCAAGAGCACCTGGCCAATCTCCCAACACTGGCAAGACCAGCCGAAGGAGAAGTCTTATACATATATGTGGCAGTTAGCCCTGCCACAGTGAGTGCAGTGCTGCTGAAAAAAGAAGAAAAGATCCAGCAACCAATCTACTTCGTCAGTCATACTTTGACCGATGCCGAAACGCGCTACCCCTTGCTCGAAAAAGTTGCATATGCAGTGGTAGTAGCGACTCGGAAGTTAAGGCCTTATTTTGAATCACATCAGATAGTGGTCTTAACGGATCAACCGCTGGAAAAAGTCCTCGGCAAGGTTGAAAAGTCGGGCAGACTAACAAAGTGGGCCTTCGAGCTCACTGAGTTCAGCACAAGCTATCAGCCGAGGGCAGCCATTAAGGCCCAAATCTTAGCAGATTTCCTGGCCGAATGTTCCTATCAGGAAACACTTGACGAAGGGAAGGGGACTTGGACTGTATTCATGGATGGCTAAGCCACCGTAAATGGTTCGGGAGCAAGGGTAGTGATTACCTTTCCCGAAGGTAAAAACTTCGAGTATGCACTCAAATTTTCGTTCAAGGCTTCTAACAACGAAGCAGAGTATGAAGCAGCAATTGCTGGCTTAGAACTGTGCATAGCTCTTGAAGCCGAGCATGTCTGTTTAAAAACAAAACAGACTCTCAGCTGGTCGCTAATCAGATTCGGGGCGAATATGAGGCAAAAGAGCCCTCCATGATCTCTTATCTCGCCAAGATCAAGTCAGTCATAGCGAAGCTGAGAGCTTTTGAAGTTGAGCTGATCCCAAGGGGTCAGAATGCTCAAGCCGACGCACTTTCCAAACTTGCAAGTTCGACTCTCACCGAGCTAAACCGATCTGTATATGTGGAAGTGCGCCGAAACAGAAGCATTGACCAAGATATTGAGATCCAATGCGTCGAAGCTGAACCAAGCTTGATGGATCCCATCCTGGCTTATAAGCTTCAAGGAACACTCCCCGAGGACAAAAACTTAGCCGCAAAAATGAAGAGAATCGGCTCAAGGTTCATTGTCTACAATGGGGAATTGCTGAAAAAGTCCTTCTCAGCCCCACTGCTGAAATGTGTGGGCCCAACAGATGCGGATTATATCCTTCGGGAAATCCACTTCGGCATCTGCGGAAATCACATAGGGGGAAGGGCCCTGGCCCATAAAGCACTACGGGCAGGGTATTACTGGCCAACCATGATCCAAGATGCCAAGGGCCTGGTGCAGAAACGTGAAAAATGTCAAAAATTCGCGCCAGTTATTCATCGGCCGTCGAGAGACCTTCAGCCGATTCTGAATCTGCTCCCTTATGCTCAATGGGGATTGGATATTTTAGGACCATTTCCTGAGGCTCCTTATTAGAAAAAGTGGCTGATAGTCGGAATTGACTACTTCAGCAAATGGATAGAAGCCGAAGCAGCTTCAAACATAACTGAGCAGACTGTCAGGAAATTTATCTGGCAGAATATCATTACTCGCTTTGGCATCCCGAAGGTGTATGTCCTTGATCACGAGAGGCAATTCGACAATCTGTTGCTGAAGCGGTACACTGATCAGTTCGGAATAAAATTGGCATATTCGGCAGTTTTCCATCCTCAGAGTAATGGCCAAGCCGAAGCCGCAAATAAACAAATACTCAATGCTCTCAAAAAGAGAGTTGAGGATCAAAAGTCCAAGTGGATAAAGGAACTCCCAGGAACTTTATGGTCACTTCGGATAACTGAAAAAGAGGCTACGGGACATTCACCTTTTGAATTGGTGTATGGATCTGAAGCTGTTTTACCAATGGAAATTGGCTCAGAAAGTCTTCAAGTCAATCAGTTCTCAGCCGAAGAAAATGAACATCTCATGAAAGAGTCTCTTGATTTCTTAAACAAGATCCGAGATTCAGCAAGAGACACAATGGTTGCATACAAACAAAGAATCAGCAAGTTCTATAACCGAAGAGTCTAGGCAAGGCTCCTTAAAGTTGGGGACCTTGTTCTTCGGAATGCTGCCGCTGTCCAGAAAAGTCGCATCCATGGAAAACTCTCGGCTAACTGGGAAGGGCCTTATGAAATATACGATGAGCTCTAGCCAGGAACTTATCGGCTTCGGCAGTTAGATGGAACCGAATTGGAAAACCACTGGAATGCAGATGTACTTAGGAAATTTCATGTGTAAAACCCCAATGCGGGAGAAAAATCTATGTAAGTACGTCTTCTTCAAATCAATGAAAGGCCTTTGAGCCGCAATTAGTCACAATTTCATTATGTCTTCATTATTTCTGTCTTCGTCATTTTTTGAAAAATTCAAGGTTTACACCCGGTGCTGTCCGAAGTATTGCATAGTGATGCACTGTACTTCGGCAAGCCGAAGAACCTGCTGATATGGGGGCAACAAATAGAACCTCGAGGTATTGCATAATGATGCACTGTACCTCGGACGGATTTGTTGCTCTCGGCAAAGAGGTCATAGGCCTATCTAAGACATAGCCAAAAATAGGAATTGATAAAAGGCCCGAAGCATTGCATAATGATGCCCTGTGCTTCGGAAAATCAATTCCGGGTGATGGTTACACCTCCGAAGTATTGCATAATGATGCCTTGTACTTAGGATGATCATCGCCCCGGCACTATGTCCAAGATAGTCATTCCCTCGGATGAATTGAAACCAAACAGAACATAAGAAACAAACATGAATGTTCAAACTATTAAGTGTCAAAAATGTTTCTAAGCTCAAACGTTCGACTACGCTGAAAGAACGAAAGCAATATCTCAGAACTCTGAAGACTTTATCTTCAAAGTTCTGGGGGGGGCAAGAGGTAGTCACCCAGTCAAGCTCCCAGCCGAAGCTCAACAGTACACTTGGAAAAATTTCCGTGAAACATCCTAGTTAAACGAGCAAGGCAGAAGAAACATGCAAAGGGTAAACATTATCAGCCGGATGATTTATGAGCCGAAGCTTTGTACTTAGCAAAATTTTGAAGAAATTAAAAAGACAAAGCAGTTAAACGACAAAGCTAATCAATTAATCAGGGCTCAGAGGAGACGTCAGCAGAAACGCTGGGAAAATATTAAATTTAGAGTTACAGAAATTCAAAGTCGGCAGTCGCCCACAAAGCGGAAACACAGCTGCCGAAGTACACAAAAACAAGATTATAAAGTTTGTACAAGGCAGGCTAAAACAAAAAGAGAACAGGCAAAAGCTGATGCGGCGTTTACAAGTTAAGTGCACGTTGATCCGCAGGACTGCGTAGACGACTGCCCGAATTCCTATGCTTCAGCATTCTTGGGAACGTCATTCGGGGCAGCCAAAGCATCAACATCGGTTGAAGAGGAAGCAGGATGGGCGACATTCAGCTCTTTAGCAGCTTCTTTCTCTCTTTCCTCATTCTTAGCTTGCCGAGCCAGGAATGCAACCTCGGCTAGACTAGCCTCATACATATGAGCATCTGCCGGATCCATGGACCAAGCCTCAGCCTGATCCCAGTTAATTTTAGGTTCAAGATGGAAGGCCAGTCGCCGAGCAACCTTCCAACCATTTTCATATCCTTCAGCATATTCTGCTTCAGTATAGATCCTGGTCTTTAGCAATTCCTCAGCAGCAGTGAGATCAGATGAGGCCTTGGAGGATACCTTCTTCTCAGCTTCTAACACATCCTTCAGCTTCTGGACCTCGACTTCGAGCTCAGATTGCTTATCCTTAGCTTCTGTACGGATAAGAGCAACCTGACTTTCATGATCTAAAATTAACTGTTGTCGGGATTCAGCCTCTTCATTCATCTTATTCTCGATACGAGCCTTGAACTCAGCAATGGTATCGGCTCCGTATTCCTTCATTAGAGACTGACCCTCTTCAATCCAAGGAAAGACAGTCTGTTCCAGGCCTCGGCAAAAGGAGCGGAAATTCTCGTCCATCCTTTGCATCTCCAGCTTCGTAGCTGAGGTCTCCTCTTCAGCCTTAAGCTGTTTCAGCTCGGCTAGTCGAGCCAGATTTTCAGCTTTTTCGGCCCTGTCAGCTTTGGACTGCAGCTCATCATTCATTTCCACAGCCAAGAAATGATTATGAACAACGTGTAAAATTTCGACCAGTCAGCAAAATCGGAGATCAGCTGAGGCCCAACACTTTGAAAAATTTTCTCGAAAAATATACATATATAGAATGATATATACAAAGAAAGAGAAATCTAGAGAAAATTTTATGTTGGAACTCACCTGCATCAGCAGCCGCTGGTTCTCTAGGAAGGGATTCGGCACTTTATCAAGAGGCTCGGCAGCCCCGGCAGCAGCGCCCGCAATTTAAGCCCTAGCCTTATCCAGCGCAGATAAATTGGCCAGATGGCCGAAATGAGCGCTAGTTGTATCGCGCTTGGACTCGAACAAGGCCCGGGCATGTTCTGGAATGGAGACCAAGGGCGCTGAACCGAAGCCCATATTAGAAGACTGAAAAGTCTTGAATGAATCCGCAGCAGAGATGGAGGGCACTTCTTCATTTTTAGGTTCTTCGGCTTCAGCCATCTGCGGTTCGACCTCAACAGTAGCAACATCCTCTGCATGGATATTCAGCGCATCCACTTCTTGCTGAATATTCTCTGAGAACATCCCAGAGTCATGAGGAGGAGGTGAAGGAGAGGTCTTCAGCTCAACAACTTCGATAAGTACCTCCCGAGATGGAGAGGTGACTTCCCTCGCTTCTTCTTCTTCTCGGACCTCTTCGTGCAGAGGCTTTTTGGCAGGTGGCTCTGGCGCCTTAAATTGTCCTGGACGGACAAGGATCCTTCTCCCACCAGCCATATCTTCGGCAGTGGTTTCAGGAAGAGGGGCAGCTTCTTCTTTCTCTACTTCTTCCCCTTCAGACTGCAGAAGAGAGGAAAAAGGGGGCAGGAAGACGTGTAAGCAGTGAGTAAAAAATAAAAAAAATAAAAAAAAAACGCAAAGTAAAGGCACGCAGATCTTTCAGCCGAAGCTTCATATTTAACAACTTTTGCAAATCATGCAAACCATATCAGAAGAAGAGTATGCATTCGAAGATCTATACTTAGCAAAAATTCTTACAAGTTAAGAAAAGTTACGCATAACATGCGTACTTAAAGCTGAAGCTGCACACTTAGAGAATTTTTCGCAAGCCGAAAGATCAATATGCTGAAGTTCTATACTTAGAAAAAAAATTTCATGCAAATTAAAGTATGGAAAAAATGCAGAAGAATCAGGGACTTACCGAAGGCCCGAATAGTTCTTCGGTGTTTTCCTCGTCCAAATCCTCCTCTCTCTGTGGTTCGGATGGAGGGGGTGGATGTGCGATACCACCTCTCGGCGCATTAGCGGCAGCAGCAGCAGCAGCTTCTTCTTCAGCTGAATGAAGAAATAAGGGATCAAGCTTCTTGTGCCAAGGCTTCTGAGCCAGATACTCGAAAGCGCTGACCACCTCTAGCTTTCTCGGCTGCAGCGTAAGAGGGCGGTCCTTGACAGCGGTAATAATGGGGGTGTTGGTGATCGGCTCCCTAGTTCGGCTGATCCCCAGAACTTCGTAGTCAATGCCGGAATTCTCTTCGCAGACCTCTGAAAAATCATCAGAGCAAAACATTAGTTCAGATGAAAAATTTCGGACTACAGAAACTTAAAAGCAGAAAGTAAAAGTTTCGGCCCCAGCCGAATCACTTACCACCTTGGTATCTTCGGCTGAGGCCGACAACTGCTAACATCTTCTCTTGGAAGATGTAATGACAACATGCAGCCAGACAGTTGGCACTTGGTCATTCGGCCAGTAGCGCCAGGTTTGACAGTTCGGCCAAAAAGAGCCATATGCTATCGATCCGCTTCGGTAAAATCGTCAGGGCCGATGCTAGACATCAATGGATCAGGTTTTCTCGTATAGCGAGGTCCCCCGAAATAGTTAGGGTGACCCTCGTCTGAAGGGGCTCGCACCCAGATCCATTGGCCCCGCCAAAATTTGTCTGAAGTATCATTCGGATAGGTGGTTAGATAACCTTTCTCATCCTCTATCTGCCACCAACCGTGGCCGTGCCATTTGCTTGATTGGGTGTTCGGCGCCAAACTATGCGTGCACCGAAAGCAATGGATGCTAGGCTCCAGCCCATAGAAGAGGCATACCCACAGATAAGTCATGACTCTCTTGATGCTAACAGGGGTCAGCTAAGCTAGAGAAATGTTGTATCCGTTCAACACTTTTATGACGAACGGATGAACGGGAAATCGCAGCCCATTCTGCAGCTACCGAACATAAACCCCAATATAACCAGGAGGGGCCCGGTAGATCCTCTCTAACGCTGTGGGCATTCGGCACCAATAGCCATCGGTTTCCATAACGCTGTAATAAACTTCCAGTTGCTCGGCAAATCGATACCGAGCATCATTTACCAGCTACCAAGAGGATGGCTCAGTCATCAGCAAGCCCGAGTTCTCAGACTCAGCAGTCCACTCCTGCTCTTCAAGAGTCAAAGGTCTGGGTCTCGAGATGACCCTTCGGCCCGAAGTACTGGCTTCGGCTGTCTCAGCTAGAAGGGCACTGTTTAAAGGAACAGCCCTCATTCCCTCACCACTCGAGGAAGCGGCGTCCCCAGTTCTGGCATTGGGGTTACACCCGCTCAAAAATGGCATCAGCGCCAGAGGGCGATTACGCCTCAAGATTAGTTGTGGCGTCTCTTCTTCTGAAGCACTCGCCTCAGGTTCCATTGGTCTCTTTCCGGGATTGTCGGCCATTGCGAAATTGGCGGCGATGTGAAAAGGACGAAAAAAGGGGGAAAAAGCTTTAAAAAGGGGGGAAATCCGAATGGAATTCGGGGAAAATTGCCTCTATCCGACTCGAAATTCGCCAATCTAGTAGTTCGAAGCAACGAATTGTGCGGAAAAGCTTCGAAAATGCAGAAATTAGTGAAAAAGAGAAGTTGTGTTTGCGCGAGTTCGCTGGGAAGTGAGAGAAAAATGCGAATGTGGGTTGATTTGTGAATGCCAGAAATGATTGTGCAAAAACAAGTTAAATATCCGGTAAAAAACCCTCACTCACTTAATTTCAATTCACAACTCTTCAAATTCTTCCCAGGCAAATTGCAAACCGCCAAAATTAATTATCCACTAAGTTCTTTCCACTTCCCCACTATCATTAATTAACTGTCATTAAGGTTAATTAATCATAATTAACGGTCACTAAACCGTACAAATTCCTCAAAATCAAAATTTAAATTATTTTCATTTACTTCCCTCCAAATCTCTCAGCAGCTGAAACCCGACCCGTTATCCTCACGAATCGGGTCTGAGGGGCAAGTTGTTTGGAGTCCAAATAACTTATATTTAGGCCCAGTCCACAAATGAAAATAAATAAAGCCCAATAGGCAAGGTTCAACCCTCAAACTCTAAAGCCAAGTCAAGTAAAACAAGACCTAGTCAAATGGCAGCCCATTTGACTCCTTAAGCTCATTCCACTCAATTGGAACAAGGTATAAAAGCTCACATTCTTGCATAATTACATTCATACACAAAAATTGCCTCAAGCAACAAATACTCTTGCATAGCTATTCTCTCTTGTTCTTACACTCGTACTGACTTCGGCATCGGAGGGGCTTTTCTCGGCACAACCCACGAGGCCAGTTTATGTTTGTTCAGCTGTGCAGGAAATCCTCAATTCGGTCATCACTCGAATTGAGCTTCATCTCCACTCATCCGAAGGACCTGCTAAAGGTAAATTGTTTTCTGACCGAAACACATTGAAAATTTGCCATCCGAAACTTTCCGGTTTTTTTTCTTTTCTTTTTTTAATTTAATTTTTGCTTCATACATAAAAGTTATCATACAAGGAATTTAAAAAACTGAAAAGATAAAGTCACTAATATAAAGTCTAAGCCTAAGGTGATCACTGTTATTCTACTTGTGTGGCTTTCAAAGATTCGATTGCAGCTCATACATCAGCACGTATGCTTCTGAAAGGGCAACCATCTCAGCTTTTGTTTCTGAAACATGCAAATCCTGGACCTCATACCTGCAATTATTAAAATATCCAACAAAAGAAAGTGAAAAACTGTCTGAGTCAAAAATTAAGAATACTACTCGACTACTACTCGTTAAGTTTCAAATGTAAATTAATCAAAAATTCACAAAAAAAAACAAGTTGCTTCATTCGTAATACTCTAGAATCCAAGATAATGTAATGTAAGAAAATTACCATTGATCCTCCGACGTTCTTTGAACGCAGACTTTATACGATCCTTGGATAGGCGTGCCTTCATGGACAATATTTGCCATTAGATCATATTTTGACCTCAATTTCTCGGCATCTTTCAGAGCAATGTAATATTTCATCTCAAGGTTTTTCACAGGAAAATTAACTACATATGAGAAATTTTTTTGAATCAGGCTACTTTGCACTAAAAAATGGAAGAAGAAAATGATTTGAAAATATCAATAACAAGATCAGATCATATACCAATGGTAGGATTCTTTTCAACAAAGTTGTTGCTTTTGGTAAATCGCCGTAGGTGCATAATAACGTAAGGTGGTAGTTTTGTGACACTATACTGCATCTTAGCTATTTGAGGATGCACAGCTTCTGTTATGATCTCCCTATCAAACTTCTTCAATATATTGAAAAGTGGAACCTGCACATTATGAATGCATATGGAAAAAATGCATCAAAAAACAAAGTTTATAATAAAGGGGAAAGAAGGTATATATTATTGATTGGAAACAACAAGCATAACCATTAGAATATAATTGCATTTACACTTTGTACCAAACAATCTTTTTTAACAAGTACTCGTTATTTCCAAATCGTCAACACCATATAAGCACAGACAACATAAATCAAAGGCTTTGAGCAAGAAATATATGCATTGGATACGTACCTGAGGGATTATATTTTTCTCCAAGGCATCTTTAAAGAGTGGTGGAGGTGGCAAATCCAGGTCAAGCATTATAAATGGCACTGTGAATGTCTCTATGTGAGCATTAGAATTTTCAGATGCACCATCATCAGCAGCTGCAACACCATATTCTCTTATACCTTTACTTTGGATCTCCTTGACAACTTCCAATTCTCCCTGTACATATGTTGTGAAAATTAAGTTAAATTCCATGTTGCTCAAACTCTTCATTTTACCTTATATATATATACACAATTACTCCCTCTGTCCTATATTATCTACTACATTTGACCAAAAAAATGTGAGAGCTTTTTTGGTCAAATGTAGGAGGGAATAATTCCTTAAAAACTACTTGGAGATTTTACATTAATTAATCGAGTTTACACTTGAACATGTGTCTAGTACATACCCAAGGGAGAGTTTCGCAAGTTAGATGTACTATGACAAGACATACTACCATAGTAGCATGCAATAGTACCAATTAGATGTATTGCGACAAGACATAATACTAGCATAATAGCATGCATGCAATTGTATCAAGTTTGTACATAAATAAATAGATAAGATATTACTTGAAAGCATTGGGTAATGATGCTTGTATTGTTGTTTGAACTTGTGAGATGCAAATGTAGAGTATCAAGGAGCCAAGACATAAACTCAACTGGGTCAGATTGTACACCCATTTGAAACCGATTATCACTATCTTTTATCACAGCTTGTAAAAATTCATGGGGGTTCACCTGCAATAATAATGATTCAATTAAATTATACTCATTGCATCTACAAGTGAAATCATTTATATTGAGATTTACCAATGGAAGCGTCGAACCTAGTTTGATGAGTACCCATAAATCAAAAATTGAAACAACCAAAATCTACTGAAGTTTTTAAAATTAAAATATGCTAATATATAATATACCTGTCTTTTAAAATTTTTTGGATGCCAAATTTTTCGAATGAGCTCTCCGAAACGATGAACCAGGGAAGATTTACAATGTTTGTAGTTCTCTGGGACTAGGAAAAAGTTCCTCAAAGGTGTAACACGTACAAGTGCTTGAATCACAACGTTGGCAAAATCAGCTTCCTTCAACTTATTAAGTCCTACCTGAAAACAATATATTTTTAAACTATTACATAAAACACTTTACTCGTTATTCAGAGGAACAAGAAAATTAAACAAGACAGAAAGAAGAGCATTACTTCTTCCTTGTTTTTTTTTTTTATACTATTTTGGTCAAAATGCAGCGGATAAAAAACCGAAAGAAGTAATATTTATGTGAAGTGAAAGTGTAACGGGTAAAAAAAAACTGAGGAAGTAATATTTAGGTGAAGTTAAAGGATATACCGATCCAGGGAGGTAAAAAGAACAATTAAGAGCTCTTGACCACAGCTTGCTTTTATCTAGCTGTTCAATCTGTTCCGAAGTAAACCTGATTTTACAAATACAAAATATCAAAGATAAATCACCAACAAAACAAAACTTATAATATATAAGTTAAAGATACACATTGAAATATATAGGTCATTGAATACTCCTTCCGTTCCACAATAAAAAAAAAAACTCAAATGCATAAATGATTGTGGAACGAGGGAGTATTATTAATTTGATACGGACAATATATTAGAAACAAACCTTGGATTTAGAATGTGACGAATATCATCTAGAGACGAGTCAAATATTTCATATCCATCGGGAAGACAGTAAAATTTCTCCGTTTGTAAATTAAGAAAAACATGATGTTTGTAGTTGCGGCTGTGTTCATATGCATGTGAGTCAAAACGCTTTTCATGATAATACTTGCCGCATACCAAACAAGCATAAACATCCTCCTTTTTAAAACACTTGGAACAATGCTTCTCGAAATCAAAATCTAGATTATGCCTGTTTACCGTATCAAGGTAAGGGCAATAATCCATCTTCACCAAAACAACATTATCTCTCTTTCTCTTTGCCATGGTTTAAATTGTCAAGGCTAAAATCCAAAACACAAAACAAAATAAAATCCTTGTTAGAAAAACTTAATTAAAACCGTCAATCACTATTTTAGTTAAGAATAGCGAACAGAGTAAAACAATTTAAATATAAGAAAACAAAATACTTCCTCCATTTCTTTTTAGTTGACACGTTTCTTTAGTCACGTTTGTCAATGCACAAATTCAACCATTCATATCTTTAATTACCGATAAGCAAAAATTAAGAAAAGTTGATATTTGAAAATATATATCCTGACGAATCTAACAAGATCCCACATGACTATATTTTTCATTACGTATAAAGCACAAAACACGGTCAAAGGAAAGTGTATGAATAGTGTTAAAGTAAAAACGTGTCAACTAAAAAAACAGAGGTAGTAATATTTAATGATCCCTACCAAGGTCCAAAGCAACTAATAACAGGGTAACAAAAATAAAATTAAATCAGCCATATTAGAAATTATAAGAAACAAAAACTGGAAAAGAAATTACAAGAAAAGAAATGGACAATCAAACTTTGTTTAGGCTGATTCAATAACCTCGTCTGTTTAGTTACAATTTCTACTAAAAACTAAAATGATTTTGACCTGTTTCTTTACAACCAATTTATTATTCATTTTAGGCAGACACAAATCACTACTAAAATTTATACCGACTAACAAATGCTCTTCTCTGGACACTTAAGGGTTGAGAAAGAATTGTAAGCAACATCACCAGTAATGGATTGATATTGAGAAAACATTCAATTATTTCGCAATTAACTAATAATAGATTATTGGTCAAGAAATTCGAAATTGACAAACAAGTATTTGAATAGCAATTTACACTACATGCAAACTGATAAATGATAATTTAGAGGGGAATTAGACGAAAAAACTGAAAATTTCAAGAAGAGCAATTGTTAATTTCATCTTCGTAAATTGACAATTCATAATTGACAAAAAATTAAGAAAAAAAATACTGAAAAGTTAAAGGGATGGAACAAATCTAAATCTTTAGCTAATTTGTAAATGTAATTCATATTTTAATCATGATTCAAACTCATCTATAACAGCAAATTTCATAATCACAAGTAAAACCCTAAAAACAATTTACACGGTAATTTAAAAAAAAAAAAAAAAAAAAAAAAATCATACCTTCAAAGATCGGATTTTGGATGAGCGATTGAGAAGCAATTGTTTTTGAGAAGTGAATAATGAAATCAAAAGAAGGGTAATGTTAGGGTTCAAAAGCTAATAAGAGGAGAGGAAACTGATCGATTATTTCGTGAGTGCTGGTACTCTGGTAGTAGTACTGTGCATGAGTTTTGTTTTAATTTCTTTTTTTTTTTTCTTTTTTTCTTTTTAACTTTCAAATGACCGCGTTTCTTTTTCAGCCTAAAATTTCATTTCGTGGGCTGAAACTACTGGGCCTCTTTTCACATGGGGGCCACATGATAATTTCGACACTTTTAATTGTCAATCCAAGCTTATGAATAAAAACCGTCGAGGTGAGGCGCGAATTATATTTTTTCCTTGACGGTCGTCCATAGTGTCGAGGCTATATTGTCGAGATTACATGGGTTTTGTAGTGTTGATTATTGTCATGTTTATTCTTGATTGATTTGGTTGGAGTCATCACAAGTTAAATTGGTAAATCACGTAAAGTATAAGACGATACGCATTAAAACTCTTGGAACGTATATACCTAAATTATGAACATATGGGGAGAGTCATGAGGTTTTATATTTAACCATAGCTTCTACAGGGGTACAGAACACTATATTTTCTTTTATTATTAATGCGCTGGAATTCCGGCACAAGTTTGACATAGTAGGTGCCATTTGGGGTAGCTCCCTGATTGGAAGCTCAATATTTAAATGGGCTATTTTCAAGGAAGGAAACCCTTTCGATGCGTAATCCAAAATTATTATTAATAATTTAATATTGCTAGTTATGAGTCAAAGGTAAGTTGACTTGTGATTGTATGGCGAGCATGTCTTAATTATTTTATTTTGATGCTATGATATTCATGTTAGCGTGGTGCATATGTACTCAGCTTTTGCTTCGTACTTTTGTGTTTGTGTTTGGCTTTCCTTTGGACTGGCCCTACTATAACCCATTTATATGGTGAGTAGATGGTTGAAATAAAGAGGAAGTAACAAGTACTTGAAGCATGAACAGCATGATGGGAAAGAGCGCAGAGAGTTGCTTGTTATGTTTCTTAGTTTGATATTTTTGAATTATTGGTTATTGTTTATGGACTAACATTATTGCATGTGTTTATTTTTAATTGGTTTTTAAGAAGGACCATGTTTGAATTGGTTCCAACCTGTGAATGTTTTATTTTACTTTCGTTTTGAGGTTGTGAACTCAAGTTTTATTTTTTTTTTGAAAATTGGTTTTTATTTTTAAACTTCCGCTGTGTGACTTTGAAAATTAGCCTTAGCCGTTATCACGGTGGCGGTAATATTTTGGTTATTTCCTAAAAAAAGGTTTTATTTAGAGTAAAATGAGTATTTTTAAAAAAGAAGGAAATTTCTAGGGTATTACAGCCATTGCTGGTGCTACTAGGAGTGGAGATGCTCTGCCCCTCTTCTTCCTCCTCCCCGTCCTCGTTCTCAAGCCTCGGCTACAGCAACCTCCAGCCTAGGAACCTCCTGCCCAGCAACAGGCGCCTCACCAGCACCTACCTCCTGCCGAACTTCATTGTCATCGGTACCCTGGTTTTGCCTAACCCTCTTCCTAGCAGCTCTCTTAGCCCTCTTATTAGGTCTCTTCCTAGCCCCCCATCAAAGCGGAACATCCTCATTAACCCTAACCCTGTTACTAGATCCCTGTTCTTTCGAATTTTTGATATGGAAATAAACAATTCATCTAGCTGGCCCTGCAACTCATTACACTTAGCCATGTACTCCCACAATTGACCCTTCAACAACTCTTACTTCATTTCTAGGAAGTGAGCTCGTCGGAATCTGTTTGTAAAATTGGCAGCTTAGAAGAGGAGGCTTTGTGGTGTCTCGCCATTTTCTCACGGAGGAAGTAAGAAAATGGAGAGAGAAAAAGAAAATTTTGAGCAATGGAAGTTAGAGAGAGAAAGAGGAATTTTGAATAATGGAAGTTGGAGAGAGAAAGAAACTGGAAGTTGAACAGAGAAAGGGAAGTTTAACCCTCAATCAAAATGACGTCATGTAAATGTCTTTGTAACTTCTCTGCCTTCACGCCTAAGTACTTGAAAGAATTAGAAGGTTTGCCTTGGGAAAATCCAATACACGTGGACCAATAAAACTTCTTTATAAATCCATTTTATTTTAAAACACATTGATTGTTCAGAATAGACAAATATATGATCAGAATAATTACACGACCACAATGTTTTTCTTTCATCAGCTCATTTTTAATATTTTTCTTATTATACGACTACTCGTTTGCTTATTTAATTTATTAAAAGGCAATGGTGTTGTATACTACATTACATGTTGGACCAATCTTATGTGCTAAAAATAGGCTAAAAATTTAAATTTAATTAATTACACATCTAACAAAATAAATCTTACAAAATCTCACACGACTATTATTTTTATATACCAATAAATTTTAGTCAGTGCTAAATAAATTACAAAATTACATCATAGCAAAATTAATGAATAGTGTCAAAAAGTCAAAACGTGTCATCTAATTTGGAATGGAGGAAGTATCTATTATATAAAAAGAACACGAAAAATAAAGAATACGTAAAGAAAAAAGAAATTGGTTTACCTAATATATTTTAGATTCTTTGAACCATCATTACACCTACACTCTATTCATTAATTGTCCTATCATCAAGAATTACCCAATTTACACTATTCATCTAGTAAAATTACTTTATGTAGTGCAGATTGTTAGTATACTGAAGTACACATTGTTGAAGTACACCCTTAGAAAAGATAATTAATTAAAATTAACCCTTTTTTTTATTATAACCTCTTTTATTAAATGTATTCAATTACTATACTTTTTCATTATCCCCCTTAATTAAAAAATTGCGTACACCCTATAACAATGTAATTGTATTTATCACATTTTTGTCGTATAAAATACCCCTTTCAAGTAGTATTAGTTTTAATGATAACTACTATCAAGAACATTATTGACTACCACTTAGTCTTTGGGTAGCATGACCATATATTTTAGTAGCTCCCCTATTGTCCAAATTAGACTACTACTGGACTATTGTTTTAGGGTATATAGAGTATAAGGTTCAGGGTTTAGCTTTATGAAGTTATCTGAAATAAGTTATCACGCTTGAACTGAATTGCACGAATTACGTTATGATGGTTCAATTGAGTTGCACGAATTACGTTATAATGGTTCATCTGAGTTGCATGAAATATGTTATCATGGTTCAATTGAGTTGCACTAATTACGTTATAATGGTTCAATTGAATTGCACGAAATAAGTTATCATGGTTCAACAAAATTACACGAATAGTATCTATTACATTTGTTAAAATTAGATTATCATGGTTCAACTCAATTGCACGAATGAATAGCTTGGATGATTTATCGTGGTTCAAATGATGAACTTCGGTTCAATTGCACTAATGAGTAGCTTAAACGATTTATTATGGTTCAAATGACGTATCATGGTTCGGTTAAGCAGGATTTCAAATGTATGGCACGAATTGAATCGTGGTTCAAATGAGTAGCTTATGATTTATTATGATTTTTAACGCTTCATATAACTTTACAAATTTTCCATATTATTTTATATAACATTAGGCCAAAATTATTTCTATTACCACTAATTTTAAAAAATTGACTCTCAATTTTTATTTTATTTTAAATTTTTTTTTTTTTTGAAGATCACTGTCAATTTTAACGCTTTTATATATACTTTGATTATTTTGATGGTGTAATGTGAAATTATTAATAGTCAACTAAATTTCTTCCTTAACAATTAGATTACAAGTGCAATTTAAGGTTGACATGTGTAGTTAAATTTCTTCCTTTTCAATTAGATTACAAGTGCAATTTAATGTTGACATGTGTATTTATGTTTGTCATTTCAAGTGCAAATTTAAAACTGACCTCACCTTTTTATTAAGATTTTTGTTTACCTTTTTTTTCAACTATTTTAAATGTCATTTTATACAAAAATAATTAATATTGTATTTTTTTCCACTTTTTGATTAACAATAAGATACCTGGCATCTTCCTCTGGCGCGCCCCCATATCCCCAAATTTTGACAAAGGCGCAATTTTTACCGTCATGGTTTTCTCTAAATTTTCGAATTTCAATTTCAAACTTAAATTTCTGAATCTTTGTTTCTTGGGCTATGACTTCCCTAAATTTCTATAAATACAACCTCAGTAAATCCAATTTTTTCATAGCAACTCATAAATCCAATTTCTATCTTTAAAAATTCCACAATTTTTTTTAATTATAAACAACTGCCCTCTTATAACCCTAAATTGATTATGTCCAGACGCTTTTTGTCCACCACATTCAACAATCGAAGTGCTCCTATTGTTGACGATGATGTTTTATGGGTAAAAACATGTAGATGTGATTGTCACGGTCCTCCATATCTCACAGAGATTCGAATTTCAACCACACTGGCAAATTGGCTTTGACCTTACTACAAGTGCAACGTCTGCCACTTTTTTAATGGGTGGAAAAAGAAAATATTGTTCGTTCTGGTAGAGCTCCGGGTTTAGGTTTTCTCCCGTGCCACTTCAATATTATCCTTCTATACAACAAAAGCGTGGTGAATATAAGTTAAGAATGCTACATTAACCAAAATTGAACAAGAATGAGAAGAAAGTTGTACTCACAATCCTCCACTTAGTTTTGTATCCGATATGCACACGCTTTTATGCAGGCAAACATGAATACTCCACATGATCGGCTTCACATGTATAGGTGAAGGTCGGATTAAATTTATAATAAAGCAATTATTCCAGCAGATGCAAAATCAAAGCACACAGAAACAAAAATTTTGTACACTCACTACTCTGTGCGGTCCAAGATTTCTACAGCAATTTGAGGCCATCCTGCGATTTGTCCGAGATTCCATTGCGAATGTAGGGAATTGATAAGCACATCTACATCATTGGTCTGCTTAAAAAAACACCAATAAACAAAGGCATAAATGGTTGATTGGATTCAAGTAAAATACAAATCCAATCCACACAACCAAGCACATACCGAACTGATGACATCAGACTGGTGAGCGACCCATGGCTCTGAGTACATATTGTCAATGTACCACCTTGTCTTCGCATGCAAATCAAAAACTGCACACCACCAATGATCATCTTTTAACATAGTTACAAATATCTTCACATATACACATGACAACATCGGTAAATGAAAGCATTACAAATATTAATAAATACAAGGGAAGGAGTTGATTTGAGGCCTTACAACTAGCAATTCACCACGTGGAATATTTGCAATTTCATTCCGGTACTGAAGGGCGACCTGGTACTTGTTAGCAGAAGACAGACCTCGATTCTATTGGAAAAAAAAAACACAAACACATTAGGTGCATTTAATTATGACAGTTCTATATGCCACTAGAAGCAAGAAAAGGCAGCAAAGCATTTACCGAGAAGTCAGGAGACATGAGGACTCGATGGCTCTTGCTAGGGAATTGCTCAAATTCCCATCATCTTGTGTACAACTTAGAAGCCATACGGACGTAGCCAATACTCATGCACTCCTTCACCATCAAAACATGTTCGCAATCTTTATGGTGGCATCAACACCATTGCATTGAACAAGTGCTGGACCGAGCCTACTTAATCCAAAAATATAACCCATACTTACATAAGATTTCCCAAATTGAAGGAAAAAAACAAAAATGAAAATTAATACAAAATTTAAGTAAGGCATTTCAATATATGTGTTATACCTTCCACTCCGTACTTTCCGAAAAGAACGAACATAATCTAGAAACCTTTTCTCCAAAACTAATTGTTTATTAGTGTTTGGGAGTCCATAAATCAAACTGACATTTGTTGGCTTCAAAGGTCTCTTCTCCCTCGTTCTACGATTTGCATGAGGTGGATGAACACACGACCCCTCACTCGGTACATCCACTCGAGACAGAGTTTATTCACAAACGGGCTCTTTACCAATCCCCTTCTCCATCACCTTCTCCTGAGATTTCTCCTTCTCCTTAGACTTCTCATTCCCTTTAGATTTGTCATTCTCCAGAGATTTCTCCTTCTCAAGAGAGATCTCCTCATGAAGAGATCTCTCCTTATGAGGAGATATAACACCCTAGAAATTCATTTTCTTTAAAATATCTGTTTTGCCTTTTAAAATACGAAGTAGGAAAATCTAAGACATTATCGTCACCGTGATAACGGCTAAGGCAATTATCAAAGAAACACAGCGGGAGACTCATTTCAAAATCCTTTTAAAACGAAAAACCAACTTCAATAGTCAAATCAAACGAAAGTAAAGTCAAACCAAAGTCAAACAAAGTTAACCTACAACTTGGAATAATTGTAGGCCCTTTCAAAACCCAAACCAACAATTAAAACAATACGTTAATTCAACCAATCAATGAAACAATATTAAAATCAAATAAAACACATCATATTCTTATAGAAACTAACAAGATTAGCTCTTCACTCATGCCCCAACATGAATATGCTGCATCACCTGAAAAACACTTTACTTTGTCCCCATTAGCCGCCATTAGAAATGGGTCGTCGTAGGGCCAAGATAAAGATAAGGCCAACAATCACACAAACACACAATCAGCAATGCTGAGTACATAAGCGTAAAAAAACACATTAACATGCATTAATCCTAGCAACATTAAACTTACTTGTAGCTCAGAGTTCAACACACACTCAACAACACAATACACAATACAATTTATCATTCATTTATATTGATTACGCATCGAAAACCTACCCCAATAAAGGGGTACTAGCATGGGAGCTAATTGTGCTAGTATAAAAAGAACCACTGGTAAGTGGTGGAATTCATGCGCATAATAAAAAGGAAAATACAGCGTCCTGTACTCACAGTAGAAGTTATGTTCAAATATAAAATCGCATAACTTCCCCCATATGTTCTTACTCTAGGTGTATACGTTCCAAGAGTTTTGGTGCGTAACCTCTTTCACTTAGTTACATATTAGACTTGGTGTTGACTCTCAATCAAAACACAATCAACATACATAATTCATTCAAGCAATCAAACATACCAATTTAATTCCTGAATAATTATTGACCACGTTCAATTTTATGTTGAACCCTTTTTAAACTACCTCGGTATAGAAACACCTGAAGCGCATAATGCACCACAAATCCTACCTCAGTGTTTAGAACACCTTAAGTGCGTGTAGGCACCGAAATATAAATTAATTCTCGTGTGCTTAAACACTTACTAGCTCAATTCTCATGCTTATAGCATCAATAAATTATATGAACCATAATAAAATTCCTTAGCTTTTTAATATTCCAAGCCAAATTAAACATTGAGTTTAATTAAACAGGCCTTTAAACATGCCAACAATAAAAGTGTGGTCCATATACATTATTCCAAACATCATACATTCCAATAATATTTCATCATGTCTCATAAACCAATCATATATCAAAACCAAATCCAAGTCCACAAAACCAATTCATCCAACAATTCCAACCAATTCCTAACATGATACTAACTTAGAATTAATTAAATAAATCCTAGCATGCTTCTACACGCTTCAGTAAATACCGAGTACGCGAACGTACCTTGAATATGATCTCAAAATCGCCACGACTTCTCACTTGGAAGTCTCCTACGACCCACAAACATCAAGAAACATAAATACTTAGTCTTATTCAAATTATTTATAATCACTTAGTTTTATTCCCAATTAATGGGTAATTAAATTCCTTTAAGAAACTCTTAATTTAGCCTCTACATAAAAATTGCCGCAATATAAAACCATTAAAACTTGTTGTAAATTGTTTTTAAAACCTTAATTTCAATCATATAATCAACCACAATCAATTCCCATCAATAATCATCAATTTAGAAACCTAGGGTTTAATTAATTTGGGGCTTTTTTTTTATTTAAAAATCAAATCTGAAAATTAACTGTGCAAATTTATTAAATTCATCACAGATTCATCACAAAATATCCAAAATCATAATTAATCAGGCTTGATTGAATTTAAGAACAAGAAAGAGATTTTTTTTTTAAAACAAACACCGCAAGCACGCACAAGGGGAGGGGAGGTCGGGCTGCTACCGCCTCCCCGCTGCTGCTGCTGCTAGCAACGACAAGTTGTGGTGGTGTTGGTGGTGGTGGCAGCCGGCCATCGGTGCTATAGGTGGTGCGTGTGGTGTGAGTGTGGAAGGGGAAAAATAAAGAAAAGGAAATAGGAGGAGAGAGAGAGTTTACCTCTTGGGTATTTTCACCTTAGGAAAAATCTGATTTTTGCTTTTGGGTGTGTATTTATACTCCTCTCTAAAAACCCTCTTACTACTTGATTTTCCCTATTTACCCTTAATGAATCCTACTCCCACTCAAAGTAGGTGTTGCCTTTATTTTTTTAAATCCTTTTACTTTAAAATTCTTTACGAATTAAATATGCCCCAAAGTTTATTAATATGGAAATAAAATGTTTATAAAACTATTTTAGTAAATAAATTGATGGGTTTTTATTTAAATAAACCTTTTAAAATATTAGTATATGATAGGATCGTAAAAGCATATAATTTATATATTTTAAACTCGACTTTATATCCAAATTTGATAATTTAAGAGTATTATAAGTATTTTCTTTCCTAGACACGAGATACTACTATTTTTATTTATTTGTTTATAGGAAAGAAGATTATGGTAGCAAAATGCATTTGACCACTGCTCGGATTAAAAGAAGCATAGCTCACAAGATTGAAGTAAGTCACATATTTTAAGCCCAATGATGTTTGAATGCAAATAGCCACGTGGGCCTTAGAGGTACACCAACATGTCATTCAGCAAACCATTGAGCGATTTTTGCGAGTATCAATCATCATAATGGAGAAGATAGAGATGGAATTGGATAAATATTGGAGCTAAAAACTCGGATTTGTTGGGGATCGAAGAATCCTATGGATATACATGGGGATGCCGAATTTGAGGAATTATCGGGGTTTATTTTGGGCGATTTTATGGGCTAAGTTCAGGAAAAAATTGGAGGATTTCATCAGAATTTAGGGGGGAAGTTATATCTAGCAACAAACAACAATAAGCAAAAAAAAAAAAAAAAAAAAAAAAAAAAAAAAAAAAAAAAAAAAAAACAGGACGAGCAGCGGATCCCATGCGAGAGAACCTTGGATCACTGCAGTTCGTGTCATATTCTTCTGTAATCATCAAATTGAGTTTGGTACTACATTAGTTTAATGTCTTCTTTTACTCTTTGTTATTGGATTCATTTTGGTATTAATAGTCAACGTTTGATTTCTTATTAAGATATAGGATTGAATTTTATTATTAAGCTAATCATTGTTAGTGTATGGCATTTGTTCAATGTTGGTACTTTGTTGCTTCGTTTAGCTACTGCTAGCATTATCAATTCAATGTTTAATTATTTCTATCATATTATGAAGTTTCTTTTTGTAATTGTTATTGTTATTTCAACTCTTAATATGCTAGGCTAATTATTCTTAGGGTAGGGAAATATATTGTGCATTGGATTATTATGTTGTGAGAATAGAGATGTTATAATTCTTGGATATTATATGTTTTATATCTTGATTGTATTGATAGTCTATTTTATTGGTTGGATTAGTCAAATTATAATTCGGACTGGCCATCTTTATTGTGATTTGCTAGTTTAATTGCTAGAGTATTAACTTGTGATACGTAATTGTCCTTGTTAATTCCCCTTTAGTAGTAATTAGGTACTTAATAGGTGACTAAAACTTGTTAATGACGCCTAAGATTATCAACCCTTTGAATTTCACGAGTCCGAGCTTGTGAGATTTGTGGCTTAAGTTAACTACTCCCTTGTTATTAATGCTACTAAGTACTCGAGTCTAGAGAGCTTGTTCTAGATTATTAGTTGGTAAGACAATATTCCAAGAGAATATTTGGTCTATTTGCAATTAAGGGAAGTTTCGAATGCTTGTTTGTGTTCATTGGTTAGCATTAAGATATAGTCATGATTATATATAATTCGATGATCAATTGATACTCCAATGCGATAATACGTCTCCCGATTCCCTATTTCATTATTCTTGATTTTTATTGTATCCCATTTTTATTGATTTATTTCTCCGCACTTTATTTGTTTTCTAGGTAGTAGTTTATTTTTAGATTATATTTTCCTTATTCAAAACAGAGGTTTCTAACTTATACAAGTAATAATTTGATAATCCAATTCTCTATGGGATCGACCCTAGCTTACCCTACTATATTTTTGGAGGTTTTAGTTAGGTTTATTTTTGGTAGACACGCGTCAATCGTACCAGTATACAATAAGTAATTCATTTTAAATTATTAAATACGTTCAAAAAATAATACTTTAATTTATAAACTGTATAAAAATACGGGGTGTTACAGGATATCCCTTATCCTCAGGAGATCTTTCCTCCTCAGGCTCATGCTCACAGGGGCGGATCTATTCATGTGCACAGTAGTGCACGTGACCTAAAGTAAAAAAAAAATTGATGTTTGTTTTTTTTTAAAGAATATCAAAGAGACCGCTTATTATAGATAGGCGGTCTCTTTGATGCTGTTATTGCAACAAGAGCTTTGCGCTGCGAAAGTTTTTTTTTTTTTAAATATCAAAGAGACCGGTTATAATATAACCGGTCTCTTTGATGTTGCTATTGCATTTCACGATTTTTACGCTGCTTTCTTTTTTCATTGAAGAGACCGGTTATATTAAGTTCTCTCACTTTTTTTTGTATAATTTTTTAATAATTTTTGTTTCTATTTATATCCTATATTTGTGCAACCCAATTTTAATATTTTCCCACACAGCTTATCAATTAAGTAAAAAATCATAAAGTTAATTTAATATAATAGTTTTATAGTACCATTTGTTTGTAACATGTTATTTGTAATACTTTCGACTTGTAAGATTGAATTTTTAAGTAGTATATGGTTGTAATATGGATTTTTGTGTCCTATTTTTGGATTGAAATCAATTTGGTGAAATATAATTTTTTTTTTATACATATAATTTTTGGATTGAAATTAGTTATGAACAAGATTTGGAAAACAAATTTGTACTTCATTTCACAAGCGATCAATAATTGATGGTGATTCACCATCTCGAAATCCTAGATCCGCCAATGCATGCTCATGAGATCTCTCCTTATGAGGAGATCTCTTCTCCTCAGGAGATCTCTCCTCCCCTTCAGATTTCTCCTTCTCAAGAGATTTCTTCTCAGATCACTCCTCCTCATGAGTTCTCTCCTCATCCTTAGATTTCTCATTCTCGGGAGAGTTCTCCTCCTCATGAGATTTAGACTTCTCAGGGTGGTCCTCCTGAGATTTAGAAAGCTGAGGGTTGTCCTTAATGATTTGAAACACTTAACTAGGTTCAATCTCCTCATCATCAGATATAACTCGAACATACCGCCTTGACTTGCTTCTTCTAGACTCATGCCTCAGAGATTTGGACCTCATTCCTCAATGCATCAGTGAACATCCTCTCCAATTGAGGTTTTAATAGCTTCACTACCTACAATTACAATTACAAAAATAAGATGAAAAAAACCAGAAAAAATAAAATACCTACAATTACCTATAACTTATACACATAACAAACAACGAAACTGCTTATATATGTTGCTACGTTACAGCAGCCACCTTCTGCACGCACTAATGTCTTAGACGAGTCTCGGACTGTACATGGATAATCCTCCTCTCCATATGCAACTAGGACAGACTGGAACAACATTTCATTTTTTTTTAAAGTTCTAAAATAAAAATTAAACCAAGTGTAATTAAAGAAAAAAAAAGCAAAAGCATAAACCTTCAGCTTTCTATAATCGTCAGACGTCTTCCATTTGTCTTCTTTCATAGCCTTGGACATTTCGGCCGGCGTCCACACCTTTATTCTTGGTAAAACACCCCACCAGGAGGTCGATGTAGATGGTCAAGATAGATAAAATCAACATTGTAAAGCATATGATTAAAAATCTAACATCTTTGAGTACATCTAAGTGAATTAACAAAATTTACTTACCTATACAAACAACGAGCAGCCACCACAACCTACAACAAACCCATTCTCATCAAACTTATCCGCAAACACCTTAACACAATCCATAAAACAATTATATACTAAGGTGCACCAATCGTACTTGGCCGAATGCCGAGCAATTGTAATAGCTGGTGTACGTAAGCTTCTTCGCCAAGAGGCCCCATTTTGTTGTGGGACACAATATGGCACCCACAACAACAATAAGAAAGGCAATCTTGAACTGTATCTCTTTGCATCATTAACAACAGGCAGTTCATTCCCATCCTCATCCAACTCCTTAGTAACAACCCCTATTGCCTTCTCAAAAGACGGTGAATCACCGTCTTTCCCTCCAGCCCTACAATCCTTTATAATATCACCCAACTTCTTCTTCATCACAGAATAATCCCTATCTACCTTCAAAGGAACTTCTTTATCTTCCATTGGCAACCCCAATATACATTGAAGTTGTATTGGGGCCAACAACATTACCTGTTCAGCACCAAATTCTATCGAACCGCAACTTTGAATCCTTGACATTATCCAATAACAAAACTGCCTTGGAAAATAAGTTAATAACTTCAACTTCAACAGCCCACCAAAACCCATCAACTTTATATTACTTCCTCCTTCATGCTTCGATCTAGCGATTTGATTACCCTTGAGTAAAACATATCAACCCGAATATCACAATAGGACCCTACAGTGCAATCAAAACAAACACAGAAAAGGATTTCATTCTGTAATTAAGAATGTCAACTCATTTATGAAATTAACAAACAAATAAACAATATACACCTTACCTTACTACACTTCCTCGCTTGTGTAGCAACAACATCATACCTAGCCTTCACAATCTCCCTTTAGCTCGGTTCAATCAGCTTACATAGCCAAATCAAGTAATTAGCACATTAAAAACCCAAATTAACCAAAACTACAAAGCCAAATCAGCTTAAAAATATTGTTGTTTCGGGGTTTTCTAATGTCCAGCGGGAGAGTTACAATTCCGGGACTGGTATCCTTGCGCCTGTACCTGCAAAGCAACGGAGACTCCTTGTGGTGGGAGTTCCGCTTCCGAGGATCAAGTTAGTACCTGTTTGAGGAGTGAATAGTGCGGAAAAGTAAAGGTTGGAAGATCAGGTTCCCCTAGGTGAGGAGTGATCTAGGTGTTTAGGTTCTCTAGGTGAGTGTAATTAATTTCTTAACCCCCTTTAATGAGGATTAATGAGGGTATTTATATGCCTTGGGAAGCGTGCCAGTCCTAGGTTTAGGTCAACCTAGGGCTGATTGGGCTTCTTCCGAAGATTGGGCCTAGGTGGCCGTTTTTGCCCATTTGGCATAGGGGAGGCCACATGGCGTGGCGCAACTGGTCCAAGGTGGACTAATCATCGCTTGTCACGTGGCAGACTCCAACTGGTCCATGTGGCGGACACATGGCAGGACCTGAATGGTCCACGTGTCAGATGATGATTTGCTGGGGAAAATCCCCTAATCAATTGTCTTTTATATAGACTACATTGTCTTTCACTTTTACCTTAGATTTATGTTGGTGTTTCCTTCTTCTGTCATCCTTAGAATTATGGGAAGAAGAATGAGAGGAATTTTGAGAGCCACTTCTATCTTCACTCGAATCAGATTTGTCATAAATACCATAGAAGTCATCATATTCAACCCTTTTTCTTTTCTTCACAACTTTTGAAGTAGATGATTCTTCTCCTCGAACATGGTTTAAATTCCTACGACCACCGTGTCTTCCCATTCTCTTTTAATATTAAGCAATACGGAGAAGAACATCAATATAGTTCACACAACAATACAATGAACAACATCAACCAAGTACAAAGAACACAAAACCACATAATTTAATTACAAAAGCACAGGCGAAAATAAGAATACTTCAATTACTTTGTTTTGAATAAATGCAGCCTCTAACCACATAATTAACTTAGTAAACTTCACTAAATATTGCATTAAACCTCATCAACTTGGTTTCAATTTACATGCATGTATACCCTATTAAAAAATTAGTTGCTTAATATCCTATACCATGCTCACAGTTTGCATAAATCGTAAAATTAGTTGATTTCGTATTGTTTTATACCTATTAACTTCAGGATTCAATTAACAAGTTCAATTAAACTACATTACTTAAATAGAAACCAAACGCTATATCTAACTATATTAGTTAAATAGAAACCAAATGCTAAATCAAACCATTTATTCAAATTCAAACGTAGAATACCTGAATCCTTTGCGAATTTCTCTACGACCACCGTTATTCCTTTCGCAAAGAAAAGCCCTAATTCAACTAATTTGAGCTTGGAAGAAGGATCATTTACTTCCTTTTCCACGAACAACCCTAATTACGAAGACGAACAACGAGTGATTGAGCAACGAAGGAATGATTTGGGGAAATTGTCAAAGAACCCTAAATTCACCTTAAGTATTGAATTGGGGAAATTGTCGAAGAACCCTAAATTAAGTGTAAAGCAACATACTTATCTGACTAGGAATTAGCCCCGCCACATAAGCAACGGGACATGAGTTGGATAATCAGGTTTGACCTATTAGGGGCATCTGCTGAGCTTTTATTTCAAAATTTCAAAACATGTGAAATGACCGTCCTGCCCCTGTGATGGTCCAGCCATTTCCATCACAGGTAGGCGATGTGATGATGCGTTGCTTTTGTTGTGGGATATTATAGAGGAGGAGAAAGATGAAGAGAATGTAGATAATAGAAAGTGAGGTATCGGAAAAAGTTGACAATGTGTCAAAAGGAGAAGAGGAGAGAGAGTGAAAAAGTAGGGGAGTAGAGTACTACCATTGATGATGTTCTAATGACTCATTTTCCTATTCAAAATAGGTTGTTAACTTTAATTCAAACATGTTGACTTTAAAATCCTTTTTAAATTATTAAACTTGCACCAGTATTTAAATATTAATATAAAATGCTTTCAAAATGATTTTAATAAGTTAATTGACGAGTTTTTATTTAAAATCACTTTCATATAATTAAATATAAATAAATGTTACAAAAATTATTTTATAAAATAATAAAATACCTTTGCACCCTCCATTTCGTAATAATCGCAACACTTTGACTTTTGCACTATTCACATACTTACTTTGACTATACTTTTTATTAATATATATAAAACATATATTGTTATGTAAAATATATTTAGATTAGTTTTTATGATATTTTCATTAGATCAAGCTTTTATACTTCTTAGTAGTATATAATTACAATTATCAATGGTCAAAGTTGTGCATTGGCGCGTGTGTCGCTCAAAGTGTTGTAATTATTTTGTAACGGAGGAAGTATAAAATATTAAATTAATTTATAAAGCATATAAAAATACAGGGTTTTACAGGTTTGTGCCGGCCCAAAACATTATATCTCATGCCCAAATCCGAAAAAAAGTAGCAGGATAATCTGGCCAAACAGGTTGGGTTTGAGTTTTTAACTAAAATTGCATTTTAGGCTTGCCCCAACCCGCCCTATTTTCAAGCCGGATCGCGTCGGGCTAACGGTTGGAGCCGTTGTTGATCACCTTTATGGGAAATGTAGTTAAACAAATGAATGATTGTGAGGAAATTTGAATTAAGCAACTTTCTTATTGTTCAAAGTCAATCACAAGAAGTTGACCAAGATCGCAAGTGCAATTTCGTCAAACTTAGAGTTAAGGGTAATTTTGGGTGTACACTATTCCTTTGAGCAATAGCACATACTCTACCAACAAGAGTTGGCTCAATTAGTAAGCAAATTGATATCGTCTAGGGAGGTCTCGGGTTCAAGTCTCAATGTATGCAAAAACTCTTATTGGGAGACTCACCCACCATAAATCAGGTGTGTGACTCTAGTCGGATCTGGATGTGTTTTGGTGAATAGGGTGGCACACATACTTTGGTTTTTGAAGGGTTGGAGAAAATAGAACAAGATGTTGGTGCGCATCTCAGTTGTAATTGGCTATTGGAGATCAAGGTTCGATCCCTCGAAGCTTCAATTTTGTTATAAAGACATTCAGTCATTTCAAATTACCCCGTGGGTTGGGGGTTGCGTCCTACGAAAATCCGAATTCGAAAAAACATGAAAAAAGGGACAGTTTGATACAATTTCTCACGCAACAAGACAAGGTTAATTATGTAAAATAAAAATAAATAGATAAATAAATAAATAAATAATTACATGGTTAATAAATTACTCCCCATTTTCTCATTTTCCCCTAAACTCTCAACTCAACTTTCTGTCTAGCTCAACTTCTCAAGGACCTCAACGCGCCGCGCGCACCGCCCACGACACCGGGCTGCCGCCCTCCGCCAGTCCTGCTGCCTGCTGCATAGACGCACAGTCGCCCACTCGCCTGAGCCCGGCAGACACATTGTGAGTCCTTGAAGGCTTGAACCCAGTCCTGGTGGTCCTGCTCTGTAATTTCAATTTACTAGTTTTTAATCTAATTGATAATTGCCAATTTGAAATATAATTGAATGATTGATTGCGGAGTTAGATTCTTGCTTGTTGGGTTTTTTAATTGATGATTGATGTATAATTGATACGGAGTAGTTTTTAATTCATTTGTGTGTATTGGGATCATTGTTTTGTGCATAATTGATAGTTTTGAACTTATGTTAGTCAATTTGAGGTTGGTAATTAATTTCCTATGAATAATTACACTAGTATAATTATGATGGTTATGAATGCTCTACAGTCTCTCTCTCTCTCTCTCTCTCTTTTTTTTTTTTTTTTTTTTTTTACATATTTATTTACATATACTTTTATCATGCAATTTTTGTTCTTGATAAAATTTGGCCATCAAAATTTGAGATTTATTAAAAAAAAAATGATGAAAATTGGGCTGATAATTCAATTTTATGGTCGAGGTTACATTTAATAGCTTTTTATACTGAATTTTCATTGCCGATTTGCTTTCCTTCAGCTTTGCACATAATTGAAACTTTTCTGTTTTGATTCTGTGTTAAAAATTGAAACTTTGATGAAAATTGTGTTGGTAATTTAGGTTAGGGTCAGAATAAACGCTATTTTTGTACTGAAATTTGATTATTTTGCTGAAGATAGCTGCTGTTTTGGTTAAATATTCAGTGTTATATGATTGCAATATTCAATGTTATATGATTGCAATATTCCCAAAAACATTCTGACATTCTGTACTTAAAATTCAGAATTTTATTTTTTGTAGAATAATTAATGCTTGGTAACCAGTTACAAGAGGTAACAATCAGGCAGTACCAAAGTCCAGTACCCACCTTTTATCTTCACTCTTTTCTACGGTGGTGGAAGAAGTAGAGGAAGGGAGGAGAGAGAGAGCCTTGGAACAGCGGTAAAGAAGGTGTTCAATAGTATCAGATATGTCAATGGAGCCGAAGAATGACGAGTCGAACTCTGAAGCAAACTCAGCAACAAAGAAGAAGAAAAGAGGAATAAATATACAAGGCTATCAAATTGAGGGTTTATCAATCGCTGGCCAAGAAACATGCGTTATCTTCCCTTCTCTCAACCTCGCTTTCGATATCGGAAGGTGCCCTCAACGCGCCATTTCTCAAGACTTCCTTTTTATCTCCCATGGTCATATGGACCACATTGTATGTCTTCTCTTCTGCTCTCTTTATAATCTTTATTTTGTTGTATTTCAAGGGTTTTTCGCGTGTTTGAATTTTTTCGATTTTTGGCTACTTTTGTCGATTTTTTTTTAAAACTGAAATTTAGCCATAATCTTGTTTTTTTTTTTTTTTTTTTTTTTTTTTTTTTTTTTTTTTTTTTGGGGGGGGGGGGGACTATTTTATGGGTTTCCTTGTTTTTAAATTAGTTTGATTTTTGGTTATTTTTATGAGAAGTTTTTGCTATTATCGTATTCTAGGTTTTGGAGTATTTTCTGGGTTATGTATCATTTATAATTATTGAGAATTTTGGTATGTAGAACCACTGCAATGGGAACTGTTTGAGATTTGTATAGAAGTTTCAATGAAATTCTTGAGTTGAGTAACAGTGATGTGGAGATTTTTAATAAAATGTTTACTGAATTACTGTGTTCTGTTTTAAGGATGTATATTACTCTCTTCCCCGTGCCTCTGTCGTTCAAGTTATTGTATAACAAATGGTACAGATTGTCTCTTCAATCATCTGTTGATGAGTAAACAAAGTAATGGATAGTTTCTTTTGTTGATACTGAATTCTGAAAATGATTTTTTTTTTTTTTTTTTTTTTTTTGCCATATGCTCTTTCAGGTAGACCTACTATGGAGTATTTTGTGAGTTGTGTCCATCTCCTAAATACTAAATGTACTGTGTTATGTGATGTGTATATCAGGGAGGATTACCGATGTATGTTGCGATTCGTGGATTGTTCTCTATGAAACCTCCTACAATTTTTGTGCCTAAAGCTATAAAAGAGGATGTGGAAAGGCTTTTTAATGTACACAGAGCAATGGACCAATCTGAGCTGAAGAATAATTTAGTTGGTCTAGACGTGGGTAATGTTCGTATTAGATCCACATTTTCATTGTATATAACTCCCTCCAAGCTTGTTCTCTTCAATGATCATGCCAACTGTTTCTACTCAATTACTGTGCTTAAACTTTTTATTTGTATAATTTTCAGGAGAAGAATTCTATATTAGGAGGGATCTCAAAGTTAAAGCATTTAAGACATATCATGTCATTCCCAGTCAGGTACCAAGTACTCCCTTTTTAGTCATATCCCCTTTTAAGAGCTCATTTGTGTGGGTCAAAGATATCCTCGAGCTATAAACCAAGTATACTTTGTTCATTCATATGATATGTTGCAGGGATATGTAGTTTATTCAGTTAAGCACAAGCTTAAGCAGGATTTCATTGGTCTTCCTGGAAAAGAGATCAAGGCTTTGAAGGATAAAGGTGTGGAGGTATGTTTGGTAGTTGTGTTATCAAAGTGACAATTGTTGCGTATACTGTGATAGGGTAGACTGTTATTCAAAAAGTTAGCTTGTTCATTTATGACACATTAAGTTTCCTGTTCTCGGTTCATATCTGTAATTAGTTGGAATATATGATGGGAAGAGAATTTTGGACTATGTAAGGGATAAATGATACTTTGTATCTGTTTTGGAATTGTTTCCTTACTTTAGATGTATCCATCTATTGAGGTCCATGCAACCATTTAGTCATATGTCCAGGTGGATATAGTCTGTGATTGACAGACAAACATAATAAGATTCTGAATTTTAAATGTATTTTCGGAAAAATTGTATGGAACTACTTGCTTAACAGGTCAATTTGTGAACAACTACTCGCTAAAATGTTTTATAAAAAAAACTACCCCAAATGTAAAAAGTTTGGGTAGCATTACCCTTTTTCATTTTCCGGCAACTAATTCCGGCGAATGGGGTCCATTTGTTATTTTCCCTCAAAAAACCATCCTCATCCTCGTATATATTAACCAACTCTCCTATTCTTTGCAAAAACTCAACCCAAAAAACCAAATCTTTGTGAAAACCAAATCGTTTTTCCTTCTTTAATTGGCGATTTTCCTTAATTTTAATTGATTGCTTACTTTCTTGTGGTCTTCTTTTTTCTGTTGTTGGTACTTGGTATCTTAAGGGTCAGATAGAGCATTAATTTAGCTGGAATTGTTTTTCTTAGTCCTTCCTAATTTGATAATTGTACACATTTTGTCACAGTTGCAGTTGAAGGTACATATTTGACGCCTTCTTGTGATGTGCTGTGCCTTTCAAAGTCTTAGGATTAGACTGTTCTTGCTTCTTGTATCCCCCTCTGCCTTTCCCTCAATACCAACCCTGTAGAGCTAGAATAGTTTCAAAACACAAGCTATGCAAATGCATAAGTGGACAGCAACTTAGCATACTTCTTTCTTATGCATTTGGTTCTGCTGCCTTCTGCATATTTCTGTCTGATGGATTGGTTCTAAATTGGCAGATTACCACAACAACTACATCCCCTGAGATAGCATTTACTGGAGACACAACAGCTGACTTCATTGTTGATCCAGCTAATGTTGATGTGCTGAGGGCAAAGATTCTTGTGATGGAGGTAACTCACTTTATGAGCGCTTGATTTTTCAGATTTATTTATCGACTGTTACTTGTTCGATCAATGATGTTTCTTGATAAGTTTAGTTTATTTGAGCTTCTGCCTTCTTCGTTGATTTGTTTGAGGAATTTCTGGTTGTTCAATCTACAAAACAGATGTATATGATGTTTGTGTCGATGATTGTGATGTATGATCCATGTGACCTGCTTTATAAACTCTCTCTTGCGTTATCATGCTTTTATTACAAGTTTTACGGGGTAGAAGGAACACTTTCAGTCTTAGAACTCTTGGATAGACACTTATGAATAGGTATTAGGGGAATTCTCAAATTTAGAAAGGGTTCTCGAGTTTTCTCTGTTTGATGTCCTTGGTTGAAGAGTTTTAGCAGGGGAACACTAGTTGGAACTTGAAAGTGAACGGTTATGGAAATGGCACAACCTCTTCTGTTGTTAGTACTATTTTAAAACCAAAAGTTCCCTTCCTCCCAACAAAAGTTTTTGTGTTTAGAGAGTGTTGAGTTTGGAATATTGTTCAGTAAGTTTGCTAGATGTGCATAGCATAAGCTTATTAATAGTGCTGGATTTTGCTCACCACAACTTCAAAGTTAATTCTAGAAGTTGTTTTTGGGTTTAGAACTGTAATCATCTTATCCTTCCTCATGCACAAAGCCCCAAACACATTATCGGCATTATGGCAGGGACTTCAGTGGGTTGTGGACCTTGTAGTACTTGTATGTCTAAGATTGCTGGAATTCTCTATCAACTACTGTTTTGCTCTCAATTTCCTCTCTTCACCGGTAGCTTCTTAGGAGAAAAATGGCTGTGTTTCTCCTTGAGATTCAGGTGATTAAATAGGCATGTTCTGTCTTTTATGTTGTCATGCAGTGCACCTTCTTAGACAAAGCAGTTGACGTGGTGCATGCAAGAGATTATGGACATACACATCTGGATGAGGTTCTTTTTTATCCTTTTGTATCTGATGTTTATATAATGATGGTGCATTTTCTTATAGACCATCATGCAGGTTGTAAAGTATGCTGATAAGTTTCAGAATAAGGCAATTCTTCTGATCCACTTTTCTGCAAGATACTTCATAGAGGTAAGAGATTTAAATATCCGGCCTTGTTTTTACTTTCTAGTGGCTGTGGAATTGTTTATTCTTTGATTTATTGTTTTTGCATATGGATGTATATTCACTGGAATAAGTGCATGGCAGATAGGAGATAACTTGGATATTTGGATCTTTTGCTTCCTTTTGTCAATTCTTCTTTGTTAACAATTGTGGTTTTCATCCTTGTTCACTTAGCAGATCCTACACCTGATTATATCTGCCCTTTACATATTACTTTTTGCCGTCATGTTCTCATGAACATATGCAAGATTAGTTATTATAAACATGCAATAAAACAGTAAAAATAGAGAAGAAAGCTTGAGGCTTTAATTAACAAAACTATGGTCTACACACTCGATAGATTTTGCCTATCAAGCTCTATGGTGACTTGAGGTCACAACTCTCCATATAGTGACTTGAGGTCACAACTTTCTTAAGGATTTACTCTAAAATTCTGCCTACTATTTTCTTTCCCCTCCCTCTCTATTTATACTAAAGACTATTAACCTAGTAAAGTAATATTACTAGAATACCCATACTACCCCTCCTTAGGTCAGTCTATTACAATATGATGCCTTGCACCATCATATTTAGATAGCAGCTAATGAAGCTAAATGGAACTGATTTGTCGAGCAGCATTTATGTGGAGGTGTTTTTTAGATGTCCAATTTATGCCAACTCCTGAAGTTGATTTCTGTTTTGAAGCTGATTACATAATATTGATCTATATAAGTAATTGGGTATACTAATCTCTCCTTTCCCAAATTCACAAATTCAAATGGGATGGTGAGTAATGTTGAGATGAAGTAGGGGAATTCCTAATTTCCTGGTAATGAAATAAGTTGCTTCAATCAGGAGATGAGTTTGTTGGTAGTGTTGGTTGATGGTCGTGCTTGCCTTGCAAAATTAAAGGTAATTTATAGATTGAATGGCTTATATATTTTCTACTTTTTTAGAGGTGAAGGATTAAGGTGGCAGTGTGGGTAGTTGGAGCAAAAGATTGATAATTATTGTGTGTATTTTTTATTGCTTGGTTTTCTGTGCAGAGAAGATTATGTTTTATCAGAAAAATTATTCTCGTTTAAAAAAAGGTGTCGAAGAATCCTTTGCTGGTCTTTCTGTGCATAGAAGATTATATTTGGGTTAGAGAAATTGTTTTTGTATAAAATAATTATGCTGTGCTAATTGTGCTGAAGAATCCCCAGGGAATATCTTTTATGTTTCCTTCCTTAGTTCTAGGGCATCTGAGTGAGGATATTGTCATGTTTCTGGCTTGGCATACTAGAAGAACTTGAGGAAGAACTTGAGGGTTCTAGCTATAATAAATGGCATCTGATGTGCTTGGATGAAAATTCTGGCCCATTACAGGAGAAGAGCTGATCTTGATGCCTCCAAATATGGAGATAAGGAGGGAGAAATTATTTGGATCTTCACTTAGGAGCAAAAATTAACTAGTTCTCTCTCGTTGAATGTTACAGAGTACCTCAGTTTCGCCTTTGCTTAGCCATTTATTTTAAAATTCATTTGCTCCATTTATTAAAGTTATTCTTAATTCTGTACCTAAAATTGCAAAGTAACTTTAGCTGGGTTACATCTTCTGATCCCTTAAATCGAATTCTACTGCTGTGTTACTGCTCTGCCAATATGTGTACTATCACTCACTGTAATTTTTGTCTATTTAGATGCCAAAATGCAGCTATTAATTATGCAGCTTTGGCAGGAAATTGAAGAAGCCATTTCAAGATTGCCATCAACTTTTGCTGGCCGGATCTTTGCACTCACTGAAGGGATTTGATGATTGGTGTTATAATGAAGGCTTTCAGCCACATCCATCTCCTGTACAGAAGTCGAGTTTTTGTGCATTAAATTATTGAACTGGTTCCTTTCTCTTCTTTTCTCCTTGTTTTCCCTCACTAGAAATACATGCATTTTTACATATGACATGTACTATCACCCTATAGCTACCAAACATGAAGATGTTTATTAGTGAATTAAGTTCTATAGTGAACCATGAATTCAATTTTGACATCACTTTATAGCTGATTTTCACCCTAGTACTGTATAAACTTAGTAAAGTGAAACTATTAACTTTATGTAAATCTAGTTTTAAATAGAATGAAATTAATCTCAGAAGGCGTTCATGCCTGCGCTTGGTTGGTAAAGAAACAAAATACTTTGTATTTGACTGGTGTCTGGTTCGTATAATATAGTCAGGGAATTTTGCCTATTTCTACCGTTTGATTAGTGTTTAATTTTGTTTTTAGTTTCATTTAACCATCAGCCTTTGTATGACCTTTTAACTAGTAACTACGATGCTAAGACTGAAGTGTCCTAGGTTGCTAAAAGCGTCGAATATTTGTCTAACCAATACAATTATGTTGAACAAACCTTAATTGGTTATAATGCCTTACCTCTCATACTACAAACCTTAATTGGTTAAAATATAGTCTACTAAATTATATGCATTGGAGTTGCTCTTAGACTAAACTTTAAAAGGCCAAGTCTCGTATTACAGTCTTAAATTGCCTTTCTTCTTATGTAAAGGGTGACATTTCTTTGGCAGCTGTCGATGTTCTCACATTCAACTATTGTGATATCAGATAACAGTGCTGGGGCGGATGGATCTTTTCGTGAGCTTCATTCTTCTTCGGTTTTGGGAGGTGGGTCTCGGGCTTTCCTGGCTGTGTCTGCTTTGCAAGCTGAGTTCCAAGCTTGTTTTTGGCCCAGCGGCAAGTGTTTCGTAAAATTGCTATATATACTGACTGCTCTTCCTTGGGGGATCCTGCTCGGTTGATATATTTGCTTTTTGGTTGTCTTGGGAAATTCAGGCTGCTATCGACCTTTTCGTCTGCTTTATTCGAAAGGTGCCTCGTGCTTGGGTTTCCATTGGCTAGCTATAGTGCTCAGGGTTTCTTTCCCTTTTTTTTTTTTAAAAAAATGATTTTTTTTTTTTTTTTTTTTTTTTTTGGTAAATAGAGAATATTATTACCAAAAGGAGTTGCAAAGCAGCAAACAAGAATACAAAAGCCCAAAGGCCTAAACTCCAATACACCAAGAGCCCCTATGGGCACACAACCACCAGCCAAGGACCAAGACCCAAAGGCCACCTTCTAGGAAGGGTTCCAAAGAACCTTGGACCAAACCCGGCTCTTTTGAACTCAGTGGAAAAGAGCTACCCTCTAGGAGGATTACCCAAAACCACAGAAACAGGATAACGACAAACACAAAAACTCTCAAAGAAAAGGCCATCAAAAAGAAAAGAAAAAATAGAGGTCAATATACCGAAACAGCAACAACAACAGCATGCAGAAACAGCAGCGGCCAACAATAACAACAACTGCATGCAGAAACAGCAGCAGCCTGCAGAAACAGTAACAGCATACTGAAACAGTATCAGCATACAGAAACAACATCAGCAGCCACAAACCAGAACCCAGCAACAGAAACCAGAGACAGCAACATCACACAGCAAGACAGGCAGCATCCCAGCCTGAACCAGCATCAAACAGCAGCCTGAAACAGAGAAAAACCAGCCTGCACACCCAGCTACAGCTGCACATAACAGCAAGCAACAACTACAGGCCATAAAGCAATAACAATAGCTAGCAACATCAGAAAGCAGCAAAAAACTCTGAAACCAGAAGCAAGAAACAGCAATATTACATCAGCAGCCAAGAACAGAACAGAAGCAGCAAGCCAGAAGGCAGCAGCCACAACAATAACAAACTAAACAGCAACAACAACCAAAAACCAACTACTGATAACCAACCCAGCGCATTGAAACTGAACAACAGCAGTAGCAGGGAACAAAGCAATAGCAACAGCTAGCAACACATAACCCAACAAAAGCCACAGCAGCAGCTCAAACTAGCAGCAGGTCATGAGATATTTCCGAGCTCCTTCTGAGCATCTACAAACAACTCTAAACACAATATTCCGAAACTCGGAATTAGCATCGACACAAGAACCATTAAACATGGTTGAGTTACGTTGAATCCAAATGCTATAGACCGTTTCAGCAAAAAACATTAAGAATAAGTTCTTCCTCTCATCCGCTTTCTTACAATAAGGCCTAATCAACCTCCAATTGAAAGCTTTGAATAGACTTACTAATATGAAGCAAATCAAGCACCTTCTGCCAAATATTGCTAAAATAAGGACACCCGAAGAAAAGGTGTTGAACACTCTCGGGCTCACTTAAACAAAGCAAGCACACAGGATCACAATTTATCCTCCAAGAAATCTACCTATCTTTGGTTAGCATCCGATTCAAGATAGCCAACCACAAAATGAAAACACTCTTAGGAGAAGCTTTATTGTTGCACACAAGCCTCTCCCAACTCACTTTGGGACATTGTTGTCTAATAGAACTATAGATCTTCTTGATTTGAACTTTGCCATTTTGCTTCACAACATCCCATCCACAATTTTCAATAACCTCTTTACACTTGAGAATCTTCTTTAATACCCATGAGCATTTTTGAGGAAGAGAAGTAGTCCAAATATCTTTATTCCTGAAAGAATAGATATGAACCCATCTCACCGAAAGATTTTCAGTCTTATTATAAAGGTCTCACAGATTCTTACAAACCGCATCAATGTTTCAATCCTCTAAAGAAAGAATATTCCAGCCTCCACTTGCCTTAGGAAGACATAATTGTTTCCAAGACACTAGAGCTTTTTTTGTAAGATTAGAATTCCCGGACCACAAAAAGAACCGAAATCTAGCCTCAATCTCTTTTATGATTTTCTTAGGAAGAATAAAGATTTGAGACCAATAGGTTTGCATACCAAACAAGACACTCCGAATAAGCTGCAGCCGCCCAGCATAAGACTAAAACCTCACCGCCCAACTATCAATCCTTGAAGTTATTTTGGCAACCAAGGGCCTACATTGAAGAACATAGAGCTTTTTTTTGAAGAAAGGGGCACATCCAAATACTGGAAAGGAATACAACCAACACTCATGCCAAGGAGTCGGAGAAAAAGAGCCTTTTCATCATCAAAAACTCCACCAAAAAAACTCACTTTTATCCAAATTAGTCGAAAGACCAGAAGCATGAGAGAACTTCATAAAGGCTTGCATCAAAATCTAAAGCGAAGTCAAGTCACCCCTAGCAAACAACAAGAGGTCATCAACAAACATAAGGTGCGTAAACTTGAACTTTTCACATCTTGGGTGAAAATTGAAGTTAGGATTAGAGCACAAATCATGAAGGCACCCTGATAGCAAATAAGAAGGGAGACAAAGGATCACCTTGCCTCAAGCCCTTCTTAGCTTTAAAAGGCTTCGAAGTAGCACCATTGATGAGAATAGAAAAAGAGACCGTAGTGATGCACCCAAGAATCTACTTAATAAACAAGCTAGGAAAACCAAGCTCACAAAGAACAACCTCAAGGAAACCCCACTCAGAATCATAGGCTTTTTTGAGGTCCACTTTAATCATGCACCTAGGAGAGACGAACTTGTGAGTGCATCCTTTTATCAACTCAATGGCCAAAAGGATATTATCACCAATATCATCCACAACCTTACCAATGACTCGCCCAAGTCTTTCAGTTATGATTCTAGACACAATTTTATACAAAACAGAGCAACAAGCAATGGGTCTAAAATCTTTCACATAAGAAGCATTAAGGACTTTGGGCACCAAGGTAGCCGCAATTCCACTGAAAGGGCATCACACCAGTGGCAAAGAACTCAATAACCTCCCAAGCATGCTTAAAGAATTTGGCATTAAAACCATCAATACCAGGAGCTTTATCTTTAGATATACCTTTAAGGGCCTGATGAATCTCATCACAAGAAACAGGAGTAATCAAGAAATGCTGAGAAGAGGGAGAAAGCTGTTTACTAGACCTCAAAATAGCCAAATCAACACTAGGCAAAGAACTAGAACAAGAGCCTAACAGAGACTTGTAAAAATCAAGGATCTCCTGCTCAATATCTGAAAGGTTACGAAGCAGAACATGGTGCACATTGAGAAGAGAGTCAATTCTATTCCTTGCTTACCTATGCTTCATCACAGGAAAAAAAGTATTTGGAATTCGAATCTCCAAGCTTAACCCATTCAACTCTAGATTTTTGCTTCCAAATGCTCTCTTGAACATTCCTCCAATACTTAAGCTTTTGAATAGCCTCATCTTCCCGAACTAGCAACTCAGAATCATTAAAGTTCACAGCAAGTTGGCTTTGAATGTGACAAAGCTCATCCGAAGCTTGATCAATTTTCCCCTCAACATTCCCAAAGGATCTAGAGTTCAGCTCCTTGAGTCTAGTTTTAACTTGCTTAAGTTTCAACTAAACTCTAATCATTTTGCTCTTCGGAGATTGAAAATGCCAAGCATCCTGAACACATTTTTGAAAATCATCATGGGTGAGCATACAGTTCAAAAACCGAAAAGGTTTTCCTTTCCCAGGGAGAGAAGGGAAAACCTCATAGAGTAAAGGAGAGTGGTCCGAAAGAGAAGGAGGCAAATACATGGCCTCAACATTACCAAACTGTTCCAACCACTCTAGATTCACAAGCCCCCTATCAATTCTAGATTGAGTGCGAACCCCGGTGTGAGACTTGTTAGACCAAGAGTAAAAAGCACCTTTACTCTTAATTTCAACCAACTCCACAACTTCCAAGAACCTTCGAAATTCCCTAGTTTCATAATCAGAGACCAGGCTTCCATTAACCTGATCCTCATCATGTAACACAAAATTAAAGTCACCAGAACATAACTAGGGAATAGAAAAGGGCCCCAACCTTGAAACCCCCTCCCACAACATCTTCCTGTCATGAATAGAATGAAGCCCATAAACAAAAGTACAAAGAATTTGCCTCTGAGACTCTATAGAAGAAAGAGTACAATGAACAAACTGCTCATGAGCCTGAATAACATCCACAGAGATTCGGTCTTCCCTCTAACCAATCCAAATTCTCCTTTTAGGAGAAAAGTCATAATTTGAGAACCAAGAAAACCCAGCATGAATTTTCCTTTGAAGAGCTTTGCTTTTCTTCTCCTTCACTTCTGTCTCAAGAATACCAATCACATCACAATTATTCTTCAAGATAAGTTGCTTAACATCAGCAACTTTATCAGGGTCATTAACACCCCTTACATTCCATCTAGCAATAATCATTGACCCGAAGGGGGCCATCCCCCGCTAGGACCCACCAAGTGATCACCCTCCTTCTCACTTACATTCTGCAACACATCAAAGGAATTAGGACTATGAGAGAGTTCAGGATTAGCAATCCCTTTACCTTTCTTGTTCACAGTATGCCAAACACCAACTTCCCCTCTTTTTTGTCACAGCACTCGAACTTTTTCTTTCCTCTTTTGCACCCATACCTTCTTTTGCTGCCAGAAATATGCGTAGCCTGTGTAGGAATTGGTTAGCTATTTCAATCTTAGTAGCATCCATCATTTCCACACATCAATGTCCAACCTTATTACATTTATCACAAAAAGGAGGCACCCATTCGAACTCCATTTTTAATTCCACAATCTCACCATTCGGGCTTTCAACCCAAACAGACTTCGGAAGAGGTTTAGTAACATCCACCTCTATAAGGATCCTAGCAAAGGACACCCTTAACGGTCTAGATGTGCATTCATCGGCACATATTGGAACCCCAATAAGGCTGCCAATTCTGCTCAAAGTCTCAACTCCCCAACAATTAAGAGGGGGGTTTGGAAATTTCACCCACAAAGGCACAACTCGTAAGACTTCAGCACTAAAATCAAAATTAGCAGACCATGGCTTAACTATCATAGGCCTACCATTCACCATATGGGGGCCAGCACACAACACCTCATTCACCTCTTTACAAGAAGACAGACACATGATGAAGTAACCATCATCATGCTAGAAAATTTCCGGTTTACAGAAGGAGCTCCATTGTTGAGCAAAATACCGAGCAATAGTAGGCTGGAACCCAACCACATATATAATAACAGCATTACTCCATTTCTTGGAGCCCTCATCTAGCTCTGCAGCAGGCAACATAACAACCGATTTCCCATTTTTAATCTGAGGAACAACAAATTGAAGAGTTGCTCCCTTAGCAGTCAATTTCCCAAAAAACACAACATTCGTGCCTTTCACATTACTATCATCATTCATAGAATTATCATTCCGAGACTCACTATTTACCCCCTTCCTTGAACTCGAATGATTCCAGGCCTTGACAAAATTTTAGCACCATTGATATTATCGTCAGAAATTGCATCAACATCAACAATAGAGTTAGATAAACCCATATTCGAAGGCAAAACATTCACGGAACCAAGGAGAGCTGGGTTAGAAATTACCGTATCTGAACCCCAGCCATTCCTAAATGGAATAGAACTGTACCAGGAGTTACTGTTACATTCGACTTCGAGGCGATAGAGCCAAAATTAAGGGTGAGAAGTTTTGCATCCCTCCTAGTGATCTTGCCTGATGGATGAACAAGGCCAGGAGATGGGGTAATCGGCTCATTACCTTCATCGATTGATTCCTTCAATGTCGAAAATCCAATCGCAGCAGGAGTAAACAAAGTTTCAATTATTTCAGTAGAGATTTTAATAGGAGTAAGAGTGGATTGCTTCTTTTTCCTAGCCATGCAAGCTATTTCAGTGAAGAAGACCACCAAAAATAGCCACCATTACCGCAAAACCGAGCTCAGGATTAAAGAAGCACGCTTGGAGCGTTTTCTCTCTCTAGCTTTTTCCATTCAAAAAGCTTTGTTAGTAAAAAAAAAAAAGACGTGTGATAAGCATGGGGTCTTCCTCATTAGAACCTACGGATTTCACATCAGCATTATCAGTGGTAGTTAAATCTCTCGCAGGAACCTCACTCCCTTCCTCAATACTTGAACCTTCATTGTTGCTAGAAGTTAGGCCAGTAGATGTATGATTACTAACTTCTCGACGGCAGCTGTGTTGGGCTTGGGAAGTCCAACAATATGGCTGACCACGGCGGTGCCCAGAGCTTGCTTGGCCTTTCTCTTTTGGCTTATCTTGACGCGATCCCTCTTTTTCGGCCCAACCTACATAATGGGCATGAACAAGGTTTCAGAAAATTTAGAGTCCTTTGCCTTGTGAGAATCGAAATGTCCATCATGAGTGGTCTTTTCCTTCACTCGTACAGTCATCCATGAAACAGTAGAATGTTTGAAGAAACTCAAGGTTTTCCCTTGACTCAAGTCCGAATAAGACACATCTGAAATCTTAAGGGACTGATTTTCTCTCGATCTATTGAGGAAAGTATGGATTTTCCTCGATCCCTTAACATTAACTTGCCTTGAATCCTGGTTGTTTGGGGAGCTGGTAGCCTCACCGTCCCCCTTTACAAAAGAGAGAAAGATCGTATTTATAGGGATAAGGTTCTCTACCACCATCTCACTAGCAGCATCCATGTTGGGTAATTCCGTGACATCACTCTAAACATCACTCCTAGACAACTTGTTAGATTGCAGCCTTGCTAATCTTCCCCTTTTTGTTGAGGATGACATGTGACAGGTTGGAATCTTCAGTGACTCTCTTGTCCTTGAGCTTGCTAGCTTTACTTCTTAGGCCCTCCACCTTTTCCAATTCACGGCTGATGTCCTGATTGTTAGGCTCTGCCTTAACTGCTTTGCTAAGGTCTTCAAAAGCCTCTTCAAGTTGGAAGAACTTGATTTCGGCTAAAGCCCTTCTATAGAGGGCTTTAGTGTTGTTATCATCAAGTATAATGACAAGCGAGCATAGCTCCTTAGTTTGTTCATAATCCCGAAGCTTTAGGGCGCAAGCTGCGAGGTTCAACTCAAGGGATATGGCAAGAGTCCTTAGAAAAACACTATCATCTTCATTTCTTGGTAGTACAAAACACAAGAGTTTCAGTCCTCTATCATACTTAGCCCCGGCAAGAACAACTTCACCTTTCTTGAAGTAAACATTGCCCTCCTCTTTAAATATCTTTGCGTGATTGAGGATATCTCGGGGACAATTGTTCTTAACGAAGTTGACGATGCTTTCGTAAAAATCATCGTTCAAGTGAAAATGCACAAGGGCGTCACGTAGTTTTCGGCAGTCCATAACAAAAATTCTAAAGCGAAAGAGGAGTTGAGAAACAAAACACAAAGAGAAACACATGACCAAACCCACGAAGGGACGACAACAAAGAGCAACCAATAACGGTGAGCGGGCCTGTAGCAACCAAGACTCCGCCACAAACTAACACTAAATGAAACTAGGAAGCCACACAAAGAAAAGTAGAAACTACTAGCTGAAGTACGGAGAGGTCAATTGTGATAATTAAATCACAACATCAACGTCGGAGTGGGTAATTGGACCACCATGAAATCCACCTCCAGTTGCTAACACCACTTAGTCAAGACCCGATATCAAAGACCGAAGCTGTAGCCGAACGAAAACTGGCAAGAAACGGCAGGTGTAATCCCCCATATTTTTCTTAGTAAATAATAATTATATATTTTTATGTATACGAATATTTTTAATAATTTTATATTTATGCAAAAATATTTTTGGGAAGATTTCACAAAAATAAAAACAAGAATTTTTAAACCCATACTTCCATTTCAATTAAGTAAACTTACCCCTTATTTCTCCTCATTCACATTTATAATTAAGGAAACTTGCTCCTTATTTCCCCTTTTCAAAACCCTCGTATATTGCCTTCTACTGCTTCCCCTTATTACTCCCTTTCCCTTGCTCCCTTCTTCTCCTTTCACGACTCACAAACAAAAAAAAAATAAAAAAATAAAAATTTTCTGCTTCCTCGGTTGCGCTGCTGCTGCCTCAGCCGTAACCCACCACCGCAGTGCCGCCGGCGACCCTCGCCGCTGCCCTCAACCCTGCTGCTGCCGCCGGTTTCCTCCATTTCCCCCTTCTCTTCTATCTTCCTCTCTTTTCTTGTTTAAATTCTTCAAAGCTTTAATCTTTACATGAATTTTTCGTTGATTAACAATTATTATAGTTTGATTATGTTTTTGAGTTGTGAAAGATTGCAAATTTATCGAGTTTATGATATGTTAAGCATATAATTAATTTTCAGATTTCATAATTTGTGAAATTAGGGTTTAAAACTTGATTTTCATGGTTTTAGAGCTTAAAAACGTGTTGCTAAAGTTGTTTAATTTGAGCATGATTTTGTTGTGATTTTGCTATGACTATGATGATGTTTAATTCAACAGCAAGTTCTTAATTTTTCGTAACTAATTTCTGAATTTCCATTCGAAAATTTTCTTAATCACGTTTTAATCGCGTTTTGACTGTAACTCGTCTGATTTTCGCAAAAAAAATAGTGTTTTTCGTGTGTAAACGATGCTTTAATCAAAACTCACTACCTAAGGTAGTAAGCACCATCCTCTCCTGGCCAAATTCAGCTTCTAAGTATGGTTTTTGTGCAGTTTTTTATTTTTATCGAAGGTTTAATTGAGTTTTTATGAAACTAATTAAATTATAATTATATATTTCAAGTTTAGATTGTTGTATTCATACACTTTACTATTAAATTAAATTTTCAGATTTTAATCTTAGTTTAAATAGTTTTAAATCATGGTTTTATGATGGATCTTCAAGATCTCAACATACTAACGTGCTATATAACGATTATTTCAAATGAAAACGTTTATGCGGTTTTATGATTTTAAACTAAATTTTCAGATTTATAATTTTACTTTAAAGTGTTGAAATTTTATGCTATAAGCTATACTTTTATGATTTTTAGCATATAAACTCATAGTTCAAGTACTAAATTATTAACTTTGGCTATTGGGAATAACTTAAGGGCATTATTTCAATGATTTAAAGGATTTTAAAATAGTTTAGTATTGCTGTAATATATGTTGCTTGGGTATTAATTGAGCTATTGTTGTTCTGTCTAGGAGAGGACTTCGTAGAGGGTGACTTCTAGCCTTAAAGTGGCCAATCAATTCGCGCACTCAAGGTACGTACAAGTATACGAAGAACCTTGATTTTAGAAGCATGTTTAAGGACTTGGAAAGACGTAGAATCATGTTAGCAGACTTGTGGATTGGTTGAAATTGTTTGGTAATAAGTTGATTGTTGATAAATGTGATGATTGCTTTAATTCATGTATGAGAAATTGCATTGATGTTTCCTATTGAGCATTATTTATGCAATATTTTGCAAAGAGAGCTTAGAAGCAAGATACAAGTATATATACATATGGAATGAATCATTTTAATTACTTATTCATCTGTATTGAAATGGAATGAGTAAAGGTAGAGTTAAAGTCTTATAAGACAAGATTGTGGATATGAGGTGCCTTATGCACTTAAGGTGTTTATACACCGAGGTAGTTAAAGGATTCAATAATAAATGTTGTTTGTCACTAATAAATTAAGAATTAAATTGGAAACTTGAATGATTTGAATGATCGATGTATGATTGGTTGTGTTGTTTGCATATGAGTCATCACCAAATTTAAACTAGTAAATCACGTAAAGTGCAAGAAGGATGAACAATAAAACTCTAGATTTGTGCACATCTAGAGTAATGACAAACAGGGGTTGGGGTTCACGGGGTATTAGCCGTGCACTTTTCAGAGTTCGTCTGATCTACGAGTCTCTTGTTTTAAATTCTTTTAAAATTATAATGAGTTAGATGAGATCTCATACTAGCTATGACCACGGAGTCGCGCCCGTCTGCCATTGGATGTTTATTAATGTCTTCCGAAAAGAGGCATAGGGTTTTCTTATTTAATGTTCCGGAGCACAGGGGGACAACCCGATCTATTGCTTAATCCAATTAAATTAATGAAGTGATCAATACTATTTAGAGAAACTTTGTAATCAGTAACAATTGAATCATGTGTTCGAGTCAATGATTATATTGTGAGTGTATGGAATGCTTGATAGTATCATGCTAAGACTCTTTATTATATTTCGTAGCTTGTATGTACTCAGCGTTGCTGATTGCGTGCTTTTGTGTGTTTCTCTTGGTCATAGCCTTCTCCTTCAATGACCCTGTAATGATCCAATTCTTACACTTGTAATATTGGGGAGCAGATTAATCACAGGTTTTTGCATAAACTGATTTGCATCAGGGTGATGAGATTTGAGTGTAGCGTTGGTTAATCACTTAGCTTATTTTATATCATAGATTGAATTTTATTTTGGTTCTAATTCCATTTACTTCCTATTTTACTGGATTTTGAATAAGGGCCGTTATGGTTCCAACTTGTAAGACTAAATTGAGTTTTGACTTTTAGTTTTGAAACTTATATTCTTTTTTAAAACTAAGTTAGTTTTCCGCTGCTGATTTCTGATACTAGCCTTAACGTTTGAACACGTGGCGGTAGCACGCCAGTAATTCTCTCACAGGTTATTAAAAGTATTTACAGTTTAATACAGGTTTTAAAGAGAGAATTATTGGGGTGTTACAGCAGGGGGATGGTGAGGACAACAGATCGGCTACTCCGATCTCCCGCGATCTGGGTGAGCCGGAAAACAAAGGGCTCGCCGATGATCGGGAAGGGAGGCCGCCTACTTCGATCGCCGGTGGCCCGCCTAAGGGAGTAAAGAGGGACTGGTTTTGAGTAAACTAGGGGTGTGAAACTGGTTTGTGGTTTTGGGTTTTGTTTCTCGTGTGTTCCGATAACCCAAAATAGATTATGTCAATGCCACTAAGACATTTATAAAATAAATTACTGTGACTAAAGAGAATCTTCATACGGGTAGTGTTTTTTTTTTTTTTTTTTTTTTCTTTTTTTTTTCTTTTTTTTTTTTTGGAAATGATCTTCATACTAAATTTTTTATAAACATTTGGATTCTTTACTATGGACAACAATTGAATCAACTTGGAAAGTTTGGGTTAGAACATGATCTGAAATTGAAGGTTGGGCGACAACTAGAGTTGTGGATGAAATCACCGCACCAAGATTCTGGCTATTGAAAGTTGTCATTATCTCTACTTTCTTAAGCCCCCACATTCTTCTGAAAATAAACAAATTCTATGACAACGGCAAATATTTGGTCTATAAACAACGCCTTTGAGTAGTAAACGTTTCTTGTAGTCACAAAATCAACTAGAACTGAGAGTGAGAGATAGCTCAAGTGGTTAGAGCTTCCCTCTCGATTTCAGGAAATTCTGAGATTGATTCTCACCCCCGCCTTTGTGGCTCTCTAAACACCCCAAGAAAAAAAAAAAAAAAAAAACAAAACCAAGTAGAACTTTTCTTGTGATCACCACTCCACTCTCGCTTGATCGTGGGTGGAAATGGGGTGGGTTTATATCATTAGGTGCAAGATCAACCCGGTTCATTGAAAGCAGTTGTTGAAGGGTGGTCTCGAGACCGGGTACATATTCATGGTCCCTCGTTCAGAAATGAACATTTAGTATAACAAAAATGAACATTTTCTAATTGAACATACTTTACAATAATTTTGTATTTCTTAATAATTAAATGTTCATTTTCATGCAATATGATGTTCATTATGATAAAATAAATGTTCATTTTCATGCAGTATAATGTTTTTTCGTATAAAATAAACATTGACTTTGTTAGGAGAAGGATCGGCCAAGAGAGCTTCGGTAACACCAAGAATAGGGTCTTTAGGTGCCGGATCCACATGACCCCACCACATCAACGACGATGACCACCGAGCTCCGCCATTCAATGGCGGAGTTCTGGAGGTGATTGCTCGTGATATGGCGGAGGATGTGGCTCGTAGTGCTGCCGCCATTTTAGGATGACTTTGAAGGTTTGGAGAGAGAAAATGGTGGTGGATTTGGAGGAAGACGATGACAAAAAAAATTGGTGGGGTTTATTCAGATTTAATTTAACGGATTGTGTGGGTGTTGTTGGGCTTATTGTGTTGGGAAATGGAAAGTGGGAAAATGTTCATTTTTGTTATATTAAATGTTCATATTCAAAATGAAGGACCAACCAGAAATGGATGACTCGAGACCAACTAAAAATTTGCGCATTGAAAGTCCAAGCATGTTAAGGGCAAGGAATGTGAGAATGTTCCTAGGTGTGACCATCGATCCAAAATTTTTAGAAATATTGCCCTCATTCAAACCCATTGAAAAAGAAGTCAATAACAACAACGTTACCATTGAGCCACCCCTACCCCTCCCTTGCCAGTAGCCCCCCTCCTCCCTCCGTCGGCGCACAATAAACCTTGCCGGCAACCCCCTCCCTTTCCCCAACCCACGACACCCCACCCCGACTCCATCCATCACAACACCCCCTCCCTTTCCCCAACCCACGACACCCCACCCCGACTCCATCCATCACAACACTCCCTCCACCTTTCCCCCACCCCGAAACAACCCCACTCCCCTGTCCCCCACCCCAATCAACCCCCTCCCACGCCCCCCCCCCAAGCCCTAAACCCCTACTTCAAAACATGGTTTCGGAGTAGGGTTTAGGGGTAGCGTTTTGGGGTGGGGGGAAAAGGTGTCGGGGTGGGTGAAAGGGAGGGGGAGGTGGGTGGGGGAAAAAGGAAGGGGGTGAGGTCGTCGACTGGGCGCCATCGTAAGGGAGGGAGGGGTATGGGCGCTCGGGGTAGGGGGAGGGGTGGCGGTAGGGGTTAATTATTTTTTAAAGATTGTTAAAAAATTAAAGTTATACTTGTATATGTTGTTTTAATTATTAAAAAAATAAAATATACCTAATTATAGTTAAAGATTTAATTAAAAAAAATCATTAATGTCATAAGTAACTTAGTATTAATTAGTACTTCGTAGTATATAAAAATACTAGAGTGTGTTTGGATTGAAGGAAATGGAGTGAAAAGAAGGGAAGGGAAATGAATGGAGTATCTTCCATTTGGATAGCAAATTAGGGATGAAGGGAATTGGAGGGAAGAGAAATGAAGGGATTAAATTTTAAGAAAATGATCCCTCCAACAATGGAGATTTGGAAGGAAAACTCTCCATTCTTCCTTCCCCTTCCCTTCCCTTCCCTCCCCTCCCCTTCACCTCCTTCCCCTTCTTTTCCTTCCCTCACCTTTACCCAAACCCCCTTCTTTTCCTTCCCTCACCTTTACCCAAACAAAGATAAGAGTGTTATAAAAGAGAAATTCCCAAACCTAAAAAAACAAAAACAAAAAAAGTAATCAAACAAAAGGAAAAATATCGAAATCAAAAGACAAAAGTTTTGAAAGATTAATATGATGGAGTGAGTAAACATGACTAACAATGAACAAATTTAGCATATAAATAATTGTGTTATCACTCCATACAAAACAAAAGGAAAAGGAAAAGGAAAAGTCAAGAACCTCCATATTTAGCATATAAGCTACACCAAATACAATGCAGCTTTGCTTAACAGACTGCCTTGCAAAGCCTAATGGTTAAGGGAAGATCAATCCTTGACATAAAGTTCTGGTAGGTTGTAGCAATGGTTAGGCTGCAGCAGTTGATTCCTTGGCTAGTAAAAGCTTGACCCGTTTTGACATCTCCCTCATCACATTCACAATCATGGACTTCTTTTCCAATCTGAATTGGATAGCTAGCTCTGAGAAGGTAGAGACACCCTGTTTTAGTAAGGCCTCATCCTCCACCACTTGTGTGGGAAAATTATTCAGTGATAACACACACAACCCAATAATAGTTCGAAGAGCAGCCAATTCATTTGGAATTCCGAGAGGAGCTTCAGCAGACAACGACTGAAGGGTACTCAAATCATGCTCACGTACTTTTTCCACATCACTTGCATGCAGTACACGTAAAGAAGCCAAGAGTCGACCATCTACCAACTCTGGACCACCCAATGTTACCTTTCAAGAGATAGAACAGCAAAAGCTTTAAATTCCATAGTAATAGCTCTAGCATTAAGAAATTCTCTTAGATTTATGGAAGTTATAGAAAACAACCTAAACTTATACACACAGCACTTTCTGAACTCAAGTACTGTCAATTTCTCTAAAGACATGACTATCTTCTCTTGCAAAACAATACTTTCAATCATAGAATGATTTGATTTGACCTTTAGTATCACTAATATGTCAATACAAATAGTGATAGGCTGATGGCTATTACACTTAGCATTCAATTTAAAATAATATAAAATTCAATAATCAATTAAAGGTTCATACTAGAATATTTCTTTAGATTAGGGAACAATTAAAAGGGAAAAAAAAGCCACAAAAAGTACTCAGTCCGGGGTTTCTGCCCCTTTACTTCCTACTTTCTATTTTGGGATTTCCCTCTATCTTTTTCCTACTTATAATTTTCACTATAATGGCTTTCCTGTCCTCACTGTTTGGGTGGTACCACATACATGTTCCCCTAAGGCTCTCACCAACCCATGATACTCTTTCCTCTCTTCAAAAGTGAGGAGCTCAACTCACTCACTCATCACTCCTATTTCCTCTATTCTCTTTTAATCGCATTGTTTTTGCACTGTTTATAAACCCAGCTCAATCTATATATATTTTATATTAATACTATAACGTTAATTTGTTATTGTTATATTAGTCCCTATGCAGATTTCCAAAATATCAATTTTTATACAGTTAACTAGTAATTACGTGATTAATGATATTAATGGTCATAGAAGATTAGAAGTGCATTATCAAGTGTGAAAGTCAAAACATGACAGCTAAAAGAGAATGCAGAAAGTACTTTATTAGAACAGTGCACCCAGATCAAAGTCGAAAGCAGTTCAGAATACAAAGGGAGTAGTTCAATAACCATATAAAGTATATATTGTCAAGGGTCTATAAAAAAAAATGTAGTTGTCAACATAAATTTGCAACTGTAGCAAAATAACCAGGCATACTATGAACATTAAAGCCAATCAGGTAAACAGGAAAAGAACAAACCTTAGATGGAGCCATCTTATCATCTAGTTCTAAAGCCGACAAGATTTCAGATTGCAATGAACCTGGTGAAGAGAAATTTGGGGAGTAGAGACCAATGGCAGCACTAGAAGCCTCTAAAAGATATGGCTCATATCGGAGCTCAATAGAGTCATAAGGATTTGCAGCTATCACAAATCCATAGTCTAAGAGGAAAATGTCATTGTTCATACAACCATAATTGAGTTCCAAAGGAGCACCCTTCTCCACATGCTTTTCTGCCACTACCTGCATCAGTCAAGTAATTCACACGGATAAGACAACCTTCCAGCATTTTTAGTCTCTGTCAAATCAAGTGACAATAGAAAAGAAAAAAGATGAAAATAATAGATTATGAACTATTTTGATTGAGTGGCAGTAGCTTGCCTTAACCAGCATCTTAGTATTTTCAGCACCTTCATCCTGAATAATTTTAGCATTTGGATTAAAGCTGTGATTGCACATGTCAATTAGAGGCAACATCATAGGGACAGATTTGTGGATCCCATCAGAAAGTTTATCTCCATGCAAGCGAAATGCTCTCGATGAAACAGCTGCCATTGCCCATCCCAGCACAGATGCATCAACATTTTGACCCCCAAATGGATGATCCCCATGTTTCACATTTGCAATAGCCCCTTTCACTTGCTTCCCAAAGTCAAGAAGAAATCGGCATCTTTTGTTTACCTGTTACAGCAAAAGAAATGAAGAAAGCAATTGTAAATTTCAGAAGGATCCAGTTGACAAGAAGCAAGAAACAAATAGTAATTTTTCTGCATCCCATGGCATAGATTTCACTTACAACCAATAACAATACCTGAGTTATTAGAGGAACAAATTCCAAATTTTGTATATCTTCTTTGTTGAAGAAGATTGGAACACTGTATGTCTCAGGAAGATTGCTGATGTATGGCCACCAAAAAGACCCAGTTTTTGCTCTTTCTTGAAGAAGCTTCAGACCCAACCTCATAGCCCAAAGCTCCTCTGCCAAATGCTCCAGTGTCCAATTTACTCATTTTCAAAATTCAGTACAGCCTAATTTCAGAAAATAGTTACTACCTAATGCAGTATTGCAGTTTACAGGAAATCCTAGAAAATTTACAGTCGGCTATAGGGGAATACAAATGTGTCCAGAAGCATGCCTATGACTGTGAAAAGGAAATATGTTATGTTTGATAAGAAAGTGGGCAGGTTAAATGTAAGATATACTCCCTTTGTCTAGAATTAGTCTTAAAATTGCTAGTTCTATTTACAAGACTATTAATTCCCAATGAAATGTTTCACCAAAGTACATCCATCAATAGTTGGCGAATCTTCCATTCACCAACAGATTTCACCTCATGAAGACTTGTACATGCCAAGTAACAACAGCTTATAATATGCTAATAACAAACAAATATGTCATACTTCCTCTGTTTATTTTTAGTTGCAGTTTTCAACTTTTACACTATTCACACATAGTTTTGATTATCTTTGACAATTTATACTTAAATATAGTCATGTGGGATCTTGTTAGATTTGTCTCAATGTATACTTTGAAAACATCATCTCTATATAATTTTACTTATGGTAATAAAAGTTATCAATGGTTGAAGCTATTCACTGGCAAGTGTGAAAGTAGAAACGCTGCAACTTAAAATAAACTTTGGAGCATAACTCAACAACTCCAACCACCGCCATAACATTTCCATTATTTTGATCTTCCCTACAAATTATTATTATGATTGCATAACCCAACTGGGACTACTCTCGGTAACACCAGCATATCAATTTACAGTATATGCATATCAAGTTTCAGTTACTGGTTCCTATTTTAATTTGCTAGCTAGTTGGTTTCCAATAAACAGAACAGCCTACACCAATTGACTAGTATACTTGCAAATCACAGAATATTGTTATTTCCACACATCACTGGCTCTTCTCAAAATATAGCACATTCAAGCGTGAATTCGTGAAAATAACAACGTTGCAACTAAAAATAAACACATATAATGTCAGGATTGGCCTTGACAACATTTCCAGTATACTGATCTTCCAAACAAGAAAATTGTTATGATTGCATAGCTCGATTGCAACTAGCCTTAGTAACAACACGATCGATTGAGGTATATCCGTATATGTATATCTAATTATCTAGTTTCAGTTCCCGGTTTTTATTTCGATATTTTAGCTAGTTAGTTCCAATCCAACGAACAAACTACAATAGTAGTAAACAAGAAAATCCAAGTCTACCATTTCCACACATCACTAGTTCATCTGAAATTATAGCAAAGTAAATTTGCAAATAATAGAACATCGTCATTTTCACATCACTAGTTCATATCAATTCATAGCAAAGTAAACTTGCAAATAATAGAATATTGTCATTTCCCCACATCACTTGTTCATCTCAAATTATAGCAAAATCAAGCCAAATATTAAAACCCTTTAACCAAAAAACAGCAAAGCATCTGAAAACAACCAATTCTATAACAACAAAATGTGCATAACCTTAGAACCAACAAAAATGGCGGAAAGCAAGATAAGTTACCAGGAATTTGGCGAGCCAACTCGGTCAAAATAGGCGAAGGAGCAGACCCATCAATGGAATCATCAAATTTCAAGGGTAAATGAGGAGGAAGAGCAATAAGATCAGACCCTTTAGGAATTTCATGGGAAGCAACAAGAGCAAGGCCATAAGAAGGAACTCGAGCAATCTTGATAGATTCATGGACAAACCCACCTTCCTTTCGAACCCATTTGAGGAGGTCAGGTGGGTGCGGCACCAGACGAGATGGGTTCGAAGAAGCGCAAGTGAATGGACGAATGTAGGTGCGAGAGAAGGTTGAACTTGATAGTGCTCCCACTTCTCTGCTGCTGGTTCTCCACATTTTTTTCTACACAACAAGCTTGCAAATGTTGCTTTGGATGGGTAGATACTAGACAGATATATCGGCATCGTAGACCCGGCAAAACTAACCCACACTAGAATATCTAAACCGAAATACCTATTCATTGATTATTGTAGAGACTAGAGAGTATTATTGTATTAATTCGCAATAAGTAAAGTTTAGCCTAATGATTAATGATAAAAGATTGAGGGGCCGTTTGGTTTGGGGTAATCAGGAAAAAGGAAAGGAAAAGGGAATCAACAAGAATGATTACCTTAGTTGTTGTTTGTTATGTCAATTCAATCATTCCCTTTCCCCACTTAATTACCCCAAAATCCTCTACTCTCATTCCCTACCCCCCATGGTATTTGCATTCCCTTTCCCCTAAGCCACCAACACCACCACTGCTCCACTTGCACTAAGACCCCACCATCATCGGTACCCTTCCCACCACTGCCCCCGTCAGCACCGCCGCTCTTCCGGTCTTCCCACCACCGTCCCGTTAGCATCGCCACCGCCCCACGACCCGAAATCAACCACCCTCCACCTTAAAAACACACCACCCACCAGAAATCAAACACAATACGAGCTTCGAGGGTGGTTGGGAAAGGTTTCGAGGGTGGCTGGGTGGTTGGGGAAGGGTTTCTAGGGTTTTTTCGAGGGTGGGGGAAGTTTTTCGGGGGAGAGGAAGTGCAGCGAAGGGTGGGGCAGGTGCAGCGAGGGGCGGCAAGGGGTGGGGCAGGTGCGGCGAGGGACGGGGTGGCTGGAGAAGTGGGATAGTGAAGAAAGAGGGGTTTGTGTAGTGGTGGTGGTGTTGTTGTGGTGGTGATGTGGTGTATTTTCATTCCCTTTGATTTTTAAAACAAACAACACCCTAAATTTGAGGGATTTTCATTCCTTTCTCTTTCATTCCCTTTGTTCATTGCATTCCGATTACCCCTTGCGAACCAAAGGGCCCCTGAGTCTTTTGACGAGCTAGCCCCAGATACTCAAATTTGAGTAACAAATGGTGTTACTCAAATGACACAATTTTAAATAATTGCTTCTTCCTCCACAACCGCCACCATCATCACAGCCACCATCTCTCACTCCGATCTTCTTTTCGCCGTCAACCTCCGATTTTCTTTCCCCTGTCGACCTCCTCTTCTTCGTCCTGTCTTAGGCCCACAACGCCGCGGCGGAACAAAACTTAAGTTCCTTCCCTGATCTCCACCCACATCTGTAAAAAAACAAAAATCCTAGGATTAAAGGGTGAAATTAAGGGCATGGTCAACCCCAAAGGGAAGGGGTGACCATGTCCTCCATTGAAGCTCCTTCAATTGATGATGGGTCGAGTTAGCGGTGACGAAGTGATGACGGATCAAGTTCGACAATTCGTAGATGGGTCGAGTTCAGCGGCGACGAAGTAATGATGGTGGTGGCTGTGAAGATGGTGGTGGTTGTGGTGGCTGTGATGGTTGAGGTAGAAGAGGAGTGAGGAGAGAAAGTTGAATGATAGATAGGAAAAGACAATGGTACACCTTGAGTAACATACTTTGTTACTCGTCTTTTTACCAGGGTTTAATCTCATTAGGAGCACTCTACCATAAAAAAAAAATTAATTAATTAAAAAAAAAGCGATTTATATGTTACACTTTTAAATAAGTAGTTATTGTATGTACGTACTAAGTATTTGTTTTGATAACATACATAAACAATTTTTTATATACTCCATATATGTTTTTTGTAGGTAAGAAAAATAATCATTAAGAAACCCTCAATATATCAACTATTGTGCTTTTAAATGGTTTATATATGTATTTTCATTTCATTCAACCTTGCAAACTTATATACTTCCTTTGTTCTTTTGATATTGCATCATAAAGTGTCCATGTGATTATAAGGATAACTGCGGAATAAGTTTTAATAAGGGTATATTAGATAAGTGCAGTGTGAACATAGATGTTTGTTTTCGCAAAATAGATATGGTGCAGTATTTGTGAAAATTTCTTAAAAGACAAGTAGTGCAAATGTGCAATATTAAAAAAACGGGGGAAGTACATTATATTTCAAAAAAGGTTTTCAGATTAAAGTTTTAACTCTTCTAATTCAGACATTTCTGAAAATGTTTCAATAACCTACTAACTCAAATATCCGTTGATAGTTATGATCAACATTGTAACCAAATTTGTTGATCGAATGATGGATGTCCAATAATAAGAAATCCTACTTAAGCTCGTGATGCATCTATTATGCTGGGAAAAATAATAATAGCTTGTATTATCATAGACAGCATGATCATTGAAGATGAACAAGAATATATATTATGTATTATAATCCAACTGAATATGATCAAGCACCACCATCATCCTCAAGTAGCATAAATAATGGAAAAACCTTTTAATTTCAAAATAGTGAAAAAGAATTGCAATTTTAGACAATTACATGAGTAATAGGGCTCGTGTTCTTGATAAAAAGATGCATAGAGCCATTAAAAGTTGGATTTAGTGGAACATTAGTGGCTCAAATTTGGGAGTCATAATAGACATTAATAAATTAATGCAATGTTAGTATTATCTTTATCTAGATAATCATGTTTTCTTTGTTTAATAATGTTATAGCGCTTATAATGTGTCATTGAATATTGTAATTTTTTTTCTAATTTTTTTAAATGTAATATTATATTGTATGTTATTGTATCAGTCTCATTTTTTTTTTTTTCTTATTTAACGTTTAATTAGGAAGCACTTTACATTACATCAATAAATAATTATTATGTCTAATTAACAATAATCTAATACAATTATTATAATTATTTGTTATCAATTACTTATAAATATGATAATTGCAATGGGTACAGTAGAGTAAAACTAGAAGAGAGAAAATCTATGCCCAAAAAATTGTGGACAACCTACAAGTTATTAGTGGCATGAGGTTTGATTATGCCGTTATGGGTGAGGTGGAAGAGAGAAAGAGTGGTGCAAAATTTGATAACAACCATTCAAGAGGACAATGGATGGTTATGCTCTAAGAACAAATAAAAACAAAAGGAGTAATAATATTACTAGTAACTCAATTTGTAGTTGTTAATTTATACCATTGTTCTTTATAAGATTATAAAATTCTAATGGCTAAAAGTTCATAAAACCTTAAAATAGAATCCAATTTAGTCTAGTAAAGTCCATACAGGTTCAAAAGGAATCAATTATGTCTAATTAGATCTACTATTGTACTCGTAATAATTTTAAATAAGTTCAATGTAAACGTAAATAATATGATGAAGAGTCTAACAAATCATAAGCTACACATAACACTTATGTTATCTAAACTAATGTTGACTAATTGAAAATAGATTGAGGAGAGTAAAGTCCAACAAGTTATAACTACACATTACAAATTTACAATTAAGCTTATTGGTATTCTGAACCTCCAGAAATAGATTCATAATAATCAATAATAAAATCTACATATCCAAATTAGATCTATTTCCTCCATTCTTTAAAAATTGTTACACATAATAGTGACATACATAGTAAGGAACAAGTTATAACTAAAAAAAAATAAAAAAAATCATGCGACGAGGAAAGAGATAAAGCAAGAACATTACCATAAGCAACTAATAGATTTTTTAGCAATTAATACAAAATAAAGGATGTATATACATTGATTAATATTCCTAAAGAAAAATAAAAAAAGCAAAAAAAAAAAAAAAAAAAAAAAAAAAAAAAAGTACAAAAAAACCACTAAAGTACATTATCAGATGTACACCGTTCATTTGAGAAAGGCGGCGGTTCCCTTATTCCATCCATAACCTCATTTAAGGAATACCGCTATAAGATTAGATAGCAGAAATATAGCTCAGCCAAAGAAGTTGGAGGGCTGTATCATTTTCAGATTTGAATGGGACAAGTTTTGGGGGCTGGCATCAGGTATCTCATGCAGGTATCAGAAAATGGACATAGGTGATAAAATGTCACAATTCGCACAAGGCTAATCATGAAATGTAAGAGAAAGCTTACGACATAGGATTCTGGACAAGCTTTGGATGAGTAGAGGCATATATGGAAGTATTTACATCTGTTGTTAGGTGTGATAGAAGGTGTTGTACATCTGGTCGCAAACTTTCCAATGCTCTACTAAACAGTACCAAAACCTCTGCTCTAGGTTTACTTGCAGATTGTACTGGCCCACCCTGCCCTTCGTAATGCACAACATGGTGCCTGAAACCAAAAAGAGCAGTAACTGGTTAGGAAGACAAATGTAAGGTTAGCAACCATTACAACAGATTGTTCATTTCATCTTAATAAAAAGGATTGCAGGAAATATAAATTATGACAAGTTCCATATTCCAATAAGTTCTAAAAACTAGAAATGTTGTAATAAAATTCGATAAATTCATTTAAGTTCAATTCACAAATAAGTTCTGATCATTTCAAAAAATTTGCTATAAATTCTGATTAGCTGTGTTCTGGTGAAAATAATGAAGCCCTATTCTTACAGGAAGTCAATCAGGTCGATTATCTCTGAAGCCTGAGCAGGCACGGATGGTTGTGCAGTCTTTCCAAAGACATCCACCATTGCACCAAGTAGAAGAGAGAGACTCTGCAAGATTAGATTGACATATACGTCCAAAAGTTAGAACTTAAAAGGATAATTAAGAAAACAGGTCACAGAAATCTATACGAATATTTTTCTTTCTTTTTTTTTTTTTTTTTTTTTTTTTTTTTTTTTTTTTTTTTTTGTTCTAGCTAAAAAACTTGCCCTCAAAAACATATCACCTAGCTTGGGATGCCATATTGGATAAAGAGTATATCCTTTGCTGACTTGCTGTAGATCAAGGATGACTGATACATCATCGTCTCATCATTGATAATGATAAGCAAAAAGAACTTATCATTCATTCTTTAAGGTATTCTTCAAAATTTGGAGCCAAAATAAAATTGTTTAAGAGAAAAGCACATCTAGCATATTTCCAATACCATTCCATAACTATTACCCTCTCTTCTGCAAAAATGAGTGATATTCAGATGTAGATAGGGAGCAGGAATGAATGTGTGTTGTTGGGCCCTATTGGCCAGGGACTAATAGAGAAGGGGGGATGGTATCCTGGTGGTTATGGTGGCAAGAGGAAAAGAGGAAAAGAGAAAATATGGGTTTGTGGTGGTGAAGGGGAGGGAAACGAGAATGATTTTTTCTTGAACTTGGGATTTATTAAAAACTGGGATTAAACGAGCAACGAGACATACTTGGATTTTTGACAATTTTTCCTACAACTCTACAAGTATAAAGCAATTAAGCATAATATATAAATATCACGATCAAAAGACGACAAAGTTGCTCCATAGTCTAATCTCACATATTTATCTTTTTATCTACTCCTCTGTTCCTCCTATTTTCTCTTCTATTTTCTCTAAAGGGGTTGACTCTCACGCACACGAGATTAAGCATGTGTGGGTGTTTACAAGGAAACACTCCCATGCCTCATCAGAAAGTTCACATTATGAAGTTCCTGCCTACTCATTTTCAGAGACGCACGCTCGTGTCACTCAGAGACGTCAGTGCTCTATCGAGGAGAAGGCTTTTGTAAGCTTTTGCCTCGACCTTTTAGAAGGGGCAAACCTGTTTGGAGTGAAGACGGTTTTAATACAAACAAGCATAGTGTATTTTTTATGGAATAGTTTCTTAAAATCAAATTTCTCCATATGACAGCTAGAACTATACTGGTGAGGTACTTTAAGGTTTATTAGGGTTTTCTTATGTTATATAAGGAACCGTTGGGTGGACAATCAGATGTACAAATTTTAAGCCTAGTCAATTCAAGCCTCCACTTCACAGATTTTGTGAGAGGGGGAGTGTAGTACTTCCATCGTATAAGAGAAAAGTAAGTAAAAAAAAAAAAAGCACCGATAAGAAAAATGTGTCAAGTTGTTACGGTTTTAATTTTTTACATTTATTTGTCCATTTACTTTATCTAATCCCTTCTTTATAAAGTGTGTCAAGAAGATTTGTCACAACTATAAAGAAAAGAAGGAAGTACTTTTTGGACAATATGCAAAAAAACCTACTTACAAAACACATTTTTTTGTAAGAAACCACCTTATAATTTTTTTTTTTTTAACAACACAGCTTAGGTCTTTAAGACCATATTGAAAGGTACTCTGTTGGGAAATGTTAAGGAAAAAGTATCCCGCGAAGGTAAATGAACCTGGTTTAGGATATGTATTTGGATGTGTCAACAAATGTGAGGAAATGTGGGAGGTTGACAAAAGATTTTCCCATCACAATTGGATTGCATTAAGCCCTTTTATTTTTGCGGATGATATCGTTTAGGTGGATGAAACTATAGATGGGGTTAATGCCAAATTGGAGCAATGGAGGCAAAGGTTGGAATCTAAAGGGTTTAAGCTAAGTCGGAGTAAGACTGAATATTTGGTATGGAGCTTTGGTACACAGAAGGGGACAAACGATGATGTAGTGAGTTTGGACGAAAAGGATTTGACTATGATTGTTTTAAATATCTTGGGTCGATCATCCACAAGAATGGTGACATTGATCAAGATGTGACCCGTAGGATTAAGTCGTGGTGGTTGAAATGGAGAGCGGCAACAAAAGTGTTATGTGACCGAAACATTCCTTTACAGTTGAAGGGGAAATTTTATAGGAATTCCATAAAACTAGTTTTGCTTTATGGTACAGAACGTTGGCTTCTAAGAAGCACATTAAAAAGATGGAGGTTACGGAATTGCGCGTGTTAAGATTGATGTGCAAGAACACACCTGCTTTATGCCAGAATGCGAGCATTGATCTTGTTTTCCGGCATTGACTTTGTCACGTGTGGGTCACGTGATCTCATAAAACCACTTTATTTTTTTCCTCTTTTCCCTCGCCAACACCACCTCACTTTCACCCTCACCAACTCCACCTCATTGCCACCCTTTCCCTCGCCAACACCACCTCACTTTCACCCTCACCAACTCCACCTCATTGCCACCCTCACCAACACCACCTCACTGCCACCACCCACTGCCATCCTCACTAACACCATCTCACCCAATAAATCCACTTCCATGAAAATTCCACCCCCATTAATTTGTCCCCATCCGCCCGAAAACCCCACCCCACCTCCACATCCCCTTCCTCCATTGAAGCACAATAAAGCAAGCACATACAAAAATAAAAAGTTTTGAATCAAATACCCAAATTATAATGATAATTGCACCCATTAATTTTCCCAAAAAACTTGATGATTTCACCACAAATTACAAAAGTCGAATCGTGAATTTTAAGTGAAAAGAGAGGGAGAATCAAAGGTTTTAGTGGCTACGTGGTACCATAGAACCGCCGACGATGGTGGGCCAAGACATGCTGCTATGGGTGGCATTGGGTTAGGGAGGGCGTTAGAGGCAAGTAGGTGGCCAGTAGGTGGGGTTGGTGATTTTGGTGGTGGTGGGGAAGGAGGAAGAATAGAGGAGAAATAAAGTGCAATTGGAGGGGAAAAGGGGGGTGGTATTGAGTGAACACGTGAGAGGCACGTTGGGTAGTCAACGCCAATAAACAAGGTCAAACCCCAAAATCCGGCGTAAAATTCTTTTACTCTCGGCTATTGCATAAAATAATGTGTCACCCTCAAGTGTTGCGGTTTAATGAAACGGAGGAAGTACATTCTTTTAATTTTATATAGAAAACCAAATTATAATTAAAAATATATAGAAAGACATGAAAGGCAAGATGACTGGTTCTCAACATGTTAAAACCAAGTTATACAACAACAACAGACTCCTAACTACTTGATTCCTAAATTTGTACTAGCCTGTATAGTTCCTCCCCCTTACTAATCCAGCTACAAAGTTAGAAGTTGTAAATAAATAAAAACAAAAACAAAAACAAAAAATAAAAATAAAAATAATCAAAGTAAACTATGTTTAGGTCATAGGGAGCACCTGCTAGGCAAGATATATCATTTTATGGAAAGGAAAAGGTGATGACACGAAATAGGATATACGGTAGTGCATAAAGTCCGTACCTTGTTAAAGAGTGTATGAGCATTTGCAAGTCTTGGGAGCAATGGACCCATTATACGGAAAACTATCCTAAGCATAGCCACTGAAGTTATTGGCCTGAGTTGCTTTATGATTACATGGGCTCCTTCAAGCCATTCTTGTGGAAGGTTGCTAAAGAAAGAGTGGAGCAAACCGACAACATTGCCTGGAAATATACAAAATCAAACAATATAAGAATCCTACATATTATATTATATGAAATACAGCATAAAACTGCAAAGTTTATAATTTTGAGGTTGGGTAAACTATAATTTCAGCAGCCTCTACATTGTGTCATGTAACTCATGTTAACTAAATTTCAATTACTTTGCATAGTACATTGCGCTTTGACTTAGAAACATGATGCAACCACCGAAAAATCTTAAGTTTATTGGACAATCTGTTTTTTTTTTTTTTTTTTATTCACAGAAAATATCTATCTTTGATTGTACAATATTGTTTTTTTTTTTTTTTTTTTTTCTTTGATACCATGATAATGTAAACCACTCTTGTTGCTGCCTAAGCTTAACAAGTAAAAGGCTGCAATGCTATCTGTCCATAAATCAAAAATACCTTCACTACTCATTTACAAGACATCATTAAATTTGAATGTTTACTGTACGTCCATTTGCCAAATTGTGTTTATATACATCTACACTTCAAAGTGTGTGTGTCTATATATATCTACACTTCAAATTCTAGTTTGTCGATGTTGACAGTAGTGCTTGGTTATTAGGGAATTTTAAATTAAATGCATCAAATAAATACAATGGAATATAAAGGGGATAATTTCTAGTTCCTCTATTGAAACCACCTAATCAAACAGGCCCTAAGATGTTTTTGAGTGATTTTCACATCACTTTATCAAGAAATGGTAGTCACATAACCTCTAGATATTGCCATTAGATCATCAAAACGGACCAGAGTGTTATGGATTGTAAACACTAATGAGGGGCATAAGAGAAGAGGAAAAAAAAAAAGGAGGAAAAGAAAAAAAAAAAAAAAAAAAAAAAAAGGAGGAAAAGAAAAAAAAAAAAAAAAAACCCTTGATTAAGATCTTTTCATCCCTTCAAATTCCTATTTTTCTTTTAGATTGCAACCAACCTCCTAGATATACAACTTAAGATGAGGATAAAGAAGGCAGATGGACAAACAAACTAACTAAAATAACTTATAAGCTTAATAATAACCCAACCCACCCTCTCAACAGTGTTGAAGTTAATTTGATACATTGATGATATTGTCCATTCATAATCTTTATATTCTTTCTTAATATGTGAGCCAACTAGCCAAGGAGCTTGGATGCAAGTTTTTTGAATTGGAGGAAGTATACAAAAGAAGCCCAAAAAAATTAGGTTTAATAACAGAATTTAAGTATTCTACAATTGCACCACCCAATAACATTAACATACCTTCGTATCAGTCTTTTCTAGATTTGCTTGCCAGTTCAGAGTAAGGAAATGAATGTCATAAGGAAAGAGAATGACGTGCTGGGACCTAATTACAGAGCTGATATAATTTGGCTGTATATAAAACCCGACCATATCAAGTAATTTAAGACGGAATTATTCAAGCTTAGAATTTTGACATGTTAAACTATGATACTGAGCCAATATATTTGCAAACAACAAAAAGTAATGATATGGTAGTAAAATCCCAAAAGAATCCACAAATGCAAGATAAATATAATAATAGAAAATTTGTCTGAAAGGTAGTGCATGCAAGCTAAATATAATAATGGAAAATTTGTCTGAAAGGTCCTATAAGTGGTCGACTTTGTGAGAGGTCCTTATATAAAAAAGGGTGGCAAAAAAGGTCCTTATATCCCATTTAGGTTGTAAGCAGGGATCTTTGACCGAATTCTGGCAATTGACTTTATTTTCCAGCCATTGACCATCACGTGTCCAGCACATGACTTATACTCCCCCCCCCCCCTTTGTCTTTTTCTCCCTTTCCCCTCCAATTCCAACTGACCCTAAATCTTTCCCTCCTATTTCTCCTTCCTCTCTCTTCTCTAATATGATGTAACTTGCAACAGTCCATTAATGGCGGTGCAATAACTACATTGGGCAATTGGAAGCCCACAATTACACCTCTTCAACAGTTTGTGTGGGGATGAAATGCTATAATTTAAAAACAACATTTTATATTTGTAATTGGAAAATTAGAAATTGAAAAAACCATTAATCAACAGTAACAAATACATTAGTATAATTAACAAAGGGGTTTTGACCTCACTTAATTCGACTTCCCTTCAATTTGAATGGGAAGGACTAGATTTGAACTTTGTTGTTGTGAATAAGCTGCTTTGTGAAAACTAGGGTTCACAAATTAGAGAGAGGAAGGAGAAATAAGGGGATAAGAATTAGGGTCAGTTGGAATTGGAAGGAAAAGGGAGAAAAAAAAAGAGGGGGGGGGGGGTGGTTTACAGTCACGTGATGGTCAATGGCCGGAAAATAAAGTCAATCGCCAAAATCCGGTCAACGGTCCCTCCTTACAACCTAAATGGAATATAATTATATAAGGACCTTTTTAGCCACTTTTTTTATATAAGGGACATTTTTCACAAAGTTGACCACTTAAAAGCACCTTTTTGATAAATGTTCGTAATTTTTTTTAACTGAATAAGCAGGAAAAAAACAATATTAAATAATACCTATGGCTGTGGAGGTATTGTCTTGAGCAGCCCATGTCGGATCAAGTAAAGCATAATTAACAGCTGAATCCAGCTCACTAGGGGACCTCTTCCCATCATTGAGCCACCAGGTCTCTTTAACAAGACGTGACACCTCAAGATAGAGTTGTACATGAAAGTCTTGTGGAAGCTGAGCCAGTAAAAGACCACAAGCTTGAATCAACAAACACGATAGCTGTTGACACGTATAGCCACTACGAGAAACAAAATTGGACGTATTCAGTCCAGAAACCGGTGCGGCAGATCTGCTTGCATTCATAGAATCTGTGCTTCCACCAGAAGGTGATGTTGGTAACACAGAGGTTTGCCCCAAACTATTTGAAGTTCCATGCAACCCATGGCTGGACTGAATAAGTGTAGACTGGATATGGACAACGATTTGAACAAGTGTTGCCACAATTTGGGAAGCAGAAACTGGAAGAGAAAGCAATTCCATTACAGCTGTTTCAAGCACCAGCTGTGTGTGTGTCCCAGGATCTTGGATCTGATAGAAAGCCTTCTGAACCTCAGAAACATTTGCTTGCCCAGATTGATTTGCAACAGGATTTTTATTCGGTGGACAGCGCGCTGAAAGGTATGAAGCATCTAAGATTGATCCTGATTTTGAGCTGCTACTAAGGGGAGGAATGACGTTATTCACTAGACCCAACAGCAGGGAAGCAAAGTAATCCGGAGGAGGGCATGAAGAATTTGATAGGGAAATGTATTGTGGAAACGACTCTGAAAATGGAATCTAAACCAAGATTTGCATCACAAAAGATATCAGCCACCAAGATGACAAGAATCTCAATGAAATTACAGATCATGAAAACGAAGCCCTTTATTACCTTGGATATATCAAGCAAATTCAATATGCGGACAATTAGCTTTCCTGGAAGATGACCATAGAAATATGCTAATATGTCACGGACAAAAGTAAACCTTAAAGGATGGTAGGCTAGCAATTGTTTATACATCGCCAGAACTCTCTCAGCATGATCCATAGCATCATTTTCAATGAGTCGGTAAACAACCAAAGGAATAACAGGCAGCAAACGGGCAGCAATATCATCAAAAATCACAGGAAACCTACAAGATAAGTGAAAGAGTGATATGCTTCAGTCAATACATTATCAAATAGTTAACATAAGTCAATTACATTACACCCAATGTCAGTCAAGTGTTCGAAGTAAAATGGAATAGGAGTAACCCTATACTATAATTCAAAAGCTTTCCAATACCTTCAAACTTCAGAGGCAAAAGCTGTTCAAGCTTCAAGCACATTATTAACTTGATAAAAAAGGATAAAAGCATTATTAAATAAATAAATAAAATATTTCTTTTTACCTAAAGTACCGTGTCAGACCTTGGACAGTCCAACGCTTCAACAGGGGTAGGCAATTTCAACATCATTTTAAACCAAACATAGAAAATTTTCATTAAACAGTCGAGTCAGCCACGTACGTGCTCCCTAGTCTAAGTAACATAGCCCCCCTGACCACCCACATCCCTGCTCTCCTTCATCGAACAACCACCCTCAGGTGCTGCACCCTATAATTTGTCTTCATCTTCCCCGCACGGCCGCACCCATCCCTGCCGTCCCCTTAACAATTATTCAATAATTACTCTTTTAACTTTATTGCACAAATACTGAAGATATCCATTTTTATAAAGGGCCACTCTAGATATCAAATAAGACCTAAGGCTACAATGCAAGGGCCTCGAAAGCACAATGGAACAAGGACAATGTAGAATATTCCTTGATATAACCTGCTGGATATCGGAAGGTTCTGGCCAGGGCGTAGCCAGAAATTAAAAGCTAACGGGGCCAAGGCTATTATTTTCGATGGCCAAAATATCTTTCGTGTTAGCATTGACAATATAAATTTTTCTATACAAAAATTCAAAGTTAATCATTTTACCTCAACATTAAAACAAATCACGAGACAAATACGAAGTTCTTTGCAGTAAAAGTTAAAAACTACTCTAAATCAATAATAATTAATACTTCCTCTGTTCTTTTTTACTTGACCTGTTTCTTTTATCACGCTTGCCAATGCAAAATTTTAACGATCAATAACTTTAATTCTCCATAAGTAAAAATTATAAAAGTTATATGATAGTACTTATTGAGACGAATTCAAACATATCCCACATGAATATGTTGTTCCTTACATATTATTCACAAAAGACGGTCAAAGTAGAGGTGGTGAATAGTGTAAAAGTCAAAGCGGGTCAAGTAAAAAAGAACGGAGGAAGTAACAATAAGGAGAAGCATAAACTAGCAATATATAACATTTAAATTTTAGAAAGTTACGTGTTTTATGAATGTATTTCACAACGTCATACAAAAGCAAACTCGACTCTAATTCATTAACAATTAACAAAAACAAGTAGAAACATAAACTAGCAATATTGAACATTTAGATCTTAGAAAATACATGTTTTTTTGGATGTATGTCGCAACATCATACACAAGATAAATCATGATGATCATCAATTACTAAAATTTAGACAAAGTATTATTGAATTTGAAGCATTGAATCTTCATCATAAAAGAAAAAAAATAAAGTGGGATAATAAAAGAAACAGCCAAATTATAAAAGGAAATAAAAGGGGAAAAAAATAAAGAAGTGAGATTGTAAAAGAAAAAAAAAAAACACCCAAATTATACAAGAAAAAATAAAAGAGCAAAAAAAAGTAAATAAATAAAGTGGGAGATCTAGGAGAATCGAACAAGTGACCATTTCTACAGGGGCCAAGTGGTATATGTAGCACTTTTTCATCACTAAAGCAAGACCATTTATGTGATACTGGTCTTCACTTAACAATACATATACAATAAATCTACAGGGGCCAAGTTAAAAAATTATGGGCCGCGGGGCTAGGCTACCGGCCCCTCTTGTAGCTCCGCCCCTGGTTTTGGCTGCCACTGAAGATGACAGACAATGAAGCTACTTCCACTCTAGTCTCTACAACAAAAACCCCACTAGATTTGCCACATGCCCATAGTCATATGAAAGAAAACAGCAACATATCAATTATAATATTGATGGGTGAATGGTTTTTCCAGTCAAACCCTTGATCTTAAAATCCTTAACTTCATTTCGTATCATGCTGAATAATCCAGGCTAGACAACCATTTTGGAATATCATGTATATATTATGTTTTGAAGTGTTAATGTAGAAAACATAGAATTACTTTGCCAATTCAAGTTGAAGCAACCAATTTACAGGGCATTCTAGATCCTCAATAGGCTGCCCTTCTAAGATGGCTACCATGAATTAATGCAGCTGAATATAATAAATAATGGCAACTGTCTTCCAAGTCCATATCCTAAACATTTATCCAAAAGAGATCTACCACAAGTGCACACCAATAAAGCATAATGTAGAAAAACAAATTACCTTTCTTTCCAAGAGAGATGATTTCCTAATGCCTTCTGCAGATCCACACGTTTAAATATTCCAGAATATAGCCAATGCTCAGGAGGTCCACGGGTCAAATAGAATAATTTCAATCTTTGCTGAAGCTCTTGCCTGTCAAGTAGACTGATCTGCAAACCATTTTTGCAAGACAACTCAATCATCAGATAACAATATAAAAATTTAAGACTAGGACTGCCCTTAGGAATAACTATAACAGTAAAAGAAAAGAAGGTTTAAAGAGCAATGTATGGTATATGCTACAGAACTAAGAATAGAAAGATAGAAAGGTTTTTCTCTAGTAAGAACTAGGGGAAGAAAGCCTATCAGTCCTGTCACCATCCCAATGGTTGTTATGTTTAAAAGCTAATAGGATATGAGTTAGGCTCCATGTAAGAGACTAACTGCATTGAGGAATCGTAAATAATGTAAAATTGACAGCTCCTGGAGCCATAGCAGTTTTATATTTCAGTCCATCATCAAATCAAATAATTACTCTTACATCAGCAATAGACTTACCCTTTCAAGCAAGCTAGATTTTCATTTATACCTTGTAACCTATATTAATGCACAGAAGTTTTAGTACTCGACAATAACTGTGTCTTTTCCTGTAATTTATGTGCTGTTTGAAATGAATGACATCCATTTGATCTTAAGAGATTATTGGTCATTAACAATGTACATTGTGCATGGAATTACTGACACTATCTTTAGGAAACAATATGAGCTTATTGAACTCGAGAACACCACTTGTTAAAGCACTAAATCTTCAAAGTCATAAGGTATAATCATAAAATCCTACATTCAATTCTCATGCTCTTGCATATGAGCAGCTATAGTCATAAGGAAGAATAAACCACTAATTTGGAATAACTATCCTTATTTCTGTAATTACAAGCTTCCTTGTAGTAGTCTAGAAGAGACCAAGACTGAAACCCACTTGAATTTGAAAACCAGAGGTCATTTGGGAAAGAAACTTGTAATAAAAAAATAATGATAATAATAATTTTTTTAAAAAAAAACTCACTGCAATATGTAACGCATGTGTATCATCGTCACGATCAATCAATGCAAGGACTAAAATATCCAAAGGAAGCAACTCATGAGTCCAAATAAAGAATGCCAAATTTGTAGAGGCTTTCATAAGAAGATCCTGCAACGAAAAACCAAGATGAAAGAAAAAAATAAATGAATTGAATTTTCCAATTGTGAGTCAGTGAAAAGTTTTAAGATATTTATATGCTGGCAACAGCCAGCAACATCACCTGCAAAGGATGTCCACGCTGAAGTTCTACATGAATGTGATGAAGCAGAACATCAACCATGGTGTAAATATTAGCAGTCACTTCTTCAGGGGAAAAATCTCTCAACACACGTGCCTGTGCTTGATTGGATAGAAGCCTCAAATTAGAATATATCAAACAAGATTGCATAGCTTACATACACAAAAATCATTCCATCCATAATCATGTAACCATTTATAAATTGCTTTTTTTTTTTTAAGAAAAAAAAAATATTTTATAAATAAGAAGAAAAAAATAAATACGAGCAGAAAAGGGTAGGTACCAAATTTGCGCTATTTATACTTTCAGGATGTCCATGCATAAGTATCCAAGCACCAGCACAAAGATATTGCCGGTGTTGAGGAAAGCTATGACCTAGGTAAGTCGATACATAAGAAGGATCAGCTGACGGGGATAGAAGTTGGGTGCATTGATTGATAACCGTAGTCTCTGCCTGTCACAAAAAACAACATATACGATTAGATATCAAAGCAATTATACAACTATTTTAGGTATTGGTATCCCCAAATGTCACATAAGCTCAATATACAAGTTTGATTCCCCAACATGACATCAGCACACAAGGACCCTATATACAGCAATTAAAAGCAATCAAGTACCCAGCATACAATTGGTCTTTCTCCAATTATACAACTACTTTAGGTACTGGTTTGTCCATATTGCTTATAGTGTAATTAGTAAATTCTTCAGCAAAATAATAATTAAATATATAATTAAATAATAGGTACTGATTTTAAAGCCCCTTAAGAATATCATTAAAAGTATCACAGAACACAAAGTCACAGACATATTAGATTGTGAAATCACTGAAATGGCACAACAGAGTGATTACTAGAAAAGGTGTAAGCAGCCTGAAAAATCTGTAATTCAAACTGCAGTTGTGAAGCACTGCAAGAAAATAATAAACAAAAAAAAAAAAGGAAAAAGTTACAAAACCTGCTGCCATGCTTGAATAGCCAGTCCCCTTTTATCTGAACGGCCAGCTAAAGTTTCACGAAGAACAGGAGGAAAATAACGTAGAGTTTTGTCAGACCAAGTATGTTGACTACTCGACAATATTTGCTCCAACATCGCAGGAAGATAAAGTAAATGCTCAGACTCAGCTATTCCACGCGTCTTAATAATAATAGCAAGAGAAATGACAGCAATTCGATTCAAAGTTTCAGTGAATTCAGTAGGACCCTGCAATATCAAAAAATGATAAAATAAAAGAATTACACCCAGAGTAAAATAAAACTGAATGAAAACAAGTAAGCATTATGGAGACCTCAACACCTTTCCTTCCTTCTTCACTGAAAAGAAATCTCTCAGGGACAAGATCAAGTTCATGCATAGATTTTCAGCCAGTCTAAATAAACGATGATCACCGCGTTTCCCTTTCAAGGCAGCAACAATTTTCGTGACATCATACATTAAGCTCTTGTTCTTTCCTTCATACCTACGATTCAAGTTATGCATCAATTTCCTTCATTCTGAAGTAGAAAATAAATAAATAAAAGAGGGGGGCAAAAACCACGTGAGACCTGCTACTCATTGATAGAAAGTAAACAAGTTCAAATTATGACACAGTATTATAATAAGTAATAATTTCCTATTAAAACAGCTAGGGCAACTAACCAAACAAAAAAAAAAAAAAAAAAAAAAAAAAAAAGGGATAATAGAGCTACTAAAAGCCCAATGTCACATAGGCTCACTTCATCACTCTCATAGAAATATTTGATTGAAGGAGTAATTCTCCAATAGATTACACAACCCCTCACCATATACAACAGCACATAAAGACCATACTTGTACCAAGAATCAAATTTATGAATTGAAGGGATAAGCCCCATCATTGTTGTAAATCTTGTAATCATAAGGATTTTTTTTCAGATCACACCTTTTAATACACAAATTTCATGAGAAAGTGCCATTGTTCAAATATACGGTTTTGGTCGCCATTGCGGGAATGGTACGGTGTCGCACGAACATAAATGATGCGTTGATCTCAGACAGTAGTGATACTATTCGTTTGAAAGTCTTTTAGGGATTTTAATAGTTGTACACTGTCATAGTTAAGAGTAGACTATTAGAGGCTTAAAGCCATTATTGACGAGACATGGGGAATCTTTCACTTTATCTCTGAAAAGCAACTTTTGAGTGAAATACTTGGTTAAACCTTCAATGCGGGTCTATCAGGGGTTAAAACATTTTATTCGAACAAGGTCAAGATCACAGGCTTTTGAAACAACTCATACTTCAGGTCAAATGAATATCCTCAATACAGATTAATCAAAATGATGCAATTGTATTTCTGCACCTTGGAAAGTGCCTTTTAGAATCTTTTGTACTTCTATGAAAAACTTTCTTGTGGTTCCTTAATCCCTTTTTGGTACATTCTAGTGGTTTCACCCTTCCTTTCCTTTTCCAACCTTTTTCTCTCCAGTCACACATACCCAATGACAAATACACACTCTTTTCTTTCTCTCCCTCACATACATTCCCACTCCTTTTCTTTTTTTGTTCTCTTTTCTTTAGAACTTCAACAACAATATTTCGCTTCTTTTTCTAGAGATACATAATGCTTAGGTATTTTTTCTGTTGTTATCCAGTATTTATAATTTCCTTCACAGCATAAATTTTGGGAAGAAAGCTAGGAAATATTCCAGATCCCAATGATGTATCTTGATGTCAATTCTAGTTGATAGGCAATAATAATGAGTTTAAGTGTATTATAAATTTATAATTGCTCAATATTTAGCTGAAACTGTTAAGATTCTGGGAATCTTCACCATTTTTGTTGTGCTTCATTGCCATAAACGACAACATCCAGGGTTATGGTAGATTAATAGTAAATTTTCCTTCAACTCAACTCCAATTAGAGAAAAAAGTAGAAGTTGGAGGTGAAGCAAACAACACACATGAAGCAACATAGTAGCCTTTGAGTCAAAAATCATCACAGGGGTACGGTCACCAGCATGGCAATAGCTGGTTATAGGTTGACCAATTGATGTTCAAAATCAACAAATTGTGTTTTGTTGAATCCTTACAAATGATAATTTTGAAAAGAGTGGTCTAGATTATTTTTCATGGAAAGTAGGGTTCCAATTCTTTTAATGGAATCCTCACTCTATATGAGTAGACATATAAAGACACACACAAACAAGTCATACTCACCGATAGAGTGGAAGCAACCGATAATTCAGAATCTCTAGAACCAAAAGTGTTGCTAGTGGCTTGCTTAGTGTGCTTGGGTTCCTCTGAGTCAAATGCTGCAACAATGAAGCGATATACATTTACACATGACAGGCTCACAATATCATAATTCAAGATGTAATCTTGTTGATACATTCAGAAGTTTAAACAAATCATCTGCATCTCAAAGCCCTTAAAAAATAGTTCTCCATAACAACCTATTAGTCTTTTACCTCTAATTATTATAGATAAAAACATAAAATAAACCAGCTTAAAAATCAGCCAATAGAGTAAAGAAGTTTACACTGAAGTGTGAGCGAAACAATGAATATGGCGCGATGAGAAGCAACCTTGTATAGGTTTCAACCATTGCAATGCTAGGAATAACCTACACAGTGAGAACAGCTTGTTAGAGCCACAGAGTACTACTACCTCAGGTCTCAAATTTTTACAATGCACTGAAACTACTGTCGTAATTTTAGATCAATATTCTTACATAGTTCAAATGTCATTGTTAGCTGGGAAGCAATACAATGCTATTCATGGATTGGGTAAAAATACGTAACTTGTGAGTAGCTTATTTTTGAGTTTTTGTAGGGATAGGTAAATTGGCACACTCTTTGGTTAATGGTATGCTGATATATATATATATATATAATCATAGGATCAACTAAGATCCAACACTCCACATCTACCCTGGTCAAAGTAATGGCAATATTGTAAATTTTAGATTGTATATTAAAAAAAATTAAAAATTTTGGTCCAGCTTTTTCTAGGAATAAGTATAGATGGGAGAAGAGAAAGAAAATTGACAAAAGATTGAAATAGATAATTAAAGGCTTAGAGTATAGATGGGAAACCTTACAACAGGTTTCCCATACAACAGGCATGAATGAGCCGAATTGTAAGGCAAAAGGTCTTAAGGATGCCTTATAATACAATACTCGATCTAAGTCAATGAAGCATTAATACACAAAATTGTAGGAAAAATCCCAGTAAGTGTAATCACGAGCAACTGTAGGATATGAAAAGACAAAGAACGTAGCATATGAGCTAATCAGTAGTCAATAGTCATGGAACGAATGCCAAAGGGAGCTTCTCAAATTTACCCCTAGAAATAGTTTTTTGATTCCTTTGTAGTACTACAAGTCTGCTATTAACAAGTTTGGTTGCTAAGAATTCATAAAAGCAAAACACTAATGACATAATAACAGTATACCTGTCCAGAGAATAAAGAATCCTCCATTTGATAAGCAAGTTTCATGCACAAGTTGATTGAGAATCCAGATATTAGTGATATTGATAGAGGACTTGTTTCCCGCATCATTACAAGTCTCTCATTTGACTGCATACCAGAGACCGGTAATAGCTCTGTACCAGCAGCATTAAGCCAATTCATCACCATCTCACAAGCTGGCTGTGCCATTGTGTAAGATACAACCCAAAACATTCCAATTGATCTGTCATCCATATTCATGTAATCCAGCATCCGTTCACCTGTATCAGGAAAGCATAAACTTTTGACTCCGATACACAATCAACATCTACACATTACTACATTAGTAGGTCTTTATATTCTCAACATTCCTAAGGGAAACTCTCCTCTTTGCATCAGCACTAAACACATGCATACATAATGATACAAATGAAACTTAAAATAAAAAATATATATATTTTGGAATTCTTAATTCTTAGCACTAAATCAGTAATTACTTATTTCATCAAGATTTTTCGTCCTATTTCCATAACAGCTTTTTACTAGGGTAGGGGGAATAAAAAAAATTATCACTATCATTCTTTTAGGAAGTAGAGGCTCTTTATAGAAGAAGATGACCTAAAAAGACTGTTGAAAAAGAAAGAAGTTAACATAGAACGTTTCTTTATCGTATTAATACATTAAAAATACATTACTTACTGTTGTGCCTAATATGTCTCATTCATAGTTTTAAATTTGAATGAACTACTGGTATCTAAACTCTAACAAGCTTATCTAGAAGTTGTGCATATAAAACCAAATGTGTGCATGTGTGTGTGTGTGTGTGTGTGTGTGTGTTTGTGTGTGTGTGTGAGAGAGAGAGAGAGAGAGTGTGTGTGTGTGCATATTGCCCCAAATTTTTGGGTATACTTTAAATATTATTATCATACAAACAAATGATTTTATGTCACAAAAAGTTAATCTTCTCAAACTTGAAATTTGATTTTATTATCTAATTACAAGATCATACTTATCTTAAACCCCCAAAATTATCCTAAACCTTGTTTATATAAGCTTTGCCATGAGATTAAGGAGGCAACGAACTCTTAAATTTTCTCTGTATTTCACCCTACTTCCACCAACCATCCCTTCAAAATTTCCCCAACCACAAATTTGTGGTCAATAGATAAGTGAAACATCAATCTATCTAAAATTTCTTTTGGATGAATGAAATCAACTATATTATGCTCCAACCTTGCACCTAGAACTGCTCAACTGTCTCTCTTGATCTTCCCTGTTCTTAACATCTAAACCAATTTTATTTTTTTTAAATGAAAAAAAACATCACATCATCAAACCTCCTTTGCTGGAGCACTGCTACACCAATCACCACCTCTGCTCCTATCCCCCTGTTCATCCTTGAATGTTATACTGTTTGTCTTGTTGATAACTTTTGCTGTGCAGAGGCATATTTTGAGAAGTTATAATGACTTTTTTTTCCCTCTGTACAACAATGCCTATACTTTTTATTTTATTTTTTTTATTTTTTATTTTTTATTTTTATGATTAATTGATCTTAGTGACCAATTAATTTTGTTAAGTATAAGTAGGAATAAAATGGCTACCATGACTAGTAGTTGATATTAGAGAATTGATCAGTTAAACAAACTTTTCAACTCGCTTGGTTTTTTTTCAAGTACAAGTTCTATAATGATTTTGTTGACTTGGAACATTAATATAGTGTTGTGTCGTCACTTAATAGTAAAACTATTGTATCTACACCTTTCTACTCTCTCTCTCTCTTACACCCACTCACCTTTTTCAAACTATACAAAATTTTAAGGATCAAGAAAAAAAGGCTGAACATGGTTGTGCTTGTGCAAATAAAAAGAAAGGTTTTATGATAGTTACAGAAATGAACATGTACTTCATTGTATGCATCATGTAAGCTTCATATTTTGGGTGAAGTGATTAGTCAAGCATCATATATTTATTCCTGATAAAGTAACAGGTATCATTATAACATAATTGATGGTTACCTTTGCTCACTTGCCTCCACCACTCATCTATTTGCTTTCCTTTCTGAAGCTGCTCATTATTCAAGTGATCTCTATGTAGTGTGTTCAAAGACCATATTCTCAAGTTCTGGCAGCTGCTTATAAAGTCAAGCAGTATACTTTGAGGGCTATTGGGATCAGAGCTCTTATCTTCTCTATGAAATGACAAGATCTTTTTTGTTGTCTCAACCTGTATGCATAAAAGGGAAACTCGCACTTTATACATTCAAATTATGAGATCAAAGCAATGAAAAAGTATCGAGAGGAAAAAAAAAAAAGAAATTATTTCTGTACCTGTTAAAATATTATTTTGCACAACAATCATTATCACACAAAAAAATGCACTAGTCAAACTGACTAACTACTTGTAAGCCCCTATTAACTATTTTTCCAACTTGCTTTACTACATTTGGGAGGGGAGAAAAGAGGGGACAAAATTAAAGATAACGGAACTTTTAGCCATAATCAGCTGAAATACCTTTCTGGAATCATTATTTAGAGCGTTCATAACAAGCTCAACACGAATAATCTGTGCAAGCAACCATGTAACATGATTTGTCCGAAGAATATGGTGGTCATCTTCAATCAGCCGCAAAACAAGCTTGTCCACAAAATCGACAAAGTCAATGCAGCCACTCTTCATCAGAAAGAAGAATATATCTGAAAAAATAAGCCACTCCTGCCAACAATTTGACTCTGAACATACATTAGAAACACCAATTAGCTCACTATAATGGTAACCTTCTCCAGACACAAATACAACGCAGTAAAGCACAATCACAGATCACAATATTTGGGATAAAAAAAAAAAAAAAATTGATTAACATAAACATAGGATCAATATCTGGTACACTGAAAGCCATATCAAGAGTAAAGTGAAATTTTAAAAATAAAATAAATAAAAAAAATTTTAAAAAAAGGATGAACTAAAATTGGAACAATCTTATGCCTACCAAAAACATACATCAGGATGCTTAAGAAGTTTGGGAATATAACTATGCAAGAGTTGTGCCGGTAGATTTTAACTATTGATCTGTTGATCAGGAACTCTGTATGTCGTGGAAGACTTGAAACAGTAATTTTAAAATATATATTTGTATAACAGAATATTCAGATTGTAGAGTAACATTCTGATTGAGGCACAATAAATTTTATATTTATTAAAAATAAATATAAATTAATAAAATAACAGCCCTGATATCACCATCTACAGAAAAATGGTACACTTTATAGCTTACCCCAGATATTTTTCTACAGCTCCATTACAATATGGAAATTAAAATAATATAGAAATTGCTTGAGAGATGGCTGAGTGGTTGATTCTTAGATACCAGCGTGGTTCTTTGTTAAGAATTATTTTATTAAGTCCAACAGATACATGAATTTGATCACAGGGATAGAAAGGAGGGTTTTCTTATAGAATAAGAAAGACCAATTTAAAGCCATTGGAACTTCGAAGTTTTGGACCTTAATAGCTGTGATCTCTATAGATAATTTCTGCCAAAGTGTCAAGCTGAGAGAAATTACACCATTGCCAAATGCCTGAAACAGAACCAGTAACCCCAACCCCTAAAGACCAGCAACATAATTTTGTCTCTCCATCATATTATCATCATGATTACTTCAAGCTCCGAAAATGGAGTTTTAAAGGAGTTAAGTACACAACCACTCCCTGAACTTAGACTAAAGTTGCAAAGTACACACTAAACTTACAAAAGTTGCAATTTACTCACTCAAATCAGTTACGACCTACAATAACAGGTTAATTCTATAAACTCCCTAAACTTTATGACATAAAAGTTTGCAACTCCCTAAACTTCCTAACTATTTTAATAAAAAAAACTTAACCATGGTAAAATTTATATTTTTAAAAAAATTAAATTAATTTAGAGATAATTATTTTTTTACAAATAACCCAACCCCTCCCCACCCACCCACCACCCAACCCCTTTCCCCTACTGGCGCCCCACTCTTCACCCCGGTGCGATGCCCATCTCCCTCCCCCTGCTGCCACCCACCCTCGACACCTTGCCCTTTTCATTTCCCACCCACTCCTCCCATTCCTCCACGACGACTCCCACCCCCTCCCTTTCCCCCTCCCTAAAACGACCCCCCTATCCCATGTTCCCCTCCCAAAAAAGGACCCTCCTTGAAACGGCCCCTCCCTGAAAAGACCCTCTCCCTTGTTCCCCTCTAGGAAAACGACCCCCCAAACCTTAAACACCCCACTCAAAACCAAACATGTTTAGGTTTTGGGGGCAATTTTCGGGGAGGGTGTTCGTTTCGAGGAGATTGTGTTTCAGGGTGGGGAAAGGGAGGAGGGATGGGCGTCGCAGCGAGGGTGGGGGAACTGGGCGTTGGCAGGTGTAGGGGGCTGGAGCTTGGCTGGGTGGGTGGGTGGGGAGGGTGTTGGTTTTTTTATAAAAAATTTTCTAAAATAGTTTGATCATTAAAAAAAACTCTAACCATTATTAACCCCAACTCTAATTAGATTGTTCAATTAAATTAAAAATATAAAAAGCAAAAAAACAAAGTTTAGGGAGTTGCAAACTTTTATGTCATAAAGTTTAGGGACTTCATAGAACCAACCTGTTATTGTAGGTCATATTTGATTTGAGTGAGTGAATTGCAACTTTTATAAGTTGAGTGAGTAAATTGCAACTTTGGTTTAAGTTTAGGGAGTGATTGTATATTAATTAAGTTGCATGTCAAAAAAAAAAAAAAAAAAAATCCCTTGCATCAACACCAGCAGTATTCAACTGACCCTGGCTGATGACTGCAGCTCACAGCATTTGCAGCAGATACATAGCTGCTGTAGAAATATAGAATTTTCAGTTAGGGGTAAAAAGTTGGCAGCTTTTTTGTTTCATATAGGTTATACATATTTCATAATAGATTTCCAAGCACCTATGCTAAGAGGTGGTGGTAAAAATATTTTTTATTCTCTTTTTTTTTTTTTTTGGGTGGGGGGGGGGGGGTTAAAGGAAGGAAAATTAAAGGGAAAGTTTGAGGGAGGGTGCACTTATTGAATTGATGTTGCTTCAAATGAGAAAGGAGACAGCAATGTGTACTAATTTCTAAGCCAAATTTAAAGCTTTTAAGTTTACCAAATAACCCAGGATTGCTCATCTCATATTTCACCCTAAACTTTATTACCATATGTTCCCATGTATAGCTGTTTGACTAGAAAAAAAAAATTGAGAAATGGCTAGAAGCTTCTTGCCTGAATTTGTCAGCTTCAATAGTTCAACAATTCTGTCAACAGTTGCCTCACAAATCATGTCCCATGTGAAAACAGCTCCAGGAGAGGATACATTAGGTTGTGGCCGGTAACAGGGGGCAACAAGCAACACACGTTTCCACCAATCAGGAGAGGGAGTTGTACGCAGAGCATGTCTAATACACCGCAAAGCTCTATCCCAGTCCAAAGTACCCTTCTGGATACAAACTGCCAAATCCTGCAACAAAGTATAAAAGAATCCACAAAGATTAACTCAAGAATAGACTTCACAAAGACTTATGAATGTATCAAAGACAAACAAGAAGCATCTATGAGCAGAAAATTACATGTACATGTGTTCAATAGAAACTACTTTATTCATATAAACAACAGAATCTGATTATCTAAAATCCATTGTAAGGACTCTATGAAGCAAAGGCGAATGAGTAAACTTGCTGGAATTCCCAATTCTCCCTCATATCTTTCCAACCACTCCATCTCAAGAATTTAAAAAAGCCTTCTCTTTACCAGCCACTTTATTTCAGCACCCTTAATCAACATCACAATTATCTTCTCATCATTAATGCATGCTATGTCAACCTCAAAACCCAGAAACAGATTGTTTACAAAAAAATTCAGAAAGAAGATGAAGAAAATCTGATGTTTTGTTGATCTGCACTGACTTTGGAGTATTTTAGGAGGTTGCAAAATGTTTGATGAAAAGGACAGCCAATGAAATGATGAGTAAAGCAACACAAAACCCAAATTGTTTTGAGCAACATAGAAGAAAAAAACGCTTGTTAAGCATCTTCTGGCCTCCTTTTGTTGGTTTTTTTTTCTCTTCAGCACTTCCTTTTAGCCTTGTTTTAGGCTTGAATAAGTAGCAAAAAAACAATTGCAAGGGTAGAGTTAGATCGCATGAAGAGTACAGGTTCTGTTCTTTGAGGCAATTGTATAGCTGGAGTCAAATGACAAGACCTTACTATTTGCATTTTCTTATCGCAAATATCTGGAATTTTGTATTTATTAAGATTATGAAAATAGACATTTGGAAAATACATTAAGAAAAATCTAACAAGATCCCTCTTGATGATGCTTTTTCTTATATATTTGCATACATATAAGGTCAAATCTCAGTCAAACCAGGAGATAAGATCTGAACCAACAATGCCAGAAATTTCAGACAAACCTATCAGACTAAAAATTTCAAACCAAAACAAATATCAGGTGAAGAGAACAGCCTTAGTGTACTAAATGTTAAAGAGTGAGTTCTAAACAACCAACATAGCTAAGCTGGCTTAGCTAGGATTTTGGTATCCTATATTAACCCTAGAAGACACTCACAGTATACATAAACAGCTAATAGGTATCTACGGTTATCTATGTTTATACTCAGTCCTTATTTTTTCCTTTTTTGTTGAATTTAGTCTATCTTATCCTCGAGAGTTTTATTTATTTTAACTTATTTTCCATTTCCCATATTTTAGTAAGGAAAATGTAAACAAGAGAGAGTATTCTCTGTTTTTTTTTTTTAAAAAAGCTAGAATTTGAAAAGAAACCAAAATGAAGTGTAGGGTTGGAAAAAGATAAAGTAAGAGAAAGGGTCAAAGAAAAGGTGTGAATAAATGTAGAGGAAAGTTTATTGTAAAAAGTAAGTGACTAAGAGTGCAAAAAGCCTTAAAAATAATATGGGATGGATTGGGTTAGCAGTCAAATATAATTAAAATTCATAGCAATATTAAGAAGAGTTGGCAATCCTAAAGGAATTGAAATCTAATTCAGATATGACATTTAAAATATGGAGGATACCAAAAGTGCGAAAGGAAATCAAGCGAAAACAGCAGCAAGGATAGCAACACCCAAAGAAAAGAAAATGCAGGTATTGCCAAAGAAAAACAGGCAACGTACATAAGTGAACAGCTTAGGTAAGTTAGATATTCAGACAAGCGGTCTTGATTCCAGTACACATGCAGGAACTATAAATTCAATGACAATAAGGTCACACCTCACAGGAATCTCAGCAGCAAATAAAATAAAGACAATGCAGCTGAAGCATGTCAAGAACTATCCTTCAGGCAGATTGATTTACCACAGATAAATCTATAATTTTTCTCACTATATAATCCTAAACCAAATTATTTTCTTGATGACATAAACTAATTAATAGCTGCTGTAAGTTGAAACATGATTCTAAGCCAAACTTTCATAATTAAGCATAAAAATGTGTTGTAAGAGAAATTAAACTTATAATAGCGTTGACATGATCACCTCTCCATGCAATGGTTCTCCCAAAACACTTGGATATGTGATAGGTGAATACCGCAAATTTGTTATTGCTTCACCTCCAAAATGAGGAGTGGCTAGAGGTAAAAATCGTTGCGTACCAAAAGTTGGACAGTGTAAGTGTTGGTCTAACATTTGCATATGCATAGCCATCATGTCCCGTCGTCGATGAATCTCCATTATAAGTGTAAACAAGGATTCATCATCTGGTATGTTTTCAATAAATTGTAATCCACTGCGTAGTAACTCATAAAATGGTACTCGACATTTGTCCTCCTTGACTAACAGCCAAATAACATCCAGACAACTATGAAGCCAGTCAATGAGAGCCTTGTCAAGTCTCCAAGATTTAGCAACATCAGATTCATCATTGAATTGATGTCTTTGATTCCAATTGACCAGCCAAGTTTGCATATGAGATAAGATTTCAGCATGTGTGGCAGGTTTTAAAGTAGACTCTAGACTTAATAGAATAATTTTACAGCACAGCTGACGCAGACTGCCTATGGCACTATCCCTTATTGCTGAACTAACCATCAGGGATGACCGTTGGTGGTTACTAGATATCTCATTTAGCTTTACTGGAGATGACGTTAGAGCAGATGATGGTTCATTAACAGATTGAGCAGGGGATCCTATATTTTGAGTGGAGATTAATGGTGATGCAGGGTTTGACTGAAAAGTAGAAGATACTGATATGGTGTTTGTGGTTGGCAACATCCCAGTTTGAGATACTGTTGAGGTGGCTGCAGGTGTAGCTTGACTACCTTGACCAAATGACATCTCCGCAGAGGACACTGCACTGAGAAGTGATGGTAAAAAAGTATCCCATTTTATATGCTCAATACTGCACAAGCTTCTCAAAGCAAACAGAAGAAATTCTGCTCGTGGAGAATGGCTACAACACTGAACAACTAGAGAAATCAGAACAGCTTCTGTTACCAAACGCAGTTGCTCTTGATCCTGAAACAATTGTCACAGATACATAAGGTCAAAGGTTAAAGTAAGAAATAAAAAATGAATAAAACATATCAAATGTGAACATATCTTAAATCAGACATCCAAAGCTGAAACTCACAGGAAATTGCCTCAGAACTTGTTCAAAGTCAGAAACAAATTGCTCATTTGGAGGAGGAAGATCTCTGTTTAGCGCTGTTACACGCTTTTGTGCTTTATTCCTAGAGACAATAAACCAATTATCTTATCAATTTATAATACCACTGTATACATATATGACATTCAATTTATAAATTCGAATCAGATACATTTTAGTATACCTTTCCTCTTCTTTTCAGTCATTCAACAACAACAACAAAGCCTTAGTCCCAAAATGATTAGGGGTCGGCTAACATGAATCATCATAAGGAACTGTTCATAAAGGTAATAGAGCATAGCAAGAAAATTGATTGAATAGAAGATTTAGATAAATCACCACAAGTGATGGGGATACAACATTTAGATAATGGAGAAACTGATTTTTCAAATTTTTAACTAATGAGTTAATAAGTTATTCCCCAAGGAACATGCATGTTGATTGTTAATGACCCAAGAGTGTTACTAATGGCTAAGTTGATAGGCAGTAATATGCGTAACAGGCTAACAACAATGAGTTTGTTCATAACTTTATGAATCATGAGAGACGTCCGAAATCAACGACCATAGCAATACCACACAGACCCAATAATATTGCACTCTAAGCCCCCCCCCCCCCCCAAATGGAAATCAGGTAGAGTTTAATCATCTACACTTCTAAATAAAGGTTGTTTAAGCCCACGACACCAATTCCACCATCAACTGCCATATTTTCCAATAGCTAGATGGTTGACTAAAGACAGCAACAGCAACCTGAATTAATTTCTGCATTCATACAGTTTTAGCCTTGTTCGAACTCATTACCATATCCATAATATTTCCTAACAAATGAATCATTAGTTTTTGTGATCTTAAAGATGAAGAATAAAATTTGAATCAGTGAGCTCCCAGCTAGGAATTAATCATCTACGCTTCACCCTAATCATAGAATTGTTCAATTCACTGACCACTTTCACCAATCACCATCAATCACCAAAAGCGGTGTATCGATATTCGATAGATAACAACATGAACTTTCAAAGTGTTCATACCTTTTTCCACTTTATCGACGATGACGGTCGTCAATTTAGTCATTTTAAAAAGATATCCCAATACACTCTAAAAATACAGATTGAATAACTTAAAAGAAACAAATTGTAGCCATTTTAAAGTACTCCATAATATACCAAATCAACTAACAAACACAGCAGAATATTTACGAATACTAAACAATGATTAAACAAGTTCCATAACATACAACACAATTATAAACAAATAAATTCATTCCAAAATGAGTAAAAAAAACAAAAATAAAATCAATGGGCATAAATTAAATTGGGCGAAAACTTGACAACTAAGGGCCTTGTTTGGCTGGATGTAGGAAGTAGAGATTCACATGAAATCTCAATTCCTATGAAATTGTAATTCCTAGGAATTTCTAAAAATTGTTTGGTTGAATGTAGGAATTTCAAATTCCCATGGGAAGTTCTACCTACCTAGGGGGGACTAGGTAAGCTAATTCCTCCATTTTGTGGGAAGTAAAACTTCCTCGGAAGTCCCAATTTCTACATTATTGTCAACCAAACAAACATGCATAAATTCATTTCCTTGGAAATCAAAATTTCCATGAATTTGTTTGTCAACCAAACAAGGCCTGAGAACGAAACTTACGGTGTTTGTTCATCAGATTTTTGGCGCGAAATTCTCTGCAATGATGAAAATAAACAAGCTAAATTGGAAATTAGAGTATCAAAAAAATACCAAATTAGAGAAAATAGGAAAAAATGCAGGAATTAGTGAATTACCCCTAAATAAAGGTTGAAGAGATCAGTGATAACTGATTTAGCTGGGTGTAATTGATAAGATCTTGAAGAAGATGGTCTTTGATTTTGCTCCATTTCAATTTGATTGTTCTTCAGTTCTTGAAGCAGCTTCAATTGGGAAGTAAAATGAAGGTGAAGGGGGAGAAAGAACGAATAGCAAGAGTATTTCAAAAAAAAAAATAAAAAAAAAAATAAAATAAAATAAAATAAAATATACACATAACCTCTATTCCTCTAGTCTAGAGTGGCTAGCTTTTAAAAAGGTTTTTGTGACCATATAGTATGTTCGGAGTTGTTTGAACTATGGTCGTTGGCTAATATTATTTGACCAATGAGTTTTATAAGAGCAATCTTTCTTACGACGAATGATTTTAAGTAGATCAAAAGAAAGCTTTTAGATACTCTGATAATTGTTGTGTATATTTTTCTTAGGTTATGCAGGGATTTATAGTACCGTACCCCTGCATGAATAGTGTTTACTAGATACATTAAACATGCAACGAAATGTCTAATGCATGAGGTTATGAGGGGCAATATTTACTCTTGCATGGGAAGTTTAGTGGTGATATTTGGCGGTATTCTTAATCTGTTCATATTATGTATACGATGTGTATTACAACACTCCCCCTAGAACAGATTTCTATAGGATGACTCCTACCTAGAATTTACATCAGGTAAAACAAAATATTACCGTTATTGTATCCGTATGTTTATCTGCCTCATTAAAACCTTGCTAGGGATAAAAACTTGGATGAAGGAAAAAGAGTACAACACATATAAGGCTCCCCCTCAATTTAACACAAATTAAATCACAAAGACGACGCATGCCGGTCATATGCACGAGTTCTTGAAATTTGTTAGGTGGTAATGCCTTTGTGAACAGATGGCCTAAGTTGTTACATGAATGGATCTGCTTGACATCGATCTTTCCTTCCTTTTCCAAATCATGAGTAGAAAAGAAGTTGGGGTCAATGTGTTTCGTTCTATCACCTTTGATATAGCCTCCTTTAAATTTGTGTAATGCTAGTAGTGTTGCCTTAAAAAATTGTAGTTGGGCTTTCTTCTGTTGTTTTGATGCCGCTCTCTTTGAGTATATGTTGGATTAATGATCGCAACCAGCTTCATAAAGGGCAATCCATTCAGCTTGGTTTGATGAAGTCGCTATTAGTATCTGCTTGGTTGACTTCCAAGAGATCGTTGTATTGCCATAGCTGAAAAGATAACCTGTTTGTGATTTTGATTTTACTAGATTTGATAGGTAGCCTGCATTAGCATATCCCAGGAGAGTAGGATTTCCATTTTTGGATAGAAGAGCCCTAAATCGATTGTTCCGGGTATATAGCATAGTAGGTGTTTCACTCCATTCCAGTGTCTGCTTGTAGGTTCAGAACTATACCTGGCTAACAAGTTTACTGAGAATGCAATGTCTGGCCTAGTGTTAATGGACAGGTACATCAAAGCTCCTATTGCACTTAAATATGACACCTCTGAACCAAGTACATCTTCACCTTCTTCTCGGGGTCGAAATGTATCATCTTTGATGTTTAGAGAACGAACAATCATTGGTGAACTCAATGGGTGTGCTTTGTCCATGAAGAACCTTTTTAATACTTTCTCGGCATAATTAGATTGATGAATTAAGATACCATCTCTTAGATGTTCAATTTGTAATCCGAGACAAAATTTTGTTCTTCTAAGGTCTTTCATTTCAAATTCTTTCATCATACATTTAGCGGATTCTTCGATTTCTTAAGGTGTCCCGATGATGTTGAAATCATCAACATACATTGCTATTATGGCTAATCCATTTCCGGTCCTTTTGATGAAGACACATGGACAAATTTGGTTGTTCTTATACCCTCCTGTGAGAAGTATTCGCTTAAACGGTTAAACCACATCCTCCCGGATTGCTTTAAACTGTAGAGTATTTTTTCAATTTTATAGAATGTCATCCGATAAATTCAGCCAGATGGATCAAAAAAGACTTATTCGGATGCCCGCATGCTAATCCAGCAAAAGAAAAGTCAACAGCTATCTGAGTCGGCCTCAAAGTCAACTTACCCAGACAGCTTTCAGAATACTTCAATGAGGTATTCGCAATCAAACCGAGAGGGTCAGTCAAGCGGCCTTTCCATCCACTCTGGCCCTCAGATAATCCATTCGGCTCAGTATGTGCCACAGCAGCCATACATGGCGTATGGGCAACAATATATGCAGCTGACTCTCTTTGGGGGTTAGGCGGCACAGAATGTCCAACCTTTGGACTGGCAGCTTCATCTGTTCAAACTTGGGGAACAACCTTCAGCGTTCTCCAAGGAAATAACCGAGGCGGCCCAACCGGCCAAGGTTAAAAATGTGTTGGTGGGTACTTTATGATGGTACCACCAACCTTAAAGACCACCTGATGGCCTACACCAACCTCATGTACCTATAGGGGTTGGACGATGCCACTTGGTGCAGGTGTTTCCCGGCTACATTGAAGGACATTGCCCAGCGATGGTTTGGCAACCTGCCAGCCGGGTGCATAAACAACTTCAAGACACTGGCGTACTTGTTTTCTTCCAACTTCTCTATGAACATCCCTGCAAAGAAAACAAGCCTAGACTTGGGTGCTATACGGCAGGGAGATAGAGAAGGGCTAAGGTCCTATGTCAGGCGGTTCAATCTGATGAGAATTCAGATTCAAGGGTTGTCTGACGAAGTGGCTTACATAGACTTCTTCAAAGGTCAGAAAGACGGGTCGACCTTGTCAGAAAGAGAGTTGCCACCCTCCAAGAGGCTTTGATGGAGGCGGAAGCCTATATACAGGTGACTGAGCTTTGTGCCATCAAGCAGCCGTCGGACCCTAAAAAGTCCGACAAAAAAGAGAGTCGGTCTGCTCAGCAAGCTAAAAAAGAAGAGAGCGAGCAAGAAAAGAAAAAAAGTCTGGGTGGCGGACAATTCTGGTCAACCATCCTAGAATAAGAAGAAATAGTTGAAAACGTACATCCCTAAGTAGGAGTTCAACAAGGACTGTTACTCCATCCTCGTGGAGATCAAAGACCGGGTGATTGTTGAGAAACCGGCTGCAATGAAAAGTTCTGTCAAAAGTCGGGACAAGGATAAATATTGTCACTACCATGAGGATATAGCCCATGACACCAATGACTGCTATAGCCTCAAGCGGTCGTTAGACCGTCTGGCTGACAAAGGGGTACTGAAGTCCTACATTCTAAAGTCCAAGGTGACCCTAAAGACTAACGGTGGACAGCCGTCCAAAAAAGCAGACCAACTTGCTATTAGTTCGGACACTGACGAAGAACAGATCTATACTATAGCAAGCGGTTTTGCTGAAGGGGGGTCCAACCATCCGGGGCATAAAAGACTATATCTGGCGGCTGGATGTCAATTAAGTTGAGGAGGACCAGGTGTCAAACCTTTCCCGATGTCATTATCACTGAGAAGGACAGGGGTAAGGTCAGGCGGCCACATGATGACTCCATAGTCATTGAATGCAAGGTCGCCAACCAAAGAGTGGGTCGGATCCTTATTGACACCGGGAGCTCATCTGACCTTATCAGCTATAAGTGCTTAGCGAAGCTCAAGTACAAGCCCAACAGCATGCACAAAGTCTTTCACCCTTTGGTTGGTTTTGGGGGTGGAGTAGTGCATCCGGCGGGGAGGATCGACCTACCCATCCGCCTAGGAGAGAAGGGGGAAGGACGTCATATGGTTGTCAAGTTCTTAGTTGTAGAAGAATTGACTGCCTATAACCTGTATTAGGGCATCCCGCCCTCAATGAATCCAAGGTTGTCATCATCCCCTCCCTCATGCTTCTGAAATTTGAGAAGGATGACGGGTCAGTGGGATCAAAAGACGGCAAGGGAATATTATCTCTAAGACGGCAAGCCTACTGTGGCCTCAGCCGGCCAAGGCGAAGAGCCCTCTGACCTTGATGACTTCAAGGAAGCTGCGCCTGCTCCAAAGGCAGCCGGAAAAAAGAGAAAGGAAGACCAGTTGGTGGCCATCAAAAAAGAAAAGCAATAGCAATCACTGATCGGGGAAGGGTTAGATGATCTCCGATCCGTCCCCAGCCTGCTGGTGAAAATATTGACATCGCCCTCGATGATACATGTCCGGAGCGAACCGTTAAGGTGGGAATGGTTGCTTTTGCGAAGTTGGGTGCGGGTTTGCACCAACTGTTGAAAGAATTCAAGGACATTTTTGCCTTTGAAGTGGAAGAGATGCCAGATGCCAGCCCGGATCTTGCTGTCCGCAAACTCGTTGTGGATAAAAAAAAAAGCCGATTAGGCAAAAGAAGAGGAATCACGATGAGGAGAGGTCTCAGGCGGCTGCCGCCGAGGTCAAGAAGCTGATGGATGCTGGGTTCATTCAGCAATGTTACTACCTGGATTGGGTAGCAAACGTTGTTCTTGTGAAAAAAGCCGATAGTTATCCACTTCCAAAGATCAACAGACTGGTAGATTTCACAGCCGTTCATGCCTTGATAAGCTTTATGAACGCCTACTCACTTTCCAACGAATGATTAATACAGTCTTCATTAATCAAATTAGGAGGAATGTAGAGGCGTACATAAATGACATGATAGTCAAATCCAAGCAACAAGTGGATCATCTTACTGACCTCCGAGAAACGTTCACCACACTTAGGCGGCATAAAGGCCATGCTAAATCCCAAGAAGTGTGTCTTTGGTGTTGAGTCTGGGAAGTTTTTCGGATTTCTGATTGATCAAAGGGGGATAGAAGCCAACTTAGAAAAGGTACAGGCGGTAATTGACATGAAGTCACCCCGCACTGTCAAAGAAGTTCAAAAGTTAACCGGTAGTCTAGCGGCATCGGGGAGGTTCCTCAGCCGGTCAGGTGACAAGTACCTCTATTTCTTCCAAGCAATAAAAAAGAAAACAAGATTTGAATGGGAAGAGGATGTTGAGGCGGCATTTCAAAAGTTGAAGAAGCACTTGCATTCATTGCCAAGGCTGGTAAGCCCCCTACCACAGGAGGTGCTTTACATGTATTTGGCCATCTCAGACCATGCCCTCAGTGCCATACTCTTGGCTGAAAGAGACGGTATTCAGCTTCCGGTTTATTTCATTAGCCATGTTCTTCGAAATGCTGAACTACGGTACCCCATGGTTGGAAAATTTGGCCTCGGTCTTTTCATGGCAGTCAAGAAGTTAAAACCTTACTTCCTGGCACATTCGGTTGTGGTATATACAGATCAACCTCTCAAGCGGCCAATGACAACCTTGGAGTCATCCGGCAGGATGCTCAAATGAGCTATTGAAATGCAAAGTCTTGAAATCCCTTTTGAACCTAGGAAGGCAGTGAAATGTCAGGCGTTTTCCGACTTCATTGTCGAAATGACAAGATCGGCAGAACCGGAGAATCTCGACCAGGTTTGGAAAGTGTATGTAGACGGGAGCTCTACTATGAACGGCTGTGGTGCAAGAGTTATATGTCAGTCCTCAGAAGGGGACAGGTATGAATATGCGCTACGGTTCAAGTTTCAAGCCTCAAATAATGAGGCAGAACATGAGGCCCTGCTAGCCGGTATTCGAATGTGTAAGGCGGAAGGGGCAAGAAAGGTTGACGCCTATTCTGATTCAGAACTGATTGTTAGCCAATACCATGGTGACTATGAGGCCACCTATCTAGCTATGATCAAATACTTGCAGGCGGTCAAAGATGAGGCTGGGAAAGTTGACGAATTTTACCTGAGTCAAGTGCCTATGTGTCACGGTCCGAGTGATTCAACACCAGATCGTGCGGCGCGCTCTCGTCTTTTGGCGACAAGGGCGCAAGCCTAAAGCAAGGAGGTTCGTGAGCACACAGCAACACGGACCTACGGTGTCTCAAGAGGGCGCACGAGAACAACGAGTGCGGAGTCGGGGCTTGTGACGGCCGATACTTCGAAGCGGGCACAAGCGGAACCGACGAAAATGAGGACGTCTCTAGGGTCTCTTGGTTTGGTGGGGGATGCTTTAAAACAAGGCAAGCACAATATCTATAAAGGCTTAAACAACACATAAGTCTTAAAGAAATAACAACGGGGTAGAGAGCTTTGATTGAATAACCATTCGCTCCCTAAAGAGCTTTATATTGCATTAGTAGAGAATTACAAGTGAACGTTGAAATGACAGTAACACAATAATTCTCCCTAGGGTCTAGAAAAATAAAAAGAAAGACTAAAGAGACATTACATAAGGAAAATATAAGGAAAATAAAGAAGAATACATAACAAAGAGGTTGGATTCTAACATCCTCCCCCACTTAAGTCTTCGACTTACAAAATCTACACTAAGATCTTAGCAGCTTCAGTCTTCTGTTGTAGGGGTGGCTCTTGTCCTGATTCTGATGTTGGCGCGGCAGCTGACGTTGCGGTTGCTGTCGTCGGGATCTGGATGGTAGGGTTTTAGACGACTAACGTGGAAGATGGGGTGAATCCTCATCCACGCAGGCGGTTCTACCTTGTATGCGTTCTTCCCAATCCGTTTAGTGATGCGGATGGGGCCTTCATATTTCCGAATGAGGCAACGATCTCTCCCTCTGAGAAACTTCAGCTGTTCTGGTAAGACCTTCACCATCACCAAGTCCCCAATAGCAAAATCAACTGGCCTTCTGTTTTGATCAGCCCATTTCTTCATCCGGCGCGATGCTCGCTCTAGGTAGGCTTTTGCAATGTCGGTGTTTTGCTTCCACTCTCTTGTAAAATCTCGAGCCTGAGCACTCCTACCACCCTCCCAGTCAGCCATTGTGTGCGGGAGGAGAGGTTGTTGACCCATGACCAACTCAAAGGGGCTTTTGTTGGAAGAAGAACTCCTTTGAGCGTTGAAGCAAAGTTGTGCGACGTCCAAGAGTCTCACCCAATCTTTCTGGTTGGTGCTCACAAAGTGTCGTAAGTATTCCTCGAGAAGCCCATTGAATCTCTCTGTCTGCCCATCAGATTGAGGGTGGTGTCTTGACGACATGTTGAGGTCAGACCCCATCATTTGGAATAGCTCAGACCAGAATATGCTCGTGAATCTGGTATCCCTGTCGCTTACTATGCTCTTTGGCAATCCCCAGTACTTCACAATATGCTTAAAGAAGAGAGATGTCGTTTCTTCTGCTCCGCAAGCATTCTGCAAGGGTACAAACGTTGCGTATTTTGAGAACCTGTCTATCACCACCATGATAGAAGAGAACTGGCCAACCTTCGGGAGGCCACTAATGAAGTCCATCGACACACTCTCCCACGGTCGAGTTGGTACAGGAAGAGGTTCAAGGAGGCCCCCGGGCTTCTGTCTGTCAACCTTGTCTTGCTGGCACACAAGGCAAGTTTTGGTGTAGCTCATCACATCTTCCTTCATTCCTGGCCAGTAGTACCCCATCGCGAGTAGACTGAGGGTTCTCTGCCAACCTGGATGTCCCGCCCACAACTTATCATGGCATTCCTTCAACAACATTTTCCTCAATCCCCCTACTTTGGGGATGAACAGCTTTGTACCTTTGGTGAAGATGAGGCCATCTTCCAACCAAAAGCGTCTAGTCTTCCCTTCTTCAATCATCCTTGTTATGGTTTTTGTCATCGGATCATCTGGGAGATAAGCACGAACTTGATCTCTAACGGATGTGGCAATGCTGCTTGCCGTCATTGGCGCTAACTTGTACATCGCAGCAAGATCGGCCCGCCTACTCAGGGCATCGGCAACTCTATTGCTGGATCCCGTTCTATAGGTGAACTCCACGTCGAACTCAGCTAAGTCCTCCTACCACCGAGCTTGTTTTCCTGTCAGCTTGGGTTGGGTGAAAAAGTGACTCGCCGCGGTGTTGTTTGTGCGGACGGTAAACTTTGACCCCAACAAGTAGTGCCTCCATCCTCTTAGGCAGTGCACAATGGCTAGTAGCTCCTTTTCTTGTGCCGCATACCTTCTCTCCGCATTATTCAGCTTCCTACTTTCGAATGCAATAGGATGTCCTTCTTGGAGGAGCACTCCTCCTAAAGCAAAATCCGAAGCATCCGTCTCGACCACGAATGGTTTGGTGATGTCTGGAAGGGCAAGGACCGGCTCCTTCACCATTGCTTCTTTCAACTTCTGGAAAGCTTCCTTCTGGGGCCCTGACCATTCCCAACGACAATCTTTCCTCAATAGGTCGGTGAGGGGACTTGCGATCTCTGAGTATCCCTTAATGAATCTTCTATAATAGTTCGCCAGTCCTAGAAAGGATCGCAGCTCAGAGGGGTTCTTGGGATCCCGCCAATCGCGAACAGCACATATCTTCTTTGGGTCCATCCTCAATCGACCCTTCCCCACAAAGTGTCCAAGAAATCCGACTTCTTCCTGCGCAAAGGCACACTTTTCTCGTTTCACAAAAAGGTGATGTTCTCTCAGCTTCTCGAAGACCAATCTTAGGTGCTCGAGGTGCTCCTCCAAAGTCTTGCTGTAGACAACGATGTCATCAAGGTACACGACCACAAACTTGTCTAAGTACTCTCGAAATACTTGGTTCATCAGAGTACAGAACGTAGCAGGTGCATTCGTCAAGCTGAAGGGCATGACTAGCCATTCGTATGCCCCGTATCTCGTCACACAAGCAGTTTTTGGTTCATCTCCTTCGGCGATACGAACTTGGTGATAGCCAGACTTCAAGTCTAGCTTTGTAAAGTACACTGCATCCCCTAACTGATCGAACAAATCCGCCACCAAAGGGATAGGGTAGTGATTGCGCACCGTAACCTTATTTAATGCTCGGTAGTCGATACACAATCGAAGACTTCCATCTTGTTTTTTCTGAAAAAGCACAGGAGCCCCATAAGGAGCCTTTGATGGGCGGATGAAGCCTGCCTCAAGCAAGTCCTCCAATTGTTTCCGGAGTTCAGCCAATTCTGGGGGGGCCATGCGATAAGGGCTTCGTGCTGGGGGTTTCGCCCCTGGAACCAGCTCAATCTCATGGTCCACTTTCCTTTTAGGTGGGAGAACTTTTGGTAGGTCTTTCGGGAGGAGATCCTAGAACTCTGATAGTAGCTCGGCAACTGCAGGCGGAAAGTCTCCACTTGCTTCATCTTTCTTCGTGGAAAGTGTTGCTAGGAACGTGGGCTCGTTCCTCTTCAACCCCTTCTCCAATTGCATTGCTGAAAGGAGGGGCCCTTTCGGCCCTTTTCCCGAATCGCAGGTTCGGAGGAGACATGGTTGCTGCCCGGGCACCAGAATAGATCTAAGATGCGGCATCGGGACTGCCTTACTAAAGTGTAAGAAGTCCATGCCGAGCACCAAGCTGAAGTCGTCCATTGGCGCAACGGTAAAGTCCACCTGTCCGCTCCAATCTCCCAGCTTCATTGTTACTTTCTTGGCAACGCCGTGGATCGGTTTGGCAATTGAATTCACCGCTTTCATACTGCCTCCTTCTGGTAGGAGCTTCAACCCAAGTCTTTTTGCCTCCTTTTCTGAAATGAAGTTGTGGGTAGCACCGGTATCCACCATGGCACGAGTTTCCTTTCCGTTTACCAACGCATTCACATACATCAATCCAGAGTTTTTGGGTTGGCCCTCAGAGCCTTCTCTTCCCATAGCGCACATCATGCGAATGGCCCCCAGTCTGGAATGTTCTCCTTCACTAGGTACTACCTCATCGGCTTCTTCACCCTCGGGGTTTTCTAAGGACATAGAGGACAGTTTCTTTTGGAGATTGTCAATTTCTCCCTTGTGTCGACATTCAAATCACTTGTGCGGTCCTCTGCAAAGGATACACGTCAATGGCCTGGCTGTCGAAGATGAACTAGGGGTGCTTCCTCTACTAGAGAAGGAAGAAGCTCCACTTTTCCGAGAGTCTTCTCCCCCACTCCTATTGTATCTATTGTTCGAGTTGTTGGAGCTCACTTGCGAGCCATGTCCGGAGTTCCTAGGAGGGTTCGGTGTCGGCCCGCTATTCCCTTTCTTCAAACCTTGTCCTTTCTCTGAGGAGTAGTCCATCAACCTTTCGGCTGCAGCGATGGCTCCCGATAAAGTATCAATCTTTTGGCGCCAAATTTCTCTTTGGGCAAATTCCTTAAGACCACGCACAAAGTTGAATAGGCGATCTTCCTCGGACATATTGTGGATCTCCAACATGCACGCTGAAAACTCTTTGACATACTCCCGGATGGAACCCTTATGCTGCAAAGCAGCGAGCTTGGTGCGAGCAACAAACTCGGTATTCTCGGGATAAGATTGGGCCATCAGCTCTTTCTTTAGATCCTCCCAAGTATCCACTGACGTCCTCTTAGCTTGGATGTCGGTGTACTTGGTGCGCCACCAAAGCTTTGCATCATCCACCAAATACATAGTGGCGGTATCAACTTTTAACTCATTCTCCAACTGACAGACCCGAAAGTATTGCTCCATGTCGAAAATGAAATTATCGACTTCTTTTGAATCTCTCGTGCCATTGAAGGTCCGGGGCTTGGGAGGTTTTATCTTGGCACCTCCACTTTCCCCGAGCCCTCTCTAGGAACGCATTAAGGTTGCACATTTATCATGTGCTTCATCAGCGACGCCTTGCACGAAGTTAAGTTGCTCCGTTAACCCATCCACAGTAGCGGCAAGCCTCTCTATTTGGTCGGCTTGTTTTATTACAATATCCTCGAGTTTGGGCAGCCTTTCTTCAAGCATAGCCCACTGTTCGGACTTGCCTTCAAGCCAAGCAAGTCTTTCCTCGAATGTGTATTCATGCATCTCTCCTTCTTCTTCCATCTCTACGGCAAACTTGGCTCTGATACCAAACTGTCACGGTCCGAGTAATTCAACACCAGATCGTGCGGCGCGCTCTCGTCTTTTGGCGACAAGGGCGCAAGCCTAAAGCAAGGAGGTTCGTGAGCACACAGCAACACGGACCTACGGTGTCTCAAGAGGGCGCACGAGAACAACGAGTGCGGAGTCGGGGCTTGTGACGGCCGATACTTCGAAGCGGGCACAAGCGGAACCGACGAAAATGAGGACGTCTCTAGGGTCTCTTGGTTTGGTGGGGGATGCTTTAAAACAAGGCAAGCACAATATCTATAAAGGCTTAAACAACACATAAGTCTTAAAGCAATAACAACGGGGTAGAGAGCTTTGATTGAATAACCATTCGCTCCCTAAAGAGCTTTATATTGCATTAGTAGAGAATTACAAGTGAACGTTGAAATGACAGTAACACAATAATTCTCCTTAGGGTCTAGAAAAATAAAAAGAAATACTAAAGAGACATTACATAAGGAAAATATAAGGAAAATAAAGAAGAATACATAACAAAGAGGTTGGATTCTAACACTATGTCAGAAGACAATCAGGCAGATGCTCTCTCTAAACTGGCATCATCCACCTCCTATGATACGCCTAGGTCAGTCTTTTGGGAAGTCATGGAAAAGAAAAGTATTGAACATGATCCTATAGGAGTTCTTGACCGAAGCTCGACCTGGATGGATGGCATCCAGGCTTATCTGGCAGATGACACTTTGCTGGATGCCAATTTAGAAGCGGTTACAATGAAGAAACGGGCAGCAAGTTTTGAAATCCATAATGGAGAACTCTTCAAGAGGGGTTACCTCCAGCCGTTGCTGAAATGTGTTACCCCAGAAAGGGGGAAAGAGGTTCTAGAGGATCTGCACTCGGGCTTTTGTGCATCACATACAGGCGCATGACTCTAGCAAAAAGGGCCAGGTGGCAAGGCTACTTTTGGCCCACTCTAGAGGCAGATGCCATGGAAATGGTGAAGAAGTGTGATAAGTGTCAAAAATTCGGTAAACTTATACACCGTCCGGCTACTGATCTAACTGCTATCTACAGCCCAGTGCCATTCACTGAATGGGGCATGGACATTCTGGGTCCATATACGCCTGCTTCAGGCGGACGGAGGTACATTCTAGTTGCCGTCGATTACTTCACAAAATGGGTAGAGTCAAAGGCGGTCAAGGGCATAAAGATAAAGGATGTCATCTCCTTTATTTTGAGGAACATTATCACACTGTTTAGGGTACCTATCTCTATGGTTTTTGACAATGGCCCTTAGTTTGAAATTCCTACCCTCAAGAGCTGGTTGGGGGATCAAGGGATCTCACATTGCTTTGCCTTAGTCGGCCGTCCCCAAGAAAATGGCTAAGTTGAAGCCTTCAATAAACTCATCTCAGACGGCATTAAGAAGAAAATTGAAAGGGCTGGCGGTCTATGGGCAGATGAGTTGCCTCATGTCCTATGGGTGATCAGAACAACTGAAAAAGGGGCAACCGGTGAAACCCGGTTTCTCATGACATACGATACAGAAGTCGTCCTACTTATTGAGCATTTGAACCAACTCTTCGAATCATGCTCTATGATGAAGAGGCAAATTGGGAGGCCATGCGGTTAGCATTAGACTCACTTCCTAAATGCAGGGGCAATGCTACCTTGCGTCATGAGATTTACCGTCTGAGAATGACAAGAGCCTACAACAGAAGAGTGCACAAACGGACCTTGAAAGTGGGGGACTTTGTGTTACGAAAAATGGAGGCAACTGGTAGGGCCAATGAGCAAGGGAAGTTGACTCCCAACTAGGAAGTAAGAGGCGGCACCTAATGCCTGGAAACTCCAAAAGGCAGGCAGCTAGCCAGAACTTGGAACGTAGATAACTTGAAAAAGTACTACTTCCGAGACTTATAAATTTTTTATATAAAGTTTATCAATGAAAATAAGCTTTATTTTCACTTGTTTGTTGCTTTCTACATATTTACCATCTGTACAATGCGGATACTGAGCAACATCAGATGAGTCAATATCAGCTCTTTTTGCCTGCCTTACCTCTTCCTGTTTCCAGGCATACGACTTCTTCATCCCCTCCACCCGCAGCATCGTCTGTACATTAAAAGTGTTAAAGTACAGCCGGCAAATACTAAGAAGTCGGTAAAACTGAAAGTAAAACATTCATACCTTAGCCAGCTGGGCAGGATGCGGTCAACATTGAACGCATGTATAGTCGGGATGGCCTCCTTGTCTTCCTTGGAGACGACCTTCAGCATGGCCTTAGAAAACTGTTGTACATCTGGCCATCGGGGAGACATATCTGCACCAGAAAGAGATGGTGAGAAAGCAGCATAACCGCCTCCAATAGATTGCCGGCTGCTAAAGGAACCTTATGACTGAAGACGAGAATGTGACTTGAGCCGCATGGGCCAGCCAAGCTCAAGGGAGTTGAAGAATTTAGCAATACCTTGGTGAGGCGGCTGAAGGCTCAAATCGCCTGCAGCCCTAGGGGGAGGGACACCAGACGGCGCTGTAGAAGCATCCAGCTGGGAGGCAAGGTCTACGCATATTTGTAGACTCTTTCCTCCAATAGACGCCCGGGAAGCCGTCTAAGCAGACAAGGTCTTCCTAGACTTGTTGCCAGAAATCTCCTCACCAGACCTGGGAAAGGGATCTAGGAGCCCTGTCTCCCTCCTAGAAAACGAGTCAGAAATTAGACATAAAGTTGGGACCAGGCACAAACTATACAAATGGTTTATCACCGTCTGTACCCCAAGAAATAAAGCAATAAATTGGAAGTTAAGTCAGGCGATTAATACCTTATTTTTAGCCGCCTGCGCGACTCTCTTCTTCTCCGCATTCTCCCTGCGGATGTCTGCGGCGGACTTAGCAGGCGTTTTGTCCACTAGAAGCATGTTTAATGCAGTTTCTGCAAAAGAAAACCGTCTGTTAGATCATAGATCAAGAAAAATACAAGTTACAAAAGATAGAGACGGCAAAGCATAGCCGAAAAAGCTATCTACATACGTCTGTTAAATTGGGTGCTTAACCCACAAGCGGACAAAAACGCCTCGTCCCTCAAAAACTCATGTTTAGGTACCTTGTTTTAGGATACACTAATTAATTCTCCGGTTGAGAGAGCGGTGGTTGTAAGTTTAAAAAACCTCGCCTCTATTATTTTTTCATAATCCTCATTCGGGATTTGAGGTAACTTGCACTTCTGCCCTAGAAGGTCTGGTTTCCGATTGTATGTGCGAAGTTCAAAGTTTTCTCACTTAGTGGGGGCAGAAACCAAATAGAAGCGGGTTTTTCAGTCTGACCACCTAGACGGTTTGTCTAGGGTCATCAGGTATTTTGGGTAAGTGGTTAAGGTGTACCATGCACTCAACCCGCCTAGACTTCGGCTTAGATAGTGCATCTTGGCAAAGGCCTCCCAACCGAGATGGAGACCTTGAATCTCGCAGGCGGCGATGTAGCCCAAAATGTTAACCTAGGAGTTTGGGGTTAACTGCCACACGCCTAGGCCATATCCTCTAAGGATAGCCTTTATTGCATTATGAAGGGGGAAGTGGAGCCCAACCAAAAATGCCGCCTCATAGCAGCCAAAACATTTATTGGCGCCTAGTTGGTCGTCATTCCAGGCTATGGTCCCCAACTCAGGCGTCACCCGGATGGTATATCCCGCTAGGGGTGTACAAAAACTAGGTCGGACCTGAAACCGGACCTGAACCGGACCGGACCTGACCCGGACCTGTTGATTCAGGTCCGGTCCCGGTTCTTAAAAATCCAGGTTCCCGGTCCCAGTCCGGACCCGGTCCAAACCCAGGGTTTTCAGGTCCGGACCTGAAACCCGGGAAAATCGTAATTTTTTTTTTTTTTAAAAAAAAAACCAAACTCTGAAAAATTGAAACTAATGTTAACACTTCTCTTTCATTTTTCTAAGTTCTAACCCTAACTCCCTAAGCCCTAACTGATTCTCTCAGTCTCCCTGAATCTCAACTTCTCAACGCGGTTGTCGCTCATTCGCTCCGGCCACCGCCCAACGCCGTGATACACATTGATAATATCCAGTAAGTATTCGCTTATAATTTTGGTATTTTTAATTCGAAATAATAAATTTAAGTGTGAGAATTTATATGTTTATTCTTGTTTCAAATTTTCAATTGCTTTTAATGATTGTTTGATGTTTGCATGTTGAATTTCTTATTTTTAGTTCATCTCTTTCGAATTTCTGTTTTTTTTTTTTTTTGGTTTTTTTGAGTTTAGGGTTCATAAGAATTAAGAGGTTTAGGGTTTAGGGTTCAAGTTCGAAATTTAGTTCGAAATTTTGTGTTTATTATGATTATTAAGATTAATTTAGTGCGAAAATTGAAAGGAATGGTGTCCTTCCAACAAGTGTATTCTTCCAGTAGAGGGTTCATAATTATTACAGAGCTAATTCTTCAGTAAGGTCAAGTGATCGGAATGCCTAGGTGGAGGCCGCATCCGATCAGTAATATCAATGTGCATTTGATGTTACAGCTTAATCTTAACTGAACCCTTCGGGTCGAACCCAATCGAACCACCGGTCCGAGATGACGAATTAATCCGAAAGGATTTAATGAGTCAGCAGAGTTTTACGAATACAGACGTCGGAAATCGAGCCTAGGGCGTCGAGACCGAGCGTCGCAAAATCACAAGCGACAAGTACGAATGTAGCCGTAGCACCACAATGGTCTAACCATGTGGATGCTAGGCTAGTTCGAGCTAGAATGCACCTAGCATGGCTAGGCGCACCATCGCAAGCTCAAGGCGCACCATCGCAGCCTAGGTGCACCATCGCAGCCTAGGCATGCGCATGGCAGCCTATCGCAAAGCACCACAAGCCCCAGGCAGCCCATCGCAAGCGCCACAAGCACCAGGCAGCCCATCGCAGCTAGCAGCATGCTAGCCTGGGTGCCTGGGTGCATGTGGCAGGCTATCGCAGCAGCATGGCACCACGCACAGCACCATCGCAGTGCTAGGCACATGCGTGTGTGCATGTGCGTGTGCACCATCGCCCAGCAGCACGCAGCTGTGTGCTTGTGTGCGTGCCTTCGCATGGCAGCACCAAGCACAGCGAGCTAGCAAGCAACGCTGGCCTTGCGTGCACGGGCACCATCGCAGGCCATGCACCAAGCATAGCGCACCTATGTGTGTGCGTGCGTCGCACCAAGCATAGCAGTGCTAGGCACTGGCTGATGCGTGTGCGAGCGTTGCGTGGTGCATGGTGCGTAGGATGATGTGAGGGAAGCGCCAGCATGCGTGGCTCGCTAGCAGCACGCATGCTGGCTGTGCTAGCAATGACGCGCAAAGGAGGTGTGCGTGGGCTGCTAGGGCCAGTGCCAGCACTATGTGCTAGCAGCGCCCAGCGCCAGCACACAAGCACCAGCACCAGCCCAGCAACAGCACACACTGGCTGGCTGGTTGGGTGCTGGGCAGCAGGGCACTGCTAGCTAGCACGCTAGCTGGCAGCCAACTAGCCCTCTCTTAACCCGGTTTGTGCAAGGTTGTGGGGAGCAAGGCATATGGTCCCCCACCTAACCTTGGCCCCCACTCCTTTGCATGAGAACATGCCACTTGTCGCAATATGATTAACTTGATTATTTATTTAATTTGGAAATTAAATAAATGATTAATTTTCAACACTCCCACATTGGTGGAGGATGAAAAATCAAGGGTTCATTTCCCTATAAATACCATGCTTGGGTATTGGGAAATGAACAACCTTGAGTGGAATTAAAAAGGCAACTCTAAGAAAGAATAAACCTTTGATTCATAAAACTCATAGTTATTTTGTCCGGGTCTTGACTAACCTTCAAGACTTAGGACGCTCGGGTCGGGTCGAGGGTACGATCCGTCGGAGATCTCGTGTTTTCGGGATTTTGAAGTAAGAGATCTTTGGGAGCGAAGCACGCGTCAAAGGTATAATTCTTGTTCTTAATCTTGTTTGATTAAGTTTAATATGCTTGTTAATTGTTTTAATTAAGGGGCGGGTCTTGGTGGGTTTCCTTCCGCGTAGTGTCGGGTCACTACGAAACCCTACAAAAAATTGTGTTTATTCCTAAAGTATAAGTTATTCAAGGTAATATATGTCTGCACTTGAATTTGTCTTGATGATGAGAAATACAAAAAAATCCATCATTATCTCAATCAATATTTCTGTATAATACAGAAAACTGCTAAGTATGTACTCTACTGTAACATAATGCGGCACAACTTACTACTTCGTAATAAATTTTGATCGTTGAGAAAATTTTTGGATGAGTAGTGAACTAGTGATTCATTATATTAATCATTGTTTGGTTTTCTAATGAATAATGAATGGACTTGCACTTATTAAACTAACTCATACTCCGTATCATATACGCTATTTACCCGGTATTGATATTTCTAATGTGTATATATGGACACTTTCTAAGCTAACTTATACTTTAAAATTTGTGTTTATTCCTGCTAGGCTGCTAAAAGTATAAACTAAAACATTGAACAATGAACATAAACTTGTTAAGAACCAATAAACTTGTTAAGAACAATGAACAAATTTTGGCTGATTTTATTGTAATGAATGTGTATTTTTTGGGGTTTTAATCAAGTATGTTTTGTAAGAGACTCAGATTATTAAATAAATAAACTAAGTGCATGATTTGTAAGAGACTTAGATTATTAAGATTAAATAAGTTAGCTAACCTGTGTGTAGTTCAGGGGTTCTTATTTTTGTTTTTATTCTTGTAGGGAGTGAAGGAAGTCAAGGAACCACAGATTCTTATTCTTGCAATGTAAGTTGCTCTTAAATTTTTTTATAAAATGGTATGTGTATATAATTGTTACTTTGAAATTACTTATATTGTATATAATTATATTGTAGATGGAGAGCTCTCAATCCAAATGATCTGCTTCTTTTTCTGAACAAACGTCACAACCACTTTCTGAAAAGGATATGGAAGAATTGCAATCTACTTTGCCTCCTGATAGGAAGCTAAAAGCGGGGCGGGAATATATATGGAACAGAAAAAGTAAGAGGAAAGCTGAGTATTGGAAATATTACTTAGAGTACGTCGAGAATGGAAAACTACGAGCTGAATGTAAGTTTTGTCCTAAAACTTTTGCTGCTGATGGTAATCTTAATGGTTCAAAAAATGTTAAAAACCATGCAGAATCATGTCTCGGTAATCCTATTAATATAGAAAAAGAAAAGGGCAAAGAAAAGCAAACTAAATTGTATTTTGATCAAGAACATGAGAGTGGTGAATTAAAGTGTGGGAGTAGGATTATTAACTTGAATGATGTTAGAGATGCATTGATTCACATGATTATTGTTGATGAGTTACCATTTAAGCATGTGGAAAAACCCGGTTTTAGGCACTTTGTGCAAGTTGCATGTCCACAATTTCACATTCTATCTCGTGTTACCATTGCTCGTGATTGTTTAAAGTTGTATTATAGTGAAAAAGAGAAATTGAGAGAAATGTTTAAGACATGTCAAAGAATTTCTGTGACCACTGATACTTGGACTTCAATACAAAGAATTGATTATATGTGTCTTACAGCTCATTTTATTGATAATGACTGGAAATTGAATAAAAAGATCATAAATTTTTGTCCAATTTCTAGTCATAAAGGAGAGGCTATTGGAAAAGCAGTTGAGGCATGTTTAGAGTATTGGGGTATTGATGATAAACTTTTTACTGTCACTGTTGATAATGCTTCTTCAAATGATGTTGCTTGTGCACACTTGAGTAGAATGGTTAGAAGAACAGGATGTATTAATGATGGAAAAAATCTTGATGTTAGATGCATAGCTCATATCATTAATTTAATTGTGTGGGATGGTATTAGAGAACATGGTGTGTGCATTGATAGAGTTAGAAATGCTGTGAAATATGTTAAGAATTCCCCTACAAGAATACTTAGATTCAAAGATCTTGTGCAAAAAGCAAACATAAATTCAAAATCTTCTTTATCCTTTGATGTCCCCACTCGTTGGAACTCCACATACATAATGTTGGAAACGACTTTGAAGTTTCGACGTGTTTTTAGTGGGTTATCTCTTCCTGATGGAGAGGATTTGAATGACAATGAAAGGCCTCCCGAACCCAAAGATTGGGAAAAAGTGGAGAGGTTGGTTTTGTTTCTAGAGGGGTTTTATCTGTTGACTAAACGAATTTCTGGTTCCCATTATGTGACAGCTAGTAAAGGTTTAGGAGAAATTGCTTCTATGTATGATATGTTGAATAATTGGGAACAAAGTAAGGACTTGAAAAAAAAGTTTGATAAGTATTGGGGGGATGTGGATAAGATGAATAAGTTCATTTATGTTGCTCTTCTTCTCAACCCTCACTCTAAGATGGTCATTGTTGAATTGACACTAATGGATATGCATGGACCGGAAAAGGGTACAAAACTTGCTAATGATGTGAAGGAGTTCGCTTACTCTTTATTTGAGGAATATAGAAAAATGTATGCTACTTCTAATATTCCAGATTGTGGAGATAATATGTCAATGGATATTGATAATAGTAAAGGAGTGGGTTCTGATTATGTGAGGAAACTAAAAGAAAGAGCAAAACGATTGAAGGGGACAAGTGGGTATGCGATTAGTGAGTTAGATAGGTACTTAAATGATCAATTAGGGCCGAAGGAGGAAGAACAAGATGCATTGACATGGTGGGGTAAGAATGGTCAGCGTTATGTGATTCTTAATCGCATGGCATGTGACATACTAGCCATCCCATTGTCGACCGTTGCATCGGAATCTGCTTTTAGTACGGGAGGTCGTACTCTAGATCCATTTCGGAGTTCTTTAACTCCTAAGGTAATGCATTGTTATCTTTTTATTTTATAAAATCAAGTTTGTTTATATCTTAATATGACTTTGTTTATACATATTTGTGTAATATTTTTGTATTGAAGATGGTTCAAGCGCTACTTTGCACACAAGATTGGCTTAGAGCTAAGGAAGTGTCAATTGTTGATGTGGAAGAAAATTTGAAAGTGTTAGAGGAAATAGAGAAAGGTAGTAATAATTCTATGTACTTGAACTTTTGTTACACCAAATTTATTATTTCATTGTTATAAATCATTAATATATTCTATATTGTATTTTATTTAGAGGTGCAACGTGGTGAATCTAACGATGTAAACGATGAAGTTGTTTTCGTGGACTCATTAGTGTGAATCACGCGATCAAAGGGAAAACAACTCGTTGGAGAATTTATGTATTTCTAGTACTTGAGAGTTGAGACTTAAGAGAATTTATGTAATGTTATGAGTTTTCGTGGACTTATTTGTATTTTCGGTGGACTCAATTGTATTTTTGGTGTTTGAGAATCGGGACTTTATAGACTTTATGTAGTTTTGTGATTGATAATTTTGGTTTGTATGTAATTATTAAATTATGAAACAGGTCTAAAAATCACAAAACAGGTCCATATGCAGGTCCAACAAGTTTTTTATTAAAAAAAAAACGAAAAAAATCACAAAACAGGTCCATTCAGGTCCAAACCCCGACCGGACCTGATTTTTCAGGTCTGGCCCGGAACCGGACCTGTTTATTCAGGTCCGGTCCCCGGTCCTCATAATTACCCAATTCAGGTCCCCGGTCCAAACAGGTCCGGTCCAGGTCCGGTCCGATTTTGGACCGGTGTACACCCCTATATCCCGCACCTAGAGGGCACTTGAGTTTAACCGTCTCCAGGTGCCTCTCCATATTTGCTCTATCCTTGGCTGAAATATGGATTTGAAGTGGATCCCCTTTATTATTCCATGTTGGCCTCTCTTCTTCCTCGCTATCCACATCTAGAGTTAGAGAGCTGCTTGAGGCTACAGAGCCAGACCTAAAGGCGGATTCACTCCCGCCTCTCTCAGAGGCACTTCCATCCGCCTCCTCCTGACCAGATATTGGAGACGTCCTCTCCTCCGTCTTCATTTTCGGACTTTAGAATCCCATCACTAGGTGTGCTGGGTGTGCCCATGGAGGATCCTCTTGCCATCTCAGCCTGATCTCCCTCAGGCGGCTTTTCTTCGGTGCTCTCCTCCCTATACTTCAGATCTACAACCGTCTTCCTAGTCCTAGCCATAGTGTCTTACACAGACACGAAGACGGTCGGATTGGGAGATGAGCAAGAGTGATCTAGGCACCCAGAGACGGCTCCCCCAGTTCTAGACTTAGCCGTACCAGGGGACCGGCTGCCCTCTAAACTATGTTGTGCCGTGTGTGCTATTGGTGAATCCATTAATGGAGCAAATGTACACAAACGGAAATATATAAAAGAATTGAGAAGAGGTGAAACGGTACTTATGAGATGAGCTGCGAAGTAGTCAAGCGGTGACCGGCTGAACTAACAGGCGGAAACTGAACAATGGCTAGCAAGATGCTCAGGCGGGGGACCGGTTGTACCCACTTGAAATGCCAAAGCTTGCTCGAAGGGTATACAGGCGGTTCTAAAGAAGAGATAACATGATGTACCCCTTGAAAAAAAAACTGTTTGCAAATTACCCAGACGGTGTACCGGCTGTGAGTTGTGAAATGAAAGCAACTGCTTGCAAGGTATACAGGCGGTTGACAGAGTTTATCTCTCTAAAAAGTGGATGTCTCTCTCTAAGTTTTGGAAATATCTAAAAAAGGGAGGGGTAAAAAATCTATTTATAGAAGGGTAATTCAGGGGGCATCCCCGTAATTTCCCCGGAAGATAAACGGTTAAAAAGCGTCCTCCAATGGCCGCCAGACAGGTGTCACTGGTGCCACGTGACACCCGTGAGGAGAAAATGTTTTGGGTATTTTTACCCAAGACACGTGGTCCAATGGGTATCACTTCAAGAGAGGTTCCCAGAGAACCAATCCCTTGCTGACAAGTGGCATCCCCAATGATTGGGAAAAATGACGGCCTTTCTGGCCCAATTCCCAAGGAAGCCCACCATTCCTAGGTTTCCGTAACCTAGAATGGCGGCACATATTTCGAGACCCTATAAATCGGGAGATGTTCCGATCATGGGACACATTAAAAAAATATTCACAAAAAAACGGAGCAATCACTGATTGTAGATATTCTCCCGGAATCCGAGAAGATACTTTACTTTCCACACTTTTTACAGACTCCATACACGTTCTAACTTGATTATTGGAGGCGGAACTCCACCCACCCGGAGTCTCCGTTATTTTGCAGGTACAGGCGTCCAGAGACCAGTCTTGGAATTGTAAATCACCCGCAGGACATCAAAAAACACCAAAACACCCCTCAATTTAACACAAATTAAATCACAAAGACGAAGCATGTCGGTTATATGCACGAGTTCTTAAAATTTGTTAAGTGGTAGTGCCTTTGTGAACAAATCACCTAAGTTGTTACATGAATGGATCTGCTTGACATCGATCTTTCCTTTCTTTTCCAAATCATGAGTAGAAAAGAAGTTGGGGTCAATGTGTTTTGTTCTATCACCTTTTATATAACCTCCTTTAATTTGTGTAATGCTAGTAGTGTTGCCTTAAAAAATTGTAGTTGGGCTTTCTTCTGTTGTTTTGATGCCGCTCTCTTTGAGTATATGTTGGATTAATGATCGCAACCAGCTTCATAAAGGGCAATCCATTCAGCTTGGTTTGGTGAAGTCGCTGTTAGTATCTGCTTGGTTGACTTTCAAGAGATCGTTGTATTTCCATAGCTGAAAAGATAACCTGTTTGTGATTTTGATTTTACTAGATTTGATAGGTAGCCTGCATTAGCATATCCCACGAGAGTAGGATTTCCATTTTTGGATAGAAGAGCCCTAAATCGATTGTTCCGGGTATATAGCATAGTAGGTGTTTCACTCCATTCCAGTGTCTGCTTGTAGGTTCGGAGCTTTACCTGGCTAACAAGTTTACTGAGAATGCAATGTCTGGCCCAGTGTTAATGGCCAGGTACATCAAAGCTCCTATTGCACTTAAATATGACACCTCTGAACCAAGTACATCTTCACCTTCTTCTCGGGGTCGAAATGTATCATCTTTGATGTTTAGAGAACGAACAATCATTGGTGAACTCAATGGGTGTGCTTTGTCCATGAAGAACCTTTTTAATACTTTCTCGGCATAATTAGATTGATGAATTAAGATACCATCTCTTAGATGTTCAATTTGTAATCCGAGACAAAATTTTGTTCTTCTAAGGTCTTTCATCTCAAATTCTTTCATCATACATTTAGCGGACTCTTCGATTTCTTAAGGTGTCCCGATGATGTTGAAATCATCAACATACATCGCTATTATGTCTGATCCATTTCCGGCCCTTTTGATGAATACACATGGACAAATTTGGTTGTTCTTATACGCTCCTTTGAAAAGTATTCACTTAAACGGTTAAACCACATCCTCTGGGATTGCTTTAAACCGTAGAGTATTTTTTCAATTTTATAGAACGTAGCTCTTGAGGTTTTGACCCATAAAGGTAGTTCAAGTCCTTTGGGGACTCACATGTAAATGTCAGTATCAAGTGACCTATAGAGGTATGTAGTCACAACATCCATTAGACGCATTTATAGTCCTTTGTATGCTGATAGACTTATGAGGAACCTTAATGTTGTGGCATCTACCACTGGTGAATGTGTTTCCTCATAGTCGATTCCCGGTCTTTAAGAGAAACATTGGGCTACAAGTCTGGCCTTGTATCTTTTAATCTCGTACTATTCATTTCTTTTTCGTATGAACATCCATCTATACTCAACGGGTTTCACTCCTTTTGGAGTCTAGATTGCAAAACTGAAAACTTCGCTTTTTGCAAGAGATTTTAATTCAACCTGAATGGCTTCTTTCCATTTTGGTCAATCACTCTTTCGTTGACATTCATCTACTGATAATGGCTTGTTTTCCTCAACATCAGGGATGATTTATGTGGAAATTGAGTATGCGAATACATCATTGACAGAAGTTTTTACTCTATCCCACTGTTTTCTAGTATGGACATAATTTATTGAGATTTCATGATTGTCGACAATTTCGTTTTCATGCTCCCCTCAGATGTACCATCTGACTCTTTAGCTTCATCTTGGGGTTGATGATATTTTCATCATTTTGGATTTGATCCACTTTATTTGAGGAGTTACTTAAATATAAGGATAAGGTATCTAATTTCCATGTTGAGTCTTCAAGCCCTTGGTTGTGATACCCCGTATTTTTAATGTATTTATAATTTATTTATTTATTTATAACATATATTTTGGGTCAAATTATTTTAATTATGGGATTTAAATAAAATGAGTTTTATATTGGATCAATACTTACTCTATCAAATTACAATTTATGTCTACAACAAGCCCAATCATTCTTTTATTTATTTGAGCCAATTATTCCCTCCTACTATCTCTTACGAGGCCTAAATATCTCTAGTTTACCCTACTCTATAAATACTTCTTCAATTCCCAAATTTTGCTCACACAAGAAGGCAAAGAGGTAAAATTTATTTTCTTTTCCTTATTCTTTTCTTTTCCTTTTTTTCTATTATTTTTTCTCTTTCCTCCCTCCCTTGAATTGCAGCAGCCCTCTGGCATGGGAACTACAGCCGCTGCCCCTCCATAGTCGACACCATCGCCCAGCCGGAGCTTCACCACCGGCGTTGTCACAGCTTCTCCTTCATCCCTTCGCTTCCCCTCTTCGCGAAGGAACTATGTGAAGCCTTCCTATTGTTTTTCTCAACCCGCGCGACCTTGCCGTCGTCGGTCGACTACCCAGCCGACCATCCACCTTGTGTGGATATGTAAGACTCTTTCCCTCCCTTCTTCCTCTTGTTGCATTTTATTAATTGTTTTAGTGAAGTGTATGGTTTGATTTTGGTTTTATTAGTTTAAAATGTGATTAATTTAGTATAAAAAAATGTTTTAAATGGGTTTTAAAGCACAATTTTTATATGAATTTAAGTAAAGGTTTTAATTTATAAATGATATGATTTTTAGGGTTCTTATATAAACTAATTTGGGGCTTTTGTGTAATCATTGATTATTAACTAATAATTGAGTATAAAAGTATGTTTTTAATGAAGTTTTAAGAGGTTTTGATTAGTTTAAAATACTGGAAATTTGTCTACTTATTGAATTTTAAAAAGGGGTTGTTAATCACCCATTAAAAGGGAGATTATTTAAGAGTTTTAAAATATTTTTTAGATTATTTAGAGTGATTTAAAGTGAGTTTAAGTTGCTGGAAATTGTGCATACAAGGGTAATTAATGTAGTTTTATTGTCCCTCTATGTAGGAGACTTGTTTTGGGAATTATTCTAATTTATACGACTAATTTAAGAACTTGTTCGAGGTGTGTACGCGTACTCGAAATTTGTTAAGCGGGATCATGCTAGGAATTGGTTGGAATTGTTGAATTGAACAGATTTTATGGAATTGACTTGGATTGTTGAATTGAAATGATATTGGTGAATTATTTATGAAGCATGATCGGCTGAAATGATTTATTTATTGGAATTGGTGATTATAGAATGTTGTTATTGAACCATACTTTTATTATTGGTATGATTGAAGGCATATTTAATTAAAATAAATGTTTAGTTTGGTTTGGAATATAAAAAGGGAATTTTATTATGGTTCATATAATTTTTATTGATGCTATAAGCATGAGAATTGAGCTATTAAGTGTCTTAGTACACAGGAATAAAATGATATGCGGTGCCTAAATGCACTTAAGGTGTTCTAAACACCGAGGGATAGGATTTTGCGGTGCTTTATGCGCTTAAGGTGTTTCAACACCGAGGTAGTTTTAAAAAGGGTTCAACATAAAATTAAATGTGATCACTAAATATTCAAGAATTAAATTGAAATGTTTGATTACTTGAATGATTTGTGTTGATTGATTTTTATTGTGGATGGAGAGTCATCACCAAGTCTAAAATATGTAAACAACGTAAAGTGAAAGAGATTACGCACCAAAACTTTTGGAACGTATATGCCTCGAGTATGGACATATGGGGGGAAGTTATGGGGTTATATATTTAACCATAACTTTTACTGGGAGTACAGGATGCTGTATTTTTCTTTTATTATTTTATGCGCAGGACGTCCGTCACTTTCACGTGACATTTTCCTACCCGGTTAGCTCTCGGTGTACTTTACCCTAATTTTTTGAGGCAGGGATTTGGTGGGAAACCCGTTCGGTGCGTAATCAAATTAAATAAGTAATTTAGTTATTCATGGATTTTGTTGTATGTTGCATGCTTGTAAGCAGGTGCAACAAGATAAGTTGTGTGATGTTAGGATGAAAGCATGTTAGTGTGTACTGTTTACGCTTATGTACTTAACATTGTTGATTGTTGTGTTTTGTGTGTGTTTGGCCTTGTCTTTATCTTGACCCTACAACGACCCATTTCTTATGGTGAGTAGTAGGGACATTTTAAAGAAAAGGTTTTTGGTGAAGGATAATTAGGTCGTTGGACTAACTACCCTCAACCAAACAATATTTATAAACCTACACCTACACTAAACAAGTTTAGTGGTAAATAGAGGGTCGAACCACGGAGACGACATAAACACTATCAACACCACCACCAATTAAGCTAGGTCAAAGAGATAGGATGGATAGAACAATAAACAAAATGAGATTAATATTAAGTTAAACTAACACCAAGGGAGAGGGTCAAACATGACAATGATCTTCAATAAAGTTAGGCAATGGAAATGAGTTTACATGCAAACCAAATATCTCATATGAGGCAATACCGAAAATACCATCTAACAACCTATCGGGGTCAAAGGCTTTCCCAACTTAACACATGCTCATACTATCGTCATAAGCTGTGAAAGTTAAGGTTTTTGCATAGAATCGATCACCTAATGGATAACCCTAAGTTACACTATCGTCATAACTTAGTTCAATCCACCCAATTACAACACATGATTGGCCATTCACATGGAGTAATTAGTAAAACATGGTTACAAGGTATATTTAATCACATATAACCAACATTTGTCTAGCCTAATACATTCAAGATTCACCACATGCTATCACCAATCCTTTAGTAAAGGGAATTACTCACTAATCATGAACAACTAACACAAAACCCAGCAAGAAGAACAAAGAGAAGCAATTAAACTAAACAACTACTCTAATCAAGCAAGAAATTAAGAAAGAACAATAAATGAGATAGAGTTTAGAATGCTCATTGAAGTATTGAAAAGGAATCCAAAACGACATCATCTTCTTCAATCCACCATTGAAGCTCTTCACTTTCTCTCTCTAAAATACCCTAAATTACTCTTAATCTACATTACAAAGTATAAAAACAAAGATTAAAACTAAATCTAAGCCTAATTTATGTGAAGATTGATGGAGAGATGTTAGGGTTTAACCCCTCAAAGAGGAGAGAGAAAACCCCAAAGAAACCCACCATCAAAACTTGGCCAAAAAGAGGATAGGAAGAAGCATTTAAAAGACCTGTAGCTGCTCGTGCGCGCCCGCGATAGAGGCCTGCGCACCCGCGCACTGGGATTGGCTTGGCAGCGACATTCATTTTCAAACGGCCATAACTTCTATTCTAGGAAGAATCTGGAGGCGTGCAACCTACCGTTGGAAAGCTCTTCAAGTCTAGTTTCCAATGCAACTTGAATCCTCTCAATCCAATTTGTAGATCAAAAGTTATGGTTAAAAGAGTGAACAAAGGTCAGTTTTGGAGTTCAGGCCCTTGAGCGCCCGCGCCTATCTTAGGCGCGCCCGCGCCTAAGCCGTGCCCAAATCGCGCCTACATTCTGCCTCCAATATTTTCGACCCCAATGTTAGGCACGCCCGCGCTGGGTTTGGCGCGCCCGCGCCATTCTGAAAGAGCGACCCGCGCTGTCCGCATGGCCTTGCTTGCTTGCTCCTTAACTTCCTTTGTAGCTCTTCAAATGAACTCCAATTCTCCAAGCTCTTCATTCTCTTAAAATCAACTCCAAAAGCCTACAAAACACGAGGAAAAGCACAAAAACATAATAAAGGGAGAAACGGAGCAAAAGGGGTACAAACAAGGGACAAACGTAGAAAAATACTGCGATTAGAGGATCTAAATAGTGGCATAAATGCCACTTATCAGTTTTCAAGTGAAGCGGCATATTCATGTTGGGGTTTGAGTGAAGAGCGAATCTGATTCTAGTTTTATTTTGAATATGCAATATTATTGTTATTGTTATTGTTATTGTTATTGTTTGATGAGACTAACGCATTAATATTCGTTTGCTTTTGAAAGGGCCTAAAATGGTTCCAAATTGTAAGTTTGACTTCGTTTGAATTTGCTTTGACTTTGCTTTCATTTGGTTTGACCTTTGAACTTGGTTTGTTTCGAATAGTTTTTGAAAATATTTTTCCGTTGTGTGTCTTTGATAAATGCCTTAGCCGTTATCACGGTGGCAGTAATGCCTTAGATTTTCCTTTTCGTATTTTAAAAAGGGCAAAATAGGTATTTTAAAGGAAAGGAATTTCTAGGGCGTTACATTGGTTGAGGTTTTTTCATTTATTTGACACTCACTGACAGGCTGAGGTTTCAAATGTTGCTTGTTAAAGTCCGAGCTTTGGTGGGAAAAGATTTAAACGAAAGCTTTGGGGATGAGATATAAGACTAGCATAAGAGGCGTTATTCTACTAATTTGTAGAATCCCCACCAAAACTAAGCCTTTACTCTTGAAATCCAATGCCCAAATACTTAGATCAAGTAACTTGCTTTTAGGTTGAGTCATCGAATTCCTAGATAAGAATTTTCAATCAACCCTAATTGAGATTCTTAATGATACATAACAATATATAAGATTGATTTAATATACAACCAAATTGAGGGTAAAAGAGAATGAATATAAGAACTTATCTGATCTAAATAACTAGCGATAGGAATTGCTCTAATAACTTAAAAATTAAAAATACTAATAGTTGCTTGTATCACTCAAGAACTGAAGAAGCCTACACAAGTTTAAAGTCTTGAGACCAATGGGGTCAAAGCTCACAGTAGTATGATGAAGTTAAAATGTGAAAGGAATGGTGTCCTTCCAACAAGTGTATTATTCCGATAGAGGGTTTAGAATTATCGGAAAACTAATTCTTCAGTAAGGTCAAGTGATCGGAATGTCTAGGTGGAGGCCGCTTCCGATCAGTAATATTAATGTTCAATTAATATTACAGCTTAATCTTGACTGAACCCTTCGGGTCGAACCCAATCGAACAACCGATCCGAGACGATGAATCAATCCAAAGGATATAATGAGTCGTCGGAGTTTTACGAACAAAGACGTCGGATATCGAGCTTAGAGCGTCGAGATCGAGCGTCGCAAGTCAAGTCGAATTTAGAATTTGACAACTTGCAAAATCAATCGAGTTACAAGCACGAACCTAGCCGTAGCCTCGCATTGGCCTAGCCATGTGAGTATTAGGCTAGGTAAGGTCCAACGCAAGCCTAGCATGCTAGGCGTGCTAGGACATGCGCGCTAGGCAAGGCCTAGCACTGCCCAAGCACCATCGCAGCATCGCATGTGCGTGTGGATGTGCTGGGCGCTTGCAGTAGGCAAGGCCTAGCATTGCCCAGCACCATCGCACCATCACATGTGCGTGTGGATTTGCTGGGCGCTGGCAGTAAGCAAGGCATATTACTGCACAGCACCATCGCAACATGTGCGTGTGCGTGCGTATACATTGCTAGCACAGCACCATCGCTGCATGTGCGTGTGCTCGTGCATCGCTAATACAAGACCAAGCAAGCAGTGCGCTGGTATGTGTATGCGTAGCAATGCAGCGCCCAGAATGCGTGGCTAACTAGAAGCACACATGCTGGCAGTGGATGGGATGCTCGCTTGCTGGCTGCACTATGTGTGCTGGCTTGCTAGCACAGCCTAGGCACCAGGCGCCAGCAAGGCTGCCTTGGCAGCCAAGGCTGGCTGGCTGGCAGCCAGCAGTCCCAGCAGCATGTGGGATACGGTTTTGTGTGTGTGGGGACCAAGGGTGGTGGCCGTTGCCTTGGGCACCAAGGCTATGGTCCCCCCCTCTTGGAATGGTCCTCACCTAAACACTCTCCCTCCATTTGCCACTTGTAACTCATTGATTGCATGGTTTATTAATTTGTTTTGATTAAAATAAATTAGTAGGAAAATGCAACTCTCCCACATTGATGGGAGAAGGGAGAATCAAGTCTCCTTTCCCTATAAATACCCAAGTTTTGGGTTTGGGAAAAACCACTTGAGTAGAACTCAATGAGGCATCTCCCATTAGGTGAGAAAACCTCTAAGTTAATAAAACTCCAAGTTTTTATTGGTCGGGTCCCGACAAACCTTCGGGACTTGGACCATTCGGGTCGGGTTCGTGGGTACGAGCCGTTGGAGGCGTTCACACTAGTGACGCTTGAGCTTTCGAAGTAAGAGCTCGATTTGCGAGCGAAGCACGCATCGAGGGTATAACTTCTTTCACTCTTCTTTCAATTATTGCTTAATTATGTTTATGCTTGTCTTAATTGCTTTAGTTATCGGGGCGGGTCTTGAGGGTTTCCTTTCCCCGTAGTGAGGGTCACTACGAATCCCAACAAAATATAAATCTAACGATTCCATGAAGGCATTGATTTTATATTATCTCGATTTATTCAACTAAAAGTACGATAGCAGAGTATAATATAAGAGAGGTTAACCCAGTTTATATCCTATATAAACATAGGAGTGATAATATCACCTCCAAATCTGACGTGGATGAGGTAGACCCAAAAATTAATGCTAAAATATTATTTCCATTAAGTCACGCCATTACGTTGAGTGAGCCCTAGATTTTGTCTTCCATTGAAGATGCCCAAGGTTTTATCCACCATTGAAGATGCCCAAGCTTTCGACCCCCATTGAAGATGCCCTAGCTTTCGTTCACCGTTGAAGATGCTCAACCATGCATGTTCACCGCCACCATTTTCCGACGGCTTCGCCGGCAGTAACAAATGAAAACCCTAAGTATAAAGGGTGAAATAAAGGGCATGGTTAACCCCTAAGGGTAGGGATTTGTCGTCATCTTCAATTTGTATATTGCAGTTAACTATCTTTCCATTAATGAGTGATGAAGGAAGTGAAACCGGAGATTTCAATTTGACAGAGTTTTTTTTTTTTATTTTTTTATTTTTAAGCCTCAATTTGACGGAGTGAACAATACAGTAGTACTGGATTTACTTCACTGTAGTTGTTGGTAGTATATTTACTTCACTACCCCTGCTAAATATTGTAGAAAGACCATTGTGCCCTTATATTAACAAAAGTTGTTAATATAGGATATAAACTTATATATCCTCATAATATAACTAACATCTTTAAACAATCAGACCAAGGAAGCATACATGTATTCCCAAAACCAAATAATCTCTTAAGCATCAAACATAAACTGTAAGTATAATAATAAGACTCTTAAGTTTTAAATTCAAGGGCGCTACTGTAAGGGCCTCGAAAATTCATCAGACCGCAAAAAATTTCAATGTAGCAAATAACAGTCATAAAGATGACGTACATCAATCAATCAAAGTAAGGAGAGCATCTTTATATCAACCCATACAACATAAGGTGGATATTGAAAAAAATTAAAAGAGGAAAAGGAAAAAAAAAAATGAAGCTATGACAAAAATAACTTTCCTATGAGAGCCATTAATTAAGTATGTCTCATTAATTTGCCAGCCTCTTCATACATAGGTTAGAAACTCATTAATGACTACTTAGAAGAAAAAAGTCCTAGTGTTGCGGAAAAAAAAAAAGAATATCTCTGACCACCATACAAGAATATTAAGTCATTACTAGTACTCCCTATATCCATTTTAATTAATACTTTATATTTTCTTTTTGGGAGATCACCAAAAGATTGTCTCATACTAAAATTTTTAAAGAAATTCCCAACGGTAACTCTTAACTTTTTTAGTTTCTCAATGGTGACTTTCAATTTTCAAAATTATCAAATATAACTCCAAATTACTAATTAGTCATTAAATGTGACATTAGTAGGTAAAAATAGGTTAAAAAAAGGTTAAATGTAGGTTTAATAAACCTTTTTATGTTAAATAGTCCTAACCTTAGTTAACTATCATAGTTAATCTAATTTCCTCCATGACAATTAATTAACTAACTATCTAGAAATCCGTCATATGTTACTGCTACATGATAATTGACCATGCTTTGCCTCCTTGAAATGAAAGAAAAAGTGGCACTACTCCTCTTTGAATGACTAATTATATGAAATTTCAATCAAGTTGCAGTACTTTGTGGAAAACCTGCTTCCCCATGTTTTTTTATACATATTAAAAATATAGTACTCCAACTTAAAATAGTAGAATATAATGTAAGCAATATGATAATAATAATATAAACAGGAAAAGAAACGTAAATGATGATATATAAAATGTCAGATCCACTTAAATAAATAATTTAAACTAAAATACAAAAAATTATTTTCAAGCTAAATCTAAAACTAAGATGCAATTTCTAAACACAAATGTAGTCCAATAATAAACTAGCGGAAACTAACGCAAAATTTTAATGAAAACTAATGTTCTTATTAAATGAGACAATTAACTACTACAATCAACAATGCCCTACATTGCATTCTTCTTCTTGCTTTGTGCCTTTTTATGCTTTTGTGTTGGGGCTCTCTGACAAGTCTTAATATTGTGGCCGAAATCACCACAATTACCACGTCGTAACTTCTTAGATCTTTTCCCTTTTCTGTGCTCTTCCTCACCTCTTCTATTTTTCACTGGTCTTCACAGGGGGTTGAATGAATAGCACATCGGTTTGAGGCCAGTGCTCTCTATCCGGCACTAATTTTATACCATTAGCATATGCCATCTTATATCTCTCTACAGAGTACCACTCGTGCACAAATCTCGTGGGGTCTAAACTTGCATGTAATTAATATGGCCCTCATCCATGCTTGCATGATATTCCATTCAATTGCCAAGCATTGCAAAGACATGTGTGGCTGTTAAGACTCACCGAAAGAGATGACTTCCCAGCCACAATTCCATACTCTCCTTGACTTGATAAGTATGCCCTACCGTTTCTTGTGCTGCAAGGACATGATGGTCATAAATCATTTGCATAGGTGCTAGTTTGGAACTGCACTGGATCGACCTATGAGAGTACTTTAAGAGATTCAAAATTGTCATAAGTACATTTCTCATTATAGCTATCGGAACCTTTTTCCTCGACCATGAGTATTGCAAGTTATCTTGTTTGAGTACTAGTCGTTTTGATGTTGTCAAACGTCTGCCGTAACTGGGGATTATAACGGCAACACTCAGACGGCTAGGTCCTCTTAGTAAGGGAAGTTTACAATGCAGCGCTAATACAAGACCAACCAAGCAGTGCGCTGGTATGTGTATGCGTAGCAATGCAGCGTCCAGAATGCGTGGCTAACTAGAAGCACACATGTTGGCAGTGGATGGGATGCTCGCTTGCTTGCTGCACTATGTGTGCTGGCTTGCTAGCACAGCCTAGGCACCAGGCGCCAGCAAGGCTGCCTTGGCAGCCAAGGCTGGCTGGCTGGCAGCCAGCAGTCCCAGCAGCATGTGGGATACGGTTTTGTGTGTGTGGGGACCAAGGGTGGTGGCCGTTGCCTTGGGCACCAAGGCTATGGTCCCCCCCTCTTGGAATGGTCCTCACCTAAACACTCTCCCTCCATTTGCCACTTGTAACTCATTGATTGCATGGTTTATTAATTTGTTTTGATTAAAATAAATTAGTAGGAAAATGCAACTCTCCCACATTGATGGGAGAAGGGAGAATCAAGTCTCCTTTCCCTATAAATACCCAAGTTTTGGGTTTGGGAAAAACCACTTGAGTAGAACTCAATGAGGCATCTCCCATTAGGTGAGAAAACCTCTAAGTTCGTAAAACTCCAAGTTTTTATTGGTCAGGTCTCGACAAACCTTCGGGACTTGGACCATTCGGGTCGGGTTCGTGGGTACGAGCCGTTGGAGGCGTTCACACTAGTGACGCTTGAGCTTTCGAAGTAAGAGCTCGATTTGCGAGCGAAGCACGCATCGAGGGTATAACTTCTTTCACTCTTCTTTCAATTATTGCTTAATTATGTTTATGCTTGTCTTAATTGCTTTAGTTATCGGGGCGGGTCTTGGGGGTTTCCTTTCCGCGTAGTGAGGGTCACTACGAAACCCAACAGCGGTATCGGAGTCGCGCTTCTTTTAATTATTGCAATTATTTATTAATTAAGGTGTTTTTTAAGTAAGATTTAATTTTTGGTTTTGCTTTTCTAATTAGATTAGATTCTCGTTTCAATTAATTTTTAGAACTCGATTTTATTTTCGATTTGGCTGTTGAACCCAGATTTTGGCTCAAAAATAGTGATTTTTGGGTGGAATCGACATTTTGGAACAGATTCAAACCTTTTAGGCCTGTCCAGAAGCCAAATTCGAACCAGAAACCCAAGTTTTTGGGGTTTTTTCGTTTTCAACGAAAGTTTTAAATCTTTTAAGCCTTGATTAATGCAAGCATTTCAAGGGTAGATTAAATTCATTATTGCATCCCTAATCTACTGTTTTTTTTAATTACCCTTAAGCATAATTATGGAGTTTTAATCAGTGCTTAAGTAGATATGCTCTTTTTCACACAAACTTGTTTTTCACAAATTTTGCAAGTTAATTGCAACAATGTGTGAATGTTTGATGTGAATGTGTATTTTTAAGTCCCCAAGTATGTTAAAGTTCAAATACTTGTGAGTAAAATTTTGATTAATCTTCATATTGGAAGATGTAATCTTGGTATTTTACACAAGTATGAAAGTTGGAAATTTTTTTTATCATTAGATGGTTAATTTATTTTTTCCAACTCCCATTTGTCAAATCCATTATTAATTTGCATATTGGCTAAATTAATTATGGACATAGCTCATTTAATTTTAAGCATAAAGAAAGACCTAAATTTTTCAAAAATAAATTTTTGGATGATTTAGGCTTGTGCACCATTAAAATTAAATTTATTTAAGTTAGACTTATTTTATTTTATTTTTCCTCAAATGGATTCTAAAATGTAATTTAGAATTAATTTATGCCACACATAAATCGGAATCAAAATGCCAAGAAAAATGCATGCAAATCAATGCAAAACCGCAAGCGTCACCAAGGCTAGCCGGGTTGCCTAGCAGCCCACATGTAGGCTGCCTATGGTGCGCGCATGGGCTGAGCATCAATGGTGCGTGGCTGTGTGGCGAGGGGTGCTAAGGGGCTTGGGCTGATGTGCGTGGGGTAGTGGCATTGGCTGCTGGCTGCTTGGGCGCTGCTGGGCAGCGTGGTAGCAAGCACCAGCCAGCCCCCACTTGCTAGCAAGCGCTAGCATGCGTAGCATGCGCAGTAGGTAGCTAGTGCTGGCCTGCGTAGTGTGATGTGCTGGGCGCAGCATGCTAGCACCAAGCGCCACACAGCCCTTGTTGATGCTGCTGGTGTGTGTGTGGCGTAGGCAGCTGGCGAGCTTGTGCTGCTGCTGGGCAGCGAGGCAGCAAGCCCCAGCCAGCCAGCCCACTGCTAGCTAGCAGCCATGGTGCGCAATGCACCATGCTTGGTTGTGGCTATTTTGCTTAATTATTGAGCTATGTGATTTTGTGAAAATTTTGCCGTTTTAAATTATTTATGTAATTATTTTAACGAGGTTAGACCTTGGTTTTTCCGGCTTTTGCAAAACTTTGATTTTGACAAATTATGGGTTATGCTGACTTAATTAATCAGATTAATTAAGTATGGATGCGGAATTTAGTGGGAGCTTAGTAGATTACTTGAGCCTTTTAGAAATAATGGATTAAACAACTTTGACTAGTTTTAATTAGGCGCGTTAATCAGATTAACCACCTAAGTTAGTTACTAGTTTTGTGTGTTTAATTATGTATTTCGTAAAATTGCAAGGGCCATTCACATATAGTGAATGGGTGAATGTAAGATTGTTTTCAAAACAAGTTATTGAAATGGCAACTAGTGGGGCCCGACTAGGATAGAAAATACGGACTGCGTTCCGTTATGTATTTTTGTAAATCTAAATACGGTCTGCGAACCGTTAAGTATTTTTGTACTTTAGATTAATCTTAGTCGTACTAGCTAGTTATTTTTTATTTTGGCCAAGATGTCTCAAGATGGCGTTTCGATGAAGACGAGCCAAGATGAAGACCCATGGAAATTGAAGATTTCAAGGGGTCATGCTAGTTTCCAAATGCATCTATATTATGCTTTATATATATTGTGATTATATATATTTGAATGTTAGTTGCATGTCTAGGATTTCAAATTTTGCGGTAATCAGTTAAGTTCACTTAAATCAACCGACATAGAAACCCTAGGTCCCTTAATAATAATGAGCTAAAATATGCCATTCCAAGAACAACACTTACCGAACTAATGCGTGTACGTGATGGACTACGCCAAAGCGAGACATCACTACTTCCCTAGGAACGTAAGGTATACTAGGTATACAAGTTGTCTTGGTTAAGCTCAACGATATCAGTAAGGAGTCCTTAGATGTCGTGGCAATGGAGATAAAATGTCACGGAAGCATTAGATGCGACGTTTTATCGAACCAAGAGTAGCTTGGAGCTATTAGCAATTGGATTGCTTACCCTAAAATATTAAGTGTTAAGACAAGCCAAAGCATGCTTAATCACTTTCTGATTTTTGGGATCTTGGAATCGTTTTATTCTCGCCAAAAAGGGACAATTTTTAATGCATGGATAAGACGCGTAATAAGATTGAAAGTTTACATATATGCTTTGAATTTCAAACTTATTATGATCTTGATAAATGGTTAAACTTTGCACTTATATATTAGTAGAATTCTTAATCAAATTATATTGTTTCCATTGATTGGTAAAATAAATCCTTCGAGAATGGTTCTCAAAGAATGGAAAGGCATTTTTAAAATACAACCTCTCATAATTGAATTTTATGACTTAAGTCCGAACGGACGGTTGGATATCATGTATTCAAAATATTGGGTAGTTTTGATAAACATGAAATATTGAGTTGAAAAACTCAAAATTGTCAATAGTTGACAACCAACATATCTTTTCACTTCATACACAAATGATTAGGACTCATTGATGTAGCAATTCAAGTACGAATTGAAAGAAAAGATGGAACTTTGTTTCACGGCGCATTATATTCTTAATCATGCCTAACAAAGTATAAAAGTCGAAGAACTTAAAGAAATTATTCTTAAAGTTATGAGATGATGTACTATAAGAAATATAGGAAACAAGGAACAAAGAAAAGAATGAGATTCCTTTTCTACCCTTGAGTTCATGGCCAACTTAGCAACTCGTCATCTTCACAAGTATTGGATACTACTTGAGTGTTCCACTTTGAAAGTGACCTCAAATCGTTGAAGACAAGCTAAGTTATTGACTTACAAGCTTAAAATAAAGCAAGTAATGCTACATCAGTTGTAAGGTCACTTGTTTTGTTTAAAGTCCTTTTAAAACAAAGGCTGGAACAAATAATGGTTATTATGTTCCATAATCAGCAAACGATCCGTTTACACACGGAAAGACTCACATTCAAAAGTAAAAGCAATAGTTGCTAGGTTTACTTGAATGACATGGTCGCATAAGCCATGAGTCAAGAATGCTTGATTATAAACAAACATTTCCCAACCATGAAACTCACAAAGTTCAAGTCATGGACATGATTTGTGTTCCAAACCCTTTAGCAATGTCACTAACAACAAGAACGTACTCAAGGCTTTATTAGATAGAATCTTGATAGATGATCGATTCGGAATCGTTCTAAGACAAGAAAGTCTTACTTGTTGAAATAGAAAAAAGAAGGAGCTATTGTGATTGGTATAGACAATTGACTCCGAAAACTAAAAGGAATTCATTACTTCAATGTCTCACAATAATTTGCAAGAATATGGCTATATTCATCAAATGTGAGAAAACTGAACCTCAAGTAGCTCAAATGTTCAGTGAAGTATAGAATCGACTTGGCAAGATATCACAACGTCTAGCTAGATTAGATCGAGCGAAGTTTGCTTGAGCCAAGTATGATCACATCAAACTTATGAAATTGAAATTTCACAATAAACTCCACAAAGAACATAGTGTGTCTTAACGGAGACCTCGATGCCATTTGGAAATGACTCGAATGATGATGAATCATATCCCTTCCGATAAAATTCTTAAGATTTGCACAAATGACTAAATGTTACACTAAACAAAAGTGTCGAAGCTAAGAAAGGACACCATATTCAGTTATGGATAGAAATAGTTTCTAGCGTCTTTTCAAGTATATGTCTAGGGCTCTTAGCTCAGTGGGATTTCATTGACTCAGTGGGAGCTAAGTGGCTCAATAAGGGCTAAAATAGCTCAAGAAGGAGCTAACTGTTTACCCAAAGACAATATACATGTTTCTTTGTAAGTATTCAAGTGAGACTACGGGCATTACCTCCACAACCTAATTGAGAACATAGTATTTGTTGCTCTAAACGGTGTGGAAAGTAACACCTTTCCAAAATGACAAGTGGGAGAAAAATTCAACTCGGACGAAGTTCGAGAGGACGAGCAACAATGACAACCTGATAAAACTGACAATCAAAATGCTTTAGAAGCAGTTGATAAGATTGGTCAGAATCAAACAGACAATGTAAATGCTCAACTCGGACGAAGTTCGAGAGGACGAGCAACAATGTCAACCTGATAAAACTGACAATCAAAATGCTTTAGAAGCAGTCGATAAGATTGGTCAGAATCAAACATACAATATAAATGCTCAACTCGGACAAAGTTCGAGAGGACGAGCAACAGTGTCAACCTGATAAAACTGGCAATCAAGATGCTTTAGAAGCAGGTTATAAGATTGGTCAGAATCACACAGACAATGTAAATGCTCAACCTATTATCCCGTATAGGTATAGAATTCACCAAAGGCTTGGATTGAATCCTATAAATTTCTATTAAGTTAGAAATAAACCTAAGACTTACAAGCATGCCAATCACCATTGGATGGTGAGGGAATAGTGTTGTAAATTAGCTACGACAAATCCAAATCCGAATAATGGCTAGAAGCCATAAAATCCGAAATAGACTCCATGTTTGCAAATCATGTTTGGAACTTGATTCATTTGCGTGAAGGATGACAGACCCATCTATCGCAAATAAGTTTTCAAGAAGAAAACTGACAAATGTGGAAATGCATAAGCATACAAAGCTAGATTGGTTGAAAAGGATACAATTAATTCACGGTGTTGATTTTAATAAAAACCTATTCACCAATCGGAACGCTAAAGTCTTTTCGTGATTATTCTAGCAAAATTGCGCATATGAAATATGGCTAAATACGAAACCGCCTTCCTAAAATTGGATTTGGAAGAAACTATGGAAATAGTCTAAGGGTTTTGTAATTCTAAATAATGCTAGATTTGAAAGCAAGCTCAAGAAATCCATTGTGGGATTAAATGAAGCATTGCATGAAGGAATTGGAATATGTATTCTCATAAAGCCAATAAAAGGTTTGGCTAATGGAGAATCATAGAAATTCTTATAAACAAGAAGTTTGGTGGAGCAAAAGTCAATCTTGCATGGTCCAACAAGAAGTTTGTGAACTCTATTGTGAAATGGCTATCAAATGCTAAATGCTTAGATTTGAAAGGATTTTCGACAATGGATCAAGCAAAAGGGCGACACTTAGTACATAATGGGAATTAAGATCTATTGGATAAACTTAATGAAATGTTTATACGAGTAGAGGAATTTACCGTGTTAAACTTGAAGGACTTTGAAAAGGCTTTCGACCCATATGTATAAAACTAAGTAAATGTTTGAACTAAGTATATGCTGGGCAAATACTAAGTCAAACAAGAAAGACTCTGGTAGAGACTTTCGACCATGTCACATAGCAAACGATTTAGCAAGACTCGGTGAAACTGGATGAGCTAAAATTTACATGGATGGAATAACATTGGGAATGATTATGCAATTAAAACCATCATGTATGCTATGATATGGAGTTGTCACTCAACTTACATGCTTAGAGCATGAGAAGTATGAAATACCAATCAATCCAAATCTAAGTGATGAATCATTAGATTATGGTCAAGAAAATCCAAAGTACTTTGATAAGTAAAAGGGGATGAGTTCTTGAAGCGTAGAAACAATTGCAATTTGAGAATTGATGTTGCAAGCACATCCTTAGCAAGGATTAGATCCTTAATAAGGAAGCCGTTTATAAGCACGAGCTAGAATGCATCGTGGCTTTAGAATGGTAACATGGACACGGATCCATGTATAATGTGCGGAGATTTAAGGAAAATTTCCATAATCACAAGTGATTAGGGCCTCCCAAATCTTTGTGAGTCGTTCGGAATAAAATCCGAGCAAAGCAACATCAGAATGATTGCTAAAATATACGTTGAGAATATTATTGCCTGGAAGGCAATAATAAAAGAAAGTGTTCAATGGAAAGTTCGTTTTCGAACGTTGATTGTAGGTTGTCAAGATGAAAGATCTCAAGTCATGAAAATGAGTGGGAGCCATCACTTGGAAAATAAACCCTGAATCACATATAATCCATAACACTCTCAAAATCTTGTTGTCTTATTATGAAATTGTTCGATAATGAAGATGCTAAGATTTGCAAAGTAATAGTGGCTAAACCTATGCAATAAGTGAACGACAACATTCGCAATTGCATGAAAGAAATCAAGCATATTAGATATGGGTGTGATTTCTATAAATGTTTAATGAAGAGTATTACTCTTGAAACATTTGAAGAAAGCCATTTGTCATAAGATGAAACGTTTGGAAGTTTCATAGTGGAATAAAATTTTACTAATAAAATTCCACAAACTATTTATTTTGGTTTAGAATTAAATAATGAGTCCATTCGATTTATGGAAATATTCAAAACAGGGTATCAAGACCATATCTTGGATAAAGAAACACCAGTTAAGTGAACATTGAATATTTAAATCGAAAATTATCCCTAATCGAGGTCATCTAACTGATGAACGATTGATGACCACCAGAGATTAGTGTGTAGTATGATTTACAACACCGTTTCTTGTGCTGCAAGGATATGATGGTCATAAATCATTTGCATAGGTGCTAGTTTGGAACTGCACTGGATCGACCTATGAGAGTACTTTAAGAGATTCAAAATTGTCATAAGTACATTTCTCATTATAGCTATCGGAACCTTTTTCCTCGACCATGAGTATTGCAAGTTATCTTGTTTGAGTACTAGTCGTTTTGATGTTGTCAAACGTCTGCCGTAACTGGGGATTATAACGGCAACACTCAGGCGGCTAGGTCCTCTTAGTAAGGGAAGCTTACAATGCTGCGCTAATACAAGACCAAGCAAGCAGTGCGCTGGTATGTGTGTGCGTAGCAATGCAGCGCCCAGCATGTGTGGCTCGCTAGCAGCACGCATGCTGGAAGTGGATGGGATGCTTGCTGGCTGGCTGCACTATGTGTGCTGGCTTGCTAGCACAGCCTAGGCACCAGGCGCCAGCAAGGCTGCCTTGGCAGCCAAGGCTGGCTGGAAGCCAGCTGTCCCAGTAGCATGTGGGATACGGTTTTGTGTGTGTGGGGACCAAGGGTGGTGGCTGTTGCCTTGGGCACCAAGGCTATGGTCCCCCCCTCTTGGAATGGTCCTCACCTAAACACTCTCCCTCCATTTGCCACTTGTAACTCATTGATTGCATGGTTTATTAATTTGTTTTGATTAAAATAAATTAGTAGGAAAATGCAACTCTCCCACATTGATGGGAGAAGGGAAAATCAAGTCTCCTTTCCCTATAAATACCCAAGTTTTGGGTTTGGGAAAAACCACTTGAGTAGAACTCAATGAGGCATCTCCCATTAGGTGAGAAAACCTCTAAGTTAATAAAACTCCAAGTTTTTATTGGTCGGGTCCCGACAAACCTTCGGGACTTGGACCATTCGGGTCGGGTTCGTGGGTACGAGCCGTTGGAGGCGTTCACACTAGTGACGCTTGAGCTTTCGAAGTAAGAGCTCGATTTGCGAGCGAAGCACGCATCGAGGGTATAACTTCTTTCACTCTTCTTTCAATTATTGCTTAATTATGTTTATGCTTGTCTTTATTGCTTTAGTTATCGGGGTGGGTCTTGAGGGTTTCCTTTCCCCGTAGTGAGGGTCACTACGAATCCCAACAAAATATAAATCTAACAATTCCATGAAGGCATTGATTTTATATTATCTCAATTTATTTAACTAAAAGTACGATAGCAGAGTATAATATAAGAGAGGTTAACCCAGTTTATATCCTATATAAACATAGGAGTGATAATATCACCTCCAAATCTGACGTGGATGAGCTAGACCCAAAAATTAATGCTAAAATATTATTTCCATTAAGTCACGCCATTACGTTGAGTGAGCCCTAGATTTTGTCTTCCATTGAAGATGCCCAAGGTTTTATCCACCATTGAAGATGCCCAAGCTTTCGACCCCCATTGAAGATGCCCTAGCTTTCGTTCAACGTTGAAGATGCTCAACCATGCATGTTCACCGCCACCATTTTCCGACGGCTTCGCCGGCAGTAACAAATGAAAACCCTAAGTATAAAGGGTGAAATAAAGGGCATGGTTAACCCCTAAGGGTAGGGATTTGTCGTCATCTTCAATTTGTATATTGCAGTTAACTATCTTTCCATTAATGAGTGATGAAGGAAGTGAAACCGGAGATTTCAATTTGACAGAGTTTTTTTTTTATTTTTTTATTTTTAAGCCTCAATTTGACGGAGTGAACAATACAGTAGTACTGGATTTACTTCACTGTAGTTGTTGGTAGTATATTTACTTCACTACCCCTGCTAAATATTGTAGAAAGACCACTGTGCCCTTATATTAACAAAAGTTGTTAATATAGGATATAAACTTATATATCCTCATAATATAACTAACATCTTTAAACAATCAGACCAAGGAAGCATACATGTATTCCCAAAACCAAATAATCTCTTAAGCATCAAACATAAACTGTAAGTATAATAATAAGACTCTTAAGTTTTAAATTCAAGGGCGCTACTGTAAGGGCCTCGAAAATTCATCAGGCCGCAAAAAATTTCAATGTAGCAAATAACAGTCATAAAGATGACGTACATCAATCAATCAAAGTAAGGAGAGCATCTTTATATCAACCCATACAACATAAGGTGGATATTGAAAAAAATTAAAAGAGGAAAAGGAAAAAAAAAAAATGAAGCTATGACAAAAATAACTTTCCTATGAGAGCCATTAATTAAGTATGTCTCATTAATTTGCCAGCCTCTTCATACATAGGTTAGAAACTCATTAATGACTACTTAGAAGAAAAAAGTCCTAGTGTTGCGGAAAAAAAAAAAAAGAATATCTCTGACCACCATACAAGAATATTAAGTCATTACTAGTACTCCCTATATCCATTTTAATTAATACTTTATATTTTCTTTTTGGGAGATCACCAAAATATTGTCTCATACTAAAATTTTTAAAGAAATTCCCAACGGTAACTCTTAACTTTTTTAGTTTCTCAATGGTGACTTTCAATTTTCAAAATTATCAAATATAACTCCAAATTACTAATTAGTCATTAAATGTGACATTAGTAGGTAAAAATAGGTTAAAAAAAGGTTAAATGTAGGTTTAATAAACCTTTTTATGTTAAATAGTCCTAACCTTAGTTAACTATCATAGTTAATCTAATTTCCTCCATGACAATTAATTAACTAACTATCTAGAAATCTGTCATATGTTACTGCTACATGATAATTGACCATGCTTTGCCTCCTTGAAATGAAAGAAAAAGTGGCGCTACTCCTCTTTGAATGACTAATTATATGAAATTTCAATCAAGTTGCAGTAGTTTGTGGAAAACCTGCTTCCCCATGTTTTTTTATACATAATAAAAATATAGTACTCCAACTTAAAATAGTAGAATATAATGTAAGCAATATGATAATAATAATATAAACAGGAAAAAAAACGTAAATGATGATATATAAAATGTCAGATCCACTTAAATAAATAATTTAAACTAAAATACAAAAAATTATTTTCAAGCTAAATCTAAAACTAAGATGCAATTTCTAAACACAAATGTAGTCCAATAATAAACTAGCGGAAACTAACGCAAAATTTTAATGAAAACTAATGTTCTTATTAAATGAGACAATTAACTACTACAATCAACAATGCCCTACATTGCATTCTTCTTCTTGCTTTGTGCCTTTTTATGCTTTTGTGTTGGGGCTCTCTGACAAGTCTTAATATTGTGGCTGAAATCACCACAATTACCACATCGTAACTTCTTAGATCTTTTCCCTTTTCTGTGCTCTTCCTTACCTCTTCTTCTATTTTTCACTGGTCTTCACAGGGGGTTGAATGACTAGCACATCGGTTTGAGGCCAGTACTCTCTATCCGGCACTAATTTTATACCATTAGCATATGCCATCTTATATCTCTCTACAGAGTACCACTCGTGCACAAATCTCGTGGGGTCTAAACTTGCATGTAATTAATATGGCCCTCATCATGCTTGCATGATATTCCATTCAATTGCCAAGCATTGCAAAGACATGTGTGGCTGTTAAGACTCACCGAAAGAGATGACTTCCCATCTACAATTCCATACTCTCCTTGACTTGATAAGTATGCCCTACAAGTTCTTGAATCACTATAAAACTTGAACCCTCTTGACAATGTTTGAACATACATCACGCCTATCCTATTTTTCACACATTTCTCTTCTTGTAGCCAACATAACCATAGTGACCCTCCTTACACCTATTCACAGTTCAAAAACAAAAGCACACAAGTTTAAGTCCAATAACATCAAGTCAACTATAGTTTTATGTACAATTTTTAAACATATACATGGTTTCACTATTATTAACCTTCAAGTAAGGTTAGAACAGGTTTACACCTGTCAATCCCAAGAGTGGAATTGAAGCTTTCAACAAAATTTGTCTTGTTAACATCACATTTTAGTGTTGGATCAAACTTGTGCTTTGTCCATCTCTCTTGGTCACCTAAATTGGCAAACCATATTCTTGCAGCAGGTTTAACCTTCTAAATTTGTTCCATTGTCTTTTTGAAGGTAAATTCTGAATATGCACCACAAGCTAGCCAAAAGAGTTGCAACTTCTTCGGTCCTGAGAAGGGTTTCTTCCAATTAACACTTAAATGCTTACAATAATACCTTCTTCCCACTTTTGGCCACAATTCTGCACAAGCCTTTTCATTGGCCTTTATGTTTTAATTAAAATCAAATAATAAAACAAGTTAGTGTTACAAAAGCAAGTAGTTATAAACAATTTCATTAATAGTATTTAATGGAGTACGTAATATTACCTTGTGCCTATCATAAATTATACACCAATCATCACCTCTATCACCTTGATGTAGAACATTATTCAAGTGCCACACAAAAAATTTCCATGTTTCCTCATCCTCTCTAACACTATAGCCCAAGCCACAGGAAACACACCTCCATAGTTACCTTTCAAGAATGTTCCATTAACACCAATTAGGCTTCTACACCCAGCAAACAACCCATCCAGTGTAGCCTTAAAGCATATGAAGATACTAGTAAATGTAAGAGGCTTTTCAGGGTGATTTGGGGGGTTCCAAGCACAATTAGCTAATGAATTTGGATTAGTTTCTTTTATAACTTCACAATACTTTGGTAAGTAACTATATGAAATGTCATGCCCCCATGAATCTCAGTTAATGCCATAGTTCTCATTCTGTAAAGTGAACTTTGTGCTATCTAAACCCTATATCTTGACCATAGAAGCTCATTAAGGGCCTTGGCTGGAATATCGTTGTTGGCCCTAATGTATTCTAACAACACTTTGCAGGCCCATTTTGCTGTCAGCATTGGGTTCCTAGTATCTAAGCCCATGCAAGTGTGTTCAGATCCTTAAATTGACTTGATAGCCTATGTTACACCATCAACAAGTCTTGATGCATGCAATCTTCAAGGACACCTCTCATCACTACATCTCACAGTGTACGTAAAGTTGTTGGCCTTCTCTACAATCACAAATAATCCATTTTGAATGCAATAATTCCTTACAACATCTCAGAGGTGTTGTTTGTCTGTGTAAAGTTGCCATGGTTTGACAATAATTTTACCAAAGTCCTCTTTTTGTAGAACTCACCATTTCTATAAAGCGTTTGCAAATAATTATCCAAGTCATCACAATCATCTTCCCAAACATGCCCTTCATATGAGTCAAAGTCATCATGAATCATGGGAATTAGCTTATCATCTTGTCTCTCACCTAGGTCATCATCATTTGATGGAGCACTCTCATTGTCATTGTCATTAAGTCCACTAGGAGAGGACATTTCAACATCATCCAAGTCCAATTGCATCTCAGTTGTTGTGTCAAGGTCGGTGGTTAAGTAAAAAACAACATGCCTTCTTCTGTTACCTTGTTCATTACTCCCTCTTCCCACATCAGTTGTAGTGATTAAGCCCCTCCTCTTTACTGCAGTTCTAGGAATCTCTTCTTCAACAATGGTGAAAATTTTACATATTTTGATGACTCTCCCACCTCAAATGTACTACTTGTTTGGGATGGTAAATTTGTAGTTAGTATGATATGTGGCTGAGATTGAGGGTGGTTTCTAGGACTTCTTATCTAAACTACTTGAGTAGGGTCAGGTGTGAGTTCAACAATTGGTGTGCTAGTTACTCTTCCTCTTCCCCTATCCTTGCCCCCACCCCTTACTTTTGCATTCCTCTCCCTTTCCCTCTATTAGGCTCAACTGCAATGATCTCAATGTTGTTCCAATATTTCATGTTATCAACCATCAACTCATTTATGCTAATAGGAGAATGAGGAGGAGCCATGTCTCATGTAACCTCAGCTTGCTTTAAAGTTTCAATTTGGTTTAGAGTGGGCTAAGGTTGAATGTGATTGCTACTTTTAATGGAATTCATTCTTCTTGAAGCTTTAAGTGAATGTGCTATTTCAACAATTGGAGTTGATTTTTGAAGTTCCCCCACCCATATGTAAATCAAATCCCTCCTAGGAAAGTCAACAAACATCTTCATTAACGCTTGCCATTTTTTAGCTCAACATGTTTCATTTTGTGAATGTAGGTAAACTCCGGATGCTTAGGCATTGGGGTTTGTTCTCGCTCAGCTATCTCCCAATACTTGATAATAAGGTCTACCTAGTTGACCTTGTCAACATCTTGCACAACAATGTCAATGTCTTTCCCAGAGTATTGAAACCTCTAAACTACATTTTCACCAATATTTTAGGCTAAATTATCTGTAGAAACGAAGAATAAAACCCAATAAATATTTATTTAGCAAAGTATCAATCCATTATAATAGAATGAAAACCAATAAATTAAAGTAGCAACTTAAAGTAGAAATCTATTGTAATAGAATAATGTGAAATCATTATATTTGTTAGCTTAATTAGCTTCTGTTGCATCATATATATACTTGTATTAGTTAGCTTGCCATTTGTCCATTCATATATACTTGTATTAGTTAGCTTGCCATTTGTCCATTCATTACTCCAAACATATGACTATTTTGTATATAAGACTATACATATCAAGTAGACTACATGCCAACACATTTTTTCCTCTTTTCTATTCAATTGTATTTGTCATTCACTACCTTTTGTTTTATGTCAAAGTTCACTGATATTATCTAGCCTCGTTTTCTATTGCAATCAGTCAATGACGATACACTAGTTGGTTAGGTAAAGTAAATTGATTAACGACATGTCGTAAGTTCTTCAATTAGGTTCAACAAATTATCAAGTTCCAGATAAGATGACAAATTTATCCAAATGAGTATTCTACTATAAGTTCCACCAATTTATATTATTATAATCCATCCACCAATTTCTCTATATTTAAGCAAATAAATTTTCAGCAAAATTGACATAAATTATACAAACCCAACCTAGAACTTCTGGCAAAATTTTGACACTTTAACCCAAAATTGTGACAATGCATTTACATGTAATATGAAGCCCTGAAAAATTTGAAGGTGAAAAGTAAAAAATCGTTCGATGAAAACACCAAGATCTAAAAAACCCTTTAATGTGTTGTGTCCCTTGTTTCGATCGTTCAATTCTCTACAAATGCTATAATGGAGAATTTGCTTGTTTTTTTACGAAGAGAAGAATGTCTATAGCTTTAAGTGATGTTGAGTATAAAGCTTTGAGACAGAGGAAGAATGATCAAGAATTTCGAAAGATGGTGTAGTATGAAATTGGTTGACGACACTCAGCAGTGAATCAATATAATATTAGTATATGCTAATTTATTTTTAACCATGGTTAGCAAAATAACTCATTTACCCACAACTTAACGGAAATTATTATAATTTAACCTTTTTTAACCTATTAAGGTCACATTTAATGACCAATTAGTAATTTGAGGTTATAATTAGAGTTGTCAATTCGGGTAAATGGGTCGAGTTTGGGTCGGGTCAATTCGGGTCGGGTCATTTCGGGTTAATTTCATAATCTTTACGGGTCGGGTTCGGGTTGGGTCAAGCTTGAGTCGGGTAACGTCAGGTCATACATCTTTTCGGGTTTGGGTCGGGTTTAGGTCGAGTTAATAACAAGTCGGGTTACATTCGGGTCGGGTGAATAATAGGTCGGGTTTAATTCGGGTTTTCACGGGTTAAAACGGGTTAGGGTCATTCTCGGGTTGAGTCGGGTTCGGTTCACGTCGATAATTTACGGGGTTATAATCGGTCATTCTCGGGTTTAAGTCGGGTTTGGTTCAAGTCAACAATTTGCGGGTTATAATCAGGTTCAGTCATTTCCAAGTCGGGTCATTCTCGGGTTCAAGTCGGGTTCGGTTCAAGTCGATTATTTTCGGGTTACAATCAGTTCGGGTCATGTTCGGGTCCAAGTCGGGTTCGGTTAAAGTCGATTATTTGCGGGTTACAATCAGGTCGGGTCATGTTCGGGTTCAAGTCAGGTTTTGTTCAAGTCTATTATTTGCGGGTTACAATCAGGTCGGATCATTTCCAAGTCAGGTCATGTTTGGGTTCGGATCTCAAATATTGGGTTAATCTGGGTATCAAGTTGATTTCAGGTCGGGCCATATCAGGTTCGGTTACATTTTTTGGGTCGGTTTGTTAACAGTTCATGTAATGACAGTCACGTTGACTTATTATCAATTACTTCGCTTATTATAAGAGAAATAATTTCAGATAAGTTAAATTCTAATAAGTTTAGATAAGATAGGTTTAGTTTAGATTTTTAGAAGATAAGTTCAAACCCTATTCTAATCTATTCACATTGATTCCACTCATTTTAGGGATAACAATTTCAGATAAGTTCATATTCGAGATGACTTGTTTAGATAAAATACAGTCAGTTCATACAAATTCGGATAAAATAGGTTTAGTTTAGATAAGTTAAAATACAACAATTTTTTTTCTAAACTTATTTTATTTGAAATTATCTAAACTTGTTTATTTTTTATAAGTTCATATCCGAGTTCACGTTTTTTTTAATGGCATTTTTTGTAAACATTTAAATGGCATTATTCATAACATTTAAATAAGATTAAATAGGCAAATGAATAATAAAATTAGAAAAATAAAAGACCAATAAAAGCCTTTTAACAACTCTTGTTCGGGTCACCACTTTCTCGAGTACAAACAAGTCAAGTCATGATTGGGTACATGTAAATTATGTGGGTCAGATTATCATCGCATTCAATCATTATCACGTTCAATTCAATCGTTATTCGAAATTATTATTTTTTTTAACTTTTTTTTTTATTTGAATTTTTTTATTTAAAATATAGGATTAAACAAACAAGCCTAAGGTCAAATAGTATTTGTAAACCATAATTGACTACATTAATGCACATGCACCTACATAGTAGTAGTATTCGTACACCATAATTGTTTAATTGAAATATAGAATGAATTTGCATCTTAAAAGTAATAGTATCGTAAATCGTAATTACTAAATTTAAATAAAAAATGCACATGCATCCAAAAAGTAGTGGTATTTATAAATTTTTATAGGTTTTTTTGAGGCATATAAATTGTAATACATTTGAATATTTGATAAAAGAGAATTTTATTGAAAATATTTTAATAAGCTTAAATAGGAAAATAACTCATATAATTAGGGAAAAAAATATGACATAATCCTAAATTGATAGTTATTTGGAGAAAAATGTGATAGTTTATGACTTAATTTGCTAACAAAATAAAAAAATATGTAAAAAAAGAGTGATTAGAGCGTGAATGTCAGTAATTCACTCTCAAATTATTAGTAAATATATAAATACAATCATAAGTAATTCACTCTCAAATCATCACCTTCATTAGAGTGTAGATCGCCTAATATACCAAAATTCTCAGCGCAAATCTCGCTATTGCCGCCATTAGAGTCTATCTTTCCTAATATACTAAAATTCAGAGATCCACCCATGGCTATAATTCACCACTGCTCGGCCTCTCCTAGACTCACACAATCCCCACTCTCAATCTCAAATTCTCACTCTCGTATTCTACCTTCAACAAGGAGTGAGTAATCAGTCCAATTTTCAGGTTCGAATTTTACTCTTAAATTATGGATCTAAACATTTGATATTCCTGTTTAATAATTGTTCAACATTGTTTTTCGACAATTTATATGTTTAATCTTTTAATTTTACATTTTAATATTATGCTTAGCATTTTGACTTTAAATAATTTTAGGGATTAAAACGTTTTGGGCAAATTTTAGATTTAGATGTTGTTCATAATATTTAGGGGTTTAATCTGTTAATATGTCTTGGTGTTGAAGGGGTCAAACTTGAAAGGAATGGTGTCCTTCCAACAAGTGTATTCTTCCGGTAGAGGGTTCAGAATTATTACGGAGCTAATTCTTCAGTAAGGTCAAGTGATCGGAATGCCTAGGTGGAGGCCGCTTCTGATCAGTAATATCAAGGTACAATTGATATTACAGCTTAATCTTAACTGAACCCTTTGGGTCGAACCCAATCGAATCACCGATCCGAGACGACGAATTAATCCGAAAGGATTTAATGAATCGACAGAGTTTTACGAATACAAACGTCGGACATCGAGCCTAGGGCGTCGAGACCGAGCGTCGCAAAATCACAATCGACAAGTATGAGCGTAGCCATAGCTAGGCTAGGCTAGCTCATCATAGGCACTAGGCGCGCCATAGCATCCCTAGCATCATGCCTAGGCGCTGTCGCAGCCCTACCGTGATGGCTAGGCACCATGGTTGGCTATCGCTAGCACCAGGCGCGCCAACACAACCCTGGCATCATGGCCTAGGCGCTATCGCAGCCCTAGCATGATGCTGGGCGCCATCGCAAGCCTATCCGCATCACTAGGCGCACCATGCGTGGCCTAGGATGGCTGGGCACCAACGCAGCCCAGGCAGCATCACTAGGCGCACCATACGTGCCCTAGGATGGCATGATGCCGTAGCAGCCCTAGCATAATGCTGGGCGCATGGCAGGACCACACGCACCAAGCACAGCTAGTGCTAGGCTCTGGCGCATGCATGGTGCGTGGTGCTTGGGGAGGCATGTGCGTGCATGGTGCACAGTGCATGGCCGAGGCTGATGCGTGTGGCTGTGCGAGTGTGTGCGAGGGGCTAGCAAGCTAGCAACGTCAAGCCTAGCATGCGTGGCTTGCTAGCAGCACGCATGCTAGGCATTGCGTGCGAGAGAGGTTGGTGCGTGGCGCGCATGATGTGCGAGTGTGGTGCGAAGCGAAAGGCCAGCATGCGTGGCTCGCTAGCAGCACGCATTTTGGGCCATGCGAGCAGCGATGATGCGTGGGATGTTGGCACCTGTGCCAGCACGCACCAGCCAGCACCAGCGCCAGCACGCACCAGCAAGCATCAGCGCTGCTGCTGGGCTTGTGCTAGCTGGCAGCTGGGAAGCAGCCTTGGGTGAGGCGGTTTGTGAGGAGAGTGGGGACCAAGGCTTTTGGAAAGCCTTTGGGAGCAAGGCATTGGTCCCCCCAACCTCTCCATGGTCCTCACCTAATACTTTCTCTCCCTTTGACACTTGTCGAATTGTGATTGCATTTAGTTATTGATTTATTTTAGAAATAAATTAATTGGCAAATAAAACATTCTCCCACATTGGTTAGGGAATGAAAATCAAGGGATCATTTCCCTATAAATACCAAGCTTGGTATTAGAAATTGATACAACCTTGAGTGGAATTAAAAAGGCAACTTTAAGAAAAGAGTAAACCTTTGATTCGTAAAACTCATAGTTATTTTGTCCGGGTCTTGACTAACCTTCAAGACTTGGGACGCTCGGGTCGGGTCGAGGGTACGATCCGTCGGAGATCTCGTCTTTTCGGGATTTTGAAGTAAGAGCTCTTTGGGAGCGAAGCACGAATCAAAGGTATAATTCTTGTCCTTAATCTTGTTTGATTAAGTTTATTATGCTTGTTTAATTGCTTTAATTAAGGGGCGGGTCTTGGTGGGTTTTCTTTTGCGTAGTGTCGGGTCACTACGAAACCCTACAGCGGTATCGGAGCCACGCTTCTTTTAATTTTTGCAATCATTGTTTAATTAAGGTGTTTTAAAAAAATTTGATTTTCTGGTTCATGTTCATCTAATTAGATTAGATGCTCGTTTAATTAATTTTTAAAACTCGATTTTATTTTCGATTTGGCTGTCAAACCAAGATTTTGGATTTTTGGGTGGAATCGACATTCTGGAACTGTTTCAACCCTTTTTGGGTTGTCTAGAAGCCAAATTCGAACCAGAAACCCAATTAATCTGGGGTTTTTTGTTTTTCAACGAAAATTTTAATTCTTTTTAAGCCTTGATTAATGCAAGCATTACAATGTTAGATTAAATGCACATTTGCATCACTAATCTACTGGTTTTAAAATATCCTTGAGCATAATAATGGAGTGTTTATTAGTGCTTAAGTTGATATACCAATTTATCACATAAACTTGTTTTTTCACAAATTTTGCAAATAAATTGCAATAAGGTGTGAAAATTTGTTGTGATTTTGTATTTTAAGTTCCCAAATAATGTTAAAGTTCTAATCTTTAAAGGTTTAAATGATTGGAACCCTAACCCTAAATTCCATGTTGAACAAAGTTTGGATTTTTTCATGTTTGGTTGATTAAAATCCATTAAGTTCAATTACTTGTGAGTAAAATTTGATTAATCTTCATATTGGAAGATGTAATCTTGGTATTTTACACAAGTATGCAAGTTGGAAAATTTTATCATTGGATGGTTGATTTATTTTTCCAACTCCCATTTGTCAAATCCATTATTAATTTGCATATTGGCAAGATTAATTTTGGACATAGCTCATTTTATTTTAAGCATAAAGTTTGACCTAATTTTGTTCAAAATTGAAATTTTGGATAAATTTAGGCTTGTGCACCAATAAAATAAATTTGTTTAAGTTAGACTTAATTTTATTTTATTTTCCCTAAAATTAATTCTAAAATATAATTTGGAATTAATTCATGTCACACGTAAATTGGGATTAAAATCCCGAGTCATAGCACGCAAATCAAGGCAACACACCCAAGTGCCACTAAGGCTAGCCGGGCTGTCTAGCAGCCCACATGTGGCTGCCTGTGGTGCGCACAAGGGTGAGCCATGATGCGGCTGTGCATGTTGTGTGGCGGGGAAGCATGGCTGATGTGCGCGGGGCAGTGGCCTGGGCTGGCTTGCGAGGGATGCTGCTGGGCAGCAGGGCAGCAAGCACCAGCCCAGCGCACCACGAGCATCATGAGGCGCCTGCCCAGCAGGCCAGATGCTCGCAGGCACCAGCGTGCTAGCAAGCATGCGCAGCATGCTAGCAGGCAGCTGGGCCAGCAGCACTGCTTGGTAGGCAAAGCAGTCCTCACCCACGCACCATGGCGCCATGGGCTGCCTAGCAGCCATGGTGCGCACCCACCAAGGGTTTTGTTGGGTGGTTTTGCTTAAGCTTGAGCTATGATTTTGCGAATTTTTCCGTGTTAATAATTTTAATTAATTGTTTTAACGAGGCTAAAAACCTCGATTTTCGATTTTGCAAAATTTTGACAAATTATGGGTTATGCCGACTTAATTAATCGGATTAATTAAGTACGGATGCGAAATTTAGTGGGAGCTTAATTAAGTGCGTAAGCATTTTGCGTTTAGAAATAATGGATTAAACCACTTTGACTAGTTTTAATTAGGCGCGTTAATTGGATTAACCACCTAAGTTAGTTACTAGTTTTGCGTGTTTAATTATGTATTTCGTAAAATTGCATGGGCCGTTCACAAATAGTGAACGGGTGAATGAAAGACTGCTTTCAAAACAGGTTCTTTGAAAATGGCAACTAGTGGGGCCCGACTAGGATAGAAAATACGGACTGCGTTCCGTTATGTATTTTTGTAAATCTAAATACGGTCTGCGAACCGTTAAGTATTTTTGTACTATTAGATTAATCTTATTCGTTCTAGCTAGCTTCTTTTATTTTGGCCAAGATGTCTTAAGACGGCGTTTCGACGAAGACGAGCCAAGATGAAGACCCATGGAAATTGAAGATTTCAAGGGGTCATGCTAGTTGCCAAATGCATCTATTTTATGCCTTATATATTGTTATTATATATGATTGCTAGATGCATGTCTAGGATTTCTATTATGTTGCGACGATTAGTTAAGTTCACTTAAATCAACCAACATAGAAACCCTGGGTCCCTTAATAATATTGAGCTAAAATTTGCCGTTCCAAGAACAACACTTACCGAACTAATGCGCGTACGTGATGGATAACGCCAAAGCGAGGCATCACTACTTCCCTAGGAAAGTAAGGTATACTAGGTATACAAGTTGTCTTGGTTAAGCTCAACAATATCAGTAAGGAGTCCTTAGATGTCGTGGCAAAAGAGATAAAATGTCAAGTATGCATTAGATGCGACATTTTATCAAACCGAGAGTAGCTTGGAGCTATTAGCAATTGGATTGCTTACCTTAAGATATTTAATGGTTGAGACAAGCCAAAGCATGCTTAACCATTTCTTGATCTTTGGGATCTCGGAATCGTTTTATCCTCACCCATAAGGGACATTCTTAAAAATGCGTGGATAAAATGCTCAATAAGTTTGAATATGTGCATGAACGCTTTAAATTTCAACGTATTGATGTATGAATGGTTTTTCACTTCAAATTCTTTCAATTGTAGAATCATGTCTTCAAGTAACTCAAACAACAACCAAATGTGCCCGGAACTCCCCGAAAAGTTAGCTATCAAGCTTAACTTAACAAACCTTAATGAATGGGAAGAAGAACTCAGGAGAACTCTCCGGAGTTGTTCCAAGGAGTATGTTCTGGATACTTCCCTCCCCACTCTCTGTTCCAAGACCCTCTTGAGTGACGAAACTTATTGTGCATGGTCGAAAGACTGCAAATTAGTGTCACAACTCATGGCTAACTCCATCCCGGAAGAATGGAAAGAAAAACTTCCATTCTCTTTCCCGGACTTGTTCCTTGGAGGACTAAGGGATGTTGTCGGTGTAAGATTTTCCAAGAGTTTCAACGACAACAATAATGGACTCCTGTTTGAAGTGACAGGTCACTCACGGACATGAATGTAAAGCCATCGGATCAAGGTTGTCTTGCGGAAGAGAGGTACCATCTTTGGTCTACGGTCTGCAACACTAAGTTGAGACCGGGTATGCCCCTCTGACCCTATGTGGCAAGAATGACTAGGCTTTTCAAGCACATGGAACTCCTCGGAATTCCACTAGAAGATGGAATGGCTGGTCATATTTTGCTCACTTCACTCCACTCAGGATATGATGCATTAAAGGCATATATTTCTGATTCAAAGGAGACACATTCCTTGAAGAATGTGGTGGAGCTTCTTCACCGGGCCAACTCTTTTGGGGCAACCAAAAGACCATCAAGAAGGAGGGATCTCAAGGTTAAGGCTAAGATGCATTGCTTCTACTGTGGCGGGCAAGGCCACTTCAAGAGAGAATGCAAGCTCTTTCGGGAAGAGGAGGAGAGGAATGGAGCATCCGCCTCAGGTATCTTCCTTAACACTTGTGGATTAAGCTTATCATAGGTATTGGATACCAAGTATGACTCACTTAATGTTGCCTTTTCAGGGACCAAGTGAAGAAGCTTATCAAGTGTTGGTGCAAAAGCAAGAGGACGACGAAGATGGTTTTTCGGTCGTGCTTGCATGCTGCACTATTTTGTCTATGACATGTAATTAAACTATTTCTAGTTTTCATCATGCTTTTGAGCATATTATGATCCACGGTGTTGGACACCTAGGAATCTTGTGTGTAAGACTTTGACAATAGTTGTTTTAAGTTTGTCTTACAAATTTATGTTCAATTAAATTGCATGTTTTACATAAGATTAGACAAAAGTTGATACCACTAGCTAAGACCATCGAGTCGAATCAAACCTACTTGTGGCATTGTCTTGGCCGTATTAACATCAAACGCATCAAGAAACTTCTGCAAGAAGGTGTTCTTGACTCATTCGACTTAGAGTCGTTTGAAAATTGCGAAGGATGCTTATTAGGTAAGATGATAAAACAGCCATTCTCCAAGTTAGGAGAAAGGGCTAGTGACTTATTAGGTCTAATACACACGGATGTATGTGGACCAATGAGCACACCCTCAAGGCAAGGTTATCGATATTTCATCACTGTCACCGACGATTATAGTAGATATGGCTATATCTACTTAATGTCGAATAAATCTGAATCCTTTGAGAAGTTCAAAGAATGTCAGAAAGAAGTTGAAAATCAACTTGGCAAGAAAATTAAAGCACTTCGATCGGATCGAGGTGACGAATATTTGAGCCATGAATTCGACGATCACTTGAAAGAAAATGACATTCTTTCAGAGTTGACACCTCCCGGAACTCCTCAATGGAACGGAGGAATCGGACCTTGTTAGACATGGTTCGATCAATGATGGGTCTTAGTGAAGTCCCTATCTCTTTCTGGGGACATGCGCTACAAACAGCAGCACTAACACTGAATAGAGCTCCGTCAAAAGCTGTTGAAAAGACTCCATATGAATTATGGACTAAGAAATCTCCTAGGTTGTCTTTTCTCAAGATTTGGGGATGCGAAGCATATGTCAAGCGATTAATTTCGGACAAACTTCACCCCAAATCGGATAAGTGTTTCTTTGTGGGATATCCAAAAGAAACCAAAGGGTATTACTTCTACAATAAATCCGAGAACAAAGTGTTTGTTGCTCGTGATGGTGTCTTTTTGGAGAAGGATCACCTTTCCAAAATGACAAGTGGGAGGAAAATCGTACTCGACGAAGTTCGAGAGGACGAGAAACAATGTCAACCTGACAAAACTGACAATCTAGATACTTTGGAAGCATCTAAGAAGATTGGTCAGAGTCAAACAGACAATGTAAATTCTCAACCGATAACCCTACGTAGGTCGCAACGGCAAAGATCTCAACCAGACAGATACCTCGGTATCGTCTTGACTGATGATCAGGACATCCTAGTTATGGATGGTGATGAGCCGGCGACATACAAGCAAGCTATGACGAGCCCCGACTCTGCAAAATGGCAAGAGGCCATGAAATCCGAGATGGACTCCATGTCTGAAAATCAAGTCTGGGACTTGGTGAATTTGTCAGAGGGTTATACACCCATTGGTTGCAAATGGATCTTCAAAGTGAAGACAAACAAGGATGGAAATGTATCGATATACAAAGCTAGACTGGTGGCAAAAGGTTATATACAAGTCCACGGGATTGACTATGACGAAAATGTTTTACCAGTTGCAATGCTAAAATCCGTCCGGATTATCCTAGCGATTGCTGCATATTACGATTATGAAATATGGCAAATGGATGTCAAAACCGCCTTCCTTAATGGGATTTTGGAAGAAACCGTGTATATGACACAACCAGAAGGTTTTGTCGATCCAGGCAACGCTGGAAAGGTTTTCAAGCTGAAGAAGTCCATTTATGGACTAAAGCAAGCCAGCAGAAGTTGGAATCTGCGATTTGATGAAGCCATCAGCAAGTTTGGTTTTATCAAGAATCCAGATGAGTCTTGTGTATACAAGAAGGTCAGTGGGAGTGATATTGCATTCCTAGTTCTGTATGTCGATGACATACTGCTCATTGGAAACAGCACAAAATTATTTGAGTCCGTAAAGGGCTGGTTGGGAAAGTGCTTTTCAATGAAGGACTTAGGAGAGGCACAGTACATATTGGGCATCAAGATCTACAGGGATAGATCTAAGAGGATCATTGGATTAAGTCATAGTACTTACATTGATAAGGTACTGGCTCGATTCAACATGGAAAATGCCAAAAGAGGGCATTTACCCATGTCCCTTAGTAAGAAACAGTGTCCACAGACACCTGTTGAGCGAGAAAGAATGAATCAGATCCCATATGCTTCGCTAATCGGATCGATCATGTATGCCATGATATGTACAAGGCCGGATGTATCGTATGCCTTGAGTACAACGAGTCGATATCAATAAAACCCAGGAGAGGTGCATTGGACTGCGGCCAAGAACATCCTTAAGTACCTGAAAAGGAACAAGGATAAATTCATGGTGTATGGAGGCCACAAAGAACTGGTTGTTGAAGGTTACACCAACGCTAGCTTCCAGACTGACTGAGACGACTTCAAGTCACAGTCTGGATTTGTATTCTATCTGAATGGAGGAGCGTTTAGCTGGAAGAGTGCCAAGCAGAGCACCACTGCAGACTCTACAACTGAAGCCGAGTACTTGGCCGCTTTAGAAGCAGCCAAGAAAGCTGTTTGGATTCGCAAGTTCATTAGTGAACTTGGTGTTGTACCCTCAATCAAGGGGCCGATAGACCTCTATTGTGATAATAATGGAGCTATCGCTCAGGCCAGGGAGCCGAGAGAACACCAAAAGGTCAAACATGTGCAAAGGCAATTTCACATGATAAGGGAATGGAAATCCGAAGGTGAAATCAGAATTTATAAGATCGACATGGATGATAATATAGCCGATCCTTTTTCTAAAACTTTGCCTCAAGTGAAGCACAACAAACACGTTGAGGCAATGGGAATCAAGCACGTAGGAAACTAGCTTTGAAAATTCCCTGTACATGTGTTTTAATTAAACGGGTTGATTTAATGTAAGACACTGTATTAAAACCATTCATTAATGGAGTAATTAATTTTGTACAAAATTATTATTCACTCCATTTCTATTTAATTGTGGTTTAGAATTAAATAATGAGTCCATTCGATGGAAATATTCAAAACAGGGTATCAAGACCATGTCTTGGATAAAGAAACACCTGTTAAGTGAACATTGAATATTAAATCGAAAAGTGTCCCTAATCGAGGTCATCTAACAGATGGACGATTGATGACCACCATAGATTAGTGTGTAGTATGATTTACAGCACCGTTTCTTATGCTGCGAGGACGTGACGGTCATAAATCATTTGCACAAGTACAATTTAGAACTGTACTGGATAAGACCTATGAGAGTACTTTAAGAAAATTTAAATTTTGTCATAAGTACATTTCTCATTATGACTATCGGAACTTATTTCCTCCGACCATGAGTACTGTGAAGTTTTCTTGTTTGAGTACTAGAATCTTTCATGTTTCCAAACGTCTGCCGTAACTGGGGATCATAACGGGAACACTCGGGAGACTATGTCCTCTTAGTAAGAAGAACTTACAATACAAGACTGGGATTATCCCCCTACTAACAATGGGGAAAATGTTTTGTTGTTTAAAAGGCCGCTCGAAGAGTGAGACTGTGAAAATGCATGGCCGTGCTCAGATGGATTTTAGAAATCATCTGCTTATTGACAGTCGAACTCGGAGATCGAGAAACACTTCTTAACGTAATAAGGATGACAAAGAATCTTACCTTATAGTTCACGAAGAAACATTAAGTGACATAGGAAATGAGCTATACATTGTATGCACACTTGTCTGGAAGGACAAGTGGGAGATTGAAAGGAATGGTGTCCTTCCAACAAGTGTATTCTTCCCGTAGAGGGTTCAGAATTATTACGGAGCTAATTATTACAGAGCTAATTTTTCAGTAAGGTCAAGTGATCGGAATGCCTAGGTGGAGGCCGCTTCCGATCAGTAATATCAAGGTACAATTGATATTACAGCTTAATCTTAACTGAACCTTTCGGGTCGAACCCAATCAAATCACCGATCCGAGACGACGAATTAATTCGAAAGGATTTAATGAATCGACAGATTTTTACGAATACAGACGTCGGACATCGAGCCTAGGGCGTCGAGACCGAGCGTCGCAAAATCACAATCGACAAGTATGAGCGTAGCCATAGCTAGGCTAGGCTAGCTCATCATAGGCACTAGGCGCGCCATAGCAGCCCTAACATCATGCCTAGGCGCTGTCGCAGCCCTAGCGTGATGGCTAGGCACCATGGATGGCTATCGCTAGCACCAGGCGTGCCAACACAGCCCTGGCATCATGCCTAGGCGCTATCGCAGCCCTAGCATGATGCTGGAAGCCATCGCAAGCGTATGCGCATCACTAGGCGCACCATGCGTGGCCTAGGATGGCTGGGCACCATCGCAGCCCAGGCAGCATCACTAGGCGCACCATGCGTGCCCTAGGATGACATGATGCCATATCAGCCCTAGCATAATGTTGGGCGCATGACAGGACCACACGCACCAAGCACAGCTAGTGCTAGGCACTGGCGCATGCGTGGTGCATGGTGCTTGGGCGAGGCATGTGCGTGCATGGTGCACAGTGCATGGCCGAGGCTGATGCGTGTGGCTGTGCGAGTGTGTGTGAGGGGCTAGCAAGCTAGCAACGTCAAGCCTAGCATGCGTGGCTTGCTAGCAGCACGCATGCTAGGCATTGCGTGCGAGAGAGGTTGGTGCGTGGCGCGCATGATGTGCGAGTGTGGTGCGAAGTGAAAGGCCAGCATGTGTGGCTCGCTAGCAGCACGCATGTTTGGCCATGCGAGCAGCGATGATGCGTGGGATGCTGGCACCTGTGCCAGCACGCACCAGCCAGCACCAGCGCCAGCATGCACCAGCAAGCATCAGCGCTGCTGCTGGGCTTGTGCTAGCATGCTGGGCTAGCTGGTAGCTGGCCAGCAGCCTTGGGTGAGGCGGTTTGTGAGGAGAGTGGGGACTAAGGCTTTTGGAAAGCCTTGGGGAGCAAGGCATTGGTCCCCCCCACCTCTCCATGATCGTCACCTAATACTCTCTCTCCCTTTGACACTTATCGAATTGTGATTGCATTTATTTATTGATTTAATTTAGAAATAAATTAATTGGCAAATAAAACATTCTGCCACATTGGTTGGGGAATGAAAATCAAGGGATCATTTCCCTATAAATACCAAGCTTGATATTGGGAATTGATACAACCTTGAGTGGAATTAAAAAGGCAACTTTAAGAAAAGAGTAAACCTTTGATTCGTAAAACTCATAGTTATTTTGTCCGGGTCTTGACTAACCTTCAAGACTTGGGGCGCTCGGGTCGGGTCGAGGGTACGATCCGACGGAGATCTCGTCTTTTCGGGATTTTGAAGTAAGAGCTCTTTGGGAGCGAAGCACGAATCAAAGGTATAATTCTTATCCTTAATCTTGTTTGATTAAGTTTATTATACTTGTTTAATTGCTTTAATTAAGGGGCGAGTCTTGGTGGGTTTCCTTCCGCGTAGTGTCGGGTCACTACGAAACCCTACAAAACTATCATGGCTGAGGATGGATTTGATTACGCAGCTGAAAGAGGTATAGTTCATTCTAATTAATGTTATTATAATTCATTTTGAATTGTGAATTGCCGTGTTAGTGAGAGAGACCGTTATTAAATTTTTATAATTGATAAGATTCCATTAATATGCTTCATTTAAGGAGATAATGATTCAGAAACAATAAAACTTGTTATCTTCAGTGTTTTTAAAGGAAGTTTGGTGTGCATATGGTCAATTTCCGGTCAGCCACCACTGTAGATTTAGTTCTTGCAACTGTCATGCGTGTTATATATAGGTTTGAATAGAGTGGGCTTGCTGGCTTTCATTGCTATGCTTTGCTGTTATTGGCTGTAGAGAATCTCTCCTGTCTTATACTATATGCCATTGTAAATTAATTGGCAAAAATTAATTGATTTGCATGTATATAGAATTGCCAAATTTATAAGTTTCTGATTTTGCTGCCACAGTTGCTCGATTTTAGGTGTTGTGTGTCTCTTTTACAAAGTACTATGTATGAATTAAGAGTAGAAAAAAATAATTGGCAATCATATCTCTTACTATTACAAATTACATTTCAAAATTCTCTTTATTACAAAGTAGTATAATAAATTATGCATTTTTATTGATCTTACTCCTAATCTTTGCCTGATTGTTTGGTGTAGTGGGTGACTTTGAATTTGAGCAAGCATCAAATACATGCATGAGTGTTGGAAATGCTACACCAACACCTGAACCCCATCAATCAATATCTCCAATTCAAGGAAAGCGATCTCCTATTTGGCAGAATTTTGAGATTAATGGTGAACATGCTGCATGCAAGTTTTGCAAAAGACTAATCCAGAAACATAGTGGTTCGACTGGTACGTCTAATCTAAAGAGACACCTTGATAAGTGCCCACAATATAAAGATTCAGATAAGTCTAATGAGTCTAATGCATCTAAATTTGATAAAAAAGAATACTGTAAGTTATTTGCTAGAGCTATATTGAAGCATGGTTATTCTTTAAGTATTGTTGAACATGAGGGGTTTAGGGAATTCCATACATATTTGAATTCCAAGGTTAGAACTATTTCTAGAAACACAATATTGAAATGGTGCATGATAGAGCATGATGTGTTAAAGCAATATGTAAGTAATACGTTCAAGGCCTTAACAAGTAAAGTGTCCTTGACTTGTGATGTATGGACAGCTTGTACGTACTACTCGTGGTTATTTGTCTCTTACGGCGATAATGACTGAAAATTACGGTCTAAGGTGCTGAACTTTAGGCATTTTCCACCTCCCCATAATGGTCATGAAATTTATAATCTAGTTTTTAGTTTGATCAAAGATTGGGGTATTGAAAGAAAAATTTATAGTATGACTATTGACAATGCAAATAATATGGATTCTATGGTTGGGAAACTCCAAATTGAATTGGATGCAATGGCTAAATTACCTCTTGACGACAAATATTTTCATGATAGATGCTCTGCCCATATCTTAAACTTAATTGTCAAAGAAGGTTTGAAAGTCATTGATGAATCTGTTTCAAAAGTTCGGGAGAATGTGAAGTATGTTGATTCTTCTGAAGCTAGACTTATAAGGTTTGAGCGGTGTGTTTCTAGTTGTAATTTAGCTACAGGTGTAAAGCTATGGATGGATGTGCTTACTAAATGGAATTCTACTTTCTTAATGCTTCGTCGAGCTCTTGATCTTTTACCGGCGTTGAAAATGTTCGGTAGGATAGAGAGCAATTATCACTTGGCGCTTACTGCTCATGAATGGGAAATAGTAGAAAAAATGTGTGATTTTCTTGAACCCTTTTATGACATTACTAATTTGTTTTCTGGTTCTGAATATCCCACCTCCAATCTTTATGTTGCCAACATTTGTAGAATTGAGTCACTATTAGTGGTTGCTTCTAAAGGGGATGATCCAAAACTCAAAGAAATGGCAGATCTTATGCGTTGCAAGTTTGATAAATATTGGTCTGATTACTCTGTGCTATTATCTTTTGCTGCAATTCTTGATCCTCGGTTTAAGTTGAAATTTTTGAGACATCTTTTCAAGGATTTGTATGAAGCTCACATGGTTGAAACAAAAGTCCAGGAGGTGTATTATGAATTTGTTCAACTGTTTAACCATTACAAGGATCCTCTTCCTACTTATTCTTCCCAAGGTAGTTCAAATTCTGATGCATATCGTCCACGCAAGACTAGTAGAGTTTATGCGGTAAGATAACGACAAATATTATCATTATTCAATATGTTAATTACTTTTCTGGGTTATTCTGTTTTGATCTTTTTTATTTGTGATTTCAGAATTTTGTTGCTGATGTTGCTAGTGGTGACATGGGTAAATCTGAATTAGAATTATACTTAGAATTGCCTTTAAAACCTTGTAATGTTGATGAGGAATTCGATATTTTGGGCTATTGGAAGGAGCAATCAACAACTTTCCCAAGTCTTGGTCATATAGCTAAAGATATTCTTGCGATACCTATTACTACTTTTGCTTCCGAATCTTCTTTTAGCATGGGTGGCATAGTTTTAAATAGGTGGAGGAGTTCACTCTTGCACAAACATGTCGAAGCTTTGATAACAACTCGAAATTGGTTGTATGGTTATGCTGAGTTGGAGAAAGATGGGGTTGAGGTGGAGAAGGAGAAGGACGTGGATGATACTTCTGCATAGCCAGATTTGTAAGTTGTATTTGATTTTTTTAAAATGAATGTAATTTTTTTTAATCACTATAACACTATTATGTCTCTTACTCTCTTATTTGTTTGCTTATCTTTTTGCAGGTGGGTGTCACTCACCCTCATTTGCTCACTGGTTTAAAACCTCAAATTAATCAGCATGCTGCCTGCTTTAGCCTTACTGTCTTTTTAGCATTTTAGTTTAAACTCTTTACTTAGTTTATATACTCGTTTAATTGTAACCACCTTGTTTTGGTGATGAAGAATTGCTATCATTTGAGCTTTTTTTGCTTCACTTACTCTTTTTACAATCAAAGATCATGAAATAAATGGCAATATTTTTCTAGTCTCTTGCTTCTTATCTATTGCAGTGTCGTCTACCTATTTTATTTACAAGTAGATTGTTGTCAGTTAGGCAGTGCATGTTAGAACTTTGGACTGGAAATAGAGAAGTCATGCCCTATGTTATATAGTGGCATACAATGCAAATTTCTACTGGCATTAGTTCAGACTTAGTCCTTTGCATGCTGTTATATTACCACTAGTGGATTGGGCAAATCTGGGTATCATAGCTCACAAAAGGATCTAAAACCTGTACATATTGGTTGATTGGTTCTTTTATGATTCAGATTTGGCAGCTTGTGCTTTCTAGCTGCTAATTGGCAAATTGGTCAAATATTATCCATGCTATGTGATTTCATAAGGTTTGATCCTTATATTTGGTCTGTTGACATTTGAATTTTCATCTCAAACTTCTTTTCCAGATGTGCAATTGAAACTTATTCTTACATTTGTTTTGGCAATAGATTATTCTTTGCTCGGCAGTCAAGCTTTTCCGTGAGGGGAAAAAAGAGTCCATTGTTGGAGAGGTAATATCTCTTTTCTATTCAGTGCCATTAGTGTTGTTTCCAGGCAGATTTGTTGACTTATATTGAAATTCTTTTTCTATACAGCTGAATAAATCATATGAAGCCATATGCAAATCTGCTAAACTGAGGTTTGTAGGGATCATGGAGCTTTCAAGTATGTGCAAAGCGTTGAATGACCAGGTAATTTATCTTCCAATGTCCAACTCAGCTATTTGGCTGTTTCAGATAACTGATATTAATACTCTGAGGCTCTTGGTTCTGCAGGGACTGCTGAAGCTTGTTCGGGCTCCGAAAGGAGAAAAACTATCTTTGTAAGTCGATGCATCAGATATTACCTTTGCACTGCAGGTCTATTATTAAAACCTTGAAAGTTTGTTTGTCGAAATATCATTATCTGTATTAGATGCTCATCCTGCCTGCTCTGAATGGTACAGGGAGTTCGTTTATTCCGCAACTGTCCAATAATTAAATCAAATTCTGTCAGTGTCCTACATAGTCGAAAAATCTAACACAGCTTGAAGGTCCTTAAAATTTTGAAGGTAATATAACCATTTTATAGATTTTACTACATTTAGCTGTACAAAGTGGAAGAACTATACATTATCTTATAGGACAACTTGTCTAAAAGTAAGTTCAAATGACATGACAGACTATTACATTATTACATTAAGCACATTGACTCAGTGAGTCTAGAGTTGATGTGATCATAATCTATTCAGAAAGTGATGCCTTGAAATCAAACACCTAAAGTTCAGACATATTGTTGACTCACATACACTAAAACTTCGTTTGTTTAATTTCGATGCGGAATTCACCATCCATAGATCATATGGTCAGTGGAGATAGAGTTATACGGCGGCTTAATAGCAGGCCCCAACAGAAAGGATCATCTTAGGTGCAGATGCATTGGAAACTAATTATACAACATATAGCATTTATATACTAAACTATATCACATGTAGAAGAATAATAAGAAAGTATGAATGAATTAGCCCAACTGAAATTTTGCACTTAACTTGCTCATACAATTTATTTATATGTCAATAAATATGAACATTATTGGTAACCATTAGCCATACATGGACTGCAGATGCACCAAAAAAATTTACTCTGCAGAACTCTATGTATGTTCTTGAATATAGCGTGCTGATTAACGATTTTGGAACCTTGAGGATAATGTTGTACAAAATATTGTTAGTCATTGCAGTATCAGTCTCTATAGGATGTGCTATGATGCCTATGAATGCCAGTAATCTGGTTAAAAAAACATTTCATCTATCTGAAATGAAATAACTGAGATACTTATGAACCTCATGAACAGCAATGTGCAAAACACCGTATTATGGTGATGTTCATGAATCTCCATGCCAAAGTACAGTTGTAGATACTATATTATAGCCAGTTATTGATCCATATAGCCAGAATGGTTTTCTAGCATATACTTTAGAGCCTGAACATCAGTTTCGATTTCGAGTGATTTTATGTTTCTTCCAATGCCATGATTAAACCCTCCATCCCTTATTGCAAAATACTTGCAACAGACTACACAATCTTGTCACAGTCTTCTTATTATTGGAATGCTTCATTGTAACTGAACTATAATTAAGTAGTTGAATATAAAACAAATAAATGTTTCTTCTTAATTGAGTTTGATGCGTATATCAAGTGTTTATACTAAATTAAAGAGATGCATATATGTACATGTACACTAAGGTTAAGATATGAGACTTGGTATATATATGTACAATAAATACATATATATATATATATATATATACTATAATTAACACCTAAATTTGGGGATGATGCTTCTTTCTTTTGCTGGATCGACTTGGTCTCCCTGCATCCAAGACAAAATACTTTGATCGATATTAACATAGAGTAATTTTAGCCTTACGAAGTTTCGACATAACGAGTAGCTTAGAATATATATAGCATATATCTTTATTCAGTATCTGATCTACAATAATAAAGATGTATAAAATAACAAGTCGAGTTGATTTCAAGTCAGGTCAATGACAAGTCGGGTTGAATTTGGGACTGGTCCATAACAAGTCGGATTGATTTCGGGTCGGGTTAGTGACAGATCGGGTCGGGTTAGTGATAGATCGGGTTGAAGTTCGGGTCGGGTTAGTAATAGGTCGGGTTAAATTCGGGTCGGGTTAGTAATAGGTCGGGTTAAATTCCAGTTTTCACGGGTTAAAACGGATTTGGGTCAATTTTGGTTCAGGTCGGGTTCGGTTCAAGTCAATATTTTACGGGTCATCTTCGGGTCGGGTCATCTGCGGGTCGGGTCATGTTCGGGTTTGGGTCTCAAATACTCGGGTTAACTCGGGTCTCGGGTTGGTTTCAGGTCGGGTTATATCGGGTTCGGGTCATCATTTTTCCGAGTTTAGACGGGTCGGTTAATAATCGGGTACGGGTCGGTATTTCGGGTCGGATCAGCTTTTGACAGCTCTAGTTATAATTAGTAATTTTGAAAATTGGAAGTCGTCATTAATAAATTAAAAAAGTTGGGGATTACCGTTGGGAATTTCCCAAAATTTTTTGAGAGATCACCAAAAGATTGTCTCATACTAAAATTTGTCCTAAGAGACCACCAATATACACTCAAATTAATGACACTTGCACACATTAAAACCTAAATGAATTTAAAAAAAACTAAGGATGGTGTTTAGAATATATAAAAAAAAAACAATAAATAAAAATACCTCATCGAAGGAGAAAAAGCACCTTAAAGCATTCGATGAAACTTTGACATTAAATAAAAAATAAAGACACCCAACAAAAAATATAATATGTTAACTTTCCATCAAGATAAAGGGTTTCATATAAAAAATTTGTAATTTTGAAATTTCTTATCAAAATAACTTTGATAAATTTACCTATAATAATATAACAACTTGAGAGGTTATTTAAAAGTTCTTTAAATCTGATATGATCAAAAGAAATTTAGGTTAGTATAGAATAATAACACAACAATATATAATTTAAGTTAAAGAAATCATGGCTATACTTTTATAGAAATTTAAATGTACTTATACTAAATTAAATACTTTCATAGAAATATGAAAAAATATGTTCCTCAAACAACCTTCTATGTCAACTTCACTATTAGTGGCGAATCTAGCATTTTTTAAATGTGTTTAATCAACATGAAACAAATGATATTGAAATTATTTATAAATTAACAAATTACTTAAAAAAACAATACAAAAGAAAGATAAACAATGTGAAGGAAGAGAGGCAAAAATAGCTAAAAATATACTTAAAAAAAAATAGGACAAACAAATTACGAATAGAAAATTTTTTAGATCGATATTTTAAAACCTTATCACCCTAGTTCTAGTTTTTCAAATATTTTTATCTCATATATAAATAATTTATAGTGAAAGTTACTTTCGAAATGGTGATTACGATTCATCTTTTACAATGTTTTTGTTGGCTCATGATGCTGTTGAATCCAAATGAGGAAACGAAAAGCAAAGTAAAACAACTATTAATAAGAAAAAGAAGCAATATTGCCAAATCGAAGGACTCATTATTATTTTATGTTATTTGCATGTTTTATCCAAGACATTATTTTGAATATTGCCAAATCGAAGGACTCATTATTTGACAATATTGTGAAATTGAATATGTACCAAAAACTGCATAAAATATCTAGCAGCTTTCTAGTTAGCATTTTTTAGCGATCACACCACCATCTATGTCAAAGTCAAACTTTAAAATATGTACATGAAAGTTAGCAGACAAGCAACAAAATAAGAGATTATTTCAAAATAACAACATCAAGCATTTCAGTATAACTTCCGTAAAATTGATGCCTACATACTTTAAGAAATAAAATCACACACATTTAAGACATGCCTAACATACTTCTAAACAAAAAGGCATAGGACTCGTTATTAAATATTTTACTTTTCATTTCTTCAATTTTAATTTGAGCTCTTTCCCAAATTAAGGTCAAGAAGAACCGCAATTCCCAAATTGCAGCCAAAGTTTTAAGAATTCCCAAAGTACCGTCCACGTCACCGGTTTAGGGGGAAGAAATTTTAAATCCGGTCTACAGCAAAACCGCTACCTGAAGTAGCGGTTTTTACTAATAAACCGCTACTTCAGGTAGCGGTTTCTTTTTAATAAACCGCTACTTGAAGTAGCGGTTTTTGTTTAATAAACCGCTACTTCAAGTAGCGGTTTTCTAGCAGGTATAATTTCCTGATTTCACTTTCCTCTTTCATTTTCGTCTTCTCACCAAAATCCCATCCACGCCTTCCACCAAAATCACACCTCCTTCAACGGAAGCCGGCGCAGCCAAGGAATCCACCGACGCCGCCGGAGCATTCCTCAGCAACGAAGGCCGCCGCTGTTGACGCCGAGGGTTCGACTTTAGTGGTCGGCTTCGCTAATTTCAGAAGAAACGTGCTGATCTTCTTGTTTGTGGTAAGTGCCCTAATTATTTTTTGTATTCAGTTATTGGGTTTGTTGTTGTTATTGAGTTTGTTGTTGTTATTGAGTTTCAGAATTGTATGTATGTGTTGTTGTTGTTGGTTTTGGTTGTGTTGTTGTTGTTAGTGTTCTTGTTTATTGTTGTTGTTATTGAGTTTCGGTTTTGGTTGTGTTGTTGTTGTTAGTGTTCTTGTTTATTGTTGTTGTTATTGAGTTTCAGAATTGTATGTATGTTTGTGGTTGGTTTTGGTTGTTGTTGTTGATTTACTTACCTTACATATAACCCTTGTAGAATTATTAATGGTTTCGATCACATTACTCAGTTTAGGTCGCTATAATTGCTGATTTTGAAAGTGAAAATAGAGCTTCTATACACAAAGTACATGAGCTCAAAGTACATGTAGTCATGACTTATGCCCATGTTGAGCTTCAAGAGGTATTAAGACCTTCATAGCTCAGTTTAGGTTGCTATAATTGTGTAGTTTGCTTGCTTGATGTTAGGACATTGCCACACTGTTAATGAATTTTTGCAATCTAATATCTTTGATTAATAATGGTCTTTTCTAGAATGAAACATGGAGGTTCCGAACTACCCTCTATATTGCTATTGGGGTGGAGAAATTGTCCACAAAGATAGCGATATAACGTATAGGGGTGGGCACATGCTTGTATGAACTTCACTTCATTTCAATCTAGTTCTTACGTTTTTGATTTCATTTTACTAACATTAAAACTACACTTAAATGTAGGCACATGCATTTGCTGATTTGCACGTCCAGCTATCGGGAGCTACTGAGACCATCTCCCACTTGCCACCAGAGACGGCTATACCATTTGCCATACAGACGATGCAGGGTTTTACATCATTTTGTGGCCAAACCTTGTCTAGGGTGGGGCAGTCACACCTTATTCAGCAGCCTCGACCGTCCACGTCTTCATCTTCTACTGTGCACACTATGCCGATCAGACCACCACCTCATCGTGGAGGCCATTCAGCACGTGCCTTCCGTCCACCGACTCCTTCTCAGCATACTATCATGACATCTCCTCCACTAGTGCATCGCCAGTATCAGAGAAACCGACGGCGTAGCAACACTACGTCTGGGGTTGGAGTTGGCCTGGATGACATTCCAGAGGAGACAACTGCATCATCTTCATCGTCACCTCATGGGAAGAAGCAACGCCCGAGCTAAGTGTATATTTTGGAACTAAACTAATTTTTTTGTAAATGCTTAGAATTGGATTTTGTTATATTTAATCAATTGAAAAATATTCGACTTTGCAATTTCGACTTCCTTAGATCTTCATAAACTTGTTATTTATGGTGGTTGTGTTGAAAATATGCTATATATCTCATGTTTTACAGGTACACAACTTGCAGGTTTTTTTTTTGAGTGATTATGCAAGTTTGAAAAAAAAACCAGTCCTGGGTAAACCGCTACTTCAAGTAGCGGTTTTTCAAAGTAAATCGCTACTTGAAGTAGCGGTTTTCCAAAATAAACCGCTACATAAAATAGCGGTTTTTTGTAAACAAACCGCTACTTCAAGTAGCGGTTTTAAACTAAGAAACCGCTACTTGAAGTGGTGGTTTATTGCAAAGAAACCGCTACTTCAAGTAGCGGTTTACCCTGGACCGGAAAAAAAAAAACCGGTTTTTTAACCAGTGCTTACGTGGACGGTAGAATGGGAAAATAAAAAGATTTGGCTGCAATTTGGGAATTGCGGTTCTTCTTGACCTTAATTTGGGAAAGAGCTCTTTTAATTTCTTTTCCTAGGGAAAGTATGTAAAACCCCGTAATTTTGTGAAATTTAAAATTATATTTTAATATATTTATGCGAATATTTAATTATGATTATTTATTTATATAATTTATTTTACTATGATTTAAGCAAATAAATTTAGTGTTTATAAAGTTCATAAAATTATTTCATTAAATTATTTCACCACCCATATTTTAATCATGAATTATTATGCAAGTCCAACCCATTACTTACTAAGCCTACTCTTTTATCTAAAACCCACTTACTTTAAACCCAAGTAACAATCCTAGTTTTATTAGAAAAAGGAAACCCAAGACCCTTATTTCCCCTCTATTCTCACGTATAAACCCTCTTTTTCACACATAATTGCTGCTGCCTTCTCATACTGCTCCACGACATCAGGAAAAAAAAAATTCGCTGCTGCTACACCAGCCACCGCAGCTGTCGAGCACCACCACCACTGGCGTCCGCCTGCTGCCGCACCGCCCAGCACACAACCAGCGACCCTAGTTCGCCTCTTCTCTCCTCCTTTCTTTCTTCTTTTATTTATGCTATTTAAAAGTTCAAGTTTTTATAATCTTGAATTTGATTATTGTTATTATTATGTTGATGGTGTTTATTTCATATATAAAAGATTACAAATTTATGATCTTTATTATGTTTAAGTTAGTGAAGTAATTTTCAGATTTATTTAATTAAGAAAATAAGGGTTTAAAGTTTGGTTTTCCCATGATTTTAGGGCTTAAAACGTGTTAGTCAAGTTACTTAAGTATATAGTGTTTATATTATGTTAAAAATATATTATTAGTGATTAAAACTAATTTTCAGATTATTAAAAATATAGATTTGGGAATTTAAAGCATTCTAAATCATGTTTCTTAGAGTTTTCTATACACTACATGACCGTTATGATTAATTTATGTTAATAGCTTTTTAAAGTATCAGGTTTGAAGTTTAAATTAAATTTCCAGATTTTTGTAATCTGAATTTTATTGTTTTGGTATAAAAAATAATAGGTTTTAATGTTCGTACATGTATATTTAAGCTATTATTCCATTATTACAAGTATGGGTTGTTAAATTTGCAAAGGATGCGTATAAACTAAATTTTCAGATTTGGTTAGTAGCTAAAACATGCTGTAATTTCATATATAAAGATGTATTTTAAGGTTTTTATGTAGGAAACATAAAGAACTATATATAAGCTTTTAATTCTAGTAAAAAGGAAGGTTTTAAAGTGTTGATTAATTGAATTTTGAAGGTTTTAAAGTAAGTTAGTATTGCTGTAAATTATATTGCTTGGGTATTGATTGAATTATTATTGTTTGGTTTAGGAGAGGACTTTGTAGAAGGCGATTTCTAGTTCCTAAAGTGGCCAACCAACTCGTTTAATTAAGGTACGTACAAGGAAACAAAAACCTTGACTTTAGAAGCATGTTTAAGGACTTGGAAAAATTTAGAATCATGTTTGGGAAACTTGTAGATTGGTTGAAATTGTGTGGTAGTGAGTTTGATTGATGATTAATGTGATGATTGGTTTGATTCATGTATGAGAAATGCGTATTGATTTTCTTGTAAGTGTTATTATGCAATAACTTGGAAGAAGAGCTTAGAGGCAAAGGATACATGAATATGGGGAATGAATTATTTTAATACTCGTTCATGTTTATTGAAATGGAATGAGTAAAGGGAGAATTAGAGTCTTATAGGACGAGATTGAGGAATTTGAGGTGCCTTATGCACTTAAGGTGTTTATACACCGAGGTAGTTAAGGGTTTTAATAATAAAAATTGTTTGTCACTATAAAACAAGAATTGTATTGGAAATTTGAATTTGCTTGAATGATAAATGTTTGATTGGTTGAATTAATTTGCATTGAGTCATCACCAAGTCCAAGCTTGTAAATCACGTAAAGTGCAAGATGGATGAGCAATAAAACTTTGGATTCGTGCACATCTAGAGTATTCAGAATCATGGGTTAGGGTTCATGGTGTATTCGCCGTGTAATTTTTAGAGGCCGTCTGATCTACGAGTCTCTTGTTTACAAATGCTTTTTAAAACTATAAAGAGTTAGATGAGATCTCATACTATCTATGGCCACGGAGTCGCGCCCGTCTGCCATTGGATGTTTATTGATGCTTCCAAAAGGAGGCATGGGGTTTTTCTTTTATTGATGTTCCAAATTGGAGCATGGGGAGACAACCTAGTTTATTGCTAAATCCAATGAATGAAATAAAATGAAATGAATTAATAACTATTAATTGATGAAGTCTCAGTATTGTTAACAGTTGAGCCGTGCATATGAATCAATAATTAATTTGTGTGTGATGAATGATTATTAGTAGCATGCTAGGAATTCTTTATTATTTCGTAGCTTGTGTGTACTTATCGGTGCTGATTGCGTGCTTTTGTGTCTTTTCTTGGTCATGGCCTTCGCCTTTTCAATGACCTTGTAATGATCTAATATTTATACTTGTAATATTGGGGAGCAGATTAATCACATGTTTTTATATAATTAAAATTTGCATCAAGGTGGTGGGATTTTGAGTGGAGTGTTGAATATTTCCACAGTTTATTTCATTTCATAAGTTTGGATTTATTTTAACTCCGATTTGATTTATTTACTACCTTTGTTGGGTTTTGAATAAAGGCCTTAATGGTTCCAACTTGTAAGACTAAATTTGGTTTCGATTATTGGTTTTGAAACGTATTGATAATTGAGTTAGTTTTTCCGCTGCTAAATTCTGAACTAGCCTTAACGTTTGAACACGTGGCGGTAGCACGTCAGTAATTCTCTTCAAATTATTTAAGGTATTTATAGGTTTTTAAGAGAGAATTATTGGGGTGTTACAAAGTGGTATCAGAGCTTAGGTTAGATTTAATTACCACTAAAGCCAATTAGTATGTCTTAGGCACCTAACTAACCGATAAAGGATTTTGTATTTAAAAGTAAATTTTATTTATTTTTTTGATGAGATTCGGGTAAAATTAGAAAGGGGATGCATGCATATTGAATATCTTGCATTTATTGAACTATTATGCAAGTTGTTATTTAATAATTGTATGATTGTGTTCTAACTAATTTCCACTATGATGTGCTTGTGGCAATTCTTTGAATGCTTGTCATGTTGGGATAACGTAGAGAGATGGATAAAAATCCAGTGAAGTTGACTCAGCATAATCAGGAAGTAAAAATCGATTACAGCACAGACTCTTGGGATGAGTGGACCTTACATCCAAACCAAAATGATGAAAGGGAGGTAACATACCAGCATTGGTACGAGTACAGAACAACTAAGAAGAAAGACAGAAAGAACGCCATTCGAAGGATCCTTAATGAGATATCAGATGACGAGGAGGACTTAGAACCGCCAAAACCACAAGTTGGGAAGAGGATACGTACTTTGACGTCGGATTATAAGCTTAGAGCATCGAAACCAAACGTCGAATGTCGAGTTAAATTCTAGGAATTAATGAGATGTACAAATATGTCAAACAACAATAAATAAGTCACACTGCATAACCCTAGCCTCGCATTTGCCTAGCCATGCAAGGGCTAAGCTAGCATGGGCTGCCGCAAGCCATGCACTGGCCGCAAGCCCAGCAAGCCACCGACGTGGACTGGCTGGTGCCTGATGGCCGAGTGCATGACACAAGCCAAGCCTTGCCTAGCAAGGCCCAACAGCTAGTGCAGTTTGATAGGCCCTGCTAGCAAGTGCTGCGACTAGCAAGCATTGGCAGCCCGCATATGCGTGCGGGCTTGCTATAGCAACAACAGCGCCGAGCAGCAGCAGCAGCCCGCAAGCTTGCGAGGCCTACTGTGCTGCGATGGGCTTGCTGGCTGGCCTAACCGAGAGCACAAGGCTGCCAGTAAGGGCAAGCCTTGCTGCTCAAGGCAGCTGCCAGCTAGCCCTTAGCTATTGGGTCCAGTTTCTTGCTTGGGAGTAAGGAGGACCTTGTGGTCCTCCCTTATTGTAATACCCCGTATTTTTGAAACGTATTTTCTAATTAACTAATTAATTAATATTTTCTAAAAAGGGTATTTTAGTAATTTATTTTACTATTTGAATTTTGAAGCCAAAAGCATTTTAAAACTTAATAATTATTTTTGGATTTTTGATAAGATTTATTATCAATTTATATTATTTGAAAACCCGATTATATATATATATATATAGTGAATAATTGGTACTTTTCTAATTAATTATTTTATATAATAATATATTATTTACACAATCATTTTTATTCCTTAAAAGTTAGCAAAATAATTGCCTAAATATTAATAGGGAGGTCTGAAAATATGAGCTTAGGAAGGCTCAAATTATCGGCCACCATATGATATGTTTGAGTAATTTATTTTGGTAATTTTTGTATTTTAATTATCTTCCTTAATTTTATTATTTTCCTTAATTCTTATTTTCCATCTCCCAAGTATTTGCTCATCTTATTGGCTGTCACCTCCTCCGGCCAGCCACTGACGCCAGCCACCACCTCTGACCACCAACATCCATATGTCGAAAGGCTACTGCCCAGCCGTGCCTCTTCTTCTTCCATTCTTCTTTGGTTTTTTTTATTTTTCTTCTCTTCTCCTAATTAATTCTATTATTATTATTATTATAATTATTATTATTATGGGGGTTTTATAAAAAAAAAAAATATATTATGAGTGTTTTTAATTAAATAAAATGAGTTTATTTTTCAAGTTTATGAAAAATAATTGGCCACAACACCCTGAAGTATGGCTTAGGTGCACTGAGCACCCTGAACTATGCGTAGTAGCCAAAACACCACCAACTATGGTGTTTGTAATCCCCCGTATTTTTAAATATTTTATAAATCAAATTTTTATTTTATTTATAATATTTATTTGTATTTTTCCAGAATTTAATTTTCAAATTATTAATTTGGGTCAATAATTATTTTAGGCTAACTTATTTTATGAAGCTATATCCTACAATCCTATATTATAAAAACAAAGCCTAACCTATTTGTTTATTTAATTGGCCCGTTATTTTCATGAGGCCCAATTCTACCCTACAATTCTCTCCTATAAATACCCCATGAATCCCCAAATTTCCCCCCACACAAAAAGGTTAGTCTTATTTTCTTCCTCCTTTATTTCTTATTATTTTCGTAAAGCTTATGCAATTGATTTTTGGGTTTTGGTTTTTATTGCTTGAAATTAGTTTATTTAGTATCAAAATCATGTTTTTGATGTTTTAAACTAATAATTTCAAATTATAATTGTTGTTTTAATTTTCTGATTTTGTAATTTTAAACCTAGGGTTTTAATTTAGTTAAATTGGGGTTTTAGGGTCCTAATGATCAATTAATTTGGGGCTTCTGTTCCTATTGTATTTTTAATGATTAATTAAGCATAAAAATAAATTTTTCAGTTTTCCGTAATCAACTTTGATCTTCGTTTTTAATTTCTTTGTTGTTTTAACTCGTCCGATTTTTACAAAAAAATAGTGTTTTTCGTGTGTAAACGACGTTTTAATTAACTCACTACCTTTGATATTGAGCACCACCCTCTCGTGGCCAAATTCAGCCTCTAAATATGGTTTTTGGGCAGTTTTTGATTTTTAACGAAGGTTTAATATTTAAAATAAATTTTCAGATTTTTATAAAGCTCTAAACTTGCTGTAATTTTATGAATAAGTATGTATTTTAATGTTTTTATATAGGAAATTTTAAGACTAATATATAAGCTTTTAATTCTAGCAAAAAGGAAGGTTTTAAAGTGTTGTTTAATTGAATTTTGAAGGTTTGATTGAGTTTTTATGAAATTAATCGAATTCTAATTATATATTTCAAGTTTATACATTCTACTATTAAAGTAAATTTTCAGATTTTTAATTTTGTTTTTAAAGGTTTTAAATCATGGTTTTATGATGGATTTTTAGGTTTTTAACATACTAACCTACTATATAATGATTATTTCAAGTAGAGATGTTTATGAGGTTGTTTTATAATCTTAAACTAAATTTCCAGATTATAATCCTTACTTTAAAGTTGCTTGAATTTTATGTTATAAGCTATATTTTCATGATTTTAACATATAGACTTATAGTTGAACTATTGAATTATTAACTTTGACTATTGTGAGTAATTTAGAAAGCATTATTTCAATGGTTTATGGGGTTTTAAAGTAAGTTAGTATTGCTGTAAATTATATTGCTTGGGTATTGATTGAATTATTATTGTTTAGTTTAGGAGAGGACTTTGTAGAAGGTGATTTTTAGTTCCTAAAGTGGCCAACCAACTCGTTTACTCAAGGTACGTACAAGGATACGAAAACCTTGACTCTAGGAGCATGTTTAAGGATTTGGAAAACCTTAGAATCATGTTAGGAAACTTGTAGATTGGATGAAATTGTTTGGTAGTGAGTTTGATTGATGATTAATGTGATGATTGGTTTGATTCATGTATGAGAAATGCATATTGATTTTTCTTGTAAGTATTATTTATGCAATAACTTGCAAGATGAGCTTAGAAGCAAAGGTACATGAATATATGGAATGATTTATTTTATTATTCGTTCATTATTATTGAAATGGAATGAGTAAAGGGAGAATTAAAGTCTTATAAGACGAGGTCGAGGATTTGAGGTGCCTTATGCACTTAAGGTGTTTATACACCGAGGTAGTTAAAAGATTCAATAATAAATTTTGTTTGTCACTAATAAAACAAGAATTGAATTGGAAATTTGAATTGTTTGAATGATTGATGTATGATTGGTTGTGTTGTTTTGCATTGAGTCATCACCAAATTTAAACTGGTAAATCATGTAAAGTGCAAGAAGGATGAGCAATAAAACTCTGGATTTGTGCACATCTAGAGTAATGGCAAACAGGGGTTGGGGTACACGGGGTATTAGCCGTGTACTTTTCAGAGGCCGTTTGATCTACGAGTCTCTTGTTTTCAAATAATTTTAAAATTATAAGGAGTTAGATGAGATCTCATTGTAGCTATGGCCACAGAGTCGCGCCCGTCTGCCATTGGATGTTTATTAATGTTTTCGAAAGGAGGCATAGGGTTTTCTTTTATTAATGTTCCAAAATGGATCATAGGGGGACAACCTGGTCTATTGCTTAATCCAATCAATGAATGAAATGAATTATTTATTATTAATTAGTGAAGTCTTAGTAATGTTAACAATCGAGTCATGTGTTCGAGTCAATGATTATATTGTGTGTGTGCAGATTGATTTTTAGTAACATGCTAGGGCTCTTTGCTATATCTCGTAGCTTGTATGTACTTAGCGTTGCTGATTGCATGCTTTTGTGTGTCTTTTCTTGGTCATGGACTTCGCCTTTCAATGACCCTGTAATGATCCAAATTTTACACTTGTAATATTGGGGAGCAGATTAATCACAGGTTTTACCCAATCAGAACTTGCATCAAGGTGGTGGGATTTTGAGTGGAGTGTTAGATGTTTCCACAATATATTTCGTTTCATAAGTTTGGATTTAATTAAACTCTTGTTTGATTTATTTACTACTTTTATTGGGTTTTGAATAAGGGCCTTATGGTTCCAACTTGTAAGACTAAATTTGGTTTGATTTTTGGTTTTGAAACTTATTTATAACTGAGTTAGTTTTTCCGCTGCTAAATTCTAAACTAGCCTTAACGTTTGAACACGTGGCGATAGCACGTCAGTAATTCTCTTGCAAATTATTAAAGGTATTTACAGGTTTTAAAGAGAGAATTATTGGGGTGTTACAGTGTTAGGTGCATTGTGTGCCTTAAATAAAAATTTCTGGCTACTTATTTCATCAGAGGAGGTGAATCCGTGCTTGCTAAGTGGGTGGAAGACTACATAACTATTCTAGGGAGTGAAGATTTACCTCAACCTGGTGAAATAAGTTGCTGGGAATTTTCATTTATGGCACGCGTTGCACCTAACACCTTAGTTGGTGGTGTTTTGGCTACTGCGCAAAGTTCAGGGTGCTAAGTGCACCTAAGCCATAGTTTAGAGTGTTGCGGCCAATTCTGCCAAAATAATTTTATAAGGTTCATGTACATATAGTTGGGGGTTTTATTTTAATTGTTGTGATTATTTGTTAACCTTATATTAATTAAGGTTATATTTATTTGTAGGGTGTGTTTGACAAGAGTTCTTGAAGTTATTTTTGTGTTTACTAAGCAAGGATCAATATACGTTTAGGTGGCTAGATACCTTTGAAATTGATTGGATTAAATAAGCATGTTTTGTATGAGTTTTATGATGATTGAATTGAAATATGATTTATGAAATAAAGTATGTTTAAAGAATTGGTTTTAATACATAAATTGAAGGATTGATTTTATATCATGTTTTGAATGATTAAATTAATTAAATTATTTATTATGTTTTTAAAGGTTGATTTTAAAAGCATATTGAATTAAATAAATGAGTTTTGAGTAGTTTATTATAAAGGTTGGAATTATTAATTTAAAGAGGATTTATTGAATTATTTATAAAAGCATTACAAGCATGATTATTATATTAATCCTACTATGCGGATTTTATTAAGACTATGGACTATGTATGACCTAGTCTTTCCTTAAGAATCGCCTTTCAATATAAAGATACTAGCTTGGGGAGTGTGCACACTTAGAAGAGGAATTGAGTTTTTGAAAATAATTGATTTTAATAATCACTTTCATTGAATTATTGAGTTCTTGGAATTGTTTTGAAAATATTGAGAATTGGTTTTGAATCATGACTTTTGGAATTATTGAATTAATTGTTGGAATTGGTTTTAAAAGCATGTTTGCTAATATATTGAGTTTACTTATCTTGCACTTATCGTACTTAGCATATTTTGCTAACTCGTATTTCCTATTTGTTTTGGTTCGCCCTGTTTACCTTAATGGTAATTAGTGTTAACTAATTTCAGGTGGAGTCAATATATTAGCATTTTGGGAGTCCCGGGATATGCTTCACTTAGTTAGGAATGTTGATCTTTGTTTCTATTTTTGAGTACTCATGACAACGGTTACTATTTTATTTAAGTATTAATAAAGAAGAGTTTAAGTTTTCGCTGCAAAGTCATGTTTTAATTAGTAGTTTGAGTAGCCTTGCGTAATCACGCAGCGGTAATGCGCCTAAGTCTATATCTACAGTATAATTATACGTATTATACTGGTATTTCTGTAGAGGGAGATTTGGAGGTGTAACAAAGTGGTATCAGTTTTCTGGTCTTAAATAAAGATTAAAATGGGAAAAAAAAATTAAATTTGTGGGTAGACTTAAGAGGGCTATAGGATAGAGTTTCACATTTATGTCTATGAAGTCAAAAGCATTATTTTGAATTAATACTATTTTCCTATTTTGGAAAGATGATTGAGAAAAGGATTCTCGAGTTCTCTACGAAGGCCTATAATGGGTACGACTCTCTGTCTAGGTAAGGCTCTCCTCGGCGCTATAGGTAACCTACCTGGGAGACGCAGGCTCGACCATCCAATATCATGACTCAAGTACATTATTATTATTTTCGAAGACAAAAAGAATTGAAATTATTGAAAGCTTGAGTCAGTGTGATTATGTGTGCATTAAAGTTGGTGTTAAAACACCTTAGTCTATGGTCAAGAGGTCCAAAATTTTTTGAGTTATTGCCCATAGTTGGGTGATCTTGAGTTGTGATATTTAGTTATAGTTGGTTGATTGAGTTATGAATTGCTTTATGAAAATGGATTTTTTAATTGAATTGTTTATGTGATTTAGCTTTGAAATGATTGTTTTGCATGTGTATGTGAAACAAATGGAAATTATTGATGAAATGAGAAAGAAATTCTTTAACTTGCATTATTTGAAAGATGATGGAGTCACTATTAGTGATTTAGACTGGTATAGTCACTTTGGCCATAACCCTCTATGAACGGTATAGATTGGAAGCATTGACTTAACCACCTTGGATGATTTTTTCGCCTTAACCCATTTTACCTAGAGTTCTCATATATAAACCTCTCTTTGATAAGTATGGGGACGTGATCAAGAGGAATGGATTGTGGAATGAAAAGCATCATCATGAAGGGAAGTGGTTAGCAACCATGTCTAGCCTTAAAAGAGACTTGCACTATGTTGAACGTGACTATGGCATAGTCACTTTGGCCTTAACCCTCTATGAACGGTATGGATTGGAAGCATTGACCTAACCACCTTGGATGATTTTTTAGCCTTAGCCTATTTTACCTAGAGTTCTCATATATAAACCTCTCTTTGACAAGTATGGGGATGTGATCAAGAGGAATGGATTGTGGAATGAAAAGAATCATCATGAAGGGAAGTGGTTAGCAACCATGTCTAGCCTTAGAAAAGACTTGCACTATGTTGAACGTGACTATGAGCCTAGGAGGAGAATTGTGAGATTTCCCAAAACTTTTAAAGACTGGTACCTTGAGAGAAGATGACCAAATGTACTACTTAAATTCTCAATTACCTTTTTCATACCAAAAAAGTCGTCAAGAATTTGTGTCATCCAGTGATGAGTCCAACCACCTCTTGGGAGGATAAAGAATTACCCTTCTCCTTCACTTACTCCAAGTTATGAACCTCCAAAGAGCCCAAGTCCAAAAGTCTATTTTCATATTGCAAAAAGGCCCAGAACTCGTAATCAAACAGTTAATAAAAAACCACCAAGTCCAGAATATCATCCACTTTCACCAAAATTCCAACAAAAGTCCCATGCTTCTCCAAAACAACCCCGTGGTAGTATTAGCCCACTCAGAAGCCCAACTTACACTTCACTTGCAAGCCCGGACGATACTCTAAGTGACCGCAATTCAAATTCAAGCTTGGGCCATACTCCAAATTATAGTGACTTTAATCCAGTTTACCCAAATGATAAAGAAAAGTCTAAGCAAGATGATCCTGACTATGATCACGATGAGGATGACTATGTTGAGAGTGTTGCTTGAATGATTGAATTATGTTTATTGCTTTTAATAATTGACTTAGATGGAAAAGTTGTACTTTCAATATTAATTATTAATGAAATGAAGTTATTTTCATTGAAATTTTCTCTATGTTACTAAGTAAATTAAATGCTTAAATGAGTAGAACTTGTTTTAATTTTCAAAGTGTGGTAATTATACCCAGGAAGTATGTCTTCAAGGATGAGTAACCGAATGGGAAGTAAGCGCACTAGTTCCAAAGTAGGGAAGGTCCTTAGAAAGTTAACCAATATCATTGAAAACATCACAAAAGTGGTGAAACAGGAAAACCGTTATTCTAACCTTGAATCTTATAGTGAGGTTTTTAAGAGGGTTGCTGCAGCCAAACCACCTGTTTACTTGGGGAAAGAGGACCCAACCAGTCTTAAAAACTAGATTAGGGAGTTTGATAAGTTGTTTGATGCTATCAATTTCCTAAATGAGCTGAGGGTGAACAATGGTGTATACTACTTGTGGGAGGAAGCTGACTCATGGTTGGCCCAAAGAAAGGATGAGCTGTTGAAGAAACCAAACTTTGGTTGGGATGAGTTTAAGGAGGCCTTGAGGGAGAAGTTTTACCCTTCCTACCTGTTAAAACAGAAGAGTATGGAGTTCCCCAACCTGAGAATGAGGATCATGTCTATCAATGTATATTACAACAAGTTAATTGAGTTGGTGAGGTTTGCCCTGGAAGTAGTTCCCACTGAAACCATCAAAACTCAGAGATTTGAGCAAGGCCTAACCCCGACCCTCGAAGGGAAGCTAGTGGGAGTTACTTCTGAGACCTTTGATGAAATCTATGGCCGTGCAGCCCACCTATACGGAGTAAAGGGGAGAGAGATGGAGCATTAAGGGGAGAAAAGGAAGAACCCGGACTCTTTTTACGAGGGTGAAAAAAGGCATAAGCCCAATGGTAACCACCAGGGAAATTCAGGAGATAGGAGGGACAACAAAGGGAACTTTAGGAAAGGGAATGGAGGCTAGTCGACCAATGCTAGGGGGAATGGAAACCAAAGGGGTAAGAAACCTAAGAGGAAGTATTTCTGCAAGTGGTGTGAGAAAGACCACCCAAGGAAGGACTGTGAGGGAAACCCGGTAACTTGCCGTTACTGCCAGAAGTTGGGACACTGTGAGTATGAGTGTTTCAAGAAAGAGGCTGACGTTAAGTCAGGAAAGGTGAAAGAGTCTAGTGCTCCTAATAAACCATATTAGCCTAGTGGATCTACACCTAAGGTTGGAACTAGTATCGTCACGGGAAGTGCCCCAAAGGGTCGTGTGTTCGTGAGGAACAGTCATGAGACTAAGACTTCTAATGATGTGGTAATTGGTGTTTTCTTTATAAGTTCTTTGTCTGTGAAAGTTTTGTTTGATTCGGGTGCATCCCATTCTTTTATTGCAAAGAGAGTGGTTGAAAGTCTTAGGTTAGGGAGTCCTGAGTCAATTTCTCTAGATGTGTCTATTCCGTCTGGGGAAGTGAGGAATTGTTCCAAGTTATTTAGGAGTGTACCTCTTTCCATCAGATTTGATCAAGTTCGATTTAAAGGATCTTGATGTGATTCTGGGTATGGATTGGTTGGGACTGAATGAGGCTAAGATTGATTGTGCAGCTGAAAAGGTTACTTTGAATAGCCCAAATAAGACTAGAGTGACATACAGAAAAGAAGGGAAATGTTCAAAATTACGAATTGTTTCTGCACTGTATGTACAGAAGTTTGTTAAGAAGGGTTATCCTTTATTTATGTGTAGTGTTCAAGAGGTTGGAAGTGAAGAAGAGAAGAGTAATGAAAGTATTCCTATTACAGAAGAGTTTCCTGATGTGTTTCCAGATGAGATTTCTGGTATGCCACCAGTGAGAGATGTTGAGTTCACTATCGACCTAGTGCCTAGTACTGGACTTATCTCTAAGGCTCCATATAGGATGGCTCCAGCTGAGATGAAAGAGTTAAAGACTCAGTTGGATGAATTATTAGAGAAAGGCTACATTCAACCTAGTTCCTCACCTTGGGGAGCTCTAGTGTTGTTGGTAAAGAAAAAAGATGGAAGTATGAGGTTGTGTATTGATTATCGAGAGTTGAACAAGGTTACGGTGAAGAATAAGTATCCATTGCCAAGGATCGATGATTTGTTCGACCAGCTGAAAAGGGTTGGAGTGTTTTCGAAGATTGATTTAAGGTCGAGTTATCACCAGTTGAGAATTGCGGAGCAAGATATTCCCAAGAGTGCGTTCAGGACCCGTTATGGTCACAGTTATGTCATTCGGTTTGACCAACGCACCAGCAGTATTCATGGATTTGATGCTTAGGATTTTCAGGCCATACTTGGATAAGTTTGTAGTGGTGTTTATTGATGATATCTTGATTTATTCAAGGGATAAAGAAGAGCATAAGGAGCATTTAAGACAAGTATTATCTTGTTTGAGGAACATTAGTTGTATGCTAAGTTGTCAAAGTATGAGTTTTGGTTGGAAAATGTGGCATTTTTGGGCCATGTGATTTCCAAGGAAGGAGTTTCAGTTGATCTAAGCAAGATTCGAGCCGTCAGTGAATGGCCAACCCTAAAGAATGTGTCGGATGTAAGAAGTTTCTTGGGTTTAGCAGGCTATTATAGAAGGTCTGTAAAGGATTTTTCAAGGATTTCAAAGCCCATGACAAGTTTGATGAAAAAGGAGCATAAGTTTTCATGGACCAAAAAGTGTGAGGAGGCGTTCCAAATCTTGAAAGAAAGGTTGACCACAACACTTGTGTTGGCTTTGCCGGATGGAAGTGATCTGTATGAAGTGTATAGTGATGCATCGAAGTTTGGATTGGGATGTGTTTTAATGCAGAATTGAAAAGTGATTGCGTATGCTTCAAGGCAGTTGAAACCTTATGAGGTGAATTACCCAACCCATGATCTGAAATTAGCTGCAATAGTGTTTGCTATTAAGATTTGGAGGCATTATTTGTAAGGGGTGACTTGTAGGATTTTCACGGATCACAAGAGTTTGAAATACATTTTCACCCAATAGGATTTTAATGGAAGGAAGAGGAGATGGTTGGAATTTCTCATTGATTATGAAATGGATATTCAATATCATGAAGAAAAAGCTAATGTCGTGGAAGATGCCTTGAGTCGGAAGTCTGAACATTCGATGAATGTAATGGTAGTGCCAGATCAGTTGTGCGTGGAATTTCAGAAGATGAACTTGGAGGAGATGGAGCATGGAGAAGTGAATAGGATGTTGAGTGCATTGGTGATTCAACCATCCATTTATGATGAGATAAGGGAAAGCCAACTGGAAGAATAGAAGTTGAAGGCAATAAAGAAGACGATCGATAAAGGTTAGGTGTTGGATTTCACCATTGGTGATGAAGGGAGTATTCATTTCAAAGGAAGATGGTGTGTACCACAGGGTCGTGAAGATTTAAAGCAAAGGCTAATGGATGAAGCCCATAATTCTCCTTATTCAATGCATCCTAGAGGGGACAAATTGTATTAGGATATGAAGAAGACATTTTGGTGGCCCAATATGAAGAGAGATGTAGCTGAATTTGTGGCCAGGTGTTTGACATGTCAGAAATTAAAGATTGAGCATCGCAGGCCTCAAGGAAAAGTCCAATCCTTGGGGGTGCCAAGCTGGAAGTGGGATTCGATTTCTATGGATTTTGTTGGAGCATTGCCCAAGACAAAGGCTGGGAATGACACTTTTTGGGTAATAGAGAACAGGATGACGAAGTCAGTAGCATTTATACCCATGAGAAGTACTTGGACTATGGATTAGTTGGGAAAGGCTTATGTGAAGTTTATGGTGAAGTACCGTGGGGTACCCACGGATACCATTTCGGATAGAGATTCAAGATTCCTGTCTAAATTTTGGCAAAGTTTGCAAATGGAAATGGGAACGAAGTTGTTAATGAGCATAACATTTCATTCTATGACAGATGGTCAGACTGAGAGAACAATCCAGACATTAGAAGATATGTTGAGAGCATGTGTAATGTGAAAGGAATGTTGTCCTTCGAATAAGTGTATTATTCCGAAAGAGGGTTCAGAATTAATTAGGAAATCTAATTATTCATTGCGGTCAAGTGATCGGAATGCCTAGCTGGAGGCCGCTTTCGATCAGTAATATTAATATATAATTAATATTACAGCTTGATCTTGACTGAACCCTTCGGGTCTCACCCAATCGTGTACCTAAACCAAGGCGACGAATTAATTCGGAGGATTAAATAAGTCGATAGAGATTTTACGAGCTAAGACGTCGGGTTTCGAGCTTCGAGAGTCGAAGTCGAGCGTCGAACGTTGAGTCGTTTCAAGGAATCGACCAGACGAGAAAATAAGTAAAATGACAAAGTTATTAGACCTAGCCTCGGATTGGCCTAGCCAACCAAGAGGACTAGACCACATTAGCTAGCATGGCTGCTAGCCATGGACTAGCCTCGGCAGCAGGCCCAACAGCCACGCATGTGCGCTGGCCGAGCATGCTGGCCGAGCTAGTTAGCTAGCTAGCTAGCAGCGCAAGGCCTTGCAAGCATGGCTATTCTGGACGAGCTAGCAGCGCTAGAATAAGCCTCAAGCATGTGAGCAAGTCGATGCTAGCAGCGCTAGCAGCAGCCCGCAAGCACGCCAGCAGGCCCAGCCCAGGGCAAGGCTGCCAGCTAGGCGAGCCTTGAGGCCCAAGGCATGGGGCCGGTCTTCACTTGGTTGACTGTGGTGAGTTGGCTTTTTCTTGCTCTCAAAGGGAAGGGGTTGTGGTCCTTACCTAACCCCTCCCTTGCATTGCTACTTATCATTTGCTTATTACTTCTGCCATTTAATTTAATTTGGAATTAAATTAATTGCTTACTTTCTCATTTCAACAACTCTCCCATATGAAAAGTTGATGGAAAATATTGGGAGCATTTCCCTATAAATACCCACCTTGGGTAATGAGATTACTCACTTGAGTTGAACTCAAAAGGTATCTCCTAAAAGAGTGAGAAAGCCTTAAGCTCGTAATACTCTAGTTTTTATTTGGTCTAGCCTTGTCTAAGCTACAAGGTAGGGGCTAGTTCGGGCACGAGGGTGTGAGACGTTGGAGGGCTTGCACTTGCGGGTCTCGAGGTTTTCCAAGTTAATGCTTGTGATACGAGCGAAGCACGTGTCAAGGGTGAGTGAATTTCATCCCTATTTTCTCTCTCTTCCCTTTATGTATTTATGCTTTCCTTAATTGCATGTTATGTTGTTATGTTGTAATTATTATGCATGCGATCCTTTTGCGGGTTTTGTTTCCACGCGGTGTCGGACACTCCAAAACCCTATAGCGGTATAAGAGCCTCTTGCATTTATTTTTTACAACTAAAAATTAATTAAGGTGATTTAAAATGGATTTAAATTTCTAGATTAGCAACCTAATTAGATTAGGACTTCGTTTTTAATTGGATTAAAATCGTATTATTGCTAATTTTTAACTACGAACCGAGATTTTGACCCAAAAATAGTGTTTTTTTTTTGGTGGAATCGACATTCTAAATCACACTTTACCCACTTTGTAATAAAAAATGACCTTCTGGAAGCCAAAATCCACCCAAAAAGTGGTTTTTCGTTTGAAACGAAAACTTTTAAATCTTTAGACCTTGATTAATTATGGGATGCAATTATTGAATTATGTGTTTGATTATACCATTAATCTTCTGCAATTTTACTCCTTATTAAGCATGCTTATGATGTAAATTGGTTACTTAATTTGGATAACTCTTAATTTCACATAAACTTGGAATTTCTCATTCTTGCAAATAAATTGCTTGTAGTGTGAAAGTTTGTGGTGAATTTGATTTTTGAAGCCCTTAAAAGAGTTAAAGATTCAATCTTTAATGGTTTAAATGGTTGAATCTTAACTTGCTAAAATCCATAATGAAAATTTTTTGGTTTAAATCATTTGGAAGTTGATTAAAATCATGAATGTTCATACTTGTGCTTGAAAATTATCCTTCATATTGGAAGGTTGTAAAATTCAAATGTGCATGAGTAAGTGTTGGATAAATTATTTCATTGGATGATTTATTATTTATTCAACTAATTTTGTTCAAATCTTATTATTAATTTATGTTTTGGTTAAATTAATTATGAGACCAACCCTTCATTTTATTGTATCAAGTTGAGCCAAAATTTTATGAGAATGGTTCTTGGATTAATTTTGGTTTATGAACCTTAATTGAATTTAATTAAGTTGGATTTGTTTTAATTTCAATATTGCTCAAATGTTGATTCTAAAATTTAATTTACAATTTAACTAATGGCCACACAAAAAAAATTTATTAATTTTTTTTATTATTTTCACTCGATGCATGCCCCGAAATCGAGGCATAAAGCCTCGATGCTAGTCTCGGCTAGTAGGGCTTCTTGCGCAGCCATGGCCTGCTTTCGAGGGCTGGTGCGGGCATGGTGCGAGGTGTGTGCCTATGAACATGCTCTGGTGCGAGGTGTGTGCCTATGAACATGCTTTGGTGGGCAGCACCCAGCCCGCGCGCAAACGCCTCTAGGCCTGCCTAGGCAGCGCTTAACAGTGCGGCGGGCAAGAGTTACTACCCGTCCAGCAACAAGCGTAAGACTAGGGCTGCGGAGCAGCACCATGGTGCTAGCGCTAGCATGCGTCAATGGCTGGGCAACCGCAAGGCAAGCACCTGCCATGGTGCGCTGCTAGGGCCGTACGACCAATGCTATCCATGTTGCCTAGCAGCCCCTAGCCATTGGCTTGGGAGCTAGGCACTTGGCTCGGTTTTTGCATTTTGTGTTTTTGTTATAACAAGGCTAGGCCTCAGTTTTTCATGTATTTACAAAAATTTTGACAAAATTTTGTTTGATCGGCTTAATTAACTTAAATTGGATAAAGTTTAATTAAGTTAAGTGTGGAATTTAATGGGGGCTTCATTATTCGTTTTGAGCTTAATTAAGCCTTATTTGTGCTTTTGTTATTGCGTTAGATCACATAATCGGATAAATCACTTGACTAATTTTAATTAGGCGTGTTATCGGATTAACCACCTAATAGTAACTAGTATCCGCTCGTTTTGATACAATGTTTTGTACTGTTGCTTGTTTTATTTGTAAAACGCATGGGCCATTCACTTCAGAAGTGAATGGATAAATGGAATATTATAGATGGTCTAATGCAGGTTTTACAAAAATGGTAACTAGTATGGCCCGACTAGGATAGTAAATACGAACTGTGTTCTGCTTTGTAGTTTTGTAAATCTAAATACGGACTACGTGCCGTTAAGTATTTTTGTACTTAAAATATTTAGATTAGTTCTAGTTGTTCTGGTAGTTGCATAGTTGGTGGTGATGTCTCAAGACAGTGTTTATATGAAGACGAAGCAAAGAAGATGCAATGAAAAGTCCTTGAAGATTTGAAGGTTCAAGTTTCAAGGGGCTCATGCTAGTTTGCCGATGCATCTTTATTTATGCCTTATATATTTTTGCTTATATATAATTGCGATATTAGATGTATTTTTAGGATTTCGAATATTGAATGATTGGTTTAGTTCACTTAAATCAACCAACATAGAAACCCTAGGTCCCTATAAAATTGAGTTAAAATTTGTCATTCCAAAATAACACTTACCGAAACTTTGAAATTAGGTAATAGGCTTTGCCAAAGCAAGGCATTACCACTTTCCTAGAGAAGTAAGGTATACTAGGTATACACGTTAGTTTTGGTTAAACTCAACGATATCGGTAAGGAGACCTTAGATGATGTGGCAAGGGAGATAAAGGTCAAGAAAGCATTAGATGTGAAGTTTTATCGACCCAAAAATAGCTTAGAGATATTAGCAATTGGATTTCTTACCTTAAAATATTAAGTGTTAAGACAAGCCAAAGCATGCTTAATCACTTTTTTATTTTTAGGGTCTTGGAATCGTTTTATTCTCGCCTAAAAGGAACAAATTTTAAATGTGTGGATAAAACGCTTAATAAGAATGAAAGTTTGCATGTATGCTTTAAATTTCAAACTTATTGATTTTATGAATAGTTTTTCACTGCAAATTCTTTCATTTGTAGCAAAATGTCTACAACTAACACCAACAACAACTAGTTTTCATTGCTCTCAATTCTTGATAAGGAGAAATTGAGTGGGCCAAACTTCCTTGATTGGCAAAGGAACTTGCGTATAGTTCTCATGCAAGAGCAAAAGGAATACGCCCTTGATGAGGAAATTCCTGACGCTCCCAATGAGGAGGTCACACAGGCTGCCCTAAACCGATGCCACGCTGCCAATCGGGATGTCAAATGCGTCATGTTGGCCACAGTGTCTCCGGATCTCCAAAAGACTTTCTTTGGGAAGGAGACGACTTTTGAGATCATTTTTGAACTTTAGAACATGTTCCAAGAGCAGGCCCGAACCGAGAGTTTTGAGACCTATAGGCAAATCCTTGAGAGCAAGCTCAAGAAAGGAGAGCCCGTCAACCCTCATGTGCTTAAAATGATTGGATTATTCGAGAACATGGAGAGGCTTGATGCGAGATAGTCGAACGAGATGTCAATTGACATCATTCTCCACTTGCTGCACAAAGTTTATGATCAGTTCGATGAACTATAACATGCACAACATGGAGAAAACCCTCATCAAGCTTCACGGGATGTTGAAGCAAGCTGAGCAAACGCTCTAGGATAAGGGAAAGCATGACATGATTATGGTCAAGAAGGGCAAGCCATTTAAGCTATCAGGCAAGAAGAAGGGCTATAAGGGGAAGGGTAAGAAGTCCTCTCAACCTAAGCCAAACGCTACCAAAGGTGACAAGAAGAAGAAGGTAACCACTTCTCAATCCAACTCCGAATGCTTATACTTCAAGAAAAAGGGGCATTGGAAACGGGATTGCCTCAAATTCAAGGAAGATAAGAAGAACGACATTGTTGCTTCTAGATCAGGTATATTTATTATAGACCTAAACTTTGCTAGCAATGCTTCATGGGTATTAGATACCGGATGTGGCTCACACCTTTGTTCCAATTCTCAGGGACTAAGGACAAGTAGAAAGCTAGCGAAGGGAGAAGTGCAACTACGGGTGGGCAATGGAGCAAGGGTTGCAGTTGTGTCCGTAGGAATACTTAGTTTGTCTTTGCCCTCAGGGCTTGTCTTAGAACTGGATGAATGTTATCATGTTCCAAGTATTACCAAAAACATTATTTCAATTTCGGTGTTGGACACCAAAGGTTTTGAATTCTGGATAAAGGACAAAAGTTGTTCATTTTATCTTGACAATGTTTTATATGGTACGGCATATTCAGAAAATGGTCTTTATGTGCTTTCGCTAGACCAACAGGTTTATAATGTTAATGATACCACCAAAAGGGTTAAGACCAGTGAGTCGAATCAAACCTACTTGTGGCATTGTCGTCTTAGTCACATAAACATCAAATGCATTAAGAAACTTCTTCAAGAAGGGATTCTTGATTCATTCGATGTAGAGTCGTTTGAAAACTACAAAGGATGTCTACTTGGCAAGATGATAAAACATCCATTCTCCAAGTTGGGAGAAAGGGCTAGTGAATTATTAGGCCTCATACACACGGATGTATGTGGACCAATGAGCACGACCGCAAGACACGGTTATCGCTATTTTATCACATTTACGGACGACTACAGTAGATATGGCTATGTCTACCTTATGTCTCACAAATCTGAATCCTTTGAAAAGTTCAAAGAATTTCATAGTGAAGTGGAAAAACAACTTGGCAAGAAAATAAAAGCCCTTCGATTGGATCAAGGTGGTGAGTATTTGAGCTACGAATTCAACGATCATCTGAAAGAACGCGGTATTCTTACAGAATTGACACTTTCCGGAACTCCACAATGGAACGGAGTGTCTAAGAGGAGAAATCGAACTTTATTAGACATGGTTCGATCCATGATGGATCTTACCGATCTTCCTATCTCTTACCGAACTTCAAATTGCGGTATTTACACTGAACCGGGCTCCGTCAAAAGCTGTCGAAAAGACTCCATATGAATTATGGATGAAGAAACCTCCACGGTTGTCTTTTCTTAAGATTTGAGGTTGCGAAGCATATGACAAAACACTCATGTCCGACAAGCTTGCACCAAAATCTGACAAATGTTTCTTTGTGGGGTATCCAAAAGAAACAAAGGGGTATTACTTCTACAACCAATCTGAAAACAAATATTTGTTGCTCGAGATGGTGTCTTTTTGGAAAAGTAGCATCTTTCCAAAATGACAAGTGGGAGAAAAATCGAACTTAATGAAGTTTGAGAAGATGAGTAACAAAGTTAACCTGACAAAACTGACAATCAAAATGCTTTGGAAGCAGCTGTTGATAATAGTCAGAGTCAAACCGACAATGCAAATGCTCAAACTATTACCCTGCATAAGTCGCAAAGGCAAAGAACTCTACCAGAAAGATACCTCGGTGTTATCTTAACTGAGAATCAAGACATCCTAGTTATGGATGAAGATGAGCCAGTGACATACAAACAAGCTATGACGAGCCCCGACTCTGCAAAATGGAAAGAAGCCATGAAATCCGAGATGGACTCCATGTTTGAAAATCAAGTATAGGACTTGGTTGATTTGCCCAAAGGTTACACACCAATAGGTTGCAAATGGATTTTCAAGTTGAAAACCGACAAATATGGAATGGTATATGTATACCAAGCTAGACTGGTGGCAAAAGGTTACAGGAAAATCCACGGCGTTGATTATGATGAAACCTTTTTGCCGGTCTCCATGCTTAAGTCCGTCCGGATTATCCTAGCAATTGTCGCAAATTACGATTATGAAATATGGCAAATGGACGTCAAAACCGCCTTTCTCAATGACAATTAGGAAGAAACTGTGTTTATGACACAACCTGAAGGTTTTGTAGATCCGAACAATGCTAGGAAGGTGTAAGCTTAAGAAGTCAATTTATGGATTAAAGCAAACAAGTAGAAGTTGGAATATGTGATTCTATGAAGCCATTAGTAAGTTTGGTTTTATCAAAAATCCAGATGAGTCTTGTGTTTACAAGAAGGTCAATGGGAGTGATATCGCATTCCTTACCTTATGTCGATGACATATTGCTCATTGGAAACATCATTCCAATGCTGGAGTATGTAAAGACTTGACTTGGAAAGTGTTTTTCAATGAAGGACTTAGGAGAAGCACATTACATATTGGGCATCAAGATCTATAGGGCTAGATATAAGAGGATGATTGAGCCAAAGTACTTATATTGATAAGGTATTGGCACGATTTAGTATGGTGGAAGCCAAGAGAGGCCACTTACCCATGTCTCATGGCGTAACTCTCAGCAAGAAATAGTGTCCGAAGACACCTGACGAGCGAGAGAGAATGAGTCATATTCCATATGTTTCGCTGATTGGATCGATCATGTACGCCATGATATGTATAAGGTTGGATGTATCATATGCCAAGAGTGCTACGAGCCGATACCAATCAGACCAAGGTGAGGCGCAATTGATTGCGGCCAAGAATATCCTAAAGTACCTGAAAAGGAACAAGGATAAATTTATGGTCTATGGTGGAAGTAAGAATTTGGTTGTTAAAGGTTATACCGACGCAAGCTTCGAAACTGACAAAGACGACTACAAGTCGCAATCAGGATACGTGTTCTATCTTATTGGAGGAGCGTTCAGTTGGAAGAGTGCTAAGCAAAACACGACTGTAGATTCTACAACTAAAGCCGAATACTTAGCAGCTTCAGAAGGAGCTAAAGAGGCAGTTTGGATTCGTAAGCCGAATAATTCTACCTCTATTGTGATAATAGTGGGACTATTGCTCAGGCTAGGGAGCTAACAGATCATCAGACGGTCAAACATATCATGAGGCGATTTCACATGATAAGGAATTGGAAGTCCGAGGGTGAAATTAGAATATGCAAGATTGGAACGGACGATAATGTAGCCGATCTACTCACTAAACCTTTGCCTCAAGTGAAGCCAACAAGCACGTTGAGGCAATGGGAATTAGGTATGTTGGAGACTGGCTTTAATTTCCTGTTCGTGTGTTTTATTTAAGTTTTGAGATCCTAATGTAAAATACTAAGTTAAACCATTCATTTATGGAGTAATTTTAAATTTTCACAAATTATTATCCCATCTCTATTTAATTGTGGTTTAAAATTAAATAATGAGTCCATTCGATTTGAGAATATTCAAAATTGGGTATCAAGACAATGTCTTGGATAAAGAAACACCTATTAAGTGAAAATTGAATATCATATCAAAACCATCCATAATCGAGGTTATTTGAAAATTGGACGACTAATGACCGCGCGAGGTTAGTGTGTAGTTTAATTATAGCACCGTTTCTTGTGCTACAAGGACAAGAATGTCATTAATCATTTGCACAGGTATTAATTCCAAACTATACCAAATCGACCTATGAAAATACTTTAAGAGATCTAATAATTGTCGTAAGTATATTACTCATTATGGCTATCGGAACATGTTTCCTTAACCATGAGTATTGTAAATTCTCTAGTTTGAGTACTAGTTCGTTTTGATGTTTTCAACCGTCTGCCGTACAAGGGGATTATAAAGGCGACACTCGAGCGGCTAGGGACTCTTAGTAAGGGAAGCTAACAATGCAAGACTAGGAATGTCCCCTATTAACAATAGGGAACATGTCTTTGTTTTTTACAAGGGCTGTCGAAAAGCGAGACTGTGAAAATGCATGGTCGTGCTCAGATGGATTTTATAAATCATTTGCTTATTGACAGTCTAACTCAAAAATCAAGAAACACTTCTAGACGTAATAAGGATGACGATGAATCTTACCTTATAGTTCATGAAGAGGCATTAACACTTATAGGAAATAGGCTATACACAAACAGCACACTTGTCCGGAAGGACAAGTGGGAGATTGATAAGAATGGTGTCCTTCGAACAAGTGTATTATTTCGATAGAGGGTTCAGAATCAATTACGGAGTTAATTATTCAATGAAGTCAAGTGATCGAAAGTCGGGCTAGAGGCCATCTTCGATCCGTGAGATTAATTATATTAATCTCACAGCTTTCCTTTAACTGAACCCAACGGGTCACACCCAATCGTGCAACCAAACAAAGACGATGAATTTAGCCGAAGGCCTTAATACGTTAAATAAGAGGATACATACAATATTCAAAGTCAAACCAACAACATAAATTCTCAATCTATTACCCTGCGTAGGTCGCAAAGGCAAAGATCTCAACCAGACAGATACCTCGATGTTGTCTTAATCGAGAATCAAGACATCCTAGTTATGAATGCAGATGAGCCAGCGACATACAAACAAGCTATGACGAGCCCCGACTCTGATAAATGGCTAGAAGCCATAAAATCCAAGATGGACTCCATGTTTGAAAATCAAGTATAGGACTTGGTTTATTTTCCAGAAGGTTATACACCTATCAGTTGCAAATGGATTTTCAAGTTAAAAACCGACAAAGATGGAAATGTGTATGTATAGAAAGCTAGACTGGTGGTAAAAGGTAATAGGAAAATTTACGGCGTTGATAATGATGAAACCTATTCGCCAATTGTCATGCTTAAGTCCGTCCGAATTATCCTAGCAGTTGTCATATATTACGATTATGAAATATGGCAAATGGACGTCAAAATCGCTTTCCTCAATGGGATTTTGGAAGAACCTGTGTACATGACACGACCCGAAGGTTTTGTAGATCCAAACAATACTGGGAAGGTATGCAAGCTTAAGAAGTCCATTTATGGATAAAAGTAAGCTAGTAGGAGTTGGAATCTGCGATTCAACAAAGCCATCAAAAAGTTTAGTTTTACAAAGAATCCAGATGAGTCTTATGTTTACAAGAAGGTCAGTGGGAGTGACATCGCATTCTTTGTCTTATATGTTGATGGCATATTGCTCATTGGTAACAACATTCCAATGTTGGAGTCTGTAAAGACTTGGCTTAGAAAGTGTTTATCAATGAATGACTTGGGAGAGGCACAGTACATATTAGGCATCAAGATCTATAGAGATAGATCTAAGAGGATGATTGGAGTGAGCCAAAGTACTTATATTGATAAGGTGTTGGCACGATTCAACATGGTGGAAGCCAAGAGAGGCCACCTACCCATGTCTCATGTCATAACTCTCAGCAAGACACAGTGTCCGAAGACACATGATGAGCGAGAGAGAATGATCGAATCCGATTCCATATGCTTCGCTTATTGGATCGATCATGTATGCCATGATATGTACAAGGCTTGATGTATCGTACGCCTTGAGTGCTACGAGCCGATGCCCATCAGACCTAGGAGAGGCGCATTGGACTACGACTAAGAATATCCTTAAGTACTTGAAAAGGAACAAGGATAAATTTGGGGTCTATGGTGGAAGTAAGGACTTGGTTGTTGAAGGTTATACAGACGCGCAGAGACGACTTCAAGTCGCAATCAGGATACGTGTTCTGTTTTAATGGAGGAGCGTTCAGTTTAAAGAGTGCTAAGCAAAGCACGACTGCAGATTCTACAACTGAAGTCGAATACTTGGAAGCTTCAGAAGCACTTGAGAAGGCAGTTTGGATTCGTAAGTTCGTTGGTGAACTTGGTGTTATGCCACTCAATAAAGGGACCGATAAACCTCTATTGTGATAATAGTGGGGCTATTGCTCTGGCAGGAAGCCAAGGGAACATCAGAAAGTCAAACATGTCATGAGGCGATTTCACATGATAAGGGAATGGAAGTCCAAGGGTGAAATCGGAATTTGCAAGATTGAAACGGACAATAATGTAGTTGATCCACTCACTAAACCTTTGCCTCAAGTGAATCACAACAAATACATTGAGGCAATCAGAATTAGGCATGTCAGAGACTGGCTTTAATTTCCATGTTTGTGTGTTTTAGTTCAGTTTTGAGATCTTAATGTAAAACACTAAGTTGAACCATTCATTTATGGAGTAATTTTAATTTTTCCGCAAATTATTATTCCATTTCTATTTAATTGTGGTTTAGAATTAAATAATGAGTTCATTCAATTTGAGAATATTCAAAATAGGGTATCAAGACAAAGTCTTGTATAAAAAAACACCTATTAATTGAACATTGAATATCATATTGAAACAATCCCTAATCGAGGTCATTTGAAAGTTAGACGACTAATGACCGCGCGAGATTAGTGTGTAGAATTGTTTATAGCACCGTTTTTTGTGCTACAAGGACAAGAATGTCATAAACCATTCGCACAGGTATTAGTTTGGAACTATACCGGATCAACCTAACTATGAGAGTACTTTAAGAGATTTTACAGTCGTCATAAGTATATTACTCATTATGGCTATCAGAACCTCTTTCCTCAACCATGAGTATTGTAAGTTCTCTTGTTTGAGTACTAGTCCGTTTTAATGTTGTCAAACATTTTTCGTACAAGGGGATTATAATGGCATTACTCAGGCAGCTAGGGCCTCTTACTAAGGGAAGCTAACAATGCAAGACTGGGAATATTCCCCTATTAACAGTAAGGAACATGTTTTTATTAATTACAAGGCCTCTCGTAGGGCGAGACTGTGAAAATGCATGGTCGTGCTCAGATAGATTTCAGAAATCATCTGCTCAGTGACAATTGAACTCGGAAATCAAGAAACACTTCTGGACGTAATAAGGATGACGATGAATCTTACCCTATAGTTCATGAAGAGCCATTAAGTGACATAGGAAAAAGGCTATACACATACAGCACACTTGTCCGGAAGGACAAGTGGGAGATTGAAAGGAATGGTGTCCTTCGAAGAAGTGTATTATTCCGATAGAGAGTTCGGAATTAATTAGGAAAGTTAAGTAATCAGTGATGTCAAGTGATCATAATGCCTAGCTAGAGGCCGTTTCCGATCAGTAATATTAATGTATAATTAATATTACAACTTGATCTTAACTGAACCCTTCGGGTCACACCCAATCGCGTAACCGAACCAAGGCGACGAATCAATCCGGAGGATGAAATAAGTCGATAGAAATTTTATGAACTAAGACGTCGGGTTCCGAGCTTAGAGTGTCGAAGCCGAGCGTCGAACGTCGAGTCGTTTGAAGGAATCGACGAGACGAGAAAATAAGTCAAATGACAAAGTCATTAGACCTAGCCTCGGATTGGCCTAGCTAACCGAGGACTAGGTCACATTAGGACTAGCCTTGGCATCAGGCCTAGCTGCCACGCATGTGCGCTAGCCGGGCATGCTGGCCGAGGTAGCTAGCTAGCAGCACACGGCCTCACAAGCATGGCTGTGCTGGGCCACGCATTTTCTTATTACTTGTTCCATTTAATTTTATTTAGAATTAAATTAATTGCTTACTTTCTCATTTCAACAACTCTCCCACATGGAAAGTTGATGGAAACTTTTGGGAGCATTTCCCTATAAATACCCACCTTGGGTAACGTGATTACTCACTTGAGTAGAACTTAAAAGGTATCTCCCAAAAGAGTGAGAAAGCCTTAAGTTCGTAATACTCTAGTTTTATTTGGTCTAGCCTTGTCTAAGCTACAAGATAGGGGCCAGTTCGGGCACGAGGGTTTGAGATGTTAGAGGGCTTGCAATTATGGGTCTCGAGGATTTCAAAGTTCGTGCTCGTGATACGAGAGAAGCACGTGTCAAGGGTGAGTGAATCTCATTCCTACTTTCTCTCTCTTCGCTTTATGTGTTTATGCTTTCCTTAATTTCTTGTTATGTTGTTATGTTGTAATTATTATGCATGCGATCCTTTTGTGGGTTTTGTTTTTGCGCGGTGTCGGACACCACAAAACCCTACATAATGGAGTACCAAGGGTCTTGGGAAGACCACTTGGATTTAATCGAGTTCTCTTACAACAACAGTTATCATGCAAGCATTAAAATGGCACCGTTTGAAGCTCTGTATGGTCGGAAGTATAGAAGCCCAATTGGTTGGAATGATATAAGTGAGACAGTAGTACTTGGGCCTGAGATTATTGAAGATATGGTGAAACAAGTAAAGTTGATCCAACAGAAGATAAAGGCAGCCCAAGATCGACAGAAAAGCTATGCTGATTTGAAATGAAGGGATGAGGAATACGAAGTGGGAGAGAAAGTGTTGTTGAAAATTTCACCCATGAAAGGGGTAATGAGGTTCAAGAAGAAAGGGAAGTTAAGCCCAAAGTACATAGGGCCATATAAGATCATCTAGAAAGTAGGAAAAGTGGCATATAAGTTGGATTTACCCAATGAGCTGGAAAGGGTTCACAATGTGTTCCATGTGAGTCAAATTCAAAAGTATGTACCTTGTATGACACATGTGTTACAACCGGAAACCATTGAGATGGATGAGAATTTAACTATGAGGAAAGACCAGTAAAGATTCTGGATACCAAAGTAAGAAGCACAAGGAACAAGGATGTGAGTATTGTGAAAGTGTTATGGTCAAACCATAAAACTGAGTAGGCTACTTGGGAAGCTAAGGCTGATATGTGGAAACGTTACCCAGAACTGTTTGCCTAAGATTAGTGGTCGAGTTACGGGGGCGTAACTCCTTTTAAGGGAGGTAGAGGGCGATAAACGCGTTTGCTTTTCGAGTCATTTTAGAGTGGTTTCAAGTCTTTCTTGAGTTAGTTGGAGTCTTGAGTCGAGTTAGGATGTGCATGAACCAATAACTTAAATGACTTTCATATCTCTTTAGGCTAAGTTTCGGGACGAAACTTCTTTTAAGGGGGTAGACTGTAATACCCCGTATTTTTGACATGTATTTTCTAATTAACTAATTAATTAATATTTTCTAAAAAAGGGTATTTTAGTAATTTATTTTACTATTTGAATTTTGGAGCCAAAATGAGATTTGAATTTTGGCGCCAAAAGCATTTTAAAACTTAATTATTATTTTTGAATTTTGGATAAGATTTATCATCCATTTATTTTATTTGAAAACCAGATTATATATATATATTTCGGATATTTCAATTAAGTAAAATTATATTTTAATTATGTACTTAGGAGGTCCGAATTTCTTAATTAATGAGCTGTAATTTCTTAAGTAAAATTTCTGATTTTCTTAGTTAAATAATTGGTACTTTTCTAATTAATTATTTTATACAATATATATATTATTTACACAATCATTTTTATTCCTTAAAATTTAGCAAAACAATTGCCTAAATATTAATAGGGAGGTCCGAAAATATGAGCTTAGGAAGGCTCAAATTTTCGACCGCCATATGATATGTTTGAGCAATTTATTTTGGTAATTTTTGTATTTTAATCATCTTCCTTAATTCTATTATTTTCCTTAATTCTTATTTTTCATCTCCCAAGTATTTGATCATCTTATTTCCTTACCTTAAACCATTCTTGATTATTCCCTAAGCAAAGCCTTTTGCCATATTAGTTTTCATGACAACATGCGTTCCATAATTAATTATTCCGTAGTCACCATTAAACTAAACTTTCCTTAATTCTTTAGCTCTCTTCTCCAAGTAATTCCTTAAATAAAATTACCATAATTCTTCCTACATTTTCTTACCATAATTCTTGCATGAGCTAGCTTATAAATACCCCTTAAATCATAGCTAAAAACTCACACCAAACTCTCTAATTCCTCTCTTAATCTCTCTCTAATTCTCTTCTCTTTTTCTTGTTCTTGTGCCGACCACCACCACAAACACCACCCTCCACCGCCGGCTGCCACCTCCTCTGGCCAGCCACCGACGCCAGCCACCACCTCCGACCACCAGCAGCCACATACCGAAAGGTTGCTGCCTAGCCGTGCCTCTTCTTTTTTCTTTCTTCCTTGGTTTTCTAATTTTCTTCTCTTCTCCTAATTAATTCTATTATTATGAGGGTTTAATAAAAAAAATATATTATGAGTGTTTTTAATTAAATAAAATCAGTTTATTATTCAAGTTTATGAAAAATAATTTTATAAGGTTCATGTACATATAATTGGGGTTTTAATTTAATTGTTGTGATTATTTGTTAACCTTATATTGATTAAGGTTATATTTATTTGTAGGGTGTGTTTGACAAGAGTTCTTGAAGTTCTTTTTATGTTTACTAAGCAAGGATCAAGGTATGTTTAGGTGGCTAGATAACTTTGAAATTGATTGGATTGAATAAGCATGTTTTGTATGATTTTTATGATGATTGAATTAAATTTAATTGAATTATGATTTATGAAATAAAGTATGTTTAAGGAATTAGTTTTAATAAATAAATTGAAGGACTGATTTTATATCATGCTTTGAATGATTAAATTATTTATTATGTTTTAAAAGGTTAATTTTAAAAGCATGTTGAATTAAATAAAAAGGAGTTTTGAGTTGTTTATTATAAAGGTTGAAATTATTAATTTAAAGAGGATTTATTGAATTAGTTATAAAAGGTTTATAAGCATGATTACTATATTAATCTCACTATGCGGATTCTATTAAGACTATGGACTTTGTATGACCTAGTCTTTCCTCAAAAATAACTTTTCAATATAAAGATACTAGCTTGGGAGGTGTGCACACTTAGGAGAGAAATTGGGTTTTTAAAAAAGAATTGATTTTAATAATCACTTTCATTGAATTATTGAGTTCTTGGAAATGTTTTGAGAATATTGAGAATTGGTTTTGAATCATGAGTTTTGGAATTATTGAATTAATTATTGGAATTGGTTTTAAAAGCATGTTTGCTAATATATTGAGTTTACTTATCTTGCACTTATCGTACTTAGCATATGTTGCTAACCCGTATTTTCTATTTGTTTTGGTTCGCCCTGTTTACCTTAATGGTAAGTAGTGTTAACTAATTTCAAGTGGAGTCAATATATGAGCATTTTGGGAGTCTCAAGATATGCTTCACTTAGTTAGGAATGTTGATCTTTGTTTCTATTTTTGAGTACTTATGACAATGGTTACTATTTTATTTAAGTATTAATAAAGAAGAGTTTAAGTTTCCGCTGCGAAGTCATGTATTAATTAGTAGTTTGAGTAGCTTTGCGTTATCACGTGGCAGTAATACGCCTAAGTCTATCTTTATGGTATAATTATACGTATTATACTGGTATTTTCAAAGAGGGAGAATTGAGGGTGTTACACTTGGTCCTGCAGACACCTAAAAATGTCTCCCCAAAACCAAACCCGATGATGAACAACCTTTCACTGCCATTATTGGTCGACCGAGTATTTAATCTCGGGAGTGCTTAAAACCTATATTTAGTCAATAAATCAGTCCAAACATTTATTCAAACTCAGTCCAACTCACATGTTAGCCCAAACCCTTTTTAATTCATTTCATGTTATTTGTTAATTAAGCTCGATTGATAAAATAATAAAACCCTAAACCTGAAATAAGCCCGGAACAGCTGAAACGGCACCTAAATATCATGTACTTAATGCTTAAGAAAAAGGTTAATATGAATTTGGACGAATTTTGTGGAAAAAAGATTTTCCATGTCACGGTAGAAATGTCGCGCCACGGCAATTCCTGCAGTGTCACGGAAAATTGCACCGTGTCGCGGCAATTTCTGCAGTGACGCGACAATTTCTAGTGTTTCCTCCGCGGCGCATTTTCAATTCTAGGGTTTCGTGCATCACCCCTCACATTTTTTCTATACATACGAGGCTAATTTCTCAGTTTCGGGGGACCAAAATAATTCTCTCTTCCTCTCTTATACACCAAATAATTCTCTCTTCCTCTCTTATAAACTACACACATTCTAATCTCTCTCTCTCTTATTCTAATCCTTAAACCTATTCTCCTAATTACACTATTCCTTCCCTAAGCACTCCAAGGAGTCCATGCAACACTCGAAGTTCCATATTTAAACCAAGGCGTGAAAGGTAGAACCGATTGAGGGTTTGGACCAAATCAACTCTATTTTCCTTTAATCTTATTTCAATTATATTTATTATTCTTTGAAGTTACTAACGTTTTAATTCATGATGTAGCAATTTAAGGAAGCGTAGAACGTGAGTAATTAATTCACTTAATTACTTTTATTTTTATTCTTATTGCTAGTATCATGATTAGGGTTATTATTATGATTTGATTTGACTAGCGTTGTTATGGTTAAATTGCTTCCAATGTTAATATTTATTTTGTTATATTGTATCGATCACCATATTGCATGTTTAAAGGGAATATGTAATTGAATATAACGACTAATAAGATAATTTGGACGACCGGTTTAGGTTCCTTTTTAATCTTGTTTTTTAATTGAAGTGATCACAATATTTTAGAATTATGTGTTGCATAAACATCCAACCAATTTAGCCTAATTTACTTTGAATCAAATTGAATCTTTATTGTGTGCCTTTGAGATCGTACAAAATACTTTTCACAATAGGAATTGAGTAGAGGCCAATACGGGTGAATGTGACTCCATGACTCACTTCGTACCATCATCCCTGATCCTCCTTTCGTTGTTCCGAACCATATGGAGTTAGTAATCTCATGGATTATGAATGGGGTGTAACCTTCACGGGTCAATCGTTGTTGTCTTTTAATGATCCGTGAACGGTCTACAAGTTCCTTAAAAACTTGTTGGCGGATCCCTACTTTGCTTTGTCCTTAATCGTGTCCTTAATCGTATATGTTAATTCCCATTTCCTATGAGTGGCAAGCATATTCACAACATGCTTAGGTAGGCGCGCTTGAACGACGCCTACAATCTCTTTGATTTTCCCATGATTCTTTGACGCCTTCCCCCACACTTACCCAAAAACAAACCTTTTTGACTCAAACACCCCCCCCCCACACTAGAGATGAGCACCATCCTCGATGCTCCATATGCAAATAAGGAGAAAGGGAGGGACCAAAAAGGGGGGAACAAACAAGCCAAGGGAGGACTAGTGACCACTAGGGCCGGCACCACCATCACCACCACTCCAATCCTCATAAGAGAAGTTCGAGGGGGGCGGGCAATAAGGATCCCAACCTTCGGTGAAATCGGGAGGCCACCCATAATGATCTCTAAAGAGGTCTTGTTGAGAAGAGGTCAATTGGTCATAGGGAGGGGGCATAGCAAGGGGTTTAGGGTGTTGTAGGATCAACATAAGGGTGATTAGGGTCACCCCTATAATCACACCCACCCGTGACTCTATAGTCATAATTCCCGAAATCATTAGGAAATTCTCTAGGTGGCCTATTGGGGTCCGAAGGACCCAGCCAATAAGGGTACGTAGCAATGTTGTCACCCCCAAGAAGGCACAAGCCCTTATTAGGGTGGCACATATGGGTAATTGACCGAGGGTGTGACATCACCTTTACGAACACTAGCATCATAAAGGGGTTACAATTGAAAAAAGCATACCTTGTTGAGTTGCATACATACCTTGCATGCCAAGTTGCATGCTTTGCATTTGGGCCTCAATGCCCTCCAAGTCTTATTGGTGTCCTTGTTTTTGTTGTCTTCTTTATTGTTGTTGTTGCTTTCTATTTCGTTGTTGTTGTTACAAAGGAGGCTCCTCCTCCTCACCTTCATCATCACCATCATCTTCATCATCTCCCATCCTTGCACCCGGTAGGACACTGTTGTCCTTTCTCACCCACCATGGATCCCTTGTTCCTTCTCTACCCAATGATGTGAAAGAGGGATTTGGAAGGAAGCAACGGTGCTTATGAGATACTAGCAAACTATATACCCCTTTTTCATCGATGTCCGCAATGAATTTGATGGTCTTCAATTGCTCAATATTAAACAAAATATCATAGATAGTTCCAATGGGGGTGCAAGAACTTAGTTTATCACTATGATCCAATTTGATCGCCAACCTAGTAATCATCGCTCCACAACGGATTTCTCCCGTCTTCTTGCCCTTGATGATGGACAAACAACAATTGATAAAGAGGTGACCAAGATTCACCTTACACCCTAACTTCGGTTGTGTTGCAAGCCATAAGATACGGATCTATTCGCTATTAATCTTCCCCAAATCTTGCTTATTGAAGACCGTATACCCAAGGATTCTAAGAAAAAGGCGGAGGGCGGGGTGGATGATCTCACTAGCCAATGAATTCTTTGCCGAAAATGACTCTTTACCCATAATACCCTTCCACCAAACAATGGGGTTGTAATCCGCAAAGTTTTCATGTTTGGGGAAAATAAAGACGACATCGGGGTTGAGATTTAGGAGTTGATTAAGATGGAAGAGATTCATAGTTTCCTTTATGTTGAAAAGTTGAAAGGAAATGGAGAAGTCTTTGTCCCCTACGGCACAGCTTTCAAAAGATGCAAAGAATTCAAGAGTAGGCTCAAGGAAAGTTATGAAAGAGTTATTCACAAATGTGCCTAACCTCAAGTTTTTAAACAAAAACCATACATCTTCATCAATACCGAGGGTGGTGATTGCCTCACGGCAATAGTGTTTGGTAGGTCGAAGTTTTCTAGATTGTAAGTTCTCATGGATTGGTTTGTGATTTATATTATTGAATTTTAAGGTGGGCAAAGGAGGTGGTGGGGGCTCATTAGTTTGGGGAGTTGAAGCTTGAGATTCCTTCCCACTCTTCCTCTTTTTAGTCACCATTTTCAATCCACCAAAAATGCAATAACAATTCTCCAATACAAGCAAATCACCCAAGCTACTTCACACTACTACAAAAGTCAACCAAATCACCAGGAACACAACTTCAAGTAACAACAATCATCAACAATCAACAACAAACAACCAAGAATTTATCTAAAAATCCCAACAAATCAACCATTCAAGAACCAAACATCACCATTTCATACTACAAAATTATCAAGTATAACCACCTAAAATAATGTCAAAAATGAATTAAAACATGAGATGGAGTGATTATACCAACATTTGATGACCAAAAACACCTTCAATCTAGCCAAAGAGCAATTTCTCCAAGCTTGCTTTAAGAACGTTCAATGAAGAACCAGAAGAAATTCAAACCAAATTTGGTGAGCAAATGGAAAATGTAATGAATTTGATGGAGGTTGAAGGATTTTTGGAGAGATCTGAGTGGGAAATGGTTGGGATTTGAGGGATTTGTTGAGTAAGGTTTGAGGGAGTTGGGGTTTTGAGAGAGAGAGGAGGAAAAGGTCGAATGGGAAAAAGAGATATGGGAGAAGAAAGGCTCGACATTACTTAAAATCAGGCTTCAAGACCCAAACAAACGCGCCCGCGGTACAGTGGGCCACCCCCGCATCACTCGTCGACGTGCCTTCTCCCGAGGCGCAGAGAGGCATCTCCAGGTTCAATTTGGTTTTTCTAAAAAACGGGCACCACGCCCTCTCTTCCTCTAACCGCGCCCGCGGTGACCTTGAGAGGGTTCTCCTAGGGCGCGGTTCTTGAATAGAGCTATAAAGCTCATTTTTCGGTTCTTTCTCCTATCAAACTCCAATCCTAACTTCAAAGTTCATTTCTCTAGACTTTAGAACTCCTTCAAATCTTCATCCATAAGCTCAATACCCAAAGTTCAAATTCCTACAAAAAACACAAAAGAAAAACAAAAGAAACATAAGAAAATAAAAAAGAGAAAGGCAGCAAAATTCAACAAATAGAAAGAAAGAAAGGATAGAAATCTTAGGTTGCCTCCCGAAAACGCTTCTTTATGAGGTTACTAGCTTAACCATTTAGATAATGTCTTCAAGGGGGTGGCTTGGGATCCATCGGATCAAGCCTAATGCACTCAATCAAACCAAGTTCATCCCTGTATAAATAATGTTTCAAACGATGGCCATTCACCATGAACTTATGGTCACCCGCCTCTAACTCAAATGATCCATAATTATAAGGAGTAGTCTTTGAGATTATGAAAGGACCCGAACATTTGGACTTTAGGTTAATGAGAAACAAGCGAAGCCTAGACATGGTGGAGTTGAAAAGACGGTGGCAAAAATCTCTCAATCTCTCTTATGGTGGCTAACAATGCATAAAGATGCTCACTAGTTCATTTCTAGATGTGATAGGTGCCAAAGAAGTGGTGAAATCACCAATGGGATGAAATGCCTCAACGAAACATCTTGGAAGTTGAGCCTTTTGATGTATTGGGTGTGGATTTTATGGGGATTTTTGTATCTTCGTGTGGGAACTTGTACATCTTGGTGGCGGTTGATTATGTTACTAAGTGGATTGAAGCTATCCCTTCCCCCACCATTAATCACAAGGTGGTGCTCAAGCTTCTCAAGAAGATCATTTTTCCAAGGTTTGAGGTCCCTAGGGTTCTAATTAGTGATAGTGGTTCTCACTTTTCCAAGAAGAAATTTGAAGCTCTTCTCAAGAAGTATGGAATCTATCACAGGGTTGGTTTGCCATATCACCCTCAAACTCAAGGGCAAGTGGAAGTTTCTAATAGAGAGATCAAAAATCTTCTTGGGAGAATGGTGAACAAGTCAAGGAAAGATTGGTCAAGCTTGATGACACATTATGGGCCTTGAGAACGGCTTACAAATCCCTCATTGGCACAACTCCCTATCGTTTGGTCTATGGTAAGGCTTGACATTTGCCGGTTGAGTTGGAATACAAGGCTTGGTGGGCTATTAAGAGATCAATATGGATTTTTCATTAGCCGAAGAGAAGAGATTGCTTAAGCTCAATGAATTGGAAGAACTTAAATATGATGCCTATGAGAACTCAAAGCTCTACAAGGAGAAAACTAAGAAGTGGCATGAGCAACACATAAGATATAAGAGCTTCAAAGTTGGAGACAAGGTGTTGCTATTCAACTCTAGGCTTCGCTTGTTTCCCATTGAGCTAAAGTCCAAATTTCGAGTCCTTTCGTAATCTCAAAGACTACTCCTTATGGCTCATTTGAGTTAGAGGCGGGTGATCATAAGTTCATGGTGAATGACCATCGTTTGAAACATTATTTTTACAAGGATGAACTTGGTTTGATTGAGTGCATTAGGCTTGATTCTATGGGTCCCAAGCCACCCCCTTGAAGACATCATCTAAATGGTTAAGCTAGTAACCTCATAAAGAAGCGTTTTCGGGAGGCAACCTAAGATTTCTGTCCTTTCTTTCTTTTCTTTCTTTCTATTTGTTGAATTTTGCTGCCTTTCTCTTAGTTCTTTTCTTATGTTTCTTTTGTTTTTCTTGTGTGTTTTTTGTAGGAATTTGAACTTTGGGTATTGAGCTTATGGATGAAGATTTGAAGGAGTTCTAAAGTCTAGATAAATGAACTTTGAAGTTAGGATTGGAGTTTGATAGGAGAAAGAACCGAAAAATGAGCTTTATAGCTCTATTCAAGAACCACGCCCTAGGAGAGCCCTCTCAAGGTCACCGCGGGTGCGGTTAGAGGAAGAGTGGGCGTGGTGCCCGTTTTTTAGCAAAACCAAATTGAACCTGGAGATGCCTCTCTGCGCCTCGGGAGAAGGCGCGTCGACAAGTCATGCGGGCGCGGCCCACCGTACCGCGGGCGCGTTCGGCTGGGTCTTGAAGCCCAATTTTAAGTATTGTCGAGCCTTTCTTCTCTCATATCCCTAGTGAGGTTATATTGTTCTAGCCTTCATCACTTTATTGAGTAGCGCATTAGGATCCTTGACTATGCATGTCTTAATCCTTGATTTGACCTCTAGCTGCCCAAGATCGTGACCGAGCCACTCTAGGGGAGGACAAGGGCACAATTTCTCATTTTTGTTTAACTTCCTTTTTGTTTTGTTACAAATTCGATTTTCTATTTTGCATCTACCTATCTTGCTAACCAATTTGAGCCTATTTTTCCCTTCTTGTCTTAACCACATTACAAACCTAATGGCCTATGTTTTTTCCCAACCCTATTAGTTTAGTGAAGCTCATGAAAGGTTTGAGTTTTGAGTGAGTTGATCATAAGCAAGAAGTGTATTGACATTGGTTTAAGTGAGAAAGTGAAAGTTGTGTATGAAATGAGTATGCATGAAATATATGAGAAGCAAAATGCAATTTAAGAAAACCAATGAAGTTCTAAAAAAAAAAAATCAAAGTTCACTTTCCTTCCAATAAGTGTGGTAATGTTATGAGAAATGAATTGATGGTTGTTTGTTTGAAATTTGGTGATCTCCTTAAGTTTGTTTTTGAGAGAGGGCCGCTCTTTTGCTTCACTTAGGATGTAATACCCCGAATTTTAGGAGAACACTTTAGTAATTTCTTAAATTAATTAATTTGGAGCTAAAATGAATTTAAAATTTTGGCACCAAATATAAGTAATTTGTTGTTTTAAAAATAAACAAGACTTGATTTTATAAAGGTTAATATTTAGGTAGTTCATACGCAAGTAGAGTAGAAATTAAAGTTTTGTGTTTATTCTTGTTAACCTTATATTAATTAAAGTTATTTTAATTGTGTAGGAGTTCCCTGTTCGTGATCAAGTTTATTAGTCGTACCTTAATTTTTCTCGTGACTAAAGTACGTATAGGTGGCTAGGTTCTTGATACAAGTTTTGAATACGTGTTTTGGTGAATGTTTATTTTAATAATGGTTTAAATATTGCGTATGAAATATTTGAGTTAATGATTTACGTGATGAGTTAAAAATATAATTTTACGACTTAAAGGTTTGATTTTTAAAAGTGTTGATTAATTTAATAAAACTTGTTTATGCATTACTTAATTTCAAGCTATTGAATTCAAGGAATTAATTTAATTTTTTGTAGCTTATCATGGGCTTGAGCATTTAATATTTATTGTCCCTCTACCCAGGACTCGTTAAGTACAACCAAGAACTTTGTATGATCTGGTCTTTCCTTGAGCATAGTTTAACTTGCTTGGGAGGTGTGCACACTTAGGTGAGGAAAAATTGGTTTTAGAAATATATCTTAAAATTGAAAAGTTTATACATTGAAAAGTTTATTGGTTTGGAAATTTTCTATTGATGGGCATTACTACTTTTGGAAGGTTAAATTTTGAAAATCCTAAATTTGAAAAGTCTAATTTTGGAAAGTGACTCTCGCCAAGTTTAAATTGGAATAATTATTTCGAAAGCATGTTTGTCTAATAAAAGTATTTACATGCCTTGCACTTATATGTACTTAGCGTTTTTGCTAATCCGTTTTCCTTTTTGTTTTTGGTTCGCCCTGCTTACCATATTGGTAAGCAGTCTTGATTTCAGGTGTGAAGTTGTTCATGCGCATGCTAGAGTCAGGATTAGTATCACCTTATTATTAGAAGTTAACTAGATGAACCCCGTGCGATGCACGGTTTGTTTGTATTTTTTCAAATAAAATATTTTACTAAATACATATTTATATGATAAACTTTGTAATATTCGTTTAGTGCTACTTAAATTTTTTATTATATATTAATTTTGTTTCTCATATTTAAATAAAATTCCTAGTATAAAAAAATAATATTTTACTTCACAAAGTTTCATATGTGGCTGGTCACACCGTGTGGTCAGGATTACATGGTCAGGGGTTACTCGGTTGGTCATATAATTTGTTATATACACTTGGGTGCACCATACACCCAACTAACCTAAGGTTAGTTTTTGCTGTTCCATTGATGATTAAATGAAAAACAATCATCAAAATGAAAATAAAATACTCATGGGTGTACGATACACCCGGGTGTATATAACAATCTCTCGCTTGGTCAAGGGTTACTCGGTCGATCAGGGGTTATTCGGTCGGTGATTTGGTGTGTCTCAGCCGGCCACACGATATGGTAAGCCACACAGAAAACACGCTTATTTTATTTTAATAATTAATATAAAATTTCAGATCAAAAATAAATTGCTATTCTTTTTTTCATTAGCTGAATATAACATTTTTTCATTTGACGCTCCAAAATATCTTGAAAAAACCCTCCTTTATGTAACTTTTGTAAAAATATATCATAATGTTGGTTCCATTAATCACCCAAATAAATTATTTAATTTTATTCATGATAATTTTTTAAAAATATAATAACCTTATGTGTAGCTCTAGTATTTTTTTATTTTTTATTGTAATCCCACGTAGCACATTAAAAAAACTAACCTTACATGGTACAATCCTATTGTAGTGTTTTACAAAAATTAATTATACGTGGCGTTTTTTTTTTATTATAATCCCACGTAACATTTTTTTAAAAAAATAATCTTATATCCATAATCGTATTGTAGCGTTTTAAAAATATTAATCCTACATGACGCTCTAATAATTTTTTAAAAATAAAAATCCTATGTGGCGCTCTAAAATCTCGGGAAAAAAACTCCCTATTATATATATATATATATATATATATATATATATATATATTAGATTTAGCACTATAATTGTAAACAAATAAAAATAAAATCTTTTATAAAAATATCGTGGACAAAGTATATCCATAAAATGCATATATAGTTTTTCTTCTTAGTTTAGGTAAATAATGAAATGAAACATTAAATATAGTGAAAGAGTAAATTAGATAAATGAGTGTTGTAAAAGTTTTAATTCGGTATCGTTTTTTTTTCCTTATTAACTAAATAATTAAGTATTTTGAAAGTGTATACTACGTATTAAATGCTACGGGTAGGAATAAAAATTGTTGTTTATATTTAGATCATTATATTGAAGGTTGTGTGTTAATCACTCACTGCCATGTATCTAGTCACAATTAATTGCATTGTATGTCTCTTGTGATCTTGATAGTTTAATACAAATATTTTATATATATTTTGACCAAAACATCTAATTTCACATGTCATCCATAATTACTGATATTGATTAATTATTAGTAAAATTTTGTCAATAATTATTGATAAAAAAATACTGTTATTTTCATTACAAAAAATAATTTCGACGTTCTCATTTTAATTAAAAACTTTATTTGTTCCTTTACTTCTTTAAAAGCAACGCTTTTAAATCTTTAATATTTAAATTTGTAGTTACAATAAATTTATATTGTCATGTATATAGTATAAAATACTATACTATTATATTTAAATATATGAAATGTACTCCGTATGATATACAAAGTAAAAGATATAGAATAATATTTAATACAATAAAAGATATGAAAAATAGGTGAATATCTTTTTTAGGAAGTGAATCACAATTATATGATTTGGTGAATATTTTTTTTAAGGAAGTGAATCACAATTATATAAAAAAGTTAATATCTTTTTTTCAGAAGCTAGGTGAATAAAAAAAAATTAAATAAATAAAAAAAAGTTTGGAGGGAAAACAACATCATCAAGAAACGACACGTGTCATTCTTGGTGTTTGTTTTAGTATTATGTTATTGATTTTACTTACGAGTAGACAAGTTTCTTTGGAGTATTTTGAAACATTTATTATGGTTATTTTTATTATTATTAATAAAAGTCAGTTATTTTCCGCTACTATTTTTGAGTAATTAAATAAGTCTTACGTTTTCACGTGACGGTAATACACCTTAATGTATCTCTACAGTATTTGTATATGTATATTTATAATATTTACGTAGAGGAAGATTTGGGGGTGTTACATAGGAAACACCACCAATGTTTCAAATTGTTTCCCCACCTATACCTTTAGCCATGACCATTACAACCCTTGAAAAAACCTTCAGACATTAGGGAGGTTAGGTCAAAAACCGGTGGAAGGAGATAGATTTCAAACCTATGGAGAGAGTATGCATAGTTGAGACGTCCGGATGACCTCATGTTTCCACACAAATATATCTTTTTTCCGATTCCTTCGCGGAATCATGAGAAGCTAACTAAGGGGCGATTTGAAGCTAGTAGGGACAACGTGACCCGTTTTGGTTGGGACGAGGCCGTATAATGAAATCTCTATGCTTAGCTTAGTTTTTGTCATTTTCAACCATAAACATCTTAGAACGTGTTTTCCCTCGTCTAATTGAGAAAAGTGAGTATTATTTGGTGCATGTCTCTCCCTTTTGAGTCCAAATGGAGCATTTTCCACCTTAGAGCTTGATTGGTTTCCCTAAACCTTGCCATGATATGTTGGTCATAGTTGTGTTCGTTTTTGGTGTTTGCTTTTCATTTTCTTTCTTTCTTTCTTTTCTTCTTTTGATTTCTCTAGTTTGCTTTTTCTCTTTTTCTCTTTAGTCTTGCTTGAGGACAAGCAAGAGGCAAGTGTGGGGGATTTTAATAAGTGGCATTTATGCCACTATTTTACCCCTTTTTAGGGAGGATTTACCCTCATTTGTCGCTTGTTTATGCCCTCTCTAGTTGATTTTATCCTTTATTTTGGTTAGTTTCGCTTCCTCTCGTGTTTTTCTTCTTTTATCACTTCTTGTGTTTTCGAGCATTTTTGTCTTTGATTTGTAGGTTTTTAGTGCTCTTGGAAGAAAGAAAACAAGCTATGTTGGTCTAGGAGAAGGAGAGATGGCAGCTTGGAGAAGGCACGCACCAGTCCAGCAAGCCGCGGGCATGGAGAGATGCTATTGGAAATTATCGAGCAACTTGGAGATAGTTGGCCGCGCTTCGAGAGAGGGCTCTCTGCCAGTCACCGCGGGCGCGGCATTTGTTGGCACGGGCGTGGTCCCCTGATGGCATGTCTCCCCTGTTCCTTTAGCCACCGCGGGCGCAACAGTCCAGAGTGCGAGCATGGTCTTCGAGGTTCCAATTCCGTACCCAGATGAAAGAGGGTGCGGTGCAAACGAGAGATGGCGCAACGTGGTTCATTGTTTCCAGAATTCGTAAGCACTATAAATAGCTTATTTCTTGAATTTTTGGAGGATCAAGTTTTTCAAGTATAGAGGATTGTAGTGAGAGAAACATTTTAGATTTTAGAGAGACAAAGTTGCTTAATCTTCAAGTTTCTTCATTGTATTCAAGATTTGTTCAAGTTTCCTTCAATCTAATAAGTACTTTTATGTCTTCTCCATTAATCAAGCTTCATATTAGTAATCTCTTATCTCTTTCCTTTTTGTTTTGTTTGATTGCTTTTGATTATGCTGATTTTCACCTATTTTCTTGATTTTACTTGTTTGATTGATTTTCTTTGATTTAGAATCATGTTTGGTTTGGTTAAGATTGAATTCATGCTTAGTGTAGTTTTGGTGGCTATTTTCTCTTCTCTAGCTTAGATTTCTAGCTAGGGAAGGGGGTGAAGATCATGATTAGTTTGGTTAATGGTGATGATTGATTGGATATTGCTTTGAGTTGATGATTTGTGCTTATTGCTTGGAATTATTGTTGTGCACCTTTAATTCCATTATTTGATTTCTAAATTGGATGCATGGGATGATCTAATTTGGGTGTTGATCTATTTTATCAATTTGCTTGAACAATTGCATGGAAATGAGTTGTTTTGGTAGAATTAATGTTCCTCGGCATTTATCAATGTTAATCATCATTGTTTCCTTAGTTGATCATGATTGGGACCCCCTCTCCCTAGTGATTTGATCATATCTTCCTAATCTAGTATTTCTAGTACATTTTAGTTCATTTAGATTGATTTCATTTCATTTAGTTGCTTTCATAATTGTAGTAGTTTTAATCCCTCATTTAAAACAACAAAAACACAAAAACTCCCTTTTTCCCTTTGCAATAGATTCGTGATTTCGCTATAATTGTGCAAATCTCCCATTTCCTTAGTGGTTTGACCCTTTGCTTATCGCTATCCCAGTAGTACATATAAGTGTAGGAATATAAATAGTTTGATTTGATTTAGGGTAATAGATAACGACCTATGATCCGCTACTACTACTACTACTACTACTACTACTACTATGCTACTGCTACCACTATGCTACCCCTACTCCTGCTGCTACTGTTATTTGTATGAAATGACCATGGGAGCAATAATCATAGCGCTCCGCTTTTCATTCACAAGGGCCATACTCATTTGCGATTTTGCATGGTGGCTCTTTTATGAGGCAAAAATCTACTCTCTATTAATTTGGGACTCTCAATTCATCATGATAACTTCATATATTTCCCCATGAAGCTGCACAAGTCGAGCAAGCCCTGTGGGCTAGTAGGAGTAGAGAAACTTTTAATAGCTAAACACAATCAATTCATAAGCAGTGTGCGTACAGAAAAGTCCCTGCGCTCACAGATTTGATGAACAGAAGTTGGAAATCCCAGCCTCTTATTCAGGAGATCACATATATGTCCACAAACTACAGCCTTTGAAGTCATTCATGTTACGCACTCACGGTGACTATGAACTTATCTAGGTTCAGTAGCTTCTATTTCATGATTTTCATCATCAGAAATTACCTAGGTCCAGTAGCTTTTATTTCATGAGTCATGACTTTCATCATTAAACCCTTAATCTAACTCGAAGATTTTTAGGTCAACTTTAGGAGATAGTCACAAGGTTTTCTGATTACCCCATCATCATCTTTCTCTCTCTTTTAATGAACCTAAATTCTCTCTCTTAAGGAATGATTTAAGAGTTTAGCAGGTAAAGCCTTACTGAAGATTGTCTCCACTAACAGAAGGGCAGGTTTTGACTTTTCACGATGAACTTCAGTCCTAAAATGTTTATTCTGCATAAACAATGATTATTTGCACTTTCAGACAAACACAAGTAAAATAGATCCATGAAATATTCCTATGCATGGGAGATCTTCGATACAGAGAAATTTAAGGAGTGTCTCAAGGCATTCTATAATCAAACTTTTAGATGGATGTGAAATTAGTACTCTCTTTTGAGAAATTCTTGGACACGTAGATAAAAATATTTTGTCCGTTTCAATGAATTATGTGTCATTACCTAAAGACTCAAGTAATGAGTAATGACAGTTGCTTTTGGTGCAATATGTAGTATATATGAGGAAGAAATCATAGATTAGTGCAAGGTCACATAAGTATCTTCATTTCAAATAAAGGTCCTTGGGATAAGCACAATGGTCTATCAAAACAATGATATAAAAAAGGGCACTATAGTGCTCTCTTGGAATGTATTATGTTTAAGCTACCAGAGAGAAAGCAACCTAAACTAAATTGCATAGCAATAACTTCCACAGAAAGTAAGGAAACAGAGACCATATGATGCAAACCTCAAGAATCTCATCCATTAGCCTCATATTTAGCACAGGGGGGCTCTAGTTTTAGTCTCACTAATTTTGCGGATTTCCATTTGTCATAAATCTTGTCCACCACTGCTTGTGTAACTCCTGCGCCACCTATCTTCATTTTCTGCTTTGTTTCCAAAGTCAACTGCATTAACCTCCTCAGCTCAGAGTCAAGTAAAGTAAGTCCAGGCATATAAGTCCTGCTTCTCTTTTTGACTGAATTGTTAGTTTCCACTACTTTTGCAGCAGGTTTCTCCCATGGGAATCATACTTCCCCCTCACCGTTAAATACTCTGTCTAGCTCTGACGAGATATTTTCAGATTACCCAACTTGTGTACTAGGGAGCATCCCTTCTTCTACATAGAATATATCCTCAACTGACACTTTCCAATTTATCCTCCTCCTACATAGAATATATCCTCAACCCACCATTTTCATTAGCATCATCACGTAGCCGAACTTTTTCAGCTTCTTTACATTCTTGTCCATTGTACTGCCACCAACATGAGTACTAGATAAATCACCGCTAGACCTCAATAAATTTAGCATATTCTCCCTGCTTCTATAGGTCAATGGTAGTCTAGGTGATTTGGGGGGATTTCTTTGGTCAGGGTCCCTTCCACTTCTCTAACCAAGCACTGGATAAGTTCTCAATTTCTCATCACTTTTATTTGACTGAGGAAATGATGTTTGGCCGGAACTCCCATCACTTCTATTCGGTTGTGAAAAGGATGTTTGATTCGAGGACCCATAAATTTTATTCTTTCTAAGAAGAAAACTCGATTCCTCTGTAAGTCCGGCTCATTGATTGAACGCAATCCTTGTTAAGCAATAATGGCGACTCCTGATAGTACTAGAGTAATTGTACCAGAAACACCTTGATACTTGGGAGAGCAAGCTCTGGAATGAGTCTATAAAACTTGTTGGACAGAGTTTTTAACTCTGTGCAACTCCCCTCTCTTGAGCACAGAAGCAAACCTAGCAAATACTATACAAAGGTCAAAAAGAAATTTTACAATGCTACTCCATTATGCAAAATCACACTTATACCCTCCGTCACTCAGTAATAGAGGCCACATTCGATTAAAGGTTAAGTATAAGGAATTCGGTTGAAATACCATGATTCTCCTCCTTTATGGAAATTGTTGAATCTTTACCATCCCACAAGTTAGTCATTGCTGAACGATTATCATTATGGATGATATAAACAAGTTGTAGGTTTTTCCAACTAATTTAATAAAGTGAACTACATTTATAAGACATACCAAAGTAGAAATGTGGCCTTTTATTAAGGGATGGAACGTGTAACCTAAACCTTGCAATTCAGTGACTTCATTGAGTTCCATATTATGCTTGACAATGACATAACATAAACAGCCACAGTTTACTACTCCATTAACATGCCACTACATATCCAAATTAATTTCTTAAACAGCAAGAACACCCAATCTCAACCCTCAACCTTGTTCTTCTTCACTCTAAGCAAAAACCCACAAAGAATTACAGCAATTACATTAACGGATCAACTCATTAAATACAATGGAAACCCTTAAATTTCAGATTAGAACTTCACATAATAACATAATAATTCAGATAAAAAAAAAAAAAATCCAAGAAAAGCTCAGATTTTTCTTATATTATTATGAATTGAAAAGGGTAAATAGGTTTAATAAGAGAAATATACCTCAGCCAACAATAGAGGTTTAATGGGGCTGTTTGACCTCACGTAGGAAGAACAATAACTGGAAAAACTGCAGAAGAAGGTGAGAAAGATGTTTGTGCAAAGGCTCATGTGATTTTTTTTCTTGTGTGTGTGAGAGTAAGAGTAGGCATGGAAATTGGGCTGCGCAGATGCGAATACCGTCTATCCACATCTACCTAAAATTTACATATCCACCACCTACCCACCATAATAGCGGGTATAAATTCAACATCCACACCTGCCTATCATTCAAGTGGATATCCACTACCCACCTACATCCACCCACCATTCAAGTGGATATCTGCCTATCCACCCAGCACCCATAAAACATCCATTTTTAGATATAATTTACTGTTAAAAAAATTAACCATAAAAATACTATATTTCTTTGGATAATAAAGTTCAAAGCACACAAGCCATGTTATAAAGCACTAGTTGTGGGTGTGTGTGACTGTGCGCTATGCGCGCACCCCCTTAATTTTGCAAAAATTATTTAGCAAAATCAATTTTGATGCATGTTTATTATGAGATAAACAATAAGTTAATGACTATATTCACTAAACAATTAGCTTCAAAGTTGTTCTCTAACTAACATAAATAAGTTGCTCTTGTGTTGCTTTACAAAAGAGATCTTAGGGTCTTAATCGATAAATTGAGCGGAATTTTAACCTGGTTTCGATACTGAATATGAGTTAATCAATAAGTTGATGATAATAATTGAATGCTATACTAGCAAAACAATCATCTTTAAACTTTTTTTAACTATGAATACTAAATAGTTTGTTCTTGTATTGATTTATGAAAAAAGCTCTTATTAGGGTTTAACCTAGTAGACTAATCTGAACCATATGCTAGTTGTTGTGTTATGTATGTAAATCTAAGATTACTTATTCGGACGTTCAAATATGAAATGCATGATAAGACGATACAGTTTTTGTTTGTGTCAAAATTGTTGTAATTACTTGAGTATGGACTTCATATGTAGTCATTCAATAGCATTATCAAGTAATCTTGGCATTATGCACTCTCAGTATATAATATAATGTGGTCATATTTAAATTTATTTATTTGTCTCAATGAGCATTTTAATGGTCCCAATAAAAAAAATAAAAATAAATAAAATATGGTCATAATGCACTTTATTTCAAAACAAAGAGTGGTTAATTTACCAATTTTAAAGGGCTTAGATTGAGCTTCAACATGGAAGAAATGCCGAAATGAATATATATATATATATATATATATATATATATATATATATATATATATTTCTTTTATAAAACATTAAACCCAACCTGGAATTGTTGTAACTAATTGGACCGATTAGAATGACAGGATCTGAACCAGTCCTGTTACTTTGAGAGTCATATTAAATATCTTATATCTGCCATTCTTGAATAGATATATCATTGTAATTATAAGAATTGATTAGCTCCAAAACAAATAAACCACTCCTCCTAAGATACCAATTACAGCACCTCCCAGCCTCGATCAGTATTAAGTACTGCTGTTGAGGACAGAAACTCCGAGAAAATGCTCACATTTTAAGTGTCTTTAGAAATCTGAAATAACATTACAATGACCAAAACAACTAAAACCATATCTAAAGGCTAATTTATATTCCAAAGACCAGAAGTGCTTCTCATTCAAAACTCTTTTCGCATTTAATTCTCAAAACTCCATTTCCAGGTTTTCAATTTATAGCTACAAGCCTAAAATATAAACAAAGCCTAGTGCTTCTCATTCAAAATTCTTTCCGCAAGGTAAACACTCATTACATAGCTAAAACCTTCAATTTGATATGGTTCGATATGTACACAGTAAACAATGCTTTTGGCTTTTTTCTCCAACATACCACTTTCTCCTCTGATCTTTTTTCTACAAAATCACATTTTCCTAGAGTGCTTTCCACCTGAGTGCCTACTGCCTTTCGCAGCAATAGTAACCTTACATACCAATATTTAGCCCATCAATAGATTTGTCCAAGTATGCTTTGATCCAATTTCAACTTTGTTTTGCACTTAAGCACCAGATACATGAACTAAATCTTCTATATATACAATGCTGCAATGGGTGCTCTAAATAGCTCCAAGTTAGAGCCACATAAGGTAGCACAACCACAAAGAGATAATCCTAAACTAATTAACTTGGGCTTGTGAAACATAGCCCTGAACAAACTCCAGATTTCAAATATATTAAAATTGGTTCCAGTTTTAACGGAATTATAGTGCATCATAACAAGACATCAATAATGCAAATCTGAAATAATAAAAACTATTGCTACCTCCGACTAAAGAAATCAAGACAATGAACCAGCAACAAAGTTGAGAGATAAATACTTAACTAAAGCACAAATTTTGTAATGAAAATAACACAATCTCTCAGCAACAAAGGTACCAAGAGAAATACTTACATGTTTACACAAAATTTCGAGCTTCTTGAGCTTCAGAGTGCGAATGACTGACTACTTTTTGAAGGTCCCAAAACTCAAACTCAAGCTTCCCCACATGAGCCTTTCTCATTTCACCACCGCATTCAAAAACTCTAGTATTCTAATTTCACGTCCCTGTCAAATAACACATCAAACACTCAGACCAATTAAAAGTTTAACCCAAACTAACAAAGGAAAATCTCTAATGGATTCTGCACTAAATCCAATTGCATTTCGACAATATTGATTTTGGTGGTGCACTTAATTTGAGATTCTGTTAAAACTGGAACCGATTTGCTGGTGTCTCTTTTGTCAATAGATATACAGATTTGGGGAAGATAGAGATTGACAAACTTGAAGTTAAAACCAAAACCAATTGGATATAGCTGTATTAGCCTAGTTGCAGAGCACTTTATGCAAGTTAGAGATCTTAAAAATGAAACTAAAAATAACCGTCATTGATGACCAAAAATTAACATAAAATTACTAATACAAAATTTGTTTGATGGGGTTTTTTAATAATACGAAATTTTATTTGTGTCGTATGATATGTCAATTTATAATGGTAGGTATCACAAATTTTAATTTAATTATAATAACGAACAACTTGTATTTTTTATCACAAATACTATCAAAATTTATCTTATAATAATAGGTATCAAACTTTATTATAGGCGTTTATCATTTAAATATTTTTTAGTATATTTTTTTTGGATTTCTTATACTCGTAGTATTGAATTAATAAATTTATCTTTTCTTATATTTTTACTTTATTTTTTTCATTAAAATAATTTAATTTGTGGATTATAATCTACGTGGCATTAAAATTTTAGATATATCAAATCTAATTCGTTACTTTTATCTAGGTGGCGACATAATTTTTTAATTCAAAATAAAATACAACTCTTTCTTTTTATTGGTCGAAATAAGTATATTTCTTACGTGACACTCCGAATAATCTCCAAAAATGTCTACTTTATTTATATATACTAGATAGAAGCTCGTGCGATACACGGTTTTTTCATCTAAGATTTTTAATTATTTGATTTATTGTATTTAATAATTTCAGACAAAATTACAAAAGTTTAATATTTATTTTTTTTACTATAATTTATAATGAATTAATTAAATATAATTAAATTGTAAATATGATGTTTTTTCCGTTATATAAAATCTTTAATGTGAAATGATAAATTTTTAATAATTTAAATCGTAAATCATTATTCATTGTTTTACCATATCTTTTATTTCGATAAAATCACCAACCTCGTCCACGACCAACATACTACATAAATGGATAAATTGAACCGTGAAATGTTAGCCAAACTGAAATTGATATAAATTAAATCTTTACATTTATATAAAATAAATCAATATATTTACCAATAAATGAAAAATTGTTGCAATATAAAATCAAATCTATGCATTGGAATTTTTTCACCATCTCCAAAAATAACCAAAGCCATCTATATTAAGTATACAACATTTAATCGTATGCCATTACATAAACAAATAATCGTAAAGTATCCTAAATATATACAATGTAACTAATAATTACAAATATAAATTTAAACATAAGATTTTAAAAATTACCCAGACATTGATGACCTAAAACTAACACAAAATTACTCACACAAAATTCGCTTGATAGGGTTTTGTATTGATACGAAATTTTATTTGTGTTGTATGATGTGTTACATCTGCATGTAAAAAACATTTAGTAAATTAAACATAAACATATAATCGTTGAGTATCCCAAATTAATACAATGTAAGTAATAATTAAAAAAACTAATTTAAACATAGGATTTTAAAAATTAAGCTAAAAATTTACCGGCCATTGATGACCAAAAATTAACACAAAATTACTAACACAAAATTTGCTTGATGGGGTTTTTTAATAATACGAAATTTTATTTGTGTCGTATGATGTGTCAATTTATAATGGTAGGTATCACAAATTTTAATTTAATTATAATTAACGAACAATTTGTATTTCTTATCATAAATACTATCAAAATTTATCTTATAATGATAAGTATCAAACTTTATTATAAGCGTTTATCATTTAAATATTTCTTAGTATTTTTTTTTGGATTTCTTATACTCGTAATATTGAATTAATAAATTTATCTTTTCCTACATTTTTTTATTTTATTTTTTTCATTAAAATAATTTAATTCGTGGATTATAATCTACGTGGCATTAAAATTTTAGATATATCAAATCTAATTCGTTACTTTTATCTAGGTGGCGACATAATTTTTTAATTCAAAAATAAAATACAAATCTCTCTTCTTATTAGTCGAAATAAATATATTTCTTACGTGGCGCTCCGAATACTCTCCAAAAATGCCTACTTTATTTATATATATTAGATTAAAAAATGTACTAATGTGTTGAAATAACCACCCATTTTTTTTGAAATTAAAAATGACCATCCATATTTTACAAAATCAGTAGGTTTTACCACCCAAATCTATACTCCGGCCAGTGTTCCGAGCATGGGCCCCACAATATTATTTTCCCTCCTTATTTCTTTTATTCTTTCACGATTTTCCCCCTTATTCACTGTTGCCCAACTACTATGTTACTTCACATTCAATTTTTTCTTTCTCCTCCACATTCAATCCTTCTACCTTCCTTTCATTTATGAACCTACCTCTCTGACTTTCTCCTCTTTTACTATAGCCCTAAATTACTTAGGTTTCAAAGTCTGTCAGTGTACTATATTCACAAAAATTTAATCTTATTTGGAGAAGAAAAGCGAGGAAATCTTGCAAATTTCGTCACATTCAACAGAGGGGACCATTTGCTTGGTTTGAAGCTGACATTGGTGGTGCAAGTTACAGTAGAGAAAGGTACGCATGTGTTTTAAATGTTGTTGGTTGATGTTATTTTCGCAATTTCGTTGACTAGTGGGGTTAATTTGATAATTGCGCATAACCCTAATTTATTTTTAATTGTTTAATTCACCTTGATTACTGTTAATTAGTGAATTAGTGTTAGTAATTGTTATTATTGTGTCGCTGAAATAGAAATTTGCTAATTGTCATTGTCTCTAGCAAATTAGAGTAAATTGGTGAATGGTAAATTGGGGTTTGGTTAATTGGGTCTACTGTTTAAACAATAAACAATTGATTATTGTATAATTATTCTTGAAAATTGAAGTATGCTTATCCATTGTTAATAACAGATGGTTGTTGATTTTGAGTTAGTTGTTGGTGAAAAAATTAATATTAAAGTAAGGATTAGGGGTAGATTAGTGCCGATAAAACGTAATAAACAAACATATTACACTTATGATAGTGGATGGGTGTACTGGAAGAATGACTGTAAAGTGTCTGAGTTTGATGTCCACTTTTTAAGATAAGCATGCAAATGGGGTTTTGTAAAATTGGATTTACATGTGCCTTTATCCTTTACCATATGGTATAAAGAAAAGGGAAAAGGGTGGTCAAGTGGTAAAAGAGAAATAGTCAATGAGGATGAGGTGAGTGGTTTTTTAGAGATAGTGAACAATGATGGGTATGTTGAATTGTTTTGCACTAGTCAGCAACCCATTACAGATCTTAATGAACAGACCCCCCCCCCCCCACTTGAAAGGAATGGTGTCCTTCCAACAAGTGTATTATTCCGATAGAGGGTTCGGAATTATTAGAAAGCTAATTCTTCAGTGAGGTCAAGTGATCGAAATGCCTAGGTGGAGGCTGCTTCCGATCAGTAATATTAATGTATAATTAATATTCCAGCTTAATCTTGACTGAACCCTTCAGGTCGCACCCTAATCGAATAACCGATCTAAGACAACGAATCAATCTGAAGGATTAGATGAGTCATTAGAGTATTACAAACAAAGACGTCAAATATCGAGCTCAAAGCGTGGTAAGTCGAGTCGACTTTAGAATTCGACGAGACATAGAATCAAGCAAGCGACAAGTTCGAGCCAAGCCGTAGCCTCGCATTGGCCTAGCCATGTGAGTGCTAAGCTAGACGAGATCACCAACCGCATGCGTGCTAGCGTGCCTAGCATTGCCCAGCACACGCACATCGTACACACGAGCATCGCAAGCTGCGTACCATGCGTGTGTGTACTGTGGCTATGCGTGCTTGCTAGCATAACAGCACCAGCCGCATCATCGCTAGCACGAGCATCGCAGCAGCGTGCCATGCATGTTGTGTTGTGACGATGGGTGCTAGCATATTAACATCAGCCACAAGGGGCTGGGCCTCGCATCGCAGCACTCTCACACACTCACAACGGATCGCAGCAGCAACCCACAATGCATGTGTGGCCTGCTTGCTGCACGCATGCGTGTGCGAGCTGGCTGGCAGCCCAGCCTTGGTGCTAGGCGCCAGCTAGCAGCCTTGGAAGCCAAGGTAGGCTGCCAGCCAGCCGAGTGCACGTTGGTCAGCCGGTCAAGGAGGGAGACCATTTGCTTGGTGGCTTTGCTTGGGGAGTAAGGGGATTTTGGTCCCCCCCCTGGTGGTCCTCACCAACCCTTGCTCACCATGTGCCACTTGGAGCTTGTTGATTGCTTTGCATTTTCATTTGTTTTTTATTAAAATAAATTGAGGGAAAATGCAATTCTCCCACATTGATGAGAGAAGGAAGATCAAGGCTCCCTTCCCTATAAATTCCCAAGTTTTGGGTTTGGGAAAAATCACTTGAGTTGAACTCAATAAGGCATCTCCTTGATAGTGAGAAAACCTTTAAGTTTGTAATACTCTAGTTTTATTTGGTCAAGTCCCGACTAAACTTCGGGATAAAGACCGCTCAGGTCGGGTCGAGGGTGCGAGCTGTCGGAGGCCTTCACACTTGCGAGGTTAAGCTTTCAAGTAAGAGCTCGTAATCGAGCGAAGCACGCTTTGAGGGTAAGATCGTCTTTTCTCTTTCTCTTTCTTTTTTTGTTTTATTATGTGATTGCATGTTTAGTTGCTTTAATTAGTGGGCGGGTCTTGGGCGGATTTCTCTTCCGCGTAGTGCCGGACACTACAAAACCCAACAACAGTATCGGAGTCGCGCTCACTTTAATACTTTTAACTAATAATTAATTGAGGTGATTCAAAATGGATTTAAATTTCTGGTTTTGCTTTCTAATTAGATTAGAAGCTCGTTTTATTAGTTTTAATCTCGTATTTTACTAATTTTGGCTCATGAACCCGGATTTTGACCCAAAAATAGTGAATTTTGGGTGGAATCAATGTTCTAAATCGTTTTTGATCATCTTTCGAGGGGTTTTTCGTTTTTGACGAAAAATTTTAAATCTTTAAACCTTGATTAATTATGGCATGTTAAAGGTAGATTAAATGTATGGTTGCATCACTAATCTACTGCAATAATAAATCTATTAAGCATGTTTATGAAGTCATAATTGGTGCTTAATTTGGTGAGTTCATTTTTCACATAAACTTGAAATTTTCACATTTTGCAAATAAATTGATTCAAGTCTGAATATTTTATGGTGAATTTGTAATTTTGAAGTCCCTTGAAATGTCAAAGATCCAATATTTAATTGTTTATTTGGTTGGAACTTTGCTTGCTAAATTCCATGTTGAACTAATTTTTGGATTTAGTCATTTTGGTTGATTAAAGTTCAAAACTTGTGATTGAAATTTAATTAATCTTCATATTGGATCGGAAGATGTAATTTTTCAATTTTTCACAAGTTAATGTTAGAAATTTTTCATTAGATGAAAGGGTTAATTTTTCCAACCCCTTTTATTTTGTCGAATCTCATATTAATTTATGTCTGGTTAAATTAATTATGAGTATAGCCCTTCAATTTTGTAGCATCAAGATGAACCTAAATTGATTTAATGAAAGGTTCTTGAATTAATCTTGGTTTGTGCACTAGAATTGAATTTATTTAAGTTAGACTTGTTATCTTTTCATTCTTGCTCAATGTTGATTCCAAAATTAATTTAGAATCAATTTTATGTCACACATATATCGGGATTAAAATCCCGAGATAAAAGCACGTAATTCGAGGCAAGCACCACCTACGGCTAGCCGGGCTGCTTACGCAGCCCACATGTGGCTGTCGAGGTACGCATGGAGGTGCTCATGCCTCGAAGTACTGCTGTTGTGCGGCGAGCTTGGTGCACGCTATGTGCGTGCTCGAAGCATCAAGGATGCCTGGTGCTGCGTGGTTGCTGGAAGATGCCCGCAAGTGCTGCTGGGCAGCAAGGCATGCGAGTTCTAGCAAGCCAGCCACACGCTGCCAGCGCCAGCATGCAAGCAGCGTAGCATGCTACGAGGCTGCTGGTGCCAGCAATCGTGGCGTGCGCTGCTAGCCAGGCATGCCAGCACCCAAGCACGCACATCTATGGGCCTTGGTACCTAGCAAGCCTAAGCCCATGGCTTGGATGCTAGGCACTCGGCCATTTGGTGGGCTAATTTTTGCGATAATTGGGCCGATTTTAATTATTTTATTTAATTATTTTAACGAAGCTAGGCTTCGGTTCCTCCGGCACTTGCAAAATAATTTGGCAAAATATGGGTTAACCGGCTTAATTAATTGGATTAATTAAGTTAGATGCGGAATTTAGTGGGAGTTTCGTTAATTACTTGAGCTAATTTATTGCGTTTTAATCACATAATCGGTTAACAACTTTGACTAGTTTTAATTAGGCGCGTTAATCGGATTAACCACCTAAGTTAGTTACTAGTTTGCGCGTGTTATGCATTGTTACTTGTTTTTCGTTGTAAAATGCATGGGCCATTCACACATAGTGAATGGATGAATGGAATGTATATTCGATCACAGATTTTGTGAAAATGACAACTAGTGGGGCCCGACTAGGGTAGTAAATACGGACTGCGATCCGTTATGTATTTTTGTAAATCTAAATACGGTATGCGTACCGTTGCGTATTTTTGTACCTTAATATTTGATCAGTCCTATTCATAGAAACTAGTAGTTGCATAGTTGGTGGAGATGTCTCGAAGACGGCATTTCTAAAAAGACAAGTCAAGAAGTTGCATCAAAGACCCATGGAGATTTGAAGATCAAGGGGTCATGGTAGTTGCCAAATGCATCTTTTACTTGTGTTTATATATGATTGAATGGTATGATAAATGCATGTTTAGGATTTCAAATGTTGTGATGATTAATTAAGTTCACTTAAATCAACCAACATAGAAACCCTAGGTCCCTATAATATTGAGCCAAATTTGCCATTCTAAGAACAACACTTACCGAAATAATGTGCGTAGTGATGGGCTACGCCAAAGCGAGGCATCACTACTTCCCTAGGAACGTAAGGTATACTAGGTATACAAGTTGGTCTTGGTTAAGCTCAACGATATCAGTAAGGAGTCCTTAGATGTCGTGGAAATGGAGATTAAATGTCATGTAAGCATTAGATGCGACGTTTTATTAAACCAAGAGTAGCTTAGAGCTATTAGCAATTGGATTGCTTACCTTAAAATATTAAGTGTTAAGACAAGCCAAATCATGCTTAATCAATTTTTGATTTTTGGGATCTTGAAATCGTTTTATTCTCGCCTAAAAAGGGACAATTTTTAATGCGTGGATAAAACGCTCAATAAGTTTGAATAGTTGCATGTATGCTTTAAAATTCAAACTTATTGGTTTTATGAATGGTTCTTCATTTCAAATTCTTTCAATTGTAGAAACATGTCTGTAAATAACTCAAATAACAACTCTATGTGCCGGAACTCCCCGACAAGTTGGCTTTTAGCCTTAACTTGGTCGACTTCAAGGAATGGGAAGAGGAACTCCGGAAAACTCTTCGGAATTGTTCCATGGAGTACATCCTTGATACTCCCATTCCAAGCTTCTTCTCTAAGGGAATCATGAGCGATGAGGCTCATGATGCATGGTCTTCCGATTGCAAGAAAGTCTCACGACTAATGGCTAACTCCGTCCCGGAAGAATGGAAGGAAAAGCTCTCCTTCTATTTTCCAGACATGTTCCACAAAGCACTTGAGGACGTTGTCAATTTGAGAGTCACCAAGAGTCTCAATGGAAATTATGATGGACTCGTGTTTGAAGTGACTAGGTCACTCTCGAACATGAAGATAAAGCCACCGGAAAAAGGTTGTCTTGCTAAGGAGAGGTACCGGCTTTGTTCAAGGGTCCGCAATACCAAATTGAGACCCGGTATGCCCATCCGACCTCATGTGCTTAGAATGACTAGGCTCTTCAGCACATTGAGCTTCTCGAAATCCCATTAGAGGATGAGATGGCGGGTCATATCATGCTTGCATCATTCCACTCAAGCTATGATGCACTTAGGGCGCATGTAGCTACGGGAAAGGAGACACACTCTTTAAGAGTTGTGGTGCAGCTACTTCATCGAGCCACCTCCTATGGAGCAACCAAAAGGCCCTTGAGAGCAAAGAAGAAGGAGTTCAAGAACAAAGCGAAGATGCGATGCTTTTATTGTAGTGGGCAAGGCCACTACAAGAGGGAATGCAAGATCTTCCAAAGGGATGAGGAGGTGAGGAATGTTTCACCTACCTCAGGCATCTTCATTAACACTTGTGTATAAAGCTATTCATAGGTATTGGATACCATGTTTAACTCACTTTATGCTCCCATTTCAGGGACCAAGTGAGAGGGCTTCACAAGTGGATTTGCAACTACGAGCGTACGGTAAAGACGGTCTTTCGATCGTGCTTGTAGGCACATTTTGTCTATGGCTTGTAATTAACTAATCTTTGTTTATCATGCTTTTGAACATACTTTGATCTGTGGTGTTGGACATCGGGTTATGTTGATCACAAGACTATGACAATGTTGTTTCGAATGTCTTGCTTATATGTTCTATGAAAATTGCATATTTTACATATGATTAGACAAACAAGCTTATAATGTTAACAATACCGCCAAAAGAGCTAAGACCATCGAGTCGAATCAAACCTACTTGTGGCATTGTCGTCTTGGGCACATTAATATCAAACGCATCAAGAAACTTCTTCATGAAGGTATTCTTGACTCATTCGACTTAGAGTCGTTTGAAAATTGCGAAGGATGTTTATGAGGCAAGATGATAAAGCAACCATTCTCCAAGTTGGGAGAAAGGGCTAGTGACTTATTGGGTCTTATACATACGGATGTATGTGGACCAATGAGTACACCCGCAAGGCAAGGTTATCGGTATTTCATCACCTTCACCGACGACTATAACAGATATGGTTATGTCTACCTTATGTCAAACAAATCTGAATCTTTTGAGAAATTCAAAGAGTTTCAAAGTGAAGTTGAAAATCAGCTTGGCAAGAAAATCAAAGCACTTCGATCGGATCGAGGTGGCGAGTATTTGAGCCACGAATTTGACGATCATCTGAAAGAACATGGTATTCTCTCAAAATTGACACCTCCCGGAACTCCAGAATGGAGCGGAGTGTCCGAAAGGAGGAATCGAACCTTGTTAGACATGGTCCGATCAATGATGGGTCTTAGTGAACTTCCTATCTCTTTCTAGGGACACGCACTTCTAACCGCGGCACTAACACTGAACCGTGCTCCGTCAAAAGCTGTTGAAAAGACTCCATATGAATTATGGACGAAGAAACCTCCACGGTTGTTTTTTCTTAAGATTTGGGGTTGCAAAGCATATGTTAAAAGATTAATTTATGACAAAATTCACCCAAAATCAGACAAGTGTTTCTTTGTGGGATACCCAAAAGAAACCAAAGGGTATTACTTCTACAACAAATCCGAGAACAAAGTGTTTGTTTCTTGTGATGGTGTCTTTTTGGAGAATGAACACCTTTCCAAAATGACAAGTGGGAGGAAAATCAAACTCGACGAAGTTCGAGAGGACGAGCAACAAAGTCAACCTGATAAAACTGACAATCAAAGTGCTTTAGAAGCAACTGTTGACATTGGTCAGAGTCAAACTGACAATGTGCAAAGTCAAACCGACAATTCAAATCCTCAGCTTATTACCCTGCGTAGGTCGCAACGGCCAAGATCTCAACCAAACAGATACCTCGGTGTTGTCTTAACTGAAGATCAAGACATCCTAGTTATGGATGGAGATGAGCCAGCGACGTACAAACAAGCTATGACAAGCCCCAACTTTGCAAAATGGCAAGAGGCCATGAAATCCGAGATGGACTCCATGTTTGAAAATCAAGTCTGGGACTTGGTTATTTTGTCCGAAGGTTTCACACCTATCGGTTGCAAATGGATTTTCAAGCTGAAAACCGACAAAGATGGAAATGTATCTATATACAAAGCTATATTGGTGGCAAAAGGTTATAGGAAAATTCACGGCGTTGATTATGATGAAACCTTTTTGACAGTCGCCATGCTTAAGTCCGTCCGGATTATCCTAGCGATTGTCGTATATTATGATTATGAAATATGGCAAATGGATGTCAAAAACGCCTTCCTTAATGGGATTTTGGAAGAAAATGTGTATATGACACGGTCGGAAGGTTTTGTTGATCCAAGCAATGCTGGGAAGGTATGCAAGCTTAAGAAGTCTATTTATGGACTAAAGCAGGCAAGCAAAAGTTGGAATCTGCGATTCGATGAAGCCATTAGTAAGTTTGGTTTTATAAAGAATCCAGATGAGTCTTGTGTTTACAAGAAGGTCAGTAGGAGTGACATCGCATTCCTCGTCTTATATGTCGACGACATATTACTCATTGGAAACAACACTAAACTGTTAGAGTCCGTAAAGGGCTGGATTGGTAGTGCTTTTCAATGAAAGACTTGGGAGAGGCACAGTACATATTGGGCATCAAGATCTATAGGGATAGATCTAAAAGGATGATTGGGGATTGAGCCAAAGTACTTATATTGATAAGATACTGGCACGATTCAACATGGAAGGGGCCAAGAGAAGGCACCTACCCATGTCACATGGCATAACTCTCAGCAAGAAGTAGTGTCCACAGACACCTGATGAACGAGAGAGGATGAGTCAGATTCCATATGCTTCGTTTATTGGATCGATCATGTATGCCATGATATATACTAGTCCGGATGTATCGTATGCCTTGAGTGCTACGAGCCGATACCAATCAGACCCAGGAGAGGCGCATTGGACTACGACCAAGAATATCCTAAAGTACCTGAAAAGGAACAAGGATAAATTTCTGGTCTATGGTGGGAGTAATGATTTGTTTGTTGAAGATTATACTGACGCGAGCTTCCAGACTGATAGAGACGACTCCAAGTCGCAGTCAGGGTACATTTTTGCCTAAATGGAGGAGCGTTTAGTTGGAAGAGTGCTAAGAAAAGCACCACTACAGATTCTACAACTGAAGCCGAATACTTGGCAGCTAAGGAGGCAGTTTGGATTCGTAAGTTCATTAGTGAACTTGATGTTGTACACTCCATCAAGGGTCCAATAGACCTCAATTGTGATAACAATGGAGCTATTGCTCAAGCCAGGGAGCTAAGGGGACATCAGAAGGTCAAACATATCAAGCGGCGTTTTCACATGATAAGGGAATGGAAGTCCGAGGGTGGAATCAGAATTTGTAAGATTGGAACGGACGACAATGTAGCCGATCCACTGAATAAACCTTTGCCACAAGTGAAGCACAACAAGCACATTGAGGCAATGGGAATCAAGCATGTTGGAGATTGGATTTGATTTCATTGTATATGTGTTTTAATTAAACTTGATGTCTTAATGTAAAACACTATGTTGAACCATTCGATTTTGGAGAAATGAAATTTTCCGCAAATTTATTACTCCATTTCTATTTAATCGTGGTTTAGAATTAAATAATGAGTCCATTCGATTTATGAGAATATTCAAAACAGGGTATCAAGACCATGTCTTGGATAAATAAACACCTGTTAAGTGAACATTGAATATTTCAATCGAAAATTATCCCTAATCAAGGTCATTTAAATGATGAACGATTAATGACCACTTGAGATTAGTATGTAGTATGATTTATAGCACCGTTTCTTGTGCTACGAGGACATGATTGTTATAAATCATTTGCACAGGTATTGGTTTGGAACTGTACCAAATCGACCTATGAGAATACTTTAAGAGATATAAAATCCTCATAAGTATATTTCTCATTATAGCTATCGGAACCTTTTTCCTCAACCATGAGTATTGTATGTTCTCTTGTTTGAGTACTATTCGTTTTGATGTTGTCAAACATCTGCCGTAAATGGGGATTATAACAAAAACACTCGAACGACTAGGTTGAAAGGAATGGTGTCCTTCCAATAAGTGTATTATTTCGATAGAGGGTTCGGAATTCTTAGAAAGCTAATTCTTCAGTAAGGTCAAGTGATCGGAATGCCTAGGTGGAGGCCGCTTCCGATCAGTAATATTAATGTATAATTAAAATTATAGCTTAATCTTGACTGAACCCTTCGAGTCGCACCCCAATCGAATAACTAATCCGAGACGACGAATCAATCCGAAGGATTAGATGAGCCATTAGAGTATTACAAACAAAGACGTTGGATATCGAGCTCAGAGCGTCAAAACCGAGCGTCGTAAGCCGAGTCAAATTTAGAATTCGACGAGACGTTGAATCAAGCAAGCGACAAGTTCAACCCAAGCCGTAGCCTCACATTGGCCTAGCCATGCGAGTGCTAAGCTAGACGAGATCACCAACCACATGCGTGCTAGCGTGCCTAGCATTGCCCAGCATACGCACATCGCACAGCACGAGCATCGCAAGCTGCGTGCTATGCGTGTGTGTGCTTTGGCTTTGTGTGCTGGGCTATGCGTGCTTACTAGCATAGCAGCACGAGCCGCATCATCACTAGCATGAGCATCGCAGCAACGTGTTATGCGTGATGTGCTGTGGCGATGGGTGCTAGCATATTAGCATCAGCCACAAGGGGTTGGGCCTTGCATCGCATCACTCTCACACACTCACAACGGATCGCAGCAGCAACCCACAATGCATGCGTGGCCTGCTTGCTGCACGCATGCGTGTGCGAGCTGGCTAGCAGCCCAGCCTTGGTGCTAGGCGCCAGCTGGGCAACCTTGGCAGCCAAGGCGGGCTGCCAGCCAGCCAAATGTGTGTTTGTTAGCCAGTCAAGGAAGGGGACCTTTTGCTTGGTGGCTTTTCTTGGGGATTTTGGTCCCCCCCCCTTGGTGGTCCTCACCAACCCTTGCTCACCATGTGCCACATGGAGCTCGTTGATTTCTTTGCATTTTAATTTGTTTCTGATTAAAATAAATTGAGGGAAAATGCAATTCTCCCACATTGATGGAGAAGGGAGATCAAGGCTCCCTTCCCTATAAGTACCCAAGTTTTGGGTTTGGGAAAAATCACTTGAGTTGAACTCAATAAGGTATCTCCTTGAAAGTGACAAAACCTTTAAGTTCGTAATACTCTAGTTTTATTTGGTCAAGTCCCGACTAACCTTCGGGATAAAGATCGCTCAGGTCGGGTCAAGGGTGTGAGCCGTCGGAGGCCTTCGCACTTGCGAGTTTAAGCATTCAAGTAAGAGGTCGTAATCGAGCGAAGCACGCTTCGAGGGTAAGATCGTCTTTTCTCTTTCTCTTTCTTTTGTTGTTTAATTATGTGATTGCATGTTTAGTTGCTTTAATTAGTGGGCGGGTCTTGGGCGGGTTTCTCTTTCGCGTAGTTTCGGACACTACATAACCCAACACCACTACCAACCCAATCCACTCAAAACATTGCTAAGAAGCCCACTGAAGCCTTACCTAGAAGGAGCCCTAGGGTGAAACAAGTTGCTTAAAAGGGAAAGGGGTTGGCAGTCAGTAGCAAAGGCAAAGATAAGGAGGTTGAAAGGGGCCATTGAAGCACCTTCTGTCAGGGATACAATGAAGAAGTGCTCTACAAGTGTGAAGGGTACAGGAAAATTAGGTGAAGGGGAAGGTACATCTATAACTATTGTGAAGGGAAAAGGGAGTAAAAGAAAGCTTGAATTGGAGTCTGATTCTAGTTCTTTCTGAGTTAACAGATCTTAATGATTTGGACATATACTGGGAGGTTGGAGAAGAAGATGAGGATGTTGTTGATGATGATGTTTTTACTAAGGACCAAGCTAAAAAAAATCTTTTGAGAAGTAACTTGTGACCTAAAAGAGGGGCAAGATACAAATGACAATGAGGATGATGTTGAAAGGGGTTTAAAAAAGTGGTCAGGGGATCTTGTAGCTACTGAAGTAAGGGTAAATGAAGAGGGAGATGATGACTCTGATGATCTTAGGAGTTTTCATGGTTTAGATGAAGATAAGGACATCTCACCATGGTTCAATGCTGAGACAGATTTCAAGAAACCCATTCAGTTGTTAATTGGGTAGAAGTTCATCAGCAGCACTATACTTAGGAAGGTCTTAAAGGTTCATGCAGTAGAAAATAGGTATGAGTTTTATTTTCTACACAATCATACTAGGAAGATAACTGTACACTGTAAAATAAGGTGTGGGTGTGTTTGGAATTAAAAAAAAAAGCAATCTTAGGATGTGCACATGTGTTAAGGGTATAAAGTGGCAGTTTAAGGTGAATGGTAGGAGGTTGGATAATGAAGAAGAGTGGGAAATAAAAAGTTTGAATTTGAAATATAAATGTATGAGGGTGAGGAAAAATTCTATGCTCACTTTTGAATACCTAGTTGAGAGGTATTTAGAAGAATTTAGGTATGATCCACCATGGAAGATTAAGAGTTTTAGGCAAAGAGTTTTAGCAGATTTTGGGATTAATGTTGGTTATTCTAAAGCTAGGATGGCAAGATCTATGGTTAGGCTTGAGATTTTTGGAGGTGCAGCTGAACAGTATGCCAAAGTTTGGGATTATGCAAAAGCTGTCATTAAACACAATCCAGGTTGTTGTGTAGTTGTTGATGGGATTGAACAACCTGAACCCCCAAGGTTTATGAGGATGTATACATGTCTGGATGCTCTAAAAAAGGGATTTCCTCAAGGCTGGAGGCCGCCATTAATTGGGGTAGATGGGTGCCATTTGAAAGGAGCATAACTAGGACAGATCTTGGTAGCAGTAGGTAAGGATGGTAATAACAACCTCTCTCCTATAGCTTGGGCCACAGTTGATATTAAGAATAAGGACAAATGGGTCTGGTTTCTTGAGCTGTTAATGGAAGATGTTGGTGACTCGGACCAGGGATATGGCTTCATCTTTATGTCTGACAGACAAAAGGTAATGCTTTGTAAAAAGTTTTATCTTTCAATACTTAAAGTTATGTAGCCTGATATTTTCTTACATGATTTATTGTTTTCTGTTGCCTATTAGGGTTTATTAGAAGCTTTCAACGTTGTAGTACCAAAAGCTGAAACAAGATACTGTGTACGACACATATAGGCAAACTTTAAGCTACAATATAGTTGAACAACATTCAAGGAGTTGTTTTGGGCAGCTGCTAGGGCCACCACCTTGGTATTCTTCACCTTTTCCTTTCTATGATATGTTATAGTTTGTTTTCTTAAATATATAAATGCATCCTTTATTTTTTCTTGCTTGCTATTTCATGTTCTTGTTATTTGGTGAGTAAGTGCCAATGTGTACTTATGCTTAGTATGTGTAATTTTTTTCATGGACTAGTATGAGTTTGAGGTGGCTATGGAGTCTATCAAGTTTCTTTCAGAGGATGCTTATAAGTATTTAGATGACATACCTCCTCAACATTGGAGTAGGCATTCTTTTTTAACAAACTGTAAGTCAAATATGTTGCTCAACAACATATGTGAGACTTTCAATGCAGTTATAAAAGAAGCTAGGGACAAGCCTATCTTGACCCAAATGGAGTGGCTTAGGAGATACATGATGAAAAGAAATATAGAGAAATGGGAGGCTTATGAAAATATGGAAGGAAGTTGTGCACAAGGTGTTTAAGGGATTGGAAAAGGTGGCAAGACATTGCATTATACAAATGTCAAGGGGTGACACTTATGAAGTGCAACTGAATGAGGATCAAGTCTCAGTTGACTTGGCTAACAAGACATGCACTTGTTATCATCGGGAGTTGACTGGAATCCCATGTGTGCATGCATATACTTGTATAGTTGTATGCTAGATAAAAGAGTGGATCCCACATAATATGTAGATGATGCATATAGGAATCCAAATAATCCTATGCCTAGTCCAAGACATTGGGAAAAGGTGAAACTAAGGCAACCCCTTCTACTAGAAATCAAAATTTAACCTGGTAGGCCAAATTCCAAGAAGAGAAAAAAGGAAAAAGGAGAGGGAACAAAAGATGCTGCTCCAAAGTCCCTAAAAACTCCTAAAGCACAGCAACCAAGCCTTAAGAGGAAGTTAAATTGCAAGAATTATGGACTGCCAGGACATTATGCAAAGACATGTGGTAGAAGCTCTAGGACTGTATCTCAACCTGTGTTTGTACCAACTTTAGAGAATTAAGGTGGCAGACCACCTTTGTAAGCAACCTGGGTGACTGACCAAAGGGAAAAAAAAAAGCAAGAAAGGGCTGAGAGAAAGGTATGCCATTTGGTTTACTTGATATCTAATTTCTCTAATTAGGCTACAATGTATATCTAATAACATTGTGTATTGCATTTAACAAAGTGCAAAAGGAGCTGGCCCTAATAGTATTGCAAATAGAAGCTTCCCTCAAGTGCAGTAGTCCCAGCCCCAAGAACTCACTCAAGCATCATCAACTACTGTCTCAGGACCAAAACCAGGGTCTTCTTAGTTCAGACCAAAGTTGAAGCCTCTTACAGAATAAAATTAGGTTGTCTGATCTTATGTAATTAGGTTTCTGGTTAGGCCATGTTTTTGTGTACCAGTGAAGAGTAAAATTTGTTAAGTTATTCTGAATTTATGGTGTTATGTTCTGGTACTCTCATTTTCTTTCGAAGATAACAACACTGATGGATATGTATATTTTTTGTGCATTACACTAGAAACATGATTTATGTATGCAATATGAAAACAAAATTTGCATAAAACAACTTATTTAATTTTCGTTCCATACAAATTTGCAATATACATAAGTCTGCATGGTGAACCAAAATAGAATAATTTCCAAATCAGAGTACTGCATAACTAAAACTTCCTAATCATAACAACCATCGCTAAAAGCCTAAAACTATGAATACACAAGACATGACAACAATTACAGGATTGTAGTTCCTCTCTGAATTGGTGTTCAAACTTTTGTTAAGTTTCTTCCTGTCAACACTCAAGGCCTTACATTTCACCTTCAAGGATTCAATTTCATTCAGCAAGAATCTTCTATGCCCAACCATATCATCTACTTCCCTTTGCAGTGAGTTCATTTCAAACTTCATAAACTTTTTTCCCGACAACAGTTGGTTAATAACCTCCCTTTGCCACTCTATTCCATCCTCTTCATCAACCCACTAAAAGCATTTACAACCCCTGCTTTGCGTAGTTAGGTCATAGAACTTGCAAGCCTTAAACTTACGACCAGGATTATCTCGAGTCCATGAGGTAAGCCTAGCAAGGGGCACTCCACAGTCACATTTCTTCTCCTTGGATGGCGATGAGCTAATGAAAGACATTATATCCCCTGCAATTTATGCAACAATCATCAACGAAACAATCAATTATCATATAACAAGCTTAGAGATATCATCAATTACCAAAAACTGGGTCAAATTCGAAAAACCCCCAATTTAGTTATGAAGAACCCTAATTTCCAAGTCAAGTCAAATTGAATAAATCAAACAACAATTACATCATTAAATTCCTAATAAAACACATTCCAAACAAAAAAATCATATAAGTTGAATTCTATTACATACAACATTGTAATTAACGATTTCATTAACAAAAAAAAAAATAAAAATTAAGTGCATTCTTCAATTACCTTGTTGTAAAAATTGGTGTAAAAAATTTAAGTGCGTTCTTCAAATGATTCGCTAGTCAAATTGCAGAACTAGGTGAAATTTTTTTAGATTTTGAGGAAAAAACGGAGAAATTTAAGTCTGTGAGTAGTTTTTGAAAGAAGGGAGGTAATAAATCGAGGAACAGCTTTTACAAAAACTAAAAAAAGAGCCGTTATGTGGGGCCCATGCTCGGAAAATTGGCCGGAGTATAGGTCAGGGTGGTAAAACCTACTGGTTTTGTAAAATATGGGTGGTTATTTTTAATTTCAAAAAACATGGGTGGTTATTTCAGCACATGTTACATTTTGGAGTGGTATCCCTTGAAAGACAGGGCGCTCTGCTTCCTTGAGACGACAGGAAACCCTAACCTCAAGGAGGTTGATTCTCAGCCATGGTTGATGATCTAGTAGAGATATGTAAGACGTTACAAATTAACGACAAAGAGGAGATTCTAGACGTGAGCGAGTTGGATGTTTCAGATTCTTCAGAAAGGGTTTCCCTATTGCTTGTAAGGAAATTGATCACAGATCGTAATTTTAATGTGGAGGCTTTCAAAAAGACTATGATTCAATCATGGTCTGTTTCAAAGAAGATTATCATCAGGATGGTAAGCCCTAACCTATTCGTCTTCCAGTTTTTCCATTGGAAAGATAAAGAACGAATACTTGATGGTAGACCATGGTGCTTCAAAAATCATCTTCTTGTTCTTAATGATGTGGGTTGGAGTGAACAGCAAGCAGACATACCTTTAACTTATTCACCCTTTTGGATTCGGATTCTAGACTTGCCCTTCAACTATTGATCGGATGCCATAGCAAAAGCGATTGGAGGGAGATTGGGTGAATTTTTTGACCTTGAACAAGAGGAATTGGGGCTGGAGGAATTCAGAAGAATAAAAATTAATCTTGATATTTTGAAACCCCTTAAACAGAATTTGGAAATCAAGGTTAAAGATGGGAGGGTTCTCAAACTCAGACTAAAGTATGAGAGGCTTCCTTATTTTTGTTTGACGTGTGGAATAATTGGGCATAGTGAGAAGGATTGTGGGGAATTTTCTGAAGAGGAACAAGAGAGAAGGGGGCTAGGGTGGTCCACCAAAATCCGTGGAAGGTCAAAATTACTGGAGGAAATTGATGAAGTGAAGGCTTGCAGGGAAAACTCTTTTTGTTACAAAACCAACAACAGAGGTGTACTCTGTAAAATCCCATGATCATGAACAGAGGCTTATTGAAGAAAACGAGAAGGAGTCAATACGAGAGAAGCAGGATGTAGTTGTGATAGCAAAAATTAGAGAGGATTTGCAAACTAGCAAAGATCCTAAAGTGACTGAACCTTCTGAAATTCTGGATGAGGGTGTAACACAAAAAATCACTGAAGATCATGATGTAGTGGATAGAGCATTTTCTGAAGACAGGCCATCTTATAACTTACATGACAATTCCCCTAGCTTGAAAATTGGAATGAGGAGCTGGAAAAGATATGACCGCAATAGTATGATGCAAGGTGATTATGGTGCTTTGCCTTTTGAAAGGGGAAAGCGTGGTAGAGGTGATTAAGAGGAGGCAGAAGAAGTTAACTGCAATGTAAAGAAGGCTATGACTGACTCAGCAAACTTGACAGGTGTGGGACCTTTGGCGGAGGTTGGACATATCCAACCCCGCCTCACCCAATGAGTATTTTATGTTGGAACTGTCGTGGGATGGGCAACCCATGGACAGTTCGCCAACTCCACCGTTGGAGTAGAGAGTATGCCCTCAACATCATTTTCTTGTCGAAAACGAAGATTAATAAAACAGAATGTGAGGCACATAAAAATAGGCTTGGTTTCTCAGGTGCTTTTGGGATCTCGAGTCGTGGAAAATTTGGTGGGTTGTGTTTATTTTGGAAGCAGGAAAGTATAAATTTCACCCTTATCTCTTACTCACAAAACCATATTTGTGGGGATGTCTCAACTGAGAAAGGGAAATGGAGGTTTATAGGAATTTACGGGTGGCCTGAAGGTGAGAATAAGCACCGTACTTGGCGTTATCAGACTTCTTTACGGCGAGTATGAGATACTAGTGCTTTTTGGTGGAGATTTTAATGAAATATTAAAGATGGATGAGAAGGAAGGGGGGTTGCAGAGGGACAAAAGAGAGATGTATAACTTCAGTGAAGTGGTAGATGATTGCTGCTTGCGTGAAGTTAATTATGGTGGGCAATGGTACACATGGGAAAAGAATACCCTAGTTGTGGTCTTGAGCGCGAAAGGCTAGATCGCTATTTAATGTCTCCGTCTTGGCTTTCTATGTACCCTGATGCTGGAGTGGAACATTTGGTACGTTAGATCATTGTGCTATTGTCATAAGGGTTGTACCACGAGTTAAGGGAGGAAAGAAAGGGAGGGCGGGCTTTAAATTTGAGACTTCATGGTTGTTAGATGAGTCTTGCTAGGTGGAGGTAAAAGAAGCGTGGGTGAATTCAGTAGGGTGTGCTATTGAGTTGAGAATAGAATGTGTAGCAAACAGTTTAAATAGATGGAGGAGAGTTAAGTATGATAACCTGGGAAAGAAAATTTCGGATGTTGAAAAGGAGTTGCATAATGCTCAACAAGAACCTATGACTAAGATGAATTGTTCGAAGTGCTCTGACCTTGAAAAGAAGTTAGATGACTTACACTCGAAATATGAAGCCTACTGGTTTCTACGCTCAAGGGTGTCCGAAGTGAAAGATGGTGATTGCAATATGAAATATTTTCATCACAAGGCCAGGCAAAGAAAGCAAAAGAATACCATTAAGGATCTTTATGATAAAAACGAGGCATGGCAGAGGGGAGATGAAAATGTCCACCGAGTTATTGAAGATTTTTTTTGGTGAATTATTTACCTCTTCCCATCCATCTGAAGCAGCTCTGAATAAGGTTTTGAGACATATCCAGTCAGTCATCACAGCCACTCACAATGTAGAGCTCATGAAACCTTATACTAAGCAAGAGGTGTTTGAAGCTCTTCAACTCATGCATCCTAGAAAAGCTCCGGGGCCGAACGGTATGCACGCCGTTTTTTATCAACGGTTTTAGCACATATTGGGAGATGATATCGCTGGATTTGTTTGTAGCATTATAGACAGTATGTCCTTCCCTGACAATTTAAATGCTACGAATATTACTTTGATTCCAAAGGTCAAATATCCGACCCTTCCAATGGAATTTCGACCTATTAGTCTCTGTAATGTCATATATAAATTGGTTTCAAAGGTCATTGTTCTTAGATTGAAAAATATTCTTCCGGAAGTGATTTCGGAGTTCCAAAGTGCTTTTTTTCCGGGCCGTCTAATAACTGATAATGCTCTTATTGCTCTTGAAGTTTTCCATTCTATGAAACATTGTTCGAACAGTAGGAAGGGTACTATTGTGATGAAACTTGACATAAGCAAGGCCTATGACAGAGTGGAGTGGGGTTTTTTGAGAAAGTTGTTACTAGCAATGGGTTTTGATGGTAGATGGGTAAATTTGGTGATGGAATGTGTATCTACTGGGCATTATTCTTTTTTGATTAATGGAAGGGTTTGGGGTTCTTTAACTCCAAATAGAGGCTTGAGGCAGGGAGATCCGTTATCACCATATTTATTCATTATGGTGGCGGATGCATTTTCGAGTATGATTCGTGCGAGAGTGGCTTGTAAAAGCATTCATGGTGCAAAAGAAAGTCGTTGTGGTCCGGAAATTTCACTTCTCCTATTTGTGGATGATAGTCTCCTCTTTACCCGAGCGAATTGACAGGAATGCCTAGAGATAGTTGATATACTCAACAGGTATGAAGCGGCATCCGAACAGAAAATTAATTATGAAAAGTCTGAAGTGTCTTTTAGTAAAGGGGTAAGTATTGACCGAAGACAGGAGTTAATTGAGATTTTGGGGATGAAAGAAGTGGAGAGGCACAAAAAGTACTTGGGAATCCTAGCTATTTTTGGTAGATCGAAGAGAGCAACCTTTAGGGCGTTGATGGATAGGGTGTGAAAAAAGCTTCAAGGATGGAAAGAGAAACTGCTATTGAGGGCGGGAAAGGAGATACTTCTCAAATCTGTGATCTAGGCCATTCCAACTTACTTAATGAGCGTATACAAGTTTCCAATTTCTGTTATTCATGCTATAGAAGTTGCCATGGCGCGGTTCTTTTGGGGAGGCAGTGGTGATAAGAGGGGTATTCATTGGACAAATTGGATGAGTATGTGTGAGACTAAATGTTTAAAAGGAATGGGATTTAAAGATTTGAGAGTCTTTAATGATGCATTATTAGGGAGGTAGGTGTGGAGATTAGTGAAGGGTGAAAACACGCTTTTTAGGAAGGTCATGAAGGCCAAGTACTTTCCGAACTGCTCAATTTTTGAGGCCGCATTGGGTACTCGAATAGCTACGCTTGGAGGAGTATTTGGAGTGCCAAAGCTCTTGTTAAAGAGGGCCTTTTATGGAGAATTGGAAATTGGCAGCAAGTTAAGCTTCGTTATGATCCTTGGCTTGCTGTTGAAATGGGGCGTTTCGTTCAAAGTGATATTCCAGACGAGCTACAGCAGGTCAGTGCCATTATTGACCCTAAGAGGATGGAGTGGAGGTTTGATTTACTTGAGGAGCATTTTCTAAACGAGACAAGAAATGTATACTTGCTATCCCACTTATTATGAGAGCACCAAATGATGACTTGGGGTGGGCTTTCACAGAGGATGGTGCATACACTGTTAAGTCTGCATATATGCTAGGGAAGGGCTGTAACCTTGATGATTTTCACTAAGCTTGGGTTAAAATCTGGGGCTTGGATGCTTCCCCAAAAAGTTAGGCATTTCCTTTGGCATTTATGTACTAAGACTTTGCCTATGTGTCAGAGCTTACGAGGAGACACTTGCTAGATAATGCTATCTGTCCTCGCTGCAATGTGGAAGAAGAGTGCCCCTGGCACACAATTTTTAGTTGCAGCAGAGTGAAGCAGATGTGGGATGATGTTCAGTGCTCAATTATGATGAGAGATGGTGGCAGAAAGTCTATGTGTGAGCTGGTAGCTGACTAGAGTAATTTAGATGAGAAAATTGTTCGGAGAGGGGCTATTTTGGCTTGGTGCGTGTGGTATGAAAGGAATCAGCTGGTTTTTAATAATAAGCTCACTTCTAGATCGGTGATCATTGATAGGGTGGAGAGATTAGATGAGGAACAAGGAAGATACGAAAAGTGTATTTACTCGAAACCTGGCCAAGCTAACAAACAGCATCAGCAGCGTGTCTAGAAGGCTCCACCACATGGCTTGGTGAAACTGAATTCTGATGCAAGTTTAAATATTGAGGGTGTGGTCGGTCTTGGTGCGGTATCAAGAAACGAGGCTAGAGATTTTATTTTTGCTGCTGTTAGACGCACCAAAGCCTGGTGGCAGCCAATGATTGCTGAGGCAAAAGGCATTATGGCACTCTGGTTGGGCATCAGATTTGGGCTGCAGAATGTGGTGATGGAGACTGACTGTGAAGAAATTGTTAGCAAGCTGAACAAATCTCTAATCTTCTGTACCGAGCTTGATTCTATCCTTGAAGACATCTTAGCACTAAGCTGTAGTTTTAATTCCATTTATTTCACTCATGTAAAGCGTGATGGCAACTTGGTTGCTCACCAGTTAGCTAAGATCTCTCCTTTTAGATAAGAGCAAATCTGGGTGAATCATTGACCCCCTATTATTGCACCCTATGTACTGATGGACAAGGTTGCTTTGAATTATTGAAACGAAATGAAACGTTATTTTTTTTACTTACTTCTCTTTATTTTTTAATAATAATACTAGCAAATTCGAAGCATTGTTGAAAAGGGTATAGAATTTAGAGCTTTCAGAAAAAAAAAAAAAAAAAAAAAAGAAAAGTTATTGAATTTAGGGATGGTAGTTCTTGATTTTTCAGATTTGATGTAAAATTGCTTGTTTCTAGGCATTGTTACTAGAAATGTTTACTAAATTTTGTGGCGAAATTATTATTCATCAGACTGAGATACAAATACTGTAAATCAAAGTATATATATGTCTTTTTAGTGAAGGTAGTAGGGCTATTGTCGTAATTTGAAGCAGATGGCTGATCGCCGGATAATAGGTCGTGTCTACTATCCTAGATCAAATCAACAATTTATATTCCTAATCTTACTCTACCAAGTTACACAAGATAGTGGCAAGCTAGGGTCGAACCACAGCGCTAAGTGTATCAATTTGAGCTTATTAAACTAGTAGGAAGGTTGTGAAATAGAGAGAGAAACAACTAAAACTACTTCAAACAATTAACAAGATACTAGGGAAAGGGGAATCCAATTAAATTAATGAATTCAATAACAAATTGCAATTAGATGATCATGATCTCAATTAGGAACGATCAACATACTCAACTCACTCCCGGGCAATTAAGCACGTTAATTATCCTACTAAGCTAATTCACTCCCGCGCAACTAGCCTAGCAAAGGTATGGAAGAATCTAGACTCTCAATCAACTCACTTCCGCACAATTGATTGAAAGCACAATGAAAAACCTAGAATCAATTAGCTAAAAAGATTCTAGTCAATTTAAGCATCATCCAAACACAATAATCAAGAATCAATAACATACTAATTACAACCAATCACTCAATTCATCAACCTAACCTTCATCAATTTCCCTAGAACAAAATCTATGCAAACATAATGAAGAAAAACATGGAAAACAAGGTAAAACTAGAATTAAAGCAAGAGTCAAACAAGTAAACTAATATCTACTCTAATCAACAAAGAATTAAGCAAAAACAAGAATTAAAAAAAGTAATAAAGGTGAGAGAAAGTTAGAAAAGCTCATTGAATGGATGAGAAAAGAATCCACAAAATTAATTCTTCAAGCTTTCAAATCTTTACTGAAATCCTAAGCTTTCTCTCTCTAAAACTACTCCTAAACTAGAGAGAGAAACTCCTAATCTAAGCCTAATCCTAATTAGAGAAGAGAGAAAAATGTAAAAACTTCCCCCTGGAAGTCTAAGAAATCGTTCTATTTATATTACAAGAAGAGAAAGAAGGAAATCCGGAAATTAAGATAAAAAAACACCCAGAACACCACGCCCTTGGTGGTCGGAGCCGCGCTTGCGACAACAACTTCTCCGAGGCATCTCCAGGAAGTTATAAAGGCTGGGAAAAGCAGAGAGTTGCGCCCGCGACATCATAAGTCGCGCCCGCGGTGGCTGCGCTGCTGCTTGTGCTTGCTTCGCTCTTTGCTCCTTTTGCTCTTGCTTGGTTCTTTTCTCCTTTTTAGCTTCAAGGCTACTTATAATGTAATTTTTCGGCCTTCTCCCGGGTCATAAGCATCGAAGAAAGCGCCAAGAACCTACACAAATAGACCAAGAGAGAAAAGAGTAAAAGAACACATGGGAAAACACGTAAATTAAGCTAGAAACCGAGAAAAAAAACATATTATTTACAACTAAGATCTAAAACCATAAACTAAGGCAAAGATAACTAAAATAAGACTAAACGTACTAGAAATAACAAAGAAACACCAAAATAAACCTTAAACTAAGGGAAAAAACCACCCTAAAATGTGTCATAAATGACACTTGTCAATGGCATTATAGTGTTAACTTCACAACCGTATGTAGTTATTGTTTTTTTTAGATTTGATGTATAATTGCTTGTATCTAGGTTTTATTACTATACATGTTTACTGAATTTGGGAGATTTATGTAGTACTTAATTTTTCAGATTTGATGTATAATTGCTTGTTTGAAGCATGGTTACATGTTTATAAAATATCGTTCAAATGAATTTCATTATTTTTTTTTACAAAGATTCACTCAAAAGAAAGCAATAAACTAGAAAAAGTAACAAAGAAGCTGACGCCTCCTAGCCGAAGTCGCAAGACATTGAGCTGGCAAAACAGGATCCCGGAAAACCTTCTTTATGAAGCAGACTATAAAGGCGGATAGGATGTCCCTAAGCTGTTGCTGAATCCAAACAACCGAAGTGTCAGTGATACCTTCTACACGGAGAATGAAAAGAGTGGTCGTACAATCAGTCTGAATCTGCACATGAGTATAACCCCGATGTTGTGCCATCCGTAAAGCAAACAAACATGCAAGAAGTTCGGCCTGCAAAGCTGAAAGAGCGAAGCACGCTTAAGCGCCGCCTCCTAAACAAAGTGCATTATCCATAGGATAAAAGCACCAACCAGTTCTTGCCCTATAGTCAAAGGAATCCCAAGCTCCATCGACTATAAGATTCATAGTAGGCTGATCATTGCCACAACTCCGAAGGGAAAAGGCTAACATAGGAAGACTGGAACCAGGAGGATGGGCTGAAAGCTGGTAAAGAAAGTCCCTAGCCAAGGAACTACGGTGATGCCACTATTGAGCTATCTGAAAGACTGCTTTAGGAGAACACTAGGTGCCCCAAAACCCAATGTTATTTATAAGAACCCATATGGCCCAAGTGAAGGAGATGATGGAGTTCAAACCCGACCAGTCTCCTGTTTAGAGAACAGAAGAAATCAAGGAGGTGAACCAATGCGGAAAGGAAGGGGGATCACCGGTAGGAACTCGGATGGCCAAGAGGACCACAAATCCAAAGATAACGAGTAAAGGAATAATGCAGGAAAAGATGATCTATGGATTCAGGGCTGAGGCGATAAAAGGAACAATCAGGGTCTATAGGGATACCCTTTTATCCACAATTTAAATGCAACAGGAAGCGCATCTTAGAGTAGCTTCGAAATAAAAAGTTTCCACTTTGAAAGAATAGGCAAAGCCCAAAGTTTTTTCCATCCTAAAGGGAGGACAAGCGAACCATCCTGAGAAAGACAGTTCGAGTGGAGGAGCAGGCTGATTTAGTCAAGAATACGCCGTCCCTTGTAAATTTCCAATACACAAAGTCATCCATGAGCTGCGCCGGTCACTCAAGACTCAAAATCTTAACAGCAGTGGAAGGAGGAAATAAACCATGAATCAAAGAGGGATCCCATACCAGAGTCGGGTAAACCGATCCAGCCGGCGAATCCTTGAATTGCACAGTCGTCCCTGGCACCCAAGAATCCTGAAGTATACGAACCTGAGATCCATTTCCTATCTTCCAACTAAGACCCATCTGTAGACTCCTAAAGCCCTTTGATAAACCTTTACATCCCCAAGAAGGCCTATAAATCTGCCTCTGATCATGAACATTTAGAAGGGAAGGGTATTTAGCACGAAGAACCTTTGAAACCAGCTGCTGAGGGTTCCACATAATACGCCTAGCTTTTTTAGCTAAAAAATTCGTATTAAATAGGCCCAGATGTCGCAGACCCAAACCACTTAACCCTTTAGGCAAGTAGAGAAGGGGGGGAAGTAATCAAAGCTAGACCTTTAGAGTGAAAATTCGATTTCCACCAAAACCAAAGTAAAAGATTATTAATTTTGTCAGTGACCGTAGAAGGAATCTTGAATACCGAAAGAACATGATTAAGAGAAGCCACCAGAACGGAGTTGATAATCATAAGTTCAGCTGCTGTAGATACATGGAGGGAAGCAAACCCACTCAAACGACTAGCCACCTTGCCAATGAGAGTTTGGAAAGTCTGGCATTTACTACGTCCCATATCCACTGGAAGACTTAGGTAAGAACCCAAGGAAGGTTGAAACTTTAGCTGCAGAGCTGAGGCTAAAATTACTCAATAGTCATCCGGAACATTCGGACTAAAATGGAAAAAAAGGACTTCTGTAAATTTATCATCTGGCCCGAGATGTCACAAAACCTTTGAATCACTTGAAGAACCTCAGCACAAGCTGGAGGAGAAGGCTGAAAGAAAAGAAGGGAGTCATCACCAAAGAACAAATGAGATATCGAAGGTCAATGCCTGGAGATCTTAACACCCCGAAAGAGGTTATCTTTTTCTGCCTTACGAATCATAGCCGAAAAAATTTCCATACAAAGGACGAAAAAATTAGAAGACAAAGGATCCCCCTGACGAAGCCCACAAGCTGGCCTAAAAACCGTAGAGACGCACTGTTGTATTATGTGTATCCAATATGACAAGAAACCAAAGACTCGAAGGACTTGCCACAAAAAATGCCAATTGACCCTTTCATAGGTTTTGTTCATATCCAGCTTCAAAGCAGCAGACATAGTACGACCCCGAGAATGATCCATATAAGAAAATAATTCATGAGCAATGAGACTGTTGTCAGACATGAACCGTCCGGGAACAAAAGCATTCTGGAAGTCCGAAACAAGGGAAGGTAAAACTTTTCTGAGTCGGAAAGAAATACATTTAGCAATGCATTTGTAGAGGACGTTGCATAACCCTATCGGTCGAAATTGAGAAGGCTGCTCGGGATGGTCCACCTTGGGAAGAAGAATGATAAAGGTACGATTCCATTCCCGAAGCATATGACCATGCAGAAAGAAATATTGCACTGTAGATATAACCGAGGGGCTAACAACAGACTAATGAGACTTAAAAAAGGAAAAAGTGAAGCCATCACGCCTTGGAGTTTTAGATTCATCAATGCTGAACATAGCTCGCCCTATTTCAAAAAATGAAATTAGAGTCATAATTTCAAGTTTTTGACAATTCGAGAGATAAGGAAGGTCCAGATCATTCCAATCAAAGGCAGGCAAGTTTACCGGATCATGAGAAGTACAAAACAGCTTTGAATAATAATCCAGAATAATCCTGTGAACACCATTGTGATTATGAACCCACCTTCCATTTGAATCTAAAAGACCTTGGATTTTGTTTTTCCAGCGGCGAGCCTGAACATAAGAGAAGAGCATACGGGAATGGCAGTCACCCAAAACGTCCCACTTAACTTTAGCTCGTTGTTTCTAATACAGAAAAGCGGCCTGAGATTGAGCTATTTTTTCATCTCGCAAGGAGAGAAAAAAGTGACGATGAAGCTTGGACTCTAAGTTCTGAGCCAGGGGAAATAGAGAAGAATGCAAATCCTTCCAGTTGATGCCCCAAAAATTCTTATGATTAACCATGAAAGCAACTTGGTTCGTAATTTCTCCAGTTTCCTAGAATAGCATACATAGGAGAACCCTTATAGTCCAAAGCCCAAGTTAATGATATAATATCTGCCACTTCCTTTGATAAAAGACACCAGTTGTCAATAAGGTCGGTGAGAGAAGGAAGTAGGTTTTCCCTGTAGAATTATAGCGGCATGATCTGAAAACAAAAGGGGTTGGTGAAGAAGAAAAGCTTCTGGGTGATCAAACATCCAGTCTGGTGTTGCAAAAGCTTTATCTAGACGTTCAAAAGTTAGGTCCACCTTTCAGATAATAGCTTAGAGAGTGAAACTAAGGGAAATTACAGCCCGCTTGTAACACTCCCCAACAATTCTCCCTTTTCCAAACCACTTACTTTAAATAAAATAAAGGAGAACTATTGACATGTTACGGCCACGTGTTAAAACGTTAAGGCTTAAACAAAGTATCGCAGTGGAAATCCAACTTAAATCTAAAAATAATATAGTTTAGAAAACTAATAAGTCAAAGCTTACAAACTGAAACCATAAAGACCCTTATTTAAAACCAAACCAATATTCAAAATCTAAAGCATGAACGAATAACAAAACATAAATAAGTTCATCACAAAGGACGAGTACTCTCAATCACACTAATCTCTTGACAATGCGTTTGCCAAATCTCTGAACTTCACATCATCAAGCTAACATGTGCAATACTGCTCCCCAATAATACAAGTGTAATAATTGGATCATCACAGGGTCATTGAAACGTGAAGGCCATTACCAAAAGAAAACACACAAAAGCACGCAATTAGCAAAGCTGAGTACATACAAGCTACTACACACCAACCTAGCATGCTCAACTAATTAAAATAAATAACATTCAACATGAACTCATTGACCAAGACTCCACACGAAAATAGTTCAATTAATTCAGCATACTCACTAACCAATTCAAATCCACTTGACTCTTTATATTTAATTTAATTAATTTAATTGGAGTAAGCAATAGATAAGGTTGTCCAATCCACCAAACCATTTTGGTCCCAAATGACCGTTTAAAATAAAATGTAACGCGATGCAAGAATAGGCATAATTCCATCCTCACAAAGTTAATCTAGGATCCCATCTAACTTTCATTATAAAATAAAAATGTAAATACTAAAAGAAAAGAGGACATGTTGATCAAACAAGCCTCGCAAAGCCACGGGCTACCACCATGTACCCCAACCCATAATTGTCAATACTCTAGAATTGCACCCTTTCCAGAGTTTTATTGCTCATCCATGTTTCAATTTACGTGATTACAAGTTTAATTAATAGCCGACTGATGAGTGACATTTATGTCACTCCTAGGGTAGTTCTTTCTAGTAGTTTTAGCAATAATTCGGTTCATTCTAGTGTGCTTTTGTTATGTTTTGCCTAATTTAAGTAGTCTACCTATGTGTTGTGTAATGTGTTTTTATTTAGTTTAGGTAGTCTTTACTCCCCTCCCTCTTCGTTGTATTACGCTTTGCCTTCCTATTTTGTAATTGCAGATTTATTGCGGTTCGAATTGGCAAGGAGCCAGAGCAAGGATCGAAGCATTGCACCAGCAGTTTGGAGCGGGCGCGCAACCCTAGGCGCGGGCGCGCTACCTTGGGCGCGGGCGCGTCACTTCATGGCGCGGGTGCGCGCTGAGCTGGCCCAATCCTGTGACACCCATTTTTGAGCGGGCGCACTTCCTGAGGAGCGGCCGCGCCACCATCTAGTGCGTGGGCGCGCCGTTGTGCAGCGCGGTCGCGCCTGTCTGCTGGGATCCGTAACCTGAAATCAGATTTATAAAAACAGGAAAGAGGAGAGAGAAGGCAGCATTCATTATTCACATTTTGAAACTTTCAGCATACTCTTTAGAGGAACATTCTTAGCATAGATTTTAGCTTTCTTGTATTGGAAATTCTTCCATAGATCTTAGTGTAGATCTTTAATTTATCAATTTTAGCTACTTTAGTTATTTTGAGGAAGCATTTTGGAACTCTATTGGTGTTTGTCATCTCACTTGGTATTGAATGAAACTATTGGTATTCTTCTATTTATTCTTTTGTTTTATGCTTAAAGTTCCCATCTTTGTTGGTTTAATTGGTGAAATTATCATCTCTCTCATTAATTCCTTAATTACTTTGTTGATTAGTGTAATTGTAGTTAGGGTTATGGATTGTGAGTAGTTTTCTTATTGCTAGGGGTTTGGTGGAGACATGCTTTGAGTTTGATGTATGATAGGCTAGGCTAGTTTGGAATACTTGCAATTAAATCTTCCTTGCGCCTATACTTATTGGCTACTCCATGTTTATGGCCATATGCATGTTGTGGTTGAGTGACTTGAATTAAATCATGACGATAGTGTGATTTAGGAATAGTCATTGGGTGATTGATTATTGTCTAACCTTAGTATTGCATGCCTTATGACGATAGTGTAAGCGCATGTTAACTAGGAAAGCTCTTAATCCCGATAGGTGACTAGAGAGCACTCTTAACTTTGCCTTGTATGAGTTGCTTGGATTGCATGTAAACCTACTTCCCCAAGCCTAGCTCCTTTGAGTTCATAGCATGTTCGACCCTTTCCCCTAGCACTTTTTTTAACTAATTTTACATACTCTTTAGTCATTAATTCATCCACTATTTTCCTTGACTGAACTAGATTAACATTAGGAGATAGATAGCAGAGCTTAATCGTTTCCTTGTGTTCGACCCTTGACTTGCCTCTATACTCATTTAGTTGCATGTTTAGGACCACAAATATCATTTGATAGAGGTGTCTTAGTAACGACCTAAAAACCCTCTGTCACCGACTCATTCAAGTAAACCATACATAATAATCATACATATAATCCATTTTTAATCTTATTTAGGATAACGATGATCACATCACAAATTGACCTTTAATTCCTTTAGATTCCAAATTACCAAAATTGTTGAACATAGTCAACCAACCTAGCCATTTCGGCTTAATCCACCTTTACTCAACATACTAAAAAATCATGCTTGAGTAATAAATAAAATAATAATAACCTCATAGAATAATTAATAAATTCATTCCACTTAAACCATTCAATTCCAATTCTTCAATAATCCAAATGTGGCTAACAAACCAATCCAATAAAATATGCTTGTATCAACATTCCATACAAACAATTAATCCAATATAATTCAACATTCTTGCATCCATAATTCCATACAAACATAATCAATTCACCAAAACATGTCTCATAAACATAAGCACATGAATTAAATCAATGTTTAACTAAACAATTTCCATCCAAGAGTTCTCTAGACATGAAACTAAGTTCTTTCCTTTTAATACCTAACATGATACTACTTACAACGAAGTAGACATGTACGTACCTCGTGTAAACAATTCTTTGTGCCACTTTTAATCAATTAAAAGTCTCCTAGGGAATAATCACCTCCTAGAAAACGACCAATAATAAAAAATTAATACCCAAACTAATTTCTAGCAATATAACTTGATTTAAAACACCTTAAAACTTCCTTTAAAACATGTTTTTGTGCTAAATTAATCATTAGAAATACAATAGGACAAAAGCCCCAATTTAATTGTTCATAAGAACCCTAAAATCCCAATTTAAATAAATTAAAACCCTATGTTTTAGAATTCATAAAATCTGAAAATTAAAAAACATTATAGTCTGAAATTATAATCTTTACACCATCAAAATATAATTTGATACTAAAAATATAATCCTTATACTATAAAATCAAAACCCAAAACTAATACAATAAAATTTATACAAGGTAAATAAAACAAGGGAGAAAGAAGAAGAGGAAGGCCAAGTGGGTGGTGACTGGGCCGGTGGGTCGCCGGCGGGTTGGGCGGCACGTGGTTGCAGCGTGATCAGGGGACAATAGGTCGTGTCTACTATCCTAGATCAAATCAACAATTTATTTTCCTAACCTAACTCTATCAAGTTCACACTAGATGGTGGCAAGCTAGGGTCGAACCATAAGGAATAATTGTATTAATTTGAGGTAATTAGATTAGTAGGAAGGTTGTGAGATAGGGAGAGAAACATCTAAAACACTACTTAAAGGAATTAACAAGATATTAGGGAAAGGGGAATCCAATTACATTAATGAATTCAATAACAAGTCGCAATTAGATGATCATGATCTCAATTAGGAACGATTAACACACTCAACTCACTCCCGCGCAATTAAGCATGCTATTTGGTAGGTGTGTCGCGTACCTAACAAAAATAACCTAACTGGACCACTACTATGTAGACGGGCAAGTAAGGATCGAATCCCAAGAGACTAAGGTTCACCTAAATTATCTAGACTCAAATAATCACTAAGCAAGAATCAAATTAATGGTGGAATAAGCTAAGAACTAATGTATAAAAAACTAGAATTAATCAAAAGAATATAATGAATCAATAAACTAAAACATCCAAGATCAAGTATCACCACAATTACGATCGATGCAATTATTTATCTACCCCTAGCATACAAATCTAATTAACATGGAGAAAAGTAAACCCTAATCAATACCAAGGACCTCTCTCGAGTATCAATGGCTTCTCTAACCACAATCAAACCTATTCTCATGGAATCATGCAAATTAGAGACGTTAAACACTTTACTTCACTTCCCAATTATCAATTCACCTACTCTCGTGATGAATTTCAAACCCTAAATTGATCTACTCAAATCCGTTAAAACCCAACTCTCGTTGTGATTAGAACTATGGAATAATAACAATACTAATTATCTCTAATCTAGTATTGGCATAATCACAATCAACTTAGCATAAATAATTGCAATAGTTATTAGAGAATTTAAATAATCAATTCATGCATCAATCATAATTGGGCTACCCTAGATCTTGGAATATAAAAACTACACACACACATTGAAATAAGCAATAACAAAAATAATCAAAGAAAACATAATTGAAAACAATAATAATTGAAAGAGAAAGGAATAGAGATGAATACCAATGATGCTTCAATTGAAAAAACTCAAATTGTTGATCAACAATAATCAAATCTAATGAAGTAATTAGATTGCTTGAAAGAAATAAACTGGGGTTCTAGAGAGAGAAATAAAACTTAAGGAATTAATTAGCTGTCTTCTAATGATGATTACAAGGGGTATTTATACCCTTAATAGGATAAAAATTCGAAAATAATAAAACCGGATTCCGCAACACACTGCCCGGTCTGACCGGGCGAGCACCGCCCGATCGGGCAGGTGGTAGCTCACATTGCGCTGCATCTTCTTCGTAGCTCTCCTCGGCGCCCAATCCAACCGTGCAACGGCTGTCCGATCGGGCGCGAGGCTCAATCTATGATGCTGCCTTGTTGCCTTGCTCTGCTTCGTATATCCTTCAACCACCATGCGCCCAGTCCAACCGAGCGATGGCTGCCCGATCGGGCGCGTGGGATAAATGACTCAGCCTTATCTTAGTTCTTCGTAGGATGCAACTCATAGCAGTCCTTCTGTGCCCGGTGCAACTGGGCAAGCATGGCCCAACCGGGCACAGTAGAAACAAAAGGGATCGTTTGCATTGCATCTCATGCTTAGCTCGTGTTTAGCTCGGTTCTTCACCCATGTTCACTATCATCTCCATAAACGTTCAAAACGTGTCCGAATCATCCAAGAAACTCCAAATTCCTGTAAAACTTATAAAAACACATCGAACACACTAGAGAAGAGATTGTTAGCGAGAAACGGCTCTAAAGAGCCTAAAACCGAGAAAGAATATGATGTAAAGTTAGGATAAATCAATGTATAAAACGTGTACATCACTAATTATCCTACTAAGCTAATTCAGTCCTCCGCAACTAGCTTAGCAAAGGTATGGAAGAATCTAGACTCTCAATCAACTCACTTCCGCACAATTGATTGAAAGCACAATTAGGAACTAAGAATCAATTAGCTAAAAAGATTCTAGTCAATGTAAGCATCATCCAAACACTATAATCAAGAATCAATTGCATACTAATCACAACCAATCACTCAATTCATCAACATAGCCTTCATCCATTTCCCTAGAACATAATCTAAGCAAACATAATGAAGGAAAACATGGAAAATAAGGTAAAACTAGAATTAAAGCAAGAATCAAACAAGTAAACTAATTAACTACTCTAATCAACAATGAAATAAGCAAAAACAAGAATTAAACAAAGCAATAAAGGTGAGAGAAAGTTAGAAAAGCTCAATGAATAGATGAGAAGAGAATACACAAAATTGCTTCTTTAAGCTCTCAAATCTCCATTGAAATCCAAGCTTTCACTCTCTAAAACTACTCCTACACTAGAGAGAGAAAATCCTAATCTAACCCTAATCCTAATTATAGGAGAGAGGAAATGTAAAAACTTCTCTTAAGGAATTCTAAGAAGTCCTCTATTTATATTACAAGAAGAGAAAGAAAGAAATCTGAATATTAAGCTCAAAAAATACCCACAATGCCGCGCCCGCGGCAAGGCTTCTCCGAGGCATCTCCAATAAGTTGCAATAGTTGGGAAGATAGAGGGTCGCGCCCGCGGCACCATTAGCCGCGCCCGCGGCGGCTGCGCAGCCTGGCAGCGTCTTGCAGATTCAAACGCCCATAACTTATGTTCTTGGAGGTCTCATTGGGTTTGCAACCAACTTTTAGAAAGCTCATCAAGTCTAGTTTCCAACGCAATTTGAATCGCCTCAATCCAATGTGTAGATCAAAAGTTATGGTTGAAAGAGTGAACAAGACTCGGTTTAAGGCCTTCTACGAGCTTCAAGCTTTATTGTCTCAAGCTTCTTAGCTTCTTTCTTAGGTTTAAGCTTCTTCTATTGAAATTTCTTGCCTTTTCTCGGGTCATAAGCATCGAAGAAAGCGTCAAGAACCTACACAAATAGACTGAGAGAGAAAAGAGTGAAAGAACACATAGAAAAGCACGTAAATAAAGCTAGAAACCGAGCAAAAAGCATATTATTCACAACTAAGGCCTAAAACCATAAACCAAGACAAAGATAACTAAAATAAGACTAAAAGTAATAGAAATAACAAAGAAACACCGAAATAAACCTAAAACTAAGGGAGAAAAACGCCCTAAAATGTGTCATAAATGACACTTATCAAATTCCCCAAGCTTAACTCTTGTTCGTCCTCGAGCAAGACAAAACCAAAAGAAAAAAGGAGAAGGCTTTATTCAAGAAAGACTAGAACAATAAAGGAGACGAGAATGTACACTAACTCACTTTCGTAGGAATCACGGTCAATTTTAGCAACTAAAGACAAGCCCTTTAAACCCCTAGATCGCTCTAGAGGACGAGTGTGCTCTCAAATCTTGAAAAAAATCTTGAAAAAAAAAACCAAGCAAAACAAGGCAAATCATAAAAAGGAAATCAAAAGAAAAGGAAGGAAAACAACTGTTCATGAATGGACTTTTGCAAATGAACAAGCACAAATGAATACAAGTCTTTCTAAACAATAGAGGAGTGCACGCTTCAAGATATCCAAGGTTGATTGAAACATAAGAAATGCTAAGCATAGAGAACTAATAAGACACAATTCACCTTCATCCCAAACGATCTTACCGCGTTCTCCTTAATAGTTTCAAATTCACCTCTATTGAGCATCTCAATGATTCCACTAGGGAACCGAAAAAGAAGAGATTTTAAGGCTACTCGACATCTTGACTATGCAAACCGCTCCATAAGCTTGACTCCCATCTCCCTCCACCGACTTGTGACTTAACCACAAATGTCAAAAGGTATTTAAAGGATTGTAACGTATGGGCAAAAAGGGGAAAGGTAGGCTAAAAATTTGAAAATTGGTGGTATACCTAATTGTGAAGCATAAGAATGGCCAATTCTCAACACCATAACCAAGTTATCACCAAAACTCAAACAAAAATATCAACACCCCCAAGCTTATTCAAAGAAAAATCACGAACATATATACAAAAAGCGTAGACACGCTTCCCCTAAGCTTGGAGCATTGTCCTCAATGCCCTAAACTAGGGAAATCATAACTACATCAAAATACATTTGTGCTTTTCAATTTTTTTTTATATATATTTTTTTTCTTTATTGCTTTGTCCTCGCCTCTTTTGACTATGTGGCTTTTTCAACTTTACATTTGCTTTTATTCATAAACTTATACACAATACATATTTGCTATACAAAATGAGCTCATACCTTCAAACTGTTGCATTTATAATCACTAAACAAACTCATTACTACTAGGTTCACAAAAACCAAAGGTGAAAAGAATGAAACAAATGGTATGAAGTTTAATAATATGGCTAGAAAAGAAGGTATAAGGCTTAAATGGTTAGCAAGGAGGGAAATGTAAATAAAAAACAAAAATATAAAATTGAAACAAATGGTATAAAAACCAAAGGTGAAAATAATATAAACCCAAAACCAAAAATATAAAATCAAAACCTAAAAAACCAAAAATAACCACCCCGAAAAGATGCCTTCGTCCTTCCTAAATGGTTCGGTCGCGATCTCGGGAGATAAAAGGCAAGTTCTAGATAAAGTAAGCGATAGTCAAGGATCCATGTGCCACTCTTGCAAAATAGGTAGAAGGCTAGAGAAATGAAGCCTTGCATGGTTGTAACAAAAACTCACTATTGGCTTCAAATTCACTATAGGAAGCAACTCCTTACCACAAACAAGTAGACTAGGGCTTCAAGGTCCAAAGTTCTTAACATACTACCTTAGCATACTCTATCCTAAAATCAACCCAAGATATCTCAAAGCGTGCAAACCACTACTATTTAGGAAGAAAAGCATTCAAGAACACAAATCCAAAAGTATTATGTCCAAATCAAGAACAAAACAAAACACATTGCAAATTTTCTTTGATAGAAACGAAAATCTTTTTGGAATTTTTCAAAATGTAAGAAAACACATGGAAATGCATATACTCAAGTGCATGGTGATTAAGGGATTTTCCCCCGCCACGTGGACCACTCAAGTCTTGCCACGTGTTATCCACGTGGACCAACCAGAGTCCGCCACGTGTCACCTCGTGAGAGGTCCAAGGTGAACCAATCGGCCATGACACATGGCAGACAGATAGCCCATCAAGAAAATGTTCTCCTACGGCCCAATTTCCTAGGCAAAGCCTAGTCAGTCCTAGGTTTCTAAAACCTAGTACTGGGAACGTTTTCCAACACCCTATAAAAGGGAAATGTTCCCTTTGAGGAACATCATTCAGAAATAATTAATTCACATTAACTCACAATCAGAGAAAGTTTGACACCTGACACCTCGAACTGAGCAATTTCACGTTGCAGATACTCTCTTGGAACCCAAGAGAGACCTTTTACTTTCCGCACTTTACTCCAAAAACACGTTTTAACTTGATCGTCGAAGGTGGAACTCCCACCCACAGGAGTCTCCGTTGTTTTGCAGGTACAGGCGTCTAGAGATCAATCTTGGAATTGTAACTCTCCCGCAGGACATAAAAAAACCCCAAAACATTTGGCGCCATCTGTGGGGAGGGTACTTCTTAGATGACTTCACAAGAACCTGTACCGCCTCTTAATGAGAAACGGCCTATGGCCGATGTCCAGGTCTACTCAGACCAGGATACAGATAACGACTATGAAGTCACCACCCACACCCTGACGGGTCCTTGAGAACACGGCGCATCTGTCCCACTGAAAGGAAGGAACAGAACACCGACAAGGCAGGGCCTATTGAAATAGTCGGCTTGCCGCTTGGTCAGTTCCAGCTGGCCGAAGGATCCACCCCCATCACTAAATACGAGCTCATGACTCTCATGACAAGTTTCAAAGGGGAGATAAAGGATCTTATTGATAAACAGACGGCTGTCCCTACCAAGGAACAGTCGGCCAAGAAGCCCTCTCATTCTGGGAGGAATAAGCCGGTCAAAGACCGAGAGGCCACTCCTTACCCTAAACCAAGGGAGGGATAGAAGCCCTTGATAAACTCGGCCAAACTTCGGTTCCCTGAGCCAGGGAAGAGGAAGGTCATCCGGCATGTACAGCCGGATGGTTCCAAGAAAACAATTCCGATGCTCGGATGATAATCCTGCAAAAAAAGAATATGCAATTGTCAGAATCGGCCTCAACGTCGAACTTTAATGACAGCTTTCAAAATACCTCAATGATGAATTCTCAATCAAACCGAGAGGACCAGACAGGCGGCATGTCCGCTCACTCTAGTCCGCAGATGTTCCAGGCGGCCCCATATGCGCCTCAACAGCCATACATGCCGTATGGACAACCGTATATGCAGTCTACCCTTTTCGGGGGACAGGTGGCACATAATGTCCAGCCCTTGGATTGGCAGCTTTGACTGCTAAGACTTGGGGAACAGCCTTCCGCTTTCTCCAAGGAAATAACTTAGGCCGCACAGCCGGCCAAGGTGAAGAATGTGTTGATAGGCACTTATGATGGTACCTCCAACCTAGAAGACCACCTGATCGCATACACCAACCTTATGTATCTTCAAGGGTTGGATGATGCCACTTGGTGTAGATGCTTCCCGGCCACATTGAAGGGCGTCGCCCAGCAATGGTTCGACAACCTGCCAGCCGGATGCATCAATAATTTCAAGACGCTTGCATACTTGTTCAAGGACTTGGGAGCCATACAGCAGGGAGAGAAGGAGGGGCTATGCTCATATATCAGGCGGTTCAATCTAATGAAAATTCATATTCAAGGACTGTCTGATTAGGTAGCCTACACAGAATTTTTCAAAGGTCTTAAGGACGGGTCGACCTTCAAGTTTGACCTTGTCATAAAGAGGGTGGCTACCCTCCAAGAGGCATTGATGGAGGCAGACGCCTATATACAGGCGACCGAGCTCTGTAACATCAGTAAGCAGTCGGACTCAAAGAGGTCTGACAAAAAAGAGAGTCGGCCATTACAGCCGGCTAAAAAAGAAGAAAAGAAAAGAAAACAAGTCTGGGTGGCTGAAAGTTCTAAACAGCCATCCTAGAAGAAAAAAAAAAGAAGCGAAGACGTACTCCCCAAAGTACAAATTCAATAAAAACTATTACTCCATCCTCATGGATATTAAGGACCGAGTCTCTATTGAGAAGTCGGCTCCTATGAAAGGTTCCGCGATAAATCGGAACAAAAACAAAAACTGCCACTACCATGAGGATATTGGCCATGATACCAACAAATGTTATAGCCTCAAGCGTCTGTTGGACCGTCTAGCTGACAAAGGGGTACTCAAGTCCTATGTTGAAAGGTCCAAAGTTAACCTACAAACTAACACTGGGCAGTCGCCCAAAAAGAAGTCCCACTCTGCTAATAGTTCGGATACTGATGAAACTCCGATCTATACAATAGCAGGCGGCTTCGCCGGAGGCGGCCCAACAATTCGGGGTAACAAGGACTACATCAGACAGCTCGACATCAACTCGGTCGACGAGGGGCAGGCGTCCAAAGATTCCTTCCCCGAAGTTGTGGTTACTGAGGATGATAGGGGCAAAATTAGGAGGCTGCATGATGATCCTGTAGTCATCGAATGCAAAGTGGCCAACCAAAGAGTCGGTCGGATCCTCATTGACATTGGGTGTTCGTCTGATCTCATCAGTCACAAGTGCCTAACCAAGCTCAGGTACAAGCCCGAGAGTATGCACCAGATCTCCCATCCCTTAGTGGGATTTGGGGGTGGTGTGGTACATCCGGTAGGTCAAATAGACTTACTTATACATCTGGGAGAGAAAGGGAAGGGATGCCACATGGTGGTCCAGTTCTTATTTGTTGAAGAACTGACGGCCTACAACATGATTTTGGGGCGTCCCACCCTAAATGAATCCAAGACTGTTAACATTCCGTCTCTCATACTTCTCAAGCTTAAGAGGGATGATGGAACAGTTGGCTCTCTACGGGGAGACCAGAAGATGGCCAGGGAGTGTTACCTCTCTGATGTTGAGCCCATTGTGGTCGCAGCCGGCCCTAGTGGAGAAACTACTGACCTTGACCAAGTCAAGGAAGTCGCGCCTACAACAACAACAGCCGGCAAGAAGAGAAAGGCAAACCAAATGGTGGCCGAGAAAAAAGACAGGCAGCAATCATTGACCGGTCAAAGGCCGGATGAACTCCGTCCCCAGCCGGCTGGTGCACACATGAACATCGTCTTAGATGTCTCTCGTCCTGACCGAACTGTTAAGGTTGGGACGACTGCTTTTGCTTAACTCGGTGTAGACTTGCACCACTTGTTAAAAGAATTCAAAGACATCTTTGCCTTTGAAGTGGACGAAATGCCAGACATCAGCCCGGATCTAGCCGTCCACAAACTTGTTGTGGATCCAAAAAAGAAGCCAGCAAGGCAAAAGAAGAGGAACCATGGTGAAGAAAGAAGCCCGGCAGCAACCGCCGAGGTGAAAAAATTGTTAGATGGAGGTTTTATTCGGCAATGCTACTTCCCTGATTGGGTTGCCGATGTTGTCCTAGTAAAGAAGCCGAATGGAACCTGACGCATGTGTGTAGACTACAAAGATTTGAACAAGGCATGTCCAAAGGATAACTATCCTCTCCCAAAGATCGACAGTCTGGTCGACTCTACATCCGGCCATGCCTTGATGAGCTTCATGGACACCTATTCAGGATTTCACCAGATACCCTTATGGAAGAAAGACCAAGAAAAGACGGCATTCGTCACTGATCAGGGGTTATTTTACTATACTGTGATGCCGTTTAGTTTGAAAAATGTGTCTGCTACCTTCCAGAGAATGATTAATACAATCTTCATTAATCAAATTGGAAGGAATGTGGAGGCGTACATTGATGATATGATTGTCAAATCCAAACTTCAGACAGACCATCTTACAGATCTCCGAGAAACATTCGCCATACTCAGGCGGCACCAGGTCATGCTCCATCCCAAGAAATGTGTTTTTGGTGTTGAGTCTGGGAAGTTCCTCGGATTTCTGATTGATCAAAGGGGGATAGAGGCCAGTCCAGAGAAAATACAGGCGGACATAGACATGTAGTCGCCCCGTACAGTATAGGAAGTTCAAAAATTGGGGAGATTCCTCAGTCGATCAGGCGACAAGTGCCTCTATTTCTTCTAAGCATTGACCGGTTGTCTGGCAGCATTGGGGAGATTCCTCAGTCGATCAAGTGATAAGTGCCTCTATTTCTTCCAAGCATTCAAGAAGAAGACTATGTTTGAATAGGGGACAGATGTAGAGGCAGCCTTCCAAAAGTTAAAGAAACACTTGCACTCTTTGCCAAGGCTCGTTAGCCCTTTGTCAAAAGAAGTGATATACATGTACTTGGCCGTCTCTGATCATGCTCTCAGTGTCGTTCTCCTTGCTGAAAGAGAAGGTTGCCAGCTCCCCGTCTATTTCATCAGCCATGTCCTGAAAAAAGCTGAGTTACGGTACCCCATGGTTGAAAAATTTGGCCTGGCCCTCTTCATGGCAGTTAAGAAGCTGAAACCTTACTTCTTGGCACATCCAGTCGTGGTCTACACTGATCAACCAATCAAGCGGCCACTGACAACCATGGAATCATCCGGCCGAATGATTAAATGGGCGATTGAAATGCAAAGCCTAGAAATTACTTTTGATCCAAGGAAAGCAGTGAAGGGGCAGGCACTTGCCGACTTCATTGTTGAAATGACTAGGCCGGCTGATCCAGAAAAATCATGACCAAGTCAGGAAGGTATATGTGGACGGGAGCTCCACAATGAACGGTTGTGGTGCAGGCGTCATATGTCAGTCTCTTGAAGGGGACAAATATTAATATGCACTACATTTTAAGTTCCAGGCCTCGAACAATGAGGCAGAATATGAAGCCCTACTAGCCGGCATCCGCATGTGTAAGGTAGTTGGGGCAAAGAAATTGGACGCCTTTCTTGATTCACAATTGATTGTTAGCCAATACCATGGTGACTATGAGGCCACACATCCGGCTATGATCAAGTATTTACAGGTAGTCAAAGAAGAGGCTGGGACACTTAAGGAATTCCATCTAAGCCAAGTGCCCAAGTCCGAGAATAACAAGGCGGATGCCCTCTCCAAATTGGCATCAAGGAGGAACCTATTGGAGTCCTTGATCGAAACTCAACCTGGATGGATGGCATCCAGGCATACTTAATAGACGGCACCCTGTCGGATACTTACCCAGAGATGATCATAATGAAAAAGCGTGCGTCCAACTTTGAAATTCATTAAGGGGAACTTTTCAAGAAATGTTATCTTCAACCTCTTTTGAAGTGTGTTACCCCAGAAAAGGGCCGAGAGGTCCTTGAAGACTTGCATTCAGGGTTCTGTGCCTCCCACATAGGCGGCAGGACCCTAGCAAAGAGAGCCAGGCGGCAAGGCTAATTCTGGCCTACCATAGAAGCAGACGCCATGGAGATGGTGAAAAAATGTGACAAGTGTCAAAGGTTTGGCAAGCTCATCCATCGTCCGACAACTGACCTGACGGCTATCCATAGCCCAGTACCATTCGCCAAATGGGGCATGGACATTCTGGGTCCCTATACGCCTGCTACAGGTAGACGGGGAAATATTTTGGTAGCAGTGGACTACGTCACCAAGTGGGTAGAAGCGGAGGCAGTCAAGGGCATTAAAACAAAAGATGTCATCTCCTTCATTTGGAGAAATGTCATCACTCGGTATTGGGTACCCATGTCTATGGTCTTTGACAATGGACCTCAATTCGAGACACCTGCTCTCAAGAACAGGTTGGGAAACCAAGGGATCTCTCACTGTTTTGCATCAGTCGGCCGCCCCCAAGCAAACGGTCAGGTTAAAGCCTTTAACAAGTTTATCTCTTATGGCATCAAAAAGAATATTGAAAGAGCTGACGAGCTACCGCATGTTTTATGGGCCATCAAGATAACTGAAAAAGGGGCGACTGGTGAAACTCCATTTCTCATGGTTTATGGGGCAGAGGTTGTTCTGCCTATTGAGCACTATGAGCCGACTCTTCAAGTCATGCTTTATGACGAAGAGGCTAACTGGGAGGCTATGCGGCTAGCATTGTGTTCACTTCCAAAACGTAGAGGTAATGTAGCCTTGCGCCATGAGATCTATCGTCTAAGAATGACAAGAGCTTACAATAAAAAAGTGCACATGCGGCCCCTAAAAGTAGGGGACTTTGTGTTACGAAAAATGGAAGCAGTCGGTAGGGCCAATGAGCAGGGAAAGCTGACTCCTAATTAGGATGGCCCCTACCGAATCTATGAAGAAGTTAGAGGCGACACCTACCACCTGGAAACACCAGACGGCAGGCAGCTAGCAAGAACTTGGAACGTAGACAACTTGAAAAAGTACTACTTCCGAGATTTGTAAATTATTTGTATATGTAAGCATATCAATAAAATTTGCAATTTATTATTTAGTTTTTTGCAAGTCTCCTCAGTGGGGCAAGTCGTCTGTACACAGTCGGCCTTATTTCTTTTAATCACTTACTCTCGCATGAGTAAAAATGTTAAGTATAGACAACTTAACAAACGGTTCACTAAACAACCTAATGAGGCCATAGGCCGGATGGTCAATCTGAGGCCCATGGCCAGATGATCTTTATTAAATTTAACCAATAATTTTGTTCCAAAAAAGAGTAGGCGTCCGGCGACATCCATCCGGGTGAATTCGTCGCAGAGAGCATTTCCCATTTGGGTGGCACATTGCTTTATAAACCTAAAATAAACGGCCCTACCAAGTGTCTCCAAGACAACCTCGCAGTCGTTTGACCTAAGACGAAGATAAACGTACCGCTTAAACAAACACGCGATACACAGTTAAAATCTAAGTCAGAAACCGCCTGTTTGCTTGGGACAATACAGTCGGCATAATTTGAGAAAATAGCTAAGCAAAACTTGGCGAATAAAGAGGTATCATGCGGCCAAAGCCGCCTGTTTCTTCTACTCACTCAAATCAAAGTGACAGAGATTGATTAACCTAAAGGGTTAACTCATAGTCACACTGGCAACCTTGGAATGGAACCTAAACAGTGCGAACCAAACCGCTTGTTTTTTGGCAAACATACGGTATTCGGTCACTGTTCCTTCTAAAGGTTATTACGCAGTAACCGCTTGTAAACCTAAAGATGACTACTACTGCTGAATATTCCAAGCGCCGCCTGTTTCCATATGGGAAACGATCAATGGCCTAGAACTTCGAAAATAGAACACTACATACGGCTCCAGCCGGTTGTTTTTTTTGTTTATTCAAGTTCAAGTGACGGAGACTGATTAACCTCAAAAGGTTAACTCATAGTCACTCACCCAACCTACAATGGAATCTAAAAGGTACGAATGAAGTCGCTTATCCTTGTAAAAAACAAACAGCATTCGGCCACTATTCCTATTTAGGTTACCAACACCGCGAAAGCTACTTTGATTAAAAACATCCAGATTGGCGCCTCTTCTGTACAAGCACCAAGAAGACGGACTATTTACGATCAATAAAATAAACTAAGTACGAACTTAGTATATTGCGGTTTACTATAGGGTGGAGAGCCGAGTTATGCTAGGTGTTCGCCTGGGCAATGGCCGACTTATCGCCTGGTTTGGGGTAATCACCATAGTGATTGATTGATCTACAATTAGTAATACTCAAAGTATCAAAAATTCCAAGTCAATTAACTCACCTTTGAAAACCAGGTGCTAGTCGCCCAGGGGCAAGAACAGTCGGTGTATAAAGCATTCATGCAAACAATAAGCAAGCTACATACACTTAGCAAAATTCATGAAAAGCAAAAATTCAAAAACTTCCAAAATTTGGAGAAACCGACAAAAACGGCCGGATGATTAATATAAAAAATCGTCCAGGTGACCGACAGAAATGATAAAATTGAAATTGTCAAGTAAACCCCGACCCCTTGGTCGGGTAATGATACAAAGTAAGTGGCACACGGGCCGAAGAAAGTTGACATAAAAATGGGAGTTCAAGCAGTTGGAGGACGTTCAGTGTTGGCAGTCGCTTGATTTGGATCCTCAATCGGCGGCTGTTCTTTCTCGGCATCCGCCTCCTCCTGCGGCGGCTCTTCCTCGGCATCCGCCTCCTCCTTGTCATCCTCTTCCTGGTCCGACTCCCCAGAAGTGGAGTCAGACGCCTCATCCTCCGCATCCTCCTCACCGCCTGCTTGCTTCATGATCTTCTTGTTGTATTGATCAGAACAGGTGGTGAATTGGCTCTTCCATTTTTCATAGCCGGACTCTGGAAAGACGGCTGCCTAGGTCATCTTCATAATGGCGCTGCAGTCGTCCATCATGTCCTGGACAAGGGCCATCTTCTCCTCGCTAGCTTTTTCATTAAGCTTTTGGGTGAAGTTAGCCTCTTGACTCTGTAGGCGGCCCTTGAGTTTATTTACCCGGGCGCGGAGTCCCTCGGCTTCCTTGTCCGGCTCCTTGAGAGGCGCCATCTCAGCTTTGAGGTCCTTCACATAATTCTCAAGCTCCAAGATCTTCTTCCTGGCCGCCTCTAAGTCCTTCTTGACCTATAAAGTGGCTAACGCCTGGTAATACAGTATGTCAGTGGTCAGAATCTCATTTTGAGCTATCTGGAACATAGCTTTATCAGAATCAGAGGCGGCCATGGCCTTCGCAGCTTTTACCTCTTTGTTATTTTTGGAGATAGGTTTGCGAAGACCATACACTCGCAGAATAGACTACAGTCGGCCAAAAACAGCCGTCGATTGCAGGCCACCAGTCAAAAAAAAAGAAAGAGATAACTTTTTATTAAGTATACCTCGGCGAGGAGAGCCAGGATGGCTTCAAGATTAAGGGTGCCGACTCCCTTAACAGACTCCCTGTCCTTAACAGGGATGGCCTTCAGCATGGACTTAGCCATCTGAACCAGGTCCGGCTCTTGAGGGGCATTTGCAAAGTAGACCCTGATTAATACGCGGCATAATAACATAAAACAAGTCGCTTAATTTCAGAGGAGTCGGTTGCTTGATGAAACTTGGGAGATTTGAACGAATTACACCTCTCGCCGCCTCTTTATCTCTCGGAGGCCGGCTGCTCCCAGGGGTAGCCGGAGTCATTCCCCCGCTTTGGCGAGTCCTTCCTTGCCTTTCGGCCGCCTATCTCCTAGTGTTGCCAGGAGTCGACACATCCCTAGTCGTCTGCTTCCTGAACTTGGGGTCCGGCTGGGATGAGGCGGAAGGTCTGGCTACGTCGCTCTGCAACACAAGTCGTTGAGTTATAAACAGGCGACAAATAAAAAAAGAAATTGTGTTAAGTTAAAGTAACTCACCCTGGGCGCCTGTTTGGTAGGCGACTCCTCAGTGGACCGCTTGCCTAGAATGGCCGCGCGGAGTAAGGCGGCTGCTTTCTTAGAGGCCGAGATTTTGTCCATAGCTTTATCTGCAACAGATGAATCAAATGGTTAGACGCTGAATCAGCCAAGTCTTTCAAGACACTCTAACAAGTGGTCTACTACCTCTCGGCATCTCCTCGCTAAGGCTGTAGGCGACCAGATATGTCCCATCGTATAACCAGTTATACTTTGGGATGTAATTTTGAGGGATGAACTCCCTCACCCCAGTCTCGGGGTTCGCCTGTATATCAACTTTGAAGAGCCCTCGGTCAAGGATCTCTTCTTTTGCTCTTCGAGGAACAAGCGGCAGGTCAGATCCGCTTGTTAAGTAAAGTGGATCCCTGTTCCACCTATTGAACTTCTTATTCTTGACCTTGTCAGGGTGGGAGACTATGTAGAAGGTGTTCCTCCAATCCTTCCACTTGTTCTCCTTCCCCATAGTCATCATGTAGCCCTTGTGGCTAGTCAGCTGGAACCAGCTGGTCCCGCTTGTTTTTGGGGTCGGACTGAGGTAGTTCACGTGAGCAAAAGCTTTAAAGCTTGGCTCTACCTCATACATCTCACAGGCGGCAACATAGCCTAAGATGTTGAACCATGAGTTTAGGGCCAGTTGCCAGAGACCTAGCTGGTACCAATCCAAAATCCTCTCTACAGCCGGATGTAGAGGAAATCTTAAACCAGCTTTAATGGCCGCCTCATAGCAGCCAAAACACTTGTCCCTGTAGCTGGACTTCTCTGGCCAGACTACCGTATCCTCGGCATCCGGCATTGTAAGAATATAGCCATGACCCATTACATGGTCAACCCTAAAACTCCCAATCTTTTCAGACATGGCCTTGCGCCTGCCCTTGGCAACGTGGCAATAGTAAGGGGCATACATTTCTCTTTGGGTAGCAGCCGGCTCTGCCCATTTCTCCCCTTTCTCCACTTCGTGACTTTCTCTCGTTGTATGTAGCCGAGAGTGCTTCTCCTCCGAGTCGTCAGAGTGCCGACTGGAGGTGTTGGGCTTAGAGTCATCGCTCGAGCTCTCGGGCAAAGCAGCCGCCTGATCGGATAGATCAATGATAGAAGGATCATTCTGTACCTCCTCCCCTGATTTTGCCAAAATAGAATCACTTGGGGTGCTTGGGACGCCTGGTGGAACGTTCGAGATCTCGCTAATGGGCGCATAAAATGAGCAGCCGTCTGAATTTGTTATCATGGTCGTTCTCTTTGTTCTGGTCATGGTGTCCTGCACAGACACATAGACAGTCGGACTTGGGGCAGCTCGCAAAGGATGGTCCAGCATGGGGCAGTCGGCACTCCTAGTTCTAGATTCAGCCATCCCCGGTGACTGGTTGATAACTAACCTAGGTTGTGCCACGTGCTTTTAGGCTACCATTTCTGAAAAAAGAAAAACAAAGAGAAAGTGCAAAAGGGAACAGGCGGTTACCTTTGAGTAGAGAAGTCTGGAACTTTTGAAAAATCGGGCGGCTGAAGAAGCAGGCAATCTAAGAACAGACGGTCTGAAAGCAAGCGGCAATCGACCAAAATATCAGAGCAAATGTCTAAAGTTCTGTCTTAAAAAGTTTGTAGAATGTCCAAATGATTTAGACACCTCCTATTTATAGGGGGGAATTTCAAGGGTCAAAAATAAAATAAAATAAAAACGATAAAAAACCGTTAGCCAATCATGGCGTGACACCTGTCACAGGTGCCACATGGCATGCCACATCACCCCTATGAGGGGCAAATGATTAGGGGATTTTCCCCCGCCACGTGGACCACTCAACTCCTGCCACGTGTCATCCACGTGGACCAACCAGAGTCTTCCACGTGTCACCTCGTGAGAAGTCTAAGGTGGACCAATCAGGCCACGACACGTGGCAGACAGATAGCCCATCAGGAAAATGGCCTCCTATGGTCCAATTTCCTAGGCAAAGCCCAGTGAGTCCTAGGTTTTTGAAACCTAGTATTAGGCACGTTTTCCAACACCCTATAAAAGGGAGATGTTCCCTCTGAGGAACATCATTCAGAAATAATTAATTCACATTAACTCACAATCAGAGAAAGTCAGACACCTGACACCTCGAACTGAGCAATTTCACATTGCAGATACTCTCTTGGAACCCAAGAGAGACCTTTTACTTTCCGCACTTTACTCCAAAAACACGTTCTAACTTGATCGTTGAAGGCAGAACTCCCACCCATAGGAGTCTCCGTTGTTTTGCAGGTACAGGCATCCAGAGGTCAATCTTGGAATTGTAACTCTCCCGCAGGACATCCAAAAACCCCGAAACACATGGCAAAAATGGACCAACATTCTACCCAAGCATGATAGAATAACCTCCCCCAAGCTTGAATGAGATAATACACTCAAATCATAAATCATAGAGTCCATGGGAGGGTAAAAGAAAGTAATCAATTCACAAACCAACACATGGTCTTCAAGCCACCAACCATTAGAGAAAGACAAGGAAAGATATTACTGGATATAGGTGGGTGTAAATACCCGCAAATGACCCAATTTAACCCTTCAAAGTCAATTTCCTCCAAAGCTATGCCTCATATACCATATGCTAGGAAAAAGGAGTCAAACTTCCTTGATTCTTGATCCAATACCAATGCACCAAAGTATATCAAGTTATGTACCTAGCAAAGGGCTCAATGGGAGAAAGAATGAGATCATCATTTTTATTGGAGGCACGAGAATCAACCATGGATACACTAAGTAAAAGCTCATGACTCTCATTATCCTCAAACACACAATCTCCACAAGTAGTCATCTCCTCACATTCACAACCTTGGCCCATATCATCCTCAAAAACACTCTCAAACTCCAAGTGAGGTGCTTCTCTATCATTAACATCATGCCACTCACTCATCACTTGGGCAAGTCTCACTTCTCTCAATTTTTGTTCTTTTTTAAGTTCATGGACTTGTTGGGTGAGAAGTTGTAATTGGGCAAGAATTTGGGCATCAATGTTATTGGGTTGAGGTTCATGATTAAAATCAAATTGCATATCATCAAAATTAGCACAAACCTCATTAAAATGAGCATGTAAGGGGGAGGGGTTGACATGCATATTAGGTTCATCATAGGGAGCATTAGTCACATCATGGGAATTCATGCACGAGTTAGAATAATTTACACAATTTGCATCAAAACTAGAAACATGAGAATCCCTATCATAGATATCCCTAACAAACCGCTAAAAGAAATTCCAAGCATCATCGAAGGACAAAGCACAAAATTTGCCATTGTACATATCTTCAACCATTCCCCTAGTGTACTCATTCATACCCCAATAAACAATATCACATGCTTCCCAAAGAGAACACCCATGGTAGCTAAGGAAGCCTTCAAGTCTATCAAAGTATTCCCAAAATGGTTCATTTTCATATTGAGGGAAAGACAAACTTGCCATTTTTTTACAAAAAGCAAATAAAAGAAAACAAAAATCAAAACTATACACATTCATTCCATTCATCCATTCACTATATGTGAATGGCCCATGCAATTTACAACGTAAAACAAGTAACAATGCATAACTAACTTAGGTGGTTAATCCAATTATCGCGCCTAATTAAAACTAGTCAAATGTCAACCAATTATGTCATTAAACGCAATAAAATTAGCTCAAGTAATTAACGAAGCTCCCACTAAATTCCGCATCCAACTTAATTAAAATTTTACAAGTACCGGGAAAAACCGAGGCCTAGCCTCATTTTAATAATTAAAACGGCAAAAATTGCAAAATAGTAGCCCACCAACCGGCCGAGTGCCTAGCATCCAAGCCATTGGGCTAGGCTTGCTAGGAACCAAGGCCAAGGCTTGCGTGCGAGTGTTGGCATGCCCAGCTAGCAGCGCTTGCCACGCCTGCTGGCACTAGCAGCCTTGTAGCATGCTGCGCATGCTCACACGTTGCTAGCGCTGGCAGCGTGTGGCTGGCCTGCTAGTGCATGCAAGCCTCGCTGCCCAGGAGCACTTGCGGGCAGGCTCCAGCATCCACGCAACAACCCGCATCACTGCACCAAGCTCGCACACACGCACCACAAGTCACGCATCGATGCATTAGCAGCCACGCACACCTCAGCAGCCACATGTGGGCTGCGCATGCAGCTAGGCTGGCCGAAGGAGTACTCGGGGTTTGTGTGCCTCGATTTGCGTGCTCGTGCCCTCGGAATTTTATCTCGATTTTTGTGTAATGATAAAATTCTAAATTAATTTTAGAACCAATATTGAGCAAAAATGAAAATAAAACAAGTCCAACTTAAATAAATTCAATTTTAGTGCACAAACCAAAATTAATTCAAGAACCATTCTTTAAATTATTTTTTTCTCAACTTGATGCTACAAAAATTGAGGGCTATTCTCACAATTAATTCAACCAAACATAAATTAATAATGAGATTTGACAAAATAAAAGGAGTTGGAAAAATAACCACAATCATCCAATGAAAAATTTCCAACACTAACTTGTGTAAACTTGAAAATTACATCTTCCAATATGAAGTTTAATTAAATTTCAATCACAAGTTTTGAACTTATAAGACTTTAATCAACTCAAAAATGATTAAATAAAAAAGTAGTTCAACATGGAATCTAGAAAGTAAAAGTTCCAACCAAATAAACAATTAAAGATTGGATCTTTAACACTTTAGGGGCTTCAAAAATAACAAATTCACCATAAACACTCGCACTCAAAGAAATTATTTTGCAAAAATGTAAAATTGCAAGTTTATGTGAAAAATGAGCCAACCAAATTAAGCACCTATTATAACTTCATAATCATGCTTTAAAAGGCTTATAATTGCAGTAGATTAATGATGTAATCATACACATAATCTAAAATTAACATGCCATAATTAATTAAGGTTTAAAGATTTAAAATTTTTCGTCTAAAACGAAAAAAACCCCTTGAAAAACATGTTTCTGGGTGGATTTTGACTTCTGGACAGTTCTCAAGAGAGTAAAAACTGATTTAGAACATCGATTCCACCCAAAATTCACTACTTTTGGGTTGAAATCTGGGTTTTTGAGCCAAAATTGTCTTAAATACGAGATTAAAACTAATTAAAACGAGCTTCTAATCTAATTAGAAAGCAAAACCAGAAATTTAAATCCGTTTAAATCACCTTAATTAATTATTAGTTACAATAATTAAATGCACGCAGCTCCGATACCGCTGTTGGGTTTCATAGTGTCCAACACTACGCGGAATGAAACCCTCCCAAAATCCGCACACAAATTAAAGTAACTAAACTTGCATATTAATTAATAATCACATAATTAATTAACAAAGAGAGAGAAAGACAATCATACCCTTGATGCGTGCTTTGCTCCTTTTAGAGCTCGAACTTGAAAGCGTAGAGCTTCGCAAATGCGCAAGCCTCCAACGGCTCTCACCCTCGAGACCCGAACCGAGCCGGCCCCTACCCCGAAGCTTAGTCGAGGCTAGACCAAAATAGTACTAGAGTATTACGAACTTAAAGGTTTTCTCACCTATTGGGAGATGTCTTATTGAGTTCAACTCAAGTGAATAATCCCAACTCCTAAAGTTGGTATTTATAGGCAAAGGCTCCCAAAAACTTCAATCATCTTTCCATGTAGGAGAATTGATAGAGTGAGAAAAGTAAGCAATTAATTTAATTCCAAATTAAAATAAATTAGCTATGCAATAGTCAAATGACAAGTGTCAACATAAGGAGGGAGTAGGTAAGGACCACAAACTCATCCTTGGAGAGCAAGCATACACCCACCAACCCCATGTGCATGGCACACCCCAAGCCTTAGGCCTCAAGGCATGCCATGTGGCATCCTTGGCACAACGGTTGGGCTATTTGCCTTGAGCACCAAGGCCCGGCCTTTGCTGGCTGCCTTGTGCTCCCGGCTGGGCTAGCCAGCGTGGCCCAACACAGCATAGCAGGCCTCGCACGCTTGCGGGCCGCTATTGTTGTTGGGTTGTGCTGCTGCCATCGCAAGTCCAAGCGCAAGCGGGACTACTGCTGCTGCTTGCTAGCCGCAGCATACGCTAGCAAGGCCTAGCTAGCTGCACTAGTTGTTGGGTCCTTGCTTGCACACCATGCACTCGGGCAACCACGCATGTGGCTTGCTAGGCTTGCGGCTAGTGCAAGGCTTGCGACAGCATCAAGCTAGACCTAGCCCTTGCTCGGCTAGGCCGATGCGAGGCTAGGACCGAATGCCTTGACTTGTTGTTGACTTGTTTTCTCGTCTTCTCGATTCGTGAAATCGACTCGACGCATGACGATCGGTTTCGACACTCTAAACTCAAAATCCGACGTCTTTGTTCGTAAAACGCTATTTTCTCATTTAATCCTTCGGATTAATTCATCATTTCTATTCGGTTATTCGATTGGGTGTGACCCGAAGGGTTTAGTCAAGATTAAGCTGTAATATTAATTATGCATTAATATTACTGATCGGAAGCGGCCTCTAGCTAGGCATTCCGATCACTTGACCTCACTGAAATAATAAGCTTTCTAATAATTCCAAACCCTCTATCGGAATAATACACTTGTTCGAAGGACATCATTCCTTTCAAAGACCGTATTCACAAGTCTCTGAAATGTAGCAGGGGCGTTCTTCAGGCCGAATGGCATAACTTTGTGGCAATATTGCCCTTGCTCGGTCATAAATACTATTTTTTCTTGGTCTTCTTTCCACAAAGGGATTTGATGGAATCCGGAGTATACGTCCATAAAGCTTATTAAGGCATGCTCGGTCGTTGAATCAACCAGGCGGTCAATTTTAAGCAAGGGAAAGCTATCCTTAGGGCATGCCTTGTTGAGGTCGGTGTAGTCTACACACATCCTCCAAGTTTCATTCGGCTTTTTAACAATAACTACATTGGCCACCCAATCAAGGTAGTAACATTGTCGAATGAAACCGGTGTCCAGCAGCTTCTTAACTTCAGCTCTGGCCGCCTGATTCCTCTCTTCACCATGATTCCTCTTCTTATGAAGAACAAGTCTTACAGCCGGATTCACAACCAGCTTGTGAACTGCTAAGTCTGGACTAATACCCGACATCTCATGAACTTTAAATGTGAACACATCTCTGATCTCTCTTAACAGATTCACCAAGTCATCTCCAAGCACACCTATGGCCATAGTGCCCACTTTGACCATCCAGTCAAGATGGTCTGGGTCAAGCGCTATGTCCGTATGATCGTCGGCCGGCTGTGGCCTCAACTCTTCTGGCCAACTAACGGTCATTAGCTGCTATGCTTGCTCTTTCTTGATAAACTTGCGCTTGTAGCTGACCTGGTATGTTTGGAGTGACCCTTCTTCGGAATTTTGCACGGACGCATTCACTTGTCCAAGTGCTATTGGCTTTACGGTCGGCTGATTGCATTCTTTTGCCATCTTCTGATTTCCTTGAATGGAACCTATCTTCACATTTGACCGCTCAAACTTCATCAGCATCAAATGAGGGACGATTACTACCTTTGTTGATGTCAAAGTCGTGCGGACGATGATAACATTGTAGCCAGTGATGAGCTCCTTGACAACTAGGAAGCGGATGACCATGTCCCTTCCTTCTCCCTTCTGCCCAAATCGGACGCGCAAGTCTATCCGTCCGACCGGGTGGATGATACTCCCGCCGAACCCAACCAACGGGTGAGAGATATCCTTTAGGGCATCCTCTGGGAACTTCAAATTCTTCAAATATGCTAGACTGATTATGTCGGACAAGCTGCCTGTGTCTATTAGCACTCGTCCGACCTTCAAGTTGGCGACTTTCAAGATGAACACCATGGGATCATTGTGGGGGGCTTTGATCTTGCCTCGGTCAGCTTCACAGACCGTCACTTTTAGAAAGGGCTCGGCCTTTACCCCTTCGTTGTACATCACATTTTCAAAATTCCAAGCATCCTGCTTGATTCCCTTCATAGTTGGGTCGCTTGCAGCGAAGCTTCCTGATATGACGGCCACAAACCCTAAGTGTGTGTTGTTTCCATCATCATCTTTTTCTTTTTCTTTTTCTATCTTCTTCTCGGATTTGTTGTCTATCCGCGAGTAGGTGAACTTAGACTTCAGAACATATGGGTTGAGCATGCCTTTCTCGACTAGCTTATCCAGCAACCTCTTCAAATTGTTGCAATCGTTCATGTCATGCCCCACATCCTTGTGGTAATGACAGTACTTGTTGTTGTTTCTGTACTAGGCCGACCCCCTCAAAGGCTGGGGCTTCTCAAACTCGAACTTATCTTTGATTTCGATCAAGATTGAGTAACAATCTTGTTGTACTTATACTACGGCTCGTACGTCTTGGCTTTATTTGACTTTATGTTGGCAGTCGGCCACCTAGACGTCTTTTCTTTTGTTGTTTCCTTCCTTCTTTTTGCCAGGCGAGTCTTGTTGGGAAGATTGTTTCTTCTCGGCCGTCTTTGTCGGCTCTTCTGTTTTTGTAGAGAACAAAAATCAGCTTCCTCAATATATGATTCGGCCTATCGCAGAACATCTGCATTGTTTAGGGTGAAAATACCCTAAGACACGTGGCCCAATAAAGGCTTGACACGTGTCAATCTTTCAACGGCCTGCAAAGGCCTAATCCCTTTGCGACACGTGTCCCTTTTACCCTAATTGAGGTACAGTTCTCCCTTACTATAAATAGTAAGGGTAGACCTCATTTATGGAGAACACACATTAATTGCAACCACACAAAAAACAAACAAAGCCCAAACCTGCTGAAACGCTCTCGAACCGAGAAGCTTTTATTGTTCTTATTCCACTTCGAAAAGATACTAACTTAATCTTCGGAGGCGGAACTCCCACCCCCATCCGGAGTCTCCGTTACTTGTGCAGGTATAGGCGTAAGAAGGAAGTCTGCTAGGAAATTGTAACTCTCCCGAAGGACATAAAATACCCCCAAACATCTGGCGCCGTCTGTGGGGAGAGTACTTTCTAGATGACGTCTGAGCCTATACTACCTGGTCAAGGCAATCTGCCTACTGGGGAGGTTGAGGTCCATTCGGACCAAGATACAGCCGATAACTATGACTTGGAAGCCTACACTGCTGCGGATGGCTCTTTAAGGACCAAGAACACCCGTTCCAAAGAAAAGAGAGAGCGGGAAGGGAACCAGGCGGCTCCTAGCAAGCCAACTAGGGGGCCGCTTGGGTTAACCTCTACCGCTGGAGACTCCCCAGTCTCCAGAGATGAGCTCATGAATATGATGATGAGCTTCAAAGGAGAGATCAAAGGCCTTCTGGACAATACAGCCGGCCCCCGTAAGGGTCAGGCGGAAGAAAGGCGTCACGGTAAAAAGACAGCCAGAACAGTAAAGGGTAGAGCATCTACCCCGCATCTGAAGTCAAATATGCCGGCTAGGCTCTTTGATTTCTCAAAGATGCACACTCCTATAGATGGAGTCAGAAAGCCCGTCCGGCACATTCAGCCGGATGGAACCAAGAAAGTCTATTCTAATGCCCGGACGCTCATCCAAGATAAAAACTCAGCGATCCGAGTCGGCATCAACATCGACCTTTCGAGACAGCTTCAATGCCACCTCAGGAAGGCACTCGAGAACAAACAATGACAGCCGGACGAGCGAGGTTTCCGCTCGATCCGGCCCCCATATGATCCAACCGGCAGTGCATGGAACACCGTATACTCCCTTTGGATCCCCCTATGCACAGGCAGGTATTTTCGGGGGGCAGCTTCAGCCGCCCGTCCAGCCTATGGACTGGCAGCTCCGGCTGCTCAACCTTGGGGAACAGCCAACGGCGTTCTCCAGAGAAATCACCGAGATGACCCAGCCGCCTAAAATCAAAAACGTGTTGGTAGGCGCCTACGACGGTACCACCAACCCGGAAGATCACCTCATGGCATACACCAACCTGATGTATTTGCAGGGTTTGGATGACGCCTCATGGTGCCGGTGCTTCCCGGCTACGTTGAAAGGGATTGCTCAACGTTGGTTTGGTAACCTCCCATCCGGATGCATCAATAATTTCAGGACCTTGGCCTACTGGTTTACGTCCAACTTTTCTATGAACATCCCTGCCAAGAAAACAAGCCTTGATCTAGGGGCAATACAACAGGGAGACAAGGAGGGGCTCCGGTCATATGTCAGGCGGTTTAACCTGATGAGGATCCAAATCCATGGATTGTCTGATGACGTTGCCTATACTGATTTCTTCAAAGGCTTAAAAGATGGATCAACTTTTAAGTTTGACTTAGTTAGGAAGAGGGTCTCCACTCTTCACGAGGCGCTCATGAAGGCGGAGGCCTACATTCAGGCAGTGGAATTGTGTGCTGTTAAACTTCCAACGGATTACAAAAGATCCGATAAAAAAGAGTCGACCTACCCAGTCGGCCAAAAAGGAAGACAAGAGAAAGGGGGTATGGGCGGCAGACTCATCCGGACAACCTTCCCAGAAAAGGAAGAGGTCGGATCCGTATGTGCCAAAGTACGAGTTCAACAAGGACTGTGCCTCCATTCTCAACGAAGTAAAGGACCGGTTGAATCTTGAAAAACCGTCTCCTATGAAGAGTCCTCTAAGCGCCCGGGATAAGAGCAAATATTGTCTTTTTCATGAGGAAATTGGCCACGACACTGAGGGTTGCTTTAGCCTCAGGCGGCTCTTCGACCGGCTCGCTGATGAGGGGGCTCTCAAATCTTATCTTTCCAAGTCAAGGGGTACTCCTAAACAAGCAAGACGACCACCCCCAAAGAAGACGGCTACTCAACCGAATACGGATGAGGAAACCATCCTGACCACAGCCGGTGGATTTGCGGAAGGTGGGCCTACCATCCGGGGCACAAAAGACAACATTCGGAAACTGGTCAACTCAGTGGATGAGGGCCAGTCGTCTGAATATTCATTTCCGGAAGTTAACATCTCCGAGAGAGATAGAGGCGAGGTCAGGCGGCCTCATGATGACCCCATAGTCATCGAGTGCAAAATCGCCAATCAAAGAGTTGGCCGGATCTTGATTGATACCAGGAGCTCATCCGACCTCATCAGCTACCGGTGCTTGGAGAAACTCAAGTATAAGCCCAGTAGCATGCATCCGTCCTCATACCCTCTTGTAGGTTTTGGGGGAGGAGTAGTACATCCGGTAGGCATGATTGATCTACCCATCCGGTTCGGAGAGAAGGGGAAGGGCCGGCACATGGTTGTCAAGTTTCTTGTTGTAGAAGAGCTGACTGCCTACAATCTGATTATTGGCCGTCCAACCCTTAACCTCTCAAAGGCAGTCATCATCCCATCTCTAATGTTGATAAAGTTTGAAAGGGATGATGGCACAGTCGGTTCCTTGAGTGGGGACCAAAAGATGGCGAGAGTGTTACCTCTCGGACATCAAACCAACGCTTGACACAGGCGGTCAAGAGAAAGAAATTGTTGAACTTGACGACGGTGATCAAAGCTTACCGGCTACAAAGCCAGCCGGTAAAAAGAGGAAGGCGGACCAACTGGCGCCTGTAAAGGAGAAACAATAGCAATCGCTGTCCGGGGAGAGGACAGACGTCCTTCGCCCTCAGCCGGCTGGAGAAATAATAGCATATGGCACAGAGGCGGTGCTTCCCATTGAATTATATGAGCCAACACTTCGAATCATGTTGTATGATGAAGAGGCAAATTGGGAAGCCATGCGCCTGTCTCTGGATACTCTTCCAGAAAGAAGGGGCAACGCCGCCTTGCGTCATGAAATCTACCGCCTTCGAATGACGAGGGCCTACAACAAAAGGGTGCTTAAACGCCCCCTCAAAGTTGGAGATTTTGTATTACGGAAGCTTGAAGCAACCGGTAGGGCATACGAACAAGGGAAACTGACCCCAAACTGGGAGGGACCCTACCGGATTTTTGAAAAAGTTAGAAACGGCACATACCGCCTGGAAACCCCAGACGGAATGCGGCTGCCTCGTACCTGGAATGTAGATAACTTGAAAAAGTACTACTTCCAAGGATTGAAATGTGTGAGCATATAATTTCCATTCATACAATTGTATTTGCACCTGTCTAGTGCAAGAACAAAGACGGAAGAACACTTGTTAAAACCACTGCTCCAAAAAGAGCAGTCATCCGGTGACACCCATCCGGGTGAATCACTGAAGAGAACAGCTCCCTTCTGGGTGGAACATTGTTCTAGCGATCCAATATCTCAAACGGCGTTTGTCTAAAACGATTTTGCAGCCGTTAGAAATGATCCTTTGCATCTAGGATTCATCCGGCAAGGACCCAAAAGAGGTCCATCCGGGTGAATCACTGGAGAGAACAGCTCCCTTCTGGGTGGAACATTGTTCTAGCGATCCAATAACTCAAACGGCGTTTGTCTAAAACGATTTTGCAGCCGTTAGAAATGATCCTTTGCATCTAGGATTCATCCGGCAAGGACCCAAAAGAGGTCCATCCGGGTGAATCACTGGAGAGAACAGCTCCCTTCTGGGTGGAACATTGTTCTAGCGATCCAATAACTCAAACGGCGTTTGTCTAAAACGATTTTGCAGCCGTTAGAAATGATCCTTTGCATCTAGGATTCATCCGGCAAGGACCCAAAAGAGGTCCATCCGGGTGAATCACTGGAGAGAACAGCTCCCTTCTGGGTGGAACATTGTTCTAGCGATCCAATAACTCAAACGGCATTTGTCAAACAATTTTGCAGCCGTTAGAAATGATCCTTTGCATCTAGCATTCATCCGGCAAGGACCCAAAAGAGGTCCATCCGGGTGAATCACTGGAGAGAACAGCTCCCTTCTGGGTGGAACATTGTTCTAGCGATCCAATAACTCAAACGGCGTTTGTCTAAAACGATTTTGCAGCCGTTAGAAATGATCCTTTGCATCTAGGATTCATCCGGCAAGGACCCAAAAGAGGTCCATCCGGGTGAATCACTGGAGAGAACAGCTCCCTTCTGGGTGGAACATTGTTCTAGCGATCCAATAACTCAAACGGCATTTGTCAAACAATTTTGCAGCCGTTAGAAATGATCCTTTGCATCTAGCATTCATCCGGCAAGGACCCAAAAGAGGTCCATCCGGAAAAATGAAATTCCTAATGGGCCACCGTAACCACCTAAACGGTTTTACATCCCATCCTATATATAATTGTACCAGACGGGGCAAGGTTAGGTCAGTCACTGACCCCCCATCCGGCTTCCATGAAACGGCTACCAGTCTACTGTTGGGGTAAACAGGTAGCCATTTCAGGGGCATATTGTGGTATCGCTTCTTCATCCGGCATATATAGAACGGCTGAAATACTTGTAAATGCATAAATAAAAAAAATGCTAATAATAGAGATAGCAAAACCGACTGTGTCGGTTAATAGATTATTATTAATCTAATTGAAATGTTAGCCGGACCCCTGTCCGGGAAAGATACATCGAAAATACACGGCACGCAGGCCGGTAAAAAAAGAAAGAAAATATCAATCTTGCTGTTGCTCTTGTTGCTGAGGCTGCTCCAACCCTTGAGCTTGCCCAACCTGAGTCTCAGCCGTCTGCTCCTGCAGCTGCTCCGGCTGGTTTCCCATTGGCACCCCATCCGGCTTTGACCCTAACCCCTTCTCAGCCCACTCGTCGAAAGGAGGATGGGCAGGAGTGCCGAGTACTCGAGCTTCATAAACTTCAGAAGCATACAACGGAGGTTGAAATAGTCAAAGTCAGAGTCCGGATGGATGAGGCCCCAAGCCAGCTTCATGCGCTCCTCGCAGTCGGCTTCATTCTCTGTAATCAGGCGGCTGAGTTCCTCGTTCAGCTCCTTTTTGTGGGCCGCCTGAATATTAGTGAGTTGGACAGTCAGCTCGCTGTTCTTCTGGCGGAGGTTGGCATTTTCCTTGTCAGCTCCTTCCAGAGCTCTAAGATCAGCCTGGAGGTCCTTGACCTTAAGCTCAAGTTCATCAACTTTCTTCTTGGCCTCATCCCCAGCCAGCACAGCCTCTTTCAGTAATTCCTCCTGTTGCAACTCCCTCTCTTTAGTTGCCAAATCATATTTAATAGTGTGAAATTGACTAACGTCAAATAGGTCAAGGGCACGCTTCTGAGCGTCTCTTACCTCCTCTTGCTTTTTACGCAAGGGGACTCGGAGCCCGTCCACTCTCAGCATCACCTATGGTACCAACCGGAAAAGGAGTTAGAACTAATGATGATAATTACTACTCATCCGGCAAAAGCAGAGCTTGAGACAAGCATAGGGCATTCGGGTTATTTACCTCAGCAAGAAGAGAGTTGATGCGATCCAGGTTAACCTGGTGTACAGCCGGCACCGCCTCCTTTTCAGAACGGGTCAGAGTCTTGACCATTCTCTTGGCGTATTGGTTGTAGTCGGGCCGGCTGGTAGAGTCATCTGCAAAGGAAGGGTTATCTGTCAGATATTGGGCATATGCGCCGCCTATATTCATGCGGCTGCCAGAGGAGCCCCCAGACTGGCTTGCTTGAGTTTTGACTCTCATATGCCCAAGCGGCCAGGGGGGGTCAAAGGCAGAGGTTTTACCTTGTTCAGGCTGTGGGGTGCCATCCCCCCCAGCCGCATCTGAGCCAGATCCCATCCGGGTCTGGCCCGCCGAAGCACTCGGCGTTAGCTGCAGGCTCTTCCCTGCAGTGGTTGGCCTGGCAGGGGCAGACGTCCTCTTTGCAGGACTAGCTGCCAAAGGTGGACCCGGCAGCCTTGGAGCTTTTGAAGCCGGCTGGGGTATCACACCATCCGGTCTTTTGTGCATGCTTGCTAGTGATTTTGGCATGCCTTGGGTTCCACCCTGAAAATAGTCAAAACAAAGCAATCAGTTAGAAACAAAGGCAGCTCATCATATGTCATCCGGTAAGAAATGGAAGAGGTTTTACCCCAGCATTCTTGGCGGCCAGTGCTGCCTTCTTCTCTTTGATTTGCTTCTTTCTCAGCTCAATAGTTGAGAAGGCAGGTGTCTTTTCAGGAGGCACCATTCTTTTAGCTTTACCTGCAAAAAGGGAGATTCGAGTTAGAGCGTGTACGCATAATCAGGCGTCAGAATACCGGATGGGTTAATGAACCTACTCTTTTTAAACATTGAACTTAGATTGCAAAGGGACAAGAAGGACTCGTCCCTGAACCATTCCGGGAGGGGTACCCAGAACTTTGGGACGATGATTTCACTACCGTCCTGCATCAGATGGGTCGTTTTGAGGAAGAGACCCGTCTCCATTATCAAGTCCCAGGCCTCAGACGGCACTTTCGGGAGCGCGCATTTTTTGCCCAGCAATGCCGGGTGCTTATTATACCGCCGCAGCCGGTGATTTAGGGAAGTGGAAGGAGAAGAGACGACATAAAATTTGCTCTTCCAGTTGGTCCACTTTGATGGCTTCTCCAAAGTCATCATGTATTCTTGGTTGGTGGTAAGGGTGTACCAGGCATTCCACCCACCCGGAGCCCGGCTGAGGTAATGCATGTGTGCAAAAGCCTCCCAACTGGGGTTCACCTCCTGCAGCTCACATGCGGCAATGTACCCCAAAATATTGACCCAAGAGTTAGGAGTCAATTGCCATACGCCCAAGTCATACCCCAGCAATATGTCCTTGATGCAGGGGTGAAGGGGGAACTGGAGGCCTGCTTTGAATGCCGCCTCATAACAGCCGAAAAAATCATCGGCATGGTCCAAGTCGTCCGTCCATACGACGGCTGCATTAATAGGCGGGACTCTTATTTCCCAGTCCTTCCCAACTGGTTTCCTTTTAAAAAGAAAGGCAGGAAGGGTTGCAGTAAGGGTGACCACGTCTCTCGCAGACATGGTCATGTCAGTCGGATCCCCCTTAGCCGGCCATTTGTAGGCCTCCTCAACAATAGGCTCAGCCTCCTCAACAATAGGCTCAGCCTCCTGTGTAGAGAACAAAAATCAGCTTCCTCAATATATGATTCGGCCTATCGCAGAACATCTGCATTGTTTAGGGTGAAAATACCCTAAGACACGTGGCCCAATAAAGGCTTGACACGTGTCAATCTTTCAACGGTCTGCAAAGGCCTAATCCCTTTGCGACACGTGTCCCTTGTACCCTAATTGAGGTACAGTTCTCCCTTACTATAAATAGTAAGGGTAGACCTCATTTATGGAGTTCACACATTAATTGCAACCACACAAAAAACAAACAAAGCCCAAACCTACTGAAACGCTCTCGAACCGAGAAGCTTTTATTGTTCTTATTCCACTTCGAAAAGATACTAACTTAATCTTCGGAGGCGGAACTCCCACCCCCATCCGGAGTCTCCGTTACTTGTGCAGGTACAGGCGTAAGAAGGAAGTCTGCTAGGAAATTGTAACTCTCCCGAAGGACATAAAATACCCCCAAACATGCATATGTCCGAATCTTTTTCCTAATCATATCAAAGTTGAAACCATTGTGCCTTAATCCTCGGAGAAACTCTGAGTAGGCCATCTCATCCGGCAGATTCTGAATTTGTGCCTTCTCCATATTGAACTTCTGGACGTATGAACGCAATCCCTCTTTCTTCCCTTGGACAATGGTTGCCAAGTTAAGACTAGTCTTGCGGGGTGGTATATTGTAGGAGAAGTTTCCAACGAACAATAAGCTGAGAGTTGTGATACAGTTGATGCATCCGACCGGCAAACTGTTAAACCAGTCATGAGCCACACCCTTGAGGGTGGCCGGGAAGCATTTGCACCAGGTGGCATCATCCACGCTTTGCAAGTACATCAAATTTCTGTACGAGCTAATGTGTTCTTCTAGGTTGCCAGTACCATCATAAGCACCCATAAGTACACTCTTCACTTTAGCTAGGGGAGGAGAGTTGAGAATTTCTTGAGAAAAGGAGGCGACTTGTCACTAAGATTCAACAAGCGCATTTGCCAATCAATGGGCTGAGGTTGTGCGGCCGGTCTGCCCAAGTATGCTCCCTAGTCGTACGGCTGGCCATACTGCCCATAGACAGGGGGAGTAGGCGGCAGAATTGTGCCATAATTCTGTGGCATTTGAAATTGAAGTGGCTAAGTTAAAGGAACTGAAGTTGGAGTACAGTGAGCTTGACTCCTGCTGGTCCTGGCCGAGCTAGTATGCTTGGAGAGGGAGTGAGTGGAGAATTCATCCGACATGGTAGGAGTGGAGGTAGTGTCCGAGTAGTGTGTCTGCTCCTGCCGCTTGTGCCGGAGGTAATCTTTAGCATCCTTCTAGCGTTGAGACGGCTCATTCGGCTGCCACTGAGGCTGCTTGGTCTGCCCCCCAAGTGACTGTGTTTTCTTAAGAAGCCTAGACCAATTCATCAGGGACACCCTTGGTGACCTTGCATGTCTCCTGAACGGAGTATTCCCGGCGTCCTCCGTGTTGGCCGTCTTGCCCTGGGGTTTCTTTCGGACACCCTCTCCTTCTCTTCTGTACGACTGTCTAGAAGAAGAGGGGATCTTACCGAAGGAGCTTTTCCAAGGCGGCCTTCAAGGAAGTAGCCGTGATAGGGGGGTCCTCGGCCTCATGAAATGAAGCAGTCAGAGGATCACTAGCATTGATCGTTGCAATTAGATTCTCTACATGTCCCTCCTGACCTGGGTGTCTGACCATCTTTAGCCATTTCAGACGTGTACCCCATAGACGGCGCCAAATGTATCAGTGTTTTTTGGAATCCTTCGTGATACAGGTCTTGAACACGACCGGACGAACTCGGACACCTGCAAAATAACGAATATTCCGGTTGACGGAATATTCGACTCCGACGATAATGTTAGTGACTGGAAAACGAAGTAATGTAGAGAGAGAAAGTAGAGAGAAGTTGGAGTTATTTAGGCTCTTGGATGATATGTCATAAACCACCCCTCCCATAATAAATGATTGGGGTATTTATAGAGGTGGGAATGTGTGTCACTTTAGGGTTAGTGCCCTAAAAAGGTGGATTATGATTGGCGACGCAATCAACTAATGACATGTATCGTTTGGGGGTGCCGTTTTGCAGCTTTCTCGGGATTTGCGCTTCCTGATGGAAGGAGGTCTTCTCTCATTCAGGTGCTCTTAAGATTGCCACGTGTCATCTTCCTATAGGGACACGTGTCGCCTTTTAATTGGGTCACGTGTCACTATGGAATTGGACTACATATTGGGGTATTTTTTACCCTAAACAACACCAATTTAAATCTATTATTATAATATTATTCACAACTTTTCCAAAATAAAGTTAACCACAGTAAATAATTCAATCTCAATTGAAATATAGTAAATAAAAATAAGATAAAAAAAAGCGACCTTATTGAAAAAAAAAAAAAAAAAAAAAAAAAAAAAAAAAAAAAAAATTGCTTAATCGCGAAACAAAGATGCCGCGTGGAAAAACAATTCAACAACGTGTCATGAATCCCAACAATACAAACTCCCTATAAACACTAAAATCTGGCCTCCACTATTTCTCTCTCCTCCCCTCTTTGATCCTTTCCTTCCACAACCACCTCTTCTTCTTCAACCTCCAGATCTAGCCTTCATCATCCTTCAACAACAATGGCGTTAGAATGGGTAGTCCTCGGCTACGCAGCAGCAGCTGAAGCAATCATGGTGATCCTCCTAACACTTCCAGGCCTCGACGGTCTTCGCAAGGGTTTGATCGCCGTAACTCGCAACCTCCTCAAGCCATTTCTGTCAATTGTTCCGTTTTGCTTGTTTCTTCTCATGGATATCTACTGGAAGTACGAGACTCGGCCGAGTTGTGAGTCTGATTCGTGTACTCCTTCTGAGTTTCTTCGTCACCAGAAATCTATCATGAAATCGCAGCGTAATGCTCTTCTTATTGCTGCTGCTCTCGTCTTTTACTGGATCTTGTACTCTGTTACTGCTTTGGTTGTTAAGATTGAGCAGTTGAATCAGCGTGTTGAGAGGATGAAGACCAGAACTGATTGATTGATTGGTTTGTTTTCCCCCTTTTTGGAAGAGAAGTGGAATTTCTGTTTCTTAGGGTTTGTGTAATGCGATAAATTTGAATCTTAAATTCACGGTTTTTTTAATACTTATAATGTTAGGTTATGTTTGTTTGATGCACTGTTCATCGGATTAATGGATATAAATTAATGGAGAATGCTTAATCTTTCGTTGTATGACTCCCGTTTTTGTTGAATTGGGTATGTTTTGAGCAATTGTTTGGATTGATTTATCCTGAAATGTATGATTGTGGACTTTCGAAATGTCGAATGTGGCTTGATGATTGCGTATTGTTTGGCGTACTTGGGTCGTGGTATAGGTGTTGCTCTGATTATGATTAATTTTACTGGTGTTTCGGGTGAAAACAATGGTACGTTGTCGAAGGTCCGATGAAGTGGAGAAGACTGGATTCGGTCCAAGTGATGTTGGGCCGAAGGTTTCCTGCACAGTAAACACACGTAAACTAGCCTCGGGGGTGTTGCCGATGAAGGCCCCTCCGATGCTAAAGTCAGTACAGTGTGTAAAAAGAGAACACTATGCAAGATAATTAATTGCTTGAGGCTTTTCTTGAATGAATGTACAAATGTAATATTGATGGCTTTTATACCTTTGCATATATGGAGAAGTTGGGTCTTAGCCCAATTGGCTTGCCTTGAGGACTGATCTTTGACTTTAGCACAATTGGAGAGATGAACCTTGACCTTGGGCTTTTAATTGGATCATTTAATGCCTAGGCCGAATTGGACTAAATTGGACCCAAACAACTTGCCCCCCAGACCCGATTTGGAAGGATGACGGGTCGGGTTTGATTTAATCAGAAAAGGAGGGAAGTGAATGATTTAATTAATCCAAAAATTTGAATTTAAACCGTAATTAATGAGATAACAACAGTTAAGGCGGATAATTGTGGAAGTTGGACGGATAATGGGCAGTTTAATCGCAAGGTCGTGTGTTTAACGGTTACTTAGTGGAGTATTTAAGAGAAATTGAAACACGGACTCCCCGTATTCCCATTTCTGGAGATATAATTAGAGGCGCGTCATCTCTTCTCACTTATTCACCAACACAAACCCAGAATTCTCGAGAGAACCCAAGAACCCGCATCAAAACTTCGCAAATTCCCCGAGCATTAAGCTTAGAAACTGAGACTCGCCACTACCAATTCGTAAATCGGCAACTTTCGCTTCAGATTAAGGTAAATTCCTTTGATTTTAGTTTATTTTTCTTCGAATTTGAACTCCTTCCCCTTTTTTCGACTTTTTTCTTCGAAATTATCAATGGCGAGAGGAGTTAGGGGTAGAGCCCGTGCTCCAAGAAGAGCAAGGCCAATTCCCGATCCCAGGAACAGGATTGGGACCTGGAATGGACAAAGAGCAGAGTCTGACCCTGCTGAAGGGATTAGGGCGACTCCAATTTCCTCGGCTCCTCCTCAGAGAACGGAGGGGCCGAGCGCTTCTGGGCAGGACGATGAAGTTCCCGCTGTCCTTTGGGATATCCTTCCCGGGTTTTCAGAGTGGGAGGATGCCGAAGTAGCTTCGGCCATGATAAAGAACCGCCCCTACTCATGGTGGGTGGAGAATGCCGAACAGTATCGGTTTGCCGAACAAATTGAGTTGCATTACGGCATCCTTGAAGCTGATCGGTATTGGTGCCGAATGCCCGTGGCATCCGATAGAATCCATCGTCCACCCCCGGGGTATGTGGGGGTGTACACAAGACAACTTCAGTATGGGCTTAGGTTCCCTTTGGACGTATTCGTCTGAGACTTGCTGATCCATTACAATATTTCTCTATGTCAGCTAACTCCTATTAGCATCCGAAGGGTGATGACATACTTATGGGTCTGCAAGTTCTTCAGGTATGTGCCGAACCTGCACTGCTTCAAAAAGTTTCATCGGCTAGTGCCAAATATTCAAAGTGGGCACGGAAGTCATGGTTCTGGGTGGTACCGGATTGAGTCTCGGCCCCAGTACCTAACCATGTGGCCGAACGACTCTTCAGACAAGGACTGGAGAGGTCAATGGATTTGGGTTAGGGCACCCACGGACCCGGGCCACCCTTGCGTCTTCAGCGCTCCCCGGTACCTTGCTGAGCCTGATCCCGACATGGGAAGTTTAGGTCCCCCCGCAGATAACGGCCCAGATCCGAACCTTAATCAACAGAATATCTTCGGCAAGCTGCCAAACCGGGGGGGCAGCGGCCGAATGCAGCATATCCCGGAGACTTGGCTTCCCGATACGCATTATGTTTTCCAAGAGAACATGCTAGCAGCTGTCGGCCTCAGCCGAAAGTTTAAGGATGGTAAGCTTCTTCGGCTGGGGCCGAGGCCTTTTAATTATCTCTTTTTCTCCTCTTTCACTTCGCTTTTTTATGTTGTGCCAACCTAACTGAACTGACCTTTCCCCTTTTCTTTTTCAGAGCGGGACAAGACCAACGTCGGCATTAACTACGCTCGTCTTGGCGTCAACCGAGAACGATTTGTAACTGATCGGGCCCCCTCTATCACTGAACCGAGGCATAGAGAAGTTCATCTAGACTCTTCCCACTTCCAAATTGAGGTTGTTGCTCTGTATCAGAGGCAGAAGCCTTGGTGGAAGAAGAGAGATCTCTGGTTTCAGCTGCTGGACGAAGAAGCTGAAGCTGCCCGTACGGCCGAAGAGGTTGCACGGGTTATTGAAGCTTGTGAAGGAGGAGAAGGGTCCTCCAGGGCTGCTGAAGAAGAAGCTGCAGCTAGGGCAGCTGAAGAAGACGAGGCTTTGCTGAAGACCTCGGTGAGCTTTCAGACTTAATTTTGTCTGTTTCTGTTTGTTGTTTTGTTGTTTTTGTTTTGTTTTTTTTTTTACTCACATTCTTCCTCCCCCCCTGTCTTTTACAGTCTGAAGAGAGTAATAGACACAGAGAAGGGAAAGCTCATGTTCGTCCCGAAGACCAGATACAAGAAGAGTCCTCATACTCAGACATGGACGAGCAGCCGCTTCAGAAAAGGCGCCGAAGAATGGCCATCATCGGCCCCCATGACTTTCAGCGGAGGCCGATGACCATCGGCGTCGAAATAAGGGAACCCGAGGAAGGCAATGGATCGCCGAGGGTTCCCCGGCCACCACCTCAATCACCTCCAAAGACCCCTCCGCCACCTCCCGAGATGGAGGTGGATCAGAAAACTCCCGAACCTAAGGGAGGGGTCCAAGAAGAAGTTCAAGAGAGTGCTGCTGAGCACAAGAATGAGGATGCCGTGATGCCCAGTGCTGAGGGTTTCACGGCAGACATTGCAAGAGAGGTTGAGGCCTTCGTCCTCACCTCTGAAGAAGAAGAAGTCATAATAATTGACTCTTCTGAGAAGGAGGATGCTGAGCCATCCAAAGTTAAAGAAGCTCCATCGTCATCCTTTCCTTCCTTCCAGACTCTGCAATCTGGAGAGATGGGTTTCTCGGCCCCCCGAATTCCAATCCCAGATCACATCTGGGACCTCATATGGGGTCAGAACCGAGAAGGTGCTGCAGCCTACTTCGGCGATTTTGCTGGCATGTCCGACGTAGATAGGGCAAGAATCTGGTCGCTGAAGGCCACTGCTGGGATGGGCGAATCCAGCAGATCAGTTCCTGACCCAGCCAGGTCTAACCAACTGCTGATGATGCAGGTGATTTTCCTTGCCTTTATCTCCTTTAAAATTCAGCTCTTTAATTATCATTATTACTATTATTTTTTATTTTAACTTGTGCTCCTGTTTTCAGTTCGTGCACAATTAGACTCTCACTGTAGAGCTGATAGATACCCTACAAGATAGGGTAGACGTTGCCGAGCACGACAAAAAGGTAGCCGAAGAGGAGTTAAAGCTTGCTAAGCTGAAGCAAGCAGCAGCTGAAGAGAAGCAGCAGAAGGGTGAAGAATATGAGAAAAAAGCTGCTGAAGCCCTCAAAACCTTCTGCGATGCTATGGAGAAGGAAGTTTTTCCCCCACTGATGGAAGGGGAAAAATTCCTCCAAGAGCACATGGGAGTGGACATCTCCAAATTCAAGGCTACCATTGAGAGCCGAATCCAGGAAGGAGCTGCTGCACAAGCTGAAGTGCAGCAACAGCTAGAAGCTCTTGAAGCCAGCAGAATGGCTGCTGAAGAGATGCTCCAAGCCAGGGATGTCCAACTCTCAAAGGCTGCTGCTGCTGCTGAAACTCAGAGAGCTAAGCTCCAAGAAGCTGAGGATCAGCTGATGGCCAAAAAGGAAGAAGTGGGCCAGGCTCAGACAGAGGCTTCCCAAGTTCAGCAGGAGCTGAATGAGCTGAAAGGTTCCTCCTCCAAGCTCGCCGATGAGCTGAAGAAATCCAAGGAAGACTTGGAGGAGACAAAGAAGAAGTTGGCTGATGCTGAGGCTCTACTCAAAGTCCGTGTCTATACCCAGGAAGAATATGAAATGGGTTTCAGAAACGGGTTCAGAGTGTGCCGAATAGTCTGCCTTCATGCTGAGCCGAAGTTGGACTGGTCCAAATGTGCTGAATGGGTCCAGGATCCCGAAGACCCTCATATGAAGTATGCAACTCCAGTCGAAGCTGAAATCCTTAAGGCTGAGGAAGCCGAAGAAGAAGCTGAGAGAATGGAGTTGGAGGCTGAACAGAGGGAAAGGGAGGCTCGGCAGAGTGCAAAGCCTACTTCTTCTGCTGCTGGGGCTGAGACCACCATGGGGCCCAACAATGCTGACCAGTCTGATCCTCGGGCTGAAGCATAGGAACTCGGGCAGTCGTCTTCAGAATCTTGTGGTTCATCATGCGCTCAACTTTAGACTTGTCGCTTTCTGAATTTTTGCCTTGTTTGTTTTTTGCTTCAGCTTGCCTTGTCGTACAAAACAGTTTATTTTTTTGCTTCTGTACGTATTTCGGCAGCTGTTATTTTCCGCTTGTGGGCGGCTGCCGATATAGTTTTTTAACTTATTTGAACTTGTAGCTCAATTTCTGAGCATGAATTATTAATTTGATGTTCTTTTCTTCAGCTGCTTTGTTTTTGAATGCTTTACTGTTTCTTCAATTCTGCTGAACATAAACTTGCACTGGTAGTGCTTCTTGCCCCCCCCCCCAAAAAAAAATTGAATTATGGCTTCAGCTGAATAAACAATTTCTTTATTTCTTAAAAATGGGTATTCGAAACACAGGGCCAACTGAAGGCAATGCTTCGGATAATGGCTTTCTGGGATACAAGGCTCAGTTAAGGCAATATCCCAGAATTGTCCATGGACTCATGCCTTTGGAGAACAAATCTTACTGAAGCTTGACTTCAGCTGAAAAACTAGAGTTCTTTAAAAAGACGAGTTTGTCAGCAATCTGAAACCCAGTTACCCGAAGGCGAAGGTTTCAGACGAGGCTGAATAAACAATTTCCAACAGTTGCTGTTATCCTTGATTTTCTGTCTATCATTAAAAAATGGATATCCGAAACACAGGGCCAACTGAAGGCAATGTTTCGGATAATGGCTTTCTGGGATACAAGGCTCAGTTAAGGCAATATCCCAGAATTGTCCATGGACTCATGTCTTTGGAGAACAAGTCTTACTAAAGTTTGACTTCAGCTGAAAGACCAGCGTTCTTTAAAAAGACGAGTTTTGTCAGCAATCTGAAACCCAGTTACCCGAAGGCGAAGGTTTCAGACGAGGCTGAATAAAAAAACCCTTAAAGAGTAGATAGAACCAAGAAAACTTTGAAAGGATAAAAAGTTGCAAATATTTATATAAATGGCGGCTCCAAGGCCTTTCATTAGTTCAAAATGTACTTACAAAGATTGTTCTGCCTCGAAAGGTTTACACATGATATTTTTTCACTACATCAGCGTTCCAGTGATTTTTCAACTCAGTTCCATCCAACTGCCGAAGTCGGTATGTCCCTGGCTGAAGCTCATCACAGATTTCATAAGGCCCTTCCCATGCAGCTGAGAGTTTCCCATGGATTCGGCCTTTCTGAACTGCAGCAGCATTCCGAAGGACAAGGTCTCCAATTTTAAGAGGCCTTGCATGGACCCTTCGGTTATAAAATTTGCTGATTCTCTGCTTATAAGCAGCCATTCTGTCTCGGGCTGAGTCTCTTACTTCGTCGAGGAAATCGAGAGATTCCCTCATCAGTCGCTCATTCTCAGCCGAGAAGTGGTGCACTCGTAGGCTCTTAGAGCCAATTTCCACTGGAAGAACGGCTTCGGCACCATACACCAGTTCAAAAGGTGAATAGCCCGTTGCCTCTTTTTCGGTTGTCCGAAGCGACCAAAGGGTTCCAGGGAGCTCCTCCAGCCACTTGGACTTTTGATCTTCCACCCTCTTTTTGAGGGCATTTAGGATCTGTTTATTTGCAGCTTCGGCTTGTCCGTTACTTTGCGGGTGGCATACCGCTGAATATGCCAGTTTGATGCCGAACTGATCTGTATACCGCTTCAGTGGTAAGTTATCAAATTGCCTCCCATGATCGAAGACAAATACTCTCGGGATGCCAAAACGAGTGATGATATTCTGCCAGATAAATTTTCTGACAGTTTGCTCTGTAATGTTCGAGGCTGCTTCGGCCTCGATCCATTTACTGAAGTAGTCAACACCAACTATCAGCCATTTTTTCTGGTACACAGCCTCTGGAAATGGTCCTAGTATATCCAGTCCCCATTGGGCAAACGGGAGTGGATTAAGGATCGGCTGAAGATCCCTTGCTGGCTGGTGGATAACTGGAGCGTATTTTTGACATTTTTCGCATTTTCGGACCAGCTCCTTAGCATCTGCGATCATGGTGGGCCAGTAATATCCAGCCCTCAATGCCTTGTGGGCTAAGGTCCTTCCCCCAATGTGGTTCCCACAGATGCCGAGGTGAATCTCCCGTAGGATATAATCTGCATCTGTTGGTCCCACGCATTTCAGCAATGGGGCTGAGAAGGACTTTTTCAGAAGTTCCCCCCTGAAGACAATGAACCTTGAGCTGGTTCTCTTCATCTTGGAGGCCAAAGCTTTATCTTCGGGAGTTTCTCCCCGAAGTTTGAAAGCTAGGATGGGGTCCATCCAACTAGGCTCTGGGTCAGCGCAGCACACTTCAGGTGCTTCGTCGACACTTCTCTCTCGACGCACTTCTACATATACAGATCTGTTCAGCTCGGTAAGAGTTGAACTGGCAAGTTTGGAGAGTGCATCGGCTTGAGTATTCTGACCCCTTGGGATCAGCTGAACCTCAAAAGTTTTCAGCTTTGCAATGACTAATTTGGTCTTGGCAAGATAAGCTATCATGGAGGGCTCTTTGGCCTCGTAGCTGCCGCTAATTTGATATGAAAATAGCTGAGAGTCTGTTTTCAGGCAGACATGATCGGCTTCCAGGGAGATGCACAATTCTAGGCCGGCGATTGCTGCCTCATATTCGGCTTCGTTGTTCGAGGCCTTAAAAGAAAATTTTAGTGCATACTCGAAGGATTTGCCTTCGGGAGAAGTTATCACTACTCCTGCCCCCGAACCGTTTTCGGTGGAAGATCCATCCGTAAACACGGTCCAGAGACTTTCTTTTCATTGTCTAGCGCTTCTTGGTATGAGCATTCGGCCAAGAAATCCGCTAGAGCTTGAGCCTTAATGGCAGCCCTCGGACGGTAGCTGATGCTGAATTCGGTGAGCTCAAAAGCCCACTTGGCTAGCCTACCAGATTTTTCAACCTTGCCGAGAACTTTTTCCAACGGCTGATCAGTTAAGACCACTATCTGATGGAAATCAAAATAGGGCCTCAGCTTCCGAGCAGCTACTACTACCGCGAAAGCGACTTTCTCGAGTAGAGGGTAGCGAGTCTCGGCATCCGTCAGTGTATGACTGACAAAGTAGATCGGTTGCTGACTTTTGCTTTCTTCCTTCAGCAGTACTGCACTGATGGTGGCTGGGCTAACGGCCACATGCAGGTACAAAGTTTCTCCTTCTGCTGGGCTAGCCAGCGTTGGGAGTTGAGCCAGATGCTCCCGAAGCTGTTTAAAGGCGTCTTTTTGCTCTTCCTCCCAAACGAGCTCTTTTGTTTTCGGGAGTTTCAGGGCTTTGAAGAAAGGTAACCCCTTATCCGAAGCTCTGGAAATGAACCTCGAGAGGGCTGCCATTCTTCCGGTGAGCCGCTGAACATCCCTCTTTGTTTTCGGCTCAGGAAGGTCGAGCGCTGCTTTGACTTTGGAGGGATTGGCATCAATCCCCCTCTTGCTGACTATGAACCCAAGGAATTTCCCTGACTTCACGCCGAAGACACACTTCTTCGGATTCAGCTTCATTTGATGCTTTCTTAAGGTGGCGAAAGTTTCAGCCAGGTCCTTAACATGGTCCTCAGATTTTTTGCTTTTGACGATCGAATCGTCGACATAGACTTCCATGTTTCGGCCCTTTTGATCGGCAAAAACTTGATCCACCAGCCTTTGATAGGTTGCCCCCGCATTTTTCAATCCGAAGGGCATCATTTTGTAATTGTACACCCCAGCGTTCGTGACGAATGTCGTCTTTGCTCGATCGTCGGGGTGCATGAAGATCTGATGATACCCCGAGAATGCGTCCATGAAACTAAGAAAGGCATGGCCACTTGTCGAATCGACTAGCTGATCGATCCTCGGCAAGGGATAGAAATCCTTCGGACAAGCCTTATTTAGGTCCGTGAAGTCAACGCACATCCTCCAGGTACCATTGGCCTTCTAAACCATCACCACATTTTCCAGCCATTCTAGATATTGGCAAGGCTCGATGAAGCCTGCCTCCAGCAATTTTTTGACCTCGGCTGCGATGTCTCGGTTCTTATTAGCGGAGTAATTCCGCTTCTTTTGCTTAATTGGTCGACACGTTGGGTCAACATTAAGCTTATGGGAGATGAGGTCTGGACTTATCCCGGGCATATCAGCTGCCGAGAAAGCAAACACATCTCTGTTGTCCCGAAGGAGCTGAATAAGTTCACAACGGGTGTTCGGATCAAGGTCCATCCCGATTGTTACACATTTCTCAACGTCTCCTTCGGCCAACTCAACTGTTTCAGTCTGTTGGTCCATGTCCATTGCTGATGGACTGGACTCTTCAGAATCTGGCCTGCTGGCTATGTCAGCAGGTGTCCCAGTCTTTTTGTTCTTCGGCTGGCTCTCTGAGTCTTGTTGTTCAGCTGAAGAGCTAGCCTTTTCCCTTTCGGGCCCTTTACCTCTGGGTGTAGATCCTTGGGCCGAAGCACTTAGGCCTTTCGGCTTTTTTGTGCTTGGCTCTCTTTCTTTTTCTTTCTCCTCCTCATCCTTGTCGTCATCTGGGCGACTACTGGATGGCTTGAGGTAGTTGCACCTTCAGGGGTCCTTTTGGTTGCCCTGTATCCTTTCGGGGAAGCCAGCGTCTGAGACGTAAATCATCAGCTGATGATAAGTTGAGACGACCCCTTGGATCTCATGAATTATGGGTCTCCCCAAAATCACGTTGTACACTGAAGGAGCGTCAATGACCAAAAATTCAATCATGACGTTCCTGGCTGCCTCATCGCAGCCGATGGTGATAGGAAGTGTCACCTTCCCATCTGGATAAGTTGAAGCCCCGTTGAACCCGGATACCGGGTAGGGTACCAACGTAAGGTGCTTGGGCTTCAGCTTGATTTGATTGTAGGTCTTTCGGAACAGAATGTTTGCTCCGCTGCCACCGTCAACAAGGACCTTACTGACATCGTGGTTGGCCACCGTGGCGATGATCACCAACGGATCCTCGTGAGGGAACGTTACCCCCCGGCAGTCGGCGGCTGTGAACGTCATGTTCGGCACCGGCGATGGGGAGACTGAATGTCAGCGTTGTTCACCTGGTGAGTCAAAGCCCTAAGGTGTCGCTTGTGCTCCCTCCGAGAGCATATTCCTCCCGAGATAACATTGATCGGAGAGAATTTCCCCTCTGGCTTTTTACTGTTCTTCCGGGGGAAGTCGAGGTCTTGCCGAGAGTCCTTTGCTGACTTCTTGGACTCTTTTTTCCCGCGGTGATCCGCGATGTATTTTTTCAAGTATCCCTTCCGGACCATGTCCTCTATCTGGTCCTTCAGTTGGATACACTCCTCAGTGTTGTGTCCCGGAGATTCGTGGAACTCGCACCACTGATTTTTATTTTTTCGCTGATACCACTCTGGGAGTGGTCTCGTCTTTCGGTAACTCTGCTCCTCCTTCGTCAAGCTGTAAATTTTGGCGCGTGGAAGAGATAGCGGAGTGTAGGACTCGTATCTGCCTGTGTATGAGGCAGATTTTTCCTTCTTTGGGTCGCTGGCCGAAGATTGCTCCGAGGCCTTTGACTTTCCCTTTGCCTTATGGCCTTGGCCTTCAGACAAGGGTATTTGTTTTTGTTTCCCTCCCCCGAATTGAGGTTGGGTTTTCGCTTTGTTCCATTCTTCTGCTCGGATGAACTTATCCGAGGCATTCAGAGCTTCCTCCAAGGTCTGCGGGGTATGCATGACCATGAAGTCTAGGAACTTCCCGGGCTGAAGGTCATTCTGCATTGCAAAAACGGCTAGCCCCTGGTCCAGCTGAGAGACGCTGGATGACTCGTTACTGAAGCGGGTCAGATAGTCTCGGAGGCTTTCGGTTTCCCCCTATTGCAGACTCATGAGTTCTGCAGTAGTCTTCTCTCGGCGGTTTGCCGTGGAAAACTTGCTCCTAAATTTGGAGGACAGATCATCCCACCCTGTTATGGAGCCTTGCTTTACTCCCTTGGAGATCCACGCTTGCGCGACCCCTTGAGAGTGGTTGGGAAATATTTGCACCAAGTCGCTTTGGATCTGGGGCAAAGATGCATATGAGTCTCATACGAGGCCACGTGGTCCTTCGGATCCGAGGTCCCGTCATATGTGATGTGCGACGGTATTTAACCGTGGGCACGTGCTCTTCTAGTATCCATTGCTCGAATGGCGAACTGGCGGGTAGCATAACGGCCTTGCCCTTGTTCCTGGCCGAAGGGACCGCGCTCCGCCCTCTTAGAGAGGTAGGAGTGGTTTTCGTCCCTGGCTGGGAAGTCTAGGCATCGGCCGCAGGGAACGAGAGGCGACTGTGCACGCTCGGTTCCTTGCCGCCGAGTCGGTCGAGGACGCTTCGGCGAACAGTCTCAGGTTGTTCTCGGTGAGTAGATTCTGGCAGAGAAGCTGAGCTGCTGCTCTTATGCGTTTCTGGTCGGGAGGATGAGGATCCTTTGAAAAATTGAGGGTTCTTTTTCCTCTCTTTTTCAGTTTTCCAGGTATCCTCTTCCCACTCTCCCGGTTCCCGGGAGGAAGGAAGCTTCCCACCATCATGGTCTAGCTTCCTCCGTTGATGCCGGGTATGCGGAGGAGTTCGATCACGAGATGGTGGCATATTTTGTGCCCTCATTGCCTCCATGAGCACTGCCAGCGCTCTTGCCACCTCCTCCGAGCTGGGCCCCGTCAAAGGGGTCCTCGGCCGAGTATGGGAATGAGAGCGCACAGTCGATGGTTGGCTTTGGGGCACTGAATGTGTCCTATGATCGGACTCACCCCTGCTAGACCGAGAGTGACTTGGCCTATGATGAGAATTATGAATTACGGGAGAAAGGGAATCCTCCCTGTATGATCCTCCCCCCAAGCTGGCACCCTTGGGAGAGTTCCGGTCCGGCGAGGGTGATGGTGTAGGGGTTTTAGGATTTTCGCCTGCTCCTTGACGGAGGCCTTTGCTCTTGCGGTTCTTACCAATTGCTACTAAGATAATTGCAAGATGATCTTGGTTAGAAATTTGGCTTAAAGATTTTTGAAAGTCTTCCCCACAGACGGCGCCAAATTGTTTCGGGTGAAAACAATGGGACCTTGTCGAAGGTCCGATGAAGTGGAGAAGACTGGATTCGGTCCAAGTGATGTTGGGCCGAAGGTTTCCTGCACAGTAAACACACGTAAACTAGCCTCGGGGGTGTTGCCGAGGAAGGCCCCTCCGATGCTAAAGTCAGTACAGTGTGTAGAAAGAGAACACTATGCAAGAGAATTAATTGCTTGAGGCTTTTCTTGAATGAATGTACAAATGTAATATTGATGACTTTTATACCTTTGCATATATGGAGAAGTTGGGCCTTAGCCCAATTGGCTTGCCTTGAGGACTGATCTTTGACTTTAGCACAATTGGAGAGATGAACCTTGACCTTGGGCTTTTAATTAAATCATTTAATGCCTAGGCCCAATTGGACTAAATTGGACCCAAACAACTGGTATTGTGTAATTGACTTATGAGTAGTGGATTTAATGTTTGATTTGTATAGAATAATGATCTCGTATGGAATTAGTTGTCATATTGTCCGAACCCTTTGTAATTAAGGATTATTCACAATACCACTAAACACCTTCTTGATGATTGAAATACAACTATGATATGTTTCGGTAATCCAAAGTTAGTATATAATCAACTCTTTACTTATTTTGGAAATATTGTTTGATTTGTAAAGAATAATGATCTCGTTTGGAATTAGTTGTCACATTTTCCGAATCCTTTGTAATTAAGGACTATCCACAATACCACTAAACACCTCCTAGATAGTTGAAATGCAACTGTGGTTTGTTTTGGTCATCCCAAATAAGTATATGTGACTACTATTATTCCTATACCAACTAACTTGTAAAGCTTGTTAGTTGTGGCCTTTCAGATAAGGCAGAGATATTCTACATTTTGGTGGAACGTCAAAGACATAGAAACAACTGTAGAAATTAAATGTTCATGACAATGGTTGAGAGTTTTCTATGTTAATGGTTGATCTTTTGTCTTTCAAGTTTCAATCATAGATGTCAATTAATATGATTTTGCTTTTGCTAGCGTGTGAACGGATTTTCAAGAACCTACATATTTGTAGATCTTAGAATAAGTTTTTCTCGTCTTTTGTATGTGCTTCACCCTTTGAACACTGTATTTAACCATGTTTGCTGCAAAATTTTAATGTTCTGCCTAAGCTGTGCATCTCTGTCTTTAGTCTTTACTCTTTAGTTGTGGCATTTGATTACTTGGGTTTTCGTTGGGTAGAGCTCTGGTATAACAATTAAATTGTTACCTGGGGTTGTCAAGAACAAGACATTCACCACATATATCCTTAGTTGGGAAGGAATTTGATTATTTTGCAACAATTATAAGGTGAGGTGTAATTACGATGTTTTGATTCAATCTTGTGCCATGGCTAAGTTATATAGAGTATTGAAATTTGGAGGTAAAGCTTCTTGTCTGGACGATAGTAAACTGTGCTTCTTATGAATCATAGAAGGGGGTTTATTTGCAATATGTAATTGCCAAAAACAATTAATTGGTTATCATTTTTGGTCTGCTTCGATCAATATGGTCTATCCATGTCTGCAGATTAGACATCAGAATCGGACTGAGGACGATGTGCTTATTGGCAGTGTTAGTGATGAGTATTGATTATGCAACTCATGATTGCCGCCTTTTTCAACACTTGCACCAAGTTATCCTTCTGTCTAGTTATATCAACTTGTTAATTACCTTGCTGCACTTGATACACTTGAATGCCTCATTGTATATGATGCTCGGTTAGATTTTAAGAACAGTAGGAGAACATAGAAATAACTTTTTCTGTCGAAAGCGTGAAATAAAGATAATCTTATGTCATAATTTTGGTGTTCCACTTCGTGTGCTAGTTAGCAGTAAAAGCCATGACGCTACTTGAGGAGCATTTTGCTTTCTACTTGACACTGCTTCTTGCTTGAAGTGTATCAGAGTTACTTATCCCTTACTTTCCCACCTTGGACAGTGAGATGCCTGTTCAATACATTGTTATGTTTCAAGGTTTTAAATCTTGGATGAGGTTGTGTTTGCGACACTGCGACAGTGGTTGTGGAACCACTAGTGTGAGCTATGTGCATTGGTTGTAGCTGTCTCATTGTCTAATAATACGGGTGTGGAAACCGCAAATACCTTTTGCAGTTGTTAAGTGGTTAGATTCTCTGTTCAACACAATAATCATCGTTACTTTCCACTCACTCTAGAATACTAGAGCTTATGGGCAGAGCAAGGGTCAATAGAGGAGAGCAGATTTCAGCATAGCAAAGCAGATTTCAGGAGAGAAGAGGAGAGCGAAGCATAGCAGATTTCAACATTATTATTATTATTATTATTATTATTATTATTATTATTATTATTATTATCATCTCAAAAACAGACAAAGTCATACAACCTACAATAAATTAGTGGGAAGTCGAGATACAATATGGGCCTCCACTCCTTTAGCTATAGCAAAGCCTACCCTACTGAAGATATGAGCTGCAGCACGAGCTCCAATGTCTTGCGTCGTCGAGAACCTCTGAACCCGCTTCAGCAACGCAACAACCTTCTTCTCTACTTCCCCAAGCGAAGAAAAGGAGAAGGGAATGAAACCATATCCAATCAGCTGGCAACTAGCTGCATACTTCACCCGCTTCCGATGAGCCGCATCAGCCACAACCCGTCCAGGAACAAAGTCAGATAGCCCCGTCTGTGTCAAAGTAGAAGATCCTGTTAAGTCCACGCATACATCGCGACCATGATCCCAGGAATAAAGTAACACATCAGCGGGTCTATGGGCCCCGTGATTCCCTCCAGACAACCCTATGTCAACTTCCTTTCTTGCTGAAATCCCAGATCTGTAGCAGATATCAACAAGGGTATCCCGAACAACATTATGCCGATGTTTAAGACCCACAATACCAACACACGACACCGCGTGATCACCGAAAATATCCCTAGTAAAAACCCGAGAACAAGCAGAGCATGCGTCGAGACAAAGAACAATGGAACACCCATCCGGTAGCACAACACACATCGGTAAGTCTTTGTGTTCATCGTCTGTCCCAACCCCGAAATAGGAACCTTCAGAAGCCAAGTAAAGGTGTGATCTCCCTGCTGCGATTTCCGCAATGCTAATTGACGAGGAGATAAAGAGAAGGTGGGTTCTGCAGAATCGGTAACCTTTGTGAAATATATATCTGTCAATTTCTTCATGAGTTTAGGGGCAGCGACCTCACTAGGATTACTCAAAATGTCAGACTCCACCGTTCTATTGAACAGGCTCAACGCATCCTCAAAGGCTTGACTAAGGCCAACAACGCCAGCATGCCGTAGAACCTTTGTTTGCAACCAAGCATACTGTAACCGCGAAGCAAGAAAAGCATAATGACGAACATCACCCGCGGAATAAACACCAAGCCCGCCATACGCAAAAGGTAAGGTGGCAAGCCACCACTGCCAATCGCCAAACCCAGCCCTGAAGCAACAACGATACACTACAAGGAAGATCGAAGAGCCTCGTCAAATGTGTGTTGAGCCTCCTCAAAAGTACTAGGTGGACAAATACGCAAAGCAAAGTAGAGTTTCGAAACTCCGGTACAAGCCCTAAGCAACAACAGCTCGCACTGTGGATCATCAAGCTTAGCAACCCTATCCATAAGCACAATGGTCTTGGTAACCCTTTGCATCACAAGCTCACCTCCAAACCCAGAATCAGAACTAGCCGGACCACCAAGCAACTTAACACCATGAAAGGGTCGAGCAATATTAAGTGGAAAGACACCCACAAGCCTGCTTCGGGGGTCTTCTGTAGGCCAGTAAACTTTAGTTTTTTCCACGTTAAGATGTAACCCAAAACGAGGCTCTTTCTCCATAATCAACTGCAGAACCTTCCCCACCACCAACGTGTCACCAATAACAGTGCCGTCATCCAAATACCAAGCCTGAAGACATACATCAAAAGTGTCTCTAATTTTACACACCAGAGGCTGTAAACCCTGTTGTACCCCCGAGACGACCATAAGGTGTGGTCCCCGTAATACAATCTAGCTGGATTTATTATAATTGTCGTTACTACTACTACCACTACTACTACCACTACCACCACTACTACTACCACCACTACTACTACTACCACCACCACCACTACTACTACCACCACTACCACTACCACTATTATTATTATTATTATTATTATTATTATTATTATTATTATTATTAGTATTAATATTAATTTATTTTAAGTATTATTAATATTATTATCGCATTTAATTATTATTATTATTATTATTATTATTATTATTGTTAAGTGCATACCATTGATTTAGGTGAATGAAATCATAAACAGATGTGTACCATTTTTAACATACGTTAATAGTAAAAAGATAAAAAACAATAGTTTAACATCTTCAAATTATTACAACCACATATCAAAATAAGAACATAATTAGATAAGAGTTTAACATTGTGGTGAATTAACCATCTATTTCCATATGATCTTCATTTTCATCATCTTCATTGTCGCTTTGATCTTCATTGTCATCACCTTTATTGTCGTTTTCCGATCAATTAGCCCTCCAAATTCGGCGTGCTATACGATGTCGCACTTTGGCCATACTATCTTTGCGCCAATGTGCAAACATAGTTGAATCTACTACTCCTATATTCGTATCATATTGAATGATTGGTATGCTAAGCTTATGCATCCAAAAAAATTATGTAGTGTGCAAGTGGCTACAATGATTGACATTTAACTCTTTTGTGACACTTGTGACATGTTATCTAATATCCTCCACATTTTTTGGCAACAGTTGACCACAAAGTTGTTGGTTTAACCTTTTGATTAAATAGGGTTGTTGGGAAAAACTATTAGCCTTTATATCAATCTGCAACTAAAGTACCTTATCCCAAAGTTGAGTAGAGAACTGGCATTGAAAAATAGGTGATCAACAGACTCTGTAGCTTAATTGCCTGCACATGGTACAAGAAGTATCTGAAAAACAACCTTACAATCAGATAAATGATCTAAAGTAGGAAGCCTTCTCCGAATTGCAAGCCAAGAAGTACATAAACTCTTGGGAGTAGCTTTATAGTTGCAAATAACTCATCTGCAAAGAACCTTGGGAAAGGAACACATAGCTTTTGATAAACAACCTTAATAGAGTAGGAACCATCCTTAGGAGTAGCATCCCAGCCACCTATGCTCTTTCAATCAAAGAGTAGCAGTAAAAAAATTTCTTAACAAGCCAAGAAGTATTAGCAGGGCACTGAAACTAGCTAGATTCTTTAATATAGTAACTATGCACCCACCTTACCTAGAGCTTGTCTTTTTTGCAAATGATGGTCCAAAGAAGCTTACCAATATCAGCTTTATTCCAGCACTCCATATCCTTGATATTCCAACCCCCAATAGCTCTAGGCATACACATATTCTGCCAAGAAACCCAAGCTTTACTAGACATAATTACATCATCTGAATTTCTCTAATCACCTTCTTAGGAAGAATGAAAATTTGCACTAGAAAGACTGCAAGCTCATAATAATTACCTTAATCAGCTGTATAAGAAAGATATTAAGCTATCTAACTCGCTCTTAGCTCTTGAAACAACCTTATCAACTAGTGGCTTGTAATCAAGATTGGACAATTTCTTAGTAGCTAGAGGAACTCCCAAGTACCCGAAGGGAAACTCATTAATAGGAATTTCCCCAAAATTGATGTTTCTCTTGTCTAGATTTGCCTCTAATCTAGTGGCCTTTGAGAAATTTAGAAAAGCATGAAAGAGCATATAAACTGAAGTCAAATCAGCTTTAGATCAACATCAATAAGTTATCTGCAAATATCATATGGGTAATATTCAACCTCTCTCATATAGGATGAAAATTATACTCATCATCATCATGTTCCTAGTCAAGTACTCAAGCGAGATAATAATAAATGCTTGGGTGGGTTGCCCGGCATTTGGAATAATGAATTGACTAGAATTTGTCATGGAAATAGTAAACTGAAAAAAAATAATTGTGTAGCAGCGAAAATACAAAAACAAAAGATCGAGATGAATATCTTTAATGGTCATATACCATGTAGAAGAATAATCAAGTGTATATTGATTAGCTTAATGTTTACAAAATACAAACTATGTATACATACAAGTTGTAACAACTAACCTAGATAAATAAGGAATAAATAAAGATACTCCCTCTGTTTTTTTTTTTTTTTAAATACATCAGTTTGACCGACACAATTGTCGAGATACAACTTTGACCATTAATATCTTTAATTGTCTATTAGTAAAAATTGTAACAAAATTATATTATGAAATTAGACATTATTACTAATTTAATGATATATTATATAATAACATTTATTTATTTATAGAGGTGAAAAAAATAAGTCTACTATGATGTGTGAATAGTGCAATTATCAAAGTGATGCATTTTAAAAAAACATGAACGGAGTAAAAAAGAATAATCTCCTATAATTATATACAACTAACTTGACTTGGTAGTCTTATCTTTAGCACTCCATACCAATGGCAAAAGGAAAGGAGAAATAGGCTTACCTTACTTACATTGATAAAGGTCATGTAGTCATCATTTGAATTATTTTAGCATGTAATATTTCTAGTAGTTATTACCTAACTTGGCTTGTATTGATTATGGAGTTAAGGTTTTTGAATTTATCTCGATTCATAGAATCAGTAACAATAAGTTTTAATAAGTAAAATAAGTTAATTTTAACATCAAATTAGGTTAAGAAGGTTTTATTTTGTCTTTTTTTTTTTTTTTTTTTTTTTTTGAGAAGTGGGAAAACTTAGGCCTGGTACTGCTTGGATCACCTTATTTTTATTTATGTCATTTGATCTGATATTAATTTATTTTATCATATTTTGATCTGATTTGTATGTCTAATTTATCACATTTTAACCTTACATGTACGCTAATCAATAAAGAAAAAATATATTCCTTCTGTTTAGTAATAATCGCAACACTTTTCATTTACCTTCGTTTCATAATAATTTCAACACTTTTCATTTACCTTCGTTTCATAATGTAACACCCTAGAAATTTCTTTCCTTTAAAATACTTATTTTGCCCTTTTTAAAATACGAAAAAGGAAAATCTAAGACATTATCGCCACCGTGAAAACGGCTAAGGCAAATATCAAAGACACACAACGGAAGACTATCTTTTAAAAACTCAAATGAAATAAAGTTTAATAAAATCAACTCAAATTTTAAAACCAACTTACACTAAAACAATAACTTGGAACCATTAAAGGCCCTTTAAAACCAAAGTAAATATAAACATTAACTAATGTTAGTATCAACAATTACATAAATAATTTAATACAATAAATAATAAACAAAGAAACATGTAACTCTCTTCGCTCAACCCCTTCATGCTTGATATGCTTCATCACCTGAAAGCTTCTCTCTACTTGTCCCCACTAATCGCCATTAAAAATGGGTCGTCGTAGGGCTAAGGTAAAGACAAGGCCAAACAAACATGCAAACACACAATCTGCAATGCTGAGTACATACGCGTAATAAAACCCACTAACATGCTTTCATCCTAACATCACACAACTTACCGTGTAGTACGTGTTTACAAGCACACAAAACATCTAACACTTAACTAGACCAATACCAATGTTCATTTAATTTTGATTACACATCGAACGGGTTTCCAACCAAATTCCTGCCTCAAATAAATTGAGGTAAACTACACCGAGAGCTAACCGGGTAGGCAAATCTCACATGAAATTGACTGGACGTCCTGCGCATAATAATAATAATAATAATAATAATAATAATAATAATAATAATAATAATAATAATAATAATAATAATAAAAAAAAAAAAAAAGAAAATACAGCGTCCTGTACTCCCAGTAGAAGTTATGGTCAAATATAAAGTCGAGTAACTCCCCCCATATGTTCATACTCGAGGTATATACGTTCCAAGAGTTTTGGTGTGTAATCTCTTTCACTTTACGTTATTTACATATTATTAGACTCGATGATGACTCATAAACCATAACACAATCAAACATTATCATTCATTCAAGCAATCAAACATACCAATTTAATTCTTAAATAATTAGTGACCACATAAATTTAATAATTGAACCCTTTTTAATCTAGCTCAGTGTCAAAGACACCTTAAACGCATAATGCGTCGCAAATCCTATCCCTCGGTGTTAGAATCACCTTAAGTGCACGTAGCACTAGTGCAAAACTAACCTCAAGTAACACCCAAAAAGTGTTACAAAAAGTGGTAAAAGTGTTATTATAGACAATAGGTAACACTTTAGTGGGTAATACATCCGCCCATGTTACCTAAGGTCTTATGTAACACTTTGGACAACATATGGTAACACTTTTCAAAGTGTTACTATATAACCTCTTATGTAACACTTTTTTATGTCATTAGTATCATTTTTAAAGTGTTACTTTTTATTTCTTAATTAACACTTACTTATCTTTAGTAACATTTTTCAAACATTATGTATCACTTTATCCGACATTATGTATCACTTTTTCAATCTAATGTAACACTTTGTTGATTATTAGGTAACATTTTTCAATCATCTTTTGACATATAGTAGCACTTTATTCGACATTATGTATTACTTTTTGCAAGCTAATGTAACACTTTATTCATTAATAGGTAACATTTATTGTTATTATTACAACTACTACAAAAAAAAAAAAAAAAAATCCAAGAAACACCAATAATTTGAATTGATAAAATTTAATAGTTTCTTACAAAAAATCCAATCAACACCAATTTTGTTTTGTTTGGCTAAGTAATCTAATAAATAAAACAAAAAGAAAGTCCTGAACTTCGGTCTCTAGACTAGACTGCTAGCAGTAGCAAAAGATTGCAGTAGCTAGCAGTAACAAAAGATTGCAGCAGACAGCAGTGAAAGCAGCGCGCATCAGCAGACCAGACCAGCAACTAACAGTAGCAGCAGACAGCAATGAAAGCAACGCACAACACTAAGAGCAGCAGACATCCAGTAGGCTCCAACTAAAGGAAGCCTTAGTAATCTCACACAATCAAAAGTACTTTCCTTGATGGCACCCATCCAGTAGGTTGTACCTGTAGGTCACACAAACTCCAGAAAATACATAAATAAAACTATCACAAACTAGTTTTTTAGCTACTACCTCTACCAAATTCTTCTATGCATTTCAGCTACTGTCTCTGCCAAAGTCTATATCACAATCACAATCATGATGCCCAAGTAACACATGGGCATTTGTTTAATAAGTATCCACTAAAACTCTGGCAGGGCTCAAGTATGACATACATCAGATATAGGCACCGCAATACAATTTATTCCTATGTACTAAGACACTTAAATACCTCCTTCCTCATGCTTATAGCATCAATAAAAATTATATGAACTATAATAAAATTCCTTTTCAATATTCCTAACCAAATTAAACACTTGATTTAATTAAACATGCTCTCTATCATGCCAATAATAAAAGTGTGGTTCATATCCAACATGCCAACATAATTAATACCAATCACCAATTCACCACAAATAATTCATACATCACAAATCATTCACCAACATCGATCCAATCAACAAATTCCAAATATCACCTATCATGATACTATTTGGAATTAATTAAACAAAGCCTAGCATGCTTTTATACACTTAAACATTACCAAGTACGCAAACGTATCTTGAATATGATTCAAAATCGCCACGACTAAATAAAATCACTCACTTGGAAGTCTCCTACAAACCAAAATTATAAACTCAATTACTCCCTTGATTACACAAATTTCCAGCAACTTTTAAACACTTTAAACCCTCTCTAATAATCTGAAATTTTGGTTTAAAACCTTTAAAACTCTTTCTTTAAGTGGGTAATTAAAACCACAAAGTAAAAACTCATTCATGGTGTTTATATAAAAATTCCAGCAATATATACACTCTTTAAATCACTCATAAACCCTCTAAAATAATCTGAAATTTAATTTGAAACCCTTACTTTTGTTCCCAATTAATGGGTAATTAAAAATCCTTTCAAGAAACTTAATTATAACCTTTTTATAAAAATTCCAGCTTTATTAAACCATCAAAAATTGTTGTAATTATGTTTACAAACATTAATTTCAATAGTTTAAATTACCTACAATCCAATTCCATCAATATACATTAATTTAGAAACCTAGGGTTTTCAATTTGGGGCTTTTTGATTAAAAACTAAATCTGAAAATTAATTAAAACATTAATCCTTCGTTAAAAATCAAAAACTGCCCGAAAACCATATTTAGAGGCTGAATTTGGCCACGAGAGGGTGGTGCTCCTTACCAAAGGTAGTAAGTTTTGATTAAAACGTTGTTTACACACGAAAAACACTATTTTTTTTTTGGAAAAATCGGACGAGTTAGAATCTAAACGTGATTAAAACGTTAAAATTAAAATAAAGGGGAAGGGAAAAATTAAGGAAAAAAGAAAATAAGAGGAGAGAGTGAATTTACCTTTGGGTGCAATCCACCCTAGGCATATGATAGGTATTTATACCCTCTCTCATAACCTCTTACTTACTACCCTTAATAATCCATTTCCTACTCAAAGTAGGATTCCTAATTAAACTAGGATTTTAATTTTCTGTAAAACTTTGACTTTTAAAAATTATCTTTTTATAAAATAATATGCCCCAATATTTTTAAATCATAAAATAAAATATTTTCAAGATTATTTAATAATTAAAATATACTTTTAATCAAAATCATTCTTTTTAAATTAATGAAAACCCTAAATAATTCATTTCGAATTATTTAATACTTTTAAGAAAATACTAATTTCAATTAAAATACGTATAAAAATGCGGGGTATTACAGTCTGCCCCCCTTAAAAGAAGTTTCGTCCCGAAACTTGGGTAACAAAATATTGTTGTACTTTTTGTGACTCATACCTTCTATTTCTTTTACTCATTTCTACACAAACTTATGTGTAAAATAACGAACTTTCTAACAACTTACACAATATAGTGTGTAAATAACAACTCAACTAATAAACTTACACAAAACATTGTGTAAAATATTAAACTAATCAACAAACTCACACTATTATTAGTGTAAGATTCATCCTTGCTAATAAACTTACACATCCTAGTGTGTAAAATCATCAAACTTAATAACAAAATCAGTGTAAAACTAATGAAAAAGCACTTAAAATGTCAAAATTAAGGAAAATAAGTGCGTAATTCTATCGCACTCTACCCCCCTTAAAGAAAACGAGTTACGCCCCCGTAGCTCCACTTAACCCAACTTTAGAAGTAGGGTACTTCTTTTCCATTCCATCCTTCGTAAAATCATAATACTTCTTTATAATCATTCCTGGTTGCGAGTACCAATAATATTATCAATTCTTTACTCATCATACTAAAAATAATTAATTTTATATAAACCATCTTTTACCAATCCCTAGTAAAAGTAATAAGCACTTTGCTATTCAAAACCTTGATTGTGTCTAGCTTTCTTGTAGATCAACTTGGTAAACTCAATAGTTTCCTTTGCAACTCATACCTTTAGTCATATGTTCTTTTACAATGACTTATGAAAAATAAATGTCTTGTACTTTACCAATTAAGATCTAATGATAAGGCTAAATTATTCGTCGCTTTACCAATTCTATGCAAACTCATATATATATACTTTGGCTCATCTTTTCTTTTTAGGATCTTGAAAGAAACTCGGAATCTCTACCTAACATGATATTCATAGGAATTCCATGTAGTCTCATAATGAATTTGATGTAAGCCTTCACAAGTTGCTCCATCCTCCAAGTCTTCTTCATTGGTTCTATACATCGCAGACTTAAAAAATTTATCCATCATAATCCAAATGATATCACTTTCATTCTACACCATCAATACATCTTTACCAAATCCTTATACAACTTGTCCCTTCCTGGACAGGGCGTATTGCGCCTTTCTACCATTAGTTTTCCTTTTAACCCTTTTACTCTTACAAAATATATATTCAAGCTTTTATCTTTATAAATATTAAAATCAATCAACCTTTCACAAATTGATCACACTTTGCATTCTTTCCCTGATTTTCCTTCGTCTCCTCGAACATTGTTGGTCTCATACTCTAGTAACCACATGTTCTTTACTTATTCTTTTTCCAACAATTTCGAGAATGTTAACCTCCTTATTTCCCATTCACTTCGTCGAGTATCACCAAAGTATCCATCTTTTACATTGCTTCCCTTTCAACAATATTGGATGTCTTGATCATGGTCCTTTATCAACCCCAATCATTATTTCTTTGTTACATATTCAAATCCTTATGTGTGAAAGTCTACCTTAAACTTTACACTTCACTCAAATAATCATGTTTCCATAAAAAATTATTTCACACTTACTACTCCCCCAATAACTTCCAATTACTCTTTGTCAAGGAATTCACTTGTCAATAATCCTTGAAAATCCGTCACAAACCTTCTACACCATTGTCCAACTTAAAAACCTTGAATGATAATTAATTTATAACATAGTCCATAGCTCATAATTTCTATCCTTGCTACACCAACAATTTCCTCTATATTTTGCCACAAGGTGTCTTGAACTAGTTATTCCTCAAATCAAATCACTCTTAGAACTTGCATATAGTCTCTTATCTCTCAACATCAACCAGCTTTATCTTGCGTGGTCTTTTATTTCTCATTCTTGGAATATACCAAAATATCATCAACGAATTCACTTGATTCCTTAAGTCCATAGAAAATATAGATGCTTTATTAACCCAAAAGGCAACAAAAAAAAAAAACTCAAAACGTCCAAATCTTATCATAAATGCCAATTTCGAAATGTCCTTTACAGCGTCCTGTACTCCCAGTAGAAGTTATGGTCAAATATAAAGTCGCATAACTCTCCCCTTATGTTCATACTCAAGGTATATATGTTCCAAGAGTTTTGGTGTGTAATCTCTTTCACTTTACGTTATTTACATATTATTAGACTCGGTGATGACTCATAAACCATAACACAATCAAACATTATCATTCATTTAGCAATCAAACATACCAATTTAATTCTTAAATAATTAGTGACCACATAAATTTAATAATTGAACCCTTTTTAATCTACCTCAGTGTCAAAGACACCTTAAACGCATAATGCGTCGCAAATCCTATCCCTCGGTGTTAGAATCACCTTAAGTGCACGTAGGCACCGCAATATAATTTATTCCTGTGTACTAAGACACTTAAATAGCTCCTTCCTCACGCTTATAGCATCAATAAAAATTAATGAACCATAATAAAATTCCTTTTCAATATTCCAAACCAAATTAAACACTTGGTTTAATTAAACATGCTCTCTATCATGCCAATAATAAAAGTGTGGTTCATATCCAACATGCCAACATAATTAATACCAATCACCAATTCACCACAAATAATTCATACATCACAAATCATTCACCAACATCGATTGATAGGACGTCGTCAACCTATCAAGAAATAAGACCTAACTCGATCCTACTCAACTAGTAGCAAGGGCAAGAAAGGGTCGAACCCATGAGAGGCGTTGAATCAACCACCAAATGTTATTGTTTAAACAAGCTAGATTAAGTCGGGGGTTTTAAGTTGGTATTACGTCACACTATTCTAATTCAAATCAACTAATTCTAAGAGGTGATTAACAATATTAAGAAGGCCTAGGGCATGGGTTACACCACTCAACTTCATCACGGACCACAAGTAGCATGCATAGAAATGGTGATTTAGGGGATAAATTAGGGGAAGTTATCAAATGCACCCAACTACTCTCTCAAGCTAGAGGGATTACTTGACATCAAAACCATAACCTACTCTCGTGATTATGGGCAAGAAACAAGTGTTAAAACATCCTCACGATAACATGCAAATTCCCTTGACTAGAAATTCCTATTCTCATGGCAAATCAAGTCAATCAAGCATAAGGGAGCTTCCTCAAGTTCATCTCTCGATCCTTCGTTGAGGAAGCTAGATAAATAATTCAAGCAATGGCCAATTACAAGAATTAACAATGAAACCTCTTAAACTCAACTAATTAACACCCCACAATTAACAAATTAGTACATGCAACAAGTGTTGGTGATTACATTGAGGGTTCACCCAAACCCTAGAAATTAGACTACTCACAATCCATGGAAGTTAAAGCAATTAAAGATTTCAAGGAATTCATGAACAAATTAAAACTAAGAATTAAGTAGAATCTAACAATTAAACATGCAAAGAACAACCAAACAATTAATAAAAAGCAAGAATTAAAGATAGAAGAGAGAAAGAAAGAGTAAGAAAAATTACTAGAAGCTTCAATAATTGACTAACAATGGTGGAACTTGTCTTCTACAATGATTGGATTGAAAAACCTTCAAAACAAGAACTAAAATCTATGCTAATTTGAGGATTTTTGTGTTTCAAACTAAGAGGAGTATGAAAATCTGGAAAAATTGGGAACCCCTCTAAAATGGTCCAAAGGGGCTATTTATATTACCCCCTAAAATAAGAGGACGGTGAAAACAAGAAACGGGTAAACTGTAGGTCTGCACGGACGTGCAATATTTGGCACGTCCGTGCTGCCTCATAATCACGGAAGCACGTCTGTGCTGCATCATCTGCACGGACGTGCAATATTTGGCACGTCCGTGCAGGCCTTGGCAGAAAGATGGGTTCAGGTCTGCACTCCTGCACGGACGTGCTACATCTTGCACGGCCGTGCAGGGTCTTCTGGGCCCTTTTCTTCGTGTTTTCTTCTACGATGCTCTTGTACTTGGATTCTTTCCATCATTTCCTTGCTTCTAACCTCGGTTTGGTAACCATGGGCTTCATTTGGTCGTCTTTGGACCTAAAATCTCAACAAAAACACTAACAACCCGTGAAGCATAGGATACACAAAAATTGCATAATAATAGGGTAAAAGTGAACCAAAACACAAATTTGTTCAGGTAAACTAGGTTCAAATACGCCCTAAAACCGCATAAAATAGCAAGTTATCAAATCCCCCCAAGCTAAGCTTTTGCTCGTCCTCGAGCAAACTAGTCATGACAAAACAAATAGAGGGAACTAACTTGTTATAGAAGGTTGAAGCAAAAGTTAAACCAAGAAAGGGTAGGCATACACAATAAACCGAACGATCACTTTTAGCAAAAGTGAGAAGCCGTTTAAACCTACAAGTCGCCTAGTAGGACGAGTCCATCTCTCGTGAGGGTTTCCAAAGAGAATCACCCACAACTCCCACAAACACAACACACGATTTTTTTTTTTTTTTTTTTTTTTACTATAGCCCAAGTCAACTCATCGGGATGTGATTCAAAAGCAAGACAAGTGAACAACATTCAAAAATCAACATCATAATAATGTACACATGAGTTAGAGACCAAGAAGGATGCTGAACAATATTGCAATGGAACACTTCCTTAGGCTTTTTACTAGTTCATTAAAACACATTTGCTCATTCCTAAGTCATAGCACATTTTTATTTTCGGTTATAAAATAGTGAAATACAAGTCCACCTCCCAAGATGCACAAACAAACTCCCTCCACTACACTCTACTTTGAGATTTTTACAAGAGGAAACTAAAGATAAAGGGTGTGGGAGGCATCCACAAATTGACCTCAAAAGGGAAATGTAAAATTTTTTTCATAAGATAAAGCCCTTGAATTTGAGACTTTATTTATTTGCTCCGCCTTTTTTGACTGTTGAGCGGCATATTTTTTTTTTTTTTTTTTATAGAAATTGTGGTTTATTTTACCAATTTATTTAATAAACATAAACCTAATAAATCTCAAGCAAAGCTTTATTTTGGGAAGAGTGGAAGGCACACCAAGGGCACAAGGGACCGCAAATCAACTAAACATAACCTACTTCAAGTGTGCTTAGACAATTTCATGAACTTAATGTGCAAATGAACATTCATCGACTTTCATTTCATGTTCAAACCAAGGCAATCAAGTTTAATAAACTCCTATATGACTCAAACCCTTGCATACACTTTTCTAAGAGTAACATGTCATTCAAAAGCGAAGCAAGTAAATCACACACGAATCGTCATATGAGTTTCATCCTTGGGCACTTTTTCATCATTTTTTTTCATTTTTTTTTTCTTTTTTTTTTCTTTTTTTTTTTTAGAAACCAGGCTAAACTAGGCATGAAATAACTATACATCTAAATAAGGGATAAGAGAAGTATTCACAATGTAAGGGATTTGGATTTTAAAGGAAGCAATTTGGATTCAAAGGGTTTGGATGTTAGGGAAATGGGAATAGGGGCATGCAAATCAACATATACGTACGAGAACACAGCATGAACCAATGGTAAATGAGAAAATACTCCCCCCCAAGCTATCATAAACATTGTCCCCAATGTTGAAACAATATAAGCACAAAGAGAAGGGGAAGGAGATACTAACTCATTGGTTCGGGCCCCCTTGGGAGCTCGAACCCCCGGGGTAGAGATGGTGATATACATTGCGGAAGTCGCCCAATTCCGTTCGAAGACCCTCAAAGCTTGACCTCATTCCGTCGAAAGAAGTCCTCAAGTCTTCATTTGACTTCCTCATGGTCTCAAACTCGGAAGTCATGCGGGCGAAGTTCGCATTCATATTAGCCATCTGCTGCTCGAAGGTGAGGAATGGGTTGCCTTCACCCATGCCCTGACCTTGGTACCCCTCTTGGTACCCTTGTTGGAACTCGTACTGCTGGTGAAATTCTGGTTGTTGCTGAAATTGTTGTTGATGCTGTTGTTGTTGCTCTTGCTGCTCTTGCCCTTGTTCCTCTCCCTCTTGACCGGGAGCCCAAGGGAAGTCCCTCTCAAAGATCCAGTTCGCCTGGTTGTAGATGGCGGTGGCCTCGGGGTCGGGTAAGTAGGCATAGGGGCCCCTACTCACCAACCACAAATAGGGGTGGTTCCCCTCTACATCCGTGAGCCATTTCATGGCTCTCAGCGACTGCATATCCAACTGTGTTGGACCTGGAACAACCTGCTCTTCTGCAAAATCAAGGTTAAGAGCAGCAGCAATTATAGTAATCATACCACCTATGGTGATGTTGCCTGATCCTGTGGCAACATCTTCTAGGTGGTCCATAAACCAAGACCCCACATTTAAACTCGTACTACCCTCACTCAGATGCCATAGAAAGTAAAGCTCTCGAGTAGACACGACCCCTGAACTGTCTCCCCTAGCAAAAACTGTGTTCGCTATGGTACGCTGGGCGATCCTAAAGGCAGGGTGAATAATGGTTGTGGCCTTATCAGTTCTAGGGTTATACCCAAACAGCCCTGTGATTCTTCTCCAAAATTCACCCGCCATATAGTTACGGGGTTGCCTATCCTTAGGCCCCATAGTTCCAGAAACAGGCCACCCGAAAGCTTGGTTAACTCTCGCTACGGACATTCTATGTTGGGCATTCATGAGCTGGAAGGTCATGTAACGGGGGGATCTTGTGGTGTCACGGTGCACACAAAGGGAGGAGAGGAATTCTAGGGTCAGTCTCCTATAGGTTAAGGCATGTAACTCTAGCCAAGAACCTAGGTCGGCTCCCTCGAATAACATTGTGATGTCAGCTCCTACCCCTAAGGCGTCCGCCACCTCACTATCATAGAATTTGGTGGGCTTGACCCGCCTCCTACTGATTTTAAGGAAATTGGCCGAAAAGGCCTGGTCAGCGAAAACTATTCCCATTGTGTCCACTTGCGGTGGATCAACGGGAGGAGGAGGCGATGGGTTCCTAAATCTAAGGGAAGAGGTGTTTCGGGATTGGTTTCTTCTTGGCATGGTTGTTTTTATTTTGTTTTATTTAGAATGACTAAACCCGCCACACAAAGAGATCAAGACACTAAACCAATTCACCAAGTAATTTTAAGGTCAACAACCCAAGACTTAGCCACACCAAAGGACACCACAAAGAATAATCCACACAATCACAAAAACTCACAAAACCTAAACAATTAATCCTCACAATATTCAATTAAACCCATAATGCTTTACATAAAAGCACAAATACTCAACAACTATCAATTCAACCAAGATTGCAAGCAAAAATAAGCACAAAACAACAAGTTTCAAGTATGGAAATAGTAAGTGGAAGGAACGATTATACCGAGCTTAACGTGGGTGTAAAACCCGCAAATGAACCTTCCTAGCCTTCCTTTCCCTTGCTTGAACCTTTTCCTTCAACCAATTGTTAAAATTTCAATCCAAAAGAAAACCCCCAAATTGATTTTTTTCTTCTTAGGGTTTCGGTTAATGGGTGATTTTTGGGTTGAAGATTGGAGAAAGGAGTAGTATTTTGCGTTTTTGTTGAAAAGGAGTGTTGATTATGGTGGGAAATGTTGAATTTTGGGTGAGAATTTGAGTGTTTGAGGGTTGAGAGGAGGAGTAAGAGGGGTTAGAGAGAAGGAGGAGAACCGTGGGTTTGAGAGGAAGAACAAAAAAAATTTGGCTTTTTTTCTTTTTTTCGAGCAGTTTCGGCCTTAAATACTTGGTATGGACGGACGTGCAGCATTGGCACGGACGTGCAGCTCAAGTCAGAACGTGCTTAACTTTCTGCCTGTAAAAGCACGGACGTGCCATTATCGGCACGGACGTGCTGCTTTTCGCACGGACGTGCTGCTTTTGGCACGGACGTGCTTAACTTGGCAGAATACTTCTCAACTTTCTGCCTGTAAAAGCACGAACGTGCCATTATCGGCACGGACGTGCTGCTTTTGGCACGGACGTGCTGCTTTTGGCACGGACGTGCTTAACTTGGCAGAATACTTCTCAACTTTCTGCCTTCCTAAACACGGACGTGCCATTTTCAGCACGTCCGTGCTGATTGGCAGGCACGTTTACTCTCCTTTTTTTTATTTTTATTTTTTTGAGTAAAATTACTAAAATACTCGGGTTGCCTCCCGGAAGCGCTTCTTTATTGTCACTAGCTTGACCATATTACGTTTTCAATCACGAGGGATATCAAATTCATCTAAATGAACTACCTTTGTTTCTTCTTGCACGAAACCATCGAAGTATGCTTTCAACCTTTGGCCATTAACTTTGAATGGTTCACCTTTGTCGTTGGAAATCTCAATGGCGCCATATGGGAATACCTTTGTAATGGTGAAAGGGCCACTCCATCTTGATTTTAGCTTTCCCGGAAACAACTTCAACCAGGAGTTAAATAGCAAGACCTTGTCACCCTCCTTGAACTCTCTCTTGTTGATGTGCTTGTCGTGCCATGCTTTGGTCTTCTCCTTGTAGATCTTTGCACTCTCATATGCATCTAACCTCAACTCTTCCAAGGCATGGAGGTCAAGCATCCTCTTTTCTCCGGCGGATTGGATATCAAAATTCAAGGTTTTGATAGCCCAGTGCGCACGATGTTCCAGTTCCACCGGTAGATGGCATGATTTCCCATAAACGAGCTTGTAAGGGGTGGTGCCAATAGGAGTCTTGAAGGCGGTGCGGTAGGCCCATAGAGCATCATCCAACCTTGATGACCAATCCTTCCTTGACCTATTCACCGTCTTCTCTAGTATCAACTTAATCTCCCTATTTGAAATTTCAGCTTGACCACTTGTTTGAGGGTGGTAAGCCAATGACACCTTGTGCCTCACTCCGTATTTTTCAAGGAGAGCCTTGAAAGATCGCTTTGCAAAGTGCGATCCTCCATCACTTATTACGGCACGTGGCACACCAAACCTAGGGAAAATGACTTTCTTGAACAACTTGACCACTACCTTAGCATCATTTGTAGGAGATGCAACCGCTTCAACCCACTTTGATACATAGTCGACGGCCACCAAAATGTATTTGTTCCCAAAAGAGGATGGGAAAGGTCCCATAAAATCTATTCCCCACACATCGAAAATTTCCAGCTCTAAAATGTTATTCAAAGGCATTTCATTCTTTCTTGACAAATTACCGGTCCTTTGACACCGGTCACAAGCTTTAACAACTCCCCATACGTCCTTGAACATAGAGGGCCAATAGAAACCGCATTGGAATATTCTCGCCAATGTCTTGTTAGCACTCATATGTCCTCCACAAGGTGAGGAGTGACACATTGTGATAACTTCATGAATTTCATCGTCGGGGACACACCTTCTAAAAAGACCATCAACACCTTGTTTGAAGAGCAAGGGGTCATCCCAAAAGTATTGGCGGACATCATGGAGGAACTTCCGCTTTTGTTAATAGGTGAGGTCGGGAGGAAGGATGGAGCAAGCCAAGTAATTTGCAATATCCGCAAACCATGGGGCCGGGGCTTGAATGATTGTGAATAATTGATCATCCGGGAATGAATCATCAATTGGCAAAGCTTCAATTTCACCTTCTACGATCGGTAGCCGTGAGAGATGATCGGCTACTACATTCTCGGCACCCTTCTTGTCCCGAATTTCTATATCGTAGTCTTGTAAGAGCAAGACCCACCTAATCAACCTTGGTTTAGCGTCCTTCTTGGACAGCAAGTACTTCAAAGCCGCATGGTCGGTGAAGACTATAACTTTGGAGCCCACCAAGTAAGACCTAAACTTTTCGATAGCATGGACGATGGCTAGGAGCTCTTTTTCAGTCGTTGTGTAGTTTCTTTGTGCTTCATCAAGAGTTTTGCTAGTGTAATAGATGGCATGGAGCTTTTTATCCTTCCTTTTCCCAAGCACAGATCCAACGGCATAGTCCGAAGCATCACACATGAGTTCAAAAGGGAGCTCCCAATTCGGTGGTTGAATGATGGGAGCCGTGATCAAAGCTTCCTTCAACCTATCAAAGGCTAGCAAACAATCATTAGAAAACACAAAAGGGGCATCCTTTACCAACAATTGAGTGAGCGGCTTAGCGATTTTGGAAAAATCTTTAATGAACCGGCGGTAAAAACCCGCGTGTCCAAGAAAACTCCTTATACCCTTCACATTAGTGGGGGGAGGGAGGCGCTCAATAACCTCAATTTTGGCACGATCAACCTCAATGCCCCTACTAGAAACAACATGTCCCAACACAATACCCTCTTCAACCATGAAATGACATTTTTCCCAATTAAGCACAAGGTTCACCTCTTGACATCTTTTTAACACTTTAATCAAATTACTTAGGCAAGTGTCAAAAGATGAACCGCAAACAGAAAAGTCATCCATAAATACCTCGATTGATGATTCAAGCATGTCGGAAAAGATAGACATCATACACCTTTGAAATGTAGAAGGTGCATTACATAATCCAAATGGCATCCTTCGATAAGAAAAGGTGCCAAAAGGGCATGTGAATGTAGTCTTCTCTTGATCCTCGGGTAGGATAGGGATTTGGAGGAATCCCGAATACCCATCCAAGAAGCAATAGTGACTATGTGATGCCAACCTTTCCAAGATTTGATCGATAAAGGGGAGAGGGAAGTGGTCCTTCCGAGTGGATTTGTTCAATTTTCGATAGTCTATGCACATTCTCCACCCGGTGACCGACCTTGTAGAAATGGTCTCACCCTTATCGTTCTTGATAATGGTCATGCCCCCTTTTTTTGGAACAACTTGAACCGGGCTAACCCACTTGCTATCGGAGATAGGGTAGATTATGCCCGCTTCAAGAAGTTTCAAAACCTCTTTTTTAACAACTTCTTTCATGTTGGGGTTGAGCCTTCTTTGGTGCTCAATTGAGGAGTCATGATCATTATCAAGCAAAATCTTGTGCATGCATATCGTGGGACTTATCCCCTTAATGTCATCAATGGCATACCCAATGACACTCCTATACTCCCTCAACACAACTAGGAGTTTCTCAAGGGAAGTGTCATCAAGGTTGGTATTGACAATAACGGGATAAGTCTCATTATCATCAAGAAAAACGTATTTAAGTGAAGGGGGAAGGGGTTTAAGTTCAACCTTAGGAGGAGGCGTAGACCTCTCCTCTTTTACCTCCACCTTAAGTGCTTCAAACTCCCTTGCCTTGCCATGTAGGGGTTGGTCTAGCAACAACTTGTACCCCTTAGCTTCATCATCATCATTGTACAAACTTTCCGTGAGGATCGCTTGTAGAGTATCTTTGCTATTGTTCATCATCTTCAATTCCTCCACTTCTCGGTCAAGAGTATCGATTCTATTGATATCCTCATACATAGGCTTCCTCATGGCTTGCGAGAATGAGAAAGAAATTTTCTCATCTCCCACATTCAATGTTAGCTTGCCTTGTTTCATATCAATTACCACTCCCGCCGTGTTCAAGAACGGCCTTCCCAAAATGAGAGGAACCTTGTTGTCCTCCTCCATTTCCATCACCACAAAGTCACAAGGTACAAAAACTCTTCCCACTTGTACCGGTACATCTTCAAGTATTCCCATTGGTAATCTAACCGAACGATCGGCTAATTGTATTGAGATTCTTGTTGGCTTCATCTCACCAACTTTTAAATTTTTCGCAATTGAGAAGGGCATCAAGCTTACACTTTCCCCAAGATCACAAAGAGCATCCATGGCTTCCATATCTCCAATCTTCACCGGAATTGCATAGCTACCCGGGTCACCAAGCTTTCGGGGAAGCTTGTTTTGAATGATTGCGCTCACCTCCATTGGAAGGGAGATGGTTGCACTCTCTTCAAGCCTACTTTTGTTGGACAAGAGATCTTTTAAAAATTTCGCATATGTAGGCATTTGTGACATAGCATGAAGAAAGGGAATGTTCACTTGGAGCCCTCTCATGACCTCAAGGAACTTTGAAAACTTCTCATTCAATTTTTTCTCTACCAACCTATGAGGGAAAGGAATAGGTGGCTTGTAGACTCTCATTGGGGGTTTCTCCACTTCAACTTCAACTCCCTCTCCTTTCTTTGTGTCTCCCTCAACACTCTTTTCTTTTTCTTTTCTCTCAACTTCTACCACCTCATTTTCAACATCATTCTCACTTCTCACCTCCACACCCTCATCTCTCTTTTGTGGCACATCTTCACTCATTACCGGACCTTCATACCCTCTCCCGGACCTCAATGTGATAGCCTTGACATGCTCCTTCGGGTTCACAACCGTTGAGCTTGGAAATTGACCACTAGCATTGGAGGTAGAACTCCCAACTTGTTGTGCAATTTGAGCTAGTTGATTCTCAATTATTTTGTTGTGCGCTTGAAGTTGTTGGATGTTGGAGCTCATTTCTGCATTGCTCTTCCCTTGTTGATTTATGAAAGACTCAAGAGCGGCCTCAAGGGAAGTCTTTTGGGGTGGAGGAGGTTGTTGGTTGAATTGCTGTCTTTGTTGGTTTGGATGGCGGTATGGGGCTTGGTGATTTTGTTGATTTTGGTTGTAGATGTTTTGAGGAGGGTTGTTGTAGTTGGATTGTTGGTTTTGATTGGGTTGTCTCCACCCTTGGTTTTGTTGCCTCCAACCTTGATTGAAAGGTTGCTCATTTCTTTGGTTCACGGCCGCAACTTGCTCATTAGTAGCATTGCAATATGAAGCCATGTGATCATTACCCCCACAAGTCTCACAAGACATGACTTGTGGTTGTGGTTGTGAAGAGGAGGTACCGCTTGAGGAGGTTGCTTGGTCTAGCTTGTGAGCTAGCATATCAAACTTTGAGGCAATGAGATCTATTGCACTCAACTCATGCATACCTTTCTTCTTCGGTTGACTTTCTCTTCTATCATATCTATAGGCGTAATGCCTTGCAACTTCTTCAATCATATTCTCGGCTTCTTCCACCGGTAGCTTTTTAATACTACCACCGGCTCCGTTGTCAAGATTGGCCCTTGAGGTAGGAGTGAGACCGTCGTAGAAGCTTTGAATAATCATCCATAAAGGCAACCCATGGTGTGGACACTTCCTCTTTAGATCCTTGAATCTTTCCCATGCTTCACCTAAGGTTTCATCATCCTCTTGAGTGAAGCTTGTAATCTTCCTTCTCAATTCCGCGGTCTTTTCAGGCGGACAAAACTTCCCAAGAAATGCTTTGGTAACCTCTTCCCATGTTGTTAAGGATCCTTCTTTCACGGACCTCAACCAACACTTAGCCTTGTCCCTAAGAGAGAACCGAAACATATGCATCCAAATGAATTCCTCCGTGAGGTTGTTTTGCTTGATGGTAGTGCACAACTCAAGGAAGTTGTCTAAATGAGCTAGAGGGCACTCATTTGCACTCCCCCTGAACTGTTCACTTTGGATCATCCTTATGAGTTGAGGAGAGAACTCATAGTTGTTTGCATTGGTGGTGGGAAGAAGTATGCCACTCCGAAGTTGGAATGCATCGGGGTGGTCATAGTCTTGTAGAAGTGGAGGAGGCGGTGGGTTGGCCATCTCTTGCTCGTTGTCAAGATTATCCTCCGACTCGGAATCCGTATAAGCTAGAGAAAATTCCGGCGTGCCTTGTAGGAGCCTTCTTACGTTCCTCAAAGTTTTATTTAACTCCGGATCTACGGGGATAAGCGGTGATTGCTTACTCCTCCGTGTCATGCACAGTCAAACAAAGCTAAGGAAAACGTTAGCAATGACTATCACAAAGTAAACACGCTTAGACAAAAACAAAATAAGAAGATTATATACATATACACAAATCTAGACTCATTCAACAATAACTTATTCAATGTGACTTTGCCTCCCCGGCAACGGCGCCAAAACTTGATAGGACGTCGTCAACCTATCAAGAAATAAGACCTAACTCGATCCTACTCAACTAGTAGCAAGGGCAAGAAAGGGTCGAACCCATGAGAGGCGTTGAATCAACCACCAAATGTTATTGTTTAAACAAGCTAGATTAAGTCGGGGGTTTTAAGTTGGTATTACGTCACACTATTCTAATTCAAATCAACTAATTCTAAGAGGTGATTAACAATATTAAGAAGGCCTAGGGCATGGGTTACACCACTCAACTTCATCACGGACCACAAGTAGCATGCATAGAAATGGTGATTTAGGGGATAAATTAGGGGAAGTTATCAAATGCACCCAACTACTCTCTCAAGCTAGAGGGATTACTTGACATCAAAACCATAACCTACTCTCGTGATTATGGGCAAGAAACAAGTGTTAAAACATCCTCACGATAACATGCAAATTCCCTTGACTAGAAATTCCTATTCTCATGGAAAATCAAGTCAATCAAGCATAAGGGAGCTTCCTCAAGTTCATCTCTCGATCCTTCGTTGAGGAAGCTAGATAAATAATTCAAGCAATGGCCAATTACAAGAATTAACAATGAAACCTCATAAAATCAACTAATTAACACCCCACAATTAACAAATTAGTACATGCAACAAGTGTTGGTGATTACATTGAGGGTTCACCCAAACCCTAGAAATTAGACTACTCACAATCCATGGAAGTTAAAGCAATTAAAGATTTCAAGGAATTCATGAACAAATTAAAACTAAGAATTAAGTAGAATCTAACAATTAAACATGCAAAGAACAACCAAACAATTAATAAAAAGCAAGAATTAAAGATAGAAGAGAGAAAGAAAGAGTAAGAAAAATTACTAGAAGCTTCAATAATTGACTAACAATGGTGGAACTTGTCTTCTACAATGATTGGATTGAAAAACCTTCAAAACAAGAACTAAAATCTATGCTAATTTGAGGATTTTTGTGTTTCAAACTAAGAGGAGTATGAAAATCTGGAAAAATTGGGAACCCCTCTAAAATGGTCCAAAGGGGCTATTTATATTACCCCCTAAAATAAGAGGACGGTGAAAATAAGAAACGGGTAAACTGTAGGTCTGCACGGACGTGCAATATTTGGCACGTCCGTGCTGCCTCATAATCACGGAAGCACGTCCGTGCTGCATCATCTGCACGGACGTGCAATATTTGGCACGTCCGTGCAGGCCTTGGCAGAAAGATGGGTTCAGGTCTGCACTCCTGCACGGACGTGCTACATCTTGCACGGCCGTGCAGGGTCTTCTGGGCCCTTTTCTTCGTGTTTTCTTCTACGATGCTCTTGTACTTGGATTCTTTCCATCATTTCCTTGCTTCTAACCTCGGTTTGGTAACCATGGGCTTCATTTGGTCGTCTTTGGACCTAAAATCTCAACAAAAACACTAACAACCCGTGAAGCATAGGATACACAAAAATTGCATAATAATAGGGTAAAAGTGAACCAAAACACAAATTTGTTCAGGTAAACTAGGTTCAAATACGCCCTAAAACCGCATAAAATAGCAAGTTATCATCGATCCAATCAACAAATTCCAACTATCACCTATCATGATACTATTTAGAATTAATTAAACAAAGCCTAGCATGCTTCTATACACTTAAACATTACCAAGTACGCAAACGTATCTTGAATATGATTCAAAATCGCCACGACTAAATAAAATTACTCACTTGGAAGTCTCCTACAAACCAAAATTATAAACTCAATTACTCCCTTGATTGCACAAATTTTCAGCAACTTTTAAACACTTTAAACCCTCTCTAATAAGCTGAAATTTTGGTTTAAAACCTTTAAAACTCTTTCTTTAAGTGGGTAATTAAAACCACAAAGTAAAAACTCATTCATAGTGTTTATATAAAAATTCCAACAATATATACACTCTTTAAATCACTCAAAAACCCTATAAAATAATCTGAAATTTAATTTGAAACCCTTACTTTTATTCCCAATTAATGGATAATTAAAAATCCTTTCAAGAAACTTAATTATAACCTTTTTATAAAAATTACAGCTTTATTAAACCATCAAAAATTTCTATAATTATGTTTAAAAACATTAATTTCAATAGTTTAAATTACCCACAATCCAATTCCATCAATATACATTAAGTTAGAAACCTAGGGTTTTCAATTTGGGGCTTTTTGACTAAAAACTAAATCTGAAAATTAATTAAAACATTAATCCTTCGTTAAAAATAAAAAACTGCCCGAAAACCATATTTAGAGCTGAATTTGGCCACGAGAGGTAGTGAGTTTTGATTAAAACGTTGTTTATACACGAAAAAAACTATTTTTTTGTAAAAATCGGACGAGTAAGAATCTAAACGTGATTAAAACGTTAAAATTAAAAATAAAGGGGAAGGACAAAATTAAGGAGAAAAGAAAATAAGAGGAGAGAGAGAATTTACCTTTGGGTGCACTCCACCCTAGAGACATGATGGGTATTTACACCCTTTCTCATAACCTCCTACTTACTACCCTTAATAATCCCTTTCCTACTCAAATTAGGATTCCTAATCAAACTAGGATTTTGACTTTCTTTAAAACTTTGACTTTTTAAAATTATTCTTTTATAAAATAATATGCCCCAATATTTTTAAATCATAAAATAAAATATTTTCAAGATTATTTAATAATCAAAATCATTCTTTTTAAATTAATGAAAACCCTAAATAATTCATTTCAAATTATTTAAATACTTTTAAGAAAATACTTATTTAAATTAAAATACGTATAAAACTACGGGGTATTACACATAACAATTGCAACACTTTTCAATTTTATATGTGATTCAAAATCGAAAAACTATAAGATGACGTCATTATGAAGAAGAAGGAGTGCAAGTAGTGTTGCTGCATATAATATGGATGTAGGCAAAAATTTGTAGTTCATAAGCTTCCCATGAAAAGGCTAACCCAATACTTGGTACCCAATTTAACCGGTTTGGTACTGAGTACACAAAATTAAACCTGGTTCTATCGAGTACCTAGTGGGTGTCGAGTCCAAAATTCCCAAACTAGAAATTTAAATTGGTTCAATCAGGGATTTTTTTTTTTTTTTTACCCAATTTTTTTATTTTTTATTTTATGTATTTGAAATTTGACCTAAACCTAGTAAAATTGACTTTAGATTTGGACTTGTCACTTCTAAATCAGTTCTAGTTCTAAAACTAGGTCACCGGGTCGTTTGCTCATCCGATCCCATTAGTATACTTCCTATGTTCTAAATGAAATGACCATTTTGATTTCAACACTATTCATAAACTTTACTTTAACTAACATTTGTGTTTTATAGATATGAAAAAAAAACATAGTCATGGGATTTTGTTATATTCGTTTTATTGTGTATTAAATTAAAATAAATTTTATTATCTTTATTAATAGTATAATTAAGTACTCCATATATTTTTTATTAAACTTTTACATTAGCAAACGTGATAAAATGAAGAAAATTTTATATTACCACCCATAGATAACCCATTTTTTAAAATTATCACCCATGAAAAATTTTGTATTAAAGTATCACCAAAAGAAGACAAAAAAAAAAATGGATTTCACCACGAAAACCGTTAAATTTAACATTTTAGAATTTTTTTTTATTTTCGTGTCAAAAACATATTGTTTAGAGGTTTTGGGGGTCATTTTTATCTTTTTGATCTGATTCGAGGTCAAAATTGACAAAACATTATCGAAAATGCTTCATTTTGCGTGTTTCACGCAAGCTGAGGTATTTTTATTTGTAAAACGTGGCACTTTCAATATCTTTTTTTAATTTTAACCTCAAATAGGACTCAAAGGGAAAAAATGACTCCCAAAACCTTTACAAAGCATGTTTTTAGCACAAAAATCAAAGAAATGTTTTAAAAAATGTTAGATTTAACGGTATTCTCAACAAAAAGTGTTAAATGGTGATGAAATCAATTTTTTTTTGTCTTTTTTGGGTGGTATTTTAAAGTATTTTTTTAATGGTTGGTATTTCAAAAAGTGGGTTATTTATAAGGTGATGAAATACAAATTTTCTTAAATAAATGTGTTATATAATTTGAAACGGCAGAAGTGTGTCATCAAAATAGAACACTTACAAAATCAATTGGAATACACCCTTCTTATTTTAATAAGTATTGCACTTATCAAATGCGGCCATATTTTAATAAGTGTTATACTTTTTTTTTTTTTTTTCCAAAACACTTTTTTATACTTTGTATTATATCTTCTCCTTTCATTCTCACCACCAAAACCTACTACTCCGTATTTTTTTTTAATTATTTTTTTGAAGGAAAGAAAGATTTTTAATTATTTCTTTCCGCTCATATTCATTATTTTTTAATAAACAATTAACCCCACTATTTTTTATAATTTTTTAATACTTTAACTACACCACTTATCTCTTATACTACGTATTACATAAGACAATTAAATTGCTGAAATTATGTTCTAATCAAAATGTAACACTTTTTAAAATATTGAGAATATTATTATTAACAAAAAAAAATTCAAATCTGAACCGTCCAAAACCTGTCCTAAAGCTTCCAAAGCAAAGATGGCTAGTTGATCTTTCTCAACTCTGACAAAAACATAAAAAACAAATAAATAAAAACAACTTCTCTACCTCGACTCTTCCAACCTTTCAACACTCTTTTTACTATTCTTTCCCTCTTAAATACCTCCTTTTCTCTCTCTATTCTGCCCCTTTTTTCTCCACTCAACACTTTCTTTCATTTTTTTTCTGGGTTTTTTCTCAGATTTGTCAAGTGGGATTTGAATGGTTTTTCAAGATTTTTCACTAAAATGAAGTCAGATAATTCAATGGCGGTTTTACTTGGTTTTCTGCTTCTACTTCTTCTTCTTCTTCATTCTGCTTTTTCTGCTGATGAAAGTAAGTACTTTTCATTTTCTGGGTTTTTATTATTTTTGCTAAAAAGATTTACCCACAAAAATGCTCATTGTTCTTGCTGTTTTCTGTTTATCTTGCAATTTGAGGTAAATTTGCTGGTTTGTTGTATTGTTGCTGCATTTTGGTTTTTTTTTTTTTTTTTTTTTTTTTTTTTTTTTTTTTTTTTTTTTTTCTTTGTTTTAAAATTTTTCTTTTACTTCATAATTTTGAAATGTGCAAAAATTGGTCCCATCAATAGAAGTATAGAAGTAATAGAACAATTAACATTTTGATTAGTGTAAAATAGTTAATTTGGGTTCCAGCTCAATGTGCTGTTTTTTAAGGACAATGTTGGCATCTTAAGGAATATTTTAATGACAGCCTTGCAGTGTTTTGTAACCAACAAACTAACTTCAATAATTTAAACTTTAAGGGTATTAGAGTAGTTTTGGATTTATTTGAACATGATTTGAGTCCATTAATGATTTCGTAATTAAATGACTCTTGTTACAGTAATAAAGGATTAATGATTGTTTTACAATTCTAGATGATTTGTAAGGTAAGGTGATTTAAGTAGATTTTTTTCTATGGTATTTTTGCAATGTAGATGAGTTGTCGGGTGAAATAGTGAATTTTTTGCCTTTTTTCACCATGACTAGGTTCGAGTTTCGGTACCATTTCTTCCTAGCTAGTGTAGAGGAGGTAGTGGGATTGTTATGCTATGTTATGGACCGAGGAAGGCCGATAAGACCTTATGTTAACTAGTGAACTCGAAGGCTGTGGGAGTTCGTGAAGCATAATTGTTACCGTAGTGTGTCTAGTGAAGCTCCTTGTATTGATAAGGGTAGAAGGGTGGAGTTAGATGCAAGCAGTCTCATCATTTTGAACTATCAAGCAGCTATTTGTGTTAGACCCTTGATTTGAAATGCATTGATGGTCTGTTTGGTAGCTGGTAATGAGTGATGCAATGCAATGGTAATGAACTTGTAACTAGTTTTGGAATGAAAGTCTCATGTCAATGTACTTGGTATGATGGATTGATGGTAATGCAACTTTAAACTAGGTATTTGTCTTTCTGTATAAATTTTTTGTTACCAGTCTTTCCACTCATTGGAACCTCATATTTTTTATTGAGTGGCAATAGAAATTTGTGAAGAAAAGCACATACCTAGAAGCCAGAAAGCATTCTAATTATATTTTCACGAGACTTTCCTATAGCTCATCACCAGTCTTGCTATTTATTATTACCTTCTAAACATGCTGTGATAGTTTGTAACTTCACAGATATAAAATGTGTATGTAGAAAAATAATTAATATAGTCCTCTATTGCAAGAAACTATAATATTGTCAATGAGAATTCTTTCAGCTCCACTAGCAGTCGATGAGTACAAGGAACTTTTCATACCTTGAGTATGGACAATTTTCACTTTTCCTAGAACTGCAAAGATGTGAATTATAAAATTTTAATAGTCCTAATTTGTTGATTTTATTGTCATCACCAGTGCCAGAACTTCTGCATGATCATTATGTTGCCTTTTGTGGTTAGTATATATTTGTAATTGTCTCTAATATAGATGTAAAACAGAATTTAATGTCCTATGTTATTTAATCAAAACCAACCTACTTTGAAACCATGAATTCTGAATGTACGTCAGGTAAAGCAATATTTTGGGTTCTATTTCTGGCTCATGGAAGACTTCAGATTTACAAGCATTCGAGCACAAGCACAAAGCTTTGCTAGCTTATAAAAGCCTTCTTATGAAGAACACAACATTCAAATTATGCTAATTTACCACCTTATCCCTATCTTGTTAAGAACATGATGCAATGTTATCAATTTATTTGGAATTTACTGCTTCTACTAAATATCCCTTAAACTAATTATATTCAATTACTAATCAGGACCGTCCTAATAAGTAGTTTTAGGAATTTGGTATTAAGTGCGCTTAAATAGTACAGTACTGTCTTCACTTGCAATCAGTAGGAATGTGGGATACATTTATATGGCTTATAACTTGCTAGCTTTGACCACTATCTACAACTATTTGGCTATAGGACTTTAAAGGATTTGAAATTCTCGTTTTAATATACTTAAGGCTTTGGTTATATTACCTTTAGCATGGTATTAATACAATAATCTGTTTTGTAACTGAACTTGATTGGCATGACATTATTGCCATTGTCCTTTTGTCCAGCAGTGTTGTTACAGGTTATTCACAATTTTTCTTGATATTTTTTATGTCTTACTCGGTTTTACTACACTTCATCTCCTTCATATAAATTTTTATTGCTTGATCAAGTACCTTTCAACTCAATGATTTCACTTTTTGGAAAAGAAAATTTTTGGTAAATTGTTCACTTGAAAGTATTAGCAAACTCTTTTATAATTTTGTCTATTTCAACTTTAGTATCAGCGATATCCCCACATATGAGGTTAATTTTGTCATCTAAGATGATTGTAGTTGGAGTTTGAGACAGAACAATTTATGCCTTTCGAGATAGAAATCATTGTTTCATTCTGTTTTGTAAATAAAAACAGATATAGCATTTCTATGTTCTGTAGATGTGTTTTGTCTTTTCATTGGTAGCTATTTCCCATGAAATAAATATTTCATCTTTATCCCATTGATACTTTCTTCCTTTTCATTAAGACAATGATCTTTAATATCAATTCCATTGTTGGGTACATTCCATTTAGTATGTTCACTACCTTTGTCCGTGCATGAGCAACTGTCCTTGGAGACTTTTGATTCAATTTGTTTGTTTATTTGTTGCTTTGAGGTCTTAGTTGAATATAAAGAATGATATATCACATTGCTTTACTTTTGCGGTTTCAACTTTATGTCAATAGCTCTGAAAAATTGAAAGAAGGCCACTAATAAGTGTAAGAAATAGAAGGAATGATCTCTTAAGATTGAGAATTGGAGAAGATAATTTTTCATTTAAAGCTCTATTGATAGGATCTAGGGTGCAACCTTGATTAACATCAGATTTGGTTGATGTTTAATTTATTTTAAACTTATGACTATGATCAATTTGTTTTTGGGTCTTATACAAATTTATAACTATGGGCAATATAGAATAAAGTAAAAGTAAGTAGACAAAAATAAGGGACTTAAATGAAAAGCAGGTAAAATATACAAAGTGGAGGTAGTATGATCAATCAAAATCAAAGCCTTAATCCCATAAGTAGGGTCGGCTAACATGAACCAAATTTGATTATTCCGTGTAGTTATCGACATAAATCTTCCTCCTCCATCCCTTACGATCCAATGCTTCATCCTCATGCAAATCCATACACTTCATATCCTTCCTAACTCCTTCCAACCAATTAATTTTCGGTCTCCCTCTCTCTCGTTTAACCCCTCCATGGTCCCACTCTTCCACTCTTCGCACCGGTGCACCTTCGGGTCTCCGTCTTACATGCCCAAACCAACGCAGGCGATTTTCCCTTAGTTTATCAGCGATTTTCCCTTAGTTTATCTGCAATGTCTGCCACACCTACTTTCTTGCGAATAACCTCATTTCTGATTCTATTTCTTAGAGTGTTCCCACACATCCACCTTAACATGCACATTTTCGTATCTTTTTAATGTGCTCCTTCTTAGAAGCCCAACATTCTGTACAAGTGCATGTTTATCTTTGCATTTGGACATGTCTAAACCTTACAGTAACTTCTCCTTCATCTTACCTCTCCAGTTCTACTGCGGATATCTTCTTTCAGGTTTCATCTCTTTCTGCTTCTTCTCGTATACCAAACTTTGACAAACACATCTCTTTCCTGCAATTATCTTTCATGCATAGTCTTTTTTGAAAGCCCAACATATTGACCCATACAATAAAGCTGGATGACTAACTAAATATTTTGCTTCACCTTAGGGGCACATTGCATTCCTAGATTCTCCTCTATTACTCTCCATTTGTGCCATTCAGAGTTTCAGACTTGATCCTGTGCAAAACCTAATATATTTGCTTTCTGGATAAAAGACTTGTTGTACATAAATCTCTGATTAATAGGTTTACTGATATATTCATTTTTCTCCAGTTTCTAAATTTTTATGTGCTGAAATAGAATTTTCCAATTCAAGCTTTTCAATGTGAATAGGACTTATATGATTACTAGAGACGCTGATATTATACTACTGTCATTAAATTCAATGAAATTTGTTTTGAAACTATTTAATATGAATTGATACATTATAATCCCTACTAAATAAGTGGTCACAACTACGACAAAGACTTTTCAATGTAGATGGGTTTCAGTAGTCTTTTTATCTTAGAACTGTAGAACAAAGTAATTGTTATTCGAGGAGACAAAGAGGGAGGTCTAACAGACTTGGAAGATCCTGATTATGTTTGTATCATAAACCTATTTAACTATGCTCAAGTAGTTTATTGGGATGATTATTTGAGAAGGCATTTGATGAATGAATTTATCTGTCATCAACTCAGGACAAGTTATCTTGAATGTGGTATATTGAGAGAGAGTGCGTTTATTACCATCCTAAAATAAACTTGGCATCTGTGTCATCTTGCAGTATACAGCTTGAAACACGCAATTGGTGTTAGTCTATTGTGATTTTTTGGTGACATTGAATATTGTAATTTGTATTTCACTGAACAATTGTACTCCCTCTTGTGCAAAATTCTACTCTATGCAGATGCCTTTATAGGTGTTAATGTAGGAATGGATCTCTCTGATGTGCCTACTCCAACTCAGGTGGTCGCCCTTCTCAAAGCACAAAATATCCGACACATAAGGCTCTTTGATTCAGATCGGTCTATGCTCCGTGCACTTGCAAACACAGGAATACAAGTTACTGTCTCTGTTCCTAACGAGCAGCTTCTTGGAATTGGTCAATCAAATGCTACTGCAGCCAACTGGGTAGCTCGGAATATTGTGTCTCATGTACCTGCCACCAACATCACAGCCATAGCTGTTGGTTCTGAAGTTCTTACTGTCCTTCCAAATGCTGGTCCAATACTAGTCAGTGCCATGAAATACATTCATTCAGCCCTTGTTGCTTCAAATCTTGATTCCAGGATCAAAGTGTCAACTCCACATGCATCATCGATTATACTTGACTCTTTCCCACCTTCCCAAGCTTTCTTTAACCGTACATGGGACCCAGTTATGGTTCCCTTATTGAAATTTTTGCAGTCTACGGGTTCATACCTCATGCTTAATGTGTATCCTTACTATGATTACATGCAGGCTAATGGTACAATCCCCTTGGATTATGCCCTTTTCCGTCCTCTTCCCCCAAATAAAGAAGCTGTAGATACCAACACTCTCTTGCACTACACCAATGTTTTTGATGCCCTTGTTGATGCTTCTTACTTTGCCATGTCCTATCTAAACTTCATTAATGTTCCGGTTATCGTGACTGAATCAGGTTGGCCTTCCAAGGGTGACTCATCTGAGCCTGATGCCACCATTGAAAATGCTAATACATATAATAGTAATCTCATTAGGCGAGTTCTGAACAACACTGGGACACCCAAACATCCTGGAGTAGCAGTAAGTACATACATCTATGAATTGTACAATGAGGACTTAAGACCTGGATCAATCTCAGAGAAAAACTGGGGGCTTTTTGATTCCAACGGTGTACCTGTCTATACTCTGCATTTAACAGGTTCAGGGACAATATTGGCCAATGACACTACGAACCAAACTTACTGTATTGCAAAGGAAAATGCAGATCCTAAGATGCTTCAGGCAGCTTTGGATTGGGCTTGTGGGCCTGGAAAAGTAAACTGTTCAATTCTTTTGCAGGGAGAACCTTGTTATGAGCCTGATAATGTTGTCGCCCATGCAAATTATGCTTTTGACACTTACTACCATAAGATGGCCATGGCACCTGGTACCTGTTATTTCAATGGAGTGGCTACTGTCACCACTTCTGACCCAAGTAAGTATCACAAGGTTTTTAGTAAACTTTACAATATATTCTCTGCACCGTCCTGAGCAATGCTGAGCTCTTTTGATATTTGGACTAAGTAGTTGAGTCATTTATATAGCTGCTGTAGTGCTTTTATATGTTTCCCTCTTACAACTTCAGTATATAAGAGGAAGAGAATTGTCCGAACTCTTTCTCCCTAAAAAAAAAAATAAAAAACTTTGCCAGTGCTTATTCTCAGACAGTTTTCCAATAATACTGAAGCATTGGATTACTCACGCTTCTGGTTTACTTGCTTAATAATTGTGGCTGTATTTATGATCTATGGAATAACTAATGTATTCGTTTCTGCAGGTCATGGCTCATGTATATTTCCTGGAAGGTATGTATTGATTTTTACCCTCTGATCATTTAGCTGTTTGTACACTTGATATCATGTTTCTTTTTGTTTGTTTTAATTTGGATTAGGGCCTATTGCTGTTGTATGAGCTCACCAGTTACGTATCTGCCTAGTATTAATATATCTTGTTTTACCTTTCGCAGTGGTGGAAGGAATGAAACCCTTTCAAATAGCACAGCTCTCGCTCCTTCTGAAAGCTCAACAAGCTATGGTACTCCATGTCACTTCTTTCATGGTTCTGCTTGGATTCATGTGGTATTGAGCAGTCTTCTTTTGTATGCATATTCTTTGTGACATAGAAGTTGGAATTCTGCACACGTAAGCAGCTGTAGCTTCAACATATTTGTTAAGATGTTTGGATTGGTTCCATTTAGAAAGGTGCCACGGACCCAATTTTGTACGTAGAGGAAGGGTCAAAGATGGCAATAGGGGTTTTTTCATTTGAGGTAAATCGATCAAGGTGTATGATCAATCTATCAAAGAATAGAAAAGAAAAAAAAAATACAGAAGAGATGGATGTGATCAAATTGGATTTAATGTACCATTTTTTATTTATTTATTTTTATTTTATTTTAGGATTTAATTTATTATACTTCCTATTTATTAAAGGATTTTTATTTTGGTTTAGCCACCAACACTTGATATTCATTCATGAAATTGGCTGACTCTTCCTATTTATAAAAGCATTTTGGTGCTTTACATACTAACGCCCACACTTTATCTTAACGGACCATTATGCCCCTCTCGTTCTCACTCTTATCCGATAAGCACCTACTCTTATTTCTCCATGAAAGTGGCTTATGATCTTTAAATGAACAAAAAAAAATAAAAAATTAAGTGGCTTATGAGCACTCCTAAAGGTGGGCACGGGCCGAGTTGGCCCGCGGGCCGCTCGGCACGGCACGCTCTTCGACACGGCCCGCCAGCTGGCCCGGCCTGGCACGGTGGTCGTCGGGCGTGCCGTGGGCCGTGCCACGGACAGGGAATTGATTTTTTTGGCACGGCCCAGCACGAGCCCGCTCTTGGTCCACCGTGCTGGCCCGCAGGCACGGCCCGCGTGCCAACGACTATAATGCCGTTGCTCCAACGACCATTTTTTTCCCAAATTTTTTCCCAAATTTCCTATAAATACCCAATTCCATTCACTTCCCAAATCACAAATTCACAATCTTTTTTTCTTAATCTCTTATATTCTCTAATAATCCTTAATCTCTTATATTATCTAATAATTCTCTTAATATTATTTCTTAATATCGAAAAAAATTAAAAGTTCGTAATCGTAATTAGTGGAAAGCGTACAAACACGGTTATAAGATCTAAACTAATCAGTAATTTATTATTGTTGTTATTGTTATTATTACAATTATTGTTATTAATTATTATTGTTGTTATTGTTATTGTTATAATTGTTGTTATTAATTATTATTATTGTTATTATTATTGTTAAAATTGTTGTTATTAATTATTATTATTGTTAATTATGGCATCGAACAACCCATCATCTAGGGAGAAGGGGAAACCCCGACTTATCCGTGATAGTAGTTTTAGGGAATCACCTAATTCAACGAGCCCCCAAATTCCGAGTCCGTCCATTCCAACCATGACACCGGTAATGTCCCCCTAGGCTTTGACCAATTTTGGCACGATGGTGCTTCCGGTTTTCAACCCTATAACATGAATAATATGCCCGGATTTCCACCACCAAACCAATTTCCACAATTCGGTCAATTCCCACCAAATTTCTTTGACCCACAAAATTTTTATTTTAGCCAAGTAGCCAACAAGATACCCTAAATGCCTCCAGTTCTACTACTAACCAACAAATCCCCGATTCTACAAACACCCAATTCCCAAACCCACATGAGGAATGGTTAACCGAAAGTGAGATGATACATATCAAAAGCCGCAAAAGTGAGGTATGGCGTTATTTCTTCCTAAGTAGAGACTAAACAAGAGCAAAATGTAAAACATGTGGTCATTCATTCTCGGTAAAATCCGAATCGGGGACGGGACACTTAAGTAGACACATGAGAAGTTTTGCAAAACCAGCTAGTGATCCAACCCAGCCAAAAATTTCCCAATTCTATCCACACGGCTTTACCTACAACTATGAGAGGGATAGGGATGAACTAGGAAAAATGATAGTACACACCGAACAACCTTTTCTTTTCTTCTAAAGTGACCCATTTAACACTTACATTAATAAAGCATTATAACCCCAACATAAAAGAATGTCTAGGAAAATCGTTCGTTCCGCCGCCATGAAAAACTTCCTAGAGTACAAAATGCGGTTACAAGATGAATTGAGTAAACTTAACTGTAGAGTGTCTTTGACTGCCGATTCTTGGGATAGTGGTTATAAATATCACTATTTATGTGTGACTTTCCATTGGGTAGATGATCAATGGTTGTTACAAAAACGAATAATCCATTTCAAAATGCTGGAATACCCCCACACTGGTATTAACATTGCTCATCATTTAATGGAAGCAATAAATGAATATAACCTCCGAGAAAAAATCATGTCTATGACATTTGACAATGCAACCGCAATGACATATATTGCTAATTATGTCAAACAAAACTTGACCGATGTAATATTAGATGGTGACACACTTCATACTAGATGTGTTTGCCATGTCCTTAACTTGTGTGTACAGGATGGACTTAGAGCAATGGGTCCATACTATAACAAAATTAGAGAAGCTATTATGTCTATTAATAGCTCAAACATGAGATACCAAGAATGGAAGAGTTTTCTAAGACAATAAAAGATAAGGGCAATAAAAATCAAAACCGATTGCCCAACTAGGTGGAATTCCACCTATGACATGTTAACCAAAGCAATTGAGTACAAGAATCCGTTGACAATTTTTTACAACCAAAATTTCCAAACAATGCTATATATGAGGATGATTGGGATAAATGTGAACGATATATGCAATTTTTACAGTTATTATATAACATGACGTATTGTTTTTCTTCTGTTTATAATCCTTGTGCTCAAAAATTTCTTTTAAATGCATGTTTACTCGCCCAATTTTTTCGCTGATCATCGCAACCAAAGTGATTATGATCAGTATCTTTCATCAATGGAAACAAAGTGGCGTAAATATTATAGTGAAATTCCTTTGATTTATATTTTTGCTTCCATATTAGATCCTAGGAAAAAGTATGAAAATACATTTATGTTAGTTGACATTTACTTTCAATGCATGCTTCTTGACAATGATGTAGATACCTATAAGACTAATGTGAAGGATCAGTTTTTTGCTTTATATAGAGTCTATGAAACCAAATATGACACCGTTCCTCACTCAGGCCCTTCCCAACCATCCAAAAACGTAAGTAAGAAGGCCAAACATTTATTTTCACAAGCTACTAACTTGATTTCAAGGTTTTCAAGTGATTCATCAATAAGGAAAACGCAAAGCGATGTCTCGGAGTTGCAAATGTACCTGAGTTACGACTTCACCAAGGGCATAGACGACGATGAGATAAACAACCTCGACCTCCTTGCACGGTGGAAACAACAAAGCACGAAACATCCAACTTTGGCGGCAATGGCACGAGACATTCTTGGTATCCAAGTCTCCTCCGTTGCCTCTAAACGAGCTTTCAGCGCATCCGGGAGGGTTTTAGACGATAGAAGAACAAGTCTAAAACCCGAAACACTTGAAATGTGCGTGTGTTTCAAAGATTGGTTGGATGCGAAAAATCGCTCACAAGACCGTTCTTATGACGACAACGACAACGATGAAGGAACCTCCCCTTCCGACCGTTCGCGTTCGGCTAGTTCCCAATCTATGTAACTAGCCGATGACCTTGAAGCCGAAGACGAAGGCGCACATGAAGAAGAAGAAGAAGAAGAAGAATAGACAATTTTTGTATATTGTACGATTTTTATCATTATCAATATTATCATTTTACGATTTTTATCATTATCCAATTTTTGTTTAATATCCTTGTACGATTTTTATCATTATTATCATTGTACAATTTTTTCAAGTAATAATAATATGAAGTATGCATTATTCACATCCAAAGTCCAATTTGCCTCTTTTTCCCGTTAAGTTATAATTTGTAAATTAATATAAAAAAATAAAATTATAATAATTAATAATACAAAAATAAATATAATAAATTATAAACATTAAACTATAAAATAATAGTATAAACTAAATATAAATATAAATATTAAATATAAAAAATAATAAAACATAAATATTAAACTTAATTTATTTTAGAAAAATAATAATATAAGATTATAAGTTATAAACTATTAATAAATAGATAAATAAATAAAAAAAAAAAAAAAGAAAAGGCAGCAGCCTACCAGGCCAGCACACTCGGCACGAGCCCGCCTGGCACGTGGGCCATGCCGTGGGCTGGCCTGCGAATTTGGGTGGCACGACACGACACGCCTACTCCAGCATGGTGGCACGACACGACATGGCCCGCAGGCACAGACCGCGGTAGCACGGCTCGGCATGATGCACACCTTTAAGCACTCCTCCATTGATGCAACTTCCAAGCTTTCTCCGCCAATACAGACCACCATCTCCCCCATGCCATGCTATTCTAGTTCGTCTTTCAAAAAACAAATCTCCCCCATGCCATCACCATCTTCTCTCACCTACCACCACCACAAACACCACCTGCCATCATCTCGTAGGTGGAAACGCCTGAATTTTTCGTTCCCACATGTAGGTTTCGAAAACTTCAGTCGTTTCCAACAAAACGCCTAAAGATATCATAACCCGCTGGTGGGAACGAAAAATTCAGGCGTTCCACCCGCGGGTTATGATATTTCCAGGTGTTTTTCGACCACCTTCTTTCTTTGATTTTCGCTACCCCATTAAACGTCTCTGTGAAGAGGTGGTAATTTTAATCCCATTTAAATTATTTTCAATTTTATGGTTAATTAAGGTCTTTTTTACAATTACATACCTGTAATCTTGTATATGTGAAAAATCAGCAATTTAAGTTGTTTGCAAATGTCATTCATATAAATAAAATTAGTGTATTGGGCTGATTGTGTGTCCAATGTATTGTGTGTATTACCAATTTTAGGAGAAAGTTCCTAAGCCATCTCACTTTTAATGGAGAAAACGGAGTAGTTGCTTCAATGGATGAGAGTGAGAAAGAGAGGGGGGAAAATAGTTTGTTTAAGTCAAAATACGGGCGTTAACATGTAAATGAGGACAACGTTCAGTTTTTCACTTATTTTTTATTTTTTTTATTTTTTATATGTACTAGATTTAAACCTGTGCATCAGTCTATTTTAATAATTAATCAATGCTCATTATTTGTGTATCCGACTCCACTTATGGGATTGAAACTTTGATTGATTGTTCATTATTTGTGTGAGATTGACAGCAGATTGGTTTATACGGTATTTAAAAAAAATGCTGAATTTAAAATAGTGATAAACAGCCGCACACAAGATGCACTGTTTTAATTTTGTCTAATTGACTAGTCAGAAGATTTCTCATGCGTTTGCATAGCAATGTTGGGAATTATCCTTTGACAACCCGAATCAAACTTCACATACAGATTCCATATGATAACCATCTCTGATCCTCGTTGGAAAGTGAAATGTTTATCAGAAAATTTACATATTTGAGAGAGGGACTAAGGAATAAAAAATGGGTTTACAACCATGTGATTTAAGCAAAGACTATTATAGTATTACAGGTCAAGAATGAGTGGCTCCAATCATAAAGATAAAGCTTTTATGGTAATGGAAAAGGTTCTTACGATGTCTCTTTTTCTTAACATTGTACCAATCATAATGCTTCAATGAAGCTTTCTTTTCCTACACTTATTGTTCACGGAATAAACATGTCCATTTGACTATCAAATACTGCTTAATTTCTTGGAACCTTTTTGTTGATCAATGTTCAATATCAATGATTCAATGAGGCATGATAAACCCATGGTCCTGTTGGAGGGTAACAGAGTATAGTAGTATACTTCGTTTCAAGCATGTTTCCTTCTTTGATGCGTAAGCATGACAATTGATAATGACTGAGTTCATCAGTTATCAGGTGTGTTACAAAAAAACAGTTGAGATTGACTAGTACTTCGTATTTGTATTAAGTATGTGCTCAATTTCTGTGAAGTATTTTTTTTAATTAACCTGTCTCGATGAGCAGTACTAAGCTACCTGTGGATAAATTTTAATAGCTTATTTTTCTCACATATTCTCAATATATATCATCATGAAAACAATTGATCAAACCACATCCTATGTATATGAAGTACTAGTGAAAGATACAACCAAATGTAAAGTCACAGTAATATGGACGGAATATATGTGCTCTAAAATGTAAAAGATTATAATTAATTTATGCAAGTGTGTAGCTAATGTACTTATAAAAAGTACAAGTGTGAACACCCGAAATTTCATCTAAACCATTTCAAATTTTCACCCACAACCGCGTTTACCTCACTTAGGTATATACTCATGTATATATCTTTCACTTTGTTGAGAATATATTCTCTGCACCGTCCTGAGCAATGCTGAGCTCTTTTGATATTTGGACTAAGTAGTTGAGTCATTTATATAGCTGCTGTAGTGCTTTTATATGTTTCCCTTTTACAACTCTAGTATATAAGAGGAATATAAATCTCAGACAGTTTTCCAATTTGAAACATTGGATTAATCACGCTTCTGGTTGCCACATCTTTATGCTTATCATAGTTCAAAGCTACTTGCTAAATTGCCATTGTTTACTTGCTACTCCGTATATAGTTGTGGCTTTATTTATGATCTGTTGGAATAACTGTTATATTCGTTTCTGCAGGTCGTGGCTCATGTATATTTCCTGGAAGGTATGTATTTATTTTTTACTCTCTGATCATTTCAGCTGTTTGTACAACCTGATATCATGTTGCTGACTGCTAATTAGTTCTTTTTGGTTAGTTTAATTTGGCTTAAAGCATATTGATGTTTTAATAGCTCACCAACTACTATCTGCCTAGTACTCATATCTTGTTTTACCTTTTGCAGTGGTGGAAGGAATGAAACCCTTTCAAATAGCACAGCCCTCGCTCCTTCTGAAAGCTCGACAAGCTATGGTACTCCATGTCACTTCTTTCACGGTTCTGCTTGGATACATGCGTTATTGAGCAGTCTTCTTTTGTATGCATTTTCTTTGTGATTTAAAAGTTAGAATTCTGCACACGTAATCAGTTGTAGCTTCAACATATTTGTTAAGAAGTTTGGATTGATTCTGTTTAGAAAGGTGCCATGGACCCAATTTTGAATGTAGAGGGATGGCAATAGGGGTTTTTTCATTTGAGAGGTAAATTGTTCAAGGTGTATGATCAATCTATCAAAGAAAAGAAAAGAAAAATATTATAGAAGAGATTGATGATCAACTTGGATTTTAATGTATCATACTTCCTATTTATCAAAGGATTATTTTTTTTTTTCTTATTTTTTTTTTTTTTTGGTTTAGCCACCAACACTGGATATTCATTGATGAAATTGCCTCACATGAGTGATTATTACAAGTATTACTTTTAGCATTTTGGTGCGTATTTTTTTCTTTTATTTATGAGATGGCGAGCCTTGATAATTACTTTTTAAAGCGCGATTTCTTGAGGGCAGTAGCAACAGAGCAAAGGGTAGCAGCAACAGTAAGCAACAGAGGGCAGCAGCAGTAGCAGCACCAGCAGCAACAGAGCGTTGCAGTAGTAGGAGGAGAAGCAGCTGAGCACAGCAAAAGCAGCAGTCGAGCACAACAGCAGCAACAAAGGTGGAGCAGCAATAGGGGACAACCGCAGTAGCAGGGAAGAGCAGAAGCAAACTAGGATAGCAGCAGCAGCAGCACGCCCAACAGAGGTTATAACCAACAGCAGCAAAGCATGACATAAACAACAACATGAGCGCAACAAAAACCACAGAAGGCCAAAGCAGCCCTCCAAGGACCTTTAGCAGAATCTAGGAGGCACCAAGATAGCACAGAACTAAGACACACCAGACCTAAAAAGGCCACACCAACCTGGTGCAAAGCAATTACATGCCCTGCAGCCACATATTGTCACCCTACTTGATCATCAAACAGGCCATGCGCTCTAGCAGTTCCTTACTAGGGCATTGATTTGCGTTCTCCAATATGCCTAAAGTTTCTACTTCTGCAACGGATTTTTAATCTCTAATCAAGGTTATAGTACTCACTAAGTAATTACAAAATTCTAAACCTGCTTTCCAAAAATAGAATGGAACCTCGAAACCTGATTAGAGATTTGCAGAAATAGAGATACAAAAGAAGAAGAAAGAAATAGATTTAGAGAGAGGAGAGTTAGGAGGAAGAATGTAATTTCATTCATAATTTTTTCTTACATCACAAGGCCATATATAGGCTTTACATCATTCTACACATAACTAACTTGAAATAACAAGTAAATGCAACAAAATGCAATATGAAATGTAAATGTAAAATCCTGTTGTGACACTCCCTAACAGATTCATTGAATTGCTAACCATTCAATTATAATAGCTGCCAGCTAACCAACATGCAATCCCATATATGTTTCCTCTTCACAAACGGTTTCTTCTTCCAACTATGCAACTGTATATTCCGCCCACCCCAAATACCACGCTGCCACTTGTCATCATATCACTGGTTTGATAATTGATTATTATACTATCCATTTATCAAACTCCAAGAATAACCACTGATCATTGATGGATCTGAATGATCAAGCCCCATGATATGAAAGAAATTCCTATATCTTCCCTTCGAGGAAGTTAGTCACAAAATTTTCAAAAGTTTTATTGAGAGCTATTATCTCAATGTCGGCCTTTTTTCCATCGTCCAATATAGATTGAAGTGAAACTTTAACATTGTTGTAAAATAAAATGTTTTCAAGACTACGAGAAAGAAATAAACAGTAAGATCGAAAGTTAATCTTATAATCAATGGAGGTCTGTTGTGATGATCACGGGTTTGAAAACGAAATTTTGGCGCAACCGTGGTGCTCAAGTGTATTCGCCAGCACGTTCCCTAAGGTTCACACCACTCTTACACAAAGGCACTTATGGATGAAAGGTTGGAGTCATATAAACCTATGCTCAAAGAGAGAAATGTTTTTAGCTTAATGTGTTTAGATCATTAGAAGTAATCTTGTGTATGTAGAATCAAGAAGATTTAATCTGATTTTCTCAACTATGGAACATATAATCAAAACAACTAAAATCAAAGGTTAGAGAATCCAAGAGGACAAGGCCTTTAATCAGATATTAAGAGAAATTAATCACCCCTTAAACATCCCATTAAGTGGGAGTCAATGAAAGGTTACAAAAGAAGTGGAAAAAACCAATGGACAAGATGAACCATCAACCACCCACGAGCGCGTGCCCGATCGGGCAGAGAGGAGACATCGAGCTGGAACTAGTCCTCACGCCCGATTAGGCCTAAAGGCCACGGTCAAACTCTAAATTCCTTCCTTTATTCCAAAAAACACAGGCTCCTAATCAATCAAACATTCAGTTAATTGGTTTCTTAGCTTGTTCTCATAAAAATTAGATGTCGACTGCATATCATCAGGATATAAGCCGCACGTTTCCAAATTTGACCTGAACAATTTTTTTATCTTCATGTTGGGGATTAAAAAATTGTGACTCATAAATGGTATCGCTGTTGACCCATATCTGAATGTCTTGTAAATTTCGCAACCATAAGAATTAATATCAACCATAGTAAAAACAGGAATTTTTAACGTGTTGGAAACTTTTTAAACGAACATTCGACGATCTAGAGATGTCATGCCCATATGGGTGATAATAACACATGGAAAAGTGTTATGTGATCAATGAGATATTACTTGACTAAATACAGTCAATTTTTCCACCACAAAGATAAAACAGAGGTTTGGTGCTGTGGGATTTAATGTTTTTTATGTTAATAGAATGGGAAATTCTTTTTGGTAATACTATAGTTTTTATTATTCTCAGTAATAAATTGCAAAAATTCTTATTATCCTTGGTAAACTTTAATTAGTAATAATTTTTCAATGGTAAATTTAATGAAACAATTTAGTTAATTCTTAACCATGGTTAATATTTTTTTAAAATAAAAAAAATTAAAATTCCTAAAATATCCTCACTTTTTACACTTAATACACTCAAATTCCTAAAATGTCCTCAATCATTAGGATCATCTTCATCCTCCTCTCTTTCATCCTCCTCACCTTTCTCAATCACCACCTTCGCTCGTTGACAGCCAGCCACCTCTCCCCCGCCCATACCTACGCCGGCGACCACGCCCAGCCCCTTCCTCACTGTGCGCCGGTCTCCCCCACCCCTGCTGCACTTCTCCTTCCCCCCTGAACCACCACCGTACCCCCTCCCCAAACAATCCCTCAATCTCTCCTCATTTGGCTTGAAATCTTGCATAATTTGAAACGCTAGGTACCTCGAATACACGAGATCCGATGAAGTCATGGAGAGATAAAGTGACAGTGATAATGATGATGATTGTTTTGGTTCAGATCGAAATCCACCATTGATTTGCTGCTTGTACTGCTGTTCGTTGAAATTGGGCCCACAACAACCTTCATCTCATGATCAGTTACTTGAGGAGTAGGAGTAGGAGGAGGTAGATGACTAAACGACATCGTTAGGGGATAGATCGGAGCTCCTGGTGATTAAAATCTCTCATTAGAGATCTCTGAATTCGATGATTGTTGTTGTTGTGGATATGGTGAACCGCCATTGTTGTTGTTTTCCTTGATTTATTTATCGTTTGATTGATTTACAGTGACCTAATTAATTTAATCCAGAAATTTTGAATGATTTTGTTGGTAATTAGGTTGGTGGGGGAAGGAGGAGGCCGGCGCTAGCGTGGATTAGGCAGGGGAGTGGTGGCAGGTTGGTGGGGGAAGGGGGTGACTGATTTTTTTATTTTTTTTAAAAAAAATATTTTTGAAATCATTTAAATGTAAAAAAAAAAAAAAAAAAAAAAAAAAAAACTAACTATAGTTAAGTTTTTAATTTAAATTTATCATTAATGTTATAGTTTGCTTATAAAAACTATAGTGTTATCAAAGAAAATTTCCTTAATAAAATTGATGAAAAAGCTTGGATCAAGCTACTACCATCCTCTTTAGCCTCCCTTACTCTAATTTATTGCCAGATTCAAGCTACGCAGTTGCTAAACACTTGTGAATATCGTATAAAATTCTTGATCGACAAGGTACTAATTATTTTTATTATTAATCTTCTTTTTCTCTGATTAAAGGCTTAATCATGTTTCATTCATAGTGTTTTATTTTTCTAACGAATAATACATACAGTGAACTTCAGTAGAAAAGCAATCATAAGCTGTAGTTGAGATTTTCGATACTTTCCGTGATTATACTCATGAAATATTACATGAATTGGGAGGGATTATGTAAGCTTTTCTCATCTTAATTTAATTTCATAATCCCCTGTTTATGAAAATTTTGAACTCACGAAAAACTATAAGATTTCCTATATTAGAGCCATGTGACTCAGATGTAAGATCTAAAGATTTTCTGCTGCTTTGAAAATAACAACACACATTATCACTCATATGTGCAATCTTTTCTTGGCTAACCCATTAATGTTCATATCATTTAACAAGTAATTATAGACGTCTTTTTATAAAAAAAATTATTGCAAAATGTTGAAAAAATGTAAAAAACGATATACTTAACGTAAAATTATTTAATATGAGTAAGATAATATAAAAATTATAAGTAATCTATACACATAATTTGTACAATATAATATAAAATATATATAGTTTCACGTAATTTGTTAATTTATCCGTGTTAATTATTTAATTTGTTCGTGTTAATTTATACAAGGGAAATTCTCTTTGGTAAACTCAAACTTTTTAATTTTCTTAGTGGTAAACATTAAAAAAAAACTTATTATCAATGATAGACTCTAATTAACTATAATAGTCAAATGGTGACGTTAATGATATTTATATGCAATTATAAGTCTAACCCTAGCGAACTAAAGCCTAACCATGGTTAATTATTTATTTTTTAATAATAAAATTATATTAAAAAAAACACAATCCCCTCACCCACGCACCCAACCACCACCTTACCCCCTCTCCAGCCGGCGACGCCAAGCTTCCCATCTCCACCGGCGATCCCCTACCCCTCCCTCCCTTCCAGCGACCCCTTCCTCCCTTCCGGCGACCACCAACTCTCCCTGACTCCCTCACCTCCGATTCCCATCCCTCCTCCCCGAAAACGCTCCCTTCTCTTGTTCCCTGCCACCCTAAACGCCAAATGCGACGAATCTGCCTTATTCAGCGCACACAAAGTCCTATAAATCAGCCTCATTTCTTGCGAATTTGTTTGATTAGGTTTAATATAATGTAGTGAAATTGAGATGGGTCTCGAAAATTAAGAAGTTCATGCCTTGATTTCTAGGTACGGGTTGCGGGTGAGGTGTTTTGTTGCACACGTAGCAACAATGCGGCAAAGTTGCTCTGTGGCGTGGGATGCTTGTGGCTAAGCATGAGGTGCTCTGCTTGCGGGTGCTGGTGTTCGCAGGTTGTTGCGGGGGTTTGAGAAGAGCCACAGTTGGTTGTTGTTGGAGATGCGTGATGGAGGTGGCGAGGTGGTGCAGGCTGCAGCACCGGTGTTAGGAGTTGGTTTATTGTACCTTCTAATTAGACAAAAATAGGTTGAGGGTAGTAATTAGGGACTTCTTAGTAATTTCATGTTTTATTTTTTTTTAAAGGCTAACCATGGTTAAGGAATCAGTTAATTATATCATTAATGTTACCAATGAATTATTAAAGATAAGTAGGGGTTACCATTGATAATAAGTTTTTTTAACGTTTACCACTCTAAAAATTAAAAAGTTCGAGTTTACCAAAGAGAATTTCCCATTTATAAATAATTTAGAAAATTAAACATGATTGTGAAATTTTTTGTTGAAGACAACCTAGCTAGTACATATAATTCACTTAATTAACCTCAATTTCTTCTAATTACCCTCTAACTCTCACTTAACTATCTGGTAATCAAATTAACTTATAAATAAATAAAAAACAAATGATGACTTCACCAAATGCCATCGATCTTTTTGAAAATTTACCAAATGCCATCGCGTTTTTCAAAATTCACCAAATGCCATAATTTTTCAAAAGTTCACCAAATACCATTAACGACTAACGCCTTAACCGTACCCTCTCTTCTCACCGCACCCATCTTCTCATCGAACTATTTTATCTCCAAGTTTCCTGTAAACTGGTTTGTATCTCCTTTATTATTTTTGACTTAAGATGATTTTTTTCGTTAATTTTTTGCAAAACAAATCGATTTTGAATTTTTTTTTATTTTTGTTAATTTGGATTCATCGATTGATTTGTTCGTCAAATATCGATTTTCCGTCTTAGGGTTTGTTCAATTTTTGTGTACATAACAAACGATGGAAAAATAGAACACTTATACAAAATTTGATGATACATGCTTCGTCAGTCATTAGGGTAAATGATGACACGTGTCATCTTATGATTGATTCTTTTAACTTATTTATAATAATTAATAAAAAATAACATTTTTTTCTCGATTTGTGTGCCAAAAAATGTTACGTTAGGTTTTGAGAATCAGTTTGACTCCTTATGGGTCCAAATTAAGCTTGGGATTGGCAAAAAAAATAACATAAATGCCTCGTTTTACGTGTCAATAAAATCTCGATTTACGTGTTGTTATTTTTTAACTATGAAGATTGTTTCAGGTCAGGCATTGGGCAGGGCCCAAATAAAGCTTGGAATTGGTAAAAAAATGATGTAAATGCCTCGTTTTGCGTGTTCATATTGTTGTCTTTTTATACCGCGAAAATTGCAAAACGAGGCATTTGCTTGATTTTTTTTGCCAATTTTGAGCTTTATTTGTACCCATGAAGGGTAAAAAGGACTCCCAAAACCTTATCTTAGCATTTTTCCCGGTTATAAAATAATGACACGTAAATCGAGATGTTTCTCGACATGCAAAACGGGGCAATTACGTTATTTGCCAGTTCCAACTTAATTTGTTTCCATAAAGTTTCAAAATGACTCCCAAAAACCTTACCCGAGCAATTTTCAAGGTTATTAAATAACGACACGCATATCGAGAAATTTCTAGATATGAAAAACGAGGCATTTATGTTCTTTTTTTTGACAATTTCGAGCTTAATTTGGATCTATAAAGGGTTAAATTGACACCCAAAACCTTACTCGAGCAATTTTTATCACGAATATCGGGAAAAAATATATTATTTTTTAGTAATTACTCCCTCCGTTAAATGTTATGTGCAACTTTTGCCATTTCGAAATGATTAGGGTTATGTGCAACTCTCTGTTTTCTTTCTATTTTTAGTAAACAAAAGCCTTGAAAAATACATATTTACCCTTACTTAAAAATTTTGATTTTCTTAATTTTACCCTTATCTTATTTTAATCATGATAACCTTTTTAATCTAATCTAAAATCATTAACCTAATTCTACCCACCTCATTTACTCATCTCCTAGTCTACCCACCACCCATTCATCTCTTTCCTCAACCTCTCTTCATCTCTTTCACCTTCACCCTCTTCATCTCTCCTCCCTCACGAGTCACGACCACCGCCTCTCCCACTACCATTCTCTCTCCTCCTTCACGACCACCTTCCATCCCACCACCGTCTTTCTCCTCCCTATGACCACGACCCTTAGCTCCCACCACCACGAACAATCCTCTTCATCTCTCCTCCCTCACAAGTTTTGGATTTTCTGAGTTTCGATGTTCTGAGTTTCATTTTTCCTGGTTTTGAGTCTTTCCCACCATCGTTCGATTTTCTGAGTTTCGATTTTATGGGTTTTGATTTCGATTTTTTGGGTTTTGATTTCGAGTTTCTGAGTTTTGATTTTCTGGATTTTGATTTCAATTTTATGGGCTTTGATTTTCAAGGTTTTGATTTCGATTTCTGGGTTTTGATTTTGATTTTCTAAGTTTTGGTTTTCTGGGTTTAGAATTCGATTGAAGGTGATGATGATGGTCGGATTTTCTGGGTTTTTGGGTTTGGGATTTCTTGGTTTTTAGGTTAGGGAGGGGGCTACCGGAAAAAGGAGGGAAAGACGGGGGAGGGGCTGCCGGAAAAGGGAGGGGAAGACGAATGAGGGGTTGTTTGTTTGGGGATGGTGGGTTTTCGTGAGGGCGGTGGTGGTTTTGTGGGGGTGGTAATGGTTTTGTGGGGTTGGTAGTGGTAGTGGTTTCGTGGGGTTGGTAATGGTGGGGGTGGTAGTGATGGTGGTGAAGGCGGCGATGGTGTTGGTGAAGGTGGTGTGGGTGGTGTTTCCTGGTCTTGGTGGTGGCAGTGGGTTTTGATTAATTAATCTCTCTCCACCTTAATTACATACCACAAGTTGCTTAACTTTTTCTAATCTTTGCCCCTTAACTTTTGCATTGGCAACCGCAAACCTCCATTTTGTTGCATATATCATTTAACGGAGGGAGTAAAATAAATGATTAACAGGAACAAATCATATCATGACACGTGTCATCATTAACCCTAATGACTAACTGAGTTAACGACCATTAGTCATTAATGACATTTGGTGAGTTTTTGAAAAAATTGATGGCATTTGGTTTGAAAAACACTATGGCATTTGGTGAATTTTAAAAAAGTTTGATGACATTTGGTGAAATCGCTGAAAAACAAATTTGAGGAGAGAGAAAATGAAAATGAAGATGAAGGTGATGGTGAAGGATAAGGATAACGTCAACTAAAGCGACAACTCAGTTAACGGTGGGGGATCGGGGCTGCTGCCAAGGGAGGGGGAAAGGGAGGGGTGGCTGGTTGGTGGTGGGGGTGGTGGCTTTTTGTTTAGTTTTGTTTTTATTTTTTTAATTTATAAATTAATTTAATTATTAAATGGTTAAGAAAGAGTTAGATGGTAATTAGAAGAAATTAGAGGTTATTTAAGTAATAAGAGGCACTGGGTTGTGTTTAACCAAAAAAATTTACAATCAGGTTATCTTTTACAATAAGCTTTTAAAAGGGTTTCTCCCCCCCCCCCCCGGCAATTGTTAAGGCAAATATTGTTCTTTACCAACAAGTAAAATACCCTATCTTGTTCTAAAGTATCAGGGGGTTGCCCCTCTTGTGATTGGTTTCAAAAGATTGTTTACCTCGCTAACGTTACAAAAACAAACAATAAAGAAGCTTCCCAAAGATATTAAACAAGTTAGATTGGTTAAAGAAACGAGTAGATAAACATATGACAAAATATGTAAATTCTCTCGACTAATTAAAGGATAAGTCTAGTCTACAATTGCACAAGTTGAAGAAAAGGTTACCTCCATGATCATACAGTTGGAAAAGATGGTCAATCTTCAATACATGCTAAGGAAAACTAAAATATCGCTCGGCTACTAAGCCAAGAGAGACTAAGAAAGCTTAGAAGAAAGCTAAAGAAAATGAAATGCTTATTGTTGATTGATTTGCTGATGTCTTCCTTTGGTTTCTTCCCTTCTATTTATAGACAATTTTAAGCGATTAATGCTGACTCCAGTAAATGTTTTGGTGCCAACTCCATTAAAATTGAATTGCCTTGTTTTGCCTGCAAACCGGTCCTTTCCTCTTCTTGGGCCTTTTGACCAAATCCAGCCCACTTCTCCTTGTTGCCATAATTTGACCCAAAGGCCCTTAATATAATCTTAGGGTCCATTTCCCTTGCTTGGTTAACGAGTCAAAGTCAAGAAAAGTAAAAAATTTAAATTTTGGGTGTAACAAATGCCCCCCTAATTTGGATGGTTGATGGCGTTTGAAACCAACCAAATTATGACTTTTTTCAAAGTTTAAGAAGCATTGCGTATGTTTAATTGCCAATGGAGAAGACACAAAGCATTAAACATTAACTTCATTAATATATATATAAAATTAAAACATTACAAAAGAAGAGCATTTCAAAACATTGTAATTTTGAATTGCGTATGCTCTTTGGGAGTTAAGGCTAAATATATATTGATATACTTATTATGTTGCCCTTAGTACCCTGGATCATCTTATATCATCGCCCGCACCTTTTTCAAACTAGGACTCTTGAGATAGGCTTCAAATTCTCAATTGTCAGTTAGATCCATTAACTTCTAGTCTACTTTGGCTCACATGCACACCATTGCCTCAAAACATGGGCTTCCCAATTTGGTCCTCAAGTCACTTTGGCGTTGTAGTGCTTACGCAGCAGGCGACTAATCTTTTCATTAGTAGTTTGTCATAGGTGGGAGGGTACACAACGCTAACTTTTCTTGCCTAACCTTTGCAAACTAGCACGACATTTGCCTTATCATCCTCGTCGATTTTGGGTAAGATATGGTTTCTAAGGAGGTTGGCATCTGCCCCTACATCAAAAGTATTGGCGACAGCAGGTCCTTTGGGATCTCTTAAAATTGTTGGCCTTTCTCCCCATCTCTTATTGACTCTTCTATTTAACATACCCCTCTTCCTTTCCCTATAGTTCTAAATCCACTTAGAATGTTTGTTAAGTGGTGATTTGAGTACACACTAGGGTATTTTAGATAACCAAACTACTCCATCAAGTAATCACAGCTTGTTAGGGCTCTATCGCTTTGTCTTGAACTTGTTCTTCCTGATTATTGTTGTCTTGGAGTTCTCCTTCATTATTATTGTTGGCACTTCCACGGGAGCCAAATCTTCAGCCTTTTGATTGTTTTGATGGAAAAGGATTTAAGTATTTGAGTGTTTCAAGATAGAAAGAAAAACTCTGACAATTGATGTCAGAAAGAGAAAGTAAATTTTAAATTGGCTTGTTGGTGAAGGAAATTAAGTGAAGTGACTACAAGTATTTATAGCCACTTTTGAGTCACTTTTGACGGTTAATCTACTCTGTGAAGTCAAACGTCGTAGTGAAACCATGTACCTCTACACATTCATCACGTCATTACATCGTACGCTTTCAACTCCTTAATTCAGGGGATGTACTTAACTTATTCACGAAACTTCATTGGTAATTTAACTTCCAAGTTAAATACTCCCTTCGTCCCTTAGTTACAAGCCTGTATTCCGTTTTTGGGTTTTCAACATTAGATGCCTATTTCTATTTAAAGAATGTACTTTTTGACAATATTCCACTACTTTTGATGAGTTGTCACCATTTTTCTTTTATTTTTTGGTACTTTTGACATCATTTTCCAACACACACTCTTTCTATCTTTTTAATATTTTTTTTTATTTTTTTTTTGGTAAGTAAGGTAATATATATTAAAAAATGATCAAAATATGTACAGCCAAAAAAGGAGTTCCCTTAGAGAATCTCCTAAGTTTGTCCAAAAAGAAACAAACCACAACACCCCCAAAAGCCACTCTCCACAAAAAAACTAACCCACCTCACCAAAAAACTACACAACTAAGTTATTGTACATAATTCTTTAAATTGTAGAACCATTTACAATCAGCTATGGTCCATTTTCTATCAGTTAATCGTAAAATTCTCAGGTAAACTTCAGTTTTAATCCTCTTCACAATCGACTTAGGAGAGTAGACAGCTCTACTCCGGAAAGTGTTGTTTCTAGCATAGCAGATGTTGTAGACCAAAGCAGTCAAGATATCATAACCAACTTTCCTCTGCTTTCCATTTGAGGGAAATTATCATGACCAATCCAAGACATAATACTATCCATGCATCTCCTGGTATACTTGCATCTAAAAAAATAGATGTTGCTTTGATTCTTCTGCATCTCCACACAACAAACAAGTGCTATCAGAGCAAACCCCATATTTGCAAAGCTTATCTTTCGTTCTCAGTCTTTTCTGGATGGCCAGCCATGCAATAAAGGATTTGGAATATTCAGCCTATTTCAAACCCATGCAGTCCAATAGCAATGAATAGCTGGTTCATATCGAAGCCATTTATAACATTTAGCTATTGAATATTTGTTGTTTTCCCACCTATTTTCAAGAAAACCTTGCTTTAATGTCTCCTTTACTCTGCACATCATTTTCTAGCCCCAACTAGCATCCTGGGGAGGCTTATACTCCCACCAACATTCATCTTTTATATACACAACATGAATCCACCTCACCCATAGAGAGTCAGCTTTTAAAGCTATCTGCCATATATACTTCCCCAAAGCAGTATAATTCTAAGTTACACAGTCTCTGATTCCCAGCCCACCCTCCTTTTTTGGTTTACAAATCTAATCCCAGGACACTAAAGGAAATTTAGAGAGTATAACTTTCCCTTCCCATAGAAAACTTCTACAAATTTGGATTATCCTAAGCATAACACACTTAAGAAGAAGCATCACCTGCGCCCAATACGTATGCAGACTAATAAGTACAGAATTAATCAATACTGTTCTAGTAGCATAAGAAAGATGTCTGCTAGACCAGCATTGTATTCTGTTTGTGATCTTATCAATTAGCACATCATAATCACTCACCCTTAGTCTCTAGTGCTTAAAGCCACCCCCAAATATCTAAAGGGAAAGCTTCCCTTTACAAAACCATGCTGGTGGAGCACCTCCTCTTGAATCTCTGAAGGAACATTATCAAAGTATACTGTAGTCTTATCCTAGTTAGCATGGAGTCTAGAAACTTTTGAGAAAGTTTTTAGAGCTTTCATAGCTAACTTGATAGATGTCACATCACCTCTTGTAAAGATCATCAAGTCATTTGCAAAAACCAGATGAATGAGCTTCATACTAGCACATTCCTGGTGAAACTGAAACCCTCTCTTTTGCCTATCTTCTTCAAGAGCCTAGTCAGGTATTCCATTGCCAAGACAAAAAAGAGGGGGGGGGGGACAAAGGGTCACCCTGCCTAATGCCTTTCTTAGAAGGAAAGAAACCATGGAGACTACCATTCAACATGAGAGAAAAAGAAGGGGTGGTAACACACTGCATAACCCACTCTACAAACTGACCTGGGAACTTCAAAGCAACCAAAAAATCTTTAAGAAACTTCCAGTCAATAGAATCATATGCCTTCCTCAAGTCTACCTTTATTGTACAGTTAGGCATAGAACGTTTGAAATTGTACCCCTTCAACATATCTTGACAAACAAGAATATTTTCCAATATAGATCTTCCAGAGATGAAAGCACCTTGGACCTGATCAACCAGAGTATGCAAAACAACCTTTAACCTATTGCAAAGCATTTTTGAAATGACTTTATAAACCACATTGCAACAAGAAATTGGTCTATATTGATTGACCTTGGTTGCTTCATCAACCTTAGGAATGAGAGTGAGAGTTATGCAATTAATCAGCCTTAACATCTTACCAAACCTGAAGAAATCTAGCACACCAGCAGTAACCTCTTCCCCAACATTATCCTAAGCAGCCTTGTAAAATCTACTTGAAAACCCATCAGGACCAGATGATTTGTCATCATTAATCCTTTTTGAAGCAGCAAACACTTCATCCTTAGTGAAAAGTCTACACAAACTCTCTTGTTGCTCCTCACTCAAGATATCACCCTCCTCTATGACACTCTGGTGAATTGGAATTGTCTCATCTGCAACACCAAGTAACTTTTTATAGTAATCCACAAAAGCACCCGATATACTGCTAGGATCAGTACAGACCACCCCATCTTCATTTATAATACTGTAAGTATTATTCTGCACTCTCCTCTTTCTGATAGCTGCATGAAAATAAGCAGTATTAGCATATCCCAAAGGAAGCTAAGAAACCTTCAATCTCTGCTTAAGGTATTTATGGTGTGCCACATGAATTTTAGCAAAAATTTTCCTAGCCACATGAGTTTTGGCAAATATTTTTAATAATTACCAACTACCTTTTCTTTCTCTTTATCTCTCACTAATCCTACATGCATATTTGTACTTCCCAACACGGATTTTAAGGAATCTCTAAGTTCCTTAATTCCAGTGAAAAATGGGAAATAAGCTTGTAAATAAGGGAAGGAGGGAGTAATAATTACTGAACATTTAATTTTACATTGGCATGAAGTGTCTCTTCAATTAAATGTCAATAAATGTCATTGTTTGCACTTGGTAAACCCTGATAATAATTATGATTATTTATACCCATATATATTTCAATTTTTGAAAATTAACAATATATTGTGTGGGTATTAAGATAATAAAACCGAATGGATGGCTTGATCATTCATCAAAATATTATATAAACATTGATCAAACGACCATAAGTTGAGCAAAATAAAGATTAACTTTTTACATAGTTCAAACATGATTCCAAAAACATGTTTGTGATACTTAGTTTAAATCGAAACTAAGAACATGTAGTACATCATGTTTGTGTTCTTAACGCATTCATCAAAAGGAAGTTAATTGGTACAAAAGAAAACAAACCAATAGACAAACCCTAGCCTTAATTAATCCCATTTGGTTGATACTGGTTAAAAGATCCAGAGCTATCTCCTTGCTCAATGAGCATCATCCTTCCCAAGCTCCTTGGTGGTGATCTTCTTGCTCTCTTTCGTCACCTTCTCACAACAAGCTCATCTTGGTCTCTCTTGCACTGGCGATTCCTCCTTTTTCTCTAGTAGGAACATCCCCCAAATATTGTTTGGGATCGTAATCAGGACATGCTGCCTACCCTTAGTTGGCGGTGTTGTTCTTTTTTCCACTGCCTGAGCTGCTTCTTTTTCCATCACTTAAGCCATCCTTCAAGCTCTTAGTGATTTTTTTTTCCTCTAAGCGGTGCCTCTCTTTCTATTGGTGCTTAAAAGGTAACTTCGCAAGTTATTGATTAACCTTGTTCCAGTTGACCTTTTTTGGCCCCTTTCGATAAGACTCAGCAGTTCTTAAAGTTGATCTCTCCATTGTAGAGTAAAGAGAGAGTTTTGGGAAAACCTATTGAAGTAAAGTTCTTAGACAAAACACTTTTAGTTTGAGAGAGAAGATACACTTTGTGTGTTTTATGAGAAGTAATTTATGATCTCAACCCATATTTATAAGTTGAAATAAATGTTCTAGACACTTTAGAATCTTTAATCAATGTAATAACTTTGGAAATTACCCTAGAAAACCCTGTAAAAATTCGCCCAAGGTGTGACTTGATGAATTTATCGAAGGATAGTATGATAATTTTCTTTTTACTATCGCTTGATTTACAATTACCAAATTGAGCCTCAAAATGCATCATTTGAGGTTGCGTTCTCCATTTTAATTGAAACCAATATTGCGAGACTCTAACAAACCATTTGCATCGTTTTATGTTTGAAAGAAAATTCAAACGGTACAATTTAACTGATTCTTTAACGCTTGGGAAAGCTATTAAAACCTTCAAATTACCCTATACACCATCTTGTCACCATTCACTCTTTGAGCTTCCAATTCTTCCACCCTTGATTCTTTTGAACTTTTGAAGTGCAACATGACTTCCCCTCCTTTACAAGAAGTGCTCGACTCCCTCATGATCAAAGAATGTCCAATTGAGGCTCATGAATATTGTGAGTTGATTGGCTAATACCCTCAAAACTTCAAATCTGATTTTCTTTAGCATATCTCGTCTTCTACCACCAATTCAGGCATCATGAATGGCACAACCTCTATTGGTCCAGCATTCAAGTTTGATTTCCTTGCCTAGTGTTGAACAAAAATTTAAGAAGGAAATTCATCCGAAATTAACCTAGTGCATCCTTGGGAAAGGTAAAGCCGCCCTGCTGCATTTATTGAGTAAAACCTAAACGACAATTGGATATTAAGCCAGAATCCAATTGAGGGTAGGGTTTAAGACCTTACAGCCAGGGGTTGATTTAAACGACTCTCCAAGTTCCACTCCAAATGGGAGAAGAAGAGAGTTTTCAGTTTCCTTAGGCTAGTGACATATGGCAAAATTCCATTTAATGGATCGCTGATATGTGGCTTGATATGGCTATGGGACCCTGTGTTAAACTACTTCATTATGCGCTAGGGTTGCAACCTTACTGACATTGCCTTCCTTTTTTGGTCTGTCTTCTTATGGCGATGAAGGCCAACAAGTTAGAGTATTCAATGTCATTAAAGGTGCTAAACCCTTGTACAAAAGAGGATATGATCTTCTAAAGAAGATTTTGGCAACATATAAGAGTAGTAAGGTCGCTTCAATGCCTTTATCTCATAATTTACATCATCATGCTGGGTTTCGTAGTGTCCGACACAACGCGGAATAAAACCCTCCAAATATCCGCACACAAATTAAAGTAAGTAAACATGCATATTAATTAATTAACAATCACATAATTAATTAACAAGGAGAGAGAAAGAAGAAAAGACGATCTTACACTTGATGCGTGCTTTGCTCTTTCTAAGAGCTCCTACTTAAAAGCGTAAAGCTACGCAAATGCGCAAGCCTCTGACGGCTCTCACCCTCGAGACCCGACCTGAAGGGCCCCTACCCCGAAGCTTAGTCGGGGCTAGACCAAGAAAACTTAGAGTATTAGAATTAAGGTATTCTCTTGTTGGAGATCCCTTACAATTCAGAACTCAAGTGTCCCTTCCCAATGCCAAATGGTTGGTATTTATAGGGAATGGAGCCCTTGAATTCCAATCTCCCATCTATGTGGGAGAGTTGGTAAAATGTACTTTATTTAATTTATTTTAATTCAAAAATCAAATTGAAATGCAAGTGAATCAACAAACGCCAAGTGTCAAGAGGTGAGCAAGGGGTTAGGTGAGGACCATAAGGGGGGGGGGGGACTAACCTTCCCTTGCTCCCCAAGAAACCCACTAAAGACTGGGCTCCCCACACGCATCCAACCAGCATGCACCAGCTGGCGCCCGAGCTTGGGCACAAGGCACGCCCAGCTGGCGGCCTAGTGCTTTAGCTGGACCTGCCAGCTCGGCAGCGAGTGCGATCAGCCCAGCACATATGCCGCACTCGCTAGCGGGCTGCTGCTGGGTGCATCTCTCGCTAGCAATGCCAACCGTGCTTTGCTAGCACCTGGTGCCTTGCTTGCGAGGGGTGATGCTCGCCCTTGCGCGCCAGCAGCTTGATGCTTTCGGCAAGGCTTCTACTAGCCTAGCCATGCGTGCTAGTGTTAGCTTATGTGCGACTAGGTGCACCAGCCCCGCAAGCATACTCGGCCAGCAAGCTTAGCACGCGCATGCATGCTTGGCTTGCAGCCCAACTATGCGGTGCGGTTGGTGCCCTATGATAACCTAGCCTTCGCATGGCTAGGCCAATGTGAAGCTACGACTTAGCTTAAACTTGTCGTTTGCTTGATTTCTCATCTTCTCGAATTCTAAATTCGACTCGACTTACGACGCTAAGTTTCGTCGCTCTAAGCTCGATATCCGACGTCTTTGTTCGTAATACTCTAATGACTCATCTAATCCTTTGGATTAATTCGTCGTTTCGGTTCGGTCACTCGATAGGAGTGTGATCCGAAGGGTTCAGTCAAGATTAAGCTATAATATTAATTATACGTTAATATTACTGACCGGAAGCGGCCTCCAGCTAGGAATTCTGAGCACTTGACCTCACTGAATAATTAGCTTTCTAATATTCCGAACCCTCTATCGGAATAATACACTTGTTCGAAGGACACCATTCCTTTCAATCTCCCACTTGTCCTTCCGAACAAGTGCACTGTTAGTGTATAGCCCATTTCCTAAGTCACTTAATGTCTCTTCATGAAATATAAGGTAAGAATTTTTCGTCATCCTTATTACGTCCAGATGTGTTTCTTGATTTTTGAGTTCGACTGTCAATAAGAAGATGCTTTCTAAAATCCATCTAAGCACGGCCATGCATTTTCACAGTCTCGCTCTTCTAGAGGACTTGTAAACAACAAAGACATGTTCCTTATTGTTAATAGGGGGACATTCCTAGTCTTGTATTGTTAGTTTCCCTTACTAAGAGGACCTAGCCCCTCGAGTGTTGCTGTTATAATCCTTATTTACGGCAGATGTTTGACAACATCAAAACGGACTAGTACTCAAACAAGAGAACTTAAAATACTCATGGTTAAGGAAAAAGGTTCCGATAGCTATAATGAGAAATATACTTATGACGATTTTTAATCTCTTAAAGTATTCTCATAGGTCAATCCGGTATAGTTCCAACAAAATACCTGTGCTAATGATTTATGACAATCATGTCCTTGTAGCACAAGAAACGGTGCTATAAATCATACTATACACTAATCTCATATGGTCATTAATCGTCCATAATTTAAATGACCTTGATTAGGGATAATTTTCGATCAAAATATTCAATGTTCACTTAACATGTGTTTCTTTATCTAAGACATTGTCTTGATACCTTGTTTTGAATATTCTCAGAAATCTAATGGACTCATTATTTAATTCTAAACCACAATTAAATAGAAATGGAGTGATAATAATTTTGTAGAAAATTAAATTACTCCAAAAACGAATGGTTTAACATAGTGTTTTACATTAAAATCCTCAAATTTAATTAAAACACTAGAACAGGGAAATCAAAGCCAATCTCCAATGTTCCAAATTCCCATTGCCTCAACGTGCTTGTTGTATTTCACTTGAGGCAAAGGTTTAGTGAGTGAATCGGCTACATTGTCATCCGTTCCAATCTTAAAAGTTTTGATTTCACCCTCGGACTTCCGTTCCCTTATCATGTGAAATCGCCTCTTGACATGTTCGACCTTCTGATGTTCCCTTGGCTCTCTGGCCTGAGCAATAGCTCCATTGTTATCACAATAGAGGTCTATCGGACCCTTGATTGAGGGTACAACATCAAGTTCACCAATGAACTTAAGAATCCAAATTGCCTCCTTAGCTGCTTCTGAAGCGGCCAAGTATTCGGCTTCAGGGTTAGAGTCTGCAGTTGTGCTTTGCTTAGTACTCTTCCAGCTAAACGCTCCTTCATTTAGGCAGAATATGTATCCTAACTGGGACTTGGAGTCGTCTCTGTCAGTCTGGAAGCTCGCGTCGGTATAACCTTCAACAACCAAATCATTACTCCCACCATAGACCAGAAATTTATCCTTGTTCCTTTTCAGGTACTTTAGAATATTCTTGGCCGCAGTCCAATGCGCCTCTCCTGGGTCCTATTGGTATCTGCTCGTAGCACTCAAGGCATACGATACATCTGGCATAGTACATAACATGGCATACATGATTGATCTAATAAGCAAAGCATATGAAATCTGATTCATCCTCTCTCGCTTATCGGGTGTCTGTGGACACTGCTTCTTGCTGAGAGTTATGCCATGTGACATGGGTAGGTGCCCTCTTTTGGCCCCTTCCATGTTGAATCGTGCTAGTACCTTATCAATATAAGTACTTTGGCTTAATCCAATCATCCTTTACATCTATCCCGATAGATCTTGATGCCTAATATGTAGTGTGCCTCTCCAAGTCCTTCATTGAAAAGCACTTCCCAAGCCAAGTCTTTACAAACTCCAACATTGGAATGCTGATTCCAATGAGCAATATGTCATCAACATATACGACAAGGAATGCGATGTCACTCCCACTAACCTTCTTGTAAACATAAGACACATCTGGATTCTTGATAAAACCAAACCAGCTAATGGCTTCATCGAATCGTAGATTCCAACTTCAGCTTGTCTGCTTTAGTCCATAAATGAACTTCTTAAGCTTGCATACCTTCCCAGTATTTCTTGGATCAACAAAACCTTCCGGCTGTGTCATATACACAGATTTTTTCCAAAATCCCATTAAGGAAGGCGATTTTGACATCCATTTGCCATATTTTATAATCATAATATGCAGCAATTGCTAAGGTAATCCGGATAGACTTAAGCATGGCAACTGGTTAAAAGGTTTCATCATAATCAACGTCGTGAATTTGCCTGTAACCTTTTTCCACCAATCTAGCTTTGTATATAGATACATTTCCATCTTTGTTGGTTTTCAACTTAAAAATCCATTTGCAACCGATAGGTGTGTAACTTTCGGGCAAATCAACCAAGTCCCGGACTTGATTTTCAAACATGGAGTCCATCTCAGATTTCATGGCCTCTTGCCATTTTTGCAGAGTCGAGGCTCCTCATAGCTTGTTTGTATGTCCCTGGCTCATCTCCATCTATTATTAGGATGTCTTGATCTTCGGTTAAGACAACACCGAGTTATCTGTCTGATTGAGATCTAGACCATTGCGACTTACGCAGGGTAATAGGTTGAGCATTTGCATTGTCAGTTTGACTTTGCACATTGTTGGTTTGGCTCTGACCAATGTCAACAGCTGCTTCTAAAGCACTTTGATTGTTAGTTTTGTTAAGTTGAATTTGTTGCTCGTCCTCTCAAACTTCATCGAGTTCGATTTTGATGGAGTCTTTTCGACAGCTTTTTGATGGAGCTTGGTTTAGTGTTAGTGCCGCGATTAGAAGTGCGTGTCCCTAGAAAGAGATAGGAAAATCACTAAGACCCATCATTAATCGCCTCTCGGACACTCCGTTCCATTGTGGAGTTTCGGGAGGTGTCAATTATGAGAGAATACCATTTTCTTTTAGATATTGCCGAATTCGTGGCTCAAATACTCGCCACCTCGATCCGATCGAAGTGCTTTGATTTTCTTGCCAAGTTGATTTTCCACTTCACTCTGAAACTCTTTGAATTTCTTAAGAGATTAAGATTTGTTCGACATAAGGTAGACATAGCCATATCTACTATAGTCGTTGGTGAAGGTGATGAAATATCGATAACCTTGCCTTGCTGGTGTACTCATTGGTCAACATACATCCGTGTGTATAAGACCCAATAAGTCACTAGCCTTTTCTCTCAACTTGGAGAATGGTTGCTTTATCATCATGCCTAATAAACATCCTTCGCAATTTTCAAATGACTCTAAGTCAAATGAGTCAAGAATACCTTCATGAAGAAGTTTCTTGATGCGTTTGATGTTAATGTGGCCAAGACGACAATGCCACAAGGAGGTTTGATTCGACTCAATGGTCTTAGCTCTATTGGCGGTATCAACATTATAAACTTGTTTGTCTAGAGAAAGCACATAATGACCATTTTCTGAATATGCCTTACCATATAAAACATTATCGAAATAAAACGAACAACTATTGTCTTTTATCCAAAATTCAAATCCTTTAGCGTCCAACGCTGAAATTGAAATAATGTTTTTGGTAACTCTTGGAACATTAAAACAATTGTCAAGTTCTAAAACAAGCCTAGAGGGAAAAGACAAACTAAGAGTTCCAACGGATACGACTGACATCCTGGCTCCATTGCCGACACGAAGCTCGACCTCTCCCTTCTCTAGCCTCTTACTTATCTTTAGTCCCTGAGCATTGGAACAAAGGTGTGAGCCACATCCGGTATCTAATACCCATGATGTTTTGCTAGCAAAGTTTAAGTCTATAACAAAAGTACCTGATATAGAAGCAACGGTGCCGTTCTTCTTATCTTCCTTGTATTTGAGGCAATCCCGCTTCCAATGTCCCTTCTTCTTGTAGTAGAAACATTTGGAATCGAATTTAGAAGAGGCTACCTTCTTGTCCTTGTTGCTCTTAGCAACGCTTGACTTAGGCGGAAAATTCTTCTTTTTTTTCCCTTAAAAGCCTCTTTTCTTGCTCGAGCGCTTGAATGGCTTTCCCTTTTTGATCATGAGCATATCATACTTCCCTTCATCCTTGAGCGTTTGCTCGGCTTACTTCAACATCCCATGAAGCTCGGTGGAGGTTTTCTCCATGCTGTGCATATTATAGTTCATCTTGAACTGATCATAGCCTTTGTGCAGCGAATGGAGGATGATGTCAGTTGCCATCTCGATTGAATACCCAGCATCAAGCCTTTCCATGTTCTCAAATAATTCGATCATTTTAAGTACATGTGGGCTGACTGGCTCTCCTTTCTTGAGCTTTCTCTCAAGGATCTGCCTGTGGGTTTCGAACCTTTTAGTTCGGGCATGCTCTTGGAACATATTCTGAAGTTCAGAAATGATCTCAAAAGCCATCTCCTTTTCAAATAAAGTCTTTTGGAGGCCCGGAGACATAGTGGCCAACATGATGCATTTGACATCCCAATTGGCAGTTTGCCTTCGGTTTAGGGCAACCTGAGTGACCTCCTAACTGGGAGCGTCGGGCATTTCCTCATCATAGACGTATGCCTTTTTCTCTTGCATGAGAACTATACGTAAGTTCCTTTGCTAATCAAGAAAATTTAACCCACTCAACATCTCCTTGTCGAGAATTAAGCGTAATGAAAATTGGTTGTTTGAGTTATTTGCAGACATGAATCTACAATTGAAAGAATTTTAAATGAAAAACCATTCATAAAACCAATAAGTTTGAATCTTAAAGCATACTTGTAAATTTTCAATCTTATTAAGCGTTTTATCCACGAATTAAAATTTGTCCCTTTTAGGCGATTATAAAACGATTCCAATATCCCAAAAATCAAAAAGTGATTAAGCATGCTTTAGCTTGTCTTAACACTTAATATTTTTAGGGTAAGCAATCCAACTGCTAATAGCTCTAAGCTACTCTTGGTTCGATAAAACGTCACATCTAATGCTTTCTTGACATTTTATCTCAATTGCCACGACATCTAAGGACTCCTTACTGATATCGTTCAGCTTAACCGAGACCGTGTATACCTAGTATACCTTAAGTTCCTAAGGAAGTAGTGATGCCTCGCTTTGGCGTAGCTTATCACTACGGACATTAGTTCGGTAAGTGTTGTTCTTGAAATGGCAAATTTTGCTCAATTTTATAGGTACCTAGGGTTTCTATGTTGGTTGATTTAAGTGAACTTAATTAATCATCGCAACATTTGAAATCCTAAACATGCATCTATCATACCATTCATTCATATACGTAAGCGTAATTATATATAGAAAACATAAGTAAAAGATGCATTTTGCAACTAGCATGACCCCTTGAGTCTTCGAGTCTTCAAGGGTCTTCGATGCACCCACTTGGCTCGACTTCTTAGAAACGCCATCTTTGAGACATCTCCACCAAATATGCAACTACTAGTTATTATGATTAGGACTTATCTAAATATTATTGTACAAAAATACACAACGGTACGCAAACCGTATTTAGATTTACAAAAATACATAACGGCTCACAGTCCGTATTTACTATCCTAATCGGGTCCCACTAGTTGCCATTTTCACAAAACCTGTGATACAGTATACATTCCATTCATCCATTCAGTATTTGTGAAAGGCCCATACATTTTACAATGTAAAATAAGTAACAATGCATAACACGCGCAACTAGTAACTAACTTAGGGGGCTAATCCAATTAACGCGCCTAATTAAAACTAGTCAAAGTTGTTAACCGATTATATGATTAAAACGGAATAAAATTAGCTCAAGTAATAACGAAGCTCCCACTAAATTCCGCATCCAACTTAATTAACCCAATTAATTAAGCCGGTTAACCCAAATTTTGCCAAATTATTTTACAAGAGCCTCGTTAAAATAATTAAATAAAATAATTAAAACGACCTTATTAACGCAAAAAGATAGCCCACTAAACGGCCAAGTGCCTAGCATCAAAGCCATGGGGCTAGGCTTGCTAGGCACCAAGGCCCAAGGCATATGCGTGCTTGGGTGCTGGCCTGCCCAGCTAGCACCAGCAACCTCGTAGCATGCTACGCATGCTTGCATGCTGCTGACAGCTTGTGGTGGGCCTGCTAGCACTTACTGGTTTGCTGCCCTTTTTTGCCGCACATAACCGCAGCCTTTGCACACACATCGTACCACCAAGTGTGCATCATACTTGCACACACCACACACTAGCGCACCATCGTGGCAAGGCAGCCCACACACGGACCTTAGCAGCCACATGTGGGCTGCGTGAGCAGCCCAGCTAGCCGAAGGATGTGTGTTTGGGCGGTCTTTGCCTCAATTTGCGTGCACTTATCTCAGGATTTAATCTCGATTTATGTGTGATAGAAAATTAATTCTAAATTTATTTTAGAACCAATTTTGAGCAAAATGAAAATATAACAAGTCTAAATTAAATAAATTCGATTTTAATGCACAAACTAAAATTATTGAAGAACCGTTCTTTAACTTATTTTTGGTTCATCTTGATGCTACAAAATTAAAGGGTTATACTCACAATTAATTTAATCAAACATAAATTAATAATGAGATTTGACAAAAAATTAAATGGGTTGGAAAAATGAACACATTCATCCAATGAAAAATTTCCAACAATAACTTATGTAAACTTGAAATTTTACATCTTCCAATATGAAGATTAATTAAATTCCAATCACAAGTTTTGAACTCTTAGGATTTTAATCATTTAAAAAATGATTAAATCCAAAAATTAATTCAACATGGAATTTAGAAAGTAAAGTTCCAGCCAAATAAACAAATAAAGATTGTACCTTTAAAATTTTTAAGGGACTTCAAAATTACAAATTCACCATAAACATTCACACTTGAAGCAATTAATTTGCAAAATTGTGAAATTGCAAGTTTATGTGAAAAAATAAACTCACCAAATTAAACACCAAATATAACTTCATAAACATGCTTATTAAGGTTTATTATTGCAGTAGATTAGTGATGCAACCATAGATATAATCTACCTTTAACATGCTTTGATTAATCAAGGTTTAAATATTTAAAATTTTTTCGTCAAAAACGAAAAACCCCTCGAAAACATATTTCTAGGTGGATTTTGGCTTCTGGACAGCCATCTAAGAGGATCAAAAACGATTTAGAACATCAATTCCACCCAAAATTCTCTATTTTCGGGTCAAAATCTGGGTTCGTGAGCCAAAATTAGTATAAATACGAGATTAAAACTATTAAAACAAGCTTCTAATCTAATTAGAAAGCAAAACCATAAATTTAAATCCATTTTAAATCACCTTAATTAATTATTAGTTACAATAAATAAAACGAGCGCGGCACCGATACCGCTGATGGGTTTCATAGTGTCCGACACTACGCGGAATGAAACACGCCCAAGACCCGCACACTAATTAATGTAACTAAAAATGCAATCACATAATTAAGCATCAAAAGAAAGAGAAAGAGAAAAAACGATCTTACCCTCGACGCGTGCTTCGCTTGCTTACGAGCTCTTACTTGAAAGCTCTAGCTTCGCAAGTGCGTAAGCCTCCGACGGCTCGCACCCTCGACCCAACCTGAGCGGTCTCTACCCCGAAAGTTAGTCGGGGCTAGACCAAGGAAATACTAGAGTATTACGAACTTAAAGGTTTTCTCACTTATAGGGAGATGCCTTATTGAGTTCAACTCAAGTCCTCTTTCTCATACCCAAAACATGGGTATTTATAGGGAAGGAAGTCTTGATTTCCCATCTCCCTTCAATGTGGGAGAATTGCATTTTGCTCAATTTATTTTAATCCAAAAGCAAATTAAAATGCAAATGAATCAAAAAGCGCCAAGTGGAAAATGGTGAGCAAGGGTAGGTGAGGACCACAAAGAGGGGGGGGGGACCAAAATCCTCTTGCTCCCCAATCCCCATAAACCAGTCCCCTCCATTGATCGTGAGCTGGCCACGCACACCTGGCTTCCAGCCTGCCTTGGCTGACAAGGCTGCCTAACTGGCGCCTGACACCTTGGCTAGGCTAGTAGGCCAGCCTGCATACGCAAGAGCACAGCAAGCAAGCCATGCACACAATGCAAGCTGCTGCTACTGGTGCGTTGCGTGAGGTAGTGAGGCCCGGCTGCTACTTGTGGCTGGTGCTGCTATGCTAGCAAGCATGCAAAGCCACATCACACGCACGCATAGCATTGCTTGCGATGCTTGAGCTCTGTTGTGCGAGTGTTGGGCGATGCCCAGCTGCTGCGAGATACTGGGTTCTAGGCCTAGCACGCAATGTATGCTAGGCTTCCGGCAATGAACACCAGCCCTGCAAGCATGCTCAGCCTAGCACGCAATGCATGCTAGGCTTCCGGCATGCCTTGTGATGCGGTTGGTAGCTTATGCTAGCCTAGCACTTGCATGGCTAGGCCAATGCGAGGCTACGACCTAGCTCGTATTTGTCGCTTGCTTGATTTCTTGTCTCGTTGAATTCTAAATTCGATTCGACTAATGACGCCCGGTTTCGGCGCTCCAAGCTCGATATCCAACGTCTTTGTTCGTAATATTCTAATGAGTCATCTAATCCTTCGGATTGATTCGTTGTCTCGGATCGGTTATTCGATTGGGGTGCGACCCAAAGGGTTCAGTGAAGATTAAGCTAAGCAGCCTCCACCTAGGCATTCCGATCACTAGACCTCACTGAATAATTAGCTTTCTAATAATTCCGAACCCTCTATCGGAATAATACACTTATTCGAAGGACACCATTCCTTTCATATCATACTTAACTGGAGTATCATCAGAGGAACAAGTACTCTTTATATTATTCGCTCTTACTCGTTTAATGATGTGCAAATTTGGTGACATTTCTACACTGTTATTAGCACTTGCTGTGAAATATTTCCCATAGTAAATCCTTTGTAGCTTTAGGTCCAATTTTACTAGGATATTTGTACAGATGTCTTTTTAGATGTAGAGAATGTAACATCGCGTTCTTTCAGAACTAGAAGCGTTAGCGGAATTACGCCAGAACGGGAGGCTACTTAACTTCGATTGACAAAGTCAAGCTTAACCTAGGTCTAAAAGTTAAATTTAAATCATTCAAACACCAAAATTAAGTTGTTTTAACCTAAGTGCAAACTAAGTGAAGAAAAAGACAATAACAAATGAACTTAAACATAGGTAAATCAATTACATTCAAAAGTCAAGGGCAGAACAACCCTTATTGGCCAGATTGAAAACAAACTAAACCAAATTCAAAACACTTAAACAAACAACTAACCAACAAAGGCATACAAGCCCAAAAGTTGGTTTCTAAACTCTCAAATCCCAACCCATCCTCACATAGATCAAATAAACAAATGAAACCTGCAAATTATAACAACGTTCCACAATCATTGGGGAGGAACCAACAGTTCTCCCTTAAATCAGAAATAGAAGATTTTAGACTTAAATTAATAGAAAGAAACCACAACCAAAAACAACTTGATAACTCAAATGAAATCACTTGAAACCATCAAACCATACAACTATGAAATATTTCAAAAAAAAACTTAAAACAGGAAAAATCGATATTAAAACACTTAACTTCAATCACAATTTATATAAACTTCAAAATAAGTAATAATTTCATAGTTTCAATATTTTAAACTCAAAACCTTCAAAATAGTAGAACTGGCATGGAGGGAATGCTAGTGGCCTCGCTATGCACTTCCTAAGGTTTGTCAGGACTAACCCCCGGTCATCTCGCAGAGATCGTGTCTAAGATTGGCCAACTCCCGGTTATGCGTAGATGCCTTCAAGATTTTACACACCCCCGGACGACAACAATTAACCCAGGTTGAGTTACCTAAGACTCGCAATCCAGGTAGTTAGCATGTTCATTAACCATTGGGAAGCAACTCGGCCTCACACCCGACTATAGCCCCACACACAATTCAAAATCAATTAAAATACTTAATATAATATATTTCACTCAGAAATCTATAGAGAAGCCTAAATGGTCTTACACTCAATTAAAACTACATAAGAAAATCATATTTCTTAAATTCAATTGAAACTCCATTTCAAAAGACATTTCAACTTAATAAACCACAAAAGGTATCGTTTGAGTTCAGGAATATAATTAATTATCGGAATTCAACAATTAACTGCATTCACAACTCCTGTCGAAGTGATGCTAAAGACAGTGTTAGCCTTCTCCAAAGCATTACGACGTCGACAATACAATTTACAACTCACCCATATTCAAACACACATCAAAATTTTTCACTTTAGGGGTTTATAATACCCAAAAATTCATCATCACTTATTTAAAATATAATTTCAACTAATATATGATACTTACAATAAAAATCCCATAAATTCATTTGATAAACCCAAAAATCCAAACTACATTTCATAAAACAACCAAAACAGGGCAGCAACATATAAGTCCATATATCATCATAAAGCTTAATAAAACATGCTTCAAATGCGAAATAAAAAATTAGGGCACATACATATACTCAATAGGCATCATATAAAACCATTTTGGACTTAAAATTCATGACTTAACATGCTTAAACAAAAATAAAAACGCAGCAGCCCAAGTTCAATTTCCAGCAGCACTACTCACACAAATCACCTCAAAAACCCACCTTAAACATGAAACTAAGCTTAGCCCATTAGAGTATACACTCTAAAAACATAATAGGTCATGTTAAACATGCATTTGGGATTAGAAATTAGGCAAAATACATCATAAAAACTCTCTAATCACACACCTTTCACAGTGGATGCAGCAGCTCCTATACTTAGTTTTAAGCCATTACAAATCAAACTTGCTTAGAATCATGCCAAATTAATTAGGTGATAGCCTCACATGATACTAATTCATTTTAGGCAATCAAATCAACACAAATAATTATTTCAAATCCTAGGAACATGTGAAACACAAGCTGTCATTACAGCACACTAATTTGAAAGTACATGCATTTAAAAGATAGAATTTTGCAAAAAACACACATAATTTGACTAAGATACAAACTCCTATATAATCCTAACACGATAATCTAGAAAATACATTCAATTGGTCACAAAAATAATATATTTACATGCACATAAACTCTATCTAATATCACGTCCTAATTCACGTTGGCAGCTCAGCTTGTGTCACAAAATCAGTCATTTGGTGGCCTTAAACACCTCCGAATTTTACCCATAATATATCAAATCGATCGTAAAACAATCCTCTTCAATATTATAAAATATAATCATTGAAATCAGGGATCAGTCACAACCAAAAATCACCACAAAAACTGCAGTCTTATACGCACACAATCAGGTATTTGAAGTACCCAAAAGTCATCACAAAACCTAATATAATCACATCAAAATATCATACACCTATTAGGGATTGATAGTAAGATAATTCAAGCATGAAAAACATGATTCAAACAACCACTATCACCCTAATTGTACACGAAAATAAAATCTGACATACATATCAAGAACAACAACCAACAAATTAATCTAACCCTAACATGATTTCTACCTATCAATTCAACCCTAAAACCTAGCATTTCTAATCTAAGGGAAGAAAGGCTAGTTACCTTTGATTAGGAGGCATGAAAATTCAGATTAAGAAGAGAAAGGAGAAGATCCACGAGATCAGACCACCCACGCCTAAGATCACGCCCAAAACAACCCTCTAGACACCCTTGTTGTTCTTCCACTTTTGATGCTCCAAAGGGGGATGAATAAGGCACGAAATTAGGAGCACTTGACAGCAGCAACTAGGGTTCAAATCACCCTTGAATTACCCCTTGAAACCCACGAAAAATAGACTAAAAAAAGGAAGATATAAGCTGCGTTTTTTTTGGTGAAGAAAAACAGACGAAAGCTTGCTATTTTGTATGTAAAAAGGGAAGGAGAAGAGGAGGAGTTGAGCAGCCTTAATTAGGTGTTATTACCATTGATTAGAGGAGGTTACTTAGGGTTAAATGATCAGCCACTAATCTCTCAAAGCTTCTGTGTAAAGCAGCCTAAAATGGGCTCAAATGAAGCTCACAAATAAGCCTCATAATACATCGGTTCAAGGCTCTTCTTTTGGGCTTGATTGAATGATTACTTTAGGCTTAAAATTGGGATTAAAGAAGCTTATAAACAAGCCTATATTAATCTATTTAGTCATGAAAACTTTAAGGCAAAACCCGACCAATAAACAAATTCTAGTTGGCCCGTAACTAGACTAGGAAGGAAATGTAACGGGAGGCGATTTGATTCGCTTTTAAAAAATGATAATAATAAATTATATTATTGATGTCTCAATACCAATAATAAGAATGAAAACAATAATTTAAATCACGATACAAAAATATATATAAAGTTCATATTTACAGAAAAACGACATAAAAAGACGAAATGCAAAACAACAATATTATTTAGTTTTAATGACCTAATTATTAAAAGGACATTACAATGAGTTTTATAAATATAAAATAAAAGAATAGTTTATAAACAATATCAATTTGATAAACGAGTTGACGGAATCACCTAATTCAACTTTATTTATCGATATTGATATGGTTGAACGTAAAACGTCTTAAAACCTTAAAATCATTTCATACCTATTAAATTGACACTTTAGTCAAGGAATCACCCATGATGACCTGTATCAATTATAATAGGTTAAATATCAAAACTACAATTTAAGTGTAACACTAATTGAATTGATGCTTAAGCTTAAGGAATCACCCTTTAAGGCAAATATCAATTCAGTCAAGTCAAATACAATTGAAATGATTAAAAACTCAAATCTAAAACCTTTTAAATAACAACTTTCAATCGTTTCGTCAAAACATTATAATTAGGGTTTCAAAAGCTTGGGATGACCCTTAAATCAAATAACGATTTTAATAATTAAATTAACATTTCAATTTAGAAATAGAGTTTCAAACTAGAAATTAGGTTTAATAGGTTGAAATGCACATAAAATAGTGGTTCGAAAATACGGGGCGTTACAGAGAAGCCCTTATAGTAAGACAAAATCTTGAAAATATTGGAGGCCACTTATGGTTGGTGTTGGGAATTTTTCAAACTCATCTTTGAGCCTTACTATGGTTCATGTTTGTAAGCATGGCGGCGTTCCAAGGAAAAGAAGCTAGAGATAAAAGAGTCGCCAACAAGTTTTAAGGTTTTGTAAACCGTTCACAGGTGTGAGGTTACACCCCATTCAAGATCACGGAGATCGCTAACTCCATAGTGGAACGGAACCATGACTGGATGTTCGGGAATGATGGTATGAATCCAACCTAAAAGAAATTGAACCAACCCTAAATATGTGATGCGGGAGCATTCAAGGTTTTCTTTCTTGGTCCATTTCTTTAATGTTTCTTAGATTAGATTTTGGCTTACAAGTTTTTACTTTCACTTGAAAGGGTTTTTCTTGTTTTAAGCATTAGGATTTCTATTTTGATTAGGAATTATTTTGGTCTAGTGAGTTCCTATTTGAATTAGGACTTGTCTTTAGCAAAAGAGAGTTCCTATTTGAATTAGGACTTGTTTTTAGCAAAGTAAGTTCCTAAGTGGATTAGGATTTGACTTTGGTTTTTAGGCATGTCTAGGAGTTTTAGGAGGATTGAATAACCTAATCTAAGTTGAATTAAACTTAGTTAGTTTAGTCATATCCGAATTAGGAACTTGGGGATCAAGTTTCGGTTTTCTTAGGTTTTCTAGGTCAAATGGGATTATAATTCAATTAGGATTAGTCTTCTAATTTGATTAGGTTTAGGATTAGTTTTGAGTCTATAAATAAAGGTTGTAAACTTCGAATTATACAAGTTTTTTTTGTTGATTAAAGCTTTATTGCTTGTTAATTTGGAACGTTTCTTTCCAAGTTTTCTTTGTGTTTGACGAGTGAAGTTAAACATAAAAACCCTTAGATTAGGCGAGTGAAACCTGATTAAGAGAGGTTAGATTAATTAGTGAGTGAAGCTAATTCAAACTATCCTCAAAAAACCCCTAAATCACGAGATTAAGGTGAGTGAAGCCTTGAAATCAGATTTAGAACCCTTAGGCTAAACAAACGAGTGGAGCTTGTTTAAACCTAAGACTAAACGAATCAAGAAACGCATCAATATGCCTCTACTTAATTATTATGATATTCATGTGCGCTTTTCGATCAACATACATACATAAAATTAATCCTAAACCTGCTTAATATACATTGGTTGATTATTAATACACAATCAAATCTATTATAGGTGATCACTTGAATTAAAATCATATTAAGCCTAAATCAAATTATTAATGATCTATTAGGCGTGATTTCAAATACAAATTCCCTTTAAACCTGTAAAAAGAGGCGTGATCAAGCAATAACAATAAATCATGAATAATCAAGCAACATATGATTAATACAACAATCAATAATCAAGCAACATATGATTAATACAACAATCATCATCATAATATATAACATCATCAAAACATCACTAATAGTAAGGTCCTAGGCATGATACTAAACGGATTAATAATAAATCCTAGCATGTCACTAATAATCAAATCAAAGCGTTATCCTAAACATGATACTAGAAATCATAATCAACATCCTAACATGATACTAGAAATCATAAAAACATCCTAACATGATACTAGAAGTTAAAAACATCCTAACATGATACTAGGAATTAAAATAATATACTAAACATGATTTCTACTCCAAAATTAAAGAATAATTAAAGATATAATTAACTTACTCACTTTGATGCCTCAACCTTCTTGCTATTAAAACAATACACACGTTAGTAAAATTCAAGAAAGTTAAATCAATAAAGTAAATAAATCAAATATAAATTGAAATATAGATTTGGGACCAAACCCTCAGAATTATCAACCTTTCACGTCGACGTCGAAGGCAACGTCGAGGACGGCTTTGGAGTATTCAAGTCTCGTGAAGGAGGTATTGTGTTTGTTCTGGAAGAGTATCAAGGATGTGTTTAGGCTAAGAACATGGGGATCAAAAGAGAGAAGAGATGATTAAGATGATTAGAGAGGATTGTTGATGATTGTTGGTGAAGAGAAGCGGGGTAAAACGACCTCTATTTATAGGGAAAAAAAGAGAGTCAAAGCGATCAGAAAAGATCAGAATTCGAATAGGAATAGAACAGGTTTCATCGCGGGGCGACAGTGAATTGCGGCGCGATAGGACTATCGCGGCACGATGGTCCTATCGTCCTGTGATGGTTTTCTAAAGATAAGAATCCGTATGGAGTTTGATTTCTAATCGGATTGGGTCAATGAGATTTCCGTACGTATTCTATTTTGAGCGGGATTAGGATTATTAAAAAGAGATGTTTTATTCAGCTTGGAATTCTTTGATCTTTATCTTTTCTAGAAAGGATAAATTAGAACCTTCTAGATGCTTCAAGAAATTCTTAATGAATCTTAATTGGTTTAGGATTGACATTAACGTATTGGACCCTCACATGATCACTGGGTCGTAGGTAAGGTGGACCAAGGTCCGGTTTTTTTTGGCCATAACTTATTCGCTTTAAGTGAGATTTGGGCTTATAATATTGTTGGAAAGCTCTTTTCAAGCCCCATCCTAATAAACAATAATTGGACCAGGATTATGGAACAAAATAATCTGGTTTGGACGTTTTTAAGTTTTAGACACGAAATGAACGACTTTAAAGACACGAAATAAATAATTTTAGATTAAAACATTTTAGGAAAGGTTAGGAATATGGTCAAGGCTTAAGGGAACTTCACGAGACTCTTTAAGTTCTTACCAATCTCGTTAATCAAAGACATGAATGGTACTCATCATTGGGTTTGGTTTTTGGGGAGACACAATCAGGTGTCTACAGTAGCCCCCACTTTGACTGAGTTTGGAGAAACGTAAGTTTCAAAAACGCTAACCAAAGTAGGTCGATAGGGACGGAGAATGATTCAAAACATTATGTGATCCTAAATCATTATTTTTAACCCCGATACCTACAGAAAACATTAGTTCGCGTATCTTGGTTTGCCGAGCACACGTCTGTGGGTGACATCTTGTCGAATCAAAGTTGTTTTGTTTGAAAACCTCCACATTCTCAGGGAGCACTGCCGAAGACCGCTACGCTTCGAGCCATCTTCTTAAATCAAAGATGACAACCTCAACATTCTCAAGGAGCGCTGTCGAAGACTAGACAACTTCGCCTTGAGTTGTCTTCTCAAATATTCTCGTCTTCATGCCTTGGAATTGATAGCTTCTCACGCCTTGGAAAACCTATCGTAAAACCGTACTCTTCAAGATTTTACCGAGCTCAATATTGATTTCAATAGAACTCTCTCATCTTAGGAATTATATAATCAATCACTTCTCAAATGTACTCAATCAATCAAATATGATCGTAATCGGGCCGATCATTAATCAAATCAATTATTTTTTCATCAATCGCTCATCAGGAGGCTTAAAAAGATCAATTGCTCATCATGAGGCTCGAGTGGATAATCATGGACCAACAATTCACCTTGTGGGACCCTCAAAAAGCTGACGTGGATTTTCTAGAATCATTGTGCAACGATAGGAGTATCGCGCCGTGATGAAATCAGGATTCCGGTTTTTTAAAACCTTCTTCCTTATTTCCAGTTTCGATGTTCATTGTTTTTTCTTGCCGCGGTTCTTCATTTCACTCGTTCTCACTCATTCCTCAACCAAATCAACTCAAATTTATTTCAAATCTTTGCATTTTCGATCCTCTACACCGATCCATGTGAGTTTCTTGGCATTTCTCTCAATTTTGGCTCAATTTTGAGCAAAATCTTCGCAAAATTACTGAAAGTTCAAATCGGGTTTTTCTTGTATGCTCATTTTTTGTTGAAATTTGTGTCATGAATTTGCTTGTATATGACTGTTTGTTAGTTTATGAGCAATTTGAGACATTAATTTGCTTGATTTGGTGAAGAAATGAACAATTTTCCATTGTTGAGTACTCTAAGTTCGTGAGAACAATGTACCCTATTCTTCATGATTTTTCTTTATCCTTTGTGCTAAATTTGTTGCATTAATTGTCATAGACTTGCAAGAAATTGTTTTGGGTATGCAAAATCTTTGTTTTTGTGCGAATTGAAATCATGCTCTGTTTTGCATTTTTTGTACTCTGTTTTTGACGAACATAGTATCATGCGGCTAGGAAAACTTAGATAATTTTAAACAATTAATTTATAGTTTGTTATATCAAAAAATTGCATGCCTCGTCATCGCGACTCTAGTTCATGTTCCCGTTCTTCACGCCGAGAGGATGATCCCATTCGAAAGGGGGAAGGCAATGAGGGTCGCGCTTTTACTAGCAGAGCGTGGTCTCTTCCTGCTTGGGACGAGCACACGTTGGCCTTCGAGCATGTCCACCACATTTCCCAACGGGTTTTGCTGGGTTTGTTTGAGGAGGGGATGCGTTGCTACGGCTTGGGCAACGAGATCATCTTGTTTTCATACCACCACCACATCGTTAGGAATAATGCGGTGAGGATTCTTTGGGAGTCATTTGGATAAACTTCCTTATTGCGTCTTGCTGAGGCGTTCCAGACTTTTCAGGAGAGCGGTTTCATCGTTCGTGGTGCCCCGGAGTTATTCTAGGACACTATGAACACGTTTTATTATCAGCGGGGTGAGATGACTATCACCCCACTTGACTTCTCAATCATCAGTGGACTTGAGTTCCTCTCGACTCCGGCTCCCATGCACGAGTCGTTGTCCCTAACGTCTCCAAAGACGGAGGCTCTTCTAGGACCTATTGTACGTAGGGCCATTGCTGATGCGAGTTTGAAGAACTCAAGTATGAGATCAGTTCATACTAGGCTGCTAGCTCGCGCTTTTGACGACCACGAGACTATGCCGGAGCAGCGAGTCCGTTTCTTCGTTCTTATCCTCCTGTCTGGGACTATTTCTCCTGATAGGGGGAGTTGCGTTTTACCCTGTTACCTGCGCGCCTTGGGCGATCTTTTGCGGGTCCGCACCTTCGTATGGGCCAGTATTAGCTATGGTGACCTACTCTTGAGTCTTCGCTAGGGATGTCTTTAGCAGAGCAGCAGAATGGAGGTCTCCATCTGCGGTCTCTAGAGGGTCGTAGAGGTATATCTTTCTTCGATCTGGTGATTTCATCTAAAATATCGTTGTTTACTCGCTCTCAAATTCCTTGGATTCTTTGCATGTCTGGCTCTACGAGTATTTCCCTTCACTGGCTCCGAGGAGGCCTAGGAGTAAAGGACTCCCAATAGCCGCCAGCTTGCGAGACTGTGTTGCTGGTCTGACCTCTTCTGTAGCTACTGTCAGGGTTGCCATTCTTGAGGTAAGGAGGTTTCTTACTTCCTGTTTTCCTCGGTTTTATCATGAGTTTTGACATTTATTTCAACGCCCTGGCGTTCGATATCGTCCATGGGTCGACTTGGGCGATTTTCGACGGGCTTCTCAACTAACGGCTGAGAGTCGCATTTTCTAGGGCACCATCCAGGCGGTGTAGTACTTGGGTGAGAGGGTGGCCCGTCAGCACTCTTCTAACGTTCCTCTAACTCCTGAGGACCCTCCTAGTTCGATGATGAGTCAGGAGGCGCTCAGGGCGTATGCTAGAGACGACGTCCTGTCTGGGGACTTTTGGGTGCATGTCTACACCGACAGATCTTATGAGGAGGCGGTGCTCCCTAGATTAGCTCGTCCGCCTTACTACGAGGAGGTTTGTAAATCTTTATTATTCGTTTTGTCTTTTCTGTAGTCCCCAACGGCTCTAATTATTAGATCATATTGTAGGAGGACAGGGAGCCTGAGGTGTTTGAGCCCCTATGCATGTCCATTCGCTATCAGGGGGTTCATGGCCCCATCGAGGAGATTATCCCTCCAGTCCCCACAGAGTGGCAGTTGGTGGAGCGATCCATCCCTCGTTTGACGAGATGTGTGAGTTTACATCTTTTCTTCAGTTTTATGCATATATCATTCTGTTTTCTGATCTTATTTGATCATTGCAATTCTCTCGATAGACCATGGTGCGGATGGCAGCTGTTCTCGACGCCTGTAGATATCAGCTAGAGAGGTGGAGCCACCGAGTGATGTGTCGGCGCACGGACGGTGTTGAGGCGATACGTCTTTATGCATTTTGCTTTTGTTTATCTATTTGCTTTTGATGACTAACTTGTATTTCTTTATCTTTTTTTTAGTCGGGCTCTCGGTCGCGTACTCGCTCGAGGCCGGAGGGCTTGAGGGAGACGAGGCGCCGCCGCACATCCTTAGAGATCCCGGGCAGGCAGGAGGCCGCTGACCAGGTAGAGGGCAGCGATGATGACAGCCCGGGTCATGAGTCCTCTTCGATTAAGGTGTTTCCACCTAGTTTTGATCCCGCGGTGGTACGACCTCATATTATTCCTGATTCATTTGAGGTCAGTTCATTGTCTCAGCACGTCAGGCCTCCTCCTTAGTTCGCTTGTGGGACATATGAGGTTGGCTCATCATCGTAGCAGCCTTTCACTAGCGGGAGCTTCCACAAATATGGCTTTCAAGGGGGTCCATAGTTCACATAGTGGAGCGGTCCCACGATCGTGATCCCCACGACGAGTGGTGCTAGCTCTAGTTAGGTGGTGACTCCTCGGTCTGCATTCTTCGAGGAATGGTTGGGTATTTCTCGGGAGCCTCGTCCGCCGGTGCCTTAGCTGTACCTGCATTGTATCTTTACATTGACTATTTGGACTTTGCTTATATATTTGTACACTTTATCAACTCTTATGTATATATTTATTCGCTTTATATGCTTTTTATTAGACTATTTTCATTTTTTACACTTCCTTTATGTGCGTATGAGTGTGTGCCACGAGTGTGCCTTGTGAGAGTGTGTGATTTTGTGAAAAATTTTGCGAAAAAATTCCATCATTTTTATTATCATTGGAGGATATCTGACTTTCTCCCCAAAAGAAAAAAAATGAAAAAAGGGAAATGAGGGAAAATTAAGTGTATAATTAATTAATTTGAAATTCCTAAAGAAATTCCAAATCATCAAAGTATTTAATCAAAGAAGTTGAATTATCATAGGAAAAGGTAAATAATTTTTGGATAAGGTAGGGAAAGTGAAAAAACAAATTTGGATCAAAATTGGATAATCAAGTACGAGTTTTATTAGAAATTAAATCGAAAGATTTCGGACGCGACATTTGCATCGCAGACGCCAGGAACCATCACAGCCCAATGGTCCTATCGCGGCGCGATGATGTCAAGAAATCCGACTCTGAATAAAATTCAGCTTCTGCTTCGATTTTGCTTATAATAAGCCCTCGAATTCTTCATATACAACATAATTCGAGTCTTTAGCTTTCATATTCTTCTAGTTTTCATATTCTAGCAATCATGACTAAAAACTTTTGTGAAACACTCGTGAGGGTGTCGGTCTTTGACCACTAGTGAGAGAAAAGAGCTTGAATATCTCAATATGAATGGTCTATTGGGTCTTAGAAGCGTATATTTTGATAGCAATTTTATTCGTGCTGCAATAGAATATTGGGACCCTATCACTCACTGTTTTAGGCCAGGAAACGATGAAATTAGCCCCCTGCTGGAAGAATTCGGAGTTATTTTTGGCTTTCCCTCTTTGCATCTTGCTGTAATCCTCATAATATATGAATATTATTACAAGGATTTTGAGCGTTTTTATAATCTTAGGGAAACCGATTTAAAAACTATAGTTCAAGGAAAAGAAGCAAATCTAAGAAAATTTGCGTCTTTTTTCTTTAATAGACCTAAGTCCAGTTTTTTTCACATATATAGAAGAAGAGCCTTTCTATTTTGTATGTTTAGTTAACTCTTTCTCACTAATGGTAGTATCCATACGGGTCAAGCTATACTAGCATCACTTATGGAACAAGTTGATGCTGGAAGAAATCCTATGCCTATAATTGTTGGAGAAACAATGATGAGTTTATATGAATTGAAAAAGGATCCCAAAGCACCAATTCGAGGATCTCCTATATTTTTACAGGTATAAAATCATTACTTTTAATTACAGAAATAAAAAAATATTTAATTTTGTAATGTAATAACAATTAATTTTTATACTTGCAGATTTGGCTAATGGAGAGATTAGGATTAATCAATCCTCCTAATGATGTTGAAAAATACACTCCCAACTGCCTTGTGAGATGGAAGAAACGCTTTTCTATAATGATGGGACCGCGAGAGTGGTGCAAAATATTTGAAACTCGCGATTTCTCCATCCATTGGGTTGTGCCATGGTGGAAAATTGAGAAGATGAATGGAGTCAATACTCAAGCTTTCTGTCGCATCCCAAGCCTATCAAAGTTGACTTTTTATTTTCCCTCTAGAGAGATGAGGTAGTATGGACTTGCTCAAACTATCCCTTCTGGTGATAATTGTCGTCCTCATGAATACTTTGTATCAAAGAATGTTGAGAGGTTCGGCGATTATTGGTACGACAGACCATTATGGACTGTTGTATCTGATATAGTTCCTCCTCCATTGTCTCGTGAATATAAACAATGGTTACTTGCTCGAAATTAGAAGGACAAGAATAAGGCTCAAAATTCAAACTCTAAGGGTGTAGAGAATAGTTACATAAAAGACCGCCTAGGGAACAAGAAGGCTCCTCCTAAAGATCGTTTGGGTTTAAGAGTTGACTTCAAGACTCCTATCATGCCTAAGAAAAAGAGTGTCATAGAGGGTAAAGGGAAAAGGAAGGCTACTCCTATAGAGAAGAAAAATAAAGTTTGGGTTCAAAAAAAGGTGGGGGTCTTTGCTAAAGGGGAAACTTCTTCCTCAAAGGTCTTAGTTTCCTCATTTAAGGGTTCATTACTGGTAAAGGAATTATCAGATGATGAAGACACAGATAAGAACCAGAAAAGGGCTCGAAAGGAAAAGGAAGATTAGATTTAGAGTGTTGCTTTGCCTTTAATTTTATTAGAAAATTTCAATTCATTCAAAGTTAATTTTATTTTTAAGCTTTATGTCATCAATAATGTAATTTCAATTTTTAATTAATTATCAATGCAATTTTAGCTATTAATAAAATTAAATTTATTCCGAATTTTTATTAGAAATATTTTAAGAAAGTCGAAAAAACTTTAATGATTCCGAAAAAGAATCCGAGTACAAATCGCAATTTATTCCCAGTTTAAAACAACGGAAATCGAAATTTTATCGCAGCGCGATGGGTCTATCGCGGCGCAATAGTTCTGTTGCGGCGCGATTGGCACGATGGTGCTCGATGTAATACGATACTGGAGTTTCTTTTCGATTGCGATTTTTTTATCGAATTGATGTCTTCAAGGGCGAGATTTTTAATTTTTAAAGTGGATGCACCCTATGGAAGGGTTGCCTACGTATCATTAGTATAAGGAATCAGGCCAAACATAGCTCTCTTGAGTACGGAACTCATTAGATTATGGGTAAAACATCTTGAGTTGGTCAAGGTTTGTCATATTTGAAAATTCATTGCCGGCCATATCTGTTAACTTAGCTGCGCCTCCAGATAAGATGGATTTGATGATGTATGGTCCAGGCCAATTAGGTCTAAACTTGCCTCTTGAATCTAGGACATTCTTCCTAAGAGCTTTCAACACCAAGTCTCCTTCCTTGATGTTTCTTGTCTTGACCTTTTTGTTAAAGTGTCTAGCCATGAGATTTTGGTAGCATTGAACATGATGTAAGGCTTCTAGTCGTTTTACATCGAGTAGAATTAGCTCTTCATAACGTGCCCTTTTCCATTTGACTTCGTCGAGTTTACTTTCCAATGCTATGTGTAAGGAAGATATTTCTAGCTCTACAGGTTGTACGCCATCCATTCCACAGACTAAGGAGAACGGCATAGTTCCCATGGATGATTGAATTGGCATGCGATAACCCCAAAGAGCAAAATGGAGTTTAGCAGGCCAATCCTTGTAGTTTTCTGTCATCTCTTCGATGATCGTCTTTAGATTTTTGTTAGCTGCTTCTACTCCGCCATTTGCTTGAGGTCTATATGGAGAATAGTGATGATATTAAATACCATACTTTTTAAGTAGGTCTTCGCACTCTGCTTGAAAGTTAGTACTATTGTCACTTATCATTTCATGTGGGACTCCATATCGGCATATGATGTTTCTTTCTATGAAGAGTGCCACATGCTTCGCAATGAGTTTTGCATAGGATGCCGCTTCGACCCACTTAGTGAAATAATCAATGGCAACGAGGATGTATTCATGGCCTCCTAATCTAAGTGTAGTGGTTTTTCCAATGATATCTATTCCCCAAGTTGAAAAGGGCCATGGAGATGTGTAAGTGTAAAGGAGGGAAGGTGGAATGTGTTGCAGACTAGCATATATTCGGCATTTTTCACACCTTTTCACATATTAATGGCAATCTCCAATAATAGCCTTGGCGCATGACTTTCTAGACTAGCATTTTACCATTCATGTGTGTTCCACATGCTCCTTAATAGATAATTCTCATTGCCTTTTGTGCCTCCTTCTTTCCAACGCATAGGAGAGATCTTCCTTTAGGTACTCTTTTATGGAGTTCACCATCTATAATTACGTATTATGAGGCTAAGAGTCTCAAGGCACGTTTTGCTCTTTTGTCAGTATTAGGTGGATATTCCCCTATAGTGACATAGTTGAGGATGTCTTTATATGGTTCTTCTTCGTCCTTTTGGACTTCTTCTTCATCCTCAAGAGCTTGAACATAAGCAAGCTTATGCCTTTTCTCTATGGCTAAAGGCATTTGCTCGGTTTCCTAAGGAATTCTAACCATTGAGGCTAGTCTTGCTAATGCATCAGCGAATTGGTTCTCTTCTCTTTGTAGGTATGTGTACCCTACTTTTTCAAGTTAATCGGTAAGAGTTTCCAAGTAAGTTTTGTATGGAGCTAGACTTTCACTCCTCACCTTTCATCTCTTGGAGATCTAGTTGATGATAAGGGATGAGTCTCTAAATATTCGAAGCCTTTTGACTTCAAGTGCTAATGCTGTTTTGAGGCCTACCACACATGCTTCATACTCCGCAACATTGTTGGTGATGTCGAAGTCAAGTTTTATCGAGGTTGGGATGTGCTCTTCATTAGGTGACACTAGTAAGACTCCTACGTCACATCCTTTTTGATTGGATGCACCGTCAAAGTATAATATCCAGGTGTCGTCCTCAGTGACCTGTAATTCTTCTTCTGGGAACTCATTTTCTTGTACCAGTGTTGAGTCTTCAAGTGGGAAGTCAGCCAGGAAGTCATAGACTGCGGATCCCTTGATAGACTTTTTAGGTACAAACCCTAGGTCAAATTGAGCCAAGGTGACTATCCATCTTGATATTCTTCCATTAAGTGTGGATTTCTGAAAGAGATATTTGAGAGGATCCATTCGGGACACCACATGGACTGTGTGAACGAGCATGTAATGCCTAAGCTTCTTTGTGGCCCACACGAGTGCGTGGCACAACTTTTCAAGTCGTGTATATAGTGAACCGCATATTCAAGCATCTTCTTACTTAGATAGTAGATGGCGTTTTCTTTTCCTTCTACTTCTTGTGCGAGCATAGCCCCCATTGTTTCTTTGGTGACTGTCAGGTATAGACGAAGAGGTATGCTTGGTAGTGCTGACGCTAGTATAGGAGGGTTCGCAAGATAGGCTTTGATCCTATCAAAGGCTTCTTGACACTCTTGTCCCATACTACAAGTACATTGTTCTTGAGCTTCTTGAATATTGGTTCACATACCGTGGTAAGTTTTGATATGAACCTACTTATGTATTGCAACCGGCCAATGAATCCTCGAATTTGCTTCTCGATCTTGGGCGGTGGCACGGACATGATGGCCTTGATCTTAGAAATGTCTATTTCGATGCCTCGAAAGCTAATGACATAACCTAGAAGTTTTCCTGAGGTAACCCCGGCCTAAATGCACACTTGGTGGGATTTAGCCTCATGTTGTATTTGCGAAGTCTTTCAAAGAACTTCCTCAAGGCTATTTAGTGACCAGGGCGATCTTTGGATTTTACGATCATATCGTCTACGTACACCTCAACTTCTTTATGCATCATGTCATGAAGTAAGGCAGTTGCTGCTCTTTGGTATGTGGCACCCGCGTTTTTCAACTCGAATGGCATCACTGTGTTGCAGTAAGTGCCCCGTGGTGTTATGAAGGTAGTCTTTTCCATGTCTTCTTTCGCCATGAGAATCTGGTTGTAACCCGCGTACCCATCCATAAACGAGAGAAGTGCATGATTTGATGTATTATCTACTAGCTTAGAATTTCGATATGAGGTAGGGGAAATCGTCTGTTGGGCTAACTTTGTTCAGATCCGTGTAGTCGACACACATTCTTACTCTACCATCTTTCTTGGGAACAGGTACCACATTTGTAATCTCCCATATTTTTAGAGTAAATTATAATATATTTTTTTATTATTTATACAAATATTTTATTTCGATTTCATTATATAAATTATTTTAGGTAAAATTTATTTGAACTTTATTAAATTAATAAGCTCTATTTTAAATTAAAATCCTCTTCCGATCTACTAACCACAGTTTGACAATAGTGTTATAATAATAGTTGCCCAATTTTAAGTGAATAGAGCCTATTTTCATCTAACCCAACATATTGTGGCCTAAAAGCAAGTCATAATCCTATTAGGATTAGAAAAAGAGCTTAAACACCTAAGCACATACTCTTTAATCTTTATAAACCCACAAACTCTTTCCACTTCAATCTCACGTAAAACCCCACTCCCTCACAAATTCTACTACTGCTTTGCCTCTTCTTCCTATTCACGCATCAACCAGCGAAAACAAACAAAAAAAAAAAAAATTTATGCCGCTGCCAGTACACCGCCGCTTCTGCCGACCACCACCACCACCGACGACCTTTGTTGCTGCCCTGAACCGCCATACAGTCAGTCGTTTTCCTCTACTTCCCTTTCTCTTCTATCTTTCTCTCTTTTCTTGTTTAAATTCCTTTAAAGCCTCAATCTTTATATGAATTTTTCCTTGATTGTTAATTATTATGATTTGATTATGTATATGAATTATAAAAGATTGCAAATTTTTGAGTTTCACTATGTTTAATTTAATGACTAAAATTTCAGATTTTAATAAGTATTTAAAGTTGGTTTAAAATCTTGATTTTTCATGGTTTTTGGGTTTAAAACATGTTGATTAAGTTATCTAATTATATTATGTCTAAATTATGTTAAAGCATAATAATTTTGATTATAAATAAAATTTCACATTTATTAAAGTTTCAATTTTAGATTTAAATGTATTAATTTCATATTTTTATGTTCCTAATCTCATAAAACAATGATTGTGAATATTTTATTTATGTTACTCTTTAAAGTGAACTCCCACTTTTGGTTGGGAATTTTTGTTTTCAAAAATACCCTTCTTTATAATTACTTTTTATTTGGAATTTAAATATTGCACTTTTTTTAAAACAATTGTTACTGAATTACAAACAAAATAAAATTAATGAAATTTAAAACAAAAAAAAAATTACGGTTACTTTCTAACTGGTAAACAAAATTAATAGATAATAAAAAAATTTAATAAATTAAAACATAACCTCCCCCACTATCAAATTACCAGTAAACTTCCTCCCTATAAAAACAAAATATGAGAGAAGCATTACTACTCATCCTTTTCCCATCTAAACTTTAATTTTTTCATTCTTCACTTAATATTAAATCCTATATAAATTTGGGAGCACAAACCAACTTCTCTCTCTAGAATTGAGAGCGTCTCTCACTTAAATGTGAGTAAGCACCTTAGGGTTTCTCTTCTCCTTCAAGGAGAATTCTGGTTTCCTTTGTTTTGCTGGAAGAATTCCATCAGTAGGGATCTTGGTTTCTAGGTTAGAGGAGTTTCTCTAGGCGTTTCGTGTGCTTGTGGATCATTTATCCTATTTCTATCGCTTCTAAGCAATCTAACCTTGGAGCTACAACCATTCTATAGTTTGTTAGCAAAAGCCTTAACCTTTTGCAGTCAGTTGATCTTCCCAGGCATAAGAAAGCTCAAATCTTCTCGTTTCTCCAACTTCTCTCTTCCCTAGTCTTATTATACCCTATCCCAAAAGAATAGGGCTACGGTTGCTAGGGGCGGCTAAGCTAATTTAGCATTCAATGCTGCCAGTGTGCTCCCCATGCGTGAGTTTTCTCTTCTACCAAGAATAGAATTCAAGCTATAAATACAAGGAATTTCAGAACTCTATATCCAATCCTTTCTCCTTATTTGCTTTTCTTCTCTTCTGTCTTTTCACCTTCTCTCTTCTCGCCCAGTTTCTTCTTATTCTGTTCTTTTAATACCTGACTGAACTCTGCTCTTTATTATTCATTTGTCGTTTCTTCAATTATGAGCAACAATAGAAATCCTCATGATAACTTCCAATTCCAAAATATGAGGGGGGGGGGGGGTCCATTAATCCCAACCCCATAACCTTTTGATGTAGCCAAGTCTGCAATCAACTTTAACTCTTGTGTTATAGGGGCTTTCATTGGGCCAAATCCCCATTCGGAGCACTATATCCAGCATATTGTGAACTCTCGCTGGATTAGGAAAGGGGAGATAAGGGTTTTTAAATCAGGTCCTTATTTTCTCTTTGAATGTAAAGAGAGTTAAGACCTAGAGGGTCTCATTAGAACAAGCTCAGCGACTTTCGATGGCAGATTAATAAACTTCAGAAGATACAAAGTGGATTTCGTCCCTCATCAAATGAGTTTCTCGCTCTCTAGGGTGTGGGTCAGAATTTATGGTCTGCCATTAGCATACTTAACTTCAAGCTGGGCTCATCAAATTCTCAGGCATGTAGGCTATCTGGAAGAAATAGAAGATGATGGAAGGGATCTTCCAGCTCATGCTGAATTAAGAGCATGCATGTTAATTGATTTGTCTATCCCACTCATTCCAGGATGCTTTATCCCGTTGGAGGGGAACCGTGTTATATGGGTTTACCTGCGTTACGAAGGAATTTTTAGGTTCTGCAAGGCTTGTGGATGCGCAGGCCACACTACTGCTCGCTGTAATCTTTATGCTGTAATAGCAAGGAGACGTGTAAGGCGACGACTGGATGAAGTTGAGGCTGAAGGGGTGAGGGTCCTTATGGCCCTATTGAGTACCCATTCTACTCAAATATGATCAGGGGTCTCCCGGATTGGTATTGCTTCCGAAACACGGAAGTAGACTTGCGTTTGCATGAAAGTCAGGAGAGTAATTTAGTGAACAGGAATGATCCAAGAGACAACAGAGATGTCGAATGGATTAATCAAGAGGATAATTTCTCCTCATCCCGGGATAGTGAAGGCAGCGATGGTTTTCAAACAGGAAATGAGGAGTGGTCGAATGAAGGGTCAGGGCTGGGGGAAATGGATGAAGAAGTAGTCAGACCGAACATTTCTTTATCTCCAGGGAGACGTTTTGGGTTGTTCGGGGACCCATATGCTGAAATGATTCAAGAGAGGCAGTCACACCCGTCTTTTGAAGACAATGCTAGGGTGAGAAATCAGGATCACCAGGATGAGGAAGCTAGATGTATGGCTATCTCAGGAGGGGAAGAGGGTTATTTTCCAGTTAGGCCACTAGTTTCGAGAGGGCACATCTCAGTGTCTACCAATGATCAAGGTTTTGATTTGCAACCCTTTGTTTCGGGGTTCATGATGAAGGGGTCGAACTTCGAAGTTGGAGAGTCATCAAGGGCTCATCAAGCACCGATCTTAAGGGGCACACCTGGATCCTTGTTTCAAACTTTGGGCATCACAGAGTTAGCCTTTACACAGCTTGAGCCTAGCAGCAACAGAAACTCAGTAAGGGTTTTGGGCAATGAGGAAATGGCAAGGGAGGAACTTAATAGGGTTGAAATCCCAGGCCACAGGTTTGAGGTCTCGGAGGGGCAGGAAAATTGGAGAGCAATAGAGGAGAAGAAGCTCGATGATGATGAATATACTAAGATTATGGAGGCAAGCACGATTCTAGCTCTTGGAATACAATCAGCAAGAAAGGCAGAAATCCAGGAGTTGCACCGAGTGGCTAGGGTAACCCCATCACCTTATTTGCAACTGTCGCCTTCAGATTTAGGGGGGCTTCCGAATCTCCCTTTGACGGAGTACAATCCTGCGAATACACCGGTATCACATTTTAGTTCTTTTAATTTCACAGAGCTATTCAATTATGATGATAGTGCTAACAACAGGAAACGAGTTAGAGAAGCTGTAGGTCACCTTCCTCACTCTTGCGATGGCGACTCTATCCGCTATAGTGAAACAGATTTTCAGTGGGTGGAAAGGAAAAGGTTAAAGAGATTGCATAGGTGGTCAGAAAAAGGGGGCTTCACTATCTGGGTTACGGACAATGAGCGAGCAGACACTTTGCTTCAAAGGCTCTAACTGATATTGATATGGCAAGAGAGTTCGGAGTGGATGTTGATGGAGATCTTCGGATGAGGGGCCGAAACAAAAGAGGTCAAGCTTTATCTTCTTCGTCTTCTGAGTCGTGTAAAAGGCAGAAAAGTGAAGAGGTTACCTCGGCTTTAAGGGAAGTTGTGTGTGAAATGGAAGTTGATTCCCTGGTGACAAGGTTAGGGCTTTTGGGTTTTGCTTTAGGAGGTGAGAAGGCTGCTCCTTATCAGTCTTCAAGAGGATTATGAATGCTATAGCATGGAATTGTAGGGGTTTCAAATATCCACACGCCCTTACAATTCTTTATATAGTGTGGCTTTACCTGTCCAAGTTACCTTCTTTCCTCTTTATCTTAGTAATAAAAATAGATTATGTATCGGCGGCGGCTGAACTTAGTTTCTTAAATCCTACTTCAATTTTTGGCTGGAATACGAATGGAAGTAGTGGTGGTTTGCTTGTTTTAGGATGGTCTAGTGATGTAGTAGAATGTTTATTTTCTTCCAAAAATTTTATCCTTTGTAAAATTCATGCTATTAATGGAAGTATCAAGCATGTGCTATTTTTCTATGGTGAACCTCAAGTAGGAAATAGGAAAATTGTTTGGGAGCAACTACAATGGTTTCTAAAAGAATTCAAAAATACTTTAGTTATAGGAGATTTCAACCAACTAGAAAGCAGGAGTGACAAACTAGGGGGTTCGACTCGAATAAGAGGTATAGATGAATTTCTGGATTGGAGGTTTAGTTGCAATATTTCAGAGGTGCCTTTCTCGGGTCCAAGATTTACTTGGAGTAACATGAGAGAGGGAAGTGACCTTATTCTTGAACGCCTAGACCGCGCCTATGTCACCGAGGAATGGTTTAGTCACTCTCCGAACGGAATAATCATTCACGAACCTATTGTTTGCTCCGACCATGCGGAAATAACTTACTATGCTTGCCCAAAATCAACCTCTTCAAATAGACCATACCAAATTGAAAATTGGTGCCTTTCTTTTCTTGAAGTTAAAGGAATTGTACAAAGTTCTTGGAGGGAAGAGATTCAGGGTTCGCATATGTTTCAACTATCTAGGAAGCTAGAGTGGGTGAGAACAAGACTGCAACAATGGTGCCTAGCTAACAAGAAAAGCTGGGGGATTAACTAGAGAAAGATGACAAAATTTCTCCAAGTCTCAGGGGAAAACATAACCTCGCTGCAAGAGGGGGAAAACTACATTCAGTGTAGCAATTCAATTATTCCAGAAAGTAAGTTGGGTTTTGCTTTTTGGAGACAGAGAATGAAGACAAACGAGGTCAAATTTGGGGATTGTCCAACCTTTATAATGTATAGGAGGGTTAAACAACGACAAGCTCGAAACTCAATCCTTACGATGAAAGATGATAACGGGGCATGGGTTGATGACTTGAATAAGATTGAGGAAATGATTTTGACTTCTATACAGAGCACGTACAACCTGAGTCAAGGGGACAACAAAGGGGAGGAAATTGACCTTTTGCTTCGTCAGCTCGATATTCCCCAACTTTTGGAAGAAGGCAAGATTTGGTTGAATAGGGAGTTCTCTGACAATCTTCCTTGCTCCAAATCTCCTGGTCTTGATGGGGTAACGGTAAATTTTTTCAAATTTTTTTGGAATTTGGGATGATGTACGGCCTCTAGTGGTAGATAGCGTGAAGCAGTTCCTAAATACAGGAAATATGCTTAAGGAATGGAATCAATCTCTTCTAATCCTAATTCCAAAAGTGAAGGCCTCGGAACTGGCTAATTAGTTTAGGCCTATCAGCCTTTGCAACACAATCTACAAGTGTATTTCAAAGTGCCTGATAAATAGATTGAAGCCTGTAACCTCATCTCAGAATATCAGCATGCTTTTATCCCAAGAAGGTATATGGAGGACAACGTCATTTTGAGCCACGAGTTGATTCACCTGATAAACTCAAAGAAGGGGTCGAATTTCACAGCAGTTAAGATTGATATGTCTAAAGCTTATGATAGAGTGGATTGGTTGTTCTTCCTGAAGGTTCTAAGGGCCTATGGGTTTTCTAACCACTGGATCAGGATGATCTCGCAATGTGTTTCAACGGTAAGTTTTAAGACGGTTATCAACAGGAAGGTTTTAGGACACTTCGCTCCTAAGTGTGGCCTGAGACAAGGGGATCCTTTATCCCCGTATTTGTTTATTTTTTGTATGGACATTCTCTCAAGAATGTTGTCCTTGGCAGAGGAAATAAATCAATTTCGTGGTTTAAAGGTTTTGAGAAGTTCACCCTCGATTTCTCATCTCTTCTTTGCTGATGATGCAATGCTCTTCTTTAAAGCTGATAAGGAATCATGTTCCTGTATTTTTGATATTCTTCAAAGGTTTGGTAAAGCTTCTGGTCAGCAACTAAATCTCCAGAAGTCTATGATCAAATTTTCACCAGGGGTGGAAAATGACAAAATATTGGAGGTAAAACAGGCATTATCTATGCCTATAACTGATAATATGGGTATCCATCTAGGAGTGCCGATAGATATCAAGGGAAAGAAGGGTCCTCTTTTCCAATTTCTAGTGGATATAGTGGTGGAAAAAATAATAGCTTGGGCGTCTCTCCAGCTCTCTCAACCGGCAAAATTAATCCTCATTAACACGGTCTTGATAAGTATGTCTGCTCATGTTATGAAGTGCCTTAAAATTCCTCAGAGCATCGTTAACAAGATAGATTCTATAATTACTCGGTTTTGGTGGGCTAAATGTGGTAAAAAAGGGTTACACTGGGTGAGAAAGGGTATTACACAGCTACCGAAGAGTATGGGTGGGTTGGGAATCAGGGGATCTTCTAATTATAATGGTGCCCTAATCTTCAAACAAGCAACTAGGATGCACCTTAATCCCCAACTTCTTCTTTCGAGAGTTTATAAAGGTTTCATGATAAGGAGCCCTAATGGTACTGATAGTATCTATGGAAAACGGGGAAACCCGTCTTTGGGGAGATCTAGCATCCAAAAGGTTAGCAAGATTTTCAAGGAGGGTTTTGCATGGAAAGTAGGGAATGGTAATTCCATCTCGGCTATCAATTCGCCGTGGGTTAAAGGGGAGATCCCTGTGGTAAGGTCAAACCAATCCTTAAGGGCTGCTTTAGATTGGAAAGTAAGCGATTTTATTAATAGGGACACTAATTCTTGGAATGCTAGGAAAGTGAGAGAAAGCTTTGAATGGGATTATGCAAAATCCATCCTGTCAATGGAACTCCCACAGGCTAATGAGGACGACTTCCTCCACTGGAAATTCCATCCGTCAGGTAAGTATACTGTTAAAACTGGTTACTACTTCTTGTTGAAAGACTTGGGGATGAAGAGTGCTAGGTTTTCGGAGAAGGATCAGCATTTCATTAAGTTAATATGGAGATTGGGGATCCAACCGAAATGGAAATTGTTCTTGTGGAAAATTTTTCATGATAACATTGTCGTCAAAGTGAACTTAGCAAGACGGGGGATGGCTATTGATACGGAGTGTGATCACTGTAGGGCGGGCAAAGAGGATGGCCAACATCTTTTTAGGTTGTGTAGTCAGGTAAGGGAGGTCTGGGAGAATAGTCTCCTGAACATATGCCATGATTTTTCAGAGTCCATTTCAGTGCAGAAATGGATTCAACACTATATCCTGCTCTTTTACAGCGAGGATGGTAAGAATAGCAGTCGAATTGTTTTGTTCATTGCAACTCTGTGGTGTTTATGGAAAACTAGGAATGAGAGAGTGTACAGAGGAGAAGATGGAACCCTAAATGGCACATTGGAAGGTATAAATCTTGCTATAAAGGATTACGAGACTTTCGCTAATAGGGATTGTGTAACCGATGGGACGGAGGTGTCGAGTGATTATGATATAGATGTCCCACCAGGTTTTAACTATGCTCAGCTAGGAAAAGGAAAAACAGGTTTTGATAACTTCATCATGGAAGTAGATGGATCTTGGGAAAAAAATACAGGAAGAGCAGGGATCGGCTGGGCGGTGAAGCACAACACGCATGGTCATGTGCTGGGGGAGGGTGGCAACCAGAGAGCAGCTATGTCTGCTTTCCAGTGTGAAGCTTGGGCATGCCTAGAGGCCCTAAAGTGGGCGAAAGATAAGGGTGAAAATGGGATCCTTATCTTTTCGGATTCGAGCCTCCTTATTAATAATCTAAAGGGGAAGACAGGCAACGAAATCGCGACAACTTGGATTATAAAAGAGATTAAGGAAGCAGGGGCGAACTTCCAACGATGTGCCGTCTTAAAGGTTCCCAGAGAACAGGTACAAAGAGCTAATGAGATAGCTAGACAATATCGAACCAATCTTTCGGTTCCGTAGTGGTTTTTATGCTTTGCTTTGCTATTGTCAAAAAAAAAAAAAAAGAAAAAAAAAACTTAATATTAAATCCTACTATGTGTTATTAAGCTATGTGCTATTTATAAGATTACAAATACATGAAAAGTAGGTACAATGTACTTACTTCTTTTCTTTTTTTTAATTTTTGTATCAATTTTTTTTTTGGTTTCCATTTATAGCAGAAATCTTGGCTACAAAATTTAGATTTCATTACATTTTCATATCTTTTATTAACAGGATGTCAATTGCATACGCTCCTTTCATGTATTTGAACTCGTACTCAAAATTTTGGAATGTGAAGGCAAGGATAATTAGACTATACGAAATTCAGCATCTCAAAATTAATAAAAAAATTTGGAAGATGGTTCTTCTTGATGCTAGTATGTAAACATTGTTTTAAAAATTATTTTTTCTCTTAACAGTGAAATCTTATTATATATATAAAATATAATATATGATTAAGTAGTTACGTTAGGATCTATTACTCTTCATTATCTTTAGTTCATTATCTTTCTTTTGATCCATATCGTTAAATAATCTATCAAACCAAATTTACAATGCTTTTGTTATATTATTCCACAATCACATACTTACTCATTTTTCCTTTTGTTTTTTAAAGGGAGAACCCATTCAAGGTATTATATTTACAAAGGATGTTGATAATTTTATTGGCAAACTACAAGAAGGTTCCATGTATTGTTTTAAAATGGTACAAGTTATTCAAGCTGATGATTGGTTACGAATATTTCATAATCCGTATCAAGTCAACATAACTAAGGAAACAGAATTATCCTATGTTGATACCGATATCGAAGAATTTCCAAAGTACTCTTACAACTTGGTGTCTTTACATGGTGTAAAGTCATATAAACGTACTGAAGGAATTGTGATAGGTTTTTATACCCCCTTTCATACTACCTTTATTAATTAGAAACTATTAATTTTCTTATAAACATATTCAATATTTCTTTAATTAATATCTTACCCTTTTATGTTTGTTTGGGAATTAGATGTTGCGGGAATAATCATATATGCAAGTGAGATTCACCGAAATGATTGTACGGGTACCATTAAACAAGATATTATTCTACTAGATCAAAGGTATGTATATATATGAATTTAAGGCTACTGCCCATGAAATAATAGCCGTAGGGAAAAATTAGTACTACACCTAACTCTAAAGTTTAGAGATTAAAAAAAAGCTAGGATACTTTTAGTATATTCTGTACAAGATGTATACATTTTATATTAACTTGAAGTATGATACTTCTATCAACGTTTATCCTACTTTTATGCTACGTTCAATCTTTATCCTACTTTTAATTTCAATTTCAATGTAAATCCTAAATTATATGCATTTTTGTTAGTTTATTTTTCTATGAGATTGACGATATGGAATAACTTTGTCAACGAAATTGGTGAACGAGCAATAGAAGAATATGACCAAAATCTCACTTTACTTACATGTAGTGTCCAGCTTCAAAATTATAATGGTAAATTTTGATTACTTATAATTTTTTTTATAAAATACCATGGTTTAGTATCACAAAAGATTATTTGATATTAATTTTGTTATTCTAAATTTAAGTTTTAGGTACATTACATTTGACATCCGGAAGATACACAAGATTATATATCAACCACAATGACTCTACTCCCGATGCTATAGCAAAATGGTTAGTAGTAGTACACTATTTTTTCTTCTATTTTTATTATAGTAATAATGTTTTTTTTTGTATTATAGATAAATAATAAATTAGTCGATCACCACTTATTACTTAATACTTGGGGTAGCATCATGCCATCACGTACATTTAAGAATTTAATCCTAATTAGACTCGCCAAATCAACTGCCACTTTGATATAATTTTTTTATATTGCCAATGTGTTGCATAAAACATCTTATTCAATCTTAATTTTTTTTATAGATATTGCAATGATACCTTTGCTCTAGCTAAAGCTAAATGGATACAAACCTGTGGTCTTTCGTTGTATCTGACACTTTTGATATCAAATGCCCATCGTACTACAACATACAAGTTTCCATCAAGGCCAATAGTAATATCTTACCATATTACAATATTAACATAGATTTACTTTTCTAATAGTATTATTTATTAATAATTCGTAATTTATTATTTTATCCTTCTTAAACTGTTTATATATCTTTTATTGGTTTATAAAAATTACATGTTGCAATTGTTGCACTTCATAAATTGTTTAAATAACATTTATTATACATTATAGGGAAATGTTGGTTGATATTAATGACAAAAGCTTCACATGGTATGATGCATGCTCGATTTGCAATTATAAAGTGAATTATATTGTTGATCAAAGGACATGTACAAATTGCTACACATAAAATCCTCAAATCACTCAAGGGTAAGATTATCAAATTAGTTTTAGTATATTTATTTTGAATCTTTTTATTTATTTATTTTATTATGTATTTATTTTATTATGTATGTGTCTTGGTAAATAGTGTATCAATCAAGATTACTATCAAAGGCTCTACTTGGTTACTGCATTTGATATTGTTCAACCAACAAATTAAATTGAATTCCTTTTTCAAGCTACTGTGTCCCAATTGAAGGACTTGCATGATTAGGTTTATGTATATAATAAAATTTTGATTTGACATCTCATTAATTTATCTTTCTAACGATATTATATATTATATTATTCATAGGTTAATGAGAAAGAGATGTTGAAGCTGTTGCATTCACGTCATGATAACTAATATGTTTTTACCCTTACATCCCAAACTTCTCAATCGTCACCCTACAAAGTTATTTATGTGACATTTGTTAGTTGGGAGGAAGAGTGTGCATATTTACTTAAAAGGTGACCGTATTCAAAACTTATTTTTAAACTTAATATAATTACAGTGCACTATTATACTATATAGCTCAATCACGAAGCCAACGCGTTGTTGATATTGTTCCATAAAGAAACTATGTAACACTTTGTATATTATATATACAAGCTTGGAAGCTTTTAAAACTCAGTTTTTTATTTGTACTTTGTGCTTCGTGTAGTATGTAAATATTCAGTTTTTATATAATTTTAGAGCTTTTGTATGTAATTTATATTACAATACTCAATCAACATGATTTTTTCTTTACAAAAAATATCTATCTCCATAAAAAAGTAAATAGGATTATATGTCACTTCCTATACACGTTCATTGAATAAATCAAGAATTACTAGCATTATTATTTTATTAACTTAAAAAAACGAAAGATAATTATATCTCATCTTATGATACAATCTATCAAACCAAGGTTATCAACATTAAAAAATTTGTTACATAAACTTCTCTAAACTTCTATATACAATTACGTATATCATAGCATTAAGAAGAGAGGGAAAAAAAAAGTTGGCCACGAAAAAATAAAAAGCTACTTTGACAAAAGTAGTTTAAAAATAACCGTATATGCTAATTTTTAGCAGTAAAAAAGAAAAAAATAATCACATTTTATTTTTACATTTAACAAAACTTTCAGAAAAAAGAAAAAAAAATAGCACATAACTTTTTTGACAAAAAATTAAAAAATAAAATTCTACTTTGACAAAATTAGTTTAAAAATAACCGTATATGCTAATTTTTAGTGGTAAAACAGAAAAAAAACCACATTTTATTTTTACATTTAACAAAACTGACGCAAAAAAAATAAAATAAAATAAAACATAGCACGTAACTTTTTTTATTTCTTTTTTTTTGGATAAAATAAAAACATATCACAACATTTAGAATTTTTATACTCCATACGTTAAAACTTTTCTACAACATAACTTAGGACAATTTTTTAATTACAAAAAAATCTTTTAGCCATGGATATTTATAAATTAATAAAATATAAAATATATTTTAAAATTTATCACATAAACTACCCACGTTCAATATACAATTATCAACAATCCCTAATTATTTGCCACTATTGTTATCCACTTTATTTATTCATTATTTTTTAAAAACAAAACTACCCACTTCTTTTTTTCGTTTTTTTTAATATACAATTCTCTCAATATTAAAAAAAATAAGGAAAAGTAGTTTAAAGATAACCGTATATGCTAATTTTAAGATATAAAAAAGAAAAAAAAACCTACATTTTATTTTTTTCATTTAACAAAACTGTCCCAAAAAAAAAAGAAAAAAATAATAGCACGTAACTTTTTTTTATTTTTTCTGTTTTGGATAAAATAAAAACATATCACAACATTTAGAATTTTTATACTCCATACGTTAAAACTTTTCTACAACATAACTTGGGACAATTTTTTAATTACAAAAAAATCTTTAGCCATGGATATTTTATAAATTAATAAAATATAAAATATATTTTAAAATTTATCACATAAACTATTCACGTTCAATATACAATTATCAACAATTCATAATTATTTGCCACTATTGTTATCCACTTTATTTATTCATTATTTTTTAAAAACAAAACTACCCACTTCTTTTTTTTCGTTTTTTTTAATATACAATTCTCTCAATATTTATTTTTACACATCCAGTTCTCTCCAAACATAAAATTATCTTCAATCTTTACTATTTGTAACTTTTCATTTATTATAGTAACATATTCTATCTTGAAAAAAAAAATTATTTCATATAATTATAAACCATTAACGAAAATCGCCATGCCTTCAATCGAGTAATTATCTGTTCCTTCTTCGTTCAAGTTGTCTTCTAATTTTTTTTTTAAATAAAACAAGAGTAGTCGCCTGTTTTATTTTATTTTTGTATAATTGATTATCATAATATTGGTTGAATTTGCAGGGATTGTTGATTGTTTGACTATGGTGCACATCAATAAAACTCCTCTTTCGAACTCAAGTAGGATTGCATATTCACGAACGTTCATTTTTGTGCACAACTGACATTATATTTACAAAGGTAAACCATTTACTGCAATTCTATATTAATTTACTAATTAAACAATAAACTACGATGGGTTCCCAATTCAATTATAAACTAAAGTATAAAAATGTAAATTATAAATTATTGCTACATCTTCATGTTTCTAAATGACAAATTATCAGCATTGTACTCACCTTCTACGGTTGTTTCTTATGCTTTAACTTTAACGTTTTCATATAACGTAAATTTATGAGAAAATTCCTGACAAGTTCATATGAAATCAATTGCTTGATGAACATCTGTACAAAGTAATTTTCACCACTCCTTCATACCTTCACACTTAGAAAAAATAAGGAAGAATATAAGATAACTTTTGATGTTTCAATTCTTTGTTTTATAATTATGTAATATATTATTTTATTGGATAATAATGAAGCTGATATATTGGAAATTTGGTCAATTGCTAAGGGGATATGCACAAGTTTTGATTTAATCTCTTACTAAATACTATATAGTATTAGTTTATAATACGAAGTAACGAGGTATTTAGTTAATTTTAGTTGCTTTTTGATACCTAATAGTGTCCAAAGTTTATCTAACTTTGTCTAAAATAATTGACACAAATCTAAGTTATGTTAATATTAATGATGTTAGAAATCCACTATACTAACTTTCGATAGGCGGACCCATTCACAATTAGATGCTATTGTTGAGTAAAGATGATCAACCATAAATAGTTGAATATTATGACGTGTCTTTTTTAATATTTATAAGAATGTATACTACGAGTACTAATTAAAAATTTTTTAATCTTATGTCACACGAATTGTTAATAGTACAATTGGAAAAAAAAATTACCATATGTTTTTGTTTTTGTTATGAGAAAAAGAAGATTTTAATTAGCCAAAAAAAAATTATCTGGGGTGTGTCAATTCATTAATTTTTCACATATCAGATATTATGATATAGGGGTGGGATGATTAGGTGTATGATAAATTAGCCATGAAATTTGCTTAAATTAATAAAGTCACTATGTGTATTATTAAAAAGTAAAGTATCACTTTATTATGAAATAGGGAGTAAAAGTTTACCATGTAAATTTTTTTAAAGTGAACAGAAAGATATACAATACTTACTTTGTTCACCATGTAGAAATAAGCATACCCAATTAGATCTGTTAAGGGACGACCCTACTTAATTAGATTTGTTAAGGGACGACCCTACTTACAACTTATAAGGTGGAAAACTCCTAACATTCCAAATAGATAAACTAACATTCATAATCAAACAGAAATATAGCCTCAAGACTCAAAATACACTGCACAATCACATGAAATTATGACCTAACCTAAAGAAACGGAGTTGCAAACAAAAGTAATTGGAGTTATTGACCACTATCTTAACAAGACACATAAAAGGTATAACAAGGAAGTAGCTTAATGCAGCTTACTGCCTTTACAGCTGAAACGGTATAATTCCTTCCTAGAGGACTCAAGACGTTGGATGGAAGTCTTATTTTGAAATAGGGAGTAAATGTAATACCCCGTATCTTTGAAAGGTATTTTCTAAATTAAAGAGTATTTTTAGTCTCGTATTTTGACGTCTTTTCTACATTAATTATTTTCCTAAATAGTATTTTAGTTTTGGAGCCAAAATGATATTTGAATTTTGGCGCCTAAATCATTTGTCTTTTTATTTTACAAAACTAATTAAATAAAACCAATTTATAGCAATGTTATAAATAGTATTTTTGATTTCTCTAATATTAAATAATTAAACCGAAATTATATTAATTCGGTTAAAATAAATTAATTAAATTAATTTCCTAAACTAATTAAATGATATTTTCGGAGTTTATGTAATGAAAACCTGATTTGTTTTAATATTTATCTAAATTAATTATTTTCATAAAATATATATTTAATTATAAAATATTTTACCTAATCTATGAAATTAGCATAAGTAATCCGAAAATATTACGTTAATTATTTTCTTAATATTTTCGGCCACCCCTAAATTATTTAATAAATTAGACTAATTTCCTAAACTAATAAAACTAAAATTCTTCATAATATTTTCGGATATTAATAATGAAAAATCTGATTTTATCTTTCCAATTATTAATTTTCACAAAATAAATTTAATTAAATTATTAATTTTAGGCATAAAAATATTTTACAAAAATCTATGAATTAACATAGAGGGACCGAAATTATTGAGCTATATTGAGCTCAATATTTTCGGCCACTCATAGTTTTTTTTTTTAAATGATTTTAATTTATTTTATTAAAAAATAAAAATCCTATAATATTCCTTACTTCTACTCCTAAATCAAAAATTTATTTGATCTTATTCTATACTTGCACTCCAAGCTCAAAACTTACTAAACAAAAATTTCATGACCAAACTAAAATTCTAATATTCTTCCATACATTCAATTATTTCTTAAACCCTTAAAACCCTAATTCCCATTCTTTGAAATTGCCATAATTTATACCCACCCAAAATTTCTATAAACTCATCACCTAAACACCTATAAATACCCCTCTTCCAAACACCCCAAGACACACATTAAAACCTCAAGAAATCTCTCTTTCCCTCACGGTTTTCCTCTTCTTTTTCCTCCCCCAATTTTCGGCCACCACCATCATCGGCGACCACCTGCTGCCGCCGGTGACCACCAGTCACCACCACCACCAGCCGCCACCTCTCACTGCCGGCCACCCCTTGCTCCTCCTTTGCCTTTGGTTTCCATCTCCATCCTTCAATTTCTCCTTTCTCCTAACCTTGTTTTACATTACTAAGAATTTATAATTGAATATATATTATTTATTGCATAAATTATAGTATGAAAACAGAAAATTATTTATATTATAAAAATAAAAAATTATTTTATTAAAATATAATGATACATTACAATAAATTCATGCACATATAGGATAGATTGGTTAAGTTGTTGTGCTTATTTGGTAGCCTTATATTAATTAAGGTTATAATATTGTGTAGGGTGTTCGTGACTAAGTGAAGTAATTGTGTGAATCGCTCTTATTACGATCAAGGTACGTTATGTGGTTTGATATCTTCGAAAGTTGTTTAATGAAATTATATTTTATTATGTTTCTTATGGAATTATGTTTTATGATGATTTAAATTAATGATTTTGGTTAACCAAAAGAGATTTTGAATTGTGATTAAAATTATTAAAAAGGATTGGATTAAAAATGATTTACAGGTTTCTTGATATTCAGGAATGAGGGATTTTTTTTTAAAGGTGCTTTTAAGAGAATCAATCGATATGGTTATGAATCCCACTTAGGGAATGGATTAGAGAAGACTATGCACTTTTCATGACCTAGTCTTTCCTCAAGATTGGCCTTTGTTCATAAAGTAAACCACTTGGGGGGTGTGCACACTTAGTGAGGAATTGGTTTTGGAACATAATCAATTGAGTTTTAAACTTGTCTTGAAAGAATTGCATTGGAAAAGCTCTTACATGAGTATGATGTTGGGAAGATTGTCTTTGAAATTATTAGAATTAAAATTAAATGATTTAATTGATGTTTTACTTATCTCACACATAATCTACTTAGCATAATTTGCTAATGCGTGCTTTTGTTTTGGCTTTGCCCTGTTTACCATTCATGGTAAGCAGGTGAACTTTTCAGGTGGAAATTGATTGATGCATATGGGAGTCTACGGGAATTTCACCTAGCTTAGGAAAAGTTTGATTTTGTTTTTTTTTATGTCATAAATAATGAACATCTTTATTTGAAGTATTATTAATAAAGAATAAAGAATTATCGCTGCAAAGGTATTTTGAAGTATAAGCCTTGCATTATCACGCGGAGGTAATACGCCCAAGTCTATCTCTACGGTATTTATACGTATTTTTCTACATCTTCCGTAGAGGGAGGTTTAAAGGTGTTACAGTTAAATTTCACCATGTAGAATTTTTTAAAGTTGAGGGCTTTCATATAGAATTTCTCTTATTTCTTTTATGAATAACTATGCACATATGATATATACAAAACCTAATTTTCCTTGTATTTTACTTTCCAAAAAAAAAATCAAAAATGATATATACAAAAGTTTATAAGAAAAGTAAAAAAAGAATAAGGTACTGCAGAAGATACTGTACCAACTTCATTGGACCAAATAAATGGAGTAGCAACTTAAAAGGTAACTATGCATGCAATACTTCGTACACACAAGTTAAACATTTTAGATTTCTATATCATGCACCTTTTTATAGCATTCCGTTATTATAATTTAATTTACATTATGTACTTTTACTTATATATTTTTATGTTAATAGGTATGGAAAATCAGATGTCATCTACGTCATACTATCGAAATTTAATACGGAGAAGGATGACTTCAAAACAACTAGAACAAGAAGCTATTGCCTTAAATACTCGAAGGCGGACTACTTATAATTTAAGGAGGAATGCTCGACAACAAGCCGATTCTTCTACTTATAATTTAAGGAGAAATGATTGACAACAAACCGTTTCTTCTACTCTATCGGATATTACTAATCAAGACATCACAACTGGCAACTACACTACTTCAAATCGTGCTTCAAGATGCACACGTGAGTTGAGTAATATTATGTTTATAGCCTTCTTGACATTGTTTTTGTAATTAAATACATTTATTGTCCTTTTATATGACATCAATATGTGTTGATTACAATTTTAACAACATATATAATTGTTTATTATATAGTAATCCAGTTGTATAACATCGAGAAATATATATTTTTACAATTTTGTGTATAAATTGGTTAACTTATGCCTAACAATATTAGTTTCTCTATTATTTTATAGAAAGCAAACAATGTCAAAGAAAACTTTATAATGTGCGTACTAAAAAAATCGCCTTACTAATAATGATTATATTAAAAAAATTATTAGATATATCACATAATAATTAAAAAAAAACATCGGCCCATTTACCCTTAAACGGTTTGAAAATTATAGTTGCGGCAATTTACACATGGTCTTTCATTACCAAAATAATTCTCTTTATGATTTGCAAATAGAGCATGCATCATATCATGTGAAACCTTTGGCATTACATTAATATCAACCAAGTAACCAGTAGTAAATTAATTTTTTTTATAAATAGTAAAGATATATGGATAGTTAATGAAGTATAATAATATAAAAAAAAAATTGTCTACACTAATTCAATATATAGTTAAAACATAAGATATGAAGTGAAATATAAAAAAATACACTGTAACATTTAATGAGTTATATTGCTCTTGATTATGCAACACATTTTCATTCTTAAGCATCAAATGGTCTAAGATCCATATTTTTATTTTGCAAGATGAACAAAAATACATTAACTTAGTAAGAAGCTTGATAAAGTTAAATATTAAAATCATGTGACATGTTGTTTTTAGCATCAAACATACTAAATAAATTTAATTCATAACCTAGCAATTCAAAATGGTCAAAATGTCATATCGCACAATTCTACATGTTTTGGTCGACAAAGTAACCGAGGTGGTAGTACAAGTTTTGGCAACAATGGCATTAAAGAGGTCTTAGGTCCTAATTTCATGCATAGCAACAGTGTTCAAAGAAATAGAGAAAGAGTATGTCATCGTTGTGCAATAAACTTTCATGAGCAAAGAGGAGTCCCGACCGTTCAATTATCACCTCCGAGAACATGTACATTTTGCCAAGCCCTTTTTCATAATGAAACATCCCAAATATGTTGTTTATCTTGGAGGATTACCTTGCCAACCTTACCTGTTCCTGAAGATCTATGTTCTTTATATACTGATCAAACACCTATTGGATTGCATTTTAAGCGTGATATTAGAAAAATTAATCACTTATTTACTTTAACATCCATGGGAGTGCACTTACATGAGAGCTTAGCAAATGCTCAACACGGAGTATATACTTTTTGAGCTCAAGATTCTATATATCATAAGATAGGTGGACTACTCCCATCTACATCGGAATCTCGGCCACGATTCCTTCAGTTGTACATATATGACACTGAGCACGAGGTTGAGAATCGTCTTGCAGAGAATAGCACATTACGACAAGATATTGTAGAACGAGTTAAAGCCATTCTTGATTAATGCAATCCTTTTGTTCATAATCTTTGAAGTTTGGCTCAGCAAGAAAACGTACAAGATTTTGCCCTCCGTATTAATGAACAACCATCAGATCGACCTCAATATTGTCTTCCTACTGCTTCTCAAGTTGCGGCTATGATTGTCGGTGGAGAAGAAGTTGCGAACTTAAATCCAAGGGATATTTTAGTTCAATCAACTTATGGGCAATTATGACTGTGTTGGATACAGCTGGATACTATGATCCTCTTCAGTATCCATTACTCTTTCCATATGGTTCCTATGGATGGTCGATAAATAGTCTCGATAATAATGGAATAACCATACCTTGTCGATCATTCTATGCCTATATCATTCAAGTAAAGTACACTCCACTCACATATTAACACATGGATATATATATTCTTTTCTCATATTTTAATGGAATTTTATTTATTTTAGGTACGACAATGTGTCATATCCATCATCTTAATGGCAGGGCGCTTATTTCAACAATTCATTGTTGACATGTTTGTGAAAATTGAGGCAAATAAGCTAAGGTGGATTCGAGATAATCAAAATACAATTAGAGCTGAATTGTATCAAGGACTTCAAGATTGTTTAGATGTCGGAGAACTCAATCCAGGTTCTTTTCTTAAATATTTTGTTTCCTTTAATTTTAATTTTACTATTATTATGTATATAAAATAATTAACGGTACATTGTACTTATAGTGAATGCCGGAAAATCAACCATTCTACCTTCTTCATTTGTCGGGTGTCCAAGAGATATGAATCAAAGATTTCAAGATGTAATAGCATTAGTTACACATTATGGAAAACCAGACCTCTTTTTGACAATGACATGCAACCCATCATGGAGAGAAATTGTAGACGAATTATTGTCAGGTCAAACAGCACAAAATCGTCCCGACTTGATCACTAGAATATTCCATGCAAAATTTAAAGAATTCAAGATGGACGTTGTAGAAAAAGGCGCTCTTGGGAAGGTTATTACCTATGTATATGTCACTGAGTTTCAAAAAAGAGGCTTGCCACATGTTCACATGCTGTTCATTTTGGACGAAAAAGATAAACCAAAATCTATGGAAGAGTATGACACATTTGTGAGAGCCGAATACCTGATAGAGATGAAGAACCATGATTATACGATGCGGTTTTGAAGCATATGATCCATAATCCGTGTGGTGAAGGTCGTCGAAATTTTTCTTGCATGGAAAATGGGGTTTGTAAACGTAAATTTCTTAAACCCTTTGCAGTAAGCACAGTCCAAGGCAAGAACTCATATCCTATTTACCGTCGTCGTGGTGATCGTCCTCCAGTACCTTTACATGAGAATAGTGCAACCTTCGTTGATAATGGTTGGGTTGTTCCATATAATTCATGGTTGCTACTAAAATATGATTGTCATATCAACGTAGAGATCTGTAGTAGCATCAAGAGCGTCAAATATTTGTTCAAGTATGTGCATAAGGGTGTAGATCGTGTTTCAATGGAAGTTCGAGCAGGGGATGAATACAATGAGATTCAACAATATGTGGATGCTAGGTGGGTATGTGCACCTAAAGCCTTATGGAGGATATATCAGTTTCCCATTACTCGAATGTGTCCATTTGTTGCTCGATTACAACTACATTTGCAAGATAGGCACATGGTTAGATTCAGTACAAATCAATCTATTGAAGATATCCTTCAAATGCCACAAAATTCTTGAAATATGCTCACAGAATTCTTCAAGATGAATTCCTTAGATCAAGAGGCAAGAACATACCTATATAGAGAATTTCCTCAACGTTATCGATGGCTGACGGCTACAAAAACTTGGAGAAAAAGGATGAGTACACAAAGAGTGATAGGTAGAATCTATACAGCCTCACCAATGGAAGGAGAAAGATTTTTCTTGCGTTTGTTGTTGGATTATGTTCAAGGCCCCAAATCATTTGAGCATATACAAACTGTCAATGGAATTGTTTAAACTACTTTTAGAGAAGCAACTGAAAAACTAGGTCTTATGGAGAATGATGCAAGCATTCGTGATTGTTTGCATGAAGCATCAAACTCTAAAATGCCATCTTCATTAAGAAGATTGTTTGTCACGCTATTGGTTTATTGTCAACCAACTGGGGTTCGATCTCTATGGGATGAATTTTATCATTACATGGCTGAAGACTACTTATATTCAACTTCAACAAATCCAGATTTGGTACGTGATTCAGTTCTCTATGACATCGTTCGCATGTTAAAACAATTAGGAAAGAGTGTCAATGACTTCGACTTACCTAAAATAAACATGCAATTGGATGGAAACGCACAAGTAGCTAGAGCCATACATGATGAATTATCAGCACTAGTGCCCCCTAAAGATGTGCATTGTGTTGAGCATCTTAATGACGACCAACGTTCTTCATTTGATATCATTATGGAAGCTATTGATGCAGAGAATGGTCGAATTTTCTTTATAGATGGTCCAGGTGGGACAGGTAAGCTTAGAGGGAAATATGGATTACCAGTAGCCAGCTCAGGTATTGCTGCCACACTATTGCATCGAGGAAAACCCGCTCATAAAACTCTTGGTATTCTGGTTACGCTGCATGCTTCGTCAACTTGGAAGTTTAGTAAACAAGATGTAGAGGCACAATTGGTCAAGTATGCAACTGTCATAATATGGGATGAAGCAACAATGACTCATCGACATGCGTATGAAGCAATTGATTGTAGTTTAAGAGATCTAACAGGGGTTGATGTTCCATTTGGCGGCAAGGTCGTAGTGTTTGGTGGAGATTTTAGACAAATTTTACCCATTGTACAAAAAGGAACAAAGGCTCAAACTATAGATGCGTGTTTGGTCAGGTCAACACTATGGAGACATGTTCAGCTACTTCATCTCACTCAAAATATGAGATTAATACATGATCCAGAATTTGCAGCCTTTCTTTTAAGAGTTGGAGATGGATGTGAGCCTACAATTGATGAATACATGATAAAGTTACCATCTTCAATATGTTTAGGAAATGGTGATCAAATTTCAGTTGATAATCTAATCCATCAAATATTCCCAAACCTAGCTAAGCACATAGGTGATGTGTCATACATGGTGCAAAGAGCTATTATAACTCCAACAAATGACAAAGTTGACATGCTGAATGAGAAGATACTTAGAGAGTTTGCCGGAGAAGAAAAAACCTACTACTCATGTGACTTTGTTCCAGAAGATCGTCAAAATCTCTATCAACAGGAGTTCTTGAATTCATTATCCTTCGGTGGTTTGCCACCACATATTCTTAAGCTGAAAGTTGGCTCGCCAATCATGCTTATGAGAAATATTGATACAAGTAGTGGATTGTGTAATGGGACAAGGTTAATATGTAGTCGATTAAGGGATCATGTGATTGAGGCTGAAATTATGACCGAAATTCATAAAGGGACACAAGTGTTCATTCCACATATGCCTTTAAAAACAGCAGAAGATGTGAAGTTGCCATTTGAAATGATATGAAAACAATTTCATGTGAAATTGTGTTTTGCTTTAACCATAAACAAATCGCAAGGGCAAACCATTCCTCATGTTGGTATATATCTCCCCCAACATGTTTTCAGCCATGGACAGTTATATGTTGCACTATCGAGAGGGACCTCACAAGAAACAACCAGAGTTTTGATTAGCAAAAGAGATACTCGAGGTAGATGTGGTGTATTTACAAAAAACGTAGTTTACAAAGAAGTTCTCCTGCCTCATTTGCCACAACCCTAATTATCAGGTATCATCATAAATATTAAACATGCATTCATAACTTCCGATAGTCATAATTCATAAACATTTATATTATACATGCATACATAGATTCTTAAGTCATAAACATCTATGAAATGACTTCTTTATCTTCTTATCAGGGAGCAAGCTAAGCGTGATAAAAGTCAACAATTAAGCATCAAAAGTGCATGGAAGTAAAAACATCCCATGCTACTCTTGAGGATATTTGTTTTTATGTTTTTAATATTGTAATTTTATTACAACATTGTCTCCAAGTATATGTGATATATGTACAATCTGTATGCGTAAATAATTTCGACTCCTGATTTTCATAAAATATCATGTATGTATTTCTTATTTTGTGCACGCATGGCGCGCATATATTAGCTTGTGATTATAAAGCCTTGAACTTTAAAGTCTAATTTCAAGAATTAATTTTCAGAATTGTTTAATGTTTTTGAAGTCTCTAATTACATTGAATTGGTGTATTAAGCTTACTAACTTAATATATAATGTAGGTAGCTTCAAAGATTACTATAATTTTAAGATGTCATGTATAAAATAAATTTTCAGATTTTTATAAGGTTTTAAAATTGCTGTAATTTTATAAGTAAAGTTGTTTATTAAGATTTGTTGATAAGAACTCATAACAATACTTCTACACCATTAACTTAGGAGTTTGGGAGGCTTAATAACATCATTTTAATGATTTTTAGGAGCTTTTAAAGTACATTAGTATTGTTGTAAATTAAATTGCTTGGGTATTGATTGAATTATTGTTATTTGGTTTAGGAGAGGACTTCATAGAAGGCAATTTCTAGTTTTTAAAATGGCCAACCAATTCGTTTACTCGAGGTGTACGTACAAGGATACAAAAAGCCTTGACTTTAGGAGCATATTTAAGGATTTGGAAAACTTAGAATCATGATTAGGGAACTTGTGGTTGATTGAAATTGTTTGGTAATAAATCTCTTTGGTATTTATGCTTGAATGTGCATGACTTATAAACTTATGTATGTTGAGTTATCTTGTAAGTAATTTTATATGCATTAACTTGCAATATGAACTTGGAGGAAAATGTACATGAGCATTTGGATTGAATTATTATTATTATTAATTATTCATGATTATTGAAATGGAATGAGAAAGGAAGAATTGAAGTCTTATAAGACAAGATTGAGAATTTGAGGTGCCTTATGCACTTAAGCTGTTTACACACCGAGGTAGTTTAAAGGATTAAACACTAAATGTTGTTTGTCGCTAATAATTCAAGAATGAAATTGGAAATATGAATTTGTATGAATGATTGATGTTTGATTAGTTGTTTATATTGCTTTTGTAAATGAGTCAGCACCAAGTTTAAACCTGTAACTCACGTAAAGTATGTAGACATCTACTTTTGGTCCCCTGTCCCAACCGGAAGTGATATGATGATAAATAATTCGATCTTTGTGTTGGATTGGAATGAAGAATGCTTATGGACTACTATTAAAGCCTAAACACATAAACCAACTAGCTTGACCCAAAACGAAATAAACCAAAGCTTGTTAATACTAATCCTGATAAGCAATTAGGCCTAATCCCGAGATTAAACCTAATTTTGACGGATTTAGAAGAGCCTAGGTTAAAATCTAAGGTTACCACAGGAAAATCCGCGCGCAACTCAAGGACTTGTGCTAGCCTGGCGCGCGCAACTCACAAGGTTGCGCGTTACGCCTAGCGCAAAGTCTAGTGGTACGCTTGCGGAAGATTCAAAATTTCATAAATATACTGAATCGAATCTTACCATAAAGCCACGCGCAAGACCATAGGTTGCGTTGCCTTGATCAGCGCAGCTTAATCACTTGCGTGCAGCAGCCGTGCGCAACATGTTCAGTTGTGCGCGCCACCTGCTGCGGCAGAATGTTCAAAACCCCAAACTAACCCATTCCTTTTAAATAAAGGTTCAATACGAGCTTTGAAAGATACAAAAATTAACCTAAAAAGTCAGTAAATTTTTGTGAATTTATGCACTAATCATCCCTCTTGTCCTAAACACTCACCCTTTAATTGTTTTGCTCTTACGGTGGAGGTTCCTGAACAAGAAGGAGTCCATAAGTGTTCTAAACGAAGATCTAGCAAGGAAAAGTGGTAAATTCCCGAGTACTTAGATAAATCACCTTTCTTTTCTTTCTTAAACAACTTTTAATCAATTAATTAGTGTTGTTTGATCACTTTAAATAAACTTTAATTAATTAATTAATTTCACATAGTTTTCTTGCGTTAATCAAGACTAGAATTTTAATACTTAATTGATTGTTTTATCACCTAAGCCAAGGCGAATCTTGTTTATTTTGTTCCTTTCATGAATTTGAATTAAATAAGAATAACGACATTCGTTGCAATGTAATCCTTATGTGATTAATGCGTGTAAATAAAATCAACTAACTTAGTTTTAGGTATCACATTGCATATATTGTTTGGTAATGAAATTGTGAAAAACAAAGAGCTAGTAAAGGCTGCACTTGGGCTAGAATAACGATTCCTCCCTAAAAGGAACGTTATTTTAGTACCCTTGCTCCCGAACTCATTTCTGGTACAAGTAGACCAATTTAGACATGGGTAAACTTATGATTCATGCTATATATCCCTTGAACTCTACTTGGGAGAAAGGCATGAACGAGGTTTATAAGTTTTCCTCAAACTCATTGGCGACTCCTTATTAGTTTCTTACAAAAAAGCGTAATGATAGGATCAATTCTAATTCAAGGTCCCCCAAATAGTCAGGAATTAAAATCCTAACACACCTTAAAAAAGTGTAAAGTCCTAGGCTTTAAAGGCCATGGGCATAGAGGAGAAGGATCCCCTATGATGGGCACACCCTCCTCACAGTGGCGACTCCACTGAGGACTTAGAGGTTACAAGATTAGTTCTTAGTTATGGTTCAAGGTTTCCATCTTAGGTTACCTATGAGTTGTAACGAGGGTTAACTTGGATAATCTCTAGTTAGAGAGCGAGACTTGAATGCATAATATCTTCCTTTTTCACAAAAGTAAAAGCCAAACAAGCAACATTGCATCATGCATAATCATAAGCACCTTCTAACCATTGGGGATTGGCTCATTGACTAGGGGTCGCCAACACCAGGCTTCTATCCCAAAATCAATAGCAATCATCCCACCTATATCGCCAACAAATGTTAGGAGAGCTATGTCATGGGTCAACACGTTGAGTGATTGATTCGTGCATCGTTTCTTAAGATATGGTACCTTTGGAAACCCAAAAACTTGACCTTAGAATGACATTATTTGATTTAATGGTTTTCTCGTATGCTTATGTGATTTGCGACGTGTATAAGATATTTTTTTTCCTCTTTTTTAGTCTTAACTTAGGTTCCCAACTACGAAGTTGTCCCTTCGTAATTTTGAGTCACGTTCAAGGGATACCATATAATTAAAAAAAAAACGTTCAAAAAAAAAATTAAAGAAAATACCATCGTTCGAAAAAAAAATCCTGCTAAAACAGGTGGCACGCACAACTCATTGGGTTGCGCGACCACACCCAGCGCAAGTGCCGGGGCTGCGCGCGACCTAGTAGCTTGCTCGCGCCTTCTACTTCCAGACCATTTTGATTCTCCGTAAACTGTTGGCTCGTTCAAACAATATCGTTATTCATGGATGGTAAAAGGCGATGATATCCCTTTGAATGTAATTTGCGTCTTTTTTCATTTCTCTTTCTCTTTCTCTTTCTTTTCTTTTTAAAGCAAGCGTGTCAATTTTCTTACTTCTCGTACTTCCTTTAGGGATGGTTACCAAGCGTGGGAACGAAGACACTCGGGCACTCGCATTCTACGTTTACCATCAAACAATCCACCCCTTTCAAACCATATCCTTTTGTCAACTCATCCCAGTCCAATAATATCAACCATCGAACAACTCCAAGAAAAGATTATTCGCATGAGAGAGGAAAAGGCTCAAGAAGCTGAGGCTAAAAGAATTAAGAAAATTGAAAAGGTCGAAAGGAAAGAGGCTGAGGCTTTAGCTATGAAACAAAAAATGGATGCTTTAGCCGAACGAGAGAAGACGTTGGAGAAACTTGTTCTTCCTTTTACAATGGAGAACAAGTACTTTGATGCAGAAAAGTTTGCTCCTCCCGTGGGACTTACTCTACCTGAAAAGTTTGTAGCTACAGACTTACCAATATTTAAGGTGACCAATAACCCAAAAAATCATCTAATGAGTTTTACTTGCACCATGGCTTTAAAGAGAGTTGATCCTAAGCTCTATGCTTTGACATTCCCTTTAACTCTAGACTTAGCCACAAGTGAGTGGTACTATGGGCTAGATGCCGAATTCAAAAAAACATGGGAAGATGTAGTTTCGACTTTTATCACCTAATATGAGAGTAACGTGGAGTTCAAATAAACTTTGCATGAACTTGTAATGCTTAAGCAAGGCGACGATGAAGGTTTCCTTTCTTTTTATGGTAGATAGCGTGAAAAGGCAGCTCACCTTGCCCAAAGGCCGACCGAACTCGAGTTAGTACAAAAGTTCATTGACAATTGTCATGAAAAGTACAACAAGCATCTACGCTACCTTGGTCTGGACACTTTTCAAAAGGTCTATTCCGTGGCCACTATGATTGAAGATGATCTTGCCAAAGAAAAGGCAAACAAGCCTCATCATCATCAACCTAAGAACATTTACAAGAACGGGAATGATAACACTTCATCCTCTATTGATGTTTTTTTAACGTCCACACAATATAATAATAACGATCCTCGAAAAAGGTGGACAAGAGAAAAAAAATTCACACAATTCCCTTTAGATTATAAAGAACTATTGGAAAAGGTAAATTAAAAGGGGTTATTCTCAGTTACAGGGCCAACACCTCCTCCTCCCATAGAAAGAAGAAATCCTCAATGGGATGGCAAAGCTTATTGTACTTACCATAGGGGTGTTGGGCATGATACTGAACATTGCTTTGTTTTGAAACACAAGGTTCAACATCTAGTAGATGATGGGAAAATTCACACGCCTAAGCCCAATAATAATGTTTCCCCATTAGGAAAATTTCACATCGATGAGGACCATGTGAGGAGTGATGTGTTCAATCCCTTGGATTACAGTCACTCCCATAGGGAAACCTCTAACCACAACACTCATATGGGCAACTAATGAAGTGTGTGGATTATAGGACGACGACTTTAAAGACTTATATGTCTCAAAATATGCCGCCATCCCACCTCAACCTTGTCTCCAAGTTAAAACAAGTGGAGTGATCAGGGGACAATATGTTATGTCTACTATCCTAGATCAAATCAAAAATTTATATTCCTAACCTAACTCTATCAAGTTCACACTAGATAGTGGCAAGCTAGGGTCGAACCACAATGACTAAGTGTATTAATTTGAGGTAATTAGACTAGTAGGAAGGTTGTGAGATAGGGATAGAAACATCTAAAACACAACTTAAAGCAATCAACAAGATATTAGGGAAAGGGGAATCCAACTACATTAATGAATTCAATAACAAATCACAATTAGATGATCATGATCTCAATTAGGAACGATTAACACACTCAACTCACTCCCGCACAATTAAGCATGCGAATTATCCTACTAAGCTAATTCACTCCCGCGCAACTAGCCTAGCAAAGGTATGGAAGAATCTAGACTCTCAATCAACTCACTTCCGCACAATTGATTGAAAGCACAATTAAGAACCAAGAATCAATTAGCTAAAAAGATTCTAGTCAATGTAAGCATCATCCAAACATAATAATCAAGAATCATTTGCATACTAATCACAACCAATCACTCAATTCATCAACATAACCTTCATCCATTTCCCTAGAACAAAATCTAAGTAAACATAATGAAGAAAAACAAGGTAAAACTAGAATTAAAGCAAGAATCAAACAAGTAAACTAATTAACTACTCTAATCGACAATGAAATAAGCAAAAACAAGAACTAAACAAAGCAATAAAGGTGAGAGAAAGTTCGAAAAGCTCATTGAATAGATGAGAAGAGAATCCACAAAATTGCTTCTTCAAGCTCTCAAATCTCCATTGAAATCCAAGCTTTCTCTCTCTAAAACTACTCCTAAACTAGAGAGAGAAAATCCTAATTTAACCCTAATCCTAATTAGAGGAGAGAGGAAATGTAAAACTTGTCTTAAGGAAGTCTAAGAAGTCCTCTATTTTATATTACAAGAAGAGAAAGAAAGAAATCCGGAAATTAAGCACGAAAAAGATCCAGAAACATGCGCCCGCGGCAAGGATTTTCTTAGGCATCTCCTGAAAGTTGCAACAGCTAGGAAGAACAGAGGGCCGCGCCCGCGGCACAAATATCCGCGCCCGCGGCGGCTGCGCAGCCTGACAATGTCTTGCAGATTCAAATGGCCATAACTTCTGTTCTAAGAGGCCTCTTGGGGTGTACAACCTACCGTTGGAAAGATCTTCAACTCTAGTTTTCAACGCAATTCTAATAGCCTCAATCCGATGTGTAGATCAAAAGTTATGACTGAAAGAGTGAACAAGACTCGGTTTAAGGCCTTCTACGTGCTTCAAGCTTTCTTGTCTCAAGCTTCTTAGCTTCTTTCTTAGGTTCAAGCTTCTTCTATTGAACTTTCTTGCCTTTTCTCAGGTCATAAGAATTGAAGAAAGCATCAAGCTCCTACACAAATAGACCAAGAGAGAAAAGAGTGAAAGAACACATAGAAAAACACGCAAATCAAGCTAAAAACCGAGCAAAAAGCATATTATTCGATCACAACTAAGGCCTAAAACCATAAACTAAGACAAATATAACTAAAACAAGACTAAAAGGAATAGAAATAACAAAGAAACACCGAAATAAACCTAAAACTAAGGGGGAAAACGCCCTAAAATGTGTTATAAATGATACTTATCATGTAGCGGCTGATTGGGATCATTTTTTGGGAAAATCACAAGATTTGTCAAACCTTTCCCTAGATGAACAATGGCATTAAGCACAACTCATGGAACATTTAGAATTTAGAATTGGAGGCACAATCAACACCTCTTGAAGAAAGTTGGTTCACAAGTACCAAGACTAATCCAAACAAGATTGATCACCTAACTCGTTCTGGGCGAGTCTATCAAACACAACTACCTCCATGCTTTGACTTTAACGTCATGGGTCTCCTCTTTGGGTATGAGAAAATGAGCCCAAGCGTGTCGACGACAATTTTGCGCTTATAAAAATTGTGCTACAAAGTGAAAATTTTGACCCCTCCAAGATCATCACTCCGGTAGAAGGACTACTCAAAGGATGGCGCAATACCGTGAAGGTGACTACACCAAATAGGAGAAAGATATCCATAACCGCGAGAGAAGGACCTATGTTCGACGAGTCTGAGTCATCTGAGTTAGAGTCCGAGTCTAAGCTCAAGTCTCCCTTAGAGTCTTCTATTGAGTCTTCCAAGTCTTTAGTAGTTGCACCCCTTACTATCTCACCTAGTTTAGTACCTACCCCTAGAATAGTTAGTAGCCAGGTCCCATCAGACCTTTCTCTTTTCGATGAAATGATTTAAGAATTCAATAATATGTCTTCTTCCTCTTAATCCTCGTGTTATTCCCTCAACCAAGATGACGAGCATTGCTTTGCTAATAATGAAAATGACAAAGAAATAATTAAAGCAATGGAAGCACTTGAAAATTAAACAGCAATAATCTAAGAAACTAAGACAGTTAATACATCAAAAGATCCCACCATTAAAAGAGAAGTTAAAATTGGCTTAACTCTAAATAAAGAGGAAAGAATTGAACTAATAAATCTACTTGCAGAATCCATTGATGTCTTTGCTTGGTCATATGAAGATATGCCAGGTATAAATGGAGAAATTTCTCAACACACTATACCGCTAATCTCGAGAATGAAACCTGTAAAACAAAATTTGCGTCGAATGAAACCTGACGTAGCACTTAAAATAAAAGAAGAAGTTCAAAAGCAAATAACTGTAGGTTTTATCAAGGTATCTAAGTATCCAGAATGGGTCGTCAACGTGGTACCAGTTCCCAAGAAGGATGGTAGAGTAAGAAGGTGTGTCGAGTACAGGGATCTCAACAAGGCTAGCCCAAAGGACGATTTCCCTCTACCATACATTGATATTCTAGTGGATAATACAGCTAATCATGCACTTCTCTCATTTATGGATGGGTACGCGGATTACAACCAAATCCTCATGGCAGAAGAAGACATGGAGAAAATAATCTTCATAAAACCATGGGGCACTTACTGCTACACGGTAATGCCACTCGGGTTGAAAAAAGTGGGTACCACATACCAAAGAGCACTAAATGCCTTACTCCACGACATGATGCACAAAGAAGTTGAGGTGTATGTGGACGATATGATCGTGAAATCCAAGGATCGCCCTGGCCACCAAGTAGCCTTAAGAAAATTCTTCGAAAGGCTTTGAAAATACAACATGAGGCTAATCCCATCAAGTGTGCATTCGGGGTTACTAAGCTATGTCATTAGCTCTAGAGGAATTAATATAGATCCCACTAAGATAAAGACAATCATGACCATAATACCACCCAAAACAGAGAAACAAATTCGAGGATTTATTGGCTGGTTGGAATACATAAGTAGGTTCATATTAAAGCTCACCATGATATGTGAACCAATATTCAAGAAAACCAAAAACAATGTGCAAGTTGAAAGGAATGGTGTCCTTAAAACAAGTGTATTATTCCAATAGAGGGTTCGGAATTATTAGAAAGCTAATTATTCAGTGAGGTCAAGTGATCAAATGCCTAACTGGAGGCCGCTTTTGATCAGTAATATTAATGCATAATTCATATTACAGCTTAATCTTGACTGAACCCTTCGGGTCACACCCAATCGAGTAACCGAACCAAAATGACGAATTAATCCAAAGGATTAAATGAGTAATTAGAGTATTACGAACAAAGATGTCGGATATCGAGCTTAGAGCGTCGTAAGTCGAGTCGAATTTAGGATTCGACGAGACGAGAAATCAAGCAAATGACAAGTTTAAGTTAAGCCGTAGCTTTGCATTGTCCTAACCTTGAGAAGGCTAGGCTATCATAGGGCACCAACCGCATCGCATGGTTGTGCCTCAAGCCAAGCATGCATGTGCGTGCTAGGCTTGCTGGCCAAGCATGCTTGCAGGGCTGGTGCACCTAGTCGCACGTAAGCTAGCAGCTGACGCGCCATGCGTGCTAGCGTGCTGGGGCCTCGCACTTAGCAGCAAGCATAGCAACAGCTAGCGTTGCCTAGCATAAACAACGCAGCAGCAGCAGCAACCCGCATAGCATGCCTTGCCTGCTGGTTGTGTGTAGGCATATGTAGGTTTGCTGGCAGGCCCCACCATGGTGCTAGGCAGCAGCGAGGCTGCCTTGGCAGCCAAGGCAGGCTGTCAACCAACACTTGCTTGTGGTTGATTGTGCGTGTGAGAGCTTGTGTGTGTGGGTTTTTCTTAGGGGACCAGGGGAAGGTGGTCCCCCCTTGTGTTCCTCACCTAACTCCTTGCTTACCACTTCACACTTGTCGTTTATTGATTCATTTGCTTTTCAATTTGATTTTTGGATTAAATTAAATTGAATAAAATGCATTTTACCAACTCTCCCACATTGATGGGAGATTGGAATTCAAGGGCTCCCTTCCTTATAAATACCAATAATTTGGCATTGGGAAGGGACACTTGAGTTGTGAACTTTAAGGGATCTCCAAGAAGAGAAAACCTTAGTTCTAATACTCTAATTTCTTTTGGTCTAGCCCTGACTAAGCTTCGGGGTAGGGGTCGTTCGGGTCGGGTCTCGAGGGTGAGAGCCGTTGGTGGCTTGCGCATTTGCGGACCTTTACGCTTTCAAGTTCAAGTTCTAAAAGGAGCGAAGCATGCATCAAGGGTATGATCGTTTTTCTCTATCTTTGTTAATTAATTATGTGATTGTTAATTAACGTGCATGCTTAGTTACTTTAATTTGTGTGCGAATTTTGGGAGGGTTTCATTCCGCGTAGTGTTGGACACTACGAAACCCAACAGCAGTATCTAAGCCGCGCTTATTTAATTATTGTAACTAATAATTAGTCAAGGTGATTTAAATGGATTTAAATTTCTGGTTTTGCTTTCTAATTAGATTAGAAGCTCGTTATTAATTAGTTTTAATCTCGTATTTAAGCGAATTTTGGCTCAAGAACCCAGATTTCGACCCAAAAGTAGTGAATTTTAGGTGGAATCGATGTTCTAAATCAGTTTTGACTCTCTATAGGGTTGTCTAGAAGCCAAAATCCACCCAGAAACATGTTTTTCGAGGGGTTTTTTGGTTTTGACAAAATTTTTTAAATCTTTCAACCTTGATAAATTATTGCATGTTAATGTTAGAATATGTGTATGGTTACAACATTAATCTACTTCAATAATAGCCCTTATTAAGCATGTTTATGAAGTCATATTTGGTGCTTAATTTGGGGAATTCATTTTTCACATAAACTTGCAATTTCACATTTTTGGAAATTAATTGTTTCAAATGTGAATGTTTATGGTGAATTTGTAATTTTAAAATCCTTAAAAGTGTTAAAGATCCAATCTTTAATTGTTTATTTGGTTAGAACTTAACTTTCTAGATTCCATGTTGAACTAATTTTGATTTAATCATTTTGAGTTAATTAAAGTCTTAGAAGTTCAAAACTTGTGATTGAAATTTAAATTAATTAATCTTCATATTGGAAAATGTAATTTTTCAAGTTTACACAAGTTAGTGTTGGAAAACTTTCATTGGATGATTGTGTTAATTTTCCAACTCCTTTTATTTTGTCAAATCTCATTATTAATTTATATTTGGTTAAATTAATTGTGAGAATAACCCTCAATTTTTGTAACATCAAGTTGAGCCAAAAATAATTTAAAGAATGGTTCTTGAATTAATTTTGGTTTGTACACTAAAAATTAATTTATTGAAGTTGAACTTATTTTATTTTAATTTTTGCTCAATATTGGTTCTAAAATTAATTTAGAATTCATTATTTATATTACACAAAAATCGGGATAAAATCCCGAGGCACAAGCGCGCAAAACGAGGCACGAAACCCCAAGCATCTCTCTCGGCCAGCAAAGGTGCTTGCGCAGCCCACATGTGGCTGCCGAGGATGCGAGGTGGTGCATCGTTGATGTGCTACTAGTGCATGTGTGCGAGCAACCTTGGTGCGAGAGTAGTGTTGTTCCGTGGGCTGCGACTTGCGACTACTAGGCAGCACGCACCTCGCACATGAGCCGGCCTTTGAGGCCCTCACTTGTGTGTGCGCAAGCATACTGGTGTGGCCAACATAACGCACTTGGTGCGATGTTGTCAGCCACATGCACGTGCTGGCGCAACAAGTGGATGTGCGAGGGGGCAGCAACAACGCAATGCAGCGGTGCCTCGTGGCTTGGTGCTAGGCACTCGAGCATCGAAGGGCTATGCGATTTTGCGATTTTTGCCGTTTTAATTATTATATTTAATTATTTTTAAAAGGGTAGGCCTCGGTTTTTCCAGTACTTGCAAAATAATTTGGCAAATTTTGGATAAACCAACTTAATTAAATTAATTGGATTAATTTTAATTAAGTTGGATGCGGAATTTAATGGGGCTTCATTATTTACTTGAGCTAATTTTATTGCGTTTAATAACATAATAGGTTAACAACTTTGATTTGTTTTAATTAGGCGCATTAATTGGATTAACCACCTAAGTTAGTTACTAGTTTGAGCGTGTTATGCATTGTTACTTGTTTTGCGTTCTAAAATGCAAGGGGCATTCACATATAGTGAATGGATGAATGGAATCAATATTCTATCACAGGTTTTATGAAAATTGCAACTAGTGGGGGCCGATTAGGATAGTAGATACGGACTGCGTTCCGTTATGTATTTTTGTAAATCAAAATATGGTCTGCATACCATTGCGTATTTTTGTACCTTAATATTTTGATTAGTCCTAGTCGTGATTTTTAGCAGTTGCATTATTAATGGCGATGTCTCGAAGATGGCGATTCTTAGAAGACGAAGCCGAGATGATGTGATGAAGACCCTTGAAGACTTGAAGACTCAAGGGGTCATGCTAGTTGCCAAATGCATCTTGAATTATGCTTTATATATTTTGATTATATAATTGCGATGTTAAATTAGATGCGTGTTTAGGATTTTGAATGTTGTGATGATTAGTTTAGTTCACTTAAATCAACCAACATAGAAACCCTAAGTCCCAAAGAAAATTGAGTTAAATTGTCATTCTAAAATGACACTTACGAAACTAATGAGAATAGTAATGGGTTGTGCCAAAGTACATCATTACTACTTTCCTAGGGAAGTAAGGTATGTTGGTGGGCTTGCCAAAGCAAGGCATCGCATACACGTTAGTTTTGGTTAGACTCAACGATATAAGTAAGGAGTCCATAGATGTTGTGGAAATAATGGAGATAAAACGTCAAGAAAGCATTAGATGTGATGTTTTATCGAACCAAGAATAGCTTAGAGCTATAAGGAATTAGATTGCTTACCTTAAAATATTAAGTGTTAAGACAAGCCAAAGAATGCTTAATCACTTTCTGATTTTTGGGTCTTGGAATCGTTTTATTCTCTCCTAAATGGGAAAAAAAAATTTAATGCGTGAATAAGACACTTAGTAAGATTGAATGTTTGCATGTATACTTTAAATTTCAAACTTATTATGTTATTATCTTGATAAATGGTTATACTTTGCACTTATATTTGTAGAGTTCTAAATCAAATTATAGTGTTTCCAATGATTGGTAAAAGAAAATCTTTTGAGAATGGTTCTCAAGGAAAGAAGAGGCATTTCTAAAATTCCACTTCTCATAAACGACTTTCATAGCTTAGTCCGAAAGGACGGTTGGATATCATGTATTCAAAATACTAGGTAGGTTTGATGAACATGAAGTATTAAGTTGAAAAACTCAAATTGTCTATAGTGGATAACCAACATATCTTTTCGCTTCATACACTAATGAGTAGGACTCATTGATGTAGTAATTCAAGTACGTTAAAGGAAAAGATGGAACTTTGTTTTACGGCGCATTAGATGGTTAATTATTCCTAACAAATATATAAGTCAAAATACTCAAAGAAATGGTTCTTAAAAGTTATGAGATGATGTATGATAAGAAATATAGGAAACAAGGAACCTAGAAAAGGAATTTGAGATTCCAGTTCTACCTAAAAGTTCATGTTATAGTAATTAAATTTAGCAACTTATCTTCACAAGTATTAGATACTGCTTGAGAGTTCCACTTTCGAAGTGACCTCAAAACAAATGCAGTTAAGCTAAGTTGTTGACTTACAAGCTTAGAATGAAGCAAGTGGTGCTACATCAGTTATAAGGTCATCTGCTTTGTTTAAAGACCTTTTAAAGCTAAGGCTGGAACAAATAATGATAACTGTGTTCCATAATCAGCAAATGATCCGTTTACACACGGAAAGACTCACATTAAAAGTAAAAGAGCAATAGTTGTTGGTTTTATTCGAATGACATGGTTGTTTAAGCCATGAGTCAAGGATACTTGAATATAAACAAACATATCTCTAACATGAAAACTCACAAGGTTCATGTCATGGACATGATTTGTGCTCCAAACATCTTTAGCAAATGTCACATCGACAAGAACTTACTTAAGGCTCTATTAGATTGCTCTATTAGATAGACTCTTGATAGTTGATCGATTCGAAATCGTTTTAAGGCAACCAAGACTTACTTGTTGAAATCAACAAAGAAAGGAGCGATTGTGCTTGGTATAGACAATTGACTCCAAAAGCTAAAGAGAATTCCATTACTTCAACATTTTCACAAGATTTTGAAAGAATATGACTATATTCATCAAATGTGAACAAACTGGATCTTAAGTAGCTCAAAAGTTCAGTGATGTATAGAATCGACTTGACAAGTTATCAAAACGTCGAGACTAGATCGAGCGATGTTTGCTTGAGCCAAGAGTGATCATATCAAAGTTATGAATTGGAAATTGGAATTTCATAATTAGCTCCCTAAAGAATATAGTATGTCTTGACAGAGGCCTCGATGCCATATGGAAATGACTCGAATGATGATGGATCACATCCTTTCCTATAAAGTTCTTAAATATTTGTACAAATAACTAGTGTTACACTAAACAAAATTGTCGAAGCTAAGAAAGGACACCATATTTAGTTACGGATAGAAATAGTTTCTAGCGTCTTTTCAAGAATATGTCTAAGGCTCTTAGCCTAAGTGGGAGCTAATTGTCTCAGTGGGAGCCAAGTGGCTCAATAAAGGCTAAGATAGCTCAAGTGGGAGCTAACTCTTTGTTTCACAACGAACTTTTATTCAAAGACAATACTCATGTCTCCTTGTAAGCATTCAAGCGAGAAAACGAGCATTATCCTCCACAACCTAATTGAGAACATAGTATTTGTTGCTCTAAGTGGTGTCTTTCTAGAAACTAAAGCATTTCCAAAACGACAAGTGGGAGGAAAATGAACTTGATGATCATCGAGATTAACAACAAAATAAAACTGAGAATCTCGGAAAACTTTAGAAAGGGCTTCATGAGAATGATTGATCCAGAATACTCAAAGGACTTTACAAGTGCCTTAAATGAGAATTCAATACTCACAAAACTTTAGAAGTTTTGGAGTAAGATCAATATAATCAAAGGGCTTTAAAAGCGCCTTGAAACTCAGTATTTGATGCAATTACCCCGTATAGGTATAGAATTCACCAAAGGCTTGGATTGAATCCTATAAATTTCTATTAAGTTAGAAATAAACCTAAGAGTTACAAGCATACTATTTACTATTATATGGTAAGGTAATAGTGTCTTGTAAATTAGCTACGACAAATTCAAATTCCGAATAATAGTTAGAGGCCATAAAATCCGAAATAGACTCCATGTTTGAAATATGATTAATTTGCATGAAGGGTAAAGACCCATCAATTGCAAATAAGTTATTAAGTACAAATATGGAAATGTATATGCATACATAGCTAGATTGGTTGAAAAGGTTACAATTAAATTCACAGCGTTGATTTTAATAAAAAACCTATTCACCACTCGGAATTCTTAAGTCTTTTCGTGATTATTCTAGAAAAATTGTGCATATGAAATATGGAAAAATAGATACCAAAAACCACCTTCCTAAACTAGGTTTTTGGAAGAGACTATGGAAATAGTTTGAGGGTTTGAAAATCCAAATGATGCTAGATTTGTAAGCAAGCTCAAGAAATCCATTGTGGGATTAAGGGAAGCATTGCATGTAGGAATTGGAACGTGTTTTCTCATAAATTTAATAGAAGGTTTGGCCTATTGAGAAACATAGAAATTATTTTAGATAAGAAGTTTAGTGGGAGAAAAAGTCAATTATGTAAAGGTCCAACTAGAAGTTTACGAACTCTATTGTGATACAACTATCAAATTCTAAATGCTTAGATTTAAAATTAATTTCGACAATGGACCAAGATAAAGGCGATACTTAGTACATATTGGGAATTAAGATCTATTGTATAGACTTAATAAAATGTTCAACAAGTAAAGAAATTTACCGTGTTAAACATGAAGGACTTTGAAATGCTTTCGATCCATATGTATAAAACTAAGTAAATGTTTGGACTAAGTATAAGCTAGGCTAATACTAAGTCATACAAGAAAGACTCTAGAAGAGACTTTCAACCGTATCACACAACAAAAAGTTTAGCAAGACTCGGTGAAACTGGATGAGCTAAAATGTCACATGAATGGAATAAAATTGGGAATTGAATCTTTCATGTATGCTACGATATGAAATCGTCACACGACTTACATGTTTAGAGCATGTAAAGTATAAAAGTACCAATCAACTTGAATCTAAGTAATGGATCGTTAGATTATGATCGAGAACATCCAAAGTACTTGGATAAGTAAAAGCAGGAGTTCTTGATGCATGGAAACAAACATAATTTGAGTATTGATGTTGTGAGCACAACCTTAGTAAGGATTAGATCCTGAACAAGGAAGCCATTTATAAGCACGAGCTATGATGCGTTGTGGCTTGAGAATGGTAACATGGATGTGCATCCATGTGTAATGTGCGGAAATTTAAGGTAAATTTCCATGATCACAAGTGATTAGGGTACCCCAAATCATTGTGAGCCGTTCGGAGTGAAATTCAAGCAAAACATCATTAAGAAGTCTACTAAAATATATGTTGAGAATATTGTTGCCTTAAAGACAATAACAAGGAAGTTGTTCAATGGATAATTTGTTGTTGAACATTGATGGTTGTAGGCTGTCAAGTTGAAGATCCCAAATCATGAAAATGAATGGGAGCCATCACTTGGACAATAAATCCTAAATTACATATAATCCATGACACTCTCGAATTTTATCATCTTATTATTAAAATGTTCGATAATAAAGATGCTAAGATCTGCAAAGTAATCATAACTAAACCTATGCAATAAGTGAACGACAACATTCACAATTGCATGAAAGAAATCAAGCATATTAAATATTGGTGTGATTTCTATTAATGTTTTGTGAAGAGTATTACTCTTAAAACATATTGGGCAAACCATTTATCATAAGATGAAACGTTGAAAAGTTTCATAGTGGAATAAATTTTTTCTAAATGTTCCACAAAACTATTTAATTGTGGTTTAAATTAAATTATGAGTATATTCAATTTGATGATATTAAAAATAGGGTATCAAGGCCATGTCTTGGATAAATAAATACCTATTAAGTGAACGTTGAATATCATATCGAAATCATCCCTAATCGAGGTCATTTGAAAGCTGGATGACTAATGATCGCGTCAGATTAGTGTGTAGTATGATTTATAGCACCGGTTCTTGCACTACTAGAAAAAATGAAATAGGCATCCCCCCCTTTAGCACCGGTTTTGAAAGCCGGTGCCAAAAGAAATGGGCGGGATTGAAAAAATCAGTGTTGGCACCGGTTCCAACCAAAACCGGTGCCAATCATTTAATTAGCACCGGTTCAAACCGGTGCCCACTTATCAAAAAATTATTAAAAAAAAAACAGGCTCCTGCTTTTCTTTCTTTCTTTCTTTCCCCCCGTTTTTTCCATCTTCTGTTTTCCCTCTAGTTTTCGCCTTCTCTTCCACCATCCCGAATTTTCACCTTCTCTATTGAAGTGGTTTACGAGCTTTCTCACTCCATTGAAGCAGCACCTCCTTCTCTCTCCATATCTCTGGCCTCCATTAACTCGTGCTCTATATTCTCCATTGAAGTCGTTTATGAGCTTCTCACCTCCATTGAAGCAGCTTCGAGGTAATGTGGTCTTCTTAATCTACTGAATTCCTTCGTAATCTAGGGTTTTTCGTCGATTTGGTTTTCAATTTCGTAATTTTAGGGTTCTAGTTTTAGGGTTCTGGTTTTATTTCTCACCTCCATTGAAGCAGCTTCGAGGTAATGTGGTCTTCTTAATCTACTGAATTCCTTCGCAATCTAAGGTTTGTCGTTGATTTGGTTTTCAATTTTGTAATTTTAGGGTTCTGGTTTTATTTCTATTTTTTTTAGTTTAGTTTCAATTAATTAACCATAAACCCTAAGTTTTTTAATTTTAATATTTTTTATTCTATCATTTGTAGGAATTGTAGATCTAGTTTGTTTGCTCCTCAAAAAAGAGTTCAAATTCAAAGGTTAGTGGCTATTTTTTCCAATGCTCTTATAGTTTTATATATGTGTTAGTTATTAGTAGCAAAAATGGTACAAAATGATCTTATAGTTGGTTGTTTGATTGGATTTTGATATAAAATGTAGGAGGAAGCAAGAGCAGTAGGGCTGCTAAGAAGTTAGAAAATGGCAAATTTAGTTGGCTGTTGTTGTGAGGGTGATGAGAGATTTCTAGTTCATGCCCAATGAAACACTTTCTAAGCATCTGTTTCACTGTGAGTATCATCTAAATTCATAACTTTCTTGTTTAAGATTGAAATGTTGTGACCTTGACTTTGCATTTGTTAATTTTCTATCAAAGGGAATTTGTATGTGTCGTGTTGAATTAGGCATTGCTTTTGTGTTTTCGATATGCAATAATCAATGAGGTACGATTACCATGGTACGTTGCTTGAAGATGCTAGAGTTTATGCCTATTATTAATTTTTGAGAAAGTATAATGTTTTCGACAAGGGGAAACAAGTTCTATCTAAATTGTTTGTGCCGAGTTAGCAACAGTTAATGTACAACCAGTGTATTCTTAATAAAGGGTTGCACCACATCATTGGTGTAATCTTCTTAGGACTCTCAAACAGATAACGAGAACTTTGGGCAATGTCGATATAATCAAATATTTTTTTAAGGTTATTTTAATTGATTAAGATTGGTTTTGGTACGTTTGTGCACATCAGTTTTACAACGTTCATTATGAGACTTAAATGGTTAGGAAAGCTCGTTTGTAGATATAGTTTCCATGTACTTGACTTTGATTCATGGGTGAAGTTTCCATGAAGTATATATCTTGTAAACTCTTTAGCTCACTTAGGCTCTCTAATTGCCTTAGGTCTTGGCACACCAATCTAATGGTTATCAGATGTTTTGGGAACACAATATAAAAGATTTTAACTCAGAATTCTCTTGATTTTCCCAGCCACTTGATCTCATATGTGGAAAAAACTTTTCGATGTTGATCGACTCTAATTTAGAGGGCCATTTTTCAAATGCTGACGGAACTGAATTAGTACGATTAGCATCACGTTACTTGCAGTATGAAGCTCGTGAAAGGCCTAATGCCAGATCTCTTGTGACAGCTCTTACTCCACTTTAGAAAGAAACTAAGGTGAGCCTAATTTTAATTCCTCTCCTGAGACATTTGTTTTTTTTTATTTAATGCACTAGATAAATTTCTTGGCTTTACCAGCCAAACACCTTGTTTGAGAGATTAATGCTTGAGAAGATACATCATCTTTGGCACAAAATGCCTTGACAAACAACTTTAGCCTATCTGTCGCGTTCTCTACAAATAATTTGCTAGTTTTTGTCACCTGTATTACATACATAAACACTTCTCTTAGTATAATTACCATATATACACAATTATATTACAAGGGATAAAAAAAAAGGATTAAATTGCTACTACTATTGTTAGTATAATTAATTAGAAACAAGTATCATGAACTTCATCTATAAAATAAGTAACTTTATGATGAATGAGTATAATTTACCTGGGTGGAAGCAAGGTGAGGGTAAGGAAGCAATAGATGCTTAGAAAGTGTTTCATTGGGAATGAACTCAGCAACTAGCAATCTCTCATCACCCTCACAACAACACCTAACTAAATTTGCCATTTTCTCACTTTTTAGCAGCCCTACTACTCTTGCTTCCTCCTACATTTTATATCAAAATTCAATCAAACAACCAACAATACTTAATAACTAATAAATGCTTTTTTTGTTGTTGTTGTTTTTTGACAAATCTAGCATACATTCTTGAAAAACCGTCTACAGTATTATATACAACTCCCTCAAGACCAATACTCATATTCCATAACACCTGCCATTCTAGTGCTAGGCGCATCACTTGCAACAAATTTCTTAGTCTGCTCTATAACCTTATGTGCTCCCCTTCATCTTTTTCTCTCTCTCTCTTTTTTTTTTTTTTTTTTTTTTTTTTTTTTTTTTTGTGTACGTTTTGCCTTTAGCAAAACTGTTGAGTGCTTAAGCACAGCAAAGGAAGAGCAACAAATTCTGAAGATGAATTGGCTATAGTTTACTTGGTTGGACAATCTTTTTTTAGAGAATTACTCTGCCGAAAAATTTAGGGATTATCATGGGTTTTTTAATCAGTTAAGGAATTATGGATTTGTCCCAAAAAGCTCTACTGCATCTTCTTGTTAGTACTATATTATAGTGCTTAATTGTTATCCTATTTCTGGAATCTTAAATGTTTCTGATTTTAGAAATTATGTGAACAACTTGACCCTGTGGCTCAAAGCTTTGGTTGTTGTGTCATGTTTATATACAAGTATGATATTGGGGAATTACGAGTACACTTCTATTATCAATAAAACAAGGGGGTAGTTGCAGCAGGGAGGGGCAGCAGGGGCCGGGGCAGGTGGAGCTAGGATGTATTGATCATCGGATAAAGGGCCCTGAATCTATTGCTGATCATATGTATCGAATGGCGTTGATGGGTTTGATTGCTGGGGACATTCCGGGTGTGAACAAGGAGAGGTTGGATGTTGACCAATTATGCTTGTTTGGGACATATTGATATTTCCCTTGCTGATGTATCAAGATGGCAGTAGTTCATGATATTGCTGAAGGTATACTCTTTTTATTTTTTTACAATATCTTATATTCTCATGGTATTTTAAGTTGTTGATATTCTTTGTGACAAGAATCAACTTGCCTATATTGTTTATTTCTTCATTGCATTAGGACATCAGAGCAATAACGAGCAAGACATCCAAGCAAACAGGAGCACATCAGAGCGCCACCAGCATAGCACCACAGCAGCTCACCAGTATCGCAACATAGAGGACCATAGAACAGAACTCAGCAAACACAGCAGCCTGACTAGAAAGCAACACAACACTACAGCAGAGCAGCATACACCCAGCACTACAGCAGAGCAACAAACACCCAGCCCAACCTAACTAGAGCAGAACAGAAACGCAGTAGCTCAAGAACTCAAACCAGTCACCCAGCCAGCCTAGACATAACAAAGACACAGCCATAGATGCAAACAGATGCCCAGCCAGCATGAACAGGCAGAGGCACATCAGCACATCAGAACAGAAACAGCAGAGCATTATGGATTATTTAATTTTTTTTGGACGAAAATTGTAATATTACTGCCTTTTTTTAATGAAAATATGTAACTTTATATATATGTTAATGTTTCTATATCAATTTAAGTGAAAAAAATGCAAATTTTTTTATTTTTTTTTATTTTTTGGGGTATTTTTAGCACCGGTTTGGATAAGAACCGCTGCCAAAGGTTTTTTTAATAATTTTTTTTGAGACTTTTGGCACCGGTTCAAAGCAAGAACCGGTGCCTAAAGTGGGATTTTTTGCACCGGTTCTTGCTTTGAATCGGTGCCAATAGTATTGAAAATAAAAATAAAAAAATCGCGCCATGGTAGTTGGCACCGGTTTATCGGTACTAAATGCATTAGTTGGCACCGGTTTTTAACCGGTGCCAATTTTTCATGGATTTGGCGTCCCTCAAATACCCAACGGTTCAAAACCGCTGCCAAAGGGGGGGGTTTGAACCGGTGCCTTTTTATCTTTTTCGTCTAGTGTTGTGCTACAAGGACATGATTGTCATAAATCATTTGCACATGTATTAGTTTGGAACTATACCGGATCGACCTATGAGAATACTTTAGGATATTTGACAATCATCATAAGTATATCACTCATTATAGCTATCGAAACCTCTTTCCTTGACCATGAGTTGTTAGTTCTCTAATTTGAGTACTAGTCCGCTTTGATGTTGTCAAACGTCTGCCGTAAAAGGGGATTATAACGGAAGCACTCGGGCGGCTAGTTCTTCTTAATAAGGGAAGCTAACAATGCAATACTGGAAATGTCCCCCTATTATCAATAGGGAACATGTCTTTGTTGTTTACAAGGCCTCACAAAGACCGAAACTGTGAAAATGCATGGCTGTACTCAGATTTATTTTAGAAATCATCTGCTTATTGACAGTCGAACTCGGAAATCAAGAAACACTTCTGGACGTGATAAGGTTGACGAAGAATCTTACCTTATAGTTCATGAAGAAACATTAAGTGACATAGGAAAAAGGCTATACACTAATAGCGCACTTGTCCGGAAGGACAAGTGGGAGATTGAAAGGAATGGTGTCCTTAAAACAAGTGTATTTTTCCAATAGAGGGTTCGGAATTATTAGAAATCTAATTATTCAGTGAGGTCAAGTGATCGGAATGCCTAGCTGGAGGCCGCTTCCTATCAGTATTATTAATGCATAATTTAAATTACAGCTTAATCTTGACTGAACCCTTCGTGTCACACCCAATCGAGTAACCGAACATAAACAACGAATTAATCCGAAGGATTAAATGAGTCATTAGTGTTTTACGAACAAAGACGTCAGATATCAGGCTTAGAGCGTCGAAACCGAGTGTCGTAAGTCGAGTCGAATTTAGGATTTGACGAGACGAGAAATCAAACAAATGACAAGTTTAAGCTAAGTCGTAGCTTTGCATTGGCCTAGCCATGCGAAGGCTATGCTAGCATAGGGCCAAGCATGCATGTGCGTGCTAGGCGTGCTGGCCGAGCATGCTTGCAGGGCTGGTGCACCTGGTCGCACTAGCATCTGGCGCGCCATGCGTGCTAGCGTGCTCGCACTCAGCAGCAAGCATAGCAGCAGCTAGGCGTTGCCTGGCATAAGCAACGCAACAGCAGCAGCCTTTATAGCATGTGTGGCCTGCTAGTTGTGCGTAGGCATATGCGGGCTGGTTAGCAGGCTAAGCCATGGTGCTAGGCGCCAGCGAGGCTGCCTTGGCAGCCAAGGCAAGGTGCCAACCAGCACTTGCTTGTGGTTGGTTATGCGTGTGAGAGCTTCTATGTATGGGTTTACTTGGGAAGGAAGGGGAGGGTGGTCCCCCCCTTGTGGTCCTCACCTAACCCCTTGCTCACCACTTGACACCTGTTGTTTGTTGATTCATTTGCATTTCAATTTGATTTTTGAATTAAATTAAATTGAATAAAATGCATTTTACCACATCTCCCACATTGATGGGAGATTGGAATTCAAGGGCTCCTTTCCCTATAAATAGCAATCACTTTGCATTGGGAAGGGACACTTGAGTTGTGAACTTTAAGGGATCTCTAAGAAGAGAAAACCTTAGTTCTAATACTCTAAGTTCTTTTGGTCTAGCCCCGACTAAGAGTTAGGGTAGGGGCCGTTCGGTCAGGTCTCGAGGGTGAGAGCCGTTGGAGGCTTGCGCATTTGCGGAGCTTTACGCTGTCAAGTTTGAGCTCTAAAAGGAGCGAAGCACGTTTCAAGGGTATGATCGTTTTTCTCTCTCTTTGTTAATTAATTTGTGTGCGGATTTTGGGAGGGTTTCATTCCGCGTAGTGTTGGACACTACGAAACCCAACACTAGTAGTATGGGACAATGTGTGTTAAAAAGCCTTTGACAAGATCAAAGCCTACCTTGCAAATCCTCCAGTGCTAGCTCCAGCGCTACCTGGCATTCTCCTTTGCCTATACTTGACAGTCACTAAGGAAACAATGGGGGCTATGCTCGCACAAGAAGTAGATGGAAAGGAAAATGCCATCTACTGTCTAAGTAAGAAGATGCTTGAATATGAAATCTGCTATACGCCTCTTGAGAAGTTGTGCCTCGCACTTGTGTGGGACAAATCTAAGTTAAGACATTACATGCTAGTCCATACAGTCTATGTGGGTATCTCGAATGGATCCTCTCAAGTATCTCTTTGAGAAATCTACACTTAATGGACGAATATCAAGCTGGATAGTGAATTTAACTCAATTCGACTTAAAGTTCATGCCGAAAAAGGTTATCAAGGGATCTATGGTCTCTGATTTCTTGGCAGACTTTCTAATTGAAGATTCAACACTAGTACAAGAGAATGACTTTCCAGATGAACAGTTAATGGTCAATGAGGATGATACTTAGACATTATACTTCGATGGTGCATCCAATCAGAATGGATGTGGCGTAGGAGTCTTACTAGTATCACCTAAGGAAAAACATGTCCCAATCTCAATAAAGTTTGACTTCGACGTCACCAAAAATGCTGCAGAGTATGAAGCATGTGTGGTAGGCCTTGAAACAGCTTTGACATTGGGAGGTAAGAAACTTCGAATATTCAGAGATTCATCTCTCATCATCAATCAGATTTCCAAAAGATGGAAGGTGAGGAGTGAAAGCCTAGCTTCATACCAAACCTATTTGGAAACCCTTACTAATTAACTCGAAAATATCAAACCTATTTGGAAACCCTTACTAATCAACTCGAAAAAGTAGAATACACATACCTATCAAGAGAAGAAAACCAATTTGCTGATGCCTTGGCTAGACTAGCCTCGATGGTTAGAATTCCTAAGGAAATTGAGCAAATTCCTTTAACGATAAAGAAAGGGCATAAGCCTGGTTATATTCAAGCTATTGAGGATGAAGAAGAAAACCAAGAAGAAGAAGAAGAAGAACCATGGTATACAGACATCCTCAATTATGTTGCAATAGGGGAATATCCTCCTAATGCCGACAAAAGAGAAAAGCGTGTCTTATGACTCTTAGCCTCACAATTCGTACTCATAAACGATGAACTTCATAAAAGAGTACCTAAAGGAAGAGCCCTCCTATGTGTAGGCAAAATGGAAGCTCAAAGAGCATTAAAAATCATCTAAGAAGGAGCATGTGGAACACATATGAATGGCAAAATGCTGGTTCAGAAAATCATGCGCCAAGGCATTATCAGACTACCATGCAAAAAGATTTCCATCAATATATAAAAAGATGTGTAAAATGCCAAATCTATGCCAAATTGCAGCATGTTCCACCATCACTCCTTTACGCTTACACATCTCCATGGCCATTCTTAACTTGGGGAATAGATATCATTGGAAAAATCACTCTCCCTGGAATGGGAGGTCATGAATACATCCTCGTCACTGTTGATTATTTCACTAAATGGGTTGAAGTAGCATCCTACGCAAAACTCACCGCAAAACATGTGACACTCTTTATTGAAAGGAACATCATATGTAGATACGGAGTCCCACATGAAATGATAAGTGACAATGGTACTCACTTTCAGGCAGAGTGTGAAAAATTACTTAAAAAGTATGGTATTTAACATCACCACTCCTCTCCATATAGACCTTAAGCGAATGGCGCAGTGGAAGCAGCCAATAAAAATCTAAAGAAAATTATTGAAAAGATGATAGAAAATTACAAGGATTGGCCTGACAAACTCCACTTTGCTCTTTTGGGTTATCGCATGTTAATCAGATCATCCACAGGAACTACGTCGTTCTCCCTAGTCTATGGAATGGACGTCGTACAACCTGTAGAGGTAGAAACACCTTCCTTGCGCATAGCATTGTAGAGGAAGCTTGACGAGGTTGAATCGACAAGGGCACGATATGAAGAGCTAATTCTACTCGACAAAAAAGGATTGGAAGCCTCACATCATGTCCAATGTTATCAAACCCGCATGGCTAGACACTTCAACAAAAAGGTTAACGCGAGAAACATCAAGAAAGGAGACTTGAAAGCACTTAGAAAGAATGTTTTAGACCCAAGAGGCAAGTTCAGGCCTAATTGGTCTAGACCATACATTGTTAAAACTATACTATCTGGAGTGCAGCCAAATTAACAGATATGGATGATAATGAATTCTCAAATATGACAAATGTTGACCAACTCAAGAAGTTCTACCCATGATTTAATTGAGTTTTATACTTAAGGGAGCTACGTTCGGCCTGATTCCTTAACAAGGATACGTAGGCCACCCTTTTATGGGGTGCGGCCACTTAAGTCTTTCAAAACCCTACCTTTTTATGTAAAATATCAACTCCAAATCGCAAAAAATAATAAACAAAAACCAACGCATCACGATAGGATTATCGTGTTGCGTCATAAGCCATCGCGCTGCGATAGGATTATCGCGTCGCGTTAGAAGCCATCGTGCAGCACCAGAGTCGTCGCGCCGCGATGAATCCATCACGCCCTAATGAAAATTTAGCTTAGCTGAATACACTGGGAATTGCTGCGATCTTTTCCGCTTTCAAGTTCGTTCGAAAACTTCTCCGATTTCCGAACTCAGATTATTTTCTGAATAAATTACATGATGATAAAATGAATAACAAATTACATGAAAATGTAAGTTTTTTTTTTTTGACAGGTTTTGGAAGTTAAGAACAAATAATTGGGATCCCCAAAAATGGTAGTCCAATTTAAAAAATTTCAGAATTTTGGCAACTCGAACTTGGAAGAAACTGTTGGCTCACCTTCCAATTCGAAAGGAAGCACCAAATTCTGCAGTGCATTGATGAAGGAAACAAGATCGCATGTTACATATCACTCAAATTTTATTGCTCCCAAGCTTAACTCAGGAAATTACCCTAAAAAATTTTCGTATTGGAAACAAATAGATTTCAAAGCGCTGCGACAGGTTCGTCGCGCTGGGTCACAAACCATCGCGCCGCGGAAAATTATTCCCTCTAAAGGCAGACTGCGATTAATTGCGACGATTTTAAATTATTTCGACTTCCGTACTCGGATTAATTTCGAAAAAAATCAAGTTGTTTTCATCGCTTAAACATATAAATAAGGTTAATTGAAAGCAAAAATTGCATTAATAATTGAACTTCACTTGAAAAGTACATTATTAATGATAAAATTAACTTGGAATTAAAAATTGTCTAATAACATTAAAAGTAAAGCAATGCTCTAATCTTTGTTCTCCTTTCGAACCCTTTTCCAATTCTTGTCTTAATCCTCTTCATCTTCTAGTTCCTTTACCAATAGAGAACCATTAGATGATCGAACCGACACCTTAGAAGAAGAAGTTTCCTCTTTAACAAAGACTCCTACCTTCTTCTCAACCCAAGCCTTCTTTTCTTTATCATTAGCCTTCCTTTTCCTTATACCCTCTATAGCACCTTTCTTCTTAGGCATGATAAGAGTCTTGAGTCAAACTTTTGCACCCAGACGATCTTTAGGAGGAACTTTCTTGTCACCTAAGCGGTCTTTTAAGTTAGTCTTCTCCACACCCTTAGAACTTGTGTTTCGAACCTTGTTTTTATTCTTTTGATTTCGCTCAAGTAACCATTGTTTAAATTCCCGAGATAATGGGGGAGGAACTTTATTAGAAACAACGTTCCATAAGGGTCTAGCCTAGGAGTCGAATTCTTTACCTCTTAAGAAGCTAACAAGAGGGGTCAGAGTCTTTCTTTCGAGGGCGGCCAATGTGCGGACCGTGTGCCCTTTTCATTATTTAGCAAAAGGGCAACTGATTCTCATGCTTTTCCTCTCCTCATTTTCCGGGGAAGAACGGCACACCAATAATCGTCAAACCTTTCAGCATTCTTTGATATAAGATATTCATAAGGTCAACGGACATCACCAGAAGGGATGGTCTGAGCAAGACCATACTGCCACATTACTCTAGAGGGGTAATATAAGGTTGGTGAAGGATAATTAGGTCGTTGGACTAACTACCCTCAACCAAACAATATTTATAAACCTACACCTACACTAAACAAGTTTAGTGGTAAGTAGAGGGTCGAACCACGGAGACGACATAAACACTATCAACACCACCACCAATTAAGCTAGGTCAAAGAGATAGGATGGATAGAACAATAAACAAAAATGAGATTTATATTAAGTTAAACTAACACCAAGGGAGAGGGTCAAACATGACAATGATCTTCAATAAAGTTAGGCAATGGAAATGAGTTTACATGCAAACCAAATATCTCATATAAGGCAATACCAACAATACCATCTAACCACCTATCGGGGTCAAAGGCTTTCCCAACTTAACACATGCTCATACTATCGTCATAAGCTGTGAAAGTTAAGGTTTTTGCATAGAATCGATCACCTAATGGATATCCCTAAGTTACACTATCGTCATAACTTAGTTCAATCCACCCAATTACAACACATGATTGGCCATTCACATGGAGTAATTAGTAAAACATGGTTACAAGGTATATTTAATCACATATAACCAACATTTGTCTAGCCTAATACATTCAAGATTCACCACATGCTATCACCAATCCCTTAGTAAAGGGAATTACTCACTAATCATGAACAACTAACACAAAACCCAACAAGAAGAACAAAGAGAAGCAATTAAACTAAACAACTACTCTAATCAAGCAAGAAATTAAGAAAGAACAATAAATGAGATAGAGTTTAGAATGCTCATTGAAGTATTGAAAAGGAATCCAAAACAATGTCACTTTGCATCTTCATCTTCTTCAATCCACCATTGAAGCTCTTCACTTTCTCTCTCTAAAATACCCTAAATTACTCTTAATCTACATTGCAAAGTATAAAAACAAAGATTAAAACTAAATCTAAGCCTAATTTATGTGAAGATTGATGGAGAGATGTTAGGGTTTAACCCCTCAAAGAGGAGAGAGAAAACCCCAAAGAAACCCACCACCAAAACTTTGCCAAAAAGAGGAGAGGAAGAAGCATTTAAAAGACCCGTAGCTGCTCGTGCGCGCCCGCGATAGAGGCCTGCGCGGCCGCGCCTTGGGATTGGCCTGACAGCAACATTCATTTTCAAATGGCCATAACTTCTGTTCTACGAGGCTTCTGGGGGCGTGCGACCTACCTTTGGAAAGAACTTCAAGTCTAGTTTTCAATGCAATTTGAATCATCTCAATCCAATTTGTAGATAAAAAGTTATGGCTAAAAGAGTGAACAAAGGTTAGTTTCGGAGTTCAGGCCCTTGAGCGCCCGCGCCTATCTTAGGAGCGCCCGCGCCTATCTTAGGCGCGCCCGCGCCTAAGACGCGCCCAAATCGCGCCTACATTCTGCCTCCTTCAATATTTTCAACCCCAATGTTAGGCACGCCCGCGCTTGGTTTGGCGCGCCCGCGCCATTCTGAAAGCACGACCCGCGCTGTCCGTATGGCCTTGCTTGCTTGCTCCTTAACTTCCTTTGTAGCTCTTCAAATGAACTACAATTCTCCAAGCTCTTCATTCTATTAAAATCAACTTTAAAAGCCTACAAAACACGAGGAAAAGCACAAAAACATAATAAAGGGAGAAACGGAGCAAAAGGGGTACAAACAAGGGACAAACGTAGAAAAATACCGCAATTAGAGGATCTAAATAGTGGCATAATGCCACTTATCAAAGGTCAATTTGGACAAGCTTGGGATACGGCAGGAAGGTTGAGTGTTGACTGCAATCATCTTCTCAATTTTCCACCAAGGAAAGACCCAATATTAGTGATCCTCGAAGTTGTGCTTTAGGGTCCTTTTTTAATTCATCCAAGCTTAGCATTGTTTCTCCAACAGTTAAAGGTATTGGGTTTCTCGCACCATTAATTTATTCCATAACATACGCTAATATAGCTTGACCTATGTGAATACTACCACTAGTAAGAAAGAATTGGCGAAACATACAGAAGAGAAAAGCCTTCGTCTATATATGTGAAAAGAAGTAGACTTAGGTCTATTAAAGAAAAAAGATGCAAATTTTCTTAAATCAACTTCTTTTCCATGAATTATAGATTTTAAATCGGTTTCCGTAAGATTATAAAAACGCTCAAAATCTTTATAGTAATATTCACACAATTTAGGGATTACTGCAAGATCTAAAGAGGGAAAACCAAAAATAACACCAAATTCTTCCAGCAGGGGGCTAATTTCATCATTATCTAGTCTAAAAAAGTGAGTGTTGGAGTCCCAATATTCTATGGCATTATGAAGAAAATCACTATCAAGATCTACCCCTTTTATGCCCAATAGACCACCCACGTTGAGAAAATCAAGCTCTATCCTCTCACTAGGGGTTAAAGACCGACACCACTCACGGGTGATCTCACATAAACTTCTAGACATGATTACTAAACTATGAAAACTAGAAGAAGTTAGAAAGCTAATGACTCGAATAATTATGCAAAATATGACGTATTTGGGGGCTTTATATAAGTAAAATTGAAGAAGAAATCCAATTTTATTCATACTAGAATTTCACAAATTTATCGCGCCGTTACAGTGTTGTTGCGCCGCGGCAAAGTCATCGCGCCGTGACAAGCCTGTCGCGCCGCGATAAATCCTGACATTCGCGACAATCAACGCACCTTGATTAATAAATTGATTTGATTTTGACTTGGACTTGTACTTTAATTCTTTCCGAATTTCATCCAATTTTTCTCACTTTTTCCCATATAATTTACCTTTTCCTATGATGGCTCAACCTTTTGAGTTAATCCTTATTGATTTGCAAATTTCTTTTAAGAATCTCGAGTTAATTAACTCTAAAACTATTTTTTTGCCTCAATTTCTTTTTTCAATTTATCTTTGGGAGGAGAAAGTTAAATACCCTCCAATGATAATAAAAATGAAGGAATTTTTTCGCAAAATTTATCACAAAGTCACACATGCACATGCACATGCACATAAATAGTTGTAAAAAATGAAAAAAAAGTCTAAATATAATTCTAATACGTAAATAAGAGTCAAATAAACAATACATAAGCAAAGTCAAAAATAGTCCAAGACAAGGAAATGTAGGAACAACTATGGCGCTGAAGGACGCAGATCTCGAGGAATGCCTATCGCGTCATAAGAAACTGTAGACCATAGGGTCATTTCCTGGCCAGAATTAGCACCATCGCTCATGGGGATCACGATCAAAGGACCGGTCAACTGAGTACCCCCATGAGGTCTGTACTGCTAAAAACTCCCACCAGCAAAAGGGGTAGACACAGGCTACTGCGACGACGAGCCAACCTCGTACGTCCCATCACCGAACAGAGATGACGGACAACCTGCAAACGCGTCTGGGACCATGTGAGGTTGTACCACCGGAGTACCAAAACTAGGTGGAATCATATCTGACGACGAAGAACTGTCACAATCATTAGTCGCCGCTTGGCCAGGTACCTCCCGCCTGCCTAGGATCTCCAACGAGGTACGCCGATGCCTCACTCCCGCCTCTCTCAATCCCTCTATCCTCGAACGAGTACGTGGCCGAGGGCCGGGCTCAAACAAAAATAAAGAGATACAAGTTAGTAATCGACAAAACGAAAAACAAATAAAAAGAAAAATGCATAACGATATACCAGTGCAACATCCCCCATGTAGACTCGACGCTCGATGACTCCACCTTGCCAGTTGATAACGACAAGAATCGAGGGAAGTTACCATCCGCGTCATCACCTTGCGAGAGAACTGCAAAAATCAGACAAGATTAGAAAACAAGATGATATATGCACCGAACAAAAGAAGAAACAAAAAGTCACCCAAGTCTGAGAACGAGGATTAGACCGCTCCACCAATCACCATTCCTCGGGGGCTAAAGGGATCGTCTCCTCGACAGGTCCATGAACCCCCTGAACTCAATAGACATGCGTCGGCGCTCGAACTCCTCAGGCTCCTCCGACTCCTATAAAACAATCCAACAATTAAACACTGTCGGGGGCTATAGAATAGACAAAAGGGGTTAATAAAAATTCACAAACCTCCTCCTCACGGTAGGATGGGCAAGCTAGGCGAGGAAGTGGCTCCTCTGCATAAGAATGGTTAGAGTAGATATGTCTCCGCCAGTCCTTGCCTATAACGCCATCGGCAGCGTACACCCGGAGCCTCTCCTGACTCATCATTTGAGTAGGAGGATCAGTAGGAACCACAAGAATGGCTGAGGGTTCTGGATGGCCACTCTCTCGCCTAGGTACCATACCACGTCATAGGTACCCCAGGAGAAACGCCTCTTAGCCGTGTACTGAAAGGCCAGTCTGAAATCACTTAAGTCAGCCCATGGATGATACTGAACATCAGGGCACTACAACAAAAGGAATAATTTTCAGGAACTCGTAATGAAACCCAGAGAAATAGAAATAAGGAAAAGTCCTTACGTCAAGAATAGCAGCCCTTACATCAGTTGTAGAACTAAGACCGGCCTGGCGGTCATGCCAGCTCACAGCTATCAGAAGCCCTCTAGCCCGTACCCTCACCGGGGCCTGTGTAGGGAAATACTCGTAGACCCAAACCTGCAAAAAGTCAAAAATCTTAGAACCTATAAAAGTTCGAGACATGACTTGAAATCATTATATTAGAGGAGGATATACCTCTACGACCTTCCCAAGGCTAGAAACATCAATCTTTATCCTGCAATGCCACTAGCGACATGCCAACCCCAATCCCAGAAGTAGATCAACATAGCTAATGTTGGCCCATTCATATGTGCTAACCCGCTGAAGGTCACGCAATGTAGAAAGGTAACGCAGCAAAGCACGGCTCCCCCTATTGGGAGAAAAAGTCCCCGACAGGAGGAGAAGAACAAAATACAAACCCGCTGCTCCAGGGTGGTCGTCGCATCATCAAAAGCCTCGACCAACAGTCGAGTACTGATCGTCCTCATGCTCAAGTCCTTATTCCTAGCCTCAGTAGCAGCCCTATGTGCAACGGGGACCAGCAACTCTATGGTCTCGGGAGAGGTCAGACTGTACAGCTCATCAGTAAGAAGGGGAGCCGAGAAGGGTGATAGTCATCTCACCCCATGGAAAATGGAACGTGTTCGTAGTGTCCTAGAAGAACTTCAAAACACCTCAAACGATGAAATGACTCTCCCGAAAAGACTAGAATTGAAGGCCGCAACAACTCGAAGAAGGGGAGTCAACCCATAAGACTCCCAAAGAATCCTCACCGCCTCTTCCCGGTGATGTGCTAACGGTAGATAGACAAAATGGTATCATCGCTTGAACCATGGCAACGTTCATGCTCCTCATTAAAACCAGCAAAACACGCTAAGAGATGTGGTAAACTGGCTTAAAAGCCAGGGTGTGCTCATCCCACTAAGGGAGAGACCACGTCCGGCTAGTAGAAGCTCCATCTCCATCCCCTACAGGCTCGTCATCTCGGTGAGACGAGCAGAGCGCGAGCCAGAACCTCGACGTCGAGCCATACTATTTATTATTGACATAAAAACTGTAAATTAAAAGGTTTTATACTATCTAATTTCGCCTAACCGCACTATGTTCGTTAAAACAGAGTAAAAAATTACAAAAATAGAGCATGATTTTGATTCGTACAAAAATGAAAATTTTGAGTACCAAAGAAATTTCTTGAAAGTTCATGACAAATATTGCAAAAATCAAGCACAAAGAGCAAGAAAAATCATGAAGAACGGGTCTTATTGTACTCACAAACCTAGGGTGTTCAACAATGGCAAAATTCTTGTGTTTTCACAACATCGAGCAATTCTAGTCTCAAATTACTCTCCAAGAAACATACAAACATATAAAAGCGATTTCATGACAACAATTTCAACAAAAATTGAGCAAATAGCATGAACACATTTCGGATTTTCCGGAAAATGCAAAGAACATGCTCGAAATTCACCAAAAACAAGAAAAGTTTGAACAAAATATACATAGATCGGTCTAGATGAGTAAAAATCCAACAATTTGAAACAAATTTGAGCGAATTTGGTTAAGAAACGCAGGAGAACGGGCAATTTGAAGTTCGTGCTGACGATGAACACAAATTCAAGCAGCACTAGAAAAATGAGGAAGAAAGTATTTGAATTCACGAAATGCTAATTTATCGCAGCACGATAGATTTGTCGCGGCACAATAAGCCTGTCACAGCGCGACAGACCTGTCGTTTCGCGATAACTCTATTTTCGCCCGCATAAGCCTTTGTGGGTCCAACGATTTGATTTTGTGGTCCATATTTATTCATTTGAGCTTTTTGACACACCATTAAGCTTTTGAACCTCATGATGCGCGATTGATTAAACACCTGATTAGTAGTTGGCCCGATTACAACTTTGATTGATGATCGGCCTGATGACGATCACTTTATTGATTGAGCCTGCCTAAGCATTGGTGGATTGCGTTAATTAAGCATAATTATAAAGGATTCCTAAGATTTGAGGATTTAAATGGAAATCAATTAGAAGCTCGAAAAAATCTTGAGATAAGGGTTTTACGGTGGATTTCCCAAAGCTGGAAGATTTGAGAAGACGACTCGAGATGAGGTAGTTTTCGATGACTTTCTCTAAGATTGAGAAGGTTGTTATTTGATTTGAGAAGGCGGTTCGTGATGTAAAAGTCTTCGATGACTTTCTCTAAGATTTAGAAGGTTATCATTTAATTTGATTTGAGAAGGCGGTTTGTGATGTAACAGTCTTCGATGACTTTCGCTAAGATTGTGGAGGTTATCATTTGATTTGAGAAGGTGGTTCATGATGTAGCAGTCTTCGATAGATTTCGCTATGATTGTGGAGGTTATCATTTGATTTAAGAAGGCGGCTCGTGATGTAGCGGTCTTCGATGGCTTTCTCTATGATTGTGGAGGTTATCATTGGATTTGAGAAGATGGCTCGTGATATAGCGCTCTTCGACAGCTTTCGCTATGATTGTGGAGGTTGTCACCTAATTTGAGAAGATTGCTCGTGATGTAGCGGTCTTTGATAACCTTTGCTAAGATTGTGGAGGTTGTCACCTGATTTGAGAAGATGTCTTGTGATGTAGCGGTTTTTTACGTCTTTCGCCACAATTGTGGAGGTTGTCACCCGATTTGAGAAGATAGCTCGTGATATAGCGGTCTTCGACAACATTCTCTAAGATTGAGGAAGTTGTCACTTGATTTGAGAAGAAGGTGCAAGATGTGTCGATCTTCGACGGCGTTCACTAAGATTGTGGAGGTTGTCTAACAAGATAGATTTGATCTGACGAGATGTCACCCAAAGGCGTGTACCCGACGGTGCAAGATACACGTTTCTAAATCCTTTATTTGTGGAACTAATACTTTCTGCAGGTATCGACGTTAAAAAGAATGATTTAGGATTCCGGAACGTTCTGAATCATTCTCCGTCCCTATCGATCTTACTTTGACTTTTGTTTCCGAAACTCACGTTTCTCCTAACTCAGTCAAAGTGGGGGATTCTATAGATACCTGATTGTGTCTCCCCAAAAACCAAACCTAGTGATGTGTACCTTTCACGTCTTTAAATATCGAGTTAGGTGAAGAGTTGAAGAGTCTCGTGAATTCCCTTTAGCCTTGAACATTTCTAATCTTTGCTTAAATGTTTTAATCCAAAGTCATTCATTTTGTGTCCTTAAAATAATTCATTTCGTGTCCTCTTTATAACGTCCAAACCAGTTTTATTTAGTCCATAATCTTGGACCAATTATTGTTTAGTTGGCTAGGCTTGGAAAGAGCTTTCCAACGATATATTATAACCCCAAATCCGACTTATAACGAAGAAGTTATGACCAAAATACTAAAGCGAGCCCAAACCGAGCCTTACCTACGATCCATGACCATGTAGGGAGGGTCCATTAACCTTAACCTCATTCCTAATCCAATAAGGATTTTATTACAAGCTTCTAGAATTCTCTAGAAGTTTGTTTTCGATCCTAAATCCCTTAGGATTTATTGTTATCTTCTAGAATCCTCTAGAAGGTTCTAATCTATCCTGTTTTCGAAAAGATAAAGATTTAAGAATTTTACTTTGGGTAAAACATTTGTTTTTCAATGATTTTAATCTTGTTTAAATTAGAATACGTACAAAAATTTGATTAACCCAATTCCATTGGAAGTCAGATTCCGTACGAATTCATTCTTTTCAAAAACCATCGCTGAGCGACAGCGCCATCGCGCCGCGACAGGGTTGTCGCGTCGCGGCAAGGCTCTCGCGCCGCGATGGAATCTGTTTTACTTTGATTTGATTTCTGATTCTTAACTGACCCTTCGACCCTCTTTTTTCCTAGCTTATAAATAGAGGCCGTTTTCCCCTGTTTTCATTCACCACTAATCATCATCTAATCCTCTCTCTAAGAGAAAAGCTTATTCTCTCTCACTTTCTTTTTAGCCATAGCCTTAGCCTGAACACATCCCAACACCTTGTTGATATCACACACCATACCTCCATTACGAGCTTTGAATACTCCAAGCCAATCTCAAAGTTGCCTTCGACCTCGACGTGAAAGGTTAATAGTTATGAGGGTTTAGTCCCAAGTCTATATTTTAATTCCTATTTGATTTAATCTTTCTTGAAGTTACTAACACATGTATTGTTTTGATAGAAAGAGGTACGAGGCATCAAAGTGAGTAATTTGATCACTTTAATATTTATTCTTTTGGTTTAGAAATTATGTTTAGGATATTATTTTGATTCCTAGTATCATGTTAGGATATTGATATTAATTCCTAGTATCATGTTAGGATGTTGATTATGATTCTTAGTATCATGTTTAGGGTGTTAATTAAATTCTAATATCATGTTCCTAGTATCATGTTTAGGTTAAAGCTTTGATTTTTATTATTAGTGACATGCTTGAATTTTTTATTAATCTGTTTAGTATCATGCCTAGGATCTTGCTAATTATGTTCTAATATTGTTTTGATGATGTTATTATGATGATGATTGTTGTGTTAATCATACATTGCTTGATTATTCTTGATTGTTGCTATTGCTTGATCACACCCTTCTTGCAGGTTTAAGGGGAATTTGTACTTGAAATCACGCCTAATAAAATAATTAATAATTTGATTTAGGCTAATATGATTTGAATTCAAGTGATAGCCAATAACATATTTATTTGTGCATTAATAATCAACCAACATAGATCAAACAGGTTTAGGGATAACTTGTTGAATGTATGTTGATCGAAAAGCGCACATGAATATCATAAGAATTAAGTAAATGCTGATTTAGGGCGGGTTTAATCTCTTTTAGGTTGGATTCATACCATCATCCCCAAATATCCAGTTATGGTTCTGGACCACTATGGAGTTATCAATCTCCGTAATCGTGAATGGGGTTTAACCTTCACACCCGTGAACGGTTTACAAGTTCCTAAAACTTGTTGGCGACTCTTTTATCTCTAGCTTCCTTCCCTTTGAACGCCACCATGCTTAAATGTATGATCACAGTGGGGCTCAAGGTTGGGTTTGAAAATTTTCCTATAAATACCATCTTCGATCCATCAAATGATTAGGTTGAACTATCAAGGTCTTCCTATGACTCTACATGCTTCTCATCTAAAAGTCGCAATAAACGATCAATCTCTTCTAGAGATAAATCATGACAATGATGAATAAGATATGTGGGGATTTGCCACGAAAGCTATCTGCACACTACAAATGGACGAAAATATTGAAATACCTTTCAAACTTGATCCATATTCCATCCCAATAGTAAACAACATCTTGTTCAAGAGTAATTACGTTCCTAGGATGCCTTTGGGAATAGGAATGAAGAAATCTATCTTACTTCCTATCCCAAATAAAAGTTTCTCCTTTGGATTGGGATATAAACTAACCAAAGAAGAACTTGAAGCTCATGAAGCCAAAATAAGGGCGTGTAGGAACAACAACAACAAAGGGATAATTTCCTTACTCTCATCTTACAATCAAACCCTTAATGGGGAATTCATTAGGGAGGGGGAGAATTACCCATGCTACGACTTTCTAGAACCACTAGTTCTTGAAGGTATTAAGAAGCCTGGATTCGAGATTTTACACGATTGCTACTTCTTGAATGATGACTTAAATGTCACTCAATCAAAACACCCAACTCCAGGGTGCTACAATAGGCAAGCCTTTAACTTGCTATTTGGAGTAGAGCAAAACCATATGGTTATAACATGAATTACACATGCATGTTTCTCATAACCAATCAAAATTCCATCCCAGACGAAGCTTTTGACCCTTTTTCATTGATCACCCCTTCCAATAATACTTTTGAGCATGGGTGGAGAAAGACCTTCAAGTGGACTAACCATAAGGGTGACAAGCTGGAAATCACCACAGGCGAAGGACAAATGTTGAAAAATCCGACGACGAGTCTAGTTTAGATTTTAAGGAAGCTGAGAATTTAGGCCTTGTGGCCAATACTGAATCTTTACTTTCTAGTTCTAAGGGCGTGGATCCCAAAAAGGATTCCTCTCTTGATGTACTTTCTTATGATTTCAATAATATGAGCTCTATTTCTCGAGTATATTCCTTCTCTTGAATCTTTTAAATGCTATATTGGTGTCGACTTAAGGGACCTCAACAAAGCTAGTCATACAGATGATTTCCCTCTACCACATATTGATATATTGGTGGATAATACGGCAGAACACGCGATGTTATCCTTTATGGATGGATACGTAGGTAACAACAAAATTCTAATGGCAAATGAAGACGAAGAAAAGACATGCTTTATTTACCCTTGGGGTACTTATTGCTACACTGTCATGCCATTTGGTCTTAAAAATGCAGAAGCTACGTACCAAAGAACGACTACGACTCTCTTGCATGATATGATGCATAAAGAAATAGAGGTATATGTGGATGATATGATTGTAAAATCAAAAGATAGAATGGGTCATGTAAAAGCTTTACGCAAATTCTTCACTCGAATAAAAGAGTACAAGATGAGATTGAACCCATAAAAATGCGCTTTCGGAGTAACTTCCGGCAAGTTACTCAGATACATAGTAAGCACACGTGGCATTGAGATCAATCCCTCGAAAATAAATTTGCTTACATGCCTCCCCCACAAACAGAAAAACAAATTAGGGAGTTTCTTGGCAAATTACAGTACATTAGTCGATTCATTAGTAAGTTGACAATGAATTGTGAGCCAATATTCAAAAAAATGGAAAAAATAAGAAAAACATGAATGGGACGATCAATGCCAAGAGGCCTTTGAGAAACTAAAAAACCTATCTCAAAAGTCCTCTAGTTTTAGCACCACTAGTACCAAACTACCTCTTAAACTTTATATCACTGTCACGGACACGACCATAGGAGCCATGCTCGCACAAGAGGTAGATAAAATAGAACGTGCAATATACTACATAAGTAAAAAATTTATACAATATGAAAGAAGGTATATCACTCTAGAAAAAACGTGTTTAGCATTAGTGTGGCAACTAAAAAAACTACGTCATTATATGCTTCCCACACCACTCATGTGATTTCTCAACACAATCCAATAAAGTATTTGTTTGAACAACCACCCATAAAAGGAAGAATATCCAAGTGGTTGGTGATGTTAGCTGAATTCGAACTCAAATATATTCCTGAAAAATCAATAAAAGGAAAAGTAATATCCGATTTTCTAGCTTAACATCCTATTTGAACAAGTCATGCAGAAACCACTCATCTTTCGGATGAGGAAATTCTCATGATACAAGATGACAAATGGGTAATGTACTTCGATGGCGCATCCAACCAAAAAGGATGTGGCGTAGGAGTTTTACTCATAAGTCCAGAGGGAGCACATACTCCAATCTCTTCCAGACTAGACTTTAATAATGCCGCAGAACGTGAAGCGTACATTATTGGATTAGAAGTAGCAGCTAGCATAGATGTGCAAAAATTAGAGGTATATGGAGATTCCAGTTTAATAATAAATCATATACTCAAAATATGGAAAATGAAAAACTCTGCAATGATAATATACCAAGCACACCTAGAGCAACTCATCGAGAAATTTGATTATATTGATCTAAAATATCTCCCAAGGGACAAAAATCAATATGCAGATGCGCTAGCAAAATTAGCCTCAATGATCAACATTCCTGATCAATTAATTATGATGTCATTATGCGTTGAAATAAGAGATGAACGAGCTTATTGCAACGCAATAGAGGAATAAAATGACATTGAAAGGGAAAGCCCCTAGTATGATCATATCCTCCAATATATTACTCATGGCACATACCCTGAAAATACTTCATCTAAAGACCAGCGCGCCTTGAGAACGCTAACAGCCCATTGTGGGATAGTTAATGGTCGATTGTGTAAAAAAGGGCCAAGTGGTCAAAGCTTATTATGTATAGACCAACCCGAGACCACACGCCTTATGGAGGATACTCACAAAGGTGTTTGTGGACCTCACATGAATGGAAAAATGCTCGCCAAAATAATCTCGAGTTTAGGGTACTTTTGGTCCACAAAGTAACATGATTGCATCTGATATGTCAAGAAATTTCTGGAGTGCCAAATGTTTGCTAACTTACAACACCTTCCACCATCCAAACTATATAATCTCACTTCCCCTTGGCCATTCTCAACTTGGGGAATTGACATTATTGGTAAAATTTCTCCAACAAGAACGAGAGGACACGAGTACATATTAGTAGCCATCGAATACTTCACTAAGAGGATCAAGGCCGACCCTTACGTTAATATCACCTCTAAACATGTCGCAAAGTTTCTCGAATGAAACATATTTTATAGATATGGAGTTCCACACAAACAAATTAGTGACCAGGGATCTCAATTCAAAGTAGAAGTTGAATCCCTCTTGGCTCGTTACAAATTAAAACATCACCATTCTTACCCATATCGTCCTCAAATAAATGGAGTATTAGAATCACCAACCAAAAACATAACAATCATCATTGAGAAAATGGTAGAACATTATAAAGACTGGCCGAGTAAAATACACTTTGCTCTTTGGGGTTATAGAACGTCCATACGAACATCAATAGGGGTAACTCCATACTCCTTAGTTTTTGGCATGGACATAGTTCAACCAATTGAACTGGAAATACCATCCCTACGCATCGTACTCGAAAGTAAGTTACAGGAAGCTGAATGGGTGCGAGCCAGGTATGAAGAGCTTTTATTCCTCGATGAACTATGATTAAAAGCTTTGCATCATGTACAAGTCTATCAACAACGCATTGCGAAACATTTTAACAAACGGGTACGTCCCCGTAATAATAAAAAAAAAAGGTGAATTTCTACTAAAAAGAGGTTAGAGGTCCTCCAACTGATCCAAGAGGGAAGTTCAAGCCCAATTGGATAGGACCATACTGCGTAATTAAAATTCTATCGGGAAGGGAAGTTAGATTAATGGACATTAGTGGTGACGAAATCTGTCAACTAATAAACATCAATCGTCTTAAAATATATTACATATGAATTCCGGATAAGTTCGTTCATACAAATTTTATAAATGAAATTTTATAGCATTCAAATAAATGATTCCAAGTGTTATAAATTTTACTGAACTCCACGGTAAAATTCATAACACATAGGGGAGGGTAGATCAAAACAATTAAAAATTCTTACTTAAGTGTTTTAAATTTTATCGAACTCCTTGGTAAAATTCATAACACTAGGGGCGACAAAAAAAAATGTCAATTGAAACGGGCCATTCAAGTGTTCGGATTTTTTCGAATTCCACGAAAAATTCCTCGTACTAGGAGGGGGGGAAATAAGATAGCAAAAACAAAATTCACTCGTTTCAAACCTTTGTGAAGATGATAATACTCGCAGCACAGGTGCCACACGCAACTGAATTAGTTGGGCGCAGTAGGCACGCTCAACCCCTGAGGTTGCGAGTGCCACCTGATGACGAACTATGAACTTAAAATGTTACGTTTGAAGAAGATTGATTACGACTTTTACTAGAGATAAAACAAAGGGGTATTTCATTCTTATATATATTTGAAAAACAAAATTAAACTTTGATTTTAATTATTAAACAATGTTTGATTAATTTTTCATTTAATTCCTACAAGTAGGTGTTTAGGGTATGGATCTAGGGGTTCTAACTGGAGCAGGCTGGTTCCAATTGGATAACCTGCATAGGGTGACAAACGTAACTGCCCTCCGGGGTGGCTCGAGGAACCCCCCTCCGATGCTTAAGTTAGAATGTGTTTAGAGAGAGAAAATATGCTTAAATAGAGAGAGTGTGTAATAACTTGTGTGTCTAACTTGTTCCTTATTTATAGGTGTACGATCTCCATTGGGCGGAGTCATACTTGGTTATCATGCGAGCTAACTCTATTGGGCTGGCAAGCCCTTCTGAGTGTTCTTCCAGCGATGAGCGCGCACCCCGTGAGCGAGGCTGGGAGCGTGGTGATAGCTAAGCAGGAGCTATACCATACAACTAGCCCCTCAAGAGGTGGTATGAGGTTACTCATGCCAACGTTTTTGAGCGTGACACCTTATCTGTAGTTGATCAACAAGTCGTCCGGCTGAGATATCCTCCATACAACTAGCCCCCTAAGTCTCAAGAGTGTGTACGCAGTGCTGAGACATAAGAGAACCTGTTGTGAAGTGCCAGAGACAGTTTTAATTGTAGTATGTGGATGATAGTAGCCCCTCATGTGCGAAGAAGTGATTATCTCCATGGCGAGAATTTCGATTACTCCTGCTGAAGTGGGAGAAATGACGAGCTTGCAGGGATGAATTTCGATTACTCCCGCTGAATTCTGAGAAATGACGAGCTTGTAGAGAGGAATTTTGATTTCTCTCGCTGAAGTCTGAGAAATGACGAGCTTGCTGGGAGGAATTTCGATTACTCTCAGTGAAAAGTTTGAGAAATGACGAGCTTACTGGGAGGAATTTCGATTACTACTGCCAAAGTCTGAGAAATGACGAGCTTGTAGGGAGGAATTTTGATTACTCCCGCTGAAGTCTGAGCAATGATGGGGATTTTCTTTTTTTTTTTGCGGGAAAAGTGTTTCGCATGTGTGGGACACGTGTCAGTCATATAGGGAACAATTTATTTTACTAAAGTGACATAAGCAATTTAGCGGTATTGATTAGGTAAAACCGCCCATTAACTTTCGCATTTAATTTCACTATCCCCCTTTTTACTTCCCCCTTTTCATTTTCTCACTTTTTGTCTTCCTCGTTCCAAAGTTTTTGCTCTCCTTTCTTTTTCGCCATTACTCTCTTGTAAATGATCGTCGTAAGTTTTTTTCTTTTCTTCCTTTACCTTCGTTTGTTTTACTTTTCTTCTTTATTTGCTAATTTTCTCCAATTTCTTATCCTACATTGGGACTATTTTTCCCCTTGATTGTAGTTCGATGTCTTCACTCCATTTTCAACTTTGGTGCTTCCATTGTTGTTGTGTGCCCTTGTTCGTGTGGTATTTCTTTGAAAGGTACTTTCTTTGTGCCTTTCTTTTTATTGCTTATTCACTTGCATTCCCTTCTTTATTCTTTGCAAGATTGAGACTTTATTCTTGGATTTGATTGTTCCTGTTCATTTTTTCTTTTGTTGTTGTTAGTTGTGCTTTTTGCTTCCTCCTTGCAATATTTCCTCTTCTCTTGCTTTGGCCTTCTTGAATTTGCTCTTAGGGTGCAACTGATTTTTCTTTTACTCCCCACTTTTCTTTGTCTTTTGGGGCTCCTTTTGTTGTTTGTAGATCTTAAGATGTCTGACGCTACTAACAGTAAGAATTCGAGTTCTTCTTCTGCTCGTACTGAGTCCGCTTCTTCCCTTGAGCCGTCTTGCTCAAGTTAGCGTTTTGAGAGAACTTCTTTTGTTTCTCCTGCCTTTCCCCCATTCCATTACAAGTAGTTATGTCAGGTGACACACTTCCTACCGGGAGTAGGGTGAGTACTGCTGCGACCCCTCCAGTTGAATCTGGGTCGAGTGGTTGTCGTGTTGCTGCCGGAAGCACTTTTTTCCCTTTTCGGTCTAAGACTCGCCCTGACTTTTTGACCCTTATTGCGAGCGGGAACTCACTTATAATGGAGTTGCCCTCTCGCATGTCCAACGTTTGAGAATGTGCGCAATCCCCGTGATGTGTCTCTTGTTAGTCCCATTCCCCATGTTCAGCCTTTAAACAGTTTTGCTTGGCTTGATGACATGACTGATGTGAATCAATTTGATCATATGTAGTGCGGGGTGGTCGCTCTCCAACTCCTTCGCCATCTCCTTCTCCTGCGAAGAATATGGGTAAAACTGGTGAGTCCCCTAGAGAGTGTGCTTTTCAAGAATGACAGCCTTGTTACGTTGTTGAGCCCGTGGAAGTGGGAAAATCTGACTTCTACTTGGATGAGAGGTGTGTTGGCCCTAAAAATTGTACGCTTTACTCCAACTAGCGTAAGGATGCTGAGAAGTTGGATTTGGACTAGGCTACCAGTTGATCCTTCCTGCTGAGGGCTCTAAGTTATCTGCTCCTCCTGATGGGCACATTGTTGTATTTGACTCACAATTGAATTTGGGCTTGCGTTTCCCACTAGACCAGACTCAGGACAAGGTTTTCCTGCCTTCAACCTTTGTATTGCCTTGCTTCACCCTGCTTCTTTGCACACTCTGATCTGCTTGTTGTGGTTCTTGCGCTTTAGGAGCTACCCTGAGTTATTGAACTTGTTTAAGTCTTTGATGAGCCTGAAGAGAACATCTTCTAGATCTCCTAAGTCTAGTTGGTATTACGTGGCCCCTAAAGATGGGAGGGTGTCATCCTACCCTAAGCTTGGTCGTTTCAAGGACTAGACTAGCAAGTTCTTTTGGATTTCTGTTCCTTCATCCTTTGATGTGCCTCGCCACTTCAGGTTTATTTGCACTAATATGGCTGGAGTTACTGTTGTTCCCTCTGAGGCTGCTAAGGAGACGCATGCTTTTGAAGCACTACAGGGAGCTGGTACAGGCGAATCTAAGTATCCTAAAATCTATCTGCCCAACTCTCTTTACATTGTAGGCAAGCGCAGCTTTCCGCCATGCGTTTGTGCTCTACTCATGAGTCTGGTATGCTCTTTTTCTTTTTCTTTTGCTTTTGAATTTTCTCTTTTCTTTCCGCTTCTACCTGTCATCGCTTTATGCTTTTTCTGTTGTTGTTTTACTTGTTGTTTCAGGTTATGACAAGTTGGACAGGTGGATTCTCTGCCTGTAGGATAATTCGGATGATCCTATCACGACCACCCCTGACAACCCTCCTGAGTTGTTTGACACCCTAGAGGTTTATCCTGGTGCGTTAATGTAATACCATGGTTCCTTCCTATAAAATACTCCTTCTACTCTAAATAAAACCCTTTTTAGGAAATAACCAAAATATTACCGCCACTGTGATAACGGTTAAGGCTAGTTTTCAAAGTCTCACAGCTAAAGTCTTAAACATAAAAACCAACTTTCAAAAATAAAACTTGAGTTCACAACCTCAAAACAAAAGTACAATAAAACATTCACAAGTTGCGACCAATTCAAACATGGCCAAATTAAACAAACATAATATCGTTAGTCCATAACAAAACAATAATTCCAATATATTAAAACTAAGAAACATAACAGTTAACTCTCTGAACTCTATCCCATCATGCCCTTCATGCTTTAAGTACCCATTACATCCTCTTTATTTCAAGTCTCTACTCACCATAAAAATGGATCATAGTAGGGCCCATCCAAAGGAAAGCCAAACACAAACAACAAAGTACGAATCAGCGAAGCTGAGTACATATGCACCACACTTACATGAATATCCTAGCATCAAAATAAAAATAATAATTAAAACATGCTCGCCACACAATCACAAGTCAACTTACCTTTGACTCATAACTAGCAATATTAATTATTAATAATAATTTTGATTACGCATCGAACGGGTTTCCTTCCTTGAAAATAGCCCATTTAAATATTGAGCTTCCAATCAGGGAGCTACCCCAATTGGCACCTACTATGTCACACTTGGTGACGGAATTCCAGCGCATTAATAATAAAGGAAAGTACATCGTCATGTACCCCTGTAGAAACTATGGTTAAATATAAAACCCCATAACTCCCCCGATATTTCATACTCAAGGTATATACGTTCTAAGAGTTTTGGTGCGTATTTTCTTACACTTTATGTGATTTACCAATTGAACATGTGATGACTCAAACCAATCAATCAAGAACAAACATAATAACAATCAATACATACTTCCAATTCATTCTTGAATTAATTAGTGAGCACATACTATTTATTTTAATTAAGGTTCCTTGCCTAGTTTTGTGCATAAAATTGCACGATCACTACCTTGGTGCATAAAACGCACTACTAAACTTCCTGACTCAAACTCAACTTACTTGAGTGAGTAAATAAATAAACTAACTTCTTGACTCAACACCAATAATAGATGGGTGAGAAATAAATTCATGAATCATGCTCAATAATTCTAACTTTAGCTCTTTCACTCTTATATAAGCCTTGCTTATTAAATACATGCTTTCTTGATACTTAAAAATAAAACATACTTCCATGATTCATACATATTCCACTTGTATCATGCCTCAAATAAATATGTTCACATGCTTGCATAAAAATTCATGCTCAACCAACATCAAATCCAAGCATATAATCAACCAAACATGCTACTTACTCATCACTTAAATCATATTTTACAAATCCTAGCATGATACTAGACATACACAAATATTCTTGTGCACATACGTACCTTGAATAATGCCTAAACTCGGCCACACTTGCTAGAAATCACCTAGCTCAAAGCTTCCTACAAATAAGAATACATAACTATAATTAATCCACTATTCTCACAAATTCCCAGCAACTATAATACTCTTTAAACCTTACTAATTAGTCCAATCTAATGACATAAAAGCAATAAAACCTTTTCTTTAAGTGGGAACTTTAAATCTTTTCAAAAGGACTTAATTTTTATGACTTAAATAAAGTTTCAGCATACTTATTTAATATAATACATCACCAATAGACTAGGAAATCATATTTAAATCATCAAAACCTTTTTCCCTTTTATGGGTAATCAAACCCTAACTCAATAATTAAAAAGTAGTGTGCATAGATAAATTTCAGCATTAATTTGAGGGCTTTAAACTCATTAAAAACATGTTTAAACCATTAATTAAGCAACAACAACAACCTAGGATCAAACCCTAACCATAAACCATAAATTTCCAAATTCTAGGGTTTGTAAATTGGGGTTTTTGATTGAATAAAAATCTGAAAATTATATAAATAATTTAAAAACATCAACTACCCAAAATCAATACCAAAACATAATCAAAATCATGCTTTAAATTAATCATTAGAAAAACATAAACCACAAATTCCCATATTCGTCCTATTCTGTGCCCGATTGGGACTGAGAATGCTTCCTTTCGCCCTCTAATGAATGTCCGGGCTGATGAATCTCTTTTTATAAATAGCCCGCAGCAGGGTGGTACTCTGGATATCGCCTTACTCAAGGTATCCGTCTTCCTTCAGACTTTACCAGTGGCTCTGTCAGCCTTCCGGCTACCACTGCGTGTCATGATCTTCAGAAGGTTAGTTCATTCCAGTCCTTTTATTACTTCTTTTGCTTTTATTTTTCGTTGTTTCTTTTCTTGCTTACTTTTCCTTTTTTGTGACTTGTTTCCTTTTTCTTTTTATCGTTTTGCAGCTTACCAAGTCTGTTAGGGACTTGGCTAAAGCGTTGCTTTCAGTGGAGAGAGAGTACCAGAACTAGAACGCCGCCCTTGCTGAGAAGGACAAGAAGATTCAGCAAGTTTATTCTGAGAAGGACACATTAGCTGGTGAGGTGGCACCTGTAAACGAGAGAGCGGATGCCCTTCAACTTTAGCTAGAGGAGCTCCAGCCCCTTAGGACGAAACTAGGAGACTACGAGAGGGAGTTGGGAATTTCCCGAGATAAAGCGTAGTCATTGGAAGCTGAGGTGTCCCGTCTACAGGCTAAGCGAGAGAGTGAGCTTGCAACAACTAAGAAGGAAGCACTAAGGTCTTTTGTGCTTCCTCCTACTTTTGTCAGGATGGGAAGCAGCATCTCGCTACGTGAGCCGCTTATATGGGGATAGTGACGAGCAACAGGCTCGCTTCCAGACCTTCTGAGATAGGGTTGATGCTGCTAAGAACGTTGAGCATTACAACTTTCTTGATGATCATCCCCGTATTGTCAATTGCAAAGTTCCCAACCATGCTATGCTGAATTTGGAGGTGCCTTTCTGCCCTAACGCTGCTGCTGCCATTGGAATAGAGACTCTAGCTAATGAGCAATAAAGGTTTTGGCAGTTGTCTCCCCCATCCTCTAGTGGTTCTTCGGAGTTCCACTCACCTAGGTCTGTAGTTACTAGGTAGTGTTTGTTTTTAGCTTAGGGGTGTATAGCCGCTAAAGATTCTGTCATCTATTTGTTTGCACTTAACACCTTTTTATTTCTTCTTTGCTGGGTTTTTCAAGCTTGACTTGGTTTTCTTTTGCTTCAACTTTTGATTGAATGTTTCTTCTCCTTGGTGGATGGAGGTTCAGTCTGGATATATTTATGCACTTTGATAACTTTGTTGTTACCTTGTCTGTTGCTTGTTCCCTCCTGCTTTTTTCTTCTCTAGGGGATTTTGCTGAGCTATGGTATAGTGGTCCCTAAACCTTAACTCAGCATCCCCTTTCCCCTTCCAGGTGAAACCACTCAGGTTAGGCTTCCACGCTGATCGAGAAACGTGTGCCTTTCTCTAGCGTTTCTTGCCATGTTTTTTACGCTTTCCCACTGAGCTTTACTCTTTATACGTTTTTGCTTTAATCTTGCTTTTGAATTTTTATTACTCCTCGCTGAATGTTGAAAATTATTAGCTGAACTCGGTGTGGAATTTTGATGCTTTCCTGTTTCATGTTGAGAAATTTGCTTTTGCTGCTCTCCTTGCTCGGGCTGAGCATGTTTTAACGTTGTAGACTAAGTGTGCTTATTTGCACCTACTGAGTGAGGGCTTGTCTTTATGCCACTCACTTTTGCGCTTGTGTATTCCTCTTAGCATGGGTTCTACTGCTTTCAACGTGTCTACTTCTCACTTGGTTGTGTAGGGTTTCGTTGTTGGCACTTTGTCTCTCATTTGATGAGGACTTTAGGGTCATGTCACTCACTTAACTAGGTGAGGAATTAGATTTGTGCTGCACATCTTATGTGACGAGGGCTTATGTAGGTTGTCACTTACTTAGCTATGTAAGGACTTATGGATATGCCATTCAGCCTGTTTGGCAATGACTTTTTATTTGGACTTCTCACTTAGCTTATGTGAGAATTTGTGAATGTGTCGTGCCCTCATATCATCAAACACTGCTGGTGAATGTGTCGTCCCCTCTACTCATCATAAGGGTAGATTATGCCCTTCTGGTCATACTCATCAAACACTGCTCCTGGTTGCGGTGGTAGGGGTGGCTACCTACGTCTATCATTATAGTTTATTTGGTTGATCATTGCACGCAGGTTAGCTCTTGCCCTATTCACCATTCCACCATGCACTGGTCCACCACTGATGACGTATACTCTGCCTTCTACTTTGTTGTCTCGGTCCCTAACTTCACCCTGATCCTTTTGACCCCTTCTACGGTCGTAGCCTGACTTATCCTCCTCTCTTCGTCAGCCATAGTCAAAGTGTTGCTTAAACTAGTTCAGGTACCTACATCAGACTAAATATTCTATGTTGTCCTTTAGATGTGTACATTCGTTAGTGGTATGGCCATGGTCCCTATGAAAGTCACACCACTTCTTGGGGTCACGGTTTCTACTCACCATTTTGGGTGGTCTTTGCCACTTTTCATCAGATTTATTCACACTTAAGATGTGAGACCTTGAGTGGGTGAGCGGAGTGTACTATTTGAACTTCCCGGCTCGTGCTCCTCGTTAGTGGTCAATTCTCTTGACTCCTTCTGCCCTATCCACATCTCTTCGACCTTGCTCAGCCTTGCTTGGCTGATCCCCCCTGGCTGGGTTCTCAACCCGAATGGCTTCAGCCCACTTGGCTGGGTCGCTTGGAGCTCTCCTGCTCAGCATGGCTCTGTTAGTCTCATCTGCCTTTATGAACTCACGAGCCTTTCCCAGTGCTTCAGCCAGTGTCTTAGGACTTTTTCGTCCCATGTAAGCTCTGAACGGTGAGCCAGGAAGGAGTCCACTCTGCATGGCCAACAACGCTACCTCTTGGCTCATATCTGGGATTGTTGTTGCCTCCTTGTTGAATCGGGTAATGAAATCCTGCAAGGGCTCCTCCTTCCCTTAGATTAATGACATCAACTCTAAGGTCATTTTAGTGTGATCTATAAGCCTGACGAAATATTCCTTGAACATTCTCTTCGGCTAGTTGTAAGAGTAAACAGATCCCTTCGGAACGGCTCCGCACCATTCAGCAGTTAGCCTTTCTAATGTCGAGGGAAATTCCTTACACCAGACTGAGTTTGTCATAGTGTACAGCACCATGTGGTTTTCAAACGCTGAGACATGATTCTTAGGTGTTATTGTACCATTGTACTTACAGTTGGGCATCTTGATTTCCTCCATCGGCTCTTCCAAAATCTCCCTGCAAAATGGGGAACCATCTGGAATCACCTGGAGCCGCGCGTGTTTCCCCCTATCTTGGCTTGGCCCTTGCTCTGAGATCAGAGATCTGCTGCGAGTGGCTCGTGCCTCCAGGCTGCCCTTTTCTGCAACCGCATCCTCTCCCCACTCCTATTTCAGATTACGAGCTTCCAACTCCAGCACTTTCTTCCTTAACTGGATTATCCCCTTCTGCTCCGGGGTGAGGACTGGAGATGTAGGCTTCTTGACTATTGACTCTGAAGTAGCAGCAGCTGATGCTGAGCTTGTTCCTTTGCCAAATTTAGTGAGTACCACCGTCATTGCATCTAGTTACTCTTTGCTGCATTTGGAAAGATTTGGAAGGAAGGTTGGCATACAGGCTGAGATTTATGGGTTACAAGTGTTTGGATGATGGGTTAATTGTTCGGGCCTGTCACTCCCATTCCGAACTTAAAAGAAGAGCTGGATCCTACCGAATCTACTGGTTTCACTACCGCTTTTGACACACCAGGTGTTGATCCGGTGAGTGGTTTTCTGCGTCACATTTGATTTGGATTTTTCAGTGGATCCCTTAGGATCTATATTATGGTTACTGAGGTGGTCTTTTATGGTGTTTGATTGCTCCCAATTGCTTTTGAGGTTGGTGTCTGCGTCGCTTCCTCTCCGGCCATGGCGGTTAACTAGCCGGTCCCTGCTAAGTTAACGAACTTAAGGTTAAGATGATCCTTTCCCCTCCTTCTAGCGCCAATTGTTCCAGGTATCGATTTGGGGGTTCTGACTAGAACAGGCTGGGTCCAGCTGGATAACCTACACAGGGTGATAACGTAATTTCCCTCGGGGGTGGCTCGAGGAACCCCCCTCCAATGCTTAAGTTAGAATGTGTTTAGAGAGAGAAAGTGTACTTAGATAAAGAGAAAGAGAGAGTGTAATAACTTGCGTGTCTAACCTCTTTTTCGTTGTACTTGATTCCTTATTTATAGGCGTATGATCTCCTTTGGGCAGAGTCATACTTGGTTAGCCTGCGAGCTGGCTCTATTGGGCTGGCGAGCCCTTTTGAGTGTTCTTCCGGCGATGAGCGCGCACCCCGTGAGCGAGGCTGGGAGTGTGGTGATAGCTCAGGAGCTATCCCATACGACGGTAGGATTAAAGAAAAATAAAACAAAAAAAGTAAATTTGCACAAGAACTACACGGGACCTGATTTCGTAATACAAATACGTTGGCAATCTTTGACAAGGTCAAATAAAATAACGAATTAAATAAAAGAGTTCTCTTTATTCCAAAAACATTCAAAAGTACATCATAGAACTTAGATAGTGATATAAAAAAATTAAAAAAAAAACCCTTCTAGTAGTGATTGCACTTTATTAAAAGAAAAAGGTACTACTAATATTGTTTAACACCCAAAGGTTTTACTATATCTTCGATCGTGATAGTTGAAGGAGGAGTAGTATCCATTCCATTATTTTCAGCAACCTTAGAACTTTCTCCTTCTCCCTTCTTGACCCACACATTATTGTTTAATTTGGGAATAGGAGCCCTTTCAACCTTTTTCCCCTTCTCTTTGGAGTTTGAAGGAGCCTTTTTTCGAGGATTTGAGGATGGCTCTTTAATTTTTATTCCTTATTGCGCAGGTTTAGGAGCAACCTTCCTCTTAGGTTCTCTTGGACGAGCTAGGAGATGTGGAAAAATCTAATTATCTCCTCACTCCTTTGTTTTGGTCATTAGTAGGAGTAGTGGTGGTCGATTGCACTAAAGGCTTAGGTGGATTGCGATCCAAAGCGGCTTGATTTTGTTGACGAGATTTATTTAATTCTTCCTTGTCAGCCGCATTCATCCAAGCCTTGTAAAAGGAAGATAAAACTATGCTTGCCGTGGGATTTTGCACTACCCACTTAGGAAGGTTAGTCCAATACTCAATCCAACAGGGAATTCTTTCAGCCTTAAAATTCACATCCTTGGGAGCATCACAATCATGTGGAGAGATAAGTTGTTACATCCCATAATGTCTCATAACCCTACAAGGAAATATGTAAGTGGTACTAGAAAGTCCTAAAAGGCGAATGTAGGGACAATTAGAACTATTCCCAACCATACTACTTATGTTCCACCAAGAAATCACAAAGCGTATGTTAGGAACCCCATGACAGAAAATGACCATCCATTCTTCTTCATTCTTATGCTTATAAAGAATACGACAACCAGGAGAAGATCTCACTCCATTAGCCTCAAGATTTGTGGCTGATCAACAATTCGCAAGTGCTCCATGAGCCAAATCTTATTAAAAAAAAAAAAAAAAAAAAAAAAAAAAAAACGGAAGTTAGATTGTGAACATTACAACAGCAGGTGGCGCACGCAAAAGAAAGAGTCACGTATGCCATCCGCGCGCAACTATGAAGATTGCGCTGGATATACCAGCACAACTTCCAGAGTTGCGCGCGGTGACGAGTACGTTAAAAAAAATAAAAAAATCCAAAAAAAATAAAAGATAAAAAAAATGTACGTGTAAAAGGAGTGGACTTCCGGTGAAACCGTTCTCGTTTAGATCTCCTCTAAGCCGATTCAAGCAAAGCACAGTTTCTGCCAAGGCTAGTGGAAGGGGTGAATGATACCCCTCTATTTTCTCTACTATGGACACCATTGAATAATCTCCATATTATTTGCCTGTCCTAAGTAAACAATTGACAACAAGACAAAAACATAAAGCACGAATTTTAAAGCGTAGTTTAGTCAAATTGTTTCGAGGAGTTACAAAATGTTCGATGAATTGAATTAAATTCACGCCATGCTCCGTATCAATTGCGGCCATATCATTGTCATTCAAGCCAAAAAAATCGATGAAAAGCAGGTTTGGAATATGACAAGTTAGGGGCATAAGTCACAGGGAGAGTATTTACAGGGCAGCCTAGTAGAGCCTCAAACTCACCTGGTAATGGGATTATTTCATCCCCTTTGAAGAGAAAAGATGATGGTTAGAGTCCCAAAGGTTAACGACGGCATGAAGAAAATCAAATTTAATATTGAGTTGCATATAACTTAACAAGGCATGTAGATGGTATATTTTGAAAGCAGGCTTATCCTCACTAGAAAGGGAGGTGACTCATTGTTTCAATCGTTGCTCAAAAGCTTTAACCATTGTAATAATTAAGAAAAGAGAGAGACTAATAAAAATCCTTTTGAGGAATACTAATTCTTGGTGACGAATGAGTGTGAGATGATCAAAAGCCTAAACGTAACCTTGTTTAAATAGACCAAAACGGTCCGATTTTTGGCAAAACTCGCTCGAAGGAATGTTCACCCGCAGGTGACCTGCACATCTCATGATGTTGCGCACGCCAGCCGCACGTAACCAATTTACATGCGTGCAACACTCGCGCGCAACCCACAGAGTTGCACGCGCCTAGTCTGTCGCAGCTTATTTTTGGTTATTTTCATGTTTCGTTTAAACGAATAATGGAAACATTATCACGATTTTTATGATTAACTCATACGCTTGCCTTTTTTTTATTTACTTCCTTTTCCCCTTTTCTTATTTTTTATTCATTTCTTTTTATTTTAATTTTTTCTTCTTTTCTTAATTAATTTTCCTCCTCCTTCTTTCCTTTCTTTTTCTTTCCTTTCTTTTTTATTCTTATTCTACTTTCCTTTTTTCATTCTTTTTTCCAGGGGGGTAAGTCGGGAACCCTTTCCCTCCCTCGGAAATTTTTGCAAATTTTTGCACACATATTTATAGAAAATAAAATACGATAAAAGACAAATGGCGATATATACAAAATACGTCGTATGTACAAAAATCGTATGTATAAGAATGATAAAAAAAAAGAATATAATATATATATATATATATATATATATATATATATATATATATATATATAAACATGTTCCATAAAAAAAAATGGAGTTAGTCTGGATGCAACAAACGCCTGGTAAGATGCTCCAGGCAGCACCAGCTGCTCCGCAGGATAACCAAGGATCGCCTGAGCTTGATCCTCGGTAGACAGCAGATCCGGACGCAACTTCCGGTTCAGAGGGTCCGTAGGAACCAAAGGCTCCTCAGACAAGAATTTCGAGACGACGCGCTCGCTTAAAAACCACGCGTCCGTCCGGTGAAGCAAAGAGATTCCCTGGTAGAGCGCCCGAAAACGGCAGCGAACCGCGCCTGCCCAGACGGCCTTAGGGACCCTTACAACCAAACCCCAAGGGCGAAGGTTGACCTAAAAACCACAACTTTATGTCAAAAATGGTGACAACTAAACAAAAGAAATATAAACATATGTTGCTAAAACTATGCTCACCGACGCACAAGTCGCCAAAAGAATCCTTTGGCGAAAGTCGCCGGCTGCAGTAGCTCGTATCTTCTTTATTATAGCCAAACGATGGCCAATAGGTAAACGAGTCGACCCAAGAGTCCTGGGGGCTAAGAAATGCAGGTATGAGTACCCCCAAGCCTAGAAAAGGAAAGCAAAACGTGATCAGCTCAAGAGAACAGTAAAAGAAGGACAAGAAAAATATATAAAACAAATGTACACATACCTCAAGAATACGGTCGTGCCATGAAATGGAGATCCGGGGAACCTTAGTAGCTGCTACGCAATCCATCACCCGGTCGCCTTACCCATAGCAGTAAGCATACGGGCATACGACACCTCCGCCCAGCTTAGGTTACCTACTTGCCCCAGTATGGAGGGTTGCAGCAAGGCGATCCCCCACGAGGTCACGCAGTCTCTCATCTTATCCATGACCACAAGCTCGCCTTCAAAAGGAAAACCCGGGATCATGGAGAAGTCGTAAGGGGTAACTGTCATCTCTCCCCACGGGAAATGAAAAGTGTTGGTGGATTCCCACCAAAACTCTAACAAACCGCGAAGGAAAGCTAGTGATGCAAGCTAACTCGATAGCTCCCGAAGAGCTGCCAACTGGGGACCGATCCCCAAAAGCTCTATCACCTCCTTCCCTACCTCGGGCAAGCTCTCAAACCGACTTCTCGGGTCACCCGATCCATATAGGCACATGCTAGGCTCACTCTATAAAATAAATTTGGTTATGACGAGCTTTTAAAAGATACAAAAAAGAGAAAATAGAAAAATAAAAACGCGAAGAAACTAACTATGTCGCGCCAACCTCGAACCGAAACATAGTGCTCCGGGTCCCATTTAAGGACCTGCGGATCCCAGTTAGGAGTAGCCTCCCAAACCACCTCCTCGTGACGACGTTGCTTAGCACCAACGCGCCGCTCCCGACCTTCTTCGCGAGGACGTGTCACCCTCTTTCGAGGGCGAACCACCTCGTCCGGAACTGGTCCTCCTAGAACCTCCTCGGCATCGACAAACGGGGGAGAGTCAATGATTCAGTCGATGGAATTTTGAAAAAAAAATACACGATTAAGTACGTTTTCAAAGTCCTAAAAAAATATAAGGACGAATTCTAGTTACATTTCAGCAGCATAACAGCTACAAAAGGGAAAAACACTAAGTTGAATGTTATCCAATACATGGGGGCTACGACACCAGCAATTGAACTTAGTAAATGGGGGCTCAAACACCCACAAAGCCAACCTATACCAGTTCAACTAATTATCCTAGAGATTATTTCTATAAATATTGGAAGTTAACAGTTCGTAGATGAATAAAAATTGTCCAAATATAGTTATCGTCTACCAAACAATTATTTTGAAGCTTGAAAATGGCAAAAAAAAAATAGAAAAAACATGCATTTCGCGCCATTTCTTGAAATCAAAATTTTCAAAACATAATTCATGAGCATAATTGTAGACATAATACTATAATTTATCTTATAAACAAAGATTATAACCAAATGAGCAAGCAAAAACAACAAATTCGAACTAAGAATCAAAGGAAAATGCAAAAAACAAACATAAACAAAGACAAGCTCATACAAGGTTCAATACTTAACCATTTTTCATCAAATTTGTTGCAAAGCACTCCTTAACATGAAACAAACAATTTCAAGAATTATAGACCGAATCGAAAACCCCCAAATTCAAAATTTAGGGTTCTTCGGTTCGAAATTCCCCAAATTTGACCAAAAACATGCGAAAATGACATGAAAACTTACATTGAATTTTTGCAAATGTTAATAGGGAACGAGATCTACATCTTTTAGCTTCGAAAAACAACGAGAAGCAAGCTTTTTAGTGAGAAAGCAAGCTTTTCGAAAGAATCGAAAATGACGAAAGAAGAAGAAGAAATGAGCGAAATACCGCGATTTCTTTTTACTGACATAAATGTCGCCCGCAACTCAATAAGTTGCTCGTGACACACCAGCGCAACCCAATTACTTGCGCGTGCCTGGCCAGCTCAACCAACTGAATTGCGCGCGGATATTGGTCACTTAAAAGACTAGTATCCGGATTTTGATCCGTTTTATATTTTTTCTGACGGTTTTGTGCGTTGTTAGACGTAATACCAAAATTAACAACATTCCCATTCTTGGTAATTTCTTTAGCACTCCATTATTGAACAAGCGAGTTTCTTGAATTGCTCATCCTTCTGTACACCATTAAGAGAATCAATTAAAAAAAATGCACCAAGGCTTGTAATTTAAGTTAAAAACTAGATATTAACAATGTAAACACAACTTTAACAACTAAATTAGCAACAAATCATCCTCTTCCTGCATAGCTTAATGAATTTAGATTAATTAATTTTGTCATACAATCTAACAAAATCAAAATAGGAAGTCCCATCATTAGTACGTAGCAAAATTAAGGAGATAAAATGACTTTTAACATCCATCATATTATTTGCTACCTTCACCAAAATCAACTCTTGGACACCAAAATCAATCCTACTATCCAAAATAAACCCAGAAAAATCATCAATTTTCAAGCAACCAATTGGGAATTTTCAAACAATCAATTGACCCATCAACACCAACATTAGGCCTCAACCTCGCATAACACCACCGTAAAAAACTCCTAACCCTTGTAAAAAAACCCAAAATCATCCCAACCTCGTATAAACCACCCCCAACCCCTTGAAAACTAACCCAAGCCTCGTATAAACCACCCTCAACCCTGTGGTAAATCACTCCCACCCCCGTGAAAACCATCCCGACCCCATATAAACTACCCACACTCGTGATAAACCACCCCAACACCGATGAAAAACAACCCCAACCCGCAGCAAACCCTGTATTAAAACCATAACTACCCCTACCCCGGTAAACCCTAGCAACCCACGAAAAAACCGGCCAAATATTACCCAATCTAACCAAAAACTACCTCCATTAAAACACCTTATCACCAACCCAAAAACTTTTCCAAATATTCAAATTAAAATTGATATGGAAACATGCCTTTTCAAATTGTGGCATTTTTTGGGCAAATTTGACCATAAGACTCAAGATCTTTTCATGGTCAAAATTGACATTTAAAGCCTCAAACTTGAGTTAAGAGGAGGAGGCAACGTCGATGTAGGACGAGGATGCAGCAATGCCGTAGATAAGGATCGGAGGAGCTAGCGGCGCGATCAATTGCTCAAGGATAAAAAAAAAAGAGAAATGAGATGATAGGAGAAGTGATGAGGATGAAGGAGAGAGGCGCATATATGGGGGGATAAGAAAAGAGATGGGCGTATGAATAATAATGAGAAGGGAAATTTTAAGGGAAAAGAAAAAAAGAAAAACTAGGGTCGTGGTGGGCTCTTACGCACATAAGAGACCTGTTGAGTTATACAACAAGTCTCTTATTTCTCTCACTCTATCTGAACTAAAAAAAGTGGTTGGCCCTTTGACATTTTCGAGACCTGTTATCTTTAATATTAGGTCTCTTTTATCAAAGAGACATTTTGTATTAACCAATAGGTCTTTTATTATAGGTTTCTTTGCCCATTTTTGTAGTAGTGGATAAAGATTTAAGAATTTTACTTTCGGTAAAACATCAGTTTTTCAATGATCCTAATCCCGATCAAATTAAAATACGTACGGAAATTTGATTAACCTAATTCAATTGGAAATCGGATTCCGTATGAATTCAATCTTTTCAAAAAACCATCGTTGAGCGACAGCACCATCGCGCAGCGACAAGGCTGTCGCGCCGTAATGGCACTTGTTTTACTTTGATTTGATTTCTGACTCTTTTCTGATCCTTCGACTCTTTTTTATAAATAGAGGTCGTTTCACCCCGTTTTCAATCATCAACAAGCTTGATAACCAACAATCATCATCTAATCCTCTCTCTAAGCTAAAGCTTTTCTCTCTCTCTTCTTTCTTGATTTCTAGCCTAGCCTAAACACATCCCAACACATCCTAACACAAATCTTTTGATACTTTTCCCAAAAAAAACACCATACCTCTCTCACGAGGTTTGAATACTCCTAGCCAATCTCGAAGTTGCATTCGACCTCGACGTGAAAGGGTGATAGTTCTGAGGGTTTAGTCCCTAATCTATATTTCAATTCTTATTTGATTTATATGTTTGATTTAATCTTTCTTAAAGTTTACTAACGTGTGTATTGTTTATATAGAAAGAGATACGAGGCATCAAAGTAAGTAATTCGATTACTAATTATTCTTTGATATAGAAATCATGCTTAAAATATTATTTTAATTCCTAATATCATGTTAGGATGTCTTTATGATTAATAGTATCATGTTTAGGTGTTAACTACTTTTTCTAATATGATGTTGATTTCTAGTATCATGTTTAGCCAAATGCTTTGATTATGATTTTTTATTAGTGACATGCTAGAGTTTGTCATTAATCCGTTTAGTATAATGCCTAGGATACTGCTAATCATGTTTTAATCATGTTATCATGTTTTGATTATGATGATGATGATTGTTGTGTCATAATTATGTTGTTTGATTATTCATGAATTATTGTTATTTCTTGATCACGCCCCTTTTTGCAGGTTTAAAGATAATTTTTACTTGAAATCACGCTTAATAAGATAATTAATAATTTGCTTTAGGCTTAATATGATTTTAATTCAAGTGATCGCCAATAATAGATTTTATTGTGCATTAATAATTAACCAACGTAGATTAAATATGCTTCAGGCTGATTTGATGTATGTATGTTGATCGGAAAGCGCACATGAATAACATAAGAATTAAGTACAGGCTGGTTTAGCACAGGTTCAATCTCTTTTAGGTTGGATTCGTACCATCATCCCTGAATTTCAGTCATGGTTCCGGACCACTATGGAGTTAGCGATCTCCATGATCGTTAATTGGGTGTAACCTTCACACCCCTGAACAGTTTACAAGTTCCTAAAACTTGTTGGCGACTCTTCTATTTCTAGCTTCCTTCCCTTTGGACGCCACCATGCTTAAAGGCATGATCGCAGTGGGGCTCAAAGTTTAGGTTTGAAAAATTCCCTACAGTTTTTTGGCGACTCCACTGAGGAGGATTTCTAATTTTGATTCCTCAAATTTATTTTGGCAATCGATTTAGAATGAGTGGATAAGACTTGAAAGATTCTAGATATTCATGTACGTAATTTTTATTAACATTGTGGCATAATCATAAAAAGGTCTGCATTGGAAAAACCATCCGAAATGCGTCAAAAACATAGGATTTTTACACGTAAGAAAAGCTGGAAATATCTTTCATAACTAGAATCGAAAATATACTAAGAAAATCGGAAAAAATCATAAAACATAAAAAACTGTCCTGACGCGTTGGAACTGTTGCGAGGCGATAGGGTTTGTCACCATGCGACAACTTTATCACACCGCGATAACTCCTGTCTTCTTGCGCCAAGCACTCGCGACATTGCGCCAGGAGTCTGTCTTCTTATTTTGACCGATTCTAGTACTGTCTCGACGATTCTAATTCCGGATTGAGTTTTTCCTTCTTTTCTGAACCCATATGTGTTGTACATATGGTCTTAGCCCTTGGGAATTCACGCTCCATCCACCCTAACGAACGCTCCGTGCAACGATGGGTGCATCCGAGATTGTGAATTCACCAAACTATGGAAGCAAGTCTAACTTGCGGGGTCCTATCCATCGTGCCAACCCTTCTAAAGGTAAGGCTTCCACACGATGCATCTAGGCTCATAACCATGGACCCTCTTTGGACACCATAATACTTGGCCCTTAGAGAAGTAGAGCCATGGTTAGGTTGCAAACTCATTGCATCATGTTATGACTACTTGACTACTTGTGCATTTCTTACTTGTGGATAGCTTGTTTGTGATTAAACTAACCCTTAGTGTTGACTTGTTTATTGTAAATATGTCTAAATATACTAACCAAGGACTTGTTTCTCTTATTTAACCCTCTTCTTTTTTTATTAAGTGGAGTCATAGCTCTGTTTTTTATTTTGAGTCAACCCGGATTTTTTATTCCTATATACTGTACAAGCGTCACTTTGTTTTGATCATAGCCAAAGTTCTAGAAAAATTTGCGTGTTGTGCCACCTTTGGATCTGTAGCCCAGAATTGTATCTTTCATTTGGTGTTCGTTTCGTCCCAATCAGAGTCACAAATCAAAAGTTATGACTGAAATACTACAGCATGTCCAGTTTAGGAGTTCCTTTTAGTGTCCAACCTTTTTTTTAATTTCTTTTCGTGTCAAGCTAATCTTAGGCAATCTTCTACTTTTCTTAGTCCTCTAATCCATGTTAACTCGTATAAATAGGATTATAGATTTTTATTTTTATGATTCCTAACTTTTGTAGAATTCTAGTCCATCTTCCTAGTGTTTTGTGATTATTGTGCTAACCTTAACATGTGTTCTTTGTCTTTGATTATGGTTTAATCTTATTTATGATTAATGTTCATCAATGGACTCTTTCACCTAGTAAATAGCACAAACATTCAAATTGGACAAAATTAATCAAGTAAGTTTGTCTATCTTTTAGTCTTTCGGCTATTTAGTCCTTGAATCCTTCGTTTTTTCACATTGTTCTCATGTCTAGTCACGTGATCATTACACGAGTCTAGAACATATCACTTTCACTCACGAGTCTTAGCACACACCTTGTACATACTTTTTTCACACCATGACCATGTCTTAGGTCCATGGATGAGTCAACTTTCCGTCATTCGAGTTGAGGGTCCGTCCTATTCCCGAATTTCTTTTCCACAAATACACTCTTTCCCCTTACAACATTACATACCTCACACTTTATTTCTTAAACCTCTTCCACATACTTTCCCTATACACATATATCTTCTTACATACATTCCTCTTACATGCTTTCCCCATATAGGTCATTCACCCCATACATTATGATCTTTTGAGAATCACCTCATCTATGCATGTTGAATTGAGTTTGAGTCATGTGATTGACAATAAAACATACATGGTTTCCCTTTTCTACAACCTTTGGTCAAGGAAAACACAAAGTGCGAGGCAGACTTCAATGACAAGATTTCATGATTCTTTTCTTATTTTTGTTTTCCCTTTCCCTCAAAAAGTCTAGCATAGGCACCCTCCATCATTTCTTAGATTTATTTCATGAGTTTGATTTTTTCACCCTTGTCCACTTTTAATAAGATGAGCATTTCTTTCCTTACATATGATCATTGCATTGCATTTCAAAAATAAAAAAAAATTCACGTAGAGCTAAGCACAAGGTATATCAATGAATTGAGGCACCCCTTGTAGCCACATCATATCACCTTAACCCCTTTTAATTACACAAATCCTTTCTTGATAAACCACTTTGAGCCTCATCTAACGATTAGCCTTTCTTTTTTCAAGCGACATTTACCTAACCTTGGGATGGGATGGTGTACAACTTATGCAATTTTCAAAGCCAAATACAAAAGCTTGACTGACTTTTACCAAAGAAAATTTCAGAAGTTCAAAAAAGAAATTAAAGTGTGCTAAAGGGCAAGTGTTCCAATGTCTTTGATATGAACACGTCTCAAATTGCGTCTCTTATCGAGTGCTCGGCACCGTGCCTGAGAAACATGAATGCCAAGTGAGTGATAGACTTATTCAAAAGAAGATTCAAATAAAAAAAATAAAAATAAAAAAATCAAGAGCAAAAACAAAGAAAAGAAGTTCAAAAGTGAGAAACCTCAAGTATACAAATACCAAGATTCAAATGCAAGGTTGCACACTTTGGAGGCTTACTTTTGGTCTTGAGCCTTTATCCTTTCTTCTTCAACCTTTAGCCTAACCCCGTTACAACCCTTAAAAGACCTCCTTGAGGTGTACACACACTTGTGCGAGGTTCGGCTAGAGCTACGTTCGGCCTGATTCCTAACGAATACGTAGGCAACCTCACATTGGGGTGCGGCCGCAATAAATATTTATCACATTAATCACATAATCATGCATGATCATATCAAGGGATCTCCAATGCTCATCCCTGTCCATTTAGAGCTAGACATGGGGGCTTGATCCCTACTTCATTAGCCTACCCAGCCTAAGAGTCGTCATCATTTGGCTCTTCTCAAAATATTTTTCCGCATCCTTAGCCTTTGCAGCCTAACTTTAGTGTCACTTTCACACACATCACAGATACCGTTTGTCATGAAATCTTGATACAACCATGAAGCATGCCTTGTCATCTTAGAATCACTCATTATTATAGTCATCATTGCATCACAAAGTATGAAGTACTTAGCCTCCACGCCTAAGTTACCCAAATACTTTCATTATCGAATCATCAAAATTTGCACCATGAGATACAACATCAACGCATACACTTGATTAAGCTCATTCAACATGCACCATCGCTTGATTCATTCTTTTCATCTTGAGGAAGTTCAAAGACTTCACCCCTTTTGATTTTCACCTACCTTCTACCTCTTTTCCTTTTAACGTCTTTCTTTTTCGGGAGAAAGTCGGTACCCTCCATAAAAATGACGGAAAATTTTTGCATTTCCGCATTTTTGAGTTGCACGAGCACAAGCACAACAAAATACACACACGAGTCTTGCACATTGAGTCATGTCGTGTCATCACATCGAGTTGAGTCTGCACATAAGAGTTCAGAAAAGTCAAAAAAACTCAATCAGGAAGTAAAATCGTCGAGACAGTACTAGAATCGGGTAAAACGGAAAGACAGAATTCTGGCGCAGTGTCGCCAGATCATATCACTGGACAGCAGGAACTATCGCACAGCGATAGCTCCATCGCGGCGCGATGAAGCTATCGTATGGCGATGGTTTTTGACGTCTTGCAATGGTTCTGACACGCAGCGGCAGTTTCAATTTTCGATTTTTTTCCGATTTTCATAGCGTCTATTCAATTTTAGTTGTGAAAGATATTTCTGATCTTTTCTCCGTGTATATTCCTATGTTTTTGACGCATTACGAATGGTCTTTCCAATGCAAACCTTTTTATGCTTATGCCACAATATTAATCAATATTACACACCATGAATATCTAGAATCTTTCAAGTCTCATCCACTCATTTTAAATCAATTGCCAAAATAAATTTTAGGAATCAATCTAGAAATCTTCCCCAGCAGAGTCACCAAAAACTGTAGGGAATTTTTCAAACTCATCTTTGAGCCCTACTGTGGTTCATATTTTTAACCATGGCGGCGTTCCAAGGAAAATAAGCTAGAGATAAAAGAGTCGCTAACAAGTTTTAAGAACTCATAAACCGTTCCAGGTGTGAAGGTTACACCCCATTCACGATCACAGAGATCGCTAACTCCATAGTGGTCCAGAACCATGACTGGATATTCGGGGATGATGGTACGAATCCAACCTAAAGGAGATTGAACCCACCCTAAATAGGCCTCTACTTCATTCTTATGATATTCATGTGCGCTTTTCGATCAACATACATACATTATATTAATCCTAAACCTGCTTAATCTACGTTGGTTGATTATTAACGCACAATCAAATCTATTATTGGTGATCACGTGAATTAAAATCATATTAAGCCTAAATCAAATTTATTAATAATCCTATTAGGCGTGATTTCAAATACAAATTCCCTTTAAACCTGCAAAAAGGGGCGTGATTAAGCAAAATTAATCAATTATGAATAATCAAGCAACATATGATTAATACAACAACCACCATCATAATAACATCACTAATAGTAAGGTCCTAGGCATGATACTAAACGGATTATTAACAAATCCTAGCATGTCACTAATAATCAAATCAAAGCATTATCCTAAACATGATACTAGAAATCATAATCAATATCCTAAACATGATACTAGAAATCATAAAAACATCCTAACATGATACTAGAAATTAAAATAATATTCTAAACATGATCTCTACTCCTAAAGTCAAAGAATAATTAAAAAGATAATCAAATTACTCACTTTGATGCCTCAACCTTCTTGCTATTAAAACAATACACACGTTAGTAAACTTCAAGAAAGCTAAATCAATATAGTAAATAAATCAAATATAGATTGAAATATAGATTTGGGACCAAACCCTTAGAACTATCAACGTCTCACGTCAAGGTCGAAGGCAACATCGAGGACAGCTTGGAGTATATAAGTCTCATGAAGGAGGTATTGTGTTTGTTTTGGAAGAGTATCAAGGATGTATTTATGATGTGTTTAGACTAAGAACATGGGGATCAAAAGAGAGAAGAGATGATTAAGATGATTAGAGTGAATCGTTGATGATTGTTGGTGAAGAGAAGCGGGGTAAAACAACCTCCATTTATAGGGAAAAAAGAGAGTTGAAACGATCAGAATTCGAATCGGAATAGAACAGGAATCATCACGGGGCGACAGGTGTATCGTGGCGCGATGGGACTATCGCGGCACAATGGTCCTGTCGTCCTGCGATGGTTTTCTAAAGATAAGAATCTGTACGGAGTTTGATTTCCAATCATATTGGGTCAATAAAATTTCCGTACGTATTCTATTTTGATCGGGATTAGGATTATAAAAAAAGAGATGTTTTATTTGGCTTTGAATTCTTTGATCTTTATCTTTTCTAGAAAAAAAGATAAATTAGAACCTTCTAGAAACTCTTAGTGAATCGTAAATGGTTTAAGATTGGGATTAAGGTATTGGACCCTCACATGATCATTGGGTTGTAGGTAAGGTGGACCTACGTCCGGTTTGGGCTTGGTTAAGTATTTTGGCCATAACTTATTCGTTTTAAGTTATATTTGGGCTTATAATATATCGTTGGAAAGCTCTTTTCAAACCTCATCCTACTAAACAACAATTGGACCAGGATTATGGACCAAAATAATCTGATTTGGACGTTTTTAAGGTTTAGACACGAAATGAACGATTTTAAAGACACGAAATAAATGATTTTGGAGTTCGCACGTAATAAATGATTTTAGATTAAAAAATTTTAGGAAAGGTTAGTAATATGGTCAAGAATTAAGGGAACTTCACAAGACTCTTCAACTCCTTACCAATCTCGTTAATCAAAGATGTAAAAGGTACTCATCACTGGGTTTAATTTGATTTTTGGGGAGACACAATCAGGTGTCTATACTTGGTCACTTGTTGGGGTCATCTTTACACTACTTTGTGTATGGAGAAAATTGAAGAAGAGGTTATGAAAGAGATGGCAGATGAAACAGCTCTGTATGCATCTAGACTTTGATTATAGAGATTCGATCTCGTATTCTCGTATTTTGGGTACCATTGTCATTTGTAAATTTTTTTTTAACCAATTTATCTAAATAGCTGAAATCTATCCATACTTTTCAGTTATTGTTATTATACTATTTCAATGTTGAAGTCCGGTCACCTTCAGTTCTATGTATGCATGTGATTGTTTAGACCTAATGCATTAACCTAGTATTCATAGTAGACTTCCAAAGTTGACGGTATATTTTTAATTATCATTGCCAGACATTTAATTTGCCATTATTTTGTTTATAACTTTTAATATGAGCTCATATTACTATGTTTTTGTCAATTTGCTGATTTTAAGCTAAAATTAAGTTATCGAAACACGATATAATTTTGATTAACATATGGCACTTCCTCCGTGTTCAAATAAATGAAATTTTTTTCTTTTCCGGCCGTGTTTCCTTAATTTTAGTAACTTCTTTCTATTTTTTTACTAAAATTTTCTCTATTTTTAATAATATTTAACTAATTAATGGTCCCTACAAAACCCCTTATTCTCTTCTCTCTCCTCAATTTATATCCCACTATCTATTATTTTAATAAATTAAACTAACTTTAATTAAAACTCTATAAAATTAAAAACGTTTCATTTATTTAAACCCACCCGTACATAAGAAGTTTAATTTTAAATTGTCAACTAGCCAAATCTTTTATATAATTTAAGAGTCGTTTTTGCAACACTTCATCACAACACTCCTAAGTCCAAACCTCAACTCCCAATTCTCATGCATTCTTCTTCTTTTTTTAAAAAAAAAAACAGAGAAAATAACTTCCAAATAACTCCCACATCCCTAATTAATTTTAAAAAAATAACTTTCTTTTAAAAAAAAAATCTATAACTTCTACTTATGTAACTTCCACTTATACTAATTTTTTTCCTAACAACATACATATATCCCATGCATTAGCATGGATACATTCTAGTTAATGTAGTTTAAAATTTTCAATATTGGGTAGTTTTTTAATTGAAAGAAAATTTTTAAAAGGTAAGTTTTTTCCAGAAAATTTTTAAAAGTTAGTTTTTCGAAAATAAATGTTGGTTAAAAAAGGTAGTATTTTTTTGAAACTTTTCCATCATTCTTTGCAAAACTTCATCAAAAAACATGTATGTACAATGTTTCTTCTCGTGCTGATTGCCAAAGTAATGAGAAGAACTTAGGAAGAATGAACCGTGAAAGATGATGCAGTATATTTTATCTTGTTTACTACGTAAATGACACTAGAGAATGGATGCAATTACAGGTAGTATTTTGTTCTTTATTGTTAGATCAGTTTGTAACTTTATGTTTAAATGTTTTGTATCAATTTAGGAAAAGGTGAAGGTGTTGTTTTATTATATATTCTCATTTTGAAGTTGATTCTTGTGTTTCATTTCCACTTGACATATGTTTTCAAGTTGTAATTGATATACTAGTTTAACATATATAGACGTGATGCTTTTGTACTAACATTTGCAAGTTTTGCTGTGATTTATGTACAAATCTGCACAAAATGACTCTCAAATCCTGTTATGCTTTATGTACAAACCTGCACAAAAAGATTTGAGTCTAGTATGATAGAATATCTTGTCACTATATTTAGCAGCAAGTGACATCTGAGTTATGTAGTAGCTGGAGACAAAGCCCGAATGCAGGGACTTAGCGCTATGGTAGCTCAGATTTAACTTGTGAGCTTGTAAATATTCTGTTTGAACCACTCTTGCGGACTTGATGGGATAAGGGTGCTATTGTGGATGATAATTTTTGACAGCACCTCCTAAGATTTTAGCTAAGTAAGTTGGGATTCACATTTGATACACAATTACTACTATGATTAATAATTAAAATACAAAGCCTAAACAAGCATATACACTTGAAATAATTGTTTACTAGGAATCCAAGTCTAAACAAACAATGACTGACCAGATTTGAACAACATTTTATTTTGATTTTTGAATCGTCCAATCTCTTGACAACCCAAATCACACTTCACATACTGATTTCATATGATAACCATCTCTGATCCTCGATTTTATTTTCATGCACATTGTTTGCTTTTGATCTTTTCTAAAGGTTCTTTGTATTTGATTCTTGTAATATTAAGCATCCCTCTCTTAACCCCTCTTTTATGTGGAACTGATGCTTAATCTTGCTCCGCACCTATTCTGCATGAAAAATTGAATAATTTAAAGCGATCATAAACTCAAAGAGGCTTAATTGCTAAATCAAAAACTGATATAAAACCAGACTTTTTAAAATTACGCCTAAGTTTCCAAAAATAATTCGATGCTTTTGGGACCCTATCTTATGGTTACATAGACCGACTTTTTCCTTATCCAAATCAGAATCATTTTGTGGTTTCCATGGTCCCTAGCTAAAAACATGCCGCTTTTAAAAAATCAAAATTTTATAGATCACCAATTATTGTAGGGAGAGGCCCTTTTAGCCCTCGCATAACACCTCTACAATGATCTATTTTTTTGTGTTAGAGAGCTACACGGGCGGATGATAATAATCGATCCTAGGATCCCCTAGAACCGGGAAGCTAAGGAAGTTCTAACCACTTGAGCTATCCTTCATTCTCTACAGTGATCTATTTTTATTTTGTGTTTGTTTGGGCTATTAGTAGAAGAAAGCATCATATCAATTAACGTGAAATTGTAAGTTTTTTTTAACAATAAATCCAATTTTGGTAGTTTAAGCTGAAGATGGTAGGAAATATAGGGGGAATCCCACTTATCACTTATAAGGCTTTGGTTGAAAATCAAACAACTTCATGTTACCAGCAATTTCAACTTGTGTGTAGAATTGTGCCAATGAAACAGCAAAATTCAGAATGAACACTGTCATCACCTAACTTTAGTGCAAGGTAACTATTCTAACTTCTAAACCGACTAGAATCTATATCACTAATAATCTGGTACATGATTTATACCTACCAAGTTACTTCCTGGCTTTTTAGTTGAAATTATCATGTTAATTATGAAAGATGTTATTGGGTGTACTTAGCATCTAGTGTGTGTATAAGAATCAATCTCTTCAATTAGATATTATGCAAAATTAGGTATAAACTTGGAATTATTATGTACCTTTTTTTTTGTGAAAGGAAACAAAAAATAAATAAAGGGAAACACTCGGACGAAAAGAATAATAAGGAACCGAGGAAATACAAGTGCAACCAAATAGATTAAACAATATGATTTTTCCAAACTAATAGATAATTACATTTAAATTAGATTAATCAATCCACTTTTTCATAAAATTATATGTTTAATGATAATAATTAATCTAATGGACTATTAATATCATTTTTTCATATAAAACTATAACTTAAAAAAAAAAAGAAAAAAAAAATTGATGGAGCCATGTGACCCACCATGCCCCAACATAGTTCCTCCAATGCAGGCTTAATTACCCCAAACTATTTTGAATTTTTTTTTTTTTTCTGTCTACACAAAACAAAGGTTGAATATGAGGTAGATTCTTTTCTTTAGGCATCGTTTCTTGGGTTACAGCGTTCATTGCAATGCATATAGTCGTAATCAAGAGCAAAAGCTTTTTTTTCCTGAAATAAGATATTATCACTTCAATTAATATATAATGATACTCTACGATTTTCAAGTAATTCAATGTTTTTTTTTTTTGTATAATTTGTTCAACATACAAAATGTTAAAAATGAAATAATGCCATATTTATTGATATGAATTCATAGAAAAAAGAAGGAAAGAGCCTAATTTAATCAATTTAATTTTAAAATACATAATTATCAAATTAAAGTTAAAGTGGGGTTGAAAAGTGTAAACGTATCTTACCACTTCAACAGTTTAAAGCAACCAAGTTCAGTCGCTCTTGTGTTTATCTGGTGCAGGAAATAAGGTGGCAAGTGTATCAAGCAAATCCATCCTATTTGCCAAATTCCAATAAAAATGTGTATGAAGATAGTAGTTATGACTGCCCACAAGATCCCATCCAATACTAATGTGGAGATACTAGCCATAAATGCCACCATCGTGCTATATAGGGCTTGCACAAGTAACAACAAACTCTGGTCGACCAAAAAATACATCATATCAGGAGCAGAAATCATGGACCATATCAAGCAAAACAAGACTAATATGGATGTAGACATGCCATAAATGTCTGCTAGCAAGAATGCTAAAAATGCAAATTTCTTTACTAGACTGACATCCCCGGCTTCACGTTTTAGGCTCGTAGAAAATGTAAATCCAACCGCTTATGTGATTGTTGCTAGCAGAGTTACTGCTGCAACCGTACTTAGTATGTGTCTCATTTTATCGATATTCATCTTTGGGTGAATGTATATTGTTTTCAGGTTCGGAAACACGTTGATTGATCTACACATCTTCGCCTGTAGATTTTATGCACATATTAGTTTCATCAATAATAATGTCGCTCATCATGCGCTAAAAATCTGCATAAAATTCATTCATTTTTTAATTCTTATATTTACAGACCTTAAAAACGTATTTTAATTCATTATCATTAGAAATAGAACTTCCCATCGTAACTTTTAATTTACCTAAGGAAGCTTATACATACAAGTAACTTTAATGCCACATTATGATTTCTATCAAAGAACTGCCTATTTCTAATACTCTAAGGAAAGTGGTGTAAACTTATGTTAACCAAACTAAATGAACATGTACAGTTGCACTAAATTAAAGTGATCATAACATGAATAAACATAAAAAGGTACATACCCAGTAATCATATTTCTTGCAAAGGTTGCCAAAAAGATCCATGGAAGTTGTACCATGATTGTCCTTTACGTGTCGCGTAACCTCACTATCAATGAGTAAAGCCTTGGCTAGCTGTAGGTTCATCCTTTTAAGTGCTTGGTGCAAAGGCGTATCACCTTGAGAATCAATTGTATTCTTTAAAATCCTGATGGATGGATTCTTCAAGAATTCATGTATTCTTGGTTACTTTGCAATGTGATGTTATGCAGAGGAGTGTCATTTTGTACACGAAAATCTTTCGGAACATATTGACAATTATCAATGAAAGAAATTACAGCCATTGAATCACCTCTTAAGCATGCTTTTTAATCCAGTTGAAGGGTTCTATTTGGATCACTGATAGGTTCCTTTACAATTCCACAAGCCATGGTACATTTGTGTCATTGGCTTCATCAAGGGAAGTTTTTCCCTCGTTATTACGCACGTTAATGATCCAACAGAATCTTGCTAGTAATTGCTTTGCAGTTTTTTTTTATTCACAATTAATTTATCATTAGTGTGCAAAGATTACAACTTAATGTATAATTGCTATTAAGAATCCTAATAAGGAGAAAAGCAGAAAACAATAATTAATTTTTTATAGAACACTATCTAAGTTATAATAATCAAATTGCATCTTAATTAATTCCCTAAAATACGTAAACCGCCAAGACAAAAAGGTTAAATAGTTAGTGAATGTGGTATTATTTAATTACCCTAACTTAAAGATAATTATAAGTAGTGATTTTCTCCTTTGTATCCAATCTTGTACAGAATAATTAATAATATTTCCTGCTATTTTTTGATTGAATCATTTGGGCTTGGCACAAAGTTTTAAAAAGGAATATAATAACAAAAATGTCCATTTGATACAAACAAAGGAGATTAGAGAGAGTAAAAGTAACGTAACAAGGGTAAATATCAAATGTGAGTAAGGAAAATAAGGTATTTGGTGTTTGAACACAAAAAGTGTATGAAAGTATGCCCATTATATAAATAGTGATTAATGTGAGACTTCCCTAAAAGGAAAATGGTGCAATAAAAGAACTTTACCTGAACATAATTTTAACATATGAAGCACAGTTTGTCCATCATTGCGATTTAGAATGCTAAAGTCAGGCTCCTCCAAAATTCTCAAAATTCTTTCTACAACTTGAGCACATCCTGTAGCAACAGCAACAAAGAGGGGGCTTTCACCCTTTTTGTTACAAATTTGACATAATGTTGAGTCTCTGTATAAAAAGTGCAATGCAATCTTTTCATGTTTTGAATATAAAGCCAAGTGCAAAGGTGTATCTGCTCTTTTGTTCTTTGATTTCCAAGGAGGAAAATTAGACTTCTTCCATGATTTATCAAATAATTGAAAGTCATGAATATTCAACATTGGTGCCACAAAATAGTTATCATCTTTGTTAAACCTTGCTGCAATGTGCAACGGATTGTCACCCTCATTCTTATTTTCTTTGTATATTAATTCCCTGAAAGCTTTAGCCTGCATAGTATGTATTTTGAACATGAAATGACAGTCTATTGTGCCGAAATCTCCTATTTTTGCCCATTGGTGGAGCACAGTGAATCCTTTTTCATCAACCGTGTCAAACAATTTTGAGTGCTTCTCTTGCAACAGTTTTGTAACAACACCTGGTGAAATATAAAAACAGCTAACTATTTTACAACATGTACTATTAAACAACTATTTTGAGGTAAGTCAAGCCGCAAAATTAGGTCAACGGTGGAAATCCTGCCACATGTACTATTTTACAACCTTTTATTAGGTAGTTTTTTATAGCATTTTTTTTATGAGGTAGTTTCTCACAAAATATGAGTTTTATTACGTGGTTTTTCACAAAAAATCTTATAAATAAACATTTTAAGGGTCTCAACACTACTAATAAAAGTTTAGTCATATCTTAAAAAGGGTAAATATGTAAATAATCATTTTAGGTGTATAATCGCATCAACGCTATTCATAAGAGTTTAATTATCAATCATCTATATATATATATACACACCAGCAATGATACGTGTAATCTCCTAGTGTGTCTTTAGTTTTTTTTTTTTTTATTAAAAAAATCTATTAATTAAGGAAATAAATCATTTACAAGAATACTATTATTTTTTTATACATATTCCATATTAATATAGTAATTATTATATTTAAAATAAAAGGATTTCACAAATCTTTTTACAAAAAATTGGACAACTATAAATAAAAAAAAAATATATCATATTCTTAAAATAATTTGTGACCTGTTTTACAAGAAAAAATGTTACTCAGATTTTTTGCCTACTTCTGTTTTAGTTGTGTATTAGAAGCTACATACAACTGAAAATAAAATGCAAATACCAAATCAACATATCACATAATTTTATTATTCCTTCACTAATTTATGATTATATAATTTATCAATTAGTGATTTATAACTATATATAACTATAGATCACCGTGCATGGCACGGGATGTAACCTAATATACTTTACAAAGGTAGTGATTTCTTTCCCTCTCACATTCCTTACTTTTCAATAAAAATATTAACCACACTCTATATCTTCTTTTATAATTTTTTTAATACCCCAACTACTCCACTTACATTTTTTTTATACTTAAGCCAATTAATTTGTCTAAAATTATACGCCAGTCATAGTGTAACACTAACTTAAAAAATTGTTGAGAGCAACAACAACAATATTTCATCCGTTCTAATATACTTGACATAGTCAAAGATGACATACTTCCTTCGTTTGTCTTTAATCAATTAATCTACCAAACACTATGTGACGGTCCAAGTGTAACTTTAATTAAAGATAATGAAGGAAGTAAGTGATTATTTCTCAAAAATAATGAGTAATAATAAGACAAACCTGAACATCTAGGTGCAAAATGAAGAGGGGTGGAACCATGTTTACCACTGAGACGACTATAAGAGCCATTAGACATCAATATCTTTTCAGCAACATCGTTTAACCCATTTTATACAACAAGAAAGAGTGGGTTGTTCCCATATATGTCAACCATGTTACAAACCTCTTCTACATCATCATCATCCATTAACAATAAAATTGCCATCGCACCCTCTTCATTTTTCTTTTCAATAGCCAAGTGCAACGGCGTCTTCAAGGTCCGTGAAACTGCTAACCAGGGCCTGTTATCATAGAATAATCGTGCTTGTCGTGGTCCGACCCATGGTTTGCACACGTCAAGGATGTGTCGAATGAGTTCAACACTTTTCGACTTTACCATGGCCGCAACATGAAGAGGATTCCAATTATTCCTCTGATCTTTTTGGTAAAGGAGGGCGTGTTGGATATCTTTAGGTAATATTTCTTTTGCTTCTTCTAAAAATTCGACCTTACTATTCCATGTTGCGAGGTGGAATATATTGCCTGCGGCAACACTTCCATCCGTTGGCATGTATTGATACAGGAAGTATTGTTTTGGTACACTACAAAAATCAGGTCGAATTCCAACGGACTGGTTTCGACGGACACGTAATTCCGTCGGAATAATCGGTAATTTCGACAGATTTATTTTCCATCGGATATTTCCGACGAATTCAAAAATTTCGTTGGAAACCCGTCGGATTAATTTTCCGTCAGAACACTAAATTTCAGACGGAATTTATATCCGTCGGAATTTAATTTTAAAAAAAATTAATAAAAAATACCAAACCCTAAATACAGCCAAGCCCACCCCCCACTTCATTTCCGTCTCTTCTTTCCCTTTTCTCCTTCTCTTTCTCTCTCCTCTCCTCTCCTCTCCTCTTCTCTTTCCTCTTCTTCTCGAACTCCTCCGTCCTCCTCTTCTCTCTCTCCGTCCTCCTTTCCATCAACAACAACAACGACGCTACAACGTCAACCACCACCAACATCAACACCAACAACAAAGGCACAACAACAACGGTTCCACCAACCACCATTGCAAGCCACCCACTCTCAAGGTTTTTGTTTTATAGATCTAGTTTTAATTTAGGTTAGATTGTAGATCTAGTTAATTTTTTATGTAATTGTAATGTTAATTTATAAATTTTATTAGATAATTGTATATTTGTATATTTCCTTTAATTTTTGTTGTTTAATTATCCTTTTTTTAATTTTTTTATGAAATTCTTATTAAATATGTAGATCTACTGGTTTTTTTTTTTGTGTGGTATTTTTCGATTTTGTTGTCTTAATTTTCGTATTTTTGGGCTAATTTTTTTTTTTTGGGGTTAATTTTCGATCTTTTGCGTTTTTTTTTTTTTTTTTTTTTTTGCTAAGTTTCGTTTTTTTTGGGGTTAATTTTTGGTGTGGTGGTGTCGATGGTGGTGTGTGAAGGTGGGATAGGGGCTGGTGTGGTTGGTGTCGATGGTGGTTTGTGAAGTTGGGGTTAATTTTCGGTGGTGTGTGAAGGTGGGGTCAATTTTTGGTGGTGTCGGTGGTGGTGTGTGAAGGTTGGATAGGGGCTGGTGTGGTTGGTGTCGGTGGTGGTTTGTGAAGTTGGGGTTAATTTTCGGTGGTGTGTGAAGGTGGGGTTAATTTTTGGTGGTGTCGGTGGTGGTGTGTGAAGGTGGGATAGGGGTTGGTGTGGTTGGTATCGATGGTGGTGTGGTTGGGGTCGGTGTACAGAGTGGTCTGGTTGGGTGGGCCGGTGGTTATAGGGTGGGAGCTGGTGGTGTGGGCTGTGGTGGTGGTGCAGTTTTTTTTTAATAGGATTTTCCGATGGAATTTCCGTTAGAATTTTCCGGCGGAAAAATATCCATCGAAAATTTTCGACAGACTTTTCCAAGCCGGAAAATGTCTTCCGATAGAAAAATTCCGTCGGAATTTCTGTCTAAAAAGGTCATTTTTCCTACAAAACCTCTTCCGACAACCGCTGTCGACGAAATTTCCGTCGAAAATGGGTTTTCCGACCAAAAACGGGGTGTTTCCGACAAAAAAATTCCGTCGAAAATTGCCTGTTTTCTAGTAGTGGTATGTTTTTATTAGCTAATGAGGCTAGTTTTTTGAGGAATTTTACATCACCTGAACATGCTGCTTCTTTCATCTCTAACTCCAGTGATTTTATTTTCATGCTCCTGTTTGCTTTTGATCTTTTCTAAAGGTCCTTTGTAGTTGATTCTTGTTATAAAGCATCATTAACGTAAGTATGGCAATAATAATAAAATGATTTGTGATACAAGTGGAGTATATTTTTGACTTTTAATGGTCATTTTTAGTTTTTCACTAACAAGTGGACAAGATAAAAAAGGCTGTGAAAGTAATGCTTTAACAACTTCAACACGGAAGGTCGTAAGCATTGGCCGTGATGGGGGCACTAGAGGTGTAAATTAGGGTACCTCGGTGGGGTTTGGTGAGCTAGGTGAGATCGAGTTGACTCGGTTGCATTGTATTTCAAAATTAAGTCATACTAAATTATTGCGTTCAAATAGGTCGATATGAATCGGGTTTTTTTAGTTTTGATAGAAGTGGATCGGCCGGGTCAGTTTTTGACACATTTAAATGGGACAATTAATAAGACCCTGCTCATGCAACTTTTGAGAAAAGAAAAGTCATAAAAGATTTAGGCTTTACTCTCTAATCTCAATACCTTTAACTTTTGACAGTAATTAACCGCTATTTAACTACTCCCTTCATTTCATGATAATCGCCCACTTTGACGAGCACATATATATTTTTTATATAAAATAATAAAAAGTATGGTTATTGTAAGCATATAATAGTGCCAAAGTAACGCAAGTGGTACTTTTTAAGATTTATATATATACTTTGTGGATAAATCATAGTCAGATCATGTAGACATGTTATTGGATATCTAGCAATTTTTATTTTCAAAATGTTGTGTAATTGTGTAGAGCGTTACTAAAGGTAAATGATGTATTTGTATTTGGGTACCACTGTCCCCTTTTTTTGTAAAAACCAATTAATCTAACTAACATCCTATTTATTTTTGTTAAACTAAAATTACTTTTGCTGAATTGAAATTATATTTACTAATTCTCTATTGTATCTCTTCTTTAAAGTTACTAACTGAACATAACTTATTTTTACTAAACTGAAATCATTTTTATTGAATATTACAATTTTTAGGTGAAGTGAATAGAGCCTTATTGTGATTATAATCCGTACTATTTTAAGGTTGATGTCCGGAGTTTTTTTAAATAAAGGATGTCACCTTCAATTCTATGTATGCATGTGATTGTTTAGACGTAATGCACTATGTATATTAGTATTCATAGTAGACTTCTAGAGTTGACGGTATCTTTTTATCATTGCCAGACACTTGATTTGTCTTGTTTTGTTAATAAATTTTAATATGAGTTCATATTACAATGTTAACGTCAATGTGCTAATTTTAAGCTATAATTAAGTTATCAAAACACAATATAATTTTGAATAACACATGGTACATAAGAAGGTTAATTTTAAATTATCAACTAGCCAAATTAATGCAATTTAAAATTATCAAATAAATCACCAAGAAACGAAATAAAAAGGTGAGATTATGGTTAGCATAATGATACTAACCATATACAAGAAGATGGATATTAAGATGAGTGTAATAAGGTGTTACATGATCATGCTAATTATTGTACTAACACTCTCAAATGTTGTAAATGTAGCAGGAAGTCAAGAAAGGCCTCTTCTTATTAATTTGGGAGACGCTAATTCAGATACCGGCGGCGTGCTAGCTGGTGCTGGACTTCCCATTGGCCTGCCCCATGGAATTACATTCTTCCACAGGGGCACAGGTCGATTTGGTGATGGTCGTCTCATTATTGACTTCTTATGTAAGTATGTGTTATATACCATACATTATATTAGTACACGTACACTCGTTGTGCACAAGTTTTTGCCATTCAATTTCTAGTTTCAAAAATTTATATGAAGTGATGTAACAATATGTTCTCGCAGGTGAACACCTTAACTTGGGTTATCTAACCCCGTACTTGGAGTCACTTAAGCCAAATTTCACCAGTGGAGTCAACTTCGCCGTTGCAGGTGCAACCCTGCTGCCGAAGTATGTTCCTTTTACCTTGAGTGTCCAAGTTCGCCAGTTTATTCACTACAAAAATCGGTCATTGGAGCTTATATCACACGGTAGATATGCCCCTTACATTTCTTAGTTATGCTCATTATGTTACATAACAAGTATATCAGTATATGTTACATGAAAGTTTCCTAAGCTCTAAAACTGATATATATTTCATGCAGGAGCAAGGGACTTGATCAATGAGAAGGGGTTCCGTAGAGCACTTTATATGATCGATGTTGGACAAAACGATATCCTACTGGCCCTATACGCGTCAAACATAACCTTTGAACCAGTTGCTCAGAAGATCCTGTCCTTTCTCGAAGAAATTAGATTGGCTGTCGATGTAAGTTGTTAACTTGTGCATTATGTGCTCTCTTCATCAGAAATAAGGTGATCTAACATGACTTGATTAAGATCTAGTTTGATTGAACGTAGTCTAGTCTGGTATGGTTTGATTATAATAAAAGAAAACCATGAAATAAATCTTGTAATAAATAAGAATATATTGTTTTTGGAATCAAATTTAGTAATGAATTTGAAATAAGGTGAAGCTTAGGTTTTGTTTTTGGACAGTTTTCAAGCTCACTCTGAGGTGAATGATTATAACTTGCAGACAATCTACCAATATGGTGGACGAAAATTTTGGATCCAAAACACGGGGCCCTTAGGCTGTCAGCCAAAAGAACTTGCCCTGCATCCTCATACTGACGATGACCTTGATGATATTGGATGCTTTCGTGTTATTAACCAAGCAGCAACAGCCTTCAACGAGGGGCTTCGTCTGCTCTGTGAAGATCTAAGATCAGTGTACAAGGATGCTGTTATCGTCTATGTCGATGTATATTCTATCAAGTACAGCCTATCTGCCAACCCTGAAGAATATGGTAATAGCATTCAGAGCTTATTCTTAATCTTGGCTGTTTTAATTAACAAATATCATCCCATATTTGTTGTAACCAACCTAATAGATAAAAATCTTGCTCTTTCACTGTCATTAGTTAATGATTCGGTGCATTGTCTTAGGATTCAAAAAACCATTTACTGCTTGCTGTGGGCGTAAGCTTCCAAATAACTATGACAGAAATGCAACGTGTGGACAGCCGGGCTCTACCATCTGCAAGAATGTGTCACAGTCGATAATATGGGATGGAGTTCATTATACTGAAGCAGCTAATCGCATTGTAGCAACAAAGATACTGTCAGGAGAATATTCTACCCCACAAATGAAGCTTGAGCAGTTCTGGGATCTGCATTAGGAGCAAATCTGAGCAGCACCAATGTACTTTCTTTGAAATAAAAGCTTTTTTTCTTCTGTATTCAAGCCAAGAAAAAGATTTATGAATTTCCTATAAATAACTCTATCTTGGAGTTTGCATAAGGGGATAACTTGTCGAAAATCCTACATTAGGCTAAGCAATTTGTTCATTGAAAATGAAAGCAGAAAATGAGAACCAGAAGTTTAATCCATGGAGTTGAAGTGTCAGTGGAACTAAACAAATGCCATTAATTTCAAAGTTTTACAACTCTACTTGTGTTAGTTATCATCTACTAGCAGTCATCTATACTGCATAAATTTTAGAAGGCGAAGCCAGCAGTCCAAACACACGGTGTCAATGCTTAAATTTTGATAACTTAAATGGCAATTTTAAATAAGCAATGGAAAGTATGTACTCACTTAGCTTGGTCAAGATGAGCAGCGCAGCCTGTTTAACCAGACAATGATTGCAAAGCTCATCAATTATGTAGCATAAATTAATTAAACAGGACTGTCAAAAGAAATCCAAGAAGTCTAATTGCATAAATTTTGATTTTAAACCACATAACACTTAATCAAAAGGCTACTAGCAATAACAAATTATAGATGGGTTTAGCTAGTCAAGACTTGTAATAATTATATTGTATCACAAGTGCTATTGAGATAAAACCAAAATCTGAAAGATTTTGAATGGAAATACATTATCATAGCTTAAAAAACTGATGTGTTTTGTCGGACAAAAACAGTACTTCTACTACATGTTTTAGCAGCATCTATCATCTATGTATATTAATGTAAAGTCTAAATTTCTCTGCAAATAACTACCGTCCTACATAGTAGTAATGCTAAAGAGTAAGTAGGACAAAGGAAAAACCTGCATTTGTTTTCTGTACATCTTTGGATTATACAAAGCATTATTCTTGCCCATGTTGTGTGAGTGACTTCGCCTGACAATCCTCACATACAAATCCTTGTGAGCCAAGAGGATCAAGTTGCTCACCAGCATGTCGAGAGCAAAATGGCTTGTTACAGTGATTACATTTTGGTAGGCGAAGCCAACAGTCTAAACAAACAATGTCATTGCATATAGTTTCTCCTTGATTATCCTCATCTTCGTCAGAAACGCACCTGCCACAAACATCACACCTCGGTATGCACTGGATGCAGCCAATGCATTCAGTCTCCTTAGGGCAATGGAAGACTAACTTGATCTCTCCGCATTTAGGACATACCTCTACATCCATCATTCTGGCATCCTCGTCTATGCTACGAAAAGAGGAATTCCAGTACTTGTGATAGAACCTAGGCTTGCTTTCTGTAGTTTTAGTGATACAGGACTGCAGTATCAGAAGGTGTTCTTTCTTGATGTTGTAAATCCCATTGATCTTTATTCTAATGGAGTTGGTTGATTTCGCAGCTAAAGTTTCTACTGCTCTGAGTACTCCTTCAGGAGTTAATCCAGTACAAGCAGGTACATAGAGCTGAAATATATAACAAATTATGATTTATACTGTGGGATTTATTATTAGTCTAAACATTAAAATGATTAAATTCATATGGTTTACATAATTTCTCAAACGAAACCTCTAGAAAGAGATGGTTTATCACATTATCAATTGAGATGTTCATATTAAGAACATTGCAAGAATACAAGCTGTATTGCATTTTTAACAAGTAATTGTAGCTAATCTTGTCTTATATAAATAAAACATCTTAATACTCACTAATTGATCAAATTCTCTAAACAAACCCGAAACCCCCTATTACCTGAAATCAAATCACGTCTACGTCATTTTCTTTCTCTTCATCAAATGAATGCCTCGTACTTGTTAAATGAAAAAAATTTAAAAAAATAAAAAATAAAAACGATAAAGGTGATAAAAGTTACCTTAGTAAGAAGTGGATTTGCGATAACAACCTTCAATAATCCATCATCCGTAATCTTAAAACAATTTAGCAAAGCCAAAGTTCGAAGCCTACCATGAGCTTTTGAGGTAATATTTATCAAAATTCGATCAGTAAGACGTCTACTTAACGGCTTTTCCACCACCAAATCCAACCATACTAAAACATCATCTCTGATAGAATCTCTAATTGACTTGCAAACTTGGCTCATTTGCAAGAGTTGCTGTAATGGAAGATAGGCTAACACAAAGTACAGTGCTTGGTGGGGTGGTCCAGCTACTTCCATCGCTTCTATTCTATGCTATGTTAAAGCTGGATAGTTTTATTGAATTGAAAGGTTGGTAGTGGAGAAAAGAGGGGTAAGATGAAATAATAAGGTAATGTTCTGGTCCACTCGTATAGTTATTAGTTGATGAACAAGGATGTATAGTTGAACACGACGTGCCGACGTACTTACTATTTTAGGATGTTTAGAAAATTCACAGATAATCAATAATCAATAATAATAATAATAATAATAATAATAATTACTCAATACTAAAATAGACACCGGGAGTGATACATGTCACATCCTGGTGCTGTTTTTTTCCTCCAAAACTCCCCTTCTCTTTTTAAAATTTTTTTTTTGGGAAATTATCAATAGTTACCCAAGGTTTGAGACTTTATCAATGATACACCTACTTAACTATTGTATATCAGCGGTACACCCAAGGTATCGTACCATTATCAGCTGTACACCTACCGTCCATATTCCGTTAAAAAAACGTTAGATTTTGGTTTTTAATTACAATGAAATGCCTAAATTGCCCCCCTACCCCACAGACATTAACTCTCTCCCTCCAAACTCCAACTACCTAAATTAAAATCACCCTAAATAGAAGATCGTTCATCTTTTTCTTCCTTCTCACTCTCTCCCCTGGTTTTGCTGTTGTGAGGAACCTTAATTCAAGCGCGTTTGGAGCAAAATTTCCTGGAACTTCTGTACTACATTGTTGATCGTTAAAGGTTAGTGTTGATCTGAGCCTTCAAAATTGTGATTTTCGCATAAAATAGTTTGGTTTTTGGTATTAGATGAATATTTGTGTAAATGATTGAAGTTTGATTTTCATGTACAATTGTTACTCGATTATGGTTTGAATTATGCATGATATGCCTCTGATTATGATTTTTTGCTTAATTTTGTGTTTGTTGCACAAATAATTCGATTTGGGTGTGTTTGAGTTGATATTTCTAAGTTTGTTAGTGATAGGTAACCCTAGGTCAAATTATGTGTTATGTATTGTTGCATGCCATGTTTAAATGATTTCCATTCATTGATGATGGGATTGAATTGTGGTATTTTTCCCTAATTTTACAGAATGAGTGACAAGGTTTTGATAAGATTTAAATATAAGGTTCATAATGTTGATATTAAAGTGGATCCTGATCTGTGCAATCTCATGGATTTAATGATTGAATTTGAAGATAGGTTACAGAAAAAGGGAATAATTATATTGAAGCCTATCTTTGCTTATGCATATAGAGGCAAGCATTGGCCTATTGATGATGATGGTGGTCTGATTAGGATGTTTAGAACATTCCCTGATGCTAACTTGTATGAAATTTTGGTTGACACTGCTAAGGATTCCACTTTCATGAATGATCTAGTGTCTGAGTGGAAGGGGAAACAATTTTCTACTAAACAAGCTAACCAGGCTCAACCACCACCTGTAAATGAAGCTAACCAGGCTCAACCACCACCTCTAAATGAAGCTAATCAGGCTCAACCACCACCTCTAAATGAACCACCTCTGAACCAACAACCACCAACACCTCCTGTAAATCAAGCACCACCAACACCTCCTCACTAGCCTACAGATGATGGTGCATCACCTAGTGTTGGTCTTGAAAAGAACCCCTCTTCTGCCCAACCTTCAAATGCTCCAATGACCAAACTCAAACCTAGGAGGAGATTGAGATTGAAATACCAGTCTACCAATGATGATATTGCTACTACTGCTAAGGATACTGACATACCCTCATTAAATGATATCAATGTTGACCCCTCATTAGATGATATGTTCCCTAAGGAGTTTAATTATGATCCAACTATTACTGCTGCTGATATGCAAGAGGAGCTTGAGGGTATTGGTGTTAACATGTCTAGTAAGGAATACACTAAGGGTAGGAAGGCATTTGAGAAGGCTTGTGAAAAAAGTGCTGCATCTAAGGGTAAGGGTAAGGGCAAGGGTAGGGGGAAGGGTGAGAATTCTGCTGCACCTAAGGGTAAGGGAAAGGGTAGGGGGAAGGGTGAGACTTCTACTGCAGCAAAGGGTAAGGGAAAGGTCTTAGAACTAAGTAATGCTCTTGGTCAAAGAATTCCCCCATCTCCAGAATCACCACACACCATCTTTAAAACTTTTACTGTGAGGAGGAGTCCTAGATTTACAGTTCCACTATCTAACCCCAACATCTCTTTACCTGAAACCACCTTATTTGATAGGAAAATGCCTAAAACCACAGCTATTAGGAAGGGTTTGTGGGCAAAATCTGAACAAAAAAATAAAAATAAAAAGTCTAAAAAGTTAGTGTTGTGAGGAGAATGGTGAATTTTGATAATGTAAGTGAGGGTTCTGATGATGCAAGTGAGGGTGTTGATCATGCAAGTGTGGGTTCTAATGATGCAAGTGGGGGTTCTAATGATGCAAGTGGGGGTTCTGATGATGCAAGTGGGGGTTCTGAAAATGATGATTCTGACAATGAAGTCATCATATCTAATGACATTCAAGCTGATGAAATGGAAGAAATTAGTGGAGTCCACATGTAGAAGAAAATTGGGAGCCTGAAAAATGGGATGGCTTTATTGATTCTGATGATGATGTCAGCTAATTGAACAAGTTGTACAAAAATGGAGAAATGTATGAAGAGAAAGACTGGGAAATTCCAACTGAAACCTTGGATGCTTTTCATTGATAAGGGTCATTTGAGGGAAACCTTGAAGGACTATGTTGTCCAGGAGGGGTTTGCTTTGAATGTGGTGTATGCAGAAAATAGGAGGTACACAGTCACTTGCTATGCTAAATGTTGTGACTGGAGATTACATGCAAGCAAGCTGCCAGATGGCAGGACATGGGCTGTGAAGAAAATATGGTCTGATGTGCACACATGTAGGGGTTTGGAGACATACAACCCAATGTGCACTGTCAAATGGGCTGAATACAAAGTGATGGAGGATATTAGGGATAATCCTGATATCCCTGGGAAACCTTTGAATGAGCTACTGTTTCAAAGGTATGGCATATACATGAAGCAAGCTTCTCTGTACAGATTGAAGAGGTATGTGAGAGATGTCCTGTTTGGAGGGCATGATGAGTCTTACACTCACTTACCTACATATGTAGAGGTGATTACAAGTACTAACCCAAAATCATCAGCATTTGTAGCATGGCATGAGAGTGAGAGCATCCCAAGGGTGAACTTGTTTAGCAGCATCTTCATATCTTTTGCTGGGCAATGGAAGGGGCTCCTAAGTAGTTGCAGGCCATTAATTGGTGTTGATGGGGCACATTTAAAAGGAAACTATGGGGGTATCTTATTGTCTGCCATTGCAATTGATGGAAACAATGAAATTTTCCCAGTGGCATATTCAATAGTGAGTGCTGAAGACAAGGAAAGCTGGTCATACTTCTTTTGGCATTTGTACAACCTTGTTAAACACTCAGACAGGACAAATTGGACTATAATATCTTATAGACAAAAGGTACCTCATACTTTTGCTTTCCATCATACAATTGCATTCATACTTAGAGTGGGACTAACTGATTTGAACTTGTTCTTGCAGGGTGTTGACATAGCTTTGAAGCAAGTTTGGCCTGCAGCTAGGAGAAGGTATTGTTGCAGAAACCTTAGCATAAATTTCAAAAAGCTTTTCCCAAGTCCATTGATGTATATCTTATTCTGGAGGGCTTGCAATGCAACCTGTGCATTCAGTTTTAGAAAAGCAATGGAGAAGCTTCAAAAGGAGGGAGGTGAAGTGGTGATGAAGTGGTTTGCAGACATTGGTGATCAGTCCAGATGGAGCAAATACAAGTTTGATCTAAATGTTTGTAATGACTCAAACACATCAAACTTTGTGGAGAGTTTTAACTCAACCCTTGGGGTTGACAGGTGCAGACCTGTCCTAAATCTACTGGAGGGTATATTTTCAAGACTTTGATTCATTTTTACCTATAGTTACATAAGCTATGTTTTGCTGAATTGATATTGTTCTTGTGATAGGAATTAGAAGGGTTTGTATGGTGAGGTTGTCACCTAAGCATGAGAACTCAAAGTCATGGAATGATGATGATGTTTGTCCTAAGATAGCAAATAAGGTTAAGGACATCAGCAAGGCAACCACCACTTGCAAAGCATATAAGTCTACTCCAGGGGAGTATGAGATACATGAGGGAAAATCTCAGTTCCCATTAAGCTTGAATAGCAGGATATGCTCTTGTGGTGCTTCGCAACTATCTGGCATACCTTGCAGGCATGCCATTAAGGCAATGGTCCATGCAAAGGTTGATCCCTACAATTACATCAGCTCTTGGTATTCTGTGAAAACATACAAGCAATTATATAGCCACTGCATACATCTAGTGCCTGATATGAATCAGTGGCCAAGCATGGATGCTTTCCCTCACATTGAACCTCCAAAAATGAAAAGAGATATTGGTAGGCCAAGTAGGAACAAAAAAACGGAAGAAGGGGAGGATCAGCCTATTAAAAGATCAAGGACAGTCAAGTGTGGCAGCTGTGGTTCTTTTGGACATAATCCTAGTGTAATCCCCTATATTTTTCTTAGTAAATAATAATTATATATTTTTACGTATACAAATATTTTTAATAATTTTATATTTTTATATTTATATAAAAATATTTTGGAAAGATTTCACAAAATAAAAACGAGTTACTTACTTTGGGCCATGACTACCATTCTAACAAAAAAAAGGGGGAAAAGAGCCCATACCCTTATTCTTAATTATGTAAACTTCTTCCCCAAAACCCTCCTATAAACTCCTACTACTTTCCCTTGCCTCCTCTTTTCACTCACAATACTCAGACAAAAAAAAAAACAAAAAAAAAAAAAACAAGAACCCTCGTTATCGCTGCCTCAGCCGGAGCGCACCACCGGCGACCCTCGCTGCAGCCCGTACCACCTCAGCCGAAGCCCACCACCGCAACACCGTCGGGACCCTTCGCTGCTGCCCGAACCACCAGTCAGTTCCCTTCATTCCCCTTTCTTTCCATCTTTTCTTTTCTTGTTTAAATTCCTTCAAAGCATTAATTTTTATACGAATTTCTCAATGTTTAATAATTATTATGGTTTAATTATGCTTATGATTTATAAAGATTGTAAATTTATGAAATATACTTTACTTGAATTACGGAATTAAATTCCAGATTTTATTTAGGCGAGAATTGGGGGTTTTAAATGTTGAATTTTCATGATTTGTGACCGTGAAGATTGAATTATCCAAGTATAATATGTGCAAAGTATGTTTAAACTCAAATATCTAGATTAAAAATGAAATCTTAGATTTTGAATTATGTATGTTTAGGGTTTGAAATCGTGATTCTTCGTAATCTTTGGGCTTAAACCATGAATAATCGATTTAACTACTTACTGTGTGTTTAAATACGATCCTAACCTTAATTTTTGATGAGTATAATAATTTTCAGATTTTTTTTAGAAAGCTGAATTTTTGGGTTCAAAGCGGGAAGATTAAGTTATTTAATCATAGTATGTATAAAATTATGTTTAAATTCAATTACCTTGATTATAAACTAAATTTCAGATTTCAAATTATATATATATTAGGGTTTAAGTTATGAAATTTGAAAGTTTAATTGGGTATTTATGAATATAATTGAATTTTAATCATATATTTCAAGTTTAGATATATGTATCCCTATATTTTGCTACTAAACTGAAATTTCAGATTTTAACCTTAACTCTAAATAGCTTTAAATCATGGTTTTATGATGGATTTTCAAGTTCTCAACATACTAACGTGCTATATAACGATTATTTCAAATGAAAATGTTTATGCGGTTGTTTTATAATTTTAAACTAAATTTTCAGATTTATAATTTTACTTTAAAGTGCTGAAATTTTATGCTATAAGCTATACTTTTATGATTTTAGCATATAAACTCATAGTTCAAGTACTAAATTATTAACTTTGGCTATTGGGAAGAATTTAAGAGCATTATTTCAATGATTTAAAGGATTTTAAAATAGTTTGGTATTGCTGTAAAATATGTTGCTTGGGTATTAATTGAGCTATTGTCGTTTTCTCTATGAGAGGAATTCGTAGAAGGTGACTTCTAGCCTTAAGGTGGCCAACCAATTTGTGTACTCAAGGTACGTACAAGAATACGAGGAACCTTGATTTAGGAGCATGCTTAGGGACTTGGAAAAACCTAGAATCATGCTACGAACTTGTGATTGGTTGACATTGTTTGGTAATGAGTTGATTGATGATAAATGTGATGATTGCTTTAATTCATGTATGAGAAATTTGCATTGATTTTTCCTTATGAGCATTATTTATGCAATACTTTGCAAGGAGAGCTTAGAAGTAAAGCTACAAGTATACATATGGAATGAATTATTTTAATTACTTATTCATTTGTATTGAAATGGAATGAGTAAAGGAAGAGTTAAAGTCTTATAAGACAAGATTGTGGATATGAGTTGTCTTATGCATTTAAGGTGTTTATACACCGAGGTAGTTAAAGGATTCAATAATAAATGTTACTTGTCACTAATAAAGTAAGAATTAAATTGGAAACTTGCATGATTTGAATGTTTGATGTATGATTGGTTGCGTTGTTTGCATATGAGTCATCACCAAATTTAAACTGGTAAATCACGTAAAGTGCAAGAAGGATGAGCAATAAAACTCTGGATTTGTGCACATCTAGAGTAATGACAAATAGGGGTTGGGGTTCACGGGGTATAAGCCGTGTACTTTTCAGAGGCCGTCTGATCTACGAGTCTCTTGTTTTAAATTCTTTTAAAATTATAATGAGTTAGATGAGATCTCATACTAGCTATGGCCACGGAGTCGCGCCCGTCTGCCATTGGATGTTTATTAATGTCTTCCGAAAGGAGGCATAGGGTTTTCTTATTTAATGTTCCATAATGGAGCACAGGGGGATAACCTGGTCTATTGCTTAATCCAATCAAATTAATGAAATGATCAATGCTATTTAGTGAAGACTTAGTAATGATCGACAATTGAGTCATGTGTTCAAGTCAATGATTATATTGTGTGTGTATTGAATGCTTGTTAGTATCATGCTAAGGCTCTTTACTATACTTCGTAGCTTGTATGTACTCAGCGTTGCTGATTGCGTGCTTTTGTGTGTTTTCTTTGGTCATGGCCTTCGCCTTCACTGACCCTGTAATGATCCAATCCTTACACTTGTAATATTGGGGAGCAGTTCATCACAGGTTTTTGCATAAACTGAAATTACATCAGGGTGATGGGATTTGAGTGGAGCGTTGGTTAATTACTTAGCTTATTTCACTTCATAGACTGAGTTTATTTTGACTATAATTTTACTTACTTCCTATTTTTTTTGGATTTTGAATAAGAGCCTTTATGGTTCCAACTTGTAAGTCTAAAGCCTGATTTTGGTTTTTAGTTTCAAAACTCATATCCTTTTCCTTTAAAAACTAAGTTAGTCTTCCGCTGCTGATTTCTGAAACTAGCCTTAACGTTTGAACACGTGACGGTAGCACTCCAATAATTCTCTTACAGGTTATTACAGGTTTTTACAGGTTTTCTTTTAGAGAGAATTATTGGGGTGTTACAAAGTGGTATCTGGGAGCTTAGGTTAGATTTAATTACCACTAAAGCCAATTAGTATGTCTTAAGCGCCTAACTAATTGACTAAGGATTTTGTATTTAAAAGTCAAAAATGATTTTAAATTTAATTGTGTTCGAACCAATTGTTTTAAATGTTTATAAAGTAATTTTGAAACTTGAATTATTTATTTGGTGAGATTTGGGTAAAATTAGAAAGGGCATGCATGCATATTGATTACTTTGCATTTATTTAATTATTTTGCAAGTTGCTTAGTTAATAAATTGTGTGATGGTGCTCTAATTAAATTTCTTTCATGATGTGTTTGCGTTATGCTTTTCAAATGCTCGTTGCATTGGGATGACGTAGAGAAGAGATAAGTGACGCAGTAATCATGTCTAAGGAGGAGAGGGACACTAACAGTGAAGATACTCTAGAAACTATGGAAAGGATTCTAACTCCGAAACTAGACAAATCGGAGGAAGGTTATCAGGACTTGCATGAGTTTAAAACGGCAAAGAACAAAAAGAATAAAATCAAAACTTACAAGAGAATTTTTCATGAGATGACTCTTATCTTCTCGGACGATGAAGATGACCTTGAATGGATGATAAAAGAACCTGCGGATCCAAATGCTGGAAAGAGAACTACTAGGAATCCAAATCCGCTTTACAAGGTTATAATTATGGAAGACTCGGAGGATGAGAACGACCCTGATTTTGACAATAACACTTATAATGAGAAGAAAGACAAGTACTCTAATGTGGTCCCTTAAAGATTAGGCTTATTAGAGTATAGCTAGTATTAGTAAGGTTTTGCTATCAATAATGGTTATTAGAACCTCATTTAGTTTTAACTAATTAACTATTAGATTTTAATAAGTAGCTAGAGCTACAGATTTATGGATTGAGATTAATACTTTTGTTGGAGATATAATAAGAGTGATTATTCTATTATAAGGATTCCATTCCTGATTATATGTTTGATTAAATACCAATATAAGTTTTGTGATTACATATAATTTTGAGGAAAATTTCCTTGTTTATGGTTAAGTTGAGTAAGAGTGGCGCGGGATGGGAATTATTTTTCTTAACTTTACTTAATCCTGTGTGTGGATTGTTCTATTATTGTTTGATTTTGCTTGGGACGAAGGGGTGCAAAGACCAAAGTACCCTTTTGAACCAATTTATGTGATAAAATGTAATATTGTGATTGAATGAATATATGCGTACGATGTTCGAATTCTGTTTAAGCTAGAGTAAACGTTTACCTTCTTTCAGGCGTAGAGCTAGAATGGCAAATAATGCTGCATTAGATGAGGCCATCCGCATGTTGGCTGAGAATTTGAATCAGAATCGACCTGATCAACTTGATCCCCATGCTGAGATGTTCAAGAAGTTGGCTCAAGTTAGGCCACCAATTTTCAAGGGAGGTGCTGATCCAACTTTCCTGGAAAACTGGGTTCGAGAGTTTGATAAGTTATTTGTGGCATTGAATTGTCCTGAGGGTATGAAAGTTGACCAAGGTGTTATGTACCTTAAGGATGAGGCCGATATATGGTGGAGAGATAATGCTGAAATAATTAAGGCCAAACAAAACTTTGGGTGGGAAGTATTTAAAACTGCATTGAGGGATAAGTTTTACCCCCCATTCTTGAAGAAACAGAAGGCTCAGGAGTTCATTAACCTAGAGATGGGTCGAATGTCGATTTTGAAATACTATAATAGGTTTATGACCCTTGCTAGGTTTGCCCCTGAGGTTGTCCCAACTGAGGAATTGAAGGCACAAAGGTTTGAGCAGGGTTTGACTAAGCAGTTGCAAAAGGACCTAGCTGGGAAAGTCTTCAAGACCATAGATAAGGTGTATGAGAGAGCTGCACACATGTACCATTTGAATTCTAGGGATGTGGGGGAGAGTGCTAAGCTTAGGGAGAAAAGGAAGGACTTTGGGAACTCTGAAAACCAGGGACACTCCAAGAGGTTTAAGAATGGAAACTCATATGAGAGGAATAACCAGGATGTTAACGGATTTTCTAACACTAATAATGGGGAGAGGGAGTTCAACTGCAAGAGGTGTAGGAGAAACCACCCTGGGAGAGACTGTGAGGGAAATTTGGTGACTTGTAGGTTCTGTAACAAGAAGGGGCATAAGGAGTATGAATGTTATAACAAACAGAACCAATTAGGAAATAGTGGGAATACTGGGAATACCCAACAGAGGCCCAACAACTTTCATAACCAGGGAAGTAGGGACAATGGTCAGAATGGGAAGTTCGACAATGGTAACAGTAATGGAAGCCACAGACCTGGAAATGGCAACAACAACTCGGGCAACGGCAAAAACGGACACCAAGGAAAGAGCAACACTCCCGGGCGCTTGTCTGTGATGAGAAAAGGAGAGGCTAAAAGGTCCTCAGATGTAGTCACTGGTACTTTTTCTATTCACTCTATTTCTGTCAAAGCTTTGTTTGATTCTGGAGAAACTTACTCTTTCATCTCTACTTCTGCTATACACAATTAAACTTATCTGAGTCGAGTCATGTCGATGTGTCAGTCAGTTTGCCTACTGGAAAACTTGTTCATTGCAATAGGTTATTCAAAGGCTTGCCTTTGAAAATAGGAAAGGTTGTTTTTCCATCGAACCTTATTGAGTTTAACTTGGGGGACTTGGATGTCATTCTGGGAATGGACTGGCTAAGCTTATACAAGGCTAAGATAGACAGTGAGGTGTCCTATAAAAGCCGAAAGGCGTTGGGATCATTTCTGCCTTAAAGGTTAAGAAGTTGGTAAGTAAGGGGTGTCCATTGTACTTTTGTTGTTGTGTCCAAGATTTGAGTAAGGGTGAGAATAGGCGGATTGGGGATGTACCCATTGTGAATGAATTTTAAGATGTCTTTCCGGAGGAGATTTCGGAGATGCCACCTAAACGGGAAGTTGAGTTTACCATTAGCTGGATTCCAGCAGCTGCACTCTACCATGAATTTACAGTAATGCCTTTTGGTCTAACCATGAGTACGAGGAGGCTACTTGGGAAGCCGAAGAAGAGATGAGAAACAAATACCCCGAGTTATTTGATGAGGTGAGTTACGGGGGCGTAACTCATTTCTTTTAAGAGGGGTAGAGTGCAGTGTGACTTCGCGCTTTTACCTCTTTTATGTCATTTATTGCTTTAAGATTGCATGAACTTGCTTATTATTGCCAAGTATTGTTGTGTTTGCATGCTAACAAAGTACGTAAACTTTGGCTAAGTATGAGTTTATGGAGCATGAGCTCAGTTGTTAGGTATATATGATTGAGGAACAAGCAATTTACAACAATACAAAACGTAATAGTTTTGCGAAATTATGGATTTCGGGTTAAGTTTCGGGGACGAAACTTCTTTTAAGAGGGGTAGATTGTAATCTCCCATATTTTTCTTAGTAAATAATAATTATATATTTTTACGTATACGAATATTTTTAATAATTTTATATTTTTATATTTATATAAAAATATTTTGGAAAGATTTCACAAAATAAAAACGAGTTACTTACTTTGGGCCATGACTACCATTCTAAAAAAACGAGGGGGGGGGGAAATAGCCCATACCCTTATTCTTAATTATGTAAACTTCTTCCCCAAAACCCTCCTATAAACTCCTGCTGCTTTCCCTTGCCTCCCCTTTTCACTCACGATACTCAGACAAAAACCAAAAAAAAAAAAAAAAAAAAAAAAAAAAAACAAGAACCCTCGCTGCCGCTGCCTCAGCCGGAGCGCACCACCGGCGACCCTCGCTGCAGCCTGTACCACCTCAGCCGAAGCCCACCACCGCAGCACCGTCAGGACCCTTCGCTGCTGCCCGAACCACCAGTCGGTTCCCTTCATTCCCCTTTCTTTCCATCTTTTCTTTTCTTGTTTAAATTCCTTCAAATCTTTAATTTTTATACGAATTTTTCAATGTTTAATAATTATTATGGTTTAATTATGCTTATGAGTTATAAAGATTGTAAATTTATGAAATATACTTTACTTGAATTACGGAATTAAATTCCAGATTTTATTTAGGCGAGAATTGGGGGTTTTAAATGTTGAATTTTCATGATTTGTGGGTTTAGAACGTGAAGATTGAATTATCCAAGTATAATATGTGCAAAGTATGTTTAAACTCAAATATCTAGATTAAAAATGAAATCTTAGATTTTGAATTATGTATGTTTAGGGTTTGAAATCGTGATTCTTCGTAATCTTTGGGCTTGAACCATGAATAATCGATTTAACTACTTACTGTGTGTTTAAATACGATCCTAACCTTAATTTTTGATGAGTATAATAATTTTCAGATTTTTTTTAGAAAGCTGAATTTTTGGGTTCAAAGCGGGAAGATTAAGTTATTTAATTATAGTATGTATAAAATTATGTTTAAATTCAATTACCTTGATTATAAACTAAATTTCAGATTTCAAATTATATATATATTAGGGTTTAAGTTGTGAAATTTGAAAGTTTAATTGGGTATTTATGAATATAATTGAATTTTAATCATATATTTCAAGTTTAGATATATGTATCCCTATATTTTGCTACTAAACTGAAATTTCAGATTTTAACCTTAACTCTAAATAGCTTTAAATCATGGTTTTATGATGGATTTTCAAGTTCTCAACATACTAACGTGCTATATAACGATTATTTCAAATGAAAATGTTTATGCGGTTGTTTTATAATTTTAAACTAAATTTTCAGATTTATAATTTTACTTTAAAGTGCTGAAATTTTATGCTATAAGCTATACTTTTATGATTTTAGCGTATAAACTCATAGTTCAAGTACTAAATTCTTAACTTTGGCTATTGGGAAGAATTTAAGAGCATTATTTCAATGATTTAAAGGATTTTAAAATAGTTTGGTATTGCTGTAAAATATGTTGCTTGGGTATTAATTGAGCTATTGTCGTTTTGTCTAGGAGAGGATTTCGTAGAAGGTGACTTCTAGCCTTAAGGTGGCCAACCAATTTGTGTACTCAAGGTACGTACAAGAATATGAGGAACCTTGATTTAGGAGCATGCTTAGGGACTTGGAAAAACCTAGAATCATGCTACGAACTTGTGATTGGTTGACATTGTTTTGTAATGAGTTAATTGATGATAAATGTGATGATTGCTTTAATTCATGTATGAGAAATTTGCATTGAGTTTTCCTTTTGAGCATTATTTATGCAATACTTTGCAAGGAGAGCTTAGAAGTAAAGCTACAAGTATACATATGGAATGAATTATTTTAATTACTTATTCATTTGTATTGAAATGGAATGAGTAAAGGAAGAGTTAAAGTCTTATAAGACAAGATTGTGGATATGAGGTGCCTTATGCATTTAAGGTGTTTATACACCGAGGTAGTTAAAGGATTCAATAATAAATGTTACTTGTCACTAATAAATTAAGAATTAAATTGGAAACTTGATTGATTTGAATGTTTGATGTATGATTGATTGCGTTGTTTGCATATGAGTCATCACCAAATTTAAATTGGTAAATCACGTAAAGTGCAAGGATGAGCAATAAAACTCTGGATTTGTGCACATCTAGAGTAATGACAAACAGGGGTTGGGGTTCACGGGGTATTATCCGTGTACTTTTCAAAGGTCGTCTGATCTACGAGTCTCTTGTTTTAAATTCTTTTAAAATTATAATGAGTTAGATGAGATCTCATACTAGCTATGGCCACGGAGTCGCTCCCGTCTGCCATTGGATGTTTATTAATGTCTTCCGAAAAGAGGCATAGTGTTTCGGGGTTTTTTTTATGTGTCCTGCGGGAGAGTTACAATTCTGAGAATTCCCTTCGCCGCCTGTACCTGCAAAACCACGAAGACTCCGGTTGGTTGGAGCTCCGCCTCCGATGATTAAGTCAGTTACGTACAGTAGGAAGATAGTGCGTCAAATATTGAAATTACTTCTCGCGTAATGGGAGAATTCCGCAATTAATATTGCTCGGTTTTTGTGTAAGTATTTATGAATGTATTGAATCTCTCCATTAATGAGGATTCTCCCACTATTTATAGTGGGGTGACTTGGTTCCCCATTTAGGGTTCCTGGGACACGTGTCAGCAAGGGATTGGAGCCCTGCTGACCAATGGCTGGGTGTCGTGTGTCGCTCAACCATTGGGCCACGTGGCTGGGGTATTTTTGCCCCAAACATTTGCCCCTCTCAGGTGCTGACGTGGCAGGGTGCCACGTGGCACCTGAGAAGAGAGCTGACGTATGCAAAAATTTAATTTTTTTTTTTTTTTTGGGAACCTCTTCAAATTCTAACTGAAAGAAGAGGGGAAAGCAGAAGGGGAAAGGTCGCGACCCTTCGCCTTCTGAGGCATCCCCTATAAGTAGGAGGAGACGCCCACGAGAGCTTATTTACAAACTTCGTGAATTTTCTTGAATTTTGAGAGCATCCGGCATTTGAGAGCATCCGGTACTTGAGAATTCAGAGCAGACGGAAATCTGATAATTTAAAGCAGCCGGTTTTCAGACCGCCTGTAAGGTAGCAAGCAAGCAAAGGTTTTTCGTGAGGGTACCCAAGAGAACCCAGCCGGTCTTCAAACCGTCTGTGTCTTTGCAAGCATCCCCAAGAAATTTCTTGAGGTTTCAACAAATTCTTCTACTCTAGGTACCGTCTCTATTCCTTCTCGCTTTTCCATGTATTTTCGTTTGCGTCTTTTGCTTGCATTTTTGTTTATTAGTCCCATAGGTAGATGGACCCTTTATACCCATACCCGGAACATAGTTGTGAACTCAGCCGGTCAATTAGTACGGCAGAGTCTAGAACTGGATCGGCCGCCTCTGATCTTTGGAATTTCCCCTTTTCAACGCCTGTATCGACCGACTCCGTGTCTGTGCAGGACACGATGGCCAGAATTAGGGGAACAGCTATGGACCCCAATTACAGAGGCGGAGACTCAAATGAGTTGTCGTCTGAGAGACGAGCCTTGGACGAGGCGGCTAGAGAACCATCCGGCGACACTCCCGCCACCGGAAGCGATAGTATTTTAGGCTCCTACAACGAGGAGACCTCTCCTGCTCAGGAGGCTGAGCAGCCAGGAACCGTCAATGAGGGTCCCAACTCCCCATCCGACTCTGATGACGGTCACATCGAAAGCAGTAGCTCTAGCTACTTGACCATGTCAGAAGATAGAGAGGAGGCAGAGAGGCCTTCGTGGCAAAGCAGAAACGACCCTCTCATGATCGCCGTCTCTCTCAAGGACCGAGCCCTCATGCGGTCTTCTCTAACAGACTTCATTACCAAGCGACCGCTTGGGGGAGGGTACAAGCTGTCCGTACCGGGCGAGTTCGGGATGGTCGTATGGGAAGATGACCAACCCAACGCTAATAGTTGGTTTGGGTGCTATGAGGCGGCTTTCCTAGACGGTGTCCGCTTCCCCCTTCAAAACACGATAAAGGCCATACTTAGGGAATATGGCCTAGGTGTTTGGCAACTCACCCCTAATTCTTGGGTGAACATTCTAGGGTACATCACCGCCTGCGAGATGCAGGATCTCAACCCCGGCTGGGAGGAGTTTACCCATATGCATTATTTGAGCAGGAGCCCAGGCGGCTGGAGAGCCTGGTACACCTTGACGACTCATCCTCAATATATGATGACCCTGGATAAGTCGTCTAAATGGTCGGACTGGAAGAACCGGTTCTACCTGGTCAAAGCTCCGACTGAGGAGGAGAACAAGGAGTACCGGACCTACAATCGGAAACCAGAGCTTTTGGGGCAGAAGTGACGGCTGCCCCCAGTGCCTAATAATGATAGGGAGGCCATTTTGGACTCCAGATTTTTTGAGCTGACCTCTTCCTCTCTCTCAACCGGAGAGATAATAAGGGTACCCAAGAACTGGGTGCCCAAACACGAATTTTTTAGAGACGAGTGCTTCTTGTCCGCCTGTGGGCTTAGCAGCATGTTTGAAAGACGTAGGTTACGAACCCTAGCCGGTTAATTTTATGCCGGCTAACTTTCTTCTTTTGATTGCAATGCAAAATTATCATGATCTTGACCGGATGTATTTGTGTTTTGCAGAAGAAGCTAAAAACATGCTGCCCACCGCCAAGACACCCGCCAAGAAAGCTTCAGATATCCGCAAGGAGAATCTGGAGAAGAAGCTTGCAGCTTAGGCGGCTAAAAAGGTTAGCCCGCCTGACCTTCTTTATTTGCTTGCCTTGATGCTATTTTGGCCATTCCTTCACCTGACCGTTTGTGATCTTGTTTCAGGATGGGGGCGTTATCCCTCGCTCTTTGCAAAAACAGATCGGGAAACGGCCGTCTGTTGATGAACCTACACATAAGGTGCAGAAAACCGCTTCTACCGCCCGGGCTACTACCGGCGGTAAATCAATAAAGACCCCAGGCGGGTCTAACACTGAAACGGCCTCGAAGGAGGTCACCCCAATAAGGACCACAACCGGTCCATCTTCAGCCGGGGGCTAGAGGGCTTCCCAAAAAGGTACAAACCCCTTCAACCTCACGCTACTTGACCTACCCATGCGGGTTAAGTCATATTCTCATTCTCAGCCGGGAGATTCTCCGATCAGCCGGCTGTCCGTAGGCGGAGCATATGCAGCTTTCTCACCGTCTGTTTCTGGTGCAGATAATTCTCCACGCTGGCCGGACGCTGCTCAATACGCCCGGGCCATGCTGAAAGCCGTACCCCGGGACGAGAAGGAGGCAATTCCCGGAATCAATACCTTCAATGCCGACCGAGTAATGGTCGACCTGGTCGATGTAAGTTAATGAGTACCCACCCGGCATTTAATTTGTTGTATGCTCATCCGTTTTTCCTACTAATACCGGCTCTGTTGTTGCAGGCACTACTCCGCGTGGAGGGGCTCAAGAAGGCCTACATCCGCAAGCAGGAGGAGGTAAGAAGAGCTAAACGTTCTGCGGATGACGCACATAACGTTGGCCACTATTCAATGATTGTGCATGACTTAGAAACTAAATCTATAATCATGCAACAAGAGGATTAGGTCAAGTCCCTCCAAAATGCCCTCAAGGAGTCCAAGACCAAAATAGACAACCTCCAGGCGACCTTGGACAATGCTGAAGATGAGCTTAAGAAGCATGAGGAGCCCCTCAAGCGGCTTGAGCAGGCGGAGAAGAGTAGCAAACGGCTGCAACTAGAGAATGACTGCCTGGTCAAGGAGGCTGCTGATGCACAGCGCAACTTCCAGGCCGCTCTTGAAGCTGATCAGAGCCGGCTCATTGAGGAGAATGAGCAGGACTGCGAGAACCGTACGAAGAGGGCGTTCTCCATCATCCACCCGAATGCAGACTACAACATCTGGGAGCTCGCCTATAAATACGCAGACCTTGCCATTCTGGCTGAGGAGGAGGGCAAGCCGGGACCCGAACCATATGAGCATTGGGTGGACGCCGAGTTCAAACGAATGCAGGCGGAAGCGGCTGGTATTGAGGCGATAGTCGAGGATGAGGTTGCTCCCGGATCCGTTCCTACCACCGACCCAGCTCATCGGGAGGGTAACCAGGCGGAGGCTGACCGGGTGACAGTGCAGCTAGAGTAGAAACGACCTCCCGGCATGCGTGCCGTGCATTATTTTGTAATAGCACCGGAAGGGTCGGCTTACTCTGCTGTTATCTTTTATTTTGAGTATTAATATACATTTTCGCCGGCTGTGCCGGTTTATCTTTGTAAACAATTCATATTTTCACTGGTTGTGCCGGTTAATTCTGCTACATTTCCACCGGTTGAGCCGGTTTTGAATGAATTTGTATTTTCCTTTTTGCTGCTTTGAATTTTTCTTTTTGAATGAATGTGTTTCCGCATGACTGGTTGGGGTTAGGGTAGGTAATTGCCCCTGGATAGGAGGCTGGCAGATGGTGCCAGGCGGCTATCCATATGCCATAGCACAAATGTTAACGATTTAGCTAAGTGCTAAGTGCTAACCGTAAGAACGAAAAGCAGCCGGTTTTTACTGATTTGCCGGCTGAGGCTTTTGGGAAAGGCCTTTTCGTAGGATTTAGGGTGTCAATTTGTCGGTTGGGCTTTTGCAGGAACACCCCTTCATAGATTATGGCCTAAACCAAATGCTTGAGGCCTGCCTTCTCTTAGTCGATTAGGCGGCACTTTAAGTACCGGCTGTCTGTTTTGAGACCAGCCTTTGGTGGTACTTAATCCAAAGAGTGGGCCAGCTACATGTTTGGGAATGCTAGTCCACGATTCTTTGGTGCAATGGATCATTCAGGCGAGTAGGACCGCCTGATTTTTGACCACTAGAACAATTTTCCACCCGAATGGGAGGTGTTCTCTTCGATGAATTCACCCGAATGGGTGTCACCGGATGATTCGTTAGTTTTCAGGGCCGCTTGTGTTGAGCACAAGACATGGCGCATGGAAATTCGGTAAAAGGGGTCGCTTGTGTTAAGCACAAGACATGGAGCATGTAAGCATAATATGTAGTAAATCTCTCATTAATTATACAGAAGTCTACAAAAGCTATACAACTTCTAGAAGTAGTAATTTTTAAGATTGTCTACATTCCAGGTTCTAGGCAGCTTTCTACCGTCTGGGGTTTCCAGGCAGTATGTGCCGTCTCGTACTTCTTCAAAGATCCGGTAGGGTCCCTCCCAATTAGGGGTTAATTTGCCTTGTTCATTGGCCCTACCGGTTTCTTCAATTTTGCGAAGCACAAAATCTCCTACTTTCAAGGGCCGTTTGTGAACCCGCTTGTTGTAGGCTCTTGTCATTCTCAGGCGGTAAATCTCATGACGCAAGGCTGCGTTGCCCCTTCGCTCCGGGAGAGCATCCAGTGCAAGCCGCATGGCTTCCCAGTTGGTCGCCTCATCATATAACATGATGTGAAGCGTTGGCTCATAATGTTCAATGGGGAGCACCGCCTCAGTGCCGTATGTCATAAGAAATGGGGTTTCACCGGTTGCCCCTTTTTCAGTGGCCCTGATGGCCCAAAGGACATGAGGTAATTCCTCTGCCCATAGTCCACCGACTCTTTCCACCTTCTTCTTTATACCGTCTGAGATCAGCTTATTGAAAGCCTTAACTTGCCCGTTTGCCTGAGGACGACCAACGGATGCAAAACAATGGAAGATTCCTTGGTCTTCCAACCAGCTCTTGAGAACAGGCGTTTCAAATTGTGGTCCGTTGTCAAAAACCATAGACATTGGAACCCCAAACCGGGTGATGACGTTCTTCCAAATGAAGGAGATCACGTCCTTTGTTTTTATGCCTCTGACCGCCTCTGCTTCAACCCATTTGGTGAAATAATCTACTGGCACCAAAATATAGCGGCGACCGCCTGATGCAGGCGCATAAGGACCCTGAATGTCCATGCCCCACTTTGCGAACGGAACCGGACTATGGATGGCTGTCAGGTCAGTTGCCGATCGATGTATCAACCGGGCAAACTTTTGGCATTTGTCACACCGTTTCACCAAATCCATGGCGTCTGCCTCAAGAGTGGGCCAAAAGTAACCCTGCCGTCTGGTTCTTCTTGCCAAGGACCTGCCGCCTATGTGTGAGGCACAAAAACCCGCGTTCAGATCCTCTAGAACTTCTCTTCCCTTTCAGGGGTTACACACTTTAGAAACGGCTGCAGGTATCCCTTCCGGAGGAGTTCTTTATGATGCATAACAAAGCTCAGAGCACGCTTCTTGAGCGCCATTGCTTCAGAAGGGTCATCCGGTAGAGTACCGTCTGCCAAGTAAGCCCGGATGGGGTCCATCCAGGTGGCACTTCGGTCTAGGATTCCAGTGGGGTCATGAGCAATGCTTCTTTTCTCAATGACTTCCCAAAAGACCGTCCTAGGCGCATCACAGGAGGCGGATGATGCCAATTTGGAAAGGGCATCCGCCTGATTATTCTCGGACCAGGGCACCTAACTTAGATGAAATTCATCAAGTAACACGGCCTCTTCTCTGACCGCCTGCAGATATTTGATCATAGCCGGATAAGTGGCCTCGTAGTCACCATTGTACTGGCTAACAATCAACTGAGAGTCTAAGCAGGCACTGACTTTTCTTGCCCCTGCTGCCTTACACATGCGTATACCGGCTAGCAGGGCTTCATACTCTGCCTCATTATTTGAGGCTTGGAACTGGAACCGTAGTGCATATTCAAACTTATCCCTTTCCGGAGAATGGCATATAATGCCTACACCACAGCCGTTCACTGTAGAGCTACCGTCTACAAATAACTTCCAAACCTGATCAGGATTTTTCGGTTGCACCGGTCTAGTCATCTCGACAATGAAGTCGGTAAACACCTGACCTTTCACTGCCCGCCTGGGTTCAAAAGTTATCTCGAGGCTCTGTATTTCAACATCCCACTTGATCATTCTTCCGGATGACTCGATGGTGGTCATTGGGCGCTTGAGTGGTTGTTCTGTATATACAATCACCGGGTGAGCCAAAAAGTAAGGCTTTAACCGCTTGACTGCGACGAACAAGGCCAACCCAAATTTTTCGATCATAGGGTACCGAAGTTCAGCATTCTTAAGTACATGGCTGATGAAATACACCGGGAGCTGATTACCGTCTTTCTCAGCGAGGAGAACGGCACTAAGGGCATGATCAGAGACGGCTAGATACATATAGAGGACCTCCCGGGGCAGGGGGCTCACTAGCCTTGGCAAAGAATGCAAGTGTTGCTTTAGCTTCTGGAATGCCATTTCCGCCTCTTCACCCCACTCGAATCTGGACCTCTTCCGGATGGCCTGGAAGAAATAGAGGCACTTGTCACCTGACCGGCTGAGAAATCTTCCCAATGCCGCCAGGCAGCCGGTCAGCTTCTGGACTTCTTTTACAGTGCGGGGAGACCGCATATCAATGACCGCCTATACTTTTTCCGGATTAGCCTCTATGCCTCTTTGGTCGATCAAAAATCCGAGGAACTTCCCAGACTCAACACCAAATACACACTTCTTTGGGTTAAGCATGACCCGGTGCCGCCTGAGTGTGGTGAATTTTTCTCGGAGGTCTAGTAGGTGATCCGTCTGTTGCTTGGATTTGACTATCATGTCATCGATGTACGCCTCTACATTCCTGCCAATCTGGTTGATGAAAACTGTGTTTATCATGCGCTGGAATGTAGCCGGTGCATTCTTTAACTCAAACGACATAACCTTGTAACAAAATAACCCCTGATCAGTGACGAAGGCCGTCTTTTCTTGATCTTTTTTCCATAGGGGTATTTGATGGAAACCTAAGTAGGCATCCATGAAACTCATCAGAGCATGTCCGGCTCTAGAGTCGACCAGACTGTCAATCTTTGGAAGCAGGTAACTGTCCTTGGGACATGCTCTGTTTAGATCTGTGTAGTCTACAAACATCCGCCAGGTACCATTCGGCTTTTTCACGAGGACAACGTTTGCTACCCAATCCGGGTAGTAGCATTGCCGGATGAACCCAGCATCTAACAGTTTTTTGACCTCAGCCGCTTCCGCCTAAGATCTCTCTTCACCGTGATCCCCCTTTTTCTGCCTGACCAGCTTCTTTTTAGGGTCCACGGCGAGCTTGTGGACAGCTAGATCCAGGCTGACGCCTGGCATCTCTTCCACTTCAAAGGCAAAGATGTCTTTGAATTCTTTTAGAAGTTGGAGCAGGTCTGCTCCCAACCGTTCATAAGCAACCGTCCCAACCTTGACGGTTCTGTCAGGACGGCTGTCGTCTAAGACAACATCAAGGAAGTCACCAGCCGGCTGAGGTCGTTGGTCATCTGACCTTTCCCCGGCTAGTGATTGCTATTTTTCTTGCTTGACGGGTTCCGTTTGGTCCGCCTTTATTTTCTTACCGGCTGCCCTTGGAGCTGGGACTGTTGTATCGCAGTTATCAAGGTCTATGGGCTTGCCGTCTCCGGCTGCCCCCATAGTAGGTTTGACGTCAGAGAGATAGCACTCCCTAGCCGTCCTCTGGTCCCCTTTCAGGGAACCGACTGTACCATCGTCCTTTTCAAATTTGACAAGCATGAGTGAGGGGACGATGACAGCCTTGGATTCGTTGAGGGTTGGATGGCCAAAAATCATGTTGTAGGCGGCAAGCTCTTCTACAACCAAGAACTTTACCACCATGTGGCGTCCTTCCCCCTTTTCACCCAGCCGGATGGGAAGATCTATGCTTCCTACCGGATGCACTACGCCTCCCCCAAAACCAACAAGCGGGTGAGGCGCCTGGTGCATGCTACAGGATTTGTACTTGAGCTTGGTCAAGCACTGATAGCTGATTAGGTCAGACGAGCTCCCGGTATCTATTAGGATCCGGCCAACCCTCTGATTGGCAACTTTACATTCGATGACTATGGGGTCATCGTGAGGCCGCCTGACCTTGCCTCGGTCCTTTTCAGAAATAAGGACCTCAGGAAAGGTGTCTTTCGACGCTGGCTCTCATCAAATGAGTTGACCAGCTTCCTGATGTTATCTTTGGTGCCCCTAATAGTGGGACCCCCTCCGGCAAAGCCGCCTGCTATGGTGAAGATTGTCTCTTCATCCGTCTCAGAGTTGGCAAGCACAGCTTTTGCCGTCTGCCCCTTCTTGGCCAGGGTGTTACTCTTGGCTTTGGGCAGATAGGACTTCAGGGCCCCCTCATCAGCCAGACGGTCTAATAGCCGCCTGAGGCTATAGTAACCATTAGTGTCATGGCCCACATCCTCATGGTACTGGCAGTATTTGCTTTTGTCCCGGCTGCTTACGGGGCTTTTCATCACAGCTGGTTTGTCGAGAGACATCCGGTCCTTGATCTCCATGAGGATGGAGGAGCAGTCCTTTGTGAATTCGTACTTGGGAACATACGGTTCTGATTTCCGTCTGAGCTTCTGAGCCGGCTGACCAGATCGGTCTGCCGCCCAGACCTCTTTTCTCTTCTTTTCTTCCTTCTTAGCCGGTTGTTGCTGTTGCCGGCTGTCTCTTCTGTCGGATTTTTTAGAATCCGACGGCTGCTTTACAGCGCAAAGCTCCGTCGCCTGTATATAGGGTTCAGCTTCCATTAACGCCTCTTGGAGGGTGGCTACCCTTTTCTGGACGAGGTCGAACTTGAAGGTTGACCCATCCTTCAGACCCTTAAAGAAGTCTGTGTAAGCAACTTCGTCAGACAGTCCTTGAATCTGAATTCTCATCAGATTGAACCGCCTAACATAGGACCGGAGCCCTTCTCTGTCACCCTACTGTATTGCCCCTAGATCGAGGCTAGTCTTTTTGGCAGGGATGTTCATTGAGAAATTTGACGTAAATAAGTACGCTAAAGTCTTGAAGCTGTTGATGCAGCCGGCTAGTAAATTACCAAACCACCGTTGGGCAATGGCCTTTAGGGTAGCTAGGAAGCATCGGCACCAGACGACATCATCCAACCCCTGTAGGTACATGAGGTTGGAATAGGCCATTAGATGATCTTCTGGGTTGGAGGTACCATCATAGGCCCCTACCAACACGTTTTTAACCTTAGCCGGCTGTGCCGCCTGGGTTATCTCAGGGGAGAACGCCATGGGCTGTTCTCCCAAGTTCAGCAGGCGTTGCGGCCAGTCCATAAGCTGGAACGGCTGCTGCATATTCCTGCCAAACGGACCCGTTTGGGTAAAAGGGGATCCACCCAGCCCATTTGGCGAACCAAATAGACCAGGTTGGATCACTTGGGGTCCAGACCGGGCGGATGGTTTGCCCGTCTGACTCCCTAGGCTTGTTCCCGTGCGCGTGTTAGAGGTGTCACGGAAACTGTCTGGGAAGGTCGACGTTGAAGCAGACGCAGACGCCAGACTTCTCTTTTCCTGGAGAAACGTCTGGGCATCAGAGAAAGTCTTCTTGGTGCCATCCGGCTGCAAGTGCTGGATGGGTTTTCTGAGTTGCGCTTGCGAGAAGCGGAGCCGGTTTGATCGAACCTGAGGCCCTCCCCCTCCTTCGGCTTTGGATGAGGGGTAGGGACCCGGTCTTTTATCGTCTTCTTCCCAGAAGAAGGCTTCTTGGCCGGCTGACTCTTCTTGGGAGTAGCTGACCGAATAAGGTTCTAGATATCGCCTTTGAAACTATTCATGAAGGTCATGAGTTCGTTCCTAGTGACGGGAGCAGAGCCTTCTGCCGCCTGAGCAGCTCCAACCGGGTTGCCGGCTGGGTTGCCTGGAGCAGCTTGGATGTTATCCCGTTCCTTCTTATCCCTGGAACGGGTGTGCTTTGTTCTGAAGGACCCGTCTGGGGCCACATAGGTGTCGATTCTGTAATCATCACCACTTTCATGGTCCGTCTGGACCACAAGCTCGGTCGACGGCCGCTTGTCCTGATCCGGTGGTACAGGATTAGAAGTCATCTCATAAGTACTCTCCCCACAGACGGCGCCAAATGTTTCGGGGTTTTTTTTATGTGTCCTGCGGGAGAGTTACAATTCCGAGAATGCCCTTCGCCGTCTGTACCTGCAAAACCATGAAGACTCCGGTTGGTTGGAGCTCCGCCTCCGACGATCAAGTCAGTTACGTACAGGAGGAAGATAGTGCGTAAAATACTGAAATTAATTCTCGCGTAATGGGAGAATTCCGCAATTAATATTGCTCGGTTTTTGTGTAAGTATTTATGAATGTATTGAATCTCTCCATTAATGAGGATTCTCCCACTATTTATAGTGGGGTGACTTGGTTCCCCATTTAGGGTTCCTGGGACACGTGTCAGCAGGGGATTGGAGCCCTGCTGACCAATGGCTGGGTGCCGCGTGTCGCTCAGCCATTGGGCCACGTGGCTGGGGTATTTTTACCCCAAACACATAGGGTTTTCTTATTTAATGTTCCGTAATGGAGCACAGGGGGACAACCTGGTCTATTGCTTAATCCAATCAAATTAATGAAATGATCAATGCTATTTAGTGAAGACTTAGTAATGATCGACAATTGAGTCATGTGTTCGAGTCAATGATTATATTGTGTGTGTATTGAATGCTTGTTAGTATCATGCTAAGGCTCTTTACTATACTTCGTAGCTTGTATGTACTCAGCGTTGCTGATTGCGTGCTTTTGTGTGTTTTCTTTGGTCATGGCGTTCGCCTTCAATGACCCTGTAATGATCCAATCCTTACACTTGTAATATTGGGGAGCAGATTCATCACAGGTTTTTGCATAAACTGAAATTACATCAGGGTGATGGGATTTGAGTGGAGCGTTGGTTAATTACTTAGCTTATTTCACTTCATAGACTGAGTTTATTTTGACTATAATTTTACTTACTTCCTATTTTATTTGGATTTTGAATAAGGGCCTTTATGGTTCCAACTTGTAAGTCTAAAGCCTGATTTTGGTTTTTAGTTTCAAAACTCATATCCTTTTCTTTTAAAAACTAAGTTAGTCTTCCGCTGCTGATTTCTGAAACTAGCCTTAACGTTTGAACACGTGGCGGTAGCACTCCAATAATTCTCTTACAGGTTATACAGGTTTTACAGGTTATTACAGGTTTTTACAGGTTTTCTTTTAGAGAGAATTATTGGGGTGTTACACCTAGGACCTGCAAGGGAGGTTTAACCAGTAAAAAGGCAGCACAACAGACTGCATCAGTGCTTGATGCTTCACAGCTGCAGAGTCAGCCCCCTCTTAGCCAGTCACAATCCCAAAATTAGAGAGCTTTGCATGTTCTTGCTTAGAGTTGCTTAGATTTTTGTGTATTGAAACTTTGTGTTGGTTTATGTCTCTAGTAGCTTTTGATAATCTAGTTTTAATTTCAGCATTTTGAATTATGTTGTTGACAATTAATTTGGTACTCTAAGCTTTTGAATTATGCAATGAATGGCAAATGCATTTTCTTTTGGTCAATATTTGTGTATTGAATTATGCATTTTGATTTTTCAACAATTGTTCTACTTTAAATAAGAAGTTCAGCAGCAATATTTCCATAAAAATAACATACTTTGCTTTATTCATATCAAATAGCAGATTACAGCAGCATTACATTATTTCAAAGCTACCAATAATAACACTAAATACATAACAACACCAATTTTGACCACCAAATGAACAAAGTCAGCAAATGCATCTGTTTTGTGCATAAACTCATTGAATTCTCTCCTCAAAAGTTGAACACTTGTAGCTTCAGGTGTATTACCCACCTACCTGCTGTGTCACACACAATCTGCTCCTCCTTAACCCACATGAAAAATTCACACAACCTGCACTTGTAGTAGGGCCTTCCTGGGTTTGAAACAGAGTTTGAGAATCGAATATCAGCTGATCTTGAGGGGTAACAGTTGCAATTAACTAATTTGAACCATAAACTCCTTCCATTCCTGTTGCTTGAAGAACCCATGCCAGAGGAAGACATTGAGAAGCAAAAATTAAAAAAGGGAAATTCGAGAAGAAGAAGAACCATAAGCTGCAAATGAGTGGGTAGGTTAGTTTAAATAGAAGGAGGGAAAGTAAAGAAGGAAAAAAGGAGGGAAACTAAAGAGGGAAAAAAAAGGAGGGAGTTTTTTAAGTTAAAAAAACGTAAAAAAAAAAAAAGGGAAATTATCAATAGTACACCCAAGGTTTGAGCCTTTATCAATAGTACACCTGCTAAACTATTGTTTATCAGTGGTAAATTCAAGGTTTTATACCATTATCAGCCGTACACCTATCGTTAGACAAACGTTAAAAAAACGTTAGTTTTGGCTTTTTAAACTTAAAAACTGACACGTGGCGGCCTATGATTGGTCCAAGAAAATAAAAATAAAATAAAATTTTAAAAAAAGTTAGATTAATAAAATAAGATAATTTTTTTTTAATTTTGATAATTTTTTTAAACAACATTATTTTATTTTTTTTCCTTTTTTTTCCTACCTCCTTCCTTTCTCTTTCCTCCATCCTTCCTCCTCCTCCATAACTTCCAGTAGCCAACCAGACATCCCACCCCCCTCTGACCACCCTTCCCCTTCTCTTTCCTCCTTCCTTTCTCTTTCCTCTTCCCTTCCACCACCATAAATTCCTGCTACAAGTAACCAAATCCGGCGCGAAGTGTGGATTGAACGGTGATGGTGGGTGGCGAATTGTGGTGGCGCGAAGTGGAGATTGGGTGCAGGGGATTTGGTGTTGCTATTGGGTATGTTATTTGTGGTCAAAAGTGGTCGGACGGTGGACAACTTCTACAATTGTCGGCCACTGATGGTGGGTGTTGAAATAGAGCAGCGGTGATAAGGGCGGCTGCTTAGGGTGGCTGCTGGGTTCGTGAATTGGTGGAGGGTGGTGGTGTTGTTTGTTTTGTGGGGGGAGTCAGGTGGTTTCGAGGATGGTGGCTACGAGAAAGGGGAGGGGCGGCAAGGTGGTTGTTGGGGAAGGGGGCGGCAGCCGGCGAGGAGGGTTTGGCTAGCAAGCACCGGGGGCAAGGGGGTTGGGATGTCTCGGTGGGCTGCCGGAAAATATATATATATATGTTGTTTAAAAAAATTATTCAAAATTATCTTATTTTATTAATCTAACTTTTTTAAAAATTTTATTTTATTTTATTTTATTTTATTTTTATTTTTTTGGACCAATCATAGGGCGCCACGTGTCAGTTAGTTAAAAAAGCCAAAACTAACGTTTTTTTAACGTTTGTCTTACGGTAGGTGTACGGCTGATAATGGTATAAAACCTTGAATGTACCGCTGATAAACAATAGTTTAGCAGGAGTACTATTGATAAAGGCCCAAACCTTGGGTGTACTATTGATAATTTCTAACGTTTTTTTAACAGAATATGGACGGTAGGTGTACGGCTGATACTGATATGAAACCTTGGGTGTACCCCTGATAAACATTAAGTAGGTGTATCATTGATAAAGTCTCAAACCTTGGGTGTGCTATTGATAATTTCCCTTTTTTTTGTGTTAATAGTTGATTTTATAATAATATCATTCCAAATCTTATATATTATTTTTTTGACAAATATATATTCCTTTTTATTTGGTGTTCATAATTTTTCTATACACAATTACCTAAATAATTCTTTCAACTCCTTTTTAATCATCTTTTAAATGGAGTATAATTAGATTTTGCCAAAAAAATAATAATAAATTGATAGATGTTAAAGAAATTACTTTTTTTTTTTAACGGAAGAAATTACTTTAAAACATCACTTAAATTTTTTAATTTTTTTTTTCAAATACCTCTAGCTAATATTTTATTTCAATTTCAATTCAATATAACTATATATTAATTTTGTTTCTGAAATTTTACTACTATACGTATATATTATAAATCACAAATTATGGATTTATAGAGTATAGTATAACTATAAAATAAATGTTGTGTTTGACAATTATATCTTATATTATGTCTAATTATAGGGAAAGGTAAAATATCAATTAATTTTTTTTGTAAATTATGTAATTAAAAAAATCAATATCTTAGTAAAAGCAAAAAAAAAAAAAATAAAAAAAAAAAAAATAATTATTATCTTTTGCCAAGACACTTGATTGAGATGATAAATTTATTACATCCACATTCATAAATAATCTACATACTGAAAGACGACACGCCAGACGTAGTGACAATTGACATCTCCTTTTATAGTATATATATATATATATATATATATATATATATATATATATATATATATATATATATATATATATATAGTTAAACTTTTAAGACAATAAACAAAAATGATTAAATTACAACAAAGAATGACAATATCGTATATGTAGAGCATCAATCCATAAAAAGAAAATGTAATAATATAGATTAGTGTTGCCCAATTATTGATTGTTCTTGCCCTTAATGATCAGAGTGATATTTATTTCCATTGAAATGATTTTTTAGATATAAAAGGTGATATACTATTTTTAGTTAATATATTTGTGTGTATGTTGTGCACTTTTGCTAATAGTTTTAGCGGAGATTATAGTCTGTTGTAATTGATGTTTATTAAAAATGCATTTATAAATAAGTATTTACTAATATGGCCACTAAACCTGATCAAACCAAGCCTCGCCTGAAAAAATTATCGGGTTTGGGCAGCCTAAAAAATCAATATATTATTGTTTAATTTTTTGCATTGCCTATTAATATAGATTATGACATTATAATTTCTATATATTTGATGTGTATGTTTTATCAAATTTTATTTGTTGGATATAATTAATTTTCTTAAAATGAATTAGACTTACTGTGCATGGCACGGGCCTTAAGCTAGTACTTAAATAATACTTTCTCCGTTCTAATATTGCAACATGGGTTGGGCATGAATTGTAAGAAAATGAGAGATATAGAAAGGAATAAAGACAAGGACCCTTGTGATGAAAAAAAAAAGAGAGAGAAAAAGCATGTACTCGTACATATAAGGAAATGTTGTAATATTTGTAAAACTTTCTAAAATGGTACTCTCTAGACATTAGACTTTTTTCACTATTTATGTATTAGCTTTGGTCATAATATTTTACTAACATATCAAAAACATACTTCATCATAAAATATGTTATTACATAGATATTATTATAAAGTTTCATAATATAATTTTTTAAATAATTTTCATTAATATTTAAATTTATAAAAATACAGTCAAATTAGTGTATTGACATATGGGCAAAGTTGACTGTGTCAGTCATTCTAGTCCAGAGTAATTATTGCAATATTAGGTGAACGGAGGAAGTAAAAATTAGAACATTATTTTTAATCGGAAGGTGTATTAATGGTTCAGATTGACTTTCCATCTCTTTAGTATGACCTAACTGAAATAGACTCAAATAACCGAAACTCAAATGAGATCCATAGAGGATCAAGTCATCAACGCACTAGAAAGTAGAAACTAATCTAAACAACCCATTTGGGTTCAATTATCCCTAAATTAAATGGAGTAATAAGTACAACCATATTCAAAACTTCAAAATTTTCAAGTCTCTTTGATTAAGCAACATTCATATCACGCCTGGCAATCGACAAACGGGAACATTGTGACAATAAAAAAGACAAAAGAGTAGAAATTAGATTTACTTTAAACAAGGTGTACAATAAGCCACGTCAAGATAATTTCATCCTCCACCTTGTACAATCTAAAAATATAGTCCAGATGAGGTTTATGCAGGGCCTCCTTATCTCGCGAAAATTTGAATACAACACAAATGCCATGATTTTCCCGTTATTCAGCATCAGAATAATGGAGATGAGAGGATTTTCAGGAATGAGGAATTGCCAACATCATTCATTTCGTGGAAATTGATACAAAAGCATAGACATCTTTACTGTTACAACATAGGAAACATATGCAGTAACACAGCTTTGAGAAATGAGAATTGACGTGTGCTGGTTAACATATGCAGGTATCACTGCTGTAAAGGCTCAACTGCTGTTCTAAAGAGGAGGACATAAACCTTGTCGATGGAAAAATACAAGAAACCTCCAAGTGAATGAGTGACATAAGAGCCGAAGCTTGTGCCCACTATACAATGCCATGCAGGCCCATATGCTGAATCAAATTCCTGAAATTTACATGCACAAAACTTACGATCAGTAGCTGTAATACTGTAAGGTACATTTGTGGAATAACATACAAACTTAGACTATACAAAAATGGAACATCTGTTAGGTATTAGGGTGTAAGTGGGGCAAGATGAAATGTGAATTCCCTAAAGCCTGTATCAATTAGGATTTAGGAAAGTTTACCCAAAAACAGGTAACAAACTTAACAAATTTTCACATCCCCTGCAAACATCATACCCCAATGTTTAAAAATCATCAACAAGAATCAATTTTGTTTTGAGTAGGTGACAAAGTGCTATGGGTAGCCCTTGGTGTAGACTGCATTAATGTTAAGTATTCAGGACATGTAGGTTTGTGAACTAAACACAAATCAATAACAAGGTTACATAATGCTATATTAAAGTGCTGAATACAATGTTCTGTGATTTAAAGCACCGATGTCAAAAAATACGATTAATGGATGCATTTTATATAAGCTATATGACTGATTAGTACTATATGTCTACATGTTTAATAAATATGTGTGTCAAGGGACATAATAAGACTTCCAGATTACATATTTATGACAATAGATTAAATGTCACGTACAATGTAACTATCTAAGACCCTGAGTTTCCAAGGAATATAAGAACCAGAACTAATAAATATATGAGAGTAAAGACACATCCCATTAGCATCAAGCATCAATGAATCCTAATCTATCGTCCACTGATTAGATTTTTCACTTCGAAACATTGATTCAACCTTCTCCACATCAGATTTTCCTAATATGTCATAATCAAAGAGCAGGCAAATAATTTTATGACAAAATCAGTACGAAGGCTGAGCATTTCTGTTATTAGAGACATAGAGAAAAACAACTTTTTAATGTTGAAGCACCTATTCTTTGGCTCTTTTAATTTTCATACTTTTAACTCCAGGAAAATTAAAAAAAGCCATCAGAAATCCTGCTCTAAAATATTTGAATTACATACTCCTGTCGCAAAACTCGAGATCTATCTAAGAACCAGCTAAATTATATGGATTCACATATTTAATTGTACGAAATACAGATTATAACATCAGAAACAATTAATATGGAACCTCTATGACAAAAAATGTTCACTGATCATGGTATATTTTGAAGTAGCTTATCTCAGTTATTCAGGCTCAAGTACTCTTGTTAGATACAGGTACAAGTCCAAGTGTCAATCACTCAAACTAATATTTTATGTACATATCCATATGTCTGGTCCAAATGAAGTGTTCATACCTATGTCCAAACATCATGCACCCAGCACCAGTATTTGATTAAAATGAGAAAATATGCTCCAAACTCCAAACAATATGAGAACTACAATCTATCTTTCCTAATATTTTTGGAGACAAAAATTGACTGTTGGAAAATAGGATGAGCAATGCAATATTTTTGTTTCCAGGAAAGAAGGAATAAGGATAGGTTTGGGTGATATTTACATATAAATATACAATGATAATCAAAAGTAACGCAGTGCCTCAATTGAAGCGTTTTGCATAGGGGCCAGTGGGCAAGTGGGATTATGGTATATACATTTGCCCTGGAAAATATCAATACCATCATTAGGTTAGACCCTATTTAAAGTGCATTGACAAAGAGCAACTTCACAGAACTTCATGGAGCCATTTTAATTTAGTCTGTCATGATCCAAAGCTAAGATATTGTCTTATAAGAACTCAACCTTCAAAAAAATAGTCATGTTTGGAGAATAGACAGTCGAGATAAATTCCACAAATAGTGCAGATACATATAGGCATGAATTTTCTAATAACCCAAAACCTTAAGATATACTATCTCCGTTTCTTTTTAGTTGACACGTTTCTTTAGTCACGTTTGTCAATGCACAATTCAATCATTAATGTCTTTAATTACTGATAAGCAAAAATTATAAAAAGTTGATATTTTGAAAATATATATCGTGACGAATCTAACAAGATCTCACATGTCTATATTTTTCATTACGTATGATGCACAAAACATGGTCAAAGGGGAGTGTGTGAATAGTGCTAAAATCAAAACGTGTCAACTAAAAAACTGGAGGTGTTATTACTTTGAACATGTCAGACACTACTAGAAATGTCTTAATAATTAACACTAACTACCCAAGAAATAAATAATTGCTCCCTTACATTGAAATAATAGCCCACATTCCATAAGTTATACTATTACCTCTCTAAAATTGGCCACTTTTCATTTGCCTCAACTCATTCAAACTTTCAAAGAATCTTCCAAAGGTTCCAACATTATTAGGAGCATATGATCTTGATAAAGTTAACCCAAATGAGGTTCAGCATTACAACAGATACGAGAAAGACATCAATAATAATAAAGATTTAACGCAGCTCATCTATAATGTATTAGCTGCACCCACAGGCCACAGGGTAAAAGGGAGAAAAAATTTATTTTGTAGGAATTCAAACTTCGAAAAAAGGAAATAAAGTATAGAGTAACTAGAGGTTTTGGGTTTATCTCAAAGGAAGTCTATACACTCATATCAGAAACTTCTGCTGCTTGAACGCCTTAATCCCATAAGTGGGGTCAGCTACATGAACCAACATGAGCACTTCCAGTACTACTCTCAATCATTGTGGCTCATGTCAAGTAATGTGACAAAGTTTTACACTGGCTGGCCTACCGTAAACCAACTAGCGGAGTTTCATATCAGAATGTGGCTCATATCAGAAACATCAACTGATAAATATCATGGCCTTCAGGCGCGACCAGTGAGAATGCTGCCCCCCCCCCCCCCAAACCACAAATCCAGGGCACACCGCCCCTTGAACACTTGTTTGCTAACTGAGTATCGATAGACCGGTCATGGGTCGCCTGAAATTCTTCTAAGCAAATGGCTTACTGAAAGCCAATTAGCCACAAGTTCAAGGTATCCCAACATTAAATATGACCCAAAAAAAAAAAAAAAAAAAAAAAAAAAAAAAAACTAGCATTCAATATTCTGCCATTCCAGAAAGAAACAGCTCAAACAAGTGTGGAAATGAAAAGTAAAAAAAAAAAAAAACTCTCAAAACAGCAGGAAAATAAAAATAACAATAATCATTCTACTCCAAATACAGCAAAAATAACTTACAGAAACAAAATAACCAACACCCACAAATCTAATAACAACAACCAAAACAAACCAAACAAGTAAACAGTCATAACACAAAAATGCTACAGAGTAGAAACCAAAACAAATAAAAACATAAATAAATAAAACTACAGATCCAATTAAGAAATTTTCATTAAGAAAATAAATAAATAAATAAATAAAAGGGAAGAAAGAAATGACCTTTTTAAGAGCAAGAGCAAGGCGTTTGGTATCAACCCTTTTAGTGGGCATTGAATCAAGAAGATCTCTAGCACATTGAAAGGCTTTATTTTGTAATGAAATGGGCATATCAGATGCTCTAATTCGAACATTAAAAAGCTCATGATTTTGATCTTGTTCAACTGATTTCTTCTTCTGTATTAAACTACTTAAAAATTTACTCCTCCTTTCTAATTCTTCTTCTGCATTAGCCATTTGGGTCAACGACAATATACTTAGATTGTGGGTTTGCTTTTAGTGCACTCCATGTGTTCGATAAAATGCGCAAGTGAAAATGATTGAACAGAGCAAGTGTATTTGAGTATTATTTTATTAAAGAGAGTAGGAAGACAAAGTTCAGAAACAGAAGTCTCGATTTCGAATGAATCTCTGGCTTTTGCTTTGGATGTTGTTTTTAGATTGAGTCATTTTCTTTATTGTTTTTTTTTTTAAAAGCAAATTTGGGTTGGGACGAGGGTTTGGTAGTACAAGTAGGAGACAGAAGTTCAATTTGACCACCATGATTTCAGGTACTTTCTACCTTGGACCGAGCTTATTGTCATACTTACAATTTTTATAGCTCTATCTCACTCGTCTTAATTCTAATCTATAGTCCTTCCATTATCCTAAGTCTTAATTATTGTATGATACGACAGGATTGCATATCGTATAGAGCATATGTATTTTGCATGCATATAAGAGGATAATCGGAAATTTGGTAGTACATTTTCTCTCTTTTAATGATACAGTGGTACATTTTTTTGCACTATTATACATATATAATGTATCATTAAATATAAGTTGTCTGAATAGTACTTTTTATGTACTATTATGCATGTAGTGGTACTTTTTGTCATCATATTTTCTACTACAGATTTTTCTCAGATTCCCATTGTTTACCAAAATGTCATCCTATTTGCAAGTGAAATATATAGGGCATATGCGCCAATACTTATTCATACGAGAGCATCAACACTACTCTTGGGCCATATTCGATTAATGTTAACTTGACCAAGACAGGAAAATTTTTGGGCTCGATTTAAATTATTTGTTTGATTTTCCTCTTATGTGGGATGCGACTAAGGTTGTATTTCTTTTTTGTTATTGTCTTGTAATTAATCTTAGCCTTTTATTTTGTATGGTTTAAATTTAATGAGTTTCATGGGTTTTTTCATGTGCTACTGCCTCCTTATAAAAGGAGATATTTTTTGATGTAAAACTTAGACTGGTTTAGATTATTGTAATATGAGAGTTTTTCTCTTTATTGAGTTCTTTGTAATCTCTTCTTTGTGGTAAAATATCAATCTTTTTAAACTTTGTGATTGATTAGATTGAATCCTTTGTTTCATTAGACTTTTATGACTAGTGAATCAAGTTATTTTGCTAGAGAATCTTACTTGGTGCTTGATTATCTTAGCCTAATTCTTAAATCATGATCCAAGATTATATCTTTACCCTCAAATACTCACAAAAAATCATCAAAAATAGATCTTTGTTCTTTTTTGTATCACTATAGGTACGCAAATTTAAGAGAAAATTCCAAAAAATAATAAGGTATGTGAGTAGTTTTGCTTTGATGAAGAGAGAGATAAAGAGTATGAGTTTTACTACCTCCGTTTTTTTTTAGTTAATACTTTTTTACTTTAGCACTATTCATACATTGTGTATTGTGTTTATACGTGATGAAAAAAAAACATATATATATATATATATATATATATATATATATATATATATATATATATATATATATATACTACATCCGTTCTTGAAAGTTCGACTCATTTACTATACATCTAGTCAAAATAAAATAAGTTTGGCCACATATTATGATTTATACAATAGAAATAAATTAATATGAGGGGTCTTATTAGATTTCCCTTATTATAAAATTTTCAAATATCAATTTTTTATGATTTTCACTTATACATAGCCGAAGATATTCATGGTCAAAGATGTTCATTGGAGAACGCGCAAATGCAAAGTGGGTCAAACTTTCGAAGATATATATCAACTTTTTATAATTTTTGCTTATTGGTGTAATACCCCGTATTTGTGAAACATATTTTCTAATTAAATAATTAATTATTATTTTCTAAAAAGGGTATTTTAGTAATTTATTTTACTATTTGAATTTTGGAGCCAAAATGATATTTGAATTTTGGCGCCAAAAGTATTTTAAAACTTAATTATTTTTGGATTTTGAATTATCCATTTATTTTATTTTAAAAATCGAATTATTAATATATATATTTAGAATATTTTAGCTAAGCAAATTTATATTTTCTCATTTAATTTAAAAGGGCCGAATTTCCCTAATTAATTAGCAAGGATTTTCGGATTTTCTAAGTGTAGAAAATCTGATTTTCTTAGTTAATTTAATTAGTGAATAATTGGTATTTTCTAATTAATTATTTTATACAAAATATATTATTTACACAATCATTTTTATTCCTTAAAAACTAGCAAAATAATTGCCTAAATATTTAAAGGGAGGTCTGAAAATATGAGCTTAGGAAAGCTCAAATTTTCGGCCACCATATTGTATTTTGAGCAAAATTATTTTGGTAATTTTTGTATTTTAATTATCTTCCTCAATTCTATTATTTTCCTTAATTCTTATTTTCCATCTCCTAAATATTTGATCATCTTATTTCCCTACCTTAAATCTTTCTTGATTATTCCCCAAGCAAAGTTATTTACCATTTAATATTTCATGATTACATACTTACCTTATTTCTTCATTACTTAATCACCATAACCTAGACTTTCCATAATTCTTTAGCTTTCTTCTCCAAGTAATTTCCTTACAACAATTTACCATAATTTTTTCTACATTCTCCTATCATAATTCTTGCATGAGCTAGCATATAAATACCCTCTCATACCTCTCATATTCTTCACACCAAAAACTCCATTCAATTCTTCTCTCTTACCCTTCTTTTCCCTCAACCTTTTCCTACTTTTCTTCTCCTCTTTTCTAAAAGAAAATCAGCTCGTATATCTTTGGAGCCAATTTTCGGGCACTTCTGTTCGATTTTGGGGTTTTGGTATTTCACAAAAAATTGTTCCTCTCAAAAAATTCCTTGAGGTTAGGCTCAAGAATCACCCAATTCGGAGTTATATCAAAGGAGTTATGGCCTCTACAAATTCTGCCTATTCTTTCCAACGCAAATTCAATTCTCTTTAATCTTATTCCTTTATTTTCTTCATGGTTAGTTTTCTAAAATATAAATACCTATTTCAAAGTTATAATTTTATATTAAAATATTATTTTTAAAAAGACTTTTATAGTCCATGCACATTAGATTTGGGTTTATGTCTAAAGATGTTGTGATAACATTATGGTTATGTTAATTGCAAGGTGTATTCGTGATTGAACTTTAAAAGTGCGAAGTGTTGATTGTGATTTGTAATCAAGGTACGTTTAGGTGGCTAGATACCTTCGAAAGTGATTGGTTTGAATAGCATTTTTTATATGATTTTATTGGTGATTGAATTAAATTGATTTGAATTATGATTTATGAAATAAAGTATGGTTACAGGAATTGATTTTAATATTTGTTATAATAAATGTATTTTTGAAGGATTGATTTTAATATCATGTTTTGAATGGTTTAAAATTATTTATTATGATTAAAGGAACTTGGTTTTAAAAAGTATGTTGGATTGTTTTGAAAGGAATGATGTAATTCCAACAAGTGTATTATTCCGGTAGAGGGTTCAGAATTATTAGAAAGCAAATTCTTCAGTAAGGTCAAGTGATTGGAATGCCTATGTGGAGGCCCTTCCGATAAGTGATATTAATGTACAATTAATATTACAGCTTAATCTTGACTGAACCCCTTCGGGTCGCACCCAATCGAACAACCGATCTGAGACGACGAATCAATCCGAAGGATTTGATGAATCATTAGAGTATTACGAACAAAGACGTCGGATATCGGGCTCAGAGTGTCAAGACCGAGCGTCGCAAAATTCAACAAGAAACAAGTTCGAGCTAGGTCGTAGCCTCGCATTGGCCTAGCCATGCAAGTGCTAGGCTAGCTCGAGCTAGCATGCACATCGTAATACTAGTTGCAAGCCTAGCATGCATTCCGTGCTAGGCCAAGCGTGCTAGCATGGCTGGCATTGCTGGCTGCAAGCATGCTAGCGTGCTAGTGTGCTGGGCCATGCACCCAGTCGCAAGCCTACCACACCTAGCACAAGCATCGCAAGATGCGTGCATGCGTGTGGTGTGGCTGTGCAAGTGTGGCTAGGCGTGCTAGCATAGCAGCGCTAGCCATCGCACCATGCTAGGCATGGGCTAGCACAGCCCGCAAGCATGGTGCGTTGCGTGCTTGCTAGAATGCTAGGCCAAGCAGCCAGCCATCGCTAGCACCAAGCATCGCACATGCCTAGCAGCATGCTACGCACGCAAGTGCTAGGCTGGGCGTGCTTGCTGGCCAAGCACCCAGGCATCGCTGCATGCTGTGCTTGCGTGCCAGCATAGGGGCACCAAGCAGCAGCACGCTATGCGTGCTAGGCCTCACATAGCAGCAGCCCAGCACCTCGCATAGCAGCGCATAGGCAACAACCCAGCATGCGTGGCTTGCTAGCAGCACGCATGCATAGGCGTGCTGGTTGGCTTGCTGTGCATGCGATGCGGGCTGGCTGGCTAGGCCGCCCAGCCTTGGTGCTAGGCGTCTGGTGGCAAGCTGCCAACCAGCCAAGTGGTGGAGTGGTCCGGTTTTGAGTGGGGACCGATTTCAAGGGCCTTGCTTGATGAGGAAGGTTATGGTCCCCCCCCCCCCTTGAAATGGTCCTCACCTAATTCTTCCACTCCCATTGCCACTTCTAGCTTGTTGATTGATGCATTTTATTTTGTTTTTTTATTAAAATAAAATAGAGGAAAATGAAAATCTCCCACATTGATGGGAGAAAGGAGATCAAGTCTCCATTCCCTATAAATATCCAAGTTTTGGGATTTGGGAAGAACACTTGAGTTGAACTAAAAAGGCATCTCCTTAAGAAAAGTGAGAAAACCTTAAGTTCGTAATACTCTAGTTTTATTTGGTCAAGTCCCGACTAACCTTCAGGATTAAGACCGCTCGGGTCGGGTTTGAGGGTACGAACCGTTGGAGACCTTCGCATTTGCGAGGTTCGACTTTTAAAGTAAGAGCTCGGGTTCGAGCGAAGCACGCGTCAAGGGTATGAATGTCTTTTCCCTTTCTCTCTTAATTGTTGTCTATGTTGCATGCTTAGTTGCTTTAATTAGTGGGCGGGTCTTGGGCGGGTTTCTATTTCGCGTAGAGTCGGACTCTACGAAACCCAACAGCGGTATTGGAGCCGCGCTCACTTTAATTTTTGTAACTAATAATTAATTAAGGTGATTTAAAATGGATTTAAATTTCTGGTTTTGCTTTCTAATTAGATTAGAAGCTCATTTTTTAATTAGTTTTAATCTCGTATTTATATTAATTTTGGCTACGAACCCATATTTCGACTCAAAAATAGTGATTTTTTGGGGGAATCGATGTTCTAAATTGTATTTGTCCCTTTTCAAGCCCTGTCCAGAAGCCAAATCCACCCAGAAACATGTTTTTTGAGGGGCCGGGTTTTTCGTTTTTGACGAAAAATTTTAAATCTTTAAACCTTGATTAATTATGGCATGTTAAAGGTAGATTAAATGTATGGTTGCATCACTAATCTACTGCAATTATAAACCTTGTTAAGCATGTTTATGAAGTCATAATTGGTGCTTAATTTGGTGAGTTCATTTTTCACAGAAACTTGAAATTTTCACATTTTTGCAAATAAATTGCTTCAAGTGTGAATGTTTATGGTGAATTTGTAATTTTTGAAATCCCTAATTTTTCAAAGATCCAATCTTTAATTGTTTATTTCGTTGGAAATTTGCTTGCTAAATTCCTTATTGAACTAATTCTTAGATTTAATCATTTTTTAGTTGATTAAAGTCCTTAAAGTTCAAAACTTGTTATTGAAATTTAATTAAACTTCATATTGGAAGATATAATTTTTTCAATTTTACACAAGTTAATGTTGGAAATTTTCATTTGATGAAAGGGTTTTAATTTTCCAACCCCTTTTATTTTGTCAAATCTCATTTTTAATTTACATTTGATTAAATTAATTATGAGTATAGCCCTTCAATTTTGTTTCATCAAGATAGACCTAAAATTGATTCAAAGAATGGTTCTTGAATAATTTAGGCTTTTGCACTATTAAAATTGAATTTATTTAAGTTAGACTTGTTATATTTTCATTCTTGCTCAATGTTGATTTTAAAATTAATTTAGAATCAATTTTATGTCACACATAAATCGGGATTAAAATCCCGAGTTAAAAGTACGCAAATCGAGGTAAAATCACCCAAGCACCACCAAGGCTAGCCGAGCTGCTCACGCAGCCCACATGTGACTGCCTTGGTGCGCATGGTGGTGCTCCCACCTCGAAATGATGCGACTGTGTGGCGGGCTAGGAGTGGACAAAGCTATGTGCTTGGTGCGTGTGGTGCGTAGCAGCTGGAGATGCCCGCAAGTGCTGCTGGGCGGCAAGGCAGCGAGCCCCAGCAGACCAGCCACACACTGCCAGCACGCATGCTAGCATGCGATGCGTGCTGGTGCCAGCAGGCTTGGCGTGCCTTGCTAGGCAGGCTGCCTGCGCCCAAGCACACCCCAGCCGTAGCTATGGTGCCCAGCAAGCCTAGCCCCATGGCTAGGATGCTAGGCACTCGGTTTAGAGTAGGCTGTTTTTCGATGCATGGGCTATGAGTTTTGCGTAATTTTGCCGTTTTAATTATTTCACTTAATTATTTAACGAGGCTAGGCCTCGATTCCTCCGGCACTTGCAAAATATTTTTGACAAATTTTGGGTTAACTGGCTTAATTAATTGAATTAATTAAGTTGGATGCAGAATTTAGTGGGAGCTTCTTTAATTACTTGAACTAATTGCGTCTTAATCACATAAAATGTTAAACAACTTTGACTAGTTTTAATTAGGCACGTTAATCAGATTAACCACCTAAGCTAGTTGCTAGTTCGCGCGCGTTATGCATTGTTACTTGTTTTGTTGTAAAATGCATGGGCCATTCACATATAGTGAATGGATGAATGGAATGTATATGATTTCACAGGTTTTGTGAAAATGGCAACTAGTGGGGCCCGATTAGGATAGTAAATACGGACTGCGATCCGTTATGTATTTTTGTAAATCTAAATACGGTCTGCGTACCGTTGCGTATTTTTGTACCTTAATATTTAGATTAATCCTAGTCGTAGTAGCTAGTAATTGCATGTTTGGCGGAGATGTCTCAAGACGGTGTTTCTATGAAGACGAGCCAAGATGGTGCATCGAAAACCCTTGAAGACTTGAAGAATCAAGGGGTCATGCTAGTTGCCAAATGTATCTTTTAATTATGCTTACATATATGAATGATATGTTAGATGCATGTTTAGGATTTCAAATGTTGCGATGATTAATTAAGTTCACTTAAATCAACCAACATAGAAACCCTAAGTCCCTATAAAATTGAGCTAAAATTTGCCATTCCAAGAACAACACTTACCGAACTAATGCGCGTATGTGATGGGCTACGCCAAAGCAAGGCATCACTACTTCCCTAGGAACGTAAGGTATACTAGGTATACAAGTTGTCTTGGTTAAGCCCAACGATATCAGTAAGGAGTCCTTAGATGTCGTGGCAATGGAGATAAAATGTCAAGGAAGCATTAGATGCGACATTTTATCGAACCAAGAGTAGCTTAGAGCTATTAGCAATTGGATTGCTTACCTTAAAATATTAAGTGTTAAGACAAGCCAAAGCATGCTTAATCACTTTTTGATTTTTGGGATCTTGGAATCGTTTATTCTCGCCTAAAAGGGACTAATGTTAATGCGTGAATAAAATGCTCAATAAGATAGAAATTTTGCATGAACGTTTTAAATTTCAAAATTATTGATTATATGAATGGTTTTTCATTTCAAATTCTTTCAATTGTAGAAACATGTCTGCAAGTAACTCAAACAACAACAACCATATGTGCCCGGAACTCCCCGACAAGTTGGTTTTTTGCCTTAACTTGCTCAATTTCAAGGAATAGGAAGAGGAACTCCAGAAAACTCTTCGGAACTCTTCCTTGGAGTACACTCCTTATACTCCCATTCCAAACTTCTTCTCTAAGGGAATCATGAGTGTTGAAGCTTATGATACGTGGTCTTCCGATTGCAAGAAAGTCTCACGACTAATGGCTAATTCCATCCCGGAAGAATGGAAGGAAAAGCTTTCCTTCTATTTTCCGGATATGTTCCTCAAAGGACTTGAGGATGTTGTCAATGTGAGAGTCACCAAGAGTCTCAATGGCAACTATGATGGACTCATGTTCGATGTGACTAGGTCACTTTTGGACATGAATGTAAAGCCACCGGAACAAGGTTGTCTTGCTAAGGAGAGATACCACCTTTGGTCAAGGGTCTGCAATACAAAATTGACACCCAGTATGCCCCTCCAACCTCATGTGCTTAGAATGACTAGGCCTTTCAAGCATATGGAGCTTCTCGGAATCCCATTGGAGGAAGAAATGGCGAGTCATATTTTGCTTGCTTCACTCCACTCGGGCTATGGTGCACACTTTAAAAGATGTGGTGCAGCTACTACACCGAGCCACCTCCTTTGGAGCGACCAAAATGCCCTTAAAGAAGAAGGAGTTCAAGGACAAAGCGAAGATGCGATGCTTCTATTGTGGTGGGCAAGGCCACTACAAAAGGGAATGCAAGATCTTCAAGAAGGATGAGGAGGAGAGGAATGTATCATCTACCTCAGGTATCTTTCTTAACACTACTTTTGTATAAAGCTATTCATAGGTATTGGATACCATGTATGACTCACTTTATGTTGCCTTTTCAGGGACCAAGTGAGAGGGCTTCACAAGTGGATGTGCAAACTACAAGATCGAGGACGACGAAGATGGTCTTTCAGTAGTGCTTGTAGGCACACTTTTGTCTATAAACTTGTAATTAACTAATTTTAGTTTATCATGCATTTTGAGCATGCTTTGATCTATGGTGTTGGACACCGAGTTTTCTTTGATCACAAGACTATACCAATAGTTGGTTTTTCAAATGTCTTGCATTATATGTTCTATGAAAGTTGCATGTTTTACATATGATTAGACAAAGGTTATTGATACCGCCAAAAAATCTAAGACCATTAAGTCGAATCAAACATACTTGTGGCATTGGCCACATTAAACATCAAACGCATCAAGAAACCTCTTCAAAAAGGTGTTCTTGAATCATTCGAATTAGTGTCGGTTGAAAATTGCGAAGTATGTCTATTTGGCAAGAAAATCAAAGCAGTTCGATCAAATCGAGGTGGCGAGTATTTGAGCCATGAATTCGACGATCACCTGAAAAAAATGGTATTCTTTCAGAATTGACTCCTCCTAGAACTCCGCAATGGAATGGAGTGTCCAAAAGGAGAAATCGAACCTTGTTAGACATGGTTCGATCGATGATAATTCTTAGCAAACTTCCTATCTCTTTCTGGGACACGCACTACTAACCGCGGCACTAACACTAAACCGAGCTCCTTCAAAAGCTGTAGAAAAGACTCCATATGAATTATGGACAAAGAAATCTCCACTGTTGTCTTTTCTTAAGATTTAGGGTTGCGAAACATATGTCAAGAGATTAATTTCTAACAAACTTCACCCAAAATCAAACAACTATTTCTTTGTGGGATACCCAAAATAAACCAAGGGGTATTACTTCTACATCAAATCCGAGAACAAAGTGTTTATTACTCGTGATGGTGTCTTTTTGGAGAAGGAACACCTTTCCAAAATGACAAGTGGGAGGAAAATCGAACTCGACGAAGTTCGAGAGGAAGAGCAACAAAGTCAACCTGACAAAACAGACAATCAAAGTGCTTTAGAAGCAGCTGCTGACATTCGTCAGAGTCAAACCGACAATGTAAATGCTCAACCTATTACCCTGCGTAGGCCGCAACGGCAAAGATCTCAACCAGACATATACCTCGGTATTGTCTTAACCGAAGATCAAGACATCCTAGTTATGAATGGAGATGAGCCAACGACATACAAACAAGCTATGACGATCCCCGACTCTGCAAAATGTCAAGAAGCCATGAAATCCGAGATGGACTCTATGTTTGAAAATTAAGTCTGGGACTTGGTTAATTTGCCCGAAGGTTACACACCTATCGGTTACAAATGGATTTTCAAATTGAAAATAGACAAAGATGGAAATGTATCGATATACAAAGCTAGATTGGTGGCAAAAGGTTACAGGCAAATTCATGGTGTTGATTATGATGAAACCTTTTCCCCAGTCGCCATGCTCAAGTCCGTCCGGATTATCCTAGCGATTGCCGCATATTACAATTATGAAATATGGCAAATGGATGTCAAAACCGCCTTCCTTAATGGGATTTTGGAAGAAACTGTGTACATGGCACAACCAGAAGGTTTTGTCGATCCGAGCAATGCTGGGAAAGTGTGCAAGCTTAAGAAGTCCATTTATGGACTAAAGCAGGCAAGCAGAAGTTGGAATCTGCGATTCGATGAAGCCATTAGTAATTTTGGCTTTATCAAGAATCCAGATGAGTCTTGTGTTTACAAGAAGGTTAGTGGGAGTGACATCGCATTCCTCGTCTTATATGTTGATGACATATTACTCATTGGAAACAACATTAAACTATTAGAGTCCGTAAAGGGTTTACTAGGAAAATGTTTTTCAATAAAGGACTTGGGAGAGGCACAGTACATATTGGGCATCAAGATCTATAGGAATAGATCTAAGAGGATGATTGGATTGAGCCAAAGTACTTATATTGATAAGGTACTGGCACGACTCAACATGGAAGGGGCCAAGAGAGGGCACCTACCCATGTCCCATGGCATAACTCTCAGCAAGAAGTAGTGTTCACAAACATCTGATGAGCGAGAGAGGATGAATCAGATTCCATATGCTTCGCTTATTGGATCGATCATGTATGCCATGATATGTACTCGGCCGGATGTAACATATGCCTTGAGTGCTATGAGCCGATACCAATCAGACCTAGGAGAGGCGCATTGGACTGGGGCCAAGAATATCCTAAAGTACCTGAAAAGGAACAAGGATAAGTTCCTGGTCTATGGTGGTAGTAATGATTTGGTTGTTGAAGATTATACTGACGTGAGCTTCCAGACTGACAGAGACGACTCCAAATCGCAGTCAGGGTACATATTCTGCCTAAATGGAGGAGCGTTTAGTTAGAAGAGTGCTAAGAAAAGCACCACTGCAGATTTCACAACTGAAGCCGAATACTTGGCAGCTTCGGAAGCAACTAAGGAGGCAGTTTGGATTCGTAAGTTCATTAGTGAACTTGGTGTTATACCCTCTATCAAGGGTCCAATAGACCTCTATTGTGATAACAATGGAGCTATTGCTCAGGCCAGGGAACCAAGGGAACATCAGAAGGTCATACATGTCAAACGGCGGTTTCACATGATAAGGGAATGGAAGTCCGAAGGTGAAATTAGAATTTGTAAGATTGGAACAGACGATAATGTAGCCGATCCACTGACTAAACCTTTGTCTCAAGTGAAGCACAACAAGCACGTTGAGGCAATGGGAATCAAGCATGTTGGAGACTGGCTTTGAATTCCCTGTATATGTGTTTTAATTAAACTTCATGTCTTAAATGTAAGACACTATGTAAAACCATTCGATTTTGGAGCAATTAAATTTTCTGCGAATTTTTATTACACCAATTCTATTTAATTGTGGTTTAGAAATAAATAATGAGTCCATTCGATTTATGAGAATATTCAAAACAAGGTATCAAGACCATGTCTTGGATAAAGAAACACCTGTTAAGTGAACATTGAATACTTCAATCGAAAATTATCCCTAATCAAGGTCATTTAAACGGTGGACGATTAATGACCACTTGAGATTAGTGTGTAGTATGATTTATAGCACTGTTTCTTGTGCTATAAGGACATGATAGTCATAAATCATTTGCACAGGTACTAGTTTGGAACGGTACCGGATCGACCTATGAGAATACTTTAAGAGATATAAAATCGCCATAAGTATATTTCTCATTATAGCTATTGGAACCTTTTTCCTCGACCATGAGTATTGTAAGTTCTCTTGTTTGAGCACTAGTCGTTTCGATGTTGTCAAACGTCTGCCGTAACTAAGGATTATGACGGCAACACTCGGGCGACTATGTCCTCTTAGTAAGGGAAGCTAACAATAAAAGACTGGGAATGTCCCCATATTAACAGTAAAGAATATGTCTTTGTTGTTTACAAGGCCTCTCGAAGAGCGAGAATGTGAAAATGCATTGTCGTGCTCAGATGAATTTTAGAAATCATCTGCTAATTGACAGTCAGACTCGGGAATTGAGAAACACTTCTGGACTTAATAAGGATGACGAAGAATCTTACGTTATAGTTCATGAAAAGACATTAAGCGACATAGGAAAGGGCTATACACTAAATGCACACTTGTCCGGAAGGACAAGTGGGAGATTGTAAGAAATGGTGTCTTTCCAACAAGTGTATTATTCCGGTAGAGGGTTCAGAAATATTAGAAAGCTAATTCTTCAGTAAGGTCAAGTGATAGGAATGCCTAGGTGGAGGCTACTTCCGATAAGTGATATTAATGTACAATTAATATTACAGCTTAATCTTGGCTGAACCCTTCGGGTCGCACCCAAATGAACAACCGATCTGAGACAATGAATCAATCCGAAGGATTTGATGAGTCATTAGAGTATTACAAACAAAGACGTCGGATATCAGGCTTAGAGCGTCGAGACCGAGTGTCTTAAATTCAACAAGCAACAAGTTCGAGCTAGGCCGTAGCCTCGCAGTGGCCTAGCCATGCGAGTGCTACGCAAGCTCGAGCTAGCATGCGTGTATTGTCGAGTTGGTGTGTTGGGAAAGGTATCCTTTCTAGTTTTGCTCGGACATAACTTCTCACTTAGCTTTATTTTGTTTTGTTTTTTAGGCATCTGCTCCTAAGACAAAGAGGAAGCAACCGGCCTCTACTTCCAAGGACAACCAGACGTTTAAAACTCGAAAGACTGTAGCTTCCTAAGCTAAGTCTTCCCCTCAGGCGACTAAGACAACGCCACAGATTGCTTCTAAGCAATCCAAAGGAGAACAACCCCAACTCTCACAGAGTGAAGGCTCCAAGTTCGTGGATCCGCAAGCTGAAGCGGTTCACGCTGAAACCGTCCGCATGGGCAAAGGGGGAAAGTTGTCCCCACCCAAAACGACCAGTAATCTTGCCTCGACTCCGCATGTCGAGGTCGTCACCATGTCTGAGTGGCTGGAGCAGCAAGCCTCTCAGACGACCGAGGCGAAGCAAGGGCAGCCCCAAGAGACGGGGTATGAGTCGTACCCTGCTCACTCGGCTGAATTTCGCATACCATCTCCTCCATCTTTTCCGGCAGGTATATATGGCTCTTGCATGTTTAGTACTTGTTCTTTTGATTTCAATAATCTAACTTCCTTCATGATTGATTAAGATTTGTCAAAGAAATGGAGATGAGGCTACCCGGCCAATCGCTTACTGCTGCTGACCGGAAAGCCATTAGGGAGGCCATGCTGCGGGCCGTCCCTCAGGAGCAGCGGGAGAAATTCCGCGGGATTGATGAGGGCTTCCTCGGTCCCATGTTAAATTGCACCGCCAAGGTAATGGCACTCTGTTTAAGCATCCATACTTAGTTTGTTTTCATGTTTTGTTCTTACTAACTTGTTTCCGTTCGAATGCAGCTCTTCCTTAGGCTTAGTGCCTTCTTGGATTGGCAGTCCAAGGAGCAGGAGAAGATTAAGGCCGCCTGGATCATGATAAGCAAGGTCCAGGACAAAAACACCAGCCTGCTGGCGATCCAAGAAGTCCGGCACAAGACTGCCATCAACGCCTTGTCTGAGAAGTCGGTAAGGCAAATAGAGAACATCGCAAAAATGGGCGATGCCCTTAAGCAGGAGTAGTTAGCTCTGGAGGCCCTTCATAAGGGAAGGGATGAGGCGGTTGCTAACGTTTCTCAGTGGAAAGAGGGCTTTGAGGTCTCTAAGAAGCTAAGGACCTAAATGGACTCTAACCGCAAGGCTCTTCAAGCGGACGTGAGCGAAGTGGACTCCGTCAAACTTGAGGTTGAGCGGCTGAACAAGTCCATTGCGGACTTAACTGAGCACCTTAAGGCGCCGCGGCTGATTGACCCTTAAGAGGCGGTCCAGCTTTAGCATGCAGCCGAGGAGAGGCAAAAGAGCCATTTTAAGGAGGCGTTCGGCATGATGTTGATGTTGGCGAGGTAGGCTACTACCGTGAGATCTTTTTCCATCATTTGAACCATGTCTCCCTCCGAAGATGCCCAGGCTGTCGGACTACTCCCCTCCTAAATTCGTCGAAACTCCCTCTCCTCTTCCAAGCGATGATGAGGATAAAGTAGAAGATTCCGAGGAGGAGAAGGAGGAAAAGAGGTCGGCCAAGGAAGAGGAGACGGCCAAGACGGACAAGGTTGCCAACGCTGATGGCAACAAAGCGCTGGCTGAGTGAGGAGCTCTGGTCCCCTACTGCAGTTTTAAGCCTGTTTGTACTTAGCTTTTTATTTTCATTTCGAAAAATATTAATTTTTGCCGCCTATTTTGAGCAGTTTTGTATTGTACCTATTTTTATTTTGCCGCCTGGTTGAGCGGCTTTTATTAATACGAATTTTCTCTTCTCTCTTCATTCACACTTAGTTTATTTTTGCAATTTTCCCATGCCTTTATTATGTATTTTTATGTACAAATGGTTATCTATTGGGGGTATGCCCCTTTAATCGGCATTTTGTCTAGTCCATTTTCAACGAGGTTTGATTAACTTTGTAGATTTTATACTTTGAATGGTATGACGACAGTAAGTTAATCAAATCATAATAATGATTGCCCTTGGACTAGGCAAATGCCGAATGAATTTTTAAGTATGCGGCCGTTTAATTGGCTTTTTAATCTGCGCTGAGTCGTCGTTTGATACTATCTCTTGGACGTACTCATGAAATTTCTGGTGTAATCTCAACCTGATAATTTCTAAGTATTTGAAAGGCTTGATAGCTTAGGTATGCCCCTTCTTGATGAGTGTCATTTATGGCACTCATATGGTAGCATTTTAGGTCGTTTTTCCTCTCTTTTATAGCTTTTCTCTTAGTTTCATTCATTTATGTTTTAGTATCTTCGTTTCCCTTATTTTATGATTTCTTGAGAATTAAGGTTATTTTTGTCTTTTCCTCTCTACTCGCTTTACCTTCTTTTATTGTAGGTCTTGTTCGAGGCTTGAGGTTTATTTTAGAAGATTCTCCAAGTCTTTTTGATGCTCGGGATAAGATCACATACCATTCGGATCCCTAAGGATCAAGTAAAGGAGCAAACTCCTACTCAAGGCCTTACGCTTTCGTCCACACTCTCATCGCATCTATTGGTCATGAACATGCAAAATTATTTGAAGGTTGCCCCCCTCGTGAGCATCATATAAGAGCGTTGGTGAGGAGCATGCATAAGAGCGCAAACACCAAGGCATGGCCGAGGGTGCAAGTTGTGTGTTGCTGCTTGTGTGTGGGGAGTGTGCGGGCTGGTACTGCCATGCTACGCACACACCCTGTGGTGCGCACGCGCGCGCACCCCTTGGTGCGTACGCACCACAGGCCAAGCCTAGCTCCTCCTTTGCTTAATATATATAGCTTTGTTCCTTCTATTTTTGGGGCATGATGTATTTTCTAGTACACTTTTGACATTTCCAAATTTAGAGAGAGAAACACTTAGATTCTTAAATTGTACTTTAATTTACTCTAATCAAGCTTGGATTTCCCTTAATAAATCAATATGAGTGAGAATATTCTTTCTTTTAATTCTTCTCTTTTGGTTTAATTTTAGCTTTGATCCTGGATAATTGTTTGAATTGGTTTAATTTCTTAATTAATTGCTTAATCATTTGATTTTATCTTTGATTAGTTGAATATGATGATGATTATGATTAGCTTTGTTTTGTTTCTTCAATTCAATATGCTTAGTGAGTAGATTCTTTGCTAGGGTGAAGGGGAAGCATGCATGAATGATGGAAAATTGTTAATTTGGGGATTTTGATTGATTGATGTTTTAATTAAATTGATTAATATAATTGTGCATGTGTTTGGCTTGATAGGAGTGATCAACCTTGATTTCCAAGCTAGATTGCATTGTAGTTCCTAATGACATGACCACTTGATTTAGGGATTGCATTTATTGATTGATTTTGAATTGTGATTCTCTTTGATTAGTTATTCATAGAGGAAACCTAGTTTCACTTCTAGGAGATAACCTTTTGAACTCTTTTGATTACGACTATTAGTCCTTGCAACATTTTGAATGATTCGACCTGCTCCTCAATTAGCATTTCTATCTCGATTGCATGTGGATCCTAATCCCTATAGTGTTTGTGATATCGATTTTCTCTAGTGATTTAGTTTCTTGGATAACATATGACATAGCTTACACACCAAATGCTATCTTAGCTTCGAAGTAGCTTTACCATAGACTTTAGCAATCGACTCCCATTCCTTGTGGACCGACCCTTGACTTACCCCCATACTCATGTTAGGAAAGTAAAGTGTTTACAAATATTGTTGATAGAGGTTTGAGCATTTAACGACGTGTCAAAATCCTTTACCACTACCCTAAGGGTTAAATTGCCTTAGACAAATTTTAGGCTACCTTCTTTCTTATACGTCCGACCAAGTTCATGGCCGAATGAATTTAATAGAAACCTGACCATTGTTGCTGAGTTGCTTTGCTGAGAGAAACATTTGTTAGGCATTTTTCCCAGTCATTCAACCCTGCCCCGTTTGAGGGCCGAGCTGCTATGTCGCAAGCAACCTTTGTTTAAGTTTCTAGGCGACATTTCTGCTTAACATTAGTTAGACTTACGCAGTATATATGTAAAAAATTTAATAACAATGTTTGACTTTTTCATTAATTCTGTCAAAATTACATGGTTTTGGTTGTACGGCCTTGATTACATTGCTCAGTCGCTAGACCTAATTGTATACACAACTTTAAGGCTAAGTACAAAAACTTTAATCATAGTATTTTTTTAGGTTGTCCGTAATCCACGCACGTGGGATAGGACGGCCGTCCAAAGCTTCAAGACGGTAGGTACCATCTTGCACCTCTTCTTTAATTCGGTAAGGCCCTTCCCAATTAGGGGTTAGCTTGCCATCTTCTTTAGCTCAGCCTACTACTTCCATTTTTCTCAAAACAAGATCTCCCAACTTAAGCGGCCGCTTTGACACTTTTCGATTATATGCCCTTGTCATTCTTAGACGATATATTTCGTGTCTAAGCGCCGCGTTGCCCCTAGCTTATGGAAGGAAGTCTAGGGCGGTCTTCATGGCCTCCCAATTGGCCGATTCATCATATAGCATCACTCACAGAGTGGGCTCGTACATCTCAATTGGGAGCACGGCTTCTGCACCATAGACCAGAAAGAATGGGGTCTCTCTTATTGAACTCCTAGTTGTTGTTCGAATGGACCATAAAACATTGATCAACTCATCGGCCCATAGGCCGCCTGCTTTCTCAAGTTTCTGCTTGATGCCATCGGAGATCAATTTGTTATATGCCTCAACTTGGCCATTAGCTTTTGGCCGGCCAACCGAAGCAAAGCAATGTGCTATGCCTTGGTCACCAAGCCAATCTTTGAGGTGGTCGGTCTCGAATTATGGCCCATTGTCGAAAACCATTGATTGTGAAACACCAAAACGTGTGATTATATTCTTCCAGATGATGGCAGATACATCTTTCTGTAGGACTTTAGATACTATAAGCGGAATTGCATGAATCATATTCATAAGCATCTAACAACCAAGATCTATGCATAACACACAAAGAACATATAATTATACCTTTGAAGCGTGATTCCACGTGTGATCGAGCAAGAATAATAAGGAGAACTAGAACCCCAAACGTGATTCCTCTACTTGGTCCACGGGCAAGGATTGAACTTCCACTAATGCTAGTTAGTTGTGATTGAAATCTACAATCAACCTTCTATGGAGAGGAGAGGAACGAACAAGCCACGAATCACCACACCACCACCGAGCACCACCTTGGACGGCATCCGTACTGTACGGACAGGGAGGAGGAGAGAGAGAGGGGCGTGCATGTGAGAAAGAGATTAGGGTTAGGGAGTTTGGTTGCTTGCTTCACAATTTACTATATGGGTAAATTATGACCTTGTTTTCAAAACCCAGGCAAGGACTCTATTTATATATCCCATACATAACTAGAGTACATGTGAAGCCCAAAATCCTAATCCAATCCCATCTACTTTAGCCTTCCTACTCACATGGCTTGTTATTATCTCATGAGGCCCATTATTGGGCTTCATACTTGTTCAATCCAATACCCTTGTTTGTGACCTCATAGGATCCATTCTATTAGGCTTTGGTCTATTTGACTAGTAGATCATTTATCATATCTAGCAACAGACAATGATGTCCCAAAAGAATGAAATAATTATCTCCATAATAGTGATCCTTGATATATCTAGTAATTGCACTTGACGAAGACATAATTCCTTTACTTTCCACTTGATCCCTCGGATGGCCTCAGCCTCCACCCACTTCGTGAAGTAGTCAACTGTTACTAAAACATACCGTCGTTGCCCTGATGCAGGAGTATACGACCCCAAGATGTACATGCCCACTTTGCAAAAGGGAGTGTACTACTTATGGCCGATAGGCTATTTGTCGGACGATGGATGAGGGTTTGTCACATTTTTTCACCATTTCTCTGGAATTCGAATTCATGCTCGGCCAATAATACCCCAGATGGGTCACTTTTTCAGCTAAGGCGGCTCGTCCGCTTATAAGTGATCCACAATGCCCCTAGTGGAGGTTGTCCAAAACTTCATGCCCCTGCTCGGGCGTGACACACTTCAAATATGGCTTGACAAATGATTTTTTGAACAAGTTATCTCCCTTCATCTCAAACCATGCTGCTTTTTTCTTCATCACCCAACTCTCCTTTGGGTCGTCCGGAAGAATTCTAACTTCGAGATAAGAGATAGTTCCGTCCATCCATGTGAAGCTTCGGTCAATGACCTGCACAAGCTCGACATCGATGTTGCGCTTCTCCTTTACTTCCCAAAATACAGATCTTGGAGTATCACATGATGCCGAGGAGGTTAGCTTGGACAGGGCGTCCGCTTAATTGTTCTCGGACCGAGGAACTTGCTGCAACGTGAAATGCTCTAGTCCCTTGGCCTCTTCCTTCACCATTTAGAGATATTTCATCATTGTCGGCTCCCTAGCCTCGTAGTCACCATTCATTTAGCTAACTATCAGCTGAGAGTCCTAACATGCATCAATTTTTGCTGCCCCGACCGCTTTACACATTCTAAGGCCGGCCAGAAGGGCTTCATACTCGGCCTCGTTTTTGGAGGCTTGAAACTGAAATCTCAAAGCGTACTCAAATTTATCTCCTTCCGGAGATAGACAAATGATACCAGTGCCACATCCGGTCGCTGTTGCACTTCCATTAACAAACACTTTCCAAATCTGATCCCCTACCGGATGCATGTCCAACCGTGTCATTTCAGCCAAAAAATCTGCAACGGCTTGACCCTTGATTGCTTTTCTAGGTTTGAATGTAATATCAAATCCTCTCAATTCTAAGGTCCATTTAAGCATTCAGCCACTGGCCTCCAATGTTGTGAACGACTTCTTCAACTGTTGGTCCGTGTAGACCACAATCGAATAAGCAAGAAAATATGGCCTTAACTTCTTTGATGCCATGAACAATGCTAAGCCAAACTTTTCAATGGGTGGATACCTAAGTTTGGCATTGTGCAATGTATGGCTGATGAAATACACTGGGATCTGGTGGTCGTCCCTTTGAGCAAACAGGACGGCATTTAAGAAGTGATCAGAAATTGTAAGGTACATGTATAGCCTTTCATCTTTGAGTGGAAAGACGAGCCGAGGGGGTGTATACAAGTGATTCTTCAGCTGAGCAAAGGCTTCCTCGACCTCTTCCGTCAACTCGAACATAGCATTTTTCTTGATTGTTTGAAAAAAGTAGCAACACATATCCCCTGATTTTAACAAGAATCGTCCGAGGGCAGCTAAATACCGGTCAATCTCTGAACTTCTTTTATGGTTCTCGGCGATTTCATGTCTAAGACCACTTGGATCTTCTTAGGGTTGGCCTCAATACTGCGCTGATCAATTAAAAATCCGAGAAATTTTCCGGACTCAACACCAAATACACACTTCTTCGGATTTAACATCATCTTATGCCGCCTGAGTTCTGTAAATGTTTCTCGGAGGTCACTGAGATGATCAGCCGGCTTCTTTGATTTTACAATCATATCATCAGTATAAGCCTCCATGTACTGGCCGATCTGATCTCTAAAGACCGTATTCACAAGTCTCTGAAATGTGGTCGGGGCATTCTTCAGGCCGATGGCATGACTTTGTAATAGTACAACCCTTGCTCGGTCACAAATGTCATTTTCTCTTGATCTTCATCCCACAAGGGGATTTGATGGAAACCAAAGTATGCGTCCATAAAGCTCATCAGGGCATGCCTAGCCACTGAATCGACCAGTTGGTCGATTTTTGGCAAAGGGAAGTTATCCTTAAGACATGCCTTGTTGAGATCAGTGTAATTCACACACATTTGCCAATTCTATTCGGCTTTTTGACCAAGACTACTTCATCTCTGAATTCTTTCAACAAATTCACTAAGTCATCTCCAAGCATATTCATGGCCATAGCGCCAGCCTTGACCGTCCGATCAGGCTGGTCTGGGTCCAGCACTATGTCCGTATGATCGTTGGTCGGCTGAGGCCTTAGTTCTTCTAGTCAACCGACGGTCATTAATTTCTATGCCTACTCTTTCTTGACCGAGTTTTGCTTCTTGCCAGCCTGATATGCTTGGAGTGACCCTTCTTCAGAGTTTTTCTCGGACGCCCGTTTGTGTTCGAGTGAAGTTGGCTTCATGGCCAGCTAATAACAACCCTTTGCCATCACCTGGTCTCCTTAAATGAAGCTTATCTTCCCATCCGACCACTCGAACTTCATTAGCATTAAATGAGGGACAGTTACAGCCTTCGCTGAGTTCAAGGTCGGACGACTGATGATGATATTATAGCCTGTAAGCTCTTTGACAACTAAGAAGCGGAAGACCATGTCCCTTCCTTCTCTCTTTGACCCAAACCGGACTGGCAAATCTATCCGGCCTACTGAGTGGATAATGCTCTCACCAAACCCAACCAGTGAATGGGAGATATCCTTTAACGCATCTTCTGAAAACTTCAAAATTTTCAGATAAGCTAAGCTGATTATGTCGGATGAGCTGCCGGTGTCTATTAGCACTCGTCTAACCTTCAAATTGGCCACCTTCAAAATGAATACCATTGGATCATAATGGGGAGTTCTAATTTTGCCTCGGTTTGCCTCGCAAACAGTCACCTCTAGGAATGGCTCCACCTTGACATTCTCCGCATGCATGAGCTTTGCGGATTGTCGGATATCCTGTTTAATTCCTTTCATGGTTAGGCCGCCTGCAGCAATGCCGCCTGAGATGATGGCCACAAACCTTGAGTTTGTGCTATTCCCATCTTCATCATCGTTTTTCTTTTCCTTCTTCTTCTCAGACTTGTTGTCCGTACGAGAGTAGGTGAATCTTGACTTCAGAACGTACGATTTTAGCATGCCCTTCTCGCCCTGCTTATCCAAAAACCTTTTCAGATTATTGCGTTCATTCGTGTCATGCCCTATATCCTTGTGGTAATGACAATACTTGTTTTTGTTTCTGTAGTGGGCAGATCCCCTCAAAGGCTGGGGCTTTTCGAACTCGAATTTGTCCTTGATTTCCATCAAGATTGAATAACAGCCTTTGTTGTATTCGTACTGTGGTTTGTACATCTTAGCTTTTTTGGACTTGGTATGTTGGCAATCAGCCACCCAGAATTCCTCTCTTTTGTTACCTCCTTCCTTCTATTTGCCGACCGAGTCTTGCTGAGAAGATGGTTTCTTCTCGGCGCCCTTGGTCGACTCTTCCGTTTTTGTAAGTGAATAAAAGACAGCTACCTCTATATATGTATGATTCGGCCTCCTGCAGAACACCTGCGTATGTCCGAATCTTTTTCCTGATCAAGTCAAACTTAAAACCATTGTGCCTTAAGCCTCGAAGAAATTCCGAGTAGGCCATTTCATCCGGCAGATTCTGAATTTGTGCTTTCTCCATGTTAAATCTTTGGACGTATGAATGCAATCCCTCCTTCTTCCCTTGGACGATGGTCGCCAAGTTAAGCTAGTCTTCCGAGGTGGTATATTATAGGAGAAGTTTCCAACGAACAACAGGCTGAGAGTAGTAAAACAACAACCAGTCTTGAGCCACACCCTTGAGGGTGGTCGGGAAGCATTTACACCAAGTGACATCATCCACATTTTACAAGTACATCAAATTTTTATACGAAGAGATATGCTCTTCCGGGTTTCCCGTACTATCATATGCACCCACAAGTACACTCTTCACCTTTGGAGGGTAAGGAAAGTTGAGAATTTCTTGAGAAAACGGAGGCGGCTTGACACCAAGAGTCAACAAGCGCATTTGCCAATCAATAGGTTGAGGTTGTGCGGCCGGTACGACTAGGTATGCTGCCTAATCGTACGACTGGCCGTATTGCCCGTACACAGAGGGAGTAGGTGGCTGAATTGCACCCATAATTGTGGGGCATTTGAAACTGAGCTGGTTACGATAAAGGAACTAGAGTTGGAGTACGATGAGCTTGACTTTCGCTGGTCCTAACCGAGCTGGTATGCTGAGAGAGGGTATGGTTTGACATTTCATCCGGCATGGTAGGAGTGGAGGTAGTGTCCGAGTAGAAGGACTGTGCTCGCTCCTGCCGCTTGTGCCGGAGATAGTCTCTAGCATCCTAGCGCTAGGACGACTCGTTTAGCTGCCTCTGAGGCTTATTGGTCTGCCCCCAACCGACTTCGATTTCTCAAGAAGCCTCGACCAGCTCGTCCGAGGCACACTCGGGGACCTCATGTGCCTCCTGAATGGGGTAACCCCTGTGTCCTTAGTGTTGGTCGCTTGTCTTGGGGTTTTTTTTTCCTGATGCCCTCTCCTTCTCTTCTGCACGGTTGTCTAGAAGAAGAAGGTATCTTACCCTCAAGCTCCTTTCAAAGCTTGCTCAAGGCGGCATACAAGGATCCGGCTGTTATAAGAGGATCCTCGGCCTCATGGAATGTGGCGGTCAAAGGATCATTACTATTGATGTTGACATCAATATTCTCGATATGGCCGTCCTGACCAGAAACGGGTGTTTGACCATCTTTAGCCATTTCAGACGTGTATCCCCCACAGACGGTGTCAAATGTTTCGGGGTTTTTTTAAATCCCTCGGGATACAAGTCTTGAATATAGCCGGACGGTCGCGGACACCTACAAAACAACGAATATTCCGTTTGACGAAATTTTCGCCTCTGATGATCAAGTTAGTGATCGGAAAACGAAAGTTTTAAGAGAGAAAAGGTAAAAGAATTAGAGCAATTTGCTTATGTAATAAATGATATGTCTCAATCCACCCCTCCCATCATATATGATTGGGGTATGTATAGGGGTAGGAATGTGTGCCCCTTTAGGGTTGGTGCCCTAAAAAGGAGGGACCTGATTAGCGGCGTAATCGGGTAAGGATGCGTGTCCTTTGGGGTTGCCGTTATGACGCCTTTTTCGGGATTTGGGCCTCTTGATGTAAGGAGGCTTTCTCTCTTTTAGATGCTCTTTTGTTTTCCACGTGTCATCTTGTTATTGGGACACGTGTTTTCCTTTTATTGGGCCACATGTCGCTATAGGATTGGACCACGTGGAGGGGTATTTTTACCCTAAACAAGTTTTATAAGAGTAGTATAGGTTTTTTTTACACACTCATATATTTTTAAATAATTTAACTAGAGTATCTTTTTTAATAAAGCATACATAGCTTTTATCATAAAGTTTCATATTTGGCTAGCTAGCAACACCGCCTGGCTGATGTTACTTATTAGTCAGGGGTTATTTGGTCGATCAGGGGTTACTCGGTCAGGGGTTACGTGGTTAGGGGTTACTTGATCGGTCAGAGGTTACTCGTTCAAGGGTTACTCAATCAGGGGTTACTCGGTCAATATTTTGGTGTGTGCCATTCGGCCACACAGTGTGGTCAACCAGAAAATAAGCTGCATGACCACACCGTGTGCGCGGGGGTTACTTGGTTAGGGATTACTCGATTTGTTAGGATTTACTCGGTCGATTTGGGATTTCTCGATCGGTCAGGGGTTACTCAGTCGGTCAAGGGTTACTCAGTCAATGATACTCGATTAGTTAGGGGTTACTCGATCACCCGGCCAGTGTTTTGGTGTATGTCAGTCGACCAAACAGTGTGGCCAGCCACTCAGAAAACGCGCTAAACTTTTATTTATATCGGGGTGTCTTTGATTTATCTTAGGTAACTTTTGATCTTTCATTTCAGGGAGATTTTTTCAACCGATTTACAATATTTATTATACACTGTATTTTTTTTTTTAATTTTATTAAAAAAAAAAGTCCGTGGCTATATCATGGGATGTAGAGAGTATGTTTTATTGATTAAAAAAAGTGCACATGAAGAGAAATATATGATCTATGTGAATGTGCATAACTCATTATGATCTAAAATGATAAAGCATGACCTATATATTTGAAGGGCATAACTTAAACATTTATCATATAGCTATTTCTAATTTTTTTTATTCAACATCGAAATGAAAACATGATACGGAGTGTTGTGATTGATGATTAGATGTGTACACATTATTGTGATTAAAATTTTTATAAAATAATGAATAATCAATTAATGTACACTAAAATATTTCGCTATTATATACTATGATAGCCAATAGTTTAGATTATGTGAGATCTAATTTTTGAACTATTCAAACTGTGAAATTGCACGGGTAATATACTAGTTTAATGGCTATAGAAATGAGAATATTTTTCATATAAATTTCATTAGATATCTATGTTTATAAAAAAATAAAAATAAAGTTGTACAATACCGAATCTTTGATTATTATTTTATATATACAACATTAATTTTTGGCATAATATTTTCTAAGAAAATATTTTCTAGAAATAAATTATTTAATTAATCTAAGTTAATTTAATTTTACTTTAGCTTTGCTAGTCAAAAAATTTTACTTACATTTGTATATTCAAAATTTGAAAACTCTTCTCGTCAAAAAAAAAATAAATCGAAAACTCTATATCAATCTAAAATTAAATTAGATATATAGTCTAAATTACATTAGATATTTAGATAGTGATTACATAAAGTGTAACAAAAATATAAATATATTGTTGAAATTAAATAAACAAAATAACCAATTCATAAATATATAAATAATGAAAAAACTTATCATATTGGAAATGTAATCAATTATGTAGAATTAATATAATTTGTATAATAAAAACTAACCAAAAACATGCAATTAAATATGTTAAGTCCTTTTTAGAGATAATATTATATATACGTAGTATAAGACAAGCGAATCATAAAGTGATACTTGTCAGCTCCACATTGATTCACTTATCTTATAGTATAATATATTGATGATTGCTGATTTGTAGATCACAAATTTAGAGAAATTTACATAACTTTTACAATCAAAATCGTAGCAAATTTGCATATTATGCATAATTCACATTTCACCGCTTCAAGCTTTGACGAGAATAGTGATTTTCGATGTTTTTGCATATTTCCAAATAGAGGCCTTAACAACCAGTGTTGATGTTTTAATCGTACGGCTGTTGACAAATCCTAAATCCATATGAATCCAAATCACCTTTTCAATTAATATCATAACCCTAAAAATAAAATTCTCATCCATAGATGACAATTAAAATCCCAAAAAAAAAAAAAAAACTTACGACAAACTCTCATAAATAGACAGAGCAAATCAAAGCAAAATAAAACAAAAGACATATTTAAAAAAAAAAACTGTATTAAATTAAAGAAAAAGAATAAATAAAAAAATTAGATTATTTTCGATTTAAATGACCAGGGCGGAGTCAGTAAGGGACATAGGGACAACTGTCCCCTTACTTTTATAAAAAATAAAAATAAAAAAATAAAATAAGAAGAGTAACGGACAGAAAGCCAGAAAGAAGGAAGAAAAGAAAACTGAACTCTGATAAGTGAAACCTAACTTTCCTCTTTCCTCTCTCTTCGAAGTTCGAAAATCCTCTGCCAGTCCGCCGCTCTCGCTCGTCGGCTCCACTCCCGGCACTCCGTCCCTCCGTCCGTCGAGTCGCCGGCGTCGCTGCTTCGTGATTCACTGCTTCGTCCGTTCGTCGGCTCGTCGCTGGACTCGCTGCTCTCCATTCGACTTCGCTCACTTCGCTAGACCCAATTCACGGTATGTAAATCTGAATTTAATCTCTGAATTATTAGTTTATTACTTGTTTAATTGTTTTATAGTTTATACTTTTTTTCAATTATTCTGGGTATTGAAGATTTGAAGTATTGAACTATTGAAATTTTGAAATGTGTTGGTTTATTGTCTTATTGAAATCTCTGAATATTGAAATCTGTTGGTTAATTGGTTTATTACTTGTTTATTCTTCTGTTTTTGTGAATTTATTGAAATAATGAAATGTATAGTTAATTTTGTGAACTTTTGATTACATTTTTTTCTCCTGTTTTTGTGAATTTATTGAAATGTATAGTTGAATTAGAAATTTAGAAATTTAGGTTTTATTATTATGTAATGATGTGGAATTGTGGAATGTGGAAATTGATATATATTTTTCAATTTAATTAGGAAATGTCAAAAGATTCACCTAATTCAAACAAATCCAAGGCAACTAGTAAACAACCCGATCTTCGACAATTCTTGTTTAAAAGACCGAAACTCAATGAAAATGAGTCGAATTTTAATGTTAGGTATTAACCAATTTGTGTGTTTGAGTTTTTTTTTTTTTTTTTTGTTTTTTTCTTTTCGTTAAGTTTTTTGTCAAGTTAAAGCTTTTTGTCCCACCAAGTTGAAAATCCTGCTCCGCCACTGTAAACGACCAAGAAAACTAAAACCGTATAAGAGAGAAGAGGGAGGGGACAAAACAGAGAAAAGGAAGCGTCAAAAGATTTCATTTGTTTTGTGAAGATGGTACTTGAGAAAATGGAAAGATGGAAGGAAAATTGATACTCTGTAATTTGTATGTTGTAAAAGAGATTTACTTTTAATTTCAAATTTCGTCATGACCCATAATTGGACAACCTCATGACCGTATTATGACCCGCCCCATTTCTTTACTAGATGGATTTAACTCTTTTATAACTGGGGCAAGTCAGGACTTTTAATGGGGTTCTGACCCATTAATTAGCTCTAATTGTCAACAGCAAGAATAAAAAAAAAGAAAAAATTCATGGGAATAATCCCACCTTTAGGCCGTGCGTTTTTAATAATCCCACCTTTGGAATATTTTTAAATAATCCCACCTTTACCCTCAATCTGCTCCCAATTATCCGGTTACCTGTAAGGTAATTTATTATTTTTTGGGTTTGAAGTACACGTGTTAGTATTTAAAAATATTCTTTTAGAGGTGTCATCAAGCAAGGAAGAGGAAGAGGCACAGAAATCACAGTCGACATCTACACCGTCGTCGTCGCCATCGAGATAGGTCAGGAAACTCAGGAGAGAGGTTACAGAGAAAAGAGGGTTAATAAAATATTTTTAAAATGATTTTTTTTTTTAAAAAAAGGGAGTGAGGTTGGAATTGCAGCAATCATCAGGGAGGCCAGCCAGCCACTGCACTCTATCGGAGCTTGCAACAACCATCAAATCGGAGCTCGCCGAATTGCAGCAACCATGAGAGAGGCCGGAATAGGGACGGGGGACGGTGAGGAAGGTCGAACTCGAGCCGGGGAAGGGGAGGGAGGCCGGAATAGGGATGGGGAAGGGGAGAGAAAAAATAATTAATTGAACCACCCCAGCCAGCCCCATTACCAACACCACTGGCCACCCTAATCCAGGCCCTCAACTGAAACAACCGTAACCCAGCCTGTCACCGTCAACAACCTCGCGCTCACCAGAAACAACCCTAACCCAACCCCTCATCATCAACAACCGCTCACAACATCAATCGAAATTCATAGCCCCACAAATCGCAGCAACAAGCATACAACTTAATTAGAAATAGGCAGCCCCATATAATCGGACGGCCCCACATAATCGGACGACCTGTGGTGTTTTCGGCGAAGAGGGAAGGAATATTGATACTCTGTAATTTGTATGTTGTAAAAGAGATTTACTTTTAATTTCAAATTTCATCATGACCCATAATTGGACAACCTCATGACCGTATTATGACCCGCCCCATTTCTTTACTAGATGGATTTAACTCTTTTATAACTAGGGCAAGTCAGGACTTTTAATGGGGTTCTGACCCATTAATTAGCTCTAATTGTCAACAGTAAGAATAAAAAAACGGAAAAATTCATGGGAATAATCCCACCATTAGGCCGTTCGTTTTTAATAATCCCACCTTTGGGGCTCGATCTTTTTTAATGGTAACAGGTTACATGACACATAGCGGCCTGTGAATGGTCAAAAAAATATATTTTTTTTAATTAAAGTTAGATATTTTAAAAGAAAAAATTAAAAAAAAAACTTTTTTTTCCCATTTCCCCATCCCCTTTCCCTTCTTCCCAGCCCCACCCCCTTCATTTGAAACCACCAAACAACCACTACAGCTCCACCCCCTTCATTTAAAACCACCGCAACCCTACTCCCACTCCCCCTTCACCTGAAACCAACCGCATCTTACTCCCCCTTCACTGAAAACACCACAACCCCACTCCCCCGAAACCACCGTAACCATTTTCAACCTTCTCTTCCCCCGAAACCACAACAACCCCCACTCCTTCGCTGAAAACACCACATGCGGTCCGATTATGTGGGGTCGCCGATCATATGGGGCTGCCAATTTCGAATTAGGCTGTATGCTTATTGCTGCGATTTGTGGGGCTACGAATTTCGATTGATGTTGTTGGCGGTTGTTGATGGTGAGGGGTTGGGTTAGGGTTGTTTTTGGTGAGCGCGCGGTTGTTGACGGTGAGGGGCTGGGTTACGGTTGTTTCGGGTGAGGGGCTGGGTTAGGGTGGCCAGTGGTGTTGGCAATGGGCTGGGATGGGGTGGTTCAATTAATTTTTTTTTTTCTCTCCCCTTCCCCGTCCCTATTCCGGCCTCCCTCCCCTTTCCCCGGCTCGAGTTTGACCTTCCTCACCATCCCCCGTCCTTATTCTGGCCTCCGTGATGGTTGCTGCAATTCGGTGAGCTCTGATTTGATGGTTGTTGCAAGCTCCGATCGAGTGCGGTGGCTGGCCTCCCTGATGGTTGCTGCAATTCCAGCCTCTCTCCCTTTTTTTTTTTTTAAAAATCATTTTAAAAATATTTTATTAACCCTCTTTTCTCTGTAAAGGCCAAAAACTCAGCCTCTCTCCTGAGTTTCCTGACCTATCTCGACGGCGACGACGACGGTGTAGATGTCGACTGTGATTTCTGCCTCTTCCTCTTCCTTGCTTGATGACACCTCTAAAAGAATATTTTTAAATACTAACACGTGTACTTCAAACCCAAAAAAAAATAATAAAAAATTACCTTATTAACAGGTAACCGTCGCCTGGTATCATTGTGAGCAGATTGGGGGTAAAGGTGGGATTATTTAAAAATATTCCAAAGGTAGGATTATTAAAAACGAACAGCCTATAGGTGGGATTATTCCCATTAATTTTTCTTAAAAAAAAAAACCCGGATAAACGTTTCTCTCTCTCAGTTCTCCATTGAAGCGCACTTGACGTTCTCCATTGAAGCGACCTCTAATACTTGTATCCTCCATTGAAGCAGCTTCTGAGGTAAGTTGTTTATTTTTGTAACCATCATATCAATTTCATAATCTAGGGTTTATCTTTTATCCATTTTATTTAATTTAATTGTCAGTGTAGTAAGTTTAGGGTTCGAAAATCTCAACTATTGGTTCTAATTCCTAAGATTATGAAACATTATAACCAGCGATTATGTTGCTAGAATACAAAATTATGAGACTAATTTGGTAATTGAATCAAATGTCCCTAAAATTATTTGATAATTGAATCAAATTTTGTCGTTAATGTATTGCAGAACCCTTTAATGTTACGATTCAACTATGAAATTACGTATGACGTTCATTTCTTCAATTAAAACAATATTGATTAAATTTGATAGATTGGTGAGAAATCGAATCAGAAATAATTGATGGGGAAGTTGCAACTTACAAATAATTGGTCTTCTTACTCATATACTTGGGAATAAATCGAATATTTTGATTGAGGAAAGGAAATTTTGATTCTAATGTTATGTTTATAACTTTTTACTTGTGGTTGTCTTTTGGATATTGGAAGTATGCTAGGGTGAAAAGATTTGAATGTTGTTATTATATGTGAAAGTCATTAATTTGCTCTTGTTTCATTATTCATTTCTAATATGAAATCTAATGGTGACTGAAAGATAGAATCTGATATCGAAGTGGGTTGTTGCTTATTGTATATCCTTTATTCTTTGAATGTTTTTAAGCTAATTATTTTGAATAAAATGAAGTGGTGATACTCAATTTTTGTTGATGTTTCCATCCCAAATTTTACAGCAGGGCTGTGATGAATTATTGGGAATAAAATACGGGAAGTAGTTACTGATATGTGAACCGGTGGAATTGAGTTCATTGAAATGACTATACTTAGAAGAATGTGTTTTCTGTTTTTTTTCAGATAATTATATGTTATTAGTAATTTTAAAATATATCAACTTGAACTGTATAAGTGTTTGTAGTCTTTAGATTGGACCATTGGACTAACAGCTTGTAATTGGTAAGGCCTACCTTTAAGTCAATTGTGGCTGGAGCACTTTCAATTTTAGGGATGCTTCTGCTTTAAGTTGACAAGTTTTGAATTTGTGGGTGTGTTATTGGTTTAAACATTGGAAACCTCCTGTTTTTCAGTCGCCCAAAATATGGAGAACATTGTCGGTTTATGGTTGAATATGCTAGTTAAAGGTGTATTACAATGGGTGTGTGCACATATTAGATTTGTCATGCTTATTGTAGCCTTTGGGTTCTCTTGCATCAAGTTTTAATGGAATGATTATCAGAAAACAAGTGAAAATATAGTATTTCTTTTTATTGTAGACAAGCTCTGAACTTGTTTTGGGCGATGTCCGGTTCAACTTATTTAAGCAAATAACTTTTATTTTTGTTTGTTTATCACTAAATTTCTTTAATTTGTATTAATAATTATGAAATTTTCTCATTTGAGAGGTTAAACATTATATAAATTTTATGACATCTCATTTGATAATATTTTTCTTCCTTGAGCATTAGTGTACAAATAAGGTCCAAATCTAGATTCTTTAGTCTTAGTCTTATCCTGGTGTCTATGAAATCATAATTTATTTTTAAAATTCCTTTAGATTTTATCATTTCCTCTTTTTTTTTTTTGATTGTTTCTATTTCCATCTTTGTCGTATTTTCTTACATGAAATGTATATTGTTTTACATATGGAAAACTTTTGAAATAAGTATGATTTACTAATGGTTTTCGTTGATTCAGTATTATTATAGAGTACTTCGGGAAGTACTTTGGTGGGCTTTAACAAAGAAAGGCATTTGATATGTATTGATATATTAGGGCATGTATGTGGGAGCTAGCGCAGTTATGTGGTCTATAGTATAGGAAAGACAAAAGGGCTCCTTATTACAATCGGAGTACGTCATGATTTTACACATGACCCTTTTTATATCATAGTTTAGTATTGCCAAAGGCAGTTTAGCAATGTAAGACAAACTAGTTAGGAGGCTTAAAAAGTGGCAAAGTGATGGGATTTTGAGGGGTAGGCAAAGACTTGGAGAAAACCAGGAGGAGTCCTTTGTTGGGTTTCCACATTATACCACCCTTGTTTTCTTGCTCCTTGTGTATTCTCTTGTCTTCTCCAACTTTCACTCTCACTTTTCTTTTTTTAAGTTTCAGTAACTATCTCTTTATTTTTCCTGTTTCATATTTCGAGAATGGCTCCTTATGGCGATTCACGATGGCCAAGCACATATCTTTTTGGGACTATGTCTTTCTAGTTGTTGATTTTTTTTTTATTTTTTTTTTTCGTGTTTTGTATTGTAATTACAGAAGTTTTACAGCGGTAAGTAATGGAGAACAGTGGGAACGGTGACATTCCAGAAGATGCAAATGAACGTAAGTTTTCTCGTTTTCTTCTCCGTTGATTTCGTATATTGTCCTTGTTTAGCAATGATCGGTTTGGGGTTGGCTGGTCCATTTGGTCAGTGTTGATGTTTATACTAATCAATCTTTTCATTTTTGGCTAAAAAAAGCAGGAGTAAATAAGTCTCTGCAGTTAGTTTATACATTTAGCAAAAAATACCTTTGACAAAATATATACTTTTTGCTGTTTGAACTTTTGAAGAAAGTAAAAGTGATAAAAAAAGGCTGGCCTAGTTCCGTTTATCAAACAATATCAATATTAAACTTTTCTAAAGCTACACTAATTATTAAGGTTTATTTCTTAAACTACTTGTTAATATTTAAGTGTCTTTTTTGCTATCAGACTGCCCGGGTACACAATCTGAAGCAGCTGGAAAGTCGGATGCATGCCAAGGCTGCCCAAATCAACAAATTTGTGCCACTGCACCCAAAGGCCCTGATCCAGGTACGTAGATGCTGGATAAGCGGATTGCTATTGAGATAATACTTCGTATTAAAATAGAGTCAGATAATTTGAAATATGATGTGCTTTGAAATTCATTTTTACGTACGCCACTTGATATTGGATTGAGGTATAGCTTTTTCACTCAAATATTACAGAGACGTGCATACATCAAATGGAACATATTCAATATTTTAGAGTATTTAGATTAATGTTACAAAAATAGATGAGTTTGTTTTGTAATTTGAAAATTCGCATTAACCTATATTATTCCATGAAATGGCACATTATGAGCATTGGTATTCTTGAAACTAGAGTCCAATGGTGTACATTTTGTTTTCATGTTGTGTGGCTCTGTACGTGTACTGTTGTACAAACTTGGGTGATTCATAATTTGAGACATTTGGTTGTTCTCCCCGGGAAAGAGATGAATAAATAACATGCTAGTTGTTAGCTTGTCTAGTTTAGTCTCTTAAACATCTAGTGAATGTGATTACTTTGTTGTGTGTTTATATTTGTCAGAATGCTTTGTAGTTGTATGGGTCACCGGTGTGGACATGGATTTTTTGGATTGAAACTGCATGTTGCTTTGGTGTGTGTTTACTTATTTAACAGTTTGTTCCTCCTCTTATGATGCCCTAAGATACATCCAATAACATTGACATTGTACACCCATTATTAAAACTCCTTTACAAAAGCCGTTGTATTTCCGTGTTGTTAATTTTGGCTGAATTTCAAATTGTTGGTCTATGGATAAGTATAGTACTTTGGTTGGTGCACTGAGTGGGTGGTAGAATATCAAATCAATCAATCAAAGCCTTAATCCCATAAGTGGGGTTAGCTACATGAACCACAAGTGATTATTCCGTATAGTCATCCACAAAAATGTTCCTCCTCCATCCCTTACGATCAAAATACCTCTTCTCACTTAAATTTAAATGCTTCATATCCTTCCCGACTCCTTGCAACCAAGTCATTTTCGGCTTCCCTCAACCTTGTTTAACCTCTCCATGATCCCACTCTTCCACTCTTCGTACCGGTGCACCATGGGGTCTCTGTCTTATATGCCCAAACCAACGCAAGCGATTTTCCCTTAGTTTGTATGCAATGCCTGCGACACCCACTTTCTTGCGAATAACTTCATTTCTGATTCTATCTCTTAGAGTTTTCCCGCACATCCATCTTAACATGCAAATACCTTGGTAGAATATCAAACAATGTACTAATTTGTTAATCTTGTTAGTTGCAATTTAATAATGGCTACAACAACCGTTTGGCTGGAAGCTTCCTAATGTTTTATGACATGCCCCCCCCCCCCCTTTGGGGATTCTCCCCTGTGTTTGACCCTGGTTGTATAATTATTGTGTTTGCTCCATTTCTGCAGTACCTCCTTGTTTGTGCTCGTGTCCCTTCACCTAGGCTTCTTACTTTACTGCTTTAACTTCACATTGACCTGGAATTTGTACATGCCATTGACTTGTTTGCTAGATCTTCATGAATACTATACTATTATGAGACAATTCCATCTAGCACAATTTAATTTATAGGGGTCAATGGGTTTAGGGCTTGAACTTGCTATCTGCCTTGGTGAATCTGATGCTTAAATTTGTAGCCTCTCGCGTTGCAACTGATTTTTATTCACTTTGCCTATAATTTACGAGCTTTGGGTACAGATCTTGTTCACTTCCTTCCTAAATGCTTGTGACATGCACCTTAATTGTCTGGGGATCTCTCGCATTTCTTCCATGACTTTGATAGAGAATAAGAATTTTGTTTGACTGTATTTGTCTGTTTCTCCTGGCAGTTGGTCACAGTCTAGGCTTTAGTGGGGCTATTGTCATCCGAATTGGGCTCCAGTGAACATAGTGGTGGTACGAATGAGGACTGAATTATTAATTTTTATTTTTCCCTGACTTGTTTAAGTGATTGTATAAATGAAGTTTTTATTTACTGTTAATGATACCCTTGCTCACTTTAACTTTACACCTTTTTTCAAACTTTTTCAACCGGTTATCTTGTTATGTCCTTTATTCTTTTTCGGACGATTCCTTATGACGATTCATGTTAGCCAACCCCAAATCATTTTGGGACTAAGGCTTTTTTGTTGTTGTAATAATGTTACCCTTGCTCTCTTGTTGTTGGACTGGGTAATGCTATAATAATTATGTTGGTTCTCCTTTATTGCCATTTTTTTTTTGGTATTACATTGAAATATGGTATGTCCAAATGTTATTATTCCAAGACCTCTAATGGCTATGTTTTTCCATCCTTTTGCAGACTTGCTTCCAATAGCAGAGAGAATGGCAACAGTGAAGCACAAAATACTGGTTTTGTCGGGCAAGGGAGGGGTTGGCAAGAGCACATTTTCTGCTCAGCTCTCATTTGCCTTAGCCGCCATGGATTACCAGGTCGGTTTACTTGACATAGACATCTGTGGACCGAGTATACCAAAAATGCTTGGCCTAGAAGGGCAAGACATCCATCAGAGCAATCTTGGATGGTCTCCTTGTTACGTTGAGTCCAACCTTGGTGTTATGTCAATTGGTTTCATGCTTCCTAACCCAGATGAAGCTGTCATCTGGAGGGGCCCTCGCAAGAATGGTCTTATCAAGCAGTTTCTCAAGGATGTGTATTGGGGAGAGCTTGATTATCTTGTGGTTGATGCTCCACCGGGCACTTCTGATGAACACATTTCAATTGTTCAATGCCTTCTGGAGACTGGCATAGATGGTGCCATTATTGTCACAACTCCACAGCAAGTATCTTTGATTGATGTACGGAAAGAAGTAAGCTTCTGCAAAAAAGTTGGAATTAATGTCCTTGGGGTGGTAGAGAACATGAGTGGCTTATGCCAACCATTGAGAGATATCAAATTCTTGAAGCCGTCAGGTACTAGTGAACAGAGTGATGTCACCGAATGGGCTTTGCAATACATGAAAGAGAGAGCACCAGAGTTGCTGAATTTAATGGCATATAGCGAAGTTTTTGACAGTAGTGGTGGTGGTGCCATGAAGATGTGTCAAGAAATGGGGGTCCCTTTTCTAGGTAAAGTGCCATTGGATCCCCAACTATGCAAGGCAGCTGAAGAAGGCAAATCCTGTTTTGAAGATCAGAAATGCACTGCGAGTGCTCCTGCACTAAAGAGCATCATAGAAAAACTTATCCCGAAAAGAGCAGCAGAGAATGGTGTATAGAGTATATCTTTTGTCTGTTTTGTTAAGTTAAGGATAGTCTTTTTGTTGAATGTGAGCATATCCATATGAATGCCCGACCCTTTCTTTGCTTTGTGTAATTGGTTTGACTATATATGTTTTTACCCTACTTGTATCAATTTTTGCTAATTAAACAAAATCCGGCACATTACCTGCTTTGACTATATCTATTGCTATCAATGCTGAGTTTAATTTTAATTTTTATACGCAATATGTTTTGGAAGATGCAATACAATATTGTGCTCAGCTGCTCACTTACATGTACTTTGTATGATGTAGGTAGGAGTAGGGCAGGGGCGCAGGGCATTCCAAAATTCCAATATGTTCAGAGGATACTATAGGAAACGCTTGATAATAGTTGAGGACTTACTCATAATTGTTTTGCAACTAGAAGCGGTTGGGTTTAATAATCTTATCGAGTTGAGTAGTCGTGAGCAACTCGAACTTGACTTGGTTAAAACCCATTCAAAAACTTGATTCAAATTTGCTCGGCTAGATATGAAACACTAATGATCACAAGTTGAACAAGCTTTAGCTCGAATTGATACGCTCGTGAGCAATTTGATAACACATTTTATACAACGTTATTACAATACACTTCGTTAGAGTTATTTTCCTTATAAAAAAATTGTTGAGTAATTTTCTATGAATAATGTCCATGATACCTAGAAGAACCTAAACCTTAATAAAAGATCGTGAGCTACTCGATTTCACTCGAAACTTTAATGAGCACGAGTCGATCAAGCTATTACTGAGCTTTAGCGAGTAACGAGCACAAGTTGAGCACGTGTAAAAAGTTTTCGAGTCGAGTAATGTACTAACATCAATATCAAGTTCTAATACCGAAATCAAATTAAAACCCACTTGTTAAGTCCATTACTATCAACAATTACTCTAAATTTTCCTTTTTAAATTTTCCTGCTTTGGTGTGTGTTTACTTATTTAACAGTTTGTTCCTCCTCTTATGATGCCCTAAGATACATCCAATAACATTGACATTGTACACCCATTATTAAAACTCCTTTACAAAAGCCGTTGTATTTCCGTGTTGTTAATTTTGGCTGAATTTCAAATTGTTGGTCTATGGATAAGTATAGTACTTTGGTTGGTGCACTGAGTGGGTGGTAGAATATCAAATCAATCAATCAAAGCCTTAATCCCATAAGTGGGGTTAGCTACATGAACCACAAGTGATTATTCCGTATAGTCATCCACAAAAATGTTCCTCCTCCATCCCTTACGATCAAAATACCTCTTCTCACTTAAATTTAAATGCTTCATATCCTTCCCGACTCCTTGCAACCAAGTCATTTTCGGCTTCCCTCAACCTTGTTTAACCTCTCCATGATCCCACTCTTCCACTCTTCGTACCGGTGCACCATGGGGTCTCTGTCTTATATGCCCAAACCAACGCAAGCGATTTTCCCTTAGTTTGTATGCAATGCCTGCGACACCCACTTTCTTGCGAATAACTTCATTTCTGATTCTATCTCTTAGAGTTTTCCCGCACATCCATCTTAACATGCAAATACCTTGGTAGAATATCAAACAATGTACTAATTTGTTAATCTTGTTAGTTGCAATTTAATAATGGCTACAACAACCGTTTGGCTGGAAGCTTCCTAATGTTTTATGACATGCCCCCCCCCCCCCTTTGGGGATTCTCCCCTGTGTTTGACCCTGGTTGTATAATTATTGTGTTTGCTCCATTTCTGCAGTACCTCCTTGTTTGTGCTCGTGTCCCTTCACCTAGGCTTCTTACTTTACTGCTTTAACTTCACATTGACCTGGAATTTGTACATGCCATTGACTTGTTTGCTAGATCTTCATGAATACTATACTATTATGAGACAATTCCATCTAGCACAATTTAATTTATAGGGGTCAATGGGTTTAGGGCTTGAACTTGCTATCTGCCTTGGTGAATCTGATGCTTAAATTTGTAGCCTCTCGCGTTGCAACTGATTTTTATTCACTTTGCCTATAATTTACGAGCTTTGGGTACAGATCTTGTTCACTTCCTTCCTAAATGCTTGTGACATGCACCTTAATTGTCTGGGGATCTCTCGCATTTCTTCCATGACTTTGATAGAGAATAAGAATTTTGTTTGACTGTATTTGTCTGTTTCTCCTGGCAGTTGGTCACAGTCTAGGCTTTAGTGGGGCTATTGTCATCCGAATTGGGCTCCAGTGAACATAGTGGTGGTACGAATGAGGACTGAATTATTAATTTTTATTTTTCCCTGACTTGTTTAAGTGATTGTATAAATGAAGTTTTTATTTACTGTTAATGATACCCTTGCTCACTTTAACTTTACACCTTTTTTCAAACTTTTTCAACCGGTTATCTTGTTATGTCCTTTATTCTTTTTCGGACGATTCCTTATGACGATTCATGTTAGCCAACCCCAAATCATTTTGGGACTAAGGCTTTTTTGTTGTTGTAATAATGTTACCCTTGCTCTCTTGTTGTTGGACTGGGTAATGCTATAATAATTATGTTGGTTCTCCTTTATTGCCATTTTTTTTTTTGGTATTACATTGAAATATGGTATGTCCAAATGTTATTATTCCAAGACCTCTAATGGCTATGTTTTTCCATCCTTTTGCAGACTTGCTTCCAATAGCAGAGAGAATGGCAACAGTGAAGCACAAAATACTGGTTTTGTCGGGCAAGGGAGGGGTTGGCAAGAGCACATTTTCTGCTCAGCTCTCATTTGCCTTAGCCGCCATGGATTACCAGGTCGGTTTACTTGACATAGACATCTGTGGACCGAGTATACCAAAAATGCTTGGCCTAGAAGGGCAAGACATCCATCAGAGCAATCTTGGATGGTCTCCTTGTTACGTTGAGTCCAACCTTGGTGTTATGTCAATTGGTTTCATGCTTCCTAACCCAGATGAAGCTGTCATCTGGAGGGGCCCTCGCAAGAATGGTCTTATCAAGCAGTTTCTCAAGGATGTGTATTGGGGAGAGCTTGATTATCTTGTGGTTGATGCTCCACCGGGCACTTCTGATGAACACATTTCAATTGTTCAATGCCTTCTGGAGACTGGCATAGATGGTGCCATTATTGTCACAACTCCACAGCAAGTATCTTTGATTGATGTACGGAAAGAAGTAAGCTTCTGCAAAAAAGTTGGAATTAATGTCCTTGGGGTGGTAGAGAACATGAGTGGCTTATGCCAACCATTGAGAGATATCAAATTCTTGAAGCCGTCAGGTACTAGTGAACAGAGTGATGTCACCGAATGGGCTTTGCAATACATGAAAGAGAGAGCACCAGAGTTGCTGAATTTAATGGCATATAGCGAAGTTTTTGACAGTAGTGGTGGTGGTGCCATGAAGATGTGTCAAGAAATGGGGGTCCCTTTTCTAGGTAAAGTGCCATTGGATCCCCAACTATGCAAGGCAGCTGAAGAAGGCAAATCCTGTTTTGAAGATCAGAAATGCACTGCGAGTGCTCCTGCACTAAAGAGCATCATAGAAAAACTTATCCCGAAAAGAGCAGCAGAGAATGGTGTATAGAGTATATCTTTTGTCTGTTTTGTTAAGTTAAGGATAGTCTTTTTGTTGAATGTGAGCATATCCATATGAATGCCCGACCCTTTCTTTGCTTTGTGTAATTGGTTTGACTATATATGTTTTTACCCTACTTGTATCAATTTTTGCTAATTAAACAAAATCCGACACATTACCTGCTTTGACTATATCTATTGCTATCAATGCTGAGTTTAATTTTAATTTTTATACGCAATATGTTTTGGAAGATGCAATACAATATTGTGCTCAGCTGCTCACTTACATGTACTTTGTATGATGTAGGTAGGAGTAGGGCAGGGGCGCAGGGCATTCCAAAATTCCAATATGTTCAGAGGATACTATAGGAAACGCTTGATAATAGTTGAGGACTTACTCATAATTGTTTTGCAACTAGAAGCGGTTGGGTTTAATAATCTTATCGAGTTGAGTAGTCGTGAGCAACTCGAACTTGACTTGGTTAAAACCCATTCAAAAACTTGATTCAAATTTGCTCGGCTAGATATGAAACACTAATGATCACAAGTTGAACAAGCTTTAGCTCGAATTGATACGCTCGTGAGCAATTTGATAACACATTTTATACAACGTTATTACAATACACTTCGTTAGAGTTATTTTCCTTATAAAAAAATTGTTGAGTAATTTTCTATGAATAATGTCCATGATACCTAGAAGAACCTAAACCTTAATAAAAGATCGTGAGCTACTCGATTTCACTCGAAACTTTAATGAGCACGAGTCGATCAAGCTATTACTGAGCTTTAGCGAGTAACGAGCACAAGTTGAGCACGTGTAAAAAGTTTTCGAGTCGAGTAATGTACTAACATCAATATCAAGTTCTAATACCGAAATCAAATTAAAACCCACTTGTTAAGTCCATTACTATCAACAATTACTCTAAATTTTCCTTTTTAAAAAATAATGAAAAACCCATCGGAATCTAACCTTAAACGCAGTACTCCGTAATGAACTACTTTTAACAAATTCAACCCGATATTGATGTTGCTCACCAATTTTGAGGAGCTTGTCTAAAGGGAGTATCGTTATGCATTTCCTTATGCATAACAAGGGGCATTTTTGGGTTTTCCCAGGCTTTTTAAAGGTTTGGGTGGATTTCCATGTCATCCCCCGTTTATATTTTTGCAGGCCCGTTTCTACTTCTTTTTTTGTATTTCTTGACTGTATTTGTACTGTATTAGTCTCTCACTCTCTCTCCTTTCTCCTTTCTCTGTCCTCTCTTTCCTGTAGCTCGTTCTCTGTCCTCTCTCCCTCATTTCAAAGCTCTGTCTTTATCTATTCGCTTCAACATGGTCTTTGGAGTTTGAGTTGAAACTTGTAATTATCTAATTATTATCTTCGTTCAAGGTGTGGTCGTCCTTGTGAAAAGTTGAAGCAAAGAACGTTGAGTCGTTTTTGTGGGTAAGTTAAAACTTTAGGGTTATTAAGAAGGAGATTGAATTGGGGGTTAATTTTGTTGGTTCCCCTTTTGATTATTTGAAAATACAAGTTTGTTAGGATTTAATAATGCAAGTTTGTTAGGGTTCCCCTTTCTGGGTTAATTTTGTTGATTTCGATTGTTGGTTTATTTGAAAATGGAAGTTTGTTTAATGGATTTTTGCTTAATTGTGCATTTCGACTTTTGAATACTGAGTTTATTAGGGTTTTATAATGCCGATGAGTTAGGGGATTAAAATTGGGTTATTGGCTACCTTGAAAATTTTGTTCTTTTAAATTGAATTTGTGGTTTTAGAATGGGATTATGAATGTGGCTATTTGAAATTGTTTGTGGTTTTTGTTTTGAACCCACTTATGCTTATATTGCTGTTTGATTTGACTGGGCTTATACATGTGTTAGTCAAAGTGCTGCCAGCCAAATTCACATTTCATATTGGTGTTTGATTTGATTGGGTTTGTATATTAACTGGAATATGGGAGTTGGTAAAGAGAGGGAAGTGGAATTAATTGTTTTTAATAAGAAAAATGACCTAAATGACTCAACTTGCTGAATTTAAACTCTTCACAGAAATGAATTTCAGTATATCATTTGGGTAGATTAGGGATATGGTTACGTTTCATGAAGTTGGGTTTCTCTACAAGTCTACATGTATATCTTCAACTTTATGATCTATATTTGCTAACCGGTAATTATGTGGTTGTGATACGGACCTTAGAGAAATTAGTAATACTTAGTATTATAAGTATTAAGCAAGGGAAACCTTTTAAGGGTAGTTAAATGATTGACCGCTATATTTATGATCCAATTCGTTTTCATTACTAACTTTGAGCTATGCTCTGGATCCATATATACATACAGTTTTTTGGTCTAGTACTAGTTTGCTTACATATTACTCATGTTATTTATTGTTCTATACTTTTGTTGAAGCATTTTTTTATCCCATTCTTCTTGTAAGTAGCTCTCCTCATATTCTCTTTAAATTCCCACTAGACTGATTATACTAACTGTGGCAGTGACATGTTGATGCTTTATACATGCACTTTATAAGAAAGAACAGTCGATAGGATAATATGTTTGGGATTTTGGCATGTGATTGTATTTATGCTTTTCTTAAGCTACTCAAAATTTTCCGGTGTTATAAAGTTGATAGAGCTAAGAAAAGTAATGATTACAATGCACTTACTAGGGCAATTTTTTTTTTTTTTTTTTTTATTTTCTTATTTTTCTTGCCAGACTGTAAATAATAGAGGAAATCAATAATGAATGATGCAGAAATAAAACATTTCGTCAAATTCTAGCGTGCCTGTAGCTGTAGTTGGTTGATTAGTGGACAAGTACTTGGTGCATGCCGATTCATATGCAATTGTTAGTTACCCTTTTGATGTGTTAGAATGTGTAAACTTCTGTAACATTAAACCCTTTATCGGTTGCAGATATGTGGCGGTTAATCAGTGTGTGGTCATGGTTAATCCTTAAGAGTCACTAGGTTAGTGCTAAGCAATAGCATATTAACTCCATCTTGGACATAAACAACAAATAAATGAATAATACTAGAGCCAGAGAGAGGTTGGGATCATTTGGGGAGAATAAGCTATAAAGCCTATAATGTGCACATGTGTTGGAAGTATGAGTCTAACAGAACTTTCATTGCATACTAGTTGATTAGATTTATAATGGTTCTGCACATGTGTTGACATTGAGCTTTATGGAAATGGTCGTTTAATTCTCTTTAATGTCCAGTTGCATAGTAGTTGATTTTTATTGTAGCAAGGATTGAATTGGTTTTGCACATGCCTTTGGTTTATATTGAAATGCTGGTGTTGATAAATGCTTTTGCACATGTTGAGTTCCTGGGTGTTGCTGATTAAGATAATGTAATTATGATCCTATAAAGTTATTATTGAGAATGTTGCATGATGCATGGGTGCCAATTATGGTTGTAATGATGCATGTGGTGTTGGGTGAATTGTAGTTCTGTTAATTTATCTTCAAATGAAAATGTATTTACTTTGCCTTTGAAATAGGGTTTGTTATAAAGCGAAGAAGACGATGAGGAATAAGTCTGTAGTTCAGAATTTTTCTTGGAAACGGATGGGGGTGAGTGTTCCTATGGAATTCAACTATTAAAATTGTGGTTATTTTCTTTAATATGTAAGCTGACAGTGGTTATTTGTTTTGTTATGGTACTTGGTAGTCATGTTCAAAGTCTGGAACGTCAAAAGGGGATGCTGGTAATTCAAAAGGTGTTGCTGTTAAGGCTGTTAATACAAAAGGTGTTGTTGTTAAGGCTGTTAAGGCGAAGTCCAATCTGAAAAGAGGTAAACAGAAACAAACTGCATTGGAGCCTGTTACTGAAGCTTCTGGTTCTACGCAATCGGAGTATGAGGAAGATGATGGTTAGTCATTAAGGATTACTTGAAGCAGAAGAGTAAGAAAAGGAAGTTGGCAGCAGCCTTTAAAGGCCAATCGAGAAAGAAGATCCCTAAAACTGAAGGGCAGAAGGTCCCTTGCTAGAGGGGAAGTGTTGAAGCATCATTATGACAATGTTGGGAAGGTATTCCGACTTTACTCCTTCATGGTGTGGGCTTGTAATTTGTGTCTATTTACTTGATCATTTTTTTTTCCAATAGGTTATAGTATAGATGATATGTTCATTATATATAGTGATTTTACCCCCATCCCTTGGTCATTTTTAGGAGTATTATTGGCTCTTTGGAGTCACTTTTATTACTAATATGCATTTTCTAGTGTTTTCGTAGTTTTGGTACTATTTTATAGGAAATTGCAGATTTGGAGCATTTTCCCGGACTTATGATAAACCACTACGAGCATTGGAGAATTATGACCGTATTTCATAGCCCAAGACCGATTGGGGTCATCAAATCAGTGATTAAGGGCTCGGCATAGAAGAGATCAAGGCAATGGACCAAGTACTCAAGACCCAAGAGGAAATTCGGAATTGGGCCAAGAGAAATAGCCCAAAAGTGAAAAGGTCCATGTTTGCTCGAGAGCTCGCCTGACCGGGCAAGCCCTCGCCCTGAGAAGCGCCCGGCCGGGCGAGACATATAGAAGAAAAAGAAGCCTTTGCCTTGAGTCGCGCCCGACCGGGCGAACCTCCGCCTGACCGGGCGCATGTTTCTGAAGAGTTCCATGATTTAATTTGTTTTATCTTTTTAGCCTAAGTATAAATACGTTTTGTTTTAGGAAGTTAAGCACGTATTTACACTCTTTACTTAATTTTCGGATTTAGTTTTAAGCTTTTGTTAATACTCTTACTTTCTCTCTCTACACTCTTGAGATTTATACAATTCATCATTTCCGTTTATTTTGGTAACGATTTCTTCCCTTTTATTTTCAGTAATTTTATTGCTTAGATTAATTATGTCTTGCTTAATTGCTTTGATTAGTTTAGATTTAATTATGTGTGAGTAGTTTAATTCTAGGGTTATGGGGATCCATAAATAATATGAAGGGGTAGTTTATTATTGTTGATTGTCAATGCTTGATTGATTTCCTATTGATTGATTTAATGCTATGCAATTAGATTAGACCTGTTTTAATTGTATGAGTTATGCAATATTCATTCGAGATTCGAGAGATGAGAATTGGTGTTTAGGCTTAGTTTCAATAGGCAGGTTAATTTAAAAAATGGTTAAGTCAAGATTCGAGAAATGCGATTTAATACCGGCAGATTAATTCTGTGATTGTAATACGTAGCGAAAGCCCTTTATAATCTGATTAATTGATGCATTGATAATTGATTGTTGTGTTTTACCCTGGAATATTATTTATTGGTGAACTTATACCCTAGGCCTTTTATTATTGATTTCCTCCCTTAGTTTAATTATTTTCCATTAGTTTAATTCTCATTAAAGAACAATTTGGTTACTTGATAATTTGACCTATATTAATGGATTATGAATAGAAAGACTTGTTTCCCTGTGGATTCGACCCGACTTCCCTATCTATTTTAGTTAGTGGTTTTAGGAATTACTTTTGATTAGGTGATACGACTTTAGCCTGTCAAAATTTGGCGCCGTTGCCGGGGAAACGGTTTTATTTTATTTTTGATTATTTTCTTTAGTCTTAGAGAACGCATGTTCTTTGAGACAGTTTCTCATATTTTTCAGTTTAGTTCTGTGTTTATGCCCAGGAGTTCTAGATCAGGTTACATTTCATTCGATCCTGAAATTGAACGTTCTTTTCATAGACAGAAGAACCTTTTTAGACAAGTACGAGCTACTTTCGAGGGTATTACACCTTTGGAACCCCATCTGATTCTAGTGATACAGAAGTCTCTTTAGAACTAGAATAAGAGATGACGACTCAACCACCTCGTAAGCTCAGCGATTATTCGCAGCCGTCCCTGGCAGATTTTCCACACCTTGCCCCTACACCCGATCTCGAGGGAGTACAATTCGAGATTAAACCCCAATTTATTACCATGATCGAAAGGAAGCAATTTAGCGGAGCTAAGGGTGAAGATCCAAATCTTCACATCTTGGATTTTTGCCAATATTGCAATACTATTAGGCAAGCTGGGGTCACCCAGGACCAAATTAGGGAGATTCTTTTTCCCTTTTCTTTATGTGGTAAAGCTAAATTGTGGTACAATGGTTTGTATAGAACTGCACTTGGTATTACTAACTGGGATACTCTTGCTTTGAATTTCTATAATAAATATTACCCTGCAGAGAGGACAACTTTATTAAGGAGTTCAATCCAAAATTTGCCCAAAAAGCTGATGAAAGTCTATATGAAGCTTGGGAAAGGTTTAAGGATTTGCGGAGAGAGTGTCCCCATCATGGTTTGGCGCTGTGGCAGATAATCCAAGCCTTCTACAACGGGCTTGGAAATACATCTAGATCAATACTTGACTCAGCAGCCAATGGAAGATTTATGAATCTCCAAGAAGACTTAGTAGGAACAATTATTGAAGAGATGGCAATTCATAATTCCCAATACGGGAATCCTAGAGGTTTTGCAAACAAGGGGAAACATAATGTTGATTCAGTATCCTTTGTGCAAGCTCAATAACCTCTATTTGTCAAAAATTAGATAACATTAGTACTGCTATTCCTACTTCTTTAGCTAATGTTTCTGCTGTCAATAATACTAACGATACTTTTTGTGAAAATTGTGGAATTGTAGGTCATTGGGCACAAGATTGTAGGAGTTCCATGAAGCAAGTTAATGCCTTCCAAACCTATAGGCAAAATAACCCATACTCCAATACTTATAATCCTGGTCTCCGGAACCATCCAAATCTTTCTTACTGTAGTACAAATGTTCAAAAACCTCCACCTCCGCAACAACCACAACAACAAGCACCACAACAACCACAGCAAAAATATTATCACCACCCAACCAAAGAACCCAACTATAAACTCCACCTCCATCTACTGACCCTGCCTTGTCAGAAATTAAAACTATGTTGGCTAGTATGCAAAAGCATATGCAGAGTAGGGATGCACAAATTGATTCGATCTTAGCTCACAATAAAATTATGGATAATCAAATTGCGCAACTTTCCTCTGCTTTACAAACTCGCCAGCAGGGAGCCCTACCATCGCAACCACAACAACCTACAGATCATGCAAATGCAATTACTCTAAGGAGTGGTTCACACTATGATGGGCCTCCTATGCCCAAGGATGATGAACCTATTTTAACAAAAAATGCTAATCCTGATTCTGTTATACCAAAAGATTTTGTTACTAACCCTGCAGGGCTCCAGAGTAAAACTAACATTTCTGATAATACATTGCAGGGTACAACTCCCAAGAAAATTACAACCCAAGACAAGAGTGGAGATGTACAGAAACCAGTTATCAAACTACCATTCCCCAATAGACAATTGAAGACTAAGTTGGACAACCAGCTTGGTAAGTTTCTGGAGGTGGTGAAAAACTTGCAGGTTACAATTCCTTTCACAGAGTTAATTACACAAGTTCCTGCATATGCTAAATTTATGAAAATATATTGACTAGGAAGAGTGCTTTTAATGAGGTAGAGACTGTAGCTTTTACAGAGGAATGCAGTGCTTTATTACAAAATAAATCTCCACCTAAATTAAAGGATCCTGGTAGTTTTTCTATCCCCTGTCATATTGGAAATGTCTTCATTGATGAAGCATTATGTGATTTGGGTGCAAGTGTTAGTGTTATGCCATCGTCTGTGTGTTCAAAGCTTAATATGGCTGATTTAAAAGTTACTAACATTACCTTGCAAATGGCATACCATTCTGTTAAATACCCTTTAGGTATTCTAGAGGATGTCCCTGTTAGAGTTGGTAAATTTTTTTATCCCTGTTGATTTTGTTATTTTAGACATGGCTGAGGATACACAAATTCCAATAATATTAGGTAGACCTTTCCTCCACACTGCAGGAGCCATTATTGATGTAAAAAATGGAAAACTAACTCTATCTGTCGGAGATGATAATATCACTTTTAATTTAGGGAAGGTTTTGAAAGGTCCTATGTTAGAGGAAAATTGTTGTAGTATTTATGTGATTGATGCTATTTATGAAGATAGCTTACCACAGGTCCTTGCGAGGGATCCCTTGGAGGAAGTACTTTGTGGTGATTTTAGTACAAATGAAGTTGGTATTTGGAGCAGTGAGGTGGATGCTATAGAGAAGGCTCTCGCACTTAAAGAGCTTGACTCTAAGGAGAGAAAGAAGGTAATACAATTAGTTCAGGAATCAAAACCTGCAGAGATTAAGAAATCTGAACTAAAACCTCTCCCTTCTCATTTAAAATGTGTATTTCTTGATGAGCACGAATTACACCCTGTGATCATTAGTACTGCACTTGATGACCCACAAACTTTCCAACTTCTTAAGGTTCTTCGAACCCACAAAAAGGCAATTGGGTACAGTATTGATGATCTCAAGGGTATTAGCCTTGACTTTTGTATGCACATGATACATTTAGAGGACAATCACAAGCCATGTATTCAACCCCAGAGAAGGTTGAATCCTAACATGCAGGAAGTAGTTAAGAAAGAGGTTATGAAATTACTTGATGCAGGTATTATCTATCCTATTTCTGACTCAAAGTGGGTGAGTCCTGTACAGGTAGTTCCTAAAAAGGGTGGGATGACTGTGATTATAAACAATAACAATGAATTGATCCCCACTAGAACTGTAACAGGGTGGCGTATGTGCATTGATTATCGTACATTAAATACTGCCACCAAGAAAGATCACTTCCCTCTCCCTTTTATTGATCAAATGTTATAAAGGTTAGCTAATCATAAATTCTTTTGCTATCTAGATGGGTACTCGGGAATTTTCCAAATTCCGATTCACCCTGAAGATCAGGAAAAAACCACATTTACATGCTATTATGGTACTTTTGCATATCGTAGGATGCCCCTTGGTCTATGTAATGCCCCCATCTACTTTTCAACGTTGCATGATGAGTATCTTTTCTGAGTTCAAAGAGTCTATCATGGAAGTATTTATGGAAGATTTTAGTGTGTATGGGTCTTCATTTGATGCATGTCTAGCTAATCTCACTAAAATTTTAAAAAGATGTGAAGAATGCAATTTGGTCCTAAATTGGGAAAAATTGTCACTTTATGGTGACAGAAGGAGTAGTCATTGGTCATATTGTATCTGATAAGGGTATACAAGTAGATAAAGCTAAGGTTTATGTGATTGAGCAATTACCTCCACCAGTTAATGTTAAAGGGGTTAGAAGTTTCTTAGGTCATGCGGGGTTTTATCGTCGTTTTATCAAAGATTTTTCTAAAATTGCTAAACCACTGACTCAGCTTTTACTCAAGGATTCCCCATTTGATTTTACTGATGAGTGTCTTGAAGCTTTTAACAGGATTAAGCAGGCTTTGATATCGACACCTATCATATGTGCACCCAATTAGAATCTTCCTTTCGAGATCATGTGTGATGCTAGTGATTTTGCAGTAGGACCGTGCTAGGACAAAGAAAGAACAAAGTTTTGCATGCTATTTATTATGCAAGTAAAACTTTGGATGAAGCCCAAGTTAATTATGCCACCACGGAGAAGGAGTTTCTTGCTGTGATTTATGCTTTAGAAAAATATAGATCATATCTAGTTGGTTCTAAAATTGTTTTTTTCACTGATCGTGCAGCTCTGAAATATTTTACAGCTAAGGCGGAAACGAAGCCTAGGCTCCTCCGTTGGGTTCTCTTGCACTAAGATTTCAATGTGGAAATTAAAGATAAAAAGGGAGCAGAGAATGTTGTTGCAGATCACTTGTCAAGGATCAGGTATGATGAGGGAAAGGATTCTCTTCCTATTGATGATTCTTTCCTCGATGAACACTTGTTTACAGTTGTGGAGCAACACCCTTGGTATGTAGATTATGCTAATTATTTTGTGGGTGGTACTCTACCTCTTGATATGTCCTAACAACAGAAAAAGAGGTTCCTTTATGATGTAAAACATTATTTTTTGGATTATCCTTGTAGCCGTTGATTATGTGTCTAAGTGGGTTGAAGCCATTGACACACCTACCAATGATGCCAAGGTGGTCCATAAGATTTTTAAGAAAACCATTTTTCATAGATTTGGAGTCCCTAGAGCCGTAATTAGTGATGGAGGATCTCACTTTCATGAGAGAAAGTTAGATACCCTTCTCAAGAAGTATGGTGTTTACCATAGGACGGGTTTAGCTTACCATCCCCAAACTAGTGGCCAAGTTGAGGTTTCTAACCGAGAGATTAAGGCTATTCTAGAGAAAGTGGTAGAAAAGTCTAGGAAAGATTGGAGCGATAAGCTAGATGACACCCTTTGGGCATATAGAACTGCATTTAAGACCCCCATTGGTACCTCACCCTATAGACTCGTGTATGGAAAAGCATGTCACCTCCCAGTGGAATTGGAGTATAAGGATTATTGGGCAATTAAAGAGCTCAATTTGGATGCTAAGTTAGCGGGAGAGAAGAGGCTACTACAACTTAACCAATTAGATGAGTTTAGGTTGATGGCCTATGATAGTGCATGTATCTACAAGGAGAAGACCAAAGAATGGCATGACAAGATGATCCTTCTGAGAGAATTCAAAGAGGGTGATAAGGTTTTGTTGTTCAATTCTAGACTTAAACTGTTCCCAGGGAAGTTAAAGTCAAGGTGGCCGGGTCCTTTTACTGTTAAAAGGGCAAACAAATTCGGTTCTGTGGAGTTATACGATGAACATGGTGGTGATTTTAAGGTAAATGGCCAAAGACTGAAATTATACCATGAAGGGGCTACGATTGGTGCAGTTGAATTACTTCACCTAATCGGTTCTATCTCATCTATTGAATGACATATGGTAAGAAGGTCGTGCAGGACCTAGATTAACCAGCGCTTTACGAGAGGCAACCCGTATTTTTCTTGTTTTTTTTAGAGTAATTTTTCCTTTATTTTTGTCTTTTGAGAGGAAGAGAGGGGGGGATTTAATGTTGTTTAGAGTATTTTGTACAGGTTGGAGAAAAAGAGTTAGCCAAATTTTGAAGAGAAAAAGAAAAAAAATACGGACTTAAAACACTATGGCGCGCCCGACCGGGCGAGCACCCGCCCGACCGGGCTCGAGAGGTAGTCTGTATACGAGCAATTTCGCCCGACCGGGCGCGAGAGAATGAATGATTTTGGCCAACAATTTGCCCGACCGGGCGAACATCCGCCCGACCGGGCGCGATGGCGCCCGACCGGGCGCTAGAGGAAGCAAACTTGAAACTTGAAGACCGCCCGACCGAGCGCGAGCCCAGCAATTTTGAGTTCGTCAAATCGCCCGACCGGGCAAGAGGTCTCCCGACCGGGCGAGCCTCTATTTCTCCGTGATTCTCTTCTTCTTTCTCCTTTCCTTTTCTTTCTTTCTTCTTTCCTACTCTTTCCACCATTGTTTTTCTCTCTAAAAACATCAATTTTCTCTACTTTCTCTCTTAGATCTCTCCTCCAATTCTAAGCTAAAATAAATTTTTTTTACATCCTCTTACTCCTCTCTTCATTCTCTACATCTCTATACCAATTTGGTTCGATTTTGAGCAAAGTTATTTGAAGACCCAAATTCAAGATGACCACAAAGAGGGCAAGGATTTAAAGTGGCTGTGGTTCGGGGTCGAGTACTTCATATGACCCGAATTTGCAACTAGAACAATGGCCGACGATTAGGATTACAACCTCAACGCAACGTCAACGTCTCATCAACCTATACGAACGTGAGGTAAATCCTTCTCGGTGGTTATATGAGCAAGATAGACGTTTCATGAATGATATCGGAATGCGAAAATTTGTTGATATGTATTATCCGACTTATCGTGAAGTTACATGTGAATTTTTGTCATCTTTGAATGCAGTTCAATCAAATAATGGACCAATTATGCATTTTAGGTTGAACAATAGGAATGTTAGTTTAACCTATGTTGAATTTGCTAATTTGTTTGAACTTGATCCCCATCCCCCTACCCAATGGCATGAGGATTATAAGGCCGATGATACATACCTTGCTTTGTCGGGCAAATCTTGCCCAAATTCACAACATGCTAGCGCCCTCCCTTTCCACCACCCCGTCCCTAAAATCTTCCAAAGGTTTTCGGGGTTTTGTTTTCTAGCTCGTCATGAACCCCACAATGCCCAAACCAACGAGCTAGCTATCCTTGGTCACCATGTGTATGGGTACGGGAAATCGAACATTGCCCGATATATTATTACCCATTTGAGTAGGCACGCCAATGCCTGTAGTAACAATGCCAAGACCCCTATTCATTGTGGCGGCCTAATAACTAGGATAGCAATTAAGAAGGCGGGGTTTAGTGAGTCTAGATATGAGGGGTTGACCAACTGTGGGGGGGATACACTTATGAACTTACCGTACTTCCAATTTCTGATCTGGGTTAAGCCCAACCGTAGCAATGTTCTAGAGTGGCTTGTCAGGGTAGGGAAGGATTACACCCCCGTTTTCCCTCTTCCTAACCCCGAGTTGACTGCTTTTCCCCCTGGGCAAGAGTCTTACACTTACGATATTTTACTTGCCCATGCCCAAGGCCTGGCACAGCCTCAACCGCGTGTCCCATCACCACCACAGCCACACTTTGAGGCACCACCACCCCATGTGCCTCAGCCACCCCCATATCAGCCTAGGCAGACCCCGAGACCATTTGGGACCTTCAGAGCATAGGTTAGGCCATAGGTCGCATAGAGCAGGCCTAGGGAGACCTTAGGAGGATGGTGGGCTCTCTTGATCAGAGGTTAGGGTACGTTCAGAGGAACCAGGGTAGGGCCCTTTTTCCCATGTATGATGACTATGCTTGTTGGGGTGCTATTCCCGACGATGTTGTTTACCCCGACTGGTACCAGCCACCACCCCAGGGATATGTGGATCCCACCTCCCATGGCATTTACACTGACTATTCCGCATTTGCCGGCTATAGCTGAGACTTTCCTTTTTGGGGGATGGGGGGGAATGTTAACCATAACTATTTTGGTGCTAGTACTTCTGGTGGTGCAGGTGGTAGTGGAGGAGGTGCGATGGATGAGGATGGTGATGATTAGCCATGCTGGGCTAATTCCCGAGTCAATGAGGACATTGTCTGATTTTGGCTTGGGGGAGATTTTTGGATTGAGGTATCTTTATTCTCTCTCTCTTTTTGTTTTTGTTGTGTATAGTTTAGTTTTATTGCTTTGAAGAAAAAACAAAAAAAATGCAAAAATACGATCCAATGAATGATAAATCATGCTTCCCTGTGCCCCATACATGAAAATTGTTTTGATTCTTGGTATATGATGATGAGTATTGTGGATAGGTTAGCCATGATTTGATGTTTGATTGCTTGGATGTCTTAACATGAGTCAATTTTTCCCAACTGATTGTGAATATAGTGCTTGACTAGTTGATTTGGTTAGGAATGTGTGTTATTTCCTGGTATGTCAATGAAGTTGAGTATTGGTTTATAACTTTGAGTAATGTTTGTATGGCTCATTATTATGCACATTGAGGAGGACGAAGGAATTTGTTCTTTTAGGTGGCCTTCAGACGATTTTAGATACATTTGTTCCCTTCTTACTATCCATGTTGTTGCTTGTGCCCTTTTATTGTTTATTTAGCCACATTACAAGCCTATTTTTGCCCCATTGGTTACTAGTCCCAAGCTTGGCTTGGGGGAGCTAATAGTGAGTGAGGTGAGGGAGTTGTAGTGGGCACATAATTTGCACAATTTTGGGTGGATTTGAGAAGTTATTTATTGTTCTTATTTTTGTGGATTGGAAAAAAATGAATAAAAAATTGTTGTTCAAGCTAGGGTTGAAAAGATTCCAATGTGAGATAAAAGGAAAAAAGAGCAAAGAAAAAAAAATTGTTTTAATGTTCAAATGTTCTATGCGAAGGTTGATCAAAAGGAAGAGAAAAAAGAAAAAAAAAGAAGAAAAAAATCAAATTCAAAAGAAAAAAAATTCAAAGTTTGTTTGATTCACTCAAGTTCTTTATTATCATAATTTTATGAATGAAGTTGTAAGTGTTGGGGAATTTTGTTATGATTGAATTGGATGTTTGGTGAATTTTTGGAAGAGTTGAGTTGTGTTGGGGATGGTTTGGTCATTATTTAATTTTGACCTTGGTTTTATTTATTAGGATTTTGGCTCCCTTAAGTATGGCTTTACTCTCACATTTTCCCAAATACTTCCTACCTTTTACCCTAAGCCTTACATTACAAGCTTTGAAGACCTTCCGACCTTTGTGCATAGAGTTATGTGAATGTGAAATTAGTTGTTTATCAATGCAAAGAATGATTTTACATATTTCGAGTCGACTATTAGGTTGAGTGTTTGTCTTTTAAACACACGAGTGCGTGAGTTGGGAGGGCATTGTTCACATATAAAGGGGTGGATGGAGAGCGATCGAGTACATCTTTTACTCGCAACATAAATGAGAGTTGAGTGTGTGAGCATTAGTCTTGAATTCTATATGCTCTTGTGGTTTTCTCTATTTGACAATTGTTAGGAAGGATGAGTAGTTGGATGAATTTGATTGGTTGGTTTTGATGCATGCTTGTTGGATTTGCCTTGAATTGGTATGCTTGGTTTAAACTATTTTTGGGGTGAAGTATGTTTTATCTGTTTATTGATGTGCTCTTTGCTTTAGGACAAGAAAAGGTTTGGCTTGGGGGAGTTTGATATGTTCATTTTATAAAAGTGATTTTACCCCCGTCCCTTGGTCATTTTTAGGAGTATTATTGGCTCTTTGGAGTCACTTTTATTACAAATATGCGTTTTCTAGTGTTTTTGTAGTTTTGGTACTATTTTATAGGAAATTGCAGATTTGGAGCATTTTCTCGGACTTATGATAAGCCACTACGAGCATTGGAGAATTATGACCGTATTTCATAGCCCAAGACCGGTTGGGGTCATCAAATCGGTGATTAAGGGCTCGGCATAGAAGAGATTGAGGCAATGGACCAAATACTCCAGACCCAAGAGGAAATTCGGAATTGGGCTAAGAGAAATAGCCTAAAAGTGAAAAGGTCCATGTTTGCCCGAGAGCTTGCCCGACCGAGCAAGCCCTCGCCCTGAGGCGCGCCCGGCCAGGCGAGACATATAGAAGAAAAAGAAGCCTTCGCCCTGAGTCGCGCCCGACCGGGCGCGAGTGAAGACTAGAGGATCAAAAAGGCGCGCCCGACAGGGCGAACCGCAGCCCGACCGGGCGCGTGTTTCTGAAGAGTTTCATGATTTATTTTGTTTTATCTTTTTAGCCTAAGTATAAATACGTTTTGTTTTAGGAAGTTAAGCACGTTTTTACACTCTTTACTTAATTTTAGGATTTAGTTTTAAGCTTTTGTTAATACTCTTACTTTCTCTCTCTACACTCTTCAGATTTATACAATTCATCATTTCCGTTTATTTTGATAACGATTTCTTCCCTTTTATTTTCAGTAATTTTATTTCTTAGATTAATTATGTCTTGCTTAATTGCTTTGATTAGTTTAGATTTAATTTTGTGTGAGTAGTTTAATTCTAGGGTTACGGGAATCCATAAATAATATGAAGGTGTAGTTTATTATTGTTGATTGTCAATGCTTGATTGATTTCCTATTGATTGATTTAATGTTATGCAATTAGATTAGGCCTGCTTTAATTGTATGAGTTATGCAATATTCATTCGAGATTCGAGAGATGAGAATTGATGTTTAGGCTTAGTTTCAATTAGGCATGTTAATTTATAAATGGTTAAATCAAGATTCGCGAGATGCGATTTAATACCGGTAGATTAATTCTGTGATTGTAATACGTAGCGAAAGCCCTTTATAATCTGATTAATTGATGCATTGGTAATTGATTGTTGTGTTTTAACCTGGAATACTATTTATTGGTGAACCTATACCCTAGGCCTTTTATTATTGATTTCCTCCCTTAGTTTAATTATTTTCCATTAGTTTAATTTTCATTAAAGAACAATTTGGTTACTTGATAATTTGGATTATATTAATTGATTAGGAATAGAAAGATTTGTTTCCCTATGGATTCAACCCTACTTCCCTATCTATTTTAGTTTGTGGTTTTAGGAATTACTTTTGATTAGGTGATACGACTTTAGCCTGTCAATAGATTAGAGTACATGTTATGCCCTAGACCAGAATTTGTGTGTAAATGGTGTAGACATGTTCAGATTCATATATGTGGCTGTTAAATTAATTAATTTCGTAGTAATATTTTTGAATAATAATTGTGATGAGATTATACTCTTACAAATTAGTACAAATATACTTATTTATGGACTTGTTGAGAATGATTCTTATCTATTTACTTTTATGGCTATATAGACATCCTATGTTTGAAATTTGAGAAGTTCTGGCCTAATATAATGATAAATGCCCTTATAGGCTGAGAGATTGGCTGAATTGTTGTTATATCCTGTATTATTAGTTCTTGAACAAAGAAATTGTCATCAGAAACATTGAATGCCTTGCTGTTTGATTTCATGAATGTTGTTGACATGTGTGTGTTGATTTTTTCAGCCCTCGAACATCGTTTGTAGAGTCGAATCATTTTGTGATGATATTGAAAATTTTGATGAGGAGGACAGAAAGAAGTTGGTCAGAAGTTGGGGTTTGGTAGTTTGTTGAGTCTGAATATGAAGAATATTCCTCGCCAGTTCTGTTACTGGTTGATGACTCGAGTGCAAGGAGATGGCACAATAGTGTTTGGGGATGGTGGAGTATTTTCGTTGGGTCCTAATCAAGTGTCTTCAATTCTTGGTATACCAATGGGAGCAAAGAAAGTACCTGATGGTGTAGACATAGAGGATGTAGAACAAGCACAGAAGGTGGAAAGGATCATATAAAGGTATTATGTTAGTGAGAACAAGGAGAAAATTTCTTTGGCTGAAGCTGCAAAGGTCCTTTGTCCACTTAATAGTAATGAGGAACCAATGAAGCTTGAGTCGGAGGAGGACGAGGAGGAATTTTTGACCACGTTTTTGTTAGTGGCACTTGGGAAAGGGATTTGTACCACCACTAATTTATCTCACCTGGCTGTGTCTTTGATGCCTGCCTTGACTGTTGCGTGTGAAGCAGCTGAGTATGATTGGTGTATGTTTACAATGACCTGGCTGAAGGATACTGCAACATGATTTAAAAGGAGGTTAGACAAATTTGGGTTCAGATCTGGATGTGGTGGGAGTATTGTGTTTGTTCTAGTAATTCTTCTACCTTGTCTATCAAAGTATGTTCTTAGTTTGTCAGTTTACTCACTCCATGCTACCTAATTTAATACTTTAATTTTTGATGTTTGCAGATATTTTACCTAGATCATTTGGAACGTATACCTTTGAAGTGGGGTGTGGTTCCTAGGCTCTAGGTGTAGGATACAGAGGAGGTGAAGGCTCTTGTTGCGGACGATAGGCTGTCCAAAGATGCTGATGATTACGGCCGACTTTTGGTAATGAAGTAAAAAATTGGTATAGAAAACATAATGGTTATATTATTATGCTTTCATAAATTAACTAACCCGTTTCTGTTTAATATAGCCCATTGATGTTGCATATTGTGAGCCCCGTCCTCTTCTTGAAAAGGTGGGAGGTGAAGTTAACACAACCGTTGATGCTGTTGTGGAGAAGGTATATATCTTTGAGGTTTATTAGAATACGTATGATTTAAGCAATTAGTTTGGATATTGTTGACTTGTATTGACTTGGTAGGAAATAAGTTAAAATGTGCCAATGAATTTTGGATTGTTGAGTTTTATGAAAGGTGTTTGAATTTGTGAATGACACCTTGTTGGTGTGTGTTGGGTGTGATTGATCTTATTTTTATTGATCTTATGTTGGTGTGTGTTGGGTGTTAATGTTGGGTTTTTGAAAATTTATATTTGATAATATATGCTGGGTTAGGTTATGTGAAGAGAATCTGCATATGATAAAATTGGTAATATATTCTGCATTTGGTATTTTAGGTTTTGACTAACTTGACCCCCTGGAATCCCTTGTTGAGAGAATTGTTGGGAAAGCCCTAGGTACTGGGTCACAGATGACTGAGGTGGGAGGAAGAACACCGCAGAACGGTGGTTAAAACATTGGTAAAGGTGCGAAGATGATGGAAAGTTTGAAGGAGGTGGATCAGGCCACACCAGAGACCAGAGCGGATAAAGTATGTAAAGAGAATCTGGATCAAAATGTGAGTCTAGGAGAACCTGAAGTCCACAATGTATCTGGTGGTGAAAGCTTGAATGATGAAACTGGGTTGGGGAAAGAACAACCTTACAATTTAGACGGTTAACACCCTTTGTTAAATATGTTTAGTCAATTACGTCTGTGGATGGAAGGATTAAAAGGATGAAAATGAGTAAGTGAGAAAAGTCAACAATAGTTTTTAATATTAGTTCAGGTGATGAATTGAGTGTTTTACTTGATTATTTGTATATAGCCTCGGACCATCTTTGATTCAGTGTGATGGCATGGATGCAACATAAAGGGGTTGTTACAAGCTCGTTGGAGGGAGATCTAGGCCCGGGGACCAATATGTTCGCAGGGCTTTTGGTTTGTACACAAAAACTTTGTGTGAAGTAGAATTTGCGAACCGTAGAAAACGGATTCTTTTGGACCCAACATATGCGGTAAAGGGTTATTAATTGCAATAGTTGTATTTTCTGATTTTTCTGTGATGTTCTTTATATTTAACATGTTGGTAATGTTTATTATTGCAGAAGCGACTGATGCTAAAAAGCAAGGACTACTTAGCACTGGCCAGGAAGTTTGGAAAGACGGTGCTTTTATTCAATTTCGACCATGTTCGCATGGTTAGTGTAAAAAAAGCCTTTTTTTTTTCACCGGTAATAAATCAGGCTTTCAATTTACATTTCTAACATTCACTTTATGTGTGTAGACACCTGATTGTGTCTCCCCAAAAACCAAACACAGTGATGAGTATCTTTCACGTCTTTGATTATCGAGTAAGGTGAAATGTTGAAGAGTCTCGTGATTTCTCCTTTTCTAATCTCTTTTCTAAATTGTTTTAATTCATTTCGTATTTCTAGCTAAAATCATTCTTTTCGTGTCCTATTTATGAAAACGTCCAATCCATTTTAGTTTGGTCCATAATCTAGGTCCAATAATTGTGTAGTTGGATGGGGCTTGAAAAGAGATTTCCAACGATATATTATAAGCTCAAATCCGAGTTATAACAAGGAAGTTATTGCAAAAATACTAAACTGGGCCCAAACCGAGCTTTATATGCGGACCCAATGATCATGTGGAGGGTCCATTATATTTCTAAAACCATTAGGAATTATCTTAATCTTCTAGAATCTTCTAGAAGGTTGTTTTAGATTCTAATTAACCTGTTTTGAAAAGATAATAAAATAAGGATAAGTACGGATATTCGACTAACCCAATTTTATTGGAAGTCGTGTTATGTACGAGTCTTACCTTCTGAATCACGCAGCGATGGATCCATCACACAGCGATGAAAATATCGCGCGGCGATATCCCTATCGCGGCGCGATGAATCCATCGCCACTCGATGTAACCTGTTTTATTTCGGATAGAATTCAGATCGTTTTCTGATCTTTTCGGTCATTTTTTCTCTATAAATAGGGGATGATTTCCTCCGTTTTCATTACCAACAATATCTTTCTCTCTAAGCTAAAGCTTATTCTTTCTCTCGCTTTCTTGATTTTCTTAGCCTTAGCCTAAACACATCACAAACATACACCATACGTCCTTTGCGGGACTCTAACACACCTAGCCAGGCTCGAAGTTGACTTCGCCCTTGACGTGGAAGGTTGATAATTATGAGAGTTTGGTCCCATATCTCTATTTTAGTTATTATTAATTTTTTTGTTTGATCTTTCTTGAAGTTACTAACATGTGTGTTGTTTTGATACAAAGAGATACGAGGAAAAGTGAGGAGATCTATTATCCTTATTCCTTTGATATACAAATCATGCTTAGAATGTTCTTTTAATTCCTATTATCATGTTAGGATGTCTTTATAATTCCTAGTATCATGTTAGGATGCTTTTATGCTTTCTAGTATCATGTTAGGGTGTTATTTTAATATTTCTTAATATCATGTTTCTAGTATCATGTTTAGGCTCAAGCTTTCATCTTTATTATTAGTGACATGCTAGGCTTTGTTATTAATCCGTTTAGTATCATCCTAATTATGATGATGATTTGTTGTGTTAATATTTATTATGTTGCCTAATTATTTATTACTCATTGCTATTGCTTGATCACGCCCCTCCTTGCAGGTTTAAAGGTAATTTGTACTTGAAATCACGCCTAATAAGATAATTAATAATTTGTTTTGGGTTAATATGATTTTAATTCAAGTGATCGCCAATAGTAGATTTATTTGTGCATTAATAATCAACCAATATAGATTAAATAGGTTTAGGGAGAACTTGTTATATGTATGTTGATCGGAAAGCACACAATAATATCATAAGAATTAAGTAGAGGCCGATTTAGGTCGGGTTCAATCTCTTTTAAGTTGGATTCGTACCATCATCCCCGAATATCCAGTCATAGTTCCGGACCACTATGGAGTTAGCGATCTCCGTGATCGTGAATGGGGTGTAATCTTCACACCCGTGAACGGTTTACAAGTTCCTAAAACTTGTTGGCGACTCTTTTATCTCTAGCTTCTTTCCCTTTGGACGCCACCATTCTTAAATGCATGATCAGTTGATTACAGTGGGGCTTTTTGTTAATGTTTGAAATATTACCTATAGTAGGTTGGCGACTCCACTGAGGACGATTTCTATTTTAAATTCCTAAAATTTATTTTGGCAATTGATTTAGAATGAGTGGATGGGACTTGAAACGTTCTGAATATTCATGTGTGTAATTTTGATTAACATTGTGGCATAAGCATATAAAGGTCCGCATTGGAAAGACCATCCGAAATGAGTCAAAAACATAGGATTAATACACGTAGGAAAATTTGGAAATATCTTTCACAACTAGAATCGAAAAAATACTACGAAAAATCGGAAAATTCTAAGAACACCGATAGCTTCCGCAAAGTGTAGGAACTGTCCCGAGACAACAGTGTCCATCGCCATGTGATGGGGTCATCGCTGTGCGATGGACCCTGTTTTCTCGCGCCGAGTTCTTCCAACACTAAGCCAGAAATATTCCTTCTTGTTTTGACCGATTCCAGTACTTATTTAGCCGATTCTACTTCTTGATTGAGTTTTTCCTTCTTTTCTGAATCCCATATGTGTTCTACATATGGCTTTAGCCCTTGGGAATTCACGCTCCATCTACCCAATCGAACGCTCCGTGCAACGACGGGTACATCCGAGTTTGTGAATTCACTAAACCATGGAAGCAAGTTTAACTTGCGGGGTCCCATCCATACGCGCCAACCCTTCCAAAGGTAAGGCTTCCGCGCGATGCATCCGGACTCATAACCATGGACCCTCTTTGACTACCATAATCCTTGAACTTTAGAGAGCTAGAGCCATGATTAGGTTGCAAACTCATTGCATCATATTGTGACTACTTGTGCATCTCTTACTTGTGCATAATTATATGTGATTAAACTAACCGTTTGTGTTGACTTGTGTTTGTAAATAAAGTCTTAACAAACTAACTAATGACTAAAAGAACTTTGCTTAATTAATTAATTAATTAATTAATTTGGATTAATAAAGTCTAAAGATACTTGACTTAGTGAGACTACAGGTTTCTCTTTTGAAAGAATTACCAAAAACAAATTAAATTAACGTTCCAGTTCTAGCGCGGAGGTTTGATTTGTGACGCGAAACATTAGTTTTCATCGCGACGCGATAGAAATATCGCGCAGAGATGGAGTTGATGCAATGCAATAGTTCCATTGCTGCGCGATGGTTCGGTCGTTTCTTTCTTAGTCTTCATGTCGAGTCTAATTCACATGATTAATTAATTTTCATTAATAACCGAGGTCTCACTTTGGTCTTTGTTCGAGTCTAATCACATAGTCCCATGGTCATTACACGAGTCTTGAACATATCACACTCACAAGTCTTTGCACACACTTTGTACATACTTCTTATTGTTTTTACACCATGACCATGTCTTAGGTCCATGCATGAGTCGTCCTTTCCGTCATTTGAGTTGAGGGATCATTCTATTCTCGCATTTTTCCACATCTTTCCACAAATACATTCTTTCCTTTTACACCATCACATACCTTACACTTTCCTTCATATAACACTTTCCACATTCTCTCATCTTACTTACATCCCCTATACATGTCATTCACCTCATACACCTATGTATGTTGAATCGAGCTCGAGTCATGTGATTGACAATAGATGTCCATGGTTTCCCTTTCCACAGCGTTTGGTCAAGAAGAGAAGGGCGTCTAATCAAGGACAACACCTTCGTTCAATACTACTCTTTGATAGACCGATTTGACAAAGAAGAAGGTTTAGAATAATGGCTAGCCAAGAAGAAGTTGACCAAATTAAGCTGACTTTCAATGGACTCGCCGAAATGCTTAAGGGGCTCACTACTCAAGTTAACAAACCTAGCAAGCAAGTACCAGTCGAGACCATCAAGCACATAGAAGAAAGCTTGAGTCAAATGTCTAATGACTACAAGTACCATGGGATTAGCTCCAAAGGGGTCTCAGTGGATAAGGAACTTCTTCCGCAAAAGTTTTCTGCCAATGACATCCCTAAAGTCAAGCCAACTAAAAATCCTTACTTTCACTTAAAATCTTTTGAAACAATCATGGACATCAAGGGAATTGATAGGAGAGTTTTCCCTTCACTCTTGCTTTCTCTTGAAACAATGTGTCAGCAATGGTTCTTCTCTATAGACAAAGAGTAGATCGCTACTTGGGAATCTATTACACATGCTTTTATTGATAGATACAAATGTAATATCCAAGTAGAAACTGATCATAGGGAGCTTGAAATACTTAAAAAGAAAGAAAATGAATTTACTGCTTTCTATAATAAGTGGAGGGAAACTTCCACTAAAATGATTGAAGTTCCAAGCGAGAAAGAATCTGTAAGGATGTTCATTAAGAACCTCCAAGACAAGTATCAAAAACATTTGAAACATCAATGCAACTTGAATACTTTCAAAACTGTTTATAACATAGGCATTGAAATTGAGGATGACCTTATGAAATCAAAAGCTGCTAACAATAGTAATAACAGTGGCTGGAAAAGAAAGAAGAAAGACAATCCTTCTTCTTCCAAAAACACCCACTCTAGTAACAATGTTAGCACCTTTAATCTCAATGATGTCTTAGCCATGGATAATCAAGGGACAAGAAAGCAACTTAGGAAAGAGTTTACCTCTATTGGGATGAGCTATGATACCGCCTTTGATTGTCTTCATGCCAAGGGACTTATCAATGCCATTGGACCCATTCAAGATCCCGCACCTGAAAAGAGGTTGTCTACTTGGAATCCAAATGCACACTGCAAATATCATCAAGGTAGGGGTCATACTACTGAAAGTTGTTGGAAGCTAAAGGAGGCCATCTAATATTTGATCGATAATAACAAGCTTCATGTTCCTCCAGCCAACAAGAAGACCGATTAATAATCAGCACGAAGCGCGAGGCGGGCTTCAACGACAAGATTTCATGATTCTTTTTCTTTTTGATTTCCCTTTCCCCAATAAGTCTAGCATAGGCACCCTTCATCTTTCATAGATTTATTTCATGAGTTTGTTTTCACCCTTTTCCATTTTAATAAAATGAGCATTTATTTCTTTGCATATATATGATCATTACATTTCAAAAAAAAAAAAAAAAAAAATCCACGCTAAACTAAGCATGGTATACCAATGATTTGAGGCACCCCTTGTAGCCACATCATATTATCATTACCCCTTTTGAATATACAATCCTTTCTTGATAAACCACTTTGAGCTTCATCTAACGATAGACCTTTCATTTATTCAACCACATCTACCTAACTTTGGGATGGGATGGTGTGAAACTTATGAAATATTCAAAGCCAAGTAAAAAAAAAAAAAAAAAAGCTTGAGTGATTGTTCTCAAAGTGCCAAAATTTTAAAAGTTCAAAAAAGCAAATATCAATAAAAGTGTGCAAAAGGGCAAGTTTTCTAATGTCTTTGATATGAATATGTCTTTCATAGGAACACGTCTCATATTGCGTCTCTTATCGAGTGCTCGGCACCGTGTCTGAGAAACATGAATGCCAAGTGAGTGATAGACCGCATGATCAGGATTGCCCACACTTGTTCAAAAGAAGAAAGATTTAAATACAAATCTCAAAAAGGAAAAAACAAGAAAATGAATTCAAAAGTGAGAAACCTCGAGCATACAAATACCAAGATTTAAATGCAAGATTTCACACCTTGGGGGCTTATTTCGAGTCTTGAGCCTTATCCCTTCTTATTCAAGCTTTAGCCTAACCCCGTTACAACCCTTAAAAAATCTCTTTGAGGTGTACACACACTTGTGAGAGGTTCGGCTAGAGCTACATTCGACCTGATTCCTAAAGGATACATAGGAAACCTCACATTGGGGTGCAACCGTAATAAAAATGCATTCATTCATTCACATTCATATTTACATTCATGCATGATCATATCAAGGGATCTCCAATGCTCATCCCTATCCATTTAGAGCTAGACTTGGGGGCTTGATCCTTACATCATTAACTTACCCAGACTATGAGTCACCATTATTTAACTCTTTTCAAAATGTTTTTCCACACCCTTAGCCTTTCTAGCTTAACCTTAGTGTCACTTTCACACATGTCATACATACATAGCCAAAGAATCCTTCTCTTAGGAATCCTTTGTCATGAAATCTTGATACAAACTTGAATCATGCCTTGTCTTCTTAGAATCACTCATTATCATCATTGCATCACAAAGTATGAAGTACCTAGCCTCCGCGCCTAAGTTACCCAAATACTTTCATTATCGAATCATTAATTAAGATAGTCTAGGATGCTACAATCCTTGCACCACGAGATACAACATCAACGCATGCGCTTGATTAAGCTCATTCAACATGCATAATTACTTGATTCATTCTTTTCATTGCTTTTTCCGTTTAGGAAAGTTCAAAACCTTCATCTTTAACCAACACTCTACCTCTTCCTTTTCCGTCTTTCATTTTCGTGAGAGAGTCGGTACCCTCCACAAAAATGATGGAAAATTTTTGGTTTTCTGCATTTTTGAGTCATATGAACACAGTTGAGTTAGGTCGTGTCATCACATCGAGTTAAGAATACACATTAGTCACACCACATCGAGTTGAGTCTGCACACGTGTCAAAACACATTGAGTCGGGTTGATTTAAACACATTGAGTCACACAATGAGTTGAGTAACACCAAAACTTAGGTAAACCTCAAGATAAACATAAGCAAAGTCCTACATAGTCAATAAACACAGGAACAACTACGCTGCCGAAGGACGAGGAAAGTCGATTGTATCATAAAACTCTGTACTCCGCAGGGCCAACCCCTGACCAGCATTAGCACCACTAGTCATCGAAATGGTAATGGTAGGACCATCCAACTAAGTACCTCCGCCAGCAAAAGAAGCAGGTTGTTGCTGCTGCGTCAATGAGCCAACCTCATACGTCCTACCAGCTAAATGAGACGACACCCCAGCTGCAAAAGTGCCCGGGGACTCATATGAGGACAAAGCACTGGAGTACCATGTCTAGATCAGCAAACTAGGATGGAAGAGTGTCGATTTGCAACAAGTTTGAAGCGATTTGGTTGAGAAACGACCAAGAACGAAGACTTTGAAGTTTTCGGCAACAAATAAAATACGAGCAGCCCCGGCAAAAGGAAGAAAAAGTAAAATGCAAAAATATCGTCGTACGATGAAAATATCGCAATGCGATACTACCTTCCAGCGCGATGAAGCCTGAAGTTGCGCGATGCGCTTGCTACCGCCAGCGTCAGACTCAATGGGTCCCGTAAATGGATTATGCGGACTACATTTAATGTTTGGGCTCCTTGGTGCGCCATTTAGCCTCTAAAGCAATTGATTTGATTAGTAATCGTCCCGATTACAAGTTTGGTTGATGATCGGCCTGATGACGATCATTTCAATGACTTAAGCGCCTAAGCATTGGCTCATTACAAAGCACAAGTGCCTAAGCATCGGCTCGTTACACTTACACGCGCCGAAGTATTGGCAGAGAACACTTCATCGCACCGAAACACTGGTTAAATCCATCGAAGCATTGGAGTAGCGCATATTCAACATACCGAAGCATGGGTTAACCCCGCTTAAAGCATTGGCGTGATTTGGGGATCGCTAACCATTGAGGTCTTCGACAACTTTCCCTAGGCTGTGGAGGTTGTCAGTATTGATTAGTCGCATCGAAGCAATGGCGAGATTTTTGAAGATCCCGACGCACTGCGGTCTTCGACGATGTCCCAAAGCATGGAGGAGATTGTCAACAGCTGCGAAGCACTGCCTTAGTGAAGCACGACCACAACAATAATGAAGTGGCGAAGCACTTCCGTGGCGAAGCACGACCACAACAATAGTGAAGTGGCGAAGCACTGCCGTGGCGAAGCACGACCACAAAACTGAAGATGGCGAAGCACGGTCACCTTCGACGATGTTCCCTAGGGTGTGGAAGATTGTCACTGCAAAACTGAAGATGGAGAAGCATGGTCACCTTCGACGATGTTCCCTAGGGTGTGGAAGATTTTTACTACAAATGAAGATAGAGAAGCACTGTTACCTTCGGCGACGTTCACAAAGCATTGTGGAGGTTGTCAAATAGAGCATTAGCTGTTACCCAGAGGCGTGTACCCGACGGTGCAAGATACTCGTTTCTAACTCCCTTATTTATAGAACTACCGCTAGTTTGTAGGTATCGGCGTTAAAAGAATGATTTAGGGTCGCAGAATGTTCTGAATCATTCTCCGTCCATATTGATCTAATTTGACTTTTATTTTCGAAACTTATGTTTCTCCAAACTCAGTCAAAGTGGGGGCTGTTGTAGACACCTGATTGTGTCTTTCCAAAAACAAAACCAGTGATGAGTATCTTTCACGTCTTTGATTATCAAGTAAGGTGAAATGTTGAAGAGTCTCATGAATTTCTCCTTTTATAATCTCTTTTCTAAAATGTTTTAAATCATTTCGTATTTCTAAAATCATTCTTTTCGTGTCCTATTTATAAAAACGTCCAATCTAGTTTAGTTTGGTCTATAATAAGGGTCCAATAATTGTGTAGTTGAATGGGGCTTGAACAAAGCTTTCCAACTATATATTATAAGCCCAAATCCGAGTTATAATGAGGAAGTTATGACCAAAATACTAAACTGGGCCCAAAGCGAGCTTTATATGCAGATCCAATGATCATGTGGAGGGTCCATTATATTTCTAAAACCATTAGGATTTAACTTAATCTTCTAGAATCTTCTAGAAGGTTGTTTTAGATACTAATTATCCTGTTTTGAAAAGATAATGATTAAGAATTTTATTTCGAATAAAACGAGTGTTTTTAATAGATTTAATTCTGATAAAATATGGATAAGTACGGATATTCGACTAACCCAATTTTATTGGAAGTCAGATTATGTACGAGTCTTATCTTCTGAAAAGCATCGCGCTGCGATGGATCCATCGTACAACGATGAAAATATCGCGCAGCGATATTCCCATCGCGACGTGATGAATCCATCGCCACGCGATGAAACCTGTTTTATTCCGGATAGAATTCGGATCGTTTTCTGATCTTTTCAGTCATTTTTTCTCTATAAAAAGGGGACGATTTCCTCCGTTTTCATTCACCAACAATCATCATCCTTCTCTCTCTCTAAGCTAAATCTTATTCTTTCTCTCTCTCTCTTGATTTTCTTAGCCTTAGCCTAAACACTTCACAAACACACACCATATGTCCTTTGTGAGGCTCTAACACACCTAGCAAAGCTCGAAGTTGCCTTCACCCTTGACGTGGAAGGTTGATAATTCTGAGGGTTTGGTCCCAGATCTCTATTAATGTTATTATTAGTTTATTTGTTTGATCCTTCTTGAAGTTACTAATGTGTGTGTTGTTTTGATAGAAAGAGATACGAGGCATCAAAGAGAGTAGATCTATTATCTTTATTCCTTTGATATAGAAATCATGCTTAGAATCTTATTTTAATTCCTAGTATCATGTTAGGATGTCTTTATAATTCCTAGTATCATGTTAGGATGCTTTTATGATTTCTAGTATCATGTTAGGGTGTTATTTTAATATTTCTTAATATCATGTTTCTAGAATAATGTTAGGCTCAAGCTTTGATCTTTATTATTAGTGAGATTCTAGGATTTGTTATTAATCCGTTTAGTATCATGCCTAATTATGATGATGATTGTTGTGTTAATAATTATTATGTTGCCTGATTATTTATTATTCATTGCTTTTGCTTGATTACGCCCCTCCTTGTAGGTTTAAAGGGAATTTGTACTTGAAATCACGCCTAATAATATAATTAAGAATTTGTTTTTAGGTTAATATGATTTTAATTCAAGTGATCACCAATACTAGATTTATTTGTGTATTAATAATCAACCAATATATATTAAACTGGTTTAGGGCTAACTTGTTGTATGTATGTTGATTGAAAAGCACACATGAATATCATACGAATTAAGTAGAGGCCGATTTAGGGCGGGTTCAATCTCTTTTAAGTTGGATTCATACCATCATCCCCGAATGTCTAGTCATGGTTCTGGACCACTATGGAGTTAGCGATCTCCGTGATCGTGAATGGGGTGTAACCTTCACACCCGTGAACGATTTACATGTTCCTAAAACTTGTTGGCGACTCTGTTATATCTAGCTTCTTTCCCTTTGGACGCCACCATGCTTAAATGCATGATCACAGTGGGGCTCAAAGTTGATGTTTGAAATATTCCCTACAATGTGCATGGTTTTCGAAGGAATTCATGCCCGTGCTGGAAGTGACTGAAAAGGATGAGCATTGGTGGTGTGTTGAAGTGGATATCAAGACTAAGAATTTATGGATGATTGATTCACTAAATAAAGAACCCTTCGATAAACACTTTGAAGTCGTAGTTGAATTGGTAAAGATGTGTTTTTTTTTCATAGTTGGTCAATTGGTTATAATGATTCTCTCTTTCATTTATGTTGGGACTATAGTAATAGAATGATGGTTGGTTATGCAGATTAAAAGACTAGATATCCTCTTTAAGTTATGTGATAAAAAATGGAAGTTGAGCGAGTTATGCAACTGGAATAGGAAAGTGTTTGAGGTTCAACAAACCAATACATAAGTATCAATTGAACTTTATACGCTACTTGTTAATCTTTTTTTTTAGTGGGGCAAATGTGATATTTGATTCATCTTTTTTTTAACCATTGGTTGCATTTACACAGTTTCTCGTGTGGAGTTCTAATGCTTGGATGCATCAAACACTATGGGCGTAGCTTTGACTTCGCATACTCCGTGGTAGGACAATTAATTATCTAATCAGTGGTTGCTATCGGAGTGATTTTTGAGTAAATACTAATGCTATTGTGGATTTTGGAATACCAGGATAAGAACCTCAAGGTAAACCTGTTCTTGCAAGATGCGTACAATGATTTCTATGATTTGAATGACAAACTGGAGGACATCTTACCGAAGGAGCGGAGGGGCAATTGGAGGACGAACTCGCAACTCAGTATGTAATGGTAATCTTGTAGTTTGAAGTAACATGGACACTAGTTCTTTTGTGTACATCTGTAGGTGAACTTAAGATTGTATATGTATGTTGGGTGCTTGTTTTTGGCTTGCATGAACTTGAACTTTCTAGTGTTATTTTGGATCCTGTTGGGTTGCATATGCAGTCCACTTGCTGAAAAGTTTTGTGCTTGTTGGGCCTTGTTTGGATGTCTTAAAATCTCAATGTTTCCTTTGAAGTTTTTTATATGGTCTTTGAAGTGTTTTGGAGAAATGGCTACAAGTGTGGCAGTGTTGAGTTTAGAAATTTCAAGTTTGGCACGCTGCGCAGGTGAATTGTTGCATATCATCATCATCATCTTCCTTTAACTATATTTGAGGAATAAAGAACCCTTCTTCAAAATGTAGTAATGCTTAATCTTTATGTTTGAAATGCATATAACTTAGTAGATTAGCAAAGTTTGATTACATAGAACTAAACGATCATGATCATAGGCAAATTCCAATACAATGATGCCAGTGTCTTTGTGAGAAATAAGCTACAATTCAACTAGTTCTCATAGAAATACAAATTTTCACATAAGCTTAACAAGACTACAATCATAGTTAAAGTTCACATTACTAGCTTAAAAATAACGATAACAACAACACAAATTTAATTACTAATTATGTTTAAAGCAAACCTAACGCTTAAACATTCATGGGGCCATGGTTATGAGTTGCTGATTGCCTTTCGACGAACCTACCATTCGTCATCATTGTCATTGTTTAGGGTAAAAATTACCGTAGACACGTGGCCCAATGGCCTTGCGACACGTGGCAGCCAACCATAGGTCAACAGGGCGCCAATCCCATATTGACACGTGCCCTTTGAACCCTAGATGGGATACTAGTCTCCCCACTATAAATAGTGGGTCAAACCTCATTTATGGGGCATTCAGAAACAACCATAAATACAAACACCAATCCCGAGCAATATTAATTGCAGAATCCTCCTGTATTAGCAAGGAGTAATTACTATTTCCGCACTTTTACCTCCTGTACGTTACTGACTTGATCGTTGGAGGCGGAGCTCCCACCAACCGGAGTCTTCGTGGTTTTGCAGGTACAGGCGTCGGTGGCACATATTAGGAATTGTAAATCTCCCGCAAGACACATCAAAAACCCCTAAAACAGTCATCATCATCATCACTTCTAATAATGGTCCACTCGTCCGCTGACGAGTCACCTTGTTTGTTCTCATACAATTGCTTTGCATACTCTAATTTTTGGACATAGTCGGGTGGGTAGTCACTATACTCGAATGGCTCAGCAATGAGTAGATTCAGATTAGCCATGTCGTCCCACCCATTTTCAGCAAGCATTTTGCTTCTGAAATACATCCTTTGCTCGGGATCGCTGGCTATCATCTCAATTAGGTCTTCATTACGAAAATTGAGCCATTCGAAAGTAATCTCGTATTTCTTTTTTTCTATAAAAATGCACTTTCGACCTAGCATAACGAGCCCCCGTTTCTCACCATTTGGGCAGTAATATTTCAATGCATTGTCCGCCATCTCATACCACTCTTCAAGGTGGTGAAACAATTCAAAAGAACTTTCAAATACTCACAATAATACAGGAAGTTGTAGCATTCATTTATTGTTTTCCTCAAAATCCTCAAGTTGAAATTAACACTAATTTAGCAACATCCAATAGATACCACATAAAACAATAAGCTTCTTTGCGAAAGTGTGTTGGCTTACCGATACTAAAAATTGTCAAGAAAGGGTAGTCCGGGTGAAAGTCAATACCTTTGACGGGATTGACTAAACCACCTCTTGCAATAGCGGCTGGTTGATGGCTCATCATGTTACATTTGCTACGTATTGCCATGTGGTGATTTTGATTGACATCGTTGAGATCGTGGAGACCATTCCGATTCATCCTCCCTATGAAACGCAAAAGCCTCTTTCTCTTCTTCTCCTCTCGGCTGTTGGCTGCACAAAAATAGGTGAATTAAAAACCACTTCAATACAAGCATTATAACATTAACAACATTAACCTTTTAAGAAGACCTTCTCACCTTTGTTCCCCATTGCTACTCCAACTGAAACTACAAGTACTGCTGCTCAGGTTTGTTTTAAAACCACTGACCGTATAAATAAGCTAAGCAACCTCAGATACTTATTTTATAAATGCACTCTAACAACCCATGTACTTTTTATTTAAAATAAGTTTGTTAAAAAGGTTAAGGTTGGTGCATGGAGTAACCATTTTAATGTTTCCTTCACCCAAAAGCTAGTGTAGCTAGGTTTGTTTGCATTGAGCCAAACGCTCCTGTGTGAATTTACCTTTTTCCTAGTTAAGTTCTCCTTTGATGAAACTGGAAATTCCAGTTAGATGTTAAATATTTCCAGCTGTCTCATTTGTTATTCCAGTCTCTTGGTACAAATTGGCAATCCAGCTTTTAAGTGATTTGATATTTGAATATCATTTTCCCTATTATTAATTCAAATTTTTATAAAATAAGCTGAGGAATTATTATAGCTCTCTCTGTAAGCTAAGTAGTTCTTAGGAAATGAGTCCAAATTCTCCTTATTTTGTCAGTTTAATACTTGTTATTTCGTTGTAATTCTTTTTTGTCTTGTCACATCCTAGAAGTTGTGTGTCAATAATAGGTTTTACTTGTTCTATTGAACTAAACATTAGGCCAGTAGAATCTGCAAGACAAAAGATATTTTAAGATCTTCTTGTACTTTTGTTCAATCCAATGCACTTTTATTAATTCTAGGAGGAAGAAGGAGTTAGAAAGTCAAGGCCTTACTTTAAGTTCATCTTCCCTTAGTTTCTACCTGTTCCTCTTCCTATCTTTATCTTCTTAAAAAATAAAAAAAGTCCTATAAAATAAAAAAATGTCAGCCCACCGTCAATCAACTCCACCACCACCCAAGCGCCTTTTGAGTGTCGGGGGATTACCCATGCAACCCCACCCAACCGAACCAGTGTTTTACTTCCTCCCCTTCATTGCCACTTTAGATCCTGAGATTGATTTCAATAACACCCCTTACTACGCCAATCCTTTGGACTACTGCCACATGTGTGACCCTATACCGGTGAAAGAGCTTCGTGAGCAGCTAATTGAGTCCCTTGATTATCGCACCATCACTTTCATGCGCAACAGTGTCATGGAGGTGGATGGCAATGAAAGAAGGGTACCAACGCAAAGGGACGGGTATCTTTGCAAAGTGGCTATGTGAAAATGATAGGAGAGATAATGAAACCTTTATCCCACGAGATCTTGTACCAATGTTCGACCGGAAGCCATTTGTCAAAACTGAATTTATGCAGGTGTTTACCTTCCCCCGCAAGAAAGTCACCTCTTCCTTTCTCACAAAAGTGCAGACAGTCATGTTATGGAGGTCCAATACGTTACCATCGTGTCTCCATCTCTGTGGATGAAGACAATGTCGTTCCCCAAACTGCAACTTTCCCCATTGGAAAAACTTTCATAGTTTGGAATGCCCAGAGTGTTCATCGCCCATCTTTTTTAGAGACATTTCTTAAGCTAATTAATGTTTTCTCCCCTGATGTTTTTATAATTACCGAGGCTCAAGCTGACAATACGATGTTGAATATATTCATTCAAAGCCTCCACGGAGTTTACCATGTCGATGCTTTTGGAACCTACAATGACTACAGCGGTGTTCGTCTTATTTGGGCCAAAACTGACGTATACCCGTGGGTTAATCAAAGGGGAATGCGTGGTTACGGTCACCAACTAGGTGTTTCTATTGTGGTATAATTATTTATTCTCTTCTATTGTCTTGGTGATTTGTAGCTCAAGTAAACCTCTTTGCTTGTTATTTTTACTGTAATGCACGGACCCCTGCCTTTAGAAAGCTATAAATTGAGCAAATTACATGTGCAAGTATACAAAAGGTTATAATTAATAATGGTTTCTACTAATCTTCAAGCTATTATTCGAATGTTTAGCTAATTTAATTATTCATCTCAAGTGTATCATTGTATGAGCTACATGATGAATTTACTTCTTAGTGATTGTGTAGCTAACATGATGAGTTGAATTTCCATACTATAAATTTCACCTCAATTAGCCACACTATAAATTTATGTTTTGGTGCTAAATTAGTCTAAATTTCCATACTATATCTTACCCTAATTTCCACACTATAAATTATTACTTTTGTTTTGGTGCTAAATTAGCTTGAATATCCACACTATAAATTTTGTTTGATCCCGCAGGCTAGAGTTAAATACCGTTAATGGGGGAATGACAAGGAAGACTCCAACGGGGCCTAACTCGTAGCATGGGAGTGGTCAACTCCTTTTTCCAACTGCAGTTTTATTCCGCACAGCGTATTATTTATTATTGTCTGGACTATGGTGGTTGTTTGTTGCGCTCCTTTATTCCCTAAACACTTGTGTTATTTATGCTAATTTAATTAGATTGGCTAATTCTGAACTTTAGTACTATGTATTATGTAGTATTTCATGTACTGTGAGCTCATCTATTATGTGGTATGTCATTATTATTAGTATAGTGTTATTAATATTTGGTAATCCTAAACTAACACATGCTAACCTAAAAGAAAATTATCATCCTAGATGGTTTTACAAACATGAATAAGTAATAGAGGGATTAATGTTTAATAGCATTAATACTAGTCATCAAAGCGTTACAATTTTTTCCTAGAAAGTAACAACTACTACATGATTGAAAATTATTCCAAACATTTTCACCCCTTAATATACAAGAAACACATAATAACACCAACAGTGAAAATAATTTTAAAAGATCTTGCAACTAGTGTCTCTATCTCCGCCAACCTTTGCCAAATAAATCCAATATTAGCATCGTTTGGTGTTTGGATAAGGTCTTCATCTCTAGCCCACTGCCAGAAGTTGTAGGATCTGCACCAGTAGGATGGCCTTTTCGGGTTTGCTTCCGACAGAGAAATCCGAAACTCCGCTATGGTGTTGCCGCCACAATTGCACCTCTTACCAGCCACCTACATTATTCCGCTGTCGGGGTTAGTGAAATGGCTACCCCTTGCATTGAACGACCTTGCACTTGAATTAGTAGACATATTGTTTAAATTACAAATCTCGTACTAGTAAAGTGTGTGGAGCAAGAGATCAACCCACACAAATACTTATAATGAAATTTAGGCGCCAAAAAATTGGCCTAAAAATTGACTTTCCCGCTAATACTAGGGTACTGACCAAGCCCATAGCCCATGGAATAAGATGGACCTACCATCGTTACTTTATTTGTCTTGGGTAAACTCAGTTATGTAAATCTATCCTTCAGTGGTACCAATTTTTCACAACTGACTCGATCTGACATTAAGTCTTCATATCCAGTTACAGAATAAATCCCTTCAGTGGTACCTTTTGGAATGTCAAACGAACACCCCATGAAATAGGAACTATGAAAAATAAGGACTACCCAATGATACTTGTACTTAGGAAGCCACAAGGAAGACTTTTAGTGTTGCCTAAGTAAAATCTTTTCGCATTAAATTAAAAAAAGTTATTAGTCCATGCAAAATCCACAAACACAATATACTAATTGGAAAAACATTAACAATTCCTCTTCACAACCTTTAATTACCTAGCTAAACTATACGCATGGAAGAGTGTCGTATGTTATTTGAAATGGCTACATAAGGAGGTTATGACATACTATCCGATAATGTTGTATAATGTTAAGAATTGTAACATTAATAAAATTTATCCCCTAAACACATAATTCTACATAAATACTAAATCATAATTTCCTAGTGGTACCACTTTATAGTAGTGCTACCCTAAAATATGCAAGCGATAATTCAAAATTTACCAGTGATACCCTAGAAGGTATGGATGGTATCCTAACTTTATTGGATCGAACCCTATAATACTTGAGTGGTACCCTAATGAATTCTTGTTAATAGTGGTACACTACATAGTTTTAATGGTACCCTAAAGCGATCAAGTGCAACAATGTTGTATATTATAAATAAGGAAAAATTGCGAGGAAGATCCTTTTAAGTGGTCGACCTTGTGAAGAAGGTCCTTTTATGAATAAGGTGGCACAAAAGGTCCTTTTATGACGAATGGGTTGTGAGGAGGGTCCTTTGACCAAACTCCGGCGTTGACCTACAAATTCCGGCCAAAAAATCAGTTTTTTTATTTATTTTTTCTTTTTTTCCCCTTCCCTCTTCTTCCTTGATTTCCCCTTTTCCCCTTCCCTACCTGGTGCCAGCGTTGCCCCGACCACCCTCCCCTACTCCACCTTCACTCTCCAATTTCATCCACCCAAACTACTCCTGCTCACTTTCTTCATCGCCACAATCGCACCAAAGCAGCAGCCCCATCCATCTCTATTCTCTTGCTCACCAAAATTGACCACCATCAACCTCTCTTCTCACAAAATATCACACAACAACCGAGATGCTAAAGCCCTCACAACCACCGTACACCCCACAAACTCAGTTGTTCCGCTTGCCCTGCTCCACCATCCACCAAACAACAACAAGTAGAGCAGCCCCAACAACCACCAGCTACGATACTCCCCTATTCCCCACAACAAACCGCAAAAACACCAACATCAACAAGCCGCCCAACTTTCCTCTTCAACCAGCAAAATTCGCAACGGGGTTAGGGTTTAGGGCTGGGGGATCGCGACGGCCGGGGAAAAGGGGAAATCGAGGAAGAAGAGGGAAAGGGAAAAAAAGGAAAAAAATAAACTGATTTAAGTGGTCACGTGCACAACACATGACTTTTTTTGGTCGGAATTTGTAGGTCAACGCCGGAGTTTGGTCAAAGGACCCTCATCACAACCCAATCGTCATAAAAGGACCTTTTGTGCCACTTTTTTCATAAAAGGACCTTCCTCACAAGGTCGACCACTGAAAAGGACCTTCCTCGCAATTATTATACTTTTGGAATATGCTAAAAAAATCCTGACAAATCCTATCCAAAATTAACAACTTTAATTATGGATAATTATCAAAATAACAACTTTTGAAAATTGATAAAATCTTTCAAAATAAAATCTGATTTTAATTTGATTCTTTTTACAAAAAAAAAAAATGGAATGTGCCAGCCACGGTGGTCGTACACCTTGCGATGTACGCTGCTGCAAGCAGCGACGCAGAATAGCAGCCACGGAAGCAACGTGCAACCCTTGCACGACTGCTGCCCAGCCACCCCAGACCACATGCCTTTCCCCAAATCAACTACAATTTTTTTTTTAATTTTTGATTTAATTAAAACAACACTTGTTCAAATTAAATTAAACTAATCCAAAATTAAAATTAAATTCCAATTCAACTTTAAAAATATTAGGGTTCTTCATGAAATTAATCCCAAATTAATTTAACACTTAAAATAATATATTGATTATGTTAGATTCACAATTTATACATCAAAAAAATGCTATTAAAATCATGACATATATTTAAATCGAAATTAAACAAAATAAGCACATAAAATCAGACTTTTAGGGCTTATTTGGTTCGAATTTTTCGAAAAAAAAATAGGGTTAGGGTTCGAAAATTTCGAATGCAATAGGGCAAAAAATCAGTCCTTTCTTGATGATTTTGAGCAAATTAAATCACATTTAATCAATTCCAAGAGTTAAATCACATTTAATATAATTGTTAAACCATAATTAATTAATTGTCCCTCTTAATTAATTATAAAATTATGAACTTGGAATTCAAATAATCATATTATTATAATCAAGCGTGTTCATGCAAGAGGCTAACTGATACCAATGTAGGGTTAAGGGTTTCATGAATCATATTCCTACGCACCTAAAATCAAGATCGCATGCATAACACACAAGAATCACATAATTATACCTTTGAAGCATAACTTCCATGTAGCATGTTGATTGAAATTAGGGACATAATAGAGCTCCATGCGTTGCTCCTCTACATAGTCCGCGGGATTCGAATGAGCCGTCCACCACTTTTATGGACAACCGACACCACCACAAACCACCACCACCACCGAACACAAAACCGACGCAGGGGGGGGGAGAGTGTCGTGAGAGAGAGAGAGAGAGAGAAAGAGAGAGAGAGAAAGAGAGAGAGAGAGAGAGGGTTTGAGGGGGTTAGTCTCGTGTTTGCTAACTCGGGTTTTCAATTAACAGTAAAATTGTCTTAGGAAAAACCTATGCACCTAGTCTATTTATAATCCTATTATAATTATACTAGGAGCAAAGTCCAAAACCCTCACCACTCTACCATGTGGCCGGCCACCTAGAGGGAGTAGGCCCATCATGGGTCTCTTTCTCTATGCTCAATCTAGGCCCTTTTTGTGACCTTATAGGATCCGTTTAATTAGGCTTTAGACTATTTTACTAGCCTAAAGATCGTGAGTACCTCTAGCTATGATATAACGATGACCCTAAAGAACGAACTTAGTTATCTCCATAATTTAATCCATTATATATCTAGTAATTGCACTTGATGAAGACATAAATCCTTCAACGTTTTCATCAAGCATAGGAACTTCAATTTTGCACATAGCCTCTTCCATCATGCTTCCTCTGTTCCACAAATATTGCAACAAGGATGAAATTACTCTTTCTAAAGCACATTTTATATGCTAAATATCTATAATTATATAAGAGTAGAAATTATAAAAAAGTTGATATTGTGAAAGTATTTTACAAGACGAATCTAACAAGACCTCACATGACTATATTTTACTTAACGTATAAATCATAATATGTGGTCCAACAAACGTAATGAATAATGTAAAATTCCAGTTGTTGCAATATTACTAGAATGGAGGAAGTAGTTGTTAAAGGCTTGCGTGTCTCTCCCTTTGATGCACAAGGGTGTTTGAAAGAAGGTTTAGAACGCCTATTAGCACTATTCATCTTGCCATACTTCTCAAACTTCAAAGCTCTTGGATCACATGATCAAAACTTCCATGGGCATGAACATCAACCTACCTTTTTCCCAAGCTTTTTCTCAAGACAACCAATGTACCTATCAATAATATTATGTTCTGATGCCTCTTCAATTCCATTTAAAATAGAGAGATTTTCAAACTCCCTTGTATACATCTCCACCAACATAGACCCTTATTTGAGATAATTTAATTTAAGATAAACATCTTGCAAATAATCTCTAGGAACAAAAGCTCTACTCATGTAATTCTTCAATATCTCCCAAGAAGTAATTTTTGTTTTTCCTTCATTCCTCCTACGATTCTTATAGTTCTCATACCACAAAGATGTATGTTTCTTAAGCTTAATGATGGCCAATTTACAACGTTTTTCATCACTATAGCCTTTACAATCAAACATTTTCTCCATGCTTCTAACCTAATCAGGAAATTCATTAGGATTGATTACCTTTGAAGTCTGGAATTTCCAAAATGGTGTCTTGATCACAGTTGTCCTCATGGTGCCGTTAGTGGTATTCCCTTCTCCAATGAGGGGAGTGAGAACCATCTTATCCACTTGGACTTCTCCTTTTCTAGAGCTTATATTCTCTAAGACTTCAAGAAGCCTATCAAAATTCCTTTTTAGAGCATCCAATCTTGGGTGCTCATGGTGACTTTCTTCATCTTCATTATAAAAATGCCTATCATCCATGTTTCAAGAGGGAAAGTATGTATCTTGGGGAGAGAAAAGTTCAAATTTTTTGGGAAAAAAGATAAGATCTTTTGAGAAGGGGGAAAGAGATATTAAAAAGGTAGGATCGATCTTTCTAGGCTAATAAGGAACCTAGGCTCCTGATACCAAATTGATATGAAATAACCAAGAAAAAAGGGGAATATAACAACGATTACAATGCAACAACACAAAATAATTAAACCAATCTCAATAATCACTAAGATCTATGAAATAGGGCTTCTTAATCAAAGCCAACACCAAGTAAAGCTAGGATTAAGGTGTAACTACAAATATTACAAAGAAGCAATCCCAAAATAGCAAATAATCACCAAGATTAAGGGGAGAGAAAGAGAGAGTAAGAGAGTCTTATTAGATTTAAATGAAGCAAAAGTCCCCCAAAACAACAAGCTTAACCCTATTTATAGGGCTTTACAAACAAACCTAGAGTTAAAAAACATACAGCCCTATGATTCCAAGATGAATGGCCAACATTAAAAGCAAGAAAAGTAAACAAAGAAAGAACAAAACCCACTGCAAAATAGGTTTTCTAGAGCAGTCGCTCCAAAGCTAGCTTCTATCGAAATTTCCAAATCGAGATGGAGTGATTTCTCCAAAGGGTGGAGCGGTTGCTCCTGTCTCTTCAACAGTTCTGCTTACACAATTCGATTTCAAACGCTCATAACTCTTCGTTTCTTGCTCAAATCAGGCATATGACTTGTCGTTGGAAAGATCTCGGACAAATGTGACCAAGACAAGAAAAGTACCTTTTCATAGCAATTATTTTAACATTTCGTATCGATTGTAATTTCTATAAAAAAAAATCTCAACGAATGGTTATTCGATACAATATCCGTTGTTACCATAGCCTTTAGTAGTGTTTCTCGCTTTCTCTAGGGTTGTCCTCATTAATCGATATGGAAAACTACATTCAATTATGGTGATTATTATAATCGCTACAAATGTTGAACTTATTTTCTACAAAAAAAAAAAAAAAAAAAAAAAAAAAAAAAACCTACATATGATCTATACAAGATTCGAACATGTAATCTCAAGCTCTAATATTTAATGTTTATCCAATAAGCCATGATATATTTTATGTTCTCTTTGTCGAAAAAAATTTAAAATCTAATGTAAAGAAGGCTTTTAGTATCGATTTTTGGGTTTAGTGGAGATTGTAAACGATACGCTTTTCCACAATTTTATAAATGTGAAGTAAAAAGGTGAATAAATATTATTATGTTTTTTGTATCGATTTCATATGGGTTTACTATGTCGATTGTATATTGGTACGGATTCCTCTACTATTTCAGAAACACATGTGCATATTGTAGCGAATGTACAATCACTACGAAATAATCACTACGAAAAGACAATTTTCTTGTAGTGTAATCTAATATCATAGGCAATTTGAATCGACTTATAATTTTATGGTTTATTGAATTTGATTAATGCATTTTTGATCGAGTATAAGTCTTTCTTTTTTATCCTTGTTTCCATTCTTACATCATCAACCATCAATTGTAAATTTAAGACATAAGGATCACTCTTAATCACCTAAGCCACGTCATAAGATAAGAAAATTATACAAAGAGTATATTAGAGCCATAAATGCCACAAATTAAACGGATCATATAGCCATATTCCTTAGTTTCAAGGATGCTCCTACATCGGGTGGAGGTCGAGTGGGAGTAGGGTTTCGATGCTCGTGAAGGGGTAGGTGTGGGGGTTTTAGCCTGGTGGTGGGCTATGATGTGGGTTTCAAGGATTGTATAGGATGGGGTGGGAGGATTCGAGCTGGTACGTGGTGGGTGTGTTGGAATTCTGGTTTGGTGGGGGGGGGGGGTGGGGGTTCTCTGGTGGTGGGGTTGTGGGGTGGGATTTTCGATCCAGTCAGGTGGGGTAGAGGGAATTTTATAACACCCTTGAAATTTCCTTCCTTTAAAATACCTGTTTTCCCCTCTTTAAAATACAAAATAGGAAATAACTAAGTCATTACCGCCACCGTGATAACGGCTAAGGCACTTATCAAAGACACACAGCGAAAAACTCATTTCAAAACCTTCAAAATAAAACAAAGTCCAATAGTCAAACCAAACGAAAGTAAAATCAAACAAAAAAAAAAAAAAAAATCAAACGTACAACCTAGAACCATTTTAGGCCCTTTCAAAAACCAAACCATAATTTAAAACCAATATGTTAGGCTCCACAAGCAAATAAATAATATTCAAAACAAATAAAGGAAATTATATTCTCATAAATACTAAACAAGATTCGCTCTTCTTCACTCATTTCCCAACATGGATATGCTACATCACCTGAAAAGCATCTCTCTATTCTTTCCTCACTACTTACCAAAAAAATGGGTCGTCGTAGGGCCAAGATAAAGACAAGGCCAACAAACACACAAACACAACAATCAGCAATGCCGAGTACATAAACGTAAACCAACACACTAACATGCATGTCACCTAGCATCATCTAGCTTACCTTTAGCTCTGTGTTCAACAATACACAACCAATGACACAAATCACAAGACAATTCAATCATTTAATTGAATTGATTACGCGTTGAACAGGTTTACCCCCAAATCTGCCCCATTAAAAGGGTACTAATACGGGAGGTAATCGTTCCAATACAAAATGAACTACTCAAAAGTGGCGAAATTACTGTGCATAATAAAAAAGGAAAGTACATCGTGCTGTACCCTTAGTAGAAGTTAAGGTTATATAAGAAACCCCATAGCCCCCCATATGTTCATACTCTACGTGTATACGTTCTAAGAGTTTTGGTGCGTAACCTCTTTCACTTTACGTTATTTACATATTTTAGAGTTGGTGATGACTCACAATAAATACAACAATCAACCAAACCATGAATCATTCAAGTAACCAAACATTTCAATTTAATTCTTGAATAATTAGTGATCACATTTAATTTAATTTTGAACCCTTTTTAAACTACCTCGGTGTAGAAACATGTTAAGTGCACGTAGGCACCACAAGTCCTATCCCTCGGTGTATAAACACCTTAAGTGCACGTAGGCACCAAAATATAATTTAATCCTCATGTACAAAGACACTTATATAGTTCAATTCCCATGCTTAAGTATCAATAAAAATTATATGAACCATAGTAAAATTCCATTTTAAAATTTCAAACTCAATTAAACATTTAGTTTAATGAAACATGCTCTCAATCATGCCAATTATTAAAATTGTAATTCATTTCAAATAATCATGCCTCATAAACCATATTCCAACCATAATTCATTTCAAATAACCATGCCTCATAAACCAATCATCAAATCCAATTCAATTCCACAAAACAAATTCAATCGAACAATTCCAACCAATTCCTAGCATGATACTAACGTGGAATTAATCAAAACAAATCCTAGCATGACTCTACCGGCTTAATAAATACGGAGTACGCTTATGTACCATAAAAAAGCTACCAAAATAGCCAACCTTGCTCAACTTATCCAACCCAAAGTCTCCTACATAAAACGGAGAATAAAGCTACATTACTACTAGTGTATAGCTACTTTAAACTATCTAAAATAATCTGAAAACTATTTTAAAAGCCTTAATTAAACTCCTCTTTAAAGGATGATTACACCCTTTTCGATCATAAAACCGCTATACTACTACTTTAAATAAATTTCCAGCAATATTACTTGATTAAAAACCTCTTAAAAACTTATCAAAACTCCATTTTGCACTTGATTAATAATTAAAATCAATGGGTATTAAGAACCCCTAAAATTAATTTATACAAAGAACCCTAAAAATCAAGTCTTTAATGATTCAGAAACCCTAATTTTACAATTTATGAAATCTGAAAAATTAAACCCAAACTAATTATACTTTTAAACCATCAAAACATGATAATGATACTAATCAAACGTACTTTGAACAATTAAAACCAAAACCCATATATAAAATCATCAAAATAAATAAAATAAAAAGAAGAGAGAGAAGAGGGAAAGCCACGATGGGCGGTGGTTGCGTGGCAGCTGCCGTCTGGTGGTCATTGGACTCCGGCTAGGGGTGCTGGCGTGATGACGTGGTGGTAGTAAGGGGGTTGCAACAAGTGGGTTTAATTCCCACGTAAAACAATAGGAAAAAAAAAGAGTAAGGAAAGGAAAAAAAAAGGAAAAGGAAGAAGAAAAGAAAGAAAAGGGGAAAAGAAACTAAAAAACTATAACCTAAAAATGTCTTCCCGACCAAAACCCAATGATGAAGGAAACCTTTCATTGCCATTTGGTTCGGGTTTAGTGTTGAAATTAAAGAGTACTTAATTTTATTTCTAAATCCATTTAATTTAGCTTTTCTAGCCTATGTTAATTTTGATCTCAAGCCCAATCCATTTTAATTCTTATTTTCTAACCCAATTTTAAAAGTAATCTAATTCACAAAGCAATTTGAATATGAAACAAACTTCTAAAAGTCTTAAACGCGTTCAAAAAACTGTGTTAAAATAGATAAATTTCAGTAAACAGAAGTGCAAAAGACTAATTTAAATAAAACTCGGATTTCCAGATCTGGCGAGTGGCGACAGATTTGTTGCGTGGTGCCAGGTCCTGCCACTATGCGACAGAAACATGCCACAGATGCTGATCTGGCGCAGCAGTTTTTTTTTTTAATTAGATGATGCAATTTTTATCTTTTTCTATAAATGTCATGGCCTCTCGTGGGATGCGAGCACCGTTTTCTACTCACATACTCTCTCTTAATCTAATTATCTTAATCTCCCATACTTCTAACCTTTTAAAATTCCTTCTTCAAGTGTTCCTAGACATCAATAGTTCACCCGAAACTCTATCGGCGGTCCACGGTGTGAAAGGTTGATCATAAACCCTAAGGGTTTCAATCTAAAACTCTATTTAATTTGTTTGCTTTAATTTGATTTAGTTTATTTTGATTTACGTATTTATTGAAGTTTACTAACCGTTTATTCATGATTTAGTTGCAAGGTTTCGCAATCAAAGTAAATAGATTTAATTATTCTTTCGTTTAATTAATCTACAATATCTGTTCTTGCTAGCATCTTGTTTAAGATCGTTATTTTTAATTGTTAGTATCATGTTTTGACGTTATATTGATGAGTGTCATTTATGGCACTCAAATGGTGTTATTTTAGAATGTTTTTTTTATTGCTTTTATAGCTTTCTTTCTATCTTTTCTCCTAGTTTTGACCTTTTATTCTCTAGTTTATCTCTTTCTTGCTTATTTTACCTTTTCTTCTAATTTCGTAGATTTTATTGTGTTTTCTCTTTTATTTGTTCTCCTTTCCTTGTTTGTAGGTATAAGGCAAAGCCCGAGACCCCCCATGATGATTTCTCAGGTTGGAGGATGCTCATAGTGCAAGGTGGAAGCTCTTACATAGCTCATAAGGCAAGGACTGGCTAGCTTCAAGATTTGGTGATTGGGCTCACATGAAAATATGGTGTTGAACCCACCTCCATTTCGGGACTACCATATCTCGTGACGATCAAGATGAGCGCACCACCTACATCATGAGCGCACAAGGAAAGTCCCCTGCTTCAGTGGCGCGGGAGCGCATTCCACCTGTGCGGGTGCGCAGCTTGCCAGCGCAAGCGCTCTTCTTCTCTACGCAGGCGCGCCACCTTGGTTTCCTGCTCCGTACCCAGGTCGTCGCAGGCACGCTTGCTCGTGAGAGGGCGCGCCCGGACGGGTCTATTTTGGACTTCTTTCTTATTCCTCCCTAGTTAGTTATACTATAAATAGTTATTTCCTTCTATTTTGATGAACATTTAGAATTAGACTTGAATTTCCACTTTTGTATTAGATTTTAGAGAGAGAAATTGGTGATTTCTACTTTTGATCTTGTTTTTGAAGGATTTATGTCTTCGTCAAGTGCAATTAATATATATTTCAAGGATCATTATTATGGAGATAATTAGTTCAATCTCAGGAACTGCACTGCACGTCAGTCAGAGAGATACCCAACCGACGCACAAACGCAGCTAGGAATAGAGCCCAGCCACGGCGCAACCAGCAGCCCAACTGGGAACCGTTCCTGCCGACCACCTATTGCCTGAATTCTTCCTTGTCATCCGAGGGTTATCGTCGTCCGTCGCAGCTAGGCCGGAGCCTAACCATAAGCAGAAGAACGCTGGCTGCAGCTTACGACAGTGCAACGGTTGCACCTCCCTGCTGCTGCCAGTTGCCGCCCTCCCTCGTGCGCTCCTTCTTCGACCATCTGGGCAGCCGCCGTGGCCCACTTGACGGTGGTTTTGTCCACCCTACCACGACTGCCCCTCTCAAAATTAAACCCCTTTTTCCTTTTTTTTATTTTGTAGATTTAATTTAATTTTAACAACTTTTGTAAAAGTAAATTAAATTAGGTCCTTTGAATTAAAACATAACATTTATGCCTAATTCAATTTTGAAATCAAAGTCATAATTCAATTTCAATTTTAAGGTTCTTCATAAAATTAATTCAAATTCAAAATTGGTTTTAATCTTTAAAAATTTTAAGGATTATTGAGCAAGATTTCAAAAGATAAAGATTGACTTGGTAATGTGATTATCCATATTTAGTTAGGTAATTGATTTAAAATTTTGTGATTGGCTAGTAATTAGGATAGCATCTCCTAAGTTTGTTAGGATAATCTCTAAAGATAAAAAAGATTTATCTTATAAGATTGAAATATAATTTGATTCTATCTCATGCCTAAATATAATATATGATATTTTATAAATGGTAATGAATAATATATGATATTATCTAATTACAGATTAAAATATGAGATATTTTGGTACAATGTTTCCTTAATTATGAACATTCGATGTTGTAGTTTAGGGAAGCATGTTTACGTGATATTTATTATGTGCCAATTTTAAATATATATTATATTATATTGCTATATAATGACTAGTATGGCCCAGTAGGTTACTAAATACGATCTGTGCATCGTGATGTATTTTTGTAATCTAAGTACGGTCTGCATACTGATAAAGTATTTTCATAATTTTATTTAAGTAGTAAATAGATTAGAGTAGAATTACATGTTGCAGTTAATCCATGCAAGAAGCCCATGGAGTGAAGGCCCAAACGAGCAAGGTGGATAAGATCCATGAAGGTTCAAGTGGGAGCATTTGCTTTATTAGTTTTCTTAGGATTAGGGCTATACTATGTCTTGTTTATGCATTCAATAGATTATGCATGCTATATTTATTGATGTTGATGATGATGCGCTAGAGTTCATTAAATTAATCACAACATAATAAATCTAGGTCTCGGAAATATTGAGATTGCTTTTCCAATTAGATACCCAACAACCCTTCGATCGTGAGTGATGGGTCTGCCTCCACTGGGTGTCGCTTGTTATCTTAGGTAATTTAGGGTAGATCACGTTTTACGCATTTAATTGGTTGTGCTAAAAAAGGTTACCTAAAGCGTTTAGAACCTTGATGCAAAGGGTAATAATTAAACATGAGATGGTTAATTATTCAACCAAGAGTTGCAAGAGTTGCAATTAGTAAAGAGTTTACTTACCTTGAAAATGTAATGCTTGATGGTAGGGCCTCAGTCTGGTCAACTATTACACAAATCAAGGATCTTGGAATCACTTAATTCAAATGGGACAATTATTTTGAATAAAGTGTTAAAGTAACCTATGATTTTAATATAGGCGCTTTAAAGATAAACATAGTTGAATTTTGCGTTAATTAAGTAAGTAATATATATAATAGTTTTTTTTATTTATATAATCTCCTCGATTGACTATAAAGTTGAGAAATGTTCTAAAAGTTTAAAAGATAATCCGTGAACCTATATTCCAATTTTTCTAGGATGGTTCTAAAAGGCAAGTTTTAGAAACCCATGTCACATGTCTAAGGTTGGTTTCCTTCAACTCAAAACGTTTGAGAGAATCGCCAACACCATCTTCATTTTGAAAAGTGTTTGAAGGGTTAATGAGATGGGAGGTACAAACCCTCTAAAATACAAGTATGGAATTCCAATAAAATCTCTTATCTGATCTTCAATGTGATTAAATATAAGAAAGTGATTGGAAGTCTCTATGATCAAAAGTTGATCGACATTATTCTTCATCCATTTCATATGGAGTTAAATAGTTGATTAAACTCTAATATGAATAATGATTTAATAGACTTAGAAAAATCATGAAAGTGCTTAAAGAAGTTAAGCAAACTATCATTTTGAACCTAAGAGAAATGTTCTAAGTGGCTCAAAATGGAAAGGTTTAAGAATATATGAAGATTGCATTAAGAAGTTTTAGGCTAAGAAATGCAGGCAAGTTGCTACTTCTAAAACCTAAAACTACTTATATGCTAAAATTTGTTATTGAACAACAAATGTTTTAAATTAAATAATGGACCAATTCCAATTGATTAGAAAATACCTCATACAGTTGGAAGGTAAAAGAATTGAAATTTTCCGATTTAATAAGTATATTATAGAAATTGATTTAGCATATTACTACTTCTTGGACATATGATGTCATGTTTAGTTATCTCATTAAAAATTTGGTTGAACTAAAAGAAAAAGTTTGGCTAAGGGAGAAGTAAATCTACAAGTTTTGAAGCAATTGTTGCTACTTCGCAAGTAGATTAATCTATAAGTCTAGAAGCAAAAAGTTGCAACTTTACAAGTAGAACTTACATTTTCACCTTACCTAGTAATTAGCTAGAATTAAATAAATGTTATTTATTCTTGCCATTATCAAAACACCAATCAATGTTAGTAATAACTAAGCATTGAAGATTCAAAAACATGGGGTAAATGTTATTCCATGCTTACTTAAGTCAGAGTATGTTTTGAATTGCTAAATAGGTTAAAAGTTCTATATGGTAGATATAGATAAAACAGTTCTATATATATATATATATAAATTGTCTCTAAAATTTCAATTGATTCAAATGAAAAATGAACATTGCATACGGAAGATCCAAAGGGATGGACTTTTAATATCATTACATTGTGAATCTATTGATATATGTAAATATCATTCTAATTTGACGATTGACAAAATCATCGTTTAGAAAAATGGTAACATGAACTCAAGGTCGAATACATATCGATGTAAGAAAACCTAAGGTTTAGTAATTAGAGACGGACAATGAAACTTCATTTGTGATAAGATCACTTGTGCTTAGTTGAAGCATAAGTGTGAGAATTTTGAAAAGTTTAAAAGTCCAGTATGAAACTCATAATCAACTTGACAAAATAATAGATACATTACAATATGATTGTAATGGTGAAAGTTTGAGTCAAGACATTTACTTGGCAAGATATTCAAAGTATTGCGATATGATCGTAATAATGAGAATTTAAGCTAAGACCTTAATAAACATCCAAGAGTTGTGTAATCGTTTTACAACAAACTCCGAAAGAAAACCTTGTGAAGTGTTTGTGAAAGGAGCTATTAATCTAAATGAGATACATTTTGATAATGGATGAAAGACCCTATCTTCCAACCATTATTCAAGCGATACACTTTTAAGATGAGCTGCAATACTGAACAAAACTACATACATCAAATCAAAGTGTAGCAAAGGCTTCATATGTGATATGGGTAAGAAAAGTTCTTATAAAGTCTTTCTACAAAACAAGGAATAAAAGTTGTATTAAATCGTTTGATATACGTTCGATTCCTATGCAAAGCACGGGGTACTACTACACAAGTTACACTTAGCACAAAATGTTTGTTGCTCAAATAGATGCCCTTCTGGAAAAGATGTCATTTCCAAAAGGTCAAGTGAGAGTAGTGTAAATCTCGAAAGAGTTTCGAGAAAAGCAACAAACAAACATGGTTCAAACCATGGTTGGTTCACCCCATGCTAATGTGCCTCTTCAAGAAGGCAAGTGGGAGTATATGAATCTCGAAAGAGTTCGAGAAAACTTAGTTCGAGAATCTTGAAGAAATTCGAGAAGTAATCGAATAAAAGCAACAATATTAGCATGATTCACCTCATGTTTTAAATGTGGTCTCATTAAGTGTAATGGGAATAATAACCATGTGTCAAAGGTAATACATTCCAAATGCACACCCTTTATTGTCGTTTCTCATTGAAAACTAAACAAAATTGTTGTATAAGTTTCAAATGTTGCATAAATACCCACAATGATGACTAGCATATCTTAACCTTAGCCAAAGAAATATGATTTCATATTGACTAAGAGTTCTAAAATATTTATTTTGGAACATAATTATTATTCAAGTAATAATTATAATTTGACAAGTTATAACTCCAAGTGGTTTAAAAACCATGGAAATTTGAAATAGATTCTAAGTCTGTAAGCAAGTGTATGACACTTGATTAATTTGCCAAATTGGGTAAGACCCATTGTAAGCAAAATAGACAAAGAAGAAAAGTGTTTTCTAAATCAAGAAAAGACTAATTATTAAAGGATTTTACTAATTCATAGTATGACTATGACTGCGATGAAACCTTTACATTAGTCAGGTTGCCAAGATCTATTAAAGATATTTTAGTGATTTTTACCTTATGAGATTTGGTAGATGGATTTCAAACGCTTTCTTGAAATTGTTCATGAAAGAAGATTTGTATATGATACAATCAAAGTGATTTTGAAAATCCAATAATCCTAGGGATGCATAAAAGACCCTTTAATGGATTGAAGTTAGCATCATGGAATTAATGTTCTTAATTTTTCTAAGTTAATCAAATTGTTTAATGTTCTCATAAGATGAAGAAAAGTTCTTGTGTATACAAGATGTTTAGTGGGAGCTATACAGTCTTCTTGGTATAGTACAAAGACCGATTGTACCATGCTTGAAGGGTCAAGTGATGGTTAATGCATTTTGTATGAAAAACCGTGAAGAGGAAGATGAGTACATTTGGGAATCAAGATCCATAGAGATATGTCTTGAAGGATGTTTTAGCTTAGTTAAGAAACTTATATTGATAAGATTCTTATGAAGTTCAACATCATTTTTGAAGGAGTTTCAATCCCATATAACATGGCACATTGCTTAACAAGATTCAATGCTTTAAGAAAGATTGATGAAATTAAGGTTTTAAGTGATGCTCCTTATGCATTTTGCAAAGGATTCATCATGCATGTCATGGACTATACTCGTCTATTGGATTCACATGTTTTGAGAATATGTGGTGATATATTTCAATCGAAAAACCAATGTAACATTGGAATACAATTTAGAAATACCTAAACTCCTTGCGGAAGGATAAAGGAAGATTCTTGGCGTATGAAGATGAATATTATTATAAAATTTAGAAGTTGCAAAATTCATGTTTATCATAATGTCTCGTGAATTGTATCAACTAAACTATTTCAATAGCCTAAAGACACAAAGGGCTCATTTGAAATAACATAATGGTGGATGGTTTTGATTGTGTGCTAGGGAGTCACAATTGCAAAATCATTAGTCATGTTTCCCTATGTTTATCAATTGAAACAAAGTTTCAATCTTATTTAATCATGGTTTAGTATTAAATAAAATGTCCAAATTAATTATAAATTGATGGATTCATCAAATCGATGATTTGGTAAATGAAACCCCACATGTGAACTAAATTTATAAATTATTTAAGTTCCTAGTTCGAAGTCATTAAATTGGATATAAATTATTTCATTAAATGGACTGGCATGGAAGATTGATTGGATAGCGCAATTTCATGGGCTATAGGGGCATAGAGATGTTCGGTCAATCACATGGATATGCATGAATGATGCATGATCGAACTATTGACCTCCTTTAAAGTTCAAGTTTAGATCTTCCAGATATATTAGTGGATTCCTTTGACATGAGTGGAACATTGATTTCATTCAATGGTTGATTTAACTGTGGTATACCCAAAAGTCATTCCGTAAAAGGGGACTATAAAGGTGTTTCCTGGTTACTTCAAAAGTTGAGTGGTAGCTTTGATTGCCACAAGATTGGATTGAGTCTATCTATTTAATTAGTAATGTGCCATGACCCCTTGAAGAGAGAGAATCAGAAAATGCATGGCCGTGCTCAAATGGATTACATAGTAATCATTTGTTTTGCAATTCTAACTCAGTTTTCAAGAAACGATTTGTAGATTAATATGATCTCGACATGAGATGCAATCATATTATCAAATCGACACACATTGACTTAAGTAATTTGAATATTGCACGCTTGTCTCAGACAAGTGGGAGATTAAAGGATTTATGTCTTTGTCAAGTGCAATTACTAGATATATCAAGGATCATTATTATGGAGATAATTAGTTCATTCTTTTGGGTCGTCATTGTCTGTTGCTAGATATGATAAATGATCTTTGGGGTAGTCAAATAGTCCAAATCCCAATATAATGGATCCTATAAGGTCACACACAAGGGTGATGGATTGAACAAAAGAAAGAATCATATTACTGGGCCTCATGGAGTGATCGGCCATATGGGGTTAAAAGGGAAGTAATTTGGGATTGGTTTGGACTATAATTATGCATGTGATGTACAAATAGAGGCCTTGCCTAGGGTTTTCAGATAAAATTTAAGCAGTTAATTGAGAATTGAATAGAAAGCATCCAAACCTTAAACCCTCACGCACTCATTCTCTCTTCTCCCCTCACGTCCGCACACGCCGGTGGTGCGTGTGGTGCACGGTGGTGGTCGTGGTTGTTCATAGCTTGGTTTTCTCCTCCCCTCTCCGTAGAAGGTGTCTCAAAGTGTTCGTGCTCGACTAACTAACATCAATGGAGGTTCAATCCTAGCTTGTGGACCAAGTAGAAGAGCAACACTTGGGGCTCGTGGAAATCACGCATCAAAGGTATGAATTATGTGATTATTTATGTGTTATGCTTGTAGATCCTGTTTAGGTGCAAATGAATATGATTCGTGAAATTCCGCTTATAGTACCAAAAACCCTACAGTTTCACCTTGAATGCAAGCACAATTTCTTGAATTTGATCAAAGTTTGTAAGATTCTTCTTCTTCTTAATTCAATCTCTTGCATTTGATTTTGTTAGTAGTTGCAATTTCAAGTTTGTTGGTTGATTTGATCTTCATTAGTTTGCTTTGCAATTATGATGTTGTTAATGATGATTAGCTTAGTTTTACTTCTTCAATTCACAATGATTAGTGAGTAGAATCTTTGCTAGGGTGATGGTGAAGCATGTTTGAATGATGGATCATTGTTAAGTGAAGGAATTTGATTGATTGAATGTTGTAATTAAATTGGTTGATAGAATTGTGCATGTGTTTGGATTGATAGGAGTAGCTAACCTTGATTTTCAAGCTAGATTGCATTCTGGTTCCTAATGACATAACCACTTGATTTAGGTTTGCATTTGTTGATTGAATTTGAATGGTGATTTTTCTTGTTAGTCATTATAGAGGAAACCTAACTTAACTTCTAGGAGATAACCTTTTGAGTTCTTTCGATTACGATTACTATTTTCCCTTGCAACATTTGGTTGATCGATTCCCCTCAATTAGCATCTCTATCTTGATTGCATGTGGATCATAATCCCTAGTACTTTTGATATTGAATTTCTTTAGTAATTTAGTTGTTTTGATATTATAGCTTACATAATCAACACCTTTCTTGCTTCGAAGTAGCTTGACCTTAGGCTCTAGTAACCTTTCTCCCATTCCTCGTGGATCGACCCTTGACTTACCCCTATACTCTTGTTAGGGATTAGTTGAGTGTTTACAAATTTTGTTGATAGGGATTTGAGCATTCAACGACGTGTTTGAATCTCCTCTATCATATATTAATCTTGTTAGTATCATGCCTAGGATTTATAAGTAATTATTTAGTATCATGTTTAGGATGCTTTTAATTCGTTCTCTAATTATTATCTAGTTGCTTCTAATATTTTAATGCATGCTTATTCAATCTATTTAATTTATTTTATTATATTTTTTTAGATCGCCTATTGTAGGGAATTTTTCAAACTCAACCTTTTGAGCCTCACTGTGTTCATGCTTTTAGGCATGGTGGCGTTCCAAGGGAAGGAAGCTAGAGATAGAAGAGTCGGCAACAAGTTTTAGGAACTTGTAAACCATTCACGGGTGCGAAGGTTACACCCCATTCACGATCACGGAGATCGCTAACTCCATAGTGGTCTAGAACCATGACTGGATATTCGGGGATGATGGTATGAATCCAACCTAAAAGAGATTGAACTCGCCCTAAACCGGCCTCTACTTAATTCTTATGATATTCATGTGCGCTTTTTGATCAACATTCATACATCAAGTTAACCCTAAACCTGTTTAATCTATGTTGGTTAATTATTAATGCACAATCAAATCTATTATTGGTGATCACTTGAATTAAAGTCATATTAAGCCTAAATCAAATTTATAATTATCTTATTAGGCATGATTTCAAGTACAAATTCCCTTTAAACCTACAAAAAGGGGCGTGATCAAGCAATAACAATCAAGCATGAATAATCAAGCAACATATAATTAATTGACACAACGAACATCATCATAATCAAAATCATCAAAACATCATTAGTAAGATCCTAGGCATGATACTAAACGGATTAATAATAATTCCTAGCATATCACTAAAATTCATAATCAAAGCGTTATCCAAAACATGATACTATCAATCAAAATCAACATCCGAAACAAGATACTAGAAATCATAAAAGCATCCTAACATGATACTAGGAATTAAAATAATGTTCTAAACATAATTTCTACTCCAAAATCAAGGATTAAGTGATTAAATTACTTACGTTGATGTTCCTCCCTTCTTGCTATTAAAAAAAATAAACGCGTTAGTAACTTCAAGAAATATTAAAATCAATAAAGTAAATAAATCAAATATGAATTGATATATAGATTTGGGATCAAACCCTCAGAACTATAAACCTTTAACGTCGAGGTCAAAGGCAACATCAGGGATGGCTAGGAGTATTCAAGTCTCGTGAATGAGGTATGGTGTTTGATTGGGGAGAGTATCAAGGATGTGTTTAGGGTGTGCTTAGGCTAAGGCTAAAAACATGGGATCCAGACAGGGAAGAGATGATTAAGAATATTAGGGGTGATGATGATGATTGTTGGTGATTGAAAACGGGGTTATACGACCTCTATTTATAGGAAAAAAAAAGAGTCGAAACGATAAAAAAAGAGTCAGAATTCAAATCAGACTAAAACAAGTCTCATCGCGGCACGATGGATCTGTCGCTCTGCGTTGGTTTTAAAAAGATAGAATTTGTGTGGAATCCGATTTCCAATCAGATTGGGTCAATCAAATTTCCGTACGTATTCTATTTTAACCGGGATTAGGATCATCAAAAAAGTGATGTTTTATTCAATATCAAATTCTTAAATCTTATCTTTCGAAAACAGGATAAATTAGAACCTTCCAGAGGATTCCAGAAGCTCATAATAAATCCTAACGGATTTAGGATTTACTAAAACTATCTAGAGGATTCTAGAATCTTGTAATAAATCCTAATTGGTTTAGGAATGGGATTAAGGTAATTGGACCCTCCACATGATCATTGGGTCGTAGGTAAGACTTGGTTCGGGCTCGGTTTAGTATTTTAGCCATAACTCCTTTGTTATAAGTCAGATTTGGGCTTATAATATATCATTGGAAAGCTCTTTTCAAGCCCCATATAACTAAAAATAATAGGACCAGGATTATGGACCAAAATAAACTGGTTTGGACGTTTTTGTGGATTGGACACGAAATGAATGACTTTCAAGGACACGAAATGAATGATTTTGGGTTAAAACATTTAAGGAAAGGGAACTTCACGAGACTCTTCAACTCTTTAACAAACTTTTTAATCGCAGACGTGAAAGGTACTCATCACTGGGTTTGGTTTTTGGGGAGACACAATCAGGTGTCTACACCTATATTTCATGTTTCATTGAGAATATGTAATTGAAAATCACACCTAATAAGATAATTTGGATTACCGGTTTAGGTTCCTAGTAATCTTGTTGCTAAATTCAAGTGATCACAATAATTAGATTTATGTGTGCATTAAATATTCAACCGACTTAGATTAATTATTTTGGAGTGATTTGAATCTTGTTTGTTTGTCTTTTGGGTTGCATACATGTCGCTATAAGAATCGAGTAGAAGCTAATATGGGTGGTATTGGGTTCATGACTCAATCTGTACTATCATCCCTGAATATCTAGTTTTGGTTCAGGACCACTCTAGAGTTAGTAATCTCATGGATTATGGGGTGTACCCTTCATGAATCAAATCGTTGTTGCCTTTTGGTTTGTCCCTTTTCGTGGTTGTCTTTAATGATCCATGAACGGTTTACAAGTTCCTTAAAAACTTGTTGGCGACTCCCTACTTTTTGTCCCTATCGTTATATGTCAAATCCAACTTCCTATGATTGCCAAGCATATTCGCGTATGCTCCACGTAGGCGCACTTTGAGCGACGCCTACAATTTGGCGATTCCACTGGGGAGGATTCTTGGTTATTTATCGCTTTAAGTGATCGGTATTTAATTGAGATGAGTAGATGAGACTCGAAAGATTCTTGGCATGTTTTTTTGCAACTTAATTGACAAAGTCTCATATGCATTATCCGTATTAGGGGGCATCATTGGAATCGTCCGTGGACCCCGAAATACATTAAATTTTTGGGTCACTTTTATCGGAACGACTCAAATTATAATTGCTTAGAATTTTAGGAGCACTACGCTAAAGCAACTTCTATCGCACAAAGTCAGGTCCTAGAGCCAAGCGTCAGAATCTGACGTGGCGCGACAGTTCCTTCTTTAACGCGGTACTTCTTAAAATACTTCATTATTATTTTTCTTGAGTTTTTCTGTTACCGTATGTGTTCTACATACATTAGCCATGGGGATTTATGCTTTACCGACCTGAAAAAGCTTAGGGCAATAAGGGTCGGTATTAGATGTTAAATCCACCAAGCCACGGAGTCGGTTTTGATTTCATCACGAACCTACGGAGCAGTCCAAAAGCATACACCCTCAGAAGGTAAGCTACCTTGCTTTCGCAGCAAAACTCTTAACTGTGGTACCTTTTGGACACCTTATTGGACTGACCATAGTATGAACGTAGATCCTTGGTTAGGTTATGGAACTTCATTGCATCATGTGTGACTACGTGTTACTTGTGCATCTTGACGTGTTTTTGCTAACTCTTTTCATGATGATGTATTTTTCTTTTATGACTAATCACTTTATCGAGACATTTACTAATTAATAATATCACTTAGTGGCATAGGATAGACTTAAAATACGAAAAAATTATATAATTTAGGACGTACAAACAGGAAACTAGCGCGTCGTGACACGTCAGAAACTGGCGCGCCACGTTGCCTTGTGCCGCGTCATGATGGTTTTTTTCGCTACGCGACAAGGGCTGTTGTGGCACGATGGTCGTGTCGTTCACGCGGTACTCTAGGCTTGTGCCATAGATAACTCCTATATGTTTTTCGTGCTATTTGGTCCATAGGTCTGTCTCGTGTACCATCATTCTAGAGTTACGGTCATAACACGCGTCTAAATAATCCACTAAATCACACAAATGTCGAGTCGTCGCGCACATCGTGTATGAGTCAAGTCGTCACATATGTTTTTAGTCATAACGTCATTTGTGTCATGCACACCGTATTTTATGATCGTATTTAAGAAATGCATGTGTCTTTTTTCCGTCATTTTCTTAGGGGAGTAAGTCGGATATACAACCTCCCATACATATATATTTATATAATTTACGTAACTTTTATTTTCAAATAATAGTCTTTTCTTAAAAAAAAAAAACCTTTTATGTGAATTGAGTCGAGTCAAATCATTGAATCAATCTTGTGTGATTTCTACAGCGAGTGGACAAGAAGTAAAAGAGACTAGTTTGCAGGAACACTGCGTCCGCACAGCTACAACCGTCCCTTCGAACTAGAAGGAACACTCGAAGAACTCAAGTCAGTTTAGCTCTACAAGAACCGCTTCTCTTTCAAAGAATGGCTTCTAAGGAGGATGTTGATGGACTTAAGAAAGTTGTTGAGGGCATCACTACTATGCTCCAAAACCTTACTACTTGAGTAGGGACTGTGGAAGAAGCTACTTCTCCTGCAAAAATCAAGAGGATGACTGAAAAAGATCAGCAAATTGGTTGATGAATACTCGTATGAAGTACTATACCAGCAGGTCTTTCGGCTATTAGAGAAAATCTCTAGGACCGAAATCCCAAAGTTCAAGCCTATAGACAATCCTATTATTCATCTCAAAGCATTCCACGAAACTATGTCTCTCAAAGAGGTGGAAGTCTAACTCCTATAGTGTTTCCTCTATCTCTTGAAACGGTGTGCCAACAATGTCTAGACATAAGTGACACTGCAACATGATATGGGATGATATCACTCGTCATTTTGTGGAAAGATACAAGTGCAACGTTCAAGCAAAGACTTCAAAACAAGAGCTAGAACTTCTCAAGCAAAAGGATAATGAAGGCTTTACCTCATACTGGTATAGGTGGAGACAAACCGCTACTCAGATGATTAAACGACCAAGTGAAAAAGACATGGTGCATTTGTTCATTGACAATTTGCAAGACAAGTATAGGAAACATCTAAAGTATTTGGGAATGAATAATTTTGACGTTGTTTATACTATTGGTATTGTTGAGGTAAATATGGTTTTTACCAACAAGTTAAATACTCTATCTTGTTCTAGAGTATTAGGGGGCTTCCCTTTGAGTTACCCGGTTTCAAAGACTGATAACTTTGCTAATGTAAAAACAAAAACAATAAGGAAGCTTTCCCAAAATAAGTAAAATAAGTTAGATTGCTCAAAGAAACGAGTAGATAAACATATGAAAAAGGATACAAATGCATTCCATTAAGTAAAGAATAGAGTCAGGTCTATATTTGTATAAATTGAAGGAGAGGTTATCTCCATGGTCATACAATTGGAAAGGACAAACGATCTTCAATACATGCTAAGAGATAAACTAAACTATCGCTTGGCTACTAAGCCAAGGGAAACTACATACGAAAGCTAAGAAGAAAGCTTAAAAGAAATGAAATGCTTGTTGTTGATTGATTTGCTGATATCTTCCTTTGATCCTTGTGCTTCTATTTATAGGCGAAATGGAGTGTTTATGGATGACTCCCATAACTGTTGTACGATTTTGTCTCTTGGCGCCAACTCTTCTTCAAAAATTAAAAACATCAATTTTCCTCCTAAACCAGCCTTTGTTTATTGGGCCTCTATGTGATATTGGCCCAGTTCCTTTTATGTCTTGACCAGTTAAGCCCATATACCCTTTACTGACTCGAAAGCCCATCTCATTCGTTCAAAGTCAAGAAGGTCAAACAAAAAGTCAAAAATCTGATTTTTGGGTGTAACAGGTATTGAAATTGAAAAATGATCTGTTGCAAAATGCTGGTAGTAACAACCATAGTAATAACAATTGGAAAATAAGAACGACAATCCTTCTTTTTCTTCTTCCAACGTTGTTAATCACATCGATCTCAACGAGTTTCCAGCTTTAGACTCTGTAAAGGCAAGACCCAAAAAGAGGACATATACACCATTAGGCATGACATACGATGTAGCCTTCGATCGTCTCCATGAACGAGGTTTGATCACACCAATCGGGCCAACCAAAGATCCTGCACTTGGGGACAGGATCCAAGTGAATTAGAATTCCAAATCCTACTACAAATACCATCAAGGCAATGGTCATACTACTGATGAATACTACAAACTCAAAGATCGCATCCAAGATCTAGTAGATGCAAACAATCTTCCACCCCTCCGGGTGGCAAGAAGTCAACTTCTGAGTAGCTATGAAGATGGAGCGAGCACGAGGCAGGCTTTTTCAGGATTTCATGATTTGCTTTTCTTATGTTTGTTTTTATTTTCCTCTTAAGTCTAGCATTAGCTAGGTTTCCCTTTTCAGTCTTTTAATTTTCTATTATGTGTTTTTAAACTTTGTGCTTTCTTTTTCCTTCATCAATAAAATAAGCATTTAGTTTTTTGCATATGATCATTTCATTCCAACATTGCATTAAAAAAAATAAAAAATAATAATAATAATAATAATAATATTATTATTATTATTATTATTATTAATAATAAATAAATAAATAAATAAATAAATAGTAAATAAATAAAAATAAAAATAAATTGTTGAACTAAGCACAAGGTATACCAATGATTGGAGACAACCTTTGTAGCCTATATTATTTTCCTTAACCCTTTGAATACATATCTCTTTACTTTGTTCAACCACTTTTAGCCTCGTCTAACGATTGGCCTTTCATTTTTTCAACCCACATCTATCTAACCTCGGGATGGGAAGATGTGTAATCTATGTAATGTACAAAAAAACAAGTAACAATAAGAAACAATGTTAAAGGGCAAGTGTTCCAATGTCTTTGATATGAACATGTCTTGAATTGCGTCTCTCATCAAGTGCTTGGTACCATGCCTGAGAAACATGAATAGTAAGTGAGTGATGGACCGCATGATCCGGGATTGCTCACATTGATTTAAAAACATGCTGGGATTAGCTCCTCTTGTGCCAAAAAAATGTGGGTCTTAGCTCCTCGTGTGCACCAAAAAAAAGTTATCTAGGAAAACGATTGGAAAAAAAATATTACCAATATACTATTGACCAAATTTTTTGAGGCATACCCAGTTGATGCTTGATAAACTTGTCCAAGTTTATCAAGGGTAAAATCGTCATTTTCGCAATAAAGTGAAGGGCAAATTTGTAAATCCATCCTCCTTCTTCCTTCATCTCCTTCTTTCTCCTGTGAACACCATTAAAACCACCACCATCTTCTTCCTTCATCTCCTCCCTCCTTCGATTCACAATCAGCTAGAAACCGACCACCACCTTCATCTTTTACTTGCAAACCGACCACCACCTTCATCTTCTTCCTATGAGCCAACCAACGACCACCATCTTCATCTTTATCTTCCTCCTACGAACCCACACCAACATTAACGGTGGATTTGCCGCCAAATTGAACGAATACCCTAAGGAAAATGGAGTAATTTAGGGCATTATTAATCCTTAAAGGGAAGGTGAGCTTTCCCTCCATAGTTTTGTCCATTGAAGATGAGCTTTCATTTCTTGAATTGGATGTGAGCTTTCTCCATTAATGGTGGAGCAAGAAAAACAAAATTATGTAGAGAAGAAGTTTCCAGGTGTATTGTTGCAAGAATATCAAAGCAAATTATTTACCTAATTGCCAATAGATTTATTTGGGTGATAAATTTGGAATAATTCCTCAAATTTTTTAAATTTGGAAAAAAAAGTCAATAAATTCAAATCTTGAATCGTAGGTAGCAATTGGAAATAATAAGATAATAGCAAAACGTAATAAATAGCTAAAATAAAGAAAATATAGAAAGAAAAAAAAAAGCATTGGAGGGAAAATTTTACACCAGGAATTGTCATTCATGGTGTCTACTTTAGTATTATATAATATTTTATATTTTATTATTTTATTGATTGATAACAAAAACATGAGATAGCATATAGAACATCATTCCATAAACATCAATCCCGTTTGACAGTGCTAGAATTACCACAGATAAAAACAAGATCACTAAATTGCATTGGTCGTAACTTTTTTTGTTTATGGATCTAACATAATGTCGCAAAAAAAAAAAAATAAATAAAAAAAAAAAGCAGTGTTCTTCTCCGATTTACCACTACTAGAAATAGGCTTATTTCCGAGGGAATTGTTCCGACGGAATATAATTCCCTCGGAAAATTCAAAAATTCCGGCGGAAATCGTAGTTGTAGGAAAAATCCGTCGGAAAAGTTACCTACCGACGGAAAATTCCCTCGGTAACGTTCCGACGGATTGTATTTCCCTCGGAATATTCTGGTTCCGACGGAATATTCCCTCGGAAACGCTTCCGACGGAAATTATTCCCTCGAAATATTCAGGTTCCGACGGAATTCGGAAGCTTAGAACAATTAAAAAAAACACGCGTTTTACAGAACAAAACCAGAAACACAAAAACGCAGAGAGAGAAAGGGAGAGCGAGACAGAGGAAGAGGAAGAGGAAGAGAGAGAAAGGGAGAAGGAGAAAGAGGAAGAGAGAGAGGGCCACACAGACGTCGGACCGCCCCTCCACTGCTGCACCGCCGCCGGTAAGTTGTTGTTTAAATTTTTTTTTTTTTTTCGGAAAACCCTAACCACCATGTCACCTAGGGCTTACCGGAAAACCCTAACAACCACCAACCCCAAAGCCTCACTTGCCGGCCGGTCTGCAACCACACCGCCCACCAGCCGCCACTGCCAGCAGGTAGTGTCCGGTTTTCCTTTTTTTTTCCTTTTTTTTGTTTATTTTTAATTAAAGTTCACATCTATGATTATTCATTTTTTTATACAAAATGCAAGCATAAACTTAAAAGCTAAAATTATAAATATAGTTTATACTTTTATTTTTTGTTTTTTTTTGTTCGTAATTTGAATATTTGTAGGATTTGTAGATTAAATTGGTTCTTTGGAAATAACATCTTCAGATCTACAGGTTAGAGAGTATTTTAAAGCTAAATTTATAAATTTAGTTTATACTTGGCATGTTAGATCCTAATGGTGTGTAGATATATGTTAGTTTATTATTGTTTTTAGTTATTGTATTTACAATTTGTTGTATTTATATTTTAATTTGTTGAAATATTTGAAATGAATGTGTTTGTGCTATGATATGTTAGATTAGTTTAGTTTATTTAAGTTTAGTTTTTAATTATTGTATGATAACATGTTAGTTTAGTTTGGTTTAGTTTAGGGTAATTTAATATGTTAGTTTAGTCTATTTTAGTTTAGTTTATTTTAATTTAGTTTAGTTTAGTTAAACTTGGTTTAGTTTTGTTTAATAAAGTGTATGCTAGTGTATTTAGTTTAATATTTTTGTTTGATATAATGTTTAATATAATATTTAATAAGCGTTCTTATTTATTTGCTTAGTTTAGTTTAATTATGATATATCTCTGTTTAGTAAAATGCATGTGTCCTTCACTTTATATATATATATATATATATATATATATATATATATATATATATATATATATATATATATATATATATAATAAATGAATCATTTATATAATCATATGCCTAGATACCTGTTCAAGGCATACACATTAAGAGTATGTCTTGAATAGTCCCCGGTTGGGACTGTCCTTGTACGCTGATTCTCACTTAGGTGGTAAATGTAAGCCTTGTTTTTTATTCTAGGGAAAATCCTGCCTTTTCATGCATTTCTCTACCGTGTTCTCTGGGTACATATGTAGGTGTGTTTAACCGCCTACATCGTGTACTTGGAGACTGTAGGGAAATGCTGGCGGATTTTCCATAGAATTGAAAACCTGGGTTACATTCACTAGTGAGAATAAACGTACAAGGATGGGTTAGGTTGGAGTGATAAGGACCCTTTGGAAGCATTTCAAATCTCATTTGCATTTCCATAACGCTTTGGTGGATAATGACCGCGAAATACGGTTTATGACTAATGTGATTGTACATATGCGTGAGCTGTGTAGAAGTTGTAATCATGAAACGAAGAGAACGTAGGTGGATGTATGAAAGGATGGTTGGGCAAAGTATTAATCCAGATTTCGTGAAAGGGGTTGATGAATTCATTCAGTACGTCACAAATCATCCCGAGAGTAGTAACCTGAATGAAGTTAGGTGTCCATGTGTTAAATGTAAGAACAAACGCCTTTGGGATGCGAATACGGTTAAAATTCATCTGTATCGCAAGGGTTTCACACCTAACTACTATGAGTGGATGTGTCACGGGGAAGGGTATCCGGGAGTTCCCGAACGGCGGTCCAATGAATATCGTGACATGGTTTTGGATGCTTTTGGTCATAGTCAAGATCAGGGGCACTCCGAGGAGGCTAGTGTTTCATCACAGGAGGAGCCTAATGCAACTGCTAAGCATTTTCTGGATTTGTTGAAGGCTTCTGAAAGGCCATTATACAAAGGGAGTTCTTTATCTGTGTTAGAGATGGCCGCTAGAATCACTAGTCTAAAATGTGAGCATAATTTGCCTCACAGATGTGTCGATGGGTTTGCTTCCTTGCTAAGTGAGGCGATTCCGAACAACAACCATATGGCCGACACTTTCTACGAGGTGAAGAAGATTGTGAAGGGGTTGGAACTATCCCATCAAAAGATTCATGCATGCCCAAAAGGGTGTATGTTGTTTTGGAAGGATGATGCTCAGTTGTGCATGCAGGGTGTGTGGCAGCGACCGATACAAGCAGACTTCCAAAGGTAGCATAGTGCCTTTGAATGTTCTTTTTTATTTCCCGATCACACCCAGGTTGCAAAGACTGTTTGCAACGAAGAACATTTCGGAGGAAATGACATTTCATTCGAAAAATCCCCGAGTTCAAGGCACAATGGCACACCCTAGTGACAGTGCAGCTTGGAAACACCTCGATTGTCGGTTTCCAGAGTTTGCTCTCGAGCCTCGTAATGTGAGACTTGGCTTGTGTACAGATGGTTTTGCTCCTCATGGTAAGTTTGGGTGACAATATTCTTGTTGGCCTGTCATTTTGACCCCTTATAACTTGCCTCCCTCAATGTGCATGAAAAGACAATTCATATTCCTTTCGTTACTCGTTCCCGGTCCTCAAAACCCTAAGGGCAACTTGGATGTTTACATGCAACCGTTGATCGAGGAGTTGGAACTGTTGTGGGAAGTTGGCGCGACAACTTATAATATTTCGAAGAAACAGAATTTTAATCTTCGAGCAGCCATACTATGGACCGTTAGTGACTTCCCGGCTTATGGCATGTTGTCTGGTTGGGCCACAGCTGGTAAGAAAGCTTGTCCACATTTCATGGAGAAGAGCAAATTGGTAAAGTTACTTGGTTTGATTGCCACCGGCAATTCCTTTCGACAGATCACCCTTTTCGGAACAGTAAAACTGCATTCTGTAAAAACAAAGTAGAGAAAGGTTCCCCTCCACACATCATGTCAGGAGAGGAGCTGTGGGAATGTGTGAAGGACCTCCCGAAGGCTACAGATGGACCCGATTCAATTAAGAGGCTGAAAAATGAAAAGAAGGGGTGGTTCAAGCAAAGCACCTTGTGGGAGCTCCCATATTGGAAGCATCTCCTCATTCGTCACAACTTAGATGTCATGCACATTGAGAAGAACCTCTTCAATCAGTTAATTCACATTGTAATGGATGTGAAAAGGCATACGTGTGACACGCTATCTGCTCAGAATGACATTGTCAGATATTGTAAACGTCCCCAGCTTCATCTTCAAGAGGATGATAAAGGAAAAGAGGTCATGCCAAAGGCACCATTCGCTCTTGACAAGGCTCAGAGAAAAGTTTTGTGTGAGTGGGTTAAGTAGTTGCGGTTCCCTGATGGTTACGCCTCCAATTTGAGCAGATGCATAGATTTGCAAGCGTGTAAGCTCCATGGAATGAAAAGCCATGACTGTCACGTGTTCATGGAGAGGATGTTGCCCACAGCTTTGAGGGAATTGCTCCGTGGCCATATTTGGAATGCAATTACAGAGATCAGCCAATTCTTCCGCGACTTGTGTTGCTATGAAACATCAGTTAGTGACATGGAGCGATTAGAGAAAAACATACTTGAGATCCTCTGCAAGCTTGAGAAGATCTTCCCTCCTGCATTCTTTAACATTAATTAATTCGATCAACCATGAAAATTCCATTCCAGTAATGCAATTCCTAGATGACCTACCTAAAGCAAGAAGAAATTCTCCATCAGCTGTGGCCTTGATTTTGGTGGAGGCGGTTTCGAAGTTCAAGTCCTTAATCAACTCTACTCTTTGCGAATACTCTGAACAACAAATTTTGCAAATTTAATTAATACAACAAACATATTCATCAACAATTCAAATAATAATAACATAAATTATGCAAATTTCACAAAATTAAGATTGAAGAGGTACCTGTGTCTTTGCGGAGAGCACGCTGTTTCTTGGGGTTAAGCCAGGTTGCAAGAGAACGTTCATGGCCAGTTAAAGAATAGACTTTGACGCCATTAATGGAGGTTGATTTGAGTGTACCTCCATGGTAAGCCATTCTATTGGTGTTCTTCTTCTGGGGAAATTTTGTCAAGTAAAGGGTTTAACTTGATTTTAATTTTAGGGTTTTGCAGAGAAGAGGATGCTGAATACTCAAGTTGGGAAAGAAAGGCCGAAGGCGGTGTTTTTTCTTCTTGTTGCGGAGTCGCAAAAGAATGTGCATGGGTCGCCCAAGCCCGTGTAAAATGCTACCGAGCTGTGCTTAAATTTTTTTATTTTGGGACGGGATTGTGCTTAAATAAAGTCCTAAGAAATTCATAATACTATGTATAACATGCTTGTGTTGATCTTTTAAACCTAGTTTATACGCAGCATGATACCTTGACCCATGTGTTTGTGCTTAAATTAATAAAATAAACAAAGCGATAGTCCACTATGTAAACGTCATGCCAAATTTTGAATTGATATTTACGAACGACCCATGGTTGACCTTGCATTGTCCTTCGTGTCGTGTTGGGCTAAGTGAGCTTGTACCGAATTAGGACATTTATGTGTCTTCATGTCGACTCATGCTCAATTGTAGTCACAAATGCATGCCCTTATCATCGTCAAAAGTGTTTTTATTTTAACTTTTTTATGAGACGATTACCTTTAAGATCTAATATAGAGAGTAGAAAACATAAAAATTGGTTAGACATATTACAAACCAAACCAAATTGTATAACATGACTAAACGAAAACTAACCGTATAAGTGTATAACATGGTTTAGTTCGTTTATGTTACCAGAATTAATCTTAAACCGAAAAAAAAAAATCAATAAGAGGTTTAGCCTAAAACCCTTGTCGTCCTCCAAAAGCATGGACCAAAATTCGGGCCTTTAATCAATTCTCCAAATAAACCCTAGCTAAACCCCCATTTTTATTTTATCCACCATTTCTTATTATCCGCACTCATTTCTCCATAAACCCTAAACTTTGTTCAAAATTGTTAATTTTCATTCTTCTGGGGTTTCCTTGATTCTGCACGTCGTTGTTAACTATGGTACACCTTTCTCTCTCTCATACTTTTATTACTGAAATTGAACTCTTTTGTATTCAAACATTTGTTCTTCTCTGCATTTTTTTAAAAAAAAATTATTTGAGTACTATCATTGCTTAATTAGCACTATATAATCTAATTATTTTTCTATATTTCTCCCCTTCTTAATTACCCTTTTCCCAATTAGACCCATTTTTGAAAAGTTAATATTTTTGTAGTTTAAAGTTTCTAGAATTATATAAGCTTGAAATGTAAGGGAATTGATTTATGTAGAAAATGCCGAGGCCATTGGGAGTAAAAGCTGGTAAGAAAAGGAAGAAGAGAGAGGAAAAATATGATAAAGAGGAGGATGAGCAAGTAGAAATGGTACAAGAGGATGTACCAGCCGCTGCCACTATTGAGGAAACAGCTGAAGATGATAAGGTAGCGGAAGATTTGGCCGATGATATGCCCGGCATTCCGGTTACTATTACGAAGCAGAAGAGCCAGCCTGGGGCGGTTTTCGTGCTCGAAAGGGCTTCCCTTGAGGTTGCCAAAGTAGGGAAGGTATGTCAATCAACAATCTTTAAGCTCTATTGTTTTCCATTATATTTATTTGTTTGTGTTGTGTGTTGCTTGGATTGGATTGGATTGGATATGTTGCAAAGATTAATTAGAGGGTTGGCCTAGATAACTGTGTTGATAGTGTTTGGGAGGGGTATTAATAGATGAACGGGAATTTTGCTGCCGTTGTTAACTGAATTCTGATGTCATATTCATATGTAATTGCAGACCTACCAAATTTTGAATTCTGAGGACCATGCCAATTTTTTGATGAAGCACAAAAAGAATCCTACAGATTACAGGCCAGACATTGTTCATCAGGTTTATATTACAAGTTTTATGTTACGATACACTTCATTCTATTTATTATATTTGTGCTTCTGTTAACATTTTCAGAAGGTTTCAAAGATGTATGCTATTATTGCCTTGTGTATCTGGCCGTTTTTCTGAAGTAGTTGTGATTATGAATGATATTTCAAGCTCTTCTGATGATTTTGGATAGCCCCTTGAATAAGGCTGGGAGGATTCAATCTGTGTATGTTAAAACTGAGAAAGGTGTACTTTTTGAGGTTAAACCTCACGTGCGTATTCCAAGAACATATAAGCATTTTGCTGGCATTATGTGTAAGTTATAATTATTTTGTCATGCATCTTCTTTCTATCAACTTCTATACGTCACTCTAATTACGTGATTTGCTACTGAAGGCATGACGTGTGGTTACTCCTTAAGGCCCTCTCTCATTTATCATTGCAGTGCAACTGTTACGAAAGCTGAGCATATCTGCTGCTGGCAAACGAGATAAACTTTTTCGTGTGGTTAAAAATCCTATAACTTAGTATCTACCTCTTAATTCTCGTAAGATAGGTGAGCTTTACTCTGAACTAGTAATCCTGTCTAATAAATTTCATAGTTCAGATCACTTTTATCTCTCTATTCCCCCCTCCATAGTCAGTGACATTTGTTCATATTTCAGGCTTTTCATCTAGCTCAGAAAAATTGGTTGACATTCAGAAATATGTGGATGCTGTTAAAGATGATTCCAATTTTGTGTTTGTGGTATGTATCAGAAGGGACTGAACTTTGTCTATTAATTCATTTATATGAGTCAAAACTTAGGTGTCTTCTAATCCTTTGCTCGTTCAGGTTGGTGCTATGGCTCATGGAAAGGTTGATGATGAGTACGTTGAAGACTACATATCAAGTAAGTTTTTCCTAAAGTTACTTATGTTGTCCGATTACTTGGGAAGCTATCTACCAGTGTTTAAATACTATGAATAATAGAGTTAATTGCAAATTTGCAACACGGATACTGTTCTAAAGTTTGCATAATTTTTTTTTCCTTAGTTTATTGCTTTTACTTGTAAGCAGATGAGGTTCCAAGTTCTATATTAATGATATTGGTTTGTGAGTTTGCTCCCTTTTTTTCCCTCTGCTTCCTTTACCAACCCCTTTCTCTCCTTTACCCTCAATCTCTAATGGTGCTTGGTGCTCACTCTTCCTTTCTGAACCTATATTTAAATTCCACTCAATCCTTTCTTCTGCAATTCTACCTTCACTTGCTTACCTCCTTATCGATGCTCAACATCCATTAACTATTACTAAAACAAAACATATTGATGTCATCAATTCCTAAATGTCTTATGTGTCAAGCTCTCATTAAAAAATTTCCCTCCAAATTTACATATGATGTCATCATTTTTATTTTATTTTTTGCCTTATCATTTTATTTGCTAGAAACTAGAACCAAGTAGGTATGAAACTAAAAATCCGAACCTGACTTTGACATCAATATTGTTGTGCTTCCACTCTAAATCTATAATCTCATTAGATAATGCAATATTTTATACATAGTATATTTTTTCTAACCATCATTTTAGTAAATTTTAGTATATTTTCAATAACATAGTAAATATTATGATGTAGCATTAAATTATAATCATTAAAAAATATAAAGAATGATGTACATGTTTTTTTTATTTTTTTTAATATTTATATAGTAACAAACTTTATTTTTACAAAGTAAAAAGCGAGCTAAGTCATGTTAAAAAGTTATCAACAACAAAAGATATAAAAGAAATATGAAAAAAATTGCTTATCACCACCATGCAACGCGCGAGTACTAATCTAGTTCTAAACTATTATTGAAAATCTTCTCTCTTATATATTATGTATGCTATACAATTCTACTTAGGATTAGTTCTTAAATCCTCAATAAGGTTTATTATAAGTTGGACTTTAGGAGTTATTGAGGCATCCAGGAACTGTCATAAAAGTTAATGGAGACATCGATAAACTCATATAGTAGTGAAGGGTTGTTGTATATTACTTCATTTTCCTTCTAGTACATTGAAAATTTTATGTGCAAATGAGTAGGTTTTGGTGTCAAGTTGTCTTTCATGAATTAGACTTGCCAACCTCAGTGATTAATAATTTGTGAAAGCCCAATGGATCAGCGTGAGTTGGGTATAGTTAATAATACTTTGTATATGAATAGTACACTATTATTTTTACTAATTTTATGGTCTTTATAAGATTTCCATTGTATATATGCTATGATTCAAACTTTTAAGTAATTTAGGGTTCTAGTTGTTTAAACTATTTTTTATTTAAGAAAAAATAAATTAGAGCCCTCTCTCTTCATGCAAGATTGTAAGGTGCAGTGAGTCCTATCGCTACTTGTGACTAAATTAAATGTATAATAATATATAAATACTCCCATTTTTCGACTAAGCAAAATGAGCATGCTCTATTAGTTGTTTGCTTGTTTTAATGCACTCTTATGTCAACAATTTGAAATAATTGTCAATTTTCTGCGTAAAATTTGCAGTCTCAGGTTATCCGATGAGTGCCGCATGGTGTAATGCAGGAATTTGTGAAGGATTGCAACATAAATGGAGTGTCTTGTGAATTCCTTGCTGAGGTAGTCTTTTAGCGAATAGCTACTGATAGTCTGAAATATAATGAACCTTCTCTTAATGAAATGAATATGCCTTAATTTTAAGCAGATACTCAATTATATCTCCATAACTAAATTCCTAATGTCATAGTAGGCTATTCGCCATATTTTTGTTTCAGCTTGGTGCTTCCAATGTTAGTCGCGTTCTGCTAGAAATCGAGTATGATGAGGTTCCGGAGAATTGTGGTTAAAATTTAAAAACCAACTCTGCCACTTCCCCTCTTCAATCTATAAATAAAATTATTATATTCTGTGATCTCTTCATATCTTGTTGGGTGATTTGCTTGAGTCTTCCATCCATCGGGATTTTGAAGACTTCCATCCATCGGCTCAATGAACCCTTGTGCCATCCAGCAGTATTTTATTTTTCATAATCCTTTGGAAACAATGTACAATAAGCAAAGCATTGTTGTAATTGTGGTGTTAGGTGAATGTAACTCAGCTTCAAAGTTGAAATGACACTGTTTTCCTGTTGTTCCATCATTCTAAGTTTTGCGTCCCTAAAAGACTCCCATTCTTGCAGAGTATCCTGAGAATAAAGAAGACCCGCAATAGTCCTTATTGCGAGAGGAACATTGGCACACTTCTTGACTATCTCTTTGCCTACGATTGTCAAATGTGGATCCCTTTCCTCTTGTCCCTCTTTAAATGCTAGGTTTCGAAACAACTTCCAGGATTGGCTCTCGGGCAAGACACCCAACTCGATGTCAACGTTACAGTCTTGACAAGACTTGCAAACATGAGTGCTGGAGTGAAAACCACGTAAACTACCTGCATTTCAACATTTGTTTTGTTGATTCGTTTCTTGTACGTTATATTCCTCCAAAATTAGGCGATAAAGTACACTAAAATGAATCTATATATGTATGTAATTTATCCTATATCGCCTTCTTTTTCTTCTCGATAGGATAATTTAATTACTGGAAAGAATTCCGATCCACAATCTGTATGAAAAACAAATAAATATGTACGAGTACATAAAATATAGTCGCGGGACTTACCTTATTCAAGGGCCTCCTAGCATCTGCATTCAAAATACTCCGTATTACAATATCCAGTTGCCAAAAAGGCTCCTAATCCACTGATTATTGACACTTGCAAAATAGGCATTGGTGACACTTCAAAGAGTGACAAGAAACCTATTTTCTTCTAGCTTCTTCCTCTCTATTTCCTTTCTATTTTTTTCTCAAGTCCTCAAAAACTTCCAACTTTCTCTATGTTTGTAGAATGAATGAATTGTAGTTTGCAAGAAGTTCAGTAATCCAATTCGATCAATACTTTAATTAAATGGTAAATGAAGAATTTCGTCACAAAAAGAAATGCATATACAAACTGACATCTAGAGTCTCTCTAAAGTCTAACTGATATTCATAAATTTAGCCATGAGCAAAATCATTTGTTTTTTTGTTGATCATTAGAAAATTGCAAAAACAACAAAATAAAATGAGCTTTGGTAAGACCCTAGGAATAATAACACGTACTAGTATACTACCTCTGTGTCTTTTTGTTTTTGCGAAAAGAAATATTTTATACTTCTATCTCACAAATAATAAGAAACGGAGATAGTATAAATATAAATTAAATACCCTTCACGGAAAAATAAAATAATGAGGCAATTTGAATCGCATCTGTCCCAGAGCCAATAATTCGATCTACCATAGTAGGAGAACACATGTTTTAGACAAAAAAAATAAATATAGTGTGTGATCCAATTGGCTACATATCACATATTCAGACAAATTGTACATGTGTACTATTAATCTATTATGCGTTAGTATACATTTCTTTTAACTGAAATAAGAAGATCTAATAAAAGGATGATCATATAATACTCCACCAGTTCACTACTTCAAAGTACTTGTTTTTTGTGTTTATTTCATGCTATTATTAAGGCCTATTATGAAATGGAGGGAGTACTTGAACATGCATGTGGAGTACTCCATTCAATCCAATCCGTTCCTCAATAATACACATATACAATTTGTGTGAATATCATTAAAACTATATATCCAATCCGATTTAGATTTGTCTTGATGCGTTGTTTGAAAATAGTATTGGAAAATAACTTGACTGCATGGACCATCTGTGACAATTTTATTTTTTTTTAAGGACAAATGTATAATTTTGACTGATGGATAGTCATAATATTTTGCTTGTTTGCCCTTATAATTCTTTGTTCAGGATAGAATCCACATAAATACTGTGGACCAGAGAGTAAGTGCAAGTGCTGCAAAAAGATATGTCCAAAGAAATATAACTGAGCACTCTTCTTGTCCCACATCATATAATTGTGCCATGGTACCTGCAACAACCAACCAAAACAGACAGGGAAATTTAGTTGAAATCTGAACTAGACTTACTATGAAGCAAGATGTTAAAGCTTAGGAATTAGTTGATGACTAAACGATGCTCATGGCCGAAGGCAATACGAACTGAAGCATCAACACGAAGCGATATAAAGGGTCTGGTGGGAGGAAGCCAAAAGTATCAGCAGCTTTTACTACTCCAATTCCAATCACAGGAAGCAGCAAGTATTTGACAAATAGAATCCCAATTATCACAGTTGGCTTTACTTTTGATGATCTTAATCCTGTTTAAACCAAGTAATTAGTCAGAGATTGTAATCCTGTTTAAATGGACTGTTAACTCAAATCTTCTGATATTAATTTACCTTGTATTAGGTTTCCACCTAGTATAAGGGTGATAGAAGGTATTGTTCCATCCCTGCAAGAATATTTATAAGGTATGTTATAGTTTAGTAGATGTTATTTTGTATATAGGCTTTGTTCTCTTCAATGTAAATTTCTTCTGTAAAATTGAACTCATTTTTTCTGAACTGCTCTTGCTTTTGATGAGCAAAACTTATTTTTGCTGTAACTGAATTTAATAAGCTGAAAAAAACAGAGTTGAAAATTTCACCAAGACATACCCAAGCAATTTGAGGGAATCTTGTATCACTTGAAGTGGAGCTCCATCCCCTATAACAAGGCCCCTCAACCAAGTAGTAGCTCCAAAAATGAGTCCAATAATCTAGATCAAAAGCATAAAACTGCATAAGCTAGTCGAAGGACTACATGAAAAGCCACGTCCTTTGCCTAACTCCAGGCCTGTCTGGACTTTGGATGTACCATTATAAATATTTTACTCCGTAGTTGTTATTACAATGGTTATTGTTAGTCCTGTCTGGACTTTGGATGTACAAACCAATCCTAGGACTATTGTCAGCTAAATATTGAAAGTTCATAGCATATAGGATCGAAAAGAAGGTAGTCTTAAACATTTAGTAGTAGCATTTCAAGCAGATTAATGCAAGGTGCTACATACATTGCTATTTCACCATACAAAGTCTGTAAAAGTTTATGTTTATAGATAGAAGAGAGACTCAGTATACCAACGCTAGGAGGTGCCATTAGTTCCTCTAATATTAGGTGTAGAAACTCGATTATCTTCCTCCAAAGGGGCTTGCTTTCCTTCTTAGGTGATACCTGAGATATATATACAGGTCAGATAAGTTACAGTACTATTATTATATTCTGTAAACATACTATACAGAAGAAAAGAATGAACTTACAGGATGGCTTTCTGCATCATACCCTTCACTCTCTCCATTGAGAAGATGGGCTTTTACATCAGCTTCTAAGTCGTCGTTTGGATCCCTTGCAGCCTCCTCTTCCACGACTCTTAGTGCCTTAAACTTAATGGATGAACTCTTTACCAAGTGAAAAGTGTATGTCCATATGTAAAACCCCCCTAGCTGCAATAACAACAGCATGCTAGGTGTTTCAGTGCGAAAGCATGCTTAAGCCTATGATGCAAGCAAATTTGTCAAAATTCTTATCTAAAGATGCTCATCAATATGTGTTACTAAAAAGTGGAGGAGCTATTTTGGCATACCTAATCAAAATATTAAGTATTAAAATTAAAATAAATAAAACAAATTAGATTACAGATAAAAAAAATAAAAAATAAAATAAAATAAAATAAAATAAAAAACTGGTTATAGATTCTATCTCCTCGCATATTTTTTTTCATTTGAAGAAAACACTATAATATTAAAGACCCAATGAAATAAAAAATACAGTCAGAAATTGCAAGGCAGAAAAAAGAAACAAAATTTTCCACCTTAACGAGATAAAACTCAATAACCTCAATGTCGACCTCTTCCTCGGCCTCTTCCTCTACCCCATCCTCTACCTCCTCCTCTACCCCCTCCTCAACCTCCTCTACCACCTCGGCTCCTCCTCTCATAATTTGTAGGCTTAAGACCTAACAACTGAACACCCCTCTTATTACGTCGTGGATCTTTATTATCTTCATCTTCCTGGTACTTTGCTTTACTTTTAGAAACAAAGGAAATCTCTCGTGACCCTCCTCGTCCTACTTTAACATCACCATGCAAACGAGATGCTCTTTGATCATCATGCAAAGCAGCCACTCATATAGTAGTGAAGGGTTGTTGTATATTACTTCATTTTCCTTCTAGTACACTGAAAATTTTATGTGCAAAAGAGTAGGTTTTGGTGTCAAGTTGTCTTTCATGAATTAGACTTGCCAACCTCAGTGATTAATAATTTGTGAAAGCCCAATGGATCAGGGTGAGAATGTCTTGGGTATAGTTAATAATACTTTGTATATGAATAGTACACTATTATTTTTACTAATTTTATGGTCTTTATAAGATTTCCATTGTATATATGCTATGATTCAAACTTTTTAAGTAATTTAGGGTTCTAGTTGTTTAAACTATTTTTTATTTAAGAAAAAATAAATTAGAGCCCTCTCTCTTCATGCAAGATTGTTAGGTGCAGTGAGTCCTATCTTTACTTGTGACTAAATTAAATGTAGAATAATATATAAATACTCCCATTTTTCGACTAAGAAAAATGGGCATGCTCTATTAGTTGTTTGCTTGTTTTAATGCACTCTTATGTCATCAATTTGAAATAATTGTCAATTTTCTACGTAAAATTTACAGTCTCAGGTTATCCGATGAGTGCCGCATGGTGTAATGCAGGAATTTGTGAAGGATTGCAACATAAATGGAGTGTCTTGTGAATTCCTTGCTGAGGTAGTCTTTTAGCGAATAGCTACTGATAGTCTGAAATATAATGAACCTTCTCTTAATGAAATGAATATGCCTTAATTTTAAGCAGATACTCAATTATATCTCCATAACTAAATTCCTAATGTCATAGTAGGCTATTCGCCATATTTTTGTTTCAGCTTGGTGCTTCCAATGTTAGTCGCGTTCTGCTAGAAATCGAGTATGATGAGGTTCCGGAGAATTGTGGTTAAAATTTAAAAACCAACTCTGCCACTTCCCCTCTTCAATCTATAAATAAAATTATTATATTCTGTGATCTCTTCATATCTTGTTGGGTGATTTGCTTGAGTCTTCCATCCATCGGGATTTTGAAGACTTCCATCCATCAGCTCAATGAACCCTTGTACCATCCAGCAGTATATCAGGTTCTGCTTGTTTATTTTTCATAATCCTTTGGAAACAATGTATAATAAGCAAAGCACTGTTGTAATTGTGGTGTTAGGCGAATGTAACTCAGCTTCAAAGTTGAAATGACACTATTTTCCTGTTGTTCCATCATTCTAAGTTTTGCGTCCCTAAAAGACTCCCATTCTTTCAGAGTATCCTGAGAATAAAGAAGACCCGCAATAGTCCTTATTGCGAGAGGAACATTGGCACACTTCTTGACTATCTCTTTGCCTACGATTGTCAAATGTGGATCCCTTTCCTCTTGACCCTCTTTAAATGCTAGGTTTCTAAACAAGTTCCAGGATTGGCTCTCGGGCAAGCCACCCAACTCGATGTCAACGTTACAGTCTTGACAAGACTTGCAAACATGAGTGCTGGAGTGAAAACCACGTAAACTACCTGCATTTCAACATTTGTTTTGTTGATTCGTTTCTTGTACGTTATATTCCTCCAAAATTAGGCGATAAAGTACACTAAAATGAATCTATATATGTATGTAATTTATCCTATATCGCCTTCTATTTCCTCCCGATAAGACAATTTAATTAATGGAAAGAATTCCGACCACAATCTGTATGAAAAACAAATAAATATGTACGAGTACATAAAATATAGTCGCGGGACTTACCTTATTCAAGGGCCTCCTAGCACGATGAAAAACCATTATTTTTAATTTTAATTTTCTTGTTATAAAAGTGATTGACAATAAAACTTAAATATACTAAAATTGCCAACGTGGATACTTTAGGCAATCACAATGTGCCTTATAACTTACCTTTTGATAGTTATTTTTCAATAGACTACTGTAAAATTTGTATTCATATTCAAATTAATTCTGTTACTGCTACTGCTACGACACGACAATTCTTTCTTTAATTTGTATGTTCATACTATCTTCTTATGCAGCCTTTAGACAACTATAACACGACTCATACATCTAATATGTACGACCCTCAAATTTATTAAGTATTGTTTAGCAATCACATTAACCACCCCAAGCTTAATCCAAATCCTCTCAATTTTCTCTTAAACGGTAAGATACGGGGGAAGGCCCCTCCCCCTATCACAGAAATGGAGGAATGAGGAATCAAACCCTCATCACTTGTGGGAGGGGGGAGACAGTCCCTCCATCTCCAAGATCCTTCCAAATCCTCTCAACTATCTCAAAGTAAAAGCACCTACATTTATCCTATCAAAAGTCAAACCAACGTATTTGACTTTGATTACATCACTTTACTATGGAGCTTTGAAACAAAACTGATACACTAAATGCGAACGCCCTACCACAATGAACTGCTCCCTTCTTCAACTAAAAGTATGTCCTTTTTCATCTTTTTCCCATGTGACTTCTTGCATGTCACAAAAGTAGAGGACTGATTATTCTATGTATGGATATAATTACAATCATGATTTTATACCCTCCGATAATCACTCAGTATGATATAGAAAAAGCACGTTAATTAAGCTTGTTTATTCATCTTATTGTGCATTTGTGCTTTCCCTAAATAGTAACGCAGTTAGTAGAATAAACTAAATTATCATCGATCAATGCAAATAATACTATCCTACTAGTGTGATTATTTAATTCAAACTTTACACCCAAAGGTGAGATATAGTACCGTTGCACCAATGGTAGAATGATCTCTCTACTCATCAATATTAATAATTGGATGTCTTATCTGAACTTATCAAAATCTATTTTATTTCTTCTAACTTTTTAATTATAAATATGGTTAAGTGGTGTTTAGAGTGAAGAAGAGCACAATAAAAAGGCCTGAAATTTGTTAATTCGGAAAGTGAATTTATATTCCAAAAGAGTTGATGGATTAAAGACTATGACCGTGTAAAACATACTTCACAAATATGTCACTATGTTTACATTATTGAGCAATATTTCATATAATGCATTATCCTATAACTAGATCTGTCATATATCGATTTGATCTAAAACAGTTTGACCTAACTCAAAGTGAACCAATTTAGAATTTAACTGCATATATAATTGTAATAATTTAGCAAAGCTCAAATTAAAAATAACTCGACCCAACTAATCATGACCGGAACCCGACATATAACCTGAATTGACACCTCCTCCTATAAGTTTATAACTTAAAAAAAACCTTATATGCATTCACGCACATACACAAACAAACACTCACTACTAAGTTGTATGCCACTGTAGTATATTCCAAGACTCTTTCACACATATTAATGAGATTAAATAACACGACAACATAAAGTCACGAGTTCGTTACAATTATAGTCCTGTAGATTTCCAACGTCCAATAACAACCTCCAAATGTTCAATCCCATTTTCATCATCTTGGGTTCACGGAGGCTGCATAACTATTAACCAAAGCAAGGGCATTACTAGTGTACTCCTTCACAATCACTATCTTGTCAAACACTTCATCTTTCACCGGACACTCTGCAACGTCCTCGAACCCGTCCGTGCACGTATCCTCATTGGTTAGAGCCGCGCTCATCCACGTCTGGACATTACTGAGCTGGAACCTTAACGCCTCGATCGTGGAGGACTCGGCAGCCGAAGCTACCTGGCTCATCTCCTTTAGTGATTTATGTATTTGGTCGACGGCGTCTCCGAAGGTGGAGGAGCAGTCATGGAGGGCGGAGGTGGCCCGTGGGTCGGGTCCGTAGTCGGCCCGTTGGGTCATGTTGGCAAAGAAGGCGGAGGCGTGGCGGGCCCGGGCTAGGGTGAGCCCGATGGAGATACGGGCTAGTTGGGCCGGGTCGAGGCGGACTGCATTGGCGTAGCGGGAGAGGGAGGTGTAGCATACGTCAGGGTAGAGGGTGGTGTTGCAACTCGATCGAATGAAGTCGAACGAAGTGGCGGTGGTGGGGGGAGTAGCGGTGGGGGTGGGGAAGGAGTGTGTGTGGTGGAGGAAGAATGTAAGGAAGAGGAAAAGGAGTTGAGAGTTCATGGTTAATGAGGATGAGGCTTTGTTTGTTTTTTGAGAAGTTGTATTTTAGAGGGACAAGAAGAGTTGGGATAATTTTGGGGATTGGAGCATTTTATACATAGAATTTTATGAATGAGAATGTGAATGTATAGTGTCGTCTTTCTTTGTTGTAATGTAATGGGGGTTGTATGGATAAGAATAACTTATTATGTTGGTTAGATTATGTTTTCTTGTTTATTGTTACTGTTAATTTGTAATGATTGCAAATAACCATGTTTTGCCGATTTAAGATGATAACCAATTAAAGTTTTGGTAGCAATTCCAATTGTGCAACTTTAATGATGTGATACCTTTCTAGCTCCCGTGAATGATCTTCACGGATTATTGTAAATTGGGACATGTTTTCCCTTTGTTTCTTAAATTTTATTATATGTGGTAGTCAAATTTTATAAATTTTGATCGTAAATTCTCACTAGGATGAATATCATGAAAATAATACGGAGTATTAATTTGTCAAAAAAAATAATAATAATATTATTGCTTCCAAAAAATAATAATAATAATAATAATAATAATAATAATAATAATAATAATAATAATAATATTGCTTCCAAAAAAAAAGGGGAAAAAAAAGCATCAATAATATTGAGATTTTGTCAAAGAAAATTTAAAGAAGATTTTGTTATATTTTGCTCGTATTAATTTTGAAATAATACATATAATCTAATATATATAAATAAAGTAGACATTTTTGGAGAGCATTCGGAGCGCCACGTAAGAAATATACTTATTTCGACCAATAAGAAGAAAGATTTATATTTTATTTTTGAATTAAAAAATTATGTCGCCACCTAGATAAAAGTAACGAACTAGATTTGATATATCTAAAATTTTAATGGCACGTAGATTATAATCCACGAATTAAATTATTTTAATGAAAAAAAAAGTAAAAGTATAGGAAAAAATAAATTTATTAATTCAATACTACGAGTATAAGAAAACCAAAAAAAATATACCAAAAAATATTTAAATGATAAACGCTTATAATAAAGTTTGATACCTATCATTATAAGATAAATTTTGATAGTATTTATGATAAGAAATACATATTGTTCGTTTATTATAATTAAATTAAAATTTATGATACCTACCATTATAAATTGACACATCATACGACACAAATAAAATTTCGTATCAATAAAAAACCTCATCAAGCAAATTTTGTGTTAGTAATTTTTTGTTAGTTTTTGGTCATCAATGGCCGGGTAATTTTTAGCTTAATTTTTAAAATCCTATGTTAAATTAGTATTTCTAATTATTACTTACATTGTGTTAATTTGGGATACTCAACGATTATATGTTTATGTTTTATTTACTAAATGTTTTTTTACATGCAGATTTAACACATCATACGACAAAAATAAAATTTCGTATCAATACAAAACTCTATCAAGCGAATTTTGTATTAGTTTTAGGTCATTAATGTCCGGGTAATTTTTAAAATATTATGTTTAAATTTATATTTGTAATTTTTAGTTACGTTGTATTTATTTAGGATACTTCACGATTATTTATTTATGTAATGGCATAGGATTAGATGTTGTATACTTAATATATGGATGACTTTGGTTATTTTTGGAGATGATGAAAAAATTCCAATGCATAGATTTGATTTTATATCGCAACAATTTTTCATTTATTGGTAAATATATTGATTTATTTTATATAAATGTAAAGATTTAATTTATATCAATTTCAGTTTGGCTAACATTTCACGGTTCAATTTATCCATTGATGTAGTAGGTTGGTTGTGACGAGGTTGGTGACTCTATCGAAATAAAAGATATGGTAAAACAATGAATAACGATTTAGGATTTAAATTATTAAAAATTTATCATTTCACATTAAAGATTTTATATAACGGAAAAAAATATCATATTTACAATTTATTTATATTTAATAAATTCATTATAAATTATAGTAAAAAAATAAATATTAAACTTTTGTAATTTTGTCTGAAATTATTAAATACAATAAATCAAATAATTAAAAATCTTAGATGAAAAAACTGTGCATCGTACGGGCTTCCATCTAGTTTGATATATTAATGGAATGGAATATTAATCTACTTCTGTCTTTACATACCATTTGCACAAATTCTCTAAAAAGGCGGGTGTACGTTAATATATTTTAAAACAAGTTAAAGTTATATTAAAAGTACTTAAAGTTACCCTTTATACTACAAAGTTATTATTTTTCTATTGATAAATTTTATCTTACAAAAAACTTATAACGAATTAGATTAATCATATTAGTCTTTATAGTATGTAATCACGTATCTATAAGAAATTACACATTAATATAAAATTCAAACCAACGACAAATTAAAAGTTACCCTTTAAGTGGTTTAAGTTACCATAAAAAATAGTTAAAAGTTATGCTCAAACTGACCATTTTACAATAAAATTAATGTACACCCGTTGTGTACAAGACTTATTCTACCATTTGCTAACTTGATTATAAATGAGGATTTCTCATGAACACTCGTTGAGGCAACTCACTTGTAGAATTTGTTATATACACTCTGGTGTACCGTACACCCAAGGTCATTTGCTCATTAAATCAACAAATGAGCAAATTATATTTTTACTCATTTGTTAATTGAATGAGCAAATGACCCTGGGTGTACATTATAGTTTCTCGCTCACTTGTAATTAGGGGTGTCAAAAACTTACCCGACCCGAAAGGTTTACCTGATATCGAACTGTTTTCGATATAGTTGGACCCGAGTATTTTTTATCCGAATTCGATCTAAAGTCGACCCGACGTTATCTTGAAACCGACTCCATCCAGTAATTTATGATCCAAACCCAACTTGGAATCGACTCATATTTAATCCGAAACCAATAAGACCCAATAATATAAATTCCAAATTCGATCTAGCTCGAAACGAAATCTACTCGAAACCATTTAGACCCCAACAATACCTCTTTTTACTCGACCTTTAATTACCCGATTTGAAATTTCCCATGACCCAATTAAAACCGACCCGAAATTACTCATGATCCAATTAAACCCGACATATTATTAATCTAACTAAAATTTTCCATGACAATAACCCGACATGACTAAGGTAATTGGTAATAGGGCACCAATAATAACTCATGATCCAAGTTATGAATTGTAAAGAGAACAAAGAAGGGAGACAGAAAATGGAATGGTAATTGGTAATAAAATGGTATTAAAAAAGCTTTAATTTATAGTAAACATTGAGATACTACAAAGGTAAAGAGTGGTGCAATAAGAGTGTTTGAATGGAGTCAACATTATAGGGACGATACAATGTTGATATATTAGTCCAAGATTTTAGTACTCTAAAGTCAAACAATCCTAAATTATCATTATACCATAAAATATAAGTTCCTAAAATGTATAAAATTTGAAATAAGTTCCTAGAATGTATAAAATATGAAATTTATAATATATATATATATATAATATATATATATATATTTTAATGTGATTAGGTTTGTTATATTCACCTAATTTTGACGAATCTGAATCTATTTCAACTTAATTGAACTTATCTGAATTTATATAAACAACTCTAAATTTATCTAATTTTATATAAACATATTTGAATTTATCTAAACTCGTATCAATCTGAACCTATCTGAATTTATTTGAAGTTATCTAAACTTATTTGAATTTTTAAGAAAATATCTGAATAATCTGAAATAATCTGAACTTATATTAATTTATCTGTACTTATCCGAATTTATTTAAAATTATCTGAACTTATATTAATTTATCATTAATTATCTGAACTAATCTGAATATTTCAAATATTATCTGAACTTTTCAAAATGTATCTGAATTTATTTGAACTAATTTGAATTTGAATAAATTTATCTAAAATTATATGATATTATCTGAACTTATAGTCTTGAAATAAGAGAAAATAAGGTGAATTGAACAAATCCTTATTTGAACATACTTTAACCTTTTTTTTTTTTTTTGAATGGAATAGGGAGGGGTGATTTCATTAAATAATAATAGTCACTCGGCACTTACAATCATCCCTTAAGAGATCTAAATTCTCAATAACATACTTTAACTTATTAGACCGTGTTATAGCTTATTTTAGTTGTACTTATTTAAATTCGGATAAGCTTTATTAAAACTTATTTTAGTTATACGTCAAACTCAAGTAACATTTATTCACTATTGACCCTTAGTAATGTGGCCTTACTAAATAAGGTGTTAGAATTAGTATGAAACCAACATATAATAAATGTGTTGCGATTATTACGAAATGGAGGGGTATAACTTCATTAACAATAACAAAATTCAAACATTACTAAAATTTGAAAATCTTGTATTCTTAATCACGATTTAGATGATAATATACAATAAACAATCTTAATACTTCTAATAATCAAGGATTGATAATGATAAATAGCCGCAAAGACAATAATAAACGCAAAACGGTAAGGAAAAAGACATTTTACAATGATGTGAGAATCACCCGATCAAGGTGATAAATAGTCATTTTCTGTAATAACTTGAGTTGTCAATCTTATAACAATTCTAATAAGCCAATACAAAACTTAATTAAATGAAACCCAACAGATTATATATGAATGAAAATCTCCAATAACAAAAATGACATGACATGTATTTTAATATAGCTAAAACGACTTGAACTGAAATTGACCCGAATTCAAATAAGTCGACTCAAAACCGAACCTAGCTAAAGTAAATTTAACTCAGAATGAGCTAATAATCGAAGTAACCATATTCAAATTTTAACCGGAACTGAATTGATTTGAATCGAGATCTAATCAAATTCGAAATGACCCGATCCAAAGTTAAATAAATCCATTCTGACCCAAATAAACCCGATAAAATATGAATCCGAGTTCATCTTAACTCGATATGACTCGACCCGAATTTGACTTGACCCAAGTTCGATTTGTATCCAACCATGCTTGAACTCAACTTTAACCCGAATCTGATTAAGCTCAACCCGATTTAATTTGGTTTGTTAGATTTAAATGACCCATCATTACTCGACCCAAACATCCCAACCAGTTGTGGGTCAACCCAAACTCTATTTGGGTACCCGATTTGACACCTCTGCTTGTAATGTTTGGACAACAAGGCTCGTTACCCAACGTCATCATTATGATTTCAAGGCTGAAACACGGTCATTGTCCAATGTCCATATCTAGTATCTACTACTTTTAATCCATATTACTTGCAATATTTTGACACAACACGGTTGTTAATACACAACTAACACAAGTTTAACCAGGGTCGGCTATTGGGCTGTGCAAACAACCCAACGGCATAGGACCTCATGCTATTTGGGGCCCCATAATCTTAAACGACAGTTAAGTATAAAATTAATACACAGTGAATAATTAAAGCATATAACAAAGTGGCTGAGTTGGTTTTTATTACAATTCGTCGAAGAAGAGCCTTTGCTCGGTGGTGCTGTGATCGACTGCTCCGACACATCTTAACTAGTTTTTTTTTTTTTTCTTTGGTTTAATTTTGTTTTATTTGTTTTACCCTTTGGTGTTTCAAATATCTCATTTTTTTAATCTGCTTTTTTTTTTTTTTTTTTTGCTTTGGTTTAATTTTGTTCTTTTTGTTTTACCCTTTGGTTTTTTTTTAATACCATAGTTTTCTCTAAAAAAAAACTATTAATGGTTAATTATATATAAATGGACTAATGGTTAAACTCACATATTAACATGTGTGTTAAGTTTGAACGTGTCAATTATTATGAAATGGAGAGAAAATAAATAAATAAATAAATAAATATATATATATATAGGACTTTATTATTTTAAAATAGCACAGGGCCCCCAAAAATTAAAGTTCAAGACGGCCCTGAGTTTAACTATTAATATCATTGATTGTATATTCATAAAAATTAGAAACGGTTAATGTTTAAAAAAAATAACATATAGGCCACTAAAGGCTTGTTTAGTTCCCTTATTCTTGCTTATCTAATCTAATTTGATCTGGTCTGGTCTGGTCTGATTTGACTAAACTTTGACCTTATGTGTATGATAATCTATAAAGAAGAAATATGTCAAGTGGTGTCTTGTTAGATTCGTATTTATGTGTATTTTATTAATATGTAATTTTTATAATTTTTTTTATTATGTAATTAAATGTATATAACGATAAAAAAACGCACATAAAACGATGATATGATCTAAACTTGTTTTTTCTAATCTGATCTGATCTGAACTTATTTTTTCTGATCTAATCTGAACTTATTTTTTCTGATCTGATTTGAACTTATTTTTTCTGAAATATGTAAAATAAGTTGAACTAAACAAGGCCTAAATAAGGGAGTTTTTTTTTTTTTTCTAAAAAAATGACGTTTAAAAGATATTGAGGCTACCTCAACAATTACAACAACTATTTATATATTAACATATGTGTACATACATTAAGAAGTCAAAGTTGATATTCATCACAATCTAAAATATTAAATTAGTATGTTTTGGTGAAAATTTGATTAGTATGAATATATACACTTTGATTTAGCTCAAAAGATCATGTTGAGTTTGTTGACATTTTTAATCACCAGTTCATTACCTCGCATATTGCTACTTGGTCACCTGTTTGACTTTGTAATGGTAAAATGAACTTTAAAGGGTGCATGTAATCTCGAGAAAGAGTCCATTAATCTCGGCATCATCATGCACTCGCTTTGTCACTTTAGTGTTGTGGGCCTTGGTATAACTGCTTCCATCGACAGTTAAAAGTTTTGACAATGTTAAACAGTCAAAAATAATACAACACCAATAGTAAGAACCTAGAAGAAGACGAGTAATACTTAAAGGTCACAATCACAAGTTTATGAGATCAATCCCCACTAGTGGCAATGTGGGGTATCGGTCACAATCATAAGATAAATTTATGGGATCAATCTCCACTAGTAGCGATGTGGGGTGGGATTTTCGTTAACGAATCGTTCAAGATATGTTTTCATGACAAAAGAATGTCACTCCATCCCAGGGCAAACAATGAAACAATCCCAAATAGACAAATAGTATACTGCAATTATGGCTCTATTTAGTGAGGAAATCATTTTTGATCCCTCTGTTCTGATCTTCCTCATCGAAGAACCCGCTCCCAATCTTGTGAGTTGAGAATTTTTTATCTTTCTATCTGTGGGACTTCTATGGTTCGAAAGGATTTTATGCTAAAAAAATTCCATTCTCAGAGGCATCTCCATGGTCATGGGCATCTAGTGAATTTCTTGACTAAATTTAGCAATTTCTGCACAGGTTAAAACTACTCATGGTCCAAAAGCCAGAAAAAAAATTTAATATCTCGAACCAGGATAGGAAAAAAATAATAGGTTTTTCTATAAAGTAGTAACATTTATTCAGAGTGATTGGCCATGAGCTCAGCTCAAGCACGAGAGGATTCATCTCTACTGGAGTTGCCTGTTGCCAACTCTGAGCTCAAGTTCAACAGCGATCCTCCTTTCTTACAAAAATATCCTCAACCATAAAAGCTGAATTTGAGCCAGAAAATATGGTAGTACAAAATTAATATTGCCTCTTATGAAGACTAGAGAGGACTCAAATTGCAAGGGATGTGACATCCAGTTGAAACACTTCCGCTTATGTAATAACAGTTGGCTCTGACCTCCCAGTGAATTCTTGCATCTTAGAAAGCTTGAGAGCAACATCAACCTGCAATAGAGTGCATAGTACGCTAAGAATAACAAAAAAGGGGAAAAAGTAATGGCCAAAGTTTACATACAGAGTAAAAAGTTAAGCAATCTCACAAGGGGTTTAAGTGCTTCCTGTGAATCTCTGCTGATTTTTGAGGAGTCGTTTACATATTGCTCAATGTACACACGAACTGTGGCTCCTTCAGAGCCAGTTCCAGAGAGGCGGAATACCTGAATTAATAATGGTCACATTAAAAACCAAAGCAAGGCATCAGACTTTGGAGAGAGCAGACAGAAACCGTTAAATTTAATAAATATATAAATAAAAAGCTCTTTACCAATCGTGAGCCATCTTCAAACAGGTAGCGAATACCCTGGTGCTTTGAAACTGAACCATCAACAGGATCAGTGTATTCAAACTCATCAGCATCCTTCACGTTGGCTACAGTGGAATTAACTCCCTTCACAATCCTGGTCAGAGCAAGAATTAAAGAAGCTTCAGAATTCAGATAACATAACCAGACCTTGAAAATCAATAATCATAGAGGTGATGCACAACATTTCAACAGCAGTTCCAACTTTTTGAGAATATTAAGTTTAAATTCATCATGTAACTTGGTAAGTGTTCATTCTTAAAAGGTGCCAAACTAATTAGCTGTCAGATACATTGTGTTTTAAAAAAAAAAAGGAACCATACAACTTAATCAGATTCAAACAAACTGCGGGATATTCAAAAAATCAAATAAGAACCAACCAACATAGCTAAGAGTAGAATTTTGTTTTGTTATTGATACTAAGAGGCCCAAGTCACTTATTCAATTTATGCTACCAAACAGCCAACCTGCCTACCAAAGCATACTTCTGGTCTTTTCCCCATCCATGTTCATACGCTGTACTATTTTACAACATAGGCATACGAAACAGTCAAGAATAGGACAAAATTATCACCTTTCACTTGATTGCCCATCCAGTAAACTACATCATCATCAATTATCACAGTATCATATATACATAATCCATATCACAACCAACAAAAATATCCTATCTTCAAAAAGTTGAGTTATGAACTAAGCATATATCCAGAAATGAATACACTTGAACGCAAATAAAAATCCTGGTAAAACCTATGGTTAGATTATGCATGGGTCAATCAGTTTAATATGAAAAGCAAGCCAAGGGATAATAAAGCCACAAATAAAGTGAAGTGCATTTGATATACTTCTTTGTATATTTACTGGAAACTCAATTAAATAAGTTGTGAAATACTCTCTCCATTGTCTTAAGTTCTACTCAGGTATGTGTCTTTATGGGTACTTTAGGGGAAGAAAGGTATATTGGGTTCCATGTTGTGAGGTGTGTTAGAGGGTAAAAGAGAAAAAAAAAATGTATATACTTTGATAATGGCCAAATAATGAAAAAGCCAAGATGAGTAGAACTCGTAAAAACTGTGGTAAAAGGAAAGTAAGTAGAGCTTAGGAAAGCAAAGGAGATAATCGCTAAATTAATACTTGCTGCTGGAGTACAAAGTACTAATCACCTACAAAAAAAAAATTAAATAAAAAAAAAATAATTAAAAAAAAATGCTAAAGCTAATTAAAAGCAAATAACTTTCAGCGGTCCAAGGGACTGAAGCAGATAACCTTTGGCTCCTATTTTACCCTACTTGTGGTTTCCTTATCTCCATTGATTGATGACTTAACAATCAGATACAATACTGCATTCCATATTAATAATTTCCATGTATTCAAATGAATGTATAGAGCCCCATTACCATCTTCTCCCCATGGTCAAATCCAACAGACAATTGTAAGGAATTTGGTACTTTCATTAGATAGTTATGGCAGTTGTCTCAAAGTGACCTTTGATTCATAGATCAATAGTGCATCCAGCAAGATCAAAATAGTAACTCTTATAAATCCAATGAAAGCCAATGAACTATACAATGACATGAACTAAAAGAAAGCAAACACTGGCTTACTTGTTAACTTCAGAGAGATCAGATTGCAGATTAACCAAATGTGCCATAAGTTCTTTTGCACCACCTGCATCAACATTCTAAGGAAACAAATTTCTGTAAATCAATTGATATCAAAATGATAAACAAGTTGGTAATTCTAAGCTCATACGATGTATAAATAATACTCCCTCCAATCATATTATCACTGCAAGTTCAAATTTATGTAAGTCATTTAAAATGGTATTTATTTCATACCTAGTACCTACACAAACAGGGATATTTTAGAAGACAAGATAGTGTTTTGACATTTAAGTGGAAAATTATATAAAATGAGAAAAGTAAGCAGAGGTCAAACCACCAAACAATTGGGAATAGAGGAAGTACCTCATAATCATATCTAGTGTAATAGTGCCGACCATAGGTAGCCCAATGCTGACGAACAATGTCTTCAACCGTCACAAGGTTTTCTCCATTGAGTTTATCCTTGTTCTTTAGGGCAAGAATAGATAGCCATGCCAAAACAGCCCAGATTCCATCCTTCTCACGTACATGATCAGAGCCTATTCAGGAAGCTCAAAAAAATCATTCTGAAACCTTATGAATGCATTAGAAATCACATATGAACAAGGACTGCAGAAGATAAAAGCATACCAGTTCCAAAACTCTCTTCACCACATACTGAACAAAGTCCAGCATCCATCAAATTACCAAAAAATTTCCAGCCTGTGGGCACCTGGAATTTAGTAAATTACCATTAAAGCCTTCTAAAGGAAATACAATGCTCACTATTTACTTTAGAGATTGAAGAGCCTATAAATTTTATAAAGTTGAAGAAAGAAAAAGAAGAAAACAGCTACAGAAATCAGTTATAGAAATAAAGATAAAGAGCTATAGTCACCTCAAAGAACTTTAAACTAAGAGCTTTTGCAACAACATCCAGTGCAGCAGAAGTAGGCATGCTCCTGAAAAGTCAATGCAACTAAACTTTAACAAACATAATGGTCCGAAAGAAAGGAAGAGATCATTGTACAACCAAAAAAATAAAAAAATAAAAAAATTTACAACATACCAACAATTAATAATGTCATGTTGTCATCACCCTTAGAAGATGGGAGAGGAGAGAAAAGGTATTCAGTATAATTAAGCACGGTAAAATCAGTGTTGCTAAATTTGTTGCATCACTAATAAAAGTGAGTGATTTTACCGTGTTAAAAAAACTAAATACCATCTTATATGGAAAGAGAGAGGTGGGTACACACAAATACAAGATTGTAATGATTCTAACCAAGGGGGCCAAATTCACAGAACCCTAAAGGCTGGAGCAAGATGCAAGAAGTCAAGAACAAACTGTATGAATACAAGATAAAGCAGAACTAGACACCCTTAAGCATACCTAGCAACTCCCTTCAGACCACCAGAGAAGTATGGGATTGCTTCTACAGCATTAGCAGCAATAATGGCAACAGAATCCGAGGGCGTCACAAAAAACCTAGGAAAAAAGTTAAGTTAGATATAGAAGTTCCTCACAAGATATATGCTCACTCTTAGATGTAGTGTCTACCTTTTACCCAGTATCATATTACGATCAGCATCACCATCAGCAGCAGCACCAAATTCAGGTAGTTCACCTTCTGTGTTTGTTTTACCCAAACCCATACGTTGGACTAATTCCTTTGCATAAGTCAAATTGGGATCAGGATGCCCTCCACCAAAATCTTTCTATAAGGATGAAAGAGTGTAAGTTATATAATCTACTTAAATGTAGATACAATAGTTCAATGAAGACAAATATCACAAAAACCATTTGACCTTTGGTGTACAGTTCAACAGTGAACTCTCATTTGCATCAAGCTCTTCAACAAATATACGCTTAGCATAAACACCAGCAACTCCATGAAGAGCATCATAGCTAGAAATTAGGCAGGGGGAATCCCAACATAAAAATATTAGCACAGATGTAGCAAAAGTTTACAACATAAGTGCTTTGACATTGATCTAAGTACTCTTACCAGAATGTGAATTTTGGACATGCGAGCAGCTTTTTGATAGCTTCGAAATCAAATATTGACCTGCTCATGCAACACAACAATTATATGTCATTATCCAAGTTGATGTCAAAGACATTAGAGCCTAACTTCATATAAGACAGCCAATTTAAAAATAAAAAATTGAAAATTAATTCTTCCCCCTTTTCATACCCGTTCCATACATATTGCACTGTTTACCCTTCAAGGAAGTTTCACAAATATTGCAACATTTGCATTTGGGATATCCAATGTTTCCTATCACACTATAAATTCCAACATAATTTTATTGTAAACTCCCAAGTTTATAGACTACTTACATTTTTTAAGGTAGTTCACATGGATTCTGTAGTTCTTTCTCACCTTTTACCCAATTTCTATAAAGTCGTGCACTCCCCATGTTGCAAAAATTTTAGATTGGAGGAAGTAATATAATATATTAAAGAGAAAAAAGTTTTAAACTAACCCTACAGCTGATAGAATATTCAAACACAAGAAGAGTTTTCTTTACAATAAAAAAAAAATTAAAAAAAAAAAACCATAGTAATATAGAAGTAATTTATTTTAGAATTTAATTTAGTATTTATTTAGCTGAAGATCTGAAGCATTAATTCACCCTGAGGCCTAAACAACGGACCAGGATAATTTAGAATAAACCACAGATACTACAAAATGCAGAAAGCTCTTGATAGCAGATAGGCCATCCAATTATCATTCAGAAGTATGTTTCCCCAAGTCTAACACAAATTATGCAGGGCTATGATTGGAGAAAGTTGCATCAGCCGCAAACCAAAAGCCTAAGCATGCAGACCTCCTTTCAATAAATTGTAGCTCCTATGTCAATATATATTTTTTTTTAAAGCATAACTTTAACTGGGACAATTAGCTTTGGGGCCTGAAATTACAATGTATCTTAAATAAAGTGGACAATTTTTACTCTCACACCCCCAGAATTCCACTCAATGTGTTGGAAACCAACCTTTTAACCTTCAACACTTCATCAATCATTCACCTAAGCCAAGGATAAGGCCCTCACCTAGAAAAATATTTGGCATATTAAAGGCAGGGCATAGAACTGTTCTCAGACAGCATTTAGAAGCTTAAAGCACCTTGTAATAGCTCCCTAATGCCTAGATAGAACAGACATACTGTCTGTAACTCCAAAAGTGTTCACCATAAGTGAATTGAAGCAAAGAAATTTAAGTCCTAAAATTCATTAATACTATGTTTGGATAAAGATATTTGGCGGGAAAGGGATGGAGAAAAAATCAGGGATATATTCCTTGTTTGAAAAAGACATAGGACAAATGATAGGAAAGGAAATGTAGGGGTCCATTTTCCTTCCTCTTTTAATAAACAAAATCCATCCACTGTTGGAGAGATTTGGAAGGAAAATGGAAGGTCACTCTCTCCCTCTCCTTACCTCTCTTTTCCCTTCCCCTCCCTTTCGCTCCACTACTGTCATCCAAACATAGTGTTATACATAAAAGACAACAGTTATACAAGCAAGTTCATATAGCTGATTTTAAAAGATATTTCGTCCCGTTTTCTTTTACTTGCAAGAGTTTCATGACTTGCAACATAGCCTCATGGCACATTCTTTGAGGAAGAGATTAAATAATGTAAAGAGACAAATTAATCAAAATATTTTTTTTACACATAGTACCTAACCTTTCCCAATTCTATGTTTTAAATATTATATTGATAAAGTCGTTCAACTACCTTCTCTAATTACCTCCTAAAAGTGTGTGCCTTGAGGCTATGTTGCAAGTAAAAGAAAGCTGAGGAAGCATTTTACAGAAAATTAAAATTATGAGACCCATTTCCTGTTGTGCCAATTGAATCCATTGAAAACCAATTGATAACAAGAGCAAACAAAATGAAAATCATAGAAGGCACATGCAGATTGTGAAAGCCAGCTTTAGACTTACTTCATCAACTTCACATAGGTATCAGTTGAATCAAAGACTTCAACCTCAAATTCACCATCAGGCCCTGAGAAGCTAGTTGTGCCTATTTTAGAGATATCAACCTGGAAAGAATAGGAAACAATTTGATCTATGCTAATATAGCAAGCTATTAAACTAATGTATTGTTGGTTGGCAGTTTAAAAAAAATAAAATAATAATAAAAATAAAAGACAGTAATGGTAATAGATATGGAATTTTGTAAGGATAGTCCCAAGCCAATGTACATGGCAGTGCTTGTCCAGCCCTAAACATCTATTTTTATTCATAAACTTTCAAAATTACCCATTGTTGAATGATAGTGGAAATTTATACAAGAAAAGACATGTATGGGGGTGAAGTTTCAATGCCATGGACGTTGACAAGCGGCTTTCTTTACAAAACTACATAGAAATCCATTACCATTCTGTCATTTAAATCCACCTAACAACGGGCCATTCAAACAATACTTGTCATGAACAAAAAGTTGAAAACAATACATCAGGCAAATCTTCAGCAGTCAAGTACTCCTTTATGGTAGTTGTATTCTCATAAATCTTGTCAGTAACTCCTTCTGGAGCCGGTCCTCCATTTTCCATGTTGTACTTTATCCCAAAGTCCTGCATATATGGAATCAAACAACAATAAATATTCACAATTCTAGATTCCTAAATGCACCAACAATGAGCTATGCTACAGCTGTAGGACAAGACAAACCTCAGTAGGACCTCCAGGATTATGACTGGCAGTCAATATGAATGCCCCGGATGCCTTAGATCCCTACAATAGAAATCCCAAGTATTAACATAACATAACTGTTCCGAAGAACTCAGACAACCTGCAAATATGTCAAACTTACATCTTTCCCAACTCTTTCACGTATCACAGCTGACACAGCAGGTGTTGAAAGCAGTGTGTTTTGACCAACCCAAACACGTTTAACTCCATTTGCAGCTGACATCTTTATAATAATCTGTAATTTTTCCCAGCAAGAAGAAGCAACATCAAACAAAGATATTTTAAGTTACAAAAACTCTGTTTCCAAAAATAAAAACGCAAGGCATTCACAAAGAATCAGATGACAGGCATATACATCATCTAAGCTCCACATAAACAAGCCTACACTGAAGTGATTCAGCTTAACATACTTTGAAAATCGTACAATGCCCCATATAGTATTTTATCAATCATTTACCAGAATACCACAGATGGAGGAGAGTTGGTAATGAGCAAGAGCAAGAAATACTAAAGAAACTTTCATTCCTGATTTCTTTACACACCACTGTTAAATATAATGGCTACAATAAGTTTTCTTGAACAGGCTTAAAGGCCAAGGAAATTTACTGAATGAGGAATATAGCTAAATAATCCCAAGTAAATAATCTTATTAAGATATGTTTGATTTTCTTTTGGTCGAGCAGAAGAGAATTTGAAGGCTTCCTGTGACCGAAATTAAATTCTGTTAAAGCTTGTGTACAAGAAGCCTGGTGTTAACAAAATAGTTTTACTAAACAATGAGCGAAAGCTTCAAAAAGATGCACAATTTTATAGTAGTTGCATCCTCATAATGGTTAATTGTTTCCTAGAACTGGTTTTCTTTTCCATGTATACACCAAGAATAATGTCTACAATATAGTTACAATTTGACTAATTGACTAGGATAGAAAGTTTGATTTTAAGCAAATTCTACATACTTAAGGTATATTTACATTTTTATTCAGCAAATATAGGGTAAAGTACTTGCCATTGCTACAGAAAAATGAAGTCTACTTGCAATGAAAATATTTTTAAGTCTAAAACCTAATTGTGTATATTACAGACCAGATGGCTAGTCACCGAGAAAGTAGTCCTCATTTCTGTCAAGTAGAAAGAGAGGGAAAGAGCATTTAGTAATGTCACATACTCACATTGACTCTACCATAGACCCCTCTACTTTTAAGAGTTGATCAATGGTAATAACACATGGTGATATATACCAAATAGTTCAAGGCTGAGCAGCAGGGTGTCCAGGAGTACTTGAAATCAAAGACCAGATAATACTTAAGCCAAACAAATAAATAACGGAAGCATTTCCTGACTTAAACAACAAATAATTAATGAGAAAAATCCTAGCTCTTTCTCAAAAATTGGAATCATGTATAAGACGAGGATATAAGGAAAGTAGGGAAAAAGGATATCATATAAGCTCTTCCTGTAACTAAAAAAAAATTATTCTCTGTTTTTTTATCATTTTTTTTTTCAAAATCTAGGACAAGGTACATGCAAAGTAAGAGATCAACGAAATGGTTATCAGGTGAAGTTATGACTAAAACATTAGTGACAGTAGTAGGTTATTCAAGCCTTCCAAGAGATAACTAAGCACCTAAGAGGACAAGGAGGAAAAAAAAACAAAAAACCAAAAAAAAAAAAAAAACAAACAAAAAAAAAAAAAAAAAGGAAGAAGAAGAAAAAAGAGGGAAACGATCTGGCTTGAAGTTTATGTTAAATTTATGAAGAAATTTGGCAAAAACAATATGTATTACTCCATATGTATTTGATACCACATGTAAATCAAGACAAGAGAGAAGAAGACAAAAGATCGTTAAAAAATGATAAGTCAGAATAGTATGGTTAGCGAGCAAACCTGGATAGCTTCTTCAGAGTAATAGCGTCCATCGCCAGAAACAACAAGTGTTTTACCTGCATTGACATGCATGAAACAATGAATCAACGGACTATACAAAAAGCACCATAAGCATTCAGCAGTCAAATTGTGACTCTACCTTGTTGACAAACAACTATCACTATGGCTCCGTTTGTTTTGACGAAAAACATTTTCCAAGCAAATGATTTTCCCATTTTCTATTTTCCCTTCCACTCCTAATTTTCCCCTTCCTCAAAAATTTTTCTTGTAAGAAAATAAACAAAAGAAAACCATTTTTACAATTGTGTTTTCCCTTAAAATTATTTTCCATGGAGAATCATTTTCCCAAAATATTGTTTTCCGTTAAACAGAGCCTGTACACTAGTGTACATCAGCTCATAAATTACTCTCTTGAACTCTTGATAGATTTGATGATAGACTATTGTATATCTAAAGTAAATCACTCCTCTTTAATATCCTAAGAGTATAAGATGAAAAGGTGACTGTATAGCACACCCTTTAATCCTTGCCGAATCACACGTAAATTCTTCCCATTACCAACATTTATTACCGTCTTACTGGTTGGTTACCAAACGGGTCATAAAGGCTATAAAAAAAAGTCCAACATCCTACCCTTTTTGATGCAACATATGCTTTCTCTTGAAATAATTGTGCTATGAAGCCACAACCACTTTCCCTCGAGAACAGTACTATTAAATATCATTCTCTAGAAAACTTAGACCTCCTTCTACCTTCGAAACAACACACTGGATCGCACCTCATGAGGTGATGTTCTCCATGCATGGTACTGTCTTTCTTGTATGGTTCTTTGAACTCTCTTGAAAATTCTTGAAGGTACTAGAAGCTTCTTAGTTGTTAATTGGAAAATGGCCGGTCAGGATTCTTATTTTATTTTAAAATTTGTCATTCATTTCACAGATTCTTTTAAGATGAAGTTTTACGTACCTAGTTCAGGGCTCAAGCGAAAATTCAGATCTCGCACATCAGGTGAACTGAGCACAGCCTAAACCAACTAACACAATACTGTAAGTTGGAAGGATTCAACCTACCTTGTAAGATGGGAGGATTCGACTTTGTAACAAACAAGGTTACAAGGTGAATCCCAACCAACTACACAAGCAAGTTTGGTTGTTTATTGTGGAAGTTGGTATCAAAGCAATAGGTCATTATGTTGCTCAACTCATTTCTCTTCCCAACAAAGTTGTCAAACCGATGGTAAATTTTAAAATGAATATTTCTTAACCTAATTCAACATTTAATATGGTAATTAGCAAAACTTAATCACATTGCCTTCACATTGTTTCATCTAGAACAGTAATCTAAAAGGTTAGCAATTACTTTAATCACTCTTAGCCTACCCTTAGCTGAATCTCAACAAACTGCAAGTAAAAACAATAGAAATCTAAAAGATATTGATAGCCACATGAAATTGGGCCACAGTAGAAAACTAAGCATAAGTTCAGACAACATTAGGTATTGCTATGTGTAAATTTGGGGAGGGTAACACAAAGCAAGGAATTTAATTTAATTTTTTTAAAAAAAAAAAAAAAGAAAGAGAAAAAAAAAAAAAAAAAAAAACCTTTTATCATTTTGAGTAAGGAAATGCTATTCACAAATACCAAGGTAATATGGGAATGCTATTATATTGTTAAAATAGTTCCCCCATACCTACCTAAATTTATTATCTTCAATTTTACGCAACATTTTCATAACATGACAGTACCATAACAATGCTAAGTATTTAGCATCATCAGAATAATAAAAATTTAATGAATAGATAATCAAGTACTCAAACAATAGAAAATCAAGCCACATTGTAAATAGCATAAAAGGAAACTATTGAACCCACCTTTTATCTTCTCTGCTGTGAGGGCATTGAATGTGGACTGGACAAAATTTTCCAAGTAATGAGGTTGTGCAAACACTTTGACCTGGATGATAGCAATAAAAAAATAAGAAGGGCATCAAATAAGAGTGAACTTTCAACTTCTTTTCCCGGTATAATAACTACTCTAAGAACTTTCTTCTACAGAAACTTCACCGCACTTGGTTTCTTTACACATAAAACAATGGAAAGGTCACAACTCTTATAGATGAAATATACAATGGCAGTCTAGACACTAAAGAAAGTGTTTTACATCTGTTCAAAAGACCAATGTGAATATATCAAAACAGGCATAAAAGACAAGGGACATAAAAACATGAGTCATTTTGTTTTAGTTTCAATTATTTTGCTCATAAAATATATAACCAGAATCATTCCATGCAAAAATTTGATTTTTATCCTAATCTTTACCCCTTTTCAAATTCTCTGACACGTTATTTAATTTTCAACAACACATCATCAAAGGGTATTAGTTTAATCATTTTACTAAACATGAAGTGCGTTAACAAGTACTATGTATACAAAGGCTCAACACATATTGACACTTATTTCGGACGAGATAGCAAGAGCAGAATTTTTTTTACAAGATCCCCTTTTATGTTAAATGAAAGACATGAAGGCAATGCTCCATAACTTAAGCTATCAACATTGTTGTTAACTTAATACTCCATACTAGTGTTATATAAAAACTCAAACCATTAATGCCCCTTGTCTCATCCACATTTGATCTTCCTTTTTTAATTCCTTTTTTTTATATAAATATGTTCATATCCAGGACTCTTCATATGAATCTAGTGACACGTTTTTTCACATAAACATTATTTTTATCACGATTTTACTTTCAATGGCCCGTGCATCGCACAAGTCAAAAGGCTAGTTAATAATAATTCAACAAACCTCAAGGCTTTTACGTTCATTATAATATTCCTTCATTAAAGAATGAAGTGCTATTAAGCTATACATTTCTGCTTTGTGTCTGTTAGATTAGTCACGATATATAGGATACTCCATATAATCAAGTAAAACTCAAAACCATACGCATGACAAAGCCATAACAAAGCCCCATAATATTTCTGCATATTGATACTTAAGGTGAAATAGTGATTCAATAAGAGCAAATGGTATTTTTTGAGTACAGAACTCGAAATCGATAGCAGAGGACACCAACTATCCGAACACAAGTCGATCCCACCATTACGAATTTCAATGGAGGTTCACATGAATGCGATCTCCGATCTCTTTACAATGGAGATGCAACGAAGACTGAATAAACAAATCAGATGAAATAATTAGTTGAATAAGAAATGACACAATCACAGACATCAAATGTCACCATATCATACAGTCAAATGATGTCAATCAATCCAAGTTAATTTGACAATGATTTAAAAGTCAAATCCAGGTCCTAACAACTTTCTAAATGATATATAATCAAATAAATCATCAATTAACACGAAACAATGCCACTAATTAAAACATCAAAAAATGCTAAAATCACAGCATAATTTAGATGCAAATGGATCTGAATTCGATCAGATTTTACAACAAATAAGATCGAACAATGCAAAACATACCAAAAACAAAAACGCATTGGATTTGATCGAAATTAATTTTTCCAAAATTAAGCAAACAAAATCACAAATAAAAAAGAAATCAAAGATGAAATGATAAGAAGACCTTCTTGCGAAGACCGGAAGTTCCAGGTTTCTGGCCATCGTAAGGCTTGGTGGAAATGCGAGAAACTTTGAAGATCGCCATTGTTGGATTCACTGAGAAGATGAAAAGTTTAGAGAGAGAAATCGGAAGATAGGAGAGAGAAGTAGCTAGAAAACGTAAGCTTACAGTTTTATGATTTCGAGAGGTGGCACAATTATAGTGATGTCACATGTAGTTCATTGATTTGGTTATGTAAAGGTCTAAACTAAAGCATAAAATAGATCGGACAAATTTGGTTTGTCTATTATTCTATTTTTATATGGTCCTTAAAATTAACGATTTATTATCCATGGCAGGTGATGGAGTAAGAGTATATGAGAAATACTCCCTACATCAATATTTTACTAAATCTGTAAAACAGAAAACAAGAATTACATGTCATTTTGTGGTGTTATTTTTTCCATCCAAAATTATTTTTTAAAAAAATTACATTATTTTTCTATCTACTACATATATCTTTTTTTGTTCATAACTTATTTATAGACAATAAATATATCGTAATATATTGACTTTATAGATTATAATAATAGCAAAACAATTATTTAGTACTTATATTAATAGTAATTGAAAAAAATCTTTGAGTAAAACCGGGATTTTTTTTTGATATATTAATTACAATATTGAAAGTTCTATAATAATAATAATAATAATAATAATAATAATAATAATAATAATAATAATAATAATAATAATATTAAATATTATTATTATTATTCTTGGGATCGTGGTCGCGATGTCTGTGTTGACTTGATAGGGTCTTCTCCTTTGACACAGTCTGGGTTATCTGACTTTGTTCCTGGACGGGTTGTGGCTGTTGCAGCTCATCGAAAACAGGTCAAGTACGAATCTAGTTGTTGGGCAATTGGATGTGGCTTCCTTCCTTTCACTTTCTCTACACTTGGGGAATTAGAGAAGGAGGCGGTTGCATTGCTGAAGCGGATCCAGATGTTCTCGAAGACTCAAGATATTGGGGCACGTGCTGCTGCTCATATCTTCACTAGAATAGGATTTGCTATAGCTAGAGGAGTGGGGGCCCAGATTGTATCTCGGTTTCCCACTAATTTTTTGTAGGTTGTAAGACTTTGTCTTTTTTGAGATAATAGTAATAATAATTCAGGGCCTGGGTTTGGCGATTGGCAGTGGCGGCTTGCCACCTTGCCTTTTGCTTATGGCGGTCTTGGTGTTTATTCCGCAGGTGATGTTCGACATTATGCTTTTCTTGCTTCCCGGTTACAGTCTACTGGGTTGCAGACACAGCTATTACGACATGCTGGTGTTGTTGGTCTTGGACGAGCCTTTGGAGATGCGTTGAGTTTGTTTAATGGAATAGTGGAGTCTGACATTATGAGTAATCCTAGTGAGGTCGCTGCCCCTAAACTCATGAAGAAATTGGCAGATATGTATTTCACAAAGGTTACCGCTTCTGCAGAAGCCGCTTATTCTTTGACTCCTCGGCAATCAGCATTGTGGAAATCGCAACAGGGAGATCACACCTCTGCTTGGCTTCGGGCAGTCCCTATTTCTGGGTTGGGTCAGACGATGAACCCAAAGACCTACCGATGTGTGTTGTGCTATAGGATGGGTGTTGCATTGTTCTCTATCTCGACACCATGCTCTGCTTGTTCTCGGGTTTTTCCTGGGGATATTTTCGGTGATCACGCGGTGTCGTGTGCTGGTCTTGTCGGTATTAAACATCGGCATAATATTGTCCGGGATACCCTTGTTGATATCTGCTACAGATCTGGGATCTCGGCAAGAAAGGAGGTTTACATAGGGTTGTCTAGAGGGAATGACGGGGCCCTTAGACCTTCTGATGTGTTACTTTATTCTTGGGATCGTGGTCGCGATGTTTGTGTGGACTTAACAGGGTCTTCTCCATTGACACAGACAGGGCTTTCTGACTTTGTTCCTGGACGGGTTGTGGCTGATGCGGCTCATCGGAAGCGGATGAAGTATGAAGCTAGTTGTCGGCTGATGGGGTATGGTTTCATTCCCTTCTCCTTTTCTTCGCTTGGGGAATTGGAGAAGGAGGTTGTCGTGTTGCTGAAGCGGGTTCAGTGGTTCTCGACGACGCAAGACATTGGGGCTCGTGCTGCAGCTTATATCTTCACTAGGGTAGGCTTTGCTATAGCTAGAGGAGTGGGGACCCAAATTGTATCTCGGCTTCCCACTAATTTGTTGTAAGTTGTATGACTTTATCTGTTTTTGAGATGATAATTGATTAGGGGATTTTTATCCACCAATCACCGTCTAACAAGTGGACCAACCAGGTTCCGCCACGTGTCCTCCACGTAGGCCAATAGGAGCCTGCCACGTGTCAATCACAGATACGTCCTCTACGGACCAATTGAGACACGCCACGTGTCCACCCATGCCAAATGGGAAAACCGGCCACCCAGGCCCAACTTCCGAGGGAAGCCCAATCGGCCCTAGGTTTACCTAAACCTAGGATGGGCACGTTTCCCAAGGTTATAAATACCTCCCTTAATCCTCATTAAGGGGGGGACAGAACAGAAACATTACGGAACACACTAATAACCGGCTGATCTCGCTAACAAAGCAGATTACCTACATTAAACACTCTCACCTAGAGAGACCTTATTACTTTAATTTCCGCGTTAATTACTCCTTAATCAGGTACTAACTTGACCGTTGGAGGCGGAGCTCCCAGGAGTCTCCGTTATTTTGCAGGTACAGGCGTCCGGTTCCAGTCTCGGAATTGTAACTCTCCCGCAGGACATCAGAAAACCCCGAAACATTTGGCGCCGTCTGTGGGGAGAGTACTTCAGAGATGGCATCCAAGTCTGTACCGACTCCTGAAGAGAGGCGTCCCCTAAACGACCCTCAAGTTCAGTCGGACCATGACACCGAAAGTGAATTTGAAGTTGAAACTCATACAGCTTCAGACGGGACCCTAAGGGCCCGACGTACCCGTCATACCGAAAGGAGGGAACGGGAGCATCTTCAAACAGGAAGCGAGCCGGCAGGCGCACCGCCTGTTCGGCAACAGCCGACTGATGGGTCTGCTCCCATCACAAGGAACGAACTCATAACCTTCATGAGGGACTTCAAGGGAGAGATTCAAGAGTTGATCAACAAGAAGCCGCCTGCTTCAGTCAAGGAGCAGTCGGCCAAGAAACCCTCCACTTCACTGAAGAGGAAGCCAGTTCAAGGGCGAGAGACGACTCCTCATCCTAAATCTAGGAAGCGGGAGCCACCTGCCCTTGATTTCACAAAATTCCGTTATCCTACAGGAAATAGGAAACCGGTTCGTCATATTCAGGCGGACGGGTCAAAGCAAACATTCACAGATGCTCGGCTACTGCTAGAGCAGAAGAAGAGTGACCGATTGTCAGAGTCGGCTTCTACTTCAAACTTTCAAGACAGTTTGCGAAATGCCTCGATGAGGCATACTCAGTCGTACCATGAGAGTCAGTCAGGCGGCACCTCCCGTCAGTCCGGCTTTCATAGTGCCCAGGCGGTACCAAACTTACCATTTGTGCCGCAACAACAGTATTTTATGCAGCCACCTCCATTTGGTGGACCTACAGCAAAAAACGTCCAACCTATGGACTGGCAGCTACGGTTGCTTAGACTTGGTGAACAGCCGTCGGCCTTCTCCAAGGAAATTACTGACGCCGCTCAGCCGGCCAAAGTAAAAAATGTACTAGTAGGCGCCTATGACGGCACTACTAACCCAGAAGACCATCTGATGGCATTCACCAACCTGATGTACCTTCAAGGGTTGGATGATCCCACTTGGTGCAAGTGTTTCCCAGCGACTCTCAAAGGAATCGCACAGCAATGGTTCGGCAACCTGCCGACTGGTTGTGTAAATAGCTTCAGGACGCTTGCTTACTTATTTGCCTCCAACTTCGCCATGAACATCCCTGCGAAGAAAACGACCCTTGATTTGGGAACAATTCAGCAGGGCGAGAAGGAGGGGCTTCGTTCTTACATCAGGCGGTTTAACCTGATGAGAATACAGATTCAAGGGTTACCGGATGAGGTAGCTTATACCGACTTTTTTAGAGGTCTCAAAGACGGGTCTACCTTCAAATTTGATTTGGTTCGAAAAAGGGTGGCGACTCTTCAAGAGGCCTTGATTGAAGCAGAAGCCTATATACAGGCGACTGATCTGTGTACGATAAAACAGTCGGACGGGAAAAGGTTCGACAAAAGAGAAGGACGACAGAAACAGTCGTCAAACAAAGATGAGAAAAGAAAAGAGGTCTGGGCGGCTGATTCCTCTAAACAGCCGGCCCAGAAAAAGAAAAAAGAATTCAAACCATACTCCCCAAAGTATGCGTTTAACAAGGATAACCAGTTTATCCTAAAAGAAATTAAGGGACGGATCTCAATTGAGAAGCCGGTCCCCATGAAGGGTTCTGCAAACAACCGAAACCAAGATAAAATCTGTGCTTATCATGATGACGTTGGTCATCACACCAATGACTGCATCAGTCTTATGCGGTACCTAGACCGCCTGGCTGAGCAAGGTGATCTTGACACTTATGTCAAGAAATCTACGGGGAACACTTCCTCAAAAAAGCTGTCGGCCAAAAAGAATCAACAGGCCGACAGCTCCGATACAGATGATGCAGTCGTCTACACCATTGCAGGCGGCTTCTCAGGAGGCGGTCCCACTATTAGGGGCAACAAAGATAATATAAGGCGGTTAGATGTAAATTCCGTTCACCAAGAACGGCCGTCCAAATATACATTTCCTGAGATTGTCATCACTGAAGAGGATCTAGGAGGGGTAAGGGGGCCGCATGACGACCCTCTCGTTATTGAATGTAAAGTGGCCAACCAGAGAGTTGGCCGAATCCTCATAGATACCGGGAGCTCCTCAGATCTCATCAGCAGCAAATGTCTGTCGAAACTAAAATATCAGACAGACTGCATACATCCGGCCTCCCACCCTTTAATAGGGTTTGGAGGAGGAGTCGTCCACCCACTGGGACGAGTAGATTTACCCATTCTCCTGGGCGAAAAAGGGGAAGGACGACACATGGTAGTCCGGTTCCTAGTAGTAGAGGAACTCTCGGCCTACAACATGATTCTGGGTCGACCAACCCTGAATAATTCCAAGGCTGTTATAATCCCGTCTCTTATGTTGCTCAAGTTTGAGAGGGATAATGGAACAGTCGGCTCCCTAAGGGGAGATCAGAGGATGGCCCGAGAGTTCTATCTCTCGGATGTCAAGCCCACTGTTATGGCCACTGGGTCAAGTGGTGAAAAAACAGACCTTGACAATGTCAAGGAGAGTGCGCCTGTTCAAGAAGCAGGCGGCAAAAAGAGAAAGGCGTCCCAGACAGAGTCCGCAAGAAAAGCAAGAAAATAGCAATCATTGGCAGAGGAGCGGCCGGATGAGTTCCGCCCTCAGCCGGCTGGTGAGCATGCGGACCTGATCTTAGACGACTCACGTCCTGACCGAACAGTCAAAGTTGGGACGACTGCTCTGAGAAACCTTGGTGACGACTTTCACAACCTATTGAAAGAATACAAGGACATCTTTGCATTTGAAGTCCATGAAATGCCAGGCATTAGTCCTGATCTGGCGGTACATAAACTCGCCGTGGATCCGAAAAAGAAGCCGGTACGGCAAAAGAAGCGGAACCATGGCGAAGAAAGAAGTCAGGCGGCAGCCGCCGAAGTTAAAAAATTACTTGATGCAGGGTTCATTCGGCAATGTTACTTCCCAGACTGGGTTGCAAATGTGGTGCTTGTTAAAAAGCCGAATGGCACCTGGCGAATGTGTGTAGACTACACAGACTTAAACAAGGCGTGCCCCAAAGACAGTTACCCTCTGCCTAAAATTGATAACCTGGTCGACTCAACAGCCGGCCATGCCTTGATGAGTTTCATGGACGCCTATTCTGGTTTCCATCAAATTCCCTTATGGAAGAAAGATCAGGAGAAGACGGCCTTTGTCACTGATCAGGGGTTATACTGTTACACGGTCATGCCGTTTGGTCTTAAGAATGCCCCGGCTACCTTCCAACGAATGATAAACACAGTGTTCTTTGATCAGATTGGGAGAAACGTCGAGGCATATATTGATGATATGATTGTCAAGACTAAACTTCAGAAAGATCATCTGTCGGACCTCCGAGAAACTTTCGCCACACTCAGGCGGCACCATGTCATGCTCAATCCCAAGAAATGTGTATTTGGAGTTGAGTCTGGGAAATTTCTCGGATTCCTTATCAATCAGAGAGGAATAGAAGCGAACCCTGAGAAGGTGCAGGCGGTCATTGACATGCAGTCGCCTCGTACCATCCGAGAGGTTCAGAAGTTAACAGGTTGTCTGGCGGCCTTGGGAAGATTTCTAAGCCGATCAGGCGACAAATGCCTATACTTTTTCCAGGCAATTAAGAAAAAGGCAAGGTTTGAATGGGGGCCGGATGCTGAGGCCGCCTTCCAGAAATTAAAAGTTCACTTGCATTCCTTGCCGAGGCTGGTCAGCCCTTTGCCCAAAGAGGTTCTCTACATGTACCTGGCCGTCTCTGATCATGCGTTAAGCGCTGTTCTCCTTGCTGAAAGGGACGGCTGTCAGCTCCCGGTCTACTTTGTCAGTCACGTACTGAAAAATGCCGAGTTGAGGTATCCCCTAGTGGAGAAATTTGGTCTTGCACTCTTCATGGCTGTTAAAAAATTGAAGCCCTACTTTTTGGCACATGCAGTCGTCGTGTATACAGACCAACCTATCAAGCGGCCCCTTACCATCATGGAGTCGTCAGGCCGAATGATCAAATGGGCCATAGAAATACAGAGCCTCGAAGTTACTTTCGAGCCTAGAAAAGCAGTGAAGGGGCAACCCTTTGCTGACTTTATTGTAGAGATGACTCGTCCTCCTGACTCTCAAGTTCCAGACCAAGTATGGAAGGTATATGTGGACGGAAGCTCTACTTCAAATGGTTGTGGAGCAGGCGTCATATGTCAGTCGCCAGAGGGCGACAGATTCGAGTATGCTCTACGCTTCAGTTTTCAGGCTTCAAACAATGAGGCAGAATATGAAGCTTTACTAGCCGGGATCCGCATGTGCAAGGCGGCAGGGGCAAGAAAAATAGACGCCTGTTCCGATTCACAATTGATAGTGAGTCAGTACAATGGCGAATACGAAGCAACCCATCCGGCCATGATCAAGTATTTACAGGCGGTCCGACAAGCAGTCGGCTCCCTTGAGGATTTCCATCTGATCCAAGTGCCGAGATCAGAAAACAACCAGGCGGATGCACTGTCAAAATTAGCATCATCCGCCTCCTCTGATACTCCTCGAACTGTTTTTTGGGAAGTAATGGAGAAGAGAAGCATCGAGGAAAACCCTATTGGAATCCTAGACAGAAGCTCAACCTGGATGGATTCAATCAGGGCATATCTGACAAACGGTACACTGCCGGATGATCCTCAACAGGCGGCAGCACTGAAAAAACGAGCCACCTGTTTTGAAATGATTAAGGGAGAACTTCACAAGAGGGGGTACCTTCAACCCTTCTTAAAGTGTGTTACTCCAGAAAAGGGACGAGAGATACTAGATGATCTTCACTCTGGTTACTGTGCTTCTCATATAGGTGGTAGGATGCTTGCTCAAAGGGCAAGGCGGCAGGGCTACTTTTGGCCTACTTTGGAAGCAGATGCAATGGAGATGGTGAAAAAATGTGACAAGTGCCAAAGGTTTGGCAAACTAATTCACCGTCCGGCTACTGACCTCACTACCATTCACAGCCCACTACCGTTTGCTAAGTGGGGCATGGACATTCTGGGTCCATATACGCCTGCTACAGGCGGAAGGAGGTACATACTTGTTGCCGTCGACTACTTCAATAAATGGGTAGAGGCGGAGGCCGTAAAGGGAATCAAGACGAAAGATGTAATTTCATTCATTTGGAAAAATGTCATCACTCGGTTCGGGGTTCCCATGTCTATGGTTTTTGATAATGGTCCCCAATTTGAGACGCCTGTTCTCAAAAGCTGGTTGGGTGACCAAGGAATTGCAAACTACTTTGCATCTGTCGGCCGTCCACAAGCAAACGGCCAGGTAGAAGCCTTTAATAAAATCATCTCAGACGGTCTCAAGAAAAAGATTGAACGAGCAGGCGGCCTATGGGCGGATGAACTACCACATGTTCTCTGGGCCATTAGGACAACTGAAAAAGGGGCGACTGGAGAAACTCCATTCCTCCTAACTTATGGTGCGGAAACTGTTCTTCCAATAGAACACTACGAGCCGACTCTTCGAGTAATGCTATATGACGAAGAGGCAAACTGGGAAGCCATGCGCCTGGCATTAGACTCACTTCCTGAAAAGAGGGGCAATGCTGTCTTGCGCCATGAGATCTATCGCCTGAGAATGACTAGATCATACAACAAAAAAGTACACAGGCGTCCACTCAAAGTAGGGGACTTTGTACTTAGAAAAATGGAAGCAGTTGGTAGGGCTAATGAGTCTGGCAAACTAACTCCCAACTAGGAAGGACCCTACCGAATCTATGAGGAAGTCAGGGACGGTACCTACCGTCTGGAAACACCAGACGGACAACCGTTGCCTCGAACTTGGAATGTAGATAATCTTAAAAAATATTTCTTTTGAATGATGTAAAGTAAAGAGCTACTTAATAAAAGTTTGCACTTACTATTCAATTTTGTATTACGAGGGGCATGCCGTCTGTACCTTTACAGTCGGCTACTCTCCATTGAGTTTTACACTCTATCTTCAGAGGGGCATGCCGTCTGTACCTTTACAGTCGGCTACTCTCCATTGAGTATTTCACTCACAATAGGGGCATGTCGCCTGGGCATATAGTCGGCTACTCTCCATAAGAAGATGGTCGACTGGTTCCAAGCACATAGCCACCCCCCTAATACTTAGCTAAAAAGATTAGGGCCTGGCCGACCCTGTGCCTAACAGGCGGCTACCCTTCTTTTATTTAGCACCTACGTTCACCAAGAACTTACCAAGGCCACAGGCCGAATGATCAGACCAGGCGCCAAGCCAACTGATCAAATCTACAAAACTAATACGACCTGTCCCAACATCATAGCAGGCGTCCGACGGTATCCCTCCGGATGAAATTCGTCGCAGAGAGCAGCTCCCTTTTGGGTGGAACATTGTTCTATAAACTAATTACACGGCACCTATACGACTGTCCCCAAGGGCAACCACGTAGCCGTTTTTGAGACAAGGATAACTCTATCACTAACCAAACCAGTGGTAGCAGTTGACATCTGAGTCAGATGACCGCATGTATTACTTGGGATAAATGCAGGGGGTACCTATTGAGTTAATAGCCAACAAACATTGGCGAATCAAGGGGTCTAGCCGGCCTACGCCGCCTGGTACCTCTACTACTCAAACAAAAGTGACGGCGACTGAGTAACTCCAACGATAACTCATAGTCACTCCCTCAAATTGGGTATGGAACCTAAAAGGTTTGAGTCGTCCGCCTGTTTTTAACAAACAGGGGCACTCAAACCCCTATTCCTACTAGGTAACCTATTGAGTTAATAGCCAACAAACATTGGCAAATCAAGGGGATCAGCCGGCCTCCGCCGCCTGGTACCTCTACTACTCAATCTAGATTGTGACGGAGACTAAGTAACTCCTATGTTAACTTAATAGTCACTCAAACTTAGTATGGAGCCTAAAAGGTATGAGTCGTCCGCCTGTTTTTAATAAACAGGGGCTCTCAACCACTACTCTTGCTAGGTTAACAAATTATGAGTTAAAAGCAACAACATTGGCAATAAAGGGAAACAACCGGTACCCGCCGCTTGTTATCTTTACTACTCAATTCCTTGGCGACTAGGTAATACTCTATTTACTTGGTCAGACCACTTTCCTACTTGGTTAAAATTACAAAAAGACAGGCACGCCTGCCTAAAAAGGATCCAGACAAAATAGTTCGAATACCGATTGAATAAATGGCCGACTGATCGTCTATCCTGGAAACAGGCAACCAGTCGTCCAGGGGCATAGGCGGCGTACTAACTATCCGTACCTGTCTGCAACGTTCGGCCATGTACAACAGTCGGTCTAGTAAACAATGGGATATTAGATATGGAATACTTGGACAAAATTCATTGCAAACAAAAATTCATTAAAAATAAGCCGGTCATTAAAGACCAGCAAAATATTCAAAGCCCCGGCCCCCTGGCCGGGTAAATCCAAAGCAAACGGCACGCAGGCCGTGGAAAGAATACATTAAGCTTAAGAAGGGGGCAGTTCAGTATTAGCAGCTGCCGCCTGGTCAACACTCTTCTTGCTGGACTCGGCTTCAGCTGCATCCTTTTTTGATGCCTTACCCCCAAGTGGCACAAGCGCCACAACCGGCTCCTCCTCCTCCTCCAACGCTTCTCCCAACGCCTCTTCTTCAGCAGCCGTCAGGATCTCTTGATTATATGTTTCCGAACACTGGCGGTACGTTCTTTCCCAAGAGGCAAAGTCGGCATTGGGGAACAGGCGGCCCCAGGTCATGCGCTGGATTTGAGCGGAGTCTTCCATCATCTCCCGGACGAGCTCTTTCTTCTCTTGCTCGGCCTTTTCCGAGAGCTCTTGGGTAAGACTCTTCTCTTGGCTCACCAGGCGTTCTTTTACGCTTGCCAAGGATTTCTCCATGGCTTCGTAAGAGTACATTTTTAGGCGAAGAGGTTTCAGCTCGGCCTTAAGATTTGTGATGGTCGCCTCCAGCTCGTCATTCTTCTTCTGGGCCGCCTCTAACTGAGCCCGAACAGCGGCGGTAGCCTGCGCCTGATAATAAAGAATATCAATGGTCAGTACTTCATTTTGGGCAATTTGAAACATTGCCTTATCACAGTCAGAGGCAGCCATAGCTTTTGCAGCCTTTACCTCCTTGTTCTTCCGATCAAGCGGCTTGCGAAGGCCGTTAACTCGGAGCAGGGCCTAAGTACAAAAAAAAAAATAGGCGTCAGTTTCCAAACAAAAAAGATAACAGGCGTCCTGGAATTCAAATACTCAAAAAGTATACCTCAGCAAGGACCCCTGCAATCCCATCAAGGTCAAGGGTGCCGACACCCCTGACCGCCTCCCTTTCAGATGGAGGAACTACTTTGATCATGGACTTGGCTACCTCTACCAAGTCAGGCCCCTGAGGGCCGGCTGCATCAAGCGTAAAAAAGCAAGTTAGACCTAGTCAAGAAGGAAGCAAGTGTAAAAGTTTTTACAAGTAATTGTCCATACTTCTAGGCGGCCCCGCCGGAGTTTTAGAAGAAGTGGCCGGCTGCTTCTCAGCCGCCACTGTTTTCCTGGAAGACCCAGGAGAGCTTGCAACAGTCGTCCTCCGGGCCTTGGGGTCCGGCTGTTGCGAGGAAGAAGCTCTTGGAGTGCCCGACTGAAAAAAAAAAAAAAAAAAAAAAAAGAGAGTTAGTATATGCATAAGACAACTCCTAAAAGAGGAAGAGTTTCGAAGCCTACCAAGGGTGCCCCCTTGTTGGGGGAGTCGGTACAAGACTGTTGCATGAGAGAGGCCCGCAACATGGCCGCCGCAGTCTTGGATGCTGTTATTTTACTCATGGCGTCAGCTGCAAAAAATAAACAGCAAAGTTAGTAAAAATCCCAAGTAAACAAGGCGTGAAAAAACAGAGTATTTGTCAGGCCGGCTACCTCTAGAGCACCGACTGCTGAGGCCACAGGCGGCCAAAAAGTACTCGTCATAGAGCCACTTGAAGCTCGGGATGCAGTTTAGGGGTACTTGCTCTCGTACCCCTGAAGTAGAGTTCACCCTAGTCTCTACTTTGAAGAGTCCTTTGTCTAGGATCTCTTTTTTAGCCTTTGGGGGAACAGGCGGCATGCTGCGGCCGCCTGCGAGAAGAGGCGGATCCCTATTCCACTTGTTAAAGCGTTTGTTCAGCTCCGTGTCTGAACCCTCGATGATAAGGAAGGTGTTCCGCCAATCCTTCCATTTGTTCGCCTTACCTCTCGTCATGAGGTAGCCCCTATGGCTTGTTAATTGATACCAGCCGGTACCTCCCGACTTAGGGGTCCGGCTGAGATAGTTCATATGGGCGAAAGCCTCAAAGCTTGGCTCCACCCCGTACATTTCGCACCCGGCCACATAGCCGAGTACGTTTACCCAAGAGTTGGGGGCTAACTGCCATAACCCCAAATCATACCCATCTAAAATCCGCTGAACAGCCGGATGTAATGGGAAGCGCAGTCCAGCTTTGATGGCCGCCACATAGCAGCCAAAGCAGCTGTCATCATAGCTGGTACCAGCCGGCCAGACGACAGTGTCTTCTGGATCCGGCACGAACAATAAAAATCCGGGGCCCATTCTGTGGTTAGCTATAAAGCTCTCCACTTTGTCTTGCATGGCTGCGATCCGGCCCCGGGGTACCGTGCAGTAGTAGGGGGTGTTTTCCTCTCTGTAAGAGGCGGACGGCTCCGCCCAATTGCCCCCCTTCTCAACTGCATGAGAGCCTCGCCTCTTGTAGGCGGCTGTTTCTTTCTTCTGAGCCTGGAGAAGCGTGGCCAGAAGAGCTGGACTCGGACATGTCCTCTGACGAGTCCGAAGAGGACGACTCCTCCCCTCTCCCAGAGGGGCCCGCCTCCTCTCCCTTAGAAGGAGCAGGAGGAAAATTAGACATATCAACGGTGAAATGGGAAGGGACCACCTTGACCCCTCCCTCAGAACTGTCGGCTTGGCAGCCGCCTCGTTTCACTTCTACATCTAGCGCCTGGTCAGATGTTTCACTAATGAGCACCCTTTGGGAGGAGCCGTCCGAGTTTGAGATCATAGCAGTCTTTTTTGTTCTGGCCATCACGTTCTGCATAGACACAGATACAGTCGGACTTTGTATAAAGGGCAAAGATGGGTCCAGAAAAGGGCAGGCGGCACTCCTAGTCCTAGATTCAGCCGTCCCCGGTGACCGGCTGATCACTAACTTAGGTCGTGTCGTGTGCTTCCGTGGTGCCATTTCAAAAAATAAAAAGAAAAATTAAGAGTAAGAGAACTGACAGTTACCTGAACGAGTGACGGTTGATGAAGTTCTGAAAATCCTGTGCAGTCGGCTTGTCAGAACAGGCGGTAGGCAGAAAAGGTCCGAAATGTCAGAGCAAGTTCAGGGGTCCGAATGTTCTCGCAAAGTTCTCAAATGTGAAAATGACCGAAGTCATCACTTCCTTATATAGGCAAAGTGAGAAGGCGAAGGGTCGCTTCCAAATTCAAAATTTGGGCGGGAAAATCTCTCGGCCATTTGCAAGGTGACACCTGTAGCAGGCCGTCGCCTGTCACCGTGCGGCACCTGTCACAGGTGACACGTGACCAGTCACGTGCCACCTGTGAGGGGCAAATGATTAGGGGATTTTTATCCACCAATCACCGTCTAACAAGTGGACCAACCAGGTTCCGCCACGTGTCCTCCACGTAGGCCAATAGGAGCCTGCCACGTGTCAATCACAGATACGTCCTCTACGGACCAATTGAGACACGCCACGTGTCCACCCATGCCAAATGGGAAAACCGGCCACCCAGGCCCAACTTCCGAGGGAAGCCCAATCGGCCCTAGGTTTACCTAAACCTAGGATGGGCACGTTTCCCAAGGTTATAAATACCTCCCTTAATCCTCATTAAGGGGGGGGACAGAACAGAAACATTACGGAACACACTAATAACCGGCTGATCTCGCTAACAAAGCAGATTACCTACATTAAACACTCTCACCTAGAGAGACCTTATTACTTTAATTTCCGCGTTAATTACTCCTTAATCAGGTACTAACTTGACCGTTGGAGGCGGAGCTCCCAGGAGTCTCCGTTATTTTGCAGGTACAGGCGTCCGGTTCCAGTCTCGGAATTGTAACTCTCCCGCAGGACATCAGAAAACCCCGAAACAATAATGATAATAATAATAATAATAATAATAATAATAATAATAATAATAATAATAATAATAATAATAATAATAATAATAATAATAATAAATTAACAAAATTGGCAGATATATATTTCACGATCGCTGCCCCCAATCTCATGAAGAAATTGGCAGATATATATTTCACGAAGGTCACTGCATCTATAGAATCCACTTTCTCCTTATCTCCGCGTCAGGTCGCCTTATGGAAGTCCCAGCAGGGGGATCACACATCTGCCTGGTTGCGAGCGGTCTCGATATCAGGTTTGGGTCAGACTATGAATGGTAAGACTTACCGTTGTGTTCTTTGCTACCGGTTGGGTGTTCCCTTGTTCTCCGTTTCGACTTCGTGTTCTACTTGCTCTAGGGTTTTTGATGGGGATATATATGGAGATCATGCAGTGTCTTGTGCTCGGATGGTGGGTATTAAACATCGGCACAACGTTGTTCGTGATACTCTTGTTGATATTTGTTTCCGCTCTGGGATTTCTGCAAGGAAGGAGGTTAACGTTGGGTTGACTGGGGGGAACGACGAGGCTCTTCGACCAACAGATGTGTTGCTTTATTCCTGGGATAGAGGTCTTGATGTATGTGTTAACTTGACGGGGTCTTCTCCTTTGACTCAATCTGGGTTGTCTAACTTTGTTCCTGGTCGTGTTGTGTCGACTGCGGCTCAGCATTGTTGGCTTAACAACTGCATTCACTCACCCCCTTTCACTTACTAAGACACTAGGCAATGCTCTACAGGCTAGCGTACTACAATGCTTTTAAGGTTTATAGACCTGTAAAGTCACTCTGTAGGAGTACGGATAATAGATAGTTTGTTCACGAGCCGTAAAGGTATAGTAAGTAGCTAGGACCAGCGGAACAATGTGAAGGAAGGCTGTTTGCAGCTCTTCTTGCTCCAAGACAAAGGCATAGAGCTGACTGAGTCAAAGATTCAAAGGAGGTCCTCGTGGAAGCGGGACAAGTATGGGGCGCGTTGCAGGGCAATTGGCTATGGTTTTCTTCCTTTCTCCTTTTCTTCATTAGGGGAATTAGAGAAGGATGTTGTTGCGTTGCTGAAGCGGGTTCAGGCGTTTTCTAGGACTCAAGATATTGGTGCTCGTGCAGCTGCTCATATCTTCAACAGGATCGGGTTTGCTATAGCTAGAGGTGTGGGGGCCCAGATTGTATCTCGGCTCCTCACTAATTTCTTGTAAATCAATTGACTTTGTAGGTTTTTGTTATTTTTATAATAATAATAATAATAGTAGTAGTAGTAGTAGTAGTAGTAGTAGTAGTAGTAGTAGTAGTAGTAGTAGTAGTAGTAGTAGTAGTAGTAGTAGTAGTAGTAGTAGTAATAATAATAATAATAGTAATAGTAATAATAATATAACAATAATAATAATATTAATAATAATAATAACAATAATATTATAATAATAATAATATTAATAATAATATCATTAATAATAATAATAATAATATTAATAGTAATAGTAATAATATTAATAATAATATTAATAATAATATTATTATTATTATTAATAGTAATAATAATATTAATATAATAATAATAACAACAACAACAACAACAACAACAACAATATTAATAACAATAATAATATTCATAATAACAATAACAATAACAACAACAACAACAACAAAAACAATAACAACAACAATAATAACAATAAGGAAATTTTGACTTTTACTACAAAAAAATCATGAAATTGTTTTATACCACCAAAATTTCTCAAAAATTTATTTTACCACTAAAAAAAATTCGAAAAATTGTTTTTACCACCTGCCGACTGCCATCAAAAAAACCGTTAAATCTAACGATTTTTACAAAAAATTCTTCGATTTTCGTGCCAAAAACATGTTCTTTAGAGGTTTCGGGGGTCACTTGGGTCTCATGGGTTTGATTTGAGGTCAGAATCAACAAAAATTTATCGTAAATGCCTCGTTTAGCATGTTTTACACAAATCGGGGTATTTTTTTAGTAGGCAAAACGAGGCATTTATGATAATTTTTTGTCAATAATGACCTCAAATTGGATCCAAAAGGCCAAAATGACCCTCAAAACCATTAAAGAGCATGTGTTTGACACAAAAATCGAATTTTTTTTAAATTCCGTTAGATTTAATGGTTTTTTTTTACGGCAGTGGTGATTTTTACAATTTTTTTTGTTGGTAAACTAAAATTTTAAGAAGTTTTGGTAGTAAAAAACAATTTCGTGATTTAAGTTTTTGTGATAAAAGTCAAATTTTCCTAATAATAATTGTCAACCCAATAAAACAATGACGCGTGTCCATATAACACGTTAAACAGGTTACCAACCGGTCATAATTTATTTTAAGCGGATACCCTCTAAAAATTGTATTATTCAGAAATAATTCAAAAGTTGATTTGTTTTTTACGGACCGCACAGGGTTTATTATTCTTTATAATTTTTTGGTGTCGAAATCATTGGGAAGAATGGAGATCCTACTCTTAGCGTAGGTGTGATTCATTGTTTGCATTTTTTTATTGTGCATTTTGTTCATGACTTCTAGCTTTGATTTTTTTTTTATTATTCTGAATTAGTTGTCGTTGTGACATTTAGCATCATTTGATGTTTGTATGTATAAATATGTAATAGTTGGAAAACTAGGATGTTGACTAACCTCCTAAAAATGAAACAAATTTATACAAATATATCCTAAATAAAACCCTAAATGAGTAGTAAGTAAAGGGTTAAACCAGAAGAACGATCAAAACACTATCAAGCTATGCCAACAATGATGATTGTCATTTATAACACTCATAGGGTAGCATTTTAGCTTTATTTCACACCTTTTTGTGGCTTCCTTTCTTAATGATTGCTTAGTTTTGTTCCTTTGTATATAAGTTTCTTTAATTTATTCTTGCTTATTTCGTGTATACGTTCATTTTTATGGTTATTTTCGTCTTTTCTCTTTCACCTGTGTGCTCTTCTCTCATTATTTAGAGGGTCAAAGCGAGGCTCGAGATTTGATATTGATGATTTTTCGGGGTTAGCTTTTAGTTCAACCTCACAAGTACTGGATAATTCAAGAAGCGAAGAGAAAGCAAAATTTCAACTTTTAACTCTTTCACCCCCATGATGCGCTCGATCTCACAGCCTAATTAATGCACCCACATATTGTGCAACTTTTTGGCAAAACATTATGTTAAGCCCCATCGCGCCTAGCACGCGCGAGCAGGCACTCGATGAGCGCACATCCTACAACAAGCTTCAGCGTGCACCAAGTAACCAACATCATCCATGTGCCCAGCAGCACGCTCACAAGAGGAAAGTACAACCCCCGTCTGTGCGCGCGAGACTAGCTGGTGCGTGCGCACGGCGCTATACACCCCTCTTTATTTTGTGCTTTTTTTCTCCTTCTATATATAGGCCTGCCTAACTTTGGGACTAAGTAGATTTTAAGTACAATTTTGGCTTCCTATTTTTAGAGAGAGAAAGTGTCATTCAACATTAATTCTTTAATTTTCAATCAAATTCAAGCTTGAATTTTAAGATCTTCATTTCTAGCGCTCTTTGATAGTAAGATTTCACTTATTTGCTTTAATTTCAGCTATAGCATAATATTTTAGACAATTTTCTATTGATTTGAATTATGAACATGTCATTGATTGAATTTGTGATTGAACTTAGCTTTGGCATGATTATTGAGTACAAATCTTGCTAGGGAAATGGGAAATCATGATTGATAGTGGTTTGATGTAGAATTTTGGATGTTTAATCAATATTTACTATGTGATTAAATGTGATTGGGTGAGGTTTGCTTGTTGATTGTTGGACTAGGATTAGCTATCTTAATTGATGATCATAATAACATGTTAATCTTTGTTTGACATTGTTACACCCAAAAATCAGATTTTTGACTTTTAATTGGCTTTCTTGATTTTGACTAAGTGGGGAAGTTCTAGAGTTAGTGAAGGGTTTTTGGGTTAGTTTGATTAAAACATAACAACCATTAGGTTGATATCACACTAAGGCCCAATTACATTTAGACCGGATTAGAAGGCTAATGGATGATTTCAATTTCAAAGTAGAGTTGGCGCCAAGAAGCATAACCGCATAACAGTTATGGGAGTTAACCATAATCGCTCTATTTTGCCTATAAATAGAAGTGTAGGGATCAAAAGAAGATATCAGCAAATAACTCAACAACAAGCATTTCATTTCTTTTAAGCTTTCTTCTTAGCTTTCGTAGTTTCCCTTGGCTTAGTAGCCAATCGATTGTTTAGTTTATCACATAGCATATATTGAAGATCGTTCTTCTTTTCCAATTGTATGACCATGGAGGTAACCTCTCCTTCAACTTGTACAATTGTAGACCTGACTTTATCTCTTTAATGGAGTGCATTTGTATCTTTTGTCATATGTTCATCTACTCGTTTCTTTGAGCAATCTAACTTGTTTTACTTCTTTTGGAAAAGCTTCCTTATTTGTTTATTTTACGTTAGCAAGGTTATCAATCTTTGAAACCGGTAACTCGAGGGGTAGCCCCCTAATACTTTAGAACAAGATAGAGTATTTAACTTGTTGGTATAGAGCAATATTTACCTCAACAAGTTTTTTGGAGACCAGTGGGAGAATACTAGACTTAATCCATTTAACTCTTGTTAATTTGGAAGTTTTTTCCCATGGCTCCTAAGCGTTCAGCACGTAAAGGAAATAATCAGGAAGATGTTAATTCATCTGAACTCAATCCTGAAACCATTTTAGAGGATCAAACAGATCTAGATAATAGAGAGCATTTTGATAACTACTATTGTGTCATGATGGAAGAAACCGCTAGAGTGGTAACTGTCGAGTTAAGGATTATAAGGTAGATAGGATTATCAATATATTTATGATACTCTGAACGTTACTAACGTGACATTATCAAAAACTGTAGCAACCGAAGTGGTTACAAGGCTTGAACCTTTAGTGGAGAAGCATAACCAAGTTAGTGAAAAGTTGATGAATGTTTTAACCGCTTTAGATAGTGGGAATACTGAAGCAAATCAAAGGGATAACGTCTCTCTAGGACACCCTAGAGTAGAAAATATGACAAGATCTCATGCAAATTCGCCCCCTTTGTCAGGTCCAAGAAACATCTCTCTTATTGGTTCTGATGAGGGGTATAGGAGTCAAGAAAGAATTAATGGTTTAGAGCCAAGTTATGAGTCAGGCTATAACCATAATGGTCATCAGGGTCCATCTTCTTCTTCTTTGCCTTCACCGGTTACCACACACCAATTAACCTCTTAAATGAGTAACATACCTCCTTTAGGAGCAAAGATTGGTGTTAGTTATGCCAACTATGGTATTGGAAATCTGACAAATCCAGCATGCCACACACAAGCTGTTGTATTTGCACAAAAGATGTCCTCTCAACCTATTGGCGTGAATGGTCAACAATCATCCACACAACCTGGGAATTATAATTAGTATCCACATGGATACTCAAACCCTGTCCACCTTACACAAGGTTCCTCATGGAATCAGGGTCAGGCAGTGGTCCATATGGAGATAGGTATCCAGCGATTTCTCAACCAAATCCTAATACTTTAGGAGGGACAAGCGCTGGATATAGGGGTTTCCACAATCCTCAAGGGAATCAATATAATCCTTTTCATATGTAAGATGCACCGGTCCAACAACCTAATGGTCCAATGCCAGGTCAACCTCCACAAATGGGACAGGAACCCCTGCTTAGAAAAGTGGAGGAGATGATCCAGAGGGCTATGGGTCAAAATGGTGGATATGCTAGAAGGAGAACCTGCATTCCATACCCTGAATGGATTGACAGGATGTATCCTTTCCCAAGGGGGTTCAAAGTTCCTGAATTCTCACCTCTCTTCTCTAGCGACTGTACAATGTCTATTGAGGAACACTTGGTTAGATTCAACTGCCAGTGTAGAGAGGCGACAGATAATGAATTCCTTAAGCTTAGAATGTTCTCCAGTTCTCTTACTAGTACTGCCTTTTCTTGGTTTAGCCACTTACCACCAAATTCAATTTAAAATTGGCAAGATATGCAAACACAATTTCTTCGCCATTTCACTACAATTGAAGCAAGGGTCACTATAGGTGATTTAGCCAAGATAGTGCAAGAAAAAGGAGAATCTGTAGGGGATTACATTCACAGATTTAAGAATGCTATGATTAGATGTCACTTAAATATACCTGAGTTAGAATTCGTGTCTATCGCTCAAAAGGGTTTGTCTTTTACTTTTAGGAAAAAGTTTGGAGGACAATATTTCCCTGATTTTGTTGCTTAATCTAGAACTGTAATGGCTTATGAAAGATGTTTAGAAGAAGAGTCTAGATCTAAACATAAATATTATGCTAGTATGGCTGAAAAGTGTAATCAAGAAGATGATATGTATGAGGGGGCGATAACTGAGTTTGTATAGGGTCCTTCGTTTAAGTGTCCTGCTTTAACTAACAAAAAGTTCACTTATCAGAAATATTTGAGATCTGATCAAAAGAGAAAATACACCTTCGATATTAGGAGATGTGATGAAATCTTTGATTGGCTTCTAAGTCATAAAAAGATTAAGTTAACAGGGACGCATAAAACAAGAAGTCCTGATGAGTTTAAAGGAAAAAATTACTGTAAATGGCATGACGCTTTTATTCATAAAACTAGCGATTTCATAATATTTAGTAGAGGTAGGCATGGGTCGTGCTGGCCCACGGGCGGCACGAGCATGGCACGACCCGACACGAGCCCGCCAGCGGCACGACACGACATGGTGACCGAGGAGTGGGCTATGGACCGAGGAGTGGGTTGTGGACCGTGCCGTGAACACAATTTTTAAAAATCGACATGGGCACGGTGGGCGACACAGTAATTTGGTCCGTAGAATGGCCCGCAAGCACGGTACGCGGCACGCGAGGCACGGCCAGGCACGCACGGCCCGTGCAAAACGGCTATATTTCGCTGCTTCTAACAGCCATAAAACGACTATAATAATAAATTAATAATAAAATTAACATAAATAATAATAAAGAGTAAAAGAACTATAATAATAAAAATAAGAATAGTAAAAAGAACAATAATAATATAATAATACAAAAACATAAACATAAATTAATAAAATTATTTAAATATACTCATTTTAAAAGTTGTTCAAAAAAAATAAATATCGATTTTTTTTTAAAAAAAAAATTAAAAATTCTGGGCGGCCCGCTGCCCGGCCCGACACGCCAGGTACGTGGGCCGTGTCGTGCCGTGGGCTGGGGTGTGCCAAATGGTGGCCTGGCACGGCATGGCCCGCCAAGTTGCAGGCACGGCATGGCCCGGCACGAGTCACCACCAGGCACGGCCCGCGGTGGCCCGGTACGGCACGCTGCCACCTCTAATATTTAGGAATAAGATTCAGGATGAGATTGACAAGAAACACATAAATTTCCCTGATGAAAAAGTTAGCTCTTGTGAAGTACAGTCAGAGTCTGCCTTAGAGTCTGAAGTCTATGAAATGAATTGTTTTATGGTAAGTGCTGACATGGATATTGTGCAGGATGCATGAAATATAAAGATTGAAAGAAGTTACTGTTGCAGTTAGGTTGTATGATAGGCTAGTCAAGGAAGGAGTAATTATTTCACCTCAAAGCCAAGACGATGACTATGAAGATATGATGATATGTAGATGGCACTTTAGTTCTACTCATGTTACCAGTGAATGTTTGGCCTTCAAAGGGTTTCTGAATAAAAAGATCAAAACAAATGTAGTGATTGTTTCAGAATAGGAATATCAGGCGATGAAACTTGCTGAATTCAATCCTTAAGGGAAGAAGGACAAAGCTAAGCCCGTTGGGAATGGTAAAAAGACTAATAAGTCACCTGACAAGATGAATAATCACAAACAAAAGGCACATTCTTGCAAAGAAGAAATTCAATTATTTCCCTTACAAATCAAAGCAGTAGAGGGACTTAAGAATTTGAGACACAATCTTTGTCATTCTTGTGCTGTTTTGTTGCATTTTGAATTGGTTAGGACTGAGACCATTCCAAATGATCCCAATTGGATACCTAGACACCAAAGAACTCGCCATAAGAAGAAGACAAAAATCAACAATCTGACTTCTTCTATAAAAAACAAGTTGAGTTTCCCATAAGGTAAATGAAGGAAGGGAAAACTTTTTACCTACAACCAAAAAGGACAACTACGTGAGCATGAAAAAGAGAACAAAAGGAGTGTTGAAAGATAGGGTGACAAAGAATGATAATGTGAAGCTCAAGGAAAAAAGGAAATCCATAAAAAAAGGTAAAATCAGTTAGAAGAAGTTTAAGCAGCCAGATTCAAGCGATGACAGTTTAACTGGATGAAGATGCTTTGAAGAGAGGTGTCCTTAGAACTATTCCATCACAAATTGTCCAACCTAGAGTTGACACAGTGATTGGACAATCAATGGATGGTGAAAAATCTATCGAACTGCCTAGCAATGATATTCAGAATCATCCTATAGTGAAGGAGCTGATGGGAAGCATTCCGGAAAAGGACCTAACTCTGGAATATCATAAGGAAGAAAGCTTAGGTGAGGATCTGATGGCCACAGATCAACCGACATCTGACTTAGTAGACTATGACCTAGAGGGTCTTGATTTGGAAGTTTCAAGATTAGATCTGGAATTTCTTTTAAAGTATTCAGAGGAGGATTGTGAGGCAGATTGCAGTACCGTGAGTTTAACAGTGGAGTTTAGAGCTCAAGTGATGAAGTCTGGTACCAGTTCACGGGTAGATGAAATGGATCAGGCAAAAGCTGCAGGTAAGTATAAACTCTCTACTATATCTGCTAAATTGAATAAAGCAACATCTAGTTCACCTAGTAGTGAAACAGTAACACATGATCAGGAACAGTTAGTCATTCGACATTTGTTAAGGAATTACAATTTTAATAATTCACATAACAAACCTCTTTTTGTGACTGAATTTTGAAGGGTTTGAGCCAGGGAGTATTAGTCGATACAGGAGCCACGATAAATCTGATGCCTTTGTCTATTTTTCATAAGATTGGTAAAAGAAAAAAAGATTTGGCTAGTGTTAAGATTAATATAGCTGGTTTCAATGGTAAGTCTGAACGTACTGAAGGTTTAACATGTATTGAGATCCTAGTAGGTACCACTAAGACTGTTTCAGCATTCTTTATAAAAATAGGAGAAGTGTCTTGTAATGCTATCCTAGGTAGATAATGGTTGCATCAAATGTATGCTATCCTAGGTAGAGAATGGTTGCATCAAATGTATGCTATTCCGTCTTGTAATAATATCATGGAATGGTGACGAATACGAAGTAGTTTGTGCTGATGTAGAAGCTTTTATGATTGATACTAACCAAGATTTTCCCAGGGTTCTTGTGAAGTCAACACCAAAGACAAATGAGATTGTACTCAAACTTGATTCCCAGTCAGTTCCTAAACTGAAGGTGGTGTCAAGTGCAATCGCCAAGATAGAAGAGGCAGATGCAGATGAAGATAAACACAATTCACCTCCAGAGTCTAGCTCTGAGTTTGGAGTACTTAAGATTGGATATGTTTAGTATCTTTTCTTTGTACATTTGTAGTTTGAAAAAATATTATTGATAATTACATAAGAAGCAAATTCAGATCTGGTACTTTATTAGCTCAACAAAATTTATATGCAAGTTATTACTCGCAACATAATATAAAGGTTAACACAAACATGGACGCTCCTAAATGTTTATCTGATTACTCAAACTCTGATGGCCATACTTGATCATCGCCAAACTCGGACAAAGAATTCTATGGTGGAGAAGAGAATGAAAAGGTATGGGCTAAGAGTGAAAATATCAAACAAGAAGTCCATGATTCTCTAGAAGAGGTCAATCTCGGGACTAATGATTATCCTAGATTCACCTGTATAAGGACAAGTCATTATTAATTGACATACTTCACAAATACAAGGATTGTTTCGCATGGGAGCATCACAAAATGCTTGGTATAGATCCTTCTATTATCCAGCATAGGCTTCCCATCAAACCTGGTTACAATCCTATAGACCAAAATCCAAGACGTTTATCGCCAGAATTATTTCCTAAATTAAAGGAAGAGATTGCCAAACTCTTGGAGGCAGGATTCATACAACCCACCAAATATGCAGAGTGGATAGCTAACATTGTTTCTGTAGTTAAGAAGAATGGCAAAATCAGGATATGCATAGATTATAGAGATATCAACAGTGCATCCCCAAAGGATCAATACCCCATGTCTGTAGCAGATATGTTGATAGATGCCTTATCAAGATATGAGTTTGTATCAACGCTAGATGGTTTTGCTGGGTATCACCAAATAAGGATCACTGAAGATGATCGCTCAAAGACGGCATTTAGGTGCCCAGGCTTTTTGGGACTCTATGAATATGTGGCGATGCCATTTGGACTTAAGAATACAGGAGCAACGTACCAGAGAGCTATGAATTTTCATAATTGAAGAAATGATTGGCGACTTTATGGAGGTTACATAGACGATGTTTTGGTAAAATCCCATGACTTTTTAAAGCATTTGGAACATCTAATTCTGGCGTTTGAAAGGATGAGGAAGTTCCATCCAAAGATGAACCCCCTTAAATGTGCTTTCGGGAGTTAACTTTTTGGGATTCCTGGTTCATAAGAACGGCAGTTAATCAAAACAAGGCTAAAGCAGCTCTTGAAGCATCACCTCTAACTAATAAAAAGGAACTCCAGAAGTTTCTAGGGCAGATTAATTATGTTCGAAGGTTTATCACTAACTTGGCTGGGAAAACAAAAGTGTTTTCTCCTCTTCTTAAACTTAAGCAGGGAGGAGAATTCAATGGGAACTTGAACATCAATATGCCTTTGAATAAATTAAGAGGAAACTGGCGACTCCATGATAAGTCTATTTTATTTTTATATTTATTCCCCGTCCCAATGGTCATAATTGTGTTTATTTGAGCTCTACGGAGCTAATTTTATTACTAATATGCGTTTTCTAGTGTTTTCGTAGATTTGGTATTGTTTTATAGGAAATTGCGGATTTGGAGCATCCCAGATTTATTGGAGCCGCTACGAGCATTGGAGTAAGGTCGCATTCATATGACCACATTTCGAAGCCTAGGACCGGTTGGAGTCATCAAATCGGTGATTAAGGGCTCGGCGAAGAAGAAGAGTCTGGAGCAATGGACCATGTATTCAGAACCCAAAGAGGAAATGCGAATTGGGCTAAGAAACGACCCAATTGAAGAAGTCCAAGTTTGCCCGGGAGCTCGCCCGGCAGGGCAAGCCCTCGCCCGAAGGCGTGCTCGGGAGGGCGAGATGGCGCCTAACCGGGCGCGTGTTTTTGAGTTTGTTTAGCACTTTTAATCTTCGTTTTAGCTTAGGTTTTCTGAGTTGAATATAAATACGCTTTTGTTAAGCGAGTTTGGGACCTTCTTTCTCTCTCTCTCTCTCTCTCTCTACTTTTCTCATTAGTTTAATTTCTTAGTTTTTAGTTTTAAGCTTTTAGTTAATACTCTTGATCCCTCTCAACGCTTTTAATTTATGCAATTCTTTACTTCCGTTTAAATTGGTAACGATTTCTTACCCTTGTAATTTCAGTAATTTAATTGCTTTGATTTAATGTGCTTCCTCTAATTGCTTTGGTTAGTTTAGATTTAATTATATGTGAGTAGTTTAATTCTAGGGTTTGTGGGGATCCATAAATAATATGAAGGGGTAGTTTATTGTTGTTGATTGTCAATGCTTGATTGATTTCCTATTGATTGATTTAATGCTATGCAATTAGATTAGGCCTGGTTTAATTGTATGAGTTATGCAATATTGATTCGAGATTCGAGAGATGAGAATTGATGTTTAGGCTTAGTTTCAATAGGCAGGTTAATTTATAAATGGTTAAGTCAAGATTCGAGAGATGTGATTTAATACCGGTAGATTAATTCTGTGATTGTAATACGTAGCGAAAGCCCTTTATGATCTGGTTAATTGATGCATTGATGATTGATTGTTGTGTTTACCCTGTAATATTATTTATTGGTGAACCTATGCCCTAGGCTTTTTATTACTAATTTCCTCCTTTATTCAACTTTTTAGTTTAATTATTTCCTGTAGATTAATTCATATAAAATCCTATTTGCTACTTGATAATTAGATTATATTAATTGATTAGGAATAGAAAGACTTGTTTCCCTGTGGATTCGACCCTACTTCCCTATCTATTTTAATTAGTGGTTTTAGGAATTACTTTTGATTAGGGTATACGACTTTAGTCTGTCAAAATTTGGCGTCGTTGCCGGGGAAACGGTTTTATTTTTTATTTCTAGTTGTTATTAGTCTAGATTATTTTTTTTTTATTTTTTTTATGAGTTGAAAATATCCATGCTTACGCCACTATAAGAATTATATTCGTTTTATGCAGAACCTGACTACTGTTGTTGTCAACGTCTTTGTCGTGAAAATCCTGAATGCCCTTATAGTGAGTTTTTCGTGCGTGCTCCTGATGATTTTAGAGTCTTTCCATTTACATATGATCATATTCGGAAACGATTGGTTGCAAATGAAAGTTACTGGAAGGCTGTTGATGAAAAAGTCTATGGGCACTATAATATGAATGTTATTGAGGAAGAAGAACCATTGGTTATAGAATTTGTGGTTGAAAAATCGTTGGTTGACAAATCGGAGATTGAAAAATCATTAGTTGCAGAAACGGTGGTTGAAAATTCCTTTGTTGATGATAAGCTTATTCATGAGGGTACAATAATTAAGTCATTATTGGATGATAAAGACAAAGACTACCTCCATGTTCGTTCTATTAATTCTAAATTTTTAGCGGAGGAAGTAGAAGTTTGTAGTATATTTTCATCTCTTTCTTTTGATTTTTCTTTTTACCTTGAGTTTTCTTTATGTGCTCCTAATATTTTCTATGTAAAGGTAACTATGCTTACAATTAAGCCCTATCTAGTGCTTAATGAAATGTTTGCAGGAGCGTTTGATAAGTTACTCAAGGCGTTAAATTCTTCCGATTGAGGAGGGATGGAGTACGGTCGAGCGGGACCTTGATAAACTAGCGCTTTGCGGGAGGCAACCCGTATTTTATTGTTTTTTATTTTAGTCTTTTCTAACTTTTGTGTGTTTTCGTTTTTTCTTTTGTTCTTAGAGAGGTAAGGAGAGAGTACCTTATGCTTGTGGGAGTTTGTTTTTGTGCAAATTTTGAGCTAGAGAATAGTTCATTCACGCTGGATTACAAACGGGTCCGACCGGGCGAGAATCCGCCCGACCGGGGGCGAGAGGAAATACGTATACGAGCCAAATTCGCCCGACCGGGCATGAGAGAAAAAAGGATTTTTGCCCAAAATTCACCCGACCAGGCGAACATCCGCCCGACCGGGCGTGAGAACAAAGGTCGAAAAAAGAGTTAAACTCGCCCGACCGGGCGAAGAGCCGCCTGACCAGGCGCATGAGCGGGACAACAAAATGGGCCAACTCCAAGATGCCATAACTTTTGCGTTATTTAGCGAAATTTTGCGTGTGACCTATCCTTGGAAAACTCTTCAAGTCTACTTTCCAATTCAATTGGAATCACTGCATTATAATTTGTATAAAAAAAGTTATGAACGAAATAGTGAGCCTGAATCATTTTTACCTCTTTTCCTTCTAACATTTTGTTTCTTTCTTGTCCAGAATTGTACCAAGGTGATGCATTGCAATGCTTGGGATGGTGGTGGATACGAGTTTGATGATGATGGGTAGTCTCCTGGGTTACTTTCTTCCCTTTGAGCCAATGAGGACATTGTCTGGTTTGGCTTGGGGGGGAATTTCTTGTATATATAGGTTTTCTTTCTTTCCTTTTTCTTTTTATTTTCTTTGGTGTGCTTAGTTTAGTTTTTTTTTTTATTATTGCTTTATAGTTTAGATTTTATTTTTCTTTCTAAAAATAATAAAAAAAAAAATACAAAAATACGATCCAATAAATGATAAATCATGCTTCCCTGTGCCCCATACATGAAAATTGTTTTGATTCTTAGTATATGATGATGAGTATTGTGGATAGGTTAGCCATGATTTGATGTTTGATTGCTTGGATGCCCTAACATGAGTCAATTTTGTCCAACTATTTGTGGATTTGGTGCTTGGCTAGTTGATTTGTTTAGGAATGTGTGTTAGTTCTTGGTATGTCAATGAAGTTGAGTATTGGTTTTTAACTATGAGTAATATTTGTATGACTCATTGTTATGCACATTGAGGTTGACTAAGGCATTTGTTCTCTTAGGTAGCCTTCAGATGAAGTTAGGTACTTTTGTTTCCTTCTTGCTACCCATGTTGTTGCCTTGACTTTTTATTATTTATTTAGCCACATTACAAGCCTATTTAAGCCCCATTGGTTACTAGTCCCAAGCTTGGCTTCGGGGAGCTAATAGTTAGTGAGGTGAGGGAGTTGTAGTGTGCACATAATTTGCACAATGTGGGTGAATATGAGAGGTTATTAATTTGTTCTTTCGATATTGTGATTGGAAAAATAGAAAAATTATTGTTCAAAGTTGAAAATTCCAATGTGAGATAAAAAGGAAAAAAAAGAGCAAAAGAGGATAAATTGTTTTAATGTTCAAGTGTTCTAATTGAAGGTTGCTCAAGAAAAAAAGAGTTCAAAGTTTGTTTATTCACTCTAATTCTCTAATGTCTATTTTTATGAGTGAGATTGTAATAGTTGGGAATTTTTAATATAATTGGATGTTTGGTGAATTTTTGGTAGAGTTGAGTTGTGTTGGAGATGATTTGGTCATTATTTAATTTTGACCTTGGTTTTATTTATTAGGATTTGGCTCCTTTAAGCATGGCTTTACTCTCATATTTTCCCAAATATTTCCTACCTTTTACCCTAGCCTTACATTACAAGCTTTAAAGACATTCCGACCTTTGTGCATAGAGTTGTGTGAATGTGAAATTAGTTGTTTTCCAATGCAAAGAATGATTTGATATATTTCGAGTCGACTACTAGGTTGAGTGCTTGTTTTCTTAAACACACGAGTGTTGTGAGTTTGGGAGGGCATTGTTCACATTTAAAGGGGTTGGATGGAGAGCGATCGAGTACATATTTTACTCGCCACATAAAAGAGCGAAGAGTGCGTGAGCACTAGTCTTGAATTCCATATACACTTGTGGTTCGCTCTACTTGACAATTGTTAGGGAGGATGAGTAGTTGGATGGATTTGATTGGTTGACTTTGATGCATATTTGTTGGATTTGCCTTGAATCGATTGTGCTTGATTTAAATTATTTTTGGGGTGAAGTTTTGGTTATTTATTCATTGCTTTGCTTAGGGACAAGCAAAGGTTTGGCTTGGGGGAGTTTGATAAGTCTATTTTATACATATTTTTATTCCCCGTCCCAATGGTCATAATTGTGTTTATTTGAGCACTATGGAGCTACTTTTATTACTAATATGCGTTTTCTAGTTTTTTCGTAGATTTGGTATTGTTTTATAGGAAATTGCAGATTTAGAGCATTTTCCTGGATTTATTGGAGCCGTTATAAGAATTGGAGTAAGGTCGCATTCATATGACCACATTCCGAAGCCCAGGACCGGTTGGAGTCATCAAATCGGTGATTAAGGGCTCGACAAAGAAGAAGAGTCCGGGGCAATGGATCATGTATTCAGAACACAAAGAGGAAATGCGAATTGGGCTAAGAAACAGCCCAATTGAAGAAGTCCAAGTTTGCCCGGGAAGCCCTCACCCAAAGGCACGCCCGGCAATGTGAGGAAGAAGGAAGAGAGAAGCTGCTCGCCCGAAGGCGCGCCCGGCAGGGCGAGATGGCGCCCGACCGGGCTCGTGTTTCTGAGTTCGTTTAGCACTTTTAATCTTCGTTTTAGCTTAGGTTTTCTAAGTTGAATATAAATACGCTTTTTTTAAGCGAGTTTGGGACCTTCTTTTTCTCTCTTTCTCTCTCTCTCTCTCTCTCTCTCTCTCTCTCTCTCTCTACTTTTCTCATTAGTTTAATTTCTTAGTTTTTAGTTTTAAGCTTTTAGTTAATACTCTTGATCCCTCTCAACGCTTTTAATTTATGCAATTCTTTACTTCCGTTTATATTGGTAACGATTTCTTCCCCTTTTAATTTCAGTAATTTAATTGCTTTGATTAAATGTGCTTCCTCTAATTGCTTTGGTTAGTTTAGATTTAATTATGTGTGAGTAGTTTAATTCTAGGGTTTGTGAGGATCTATAAATAATATGAAGGGGTAGTTTATTATTATTGATTGTCAATGCTTGATTGATTTCCTGTTGATTGATTTAATGCTATGCAATTAGATTAGGCCTGGTTTAATTGTATGAGTTATGCAATATTGATTCGAGATTCGAGAGATGAGAATTGATGTTTAGGCTTAGTTTCAATAGGCGGGTTAATTTATAAATGGTTAAGTCAAGATTCGAGAGATGCGATTTAATACCGGTAGATTAATTTTGTGATTAATTTTATGATCTAGTTAATTGATGCATTGATGATTGATTGTTGTGTTTTACCCTGGAATATTATTTATTGGTGAACCTATGCCCTAGGCTTTTTATTATTGATTTCCTCCTTTATTCAACTTGTTTTAGTTTAATTATTTCCCGTATATTAATTCATATAAAATCCTATTTTCTATTTGATAATTTAGATTATATTAATTGATTAGGAATAGAAAGACTTGTTTCCCTGTGGATTTGACCTTACTTCCTTATCTATTTTAGTTAGTGGTTTTAAGAATTACTTTTGATTAGGTGATACGACTTTAGCCTGTCACTCCACCAGTACTAATTCCTCCTAAACAAAATGGAAAGCCCTTGAGATTGTATCTTTCAACTACCAAGGATTCAATTGCAAGCATGTTAACCCAAGAGAACGAACAGGGTCATGAACAGACAATTTTCTATTTAAGCAGAATCCTACATGATACTGAAATTAGATACTCCAATGCTGAAAAATGGTGCTTGAGTTTATATGACGCTTTCATCAAACTTAATCACTATTTTATGGCTTTCCCGGTGGAGATTATTTCACCAACAGATGTACTCAAATACTTATTAAATCACCCTTTCTTCAAAGGAAGGTTGTGTAAATAGATTATGCATCTATCACAATTAGAACTAACTTATGTGCCTCAAAAAGCCGTTAAAGGACAAGCTTTGGTTGACTTTTTAGCCGACATCCACCTGTGGAGAATGTTATGGTCCAAGAAGAAAAACCATGGACAATGTTCTTTGACGGATCTAGTAGGAGAGAGTCAGCTGGAGCCGGGATTGTGATTTATTCACCCTCTAGTGTAGTGAATAAAATGACGATCACTTTCTCAACTCAATGCACAAATAATAGAGCAGAGTTTGAAGCCTTAGTGATTGGTTTGAGGACTCTAAAAGATATGGGGGTTACAAAGGTCAAGGTGTTAAGCGATTCGCAATGGGGGATAGCCCAAGTAAACAAGGAATACAAAGGAATATCACCTCTGGCGATGACCTTCTCATCTATCATTCAAGAGCTAATTAATGCTTTTGAATTCATCCAAGTCTCTCACGTCCCAAGAGAAGAAAATTGAAAAGCTGACTTTTTGGCACAACAAGCATCGCTACCCGATTCTGAAGGCTTTGATGAATTAGTAATTCACATAAACACATACAAATTGAAACCTTTAGATGAAAAAGTGAAGGCAGAAGTACATAAATATAGTATCCTCGCTCAGTACATAGACTGGAGAGAGTTGATTAAAGAGTACTTGAAAGACCCTTCAAAGGGAAAAGTGCTAGCAAAAGTTAGGCTAGCAGCTACTAAATACTTTCTTATGGGAAGTCAGCTATTTAGAAAGGATCCTCAAGGCATTTTACTTAGGTGCATTAGCACAAATAAAGTGTTAACAATTTTAGCAAGGTTCATCATGGAATTTGTGGGTCACATCAAGCAGGAACAAAGATGAGGTGGTTAATCCATCATATGGGTTATTTTTTTGCCTTCGGTTAGACAAGATTATTTGTAGTATGCCAAAGGCCGTAAACAATGTCAACACTTTAGACAAATAAGTAGGGAACCAGAAATAGAATTGCACCCCATTATCAAGCCCTGGTCTTTCAGAGGTTGGGCGATGGATGCAATTGGGCCTATTAAACCTCCCTCATTTGCTCATCATGAGTTTATTCTGATAGTTACGGATTACTTTACAAAGTGGATTGAGGTTAAGGATTTCAAAAGCCTAAATGCAAGGGCAGTGATCTTATTCTTGGAAGAGAAAATCTTTACAAGACACGGGATTCCAGAATCTATAACTGTAGACCAAGCAACTATGTTTACAGGACATGAGTTCAATTCTTATCTCAAGGAATTTGAAATCCAAAAGATTCATTCAACCCCTTACTTTGCTCAGGCTAATGGACAAGCCGAAGCCACTAATAAAGTAATCTCTAAAGGAATTGCTAAGATGGTGGATGAAAATCCTAAAAATTGGCATGTTCTTCAAGTTCCGCAAGTGCGAAACCTCCGACGGCTCACACCCTCTCTCACCAAACCGGAACCGGCCCCTACCCCGTAGCTTAGACGGAGCTAGACCAAAAATAACTTAGAGTTTACGAACTAAGGTTTTCTCGCTTTTGGAGATCCCTTAGAGTTCACCAACTCAAGAGAAAATCCCAATACCCAACGATTGGTATTTATAGGGAAATGTCCCCAAGATTTCCCATTATTTTTCAATGTGGGATAGTTGGTAAAATGCCAAAAGAAAGAATTAATTTCATTCTAAATTAAATTAAAATGGCAAGGCAATCATTAAACAACAAGTGGCACAAGGTGAGCAAGGGGTAGGTGAGGACCACAAGGGGAGAACCACCTTCCCTTGCTCCCTAAGCACCCTTCACAAAACTAGTGCAATAGGAGGCGGCCAGCTGGCAACCTGCCTTGGGCACCAAGGCAGCAATGTTGGCGCTTGGTCCCTCGGTTGGGCCTGCCCAGCTGTGCCTTCCCGCATCAGCAAGCCACGCATATGCGGGCTGCTTGTTGTTGGGCGCTACTGCTGCACCAACCTCCCTCGCCAGCCCGCACAAGCTGCTGTGCGATGCGGGGTGTTGTTGCTCTTGCTAGGCAAGCAGTCCGGGCTAGCTAGCACTAGCAATAGCTAGAAAGGCCCAGCGCGCTAGCGTGCGACTGGCCATACTAGCCCTGCTAGCACGCGAGCTCGGCCAACAAGCTCCAGCCAGCACGCGCATAAGCTGCTGGGCTTGGGCCTTGCTAGCATTTTAAGCTAGCAGCCCTACATAGCCTAGCCCTCGCTTGGCTAGGCCAATGCGAGGTTACGGCTATGTATTGACTTGTTGTTTGACTGTTTTTTCTGTCTCGTCGATTCCTAAATTCGATTCGACTTTCGACACTCGGCTTCGACGCTCTAAGTTCAAAATCCGACTTCTTACTTCGTAAAATCTCTATCGACTTATTTAATCCTTCGGATTATTTTGTCACCTTGGTTCGGTTACACGATTGGGTGTGACCCGAAGGGTTCAGTCAAGATTAAGTTGTAATATTAATTATACATTAATATTACCGATCGGAACCGGCCTCCAACTAGGCATTCCTTTCACTTGACTTCACTGAATAATTAGCTTTCCTAATTAATTTCGAACCCTCTATCGGAATAATACAATTGTTCGAAGGACACCATTCCTTTCAAGTTGGACAATGTTAAAATATCAAAGTCAAGTAAGAGATTAGACTTAGTACCTTCCGAGAAAGATGAGGGTAATTGCGGACGCCTCTCCGAAGAATGAGAAGGCTGAGGTTTCCCCTCGGTTTCCCAAGGTTGAGGTTGCAACCCCTAGCTGCCTGAGGTGCTTGCTGCTGCTCCCCAGTTAGAGTCAAATCCTCCATATGCAGAGTCGATACTTTATCTCCGGCCGTTTAGTGAAGGGACGACTCTCCCTCTTCGCCCTCGCGGGTTTGGGCCACTCTAGTTTCTTGCGGATCCAAGGACTTGGAGGCCCCACAGGTGCCGAGTGGGGTTGATCTCCTTTAGACTGCTCTATAGCAGTCCGCGACTTGATCTTGGCCGCCAGCAATGCCGAGGCAGTTTTGGCCGCAGAAGTTTTACGAGACTTGGACGAATACCAGCTCGGCAGATTTGGGAAAACAATCCCATCCGAGTAAAAGTTGGAAGGACGCTCTTCCTTGCATAGCAGGTCGGACAAAAAAAAAGTGAGAAAGATAAGTACCTCCTTTGCCACTTCATAGTTCTGCCTTAGGAGCCTGTAGTGTTCAAGTTAGAATTCGGACATGTCCGTCTCGCCCCTCTCTACTCCTTATCCAACTTTGACATGGCTTCGTCTGACAAGAAAAAGAAACAAGAGTTAGAATATATTTCAAATAAAAACTATTCGGACGGTTAAGTCACGAAGCTTTACCTTGGGGCAGTTCTGGTATAAGCCGCACGCTAATATAAATACCGGGTCCCTGAGCCAGTCGGCCAGTGGGATCTAGTTAGACGGCATGGACACCAACTTCCCGCCTCTAAACACCTTCTTGACCTTGAAATAGTCAAGTTGGTACGCATGGTCCGGGTGAACAGGCAGCCTATACGGCTTATGATCCCCCCGTCCGAGCTGGAGGGGCTCGACATTAAACCTGCTCATCCGCAAGTTTAGAGACTGATTGTTGGTCTTGGCGTGATAAAAGCGATGCTTCCAGTCGCGCCACTTGGACAGCTTGTGCAGGACTACTAGGTAGTCTAGACGAGTATTAAGGATGAACCAGTTGTCCGTCTCAGCATTCATCCGCACCATCGAATGCATCTCGCAGAAGACCAGGAAGTTGGGGGTGAAGCCATTCCTAAGGCATGTCGCCAAGTATCCAAATATGTTGGCCCAGCTGTTTGGCAACAACTGAAATAAAGTAATGGCATATTCGTCCAGCAGCTCTTGGACGAATGGATGAAGGGGAAGACGGAGGACCACCTCCAAAGTAGCGTGATACACGCTAAAGCTCTTACTTCTGGGCCCCTCATTTTCCCAGGCGTCCACTAAGCTAGATTGCCTCGGCGGCTGAATGTGATAGTCTCTCCCAAGCTTGAGAAATTCTTTGAACTTCTCAAATTTATCATGAAGGAAGGCAAGGGCTACATCGCCGACTGGGCAGGCATAAGGGTCATTAAAGTTAACCGCATTAGCTTACTCGTCCGCTTGTTCAGCGTCCAGGTTTTCTGCCTCTTTCTCGGCAGCATGTGGTTTGGGGTCCCTAGCCGAACCAAATTCTGAGGACAACACCGTGTCCAATTCAGCACCTTCCGTCGAGCTTCCCTCAGGAATCATTGGGCCCTTTCCTTTGGCCCTCCTCTTCTCCTCAGCGTTTGCCTGATTCCCAAAAGGAGGACCGCCACGAGGTGGCAGGTCGAATGCGTTAGCAACGTCCGCTTGAACATTTGTTGAAGGCCTATTAGAGATACAACTCGGACGACCTAGCTGAGCTGGTGTTTTGGGTTGAGTGTTGTTGGGGATTTTGGTCAGACGATCCTCTTCTGCCAGACCTAGAGACCGCTTGAATTGTAGAAGCATGCCTCTCAGAAGATAGCAGCTCGGACGACATCAAGACAAAGCTGGTTCATTGTGGAAGGCGTTGTTCCAAATTTAAGCCGGACACCCCAGCATCTCTTTCCCTAGTCTCTTTAGTAGAGGACCACGAAGAAGGGTTATGTTGTGTGTTTTGTTCAGACGAGGTGGCAAGTACCTCCACCACCGAACAAGCACTCCCGCTAAAGTCCATGTCCGTGTCATTCAGGTTCATAGGTACTAACGTGTTAACAGGAGTCGCGTCTAGATTTTTGGCCACATCTCAATCGTACGTAGCTCTTGTACGTGCCATGTTCGACTGCAGGGACAGAGAAGAATAGGTGGGGGTGAGTTGATGAAGGTTTTATATCTTCGTCAAGTGCAATTACTAGATATATAATGGATCAAATTATGGAGATAATTAAGTTCGTTCTTTTGGGTCATCGTTATCATAGCTAGAGGTACTAACGATCTTTGAGCTAGTAAAATAGGCCAAAGCCCAACTGAACGAATCCTATAAGGTAACACAAAGGGCCTAGATTGAGCATAGGAGGAAGAGGCCCATGTTGGGCCTCATCCCTCTAGGTGGCCGGCCATATGGGTAGGTTTAGAGGGTTTGGGCTTTGCTTCCTAGTCTAATTATAATATGATTATAAATAGACTAGGTGCCTAAGGTTGAACAGACAATTCAGTGATCATTAGATCAAACCCTAATTAGCAAACACAAGTCAACCCCTCTCAAACTCTCTCCCTCACTCATCCGACCCTCTTGGTGGCACTAGTGTTGTGTGCACGGTGGTGGTGGTTTGTGGTGGTGGCCGGTTGTCCGTAAAGGTGGTGATCGTGGTATTTCCCCTTCATCCGACCAATATAGTATTGGTGGATGGCTCATTCGAATCCCGTGCACTAAGTAGAGGAGCAACTCTTGGGGCTCTATTCTCTCCCTGATTGTAAATCAACTTGCTACTTGGAATTCATGCTTTAAAGGTATAATTATGTGATTCTTGTGTGTTATGCATGCGATCTTGTTTTAGGTGCGTATGAATATGATTCATGAAATTCCGCTTAGAGTACCTAAACCCCTACAATGGTATCAATTAGCCTCTTTCATGAACACGCTTGATTATAATAAAACGATTATTTGAAGTCCATATTGATAATTTTATAATCAATTAAGAGGGAGAATTAATTTAATTATGGTTCAATTATTATATTAAATGTAATAAAATGCTTGGAATTGATTAAATATGATTTAATTATGCTCAAAATACCCTGAGTATGGACCTTTTTTGCCCTATATGGTTCGAATCGAACACCCTAACCTTAATTATTGAATTTTTCGAAAATCATAGCCCTAAATTTTGATTTTTGTGCTTGTTTTTGGTTAAATCCGATTTGTTTTATGCATCATAATTTTAATTAGGTTGAATCCTGCATAAAAATGTTTTGTGTATGATTTAACAATTTAATTTTAAGAGTTAGAATTAAATTGGAATTAATTTTCTTATGAACCCTAACTTTAATATTGAATTGGGATTTAATTTTAATTATTGGACTGATTTAATTTAATTTTCCAAAAGTTGTTTTAATTAATATAAAAAAGGGGAGGTTTAAGTAGCCGACAACCATGGATGGGTGGCGCAGCCACGGTGGCTGCCGACCGGTGTCAGTCCAAGAGGGAGGGTGGGAGGGCAAGTGGTCCGAGCAAGGGGTAGCAGCCGTGTAACAGTGCCACGCTGTTGCCTTGAGGGAGTGGAAACCGCAAGGTGTCCAGCCACGCACGGTGGCCTGCAGCTATAGCTTCTGCTGCTGCTGCTGTCGCTACTGCCGTAAGGCAGTGGGTGTCAGTCAGGCGCCTAGCCACCGGGACTAGCTTCGGCTGGCCAACCAAGGTGGCTGGCGGTGGTACGACTTTTTTTTGAAAAAAAAAAAAATTGTTTTAAAAATATTTTCAAAATAAAATCAGATTTTATTTTGGGATAAAATCAAATGTCAAAAGTTGTTTTTGATGATTATCCATAATTAAAGTTGTTAATTTTGGATAGGATTTGTTAGGATATTTTGAGCAATATTCCAAAAGGATAATAATTGATTTTAATAATGTGATTATCCCATAATTATATTTGAAAATAATTGATTTTAAAATTATTTTATTGGTTAGTAATTAGGATAGAATCTCCTAAAAAAGTTAGGATAATCATGGAAAATAAATATGATTTATCTTTCCATATTAAAATAATATTGATTCTATCTCATGCCAAATTTAAAATATATGATATTTTATAGATGGTAATGAATAATATATGATAGTATCTAATTACGAATTAAAAAATAAGATATTTTAAGAATTGCGTTGCCTAATTAAGAATATTCGATATTTTAGTTTAGGCAAGCATGTTGAGTGATTTATTTTATGACACTTTTTATAATATATGATATTATTTTGCTATACATAGGCTAGTATGGCCATAGATTCTAAATAAGATATGTGCATCGTGATGTATTTTTGTAATCTAAATACGGTTTGCGTACCGTTAAATATTTTTTGTAACTTTTTATTTAATGTAAATAGATTAGTTATTTACATAGTTTAATCCAAAGAAGCCCACAAAGTGAAGGCCCAAAGGACCAAGTGGATGGAGATCCATGAAGGTTCAAGTGGGATCTTTTCAAGATTAGTTTTCTTAGGACTAGGGAGCCATACTATGTCATGTTTTATTTTATGCATTAGTAGATTATGCATGCTAGATTTTATTTATGTTGTTGATGATGCGCTAGAGTTCACTAAATTAATTACTACATAACAAATCTAGGTCCCGGTAATATGGAGATTGCTTTTCCAATTAAAAATCCGACAACCCTTCGATAATTAATGATAGGTCATGCCAAAGCTTGGTGTCATTTTTATATCTGGTAACTTAGGGTAAATCAAGTTTTACAATTTTAATTGGTTATGCTTAACAAGATTACCTAAAGAGTTTAGAATGTTGAAGCAAAGGGTAATAATTGAACATGAGAAGATTAATTATTCAACCAAGAGTTACAAGAGTTGTAATCAGTAAAGAGTTTACTCACCTTGAAAATGTAATGGTTGATAGTAAGGCCAAAGTCCGGTCAATTATTGCACAAATAAAGGATCTTGGAATCACTTAATTCAATTGGGACCATTTAATATTGAATAAAGTGCTTTAGAGTAACCTATTTAATTTGTTTATGGTACTATAATTTTATTAAACATAATTATTAAACATTGCCTTATTCTGCCGTAGATGAATAGCAATTCTAACAACACTACTTTACCACCAACAATGAGAACGAGTCTCAATTTTCTCAACTTCAACGATTGGGAAAACGAACTTAGAAGTGTTCTAAGGAATGAAAAGCTCGAATTTCGTTTAGACTTACCAATCGAGGGAAGATTTAGCCGAAGCATAACTCTTAAGAAATATTTAAGAAATGTTTCAGAATCCAAGACAGTCCTGTCTGTCATATTATCTTCTATTCCGGAGGATTGGGCTAGAAGCTTTATGGACTATGAACCTTATATCCTATTCAATTGCTTACGTGATATTTGCAATGGAATAGCAAAGTCCCATGGTGATGGGAAATTGGATGGAAACGTCGAGGAAATCATTAACATGATTCCCAGAAACAACGACTCCTGGACTGGAAATATTAGGCATGAAACTTTCAAGATTACTGGTGAGATTATTACTAGAAAGCTTATGCCAGGACAGTCAGTACAAATTCATGTGGATATGATGATTCAATTATTCAATTACATGAATATGCTAGGGAGACCATTCCAAGATCATGAGGTTCATGATATAATTCTGCATTCACTGCATGATGGTTTTGATCTTGAGAAACTATCATGTGATGATGAGGATTCTGCAGTCAAGTTAGTTGATTTACTCAAGAATCATGTAGAGAATTATTTGAAAGGGGAATGAGCCATTGCTTCAACAAGGATGTCCCCACTACGATGAAGTGTGAGATAAAGAGTTTCCTAACATTCTTGTTACAGAAAAACATTTTAACTTTCACTTAGGTATGTGATTCCAAGTTGCAGTGCTCACATTGTTTATGTCGTGCAGAAACTGCAAAGAAGTGAAGCTAGCAAGGAAATGGAGCTTGAAGGTGCACGAGAATAGTTCAAGTGGCCAGAAAAGCTTGCAGTTTTAATTTCAGATTGTTTTATGATGATTTTAGAATTATTTCTGTTTTTTGTTGAGACAATTTTTAGTTATTTTGTAAAAATACTGATTTGGTTTACTTATCATGGGCAAGTGTTGATCCATGACAAGTTAATAGTAATAAATTGTTTTCATTTTCTAGTTATGAGTTAATTTTGTTTTATGACATTGATATAAGTAGATCACAAGAAGCGAAAAACAGATGATTCAAAACCAACCTACCTATAACATTGTAGGTTAGGTCTCATAAACCAATCGCGCATCGAGAAATTACAAAAGGATGGACTCTTATCCTCATTTGGGTATGGATCATTTGAGAATTATGAGTCATGCTTGTTAGGTAAGATGACCAAATCACCTTTTACAGGAAAAGGTGAAAGAGCTAGTGACCTTTTGGGACTCATACATACGGATGTGTGTGGACCAATGAGTTCAAAAGCTAGAGATGGATTTAACTATTTCATTACTTTTACTAACGATTTAAGTACATATGGCTATATTCACTTAATGAAGAAAAAGTTGGAATCCTTTGAAAAGTTCAAGGAATTCCAAAATGAAGTACAAAATCAGCTTAAGAAAGCAATTAAAGCACTATGATTTGATCGCGGTGGTGAATATTTGACTCAAGACTTTGATGATCATTTGAGGGATTGTGGAATTATTTCACAATTAACTCCTCTAGGAACACCACAATTAAACTGTATGTCTGAATGGAGGAATCAAACTTTTCTTGACATGGTTCGATCCATGATGAGCTTTACTGATCTTCACATATCATTCTGAGGATATGCATTAGAAACAGCTGTGAACATACTAAACATAAGCCCGTCCAAAGCAGTTGAGAAGACGACATATAAGTTATGGACTGGAAAAGTTCCAAAGTTGTTTTTTCTCAAGATTTGGGGTTATGAAACCTATGTAAAACGTTTACAAGGCAAAAAACTAGGCCCTAAATCAAATAAAGATTTCCTCATGGGTTATCCCAAGGAGACAAAAGGGTATTACTTCTACAATCGCGCGAATAACAAAGTGTTTGTTGCTCGCGATGATGTCTATCTAGAAAGGGAATTTCTTTCTACAAAGCCAAGTGGGAGTAAAGTGGTTCGTAAAGAAATTCGAGACGAGCAACAAATGGATGTGGATAACACCATGTCAGAAGCGAGGGCACATGAGTCAACTAATTTGACAAATCATGCGTCGGAGCAAGCTAATTCAACTAGCGAGACTCCTATCGTCCCATTTGAATCTTCAAGGAGTTCAAGAGAATATTTCTATTGTTTCTCCTGACCCGTCGTAGGTCACTCGGACTAAAAAATAAACAGTTTGTTGATGTTCTATTAACTGAGGATTCCAAAATTTTCCTATTGGAATGTGCGGAACCCACAACCTACAAGCAAGCTTTGGCGAGCCCCGACTCAGAGAAATAGCTTGAGGCCAAGAAATCCGAAATGGACTCCATGTCTAAAAATGATGTGTGGGCTCTATTAAATGTTAGGTTTTACAGTAATTCAACAACAAGAACTACTTAAGAATGTGGGAACAAAACCTAGAAATGAAGTATAATTTCAACTTAATTATACTACAACCAATACTAATCAAAGTATTACAACGAAAGCACCAAAAGATCAATGTATTACAGAAATTACAAAGAAAACACTAATGTGAAAGATACTAAACTTACCTCAACTCCAAGCCTTTAAAGATGAACATGAACATGAGAATACCGATGACCACTTAAGTCTCAAACCTTGATACTCTGTCTTAGGCGTGTATACACTTTCCTAAAGAGGTTAATTTCCCCCACAATGGTGCTTGGGTTCAATCCGGAAATCCTCTTTGAGATACAAAAGACAGCACTTCGTTCTTAGCACAAAGAATCGAAATATAGATGATGAATTCACAAATTTGGCTAAGTTTCAAGAATTTTTCTCACAAAAGTTTGCAAGAAATTTGAGAGAAAATGTGGAGAATTATGTTGGTAAGAATTCTGTAAAATGAAAACTCTATCTTCTTTCGTTAAAACGAAAGATATTAAAAGCCGAGAAAATAACCGCAAAAAACCGCAGACAAAGAAGTAGCGCGGGCGCGACTCAAAGAGGCGCGGGCGCGACTCAAAGAGGCGCGGGCGCGCCTACCCAATTCTGCCAGAATTTTGCATCTTTCAAGAGAGTTGGCGCGATTTTGACGCGGTTTTGTCGCGGGCCGCGCCAACCTTGCGCGGGCGCGCTGAACATTGGTGCGGGCGCTCCACTCTGACTCTCTAAATCATCTGAAATAAATCAAATGATCACAATTCTCTCATACACTCTAAATCATCTAAAAATCCTCCCCCATTTAGAGTGTATATCTTTTAAAACATGCTCCACTTTTATTCACTTAGCCACATCTCATGCATCAATGTTAATGTCCCTTTGAATTAACACCTAGTACAACACACTTAACGATGATCATATCCCATGATTTCCATATGGATTGAATCACACGGATATATCAAACCATTAGAAGGTGAAGTACACACAAGACAAGTCGAATTAATCATCACTTGACACTTTTATACAGCCATGTGTCCGTATCTTTCATAAGTTCATCAAAGTTTATATGTCTATCTAGACTTCTTGAAGCGGCTAAACTTCGAAATTATATAGGTAGGTTCTCATGTACGTAATAGTGCCCTTGTGATAAGACACCTTCATTTAGAGCTTCTCAACTCTAAATCTTTGAGAACTTTAAATTAGACGCTACCTTTCACATCACAAGTAACATAACAATATGGGTCATCAAATATTGCTAACAAACAACAAAAATGCAATTCAACCACATTGAATCTAAGACTTGATGTTTCTTCAAGCGTTAGATTGGGTTTCACAAATTCTTGTTTTTGGACATAAACCCATTCCATTCATAGCAAATATGATGGAATGCCTTGGCATTGCCTTTGTAAAGCAATATGCCAAATTCAACTTTGTTGGAACATAGTCAAGACTTATGACCCCATCATTGATAAGCTCTTTCACTAGGCTATGCCTAAGTGAAATATGCCGAGACTTACCATTGTACACTTGACTATAAGCCTTTATCAACGCCGAATTCGAATCACAATGGATTGCCACCGGTGGCATTGGCTTTGGCAATAAAGGCAATTCTATCATGAGATTCCTCAACCACTCAGCTTCCTTACTAGCTGAAGCAAGAGCTATAAACTTCGCTGCCATAGTGGAATCCGCAATGCAAGTTTGTTTCTTGGAAGACCATGAAATGGCACCTCCCCAAACATGAATACCCAACCACTTACAGAAGAGTCATCCTCTTTGTAAGTGATCCAACTTGCATCAGAATATCCTTCTAAAACTGAAGGAAACCCACTATAAATCAGACCATAGTCTAACGTACCCTTAAGGTATCTCAAGACCCTCCGAATAGCAAACCAATGTTGTACATTTGGGTTACTAGTAAATCTACTAAGTTTCCCTACAGCCAATGCAATATCCGGTCTTGTACTAGTCATGGCATACATCAAGAATCCTATTATCCTTGAATATTCCAATTGGGAAACCATTTTCCCCGAATTCTTAACCAATTTAACATTAGGTTCCATGGGGGTGTTCACGGGACACTTATCAAACATATTAAACCGTTTGATCATCTTCTCAATATAATGAGATTGACTTAAGATAAGTCTTCCATTGTCCCTAATAATCTTGATGCCCAAAATGGCATCTGCCTCCCCCAAATCCTTCATCTGAAAAGATGAGGATAAGAATTCCTTGGTCAATTCTACTTGTTGTAGACTTGTACCAAAGATAAGCATATCATCAACATATAGACAAATGATGACACCATGACCTTTGTCATCAAATTTGCTATATATACACTTATCAGCTTGATTCACTTTGAATCCAAAGGACAAAATCGTGTCATCAAATTTTTCGATGCCATTGTTTTGGTGCTTGTTTAAGTCCATACAATGACTTAACCAATTTACACACCTTATCTTCTTGTCCTTCCAAAACAAACCCTTCCGGTTGTTTCATATACACTTCTTCCTCTAGATCTCCATAAAGGAATGTCGTTTTGACATCCATTTGATGAATCACTAGATTATATACCGAAGCCATTGCAATCAAGAACCTTATGGAGGTAATTCTTGCAACCGGTGCATAGGTATCGAAATAATCAACACCATGCTTTTGCCTAAAGCCTTGAATAACCAATCTGGCTTTAAATTTCACTATGGAGCCACCCGGTCTCCTTTTCCTAGTGAAAATCCACTTGCAACCAAAGGTTTGCAACCGGGAGGTAAATCCTCTATGACCCATGTATTATTTCCCATGATGGAATCCATCTCATCATTTATAGCTTCCTTCCAAAATGCACTATCTTGAGAAGATATGGCCTCGCTATAACTCTTTGGGTCACTATCCACATTGAAACAATATGGAGTAGTAGAACTAAGGACATCCCTAGACCCTTCAACTAAATAAATTATAAAGTCATCAAGAGGGTTCCTAGTTCTTCTTTCCCTAGTATTTCTCCTAACTTGAGGAGTTTCAACTTTCTCATTATCGAATGTACCTTCATGAGTTTCAAGTTGATCATTCAACTCTACTATCTCCCTATTGTTGGCCCTGATCTGTAGATCTTTCGGTCTACTCATTGATGAAAACCGATTTTTATCAAAATTTGAATCTCTTGACTCAAAAACCGAATGAATCGATATATAGTCATATTGTTCTATTACATAGAACCTATAGGTTTTGCTATGCTCATCATAACCTATAAATATGCAATCCAAGCCCCTTTCACCGAGCTTTCTTTTCTTGTTGCCAGGCACTCTTACGATTGCCCTACAACCCCAAACCTTGAGATACTTCAAGTTTGGTTTTCTTTTGTACCATATTTCATAAGGAGTAGATTGTTTTCCCTTAGTGGGAACCCGGTTAAGAATGTGACAGGCTGTCAACATTGCTTCACCCCAGAACCCTTCACTCAAAACAGAGTAAGATAACATGGAATTAACCATTTCTTCAAGAGTTCTGTTGTTCCTTTCAGCTACACCATTTGATTGTGGTGCATAACCCGTTGTAGTTTCATGAATTATACCCAAAGATTGGAAATAAGCCGGATCATAATATTCCCCTCCCTTATCAGTTTTAATTCTCTTAATTAATGATTCTACTTGTAGAACAATTCCCCTCCCTTATCAGTTTTAATTCTCTTAATTAATAATTCTACTTGCAGTTCTACTTCCCTTTTATAAATATCAAACTTTGTTAAAGCTTCATCTTTGGAATGCAAAAGATACACATAACAAAACCTAGAATAATCATCTATAAATGTAATCATGTATCTTTTGTTCCCCAAAGAAGAAGTACTATGAAAATCACACAAGTCACTATGGATCAGTTCTAAAATATTAGAACTTCTCTCAACTCTCTTAAAGGGAGTTCTAGTGATCTTGTTCAGCATGCAAGTAGAACATTTATTAGGAGAAATATCACAAGAAGGTATCAATTCTTGTTTTGACATGAAAAGCATTTTATTATAATTCACGTCCTAATCTAGAATGCCATAAGTCAAACATACTCAAATAAACATGATTATCATTGAAATCAACATTCAAACATAAATTATCCATAACACAACTCTCTCTCAATGAGAGTTTAAGCAAACCATTATCCAAATAACAACAACCTATAAATGTTACACCCTTAGTAATAATGCATCTATTAGCTTCAAATACAAGCTTATAACCAAGACTATTCATGGTAGGCCCAGATACAAGATTCCTACTAATTTCCGGAGCATACAAAACATTCCTAAGAATAATTGTAGTCCCCGAACTAAACACAAGCTCAACTTGTCCTCTTCCAAGAACCTTGATGATAGAGTTGTTCCCCATGAAGAGGTCTTCTACATCAACAACCTTTTGAAAGGTTTTGAACCAATGTTTACTCTTGCACACGTGCCTTGAAGCCCCCGAATCAATCCACCATGAGTCATCATCCTGCACCATAAAAATGTTAGGATCCGTTGCATTTAAATCCATACCAGAATTAAATTCAACCTCATGAAATGGATTACCTTTGGTGGGTGGGTCCTTGCTTTGGGTAGCATGGCCCTCCTTGGCTTTCTCCATTCTTTTCTTAAAAGAAAAACAGTCCTTCTTGCGGTGACCAACTTTACCGCATTCCCAATAAGTAAACTTGTTACTTGTCATTTTCTTTTTGGACTTATTCTTGAAAGAATTATTATTCTTTCTCTTTCCACTAGTAGATGCACTAGCTCTTCCTTCATCTACCATATTAACGGTAGATGTGCTAGGATTTCCCTCCTTAGCACCTTCCATGGCACGAATCCCTTCTTCAATTTGAAGATGGGTGGCCAAACCGGACAATGTCATGTCCTCCTTCTCATGTTTCAAATCATGCTTAACATTCTTCCAACTAGGGGGTAACTTGTCAATAATGCTAGAAACAACAAACTACCATAGATATTCCATGGCTATTCCATGTTGTTCCAAGCTACCATAGATACGTTGCAATTCACGAAATTGGTCCATTATGGACCGACCATCAACAAACTTAAAGTTATTGAAATTGCTAACTGAAAATTTCTTACTTGAAGCGTCTTCCGCCATGTATTTGCTCTCTAAGGACTCCCAAAGCTCCTTAGCCGATTCTACATTTTGGTAGACGTCAAAAAGATCATCCTCCATCCCATTCAAAATGTGACCACGACATATGAAATCGTCGTTGTCCCAGGCCACTTCGATCTTTCTCGAGCGTTCTCCAAGGTTTCACTCTCATGTTCACCAGGCCTTGGAGTACTTATCACATAGGCAACATTTAGAGATGTAAGAAGAAAATACATTTTCTTCTTCCATCTTCTAAATTCAACACCATCAAACTTCTTGAGTTTGACAAAGTTTGTTGTTAATTCCTTCACACTAGACATACTTGATAAATTCTAAGGTTAACCTCTTTAGATTGTTAGGTTTTACAGTAATTCAACAACAAGAACTACTTAAGAATGTGGGAACAAAACCTAGAAATGAAGTATAATTTCAACTTAATTATACAACAACCAATACTAATCAAATTATTACAACCAAAGCACCAAAAGATCAATGTATTACAGAAATTACAAAGAAAACACTAATGTGAAAGATACTAAACTTGCCTCAACTCCAAGCCTTTAAAGATGAACATGAACATGAGAATACCGATGACCACTTGAGTCTCAAACCTTGATACTCTGTCTTAGGCGTGTATACACTTTCCTAAAGAGGTTAATTTCCCCCACAACGGTGCTTGGGTTCAATCCGGAAATCCTCTTTGAGATACAAAAGACAGCACTTCGTTCTTAGCACAAAGAATCGAAATATAGATGATAAATTCACAAACTTGGCTAAGTTTCAAGAATTCTTCTCACAAAAGTTTGCAAGAAATTTGAGAGAAAATATGGAGAATAATGTTGGGAAGAATTCTGTAAAATGAAAACTCTATCTCCTTTCGTTAAAACGAAAGATATTAAAAGCCGAGAAAATAACCGCAAAAAACCGCAGACAAAGGAAGCAGCGCGGGCGCGCCACAAGGCGGTGCGGGGGCGCCACCAGGCCGCGTGGGCGTGCCTACCCAATTCTGTCAGAATTTTGCATCTTTCCAGAGAGTTGGCGTGATTTTGACACGGTTTTATCGCGGGTCGTGCCAACCTTGCGCGGGCGTGCTCAACATTGGCACGGGCGCTCCACTCTGACTCTCTAAATCATCCGAAATAAATCAAATGATCACAATTCTCTCATACAGTCTAAATCATCTAACAGTAAATTGCCTTATGGGATTTAACCCAATGCTTAAGTCTACTTGGATTGTTCTAGTGATTGCTGTATTTTTCGATTACGAAATTTGACAGGTGGATGTCAAAACCGCCTTCTTGAATGGGTTCTTGACGGAGGATGTGTATATAACACAACCCGAGGGTTTTGAGGATCTAAAAAATCCTAGAAAGGTTTGTAAACTTCAGAAATCCATTTATGGATTGAAGCAAGCATCATAGAGTTGGAACATTCGTTTCGACGAGACAATCAAACAGTTTGGTTTCCTCAAGAGAAAAGAAAAACCATGTGTATACAAGAAGTCTAGTGGGAGAAGCCTAATTTTCTTAGTCTTGTATGTAGATGACATACTGCTCATAAGGAACGACATACCAATGCTTGAGGTAGTCAAGGAATGGTTGAAGAGTTGTTTCTCTATGAAAGACTTGGGAGATGCCAAGTACATATTGGGAATCAAGATCCATCGAGATAGGTCTCGAAGGATAATTGGACTAAGTCAAGAGACTTATATTAATAAGATCCTTAACAAGTTCGAGATGCAAGACTCTAAGAGAGGATTTCTTCCTATGTCTCATGGTATTATGCTCAGTAAAACTCAGTGCCTTCAAAAGCCAAAAGAGTTTATTCGTATGGCTAATGTACCTTATGCCCCTGCAATTGGGTCCATTATGTATGCCATGATATGTATAAGGGCGGATATTGCTTATGCCTTGAGCATGTGTAGCAAGTTTCAATCAAATCCATGAGAAGCACACTAGACAGCTGCTAAGTGCATCCTTAAGTACTTGAGAAGGACTAAAGCAATGTTTCTAAATTATGGTGGCGAAAGTGAATTGGTTATCAAGGGTTATACGGATGCGAATTTTCAAACAGACAAAGATGACTTTAGATCTCAATTAGGGTACATTTTCTATTTGAATGGAGGAATAGTGAGCTAGAAGAGTTCGAAGCAAAGCACTGTCGCAGACTCCATGATAGAATCTGAGTATTTGGCTACGGGAGAAGCAGCTAAAGAGGCAGTTTGGATTAGGAATTTTCTCACTGAGCTAGACAGTGTACCAAGTGCTCAAGGAGGAATTGAGTTGTTCTGTGACAAGAATGGCACCATTGCCCAAACAAAGGAGCCTAGGTCACATTACAAATCCAAACATGTTGAGATGAAATATCACCTCATTCGAGAGATCGTTGACAAGCGGGATGTCAAGATCTACAAAGTTCATACGGATGAGAATATCGCTTATCCACTTACTAAACCCCTTCCACAGCCCAAGCATGAGAGTCACACTAGGGCTTCTAGATTGAAGCAAGTTATGTAATTTAAGTTGTATTTGTTTTGAGAAAACTTATTACATAAGTAATACATTAACTTGCAGAATTATGTTTAATCAAGAAATTTTCATTTCTCTTATTTAATTGTGGTTTGATATTAAATAAAATGTCCAAAATAATTATGAATTGATGGGATCATCAAATACGTGATTTGGTGAATGAAACTCCACAGGTGAACTAAATTCATAAATTATTTAAGTTCCTAGTTCGAAATCATTAAATTGGACATAAATGATTTCAATAAATGAACTGGCATGTAAGATTGATTGGATAGCATAGCTTCATGGGCTATATATAAAGGCATAGAGATGCTCGGTCAATCACATGGATATGCATGAATGATGCATGATCGAACTATTGACCTACTTTGAAGTTCAAGTATAGCTTCCGGATATTTTAGTGGATTCCTTTGACATGAGTGGAACACTGATCTCATTCAATGATTGATTTAACTGTGGTACATCATAACGTCTTGTCGTAAAAGGGGACTATAAAGGGTGTTTCCTGATTACTTCAAAAGTTGAGTGGGAGCTTTAGTTGCCACAAGATTGGATTGAGTCTACCTATTTAATTAGGAAATGTGTCATGGCCTCTTGAAGAGGGAGAACTCAGAGAATGCATGGACGCACTCAAATGTATTACTTAGTAATCATTTATTTTGTAATTCTAACTCAGATTTCAAGAAATGATTTAATTTGTAGATTAATATGAACTCGACATGAGATGCAATCATATTATCAAATCGACGCGTATTGACTTAAGGAATTTAAATATTGCATAATTGTCTCAAACAAGTGGGAGATTGAAGGTTTTTACGTCTTTGTCGCAATGACTAGATTGAATAATGCAATGATTTGTTTTTATGGAGATAATTAAGTTCGTTCTTTAGGGTCGTCATTATATCATAGCTAGAGGTACTAACGATCTTTGAGCTAGTAAAATAGGCCAAAGCCCAATTGAACGGATCATATAAGGTCACACAAAGGGCCTAGATTGAGCATAAGAGGAAGAGGCCCATGTAGGGCCTCATCCCTCTAAGTGGCTAGCCATATGGGTAGGTTTAGAGGGTTTGGGCTTTGCTTCCTAGTCTGATTATAATATGATTATAAATAGACTAGGTGCCTAGGGTTGAACAGACAATTCAGTGATCTTTAGATCAAACTCTAATTAGCAAACACAAGCCAACCTCTCTCAAATTCTCTCCCTCACTCGTCTGTCCCTCTTGGTGTGCGTCGGTGGTGTGTGCACGGTGGTGGTGGTTCGTGGTGGTGGCCGGTTGTCTGTAAAAGTGGTGATTGTGGTATTTCCCCTTCATCCGACCAATCTAGTATTGGTGGATGGCTCATTCTAATCCCGTGGACTAAGTAGAGGAGCAACGCTTGGGGCTCTATTCTCTCTCTAATTGTCAATCAACTTGCTACGTGGAATTCACGCTTCAAAGGTATAATTATGTGATTTTTGTGTGTTATGCGTGCGATCTTATTTTAGGTGCATATGAATATGATTCATGAAATTCCGCTTAGAGTACCTAAATCCCTGCAGTTGAAACTCACTAGAAATGGACCCACTCCAAAGAGAAGAAGAGTCGGTTTCGTCCACTCTAGACTCCTCAGTCCCAAGCAAACGGCGGACCTCATGAGGAGAGACGGACAAATCTAAGTGATGTGCCAGTTCGTGTTTAAAAGAAATAAAACAAGTATATGAAAAGAAAAAATCAAAGAAGAAACAAACGATTACCTCTATACGAGTAGAAAACTTGGGGAAAGTTTGAAGATCTTGAAATGGTCCAGTCGCAACACCACAAGTTGACCGGCAAACTCAAAAACACGAACGAAAAACTCAACTACTCAGTGGAGCTCTCGAAAATTGGGGAAGGAAAACACTTTCTCTCTCTAAAAAGCTCTGACTTCTCTCTAGAAAACGCAAGAATCTAAAGTGTTTTTATGAAGTCAAACGATCCATATTTATAGGCAAATTTATGGGGCAAAATGGTAAAATTACTTTTCCCGCCTAGGAGATCAAACGTCTCTTTTTCGAAAAAATTAACCTAAAATCTCAAACGATTATTAAACCGTTCTGTCAATAAAGACGTAGAAGGTGTACGGTTATCAAAACGACACGTCAAAACAAACGACCAGGTCAACGAATTTAAACCGTTGGTCCGAAAAATACGGAGGACAGGTGTCCCACCTGATATTAGGCGGCACCATTTGCCAGTCTAATTCAATACCTAAGTCCAAGTTGAAATCACGCGGATAACCCAAGGCAATTAGCTCGAAGGGATGCTTCCCAAATTCAGGCAGACGGTACAGTCCGCCCCTTTCAACAAAATTGCTCAAATCGCTCGAACGTCTCTAGACGAACAAAAATCAGAGGAGATGGCATGTATAGTACGAGCCACCCCCTCTGAGGGGCAAATGTTTAGGGTAAATTTACCTTAACACGTGGTCCAATCCTAAGGTGACACGTGGCCCAATAAAAGTGCGACACGTGTCCCAATAGGAAGATGACACGTGGAAAAACATAAGGGCACCTGAAAGAGAGAAGGCCTCCTTACATCACGAGGCCCAATTCCCGAGATAAGCGCTAAAACGGCGCCCTCTTAGATTACATGTCCTAACTCGATTGCGCCACCAATCAGCGCCCACCATTCTAGGTCATCAAACCCTAGAGGGCACACATTCCCACCCCTATAAATACCCCAATCATTAATGATGGGAGGGGTGGATGGAGACATATCAAAAAGAAAAGGCATTAAAGTGCTCTAACTTTTCTCTACTTTCTTTCTCTAAATACTTTAGTTTTTTGGATCACTCACTTGACCGTCGAATGCGAATATTCCGTCAATCGAAATATTCGTTGTTTTGCAGGTGTCTGCGGCCTTCTAGACATATTCACGACCTGTATCCCGAGGGAATCCAAAAAACCCAGAAACAATTGTGGTTTTAAAAATACATATTTGGTCTTTTTTGTGGTGCTAAAAATCCAAATTTCCTTTAAGTAAAGTTCATAATTCCAAAGTCTAAAAGTCTAATGATGTTTCCAGACGCAAAATATTTAATACTTGTAAATGTAGAATGTACACCAACCTAGGCCCATTGTATTGGACCAACAAAAAACAGATCTAAAACTACAAAATATGAGGGAATCTAAATGGTTGTATTGGACCAACAAAAAGCGGATCTAAAACGAACATTTGTATCCGACAGTAGTTTTGCCCGTTACAACTGCTGTATTATTTGTAACAAGCATTTTCCTGTTACAATTGGTGGAGTATTCGTAACCCCCACATACATAACATACTAAGCCTATTACAAATAGCATCCTTTTGCTCGTTACTAATGATGATTTTTCCACTAGTGAATGTCGCTTACAATAAGGTGATAGTAAAGCAGAGTAGAAAAAAGAATAGGGCCTAAGGGATAAGTGTACATGATTCATTCATTGGTGTCAACTGGGAATAATGACTCCATATTCATCACTCACTCAACAAAGGGGTTTATAGGGGGATCATTGAATTTGTAGGAAACAATATACCTTGTAAGGTCATCAATTATACATAATTATCAGTTCAATATACAATTAACTTTTCACATATAACCCTAATATCTCCAAAATAAATCAATTTATAAAAACCCCAAATTTACATGAACCCTAACTTAACAACATTAAATTGAGAACTCATACCAATAAAAAGCCAGATTCTCGTTTAATTAGCTTTAATTAGGTCAAAATTACACTTAATTTATATCTCCTAAACTAATTTTAGATTAAATTGAAAAATTTGAGTGATAAAAAGAGAGATTAGGGGTATTCGGGGAAGTTGTTTCATGGATGGCAACTGTATTAGTTTTTTTTTTTTTTTTTTTTTTTAAAAAAAAAAAAAAATTCTCCTTCAAGAGATAGATCCGAATGCCGCAGTCGTACAACATAAGCAATCGAGCACCTGAAAACCACGAATGTTTTAGTCGTCTCCGAAGCTTAAGTTACCACTTGGAAACAGAAAAAATAGAGATAGAAACTAAAACGTTTTTGGGAAAATGCATTGAATATTGTATTGAATGAAACTGTCCCATCACTTAATAGTTGGGGTATCTATAGTGTTTTGGATTTGCATGCACTATGGTTTCCCGCCCGAAAAAGGTGAACCCCTAATTCGCTTCCAATCTATGCTAGACACGTGTCATTGACAACACCGATTTATGAGGTTTTCTCAAGTTTAGGCCTTTACAGCTTTCATAGGTTCCATTATCTTTAGAGGGCTTTCTATTACCACGTGTCACACTCTAATTGATCATTCTAGGCTAATTAGGAGGACACATATCAACATTCATATGGGGCCTGTCCTTGATTGGTCCAGCAAGGGTAATTACCCTAAAGAGCAACCATTAAGTGGTGGTAAATTTAAAACATTTGGCAAATATAAGGTTGTAAATTCCAAAAGGAAAAAAAAAAATACTCCTTTCGTTCTTAATATTTTGCCTTATTTGACTTTTCTTGATCTCCAAGACACATGTTAAAACGGTTTTATCTTCATTTTCATACGTGTAAAAAATTATGAAATACGAGTATATATTAATAAATTATACAATGAGATGGATCCAATAAGATCCCACATGACTATATTATCTTGTATAAATTAATGATATTTTATAGTAAAAAATTTTAAAGTTTGACTTAAATTTTCAATGGAGTTAAAAATTAAGGACGGAGGGAGTATAAGGTAATAAGTATCCAAGTTAGATAAACAAAAGGTGGTAAATACCATTTTTTTTATTAACATTGTAATTATGTTAGATTCGAAAATGTAATGGCACGAGACCTAAACTAGTTTAACCCAAGATGAGTAGAATAATTTAGAGGATGGAGGCAATTTTCATGGTTTTTGATCCAATTGGCTTGGTTAAGGTGTCGCTAATTACACAAACAATTATTAGAGCAAGAACAAAATTTAATTATTTACGATCGGGCATGATACTTTTTTACTTGAGTATAATTGATGATTATTATAAATCGTTGCCTAACCTGATCAGACACCATCTTGGATAAGTATTGATTTTGATGGTTATAGTCAATCATTACAATTAGATATGTGTTGATAATGACGGTTGATTGTCAAACGTCACTTGCTCCTTATATATATTTAACTAGTATTTAGCCCGTGCGATGCACCGGTTAAACTTGTTGGTTATTTATTTTTTTTTATTTTTTTTTGAGGAAGAGCTCCCAAGGAGCAACTAACTTTCATTAATAAACAAATCAGCATTTGAGAGGGATAAAACAGAAGACGGGAAATCCGTTAACCATATACGACTACCAGCCACCCATGGTAAACAATGAGCAATCTCATAGGCAACCTTATTTCCCTCCCTTCGCACAAAACTCCAACTAACATGATCAAGAAAACTACTATAATGATGAATATCATTCAAAATTAACTGGACACTACTACTTCCCTTTTCTTGTGATGAAATTGCATTAAATAGGCTAAGGCAATCACTCTCCACTACTACCCTTTTGAACCCCGATTCTATAGCCAGCTTGACCCCTAGAAACATGGCTTTGGCTTCCCCAACAGCAAGCAACCATCGATCCTCCATCATCCAAGCAGCAGCAGTGAGAGCTTCCCCCCTTTCATTCCAAATTACAACACCTGCACAACACCCCCACCCCTTGCAAACCCCTCCATCAACATTGAGCTTCACCCGACCTGATCTTGGGGCCTTCCAGCGCTGCTTTACACACCTAGAACCCCCCCCCCCCCTTTGCTGACCTCTTCGCTCTTCAGCTCACACATGAGCTTTTTTACATATTCCATTAAACGATTCGATTCGGATCACACTCTTCCTCTTCGGATCACACTCTTCCTGTAGTATAGAGTTTTATTATAGATATACTTTTAATATTTCATATATACAAAATTAATCATACATTTTAATAAATAAAATTCGTTTTAAAAAGTTCTTTAAAATAAGATCCATTTATAATAAATTTAAAAAAAAAATAGAAAATCATTAAATATATATATTAATCAGTAAAAATAATTTTAGTTAGTAAAAATACTTTCACTTCAGTAAAAATAATTTAAGTTCAATAAACAAAATTTCAAGTAAATAATAACATAGATATCTCTGTTTGCAAACAAAACTACAAGAAGTAGACTGTTATATAAATTTTCAAAAAGGATTATATAATCGTATCTAACATACACGCTAAAAGTTTATCGTAAAATTTTATCAACCATCCGAGCATTGTCCGGGCACAAAACTAGTATATATATAAAAGGGAGTTTTTTCCAGAGTTTTTAGAGAGTCACGTAGGATTAAATTTTCTTAACGCGCCATGTAGGATTAAAATTTTTAGTTATAGCCAACTAAATTAGAGATTTGTAATTTCTTTTATAATTGAATAACTTAAATACCACATAAGCAAAATTGGCGAATGAGATTTTAAAGTTTAAATTAATTAAATATAAAATATTACCTTTTGAGATTAGGAATTTAATCTAAATATATAACAAATGAGTGGAAATTCACAATTTATTTTAAAATAAAAATTTTACGTACAACGAATACAATAACAAATTTTATCACATACATACAAAAAATATTTGTTTTAAAAAATACAAACAAACTGTGCATTGCACGGGCTTTATCTAGTTAATATATAAAACTGACTTTAAACATTGAAAAATAAAATAAATGAAATTCCAAAAAATAATTTGCTTTATAAGATAATTAAATTCAAAATAATAATAAATAAAATTTCGAAAACGAATTTTAAAAAACAATATAAAATTATGGGAAATTGAGGGGAAGAGGATTACAATTACAACTAACCTTTAAAATCAGACATACCGTTTGGGTGAGAGAGATAAAGGATTGATTAGATACAAGTGAAGAACTGGGAATCAAATTATTTATAAATATTGAATAGAGAAACTGAAAAGGAAACAACGGTGTTTGGGAATCTTGAACAGAAACAAAAGGGGTTTGATTGAAATAAAGAAGCGTTGTTTGGAAAAAAAATTAGGATAAACCAAAAAAAAAAAAAAGAAAATCAAGAAAAACAGGAAGTGGACACTTATACTTTTAACTTCCTATTTTAAAATATTAGTATAGATTAGTACTAGATTATCCCCGTGCGATGCACAGTTTTAATAAAAAAAATTATAGTGTAGAACTCGTATATACAATGAATCTTTTCAATTTTGTCATAAATTCATTGGAAGGAGATTTCTTAAAAGAAATACAATTTGAATATTTCAGGAAATTTTGGACGTTTGAATATTAGTGTTAAGGATTTAAGGAGAGGGAATGATGGATCATTAAATCAAAAGAAAGGAATACAATTGTTGTTGAAACCATGAAGAACTTACTTTAATAAGAGGTTGGTTGGTTACACAAAGAAAATGGGGGAAGTGGAAAATCACGGGAATTTGAAAATGGATGAGTTGTTCGGTTGACAATAAAAGATGTAAATGAGGGAATTGCAAATTCATGGGAATTGCGACTTCCCACAAAATATGGGAAGTTAATTACTTAACCCCCCCAAGTAAGTCAAAATTCCCATAATTTGCAACTTCCTTCATGCCAACCAAATAATTTTATGCAATTTCCATGAATTTGATGTAGGAATTTAATTCCCATGAAATACAAATTCTTATGAGAAGTAAATTTTCATAGCAACCAAACGACACCTAAATCAACTTGTGCCCAATCAACACTAACACAAACATCAAAGTACTAGAGACCCCAAACCATACAATATACGTAGTGCAATAGCTTATTAGATTCTTAATTGTACTATATTAATTTATTATCATCATCATTATTATTTTTAATATTGACTATTGAATGAAAATTTAAGATGAAAGCAAAGCAATGATGCCATAATTTTTTCTAACAAAAGAAAGCCAGCGAAAAAAAAAAAAAAACCCCACCCAACTCAACCCAACCCAACTGTTCCAGACTACAGACTTTTTTGCTTTTCCCACCTCTTCACCAAAATTCTCTCTCTCTTCAACCTTCTTCTTCATTTTCCTCCTTTTTTTTTCTTCAGTAGCAGATTCATTTCTAGAGAGAGAAAGTCGGCGATCTCTGTGTAGTAGAGAGATAAAGCTTGATAGTAATTATCAATGGCGACTTTAACATGGCGGAAAGCTTACGGTGCCATTAAAGACCACACCAAAGTCGGTCTTGCTACAATTAACAGTGATTATAAGGTTTTTCATTTTCTTCCCCCCCTTTTTTTTTGTTGTAATTTTGCCCGAATTTTCCGATTATTTTGGTCTAACTTTTGCCTATTTTTGTGCGATACTAGGATTTGGATGTTGCGGTTGTTAAGGCAACGAATCATGTCGAGTGTCCGCCAAAAGAGAGGCATCTTAGAAGTGAGTAGAATTACATTTTTTTTTTTGTAATATTTGAAGTTTTTTTTTGTGGTAGATCCGTTTTTAGTGGATTGAGAATTTGTTGATGTTTGGTAATTGATTTCAGAGATTTTGCTTGCTACATCTGCAATTAGGCCTAGGGCTGATGTTGCGTATTGCCTTCATGCTCTTGCTCGCCGACTAGGCAAGACTCGTAATTGGACGGTACTGTCTTAATTTTTTAATCAGTATCATATAATCATCATTTGGTCAAGTATATTTTAATTATTCTTTGTTTGCTTGCATATTTTATGTATTGTTTTATTGGTTCTCGTTTTATGACCATTTCTCTGTAAATTAAGAAATGAATTGATACCTCTTGTTCACTCGGTGATGAATTTTGGGCTGAATCTAATCAGTTCTTTTTGCTATGAATTAGTATTATTGTTGTGGAGACTGAGTTTGTTGGATCATCATATTGATTAGTGTCAATGACAAAAACTTTTACAACATATTATGCGAAAGCCAGGTTTTTCAATGTTGAGAGGTTCTTTTGTTTGCAGGGAGAATGTAGTCACTGCCTTAAAAAGAATTGTAGGATTTGATAGTGTAATGTCTTTTACTCCCTCCGTTAAATATTATCTGCAACTGCAGTACAATTCACGGTTGCCAATGCAATTTTTAAAGGGCAAAGATTAGAGAAAGTTAAGTAACTTGTGTCATGTAATTAAGGTGGAGAGAGAATGTAATCAAGTGGCAAAGATCAGCCAACACCGCCTTCACCAACACCGCCGCCGCCTTCACCAACACCACTACGAACCCCACAAAACCACTACCACCACCAGCCCTAACCACCTCCAACCCAGACAACCCCACCACCCAGACCCACCTCTAACCCAGACCACCCCACCACCCAAACCCACCTCTAACCCAGACCACCCCACCACCTAGACCCACCTCTAACCCAGACCACCCCACCACCCACGCCACCAAGACCCACCTCTAACCCAAACCACCCCACCACCCACGCCACCAAGACCCAACCCTAACTTAGACCACCCCACCACCCACGCTACCAAGACCCAACCCTAACTCAGACCACCCCCACGACACCACCACCACTACGACCCCCACGAAACCACCACCACTACCACCCCCACGAAACCACCACCACTACCACCCCCACGAAAATCGAAATCTTCGAAAATAAAAACCCAGAAAATTCGAAATCAAAACACAGAAATTCGAAATCAAAACCTTGAAAATCAAAACCCAGAAAATTGAAATCAAAACCCATAAAATTGAAATCAAAATTCAGAAAATCGACGAAGAGGAGAGAGAAAGACGAAATCAAAACTTGAAAAATGAAATCAAAACTCAGAAAACGAAGAGGAGAGAGGAAGACGAAATCAAAACTCGGAAGGACGAAGAGGAGAGAGGAAGACGAAGAGGATGATGAGGAGAGAGGAACTGGAGAAGATGAAGGACGAAGAGGATGATGAATGGATGAACATGAAGGATGAACATGGAGAAGATGAAGAGACGAAGAGGAGAGTGAAAGACGAAGAGGAATTGTTGGTGGTTGGGATTGGGAGTGAATGGAGGGATTAATTAAATTAGGGAAATCTGATTAGTTTTAGGTTAATGTGGTTAAATTAAGTTAAAGGCAAAATTAAGAAAATCAGAATTTTTAAGTAAGGGTAAAAATGTAATTTTAAGGGTTTTTGTTTACTAAAAAAAGGAAAGAAAACAGATAGTTGCACATAACCCTGATTGGAGAAAAATGGCAAAAGTTGCAGATAATATTTAACGGAGGGAGTATTATTTTGTTCGAACACTTTTCTTTTTCGTATGTCCTAAATTTATCAGAGTACTTCCTATTTGGAAAATAATCCATTATTACGGCCCCAGTCCTTCTCACATTCTGTTAAAGAAAACCCCTATCTCACATCACATTTACTTTCCTATTAAATAATAATTGATAACATTTCAACAACTTAACACGTAAAACATTCTGCTCTTACAAAATTTTGAACTATTGGCACTCCTTAAGATTTTGCACTGGGTTGTGCAAATTTATTTGTCTGTTCCATTTTGGTGATTTTATCTACTCCTCTATCTTCATGCTTTACTAAGGTTAGTTGGTACCCATGTTGCATTGTGCATGTTCTCTCGTGAGCGGGCTTATCACTTGTCAAAAGAAAATGTGTTGGCCATCTATGGATTATTCAATATAGCCTTTTTCTAAATTTAGCAAATTTATTGTTATCTTAGATATAATTGTTTTTTTCTATTACCAAATGCTTCCATACTTGTCTTTTAGATTGAGTTATTTAATATTGGAATTAAGATGGATTCATTTATTATATTGATTCATCTTGGACCTTTTCTATTCATCCTTGGTTTCACTTTACTTTTTGACGTCAAAGTTTGTAATCTTTGATAGAGTATTTCCATTCATATAAGCATCAAAATTTTAATGTGCGTTGTCTTGTTTGATTTGTCTCAATTAGTACTCTAAGGGTAATAAATATTATTATTCATTGGTATTAGTGATCAAATGTATGAAATGGATATTGAAAAAAAAGGTGTGACCATTATAGTGAAACGAAGGTAAATTAACTTGCGAGCTTTTGGACAATGGATTCTGTGGGCTTTTGTCTTGTATGTAGTAATGGAAATTTAATATTGCTTGTTGCACCACCACTTCATGCTGACCTTCTGATCACAAATAAGGAAAAAAACCACAGTCGCGATTTGTTGATGTGGCATCTCATGGATTCTTGTTGTGAATTGACATAATAGAAATTATTCGACTTTGTCATTAATTGCAGCATATCTCTACATTATTGTTCAAAATATACTTTCTATCTCTTAGGATATTGTTTTGTTGTTCAGTGTGGAGTTGAAGGTGTTTTAACTGTATAGTGACTATATTGTGAGTGTAAAATTTTTGAATTTAATTGCGTGTTGATGTTTAATGGCTTTAATATTGGATTAAAACGTTCGATGCCATTAAATTTCAGTCTTTATTGAAATGTTTAACACTCTATACAAACATACATGGCATGAGTATAAAATGCTATAACCTAAGCATATCATGGATCAACAACTTATCATAGAACGGCATCTTACCGTCTTCATAATACAGGGTCCTTGATTTATCTCCATGGTGCTGAACTGCTGATCGATTAACTAATTGTCATTTCCTTTTGCTTGTGTGCTTTGGGCCCGTGAAACAAAGCATGATCCATTTTTCATTTTTTCTATGCTACATAGCTATAGTTATATATGTGACAGATCTGAACTTCACCACATTTGCTGTATTACTTTTTGTTGGAGAGAATCCATTGATTTGGTTACTGATGAAAGTAATGTGTACATGAATACTTGTCCTGCTTTATGATTTTGTTGGCAGAATCTTAGCTGTATGTTATAGATTATGATGCATAGACTTATGAGGATTCTTATGTTGTTTTTCCCCACCTTAATGAACAGGTTGCACTGAAAACATTGATAGTTGTCCATAGGCTGTTGAGAGAGGGTGATCCAACTTTTAGGGAAGAACTTCTTGGTTTCTCACAACGTGGGCGTGTACTGCAGCTCTCCAATTTCAAGGATGACTCAAGTCCAATCGGTTGTCCTTTAGTCTTTTATCTTTTTCTTGGTTATGCTTGTTCATTTTTACGTGTTCAGTTTGCTGCTCTTTTTTTTCTCCATGTTGCAACATCTTATGTAGTTTTATAATTGAAAATTGCAGCTTGGGATTGCTCTGGTTGGGTTCGTACTTATGCACTTTTCTTAGAGGAACGGCTTGAGTGTTTTAGAGTTCTAAAATATGATATTGAAGCTGAGCGTCTACCAAAACCTGCTGATGGGCAGGAGAAGGTGTGTATTCTTTCATTTTTTCCTTCTGAAATTTCAACTTATCACTTTGTTCTAATTGGAAAATATTAGTATATGTTAGATGTGTTATAGCTGATGGATCCATTACATATTTGCTAGACACTCAAACGCATTGCTGACTTAAAATTAGTTTGCCTGATTAGTTGGTTGTATTTACTGGTAGATTCATGCAAGTGATGCCATTTTATAACATTTATCTTTTTAGAAATTATGAGGCCATAGATAACATCATGCTGTTTAAGAATAGTTGGTGATAGTTTTGAAGCTTGGATTATGAGTAGATGCTACAATGTGCCATGAGAAATGAGGGTTCCTTAGTTTTGCTGAAAGTCTTAGGTTTGTTAGGCGCTAGGCACTTTAAAGGGCATAGGGTTCCTAAAGATCAGATGTGAGGTATGAGATGTAGGCATGCCATTTACATATGAGAATGGCTTCTTTCTTAAATTCGGGATTAATCCTTTTTTATTGTATACTTCCTCCGTTTTTTTTTTAGATGCATCACTTTTTAAAAGTAGAATTTTCTATTTAGATGCATCACTTTCCTTTCTAGTTTTTCTCTCTTCTCCTATCATATGGTCTCTCTTTATTTTTTCTCTTTATCTCTCTGTACTCAAAAAAATTGCCTAGGAGTCCGCAATTACAGAAGTGATGCAACTAAAAAAAATGGAGGAATCATTTTTGTTCTTTAACTATATTCAGTGTTACTAGTAAACTATTGCTGCATATAAAATTTGCATACTACTCAAATTAGTAAGAGAAATTGTGTCTATGGGTTTTGGCTGAATATGACACTTGTCTTCTCCCTTTAGTTAAGAATAGTGAATTGCTATTTGCTCCCAGAGGTTAAGCCGTAATAGGTAACGACTTTGTTGTCCCTCTTCTTCTCTCTCCTCTCCCAATTCACTGCACAACCACCACCTATACTGCTACCTAACCAACACCCCTACATAGGCTACTGCAACTGCCACCAGACCAACCTTTGCTCTCACTGCTACCTGACCAACTATCGTTGCTGCTTCCAGCCTGCCACTGCCACCTGACCAAATATTGGCCCACAACATCACCTATCTAGCCTCCACCACCCCTGTTACCTGACAGAGTGAGTCCTACTTAACCAGCCATCAAGAATCAACCACCCCACTGAAACATCCACAACCACCAAAGCAATCTCCTTAACCATCAAAATAGTGGTGCCTCTGAATTCTGTCTCTTCCCTTGGAGGAGGTGGAATTCAGAGACACTGCCCCGTATTGGTTGTTGGAATTGGCTGAGTTGCGGTGTTGGTCAGGTGAAGCGGGGTTGGCGATGGTAGTTCTGTGGGCTGGGTGGGTTTCTTGGTTAGTTGGTGAGAGTCTAAAGAGGGGAGGGATAAAAATGTCCTTAGACATTGTGGTTTGAGTGATATTCCTCTGGAAATTGCAACATCCTAAGAAAATTTTGTGGAACACTGTAAAGTAGATACGCAATGCTGCCCATGGCTCATGTATTGGTCATACTCTTGTAATTTCTTGGCTTTTTTGTATTTTCAAAGGTCAAAAATAGAGAAAAAAATGACAATGAGGCTGAGAATTGATAAGAAGTCCTCAAAAGCTGGAGAAAAATTGAATTAATGAGTAGAACAGTTGGAAGGGCTGGAAACAAAATAGAATCATTCCAAAGAAGTTAAACTCTCATGGTTTCCTTGTTGTCACCACAAACTATTTTTCCTAGTGCTCTAAACCAGAGGATCTGAAGAAGGGTGGGAATAGTAGATGGGTGAAGACGTGAGGAGGGAAAAAAGTTAGAGAAAGGACAGAAAGTCGGTTATGACTTCGAGAGCAAGCCTAGTATGCAAGTTTCTTTATTTTGGTCCCATTCCTCCTTGTTCACAATAGAAGCATATGTTTTGGAACTTTGCCCATGGCTTACTCTACCCTCTTTCCACTAGGTGAGCCATGAGTGCACAGTGTGGTTCTATGTTACATGGACTCGGGTACCAATGATTGACACGGGAACTTGTCCAAGCGTCTGACTCGGCTATTTTGTGAAAAATATCCATGATTTTGAACTAAAAGTGAAGTATCCAAGTGTCATACCCATGTCCGAGTGTCGAGGGTCCGACATGGGTACTTAAGGTGAAATGAAGAGTCCATGTAACATAGGTGTTGTTCACATCATTATCCTTGCTTTTTCTGGGGTCTTTTTTGCTATGTACTCAGGCCATCCCTTGTGGTGCCCTATTCCTCAACATTCCTTAGGCGCACTTTTTTGAAATTAAGGTTTGAGGAAAGATGTCACCAGAAAGGCAAACTCCCGTTATTGGACCTTCAGCATGGGAAATTGTATCATGTTTTTGTAGTCATAATCTCATATGTGAAGCTAGCCAGGTTTAGCCACAAAATTATTATCAGTAAATTAGTGTGAAATATTATTGTGTTTTATATTGTATAAAACCTTATCTTTTTTTTATTTTATTATTTTATATATATATATATATATATATATATATATATATATATATATATATATATATATTTGTTTGAGAAATACTTGCTTAACTTTGCTGTTTGAATCGTTTTTACAGGGTTACAGTAGAACCAGGGATTTGGATTCAGAGGAACTTTTGGAGCAGTTGCCAGCCTTACAGCAGTTGCTCTATCGTCTTATTGGATGCCGGGTATTTGGTTTCTCCTCTTTTAATTTTCCCCTGATTAATTTTATGTTTAATTTTTCTTGACTTTTTATTTCTCATAACAGCCAGAAGGTGCTGCTCTTGGAAATTATGTGATACAGTATGCACTTGCTTTGGTATGTAAAAACCTATTTATGGATTTTTTTTTTTTGCTGCTTTTCTAAGCTTGATGTGCAGGCTTCTGTTTGATACTTCCATTAATGTAGTTACATTTGTCTGTCCACCAATATTTTGGAATTCTTTTTGTAAATTTTATGATGCTTGAAGAAAATGAGTTTATGGTGGAACATTGGTGTAATTTATGCTTTAGAAGACATTTTGTTGTTTTATGTGCCATTATGCAATTAAATTGAAAATACTCAAAAATCTGATAGTTATTGAGCTTGATTCTCGAACTTGTGGTAAGCATTAACTAGAAGCTTATCACTTGAGTATTCATGAGCTATTCTTAAGCTTTTTTGGATCTAGAATATTAGATGGTGATGTGAGAGAATGAAACCTATGCGAGTTTACATTCGTGACAGTGGTGTTTACAAATTTTGTGGAATAGTCTATTTGAAAGAGGAAATAAATATTGGTAAGAAAAGAAAGCAACATATTTTATTGGCTGCATTGTTGTTGCTTGCTGGCCTCTTGTTTGTAATTTTGTATTACCTGCTGACATGGGCCATATAACTATAGCCCAACCTCTTTATTGCTATCCGGTGTTGGTATCTATATTGTTCACAACATCATGTTGCTATTGTCCTGGTTTCGAACTATATGTTATCATAGCAAAATAATGCTATACGTATATACGTTTAAAGCATTTCTGCAAGTTTCAACATTTAATTGACCTTTACTCTTTGACCTGTATTCTTTGTATCTTTTGTATAATATGGGGCTTGTCTGTTGTTTAAGCGTTTTATGGACATCCATTTTCTGACCTAAGTAATGTTGATGAGTTGGTTAATTAAGAGTGTGTACTAAAGGTTACCTTCTAACTTTTGTTAAGGTCAACTCTTCCCCATCGAGGTTACCTATGAATCTCACCTCATTTTGTTTCACATTCCACCCATCTTATTTAGAAGCCTTGCTCCGGAGATCTGTGATTAGCTGAGCAGTTGAATGTATGACTAGTAATTTGCAAGTTGCTGCACTGTCAGATTTGGGTTCTCAGTTACATATTCCCCCCCCCCCCCCTCTCTCTCTCTCTCTAAATGCTACATATGATTATCTGGTACCAAGATTATTATATGAATTATGGTTGTTTGACTTTTAATCATCTTTGCATTTGACATTTATTTGCTCTCCGAATCATCCCACTTAGAGGAATTATTGGTTCTTTCTTGTTTCAGGTTCTTAAGGAGAGTTTCAAAATATATTGTGCCATTAATGATGGAATTATTAATCTGGTTGACAAGGTAAATTGGATTTTTACTTTTGTCACATATTAAGGCACTTGTGCAAATGAGTCACACTGAATTTCATGTTTTCTTGTGGCAGTTTTTTGAAATGCCAAGACATGAAGCTGTGAAAGCCCTTGAAATCTATAGAAGAGCTGGCCAGCAGGTGATGATAATAGATAGTTACAGCTTCCTAATTGTTATTGTTTTTAGCAGTGCTTCTTAGAGCGCTCTCTCTCTCTCTCTCTCGGATAAAAAATGGTATTATTAATTAGCTTTTGCTGTTTGAACTAATCTTGGGAGCCCGTTGACGTTTTACCTTCTACCATACTATAACTTGTTTGCTTTATGGTTATTATATAGAGGAATGTATATGAAGGGATTAGAGATGGCCAGATGGGTTCGTTTATGAAAATTTCTGTTTGATTTTTTAGGTAAAAAGTAATGACGTAAGTTAATAGATTAAAAATTTGTCAATATAAATGCACTAATTGGGGACTAAGTTCGATTATTTTACTGAGTCAGGTAATATATGTAAAACTATCTTGTAATTTCAATGCAGGCTGCAAGTCTCTCCGAGTTTTATGAGGTTTGTAAAGGATTGGAACTTGCTCGGAACTTCCAGTTTCCTGTTTTGAGAGAGGTAATTATTAATGTTAAGAGGTTTTGTTAAATGTAGTTATATGGGTGATGATTTATTTGATAATGTTAGATATGGTGGATATATGTTCTATCTTACTTTTGCAGCCACCACAATCGTTTCTTGCAACCATGGATGAGTATATCAGAGAGGCACCTAAGATGGTAGATTTGCCAGCACAGCAGCTGGTAAGTTTGACTTCTAAATCACAGATAAATTTTGTATTTATACCCTATTATATATTAGCTTGATATTGGTTAACCTTTTTGGTCCATAATTTTGAATCAGGAATTCCCGGAAAGGCTTCTACTTACATACAAACCTGAGGAAAACTCTCTTTCTGAAGATGATAAATCAACTGTTGAAGATCCTCAACCTGTGGCTTCAGATGATTTGATATCTAGTGCTGAAGCTGCTCCTGCTACTACTGAAGCTCCTCCCCCTGCTATGAGTATGGACTCTGGCGATCTGCTGGTATGTCACTCCTTGATTAGGATATATTTTACTGATGAGATGGCTCCATATGATTCAGTAAAAGTTATTATACATTGTAATTTAAAACAAGTTTTCCTGAGTTTTCATCTATCTTGAGTAAGGTCTAGTTTTTTCTGCACTTTCTTCGTGGAGATAAAGAGAAAAGTCATGTTTGATGTGGAAAATTTGGATGCTTTGGGCTTTGTAACAATTATTAAGTTGTGGGGGAAAAATTGTAGAGCTGTCAATCTCTGACACGACACTACAACACAACCGAAACTGACACAACACGAAGACGAAGTTACAGAGAGAAAATACGAAGTCAACACGACACCAAACCAACCCTAACACGACTTGTTTAGATAAATTGGTCAAATTATGCATTATCCTGCATTTTTACTTAGTTTTGATAGATTTTGTGAACAACACGAAATTGACACGGGACCAAACACGAACACAACACGACATGACTTTTTGACAGCTCTAAAAATTTGTATTCATAATTTATTGATAGTTCCCCTCCCCCCTTTCTTTCTTTTTCATTTTTTAGTGATAGGGTTGGGAGAAAAAGTTTCTAGATTTATCCAATATTAGGGATTGGAGGGGCAACTTTTTTTTTTTTTTTTTTTTTTTTTTTTTCTGGAGACCTTTTTTCTATCTCGGGGGAAAACCCTTTACATTGAAAGCATCCTTTAAAGAGAATAAAATGTTGTGGCAATATAATAAATCTAGAAGCAAACCCACAAAACATTAAAATAAAATTACAAAGTGATTGAATTAGTAAAATTTCAAAAGCTGCTCTTTTGGAGATCTGGTGATTGGTATGTTGCCCGGACTCGTGTACTGCTGTCTGACACGAATACGTGTCCCATCATCCAACTCGTGGTTTTGGCTCAATATAGAAGTTTGAAGTGTTTTGTCCATGTCTGTGTTGAGGATTAGACACATATACTTTATCTAAGATGAAGATTCTGAGTAACATTATATGGTAGTAAAAAACAATTAGTTGCAACCTGAGCAACTCTGAAAGCATCAAAATCACCTCCAAGTGGCTAAGCATGCATGAGTGCATGCCACATACAACTGAAAATCTGTGAAGGATCACCAGTCTAATAGGCTAATAGCTGTTTAGGAGAGCTGGTTTGAGGGGCGGCATTAGTATTGGCACATGAATGGGCTGAAATTGGTGGGCGGAAGTTTTAGTGAACTGTTGATGTATCTTGCCCAGTATTGGACCACCAACACAGTATATATGCTTGACATACGCAAAAACCAGTGATCTGGTGTCAAAATAAAGCTTGAAGAACTTTTTGAGACTAAGGGATAGACTTTTTCACAACCTTGAAAAGCCAAATATGGACAGAAAGTTCCTAAAAGATTGCCAAATTTAAGCAATAAGGGCCAATATGTGGCAGCTTGGATTTCTTTCTTATCATCCTTCCAAAAGAAAAAGAAAACTTATCCTATAATCATATGCAATCATTAATGCTTCTGAAATCATTTTATCAGATGAAACCATAGTGTACACATATATATGGGAAAAAAAGGGATGAGTGGGGATAAATTTGGAATTCAAACCAAAAGAAAAAGAAAACTTATCCTATAATCATATGCAATCATTAATGCTTCTGAAATCATTTTATCAGATGAAACCATAGTGTACACATATATATGGGAAATAAAGGGATGAGTGGGGATAAATTTGGAATTCAAACTAACCTGTACCTTCTCTTATGCAATTGACACCGTGCTATTCTTTGGCTCCCTGATTTTTGCTGTCATAATTATTAGTTTCTGACTGCAGGGGTTGAATGATGTTACACCTGATGCAACAGCCATTGAGGAAAGTAATGCGCTGGCCTTGGCCATAGTGTCATCAGGTAAATTTCTGTGTTTTTTTCTTCTTCCTTAGTGAATTTCTGTTTGTTTCTTTTATTTTCGGAAAACTAATGTCCATTTTTTTTATTTGGAATGAGAAGGTGCTGCTTCAACCTCAAATTCTGGCACTGCTTCAGCCAATTTTGATCCATCTGGATGGGAACTTGCTTTGGTCACAACTCCAAGCACTGACATTTCTACTCATACTGAGAGGCAACTGGTATGTGGTATCCTTCTCTAGCATCGCTGGTTTCTACCGCTTAAAATTTGCATTAACTTGTGAAGGAACAGACTTTTGAGGAAGCTAGCGCAAGTAGTGTGTGGTTAAATCTTATCTAGCAGTAAGAGATAAATCGTGTTTCTCTCTTCATCCTGAAAAGCTATCCTTCTGAGTTCATTGATGATGCGTATTTTGCATACTTTCTCGTTAATTCATTCATATGCTTTTGGCTGAATTCATATTTGTGAATCATCTTGCAATAAGCTAACATCTCTCTCTCTCTCTCTCTCTCTCTCTCTCTCTCTCTCTCTCTCTCAGTGCTTCTGTCTTAGTATGCTCATGTTTCTTGAGTTTGGGATGAATGTCAAACACAAATGTCAATTTTAAAGATTTGGCCTTTAGTTTAGGACATTGCTTTTAACTATGGATATGGTTAAATGGAAGGCAAAATATCAATCCCTGAACATTTTGATATTCTATAAATTTCCGTGAGGAAAAGGATGCGAGTTAAATTACAAATGTAAACTTTTTCTTACAGGTTTTGTTTGCTTGTTTATTTCAAGTTTTGGTTGAATTCTGTTTATGTGGTATATTTCAAGTGTTATTTTCTGTGGTGTTTTGGGTGGTTGCCTTGTGAAATTATAGTCTACTCGCAGAAGTCTAGTAAAAAAAAAGGTAAAATGGAAACTAATAATCCCACCTTTGCCACTTTTGCTCAAAACAATCCCACCTTCAAATAATTTGAAAATAATCCCACCTTTACCCCTAATCTGCTCAAGTCCAGTAAAAAAGGTTAATGTTTTATTTATTTATTTTTTATTTTTTATATTTTTATTTTTACTTTAATTTCTTAATTCTCGCCTCCTACCTCCCACCTCCCTAACCTTTAATGGTAACTCCAATCACCACCACCACCAAACCTCCATTACCACCACCAGACCTCCACCCCGAACTCCCAACCACACCCACTCTCACCTAACCACGAAACCCCCTAAACCGACCACCCAGCCACCCTGAAACCTCCTAAACTCGACACCCCAGCCACCCACGAAACCTTCCCTCTGCTCTGCTTCCCCTCTCGCGTCACCCTCCCCCTGCTATCACGTCAATTTGCGGAAGAAATTGAGTGAATTGTTGCCACCAGAGTTCTAGGAAGTCAGAATTGGGCGTTTGCTTGCTACAATTGATACTTTTGGTGTCGATTTGGTTGTTGTTTATTGGTAGTTTTTGGAGTTGCAAGGGCTGATGTTGTCGTTATTTGGGAGTGGTGGCTGTGAAGATGTGGTCGTTACTGGGCGGATTAGTGGTTGCTCTGTATGTGTGCGAATATTGGGAACGGAATTGGTAGTTGATGGGGTTGAGCAATGCATTGATTTTGTGGGCCGTGATATGGTGGAGGTGCAGCATGTGAGGTTGAGATGGCTACTATTACGGTGTGTGTTTAGTGGTGTTTGGTTGGGTTGTTGTTGGTGGGCAGGAGGGACTGTTTCAGGTGGCGGTTCGGAGGGAAAGGGAAGGAAGGGGCTGCTATCGTTGGCCGGGAAAGGCTGGGGCGGCTTGGGCTTTTCTGGTGGGGTTGGCTGGTGGTGTTACTCCGGCAGGGAAGAAGAAGGCAATGGTGAGGAGTCTGTTTCAGGTGGGAGGATTGGGAAAGGGGTTGATTATTTTTTTTTTTATTATAATTATTTTTGTTCTTTGTTTTTTTATATTATTTTTTTAAAAAAAAAAAAAAGCATTTAGAAGGTGACACGTGGCAAGTCACCTTCTAACTTAGGTTGCCAATTTGACAAATCTGTAAAAGGCTTGTTTTGAGCAGATGAGGGTCAAAGGTGGGATTGTTTGCAGATTTCGAAAAGGTGGAATTATTTTGAGCAGAATTAGCAAAGGTGGGATTATTAGTTTTCATTTTTCCAAAAAAAAAAGGAGAAGATAGGGATGGCTAAATATTCTAATAACCGTTTTTTTGGTTGTATGTTGAGATAAGTAGTTTAAAAGGATTTTTGTTTCAGTTGTGGGACTTCCAAAATCTCTTACCATCCTTCTTATATATTGTAGATAAGATATTGTTGCTAAAAAAAAAAATAGGTATTTTATATGAACACTTCCTTAATATGGCACTATTATACCTCATTTTTCAAATTCTCTATCTGGATTTTATGCTATGATCAATATTGTTTGATAAGTATTGCTCTATCTATTTAGCTTTTGGAAGGAGTGCTCTTTGCTAGAGTGCTTGGGTGGGGATTGGAACCTGGAAGAACCATTTTTCCAATCACTACATTTTCTACACTCAAATTCTATAATTTAGACTTTTCAAACGTGTAATTAGGATTGGACCAGTTTGGCCAGAATTAGATGATGCAAGTATGGAACGTGCAGATAGCTACTAGCCTACTATGGCTGCATGGTTATTTGTCTTTGAAGTACGTGTTTGTGCAAGCTTCTTGTTGAAAATCTTTTCAATTTAATGCCATACTAAATTGAAAGCTGGGGGGGGGGGGGAATTCCTTTTTGTTTATTGATTTTATTATGGTACCTTCCTGTGGTTCTGATTTTTGTCATAATAATACCTTACCATGAATCACCTGACTTGGTTTATCATTAATGATCTCTTTTGCTGTGAAAGAGGCAATTGATAAATGATGTATATTAAGCTAGAGACATTAATTTTTACAATGATTTATGTTAATATATAATATAACGAGGATAGTTCATGATCATTGGATAGGGTAGATTCACGTTTTTGTATGAAAAGAAATGAGTGTGTGTGCATCTTCCTTTTACAATGCCATGTATGAATTTTTATAGCATGATATGTTTTGTTTGTGGAGCTTATACAGTGCTACTGCTATTTGATACCATTGGTAATATATCTTCCTTTGTAGGCTGGTGGATTGGATTCACTCACATTGAATAGTTTGTACGATGAAGGAGCTTATAGAGCCATCCAGCAGCCTGTTTATGGTGTACCATCAGCCCCCAATCCATTTGAAGTACATGATCCCTTTGCAATGTCCAACAACATTGCTCCTCCTGCTGCAGTTCAGATGAATTCTATGACTCAGCAACCGCCACACAATCCTTTTGGTCCTTATCAGGCTCCTTATCATGCACAAGCGCAGACACCTGTGGGGCTTGGGGCACCAAATCCTTTCGGTGACGTAGGTTTTGGACCTTATGCTGTTGCTCCTGTTAATCATCAACAAAATGCTGCTAATCCATTCGGGAATACAGGACTGCTGTAACCCTGATTGGATGCAATTGGCTTTTAGCACATATGGTTTTGGTAAAGTGAGGCTATCAAAGTGATGTTAATATGTCGTAGATTTTAGGTATGAGATGTCCATACGATGAAGGCATTTCTACACTGGATCTTCTTATAGTGTAAACCTATGAAAAAAGAGATTCATTAATCCTACTGATCAAGAATAATAATTTTTATTCTTTCCTATTGAGATCCAAAATATGAGGATTGTATATTTTTATTATATGGGTTCGTGTGTAAAAATATGGTAAATGTAGGGACTCGCCATGGAGTGCTTTGCGAGGTGTAATTTGTATCACTGATACTGCTGTACTTGAAATGTGTTACCACATTCGTCTTTGTTCTGAAATATGCCTCCTTTTCTGTTTGGGATAGGCCTAATCAGTTGTTGTCATTGTAATGTTACGAGTACATGTTCAGTTACTCTCTCTCTCTCTCTCTCTCTCTCTCTCTCTCTCTCTCTCTCTCTCTCTCTCTCTCTCTCTCTCTCTTTTCTCATAGTTGTATCAAAATTGGCAAAACACCATTTTACATCCTGTTGGGGTATTGTCGCCTTGTCGGATATATTATAGTAATTGCAAGCTGGAAAGTTTCTTGTGTTATCTCAAGTCAAAGAGGCTGCTATAGAATTACAAACTACAAAGATTAGGTTTAGTCATTAAATTGTAAATTTTATCATTGATTAGGGTAACCTCAATTTTCAAACTTAACCCATGACCTCCGTGCTTTGCATCTCCTCCGTTCTGGGCAATTTGGTGACCTTTTATACCACTTCACTTATTTATACTCCTATTCTCTTTCCTCGCCACCTTCTAGTTCCATCCAACCTATGATTTTTCTCTTTACCTCTTTTCTTTCCTCCCACAGCATTGGTATCCACCACGTTTCAAATTGGCATAGCTGTTGAAGTCGCTGCCACCGCCATCCCAACATCAGCAGTCCTTGTTCTCTAACAATCCAGCTCAAAAACGACATCATTTTGTCGGATTCAACCTCTATGGCAACGTCGTACTTCGCCATATATTGCTCAAGCAGGCCAAGTGCCATTGCCCTTACCTTTGACACCCATCAATGGGATTTTCCAAATATCATACTTATTCCGTTTTTTTTATTATTGCACCACTTGCCTTATTGATTAATAAGTCCATTACACCCCTTGATATCTTCTATATTATCTCCACCAATGACATACCTCTAAATCCCTCTATATTAGGGTACTTGACCTCTTTTTGTTTGAGGTTGACTTAGTATTACTAGGAATAGTCGATTTTGACGAATTCGCCAATTTCACAACTACTACGCGGAAGATCGCAAGGATGAACAAATCCCACGTGCATTTCTCAATCTACGCGTTCATAACTTGATGAGTACTGCTCTTTCAACACCTCACTATTGTCGTCGCTAACAACATTAATAATTTAGTCAATTTCAATTTCAAGTCAACTCACCTTTTTTTCCTTAAACATCCCCTCTTCTCAATTTTAACAAAAATTAGCTACCAATTTCTATCATCAATTTATTTATTTATTTATTACCTGTGGAAAAGTCAGCCAACTTCTTCCTCAGAAACTTCAGATTTTCAACATACTTTTTTATTTTTTTTATTTTTTAATTTTTATATCTTGAGTTTTATTCCATTTCCATGGAATTTGATTAAATTTCTGAATCAAAATATGAAAGCCAAAGACTTCATCAAGAGCATGATGAATCCTTTTAAATTCTACTCTGACAAAGGTACCCAACAAAAAAAAAAAAAAAAGAAAAATAGAAAAACCCTTTTCTTTATCTTTGTATATTGATTATTAAGATTATTACTTTATAATTTGTGATCATAGCTTGATTTTTAAGTGTTTTGTATGTTTTTTTGAATTGGGTATTTGTTAGAAGGTTCAAAAGAGGCAGATTTGCAGAAGATTGCAGCACAAGAGCAAAAACAATTTTCATATGAGACATTAATCAAAGCAACTGATAAATTTCATTCTTCTCACAAGCTTGGTGAAGGGGGTTTTGGTCCTGTTTTTAAGGTATGTTAATTTTGTTTATTCAAGTAGAAAATTTGGACTAGCAAGTGATCTCGTAAGGGAGTTGTTTTAGCTTAACTACAGGTTTCAGGTTCGAGCCCAGGGAATGAAGCAGTACTCCCCCGGCTCGAACCCGGATCTGGATTACTGAGTGGGATTTAGTTAAAAAAAAAAAAGTATGTAAGGAAATTTTGATTGCTAAAAATAGAAATTTGGTTATACCCAAGTAGTGAATTGGGAAATTTTTGTGGGTGTAGGGTAAATTGTTGGATGGAAGAGAGGTAGCAGTGAAAATGCTGTCACAGCATTCAAGACAAGGGCAGAAAGAATTCATCAATGAGGCAAAGTTGTTAGCTCGTGTGCAACATAGAAATGTTGTGAATTTGTTGGGTTATTGTACACATGGTGAAGATAAACTCCTTGTTTATGAATACGTCTCCAATGAAAGCGTTGACAAGCTTCTATTCAGTAAGATTTTCTGTCAATTTGCAATGAATTGTCTTGTGTTTTAGGCTCCGTTTGATTTAACTAAAAATTATGCAAATGATTTTCATGGAAAACAATTTTTTAAGGAAGAATACAATTGCAAACTAGTTTCTGTTTTCCCTTGTTTGTTTTCTTACATTATAAGTTATGGAGACAAGGAAACTAGGAGTGGAAGGGCGAGGATGATTGGATGAGAGAAAAAAGGTGGTAAGGAGGTGGGAGGAAAATATGGCTTACACTCCCTTTCATTTCGAGAGGAAAATGCTTTCAATCCTTGAGAGTTATTTTCCACCATTGGGAAAATTGTTTTTTTTTTTTTTTTTACCCCTTTACAAACCAAACAAAAGAAAATGAGAGAAAGTGCAAGGAAAAATCATTTTCCTGATCCAACAAAACACTCCTTGATTCTGAGGTAATTTTGTGATGGTTATTGTGGTTGTTAGTTGTCGTGTTACTAGTTCGAATTATGACATTTCTTAACTACATTATGCTCATTATATTTAAAATAATTGTTTGTTTATCTTTACTCATCACAATTGAAGAAGTATTTAGTATGCTTTGAGCAAGATACTAATTTGAAATGTTGGTTGGTATTGCTGATAAATTCAGGAAACTGGAATGTTTTCTTGGACATTCCAATATAGTGCATGTGACTCTTATAAGGAGTAGTTTAGTTTGAGGGAGTATTAATATTATGGCCTTTAAAGGACATACTAATATGGTGCTTGTGGAGTTGGATAGAGCAAAAAAAATTTTAAAAATATTTCTATAGATATCAAGGTTACATATATCTCTCTTGTACAAGCTCCAACTGAAGCAATCTCTGTGAATAAGAGTATAAAATTACAGCAAATACTCTAGTTTTATTCGGCACTAGTAATTGGTTAGGGATGAAACAGCTGATTCTTCCATCATTAGTATGTCGGTAAAACCCATAATCCAGGTAACTTTTGGATACTTGATTTGTTAGGGAAGGAAATACCATGGCTTGCCAATCTCCAATGCTGGACAGATGATGGAATGAATGTATCCAATGTTTCCAAGGTCACTTTGGTTGGTATGTTCTGTTATTGAGCAAAAGGCTTTTTATGAGAGTCGCTTGCCTCTTTTGGGGATTATAAGTGTTTTAAGGATGACAACGAGTTTGATCCATGCTTAGGAGAGCTTATTTGAGATCTTTTGGACCCTGTGTAGAGTTCTCTAAGGTCATCAGGAGGTTGCAGTAAAGGAGTTGTCAGAAGTCAGAACAAGCAAAACATCCTTCAATACACTTCCATAACCATGATATGTAGCATGCAGGAGGTCAGCATGGACACCCAAAGTACATGCTGGGATGCTCATGGACCTGTTTCCTGTTTGCAGCAGGCATTTTTTTTTAAAGACTCGGGTTTTTGATTTGAGCCATCGGATGAAGCTTGTATGGTTCAGATTTAGTGTGAATGAGGTTTTTCTCTCTTCTTTGAGAAGCTAGGCTATAATTATTCCTCTGCAAAGCATGCTCCTTAATTGTCGATAATGTTTAGAATGACAGAACCTATGCTCACGATTCAAAACAACTGGGTGAGCTTATCAATTAGATTCTTGTATCTCTGGTGTTTATCCTGGTTTAAGCATAAAAATTAGTTTTTTTCTTCTATATTGATGAATTATCCATGAATCTTAAACCCTTGAAAAGTTTTCTTAGATGATTACATTATATTATCTTGCTTAGATTTTGTTTAGATAGTTGTTTGACTGCCACACTTTGCTTCTGGGTATTGAATGCAATAATTGCCTTCTTTTTTGGAAGCCTTTGATAATTTTACCTTCAGTTGTATTCACATTTTGATCTTCATCTTTATGTCAAAATCCATACGGATTATACCAATGCAAACTTGAAAGTGCCTCAATGAGAATGTACTTTTAATAAAGAAAATTTTGCAGAGTGTAATTGGTAATTTGCTGATCATTATACTTTTACACCTTTGCAAGCATGAACCCGTTACAAAGTAAATTATGCATAGAGCTTGGGAGAAAGTAAAATATACATTGTTGAAAGCATTTGTGTATTAGATCACATGGCAGTCATTTTGTTAAGTAATGATATAAGGAGACTACTCGGTTTCTGTGCGATACCGAAAAACTTGTTTCTCATTTCTGTGTCTGTCATGTCAGATAGCCTCTCTGTGTACTGAATATTTAAAGTTCTTATGGATCATTATGACAATACTGAACAATGAGAGAAGTGTTGGTAATTGTAGGGGAATTCAGCAAATGATGACAAATGACAAACTTGACCTTATTTAGATTTTTCATTTGTGATTGATCTGGCTGCTGCTGGCATTATTATTGGGGCAAGGAAATTGTTTTAGTGATTGGTGTAGTCGTCAAGCTAGTTTTTCTGACTTTTGCTCCATTTTTGAAATTCTAGGAAATTTATGATTGCTGGTTAGGAAATCAGAGAATTTAGTGATCTTTTGAAGCCTTTTGGATGGTAAAAAGCTGTATTTTGGCGCATTATATGTGTCAAAGACAAGTGAGAGCATATGGTGAGATTTAAAAAAAAAATTTAAAAAAATTCTACCTGTTCCCTTAGGTTGTATTTTGGGGGCATATGATGAGATTTGCAATTTTTTCTACTGGTTCACATACATCCTTCAGGTGGGATCATATGATTAGTTTTGAAAATTTTCTGCTTGTTCACATACAACCTTTAGGTTGGTCAAAGTTTCAAAACTATCATGATATTGAAGTTGTAAAGTTGTGCACTTATGGCATCCGATGTTGTACCCATTGTACTTCAAACATGTGGTCATAATTGAAGCCATGACTTTTGACTGTATGTTATTCTAAGTTCTGTATACCAAATAATTGATCCATAATATTTTCTTCTAATTAGTTTTCTAACATTGTGAAGCATTGCTTTCATAAGTTCCTGACGTAATTGATGAATCCATGCTGAACTAACCTTAACAACTCCCAAAAAGCCATTGTCACTTAACTACAGAATTGCACTTATTTAAATAAAAACTGCTTCTTTTTCAAAAAAAAATAAAAAAAATTGCTTCATTTTATAGCCAAATTAATTGATATAATACTGATGGTGTCTGATACAGAGCCAGATAAGCGTCAACAACTTGATTGGAAAAAACGGTATGAAGTTATAGCAGGTGTAGCTAAAGGATTGCTTTACCTTCATGAAGACTCACATAGTTGCATCATTCACCGTGACATCAAGGCTAGTAATATCTTACTTGATGACAAATGGATCCCTAAAATTGCTGATTTTGGCATGGCTCGTCTCTTTCCTGAAGATCAAACACATGTAAATACTAGAGTTGCGGGTACCAAGTATGTCTTACTATTATAGAGTTGTTTTCTCCCAATGTGGCAATGTTCTTGCTCTCTGACCTGCAGTTTGTTTGATTGAAACAGTGGTTATATGGCTCCAGAATATGTCATGCATGGCCATTTATCAGTGAAAGCCGATGTATTCAGTTTTGGAGTTTTGATGCTTGAGCTGATTAGTGGTCAGCGGAACTCTTCATACAATCTATCCCTTGATGCTCAAAATTTACTTGATTGGGTAAGTTAGTGGTTTTACTAGTCAATCTACTTAACAAATTGTTCTCCCTATGATCCTTAATATTGGTCATTTGTAGTTAGGTATTTTCAATCATATTTGTTGTTAGTTGGATTTAGTATTTATTAAAGCCGTATAAATTAAAAAATGACGTTTTGTAATGCATTCAAATTATCAACTTAACTATGGTTTTGACAGCATGAAGCCATGAACTGACATGTAATTTTATATTGGTAGTACAAAACATTTTATATTTTGGATCAAAATCAATCAACTAAAGCTATTAATATTTTGGATCAGAGGGAGTTTTGGAATTGCCAATTCGATATCTATTAAGGAGTTTAATGAAATATATGGTATGCATTTTATTTTATTATGGGTTATTATGTATGTATGAATCTGTCCCAGTTTTAACTTGTGAATAATTGTATGCTGGGAGTAACTACGATCACGGGATTAAAGTAGAAACTGTTCTTTTTCTTCAGTGACGACGATTAATGAACCTAGGCTTTAGGATGCACCAAGAATTCAGCTGCATGCTCTTGCCAAAATCTGGTAGAGTTTCTTCACGCCCACAAAACCTATTTTTATTCCAGCTAACCTTTTTGGACTTTTCTAGTCAATATTACTCACCAGATGAATCATTTGACCTAAATTTTGTGGAATATATTTTACTAAGTATATATGTTTTATTTTATATCTTATTTGTGACAAAGTTTATTACGTTTTCTCTGGTTTTAGTGAGTGAGTTATTATGTGGGGGTATGTTGGTAGGCGGCTGCCGTCTGTTTTGCATTATTTGACGTCTGCATGATGGTAGGAGAGTTCATCTCTTGAAAAAGATGAGCCCTATTTTCTTAACATGTACTTCATCCGGTTTTTTTTTAATCGAACCATTTGGACTTCTTCACTATCCACACATCCCTCATTAATCATCTTTTGTTTTTTATACGGAAAAAAAGTAGTCGTGGTTTATAAACTTTACTAAAAATAGTTAAAGATAAAAATGTCCAAAGTTTTGCACTGGTGAAACTCTATTTCAATTTTCTTTTTTTTTTTAAAAAAAGGGAAGTATTCTTTCCGTTTCAAGATAATCTGACAAGTTTAGACAATCTAGCAACTATATTTAGTTTTTATTTATTTATTTTATTTTGTGGAAAGGTGACAGGGTGATTTAGATTTGTGACTTTTGTTATGGAATTTTTCCACAAATATCTGTGGCTAAAATTGGACCTATTTGGGTATTGTCAACGTAAATATTATATTGATGGGTCAAGAGTCAAGTGGGGTCTGGGGTTTTACTTGTCAACGTAAAGATTAATCTTAAAATAATGGCCACAAAATTAATTGTCAAAATTATCATTAGGAAGTCGGTCTTTAATGATATGCAGCATCGTACCATTTCGATGTTTTAAGATTGGCTTCATACTGAGCTTGCTAAAGAGTAAGGATGAGTAAAAGACGGGCTGATGAGCTCGAGCTTGTCATTGTAATGTCGTCTATTTCATATTTTTGATGTGTCGAAAGGGCTGGAATAGCAAAGTAAATGGCTAGGCCAAGGTTCTAGACAAACTTGGAAGTGATACCAAATTGTGTACATTCCAGCTACTGTAACCATCATACAATCAGTCATTTGCGGAAATAAAATGTTTACTGCCACCATAATCGTGTATATCCTCTGTTTATTTCTTATATACTGGAAAATGTGGGCAAAATTATAAAGATAACGGTGTAAAAACTAGAATGTTATCTCATGTGTAAAATATAATAGGTAAATTTTGGTTTGGCAGGCTTACAAGCTATTCAAAAAAAGCAGAAGTCTGGATGTTTTGGACCCATCAATAGCAAGCACGGCAGATGCAGAACAAGTAGCTCTATGCGTTCAAATAGGACTGTTATGCACCCAATCAGATCCTAATTTAAGGCCATCAATGCGTCGTGTAGTGGTTTTGTTGTCAAGGAAACCAACGAGCCTGGAAGAACCAACCAGGCCTGGCTTCCCTGGTTCAAGATATCGGAGGTCACGGAATCCAGGTGGATCATCCTCTCATACTGCATCTTCGGGTGCATCTTCCTCAACTAAAACTGATCACACCTCCAGTACGATGAGTGTCACCAACACCACCACCACCACCCATACTGCTAGGAGTCTAGGTTCAGATCCTCGTGGTAAACGGCCTATGAGACAGAGTGGGTAATAATTTTCAAGGATAAATTAGAAGAATGATAAGGAGGGAGTTTGTTATTCTTCTAAAATTTTGTACATAACAATTTGTTTGTATACCTTTTTTTTTTGGTTTTAGGAATGTAAATGAGGATAGGTTGAAGGGAAGGTGGACTATATTGTTCATCGTGATCATCACAAGCTATGAAATTCATTGAATTTCCTTCTTTTTTTTCTTCTAGAGAGAGGTACATAGCTTTTTATTTACCGTCTTTATTTCATATTATTTACAACGATGTAACATAAAGTGTGAGTGAAAAATGTTTAATTGTTGCAAATCATAATAAACGGATGTAGGTATAGTTTGAGGGAAGGTACATAACGAAATTAAATTTGAAACTTGTTTTTTGTTTTCTATTGGTGGAAATTCAATAAAATTCCAAAACTTTAGAGTGGCAGCTTTTATTAATGGAAAATGATATACAAAATAAAGTACATGCTTATCTATATCTACATGTATCATTATCCTTTATTAAAGAGCTAATTTATTTTACATTTTTCTTTATTTAAATGTTTGACAAAAGGTGAACCATAAAAGACTAATAAAATCAAAAACTACTAGTGTAGCTATAGTTTAGTGCATGATATTAAATCTCGGTAAAATTACAGTCACTGACACCAACTGTAGAGTATGTCACAAATAGACACGAACTTGTATTACTCGTTGAATCGACACCAATCTGCCAATAAAAGAATACATTGACACTAAGGCACTAAACACTCGAGTCTACTCCACATCGATCAATTATATAAGGGGGCGTTTGGTTCACAAAGTGGTATGAGTTTGGAATCAGAAATGAAACTAAGGTGGTATGAAGTTGGAACTAAATTCTTAATACCTTGTTTTTGGTTGTTGTCCGGGATGAATTTTTCCTTTTTATTTGATGCCTAAAGGTGTGGTATGAGCCATACCCACATCCCCCTTTTACCTTGTGGATTTGAGGTATAGATTTAGAAATTAGATTTTTCTTTAACAAACATTAGGTGTGTGTTTTTGTAATACCCCGTATTTTTTATGTATTTTATAAATTATTTAATTAATTATAAAATATATTTTTAAAGTACTCAAGTATTTTAATTAAATATTTAAAGGGCTAAAGTATTTAAATTATTGAGTTTTATAAAAGTATAATTTATTTTGGGCTAAACGTTTATTAATCGTTTGAGCTCGTTTAAATAATAGTATGTAAACAATCCTTACATACTCCTTGTGGACCAACCCATTTCATTTAAGTAAACCCAATTCTTTTATTTGAACCTTTGTGGGTCAAATATTTCATAACTAAAGCCTATTTTTTTAAGCCCAACCTAGTCTTTATTCCCTACTCTATAAATACCTCTCAATACCCCAAAATTTTCCCAAACAAGAGATCAAAAATCAGATTTTGGGGTAAGTAATCTTTTTTTTCTTTTCCCTTAATTTTCTTTTCTTTTCTTTTCCTTCTTTTCTTATTCTTTCTTTTTCTTTTTTTTTATGATGTTGTACGTGAGGGTTTTGGGAGAAACAAACCCCCACCTCACGCCACCTTGCACCACCTTGTTGCCGCCTCCAACATCCCGCCGGCGAGCCACCTCCGGCCGCCCAAAAATCGCCGGCAACCACCCCACCGAGACTTTAAGTTGAGTAATTTCTAGCATCGTGGCTAGTTGGAAAGATGATTTAATTAAGGTACGTATAAGAATACGAGAAACTTGATTCTAGGAGCATGTTTAGGGACTTGGGAAAAAAAACCTAGAATCATGCTAGGGAACTTGTGGATTGGTTGACATTGTTTGGTAATGAGTTGATTGATGATAAATGTGATGATTGGTTTAATTTATGTATGAGAAAATTTGCATTGATTTTCCTTATGAACATTATTTTTGCAATAATTTGCAAAGTGAGCTTAGAGGCAAAAATACAAGGATATATGGAATGAATCATTTTAATTACTTATTCATTTGTATTGAAATGGAATGAGTAAAGGAAGAGTTAAAGTCTTATAAGACAAGATTGTGGATATGAGGTGCCTTATGCATTTAAGGTGTTTATACACCGAGGTAGTTAAAGGATGCAATAATACATGTTGTTTGTCACTAATAAATTAAGAATTGAATTGGAAACTTGAATGATTTGTATGATTGATGTATGATTGGTTGTGTTGATTGCATGCGAGTCATCACCTAATCTAAACTGGTAAATCACGTAAAGTGCAAGAAGGATGAGCAATAAAACTCTGGATTTGTGCACATCTAGAGTAATGACAAATAGGGGTTGGGGTTCACGGGGTATTATCCGTGTACTTTTCAGAGGCCGTCTGATCTACGAGTCTCTTGTTTTAAATTCTCTTAAAATTATAATGAGTTAGATGAGATCTCATACTAGCTATGGCCACGGAGTCGCGTTCGTCTGCCATTGGATGTTTATTAATGTCTTCCGAAAGGAGGCATAGGGTTTTCTTATTTAATGTTCCGGAATGGAGCACAGGGGGACAACCCGGTCTATTGCTTAATCCAATCAATTAATGAAGTGGTCAATGCTACTTAAATAAAAACCTTGTAATAAGTAACATTTGAATCATGTGTTCGAGTCAATGGTTATATTGAGTGTATGGAATGCTTGTTAGTATCATGCTAAGGCTCTTTACTGTGTTTCGTAGCTTGTATGTACTCGGCGTTGCTGATGACGTGCTTTTGTGTGTTTCTCTTGGTCATGGCCTTCGCCTTCAATGACCCTGTAATGATACAATTCTTACACTTGTAAAATTGGGGAGCAGATTAACCACAGGTTTTTGCATAAATTGATTTGCATCAGGGTGATGGGATTTGAGTGGAGCGTTGGTTATTCACTTAGCTTATTTTATATCATAAATCGAATTTTATTTTGGTTCTAATTCCATTTACTTTCTATTTTACTGGGTTTGAATAAGGGTCGTCATGGTTCCAACTTGTAAGTCTAAATTTAGTTTTGATTATTAGTTTTGAAACTTACATTTTCTTTTAAAACTAAATTAGTTTTCTGCTGCTGATTTCTGAAACTAGCCTTAACGTTTTAACACGTGGCTGTAGCACACCAGTAATTCTCTCACAAGTTATTAAAAGTATTTACAGGTTACCACAAGTTATTACAGGTTAATACAGGTTTTAAAGAGATAATTATTGGGGTGTTACAGTTTTACTCATTTCAATTGCATACCTCATACCTAAAACTTCTGATTGGCCCCCTAATCCTTTTTTCCAACATGTAAGAACTATTTACAAGCAACATTTTTGCTCTACTTGTGTTCTTTGCACTTTGGTTGTCACACACCATACAAATTTTGTTTTAGATTTATTCCGGTGATTACCTTTGCTTGTAGTCTCCTGCAGTAAGTAAACGAGATTGCAGGAATTTTATTGTTGTGATTCCAATAGCCAAGCTCCTTGGCTTTGGAGAGCACTAGAGTTAAGTTCGCCAAACAATATGAGCACCTTCCTATCCTTTCTTGTCTTCCTAGTCTATGTAGACACCATCCATTTCCCATTCCTTTTGTGTTTTTGTCCCAGGCTCCATCAAGTTGAATTGAGTTCATGGAGCCGAACTAAGAACATCCCATGCTTGCCATGAGAAACCTGGGGGAGCGGGGGTGAAACGGCTCTATATAGGGGAGTGTAAGAACTCTATGTCCATAAAAGCCGATCGGATAAAAGATTCATAAATCCTTAGTGACAAGGTTAACTTTTTCCAGAATTCTGTTTACTAGGACGTTAGAACCTCAATGCAATTATCTCATTTCTTTCTAGCCAAAGAGCTCATGTTTTTGCAACAAGAGTAAGGCTCGATTACTAGTAAAGAGCCGGTTAAATTCTCAAATCCATTCTATAATTGGAATGTCTTCATTTTCTTGTGAGCAGACTCAATAAACCAAACTGACATACCTTTGAAGCTGTACGTGTCCTAAAAAGGAAAACCGATTTAGTTTAGATGTTGAGATAGAGGGTCACCCTGTCTTAAACCACATTTTGGCATGAAAACTGATTGCGTATTTTAATTCAAGTGGACCTTAATAACACACTCATAAAACATTGTGACATTACTGCTCACTCCTAATCTTAATATATACTTCAAAATATCAAATTTTTATATTTTTTTTAAAAAATAAACATAAAGATATTGAAGGTATAAATGTACACTGACAAGAGTGAAAAACAAAAGAAGTATGTATGGTTGAAAAGAAATGGAAAGCCAGCCTCAGCCTCAGCCTCAGGCTATCAATTGCTAAATCAGGTCACGAATTATAATGTGAATGGAGATTGAAACAATGAGTAAGCATAAAAATCAATACTGAATATTCTTTAAGTGCAGAAGTCCATCAAACATTCCTATGAGCTAGATGCAGGAAAAATAAAAAACGAACAAACGAACATCCAAAAATGTCCATCCCAAGTCATACAAGCACCACATACTAAATCCACCAAGCAACACGCCGAGTCCACAAAGTTTCAGTCACATGTGCACACATTTTAATCAGAATACATCTCCAGACGACCACCAAAAGTGATTTTTCTATGAAAACATATATAGCCAAAAATCAAAAACCGCTTCAGATCTCATATTGGCTTGATTTTGAAGTGGAGTGAGATAAGTGAGAATACAAAACACTTCAAGTCCTGCATGAACAATGAGGCAAAAGTTCAGTATTACATGTGTATTGCACAAAGATCACGCACACTAAGGATACATACAAACACAAAGAGTACTGAAAGACAATAAATTGTCCACCAACACAATAGTCAGCATCAAGGTCTTTGTTTGCATCAGACACAAATCATTCTATTTATCAAATGACAAACTTTCTATCCCCAGTCTATACAGAACCAAACAAAAAGTTCACCGTGATTTATCTCCTGCAGGTACCAGATAACTTCATTCCACTAGTACACTCAATATGGTGTTCTGTCCACACAAAATTCATCCCTTGGATTTTTCATTAAACGTACTGGTTACGAAAACTCATCACAGAAGCTGTCTTGGGCAAGGGTAAAAAAGGGGAGGAGGTTGGACCTAACAGCATAATACTTTTTACTTGAGTAGCAGAAACAGACCCAATGCCAAATCATAGTGAAAACACAACAATATAAATGATCTTCCAGGATGAATTCATGACAATGCTCTTGAAAATGCAATAACTATAAGCCTTGAATAATAAGTGAGTTTACGACTTAAAAGCCTATAAAATTTCTTTTTAATGAGCTAGGCCTCACGTGCTGTAAACAACATCAAAAGATAGCATCCCTGAAAAAGGAAAAGAAATGGATCACCATCAAACAGGACTTGCATTGACTTTGAGTCCAAGATATTTGTTCAAGTGTTCTACGCCCCATAATATTTTAATTAAGTACTTAGGTTGGGATATGGTCCCAAAAGAGCCTTACATGCAACAGAAACACTGAAAACTCAAATCACATCATTTGAATATCCTATCTTTCTCCCCATATGGCACCTTCTTCCTACTCCTAACACTTCAATGGATGGATCTTTAAACAGTGGCTTAAAACTAATATGAAATGCAAGGATTTGGTCAGGGACATCATGTAAAATGCCCACAGAAGGGCGAGTTCAGTTTAATCCCCAAACTGTAATCATATTCTTTAACACCGACAGTCTGGTACCATAAATCGAACGATGTAACTTACAGACAGCGGTGGAAAATTTTGTTTCCATCTTATTGTTTCAAAGTCTGGAGGAGTATAATTAAATCCTAGTGTCACCTCTACCCCTTCCATTATCCTCCACTAAGCTGCTACTTTAGTTTAGGAATTTATAGAAGCCAGTGAGTTGTATACCCACCTAGGAATGGCAATGGGTCGGATTCGGGTCGGACTTTACCAGATCCGAATCCAATTCGATTGACAAACGGATCCCATATTTGCCTCCGAGTCCGCCTCCGAATCCGAACCAACCATATCCAAATCCACTCCACTCGCAGTCTTGGACCTCCGAATCCGAATTCGAGTCCGTCAAATTTCAATAACATTTAGTGTTTTTTTAATCCATAGTAACATTGAAGGTATAATAGTTTAATTAAGCACAGGGAAATTGGTGCTAAACAAACAAAAAATATAAAAGTAAAAGAAAAACATGAGCCTAAAAAAATTTACATAATTGAATTTGTTAAATTTACAAACAAACATGTCACATATATAATCAAATCATTGAAATTTAGATCTGAAAAATGAGTATATGCTATTTATGTAAAATTCTAGATCGGGACTTAAGAAGATGGGTGCAATGTATAAAAAGGCTCAAGGCGCACCAAGGCGTTTCGGAGCTCCTTGCATATAAGCAATAAAAAAATTCTGTAAAAAAAACTCTTTGTGCGCCTTAGGGGTGCGCCTAGGCGCGACTCATCGAAGTCGCCTTGCCTAGACCATAAAAAGCGCATGACCTCTAACGCCTTGCGCCTCAGCACCTAGGCGCGCTTTTTCAAACACTGGATGGGTGTTTGATAACTTGAGTCTTCAAATTACGCAAGGTCTCCAGCGTGGCGAAAACTAACTTTATGTATTGATGCTAATCTTATGACTTGTATGATGTTATTGAAGCAAGAGTATAAAGCCCAGATGTTGTAACTTAGTAATGACTAAAGAGGGAAGTTACTACCTTACCAGAGAAATGAATTTGTTGCATTGAAAATGAAGGAGAGAGAAAGAGATGGTGTAAGAGAGCGAAAATGAAAAAAGGAGGAATGAGCGGCAAGTTGGAGTCTTAGAGATTTAGGGTTTTTACTTGGGATTTTATAGCAAGCATTTAACAGCTTTCTACACAAGGTCCGAATCCGATCCAGCTCCTATTTGGGACTCAGACTTTTTTATCAGTTTCGGACTCGGACTTTTCTGCTTCGGATCGAATCCGGATTAAATTGCCATCCCTATACCCACCCCTTTATCAATCCATATTATGGAATATCTTCTTTTCTGGTTCCTGTGATCATGCACACACGCTAAATCCTAATGTGAATGTCGTTTTTGCTGGTATCTTGCGTGATTGAATGGGAGAGTGAAGTAGTAGATTTTACAGAAAAAGTTATGCTCTTAATGCCCTAGCAGCAGAATTATTCAGCATAAGAGCAGGCCTTCTCGCAAAAAGTTTTACTGTACTCCGCATCGGATGGATTTTATCAGATTATACAAATGTGTCCATCTCCTCCAACAACAATCTTTGTTTTATAATAAGTACGGAGTACCACAATATGTCGTATGAAACTAGGAAGCTGATCCAGAACTCCCAGACACTGAAGCTTATCCACATTATAGGGGGAAAAATCAAATTGCATTTTGCAAATGCCATGGCCTAACATCATAGAACTATTTGTATGAATGAGAACAGTGTCTTGCACCAAATCTCTTGCTTTTGTATGGAACTTTATTCAGCAGATTGAGATAGCTTAAGTAGCGGAATTATGTAGTTTGTTAAATCATTAATGCATTGCGTTCCTTTTTACCAAACAAAATAACATAAAAAAAATAAATAAATAAATAAATAAATAAATCAAAACCATCGATTCAGCATAAAGATTCCGCAGTGCAATTGCTCATTCAAACTGTTCTAACACGGCTATATGACTGTATTAATTATAAGCTCTAATAGCTCACAGCAATGCCATATTGTTGCGTTGTTGCTAGGACACCATAAGGACAAAACTTTGCTGCCTCAATACAAAAAGCCTACCACTCCTATTTAAATGCAGCAACATTTCCACTTACAGTCTCCAGTTGGTCATAATCTTACTTATATTTAGCATTGTACCACAATAAGCATACTAACTTACCGGTATTACGTCGAGTTACAAGAATTTAATCATGGCTAGCCACACTGCGAGCATCACGTGCCCTAGTGATGATAAAAAATACAACCTTTCAACATTTGCTTTTTACTTTGACGTTCCATAAACTTCATAGAAATCCATGAACAGCATTCATGAGAATAGAATACATAGAGCAAAATGCAATATACAACAGATTCGAAATTTTAAGTGCCAGAACTAAATAAAAAAAATAAAAAAAACAAAAAGAAACAAGCAACAGGAAGCATATAAACAAAAGACTTCCAAAAGCATACTTCAATGCAGGACTGCCATAATAAAATAAAAACATGAACTAAAATCTAAAGATATCAGAAATACTGACCTGAACAAGATAGTAAAAGATCCGAAGCCCTTCGGGATCTTTACTACTCTGGACATCAACAAGTGAACCAATTTTTGAAGTTGTAAATGAGATATGCTCATTGCCCATCACAATCTCCAGCTCTTGCCTCCCAATAACATCAGGTTCAGGCCATAGGTTATCATCTTCCTTCATAATCTACTTGAACAACATTTTGGAAAAAAATAAATAAAAAAAATACTTCATTAAACTACAAGCACCATGTACTATCTTTTGCCCAAATAGTCATTAATCACTGTGCAAGCAATCTTACACATCTCAAGAATAAAAAAACCCCAACAAAATACATAAGTAACACAATCCATTAAGTTTAAAAAGTGGGTGCTTAATGCATTTACAAACTAAATACATTGACAAAACAAATCCAATAACCTATAAAACCTAAAATAGTTCAACGACCTATAATGTTGCCATAATTGATCCCTTCTACTCAGCGCCGCTGACTTGTTACAAGCGCATTGATCAACTTAACTCCAATCAAAAAGAGTTAAGTTCATAATAAGAAATAAAAATATGACCTGAAACAAAAAGGAATTTACCCAAAACCTGACAAACCTAGCAACCCGTTTGACAATCTAGGTGCAAAATACTTGTATATCTTAACCTCAATAAACCCGTGAAACCAACATGAGGCTTTGTTGTCTTTCTTGTTTGATGCTTTCCATGAAAACAAGTATATTCAAACCATATCAAAGAACAGATTGACCATGTTTATTCATCATTCAGGAAGAAATTACAAAAATTAGGGCTTCCATGAAAATAAGTATACTCAGACCGTATCAAACAACAAATTGACCATGTTTATTCATCATTCAGGAAGAAATTTCTACCATTAGGGCTTCCATTCCGAATTAGGGTTTCAAAATTCCAAAAATTATACTTCCTCAAACAAATTAAAACCCAAAACCCTAATTATTAAGAACAAATAAAAGCGTTAATAAACAGACCTCGCTCTCAGAGATGATGCGACGGCATTCGCGAAGGACTGCAGGAGTGAGGAAGACCTCCTTACGAATCATGGTGTCATTCTTGTAGTTGGAGTTGTTAGCATAACGAAGTTTACCATCAGGGCGAAACTCGAACTCAAGGAATTCATGGCCGAATTTCCCTTTGTGACCGACGTAGTATCGCAGGTAGAACTCTCCAGCTTCTTCTTCTGCCATGGCTGCTGCTTCTGGTGTTGGTTTGTCTCTGAAATTAGAGTTCAAATCAATAAAAGGTGTGATTTTAAGCCAAACTCTTGGCCAAATTGCGTTATTTACAACTGGGAGTAGTAATAAGTAGTAAAGGTAATTTACAACGGGGAGTAGTAAGGAGCAGAGGTGTCTATTCGGATACCTTGTCGGTTTCGTCGATTTATAATGGGTTTAAATGATTAGCGGTTCGATTTGGGTTGGTTTTCAAAATTATCGGGTCGATTAATTTTTGGTTTTTTAAATTGCAGTTTCTAGTCAGGTTGAGTTATAATTGATTCGGGTCATAATCAATTTGGGTTGACATGAGTCGGTTTAAAAATGGGTTTTGCCAATTTAAAGCGGGTTTTGGTTCAAAACATATTGATTCCTAATCGGGCCAGGTTGTAACCGAGCTAGGGCATTATCAATATGGGTTGAACTGGGTTAGTTTGAAAACGGGTTTCAGTTCAAAACAAATCGGGTGAAATCGGGTCAGGTCACCATCAGTTCATGTTATAATTGGTTTGGTTGAACTAGATTGATTTGAAAATGGGTTTCGGTTCAAAATAAATCAGGTGAATTCGGTTTGGAAATGGGTTTACCAAGTTTGAAGCGAGTTTCGGTTCAAATCGGTTAACAGGTTAAAATCGGGTCGAATCATTATTAAGTTTGGTTAATCAGATAATAGGTATGAACGGGCTTTTGGTTCTTATATTCACCTAGTTGTATAAGTGTTTCTTAGCCATTACCCATTGCTTATATCATATGCAATTTTTGTTTCAAAAAATTGTTGCACTCTACAAGTACCTTGTAAAGGGTCCATATTAAAGCTATTCTCTCTGTTTTTTTTTTTAAGTGTTACACTTTGACTGACACATTGTAACACCCCAACTATTCTCTCTCTTGTACCTGAAGGTATCTTAATCAAAACCGTTTTCATCATATACCCCCGAGTTTTTTTTTATGTTTATTCACCATATACCCATAGACTTTTTCAAATACAGCATATACTCCCGAGTTTTCTCAAAAATGCACCAAATACCCTTAGCACTAACAGATGTTAGCTCTATTAGTGTTTAGAGTTAATAATGCCTTGAAACCACCCCAGATCCCTTCCCCCACCCTCGAAACCAACTATCTTTCCTTCCCTTACCCAGAAAACGACTCGAGATCTCCTTTCCCCACCCCAAAACCAATCATACGGAAATGATTCTAGAGATTTGAGATGGTTTCAGGGGCTGGGGAAGAAAGGGGGTGGTTTCGATGGTAAGGGAAGGGATTTGGGGTTGTTTCATGACATAATTAACCAAACTTCATTCATCTTGTATTTTTGTAAAACTCAGGGATGTATGGTGTATTATAAGTCAAGAGATATATGGTGAATACAAAAAAACTCGAGGGTATATAGTGAAAAACTAAAAGCCGTAATTAAAATGTAAGAGAATTACTGACGTGCTACCGCCACGTATTCAAACGTTAAGGCTATATTCAAAATTTAGCAGCGAAAAACTAACTCAGTCAAAATAAAGTTTCAAACCCAAAACAAACATCCAAATTAAGTGTAACTAGAGTAAATCAATCAAACCAAAACTTAAGGAAATCCAATGTTTAAGCAATATAACAAACTAATCAAGTCTCCTGTAACACCCCAATAATTCTCCCTTTTTTGGACCACATACTTTAGATAAAATAGAGGAGAACTATTGACATATTACCGCCACGTGTTAAAACGTTAAGGCTTTATCAAAGTATCGCAGCGGAAAAACCAAACTTAAGTCTTTAAAATAAATAGTTTAGAAAACCAATAAGTCAAAACTTACAAACTGGAACCATAAAGGCCCTTATTTAAAACTAAACCAATATTTAAAACCCAAATCATAAATAAATAACAAAACCTAAATAAGTTCAACACAAAGGACGAATACTCTCAATCACACCAATCCCTTGACAATGCGTATGCCAAATCCCTGAACTTCACATCATCAAACTAACCTGTTGTAATACTCCGTATTTTTATGTATTTTATAAATTATTTAATTAATTATAATATATATTTTTAAGGGCTAAAGTATTTTAAATTAGTGAGTTTTATAAAAGTAAAATTTATTTTGGGCTAAACTTTTATTAATTGTTGGGCTCGTTTAAATAATAGTATGTAAACAATCCTTACATACTCCTTGTGGACCAACCCATTTCATTTAAGTAAGCTCAATTATTTTATTTGAACCCTTGTGGGTCAAATATTTCATAACTAAAGCCTACCTATTTATTAGGCCTAAACCCAATCTCTACTTTCTACTCTATAAATATCCCCAAAACCCCAAAAATTTCCCATACAAGAGATCAAAAAAAAAAAAAAAAATTAGATTTTGGGGGTAAGTAACTTTTCTTTTCTTTTTCCTTATTTTTCTTTTTATTTTCTTTCTTTTTCTTTTTCCTTATTCTTTCCCCTTGTTTTTCTTTTGGTTCATGCGTGAACAACATCATGCAAGCAAGCAGGCTGCTTGCTTTGCTTCCTCCTCGCTGCCATGTCATCACGTTGGCGCCCAGCCGGCGCTCCGACGACCCACGTCGGCAACCACCCCCACCGTGAGCCACCCATCTCTCTCCTCTTGTTTTTTTTTAAAATTGTTTTATGTAGTATGTATTTTTGGGTTTTGATTTTAATTATTGAAATATGATTAGTATATTTTATAATTGTGTTATGACAACTAAAGAGTATAAATTTCAGATTTTGTATGGTTTTAAATTATGATTTTATAAAGTATTAAAAGTTAGGGTTTTAATTATTAAAGTATTGATTTTTAGGGTTCTAACTTACAATTGATTTAGGGGTTTTATATATCTATTGATTGTAAATAATAATAAAGCTTAAAGACTACATTTTTATGGAGTATTAATGAGTTTTTAATAAATTAATATTGCTGGAATTTTATTTTAAGCACTACTTTTGTGTTTTAATAAAAAGGGGTTGATTACCCATAAGTAGGGGAGGTTTTAATTGGTTCTAATATAATTTTCAGATTTATTTGAGGGATTTAAGTCTTAAAAAGTGTGCTGAAATTTTATATAAACACCATGAATGAGGTTTTATTTTGTGATTTTAATTACCCACTTAAAGAAAGAGTTTTTAAAGGTTTTAAACTAAAATTTCAGCTTATTAGAGAAGGTTTAAAGTGTTTAAAAGTTGCTGGAAATTTATGTAATCAAGGAAGTAATTGAGTTTATGTATTTGGTATTATATGAGACTTTAAGTTGAGTAATTTCTAGCAATTGTGGCTAGTTGGAAAGATGATTTGAGGTACGTTCGCATACTTGGTAATGTTTAGGTGTATAGAAGCATGCTAGGCTTTGTTAAATTAATTCCAAGTAGTATCACGATAGGTATTGGATGGAATTTGTTGATTGGATTGATACTGGAGAATGATTTGTGATGAATGAATTATTTATGGTGAATTGGTGATTGGAATTAATTATATTGACATGTTGATTATGAACCATACTTTTATTATTGGCATGTTAGAGAGCATGCTTGATTAAACTAAATGTTTAATTTGGTTTGGAATATGAAAAAGGAATTTTATTATGGTTCATATAATTTTTATTGATGCTATAAGCATGAGAAAGGAGCTATTTAAGTGTCTTAGTACACATGAATAAATTATATTGCGGTGCCTATGTGCACTTAAGGTGTTTCTAACACTGAGGGATAGGATTTGAGGTGCCTTATGCACTTAAGGTGTTTATACACCGAGGTAGTTAAAGGATTCAATAATAAATGTTGTTTGTCACTAATAAATTAAGAATTGAATTGGAAACTTGAATGGTTTGAATGATTGATGTATGATTGGTTGTGTTGTTTTGCATTTGAGTCATCACCAAGTTAAAACTGGTAAATCACGTAAAGTGCAAGAAGGATGAGCAATAAAACTCTGGATTTATTTATGGTGAATTGGTGATTGGAATTAATTATATTGACATGTTGATTATGAACCATACTTTTATTATTGGCATGTTAGAGAGCATGCTTGATTAAACTAAATGTTTAATTTGGTTTGGAATATGAAAAAGGAATTTTATTATGGTTCATATAATTTTTATTGATGTTATAAGCATGAGAAAGGAGCTATTTAAGTGTCTTAGTACACATGAATAAATTATATTGCGGTGCCTATGTGCACTTAAGGTGTTTCTAACACTGAGGGATAGGATTTGAGGTGCCTTATGCACTTAAGGTGTTTATACACCGAGGTAGTTAAAGGATTCAATAATAAATGTTGTTTGTCACTAATAAATTAAGAATTGAATTGGAAACTTGAATGGTTTGAATGATTAATGTATGATTGGTTGTGTTGTTTTGCATTTGAGTCATCACCAAGTTAAAACTGGTAAATCACGTAAAGTGCAAGAAGGATGAGCAATAAAACTCTGGATTTGTGCACATCTAGAGTAATGACAAACAGGGGTTGGGGTTCACGGGGTATTAGCCGTGTACTTTTCAGAGGCCGTCTAATCTACGAGTCTCTTGTTTTCAAATACTTTTAAAATTATAATGAGTTAGATGAGATCTCATACTAGCTATGGCCACGGAGTCGCGCCCGTCTGCCATTGGATGTTTATTAATGTCTTCCGAAAGGAGGCATAGGGTTTTCTTTTATTAATGTTCCGAAATGGGGCATAGGGGGACAACCCGGTCAATTGCTTAATCCAATCAAATTAATGAAATGATCAATGCTATTTAGTGAAAACTTAGTAATGATCGACAATTGAGTCATGTGTTCGAGTCATTGATTATATTGTGTGTGTATAGAATGCTTGTTAGTATCATGCTAAGGCTCTTTACTATATTTCGTAGCTTATATGTACTCAGCGTTGCTGATTGCGTGCTTTTGTGTGTTTTCTCTTGGTCATGGCCTTCGCCCTTCAATGACCCTGTAATGATCCAATTCTTACACTTGTAATATTAGGGAGCAGACTAATCACAGGTTTTTGCATAAACTGAACTTGCATCAGGGTGATGGGATTTGAGTGGAGCGTTGGTAAATCACTTAGCTTATTTCATTTCATAAATTGATGTTATTTTGACTCTAACTCTACTCGCTTCCTAATTTACTGGGTTTTGAATAAGGGTCGTTATGGTTCCAACTTGTGGTCTAAATTTGGTTTTGATTATTAGTTTTGAAACTTACATTTTCTTTTAAAACTAAATTAGTTTTCCGCTGTTGATATTTGAAACTAGCCTTAACGTTTGAACACGTGGCGGTAGCACACCAGTAATTCTCTCACAGGATATTAAAAGTATTTACAGGTTACTACAGGTTATTACAGGTTAATACAGGTTTTAAAGAGAGAATTATTGGGGTGTTACAAAGTGGTATCTCAGAGCTTAGGTTGAGATTTTATTACCACTAAAGCTAAAAACGTGTTTTAAAGTATTTTGTTTTAAACTTGGCCAAGTGCTTATTTAATTAAGTTATTTTAAAAGTGAGTTATTTTAACTCATGTAAATTTCTAGGGCACTACATTTCTATGGAGGGTGTATCGGTAGATCCTGCAAAGATCAAGGCAGTAAGTGAGTGGCCTACTCCTAAGAATGTGACTGATGTTCGTAGTTTCTTGGGATTAGCTGGGTATTATAGAAGGTTTGTTAAAGACTTTTCGAGAATAGTCAAACCCATGACCGCTGTTATGAAGAAGCAAACTAAGTTTGAGTGGAACGACAGTTGTAAAGCAGCTTTTCAAACCCTGAAAGAGCGACTAACCACTGCACCAGTACTAGTGTTGCCCGATGGGAGAGATGGATTCGAGGTATACAGCGATGCTTCAAAGCATGGTCTGGGATGTGTTCTGCAGCAGAATGGGAGAGTGATCTCTTATGCATCAAGACAGTTGAAGACGCATGAAGTTAACTGTCCTACACACGACTTAGAGCTTGCAGCTGTTGTGTTCGCCTTGAAGATTTGGAGGCACTATCTCTACGGTGTCACCTGTAGGATCTTTACAGACCATAAGAGCCTGAAATACATCTTCACCCAGGATCACTTGAATATGCGGCAACGTAGATGGTTAGAGTTCCTCACAGACTACAATGTACACATCCAGTATCATGAAGGAAAGGCGAATGTTGTTGCAGATGCTCTTAGTAGGAAGTCGAGTAATAATGTTAATGCTTTGATTGTGGCTGATGAATTGTGTGAGGAGATGAGGATATTGAACCTTGAGATCGTTCGTCAAGGAGAGTTAGAAGGAATATTGAGTGCTTTGAAGATTCAACCGTCCATATTCGAGGAGATTAAGGAAAAACAAAGGGAGGATGAGTCATTTCAGCGGATTAGGGATAGAGTGACTAGCGGCGCAGAGACCGAATTCAAGATTCATGAGGATAGGAGTCTGAGATACAAGGAGAGATGGTGCATACCGCAGAAGTGTGAGGATATAAAAAGAAGAATCATGGAGGAGTGCCATAACACACCTTACTCAGTTCACGCTGGGGGAGATAAGCTGTATAAGGATTTGAAAGAGTTCTATTGGTGGCCGAATATGAAGAGAGAAGTTGTTGAATTCGTGACCAAGTGTTTGACATGCTAGAAGGTGAAGATAGATCACAAGAGACACATGGGGAAAGTGCAACCATTGGAGGTACCGGAATGGAAATGGGATTCTATTTCTATAGACTTTGTGACAGGATTACCGAAGACTCGCAGTGGGAATGACACGATTTGGGTGATTGTAGATAGACTTACTAAGTCAGCGATGTTCATTCCAATCAAGGAAATCTAGAAAAAGAAGCAATTGGCAAGTACTTATGTGAAGAATGTGGTTCGTTTGCATGGAATTCCCAAGGACATTGTGTCGGACAGGGATTCGCGATTCTTGTCTAAGTTTTGGCAGAAGGAGAAAGAAAACCTTGGGACTACCTTGAAGATGAACATTTTCATCCTGCGACGAATGGCCAGATTGAGAGAACCAACCAAACCATGGAGGATATGTTGCGAGCTTGTGCCTTGGATTTTCAAGGGAGTTGGGAAGATAACCTGCCCTTGATTGAATTCTCCTATAACAACAGTTATCACACGAGTATCAAGATGGCACCTTTTAAAGCATTGTATGGAAGAAAGTGTAGAAGCCCAGTGTGCTGGAATGATTGTAGTGAGCGTGTTACTTTGGGAACAGATTTCATTGAGGATATGGTGAGCAAGGTGATATTGATTCAGTCAAGAATTAAAGCAGCACAAGATAGGCAAAATAGTTATGCCGACTTGAAGAGAAGAGATGATGAGTTCAATGTTGGGGATAAGGTCTTTTTAAAGGTCTCGCCAACAAAAGGCGTGATGCTATTTGGAAAGAAAGGGAAACTAAGTGCTAAGTATGTGGGGCCATATGAGATTCTTCAACGTGTGGGAAACGTGGCTTATTAGTTGGCTTTGCCAATAGAGTTCGAGAAAATGCATGATGTGTTCCACATTTCCCAATTGAAGAAGTATGTGCCTAGTGAAACCCATGTGTTGCAACCAGAAACAATCCAAGTGGATGAATCTTTGACATATGAAGAAAGACCAGTGAAAATCTTAGATCACAAGGTGCAAAGTACTAGGAACAAAGATGTGAAGATAGTGAAGGTCCTTTGGTCTAACCATGAGTACGAAGAGGCTACTTGGGAGGCCGAAGAAGAGATGAGAAAGAAATACCCCGAGTAATTTGATGAGGTGAGTTACGAGGGCGTAACTCTTTTCTTTTAAGAGGGGTAGAATGTAGTGTGATTTCGCGTTTTACCCCATTTATGCCATTTATTGCTTTAAGATTGCATGAACTTGCTTATTATTATCAAGTATTGTTGTGTTTGCATGCTAATAAAGTACGTAAATTTTGGCTAAGTACGAGTTTATCGAGCATGAGCTCAGTTGTTAGGTATATATGATTGAGAAACAAGCAATTTACAGCAATACAAAACGTAATAGTTTTGAGAAATTATGGATTTTGGGTTAAGTTTCGGGGACGAAACTTCTTTTAAGAGGGGTAGATTGTAATCCCCCATATTTTTCTTAGTAAATAATAATTATATATTTTTATGTATACGATTATTTTTAATAATTTTATATGTATATAAAAATATTTTGGAAAGAATTCACAAAATAAAAACAATAACTTATATTTCAATAGCATTTTACTCACTTTGGGCTATGATTACCATTCTAATTCTACAAACATAAAAGATCCCAAACCCTCATTTTTCTAATTAAGTAAACTTCTCTCAAAAACCCTCATACTGCTTCTCCTTATTACTCCCTTTCCCTTGCTTCCCTGCCTCATTCACGAAACACAAAAAAAAAAAATAAAAACTCACCTGCGCTGCTGCTCCACCGCTGCCCAGCCTGCTGCTGCCGCCTGCCCTCAGCCGCAGTCCACCACCGCAGCACTGTCGGGCACCAGCCGGTTTCCCCTCACTTCCCTTCTCTTCTATCTTCCTCTTTTCTTGTTTTAATTTCTTCAAAAATTTAATCTTTATATGAATTATTGATTTGATTATGCATATACATGATGAATATTTCAAATTTATTGGGTTATGTTGCGAAATTGTTGAGTTTATGATATACTAAGTACATGATTAATTTCAGATTTTATTAGCTACGAAATTAGGGTTCAAAAATCGTGATTTTCGCAAAATATAGACTTAAACCATGAATAATTGATTTAACTAATTACCTTGTATTTAAACATGATTCTACCTTTAATTTTCGATGGTTATATGTAATTTTCAGATTTTCAGAAAAGCTGATTTTGGGTTTAAACGTTGATTTTTCATGATTTTGAGCATAAAACGTGAATGATTGACTTAATTACTTACCTTGTGCTTAATTATGATCCTAACCTTAATTTTTGATGAGTATAATAATTTTCAGATTTTTAAGAAAGCTGAATATTTGGGCTCAAAGCAGGAAGATTAAATTATTTAATTATAGTATGTATAAATATGTTTAAATTCAATTACCTTGATTATAAACTAAATTTCAGATTTTAAATTATGTATATGCTAGGGTTTAAGTTGTGAAATTTGAAAGTTTAATTGGGTATTATGAATATAATTGAATTCTAATTATATATTCCAAGTTTAGATATTTATATCCCTATATTCCACTACTAAACTTAAAATTTCAGATTTTAACCCCAACTTTAAATAGCTTTAAATCATGGTTTTATGATGGATTTTCAAGTTCTCAACATACTAACGTGCTATATAACGATTATTTCAAATGAAAATGTTTATGCGGTTGTTTTATGATTGATGTATGATTGGTTTTAAATAGTTTGAATGATTGATGTATGATTGGTTGTGTTGTTTTGCATTTGAGTCATCACCAAATTTAAACAGGTAAATCACGTAAAGTGCAAGAAGGATGAGCAATAAAACTCTGGATTTGTGCACATCTAGAGTAATGACAAACAGGGGTTGGGGTTCACGGGGTATTAGCCGTGCACTTTTCAGAGGCCGTCTGATCTACGAGTCTTTTGTATTAAATTCTTTTAAAATTATAATGAGTTAGATGAGATCTCATACTAGCTATGGCCATGGAGTCGCGCCCGTCTGCCATTGGATGTTTATTAATGTCTTCCGAAAGGAGGCATAGGGTTTTCGTTATTAATGTTCCGGAATGGAGCGTAGGGGGACAACCTGGTCTATTGCTTAATCCAATCAAATTAATGAAGTAATCAATGCTATCTAGAGAAAATTTAGTAATAAGTAACAATTAAATCATGTGTTTGAGTCAATGATTATATTGTGAGTGTATGGAATGCTTGATAGTATCATGCTAAGACTCTTTATTATATTTCGTAGCTTGTATGTACTCAGCGTTGTTGATTGCGTGCTTTTGTGTGTTTCTCTTGGTCATGGTCTTCGCCTTCAATGACCCTGTAATGATCCAATTCTTACAATTGTAATATTGGGGAGTAGATTTATCACAGGTTTTTGCATAAACTGACTTGCATCAGGGTGATGGGATTTGAGTAGAGCGTTGGTTAATCACTTAGCCTATTTCATATCATAGATTGAATTTTATTTTGGTTCTAATTCCATTTACTTCCTATTTTACTGGATTTTGAATAAGGGTCGTTAAGGTTCCAACTTGTAAGACTAAATTGAGTTTTGACTTCTAGTTTTGAAACTTATGTTTTTTTTTAAAAACTAAGTTAGTTTTCCGCTGCTGATCTCTAAAACTAGCCTTAACGTTTGAATACGTGGCGGTAACACGCCAGTAATTCTCTCACAGGTTATTAAAAGTATTTACAGGTGATTACAGGTTATACAGGTTATTACAGGTTAATATAGGTTTTAAAGAGAGAATTATTGGGGTGTTACAAAGTGGTATCTGGGAGCTTAGGTTAGATTTAATTACCACTAAAGCCAATTAGTATGTCTTAGGCGCCTAATTAATTGACTAAGGATTTTGTATTTAAAAGTCAAAATGATTTTAAAATTTAATTGTGTTCGAACCAATTGTTTTAAATGGTTATAAAGTAATTTTGAAACTTGAATTATTTATTTGGTGAGATTTGGGTAGAACTAGAAAGGGAATGCATGCATATTGATTACTTTGCATTTATTTAATTATTTTGCAAGTTGCTTAGTTAATAAATTGTGTGATAGTGTTCTAATTAAATTTCTTTCTTGATGTGTTCATGTTATTCCTTTCGAATGCTTGTTATGTTGGGATAACATAGAGAGATGGATAAAAATATAGCGAAGGTGACTCAGCTTAAGCAAGAAGAGGAGACCGATTACAGCACAAACTCTTGGGATGAGTGGACTTTGCATCCAAATCAAAATGATGAAAGAGAGGTAACATACCAACGTTGGTACGAGTACAGGATGACTAAGAAAAAAGACAGAAAGAAGGCTATTCAGAGAATCCTTAATGAGTTGTCAGATGAAGAGGAGAACTTAGAACCACCAAAACCACAAGTTGGGAAGAGGACTACTAGGAATCTGAATCCGCTTTATAAAGCTGTTATTGAGGACTCCGAAGATGAGAATGACCTTATTTTTGATATTAATACCTATGAGGAAGAGAAAGACAAGAACTCTAATGTGGTCCCTTAAAGATTAGGCTTATTAGAGTATAGCTAGTATTAGTAAGGTTTTGCTATCAATAATGGTTATTAGAACCTCACTTAGTTTTGACTTTGACTATTGAATTTTAATAAGTAGCTAGAGCTACAGAGTTATGGATTGAGATTAATACTTTTATTGGAGATATAATAAGAGTTATTATTCTATTATTAGGATTCCATTTCTGATAATATGTTTGATTCAAGACCAATATAAGTTCTGTGATTACATATAATTTTGAGGAAATTTCTTGTTTATAATTAAGTTGAGTAAGAGTAGCGTGGGATGGGAATTATTTTTCTTAACTTTACTTATTCCTGTGTGTGGATTGTGCTATTATTGTCTGGTTTTACTTGGGACAAAGGGGTGCAAAGACCAAAGTACCCTTTTGAACCAATTTATGTGATAAAACGTAATATTGTGATTGAATGAATGTATGTGCACGACGTTTGAATTTTGTTTAAGCTAGAGTAAACGTTTACCTTCTTACAGGCGTAGAACTAGAATGGCAAATAATGCTGCTTTAGCTGAGGCCATCCGTATGTTAGCTGAGAATTTGAATCAGAATCGAGCTGACCAACCTGATCCCCATGCTGAGATGTTCAAGAAGTTGGCCCAAGTTAGGCCACCAGTTTTCAAGGGAGGTGACGATCCTACCTTCTTGGAAAACTGGGTCCGAGAGTTTGATAAGCTGTTTGTGGCACTAAATTGTCCTGAGGGTATGAAAGTTGATCAGGCTGCTATGTACCTTAAGGATGAGGCTAATATCTGGTGGAGAGATAATGCGGAAATAATTGTCCTGAGGGTATGAAAGTTGTGGCACTAAACTGCATTGAGGGATAAGTTTTACCCCCCATTTTTGAAGAAGCAGAAGGCTCAAGAGTTCATTAACTTAGAGATGGGCCGAATGTCGATTTCGGAATATTATAATAGGTTTATGACCCTTGCTAGGTTTGCCCCTGAGGTTGTCCCGACTAAGGAACTGAAGGCATAGAGGTTTGATAAGGGTTTGACTAAACAGTTGCAGAAAGACCTAGCTGGGAAAGTCTTCAAGACCCTAGATAAGGTGTATGAGAGAGCTTCACACATGTACCATTTGAATTCTAGGGATGTAGGGGAGAGTGCTAAGGTCGGAGAGAAGAGGAAGGAATTTGGGAACTCTGATAACCAGGGTCACTTCAAAAGGTTTAAGAATGGGGGCTCATCTGAGAGGAATAACCAGAATGTTAGCAGATTTCTAACGCTAACAATGGGGAGAGGAAGTTCAACTGCAAGAGGTGTAGGAGAAACCACCCTGGAAGAGACTGTGAAGGAAATTTAGTGACTTGTAGGTTTTGCAATAAGAAGGGGCATAAGGAGTATGAGTGTTACACTAAGCAGAACCAACAAGGAAACTGTGGGAATAGTGGGAGCACCCAGCAGAGGCCCAACAACTTTCATAACCAGGGAGGTAGAGGCAATGGTCAGACTAGGAAGTTCGGGAATGGTAACAGTAATGGCAGCAACAGACCTGGAAATGGCAACAACAACTCAGGCAATGGCAACAATGGTCACCAAGGAAAGAGCAACACTCCTGAGCGTTTGTCTGTGATGAGCAAAGGACAGGCTGAAAGGTCCTCAGATGTAGTCACTGGTACTTTTTCTATTCACTCTGTTTATGTCAAAGCCTTGTTTGATTTCGGAGCAACTTACTCTTTCATCTCTACTTCTGTTGTGCGCAAATTAAACTTATCTGAGTCGAGTCATGTCGATATGTCGGTCAGTCTGCCTACTGGAAAACTTGTTCATTGCAATAGGTTATTCAAATGCTTGCCTTTGAAAATAGGAGAGGCTGTTTTTCCATCAAATCTTATTGAGTTTAACTTGGGGGACTTGGATGTCATTCTGGGGATGGACTGGCTAAGTTTATACAAGGCTAAGATAGACTGTGAGATACATAGAGTGCACCTGAGTGATCCTTTGGGTAAGACGGTGTCCTATAGACGTTTTGGGGAGCCGAAAGGCATTGAGATCTTTTCTGCTCTAAAGGTTAAGAAGTTGGTAAGTAAGGGGTATCCATTGTACTTCTGTTGTGTCCAAGATTTGAGTAAGGGTGAGAATAGGCGGATTGAGGATGTACCCATTGTGAACGAATTTTTAGATGTCTTTCTGGATGAGATTTCGGGGATGCCACCTAAACGGGAAGTTGAGTTTACCATTGACTTAATTCCAGGAGCTGCACCTATTTCTAAAGCACCTTATAGAATGGCACCAGCTGAGATGAGTGAGCTGAAAGTTCAATTGCAAGAGTTATTGGATAAGGGGTTTATTAGGCCTAGTGCATCACCTTGGGGAGCACCGGTCTTGTTTGTGAGAAAGAAGGATGGGAGTTTGAGGCTATGTATTGATTACAGAGAGTTAAATAATGTGACTGTGAAGAATAAGTATCCTTTACCGAGGATAGATGACTTGTTTGATCAGCTGAAGGGGGCGAGTGTATTTTCAAAGATCGATCTGAGGTCAGGGTACCGCCAGTTGAAGGTTGCAGATAAGGACATTCCAAAGACAGCCTTTAGAACTCGTTACGGGCATTACGAGTTTACAGTCATGCCATTTGGGTTAACCAATGCACCTACCATATTCACGGAATTGATGAACCCAGTGTTTCATGAATACTTGGATAAGTTTGTGGTTGTGTTCATTGACAACATATTGGTGTATTCGAGGAATGAGGAGGAACATGCTCAACATTTGAGAACCATTCTGGAAACTCTTAGAAGTAACAAGCTGTATGCCAAGTTTTCAAAGTGTGAGTTCTGGTTGGAAAAGGTTGCATTTCTAGGGCACTACATTTCTAAGGAGGGTGTATCGGTAGATCCTGCAAAGATCAAGGCAGTAAGTGAGTGGCCTACTCCTAAGAATGGGACTGATGTTCGTAGTTTCTTGGGATTAGCTGGGTATTATAGAAGGTTTGTTAAAGACTTTTCGAGAATAGTCAAACCCATGACCGCTGTTATGAAGAAGCAAACTAAGTTTGAGTGGAACGACAGTTGTGAAGCAGCTTTTCAAACCCTGAAAGAGCGACTAACCACTGCACCAGTACTAGTGTTGCCCGATGGGAGAGATGGATTCGAGGTATACAGCGATGCTTCAAAGCATGGTCTGGGATGTGTTCTGCAGCAGAATGGGAGAGTGATCTCTTATGCATCGAGACAGTTGAAGACGCATGAAGTTAACTGTCCTACACACGACTTAGAGCTTGCAGCTGTTGTGTTCGCCTTGAAGATTTGGAGGCACTATCTCTACGGTGTCACCTGTAGGATCTTTACAGACCATAAGAGCCTGAAATACATCTTCACCCAGGATCACTTGAATATGCGGCAACGTAGATGGTTAGAGTTCCTCACAGACTACAATGTACACATCCAGTATCATGAAGGAAAGGCGAATGTTGTTGCAGATGCTCTTAGTAGGAAGTCGAGTCATAATGTTAATGCTTTGATTGTGGCTGATGAATTGTGTGAGGAGATGAGGATATTGAACCTTGAGATCGTTCGTCAAGGAGAGTTAGAAGGAATATTGAGTGCTTTGAAGATTCAACCGTCCATATTCGAGGAGATTAAGGAAAAACAAAGGGAGGATGAGTCATTTCAGCGGATTAGGGATAGAGTGACTAGCGGCGCAGAGACCGAATTCAAGATTCATGAGGATAGGAGTCTGAGATACAAGGAGAGATGGTGCATACCGCAGAAGTGTGAGGATATAAAAAGAAGAATCATGGAGGAGTGCCATAACACACCTTACTCAGTTCACGCTGGGGGAGATAAGCTGTATAAGGATTTGAAAGAGTTCTATTGGTGGCCGAATATGAAGAGAGAAGTTGTTGAATTCGTGACCAAGTGTTTGACATGCTAGAAGGTGAAGATAGATCACAAGAGACACATGGGGAAAGTGCAACCATTGGAGGTACCGGAATGGAAATGGGATTCTATTTCTATAGACTTTGTGACAGGATTACCGAAGACTCGCAGTGGGAATGACACGATTTGGGTGATTGTAGATAGACTTACTAAGTCAGCGATGTTCATTCCAATCAAGGAAATCTAGAAAAAGAAGCAATTGGCAAGTACTTATGTGAAGAATGTGGTTCGTTTGCATGGAATTCCCAAGGACATTGTGTCGGACAGGGATTCGCGATTCTTGTCTAAGTTTTGGCAGAAGGAGAAAGAAAACCTTGGGACTACCTTGAAGATGAACATTTTCATCCTGCGACGAATGGCCAGATTGAGAGAACCAACCAAACCATGGAGGATATGTTGCGAGCTTGTGCCTTGGATTTTCAAGGGAGTTGGGAAGATAACCTGCCCTTGATTGAATTCTCCTATAACAACAGTTATCACACGAGTATCAAGATGGCACCTTTTAAAGCATTGTATGGAAGAAAGTGTAGAAGCCCAGTGTGCTGGAATGATTGTAGTGAGCGTGTTACTTTGGGAACAGATTTCATTGAGGATATGGTGAGCAAGGTGAGATTGATTCAGTCAAGAATTAAAGCAGCACAAGATAGGCAAAATAGTTATGCCGACTTGAAGAGAAGAGATGATGAGTTCAATGTTGGGGATAAGGTCTTTTTAAAGGTCTCGCCAACAAAAGGCGTGATGCTATTTGGAAAGAAAGGGAAACTAAGTGCTAAGTATGTGGGGCCATATGAGATTCTTCAACGTGTGGGAAACGTGGCTTATTAGTTGGCTTTGCCAATAGAGTTCGAGAAAATGCATGATGTGTTCCACATTTCCCAATTGAAGAAGTATGTGCCTAGTGAAACCCATGTGTTGCAACCAGAAACAATCCAAGTGGATGAATCTTTGACATATGAAGAAAGACCAGTGAAAATCTTAGATCACAAGGTGCAAAGTACTAGGAACAAAGATGTGAAGATAGTGAAGGTCCTTTGGTCTAACCATGAGTACGAAGAGGCTACTTGGGAGGCCGAAGAAGAGATGAGAAAGAAATACCCCGAGTAATTTGATGAGGTGAGTTACGAGGGCGTAACTCTTTTCTTTTAAGAGGGGTAGAATGTAGTGTGATTTCGCGTTTTACCCCATTTATGCCATTTATTGCTTTAAGATTGCATGAACTTGCTTATTATTATCAAGTATTGTTGTGTTTGCATGCTAATAAAGTACGTAAATTTTGGCTAAGTACGAGTTTATCGAGCATGAGCTCAGTTGTTAGGTATATATGATTGAGAAACAAGCAATTTACAGCAATACAAAACGTAATAGTTTTGAGAAATTATGGATTTTGGGTTAAGTTTCGGGGACGAAACTTCTTTTAAGAGGGGTAGATTGTAATCCCCCATATTTTTCTTAGTAAATAATAATTATATATTTTTATGTATACGATTATTTTTAATAATTTTATATGTATATAAAAATATTTTGGAAAGAATTCACAAAAGAAAAACAATAACTTATATTTCAATAGCATTTTACTCACTTTGGGCTATGATTACCATTCTAATTCTACAAACATAAAAGATCCCAAACCCTCATTTTTCTAATTAAGTAAACTTCTCTCAAAAACCCTCATACTGCTTCTCCTTATTACTCCCTTTCCCTTGCTTCCCTGCCTCATTCACGAAACACACAAAAAAAAATAAAAACTCACCTGCGCTGCTGCTCCACCGCTGCCCAGCCTGCTGCTGCCGCCTGCCCTCAGCCGCAGTCCACCACCGCAGCACTGTCGGGCACCAGCCGGTTTCCCCTCACTTCCCTTCTCTTCTATCTTCCTCTTTTCTTGTTTTAATTTCTTCAAAAATTTAATCTTTATATGAATTATTGATTTGATTATGCATATACATGATGAATATTTCAAATTTATTGGGTTATGTTGCGAAATTGTTGAGTTTATGATATACTAAGTACATGATTAATTTCAGATTTTATTAGCTACGAAATTAGGGTTCAAAAATCGTGATTTTCGCAAAATATAGACTTAAACCATGAATAATTGATTTAACTAATTACCTTGTATTTAAACATGATTCTACCTTTAATTTTCGATGGTTATATGTAATTTTCAGATTTTCAGAAAAGCTGATTTTGGGTTTAAACGTTGATTTTTCATGATTTTGAGCATAAAACATGAATGATTGACTTAATTACTTACCTTGTGCTTAATTATGATCCTAACCTTAATTTTTGATGAGTATAATAATTTTCAGATTTTTAAGAAAGCTGAATATTTGGGCTCAAAGCAGGAAGATTAAATTATTTAATTATAGTATGTATAAATATGTTTAAATTCAATTACCTTGATTATAAACTAAATTCAATTACCTTGATTATAAACATAATTTTATCGACATTATAATAATAAGTCAAAATCAAATTGTCACATAAAATTTATTACTTTAATTAAGAAAGGGAAAGAGAACGCTAGTAAGCCGGGACTAGTTCTTGTCACCACCTACTTTACAGAGGGTCGCGCGTAACACCAAATGGCCATAAGTTAAACAGAATGTCCCTAGTGTGCACACCCCTCACTAATACCCATTGATTAGGAGGAAGACAAAACAACAATATACGTCAATTTAAACCAACTAGTAGCAACCGTAACTACTAGTGGGCAACCTGTTCTTCACCCTTTCGGGTTTCATTTCCCTTCTTAATTTAATGTACATTTTAATAGATTAAATTGTCCGATCACATTGCACACGAGTATTGCACAGATCAATTTAATCCCAAGTAACAATATTTTAGTTTCAGTACTTTTAAAACAGAGTCATTTTACAAGACATACTAGTTACAACTCGTTTCTCAATAGGTCTTGGAGACCATCAATCACATATAATCAATCACCCAATTCCCAAGATTTTAATTATATAAAACTCATACGATACCAAATAATCAAATTTTCGAAAATATTATACTAGTATACAATTATAGAAAACTAGTATATAATATAATTCCAGAATATCACACGGTTACGCATCCATCACGTATAATTACGTAAGCACATAGTTGGCACACAATAACTTAAAACAATTTCCTAACGGGATTCTAAAGATGATGGACATTGAAAATTACCTTGAATTGCGCGTAAATCTCAAGGTAAATAACCTCCAAAACGCTCACCTAGTAGCCTCCGTCTACAAACAAACAGATAAACGAGTCTAAGTTAGTCTTACGGCATTACTAATTGAAATAGTTAGTCATTAATTAGTTGTTTATAATACCCAAACTCAAAGCCCACTACGAAACTTTTCAATAGAAGGCAATATAGGTGTAAGTGGCTTAAAACATGAATTTGTTTAACTATTAAAACAAAAAAAATCATCATTTTTTTTTATAAAAAAAAAACCACTTTACTAAAATCCTACCACTACCAGAAGACCTGAGATTAGGAGAAAAGAAAGAAAAAAAAAACAAAGTAAGCGACATTGATTTGCAGAAGAAGACAACAACGACAATTGCAATCCACATTTGTATACAATGGATTAAGAAGGTGGTATATTATAGGTTTCCTTGATAATCATCTAAGATGGATGGAAATAGAAGAAACATGGTTTATTACTACACTCAACAACTATGGTTGATATGGTAGCAAGTATTACGAATTAAAGAAGAGTGTGGATATACGGCAACGGTGTTGACGGTAAGGTCTAAAGCTATGGTGGTCTAAGATGGAGACAAGAACAAGATTCAATTTGAGTGCCAAACGTTGGGTTCGTCGACGGAGTTACGGGTTTAGCAATGAAAGGTGTTAATTAAAGACTACTAGCCGAAAAATTGAAGCTTAATTGACTAGTTAAACATCTAAATAAAGAAGGGATTATGAGTTATTTGAGCTCTCATACCTATCAATCAATGGAGATGAAGGGTGGAAGAAGAAGAGTAGTTTTTTTTTTTTTTTTTTTTTGTTTCCCCCGTTTCTCACGGCCTGCAATCTTACAATGTGGGGATTTGGGTGAGATTCAAGTAACCAACTATGATAAGATTAAAGATTCAAATTTTAGATCAAATAGCTTTCAAATAATCAGTTCCTGAATTTTATACCAAAATCAGTTGTTTTTTTTTTTTTAAATCCGAAAATGGAAATAAAAATAACAATTATAAAAAAAATTTATTATTTTTTTTTTATAAATTTGAAAATAATTATAAATTTAAACTGTATACTAGAAAAAATCGTTGATTAAATATAATAAAAAAAATTGGGGTATTACATCTACTCTCCATAAAACGAAAGTTCGTCCTCGAACTTTAAAGTTAGCACTCAAAATTAGGCTCGCACGATGACAAAGCTAAGTTAGTATTACATTCTACCCCCATTTAAAAGTTTCGACCTCGAAACTTAGAGTACCTGTTCAAAAAGTTCTAGGTAGCGCTTTTTCATATCATGCTCGGCTTCCCAAGTTGCTTCTTTAGAATTCTGATTAGACCACAACACTTTAACTATCTTTACTGCCTTATTTCGAGTATTTCTCGTTTTGGTATCAAGAATCTTCACTGGGCACTCTTCGAAGGTTAAGGTCTCATCTAGCTCAATAGTCTCAGGTTGGATAACATGGGTAGGGTCATGAACATACTTTCGGAGTTGTGAAACATGAAAAACATTGTGAACATTGGCTAACTCCATGGGTAAGGCTAGTTGGTATGCCACCTCTCCAACTCTCTTTAATACTTCATATGGCCCAATATATCTAGGACTTAGTTTCCCTTTTCTACCAAACCGTATGACTCCCTTGGTAGGTGAAACCTTAAGTAAAGCCTTTTCCCCGACTTCAAATTCCACTATTCTCCTATTTTGATCTGCTTATGACTTTTGTCGATCCTGAGCTGCCTTCATGTTTGCCTGTATGAGCCTAACTTGCTTCGTTGTTTCTTCAATCATTTCTGGCCCCAAAGTCAAAGACTCACTGATATCACTCCAACATAAGGGACTTCTACATTTTCTCCCATATAATGCTTCATAAGGTGCCATTCCTATGCTCGCATGATGACTATTATTATATGAAAATTCGATCGTAGGTAATCTTTCGTCCCACGATCCACCAAAGTCCATCACACAAGCTCTCAACATGTCCTCCAGGGTCTGAATTGTTCTCTTTGTTTGTCCATCCGTAGCAGGGTGAAACGTTGTGCTAAACTTTAAGATAGTGCCAAATGCTTGCTGAAACATTTCCCAGAACTTTGATAAAAATCTGGGATCTTTGTCTGAAATGATAACTTTAGCAACTCCATGTAGTCTCACAATTTCCTTCACATAGGCGTCTGCCAGCTGATTCACATTCCAAGTGTCCTTTATTGCTATGAATCTTGCTGTCTTAGTTAAACGATCAACTATGATCCAAATAGCATTCTTTGCTGCCCTTGTAAGCGGTAATCCCATCACAAAATCCATAGAGATAGACTCCCACTTCCATCCTGGCACATCTAACGATTGCAGTTTCCCTCCAGGTCTCATATGTTGTATCTTCACTTTCTGACATGTAAGATACTTGGCCACAAACTCAGCTACTTCACGCTTCATGTTCGCCCACCAAAATTATTGCTTAAGATCTTTATAGAGCTTATCTCCTCCCGGGTGTACAGAGTACGGGGTGTTGTGAGCTTCTTCTAAGATCTTCCTTTTGAGATCTTCATTCTTAGGAATACACCATCTCCCTTTGTATTTCACTGTTCCACTATCATTAACATCAAACTCAGTTGTTGCTCCTTCTTCTTTCATCTTTCTCACCTTGGTCAACCACTCATCGAGCATTTGCTTCTCACGAATCTCATCATATATGGTAGGTTTGACCGACATTGCATTCAACTGCGCGTTCACCTGGCCATACTCCATCACTTCCAAGTTCATTTTCCTAAATTCTTCACAAAGTTCCTTGGCTAAAACCATCAAATTTACTGTATGACTTGTCTTCCTACTCAAAGCATCGGCTACCTTGTTCGCCTTTCCTTCGTGATATAGAATCTCTGGGTTGTAATCGGTTAGAACCTCAAGCCATCTCCTTTGTCTCATGTTCAAATGACTCTGTGTGAATATGTATTTCATACTTTTATGGTCCGTATACACCTTACATCTCACACCATACAATTAATGTCTCCAAATCTTAAGAGCAAATACCACAGCTCCCAACTCCAGGTCATGAGTAGGGTAATTCTGTTCATGCTTCTTGAGCTGCCTCGATGCATAAGCTCCCCAACCTTCCCATGTTGCATAAGTACACACCCAAAGCCATTCTTAGATGCGTCACTATACACTTCAAACCCTTCAGTCCCTGATGGTAAGGTTAAGACTGGTGCTGAGGTAAGTCTTCGCTTCAATTCTTGGAAAGATTGCTCACACTTCTCATCCCAATGGAACTTAGTAGTTTTCTTCATCAAATTTGTTAAGGGTTGTGCTATCCTCGAAAAGTCTTGCACGAATCTCCTATAGTATCCAGCAAGCCCTAAGAAACTCCTTACTTCAGTCACACTTGTCGGTCTTGGCCAATAAAAAATAGCCTGGATTTTAGATGGGTCCACCTCAACTCCTTCCTTTGAGATCACATGGCCTAGAAATGCTACCTTCTCTAGCCAAAATTCACATTTTGAAAATTTGGCATACAACTTCTTTTCTCTAAGAATCTCCAACACTTTTCTTATATCTCCTTTGTGCTCTTCTCTATCCCTTGAGTACACCAAAATATCGTCTATGAACACCACCACAACCTTATCCAAATGTGGCTGAAAAGTTCTATTCATGAGATCCATAAAAGCTTCCGGCGCATTAGTGAGTCCAAAAGGCATAACGGTGAACTCATAATGTCCGTATCTCGTGCGAAAGGTTGTCTTTGGTATATCTTCCTCAGCAATCCTCAACTGATGGTATCCCGTCCTCAAGTCAATCTTTGAAAAGATCCCCGCACCTTTAAGCTGATCAAATAAGTCCTCAATCCTGGGCAATGGATATTTGTTCTTTATAGTGACATTATTCAACTCTCGATAATCAATACACAACCTTAAGGTTCCATCCTTCTTCCTCACAAACAAAACCGGTGCTCCCCACGGTGAGACACTTGGCCTTATATAGCCCTTCTCCAACAACTCTTCTAATTGTACCTTCAGCTCTTTCATCTCTACTGGTGCCATTTTATATGGTGCCTTAGAAATAGCTCCAGTCCCAGGCACTAAGTCTATTTTGAAATCCATCTCCCTAATTGGTGGCATCCCTGGGATTTCGTCTTGAAACACATCTTGGAACTCCCTCACCACCGGAATGTGATCTATGGACTTCTCTTCCGCACTCACATCTTGCACATGACATAAGTAAATAGGGTAGCCCTTTCGGATATAAGAATGAATAGTCATGGCAGACACAATATTAATCCCTGTTTTTGACATAACTCCCTGGTAAGAGATTCTATTCCCCCTTGGTCCCCTAAGAGACACCTTTTGGGTATGACACTCAATTCTAGCCTTGTACTCGCTAATCCAATCCATTCCCAATATCACGTCAAAGTCAGTTAAGTCAAACTGAATAAGGTTTGCAGGCAACTCAGTTCCAGCAATGTTAACTGGAATGCCTTGGTATATGGGCTTACAAGGAACTACCTCCCAAGACGGAATTATTATGTTGGTTGACACAAAGATGATGCTTTTAAAGCATGTTTATTCACAAAAGAAGTGGCTATAAAAGAATGAGATGCCCCAGAATCAAAAAGTAAGTAAGCAGGTTTTGAGTTCACGAGAAAAGTACCCGTCACAAGGTTAGCATTGGAGTCAATCTCGCTCTGGTTCATGACATAAATTCTTCCATTACCGATCCTACCATTGCCATTGTGGTTGCTTCCTCCGCCATTGTTGTTGTTTTGTCCGTTCCCTCCTTGAGCATTGCCATTTTGGGCTTGAGAATTGTTGTTATTGAAGCGGTTGTTGTAGTTTAAGTTCCTCCCATAACCACCTCCATTGTTGCCATTGTTGTTACCTTGCCTCTAAGCTTGATTATTGCCATTCTGCTTCTTTGGACACTCAAATTTCTTGTGACCAACCTCCCCACATTCAAAGCAAGTAAGCAAATCTCCATTACAGTTGCGTCCTGGGTGACTCTTGTCACATTTACGACATGGTCGATTGCGAGATCCTTGCCGATTCTGTTGTCCCTGGCCCCGGTGGTTATTGCTTCGATTGTTGTTGTCACGGCCTCCCTGCTGACCATTTCCACCATTCCCATTGCTATTACCCCCGAGCCGTGGTCTCTTATCATACCCTTGATGGTTCGATGAGCTCTCACCATTCCCCTTCCTCTTGTGCCTATCCTTGACCTCCTGCTCGCGCTTCAAAATCCTTTCGATATTGCAAGCTCTATCATAGGCCTCCTTATAGGTAGCAGCAGTACCAGCCCCAATCACCTTCTTTTGGATCCTAAAAGTCAATCCATCTTCAAACTTCTGAGCCTTGGATCTCTCATCAAACACTACATTAGGACAAAACCTAGCATACTCATTAAATTTCTCAGCATACTCCTACACACTCATACCAGCAGTTTGGTTAAACCTACTGAACTCGATGTAGTTCTGTCTCCTGATATGTTCAGGAAAGAAACGATCCTTGATTGCTTTCTTAAAAGCCTCCCAATTAAAGTTCTGTTGAGCTCTTATGGTGGCTCCTTCATTTTCCCACCAAATATCAGCAGCCTCACGTAAATAGAAAGTGGCTTGGTCCACCTTCTGAGCATCAGGGGTACCAGCAGTAGTAAAAATCTTGTCAAAATCACGTACCCAGTTCTCAACCAACATGGGATCTTCCTTCCCCATAAATAATGGAGGTTTCAATGCAGCAAGTTTCTTAGCCATGGCAGCTTGGGGGTCGTTGTCATTGTTGTTGTGGTTGTTGTTGTTGTTCAGCTAGTTTTGCAACAACATTCCAAGGTTCTAGTTCATTTGCTCAAGAGCCCTCAACCTTGCAGCAAGTTGTTCGGGAGTCTCGGCCATTTGTGCAGTTCTTCTCGAACGAGACCTAGTGTAAACGTTGTAATTTTGCATACACAATCTGCACAATTTCAACACTGGTGTTACCACCATACACATTATAACACGACTTATTCAGATCGTGTGAATTGCAATTAAATTAACAATCACATTCTTTCATATAACACATCACTAATACTTATAGACAAGAGTTAAGCCATTTTTAAACCTCGATATCATTCATAGAGTCGACCAATTTCCAAAACAAATAATGCATCAACTTAGCATTAAACTATAGGTTCGCCTATTGCTCTTGTGATTCCACTATAATCCAATTCCTGTCATTACTATACTTGACTAAAGTAAGCACAAGAAAATAAGGGTTTTGTTTTGTACAAGTGCAATAAAAAAAAATGAAATTATACTATTTTATTAAGTTAATTGATAATCATAAAATAAAATATCATAAATATGTTTATCGAAAATTATTTTATTGCAAAATCAAGACAAAATGAAAATCATCTTTAAAGTAGCACACTAACTAGTCTTAATTATTTCGATAAACTACTAGTTGCAAATAAACTAAAACTACATTATAGTTTCTAATCATAATAACTAGCTTTATTTGTAAAAGTATTATAAAAGTATTAGATAAATGCGACTAAAAATTTTCAACCATCATTTTCCCCTTAACTCTCACGAGCTTCATTTTCCTGAGGCTCCTCCTCCTCATCATCATCCAAGTTATAGTCATATTCCCGCTTAGCTTCCATCATTGCTCTCTCCAGGTATTCCATAGTAAGGATCCATCTTCCATTATAATAATATTTATCATTTGGTTGACCTTCAATGTATAAATCAGCATACTTCTTCTTAAGTTGAGAATAGGGTCCCCTCACACATAGTGTGTGTAAGAGAATTTGAGATAGTCTCTCCGGAGTGAGGTAATCGGATTGGCCCTCAAGTACATAGTAATGAAAGTGATCAATGCAAAGATTCAAACGGTAGACATAATGTCGAATGTCTTCATTATACTTCATACGGATCACATAGGGAAAATCGGGTAATACCATTGTACTCTTCCTAGCACTGGAATTTCTTGCCGTTCTACGTTCTCGTACCATCGTCTAAGAAAATAATAACCACATCATAAGTACTTAAATAAGTACTATATAACACATAGATCCCTTATCGTGATTCCCACACTCACGGCTTTCCTAAACTTAAATCAATTTACAAAACTTATATACAAGTTTTAAACCTAAGTCTTTAATTTAATTCATTTTAGTCCCTAAATTATAAAAAACCTTGGCTCTGCATACCAATTTGTAACACTCCCAAAATTCGGGTCATTGTAAACAATAAGAGTAACTCTTATCTTTTCAAAACCGACCATCGAGCCTTGGGAGTGTTACTGCTACACTTATTTTCCATAGAAAACAAGTGCAAAGCAAAAACAAAATACCATTTTATAACTAGGTGATCTAAGTGGCGACAAAGAATTAAATATTCGTTACATCCAAACCGTAAAACATTTTAAAACATTAAATAAAAGGAAAATAACTAAGTTCAGAATTAACTAAATTGTCTTAGCTACGTGATTATTCTAACGTCTCCTCACACGTAATCGAGTACCCTTTTACCAACCTGCAAAATAAATCAGAAACAAGAAAAGAGAGAAACTCCCAAAGTCAGATAAACTGAGTAATTCCAACTCCATCCCGTAAAATAATAATTTTAGTTCGAAAAATATTTTACACAACACAATTTTATCGACATTATAATAATAAGTCAAAATCAAATTGTCACATAAAATTTATTACTTTAGTTAAGAAAGGGAAAGAGAACGCCAGTAAGCCGGGACTAGTCCCTGTCACCACCTACTTTACAGAGGGTCGCGCGTAACCCCAAATGGCCATAAATTAAACAGAATGTCCCTAGTGTGCACACCCCTCACTAATACCCATTGATTAGGAGGAAGACAAAACAACAATATACGTCAATTTAAACCAACTAGTAGCAACCGTAACTACTAGTGGGCAACCTGTTCTTCACCCTTTCTGGTTTCATTTCCCTTCTTAATTTAATGTACATTTTAATAGATTAAATTGTTCGATCACATTGCACACGAGTATTGCACAGATCAATTTAATCCCAAGTAACAATATTTTAGTTTCAGTACTTTTAAAACAGAGTCATTTTACAAGACATACTAGTTACAACTCGTTTCTCAATAGGTCTTGGAGACCATCAATCACATATAATCAATCACCCAATTCCCAAGATTTTAATTATATAAAACTCATACGATACCAAATAATCAAATTTTCGAAAATATTATACTAGTACACAATTATAGAAAACTAGTATATAATATAATTCCAGAATATCATACGGTTACGCATCCATCACGTATAATTACGTAAGCACATAGTTGGCCCAAAATAACTTAAAACAATTTCCTAACGGGATTCTAAAGATGATGGACATTGAAAATTACCTTGAATTGCGCGTAAATCTCAAGGTAAATAACCTCCAAAACGCTCACCTAGTAGCCTCCGTCTACAAATAAACAGATAAACGAGTCTAAGTTAGTCTTACGACATTACTAATTGAAATAGTTAGTCATTAATTAGTTTTTTATAATACCCAAACTCAAAGCCCACTACGAAACTTTTCAATAGAAGGCAATATAGGTGTAAGTGGCTTAAAACATGAATTTGTTTAACTATTAAAACAAAAAAAAATCATCATTTTTTTTTATAAAAAAACCACTTTACTAAAATCCTACCACTACCAGAAGACCTGAGATTAGGAGAAAAGAAAGAAGAAAAAACAAAGTAAGCGACATTGATTTGCAGAAGAAGACAACAACGACAATTGCAATCCACATTTGTATACAATGGATTAAGAAGGTGGTATATTGTAGGTTTCCTTGATAATCATCTAAGATGGATGGAAATAGAAGAAACATGGTTTATTACTACACTCAACAACTATGGTTGATATGGTAGCAAGTACTACGAATTAAAGAAGAGTGTGGATATACGGCAACGGTGTTGACGGTAAGGTCTGAAGCTATGGTGGTCTAAGATGGAGACAAGAACAAGATTCAATTTGAGTGTCAAACGTTGGGTTCGTCGACGGAGTTACGGGTTTAGCAATGAAAGGTGTTAATTAAAGACTACTAGCCGAAAAATTGAAGCTTAATTGACTAGTTAAACATCTAAATAAAGAAGGGATTATGAGTTATTTGAGCTCTCATACCTATCAATCAATGGAGATGAAGGGTGGAAGAAGAAGAATAGTTTTTTTTTTGTTTTGTTTCCCCCCTTTCTCACGGCCAGCAATCTTACAATGTGGGGATTTGGGTGAGATTAAGGTTTGGGATAGATTCAAGTAACCAACTATGATAAGATTAAAGATTCAAATTTTAGATCAAATAGCTTTCAAATAATCAGTTCCTGAACTTTATCCCAAAATCAGTTGTTTTTTTTTTTTTTTAAATCCGAAAATGGAAATAAAAATAACAATTATAAAAAAAAAATTTATTATTTTTATTTTTATAAATTTGAAAATAATTATAAATTTAAACTGTATACTAGAAAAAAATCGTTGAATAAATATAAAAAAAAAATTAGGGTATTACAGATTCAGTCAAGAATTAAAGCAGCACAAGATAAGCAAAAGAGTTATGCCGACTTGAAGAGAAGAGATGATGAGTTCAATGTTGGGGATAAGGTCTTTCTAAAGGTCTCACCAACAAAAGGCGTGATGCTATTTGGAAATAAAGGGAAAGTAAGTGCTAAGTATGTGGGGCCATATGAGATTCTTCAACGTGTGGGAAACGTGGCTTATAAGTTGGCTTTGCCAATGGAGTTCGAGAAAATGCATGACGTGTTCTACATTTCCCAATTGAAGAAGTATGTGCCTAGTGAAACCCATGTGTTGCAACCAGAAACAATCCAAGTGGATGAGTCTTTGACATATGAAGAAAGACCAGTGAAAATCTTAGATCACAAGGTGCGAAGTACTAGGAACAAGGATGTGAAGATAGTGAAGGTCCTTTGGTCTAACCATGAGTACGAAGAGGCTACTTGGGAGGCCGAAGAAGAGATGAGAAATAAATACCCCGAGTTATTTGATGAGGTGAGTTACGGGGGCGTAACTCTTTTCTTTTAAGAGGGGTAGAATGTAGTGTGATTTCGCGTTTTACCCCATTTATGCCATTTATTGCTTTAAGATTGCATTAACTTGCTTATTATTATCAAGTATTGTTGTGTTTGCATGCTAATAAAGTACGTAAATTTTGGCTAAGTACGAGTTTATCGAGCACGAGCTCAGTTGTTAGGTATATATGATTGAGAAACAAGTAATTTACGGCAATACAAAACGTAATAGTTTTGAGAAATTATGGATTTTGGGTTAAGTTTCGGGGACGAAAATTCTTTTATGAGGGTTAGATTGTAATCCCTCATATTTTTCTTAGTAAATAATAATTATATATTTTTATGTATACGATTATTTTTAATAATTTTATATGTATATAAAAATATTTTGGAAAGAATTCACAAAATAAAAACATTAACTTATATTTCAATAGCATTTTACTCACTTTGGGCTATGATTACCATTCTAATTCTACAAAAATAAAAGAGCCCAAACCCTCAATTTTCTAATTAAGTAAACTTCTCTCAAAAACCCTCATACTGCTTCTCCTTATTACTCCCTTTCCCTTGCTTCCCTGCCTCATTCACGAAACACACAAAAAAAAAAAAAAAAAAAAAAAAAACTCACCTGCGCTGCTGCTCCACCGCTGCCCAGCCTACTGCTCCACCACTGCCCAGCTTGCTGCCGCCGCCTGCCCTCAGTCGCAGTCCACCACCGCAGCACCGTCGGGCACCAGCCGGTTTCCCCTCACTTCCCTTCTCTTCTATCTTCCTCTTTTCTTGTTTTAATTTCTTCAAAAATTTAATCTTTATATGAATTATTGATTTGATTATGCATATACATGATGAATATTGCAAATTTATTGGGTTATGTTGCGAAATTGTTGAGTTTATGATATACTAAGTACATGATTAATTTCAGATTTTATTAGCTACGAAATTAGGGTTCAAAAATCGTGATTTTCGCAAAATATAGACTTAAACCATGAATAATTGATTTAACTAATTACCTTGTATTTAAACATGGTTCTACCTTTCATTTTCGATGATTATATGTAATTTTCAGATTTTCAGAAAAGCTGATTTTGGGTTTAAACGTTGATTTTTCATGATTTTGGGCGTAAAACGTGAATGATTGACTTAATTACTTACCTTGTGCTTAATTATGATCCTAACTTTAATTTTTGATGAGTATAATAATTTTCAGATTTTTAAGAAAGCTGAATATTTGGGCTCAAAGCAGGAAGATTAAATTATTTAATTATAGTATGTATAAAATTATGTTTAAATTCAATTACCTTGATTATAAACTAAATTTCAGATTTCAAATTATGTATATGCTAGGGTTTAAGTTGTGAAATTTGGAAGTTTAATTGGGTATTTATGAATATAATTGAATTCTAATTATATATTCCAAGTTTAGATATTTATATCCCTATATTCCACTACTAAACTAAAATTTCAGATTTTAACCCCAACTTTAAATAGCTTTAAATCATGGTTTTATGATGGATTTTCAAGTTCTCAACATACTAACGTGCTATATAACGATTATTTCAAATGAAAATGTTTATGCGGTTGTTTTATAACTTTAAACTAAATTTTCAGATTTATAATTTTACTTTAAAGTGCTGAATTTTTATGCTATAAGCTATACTTATATGATTTTAGCATATAAACTCATAGTTCAAGTACTAAATTATTAACTTTGGCTATTGGCAATAATTTAAGAGCATTATTTCAATGATTTAAAGGATTTTTAAAATAGTTTAGTATTGCTGTAAAATAGTTTGCTTGGGTATTAATTGAGCTATTGTTGTTTTGTTTAGGAGAGGACTTCATAGAAGGTGACTTCTAGCCTTAAAGTGGCCAACCAATTTGTGTACTCAAGGTACGTACAAGTATACGAAGAACCTTGACTTTAGAAGCATGTTTAAGGACTTGGAAAAGACTTAGAATCATGCTAGGAAACTTGTGGATTGGTTGAAATTGTTTGGTAATGAGTTGGTTGATGATCAATGTGATGATTGCTTTAATTCATGTATGAGAGATTGCATTGATTTTTTTCTTATGAGTATTATTTATGCAATACTTTGCAAGGAGAGCTTAGAAGTAAAGCTACAAGTATACATATGGAATGAATCATTTTAATTACTTATTCATTTGTATTGAAATGGAATGAGTAAAGGAAGAGTTAAAGTCTTATAAGATAAGATTGTGGATATGAGGCACCTTATGCATTTAAGGTGTTTAAACACCGAGGTAGTTAAATGATTCAATAATGAATGTTGTTTGTCACCGATAAATTAAGAATTTAATTGGAGACTTGAATGATTTGAATAATTGATTTATGATTGGTTATGTTGTTTGCATATGAGTCATCACCAAATTTAAACTGGTAAATCACGTAAAGTGCAAGAAGGATGAGCAATAAAACTCTGGATTTGTGCACATCTAGAGTAATAACAAACAGGGGTTGGGGTTCACGGGGTATTAGCCGTGCACTTTTCAGAGGCCGTCTGATCTACGAGTCTCTTGTATTAAATTCTTTTAAAATTATAATGAGTTAGATGAGATCTCATACTAGCTATGGCCATGGAGTCGCGCCCGTCTGCCATTGGATGTTTATTAATGTCTTCCGAAAGGAGGTATAGGGTTTTCGTTATTAATGTTCCGGAATGGAGCATAGGGGGACAACCTGGTCTATTGCTTAATCCAATCAAATTAATGAAGTAATCAATGCTATCTAGAGAAAATTTAGTAATAAGTAACAATTAAATCATGTGTTCGAGTCAATGTTTATATTGTGAGTGTATGGAATGCTTGATAGTATCATGCTAAGACTCTTTACTGTATTTCGTAGCTTGTATGTACTCAGCGTTGCTGATTGCGTGCTTTTGTGTGTTTCTCTTGGTCATGGCCTTCGCCTTCAATGACCCTGTAATGATCCAATTCTTACAATTGTAATATTGGGGAGTAGATTTATCACAGGTTTTTGCATAAACTGACTTGCATCAGGGTGATGGGATTTGAGTGGAGCGTTGGTTAATCACTTAGCCTATTTCATATCATAGATTGAATTTTATTTTGGTTCTAATTCCATTTACTTCCTATTTTACTGGATTTTGAATAAGGGCCGTTAAGGTTCCAACTTGTAAGACTAAATTGAGTTTTGACTTCTAGTTTTGAAACTTATGTTTTTTTTAAAGCTAAGTTAGTTTTCCGCTGCCGATCTATAAAACTAGCCTTAACGTTTGAACACGTGGCGGTAACACGCCAGTAATTCTCTCACAAGTTATTAAAAGTATTTACAGGTGATTACAGGTTATTATAGGTTATTACAGGTTTTAAAGAGAGAATTATTGGGGTGTTACAATGACATTTCCCAAATATGTATATAACAAGAATCTAATATATCGTATCACTAATAAATAAAGTCGGTTACGCAGCCAGGTCACGAGACAGCGACAATTGGCATTCTAGATTTTCGCCTAGTGTCGAGCCACGTAAGCGACAAATAGATATTATTGTGATTAGATTAGATGCCACGTTAGATTAGATTAGATTAGATAGAGTTGTTTAGGATAAAAAAGTACATACACATAAAATAATTTATAATTCTTTTGAAAAAAAAATTATCTTTTTATTGACAATAAAATTTTACTTATAGCAACACACCACATATTATAATTAATGTCCAATTAAAAATAGAATTTAACTCCTATACGAATAACCACGTAGTATAATTATAAAAATGGCCATGTATCATTAATTTTTTTTTAGTCTACCATTGATTTATCATCAAAGCTTTTGAATCAGCCATTCTTCATATTTGGTTGTAATATTTTTGTGTATGTTTGTGATTTTATTAATGAAACTAAAGAAGTAAAAAACAACTAAAATTAGGACACAACATAATCTGTACAATACAAGGGAATCTTGAAGTTGATTCAGATCAATGTTAGCAAGGACTTAGAACTTTACAGGTTTTTCACTTAAAAAACGTTTCAATAATTTTTTTTCCAGATCTTGCAGCTAGGCCACGTGACATCGACACTTGACATTCCTGTTTTTCGCCAACTGTCGTGCCACGTAGACAGCAAATATGTATTATTGTAGCACATATGATGCTAAGTAAGCAGAATTTTGGATAATTTTTTTAAAGTAAACATGTTGTATAGAGTTTTATTATTGATATACTTCTAATATTTCATATTTACAAAATTAATCATAACTTTAAATAAATATCCTATAACTTGGTTATATTTCCATCATTGAAAAAAGTTCTTTAAAATAAGATCTGTTTATAATATATTTAATTTATATAATAGAGAATCAGTAAAAATAATTTTTGTTCGATAAAAATACAAATAATTTCAAGTTAATAATAAATAGATATCTATTTACATATAAAACTACAAAAGGTAAACTATTATTTATATAAGCGATGTGATATCTATGTCTAAATATTCTGCATTATCAAAAGGGTTTATATGACTGTATTTAACATTCAAACTAAAAAGTTTATCCTAAAATTTTATCAACAATGCGGGCATTGCCCGGGAACAAAACTAGTATATATATATAAAAAGGGGAATTTTTTCCCGAGTTTTTAGAGCGCCATGTAGGATTTTAATTTTAAAAAATTATTAGAGAGCCACTTAGGATTAATATTTTTAAAACGCTACAATCGGATTATGCCACGTAAGATTAGTTTTTTAAAGCGCTACGTGGGATTATAATAAAAAAGCGCCACGTAGGATTAATAATTTTAAAACGCTACAATAGGATTATGCCACGTATGATTAATTTTAGAGCGTCACATAGGAAAATGTTATATTTTAGCCAATGAAAAAAAAAGAATTGCAATTTATTTTAGATCAAAATTTTTATATTAATTTAAAGATAAAATCAGCACGTTTTTTTGTGGCATATATATGAAGGGGAATTTTTTCCCGAGTTTTTAGAGCGCAACGTAGGATTTTAATTTTTAAAAATTTATTAGAGCGCCACTTAGGATTAATATTTTTTAAACGCTACAATTGAATAATGCCACGTAAGATTAGTTTTTTTAAAGCGCTATGTAGGATTATAATATAAAAGCGTCACGTAGGATTAATAATTTTAAAAAGCTACAATAGGATTATGCCACGTAAGATTAATTTTAGAGCGTCACATAGGAAAAAGTTATATTTTAGCCAATGAAAAAAAAAAAAGAATTGCAATTTATTTTAGATCATAATTTTAAATTAATTATAAAAATAAAATCAGAGTGTTTTTTGTATGGCTGGCCATATCGCGTGGTCGGCTGAGACACACCCAAACACTGACCGAGTAACCCCTGATCGTCCGAGTAACCCCTGGTCGATTGAGTAACCCTTAACCAACCAATGAATTCCTGACCTAGTAATCCCGACCACACAGTGTGACCAGCCACATATGAAACTTTGTGAAATAAAATATTATTTTTTTATATTAAGAATTTTAACTAAATATGAGAAACAAATTTAATAATTCATTTTATAATAAAAAAAATTCAAGTAGTATGCAAGCGAATGTCACAAAGTTTATTAGATAAATATATATTTAGTAAAGTATTTTATTAAAAGAAATACAAACAAACCGTACAATCGCACGGGCTTCATTTAGGGAGAGAGTAGCATTACATTCCATACATTGGACATATCATAAGTCATTATTTTTAATAGGGGTGTCAATTTGGGCAAATGGTTCGATTTCAGGTTTCAGGTTGGATTTAGATTGGACAAGTTATTGATTGTTAATGGTTTCGATAAAACATGTTATTGATTAAATGATTTAATACAATAGAAACACAACACAATCCATCACATAGTAGGTTGAAATTTTGGCAATGTCCAAAATTACATATGTCCATAGGCAAGAAAACAAAAAACTTCATATATTCGATAATAACCAAAACATATACAAGTTAATGTCTTATACACAAACAGGTCACGAAAATTAGTCTAATGTTTTACGGATTAAAACATGCAATTCTCTTCCATTCTCTCTTCTATGCATAATAATCCATTATCCATATTGGAGTTTTAGATATGCGTATTTAACATACTAATCACTTCTCTAATTTTATCGAATCAATGCCTGAATTCAAAATAATTAGAAAAACTATTTCAATTAATTTTAAGATTAAAAATAAATCAAAAAGAAATGCCATGTCATAAAATTCATCCAATAAAACAGGCCTTGTATGCACGTTATGGTAGTCATTTTGTTCTTTTAGGTTTTTAATAATCCTTCCTCCTTTTTCTCCATCAAAAGAAAGGATTTTCAATCTCTTTCAAAAGACAATGATTTTTCAACCTCCTTCAAAAGACAAGGTTTATCTCCTCTTTTCGAGGGAGAAAATTCTTAGTTTAAGGGATTTGTTAAACGTCGCCCGCAAATCTCCACATAAAGCCCACAAATATTTTTACTTTGACTCTTTTGCCCTTTTTCTAATTTTTACCGAAACCGTAATTCACTCTCACGAAGAATGTGGAGCTGGAGTGGATCGCCGAGGGACACCGAAAAGCCGTCATCGTCGCCGGAAAGCGAGATAATCCGGGGGAAAAATTACGAAAAGTAGGGGTGGCGTCTGGTCAGGACGCCGCCACCATGGCTGTGGCGTCCTGGCCAGACGCCGCCACCATGGCTGTGGCGTCCTGGCCAGACGCCGCCACCATGGCTGTGGCGTCCTGGCCAGACGCCGCCACCATGGCTGTGGCGTCCTGGCCAGACGCCACCCCTACTTTTTGTAATTTTTTTTTTTTTGTAATTTGTTATTTTTTTATTTATTTTTTTTCTTTTTTTTTGTAATTTTAATTAAACTTTTTGTAATTTTTTTTAAATTTTATTTAAAGTTTTTGTTTTTTTTAATTAAACATTAACACAAAAAATTCTGATTTAAAAAAAAATATATACATTAGAAATAAAAACATTAACACATAAAACAAAAATATTAAACATTAACAAAAGAATTCTGATTTTCCAAAAAAAAAAAATATTAGACAAAAAAAAAAAAAAAAAAAGTGGTAGGGCGCTTGGCCAGGACGCCCAACCCCTGGTGGTGGCGTCTGCTCCGGCCGCCGGGACCAGGGGGCTGGCGTCTGACCTGGACGCCCAGCCACGGCGGTGGCGCCTCTAGAAAACGCCACAACCGTGGCTAGGCTTCCAGGTCAGACGCCAGCCCCCTGGTTCCGGCGGCCGGAGCAGACGCCACCACCAGGGGCTGGGCGTCCTGGCCAGGCGCCCCACCTCTTCTGGTTTTTTTTAAAAAAAAATTTTTTAAAAAAAAACCCTGCCACCGTGAGCCGTCCTTCCCTCCGCCGCTGTGGCCGCCAAGTCCTTGCCTTGCCGCCTCAACATTGCCGTATTTTCGGGTGATTAGAGTGTGGGTATGGGTTAGATTTTTTTATTTTAGGTTTAGGGCAATAAGGTAAATTCAATATAGATTTGTGGGCTTTATGTGGAGATTTGCGGGCGATGTTTAGCAATCCACTAGTTTAAATCCATGATTGTAGATCTAATAAATTGTTGTGAAATTAATTTATTGGTGAAAATTTATGCGAAATCATTAAGATCATCAAGTTTTCGGATACAATTAGAAGGAAAACTATCATCACAACTACAAATCCAACAAGGTTGTGTTTTTCAACAATATAAATAGGAGATGCTCCACGGTGTAAGATCTACTCAACGATCGTAGTTTTTAGGAAGAAATTATCTCTTTTGTAGATATCATATGACAATGTATTAATCAATTACTTTTACTATGCAAAAAAATAAAAAATAAATAAATAAAAAGTCTACACATTAATCTTTTGGCATTTTCATTTGGCTCCTCAGCATAATAATAAGGGAAATTATCAATGATACCCCCCAGGTTTTGACTTTTATCAATGATACACATCATTAAACTTTCATTATCACCGGTACACCTAAACTTTTCCCTAAATACCTACAGTAACCTTACCGTTAACTAAACGTAAATGAGGCTCGTTTTTGGTCTGACTTCAATTGACTAAAATGCCCCCCCACTCATTAACTCTCCCTCCAAGCCCAACCAACAGCATTAAATACAAAAAAATTGATCATTCATCTTCTTCACTCTCTCCCCTGTTCTTCTTTCTGTAAAACCCTAATTGACGCTGGATTGAAGCAAAATCGTTGGAGATTTAGCGATACTTTGTGGATTTTAAAAGGTTAGTGCTTATTTCTCTCTGGAATTTTGGATTTTTTGGTTTTAATTGTTAGGTTTAAGTTAATGTATGTATACTTGTGTAATTTGTTGGTTATGTATGTATACTTGTACAATTTGTTGGATTTTGCTCTGAATTATTCTCGATTTCCATATGATCATGTTTGCGTGTTAAATTTTGTATTTTTAATTATATAATTTGATGTGAGTGTTTTTGTGTTTGCATGTTGAACCTAGGTTTAAATTTGTGTTGTTCTTGAGTATGTGATGTTTTGGTGTGCTTAAGTTAAATTAGTTTAATCTGACAAGGTTGTGTTAAGATTTAAGTATAAGGTGCATAATGTTGACATTGAAGTTGATCCTGATATTTGCAACCTCATGGATTTGATGATAGAATTTGAAGATAGGTTACAAAAAAAGGGAATAGTTTTATTGAACCCTATTTTTGCTTATGCTTATAAAGGCAAACACTGGCCTATAGATGATGATGGTGGGATAATTAGGATGTTTAGGACCTTCCCTGATGCTGATATTTATGAGATTTTGGTTGGGACTGCTGAAAATTCAACTTTCATGAATGATTTAGTGTCTGAGTTTAGGGGGAAAAAATAGCTGTTGAACAAGCTAACCAAGCTTTACATGAACCACCTCCTCTTAATCAACCACCACCTGAAAATGTACCACCTCCTCTTAATCAACCACCACTTGAAAATGTACCACCACCTCTTAATAACCAAGCTGCCAATCCTTCTGACCAAGCTTCAAACCCTTCTGCTGATGATGCAAACCCTGTTACTCCACTTCCACACCCTTCTAATTATGGAAGGAGCAAGCTACAACCTAGGAGGAGATTGAGACTGACATACCAATCAACTCCTCAAGCAACAACTCCTGAATCTTCTGTTAACCCCTCATTAGAAGAGCTTGCCAGTAGGATTTTAAACTATGACCCAGATGCTACCTTCACTGATGTACATGAGGAGTTTGAACTGAATAGTGCTAACCAGTCTGCAAAAGATTACACTAAGGGTAGGAAGGATTTTGAGAAGTACATGGAGAAGGTTAAGGGTAAGGGTAAAGGTCAAGGTAAGGGTAAGGGTAAGGGTAAGGGTAAGGAAGTAGCTGGTTCTTTTGGTGGTACAACAAAGGGCAAGGGTAAGGCAAAACCCATATGTTCTGGTGGTGAGAAGTTACCCCCATCTCCCATGTCACCACACACTGTTTTTAAGACACTAGCTTTTAGAAGAAGCCCTAGGTTTTCACCAGCACAAACTACTACCAAGCAACCCACTGACATTTTTTCATCTAGTCCAAACACCAGAGGTCCAAATCCAACCACTAACCCCTTGCTTCTTTCTAGAAAAATTCCTAAGAGTACACAAATTAGGAAGGGCATTTGGACTGGTGCTAAGGTCAGAGTCAGTTCTAAGCCAAATGAGGTTGAGAAAATGATAGTGATGTACCAGAAGATGAGTTGTTTGAGATAGGAGAGGTTCCCCACATAAAAGACAATTGGGAGAAGGGTTTTTGGTTTGGTTTTATAGATGATGATGATGATGATGACTACTTTCAGCAGTTGTATGGGCCTGGTGAAATGTATGAAGAGGTGAAATTTGGGAAGATTGTACTTAGATCCTGGATGATTTTCATAGACAAGGCTCATTTAAGGGAAACTTTGAAAGATATGCAGTGCAGGAAGGTTTTGCTTTACATGTTATTGCTGCAGACAACAAGAGATACACTGTGACATGTTATGCACAGTGTTGTGAGTGGAGATTACATGCCAGTAGGTTAGTTGATGGTAAGACATGGGCAATAAAGAAAATATGGCCAGATGTTCATAACTGTAGGGGTTTGGAAACCTACAACCCTATCTGTACTGTGAAGTGGGCTGCTCCTAAGGTGATGGAAGATATTAGGGCTGATCCTGACATTCCAGGCAAAGCATTGAATGAACTCCTATTTTAGAGGTTTGGAATATATATGAAACAAGCTTCACTGTACAGGCTGAAGAGGTATGTCATTGAAAAACTATTTGGTGGTCATGATGAGTCTTACTCTCTTATGCCAAGGCATGCTGACATGATATGCTTCACTAATCTTGAGTCAAAGGAATTTGTAGCTTGGGAACTGAGTAAAAGCATTCCTAGGGTCAATCTGTTCTCAAGTATTTTCATAAGTTTTGCTGGACAATGGAAGGGTTTTCTAGGAGGTTGCAGGCCTTTGATTGGGGTTGATGGGGCACATTTGAAGGGCAACTATGGTGGTATTCTATTGTCTGCAGTTGCATTAGATGGCAACAATGAGATTTATCCAATAACATATGCGATAGTGAGAGCTGAAGACAAAGAAAGTTGGGGATATTTCTTCTGGCATCTTCACAACATAGTCAAGCAATCAAGCAGACAACATTGGACAATTATATCTCACAGATAAAAGGTATACATTTCTTACCTGTTGAATTTAGCTTTTCTGTACATAACTTTTTAGTAATAAACCGAGAGTATTTTGTGGCTTGCACCAACAGGGAGTTGATCTTGCTCTGACACAAGTATGGCCTTATGTAAAAAGGAGGTATTGCTGCAGACATTTGAGCAGGAATTACAAAAAAGAATTCCCAGGTCCTTCGATGTATACTTTGTTCTGGAGGGCATACAATGCAACAAATCAGTTCACCTTCAGAAAAGCAATGGAAAAGTTGCAAAAGGAAGGAGGAGATGATGTTATGACTTGGTTTGCTGATTTAGGAGATCAGTCAAAATGGAGCAAACATAAGTTCGATCCAAATGTGTGCAATGACTCAAACACCTCTAATTTTGTTGAGAGTTTTAACTCCACACCAGGTGTTGACAGGTGCAGACCTGTCTTAACCCTGCTTAAAGGTAATACTTCTACATTTGGCTCATTATTACTTCTCATAAAAGATCAATTGATTTTGTGTTCTAATAATAGTAATTGGCATAATTGGAAGGTATTAGAAGAGTCTGTATGGTCAGGAAGTCTTCAAGGAGTGAGAGAGCACAAAGTTGGAAGGATAATGATTTATGCCCCAATATTGCAAAGCTGGTCAGGGAAATCAACAAAGCAACCTCCACCTGCAGAGCTTTTCAGTCAAGTCCAGGAGAGTATGAGATACATGAGGGGAAGTCCTAGTTTCCTCTAAGTCTCAACACCAAAATTTGCTCATGTGGAGCTTGGCAACTCTCTGGTATCCCCTGCAGACATGCAGTGAGGGGAATGCTCCATGCTAAGGTTGATCTTCACAATTATGTAAGCTCCTGGTATATTGCAAGAACCTATAAGCAAGTTTATAACTATGTTATAAACCCTGTTCCTGATTCAAGTCAGTGGCCACCTGTTGATGCTAACCACCCCCCTCACATTCATCCCCCAAAGATGAAAAGAGGTGTTGGTAGGCCAAGTAGAAACAGGAAGAGAGAAGAGGGTGAAGACCAACCAGGGAAGAGGTCTAGAACAATTAAATGCAGCAACTGTGGGAATTTAGGGCACAATGCTAGAACTTGCAAAGGGGGTTTGACTGGAAAGGAACTTAAGTCAGTTCAGGCCATGGTTGTTAAAAACCCAAGAGTGAGGGATCAATCAAATGCTGCAAGGCAAACTAAAGTGCAGTCCAAAGCTGCAGCATCTGCAACAGAGCTCTCATCATCACAATTGGCAAGCCAACCACAAGACTTGTCACAATCTCAACCTTGACATCTGATATCATAGCTGCATGAGTAGCTCTGTAGGTTTTGATTTACTTTTAACAAACTTATGTAGGTTTTTGAACAGGTTTTATAAGCTTTAAGTACTATTGAACTTGTTTTATTTCATTGTTGAACTTAGTACTAAATTGGCAGCAGTACTTGCTATGACTTTTTGTATGGTAATGCAACATTACTTAATTGCTAGATTGATATATATGAGTTTTTGTATGAAATAAGTTTCAATACTTAATTGCTATTATTTTTGCTCTTAAAAAAAGTACAATTAAGTGAAGAACTTGCAAGATTATACCAAAATACACCACTTTCATTTATTTCAAAGTAAAACACCAACTACAACTTAGTTCATCTATTTCAAACCAACAACTTAAAGGCAACTATTTCAAAACAACAATCAACAACACCAAATACATCACCACATCCAATTTCACAACCAAATACACAAAATCAGCAAATTCATCCGTCTTGTGCATAAACTCTGCAAATTCTACCCTTAATGCTTGTACAGATGCTGCTTCAGCCATGGAACCTTGCCTCCCTCCTATGTCCCTTACAATTTGATCTTCAGTCACCCACATGAAGAATTCACATAACCTGCATTTATAATAAGGCCTTCCAGGATTGGCTGTAGAGTTAGAAAACCTAATGTCTGCAAATCTTGGAGGTTGGCAGTTGCAATTCATGACTTTAAACCAATCACCTCTTCCATTTCTATTGCTTGAAGATGAAGCCCTGCCAGATGAAGCCATTGATTTTCCTGAGAAAAAAAAAATGAAAGCAAAAAGAAAAGAAGAGCGTGAATGGAAAGGGGGAGTGCAAACAGGAAGGGAAGGTGTATAAGTAGGGGATATTTCACAAAAAAGGAGGGAAAAATGGAAGGGAAATTTGGAGGGAAATTAAATTAGAGGGGCAATGCAGTATTGTTAGCCTCCTAACCTTTAAAACGCTGACAACAGAGCTTCATTAACGTTTAGTTAACGGTAAGGTTACTGTAGGCATTTAGGGAAAAATTTAGGTGTACCGGTGATGATGAAAGTTTAATGATGTGTATCATTGATAAAAGTCAAAACCTAGGGGGTATCATTGATAATTAAACATAATTGGCATCAAAGGAACCAACATTTTGAAGCATAGCAAGGCTCATCCAACCTCTATGTTGATACCCAAAATTTTCAGACGATCTCCACAGACGGACATCAAAGTTTCACCATGAACCGAAAAAATCAAAATCCATAATATAGACAGTGGTTAAACGAGAATTCCTCTTAAAATTAGCTCAGCAATTTTAACGAAAAATCAGTCAACCTGAGTACATATCTTGGAATAGCCCTTCGATCTAACTCTCGTACATTACAGCGAAGGATATTAACATTTTAAGTCTAAAAAATTACCCCCATGGAAGCTTCAAAGCAGGACAAAACAGTCTTACCAAAACGACGCAGATGTAGGAGGTAACAGAGTCACCTTTACAAGTGCATGCATAAGTAGCTTGTTTTCCAAAAATTTACTGAGTTATATATTCAATCATGATACTTATTATAGTTTAAATCACACAGGCAAGTTCCTTAACAGATGAAGCGCTCGAGTCCACTGAGGATTTTGTGAAAGGATAATTCTCCTTAGTATTGGCACTGCTCCAGCAGCTAATATTGCTGAATGATTCTCACTGTCCATACTCAGATTGTATAGAACGGCCAATCCAGCTTCAACAGCCCGCTCGCTGCCTTGCTCTAACAACTTCACTAAATGGAATATACCCCCATGAGCAGCAACAGCTCGCGTTGCATCTACCACACCTTCAGAAACTATCCTGTTAAGTTCTACCGCAGCAGCCTCTTGAGCATCAGCTGAGAAGGCAGTTTTTATTTGCTCGACTAGCCGTGGAATGGTCTCATAAAGAGTAACTTCGGTGGTAATGGGATTCTCAAATGGACTTGAAAAGAAGCTGAGCCTAACTAGGCAGGCTGCAACCCATTCTTTGTAATCAAGAGGGATATCGGACTTAAGAATCTGCCGAAGCAATTTTATGAAATGATTCAAGTCGACAGTCTGTCGGAATTGCTGATAATTAAGCAACTTCGTAAGCAATCTTGAAGCTTGTGAGACAGCAAGCCCAACATCTTCAACATAAGCCACATCAGGCTCCTCATACTCAGCGAAAGTTTCCATATCTGGCAGAAATTAAAAACAGGAGGCAGAGTCAAACAAAGACTTAGCAAACTTAAAGATGAAACATTATTTGTAGGGGTCAAAGGAATTTTTTTTTTCCTTTTATCTTTTCTCAGTCGAGGGTTGAGGAAGAGTAAATGACAGAGCTGACATCCTCTGTAATTATCAGAGATTATTAACACGGATTTGAAGTTTGTGCATTACACAGCAAATTTTACAGCTTTAAAAGCATGCAGAGTGAGCCAGAGGAGCTATCAATTGACTGTTTAATCATTTATCTATTTATACGAGGGCTGATAAAATGTATCTCATAATATGAACAAAACCATCCATCCTAGGATATATATAATTAACATTAAAAAATTCAATCATATTTCTGACTTAAGCATCTGTTATCTTCACTTGATTTGTTTTTCACTGACTAAACTGATTTCGTCCAAAATTGAAGTGTTATGAAAAGTATAAAGGCACAAAAGATATGGAATTTTGGTAAGAGGCTGCTCCCATGCCTCCGAAAATCCATTGTAATCCACATTACCTCTTGATATCTTAGCAAGAGAGATTGAGAGAGATCATAAGAGGTAACTGTTGGAAAATGAATTTCCACACAGAACTAAGAGGCATAGATAATTATGAAGCCGTTCATTCTCAAGAAGGCCATAGGCCAAGGAACCAGGTAACAAGCAGATAATTGAAAGAAGGCCTATATAAGAGACAATATAAAGCAAAAGTAGTATTCCCTCTGTTCCAGGGAGACTGTCCACCCATATCTCATGATACCATGAACCATAAATATGAGGTGGACATACTCTGTGTGATGGAGGGAGTAGGTTCCTAATACAAAGAAAAGTTGCTTCCCATACCCCTTGGAACTTTTTGTGTGAAGAAATTTATCAAAGCAGACTCAATTTCTGTTGCAAGGATGACGTCCACGCATTGTTCAATCATACTCCAGTATTCAAGGATAGATGCAACTTTTGTTTGTAAACTTGGGGATTCAATCTTCAAAATATCAACAAGACGAGCAGCTAGCGTAGAGTCTAGCATACTTTCCCTGTAAAAAAGTTCCAAATTTTAACGGATAAACAACATAAGGACGCAATTTGCACAAAATTCGAGCTAAAGGGAAGGTTAGTGTTGCATAGCCTTAGTATACTAATCTAACTCATAAATTACATGTTTGCAATTACAGAAATGGTCATGGAACAAAAAAAAACACTACAAGAAAGAAGTACCTTGTAATTTATGAGTATAGTATGAGATATAAACATATATCAAAACTCTCAACAAGAAAGAAGTGGAATTTTGTAAAATTGTAAAATTCACTTTATGAAGGCTGTGAAGCGTGAAGTTACACTCAAGACATGCTTCTCTGACACCATGACCACAACTGTGACCTATACCCACCAGGCAACCATGCATATACACATGTATGTTAGAAAGTTATAAAGATTCCAAGGGAGAGTTCGATTCTGTCCATTTAAATCATCCAGAGTTCCTAATTTGCTATTAGATTTAATTCTAAATTTGGAAATTTATGAAGTCTGGCTTTTGGTGTTGCATGATAAAAATAGGAATTAGCTTTCAAACGGTCAAACCCATGCAAATACACACAGTAAATTATGAAGAATAGCAGGCATTCCCTCCGAATTCATGAGTTCTACTCACTGTAAATTTATTCCTTTTATGGCAAGTATGTAAATCCTATTATCTCCTACCCCAACTTGTGCTACCCTTTTGAGTTCTCCTTCATTTTTGTTGATACTTAAAGGAATTTAGATAAACGGAAGTAATACATTTTTATTGATCAAAAAGGAATAAATTAAACAAATCTTACCTACAAGCATATATATAATTTCCAAGGTATAAACATATAAATATTACAAAATTCAAATAATGAAGCAAAAGTTATATCTATTACTCCCTTTGACACCTCTTTTTTCTTTCCATTAGGAAATTAGTCACTATTCATTTCGAAAGATAATCTTTAAATTTTATCAATACATTTGGGGGAAAAAAAAGTCATGTCTCATTTGGGGTCTTGTTTAATTCATCTCAATGAATACTTTAATAATATAAAACTTTCATAGTTTTGGTGGAGTATGTACTTAATATACATATTACAATGAACTATGGCAGTTTATTTAAAATCTAAAGTCAGTTTTATATATTCCTAAACTCCATACACTTGTTTTATCATTCCATAACACTTTGTATAGTTATATCAAAATTGTGATGGCATAATAATGTGGTACATAAGTAATTCCTATTCAATTAGTAGATTAAGTAGGCCCGTTCTATGCTCCTGAATAAATCCTTAGTTTCCTTGTCTACCTAGCCTATTCTACAAGGAATGAGTTATGTCTCATTGTCCTTTCAAACCAACTCACTAGAATATATGACAATCCTCAATTCATATGGATGCAAGAATCACAATCAATTTTCCCAATCTTGTCTTTGAATAGTGACAAATCCATATCATGCATTGCTGTTTCAGCAGAAAAAGTTTGACAGAATTAAGCAGCTCTATACTCTCATCAACCCAATGTAACTGTCCTAGCAGACTTTTAAATCATGTTAACGATTGTAATAATTGTAACATCTAGCTAAAGATTTAAACCACTAGAATGTTGAAATGCATGAAGTCAAGAACGTTAATGAATAAAGTAGGACACACTTACAGACATACACTCCCTCATCGATTATTATATAGTCATCCATAATAAGTACCATGGCTGATAAGAATGAAATTTGGATATAGAGAAGAATATTTGTATTTAGACTTATAAATATGGGACTGATGAACTAGCTAAGTTTCTCTAGTTATTTCCATATTTGAAGACTTTCTCAATAAAATATTGACATACAATAGAACCTTTTTCCAGTCTATGCTTCTGTATCCCAAATACATACCAAAACCATTCAGTTTTATTAAGACATAACTTTACGCCTTTCCTAGATTAACGTATTCAAATATTAAACCTAACACCTTAACTTCTCCATGGAACTAGATTTGGTTTAACTTCCACTGGTTGAGAACATTTGAATTAAAAAAAAATATTAGGCAAACGATAAAGATAGAAAACCCATTAAACCAACTATGAATTTCCCTTGATAGAGAGTGATGAAGGTTAATTACACAAGACAATACTTCTTTCACAGCCAATCAGTTCAGAGTTCTGACCAATGCATAAAAAAGCCTCAAGGCATACCAAAGTGATGGGATTTCCCTGCACCTTAGGCGTGCATCAGTGCGCCTCATTTAGTTAGTAAAAAAATGAAACAAATATTGTGTAACCCCCCCCCCCCCCCCAAGACCATAAAAGACGCATGGCCTGTACCTAAGCTTGGAAAAAACTTAAGAAAAAAATCTGCTTCTGAATTGTTCTGCGTGTCAATATAACTTTGCAAGGATTTGACAGCAAGAACAATAGCAATTAACTCAGTAGTCCAATAGGGAATCATGATCATTTATAGGCAAACAAACACTGACACACATATTATTATATTAGGGTACCATTTGAGGTCAACTTTGATCAATGAGGTCTTATGTTAAGAATCAAAATTAGGGGAGGGACACTTTAGGTAGTTACATTATGATTCAGTTATTATTGGCTTGAATAATAAGGTAGTCAGTTAGTTGATGAATGTAATACCCTATAAGTATATATTAATTATTTTATGATCTGAATACTTTATTTTATTTTTATTTTGGGTTATTATCTTATAAAATATTTTTTTATATTAAAAATAAAATATAATACTAACCGAATGATATTTTTATAATTGACTGACAAGATATGGGTGCTTATCATCATTATCATCACTTAACAACTCAATCTAGGCTCACCATCTTTTTATAACAAACTAGTTAAAATCATCAGCTCATCATCCTAAACATCATTCTGGAAGAACTCATGAAATAAAAGCAAAAGTATTTCTCTACTACCATGAATAAGACTAAATACACTCCTCTATTCATTCATGTATCATCTTCTATCTCTAATCCAAGCTCAAAGTATTCCCAACAACCGGTCAAGATAATGCTTATCTTTCCATTTTCAAATTCGAACTTCTCTATCTTATCATACCCCTTGTGCAATCAATCAATAAATACCCTCATTGTTGCTCATTTCGAAGACTTTACAAACCATTCATACTTCCCACAAAGCACTGGAATACCCCACGCAAGAAACCAAATGTTGAAAGTCGATCATCGAAACAATTTCAACCCATTTTTAGCACAGCAAAAACACCCTCAAATAGCATCATAAACTATTGCAAAACACACCACCTCGTAGCCCTTGCCATTCTTTTACACTGGTTTTCAATATCTTTAAACTAATTAGAATCGAAGGTATATGACTTAACCAAAGTTTGCTTTCCTTCGTAAACACTGTATGCGTGCGTGTGCAAGAGAATTAGTGACTTTGGGTTAGCCGTATACCTTCGATTTTGGTTAGTTTAAAGATTTTTAAAGCCGAGTGTAAAAACGGCGGTAAGGGCTACAATAATTTTTGGTGCTATTTGAGAGTGTTTTTGCTTTGCTGAAAGTGAGTTGAAATTGTTTCGACAATCGACTTGCAATATTTGGTTTCTTGAGTAGGGTATTTCGATGCTTTGTGGAAAGTATGAATGGTTTGTAAAGTCTTGGAAATGAGCAGCAATAAGGGTAATTCTAGATAAAATTGCACAAAGTTATGCCAAGAAAGGTAAGTTTGGATTTGAAAATGGAAGGATAAGCATTATCTTGATCGGTTTGGAATAATTTGAACTTGACTTAGAGATAGAAGATGATATAGGGATGAATTTAGTAGTGTATTTAGTCTAATTCATGGTAGTAGGGAGAGTATTTTTGCTTCTATTTCATGAGTTTTTTCGGAATGAAGTTAAGGATGATAAGCTGATGGTTGTAAGTTTGTAACTAGTTTGTTATACAAAGATGGTGAGCCTAGATTGAGTTGTTAAGTGATAATAATGATTATGATTACCATTGCTTGTCATTTACTTATAAAAATATCATTCATTTAATATTTATTTTATTTTATTTTTAATATGAAAATATAAAATTTATAAGATAATATCCCAAAATAGTAATAAAACAGAGTATTCAAATCATTAAATAATTAATAAATACTTATTTTTTAATACTAAAATATAGGGTATTACAATCTATCCCTATTTAAGAAACATTCGTCTTAAATTATAGCAGGTAAAAAAATAAAAAATAAAAACTGCACCTGACTTCGTATTTTACCAATGGTACTACGAAGTAATTTAAGTTTAAGTTATGTAGCACAACCCTAGGCTTAATCTACTCCTTTGAGTTAAAACATTCATAGGAGAATGTGCACACTTAAGGAATTAAGACTTATTTTGGTGGTTACACCCATTCTCAGTGGTAAGACTTGAATCTACATTTTGGTGATGGTATTATAATATGTTATTCTCTTAACTCCAAAAAAATTAATGTTCGTAACTATTAAATGATGTGTGTGCGTATGTTACCTTTGTACAAGATATTTTACTAAAATAAAATGTACTCCCTTTCTTTCATAATACTTGCTATAGTAAGCATGACACATAGTTTAAGGAAAATTATAGGGTAGGGGCCAAAGTAGGAGTTTAACAATATAAAGTATAGTTGAAAGTAATATATTTAATTGTTAGTAGGAGAGAGAAATAATTAAAAAATGGTGTAAGTGAGGTTAGTAGGACTCGTAGGAGAGAGAAATAATTAAAAAAAAAAGTAGAGGCTCCTTACTAAATAAGGAAATTTTGCAATTATTATGAAACGGACGTAAAAAGAAAATGTTACGATTATTACAAAACGGAGGGAGTATTTCCTAAGGTAAGAAAAAGTTTTCAAATTTTCTTTACAATGTGAAGTATTTACTCAGTTTTCACTGAATTTGTTATTTCTTTCTTGTATATGTTTTCTTGTATTTAAGGTTTATGTGATTCAACGTGAGAGAACGATCCATTGAGGCCGTCTAAGTCTTAATAGAGAAAATGCAGTGGGATTGAAATATCTATTAAAAGTTTAGTTTGAAACAATATTATATTTTTTTTTTAGGTTGTGACTTAATTATGATAATTAATTAGTCTTGAAATAAATTTGGTTACGGGTCATATAAATTAACCTTATCACTTAAGTACTAGTCTAAGTGAGGCGGTAATACCCCTAATCAACTATTTTATGCTTCTGCTAATGTTTCTTAAAAAGAGTTGGAAATTAAATATCCTTTATTTAAGTGATTCCAATTTATCAATATTTACCTCCTTCTTCTCTTATAACCGACTATTAATGGGACCTAAGGTATGTATGTATGTTTCATTCATAGTATCTTACTAAGAGATGATGACTAGGAAGTAGGAACTTAAGATAAATTTGATACCGTACTTGCATCTGCAGATTGCAAGCATATGAATTCTATATACATTGTATCTTGGATTGAAAAGATCAGTCCTCTGTTATAGCCTGGAATATGGGGACAGATTTAAAGAGTATAGAAGGTGAACATTGTATTAATAAACTAGAACTACAAAAAATTAGGAAACTCAAGCTTTTCAGTGGCTTGCTTCATTCCCAATTAAATAGCTAAAGCAAATGAAAACACTGCACGTCTGCGCAATGTTCTAATTTATAGCATTTTCTGACTACTATGCCTTTCTCACCTCTAACTCTCTAACCTCTTCCCCAAGCAACTTCTATCACATTAATATTGCAATACCTAAATGTCCTCCCCCCTAAGGTACTCTATTACATTCTCACGATCAAAAAACAATACAGACAGCAAATGAGCATATTGAATGGTTCAAATGACATTTACGGAATATCTATCTAGCATTCTAAAATCACTCCTCATTTATGGGATTAAGGTTTTGATTGATTGATTGATTCTAAAATCACTATTCTTTACTTTATAGTTTAAGATGATAGAGGTCATGAACATCAAGGAGGCAACAATTATAAGCCTCACATATAATAAAAGATCCTGAGTAAAGGTTAACAATTTGCCCCAACATACCTTATATAAAGAAGCTCCTGATTACTCAGGCTATGTCAAAATTAAAATCAAAATGATGAAGAATAATGATAGAGAAGCTAGTAGGTTTCTTCTTCTAAATGTTAAGCTTCCATTTGTTTCTGCTTTCTTTATTAGCAAAGGGGTCTTTAGGAAGGACATGCGGAAACCAGGGATTACTATGAGTCAAGCAAAGCTTTTCAGCTCAAGAGTTAAGACACTCACAATGGCGTAAAAATCCAAAGATTATTCAACTTTTCCCTTGATAAACTATACCTTTTGCTGTCTCTTGACTGTTATGCCTTCTGTTATGATGACAATGTGTAAGCATTTTGGTCCCAAATTCATGGCATAATTGAAGAAAATGTGTCCTCGATTGTTAGTGCAATTACTAAATATAAACAAGAATCATTACGGAGATAATAAGTTTGGGTTATTTCAGTGGTCATAAATTCATAATGTCTTGCTAGAGACCAATTATGATCTGTGAACTAATGGGATTAGGCCCACTGCTAACTAATTGGATCCTATTAGGTCACACAATAAGTGTCAGGTCGAAATAAACACACCAGCAAATGATTGGGCTTAGTGGCCGGTTGGGAGTTATTAGGGAATTAGTTTTTCCAATAAGAGATACAGTATAATTAACAAGCAACAAAAGAACGTAATCTCTCTCTCACTCTACCCTAAACCGGAGCCCCCTCCTCCCCAAAAGCAAGGAAGATTCATTCTTCCTTCCGAACTAGCAATCATGGAGATTCGATCCGTGTTTGGGTGGACTAACACTAGAGGAGCAACACTTGAGGCACTAATTTTTAAGCAAACGTAGCTTTGGACGCATCAAAGGTTGTATTTCTAACTTATTGTATAATTCATGTTATTTATATGTACGGGATCCTTATAGGTGTTAAGAATATCGTTCTTGAAATTCTGTCAATCGCACTTAAATCCTAGAATAAAGCTTTTATTTATTTCCCATGTATGCCATAAACTAGACAGAGATCCACTATACTTAATCATTGTAGATATTATCAATGATTAAAAAGATGAAGGAAACGTTTTTCTAAATGATGAAGAATTTTTTTGTAATCATATAGTAAATTAAAGAATAGGGCAATATCAAACCAGTCAATAGAATACTTATTCTTACATTTCTACCTCACTTCCTCTGAATTCTGTAACACTTTGACTGCTTGAATCAATTATTTTTGTTGAGCCATTAATAGGTCCACCATAAAACTGGAGACAGTCGAACAATATGTAAGTAATACAATTGCAAGAGGGAAAAACAATATTTTTGACTTATGAGAATTTTGACCACTAACCTTTAACTTCATTTGTTTATTTGGATCCCAAATCCTTGCAAGAATGCTCACTGTCTACATTATGGCATCGGTCAACAGATTGTATAGGGCAAAGAGTGAAGAAATATACAGACAAACCAACCTTTTCAATTAGGCTTTCAGTTGTCTTCAACTCATTAAGTACATTGATCAAAGGGTGCATAACACCCTCTGCTTCCATTGTTCCACAAACAGAATTGCTGCATTTGACAGTTATATGGTCCACAATCAATAGTCGACTATATTAGGTAGAAAAGTGATCTTAATGATAGAAAAGAGTAACAATGAATGCTTTTTCTTAATCATTAACAACCAATTTCAGAAAAGAAAGAAAGAAAAATATAAAAGCATCGAAAACAAACAAAAGTTACAATAAGAACTTTTTGGTGGAGAAAAGGGAGGGAGATGACTTGGGGGAGGGGGGATTATAATGCCAGAGGAAATGAAGCAAAAGTTCAGATAATTTCTCAATACGTCTTTATGTGGCAAGAACATACTTTTGTAAGAAATTTACATCTCTATAAGACAACATTCCGTTAGATTAAAAAAAACATTTATAAATTAATAATTTTTTGACACATGACAATAAAAATGATAAATAATAATAATTATTATTTTTCTTCAATTGATGCATTTAAACAAGTTTAACAATTTGCTTTCAGCAACTTCTCAGGCTTTTTAATGAAGCTTCTGCAGAAGGAGATACGTTATTTAGTAAGGTATAAGTAGAACTGAAGCACTCACTTTATGTCATTAAACAGAAAACAATGAGAAATTCCAAGATAAGAGATGTTTTGAAAGAAGAAACAGGAGAGGGAGGAGAACAAGTGATTATAAGAGGAAAGAGAAAAAGAAACGTAAATATTAACAAACAAATAAATACAAGTGGAGTAATTATTAGACAAGCAGTGAAATAGTAAGCTTTGCTTATGCAAGAGGTGAAGCCTGTTTTCAGGTACAAGAATAAAACTAAATTCTAGCAATCAAGTTGATGTTGCTGGTACACCTAAAATATCCAACATTTGTATTTAAAAGATCGCTGCAACTGATGTTTTCCTTTATCTGAAGAAGATGTTTGTAAAGAATGCAACTAAAATAATAGAAACCACATTGTACCTGATAGACAGCTTATCCAATGCACTCAGAACAGATGACCTCACTGCATGACTGCTGTGACTTAATAGGTGAATTAGACGCTGGACAGCTCCAGCTTCCCTAAATGAGATCCGCATGTGCTCATTTATTGCTGAAGCAGCAATAGCATCTGCCGCTTTTGCGATGGCTGTTTCATCTTCCAGCTCAAGAATCAGTACCATACGTGCAACTCCATCCTTCCATGGAAGCAACGTCTGGTGGAAGCTACTAGAAATTCCCTTTTCCAGGTTACTCTCATCTTCAGTTTCTATAGCCCCAATACGGGCTAAAAATTGCTGATGTGTTCGCCCAACTATTGCATCCATCTTGGACTTATCTACTTTATCAGTATTGTCCTCAACATTTAACCCAAGTAGTAATTCAGAAGCGCCATATCTTGAAGGGCCTTTGGAACTTCGTCTAAACTCAGTACCATCAGGTAATGAGGGCCATGAATGCAAGGCTGGCTTGAAAGAAGAATAAGCCGCAGCACCAACCAAAGGAACAGGAACCAATCCTTCTTCCATGACAAGAATCTTATAGTAATCATCTTTAACAAGCTCAAGCAAAGCATTTTTTGCTTCTTTTCGAATGACTTTTGATCCTTCAATTTCATTTGTTAGAAATTTGGCCTGGCATAAGTCGATAACAGCACTGTTAAAAAAACCCCCTTATCTAGGGATGGCAAAGGGAACAGAGTTAACCAAATAACAACAGGGATCTTAGAAACATGAATCTCCAGCTACATCTCGAGCTGTAAGGTGAACAGTTGAGAGTATATATTATAAAATACTCAACAGTCATGGAGTACAACTCTATCTGAGCCCTTGTTCATGGGCATGTCCCGGGCTAGGACATGGTTGCACCCATGGCAGTGATGTCACCGCCATAGTACACCCATAGTTCCATCAAAGCTTAGCTCCACTTCGAGGAGATAGCATTGATGGGCAAGGTAGAAAAATCACAACCGCTCAATAAGGCATAACATTGTCAGGTCCCTTAGCCTCAATCTCTTCCTTGACACATCCATGGGTTTTTACCTAGATGGTCATTGTTAAATCCATAGGTGCGTCAACCTCTCATAGTTGTGAACCTACATATCTATTTATAAAGATAGAGAGATGTTTGAGAAAATAAATGGATTTAAAGCTCATTTTACTCACTAAGAGAGTGCAAATCATGGTTTTAAACTCTTACAAGAGTATGTTTTATCTCACATAGGGTAATCATAATAGAATTGCTGCTAACTTCTTTTTGAGAATATATTTCCTAAGTGACGAATATATTTTAAGAAAGGATAATATACTCGTTATTATAATATCATATCCTTTGCAACATAGTGGCATATGTTGTCATTGTAATTTAGAGTGAGTTTGGTTAGCATTTGTGGAGGTGAAGGAAGGGAAGAGAAAGAGTAAAAAGGAAAGAGAGCTGAGGAGAGGGAAAGAGTGAGCTTTCATTTTCCTTAAAAAACTTTCCAATAGTGGAGGGATTTGATTTATTAAAAAGGGAATGGGAAAATGGATACCTATAATTTTTTTCCCTTCCTTCACCTTCCCGCCAACTCTTCCTATCCAAAGATACTATTAAGTAAATTCAGGACAATTGTTGACTAAAATTGATATAGCATAAAGAAAAGCATTCTACATTGTCCAAGTAACTTTGTTACAGTATCCAAGCAGGTTATGAGAATTTTTTCCAAACGATATTGTGTAAGATCAAGGTCTAGTTTGAATTAAGTTATACATGAATATCCCATTTTTCTAACTGCAAATAATTAGTATTAAAAAAAAAAAAAAAAAAAAAAAAAAAAAGTATCTACTAAGAGACTAGCATTTCCAAAACCATCCAACCAAAGTGAGCAACTACATACATGGCTCAAACTACTGGAATATGCATGGAATCCATCTCCTTCCATTACTATATAATTAATAAATGTCAGAACTCTGTCCAGTAAATCAGGGAATAGAGTTGGTAGCATAAAAAAGCAAATAACCCCTTATGATCAGAAAACAAGTCTCACCAGCCTAGGAATCACATCAACTTCGACCATGATACCGTGATTAGGAGAGCTCAATGCCAAATTTGCTAAAACTCCACCAGCTGCCTCAACTACCTTCATGTCCTGGTCATCCAGACACTTTACAAGTACAGGCAAAAGAGCAGAGTTTGCAATCTTCAGCCTATACTTCTCATCTGCTGTCAAGTTCCACACCATACATATACTTTGTTCTTTAACCTGTAGACAAGAATCATGATGACACATTGGCCCTGCAGAGCATTTAACATCAATGATAACAGTGAGAAAGAGCATGTGTTGATGTGTACCTCAGCCGTCAAGGAAGGCCTTCTTAATAAAGCAGTTGTCTCTTCTATGGCCCCACTTTCAGCTACAATATCTCTGTATGCATTGACTGAAGATATCATTCTTAAAAGACCTGCAGCTGCTTCACAGGCTTGGGTAGATTTGGATCTTAGATTATGAACAGTGAGGTTTACACACCCACGAAACTGCATTACTTTATCAACACAATGCTTTCCTCCCAGAGAGTATTTCCAAAGTGCAATTACTGCCTGTTCTCTGTCCAGGGGGTCATTGTCCAGTCCAAGCATTCTTACTAACAAGGGCACATAATTTTCATCAGTACTTGATAAGCTACTAAATGTCGCATCCACATCCTATAAAACCATTCAACATAGGTGGTCAACTTTCAACAACAGGTACATTAAGAAGCTTCTTCTATGAAATGAAACATAATGACCTCATAACTATATGCATAAAGGGAAGAGTCCAAATATCAGGACCAGGAGTGGTACTGCCCAACCAAAAAAAAAAAGGTTCTAGAAGCAGTATCAGTACATCCCTCGCAGCTTATTTAGCTACACAAGCTGCATATAATAACTTCCAACATAAACACACATGGAATTGAAAAATGTCTCACAGTAAAATGCAGATTATAGAATAAACTAATCACAAATTTTATACCAGACATGCATACAAAAGATCATGGGTCCAAAAGTGAACGGTTGTTTAGCACAGCAGAAGCAAACCATAGCAAAGAAAGCAAGCCTTAGTGCACCAGGTTGGTTCAGCAAGCTTCAATTCTTCACAATTACATAATTCAACATAAGCGGTAAAAGACTTGTTTATAGGTGAAAAAGCACAGTATGATAAATGCAGTTTCCAGGATGCATCATTAAGGCAAACTAATCACTAATTTAAACAAGACATGCATGAATAAGACCATAAGTCCAAAAGTGAATGGTTGTAGCACATCATAAGAAAAATAAAGCAAAGAAAACAAGCCTTAGGGCACCAGTTGATACCCAAGCTTCAAATTTTCGCTATTAAAAAAAATCAAGAGCTGGTATGATACAAAGCCTTTTTTAAAATTTTCATTCATGTTGCGATAAAGGATTAAATTATATCTGGAAAAAATTGACCCAATATGGAAGCAATTTAACACCTTTGGTTTTGAGCGTAGAATTATCAACCTAAACTCACCAACAACAGGTCCTTTTAATTCTGGACGATTACTTATGAATCCAAACATGTATTACGCTCAACAAGTGGCGAGGTGACATTTATCTCCCTCTTTGGTGGGACATATTGCTAATGTCAGCCAAATCTTTATTCAGCTCCATAATATTATTATTCCTTCTTTAGATTTCTTTACAGAACAGCTAAAATGATAATATGACAAAGACAATGTTGGATTTGTAAAGAATGGGTTGGGAATAATACTATGTTTTACTTGGTAGAAGAGATAAGCTCTCGAGGTTAATGTATTTTCTGTAAATTTTCTTGTTGTTCCTCATAAAAGAAAGCTTGTGAAAAGAATGGTAACCTCTTTTGAAGGTTGGTATAAGATCTTGACTATTAGGATGCCAATCCTAAGATAATTTGCAGATCATCCTAAGAACAAGAAGAAATAAATGGAGACATTCTACCAAGACTTGGTTCCCTTTGACAAAACATATTTTTATTCTAAAGACCAATTGCTTCAAATAAGTTCGTTTCACTTTCAAACCAGCTCTGCTTCTAATGCAGAGGCCTCAGCTTGACTAATAATGAGGAATCCCAAGTGATGCTAAGTGGATATGTATGAAGGTTTCTAAGTAATAAACTAATGATGTTCATATGCCATGTGGGTGGTCAAACCTCTTTGGTTACTTTAATGCATAGAATTAAAGCCTTGGACGCAATTAGGTTGACCAGCAAGGTGGTACAAGACATAAGGAAGAGCATAACTCAAAGAAAGTGATTGGTTGCGGCATCTCAGCCAAAAGCCGTGGTGTCATATGACTCATATCCATCCACGGTCATGGAAAAACTGAGCGTCAAAGAAAGAAGCAGGTAGAAGTCCATTCACAGCCATAGTGAATTATTATCCCCACAATCTTTGACACTTAAAGATTGGGAACTATATAAATTTTCGGTTTGATGACAGTGGCACTCAAATGCCCTACAACCTCGTCTATTTAGTCCCTGACACAAAACAATGCCACAACTACGGGCATGGGTATACCCCAATAAACAATCAATAAGCATAACCCACCATACCTCTCCTACCGCCACGGCGCCAGCATTTCAAGCCACCACCAACCACCTCCAGCTGAACAAAACACTAGAAATAGGTCCCAGCACATCACTCTCTAATCAAATTACCCACTAACCCTCAAAAACAGAACAGAAAGAATATGTAGCTTTATTATCCAACCCCATGTAACACAAACTTCCAATTTCACAGATGAATAAAACTAATTATCCAGAATTATAGCACAAATACCAAAATTTTGTAAGAAAAAATAAGAATACATGAATAAATAAAGAATTAAACAGAAAAAAATTAAAAGGGATAAAGAATAAAACTCACAGAAACTGTTGAATGTTGAGAGGCAGAATCAGCATCACTAGTGGCCTTAGAAACAACAGAAAGACAAGAGCATTTTCTGGGGTTGAAGAAATGACAATAAAGATTAATTTTCAAGGGTGGTTTTAAGATTCTTCTTCTATGATTCAAAATTACAGATTTTTCTAAGTGGGAATTTCTGGGTTGGGGCTGAATTTTGAAGCTGAAATTGAAATTGTTAGCAGAGATTGTTGCCATCATTTGAGCCCCAACTGAAGCTGTATAAACCAAACCGAATTAAGCGCAGAATAAAGGAAAGTGATTAATATTGCATTAGATTATTTTAGTGATTAGCCTGTATATTTGAATGTATGATAATAGGGAAGAATGAATCAATGAAAGTTTGAGAGCAAACTCCCATAAACTGTGTAGTACGGAGTATGAACGAATAATGAAGTTGAGTCTTCTGGAGAGTGCTTTGGATAACTTGGAAGATGGTATCATAGGGGCTTCGGGTATGGCCGTATGGGGTTGAATTGAGTCCATAAAAGCTAATACGACACCAGCCGAACATGAAAAGAGCGAGTTAGTGTTAAGGAATTTCAACCCATTTAACTAACCGGGTCGACACGACCCAATAATATGACACAAATCGAACACCAAAAAAGGCGGTTAGTGTTGAAGGTTTTCGACCCGTTTAGTTAAACACGTCGACGCAACATGACACAACTAGTTTAGTGAGTCGAGTTAGTGTTGAAAATTGTAACCCGGAAGTAACACAAGCCAACCCGCTTAATAAGTGGGTCTTGTTCAGTTCAATCCGTTTACTCGTTTACCTGCATACCAGCTTAAGATCTAAAAAGAGAATATTATACTCCACTATGACCCAAAAAATGATAAGGGTGAGCCCCCATTAATCTCTGGGATCAACGCTTCTTGTTTATCTCTTCAACTTTTTGCTGCCACGTAACCGTATTTAAATTAAAATATTCGTTGTAATTGTTGGCCCATTTTATCGTTAAGAGACGGCGTTAGACTATAATTTGACGGAGGTAAGAAGCGTTAATTTGCAAACTTTGCGAAATTTAGGCAATTTACCTCACTCTCGCTCATAATCGCATTTCACCTAGTAACGAAGAACTTCGCTTAGTATGTAGATCTGTGGTTTTCCCGTCGTCCCATTCATGGTGGTTGAAATCTGTTGTTTTCGTCTTCAGTGGTGTACGTGTGTGTTCAGTTTGCGCTGTTTGTTAGGTTATGACCTTCGCTGAAGGTTAGTTTATTTTCACCATAGTTGATTTGATTTTGTTTAATTATGGCCCCAATTTTCTGTAATTGGTTGTGCGTAACTGTGGAATTGCACCCTTAGTTGGTTAATTTGATATATTTCGTTGTCTGAATTCGGTAAAGGTTAGTTTATTTTCACCATAGTTAATTAATTATGGCCCCAATTTTTAGTAATTGGTAGTGCGTTACTTTGGAATTGCACCCTTCTGTTGGTTAATTTGATATATTTTGTTGTTTGAATAATTATAGTAACTTGGGAAATCGCATGAATATGTAGTGTTTGATTTTGGTTATGACTATCTCCCCGAGGCTATACCTTTCAATCGTGTCTTACATTTGTTGTTTTGATTTTGTATAAATTCTGTAGTGGGTTCTGAAATCATTCAGTTGTAATTATGATTGTTGTGTGTTGTAGTGCATTGTGTTGTATACTAGTTTAGCATGTGTGACCTTTGCATGAAATCTGTGGTAGTAGGTGTTGGATAAGATGTCTAATTTGGGAGAAGATAGCCTAAGTCCCTTTTCAGGGGACTGTGAAAGAGGTTGGTTCCTTGATGGAGATTGGTATAGATGAAAATGAGCAGGAAGAATATGAGGATGTGAATGCAGTTGAGTTAGAGAACATAACCTTGGCTCAGATAGTTGAAACTAATACAACTACATTGTGTATGAATGACAAAACTTGCAATCCAACTCAATGCCCTCCCCAGTGGAGACAATCCAAACGTTAGAGACTACAGTTTCTACCAATAAGGGGAGTGGGGTTATATGTGCTCCGCCTCCAAAAGTTGGAATGCTTTTTAAATCTTGGGAGGAAATTGAGTTGTTCTACAAAACATATGCTGAGCATTGTGGATTTGGCGTTACTAGAGTGCAAGGATCATACACAAGTACAAAAGTGAGAAGGGGAATAACTTAGAGGTGCTAATGTTGGGGTGCATCCAACATGAGGGTGAAGCGTGAGGCAAAGAAAAGGGCAAAGTACTTGGAAGTTGGGGAAAGTCTTGGAAATGTGAATGGTGTTATAGGGGAGGTCGAGCTTGCACATGGAAAACGTAAATCGAAGAAATGTGAGTGCAATGCTAGGGTTTATGGGAGTTTAAACGTTGATGGGCTCTGGATTTTGAAAACCTTTGTGTTGGAGCATACTCATACTCTATCTCCTAGTATGGAAAATTTGGTTAAAGAGTATCGTATGAAGAAGTTGACATCAATGATACGAAAGAGGTTGATTAATTTTTTTGAGGAGGGTCTCTCCGTGTCCCAAATTCGCGGTTGTTTAGGCACTGGGAATGGAAACTTGCCAAGTGTGAAGGATCTTCAGCATGAAGTGTACAAGCAAAGGCGGCTCAAGATGGTCGGTGGAGATGCACGAGCCATGATGGACTACTTTGATTACATGCAAGCAGATATTCAGAATTTTTACCATGCAAATAGGTTGGATGATGATGGTCGGTTAAAAGATGTCATGTGGGTGGATGCAAGGAGCCGGGTAGCTTATGAAGACTTTGGAGACGTAGTTTGCTTCGATGCCACATACCTAACAAATGAGTACGAGCTACCCTTTGCAAATTTTGTCGGGGTTAATCACCCATGGCCAGTCCATTCTGTTAGGGTGTGCCCTCATTTCTCATGAAGATTGTGATACCTATAGATGGATCTTTGAACAATGGGTATCTTGTATGGGTAATAAAGCTCCAATTGCCATCCTCACCGATCAAGCAGCTTCTATGCGGAAGCCCTTAGCTGAAGTGATGCCTAATACACGCCATTTATGGTGTATATGGCATATTATGCGGAAATTTCCCGAGAAACTTGGCAAGTGTGCCTTGTAAGTATTGCGTACCTTGGTACATTTTCATTCAGTGTTTGTTATTGGTTATACCTGTTTATTGTAATTTATGAGTTTTATTTGTTGGTTTTACTTGTTACTTTAAATGCTCATTTATAGTTAAAATGTATTGGTAATTGGCTTGCTTATTTATGTAATGTCAGTGAAGTGACCTTTATTGAGAAACTAGAGTAGGAATTGGTTTCTGGCATTGTTGCAGTTGCCTAAGTTAATTTTACTATTCTACAATGTGGTTGTCATTGGTTTTTATGTCATTGTACAAGCTGTTACAAGTACTGTTGTTCATTATCTTGCAAGGCTTGTTGAACAACCCTTGTGTTGTTCTAATTTAATTTAGCATACAAGTTAACCTTTTACTGTTGTCCAGAATTTGAGTTCTGTTGTTGGCTTTGTGAAATAGTGAACTAGTAGTTTTGTTTGAATGCAATGACAGGTACGATGATTTCAAGAACCCTTTGAAGAATATAATATATGACAAATTCATTGTAGAAGAATTTCAAACTCAATGGTGTGAAGCAATGAAGCTGTATGGGTTGGAGGACAATGAATGGCTGCAAGATCTATTTATTGAGAGGCACATGTGGGTGCCGGCCTACATGAAAGAGTACTTTGGGGCGGGTATGAAAACTACACAGAGGGTAGAGAGAATTAACCGTTTTTTCGATGGCTTTGTCACCCATAAAACGAAACTCTTCGAGTTTCTTGAAAAATATAACAAAGCGATGAAGAAGAGGGTTACGAATGAGAAAGATGCTGATGCAAGGGATTCCAAGTACATTAGACAACTTGTGAGTGGATTCAAAGTGAAACGGTATTTTCAAAAAATATATACTGATGCGAAGTTTCAAGAACTTCAAAAAGAATGTGCAACGAGGCTATATGTTCAGATCAAGGAGGAGAAAATTATCAGTGAAGTTGAAATTCATTACTTGGTTTTAGATCGCATTTGGGTTGTTCGAGAAGGTTCAAATAAGGAAACCATCACTAATTCCAAGAGGTTTTACTCACTGATTTATAACCTTGTCACTAAACATATTAGTTGCGACTGTAGGAAGTTTGAAAAGGATGGGATCCTTTGTAAGCATGTCATTAGAGTGTGGAATGAAAACTTGGTGACAGAAATTCCATCGGAATTTGTTCTAAATCGGTGGCGAAAGGATGTGTTGAGGAAGCGCACTCTTATCAAAGTTGCATACCATGACCCTAATCAAACAGAGGAATGTGTGCGATACAACAAGTTAATTCCAGACCTTGAGGCATTGTGTGATGAAGCATCTGCCATTGATGACGAAACAGTTGAGGCAATCAGACAAGCAGTGATCAAGATCCAAGTTGAAGTTAATGAGCTTCGTGCAAAACTCATGGCTAAAAATGGGCCTGGATAAAAAAATAGGGTCATCAAATCCACCTCGACGGGAAAGCACTCCTAAGTTTGTACCCAAGACTTGTAATGTCGCTGCATGGGGTAATAAAGGTATGCCCAATACTTCTGAAATCAATGGAGGAAAAGGTTCAGGAAATGTAATCCAAAACCCAATCACTCAAAAGAAGCCTAGAGGTCGGCCAAAGGGATCAAGGAACAAGACATTGTCTGAATTAGGATACAATGCAGCCAAAGGGAAAAACAATATTCTAATAAATCTTCTAACAAACAAATCTTATGTGATCTTATCTTTACATGGAATACTAACTTGATCTTCTTCTGTGTATTATAGACACCATTTTTCTTGCCAAAATTTGTATACAAACTAATAAGATATGAATACGCATAACGCTTTTTGCGGGAATTCCTACTCATCATTTCCTTCAAAAAAACTCAAACAATGCAAGATGGAGTAGAAAAGCAGAAAAAAGGAAAAATTGGTTTTATTAACAAAAGTCAATGACCTATTATAACAGGTTACTTGGCACGTGTCAAGCTCTTATTAGTCCAAAAAAAATAAAAACAAAATTGAAAAATTGACAAAAAATGAAATAAAAAATAATCCCAACACCAGCCACGCCACTGAACATCCACCACAACCACCCCTTCCTCGCTTTCGCCATACCGATACCCCCTGCCACCGTTGACCGACCACCCCATATTCCCCTTCCCTCTTCCCCGACCCCCAAATCAACCCCTTCCCTGCAACCACAAAGTCAGCCATGCTCCAACTCCCACCCAAAATCCCTCATTCTTCTAAGAACAGCAAGATGGTGGTGCTGAACAAGAATCCTAGCAATTTCCAATTTCCGGTGACACACGGCTTCCTGATGTGGGTTCCACCCACAGGATTTTTGCAGCGATACGCCAGCACCGACAGAGGCAAGGAGCTGAGTGGAAATGACGTTGTTTTAGAGGACATCGAGGTGGCTAGGAGTGTCACGGAAAGAAATATCGTCGCGGGCTCACGGATGTCAAGGAGGAAGAAGATCTGATCAGAGAGTTCTTCTTAGAGGAGTGAGTCAGACTCAGACGTGACTTGGGTCGGGTCGGTGAGTTTAGGGAGAGTGGATAGGAGGCGAGTTAGGTGGAGTGGTCGTGGAGTGTAACGGCGTAGGGTGGCTGATTGCTTTTTCTCTTTTCTAATTTGTTTTTTGTTTTTCTCTTTTAATTTTTTTAACCAATTACATTAAGACACATGGAATTTAAAATAAAAAAAACCCTTTCAACCGGTCATAGGTTATTTGGCCTATTATAAGAAAACACTCCCTAAAGTTGGGATTAATAAAAAAAATGTTAGGATTAATAATAGTAAATGGCCCAAAGTTGGGATTAACAAAACCAATTTTTCGAAAGAGAAACTGATAGAAAGTGCCTAATTTTTTTGGGTTAAATTTTTTTTACAAATAATTAAGAGTTGGCCCGGTTTATATTAGTAAAAAAAAATGAATGGTTGTGATTTGATTTAATACAATGACCACAATTTTATTGTGGCCATTTATAACTATCCTTAAGGTAATGATGATTTAAAGAATGACACCATTAACGAAAATTGAGTTTTGGTTATTTATTTTTGTCTTGTTTCATTTTTTATTCATACAAAATCATTTATTTGATTTTTGTACATACTTACATTAGATTATATCATTGTTTATCAACATAATTGAAACAATCAAATATAGAAAAAGATTTTGTCATATATTCCCTCCCCAAAGAACGCCATCTAAATCAAACAAAAAGGCTAAAATTACGTAAGTCTTTTAGTTTTTTTTTTCTTCTTTTTTTCAACATAAACTAACTCCCAAGTTCATCAATGGTATTGTAACTTTAACATTCAACAATGGCGTATTACTCAAAAATCATATGACTTATAAATATTAAACACGAAATAATATGACTAATAAAAACTAAATACGAAATCATAAGATAATACGTGATATTTTTAACCAAATTATATATACATATAATTAAATTGATTTCAATCTCATTAATTAATTTAAATTGACACATAAATATGATTATTATACATTAATATAATTGATTTCATATATTCTTTGGTAATTTAAGGATGAGTTTTGGACAAAAAATACAGGTTGAAGGTTGAAGATGGAGTGCGCTATTAAAGAAGGTTGAAACTATCAATCAAAGTATGAAGCTATCAAAATGATTTTGAAAAAAAATCATATGAGAATTATTCAATTGATTGTTAAAATTAAGATACATACTAAATATAAGTATATATATAAAAATTAAACTTAAAAAAAAAAAAAAAAAAAAAAAAAAAAAAAAAAAAACCAAAAAGCACATTGATGACATATCATGACATTAAAGATGTGTTTTGGAAGAATAATGAAGTTTGGATGTTGAAGATGAAGTGCCCCATTGAAATAGGTCAAAGATGAAGTGTGCCATTGAAGATGGATGAAGCTATCAAAATGGGGATGAATCAAGTAAAATGGGGATGTGTAACACCCCCCAAATCTTCCTCTACGGAAATACTAGTATAATAAGTATAATTATACCGTAGGGATAGACTTAAGTGTAAAACCGCCACGTGATTACGCAAGACTACTTTAAAACTTAACTCAATAACAAACTTGTAGCGGAAAACTCAACTTTTTTCATTTATTTATACTAATTATAATCATTGTCACGAGTACTTGTAAAGAAAACAAAAACCAACATTCCCTAATCTAGGTGAAGCAAATTCCAGGACTCCCATATGCTCAATTCATGGACTCCACCTGAAAAATTCATCACTGCTTACCATTATAGTAAACAAGGTGAACCAAAACAAATAGGAAATACGAATTAGCAAAATATGCCAAGTACATTTAAGTGCAATATAAGTAAACTCAATTTATTAGCAAACATGCTTTTAAAACCAATCATGGAAATTCCAATATTTAATTCAATAATTCAAAGCTCATAATTTCAAACCAATTCTCAAGATTCTTAAATAATTCCAATGATTCAATTATTCAAATAATATTTCAATTGATAAAAATCAATTCCTCATTAAAACCCAATTTCCTCTTCTAAGTGTTCACACCCCCTAATTTAGTATATATTTATGTAGAAAGGCTATCCTTGAGGAAAGATTCGGTCATACAAATTCCAAAGTCTTATCAATCAAATCCGCATAGTGAGATTAATTTAATCATGCTTGTAAAGGTTCAACAAATAATTCGATAATTCTCATGAAATTCCTCCTTTGAATAAAATCAACCTTTATAATAAAATAATTCAAAACACCTTTTTATTTAATTCAACATACTTTTATAATCACTAGGGGGGTCTATGCGCGCAAATGTTTAGTTGTTATGGTCGAATTGTAAAAGCTTGCCCTATTTTTGGAAGTATGTTAGGTAAGCTTTTAAACACATACTAAAGAGCATTTCCAACAATGATAAAAAAAAAAGTAAAAAAAAAAAAAACACTTCTATATTCTCTCTCTTCTCACTTTCTCACTCCTCTTTCTCATTAGCATTTTGATGATCATATTTTAATCCCACCAATGATTAAAAAAAAATAAAAAATTCTTCACCATGACAACATTTTCTCTTACTTTTACTAATACAAAAAAAAATTTATATAATTACTTTTACTAATATAATTAAATTTATCATATCGTCAAGGTTGATTGAGAGATCTTACTATACAAATTAATTGGATTTAGTCTAGTTTAAAAAAAAGTTATGGTTAAATATTTAATTATAGAATACAATCATGTGAATCAAAAGGAAGGATATACAAAAACTTTTTGCAAGAAATTATAAAAATTTAAAGGTGCATATGTAGTATATACAAAAACGCCTAAATTACCTCTTGGTATACATAAGGGTTGGTCACCCTAGCCTACATAATCAAGCATTACAATTACAATTTTTTTAAAAAAGCAAACAAATTAACACAAGCGACTTAAATTCTAATTTTATCAAGCAATTAAACCAAGTCTATGCTTATTAAAAATGTAAAAGCAAAAATATAAGGGTAAAAAATGTAAAAGCAAAAATATAAGGGTAAATATGTAAATAAACTTTTTAAGGGATATATTAGTCTCAACACTATTCATAAGAGTTGAATGATACTTTTGAAAAGGTAGGGAAACCTTTAAAACATGATAAATAATTTGAACCATTAAAAACATGATTTTAAAACCAATTTCTCAAACATATTTAAAACATTAATTTCTCAAACTTGTTTCATAAATAATAATTTAATTCAAACATCATTAAAATCACATAAAACATGTTAATAAAATTAATCACTTTGAAAGGTATCTAGCCACCTAAACGTACCTTGATTCCAAATCTCAATCAACACTTTGCACTTTGAAAGTTCAATATGAATACATCTTGTAATTAATATAACCATAAGGTTATCACAACATCTTTAGACATAAACCCAAATCTAATGTGCATGGACTATAGAACTCTTTAAAAATAATATTTTAATATAAAATTATAACTTTGAACAAATAAAATTCCTCCGTTCTTTTTTTTATTGGACCATAAGGGTTAGGCACAAACTTTTTGGTAGTGGAAAAAAGGATGAGAGCGAAAAGTAAAAATACAAGGTTGCCTATGGGACCTAAACTAAAAAAATCAAGTGTTGAAAAGTAAGGGTATATTTGGTATTTGTGGTGTGAACACAAATAATTATTTTCCTAAAATAGAACTGGTGCAATATTTGTGATATTTCATTAGAAGGCAAGTGGTGCAATATTAAAACAACGGAGGAAATATATATTAAGAAAACTAACCATGAAAAAAATAAAGGAATAGAGTTAAAGAGTATTGAATTCGCGTTGGAAAGAATAGGCTAAACTTGCAGAGCCATAAATCCTTCAATATATTTCCTAACTAGATTAGGCCCGTGCGATGCACGAATTAAAAAAATTATTGGAATGAAATTACTTATTTCTGTTATTTATTTCTCCGGACATACTTATAAATTAGATCATAAAAACATATCTATCATCATAAATTACATAAGTAACAAAATATAAAATGAAAGCTGACCAATCTGATCTAATCAAACCATATGCATACGAATTTATATGTCATCTAAGAGTTCGAAATACAAATTAAAAATACTTGTAATTTACATATATAGAAGCACCTTGGAAATACTAAACAATGGAAACATTTACCGACAACATTAGTTTATTTTTGTATAACAAACATCCATATTATTAGTACATGACTTTATAGTTAGGTTGCTTGCACAATCCTTAGTAAAAACACACACACACACAAATACACAAAATAGCATTATAACCTTAAAAAGATAAAAATAATAATAAAAAAAAATTCTTAGTTAACAAAAAATAATAATAATTTATTTATTTATTGACACATCAAAAGATTGAAATGAAAATGATTACAAATAAAAAAAATAACCAAAAATATATACTACATCATAAGTGTATTAGGCGGGAAATTTTTTTTATGAGATAGCGACACGTATACAGTTTAGGGAGATGATGATTTCAACAATTTTTTGTTTTAGTTATAGTTAATACATTGGGTGATTCTTCAGCCTAGCCTTAAGAAATTTTCAAAAGGAACAATTTTCCGTGAAACATCAAAACCCCCAAAAGTGATTAAAAATGCCCTAATCTTGAATTCAAAGGTTTACGGGATAATATTTGTATGAAAAAGAGGAGAAGAAAAGTAGTAAAAGGTTTAGGTAAAAGAAAAATAAGAGGGAAGAAAAGAATTGGGTTATGGTGTGAAGAACATGAGAGGTATGGAGGGGTATTTGTAATTGTAGGATTACAAGAATTATAGTAAGCTCATGAAGGAAGAAATATGGAAGATGTAGATTTAAGGTAATTAAATGGATGGCAAATAAAGTTAAGGCAAGTGCTTTGCTTGAAGAACAAGTAGAAAATAGACTATGAAAAGTGTTAAATAGTAAGATGGTCATGAAAATAGTTTACGGAAATAGAATCTTGCTTGGAAAATAAGTATAACACATTTGGTATCAAAATATATATGATCGAATATAATTTAGATTTTAACAGAAAATTATAGCATTTAAGGTAAAATAATTATTTTATAAAATATAAACAAAATCCAATTAATTATTCTAATTGGCCGAAAATTCCAAGATAATTATCTACTCAAGATTTCGGACTAATTAAGATAATAAAATTACATTTTATTTACTTAAGAAATCCAAAAATTACTAGGTAGATAATTCAATTTTTGTAAAAATAAATAATTAGGAAATTCTTTGTTAATTTAGCCTAATTAACTTAATAAAAATAGATTTTATTTAACAAGAAAATCTAAAAATCCTAAGTTAATGAGTTTAGGAAAATCTTGTATAAAATTTGGACTAATTAATTGAATAATAAATAGTTTTAATAAATACTAAAATATTAAAAAATTATGTACTATAAATACATATTTTCGATTTTAATAAAATAAATAAGTGGATAATTAAATCTATCCAAAATCCAAAATAATAACTAATTTTGAATATAGTTTTAGCACCAAATATCATTTTGGCTCTAAAAGTCAAATAAATAATTAAAATACCAAAATACGCTTTTTAGAAAATAATTATTAATTAGAAAATTTTTCTCAAACATATGGGGTATTACAAGATAAAGTTGTACAAATGTTTTTTTTTTATTTTATTTTGGACGGCTTTTATCAATTTTATATTTTATTTGGATGGTTTTTTATAATATTATAATTTAGAAAATAAAATTACCCTCTAAAATAAGAAAACAAACAACACTTTGATGAATGGTCATGACTTAAATGATGTGTAAATTAGATTTTTCTAATTTTTTTAAAATGTAATATTATTCAAAGGATAAAATTAAGCAAAAAACATAATATAAACAGTTCATATTTAATCTATTAGCGTAGTCAAAGATAGTCGTCCGTAGCCGGCCATAGTCGTCAACTACAATACAAGCTTCGAGAAAGTCAAAAGCTAGTTTCTATAAGTAAGGCTATGTTTAGTTCACCTTATTTTTACAATTTTACTTATTTTAAACCTAATTAAAAAAATAAGTTCAGATCAGAAATATTAATTTTAGATCATATATACTTAATAGTTAACTTTTTATGTGGGACTTCTAATCGCTAAATATCTTTAACTTTCAATAATAAAATATGTATGAAAATTATATATTATTCCCTCTGTTTTTTTTTAAATTTTAAATTTTATTTTTAATACATCATTTGCATTTACACGGAGCTTTATGAGAGTTAATTTGTTTTAATATTATACTCCGTATTACGCAAGTGGGAAAGTGAATGATTAATTTATTTGAATAAAAGTACAATGGGGACCATTAGAGAGATAATATATGAGAGAAGTAGTATTTTTAACTTATTTAAGTAGAGACCATGAAAGAAAGAGAAACGATAAAATAATCTAAGTAGGGCTTTAGGGAAGGTTAAAATATTTATAAAGTTAACAAATATAAAAGTGGCGCATTTAAAAAAAACACCCTTAAATGATAAGTGATGCATTTAAAAAAAAAGGAGTAATAAGATACACAATATTACGAAGCTAACAAGGCCTTGCTTGATAATTTCTTTTTGAGGAAATTTTTCTTTATAGATTAATGTATGTATAAGGTCAAAGTTCAGTCAAATCGAACAATCAAATCAGATTAGAAAAAATAAGTGCATGTCATATTAGAAAACATAAGTTCGGATCAAATCAGATTAGCAAAATTAAAGTGAACTACTAAACATAGCCAAAGTATCGTTAAAAAAACAAAAAATAAACCATAGCCTAATTTATTTGATATAAAAATTATTGATAATGTAATTAATATGACTATAACTGTAATTTTTTTGTTGGAAATTATATATTAGGCTATAATAAGGGGGATTAATTTATTGGCAGCATACTCAAACAATCGAGTGATCTTATTATAATTATACATTGGGACATATATAATCACAGAATTATTCAAAGTAAGAAATTTATAACCTCCTTTACGGTTGTAAAATGTTGATTTTAATTAGGAAATACAATTTGTTTCGATTTGATTTCTAAACACATAAGCTAACTAGCTAATATCACAATCAGCACCAAAATCTCTCACTTTTTAGGTTAGAAACTAAATTTCTTTTTTTTTTCTTTTTTTTGAAAGGTATAAACTAATGGATTAAAACTGAAAGATTAGGTACTACTTTTCTTATATTTATATCATCCTCATCTAATAATTTTGGAATATTTGAATAATACGAATAAAATAAATATTAGAATAGTGAAAATAATACAATTAAAAAACTACAATATTAGAATAGTTAAAATATAGAAGTTATATGTGGTCCACCTATCATTAAAAATTTAAGAGATTGGATACTACTTTCTAATCTATCTCACCCTCATTCAATAGATTTTGGAATATTAAATAACATTTTTATCTACCATTTTGCCATCCTATCAAATAAAAAATTAGTATTAAAATAATCTGTATAAATCATACTATATTATGTTATAGTTGTTAATTTAACAAAAATCAATGAAAGTCAATCAACTTTATAATCCTTTAGTAATTTTTTTTTTCTTCAGAAAATATATGTATTGGTCATCTAACAATTTAACATATAATTTTGAGATTTTATTGGGACTATAATTATATCTTTTAACTAAATATTATATTTTGAAATTACCTAAGTTAGTTGCCTAATAAAATATATTTTGTATAGTTATTAATTATAAGGATTATGTAAAAATATTATACTTAAATAAAATATTCATTTCTTTTCTTTATAAAAGATTTTTTCTATTAATGGTTATATTATATTGGAAAAATTGGCCGCAACAACACCAACTATTACAAAGGCGCGTGTAGCAGCACAACCTTTCAAGGGTGCGGTTTACATCACAAACTATGTACTTGGGTGCACATAACAATATGAATGACACCAATGAACTAAGAATCCATGGGAAAAGTGGAATCTTCATTATTTTATTATTGTTTAAATATTTTTTAAACCTACATGATTTCCCATTACACATAACTAAGTTAGCCTTTACTTCTATTAAATATTTTCATTTAAACACTTCTTAACCTCCACCATTAAAGCAAATTCCTTCAAAAAGTTTTCACTATTATTTTCCTTTGTTCGCTTCATCAATTACTTTTTTTTTTGTTTTTTAATATACCATGTGATTGATTTAGTTACCTCTCCTTCTATTAGTCAAATACTAAGTTCATAAATAAAAGAAAATCATCCAAAACCATTCATTCCTCTAAATTTTAGGATAAAAAGTCTATTTCTAATACCATGCAAGCCCACAAAATGTTTCAAAATACTTAATTTTTTAAAAAACAATTTCAGAATTAGATTTTAGGATTGGTCAAATTGATTTTTTTGGTTTTCAATGTACAACACTTTAATGGTGGAGGTTGAGAGAGATAATAATTTAAAGGGAGAAAATTAAATACAGGAAGAGGAAAAATAAGACAATCACGTGAGATGTTAAAAAAAGTAACCGAAGAAGCAAACGAAGGAAAATAATGGCGAAAACTTTTTAAATAATCCCTTTAATGATGGAGCTTGAAAAGTGATGTTTAAAGGAAAACAATCAGTAATGGAAGAGAAGACTACATAGTCAAGTGAGATGGAAAATCAAGTAGGATGGAATTAAATAAAAATATATTAAATTATGTAAGCATTAAATATATTGAACGAAAATTTCACTTTTTGATGAAATATGAGTTTAGTTGGTGACATTTATGCTGTTATTTGCACCCAAGTGCATAGTTTGTGATTTGGAGTGCACCATCGAAAAGTTGTGCTGCTGTACGCACCTTTGTCATAGTTGGTGCTGTTGCGGCCAATTTTTCCTATTATATTAGTGGTATTTTGTGGGATCATAAACTCACTTTTCATACTTATATGCTCTTTAATGGTAGTAATATAATGGTAGTAATATAATGATACCCACTTATTTGGTTCTTAAAGTATAAAACTATTGTAGAGTTTTACAGAACAAATAACACTATTTTGCATAGCATGTGATTATTCTAAGCAATTTTAAGCATCAAATGTTTATCTCTTATAATATTATAACTTGTAAAAAATATATTTATAGACCAGTTTTGCAATAACTACACAATTTTTGTAGTCATTACAATTTTTAAATCACAACTTTTTTTTATACGAGTAAATGATAAAGTTGTTATATATTGTAAAATGAAATTTATTCAATATTCATTCAAAAAAAAAATTGCTCAATATTCTTTCCATAATTTCGTAAACAAAAACTGTCCAAATAATATCATGATTTGGTAAATACTCTAAGTACAATGTGATTTTTATGTGCGTAACAATCTTTATATAGTAATTGGCATTAATAAATTAAACAAAAAAAGAAGCAGACGAAGAAAAAGAAAAAGTGAATTTGGAGGGGAAAATAGCATCATAAAGTGACATGTGTCATTCTCGGTGTCTATTTTAGTATTAAGTTATATATATTTCATTAATAATTCCTCTTTTAGTTTTTTATACATAGCTTTTAAAATTATGTATATAATTTTTCTTTTAATAATTATAATTTTTAAAAATATCACCATAACACAAAAACAAAACCAAGTATATTATAAATCAAACTACTTTATTTGACTTGTAAATAACAACCTTCTCCAATAATTTGTAGGCCAAATCAATCTTATTTTTTTCTCTTAAAAACAATTTCGATGCATAATTTTTTTTATGAATAGATAAAGATATAGTAGAAGTATATATTGGATGTAAATTTTTAGGCGTTAAAAATGAAATTAATGATAAAAAATGGATTTAATTCTTCCATTGACAATTACGATATAGGACTATTGCAAAAATTACAAGATGGAGAATGGAAGGTTTGAGGGTTTTTATGGGAATTAAAAGAATAAGAGAGTAATTAAAGCCTTAGAGGATTTTTATATTATTTTATTTCTAAAGAGAGTAATCAAAGGAATTTAAAGATTTCGATTATGGAAAATTGAATCTTCCTTCAAAAACTAGGAAGTTTATTAATGTAGTATTGTTGATTTTGTAGATGTTGACTATCATTAAAGGGGGAGGAGAAGGATAGTTTGGGTTTTATACTAATAAAAAACTGGGCCCTTTAAAAGCTAAGAAGTTTATTAATGTAGTTGTAGACACCTAAAAATGTCTCCCCAAAATCAAAACCGATGATGAACAACCTTTCACCGCCATTATTGGGCGGATCGGGTATTTAATCTCGGGAGCCCTTAAAACCCATGTTCAGTCAAACATATTCAGTCAACAAAAAGAGTCAAACCATTTATTCAAACTCAGTCCAACTCATATCCCAGCCCAAACCCTTTTTAATTCATTTCGTGTTATTTATTAATTAAGCCCGATTAATAAATAATAAAAACCCTAGGCCTGAAATTATCCGGAATAGCTGAAACGACGCAAAAAAAAATCACGTTCTTAGTCATTAAGCAATGAATAATATGAATCTGGACTGTTGTCAGGAAAATATGTGCACTGTGTCACGGCAGACACACCGCGTCACGGGATTTCGCGCCGTGTCGCGATATATTGCACCGTGTCACGGTATTCCGTGTCGTGTCGCGGCGCACATGCCGTGACACGACATTTTTCTAGGGTTTCTCTGTGGCGCCTTTTCACTTCTAGTATTCTGTGCTTCACCCCTCATATTTTCTCTATAAATACGAACCTAATTCTTCCAGTTTCGGGGCACCAAAAATCATTCTCTTTCTCCCTGCACCAACAATCATTTTCTTCTCTCTTTAGCCTAAACACTAGCCACCCTATTCTCTCATAATACTTCACCTAAGCACTCCAAGGAGTCCATATTTGACCCGAAGTTCTATACTTAAACCAAGGCGTGAAAGATAGAATTAACTGAGGGTTTGGACCAAATCAACTCTACTTTTCATTTAATTTAGTTCACTTTGATTTATTATTTATTGAAGTTACTAACAATTTATTCATGATGTAGCAATTCAAGGATACGCGGAACGTGAGAAGTTAATTCACTTAATTACTCTTTTTATTATTTTTGTTGCGATTATCATGATTAGGTTTATCATTATTTGATTTGGCTCACGATATTATGGTTAAATTGCTTCCAATATTGATGTTGATTCTATTATATTTATTGGTCACCGTATTGCATGTTTAAAGGGAATATGTAATCGAATATGTTGCCGAATAAGATAATTTGGACAACCGGTTTAGGTTCATTTTTAATCTTGTTGTTTAATCGAAGTGATTACGATATTTTAGAATTATATGTTGCATTAACATTAAACCAATTTAGCTTAATATTAGTTTGGAGCAAATTGAATCTTTGTTTGCATGCCTTTGAGATCACAGGAAATACTTTTCGCAATAAGAATCGAGTAGAGGCCAATACGGGCGAATGTGACTCCATGACTCACTTCGTACTATCATCCCCGATCCTCCTTTCGTGGTTCCGAACCATATGGAGTTAGTAATCTCATGAATTATGAATGGGGTGTAACCTTCACGGGTCAATCGTGGTTGCCTTTCGTTGTCCCTTAATCGTGGTTGCCTTTTATGATCCGTGAACGGTTTACAAGTTCCTTAAAAACTTGTTGGCGGATCCCTACTTTTCTTTGTCCCTAATCGTGTCCCTAATCGTATATATGTCAATTCCCACTTCCTATAAATGTTAAGCATATTCACCACATGCTTAACGTAGGCGCACTTCAAACGTTTCGATCGTGCCCTATGTGTATATTTGATCGTTTTGATCCTAACCTTAACGATCTTTCTTTTCCTATGGTGGTTTATTTTATGACTAACTAATTCCAATGGACCGTACTCACTTAGTAATTAGTGCAAACTCTAAAATTGACAAAAAAAACTGGGAAAAACGCACAAAAACAACCTGGAACTGATTACCGACAGAAATGTCGCGTCACGGCAATCAGTGCCATGTCACGGCAACTTGTATCGCACCACAGTACAGTTTTCCGTGTCACGACAAAAGTGCCGTGCCACGGTGCCCAGGTTTAAGTCCAGTCAGTCCCTATTTTAGTCTTCCGTGTGATTTTAGTCCACGCGTCAGTTGTTTTGATACTGTTTACATGTCTAGCCATGCGATCATACCACGAGTCTTATAACATCACCTAATCACTCACGAGTCAAGTATAATCCACACATTTTTTTTATTTTTTTTACTCGAGTTGTGCACCATGTCGTTTATGATCGACACTAGGTTCATGCATGTATCTCCTTTTTCCGTCACAAAATGAGTGGATTTTTTCTTACCTGTTTTCAAATGTCTATCTTTCCCTTGCCCTTCCCCATTTTGAATAGTGAGTCAAATCATTAAGTGAATTTATTTTATTTTACAGTACTTGGTAAAGGAGCAGGGGTAGATTGGCGCGGTTCAACCTCTTATACCTAAGAGGCGTATAAGGAAACCACCACAAGCGTCTCCACAAAGCTCATCTCCATCTCTAGTTTATTTTCAACTCATGGCCACTAAGGAAGATATTGAGGGAATCCACAAGTCCATTGAGGCTCTTACTGCCATGATGCAAAAGCTCACTACCCGAGTCAATACCATAGAGCAAACCAAGGTCACCATTGCCACAGTTGACAAACTGAAAGAACAAGTGAGCAAGATTTCTGAGGACTTGACCTATGTGGAACAACCTTCCACTCCTTTGGATATGAAGGACAGGCTCCCTAAGAAGTTCTCCACTTCTGACATACCCAAGTTCAAACCCACTAACAATCCAATATTCCACTTGAAGGCCTTTTCTGCAACCATGGTTCTCAAGGGATTGGATGTAACACTCTTCTCTCCTTAGAGCATGCCGGCTAAAAATGGTTTTATTCTCTAGATGCCAAGTGATTAGGGGATTTTGCTCCCACCAATCGGAATGCGCCACGTGGGCCAATCAGGTCCTGCCAAGTGTTCCCCAGTTGGACCTCTCAGGGCTTTCCACGTGGCACACGCTTATTCGTCCGCCTTGGACCTATTATGTCATGACACGTGGCATACTCCATGCCTAATGGAGAAGTCGGCCACCCAGGCCCAACTTCCGAGGGAAGCCCAATCAGCCCAAGGTTAACCTAAACCTAGATTGGCACGTTTCCCGAGGTTATAAATACCTCCCTTAACCCTCATTAAGGGAGATTACGCAGATTACACACATTAAACTCTCTCACCTAGAGAGACCCAATCACTTTAATTTTCGCATTAATTACTCCTTAATCAAGTACTAACTTGACCGTCGGAGGCGGATCTCCAATCATCCGGATCATCCGTTTGTTTTGCAGGTACAGGCGTCCGGTTCCAGTCTCGGAATTGTAACTCTCCCGCAGGACATCAGAAAACCCCGAAACACCAAGCACACTACAACTTGGCAAGATGTCACCGAAAGTTTCATGATTCGTTACAAGTGTAACATTCAAGCCAGAATTTCTGAACGTGAACTTTCCATTCTCAAACAGAAAGAGAATGAAGGCTTCACTGCTTACCTGAATAGGTGGAGGGAAAAAACTGCACTTTTGGTGGATCCCCCCAAGGAAAGAGAGACGGTTCGCCTCTTCATCCAGAACCTAACTTACAAGTACAAGACACATCTTAGGTTCTTGTCTTTGAACACTTTTGTAGCTGTATATGATATCGGCATCACTATCGAGGACGAGCTAATAAAGACTGCGGGTAGTAACAATAATAACACTTGGAAAAACAAGAAGAACGACCTTCCTTTTTCTTCGTCTTCTAAGCCCGAAAATACTACCAACAATATTAGCCAAGTGGATCTCAATGAAGTTATAGCTCTTGATGCTTCCCTTTAAAAGAAAAGGAGAACTTACACTCCTTAGGAATGATATCTGACACCGCCTTTGATCGTCTTTACGGTCAAGGTTTGATTACACCAATTGGGCCATTTCCAGAGCCAAAACTTGAACAAAGGAGTGCCAGGTGGGACCCCAATGCTCACTTTAAGTACCATCAAGGAAGGGGTCACTCCACCGAGCAGTGTTGGAACTTAAAAGACGCTATTCAAGATCTAGTGGATGCCAACAAACTTCGTGTCGCTCCAGGCGGCAAGAAGTGATAAGCAGCAGTGAAGACAAGGCGCACGACGAGCCCTTTATTTCATAATGTTTTCTTCCCTTTCCCCACTTCAAGTCTAGCATAGATTTCCATTTCTATAATTTGATCATTTTGTTAGTTTATTCACCATTTCCATCAATAAAATGAGCATTGTTCCTTTACATCTCGATCAGGTAAAAAAAAAATATATATCAATTGCCGAACCAAACACAAGGTACACCAATGATTAGAGGCACCTTTGCAACCCATTATTCCCATTAACCATTCAAACACATATTCCATTTCTTCACTAACCATGTTAAGCCTCGTCTAACGTTTGGCCTTCATTTCTTCAACCCATATTCACCTAACCCTGGGATTGGAAGGTATGCAATTTGTGTAATATTCAAAAGCAAGTTCAAAAAAAAAAAAAAAAGAAGAAGAAGAATGACAAAAAAAACAATTTCTAAGGGCAAGTGTTCCAATGTCTTTGATATGAACACGTCTCAAATTGCGTCTCTCATCGAGTGCTTGGTACCGTGCCTGAGAAACATGAATGTTAAGTGAGTGATGAACCGCATGATCCGAGATTGCCCACATTGATTCAAAAAAATGAAAAAGAACAAAAATTCAAAACAAAAAAAAATGTGTGAAAAATAAAACTTGCAAGTTTGAATTTCAAATACACAATTACACATCTTGGGGGGATTCTCTCAGGTCTTTAGCCTTTTACCCTTTTCTTCTTTAAACCATCTGCTTAATGACATTACAACCCTTGAAAGACCTCTTTGAAGTGTACATACACTTGTGCAAAATTCGGCTAGAGCTACGTTCGGCCTGATTCTTAACAGATACGTAGGCAACCTCACATCGAGGTGCGGCCACATTCACATTTATTCATATATGATCGAGTCACAACATGTCTAATGCTCATCCCTATCCATCTAGATCTAGACTTGGGGGGCTTGAACTATCACAAATGTGCTTAGCTTCCTGACCTAGGTACATTTATTAAGATTCATATAAGATGTGCTTAGCTCCCTGACCTAAGCAACATTCACCAAGATTCGTTGTTACACTTGCTTAGCTTCCTGACCTAGGTACATTTATCAAGATTTGTTATAATACTTGCTTATCTTCCAGACCTAAGCAATGTCCAAGATTGTACACTATATATGATTCCTAGCTTCCTGACCTAGGTACATTTATCAAGATTTGTTGTAATACTTGCTTAGCTTCCAGACCTAAGCAATGTCCAAGATTTTACACTATATATGATTCCTAGCTTCCTGACCTAAGTAACATATATATTACTGTGCTTAGCTTCATGACCTAAGTGCGTTCGTGTAACTGCCCTTAGCCTCCTGGCCTACGAACATTCATCATGCATGCATTATTTTCAAGACGAGCAATTCAATTTGACAAGAAGAAAATCCATGCGATTCATTTCGCTTTGCTCAACGAGGAAGTTCAAAGCTTTTTCCCTTTTTCATGTCTTTTCTTTTGGGGAAGTTCAAAAACTTTTTCAAAATTTTCTCAACGAGGAAGTTCAAAACTCCTTTCCATTTTTCATCTTTCTTCTTTTGGGGAAGTTCAAAAACTTTTTCAAAATTTTTATCGAGGAAATTCGAAAACTCTCACTTCATTTTTCACGTCTTTCTTTTTCGGGAGAAAGTTGGTACCCTCCACCCATGACAAAAAGTGACGGAAATTTTTGCTTTTGCATTTTCATTTGCTTGTGTCTGCACACACACTCAAATCATACACATACATACATAATCACAAGTAATACACATGTCATATCGTGTCAAGTCAAGCTTGGTCAAGTCAATCACAATTTATGCGAGTCCTTTGGCAAATCCCATTTTGCAGGTCTCAAGTACAGCCCACGTTCGGGGATAAGCAAACCATCAATAGCCCACGTTCGAAGATAAGCGAACCATCTATAGCCCACGTTCCGGGATAAGCGAACCATTTACAGCCCACGTTCGGGGATAAGCGAACCATCTACATCCCACGTTTGGGGGTAAGCGAACAATCAATAGCCAACGTACGGGGATAAATGAATCATCTATAGCCCACGTTCGGGGACAAGGGAACCATCTACAACCCACGTTCGGGGATAAGCGAATTGTCTACGGCCCACGTTCGGGGATACTCGAACCATCATCATTATTCAAATACTAAGTGATCATCTATCATTTAGTAGGCTGCTCGAGGCGTAGGAGTCTACGTAGAAAACTACTAAACGTGTTTGTTTCCATGTACTGGTGTCAGATACGCATTCTATCTCTTCACACTTTTATCTGTGGAACTAACACTTTTCTGCAGGTATAGGCGTACACAGAGTGATTTAGGATCGCAGAACATCTTAAATCATTTTCCGTCCAATCGACTACTTTGACTATCGTTTTCGAAACTTATGTTTCTACAAACTCAGTCAAAATGGGGGCTTCTGTAGACACCTAAAAGTGTCTCCCTAAAATCAAACTCGATGATGAACAACCTTTCACCGCCATTATTGGGCGGGTCGAGTATTCAATCTCGGGAGTGCTTAAAACCCATGTTCAATCAAACATATTCAGTCAACAAAAAGAGTCAAACCATTTATTCAAACTCAGTCCAACTCATATCCCAGCCTAAACCCTTCTTAATTCATTTCGTGTTATTTATTAATTAAGCCCGATTAATAAATAATAAAAACCCTAGGCCTGAAATTATTTCGGAATAGCTGAAACGGCGCATAAAATATCACGTTCTTAGTCATTAAGCAATGAATAAAATGAATCTGGACTGTTTTCAGGAAAATATGTGCACCGTGTCACGGCAGACACACCGCGTCACGGCAGACACATCGCGTCACGGTATTCCGCGCTGTGTCGCGGTATATGGCACCGTGTCACGGTATTTTGCGCCGTGTCGCGACACACATGCCATGATGCGGCATTTTTCAAGGGTTTCTCCGCGACGCCTTTTCACTTCTAGGGTTCCGTGCTTCACCCCTCACATTTTCTCTATAAATACGAACCTAATTTTTCTAGTTTCGAGGCACCAAAAATCATTCTCTTTCTCCTTGCACCAACAATCATTCTCTTCTCTCTTTAGCCTAAACACTGGCCACACTATTATCTCATAATACTTCCCCTAAGCACTCCAAGGAGTCCATACTTGACCTGAAGTTCTATACTTAAACTAAGGCGTGAAAGATAGAATTAACTGAGGGTTTGGACCAAATCAACTACTTTTCATTTAACTTAGTTCAATTTGATTTATTATTTATTGAAGTTAATAACAGTTTATTCATGATGTAGCAATTCAAGGAAACGCGGAACGTGAGTAGTTAATTCACTTAATTACTCTTTTTATTATTCTTGTTCCTAATATCATGATTAGATTTATCATTATTTGAATTGGCTGACGATATTATGGTTAAATTGCTTCCAATGTTGATGTTGATTTTATTATATTTATTGATCACCGTATTGCATGTTTAAAGGGAATATTTAATTGAATATCACGCCTACTAAGATAATTTGGACGACTGGTTTAGGTTCCTTTTTAATCTTGTTGTTTAATCGAAGTGATCACGATGTTTTAGAATTATATGTTGCATTAACATTAAACCAATTTAGCTTAATATTAGTTTGGAGCAAATTGAATCTTTTTTTGCATGCCTTTGAGATCACAGGAAATACTTTTCGCCATAAGAATCGAGTAGAGGCCAATACGGGCGAATGTGACTCCATGACTCACTTCGTACCATCATCCCTGATCCTCCTTTCATGGTTCCGAACCATATGGAGTTAGTAATCTCATGGATTATAAATAGGGTGTAACCTTCACGGGTCAATCATGGTTGCCTTTCGTTGTCCCTTAATTGTGGTTGCCTTTTATGATCCGTGAACGATTTACAAGTTCCTTAAAAACTTGTTGGCGGCTCCCTACTTTGCTTAGTCCCTAATCGTATATATGTCAATTCCCACTTCCTATGAGTGCCAAGCATATTCACCACATGCTTAAAGTAGGCACGCATCGAATGACGCCTACAGTAGTATTGTTGACTTGGTAGATGTTGATTATCATTAAAGGGGGAGGGGAAGGATAGTTTCGGTTTTATACTAAAAACAACAATGGGCCCTTTGGTTTTGGAGCCTTGTGCAGTAGGTTTGCTTGCACATGCCCAAAAACAGCCTTGGATTTGGTGGTGGAGGATTCATCATTCCATCAATGTTGCTGACAAAGGAAAAAAGAGGATGAAGGAAGAAGGAATATTAACACTCATTATTGCCATACTTTCTTCCCAAGTAATTAAATACTTGCCTTACTTCATATTTTGCATTTATTTAATTAGTTTAAACCCATATTTTTTCCATACTCTCTCTTGCATGAGCTTACCATATTTCATCCTTCCTACAAATGACCTCTTAATCCCTCACAAAAACACATTTACTTTATGTCTCTCCTTTCACAAATTTTCTCTCATTCTTCTCTCTCTTTGTACTTGACGACCAAGCCACTGTGTGCCACCCCTGCCATTGCATCCCACCGCCGACACTAGCCAACACTGTCACCGCCTCCTCATCCTTGTCTTGTTTTGCCGCAAGTTTCTTTGTAAAAAAAATTAAAAAAAAATCCTCTCTTCTAATTATTGTAAATTCATTTTGATACTAAAATTATTATTATGTTTATTATTATAAATTACTAACATGTTTTAATTAAAAAATTCATAAATAAAATAATTGATTATGAGAAGAAAAATTAAAAAATATTTTATAGTTAATGCACATGCAGATTAGGGTTGGTGTCTAGAATTATAGTATCATGTTAAGAAGGAATTAAATAGTATCATTCTAGGGTTGGGTTAAATTTTGGAATTGTGGTGTGATGATTAGGGATGGCAGCGGATGTGGACTCGACCCAGATCCGTGGATCTAGATCTGTATTTCACCAATATAGGTCTTCAAATTTTGGACCCTGACAAGGGTTAAATCGGTCGCTACAATCTAACTTTCAATCAAACAATACTTATACGAACACCCTATAACCAAGTACAATGACAAATAAAGGTTCGGTCCACGAGGAACGAGAGTAATTGCAAATCAATCTTAAACCTAAGCTAGTTCGAAATCAATGGAAGATGGTGTTCTAAAATACTACTAATAAGATGAAATAATCAATAAACTAAGACACTAGGGAGAACGGGAATCCACCTAACCATTGGTAACTAAGAAACAAGGAATCACAGAGACAAACGGGATATGAAAAGACTATATGTCTGATCAATATCATGTGGTAGGAAGACAACGGGCGATACTAAGCTTGGAATTCTCATGCACTCAACATCACTCGATACATAATCAAACCACATTCAACAATGAAATACTCAATTCACAATCTCTTGTTCAAATCAAGAATATCATGCAATCAAATTCAAGATTCTAGGTTAGCTACTCCTATTATAATGAATTAACATGCAATCGCATATAATCAATTTAATCACAATCCGTTTATCAAAATCAACCCTCAATTACATAGATTACCTAGGCCGGGTTTCATCCCGAAACCCTAGCTAGGAGACTACTCACACATGTTCATAATCAAAGCAATAATGAATTCCAAAAGCATAATAGATCTAAACATGAATTCTGATTAAGGAATAATAAAGCTTGATTAATAAACAAGAATGAATAATACCAATTGTATTGATGCGAATCAATGACAAAGTTTGGAACTTTGATATCCGATGTCAATAAATAATACAAAGAATCCCAACGAATCTTGCTTCGAATCAATCCGGAAAACTACGATTAACTAGATCAAATCTATGGAATCTCAACTACGGAAGTGCTCTCTATCTCTCTACAAAGTCTCTCTGAAAAATATGTCTCTAATCTATCTCCAAATCTGTTTGTTCTTAACCCTCACAATAGGATTATATATATATGTTTTAATTTAGAAAGCAATTGCGCAGGCTGCCCTTCATAAATCAGCACGGCCGTGCTAGAAGTGGCACGGCCGTGCAAGCATGGCAGCAGCTGATCCGCAGTATCTTCAATTTTGGCACGGCCGTGCTGAATTTGGCACGACCGTGCTAATGCCTGGCACGGCCGTGCTAATGCCTGGCACGACCGTGCTGAATCTGGCACGGCCGTGCTGATGCATGGAAAATGGCACGGCCGTGCTGAATTTGGCACGACCGTGCTAATTCCTGGCACGGCCGTGCTGAATCTGGCACGGCCTTGTAAGCATAGGCAGGAAGGTTGCAGGCACTTTGGTCTTCTTGAAACAGTCATAATTTCTTATCCAGAGCTTCGTTTGAGGCGTGAAATATATCGTTGGAAAGCTCTTCAAGTCTAATTTCCAATTCAATTGTAATCACTCCATTATCATTTGTATATCAAAAGTTATGAGCAAAATAGTGAACAGGTGTCATATTTGTGAGTTGTTCTGCCTTGCCTGCTACTTAACTTGCCTTTCAAGGCCTTGAGAACCGCAGCAAAGCCTTAGCTTGGTGGACTAGGATCGATAATATCCTGATTACGCACCAATGGTTTGGGACTCGACATAACTTGGTCAACTATACCTGTTAACACACCAAAAACAGACCGAAACCCGTGAAGCACGTAATATGAAGGAAACGACTGTAACAAGGCAATAAATGACTAAAACGAGCCTAAATACATCCAAAATCACCCATTTATATGCCTTAAAGCGCGCCCTAATGTGCGCTTGTCAGACCCCAAAGATCCAGGTCTAGGTCTAACCCCCAAACTCGAACTCGGATTCGTTTACCCGTTTTATAATTTTCCTAAAAAAAACTAAAATATTTTGTTTCTTTGTCCTAGAATGTTGATTATGTTAGTAGTGATGAAGATTAGCCTTTTGGGAGATGGATTTTGGATGCTCATGTCAGATACATCATCTTATTTTTTGGCTTGCTCATTTGTAACATCGTACTTTTTTCATTGTTTGTAATGCTTTTTTTTTTTTTTTTTTTTTTGTTCAAAAGACAAGTCTATAAGTTGGTTGCTTTGTATTTTTGGATTAGTTATATAACTTTAATTTAGGTATTGAAATTGATAATCCCCTGACAAAAGTTTGACATGCATTTGTTGACCCGAACATTACATTTGCTGCAAAAAATTAGGCAAGTACAGGACCTGTTTTGTACCCGGACCCGAATCTGGTGGACCCATCAAATCTGGATCTAGGTCTCTATTTTCCAAACCCGATGGATCCGGGTTGAATCTGGATCCAAGGTATAAAAACAGATCTATCTACGAATCCATTTGGACCCTGTCCAGATCCGACCTGTTGCCATCCCTAGTGATGATGTATTAATATTATTCCAAGCATGATTGGTTGAGTTTGAATATTTTATCAGACTTGATACAAGTTGAATTTGAACCATGCTTTCATTTTATAGCATGAAAATAAGCATGTTTAATTAAACTATATATCTAATTTGGATTGGAATTGGCATGGTTCATATAACTTTTCTTAATGCTTTATGCACTGGAAATTGAGCTAAATTAAAAATAGTGCTTATGTACAAATACTGAGTTAGTTTTATTTAAGTGTCTTAGGACACGAGATTAAGGATTTTGAGGTATTTTATGCACACTGAAGGTGTAGTTTAAAAAGTGTTCAACACTAGGTTAATTGTGATCATTAGTTATTCAAGAATTAATCTAGAAATATTAAATGCTTGGTCGATTGAATTTTTCGTGTGTGAGTCATTACCATGTTTAAAATGTGAATCACATAAACTTCTAGATTAACTCTTGGAGTATGTGAGTCATTACCATGTTTAAAATGTGAATCACGTAATATGAAAGAGGATACACACCAAAACTTTTGGAACGTATATACCTTGAGTATGAACATATGGTGGGGATTATGTGACTCTATATTTGATCAAAACTTCTACAGGGGATATAGGACGTTGTACTTTCCTTCTATATAATTATGCGCGGGAATGTCCGTTACTTTTAGTAAAATAGGTGCCTACTCGATTAACTACCGAGTAGTTTACGCCAATTTCTTGGGGCAAAGATGTGGTTAATAACCCGTTCGATGCGTATTCCAAAATAATTAAAAAAAATGAGTTATGATTCAATGAGTCTTGTATTAATTGTTGGCTTGTGTGACTACATGTTAGTAAGTGTGGAATGTTAGGAGTTAGGATAAAGCATGTTAGTGTGTTTATATTCGTTGTATGTACTTAGCTTTGCTGATGGATGCTTTGTTTGCATTGTGTTTGTTGGCCTTGTTTTGTCTTGGCCCTGTGATGACCCATTTTGGCGAGTAGATTGAGATAGTCTAAGGCATTTACAAGTAGTGAAGCATGAAGCATGTGAAGAGGTTTTGCATGGAGAGTTACTTGCATTTATTTATTGCATTTAGAACTGTTCTTTTATATATTTATTGGTTTTCATGCTACTAACCTATTTGATGGATTAATTGGTTTGATTTTGGGCTTTACAGTTCCACATTGTAATAGAGTTTGATTTGGGTTGACCTTATTTTGGTTTTGAGTTGATTTGAAGGTTTAATTTGGTTTTGAAATGGTTTTAAGTCTACCAATGTGTTCTTTGCTAAAACTCTTAGCCGTTATCACGTTGGTAGAAATAATTTAAATTTTGCTTATTTAAATTATTCAAGGGTCGTAAAATAAGGATTTCAAAAGGAAGGAATTTCTACGGTGTTACAAATGGATTAATAATTGGATCATTTACCTGAAAAATGAAGACACGAAGGATGATTCAAATCTTGTGGCCAGGATTAATTCACTAAAAATATTTTATAAGGTATTTGGTTAGACAAGAGATTTTCCAAAAGTAGGAGCTGAACCCAACCAATACAATAAGAGAAATAAGAGAAATTGAGAGAATTTTAAGGAAAAAAAATAATGGCAGATTACAAGCAGATCTAGAGGAGCCAAGGAAATGTTGAGGACCCAGAGGCGCCTCCTAAATTAGAAAAAAAGGATCAAAGAGGAGGTACGAAGGGGGGAGATCGAGGGCGAACAACACCAATTTGGAACTGGGATCTCCTGCAAAAAATGCGATATATGTTTCGTAGGAAGCTAGAAAGGAGGAATGATTGGAGAAATAAACTGGTATTGTAGGAATGATAGGGGCTATAAGGATGGAAGAGGGGATAATAGAACAATCAGAAGTAGTAGCAAGCAACAAATCAATATGAAAAATCTTAACTGCGCTCTAAAGGCGATCAGGTTTATGTACCCCATGAATCCGCCACTAATCACTACATGAATTAAAAGAATTATAATCACTTGTGATCGTATTAGGTTCTTGACTGGACCTTAACCCTCACGGACATCAAGATCCAGGAGACTAACAAGGAGATGATATGATGGTTAACATGGGAGAATATAAAGGCGCACTGCACCTGCAAAAATGAACTGTTAATCACCTTTAGCTTGCTAAAGGACTTTCATTGTGCTAATATTACTTTGTCTAAATGTAAAGGACAGTTGATTCATGTTGGACTAGAACAAGAACCCCGATGCGGATATGCATGGTTAAAAGATTTAGTTGTTTATTTTTATAATTAATTAGGATATAATTGTTAGGATAGTTTAGTTATTAGAAGATAGATCAATATTAAATATCATATTTGCAAAACTTTATCTTTACAAGTTAAATTAGGTTTCCTAATTGTATTAGGTTTTGTTACACACAATTTTTAGGCTAATTATTTAGCTTATAAATACGTGATGATGTTTAATGTAAAGTATGATTAATTGATTTGAAGTTTATAAAGTTTTACGTAAACTTGTGCTTGTGTATTCTTGGCCTATTTTAGGTTTTAAACTCGTGTTACTTAGCGTTTCTTGACCAAGACTCAAGATTCCAAATCTTTCAACTGCGATTGAAGGTTATATCCATTAAAATCCATATCAAACCCTAGGAGAGGGGTTAAGGTCTCCTTTTTTTTTTTTTTTTTTTTTTTTTTTTTTTTTTTTTGTGGGAATAGGGTATAGATGTACACCTCTATGTTCCCTTTAAATTTTCCACTGATTAACTTCCTCCGTATTTTAATAAGTGTTACTTTTTGACCGACACATAGTTTTAGGCAATTTAATTGACTATAATAAAATAAGAGGTAAGTGGGGTAGTTGGGGTATCAAAAATTGTAAAAGAAAAATAGTGGGATTAATAGTTTATTGAAAAGTAATGAATGTGAGAGGAAAAAAAAAATCTATATTGACATACGTGCCCAATCATCTAGAGTACGACACTTATTAAAACACAACCACATTTGGTAAGTGTAACATTTATTAAAACACGGAGGGAGTATATTAAAAGAATTATAATCACTTGTTGTTTTGGGGTTTTCTGATGTCCTGCGGGAGAGCTACAATTCCGAGACTGGAACCGGACGCCTGTACCTGCAAAATAACGGAGACTCCTGAGAGCTCCGCCTCCAACGGTCAAGTTAGTACCTGATTAAGGAGTAATTAATACAGAAATTAAAGTAATAAGGTCTCTCTAGGTGAGAGTATTTAATGTAGGTAATCTGCTTTGCTAGCGAGATCAGCCGGTTATTAGTGTGTTCCGTAATGTTTCTCCTCCGTTCCGTTAATTATTCGGTCCCTTGATTAATGAGGATTAATCGAGTATTTATAGCCTTGGGAAGCGTGCAACTCTCTAGGTTTAAGGTAAACCTAGGGCCGATCGGGCTTCTAGACTGAAATGGGCCTTGATGGCCGGTTGTCCCATTTGGCATGGGTGGACACGTGGCGTGTCTTAAGTGGTCCGTGGAGGACGCGTGGCGGAACCTGGTTGGTCCACTTGTCAAACGGCGCTTGGTGGATAAAAATCCCCTAATCATTTGCCCCTCACAGGTGGCACGCGACTGGTCACGTGTCGCCTGTGACAGGTGTCGCACGGTGACAGGCGACGGCCCGTTACAGGTGTCACCTTGCAGACGGCCGGGAGATTCTCCCGCCCAAATTTGAATTCGGAAGCGACCCTTCGCCTTCTCATTTTGCCTATAAAAGGAAGTGCTGACTTCGGTCATTTTCACATTTGAGAATTTTTGCGAGAACATTCGGACCCCTGAACTTGCTCTGACATTTTCGGACTTTTTCTGCCTACCGCCTGTTCTGACAAGCCGACTGACCCGAACTTTCAGGACTTCATCAACTGTCATCCGTTCAGGTAACTCAGTTCTCTTACTCTTAATTTTCTTTTTATTTTTTGAAATGGCACCATGGAAGCACACGACACGCCCTAAGTTAGTGATCAGCCGGTCACCGGGGACGGCTGAATCTAGGACTAGGAGTGCCGCCTGCCCTTTTCTGGACCCATCTTTGCCCTTTATACAAAGTCCGACTGAATCTGTGTCTATGCAGAACGTGATGGCCAGAACAAAAAAGACTGCTAGAATATCAAACTCAGACGGCTCCTCCCAAAGGGTACTCCTTAGCGAAACATCTGACCAGGCGCCAGATGTGGAACGAGGCGACTGTCAAGCTGACAGTTCTGAGAGAGGGACCAAGGTGTTCCCTTCTCATCTAACCGTGGACATGTCTAATTTACCTTCTGCTCCTTCTAAGGGAGAGGAGGCGGGCCCCTCTAGGAGAGGGGAGGCGTCGTCCTCTTCGGACTCGTCAGGGGACGAGTCCGATTCCAGCTCTTCTGACCATAGTTCTTCTGACCATAGTTCTTCTGACTCAGAAGAAAAACATAACCGCCTACAAGAGGCGAGAAGTTCCCATGCAGTGGAGAAGGGGGATAATTGGGCAGAGCCGTCCGCCTCTTACAGAGAGGAAAACACCCCCTACTACTGCAGGGTGCCCCGGGGCCGGATCGCAACCATGCGAGACAACGTGGCGAGCTTTATTGCTAACCACAAAATGGGCCCGGAGTATTTACTGTTTGTGCCGGATCCAGAAGATACTGTCGTCTGGCCGGCTGGTACCAGCTATGGTGACGGCTGTTTTGGCTGCTATGTGGCGGCCATCAAAGCTGGTCTGCGCTTCCCATTACATCCGGCTGTTCAGCGGATTTTAGATGGGTATGATCTGGGGTTATGGCAGTTAGCCCCCAACTCTTGGGTAAACGTACTCGGCTATGTGGCCGGGTGCGAACTGAACGGGGTGGAGCCAAGTTTTGAGGCTTTCGCCCACATGAACTATCTCAGCCGGACCCCTAAGTCGGGAGGTACCGGCTGGTATCAACTAACAAGCCACAGGGGTTACCTCATGACGAGAGGTAAGGCAAACAAATGGAAGGATTGGCGGAACACCTTCCTTATTATCGAGAGTTCAGACACGGAGCTGAACAAACGTTTTAACAAGTGGAACAGGGATCCGCCTCTTCTTGCAGGCGGCCGCAGCATGCCGCCTGTTCCCCCAAAGGCTAAAAGAGAGATCCTAGACAAAGGACTCTTCAAAGTAGAGACTAGGGTGAACTCTACTTCAGGGGTACGAGAGCAAGTACCCCTACACTGCGTCCCGAGCTTCAAGTGGCTCTATGATGAGTACTTCTTGGCCGCCTGTGGCCTCGGCAGTCGGTGCTCTAGAGGTAGCCGGCCTGACGAATACTCTGTTTTTTCACGCCTTGTTTACTTGGGATTTTTACTAACTTTGCTGTTTATTTCTTTCAGCCGACGCCATGAGTAAAATAACAGCATCTAAGACTGCGGCGGCCATGCTGCGGGTTTCGCTAATGAAGCAGTCGTACGCCGACTCCCCCAGCAAGGAGGCACCCTTGGTAAGCTTTGAAAACTCTTCCCCTTTAAGTTGTATTATGCATATACTAACTCTTTTTGTTTTCAGTCTGGCACTCCAAGGGCTTCTTCCTCGCAACAGCCAGACCCCAAGGCCCGGAGAACGACTGTTGCAAGCTCTCCTGGGTCTTCCAGGAAAACAGTGGCGGCTGAGAAGCAGCCGGCCACTTCTTCAAAAACCCAGGCGGGGCCGCCTAGATGTATGGAAACTTGCTTGTAAAAACTCACTCTTGCTTCCTTCTTGATTAGGTCTAACTTGTTTTTCCTTCTGCTTAATGCAGCCGGCCCCCAGGGACTTGACTTGGTTGAGGTAGCCAAGTCAATGGTTAAAGTAGTTCCTCCCTCTGACAGGGAGGCGGTCAAGGGTGCCGGCACCCTTGACCTCGATGGAATTTCGGGGATCCTAGCTGAGGTATACCCTTTTGAAGTTCCAGGACGCCTGTTAACCCTTATGATTGGAAACTGACGCCTGTTTTTCTTTGTACTTAGGCCCTGCTCCGAGTCAACAGCCTTCGCAAGCCGATTGATCGGAAAAACAAAGAGGTAAAGGCCGCAAAGGCTATGGCCGCCTCCAGCTGTGATAAAGCAATGTTTCAAATTGCCCAAAATGAAGTACTGACCATTGATCTTCTTTATTATCAGGCGCAGGCGACCGCCGCTGTTCGGGCTCAGCTAGAGGCGGCCCAAAAGAAGGTTGACGAGCTGGAGGGGACCGTCACCAAATTTAAAGCCGAGCTGAAACCCCTTCGCCAGAAAATGCACTCTTACGAAGCCATGGAGAAATCTTTGGCTAACGTAAAAGAACGCCTGGTGAACCAGGAGAAGAGTCTTACCCAAGAGCTCTCGGACAAGGCCGAGCAAGAAAAACAAGAGCTCGTCCGGGAGATGGTGGAAGACTCCGCCCAAATCCAACGCATGACCTGGGAACGACTGTTCCCCAGTGCCGACTTTGCCTCATGGGAAAGAACGTACCGCCAGTGTTCGGAAATATATAATCAACAGATCCTGGCGGCTGCTGAAGAAGAGGCGATGGACGTTGCGTTGGAGGAGGAAGAGCCTGTTGTGGCGCTTGTGCCACTTGGGGGAAAGGCATCAAAAGATGATGCAGCGAAGGCCGAGTCCAGCAAGAAGAGTGCTGACCAGGCGGCTGCTGCTGATACTGAACTGCCCCCTTCTTAAGCTTTAAGTATATTTTTTCTTTTCACGGCCTGCGTGCCGTTTGCTTTGTAATTACCCGGCCAGGGGGCCGGGGTTTTGAATATTCTGCTGGTCTTTTATGGCCGGCTCATTTTAATCAAATTTTTTGTTTTTGTTCAAATTTGTCTAAGTATTTGAAATTTGCTCACTAGACAGACTGTTGTGTATGGCCGAACGTTAAGACAGGTACAAATAGTAAGTATGCCGCCTATGCCCCTGGACGACTGGTTGTCTGTTTCCAGGATAGATGATCAGTCGGCCATTTAATCAATCGGTATTCGAACTCTTTATTCAATTTGACCAAGTAAATAGAATTACCAAGTAGCCAAGGAATTTAAGTAGGAAAACAAGCGGCGGGTACCGGTTGTTTCCCTTTATTGCCAATGTTGGCCTCTAATTTGTTATTTGTTAACCTAGCAAGAGTATTGGTTGAGAGCCTTTGTTTATTAAAAACAAGTGGACGACTCGTACCTTTTAGGCTCAGTGCTAAGTTTGAGTGACTATTAAGTTAACATAGGAGTTACTTAGTCTTCGTCACAATCTTGATTGAGTAGTAAAGGTATCAGGCGGCGTAGGCCGGCTAGACCCCTTGATTCACCAATGTTTGTTGGCTATTTACTCAATAGGTTATCCAGTAGGAATAGGGGTTCGAGTGCCCTTGTTTGTATAAAACAGGCGGACGACTCAAACTTTTTAGGTTCCATACCAAATTTGAAGGAGTGACTATGAGTTAACTTTGGAGTTACTCAGTCGCCGTCACTTTTGTTTGAGAAGTAGAGGTACCAGGCGGCGTAGGCCGGCTAGACCCCTTGATTCGCCAATGTTTGTTGGCTATTAACTCAATAGGTACCCCCTGCATTTATCCCAAGTAATACAGGCGGTCATCTGACTCAGATGTCAACTGCTACCACTGGTTTGGTTAGTGATAGAGTTATCCTTGTCTCAAAAACGGCTACGTGGTTGCCCTTTGGGACAGTCGTATAGGTGCCGTGTAATTAGTTTATAGAACAATGTTCCACCCAAAAGGGAGCTGCTCTCTGCGACGAATTTCATCCGAATGGATGCCGCCGGACGCCTGCTATAATGTTGGGACAGGTCGGATTAGTTTTTAAAAGTTAGATCAGTTGACTAGGCGCCTGGTCTGATCATTCGGCCAGTGGCCTTGGTATGTTTTTGGTGAACGTATGTGCTAAGTAAAAGAAAGGGTAGCCGCCTGTTAGTTACAGGATCGGCCAGGCCCTAAACTTTTTAGCTAAGTATTGTGAGTAAAATACTCGAGGGAGAGTAGCCGACTGTAATGGAACAGACGGCATGCCCCTGTAAAGATAAAGAGTGAAACTCAATGGAGAGTAGCCGACTGTAAAGGTACAGACGGCATGCCCCTCGTAATACAAAATTGAATAGTAAGTGCCAACTTTATTAAGTAGCTCTTTACTTTACATCATTCAAAAGAAATATTTCTTAAGGTTATCTACATTCCAAGTTCGAGGCAACGGTTGTCCGTCTGGTGTTTCCAGACGGTAGGTACCGTCCCTGACTTCCGCATAGATTCGGTAGGGTCCTTCCCAGTTGGGAGTTAGTTTGCCAGACTCGTTAGCCCTACCAACTGCTTCCATTTTTCTAAGTACAAAGTCCCCTACTTTGAGTGGACGCCTGTGCACTTTTTTGTTGTATGATCTAGTCATTCTCAGGCGGTAGATTTCATGGCGCAAAACAGCATTGCCCCTCTTTTCAGGAAGTGAGTCTAATGCCAGGCGCATAGCTTCCCAGTTTGCCTCTTCGTCATATAGCATTACTCGAAGAGTCGGCTCGTAGTGTTCTATTGGAAGAACAGCTTCTGCACCATAAGTTAGGAGGAATGGAGTTTCTCCAGTCGCCCCTTTTTCAGTCGTCCTAATGGCCCAAAGAACATGTGGTAGTTCATCTGCCCATAGGCCGCCTGCTCGTTCAATTTTTTTCTTGAGACCGTCTGAGATGATTTTATTAAAGGCTTCTACCTGGCCGTTTGCTTGTGGACGGCCGACAGATGCAAAGTAATGTCCAATTCCTTGGTCTCCCAACCAGCTTTTGAGAACAGGCGTCTCAAATTGGGGACCATTATCAAAAACCATAGACATGGGAACCCCGAACCGAGTGATGACGTTTTTCCAAATGAATGAAATTACATCTTTCGTCTTGATTCCCTTTACAGCCTCCGCCTCTACCCATTTAGTGAAGTAGTCAACGGCAACAAGTATATACCTTCTGCCGCCTGTAGCAGGCGTATATGGACCCAGAATGTCCATGCCCCACTTAGCAAACGGTAGTGGGCTGTGAATGGTAGTGAGGTCAGTAGCCGGACGGTGAATTAATTTGCCAAACCTTTGGCACTTGTCACATTTTTTCACCATCTCCATTGCATCTGCTTCCAAAGTAGGCCAAAAGTAGCCCTGCCGCCTTGCCCTTTGAGCAAGCATCCTACCACCTATATGGGAAGCACAGAAACCAGAGTGAAGATCATCTAGTATCTCTCGTCCCTTTTCAGGAGTAACACACTTTAAGAAGGGTTGAAGGTGCCCCTCTTGTGCAGTTCCCCCTGTATCATTTCAAAACAGGAGGCTCGTTTTTTCAGTGATGCCGCCTGTTGAGGATCATCCGGCAGTGTACCGTTTGTCAGATATGCCCTGATTGAATCCATCCAGGTTGAGCTTCTGTCTAGAATTCCAATAGGATTTTCCTCGATGCTTCTCTTCTCCATTACTTCCCAAAACACAGTTCGAGGAGTATCGGAGGAGGCGGATGATGCTAATTTCGAGAGTGCATCTGCCTGGTTGTTTTCTGATCTCGGTACTTGGATCAGATGGAAATCCTCAAGGGAGCCGACTGCTTGTCGGACCGCCTGTAAATATTTGATCATGGCCGGATGTGTTGCTTCGTATTCGCCATTGTACTGACTCACTATCAGTTGTGAATCAGAACAGGCGTCTATTTTCCTTGCCCCGGCCGCCTTACACATGCGGATCCCGGCTAGTAAAGCTTCATATTCTGCCTCATTGTTTGAAGCCTGGAAACTGAAGCGTAGAGCATACTCGAACCTGTCGCCCTCTGGAGATTGACATACGACGCCTGCTCCACAACCGTTTGAAGTAGAGCTTCCGTCCACATATACCTTCCAGACTTGGTCTGGAACTTGAGAGTCAGGAGGACGAGTCATCTCTACAATAAAGTCAGCAAAGGCTTGCCCCTTCACTGCTTTTCTAGGCTCGAAAGTAACTTCGAGACTCTGCATTTCTATGGCCCATTTGATCATTCGTCCGGAGGACTCCATGGTGGTAAGGGGCCGTTTGATCGGTTGGTCGGTATACACGACGACTGCATGTGCCAGAAAGTAGGGCTTCAATTTTTTAACAGCCATGAAGAGTGCAAGACCAAATTTCTCCACTAGGGGATACCTCAACTCGGCATTTTTCAGTACGTGACTGACAAAGTAGACCGGAAGTTGACAGCCGTCCCTTTCAGCAAGGAGCACCGCGCTTAACGCATGATCAGAGACGGCCAGGTACATGTAGAGATTTTCTTTGGGCAAAGGGCTGACCAGCCTTGGCAAGGAATGCAAGTGAACCTTTAATTTCTGGAAGGCGGCCTCAGCATCCGGCCCCCATTCAAACCTTGCCTTTTTCTTAATTGCCTGGAAAAAGTATAGGCATTTGTCGCCTGATCGGCTTAGAAATCTTCCCAAGGCCGCCAGACAACCTGTTAACTTCTGAACCTCTCGGACGGTACGAGGCGACTGCATGTCAATGACCGCCTGTACCTTCTCAGGGTTCGCCTCTATTCCTCTCTGGTTGATAAGGAATCCGAGAAATTTCCCAGACTCAACTCCAAATACACATTTCTTGGGATTGAGCATGACATGGTGCCGCCTGAGTGTGGCGAAAGTTTCTCGGAGGTCCGTCAGATGATCTTTCTGAAGTTTAGTCTTAACAATCATATCATCAATGTATGCCTCGACGTTTCTCCCAATCTGATCAAAGAACACTGTGTTTATCATTCGTTGGAATGTAGCCGGGGCATTCTTAAGACCAAACGGCATGACCGTATAACAGTATAATCCCTGATCAGTGACGAAGGCCGTCTTCTCCTGATCTTTCTTCCACAAAGGAATTTGATGAAAACCAGAATAGGCGTCCATAAAACTCATCAAGGCATGGCCGGCTGTTGAGTCGACCAGGTTATCAATTTTGGGCAGAGGGTAACTGTCTTTGGGGCACGCCTTGTTCAAGTCTGTGTAGTCTACACACATTCGCCAGGTGCCATTCGGCTTTTTAACAAGTACCACATTTGCAACCCAATCTGGGAAGTAACATTGCCGAATGAACCCTGCATCAAGTAATTTTTTGACTTCAGCGGCGGCCGCCTGACCTCTTTCTTCACCATGGTTCCGCTTCTTTTGCCGTACCGGCTTCTTTTTCGGATCCACAGCGAGTTTGTGTACTGCCAGATCAGGACTAATGCCTGGCATTTCATGGACTTCAAATGCAAAGATGTCCTTGTATTCTTTCAACAGGTTGTGAAAGTCATCACCAAGGTTTCTCAGAGCAGTCGTCCCAACTTTGACTGTTCGGTCAGGGCGGGAGTCGTCTAATATCAGGTCCGTATGCTCACCAGCCGGCTGAGGGCGGAACTCATCCGGCCGGTCCTCTGCCAATGATTGCTATTTTCTTGCCTTTCTGGCGGACTCTGTCTGGGACGCCTTTCTTTTTCTGTCGCCTGTTTCTTGAACAGGCGCACTTTCCTTGACATTGTCAAGGTCTGTTTTTTCTCCACTTGACCCAGTGGCCTTAGCAGTGGGTTTGACATCCGAGAGATAGCACTCTCGGGCCATCCTCTGATCTCCCCTTAGGGAGCCGACTGTTCCATTGTCCCTTTCAAACTTAAGCAGCATAAGTGACGGGATTATAACAGCCTTGGCACTATTCAGGGTTGGGCGACCCAGAATCATGTTGTAGGCAGAGAGTTCCTCTACAACTAGGAATCGGACTACCATGTGTCGTCCTTCCCCTTTTTCGCCCAGGCGGACGGGTAGATCAACTCGTCCCAGTGGGTGGACGACTCCTCCTCCAAACCCTATTAAAGGGTGGGAGGCCGGATGTATGCAGTCCGTCTGATATTTCAGTTTTGACAGACATTTGCTGCTGATGAGATCTGAAGAGCTCCCAGTATCTATGAGGATTCGACCAACTCTCTGGTTGGCCACTTTACATTCAATAACGAGAGGGTCGTCATGCGGCCCCCTTATTCCTCCTAGATCCTCTTCAGTGATGACAATCTCAGGAAATGTATATTTGGACGGTCGTTCTTGGTGAACGGAATTTACATCTAACCGCCTTATATTATCTTTGTTGCCCCTAATAGTGGGGCCGCCTCCTGAGAAGCCGCCTGCAATGGTGTAGACGACTGCATCATCTGTATCGGAACTGTCGGCCTGTTGATTCTTTTTGGCCGACTGCTTTTTTGAGGAAGTATTCCCCGTAGATTTCTTGACATAAGTGTCAAGATCACCTTGATCAGCCAAGCGGTCTAGGTACCGCATGAGACTAATGCAGTCGTTGGTGTGATGACCAATGTCATCATGATAAGCACAGATTTTGTCTTGGTTCCGGTTGCTCGCAGAACCCTTCATGGGGAGCGGTTTCTCAATTGAGAGCCGTCCCTTTATTTCTTTTAGGATAAACTGGTTATCCTTGTTAAACACATACTTTGGGGAGTATGGTTTGAATTCCTTTTTCTTCTTGGCCGGCTGTTTAGAGGAATCAGCCGCCCAGACCCCTTTTCTTTTTTCATCTTTGTTGGACGACTGTTTCTGTCGTCCTTCTCTATTGTCGAACCTCTTCCCGTCCGACTGTTTCATTGTACACAGATCAGTCGCCTGTATATAGGCTTCTGCTTCAATCAAGGCCTCTTGAAGAGTCGCCACCCTTTTTCGAACTAAATCAAATTTGAAGGTAGACCCGTCTTTGAGACCTCTAAAAAAGTCAGTATAAGCTACCTCATCCGGTAACCCTTGAATCTGTATTCTCATCAGGTTGAACCGCCTGATGTAGGAACGAAGCCCCTCCTTTTCACCCTGCTGAATTGTTCCCAAATCAAGGGTCGTTTTCTTCGCAGGGATGTTCATTGCAAAGTTGGAGGCAAATAAGTAAGCAAGCGTCCTGAAACTGTTTACACAACCAGTCGGCAGGTTGCCGAACCATTGCTGTGCAATTCCCTTGAGAGTTGCTGGGAAACACTTGCACCAAGTGGGATCATCCAACCCTTGAAGGTACATCAGGTTGGTGAATGCCATCAGATGGTCTTCCGGGTTAGTAGTGCCATCATAGGCGCCTACTAAAACATTTTTTACTTTGGCCGGCTGAGCGGCTTCAGTAATTTCCTTGGAGAAGGCCGACGGCTGTTCACCAAGTCTAAGCAGCCGTAGCTGCCAGTCCATAGGTTGGACGTTTTTTGCTGCAGGTCCACCAAATGGAGGTGGCTGCATAAAATATTGTTGTTGCGGCACAAATGGCATATTTGGTACCGCCTGCGCACTATGAAAGCCAGACTGACGGGAGGTGCCGCCTGACTGACTCTCATGGTACGACTGAGTTGGCCTCATCGAGGCATTTCGCAAACTGTCCTGAAAATTTGAAGTAGAAGCCGACTCTGATAATCGGTCACTCTTCTTCTGCTCTAGCAGGTGCCGAGCATCTGTGAACGTTTGCTTTGACCCGTCCGCCTGAATATGACGAACCGGTTTCCTATTTCCCGTAGGATAACGGAGTTTTGTGAAATCAAGAGCAGACGGCTCCCGCTTCTTAGATTTAGGATGGGGAGTCGCCTCTCGCCCTTGAACTGGCTTCCTCTTCAGTGAAGTGGAAGGTTTTTTGGCCGCCTGCTCTTTGACTGAAGCAGGCGGTTTTTTGTCGATCAACTCTTGGATCTCTCCCTTGAATCCCCTCATGAAGGTCATGAGTTCGTTCCTTGTGATGGGAGCAGACCCATCAGTCGGCTGTTGCCGAGCAAGCGGTGCGCCTGCTGGCTCGCTTCCTGTTTGAAGATACTCCCGTTCCCTTATTTCAGTATGACGGGTACGGCGGGCCCTTAGGGTCCCGTCTGGAGCTGTATGAGTTTCAACTTCAAATTCACTTTCGGTATCATGGTCCGACTGAACTTGAGGGTCGTCTAGGGGACGCCTCTCTTCTGGGGTCGGTACAGACTTGGATGCCATCTCTGAAGTACTCTCCCCACAGACGGCGCCAAATGTTTTGGGGTTTTCTGATGTCCTGCGGGAGAGCTACAATTCCGAGACTGGAACCGGACGCCTGTACCTGCAAAATAACGGAGACTCCTGAGAGCTCCGCCTCCAACGGTCAAGTTAGTACCTGATTAAGGAGTAATTAATACAGAAATTAAAGTAATAAGGTCTCTCTAGGTGAGAGTATTTAATGTAGGTAATCTGCTTTGCTAGCGAGATCAGCCGGTTATTAGTGTGTTCCGTAATGTTTCTCCTCCGTTCCGTTAATTATTCGGTCCCTTGATTAATGAGGATTAATCGAGTATTTATAGCCTTGGGAAGCGTGCAACTCTCTAGGTTTAAGGTAAACCTAGGGCCGATCGGGCTTCTAGACTGAAATGGGCCTTGATGGCCGGTTGTCCCATTTGGCATGGGTGGACACGTGGCGTGTCTTAAGTGGTCCGTGGAGGACGCGTGGCGGAACCTGGTTGGTCCACTTGTCAAACGGCGCTTGGTGGATAAAAATCCCCTAATCACTTGTGATCATATTGGAGTCTTGACCAGACCTTAATTGTCACGGATCTTTTTGGTTTACTTTTTTACGGGCCAAGTTTTGAGTGTAGAGGGAAGAAATAAAAAAATAATTCCTACATATAAACACCCTTACTTGACAGGATTTGAACCCCAAACCTCTATAATTTGAAGTAAGAAACCTTACGAATGAAGTGAGTCAGCAATTTGTTGGTCTGATGTCAATCTTAATGAATTAGTGTAGATGTAATCCTTCGTTTTTATTCAAGTGTCCCATGTTGACTTTTTGTACTATTCACATAATCCTCTTTGATCAATGTTTATATAAGAGAATTATAGTCATGTAAGTACTTATTGGATTCGTTATAATGTATAGTTTTTGAATATCAATTTTCTATTATTTATAATTATTGATAATTAAAGATGTTATTAGTCAAAAATCTATATTGACATACATGCCCAATCATATAGAGTAAGACACTTAAATAAAAACAAATGTATTTTTTACCATTAACATTTACACGTAGGAAAACGAAGACATTTAACCGTTTATTATATCAAATAACGAGTTACCGGATCAGCCGATCAGGCACTCTACTTCTCATATCGAATACCAAATCGATTTTATAGAGAATTTTAGTTAAAGCCTTATGAAACCAACCGCAAAAAATTCAACTGAAACAATCTTTAAGAACGCGTGTATTGTGTATACAGTCCTAAAATTGCGGGCATAAGCAGGCAAGTAGCAAACCCGTCAACCTGTGTGGATGGGGTCTACTCTGGCAAAGTCATAATTACATCATTTGACATAAAAGAAGACACTTCCAAAAGGCTTCCTCAAAGTCAACTCTTTTTCACTAAAAGCCCACCACCACTACCCATTATTTTATCCCTTTTTTTTTCTCAGCATTACTTTTCTCTGAATTTCAGCAAAATTTTATCAGTCTTCAGATACCAAAACGTCCATATCATGTACACATGCGCAGGATAAGGACCTTCTTTCTAAATTTATATTTTTATTTACTCCTTTTTTCCTGCATCTACTTTTCATTTTATTACTCCACCTAATAGTAAAACTTATTCTTGAGATCATTAATCGCATTGTCTAAACCTCTCATACCCACTCATACAATACAATACAATCCACAAACTCTTTTTAAAATATATGTGACTATAAATTCCGAAAAAAGGACACATCAGTGAGTACTGAAAGGTTGTTTGTCCTGGCATTTGTCTCTCTGAATTCTATAATACTTCCAGTACTGTTAAGACTTTTTTTTTCAAGTAAGAGCTGCTTTTATCATCCCATCATCATATTTCTCACTTCTCTCTGACTCTCTCTCCTCTCTTTTTTTCTTCGTTTTCAAAAATGGATGGTCTTCCCTCAGGCTACCGTCCTAACGTCGGAATATGTCTTATAAACGACGATAATCAGGTACTTTTCCAATAAACTAGGATTTATTTTGCATCAACCTTAATGTAAATTGCAAAATTTATGCAATCTATTTTTGGTAAAATTTATATATGCTGTTTACATATTTTTACGAGATTCATCTGCAATTTTATAAGTAATTAGCTAAGATTGTTATATCTATTCTTTTGATGTTGGTTGTTCAATGTTATTTTTTATGGTTTTGCTAAAACTGTTCCCGTGAAAGATCAGTTTGTCTATGTATAAAATTTTGGATTATATTGTGAATAACCGCTACGGTAGTTTGTCAAAGTCTTAGGCGGTGTTACCAAGACACGGGATCAAATCCTGTCTGTATTATTTGTGGCTTTTTATTCGGCACCTATATATTTTCTTGGATCATAAAATCCTAAATAGAATGATTAATCATGTTTCAATTTTTTTGTAGCTTCTAAAACCGAAATCTTCGTTTAACATCCGCTGTGGTTTTCTGTTTTTTTTTGGTTTTTTTTGTTTTTTAAAATCATATGATATATGTCATATATATGTCACATCATGTTGATCAAGTGTCATCCACAACACCTAACAGTCTGCGCTTATTATACACTGCAGTACTGTACTGCACTCTCCACAGGGTTAAAAAGATTAGTACCTTAAGCATTACTTTGTGATGATGTGACCCAAGAATTAGTAATGGATATAGTGGTGATTTGATCAGTCTCTTAGAGAAAATCATAACTGCATTTGTGCTACCGCTATTCCATGTTTAACTTTCATATGTAGATTTAATTTTTGTACTAATGATGAGTGACAAGGACAAAGAAAAGAGGGAAAAGAGAAGATTCGAAGTTTGTGGCAATCAAACATATTATTGGAGATTGGAGAATATATATATTTATCAAAGTTGTTTCTAAGTGTTTTTGCCTTGCTCAATTGCTGCTCTTTAGTTTAGCTCTGTTTGAGTTTAACATCATGGTTAATATGTGATGCAGATTTTTGTGGCATCAAGGTTAAATGTCCCTGGAGCATGGCAGATGCCTCAGGTAAATATACTTTAACACATTTCTTGTAAGTTTTTTGGTAGATCGTTAATTGTATTGAATACGGCACATCAATGTTCTATTGGCACTGCATATCTGTTTTGTCACAAGCTATCCTAGAAGCTCCTTTTAGACAGTTTTAATATCATGTCTGTGAGGCTGCAACCAGTTTCAATTCTAACTTTGGCCAGATGATGTAATATGCTTTAGCTTCTGGCTGACAAATGATTTTCGTGTGATTGTAAGTGTTGTTATACCTTATGAATCGAGTCAGTGACTTATGTTCCATCGAATGAATATTCAAACCGCTATTTAGCACACCTCTTCACAGACACCAGAACAGTAACCACAATAATTTATTTACTTTTGTTTCTTGCTCTTCCTTTTGGCATAAGTAGCTTGCTATACTGAAATATATCTAGAAAGTTTTGTATTGATCTTTTAATAACTTCTTGTTTTACTGTAGGGAGGTATTGAAGATGGTGAAGATCCTAAGTCTGCAGCCATCAGAGAATTACGCGAGGAAACTGGGATCACATCTGTTGATATTATTGCTGAGGTTAGTTTCATGAATATTTTTAAAATCTATCATGTTGGAATCATCTTATTAAGTATAGTGCAGATAGGCTTGCTCTTTTTTCACTCTGTTCTTATTCTACATGAAATTACGAAGTATATATTTCTTAACTGTTGCTTATCAATTTGCAGGCCCCAACTTGGCTGACTTATGACTTCCCTCCTCCTGTAAAGGCCAAAGTGAATCGCTTGTGGGGTGGAGAATGGCATGGCCAGGCACAGAAGTGGTAAACTTTATCTTGTTCATTGTTATTTGTCTTAGTCTTACCTCTCTTTTATTAGTTGTAATATGACGAGTCTCAAGGAAACATATTATCACAGAATTTATTGAGTTCTACCCAACGACTTCGTGACTACATCTTTAGACTGCGAGCTTATAGATACGCTATTTTGGTTACATTATTGTACTAAAATGTTTTTAAGACTATGAAAACACATCTTTCATATCACTTTTAGATAAAAGAATATTTTCCTGTGCCCTGTCTTTATTACTCTTGAGGCTTTTGCAAGAGAAAATATATTCTGTGGTCGCTCACAGTCTATGGAACTTTATGTTGGTGAAACACGTTTTTTTTTTTTTTTTTTTTTATTATCATTTATTTTAGAGAAAGAGGAGGAACATGCACGTATACATGAAAAGTAAGATTCTTAGTTACATTAATAAGCTGTCTGTGAATGAATGTTGTTATAAAAGGGGAAACGAAAGAATGATCCTCGAAGAATTTGCTCAAAAGTAAATCTGTATAACTGTATTCGTGATTAAATTACCTACTGTTTAATGGAACAGATGAATAACAACAGACTGATATTATAGTATAATATTCTTCATTCTTATGTTTCTATAGCCGCATACTTTTCTAAGAGGTCTCATACTTGGACTACTAATTATATTTCGTACTAACTAGTAAAGTAATTCTATAGCATAGTTTGTCTAGCATCACTTCTGTCGGTTTTAGAACATGCTGTCACTGTTGGATGTACTTCTGCACATCTTTCTAGTAGTTAGTTTAGGCTTATGTGAATTGGTTAGTATTGATCAGAATTGATGACACGCGAATTTCAACATGGACAGGTTCCTTATGAAGTTTACAGCAGATGAATATGAGATCAATTTAGCAACTGGAGAAGCAGAAACAGAATTTTCAGAGTGGAAATGGGCGACCCTTGATGAGGTCATTGATCAGGTACTGTAAAAACAATGATCTTCGTTGCTTCAATTTAGCCGTATTTGTTGAACTTCTAATAGGATATTGACTTTACATTTCAACAGGCAGTAGACTATAAGAGGCCAGTATATGAGGAAATTATGAACAACTTCAGGTCATATATCGACACCAACCCGAAATCGGCTAAATGCAAGTCAGCTAAGTGGTAAACTATACAGCCTAAAAGGCTGTAATTCACCAAGCCTTCTTAATTTACCTTACTAAATCTTTATGTAAATCTTATGTCAGTCTTCTGTAAATTAATATAGAAGCTCTTTTTTTTATTTTTTTCATTTGAGAATTGACATTGTGTAAAACTTAATGTTTGAGGGATTCCTAGACTGCTAATGTTAGCGCAGCTCGAAAGGGTAATTGAGGATCTGTTCTCAGTTTTCAGTCATTTGATTCTGCTAGTAATATTACCAGAAATGAAAGGAGTAAGAATTTAACAAAAATTTGATCTACTAGCTTTCAATAATGTAAGAGAGAACACCAAACAAGTATTCAATTAGGCATTTGATTGAGTCGCAATTGTTGAAAATTTTAGTTTGATTGATTCCTAATCCTATTCAGCTATCTATCACTTGTCATTTGTCGCGGACATATACGTCGTTGCATATATCAATGACAGAACTTGTAAATAATCGCGACGTTTATCTAGTTATCTAGTTATTTTTGATACAACACAAATATGATTTTATATGCAATATTTATGGTTGGATAGACAACATTTGGATTAGAACATACATCATTGCATCATTTATCCTGAAAGCTCTTTTAATGAATTTACCAAAATACCCTTAAATATTCAAGGGATATACCATACAAATATATAGAAAGATGAAGCTTTGTTCGTCCTTATTAATCATGTAATAATAATGTAATATGACTAGAGGTGTCAATTCGGATAACCGGATAGAGTTTGAATCGTATCTGTTTGGGTCAAAATTATTCTTTTAACTCGTGTCGGGTAGGGTCATATTCGGATTATGTTCTATCGAGTCCGGGACGGATATGGGTCGGGTCAACTCCAGATCGGTTCATGTTCGGTTCGGTTAAATTTAAACCAGGTTCAAAACGGGTTTGACCGGGTTAATTTCGGGTCGGATGAATTTGGGTCGGGTTGATTTCGGTTCGGATGATTTCGGTTTCATCAAGTTCGGTTTGATTAAGATAAGGTTGATTCAGTATTTGGTCAATTCCGATTCAAATCCTTTCCATATTTGTCTAGATTTTGGTCGAGTTGACCAAATTCAATATCCAAATAAGGTCATTTTTAAACTAGAGTAATTATTGAATTTTTACCTTATTATTGGGTTGAAATCAAGTCATTTATGTGTCATTTCTCATATTGCGTGGTTAATTATTATGAAATACGAAGAATTAGTTTTCTCATTCAATCAATTCTTGTGTAATATCTATCTTGGAGCCAAATTTAAATTGAATAATTATCGACGAGTTTTCATACCTACATACATGAGTGAGACCATTAGTAATGAACTAGTCATAGAATGATAGATTGATAGTTACATATGGTGATATACAAAAAAGAATGTCCTCTTTTTAAGGTACTACTCTTCAATTGTTTAATCTCATGAGGCTACGAGTACTATTAGTTTGCTTTATTACTAATTCAATTTGTATAAGATATTTGTTAGAGTTTTAGACTTTTTAACTTATTAATAATTAATAAATTTGTAAATATATAGTAGTATACGAACTTGAAAAAAAAAGGTCAATAATAGGTTAGGTTTAAAATTATGGTCGGGTTAATATCAGATCGAGTTAAAATAGGTTCGGGTTAATATCAGTTTGGGCTAAAACAGATTGGATTAAATTGGTTATTTATCGGGTCATCTTCGGATCGAGTTGAGTTCAAGTCAGCTCAAATCGGTTCAGTTTGAGTTCAAGTCGAGTCATATCGGGTTCTCGTTGAGTTCAAGTCGGGTCAAATCTGTAATCCCCCGTATTTTTAAATATTTTATAAATGAAATTTTATCTTATTTATAATATTTATTTGTATTTTTCCGGAATTTAATTTCAAAAGTTTTAAATTATTAATTTGGGTCAAAAGTTATTTTAGCACAAATTATTTTATGAACCTTCATACTATAATTTATGCTCATAAAAACAAAGCCTAGTCCGTTGTTATTTATTTAATTGGCCCACTATTTTCATGAGGCCAATTTTATCCTACAACTCTCTCCTATAAATACCCCATGAATCCCCAAAATTTTCCCCTCACAAAAGGTTAGTTGATTTCTTTTCTCTTTATTTTATTTTCTTTTCCTTTTTTCCTTAATTTTTCTTTTCTTGTCTTTTTCCTTTTTCTTGTTTTTTTTTCTTTCTTTTTTTTTCCTTTCCTACGTGAGTTTCCCCAAGCTCACTGCTAACCACTTTTGCCGCCAGCCACCTCCGGCCCACCCACCTCCCGCCGTCGCTGTCAGACCGCCGGCGACCACCCAGCTGTAGCTCACTCTTTTGAAAGGAATGGTGTCTTTTGAACAAGTGTATTATTCCAATAGAGGGTTCGGAATTAATTAGGAAAGCTAATTATTTAGTGAGGTCAAGTGATCGGAATGCCTAGTTGGAGGCCACTTCCGATCAGTAATGTTAATGTATAATTAATATTACAGCTTGCTCTTGACTAAATCCTTCAGGTCACACCCAATCGTGTAAGCGAACCAAAGCGACGAATTAATCCGAAGGGTTCAATGAGTCGATAGAGATTTTATGAACTAAGACGTCGGATTCCGAACTTAGAGCGTCGAAATTCGAGTCAAATTTAGGAATCGACGAGACGGAAAAATCAATCAAACAACAAGTCAACGCGCGTGAAAATCCTAGCTTCGATATAGCCTAGCCAATCGAGGGCTAGGTAGGCTAGCATGGCTAGCCGGGCTCCTTGCCGCAAGGCAAGGCTTGGCCACAAGCCCAGCATGCATCGCATGCACTGGCTAGGCGAGCTGGTCGAGCAGCCATGCGGGCAAGGCTCACCAGCATGGCCGAGCAAACCATGCGTGGCTGGGCTTGCAGGTCGTGCCGCAAGCAAGCAGTAGCCGGCCAGCATGCGAGAGCTAGCAGCAAGGCGCGCTAGGCACAAGCTACTAGCACCGAGCTTGGTGCGTAGCAGCAGTGCCCAACATCAAAGCAGCCCACATTTGTGAGGCTTGCTGTTGCGGGCTGGTGCAGAAAGGCCCAGTTGCCAAGCCCAGCTGAGGGACCGGGCACCTGCATGACTGCCTTGGTCCCTAAGGCGGGCTCCCATTTGGCGCCATCCCATTGCACCCGGTTTTGTGAAGGGGTGGCTTGGGGAGCAAGGGATTGTGGTCCTCCCTTGTGGTCCTCATCTACTCCCTTGCTCACCTTATGCCACTTGTTGTTTGATGATTATCTTGCCATTTTAATTTAATTTGGAATTAAATTAATTCTTTCTTTTGGCATTTTACCAACTATCCCACATTGAAAGATGATGGGAATTCTTGGGAACAATTCCTTATAAATAGCAATCATTGGGTATTGAGAAATTCACTTGAGTTGGTGAACTCTAAGGGCTCTCCAAAAGCGAGAAAACCTTAATTCGTAAACTCTAAGTTATTTTTGGGCTAGCCCCGTCTAAGCTACAGGGTAGGGACCGGTTCCGATTCGACAAGTGAGGGTGTGAACCGTCGGAGGTTTTGCACTTGCGGAGCTTGAAGCTTTCAAGTTCGAGCTCATCAGTTGAGCGAAGCATGCTTCTAGGGTGAGTATTCTTTCTCTCTCTTCTCTTGTGTTTTGTTTATTTGCATGCTTTTGTTTATGTTGTAATTATTATGCACGTGATCCGGTTATCGGGTTTTGTTTCCGCGCGGTGTTGGACGTCGCAAAACCCATAGCGGTATAAGAGCCTCTTGCATTAAATTTTACAACTAAAAATTAATTAAGGTGATTTAAAATGGATTTAAATTTCAGATTTAGCATCCTAATTAGATTAGGAGCTATTTTTAATTAGATTAAAATCGTATTTATGCTAATTTTGGATTACGAACTCTGATTTTGACTCAATATTAGTGAATTTTGGGTGGAATCGATATTCTAAATCATTCTTTACTCACATAGTATTTAAAAATGGCCTTTCAGAAGACAAAATCCACCCAAAAAGTGGTTTTTCGAAGGATTTTTCGTTTTTGACAAAAAATTTTAAATCTTTAAACCTTGATTAATTATGGCAGCAATTGTTGGATTATGTGTTTGATTATACTATTAATCTTCTGCATTTTTAACCCTTATCAAGCATGTTTATGAAGTCTTATTGGTTCTTAATTTGGTGATTTTAATTTCACATAAACTTGCAATTTCACATTTTTGCAAATAATTGCTTGGAGTGTGAATGTTTATAGTGAATATGTATTTTTTAAGCCCCTAAAATGTTAAAGATTCAATCTTTAATTGTTTATTGGTTGGATCTTAACTTGCTAAAATCCATAATGAACTAATTTTTGGTTTTAATTATTTTTAAGTTGATTAAAATCTTAAATGTTCATACTTGTGCTTGAAATATTATTGTTCTTCATATTGGAAGATTACAATATTCAAATGTGCATAAGTAAGTGTTGGATAAATTTTTCATTCGATGATTATTTATTTTTCCAACCTTTTTTTGTCAAATCTCATTGTTAATTTATGTTATTTAAATTAATTGTGAGAATAGCCCTCAGTTTTGTTGCATCAAGTTGAGCGAAAAATAATTTAAAAAATGGTTCTTGAATTAATTTTGGTTTTTGCACTTAAATTGAATTTAATTAAGTTGGACTTATTTTATTTTCAATATTGCTCAATATTAGTTCTAAAATAAATTTAGAATTAATTTTTTTTTATGTCACACAAAAAAAAGAAAAATTCAGAATAAAATCCAGAGGCACAACAAGCACAAAATCGAAGCTGAAGCTTCGAGTTCCTAGGCTCGGCCAGCAGGGCTCCTTGCGGCAGCCCACAAGTTGTTACAGAGCCAAAGCATGTGCGAGTGTGTGCGAGGGAGCGTGCGTGTGGTGTGTGGAGTAGGACTGCTAGGCAGTGCCTAGCTCGCATAGCAGCGCCTGCGGGGCCAGCACAATGCAAGCATGCATGCAAGCACGCTGCTAGCGCTAGCGAGACGCAAGCATGCTGAGCCTGCTGCGACGTTGCCTGTGCTAGCACGCTGCTGTGGTTGTGCGAGCAACACCCACGTATGGTAGCAAGGCATGGGTGCCTAGCAAGCCTAGCCTCATGGCTTGGATGCTAGGCACTCGGCCATTGAGGGGATACTATTTTGCGGTTTTGTTTTAATTAAAACGATGTTAGGCCTCGGTTTTTCCGGCACTTGCAAAATTATTTAGCAAAATTTTGGGTTAACCGGCTTAATTAATTTTAATTGGATTAATTTTAATTAAGTTGGATGTGGAATTTAGTGGGAGCTTCATTAATCGCTTGAGCTATTATTGCGTTAATTCACATAATCGGATAACAACTTTGACTAGTTTTAATTAGGCATGTTAATTGGAGTAACCACCTAAGTTAATTACTAGTTTGCACTTGTTTTGAATTGTTGTTTGATTTATTTTGTAAATTGCATGGGCCATTCACTTTAGTGAATGGATGAATGGAATAGATATTCTAAATGTAGGTTTTACAAAATGGCAACTAGTGAGGTTCGACTAGGATAGTAAATACGGACTGTGTTCCATTTTGTATTTTTGTAAATCTAAATACGAACTACGTGCCGTTAAGTATTTTTGTACTTAAATTATTTAGATTAGCCCTAGCTTTTCTAGTCGTAGTTGCATATTTGGTGGTGATGTCTCGAAAACGGTGTTTCTAAGAAAATGAAGCCAAGAAGATGCAACGAAGGCCCTTGAAGATTTGAAAATTCAAGGGGTCATGCTAGTTGCCAAATGCATCTCTATTTATGCCCTATATATATTTTGCTTATATATAATTGCGATATTAGATGCATGTTTAGGATTTCGAATGTTGAATGAATAGTTTAGTTCACTTAAATCAACCAACATAGAAACCCTAAGTCCCTATAATATTGAGTTAAAATTTGCCATTCCAAAATGACACTTACCAAACTAATGAGAATAGTAATGGGCATGCCAAAGCAAGGCATTACTACTTTCCTAGGGACGTAAGGTATACTAGGTATACGCGTTAGTTTTGGTTAAACTCAACTATATCAGTATGGAGTCCTTAAATGTCGTGGCAATGGAGATAAACGTCAAGAAAGCATTAGATGCAACGTTTTATCGAACCAAGAATAGCTTAGAGATATTACTAATTAGATTGCTTACCTTAAAATATTAAGTGTTAAGACAAGCCAAAACATGCTTAATCACTTTTTGATTTTTGGGGTCTTGGAATTGTTTTATTCTCGCCTAAAAGGGATAATTTTAAATGTGTGGATAAAACACTTAATAAGATTGGAAATTTGCATGTTTGCTTTAAATTTCTTTCTTATTAGTTTGTAGAAACATTTCTGCAACTAACACCAACAACAACCAATTTTTGTTACGCTCAATTCTCGATAAGGAGAAATTGAGTGGGCCAAACTTCCTTGATTGGAAAAGGAACTTGCGTATAGTTCTCAAGCAAGAGCAAAAGGAATACGTCCTTGATGAGGAAATGCCCGATGCTCTTAATGAGGAGGTCACTGAAGCTGCCCTAAACCGATGGCACGCTGCCAATCGGGGTGTCAATTGCATCATGTTGGCCACAATGTCTCCAGATCTCTAAAAGACTTTCTTTGAGAAGGAAACAAATTTTGAGATCATATCCGAACTTCAAAATATGTTCCAAGAGCAGGCTTGAATTAAGCGGTTTGTGACCCATAGGCAGATCCTTGAGAGCAAGCTCAAGAAAGGAGAGCCGGTCAACCCACATGTACTTAAAATGATCGGATTATTTGAGAACATGGAAAGGCTTGACGTTGGGTACTCGACCGAGATGGAAATTGACATTATTCTCCACTCGCTGCACAAAGACTATGATCAGTTCAAGATGAACTATAATATGCACAGCATGGAGAAAACCCTCATCGAGCTTCATGGGATGTTGAAGCAGGTCGAGCAAACGCTCAAGGATGAGGGGAGGCATGATATGCTTATGATCAAGATGGGCAATCCATTCAAGCGCTCGGGCAAGAAAAAGGGCTACAAGGGGAAAGGTAAGAAGACCTTTCCGCCTAAGTCAAAAGCTACCAAGAGCAACAAAGAAATCAAGGTAGCATCTTCTAAATCCGATTCCGAATGTTTCTTCTGTAAGAAGAAGGGACATTTGAAACGGGATTGCCTCAAGTTCAAGGAGGATAAAAAGAACGACACCGTTACTTCTGAATCAGGTATATATGTTATAGACCTTAACTTTACTAGTAAAGCTTCATGGGTATTAGATACCAGATGTGGCTCACACCTTTGTTCCAATGCTCAGGGACTAAGGAAAAGTAGAAGGCTAGTGAAGGGAGAAGTGGAACTCCGGGTCGGACATGGAGCAAGGATTGCGGCCGTATCCGTTGGGACACTTAGTTTGTCTTTGCTTTCTGGGCTTGTTTTAGAACTTGAAGATTGTTATCATGTTCTAAACATTACCAAAAACATTATTTCAATTTCGGCGTTAGATGCCAAGGGTTTTGAATTTCGAATAAAAGACAATAGTTGTTCATTTTATCTTGATAATGTTTTATATGGTACGACACATTCAGAAAATGGTCTTTATGTGCTTTCACTAGACAAACAGGTTTATAATGTTAATGATACCACCAAAAGAGCTAAGACCACCAAGTCGAATCAAACCTACTTGTGGCATTGTCGTCTTGGTCACATTAACATCAAACACATCAAGAAGCTTCTTCATGAAGGGATTCATGATTCATTCGACTTAGAGTCGTTTGAAAACTGCGAAGGATGTCTACTTGGCAAGATAATAAAACAACCATTCTCCAAGTTGGGAGAAAGGGCTAGTGACTTATTGGGTCTTATACACATGGATGTATGTGGACCAATGAGCAAAACCGCAAGAAATGGTTATCGCTATTTTATCACATTCACGGACGACTATAGTAGATATGGCTATGTCTACCTTATGTCGCACAAATCTGAATCCTTTGAGAAATTCAAAGAATTTCAGAGTGAAGTGGAAAATCAGCTTGGCAAGAAAATCAAAGCACTTCAATCAGATCGAGGTGGTGAGTATTTGAGCTATGAATTTGATGACCATCTGAAAGACATGGTATTCTCTCGGAATTAACACCTCCCGAAACTCCACAATGCAACGGAGTGTCCGAGAGGAGAAATCGAACTCTGTTAGACATGGTTCGATCAATGATGGGACTTAGCAATCTTCCTATCTCTTTCTGGGGACACACACTTCTAATCGCGACACTTACACTGAACTGCGCTCCGTCAAAAGCTGTCAAAAAGATTCCATATGAATTATGGACGAAGAAACCTCCACGGTTGTTTTTTTTTTTTTTAAGATTTGGGGTTGCGAAGCATATGTCAAAAGACTCATGTCTGACAAGCTTGCACAAAAATTTGACAAATGATTCTTTGTGGGATATCCAAAAGAAACAAAGGGGTATCACTTCTACAACCAATCAGAGAACAAAGTATTTGTTGCTGAGATGGTGTCTTTTTGGAAAAGGAGCATCTTTCCAAAATGACAAGTGGGAGGAAAATCGAACTTGATGAAGTTCGAGAAGATGAGCAACAAAGTCAACCTAACAAAACTGATAATCAAAGTGCTATAGAAGCAGCTGTTGACAATGGCCAGAGTCAAACTGACAATGTTCAAAGTCAAAATGACAATGCAAATGCTTAATCTATTACCCTGTGTATGTCGCAAAGGCCAAGATCTCAACTAGACAGATACCTCGGTGTTGTCTTAACCGAGAATCAAGACATCCTAGTTATAGATGAAAATGAGCCAGCAACATACAAACAAGCTATGACAAGCCCCCACTCTGCAAAATAGCAAGAAGCCAAGAAATCCGAGATGGATTCCATGTTTGAAAATCAAGTCTAGGACTTAGCTGATTTGCCCGAAGGTTACACACCTATCGGTTGCAAATGGATTTTCAAGTTGAAAACTGACAAAGATGGAGTTGTATGTGTATACAAAGTTAGATTGGTGGCAAAAGGTTACAGGAAAATTCACAGGGTTGATTATGATGAAACCTTTTCGCCATTCGCCATGGTTAAATCCGTCCGGATTATCCTAGACATTGCCGCATATTATGATTATGAGATATTGCAAATGAACGTCAAAACCGCCTTCTTTAATGGGATTTTGGAAGAAGCTGTGTACATGACACAGCCGGAAGGTTTTGTAGATCCAAACAATGTTGGGAAGGTATGCAAGCTTAAGAAACTCATTTATGGATTAAAGCAGGCAAGCAGAATTTGGAATCTGCGATTCGATGAAGCCATTAGCAAATTTGGTTTTATCAAGAATCCAAATGAGTCTTGTGTTTACAAGAAGGTCAGTGGGAGTGACATTGTGTTCCTTGTCTTATATGTCGATGACATATTGCTCATTGGAAACAGCATTCCAATTTGTTGGAGTCTGTAAAGACTTGGCTTGGAAAGTGTTTCTCAATGAAGGACTTGAGAGGGACACATTACATATTGGGAATCAAGATCTATAGGGATAGATCTAAGAGGATTATTGGATTGAGCCAAAGTACTTATATCGATAAGGTACTGGCACGATTCAATATGGTGGAAGCCAAGAGAGGCCACCTACCCATGTCTCATGGCATAACCCTTAGCAAGAAATAGTGTCCAAAGACACTTGATGAGCGAGAGAGAATGAGTCAGATTCTATATGCTTCGCTTATTGGATCGATCATGTATGCCTTAATATGTACTAGGCCGGATGTGTCGTATGCCTTGAGTGATACGAGCCAATACCAATCAGAACCAGGAGAGGCGCATTGGAATGCGGCCAAGAATATCCTAAAGTTCCTAAAAAGGAACAAGGATAAATTTATGGTCTATGGTGGGAGTAAGGATTTGGTTGTTGAAGATTATACCGACGCAAGCGTCCAGACTGACAGAGACGACTTCAAGTCACAATCAGGATACATGTTTCGTCTTAATGGGGGAACGTTCAGTTGGAAGTGCTAAGCAAAGCACGACTGCAGATTCTACATCTGAAGTCGAGTACTTGTCAGCTTCATAAGCAGCTAAGGAGACAGTTTGGATTCGTAAGTTCGTTGGCGAACTTGGTGTGTAGTATAATCCCTAATCAAAATCATCCCTAATAGAGGTCATTTGAAAGTTGGACTACTAATGACCACGTGAGATTAATGTGTAGTATGATTTATAGCACCGTTTCTTGTGCTATAAGGATAAGAATGTCATAAATCATTTGCACAGGTATTGGTTTGGAACTATACAGGATCAACCTATGAGAATAGTTTAAGAGATTTAACAATCGTCATAAGTATATTACTCATTATGGCTATTGGAACCTTTTTCCTCAACCATGATTATTACAAGTTCTCTTGTTTGAGTACTAGTCCGTTTTGATGTTGTTAAACGTCTGCTGTACAAGAGGATTATAAAGGCAACACTCGGACGGCTAGGGCCTCTTAGTAAGGGACGCTAACAATGCAAGACTGGGAATGTCCCCCTATTAACAGTAGGGAACATGTCTTCGTTGTTTACAAGGCCTATCGAAGAGCGAGACTGTAAAAATGCATGGTCGTGCTCAGATGGATTTTAGAAATCATCTGCTTATTGACAATCGAACTCGGAAATCGAGAAACACATCTGGACGTAATAAGGATGACGTTGAATCTTACCTTATAGTTCATGAAGAGACATTAAGTGACATAGGAAACAGGCTATACACAAACAACACACTTATCGGAAGGACAAGTGGGAGATTGACAGGAATGGTGTCCTTTGAACAAGTGTATTATTCCGATAGAGGGTTCAGAATTAATTAGGAAAGCTAATTATTCAGTGGGGTCAAGTGATCAGAATCCCTAGCTGGAGGCCGCTTCTGATCAGTAATATCAATGTATAATTAATATTACAGCTTGCTCTTGACTGAACCCTTCGGGTCACACCCAATCGTGTAACCGAACCAAAGTGACGAATTAATCTGAAGGATTAAATGAGTTGATAGAGATTTAACGAACTAAGACGTCGGATTTTGAGCTTAGAGGGTTGAAGCCGAGTGTCAAAAGTCGAATCTAATTTAGGAATCGACGTGACGGAAAAATCAATCAAACAACAAGTCAACGCGCATGAAAATCCTAGCCTTGATATGGCCTAGCCAATCAAGGGCTACGTAGGCTAACATGGCTATCCGGGCTCCATGCCGCAAGGCAAGACTTGGCCGCAAGCCTAGCATGCATCGCATGCAGTGGCTGGGCGAGCTGCCCGAGCAGCCATGCGGGCAAGGATCGCCAGCATGGCCGAGCAAACCATGCGTGGCTGGACTAGCAGACCGTGTTACAAGCAAGCAGCAGCCAGCTAGCATGCGAGAGCTAGCAGCAAGGCGCGCCATGAAAAAGCTACTAGCACCGAGCTTGGTGCATAGCAGCAGCAGTAGTGCCCAGCAACAATACATCTCGCATTTGCGAGCCTTGCTATTGCGGGCTGGTGCGAGAAGGCCCAGCGGAGGAACCGGGCGCCAACATGGCTCCCTAAGTGCCCAAGGCGGGCTGCCACTTGGTGCCATCCCATTGCACTCAGTTTTGTGAAGGGGTGGCTTGGGGAGCAAGGGAGTGTGGTCCTCGCTTGTGGTCCTCACCTACTCCCTTGCTCACCTTATGCCACTTGTTGTTTGATGACTGCCTTGCCATTTTAGTTTAATTTGGAATTAAATTAATTCTTCCTTTTGGCCTTTTACCAACTATCTCACATTGAAAGATGATGGGAATTCTTGGGAACAATTACCTATAAATACCAATCATTGGGTATTGAGAAATTCACTTGAGTTAGTGAACTCTAAGGGTTCTCCAAAAGCAAGAAAACCTTAGTTTTCAAACTCTAAGTTTTTTTTAGTCTAGCCCTGTCTAAGCTACGGGGTAGGGACCGGTTCCGGTTTGATAAGCGAGGGTGTGAACCGTCGGAGGTTTCACACTTAAGGAGCTTGAAGCTTTTAAGTCCGAGCTCATCGGTTAAGCGAAGCACGCTTCTAGGGTGAGTATTCTTTCTCTCTCTTCTCTTGTGTTTTGTTTATTTGCATGCTTTTGTTTATGTTGTAATTACTAAGCATGCGATCCAGTTTACAGGTTTTGTTTCCGCACGGTGTCGGACACCGCAAAACCCAACATCTTCCTTCCCCTTTGTTTTGTTTACTTTTCATAATTGATTTAATTGTTTTGGGTTTTGGTTTTATTGTTTGAAATTAATTAATTAGTATGAAAAACTATATTTTGATGATTTGAAGTTATAATTTCAGATTATATAATGGTTTTAAATTTTCAGATTTTATAATTATAAACCAAGGGTTTTAACTATTGAAATTGGGATTTTAAGGTTCTAATGAGTAATTAAATTGGGCTTTTGTACCTAATGTATTTCTAATGATTAATTAGGCATAAAAACCTGTTTTTAAAGGAAGTTTTAAGGAGTTTTTAATTAATTATATTGCTGAAAGTTTATTTGGGTATTAATATTTGATTATTGGTAGTTTTTTTAGGAGGTGATTATTCCCTAGGATACTCTTAAGTGATTAAAAGTGGCACAAAGAATTGTTTACACAAGGTACATACATATCTACTTCGTTGTAAGTAGTATCATGTTTAGGTACCAAAAGGAAAAGAACTTGGTTTCATGTTTAGAGAACTCTTAGATGGAAATTGTTTGGTTAAACATTGAATTAATGCATGTGCTTATGTTAATGAGACATGTTTTGGTGAATTGATTATGTTTGTATGGAATTAGGGATGCAAACATGTTTAATTATATTGGATGAACTGTTTGTATGGATTGTTGATACAAGCATATTTTATTGGATTGGTTTGATAATCACATTTGGATAATTGAAGGATTGGAACTTAATGGTTTTAAGTGGAATGAATTTACTAATTATTCCATGAGGTTATTTTTTTTTTTTTATTATTCAAGTATGACTTGTTAGTATGTTGAGTAAAGGTGGATTAAGCCGAAATGGCTAGGTAGGTTGATTGTGTTCAACAATTTTGGATATTTTGGAATTTAAAGGAATTAAAGGTCAATTTGTGATGTGATCATCATTGTCCTAATTAAGATTAAAAGTGAATCTCTATGATTGGTTGTGCAGTTTTTAATTGAATGATGACTTGATTATTAATTAAACTTGTAATCACGTAAAGTGAAACATGGATGAGCAATAAAACTCTAGAAAGGATGCACTTCTAGAGTATTGACAATTATGGTTTTGGGTACATGGTTTGATCAACATGTCCTCTTTTCTTTTGGTATTTACAGTTCTATTCTATAATGAAAGTTAGATGGGATCCTAGACTAACTTTGTGAGAATGGAGTCGTGCCAATTCTTGTATCGCACTATATTCTTTATTTTAAATGGTCGTTTGGGACCAAAATGATTTGGTGGATTGGACAACCTCGTCTATTGCTTACTCCACATTAAATTTATTAAATTAAATATAAAGAGTCAAGTGTTTGGAATTGGTTAGTAAATATGTTGAGTTGATTGAATTATTTAAGTGAGGAGTCTTGATTAATGAATACATGTTGAATGTTATTTACTTTAATTAGTTTAGCATATTAGGTTTGTTGCGTTGTAGCTTGTATGTACTCAGTTTTGCTGATTGCGTGCTTTGTGTGTTTTCTTTTGGTCATGGCCTTCACCTTTCAATGACCCTATGATGATCCAATTATTACACTTATATTGTTGGGGAACAGTATTGCACAGGTTAGTTTGATGATGTAAAATTTAGGAATTTTCCATACGCATTGTCAAGGGTTTGGTGTGATTGAGAGTATTCGATTCTTGTGTTGAACTTATTTATGCTTTGTTATTTCATTCATGTTTCGAGTTTTGAATATTTGTTTGGTTTTGAATAAGGGCCTTGTATGGTTCCAGTTGTAAGATTTGACTTATTGGTTTTCTAAACTTTGTTATTTTAAAGACTTAAGTTTGGTTTTTTAGCTGCGATACTTTGATAAAGCCTTAACGTTTTAACACGTGGCGGTAACATGTCAATAGTTCTTCTCTATTTTATTTAAAATTAGTGGTTTGGAAAAGGGAGAATTATTTGGGTGTGACAAAGTGATATCAGAGCTTAGGTTAGATTTGAATTACCACTAAAGTCAATTTCAAAGTTTTTAGGCGCCTAATGTTTTAAATCTAATGAGTTTGATTTAACTACTTTATTTAAAGTTTATAGTTAAATTTTTGAAAATAATTTTATTTTAATAAATTTAGTTCGGCATTTATTAGATAAAATAATAATAATAATGATTTTTTGTGTTTTATATATTTTTTATGTTATTTAATTATTTTGAAATAAAATGAATTTGATTATTTATTTTATTTTAACTTGTGTGCTTACTTTAATTTATCTGTGAGATTTGGGTAGTATTAGGAAGGACGTATAGGATAGATTATTTCTTTCTATATGCTTTGAGATTAATTCTTTTGTGATTTTATTATTGTATGAAGTGATTATGCAAGTTATGTAACTGTACGTGTTTTATGTAATGGTGCAACTTGAGTGTGATCACTTAGTACCATGTTTAAGGTTTAAAGCATGTAATATGGAATGGTATGTGATGATTTGCTTAAGTGAAGTACGTAATTATGTGACTATTATTATGTGTTTATTTAATTATGTTATTTACTTAATGCTTGGATTTTGGTGGGGATTGAATCAAGGTAATTATTTTATTTAATTATCTTGTGCGTAGGAATGATTAAAATTTAATAATCATTTCCTTTAAAAGTGACTTATTAGAAGCAATCGTGTGTCCTTGTCCACCTTTCTACCTTAATATGTATAATTGATGATCATGAATGTGATGTGTTGTGCAAGTAGAGTACTTTTGTTTATACTTCCAGGCACAGAAGGAGGATAGCTAACAACGATGCTTTAGCTGATGCCATTAGGCTACTAGATGAGAACTTGAACCAAAACCGTAATGATAATCCTGATCCCGCTGGTGAGATGTTTAAGAAGCTTGCTCAAGTCAAGCCGTCATACTTTAAGGGAGGTGGAGACCCAAATTTTCAGGAGAATTGGGTTAGGGAATTTGATAAGATCTTTGCTGCTTTGAATTGCCCCGTGAATATGAGAGTTGATCAAGCTGCCATGTATTTAAAGGATGAGGGAGATACTTGGTGTAGGGATAATGGAAATGTGCTTCGTGCCGAGGCTAATTTTGGTTGAGAGACTTTCAAAACCAAACTTAGAGAGAAGTTCTATCCACCATTCTTAAGGAAACAAAAGGCTCAAGAGTTCATCAATCTGCAAATGAACAACATGTCGATTACTAAGTATTATAACAAGTATATGGCCTTATCGAGGTTTGCTCCTAAAGTAGTGCCTACTAAGGAGTTAAAGGCTCAAAGATTTGAGCAAGGTTTGACTAAGCAATTACAAAAGGACTTGGCTGGAAAGACCTTTAAGACTCTTGATAAGGTTTATGGGAGAGCAGCGCACCTGTACAGTCTGAATGTCAGGAGTGCACCTGAGAATGGAAGTGTTGGAGAAAAACGTAAGGATTTTGGGAATTCGAGTAACCAAGGCAACTTCAAGAAGCCAAGGAACAAGAATTTCCAGAACATAAATTTTCAGAATAATGGAGGATCATCTAGAGCTACTTGCCAAGCTGAGAGGCATTTCAATTGCAAGAGGTGTGGCAAGGATCATCTTGGAAAGGATTGTGATGTGAACTTGGTTGTTTGTAGGTTCTGTAACAAGAAGGGCCATAGGGAGTTTGAGTGTTTCTCTAAACTGAAGCAACAAGGGAATGGGAACAAGTTTACTCCAACGAGCAACCAAGGAGGAAATTCTAATGGTCATAATGGGAATGCAAAGAACGGAAACGTTGGCAACAACAACTCCGGGAATCAAGGAAAGAATGTCATTACAAGTCGTTTGTCTGTAATGAGCAAGAAGGAAGCTGAAAGGTCTGTTGTCACTGGCAACTTTTCTATTCATTCTATTTCTGTTAAAGTTTTGTTTGATTCTGGAGCCACCTATTCTTTTATTTCTAGTTCTGTCGTGAAACAATTAGGACTAGTTGAACTGAACTTGATTGACTTGCCTATTACTATACCCACTGGTGAAGTTGTGAGATGCACCAAGATACATAAGGGTTTACCTTTTAGGATTGGAGAAAATGATTTTCCATCCAATCTTATAGAATTTGAGTTGGGTGACCTTGATGTTATTTTGGGAATGGATTGGTTAGGTACTTTTAAAGCGAAGATTGATTGTGAGGTACAAAAAGTTTCTTTAAGGATTCCTTTGGGAAAAACTTTGTCTTACAGACGTTTTGGGAAACCAAAAGGTATTGGGATTATTTCTGCAATGAAGTTGTCGAAACTTGTGAGTAAGGGGTATCCTTTGTTCTTTTGTTGTGTGCAAGACTTGGAAATGAGTAATAAGTTGAATGTGGAAGATGTGCTAATTGTGAATGAGTTTTTGGATGTATTTCCTGAAGAGATTTATGGGATGCCACCAAAAGGGGAATTGGAGTTTACAATATATTTGGTTCCTAGAACAGCACCAATGTCTAAGGCACCATATTGAATGACACCTGCTGAGATGGGAGAGTTGAAAGTGCAATTGCAAGAATTGTTGGATAAAGGGTATATTAGGCCAAGTGCATCTCCTTGGAGAGCACCTGTTTTGTTTGTGAAGAAGAAAGATGGGAGCATGAGGTTGTGCATTGATTATGGAGAATTGAATAATGTGACAATAAAGAATAAATACCCACTGCCAAGGATCGACGATTTGTTTGATTAATTAAAGGGAGCTAGTGTGTTTTCCAAGATTGATTTACGTTGGAGGTACCATCAACTAAGAGTTGCTGATAAGGATATACCTAAGATTGCTTTTAGGACTAGATATGGGCATTATGAGTTTATAGTCATGCCTTTTGGGTTGACCAATGCACCTGCAATCTTTATGGATTTGATGAATCGGGTATTCCATGAGCACTTGGATATGTTTGTGGTTATTTTCATTGATGATATTTTGGTATACTCAAAAAGTGAGGAAGAACATAAGGAGCATTTGAGGACTATGCTGAGAACTCTTAGAGACAATAAGTTGTATGCTAAGTTTTCGAAGTGCGAGTTCTGGTTAGAGAAGGTTGCATTTTTGGGACATTATGTGTCTAAAGAAGGTGTTTCTGTCGATCGAGCAAAGGTTTAAGCAGTGAGTGAATGGCCTACGCCTAAGAACGTGTTTAACATAAGGAGTTTCTTGGGACTAGCTGGCTATTACAGAAGGTTTGTGAAGGATTTTTCAAACATTGCTAGACCATTAAATAATTTAATGAAGAAAGAAAGTAAGTTTGAATGGGATGAGAAGTGTGAACAAGCCTTTCAAACTCTTAAAGAGCGTTTAACCACCGCACCTGTTTTAGCCTTACCTGATGGAAGTGATGGATTTGAAGTTTATAGTGATGCTTCGAAGAATGGATTAGGGTGTGTGTTGCAAAAAAATGGGAAGGTGATAGCTTATTCTTCTCGCCAACTCAAATCTTACGAGGTTAATTACCTTACACATGATCTTGATCTTGCGGCTATAGTGTTTGCATTGAAGATTTAAAGACATTATTTGTATGGAGTAAGGTGTAAGATCTTTACGGATCACAAGAGTCTCAAGTATATTTTCACTCAAACAAATCTCAATACGTTGGTTGGAATTGTTCAATGACTATGACGTAAAAGCAAATGTTGTTGCGGATGCCTTGAGTAGAAAATCAAGTCATGGTGTGAATGCTTTGATCGTGCCTGACGAGTTATGTAAAGATATGAAGCGTTTGGACTTGGAGATTGTGAACTATGGTGAAGTAGAAGCAAGGTTGACTGCTTTGTCACTTGGGAGTTCATTGTTGGATGAAATAAAATAGAGTCAAAAAGGTGATGAAGGAATCCAATTGATTAAGGAGAAAATGAGCCAATGGAAAAATGTAGATTTCAAGATCCACGGTGATGGAAGTTTGAGTTACTAAGAAAGGTAGTGCATACCAGAAAAGTGTGAGGATTTAAAGAGAAAAATCATGGAAGAAAGCCACAATAATCCATATTTTGTGCACCCGGAGGGGACAAGTTATACAAGGACTTGAAAGAGTTATAGTGGTGGCCAAACATGAAGAGAGAAGTAGATGAGTTTGTGAGTAAATGCTTGACTTGTCAAAAGGTCAAGATTAATCACAAGAGACCTATGGGAAAGGTTCAACCTTTGGAGATTCCAAGTTGGAAATGGGATTCAATATCTATGGATTTTGTCACAGGATTGCCTAGAACCAAAAATGGCAATGACACTATTTGGGTGATTGTAGATCGACTTACAAAGTCTGCGGTGTTTATTCTAATAAAGGAAACTTGGAAAAAGAAACAATTGGCAAAGGTTCTTGTCCAAATTTTGGCAAAAGGTTCAAGCCAACTTGGGAACAACATTGAAAATGAGTACTGCGTTCCATCGAGCAACGGATGGACAAAATGAAAGAAGTAATCAAACCATGGAAGATATTCTAAGGGAGTGTGCCTTGGATTTCCAAGGTTGGGAGGATTATTTGGATTTGATTGAGTTTTCTTACAATAATAACTACCATGCATGCTAGCATTGGCATGGCTCCTTTTGAAGCGTTATATGGTCAGAAGTGTAGAAGTCATGTATGTTGGAATGACTACAGTGAGAATCTTATCTTAGGAACAAAGTTTATTGAGGAAATGGTAAATAAAGTGAAGTGGATTCGCTCGAGAATTCAAGCTGCACAAGATAGGCAGAAAAGCTATGCCGATTTAAAAAGGCGAGATGATGAGTTTAATGTGGGTGATAAAGTCTTTTTGAAGGTTTCACCTACAAAAGGATTGATGAGATTTGGAAAGAAGGGCAAATTGAGTGCCAAGTATATAGGTCCTTATATAATTTTGGAACGTGTAGGCAAGGTTGCTTACAAATTGGCATTACCTATGGAGTTTGAGAAAATGCATGATGTGTTTCATATCTCTCAATTGAAAAAGTATGTTCCTGATTCAAAACACGTGATACAACCTGAATCGATTCAATTGGATGAGACTTTAACTTATGAGGAAAAGCCTGTGAAAATTTTGGATCATAAGATGCGTAGTACACGCAATAAGGATATTAGAATTCTTAAAGTTCTTTGGTCAAACCAAGAGTATGAAGAGGCTACTTGGGAGGCCGAGGATGATATGAGAAAGAGATACCATGAGTTATTTAATGAGATGAGTTACAAGGGCGTAACTCTTGTTCTTTAAGGGGGGTAAAATGCGTGTAATTTCACGCTTTTTGCCCTATTTTATGCTATTTAATTTTGTGGTGTTTTTTTATGCTTTCATAGCTATTTTATTGTTTATGTATCTAGTGAAGTACGTAAATTGGGATGGTGATAAGGTATTAGTGTCGATATTATAACACAATTGTAATTCCAACAACATAATATTAAAAATTTAGAAATGGTTTTATGCAAATATTTTGCACTTTAAGAGATTTTGTGCTAAGTTTCTAGACGAAACTTCTTTTAAGAGGGGTAAATTGTAATCCCCCGTATTTTTAAATATTTTATAAATGAAATTTTATTTTATTTATAATATTTATTTGTATTTTTCCGGAAATTTATTTCAAAAGTTTCAAATTATTAATTTGGGTCAAAAATTATTTTAGCACAAATTATTTTATGAACCTTCGTTCTATAATTTATGCTCATAAAAACAAAGTCTAGTCCATTGTTATTTATTTAATTGGCCCATTATTTTCATGAGGCCCAATTTTACTCTACAACTCTCCCCTGTAAATACCCCATGAATTCCCAAAATTTTCCCCTCACAAAAGGTTAGTTGATTTCTTTTCTCTTTATTTTATTTTATTTTCCTTTTTCCTTTATTTTTCTTTTCTTTTTTCTTTTTCTTTTTTTTTCTTTCTTTCTTTTTCCTTTCCTACGTGAGTTTCCCCAAGCTCAATGCCAACCACTTTTACCGCCAGCTACCTCCGGTGCACCCACCTGCCGCCGCCGCTGCCAGATTGTCGACGACCACCCTACCGTGGCCCACTCTTCCTTCCCCTTTGTTTTGTTTACTATGCATAATTGTTCTGGGTTTTGGCTTTATTGTTTGAAATTAACTTAATTAGTATGAAAAACTATATTTTGATGATTTAAAGATATAATTTCAGATTAGATAATGGTTTTAATTTTTCAGATTTTACAATTATAAACCTAGGGTTTTAATTTATTGAAATTGGGATTTTAGGGTTCTAATCAGTAATTAAATTGGAGTTTTTGTACCTAATGTATTTTTAATGATTATTTAGGCGTAAAAACATATTTTAAAGGAAGTTTTAAGGAGCTTTTAATCTAATTATATTGCTGGAAATTTATTTGGGTATTAATATTTTATTATTGATTGTTTTCTAAGAGGTGATTATTCCCTAGGAGAATTTTAAGTGATTAAAAGTGGCACAAAGAATTGTTTACACGAGGTACGTATATGTTTACTTCATTGTAAGTAGTATCATGTTTAGGTACCAAAAGGAAAAGAACTTAGTTTCATGTTTAGAGAACTCTTGGATGGAAATTGTTTGGTTAAACATTGAATTAATGCATGTGCATATGTTAATGAGACATGTTTTTGTGAATTGATTATGTTTGTATGGAATTATGGATGCAAGCATGTTCAATTATATTGGATGAGCTGTTTGTATGGATTGTTGATACAAGCATATTTTATTGGATTGGTTTGATAATCACATTTGGATTATTAAAGGATTGGAAATGGTTTTATGTGGAATGAATTTTCTAATTATTCCATGAGGTTATTATTATTTTATCTATTATTCAAGAATGACTTGTTAGTATGTTGAATAAAGGTGGATTAAGTCGAAATGGCTAGGTAAGCTGACTGTGTTCAACAATTTTGGATATTTTGGAATTTAAAGGAATTAAAGGTCAATTTGTGATGTGATCATCATTGTCTTAATTAAGATTAAAATTGAATCTCTAAGATTGGTTGTGTAATGTTTAATTGAATGATGAGTTAACTATTAATTAAACTTGTAATCACGTAAAGTGAAACATGGATGAGTAATAAAACTTTGGAAAGGGTGCACTTCTAGAGTACTGACAATTATGGGTTGGGGTACACAGTGGTAGCCCGTGGCTTTCCGAGGCTTGTTTGATCAACATGTCCTTTTTTCTTTTGGTATTTACAGTTCTTTTTTATTATGAAAGTTAGATGGGATCCTAGACTAACTTTGTGAGGATGGAGTCGCACCCATTCTTGCATCGCGCTATATTTTTTATTTTAAATGGTCATTTGTGACCAAAATGATTTGGTGGATTGGACAACCTCGTCTATTGCTTACTCCAAAGTAAATTAATTAAATTAAATATAAAGAGTCAAGTGTTTGGAATTGGTTAGTAAGTATGTTGAGTTGATTGAATTACTTAAGTGGAGAGTCTTGATTAATGAATACATGTTGAATGTTATTTACTTTAATTAGTTGAGCATATTAGGTTTGCTGCGTTGTAGCTTGTATAATGCTTTGTGTGTTTTCTTTTGGTCATAGCCTTCGGCTTTCAATGACCCTATGATGATCCAATTATTACACTTGTATTATTGGGGAGCAGTATTGTACAGGTTAGCTTGATGATGTGAAGTTCAGGAATTTGCCATACCATTGTCAAGGGTTTGGTGTGATTGAGAATATTTGATTCTTGTGTTAAACTTATTTATGCTTTGCTATTTCGTTCATGTTTCGGGTTTTGAATATTGGTTTGGTTTTGAATAAGGGTCTTGTATGATTCCAGTTTGTAAGATTTGACTTATTGGTTTTCTAAACTTTGTTATTTTAAAAACTTAAATTTGGTTTCTCCGCTGCGATACTTTGATAAAGTCATAACGTTTTAACACGTAGCGGTAACATGTAAATAGTTCTCCACTATTTTATTTAAAGTAAGTGGTTTGATAAGAGAGAATTATTGGGGTGTTACAAAATCGGTGCCGGGTTAAGTTTAGATCGGGTTAAATTCGAATTCGGATTAAGTTCAGATCAGTTACAGACCGGATTTGGGTTCTGAATTTATCGGATTAAATCGAATTAGTTACAGTTCAAAACGAATAACTTTTTTCGGATTGATTCGATTTTGACACCTCTAAATATCACTCCCTCGTCATTTGTCAGACTAATGAATTTCATTTTCAATTAGATAACGTTTTCACGTTTTTCAATCCATTTGAATAACGCAAGCACTTGCTGACCATCAAAGGTCCCTTGTGTTGAATCCCACTACGTACCTCTATGCGGTAGTCGCTATCGTTGAAGCTTATCAATGTGTTTTATTTTTATTAGGGAAATTCTACATTATAACTCTCTATTTTTACGGTTTTTAGATTGTGCCCCATCTTTTTAAAAATTACACATTATAACCCTCAGGTACAGTTAGTAATCATACGACGACCTTACCGTTATCCCGCCGTTAAAAAATTCCATTATGTTATTATAATCACCGTTAGTCATGGAGCCCACACTCCACTAATTAATTTTTTTTTATCGATTTACGTGATGAAAAATGTTCCATTAAAGGTTTTGGAGGCCGTTTTAGTCCATATGATACCAAATTGAGCTCAAATTTGCAAAAAAAATAACGTAAATGCCTCATTTTGCCTATTATAAAATGCCTCGATTTGCGTGTTATTATTTTTTTAGCCGCGGAAATTGTTCAAGTAGAATTGAAAATTCACCAAACTAAAGATGCTTTAATACGCGCATGTCACGTGAAGACTTTATATCATTATCCTCATCGTCAATCATAAACTACAATGCTAAATAGTAAGCACCACTACACAAAAATACACAAGCAAACACTATGAAAAAATTCATCCGCTCATTATCTATCTTTCTTCTTCTTTTCAATTCTACTCCTACAATTAGTTCATCATCCACCCCATTTACACCCGAATCGCTTCCTACTAAATTCGGCCACTTAGTCGTAAACTCGACTTCTAAGTCGTCTATTTACTACACTTATTATGAAGCACAACAACCTATTTCAACACTTGCAAAAACTCCACTTCTTGTATGGCTCCAAGGAGGTCCTGGTTGTTCCTCTATGGTTGGAAACTTCTATGAGCTTGGCCCGTGGCGGGTTAACCATAAGATTGAGTTAGAAAGAAATAAAGGCGCATGGAATCGGATATTTGGGCTTTTGTTCTTGGATAATCCAATTGGGACAGGGTTTAGTATTGCTGCTACACCAGAGGAGATTCCAAGGGATCAACATGGTGTAGCTAAACATCTTTTTATTGCTATTAAATCATTTCTTGCATTAGATAAAGCAGTATTTGGAAATCGACCCGTTTATATTACTGGTGAAAGTTATGCAGGAAAATATGCTCCTGCAATAGGGTATTACATAGTAAGGAGAAATAGTGAGCTACCAGAAACTGAGAGGGTAAATTTAGGCGGAATAGCAATTGGAAACGGGTTAACTGACCCGATAACCCAGGTGACAACCCATGGGTTGAATGCTTACTTTAGTGGGCTAGTGAATGAAAAGCAGAGATGGCAGTTAGAGGAAGCTCAAAGGGCGGCGGTAAAGTTGGTTATGGAGAGGAAGTGGAGTGAGGCAACTGATGCAAGGAGTGAAGTATTGAATTTGCTCCAAGAGATGACAGGGTTGGCTACTTTGTATGATATCAGAAGGAAAATACCCTATGAATCGTACTTGGTTGAGCGGTTTTTGAGCAGTTCTGAGGTCAAGGAGGCGCTAGGGGTGAATAAATCCATGGTTTGGGAGGACTGCAGTAACATAGTAGGCGAGATTTTACATGAAGATGTAATGAAGAGCGTGAAGTACATGGTGGAAATGTTGTTACAGAAGACCAAGGTATTGTTATATCAGGGGCAATGTGACCTGAGAGATGGGGTGGTTTCTGTAGAGGCTTGGCTGAAGAAGTTGAAGTGGGATGGGGTTCGGAAGTTTGAAGATGCAGAGAGGAAAGTATGGAAAGTAGAAGAGGAGGTTGCTGGGTATGTGCAAAAATGGGGGAGTTTGACTCATGCTGTAGTGTTGGGAGCAGGACATTTTGTGCCCACTGATCAGGCTGTTCATTCGCAGGTCATGATCGAGGATTGGATCCTTGAAAAAGGAATTTTCGCAAGAGATGAAATTGAGATTGTATCACGACGTCAAAAGAATTTTCTTTAAAAATGTTGAAGGAATTATTCTATTAATGCTAGTCCTAAAGGCTTCAGCAAGGAAATAACAGTTGCGTAACTCTAGCTTTGAATTGTCAAAATCGAATATAAATGTACCATTGTCTTTGACAATATGATATTGAAAGGTTGTGTAACATATAAAGCAGTGATCTGAGAAAGTTCAAGGATTGGTAGTTTGGTACATATATTTCTATGACAAATAACTCTTTACGCAAAAGGTAAGGTCAATAAAAAGGTAAAAACGTTGAACTTTGATCATGTAAAACTAGCAGGCTGTATCTACAATCTTATTCTGGTTTCAGAAATGCATTGCAGGCCTTACCATTGGTATGTCTCGTTTTATTCTACGCGAGTTTGGAGAGAGAGAGCAGGTTGGAAATCGACAAAGAGAAACAATGCTTTAGTTGGTTGCTTATAGAAAGTAATTGCCCAAAACAAAATCCAGTTATAGGGCTGATTGAGAGGGACAGTAAAGAATACTCAATTGTTCCTGTTTTTGGGAAGGTACCATAAGGAAAGGGCGAGCCTGCGAGGATGCTATTTTGCTTTAAAACTAAATCCTACTTTGTATTCTTAAACCATACAAATGTGCAAGAAGCACAGGGAAAAAAATAACTAAAAAATATACCAGAAACACAGAATAGGTAACAGAAGAAATGAGATACACGTTGATCTGTATCTAATAGCATGCCAAGCCTATCTGGGGTGATCTTTCTGTAATTATTCACAATCGATATATCTGAAAATTATGGTAAAACGATTTCAAGTTCTCAAAAGCTTTGAAGTAACATCCAATTGATTCTGCTTTCCTTTCCCTCACATTTACTAATGAACGAAACTTATCCGAGCTATAAATGTGGGCAACAGAACACATAATACCTTGTGCAAACCCTATCTGCTGGAGATAAAATGAAGGGAAATGAATAGATATAAGATGAAGGAGCATCTGTTTCATCACCATCAATATCTATTTTATATACCTTTTCTGAGATTTGTATACAAGAAAGGAACTCGCATCCTGTCTTTGGTATAACGACAGATGGAAATTCCTTGGAAACTTTTCACTGAAGTCTAAACAATTATCTTATATAATAATATTACCACCTACCGACGGCGTCTTTGATAAAGTGAATAACCTATGAGGGCTGACACCAAGAAAGTCCATAGTACCTGCCAAAGATAGCATAAAATATTGGTTTGATATAAACAATAAAAAAACAATTCGAATGAGAAATAGTGGGAGAAAAAAACATACAGTATTGATTGTTTGCCACCGTTCAAGCCTCTTGATTCTGCACTGCAGGTCTTCAATTGCATTTTCAATTGCTGCCCCTTCTCTGCCTGGAGAGGATTCTGAAGCCGAGCTACTTCCCTTCAATAAGTTTAGAGCATTTGTCAAAGCCAAAGCTAGGTGGTAAAATGTTAACATTCAACATTGAGACTAGGGCATTCCTTGGACTATGAATTAGGAAAGCCAGCAATCACTAAATAACCAAAAGTTATTTTCCAAGAATACATAAAAATACAAACTACTCCCCCTATCAAGTGAAAATAACCACATAACCACACCCCACACTCCAAAACTTATTTTCCACGAATACATAAAAATACAAACTACTCCCCCTATCAAGTGAAAATAACCACATAGCTTAGTGCTTGTGTGGTTGAAAATGAAAAGTAATATGAAGTCTTGCCTAGGAAAATTTATTTCCCACGCAGTTTCAAATCCTAGGAATGCTAATTGTTGTTTGGTTGAGCATGTCAAGAAGTTATACTTCAGACAGGAAGTTTCACTTACCCAAGGGGACTCAAGTAAGTAACTTCCTACATTTTGTTTGTAGAAAGTTGATCTTTTTCAGAAGTGCAACTTCTTTGGATTTTGCAAACCAAATAACTCCACCTCCCTAGAAATTTTTATTTCCCGTGGATTTTGACATAAACCAGACGAGCATTATACACTTTTAAGATGTATGGAAAATTCTGTGGTATTTCATTGGAAAATAATGGTTTGTAGCTGACTTTTCTAGGATGACCATATTAAGATTTGACTTTTCCAACAATTGTTCTCAGCTTCATAAAGTTATTAAAATTGTATCCTTTATTATGTGGGTTTAGAGCAATATGACCTTTCCCAACAAAGAAGTACATCTATTTAGAGCACTTAATATCCTGTTATTGCACTCATCTCGTCATCATAAGATCAGGTTCACCAAACTATTAGACAGTCAGCACGGTAAATATTGTCCACAGGAATGCATTCTAGTATCATATCACACTAATCAGCTTTCCAATGATGAATTGACCCTACAGCATATTGGCATCTACAAGCACCAGGTTGCTTCTAATAACTACCACACACCCCAAATCTGTAGGTACAGAGACATAGAAACATGACAATACATTTATTTTAATCCATTAATCTAATTACTAACCCACCACGTAATCAGACATAGCCAAGCCAGTAGAAAGAGCTACTTTCAATCAGAGAAATATGCCAATCCCATTTGTTCTTCATTTAACAAGACTCATCACATAAAGCAGATTGATAAACAGTCGAAAAACGAATACCTGAGACTGAATGATTTCCACAAGCTCCTGCAATCTTGCAGCTTGCTGAGTGTGGACTCCACTGGAGTCTATTGCCAGGGCTGGTAAGCTCTCTAATATTATTTGCAGATAGCTCTGAAACAATAACACATTAGCTTTTATAACAGGCCACAAAGATATTCTATTTATAAAGCTACAAAAATTGCAACTAGAAAACCATGGAGGAGTTAACCACAGGTACAAAGTCCGAACCTTAGTGGTGTATGAACCATCAAGCCCTAGCATTGAGCCTGCAGCCACTACAGCTTCCTTGTCAACTCCTTTAATTTGGATATAGGGACTTGGCACATCTTGCAGATTATCAACTTCAACAAGAATCTGAAAGAAGATATCCAAAGTGAAATTTTCTATAACCGAAAACAGAAAATTTAAGGATAATAAAACAGCTTGGAACCATCTTGTATACACATAGTTATCTTGGAAATTTAAAGGCAAGAACACATACTAAAAGATAGAAGTGGGTCATGCCAGCAAGTAGGCTGGCAGCCTGGCATAACCCAGCACAATTTCGCCACAGGGCCCCACGGCAATGCCTGGCAAAAGGGGCAACAACAAAAAAGACCCAAAGACCCATGAGCCAGGCATATCTAGTGGCCTTCATTAAAATTATTTTTCCATATCATTATTAGTTTTTGATTCAATTAAATTTCTTTATTCAAACGCATTTTTATTAATAAAAACAATGTTTCAAGCGTTTTTCAATACCATATTAACATTACTCCCTCTGTTTCTGATTTACCTCAACACTTTTCTTTTTTATCCATTTCTGATTAACCGCAACACTTCTATCTTTGGTATGGGTCCACTACTATTTTATTATTTTCTCTCTTCAACTAAACCCACTTTTACTACTTTTTTTTTTATTCTTTCTCTCTCCCACTAAAAATTATATATACCCCAACAACTATACTTTTCATTATAAAATCCCCACTTTGGTCCCCTCCTTATATGTTTTCTTAAACCATGCACTAGGCCTAGTATTGCAATTAATCCGAAATGGAGGGAGTAGTATTTTATAATTCATACAAAAGAATTAAAAATGACTTGAAATCATATAATAACGGTTTCATTTGAATTTTAAAACATGAATGAATGATTTAAATAAATAAATGGAAATTATTCATGTAATTTGGTACTTGAAGCCATCTTCTCATGTAACCCTCACATTTGCACCGTTCCTATGGTAAAGACTGTCACAGTTTCAGTTTTGAAATATCAGTTCCAAGCAAAAGAATAAATTAAAAACCCACACCCTCCCTTCCCCTTGCTACCATCTCTACAAATCCCCTCCCTCCCAACTGCTGTAGCTACTTATTGTTGACTCCCTCACCCAACACTTTTTCAACAGCTCACTTCAACCCACCAGTTACCAACTCTTCAATCTCGCTATGATCAGCAGAGATGATGATGGAACTACAGTTTTATAATTTCTATAGAACTAAGTGTGTCAGATACCATTAAAGTAGCATCTAGTTCTAGAATACATGAATCTACGGAGGAATAAGATTACATTAAACTCATAAGATTTGACTATAGATATCTTTTAACCAAATCACAAGATATTCTTTATAAAACAATGTGCTTATTCAAGCACAAAACACACAGCAAGATCCTTGCATTTTATGCAAATAAACTCTCTCCCCACCCAGTCCCTGTTACTTCATCACTCTTTGAAACAGCATTTTATGACTATATACTTATACAACTTTCGATGCTGAGCTCCACTGCATGTTTTAAGCAGCTCTTATAATGGGCAGAAAGGGGCGAAAGAGTTGTAAGAATATTTCATCTAACTACAAGTTATATCAAGCCATAGAAAATTATCCCAACTTCTTATTTGTTCATACATAGCAGTATGACAGGAACCTATGGATCTGTTAGAAAGTTCAATATATTCATTCTAGCAACAAGCTCAAATTCCAAATTCATAAAAAACTTTAATGAGCTCAGGTACTGTCTAACCTTTCCATCTTGGTATATGTACGCTGAAGCTTCAATGTATGCTAAAGCTTGATACCTGACAGCAGATTCTTAATAATTTAATTACAATATCCCTAGCTTAGAAAACTAAATGAACAACCAATGGTTTGTACAACATTCTACAATCATAATCAGCACAATGCTACAATCCATAGCCAAAAAAAAAAAAAAAAAAACAAAAAAAAAAAAACACAGCCAGAATAAGGGATAAAAACCAAGGCACTGAAATGAAACAAGATTCCTCATTAAGAATACAATCTTTCAGGGGCATATCTGAAGACATTTTGGCTTGTGGAATTAAGAACTACCATAAATTAAGATTGCGGAATTACCAACTGAAAACCATTTTTGCTAGCTACAAACCTATTATTGGGCTAGAGTGCTAGACAACTCTTTTTCGTAAATTAGGAGTCTAAGCAATTTATCTAAACCACACCCTCCAGCCACCTTTTCAAAGGCAGGATCCAAACAAACAGAAACTATATTCTAATGTCAGAAATAATACAAGTAATACGAAAGAGTTTGTGCAATAATTCAAACTAGCAACTCCACTAACCTCTAATCTCCCCCCAAAACTACTTCCCTGTTCCCCACAACTATGATCTAAGACATTCCAAACTTTGCCAAACAGAACAAAGCTTTATGCAATGTCTCCATCTGCTTACTGTCAAAATCAACCTTTAGAGATCTCAAAGTAAGATAGGCTGCAAGCAGTGGAAAACCAGTAACTAGTTGATCTTTGCTGCAACAATATTAGGTTAAGCCAGCTTATCAGGCAATTAAATTCTCAAATCTATCATAGGTGATTATAGGCCATATCAATCTATCAACAGGTAATTATGATACACTAGTTGACAAGTTACATCAAGCCAGATTTTTCATGGAGTAAATGAAGGTCAAACCAAGTAAATTAATAAAAACCAAAATTACTGGACGTGTTATTACAGAACTATGGAACAGCTTACCCAAGATTAAGCAGCCCAACCACTGTGCTACTACTGATATCAAAATCAACTTTGGGTTGGATGATAAAGTTCCCTTCTCGTATTGGCTGAAACATCGTAAACAGATAAAGAAGGAAAATTACCAGCCGCAAAGAGGAACTACATTAATTACTAATTAAATGTTGATAGATGGAGAACTAGATATCAACCTCTCGTATCAGCAATGCAAATCTTCCCTCACACATTCTGACTCGTATACAATCACTTTCCGTTAAGTGGCCATTAGAAGGTATTCCAGGAAGCCTAAAATATATGTCAGTAAAGTTCTGTACTGAGCTGCAGACCTTAATAGAGTCAAGAATCTTCAATATATCTTGATAAGCAACCTGTTATATAAAAATTGAGATAGTTTGTTAAGAAAAAAAAATATATATTGTATATAGATCAATTCTAGGAAGGGAGCATCAGATGTACGTACTTGCTTGTTACTTTTCAAGACAAATAATGAGCTTTCAGGGGATAAAACAGGATCAAAGTCGTTTCGAATTTTGAGCTGCATATAGAAATGAGGCAAGTGTTATCATATCTTCTGTTTTTATCAACAAATTTGTTATGCGATGAATTTGTCATAGCAACATATTCTAATTTTGATATCAGCAAATTTCTGATTAAGTGAATCTGACTTTTGTTCTCATTTCATATATTCCATTCTCCTCACCTCTTTATTTTATTTTTTTAATATTTATAAAATGTATATTCTTTGCACCAACTTGAAACTTATAAATGACAAACAAAAAGATTTTTGGGGATATTTTAACTCTGTACAAAGATCTACAGCTTAAATTGAAACCAATTTTGGCCATTATTCAACAATAAAATGGAGTACAATGTTCATCACTTCATAATATTGTTTCTCTATTTTCAAATGCACAAGTAGTCAAGTAGTACTAACTGAAGGTTTTAAGCTCTGCAAAATTTGGGCTGAGCCTAACAAATGGCTCCCAAGACAGGCTTTGGGTCATTTGGGCTTGCTCACACTCATATCAATATAAAAAATTAAAAAAAAATAAAAAAAATAAAATTATGGACAAAAGAAATTTGTAAAATTTGTTGTCTGTTAATCATTATAAATTTTTAGTGCCTCAATTCATATTTGAATAAAAAATAGTAGTCTGTTAATCATTATAAATGTTTAGTGCCGCAATTCATATTTAAATAAAAAATTGTTGTTTGTTAATCATTTTGCTCTACTCAATTCCACAATGATCCTCATTATCTACATAACACAGAAAATTCTAAGATGAGGATTCCCTGTTACTTAAACCCCAACCTTTACGTAATAATGGCTGGGAGAATTTCCTAATTTGAAACACTCCCATTTCTGAAACTCCAAGTTGTTTACGAGCTACATAGCTCAGTATTAATTGATATATGACTAAATAAATAAACAGAATATTTGACTTCATACATATGTTTACTTATTTCGATATATGAAAAGTTCCGGTCACTAATTTAAATTTTACACTGAGATGCTACAAGAAAATGAGATTATCACAGCTACTGATCCTACTATTTAGAAAGAAGAGATAATCTTAATGTTACTTTTAGTTAATGTTGAAAACTATCACAATTTAGACTTATTACAGCTTGCAAATTCGATTCCACTCTAGTACAGGTGAAAATTTCATATACCAACAAATTTGACAATTCAAGGCATCACTTGGGCATACTACTATATCATTTTTCAAGAAGCTAATAAAAGAATACCAACATGTGCATGAACAAGATGAGGTTCAATATGCTGCTGGAACATGGGGAACACTGCCATCATTACTTCATTTTGAGACATAACATAACCAACTCTGCTCTTGTCCCTTTGAACTCTAGAAATTAGGTGTGAATGGACACCTCCCACCTGTAATTTATCAAATCTCATTATATACATTGAGCATTGTGCCCAACAAATAAGCAACATTCAAAAGAATGTGGAGAGTAATTCTTACAACAGCAATCCACAAGTCCAGTGACCTTCTAATATCGGGATGCAGAGCATAAACCCCTTCAAAGATAACCTGCAAATATTGGATATAGTAAGTACAAAAGCAACACAAAAAAGATTTTCTTTGAGCACACAAGGCAATTTCAGGTAAAAGATCCAGATATACCACTAAAACTACAAAAATAAATAAATAAATAAACAAACAGCTAGATTATAAAACAATGAGGCAATGAGCAATCATAGCAAGTTAATATTCAGATGACTGCAACAAGTAATATTTGCTACATGAGAAAAAGAACATTCACTTAAAAGCAAAAGAACAATACAAAGCAGGGAGGGCCATAAGTCCACCACAAATCAAAGCAAAAGAAAAAACAAGTACTTCAACCTCGCAAAATATCATATATGGACATGTAACTATGGAAGGAAAGCATAATACACCACGCATTACCAGAGAGTAACCAAAGAGGAATCCCAACTCCTGAACACAGAAAAAACCTACCATCCACCCCAAAACAAAACACCCATAAAATGGCCAAAAAAGCAGCCTGCAACTAAACTCATGCCACTTACACCTTTCAAACCTCATATATTAAACCCGTAAATGACCCCAGATCACAATCAAATCAAATAAACTTTCCCAAATGAAACATCACTGTGCGTAAAAGCAAAGACAAATGATACCTTGTATCCTCACTAACAAAATACAAAGTAAACATGTCAGCCTGCATAATTGCATATTACCCCCTCTGGTGCTTAAAGATTGCCCAAATTTCCTTTTGGTTTGCCCCTTTGAGTTTTCCCTAGTTCCTTTATTTGTTGATATGGTCCCACAGTTATATTCTCTACTTTATTTTTACCTCACATGCTACAAGAAAATACTACCTACTCACTCAATACAACTCTTACTAAAGAGAATTGTTGATATAGGGACAATCTTTAAGGGATGGAAGAAGTACTACATACTGACTTTCCAAAGCTAGCAACCTAGACAAATGCTTTTAATTGCTTTGGAATCTTAACCTTAAAAATAGAAGCAGTAACAAGAAAAAATTGAGTATTTGTTGATTTTTAAAGTGTTTGTAAAAGATAATACAGGAAAAAGACCCTAAGGGCCCTAGGAATCAGTCATCCACACATTCCTTTCGTGGGAGCCTAACAAAGCATAATCAAAGGATCACAAAAATTCAGTAAAATAAAAGAAGATTACACGAAAAATGGCACCTTCCCTCAACCAAAAGAAAGAAATATGAGTATCACGTGCAAAGGACAATCAATAGATAGAGGAAAAAAAGGATACTAAAAGACTGCTACCAAATTTTTTTTCAATAATAACAATGTGCTCTTTAATCTTTATTATCTACCATGTACTTCACCAAGGAAAAGTAGAATGAAGAGCTTAAGGGGCCGTTTGGTTCGCAAAGTGAAATCGGAATGGAATGGGGAAAGGGTATGGAGGAGAATGGAATGAAACCCTTGAAATTTGCTATGTTGTTTGTTTTAATAACAAAGGGAAACAAATCCCACCAGTCCCACCACCACACCACCACCTAATTCATTAACTTTCCACCTTTTCCATCAACCATCCATCCACCAAACCACTCACCGCACCTCCCCCACCATTCGCCGCCCTACGCCAACCCTCCCCCACCCCCCCTGCGCAGCTCATCCCTCCCCCAAAAAACCTCCCTTAGCCCAGATCCTCCACCATCATCATAGTAAAGCTCGTAACTCCCTCCACCACCAGCAACAGCGGCATCTGATTCCGATGGGGCCCGCAAAACGATTACCGGATTAAACGGTGACCGGTCACCACCATTTCTCCGACTCCGACGAAGTCTAGGCTAGAGGAGAGAGATTCACGAGATGAAGCAGAGTTCGAGTGCGAACTAGGGTTTCCTCCGACCATGTACATCGCTGTAGCCGAAAAACGACGTCACCTGGAGTCGGCGAGAAGAGAGGAGGAAAGCTGAGACGGAAGCGGACGACGGATCTAAGTGGAGGGGAGGGTTATGCGTGGGTGAGGGAATGATTATCCGGTGAGAGGAGGGGTGGCGAGGTTCCAGTGAGGGGCGGGGGATGGCGACGACATTCCGGTGAGGGGCGGCGAAGTTTCGGCGAGAAGTGGGTGAGGGTGGCTGATGTGAGTATGGTGGTGGTTGGGGAAAGGGAATGGGAAAGGCTGGGGGGTGGGGAGTGGGAGTAGAAGGTTTTTGGGTAATCAAAGGGGAAAGGGAATGATTGAAATGGAAAAAAAAAACAACAAAGGGAATGATTCCCATGGAATCTCATTCCCTTTGATTATTACTGCGAACCAAACGGCCCCTAAGACCCTAAAGACCTGTAAGTCAAAGGGAACAAAACTAGAGCGGAGATTGCCACAACCACTTCCCAATTGAAGATATGTTTTAGCCCCCAAATTATCCAAAATACAGAGTTACAGACCATCATTACCCTTATACCTAAAAACACAATTCCATCCCACAATATAAATCTTCTCCTAACCAACCTCAAACCACATGGAATCCTCTTCTCCTTTAAGATTAATCACATAGAAATGTTAACTATACAGCACCACACTCTTCCAATAGTTTGTTTAAGTCCATTCCAATTTCCATCACCAACTTCTCTAGCATCAGATTTGGAAAATATACAAAATTATTTTACATCATCAAAAGAACAATTACCTGATAACTACCTTTACATCTAACTAGTAACTACTAATCTCACACTAATATAACACCTTAAGCACCAGACTTTAATTTTAACCCCCACTAAATACCTAAGTACTAATCAAGTAGACAAGTATGTTGTGATAACCCTCTTTAACTGCTCATTTAAAAACTATAATAATTATAGAAAAAAAAAGGGAGGAGAAAAAATCCAAATCGCGTTCATTACAGCATAACTACTAAGAAAATAACTAAAAGTAAGCCACACTTGCAGGAGAGTAACCAATCATTTTTGCAAGTAAAATCTGTCCAAACCAGCAATATCTCCACCATGGAAGATATTCCCAGTTGGGAGGGTGTAGTAGAATAAGGGTTACCAGGTTTGAAGCACATAATTTCTGAAATCCATAAAATATAACCAAAACAATTAAATATCCTAGTCAAGCCTCTAATGTCCTTAACTCAAAAATAAAATTCACAATAATAGTCCATCGTCATTTGAAATATATACAAAGAACTTGAAGATCAGTTTCCAATTTGAAGCTTTTTCTGTTTAATCAGCTTAATAAAAATAAAAATAAAAAAACAAAAATAAAAAGAGTGCACCTTACCACTCCACAGTCTTCAGAAACTTCTAGGTCCCTAGAGCCACTCCGAAAACCACTCTCCAGATCAAATATGGGTATTTTTGTTCTCCTACTCTTCCGTATGTCATCAATGTTCTACAACAATAACAAAGATGTAAGAAAACAAGGAACAATATACTATCTATGAAAAAAAAACATCAAACTGCATTAAAGAAACAATAAGTGGACAAGGTTTCCTCACAAAGAAACAGAGAACACAATAACAAAATTGCCCAATTCCTTAGTATCTTCCCCATATAAATTTTTTAAAAAGCTCCAAACTCCTTAGTCCATAAAAGACAGATGGTAGTTAATGACAAAATAGCAAGGTAAATAGTATAGATGAGCCACCATCAAAAACAATTTTCTTACAAAGAAGTTACATATTCTCACCTTTGACAGCAAAGAATGATCAAGTGAGCTGAAGTCATCATACTTGTAGTCCTTTACATGCTCAAACTTGTAGTAGCTCTCAAGGGAAACAACCTCACAGCCTATTATGTTTGCCATTTTGTGAGCCAGACTTGTTTTGCCAGAGCCACTTGGACCGCCTACAGCAGAAAAAGCAGGGCAAACAGAATAAGAGGAAACTTATTAACAAAATAGAGTTGAAAAAAAAAAAAAAAGAATCTCATAATTGAAGCCATCAGAGCACCAGCTGACAGCCTCACAAATGTGTACATCAAAAGCCTTGTCAGTGTCAAGGTTGCTCTCTCCACATGCCTCACCGAGACCCCTTGCACTGCTGCTCAAAACCCTTAGTCTGCTGATTAAACAAAGCAAAATCATGCTTCAACTTCGTCATCAGTCCCTCTCCCCTAATACACATGCATTCATGCATGCCCGAAACCCTCAAAAAAGGCAGTGCCTTCTGTAAGCTTATACACTATCCTAAAAGATCAAACTCTGCTTTATGTTAAGTTGTTGGAGCATGATTGACCTCGGAATTCAAACACTGCTTAGTATTGGGCAACATTACAAAGACAATTTGCAGTCTTAGCCACACTCAAATTGTTAAGAGGAGAAGTCTCTTAGTGGTGCATAACCAGGAAACTTGGGTGTACTCTTCAAACATTCAAGAGTGGATACAGATTCAATTTATGGGCTATGACAGGGAAATCAAGAAGTTGCTATGGCAAGATGCAGTGCTGGCAATCTTGTGGTGCATGTAGATGGAAAGAAATGGTTGAGTTAATTACCATCCCACAAAATATAATGTGAAAGCAAATGTTGGCTTCATTATGGGCTAATGTAGCTGGGGCTTTCCCCAATATTTTCTAGGAGAGATACAGAGGAATTGGGATAATCTGTAAAAATGCTAAAGTTTCTTTGTTTAGATTTCTAAGATTTGATAAAACAATTATTTTCTCATCAAAAAAAATGGAGCAGCCATATTTTTTTGGGATGATATTAGAGCATGAATAAAGGCAGATAAGGGAAGATTATAGGGGACAGGGTAAAATAAAGAAATAGAGATCAAACCTATCCCAACTATGATTGGAAGTCCTTTATTCTCTAACAGAGCCTGAAATCACACAGCGAAGGTAAAACCATTACTTATTTGAGTCAAAATAGGTTATAAAACTAAATGAATAAGAGCAGAAAAAACTTTCCCTTGGTTCTAACCTGTATAGCTTGAACAGCAAGTAGCAACCCTCGATCAAAGTCATATGAATCAGGCATTGGAGCAAGCTGCATACTGTCCCTGCAAGAAGAGGGATCTGCAGTTGTTTCATGAGAGAGCTACAGACAGACAAATAATTGACCTAGTATAACCAATGTAAAACAAAAAATGAAAAAACCGCTTGTTAAAAAATCTATTTCCAGGTAGAGGTTTACAAACCTAAAACAGAAGCATCAGCACTTGATGCTGCTGAGATAAAATGCCATGTTGCTAAGACAGGTTCCATCTTGGATTTGGTAGGTGATCGAGTCCATGGTTGAGACAGATCTTCAAGCTGACTAACAAAATTAGGAGTAACACGAATAGGCCGTGGTGTAGACATTGCTCTTTCCAGATTAGGTGTCGTTGAGGTACTAGTTAGGGGTGGTGGTGTATTAAGGCGTGGTACTCCTGTAAGTTAAATTTTAAAATAAAACACATGTATGGACCTTGCACAGAAATTAATTCCTTTTGAAAATTTAAACAACGTGATGCTAACCATTTTGCTCAAGGATTAGCTCTAAATATGATTTAATTATCCAAGGTCCGCAAACACCCAGTCTCAATGCTTCAGCTCCAACAGTCTAGAAAAAGGAAATCAAGCAAAATCAGTTAGGTAATCTCCTGGCCCTTTTATCTGGGCAACAATGCTGCTGAGGCACAAACAAATGTCATGCCACATATGCATAAAAATAACCAACTAACCAAGTATATTAATGTGTGCATAAAAATAGTAGAACTTGGGGTATAAACAATGGTTAAATAAGTGCATAATAGGTATAGTTTCACATCCTTGAAAATGAAGAGGAAAAAAAAAAAAAAAAAAAAAAAAAAAAAAAAAAAAAGGTACAGTTTCACAAGTCATGTCCACGAGAAAATCAATGTGCAATAATAGGACTTGGCTGTTTGGCCTGCCACACCCATGTCACACAACCTCACCAGGGTGCGGACATGGGATATGGGTCCAAATCACATGGAGTAAAACACTCTTCACATCGGTTGAAGTGTATGTTTATATGTTTTAGGGTTTTTTTTTTTTATTGGATAGAAAGCCCATGGAAGATTTCAAATAAAGTTCAATTACAGGAGAAGAGGAAAGCAACTTACCTTCTTTTCCCAATGTGTTTAAATTTAGTTATCTTTTCACAGTTTACCTCATCATCCCATCTAGTTGTAACCTACAGCAGTAATTCAGTTAAGCTTTCATTGCTTTTTTGACTTCTTGAATAAATGGTCTCTTTTTCAAGAACATGTTTATTAAACAAAAATAGTTGGCCTTTATAATTCTCCAAATCAATCCCATCAAAAGAGCTTAACATTCAACAACATTAATTTTAAGCCATTTTTTCAAAATACATAAATAAAGAAAAATTGATAATTATTTAAAAGTTACTACAAAAAATTATCTTATATCCCAAAAAAAAAAAAAAAAAAAAAAAAAAAAAAAAAAAAAAAAAAACTAAAGCCAAGTCCAAATCCACACTTGGGATTCTTCTAAAACGTGTTCCCAAGTCTTTAATTTTGATATTGGAAGATCCAACACTTGGATCCTCATACCTGAATCTGAGCATCATAGGGAACATGCTTTATCACAAATTTAAAAATCGATAATTATGCAAACACTTGATCACAATTAATAGCATTTAAAATGCTTAATTGATAAAAGAGATGAGCAAACTTCTGATAATTTTAGCAAAAGGCATCTTCTTATAAACAGCTCCTGATAATATGTTGACAAATATCAAGGGAAAAATTAGGTTTGGCTAGGAACCATCAAGCATATCCAAGGTTGGCATCTATAGGCCAGATAAAGATCAACAAACAAACAAAGATGATAACGAATATAGATATTGGTTGAAATGGGAAGCCAGGGCTTACCTTTCGATTACTACCCCTCACCACCATGAATGTTTCACCAAGGGAGTCAATAGTTTCAAAAGCCAGTGAAACCTCTCCAAAGTTGAAAGTCAATGATGCCCTTTTATAGCTGACGACAACATTATATCCTAGTTGAAGCAAACCACCAAGTGTCATCTTCCCGACCTGCTTTCACATGATAAAGGGGATTACAGTCAGAACTAAGCATGATTCTTTATGATTTAATTTCTATGAACAATAGTCACATAGGACCAATTGCTGAAAGGTAAGAACAGGCAATCAGATACTTGAGGTAGTTCAAATGGGGGTATTTTACATAATAAGTGGTAACAGGATTACAAAGAAACTCCAAGTTACAATTCTTGTCAAACCATCAAAATTAACGCTCACAGGATTACAAAGAAACTCCACTTTGATATATGTTAGTTGGTCTCATATATGGCAATTTTTCATAATCTTAATATCGCCTTGAGTTCAACCAAATTGACAACTAATTTTTTTCAAATATCAAGCTAAAAGTTGAAAACATGAATACAATTTACACCTGAAGTAAACGGTATTCGCATGAAATCATAAGGAAACATGAGAAAGGCAGGCCCTCAAAACATAATATTTGTAGGGATATCACCTATGATGACAGAAGTTGTTAACCTTTAATATTAACAGCACAATTCACATAGATCACATGTGCTAGTAGGCATTTAAATTAGTCTCAAATTGCTCATGAAGTTCTAATGCTATGCTTGATAAGTTCATCAGTAATAGACTCATAACTTACCTCAAATTCTGCCTTAGGCCGGATGATAAAATGTTTATCAACAATTCTCTGATCACCAAGTGAAAGGTAATAACGGATTCCAGATTGACGCACTTTGATCCAATCATTAATCCGAGCTTCTTCACTTGCTGAAGGGGGCCGAAGGTACATCTCAATAAAACTAAAAGAAAACAAAACAGTCACAGATTGACTAAAGCAAATCAAGGTATATGTATACAGTGACTCGTATTTCTAAGACATGATTTAAACAACAAAACCGCAAGGAACCTTAAATTGACCTTCAGCATTGTCACGTTTCCTAATGGATTTTCATCTTAACTTTACATTTCAAGGTACCTTAAGGTTGTGAGGCACAGTCGCTAGAATCTAGTATTAAACTACGTACAATTCAGAATGGAAACAAACAACATATGGACCTAGAGTTATGTACAAGGTATACCTCTTTAGAAGGCTATTCCAAAACAAGACATTTAAAACACATATCAAAAGAAACCACTTCTGATCAAACGAATAACCTATTGTAAAAAAAGATACAATTGTAACAAAATAAATTTAAAACACATAACAAGTATCTGTCATTTGAGAAGACATAAGTCTATAGAAGCAAAGCAAGGGAAATGAAAGTAAAAATGGTCTACTCAGTTAAAGTCTTAAAGATGATAAAGAGTACAATCAACCATTGATATGCTCAAAGAATTATAAAAGTAGGCATTAAAAAACAGAAAATCCTCTTAAGCCATCAGAGACAAAATATGTAAAAATTGGCAATGCAGATTCGAAGGAAGTGACAAGGATAAGAAGAAACATTAGAGCAAGAAAATGAGAAACCGAAAGGACAGGATAGAACAAATGAAATTGAGAAGGTGAGAAAGTAAAAGGCAAGGGAGAATGGAAGACTAGGAAGAGAGATAAAGGAGAAAGGACGAAGAAGAATACAAGGTCAAAGCAAGTAAAAGACAAGGGAGGATGAAAGACTGGGAGTAGCGATAAAAGAGGGAAGGACGAAGAATAAGACAAGGTCAAAGTATGAAAAGGAAATGAACTAGAATCCTTCTCTATTTTCATTATCATCTTTTCTCTTTCATACAGTAATTTTAGACATAAAAACAGAGACCAAAGAGAGTTTCTCATGTCAGGCTTATCAATAATAATCCCCCTCTAATTAAAAAGTATCAACATAGAAAGCCACTGCATTACTAGGTGCAGTCCAACACAGTCTAGTACTGAAAAGGCCCATAAATATAATTGATCACTCCAAATCATAAAGCATGGGGAGGGAGGACTGCAATCCGAGGCACTTTGTTTTAAAATATTGGTTTAAACAATAGATGCAGTTCCGCACAAAAATTAGCCATGTACCAATCCCAGAAAATGATATAGCACTGAATTGATTTCTAGTCTTGTCGCCAAACTAAACAAGTTTCTAAACATGATCATTTATTGCTCAATATACATTTGAAAATGTCACATTATTATGGCATAAATAATGGCCATCACAAATAGACATGTTATAAACTGAAAAGGGTCAATCTGAATGAACCTTAGAAACAAGAGCTTAGTTAACACTCCCTAGGTGATATAGAAAACTTTGGGATGTTTCAAACCTACTGAAATTATACATATTATAAATAGCACAAAAACTAAAAAGCAGCTACCTCAGCACTTACTTATCTGTTTGCGCCTCCTGCCCACTCAGCGTGTAATCAGAATGTCCATTTGGTAACTGTAAAAGGGGCACTAATATCAAAAATAATTAAATAAATAAAAAAATATGTGAAATATATAAACATTTACACACACACACACACATTATCATGTATAAATCAGCGCACAAATGCTACTGAACATCATCATATCTACACTGTTTATAAGTTCTGTCAGTTACTTCCAAAGATAGCATGAGGTTAGGATGGTCTAAAATGCAAGTCAAGAATGGGCTCATCTTCATAACAAAAGCAAAATATCTATACCAGACACATCTTCCTATGGGAAATTAAAATAACCAAAGCAGAAACAGGTATCAACATGTGGACGAATTAGCTGTCTTCAACATATTACATGATATGAAAAGGCAATACTATCCTGAACGTGAAAATTATAACTTAAAAGCCAAGTTTATGAAAAAAGCTCCCTTCAAAACAGCCTGCAAGTAGGTTGAACTTTGAATAAGAAGCCATAGAAATAGTCCTTTCCAGGTGCTCACAAATTCTGGCCTTAAGTGTTATCATTCTTCCACAAAAACAACCTGCCTTCAGAAAGATAACATGCTACCCAGTCCACCAAAAAACCTATCCTCCACTTCATGACCAAAACCTATGAAACAAACCCAGTATATATTCCCCCACAAATACCAGGCAAAAGTTTATTGTTCTTCCAACATATTACAACAAGCACGCAGAACTTAGCGACAAAAAACATCGGTACAAGTCTTACGAGAACATTAGAATACTAAAAGGCACAAAAGGATCAAACATCTGTCGTTCCCACACCCCTTGAGTCCTTAGTTATAATCATATATTGTGACAGTGTGGTACCAGAAAAACATTCATGATTGTGGACAAGTCAAATCCATAACCTGTATTTCTTCTATGGTCTTGCACTTCCTCTTTCAACATACTCCCTCTATTTTGTAGCATTTCAATGTCTCTCACCTACTATTTCCTCTTAAATTGTTGGACATTACCTAGTAAGGCTTCAAAAGCATACTTATTTTCTCTCTGACCCTCTCAATACCTCAGATATTTACATTCTAATTGGCAGTACAAACCCAAAGTACCATGGAGCAAGGCTGGTGTTTGTCACCTACAAGAGTGTATCTCTCCAGATAAGGTGCTACTCCGTTTCCCTAACTGGACATTTTTCACAATGTGTAAAGTCTCACGTATATCTCTACACTACCATGCAGGACTAACCAACAGAATCATTCTTTCTTTGCTCATAGTGATTAAGTCTCTGCATCAATTTGTTATCATACTCTTTGTTCCTAAACTTGCATGAAGTACTCAGTTAACAAGAAGTCAGCATTATCAGCATAGATTACCCCATAAAGCACTTATTCACCAAGATATCTCTCCAAAATCCAGCTCAAATGTGATGCCTTCCCCTGCCTCAATTAACAAAGAGATTGAATTATCAGCATAGAGTACCTCATAAAGTTGCATGTTTTAAGCATTGACTGGTCCATACATCAACCAAAACCACTCTATTTGACTGATCCTTCACTACATATTAAATATAAAAAAAAAAAAAAAAAAAAAAAAAAAAAAAAAAAAAAAATAGAAGGGCTTAAAGTCAACAATGTCACAATATTTGCTTAAAATCATCTCATAACATTAAACTCTTTATTTTTCTATGACAAATATAATTCTTATTCTTTACAATTAGTAAGCCCATAGCCAATTCATGCTGCCTCAATCAAGAACCTTAAATTAAAGAGCTATCTTGATGGTTTGATTTGTTTAAAAATGGATTTCCTCCATCATAAGCACTGTAAATTACACAACACACTCTATTTCCTAATCCTCTCAAATGAGTTCATAGGCTTCTCTTTCATTCCAATTCCTTTGTATGCTGAGTCCACCCCATTCCATAAAATTCATAGTCAAAATACAAAAAGTCACCCACATATACTCCTACACTTGGTTGCAATAAACATTCCCTCATAAACACTTTGAGTAGAAAAAGTTAGCTATCCCAAAGCTACTTTGCCATTTTGGAGAATTTCCCCAACATGAAAAACATGGTACGAGGAAAATTTATCTTCTTCTGAAGTGAAATGACATTCTTTCCCTCCCAACAGTTTAAAATCCTAGCAACTCCATTTGAATGTCTTTAATGCTTTCTCTGACTCTTCCTTAAGTTTTTTAAGCATTAAATTCCATTATTATGTTTCTGTCAATCCAGCGGCGGTAGGACATTGTAATTCCAAAAAGAATCACTTTAGGGGACAAGTAATAAATTGAATCCAAGCTTCCTACCCATTGTTGTCTCGTGCTTTATTACTTGTGCGTTGTTGTATGATTTATATTTGTTATCACATGTTTTAAAATTCATTCAAACAGATAAAATCCTACAAGTCCCAAATAGATAAAAGGTGTCGTCGGACCCTGCTTGTGCCAGCCTCAGTTAGCTCATCCGTCTCACGTCCCTATTGTTGACTTCACTCGTGTTGCCAATAGGCAAGAGCGCTTCTAACTCAATGTTTGCTTCCGTTGGTTGGTTCTCACAAGACCTTTTCACATCCGACTCGTGCCCTTGTCACTACTGCAGGAATCCGACGTCAAATCACACAGACAATGATCAAAACACACGGACCATGAAACAAAGACAAAATACAAGTCTTCCTTCAATAAATTCTCCACCCATGTAGAGCTTGTCATAAATAAAAGATTCATTTGCCTGGAAGCTTTTATTTATCTCATAGGTTTCCTCTTTAAGTAACATAATATACTATGAACATGATATATGTGGGGTTAATCTGATGTCACAAAATAATGGTATCATCTGTATCATCTATATAGGTCCACCCTTGGCTATTTAATCATCTTTAAACAGTACAAGAAGCTCATTTTGACAACTTCAGTCATATAATATTAACGATATATAGTATTCAGCAAAATAGCACAAGATAACCCAGATGGCCACCAAATAAACAAACCTTGCTTTTACATTTCAACTTGTAGATCGCCTCTCTAAAAGATGAAACAAAGCTGTTGTTAATTCTGATCTGCATAAAGCATCTCGTACAACAGAGATTATATAAGAATATATGTGGCAACACTTACATAACAGGGAAAAGCCAAATTAATAAGTAATTCATAGGGAACCTGTGCATGATGAAGGTCTGGCTCAATGTGCTTTCTGAACAATGGAAATATGCTGTCAATGAGATTATCCAAGGAGCAAGAATCTCCAATATCATATCGAACCTTAGACAGAAGACTAAAATGAACACCACCAACCTGCTTCAAAAATAAAGTACAAAGGCCAGGCATGTAATTTTACACAAAACTCTTAAAACAAAAAATGAAACAGAGAAGATAAGCTGTAAAAGATGCAATCTCAGATTCTCACCAACAACAATTACAACAATAGAAAAATTTTACAAAAAATATATAAAAGAACCTTAAGGTCTTGATAAACTAAAATTTCTAAAAGGAAAAAAATAACATAGAACAGGTGAAAGGAAGACTAATTACCACTGCAACCCGAATGTCCAGCAATGACCGCAATTTTGCATGCAAGGCATATGTACCATCAACAATTACCTGGAAACATGTAACATAAAATGTTGGGCAAAATATTTTAACAATTTCCATTGTAAAATAAATAATGCCTCTTTTCTAAATTTTTTTTGGTTCTACCAACTTTTTGTTTTGAGGTTTTCCTTTTGTTCTATGACTTCTACCCACTTTTTCTTTATTCTATATTTGACAAACACCTTTTACCAGCTTACCATCAATCTCTTTCACTTTATCTACTTTTTTAAATCACAAACCAACTCCCCTAGAAACAAGAGCCTAATGTAAGTGGGTCGAGAAAAAAAAAATAGAAGTAGGCAAATAAAACCCACCACTCCAGATGAAGTCCCCCTTATGATTGTTGACCCAATACGTCGCTTTTCTTGGAAATCAAATACTGGTACTGCAGTATCTTTACCTTTCATCAAGTCCTATTCCAAAAAGAGAAGTGGGCTTCAATATACAAATTTACATGATTAGCTTCAATATAAGCTACTTCAACAAATGAAATGTCCGTATCAAGCAAAGCATAGTGAATGGATATTAAGCTGGGAGAATAGGCAATCAAGAGCCCCAAATAATTACAACTAGATAAAAAGGCTTTTCGGCTAAGAGGAAAAGCTAATGTCAAATGGATAAACTAAAGAGAAAATCATTCACAAAACTAATTTACAATGCATCGATAACTTTAATTCTTTATCCTATGCAGATACCAATGACCCACACTAACAAGTACTCTAAATAAAAAAACTTCTGCCTACTAAAAATACCAACGTTGTGGAAGTATCAAGTCAACAGACCTTACAAAGGACATACTACAGCTTCATTTCTTCCATCTCATTAATAATAAAAAAAAAATTAAAAAAAAAAAAAAAAAAAAAAACACTAACTAATGTAGTCTTTGAGGACCTAAGGGGTCAATCAATCATCTGCTTATTACAAAAACCCTACAGAAATATTGAGCTTCAAGCTCACCAAAACGCTCTTTACCAAAAAGGACTTAATGACCTTAGAACTAGCTCCAATCTCCAATTTCCTCAATACAGTTAATTCAGGGTGTTAAAAACCCTAAAGTAGTGAATTCCCTCGCAAAGTAACCTTACTTGTAAGAAAATTAGCGGAGAAGGTTATCAAACTTCAACAAGAATGGACATTTATGACAGCTCAGATTTGTACCAAAGCCAAACCATACTACACGAACAACATTATCATCCTGTTACATACAAGGTCCTTCCGAAGAGGTTTTGACACTTCATGATTAACTGAGAAATTCTAAGTCAAAAAAATGTGCATAATCAAGCTTCCTTCCCAGAAAATAATAATAATAATAAGCTTAAAACAAACCTCCATATTACTAACTAATGCTTCAAAGTCTATAGAATCCAAATCATTTGATTCTTCAGCTCCCTTCCGATAGTTCTCCATCAATATAACAGTACATCCAATCACAGATGTCACCTTTTCTGCCAAGCTTCATAAACCAGCACGCATTATATAACACTATCAAGTTAGCAAAAATCATAAAAACAGATTTTTAGTTAATGAAATATCTTAGTAAACATCCGCCCCTAAAACTTAAAACCAAAGGCTTAATCAATCAAAGATTTAATTTCCATGAAATGATTGCATAGTCACAACTAATGAGAGTACACAAGACATAGTGATGAGCATATCTCAAATTCTCAATCAAAAGTTCTAAATTCAACTTAACCCCACCCCACAGCAAAAAAAAAAAAAAAATAAATAAATAAATAAAAAAGGGGACAGTTTGGAGATTAACAAACGATGTCAATTAACATAGAGATGAAGATGAACACACCTAGTTTTGCCCGAGCCATTAGGACCGCCAATTCCTACAGTCACAAAACCTTGTCTCTTTTCGCGGAGTTCTTGAATTGATTTTATTAGCAAATAACATCCATGGTCAAAAGACTGCCATCAATCCAAGACCAACAACCAATAAGTTAAACTAACAGAGTGCATGATCATAGAATTAACAAGGTAAAACAGTTATAGCCACAATAACCATCCAAGTTGAAAATTAAATCTAACCAACAGGTTCGAAGAGTTCGAATATGACTAAAACAAACAAAATTCATTTATTAATAAATAAAAAATATATATATTCATTAAATCAAAATTATAATACCCAGGATTCTAAAATTCTTAAATAAACAATTCCACAGTATACAATCGATGAGAAACTATTCATTTCATCCTAAATAGTTAATAACCATAATCCCACATATTAATTATTAAATTAAAAAAAAAACCCCACAAATTAAAACCCAAAATTCTATATTTAATGCTCAAAACAGAAATAAAACAATTAAACCCATCCTGAAAAGATTGATGAACATTGAAATAAACAAAAATGATCAAACTACATAAAAATATGATTTTTAAATAATCGAAGAAAAGAGTCGTACCACATGAAGAGGAAGAGATTGAAGAATCGAAGAAAAGGAAGAAGTAGAAGGTTGCTGAATATAATCTCTGCCTCCTTCTTCAAAAACTCGCTGCACCATTGTATCATCCATCAACTTTCTCTCTTCTTCAAAACAAAAACAAACACCCAATTCAAGAGAAATGAAGATTCTGCAACCAAAATTGGTCCTTTATTACAATTTATATGAGATTTTTGCTTTTGATGAAACTTGAGATTGAAAAAAGTAAATGGGTGTTGTGTTGAGTTGTGTTGCCCCCACTAATAGAATCGGTTTTCCGTTGAGTTATCGGCAGTTCCACAATTCACACTACTATGAGAAATGGAATTGAAAATCATTTTTATTTGTATTTTGGAATGTACTTCTAATAATCCCAACTAATATTTATTATTTAATAATTTAATCTAATCTAATATATATATATATATAAATAAAGTAGCCATTTTTATTAGGATTTAATTTATTTAAAAAACTAAAAATTATCTTATAAAATAATCATCTTTAGATATAAGATTTATATACCTACTATCATAAGATAAATTTTGATAGTGTTTATGATAATAAATAAAAATTATCCTTAATTAAAATTAAATTAAAATTTGTGATTTTTACCATTATAAATTGACGCATCATATGACACCAACAAAATTTCGTATCAATACAAAACCAAACCAAGCAAATTTTGTGTCATTAGTTTTGTGTCAGTTTTATTAGGTCATCAATGACTGGGTAATTCTTAGCCTAATTTTTAAAACCCATATTTAAATGTATATTTGGGATTATTGTTTAAATTGTGTTTATTTGGGATACTTAATGATTATATGTTTATGTTTTTTTTACTGAATTTTGTTTTTACATGCAGATCTAATTTAATCAGAGAATTATATTTGAGCAAAAATCTTTGGAATATCAAAGTACGAGTTTCTCGCCTAATGATCCTATTGGATGAGGAGGTGTTATATCTTTATAAATCGTTTACATTTATTAAACCTTTTAATGAACCTTTTAGTTTTTATCAATTAATTTTATGATTAAAACAATTTTTTTGTGATTTAGGTATCTTAATTAAGTCATAAAATTAACTTAATTTTTTATTTTTAATTACAGGGTGATTACGTTTATGGCTCAATTAAAGTCAACTTTGTTCTACAATTTTGTTCAAAATTGATTGAAGGAAAAGTTTACTCCATTAGATACTTTTCAGTCGTTACAAATAAAAAGCAATATCGCACGCATTGTCAACGACAACAAAATAATGATTCAATTTTCCAAAAATACTATTGTTTGGGCGATTATGGACGATGAAAAAATTTCAATGCATAAATTTAATTTTGTATAATTACAATTTTTAGATTAATTTCACAAAAGTTGGTAATCCTATCAAAAAAAAAATTTAATACAAATTTTTTTACATCGAAATATTACATCTAATAACTATTATTTTTAATGTTCTTATCAAAATATTTATTAGGGGAATAAATTACATAAAATTAATAAAAAATTATCCTTAACAAACAATAGCAAAGTAATCAAAAATATTATGAGTATGATCTAATTACAAAAATTATTTTTATGAGATTTTATGTATAAAAAACCATGAGATATTAGGATTTAAAATCATTAAAAACAATAAAAATTTATCTTATGAAATTAATGGTTTTATCTAAATACCCGATTAATAAGATGTTTTTTTTCATAAAAAAAATTGAAAACTTATAACACAATAAAAAACTTTACCTTCTTTATACATTTTGTGTCTAAAAATTTGAAAAGACAGATAATTTGGTAGAGATCACAAGAAATATACAAAATGAAATATAGATTTGAGAGTTTAATTTCAAGCGTAAATATCAACGAATAATGATTTAGGATTTAAATTATTCTAAAAATAAAAAATTATTATCTTTTCACATTATATATTTTATCCTAATATGTAATCAATGAAATATCATATTTACAATTTTTTTTTTTTTTGAAAAATATCATATTATTGTCATATAACTAACAACAGTGAATAAAATACAAACAACAATAAATTAAGTCGCATTATAAATTACATTAAGAAAATTATACTTTTGTAATTGGCAATATCATTTTAATTAAATTATTATTTGTATTTTTTCTGAAATTATTAAATTGTAAAATAAATCAAATAATTATTAAAAAAAAAAAAAAAAAAAAACTTAGAGTATATAGGAAAATATCTTTTCTTGAGATATATGTATGAAAAATCGTGCATCGCACGGCTTTCATCTACTTTCAATTATACTAGTCCCACTTGATTAGGGGATTTTTATCCACCAATCAGCATCTGACACGTGGACCAGCCAGGTTCCGCCGCGTGTCCATCACGTAGGCCAATGGGAGCTTGCCACGTGTCAACCAGAGATACGTCCTCCATGGACCAATTGCGACGCGACACGTGTCCATCCATGCCCAATGGATAAATCAGCCAACAAGGCCCAATTTTTGTGGGAAGCCCAGTCAGCCTTAGGTTTAACCTAAACCTAGTATTGGCACGCATCCCAAGGCATATAAATATGCCCATTAATCCTCATTAAAGGGGATTACGCACATTTAACACTCTCACCTAGAGAGACCCAATTACATTTTTTCCGCATTAATTACTCCTTAATCAAGTACTAACTTGACCGTTGGAGGCGGATCTCCCATCATCCGGAGCATCCGTTTGTTTTGCAGGTACAGGCGTCCGGTTCCAGTCTCGGAATTGTAACTCTCCCGCAGGACATCAAAAAACCCCGAAACATCTTGGCGTCGTCTGTGGGGAGAGTACTTCTGAGATGGCATCCACGTTTGTACCGGCTCCTGAAGAGAGACGTCCCCTGGACGACCCTCTAGTTCAGTCGGACCACGATACTGAGAATGAATTTGAAGTTGAAACTCACACAGCTTCAGACGGGACCCTAAGGGCCCGACGTACCCGTCATACCGAAAGGAGGGAACGGGAACATCTTCAAACTGGAAGCGAGCCAGCAGGCGCACCGCCTGTTCGGCAGCAGCCGACTGATGGGTCTGCTCCCATCACAAGGAACGAACTCATGACCTTCATGAGGGACTTCAAGGGAGAAATTCAAGAGTTGATCAACAAGAAGCCGCCTGCTCTGGACAAGGAGCAGTCGGCTAAGAAACCCTCCACTTCACGGAAGAGGAAGCCAGTTCAAGGGCGAGAGGCGACCCCTCATCCTAAATCTAGGAAGTGGGAGCCACCTGCCCTTGATTTCACAAAATACCGTTTTCCTACTCCAGGAAATAGGAAACATGTTCGTCATATTCAGGCGGACGGGTCGAGGAAAACATACACAGACGCTCGGCTACTGCTAGAGCAGAAGAAGAGTGACCGATTGTCAGAGTCGGCCTCTACTTCAAACTTCCAAGACAGTCTGCGAAATACCTCGATGAGGCATACTCAGTCGTATCATGAGAGTCAGTCAAGCGACACCTCCCGTCAGTCCGGCTTTCATAGCGACCAGGCGGTACCAAACTTACCGTTTGTACCGCAACAACAGTATTTTTTACAGCCACCTCCGTTTGGTGGACATGCAGCAAAAAATGTCCAACCTATGGACTGGCAGCTACGGTTGCTTAGACTTGGTGAACAGCCGTCGGCCTTCTCCAAGGAAATTACTGAAGCCGCTCAGCCGGCCAAAGTGAAAAATGTATTAGTAGGCGCCTATGACGGCACTAATAACCCAGAAGACCATCTGATGGCATTCACCAACCTGATGTACCTTCAAGGGTTGGATGATCCCACTTGGTGCAAGTGTTTCCCAGCGACTTTCAAAGGAATCGCACAACAATGGTTCGGCAACCTGCCGACTGGTTGTGTAAATAACTTCAAGACGCTTGCTTACTTATTCACCTCCAACTTCGCCATGAACATCCCTGCGAAGAAGACGACCCTTGATTTAGGAACAATTCAGCAGGGCGAGAAGGAGGGGCTTCGTTCTTACATCACGCGGTTTAACCTGATGAGAATACAGATTCAAGGGTTACCGGATGAAGTAGCCTATACTGACTTTTTCAGAGGTCTCAAAGACGGGTCGACCTTCAAATTTGATTTGGTCCGAAAGAGGGTGGCGACTCTTCAAGAGGCCTTGATTGAAGCGGAAGCCTATATACAGGCAACTGATCTTTGTAGTACGGTAAAACAGTCAGACGGGAAAAGGTCCGACAAAAGAGAAGGACGAAAGAAGCAGTCGTCAAACAAAGACGAGAAGAGAAAAGAGGTCTGGGCAACTGATTCCTCGAAACAGCCGTCCCAGAAGAAGAAAAAAGAATTCAAACCATACTCCCCAAAGTATGTGTTTAACAAGGATAGCCAATTTATCCTAAAGGAAATCAAGGGACGGATCTCAATTGAGAAGCCGGTCCCCATGAAGGGTTCTGCAAACAATTGGAACCAAGAAAAATTCTGTGATTATCATGAAGATGTTGGTCATCACACCAATGAATGCATCAGTCTCATGCGATATCTGGACCGCCTGGCAGAGCTAGGTGATCTTGACACTTATGTCAAGAAATCTACGGGGAACACTTCCTCGAAAAAGCAGTCGACCAAAAAGAATCAACAGGCCGACAGCTCCGATACAGATGATGCAGTCGTCTACACCATTGCAGGAGGCTTCTCAGGAGGCGGCCCCACTATTAGGGGCAACAAAGACAATATCAGACGGTTAGATGTAAATTCCGTTCACCAAGAACGGCCCTCCAAATATTCATTTCCTGAGATTGTCATCACTGAAGAAGATCTAGGAGGGGGTAAGAGGGCCGCATGACGACCCTATCGTTATTGAATGTAAAGTGGCCAACCAGAGAGTTGGCCGAATCCTCATAGATACCGGAAGCTCCTCAGATCTCATCAGTAGCAAATGTCTGTCGAAACTAAAATATCAGACTGATTGCATACATCCGGCATCCCACCCTTTAGTAGGGTTTGGAGGAGGAGTCGTCCACCCAGTGGGACGAGTGGATTTACCCATCCGCCTGGGCGAAAAAGGGGAAGGACGACACATGGTAGTCCGGTTCCTGGTAGTAGAAGAACAGTTGTTATAATCCCATCTCTTATGTTGCTCAAGTTTGAGAGGGATAATGGAACAGTCGGGTCCCTAAGGGGAGATCAGAGGATGGCCCGAGAGTGCTATCTCTCGGATGTCAAGCCCACTGTTATGGCCACTGGGTCGAGTGGTGGAAAAATAGACCTTGACAATGTCAAGGAGAGTGCGCCTGTTCAAGAAGCAGGCGGCAAAAAGAGAAAGGCATCCCAGACAGGGGCCGCAAGAAAAGACAGAAAATAGCAATCATTGGCAGAGGAGCGGTCGGATGAATTCCGCCCTCAGCCAGCTGGTGAGCATACGGACCTGATGTTAGATGACTCGCGTCCTGACAGAACAATCAAGGTTGGGACGACTGCTCTAAGGGACCTGGGTGACGACTTTCACAAACTATTGAAAGAATACAAGGACACCTTTGCATTCGAAGTCCATGATATGCCAGGCATTAGTCCTGATCTGGAGGTACATAAGCATCATCCGCCTCCTGTGATACTCCTCGAACTGTTTTTTGGGAAGTAATGGAGAGGAGAAGCATTGAGGAAGAACCTATTGGAATCTTAGACAGAAGCTCAACCTGGATGGATCCAATCAGGGCATATCTGACAAATGGTACCCTGCCGGATGATCATCAACAGGCGGCAGCACTAAGAAAACGAGCAACCAGTTTTGAAATAATAAAGGGAGAACTTCACAAAAGGGGGTACCTTCAACCCTTCTTAAACTGTGTTACTCCAGAAAAGGGGCGAGAGATACTGGACGATCTTCACTCTGGTTACTGTGCTTCCCATATAGGCGGTAGGACGCTTGCTCAACGGGCAAGGCGGCAGGGCTACTTTTGGCCTACTTTAGAAGCAGATGCGATGGAGATGGTGAAAAAATGTGACAAGTGCCAAAGGTTTGGCAAACTAATTCACCGTCCGGCTACTGACCTCACTACCATTCATAGCCCACTACCGTTTGCTAAGTGGGGCATGGATATTCTGGGTCCATATATGCCTGCTACAGGCGGAAGGAGGTACATACTTGTTGCCGTCGACTACTTCACTAAATGGGTAGAGGCGGAGGCTGTAAAGGGAATCAAGACGAAGGATGTAATTTCATTCATTTGGAAAAATGTCATCACTCGGTTCGGGGTTCCCATGTCTATGGTTTTTGATAATGGTCCCCAATTTGAGACGCATGTTCTCAAAAGCTGGTTGGGTGACCAAGGAATTGCACACTACTTTGCATCTATCGGCCGTCCACAAGCAAACGGCCAGGTAGAAGCCTTTAATAAAATCATCTCAGACGGTCTCAAGAAAAAGATTGAACGAGCAGGCGGCCTATGGGCGGATGAATTACCACATGTTCTCTGGGCCATTAGGACGACTGAAAAAGGGGCGACTGGAGAAACTCCATTCCTCCTAACTTATGGTGCGGAAGCTGTTCTTCCAATAGAACACTACGAGCCGACTCTTCGAGTAATGCTATATGACGAAGAGGCAAACTGGGAAGCCATGCGCCTGGCATTAGACTCACTTCCTGAAAGGAGGGGCAATGCTGTCTTGCGCCATGAAATTTACCGCCTGAGAATGACTAGATCATACAACAAAAAAGTACACAGGCGTCCACTCAAAGTGGGGGACTTTGTACTTAGAAAAATGGAAGCAGTTGGTAGGGCTAATGAGTCTGGCAAACTAACTCCCAACTGGGAAGGACTCTACCGAATCTGTGAAGAGGTCAGGGACGGTACCTACCGTCTGGGAACACCAGACGGACAACCGTTGCCTCGAACTTGGAATGTAGATAATCTTAAGAAATATTTCTTTTGAATGATGTAAATAGTCAAGGGCTACTTAATTAAAGTTTGTTGTTTCATTCAATTTTGTACTAAGAGGGGCACGCCTACTAACAAACAGTCGGCTACTCTCCATACTCAGTTTTCATTTTTACTTAAGAGGGGCATGCCTACTGACAAACAGTCGGCTACTCTCCATGTTTAATTTTTATTCTTACTTAAGAGGGGCACGCCGCTTGTTTCACTCAACCGGCTACACTCCCATAATACAGTTCACCAAGAACTATCAAAGGCTCATGGCTAAAATGATCAGACCAGGCGCCAAGCCAACTGATCAAAATATAAAAATTCAATTCGACCTGTCCCAACGTTATAGCAGGCGTCCGACGGCATCTATCCGGATGAAATTCGTCGCAGAGAGCAGCTCCCTTTTTGGGTGGAACATTGTTCTATAAAATCATTACACGGCACCTATACGACTGTCTAACCAAGACAACCACGTAGTCGTTTCCCGGACAAGGATATCTCACTTAACTGACTAATCACGTCAAGCAGGTGTTCGCAGTAACCATCCGGGTCAACCGACCGACTGAACTACTTGGGATAAGAACAGTTGGTATTTTATGAGTTAATAGCCAACAAACATTGGCGAATAAAGGGGAACAACCGGTACCCACCGCTTGATACCTCTACTACTCAGTTACTTGGCGACAAGGTAACAATCATGTTTACTTGGTCACTCCTTAAAAATTTAGTATGAAACTAAAAAGGTGTTCATACAGCACCTGTTCACACTAGATTAAATATGGCGGGGAACAGTCGGCCTAGACGGCCTAAAGTCTCTAGCCTAAAAACATGACAAGTAGGAAACCACTTTCCTACTTGGTTAATTTTACAAATGACAGGACCGCCTGCCTAAAGGGGATCCAGTATTTAAAATGGTTCGAATACCGATTGGATAAATGGCCGACTGATCATCTAGCCTGGAAACAGACGACCAGTCGTCCAGGGGCATAGGCGGCGTGACTAACTATCCGTACCTGTCTGCAACTATCGGCCATGTAAAACAGTCGGTATAGTGTACAATTGGATATCAGAATATTCAATACTTAAACAAATTTGAAGCAAAACAAAAATATTCATTAAAAGGAAGCCGGTCATTAAAGACCGGCAAAATATTCAGAGCCCCGGCCCCCTGGCCGGGTAAATACAAACAAACGGCACGCAGGCCGTGGAAAGAAGACATAAAGCTTAAGAAGGGGGCAGATCTTCAATATTAGCAGCTGCCGCCTGGTCAGCACTCTTCTTGCTGGACTCGGCTTCAGCTGCATCCTTCTTTGATGCATTACCCCCAAGCGGCACAAGCGCCACTACCGGATGCTCCTCCTCCTCCAACGCCTCTTCCTCAGCAGCCGCCAGGATCTCTTGATTATATCTATCAGAACACTGGCGGTACGTTTTTTCCCATGAGGCAAAGTCGGCATTGGGGAAGAGGCGGCCCCAAGTCATGCGCTGGATTTGAGCAGAGTCTTCCATCATCTCCCGGACCAGCTCTTTCTTTTCTTGCTCGGCCTTTTCCGAGAGCTCCTGAGTAAGACTCTTCTCCTGGGTCACCAGGCGTTCCTTTACGCTCGCCAAGGATTTCTCCAAGGTTTCGTATGAGGACATCTTTTGGCGAAGAGGTCTCAGCTCGGCCTTGAGGTTGTTGATGGTCACCTCCAGCTCGCTATTCCTCTTCTGGGCCGCCTCTAACTGAGCCCGGATAGCGGCGGTAGCCTGCGCCTGATAATAAAGAATATCAATGGTCAGAACTTCATTTTGGGCAATTTGAAACATTGCCTTACCACAGTCAGAGGCGGCCATAGCTTTTGCAGCCTTTACCTCTTTGTTCTTCCGGTCAAGCGGCTTGCGAAGGCCGTTCACTCGGAGCAGGGCCTAAGTAAAAAGGGGAACAGGCGTCAGTTTCAAAACAAAAAAGAAAACAGGCGTCCTGGAATTCAAATACTCAAAAATATGCTAAGTATACCTCAGCAAGGACCCCTGCAATCCCGTCTAGGTCAAGGGTGCCGACACCCCTGACCGCCTCCCTTTCAGCTGGAGGAACGGCCTTGATCATAGACTTGGCCACCTCGACCAAGTCAGGCTCCTGAGGGCCGGCTGCATAAACAAACGGATTAGACCTAGTAAAGAAGGGAGCAAGTCTAAAATTTACAAGGATAATTTCATACTTCTAGGTGGCCCAGCTGGAGTTTTAGAAGAAGTGGCCGGCTGTTTCTCAGCCGCCACATGTTTCCTGGCAGAACAAGGAGAGCTCGCAACAGTCGTCCTCCGGGCCTTGGGGTCCGGCTGTTGGGAAGAAGAAGCTCTTGGAGCGCCCGTCTAAAAAAGAAGAAAAGAGTCAGTATATGCATAAACACAACTCCAAAAAGAGGGTGAAAGGTTCGAAGCCCACCAAGGGTGCCCCCTTGTTGGGGGAGTCGGTTGAAGACTGTTGCATGATGGAGGCCCGCAACATGGCCGCCGCAGTCTTGGAGGCGGTAATTTTGCTCATGGCGTCCGCTGCAAAAACAAATAGCAAAGTTAATAAAAGTCATAACAAGAAATGCACGGAACAACAGAGTATTCGACAGGCCGGCTACCTCTTGAGCACCGACTGCTGAGGCCACAGGCGGTCAAAAAGTACTCGTCGTAGAGCCATTTGAAGCTCGGGACGCAGTGCAGGGGTACTTGCTCTCGTACCCCTGAAGTAGAGTTCACCTTCGACTCTACTTTGAAGAGTCCTTTATCTAGGATCTCTTTCTTAGCCTTGGGGGGAACAAGCGGCATGCTGCGGCCGCCTGCAAGAAGGGGCGGATTCCTGTTCCACATGTTGAAGCGCTTGTTCAGCTCTGTGTCTGAACTCTCAATGATAAGGAAGGTGCTCCGCCAGTCCTTCCATTTGTTTGCTTTACCTCTTGTCATGAGGTAGTCCCTGTGGCTCGTCAATTGATACCAGCCGGTACCGCCTGCCTTAGGGGTCCGGCTGAGGTAGTTCATGTGGGCGAAAGCCTCGAAGTTCGGCTCCACCCCGTGCAGTTCGCACCCGGCCACATAGCCGAGTACGTTGACCCAGGAGTTCGGGGCTAACTTCCATTACCCCAACTCATACCCATCCAAGATCCGCTGAACAGCCGGATGTAGTGGGAAGCGCATCCCAGCCTTGATGGCCGCCTCGTAGCAGCCAAAGCAGGCGCCATCATAACTGGTACCAGCCGGCCAGACGACTGTGTCTTCTGGATCCAGCACGAACACTAAAAAGCCAGGGCCCATTGTGTGGTTTGCGATAAAGCTCCCCACTTTCTCTTGCATGGCCGTGATCCGGCCTCGAGGTACCGTGCAGTAGTAGGGGGTATTTTGCTCTCGGTGAGAGGCGGATGGCTCCGCCCAATCGTCCCCCTTCTCAACTGCGTGAGAAAGCCTCGCCTCTTGTAGGCGAATGTTTTTCTCTTCTGTGTCCAGAGAAGCATGGCCAGAAGAGCTAGACTCGGATTCGTCCTCTGACGAGTCCGAAGAGGACGACTCCTCCCCTCTCCCGGAGGGGCCCGCCTCTTCTCCTTTAAAAGGAGCAGGAGAGAATGTAGAATTGTCAACTGTAAAATGGGAAGGGGTCACTTTGACTCCTCCCTCAGAACTGCCGGCTTTCAAGCCGCTTTGTTTCACTTCCACATCTGGCGCCTGGTCAGATGTTTCACTAATCGGCACCCTGTGGGAGTAGCCGTCTGAGTTTGAGATCCTGGCAGTCTTTTTTGTTCTGGCCATCATGCTCTGCATAGACACAGATACAGTCGGACTTTGTATAAAGGGCAAAGATGGGTCCAGAAAAGGGCAGGCGGCACTCCTAGTCCTAGATTCAGCCGTCCCCGGTGACCGACTGATCACTAACCTAGGTCGTGTCGTGTGCTTCCGTGGTGCCATTTCAAAAAGGAAAAATAAAGAAAAATAAAAGGATGAGAACCGACGGTTACCTGAACGAGCGAAGTTGACGAAGTTCTGAAAATTCTGAGTAGCCGGCTTGTCAGAGCAGATGGTAGGCAGAAAGAGTCCCGAATGTCAGAGCAAGTTCAGGGGTCCGAATGTTCTCTTCAAAAGTTCTCAAGTGTGAAAATGACTGAAGTCAACACACCCTTATATAGGCAAAATGAGAAGGCGAAGAGTCACTCCCAAAATTCAAAATTTGGGCGGGAAAATCTCTCGGCCTTTCACCGCGTGACACCTGTAGCAGGCCGTCGCCTGTTACGGTGCGACACCTGTCACAGGTAACACGTGACCAGTCACGTGCCACCTGTGAGGGGCAAATGATTAGGGGATTTTTATCCACCAATCAGCATCTGACACGTGGACCAGCCAGGTTCCGCCGCGTGTCCATCACGTAGGCCAATGGGAGCTTTCCACGTGTCAACCAGAGATACGTCCTCCATGGACCAATTGCGACGCGACACGTGTCCATCCATGCCAAATGGATAAATCAGCCAACAAGGCCCAATTTTTGTGGGAAGCCCAATCAGCCTTAGGTTTAACCTAAACCTAGTATTGGCATGCATCCCAAGGCATATAATATGCCCATTAATCCTCATTAAAGGGGATTACGCACATTTAACACTCTCACCTAGAGAGACCCAATTACATTTTTTCCGCATTAATTACTCCTTAATCAAGTACTAACTTGACCGTTGGAGGCGGATCTCCCATCATCCGGAGCATCCGTTTGTTTTGCAGGTACAGGCGTCCGGTTCCAGTCTCGGAATTGTAACTCTCCCGCAGGACATCAAAAAACCCCGAAACACCACTAGCCGGTTAACAGCTGAAAAGAGTTTTTTTTTTTCGGTTTTAAAAGTCACATGTCAGCACGTGTTTGGTCCAAAATTAAATAAATAAAAAAAAACCCAAACACCCGAGCCACTCCCCTTCCCCCTTCCCCGCCGTAAAACCCTTAGCCCAACCCCTAACCCCACCGAAAATCGGCCGGCCGCCACCTTAAACCCCTTAAAACGGTCGGCCGACCCCTCCTAACCCCCAAAACCAGCACAACCGCAATCAACCAGGGTCTTGGGCAAAACATCATGGATGACGTTGAGTATGTTAGCCTCGCATTTGCAGAGGAAGTACTAATGTAGGTTTGATATGTATGTGCAAATACATATCAAACATTAAAATATTGAAAAGTATTGTAAAGCACATGGGGGTGGGAGAAAAGGAGGAGAGAGATGGGCATGTGGGACCAGTTTTAAATGTACCACTGAAAGCCTATATAATATCATTGACTATGTAGTGATTCTATTTCTACACGTAGTTAGTACCACTGAATGAATATACAGTACCATTGAATGAATATATAGTACCACTGAATGTTCAATGATACTATTTGATCATCTAGTGATACTATTAATCACCCAGTGGTACACTTAAATTCAGCACATGGGGGTGAGAGAAAGGAGGAGAGAGATGGGTAAATTTCATGCGAAATGTCTCTTATGCCCCTTGATATGTATGTCCAGGTACCTATCAAACCTCCCTTTGGAAAGCCTCCGCATTTGCATATTGTTATGCCGGCTTTATAAACAAATCTGTCATACTTTTGTTTTACTCTCTTATTTTAATGCTTTTTGATTAGTTATATATGCTGATTGATCTATTATGGAAATTAATAAATATTGCCGAAACTACTCGCTTGAAACGCCGCAAAATCGAAGATCAAGATAAACATCAACAATAACAACAGTTGTCCTTGATTTTACCGGTGGCGTGTGATTGTGAGAATTTTGACCTTGAAATTTCCAGTGAAAAACCTAAGGAATCCACCATTGATGATGACTTTCCTAAGTTCGGTTACACTTCTGTTTGTGGTCGGAGCAGAGATATGGAAGATGCGGTTACAATTCGTCCTTCTAGCTGCACAAAAGACAACTCCAAAAATCAAACCGGATTAAATTTCGAATTTTTTTTAACACAAACGCAATCAATTTACCAACTTTCCGGTGAATTTTTGTCCTCGACTCTAACTATGCTTGGGGTATTGGTCTGTAGGTGGTTGATCGCGGTTGTATCAGTTTTGGGGGTTGGGAGGGGTCAACCGGCCATTTTAGGTGGTTAAAGGGGGCTGCCGGCCGGTTTTCGGTGGGGTTAGGGGCTGGTCTAAGGGTTTTACGGTGGGGGAAGGGGGAGGGGATTGTGACTGAGGTGTTTGGTTTTTTTTTTTTATATATATTTTTTAAAATTTTGAACCAATCACGTGTCGACACGGGTCATGATTACCTGTTATAATAGGTCATTGACTCGTCATTGCCCGACTGGGACCGCTGAAAGCAAACTCATAGCATAATTGGGATTATTAGATAACAAACCTTAGTTGGGATTAGTAAAAGCAAATCACTAATAGTTGGGATTATTAAAGTGTATTATTCCTAAATAAAAAAATGTTTATTTAGTGGTATTTTTTTTTAAAGAGCCCTTTTCCTAAATAATACTAGGAAAACCCGTAATTCCCAAATTAAGGTCACTAGATGAAAGCCCGTGTAATGCACGGATTTTTAGTACACACATCTCAAAAAAATGCTTCTTATAATTCTTAATTAGACTCTTAAGTTTTTTTTTTTAATTATTTGATTCATTAATAGCTTTTGTGCGTTGAAAGGAATTTCAATTTTGTAAGGGAGATTTCTGGGAAAAAAAAAGGAAGAACTAGAAGTAGAATACAAAATTAAAATGGGAATTAATGATTTTCTTCATATGAATAAAGGTGATGGTGAGCTCAGTTATGTTCGGAATTCTTTTCTCCAGGTAACTCTAAATTTTTTAGACAAACAATTTAGACAATAAAAAAATTAATTTAATTTAATTGCTATGATAAGAGACGTTAGGCATTTAAAAAAAGATATGTTATTAAAAAAATATATATTGATAATGTCATTGAGGCTAAATAATAGGATATGACTTTCCCTTTTTTTTTTTTTATATTAATGATACTCCCTCCGTTCCCATTTGTTTTTTACGTTTCCATTTAGGATGTTTCTTTTTATTCTTTACATTGAGTTTCTACCCTTTTTTAGTCATATATATATTGGACAAAATCACCCTTACTTTACAATATAGATACTCAATTATCCCTACTTTTCCATGTGTAATTGTACTTTTTTTTAATGGTTTTCCAATACTCATTCATACTTTCTCTCTCCTCTCTCTTCTACTTTCTTCCAACTTTTGTTACCCCACATGTACAATATTTTTTTTTAAATAAAATTGTACTTTTAATCATTGATGTTATGCTAGTATACCCCAACTTTATACAATTTTTTTAAAAACTGAGCATAATTCCAAACGTCAAAAACAAAAAGGAACGGAGGGAGTAATTTTTTTTTCTTTTTAAATAAGGATGGTAGTTTTTTTTTAAGGATGAGAGGGGGGGTATTTTTGGAAGTAAATTTATCACCCAAAAACCCCCCTTTCACTTTATATATTAGACTAGTTATAATGTCCGCGCGCATTAAATTAGTAATGTACTTTTAATGATTGTGAATCGGGTTATATAGAAGTTATTCTCGCAATTGCAATTCGAATTACATGTAATCTTCTTAAAAGTGGAATTGAATTTGTTGCAATTAAGTATTAAAATAATGTTGCATATGATTTGATGATGTTTCAAAAGAATAGTCGGATGTTTATCTAAATTTCATATTGAGAAAATGGATTTGATTATTTTTGAGTCACATTGCCAATTTAAATGTTGAGATATTGGACTTCTTTGAGTCACATTATATGATATGATATTGGGGCACATTATGTAAAATCCTAAGTCATACCAATTTTAATTGTAAGAAGATATTAACAATAATTGTAAAGACACATGAATTAGTTCTAGCATTGTACCTGCTTCCTAGTTCCTAGATTCTAAGTGTTGATCATAAAAAACGGTAATTTAATCTTTTTGTGCTCTATGGGTAGAACTACGAAGATTTTTTTTTTTTTTTTTTTGGAGAAAAGCTACCAATATTTCAATACTATGAAGCTACTATTTCCTTATTATACAAAGAAAAACCCAGATGAGATGAATAAATTGACTATAAATATAAGCCTAAAAAATCACAATAAAAGTGATTCTACTTTTAACAATTCCATTTCATTTGAGCTTGCTGTTCTGGTACATCAATTTCCCATTATGTACCAACAAAGTCAATTCCAAAGTCACTCCAAAGGCCACAACATACATATCTCGAACAAGTTTTATTCTTGTTATTATCTTTATTGTCCAAGTTCTTAAGCTGGCGGGTCAGTTCTTCCACTATATCCCTCAACCTGGAGGCTCTAGCTTAGTGTCTGCCAACCTCATAGATTTTGAGCTTTTTCTTCTACTATTCTTTAGTGGCCATTGCTTCAACAGCTATCTCTTCATTAAATTTGAGCTTTTTCCCCATCAATTCAACCATTCCTGCTTTGACTCCTTAATTTCATAAGGTGCCTGCAGCAGTAGAAAGGCCATTTAGTTGCAATCCTTAGATCACATTCAAAACCAACATCCAACCCTTCTTTCTCTTTATTTCCTCTATAAAAAGAAGAGAAAAAACAAAACTGGCCGGCTAAAGTTAGAGGCTTGTGAAAGCAATTAGGGAAAATTTTGAAATTAAACCGTTACACCCACATCCATGCATCCAAATAATTCAAGCTTATTCAAGTACATACAATTAATATAAGAGACTCATCAGTCATCATCACATAGAACAAGTTGATCTAGTGACCTTTTCCAAGCAAAGCCTTTCAATTACTTTAATTATTTGCTAATTTTACAAATCTCCATCCTACTAATTTGAGAAAGAAATGCTCAAAAATTTTGGCAAACCCTATATATTAATTCTTCCACGTTGGCCCCTGATATTAAGGTTGATAAGCTTATGGTTCACGCCACTTTACCAACTCCTTATCCATTCATTTCAAATTTGAAGTCCAATTAGCCAACAAATCCAACCAAATTTGCAAACATTAGTAATTCAAAAAAATAAAAAATATAAATAAATAAACATACAAAAACTCATAAATTCAAAACAGAAACTACCAACAAATCCATAATCTAACACTCAAAACTAACAAAAATTTAAATTACCAATCAAATCATCATAATTTAAACAAAATCATTATCAAATCAACAATAATAATTCAAAATATATAAAATTAGAAGAAAAAAGTGTGCATAGAGAAATAGAACCATGAAGAACATGAAATTCACATAATCTCAATCATCATCACATTTTCGAATTTCATAGCAGTATTGATATATTTTCCCTCAATTTATCATATGAATGTCATTAATGCAAAATTCTATACCAGATAATTGAAATAATGATGACCTTTTTCAACACCAATATCAAAGATACTTTTCTTTAAATAAAGATTAGAGATACTAAGTTCACATTTTAAGTTGACATGAAGATCAAAGCTAAGCTAAGCTAACCCATAGGCAAACATGCACTGTGAGCCATGCTTGAGCTTACACAAAGATAATAATATGGAAAATAAAGGAGATACCTTCCATCAGTTTATTTACTTCCATTAACCCAAGAGGAAGGATTGCAGAAAGGCAAATTAAAGTAAATAAGACCTCCGAAACATTCCAGCTCGTTTCAAAATCCATGGAATCTTGGGTTGTCGGGCTAAGATTACACTGTGAGCCATGCTTAAGCTTCACAAGTGTCGATTATGCATCATAAAATAAAAAATGCAGCACAATGACAAACCATACAAACCCACTGAAATCAAATTATATCAATCTAAATGCTACTTGAAAAATTATATTGATCTCAATTTAAATAAATGAGGAAAGGCTACTGGAAGACTAGGTGTGTAGAACAACGAGAAATGTGGGGTCTTTCTTATTCCTTCTCTTTGTTAACCGCAATTGTTTTACCAGCCAATAGCCTTTTCCCTCCTTTTCCTGCCATTGAGCCCTTGCTAAAAAACTACTTTTCATACCCCATTTCTTTGTACCATTCAATCAGCCTAGAACAAAAAACCAAATAAATTATCAATTAGGACCATTTGCTTCCAAGATTCATAATTAGAAACAAACTCAGATGCATATTCCACAAAAATTATCATTAAACATTCAAATTACACCAAAAATTCAAAATTTTAAAAGGCATAGAAAAAAAGAAATTGTACGAAGCACAAGGCTGCTTGAATTTGAATGAACTTTTAGCCATCTAAATTTTTAAAAATTAAGGTGCAATTGGTATCTGCAAATACCAAACCAAAAAGAATAACATGAATTATTGATTTTTTGAAGAAAATCAGCAATAGAAATAAAACATGTATCACATATGAACATGATAAAATCATAATTACCCGGAAAAGTTCCAAGCAAACAAAAATCAAATTCATCACAATCTATAGAAAACCCAAATGTTGACAGATTCAACGATTTAATCAAACAAAGTACCTACAAAATCCCATAATTATGCAAAAAATTAAACCCATAAATCATCTTTAAAAACCTAGATTATGAAATTTATATTTGAAGATTAAAAAAAAAAAAAAAAAAAAACCTTACCTAAAAGCCACATTAATGGTGCAGACCCAAATCGTCGTCATCAAATATTGCAGAAATCGAATAGATCTAAAGAAATTCATAAAATTTCAGAGTTTAATCGATTCAAATTAAATTTAGGAACTTGAATTATCCCTGGATTTGTAATAACCACTTACCTAGGTTAGATGAGATTAACTTAGAAGAATTCATGAACTATGATGCACATGATTGCAACCCTTTCGAACTTAACACATGATGATTTAGGAGAGAATTGAGATGAGAGGAGAGAGAAGAACAAAGATAAATAAATGAGTGGTATGAGCGAAACCATGGGAAAGATCAAAAGTGAAATGACACAGCAAACAAAAGTTAAGAAAAGGGTAAAATAGTAATCGTAAAATACATATTTTGAGGGATAAAATGGGTACCACACTATTCATAAGGGTTTTCTAATTGCCAAGTTGTGACTTTTTAAAGGTTATAGATTTATGATGCCACCTTATTCGCTATTGTTAGTTACATGTTAGTTTTTATAAAAAATAATTATTTTAAAATATGTTATGTCATTCGTAGGATTATTTTTATGTGAAAAGATTTTTTTTTATTTTTAAATAATTAAAATCATAAATCACTATTCGTTGTTTTTTACATTTAAAATTAAATTTTCAAATCTCATTCGTTAATTTTGCTTAAGTGATATCAATTATTAACGATAAGGATTATCATTATCTTACGAGGAGCTATATATATATATATATATATATTATTTGCTCATTTATCAAATGAGCAACGATTCTTTATTCATTTATCAAATGAGTAAATTTTTTTTTTTCTCATTTATCAAATGAGCAACATTTATTTGTTCATTTATCAAATGAGCAAATAATTATTGTTCATCTATCAAATGAGCAAATAATTATTGTTCATCTATCAAATGAGCAAATAATTATTGTTCATCTATCAAATGAGCAAATAATATTAGCTCATTTGATAAATGAGCAATAATTCTTTGTTCATTTATTAAATGAGCAATAATTCTTTGTTCATTTATTAAATGAGCAAACAATATTTCTTTGTTTTGTTTGCTCATTTATCAAATGAACAACTATTCTTTGTTCATTTATCAAATGAGCAAAAATTCTAAAACATTCAAACTAATATGAAGCGAGCAAACAATGTGCAATATTTTTTAGAACATATGCAACATATTTTAGAACATACTTAATTTTTTAGAACATAATTCGTTAATATAGAACATGAATTGAAATTCGATTTTTACAACGAATTGATTCGAAATCAGTTAATTCTTGATTTCCAATGTAATATAAAACAGTTGAATTGTTGTTTTGTTTCTTAAATTAAATACCTTGAAATTTCAAACTCTATATAATTTGCCCAATTTGATTGATATGGATGAAAAAAATTTGATTTCACATATTAAACTGTCAATTAAACTTGGTTTACCTTTGATTAAGCTTCACAACTTGAATTCTTGATTATAATTGTTCAAAAGTTGATATAAAACACACAAAATTTTAGCATGTGGTGATGGTGGTCGTCGTGGGAGAGGAGAGAGAGTGTTGGCCATGATGGCAGGGAAAAGAGAAAGAGTGTTGGTGGTGGATGTGGTGGCATAAAGGTTGTGGAACATGTAGTGGTGGTGATAGAGGAGCTAGAGATTGGATAGTGTTGGTGGGGAGAGGAGAGAGAATGTTGATGTTGAAGATGGTAGGTTGGATGGTATTAAAAATGAAACCTTAACATTAACATTTTTTATCACAAATTTGGTAATAGGAGAGAGAGTGGTGGCGACGGCGGTGGTGGCAAAGCTATGAGACATGCGACGGTGGCGGTGGTGCTGTTGGGAGAGGAGAGAGAATGTTGAGGTTGAAGATGGTGGGTTTAGTTTATTTTCAGAACATCTACCTTAACATATTAGAACATAGATGTTAAACATAAGTAGAGAGTATCGATGATTTAATTTGACATGCCATTACTATATTTTTTTTGGACCATTAGATTTAATTTGATCAATGGTCTGGATTTGTTCTCATATAAATTATAGTTCTCACACAAGGGATGTGTTCTCACATGATCCCATATATATATATATATATATATTAGATTCTTTTATTAATTCCTACCATATTGTCCACATCAGCCGAAGAAAATAAATTAATTTTTTTTATCGATGCAGCTACAAACCGCTACTTGAAGTGACAATTTCCATTTTAAAAACCGCTACTACTTCAAGTAGCGGGTTCTAAAATGAAAACCACTACTTAAAGTGGTTGTTTTCTGATATAAACCGTTACTTGTTTTTGCTGTAAGGGTTTTTTTTTTTTTTATTTATAATTTTCAATACGCAAGCAGCCAAAAAATCCTGCAAAGGCCATTTGTGCCTGTAAAATCTACTATTACAACCTGCCAAGTCCATACACAATGAATCATCAACACAATCTCCATAGGTAACAAATTTATGAACTTAAATATTCTAATTCATGGAACTCCAAATTTATATATTCAAGGTATTTTATAAGAGCAATGTCAAATATTTGTGAGATGATCATATATAACAAAGTGTCAAATACTAATCTTTGCAAAATATCATATGACAACGTAACCAAAATATACACACCTAGCTCATACGTTTCTTCTTCCCATGAAGTGATGATGAAGATGATGTAGCTAACCCGTCCTCTAGAATGTCATGCTGGCCAACTCAAGCTCCAACTCCAAGCTGAGATTCACTAGTGACACGTCGTCGAACTCTCTGGTACTAGCGTTGCACTAGTGGAGGAGATGTGATGATAGTATGTTGAGGAGTAACAACTAGAGTTTGAGGAGGTGGAGGGGGGAAAAGGAGGAGTAGAAGTAGTAACTAGATGTCGAACAGTAGGATGGAGAAGGAGAAGGAGCATGTAAGGGAGAAGGAGCATGTAAGGGAGAGTGAGTAGGTGGACGAAAGGCACGTGATGATTGACCACCACAATGAGGTGGTGTGGTCTGATCGATCGGGTGTGCACAACCGAAGCAGAAGAAGATAGCAAAGTGGACACTTGAGGCTGCTAAATAAGGTGCGAATGTTTCACCCTAGACAAGGTCTGACCACAAAAATATGTAAGACTCTATATCATCTATATGGCAAATCAGAAATGGTCTCACTAGCTCCCGATAGCCTCATGTGCAAATCAGCAATTGCATGCACCTAAATTGTAGTTCAATTTTAATGTCAATATAATGAATTCAAAAACGAAATAACTAAATTATAATTAAAATGAAAAGAAGTTCGTACAAGTACTAGGTCAAAGCTAGATGGCCGGTAATGACTCGAGGGATGTGTCTGGAAGGTGGAGTAATGATCAGCCTCGTTGATATGACGCTACCAAGCCAGGTACTATGTCACGACTGATTAAGATGTCCCTGTGAACGAGTTTCCCTAGACTACTAATGCCTCTTGTCGGCTCCACTCTTGCACATTTGTCGAATGTCGAGTCTCCTAATTACGATGTCCCATTCGATCCTTCTTGTGTAGAGCAACGTCCGTGTCAACTACCTATGGGATCGACTACTCAACCCAAACTGATGCATGACTCAGTGTAGGAGGTGGAACTCAACAACGTCAAAGCAAATCAGAGGGGCTCGCGTACGCCAAATGTAAATGTCAAAGCAACAAATCTTAGGAAGTCATTCCATCACTACCTCGGTATATATATGGCTACCAAATTATCTAATTAAAAAAATAAGGTTTTTATCAGTATAGGATAATTATAACTATTATAAGGAACGAATACCAATGCATGAAGAAAAAGTAAAACACTGATTATACCTGGTCCTCACGTTGATGGTCAAATGCATCTCGATAATATGAGATTCCAGAAGCAGTATGTGCACACAAAAGATGTACATGAAGCCAATTGTAAAATTTAGTTAATAAAAAATTTTAGTTCTTGTGTAAAAGCAATTTATGAACAAAAAATTTAAGTAATACACTTCTTGCACGCCAAGGAGTCAACTCCTCGCTCATGCTGAGTCCCCAAAATGTCCTCCTCCTCCTGAACGTCCTTCTGCGGCGGATCTTGAGGCCTCCTAACATAGGATCGACCAATGCAAATATGCTTCCACGACCACAACTGCACTAGGTAAGTGGACCTCTAATCTGACATGCTCCTCTCTAACATAAATTGGGCTTAAGTAACACCCATTTCTCACACTTTAAAAATTTCATGATTGTTTGATCTTTACGTAACACTTTTGTAACAGTGTGGTAATAGATAACATTTTTGTAACACTTTAATATTATGTAACACTTTATTGTAGCACTAAAGTGTAGCACTTTGATATGAGGTAGCACTTAATTGTAACACTTAATTTGATACTCCCTCCGTCCCCAAATGTTCTTCCCATTTATTATTTTGACACTATTCATAAGGTGAGAGAATCTTCTAAATTACTCTTAATATATAAGACATAACATAGTCATTTCGTATCTTATTTTTTTCATCTTAATGAATAGTTTTTAAATATTCAATTGTTATATTTTTCACTAATGAGAAACTAACGATATTTATGGTTAAAATTTTACATTGGAAAACGTGCACAGTTAAAATGGAAAGAACATTTGGGGATGGAGAAAGTATGATCAATCCTTTTTTTTTTCTTATCAATTTTTTTTAAATAAAAAAATACACCTTTTATCTTGTCAAAAAATCAACCCTCATATCCTCACTGTCTCGTGATCGGCAGACAATAGGTCGTGTCTACTATCCTAAATCAAATCAATAATTTATATTCCTAACCTAACTCTATCAAGTTTACACTAGATAGCGGCAAGCTAGGGTTGAACCCACAAGGAAACGGGGTATTGAACAATCAATGTGGAATTAAGAATCTATTGCAAGTAGTAACAATGGGTATTTTGGTTTGTTTTTGTGAATTTCTAAGATTAAACTATCTACCAAAAAGACTAAAACGAGCAAAACAAAGAAGTTCAAACTAGAAACACTAAAATAAAGAGGGAAAACAAGATTTTAAGGGTAATATGATAAAAAACACTAGGGAGAGGGGGTTCCAATCATGATCGACTAAGACAACTATGATAATCATCATGGATTCATGCCAAGGAGTACAAACTCTACTTATTCATTCTCATGCAATCACTCAAGCAAGTTGATGAAATAGATCAAACCTAAACTAGATCATTCTCATGCATCTAATCTAGAACTCAAATATTGGAACTAAAGGTGCACAACAATAGCTCCAAGCATTTTAAGCACAAAATCATCAACTCAAGGCAAAACCTAATCAATCATCAATATCAACTCAACCAATCATGATTTTCACCATTTTTCCTAGCTAGAAATCTAAGCTAGAGAAGAGAAGGTAGCCATAACAACTACACTAAACATGGATTCAATCATAATAAAACTAAACATGATTCAAAACCAAAGAAAAGGCAATGAAACAAGTAAAAGAAAAGAAATTTATGGAAATAAACACTATCAAGAGCAATAAAACTAAATAAAAGATAAGGGTAAAGAGATTACTACTATGAAGCTTGATGGATTAAGCAAACATGAACTAGTTGCATTGAAAAGATGAAAACTTGAAGAAAGCTTGAAAAGATCTTGATTACAATAATGAAAACTTGAAGGTTAAGCTACTTTCTCTCTCTAAAATACTGATGTTTTTCTCTCTACAAATGTTCTTGATGATATTGGAATAAATAATGTCATGAAATTTCAATCCAAGGACTATTTATAGTCTCTTGATAAAACAAGGGTAGCAAGTGGGGGAGAGCCCTCTCCGGGAGCTTCCGCGCCCTCTCTGCCGTGGGTACGATCTTGGGAAGACCCAGCTCGCCGCTCCCTCTCCATCAACTGCTGCGCCCGCAATCATTAACTGCCGCGCCCGCGGCTAGTAACTGTCACGTCTGCGGCTACCTGGGAGAGGCCTCTCCCAGCCATCTCTAGAAACTGAGATGTTCAGCTCAGAACTCGACCCACGCCCGCAGCCTTGGTTCCTGCGCCTGCGGCCTTGTTGTGCGCTGCGTGCCCTCTCTCTTGAGAATCTCCTCCTCTTCCTTAGCCTCAATAGCTCCTTTAGCTTCATCCTAAGGTTGCCAAAAACCTTCAAAATCAACAAAGAAAAGATATAAAACAAAAGAAAAGATAAAAGAAGAGGAAAAACACAAGAAAGAATAAAAGTAACCAAAATAAAGGTAAAAACCGCTAGAGAAGGCACAAACAAGTGACAAATAAGGGAAAATCATTAGTGAAAAGGGGTGAAATAGTGGCATGAATGCCGCTCATCATCTCGTTCCCAACTTCTTCCTCCCTTAAGCTATCCTCGGTTTCCATCGCTTTCTCCATCTCGCCCCCAGTGCTCCACTGTAGCCCCTGTCCATTACAGACTCCCTCCATTGCAACTCGTGCTCCAACTCGAAGACGTACACAACAGCTCATGCTCCAAGTTGAAGGGACAAAGATTGCCACCCCCAAAGACAGCGATTGCCACCTCCTAGCCTCCTTCCTCGGCGGCTTCCACCTTAAAGTTAGGGTTAACTCTGTTCCCTTTCCCTTCTATTATCAACAAGAATTTGAGCTAGCTAAAATTAGGGTTTCAATTCCCTCTCTCTGATCTTGTTGATGATTTCTTAATTTGATGTTGAATTTGCTATTAAAATGTATAATTTCACTATTTTCATACTGAAATTTGCATGCATCTGAATTGGTTGAAGTAATTAGATGAGTTTGGGATTTTTGTTTTTTTTTTTCTTTTCGATAACTTCCGTCTTGTTTTACCTTGCAATTTGATATTTTTTTTTTAATATATTAAGCTCTAATTGTGGAATTGGGTTTTTATTTTTCATTATCTCGATTATGTATGTGTTACTTTTTCCTGATTATTTGTTACTATCGTAAGAAATTAATGATAAATGCATCAGTTGCCACATTTTTTAGGCTTTAATTTTGTGGGATTAAGATGATTAATTGGCTAATTTTCTACAGTTTACCTATTTTTTCTTGATTTTGCTTTATTTTTTATTTTATTTATTTTTTATTTTTTTTGGGATTTTAGGTGTCTCATGAGTTTAGCTTTTCACTTTAGTCTGAAAACTTCGTTTTACTTTGTTTATCTCTTTCTCATGGCTTCATAATCAGTTACTTCTAGTCAAGCTCTTAGTTGTTAGGTTACATGTCTAATTTAAACAATTGAAGGAGAATTAGTCGTCCTATCATGTAATCAATATATTGATCTGAAGGTGTTTCGGGTGTTTTTAGTCCCTCGGGAGAGTTACAATACTGGGTATGAGCGCCTGACTCCTGTACCCGCAAAACCACGAAACTCCGGTTGGGTGGAGTTCCGCCTCCAACGATCAAGTTAGTATGATTCCGGATGAGTAAGCGTGCAGAAAGTAAAATGGGTGTTTCTCTCTGATTCAGGGAGATTCCGCAATTAATATTGCTCGGGATTTGTGTCTGTATTTATGAATGCCAATAAATGAGGATGATTCCTCTATTTATAGCAGATGAGAATCTGCACCCCCATTAGGGGTTCAATGCCACGTGGCATCCTCTAACTGGATCCCCTTGGGCCTGCATGAGGGTGACACGTGTCAGGCCCTCATTGGGCCACGTGGAAGGGGTAATTTTTACCCTAAACATTTTCCCCTCACAAGTGTGACGTGGCTTGCCACGTGGCACCTGTGACACTTGTCACCATGCGGGAGGGTGACGGTTCGCCTCCTTCCCTCTATTTTTTCAAATTTGAAGCTGAGGGGGGGGGGGGGAGGTGACGGTTCGCCTTCTGGGATTTCCTACAAATAGGAGCCTCCCTCCCCTCATTTCTCACTTTGCCAATATTCAGAGAGAGAATACAATGAGAGAAAAAGTGAGAATTCCTGCTCTCAGCTGCTCTTTCTTGCAAACAACCTTCAACTTCAATACATCCGGATACCGGTTGAGTATTTCTTTGCCCGTCTCACTAAGGTATGATTCTGACCTTGCCAGCTTCATCTTGATTTTTGATAAAGCTGCAGCCGGTCTCATGCCGTCTGGAGCTTCTTTAAGCAATCTCATGATGGATTGCACCCAATAGACCCTCAGCCGGTTTACACCGTCTAGGGTGTCTTTAAGCAATCTCATTATAAGTTGCATTCAATAGACCCTCAGCCGGTTTATACCGTTTGGGGTATCTTCAAGCAATCTCATTGTGAGTTGCATTCTATAGACCCTCAGCCGGTTTACACCGTCTGGGGTATCTTCAATAAAATTTTCTTTTGAATTGCTTTGCGGTTCCCTCAGCCGGTCTCACACCGTCGTGGGTATGTGCGAGCAATTTCTTTCTAAGCTTCTTTGCTGACACCTCAACCGGTCTTATACTGTCTGGGGTATCTGCGAACAACCTCTTGATTTATTGTTTTAACGGATGCGCAGCCGGCTTTCTGCCGCCTGTGGTAGTTCCGTACAATTTTCTTCATAAGTTGCCTATAATAGTCCTCAGCCAGTTTATACCGTCTGGGGGGTCTTTGGACAACCTTTCATAAAAACTCCAGACTACTTGTTTTGTATGTCTACCACAGCCGATTTCTTCCGCCTGTGGTATATTTGGGCAACATTGGTAATTAACCTTGCTTTCTTTTGCCAATTTGCAGTATGTTTAAAGTGATACCGTCTGGGGTATCTTTGGTCAACAATCTCCAACTTCTTTCACCAACCTCTTCTTTCAACTACAAGGTAACGCCAATTTTCCTTGATTTTTTGGAGGTTTTTAAACTTTCCCGGCTGTATATATTGTTAGAATAATGGGCTCACCCAACACACACATGACACACCACGATTTAGAGGTCAACCGGTCTCCTGGTACGGCTGAGTCTAGGACTAGGGGTGCCGCCTTTGGGTACTGGGACTCTCCTTGTTCATCTCCAAAACCGACCGTCTCTGTCTCTGTGCAGGACGCAATGGCTCGAACTAGGAAAACAACCGTTGATCCAGAATACAGAGGGGAAACCTCTGAAGAATTGCCGCCTGACTCTAATCAAGCTGAGATGGCAAGGGGATCTCGACATGGCACCTCAAGCACTCCCAGTGATGGAATACTGGGGTTGGGTCAGGAAGGCGGTGAAGATGTCGCCTCTCCCTCCAGGGTTGAACAGGAAAACCCTTCAAAGAACGCGAGTGGTGAAGAGACCGCCTCCTCATCTGGTTTAGAGCAAAGCGGCAGTAGCAACAGCCTTCTTACACCGGATGCGGATAGCGAGGAGGAGGAGAGGCCCACATGGAACAATAAGGCGACCCTTTCCTTATCGCCGTCTCTGCAAAAGATAGGGCCAGCATGGCCAGAAACTTAGAGGACTTTGTCAAAATACGTCCTCTTGGAGAAGATAGGAGAATAATCGTGCCACCTGAGATGGGCACCATAATCTGGGAAGACGATCAGCCGAATTCCGGCGAGTATTTTGGTTGTTATGAGGCGGCGTTCCTAGCCGGTCTCCGCTTCCCTTTGCACAACACCATCAAGGCCATTCTTAGAGGGTATGGTCTGGGTATTTGGCAGTTAACCCCCAATTCCTAGGTTAACATTTTGGGCTACATTGCCACCTGCGAAATGCAGAACATTAACACCGGCTGGGAGGCCTTTGCCCATATGCATTATTTGAGTCGGAGCCCAGGCGGGTGGAGAGCCTGGTATACACTGACCACCTACCCTCAGTATCTGATGACCCTGGACAAGCCGTCCAAGTGGTCAGATTGGAAGAACCAGTTTTATCTGGTTTCGGCCCCCACCAAGGAAGAAAACCGGGAGTATAGGACATACAACCGGAAGCCAGACCTCCTGGGTCACAAATGTAAAAAGCCTCAAGTCCCGGATGAGGACTACGAGAGGATAATTGAGGCGAGGTTTTTTGAACAAACCACAACCACCCTCTCTAATGGAGAGTTAATAAGCGTACCCAAGAATTGGGTACCAAAGCACAAATTCCTTCGTGATGAGGCATTCTTGTCCGCCTGTAAACTTAGCACTCAGTTTGAAAAACGTAGGTTGCACTAGTGCTTGATCCTGTTTTGCCGTTTGTACATGATATGCTTTCTCGACTCTCTTCTAATTGGATGGGTTCTTTTTTCCAGTGCGAGCCTTAGCCATGTTGTCAGCAGAAAAAACACCGGCTAAGTCCGCCAAAGAAATCCGCAAAGAAAATGCGGAGAAGAAACTTGTCGCCCAGGCGGCAAAAAATAAGGTATACTGCTTTTCCTCTCTTTTCCCTTGTTTAACTCACTTGACTGTCTTGCTGGCTAACCTTTTGTGCGCTTGCTTTTTCAGGATGGGAGCAAGGCACCCCACTCCCTTACCAAGCTAATCAGGCCCCGTCCGGGGGAGGAGCTGGCCAATCAAAATAAGGCGAGGAAGATTTCCTCCCAAACAGTTCCCAGCTGGCTGACGGTTGGGGGTAAAACTGTCAAAAACACAGGCCTAGGATTCGATCTTACTTCCAGGAAGCCGGATGTCCCAGAGGCATCCAAGGGGGAGGCGCCGCCTAGGCATCCGGTGCCTCGGTACCGGCTGAGGGCAGTCATGACCCTCGCCCAATATCACAAGGTACAATAGATCCCTTCACCCCTTCTTTGCTTGGCAAGCCCATGCGGGTCAAGTCGCACTCCCAGCTCTAGCTAGAAGACTCTTCTGGAAGCCGGCAGTCAATAGGAGGGAAGTATGTTGCCTTCTCACCATCTTTTTCTGGTGCAGATCTCTCCCCTCGCTGGCCGGATGTACAGCCGTACGCCCGGGCCATGCTGAAGGCGATCCCTTAAGAAGAGAAGGAAGCGATCCCAGGGATCAACACCTTCAATGCCGACCGGGTCATGGCCGGCCTGGCTGAGGTAAGAATTCTTTCAACACCTTCAAGTTATTATGCCATCTGACCCCTTTTAACACCGCTTGGGTCTTTGCAGTCAATGCTTCGCGTGGAGGGGCTCAAGAAAGCTTACGCCCGCAAGCAAGAGGAGGTAAGACGGGCTAAATGGGATGCGTCCAATGCTCATAACGTTGCCCAATATTCCATGATTATGCATGAATTGAAATCTAAAGGCATAATCATGTAACAGGCGGACTCCATCAAGACGCTTCAGAAGTCTCTCAATGAAGCCTACACAAAGCTCCACAATCTCCAGGCGGAGAAGGAGAATGTTGAGGCGGAGGTGAAGAGGGCGTCGGATTCTCTTAAACTCCTAGAACTAATTAGGAAGGAGAATTCTTCGCTGCTGACTGAGAACGTCCGCCTAAAGAAGGAGGCGGCTTCAGCCAGTCAGAACTTCCAAACCACCCTGGAAGCAGAACAAAGCCGGCTCATTGAAGAGAATGAGCAAGACTGCGCCAACCGAATGCAACTGGCTTGGTCCGTGGTGCATCCGGAAACGGAATATGCCGTCTAGGAACTTGCCTACAAATACGCTGATCTTGCCATTGAGGCATAGGAATAGAACCAGCCGGCTCCGGAGCCTTATGATGGAATACCCCGTATTTTTTATGTATTTGATAAATTATTTAATTAATTTTAAAATATATTTTTAAAATACTCAAGTATTTTAATTAAATATTTAAAGGGCTAAAGTATTTAAATTATTTAGTTTTATAAAAGTATAATTTATTTTGGGCTAAACGTTTATTAATCTTTTAGGCTCGTTTAAATAATAGTATGTAAACAATCCTTACATACTCCTTGTGGACCAACCCATTTCATTTAAGTAAGCCCAATTCTTTTATTTGAACCTTTGTGGGTCAAATATTTCATAAATAAAGTCCATTTGTTTATTATGCCCAACCCTAATCTTTATTCCCTACTCTATAAATACCTCTCAATACCCCAAAATTTTCCCACACAAGAGATCAAAAATCAGGTTTTGGGGGTAAGTAACTTTTCTTTTCTTTTCCCTTATTTTTCTTTTTCTTTTTCCTTATTCTTTTCCCTTGTTTTTCTTTTGGTTCATGCGTGAACAACATCACGCAAGCAAGCAGGCTGCTTGCTTTGCTTCCTCCTCGCTGCCACGTCATCACGTTGGCGCCCAGTCGGAGCTCTGACGACCCACGTCTGCAACCACCCCCACCGTGAGCCACCCATCTCTCCTCTTCCTTGTTTTAAATTATTGTTTTATGTAGTATATATTTTTGGGCTTAGATTCTTGTTATTTAAATATGATTAGTATATTTTATAATTGTGTTTTGATAACTAAAGAGTATAAATTTCTGATTTTGTATGGTTTTAAATTATGGTTTTTATAAAGTATTAAAAAGTTAGGGTTTTAACTATTAAAGTGTTGATTTTTAGGGTTCTAATAATCAATTAAATTAGGGATTTCATTCCTATTGAATATATAAAGATTAATTAAACATAAAAACTGATTTTCGGTAATCAAATTCCGATCTCCGTTCTTAATTATTTTTAATCACGTTTTTATCCCGCTGAGATTATAACTCGTCCGATTTTTACAAAAAAATAGTGTTTTTCGTGTGTAAACAACATTACAATCATAAATCACCACCATTGGTAGTGTGCACCACCCTCTCGTGGCCAAAATCAGCCTCTAAATAGGGTTTTCGGACAGTTTTTGATTTTTTACGAAGGTTTAATGTTTTAAAAATAATTTTACGATTTATTTGGGGGGTTTAAATTTTAAAAAGTGTGCTGGAATTTTTATATAAACACCATGAATGAGTTTTACTTTGTGGTTTTAATTACCCACTTAAAGAAAGAGTTTTAAAGGTTTTAAACCAAAATTTCAGCTTATTAGAGAAGGTTTAAAGTGTTTAAAAGTTGCTAGAAATTTGTGTAATCAAGGAAGTAATTGAGTTTATGTATTTGGTATTGTAGGAGACTTTAAGTTGAGTAATTTCTAGCATTGTGGCTAGTTGGAAAGATGATTTAATTAAGGTACGTACAAGAATACGAGGAACCTTGATTTTAGGAGCATGTTTAGGGACTTGAAAAAAACCTAGAATCATGCTAAGAAACTGTGGATTGGTTGAAATTGTTTGGTAATGAGTTGATTGATGACAAATGTGATGATTGCTTTAATTCATGTATGAGAAATTGCATTGATTTTTCCTTCTGAGCATTATTCATGCAATACCTTGCAAAGAGAGCTTAGAAGCAAAGCTACAAGTATATATATATATATATATGGACTGAATCGTTTTAACTACTTATTCAATTGAATTGAAATGGAATGAGTAAAGAAAGAGTTAAAGTCTGATAAGACAGGATTGTGGATATGAGGTGCCTTATGCACTTGAGGTGTTTATACACCGAGGTAGTTAAAGGATTCAATAATAAATGTTACTTGTCACTAATAAATTAAGAATTAAATTGGAAACTTGAATGATTTGAATGTTTGATGTATGATTGGTTGCGTTGTTTGCATATGAGTCATCACCAAATTTAAACTGGTAAATCACGTACAGTGTAAGAAGGATGAGCAATAAAACTCTGGATTTGTGCACATCTAGAGTAATGACAAACATGGGTTGGGGTCCACGGGGTATTAGCCGTGTACTTTTCAGAGGCCGTCTGATCTACGAGTCTCTTGTTTTAAATTCTTTTAAAATTATAATGAGTTAGATGAGATCTCATACTAGCTATGGCCACGGAGTCGCGCCCATCTGCCATTGGATGTTTATTAATGTCTTCCAAAAGGAGGCATAGGGTTTTCTTTATTAATGTTCCGGAATGGAGCATAGGGGGACAACCTGGTCTATTGCTTAATCCAATTAAATTAATGAAGTGATCAATACTATTAGAGAAACTTTGTAATAAGTAACAATTGAATCATGTGTTCGAGTCAATGATTATATTGTGAGTGTATGGAATGCCTGATAGTATCATGCTAAGACTCTTTACTATTTTTCGTAGCTTGTATGTACTCAGTGATGCTGATTGCGTGCTTTTGTGTGTTTCTCTTGGTCATGGCCTTCGTCTTCAATAACCCTGTAATGATCCAATTCTTACACTTGTAATATTGGGGAGCAGATTTATCACAGGTTTTTTCATAAGCTGATTTGCATCAGGGTGATGGGATTTGAGTGGAGCGTTGGTTAATCACTTAGCTTATTTTATATCATAGATTGAATTTTAATTTGGTTCTAATTCCATTTACTTCCTATTATACTGGATTTTGAATAAGTGCCATTATGGTTCCAATTTGTAAGACTAAATTGAGTTTTGACTTTTAGTTTTGAAACTTATATTCCTTTTTAAAACAAAGTTAGTTTTCCGCTGCTGATTTCTGAAACTAGCCTTAACGTTTGAACACGTGGCGGTAGCACGCCAGTAATTCTCTCACAGGTTACTAAAAGTATTTATAGGTGATTACAGGTTACTACAGATTGATATAGGTTTTAAAGAGAGAATTATTGGGGTGTTACATATGAGGATTGGGCCAAGAAGCAGATCGAAGCCATGCAGGCGGAGATCGACACAGACGGAGGAGAGGAGCATGATGAGAATCAAGAGATTGTCCCTCCTGCTTCGGAGACCGCCTCTAAGGACCCGGCTCAGTCTTAAGCCTTTATGTCTTCAACTATTTCCGGCCTGCGTGTCGTGTATTTCATGTATCACTTTCACCGGACAGGGGTCCGGCTAACATTTGAACAAATTTATTTTATATACATATACCGACCAAGTCGGTTTGCTTTGTCATTTCAATTCATTTCTTTTCAATTTTTGCAACTTTTGACTTTTTGCAATATTGTTTTGCCTGCTCTTGCGATATGATGGATGTATTCTTTTGCAATATTGTTTTGCCTGCTCTTGCGATATGCCAGATGTATTAGCTATGTATGCCCCTGGATGGTTGGTTGCTTAGTTGCTAGTTCTAAGCAGGCAGTCGTCCATAATTATCTTGATAAATGAACAGATTTTCCGGCTTTATTCAGGCGGCCTAGGACCGGACGTATGCTCTTTAAACTCTTGTTAAGTAGACAAGGTCTGGCCTTGTTTCTAACGTCGTAGCCGGTTGTATTGATTTCTTGCAATAGCCGGTTGCGCACTGAAGTGTAATTTGCCGCCTATATTGCCATGGGGTAATAGCAAGGCGGATGCTGGGGTTAACAGGGTCTGCGCTTAGGCATGGATCATTGAGCCGACTGGGGTGCTTTTGGGCAAAAGCCGGCTGCTGATGCTACTTTCCGACTGTATTGCCTTGGGGAAATAACCGGTTGCGACCTATGATGCTACTTTCTGGCTGTATTGCCTTGGGGAAATAGCCGGTTGTAGTATGACAAAATTTGCCGGTTGTATTGCCTTGGGGAAATAGCCGGTTACAATTTTTAAGATGATTTTGATTTTAATTAGGGTAGAAGCGGGGGCCGGTTGTGGTGCTTTTGGGCAAAGCCGACTGACTAACAAGATTTAATTCACCGTCTGTATTGCCTTGGGGCAATAGCTGGGTGTATCTTGTTTGCAAAAGATCATTCGAACAGACATGGGTTATCTTTAACTTAACCGGTTAAATCCGTTTGAGTTCATGGCGCATAGAACAATGTACCACCCGGAAGGGAGATGTTCTCTTCGACGAATTCACCCGGATGGGCGTCGCCGGATAACTGCTTAGGGTTAAAGCAGGCGGTTTAAAATATGTTGGCTTTGGGCCTTTAAAGAGATAAGTTAGGTACTTAGCTTCTTATTTTGAGCAAACGGGTGCCCGGTTGTGCATTGCACAGTTAGGTCTTGTTAGATGCCTGGTTGTGCATTGCACAGGGGACTTAGGAGATGCCCGGTTGTGCATTGCACATGGGACTTAATATAAAAAATTGAAATACGGTATTCCTTTCATTCATTTACTCTTTACAAAAAGTATTTACAATCTCTTTAGAAGTAGTACTTTTTCAAGTTATCTACATTCCAGGTTCTGGCTAACTGCCTGCCCTCTGGTGTTTCCAGGCGGTAGGTGCCGCCTTTATCTTCTTCAAAAATCCGGTAGGGGCCTTCCTAATTGGGGGTTAGCTTTCCTTGTTCATTTGCCCTACCGGTTGCCTCCATTTTTCATAACACAAAGTCCCCCACTTTGAGGGGCCGCTTGTGTACTCTTTTGTTGTAAGCCCTCGTCATTCTCAGACGGTATATCTCATGATGCAAGGCGGCGTTGCCCCTGCGCTCCGGGAGTGAATCCAATGCTAGACGCATGGCCTCCCAATTAGCCTCTTCGTCATAGAGCATGACTAGGAGTGTTGGCTCATAAAGTTCAATAGGCAAGACGACTTCAGTGCCATATGTCATGAGAAATGGGGTTTCACCGGTTGCCCCCTTTTCTGTTGTCCCGATGGCCCAAAGGACGTGAGGTAATTCATCCGCCTAAAGACCACCGGCTCTTTCAATCTTCTTTTTTATGCCGTCTGAGATGAGCTTGTTGAAGGCTTCAACTTGGCCATTTGCTTGGGGCCGACCAACAGATGCAAAACAATGTGAGATCTCCTGATCTCCCAACCAATTCTTGAGGGTAGACTTCTCAAACTGAGGACCGTTGTCAAAGACCATAGACATAGGAACCCCAAACCGGGTGATGATGTTCCTCTAAATGAAGGAGATGACGTCCTTTGTCTTGATGCTTTTGACCGCCTTGGCCTCAACCCACTTGGTGAAGTAATCTACAGCCACCAGAATGTATCTTCTGCCGTCTGTGGCAGGCGTATAAGGACCCAAGATGTCCATGCCCCATTTTGCAAATGGAACCGGGCTGTAGATAGCCGTAAGATCTGTTGCCGGACGGTGTATGAGCAGGCCAAACCTCTGGCACTTGTCACATTTCTTTACCAAATCCATGGTGTCTGCCTCAAGGGTTGGCCTAAAGTAGCCTTGTCGCCTGGCCCTCTTTGCTAGAGACCTGCCACCTATATGTGATGCACAAAAGCTCGCATGCAGGTCCTCTAGCACCTCTTTTCCCCTTTCTGGGGTAACACACTTCAACAACGGCCGGAGGTAACCCTTTATGAGGAGTACCCCTTGTACATTTCAAAGCTCAGAGCTCGCTTTTTGAGTGCAGTCGCTTCTGAAGGGGCATCCGGCAGAGTGCCGTCTACCAAATATTCCCGGATGGGGTCCATCTAGGTAGAGCTTCGGTCAAGAATTCCAATGGGATCATGCTCAATACTTCTTTTTTCCATGACCTCCCAGAAGACTGACCTAGGCGTATCATAAGTGGCGGATGAGGCCAGTTTGGACAAAGCATCCGCCTGATTGTTTTCTGACCGGGGCACCTGACTTAGATGAAACTCGTCTAGTGTCCCCACCTCGTCCTTGACCGCCTGAAGGAATTTAATCATTGCCGGATGGGTGGCCTCGTAGTCACCATTGAATTGGCTAACGATCAGTTGAGAATCCGAGCAGACGTCAACTTTCCTTGCCCCTGCCGCCTTACACATGCGTATACCAGCTAACAGGGCTTCATACTCAGCTTCATTGTTTGAAGCTTGAAACTTGAACCGTAGTGCATACTCGTATGTGTCTCCTTCTGGAGACTTGCAAATTACGCTTGCACCACAACCGTTCAAGGTAGAACTTTCGTCTACGAATAACTTCCAAACCTGATCGGTATTCTCCGGCTGTGCCGGCCTAGTCATTTCAACAATGAAGTCAGCAAACGCCTGGCCTTTCACTGCCCGCCTAGGCTCGAAAGTTATCTCCAGGCTTTGCATTTCAACAACCCACTTGATCATTCTGCCGGATGACTCTATAGTAGTCATTGGACGCTTGAGTGGCTGATCAGTATAGACAATCACCGGATGAGCCAAGAAGTAGGGCTTCAGCCGCTTGACTGCTTTGTTAAGAGCCAGCCCAAATTTTTCAATCATTGGGTACCGGAGCTCAGCATTTCTGAGTATATGGCTGATGAAATATACCGGGAGCTGCTTACCGTCTCTCTCAGCAAGGAGAACAACACTAAGAGAGTGATCTAAGACGGCTAGGTACATGTAGAGAACCTCCTTAGGCAGGGGACTCACTAGCCTTGGCAAAGAATGCAAGTGTTGCTTTAACCTTTGAAATGCCGCCTCAGCCTCTTCTACCCATTCAAATCTAGACCTCTTCCTGATTGCTTGGAAGAAGTAAAGGCACTTGTCACATGACCGGCTGAGGAATCTTCCTAATGCCGCCAGGCAACCGGTTAACTTTGGGCCTCCTTGACAGTGCGGGGTGACTGCATGTCAATCACCGCCTGTACCTTTTTTCGGATTGGCCTCTATGCCTCTTTGATAAATCAGAAATCCGAGAAACTTCCCTGACTCAACACCAAAGACACACTTCTTGGGATTAAGCATGACCTTGTGCCGCCTGAGGGTGGTGAAGGTTTCTCGGAGGTCGGCTAGGTGATCCGCCTGTAGCTTGGATTTGACTATCATGTCATCAATATACGCCTCTACGTTCCTTCCAATTTGATTGATGAAAACCGTGTTAATCATTCGTTGGAAGGTGGCAGGCGCATTCTTCTGCCCAAACGACATCACCGTGTAGCAGTACAACCTCTGATCAGTGACGAAGGCCGTCTTCTCTTGATCCTTCTTCCATAGGGGAATCTGATGGAAGCCTGAGTAGGCGTCCATGAAGCTCATTAAGGCATGGTCGACTGTAGAGTCGACCATGCTATCGATTGTACAGCCGGCTTCTTGACAAGAACAACATTTGCTACCCAATCTGGGTAGTAGCATTGCCGAATGAACCTGGCATCAAGGAGCTTTTTGACCTCAGCGGCTGCCGCCTGAGACCTCTCCTCGCCATGATCCCTCTTCTTTTGCCTAACCGGTTTTATTTTGGGATCAACGGCCAACTTGTGAACGGCTAGATCCGGGCTGACGCCTGGCATCTCCTCCATTTCAAAGGCAAATATGTCTTTGAACTCTCTTAGAAGTTGGAGCGAGTATGCCCCCAACTTTTCAAAAGCAACCATCCCAACCTTGACTGTTCTGTCAGGGTGGCTGTTGTCCAGGACAACATCAACACTCTCACCAGCCGGCTAGGGTTTGGAGTCATCCGGCCTTTCCCCGGCTAGTGATTGCTATTTAGTTTTTCTGGTGGGGGCCAATTGGTCCGCCTTTCGCTTTTTACCGACTGCCTTGGGAGAAGGCGCGGCTTCCTCGTCGTCAAGGTCCACGGGCTCCTCATTATGGCTGCTGCAATTGCAGTCGGCTTGACATCTGAGAGGTAGCACTCCCTAGCCGTCTTTTGATCCCCGTGTAGGACACCGACTGACCCGTCATCCTTCTCAAACTTAATCATCATAAGGGATGGGATGATGATTGACTTGGACTCGTTGAGGGTAGTACGACCCAATATGAAATTCTAGGTGGTCAATTCCTCGACCACCAAAAATTTGACGACCATGTGCTGCCCTTCCCCCTTCTCTCCTAGCCGGATGGGTAGATTAATCCTTCCCACCGGATGCACCACTCCTCCCCCAAAGCCGACTAGGGGGTGGGGAGCCTTGTGCATACTGCTAGGCTTGTACTTGAGCTTTGTCAAGCACGGTAGCTGATCAGGTCAGACGAGCTCCCAATATCATTTAAGATCCGGTCAACTCGTTAGTTGGCTACCTTGCATTCGATGACAATGGGGTCATCGTGGGGCCGCCTGACCTACCTCGATCCTTCTCAGAGATGAAGACCTCAGGGAAGGTGTCTTTCGACGCCTGACCCTCATCCTCTGGGTTGGACAGCTTCCAGATGTTATCCTTGGTACCCCGGATGGTAGGACCCCTGCATGCGAAGCCGCCTGCGATGGTGAAGATGTGCGCTTCATCAGTTTCAGAGCTCGCAGCCGGTTTTTTGGACGGTTGTCCACCGCTTGATTTGGGGTTGCCCTTGGATTTCACCAGGTAAGATTTCAAATCCCCTTCGTCAGCCAGACGGTCCAATAGCCGCCTAAGGCTATAACAACCATTGGTGTCGTGGCCGACATCCTCATGGAACTGACAATATTTGCTCTTGTCTCTGTCTTGACAGAGCTCTTCATTGCAGCCGGTTTCTCAATTGTCAACCGGTCTTTTATCTCCATGAGGATGGAAGAGCAGTGTTTGTTGAACTCGTACTTGGGGACGTACAGTTCCAAATTTCTTTGTTTCTTCTGGGACGGCTGACCAGAGCGGTCTGCTGCCTAGACTTCTTTTCTGTTCTTTTCTTCCTTTTTGGCCGGCTGAGTTGGCCGACTTTATCTTTTCTCGGACCGCCTGGGCTCCGATGGGTGCTTGATGGCACAGAGTTCGGTTGCCTTTATATAGGCCTCCGCCTCCATCAACGCCTCCTGGAAGGTAGCTACCCTCTTACGGACATGGTCAAATTTGAAAGTTGACCCATCCTTCAGACCCTTGAAGAATTCTGTATATGCAACTTCGTCAGATAGCCCCTGAATCTGAATTCTCATCAGATTGAACCGTCTAACATAGGACCGAAGTCCTTCCTTGTCACCCTGCTGAATAGCCCCTAGGTCTAGACTTGTCTTTTTTGTAGGGATGTTCATGGAGAAGTTGGACGCAAACAAGTATTCTAGCGTCTTAAAGTTATTGATGCACCTAGCCGGCAGGTCGCCAAACTATCGTTGGGCTATGCCCTTCAATGTAGCCGGGAAGAATCTGCACCAGGCGGCGTCATCCAACCCCTGTAAATACATGAGGTTGGTGTATGCCACTAGGTGGTCTTCTGGGTTGGTGGTACCGTCATAGGCACCAACCAACACATTTTTAACCTTGGCCGGCTGTGCCGTCTCGGTTATTTCCCGGGAGAAAGCCGAAGGCTGTTCCCCAAGGTTTAGCAGCCGGAGCTGCCAGTCCATAGGCTGGACTTGGTATGCCGCCTGACCCCCGAAGGGAGCCGACTGCATGAATGGAGATCCATACTGGGCGTATTGCTGTTGGGGCACATACGGAGCCTGCTGGATCACGTGAGGGCCAGTACGTGCGGACACGCCGCGTGACTGACTCCCTTGTTGCGTCTCCGAATGCTTTATTGAAGCATTTTGGAAACTGTCTGAGTAGGTCGACGTGGAGGCCGAATGAGACATGCTCTGACTTCTCTTCTCCTGGATGAACATCCGGGCGTCAGAGAAAGTCTTCTTTGACCCATCCGGCTGTGTATGCCAGATGGCCTTCCTTTTCCATGATATAGGGAAACGAAGTTTAGAGAGGTCGATCAGGGGCCCATCCGTCCCTTTGGGTTTGTGGTGAGGAGTAGGCACCCGGTCTTTGATTTGCTTCTTCCCAGAGGGAGAAGGCTTCTTTGCCAACTGACCCTTGTTTGAGCCAGTTGAATTCTTGATTATGTCCTTTATTTCCCCTTTGAAACTCGTCATGAATTTCATGAGCTCGTCTTTGGTGACGGGGGCAGCACCCTCCGCCGCTTGGGGTTGACCAACAGGCTTGCCGCCTGGGTGGTTGGGACCAGCTTTGTCTTAGCCCCGTTCCTTAGAACGGGTGCGCCTAGATCGAAATGACCCATCTGGGGCCATATAGGTTTCGACGTCGTAGTCGTCACCACTGCCACTTTCATGGTCCGTATGGACCTCAGGGTCAGCCGTAGGCCGGCTGCCCTCTGCATTCAGTACAGTATCAGATGCCATCTCAATAGTTCTCTCCCCACAAACGGCGCCAAATGTTTCGGGTGTTTTTAGTCCCTCGGGAGAGTTACAATACTGAGTATGAGCGCCTGACTCCTGTACTTGCAAAACCACGAAACTCCGGTTGGGTGGAGTTCCACCTCTGAAGATCAAGTTAGTATGATTCCGGATGAGTAAGTGTGCGGAAAGTAAAATAGGTGTTTCTCTCTAATTCAGGGAGATTCCGCAATCAATATTGCTCGGAATTTGTGTCTGTATTTATGAATGCCAATAAATGAGGATGATTCCTCTATTTATAGCAGATGAGAATCTGCTCCCCCATTAGGGGTTCAATGCCACGTGGCATCCTCTGATTGGATCCCCTTGGGCCTGCATGAGGGTGATACGTGTCAGGTCCTCATTGGGCCATGTGACAGAGGTAATTTTTACCCCAAACAAAAGGGAACTGCCTTCTTCATTTGTCAAACCTCAAATCACCCCTGTTAATCAACCTCACTAGCAAAATTCGGTCTCCATAAGCCAGTTTGATATGCCGATTTCGTAAGTATTCTCCTATTTTCTTTCCCCTCTTTATTTCTTTTTTTTTTTATTTCTTCAATCTCCTAATTTTATTTGTGATTCTTTATCGATAAACTGTTACTCTTTGATTTTAATTGAATTTGATGTTGTTTTATAATTTTTTGATATTTTTTTGTAATCTCCTCACATATCATTAGTGTAGTTAATCCTATTTATTTGTCAATTTGGTTTCTGTTTTGGTTTAATTTTTTATGAATCTTGTCGGTAATTGCTTGCTTATTTTAAAATTCATACCTTCATTAAGGAGTACGTTAAGATACCTGTAGGGTTTTAGGGGAATTTTAAGTTTCAATTTTATAGATACACCTCGTCTAAATAAATTGAGACTTGGAATTGGTAAATTAACCAAGATAAAATTTCAAGTTAGTTAAAAACTTTGGAACTAATTAATGTTCATGTGAAATACAATTTTAACTAATTAATCATCAAAAGTAATTGAGAATTTGAATTAACTTTTAATTGCAATTGCCAATACTCCTGCCCAAGTATTAGTATGGTTTTCACTCCTTTTTTATATTTATTATTTTTTTTATTGTATTCTACTAGTTCATAGAAATCTTTATGCAATAACTCTGACATATGATCCAATTAAGTCAGTTAGTACTAGGACCAAAAGTTACAGGGATAAATTTTCATAATAAAAAGTTTAAATTATTTTACAATAATCTGTGAGACTACGATATCCTAATCAAAACAGCGAATTACAGATTATTAAGGATGAAATTACTAATTGCTTTTTTTTTTTCTTAAGGATGAAATAACTAAAGGTTATTATTATTAGTTTGTGTACATTTTTGTAATTACATTATTGTTACAGTCATTTGTTCTTTCTCTCTCTCTGTATGAGTTGTAGATAATTCAATATATACCATTACTAAACAATTGAGTCCAGAGAAGTTGCTTGTTTTATATGTGAACTATTGTTGTGAACAAATTGTTGGACATGGCATCTTTGTTGCATTAGCTGTTATAACAGAAGACCAGTCTATGACACACTAACAGATAAAAAGTCATTCAACAACCAAAGTTTGCATCATAGTTGAAGTGGATGATGAGTGTCATTTTTGTCACTCAAAGAGTAGTGTTTTAAGTTGGTTTTCATCTCTTTTCATAGCTTTATCTCATAAAAATGGCTTAGTTTTTCTCCTTTGAGCTTTAGTTTCCCTTTTGTTGTTTATTTTGTGTTTTCGTTCTTTTTAGTAGTTATTCTTGTCTTTTCTCTTTTATTTGTTTCTCTCTCTTTGTTTGAAGGTGTAAAGAAAAGCTTGGGACCCATTCACGATGATTACCCGGGTTGGAAGAGGCTTTTGGTGCAAGGTCCTAGCTTATGGATAGCTAATGAAGCAAAGAAATGGCAAATTCCAAGTTCAAGCTCTTGAGCTCTCACGCCACGCTCTCAAGATAAGGTGTGTGTTGAACCCACCTATTTTTGCATTTAGTGGCTACCCTCCTCGTGGGCATCATGGCCAAGTTATGAGAGCGAAACACATTTCTAGTGATGGTGATTGCTCGTTGAGTGATGCGGAGCTGCTGTGCAAAAGGTGCGAGTGATGCGTGTGCTGGCTGGTGCGAAGATGTTGTTGCTGCTGCTTGCTAAGTGTCGTGCCACGGTAAAGAGTGCCGCGCCACGGCAGATGGTGCCAAGCTACGACAGAGAGTGCCGTGCTACAACACTTCTATTTGTGCTTAAATGTTCATGTTGTGCACGTTTTTTAGGGGGAGCAACCTAGTGGTGCGTGCGCACCACTAGAGGCCTAGGCTCATTTTTTACTCTTTCTATAAATAGGCCATGACTTTTCCAATTTTGGGGGGATGACGTTTTTGTTAGTACAATTCTGACTTTTCCAAATTTAGATAAAGAAAGTATAGTGAGAAAGTAGAGAGAGAAAGACTTAGATACTTGATTTGTACTTCAAATAATCAAGCTTGGATTTCAATTAATCAATGACAATTAGTGAGATTTTCTTCCCTTGATTCCAATTCTCTTAGTTTAATTTCTTGCTTAATTTTTTATGCTTGGTTAATTTTGTTTGAATTTTGATTAGTTGAATTTCTCTTTGATTACTTGATAATGATGATGATGATGATGATTAGCTTTGCTTTAATTCTTGAATTCAACATGCGTAATGAGTTATTTCCTTAGCTAGGGTGTGGGGATAGGAGTGAGAAAACCAGGTACCCGGTCAAAATTTTAGAAATCGGACTTGGATTTGGTTGGGATCAATCAGAATTGAAATTGGTTCAACTGGGTCCTAAAATTTAGGATTTGGAATTGGAACCACCGGGTACCGGTTCCAGTTCCGGGTACCCACTTATGTATATTGAAAGGAATGGTGTCTTTCGAACATGTGTATTATTCCAATAGAGGGTTCGGAATTGTTGGATTATGTGTTTGATTATACCATTAATCTTCTGCAATTTTAACCCTTATTAAGCATGTTAATGAGGTCATAATTGGTGCTTAATTTGGTTAGCTCTTATTTTCACATAAACTTGCAATTTCACATTTTGCAAATTAATTGCTTGGAGTGTGAATGTTTATGGTGAATGTATTTTTGAAGCCCCTAAAATGTTATAAATTTAATCTTTAATTGTTTATTTCGTTGGATCTTAACTTTCTAAATTCCGTAATGAACTAATTTTCATTTTAATCATTTTGAGTTGATTAAAGTCTTAAATGTTCAAACTTGTGATTGAAATTAGATTACTCTTCATGTTAGAAGAATGTAATTTTTCCAAATTTACACAAGTTAGTGTTGGAGAAATTTTCATTGGATGATTGTGTTTATTTTTCCAACTCCTTTTGTCAAACCTCATTATTAATTTATGTTGGTTAAATTGATTGTGAGAATAGCCCTTAATTTTGTAGCACCAAGTTGAGCCAAAAATAATTTAAAGAATGGTTCTTGAATTAATTTTGGTTTGTGCACTAAAATTGAATTTAATTAAGTTGGACTTGTTTTATTTTCATATTGCTCAATATTGGTTCTAAAAATAACAATTTAGAATTAATTTTTATGTCTCACAAAAATCGGAATAAAATTCCGAGGCATAAGCACGCAAATCGAGGCACGGAGCCTCGAGCATTTCTCTCAGCCAGCTGGGCTGCTAGCGTAGCCTGTATGTGGCTGCTGAGGATGTGCAACATGCTTGTGCGTTGGTGTGTGCGAGCTTTGGTGCGGCAGGGCCCTTGCGTGGGGTGCGGTGTGCGGCTGCTAGGTAGCACCGGCCCGCACAGCAGCATGGCCTTTGAGGCCACCACTTGCGTACGTTGCAAGCATGGTGCTAGGGCCAGCATAACGCACGAGCGATGCTATCAGCCGCTAGCACGTGGCTGTGCGGGGCAGCACCCACACATGGTAGCTTGGCTTGGTGCCTAGGAAGCCGAGCCTCGTGGCTTGGATGCTAGTCACTCAGCTGTAAAGGGCTATTAATTTTGCAATTTTGCGGTTTTTCGTTTTAATTAAAACGAGGTTAGGCCTCGGTTTTTCCTGGCACTTGCAAGATTTTTGGCAAAATTTTGGGTTAACCAGCTTGATTAATTTTAATTAAGTTGGATGTGGAATTTAGTAGGAGCTTCATAAATCATTTTGAGCTATTATTATTGCGTTAATTCACATAATCGGATAACAACTTTGACTAGTTTTAATTAGGCGCGTTAATTGGATTAACCACCAAAGTTAGTAACTAGTTTTGCGCTCGTTTTGAATTGTTGCTTGAATTATTTGTAAAATGCATGGGCCATTCACATTAGTGAATGGATGGATGGAATAGATATTCTAATGCATGTTTTACAAAATGGCAACTAGTGGGTCCCTAATAGGATAGTAAATACGGGCTGCGTTCCGTTTCGTATTTTTGTAAATCTAAATACGGACTGCGTGCCGTTAAGTATTTTTGTACTTAAATTATTTAGATTAGTCCTAGCCTTTCTAGTAGTTTCATAATTGGTGGTGATGTCTCGAAGACAACGTTTCTAAGAAGACGAAGCCAAGAGGATGCAACGAAAGCCCTTGAAGAATTGAAGACTCAAGTTCAAGGGGTCATGCTAGTTGCCAAATGCATCTTTAGTTATGCTTTATATATTTTGCTTATATAATTGCGATGTTAGATGCATGTTTAGGTTTTCGAATGTTGAATGATTAGTTTAGTTCACTTAAATTAACCAACATAGAAACCCTAAGTCCGAAAGAAATTTGAGTTAAATCTGCAATTCCAAAATGACACTTACGGAACTAATGAGAATAGTAATGGGCTATGCCAAAGCAAGACATTACTACTTTCCTAGGGAAGCAAGATATGTTGGTGTGCTTTCCAAAGTAAGGCATCGCATACACGTTAGTTTTGGTTAAACTCAACGATATCACTAAGGAGTCCTTAGATGTCGTGGCAATGGAGATAAACGTCAAGAAAGAATTAGATGCGACGGTTTATCGAACCAAGAGTAGCTTAGAGCTATTAGCAATTGGATTGCTTACCTTAAAATATTAAGTGTTAAGACAAGCCAAAGCATTCTTAATCACTTTTTGATTTTTGGGATCTTGGAATCGTTTTATTCTCGCCTAATTGGGACAAATTTTAAATGTGTGGATAAAACGCTTAATAAGATTGAAAGTTTGCATGTATGCTTTAAATTTCAAACTTATTATGTTATTATCTTGATAAATGGTTATACTTTGCACTTATATTTGTAGTATTCTAAATCAAATTATATTGTTTCCAACGATTGGTAAAAGAAAATCTTTTGAGAATGATTCTCAAGGAAAGAAAAGACATTTCTAGAATACAAATTCTCATAAATGACTTTTATGGCTTAGTCTAAAAAGACGGTTTAACATCATGTATTCAAAATACTAGGTAGTTTTGATAAACATGAAGTATTGAGTTTAAAAACTCAAATTGTCAATAGTTGACAACCAACGTATCTTTTCGCTTCATACACTAATGAGTAGGACTCATTGATGTAGTAATTCAAGTGAGAATTAAAGGAAAAGATTGAACTTAATTTGTTTTACGGCGCATTAGATGCTCAATTATGCCTAACAAAGTATAAAAGTCAAAACACTTACATAAATGGTTCTTAAAAGTTATGAGATGATGTATGATAAGAAATATAGGAAACAAGGAACAAAGAAAAGGAATTTGAGATTCCAATTCTACCTAAGAGTTCATGTTATCGTAGTTAAACTTAGAAACTCATTATCTTCACAAGTATCGAATACTTCTTGAGTGTTCCACTTTTAAAGTGATCTTAAACCGTTGAAATTAAGCTAAGTTATTGACTTACAAGCTTGGAATGAACCAAGTAGTGCTACATCAGTTGTAAGGTCATCTGCTTTGTTTAAAGACCTTTTAAAGCTAAGGCTAGAACAAATAAATGGTTATTGTGTTCCATAATCAGCAAACGATCCATTTACACACGGAAAGACTCACATTCAAAGTAAAAGAGAAATAGTTGTTGGTTTTATTTGAATGGCATGGTTGTTTAAGCCATGAGTCAAGGATGCTTGATTATAAACAAACATTTCTCTAACATGAAAACTCACTAAGTTCAAGCCATGGATATGATTTGTGTTCCAAACATCTTTAGCAATGTCACATCGACAAAAACTTACTCAAGGCTCTATTAGATAGACTCTTGATAGTTGATCGATTCAGAATCGTTCTAAGGCAAGCAAGTCTTACTTGTTGAAATCGACAAAGAAAGGAGCTATTGTGCTTGGTATAGACAATTGACTCCGAAAGCTAAAGAGAGTTCCATTACTTCACCGTTTTCACAAGAATTTGAAAGAATATGACTATATTCATCAAATGTGAACAAACTGGATCTTGAGTATCTCAAAAGTTCACTGAAGTATAGAATCGACTTGGCAAGATATCAAAATGTCTAGATTAGATCGAGCGATATGATGTTTGCTTGAGCCAAGAAAGATCACATCAAGGGTTACGAAATTGGAATTTCATAATTAGCTACACAAATAATATGGTATGTCTTCACGGAGACCTCGATGCCATTTGGAAATGACTCGAACGATGATGGATCACATCCCTTCCTATAAAGTTCTTAAAAAATTTCTTAAATGACTAATGTTACACTAAATAAAATGTTGAAGCTAAGAAAGGACACCATATTTAGTTATGGATAGAAATAGTTTCTAGCGTCTTTTCTAGTATATGTCTAGGGCTCTTAGCTCAGTGGGAGTTAAGTGTCACAGTGGGAGCTAAGTGGCTCAATAAGGGCTAAGGTAGCTCAAGTGGGAGCTAACTGTTTGTTTCACAACAAACTTTTACCCAAAGACAATATACATGTCTCTTAGTAAGCATTCAAGTGAGACTACGGGCATTACATCCACAACCTAATTGAGAACATAGTATTTGTTGCTCTAAGTGGTGTCTTGCTGGAAAGTAACACATTTCCAAAATGACAAGTGGGAGGAAAATGAACTCGATGACCATCGAGATTAGCAACAAACTAGGACTGAGAATCTCGGAAGACTTTAGAAGGGCTTCATGAGAATGATTGATCAAGAATACTTAAAGGACTTTACAAGTGCCTTAAGAGAGAATTCATTACTCACAAAACTTTAGAAGTATTGGAGTAAGATCAATATAATCAAAGGGCTTTAAAAGCCCCTTGAAACTTAGTGTTTGATGCAATTACCCCATATAGGTATAGAATTCACCAAAGGCTTGGATTAAATCCTATAAATTTCTATTAAGTTAGAAATAAACCTAAACCTTACAAGCATACTATTTACTATTGGATGGTAAGGGAATAGTGTCTTGTAAATTAGCTACGACAAATCCAAATTCGGAATAATGGTTAGAGGCCATATAATCCGAAAAGACTCCATGTTCGAAAATCATGTTTGAAACTTGATTAATTTGCATGAAGGGTAAAGACTCATCAATTGCAAATAAGTTTTCAAGGAGAAAACTGAAAAATATGGAAATGTATATGCATACACAGCTAGATTGGTTGAAAAGGTTACAATTAAAGTCACGGCATTGATTTTATAAAATCTATTCACAAATCGGAAAGCTTAAGTCTTTTCGCGATTATTCTAGCAAAATTGCGCATATGAAATATGGCAAAATAGATATCGAAACCGCCTTCCTAAAAATGGGATTTTGGAAGAGACTATGGATATATTCTAAAGGTTTTGTAATTCTAACTAATGCTAGATGTGAAAGCAATATCAAGAAATCCATTGGTGGATTGAGAGAAGCATTGCATATAGGAACTAGAATGTGTTTTATCATAAAGTTAGAAAAAGGTTTGGCTTATGGAAAAACATAGAAATTCTTATAAATAAGAAGTTTAGTGGGAGCAAAAGTCAATTTTGTAAGGTCCAATAAGAAGTATACAAACTCTATTGTAAAATAACTATCAAATGCTAAATGCTTAGATTTGAAAGAATTTTTCAATGATGGACCAAGCTAAAGGAGATACTTAGTACATAGTGGGAATTAAGATCTATTGGATAGACTTAATAAAATGTTTGAACGAGTAAAGGAATTTACCGTGTTAAACATGAAGGACCTGAAAAGGCTTTCCACCCATATGTATAAAACTAAGTAAATGTTTGAACTATGTATAAGCTAGACAACTACTAAGTCAAACAAGAAAGACTTTAGGAGAGACTTTCAACCGCATCATATAGCATTCAGTTTAGCAAGACTCAGTGAAACTGGATGAGATAAAAGTCATATGAATGGGATGAAATTGCGAATATTTCAAAATTGAATCCATCATGTATACTATGATATGGAATCATCATATGACCTGCATGCTTAGAGCATGACAAGTATAAAATACCAATCGACTTGAAACTAAGCAATGGATCATTAAATTATGATCAAGAACATCCAAAGTACTTAGTTAAGTAAAAGGATGAGTTCTTGATGCATGGAAACAAATATAATTTTGCGAGCACAACCTTAGCAAGGATTAGATCCTTAACAAGGAAGCCATTTATAAGCACGACCTTAAACGCGTCGTGGCTTGAGAATGTTAACATGGACTAGCATCCATGTGCAATGTGCGGAAATTTAAGGTAAATTTCCATGATCAACAATGGTTAGGGTATCCCAAATCATGGTGAACCGGTTAGACTAAAATCCAAGAAAAACATCATTAGGAACTCTAGTAAAATATATGTTTAGAACATTGTTGCTTTAAAAGCAATAATAAGGAAGTTGTTCAATGGATAGTTCGTTGTTGAACTTTGATGATTGTAGGTTGTCAAGTTGAAGATCTCAAATCATGAGAATGAGTTGGAGTCATCACTTGGACAATAAATCCTAAATCGCATATACTATAACACTCTCAAATCTTATCATCTTTTTATGAGAGTTTTTGATAATTAAGATGCTAAGTTTTGCAAAGTAATCATAACTATACCTATGCAATAAGTGAACCACAACATTCACAATTGCATAAAAGAAATCAAGTATATTACATATGGGTGTGATTTCTATAAATGTTTTGTGAAGCGTCTTGCTCTTAAAACATTTGGGGAAAACCATTTATCATAAGATGAAACGTTGAAAAGTTTCATAGTGGAATAAAATTTGACTAATAACTCCACAAATTAATTAATTGTGGTTTAGAATTAAATAATGAGTCCATTCGATTTGACGATATTCAAAATAGGGTTTTAAGACCATGTCTTGGATAAAGAAACACCTATTAAGTGAACATTGAATATCATATCGAAATTATCCCTAATCGAGGTCATTTGAAAGTTGGACGACTAATGACCGCGTGAGATTAGTGTGTAGTATGATTTATAGCACCGTTTCTTGTGCTACAAGAACAAAATTGTCATAAATCATTTGCACAGGTATCATTTTGGAACTGTACCAGATCGACCTATGAGGATACTTTAAGAGATTTAACAATCGTCATAAGTATATTACTCATTATGGCTATCGGAACCTCTTCCCTCGACCATGAGCATTGTTAGTTCTTTTGTTTGAGTACTAGTCCGCTTTAATGTTGTCAAACATCTGCAGTACAAGGGGATTATAAAGACAACAGTTGGGCGGCTAGGGCCTCTTAGTAAGGGAAGCTGACAATGCAAGACTGGGAATGTCCCCCTATTGACAGTAGGGAACTTTTCTTTGTTGTTAACAAGGCCTCTCAAAGAGCGAGACTGTGAAAATGCATGGCCGTGCTCAGATGGATTTTAGAAATCATCTGCTTAATGACAGTCATCAAACTCGGAGATCGAAAAACACTTCTGGACGTAATAAGGATGATGAAAAATCTTATCTTATAGTTCACGAAGAGACATTAAGTGACGTAGGAAACAGGCTATACACAATCAGTACACTTGTTTAGAAGGACAAGTGGGAGATTGAAAGAAATGGTATCCTTCGAACAAGTGTATTATTCCGATAGAGGGTTCGAAATTAATTAGAAAGCTAATTATTCAGTGAGGTCAAGTGATCGGAATGCCTAGCCGGAGGCCGCTTCTGATCAGTAATATTAATGAATAATTAATATTACAACTTAATCTTGACTGAACCCTTCGGATCACACCCAATCTTGTAATCGAACCGAAGCGACAAATTAATCTGAAGGATTAAATAAGTCGATAGAGATTTTGCGAACAAAGACGTCGGATTTCGAGCTTAGAGCGTCGTACATCGAGTCGATTTTATGAATCAACGAAGACGAGAAAAATAATGAAATGTCGTATCGTGCTAAAATTACAAGGATAGCACGAGCCCTAGCCACGCCTCGGATTCGAAGGTTAATGGCCATGGGTCGCAAGCACCAAAGCACCAAGCCACCGCAGCCATCGCAAGGCCCAGCTAGGCTTGGTGTTGCGTGCGGGCTGGCTGGGCAGCCTGGTGCGCCTGCATTGCAAGGCCAGAAAGCAAGCCAAGCTTGCGAGGCTGCTGTTGGGCCTGTGCGTGCTGCTGCATGCTTGCGGTAGGCGCATGGATTGTGCGTGCGTGCTGCTGCATGCTTGTGGTAGGCGCATAGCCTGGCTGCTGCTAGGCGTGGGCTTGCGGCATCATAGCAAGACCAGCCAAGGGCAAGGCCGCCAGCTAGGCGAGCCTTGAGGCCCAAGGCATGTGGCCGATCTTCCTTGTGTTGACCAAATATGTAAGTTGGTGGGTTTATGCTTGCTCTCCAAGGATGGGTATGTGGTCCTTACCTACTCCCTCCCTCATGTTGACAGTTGTAATTTGATTATTGTTTCACGGGTTTTTAATTTAATTTAGAATTAAATTAAATCTTATATTTGCTTTTACCAACTATCCCACATTGAAAGATGATGGGAATTCTTGGGGAGATTTCCCTACAAATACCAATCATGGGGAATTGGGATTTTCACTTGAGTTGGTGAACTCTAAGGGATCCCCAAAAGCGAGAAAACCTTTGTTTGTAAACTTTAAGTTATATTTGGTCTAGCCCCGACTAAGCTTTGGGGTAGGGACCGGCTACGGTTCGGTGATGAGGGTGTGAGCCGTCGAAGGTTCTCGCACTTGCGGAACTTGAAGCTAAGTCCGAGCTCAAAGGTTGAGCGAAGCACGCTACAAGGGTGAGCATTCTCTCTCTTCTCTTTCTCTTCTCTTATGTTTATTTTGCATGCTTTTATTTATGTTATAATTATTATGCATGCGATCCGGTTATCGGGTTTTGTTTCCGTGCGGTGTCGGACACCGCAAAACCCGACATATACAATTGTTAAAATATATTAATATAAATTATAATACTTACTTTAATCTATATTCATTTTTAGCGTTTAGCACTTGTATTTTTATATGCATTAAGCTATATTATTTATGTTAGGTATTAATAATATTTTATTTAATTTACTAACTACATACATTCAACATAATTTAATTTTTAAAAATTTATTTAGTTTAACATATGTTGGGTAACCGGGTACCCAACCGGTTCCGGGTCCAAAAAATCGAGAATTGGATTTGGAACTGGTTGCAACCGATCCCTTAATTTATCACCCGGAATTGGAACCACCGGGTCCAATTTCGGTTTCAATTCGGACCCGCCGATTCCTTACCAATTCTGGGTACCCGAAATTTTTGCTCACCCCTAGTGAGGGAAGCATGTATGATTGATGGATTGTTGATAATTGAGGGACTTAGGTTAATTGATTGTTGTGATTAAATTGATTAATAGAATTGTGCATGTACGTGTTTGGTTTGATAGGAGTAGCTAACCTAAATGACTAAGCTAGATTGCATTGTATATCCTTTTGACATGACCACTTGATTTAGGATTTGTAATTGTTGATTGGTTTGAATAGTGATTCTCCTAATTTGTCATTCTTAGTGGAGACCTAACTTGACAATTAGGTGATAACCTTTCGATCCCTTTCAAAAATATTTACCATTGGTCCTTGCGACACTTGATTGGCTTGATTTACCCCCAAATTGGTACACTATCATGAATGCATGTGGAACATAATCCCTAGCTCTTTGGTATTTGATTTTATCTCAAATTTGGTGCTTGTTTTGTTTAGCTTTGGTCACACAACAACCTCACACTCATTTCGAAATAGATTGACTTAGGACAATAGTAATTGACTTCCCATTCCTCCACTAGGCAAAAAACCCCACCAGTTCAAACCACACATTCCCCACCAGTTTTGAACCGGTCTTGATTTGGGGGGTGCTAAATCCCCAAAGATTTCCCACCGGTTCAAAACCGGTGGCAAAAACAACTTTTCACACCGGTTTTGGAGTGAACCGGTGGTAAAAACATGCGATTTAGCTTATAGCTGGAGGACTTTTCCCACCGGTTTTCAACTGAACCGGTGGCAAAACCATAACATTTCCCATCGGTTTTCACATTGAACCGGTGCCAAAAGTCAGCGCGTCAGTTTTCAATATTGTTTTGGGCACCAGTTCATTGTAAAAACCGGTGGGAAAAACCTGTTTTTTTTTAAAAAAAAAAATTTAATAATTAAAAATAATTAAAAACCTGCACATCCTGTATTAATTCTGCCATTAATATATATTATAATAACAGTAATAATAATAATAATTATTACCCGTACTATTATTATTATAATATTATTATTAAAAATACTATTAATATAATAATTTTTACATTGGAATAATAACAACAATACATAAATATTAATTAATAACCGTAAATGCGATACAATGAAATGTCATATAGCTTTTACAACTCATTAATTAAAAGGTGTTATATTTACAAACTATACCAATAATTAATGTATAAGTTAACAGGTTCAAATTAAATTATATGTGATGAAAGACGCTAACATGTCTCGAACTTCATTCAGCTCTTTTCTCGTCAATGGACCTCCTTTCTGTACCTTGCAAAACTTGGTTAAACAAAAATGATGTTAGCTAGAATTAATTACTTAGGTTATGTATGTAAAAATACATTTACAATTTAAGTTAGGCAAAAATTTAATACATAGGCCTATATGACTACTACTTCACCTATTTTCTACATTTATTGCCAAATCAACTCATTCTTACTCGTAACATGTCAATATTACTTATTTATAGGCGGCTAAGGCTTGAAATCACATTAAAAGAACAATTCAATGGTTTTAAGACGCATTTTCAACCAAAATGGCCCGAATAAGGCCTATATCAATACTTGTATCCCTATTTTCTACACTTCTTATCAAATAAACTCATTCTTTCTTTTAACATGTCATTATTACCTGACTCTAAGTAGGCATTCAAGAGCTTATATAACTTGAGGATGGCACAGAAAATATATATATATATATATATATATATATATATATATATATATATATATATATATATATATATATATATATATATATATATATATATAAGTGTTATCATTATGGTGTCGATGGTGTCGATGCATGGGTTATTTATATTATATACTATATAAGTGTTTGTTATTCAACATCATTACTCCCATTGTTGAGTTTGGTTGTTTGTTTACAACCGTTCATGAAGCTTTGTCAATTAGATTCACAACCAAAAGCATTCAATGACACAAGCTATACGATTGATAACTATTCTAATATGCACACAAGCAAAATTAATAGCCTTTAAAGCTCAACAATGAGGAAGCTGATGTAGAGGTGGGAAATATATCGTTCGTGCAAATCATGTTTAAATGATCAGCAATTTAATTCAATTTCAGGTCAGCTCAAGTCAGGTAATATATAAATCAATCAGCTTATAATAATAAATCAGTCAATACTAGTCATATTGAACAACGGTTCAATATGGGGTCAATTAAATAAGTGTCAAAATCAAATAATGTAATTTCCATTACAACATAGGTGATTCAGTTTCTGTAGTGGGGTGCGGTTCAGTATAAGTTACACATGTAAAAATTTGCCAATATTTTCAAGTTATGAAAGAGCCATTTGAAAAATCACAATAGTTATTTCGTTTGAGTGTTTTAACCATATCAATTAGCTACTCTCCAGGCAAGTAAATTTTGGATACAAGAGTCAGGGAAAGTTATATCCTTAAGAGCATTATATCAAACATAACTAGCATGAACTTGATTCAATTTAGCTATCTAAAAAGCCTATATCATATTTTTATTGTTTCCATCGGATATATGAAATTTCAAAAGAAACAATGACAAATATAATTTTCACTTGAACTTACAAGTGTCTAGTATATATAAGTCTCCAAGGGGGTTCATCCCATCTGTCCCACCAAACACGAACAGATTGTCTCCAATTGTTGTACAAGTATGACTGTCCCTAGGAGATGGTGGAGTTCCCTTAATGCATGGCTGGATCACTCCACGTTTGAGTATCTACAAACCAACAGCAAAAATGAGATGATGAAGAAACCTCAAAATATACATAAGGAAAAGTTAATAAATATGAAGAATAAAAAAATGAACACATATCAAAGACCTGCATTTCCTAAGGACTGCAGTAAGCGACATTTTACAAATGAACACATATCAAAGACAGCAGCTTTACCTGAATATAACAGCAAGCTCAAAAGTCACAACAGCAAGCTCGAAATTCACAAGAACAGCAGACTAAGACCAACCGCCTTTCAGCCTCCTTCTGGTTCAAACCCCATTTTCTCGAAGTCACAACAGCAGGCAAATTAACCCTAGAATTATGTAATTGCAAAGAAAATCAACGACTAACCCTATATTGTGAAAGAATTCAATAGAATTAGAAGACCCAAAATACATCTTACCTCGAAGTTGCTACAATGGAGGTGAGAAAACCCTTGAATTCACTTCAATAGATCGGGATGAGAAAGCTCTGAATGCGTTTCAATGTAGGAGGGCTATGGAGAGAAAAAAGAAATTGACCTTGGCGGTAATGGAGGTGAGAAAGCTCAGAGTGCGCTTCAATGAAGGACATCAATGGTGATGCTAGGCGAGAACGAGAGAAGGAACGAAGAACTCAATGTGGAAAAGCAAGGGAATGAATTGAAGGAAGAAGAAAGGTTTCACGAAGTAATTAAACTTAGGCGGGTTTCTGGGTTAAATTGCGCACTGGTTCGAACCGGTCCTAAATAATCTTTTCCCACCGGTTTATGCTGAACCGGTGTGAAATCTCTTCCTTCCCCCCCTTTTTTTTTACAATACATTTTGGCACCGGTTCAAACCGGTGGGAAAAACAACATTTGGCACCGGTTTATAAGGAATCGGTGCGAAAAGTAATTTTCCTAATCCCTCCCATTTCTATTCCCACCGGTTTTCAATAACCGGTGCGAAAAGGGGGGTGCGGTTTTCATTTTTTCTACTAGTGCTCATGGTTCGACCCGAAGTTACCCTATCACTAGGAATAAGTTTGGAATTCTTATTTTGGTTGACTTAGGAAGACTATACAATGACATAGTTTTCCCCTTTTGCCATATGGTGCCGTTGCCGGGGAATGATGTTAGTTTGTTGCTTTAGTTTGTTGAGTCTATTTCATTCATATTAAAAATACAAACAGATTTTCCTCTTTAGGCTACACTTGTAGCAGTGCTACTAATTGTTTCTTTGAGTTTTGCATGCATAGTACTCGTGCTCGCCCTCTAGTGCCTGTTGATCCGGAAATTGAGAGGACAATCACCAAAAGAAGGGTAGCCATGAGATCATTGAGCTCTAGTCCACCACAAGAAGAATTAGAACAAGAAGTTGAACAAGAGAATATGGGTGAACCACCTAGAATTGCATTGAAGGAGTTAGGAATTTCGCGTGCCTATAGGTTTGAAAGTGGTATTGCTCCACCAACCACACTGGCCAATGATTTTGAGATTAGACCGGCCAGGATAAAATTAATTGAGAGAAGGCAATTTAGCGGTGCTAAGCATGAGAGCCCACTAAATCATCTTAAGGAGTTTGAGAAATATTATAATACAATCAAGGTCAATGGCGTGACCTAAGAGTTTGTGTGACTGAAACTTTTCCTTTTCTCCCTCATAGGTAGAGCCCTTGAATGGTTAGATAAGGATGTGAAGCCTAATTCATTGAGGACTTGGGATGATGTCACCTAAGAATAATTATCACGATTTTACTCTCAAAAGTAGACGGCCAAAGCTCGTGCACTTAAACAAGGTTTCAAGTAAAGGCCGAGTGAAAGCCTCAATGAAGCATGGGAAAAGTACAAAGAGTAGCAACGTGAGTGCCCTCATCATGGGATTCCAACATATACCAAATCATACAAATATTGTATGGACGGATGAATGCTCAAGGTAAGTCATGTTTGGATGCGGGTACCGGTGGCCCAATCATGAACTGAACGGAGGAGGAAGTTGTTGATATAATTGAAGATGTAGTGAGGCACTGCATGGATTGGCAAGGTGGTGATCGTGAATCATCAAGCAAAAGTGTTAGTGTGCTCTATTACGTGAATCATTTTAATGCAATCAACAAATGACATCACAATTCACAAATCTAGGCAAGGAGATGACCTCGATCAAAGACAAATTGGAGAGTGCCATTTCCCATGCACCTAGTCTTCCCTCCCAATTTAAGGGGAAAGGTGATATTGGGAAAAATAGGTCGCTACTACTTATCCCCAAATTAAGTAAAATTTATATCCTAGGCTAACCAAACACAAGTATATAGCAAGCAAATGGTCGATCCGTAGGGAATGGTCAAACACTACAATCACTATCACAATTTAAGCTAGTTCGAAGAAATGAAAATCGATTAAGCAAACACTAGAAGCAATGAAAGTACGAGGTAAAATCTATATTACAAACACTAAGGGGAATGGGTAGATGTAGGATCTACTTGAACAAACATAGACATAGAATTAAATTGATTGCAAACTAAGCATGCTTGAATATCGAAATAAGGTCCAATCTAACCACCTATCGGGGCCAAAAGGTTTCTCCTAACATAGCCTCTATGCTATCGCATTGGAACCATATATTAGAAGGTGCAATCAAGCGTAGATCGATAACAATGAATCTAGCAAGGTCCGCTATCCCATCATCAAGCATCAATTCACCCTCAATTGCACTTTGCAACCAAATTGAAGTACATCAAGCACACAAAGACTTTAATCACAATCAAATCAAGTTCAAAATCTAGAACATGATCAAGCTTGAACTACATCATCCCTACACCCTTAGAAAAGAAAACTACTCACTAATCATTGCAATCAACAAGTTAATCATCAAATCAACAAGCAAAAGCATGATTATCAAGTAAATAACAACAAAAGCAAAATCAATTAACAAAAGTAAAGAGAAAAGAACAAGAGAATGCTCATTGATTGAAGATGAATGTCTACAAGCAAGATGATCTTCCTCTTCAAGATCCAAGCATCAATAATGGAGGAAATCTCACTTTCTCTATCTACAAACTAAGCTAAGAGTGTTTCTCTCTCTAGATTATGCTAATAAACCCCAAAATTAAGCTAATAATTCTAATTACTCCAAAAAGAAAGTACAAGCTATTTATAGTAAGGTTTAAAAAGAAGAAGTCGACCAGACGCACGCCCTCTCCAGCTGCTGTGCGCCCGCTACAATGTGGGTTTAAAAACTAAAACCCAATAATGCGCGCCCGCACAACTTGTATTTGTGCCCTCTCAGGTAGTTGTGCGCCACCAACTTTCTGGGTACGAAAAATGAACCCAGAAAAGCGCGCCCACACAGCCTTCTTGTGCGCCTTCTCTGTAGCCGCATCTTGAGCCAAAATCTTCTCCTTAGCTAGCACCATGGTTCTTAAAAAACATGAACAAAAGAAACCAAGGTAGAATATAAATAAGAAAAGAGGGATAAAACTAAGAAAGAAAAGGAGCTAAAGATAGAAAAGAGGGTACAAACAAGCTACAAGTATGGGGAAAACTATCAAAATCAGCTCTTAATCGTGGCATAAATGCCACTCATCAACTTCCCCCACACTTGCCTCTTACTTGTCCTTAAGCAAAGGATGCTACAAGAACTAAACTAGAAAAGAAAAGCCGAATTTTCTTTTAGCACAAGCAACAAGACATTTAAACCTCAAGGTCGCCGGTTAGGACGAGTTGTGATCCCGTGAGGGTTTCCAAAGAGCTTACCCCATAACTCTTGCAAAATTGTGTTCAAGACAAACCAAAGAATGATAAAACAAGAGAAAAGTGAATCAACAATCGCACACAAATCATAATCAAATCAAGCTTGTAAAGACAACAAGCATAAGTGAATGACAAGCTTTCTAAGTGGTAGAAGTGAGCACGCAAGGGGATGCCAAGGGTTGATTGAAGGTTAAATCATGCTAAGCATAGAGAACTCTAACATGAACCATTCCCCTGGTATTCCATACAATCTTACCGCGTTCCCTCATCTAGATTCAAATCCACCCTTGGAGGTAGCGTCTCATGACTCCTCAAAGGAGCCGGAACAAAGATAAAACAATACAAAATGAGGGGAACCTGACATCTTACCAAGTCATGCTCTCTCCATATGCTTGAAATCTAGCTCCTTCCACCGACTAGTGACTCAACTAACCTAGGTCGAAAGAGCGTTAAGAGGGTTGTAACGTTGGCTGGGGGGTAAAGGTGTGGAGGAATTTGGAAATTGGTGCTAAGCCTAATTGTGAAGCAAAGGGTGATCAAGCCTCTTTTTCAAAATAAAAAATCTACCAATTTTCAAACTAAATTGCCACAAAGAACTAAATTGCCAAACGCTTTTGAGCTTTCATTTTCCTCTTTCATCTTCATTCATCAATTTCTTTTTTTTTTCTTTCTTTTTTCTTTTTTTGCTATTTTGGAAATTTTCCTTCTTTTTTATTTCAATTTTATTCCATTATCCTTGCCTTTTGTAACTGTGGACGGCTTTTTCTAGGATTTGCACTTGCTTTTATTGAACACATATTCACAAAATTATAACTTCACGTTTCATCTTGAACCATCACCTTCCGAATTTCAAATCAAAACCACAACAAACTTACACGGCTCGAGCTTCACAATATAATGGTGAAAATAAAACAAAAGGGCCATGGGCTTGTAATGTGCTATAATCAAAGAGGATAAGGCTCAACATGGTTAGCAAAAAGGGAAAATGCAAACAAAAATACAAAAACATTAAGGAAAAAGACTAGTCTTAGAAAACAAAATAGTCACCGAATGAAGAATGCCTTTGTCATCCCTAATTTAGTTCGGTCGTGATCTCGGGAAACTGGATGCAAAGTTCTAGATCTAAACATTCCTTGGTAAGGATCCTACGCCGCTCATACAAGTAATGTTGGAGGCTTTGAACAATAAATCTCACATTGGGTTACAAAAACTACCTTTAGGGCTTCAAATCCCCTAATGAGAACAACACCTTCTTGCCACAAACAAGTGAATTTGGGTTCGATGGGCCTTACGAGTTCTAGAACAACTACCTTAGCATGAACCTATCCTAGAGTCAATCAATGGCAATCCCGAAGCATGCAAACTTATAACACTCAAGAAGAAAGGCATTCAATCACATAAGTCAACTTTTATTTTGCTCAAAATGAAGATGATACAACTAAAGTTTTCATGGTTTGTCTTGAACAAAAAGGGAAATTATTTTTTATTTCGTTTTTCAATTTTTTGATTTTTTTAAAGGAAGGAGTGCAAGAAAAATAAGAGGCAAGTAAACATGTAATTCCCAATCGACAAACAAAGATCGTTCGGCATACAACCTCGAACAATCAACTACATAAACTAACTATGCTCATAAAGAAAAATAAAAGAGAAAAGGGAAAGTTCTCACCCAATGTTTCTTGAATTAGAGCACTAAGCAAATTCATAATCTCACCAAGGTCTTCGGGATTTGAGTCACTCCTCGGCCCTCTATTTGTGCACTCCATCTCCAAGTTACAAAATGTGATAAGTAAAAGAAAAACACTACAACTAAACAAAAAAAAAAGGGTTAGCAAGCCAAAAATGAAGAAAGAAAAGCTATAAACAAAGGAAAGAAACTAAACAAAATTATATACAAGTTGGATATTAGGAGTTTGGATAATAGGGATTTGGATTTTCCTCCTTGGGAGCATCTTCATTTATCAAGAAACTCAAAACTCATCAAAGTTATCATTGAAAATCATTCATCATCAAAAATTTCGAAACCATCATCAAAATATCACTAAAACATCATCAAACTCATGGAAATAACAACCAACAACATCATCATAGGCAACAAATTTGCAAAAGAACCAACCAAAGCCATGCACTCTCTACCACCCAAAGAAAACATTCCCCCACACTAGCATGCCACTATACCATCCCCCACACCATACAAAAAACTTGGTGATGACTCAAATGCAAAACGATACCATCAATCAAACAACAATCATTTAAGCAATTCAAGTTTCCGATTCAATTCTTGTTTCATTAGTTACAAACAATATTTAGTGTTGAATCCTTTAACTACCTCGGTGTATAAACACCTTAAGTGCATAAGGCACCTCAATCCTCAACCTCGTCTTATAAGACTTTAAATCTCCCTTTACTCATTCCATTTCATTAATTATGAACGAGTAATAAAATAATTCATTCCACATATTCACGTACCTTTTCCTCTAAGCTCATCTTGCAGGTTAATGCATAAATAATGCTTACAAGATAAATTAATACGCAATTCTCATACATGAAACAAAACCAATCATCACATTATTCACTAATAAAACTTACTACCATACAATTCCAATCAATCCACAAGTTTCCTAACATGATTCTAAGTCTTCCAAGTCCTTAAACATGCTTCTAGAGTCAAGGTTTTCGTATCCTTGTACGTACCTTGAGTAAACGAGTTGGTTGGCCACTCTAGGAACTAAAAATTGCCTTCTACAAATTCCTCTCCTAAACCAAAAAACAATAGTTTAATCAATACCAAGCAATATAATTTACAGCAATACCAAGCTACTTTAAAACCCCTTAAACCATTGAAATAATGCTTTTAAATTACTCACAATAGTCAAAGTTAATAATTCAATAGTTCAACTATAAGTCTATGTGTTAAAATCATGAAAATATAGCTTATAACATAAAATTCCAACAATTTTAAATTAAGGATTATAATCTGAAAATTAGTTTAAAATTATAAAACAACCTTATAGACATCTCTACTTGAAATAATCATTAAATAGTAGGTTAGTATTTTAAAAAACCTAAAAATCCATTATAAAACCATGATTTAAAACCTTTAAAACCAAGATTAAAAATCTGAAAATTTAATTTAATAGTAGAATGTATGAATACAACAATTTAAACTTGAAATATATAATCAGAATTCAACTAGTTTCATAAAAACTCAAGCAAACCTTCAAAATTCAATTAAACAACACTTTAAAACCTTCCTTTTTGCTAGAATTAAAAGCTTATATATTATTCTTAAAATTTCCTACATAAAAACATTAAAACACATATTTATTCATAAAATTACAGCAAGTTTAGAGATTTATAAAAATCTGAAAATATATTTTAAACATTAAACCTTTGTTAAAAATAAAAAACTGCCCGAAAACCATATTTAGATGCTGAATTTGGCCACAAGAGGGTGGTGATCACTACAATAGGTAGTGTGGTTTGATTAAAACGTTGTTTACACACGAAAAATACTATTTTTTTTTGTAAAAATCGGACGAGTTAGAATCTAAACGTGATTAAAAATAAATTAAGAACGGAGATCATAAGTTGATTACGGAAAACTGAAAATTTTGTTTTTATGCTTAATTAATCATTAGAAATTTTATAGGAACAAAAGCTCCAAATTAATTGATCATTAGAACCCTAAAATCCCAATTTAACTAAATTAAAACCCTAGGTTTAAAATTACAAAATCTGAAAATTAAAACAACAATTATAATCTGAAATCATTAGTTTAAAACATCAAAAACATGATTTTGATACTAAATAAACTAATTTCAAGCAATAAAAAACCAAAACCCAAAAATCAATTACATAAGCTTTATGAAAATAATAAGAAATAAAGGAGGAAGAAAATAAGACTAACCTTTTTGTGTGGTAGAAAATTTGGGGATTCATGGGGTATTTATAGGAGAGAATTGTAGGGTAGGATTGGGCCTCATGAAAATAATGGGCCAATTAAATAAATGGTTTAGGCTTTGTTTTTATAACAATGGATTGTAGGATATAGGTTCATAAATTAATTTAGCCTAAAATAATTTTTGACCCAAATTAATAATTTGAAAATTAAATTCTGGAAAAATACAAATAGATATTATAAATAAAATAAAATTTCATTTGTAAAATATTTAAAAATACGGGGGATTACAGGGGCGGGGTGAGTAGGATCCACATATCGGTAGTTAGGATCACCCCTATAGTCGCACCCACCTGGGGCACGGTAATCATACCCGGTCTCCGTCAGGTAGTCCACTTGGGGGACACTAAGGGAAGATGGCCCTTGCCAATAGGGCCAAGTAGGTCGATCTCCCGACCATTGCGGGTCCGAGCCATGTTGTGGTGGCCAATAGGGGTAGCTGACCGTGGGGGTAACCTTACCCCTTTTCACGGCCGCACCGTAGAGTGCTTGGGTTTGTAGGAACATACCTTGTTGGTTTTCGAACAAACCTTGCATGCCCAATTGCATGCTCATCATTTGTTGCTCAAGGAAACTCATGCCTTGTTGATGATGATGTTGTTGTTGTTATTCTTCTTCTTCTTCTTCTTCTTCTTCTTCTTCTTCTTCTTCTTCTTCTTCTTCTTCTTCTTCTTCTTCTTTTCCCTCCATATCTCCTTGACCACCTCCCATAACATTGGGCAATACCCCACTATTGGAAGGCACATTCCACACATTCGTATCTTGCCTCCTAATGGATGTCCGGTTGGGGAATGTCAAGATACAATGGCATTCACGATCTACTTGTCAATCAAAGTAGTTGTTGACGTCATCGGTTTCTTAAATGAAACCCAACTTCTTCATTTGGGCAATGGAGGGAAAAAGATCCTTATCATTTCCCACTTGCGTGCAAGCGGGAAAGAAGTGCTCATGCCCAAGGTTCTTAGCCAATCTTGTGATCATCCCACCCAAAGCAATCTCACCCGTCTTATTGCCAAATTTGATCGCTTTACAACTACAAACCAATAACCCATGTTGAGCCGCCCACTCAAATCCTTTCTAGTTACGATCCAAAGGGTGAAAAGCTCTTCCCTTAAGAGCTTTCCCAAGTCTTTCTTACTAAACACTACATACCCTAAGAGGCGGTGAAGGATGTGGAGAACCGGGTGGATGATTTGAGTTGCAATCGAGTAGCGTGTGCTAAACTTTTGATACCTCGAAATGGTTTGCCACTAACAAAATTCGTTGTATTCGGGGAGCAGCTGAGGGGTTGGAGAAAGGAGGTCAACATCGGGAATAAAATCTAAAAAGACATTGAGGTCCTATAGCTTCATGTTGTATGTTTTGTTGAAAAGTTGGAATGAAATGTTAAAGTCATTGGCTCCATTTGGTTTAGCTTGGAAAGAGGCAAGGAATTCATATGTAGGCTCTCGGTAGGTGCGGTAGAAAGTTTTCACAAACTCACCCATCCTTAGTTTTTTAGGAGGGACCTAAGGTCTTCATCTATACCCAACCTCACCATGTCTTTCTCATAGTAGTGTCTCATTGGACGAAGTAAGCGTTTCTTGAGGTCATTGTATATGGGGATATGACTTTTGTTGTTGAACTTCAAAGTGGGAAGGGTGGGTGTTTGTGTTTCGGGTTAAGGTTAAGGTTGAGTTTGAGGTTGAGGTTGAGGCTCATTGATTTCTAAACAGGACTCCTTTCTACTCTTCCTCTTCTTAAACACATTCATCATTCAACAATAGCTTCAAATACAATCTCAAATTGATACCACACAAAATCAACCCAAATTTTGAACACTCACTACCAAATCAATCCAAATTCCAACCAAAACAACAACACTAAGAACAATGTCAACAATCTACAAAATGAGGTTAGTAGCAACAACTAACCACAAATATTACACCAACAACACACAAGTTCAATTAAGAATACCAAATTCACACAAAATACAACTATCATCTAAACATGCTTAATAATCCAAATACTTTTGAATAAAGATGTGGAATTGAGTAAGAAAGTAGCAAAGTGTTAGATATTTAGAGTGTTGATGGTTGCGCGCTCGCACACCATGAAGGAGCGCCCGCGCAAGTTTGGCACGGCCGCGCAGAGAGCGCGCTTAAACCGCGTACCTCTCTGGAATTTGGCAAAATGGAAGGAAGAGATGGCGCGGTCGCGCGACAGTTGGCGCGCTCGCGCCACTGATCGCACCTAAACCGCGCCCCCTTCTGCTTTCATGTGGAAATTTTGTATTTCTGATTAAGAGTGCCCGCTCCTAATATGGGAGCGCCCGCTCCACTTGGTGGCGCGCCCGCGCCTCCTGGTGGAGCGCCCGCGCCTACCTGTTTTGCGGTGTTTTTTTTTCTTGACGGTTGTGTCTTTTATTGAAAGACAAGTTTCGTGAGAAAAGGATACAAAAAATTATTCTCTGAAATTTCTCCCTAAGTATTCTCCATAATTTCTCTCAATTTTCTTGCAAACTATTGTGAGAAATACTCTTGATTTTTAGCCTTCTTTGTGAATTATTCATCTTTATTTCGATTCTTTGTGCTAAGAACGAAAGGGTTGTCAATTGTATCTCAAAGAGAATTTCCGGAATAACCCAAGCACCGTGTGGGGGAAATTAATCTCTTTAGGAAAATATTCATACGCCTTTGACAGTGTATCAAGGTCGTAGTCTCAAGGGACATCGCAATTCTTATGTTCATGCATTGTTTGTACGGCTTGGAGTTAAGGCAAGTTAGATTATATTCACATTAGTGTTTACTTAGAATTTTGCTGTAATTTCTTAGTTGTTAATACTTGATTGAAATACATTGGTTTGTATTTGATATTTACAATTACTTTATAATATTTTATTTTTTAGGTTTTGTTCCCACACAATTTTAAGTGTTTTTCTTGTTAGAAATCACTGTAAAACCTAACAATATAAAGAGATTAAATCTTAGAATTTGTCAAGTATGTCTAGTGTGAAGGAATTAACAACAAATTTTGTCAAACTCAAGAAGTTTGACGGTGTTGAGTTTAGGAGGTGGAAGAAGAAAATGTATTTTCTTCTTACATCTCTAATGTTGCCTATGTTATAAGTACTCCAAGGCCGGGTGAACATGAGAATGAGACCTTGGAGAACGTTCGGGAAAGATCAAAATGGGATAACGACGATTTCATTTGTCGTGGTCATGTTTTGAATAGGATGGTGGATGATCTTTTTGATGTGTACCAAAATGTGGATTCGGCTAAGGATCTTTGGGAGTCCTTATAAAGAAAATACATGGCGGAAGACGCATCAAGTAAGAAATTCTTAGTTAGCAATTTTAATAATTATAAGTTTGTTGATGGTCGGTCCATAATGGACTAATTTCATGAATTGCAACGTATCTATGGTAGCTTAGAACAACATGGTATATCTATGAATGAGTTGTTTGTTATTTCTAGCATTATTGATAAATTAACCCCTAGTTGGAAAAATGTGAAGCATGACTTGAAACATAAGAAAGAGTACATGACATTGTCTGGTTTGGCCACCCATCTTCGAATTGAAGAAGGGATTCGTGCCATGGAAGGAGCTAAGGATGGAAATCCTAGCACAACTACCGTGAACTTGGTAGATGAAGGAAGAGCTAGTGCATCTACTAGGGGAAAAAGGAAGAATAATAATTCTTCCAAAGGAAAGTCCAAAAGGCAAGCAAATAATAACAAGTTTGCTTGTTGGGAATGCGGTAAGATTGGTCACTGCAAGAAGGACTGCTTTTCTTTTAAGAAAAGGATGGAGAAAGCTAAAGAGGGTCGTGCTAATGAAAGCAAGGACACACCCACCAAAGGTAATCCAATTACAAGGTTGAATTTAATTCCGGTTTGGATTTAAATGCAACGGATCCTAACATTTTTATGGTGCAGGATGATGACTCATAGTATATTGATTCGGGGGCTTCAAGGCATGTGTGCAAGAGTAAACACTGGTTCAAAACCTTTCAAAAGTTTGTTGATGGAGAAGACCTCTGCATGGGGAACAATTCTACCATCAAGGTCCTTGGAAGAGGACAAGTTGAGCTTGTGTTTAGTTCGGGGACTGCAATAATTCTTAGGAATGTTTTGTATGCTCCGAAAATTAGTAGGAATCTTGTATCCGGGCCTACCCTGAATAGTCTTGGCTATAAGCTTGTATTTGAAGCTAATAGATGCATTATTACTAAGGGTGTAACATTTATAGGTCGTTGCTATTTGGAAAATTGTTTGCTTAAACTCTCTTTAAGAGATAAGTATGTATCGGATGACATGTGTTTGAATGTTGATGTCAATGATAATCATGTTGATTTGAGTTTGTTTGACTTATGGCATTCTAGATTAGGACATGTGAATTACAATATAATGCTTTTCATGTCCAAACAAGAATTGATTCCTTCTTGTGATATTTCTCCTAATAAATGTTCTACTTGCATGTTGAACAAGATCACTAGAACTCCTTTTAAGAGAGTTGAGAGAAGTTCTAATATTTTAGAACTAATCCATAGTGACTTGTGTGATTTTCATAGTACTCCTTCTTTGGGGAACAAAAGATACATGATTAAATTTATAGATGATTATTCTAGGTTTTGTTATGTGTATCTCTTGCATTCCAAAGATGAAGCTTTAACAAAGTTTGATGTTTATAAAAGAGAAGTAGAATTGCAAGTAGAGTCATTTATTAAGAGATTTAGAACTAATAAGGGAGGGGAATATTATGATCTTGCTTATTTCCAATCTTTGGGTATAATTCATGAGACAACAGCGGGTTATGCACCACAATCAAATGGTGTAGCTGAAAGGAAAAACAGAACTCTTGAAGAAATGGTTAATTCCATGTTATCTTACTCTAGTTTGAGTGAAGGGTTCTGGGGTGAAGCAATGTTAACAGCTTGTCACATTCTTAACCGGGTTCCCACTAAGGTAAAACAATCTACTCCTTATGAACTTTGGTACAAAAGAAAACCAAACTTGAAGTATCTCAAGGTTTGGGGTTGTAGGGCAATCGTAAGAGTGCCCGGCAACAAGAAAAGAAAGCTCGGTGAAAGGGGCTTGGATTGCATATTTATAGGTTATGCTGAGCATAGAAAAACCTATAGGTTCTATGTAATAGAACAAAATGACTATATATCGATTCATTCGGTTATTGAGTCAAGAGATGCAATATTTGATGAAAATCGATTTTCATCAATGAGTAGACCGAAAGACCTACAGATCAGTGCCAATGATAGGGAGATAGTAGAGTTGAATGATCAACTTAAAACTCATGAAAGTACATTCAATAATGAGCATGTTGAAACTCCTCAAGTGAGGAGAAGTACTAGGGAAAGGAGAATTAGGAATCCTCTAGATGACTTCATAATTTATTTGGTTGAAGGATCTAGGGATGTCCTTAGTTCTACTACTCCATATTGTTTCAATGTGGATAGTGACCCAAAGACTTATAGCGAGGCAATATCTAGTCAAGATAGTGCATTTTGGAAAGAAGCTATAAATGATGAGATGGATTCCATCATGGGAATTAATACTTGGGTCATAGAAGATTTACCTCCCGGTTGCAAACCTCTTGGTTGCAAGTGGATTTTCACTAGGAAAAGGAGACCGGATGACTCCATAGTGAAATTTAAAGCCAGATTGGTTATCCAAGGCTTTAGGCAAAAGCATGGTGTTGATTATTTCGATACCTATGCACCGGTTGCAAGAATTACCTCCATAAGGTTATTGATTGCAATGGCTTCGGTATATAATCTAGTGATTTATCAAATGGATGTCAAAACGGCATTCCTTTATGGAGATCTAGAGGAAGAAGTGTACATGAAACAACCCGAAGGGTTTGTTTTGGAAGGACAAGAAGATAAGGTGTGCAAATTGGTTAAGTCATTGTATGGACTTAAACAAGCACCAAAACAGTGGCATCAGAAATTTGATGACACGATTTTGTCCTTTGGATTCAAAGTGAATCAAGCTGATAAGTGTATTTATAGCAAATTTGATGACAAAGGTCATGGTGTCATCATTTGTCTATATGTTGATGATATGCTTATCTTTGGTACAAGTCTACAACAAGTAGAATTGACCAAGGAATTCTTATCCTCATCTTTTCAGATGAAGGATTTGGGGGTGGCGGATGTCAATTTGGGCATCAAGATTATAAGGGACAATGGTAGACTTATTTTAAGTCAATCTCATTATATTGAGAAAATTATCAAACGGTTTAATATGTTTGATAAGTGTTCCGTGAACACCCCCATGGAACCTAATGTTAAGTTGGTTAAGAATTCAGGGAAAACGATTTCCCAATTGGAATATTCAAGGATAATTGGATCCTTGATGTATGCCATGACTAGTACAAGGCCGGATATTGCATTGGCTGTGGGGAAACTAAGTAGATTTACTAGTAACCCGGGTGCACAACATTGGTTTGCAATAATAAGGGTCTTGAGGTACCTTAAGGGTACGTTAGACTATGGTCAACTTATAGTGGATTTCCTTCGGTTTTAGAAGGATTTTCGGATGCAAGTTGGATCACTTACAAAGAGGATGACTCTTCTGTAAGTGGTTGGGTATTCATGTTTGGGGGAGGTGCCATTTCATGGTCTTCCAAGAAACAAACTTGCATTGCGGATTCCACTATGGCAGCGGAGTTTATAGCTCTTGCTTCAGCTAGTAAGGAAGCTGAGTGGTTGAGGAATCTCATGATAGAGTTGCCTTTATTGCCAAAACCAATATCACCAGTGGCAATCCATTGTGATTCCAATTCGGCGTTGATAAAGGCTTATAGTCAAGTGTACAATGGTAAGTCTCGACATATTTCACTAAGGCATATCCTAGTGAAAGAGCTTATCAATGAAGGGGTCATAAGTCTTGACTATGTTCCAACAAAGTTAAATTTGGCAGATTGCTTTACAAAGGCAATGCCAAGACATTCCATCATATTTGCTATGAATGGAATGGGTTTATGTCCTAAAACACAAATTTGTGAAACCCAATCTAACGCTTGAAGAAACATCAAGTCTTAGATTCAATGTGGTTAAATCGCATTTTTGTTGTTTGTTATCAATGTTTGATGACCCATATTACTATGGTACTTGTTATGTGCAAGGTAGCGTCAATCTAAAGTTCTCAAAGATTTAGAGTTGAGAAGCTCTAAATGAAAGTGTTTTGTCACAAGGGCACTATTACGTATATGAGAACCTACCTATATGAGTTCGAAGTTTAGCCGCTTCAAGAAGTCTAGATGGACATATAGACTTTGATGAACTTATGAAAGTTACGGACACATGGCTGTTTAAAAGTGTTAAGTGATGATTAATTCGACTTGTCTTGGGTGTACTTCACCTTCGAATGGTTGGATATATCCATGTGATTCAATCCATATGGAAATCATGGGATATGATCATTGTTAAGTGTGTTGTACTAGGTGTTAATTCAATCTGAAGGGACATTAACATTGTGTTGGGTTTCGTAGTGACCCACACTACGCGGAATGAAACCCGCCAAGACCCGCCCCCATAATAAATGCAATTAACAAGCAAAACATAATTTAAAGCATAAGAAAGGATAAAAAGATTATACCTTTGATGCGTTCTTCGCTCGCAAATCGAGCTCTTACTTCAAAAGCTCGAGCGTCACAATCGTTACCGCCTCCAACGGCTCGTACCCACGAACTCGACCCGAACGGTCCAAGTCCCGAAGGTTAGTCGGGACCCGACCAAATAAAAACTGGAGTTTTACGAACTTAGAGGTTTTCTCACCTAATGGGAGATGCCTCATTGAATTCTACTCAAGTGTATTCCCATATGCCCAACACTTGGGTATTTATAAGGGAATGCTACTTGATTTCCCATTATCCCATCAATGTGGGAGAATTGCATTTTTCCACTATTTTATTTTAATTAAAACAAAATAAAATACAAAGGAATCAATGAGTTACAAGTGGCACATGGAGAGGAGTGGGTAGGTGAGGACCATTCCAAGAGGAGGGGACCATGCCCTTGGTGCCCAAGGCAATTCCCACTCACCTTGGTCCCCACTTGCTCAAACCGGCACTCCTTTCCACATGGCTAGCTGGCAGCCTGTCTTGGCTGCCAGCTGGCGCCTAGCACCAAGGCTGGGCAGCCTGGCCAGCCAGCCAGCATACACACGCACACAGCCCGCATGCATGCATGCGCTTCCTGCCAGCACAAGGCCATCCAGCACGCAATGCATCGCTGCTGCTTGGTGCGATGTGCTGGGTGTTGTGATGCTAGGCACATGCACACACACGCACAGCCCAGCACGCTGCTGGCTGGCGCATGGTGCTGTGCGATGTTGTGCTAGCAAGGCTGCCAGCGCCTAGCACCACGCGTAGCCTTGCATGCTATGCACGCTTCTATGCGATGCTTGATGCGTGGCTGCGATGGCTTGGCGCTGCTATTTCCAAGCGTGCTAGCAAGGCTGCTAGCGCCCATCACCATGCATAGCATAGCATGCTGCTATGCAATGGTGCGGGGCTGCGATGGCTAGCTAGCATCATGATCCCAGCACGCCTAGCATGCTAGGATTGCGACGGGTTTTTCCTAGCCTAGCACTCACATGGCTAGGCCAATGCGAGGCTACGGCTAGGCTCGTACTTGTAACTCGATTGATTTCGCGTCTCGTCGAATTCTAAATTCGACTTAACTTGCGACGCACGGTTTCGACGCTCTAAGCTCGATATCCAACGTCTTTGTTTGTAAAACTCCGACGACTCATCAAAATCCTTCGGATTGATTCATCGTCTCGGATCGGTTCGATTGGGTTCGACCCGAAGGATTCAGTCAAGATTAAGCTGTAATATTAATTATACATTAATATTACTGATCGAAAGCGGCCTCCACCTAGACATTCTGATCACTTGACCTTACTGAAGAATTAGCTTTTCGATAATTCTAAACCCTCTATCGGAATAATACACTTGTTGGAAGGACACCATTCCTTTCAATCTCCCACTTGTCCTTCCTGACAAGTGTGCATATAGTGTATAGCCAATTTCCTATGTCGCTTTATGTCTCTTCGTGAACTATAAGGTAAGATTCATCGTCATCCTTATTACGTTCAGAAGTGTTTCTCGATCTCCGAGTTCGACTGTCAATAAGCAGATGATTTCTAAAATCCATTTGAGCACGGCCATGTATTTTCACAGTCTCGCTCTTCGAGCGGCCTTGTAAACAACAAAGACATCTTCCCTATTGCTAATAGGGGGACATTCCCAGTCTTGCATTGTAAGTTTCTCTTACTAAGTGGACCTAATCTCCCGAGTGTTCCCGTTATGATCCCCAGTTACGGCAGACGTTAGGCAACATCAAAGAGACTAGTTCTCAAACAAGAAAACTTCACAATACTCATGGTCGAGGAAACGAGTTCCGATATCTATATGAGAAATGTACTTATGAAAATTTTGAATCTCTTAAAGTACTCTCATAGGTCGATCCAGTGCAGTTCCAAACTGACACCCGTGCAAATGATTTATGACCATCATGTCCTTGCAGCACAAGAAACGGTGCTGTAAATCATACTACACACTAATCTCTGGTGGTCATCAATCGTCCATCAGTTAGATGACCTCGATTAGGGATAATTTTCGATTTAAATATTCAATGTTCACTTAACAGGTGTTTCTTTATCCAAGACATGGTCTTGATACCCTGTTTCGAATATTTTCACAAATCGAATGGACTCATTATTTGATTCTAAACCACAATCAAATAGTTTGTGGAATTTCATTAGTAAAATTTTATTCCACAATGAAACTTCCAAATGTTTCATCTTATGATAAATGGTTTTTCCCCAAATGTTTTAAGAGCAACTCTCTTCACAAAACATTTATAGAAATCACACACTCATATTTAATATGCTTGATTTCTTTCATGCAATCTGGTGAATGTTGTCGTTCACTTATTGCATAGGTTTAGCTACTATTACTTTTCAAATCTTAGCATCTTCATTATCGAACAATTTCATAATGAGATAACAAGATTTTGAGAGTGTTATGGATCATATGTGATTTATGATTTATTGTCCAAGTGATGGCTCCCACTTCATGACTTGAGATCTTTCAACTTGACAACCTACAATCAACGTTCGACAACGAACCTTCCATTGAACACTTTCCTTTTATTGCCTTCCAGGCAACACTATTCTCAACGTATATTTCAGTAGACATTCTAACGTTGCTTTGCTCGGATTTTATTCCGAACGACTCACAAAGATTTGGGAGGCCCTAATCACTTGTTATTATGGAAATTTACCTTAAATTTCCACACATTATACATGGATTTGTGTCCATGTTACCATTCTAAAGCCACGACGCATTCTAGCTTGTGCTTATAAACGGCTTCCTTATTAAGGATCTAATCCTTGCTAAGGATGTGCTTGCAACATCAATTCTCAAATTGCAATTGTTTCTATGCGTCAAGAACTTATCCCCTTGTACTCATCAAAGTACTTTGGATTTTCTTGACCATAATCTAACGATTCATCACTTAGATTTAGATTGATTGGTAGTTTATACTTCTCATGCTCTAAGCATGTAAGTTAGGTGACGACTCCATATCATAGCATACATGATGGTTTCAATCGCAGAATTATTCCCAATATGTTCCATTCATGTGACCTTTTAGCTCATCCAGTTTCACAGAGTTTTGCTAAACTGTTTGCTATGTGATACGGTTGAAAGTCTCTACTAGAGCCTTTCTTGTTTGACTTAGTACTTGCCCAGCTTATACTTAGTTCAAACATTTACATAGTTTTATACATATGGGTCGAAAGCCTTTTCAAGTCCTTCATGTTTAACACGGTAAATTCCTCTACTCGTTTAATTAAACATTTCATTAAGTCTATCCAATAGATCTTAATTCCCATATGTACTAAGTGTCGCCTTTTTCTTGGTCCATTGTCGAAAATCATTTCAAATCTAAGCATTTAGCATTTGATAGTCATTTCACAATAGAGTTCACAAACTTCTTGTTGGACCATACAGGATTGACTCTTGCTCCCACTAAACTTATTGTTTATAAGAATTTCTATGATTCTCCTTTAGTCAAACCTTTTATTGACTTTCTGAGAATACATGTTCCTATTCCTTCATGCAATGCTTCATTTAATCCCACAATGGATTTCTTGAGCTTGCTTTCAAATCTAGCATTACTTAGAATTGCAAAACCCTTAGACTATTTCTATAGTCTCTTCCAAAATCCAATTTTAGGAAAGCGATTTCGTATTTTTGCCATATTTCATATGCGCAATTTTTCTAGGACAATCACGAAAAGACTTTAGCGTTCCGATTGGTGAAATAGGTTTTTATTAAAATCAACGCCGTGAATTAATTGTATCCTTTTCAACCAATCTAGCTTTGTATGCTTTTGCATTTCCACATTTGTCAGTTTTCTTCTTGAAAACTTGTTTGCGATTGATAGGATTGTAACCCTTCACGCAAATGAATCAAGTTCCAAACATGATTTACAAACATGGAGTCTATTTCGGATTTTGTGGCTTCTAACCATTATTCGGAATTTGGATTTCTCGTAGCTAATTTACAAGACACTATTCCCTCACCATCCAATGGTGAATAATATGCTTGTAAGTCTTAGGTTTATAGGATTCAATCCAAGCCTTTGATGAATTCTATACCTATACGGGGTAATAGGTTAAGCATTTACATTGTCTGTTTGATTCTGACCAATCTTATCAACTGCTTCTAAAGCATTTTGATTGTCAGTTTTATCAGGTTGACACTGTTGCTCGTCCTCTCGAAATTCGTCGAGTTCGATTTTCCTCCCACTTGTCATTTTGGAAAGGTGTTACTTTCCAGAAAGACACCATTTAGAGCAACAAATACTATGTTCTCAATTAGGTTGTGGAGGTAATGCCCGTAGTCTCATTTGAATACTTACAAATAGACATGTATATTGTCTTTGGGTAAAATTTCGTTGTGAAACAAACAGTTAGCTCCTTCTCGAGCTATCTTAGCCCTTATTGAGCCACTTAGCTCCCACTGAGCTAAGAGCCCTAGACATATACTTGAAAAGACGCTAGAAACTATTTCTATCCATAACTGAATATGGTGTCCTTTCTTAGCTTCGACACTTTTGTTTAGTGTAACATTTAGTCATTTGTGCAAATCTTAAGAATTTTATAGGAAGGGATGTGATTCATCATCCTTCGAGTCATTTCCAAATGGCATCGAGGTCTCCGTCAAGACACACTATGTTCTTTGTGGAGCTAATTATGAAATTTTAATTCCATAAGTTTGATGTGATCACACTTAGCTCAAGCAAACATCGCTCGATCTAATCTAGCTAGACGTTGTGATATCTTGCCAAGTCGATTCTATACTTCACTGAACATTTGAGCTACTGAAGGTCCAGTTTGCTCACATTTGATGAATGTAGCCACATTCTTTCAAAATCTTGTGAGACGTTGAAGTAATGGAATCTTCTTTAGCTTTTGGAGTCAATTGTCTATGCCAAGCACAATAGCTCCTTTATTTGTCAATTTCAACAAGTAAGACTTGCTTGTCTTAGAACGCTTCCGAATCGATCAACTATCAAGAGTCTATCTAATAGAGCCTTGAGTATGTTCTTGTCGATGTGACATTACTAAAGAAGTTTGGAACGCAAATCATGTTCATGACTTGAACTTTTGAGTTTTCATGTCAGGGAAATGTTTGTTTATAATCAAGCATTCTTGACTCATGGCTTATGCGACCATGTCATTCAAGTAAACCTAGCAACTATTGCTTTTACTTTTGAATGTGAGTCTTTCCGTGTGTAAATGGATCGTTTGCTGATTATGGAACACAATAACCATTATTTGTTCCAGCCTTAGTTTTAAAAGGACTTTAAACAAAACAAGTGACCTTACAACTGATGTAGCATTACTTGCTTCATTCTAAGCTTGTAAGTCAATAACTTAGCTTAACTTCAATAGCTTGAGGTCACTTTTAAAGTGAAACACTCAAGTAGTATCCAATACTTATGAAGATAACGAGTTGCTAAGTTGACCATAATAACATGAACTCAAGGGTAGAAAAAGGAATCTCATTCTTTTCTTTGTTCCTTGTTTCCTATATTTCTTATAGTACATCATCTCATAACTTTAAGAATCATTTCTTTAAGTTCTTCGACTTTTATACTTTGTTAGGCATAATTAAGCATCTAATGCGCCGCAAAACAAAGTTCTATCTTTTCAACTAATTCGTACCTGAATTACTTCATCAATGAGTCCTACTCATAAGCGTATGAAGTGAAAAGATATTTTGGTTGTCAACTACTGACAGTTTGAGTTTTTCAACTCAATTATTTCATGTTTATCAAAACTACCCAGTTATTTGAATACATGATATCCAACCGTCCTTTCGGACTTAAGTCATAAAAGTCAATTATGAGAGGTTGTATTTTAGAAATGCCTTTCCATTCTTTGAGAACCATTCTCAAAAGATTTCTTTTACCAATCAATGGAAACAATATAATTTGATTACGAATTCTACAAATATAAGTGCAAAGTTTAACCATTTATCAAGATCATAATAAGTTTGAAATTCAAAGCATACATGCAAACTTTCAATCTTATTACGCGTCTTATCCACACATTAAAATGTCCCTTTTTGGCGAGAATAAAACGATTCCAAGATCCCAAGAATCAGAAAGTGATTAAGCATGCTTTGGCTTGTCTTAACACTTAATATTTTAGGGTAAGCAATCCAATTGCTAATAGCTCTAAGCTACTCTTGGTTCGATAAAACGTCGCATCTAATGCTTCCTTGACATTTTATCTCCATTGCCACGACATCTAAGGACTCCTTACTGATATCGTTGAGCTTAACCAAGACAACTTGTATACCTAGTATACCTTACGTTCCTAGGGAAGTAGTGATGCCTCGCTTTGGCGTAGCCCATCACATACGCAAATTAGTTCGGTAAGTGTTGTTCTTGGAATGGCATATTTTAGCTCAATATTTTAAGGGACCTAGGGTTTCTATGTTGGTTGATTTTAGTGAACTTAAGTAATCATCGCAACATTTGAAATCCTAGACATGCATCGAACATTCACAATATATATAAAACAACAATATATATAAGGCACAAATATGATGCATTTGGCAACTAGCATGACCCCTTGAAATCTTCAAATCTTCAAGGGCCTTCATCTTGGCTAGTCTTCATCGAAACGCCGTCTTGAGACATCTTTGCCAAAATAAATTTACTAGCTACTACGACTAAGATTAATCTAAAGTACAAAAATACTTAACGGTTCGCAGACCGTATTTAGATTTACAAAAATACGTAACGAAACGCAGTCCATATTTTCTATCCTAGTCGGATCCTACTAGTTGCCTTTTTCAATAACCTGTTTTGAAAACAATCTTTCATTCACCCATTCACTATTTGTGAATGGCCCATGCATATTATGAAATACACAATTAAACACGCAAAACTAGTAACTAACTTAGGTGGTTAATCCGATTAACGCGCCTAATTAAAACTAGTCAAAGTTGTTTAATCCATTATTTCTAAAAGTAAATTGTTCAAGCAATAAACTAAGCTCCCACTAAATTCCGCATCCATACTTAATTAATCCGATTAATTAAGTTGGCATAACCCATAATTTGTCAAAAATTTTGCAAAATCCGGAAAAATCGAGGTCTAACCTCGTTAAAATAATTACATAAATTATTTAAAACGGCAAAATTTTGCAAAATACATAGCCCATGCATCCAAAAACAGCCCACACAAAACCGAGTGCCTAGCATCATGGCTGCGGCTGTGCTGTGCTTGGGCACAGGCAGCCTGCCTTGCAAGGCATTGTTGCGCCTGCTAGCACCAGCACGCATCATGCTTGCATGCTAGCATGCGCGCATGTGTGCTGGCAGGTGTGGCTGGCCTGCTGTGGCTTGCTGCCTCGCTGCCTAGCAGCACTTGCGAGCAGTGCCCAGCAGCCACACACCACACACAGCAGCACGCTTGGTGCACTATGCTTGCTCCCCATACAGCAGCAACACAGCGAGGTGGGAGCACCACCATGCGCACCAAGGCAGCCACATGTGGGCTGCGAGAGCAGTCCGGCTAGCCTTGGTGGTGCTTGGGTGTCTTTTGCCTCGATTTGTGCGCTTTTGACTCGGGATTTTAATCCCAATATTCGTGTGAGATAAAATTAATTCTAAATTTATTTTAGAATCAATTTAGAGCAAAGTGAAAATATAACAAGTCTAACTTAAATAAATTCAATTTTAATAGTGTACAAGCCTAAATTATTCAAGAACCATTCTCTGAATCAATTTTAGGTCTAACTTGATGCAACAAAATTGAAGGGCTACATCCATAATTAATTTAACCAAAATGCAAATTAATAATGGATTTGACAAATGGGAGTTGGAAAAATAAATTAACCATCTAATGATAAAAATTTTCCAACTTTCATACTTGTGTAAAATAACAAGATTACATCTTCCAATATGAAGATTAATCGAAATTTTACTCACAAGTATTTGAACTTCATGGATTTTAATCAACCAAAATGAAAAACCCAAACTTTGTTCAATATGGAATTTAGGGTTAGAGTTCCAATCATTTAAACCTTTAAAGATTAGAACTTTAACATACTTGGGAACTTAAAATTACACATTCACATCAAACATTCACACATTAATGCAATTTATTTGCATAATTGTGAAAAATCAAGTTTGTGTGAAAAGCATATCAACTCAAGCACTAATTAAAACTCCATAATTATGCTCAAGGATAATTAAAATAAAAGTATATTAGGGATGAAATAATGCATTTAATCTAACCATGTAATGCTTGCATTAATCAAGGCTTTAAAAGATTTAAAATTTTCGTTGAAAAACAAAAAAACCCCAAAAACATGGGTTTCTGGTTCGAATTTGGCTTCTGGACAGTGCTCAAAGAGGGTTGATTCTGTTTCAGAACGTCGATTCCATCCAAAAATCACTATTTTTTAGCCAAAATCTGGGTTCGACAGTCAAATCGATAAAAATACGAGTTTTAAAATTAATTAAAACGAGCTTCTAATCTAATTAGAAAAGCAAAACCAAAATTTAAATCTTACTTTAAAACACCTTAATTAATCAATAATTGCAAAAATGAAAAGGAGCGTGGCTCTAATACCGCTGTTGGGTTTCGTAGTGACCCACACTACGCGGATTGAAACCCGCCAAGACCCGCCCCCATAATAAATGCAATTAACAAGAAAAACATAATTTAAAGCATAAGAAAGGATAAAAGATTATACCTTTAATGCGTGCTTCGCTCGCAAATCGAGATCTTACTTCGAAAGCTCGAGCGTCACAATCGTGACCGCCTCCAACGGCTCGTACCCACGAACCCGACCCGAACGGTCCAAGTCCCGAAGGTTAGTCGGGACCCGACCAAATAAAAACTGGAGTTTTACGAACTTAGAGGTTTTCTCACCTAATGGGAGATGCCTCATTGAGTTCTACTCAAGTGTATTCCCATATGCCCAACACTTGGGTATTTATAAGGGAATGCTACTTGATTTCCCATTCTCCCATCAATGTGGGAGAATTGCATTTTTCCACTATTTTATTTTAATTAAAACAAAATAAAATGCAAAGGAATCAATGAGTTACAAGTGGCACATGGAGAGGAGTGGGTAGGTGAGGACCATTCCAAGAGGAGGGGACCATGCCCTTGGTGCCCAAGGCAATTCCCACTCACCTTGGTCCCCACTTGCTCAAACCGGCGCTCTCTTCCACATGGCTGGCTGGCAGCCTATCTTGGCTGCCAAGGCTGTCAGCTGGCGCCTAGCACCAAGGCTGGGCAGCCTGGCCAGCCAGCCAGCATATACACGCACACAGCCCGCATGCATGCATGCGCTGCCTGCCAGCACAAGGTCATCCAGCACGCAATGCATCGCTGCTGCTTGGTGCGATGTGTTGGGTGTTGTGATGCTAGGCACACGCACGCACACGCATAGCCCAGCACGCTGCTGGCTGGCGCATGGTGTTGTGCGATGTTGTGCTAGCAAGGCTTCCAGCGCCTAGCATCATGCGTAGCCTTGCATGCTATGCACCCTGCTATGCGATGCTTGATGCGTGGCTGCGATGGCTTGGCGCTGCTATTGCCAAGCGTGCTAGCAAGGCTGCTAGCGCCCAGCACCATGCATAGCATAGCATGCTGCTATGCGATGGTGTGGGGCTGCGATGGCTAGCTAGCATCATGAGCCCAGCACGCCTAGCATGCTAGGCTTGCGACGGGTTTTGCCTAGCCTAGCACTCACATGGCTAGGCCAATGCGAGGCTACGGCTAGGCTCGTACTTGTAACTCGATTGATTTCGTGTCTCGTCGAATTCTAAATTCGACTCAACTTGCGACGCTCGGTTTCAACGCTCTAAGCTCGATATCCGACGTCTTTTTTCGTAAAACTCCGACGACTCATCAAAATCCTTCGGATTGATTCGTCGTCTCGGATCGGTTGTTCGATTGGGTTCGACCCGAAGGGTTCAGTCAAGATTAAGCTGTAATATTAATTGTACATTAATATTACTGATCAGAAGCGGCCTCCACCTAGACATTCCGATCACTTGACCTTACTGAAGAATTAGGTTTCCGATAATTCTGAACCCTCTATCGGAATAATACACTTGTTGGAAGGACGCGATTCCTTTCACATTGATCCATGAGATGTGGCTAAATTGATAGAATTGGAGAATGTTTTAAGGGAACACACTAAATGGGGGAGGATTGTTAGATATTTAGATTGTTGATGGTTGCGTGCTCGCGCACCATGAAGGAGCGCCCGCGCAAGTTTGGCGCGGCCGCGTAGAGAGCGCGCCTAAACCACGTACCTCTCTGGAATTTGGCAAAATGGAAGGAAGAGATGGCGCGGCCGCGCGTCCTGAGTGGCGCGCTCGCTCCACTGGTCGCGCCTAAACCGCGCCCCCTTCTGCCTTCCTGTGGAAATTTTGTATTTCTGATTAGGAGCGCCCGCGCCTACCTGTTTTGCGTTTTTTTTTTTCTTGACGGTTGTGTCTTTTATTAAAAGACAAGTTTCGTGAGAAAAGGATACATAACATTATTCTCTGAAGTTTCTCCCTAAGTATTCTCCATAATTTTTCTCAATTTTCTTGCAAACTATTGTGAGAAATACTCTTGATTTTTAGCCTTCTTTGTGAATTATTCATCTTCATTTCGATTCTTTGTGCTAAGAACGAAAGGGCTGTCAATTGTATCTCAAAGTGAATTTCCGGAATAACCCAAGCACCGTGTGGGGGAAATTAATCTCTTTAGGAAAGTATAGCCTTTGACAGTGTATCAAGGTCGTAGTCTCAAGTAACATCGCAATTCTTATGTTCATGCATTGTTTGTATGGCTTGGAGTTAAGGAAAGTTAGATTATCTTTACATTAGTGTTTACTTAGAAATTTTCTGTAATTTCTTAGTTATTAATACTTGATTGAAATACATTGGTTTGTATTTGATATTTACAATTACTTTGTAATATTTTATTTTTTAGGTTTTGTTCCCACACAATTTTAAGTGTTTTTCTTGTTAGAAATCACCGTAAAATCAAACACAAAGTAAAGAATTATACCACAAAAATGATGCTCAATCCCTCTAAAATGGCCCAAGAACACTTTCTTCAACCAACTCCAAGTAGTGAAAAAATGGTCGATTTTGGGGTTTTTGGAGACAGAAAGTATGAAATTTGATGAAATTGTGGAGAAAATGGTGGATTTGGTGAAAAAACAAAGGAAAATGATGGATTATGTTGAAGATTTGAGGAATTATAAGAGTTAGGGTTTGAGAGAAGAGAGAAATAGAAAATTTGGGGAAAGATTGAAATGAAAAGAAATCGAGGAGGAGAAAGGGATTAAAAACCGAATTTACCCAGTTGCGCGCCTGTACACGCGAACTGCGCACCCGCGCACACAACAATGCGCCTAGTCCTCGCGCAAAACATTCTTCCTCTAGTTGAAATCTGGCCTTCTTCTTGTGTGCGTTCCTCTAACAGGACTTGTGCGCCCGCACACCTAGTCTGTGCGCCCGCGCAGTGCCCGCGCACAGTCCGCGCAGACAATCTGCCTCCAATTTCATTTTATGCAATTCCTGTGCGCGCCCTCTCATAGGGCTACACACCCGTGCACAGGAATTTCACCCTTTTATGACCTTTTGAGCTTTCTTTCCCTCACCTTCAAGCATATTCACCTCATCTCTTGTTGATGCACCACAAATTATCAAAAAATTTCAACCCAAGCGAACAATCCAGCACCTATCAAGAAAATCAACAAAAATAAGACAAAAGCATTGTATAAAAAGAAAAGAGAATAGAGGGTTAGAAAGACTTTGCTTCCCGTAAGCGCTTTTGGTTTACGTCGTTAGCTCGACGCTCCTTGAGTGAGTTCAAGGAGGATCGTACACATGATGCACATGAATGTGGAGGGAGGAAACCGGCTTGTTAATGGAATGTCCTTCTGTAACGCCCCGTATTTTCGAACCACTATTTTATGTGCATTTCAACCTATTAAACCTAATTTCTAGTTTGAAATGTTAATTTAATTATTAAAATCGTTATTTTGATTTAAGGGTCATCCCAAACTTTTGAAACCCTAATTATAATGTTTTGACGAAACGATTGAAAGTTATTATTTAAAAGGTTTTATATTTAAGTTTTAATCATTTCAATTATATTTGACTTGTCTGAGTTGAAATTAGCCTTAAAGAGTGATTCCTTAAACTTAAGCATCAATTCAATAAGTGTTACACTTAAATAGTATTTTTGATATTTAACCTATTAAAATTGATACGGGTCATCATGGGTGATTCCTTGACTAAAGTGCCAATTTAATAGGTATGAAATGATTTAGTTTTTAAGACGTTTTACGTTCAATGGTATCAATATCGATAAATAAAGTTGTATTTGGTGATTCCGTCAACTCGTTTATCAAATTGATATTATTCATAAACTATTATTTTATTTTATATTTATAAAACTCATTATAATGCCGTTTTATCATCTAGGTCATTATAGATGAATAATATTATTGGTTTCATTTTTCTTATCTCTTTTATGTCGCTTTTCTGTGAATAAGAACTTTATATATTTTTGTGTCGTGATTTAAATTATTGTTTTCATTATTATTATTGTAATTATTGTTTATATCATTATGGAGATATGAATAATATAATCTATATTATCGTTTTTAAACGCATTTTCAACTCGCTTTTCGTTGCTTTCCTTTCCTAGTCTAGTTTCGGGCCTACTAGAATTTGTTTATGGGTTGGGTTTTGCCTTAAAACTTTCATGACTAAATAGATTAAGATAGGATTGTTTATTAGCTTCCTTAATCCCATTCTTAAGCCTCAACTAATCATTCAATCAAGCCCAAAAGGGAAGCAAGGGGGGGATGTGGACTGATTTTCTAACCTAAGTTACCCCCTCATTCACTCCCTAATTACACCTAATTATGGCTGCCCAACCTCTCCTCTTCCCCTTCTCCTTTCACGTTCAATAGAGGCCAAATACTTGTCAGTTTTTCTTCACCAAATTATGCTGCAACTTACTCTCTTCTCTCTTCATCCTTTTTGTAAGTTTCAAAGGCAAATCAAGGGGGGAATCAAAGCCTGATATGCTGCTTAAATCTACTCCAATTCGTGCCCAAATTCCTCCTCTTTCGAAGTGTCAAAATTGAAGAACTTTGAGGGTTTTCAAGGGGCTGCTTGTGCGTGGGTTTAGGGGCTGAATTCGTGGCTTTTCTCACCTCTTGCTAGTCTATAATTTGGTCACGCTTCAAGAGGTAACTAGCCTTTCTTCCCTTAGATTAGAAATTCTAGGTTTTAGGGTTGAATTGATAGGTAGAAACATGGCTAGGATTAGGTTTATTTTCTGATTTTCGTTCACTTTGTAGCTGCTGTAGCTTGTGTAGTGTAGAGCTTGAATTGGTGATTTTAATCCATGTTTTTGTGTCCAAACTTGATTGATATCAAGGCCTTGATGTTATATGATCTTTGAATGATGTTTTTAATGAGTTTATACATGGTTTTAAGGCTCAAAATGCACCATAGGTACTGCTGAAATGTTACATACCTGTCATGAGTTTTGTTGTGGTTTTGAGGCATGTTTAACCTATTTTCTTGGGCTTATTCTTGCTGGTTAATGTGTAGTAGCATTGTAGGGATTGTTAGGTATAAGTTCCATGTGTTAAACCTTGATTTTGGGCATGTTTTGGACTTGTTCTCGAGCTTAGAAAACTGGAATCCGCGAATGAGTTACAGCAGGTTTGGGGTGTGAATTACGAGTCTTAAATCTGATTATATGGTTTGTTTTCATGCCTAAATTGAATTAGTATCATGTTAAGCTATCACCTAATTAATTTGGCATGATTCTAAGCAAGTTTGATTTGTTTTAATGGCCTAAAAGTAAGTATAGGAGCTGCTGCCATACATTGTGAAGGGTGTGTAATTAGAGAGTTTTTATGATATGTTTTGCCTAATTTCTAATCCTAAATGCATGGTTAACATGACCTATTATGTTTTTAGAGTGTGTACTCAAATGGGCTAAGCTTAGTTTCATGTTTAAGGTGGGTTTTGGGGGTGATTTGTGTGAATGGTGCTGCTGTAATTAAAATTGGGGCTGCTGTGTTTATGATTTTATTTAAGCATGTTAATTCTAGAATTTTAAGTCCGAAATGGTTTTATATGATGCCTATTGAGTATATGTATGTGCCCTAATTTTTATTTCACATTTGAAGCATGTTTGGTTGGGTTTTTGTGATGATTTTTGGACTTATATGTTGTTGCCCTGTTTTGGTTGTTTTATGAAATTGTAGTTTGGATTTTTGGTTTTATCAAATGAATTTATGGAATTTTTATTATAACTATTATATATTAGTTGAAATTATATTTTAAATAAGTGATGAGTATTTTGATGTGTGTTTGAATATGTGTGAGTTGTAATTATATTGTCGACGTCGTAATGCTTTAGAGAAGGATAGCACTGTCTTTGGCATTACTTCACGAAGAGTTGTGATTGCACTTAATTGTTGAATTTCGATAATTAATTATATTCCCGAACTCAGACGATACTTTTTCTAGTTTATTAAGTTGAAATGTGTTTTGAAATGGAATTTCAATTGAATTTAAGAAATATGATTTTCTTATGCAGTTTGAATTGAGTGTAAGACCATTTGGGCTTCTTTACAGATTTCCAAGTGAAATAAATTATATCAAGTATCTTAATGATTTTGAATTATGTGTGGGGCCATAGTCGGGTGTGAGGCCGAGTTGCTTCTTGATGGTTAATGAACATGCTAACTACCTTGATTGCGAGTCTTAGTAGCTCAACCTGGGTTAATTGTTGTCGTCCGAGGGTATGTAAGACCTTATAGGCATTAACCCATAACCGGGAGTTGGCCAATCTTAGACACGGTCTCTGCCAGATGATCGGGGGTTCGTCTTGACAAACCTTAGGAAGTGGATTGCGAGGTCACTAGCGTTCCCTCCATGCCAGTTCTACTGTTTTGAATAGTTTGAATTTGAAATATTGAAAATATGAAATTATTAAGTATTTTGAAGTTTATATAAATTATGATTGAAGTAAATTATTTTAATATCGGTTTCCCGTTTTAAGTTGATTATGAAATATTTCATTGTTTGTATGGTTGGTGGTTTTAAATGATTTCATTTGAGTTTTCAGGTCATTTGTGGTTGTGGTTTCTCTCTATTAATTTAAGTTTAAAATCTTCTATTTTTGATTTGAAGGAGAACTGCTAGTTACTCCCTGCTAATTGTGGAACGTTGTTGTAATTTGCAGGTTCTATTTGTTTATTTGATCTATGTGACGATGGGTTAGGAATTGGGAGTTTAGAAACCAACTTTTAGGCTTGTATGCATTGTTGTTAGCTTTTTGTTTAAGTGCTTTGAATTTAGTTTAGTTTGATTTCAGTTTGGCCGATAAGGGTTGTACTGCCCTTGGCTTTTGAATGTAATTGATTTACCTATGTTTAAGTTCATTTGTTATTGTCTTTTTCTTCATTTAGTTTTCATTTAGGTTAAAACAACTTAATTTCGATGTTTGAATGACTTAAATTTAACTTTTAGACCTAGGTAAAGCTTGACTTTGCCAATCGAAGTTAAGTAGCCTCCCGTTCAGGCGTAATTCTGCTAACGTTTCCAGTTATAAAAAAAATAGGGAGTTACACCTTCATAGTAAGGCTTGAGGCGGTGTCCATTCACTTTGAACGGGGATTAATTTTCATTGGAAATCTCAATATCACCATAGGGAAACACCTTAGTGTTGACGAATGGCCCACTCCATCTTGACCATAGCTTGCCCGAAAAAAGCTTTAAACGAGAGTTGTATAGGAGAATATTTTGCCCTTCTTCGAAGCCTTTATTGACGATTTGGGCATCTTGCCAAGCCTTGGTTCTTGCTTTGTACATGCTTGAACAATCATAAGCATTCATCCTTAACTCCTCCAACTCATGAAGCTCTAGAAGTCTTTTCTCACCTGCACTATGGAGATCAAAGGTAATTTGCTTGATTGCCCAATGCATTCTATGCTCCATTTCTACGGGCAAGTGGCAATTCTTTCCATATACAAGCTTATAGGCAGTAGTCCCTATTGGAGTCTTAAAGGCGGTCCTATAAGCCCACAATGAGTCAATGAGCTTGGTGGACCAATCCTTCCTTGTCCTAGCCACCATTTTCTCTAAAATGACCTTGAGCTCCCTATTGGTTATCTCCACTTGACCACTTGTTTGAGGGTGGTAAGCAAGCCCTCGCTTGTGAGATATACCATACTTATTGAGGAGCCTATTGAATGTGTGGTGCTTGAAATGTGACCCTCCGTCACTATGATAGCCTTAGGGACACCAAATCTCGGAAAAATCACTTTCTTAAGCAAGTTTACAACTACCTTGGAATCATTTGTAGGAGAAGCCACGACTTCCGCCCATTTGGAGACATAATCGGCGGCCACCAAGATATACTTGTTCCCATGAGAAGAGATGAAGGGACCCATGAAATCGATTGCCCAAACATCGAACACTTCAAGCTCAAGGATAGGGTTTTGAGGCATTTCTTCCTTTCTAGAGATGTTCCCCATCCTTTGGCACCTATCGCAAGTTTTAACAAAATGCCAAGCATCTATGAATAAAGAGGGCTAAAAGTGCATGCATTGTAAGACCTTAGAGGCGGTGTTTTGGGCACTCATGTGACCACCACAAGGAAAAGAGTGGCACATAGAGAGAACACTTTGAAACTCATCATTGGGAACACGTCTTCTTAAAAGACCATCAACCCCTCGTTTCAACAAAATGGGACCATCCCAAATATACCTCTTTGCCTTATGCTTGAGTCTTCAACGTTGTTAAGGAGTGAGATCTGGAGGAATGGCACTACAAGCCAAGTAATCCACAATATCGGCATACCAAGGCTCTGATTTCTCCTCAAGAGCATATCGAATGTCATCCATTAAGGCATCCTTAATTGGTAAGTCATCTTCATGTACTCTAGCAACTCCTAATCTTGAAAGATGGTCGGCCACCACATTTTCGGCTCTCCTTTTGTCTCTAAGTTCCAAATCAAAGTCTCAGAGTAATAGCACCCACCTCTACAACCTGGGCTTTACTTCCTTTTTGCTCAAGAGAAACTTTAGAGCCGAGTGATCCGTCTACACAATTGTCTTGGACCCAATGAGGTAAGACCGGAATTTCTCAAATAAATGTACAACCGCAAAAACTCCTTTTCGGTTGTAGTGTGATTCTTTTGTGCCTCATTGAGGATCTTTGAAAAATAGTGAATTACATGAAGCTTTCCATCTTTTCTTTGTCCCAAGACCTCACCAATTCCTTCATCACTTGCATCACACATTAGTTTGAAAGGTAAAGACCAATTGGGGCCTTGGATAATAGGAGCGGAGCACAACGCTTCTTTTAACCTACAAAAAGCATTCAAACAAACCTCATCAAAACAAACTCCTTCTCTTGTTACAATAAAGTAGTGAGGGATTTGGCAATTGAGGAGAAATCCTTGATAAACCGGTGATAAAAACCGGCATGACCAAGGAAACTTCTCACTTCCTTCACATTAGTAGGTGGGGGAAGCTTCTTAATGACATCAACTTTAGCCTTGTCCACCTCAATGCCTAAATGGGAGATTTTTTGCCCAAGAAAATCCCACTTGTCACCATAAAATGGAATTTCTCCCAATTAAGCACTAAGTTGGTTTCCTCACAATGTTTAAAGCAACGAGACAAATTAGAGAGGCAAGCCTCAAAGGTGACTCCTCTTACGGAAAAGTCATCCATGAAGACCTCCATCTCCTCCTCAATCATGTCACTAAATATTGACATCATACATCTTTGAAATGTAGCGGGGGCGTTACAAAGTCCAAAACACATCCTACGATACGCGAAGGTACCGTAGGGACAAGTGAATGTAGTCTTCTCTTGGTCCCTTGGGTCAATCGGGATTTGGAAAAATCCCGAATAACCGTCAAGGAAACAATGGAATGAGTGCTTTGTAAGCCTTTTCAACATTTGATCAATGAACGACAATGGAAAGTGATCTTTGCAAGTACTTGTATGAAGTTGGCGATAATCAATGCACATTCGCCAACCGGTAACAAGCCTAGTAGGAACCAATTGATCACGATTATTTTTCACCACCGTCATGCCATCCTTCTTAATCACAACTTGCATGGGAGATACCCAATCACTATCAGCGATTGGATAAATAATTCTCCCATCAAGAAGTTTAGAAACTTCCTTCCACACAACCTCTTGCATGAAGGATTGAGTTTCCTTTGCCTTTGCCTAACCGGTCTAGCATCTCCCTCTAGATGATTTTTATGCATGCGTAAGATGGACTTATACCCTTGAGGTCATCAATGGTATAACCCAAAGCCTTCTTGTGTTTCTTCAATACATTGATCAAGAGGAAGGTTTGCTCTTCCGTTAGATTAGAATTGATGATTACGGCGAAAGCATTATTGGAGTCAAGAAATGCATACCTCAAGCCCAAAGGTAGAGGTTTCAACTCCACCTTTGGTGCTTCCTTACCTTGTAGAACATCTTGCTTGTCATTTACATGATGGAGATCAAGTGGTGATGTGTTGCTTTCTTGAATTGATTCTTCAACCTTCTCATTGAGCATTACTTCATATGCTAGCACTTCCTCTTGTGGACTTATCTTAGGCACATTCAACAAGACATTCTCAAGAGTATCATTAGTAACATGAATATAGGAGCGAGAAAATTCATTAAGCATAGTATTAAGAAAATCAATTCTAAAGCATTCACCCCTTGAGGGTTATTGCATGACATTGCTCAGGTTAAATTTAATGGAGTCATTGTCAATTTTTAGGGTCATCTTGCCCTCTTTCACATGAATGATTGCTCTAGAGGTAGCTAGGAATGGTCTGCTCAAAATTATAGGAATCCTCTTATCCTCATCCATCTCTAGCACATAAAAGTCCACGGGAAACGTGAGCTTTCCTACCCTAAGGGGAATGTCCTCAACCTTACCCATGGGAAACTTAGTAGATTGGTCCGCTAGTTGAAGAGTAACATTTGTGGGGGAGAGGGTTCCTTCACTAAGCTTTTGGTAGACGGAATAGGGCATGAGGCTTACACTCTCTCCTAAATCACACAAAGCTTTATCAAACTCAACACCATTAATGGAACAAGGGATGGAGAAACTACTTGGATCTTTTAATTTGGTGGGAAGTTTGTTGGAAAGAATGGCACTACAATTGGCGGTCAGGTTCACGGTTTCATACTCCCTTCTCCAACTCAAAAGATCTTTCAAAAGTTTGGAGTAGTGGGGCATTTATTTCATAGCATCGACAAAAGAAAGGGAAACCTGCAAATTCTTAATGACATCCAAGAACTTCCCAAATTGAGCATCAAGCTTAGATCTCACAAATCTTGTGGGGTAGGGCAATTTCTCCTCTCTTGGTTGCTTGTTCAAGGGTAAAGGTGTTGTTTCTTTTGAGGAGTTTTTCTCTAGGGAATCATCAACCCTCTCATCCTTTTCCTCACATTCTCAACCTCTTTTTCTCCTCTCAAAGGCTTAATCACCAAGGGGGTTTCATCATCGCTACTCAATTCAACTTCCTCACGAGACTTCTTCTTAACTAAAGGGTCATTCCCAACCACTTTTCCACTCCTAGTTGTCACGACATACATGGGTTTAGGGTTGACTCCTTGACTAGGAAGGGAAGAAGAAGAAGTAGATGAATTAGAAGAACTAGATGCAAGTTGAGCAATTTGAGTTTCAAGCATTTTCATGTGAGCATTGGTTTGCTTTTGATCCTCTTCACGCATGTTCATTAAAGCATCTAGTTTAGCCATTATGGAATCATTTGGTGGAGCCTCAAGTTTAAGGGGTTGTTGAGGTGGGGGAAGTTGGGGTTGATGAAAACCAGGAGGCTTATTATTTTGGGCATAAGGAGAAGCATATTGAGCCCTATTGCCTCCGGTGACTTGATTAGAAACATTTCTTTGTTGATTGTTTCCCATGTTACTTTGATCACCAAAACTTTGATTTTGATGGTCATAGTATCGGGACTTGTGTTGTTGGTTTTGATTACCATTTGGTTAGGGTAGTCTCTTCCATTGGGATTGGAAGGGCCTCCCCCACCATGGTATTGGTTATCATAACCACCAACACTTTGGTTCCATCCATGGTTTCAATTTTGATTCCAATTCCCCATTTGATTGAGGTTTGGCCTTATATTCCCCATACGTGGGGCAAAATTCATAACATTACCATCTTCCACATTATCATCATGTTCTTGGGGAGGGGGTTGAATTTCACAAGAGTACGTACATTGAGATGTATCATGATCATAAGTACCACAATTAACACAAAATAAGCATCCTTGGGGCATTGTATTGTAAGAAGAAGGGGGAGGAGTATTCATACCATTGCTTCCCTTGGTAGAAGGGGAGGAAGCATTTTGAGATTGTTCCTTCATGAGCTCTTCCATTTGCTTTGCCATCTTGGTCATTTGATTGGAAAGATTTGTGATGGCTAGCTTGCTCCAATGAATGGACCGTTCCCTTACTTGGGGTAGCTTCACACTCTCCTTTATACCAATCTTCATAATTGCAAACCACGTCCTTTATAATGCATTCCACCACTTCTTCTCTTTTGTTCATTATAGGACCACCTGCACTGGCATCCAAACTTGTCTTGCTTTGAGGAGAAAGACCACCATAAAAGGTTTGAAACACTTGGTAGTTAGGAATACCATGATGGGGGCATTGTCTTTGAAGTTCTTTGTACCTTTCCCAACCTTCACACAAAGATTCTCTACCTCTTTGACGGAACCCTTGAATTTTTGAACGAGCCTCGGCGGTCTTCTTGTGATTATAGAACCGTCCTAAGAAAGCAGTGGTGACTTCATTCCATGTTGTGAGAAAACCGGGAGGGACATCCTTCTTGAGCCAATGATCAACCACACCCGTGAGAGAAAAGGGAAACATCTTAAGGCGGATGTACTCTTGCGAAACACCATTTGCCTTGATAGTATCACAATACTTGAGAAATTCCTCGAGATGCTCATGTGGATTCTCAAACTTTCCACCCGAAAATTGCCTCTTCTCAATCATAGTAATGAAAGTAGGCTTGATTTCGAAATTGTTTGCTTGAGTGGTGGGGGCTTGAATCCTACATTAAGGTGTGTAAGCTTCGAGAGTCCCTAATTGCTTTAGGACTCTATGATCTCCCATGTTGTGAGGTTGCACACTTTCGAAATCGAATGAGGAGAAAAGGTTGATCTCCGAACTTGAGGAAGAACTAGGACTACTTCCTTCTTCACTTGAGGATGGTGAAGGTGGGGTAGTATGAGAGTTCTTACTCCTTGCTCTTGCCTCTTTCCTTAGCAAAGTCAAAGAATGCTCTAACTCAGAATCAATGGGCACCAAAGATCTTGAGCGAGTTCGTCCCTTACTCATACAACAAAGCTAAGAAGAAGGTAAGCACATATAAGAAAAAATAAAAAGCAAAAGAAACAATGAACTACTCTAAAAAAGATAGCAAACACGTAATAGAAATTGTTCTCCGTCAACGGCACCAATTTGATATTGGGAAAAATAGGTCGCTACTACATATCCCCAAATCAAGTAAAATTTATAACCTACTAACCAAACACAAGTATATATGGCAAGCAAATGGTCGATCCGCAAGGAATGGTCAAACACTACAGTCACTATCACAATTTAAGCTAGTTCGAAGAGATGAAAATTGATTAAGTAAGCACTAGAAGCAACGAAAGTACGAGGTAAAATCTATATAACAAACACTAAGGGGAATGGGTAGATGTAAGATCCACTTAAACAAACATAGACATAGAATTGAATTGATTGCAAACTAAGCATGCTTGAATATCGAAATAAGGTCCAATCTAACCACCTATCAGGGCCAAAAGGTTTCCCCTAACATAGCCTCAATGCTATCGCATTAGAACCATATATTAAAAGGTGCAATCAAGCATAGATCGATAACAATGAATCTAGCAATGTCCGCTATTGCATCATCAAGCATCAATTCACCCTCAATTTACAAACAACGTGCACTTTGCAAGCAAATTGAAGTATATCAAGCACATAAAGACTTTAATCACAATAAAATCAAGTTCAAAATCTAGAACATGATCAAGCTTTAACTACATCATCCCCACATCCTTTGCTAAGAATACTACTCACTAATCATTGCAATCAACAAGTTAATCATCAAATCAACAAGCAAAAGCATGATTATCAAGTAATTAACAAAACAAAAGCAAAATCAATTAACAAAAGTAAAGAGAAAAGAGTAAGAGAATGCTCATGATTGAAGATGAATGTCTACAACCAAGATGATCTTCCTCTTCAAGATCTAAGTATCAATAATGGAGGAAATCTCACTTTCTCTCGCTACCAACTAAGCTAAGAGTGTTTCTCTCTCTAGATTAAGCTAATAAACCTCAAAATTAAGCTAATCTAATTCAAATTACTTTAAAAAGAAAGTACAAGCTATTTATAGGAAGGTTTAAAAAGAAGAAGTCGACCAGACGCGTGCCCTCCCCAACTGCTGTGTGCCTACAACAATCCAGATTTAAAAACTAAAACCCAGCGATGCGCAACCTGTAAGTGCGCCCTCTCAGGTAGTTGTGCGCCCACGACTTTCTGGGTACGGAAAATGAACCCAGAAAAGCGCGCCCGCACAACATTCTTGCGCGCTCGCGCAGTTGATGTGTGCACCTTCTCCGTAGCCGCGCAGGTCCCCGCACAAACTCTCTACCGTGCCTCTTATTTGTTCTTCATTCCCTGTACACAAGGTTGTGCGCCCGCGTGTCGTGGGTGCGCGCCTTCTCCTAGGTCCGCAGCCAATGCGCAAACTTCCTGCCATGTGCCTTTTTCTCCCTTCACTGTGTGCGCCCTCTAAGCTAGTGTAGAACATAAGGGCCGTAAAACCTAAACTCACTTGTTTATGGTAAGATGGATGTCGCTCTCTAAGCTAGTCAGTTGAAGCTTTAGGAGTGACTTTTGCTATTCCACTACCGTCATGATTGTGAGGTCATTCTACTTGTTCAAGCCATCTACATTACTTGCTTGGCTGGCGTAGGATTCTTGGCATTTCTATTTTATATTGAGAATTTGGCTTGCATCTACCCAAGATCGCGACTGGGCTACTTAGGGAATGACAAAGGAATCTTTTTGAGGTCTCTTATTTTCTTTTCTAGGATAGTTTACCATTTTTGGATTTTGGTTTTATAGGCGTCATTCGAAGCGTGCCTACCTAAGCATGTTATGAATATGCTTGGCAGTCATAGGAAGTGGGCATTAACCTTATAAGATTAGAGACAAGGAAAGTAGGGAGCCACCAACAAGATTTTTAAGGAACTTGTAAGCCATCATTTAAGGAAACCACGATTACGGGACAATGAAAGGCAACAACGATTGACCCATGAAGGTTACACCCCATTCATAATCCATGAGATTACTAACACTATATGGTTCGGAACCACAAAAGGAGGATCGAGGATGATGGTACGAAGTGAGTCATGGAATCACATTCGCCAGCATTGGCCTCTACTTGATTCTTATAGCGAAAAGTATTCCTGAAATCCTAAAGGCATACAAACAAAGACTCAATTTGCTCCAAACTATTATTAAGCTAAATTGGTTGAATGTTAATGCAACATATAATTCTAAAATATTGTGATCACTTCAGTTAAATAACAAGATTAAAAAGGATCCTAAACCGGAAAACGAGCCGAGCAAAGAGGACGTCTTGCAAGATCAGGCGCCCATAATCGAGCTCGATCAGCCGGTAGTTGAGAGTGAAGCCCCTCCAAATGTTTAAAGCTTTAAATCTTCAAACTTTTCCCCGGCCTGTGTGCCGTGTATTTGTGAATTTTCTTTACCCGACCATGGGGTCGGGGTTATGAATATTTTGCCGGTCTTCATGGCCGGCTGTTTCATTATGAAGCTAGCGACCACTTTTTGGTCGTCTTTGATCACTGATTCTTGTTTATGTTTATCTGCTTGATATCTTCTTGAATGTCAAACCGAATGTTTTAGCTTGTAATCTGTTTCTAGGAATGATCAAAATTTTGAATTTAGAAAACTTTGCGAGTTCAAAATTTTTGCGAGTAGGCGAGGTTTATCAGGTGCCAACTACTCACGGTGACGACTGCATACATGCCCCTGGGCGACTTGGTGTCTTTGTTCTAGATTGGCAACTAGTCGGCCATGAAACGAGTCGGACCCCCAACGCATTTTTTAGCAAATACATTAGGTCTCTTAATTTTTGCAAGTTTGAAGGGAACAGGCTGCTTGTTGTCAGGCCGCCTGTTTGATTAAGTAGGAATAGTGTTCTTGAGCCCTTGTCTGCCAAAAAATAGTCGACTGTCGAACTTTTTGGATCCATACTTTTGTTTGAGTAGTAGGGTAACTAGGCGGCGTAGGCCGGCTAGTTCCCTTGATTCGCCAAGTTTTGCGTGGCTACTAACTCAAAGGTTGGTAACCTAGTAAAAATAGTGGTTTGAGTACCTCTGTTTGCTAAAAAACAGGCGGACTACTCATACCTTGTAGGTTCCATACTAAGTTTGAGAGAGTGACTATGAGTTAACATTGGAGTTTACGCAGTCTCCATCACCCTAGCTTGAGTAGTAGAGGTACCAGGCGGCGGAGGCCGGCTGATCCCCTTGATTCGCCAATGTTTCTTGGCTATTAACTCAAGAGGTACCCCCTGTATTTATCCCAAGTAATACAAGTGGTCATCCGACTCGGATGTCAACTGCTACCTCTTGCTTGGTTAGTGGTAGAGTTATCCTTGTCTCAGTTGTAAACGGCTATGTGGTTGTCCTTGGGGACAGTCGTTTAGGGGCCGTGTGTTTAGTTTATAGAGCATTATTCCACCCAAAAGGGAGCTGCTCTCTGCGATGAATCTCATCCGGAGGGATGTCGCCGGACGCCTGCTATGATGTTGGGACATGTCGTATTAGTTTAATTTTAAGAGAGGATCAGTTGGCAAGGCGCCTGAGCTGATCATTCGGCCATAGGACTTGTTTAGTTCATGGTGAACAAGGGCAATAAGTTTATCTTCTACTACAAGTATAGGAGAGTAGCCGACTGTAAGGTTACAGGCGGCATGCCCCTCTGAAACAGTACAAAGCGAAGAAAATGGAGAGTAGCCGATGGTTTGTCCAGTCGGCCTGCCCCTCAATTAGTGCAAACTGGAGAGTAGCCGACTGCTAATGGAGCAGGCGGCATGCCTCTCTATTTAACGTAAAGTATAAATGAAACAAATTTGCAAGTTTTATTAGTTGCTCTCGGCAATTACATCATTCAAAAATATTACTTCTTTAAATTATCAACATTCCAAGTTCTAGGTAAGGGTTGGCCGTCTGGTGTTTCCAGGCAATAGGTGTCGTCCCTAAGCTCTTCAATGATTCGGTAGGGACCCTCCCAGTTGGGAGTTAATTTTCCCAACTCATTGACCCTACCGACTGCTTCCATCTTTCGTAGTACAAAGTCCCCCACTTTGAGTGGACGCCTGTGTACCCTTTTATTATATGCCCTTGTCATCCTCAGGTGGTAGATCTCATGGCGCAGGGCTGCATTGCCCCTTCATTCTGGGAGTGAATCCAATGCAAGACGCATGGACTCCCAATTTACGTCTTCGTCATACAACATTATTCGAAGAGTCGGCTCGTAGTGTTCAATTGGTAGAACATCTTTTGCCCCATAAGTTAGGAGGAATGGAGTTTCTCCACTCGCCCCTTTTTCAGTCGTCCTAATGGCCCATAGAACATGCGGTAGTTCGTCTGCCCATACGCTGCCTGCTCGTTCAATTTTCTTCTTGATACCGTCTGAGATGATTTTATTGAAAGCTTCTACTTAGTCGTTTGCTTGTGGTCGGCCGACTGATGCAAAGCAGTGCGAGATACCTTGGTCTCCTAGCCAATTTTTGAGAACAGGCGTCTCAAATTGGGGACCATTATCAAAAACCATTGACATGGGTACCCCAAATCGAGTGATGACATTCTTCCATATGAAGGTGATGACGTCCTTGGTCTTGATACCCTTAACTGCTTCTGCCTCCACCCACTTAGTGAAGTAGTCGACTGCTACCAAAATGTCTCTGAGCAAGCGACCTGCCGCCTACGTGAGAAGCGCAGTACCCTGACTGCAGATCTTTTAAAACCTCTTGTCCTCTTTCTAGGGTGACACATTTTAGGAGAGGTAGAAGATAGCCTTTCTTAAAGAGTTCTTCCTTGCACATTTCAAAACTGGACGGCCGTTTTTTCAGTAGGGCCGCCTGGGAGCGATCACTCGGTAAGATGCCGGTTGTTAAATAGGCTCTAATAGGGTCCATCCAGGTTGAGCTTCTATCAAGAATTCCAATAGGTTCTTCCTCAATCCTTCGCTTCTCCATAACTTCCCAGAAAACGGCCCTTGGGGTGTCACAGGAGGCCGAGGATGCTAGTTTAGAGAGGGCGTCCGCCTGGTTGTTTTCAGATCTGGGTACTTGAGTTAAATGGAATTCCAATAGAGACTCGGCCGCCTGTCTTACTGCCTGTAAATATTTAATCATGGCCGGATGGGTGGCCTCATAATCACCATTGTATTGACTTACTATCAATTGTGAGTCTGAACAGGCGGCTATCTTTCTTGCCCCAGCCGCTTTGAACATGCGGATGCCGGCCAGCAAAGCTTCATACTCGGCCTCATTGTTCGAGGCTTGGAAGTTGAATCGTAAAGCATACTCATACCTGTCGTCTTCGAGCGACTGACATATGATGCCTGCTCCACAACCATTCATAGTGGAGCTCCCGTCCACATAAACCTTCCAGACTTATTCTGGAATTTGAGAATCAGAGGGCCGAGTCATCTCTACTATAAAGTCAGCAAATGCTTGCCCCTTCACTGCTTTTCTTGGCTCGAAAGAAATTTCAAGGCTCTGTATGTCTATCGCCCATTTGATCATTCGGCCTGACGACTCCATGGTTGTCAGGGGCCGCTTGATCGGCTGGTCTGTGTATACCACGACTGGATGCGCCAAAAAATAGGGCTTCAACTTTCTAATTGCCATGAAGAGGGAAAGGCCAAATTTTTCCACCAGGGGGTATCTTAACTCGACATTCTTCAAAATGTGACTGACAAAATAGACCGGGAGCTAGCAGTCGTCCCTCTCAGCAAGGAGGACGGCACTTAGAGCATGGTCAGACACTGCTAGATACATATAGAGCACTTCTTTGGGCAAAGGGCTGACCAGCCTTGGTAAAGAGTGCAAATGTTCTTTCAGCTTTTGGAAGGCCGCCTCAGCATCCGTCCCCCACTCAAACATAGCTTTCTTTTTTATTGCCTGAAAGAAGTAGAGGCATTTGTCGCCTGCCCGGCTGAGAAATCTCCCCAGGGCCGCCAGACAACCTGTTAACTTCTGGACCTCTCGGACAGTGCGGGGCGACTGCATGTCTATGACCGCCTGCAACTTCTCGGGGTTAGCCTCTATACCCCTTTGATTGATAAGAAATCCGAGGAACTTCCCAGACTCAACTCCAAAAACACACTTCTTGGGATTGAGCATGACATGGTGCCGCTTGAGTGTGGTGAATGTTTCTTGGAGGTCGGCCAAATGGTCCGTCTGGAGTTTGGATTTCACAATCATATCATCTATGTACGCCTCCACATGCCTCCCAATTTGATCAAAGAAGACCATGTTTATCATTCTTTGGAAGGTGGTCGGGGCGTTCTTCAAGCCAAACGGCATGACCGTATAACAGTATAATCCCTAATCTGTGACAAAGGCTGTTTTCTCTTGGTCCTTCTTCCATAGGGGAATCTGATGGAAGCCAGATTAAGCGTCCATAAAACTCATTAAGGCGTGACCGGCTGTAGAGTCGACTAGACTGTCGATCTTAGGCAATGGATAACTATCTTTAGGGCACGCCTTGTTCAAGTTTGTGTAGTCCACACACATACGCCAGGTACCATTCGGCTTTTTCACAAGTACAACGTTTGCAACCCAGTCAGGGAAATAACATTGCCGAATGAACCCTGCATCAAGTAACTTTTTAACCACGGTGGCGGCCGCCTGGTTTCTTTCTTCACCATGGTTCCGCTTCTTTTGCCTAACAGGCTTCTTTTTCGGATCCACAGCTAGCTTATGCACTGCCAAGTCTGGACTTATACTTGGCATCTCGTGTACTTCAAATGCAAAGATATCCTTGAATTCTTTCAAGAGTTGGTGAAAGTCATCACCAAGTGCAGCAAGAGCAGTCGTCCCAACCTTAACTGTTCGGTTAGGACGTGAGTCGTCCAGGACGACGTCCACATGCTCGCCAGCCGGCTGAGGGCAGAACTCGTTTGACCGCTCCTTGGCCAGTGATTGCTATCGCTTTTCTTTTCTTTCGGCCCCTAGGTGGGCGACCTTTCTCTTCTTGCCGCCTGCTACTTGGGCAGGCGCATCATCCCTGATTTGCTCAAGGTTAGTTTTCTCTCCACTGGGACCAGCAGTCGCCATAGTGGGTTTGATATCTGAGAGGTAAGACTCTCTTGCCATCTTCTGGTCTCCCCTTAGGGAGCCGACTGATCGATCATCCCTTTCAAACTTGAGGAGCATGAGAGATGGTATGATGATAGCCTTTGAATTATTTAGGGTGGGTCGCCCCAAGATCATGTTGTATGCCGAGAGCTCCTCGACTACCAAGAACCGGACTACCATGTGACGGCCCTCCCCTTTTTCACCCAGGTGGATAGGTAGATCCGCCCGTCCTAATGGATGTACGACGCGTCCTCCAAACCCCACCAAAGGGTGAGATACCGGATATATGCTGCCAGGTTTGTACTTGAGCTTTGACAAGCACTTGTTGCTGATTAGATCAGAAGAACTGCCGGTATCTATGAGGATCCGGCCAACTCTCTAGTTGGCCACTTTGCATTCAATTACAATGGGGTCGTTATGCGGCCCCCTAACACCTCCCAAGTCTTCTTCTGTGATGACAATTTCTGGAAATGAACTCTTGGAGGTATGTCCTTGGTTGACGGAGTTAACATCCAACTGCCTGATGTTGGCTTTATTGCCCCTGATTGTGGGGCCTCCTCATGCGAAGCCGCCTGCTATGGTATAGACGACGGCGTCGTCAGTGTCAGAATTGTCAACCGACTGGTTCTTCTTCTTGGCCGCCTGTTTCTGTTTGGGGGGTGCATTCCCCTTCTTGACATAGGAGTCAAGATCCCCTTTGTCTTCCAGGCGGTCCAGAAGGCGCTTGAGACTGATACATTCATTGGTTTCGTGACCAATGTCCTCATGATAATGGTAGTATTTACTTTGGTTCCGATTGCTGACAAAACCCTTCATGGCGGCCGGCTTCTCAATTGTGATCTGACCCTTGATTTCATTAAGGATGGCTATCCTTGTTGAACTCATACTTGGGGGAGTATGGTTTATATTCCTTCTTCTTTTTCTGGGACGGCTGTTCAGAGGAGTCGGCCGCCCAAATTTCTTTTCTCTTTTTATCTTCTTTATTTGCCGACTACTTTGGTCGGCTCTCTCTTTTGTCAGACCTCTTGCCGTCCGACTGTTTTCCAGTATTACAGAGGTCGGTTGCTTGAATATAGGCATCCACCTCTATCATGGCTTCTTGGAGGGTGGTGACCCTCTTCCTGACAAGGTCGAATTTGAAGTTCGACCCGTCCTTAAGTCCTCTGAAAAAATCAGTATAGGCTACCTCATCCGGCAGCCCCTGGATCTGAATCCTCATCAGGTTAAACCGCCTGATGTAGGAACGCAATCCCTCCTTTTCTCCCTGTTGTATAGTCCCTAGATCAAGGGTCGTCTTCTTAGCAAGGATGTTCATCGCAAAATTTGAGGTGAACAAGTAAGCGAGGGTCTTGAAATTGTTAATACAACCGGTCGGCAGGTTGCCAAACCATTGTTGGGCAATGCCCTTCAATGTGGCCGGGAAACATTTACACCATGTGGGATCATCCAACCCTTGAAGATACATTAGGTTGGTGAACGCCATCAGATGATCTTCAGGGTTGGTAGTGCCATCAAAGGCTCCTACCAACACATTCTTCACTTTGGCCGGCTTGGCAGCCTCAATTACCTCCTTCGAGAAGGCGGATGGCTGTTCTCCAAGTCTAAGCAACCTAAGTTGCCAGTCCAAAGGTTAGACATTCCTTGCCGCCTGTCCTCCAAACAGAGTAGGCTGCATAAAATATTGAGGTTGTGGTACATATGGCTGGGGTGGCACATACGGGGCCGCTTGATTTTCTAGGAGCCGGACCGGTAGAAGGTACCGCCTGTCTGGCTGTCATAATTTGATTTTGAATACCTCAGGGAGGCATTGTGGAGACTATCTTGAAAATCAGACGTAGAGGCCGACTCTGATAGTCGGTCATTCTTCTTTTGCTCTAGCAACATTCGAGCATCAGAATATGTTTTCTTCGACCCGTCTGGCTGAACATGACGGATGGGCTTTCTCTTCCCTGGAGAGGGGAAGCGGTATTTAGTTAGATCGATCACTGGTGGCTCCCACTCCCTAGGCTTAGGGTAAGGAGTCGCCTCCCGATCTTTTACAAGCTTCTTCCTCCCAAACTGGGAGGGTCTTCTGGCCGACTGTTCCTTTGGTGGGACAGTCGTTCTTTTGTTCATAAGTTCCTGGATCTCCCCTTTGAAACTATTCATGTAGGTCATGAGTTCATTTCTGGTGATGGGGGCAGATCCCTCGGCCGCCTGCGGATGACCAAGCGACTGGCCAGCTGGTTTACTAGATCCAGCTAGGAAATCCTCCCGTTCCTTCCTTTCGGAGGAACGGGTGCGTCGAGCTCTTAAGGTCCCGTCAGAGGCCGTATGAGTCTCGACTTTAAATTCATTGTCAGTGTCCTGGCTCGTCTGAACCAGGGGATCGTCCATGGGACGTTTGTCACTTTGATTCGGTACAGACTGTGATTCCATCTCGAAAGTACTCTCCCCACAGACGGCGCCAAAATGTTTCGGGGTTTTTTGATGTCCTGCGGGAGAGTTACAATTTCGGGACTGGAATCCTTGCGCCTGTACTTGCAAAACAACGAAAACTCCGGTTGGTGGGAGCTCCACCTCCGACGATCAAGTTAGTACTTGTAGGTGGAGTAAAAAGGTGCGGAAAGTAAAGACTGATCTGGTTCCTCTAGGGGGAGGAGTGATCAGGAAGTGCAAATAATACTAACTCTAGTCTAGCGATTAGTATGCACGTGTGTTTTGACTTCTCTAGGTGAGAGTAATCAATTCTGAATAATCTTAAATGGAGGCTTAATTATTGTATTTATAGCCTCGGGATGCATGCCCAATATTAGGTTTAGGTTAACCTAGGGCTAATTTGGCCTTTCTCGGAAACCGGGCCCCGGTGGTCGTTCTCCAAGTGGGCAGACAACAGGCCACGTGGCGTGGCGCGATTGGTCCATGCTGGACTGATTGCTGCTTGACACGTGTCGAGTCCTTGCTGGTCCATGTGGCGGACACATGGCAGGACCTGATTGGTCCTTATGGCAGACAGTGATTGGTTGGGGAAAAATCCCCTAATCATAAACCATGTATAAACAATTTAAGTTTCACATAGACCATTAATAAATCATTCAATCAAAATCATACACACAATATCAAAACAGTACCATCCAGTTTGCAATTGGTATTAATATCAAATACAAACTCATCACTTATTGGTTTTACATGCTACACAATTATATCACATTGAAGGTTAGAACTGAGAACAACCTCCATACTTATGAAGTGCACAGCATATGATATATTACCAATTTCATACTACAATAGAAAGCATACAACAAGAAATAACTACATCCCTAAACCCACAAATTAAAGCTGCAAAATTCAACAAACAAAGCATACAAGTTGCTATTCAACAACAATACTAATTAATGCTAATATCACTACTCATAATTCCACTAATAATTAGACTAGTTACACAACAACAGGCGCAATCATGAATCAATAAACCTAACAAATTAGAACTGCAAAATTCTTCAAATACAATACACTAACGAACCTCTGCACTATGACTACCACTAACATCGCTTAATCCATCAACAAAATGCATTTTCATTCAATTTTAGCTATGGCAGAAATAATTCACCAGTTTCACCTTCCAGATGTGGAACAATAAATTATCAACACAACAAATCGAAGACCCAAATTTGAATTTCCTTCTTCGTTTTACAAAAACCAAAACATTCAATTGGAAGGAATTCAATGGCAAATTAAATTAAATCACGTTATTTTATTTAGTGGAAAAAAGAATAAGAATTTGGAAATAATAATGCAATAAATTGATGGGAAAAAAAAAACTCCCGCTATCAACTATAATTTGGCGGAAACCACAAATAAGTTAAACAAAAAATGACAGGGACCCACCACAAATCTGTCCTTCATTTTTTTTATTTTTTATAGTTGCTTTTTAATTATGTACTCCCTCCGTTTCGTATTAATCGTAACTCTAGGGTGTTCACAAAGTTTAAGAAAATATATAGGGTGGAGCCAAAAAGAAGATTTTTTTTATAATATAAAGTATTGTTGGTAGGAGAGAGAAATAATAAAAAAGTAGTATAAGTGGGGTTGATAGGAAAGAGAAATAATAAAATATTTGTGAAAGTAGGGTTAGTGGGAAAGAGAAATCATAAAATAATGATGAGTTATTTTCAAATATAAAAGTGTTGCAATAATATGAAATAAATGTAAAAAGAAAGTGTAGCAATTAATACGAAACGGAGGAAGTAGTGCTGTACACATGGGGGGCCCACACTTACTTGAGACCTCAAAGAACTTTAAGGTAGAAAAATTCTCTTACTAAGGGTCTTTTCTATTGAGCTTAATTTCATTTCAGTTTAGTTTAGTTCAGTTTAGTTCAGCTCCAATCAGTTCAGTTCAGTTCTTATGCTAATTTATTTGTTTATATGATTTAGCTAATGATATTGTTAATGACAATTAGTTTAGGCATGCCTTTGGGTCGATCTTTTTAAGGTTATCTTTATGTCTAATGATATTGCTAATGATAATTAAAGCCAAATTTCATACTTTTTAGTATATATTACAACGACAACGACGACGACAACAACAACAACAATAATAATAAATAATAATAATTGTTCAAATGGTTATAATGGAAGTGCGTAGTTTTGGGTCTTTGTTTCCTTTTTTTTTTCATTTTTTTATTTTTGGATATTTTCTTCGTTTGTTTTTTTTTTGGTTTGTTTTTATTCATTTTTTAACAGCCAAACTATTACAGTAGATTAATTCACAGGCATTAATTAACATGAAAATAAAAAATTTTAAAAAAAAAGAAAAACTATTAGTGGATTAATTTTGAACTTTAATTTATTTTTCATAATTAGTAGTGGATTAATATCATTACTAATCCATAGTTAAAAATGATTAATCCATTGTCAAATATTTCAGTTCAGTTCAGTTCAATTCAGCTCAAATTAGTTCAGTTTAGTTCATTTTAGTTGTTTCCAGTAAATCGAAACAAGTCCTGAAATGCTCTTACTTGAGTCCTAGAGAACTTAAACTAGTAGAGATAGAGAAATTCTCCATTTCAAAGTAGTAACATGGTACAACTTCCGAGCCACGTACTAATCGTGTAAATTAAAAAGCTGTAGGGGTGATCACTAAAAAACATTACCATCTTGGTACAGACAGACAACAGCTGAACATCACTTTCATAATACACCACCACCCAAAAAATATAAAAAAAATTAAAATTCACCCTTTGCACGTGCTCCTCACCAATTTCCCCACTATCTTCCTTCTCCTCCAAAAATACACTAAAAAAATCAAAATTTAAAAAAAATACAAGTATTAAAAAAACAAAAAACAAAAAACACAATTCATTTCTTCCTCCTCCCTCTTCCTCCTCCTCCTCTTAGCGTGCGCATCACATCAAATCACCAAAATTCATTCAAACCCCAACTCAAATTCCCCCATCACATCACCATTATGTAGCTAAGCTCAGCTCAGCTTAACTACACTCACTTTACACTCCATTGAAGACCAATTTCACATTTTAGAGAGAGAAACAACTTCTAGAGAGAGAAACTGTTTGTTGTTTGTGTGAAGATGCAGATACAGATGCAAGCTTACAACAGACTACCAAGCAGCGGTCATACGACGCCATCTCCGCCGCAATCTCCGTCAGTAAGGTCGCCGAGGTACCGCCATGGAAGGTCTAAGCAAGGTCGACCTGGACCTCCACCTCCCAGAACAATGGCGCATCGTTTGGCTTACTTGGTTTTATCAGTTTTGTTGAGGAGACAAGGGATTTTTTTATTTGCGCCGTTAATTTATATTTCTGGGATGTTATTTTATATGGGTACTGTTTCGTTTGATGTGGGTCCTGTTATTTCGCATCATCCTGCTCCTGGGTCTGTTTATCGGAGTCCGCAGTTATATTCCAAGCTTCGGCCGGAGATGGATGCTGATAATTCTACTGCTGATGCGGTTAGTTTGTTGTTGTTTTGAGATTTTGATTGGTTTTTGTTTTTGTTTGATGGAAATTTTGTTTCGGGATTGATTTGTTTGTGTAATTTGGATGTGGGGTTGCCTTGTTTTTCGATTCGGGTTTTATCGGGTTTTGATTGGGATTTTTGTGGGGTTGGAGGGGGATTTTTGGGATGGGTTTTGTAATGTGGGTTGTTATTTTGATGATTGGAGCTCTGATTTGTGATTAGTTAGGGAAATAGAGAAAGAGAAGGAGATTTGGTCCCAATTTTTGCTTCTTATGGTGAGATAGATGTGATTTTAGGATGTATTAGTTTTGCGAGTATTTGGAAACTAGTTGAAGGTAATTAGGATCATTACTCTCGATTTAGTGAGACACATTATCCTAGTGGTTTCTCTTGAGAATTGCTTTGCCATTTACTATGCGCCGATGTTGAGTGTCCCCTCGACATGTCACAGTTTTCAGTGGAGTTGAGACCCTGCTGGTTGTGCATATATAGCAATAGCAGTGTGGTTTTACTGTGGTTGCCTGTTTGGTGCAGAATTTATTCATCTTTGAAAGCTCCAGTTGCGTTATTTTATTTTGTCTCAAAGTCATAAAAAACCTAGGTTTACTGTTGCTGGTGAAAGCTTGTAGCGATATAAACATACTGGCAACATAGCATAATAAGTGCCCATTCCGAGTGATTTTACACCGGATCTATGTGCCTATGTGGTGCACTCTTGTCTATCTAGCAAGAAGGGCGCAAGCTGGAATTATAAAGGGCTTGTGAGTTATGATCACAAAGAAACACAAGTGAGCGTTAAGTCTAATAGATGCTCTAGCTTGTTGGTGACATAAACAGGGCTTGTGATGGCCAAGCAAGTTGAGGTGGGCCCAAGTGGGTCCGATAGTGAACTTTATCTTTCTAAGGGTATGTTGATAATTCATCTGTTTTGTGAAATTTAAAACATGTGGCAACGCAATATATATAGAGACCTATGACAACACACACAAAAGGTAACAATGGGTTGGAGGCTTGGATTTCATTAATCAATTGCCTCCTAAAGAGCTTCTTTTTGGATTTACAATATTCTCCTACAAACTCTGGATTGAAAGTAGAAATAACAGTAGCATCTAAATCCTAGAGAACTTAAAGAAAAGTCCTAGAATGCATCAAAGACATTGATAGGAGGTTTGATTCTAACAATAAGCATAGACAACAAGCAAGATGTATCTTTCACTTTTGTAAGAACCATTCCAAGCGAGTGATTTCCATCCCTTTCCAAAAAGCCAAGGAAATTTTGTGCTATGGAATCGATAACAATACAAACAATTCTTTATCCTCATTGCCTTTCTTCCCAGTTAGACTTTTCATAATTTTGCCTGACCTAGGATGGAAATGACCTGAATCAGTTTCAATCACGATGGGTTGTGAACATTATTTGCTAACCAGAACTTGCTGGAATTCAAAGCTATCTGCTAGAAAATGGGTCAAATCAGCCTCCTTGAGATCGACCCATTGGGTTGAAGCATACAAGTTCAATGCATATTCAATTTTTTTTGCCTCTTTTTATTCCCTCCTGTTAGGCTTTTTACTTTATATAATTTATCTTCTCTGCCCTTTTGGTTTAGTTTAGTGACATATTTTTTGTTAGGCACACTATCAAAACCTGTGATGAAAATGAATTAATACTAATCTATATCAGCTTGATAAATCAATAATATCTTATAGTTATTGCTGTTAGAATATTTGATATTGAAAGGTTATAGAGTTTATATGTATATCTAACAATGGTAAAAAGACACTTTCAACATGTTGGGTCAACCCGAAACTTAACAATTTTGGTGATAATCAACCATTTCTTGACCTATATTCAAAACAATCCTTCCGATAAATGATTGAACCTTATAGACCTGTTAGCTTGGCAATAAAAGAAGAAAATGGTTTTGGAATATTTTGTTGGGTTTCTATGAACTGCAGGTGATTGCAATTTATCTAATGCTCACCTTCTCGAGGTTGAGGCCAATCTTACTAGAGCTCTAGGACCCATAATGAAGTTATTCTCTAATGGTGCCACTAACAAAATTGTGGAAATATAGATCAATATTCATGACCCTTTTTTCTATACCATAGCTCACATATGTTGCGTTACAGTTTATGGCTTCACTACCTATTTTGCATAGAACCTTTGGAATAAAAGTTTTTCCCCTTATTAAGCTGTAATCCCAACTGAGCATGAATGGAGGTTGTTGATTCTCAAAAGAAAAAACTAAAAGCATATATAAAAGGAGGCAGAGTGCTGACCATTGACTACTACCGTTAATAATAATTGAATAAAAAGGTCCTCCGATTTGTAGAGAATCTTCGAAACGGTCATCTGGTGGTTTTTTGTGATCATTATCACTATTTGAAAACATTAGTTGCCAATTTCATAGGCTTTTTGCATCTCTACATGGTTGCAAAGTACTATTTCATGGTATATCCCCAGGGACTTGAAGAAGTTTAATAGCTATCCTTTGAGGAAGTAGAGGAGAACATAGTTCGATTTGGGAATCAAACTTCGGTATATAATGTTATTAGGGTTAGCTAACAAGATAACATGTAAGACCTTCAGTTGGTCTTCAATTCTCTAGGTGAACTTTGATGCTAGGAAATGGAAAATTATGTTTTCAAGTTGTAAAAGACCTTACCTAGTGACCTAAATGGTGTTTGCAAAGGTGGTTGAAGGCTAGTATGGGCTGTAAAAGGGCAACACGACCTATGTAAATCATGTCATGCAAGCTGTGATTCTTCACACGACATTGTTTACGCTATAAGCTCATGTCCGTCACTGCCTCACTGGGTTATTATTTTTGCTGTAATTCTATGGATTTTTGGTTGGGAAAGAGCATCTAACACTTCAACGGTAGATGTACATGGTGAGTGCTTGTGGGGTAGAATATTCCGTCTAATATTACTATACACCAATCCTTTGGGATTTTGTTGGGTTTGTCTTTGATGATATCAAGTCTGATTGCCATGCTCTCTATGCACTTTGATTTAGACGACACATCTTCTTTTATGGTTGTTCTTTATTATTATCTTCTTTTTTTTTTTTTTTTTTTTTTTTAAAAAAAAAAAAAAACTCTTTTCTTAAATAGGCTGCAAACATCCTGGCCTCTGAAGGTTAATTTGCATTTGCAGTCATATGTCTGTATTTGTTGCTAATTGGTCATAGGATTAGATATGGGTTTCAGTGTTGACTTAAGGTATTTGTTTTCTTGTAGATATCAACTATTTGGAAAAATTCCTACAAGGGTGGTGAGTGGAGACCATGTGTAAACAAGTCTACTCCAGGAGGTATGAGAATACCTGTCGCTGAACTTAGATTTTGTTTGTTAAATATGTTGTGCTTGATGTATATGTACTTACGCTCCTAATGGCTTCATAGTAATGAGAAAGGCACTGACTGTATAAAATTATTAGCATATTGGCATGTATTGTGATCTAAGATTATCTTGCTCGCTCTCAGTTTATGAGTTATTTTCAGCAGCTGCTGTTCATTTGAAATTGCTAATTCTTTTGAGTTACATGGCTTGGAAATTAAATTACTGGGATTTTTAAGAAATAAGTGACTAAAGTAAAAGTATTAATTAGATCAATCGATAAGTATTGGGGTAACATTATAAATAATATGCATTCCTAAGATGTTTGCTGGAAGAGACTGCTCAAGAAAATTGTGTACTTCATTAAGTACTAGCAGACAGTGATCTAAGCTTCTGGCATATGAGGCGCTGTGAACTTAGAGTGATTAGCAATATACTGTTCCAAAGGGGTAGGCATTGGTTCTGTAAATAATTGCTTAGGAAAAAAAAGTTTCTTTAATAATGAAATAAGACATTGACATTTACAGAGGAAAGGTATACAAGAATTAGGCAATGAAATCAAAAACTGAGCATGGCTACAAAACTCCACTTTTTCAGATTGACAAAAAATTAGGAGATTCCTATTGGCATGAGTCAGTGGTATTTTGAAATTTGAATGCTTTGTACTTCATGAAGGAAGGAGGCTTTCTCTATCATATTACCATAACATACACATGAAAGCTTACTGAGACCAATGCCCTTTGTGGCTTTACTTCAGCAATAGGCCCAATTTTTTTTGGAGTTTTCTTTAGTCGATCACTATCAGGATTTTCTAATGATAGATCTGTTACCTTGCATATTGTTATGCTTCTACAGTGATTGTGAGTCAATTTAATGTCCTTTTCCCTACAGTTGCAAATAGGTTGTTTTTTTTAGTTTTTCCTGAATCCTTTAATGGAAAAACTTATAATAAGTCAATATTTCAAGTGTTTCGTTGAGAGAGTCCAACAGGGCTCACATTAGAACTAGAGTAGGAAGATTATGATCAAATTAATTATGACGCAAATTGATACATAAGAAGCTGCCGATGACACAAAACTAACCAGAATAGAAACATTCAAATTAAGACAATGATACTTGATTTACTTGTATTCTTTCTTTCCTTTTTTTTTTTGTTTTTGTTTTTTTTTTGTTTTTCTGTAGGTTATCTTAACCTTACGCTCCTGCTATGATGCTTGCCAATCAATATATTCCTGTGTTTATAATTCTGTTCTAGCTTGGCTGATGCAGTTTCATAGGATGTATCTGTTCTTGTAAATGATTTGTTGTTACATAATTTTGTTCATTTCTGAAAATATCTAATCTGAAACACTTGTATTTATAATAGGCTTGGCTGATTCAAATGGTTACATTTATGTTGAGGCAAATGGTGGCTTGAATCAGCAGAGAGCATCGGTCTGTTCATTGCATCGATAGTTCATTATCCACTTTCTACTGTCAATTTCGTTTTTAGAATTATCTTCTGAGTTTAATCCTTGTTTTGTTCTTTGGTTGTCATGATTGCCAGATATGCAATGCAGTTGCTGTGGCAGGCTATCTCAACGCCACACTTGTTATTCCAAATTTTCATTATCATAGCATCTGGAGGGATCCTAGGTGTGTTGTGGATTAATTACTGTTGTGATTCAATGTAATTCATATTTTAGTGTACTAATTTTTAGAGTTTAGTTCCATAAAATGGATTTCTGTAAAATGTAAAAGATCTCCTAAGTTCTAATTCCAGTGAATATACTTAAGTGGTCTTTTAGTTAAATGTCTTTTTTTTTTTTTTTTTTTTTTTTTTTTTTTTTTTTTTTTTTGCTTTTTCTAATAGGTAGTAAAATTCCTTTTTGGTACTTCCATTCATTTATTACTGCAACTTTTTCTTTTCATGGTCTCCAGGGCAAACCTTTCACCATTAATATCATAATTACATGTCACTGCCTTTGTTGATGTGGTGAGTGGATGTAAGAAATTGCGAATAAACTAAGCAAGTGTGTAAAAAGGTGGGTAGGTGTAAGAAAAAATAATTGGATTAAGTAAGGGAGAGTGAGTAGAAAAGTGTAAATTTTGTGGGGTAAGAGGGGTAAACTAGTAAAAGGAATTTGCTAAAAAAGGAATAAAGTGAAACTTTTTAGACTTTTTAGAAACGGATGAAAACGGAAAGTGTCAAGAACTTTCAGAAAATCATGTAAATTTGATGTTTACAAGATGCACCTTAAAACGTATCTAACGAGATCACAGGTGTTAAGCTATTTTTCATTGCATGAGTAAAAGAATATGGTCAAAGTTTGCGGAGTTTGACCACCATTTATGTGCTGATAATAAATAGAATGGGTGAAGCATTTGATAATTTGGAATCTTGTGAATTGACTCGGAGCTTTTATTTTTTTTGTAACTAATTTTGCTCCATGCTCTGCAGTAAGTTCAATGACATATACGATGAAGAGTATTTCATGAGTATGTTGCAAAATCACGTACGTGTGGTCAATATGATTCCTGATTACCTGATGGCTCGTTATGATCACAATATGAGCAATGTTTACAATTTCAGAATAAAAGCATGGTCTACTATTCAATACTACAAGGACAATGTCCACCCAAAATTGCTTGAAGAGAAGTGAGTGAAAAACCCTTTCCCTCTTTCAATCCATATAAGTTATGCTTCCCAATTTTTTGCTTCACTTTATTTATTTATTTATTTTATTATGTAAAATAGACTAAGTTCTGTTTTCCTACTATGTTAAAATTTGAATAAAAGCTGGAGGGAACTCTGTCATATATTAAATGTACTGCTATTGTTTCATTAATATCTGGCTATTTTGAATCATCTAAGTGGTTATGTACTACTCCTTATGTTTTTATTTAACTGATGGAGGAAGTATACCCCCCCCCCCCACCCCCCCGTCATGACGTGGGAATTTTCATCAGTAATATATTATTTATGAAGGACTGTGTTGGCACGGGCTGTGCTGCTGATCTCATTGCTCTAGACTATGGTCTTGGGTACATATGTTTCCTTTTCGTTGCACTTCCATTGCTCTAGAAGGGAGGGATGAGAGGAGGAGGACGTGAAGGGATCTAGAAGTCTAGAAGTGTTTATTTTTATTTTAAAGTAGAGATATGTAGATGTGTAGCTTGGTTTCTTAGCTACAATGTCTCATAGAAGCTTCAGGACATGCATCTTTATTTTAATATCTCTTATGGTGTCCTTCTAGTATATTTATAATAAACAAAAACCTGATAAGAGAAGTCCCTAACTATTGCCAGTCTTCTCTTATTAGTTCTACTCTAGTGTTACCTAAAAAATCCTAACTATGTTTTGTTTCTTCCCTAAATAATCCAATAAAATATATTGACTTACACATGTCAAGTTGTGATTGGTTATTGTCATTCCACCAAGATGCTTCTCTTTTTTAAACTGCCTTGTAAGGTTTTTTAGGTGGGCTTGATTCATTGTTATTATGCTGCATTGTAATATACTAACTGCTAAGTTGGGAACTACAATATTAATGGAATGCCATGGAAGTATTTAACGGATGAACTCTTCTTTGATGCCTATTAGTAATTTCCTTGCTTTGCTGATGGGCTGTTTGATGTGGTCGAGGATAAAGTGGGATTAGATGCATTGATGGAGGTTAAGTTTGGTCCAAAGCACGTGATAGATCAATATATATATATCAGAGGTGTTCCTGTCTATCTGATTAAATTGTTACTTAATGATGAGGGCAGGGTGGATGCAATTGTAGGTCTTGGTGCAAGTGATGTAACGGGAGAAAATAAGTATCTGGAAGAGGATTCTAGGGTTGCTGGAGTGGCTGTGAAGGATTGCTAAGGGAGAGAGAGGAGAGACAAGGGAGGAAAAAAATAAAAATCAAATTAAAATTTTCATGCTTTTTTGAGTTTTTGATTTTGAGTTATTTGCTATTATTTGGGGATGACACTGTACATAGTTGGGGTTATGTTGAGATTACCCATAGGTGGGGTTATTACAAGAAGATCAAAAATGATCGGGACTACTCTTAATAATTTAAGTTGACGAGATATACTACCAGCAATCCTCCTAATAAGATCTGAAAAAATGATTCCGAATTTGTGTATCTGATAAAGACCTTCCAAGAATAGTCCCTGTAGCTACTATTTTCCTAATTTTTTCCATATGATATTCAATGAGGGAGACGTGGTGTTCTCCAGGGGAAAAATAATAAGAATACAAAGTTCACAGCTCATAAGGAAAGAGCCATTTTATAGCAGTTGATATCTTGTTCAAGCTCACAGTTCTATTTCATTATTTTTCCGCAGTAAGTTGGTGAGACATCAAACAAGCTGTACATTTGTACTGCCCTTTGAAAATCCTTCCTATTGTATTGCACGGTATTTGATATCCTGACCATTCATTACCAATCAGCTTTATGTATCCAATTGCTTTAAAGGTTGTGACATTTTCTAAATCCACTATTGTACGCTTTTTTTTTTTCATCTGCTTTTTTTACTAATCATCTCACCTATACCCTGAGTGGTAATACTATTGAATTTAAGTGATTCTAGTAACTTAATTATCCGACTTCTGTAGACGTCTTGCCAGTAATTTTACTTGGATTAAGTTTTTGGAAGGACTTGATTTATGTTCTACTTTATGGTCCACTGTAGAAATTGTGACTATTATATCTGTTTGTCGTGTTTTTTTCTTGTTTTGTGTTCCTTGATTATTTTTTTTCCATCCAATTTCCTCTAATTTTTTCATGGAGGGAAGTCTTCTTCTCATTTTTTTTCGTTCCCCCTTTTCAAAAGTTTTTATGGTGAAAGTGGATGAAAGTTGTAACTATTAGTTATTTTATTTCCCAAGTCCTTGCCTAAAATAATTCTGGTCTGAGTTATATAAAGAAATATCTTTCCCCCACAAAGGACTTTACCATGCTGATCCTTTTGGTGGAGAACCAGTTGTCATCACTTTGTTGTTTTCCTTTGTTTATTAATGCTCCGTCATGTACAACTTAGGGTTATAAGGATCTCTCCATTTGCAAATCGATTGTCATTTGACGCTCCTCCAGCTGTTCAACGGCTTAGGTGCTTGGCTAATTATGAAGCTTTGAGGTTCTCAAGCCCAATCTTAACCTTGGGGGAAACGCTGGTTGCAAGAATGAAAGAGCGTAGTGCAAGTAGTGGTGGCAAATACGTATCCGTGCATCTTCGATTTGAAGAGGTTAGATTGGGTTATCTTGCTGTCATATTGTTTGAGAGTTCAGATTTTGCTGCTTCTGGGTGCTGGAGGGGACATACTTTATGATATTCACTGAAGTTGATTTCTTTTCTTTTTCTGGTTTTATTACAGGATATGGTTGCGTTTTCTTGTTGTATATTTGATGGTGGTAGGCAAGAAAGATTTGATATGGAGGCAGCAAGAGAAAGAGGTTGGAGAGGCAAATTTACTAAGCCTGGTAGGATCATTCGTCCTGGTGCCATCAGAATTAATGGAAAGTGTCCACTTACACCTTTGGAGGTAAGAACTTGTCGATTTGAGGCTTCTAGGTGGTTTAACTTGGTTATTATGTGGTTTATTAACCCCCTCCCCTTCCATTTTTTTTCCCTCATGCAACTCATTTTAGGATGTGTACGAAGCTGTAAAACCATTTCATAATTAGACAAAAATGTTTGGTGAATACCTTGTTCTGTTTTGTTGCTCTCTATAGCAATCTAGTTTTACAGCTAAGTAGGGTTTTGTTTGTTTCTTTGCATGTTGGTTTGTTTCTTTGCATGTTTGTTTGTTTGTGTGTGTGTTATGGAATCCCATTCTGAATTTCAAGAGCAGCATGATAATTTATGTTGCAGAAACTGGCAATTATAGATTGTTTGGTAAGATTTGCAAGAGTTTTGTTATTGCTTCATAATATCTTTTCAGGGTGCTGTATACTCTGTACTATGCACTTCTTACCATAACACATATCCGTGTGCACATAATGCTCTTGCATGTGAAAGGAGGCTGATATTCAAAATTTCAAATATGCAGACCTTGCCCTTGCTATCACTGAGAGGATGTTTCTGGTAGACCCTTACTCTAAACATTAACCTACTGTAGTCTGAAGCTCTGATCTGATGCCCTGTCTGCTATGATCACTGACATTTAGCATCTAATGTGGAAATAATATGTAGAAAAAAATCATGCATTTGGGAAAGGCAATAGGAATATTAACTGGACTGTTCATTTATTTTTGGGAAATTCCCATTGGTGGACCTATATTTTTGCATTTTACTTTTGGTTTCCATTTATTTAGGAAATCTAACAAGTTTTGTATTCTTAATTATTTTATGAAGTAACTATGCTGTTTGGAGTCGATTCATTTAAAGTATTGGTCACAATCCACAACACTTGCTTTCACAATCTGTATAATTTTTTTCCCAGGGGAGTAAGGTTTACAAATTACAAGGATACTTGGTTAGTTACATTAAAAACATGAGGGAATCGGTTTTTATTGCTAAGCTTCTAAGGGCTAACCTAACCTCATTTAGTATGTAAATCTTTTTGGAGGTACCCTGTGAAAATATTTAAATATGAATTGTTTGGGGTTTTGAATGAATCACCTCGAATTACAGAAGTACTGGGTAAAAGATATCAAGCTATTGACTAATTGACTAGGCATGCAGTAGTAAAAGAATTTCAGGAATAAGGATAAGCAAAACTGATGCTTAGAAGGCTTATGCTTATCCTAGATATTTTCAGCTGTTTGTATTTCTGCAACACTGGATAAATGCAAATATATTAGAAAACCTATGGGGGTTTTTTATGCACCAACAGCTATATTAAAGGCAAATTGGATTTTCAATGAACTTAAGATCTCAAAGAGCCTATGAAAAGCATTCAATAAAAGGGACATTAAAGTATAGCAATCTTACTTTATTTGTTCCTTGTTGAGACCTAAACTGGTAATCTTGGGAGGGTAAACTATTGTAAGGGTCCTTTGGCTGTGAGTATTGGTTGGAATTCTATTACGATAACAGTCCAAGCCAAAATCTTCATCATATTCATATGGGGGACTTCTACCTTATTTTCTCCTATACAAACTTGGAAGGAGTATTAGAATTGGATAAATTTCAAGAATTAGTACAAGTATTAACAGCTCAACTAAGAATTTGGATGCGGGCTTTATTCATGTATTGCTTTAACCCTTGAAAAAGACACGAGTATTAGTATAATTGTCGTCTGCTCAGCCATGATTGTCATAGGACTTTTGAAGAGCCCATTCTTATGTAACTCTTGGTCATGTATATTTGAACATCTTGTCTTTAGAGCTCCGAGAAATTTGCTCTTGAAGTGTTACATACTTACATAGGACTTTTTTTTTTTTCCTTAACTTTTCCCGTGACTTACATTTCAAGACATATATTACTCCGTATATTTAAGTCTTTCTGAAGATACGTTGCAATGTAAAGTTTACATTTATGTTTGCCTTTTGAATCAGGTTGGTTTGATGCTTCGTGGTATGGGCTTTGATAGAAATACATCTATATATTTGGCTTCAGGAAAGATATATGACGCTGAAAGAAATATGGCCCCATTATTTGAAATGTTTCCTCTTTTGCAAACTAAAGAGATGCTTGCATCTCCAGAGGAATTGGCACCATATCAGGTTTGTATATTAGCATCCTTTGCATTATATGCTTTTTGTCTGGTAAAATTTCTTACTCCTAGTCCCCCCCTTTTCTCTCCTTTATTACTCTTCCCAGAATTATTCTTCCAGGATGGCTGGTATAGACTATACAGTTTGCCTTCATAGTGAAGTTTTTGTTACCACTCAAGGAGGTAATTTCCCTCATTTTTTGATGGGGCATCGGAGATACTTGTACGGTGGGCATTCAAAGACAATTCGTCCGGATAAGCGAAAGTTGGCACAAATTTTTGATAATCCTAGTATTGGGTATGTATCAGTCTCTTAATTATGGTGTCTTTATGTTCTATTAGTTACTTTATGTCTTATAAGTGGATTGGTGTGTTTTCCTATTTGAAGGTTTTAAGGATTTTGGGCCAATTCAGATGCTTTTGGATCTGCATTGAATGTTCTTTGATTATCTTAATTCTTATCTAACTAGTACAAACACAGATCAGAAATCATGCGTGTAAAATACTTGACTTTTTTTTTTTTTTTTAAACTTTTTTTCCCCCCTTTTTACATTCCAATTTTGTGATTCAGTTGAAGGTAGAATATGGAGGAAATTAGACGCTCAAGGAGGTGTGGAGGTTAGGACTTAGGGGTTAGGGCGCATATTTGCTCCTTTTGTTCTACTTATAAGGGTCGTAGTTCGTAGAAACCTTAAAAAATAAAAGCGTTTGAAGTTAAGTCTTTCAAAGATCTTAATATATATTTCTCCCTGGAACCCTTGGCTATTAGATTTGCTGTTGATTGTTTAGTTTTAGGAAAAAAGAATAAAAATAATTGTTTCATCTAAAGAAAAATTCTTTAAAAATCCAAATAGTTTGGATTTGATTGGACTCATCAGGTTTATAAACGTTAGGTGATTTATCCATGGTAACCTTGAGGCTTTAGAGAATTAGAGTAACATTTAAATTGACCCTATGATTTTGCAAATACTTGAAGTAACCTTGGATTATTGGAAAATCTTATCCAATAAACTCACTGCTAAAGGGAAGCTAAAGTTGTTAAAAATAAAAATGGTTTTTCTCTTCCCCCTGGATCCTTCCTCTTTTCTATCAATTGTGTATTTTCATACCTCTGGAACAGGATAAGATAAGGAGAAAAACTATCGAGAGAAAGAGATGTAAAAAGAGATTTAAATATAACCTTTTAAATGCACAAGTTGATAAAGAGTGTTTAAACAGTCTAGTCATGATAAAGAGAAAGGAGAAGAAAGAACGGAAGAATAAGGAGTATGTATACTGAGAGAGAGAGATGTGAAGAGGAGGAAATATAAATCAAAATTTTAAAAAGTACTAGTTGATAAAGAGAGTTTAAATAGTTTATTGTGATAAAGAGAAAGGAGGAGAAAGAATGGAAGAATAGGAAGCATATATAACAAGAGAGAGAGAAATGTAAAAAGAAGGAAATATAAATAGAACTTTTAGAAAGCACAAGTTGAAAGAGAGTTTAAATAGTCTAGTAATGATAAGGAGAAGGGAGGAGGAGAAAGAACAAAAGAAGATAAGGTATGAGTATTTTTGACAATGCTAGATTGCCTTAAGGTTCTTTTGGATACGACTCCCTGATCTCATCTTAAAAACATAGGGTCAATTTGAGTATTTTGCTAAAACTAGTGGTGGATTGGGGGTGGGGGGATATTGGGGAACAATTACACCTGTATTCCTATCCCTTGAAAGTGGCATAAAAACAAACTTTGAATAATGTTTTCACAAGTTTAAATCTGGCAAGTCGTTGGAAGAAATTTGTCAACGGTATTCATCTCTCTCTCCGTAAATGGGGGTTGTGTGAACTGTATCAGCATGGTGATGCTTACTTGCTTAGAAGTGTTGGTGAACATGCTTGTAGTCTGTACAACTATTTATATTGGCTCTTTGGGCTTGCTTGTTGTGGATTGTATTGTAACGTTTTACCTCTTTTCTGTTCTTCATTTGTTTTAATAATATTTTTATAGCTTAGTCCTGGAATGAATTGTATTTGCAAAGTTATGATGTTAATATCAGCTAAAGTGCATTTTTACCGGGTTGGCATAATCAGATGGAAAACATTCAAGAGGCATATGCTAAACATGCGATCACATAGTGATTCCAAGGGTTTCGAGCTTAAAAGGCCAAATGACTCTATATACAGTTTCCCATGTCCTGACTGTATGTGCCGAATCGGTAAATCGGAAGATTCGAGATCAGCGTCTGCAACGTGATCTCCTGCCATCAGAATCATATGGATAATCTTTCATGTTAATGATTCTGCAGATGTGGCTAACTGCCAAATCTTATTTACATTGATTCTTTGATTCTTTTCCCTTTTCCTTTGTGGAAAAAAAAGGGTAACACAGTTCAGTTTTGGAACTCCAACAATTTGGTTGGATGGTGTGGTCTGATTATTTGACCAGAGAAAGGCATCACATCTTTTTGTACATGATCTGGAAGTAGAAGTGACGCCACAGTATCTTTGCATTGAAGGAATTGCTCTGGTATTGACTATACACTCGGTTGCAGCTGCTGATATTGCCATTTGTTTATCCACTAATTTTGTCCATTCTTTTCTTTTTTTTTTTTTCTTTTAATTAATTTTTTAATTATTGTATATACGATTTGGAATTGTAAAATTGTACAAAGCATGTTGGAGCTCTGTACAAGTTTTTTTGTTATCATCTAGAGTAATTCATTCTTTCAAAATAGTGTTGTACTTGTGTGCGTGCATCGCTTTCTGGTTTTTTTGTTTTGAGGTTAATGTAGATAGGTTAGGAATTAGGCTGTGCTCCGTTGTAGATGCAGCTCCAGCCAACTGTTGTACTCGTTCATGTGAGTATGATCTCAAGAAATTGACTGCAGAAACTCCCTATTTGACAGTCAGAATACAGGATCTATCCTTCTCATTGCAAACTATCCCTTGTGCTTCAAATTGCCTTGTCAAGAATATACGAAGTAACTAATAGTCACGCAGAAAAGTGTTTTTATTAATAAAATTAATTTTTAATTTTTAATCTACTTTGCACATCCTTAATTCTTTAGAACAATACTTCTGCATATTCTTAGAATGAACACTAACATCTACTTGTAGTTCATTACTCTTCATGTCCCAAATTACTCGCAATGTTTTGATTTATCTTAAATTATTCAATAATTTCACTTAGATCATCTTGTTTTTCTAATATATGAAATCAAATATTTTAACCTGTTAACTGCTAGCATGTTTGACAACATTTCCATTCAGTTTAAATATAGGCTTGTTAGTGCTCTTATAGTCACAGTATAGATACTTGGTCTATAGGAATCGGGTCAATTTTAACTTGTTTATTGCGAGCATATACTTGGTAAAATCTCGAATTGTATCCTAAGGTCCTACAATTTTATGATACAAAAACTTGTCATTAATCTAGATCTTAGGTAAGATCTTATTGTTTGTAGCTAGGGTATTTGATCCTACCTAGATAAAGGATTAGAGTGGTAGGACTTATATCAATTTCTCGATTTTATGTTATGACAATCGAAGATGATAAACAATTTTTACATTTATTTTGTTTTGGGAAATTATCAACGATACACTTTAGGTTTTGACTTTTATTAATGATACACTTCATTAAACTTTTATTATCACCGGTACACCTAATTTTTTCTCTAATTAACTACAGTAACCTTAACGTTAACTAAACGTTAATTATGTTTGATTGCCACCATTCACACCGATGAAACTCACCTCCCCTGCTAATCCCCTGTTCCACCATTCACACCAATATACCTCCCCTGCTCCTCTCAATTACCCACGCAGCACCACTTCACGCCCCCACAGTGCCACCACCATTTCAACCACCATCCACCAAACACAACCAGCAGCTCGCCATCTCACCGCATCACCAGCTCCAACTCCCACGCATTCCCACACCCAAACCACCTCCAATCACCACCACAACAACTACAACAGCAACAGTCACGCATCCCCTGCATCAACCTCAATTAATTACAGCACCGTCACTGCCTAGAGCAGCGCCTCTAGCTTTGCAATTCCCCACTGCAACCGCTTCCACCATCTCCAACCACCCCCAACCAGCAACCCAACCCAAAACCAATATCGGATTAGACTCAACATATTTCGGATTTGAGCTAGGTTTGCTTTCAAATGAGGAGAAAGTTCAATTCGCTCAACCAATTTTTTCTATTTCATGGGTCAGTTTGTGATTTATGGTTAAGTTGAAACAAATTGCTGACCAACTAGTTCAAAATGTGGTGATTAATCAATATGATTAAAATTCGTATTAGTTAAAGTAATATGATCAAAACGGATAATGTAAATTGTGCCAAAAGTCAGTATGGTAGAACTAACAATATAGAAGATGATGTTTTTTTTTTTTTTTTTTTTTGAAGAAATAGAAGTCAGTTCTTTTCTTGTCTATTGTTGTTTCAGGTGGGGGAAGGAAGGAGAAGGTTGTCGAGGGGTGGTTCGCATCGAGGTTAGTGGTTAGCGGCGGGGGTAAGGGGAAAGGAAAGGGGTCGTCCGATGGTGGGGCTTGGTTGCTACGGGTGGGCGGTTCTGGGCGATGGGTTAGATGGGGGAGAGGGGCTGCCGGCAGGGGAAGGGGATGAGGTGGCTGGATAGTGGTGGGGTGGTTTTTATTTTTTTTTAATGTTGTTGGTTGGGCTTGGAGGGAATGTTAATGAGTAGGGGGACATTTTAGTCAAGCCAAGTCAGACCAAAAACGCTGTCAACTAAACATAATTAACGTTAAGGTTACTGTAGTTAATTAGGGAAAAGTTTAGGTGTACCGGTGATAATGAAAGTTTAATGTAGTGTATCATTGATGAAAGTCAAAATTTGGAGTGTATCATTCATAATTTCCCTTTTGTTTTTGATAATATGAGTTCATAGTCACGAAAGAGCCCCAATTTATTACTTTGATAAACAAAATTCGTTTATCAAGTGGCAAAATCGTAAATAAATCAACAAATATGTCAACATTTTCGTAATTATATTAGCAACCGTGGGTCCCATATTTACAAAAAAATTATTGATTTATTTACAGTTTTGTCATTTAATAAACTAAATTTGTTTATAAAAGTAATAAACTTGTATTTTCTCTGATCCATAATCACATATCATTGAAATCATTAAATCATTGTAGCTCAAAAGCTAAGAAAATCAAATAAATTCATATAATAAACTTGTTAAGTTAAGGCTTGAGATTATTATATCTTTCATTTTATTAGTTTCGACATCTATGCTCATCTCTTATTAATTACAGCTCGTGTGATGCTTTTAGCAGCTTTTACCTATGAAAATACTTAACAAGGCTTCTTATTATTAGCAAGAATAGTCATTATAATTGATAAATAAACCTTATAAATTAGGGAAATTCTCTTTGATAACACTATAGTTTTTATTTTTGTTAGTGGTAAATTGCAAAAAAACTTATTATCCTTGGTAAACTTTAATTAGTTATAATTATTCAATGGTAAACTTAATAAAATAATTTAGTCAATTCTTAACCATGGTTGGTGACCGTTGTGAGAAAATAGAGGGGTGTCACTCACCCGCTCCACTAGCATTGGCAGAAACTTTGCTTTGCTTGAATTACCTTAGAGGAGATCCAAACGAAAACGGTTTCACCGGAAGTCCACTCCTATTACACGTACGTTTTTTTTCACGTACTCGTCAGCGCGCGCAACTCTAAAGGTTGTGCTGGTATGCCGAGCGCAAGTTTCAAAGTTACGCTCGGAAAGCACGCACGATTCATTGTAAAATTCACAATGTAGGGAAATTCGCAATCTGACAATCTCTCTGTTTTTTTTTTATTTATTTTTATTTTTTTAGATTTGGCTCATGGAGCTGATGAGGAAAAGTAGGTTGTTGGTCCACTACCCTAAATCAAATTAGAAATTAATAAACCTAAACTTACACTAAACTAGTTAGTGGCAAGAAAAGGGTCGAACCCACAAGGAAGTACACGAGTTTAAACACCAAAATCACTAATGCAAGAGTCAGTAGAGAATATATTTTATTTTGGTTTTCTTTGATTAAAAACACTAAAACAACTAAGAAAGAGAGCCTATGGAGGATTAAACCGAAGGAAAGGAAGTATGCTAGGGGGTACGGGGGTGTCAATCACGATAAACAAAGATAGACAATGATGATTATCATGAAGAACATGCCATGGAATACAAAATTCTACCTAAACAATTCACTCCCATGCAGTTGTCCAAGCAATCAATGAATGAGGTCTTGGCCTAATCAAGATCACTTCCGCGCATCCAATAAGACACTAATTAAAGCATGAGAATAAGAGTGCAAAAAAACATGAAGCTCTGCTTAAACAATCTTTTCCATGCAATCATTCAAGTAGATTGAGAAAAGTGATCTTATCCTAATCTAGAAACTTTCTTGCTTTTAATTGATGTGGTTGCGCACCCTCTCCTTCACCGTGCGCGCTCTCTCTACTTAATCTTGTTAGCTTCTCCTCTCCTTCTCCATTGTTCTTCACTTCAAAGCTTCATCCTTTGAATCTTGGCCTCTCCTTGTCCCATGGACACACTTAGACACTTCAAGCACTAGAAAAAGGATCAAAGAAAGGCAAAAATAAGGAGGAAAACACGCAAAACTAAGCAAGAAACCGAGGATAATGCACGTTATTGCAAACTAAGGCCTAAAAACATAAACTAAGACTTTATTAACTAAAATAAGACTAAAAGGACTAGAAATAACCAATATAGACCAAAATAAACCTAAAACTAAGGGAGAAAACCACCCTAAACTGTGTCATAATTGACACTTATCAGGAGCGCTTGTGAATCGTCGATCAGCCACAAAATCTTGAGGCTAATGGAGTGAAATCGTTCCCTGGTCGTCGCATCCTTTACAAACATAAGAATGAAGAGGAATGGACGACTTTTTTCCATCACGGGGTTCCTAACATACGCTTTGTGATTCCTTGGTAGAACTTAAGTAGTATGATTGGGAATAGTCCAAATTGTCCCTATATTCGCCTCGTGGGTCTTTCTAGTACTATTTTCATATTTCCTTGCAGGGTTATGAGACAATACGGGATGAAACAACTTATTCCTCCACAAGATTGTGATGCTCCCACGGATGTGAATTTTAAGGCTGAGAGGATTCCCCATTGGATCGAGTATGGAGTAATCTCCCAAAGTGGGTAGTGCAAAATCCCGCTGCGAGTACAATCTTAGAGGAATGCAGCTGACAAGGGAGAGTTGAACAAGGTGCGTCAACAAAACCAAGCCGCCTCGGCTCGCAATCCACTTAAGCCTCTAGTGCAATCGACCACTACTACTCCTACTAGTGGCCAAAACAAAGGAGTGAGGAGAAAGTTAGAATTTTCGTCATCTCCTAAGGCTCGTTCAAGAGAACCTAAAATTAAGGTTGCTCCCAAACCCGTGCAACAAGGCATTAAAATTAAAGAACCATCCTCGAATCCTCGAAAAAAGGCTCCTTCAATCTCAAAGAAAAGGGGAAAAAGGTAGAAAAGGCTCCCATTCCCAAGTTGAAGAACAATGTGTGGGTTTTGAAGGAAAAAAGGAGAAGGTGAAACTTCCAAGGCCACTGAGAATACTGCTATGGACACTCCTCCTCCTTCAACTATATCGATTGAGGATATAGTAAAATCTTAGTGTGTTACATAATAACAATGATATTTTATTTTATTTTGAATAAAGTGTAATCACTATTAAAAATCTATTTATCATTATTATCTAGGTCTATGATGTACTTTTCAATGCTTTTATATTTTAAAATAAAAAGAGCTCTTATTTAATTTGTTGTTTATTTGACTGAATCAAAGATTGCTTACGTATTTGTATTATGAAATCAGATCTCGCGTAGTTCTTGTTCAACAACAATTTATAATTTTTTTGTTTTGTTTTTCTTTAATCCTATTTGTAGGAGTAAATGAAAAATCACTTAAACCATGTTTAATGTTTCAAATAAAAGTTTAATTTTTGTTTTCCGAATATATACGAGAATGAGATACACCTTCGTTTTATCGTTAGTAGAAATCGTAACCAACTTCTTTCAAGTGTAAAATTAAGGCTCGCAGTTCGTTATTAGGTGGCGCGCGCAATAATGGAAGCCGCGAGCAACTGATTTAGTTGTGTGCGGCTATCTAGCGCAACCTTTTGAGTTGCGCTCGGCAACTGTGCTGCGAGTACGCATTTTTTTACCAAAGTTTAAAACGAGTGAAAAAAATTTCGATTTTTTTTTATATCTTATCTACCCCCCAAGTGTGAGGAATCTTTTCTTGGAGTATGAAAAAATCCGAACACTTCAATGGCTTATTTTGATTTTTTATCTACCCCCAAGTGTTGTGAATTTTACCGTGATGTTCGGTAAAATTTAGAACACTTAAGTGAGAATTTCATATATATACACACATATCTATATATATATATATAGTCTACCCCCTCAAGTGTTATGAATTTTACTGTGGAGTTCGGTAAAATTTATAAAACTTAGAATCTTTACGCAAATGCAATGAAATTTGATTAGAACGTTTGAATGAACAAGATTATCATGAATTCATATGTAACATTTTTTAAGACGATCAATGTTTATTAGTTAGCAAATTTCGACGCCACCAATATCCATTAGTAGTCTAACTGCCCCTCTTGATAGAATTTTTATTACTCGGTATGATCCTATCCAATTGGGTTTGAATTTCCCGCGTGGATTGGTTGGAGGACCTCTAACCTCTTTTAATACAAAGTCACCTTCCTTAATATTACTGGGGCGTACCCGTTAGTTAAAATTTCGCTCAATGCGTTGTTGGTAGACTTGTACATGATGCAAAGCTTTTAGTCGTTGTTCATCGAGGAATAAAAGCTCTTCACACCTTGCTCGTACCCATTTGGCTTTTGGTAGCTTACTTTTGAGTACGATGTGTAGGGATAGTATTTCCAGTTCAATTAAATGAACGGCGACAATGCCACAAGTAGGTTTGATTCGACTCAATGGTCTTAGCTCTTTTGGTGGTATCATTAACATTATAAATCTATTTGTCTATTGAAAGCACATAAAGACCATTTTCTGAATGTGTCGTACCATATAAAACATTATCGAGATAAAATGAACAAGTATTGTCTTTTATCCGAAATTCAAATCCCTTGGCGTCTAACGCCGAAATTGAAATAATGTTTTTGGTAATGTTTGGAACATGATAACAATGTTCAAGTTCTAAAACAAGCCTAGAGGGCAAAGACAAACTATGTGTCCCAACGGATACGGCTGCAATCCTTGCTCCATTGCCGACCCGGAGTTCCACTTCTCCCTTCACTAGCCTTCTACTTTTCCTTAGTCCCTAAGCATTGGAACAAAGATGTGAGTCACATCCAGTATCTAATAACCATGAAGCTTTGCTAGTAAAGTTAAGGTCTATAAGATATATACCTGATCCAAAAGCAACGGTGTCGTTCTTCTTATCCTCCTTGAATTTGAGGCAATCCCTTTTCCAATGTCCCTTCTTCTTGCAATAGAATCATTCGAAATTGGATTGAGAAGAGGCTAGCTTCTTTTCCTTGTTTCCCTTGGTAGCTCTTGACTTAGGCAAAAAGGTCTTCTTACCCTTCCCCTTAAAGCCTTTCTTCTTGCCCGAGCCCTTGAACAACTTGCCTTTTTTGACCATAAGCACATCATGCTTCCCCTCATCCTTGAGCGTTTACTCGGCTTGCTTCAACATTCCATGAAGCTCGGTGAGGGTTTTCTCCATGTTGTGCATATTATAGTTCATCTTGAACTGATCATAGTCTTTGTGCAGCGAGTGGAGAATAATGTCAATTGCCATCTCGGTCGAGTACCCAACGTCAAGCCTTTCCATGTTCTCAAATAATCCGATCATTTTAAGTACATGTGGGTTGACCGACTCTCCTTTCTTGAGCTTGCTCTCAAGGATCTGCCTATGGGTCACAAACCGCTTAATTCAAGCCTGCTCTTGGAACATATTCTGAAGTTCAGAAATGATCTCAAAAGCCGTCTCCTTTCCAAAGAAGGTCTTTTGGAGATCCGGAGACATTAAGGCCAACATGATGCATTTGACATCTCGATTGGCAGTGTGCCATCGGTTTAGGGCAGCCTGAGTGACCTCATCAGGAGCGTCGGGCATTTCCTCATCAAGGACATATTCCTTTTGCTCTTGCATGAGAACTATACGCAAGTTCCTTTTCCAATCACGGAGGTTTGTCCCATTCAAATTTTATTTATAGAGAATAGAACAGAGTGAAAATTGGTTGTTGTTGGTATTAGTTGTAGACATGATTCTACAATTGAAAGAATTTGCAAAGAAAAACCATTCATAAAATCAATAAGTTTGAAATTTAAAGCATACATGAAAATTTTCAATCTTATTGAGCGTTTTATCCACACATTTAAAATTGTCCCATTTAGGTGAGAATAAAACGATTCCAAGACCCCAAAAATCAAAAAGTGATAAGCATGCTTTGGTTTGATAAAACTTCTTATCTAATGCTTTCTTGACGTTTTATCTTCATTGCCACGACATCTAAGGACTCCTTACTGATATCGTTGAGTCTAACCAAAACTAACGTGTATGCGATGCCTTGCTTTGGCAAGCGCACCAACATACCTTACTGATACGACTGTCGCGTGTCTACCAAAAATAAACCTAACTCCAACCTCCTAAAATGTAGTAGGGTAAGCTAGGGTCGATCCCACAGAGAATTGGTTTATTAAATTATAACTTGTGTAAGTTAGAAACCCCTGTTCTGAAGAAATAGTACTACGATCTAATAAATAAACTACTATGAACTATGGGACAAATAAAGTACGAAAGAAAGACTACTAAAATTGAAATATGATAAAAATCAATAATAATAAAACAGGGATCGGGAGACATATTATAGCATTGGAGTATTTTTTGATCATCGAATTATAAAAATTATGTTCTTATCTCAATGTTAGCCGATGAACACAAACAAACATTCAACACTTCCCTTAATTGCAAATAAACCAAACATGCTCTTGGAGTATTGTCTAACTAACTAACAATCTAGAACAAGCTCTCTAGACTCGATTAATTAGCAGCATTAATAACTAGGAAGTAGCTAACTTAAGCCACAAATCTCACAAGCTCGGATTCGTGCAACTTAAAGAGCTGATAATCATAGGCATCGGACAAGTTTCAGTCACCTATTAAACATCTAAGTGCTACTAAGGAGTACTAACCGGAAAATTACGTATCATAGATTAATATTCTAGCATTTAAACTAGCAAATTATACTAAAGATGGCCGGTCTAAAATATAATCTGGTAATTCATACTAATAAAACAGATTATCAACCCAATCAAGAAATAAACATAATACCCAAGAATTATAACATCTCTATTCTCACAACAAAATAATCCAATGCATAATATATATCCCTACCCTAAGAAGAATTAGCCTAACATATTAAGAGTTGAAATTACAATAACAAGTACAAAAAAAAAAAACTTCATAATATGATATAAATAATTAAACATCGAAATTGATAATGCTAGCAGTAGCTAAACGAAGCACAAAGTACCAACATTTAACAAATGCCATAAACTACCAATGATTAGCTTAATAATAAAATTCAATCCTATATCTTAATAAGAAATCAAACTCTGACTATTATTACCAAAATGAAATCCAATACAAAGAGTAAAAGGAGATATTAAACTAATGTAGTATCAAAACCAATTTGATGATTACCGAAGACTATGACACGAGTTGCAGTGCTCCAAGGAATTTCTTTAATTTTTATTCATGAAACCTAGCCCAGAAAAATCCCGTAGCAAATGACAAATTCCAGAACACAGCTAAGTCCTCTCGACTGATGTTGTTTCTCTTCACCGCTACTACACTGCTCTGAGTTCGTTTTCTGATTTTTTCCTCAATTCGCTGCCCAGAAGATCGCCTCCTCTCGCATGCAATTCGGCTTTACTCCAAAAACAGTCCAAAAAAATCTCTCCCCTTCCAATCTCAAAAACAACCCCCTTTCTTCCCATTCGGCATCCCAATCTTATCACCCGGAATCTTTGATCCCGAACGCTCTCATCCTTATCTGATTTCATCTCTATCTTTTCTAGCTTGACAGTTTGGTACCCACAAAAATCGCTCAAGAAATTTACCTCACTGCTCATCGAAATAAAGAGAAAAAGATTCTGATGAGTATTGTAGGTTTGTAGCTCTCTTTCCTCTAGTATGCCCATTCACAATAATATCTTATTGGGCTTGAGACAAATGTGACTTAATCTGGTCATGTGGTCTTGGTTTCTTTTAATCCGAGCGTTGGTAAAAATGTAATTTAGTGCCGTAATCTTCCTTCCTACAGCCAAATAAATAAAATAGTAGTAACTCAAGTCTACGAAAGAAAATTACTTATAATACTCTTAAATTATCAAATGTCAATATAAAATCAAGAGTTTAATATATATAAAAATTATATTTTACGGCCCTATCACTTACTTACCTAGGAAAGTAGTAATGCCTTCTTTTGGCATGGCCCATTACTATTCTCATTAGTTCCATAAGTGTCATTTTGAAATGGAAGATTTAACAAAATTTTCTTTGGGACTTAGGGTTTCTATGTTGATTGATTTTAGTGAACTAAACTAATCATTCAACATTTGAAATCCTAAACATGCATCTAACATCGCAATTATATAAGCAAAATATATAAAGTATAATTAAAGATGCATTTGGCAACTAGCATGACCCCTTGAACTTGAGACTTCAAATCTTCAAGGGCCTTCGTTGCATACTCTTGGCTCGTCTTCTTACAAACACCGTCTTCGAGACATCACATCCAATTATGTAGCTACTAGAAAAGCTAGGACTAATCTAAATAATTTAAGTAAAAAAAATACTTAACGGCACGCAGTCCGTATTTAGATTTACAAAAATACAAAACGGAACGCAATCCGTATTTACTATCCTAGTCGGGCCCTACTAGTTGCCATTTTGTAAAACCTGCATTAGAATATCTATTCCATTCATCCATTCACTAATGTGAATGACCCATGCATTTTACAAATAATTCAAGCAATAATTCAAAACGAGCGCAAAACTAGTTACTAACTTAGGTGGTTAATCCAATTAATGCGCCTAATTAAACCTAGTCAAAGTTGTTATCCGATTTTGTGAATCAACAAAATAATAATAGCTCAAAACAATTAATGAAGCTCCCACCAAATTCCACATCTAACTTAATTAAAACTAATCCAATTAAAAATAATTAAGCCGGTTAACCCAAAATTTTGCCAAAAATCTTGCAAGTGCCTGGAAAAATCGAGGCCTAGCCTCGTTTTAATTAAAACGAAAACCGCAAAATCGCAAAAATAATAGCCCTTTACGGCTGAGTGCCTAGCATCCAAGCCACAGACTGCCATGTGTGGGTGCTGCCCCGCACAGCCACTGCTGTGCCAAGCGTGCTAGTGGCTGACAGCATCGCTCGCGCGTTATGCTGGCCCTAACAACATGCTTGCAACGCATGTAAGTGGTGGCCTTAAAGGCCATGATGCTGTGCGGGCTCGTGCTACCTAGCAACCACATTCCGCACCACACGCAAGCCACCTTTGCACCAAGCTGTTGCACCAAGGCTCGAACACACCAACGCACAAGCACACCACGCACTCTAGGCAGCCACATGCGGGCTGCGCAAGCAGCCCAACTAGCCGAGAGATATGCTCAAGGCTTCGTGCCTCGATTTGCGTGCTTTGTGCCTTGCATTTTTATTCCGACTTTTGTGTGACATAAAAATTAATTCTAAATTATTTTTAGAATCATTATTGAGCAATATGAAAATAAAACAAGTCCAACTTAAATAAATTCAATTCTAGTGCACAAACCAAAATTAATTCAAGAACCATTCTTTAAATTATTTTTGGCTCCACTTGATGCTACAAAAATTGAGTGCTACTCTCAAAATTAATTTAACCAACAAAAATTAAATGAGATTTGACAAAAGGAGTTGGAAAAATAAACATAATCATCCAATGAAAAAATTTCTCCAATACTAACTTGTGTAAAATTTGAATATTACATTCTTTTAACATGAAGAGTAATCAAATTTCACTCACAAGTTTGAACGTTTAAGACTTTAATCAACTCAAAAATGGTTAAAACCAAAAATTAGTTCATTGTGGAATTTAGAAAGTTAAGATCCAACAAAATAAACAATTAAAGATTGAATCTTTAACATTTTAGGGGCTTCAAAAATACATTTTCACCATAAACATTCACACTCCAAGCAATTAATTTGCAAAATGTGAAATTGCAAGTTTATGTGAAATATGAGCTCACCAAATTAAGCACCAATTATGACTTCATAAACATGCTTAATAAGGGTTATAATTTGCAGAAAATTAACGGTATAATCAAACACATAATCCAACAATTGCATGCCATAATTAATCAAGGTTTAAAGATTTAAAATTTTTCGTTAAAAACAAAAAACCAAAAAACACATTTCTAGGTGGATTTTGGCCTATGGGATGCGTTTTTTAAACACTAAGTGGATAAAGAACGATTTAAATCATCGATTCCACCCAAAATTCACTAATTGTGAGTCCAAATCGGAGATTTTTAGCCAAAATTAGTGAATTTTGGGTGGAATCGATATTAAACTAGCCAAAATTATCATAAGTACGATATTAAACTAATTAAAATCGAGCTTCTAATCTAATTAGAAAGAAAAACCTGAAATTTAAATCCATTTAATCACCTTAATTAATTATTAGTTGTAAAAATTAAATGCGAAAGGCTCTTATACCGCTGTTGGGTTTTGCGGTGTCCAACGCCGCGCAGAAACAAAACCCGATAACTGGATCGCATGGATAATAATTACAACATAAACAATGGCATACAAAAAAAATAAACATAAGAGAAGAGAGAGAATACTCACCCTCGTAGCGTGCTTCGCTCAAACTCGAGCTCGGCCTTGAAAGCTTCAAGTTCCGCAAGTGCGCGAACCTCCGACGGCTCACACCCTTGCTACCGAACCGTACCAGTCCCTATCCCAAAGCTTAGTCGGGGCTAGACCAAAAATAACTTAGAGTTTTTAGAACAAAGATTTTCTCTTCTTGGAGATCCCTTAAAGTTCACCAACTCAAGTGTCTTCCCAAATGCCAAAAGATTGGTATTTATAGGGAATAAAGCCCCTTGAAATCCCATCATCTTTCAATGTGGAATAGTTGGTAAAAAGGCAAAATAGAATTAAATTTAATTCCAAATTAAATTAAATATCCAAATGAATCACCAAACGACAAGTGTCATGAGGAGAGCAAGGGGTTAGGTGAGGACCACAAGGGCAGGACCACCCTCCCCTTGCTCCCCAAGGGTAGGACCACCTTCACATTGCTCCCCTAGCAAACCCACAAAACCATTCCACACACGCACCCACTCGTAACACGCTAGCTGGCGTGGCCTACCTTGGGCGCCAAGGTTGTCTCGCTGGCGGCTTGGCCCGTAGGCTAGGCCTGCTAGCTAGTCGTGTGCGTGTGCACCCTAGCAAGCATGTGACAGGCTAAAGTCGTATCACCTAATCAAAAGTAATTCTTAAATCCACTAACTAAAATTGATAGGGAAGTAGGGTCGAATCCACAGGGAAACAAGTCTTTCTATTCCTAATCAATTAAAATAGTCTAAACTATCAAGTAACTAAGTTGTTTTTAATGAGAATTAAACTAATAATTAAACTAAAGCAAATTGATTAAGGGAGGAAAACAATAATAAAAGGCCTAGGGTATAGGTTCACCAATAAATAATATTCCAGGGTAAAACACAACAATCAATCATCAATGCATCAATTGATCAGATTATAAAGGGCTTTCCGTATTAAAATCACAGAATTAATCTACCGGTGTTAAATCGCATCTCTCGAATCTTGACTTAACCATTTATAAATTAACCTGCCTATTGAAACTAAGCCTAAACATCAATTCTCATCTCTCGAATCTCGAATTAATATTGCATAACTCATACAATTAAACCAGTGCTAATCTAATTGCATAGCAGTAAATTAATCAATAAGAAATTAACCAAAGCATTAACAATCAACAATAATAAATTACCCCTTCATATTATTTATGGATCCCCACAAACCCTAGTATAAAACTACTCACACATAATTAAATCCAAACTAAGCAAGCAATTAAACAAAGCATATTAGATCAAAGCAATTAAATTACTGAAAATAAAAGGGAAAGAAACCGTTACCAAAATAAACGGAAATGATGAATTGTATAAATCAAAAGTGTAGGGAGAAAACAAGAGTATTCACTAAAAGATAAAACTAAAAACTAAGAATTTTACTAATGAAAAACGTCTTCCTCACTTCCTAAAACAAAACGTGTTTATACTTCAACTTAAAAAATCCTAATTAAAAGCAAAGTAAATTGGCGAAATTCCTCTTAGAAACACGCACCCGATCGGCCCGCCTTTTGCTGGTATCTTCTTTACTCGCGCCCGGTCGGGCGCGAGACAAGGCGAGGGCTGCTTTTCTTCTATGTGCCTCGCCCGACTTGGCGCGCCTCAGGGCGAGGGCTTACCCGGTCAGGCAAGCATCCGGGCAAGTTAGACCTCTTCAACTGGGCTATATTCTTGGCCCAATCTGGATTTCCTCTTTGGGTCCTTAACACTTGGTCCATTGCCTCGGTCTCTTCTTAATTGTCGAGCCCTTAATCACCGGTTTGATGACTTTAACCGGTCTTGGGCTACGAAATATGGTCATAATAACGCAATCCCACTCCAATGCTCGTAGTAGCTCAAATAAGTCCGGGAAAATGCTTCAAATCCGTAATTTCCTATAAAACAATACCAAAACTATGGAAACACTAGAAAACGCTTATTAGTAATAAAAGTGGCTCCAAAGAGGCAATAATACTCCTAAATATGACCAAGGGACGGGGGTAAATCTCTATATAAAATGAACATATCAAACTCCCTCAAGCCAAACCTTTGCTTGTCCCAAAGCAAAGAGCTCATCAATGAACAAATCAAACATACTTCACCCCAAAAGTCAAATAAAACCAAGCATAACCAATTCAAGGAAAATCTAACAAATATGCATCAAAATCAACCAATCAAATCCATCCAACTACTCATCCTCCCTAACAATTGTCAAATAGAGCAAACCACAAGTGTAAATGGAATTCAAGATTAGTGCTCACACACTCTTCACTCTTTTATGTGGCGAGTAAAATATGTATTCGGTCCCTCTCCAACCACCCCTTTATATATGAACAATGCCCTCCCAAACTCACAACACTCGTGTGTTTAAAAGACATACACTCAACCTAGTAGTCGACTCGAAATATATCAAATCATTCTTTGCATTGATAAACAACTAATTTCACATTCATACAACTCTATGCACAAAGGTCAGAAGGCCTTCAAAGCTTGTAACGTAAGGCTTAGGTAAAGGGTAGGAAATATTTGGGAAAATGTGAGAGTAAAGCCATGCTTTAGGTAGCCAATCCTAATAAACCACAGTCAAAAATAAATAATGACAAAATCATCTCCAATCACAACTCAACTCTACAAAATATTCACCAAACATCAAATTATATTAAAAATTCCCAGCACTCACAATTTCACTCATATATACAAAATATAACATTATAGAACTTGAGTGAAAAAACAAAAATATAACATTATAGAACTTGAGTGAAAAAACAAACTTTGAACTACAATTTTTCAATTTCATTTTTTTTTCTCTTTGTTTGATATTTATTCTTTTGAATTTTTTTCCCTTTGAGCAACCTTCAATTAAACACTTGAACATTGAAACAATTTTTTTTTCTTTTGCTCTATTTTTTCCTTTTTATCTCACATTGGAATTTTTTATCTCACGTTGGAATTTTTTCCAACTTTGAACAACAATTTCTCAATTTTTTTCCAATCCACAAAAATAAGAACAAATAAATAACTTCTCAAATCCACCCAAAATTGTGCAAATTATGTGCACATTGCAACTCCCTCACCTCACTCACTATTAGCTCCCCCAAGCCAAGCTTGGGACTAGTAACCAATGGGGCTTAAATAGGCTTGTAATATGGCTAAATAAACAATAAAAGGGCACAGGCAGCAACATGGGTAGCAAGAAGGGAACAAATGTATCTAAAATCATCTGGAGACCACCTAAAAGAGAAAATGTCTTCGTCCTCCTCAATGTGCATAATAATGAGTCAAACAAACATTACTCAAAGTTATAAGCCAATACTCAACTTCATTGACATACTAAGAACTAACACACATTCCTCATCAAATCAACTAGTCAAGCACTATATTCACAAATAGTTGGAAAAAATTGACTCATGTTAGGGCATTCAAGCAATCAAACATCAAATCATGGCTAACCTATCCACAATACTCATCATCATATACCAAGAATCAAAACAATTTTCATGAATGGGGCAGAAGGAAGCATGATTTATCATTCAATGGATCGTATTTTTATATTTTTTTTTTGAAAGCAATAAAAACTATTCTAGAAAGCAATAAAACTAAACTAAGCACACCAAAGAAAATAAAAAGAAAAGGGAAAGAAAGAGTACCTATATATACAAGAAATTCCCCCCAAGCCAAACCAGACAATGTCCTCATTGGCTTAAAGGGAAGTTAGTCGCCCAGGCGACTACCCCTCATCATCAAACTCATAGCCGCCACCATCCCAGGAATCACATTTCAGCACTTTGGTACAATTCTGGACAAAAAAGAAACAAAGTGTTAGTAGGAAAAGAGGCAAAAACGAGTCAGGTTCACTATTTTTCTCATAACTTTTTTTACACAAATGATAATGCAGTGATTCTAATTGTATTAGAAAGTAGACTTGAAGAACTTTCCAACGATAGGTCACACACAAAATTTCGTTGAGAAACACAAAAGATATGTCATTTTGAAGTTGGCCTATTTTGATGTCCCGCTCACGCACCCGGTCGGGCGGCTCTCCGCCTGGTCGGGCAGTTTTAACTCTTTTTTCGACCTTTGTTCGCGCGCCCGGTCGGGAAAATTTTAGGCAAAAATCCTCCTTTCTTTCGCGCCCGGTCGGGCGAATTTCGCTCGTATATTGACTTCCTCTCGCGCCCGGTCGGGCGAGTGCTCGCCCGGTAGGGTGCGCTACAGCACTTTGAGTCCGATTTTTCTCAATTTGCTCCTTTCTCTCCACTTGTTCATCTTCAAACCCAAGACCTACACAATTTAGAGCTCTTTCTATAGCATCCACTTCATATTTCCATGTAGTAGCTTTTCCTATGGAAGATGTAACACAAAGTACCGCCTCCAAAGGATCTCTAACGAGAGCTTGGGGCTTATTAGAAAAATTATTTACATCAACCACACCAATACTAAAGCATTTTTCCTCTAAAATAGGGCTTTTAGGGGCATTATTTAGATTAAAGGTAATGTTTTCATCCCCTACACATAATGTAAGTTTACCACTTTTCACATCTACTATTGCCCCTGTAGTATGAAGGAATGGTCTACCCAAAATAATCGGAATTTGCGAATCTTCCTCCATATCAAGAACAACATTATCAACAGGTATATAAAATTTACCCACTTTAACAGGAACATCCTCTAAAACACCTAAGGGGTATTTAACAGAACGATCGGCCATTTGTAGAGTAATATTGGTAGCTTGTAAATTACCCATATTTAATTTACAGCTCACAGATAGCGGCATAACACTTACACTAGCACCCAAATCACATAAAGCTTTATCAATCATAAGATTACCAATGTGACAAGGAATAGAAAAACTACCCGGATCTTTTAGTTTAGGTGGAGATTTATTCTATAATATAGCACTGCATTCCTCAGTAAAAGCAACTGTGTCTACCTCACTAATAGATCTTTTTCTGGTCAAAATTTCTTTCATAAATTTAGAATATGCAGGAACTTGAGTAATTAATTCTGTGAAAGGATCCGTTACCTGCAAATTCTTGACAACCTCCAGAAACTTACCAAACTGCTTATCTAGCTTACTCTTAAGATGTCTATTAGGAAATAATAGTTTGATAATTGGTTTCTGTACATCTCCACTCTTGTCTTGAGTTTTATCCTTCTTTGCAGTTATACCCTGCAGTGTATCATCAGAAATGTTAGTTTTACCCTGGAACCCTGTAGGGCTAGTAACAACAATATTTGGTATAACAGAATCAGGATTAGCAATATTTGTTATTATAGGTTCATCATCTTTGGGCATAGAAGGCCCATCGTATTTTGAACCACTTCTCAGGGTAATTGCATTTACGTGATCTGTAGGTTGTACTGGCTGCGATGGTAGGGCTCCCTGCTGGCGGGTTTGTAGAGCAAAGGAAAGTTGCGCAATTTGATTGTCCATTATTTTATTATGAGCTAGAATCGAATCAATTTGCACATCCCTACTCTGCATCTGTTTCTACATATCAACTAACATCGTTCTGATTTCTAATAAGCCAGAAGCAGAAGGAGGAGTAACAGTCTGCTGTGGTCTCTGATGTGGAGGTTAATAGTACCTCTGCTGCGGTTGTTGTACCTGTGATGGGGGGTGAGGCACATTCATTCTATTGTACGACATATTTTTATTATTTTTCAACCCCGCATTGTAGGTGTTAGAGTATGGACTAGTTTGTTTATAGGCTTGAAAATCATTAATCTTCTCAAGCGAACTGGTACAATCCTGAGCCTTATGACCTACAAGACCACAATTTTCACAAATTATTGTAGAGTTAGTACAAACAGTAGAAACATTAGCAACGGGAGATGAATTAGTATTATTAATATTGTCTAGTTTCTGGCTAATAGCAGTCAATGGTGCTTGCAAAAAGGATATAGAGTCGACTTGGTGCTTTCCCTTATTTGCAAATCCTCTGGGATTCCCATATTGGGAATTATGAATAGCCATCTCTTCAACAACATTACTCACTATATTCACATCTAAATTCATAAACCTTCTGTTAGCTGCAGAGTCCAAAATCATTCTTGAATTATATCCAAGCCCGTTATAGAAAGCTTGCATTATCTGCCACTATGCTAGCCCATGATGGGGGCATTCTCTCTGCAAATCCTTGAATCTTTCCCAAGTTTTATATAAAGATTCATCCGCTTCTTGGGAAAAATTTAGGATCTTACTCCTTAACAAAGTTGTTCTCTCTGCAGGGTAGTATTTGTTACAGAAATTTTAAACAAGAGTTTCCCAGTCAGTAATACCAAGTGCAATTCTATACAGTCCATTGTATCATAATTTATCTTTACGACATAAAGAAAAGGGAAAAAGAATCTCCCTGATTTGGTCCTGTGTGACCCCAGCTTGTCTAATGGTGTTGCAATATTGGCAAAAATCCAAGATGTGAAGATTTGGATCTTCAACCCTTAGCTCCGCTGAATTGCTTCCTTTCGATCATAGTAATAAACTAGGGTTTAATCTCGAATTGTACTCCCTCGAGATATGGTGTAGGAGCAAGATGTGGAAAATCCGCCAAGGACGGCTGCAAATAATCGCTGAACTTGCGAGGTGATTGAGTCGTCATTTCATATTCTGGTTCTGAAGGAACTTCTGTGGCACTAGAATCAGATGGGAGTTCTAAAGGTGTATTACCCTCAGAAGTAACTCGTACCTATCTAAAAAGGTTCTTCTGTCTATGAAAAGAACGTTCGATTTCAGGATCGAATGGAATGTAACCTGATCTAGAACTCCTGGGCATAAACACAGAATTAAACATGCAAATATGAGAAACTGTCTCAAGGAACTTGCGTTCTCTGAGACGAAAGAGAATAATCTAGACTACAGAAACAATTAGAAATAAAAATAAAACTGTTTCCCCGAGAACAACGCCAAATTTTTACAGGCTAAAGTCGTATCACCTAATCAAAAGTAATTCTTAAATCCACTAACTAAAATTGATAGGGAAGTAGGGTCGAATCCACAGGGAAACAAGTCTTTCTATTCCTAATTAATTAAAATAGTCTAAACAATCTATTAAATAACCAAGTTGTTTTTAATGAGAATTAAACTAATAAATAAACTAAAGTAAATTGATTAAGGGAGAAAAACAATAATAAAAGGCTTAGGGTATAGGTTCACCAATAAATAATATTCCAGGGTAAAACACAACAATCAATCATTAATACATCAATTAATCAGATCATAAAGGGCTTTCGCTACGTATTAAAATCACAGAATTAATCTATCGGTATTAAATCGCATCTCTCGAATCTTGACTTAACCATTTATAAATTAACCTGCCTATTGAAACTAAGCCTAAACATCAATTCTCATCTCTCGAATCTCGAATTAATATTGCATAACTCATATAATTAAACCAGCGCTAATCTAATTGCATAGCAGTAAATTAATCAATAGGAAATCAACCAAAGCATTAACAATCAACAATAATAAATTACCCCTTCATATTATTTATGGATTCCCACAAACCCTAGTATAAAACTACTAACGCATAATTAAATCTAAACTAAGCAAAGCAATTAAACAAAGCATATTAAATCAAAGCAATTAAATTACTGAAAATAAAAGGGGAAGAAACTGTTACCAGAATAAACGGAAATGAAGAATTGTATAAATCAAAAGTGTAGGGAGAAAACAAGAGTATTCACTAAAAGCTAAAACTAAAAACTAAGAATTTTACTAATGAAAAACGTCTTCCTCACTTCCTAAAACAAAACGTGTTTATACTTTAACTTAAAAATCCTAATTAAAAGCAAAGTAAACTGCCGAAATTCCTCTTAGAAACACGGCCCGGTCGGGCAGAGCTTTGCCTGGCCGGGCCGGCCTTTTTGCTGGTATCTTCTTCACTCGCGCTCGGTCGGGCGCGAGACAGGGCGAGGGTTGCTTTTCTTCTATGTGCCTTGCCCAACCAGGTGCTCTTCAGAGCGAGGGCTTACCCAGTCGGGCGAGCATCCGGGTAAGTTAGACCTCTTCAACTAGGCTATTTTCTAAGACCAATCTGGATTTCCTCTTTGGGTCCTTAACACTTGGTCCATTGCCCCGGTCTCTTCTTAACTGTCGAGCCCTGAATCTCCGGTTTGATGACTCTAGCCGGTCTTGGGCTACGAAATATGGTCATAATAATGCTATCCTACTCCAATGCTTGTAGTGGCTCAAATAACTCCGGGAAAATGCTTAAAATCCGCAATTTCCTATAAAACAATACCAAAACTACGGAAACACTAGAAAACGCTTATAAGTAATAAAAGTGGCTCCAAAGAGCCAATAATACTCCTAAATATGACCAAGGGACGGGGGTAAATCTCTATATAAAATGAACATATCAGCATGCCACGCATGCATACGGGTTTCTGCTGGGCGTGCTGGGCGCACCTATTGCAAGCAAAGCTTACGAGCTACTGCTACTTTGCTGCTTCCTCGCACAAGGCCCGGCTAGTTATTGTTGTTGGCCTTGCTTGCGATGGTGAGGGGCTGGTGCTAGCATACTAGCAAGGGCGCCAGCAATGCTGGCCTTGTTGTGCCAGGTAGCTAGCGATACTAGCATGCGTTGCTAGCATGCTAGCTAGCTAGCTAGCTTGGCATGTCGCAGCACCCAAGCCAGCACACGCATGCTGCGGCTGAGCTTGCGGCCATTCCTCGCATGCTGGCTGCCTAGTTAGCCACATTGCCCTAGCCCTCGGATATATCGGCCATTCAGAGGCTAGGGCTATACGATGTGACTTGTCGTTTGGCTGATTTTTCCGTCTCGTCATTTCCTAAATTTGACTCGATTAACGACGCTCGGTTTCAACGCTCTAAGCTCGGAATTTGAGATCTTTGTTCGTAAAACTCTATTGACTCATCAAATCCTACGGATTAATTCGTCGCTTCGGTTCGGTTACACGATTGGGTGTGACCCGAAGGGTTTAGTCAAGATTAAGTTGTAATATTAATTATTCATTAATATTACTAATCGGAAGCGGCCTCCAGCTAGGCATTCCGATCACTTGACCTCACTGAATAATTAACTTTCTAATTAATTCTGAACCCTCTTTTGGAATAATACACTTGTTCGAAGGACACCATTCCTTTCATTTGAGCCCTCAACAAGAAGGACCAACTTGAAGCCTGTTCCAAATCCATAAAACTGTTGGCCCACTGTCATAAGATCCAACCTCTCATCGTCTATACGCCAGTTGGAGTCAAGCGTACAATTTTTAGGGCTAACGCACCTCTCATTCATGTAGAAGTCAGATTTCCCCTCTTCCACGGGCTCAACAACGTAACAAGGCTAGTAATCTTGAAAAGCACGCTCACTAGGAGACTCAGCAGTTTTACCCATATTCTTTGCAGGAGAAGAAGATGGAGAAAAAGTTAGAGAATGACCACCCCGCACTACAAAGTGATCAAACCAATTCACATCATCATCAAGCCAAGAAAACCTGTTTAAAGGCTGAACATGGAGAATGGGACTAACAAGGGATACATTAAGGGGATTAGCCTTAACCTCATTGGTTAAAAGTTCATGGCGCTTAGCACGCATTCTCAAATGCATAACATGCGAGAGGGTAACCCCATTATAAGTGAGTTCCCACTCAAGTAAGGTTTAAAAAAGTCAAGGTGAGTGCTAGATCGAAAAGGACAAAAAGCACTACCGGCAGCGAGACGGCTACCATTCAACCCGGATTCAACTAGAGGGGTCACAACATTACTCACCCGACTCCCAGCATGAGGAGTGTCACCCGACATGACTACTCGTAAGGGAATGTAGTGTCTATGCACCATTTGTCTTCTCAACCTTCTCCTCCTGAAGATAGGGAAAAGAGAAAAAAAGAAAAAGAAAACCATTTCAAAGTTAGTTTCATGAATTGTATGCTGAAATATAGTAATTTAATACGCTTTGATTGTATATAGTAATCCAGATTTGAATTGAGCGAGTACCTTAATAAAAAAACCCCGAATTAAAAAAGAAAAAAAGGGGATTTCATTTTTTAAAAAGAATTACAAGTTCAATCACGAATAATGGAACGAAATTGAAATCAAATTAAGAAAAAAAAAATAACTTTAAAACAAATTGATGAAACACAAAAGTAGCAAATTAATACAAATAAACAAAATTCAGGAGCTGTTTCACCTAATTACTCAGGAAAGATGGAAAATATAGAATTTTGGGGGAAACATGATTCATCAAAATTAAACTGCTGAAAAATTTTCATCAATTAAACCTAAGAAATCAAAGCAAATTTCAGATTTATGGTTCGAAATTGTTATTGCTTGAATTATTGCATAAAAAACACTAAAATTGGCTCGAAATTAGGTCTGGATTTTTCGATTTTGCTTGAATTAAGGCTGGATATTTTCGATCTTGAGGAAATTTAATTTGCATTCTACCTTATTAATCGCAAAACTTGAATCCAGGACTTGCAGCCAATCGTCGAGGATGATGTGTCAAAGGCCGTGAAATGGAGGAAGGCATGGAGGTGAGGAAGATGGAGTCATGGAGAATTTGAAAATTTTTGAGACAAGAGAGATGAAGCAGGGGTGGTTTTGCCGTATAACTACTGCGTATTTTTTAGAGGAGAGTGACGAAGCAGGTGGGTATTACCATATTACTACTTTTTTCCTTTTTTTTATTATTTTTTTTTATGCAATAGGTGGGTATTACTATTTGGGTAAGAATGAATGACAAAATCCTATTAAAAAATGTATGACAAACAAAAATTCTTGCATACAACCGGCTTACACTAATCTTAATGTAAGACTTGATTCACACGTGCCAATTAGAGTATAAATAGCGCTAAATCAGAGCCGCATGCAAAACATCGTCTTCTTCGAAATATTCTCTGCAAATTCTCTGCAAAACATCAATGGATTCGCTAATTCACAAATTATTACAATCACAAAAACAAATTCAAGCTCTAATTTAAAACGATCTGTAAACTTCAGAAGATATTGAAGTTGATTCTGCAATTGATTTGGATTTAAACAACAATTCTATGCAACAAACCCTAAATTGCAGGCAATGTGGTAATAATATTGACCTAAATTGCGAAATCGATGACAATGCAATGCATCAAAACCTCAATTCAGGTATGTGATTTTGTATATGAATTTGTACAAATTTACCAAAAATAGGTAAACTGGTGATTGAATGAATTACGATCAATGTAGATTCATATGAGAATAGAGTTCATCTCGATGAAGAACAAATCTCAGTTGATGAAGTGCAAATCTCGGCGGATGAAGAGCAAATCTCGGCGGATGAAGATTCAACTTCTGAAGGTAACATTAAGCTTTTGAACAGTTGCAGAATTGTTTAAATTGAAGTTTCTGTTTAATATTGAAAAGTACAAGTAAAATTGAAATTGCATACTTGTTTCATTTATAGTGTAACTTTAAGAAATAGAAGTGTAACTTTAAGAAATAGAAGTGTAACTTTAAGAAACACAAGTGTAACTTTAAGAAACACAAGTGTAACTTTAAGAAATACACGTGTTGTTTTGTTTATGGCTTAAAAGTTATAGTTAATATTGTTAAAGTTACATAATATGGCTTAGAAGTTATATTATATAATTTAATAAAATAGTGAAGTAAGTGATAACACTGTCAAAGTTTCCTGATATGGCTTAAAAGTTACTGTATTACTGAATCATAGTTACACTTTTTTCGTAAAACTTAAATCTACTATACTAATTAAATTGCAGTCATTGAAACTAATATTGATGTTGGGAGAACACTATTAGGCACCAGAACAAAAACCTTAGAAGAAATGCATGAGATTTACAAAAAAACATGCATCAATTGTAGGATTTTCAGTAAGGAAACATACAGGTAGGACTAGGGATAAAACTGGAAAAGTTATTGTATAGAAATACTATGTTTGTTCTGCACAAGGTAAAACAAACACTAGGGGAAGAAAAAAGAAAAAAAATAGAAGAAATTGTGGAGAATGCAGAAAAGAAAAAGAAAAGAAAACCAAGGCAAGTTTCTATCACAAGAACAGATTGTAGAGCTTGTATAAGAGTTAAGATGAATGAGGATGGATTGTTTGATGTAGTACAACATGTTTTGGTACATAAATAAGAACTCACAAGAAAACAATGGCACTATCTTCATCATCTGAAAGAGAGATGACAGAAGAAAAGGGATAAGTAATAGAAAACTTGCAAAAGTCAGGACTTTCAGTTATGGACTCATATCAAGCTATGTGCAATGAAGCTGGAGATGAAGAAAACTTGAGACACACAAAGAAAGACCATTTGAATTATTGGACAAGGTTGAAAATGAAAAATATTGAAGGTGGTGATGCACAAGCAGTCTCTGAAATAACGTACCAGGAACTTGCTAATGATCCTGAATTTTTCTTTAGATTTAGATTGAATAAAGAAGGCAAGTTGAGAGCACTATTTTGGAGAGACTCGATGATGAGAGAAGATTATAGTATTTATGGAGATGTTGTAGTGTTTGACACTACATATAGGACAAATAGATACAATTTGATATGTGCTCCTATTATTGGAATTAATAACCATTGGAGAAATTGCATGTTTGGGTGTGCTTTTATTGGAGATGAGAAAATTGAATCATTTGTATGGCTTCTTGAGACATCCAAAAAGTCAATGGGAGGGAAATGCCCAATCTCAATCTTCACAGACCAAGATCAAGCAATGTGCTCTGCAATACAGAAGGTAACATTTAAAGTTATACATAAAGGTGTTAAAGTTACCTTGTTTCTATTGTGTAGTTACCTTTTTTTTTCTAAAAATATATCTGATTATAATTCAGGTCTTTCCAGAGGTCAGACATAGATTATGTTTATGGCATTTAGAACAAAATGCTATTACAATATTTGGATCATTGAAACGAGACAAGGATTTTAAGAGAACATTCTCCTACTGTTTGAAATGATGTGTAACTGAAGTTGAGTTTGAAACTGTATGGAACTCAATGATTGAGAAGTATAGTTTACAAGAAGATAGTTGATTTCAAAGAATTTATGATCTAAAAGAAAAGTGGTGTCCAGCTCTAAGCAAAGACTTCTTCTCAGCTGGTATCCGCTCTTCTAAGCGAAGTGAAAGTACCAATCATGCAATTGGGTTTAGAGCAAATAGATTAACAAGCTTGACTGACTTCTGTAGCATTTTCAAAGCTTGTATACAGCGTTGGAGAAGCACGGAAAAACATGGTGAGTTCTTGTGTAGTAAATCAACTGCATCATCAGCAATACCATTATCTGGTCTGCTGAAACATGCATCAGAAATCTACACTTTGTCTTTATTCACAGATTTTGAAGAAGAATTTGGGTATTCCATTGCAACTACCACAAAACTACTTTGGCAAAATGGTAGTACCTTGTTCTATTTAGTGGCAATTGAAAGTGAACCTTGGTCGCAACAAAAAGTCACTTTTGAATCTAACAACAACTAAGTTAAATGCACTTGCAAGAACATTGAAGCTTCTGGATGGTTATGCTACCACTGCATCAGAATATTACACTTACATTCAGTGATGACAGTACCAGATCAGTATATAAAAAAGAGATGGACAAAGTTTGCAAAATCATCAATTTGGGAAAGACGTGACAATGAAGAACCTGAACAACATCAATACACACCTTGGTGTCAAACCATGGCTAGAAAATTCTATAATCTAATATTGAAAAGTCAATTGAATAAAGAGGCGAGAACCCTTATCGAGGAAAGTTATGCTGCTAGCCTTTCTCTTATTGAAGAACTACTAACAACCATCAACGACATTACTGAAGCAGAGACTAACCAAGCTACTAAAGCATAGACCAACAAAGATATTGAAGCAAAGACTAACCAAGCTACTGAAGCAGAGACTAACCAAGCTACTGAAGTAGAGACCAACCAAGATACTGAAGCAAAGACCAACCAAGATACTGAAGCAGAGACTAACCAAGCTATTGAAGCAGAGACTAACCAAGCTACATCATCAAGTATAGCAACTGAGGCACCTCTAATATTAGATCCTGAACGTAAAACAACAAAAGGAAGGAACAAAAGGCCACGAGGACCAATGGAGAAGAAAAGAAAGAAGACTGCAGTACCACCACTTGAGTTTGGAGCTATAACCCCTAATTTGAGACTATTTTGATTGATCTTAGATACATTGTTCTTTAATTTTGAACTATATTCATTGATCTTAGACTATTTGAGACTGTTGTATTATTCTTGAACTTTTAAATATAATATATTGATCTTTTTTTTTACTGTATAAGTAATGATGACTTTTGCTAAAAAAAACTATAACTTTTAGTAGAATTACTATAACTATTATAATAGTATCCTTAACTTTAATTTGCATTATCCATAACTTTTAATAAAAAATACCAAAACTGTTATAATAATTTTAATTCTAACTTCTTTTTACAAAAAAAAAGTTTCCACAACTTTAATGGCGTCATCCATAACTTTTTATGAAATATCCATAACTATTATATTAACACTTTAATAATCTTGATTCCTTCCTATTTATAAAAATAATTTCTAACACTTTAAGGGAATTAGCCATAATTTTTAATGGAATTAAATTAACTTTAATAGAATTACGATAATATCCATCCATTTCATAGACAAAATATTAAGTATGTAGTTACAAAAGCATGGTATTAACCAAACCAAGACTTCCAATTAGAAAATAAACATAAAAAAAGCATCAGTATATACTTACAAAAGCATGAAATTACTGTAAGTTCTAACTACATTAGCTTCCCCTTAACAAATCCTGCTGTTGCTAATACAATATATACTTCCCCTTGGCAGATTTTTCTTTCTTATTGGCATCTATCTTTTTGACTTCTTTACTCAATTTTTTGCCACATTTTCCTCTTTCCTTTTTTGTTGCATCATCAGCTTTCCCCTTTTAGCAAATTCAGGTGCTAGCTCCAATCGACGCGAATTAAAATTGCATAAAGAATTCAACACCAATTGTCTGCCATCATTCATATCAGACAGTACTAGTGTTACACATATCTCTGCTCGAAGTACAACTCTTGAACTTGAGTGTATTTAAGAACTATATATATTAGTATCATGTAATCATAGTAAAAAAAATAAAAATAAATAAATAAATAAATAAACAAAAAAAAAACACAAGTTAACTAAAAAAATTGCAACTAACCCGCATCAACGCATCACAACTAAAAGCAGCACCTCAAACAACAACATACACATCATAGAATATATTCCACAGTCTTAATCATATCCTTTATTATTCTTCCAACTGAACATCACCTCCTCCATTGCATAATCTCTAACTTCACTAAATTTAGGATGACCAAGACTATTGAATAATGTGCTCAAATGATCACATTACAAAAGGAAGAACAAAGTACAATAATTAAACATATAATAAAAAAAATGTAACTTTAACCAAAATAAGTGTACTTTTACAAAAACAAGTATAACTTTAACAAAAATTTAAACAATTACCAATATTACAGACAAATGCTTAATTGTTTCCATAGTAGCTTCTTCATAAACCAAATTGTCCAATAATTGCATGGTTTTTTTCTTCATATTCAACGCAAAAACCCAAAAGTGGTGATAGGCATAGATAGGAACAAAAACCTATAATTTGTAATTCAAAATACCGAGAATTAGAAATTAAAAAAAATTGATGACACATGTGAATTAAAATACACAACAGTAGAAATAATTATTACCAAATCAACAACACTGATATCAAAATTGTTTTTTGTGACTTGAATCCATTCCTTCCAACAAACTTGAAGTTGATCCATAACATCAATATCATTTTCATCATCCCAAAGCTTTACCAAGTTAGCCTAAATAACAATAAGACAAAAAGAAATCCATAAGAATTAACTATACAAACATCAGTTAAAAGAAAAATACATATAGCTTTACATAAAACTTACACTGCATTCAACACCAAAACAGAAATTTTTAAGACCTCCGTCGCGCATTCTTTCATTCTCATTCAGCAACATTGCCTAACACTCAATAACAGATTGGAAAATCTCCAAATTAGCAGCTAAAGACACCATATCTTCTCTTGGAACACTATGAGTATGATCAAACCAATCCAAACACTCCCTAAATAAACAAAAACCAGTTAAAAATTAAAATATAATAATAATAATAATAATAATAATAATAATAATAATAATAATAATAATAATAACAATAACTTCAAGAAATAAAAACATAACTTTAAGCAAAAAAAAATTATTTTAACTAAAATATAAATAACTTATTAATTCAGCTTTTGAATATCATCTAAGAAGCAATAATTAGCAATCTCTTGATACAACTTTGGTAATTTTTTCAAAGACTTCTTATTGCTTTTCATCACATGTCCAACAAACTCAACATCAACATCACATGTCCCACATCCAACAGATATTTTTGCCTTACCATTACCCAAAGCATTCATGATTATAGATGAGAAAACTTTTACCATACTCCAGGTTAATCTTTTCCATCACATTCTAAACAATATTATTAACAAAATCACCCTCAGGAACATTTTCCACCCTTCCACCATTCTCCCCACCCCCGACATTCACATCACACGCAATATTTGAAATAACTCCGGGCAATTTCTTCACTGATAACACAATATCAACAATCTCAAACATTCTTGGATTATAATCCTGACTTTGCAAGACAGGAGATGAACTACTAGAAGCACAAGCCACATCATGCTTCTTTAAACTTTCAACCTTCTTCAAATGATAGTTTGTAACAACTTCCATATTCCTCTTCATCAACAAAAATTGCTCATGAATAGCCTGAAAAATAATAAGTGAATAATTAGAATGATAACTTTAGCTACAATAAGTATAACTTTTAACATAAAAGTATAACTTTAGCATGAATAAGTGTAACTTTTAACTTACATCAGTAGCAATAGAGTGAATTTCTTCATCAGATGTCATACTATCAAGAACATCAAACTTAATGATCCTTTTTCCTAGTGATGCATCATCATCATTGTCAACTTAAGAAACTTTAGTTTGCTTAGCTTCTTCAGGTGCAATTCGAAGAGGCAACTGATCTCCGAACAAAAAATTCTGAGATATAGGCTATGTAGTAGTATCCAAAATACCACAACCAAAGGATTTAGCCTCAACTTCCTTTTTCACCCTATCACTGATTTTCTATCTGTCCAGTGTTTGATAAAAGGCAAACTACAATCTTGTGCCTCATTCCTGAACTTCAGACGCTGAAAATACACAACCTCTAACAACAAAATACAACCACCAACACTGTCTTGACTCTTAGCTTACTTTTCTTATACTTCAAAATAGCCCTACACAACCTTTCGTGAACATATTTACAACAATTGAAATTCTTAATTTCATCAACATTTTCAAGAGCTTTAACAAAACTCAAATAAGCAGTTCTATTTGCAACAGGTGCTAAAAAGGTAGTAAAAGCAATCATTACAAATAGTCTTTTAAACAACTCCCCACCATCCTTTATTAATTGAACAATCCTAGCCTCTAATTTGTGCAAAGGTATGCCTGCACTACCAGCAACATCAAACATACTCCTCCATTCTTGTTTCAATTGAAGATCAATACTTCCAGTACTCTCTACAACATCCATCCCATTATTCAAAGGTAACTCAAATACATCATAAACATCATAGGGAGAAATAACAAATCCCTTCCCAGGACTTATAGAAAACATCCAACTAACCGGATCAAAATGATCAACCAACCAAGGAAGTAAAGTTGTAACAGTTATAGTCAACTTTAAATCCAACAAACCACCAAATCCTATTTCAACAACAGATTTAACTTGCTCATCAGAAAAATCTTTCATGAGATCTACTAATGTGTGCGGTCTGCAATGGGTACTAAAAAACCTATCTAATCTGAATCAAAAAAAGAAGAAAGGAAAAATAAAATGAACAATTATAACTTTAAAAAGAATAAATACAACTTTAGAAATAATAAATGCAACTTTAGCAAACACAAAATTATAACTATAAATAAGTACTAAAATATAGCTTTAATATCATTATCCATAACTTTACATAAAATTATCGTAAATATTGTATTAGCATATAAGTTAATTATCACATCTATCTTACTAACACAATGTCCATAACTTTAAGGGCATTATCCATAACTTTAAGAGCATAATCCATAACTTTAGAAATAATAACAATAACTTCAGAAAAGAGTACGTACATTTCAACATCAGAATCAGAATCATCTCTCTCTAATATACTTGCAACAACTTCATCTTCTTCAGAATCAGAATCCGGTCTGTTTCTATTTTCAATTTTGATAGCGTTGTCAACCACTCTCCGCTTCTTCTCAGCCGAACAACGATCATCCTTTATTGGCTCCTTCTCAGCAAGACAGATATTGTCCTTCACCATTTTCCGCTTCTTCTCGGCCGGACGACGATAATCTTTTTTTGGTTTTTTCTCAACAAGAGAATTATTGGATGCCTTAGCTAGCTTTTTCTCAGGACAGCGATAATCCTTTGCTGGATTTTTCTTAGTTGGAAGCCGATCATCCTTTACTAGCTTCTTTGCTTTCACACTCAATTTTCTTTTTTTCTTATTTCTCTCAATAGATCCTCCCTCACTTACTTCTTGTTCAGAATCCTCCTCACTTCCCTCCTCATCATCACCCTTATCCTCTTTTGAACCCTCCTCATCATCACCCTCATCTTCTTCTGAACCCTCCTCATCATCACCTCCATCCTCTTCTGAACCCTCCTCATCATCACCTCCACCCTCTTTTGAACCCTCCTTATCATCACCTCCATTATATTCAGAACCCTCATCATCATCATCACCTCCATCATGCTCAGAACCCTCATCCTCATCACCTTCATCCTGCTCAGAACCCTCATCCTCACTTTTATCCTCCTTCACTGCACCCTTCTTTACTGCACCCTTCTTTACTGCAACCTCCTTCACTGCACCCTTCTTTACTACAACCTCCTTCACTGCACCCTTCTTTACTGTAGCCTCCTTTACTGAACCCTTCTTTACAGCACCCTCCTTTACTGCAGCTTCCTTCACAACACCCTTCTTTACTGCAACCTTCTTTACTATAGCCTCCTCTACACTACCTCCTTTCTTTCCACCCTTCTCCACATCAACATTAACTTCATTGCTTACATCATTAGCAAATAATAGTATTAAATTGTAAATCATAACTTTAACTAAAAAAAGTATAACTACAACTATAATTTACATAAATTTGACAAAGCAATCATACATATAATAAAACATAAAGCATAACTTAAGCAAATATTTATATAACTATAACAAGCTAACAATGCTGAAGTTTAAGATTAACATAACTTTAACTAAAAATAGTATAACTATAACTATAATAAACATAACTTTTATAAAACAATCTGACATATAATAAAACATAAAGCATAACTTAAGCAAACATTTATATAACTATAACAACTAATTTTGTAACTTTAACAAATGTACAAAAATCAAGAAATTGTAATTGTAAATAGAGAAATTGGTAAAACCTTGAGCATCATCAGATCCACCAACAGAGCTTCGCAAACCACGTCTCCTTCAAAAATTCGAAAGACCACCTCTAAACTTCACCATCGCAAATTCAAGAAATTAAACCCTAAAATTAAAAATAAGAACGATTAATAAATCAAATAGTGACATCAACAACAAATTGAATGAAAATGCATGAAAAAACTAAAAAAAAATTAGTAACACCTAAAACATTCAATCTAACATGAACACAATGAACCAGGAAACCATAAAATATGAACAAAATTATGATCAAAAACAAAAAAAAAACCAAAAATCAAACTAATATACTTACGAATACAACAAATTACAACAAAAACAAGAATACTACTTAAAAATTGAAATAAAGTAGAGAATTACAAGTTAATAATACACATGCAAAATGAAAAACCATAACAAATCAACAATTACAACAACTAATGAACAAAAATTATGCGATTAAAACCAAAAATAATTTAAAAACTAACCTCAAAAACCGATGAGAATCCAAAATTCAATTCGTCAACTAAAGAAAATCAACAAAACAAAGGAAAGATGAAGAGAAATTGCAGAGAAATATGAACAGAGGAGAGAGAAATTGCAGAGTAGTAACAGAGAAATAAATTGAAGAATAGAGTAGAAGAGTATACGCGCTAAAATGAAAAACAAAAAAAAAACAGAAAAAGAAAAATAACCGCTGGACTGGCACGTGTGAGTCCGGTCCAGAAGAGAGAAGTGGGCCGGTTTTACACTAAGTTAGTGTAAGCCGGCCTTTTTCAAGAATTTGTGATGAAAAAAATAATACTACCTCAGTGTCTGACTATGTGTAACAAATAAAGGGGTATATGTGAGACATAAAATATTCATTTTTACACATAATAAGAAACGAAAGGTAATACTACTAATCAAAGCACTGGGTAATGAAAACCGCTACCATTGAGTTTTTTGGGCAACGATTTTCATTTAATCGATGCCTCTATTTATGCCTTAATCTGATTATCACCACATTTTATTGTTTTTTTTTTTGTGGGTCTACACATCCATTAAAAACCGGTGTCTTTCTCTTCTAGTCTTTTGCTTTTTTCTATTAGTGTAATACTATAGCAACAAAATCGAGTTTAGTAACTATAAACAATAAGTGTATGCTTGTCATGAAAAAATTATTACCTTGGACACTAGCGTAAAGTTTGCCAAGAGGAAAAACTACTCGTGACACAAAAAAAAAAAAAAAAAAAAAAAAAAAAAAAAAAAAAAAAATTGCCAAGTGAAAAGATCGAGCTACACGTGGAACAAACGTAAAGTTTTCCACGGGAAAAAATGCTACACGTGTTACAAGTGTGATTTTGCCACGCGAAATTAAATACCTGTGGCATAAAGTATTCTTCTTATTTAGATTTTATATCATACTTCATTTTTTCCGTGGCTAGATAAAATTATGCCACGAATTTGGAATTCCCGTGGCATAATTCCTGGCCCAAGTGATGATTTCTTGTAGTGATATCTCAGCCGGACGACTTGTTGAGCAACTCATCGCTAGAAGAATACTCAGAGGGGCTCACCAGCCCGATAAAGTCGGCTTACATGCTGATCAAGTATGACTCAGCCTAAAGGAGACCGTATTACTATAAATAAGGAACCAAGTACAACGGAAAAGGGTGTAATACCCCGAATTTTGGTAATATATTTTAATAATTTCTAAAATTATTTAAATTGGGCCAAAATGAATTTGAAATGTTGGCGCCAAATATAAGCACTTAAACATTTGAATATCTAATTATTTTCGGATATCTAAATTAATAATATTGGTTTAATTATCTTTTAAAGGTTAATCCATAATTTTTTTAGAAATTTCAAGAGTTTTAAAGATAATACCTAATATACATTATGATTTTTTTTAACAAATTTTAGTTTTAATATTATCTAGAATATCTATATATTTATAATACCTAATTTAAAAATCAAATTCAATTATTTTATCCAATTATTTATAATTTTCGTTTTGAATTAAAAAAAAAAAAAAAAAACAGATTTTTTTTACGTGAATGAAGATAGCCAAAACCTTGATTATATTAAAATAATTTTTTTACCTCTAGCTTTCTTCTTCATTATCCTATTTTGCTTCCTATCATTATTCTTCCAACCATATGTATATCTATCTAAATTCTTCTCATCTTTTAACCCAACTACTAACCAAGACTCAATTTGATCCAAGTACTTTAACAAACCTTGAGACTTATCATATTTTCAAGTAACCACATCATACCTTCAACTCTATCTTTTTCACCCTTAATCACCTATAAATAGACCCTTAATCCCCTTCATTCATTCACACCAAAAACCAGACTTTCCTTCCTCTTCTTTATTCCCTTAAACCCACGGTCCTCCTATTCTCTCCCTTGTTTTCTTCCTCTCTCGTACTACAACTAAAGCCGAACCACTACTGTTGTCTTCTTTATCAACCTTGCTGCCCACCGCTGCCGCCAACTGCTCACCCTTCCTCACGAGTTGTTGCTACAGCTCTTGTTTATTTTCCTTCGTTTCCATGCTACTGCTACTACTCTTGCATGCTACTATTCTTGCAACTATAGCTCGTAACATACACCATATATATATACATATATCATGTTCTTTTGACCAAAGCACAATGTTAATAGTGCTTTATGATTTATTATTATATAATTATAAAACAAAGTTAATAATTGTTTTAAATTAAAACAAAGTTTAATGGTTTGGTAATTCATGCACAAATAAGAGTAGTATGGTTTTGTTGATGGTTTATTTTGTTAACCTTATACTAATCACGGTTATTTTAATTGTGTAGGAGGATTCCTCTGATCGTGGTCAAGTGTAGTAGTTGTACCTTAATTGTTCTCGTGATCAAGGTACATATAGGTGGCTAGGTCCTTGATACAAGTTTTGAATGCGTGTTTAGGTGAATGTTTATAGTTGTTTAAATATTTTGTATGAAAGATTTGATTAATTGTTTTCGTAATGAGTTAAAAATATTTACGACTTAAAAGTGTTGTTTAATTTAATAAAAACTGTTTATAAATCACTTGATTACATGTTATTAAATTAAAGGAACTAATTTAAGATTTGCGGCTCATTATGGGCCTGAGTATTGATTACATGTTATTTAATTAAAGAGATTTATTTAAAATTTGCAGCTCATTATGGGCCTGAGTATTTAGTATTTTATTGTCCCTCTACCCGGGACTGGTTAAGTAAGACCATGAGCTTTGTATGATCTGGTCTTTCCTCGAGTACAGTTTAACTTGCTTAGGGGGTGTGCACACTTAGGTGAGGAAAATTGATTTTGAAAAATTGTCTAAAATTGGAATCCTATTGGTTTGGAAAAGTTTCTATTAATGGACGTTACTACTTTTGGAATATTTAAATTTGGAAAGTCTAATTTTGGAAAGTGACTTTTGGCAAGTGTGAATTGGAATAATTATTTCGAAAGCATGTTTGCTTTAATAAAAGCATTTACATGCCTTGCACTTACACGTACTTAGCGTTTTTGCTAACCCGTTTTCCTTTTTCTTTTGGTTCGCCCTGTTTACCATTATTGGTAAGCAGTTTTGATTTCAGGTGTGAAGTTGATTGTGCGCATACTTGAGTCGAGATTGGGATCACTTAGTTAGGAGTTTCTTCATTCACGAGTTGGACATGTATTATTTGGAGTATTATTTATTTTTCAAACTATATAATGTGGTGATTACATTATTAATAAAATAAGTTTTTTTTTCGCTGTCATTATTAGTAGTTAAAAAGCCTTACGTTTTCACGTGGCAGTAATACGCCCAAGTCTATCTCTACGGTATTTTATACGTATAAATATAGTATTTACGTAGAGGGAGATTTGGGGGTGTTCCAAAGGGGTATCAGAGCCAGGTTTCGATCCTAGGACCTGTGGGTTATGGGCCCACCACGCTTCCCCTGCGCAACTCTGATTTCGTGGATTTCGTGGGGGCATTACCAAGGACCAGGGCAGGGAATGACACTATTTGGGTTATTGTGGATCGATTGACTAAATTTGCAACCTTTATACCTATGAAAAGCACTTGGTCTATGGATCAGTTGGGAAGGGCATATGTGAAGTTTGTGGTGTGGTACCATGGGGTGCCTACAAATATCATTTCAGATCGTGATTCGAGGTTCCTGTCTAACTTCTGGTAAAGTTTACAAAAGGCCATGGGAACTAAGTTATTGATGAGTACAGCCTTTCACCCCGCAACTGATGGTCAGACTGAAAGGAACATACAGACCTTGGAAGACATGTTGAGAGCATGTGTATTGGAGTATCAAGGTTCATGGAAAGATCGCTTAGACTTGATTGAGTTTTCATATAATAATAGTTACCATGCAAGCATTGTAATGGCCCCATTTGAAGCCCTTTATTTGTTACTTCCAGAGGTTGAACCATTCCTTGTGGCCTTCGATGCTCTATCTTCACCTTTTGACAAGTTAAGCATTTTGCCACAAACTCTGCCACATCTCTCTTCATGTTTGGCCACCAAAAGACCTTCTTCATATCCTTATACAACTTATCCCCTCCAGGATGTATTGAGTAAGGAGAACTATGGGCCTCCTCCATCAGTCTCTGTTTGATGCCCCCACGATGTTATGGAACACACCATCTCCCTTTGAAGCAAATACTTCCCTCATTTGCAATGGTAAAGTCCAAAACTTGCCTATCCTCAATCTTCTCTTTTATTGCCTTCAACTTCGAGTCTCCCAATTGACTTTCCCTAATCTCATCATAAATAGAAGGTTGCAATGTCAAGGCATTCAACATCTTGTTGACCTCTCCGTGCTCCACCACTTCCAAATTAATCTTCTGAAATTCTGCACACAGCTGGTCAAGCAAAATCATCATATTCATCGAATGACTGGTTTTCCTACTTAAGGCATCAGCTACCACATTAGCTTTCCCCTCATGATATTGGATATTCACATTATAATCTGTCATAAACTCCAACCATCGTCTCTGACTTGAGTTCAAGTACTTCTGGGTGAAGATGTATTTTAGACTCTGATGATCTGTGAAGATTTTACAAGTTAACCCATATAGGTAGTGTCTCCAAATTTTCAAAGCAAACACAATTGTAGCTAATTCCAAGTCATGGGTTGGATAGTTCACCTCATGCGTTTTCAACTGTCTTGAAGCATATGCAATGACCCTCCGATTTTGCATTAAAACACAACCCAATCCAAACTTCGATGCATCACTATACACCTCATATTGCCCACTTTCATCTGGCAAAGCCAACACTGGTGCCGAGGTTAACTTGTCTTTCAAGGCCTGGAATTCCTGTTCACACTCCTGGGTCCAAATAAACTTACATTCCTTCTTCATCAAGTTCGTCATGGGCCTCGTAATCCTCGAAAAATACTTCACAAATCTCCGATAATAGCCTGCCAACCCTAAGAAACTCCGAATATCTGACACACTCCTAGGTGTTGGCCATTCACTCACTGCATTGACCTTTGCGGGATCTACTGAAACTCCCTCCTTAGAAATCACATGACCCAAAAAGGCTACTTTTTCCAACCAAAACTCACATTTCGATAGCTTGGCATACAACTGGTGTTCCCTTAAGGTTAACAATACTTTCCTCAAATGGTCCTCATGTTCCTCCCTATTCTTAGAATAAATCAAGATATCATCAATGAAAACCACCACAAACTTATCCAAATATGGCCTAAAGATTCGATTCATCAAATCCATGAACACTGCAGGTGCATTAGTTAACCCAAATGGCATAACTGTGAACTCATAATGACCATAACGAGTCCTAAAAGTAGTTTTAGAAACGTCTTGCTCAGCAATCCTCAACTGATGGTACCCTAACCTCAGATCGATCTTGGAAAATATTCCAACCCCTTTCAACTGATCAAACAAATCATCAATTCTAGGCAAAGGATACTTATTCTTGATTGTCACATTATTCAACTCCCGATAGTCTATGCACAACCTAAGGACTTAACTCAAAAGACTCACTTAAAGACATAAAAGAAAAGCGCGAAACTTTATCGCATTACTTATTTAATTAAACAACACTTTTAAGATCAAACTTTTAAGTCATAAAATTTTATTTTTAACTCATTACGAAAATCATTAATCAAATCTTTCATACGAAATATTTAAACAACTATAAACATTCACCAAAACACGCATTCAAAACTTATATCAAGGACCTAGCCACCTATACGTACCTTGATCGCGAGAACAATTAAGGTACGACTACTACGCTTGACCACGATCAGAGGAATCCTCCTACACAATTAAAATAACCTTGATTAATATAAGGTTAACAAAATAAACCATCAACAAAACCATACTACTCTTATTTGTGCATGAATTACCAAACCATTAAACTTTGTTTTAATTTAAATCAATTATTAACTTTGTTTTATAATTATATAATAATAAATCATAAAGCACTATTAACATTGTGCTTTGGTCAAAAGAACATGATATATGTTATATATATATATATGGTGTATGTTACGTGCTATAGTTGCAAGAATAGTAGCATGCAAGAGAAAAAGGGAAGTAGCATGCAAGAGTAGTGGCAGTAGCATGGAAACGAAGGAAAGTAAACAAGAGCTGTAGCAGCAACTCGTGAGGACGGGTGAGCAGTAAGCGGCAGCGGTGGGCAGCAAGGTTGATAAAGAAGACAACAGTGGTGGTTCGACTTTAGTTGTAGTACAAGAGAGGAAGAAAACAAGGGGGAGAATAGGAGGACCGTGGGTTTAAGGGAATAAAGAAGAGGAAGGAAAGTCTGGTTTTTGGTGTGAATGAATGAAGGGGATTAAGGGTCTATTTATAGGAGATTAAGGGTGAAAAAGATAGAGTTGAAGGTATGATGTGGTTACTTGAAAATATGATATGTCTCAAGGTTTGTTAAAGTACTTGGATCAAATTGAGTGTAGGTTAGTAGTTGGGTTAAAAGATGAGAAGAATTAAGATAGATATACATATGGTTGGAAGAATAATGATAGGAAGCAAAATAGGATAATGAAGAAGAAAGCTAGAGGTAAGAAAATCATTTTAATATAACCAAGGTTTTGGCTATCTTCATTCACGTAAAAAAAAATTTGTTTTTTTTTTTTTAATTCAAAACGAAAAATATAAATAATTGGATAAAATAATTGAATTTGATTTTTAAATTAGGTATTATAAATATATAGATATTCTAGATAATATTAAAACTAAAATTTGTTAAAAAAAATCAAATTAACAAAATACCATTTTATAACTAGGTGATCTAAGTGGCGACAAGGAATTAAATATTCGTTACATCCAAACCGTAAAACATTTTACGACTTAAAAGTTTGATCTTACGTGGTATCAGATTTCCGGGTCTAAGAAAGATTAAAAAAAAATTAAGAAATAAAATATGTGGGTAGACTTAGGATGGGCATATAGGATAGATAGAGTTTCGCATTCTTTGAAAGTAAAACTATTTCCTATAAAAATAAAAACTATTTTCTTATTTGGAAAGATGATTGAGAAAAATATTCTCGAGTTCTCTTCGGAGACCTATAATGGGTACGACTCTCTGTCTAGGAAAGGCTCACCTTAACGCTGTAGTTAACTTTCCTGGGAGACGCGGGCTCGACTGTCTAATATCATGATTCGAGTACATTATTATATTTGAAAACAAAATGAATTGAAATTATTTGATTTTGGAAACAACTTGTGTGCATTAGTCTAAGAATAAGGTCATCTAGTCGCTTATGTGTTCATGGAATTTCAAGTTCCATTGGTATTTATTTTGGATTTATCCTTGAGGAAATTTGAATCACTTACTTAGATAGTTTGTGTTATCACAGATGATGGAAACTGTTAAAAGACATTTCTTTGATCAAAGGCTAGTAAAATCGGACGTTATATCTGTGCGTGACTTTATAACAGACATTGTTTGGCATGCTATCGATATCAAAATAAACAGGAATATGAAATTTATGAGCGAAGAACCATGGATCATCCTCCTAGCCTTAGTCCACTTACCCAACACACCTAAATATGAATTATTGATAAAAAGTATAAGGATTTAATAACACCTTAGGGGTTATGGAACATAGAAATCCATATGCATGAAGGAAAATGGCTAGGAACCTTGACCAATTTTAAGGCAGACCTACATTACACTGAGATTAACTAGAGCCTACCCTCGAGATCAATAGTTGTTGAAACTCCTCTTCAACTTACACCACAAGTAGTAGAAACCTTAAATAATCTAAACCATGATATGCCACCCTTACCACCTCCACGTTTGCATCTTGACTATACATCATCTGATGACTTAGAAATCCCTCACCCAAATGACTTTGAATCTCCACCTCATTCCCCTGAACCTCATGTTTCAAGAAGCCAAGTATCTAGCCCAAACTACAGTTCAAACCGTAACCCTAGCCCATATGCTAGCCCGAACTGTAATTCTATCCATGGCTCGTGTCGTAGCCCAACCTATAGTGAGTATAATCCCACCTTTTTGCTTGAACTTCACCGAAACCCAACCTACATGGCTAAACCTTTAGATCCTGATTCCCCTCAGCTTTCCACAGGAAACTCGGGTGACGTGGCCAAAAAAGATGATCCAACAAGCTAAGACAAAGACTAGAATTTCATAATAGCAATTTTTTTTTAGCAAGTTGTTTTGTTTGTCTTGTAAGCCAAATAGTGGCCCTTATGAATTCTTAGATACATTACTTGTTTTAATAAGCCTATGTGGCTAAGTATGAAGTTTAAATAATTAATAAAAGTTCCATGGAGTTTTATTTATATATTATAATGTGTATCTGTTATTCCGAGTTGTTCAGGATGTCTTTGAGAGCCGGAAATGGTAGACGCACTGGTTCCAAAATGAGCGCTACTCTTAGAAAGCTAACTACCATTGCTGAGAACATGAGCCAACTAGTGAGTCAAGGGAACCATAGCAATGACTCAGATCAGTTTGGGGAAGTTTTTAAGAGGGTGGTAGCTGCAAAACCACCCACTTACCTTGGAAAGGAGGATCCCGCTAGTTTGGAGAATTGGATAAGGGAATTTGATAAGTTGTTTGATGCCATTAACTATCCTGAAGAATTAAAGGTTAACAATGCTGCGTATTACTTGAGGGAAGAAGCCGATCCGTGGTGGAGTCAAAACCGGGATAGGCTTTTAGAAAACCCTAACTTTGGATGGAAAGAGCTGAAAAAGGCATTAAGAGACAAGTTTTACCCCGCCTACCTGAAAAAGAAGAAATGCATGGAGTTTACCAACCTGAGGATGGGGAATATGACCATCAATGAATATTATAACAAATTCATTGAGTTAATGAGGTTTGCACCGGAGGTAGTACCCACGGAAGAGTTGAAAGCCCAAAGGTTCGAGTAAGGTTTGACCTTAAGCCTTCAGGGGAAGTTGGGAGGAGTAACCTTTGAAACCCTAGATGAGGTCTATGGGAGAGCTGCCCACCTATATGGGATTCGGGGAAGAGAGTTAGAGAACTCAGCTGGAGGGAAAAGGAAGAGTGATGGGGGTTCACATGGAGTTAATAAGAGGCCTAGGATTGGGGAGAGTTCTAGGGTAAATGGGCAATCAACAGGAGGGACAACAAGGGAAACCTGGGGAAGGGAGATTACGGATAGGGAAATAATAACCGAGGGAATGGGAATAACACCAAACCTAAGAGAAGTTATTTTTGTAAAAGATGTGAGAAAAACCACCCAGGGAAGGACTGTGAGGGAAACCCGGTGACTTGTCGTTACTGCCAGAAACTAGGGCATTGAGAGTATGAGTGTTTTACTAAGGAAAATGATGTTAATATGGGGAAATTTTAAGAGGCTAAAAACCCACCAAAACCACCCCAGACCAATGGATCAGCTCAGAGGAATGGAACCAGTGGCGGTGCAGGAACAGCTCCTAAGGGTCGTGTGTTCGTGATGAGTCGTCGTGAGGCTGAGGCTTCTAATGATGTGGTAAGAAGGATGGAAGTTTGAGGTTGTGCATAGACTATCGGGAGTTGAATAATGTGACAATCAAGAATAAGTATCCTTTGCCTAGAATTGATGATTTGTTTGATCAGTTGAAAGGGGTGGGAATATTTTCCAAGATCGATCTGAGGTTAGGGTACCATCAGTTGAGGATTGCTGAGCAAGACGTTTCTAAAACTACTTTTAGGACTCGTTATGGTCATTATGAGTTCACAGTTATGCCATTTGGGTTAACTAATGCACCTGCAGTGTTCATGGATTTGATGAATCGAATCTTTAGGCCATATTTGGATAAGTTTGTGGTGGTTTTCATTGATGATATCTTGATTTATTCTAAGAATAGGGAGGAACATGAGGACCATTTGAGGAAAGTATTGTTAACCTTAAGGGAACACCAGTTGTATGCCAAGCTATCGAAATGTGAGTTTTGGTTGGAAAAAGTAGCCTTTTTGGGTCATGTGATTTCTAAGGAGGGAGTTTCAGTAGATCCCGCAAAGGTCAATGCAGTGAGTGAATGGCCAACACCTAGGAGTGTGTCAGATATTCGGAGTTTCTTAGGGTTGGCAGGCTATTATCGGAGATTTGTGAAGTATTTTTCGAGGATTACGAGGCCCATGACGAACTTGATGAAGAAGGAATGTAAGTTTATTTGGACCCAGGAGTGTGAACAGGAATTCCAGGCCTTGAAAGACAAGTTAACCTCGGCACCAGTGTTGGCTTTGCCAGATGAAAGTGGGCAATATGAGGTGTATAGTGATGCATCGAAGTTTGGATTGGGTTGTGTTTTAATGCAAAATCGGAGGGTCATTGCATATGCTTCAAGACAGTTGAAAACGCATGAGGTGAACTATCCAACCCATGACTTGGAATTAGCTGCAATTGTGTTTGCTTTGAAAATTTGGAGACACTACCTATATGGGTTAACTTGTAAAATCTTCACAGATCATCAGAGTCTAAAATACATCTTCACCCAGAAGTACTAGAACTCAAGACAGAGACGATGGTTGGAGTTTATGACAGATTATAATGTGAATATCCAATATCATGAGGGGAAAGCTAATGTGGTAGCTGATGCCTTAAGTAGGAAAACCAGTCATTCGATGAATATGATGATTTTGCCTGACCAGCTGTGTGTAGAATTTCAGAAGATGAATTTGGAAGTGGTGGAGCACGGAGAGGTCAACAAGATGTTGAATGCCTTGATAGTGCAACCTTCTATTTATGATGAGATTAGGGAAAGTCAATTGGGAGACTCGAAGTTGAAGGCAATAAAAGAGAAGATTGAGGATGGGCAGGTTTTGGACTTTACCATTGCAGATGAGGGAAGTATTCGATTCAAAGGGAGATGGTGTGTTCCATAACATCGTGGGGACATCAAACAGAGACTGATGGAGGAGGCCCATAGTTCTCCTTACTCAGTACATCCCGGAGGGGATAAGTTGTACAAGGATATGAAGAAGGTCTTTGGTGGCCAAACATGAAGAGAGATGTGGCAGAGTTTGTGGCAAAATGCTTAACTTGTCAAAAGGTGAAGATAGAGCATCGAAGGCCACAAGGAATGGTTCAACCTCTGGAAGTACCAAACTGGAAGTGGGATTCGATCTCTATGGATTTCGTGGGGGCATTACCAAGGACCAGGGCAGGGAATGACACTATTTGGGTTATTGTGGATCGATTGACTAAATCTGCAACCTTTATACCTATGAAAAGCACTTGGTCTATGGATCAGTTGGGAAGGGCATATGTGAAGTTTGTGGTGAGGTACCATGGGGTGCCTACAGATATCATTTCAGATCGTGATTCGAGGTTCCTGTCTAACTTCTGGAAAAGTTTACAAAAGGCCATGGGAACTAAGTTATTGATGAGTACAGCCTTTCACCCCGCAACTGATGATCAGACTGAAAGGACCATACAGACCTTGGAAGACATGTTGAGAGCATGTGTATTGGAGTATCAAGGTTCATGGGAAGATCTCTTAGACTTGATTGAGTTTTCATATAATAATAGTTACCATGCAAGCATTGGAATGGCCCCATTTGAAGCCATGTATGGAAGGAAATGTAGGAGCCCAGTTTCTTGGAGTGACATAAGTGAAACCATTGTACTTGGGCCTGAAATGATCGAGGAAACTGTTAAGCAAGTGAATTTGATCCAAGAGAAAATCAAAGCAGCCCAAGATAGACAAAAGAGTTACGCTAATGAGAAGCGTAGAGATGTAGATTTTCAAGTCGGAGAGAAAGTTTTGCTGAAAATATCCCCTATGAAGGGAGTAATGAGATTTGGCAAAAGGGGGAAATTGAGCCCGAAATACATTAGGCCATATAAGATTCTTCAGAAAGTTGGGAAAGTAGCATATAAGTTGGACTTACCCAACGAGTTGGAAAGGGTGCACAATGTTTTTCATGTGAGTCAGATTCGCAAGTATGTTCCTGATGTTACACATGTGCTAGAACCGGAGGCAATTGAGCTAGATGAGAGTTTGACTTATGAAGAAAGACCAGTGAGAATTTTGGACAGTAAAGTTAGAAGCACTAGAAACAAGGATGTGAAGATAGTTAGGAGGCTGAGGTAGAAATGCGTAAAAAGTACCCTAACCTTTTCATGGTGAGTGGTTAAGTTACGAGGACGTAACTTATTTTTTAGGGGGGTAGAATGCGATAGAGTTTCGCGCTTTTCTTTTATGTCTTTAAGTGAGTCTTTTGAGTCAAGTCCTTAGGTTGTGCATGAACTTACTAAATTTTAACCAATTCAAGATAATTCGGAGTATTAATTTAAGGTATTAAATGTTTCTAAGTTTCGGGACGAAACTTCTTTTAAGGGGGGTAGATTGTAATACCCCGAATTTTGGTAATATATTTTAATAATTTCTAAAATTATTTAAATTGGAGCCAAAATGAATTTGAAATGTTGGCGCCAAATATAAGCACTTAAACATTTAAATATCTAATTATTTTCGGATATCTAAATTAATAATATTGGTTTAATTATCTTTTAAAGGTTAATCCATATTTTTTTTTTAGAAATTTCAAGAGTTTTAAAGATAATACCTAATATACATTATGATTTTTTTAACAAATTTTAGTTTTAATATTATCTAGAATATATATATATTTAAAATACCTAATTTAAAAATCAAATTCAATTATTTTATCCAATTATTTATAATTTTCGTTTTGAATTAAAAAAAAACAGATTTTTTTTTACGTGAATGAAGATAGCCAAAACCTTGGTTATATTAAAATGATTTTTTTACCTCTAGCCTTCTTCTTCATTATCCTAGTTTGCTTCTTATCATTATTCTTCCAACCATATGTATATCTATCTAAATTCTTCTCATCTTTTAACCCAACTACTAACCTAGACTCAATTTTATCCAAGTACTTTAACAAACCTTGAGACTTATCATCTTTTCAAGTAACCACATCATACCTTCAACTCTATCTTTTTCACCCTTAATCACCTATAAATAGACCCTTAATCCCCTTCATTCATTCACACCAAAAACAAGACTTTCCTTCCTCTTCTTTATTCCCTTAAACCCACGGTCCTCCTATTCACCCCCTTGTTTCTTTCCTATCTCGTACTACAACTAAAGCCGAACCACCACTGCTGTCTTCTTTATCAACCTTGCTGCCCACCGCTGCCGCTTACTACTCACCCTTCCTCACGAGTTGCTGCTGCCCGCAAGGTGCTGCTACAACTCTTGTTTATTTTCCTTCGTTTCCATGCTACTGCCACTACTCTTGCATGCTACTTCCCTTTTTCTCTTGCATGCTACTATTCTTGCAACTATAGCTCGTAACATACACCATATATATACATATATCATGTTCTTTTGACCAAAGCACAATGTTAATAGTGCTTTATGATTTATTATTATATAATTATAAAACAAAGTTAATAATTGTTTTAAATTAAAACAAAGTTTAATGGTTTGGTAATTCATGCACAAATAAGAGTAGTATGGTTTTGTTGATGGTTTATTTTGTTAACCTTATACTAATCAAGGTTATTTTAATTGTGTAGGAGGACTCCTCTTATCGTGGTCAAGTGTAGTAGTTGTACCTTAATTGTTCTCGTGATCAAGGTACATATAGGTGGCTAGGTCCTTGATACAAGTTTTGAATGCGTGTTTAGGTGAATGTTTATAGTTGTTTAAATATTTCGTATGAAAGATTTGATTAATGATTTTCGTAATGAGTTAAAAATAAAATTTTACGACTTAAAAGTGTTGTTTAATTTAATAAAAACTGTTTATAAATCACTTGATTACATGTTATTAAATTAAAGGAACTAATTTAAGATTTGCGGCTCATTATGGGCCTGAGTATTGATTACATTTTATTTAATTAAAGATATTTATTTAAAATTTGCAGCTCATTATGGGCCTGAGTATTTAGTATTTTATTGTCCCTCTACCCGGGACTGGTTAAGTAAGACCATGAGCTTTGTATGATCTGGTCTTTCCTCGAGTACAGTTTAACTTGCTTGGGGGGTGTGCACATTTAGGTGAGGAAAATTGATTTTGAAAAATTGTCTAAAATTGGAATCCTATTAGTTTGGAAAAGTTTCTATTAATGGACGTTACTACTTTTGGAATATTTAAATTTGGAAAGTCTAATTTTGGAAAGTGACTTTTGGCAAGTGTGAATTGGAATAATTATTTCGAAAGCATGTTTGCTTTAATAAAAGCATTTACATGCCTTGCACTTACACGTACTTAGCGTTTTTGCTAACCCTTTTTCTTTTTGTTTTGGTTCGCCCTGTTTACCATTATTGGTAAGCAGTTTTGATTTCAGGTGTGAAGTTGATTGTGCGCATACTTGAGTCGGGATTGGGATCACTTAGTTAGGAGTTTCTTCATTCACGAGTTGGACATGTATTATTTGGAGTATTATTTATTTTTCAAACTATATAATGTGGTGATTACATTATTAATAAAATCAGTTTTTTTTCCGCTGTCATTATTAGTAGTTAAAAAGCCTTACGTTTTCACGTGGCAGTAATACGCCCAAGTCTATCTCTACGGTATTTTATACGTATAAATATAGTATTTACGTAGAGGGAGATTTGGGGGTGTTACAGAGGGGTTAGGCATACAAGTTATTACACACTCTTTCTCTATCTAAGTACACTTTCTCTCTCTAGACACATTCTAACTTAAGTATCGAAAGGAGGTTCCTCGAGCCATCCCCAGAGGCAGTTACATTTGTCATCCTGTGCAGGTTACCCAGCTGGACCCAGACTTCTCCAGTCAGAACCCCAAGATCCATACCCGGAACAATAAGATTAAACATGGATTAGAAAAATGAAAGCAGTAATGAATTACCCCTTTTGTGTTTCAAAACCATATGGAATTAGTAATCTCATGGATTATGAATGGGGTGTAACCTTCACTGGTCAATGGTTGTTGCCTTTCGTTGTCCCTTATTCGTGGTTGCCTTAAATGATCCGTGAACGGTTTACAAGTTCCTTAAGAACTTGTTGGCGGCTCCCTACTTTTCTTTGTCCCTAATCGTGTCTCTAATAGTATGTCAATTCCCACTTCCTAAGAGTGTCAAGCATATTCACCACATGCTTAAGTAGGCGCGCTTCAATTCGAATGACGCCTACAACAAGGTATTACACCATTTTTTTTTATAAAACCTTATAAAAATATATCATTTATCAGAGTTATTCATATAATCTTCAAACTCATTATTTATCCTTTTTTTGGTGCCTTAAAAATATCCATATTTTTAAAATTTACCATATATTACTCCGTACTAGGAAAACAAAAAATCTAATGTTTTTTTTAATCAAATAAACTTTTATTATTATTTTATAAAAAAATAGAATTTTATTACAATTAATTTATCTTATACATATAAAATTCAATAATTAATTTTTCTCTCTTCATAAAGAGTGCTAACTATAAATCGCTATTCTAAAAATGTGCAAAGTTAGTGAATTCATTTTACGTTGTGAAAAAAAATGAAACATGCGAGGGTAGAAAAAATAAATATGTTTTTAAAATTAGATCCCAATCGGCTTGATGAATACAAAGTCGAACACAAGATTTACACTTGAATATCAATCGAACTCTCTAAAATCTCAGTAATTCCAAAAAAACTATGAGGTCGGATAAAAAAACAAAAAAAAGATGAAATTCAAGAATTTAAACGACAACTACACTAAAAATTACTATGGGATCAAAAAATTTTGATTGTATTAATTTCATATACTACCATACAAATTGATTACATAATAAACTGATAAACACCCTTCTACGAATACATGACTTATAGCAATATTTATTTGATCTTCAATTGGTCTTTAGAAGAGTTTTTTCAAGAGTTTTAGAGCACCATATAGGAAAATGGTATATTTTAACCAATGAAAAAAGAGAATTGTAATTTATTTTGGAATTTAAAGTTTTAAATTAATTATAAAAATAAAATATTATTTTTTTATATTAGTATTTTTATCTGAATATGAGAAAAGAAATAATTTATTTCATAATAAAAAAAAAAAGTCAAGTAAAAAGCAAGCGAATAAGATTACAAATTTTATTAGATAAATGTATAAAATATTTTATTTGAAATATATAAACAAATCGTGCATTGCTCGGGGGGCTTCATAGAAAACATAACAAAATTGTATAGTGTATGTTAAAAGACAATTTAACGGAGTATTAATGTTTTATTTATGATCAATTTTTTCATTCAGATTCAAATCTTTATATCTAACCCTGATAACGTTACCAATATACCAGTAGTTATTCTATGAATCATAGAGTAATTTTAATTTGAAGGTATCATTAATTAAAGGAAACAAAAGACATCAAGCTTAGATTTTATTCATTAATTTTAATTGAAAGGAATAGTGTCCTTCGAACAAGTGTATTATTTCGATAGAGGGTTCGGAATTATTAGAAAGCTAATTATTTAGTGAGGTCAAGTGATCAGAATGCCTAGCTGGAGGCCTCTTCCGATCAGTAATATTAATGCTTAATTAATATTAACGCTTAATCTTGTCTGAACCCTTCGGGTCACACCCAATCGAGTAACTGAACCAAAACGACGAATTAATCCGAAGGATTAAATGAGTCATTAGAGTATTACGAACATAGACGTCAGATTCTGAGCTTAGAGTTTTGGAAACCGAGCGTTGTAAGTCGAGTCGAATCTTGAAATCGACGAGATGAGAAATCAAGCAAACAATAGGTCATCGCACGAAAAAATCCTAGCCTCGAAGTGGACTAGCCAATCCAGGGCTAGGATAGCTAGCATAGCTAGCCAGAGCCATTGCCGCAAGGCAAGGCTCGGCCGCAAGCTCAACATGCCTAGCATGGCCGAGCATGCTTGCCGAGCCAGCCATGCGTGCAAGGCAAGGCCTGCAAGGGGCCAGCCGCACATGCTAGGCATGGCAGCAGCCAGCCGACACCATCTCCAGTAAGGCCAGCAACACATGCTAGCTAGGCCTTGCGCGCGAGGTAGCAGCGTGCTGGGCTGCACCTAACATGAGCATCGAAGCAGCAGCAACACGTAATGCATGCGTGGGTTGCGGGTTGTGCGTGCTTGCATGCTGGGCTGCGCATACGCACAGCGCTCAGCTGGCAGGCCTAGCCAAGCACCAGGTCGCCAGCGTGGCGCGCCTTGGTGCCCAAGGCTAGGTGGGCGGCTGGCGCGCGAGCATTAGCCGCGTGTGTGGGGAAGCCAGTTTATGTGGGTTTGCTTGGGGAGCAAGGGGAGGGTGGTCCCCCCTTGTGGTCCTCACCTAACCCCTTGCTCTCCACTTGACACTTGTTATTTGTTGATTTATTTGCATTTTAATTTGATTTTAGAATTAAATTAAATTGAATAAATGCCTTTTTACCAACTCTCCTACATTGATGGGAGATTGGAATTCAAGGGCTCCTTTCCCTATAAATACCAATCATTTGACATTGGGAAAGGGCACTTGAGTTGTGAACTTGAAAGGATCTCCACAACCGAGAACACTTTCGTTCTAATACTCTAAGTACTTTTTGTCTAGCCTCGACTAAGCTTCGGGGTAGGGGCCGTTCGGGCCGGGTCTCGAGGGTGAGAGTCGTTGAAGGCTTGCGCATTTGCGAAGCTCTACGCTTTCAAGTACGAGCTCTAAGAAAGAGCGAAGCACGCATCAAGGGTGTGATCGTCTTTTCTTCTTTTTCTCTCTTTGTTAATTAATTATGTGATTGTTAATTAATATGCATGTTTAGTTACTTTAATTTGTGTGCGGATTTTGGGAAGGTTTCATTCCACGTAGTGTCGGACACTGCGAAACCCAACAACGGTATCGGAGCCGCGCTCATTTAACTATTGTAACTAATAATTAATTAAGGTGATTTAAATGGATTTAAATTTCTGGTTTTGCTTTCTAATTAGATTAGAAGCTCGTTTTAATTAATTTTAATCTCGTTTTAATGCTAATTTTGGCTAAAGAACCCAGATTTCGACCCAAAAGTAGTGAATTTTGGGTGGAATCGATGTTCTAAAGCAGTTTTGACCCTCTTTGAGAATTGTACAGAAGCCAAAATCCACCCAAAAACATGTTTTTGAGGGATTTTTCGTTTTTGACGAAATGTTTTTAAATGTTTAAACCTTGATTAATTATAGCATGTTAATGATAGATTATGTGTATGGTTACATCATTAATATACTGCAATAATAACCCTTATTAAGCATGTTTATGAAATCATATTTGATGCTTAATTTGGTAAGTTCATTTTTCACATAAACTTGCAATTTCACATTTTTGCAAATTAATTGCTTCAAGTGTGACTGTTTATGGTGAATTTGTAATTTTGAAGCCCCTAAAGTGTTAAAGATCCAATTTTTAATTGTTTATTTGGTTGGAACTTTACTTTCTAGTTCCATGTTGAACTAATTTTTGATTTAATCATTTTTGAGTTGATTAAAGTCTTAAAAGTTCAAAATTGTGATTGAAATTTGATTACTCTTCATATTGGAATGATGTAATTTTTCAAGTTTACACAAAGTTAGTGTTGGAAAATTTTCGTTGAATTATTGTGTTTATTTTTCCAACTCCCTTTAATTTTATCAAATCTCATTATTAATTTATGTTTGGTTAAATTAATTGAGAGAATGGCCCTTCAATTTTTGTAGCATCAAGTTGAGCCAAAAATAATTTAAAGAATGGTTCTTGAATTAATTTTGGTTTGTGCACTAAAAAATTGAATTTTTTTAAGTTGGACTTGTTTTATTTTCATTTTACTCAAATGTTGGTTCTAAAAATAATTTAGAATTCATTTTTTTAAAGATTTCACGCATCACGTGCATACAGAGTTTGTTTTTTTTCAATTTTTTTTTTTTTGAAATAGTGCATACAGAGTTACTCCGTAGTAGATATATAACTAGGTATCCCTTCTTCAAAAAAAAAATAAAAAATAAAAAAAACTAGGTTATCCTCGTGCGATGCACAGTTAGAATGAATCTTTCTTGTAATTTATGTTCAGTTGCATTACATTATTGTATATGAAAATTAGAATTAGATATAAAATGATTTACATTTAAGGAAAGTAAGAAAATTAAAACCATGATCAAACATCAAACAAATAAGATATGTGAAACTATAGTTTAGGAGAGAAACTTGGTTCATTGAATTTTATATAGACACTTATACATTGAAGTCAAAAGTGTAGATAAAAATACAAATAATAAAATCATTAATAATTGATGACATTACACATTAAATTGGAGGGAAAATTTTAAGTGTGAGAATGACGCGTAGGATAATTTGAGAGTTAATGATGTTAACAATGTTTTGTTTTAATAATACTTCCTCCATTTCTTTATAGTTACAACACATGCTTTATCACGATATTTAAGAAAAGTGGACTTCACATGATATAATACATTTAAAATGGGCTTAAGAGGTTGTTATGAGTATAATCAAGTGGGCCATGAATTTTAAATAAAGGTAAAAGTACCATTATCACCATAAAAACCTTCTTTTTATGATGTGTTGCAACTATTGTGATATTTCCATTTAAGAAAAGTGTTGTAACTATAAAAAAATGGAAAAAGTAGATAATAAAAGTTTTAAAAAAAAATAAAAATTTGTAACTTAACGTGAAGTTAACTACCCGAACCCGAACCCGAACCGAAGGAAAGAAAACAAAACGTTAGCCAACAAGTAGCATCAATGTACGGCACGGCATTGGTGGATTACTCGCACAACAATAGGAGAGATCGAGAGAGGAAAGAGTAATAATGTTGTTTTAGACAACGAAGAGGAATATGCTGGAGACTCCTCTTCCGAAGATTCTCACTCCCACGCGCATCTCCTCTCCTGTGATCCGCATCTACTCTACAATTTAACCACCATTTTTTTCAATTTTTATTTTTATTATCATAACTTTATTTTTAATTTAATCAACTTTACTTTTTCATTCTAGCTTTTTCCCAAGTTTCTGGGTTTCTGGATTTACCTTCTTTTACTCAGGTATAATTTCTCTTTCTTGATTTTATTGGGATTAATTAGCATTGCATTTTAAAGTAAAATTAATTTTGAACTTGGTTGATCTTGTTTTCTTCTTACTAACCTCTAATTTGTTCTGGGTACTTGAAATTATTGTGGGTTCATCATATCATCTGATTACTTGTTTTTCTTTTGCATTATTTTTTTGAAGGCAATAATTATGTGAACTTTTGTTATGATTGATGAATTATAACAAAAGGGTATTTTTTGATGACGTAGGAGTAGTAATTTAGTAATTTAGTTTATGATTGTAGTTAGCTATGATTTATGATTAATGACTTCTTTGTTGACATTTATTCAAGCTTGGCTCCGAAATGAGAAAGCAAATGAATGAATGTATAATATGTAAATGAAAATTATTGTTATTTATAGGAGTCTTATATATCCTGAAAGTTATTTAATCTGAAAAAGATTGACTGTTAGCTTGAATTTGTAATTGAGGTAGTGTGAAATGGGATTTGTTTGTCAATATAACTGTTTGAAGGTTTGAGACTGGTTTCCAATCGGTAATTAAGTTAAGTTAAAGCTGTCTGATTTACCCTGGAATACTAAAATCTACTATAATTCTTTAGCAATTAAATTTTCATCCTCTCCCCATTGATTAGACAAAGTAGGAATATGATTCAAATGCGGCCTGAAATTATTGTTGATAGAATATTATCAATAGTTTTTTTGTGAAGTGTAAAATTCGAATATAATATTGACAACTAGGAGACACAAATTAAAGCTCAATGTAAAGCACGTTTTGTGTTAACAACATTATAGTATACAAATTTATCACCCTCTAAGGTGAAAGTTGCACGCTATTAAATATAGGAATAAATATATTAGTTATTGGTATCTCTTTGACTCTTATGGTCGTCGAAGGCATATGTTGTAGCTATTTGTGAAAGTGAACTGCTGTGGACAAACATGTCTTACAATTCCTTCATGATTGAGCACTTCTCTTATACTTTATATTCTTCTTGCATGTTTTCTTCTTTTATACGAGGAATTTGTGATGTTTCCATAATGTGTTATTAACAAAAAAATCCAGTTTGAAGCTCTGCCTCACGGCTGACAACACAAGTTTCCTGGCAGCAACAAGTCTTTTGACTGCTACCTGCAAGTTATTGTGGGTAGGCAGTACATGTTTATAATTAAATAGGAGATGGTTCCCCAGAGTGCATTGAATTCAAGTCGAGCATTAGAAGGTGTGCATGGAGTGCAGGTGGTGCCACATGCTCCATTTGTTGTTGAAGAGGTCACTCAACTCGGGGACCAAAGGCCAACTTGTAAAGATTCAAATACAAGAATTAGTCGACATGTATTAATGCAGTGAGTGAAAATAAAATAAAATTCCTTTGTTATATTTTCAAAATATTATCATATTTGCTTCGTCTATTGATAGCATCTTGGGAAGCTTGATACCAGTTGGTCATAATTATTCCAACAACTTGAACCAATATTAATAACCTAATTGCTTGTTTGGACATCATCAGACGCGTGCAGGAGCAAATAGCCATACGTTTAAGACCTGTCCAATGCTGCCATACCGGTATTTTGGAATTCCGATCATTGCATTTATTTGCTAGATTAGTGTGCAATGTATATTGTTGAAGGCTACTGGGGATATTCATGGCTATCCTATTTACCTGTAGGTGATCAAAATATTGCTGAAACAGTTGCTAATGTTGTAACATCTCTTCCATTTATTGCTCTTGGAGCCCATGCACCTAGGTCATACCTTTCTTCTTTTCATGGTATCTTTTGTCCGAAACCATGTGGCTGTGCCTTATCCTATTTGTATATTGTGGTGCAGGAAAAGTTACAATTCCAAGCTCTATGCTAATTCTCTGATTGGAGTTGGAGTTGCCTCTAGCATGTATCATTGTTCCAGGGGCAGGATTAGGAAGTTCCTGAGATGGGTTGATTATACCATGATAGCAACTGCAACTGTGGTAAGATTGATATGAATTACTTGTTGATTCAAATTACTTGCACTTGCTTTTACTATAAAATTAGCTTTTCAGTTACTTAGAGGCCAAGTACAGTGTGAACATATATAAATCCACTGATCCCCCCCCCCCCTCCTCTTCCTTTCTAGCTGATTCAAATCATTTTTAACCCAAACTATCATTCAAATCATTTGTGATAGTCCTCTCTATGAACAATCACAAATCAATCATTCATCACAATTCATCACAAATCAATAGTTTATGATTTGTGATTCAAATCATTTGTGATAGTCCTCTCTATAAACTATCACAAATGCAATAGGAAAAAAAATAAAAAGGGAGTTACAATAACAGAATTGTTAAACTGTAATTACTAGCTTTCTCAGTTCCTATCAGACTGTTTGCTTCTGTATGTATGAACGTTATAACCTGACACACTCAAATTGTGAAAGAACATCTCTGCTATGAAGCAGGTTAAGATATCAATTATGATGCATTTTGATGCTCTCAAGACACATGATTACATGAAATTATTATACTACTGCTAGTGGCTAGAGGCCAAAGGTTATGCTATCACTCTTGTCAGGCTAGATTTTCTTATAGCAGCCAAGAAGAATTATTACCCACCATTTGACAAACATGTTGGCAAAGGATCATCAGCTATAAATATGATTTCTAGTTGTGCTTTGTTGTCCACTGTCCATATTCCTAATGGGTGGAGAATTCTTGCAGTGTCTTTCGAGAGCACTTAGGAGTGAACATCCTAAACTTCTGATGGCTGCTTCTGCTGTGTGTCTACCATTCCAACCACTCATGGTTTCACTTGTTCATACTGGTTTGATGGAGGTAGTTTCCCACTTTGATATCTCTGCTAAATGTGTTTGGATGAATTTGGATTCCTGTGCTTTATTGACTTATAACATTATATTAGGCTAATTTTGAAGAGGAAAAAAAAAAAAAGGTTGTTTCATAATAGAAGGGACTCATATCTTTCAAGTTAGAGTTTTGACCATGACGTATAATATTGCTTGATTATCAATATGTTAGAGATATCAATAATCACAATATGCACATGGATTCTTTATATTATGGAATAATAGGATCATTGATCAATAGGTAACCTCTGTTTTTTGAAAAGTTCTTAGCAAGAGAAAGGTAGAAAACAATCTTGACTTTCCTACTATTTTATTTCTTTGATTCATTAATGACTTCATGTAAATATTTGTGTTCTATCAAGGGTAGCTGCCTTTTTATTTCTAAATTGTTACGTAGTATTTTTAATAGATTCTCTCTCTCTCTCTCTTTTTTTTTTTTCCTCTTTTTTCTACCTTTGTTGCCGTTGTACTGAATTTGAGCTTCTCTGTTTCCAGGTGGCATTTGCCCAAAGGGCATTCAAAGATCCAGAACTAAAACTGGCACACAATGTCCACAAGGCATGTTCATTGTTGGGTGGTGTGTTATTTGTTGCTGATGATGTTTTCCCAGAAACTCCGTACCTTCATGCGGCTTGGCATCTTGCTGCAGCTGTTGGAGTTGGCACCTGCAATAGGCTTCTTGAGTAACATGGACTTTGGCTAATCTATTGGTAAAACTATAGAGGGTAAAAAGAAAACTAGGAATATTGTATAAAATTATTGAGCTATCCTGAGCAATTGGATTATCTGAAGTGATTAAGGCTGTTATGTATCACAGCAAATTAGGGGGAAAATTTGTATATATTTAAGAATGTAGACTGTAGTATTTATCAGAAGGGGAGTTTTTACGGACCGAGAGGGTGGAACAGGGGGTTGATGAAGGTGGAAAGAAAATGTAGTATGTAACGGCAACTATTGTTGCCTTAGGGACTGAGTCTTGCATTCTTTGGAACTTGTAAACTACAAGTATTATGTTCGTTATGGTACTCAAGACCAATCAATACTTTTTAATGCATAGGATTGGAATTTCTCATAGAATAAATTCCATTATGAAATTGATACAAGGCACATTAGATACATTTTGTCTGAGCAAGCGTCTCTCTGTTGGTCGGCTAAATTGATAAGCACTAGAAACTGTGTCATGACTGTTATCATCCACAATTCTGCATTGCATAAGCACGAAAATTATGGACTAATGACAGTAGTGTACCTCTTTTCGGTAAATTTGCCTTTTCCTCCGAAAGACTTTAGTTGCCGACATAAATTTGGAAGTTTCTTCCAGTACGTTACTTCTTCCTTTAATCTTTATGGTACTGAAGAAAGTGAATACTACTCCGGACATAACATTAGAAGAAACATCCTATGTCAGAGCTACAAACTGAATATTTTGCTGGATTTAAAGTGAATCTTTTTGTCAAACTTTTAAGGCACTTTGTTAATTGCTCCTATATCCAACACTTAATTATTTACGCTGAGCATTTAAAAAATTCATGAAATGTCATCGTGTTTTCCAGAATTCACCAAATGTTACTGACAAACAGTAAAATGTCATGCCATGCCATTAATGAGGTATTTCCGTTAGTTGACCGTCAGTGCCCGTTAATTGACCTCACCACTTGCCACATGTCACCTTCTGATTGGTCCGTTTTTAAAAATAAAAATAATTAAACAAAAAAAAAAACCAAAATATTTAAAAAAAATAAAAAAAATTAACAAAAAGAAAACAATAAAATTTTTTTTAAAAAAAACAAAAAAAAAATTTAAAAAAAAAAGGAACTTAGAGGTGGTAACCACCACCTCCTCCCTGCCGTCGAGCCCCCTGCCCACCCCAAAACCCTAGCCGCTGCCACCCTCTGCCGCCGGGGCTAGCACCGAGAGGCGCGCCGGCGACCTCTCCTCTTCCCCCCCTATCCCGTCACGACCCCCTAACCTGCGAAACCCCACACCCATACCTCCACCACCCCCCTTCCTCTTCCTCTCCGTTTTCCGGCCACCCTACCCAAAACCCATCCCTTTTCGAAAACTTGGTGCAGGCTGACCTTGGTGTGGCATAATGTCCATCAAAGTCTGTAGATGCCTCATTCAAGAACATTACTTCTGGATGAATTTCAATTGACGTAAACAGTAATAGATCCCAAGGCTTATCCTTGAATATCTACAGAAATCTCAAATTATCTTGTTGCATCTACCTTGCTTCTTTACAGAAACCAAAACTTCCTGTAAACAAGTCAAATGTCGGAAATCAGAGAGGGAGAGGAAGGGGGTGGGGGTGGGGTGGGGTTTCGGGGTCGTGGAGGAAGGGGGTGGGGTTTCGAAGGTTAGGGGGTCGCGACAGGATAGGGGAGGGGTCGCCGGCGGCCTGCGTGCCGGTGCTAGCCCCGGCGGCTGGGGGTGGTGGCGGCTAGGGTTTTGGGGTGGGCAGGGGGTTCGACGACAGGGAGGAGGTGGTGGCTGCCACCTCTAAGTTCCCTTTTTATTTTTTTTTATTTTTTTGATGTTTTTTTTTGTTTAATTATTTTTATTTTTAAAAACGGACCAATCAGAAAGTGACAAGTGACAAGTGATGGGGTCAACTAACGGGCACTGACGGTCAACTAACGAAAATACCTCGTTAATGACATGGCATGACATTTTACGGTTTGTCAGTGGCATTTGGTGAATTCTGGAAAACACGATGGCATTTCATGAATTTTTTAAGTGCTCAGTGACATTTTATGAAATTGCCGTATTTACTATTTTACACCAATATGAACTGTTTGAACAAGGAATTTCAAACGAGGAATAAAAATGGATACAGAAAAGACGGTCAATTAGTTGCCACTGCAATGTGGAAGTACATATTCTAACATACAAATTTTTTAAAAAAAGTTTTTTTATAATCAAAATGATGGTGCAACTCAAACTATGAAGTAAAACTTGCAAATGCGCCAAACAGTAGACAGAACAGGCCAGTGGATGTGCTAGATCAGGAAACATATATGGGCTCTGGCTCCTGCTTTCTTCTGATCCTGCAAGCACGGGAGGGGATGGAATACAATTAGAATCGAAATATGGAAACTCAAACAATTGGACTTTAAACTTTCCGAACAACCTGTCGGATGGACATTGCCAACAGCATAGTTATACAAAATAATACTCCGCAACATTACAGATCATTCATATACTGCAACTGACTATCAGTAACGTCAAATTTTAGTCAATATCAATCATTGGTTTTTAATTGTCAGATAAAAAAAAAAGAAAAAAAGCTGTAATAATCATTGTCCCCTCGCCCACTTAAAATAGAAAGCATTCACTATCTTTCCTAAACTGGCGCCAAGGGAAAAAAAAAAAAAAAAATCCAATTATTGCATCACTAGAAAGAAGATACAAATTCTGCACATTGTGTGCTCGACTGTTTTGAATAGCTAATGGGAAGTTAAACCGTCTCTATATAAATGGTGTGGTGGGATTCGTATGGAAATGGAGAAAGTGAAAGTGAGGGATACATCTTTCCCTTGTTTCGTTATGACTTGAATAGGCAAAAGAAGAAAATTTGAGGATTTATTTTACTTCCCTGATTGCAACACCTTTAATATACACGTGGTTGCACCTACCTCTATGTGCACCTAAATGTAGTTTTTTTTTGCTTATTTTATTATTTTAAAATGAGCAAAAATAAATAAATGAGCAGAAAATACCCTAGGTGCACTTTGTACCCGGGTGTATATAAATTTATTTTCCCTATTTGATAAATTAAAGCCTTTCAATGTAGGAAAGATTTAGAAAGCATAGACAAGCTCATTCCTCTCATGACCTCCCTTTCTTTTCTCTCTCCTTCCCTTCCCTTCCCTCCACTCCCTTTCCTTCCAAAAAAGCTATCCAAACATAGTGTAAGCAAATATGTTGCAACACACCTTTTTTGGCACGCTACGTGAGAAAGTGATCAGAAACGGTAAAGGAATGGATTAGGCTATAAAATTAAAACCGTAGCAACTTAACACTTTGTTTTCATCGGTGCTAAAATTATTTCAAATAATTTAACTGTTTACCTAGTCTAAAATCTTCGAAGTGTGTGTCAAAGTGGTGTGTTGCAAGTATATATAGAAATGAAGGAAATATAACAATATTTCCTTTTATATTCTCCAAGGGTAAATTAGAACCTTATCAAAAACATTAGGCATCACTGATCATACAGTGGAAAAAAGTGAGCAAACATTGCCATGTAGATAATAATAAAATAAATAAAAAGATTTTAGAATGCAGAAAATATCCAGACACTCACCAATTATCTCCAGCCCACTTGCAACCATCAGTGTCCACCACATGCAAACTATAAGCATGCCTTGAACTCGGTGACTGGTTCTCAAAACTACAGTGAGCATATCCAAAAATAAGAGAACACACATTGTACATTTATTGAGTGTTAAATAGAAGTCATGAGAGTTGACTAACCTCTGATGAATAAGATCACCATGAATGACAACCAAGGAACCAGCTTTAACTTCAATTGGAACAAAATCATTCTGGTCGTATGATGGAGATGGGCAGTCAAAATGTACCCCTTCGTCATCTCTAATGAATCTTCTCACAAGGCCCTCTGAAAATTTAGTTTAAGAAATTAAAATAATGATTTGCATGGAATTTTAGACCACATATTATATCAGAAGGTCATGTACTTTTTTGAGAACCAGGGATTGCCCACAGGCAGCCATTGATCACTGTGGCATCTTCTAGTGCAAGCCACAATCCTGTACACGTTGGTGGATCTGTATAAAGAAATGAATTATCTTGGTGTGGCACCACTTCTCCACCAATACCTGGTTGCTGAAAATGGAAATCTTACAATCAGCTAATACTTCACTATTAGATGCCTAATTTTAGTTTTATCCCTTCTTGCATCGGTATAACCTATACTAAGCAGAGAAGCAGACATTCAGTTGAAAATGAAGCTACCCTTAACCAAGATTATTTTTCATTTAACCCCTCTTCTGACAGTCATATGCTTCGTACATAAAGAGCATCTTTTAGCATACATGTTTACAGGACATTCATCTGAGTCAACTAACCAAGGCTATGCAATTATCCAATTACATGATTGATTTTGTTGGTATTGATTATTATGCCTACTAAGAGCCTTTTATAGAAAGCCTGAGGTACGTAATGGTAGCTTCATATGTAGTATTTTCCAAATAGTATGATATGCATTAGATAAAGGAATGTCCATGGATCACCAATAATTTATCTTTAAGTGAAATCTAATTCTAAAACTTTCGTAATGGAACATAGGATCAAGTATAGGTTCTTTTTAATTTCACAATTTGCTTTGACGACTTTTCAGGTCAGTTGTCCTTGCTGGGGAGATGGCTACCATGGCTCACTAGAACGCGCTCAAATTCTAGGGAGTAAGAAGCAACCTCTCACCTCAAATATGCATGCATCTATGAAGAATCTGATATAACACAAAACTACTAATCTAAATCATCAATACAGGTCTTTGTATCAACTTGCAGGAATAATTTCCAAGAAATTGACTCGGTTCTGCCTTTTCTATTTCATGTCTTTGCCTCATTTGAGCCAGGGAGTGATCCTGATTCTGAGGGATGCAACAGCATTCCCTTGCCACATTGGTATAACAGATGTCAATGGAAACATATGCTTAACTTTTGAATAAAACATCCACCAGTATGATTGAGTTTGTTTCTAATTTCAATTTTTTCCATTGTTGACTTTATGAGTTGATATTCTTTTATCAGTTTTTGCAAGGAAAAACCAGAAAGTGAGTGTAGCAATATGGGATAAATGTAGCTATACCTTGAAAATGTACATAGACTGAACAACTGCCGGCCTTTTGTAACCTAAACTTGAGAGCAAGCTTGAGAAACTCTTTGAGGAGGAGAACTCTCTGAAAACTGGATCCAGCTCATGTAGAGCTGCAGTGGCAATTTAACAAGTACTCAAATGTCAAAATGTATTACGTACTAATACAAAATCTTTATACAAGGTAAATAAACTGCAACCTTTACAACCATCCTTATCGAAAGAGGTCAGAGGCAACTACATAGACCAAAGAAACAAGAAAAAAAAAATCTTTACCAGTAATGGTACCCATATAATAACATACCATGGCCAACTTTATTGATAGAAAGTTCTTTAGGCTGCTTTAGTTTGCCGTCCTCGTCAAATGCTTTCTCTAAATAAAACCAGAGTGTCAAAATCAGCACATAGAAGTCAATATCCTTTTTGAAAGCAATATGGAACATGTATATCTATAAAATTGACCTCTTGAGGAAAACAATACAAGACAGAAGCATCTTATTCGTGACAAGTGAAAACACACCTATCTCACCTAAATAGAATCTTCTACAATAACAGAATTCTAAGATATTCATCTCTGTTATAAATAGGTATGAGGAAGTTTCATTTACCCCTTCTTTCGGCTAAAATATGTCAGGATCCTTAAAAAAAATTTCTTTTATCTCCCCTAAATTTCAACCCCCCCCCCACCAAACACACACACACACAAAACTTCCTTTCTTTTGCATGGGGGTAAATTTGTTTTGGCAATAATGCTTATGATAACCAATGTGGCACTGGTAGAAACAAGCAACTTTCAGAAAAAATATCACACCATTTAAATATTAGCAACGTGGATATGATATTTGTAATCTCATGCAAATTGTCTGAGCATGATAGATAATGATTCGAACCAAGAATTAGAACAGTAAGCTTTTTTGAACCATGATGCAACCACTTTCTATCACAATACTCAGTATACATATTATCTATATAATAAGTTTATAACCATGTACACTGTTACCAAATTCCATTAGTTAGAGGTATGTAACTTTCATAGCCAAAGATAATTATGAATAAAAGTGACATACTAAAAGTCTACATTTCATCTTCCACAAAAGGAGAGCAGCAAGTCTACCAACACTTTACGGAAGCAAAACTTCAATCATTTGACGCTCTACATAGAGTACAGGCCTGTTCATAAAGAACTTTTGGCTAGCTTATTGTTGACCTTGGCTTTTAGCTAATTAATGTGGTCAAAGAATGAAAATTTATGGCTACTTCCAAAAAAAAAAAAAAGCTGACTAGAGCAGCTTTTTCCGGCTAACTATTTCAGCCTAAAATGAAAAAAGTTGATCATATTAACAATTAATGACCAAAAATATTTCAGAGTATGAAATAACTAAAAAGCCAATACAAAAAATATCTTAGTAAACAAGCTAGGTGAAGCCACTAACAACAAATACTTTCCAATTCAACTCTTAGCGTTTGCATATGAGTTCATTCCTTGAGAAACAAAAGAACTTCAAGCTCAGTAAATCAGCCAAAAACCAACTACAAATGAGTGCCAATTTTGAAGATTTAGTGGCTTGCTAAAAAAAAAAAAAAAAATCACTCCTTGAGTAATGAAAGAGCCTCAAAGAAAGAGATACCAAAAGTATAACCTAACCTATTCCTTGTTAACAAGCTTAAACAATTGGTAAATACAAAGAGATACATGCTTGCATCAATCATCGCTCATCCATGTAGAGAAACACCAAGTGAGTGTTCAACAATAGAGCGATATGATAACTAATCTAACAGATTAACCACACTTGGAATGAAAAGAATCAATTAAAGGGGTATCATGTATTATACTCGGTCAAAATTAATCTCGGGTAAGTTATCGTGCACAATAAGTACTACTATTCTACCCTTTGCTTCTCGGATTACCGCCTTGAGTTGTAATTCAAGCTGCTTTAGCATCAAACTTTGATCAATTAACTAAGCCACAAAGCATATTTTCGATAAGTCTTCAATCTCTTCATCATCAAATAGTGTATGTATTCTAGTTCAACATATCATATACGAAATTCAAATAAGTTTGAATTAACAAATAGTTTCAAAATAATTCATCAACATCAACAAACCTCCATAACAATTTGATCAACAACTCATAGAATATAATCAATGCAAGTAAACTCAATACCTTCAAAGAAAAACGAAATCTTCTCAGCGCTATCGAAAAAGTAATTATCTTTCGCATGACTCTGATCACCAAATATACAATAATAATCAAATTAAGAAATACAACAACAAAAAAGAGTGAATTTGATTAAATAAGTCAAATAAATAAATGGGTTCAGCAGAACAAACATGATCTTTAGTAGAGAAGATAACAGAAGAAGAGGAATCAAAATCATGAAGTAATTGTTCCATTCTAGTCCTCATTGACTTAATTTGATCTGGATTTGCAAAGGAATCCAATACCAAATATCCTGCAAAAATTGAAATTGAAATTGTATTAAAGAAGAAGGTGAGAAGAGAGAAGAAGAAGAGATGAAGAAGTGGTGAATTGGGTGACCTTGAGAATTGAAAAAAATCAAGCTGAATAGGGTTCAAACTACCGGGAATTGCCATCTTTCGACGATAATGGCAACTTTGGGTTTGAAATCTGAATTCTAGCAATGTTACGTGCTGGAGATTGGAGAAAGAGAAATTCCTATTTCATCACCGTTATGAAGATCATGAGTTAATCCAATAATTAGACGCTACACTCGTAATCACCGTACGCTCAATAATTTAACGCAAGTACACGACCACCTCCAAAACTTAAAATGTTGAAGGGGGTATTTGCGCGAAACTACCCAAAAAATCGAAAATTCAATCCGTAATCATTTCGAAAATTAGGGTATCTGATCTGATAATCATAACGATTTAGATATCCGTTCTAATAATTTGTTATCGGGTATGGTTATTGGATATTATTTTAAAATTAACGGTTACCCATTCCGATCCGATAAACAATTTTTTGTTTTTATTCCTACTCAAATCTATTTTCCCAAAATCTAAACTCTTACTTTACTTCATAATCACTTTATAAAATCAATGATTAGTAAGATTATTAATAATTTAGTCAAGATTATGTGGTATTGTTGTTAATTAGTGTTAAATGATATTATAATAACTACTTGCAATTTTTAGATACTTGCTCCACTTATCATTTTCGGCCGTTTTTAAATACTTGCTCTATTTCTTTATTTTGAAAGCATTTACAATATTTACTTCATTTCTCTGAAATAGCGGATCCAACATAAATCATATTTTATTAATTTCATATTCTCTCTCCTCTAATTCTCTCAACTATTTTTGTTTTTTACAATTTTTTATTCTTTCACCTACCCCACTACCTCCATATTTTATTACTTTCTCCAATTTCTTCTAAAACTCCGCACATGGAGAAATGGAGCAAGTATTTAAAAACGGAGGGAGTAAATTGTTAAGTTTAATTATCATTATTGGATACCTTATTGGGTACCCGATAACCAATCCGAAAATTAGGGTACCTGAACTTATCAGTTCGGTTTATGGATATCACTTTTAGTGATGTTGGTTATCGATTACCCGAACCGTGGTACCCGTCCCATGCTCACCCCTAGTATTTGGTTTATCAAGTTGGAATGGATTGGTATGGAATCTCGTAATAGAGAGGTATGGATTCTAAAACACATACTAGTCCAAAGTTGTTTGGTTTTATTGTTGGAATGCTAACTATCCTTCATTAATAGAATGGATTGTGAATCTTAGGGGGGCGTGGGTATGGGATTCCATCGGTATGGGAGGGAGTTAGAACCCTTTGGGTATGAGATTCCATTACTATAAATCTCAACCAAACAAAAAATTAGATGGAATGGATTCTAACTCCATTCTAACCCATTCCAAATTATCCAACCAAACGACCCCTAAAAAAAACAACCAAAGTATTAATACCAAAGATAGGTTGGCTACATGAATGAATAAATTAAGATTTTAATCTCAAAGATAAGTAGTTATGTGATTAAAGATAAGTTGGTTATGTAAAAATAAAAATCTAATATATTATATAAATAAAGTAGGCATTTTTGGAGAGCATTCGGAGAGTCACGTAAGAAATATAATTATTTCGACCAATAAGAAAAAAGATTAGTATTTTATTTTTGAATTAAATAATTATATCGCCATCTAGATAAAAGTAATGAATTAGATTTGATATATCTAAAATTTTAATGCCACGTAGATTAAAATTCAGGAATTAAATTATTTTAATGGAAAAAAATAAAGTAAAAATATAGGAAAAGATAAATTCATTAAATCAATACTACGAGTATAAGAAATCCAAAAAAATATAGCAAAAGATAAATCTCCAAAAAGATATTTAATTGGGTTCAAATTATGAAAATATCCTACTATTCAAAAATTATCTCCACATAACTTTACTTGGTGGAGAAATATGGTGGGTTCAAATATTAATTTTTTTTAAAAGATTTATAATATGGTGAAAATTATCTCCACGTAACTAAACTTGGTGGAGAAATATGGTGGGTTCAAATATTAATTTTTTAATTTATGATATGGTGGATTCAAATAGAAAAATACGTAACTATAATATGATAATTTATGAGTACATGTAGATATAAATGGAAGAGAATATGACTTCATGATAACCCAATAAAATAAATAAAAAATATTCAAATGATAAACGATTATAATAAAGTTTGATACCTACCATTATAAGATAAATTTTAATATTATTTATGATAAGAAATAAAAATTGTTCGTTAATTATAATTAAATCAAAATTTGTGATACCTACCATTATAAATTGACACATCATACGACAAAAACAAAATTTTGTATCAATACAAAACCCCATCAAGTGAATTTTGTGTTAGTTTTTGGTCATCAATGGTCGGGTAATTTTTAGCTTAATTTCTAAAATCCTATGTTTAAATTTGTATTTGTAATTATTACTTACATTGTGTTAATTTGGGATACTTAACAATTATATGTTTATGTTTTAATTACTAAATTTTGTTTTTACATGCACAAACGCATCATACGACACCAACAAAATTTGTATCAATACAAAACCCCATCAAGCGAATTTTGTGTTAGTAATTTTGTGTTAGTTTTAGGTCATTAATGTTCGGGTAATTTTTAAAATCCTATGTTTAAATTTATATTTGTAATTAGTTACTTACATTGTATTTATTTGGGATACTTAACGATTATCTGTTTATGTTTTGTTTACTGAATTTTGTTTTTACATGCAAATCTAATTTCATTAGAGAATTAAATTCGAGCAAAAATGATTGGAAAATCAAAGTACAAGTTTATCGCCTATTTGACATACTAAATTTCTGTAAACAACATAGCTTAAAAGTTTGGATATGGTCCTAATGGAAGAGGAGGTATTTTTTTTTATTTTTTTTATAAATTGTTTAATTTACATTTATTATATTTTTTTTATAAACCTCTTTAGTTTTTTATTAATTAATTTTATTAAAAAAATAAAATTTGTAATTTAGGTGGCTTAATCAAGTTATTAAAATAACTTAATTTCTTATTTTCAATTATAGGGTGATTACGTTCACGCCTCAATTAATACCAACTTTGTTCAACACTTTCATCCAAAATTGATTGAAGAAAAAGTTTACTTCTTTAGATACTTTTCAATCGTTCCAATCCAATGCCTTGATTTTTGTCATTATATTGATTTAATAAAAGTTCCATGCATGAATAAACACAGGGATGGACCGCATTTTAATTGTAATTAGTGGTCTTGATCTCATTGATGCAATTCATATCATACTACTTTTGATTAAAGATGTAATGGATGTATATTCTCCATGACATTGTAGACAAAATATAACAATGTGGAAACTAGCTAATTGTTGACTAGCTTAGTTTAGTTACTAAGAAATTTTATGTTGAGCATTGTCAAGCATATGTGGTTGAAATTAATTTGTAAAGTACTTTATTTGATGCAACTATTCAAGTTAATATTTTGGCTTTTATACATATATTTAATGCAACTATTTCAAATTAATTTTAAAAATTGTAAGAAGAAGTTAAGGCAAATGACACACGATTTGATGTCGTATACTTATTATATGGATGGCTTTCGTTATTATTGGAGATGATGAAAAAATTCCAATGCATAGATTTGCTTTTACACAATTACAGTTTTTTTTTTTATCAATTTCGCAACAATTTTTCATTTATTAGTAAATATATTGATTTACTTTATATAAATGTAATGATTTAATTTATATCAATTTTTTTTTTTTCTAACATAAACAATGAATAATGATTTAGAATTTAAATTATTTAAAAAATTAAAAAATTTATCTTTTCACATTAAAGATTTAGGTAATGGATGAAATATCAAACTTAACAATTTATTTATATTTAAAAAATTCAATTATAATGAATAAAGTTGTATTATTACCGGTAGGTCTAAGTCCTTATCTAACTAGAAGAGTAGCAAATTGTCTGCTCAGTGAAGAAATTATAGTAAAAAAAAAATTAACATTAAACTTTTGTAATTTTGTCTGATTATTAAATACAATAAATCAAATAATTAAAAACCTTAGATGAAAAAACCGTGCATTGCACGGGCTTTCATCTAGTTTATAATCTAATGAGCGCTCAACATTTAGAGGAGGAGGAGGAAAAAAAAAACCCCCACTCCCACCACCAAAATCTTTACCTTTAATGTAAGTTGCCTATATATACCAAGACACCAAAATCAATCATCTCTCATTTTCATTTGGTCAATATTATATAGTACTTCCTCCGTTTCATATTAGATGACACAACACACACTCTATAACCTTTCGACTTTTGTCTGACATGCTCAAACCAACAAAATCTGTCCTCGCTCATTTTATCATGTCTGCAACTCCAATTTTCCTTTTTTAATATATTTATTTCTAATTATATTATATAACGTGTTCCCACACATCCATCTTAACATAAGCATCAATGTCACTCCATCTTTCAATACCCAACATTCTAACCCGTATGACAATACTAGTTTAATAGTAGATTTTTCCCTCTATCTTCTAATGTATGCTCCAATCCCACAATACCCCTAATTTGGATTAGTTATTAAAATATAAAGGGAGTAAAATAATTTATCTTTAACACATTTTTTATTCTAATTTAGATCTAAATTGGATCATGTCATACATGTACAATTCGGGTTTAGGTCACGTGATTTGAATTAGCCAACACTGCAAGAAATAGCTCGATTTCCGACAGAACACTTCCGACGAACACGTAATTGTGTCGGAAAATACAAAATTTCCGACGATTTTAAAAATCCTGTCAGAAAAGTCGTCGGAAATTTCCGACGGAATTAAAATCCATCGGAAAGTACGTAATTTTCAACGAAATTTACGTCCGTCGGAAATTTCCTACGAAATTTTCCGTCGGAAAAAAAAATTTCGACGGAATTAAAGTCCGTAAGAATTTTCGGACGGAATATCATTCCGTCTGAATTTTCCAACGGACTTTTCTGACGGATTTTAACTGATTTCCGACGAAATTAAACTTAAAAAAAAAAAAGAAAGAAAAACCTAACCCTAATTTTTTTTAGCCGCCCTTTACCCCCTTCTCCCTTCATTTCTCCTCCCCCCTCTCTCTGATCTCTCTTTTAACTCACTTCTCTCTCCTCTCTCTCTTCTCTTTTGTCGGTTCTCTTCTCTCTCCTCTATCTCTCTTCTCTCTTTCTCGGATCTCTTCTCTCTCCACTCTCTTGGTGCTCTTCTCTCTCCTCTATCTCTCTTTTTTTTGGAATTTTTATGGTGGTTGGGCTGAGAAATATGGTAGTGGTAGGTGGTATTTTTTATTTTTTTAATTTTCGGTGGTTTTGTTGGTTTTTAGGTGGTTTTGTTGGATTTTGGGTAGGTGGTTTCGTTGGATTTCGGGTGGTTTTGTTGAAATTGGGCCAGGGTTTCAATTTTGGGGGTGGCGTAGTGAATGGTGGTGGTGGGCAGGGGTGGTAAGTGGCGGATCTGGGTTGTGGCATTGTGAGTGGGGGTGGTAGTTCTGGGTTTTGGGAGTCACGAGGTGGTTGGTTTTGTGCGGTGGGGTGGCAGATTTCGATAGCGAGGTGGGTGGTGGTTAATCTAGGATGTTGAGGTGGTGGATCTGGGTATGTGGTAACGGTGCAGGGGTTTTTTGTGGTTAGATTTTTTGACGGATTTTCTGTCGGAAATTTCCCGCGAAAAATTTCCGACAGACTTTTCAGAATCTCGTTCGACACTCGAAATTCCGTCAGATAGCTGGTTCCGACGGAAATTACGTCAGAAAAGGTCTTTTTTCCTATAAATGTGTTTCCGATGACCATTTCTGACGGAATTCCGTCGAAAACGCGTTTTTAGACGGAAAACAGGGTATTTTCGACGGAATTTTTCCGTCGAAAATGGAATGTTTTCTAGTAGTGATAAACCGGACTCTAATATTGATTTTAAGAAAGAGGAGAGCAAAAGAAGCTACTGTTGTAGGCCTTGAGTAGGAGGTGAAAATAAGGTAAGACTGAAATTCCCTGCCACTTTCTCTCATTTTTGGTATCCTTTTTCATTTCCATCTTGCAAAGCCCCAGGTTTGGATGGTTATGGCCCCAAATTCTTTTAACGTTATTTTAACATAATTGGTTCGGAAATATACAAAGCTATTAAAAGTTTCTTTTTTATCGGTATCCTTTTAAAAGAACTAAATCATAAGATTATTACTTTTGATCCCTAAATTAGGTTCTCCTTCAATAGCTAGTCATTACAGACTTATTAGTCTCTGTACTACTATATATAAAGCCATTTCTAAAATCTTAGTCAATCGGTTAAAACCCTTCTTGAATAAAATTATTGGTCCTTATCAAAATGATTTTGCTCCTACTCATGCTATTCAAGATAATATTCTCTTAGTACATGAAATTCTCAACCTTTTTAACAAATCTAAAAGTAAAAACGATTGGCTGGCTTTAAAATTAGATATGAAAAGAGCTTATGATCGAATTAAATGGGATTTTTTATGGACTACTCTCTCTTCTTTTGGTTTTAACCAGATTTAGATAAAGTGTATTAAAGCTTGTATTACTATGGTCTTTTACTCTTCTGCCGTTAACTACTCTACTACTCAACTTATTTGCCATTCCTTGCCATTCCTGAGGTTTGCGCCAAGGTGACCCCTTATTCCCGGCTTTGTTTGTTATTTGTATGGAAGTTTTATCCAAAAAACCTCTCCATCTTAGCCAATCAAAGAAGCTTGGGATTGGCCAAAGAATTGTCCATTCAGTCTCGATTCTTCTACAGCTTGTGGTACCCTTAGAAATACTTTGGCCGAGTTTGCCACCCTTTCTGGAAAACTTGTTAATTTGCATAAATCATTAGTTGTTTTCTCTAAATTTGTTTCCCATCAAAATAAATCTATTTTAGCTAGTTACTTTAACATGACCCCTAAGTCATGTCTTGGCCGTTATTTAGGAGTTTCCTTTAATTCCAGTACTTATAATAACAACAATTTTCACCATTTGATTACAAAGGCTAATTAGAAAATGAACAGTTGGTCTCCTAATCTAGTTTCTAAAGCTAGTAAGTTCGTTTTAATCCAGATCAATCTTGAGGCAATTCCTTCTTATGCTATGTCCACAGCTAGATTGCTCGTATCTAACACTTCCTCCCTTGATAAAATAAATAAAGGTTTTTTTCTTGAAACAGTCTCCTCAAAAGAAAAGATTGCCCTTGGTTGCCTGGGATACTATTTGTCAGCCAAAGAGTTAGGGTGTTCTTGGTTTATGTAAATTTGAGGTTGTAAATTCTGTTTTCTTAGCAAAGCTAGGTTGGAAACTTCTCATTAATCCCGAATAATCTGTGGGTACAATCGGTTTCAGCTAAATATCTTCGTCATTTCTAATTCCTTAGTTACCACCCCCAATCTAAGGATTCTTTGATATGGAAGAAATTGCTTCAGATCGTCCTCTTCTTATTCGAGGCCTTCGTTGGAAAGTATGAAATGGTTCCTCTATCCTGTTTTGGGTTGATATTTGGTGTGCTAATACTAATATCATAGGCCTATTATATTTGGACCCAAATCTTATTTCCAATCTAGATACTATAGTTAATACTTTTATTACAGATTACAACTCTTGGGATGTTCCCTTGCTTCTGTCCATCCTCACAGTTGATTTGATTCATAAGATCTGAGGTATCCCCCTACCATCCTCTACAATGCTTGATGAACCTCGTTAGGGTTTATTACAAGATGGTAATGTTTTGGGTACGGATCTGGGGGCTCTGACTGGAGCAGGTTGGGTCCAGTTGGATAACCTACACAGGGTGACAAACATAACTGCCCTCGGGGGTGGCTCGAGGAACCCCCCTCCGATGCTTAAGTTAGAATGTTTTTAGAGAGAGAAAGTGTACTTAGATATAGAGAGAGAGTGTGTGTAAGAATTCGTGTGTCTAACCTATTTTCCGCTGTACTTGGTTCCCTATTTATAGGTGTACGATCTCCTTTGGGCGGAGTCATACTTGGTCAGCCTATAAGTCGACTCTAACGGGCTGGTGAGCCCATCTGAATGTCCTTCCAGCGATGAGTGCGCACCCCATGAGCAAGGCTGGGAGCGTGGTGATAGCTCAATAGGAGCTATCATATACAACTAGCCCCTTAAGAGGTGGTATGAGGTCATTTATGCTAGGTCTTTGACTGATTAGCACACCTCCTCTGGACGAGCTCGACTGAAAGGGAATAGCTCTGCAGGAGCTATCCCATACAACTAGCCCCTCAAGAGGTGGTGTGAGGTCACTCATGCCAACTGTTTTGAGCATGTAACCTTATCGGTATTTGCTCAAAAAGTCGTCCGGCTGAGATTTTCTCCTTACAACTAGCCCCTCAAGTCTCAGGAGTGCATACGCGGTTCTAAGACTTAAGAGAAACATGTGGCGAGGTGCTAAAGATATTACCAACTGCAGTATGTGGATGATAATAGCCCCTCGAGTAGTTTTGAAGAAATGACTAGCTGCCAGCGAGGATTTTCGTTTACTCCTGCTAAGGTATGAGAAATGACGAGCTTATAGCGAGGAATTTCGATTACTCCCGCTGAAGTCTAGAAATGACGAGCTTATAGCAAGGAATTTCGATTACTCTCGCTGAAGTTTGAGAAATGACGAGCTTGTAGCGAGGAATTTTGATTACTCCCACTGAAGTTTGAGAAATGACGAGCATGTAGCAAGAAATTTCGATTACTCCCGCTGAAGTAGAGGAAGGTTTTTTTTCCTTTTTTTTGGTGGGAATGGTGTCTTGCATGTGTGGGACATGTGTCAGTCATCCAGGATGCAATTTATTTTACAGAAGTGACATGGCAGTTGAACTCTTATAGATTAGGTAAAACCGCCCATTAATTGTCACATTTAATTTCACTGTCTCCCTTTTTTTACTTCCCATCTTTCTTTTCATCTTCCTCTTTTCAAATTTTCTGCTCTCTCTTTCCTTCGCCATTGCTCTCCTGTTAACGGTTGTTGCTTCATTGTTGTTGTAAGTGTTCCTTCCTTGTTTCTTCTTACACTTTGCTTTTGTGTGATTAATTTGTCCTCTTTTAATTGCTCATTTTTTTAATTTTCATCCTGCATTGGGTTTATTTTTCCCTTGATTACAGTTCAAAATCCTCACTTGATTTTCATTTTTCGGGGTTGCAATTATCGCTGCGTGTCGTCAACTACACGATTTTTCTTTGAAAGGTATTTTCTTTGTACCTTCTTTTTCACACTTTCCTCCCTTTTCTATTTTCTGTTTGCGCAATTACATTCCCCATCTGTTTTCTTTGCAAGATTGAATCTTTATTTATGAGTTCTACTGTTCATGCGCATTCTTTCTTTTTGCTTGCTGTTGGTTGCGCTTTTTCGCTTCAATTTTGCCTTTTCTCTTCTTTTCCTTTTTTGTTTCTCTTGGATTCGCTGTTGGAGCACAACTGATTTTGCTTTTACTCCCCATTCTTCTTGTCTTTGGGGTTTTCTTGTTGTTTGTAAATCCTAAGAATGTCTAACGCTTCTAACAGTCAGAATCCAAGTTCTCCCTCTGTTTGCACTAAGTCTATTTCTTCCCCTGAGTTGTCTCGCTCAGGTGACCATTTTGAGTGAACTTCTTTTGTTTCTTCTGCTTTACCCCCCATTACCCTACAAGTAGTCATCCCGGGTGGAACTTTTCCTGCTGGAAGCGGGGTTGTAATACTCCGTATTTTTATAATATTTTCATGTAAATAAATTATTTATTTTATTTATTTTTATAAATTAAAATGATTCATTTCATTTTAAAATAAATTAATTATTTAAATGTTATGTAAATGTGTATAAAATAATATGAGTCATTAATTAAAGCAATAAAAGTATTTTGAATTGGGTCATCCTTATTTAAATAGTTGGATCAACTTGTTGGGAAATTGAGGACACTTAAGAGCCCAACAAGTTGGCTCCAAAGGAAGAAGTTAAGAAGAAGTAGGATTTAGTAATGACAGTCTTGTAATTATGAGTTTTTGTTTTAAAAGGGGAGTGTAAATACTTTAAAACCTCAAAGTTTTTCACTCTAAAATCATAATTGTCAGATTTCACAAAAAAATACCCCAAAAGTTTTCTTTTTATTTTCTCCCTCTTTTTCCTCTCTTTTTATTCTCTCTTTTTCCCACACCTCTCTCTCTCTTCTTTTTCTCTCCCACCGACGCCATCGGCGATCAACTAGCGCCACCACCGACCATCGATCACCGGCGGCCAGCAGTAGCCGGGGCCACCAGCCGGCCACCGTTTTCTCTCTTATCCTTCCCTCTTTTTGGTTTGGTACAAAAGAAAAAAAAAACTCTTCTCTCTTCCTAATTTAATGTTAGTTGTTTTATTAATTTAAAGTATGATTTTGAATATGTTTTTATATTGATTTTGGGTATTTGATGTTGTTAAATTATCCATATAAATTTCAGATTTTTATTTAATTAAAAACCCTGATTTACAAACCCCTAGAATTTGGGAATTTATTGTTTATGGTTAGGGTTTGATCTTAGGTTGCTGTTGTTGTTTAATTAATGGTTTAAACATGTTTTTAATGAGTTTGAATCCCTCAAATTAATGCTGGAATTTAATTATACACACTACTTTTTAATTACTGTGTTAGGGTTTGATTACCCATAAAAGGGAAAAAGGTTTTAATGATTTAAATATGATTTCTTAGTCTATTAGTGATGTTTTATATTAAATAAGGGCATGTTCTGTTCAGCTTAATTTTAGTTCAGTTCAGTTTAGTTCAGTTCAGCTCCAATCAATTCAGTTCAGTTCAGTTCCTAATTTCCTTCTCTCATAAACAATTCATTTCAGCTCTATTCAGTTCAGCTCAGCCCAATCAGTTCATTTCATTTCAGTTTAATTGTTTTCAGTAAATCAGAACAAGCCCTAAGTGTGCTTGAATTTTATTTAAGTCATAAAAACTAAGTATTTTTGATAGGATTTAAAGTACTCACTTAAAGAAAAGGTTTTATGGCTTTTATGTCATTAAATTAGGTTGATTAGTAAGGTTTAAAGTGTATTATAGTTGCTGGAAATTTGTGAGAATAGTGGATTAATTATAGTTATGTATTCTTATTTGTAGGAAGCTTTGAGCTAGGTGATTTCTAGCGAGTGTGGCCTAGTTTAGGCACTATTCTAGGTACGTATGTGCACAAGAAAATGTTTGTGTATGCATACGTAGTAGCATGCTAGGGTTGTAAAGTATGATTTAAGTGATGATTTAGTAGCATGTTTGGTTGATTATATGCTTGGAATTGATGTTGGTTGAGCATGTATAATTATGCAAGTATGTGAATATGTTGTTTAGGGTATGATACAAGTTGAATATGTATGAATCATGGAAGTATGTTTTATTTTCAAGTGTCAAGAAAGCATGAATTTAATAAGCAAAGCTTATGTATGTTTGAAAGAGCTAAAATTAGAATTATTGAGCATGATTCTTGAATTTATTTATCACCATTTATTATTGGTGTTGAGTCAAGAAGTTAGTTTATTTATTTACTCACTCATGTATGTTGAGTTTGAGTCAAGGAAGTTTAGTAGTGCGTCTTATGCACCAATGTAGTGATCGTGCAATTTTGTGCGCAAAACTTGGCAAGGAGCCTTAATTAAAATAAATAATATGTGCTCACTAATTAATTCAAGAATGAATTGGAAATTTGTGTTGATTGTTGCAATGTTTTTTCTTGATTGATTGGTTGGAGTCATAACAAGTTAAATTGGTAAATCACGTAAAGTGTAAGAGGATACGCACCAAAACTCTTGGAAGGTATACACCTTGAGTATGAACATATGGGGGAGTTATGGGGTTTTATATTTAACCATAACTTTTACAAGGGTATAGGATGCTGTACTTTCTTTTATTATTAATGCGCTGGAATTCTGTCAAAAGTGTGACATAGTAGGTGTCAATTGGGGTAGCTCCCTAATTGGAAGCTCCATGTTTAATGGGATTTTTTAAACGAAGGAAACCCGCTCGATGCGTAATCCAAAGCTATTTTTTAATAATTAACATTGCTAGTTATGAGTTAAAGGTAAGTTGACTTGTGATTGTATGGTGAGCATGTTTTAATTATTTTATTTGGTGCTAGAATATTCATGTTAGTGTGGTGCAACTAAAGTTTAATACTCAATCGTTCATCATGAAAACTGTATCAAGACGCTTCAATAACTTAAGACAAACAATTTCATGAAAAAAAAAGTAAGACTCCTAAGTTCAAAATTAAAGGGTCTTCATTCTCTATTGTTGCGCACATTGGAATTTCGCAAAGAGGATGATATCTATTGTGTCGAGCTTCAATCAGTAACAAAATTTGAGCTCAAAGGAAAGAATTCAAAAGTAGCGAGAATAGAGGGAAAAGTTGAATAACATTTTATTTTTCCTCTTACTTGTTCTAACGAATGACCAATATTACTAGGCTTAACAAGTTTCCTTTGGTCAAAAAACTATTTAAACACATTCGTTTAATCGTTTCCAAGATCCTAATTGTTATCATAATAAGACGAAACACGGGATTTCTAGACCCATTTCAAGCAACATGAAAGGGTTTAAATCTTAAAAACAAACAAGTCATCGAAGCTACCCAATATTGGGGGCTACGACACTCGGAAATATAAAATGGGGGCTCAAAAGACCGAAATATAGCCAAACTACACCAGTTCGATGATGTCTCAACAATTTCCTAAGCTAACTAGTTTTATGCAAATCTTGAAATCATAGTTTTATAAGTGAATAATAATAACTATCGATTATTGTTATCATTGATAAAACCAATTTTGCAACTTACGCATGGCAAAAATAAACATGAGCCGCAAGAATAATTTCATACCATTTTCAAAGTTCAAAATTTTGATCCCAAATTTAGTGCATAATTTTCGTTCTAACACTTCAATCTACATTAAAATTTACAAGTATAGTCCATATGAGAAAATAAAAAAGAAATAAGTTCAAGCACATTCGGAAATCAAATGAAGAAAAAACATATATGCTTGTGTATGCTCATACTTGACTCAATACTTGACCACTTCACATGAAATTTGTTGCAATATATTCCTTAAACATGTCACAACAATATAGAACAAACAAATTCATGAAAACAAGTCGAATCGAATACCCTTAATTTAAAAAAGTAACGGACTTCTTTCGATTTTCCCCATTTTGTTTACCAAATTAAAAGTTTGGTACAATAAACAAGGAGCACGATTTACTTTCCTTAAGTTCATACGACAACAAAAAATGGAAAGAGATCGGAAAAGACGAATGAAGAAGAAAGGCACGCGCTACAGATCATGTTCTTCCACAATTGTTCGTCATTTAAGTTCTGCGCGCAACTCACAGAGTTGCGTGAGATAGCTGCGTGCAACTTCTAATGTTGCGCGCGACGCCCCAGCGCAACCCTCAAAGTTGCATGCGGTTACTGGTAAGTCAAAATGCCCATTTCTCAGTTTTTGTTTAATCTTCCAAACCAACGTTTTAGCTCATTGAATTCGCCCCTCGACAGGCTTTCTCGCGAAGTTTTTTTAAAACCTTCAAAAACCATTTATTGCTTTGCATTTTATAGTTTATTTCTTCTTTGATAGTTTTTTTTGCATCATCCTGCATGCACACCGTGCTTTGTGCCTGCCCCAAGCATACGTTTTAGTTGTTTTTCAGAAAAGCGTCTACAAAATATACCGTAGTGGTGCTTTACGTAAAAGCTTCCATAGACAGCTTGGCATTTTCCTATACTGCCCTTACAGAAATGTCACATTTTTCGTATTTTTGGCGTTACTTAACAAAAATACCGCGTACGTACAACGTAAAATTGTACAATGTATTGCTGCGTAAAATTGCACTAGCAACGTGATTTGCCTCCCGTCGAAAACGGTAGAACCCTTGTTTCTGTTAAAGGTGTTAGCTTAACGAGTCAACAGGCATGCCTAACCATCGGGGTCGGACGACCCCCATTGTAAGAAAATACGGTTAGCTTGAAAGCTATCGTGCTTTACCGGACAGTTAGGGTGTCCGTCCACCCCTTGTATAAAGAGCCGCCCCAACTGAAGCTGCTCCCATTTAGACACGTGCCCCTAGTCCTAAGACGCGTGTTTTCATCTTGTGGACAAAACTGCTTAGAGAGTTATCGATTTTCTTCTCTCTCATTGGATTTGGATATGTGCCTCCAGTCCTGAGACATGTATTTCCATCTTGTGGACATTGAATATCTGTTTTGGCAGCGTATGTCAATCTTTTATTCAAGTGTTAGGCTACGAATGACGAAACACCCCCCCCCATTTATCATCTTTTACTTTGTTAAAATCATGGACTAAAGTTCCAATGACAGATCGAGGGACTTTAGACCGTCGATGACATATTGAAAGGGTATCATCCTCTTTTAATCTTTTTAAACCCGGTACTCTCTTATAACATGACATCACCCAGGACAACCTATACTTTTAAAAGCGTTATATACTCGCAAAGGGTCAACCTAGATTCTTTAGCGCGCTAAGTTCAAATTACCTTAATCTTAGTAGCAACTTGTCTCGAACATTTAGCGAATCGAGAATAGTTTCGACATTCTCAACAATACTGAACACTACAAGGAAAAAGGGATTAGGCAACGGCCAAAAATTGTTGCCATAGATTCAAAAACTATTGCAGTAGTCCTTTGGCAATGGTTTTGCTACTGTTGCATTAGGGTGGCGCAGCCTTAGGTATTAGGCAACACTTTTGATATCTATGGCAATGAAATCATCAAATCGTTGCCTTTAATTTCCTATGGCCACGGTTTTATAATGCAACGCTTAGCTATCTAAAACAACGGTTATCTTTGAATTTTAGCCAACGCTTATATTTGATTTGCTACAATTAGCCACTACCTATAACCACGGTTTTCTTGCTGTAAAAAGTGTGTTACGAGAATTTTTGGCAACCAGCTCAAGTATCTAAGACAACGATTATATTTTTTAGAATTAAAATGTACCCAATTAAATAATCCTCCTATTTTATAAGATGAATGTGCACAATCTTATAATTTAATACATAAGATTCATAGATAAAGTGGCTTAATGTGCTTTAAATGTACATACATCTGGGTAATATATATATATATATATATATATATATATATATATATATATATATATATATATATATATATATATATATATATATATATATATATATATATATATATATATATATATATATATGTGTGTGTGTGTGTGTATACATACATACATATATGTATATATATACATGTATACATATATGTATATATACACAATCAATTACATCAACCCATATACTATGTATATATATACACACACACACACACACACATATATATATATATATGTATATATACACAATCAATTACATCAACCCATATACTACCAAGGCTTCTTACATGTCCAAAAACTTGCATACATATATCCTACCAAGCCTTCTGACATGTCCAAAAACTTGCATATATATCAAAATATGAATCAAATCTAATTTCAAAATGTCGCCTAATCCTAACGAGCTGGATACTTCAATTTACAAAAAGTTGTATGCTCCATATATAAATATCCTGCAAAAATATATACACACATAAACAAAACAAAATCAATAATAGAATATATGCAAGGAATAAAAATTAATAATTGAAGTGGAAAATTCGGCAAAGTTTCCTTTATAAATTGGACAACTTGGAAAATGGGAGTGTTTCAAATCAAGATTCAAATAAAATAAAAACAAGTTCCCAAATCAAAATAGGACAATTCATAAGATAAAGAAAGAGAGATGAGTAACCAAATTCAAGTATAAAATTTAGCAAAGTTTCCCTTACAAATTGGACTACCTAAAATTTTGGGGTGTTTCATACCAAGATTCAATAACAATAACAAAGTTCTCTCAGACCATAATAGGACATCTCAAAAGATAGAGAAAGGGAAATGTGGATTGGAGGGGGAAGGGGGGGGGGGGGGGACAAAGAGATTGGAGGGGGAGGGTATACTTTTATGAAAAAGGGAACATACCTGATTCAACAGTGGCTAATGCCTAAGTTTTTGCACCACCATCAATAGTAGATACAACAGCCTTGGTGATTAAATCTGGAGTAAGATTAAGGTCCTTTTTTCGCTAAGTTGATGAGCAAGTACTAAGGATACCACTTCATGTGCCAGACTTTCCTTTTGAGCTTCATAATTTTTTTGCATCTCAGTAAATTCAGCTACTTTGGCAGCATGTGCTTCCTTTTCCTTATCTAATTCTTCTTTTTCAACAAGCATATCCTTTTGCACATCGACATTAATGGTCTCCATAACCTTAGTTGGAAAAACTAGTTTATTACTAGCTCCACTTGCCTTCAACTTTTTACGAGAAACTCCTTTCCCAATTAGACGAACATATCCATTATAGTCTTCTTTCATTACTTCATCAAATGGATCCTTTTTAGAATCATCACTTACATCTACTTGGGATGCTTCCAAACGCCTCATTGCTTCCTGTATCATTTTAAAAACCAGTAGAAAAATATTCATTTAAGGTTTAATTGATGAATAAAATTATAACCCATACATTTATAACAAAAGTACCCACAATTTTCTTTTGTGTATCGTCAGCTGATGTCTTATAGGTCCTTCCTTCTTTACGACGTCGCGTACGTTCGAACATCTTTAATTTTGATGGTGCTTCACCATCCATTTCTAACTGCGTTTCATACAAAATTAAACATTACTATACTAATATATAAATTCAACTTTTAATTATTGAAATTATGTATGGCATAAAATTCTCACCATTTCCTGATGTATACCCCGCAAAACCCTCAGGACCAGTTGTATGCATTTGTCTTGCTACTGCCGTTTTATAAAAGAAAATAGAAGTTAAGCATGATGTATAGTAGGATAATTATTCATAATGTAATATTTTTTATTTACCTTTGCTGCCTGTGTATTCTAGTAAGCTAGAAGAGTTTTGAAATGTGCTTCAGGCACATTCAATGGGCGAAACGTCCATCTACCACTGTTGTTGGAATATGAGTAGTAATGTAATTTCTTAAGTCGGCATTTCCAACCTCTCCAAAACCAATCAACAGTTGTAAGAACCCAATCTTTAGCAATATTTGGAAGGATGTACTTGCTCTAGTTAAAAAAAGTTATCACCATAGTAGTAAGAAGTATAGCAATATAAAGGATCTTTTTATGATCAAGAATTAACAAGTAAAATTTATGCAAAAAGAGCTTACTTGAACATATTCCCAAATCTTATCCTTGTTAGGTACTTTGTGCCAATCAGTATAATTTAAGGGTGCCCAATTATGATCACGAGCAATGGTTCCCAGAAATAGACTAAGTTCATCCTTAGCTTTAGAAGGGCCTACAGGTTGTCCTTTATCATTGCAGTAGATTGCCACGCGGTCTTCCCATTTTCGAGCATGAACCTCAAACATATTCGTTAGCCCTCTAGTTTTTTTCTTGGGGCCTGATCAAGTAATGAAAATTTTCAATGTTGAAAAACTAACATAGAAAGTAAAAACAATAATTTGTTCGAACCATTACCTTGCTTTTCCGGAGGGACAACTACTTGATTATCAATGACGCTGACATCAGTTTGATTTTCAGATGGAATTATAGCAGTTTGCTTTCGCTTGGATCTTAAACGTGTTTCCAAATTTTGTATCTCCACATCCACTTGTTGAGTTTCACTTGGATCTTTTTGTTGCTGTAACTTCATGAAATCATCCATCGCCATGGAAGGACATAATGGCTTCTTTTTTTTTTTTTTTTTTTTTTTTTTTTTTAGCAGATGCAAGTTCCTTGGTCATTACCTAGATTGCAGAACAAAAGCACCCAATATCAGATTACATAAAATAAAACTCATTTATAATTCAGAAATCAAAGAAGAAAAATATTTAGCAAGTACCTTCTTAGATATAGATTTTGTTAGTGTTTCCACTAACTCATTAATTTCTTCTATCTCATTGCTTGGAACTTCAAAAAATTCTTGTTCAGAATCATCATCGTCATCAAATTGATCTTCATCAGGCACATAATCTTGATATTTCAACTCTATGATCTGGTGTTTCTTTTTGTCTTTTTGCTGCAAGCTCTTAACTTTGGCTAATAAATCATTAGCCAACTTTTCCATCCCAAGCTTTTTGAATTTGAGAGCATTTTTTTCGATAGTCAGGTTCCTTTGTTTCTCATATTCGGTCAACTTCGTTGGTTCAGGTACTTTTAAGCCTACCTTTGAACCTAAACTTTTTCCTTACTTTGCCACATTCTAAAATCAAAAGATTAATAACATAAGAATGAAATACAATCATACAACAAGCATAGTACACATAACTACAGGACCAAAAATATAAGGAAAAAAACAACCTTATAAAATGTATAAGGCCACATACCTAATCAGTCTTTATTGACGACTTCAAAAGGATGTAAAAAGGTCCTGTACAACATTAAGAAAATTTAATGAACCAATTTTATATAATAAATCTATAAATGAAACTAATTCTCCAAATATTGAAGTCACTACCTGCAAATTATAAGACGCATAAAACAACCAAGTTTAAGGAAGATAAGGAATGAAAACAACATTCCTACTTATATAACATCACAACTTTCTTAAAGCAAATCGTGAAAATGTCATTTCAGATTACGACTTTAGACTACATACATAAAACTAACATTAGTGAAACACTAGAAATGAACAACAAACAAATATCCAAGAGCCATCATCCTTAAGACCCAAGCACTAGGGAATCATCAGTGGCATGCATCCAGTCCCAATCTGTGTCATCATAGTCAGATTCATGTTCATGTATTCACTAACATTATCAGGTTCATGTAAGATACTTGTGACACCAACTGACCGTACATTAGAACTTGATCCTAATTGACTAGCATCCATGTCATCAGAAGGGGTGAAATTGAAACCATAATCAACCGACTCTTCTCAATATGTTTTAGTGTTTAATGTTCCCTCAAAGTCAAAGAAGTCTCTTGGAACTCGTTTCATTACATAGTGAATATCATGTTCTTCAAGGTCTTGGATATAAAAAAACTTGATGAACTTGAGATGCTAACACAAATGGATCATCTTTATAACAAGTCTTCTTGATGAAATTCACGTACGTAAGCTGATGGTCGTCAATTCCAGCAAGAAACCAGTCACATAGCACAACATTGAATTGAGACAAAAAAAACACAACTCAATAATATCTCTTATAATACCATAGTATGTAACATCTTCATTGATAAGAGTTTGGTCCCTTGAGCTAGCAAAACTTGAAGTTAAATCTGTTAAAGTGACTCCATAATTTTGACTCTTAACCTTAAATCACCATCCCAAGTGTGAAACCTATAGCCATTCATGAAATATCCACTATACCTTCTTGCTTTAGGATTGGGACCTTTAGCTAACCAAAATAAATTGCCCTCAACATTATCTCTTTGTATCTTATCTTGGAACCAACCAATAAACTCAAAACTATGAGCTCGAGCTCTATCCCATCTACACTTTCGACTTTGGTTATTCACCAAATTTTGGTGTTCCCTAAATTCAAAAAGACTAATTAATACAAATAAAATAAAATATAATGTAAATCAAGTCCAAAAAGTAAATTGTAGACAACAGTTGAAATTTTCTTACTTACTAGATGTATTTGTCAACTATTTCACTATTGCAATTGAAGATGCAATATCTATGAGCTTGCTTTAAACTTTGAAAGTCTAATGAAAATCCCTTACCTTTTCTTTTCCGCTTACCACGTCCAATAGGATATCCTCCCTTTGGGAAAAAGGGATATTCATCCTCATTTGGATTACTTTCACGATTTCTAACACATCTTCTATCCAACCTAGTCTTGACCCCGTCATGCAAATATCTAGAACAAAATGTCAAATATTCCTCCATCCAATAACCTTCTACTATACAACCCTCTGGACGACTTCTATTACGTACATAACATTCAACTTGTAGAGGTATCTCTCAACAAAATACATCCAGCGATATTACACTGGTCCACCAAACTTTAGTTCGTCTACTAAGTGAACTGGCAGGTGCATCATAATATCAAAGGAAGCAGGAGGTAATAACATTTCAAACTCACAAAGTATCTCTACAACTTCAGCTGCTAATGTTTCTAGCTCCTCCAAACTCACAACTTTACTACATATGTTTCTAAAGATATTACCCAATCTAATCAAGGGTAATGCAACACTTTTCGGCAATGCTTTTCGAACGCAAACTGGAATCAAGTGATGTAACATTACATGTGCATCATGACTTTTGTAGCCAACAAGTTTTCTTTCTCTACCTTGAACAGATCTTCCTAAATCTGATGCATACCCATAAGGAAATTTAGCTTCTTTGATAAATTTGAGAAAAAGATCTTTTTCTGCATTTCCCATTGTAAAAGATACTAGAGGTATCAAAAGCTGTTGACCATCTTCTGATAAATATGGGTTAAGGTTTAATTCCAATTCCATCAAATCTAGTCTTGCCTTATGATGATCCTTTGTTTTACCTGGAATGTCTAACAATGTACCAATCACATTATCAAAGACATTCTTTTCAGTATGCATGACATCAAGATTATAACGGCATGCAATGTCTGCCCAATATGGCAACTCGAACAATTTAGACTTCTTTTTCCAATGACCATCACCCCTTCCAGGTTTCTTTGTTTTCCCAAAATCATTTATAAAGTGTTCCAATTCTTGTAACACCTCTTTACCTGACAAAGGTTGAGGAGCACATCTATCCTCTACTTTACCATCAAATGATTTTGCATCTTGTCGCCAAGGATGATTTATATCTAGAAACCTACGAGTGTCCGTGAAGCAAATTGTTTTTTGCTATGTTTTAAATACTGAGGTGTCACATCATGATTAAAACAAGGACATGCGTAATGGCCTTTGGTGCGCCATCCTGACAACATAGAATAGGGTGGGAAATCATTTTTTGTCCTCATTAAAGTTGCACGCATCCTTAATGTTTGCTTATGAAATGCATCATATGTCTCTACTCCACTTTCCCACAATTCCTTCAATTCGTTGATTAATGGTTGCATATAGATGTCTATGTCATTTCCTGATGACTTAGGGCTTGGAATCAACAAAGACAACATAAAATATTTGGGTTTCATTGACAACCAAGGAAGGAGATTATAGTTGATCAATACAACTGGCCATGTGTTGTGAGAAACACTCATCGTTCGAAAAGGGTTGAACCCATCACTGGCAAGTGCTAATCGAACGTTACGTGGATCTTTTTTAAAATCGGGGTACAATGAATCAAATTGCTTCCAAGATTGTCCATCTGCTGGATGCCTTATTTTATTATCATTCGGACATTCTTTATAATGCCAAATCATTGATTCTGCTGTTTTTTAGCACATATATAATCTTTGAAGTCTAGGCTTCAAAGGAAAATGCCTTAACACTTTCGCAGGAACCTTATCAGATTTCCACCTAGATAAATGACACTTAGGACACTCTTGAGCTGATTCGTATTCCTTCCTGTAGAGAATACAGTTATTAGGACAAGCATGTATCTTCTTATAATCAAGACCTAAATCCTTAATAATTTCCTTGGATTCGTAGGAGGATTTAGGAAGATTAGCCATGGGAAATGCTTCTTTCAAAAGCTCCAAGAGATCACCAATTGCTACATTACTTAATCCATTAAGACAATTGAAGAGGTATAAACGAATGAGAAAAAGACAACTGGAATATAACTCTTGTTTCCCTTCTTCAACCAACTTGTAGAACTTTTTAGCTTCCTCATTCTGTTCATCTTCAATCCCTTGGCATGAATTTGATTCTTCAGCAACATCTCTAAAAGTATCATGTAATAAACTATGAATATCATCACAAGTGTTCTGACCACCAGGTTTTGGGTCATTACAAGTTGATGAAGATTGTTCTTTTTGAAGAACCCACTCCTTGTATCCCTTCACAAACCCATCAACTACCAAATGATCATATACATTATGTCTATAATCCCCTCTTACAGTTTTTGCAAGGACAACAAATTTGTTCCCCAACGGCATTGTAGGCAAACGAATGATCAAGAAATGCATTCAACCTTCTTTTATACTCATCTGATTGTCTGGGGTAATTCATCCAATTTTGATCCATCATTAATTTTCTTGTTTAAAATCAATGGTAACTAGATATCTACCAAAAAAAAAAAAAAAATTGAAGACAGAATTATACAAAAAATTATGACATTTAAGGGTAAGCATACACTATATTTATCATTCCAATATGACGCTAACAATATCATCTTATTTTCCAAAGATATTGTACATGTTTTACTTTAATTTAAATCCCCCAAAAAAGATACATTATAATTGAATTTAAAAACAGGTGAATAATAGGATATTATAACAAACATAGTAACATGATTTATAAAACAAACAAATGTATCACTTTTAAGGTATATAAATTAAAGCTAAAGACTAATAGCATATTTCCAACAACACATGTTCACATAATCAATAACTAGTGAGATTTCCTAGATTATGTGTAGACATTATCCTTTAGTGCACATAATCACATTAATACTAATAAAAGGTTTGACAAAGTTCAATCCTTAATACTACATTAAATATCAAAGCAGGGCATAAAATAAAGATTATAAAAACAAATAATAGCTCACAAAATATATACAGAATAAGAGTGTCATTTATACAGACAAGTTGACATACTTCACCGTACAATCTTATATGGAGTGAATCAAAATTAGTGATGCAACCTTGAACTCCATCGTCTTATGCAAATGCTTTTATTTGCCATTTGATAATGAAAGCAAATATTAGCAAATCGACATAAAGGCTAGAAGTAATTACTCACTTTCCACTATAAATTTCACAAGCAAACAATGCAGGTGAACATTCAATTTCACCTAGCTAATAACAAGTATTACAATCAAACAACACATCAGAGTACTAAAATGTGCCTCTTATACTATGCTAATAGAAATAAGCCAAGGTTCCATAACACACTAGTTGCTTATTTAGAAATTTAACTGTATAATTTACCCCCAATGTATAAATTGCAAAATTAGATAGTAAATTGCAAAAATTATATTAGTAACCTCAACACATTTCTCAATTTGTTTATAAAGCATACTAGATGGAAAATGCTACAAATAAACTCACAATACCCAATTTATTTAAAAGCATTCTAGATGACCAGTGGTTCACCCCCACTAGAGGACTGTACTTCATTTTTAAATTTACACAACAACAAATTAAAACCCAAACTCTACATATATATCATACATTCAAACAGAAAATTCACTTGGTAGTAGCGTAAAATCACAAACCCATTCTTAACAAATTATTATAAAAAAAAAAATATATATAAAATATAAAAAATAAAAAAAAAATAAAAATTGGAATTGGCAGAATTTTTTCCTACTATATTAAATTTGTAAGAATAAAAAAATTATATGTTTCAATTACCCAAAACTTGCTAAGAATCAAATTTCAAGATTTAATTCTCAAAATTCAGCTGGGAGAAGGACACTTACAACAAATTAGCAGACCCACTAGCACTTGATGAGAAACTTGCTGACCCGATAATTGTACAGTTTCTACACACAATTTTGCTAGCTGCTATCAGACCTTCTTATTAAGAAATTCGTTGATACTACCTAGACGCTCGTGAATGAGATGTTAGTAACCCTAATTATGAAATATAAGCTAGGTACGGTAGGGGGTTATGAGAAAAATTAGGAAATCTAAAGATGAATGAAATTTATGAGAGAAAAGAACAGATAAATTCGAAATTAGGGTGAGAGATTGATGAGAGGATTAGCATCTTGTTCATGAGTTAGAGAGAGAAAATGAGTTGAGATAAAAATTGAGTTAGAGAGAGAAAAAACAGGCAGCTTGGGGTTTTGGTGGGATTTGGTTTGTGGGAAAAAAATTCATGGGAGGGAAAAATTTGGGTCCTTGGCGCGTTTACCAAAATATAATAGGCTTTAGGTTAAGTTTTTTTAACCGTTGTTTGATATTCTAACAAAAAAGTAGTGATAAAACTGTTGCCTTACTTAATCTTTAGCAGCGGTTGTTAAAGGGCTAAAACAAAGGTTGGAAAAGTGCAGCCATAAATGCCTTTATGCAACGCTTAGAAAACTATTGCTGATTCGGAGTTGCCTAAGCCCTTTTTCCTTGTAGTGAAAGATTCTTTATCTTTAAAGAACTTCGCAGAATGAGTCTCGGATTTACTTTCTTGACTACTTTGATCTTCGTCTATTCTAGACTCAATCAAAGTGGGGGCTAATTATAGACACCTACTTTTGGCCTCCTGTCCCGATGGGAAGTGCGATGATGTTACAAAAACTCGTTATTCATGCTAGATCAAAGTTGAAGTGTTTATGGACTCTGAAATGCATTATGAACCTGTATTTGAGAGAAAATTATCTTATAGCTTAGTCCGATTACTAATTAGGCCTAAAACATGCTCATACATGTTTAATATTGATTATTAACGAACCTAAATGCGTCATATGCAATTATTAGATCAAATGGGTCTTACATTGTTAAAAAAACAAGCCAACCAGAAAATTTAACCATCTAATATCCGTTCAAGGCATATAAAGTTGGATATTCCTTTCAAAGATCTTTCCAACGGTATATTATAAGCTTAATTCCGAGTTAAAACGAAAAAGTTATCATCAAAATACTAAACCGGGCCCTAAAACCGACACCCTTGCACTCAAACAGCCATATCTTGTGATCCATAACATATTTTAACCTAATTCTAACGGAATTGAAAAGTAGACATTTAGAGTTTTCCAATGATATCTTATTTGCCTTAATCCGACTTTGCAATCAAAATATAATAGGCTTTAGGTTAAGTTTTTTTAACCGTTGTTTGATATTCTAACAAAAAAGTAGTGATAAAACTGTTGCCTTACTTAATCTTTAGCAGCGGTTGTTAAAGGGCTAAAACAAAGGTTGGAAAAGTGCAGCCATAAATGCCTTTATGCAACGCTTAGAAAACTATTGCTGATTCGGAGTTGCCTAAGCCCTTTTTCCTTGTAGTGAAAGATTCTTTATCTTTAAAGAACTTCGCAGAATGAGTCTCGGATTTACTTTCTTGACTACTTTGATCTTCGTCTATTCTAGACTCAATCAAAGTGGGGGCTAATTATAGACACCTACTTTTGGCCTCCTGTCCCGATGGGAAGTGCGATGATGTTACAAAAACTCGTTATTCATGCTAGATCAAAGTTGAAGTGTTTATGGACTCTGAAATGCATTATGAACCTGTATTTGAGAGAAAATTATCTTATAGCTTAGTCCGATTACTAATTAGGCCTAAAACATGCTCATACATGTTTAATATTGATTATTAACGAACCTAAATGCGTCATATGCAATTATTAGATCAAATGGGTCTTACATTGTTAAAAAAACAAGCCAACCAGAAAATTTAACCATCTAATATCCGTTCAAGGCATATAAAGTTGGATATTCCTTTCAAAGATCTTTCCAACGGTATATTATAAGCTTAATTCCGAGTTAAAACGAAAAAGTTATCATCAAAATACTAAACCGGGCCCTAAAACCGACACCCTTGCACTCAAACAGCCATATCTTGTGATCCATAACATATTTTAACCTAATTCTAACGGAATTGAAAAGTAGACATTTAGAGTTTTCCAATGATATCTTATTTGCCTTAATCCGACTTTGCAATCAAAATATAATAGGCTTTAGGTTAAGTTTTTTTAACCGTTGTTTGATATTCTAACAAAAAAGTAGTGATAAAACTGTTGCCTTACTTAATCTTTAGCAGCGGTTGTTAAAGGGCTAAAACAAAGGTTGGAAAAGTGCAGCCATAAATGCCTTTATGCAACGCTTAGAAAACTATTGCTGATTCGGAGTTGCCTAAGCCCTTTTTCCTTGTAGTGAAAGATTCTTTATCTTTAAAGAACTTCGCAGAATGAGTCTCGGATTTACTTTCTTGACTACTTTGATCTTCGTCTATTCTAGACTCAATCAAAGTGGGGGCTAATTATAGACACCTACTTTTGGCCCCCTGTCCCGATGGGAAGTGCGATGATGTTACAAAAACTCGTTATTCATGCTAGATCAAAGTTGAAGTGTTTATGGACTCTGAAATGCATTATGAACCTGTATTTGAGAGAAAATTATCTTATAGCTTAGTCCGATTACTAATTAGGCCTAAAACATGCTCATACATGTTTAATATTGATTATTAACGAACCTAAATGCGTCATATGCAATTATTAGATCAAATGGGTCTTACATTGTTAAAAAAACAAGCCAACCAGAAAATTTAACCATCTAATATCCGTTCAAGGCATATAAAGTTGGATATTCCTTTCAAAGATCTTTCCAACGGTATATTATAAGCTTAATTCCGAGTTAAAACGAAAAAGTTATCATCAAAATACTAAACCGGGCCCTAAAACCGACACCCTTGCACTCAAACAGCCATATCTTGTGATCCATAACATATTTTAACCTAATTCTAACGGAATTGAAAAGTAGACATTTAGAGTTTTCCAATGATATCTTATTTGCTTAATCCGACTTTGCAATCAAAAGTTATGGAAGTTTTAAAAATACATTTTTGTATAAGGCAAACCGCACTACATGCAATTCTCAAAGTTGTGCGCACTTGCCGCGCGCAAGTCTTATAGTTGCGCTCGGCACTCTAGCGCGACACTAAGAGTTGCGCGCGCCACCTGACACCGCGGCTCTAAAACCGTAAACCTAGATTCCTACGCCTATGAATAGCATAGTGGAAAAAATGCCATTTGTAACAACCTATTTGTAACGGACAGTAATTTGCCAGTTACAATAAACCTATTTGTAACGGGCAAAATAACGATCCGTTACATTAAAGCAGCGTAGTGGTAAGGAAAAGAGTATTTGTAACGGGCAAAATAATGCCACTTACAAAAATCGAATTATTCGTAACGGGCAGCGTATTGCCCGATACAAATAAGTCGGTGTTTGTAACGTGCACTAGTTGCCTGATACAAATAGATTAGATACGTAGACGTTAAAAAACTCTAAAAGCGCCTAACTGCTTTTTCACTTCATCATTTCAAGCAGCTGTCTCACAGTCTCTCCTCTCTCTTACTTACTCTCTTTCTCTCTCCTCGGATCCTGCTTCCTTCAATGGTGATTTTTCTCACTTCACTCTCTCTTCCACTCCTCCTTACCTCCATTTCTCTCTGATCGCTCCATTGATGAACCTCCCTTCAATTTCCCCCTTTTTTGGATTTTTTATTTGATTTAATCCTTTTTATTTTTTTGTGTTTTTGCGATTTGATTTTGATATTTTATTGTTTGGGGTTGATTAGGTGAGAAGGGAAGAAGGATTAAGGATCTGAGCTCGATTGTGCAGAAGAGGTTTAATTTGTGAGACAATATGAAGAAAGCCAGCGTCGATAGAAAGAAAGTTCGGCGATCCGCTGGATCTCTGCAAAGCGGCAGCAGCGATACTCTTCCTCGGGTTTCGCCTCTTTCTCTCTTCTCTTTTTCTTGCATTTATGTCGATTTTTTGATATTTTTTTTTGTTTGATGATTTAGGGTTTAAGTTAGTTACAGATCTTGAATTTCGTCTTTTAATTTCACATTTTGGAAGATTAATATATCGATGGTATTCTGTTTATGGAATTAGTTGTCGGTTGATGATTTTATCTGTTTTGGCTGATGAATTGTTTAAATTTGGTGGTTATTTTTGTTGTGAATTGAGGTTTAATTGTTGCGATGAATGAAATTTTGGTTTGTTTTTTCTGATTTTGATGTGAATATTGTTTATTTCAGGTTGTGTTTTTTCGTAATTAGTTGATTACTTGATTGTTAATTTGCAAAATGAATTGAATAAATATTTAACTTGATTTATACTTGAGATTCTACAAAATGTGCTTATGAAATGTAATTTGATTATTGTGAATCTTATCGACTTTAAACTGCTATATGAAGTATTGTATTGAATTTTTTTGGTTACCGGGTTTGATTACCATATTTACTAAATAAATACATGTATTTGTGAATTCTTTTGGTAAAATTATATATTCCTGATCCATTCATTTGGTTGAGGCTGAATTTGCCTAGTTGATATGAGGAATGTTTGTATATAAAGTAAAAAGTTGCGTGATATAATCAGAATCATTAGATAATTTGATTTCATTTGGTACAATTAGTTTTACTCTAAACAATGACGGCCATATTAATGGAGCTCACTAATTTAGTAGAGTGATTGAAATTTCAATTTGTGCATGTAAATTCTGTTGGACTTATGAAGTGATTCTAGCTGTGTTTATTGCTTTATTTATATACGTGTGTTTATTGCTATTTAGGTGTCTGTCTCATGAGTTCTTTAGTAATGACATTATATATATTAAGATCTGTGGCTTGAACAAACATGCAGGAAGATAGACAATTGCATTTACCCCTTGATTGGAGTGGTGGTGCTTTCCGAATCGTTGAGAGGAGGCCATCATGTGGTTTATGTTAGAGGAGGTGACAGGAAAAGATGAAGATCAGAAGAAGAATATACGGGGAGATATTATATGGTATCATGCCAGTGGTTCGTATATTGGGTAATACATACTCTGGTTCACCCATTGCAATGAATCTAAAGCTCTTATGTAACCTATGATTTGAGCAAGGTTATATAAACGAAACGCCTTCATCATGATTTCTTCAGATTTATGTGTTCTAATTTTATCAATTAAATTGCATTTGATTAAAGGGTGTTATCATTTCTGTGTAGGGTATTTAGAGGAGACAAAGGAAACTTGTTCATCTTAAAATTGGTTGATCGATCATACTCATCATATAGAATTCCACAAGGTAACAAGTAAATCTGTAAATGTTAGGTTGTCAACTGGTTTTTTGTCTAGTTAACTTAACACTAGTCTTCTAGCTAGTGTTAAGTTTGGTTAAATTTTAAACATGAACTAGTAATGGCTTTTTATTTTGAATTAAAATGATAACGATACATATTTTCTAAATTAATCCACTTTTTTTGTTTTTTCCTTTTTTCTTTTTTTCTCTTTTTTGGTTAGAGCTGAGCACTTTCTTTGGGTGTGATTAAAAAGATTGATTTTGTGAATTAAACTATAGATGTTTCTCATAAAACTTATTAATACCTTTTTATAGTTATGTATTATTTTAGTATGCATTAAAAGTGAACTAAACAACAATTAGTAAGGAAATGAACATAGTATAATTTTCTAACTTTGGTTAACTTATATAGGGACATAGAAATATAAAAAATCAACAACTAAGAATCTGGGTTTGCCTAATATGATAGTCCTTTGCTGTCAAATTTACAAATTAATATCAGAATCTGTTTTAATGCTTGATCATAATCTATAGATCACACTGTATTGACTATATATATTAATCAATGCTCAACAACAAAATTAACACCAACTCTCATAAAAATTCCCAATTTTTAATTCAAAAAACCAATTAAAATTATATGTTGTGATATACGTGTGTTGTATCCTTTTAAGTTTTACGTTTTGTGGTACAATTTTTTACTAAGATTCTTGTAATAGTTGGGAATCTTTTATTCCATTGTTATTGTATGTGTTTTTGTTGGACACAAATACGCATTTTTATTTTGATCTAAATTCAGTAATCGTATCTGATCCATTTTCATCATTTCTTGCTAATATGTAATGTACAGGCAATGAAAGAAGTACTTCAACTTTTACAATGTTTGCTGCTGCGCTTGGTTGCTGCTGCCAGCTTTTGGTTGCTGCTGTTCTGCTACTAATAATGCTGTTCTGGTTGCTATTGATACTGTTGCTTTTGGATGCTGCTGTGATTCATTATTTACTAAAATTTAACATTTTTAGCTTTACAATATTGTTGGTTTATAAGCAGTTTTTCAGATGTAAATTGAATTTGGTGTATATGCTATGTTTGAAAATATGTTTGTGGCATGAAAACCAGCATTTTTGGTGTAAATGTTAATTGTATTTGATAATATGATTGGTGAATGAAAAAAGAATGGGGTATTTGTAGTTGGCATATATGTGTCAGTTACAAATACCCCTAATATTTTGCCTTATTTATACATTATTTGAAACGGGCACCAAAAGTGTCTATTACAAATAAGTAGTTATTTGTAACTACCCATTACAAATAAACTTATTTGTAACGTGCACTTAACATTTGTTATCCGTAACGGCCACAAATGTAACGCTCGTCGCCCATTACGGATGAACTGTTTTTGCCCGTTACGGATAGCACTTTTTCCACTAGTGTAGGGGTCTTCGTTAGCCCTAATCACAACAGAAAATTCAGAATTAAAAACCCTATACTTTGAAATCCCTAATCTCTCGTACTCTCTTGCTATCAAATTACTTTTCCCCTATATTCCCAAATACTCTCCAACCCTAATTTATTCCATTGAAACCTTGGAGGTACGAAGGAAGAAGGTCCATAAACATCCAAAACCATGATCTAGCAAACAAAGGAGAATAGTTAGTTTCCTAAGCACTTAGTTAAATCACTTTTTCTTTTTCTTCTTATTTTAAATAACTTTAATCAATTAATTAGTGTTGTTTGATCACTTTAAATAAAATCTAATTAATTTACTCACATAGTAATTTTTCGTTAATTGAAGACTAGAAATTGAATAATTTAAATGTTGTTTTATCACCTAAGTTAAGGCAAATATTGGTTATTTTGTTTTTTTTTTACGAATTTGAATTAAAAAAGATAACGACATTCATTGCAATGTAGACTTTTTGTGATTAATGTTTGTAAACAAATCAACTAACTTAGTACTCCCTCCGTCCCAGTTTACTTGCAACATTTTGACTGGACACGCTTGCCGATGCACATGTTTGACCGTTGATATCTTTTATTATAAATTTATATAAGTTATAAAAAGTTTATATTAAGAAACTATACATTAAAATAGACCCAACAACATCTTACATGATTACATTGACTTTCATATAATAGTTAAAAAAGATGGTCAAAGGGAGATGTGTGAATAGTGCAAAAAGTCAAACCGTTGCAAGTAATTTGGGACGGAGGGAGTATTTAGGTTTCGCATTGCACATATTATTTGGTAATGAAATAGTGAAAAAGGAAGAGCTAGTAGAGGCCGCACTTGGGCTAGGATAGCAATTCCCCCCTAAAGGGAACATTATTTAGTACCCTCGCTCCCGAACTCATTTCTAGTACTAGTAGAACAATTTGGGCATGGGTAAACTTATGATACGTGCTAAATATCCCTTGAACTCTACTTGGGAGAAAGGCATGAACGAGGTTTATGAGTTTTCTAAAACTCATTGGCGACTCCCTATTAGTTTCTTACAAAAAAGCGTAATGACCCTGGTTGCATACTTCTGCATTGCTGGCTCTCTGGTTTCGTACTCTCCTTTTAGCTGACTAGCCACCAACAGAGATTCAATCTGTAAGTGTACTTCTTGGCTCCGGCTGCTATGCTCATGCGCAATCCAGCTAGGGTCGCTTTGTATTCTGCCTCGTTGTTTGATGCTTTGAACTTGAACTTAATGGCATATTCAAATGCATTGCCTTCCGGCGAGGTCAGAATTATTCCAGCACCGCTACCTGTCTGGGCGGCCGATCCATCTACCGCCACTTTCCAAATTCCGATTTTGTCTTCCTTTTCTTCGTACGAGGCTTCTACTATGAAATCAGCCAGAGCTTGAGCCTTTATGGCTGCTCTTGGTTTGACTTCTAGCTCGTACTTAGAGAGCTCGATTGCCCATTTCAGCAATCGTCCTGAAGCGTCCATTTTCTGCAGAGCTTTTTCTAACGAGTGGTTGGTGAGAATCTGAATCACATGTGCATCAAAGTAGGGCTTTAGCTTTCGTGCTATTGTCACCACTGCCAATGCTAACTTCTCCACCAGCGTGTATCTTTGTTTAGCCTTAGTCAGCACGTGGCTTACAAAATAAACTGGCCACTGTTGCTTGCTTCTCTCTACCAAGAGGACTGATCCTATTGTTTGTGTCGAGGTTGAAATATACAGTTGGAGCTTTTCACCCTACTCCGGGCTGATCATTGTGGGGAGTTTGGTCAAATGTTCCTTAATCCCTATGAAGGCTTTCTTTTCTTCTTCACCCCACTTGAATTCTCTATTTCCTTTCAATAGCTGATAAAACGGTAAGGCTTTGTCCGCTGATTTATTGATGAAACGGGTCAGAGGTGCCATCCTCCGTGTTAAGCGCATTATGTCCTTGGTGCACTTTGGTTCTGGGAGACTAAGAACTGCTTCAAACTTTTCGGGGTTAGCACCGATTCCTCTTTCACTCATCATGAAACCGAGGAATTTTCCGAAACTCACCCCAAAAACGCATTTCTTTAAATTTAGCTTGATGTGATATTTATTCAGTGTGGCAAATGTTTCTTCCAGATCCAAAATATGACCTACTTGTGTGATGCTTTTGACGATCGAGTCATCTACATACACTTCTACATTCCGCCCTTTCTAGTGGATGAACACTCTATCCATTGTCTTCTAAAACGTGGCCCCTGCATTCTTTAGCCCAAAGGGCATGGCAATGTAATTGTATACCCCCCCTTCATTGATGGTACCTTGAGAAGGCATCCATGAAGCTTAGTAATGCGTGTCTACTTATAGCGTCCACTAATTGGTCAATTCGTGGCAGCGGGTAGCAATCTTTTGGACATGCTTTGTTGAGATATGTGAAATCAATGCACACCCTCCACTGGCCATTTGCTTTCTTTACCATGACCATGTTGGCTAGCCATTCATGGTAATCACATGGTTCGATGAATTCAGCTTCCAGTAGCTTGTCTACTTCCTCTTGTATGGCTTGATTATTTTCATCAGAGAAGCTTCGCTTTTTCTGCATGACCGACCTGACTTCTTCTTTCACGTTCAGCCCATGGACCATGACCTCTAGGTCAATCCCAAGCATCTCGTCCGCTGAGAATGCGAAGATGCTTTTGTTCCTTCTTAGGAGCTCAATGAGGTTTACCCGCACTCCAGGATCGATGCCTTTTTCAATTTTTACCATCCTGGAGCTGTCTTCCTCGGTGAGCTCAATTTCCTCATGCTCACCACTGGGTAATGACTTGGCTACTTCCTCTTTTGTAGGCTCAAAGTTCTCCATGGCCAGCTTTTGTTAGTCCTTTTCACTGCAATATTCTTCTCCTTTTCTCTTCCGAGATTTCCTTTCACCCCAAACCTCTTGCTTCATCTCTGAGCCTAGTTGGGATTTTGCCTTAGCCGGTTGCTTAAGAGCTGTAATGTAGCACTACTATGCTGTTTTCTGACTTCCTCTTAGCTTGGCGAATCTTCCGTCATTAGTTGTGTAAGCCATGGCCAAGTGATAGGTGGAGACCACTCCTCCTATCTTGTGGATGAGCGGTCTTCCCATAATCACATTGTAGGGCGAGGGTGAGTCCACCACCAAGAACCTAACCTGAACGTCGCGTCGTCTGGACCTTTCTCCTACTCTGACTGACAGCTCCATTATGCCCTTTGGGATTGAACCTAATCCATTGAACTAGGTGACTTCATAGCTCACCCTTTTTAGGTCCTTTCTATCCAACTGTAGATTCTTAAACGCATTGATGAAGATTATGTTGGCTGAATTGCCGCCATCTATTAGTACTCTATCCACTTCCCATTTTGCAATTCTCACCGTGACTACCAAGGGGTCATCATGAGGGTAGACTATGCCTTTCTGATAACACCACTTGCTAGGATCACAGTTCCTGTTTACCATTCTGGGTGGCCTTTGCCATTTATCATCAATTTGTTCACACTGAAGATTTGAGACCTCGAGTGAGTAAGTGGGGTATATTGCTCAAACTTCCCTGCCCGCGCTCCTTTTCGGCGGTTAGCTCTCCTGACTCCTATTTATATGTCCGCGTTTCTCTGACCTTGTTGAGCTTTGCTCGGTTGATCCCCCCTGGTTTGATGCTCAGCCCGGGTGGTCTCAGCCCGCTTAGCTGGGTCGTTCGTTACTCTTCTTCTCAGCATGGCCTTATCAGTCTCGTCCGCTTTTATGAACTCGTGAGCTTATCCTAGCGCTTCTACCTGTGTTTTAAGAATTTTACGCCCCATGTAAGCTCTGAATGGCGACCTAGGCAGGAGTCAGCTCTGCATGGCCAGTTAGGCTACCTCCTGGCTCATGTCTGGGATCGTCGTTGCCTCCTTATTGAATCGGGTAATGAAATCCCGTAGAGGCTCCTCCTTCCCCTGAACTAATGACATCAGCTCTGTAGTCATTTTGGTACGATCTACCAACGTGACGAAATGTTTCATGAACATTCTTTTCAGCTAGTTATAGGAGTAGACAAATCCTTTTGGAATGGCTCCACACTATTTAGCAACCAACCCTTCTAGAGTTGGGGGGAACGCCTTACACTAGACAGAGTCGGTCATGGTATACAACACCATGATTCTTAGGTATTGTGGTGCTGTTATATTTGCAGCTTGGCATCTTGATCTTCTCTATTGGTTCTTCCAGAATCTCCCTACAAAATGGGGAATCATCTAGAATTACCTGAAGCCGTACACGCTTCCTCCTATCCAGGCTTGGCCCTCGCTCAGAGATCAAGGATCTGCTGCGAGTGACTCGTGCCTCCGGGCTCCATTTTTCAGCCGCTACATCTTCTCCCCACTCCTGGTTCAGATTGCGAGCTTCCAACTCTAGAACCTTCTTCCTTAACTGGATTAGTTCTTTTTGCTCTGGGTGAGAGTTGGTAAGGGGGGCTTCCTGACCACTGCTCTGAAGTGGCAGCAAATGATGTCGAGCCAGCCCCTTTGCCAAAGTTGGTAAGCACCGCCGTCATTGATGCCAGTTGCTCTTTGCTGCATTTGGAAAGGTTTTGGAGGATGGCTGGTATATTGACATGCTGAGATTTCTGGGTTAGGGGTGTTTGGATAATCGGCTGATTATTCAGACCTGTTACTGGCATTCCGAACTTGAAAAAAGAGCTGGATCCTACCGAATCTAATGGTTTCACCACTGCATTTGTTGCACCAGTCGTCGATTTGGCGGGATTGGTTTTCTGGGTTACATTTGATTTGGGTTTTTCGATGGATCCTTTATGATATGCGGTTACTGGGGCTGTTTTTTGTGGTGTGTGGTTGTTTTCGATTGCTTTTGAGGTTGGTGTTTGCATCGCTTCCTCTCCGGCCATGACGATTAACCAGTCGGTCCCTGCTCAGTTGGCAAACTTTGGGTTCGGATGATCCTTTCCCCTCCTTCTAGCGCCAATTGTTCGGATGATCCTTGTTTCTTCTAGCGCCAGTTGGTATATTTACGGTGAAATCTGCTACGTGGTTAGCTCACAACTATTCTGCCAGTTCTTCAAATGGGAAGTTCATTAGATATGGAAAATTAGATATTCCTCTTAAAATACAACTTTTTTTTTTTATGGAAAGTTCTTCATAATAGTCTCCCTACCCGCCAAACGTTAGCTTTACGGAATGTAAATAATTCTCATCACTGTGCCATTTGTAATAACTAACTTTCCCGAAACACAAAACTTATTTCTCCATTGTTCTTTTACTTTTGACTTTTGGTCCTCATCCTATGTTAGAAAGTGGTTAGGAATTCTCCCTCCTTCCTCTTCCCTCCCTGATCTCTTATCTTCTATGAAAGTTATGTCTCCCTGTCTTCTCCCTAAGTTTGCTATTTTATTATGGAGTATTTGAAAATGTAGAAATGCTACTATTTTCAAAAACTCAGCCCCCTTTATTACTACTGTTTTCTTCCGTGCTTTTTCGCTCTCCCAAGAATGACAGGCTAGGAATTTTTTGGATTCCCTCCACCAATCCAATACATACTACTCTCCTTCCTAACAACCAAAAGGAGGCAACTACAACGATTGTCTCATGGTCTCCTCCCCCAATAGGTTAGTGTAAGTTAAATTTTGACGGGTCTGTGACTCATACCACTTCTACAGCTAGTGTTGTAATTAGAAACTCCCCCGTTAATCATATTGCCAATCGTACTTATAACTTGGGTTCATGCTCAGCTTTTCTTTTCTTTTCTTGCTGATGCAATCTCCCTTCGTAATGGTCTTCTCCTAGCAAAAGATCACAATATTTCCAATATTTTTATAGAAGGTGATAATTTGATTGATATTAATATTTTGCAGGGTCATTTTAATTGCCCATGGAAGCTTCAGCTCTTTATGGAAGACATCAAGATTATCTTGAATTCCTTTTTGACTTTCAATTCCCAGCACATCTTTCGTGAAGGAAATAGAGCAGCAAATTATGTGGCCTCTTTGGCTTACTCTACTCTGACCCACTAAGATATTGATCCATTCATGGATAGCAAGTTTTCTTATTTTTTAATACAAGATAGATTAGGACATGGTTTTGTGAGAAGACGTTCCTAATCTCTTTTTCTATATCTAACCTTCAAGAAAAAAAAAAAAAAAAAAATCTTGCGAAATTGTAATTGCTCAGAAGTACCAACCAGAAAATATTTGAGAAAGGCGCCAAACTTGAAAATCAAAAGGGTAGCCTGCAACACGGCTTTGTAAGCGTACAATTCATATGAATATATGATTTATGTTTAAGTTTATGATGTACATGGCCATGTCAGAGGGCTTGTCAATTTCCAGGTTTTATCTACAAATCAAAAATCATAATAAAATTAGAGATGGGGAGGGATGCGAGGACATTTATACAGATATTGCACAAAATTAGCTACAATATCAATTCATCATGTTGATCTGACATTCACTGCTTAACAACTCAACTCGACGATGATTCTTATTCACTGCTCAGAATCTCCAGAATCAGTAGATGACAAAGATCCAAACGTTTGGGCAATTAGGCTTCCACCTGCACAACAGAGGTACTGCAATCAGCACAACCAGCCAGTGGCCGATCCAGTATGGGTTCAGTGGGTTCAGCTGAACCCATACTGGATCCAGGAAAAACTGTCAACCAGCAGAGATGCAGCCACTAAGGGAATGCATGCAGACAAATGTATGACAAGAAGATAGGCTCAGTTTTTTTGGTAATTAGTAATACTATCACTTTTCTGGTAGAAAATGTTGTGCCTTTTTTTTTTTCCCTTAACATCATAACATTTTTTTTCTACCATAAAATCCCTCCAAAACTACCATGTTACAGTAAATCAAAGCTTTAAGGTGGTGCCTCCAAGCTGTTTGATACGATGCTAAAAACTGATTTAAAAAAAAAAAAATCTCTCCACTAAGCCAGAAGATTAGTAAATTTCTCATACATGCAGGCAGACTACAGCTCAACAAAAAAGTGATTCTCGGTACAAACTCGACAAGTCAAGCCTTTCATCCTTACTGAATCTCTGGTAAAGCATATTTAACAAATGTGCAGATTAAAATTGAGGCTGGTAAGGGTAAAGGGGGAACACATCTTTTGTTGAATGGGAAATAACTATTTATCCCAAGTCCAAAGGTGGTTCAGGCTTGCTCAATCTATTTTTGGAATTTAGCTACTGTTTTGAAGTTGTCAGATCTATTAGCACCCAGAAAAAGAAAGCCTCGGGCATGGACAATTCGGTTAGACATGCTGGCTTTTAGGAAGCCCCATTCCCCAAGCAAGGTTCCTGGATATCTAAACGCCATAAAAAATTAGCAAAGATCTAGAGCATGCAAAGAATGGCCTGTCTCCTATAAAAAAATCTGGTCAAACGTACGTGATCCTTTTACTTGAATCTCAATCTTTGCCTGGGATTCTTGAACTTGACACTGCACAAGTGCACAGTCATTGCTTGAAGAAATATGCAAGGCATACACAGTAGAAATTTTGATCTAAGTTGAAAGAATATGATTATATATGTAATAAATAATCTCACTCACTATTTCCCCAGAGGCCTAGATAGGTGTTAAATTTTCTGCCTTTTTCTTTCTAGGATTTCTTTGGCAAATGTGTTCAACTGAGTGAGCCAATGATTGGTTCCCAAAAAACAACAGTGCATTTGAAATTTAATTAGTAATAAAAAAGTTATTTATTACCAAGGACAAGAGCAGCACCAATCCATCCATAAATACCCCATCTTTCACCAAGAAAGAACCAAGCAAAGCCAGCTCCCCAAATTGGTTCCAGTCTGTAAATAATAGCTGCTTCAGTTGCTGATACTTCCTGCGCTGTAGCCATCTGCAGAACCAAATGCATTCAGAAATGATGGACACCATATAATAATCCTAAATGACAATAATTTCCTAAATGGTCAACAGTACTCCATATTCATAGCTATTTTACTTGTGACAACAAATGGTATGCTTAATAGTTCATTATATATCTAATTTACCTTCCACATATCATTTTCCAATTCCAGATTTCCAATTTCCAGTTTGACTGCTGATTCACAGTATAGTGATTCTAAGTTGGAACTTAGGGAAGAAGTACAAAGGCAGTAGGAAGAAAAAAATTTTGAGATGTGTCTTTCATTTGTTTAGGCCCTTTTAATGCCTATACAAATTAATACTAGCCGTGATTGTAACTAGAGACTAACCTTTATTCAATGCAAATACGAAGATCAAGTCTTTTGAACTTAATTAATCCATGTCTTTACTCAAGTTTTCAATAAATCAACACTCCAAATGCTTAATTATATCAGTCCTAAATGCTTAAGTTTCTATTCATGCTAATGTTCTCAACATTACTCTAATTCAAAATGTAATCTGCATGTTATCTTGCTACCATACTGCACTCTTAAAAAATGTGCTCATTAAAATTTTCTGAAGCAAAAAATTTAAAAAATAGAGAGAGAGAGAACCTAATTAGAAATAAGATGAGAGATCAAGATTAAATAATAAGCAACCACGAGTGGGTAAAAAAAGAAAGAAGGCTCACATAATTTTAACTAAGCTTTGAATAGAGACGTACCTCTACCCATAAGCATATCCCGGAGAACACTCCTGTGTATATTGCTGGTATCCAAGGAAAAGAGACCCATGAAGCCCAAAACAATTCCCATGTCCAAGGTCTATGACTTTCATCAAACCATCCTTCGAATAAGAACCAGGTGATTGATGAGACTGCAACAACACATACCTGGATGAAACCTCAGAACTGCTCAGAAAACAGGCAAAAATATCAACATGTGCGATCAAAAAAAAAAAATAAAAAATTGCAGTTTTATAACTACTGGCTGCCTAGGAATTGAAACACCCAATTGCCCAAACGTTATGGTTGATATTTTGACAAGGCTCTTAACCTCATATCCAAGGAGTGGTATGAAGTTCTCTTTTGTTGTGGTTCTTGAAATTCTCTGAGTCTTCAACATATGGACACCAAAAAAAAATCGCACTCAGAAGGTTAAAAAGATCTCCAACCTGAAAAAAATTGATGCTGAATTAATCAAATAATAACAAAGTGTCAACATCTTTTAGCACAGAGTTTAGATAGTATGTGATTAATGATTTTTCATTAAAAATGCAACATGACTTAAAGCATAAATCACTTACACTAGGCGGAGACCCGCTACATTCAAGCATAGTGACCCCTACGACAGACATTATAGCCCCAAACCATGTAAGAGGTGGAATCACTGATCCAAACATTTCACCAAGCAAAGGAATCACAATCACCTGAGCAATAAATGACCAAGAAAGGAACAAAGAAACTTACTATCTATACACCATACCAAATTGGGCTTCGATACAAGGAACATAGGAACTTACTCCAATCATAGAGATAAAAGATGCCCGTCCAGCATCAGATGTAAGCAACCCAAATGCCTGCAAAAGATAAGCTAAACTGACCCATAAACCCAATTCTGCCCCTGCCTTACAAATGTGAGCATCATTTCTTGCTCCTAATGTAGCTGGTAGAAAGGGAATAGCTGATAGAGAAAATCTAACAACATTGAAAGTAGCAGGGTCCATAAATTCTTCAACCTCTTTTAAGACTGGAATGTCACTAGCTGCAACAATAATCAAACAATTTTTTCTAAATGTTGAAGTCGGAAAAAATGAATGTTAGTAATGTACCCTAAATATAAGCAAGTAACCAGACAACAGATTTGGCTACACGTATCTATGAAAGCTCAAATTTTTCACTGCCATAAGGCCATATGTGAAATCCATGACAACTGACACTACAATTGCAACAGAACACAGTAGGTCAAGCACGCCTCAACTCCTGATCCGTGATTAACCATAACTCAACTTTAACACTCAATGCCTTCTCACAGCGCTTATTATTCTTGGGACTATGATAAAACTTTCGTTTCCTTCTCAATACAACCCGTACATCCTTGAAAGTTGAAACTCGTAACAATAATGGTACAACATAGATTTTTCAAAGAAAATATTGCCAAGGCAATTGTAGTTGGTGCGAAAAGATTGTTCCTCAATATTTGCCTTTGCAGCAATTGTATAAGTTGAGTATAACTAGTATCACCTAAAAAGAATTTTCTCAACCTTAATCATATTCAATGCCATTTTTTCTAACATTAGTCCTACAAATTATCAAAGTAAAATGTATATTTTACCCAGTGAAGCACTATAAAAGCAATTAAGATCGAAAAGCTTCCAATCAATCAACTTGAATTACATAGTCTTTGTTGTTGAATACAATATATAATTGCATAATTTTGATATGTTTTCGACATCAGTCAAGGTAACTAACTGGATGCCTCTTATTAATATCAACACACAGGCCATGTTTAGTTCACCATATTTCCACTTTATCATAGGAAGAATAAGTTTGGCTAAAAACAAGTCATAATAACAAGTTTAAATAAGTTCAGGTAAGTTCAAATAAGATTAGATGGAAAATCAAGTGAAAAGAATGCACCCTTGGCCATCGTTCGAAATTAATCTAATATTGCTTCATACAAGTACAATGCACAACACAAGAGCAGAAAAGTTGAATAAATTTATAGAAAAATTAACAAAAAATTCAACCCAAAAAAATAAAGATAATAGAGAACACACCATAAACAATAGTAATGACATTAAGCAAAATAATGGCGCGAAATTTCTTGGAGGTGAAAAAGGTCCTACACCACAATGATTGGCTGTGGAATAACAACTTGAATGAATTGAACCCAATAATTTGTGGGGATTTGATTGGTTGAGAAGCCGAAAGCGCCTTCGGTGGAGTATTATGATTGGCGGGTGTCCTACAAAGGTAGACGAATCTGTTGGATGGCTTAGAACTTGTAATAGGAGAAGGTGGATGAGGAAATGAGAGACAAATGAATGGATTTGAATGGTGACAGAAAAATGAAGTTTTTGAGGTTTGCTGCTGCCATGGATATCTGCTGCTTGAGCTTGAAACTACTGCTGAAGCCATTTCTGTTACTCTCCCACTCTCTCTATCTCCTCTTAAGAGTTTATGCAAAAAAATCCTACCTTTTTTTTGGTTTATGCATTTGGATTGTACAAATAGATGGATTTGATTTAACTTATTTGAAAGGGGTCAGATTCTGTTTGTGTAGTGTGGACTCAGGTGTGAAATGATGAAAATGAAATATGTTTCATTCTATCGGTTTAATTTTGATTTTGACGGTACATACAAATGCATTAAGACAAATCTAACAATGTCACGCATGACTATTCTTTAATACTATATATCAATATTTACGATATTTTGAATCAACTTTTCATTATACTAGTATTACTCCAATATTATTAATGGCAAGTTTTTTTTTTTTTTTTTTCTCTTGAACAAGTTGGTGCTAGTCTAATGAGTGGTATAACTAGATATTAATAAATGTGATAACCCAAAAACTGGTGTTATTGAGCGTTACATTGCCTATTAAACATAAGAAGTACAGAGTAGTACTTAGATTTTGTATCGATGTATGAATCGATGTATGAATAGTGGTCAGTTGTTGGGTCCGTATCTGATTCCCATAAATCGCACCCAAGAGCATGCATCTGTGTAAAGCCCGTCATTATATTTGAATATGAATACTACTTCCGTTTTATATCATGTGCAAGTGCAACAAAGGTTATGGCACAGACTCCTAGGCAAAATTTGTTTGTAAGTGTTAAATGGAGATAGAAAGATAGAACGCAAGTGATGAGGAGAGAGATAGAAAGAAATGACAACTTGAAAAGGAAAGAAAACATTTGTTGCACATAATGTATAGCATCCATTTTTAATAAATATTGCACATAATATGAAACGGAAGTAATATCATATGTTGGACATTTTCCTCCTACATGACACAAACGACACCTTCAGTCATCACTTTTGCTTATAACTCTCCTTGTTCTCAATCTTCCTAAAGCAGTTATGTAGCCACAAATGAATGAATAGCGATATTATATCAATTCTAAACCCACTGCATTCCTAATTAATTAATATTAATGATCTAAAACGAGTAGTTTGATCTATATTGGAGCTTCAGTAATCAGTTCTTTCATAAGATCTAGGCTAGGAGCCCATGGATTCATCACAACAGGCTGACAGCCATCCAGATTAATATGATTTGTTCCTAACAGCACAGGGTCAACTTCAATTGCTTTGTTCTGTTTTGTTCCTACCATCCTTATGTCTAATTTTCGCCATAAACACCCCACTACTTAACAGCACAGGCTTCTCAATACCATTTCTCCCCATACTCTCCTTGCAAACGCATTAGCAACATGAAATGGAGGTTTTATCCTGAAAATGTAACAGGCAAATTGCAGTTTCCTAGTATTCAATTTCAGATTGAACAACTTTCGCAATTTGTAACCATTTTAACAACATGCTGAGAGTTGTGAATTTCTGATAAACAAACATTGATGTGAAGTATGTAAATAGCTGTATATATGCCAAATTTCAAAATTGTAACAAATTCATATCTATACATTTTAATAAGATTATATATCCACAACACTAAACACAAAAAAAATTATAAATATGCCAAACTTCGAAACTTAAGGCAGCACTGCAGTTGGCTACTGGCTTAGATGAAGGATATCAACATATTTTCGCTTTAACTGTTATGTACTTATGTATCGGGTTTATGTACACTAAAGCTATGGTGCTTTCTATACATACACTGCACATCTTAGATACATTATAATAGTGTGATCTACCATTCCAGATCTAAAATTTGAGGCCTAATCTAGATCACCCCTCTCTACTGCCAGAATCTGTAGATGATAAAGACCCAAACATATGAACAACTAGGTTTCCACCTGCAACAAAGGATAATTTGTAATAAGCACAACGAGTGAGATACAACCACCATGATCACTCATACATAATAACAGGACATATTCAAGTATAGCACTGGATAGAAGTTTAGATATTAATGCATGAGAGACTGGAGCAAACTTGAAAACAAGCCGCTGGGCAAGGAACAAGAGTGGCTTCTATATACGAAGTAGGTAATAATGTTTAGAGTTTTCCTTTTCCTTACGTTTCTAACATTAACGTATCCTATCCCTCCATAAAATCCTTCCAGTGAGAAAACCATAACAAATAGAGAGTAAATTGAAGCATTTATGGTAGTGCCTCCCAATTGGAGAAACAAAAGGTTTGGATAGTACCAGTGAGACACATAGGGATTCTGTCTGATAAGAAGTTTGACAGAATCAACTAAAAAGCTGATTGAAACTCCTTCAGGTAAGCCATTGGGCTAGTAAATCTCTCTCATAAGCAGGCAGATTGTAGCTCATCAAAACTTTTTTTTTTTTTCGACGTGCTAACCTGACTGGACAAACCCTACAGTGTCATCTGAATCAGGTTTCTGATTTAGCTTGTTAAGTTGATCTGCAGGTCGTTTTCATGGCTGGTAAGGGGGTAAGGAGGAAAAGAGTTTCTATCGAACCATAGTACCATACATTCACGTTTCCAAGTCCAAAGGTTGTCTAGGCTTGTTTAATCTTCGGGATTGGAATTTGGTTACCCACTTTGAAAAAGAAGCCTATGGTAATTAAGATGAATCAAGTCAATCAACCAATCACTGCTATCACTTGAACCATGCCAATTCATGTGAAGCTCACATTCTTGAGCAGGCTTTCTTGATAACTATGGAGTAAAAACTATTATATAATAGGAAAGATCATAAGATTCCTATCATTTATCAATCATAGGCCTGGTCTAAAATGTTACGGTCACTTCTGGAACTAGCAAAAATTTTTGCAATTCGCTAGCAGTTCTTTAAATGCTTCTTAAGACAGAAAGAATTGGTGAAATGAGGATCAATAAAAAAAAAAATTCCACCTCAAAAATCCAAGCTAGATGCAGAGGCTTAAATTTCAAATGGCTAAATCTGTTCCATTCCAAGTGGGAAGAGATATGGGGCTCCAATCAAAAGGACCGAAGCATTGGCACATAGATATGCATAGGCGTACTTGCAGCACAGATTCACATATTCATTAGAATCTTTCCTCCAGATTTAAGGACAAGCCCAGATAGGTGTTGATTTTCTTTTTTCTTGTTTTTTATTTTATTTTATTTTTTGGTGGGCGGGGGGATTGCATTTGTAATTTACAGGGCATGTGAAGACTAATCAAATTAGTGATTGCTTACCAAGGATAAGAGCAGCACCAATCCATCCAATAGTGTCCCATCTTTCACCAAGTAGGAACCAAGCAAACCCTGCACCCCAAACAGGTTCCGTTCCATAAATAATTGCTGTTTCAGTTGCTGATACATCTCTCATTGCAGCCATCTGCATAACCATACGCATTCAGAAATGTTTATGCACAAAAGAATTTTACCTATGGTATCCTAGATGGTCAGCAATACACCATATTCACATTATTTTTACTTGTGAACAAAAAAAAAAAAGCAATGCTTGATAGCTCACAATGACCTAGATGTATCTTCTATACTCACTGAAAAGCGTAATGTTACCATTTTCAAAAATAAATAAACAAAACATATCTTCTGATTTTTTAATCTACTACACGTAAAAATGTTTTCTCAAAAAATTTCACAAGGTTCAGTGGTTCACTAGACCCAGCAATGTAAAATGCATAAATTTTCCACAACTTAAGCTTCTGTCATTACTACTTTCACCACATGACTCTAGTTACCATTAATAATGCAGAAGGTCATCAGCATGCAACCGCTATTAGCAAAAAGAGCTCTAAATCTGTTGTCTGTCAATTAGTTTATGCAATACATGCTAGATGGCCAAGAAATAATATTAAGAAGAACAAGAAACAGGAATGTAATTCATACACAAACTTAAATAAAGAAGTAAGTAGCCAATGCTCAGACGAAGGAAAAAAGTAAGTGTAATATAGGTCAAACTAAGATTAAGAAAAGTTTACCTCTACCCATAAGCATAACCCGGTTGTCAACACTCCTGTGTATATTGCTGGTATCCAAGGAAATGAGACCAATGAAGCCCAAAACAAATCCCATGTCCAAGGTCTAACACTTTCACCAAACCAACCTTCGAAGAAGAACCAGATCATTGATGATAGTGCAACAACGCATACCTGGAGGAAAAATCAGAACTGCTCAGGACACAGGTGAAAAAATCAATATTTTCAATTGACAGGCCTTTTTTTTTTTTTTTTTTTTTTTTTCTTCCCTTTTGGGGTTACATATGCAAAGTATTTCTGAATAGAAAATGAACCTCAATTGCCAAAAAGTTGAACATGAAAATTCCTTCAGGGCTCCTAAGTGAACTTACCTCATATCCAAGGAGCGGTATGAAGTTCTCTTTGTTTGTGCATCTTGAAATTCTTTCAGTTCTCAACATATGAATGCCAAAAAAAACTGCACTCAGGAAGTTAAATAGATCTCCAACCTGAAAAATGATTGACTGAGATACGTAATTAAGAAATCAGACAGTGCCATATCATCTAGCACAGAGCTCTGATAGTGGTGATTACTAATTTATCTTTCATATAATGACATAAAGCATAAAGCACAGATTGGCCTGGCATAAGACACTTACATCAGGCGGAGACCCAGTAGATTCAAGCATAGCAACCCCTACAACCGACATGATGGCACCAAACCATGTAAGAGGTGGAATCACTGATCCCAACATACCATCAAGCAAAGGAACCACAATCACCTGAGCAGAAGAATGACCAAGAAATCAACAAAGAATATCACAATCAATACATCACAACCAGATGAGCTTTGATATCTGGAATATATAAGCTTACTGTAAGTATAGAGATAAAAGATGCACGTCCTGCATCAGATGTAAGCAACCCAAGTGACTGCAAAAGATAACCTAAACTGGCCCATAAACCCAATTCTGCTCCTGACTTGCAGATGTGAGCATCATGTCTAGCTTGAAATGCAGCTGGTAGAAAGGGAATAGCTGAAAGAGTAAATCTAACAACATTGAAAGTCGCAGGGTCCATAAGTTCCTCGACTTCTTTCAGAACTGGAATGTCACTAGCTGCCATAATAATCAAATCATCATTAATAATGTTCAACTGGAAATTACATGTTAATAGTATCATTAAGCAACTATAAAAATAGGCAAGCAATTAGAAACATTATGACAGCTATAATATTTCACAATTTTCACTACATAAGTTTCAATGTAGGCAGTCAAATCGCGCCTCAACTTCTGATTCATAATAAACCACTGGGAATCATATAGAAGACATATCTCTACTCAAAAGCACCTCACAGCACTAGTCATTTCCAAAATTCATAACACCAATTTTAAAGTAATAATCTTTCAAAGACCATATTTACTGCTGCCAAGACGATTGAAGTTGGTAGGAAAATATCACTCCTCAATATATGCAGGGACAGTAGTAAAATTATCCTGGAAAAAGAACTCTACCCTAATCATATTCTAGCCATTAATTCTGTCTTAATGAAGCTAATCTGCATTAGTACTACCATAGACAAATGTATCAATTGAAGCTCTATCTAAGTAATTAATCAACACCTACAAACTCTAATACAAAATTACAAATTACTACTATAACAACAAAGCCTTAGTCTAATAATGATCTGGGGTTGACTCACATGAGGAGCAAAAATGATTTGGGGTCGGCTAACATGAATCATAGAAACCGTCCAACTCCAAACTCTAATAATAATTATTATCTAAAATATATAAACTACAATTAGCTTCATAAATAATACCAAATTAACAATCATCACAAAAACATTTAAATTAATTTTTTGTGTTTAAAAAAAAAGAAAGAAGCAAAATTAAACCTAATACAGAACAGAATTAAGAACGCACCATAGATAACAGTAATGACATTAAGCAAAATAATGGCGCGAACTTTCTTAGAAGTGAAAAAGATCCTACGCCACAATGATCGCTTTCGAGACAACACCCGAAATTCATGGGATTTAATCGGTTGAGAAACCACTATTGCCTTTTCTCGATTATCATTTGCAGAATACTTACAAATGTAAACGTATTTTTTGGATGCTTTAGAATTTGTTGTAGAAGATGAAAATGAAGAGAGAGAAATGAACGAATTTGAGAAAGATGAGAGTGTAGAATTGGTGTGTGTTTTTAAGATTAACTGCCATGGATGGCTGCTGCTTGAGCTTGATAGTGCTACTGAAGCCATTTTTGTCTGATTTTTCTCTGCTACTCTTTTACGTTTTGATTATTGATTTATGATTTGTAATATTTGAATTGATTTGATTTGATTTTTGGGGGAAAGAAGTCAGATTTTGTATGTGGACTTGAGTGTGAATTGTGAAAATATCTTTCACTCGGTCTGTAATATTCATCACGTTTTTCTTATTTTGGTTTTCGGACATTAATTTAATTAGTTTCAATGTTTTACCTTTTTGCTCTCCTCACCATTGTCTCCGGCTAAATTTGTTTATTTGTTTTTTTGACACGTAAATTTTAGTCTAACAGTTCGGTTTAACGATGGTTAATTGAATTATGGGTTAAAACAGGTCGGGTTATAACAGATCCATATGGTTAGTGAATTGATTTGAGTTAGATTTTTTTTTTTTTTTACAGAAATATTAATTCTTTTTTTCTTTTCTTATCTTTTTTTTTTATTAATTTTTTTTAATTTTTTTTGTGCTTTAAATTCGGGGCTAATCGAATCATATTGGATTAGAAACGAGCTTAAGCAGGTTAAAGTGAATCTTGTTCAAATCAAATTAAGTTAGGTCATAATTGAATTGGATTATAAATAAGTTGGGTAATCGAGTAGCGGTTGAAACATATTGAGTCATAATTGAGTTGGTTCATAATCAAAGTCAGTCGACCAGATAGTAGGTTGAAATAAGCCGAGTACTAAATTTGTCGAAGTAATCTAGGTAGCAGGTATAACGCATCCAATCATGATGCAGTTGCTCAATAGTCATAATGGAGCTGAGTTATGTACGATATCGATTTACATAATTCAGATTATGAATAGATAGATTTAGTCGAGTTATAACAGATTTGTATTCATATGACGTTAAACTTCATATATGATATGTAAGCTCTATCTTCCATAAGTGTTCCAAAAGATTTAACATAAACATAAACGAGCACTCACATGTTTGATGTACAATCGTTTTTAGATGAACACCTCATTCAATAGCACCATGCCCAATTGATATACTTCACCTTATTCAATAGCACCATGCCCAATTGATATACTTCATTTTTATCACGTCCCTAGAAGAACAATTTAAACAGTCTCTTTTGTATACCAAATTTCTCCTATAATTTCTTAAAGAATGAAGGGGTGTCAATGTGTCACTTAGAGTAATTTGTATAGATAGGTCTGTCTATGCACTAGAAGTACTTTTGGAGTCTTGGTGCCTATACTAAAATTTCTGACAAGTATGATATATATATATATATATATATATATATATATATATATATATAAATATATATATATATATATATATATATATATATATATATATATAATATATATATATATATATATATATATATATATATATCATACTTGTCAGAAATTCAAAACATTTACGTTATTCCTTGTGGCAATACTGCATCTTAATTAGGTTCATATGTATGAATTAGGTTCATATGTACACATACAATGACATAGGGTGAATGCTATATACACTAATTTGCCATTATCATTTAATCTCATCCAATGGCGGAACCAGAAATTTTTAATAAAGGGGGCCAAGTGTAATATATGTAGTAATATGTCTGGTATAAAAATATTATGGAGTATATTGAAATATAAAAAAAAATGAGACCAAAAAAAAATGTTAGGGAGAAGGTTTGAACTTGGAGCTAGAAAAAGATCTCTATATTTTCACCCAAGAACAACTCATAACATTACAACTAACATAAATTAATGCAACATTTATTAGATAACTAAAATCAAGGGGGAGGCCAAGGCCCACCCCAACCCCCCTTGGTTCCACCCCTGATCTCATCTATGTTCAATGCTTCTAACTATTGATTCTTTTGCATAAGGTTTTATCTCCTTATATAAGACTCAACCAGAAATAAATATTACAATTTTATTTAATCCGTTGTCAACAAAAAAATATAAAAGAAAAAAATATAATGAGCAAAGGAGAAGTGAAAATATTGTCAAGTAATTAAGGTTTCACACTTATCCATAAAGATCTTAGTCATACATATTATTAATTTTATTATGTTTCGGAAATAATCTGGGCGAATTATAATATTATTGAAAATTCCTATTGCTATTGCTTCTTTTTTAAAAGGCGAGGTTGTTAAAGTATAATTACGCACTACTATGTTGCAAAAGAGGCTAAAATGGGCTGATTATAGTAGATGAGTTTGTTTTGAATGAATGTAGGATTACTTGTACTTCTTAATGTTTGGCCTGAAAAGGGCCTAATTTTATGAACTCGCACAGGGCCCCGCTAAACTTTGCCCCACCTCTGCGTGGGTGGTATCGGTGGCGTGATTGGTGGTGGTTGATGTGGTTGTTTTATAAGTGGTGGATGGACTAAAGTTAGAGAAAGAAAATGGGGAAATATTTTAGTAAGAGCAAGAATGTACATTTTCTTGATAAGTTGGCAGTGCGATAAATTTTGTTGGCGGTACGTTTTAGCAATTCACCCCAATATTTAAATCATGAATTCAAGTTTTTGAGTTCAAATTGACTTTAGCCAAATTCATCGTTTACATTACACCCATCATTTATAATATACCCTCATTTAGGAATTATAGAACTTACTAATTGTAAAAAGAAATTCTTTAATACACATCGTTTACATTACACCCATTGTTTACACTACGTCCTCATTTAGGAATCGATTAAATTTGCATTACAAAGTATGGAATAAAGGCAAAGGCTCTTTAATATAAGACCTGTAACAATTCTTACCCCACCTTAACTACTCTAACGATCTAACCCAACACCAACACCCACCATCCCACATTCCCACCTACACCATGGTAGACCAAGCCTTGATTATCACGATACCATGCTCAAACCCCAATCCATTAACATCTCCCATACCCAATAGCCCTAGGCCACAACCACCACACCCTCGCCTGAAAACTTACTACGACTATCATGTTAGAGAAGGGCAACCTTAAAACTGAAAAAGATTGAAAATAAAAGTTTGAAACAATTCTACCTAAGTACTACTCACAATATGGTGGGTATGATTAAATCATTAGTCGAAATTTAGAGGAAAAAAAGTCAAAGAAGTGTTTAAAATTGTTTGTGGTTGACAAAATGAGGTTGGAGTAGTGACCTGAAATTGAGATGCTATCCTAAGTGAAAGTCATTGTCAATCACCACAACTAAAAGGGTAATTCCAAGTTTCTCTTTTTGTTAAACATGGAACGTATCTCAAGGGGCTAAATTTATATTTTTACGCTGGAAATTGGGGGTACGTTGGTCATTCTGTATATCTGTCAATTAACACATGGTCAAGTTGGGTAACGGGGTTAACAGATGGTGAATTGGCATAAGGTATTCACTTCACGGAATTACTCCAAACATCCTCACTTTCTCTCTCCTCAAATCTCCTTTCTCCTCATCCTAACCCAGCACCCCTTTTCTCCATGGAAATACCACCACCACCAATTCTCTCTCCTTCCTTGATTCTCCGCCCTTTTCTCTATCCACCTCACCATCAATGCAAGGCAAAGTCGTCTGCGCCACCAACGTCCATGGGTTCTTCTTCTTCCATTCTCTTACCTCCATTAAAGGAAATCAAAACCTTTAATACAGAAATTGGAACGCATGAACAACCTCAATGGAAGAGGAAGACAAACCTTGCCCTTAAGGGTTAACCATGTAATAATTTCTCCAATTTTTTTAGGGTTTTTCGTTTTGATTCGGTGGCGAAGCCGCCGGAAAGGCGAAGGAGAGTGAAGAAGATAGGGGCAACGAAGGTGATGGTGGTTTGCGAGCAAAATGATAGGGGCACCTGTTTGATGGAGTAACTTTGGTTGTAACAACAAATTAGATGGATGTTGAAGAACGACGTTAACAGCAGTAAATTCATCATTTCACACCGTCTAAACCAGTCCACATCAGCAGTTTGAGTGAATGTTACAGTTAGCGCATCCTTTCATTATAATATTATTACTTTACAAATCCGAATGCTTTATAATTTCATGAATGCCATTAGAGAAACGCTCCCTGTTTCTCAAGAAGATCGAGGAACTGGGGCACGCCCCAACTAAAATTTCTTTATGGCCTACTACTCAAATCATTCTAATCTTAATCTCTTATATTACCATCATTTTAATAGTAATCACACTATTTAGCCTTTAAACACCTAACAACCAGCTTAACAAAAGCAAAAATAGAGCCATACATTGTAATATATGTAAGGTGAGAGCAAAAAATAGTTTGATATCACATCCCAATATAAATCAATAACTTTTACATGAGAAAAGTAACGATAATTTGAATGAAAAAGAGTAAAATTCGTTAACCTAGATAGCAATGTGACCATAAATTTGGAAGATGGATTCAAAAGCCGAGGACTTGGTAGAGACTGGAGTGAGAAGCACCTCGTTTGAATGTGTTGGTCGTTGGACTTTGAATTGGACAGAAATACAACGGTGTGTCTTTTTCTATCAAAGGATCAAGATTTCGAAGATTTTAAGAATAAGTAGTGAAGCTGAGTAGACCATTGTTGAGATGGTGCAAAGCATCGAAGATGTACTCTGAATAGTCCTCAAAGTTAGAGGACAAGACAACATTCAACCATTGTTTGGTGTCTAAATCATAAGCCTTAAGCAATTGCTTGGATTTACGGCCAGCAATCATAGGTCCAAGTGAACAAGGATACGATCGTGTATAGGATCAGACACAAGCGGAGGAGAAACTTGAAATTTTCTCCCAATAAAAGGAATTGGCATTGGCAAGGGATTCCATGTATTATTAATGGGATAAAAAACCTCGCTGATGCAAGACTATTTTGTACTTCTAAAGACATAAAGCTGCCGCAAAGAGCGACACAATTTGGAAAATTCTTATCCTCCATGAAAAGAACACCTTTTTTCCAACCCATATGAGGGTTGGTTAAATCGAAATATGACATGCCCTTGTGAAATTCAACTATATCGTTTACTCCTTTACAATGGGAAAAATAAAAAGAGTAATCTGGGTTTAGACTTCCAGTTCAGGACGTTCCGAGGGTGTAAATTACTGAACCTACTGATAAAATTGTGTCGATCCCAGCATCCCCTAAGAGTGTAAAAGGAGTTTTTGACAATTCACCACTATCTACATCTAATATTTTGAATTCACTATAGGAGGAATAAGAAATTAAGATTGATATGGTTTTCTTCGCACTATGCAACACCCGTAATAAAACCTTCTTCTTTAACGAACACTTTTTCACATACTCATCACCCATTATTTCTTTGAGTAATCTATAGGAGAGAGAAGGAGGAGAGACAAAGAGCACACAATTGTTTTGAAAAGTGAGATTAGGGCGATTTAAAAATAAATAAATAAATAAATAAAAGGTGAGATTAGGGATATATCTATTTTGTATAGTGATTTACCCCTGTCCCTTGGTCATATTTAGGAGTATTATTGGCTCTACGGAGCTATTTTTATTACTAATATGCGTTTTCTAGTGTTTTCGTAGCTTTGGCATTATTTTGTAGGAAATTGCGGATTTGGAGCATTTTCCGAACTTATTTGAGCCACTACGAGCATTCGATATGGAGCACATTCTTATGACCATATTATGTATCCCAAAACCGCGTTAGAGTGATCAAACCGGTGATTAAGGGCCCGGCGAAAAAGAAGAAACCTAGGCAATGGACCGAGTTATAAAGACCCATTGAGGATATTCGAATTAGGCCTAGCAAAAGAGCCCAACCGTGGAATCTAATGTCGCCCAGTGGACTTGCTCGACCAGGAAGTGTCCTCGCCTTGAGGCGTGCCCGGCCGGGCGAGGAAGAGAAGTTCAAGGACCTCGAAGGCGCGCCCTACCGGGCGCGTGTTTTTGAGGATGTTTATGGCGTTTAATCGCCGTTTTAGTTTAGGATTCGTTGCTTTAATTCAAATACGCTTTTTGTTAATCATGACAATTACGTCTTTCATTAGTTAAAAATTCCAGATTTTAGATTTTAAGCTTACTTAGTATTTTGTTCTCTCAACGCTCTTTGGTTTATGCAATTCACACTACTAGAAATAGGCTGATTTCCGATGGACTATTTTCGACGGACACGTAATTCCGTCTAAAAAGTCAGAAATTTCCGACGGACATGTAATTCTGTTGGAATATAAGGGATTTCCGACGGAATATTCCGTCGGAAATTAAAATTTCCAATGTAAATAAAATCCGTAGGAAGATTCTAACGGGATATTCCGTCGGAAAATTACATTTCCGACAGAATTAAAATCCGTCGGAAAATTACATTTCCGACAGAATTAAAATCCGTCGGAAGATTTCGACGGAATATTCCGTCGGAAAATTATATTTCCGACAGAATTAAAATCCGTCGGAAATTTCGTCGGAATTAAAATCCGTCGGAAATTCCGTCGGAATTTAATAATATAAAAAAACCAAACCCTAAGAAGAAACCGGTTCTTTCTCCTTCTCATTTCTCTTTCTCTCTCCTTCTCTTCCTCCTATTTCTCTTCTCTTTTCTCCTCTCCTCTTTCCTCTTCTCTTCCTCTCTGACCTCCTCTCCTCCGCCCATTCTTTCTCTCTCTTCTCCTTCTCCTTCCTTCTCCTTCTTCGTCCTCTTTCCTCTTCCCCTTCCTTCTCCTTTTTCGTCCTCTTCGACCACCGCACCGACACCAACAACCAACGACACAAGCAGCACCGACAACCAACAACCACCGCCGCAACAACACCACCGCGCGAGCATCTCAAGGTTTCCACAACAACACCACCACAGCGAAACAACGACCACCGTCGCAACAACACCACCGCGCGAGCATCTCAAGGTTTCCACAACAACACCACCACAGCGAAACAACGACCACCGTCGCAACATCACCAAGGTTTTTTATAGATCTAGTTTTAGTTAGGATTAAATTGTAGATCTTGTTTTGTTTTTGAACATTTATGATTATAGTTAATTATTTTTGTAATTGTAATTGTAGTTTATAAATTTATTAGATATTTGTAATGATAATAGTGAATTGTTGTTTTTTTTCTTTTTTTTTTAATTGAAATTCAGATCAAATATGCAAATCTACTGGTTTAGATCTTGTTTTTGTGGTAATTTTTGTTTCGAATTTTACGTTTTTATTTTTTTCGATTTGGTAATTTTTTTTTTTTTGGTTTTTCTGGGTGGGTGGGTTTGGGGGTTGGTTAGGTGGGGTGGTGGTGGCTCAACAGGGTGGGGTAGAGTGGGGGTCTGGTCAGGGATGGATGGGGGAGATTTGGTCAGGGTGGGTGGGTGGGTGGGGTGGGGGAGGTTTGGACAGGGTGGATCTGGGTGGGGTAATATAAGCGTTAGGGGTGGGGCTGGTTTTTTTTTTTTTTTTTTTTTTTTTTATTGACTTTTCCGACGGAATATTTCGTCGGAATATACCTCTTCCGACGGAAATTTCTGTCGGAAACCTCACCAACTGCGACGGAAATTTTCGTCGGAAAATTGCAACGGAATTTCAATCAAAGTCAAAGTAGGGCCGACAGAAATAAATCTGTCGGAAATTCCGTCGGAAACTAGCCTTCCGTCGAAAAATGTCGAATTTCCTACAAAGGGTTTTGCGACAGACTGATTCCGACGGAATTCCGTCGGAAGGCTAGTTTCTGACGGAATTTCAGATGTTTTCGACGGATTTTTTCCGTCGGAATCAAACTGTTTTCTTGTAGTGTCATTATTTCCTTTTATTTTGGTAACGATTTTCTCCCCCTTTATTTCTAGTAAGTTAATTGCTTTGATTAATTATGTCTTGTTTGATTGCTTTGCTTAGTTTAGATTTCATTATGTGTGAGTATTTTATTTCTAGGGTTCTTGGGGATCCATAAATAATATGAAGGGGTGATTTATTATTGTTGATTGTCAATGCTTTGATTAATTTCCTATTAATTGATTCAGTCCTATGCAATTAGATTAGGCCTGTTTTGATTGTATGAGTTATACAATATTGATTCGAGATTCGACAAATAAGAATTGATGTTTAGGCTTAGTTTCCATCGGTAGGTTAATTTATAAATGGTTAAGTCAAGATTCGAGAGATGCGATTTAATACCGCTAAGTTAATTATTCTGTGATTGTAATACGTAGCGAAAGCCCTTTATGATATGATGAATTGATGCATTGATAATTGATTGTTGTCATTCATCCTAGAGTATTATTTATTGGTGAACCTATACCCTAGGCTTTGATTTATTGTTATTCCTATTATTCTTATTCGCGTTAGTTTATTTATTTCCCTTAGTTTAATTCATAAATTCATATTTGTTACTTAATAATTTAGATTATATTAATTTTTTGGGAATAGAATAACATTGTTTCCCTGTGGATTTAACCCTACTTCTCTATCTGCTTTAGTTAGAGGACTCAGGAATTATTTTTGATTTGGTGATACGACTAGATCCTGTCAAAATTTGGCGTCGTTGTCGGGGAAACGATTTTATCTTTATTTCTAATTATTTTTGTAGTCTAGATTATTTTCCTCCGTCTTAGAGAACGTAAGTTCTTTGGGACAATTTCTCATATTTGTTGTTTAGTTCTTTCTTTATGCCCAGGTGTTCTAGATCAGGTTATATTCCATTTGATCCTGAGATCGGGCGCTCTTTCTAGATAAAAGATCTCTACAAACAAATACTGGCAAGTTCCGAAGGTAATACTCCTTTAGACCCTCCATTTGATTCTAGTGACACATAAATATCTTCATAAACAGAATCAGAGATGACGGCTCAACCACCTCGCAAGCTCGGCGATTATTCGCAGCCGTCCTTGACGGATCTTCCACACCTTGGTCCTCCAACGGATCTCGAAGGAGTAAAATTTGAGATCAAACCCCAGTTTATTACTATGATCGAAAGGAAGTAATTTGGCAGAGCTAAGAATGAAGATCCTAATATTCATATTTTGGATTTTTGTCAATATTGCAACACCATCAGACAAGCCGGGGTCACACAAGACCAAATCAGGGAGGTTCTTTTTCCTTTTTCTTTATGTGGTAAAGCTAAATTATGGTGTAATGGATTGAATAAAATTGCACTTGGTATTACTGACTGGAATTCTCTTGCTTTAGCTTTCTACAATAAGTATTATCCTGTAGAGAAGACTGCTTTGTTAAGAAGCTCAATTCTAAATTTTGCCCAAGAAGCCGATGAGTCCTTATATGAAGCTCGGGAAAGATTTAAGGGTATGTAGAGAGAAATTCCCCATCATGAGATACTACAATAGTAGTTGATCCAAGCCTTCTACAACGGGCTTGGAAATTCTTCAAGATCAATCCTAAACTCTATAGCAAACGGAAGATTTATGAATCTTTAAGATGATGTAGCAGGCAATCTTATTGAAGAGATGGCAATTCATAATTCTCAATATGGGAATCCTAGAGGTTTTGCAAACAAAGGGAAGCATCATGTTGACTCTGTATCCTTAAGCTCAATTAAACTCTATTTGCCAGAAATTAGATACTCTCACTACTGTTATTTTATCTTCCGTAGCTAATATTTCTGCTGTTAATAATACTAATACTGATGCTTTTTGTGAAAATTGTGGAATTGTAGGTCATTAGGCACAAGATTGTAGGTGTAATCCCTCATATTTTTAAATAATTTATAAATTAAAATTTATTTTATTTATAATATATAGTTGTATTTTTCCGGAATTTAATTTCAAAATTTCGGGTTGATAAACTATTTTATTACAAAAGGAATTTTATGTGTTCATTCTACACTTCATGACCATAAAAACAAAGCCTAACCCATTTTATTTATTTAATTGGCTCATTATTTTCATGAGGCCCAATTTTATCCTACAATTCTCTCTCCTACAAATACCCCATTAATCCCCAAAATTTTTCCCACACGAAATATTAGTTTTAACTTTCCTTCTCCTTTAGTTTTATTTTATTTTCTCTTCCTTTATTTTTTTTCTTTTCTTTTCTTTTTCCTTTTTTTTCTTTCTTTGTTTTTTTTTTCCTTCTTCACGTGAGAATTTTCTCACTTTGTTGCCTGCTTGCTTCTACCCGCTGCCACCTGAGTCCGCCAGCCACCTGTCGTCCGTCGGACTTCGGTGCCACCAACCCTTGGCCACCGGTGAACCACCAGCAGCCAGATCGGCCACCGTGGCTGCCTTCCTCACCTTCTTCCTCCTTTTATTTTGTTCTATTATCTAGTTTATTATTAAATTATTTTGGGTTTTGATTTTAATTGTTTGAAATTATTTATTTAGTATCAAAATCATGTTTTTGATGTTTTAAACTAATAATTTCAGATTATAATGTTAGTTTTAATTTTCAGATTTTGTAATTTTAAAACCTAGGGTTTTAATTTATGTAAATTGGGATTTTAGGGTTCTAATGAGCAATTTAGTTGGGGTTTTCGTACCTAATGTATTTTTAATGATTAATTAAGCATAAAAACATGTTTTAAAGGAAGTTTTAAGGAGTTTTAATCAAATATATATTGCTGAAAATTAGTTTAGGAATTAATTTTTGATTATTGGTTGTATTCTAGGAGCTGATTATTCCCTGGGAGACTTCAAAGTGATTAAAAGTGGCACAAAAGATTGTTTACACGAGGTACGTACATGTCTATTTTTTTTAAGTAGTATCATGTTTAGGTACCAAAAGGAAAGAACTTAGTTTCATGTCTAGAGAACTCTGAAATGGAAATTGTTTGGTTAAATATTGAATTAATTCATATGCATGTGTTTATGAGACATGTTTTGGTGAATTGATTATGTTTGTATGGAATAATGGATGCAAGTATATTTTATTGGATTGGTTTGTTATCCACATTTGGATTATTGAAGGATTGGAATTGAATGGTTTAAATGGAATGAATTTATTAATTGTTCCATGAGGTTATTATTATTTTATTTATTACTCAAGCATGACTTGTTAGTATATTGAGCAAAGGTGGACTAAGTCGAAATGGCTAGGTGGGTTGACTATGTTCAACAAATTTTGGATATTTTGGAATTTAAAGCAATTTAAAGTCAATTTGTGATGTGATCATCATTGTCCTAATTAAGATTAAAAGTGAATCTCTATGATTGGTTTTGTAATGTTTAATTGAATGATGAGTTGAAGTTTAATTAAACTTGTTATCACGTAAAGTGAAACATGGATGAGCAATAAAACTCTGGAAAGGGTGCACTTCTAGAGTATTGGCAATTATGGGTTGGGGTACACGGTGGTAGCCCGTGGCTTTCCGAGGTTTGTTTGATCAACATGTCCTCTTTTCTTTTGGTATTTACATTTTATTCTATAATGAAAGTTAGGTAGGATCCTAGACTAACTTTGTGAGAATGGAGTCGCTCCCATTCTTGTATTGCGCTATATTTTTATTTTAAATGGTCATTTGGGACCAAAATGGTTTGGTGGATTGGACAAACTGGTCTATTTCTTACTCCAATAATTAATTAAATTAAATATAATGAGTCAGGTTATTGGAATTGGTTAGTCAGTATGTTGAGCTGATTAAATTATTTAAGTGAGGAGCCTTGTTTAATGAATTCGTGATGTATGTTTATTTACTTTAATTAGTTGAGCATTCTAGGTTGGTGTGTTATAGCTTGTATGTACTCAGCTTTGCTGATTGCGTGCTTTTGTGTGTGTTTTCTTTTGGTCATGGCTTCCGCCTTTCAATAACCCTGTGATGATCCAATTATTACACTTGTATTATTAGGGAGCAGTATTCCATAGGTTAGCTCGATGATGTGAAGTTCGGGGATTTGACAAACGTATTGTCAAGGAATTGGTGTGATTGAGTGTATTTGAATCTTGTGTTGAACTTATTTATGATTTTTGTTATTCTTTTATGATTTGGGTTTTGAATATAGGTTTGGTTTTTAATAAGGGCCTTTATGGTTCCATTTTATAAGCTTTGACTTATTGATGATTTTCTTCACTATACACTACTACATTTTTTTTTACCTATTGCAACCCTCAAATCCGTTGCATTAGGCGTCAAAATCCGTGGGATTAGGCCTAATGCAATGGCCATATACCGTGGCATCTGATGGCGTTGTAGTAGGTCTAATGCAACGACATATGACACCTAATGCCACAGCATAAATGACCCATTGCATTAGACCAACACCTGATGCAACGACAACATTGGTTTCGTGGCATTAGCTATAATACCTAATGCCACAGTTTCCTATACCTAATGCCACGGTTCCCTATACCTTAATACCAATAATAATAATAATAATAATAATAATAATAATAATAATAATAATAATAATAATAATAATAAAAATAATAATAATAATAATAACAACAACAACAACAACAACAACAACAACAACAACAACAACAACAACAACAACAACAATAACAACAACAACAACAACAACAACAATAATAATAATACAATAATAATAATAATAATAATGATGATGATAATAATAATAATAATAATAATAATAATAATAATACAATTATAATTATTTTTTTTTAAAAAAAATCAGAATTTAGTAATATAAATTAAAAGTTTGTACATTGTTATCTATAAGAAAAATTACAAAATTAAATTATCACTAGTCAAGCTAAGAAAAAAAAACAATTAAAAAGTTAAAACTAAATCGTTTTGTCCCCCAAACCATATTTTCAGCAATTGTTTGGACCGCATTATCATTTCTTTCTCCCGTTTCTCTAATTTCTCAAGTAAAGCAATTCAGGAAGCACCTTCTTCAGCTTCAGTATACCCCTATTTTACTAGTACTTGATGATGCTGAATGCTGCTGGAGCTCCTTGCAACTCATGTTCAAAGTTTCCTTAATCGAGTCCAACTCTTGTCATATCAATCGTTAATGTGCTCAAGCAATTGTTTACACCTACATCATCCTAAATATAGGTCAGTTCGTTCTTATCGTCGAAAACTAATTAGCTCATGAATAATAATTGCAAGCTATACCAGTAGAAAAAAACAAAGTTAAAAATCAGTGTAATTAATTCCTTACAACCTGCATATATCAAATAAAACCCAAAAACCTTATAAAAACACAATCCAATTTCAAGAATTCAGAATAAAAAAAGAAGATAAGCATCCATCATTCCTCTTTTCTCATATATAATTCAAGTAGAAAAAAAGAAATAAAAAAAATACTCGGAGGATGTAGTGGCTACAACAAACAATAAAGTCCAAATCATAAACCTTTCATGTGCCTCAGACCCTAAAATTACATGTACAAATGTAATAACTGTTGGGTTTCGTAGCGTCAAACGCTACGCGGAAGAGAAACCCGCCCAAGACCTGCCCTAATAATTAAAGCAATAAAGCATGCATAAACATAATTAAACAATAATTAAGAGAAGGGATAAAGAAGTAATACCCTTGAAGCGTGCTTCGCTCGTAAACCGAGCTAGCGATGCACGCACACACGCACACCTATGGTGCAGCGATGGTGATGTGCTAGCTTGAGCCAGCCTAGAAACCACATTGCTAGGCCAATGTAATGCTACGACTTTGCTTGAACTAATCTCCCGGGTGTTCCCGTTATAATCCCCAGTTACGGCGGACGTTTGACAACATCAAAGAGACTAGTACTCAAACAAGAGAACTTCACAATACTCATGGTGGAGGAAACAAGTTCCGATATCTATAATGGGAAATGTACTTATGACGTTTTTAAATCTCTTAAAGTACTCTCATAGGTCGATCCGGTGTAGTTCCAAACTAGCACCTGTGCAAATGATTTATGACTACTATGTCCTTGCAGCACAAGAAACGGTGCTGTAAATCATACTACACACTAATCTCTGGTGGTCATTGAACGTCCATATTTTAAATGACCTTGATTAGGGATAATTTTCGATTTAAATATTCAATTTTCACTTAACAGGTGTTTCTTTATCTAAGACATGATCTTGATACCCTGTTTTGAATATTCTCAGAAATCGAATGGACTCATTATTTAATTCTAAACCACAATTAAATAGCAATGGAGTGAATAGTAATTTTGCATAAAATTGATTACTCCATAAATGAATGGTTTCAACATAGTGTTTTACATTAAGACATCTAGTTTAATTAAAACACATGTATCGGGAATTCAAAGCCAATCTCTAACGTGCTTGATTCCCATTGCCTCGACGTGCTTGTTGTGCTTCACTTGAGGCAGAGGTTTAGTCAAAGGATCGGCCACATTGTCATCCGTCCCGATCTTACAAATTCTGATTTCACCTTTGGATTTCCATTCCCTTATCATGTGAAATTGCCTTTGGACATGTTTGACCTTCTGGTGCTCTCTTGGCTCTCTGGCTTGAGCAATAGCTCCATTCTTGTCACAATAGAGATTTATTAGACCCTTGATGGAGGGTACAACACCAAGTTCACTGACAAACTTACGAATCCAAACTGCCTCCTTAACGGCTTCCGAAGTTGCCAAGTATTCGGCTTCAGTTGTAGAATCTGCAGTGGTGCTTTGCTTGATACTCTTCCAACTAAACGCTCCTCCATTTAGGAAAAATATTTACCCTAACTGTGACTTGAGGTCGTCTCTGTTAGTCTGGAAGCTAGCGTCGGTGTAACCTTCAACAATCAAGTCTTCATGGCCACCATAGACCAGGAATTTATCCTTATTCCTTTTCAAGTACTTTAGGATATTCTTGGTCGCAATCCAATGCGCCTCTCCTGGGTCTGATTGGTATTGGCTCGTAGCACTTAAGGCGTACGATACATCAGGCCTAGTACATATCATGGCATACATGATCGATCCAATTAGCGAAGCATATGGAATCTGATTCATTTTCTCCCGTTAACAGGTGTCTGTGGACATTGTTTCTTGCTGAGAGTTACGCCATGGGACATGGGTAAGTGCCCTCTCTTGGTATTCTCCATGCTGAATCGGGCTAAAAATTTATCAATGTAAGTGCTCTGGCTCAATCCAATCATCCTATTAGATCTATCCCTATAGATCTTGATGCCCAATATGTACTGTGCCTCTCCTAAGTCCTTCATTGAAAATCACTTTTCCAGCCAGCCCTTTACGGACTCTAATAATTTTATGCTGTTTCCAATGAGCAATATGTCATCGACATACAGGACTAGGAATGCGATGTCACTCCCACTGACCTTCTTGTAAACACAAGATTCATCTGGATTCTTGATAAAACCAAACTTACTGATGGCTTTATCAAATCGCAGATTCCAACTTCTGCTTGCCTGCTTCAGTTTATAAATGGACTTCTTAAGCTTGCATACCTTTCCAGCATTGCTTGGATCAACAAAACCTTACGGCTGTGTCATATACACAGTTTCTTCCAAAATCCCATTAAGGAAAGCGGTTTTGACATACATTTGCCATATTTCGTAATCGTAATATGCAGCAATCGCTAGGATGATCCGGACGGACTTAAGCATTGCGACCGGCAAAAAGGTTTCATCATAATCAATCCCATGGATTTGCCTGTAACCTTTTGCCACCATTCTAGCTTTGTATATTGCTACATTTTCATCTTTGTCTGTTTTCAATTTGAAAATCCATTTGCAACCGATGGGTGTGTAACCCTCGGGCAAATTTACCAAGTCCCAAACTTGATTTTCAGACATGGAGTCCATCTCAGATTTCATGGCCTCTTGCCATTTAGCAGAGTCGGGGCTCATCATATCTTGTTTGTATGTCGCTGGCTTATCTCCATCCATGACTAGGATGTCCTGATCTTCGGTTAAGACAATATCAAGGTATTTGTCTGGTTGAGATCTTGGCCGTTGCGACCTACGAAGGGTATTAGGTTGAGCATTTACATTGTCTGTTTGATTCTGACCAATCTTATCAACTGCTTCCAAATCCTTTTGATTGTCAGTTTTATCAGGTTGACAATGTTGCTCGTCCTCTCGAATTTCGTCGAGTTCGATTTTCCTCCCACTTGCCATTTTGGAAAGGTGTTCCTTCTCCAAAAAGACACCATCACGAGCAATAAACACTTTGTTCTCGAATTTATTGTAGAAGTAATACCCCTTGGTTTCTTTTAGGTAGCCCACAAAGAAACTCTTGTCTGATTTTGGGTGAAGCTTGTCAGAAATTAATCGGTTGACATATGCTTCGCAACCCTAAATCTTAAGAAAAGACAACCTTGGAGGTTTCTTAGTCCATAATTCATATGGAGTCTTTTCGACAGCTTTTGACGGAGCACGATTCAGTGTTAGTGCCGTAGTTAGTAGCGCGTGTCCCCAGAAAGAGATAGGAAGTTCACTAAGACCCATCATTGATTGAACCATGTCTAACAAGGTTCGATTTCTCCTTTCGGATACTCCGTTCCATTGAGGGGTTCTAGGAGGTGTCAGCTCTGAAAGAATACCATTTTCTTTCAAGTGATCGTCGAATTCATGGCTCAAATATTTGCCACCTCGATCCGATCGAAGTGCTTTAATCTTCTTGCCAAGTTTATTCTCAACTTCACTTTTAAATTCTTTGAATTTCTCAAAGGATTCAAATTTATTCGACATAAGGTAGACATAACCATATCTACTATAGTCGTCGGTGAAGGTAATGAAATATCGATTTGTCTTAGTTTTGTCAGCGGTATCCCAATATTTGTCTAATTGTATGTAAAAACATGCAATTTCCATTGAACATACATAAACAAGACATTTTGAAACAAATATTGTCAAAGTCTTACGATCAAAACAACTTGGTGTCCAACACCATAGATCATAGTATGTTCAAAAGCATGATGAAACTAAGATTAGTTTAATTACAAGTCATATACAAAATGGTGCATGCAAGCATGACTGAAAAACCATCTTCGTCGTTTGCTCGTTTTGCACGTACACTTGATACGCTTCTCACTTGGTCCCTGAAAGGGCAACATAAAGTGAGTCATATTTGGTATCTAATATGATTTGCTTAATGCACAAGTGTTTAAGGAAGATACCTGAGGTAGATGAAACATTCCTCTCCTCCTCCTCTCAGAGGAGCTTGCATTCCCTCTTGTAGTGGCCTTGTCCACCACAATAGAAGCATTGCATCTTCGCTTTGACCTTCTTCTTCAAGGGTCTTTTGCCTGCTCCATGAGAGGTGGCTCGGAGAAGCCGCTCTACCACAACTCTTAAAGAGCGAGTCTCCTCTTCCGCAGCTATATGTGCCCGGAGCGCATCATAGCCCGAGTGGAGAGAATCTCCATGACTCGCCATCTCATCCTGTAATGGAATTCCGAGAAGCTCCATGTGCTTGAAGAGCCTAATCATTCTAAGAATATGAGGTCAAATGGGCATACCGGGTCTTAATTTGGTATTACATACCCTTGACCAAAGCCGATATCTTTCCTTAGCAAGACAACCCTTTTCCGGTGGCTTTATCTTCATCTTCGAGAGTGACCTACTCAAGTCAAACACGAGTCCATCATAGTTTCCATTGTCACTCTTGGTGACTCTTATATTGACAACGTCCTCAAGTCCTTTGAGGAACATGTCCGGAAAAAAGAAGGAGAGCTTTTCCTTCCAATCTTCCGGGATGGAATTAGCCATAAGTCGTGAGACTTTCTTGCAATTGGAAGACCATTCTTCATGAGCCTCATCGGTCATGATTCCCTTAGAGAAGAAGCTTGGAATGGGAGTATCAAGAGTGTACTCCAAGGAACAATTCCGAAGAGTTTTCCTGAGTTCCTCCTCCCATTCCTTGAAGTTAACCAAGTTGAGGCAAAAGGCCAACTTGTCGGGGAGTTTCGGGCACACAGAGTTAATGTTTGAGTTACTTGCAGACATTTTTCTACAATTGAAAGAATTTGAAATGAAAAACCATTCATAAACCAATAAGTTTGAAATTTAAAAGCGTTCATGCAAATTTTCAATCTTATTGAGCATTTTATCCATGCATTAATAATTTATCCCTTTTAGGCGAGAATAAAACGATTCCAAGATCCCAAAAATCAAAAAGTGGTTAAGCATGCTTTGGCTTGTCTTAACACTTAATATTTTAGGGTAAGCAATCCAATTGCTAATAGCTCTAAGCTACTCTCGGTTTGATAAAACGTCGCATCTAATGCATCCTTGACATTTTATCTCTTTTGCCGCGACATCTAAGGACTCCTTACTGATATTGTTGAGCTTAACCAAGATCAACTCGTATACCTAGGATACCTTACGTTCCTAGGGAGGTAGTGATGCCTCTCTTTGGCGTAGCCCATCACGTACGCGCATTAGTTCGGTAAGTGTTGTTCTTGGAACGACAAATTTTAGCTCAATATTTTAGGGACCTACGGTTTCTATGTTGGTTGATTTAAGTGAACTTAACTAATCATCGCAACATTTTGAAATCCTAGACATTCATATATATATATATATATATATATATATATATATATATATATATATATATATATATATATATATATATATATATATATATATATATATATATAAGCACAATAATATATATAAAGCATAAAAATAGATGCATTTAGCAACTAGCATGACCCCTTGAATCTTCAAGTCTTCAAGGGTCTTCATCTTGGCTCGTCTTCATAGAAACGCTGTCTTGAGACATCTTCGCCAAAATAAAATTATTAGCTACTACGACTAGGATTAATCTAAATATAAGGTACAAAAATACTCAACGGTACGCAGACCGTATTTAGATTTACAAAAATACGTAACAGAACGCAGTCCGTATTTACTATCCTAATCGGGCCCCTCTAGTTGTCATTTTCACGAAACCTGTGAAACATTATATTTTCCATTCATCCACTCACTATATGTGAATGACTCATGCATTTTACGACGAAAAACAAGTAACAATGCACAACTCGCGAAAACTAGTAACTAACTTTGGTGGTTAATCCGATTAACACGCCTAATTAAAACTAGTCAAAGTTGTTTAACGTTTTATGTTTATTAAGGCGCAATTATATCGTGCAATTAACGAAGCTCACACTAAATTCCGCATCCAACATACTTAATCTGATTAATTAAGCCGGTTAACCCAAATTTTGTCTAAATTAAAATTTTGCAAGAGCTGGAAAAATCGAGGTCTAACCTCGTTAAAATAAATAAATAAAATTAAAAATGGTAAAATTTTGTAAAAACGATAGCCCAAAATTTAGGCAAAATAGCCCACCCTCAAAACACGAGGGCTGCGCACCATGGCTGCTAGGCAGCCCACGTGTTGCGTCTAGTGCTGGGTGCTAGCATGCTCGCCTAGCGCAACACGCCATGATAGCTAGCACCAGCAGCACGCTATGCATGCTAACTGCTCGCTGGCTCTGTCAGCGATCGGATGGCTGGCTAGGGCTTGCTACGCATGCTAGCTGCTCGCTGGCGCTGGCAGCGATTGGCTGGCTGGCTAGGGCTTGCTGCCTTGCTGCCCAGTAGCATGCACAAGCACTCCAGCAGCCTAAGGCCACGCATCCAGCCATCAGCCCGCAACAGCAGCCACTTGCCACACAGCAGCAGCACCTCAAGGCACAACCCCCTTGTGCGCACCATAGGCAGCTACATGTGGGCCGCTTGGGCAGCCCGGCTAGCCTTGGTGGCGCTTGGGTGTTGTTAACTCGATTTGCGTGCCATTTCTCGGGATTTTAATCCCGATTTACGTGTGACATAAAATTAATCCTAAATTTGTTTAGAATCAATTTAGGGCAAAATGAAATAAAATAAGTCCAACTTAATTAAATTCAATTTTAATGGTGCACAAGCCTAAATCATCAAAATTACCTTTTGAAATAATTTAGGTCTTTCTTGATGCTTTAAAATTGAAGGGCTACACCCATAATTAATTTAACCAAAAATGTAAATTAATTATGAGTTTTGACAAAATAGGGAGTTGGAAAAATAAAACCTTTCATCCAATGAAAATTTTTTCCAACAATAACTTGTGTAAAATTGAAAAAAAATTACATCTTCCAATATGAAGATTAATCAAAATTCAATCACAAGTTTTGAACTTTAAGGACTTTAATCAACACAAAAATGATTAAATCCAAAATTAGTTCAACATGGAATTTAGCAACCAAAGTTCCAACCAAATAAACAATTAAAGATTGAATCTTTGAAATTTTAGGGGCTTCAAAATTGCAAGTTCACCATAAACATTCACACTCAAAGCAATTTATTTGCAATAATGTGAAAAAATACAAGTTTATGTGAAAAGAGAACACACCAAATTAAGCACCAATTATGACTATGAGGTTTATAATTGCAGTAGATTATGGATGCAACAATGCATATAATCTACCCTTGACATGCATAAATTAATCAAGGCATAAAGATTTAAATTTTTTCATCAAAAACGAAAACCCCTCAAAAAACATACTTCTGGGAGGATTTTGGCTTCTGGACAAACTGAAAGGATCAGAAACGATTTAGAACATCGATTCTACTCAAAAAACACTATTTTTGAGTCAAAATCTAGGTTCGTCAGCCAAAATTAAAAAACAATACGAGTTTAAAATTAATTAAAACGAGCTTCTAATCCAATTAGAAAGCACAACCAGAAATTAAAATCCATTTTAAATCACCCTAATTAATTATTAATTGCAATAATTAAAAGGAGCGCGGCTCTGATACCGCTGTTCGGTTTCGTAGAGTCCAACGCTACGCGGAAGAGAAACCCACCCAAGACCCGCCCCAATAATTAAAGCAATAAATCATGCATAAACATAATTAAACAATAATTAAGAGAAAGGATAAAGAAGTAGTACCCTTGAAGCGTGCTTCACTCGTAAACCGAGCTCTTACTTCGAAGCTTAAAGCCTCACAAGTAGGGGTGGGACTTCGGTTTGGCGGTTTGGTTTGACCTCGGTGCGAGTCGGTTTCGGTTTGGAGCGGTTCGGGTTGAAACGGTTTGATTTAGCTGACGGGTCGGTTCAGTTCGGTTTGGGTTAGTCACGGGTCGATTCGTTTCGATTTATTTCTTTACAGTTTAAATTCGGTTTGGGTCATAAGCGGGTCGGTTTATAAACAATTTGTATCATGCCGGTCCAGTTTGAAACGGGTCGGTTTAGGGGGCGGGTTTACCCAGGTTGATGTCGTTTCGGTTTACAAACAGTTTGGATCGTGCCGGTTTGGTTTGAAACGGGTCGGTTTAGGGGCGGGTTTACCCGGGTCACTGCTGGTTTGGTTTATAAACGGTACGGATCATGCCGGTTCGGTTTGAAATGGGTCAGTTTAGGGGCGGGTTTACCCAGTCCAATGTCGGTTCGGTTTATAAACGGTTCGGATCATGACGGTTCGGTTTATAAGCAGTTTGGGTCATGAATTCATGATTGTTTTAAAGATTGCGTCATGACCATGATTTAATTAATTGATACTTAGAATACGATAAATCGATAATTAAGGAAGTACAAGTACTCAATTAGATCGATTAACAAGTGTTCTAAACTTTTAAGTTTTAACATATATGTTTATCGATTATACATACATAGTTGCATTGTTACATACTTACATAGCAATGATTCAATGAGGCCATGAGGCAATGATAGTATGATACCAATCGTACATTTGTACCATACTACCATATGATATACATAATACATATACATTAACAATATCGTATTGAATCAATTTCAATTTCCAAACATTTGCATTTCTTATAATTTATAAGTTACACGAGATTAAATGGATTAGTTATTTAGTTTGGCACTTTATTTAGATTACTAACTCAAACAACTTGATAAGTTAAATGGACGAAACGATGAAATCACTAAAGTGGGGATGAAATCATTATGCAATACTAATGTACAAATAGTCAAATAGTCAAATATACAATGGTTAGATTGAATGCCCATGAAAAACAACAGTTAGATTTCATTACTTTATTAGTTACTACTTATTACTTATTAGTTATTACTTATTACTTTATTAGTCTTATTACTTATTAAGTTATTAGTTTATTACATTTAAAGTCACAGACTCACAGATATATTCATATATATAGTTATACATAGAGATGTTAGATATTGATGTATATTAACTATAATAATAATAATAATAATAATAATAATAATAATAATGATAATAATAATAATAATAATAATAATGATAATAATAATAATAATAATAGTAATAATAATTATACTTATAATAAGAATATTAACATAAAATTATACTAACATTCTAACAATAATACTACTATTAATAATAATAATAATAATAATAATAATAATAATAATAATAACCTCAAAATAATAATAATTATAATAATAATAATAATAATAATAAATAATTAATAATAATATGTTTTTTTTTAAAAAAGGAACGGTCAAAAAGACTCGAAAAAAAAAAAAATTAAGATCGTTGGATCAAGCACGAACATTCTAGATCCTTTATTACTACCAAAAAAAAAAATGAACGGTGAGATGCTGAGATTGAAAATGGACGGCTAGATTAGGGGAAGAAGTAAAACCTAAAGCTAAAACGCACACAACACACCAACACACAACACGCCTCATTTCCTCATCTGATATTCTCAAGCATCTCTCTCTCTCTCCTAACCTCCTAAGCTATCTCCCTCTTCATCTGAATCTCTCAAGCTTTCTCACGCCTCTAAAACTCTCATTTCCTCATCTGATATTTTCATTTATTCTTAAAATTTCAGATTTTTTTTTGGAAGGTCTAATTCTTTTGATCAATTGTTCATTTATTCCGAATGATTCGTTTGCAATGTATAATTGATTAATTTCTGTTTTTGTTTTGGAAGTTCTATTTTTTTTTTATTTTTTTTTGTAGATCTGTCATATATTCATATTCTACTCACGGACGATATAAGGTATTTGTATTTTTCATTCTCATTCTAAGTTCCAAATTTTTTTTTTGTTGAAAACTTCTAAGTTCCTATTTTTTTTTTCTAAGTTCTGTTTTTTCATTTATTATTTTGTAAATTATAATTTCTGATTTTTTTTTTTTGAAAGTTCTAGTTCTTTTGTTCATTTATTGTTTTGCAATGTATAATTTGTGCCTTTTTTTTTTTTGAAATTTTAATTTTTTTTTTTTTTTTTTTTTTTGTAGATCTTTCATATTTTACTCACGGACGATATAAGGTATGAATTTTGTTTGTATGAATTTGATCTTAGTCGCTAGATCTTGATTTTCAGAGGGAGGGGAATTGAATTATGGTTGTGTTGTGTACTTGTGTTGGTTGATTTGACTTTTTTTTTTGGGTGTATGAATTTGATCTTAGTCGCCTATCTAATTCATAAATTATTCTTCAAACTTGACTAGAATTTTTCACAAGTTGAACACATTAATTCTCGAAATAGCTCGCGAACAAGTTTTATAACATTTTTATTTGTAATTGCCTACTTATTAGAACATCTAATAAATTAACAATATTCAGTTAAAATTATAGTGAGAAGGTAAATTAATTATCACAAACATATTTGTATGAATTGAAGTAGTACTGTAGTAGTGATTTTCATATTCAAGTTTAGTTTAGTTTTTGTGTGTGTGTGTGTGTGTTTTTTTTTTTTGGAAACTAAACTCCAAGTAATGTCATACTTTGTACATTCTGCCCAAGTCCAACATTTATTAAATGGGCCTAGTTTGTCTTAGGCCTCTATTAGTTTGTTACCATTACCTCAGGAAATGAACATATATAGTCCAGTGAAATGGGCGTGCTGCTTAAAATACATTGTACATTTGTACTTTGGATGAGAAAGATCACAAAGTATATGTAAAGTATCTTGAGAATGTAGGAAACATATTTCATGATAATGGTTTAGTTAAGATACTTTCAGAGAGTTCGGGAAATTCATTTTTTGATTGTGCAAACCCTCAATAGGCATATTTAGAGAATGAATTCATGAGATGAAACCAAGCTAAACCTTAAAGTTAGTACTTAAAGTTAGTATACTTGTATGATTGCCTTACAGTAAGCTACTACTTAGCACATTTATCATGTTATAGACCTTACAGAAACTGCAAAATCATGATTTTCTCTGTTCTTTCAGAAAGGTTTCTTTTTTTATTTCTGAAACTTTTGAAGTAAAAATTCAAAACTAATACAATAAACCTGATTCTTGAGTACTTTGATCCAGTATATTACAATGCAGCAGGAAGCAACTCAGAAAAATAATGTCGTTAAAGAATAGTATATCATCATTGCTTAAAAATGACATATTTAGGGGGGGGGGGATGAAATGTCAAAGATAACTCACAAGAAACTTATCATTTGAAATCTAAACTGACAAACATAAGCACATATGTCAGTCACATGAGACAATGCATGCTTGAACTTATTTTGAGCTGCTGGTAGTGCTTTTGCCTTTTGGTTGTTGTCCCTGATGAGTTGGTTCTGCTTATATTGTTGCCTGTCTGAGCTGGTTCCTGCCTCCTGCCAGCTTGAGGTGCTGTGTTTCTCCTTCAGTATTGTTGCTGCCTTTTGTGTTATGAATTTATGATAAGTTTTGTTGCTGCTGTTTCTTATGCTTGCTGTTTTAATTTATCTTGAATCATCGTTGCCCTTGTCATTTATGTTGAGACTTTAATGTATACGTACTTGCTGGCAGCATTTTTCAAGTTTTAAGTTAAAACAACCATTGCTTAGTGATGATACGATAAACGTAAATCTGAGAGCAATTTTGAAAAACAAAAATTAGTTCCTACTTAGTCCCTTCTGCTTATATTGTTCCTTGCTTCTGATAAGTTGCTGATCTGTTATTGTGTGAGCTGGTTCCTGCTTGTTGCTACTATTTCCTCTGCTCTTGAGGGCTGTGCTGCTGCTTCAAGATTCTGCTGCCTTTTGTTTTTAGGAATGTTTTTTAGGTTAAATTTTGTTATTAGGATAATTTATGATCATATGTAAAATGTAAATTCTTAACTTATTTATTTTTAATGTAAAATGTAGATGAAATGTATTTTTTTTTGGAATAATTAAAGTTATTTATTTTAAATTTATATTTATTATTACCTTTGTTAAATTAAAGTATATATAATATATATAATAATACTAGTATGTTACATTTCACATTTGATATTAATTAAAATTATAAGTAATCTAAAACTACAATATTTACATTAATAATTCCGTTGGATTAGGTGATATAAACCGTTGTATAAACCTAAGTCGTTTAATTAGATCTAAATTTAGTAATGTTTATTGTATTTATTTTAAAATTTATATTTATTGTTACCTTTGTTAAATTAAAGTGTATATATAAATATATAATAATACTAGTATGTTACATTTGATATTAATTAAAATAAATAAGTAATCTAAAACGACATTAATAATGCCGTTGGACTAGGTTTAGGTGATATAAACCTTTGTATAAACCTAAGCCGTTTGATTAGGTCTATATTTATTAACATTAATTGTACTTAGCCATTTAGGTTGTAAATAATTCAATTTGAATTAAGCAGTTTGTAATCGGATCAGTTTAAACAGGTTGCGATTCAAAAACAGTACGATTTTAACGGTTTAACGGGTTATGGCAGTTCAGTTTAGACGGTTAGCGTATTATAATGGTTCAGTTTAAACAGTTTTTCCTGCGGTTTAAACGGTTTCACTTCATAAACGGGTCGGTTTAAACGGTTAGCGGGTTACAAATGGTTCGGTTTAAATGGTTTTTTTACAGTTTAAACGGTTTCGGTTTATAAACGGTTCGAGTCATTAACGAGTTTATAAACCATTCGGTTCGGTTTCGTTTCGGTTCAGATTTGAGCAGTTTGGTTTGTTATCGGTTTACGGTCCATAACGGGTTGACATTGAGCGGTTCGATTCGGTTTCGGTTTGAAATTGAACGGTTCAATTCGGTTTTCGGTTTAAATTTATCGTTTTATAAACGGATCGGTCCGTGATGGTTCGGTTCGGTAACGGGCGGTTTCACGGTTTGTTTTGAAAAGTCCCACCCTTACTCACAAGCGTGACGACCTCCAATGGCTCGTACCCACGACCCGACTTGAACGATCTTCGTCTCGAGGGTTAGTCGAGACTTGACCTAATATAAAACTAGAGTTTTACGAACTTAAAGGTTTTTTCAATAATAAGAGATGCCTTTTTGAGTTCCACTCAAGTTGTTCTCCAAATGCCCAATCATGGGGTATTTATAGAGAATAGCAACTTGTATCCCCATTCATGATCAATGTGGGATCTTGTGCATTTTCTACTAAGTTATTTAAATCAAAAATAAATTATAAAACAATGCAATCAACAATCAACAAGTGGCACATGGAGAGGAGTGTTAGGTGAGGACCATCACCAGGGGGGGCATTGCCTTGCTCCCCAAGGAAAGCCTCCAAGATTTGGTCCCCACTCCTCCAAACCGGCAACAAGGACAAGGCATGGCTGGCAGCCTGCCTTGGCTGCCAAGGTTGCCAGAGGGGCGCCTGGCACCAAGGCTAGGCAGCCTGCCTTGCTAGCCAGCCAGCCAACATAGCACAGCAAGCACACACAGCCCAGCCAGTGCATGCGTGCTGCTGGCGAGCCACGCATGATGCTGCTGCTAGGCGAGGCTCCTAGCTCGCTGCTGTGCTTGGTGCCGCCATGCGAAGGCATACGTACACACGCATACACGCACAGCCTAGCGAGCTTGCTGGCTAGTGCGTAGCGTTGTGCATTGCTGGGCTGCTAGCTCTAGGCCTAGGCACATGCATGCACACACGTAGCGATGTGTTATGCCGCCACACGCAAGCGCCTATCAATGCGAGGCATGCTGCGCGCCTAGTGCTAGCTATGCACGCATGGTGCTGCGATGGTGTTGTGCTTGCGATGCACGCACACCCATGGTGCTGCGATGGTGCGTGCTAGCGATGCACGCATACATGCACACCCATGGTGCTGAGATGGTGATGTGCTAGCTCGAGCCAGCCTAGCAACCACATTGCTAGGCCAATGTGATGCTACGGCTTTGCTTGAACTTGTTGATTTTGAGACGCTCGGTCTCGACGCCCTAGGCTCATTATCCGACGTCTGTGTTCGTAATACTCTAGTGACTCATCAAATCCTTCGGATTGATTCGTCGGTTCGGATCGGCAGTTCGTTTGAATTCGACCCGAAGGGTTCAGTCAAGACAAAGTTGTAATATTAATTGTTCACTAATATTACAGACCGGAAGCGGCTTCCACCCAGGCATTCCGATCACTTCATCTCACTGAAGAATTAGCTTCCTGATAATTCTGAACCCTCTATTAGAATAATACACTTGTTGGAAGGATACCATTCCTTTCAATAACAAGCAACTTTAAGCATTTTCACTATTTTCTAAGAACTACACTGCAGTCTATGAATGAGAGGTGTGCAATACATAGGGACATTGTTCAAAAGCTCATAACATACAAGTAAACAGTTGTATCAAGGTTAATGAAAATAAATTCGAAGTTCTGAAAGTTTATTCGTGTACAAGAATCCTTCACTATCACAGAGTTAGGGTACTAGTTGAAGCAAGCTCCAGTGATCTTTTGTGACAATGCAGGGGCAACATATGTAAGTGCTAATCCAGTTTTTCACTCAAAAATGAAACACCTTGGTTTGAGTTATCATTTTGTCCGAGAGAATGTACAATCAAGATTGCTAAGGGTGGTGAAGGTTCAATGGGCACTCAAGAGGGGGGGGGGGTGAATTGAGTGTTAAGTAATCGTTGGCTAATTTTGCTTCTTTTCGGATTATGTGTGAGGAACCAGTTGTGCTGGTTCCCGTACGCAGCGGAATATAAATAAGCAATAAAGAAGACAACAAATTTAACGAAATAAAACAAAGCAATAAAGAACACAACAAATTTAACGAGGTTCAGCCAACTCAGGCCTACGTCCTCCTATCCTAAGTTCTTTATTAATCTACTCCGAAAAACAAAGACAAAGAACACTCTGCTGTTCCCTACTCCGGGAACCAGCAAACCCCACACTCTACTCCGAGTGTGCTCTCGACTTACACTCGTAAGCCCAATGTGTTTGAACTCACAAACACTCACCCAGCCTTTAACCCCTTTGTTAAAGACTCAATACAAGAATCAAGAACTCCCCTTTGATCTCACTTCTACGAAGCTAATTAAGAGAAAACGTTTAAGTACTAGAATGCTCTTGTATATGACTTGATGAATGGGATTAGTGCTTAAGTATATGCTCTCAAATAATTGCTCTTTTAATTTCTGGAGAGGCACACGAAATATGTGAAATAAGATGAGTTTATATAAGCTTAGATTCCTAAAACCTAGTTTCCTTAAATCACACAATCTTAGAGAATAAGATATAATGTAATTTTAGGAAAGTTTTTATCTTATTTGATTTAATCACAAAGATAGAATCAATTAAGATAAATACTCCTAGATTTTAGGTAACCAAGAATATTTCATCTTATTTCCAGCTGCACAAAATATTTTCAAGATAATCTTTTCGAAAAAATCTTTTTGTAAAATCTTTTTCCAAAACGGCAGCTCGAATACAGTGAACCTGGTTCCCCAACCTGGTTCCCTGAATTGAAACATGTTATGAAACCTGTTCCAACTTTGTACCAGATTTCATATCATACTTCAATATACTTTTAAGCACTTATATAACCCAAACATGCAAGCATACTACGGAGCATATTACATGAAAACCTAGATAACATATTAAAGCATAAATCGTCTTTTCTTCATGTAATCTTCAAGACTTGAATCTTCCTTGAATACTTCTATTATGAGCAAACAATCTTTCTTCGAAATATCTTCGAAAGGCTTCTATGCTCCAAGTCTTGGAATCAACTCAACTACTGCACATGTAACATGGTTAATGCACAATAAAGAGTATGTGACTGCTTTACCACGTAGCAACCATGGAAACAGTACATACTGGTTCCCTACCAGTACATAACACTTTTATCATATAACTGTTCCCTGTATAAAGACAAGTTAGTTCAATAAGAAAACTCATGTAAGTAATAACTTGTCTGGGGAAACAGTGTTCTATGTTAGCTGGTTCCCCCAACTATATCGAACACTTTCAAGGACCTGTTTCCCTTAGCTGTTTGTCATCATTCAAAACTATCAATCAAAACCTAAGGGACTCAACAAATTCCCCCTTTTTGATGATGACAAACTCTTGAAGTTCCTGAACCTGTGAACATGCTCAAAAGGAAAACCGTCAAAAACTTCAAGGACTCAAGACAAGGACTCAAGACTCTTTGGAACAAGTCAGTTAGGCCAACTGGTTCCCTAAACATAAAATAGAAAATACGAAATAAAAAGACTCAAACTGACTCAATCTAAACTAGCTAAACCTTAGGCTTCAACTTCAGACTACTTCCCCCTTTTGGCATCATTAAAAAGTATCCACAAGTAAAAGCAATGTGCACAAGTTAATGTGCTTATCCATACAATGGCATCAACCACCATTCAAGCATTATGCTGTAAAAAGAGATTAGTCAAACAGTTCATACCATAGCAGAGTTAGTAGTTCATACAAGCCAACAAAGTTCAACCAAAGAAGCCCAAATCCATCCAAAAAGAAAGTTCATGGAATGGAGAGAAGTAGACAGACCAACAAAATCAGTTATTTTAGAATAAACATGAGGGTGAGGAAACAAGAACAGAAACAGCATCACTCCTCATCATCATTCTCGTTCCCTTCCTCCTCCTCGAACTTTGCAACATCTTCTGTATTATCATCTGATTCCTCTTCATCCTTGTCACCATGCTCTGCTTAAACCAAAATCATTATATTGCTAAGCATATTCTTGTGATTCCCCAATCTGTTTCAAAACCACTTCCTGACCTGCTGGTTCCTCTATTTTTTTTTTTTTTTTTTTTTTTTTTTTTTTTTATAAAACATGAGAGATATGTACTGATTCAGAATGTTCTCCTTGTTGCATAACAAGTGCAAAACTGTTCTCCTTGTTGCATAACGAGTGCAAAACTAGCATCACATCAATCAAGCAAAGAGGTTCTTGCTGGTACCCTTTTTCTCTTGGTTCCTGGAACAGCGTCAATGGACTGTTCCTCCTGCACCTTCTCAGTGAACTTCTTTAATTGAGTTACTCTACTTCGTACCATGGTCTTAGCAATGGGTGTTTCCTCATAATAACCAACAATCTCTATTTCATCCTCTTCACTCTGAATTTTCTGAATTTCCTCCAACTTCGGGCTTAAGGACACTTATGCTTCCATCTGATGTTCCCCCTGAGACTGAGCTGGTTCCTTGAGTGAACAGTAACCAAATGAACAATGATGAATTTAAAGCATACGAGAGAGAGAAAGAGAATTTCGAGTGATGATGATTGATGATCTGCACAAAGGGTTAGTGTATATTTTTAACAATGAAGCACAAAGAGAGAAGAAGGAAAGAAAAGAGTTAGTTGAGCCAATAAAAAGCAACTGTAAAGGATATTTTTAAATTGAAATCAAAAATTTGGTAATTATCTTTTACCATAATTATCTCAACCAACTATAAATAAGGCATATGATATGTTTGCCTTTTATATGGGATTAAATAACTGAAATAAGATAAATTCCTTCCAAAAGGAAATATCTTATAGTAATCTTCCGAAAATAAAAGATATTATCGGATGACATATCAGAGCTGGTCTGCTGTTTCCCTTTGCTGGTACCTGTATAGAACCATGTCACGCTGTTTCTGGCAATTCAGCCTGATTTCACCTGTTTCTTACAACAATGATTCTCAATCCTTTTGAGATTTTGAACCATCTACACAACACTTGAAAGATATCAACATAAGTATGTACACACACTATACAAGAGAATACCATTCTAACCAATCATTGAAGGAAGTAATTGAAGCCAATACCTAAAATCTAACTAGACCTAAAAGGACTCTTAACCTACAAAAAGACTCTCTACACAAAGGCTTTGTGAAGATATCAGCAATTTGATCTTCACTTTTACAAAACAACATCTCCACCAATCCTTTTTCCACATTGTCTCTTAAAAAATGGTGTCTTATTTCAATGTGTTTTGTCTTGGAGTGTTGCACAGGATTCTTTGAAATATTGATTGCACTAGTGTTATCACAGAAAATAGGAACACTTTTATAAATAACACCAAAATCTTTCAGCTGGTTCCTTATCCACAGTAGCTGGGAACAGCATGAAGCTGCAGCTATATCTTCAGACTCTGCCGTGGATAGGGCCACTGAATTTTGCTTTTTAGAACCCCATGAAATTAGACAAGAGCCAAGAAAGTGTGCCATACCTGATGTGCTCTTTCTATCAACTAAGAAACCAGCATAATCTGCATCTGTGTATCCAATAAGATCAATGGTACTGCCTTTGGGGTACCACAATCCCAGATTTGCTGTTCCTACAAGATACCTAAGTATCCTTCTAACAGCCTTCAAGTGAGATTCCTTTGGATTGCTTTGAAACCTAGCACACAAACCAACAGAAAACACAATGTCAGGTCTACTAGCTGTTAGGTAAAGTAGAGAACCTATCATTCCTCTATAAAGAGAAGCTTCAACATCTTTTCCCTTAAGATCAGCATCTAATTTTGTAGATGGGGGAACAGGTGTATCATAAGCTTTGCTGTTCTCCATGCCGAATTTTTTCAGCAACTCTTTTAAGTACTTTTGTTGATGGATCATTATTCCATCATCCATTTGCTTAATCTGCAGCCCTAGGAAGAATCCTAGTTCTCCCATCATGCTCATTTCAAATTCACTCTGCATAAGATTAGCAAATTCATCACATAAAACCTGATTAGTAGCACCAAATAAAATATCATCAACATAAATTTGTACTACAATCAAGTGTTTCCCCCTGGTTCTTATGAACAAGGTCTTGTCTATTGTTCCCCTCTTGTAATCATTTGCCATCAAGAAATTGGACAATCTTTCATACCAAGCCCTCGGAGCTTGTTTCAACCCATATAATGCTTTGTCCAACTTGTACACATGTTGGGGGAACAGTGCATCTTCAAAACCAGGTGGCTGCTCCACATATACTTCTTCCTTTAAATATCCATTGAGGAAGGCAGTCTTAACATCCATCTGAAACAGCTTAAAATTCATGTGAGCAGCATAAGCAATTAAAATCCTAATAGCCTCTAGCCTAGCTACTGGTGCAAACGTCTCATCATAATCAATTCCTTCTTGTTGATTGTACCCTTGCACCACTAGCCTTGCTTTGTTTCTGACTATAGTACCAAGGTCATCTAACTTGTTTCTAAAGACCCATCTAGTGCCAATGACTGATCTTTCCTTGGGACGGGGAACCAGGTGCCAAACCTGGTTCCTCTGAAACTGATTTAACTCATCTTGCATAGCTAGTACCCAATCAGGATCAGTCAATGCCATTTTATAGTCAGTAGGCTCTACATTAGACACGAAAGAATAGAAAGCACAAAAGTTTTGAAAAACATTTGTTCTCGTTTGAATCCCCTTATTTATATCACTAATTATTTGATCAGTGGGATGAGAAGATTGATATCTATAACTTTTAAAATTAAGACTGTTTTGTGCTTTCTCATTAAGTTGGGAACCAGCATGTTCATGGATCTCTCCTTCTTCTGAGGAGCCAGGAGGATTCACATTCATGCTGTTTCCTCTATCATTACTTACCTCAGGTTCAGGGGTGGTACCTTCTTCTGTTCCCCCTGAACTCATTACCTGTCTATTATTTGAGGAACCATCAGGACTTGGTTCCCCTTCAGAGTCCTCATTATCTTCATTTTCTTCTCTAGGCACTTCATCATTATCATCTGGTGGAGTATTTGGTAGGCCTAGATCTGCTTGCACTTCATCCGTGGGACCAGTATACTGGTTCCCCGTGAAATCCATCAATCCAATCACTTCATCAGGTTGTACCTGCGCAATCTCAGAAGACATGTTAAATTCATCAAAAATGACATGGACACTCTCCTCAACACGAAGAGTCCTTTTATTAAAGACTCTATATGCTTTGCTGTGAGAAGAGTATCCAAGGAAGATTCCCTCATCACTTCTAGGATCAAATTTATCAAGCTGGTCCTTCCCATTATTATGCACATAACATTTACATCCAAAAATGCGAAAATATGTAATGTTGGGCTTTCGACCTTTAAGAAGTTCATAGGGAGTCTTATTTAACTTTGGTCTAATGAGACCTCTATTCAATATATAGCAAGCAGTGTCAACAGCTTCTCCCCAAAAACTCTTTGGGAGACCACTCTCAATGAGCATCGTCCTTGCCATCTCCTCAAGAGTTCTATTCTTCCTTTCTACAACACCATTTTGTTGAGGTGTTCTAGGGGCTGAGACGTTGTGATTAACTCCATGTTCCCTACAATAATCAATAAAGTTAGCATTATCAAATTCAGTACCATGGTCTGATCTTACCGAGACCAGCTTGTGGGTGAGCTGGTTCTCCACTTGTTTCACCAATGTTACCCATTCTTCAAACGTTTCATCCTTTGTGTGTAACATCATTACCCAAGTGTACCTAGAATAATCATCAACCATAACACAGACATATCTATGACCTCTTCGACTTTGTACTCTCATGGGACCACACAAATCAATGTGTACAAGTTCGAAGGGTCTGCTGGTACTCAAAACAGTTTTAGGCTTAAAAGAGATTTTGACCTGTTTCCCCCTTACACATTCAGAACAAACTTTATCAGCTTCATACTTAATGTTAGGAAGGCCTACAACTAAGTCACGTGTTTTAAGTTTGTTTAGAAGTGTTAGGCTAGCATGTCCAAACCTCTTATGCCAAATCCATTGATTATTGTCAGAAACAGCTTTCAAACAGATGGACTTGTCTTGAGGGATTTTATCTAAGAAGGTGATGTAAACATCATGCTTCCTGGTTCCCTCACATACAAGTTCTCCTGTTTGTGAGTTAACTATGTGACATAGGTTGGCTTGAAACTCAACTATATTACCTTTGTCACATAATTGAGAAATACTCAAGAGATTATGTTGCAAGCCTTCAACATAATAAACATCATCTATTGCGTTAGAAAGTGTCTTACCAACCTTACCTAAACCAGTGATGGTTCCCTTGCTGTTATCCCCAAAGGTGACACTTCCTCCATCAAAGGCCACTAGTGAAAGGAATTGATCTTTATCCCCGGACATGTGTCTTGAGCAACCACTGTCCAAATACCAATAGGTGTCTCCCTTCACTCTAGCCTGCAAGAGCAAATCAAACATTAGTTTTAGGAACCCAAACATACTTGGGTCCCTTTTCAACAACATTAACATCTTGTTGATCCTTTCTTCTCCATACATATTTTACACCCTTGCTGTTCTTATTAGCACTAATTTTCTTAGCTGGACATTCATGCATTTTATGTCCATTTTTACCACAATGAAAACACACATGCATCTCTTTAGTCATGACATACTTGCCTCGTTGATATTCTTTGATCCAGGTGGTTTCTCTGGGAGACCAGTTAGTCCTGGTTCTCTGTCTAATATAACCAAGACCCACTTTTCCTCTATTTCCTCTTGATGAAGTCAGGTAATTTAAGGATTCTTGAGCATTCAATAATTTGTCCACATGTCTATGACTATCATTAAGTTCTTTTTCTCTGGTTTCAAGTGTTTTAGTTAACAATTCGTTTTTCTCTTTAAGAAAATCAAAGTTACTTTTTAAAGCTTCGAATTGTAGATTAAGTTTTGAAACCATAGAGTCAATAGACATGTCAACAATCACTGGTTGCTTGTCCTTTTTCAGTTGATTGATTTCCGCATGCAAATCACAAATATTACTTTCATACTTATCAATCGTATTACTGACATCTACACTGGTACCTGTAGGGGAAACAGTGAACTGTGCAGCTTTAAGTGAAGCAATTTCCTTGTGAGAGTTTTCCAGGTTGTAAGCCAATGTTTCAAAGGCCTTCAACAAGGAAGTTCTAGTACACGAATTTGCTTTACTTATAGCTACTGAAAAATCAAGAGTATCACTAGTGGTTGATAAGTCTCTAGGGAACCAGGAGGTCAGATCCTCTTCTCCATCAATTGGTTCAAACGATCTTTCCTTTTCTAGTTCCACTTTACACTTGTCCAATTCAACCTCTAGTTCTGCTACTTGATTTTTTAGTTCATAACAGACTCCTTCTAGATGATCACAACTAGCAATAGCAATATTACATTCACCACGTTTTTCTTTTAATTCTCTTTTGCAAGTTATGTATGTTTCACTTAGTTTATAGCATTCATCTAGTAAGGAATCAATACAAGCAAGCATATTTTCTCTATCATATTCATGCATATCTTCTCTAATTTGCTCTAAGCTTACCTTGCGTTCATGTAATACATCCTTCTTTGCCATAAAGCATTTGTTGAATGTACTGGTTCCCCCTCTGGTTCCTGGACCAGTGCTGTTTTCCTTGATGTTTGTAAAGGCAGTTAGGCAAACATCTGAGTTGGATGATCCTTCTTCTTCATCTGACCCTGAGTCAGAGTCTCCCCACATGGAAGCTATCATGGCATTCTTGTATGCTTGTTTATCTCCGGATTTAGACTGTTTGTCATTCCACTTAGGACAATCTCGAATAAGATGTCCTTTTTCTCCACACTTGAAACATCCTGTAGAAGAAGAATTAGAGTTAGATTTTTTATAGTTTTTAAAATGCTTACCTTTGAAATTCTTTCTTTGATCTCGAAGAGATCTCTCAAATCTTTTTGCAATCATGCTAATTTCATCTTCATCATCTTCTACTGTTCCCTTAAGCGCCATGCCTCTTGCTGGTTCCTTCTCAGACTTAGAGTCAATCAGCATCTCATGAGTCATAAGGGAACCAATCAGCTGTTCCAGAGACAAGGTAGACAGATCCTTTGCTTCATATACTGCTGTTACCTTGGCTGTCCATGCATCTGTTAAACTACGCAATAATTTTCTCACAAGATCCTCGTCAGATAAATTTTTACCAAGAGATCTAAGATCATTTACAATAGTCATAAACCTACGAAAGCAATCATTGATTTTTTCATTTTTATTCATGGCAAACAATTCATATTTAGACATGATTAAATCAATTTTAGACCGTTTTACCTCGCTGGTTCCCTCAAACGCAAGTTCAAGGGTGTCCCATATCTCCTTAGCACTACTACAGCCAGAGATACGATTTGTTTCGGTCTCACCTATTGCTTGTTGTAGTATTGACATTGCCTTAGCATTCTTTTCCAGCAACTTGTAATCAGCAATGACCAATTCGCTATCCTTCTTGGGAACCTGGTTCCCCTCAACATCTGTCTTGAGAATGATATTAGGACCATTTTTAACTACGAGCCAGCATTCATAATCAATACCCATGATAACATTCTGGATCCTGTTCTTCCACCAAGCATAATTATTTCCATTAAACTTGGGTGACTTGTTGTCATAACCGATTGCACTTAATTCTTGAGTACTCATTCTTAACTCCTCTAGATGTTACTCTTTCAAGAAGCTTAGGCTCTGATACCAATTGAAGGTTCAATGGGCACTCAAGAGGGGGGGGGGGGGGTGAATTGAGTGTTAAGTAATCGTTGGCTAATTTTGCTTCTTTTCGGATTATGTGTGAGGAACCAGTTGTGCTGGTTCCCGTACGCAGCGGAATATAAATAAGCAATAAAGAAGACAACAAATTTAACGAAATAAAACAAAGCAATAAAGAACACAACAAATTTAACGAGGTTCAGCCAACTCAGGCCTACGTCCTCCTATCCTAAGTTCTTTATTAATCTACTCCGAAAAACAAAGACAAAGAACACTCTGCTGTTCCCTACTCCGGGAACCAGCAAACCCCACACTCTACTCCGAGTGTGCTCTCGACTTACACTCGTAAGCCCAATGTGTTTGAACTCACAAACACTCACCCAGCCTTTAACCCCTTTGTTAAAGACTCAATACAAGAATCAAGAACTCCCCTTTGATCTCACTTCTACGAAGCTAATTAAGAGAAAACGTTTAAGTACTAGAATGCTCTTGTATATGACTTGATGAATGGGATTAGTGCTTAAGTATATGCTCTCAAATAATTGCTCTTTTAATTTCTGGAGAGGCACACGAAATATGTGAAATAAGATGAGTTTATATAAGCTTAGATTCCTAAAACCTAGTTTCCTTAAATCACACAATCTTAGAGAATAAGATATAATGTAATTTTAGGAAAGTTTTTATCTTATTTGATTTAATCACAAAGATAGAATCAATTAAGATAAATACTCCTAGATTTTAGGTAACCAAGAATATTTCATCTTATTTCCAGCTGCACAAAATATTTTCAAGATAATCTTTTCGAAAAAATCTTTTTGTAAAATCTTTTTCCAAAACGGCAGCTCGAATACAGTGAACCTGGTTCCCCAACCTGGTTCCCTGAATTGAAACATGTTATGAAACCTGTTCCAACTTTGTACCAGATTTCATATCATACTTCAATATACTTTTAAGCACTTATATAACCCAAACATGCAAGCATACTACGGAGCATATTACATGAAAACCTAGATAACATATTAAAGCATAAATCGTCTTTTCTTCATGTAATCTTCAAGACTTGAATCTTCCTTGAATACTTCTATTATGAGCAAACAATCTTTCTTCGAAATATCTTCGAAAGGCTTCTATGCTCCAAGTCTTGGAATCAACTCAACTACTGCACATGTAACATGGTTAATGCACAATAAAGAGTATGTGACTGCTTTACCACGTAGCAACCATGGAAACAGTACATACTGGTTCCCTACCAGTACATAACACTTTTATCATATAACTGTTCCCTGTATAAAGACAAGTTAGTTCAATAAGAAAACTCATGTAAGTAATAACTTGTCTGGGGAAACAGTGTTCTATGTTAGCTGGTTCCCCCAACTATATCGAACACTTTCAAGGACCTGTTTCCCTTAGCTGTTTGTCATCATTCAAAACTATCAATCAAAACCTAAGGGACTCAACAGGTGGCTTACATATCCACGAATGATCAGCTAGTTGATGCGTTAACGAAGCCGCTCCCACGAGCTCCTTACACCTCCTTGGTCCACAAAATTGGTCTTTCCTCTTGGTCGTCAATTTTGAGGGGGGCGTGATAAGGATACTACTATAATCTAGCTGTAGAATATTGCTTAATATTTATCTTATTAATATTGTTAAGCATATATATCTTGTATAGCTCTAAGGATAAGTATACTACTTTATAGCTTTTATTGGAACCAACTAACGTAATGCTAGTTGCCTAACCTAGTTTGTATTTAGCTATAAATACTTATTGAGTCTATGAGAATAAATTAACCTTTTTTCTCTAATTTCTATAGTTTCAATGTTCATTTTATATACTTGAGCAGAAATAGATATTCACCATAATTCTATAATTAAGAAATAAGGAGTATTAACCATTAACCAACTTTTGAACTCCAAAGTTGTTTTATTCTTAATAGTCACGAGTTGCATCATCATATTTAGAATCTCAATACTATAGATTTTGATCATGCAATTAGATCCTATTAGAGACACCTAGTGAACAATGATATGCTCTAGTCTGAAAAAAAAATCCGGGCAATGGAGAATAATTATTTTAAAAGAATCCGTAAAATTAAGTGAAAAAAAGACAATGTCAAAACACGATGCCCAAAACTGGCACCAACTTACTCTCAAAGCTATAAAATCAGCCCGATATACCTAATGGGAATTCTCATTTCAAAAGCAAGGTTCAATAATCAAAGAGCTAGGTAGCCTAGGTATATAAAAAATAACGAAATTGTGAGTATTGTCGTCTAGCCACACATAAGAAAAACAAAGAGAACCTTTGAGCTAAGTAGTCAATCCAGGCCACCATTTTTAACATTCATACCATAAACTTCCAAACTAAGTTAAAGACTTTGAGCAGAAGTCCCTTTCTAATGTCCTTTTTTTTTTACCAATGAAATCAACTGAAAAAATCTAATTCTCATCCATGCCCATTAAGATAAAATGTATCAATAACATCATTAAAGGGCTATGAAAGAGTTTTGGGATCCTCAAACGTACTCAGCTAACTAATCAAGCAATGCATTTAAATTGTACATGAGTATATGAAAAACTAGGTGATTCAATTGCAAAAACTAATATAACTATACCAGAAACACAGGCATAACACAACGTTAGTCCATTATAATTTTCCCTAATACTCTTCATGCATTGGTACATAGTATGTCACTATAGATACTTCAATCTTTTTTGGGTTAGTGACAAGTAAGAAGATTCAGTTATCAGATAACTTATATGCAAATACATTGTCAAATTAAGCAATACAAGCACTATGTCTAAACAGAGGAAATGGTCACCTGTAGTTAAGTTGTAACACCACAAAAACAAGAAATGAGTTAAGTTCAAGTCAATATCAAGTTAATATCTACGTCAAGTGCGATGGGAGCAAAGGACTCTCTTGTTGTAACTTGTACACATTAGATAAATTGAGACACAATCTCTAAACAATATATGACCAAAATGAATTTGTGATGCATATATACATTTAACCATAACAAAAGATCCAATTCAAACATCAACAATACTCCAATACCTTTAAACCAACTCCCATGGTTGAATACTCGGATACCTATAAACCAACTCCAAGTTATTTAAAGTAAATCTCTATACATAGATCGAATACTAGATTAAATCGAAAAATTACAAACACACAAAATCTACTATTTATGATATTCTTTAATCATAATTACACATATCTTTAGTCATTACTCATAAATTTAATCACATTATAACTCAAAATTCAATTAATTAGTTCCACAGAAACAATATTCGCTTGATTTATAATTTGATTAACTTTATGAACATCATCATCTCCTAGCATTTAAATTATAATTCGAACCAAGTACAAAAAGCACACAATAGTGTAGAAGCACGATGCCACACTACAACACCAGCAACAAGTGGTCAGCAGTAGTAGCAGCACAAAGACAGGCAAGGATGAAATAGCAGGGTAGCGGTAGAGGGAAATATCAGGGAAGCAACAAGATAACAGCAACAAAAATAACTTGAAGATAAAATGTTGAATGAACATCTTACCTAGGAGGGAGGAGCCATTTCAATAAAGAGGAACTTAGAAATTGCTTCAATGGAGAAAGAACCCTAATTTGTGGTCGGAGTCGAAAGGAGGGAGAAAGAGGTCGTTCTTGAACCGTAAAGGGGTTAAATCGTAGATTGGGTTTCCGAAGAGGTCGGTGTACGAGCGCGGTAGTGGTGCAGGCGGTGATTGCGCCATTGCTAGATTAGCCGACGCCATTGTTGGTGGTTTTGAGGTCTGGGTTTTAAAGCAAATGCAACAACTACGACAAAAACATACTCCTTCTCATCTACCTTTACCTTAAGCATCTCCCACACATTCTCAAGAGAACTAACAACCTCTTTCTCAGATTAGAATCGGCGAAGAAATCCGTCTCTTTGGCGACGAAGTCAATGGCGGATTAAAGAAATCCTAGCGAACTAAAAGGATCGAGTGTTGAAGATTACGGTTTTAAGGTCGATTCTTCTATGGTGATTGTTGAGGTTAGAGTTCTTCGTAATTGGAGAGAATTGCCATTGTTCTAAGATTTTAAGGAGAAAGAGAGAGACAGAGAGCAATTCTGGGTTTTCTATTTTTTGTGAAGAACCTGAAAAGAAAAAAAGGAACAGTAATATAAGGGGTATAATCCTAATGGCCGTGGCATTAGACCGCTCTATTGCAACGGCAAACTCACAACCATTGTGTTAGGCTCTACTATTAACCAGCTGATGTATTAGACCATGCTAATGCAACGGTAATCAATGCATCCGTTGCATTTGATAAAAAATGTAATAGTGATATTATCTTAATGACGTAAGTTTGGTTTTTCCGCTGCGATACTTTGATAAAGCCTTAACGTTTTAACACGTGACGGTAACATGTCAATGGTTCTCCTCTATTTTATTTAAAGTAAGTGGTTTAGAAAAGGGGAAATTATTGGTTGTGCATTGATTATAGGGAATTAATAATGCGACGATTAAGAATAAGTACCCATTGTCGAGGATCGATGATTTGTTTGATCAATTGAAGGGAGCAAGTGTGTTTTCCAAGATTGATTTACGTTCGGGATACCATCAACTAAGAGTTACTGATAAGGATATACCTAAGAATGCTTTTAGGACTAGATATGGGCACTATGAGTTTACAATTATGCCTTTTGGGTTGACCAATGTACCTGCAATTTTTATGGATTTGATGAATCGAGTATTCCATAAGTATTTGGATAAGTTTATAGTTGTTTTTATTGATGATATTTTGGTATACTCGATAAATGAGGAAGACCATAAGGAGCATTTGAGGATTATGCTGAGAACACTTAGAGACAATAAGTTGTATGCTAAGTTTTCGAAGTGCGAGTTCTGTTTAGAGAAGGTTGCATTTTTGGGACATTATGTGTCTAAAGAAGGTGTTCTGTCGATCCATCAAAGGTTGTTCAAGCTGTGAGTGAGTGGCCTACACCTAAGAACGTGTCTGAAATAAGGAGTTTCTTGGGACTAGCTTGCTATTACAGAAGGATTGTGAAGGATTTTTCGAAGATTGCTAGACCCTTAACTACCTTGATGAAGAAGGAAAGTAAGTTTGAATGGGATGAGAAGTGTGAACAAGCCTTTTAAACTCTTAAAGAGTATTGAACCACTACACCTATATTAACCTTACCTGATGAAAGTGATGGATTTGAAGTTTATAGTGATGCTTTGAAGAATGGATTAGGGTGTGTGTTACAAAAAAATGGGAAGGTGATAGCTTATGCTTCTCGCCAACTCAAACCTTATGAAGTTAATTACCCTACACATGATCTTGAGCTTGCAGCTATAGTGTTTTCATTGAAGTTTTGGAGACATTATTTGCATGGGGTAAAGTGTAAGATCTTTACGGATCATAAGAGTCTAAAGTATATTTTCACTTAGACATATTTCAATATGAGACAGAGGCGTTGGTTGGAGTTTTTCAATGACTATGATTTAAGCATACAATACCATGAAGGGAAAGCAAATGTTGTTGCAGATGCCTTGAGTAGGAAATCAAGTCATGGTGTGAATGCTTCGATCGTGCCTGACGAGTTATGTGAAGATATGAAGCGTTTGAACTTGGAGGTTGTGAACTATGGTGAATTAGAAGCAAGGTTGAGTACTCTTACACTTGGGAGTTCATTGTTGGATGAAATTAAAGAAAGTCAGAAAGGTGATGAAGGAATTCAATTGATTAAGGGGAAAATGAGCTAAGGGAAAAATGTAGATTTCAAGATCCATGATGTCGGAAGTTTGAGTTACAAAGAAAGATGGTGTATACTAGAAAAGTGTGAGGATTTAAAGAGAAAAATCATGGAAGAAAGCCACAATACTCCATATTTTGTACACCCAAGAGAGGATAAGTTGTACAAAGATTTGAAAGAGTTGTATTGGTGGCCAAACATGAAGAGAGAAGTAGCTGAGTTTGTGAGTAATAGCTTGACTTGTCAAAAGGTCAAGATTGATCACAAAAGACCTATGGTAAAGGTTCAACCTTTGGAGATTCCAAGTTGGAAATGGGATTCGGTATCCATGGATTTTATCACAGGATTGCCTAGAACTAAGAGTGGCAATGACACTATTTGGGTGATTGTAGATCGGCTTACAAAGTCTGTGGTGTTTATTCCAATAAAGGAAACTTGGAAGAAGAAACAATTAGCAAACGTCTATGTGAAGAATGTAGTTCGACTACATGGAGTGCCTAAGGACATAATCTTCGATCGTGATTCAAGGTTCTTGTCCAAATTTTGGCAAAAGGTTCAACCCAACTTGGGAACAACACTGAAAATGAGTACTGCGTTCCACCCAGCAATGGATGGACAGACTAAAAGGACCAATCAAACCATGGAAGATATGCTAAGGGTGTGTGCCTTGGATTTTCAAGGTACTTGGGAAGATCATTTGGATTTGGTTGAGTTTTCTTACAATAATAACTACCATGCTAGCATTGGCATGACACCTTTTGAAGCATTATATGGTCAAAAGTGTAGAAGCCCTTTTTATTGGAATGACTACAGTGAGAATCTTGTCTCGGGAACAGAGTTTTTGAGGAAATGGTAATAAAGTGAAGTTGATTCTTTCAAGAATCTAGGCTGCATAAGATAGGCAGAAAAGCTATGCTGATTTGAAAAGGCGAGATGATGAGTTTAATGTGGGTGATAAAGTCTTTTTAAGGTCTCACCTACAAAAGGAGTGATGAGATTTGGAAAGAAGGGCAAATTGAGTTCCAAGTATGTAGGTCCTTAAGAAATTTTGGAACGTGTAGGCAAGGTTGCTTACAAATTGGCATTACCTATGGAATTTGAGAAAATGCATGATGTGTTTCATATCTCTCAATTGAAAAAGTATGTTCCTGATTCAAAGCACGTGCTACAACCTGAATCTATTCAATTGGATGAGACTTTGACTTATGAGGAAAAGCCTGTGAAAATTTTGGATCATAAGGTGCGTAGTACACGCAATAAGGATTTGAAAATTGTTACATTTCTTTGGTCAAACCAAGAGTATGAAGAGGCTACTTGGGAGGCTGAAGATGATACGAGAAGGAGATACCCTGAGTTATTTAATGAGGTGAGTTACGAGGGCGTAACTCTTGTTCTTTAAGGGGAGTAGAATGCGTATAATTTCGCGCTTTTTTCCTTATTTCATGCTATTTTGTGGTATTTTTATGCTTTCATATCTATTTTATTGTTTACGTATCTAGTGAAGTACGTAAATTGGGATGGTGATAAGGTATTAGTGTCGATATTATGACACAATTGGAATTCCAGCAACATAATAATGAAAATTTTCAAATGGTTTTATGCAAATGTTTTGCAATTTAAGGGATTTTGTGCTAAGTTTCGGGACGAAACTTCTTGTAAGAGGGGTAGATTGTAATCCCCCGTATTTTTAAATAATTTATAAATTAAAATTTATTTTAGTTATAATATATAGTTGTATTTTTCCGGAATTTAATTTCAAAAGTTTCAAATTATTAATTCGGGTTGATAAACTATTTTATTACAAAAGGAATTTTATGTGTTCATTCTACAATTCATGACCATAAAAACAAAGCCTAACCCATTTTATTTATTTAATTGGCTTATTATTTTCATGAGACCCAATTTTACCCTATAATTCTCTCTCCTATAATTACCCCATTAATCCCCAAAATTTTTCCCACACAAAAGGCTAGTTTTATTTTTCCTTCTCCTTTATTTTTATTTTCTTTTATTTTTCTTTCATTTCTTTTCTTTTTCCTTTCTTTTTTTTCTTCCTTTCTTTTTCTTTTTCCCTTCTTCACGTGAGAACTTGCTCACTTTGCTGCCTGCTTCTACCCGCTGCCATCTGAGTTTGCTAGCCACCTACCATCCGCCAGACTCCGGAGCTGCCACCCCCTGGCCATTGGCAAACTATAAGCAGCCCGACCGGCCACAGTGGCTGCCTTCCTCACCTTCTTCCTCTTTTTATTTTGTTATATTATCTTATTTATTATTAAATTGTTTTTGGCTTTGATATGAATTGTTTGAAATTAGTTTATTTAGTATCAAAATCATGTTTTTGATGTTTTAAACTAATAATTTCAAATTATAATGTTAGTTTTAATTTTCAGATTTAGTAATTTTAAAACCTAGGGTTTTAATTTATGTTAATTGGGATTTTAGGGTTCTAATGAGCAATTTAATTAGGGCTTTTGTACCTAATGTATTTCTAATGATTAATTAAGCATAAAAAATCATTTTAAAGGAAGTTTTAAGGAGTTTTAATCAAATTTATATTGCTGGAAATTATTTTGGGAATTAATTTGTGATTATTGGTTGTTTTCTAGGAGGTCGATTATTATTCCCTAGGAGACTTTTTAGTGATTAAAAGTGGCACAAAGGATTTTTTACACGAGGTGCGTACATGTCTATGTTGTTGTAAGTAGTATCATGTTTAGGTACAAAAAGAAAGAACTTAGTTTCATGTTTAGAGAATTCTTGGATGGAAATTGTTTGGTTAAACATTGAATTAATTCATGTGCTTGTGTTTATGAGACATGTTTTGGTGAATTGATTATGTTTGTATGGAATTATGGATGCAAGCATATTTTATTGGATTAGTTTGTTAACCACATTTGGATTATTAAAGGATTGGAATTAAATGGTTTAAATGGAATGAATTTATTAATTATTCCATGAGGTTATTATTATTTTATTTATCACTCAAGCATGACTTGTTAGTATGTTGAGTAAAGGTGGATTAAGCCAAAATGACTAGGTGGGTTGACTATGTTCAACAAATTTTGGATATTTTGGATTTTAAAGGAATTAAAGGTCAATTTGTGATATGATCATCATTGTCCTAATTAAGATTAAAAGTGAATTTCTATGATTTGGTTTTGTAATGTTTAATTCACTACTAGAAATAGGTCGATTTCCGACGGACAGTTTCCGACAGACACGTATTTTCGTCGGAAAAATCAGAAATTCCGACGGATTTTAATTCCGTGGAAATCTGTCGGAAATTTCCGACGGAATATAAATACGTTGAAAAATATGGGCTTTCCGACGGAAATAAAATTCGTCGGAAATTTCTGACGGAAAATTCCGTCGGAAATTTAATTTTCCGACGGAATATTTCGTCGGAATATAATTATATAATAAAAAAAACAAACGCTTAAAACCCTAAACAACCGCCCCTCCCCCTTTATTTCATCAGTTCTCTTTCTCTCTCCTCCTCCTCCTTTCTCATTTCATCTTTTCTCTCTCCTCCTCCTTCTCTTCCTCTCTCCTTCTCCTTCTCTTCCTCTACGCCCCTTCTCTTCTTTTTCGCTCCTTCTCCTTCTCTTCTTCTACACCCCTTCTCCTCTCTCGTTCTTCTTCTCTTTCCATCATTTTCGCCGACATCAACAACAATAAACACCACCGTTTTCATAGTCATTTTCGCCATCAACAACAACAAACACCACCATTTTCGCCATCAACATCAACAACATCAACAACACAAGGTTTTCAAGTCAAATTCAACCATGAAAACTCTAGATCTAGAGTTTTCACGGCCGAATATGGCCTCACAAACCCAATTTCGAGGTTTTGCGTGGTCGAATTAAGGTATGTAATTTTTTTTATTTTAATTAATTTGTTGTTTTTTCGGTTTTTTTTTTTTGAAAATTTATGGTGGTGCTGGTGGATGTTGGAGTTCGGATTTTGGTGGCTGGGTTGGCGAGGTTGTGGTGGGTAGATCCGGGTTTTGGTCGGAATTTTTTGATTTTTTTTGCGTGGTTTCGGTGGTGGTTTGGGAGGGAGTGGAATGGCGAGGTAGGTTGTGGTGGTTTGTAGATCTGCGAGGTGGGTGGTGGTGGTTTGTAGATCTGGCGAGGTGGGTGGTATTTGGGTGGTGGGGAGGGGATACAGGTTAGGGTTAGGGTGGTGGGTGGGTTTTTCCGTTGGATGTGGTGGTGGTGGGTAGTGTGGGAAAAGGGGTTGGATGTGGTGGTGGTAGGTGGTGTGGGCTAGTGGTACGGGTTAGGGGGGCTTGTGGCTAGTGGTGGAGTGGTGGGAGCTGGTTTTTTTTGTTTTATTATTGACTTTTCCGACGGAAATTTCCGTTGGAATGTATCTATTCTCCAACTCCGACGGAATATTTTTCATTGGAAAATTGCGATCGAATCTCAATTAAAGTAAAAAAAAGCGCCGACAGAAATAAATCCGTCGGAAACTAGCCTTCCGACAGAAATTCCGTCGGAAAAGGTCGAATTTCCTACGAAGGGTTTTGCGACAGAACACTCTGACGGAATTGAAGACCAATTTTTGACGGAATTTCGACTGATTCCGACGGATTATTTCCGTCGGAATCAACTGTTTTCTAGTAGTGATTGAATGATGAGTTGCCATTTAATTAAACTTGTAATCATGTAAAGTGAAACATGGATGAGCAATAAAACTCTGAAAATGGTGCACTTCTAGAGTATTGACAATTATGGGTTGGGGTACACGGTGGTAGATCGTGTCTTTCCGAGGCTTGTTTGATCAACATGTCCTTTTTCTTTAGATATTTACATTTTATTTTATAATGAAAGTTAGATGGGATCCTAGACTAACTTTGAGAGAATGGAGTTGCGCCTATCTTGCATCGCGCTATATTTTTATTTTAAATGGTCTTTTGGGACCAAAATGGTTTGGTGGATTGGACAACCTCGCCTATTGATTACTCCAATTAATTAAATTAAATATAATGAGTCAAGTGATTGAAATTGATTAGTAAGTATGTTGAGTTGATTGAATTATTTAAGTGTGGAGCCTTATTTAATGAATTCGTGATGTATGTTTATTTACTTTAATTAGTTGAGCATGGTGGGTTGGTGCATTGTAGCTTGTATGTACTTAGTTTTGCTGATTGTGTGCTTTTGTGTGTGTTTTCTTTTGGTCATGGCCTTTGCCTTTCAATGAACCTTTGATGATCCAATTAATACACCTGTATTATTAGGGAGCAGTACTGCACAGGTTAGCTTGATGATGTGAAGTTTGGGGATTTGACAAACGCATTGTCAAGGGATTGGTGTGATTGAGAGTATTCGATTCTTGTGTTGAACTTATTTATGATTTGTTATTCATTTATGATTTGGGTTTTGAATATTGGTTTGGTTTTTAATAAGGTACTTTATGGTTCCAGTTTGTAAGCTTCGACTTATTGATTTTCTTTACTATATTATTTTAATGACTTAAGTTTGGTTTTTCCGCTGCGATACTTTGATAAAGGCTTAACGTTTTAACATGGTAATGGTTTTCCTTTATTTTATTTAAAGTAAGTGGTTTGGAAAAGGGAGAATTATTAGGGTGTTACAGTAGGAGTCCCGTGGAGCAAGTTAATGTCTTCTAAGCCTATAAGCAAAATAACACATACTCCAGCACTTACAATCCTGGTCTCTGGAACCACTCAAACCTTTCCTACCGGAGCACTAATATGCTCCACCTCCACAACAACAAGCCCCACATAAACCACAACAGAAATATTACCAACACCCTAACTAGAGAATCCAACAACAAACTCCACCTACATCTACTGATCCTACCCTATCAGAAATCAAAACTATGTTAGCCAATATGCAGAAGCAGGTGTAGAGTAGGGATGCGCAAATTGTCTCGATGTTAGCACATAATAAAATGATAGATACTCAAATTGCGCAACTTTCCTCTACTGTACAAAATCGCCAACCAGGAGCCCTACCATTGCATCTAGTACAACCTACAGATCATGCGAATGCAATTACCCTGAGAAGTGGTTCTCATTATGATGCCCCCCCTATGCCCAAGGATGATGAACTTATCATTACAAAAATTGCTAATCCTTATTCTGTTATACCAAATAATGTTGTTACTAGCCTTGTAGGGCCTTACGGTAAAACTAACTCTTTTGGTGATAATTGCAGGGTACAACTCAAGATAAGATCGGAGATGTGCAGAGTCCAGTTGGATAAGCAGTTTGGCAAGTTCCTGGAGGATGTTAAGAATTTGCAGGTAACAGTTCCTTTCACAAAATTAATTACACAGGTTTCTGCGTATAGGGTTGTACACCGGTCAAAAACCGGACCAGACCTGTCCGGAACTAGAATCCATGGTTTTTAAGGACCGGATATCGGACCTGATTCAACGGGTCTGGTTCCGGTCTAGACCTGAATGGACCTGATTTATGCTTTGTTTCCTTTTTCTATAAAAAAGAAATTAAAAAACCTGCTTAGACAGAAAAATTCGGAGCAATACATACACTATAAAAATTTATTATAAGTAGTTGGAACATGAATAAACTTATAACTTCTTAAAAAATTTATAAATTCTCAAACTAAATTCATAATTTCGAATACAAAAATACCCAAACATAATTAGATTTTTTTAAAAAAAACAGAACTTATAGTTACCGGAGGAAGGAATGTCTTAATGTTGCGCACCGGTGGCTGGTGCAAGGTGGTTGTCACGCGCCGGTCGGTGGGTGTATGGTTGTCGCTTTCTGATGTGATTGAGTGACCTCGTGAGTTGTAAGGTTGAGGCTTGAGGGAGCGAGGGTGCCTGCGTCTTAGGGACTCGCTGGTGGGTATTCGCGCTGGTGGCCGACTGGCTGGTGGACGATGGTCGCGTGGTTAAGGGGAGGGAGTGGCTGCGTGAGGCTGAGGGTAGGGGAGGGGAGTGACCGAGTGATTGAGGAAGTTAGGGTTTTTCAATTGAAAACTGACTTGAGTTTTATTTGAATAAAAACTAAGTTAAAAAAAATACATAGCTTTACCAGGTTTCAGGTCTGACCTGAAATATACTGGGTTTTACTCGGACCGGACCTGAAACCCGAAATCATGGTTTTTTAAGGACTGGGACCGGACTTGAATCCACCGGCCTGGTTTCGGTCTGGTCTAACAAGTCCGGTTCCAGTCAGTTTTTCAGGTCCGGTCAAGATTGTGTACACCCCTACCTGCATATGCTAAATTTATGAAAGATATAATGATTAGAAAGAGAGCCTTTAATGAGGTAGAGATTGTAGATCTTATAGAGGAAAGTAGTGCATTATTACAAAATAAATCTCCACCAAAATTAAAGGATCCCTGTAGTTTTTCTATACCTTGTCATATTGGTAATCTTTTCATTGATAAAGCATTATGTGATTTGGGTGCTAGTGTTAGTGTAATGCCATTGTCTGTGTGTTCAAAGCTTAGTATGGGTGATTTAAAAGTTACTAACATTACTTTGCAAATGGCAGATTGTTCTGTTAAATAACCTTTACATATTCTAGAGGATGTTCCTGTTAGAGTTGGTAAATTTTTTTATCCCTATTGATTTTGTTGTTTTAGACATGGCTAAAGATACACAAATTCCTATAATATTGGGTAGACCTTTCCTCCACACTGCAGGGGCCATTATTAATGTTAAAAACGGAAAACTCACTCTTTTTGTCGGAGATGATAATATCACCTTTAATTTAGGGAGATTTATAAAGGGTCCTATGTTAGAGGAAAATTGTTATAGTATTGATGTGATAGATGTTATTTGCATTGATAGCTTACCACAAGTCCTTGTAAGGGATCCCTTAGCTTGGAGGAAGTGCTTTGTTGTGATTTTACTGCAGGTGATGCTGGTATTTGAAGCAGTTACGTGGATGCTATTGAAAAAGCTCTCGCAATTGAACAACTTGATCCTAAGGAGAGTAAGAAGGTAGAAAAATTAGTTCAGGAATCGAAACCTGCAGAGGTAAAGAAACCTAAGCTAAAACCTCTCCCTTCTCATTTGAAATATGTGTTTTTAGATGAATTGGAATTACACCCCGTGATCATTAGTACTACGCTTGATGACCCCCAAACTTCCCAACTTCTAGAGGTTCTTCGAACCCACAAAAGGGCAATTGGGTACAGTATTGATGATCTCAAGGGTATTAACCCTGACTTTTGCATGCATAGGATATATTTAGAGGAAAATCACAAGCCATGTATTCAACCCCATAGGAGGTTGAATCCTAACATTCAGGAAGTAGTCAAGAAGGAGGTTATGAAATTACTTGATGCACGTATTATTTATCCAATTTTTGACTTAAAGTGGGTAAGTCCCGTACAAGAAGTTCCTAAAAAGGGTGGGATGACAGTAATAAAAAATGATAAAAATGAATTGATTCCCACTAGAATTGTAACAGGGTGGCGTATGTGCATTGGTTGTCGTAGATTAAATATTGTCACTAAAAAAGATGACTTCCCTCTCCCTTTTATTGATCAAATGTTAAAAAGGTTAGCTAATCATAAGTTCTTCTGCTATTTGGATGGGTACTCGGGATTTTTCCAAATTTCGATTCAACATGAAGATCATGAGAAGACAACATTTGCATGCCCTATAGTACTTTTGCATATCGTAGGATGCCCTTTGGATTATGTAATGCCCCTGTTACTTTCAACGTTGTTTGATGAGCATTTTTTCTGAATTCATAGAGTCTATCATGAAAGTCTTTATGGATAATTTTAGTGTGTATGGGTCTTCATTCGATGCATGTTTAGCTAATCTCACTAAAATTTTGAAAAGATGCGAAGAATTTAATTTGGTTTAAATTGGGAAAAATGTCACTTTATGGTGACAGAAGGTGTGGTCTGAGGTTATATTGTATCTGATAAGGGTATACAGGTAGATAAAGCAAAAGTTTCTATAATTGAGCAATTACCTCCACCAGTTAATGTTAAGGGGGTTAGGAGTTTCCTTGGTCATGCGGGGTTTTAGCGTTGATTTATCAAAGATTTTTCTAAAATTGCTAAACCACTAACTCAACTTTTACTCAAGGATGCCCCATTTGATTTTACTGATGAGTGTCTTGAGGCTTTTAATAGGATTAAGCTGGCTTTGATATCGGCACCTATCATATGTGCTCCCGATTGGGTCCTCCCCTTCTAGATCATGAGTGAAGCCAGTGATTTTATAGTAGAAGTTGTACTATGACAAAGGAAGAACAAAGTTTAGCATGCTTTATATTATGTAAGTAAAACTTTGGATGAAGCTCAAGTCAACTATGCCACTATAGAGAAGGAGTTTCTTGCTGTGATTTATGCTTTAGAGAAATTTATATCATATCTAGTTGGATCTAAAATTATTGTTTTTACTGACCATGCAGCTTTGAAATATCTGATCGTCAAGACGTAAACAAAGCCTAGGCTTCTCCGTTGGGTACTCTTGCTCCAAGATTTTGATGTTGAAATTAAGGATAAAAAGAGAGCAAAGAATGTAGTTGTAGATCACTTATCGAGAATCAAGTATGATGAGGGTAAGGATTCTCTTCGTATAGATGCTTCTTTCCCTGATGACCATTTGTTGCAGTTGTAGAGCAACACCCTTGGTATGCCGATTATGCCAATTATTTGGTAGGCGTCACCCTACCTCCTAATATGTCCTACCAACAGAAAAAGAATTTCATTTATGATGTTAAACATTGTTTTTGGGATGACCCCTTTTTGTTTCGTGAGTGTGCAGATGGACTTTTTCGCAGGTGTGTTCCCGAATGGGAAGTTCATGGTGTTCTTACTAGATGCCACAACTCACCCTATGGTGGACATCATGGCCCCACAAAGACAGTAGCAAAGATCAATGAGTCTGGTTTCTATTGGCCTACCATGTTAAAGGATGCTTACTCTTTTGTTCTAGCTTGTGATTCTTGCTAAAGGACTGGCAACATCTCGCAGCGACATAAGATTCCTCAAACCGGTATTTTGAAAGTTGAAATCTTTGATGTTTGGGGTGTTGACTATATGGGACCTTTTCCCTCTTCAAAAGGGAATCTCTATATCCTAGTAGCCGTTGACTATGTATCTAAGTGGGTAGAAGCCGTTGCCGCACCTACCAATGATGCTCAGGTGGTCCATAAACTTTTCAAGAAAACTACATTTCCTAGATTTGGTGTCCCTTGAGCTATCATTAATGATGGAGGTTCTCACTTTCATGAGCGGAAGTTAGATACCCTTCTAAAGAAGTATAGTGTTTACCATAGGATAGGTTTAGCTTACCATCCCCAAACTAGTGGCCAAATTGAGGTTTCTAACTGTGAGATTAAGACTATTCTAGAGAAGGTGGTGGCAAAGTCTAGGAAGGATTGGAGTGATAAGTTGGATAACACACTTTGGACATATAGAACCGCATTTAAGACCCCCATTGGTACTTCCCCCTATAGACTTGTGTATGGGAAAGCGTGTCATCTCCCTGTGGAATCAGAGTACAAGGATTATAGGACAATTAAAGAGCTCAATTTGGATGCTAAGTTAGCGAGAGAGAAAAGGCTTCTTCAACTTAACTAGTCAGATGAGTTTCGATTGATGGCCTATGATAGTGCACGTGTCTACAAGGAGAAGACTAAGAAATGGCATGACAAGATGATCCTTCCTAGAGAATTCAAAGAAGGTGATAAGGTTTTGCTGTTTAATTCTAGGCTTAGACTTTCCCTGGAAAGTTAAAGTCAAGGTGGTCGGGTCCTTTCACTATGAAAGGGGCAAATAAATTAGGTTTTGTGAATTATATGATGAACATGGTGATGTTTTCAAGGTAAATGGCCAAAGATTGAAAATATATTATGAAGGGGCTATGATAGGTGCAGTTGAATTACTTCACCTAATCGATTCTACCTCATCTTGATCTACATATAGTAAGAAGGTCGTGTGGGACCTAGATAAACCAGCGCTTTGTAGGAGGCAACCCGTACTTACTTGATTTCTAGAGTAGTCTTTCTTTTAATTTTTCTTGTAGAGAGAAGAGAGAGGGAATTTTACATATGTTGGAGTTTTTTTTTTTTTTTTTTTTTTTTTTTTTTTTTTTTTTTTTTTTTGTACAGGTTTGGAGCAAAAGAGTTAGCCAAATTTTGAAGAAAAGTTGAAAAACTCGAAGCTTAGTGTTGTAGGTGAGCCCGACTGGGCGCGAAAGCTAAGTTTTGGGGAGAAAAACACCGCTTGACCGGGCGCGAGAATAGCCCGTTTACGAGCAAAACTCGCCCGACCGGGTGCAAGAGAAGCCTTGAAAAAAGAGCGAAAATCACCCTACTGGGCTTGAGAAAGAAAATGAAAAATTCGAGCCAAAATCGCCCGATCAGGCGATCAGCGCTCGACCGGGTGCGAGAAAGCACATCTTGTGAAGCATTTATCACCTGACCAGAAGAGCAAGCGCCCGGCCGGGCGCGAGAAGATGAAAACAGAGAGTCTCAGATCGCCCGACCTAGCGTGTCCCATTATCCGGATTTGCTTCTTTCTTTCTTCTTTCTTCTATTCTCTTTCATACTCCATACTTTCTCTCTCGAAAACCTCTAATTTTTCAAACTTCTCTCTAAGATCTCTATAATTTTTCTCATTCAAAATCGATTTTTTTTACATATTCTTAATCCCCTCTTCACCCTCTCTAACCCTATACTAATTTTTCTTGTTTTTGAAACAAAAAAATACAAACCCACAATTTCCATGGCTAGCAAACGGGAAAGAACTCAATGAGGTGGGGGTGGTTCAAGTACAAGACAACCAATTGACGAATCTCTACAACTTAGGGAGTGGCCACCGATCGTCATCACAACACAACAGCAAAAAGACCGACTAGTCAATCTCTCCAAACGTGAGGTAATTTCTTCTCGGTGGTTAACCGAGACGATCTTAATACTATTTGTGTGTATAACCATGTTAGGAGATTCTTAATGATATTGGCATGCGTAAATTTATTGATATGTATTACCCTACATATAGAGAAATTACGTGTGAATTTTTGTCGTCTTTGGTTGTTACTAATACTAACAATGGCACCTTTTTGTGTTTTCGATTGAACAATAGGGATATTAAATTAACTTTTGTTGGATTCGCAAAATTGTTTGAACTTGATCCCTCTCCCCCACCCAAAATCATGAGAATTATAAAGTCGTTGACGTGTATTTGGCTTTGACGGGAAAACCTTGCTCGAATATTCAACATGCTAGCTCCATCCCCTTTCACCACCCCGTCCCAAAAATCTTTCAAAGATTTTACGGGACATATTTTTTGGCCTCGCCATGAGCCTCACAACTCCCAATCTTTAGAACTTGCTATCATAGGGCATTATATTTTTGGATATGGGATATTGAACATAGCCCGTTTGTAGACACCTGATTGTGTCTCCCCAAAAACCAAATCCAGTGATGAGTACCTTTCACGTTTTTTATTATCGAGTTAGGTGAGGAGTTGAAGAGTCTCGTGAAGTTCATTAACCCTTGACCTAAAATGTTTCTATCCTTTAAACCCAAAATTATTTGTTTCGTGCCTTTTAACCCAAAATCATTCATTTCGTGTCCCTTAAAATCATTCATTTCGTGTCCTCTTTCTAAAAATCGTCCAAACCAGTCTATTTTTATCTATAATACTGGTCCAATTATTGTTTAGTTGGATGGGGTTGAAAAGAGCTTTCCAATGATATATTATAATCCCAAATCCAGCTTAAAACAAAGAAGTTATGGCCAAAATACTAAACCGAGTCTTACCTGCGACCCAATGATCATGTGGAGGGTCCAAACACCTTAACCTCATTCCTAAACCAATTAGGATTTATTATAAGTTTCTAGAATCCCTTGAAGGTTGTTTTTTTTATCCTAAATCCCTTAAAATTTATTATTAGCTTCTAGAATCCTTTAGAAGATTGTAATCTGTCCTATTTTTGAAAAGATAAAGACTTACGAATTTTACACCGGATAAAACACTTGTTTTTTAATGATTTTAATTCTAATAAAATTGTAATACGTGCAGAAATTTGATTAACCCAATTTGATTGGAAGTCGGATTTCGTACGGATTCAATCTTCCAAAAACCATCGCTCAGCGACAGTACCATCGCGTCTCAATAAGCCTATTGCGCTGCGATAAGCCTGTCACGTCGTGATAAAGCTATTGCGCCGCGATGGAACTTGTTTTACTCCAAGTCAAATTCTGACTCTTTTCTGATCTTTCTCTCCTCTTTTTTCTTATAAATAGAGGTCGTTTTCCCCTATTTTCAATCATCAATAAGCTTGATCACCAACAATCATCATCAATACCCTCTCTAATAGCCTTTCTCTCTTTCTCTATTCGTTCATGTTCTTAGCCTAGCTTAAATACATCCCAACACACATCCTTGATATTTCCTCAAACAAACACCATACCTCCTTCACAAGCATTGACTACTCCTAGCCAAGCTCGAAGTTACCTTCGACCTCGACGTGAAAGGTTGATAGTTCTGAGGGTTTGGTCCCTAATCTATATTTCAATTCTTATTTGATTTAATATTTCTTGAAGTTACTAACGTGTTTATTGTTTTGATAGCAAGAAGGGAGGAACATCAAAGTGAGTATATCTACTATCCTTCTTCCTTGATTTGATATAGAAGTCATGCTTAGGATATTATGTTAGGATACTAATTTTGATTCTTACTATCATGTTTAGGGTGTTAATTAATATTTATAATGCCATGTTTTCTAATATCATACTTAGGTTGATGCTTTGATTATGATTATTAGAGACATGCTAGGATTTAATATTAATCCGTTTAGTATCATGCCTAGGATCTTGCTATTAATCATGTTTAATAATGTTTTGATGATATTATTATGATGATGATTGTTGTGTCTATAATACGTTGCTTGATTATTCATGATTGATTGTTATTGCTTGATCACGCCCTTCTTGCAGGTTTAAAGGGAATTTGTACTTGAAATCACGCCTAATAAGATAATTGATAATTCGATTTTAGGTTAATATAATTTTAATTCAAGTGATCACCAATATTAGATTTATTTGTGCATTAATAATCAATCAACATAGATTAAACATGTTTAGGATTAACTTTATGTATGTATGTTGATCGGAAAGTGCAAATGAATATCACAAGAATTAAGTAGAGGCCGATTTATGGAGGGTTCAATCTCTTTTAGGTTGGATTCGTACCATCATCCTTGAATATCTTGTCATGTTTTCAGACCACTTTGGAGTTAGTGATCTCCGTGATCGTGAATGGGGTGTAACCTGCACACCCGTGAACGGTTTACAAGTTCCTAAAGCTTGTTGGCGACTCTTTTTATCTCTAGCTTTATTCCCTTTGGATGCCACCATGCTTAAAAGCATGATCACAGTGGGGCTCAAGGTTGAGTTTGAAAAATTCGCTAAACCGTTATATAGTGAACCACTTGAATAGGCATAGTAATACATGTGATAACAACATTAAAACCCCAATTTATTTCGATGGCCTAATCACTAGGATATCAATTAAAAAGGAAGGGTTTAGTGAGGTGGGTCAAACCAACTGTGGGGGTAGGGGTACCTTATCAGACCTTGACTTTTATGGGGGGTTGAACTGGGTTAAGCGTAACCACCGCTAGGTTTTTGAGTGGCTAGTGGAAAGAGGGAGTGACTACGTGCCTGTATTTCCTTTCCCTGATAATGAGTTGACTAGCTTCCCTCCCATACAGCAGTCCTATACCTTCACCCGTCTACTTCCCACGGCCCACCCCCAAGCACAACCCTAGTTGCATGTGCCACAGCCACCCCCTCACTAGCCTAGACCCAACCCAGAGACTGTTTGGGACCTTTAGAGTATTAGTCAGGCCATAGGTAGGATAGAGAGGGGTCAGTGGGAGCTTAGGTCGGAGGTTAGGGATATTAGGAGGCTAGTTGGGTCCCTTGACCAGAGGGTTGGGTATGTAGAGAGGAACACGAGTAAGGGTCTTTTCCCAATGTACCATGCCTATGCTCGTCGTGGTGCTATACCTAGTGAGACCTTTCGCCCAGACTAGTTCCAGCCACCACCGAGGGGGATATGTGGATCCCAACTCTCAGGGCATTTACATAGACTACTCCTCTTTCTTTGGCTACGACCAATACTTTCCTTTTGGGGGGATGTGGGTAATGTTAACTCTAACTATTTTGGTGGGAGTTCTTCTAGTGCAGGTGGAAGTGGTGGAGGAGGATATAGAGTGATGGATGAGGATGAGGATGAGGATGGTGATGATTACCCTTGCTGAGGATAATTCCCTAGCCAATGAGGACATTGTCTAATTTTAGCTTGGGGGAGATTTTTGGTAGAGGTATCTTATTTCTTCTCTTTCTTTTTGATTTCTTGTGTGTTTAGTATAGTTTTACTGCTTTCTAGTGTAGATTTTATTGCTTTGAAAAAGAAAAAAATACAAAAAAATTGAAAAATAAAAAAAAATACAAAAATACGATCTAATGAATGATAAATCATGTTTCCCTGTGCCCCATACATGAAAATTGTGAAATTGTTTTGATTCTTGGTACATGATGATGGATATTGTGGATAGGTTAGACATTATTTGATGTTTGATTGCTTTGATGCCTTGATATGAGTAAACTTTGTCCAACTATTTGTAGATTTGGTGCCTGACTAGTTAATTTGGTTAGGAATTGTGTGTTAGTTCCTGGTATGTCAATGAAGTTGAGTATTAGTTTATGATTTTGAGTAATGCTTTTATGGCTCATATTATGCACATTGAGGAGGACGAAGGCATATGCATTTGTTCCCTTCTTGCTACCCATGTTGTTGCCTAGACCTTTTTATTGTTTATTTAGCCACATTACAAGCCTATTTTTACCTCATTGGTTACTAGTCCCAAGCTTGGCCTGGGGGAGCTATTAGTGAGTGAGGTGAGGGAGTTTGTAGTGTGCTTATTTATTGCATAATGTGGGTGAGTTTTAGAGAAGTTGTTTTGTTCTTAATTGTGGTTTATTTTTGGTGATTTGAAAGTTGAAATTTCTTGAAAAAATAAAGCATGACGAAAAAAAAGAAAGTCAAGAAAAGAAAAGGAAAAAGAAAAGGGAAGTGAACTTCAAAAGAAAAAGAAAAGAGCAAAAGAGAAAAAAATTGTTTCAATGTTCAAATGTTCTAAATGAAGGTTGTTCAAAAGAAAGAAAAGAAAAAAAATTCAAAGTTTGTTTGTTCACTCAAGTTCTACATTATTATATTTATATGAGTGAAGTTGTAAGTGTTGGAAAAATTTGTGATATGATTGGTTTGGTTGTTTGGTGAATTTTGGTGGAGTTGAGTTATGTTGGAGATGTTTTGGTCATTGTTTGATTTTGACCTTGGTTTTATTAGTTAGGATTTGGTCCCTTAAGCATGGCTTTATCCCCACTTTTTTCCCAAATATTTCCTACCTTTCACCTTGGCCTTATATTACAAGCATTAAAGACCTTCCGATCTTTTTTCATAGAGTTATGTGGTTGTGAAATTAGTTGTTTATCAATGCAAAGAATGATTTGATATATTTCGAGTCGACTACTAGGTTGAGTGCTTGTCTTTTTTAAAAACACGAGTGTTGTGAGTTTGGGAGGGCATTGTTCACATTAAAGGGTTCTGATGGAGAGCGATCGGATACACTTTTTATCCGCCACATTTATGAGTGAAGAGTGTGTGAGCACTAGTCATGAATTCCATATACACTTTTGGTTCACTTTGTTTGACGATTGTTAGGGTGGATTAGTAGTTAGATGGAACTGATTGGTTGACTTTGATGCATATTTGTTGGATTTGCCTTGAATTAATTATGGTTTTAGTTGATTTTTGGGTGAAGCATGTTTTATTTGTTCATTGATAAGATCTTTGCTTTGGGACAAGCAAAGGTTAGGCTTGGGGGAGTTTGATATGTCCATTTTATATAATGATTTACCCATGTCCCTTGGTCATATTTAGGAGTATTATTGGCTCTACGGAGCTATTTTTATTACTAATATGCGTTTTCTAGTGTTTTTATATCTTTGGTATTATTTTGTAGGAAATTGTGGATTTGGAGCATTTCCCAGACTTATTTGAGCCACTACGAGCATTCAATATGGAGCGCATTCTTATGACCATATTCTGTAGCCCAAGACCGCATTAGAGTGATCAAACCAGTGATTAAGGGCCCGACGAAGAAGAAGAAACCGAGGCAATGGACCGAGTTATAAAGACCTAAAGAGGATATTTGAATTGGGCCTAGCAAAAGAGCCCAATCGTGGAATCTAATGTTGCCCGGTGGACTTGCTCGACCGAGAAGTTTCCTTGCCTTGAGGCGTGCCCGGCTGGGCGAGGAAGAGAAGTTCAAGGACCCCGAAGGCGCGCCCGACCGGGCAGTCAGGCGCGCTGCCGGGTGCGTGTTTTTGAGGATGTTTATGGCGTTTAATCGCCGTTTTACTTTAGGATTCTTAGCTTTAATTTAAATACGCTTTTTGTTAAGCAAGACAATTACGCCTTTCATTAGTTAAAAATTCTAGACTTTAGATTCTAAGCTTACTTAGTATTTTGTTCTCTCAACACTATTTGGTTTATGCAACTCATTATTTCCGTTTATTTTAGTAACGATTTTCTCCCCTTTTATTTCTAGTAATTTTATTGCTTTGATTAATTATGTCTTGTTTAATTGCTTTGCTTAGTTTAGATTTAATCATGTGTGAGTAGTTTTTTTCTAGGGTTCTTGGGGATCCATAAATAATATGAAGGGGTGATTTATTATTGTTGATTATCAATTCTTTGATTAATTTCCTACTAATTGATTTAATGCTATACAATTATATTGGGCCTAGTTTAATTGTATGAGTTATGCAATACTAATTCGAGATTGGATAGATGAGAATTGATGTTTAGGCTTAGTTTCAATAGGCTGGTTAATTTATAAATAGTTAAGTCAACATTCGAGAGATGCGATTTGATACCGCTAAGTTAATTCTGTGATTGCAATACGTAGGGAAAACCCTTTATGAACTGATTAATTGATGCATTGATAATTGATGGTTGTTCTTCATCCCGGAGTATTATTTATTGGTGAACCTATACCCCACGCTTTGATTTATTGTTATTCCTATTATTTTTATTCGCGTTGGTTTATTTATTTCCCTTAGTTTAATTCATAAAATCATATTTGTTACTTAATAATATAGATTATATTAATTTTTTAGGAATATAAAGACATTGTTTCCCTAAGGATTGGACCCTACTTCCTTATCTACTTTAGTTAGAGGACTTAGGAATTACTTTTGATTTGGTGATACAACTAGATCTTGTCAATTAGGGCTTTTACAATGTTTTTTTTTCAACCCCTAATATATATATATATATATATATATATATATATATATATATATATATATATATATATACATACATAGATGGTCGGCATCCATTCTTGGAATTGTAACTCTCACAAGGGACTCCAAAAACCCCGAAACATTTAGCGCTGTCTGTGGGGAGAGTACTTGAAACTTGAAAAAAAAGTACTCTAAATCTTTATATATATATGAAAGTTTGCTAGGAAGGTACTTTTAAGTGGTCGACTTTTTGAGGAAGGTCTTTTTATGAAAAAGGTGGCACAAAAAGTCTTTTTATGGCGATTGGGTTGTGAGGAGGGTCCTTTGACCAAACTCCGGCGTTGACCTACATTTACCGGCCAAAAAAAGTCACGTGCTGTGCACGTGACCATTTAAATCAGCTTTTTTTTTTTTTTTTTTTTTTTCTTTTTTTCTTTTCTTTCCTCTTCATCTTCTTCCTCCCTTTCAATTCCACACCTCCATGAATGGCATTTCCGGTCGGACCTCCACCCACCACACCTCCACCTCTGGCAAAAAGGAACCCCATCCCTTTCCCCTTTGCAATCAAATGTACCATAGCAATACTAAAAATACAGATTCTCAACTACCCGGTAAATACTATTATTTCCTAAAGGATCAATAAATATGACTTGCATCCAACTCACCCAGAAAAAGCTACAACTACAAAATACCCTAGGATTGGTAGATGTAACCCGACGATACTAACCCAACATCTATTAGCATCCAATTCACCCCGCAAAAGTTACTACCGATCAATGACTTAGCCATAATATTATTCACTTAGAACGACAACAATATTGCAGCCCAATTTAATTAACAACTATCATATGAACTATTATCTCTAACAAAACTCGATGGTAAAATAAAAAGAGGGAAAAAAGTTGCAAAATATCGATTGAATTCTATTAAATTATAGTCGGTATTCATAAGCTTTGACGAGATTCACATATTATATGCTAATTTAACATGAAAATTATTGAAATTAAACCAAAAAAATGTTGGAATTGGTTATTATATGCTAATTTGACGAGGCTTCCAAATCTTCATCAGATTGGTGAAGTAGTGGATAGATGGCTGCAATTGGTTATTGTTGCCGCTGTTTGTTGTGGATCGGAGAAGGGTAAAGCTAGGAGGTTCTATATACGGTGGCTGCAAAGTGTGAAGCTGTGGAGCTTGGTGGCGAAGAAAGCAAGGGCTGCTACTGTTGTTGGAGTGTGAGGAGGTTGATTGGTTGGAGATGCAGGGAATTGGTGGTGAAGGTGGGCTGTTTACGGTGAAGGGAAGGTGGCAAGGCTGCTGTGGTTGCCATTATTGTTGCTGTAATTGTTGTTATTTGCGTTGTTGGTTGGCTGGAATTTGGTGGAGTGGTGGCTGCTTGCGATGGCTGATTGGTGTTGCGTGGGTTGCTATTGGTGTTGCGCAAGGGAAGGTTCGTTTGGAGTGTTTTTGAAAGGGAGAAAGGGTGGAGGAAAGGGATGGGGTTCCTTGTTGTCGGAGGTGGAAGTGTGGTGGGCGGAGGTCTGGCCAGAAATGCCATTCATGGAGGTGTGGAATTGAAAGGGAGGAAGAAGATGAAGAGGAAAGAAAAGAAAAAAATAAAATAAAAATAAAGTTGATTTAGGTGGTCACGTGCACATCACGTGACTTTTTTTGGCCGGAAAATGTAGGTCAACCCCGGAGTTTGGTCAAAGGACCCTCCTCACAACCCAATCGCCATAAAAGGACCTTTTGTGCCACCTTTTTCATAAAATTAAAGGACCTTCCTCACAAGGTCGACAACTTAAAAGGACCTTCCTCGCAAATTATATATATATATATATATATATATATATATATATATATATATATATATATATATATATATATATATATATATATATATATACTTTGTATATTATACTCTATAACATTTACGTATCAAGCTAAGTTTGGTGTAGTGATTTAGAATGTATCTTTCAACCTCGAGGTTGGAGTTAATCCCCACTAGGGACACTTTGAGGGTGGGAATCTCTTACCCTCCCCCCTCACTCTCAATGTTTCTGACCCGCAAATACCGGGCTAAAAAAATAGTGAGAATTGAGGTACAATTAGTGTCCTTCTCCTTACTTTAAAAAAAATCATAACATTTACGTTATTCCCTATGGCAATACTACATCCTAATAAATTAGGTTCATAAGTACAAATGCAATGACATAGGGTGGGTGAATGCTATATACACCAATTCACCATATTCATTTAATCTCATCTATGTTCTAGATTTCTAACTATTGTTTCTTTTGCATAAGGTTTTATCTCCTTATATAAGACTCAATCTGAGATAAATCAACAATTTTATCTAATCCGCTGTCAACAAGAAACCTGAAAGGAAAAAATAAACTATATTAGCAAATAGCCTACAATGAGGCAAGGAGAAATGAAAATGTTGGTCAAGTAAGGTTTCATACTTATCCATAAAGATCTTAGTCATGGATCGACAACCTCCAGGAATAGACGATTGCATGTTCACTGCAATGTTTGGATTATGAACACTCTGCCTCAAGTGCACCCAACCCTGTTCATTTTCCTCTTTATCCAATACCTTCACCCTGCAATGTTTATTTTGTCATTTGTTTTACAAAACAAAGTTCTTTAAAATTTAAATGTAGTAATTAATTACTTGCAACTGCCAAACAAGGTACTCTTCGTAATACCAATATATCTACATAATTTCCGCTTTCATACTTAAAAAAAGAGGGACTCACTTTCTACTAACTCTTAGTTTTTCATGTTTTCAAATTACTAATGTAAATGGGAAGATGAAAAAAAGGAAAAGAACGGTATGTTGCGATCCAAAGAGAAATGAAGAAGTACGAAAGAAAGTCACTACTCCTAACTTCCTAAGGGAAAAGCTTTTATAAAATTGAGAATCAAACACACTTAACAGTAACTAAAAGTGATGAACATGGAGAGATAATGTAACCCTTTTAACAAAACAATTCTAAGATATAAACAACCCCAATTGATTGCATCCCAACTATTTTGATATTATTTTTTTCTAATAAAAGAATAAAAATAGTTAGATAGGAGAATAAATATAAGATTCTTGTAATGTCTACTACAACAAAAACTTAAGTTATTCATCTCTAGTACGATTTTTGAGTAGAAATCTTACAAGTTTTTTAATAGAGTAGTTTTAATTGTAATGCAAAATTTATCTTAACCACTGCATTCTTTTCATAGTTTAGATTATAGCCTTATAAGATGCAATGTGCAATATCCAATTGCAATATGAAATATCCAATTTATCATCATACTCTTGTTACAAATTCCAAATTACTCTTATATGAGTACATGCTAGACATGCGACAATAAGTTTTGAAAGTAATACCTGTACATATGAGCATCAATAGCTGTTGGATTTTCGTTTAAGTCTACAAGGCAACCTTCGCCGACCCAACAATCTCCACACGAATCAAGCACCCAACCCACTATTTTATCATCCTGATGCCATCATTAGACATCATTAGCTAGTATTGGTTAAAATCATCACTAACAACTTATTAGTATTGGTTAAAATCATTAGTATTGGTTAAATTCATATATATTAGACATCATTAGTATTGGTTAAAATCATCACTAACAACTTAACAAGTTATGCATGACTTTAATTCATACCTCCACATATTTCCGAAAAGTTTCAATGATTTCAACTGCCTTTGCCTTGGCATATCTTGGCTCTGAAAGAACATCCATCCTTAGCTCCACAGAATCTACAGGATCTTCAAGGTCTTCGATGAGGCTTCCTATTCCTTCACTTGATCCCGAAAGCCTCATACGAACCAACTCAATAATGATCTTTACAACCATATAAGCACCTAATATACAAATAATGTTAGTTGCTTGTCATGCAAAATAATGACTAACAAATAACGCTCAAGTTATTAAGCAATACATCAGTCAATTACCATCGTCGAGAAAGTAGTTCTCCTTAAGAGCACCATGCCCGGAAGTCTCCATCATAAGATGAGTCTCAATGCCGTCTTTATTCAACTGAACACCCTTATCAATAACATTCCTATACCCGACTCTATATAAACAATGCTTTCCTCCTCGATTAGTGATGAGCCTAGATAACCCAATGCTAGTCCGAGCATCAGTCACAATGGTTGTTTCAGGATGCTCCTTAAGCACAATAGCAGACATTAGTGCTATCAACTTGTCACCGTTGATGGGGTTCCCTTTGTTGTCAACTAAACCACTACGATCAACATCAGTGTCAAAGACAATTCCGATGTCAGCCGAGTTTTCTAATACTGCTGCTCTTGTGAAGGCCATGGCTGTTTTGTCCTCGGGGTTAGGGATGTGGTTAGGGAACATTCCATCAGGGTTGAGATGTAGTGATCCAAATGTGTCTGCTCCAAGTTTGTCTAGCACATCATATGTGAAAAATCCTCCTGAACCATTTCCAGCATTTACAATGATCTGCAATATATTATTCAAGTGTTCTCATGTAAAACTAAATAATTATGGTTATTGTCCTTATTGATTTGGAAAATTTATCCTTTTAATTCACAATTTTCGTTTTTGAAATACACTAATGTATTATGTATATATATATATATACTCGTTCAAAATTGGATTATTGTAATTCTATACAACTATGGAGTAATGGAAATAAAAACGAATATTTTTATGGGACTCTATTCTATGTCCTTAATGTGAAGAGAACAAGTAGTCCTTAGTCCATTTGTTTCCTATAGTCACAAATTTGACTCAAATTAAAATAAAGACGCGACATGGAAGTGGACTCAAAAACTTTTTTTTTTTTTATTCATTCAGAATGTTATATAGAGGGCCTATTGATATATAATAGATTAATATTATCTCGTATATATCCTTTTCTCCAGTAATTAGCTAGAGGACCATATAATTGGCTCAATATATCATATAAATTGTGTGGTCCGTGTTCGTAAGCTCGTGTATCATGTGTAGAACTTGAATTATCTACAATCGACAATACCATGCAAATGTGCGAACCAAATAAGTTGTCATATCCACAAACACCAAATAAATTGTCATATATCTACATACAAACACTTGTAATAGCGAGGCAATGTATGTATCATGTTTAGCTCATTTTTAAACTAACTTTTTGGTAAGGTGAAGGGACCACCCGAGATAATAAGTAAAAATCTCCCAATGAACTTGACAACGTTTTTAACTCCGGCCTATTAAATATTTGGAAGTTGGAGAGCTAGCTAACGAAAAATGAAAAAGGGTCAAAGTACGTACCTGAAAGCCTTGGAGGGGTGTGTCGTAATGAGTAGGATGGTTGATTCTCTCCTTGATAATGTCTCGGAGATGGCTAGCATAAGCACTCATGAGATTCACTTTTTTGGGAGGATTGTTTAAAGTCAAGGAAACCTTGGCTTGCCTATTAGCATACTTGCGGGCAGCTCTGTCACATAGCTCTTCCACCTCTAGAGAAGTAAGCCCTCCTCTTTTTGTGAAAAATTTTAAACCATTTCTAGTGTATGGTAAATGTGATGCTGTCATCTGCGACATAAATAGCATATAGATCGTGTAATTAAAATTTATGCACGAGTCACTTTGACATTCTAGATCAGATTATAAATGGTATATTGAAGGGTAGGTCAATCTATCCCAGGATTCCCAGATTAGTGGATAAGCTATATGAAGAGGGCGGGATAAGAGAAAATACACTTTTAAAGTAGTGTCACTAGTGGAATTTGATTGTGAGATACAATTCTTACCTCTAGACCAAGTGGTATTTGTTTTGTTCATTTTTTTCATTCAACTATGATTAAATGTGAAATTAGATTAGTGTGTTCTTATACAATATGAAAAATAAAAGATATAACCCCAAAACATAGACAATATTATAATACTCTCAAGTTAAGTTATTTTGAAATTGTTTCATACAGCAAGATTTATCACCCCTTTCAAAATTATACCTCCTCTATGTTGAAACTAGCTAGAAGCTAGCTTAGCAATTCAAAAAAAGAATATTGTAGCTAGCTTATTGAAATTATTTTTTATAAGATTTTTACAAATATTAATATATATTTTAGAAATCAAAACCCAATTAACTTTATATTATAAACTTATAAGGCTATATCACAAAAAAAGCAATTTGTATATTCTTGTCAATTTAAAAGAACGTCCATACATGTATTTGTATATATGGTGTCAATTAGCGTAGTATGTAATAAATTTTAGATATCACGACTTACAACTATTATTATATTATTAATAATAGTTAAATTAGTTACGAAGTATATGATATAAATTAACGTGATAGTAAATTTTGAATAGAAGATATACATAAATGTTATTACCATGATAGAGCCATGATAAGAAAAATCAGGCAAAACAGTGCTCATAAAACAAGCTGGTGTAGTAGCGAGACCCATGTCAAAACTCAGACAACCAGCTCTAGCCAGACCAGCAAACACAGCCACACTCAACACCTTACCCGTAACTCGAGGATCTCTTCCCAGTGACACCTTAACAACATCCACAACTTCTTTCTCCTCCTCACCATCTCTTAATAACTTTGATATCAACCACTCTCCAAAACTCTCCGCAATAGCCTCCACAGCAGGCGGCGTAAGGTCAACTGTTCGACCTTTCTCACCCTCCAATGCCACCCCTCGAATATCCGAACCATTCTGAAGCCTCTTTATTCTTTCTATATCCTCATCATTGGTCAACACATTCGACGACAGAGAAGGAGGTGCACTCGACGACGAAGATCTTACAAAAATGGCATTGCCTCTAGGAGGGAAAGATGGTAAGTTAAGGTTTATTATTGTTTGCAATGGTTTATTCTTCTCTAGTAGCCATGGGAATTGGAGTTTATTCGCGTTGCGATTTAGTATGAGAGTTGGAGAAGATGTACAAGCCATGAAATTTGATATAAAAAGAGATGTATATTTTTAAACAAGCTACGCCACCTCGAATCAAAGCTAGAAGTTATGATACTAGCTAATATCTTTGAAGAAATCAAGTAAGATACTGACCAATTAAACCAGAACCTTACAATATTTGAATTACTATCCATTTTATGTGCAAATATCTTGAAGTAAACTGACAAAAAATATAGAGATTTTTTGCTCTCTTTAATATCCACGAAATTGTGTAATAATTTGCAACTTTGCAAGCTTATGGCTTTTCTCTTGTTTTCCTTTTTGTTTTCTTCTGAGTAATATGACAAGCACAAATTTGACGTATTATACGAAAGCATAAACACAAAAGAAGAGACTGGGAGAGAAAAAACGAGCATGTGATGTGCTATGTATTTGGGTACTGAAGTTTTATACTCCCTCCGTTTCATAATGTTAGTCCCACATATTATTTTAGGCGTTTTAAAAGTTCTACATATTATTGATTATATTTCATTTTTAACTTAGTTTTTATTTCCTATTTTATACATATTAAATTCTGATTGATTAAATTAATTGATTGTTGATTTATGACATGGCTTTAAGTAAGGATATCTCTCCCTTAAATTATGCAATTATATATGGCTAATGCTTTCCAAAAAAAAAAAAATCAAAACTTTAAATAAGGCAAAACTAATTATGAACTATTTTTGTATTTTAATGTTAGATTCCAAATATTCTTCTCTTATTTTATGTGATTGATTCCATATGAGACTATCATATGGAAATGGAGGGAGTATGATTTTTTGTCAGAAAATAACTAATAAAATTCGGTTTTTGTAAGAAACTGTCTAATATAAAAAAATAAAAAAATAGTTAATTGAAATGGAGTTATTTGAAATTAAAAGATTATGTAGCACTTTTATTTTTTTTTTGAAATTTGAATTTATTTATTTAAATTCTTATATATATATATTAAAAGAATTTTAGATTATTTTTTAGTAAAAAAAAAAAAAAAAAAAAAAAAGGTAATATTTTGTAGGAAATTTTTTCACAAAATTATATCAAGTGTTCTATCCGGTAAAAACTGTAGTATATAGTATAAATTAGAAACTACCTATTAAAATGCAAAATGTTGTGAAAGACTCCCTATGGTAGTAGGTAGTCTTTTGCAACATTTTGCATTTTAATAGGCAGTTTCTTACAACATGATCTTTGAACAATTTTTAAGTTTTCATAAAAGATTTGTTTGCGGCTCCCTACTTTATCATTGTCCCTAATTGTTATTTTTCACATTCACTACTCCCACGATTACGAAGCACATTCACATATGCTAAGGTAGGCCGACTCATATGATGCATAAAATCAATTTTGATTTGTAGGTTTTTTTATTACACTTTATTAAAAGTCAATTTTTTACAAAAAAAAAAAAAAAAAAAAAAAAAAAAAAATGAATTTTGTTTAAAGTAACCTATTAATCCTTGATTAACCGTATTTAACACAAGATAATTTGTGCTCCAAGAAAATTGTTCAATTTAGGGTTGGAGGTCAATTTGACCCTTAAAGTTCAAACTTGAGGTTAAATTTATTAAAAATTTACCAAGAATGCCTTGGGTTGCGTGTCTCAATTTGCATGTAGAAAAAAAAAATGATATGTTTAGGTTTCGGAGGACCATTTTATTATTTCTTAAAGGTCAAATTTAGCAAAAAATTACCAGAGTACATCAGTTAGCTTGTCTTTATTTTCAAAGGGATTAAATTGGTCAATTAAGTTTTTTGGGGTGATTTCAACTCATAAAGGTAAAGTTTGAGGTCAAAAGTTCGGGAAAAAAAATACCATAATTAATGTCTTGGTTTGGATACTGAGAAAATTGCTCGATTTAGGTTATAGAGTCATTTGAGTTGTTAATAGCCCAATTTGAAGTTAAAAAGGAAAGAACGCCTCATTTTAGATGTTAAAAAAATGCTCAAAATGCGTGCAATGGGTTACAATGGGTTAATAGGTTAGTTAAATTAACATTAATTTTTAATAAATTATTGTAAAAAATTAAATTGAAAAACCAACCACTTAGATAGCGACATATGTCAAACATATATAACTTGTTAAAGAAGTTACTAATGATTACAACCTTTATAAAGAGGATACCCACCAAAAATGATATTTTTAAGAATAATCATAGGGTCGCCTTATTTTTTAAAGACGCCAAAGGTCGTATTATTTTTTGACATTTTTGCTTCAATTTTGCTTGTTAGTCACCCACATAATGGGAAATTCATAAAATACTTATGGTTATTCATTATTGGAAAAATTGCCAAAAATAATACAATCTTTGGGCCGTTCTTTTTAAATAATATAACCTTTGAATTATACATGAATATTACAACCTTTGGGCGGTCTCTATTTTAAACAAGACAAAACCAGATGCAACTTGATAAATAAGTTAACAATGCTATGTGTCGCCATACGCTTGGCTTAAATAAGTTTTTCTTTCTTCTCTCTCCTTTCCCCAAACAACACCACTGCTCCACCCATCCTTACCACCACTACACCACTCTTGTCCCCATCCCCACCACCAGAATCGCCCCCTCCCCTTCCCTACCACCGCTGCCAACCCCCACTACCAAGCTGAAACTCCCCACCCACCCTTCAGAAGGCCTGATCCCCCCCCCTTCCTAACCACCGCTGCCAACCCCCACCACCAAAATATCCCACACACCCCGATTCCTCCCCTTCCGATCCCGACTAATGATTCCATAACAGCAGCCATGATTGACCACAACAACCCGAATTACTCCCCTTCTTGACCACCGATTCCACCTCCTCCCTCCAATATCGAAACCCCTTCAAAGAGGGTTAGGGTGGGGATTTGGGAAGGGTAGGGTCAAGGTTAGGGTGGGGGAAACAGTCGGCCGATTGGGTAGGGATTAGGGAAGGGTAGGGTCGGGGTGGTCGAACGTCAGGTCGTTGGGGATGTACGTGAAGGTAGGCTTGGGAGGAGGGGGAGGTGGGCTGACCACCATGGCTGGCGGAGGACACTACAAGAATCAGGTCAATTTCCGACAGACATGTATTTACGTCGGAAAAATGCAAATTTCTGACAGATTTATATTTCGTCGGATATTTCCGACGAATTCAAAATTTCCGTCGGAAATCCGTCAAAAATTTTCGACGAAAAATTATTTCATCAGAATATATGATCTTTCTAGCGGAATTTTCTTTTCGACGGATTTAATTTTCGTCGAAATATAAATTCAAAAAACAAAATAATTAAACCCCTTTAACCCTAAAACTACTGGATTCCCTTTCCCCTTATTCTTTTCGCCTCTTTCCCCTTATTTTTTCCGCTTTCTCTTTCTCTCTCCTCTTCTCTTTTCTTTCCCCTTCTCTTTCTCTGAATCTCTATCGCTCTCTTCTCCTTCACTTTCCTCTTATGTTCTCTATTCTTTCTCGCCTCCTTCTTCTCTCCTCTTTTTTCCCCTCCTTCTCACACCAACAACAAAACCCACTGCCGTATCTCACACCAACAACGTCAACAACATCAACACCGCCGCGCAATAACAACGACGCAACTAGCATCACCACCACCACTGCGCAACCCACACAAGCCTGGTCACCCTCTTAAGGTTTTTTTTGTATAAATTTAGGTTAGATGGTAGATCTAGTTTTTTTTTCTTTTCAATATTTATGATTGTAGTTAATTTTTTATGTAATTGTAATATTACCTTATAAATATAATTAGATCATTGTAAATTTATTTATTTCCTTCAAATTTCTTTAGTTAATTTTTTTTTAATGAAATTGCGAATAAATATGTAGATCTATTGGTTTGTCATAATTGTGAATTAGTTTGTGACTTATTTATGGTAATTTCTGTTTTAGGGTTTTCCGTGTCCTTCAGGAGAGTTATGTCACTGGATTTCGAGCGTCTGTACATACAAAACAAAAGAGATTCCGGGTGGTGGAAGCTTCGCCTCCGACGATCAACTTAGAATCGGTCGTAGAATGTAAAAAGGTGCGAAAAAGATAAAGTGGGATTTTCTCAGATTCCGAGATCAGGTGTTTTCTCTAATGAGAGAGAATTCAGTGTTTGTCATAAATGAACGTGTCCCTGAAATGGGGGAAATCTCCCTATTTATAGGGTTATTTGGAAAATGTGCCCTCCCTTAGGTCATCTTGACCTAGATTTGGTGTGCTGGGCCGTTTTACGGCTTTCTCGAGAATTGGACCCTGAAAGCTATCTTTTTCCTTTGCTGATTGGGGATGCCACGTGTCAGCTGGTGAGTGGCCCTTATTGAACCTGCCCTGAGGTGACACGTGTCCCCTGCTTATTGGGCCACGTAACATGGGTATTTTTACCCAAATCATTTACCCCTCACAGGGATGGCGTGGTGTGCCACGTGGCACCTGTGACGCGTGTCACGTTGGAAGTAGTGAACAATTTTTAACTGTTCACCTTCTCAGGAAATTACGGGGATGCCCCCATTTTTTCCCCTCTATAAATAAGCATTTATTCCACCCCTCCCTCCCTCATCTTTGACATTTGAAAAAAACTAGAGAGAGAAAGAGAAAGAATTCTAGAGAGAGACTCTAGTTGTCGCCTGCTGTAACTTCCACAAAAACTTTCGTCTGCTATTTTCGTTGACACAGTCGGTCAACGCTTGAGACTCGTTTCACCAAGCTACATTAAGGTAACCGTCTCTCCCCTTCTCAGCTCTTTTAAGCTTTACCGTTTTATATATATGTATAGCTTTCAATAAATGGATTCACCATCAGCACACACAGCACAGCCTAGGTCAATAACCAGCCGGTCTCCTAGTATGGCTGAGTCTAGGACTGGGGGTGCCGTCTCTGGGTGTCTGGGTCTGCCTTGCTTATCCCCGATCTGACCGTCTTTGTGTCTGTGTAGAACACAATGAAGAGGGTCAAACAGACGGCTACAAGGCCAAGACATAGATGTCACACTTTGGAAGTGCCGGCTGATAAGGTTATGCCGTCTGAGGAATATGATAGGTCGGATGAGCAAGTGGCAGATTCTCTTCCGAGTCCCCCCACCACTCCCAATGATGGGATTTTAAATGAGATAGACGGTGTGGGATCCGTCTCTTCCCCTAGTGCGCAAAACGAATTCGAACAGGAAGACAGCGAAGAGGGCGCCCAACGATCGATCTGATTCTGAGGCATCAAGCTCCCTACAAGCGAATGCCGACTACTAGGAGGGTGAGTCATCAAAGGGGTCATCTATGACCAACCCGACTAAAACACGCATGTCCGCCATGGATAGAATTACCCTAGAAGCTAACTTTGAAGCTTTTAGGGACAAGTGCCCAATGGGGAAAGGTTGGGAGATAATTGTGCCGCCTGCAGAGGCGGCTGTCGCTGGGAGGATGATATTGACCATGGAAAAAACTATTTCGGCTGCTATGAGGCGCCATTTAAAGTCGGCCTCCACTTCCCCCTCCACAAAGGAATTAGAGCCATCTTGAGGGGTTATGAGTTAGGCGTATGACAACTCACACCCAACTCATGGGTGAACATTTGAGCTATATCGCCGCCTGCGAGATGCAAAATCTTACGCTCGGCGTTGAGGTGTTCGCTCCTATGCATTACATGAGCCGGGCCCCAGGCGGCTGGGGGGCGTGGTATACTCTAACCACAATCCCAGAATACATGATGACTCTAGACAAGTCGTCCAAGTGGACCAACTGAAAGAGCAAGTTTTATTTAGTTTCTTCCCCGTCTCTGGCACATAACCGCTTTCTCCGCCGGTACAACAAGGAGTCGGCTCTCTTAGGGAAGAAGTGTGCCCTTCCACACGTTCCGGAGAAGGCCTGGGCTGAAATACTATAGTCGGAGTTTTTCAAAACCACAACTGCACCCTTAGACGATGGCTCGGAAATAATAGTGCCCAAGAATTGGGTACCCCATCCGGATTGGCTCAAGGATGAGGCGTTCCTCTCCGTCTGTGGTCTTAGTACCTAGTACCATGTTTGAGAGACGTATGTTAACCATCTAGCCGGCGTTATGTTGTCGTTTCTATTATTGTGATTTCTGTTTTGTATAATCAACCGGTTTCTTTTTGTAGAAAAGGGTCTAGAAATGGTGGATGTTGAAAATACACCTGCCAAGTCTGTGGCCCAGATCCGGAAGGATTAGCTTGAGAAGAAGAGGGCCCAACTGGAGGCCAAGAATGTTGGGCTAAGTTCCGCCTGTATCTGTTGTGTGAACTTTTATAGACATCAGACGGTTGTTACCTGGCTTTAATTCATTTGTTCAGATTCAGGAGGGGAGCAAACACGTTCCACGATCCATCTCTAAAATGCTCAAGCAGAATGCTGATGAGCTTGGCAAAATCCCTTCCAAAGCAAGGAAGGTAAATCCAACTCAGACGACTTCATCCCTGCCGCCTGTACAAAACAGACCAACAACCGGAGGCAAAGGTCTGGACTGAAAGCGCTCATTCTTAGCACTAAGCTGGCTGGCAATGAGCCGGACGTCCCCAGAACCCTCACACGGTCAGAGAAAGACCAGGTTCCCGAGCTGCAGCAGGTCAACTTTGAATGCATCCTCACCTTGCTGGATGAGGTAACTTAGCTTGCTTTCAAATGCCTGATTTTAACAATATATTAATTACCCCTCTTTTAACGGGCAGTGTTTTGCAAGCGATGCTGAGGGTGGACGTGCTCAATGTCCTGTTTAGAAAGAAGCAAAAGGAGGTAAGAGATGCCTGTGCTAGGGCGACCCATACCATAAACTCAGTTCAATATAGAAACACTTAGAATGATATAAAGTCTAAAGCCCGAGAGATGAAACACGAGGAACTGATTAAGGAGCTCACGGCTGTTGTTGAGATAGCTAATAACAAGACTTCAGATCTTGAATTTGAGCTCAAGAATACCAAGTCAGACCTCAAGGCATTGGAGGGGGATGATCAAGAGAATACCAAGCTTAGGGAAGATGTCAGCCGGCTCCAAGTTGAGATGGTGCAGATGTAGACAGACCATAAGGCTGAGCTTGCAAAGGAGTAGGACCAGCTGGTCGCGGAGAATGAGAGAGATTGCGAGGAGTGCATGAAAATGGCATGGCAGCTCATTCATCCAAACACCGACTGGGAGTTCTTCAACTTGAGGTATTAGTATGCCACTGAGTTATATGATGCCCAGACCCTAGGTCTGGCAGCGCCGGCTCCGTTCAAGGAGTGGGCTAGCAACGTCTCTGATGAAGAGGAAGGAGCTCGAGGAGTAGCAGGATGAACAAGTCCAGGTTGACTCTAACCAAGTTCAACCAGGACAAACTGAAGGCGAGCTCCCCTCCTGCCAAGCCCAGCTGGTGCCCCCGCCGCACAGACTCAGAACGATTAGATTTCTTTCTCAGCCAAGAGTTGTTTGTATTTCCGACCTGTGAGCTGAGTATTTGAAGTTAATTTCAACAATCTTTATTTCCCGTATGTGGATTCGGTTTGACAATCACTCTCCCGGCCCTTTGTTCGGGCTTTATTTTATGAAATTGCCGACTAAGTCGGTTTTGTTAAATTTGCTTCAATTTTTGCAATTTTTGATTTGCTTTGATTTGCTATATATATATATATGCTTGAATTTTTCCTAACTTGTTAATTGCATGCGGTAACTAACAAACCGGTTGGCTCTTTTGCCTAGGGCGGCTGTGTGGTTGGTTTCAAAACTTGATTGATTGACTTAGGGACTATTGATACTTTTAGGAGTATGATGAGTTCCTAAGTCAATCAATCACAACCATGATTGCCCTATACCAAGTATACAGTCGTCCAAGATTCAGAAGGTTTGAGCCTGGAACCTAGGCGGTCTTCGGAGATTACTTAGTCTATTGGACTAAGATCGTTATAACCATCTAGGGTATTTGTAACCCATTCATATACTCAGGAACCCTTATTCCCTATTGGAAGGACTTTTACAAGTATATGATTTTTAATGCAATCTAAGTTGGAATAACGGTAGGTTATCGGCTGATGTCTGCGGACACACGGTTTTAATACACCGTCTAGGTTTCCTTTAGATTGCTTATGTGAAACGGCTATGAGTGAGCCTCATTGGGCTAATCAATCTTTTCCGTTTGTGATAAGTTTATAGAGCAATGTACCACCCGGATGGGAGATGGTCTTTGCGACAAATTCACCCGGACGGGTGTCGCCAGATGTCTACTCATGTTGGAGCAGACGATTGGTTTTAATGAGGCCGTCTGCATATTGCACTGACGGTATTCCCATTGGGAGATGTATACAGTTAAACCAATAAATAAACAGAGTTGAAAATAAAAAGCAACTTTTTCATTGATAGGCTTTTTATTTGCAAATATTTACAAGTCTTAGAAGTAGTACTTTTATAAGTAATCTACATTCCTAGTTCTGGCTAGCTGCCTGCCGTCTGGAGTTTCCAGGTGGTAGGTGCCGTCTCTCACTTCTTCATAGATCCGGTAGGGGCCTTCCCAATTAAGAGTCAACTTTCCTTGCTCATAGGCCCTACCGGTTGCCTCCATTTTACATAACACAAAGTCCTCTACTTTCAAGGGCCGCTTGTGTACTATTTTGTTGTAGGCTCTTGTTATTCCATACGGTAAATCTCATGATGTAAGGCGGCATTGCCCCTGCACTCTGTTAGTGAGTCCAATGCTAGCCGCATGACCTCCCAGTTTTCAACACCATATACCATAAGGAATGGGGTTTCGCCGGTTTTCCCTTTTGCTGTTGTTCTGATGGCCCATGAGACATGAGTTAACTCTTCTACCCATAGACCGCCAGCCTTTTCAATTTTCTTTTTTATGTCGTCTGAGATAAGCTTGTTGAAGGCTTCAACCTGGCCGTTTGCTTGGGGACGACCGACTGATGCAAAATAGTGAGAGATCCCTTGGTCTCCTAACCAATTCTAGAGGGTAGGCGTCTAAAACTGAGGGCTATTGTCAAAGACCATAGACATAGGTACCCCAAACCGAGTGATGATATTCTTCTAGATGAAGGAGATGACATCCTTTGTCTTAATGCCTTTGACTGCCTCTGCTTCTACCCATTTGGTGAAGTAGTCAACGGCGACTAAAATATACCGCTGTTCGCTTGGCGCAGGCGTATACGGACCCAAAATGTCCATGCCCCATTTGGCGAATGGTACTGGGCTATGAATGGTCATCAAATCAGTGGCCAGACGGTGTATGAATCTGCCGAATCTTTGACACTTATCATACCTCTTCACCATTTCTATAGCGTCTGCCTTAAGAGTGGGCTAGAAGTAGCCTTGCCTCTTGGCCCTTTCTGCTAGAGACTGGATGTAGCCAATTTGGACAGAGCATCCGCCTGGTTGTTCTCAGATCTTGGCACCTGACTTAAGTGAAATTCATCAAGTGTCCCAGCTTCAACTTTGAGCCCCTGCAAATATTTTATCATGGCCGGATGGGTGGCCTCATAGTCACCATGGTATTGGCTAACGACCAATTGTGAATCAGAGCAGGCGTCAATTTTTCTTGCCCCTGCCGCCTTGCACATGCGAATACCAGCTAGCGGGGCTTGATATTCCGCCTCGTTATTTCAGGCTTGAAACTTGAACTGTAGTGCATTTTCATACTTGTGCCCTTTAGGGGACTGACATATAACCCTGCACCTCAGCCTGCCATCTACATACACTTTCCAAACCTGGTCAAGATTCTCCGGCTCAGCCGGCCTTGTCATTTCGACGATGAAGTCGGCAAACGCTTTACCCTTCACTGTATTCCTTGGTTCAAAAGAGAATTCAAGACTTTGCATTTCAATAGCCCATTTGAGCATCCTACCGGATAACTTCAAGGTTGTCATTGGCCGCTTGAGGGGTTGGTCTGTGTAAACCACAACCAGATGTGCTAAGAAGTAAGGCTTCAATTTCTTGACTGCCATAAAAAGAGCCAGGCCAAATTTTTCAACCATTGCATGGGTACCGTAGTTCAGCATTTCGAAGAACATGGATAATGAAATAGACCTGGAGTTGGATGCCATCTCTTTTAGCAAGGAGAACAGCACTAAGAGCATGGTCTGAGACGGCTAAGTACATGTAAAGCGTCTCCTTTGGCAGGGAGCTAACAAGCCTCGGTAAAGAGTGTAAATGTTCTTTCAATTTCTGAAAGGCCGCCTCAGCATCATCCCCCCATTCAAACCTAGTCTTCTTTTTGATAGCTTGGAAAAAATAGAGGCATTTGTCACCTGATCGGCTGAGGAACCTCCCCTATGCCGCGAGACAACCTGTTAACTTCTGAACTTCTTTGATAGTGCGGGGTGACTTCATGTCAATGACCACCTGTATCTTCTCTGGGTTGGCCTCTATTTCCCTATGATCAATCAAAAATCCGAGAAACTTCCCAGACTCAACACCAAAGACACACCACTTGAGATTGAGCATGACCTTTTGCCGCTTGAGTGTGGTGAAGGTTTCTCGGAGATCAGCAAGATGATCTTCCTGTACCTTGGATTTGACTATCATGTCATTAATGTACGCCTCTACATTCCTCTTAATTTGATTAATGAAGATTGTATTAATCATTCGTTGGAAAGTAGTAGGCGCATTTTTTAAGCCAAACGGCATCACAGTATAGCAGAATAACCCTTGATTAGTGACGAATGTCGTCTTCTCTTGATCTTTTTTCCACAAAGGTATCTAATGAAAGCCTAAATAAGCGTCCATAAATCTCATTAAAGCATGTCCGGCTGTAGAGTCAACCAGACTGTCGATCATTGAAAGTGGATAACTATCCTTCGGACATGCCTTGTTCAAGTCAGTGTAATCAACACACATGCGCCAGGTACCATTCAGCTTCTTTACAGGCACAACATTCGCAACCCAATATGGGAAGTGACATTGCCGGATAAACCCGGCGTCTAACAGCTTTTTCACTTTGGCGGCTGCCGCTTGACTTCACTCATCGCCGTGGTTTCTTTTCTTTTTCCTAATCGGCTTCTTTTTAGAATCCACGACAAGCTTGTGGACAGCTAGATCCAGGCTGATGCCTGACATCTCTTCTACTTCAAAGGGAAAGATTTCTTTGAATTCCTTCAATAAATTGTGCAAGTCTCCACCCAGCTTTGCAAAAGCAGTCACCCTAACCTTAACAGTATGCTCTGGACGGCTGTCGTTCAGAGCAATATCAACATGTTCAACAACCGGCTGGGGACGGAGTTCATCTAACCCTATCAGTGATTGCTATTGCTTCTATTTTTTCACGACCACCAACTGGTCGGCCTTTCTCTTCTTTCCGACTACTGTTGGAGCAGGCTCGGCTTCCTTGACATCGTCAAGGTCTATTGGCTCCTCACCTCAGCCGGTTGCTGCCACTGTGGGCTTGACGTCTGAGAGGTAGTACTCTCTACCCGTCTTCTAGTCCTTGTTCAGGGAGCCAACAGACCTATCATCCTTCTCAAATTTCAGTAGCATGAGGGATGGAATAATGACGGCCTTGAATTTGTTCAAAGTCGGACGACCCAATATCAGATTATAGGCGGTCAGCTCCTCCACGACAAAGAATCGGACAACCATGTGGCATCCCTCTCTTTTCTCTCCCAACCGAATGGGTAGGTCAATCCGTCCGACTGGGCGCACAACCCCACCCCTAAAACCAACCAAGTGGTGAGACACCTTGTGCATGCTGTCGGGCTTGTACTTCAGCTTTGACAAGCACTTGTAGCTGATGATTTCAGACGAGTTTCCGGTGTCAATGAGGATCCAGCCGACCTTCTGGTTAGCCACTTTGCACTCAATGACAATGGGGTCACATGCGGTCGGCGGACCTTGCCCTTGTCCTTTTCAGTGATGATGACCTTAGGAAAGGTGTCAGTAGACGCCTGGCCCTCATCAACTGAACTGACATCCAGCCATCTGACATGGTCCTTGGTGCCCCTGATGATTGGGCCCCCTCTAGCAAAGCCACTAGCTATTGTGTAGATCGGCTCTTTGTTAGTGTCCGAACTACTAGTAGGTAGGGCATCCTTTTTGGACGACTGCCCGGGGTTTTTCTTCAGGGTCACATAGACTTCAAGATGTAAGACTTCAACATCCCCTTATCAGCCATACGATCTAACAACCACTTAAGACTATAGCAGCCATTGGTGTCGTGGCCAATATCCTCATAAAAGTGGCATTACTTGTTTTTGTTTCGATTTTTGGCAGAACCTTTCATAACAGCGGGCTTCTCTATGGTCACCTGGTCCTTTATCTCTATGAGGATGCAGTCGCAGTCTTTGTTAAACTCGATATTTAGGACGTACGGTTTAAACTCTTTCTTTTTCTTCTAGGACGGCTGATCAGAGTCGTCAACCGCCCAAATCTCTTTGTTCTTCTTACTCTCTTCAGCTTTCTGAGCCGACTAACCTTGCCGAATCTCTTTTTTGCTAGACTTCTTAGAGTCCGACTGCTTGCTGATGGAGTAGAGCTTTGTCGCTGTATATAGGCTTCCGCCTCCATTAGCGCTTCCTGGAGGGTGGCAAACCTCTTTCTGACGAGGTCAAACTTAATTAAAAGTCGACCCATCCTTCAGACCCTTGAAGAAGTCTGTAAAAGCTACATCCTCAAACTGCCTCACGTATGACCGAAGCACTTCTCTATTCCTCTGCTGCACTACACACAAGTCAAGACTTGTTTTCTTGGCAGGGATATTCATAAAAAAGTTAGAAGCAAACAAGAACGCAAGCGTCTTGAAGCTATTGATGCAGCCGGCTGGCAAATTACCGAACCATTGTTGGGCGATGCCCTTCAATGTAGGCAGGAAGCATCAGCACTAGGTGACGTCATCCAACCCCTGCAAGTACATGAGGTTGATGTAGGCCATGAGGTGGTCTTCAAGGTTGGTGGTACTATCATAAGTACCCACCAAAACATTTTTAACCTTGACCGGCTGTGCCGCCTCGGTTATCTCCTTGGAGAACGCAGAAGGTTGTTCCCCAAGTTTTAGCAGACAGAGCTGCCAGTCCAAAGATTGGACGTTTTATGTCGCCTGACCCCCAAAGAGGGCCGGTTGCATGTAAGGTTGTCCGTACGGCATGTATGGCTAATGAGGCACATACGAGGCCGAATGGATCATCTGAGGGCCATTGTGGATGGACGGGCTGCCTGACTGACTCTCTCGTACAGATTGAGAATACCTCATTGAGGTATTCTGGAAGTTGTCTGGGTAACTCGATGTTGAAGCCGACTCAGATAGTTGTTGGTTTCTCTTCTGCTCGATTAAGAACCGGGCATCAAAGTATGTCTTCTTTGAGCCATCCGGCTGGACATGCCAGATGGCTTTCCTCTTCCCTGTCTCAAGGAATCGGATCATGGAAAGATCAATCAAGGGCCGCTTCCCCTCCTTTGATTTAGGATGCGAAGTGGGCTCTCGGTCCCTGATTGGCTTGTTCTTCTCAGAGTGAAAAGGTTTCTTGGCCGACTGGCCCCTGTTAGAGCCAGCCGTCCTCTTGTTGATCAGGTCCTTTATCTCCCCCTTGAAACTTGTCATGAATTTCATGAGTTCGTCTCGAGTGATTGTGGTTGTGCCTTCTGTAGCCTGGTGTTGTCCAAACGGGTGTCCAGATGATTTACTTGGACCAGCTTGATCATCGCCCTGTTCCCTTCTTTCCCTGGGATGGGTGCGTCTGGTTCTTAGTGACCCATCAGCGGCCACATACGTTTCGACTTCAAAGTCGTCATCATTTTCATGGTCCGAATAGACCTTAGCTTCAGCCGTTGGCCGTTTCTCATTAAGAGGCGGTACAGACTGTTGTGAAGCCATCTTAGAGGTACTCTCCCCACATACGGCGCCAAATGTTTCGGGATTTTTCGTGTCCCTCGGGAGAGTTACGTCACTAATTCTGGACTTCGGGCATCTGTACCTGCAAAACAACTTCGACTCCGAGTGGTGGGAGCTTCGCCTCCGACGATCAAGTTAGAACCAGTCGATGAATGTAAAAAGGTGCGGAAAAGGTAAAGTGAGATCTTCTTGGATTCCGAGATCAGGTGTTTTCTCTAATGAGAGAGAATTCAGTGTTTGTCATAAATGAACGTGTCCCTGAAATGGGGGAAATCTCCCTATTTATAGGGTCATTTGGAAAATGTGCCCTCTCTTAGGTCATCTTGACCTAGATTTGGTGGGTTGCGTCATTTTACGGCTTTCTCGGGAATTGGCCCCTGAAAGCTGCCTTTTTCCTTTGCTGATTGGGGATGCCACGTGTCAGCTGGTGAGTGGCCCATATTGGACCTGCCTTGAGGTGACACGTGTCCCCTTCTGGTTGGACCACGTAGCATGGGTATTTTTACCCAAATCAATTTGCGTATGCCGTATTTTCTTGGGGTAATTTTCGTTTTTCTAGTGTCAATTGTGTTTTTTTTTACGATGAAGGCTGGCGAGGGTTGGTATAGGGTGGAAAATTGTGGTGTGGGGGCTGATGTGGGTGGGAAATGGTGGTGTTGTGAGGTGTAGATCTACTGGTTTTTGTTTATTTTTTGTGACATTTTTGAATTGTATGGTGGTTGTGGATGGTGTGGGGTAGGAAATGGTGGTGTTGTGAGGTGGTGTGTGGTGGGGCTGGTGGTGAGGTAGGGCCTGTTGTGGGGTTAGTGGTGGGATAAGTGCTTGTGGTGTGAGGTGGGATGGGGGTTGGTGGCGTGGGGTGGGGCTAGTTGTTGTGGGATTTAATATATTTTTATTCTTTTGGTTGGAATTTTCCGGCAGAAAATTTTTCATTGGAATTTTTCGCGGACTTTTCCCGGCAGGAGTATCTCTTTCGACGCCTAAATTCTATCGGAAAATGTCGTTTTTCGACAAATACTTTTACAACAACGGTTTCCAACAGAATTCCGTCGGAAAAAAATTTTCCGACGGAAAATAGGGTGTTTCGAACGGAAAAATTCCGTCGAAAAATCGCCTATTTTCTAGTAGTGGGAGGGAGTTGAGAGGGATTTTTTTTTCCTTCTAAATAAATTTTCTATTTAAAAAATAATCAAGATTTAATATTTAGACCAATTACATGACTACACGTGTTGTGAGTAACTGTTTTAGTAGGCTACAAGTTTTTTTTGTCTTGTTTAAAATTAAGACCCCAAAAAATTGTAATATTCATGTATAATCCAAATATTGTCTTTTTTAAAAACACCTGGCCAAATGTTGTATTATTAATTGCAATTTTTCCTTCATTATTTGCCCAGCATTTGACTCATTTTTATAACAAATAATACTTCCTTGCATTGTTTCCTATCCATGAGATTTGATCATGAACAAAAGGGAAAACAAAATATTATTATCCAAGTGCTAGATCCAAGTTTGAAGCTAAGACTAAAACAATGTGCTAATTAGGAAGAAGTTCAATGAAATCCACACGACCACACTAATATTACATGATGCCCCTAAAGAGGCTTTTAGCCTAGGAAAAATATAGGACTTGAATTTATGTAGAATATTGTGATGACTTTTGCAACAATAAAGAGGATGTCTCGCAATCGCCGTTAGTCTAATACACAAGGAGCATCTACTATTTTTCTCCTTCAAAGTAAGTGACAAATATACAACTAATACAAGGATATCTAATTAATAAAGTAAAATGGACTAAATTAATAGAAACTAGCATGAAATTAATATGTGAGCTTCTAAGATGTTAACGAGTCAAGATAAAGCAAACTCTAAGCCTAACCCATACATAAGCTAAGCGAAAGAAAAGGATTTGATGAAGTGATTCCACACTATAAATTGTAAATCGCAACTTTGAAAGTATAGCGTAGACAACACATATACTATTAGTTGAATAAATTTATGCACCCAAAAAAAAAAAAAAAAAAAAATAATAGTAATAAATAAATAAATAAATTAGTTGAATAAATTTATTTTATTAAGTATACTTCATTCCCAGAGGGGACCTTCCACCGCGGCCATTCGGGGTCCGGCCCCTGGTGAATTATTGTAATCAATTAGTTAATGAACTTATATAACCTTATTTTACTTATAAAATACTGAGACATAGTGATTAGTTTTGAGCGATATGTAAAAGATTCAAATTCTGACCCTTCTGATATTTTCGGCCAAGATCCGCCACTGTTCATTCCCATAATTTACAATATTGGTCCACTTTCTAGGAGACTTCTATTAAAGATTTTATCACGAAAATTCAAATTTTATATTTCAAATAGATCGTATACATGTGTGAGTACAGTTTTACATATAATCATTGCTCTCACTTAGAAAATGAGTCCCTAAAACCTCTATAATCACATTAGATTTCTATTGCATATATAAGCGTTAAAATTTTATAATATAATTTTGGAAATTTTGACTTTTACCACCTTCAAATAACCACTTAATTGAATTTACCACCTCCAAAAAAAAAGATTTACTTTACCACCACCAAAATTTCCAAAAATTCGATTTTACCACCAACTAACGGATTCCGTCCATGAATCCGTTAGTAGGGCCCACCTTTTTGACAGTTCTTCTTCATCTTCCCCGATTTCCATATCAACCCAGCCGGCAACGAAATTAACACACCATGGTTGGTCGGAATTTCGTGTGGGGGCAAGGGAGGGGTCGGAATTTAGTGTAACCTAGGGAGGTGATCGGAATTAGGTGGTGGTTAGGGTTTTAGGAGTGCGGAATTTGGTGGTGGCTAGGGTTTTAAGAGTTGTCGGAATTAGGGGGGCTATATGGTTGGTCGGAATTTGGTGGCTAGGGTTTTGAGGTCAAAAGTTGGTGAAAAGGGGGTCGAAATCCGGTGTGGGGGCTGTGGCTGTGCGGTGCGATGCGGTGGTTGTGGATTAGTGGGGTCGTTGGTCGGAATTTCGTGTGGGGGCAAGGGAGGGGTCGGAAGTTGGTGGTGGGGTCGTTGGTCGTAGTGATTAGGTGGTGACTAGGGTTTTGAGGTCGGAAATTGGTGGAAAGGGGGTCGAAATCGGTGTGGTGGTTGTGCGGTGCGGTGGTTGTGGCTGTGCGGTGCGGTGGTAGTTATTAGGTGGTGGGGTCGTTGGTCGTAACGGTTAGGTGGTGGGGGCTGGTAGCGGTTAGGTGGGGGGGCTGGTCGTAGCGGTAGGTGGTGGGGCTGGTCGTAGTCGGTCCGGTGGTGGGGTCTCGACGGTGGCAGCAGCCACCAATTGATGGATGAGGTTTTTTAATTTTTTTTTTTGTTTTTTTTTAATTTTTTTTCTAAAGCTTACCCAATAATATGGCGACACGTGTGCAAGGTAGGCCCCACTAACGGATTTATGGACGCAATCCATTAGTTGGAGGTGATTGGTGGTAAAACTGATGTTTAATTTTTTTATGAGGTGGTAAAGTAAATCTTTTTTTTTTGGAGGTGGTAAATTCAATTAAGTGGTTATTTGAAGGTGGTAAAAGTCAAAATTCCCTATAATTTTTGAAGTTTTTTTTTGGTTTTTTTTCCTGTAAAAATTTCCAAATCATTGGAGAATGATTCAACTCTAACTAATGAACTTGTGTCCAATATATTCACATGTAGCGATCTTACAGCTAATTAGTAGAGCTGTCAGTTTTTGACCCAAATCGTTAAATCAAACTGTTTTGAACCGATCAAAAAAGGAACTGAACCGTTAAAAACCCGTTTTTTTTAAACCAAAATCCGACTCGACCCAATTTTTTCAAACCCGAAACTGAACTTAACCGAATTTTTGCGAACCGTTACTAACCCGACCCGTTATCAAGCCAAATCATTACAACCCGAAACTGAAAACAACCCGAACCGATTACGTCTGAACCCGATAATAACCCGACCCATTTTAAACCAAAAACCGTTTAAACCTGGAAAATCCCAATAAACCTTAACCGGTCCAACCCGTAACCCGTTGTGAGCGAATCATTTATAACCCGTAACCCGTTATGACCGAATAGTTTCCAATCCGTAACCCGTTGAGACCAAACTGTTTACAACCCGTAACCCGTTGAGACCGAACCGTTTACGACCGGTAACTCGTTATGATTGAGTCGTTTACAACCCGTAACCCAATATGTTTATGATCTGATCCGTTTCAACCCACTACTCGATAAATCCAACTTATTTATGACTTAACTTGATTATAACATGACTCGTACCTATCCATTATCTGCCTAACTCGAATCGATAATGATCCGATTCGATTTTAATCCAATATAATTTGGACTGAAACCCGTTTTCAAACCAACCAAGTTCAATCCAAACTGATTATGACCTGAACCGATAATGACCAGACCCTTGATTTTACCCGTTTAGTTTTGAACCGAAACTCATTTTCAAATCGACCCGGTTTAACCCAAACTGATTATGACCCAAACCGATTACAACCTGACCCGATTAGAACGTGAACTGTTTTGAACCGAAACCCACTTTAAACTGGCTAAACCCGTTTTCAAACTAACCCGGTTCAACAGAAACTAATTATGACTAGAACCAACTACAACCCAACCCGATTAGGACCCTACCCGAATAGAAACCGCAATAAAAAAAATAAATAAAATAAATAAAAAAAAAAAACAAACCAAACTGACCTGATGATTTTCAAAACCGACCCACTAATCATTTCAACCCGTTATAAACCGACCCGTTATAACCCGAAATTGATAAACACAACCCAAACCCGAACTGTTTACACAAATTGACACCCCTACTACTTAGGCAAGCATAAGACAACAACCTATTTCTTACCACAAAAAAATGTTTTAGTGAGTAATTTGAAATAACATAGAGACTTAGACACAAATGAACTAGTCCATTCTTCAAAAGTTTTCAACATTCCTAATAATGTTTTCACCAAAAATTTGATGGTTAAATCAATGAACAAGTATCAGAACATACTAGTCTAAAACAAACATGTATTTAAGTCATTAAAAACATAGAGTTATGAATGGTTTAGTTATAAGAAGAATTACTTACTAGCTTGATGGGTATACTTGGATTAGTCACTGAAAGTGTAAGAACATCATTCCACTCTGGGTTACAATTCTTTTTTATCACTCGAGTCTTCACACTCTGCACAAACCAAACAAAAGAGATTGAGATGTGAATATTTTTTGCCCCTACATAGGGTTGAGATAGAGCAATTTCAGCGTCCTATTGATAAAATTAAATACTAAGGTATTCAATCCATAGACATACGATGAGGTGACATTTCCTTGCACAATTCAAGAACAAATCATCCAATGCATAACTGAAAATGTGGGTTTGGCTAGGTGTAGCCCTTCATAATTACTAGTATATTAAATTTATACTTTAGATTACATGTTAGAAAACCCACACAAGCTTTATAAAATTACAATACATATTGTAAGAACCGTAACCCTATGGGTGTAGACATAGAAATTTCCTTTTACTAATTCATAGGGTAAGCTCGTAGATCACGATTTATAATTATATTCTTGCTTTCATGCATGTATGTTAAATTTCTTTTACACCCACTTAGCTAGCGCCAAAGAAACCATTGCACGTTTGTATGGTGGCATGATGTTTTACGCGAATCCACATTTGAAAAACATCACACCAAAGTCGTACAATTAGGACTTAGATATGGTTTTATTTTGTTCATAGTATTAGAGGTTATACTCTTTTAATCTTTGTTTTGGGCAGTTTCAAAAAGCTATTGCATTCCAAGCAAAAACAAAAGATAGTATCCGAACAAGGCTTCCTTTATTAATGCTGTTTTATATTCACTTTCCTTAATTCCATTTTTTTTTTTTCTTTTTTTTTTGTTAGGTTAGGTAAACATAAACTTTAACTTAAACTAGGATTTAAGCTATGTATTTTCAAGAGTTCAAGTATGCGCTTAAAGATCACCACAAAAACCAATATATGATATGATGTATTAACTCACCATTTTTGAAGTAATACTGCATAAGAAATCTATACATGTACACTATCTCTGTTTACACTCAAAAAGCTAATTAAATAAATAGTTAATTACTCCATGTATCACATTATATTTGACATTGTTTACATTTCAATTCAAATTTAAAAATTCACCATTATTGTTCTTGTAAATTATAAAACTAGCTATTCTAGAATGAGGCAATCATTATAATTGTATATAATCAAATAACCTTTATCAATGTACTTAAGTCTTTTTGTTTAAGAAAAATTAGGTATCTAATTCAGACATTAAACACAAGGCCTCGTTTATAGAATATAAATAGGGCCCACAGCATCTGGGCGCATAGGCCCTATGTGTTTCCAAAACACATAGGAGGGCATAATAGTAATTTGACATCTATAATGGTATTTGTTTTTTTAGGATTATAATGGTATTTTTTTGTATACTATTATGCATGTATATAACACCACTAGATTATAGGTTGTCTTAGTAGTACTATTGTATCTCATAATGGTATAATATATGATGCAACATTTACATATTTATTTGTACCATTAGAAAAATAATTATACCATTACTCTATTTAATGGTACTGTAAAACCCTGATTGTGTCTCCCTAAAAACCAAACTCAGTGAAGAGTACCTTTCACGTCTTTGATTAACAAGTTCGGTAAAGAGTTGAAGAGTCTCGTGAAGTTTCCTTAACCCTTGACCATACCCCTAGCCTTTCCTAAAATGTTTTAATCTAAAATCATTCATTTCGTGTCTTTAAACCCAAAATCATTCATTTTGTGTCCTTAAAATAATTTATTTCGTGTCCTATTCATAAAAACGTCCAAACCAGATTATTTTGGTCCACATTCCTTTCTTGTTTAGTTGGATGGGGCTTAAAAAGAGCTTTCCAACGATATATTATAAGTCCAAATCCGACTTAAAACAAAAAAGTTATGGCCAAAATACTAACCCGAGCCTAAACCGAATTTAGGTACACCTTACCTACGACCCAATGATCATGTGGAGGGTCCAAATACCTAATCCCAATACTAAACCGATTAGAATTCCTTAGGAGCTTCTAGAAGTCTCTCGAAGGTTTTAATTTAACCTTTCCATGAACAATAAAAATTAAAGAATTCGAAGCCGAGTAAAACATCTCTTTTTTAATAATCCTAAACCCGATCAAATTAAAAGATGTACAGGTGTATTTCGTTGACCCAGTTCTATTAGGAATCAAATTTTGTACGGCTTCTCCATCTTTGGATCCATCGCAGAACGACAGGACCATCGCGCCGCGATAGTCCCATCGCGCCACGATTGACCCATCGCGTCGCGATGGGTCTATCGCCATGCGATGGAACCTGTTTTATTCCATTCCAAATTCTGATCTTTATTGATCGCTTTGACTCTCGGTTTCCCTATAAATAGAGGTTGTTTCACCGCGTTTTCAATCACTAACAATCATCATCATCACCCTTAATATTTTTAATCATCTTTCTCTCTCTTGATCCCATATTCTAAGTCTTAGCCTAAACACATCCTTAATATTCTTCCCAAATCAAACACCATTCCTTATTCACGAGACTTGAATACTCCTAGTCATTCTTGACGTTGCCTTCGACCTCGACGTGAAAGGTTGATAATTTTGAGGGTTTGGTCTCAAATCTATATTTTAAATCATATTTGATTTATTTACTCTATTGATTTAATCTTTCTTGAAATTTACTAACGTGTGTATTGTTTTAATAGCAAAAGATTGAGGCATCAAAGTGAGTAATTTAATCACCCCTATTATTATTCTTTGATTTTGGAGTAGAAATCACGTTAGGATATTTTGTATTAATTCCTAGTATCATGTTTAGGATGTTGATTATGATTTCTAGTATCATGTGTAGGATAACGCTTTAATTTTTGTTAATAATGACATACTAGGATTTGTTATTATCATGCCTAGGATCTTATTAACGATGTTTTGAAGATGTTGTTATGATGATGATTGATATATTGATCATGTGTTGCTTGATTATTCATGGTTTATAGCTATTGCTTGATCACGCCTCTTTTTGCAGGTTTAGAGGGAATATGTACTTGAAATCACGCCTAATAAGATAATTAATAAGTTGATTTAGGCTTAATATGATATTAATTCAATTGATCACCAATATTAGATTTGATTATGCATTAATAATCAACCAACGTAGATTAAATAGGTTTAAGTCTAACTTGATGTATGTATGTTGATCGGAAAGCGCACATGATTATCTTAAGAATTGAGTAGAGACCGATTTAGGGCGGGTTCAATCTCTTTTAGATTGGATTCGTACCATCATCTTTGAACATCCAGTCGTGGTTTCGGACTACTATGGAGTTAGCAATCTCCATGATTGTGAATGGGGTGTAGCCTTCGCACCCGTAAACGGTTTACGAGTTCCTAAAACTTGTTGGAGACTCTTCTATCTCTAGCTTCCTTCCCTTGGAGCGCCGCCATGCTTTTAGCATGAACATAGTGGGCCTCAAAAGGTTGAGTTTGAAAAATTCCCTACAATTTATTAGACTCCACTTGGGAAAATTTCTAGATTGATTCCTAAAATTTATTTTGGCAATTGATTTAGAATGAGTGGATGAGACTTGAAAGATTTTAGATATTCATTGTGCGTAATTTTGATTAACATTGTGGCATAAGCATAAAAAGGCTCGCATTGGAAAGACCATCTGTAATGCGTTAAAAACATAGGAATATACACGTAGGAAAGGCCGAAAATATCTTTCACAACCAGAATCGAAAAGACGCTACGAATAATCGGAAAATTATCGAACATAGAAATAGCCGCAACGCGTCTGGACCATCGCAGATGTCAAAAACTATCGACAGACGATACTTCCATCGCACAACGATGGACTATTGTTGCGCTGCCTTCCAGTGATGCGATCTGGCGTCATTGCGCCAAAATTATGTCTTCCTGTTTTGCCCAATTCTAGTACTGTCTCGACGATTTTACTTCCTGATTGAGTTTTTTCGACTTCTCAGAACCCGTATGTATTCTACATATGGTTTTAGCCCTTAGGAATTCACGCTCCATTTACCCTTATGAACGCTCCGTGCAACAATGGGTGCATTCGAGTTTGTGAATTCACCAAACCATGGAAGTGAGTTTAACTTGCGGGGTCCCATCCATCGTGCCAACCCTTCTAAGGTAAGGCTTCCGCGCGATGCATCCAGTCTCATAACCATGGACCCTCTTGGACACCATAATCCTTGACCTTAGAGAACTAGAGCCATGGTTAGGTGGCAAACTCATTACATCATATTGTGACTACTTGTGCATACCTTATTTATGATTATTAAACTAACCCTATGTGTTGACTTGTTTTCTTGTAAATAAAGTCTAATGATCTAACCAAAGACTAAAAATAACTTTATTAATTAAATTGGCTAATATGACACTATAAAGTCTAATTATACTCGACCTAGCAAACTACAGGATTAAACTTTCGAAAGACTCACCGAAAACAGATCAGATTGACGTTCTAGTATCGGTGCGAAAATTTGGTCTATGGCGCAGAACGCTAGTCTCCATCGCGGCGCAATAGTCCTATCGCGTCACGATTGTTCCAGCGTCCCGCGATGGTTCGGCTGATTCCTTTCGAGTCTTCGCCTTGAGTCTAACTTCATGATTAACAGGTTTAATGAATAAACGAGGTCTTAACTTGGTCTTTGTTTGAGTCTAACCACATGTCTAGTCGCATGGTCATTACACGAGTCTTGTACATATCACTTACACTCACGAGTCTTTGCATACACTTTCTGCATACTTTCTTCACATCATGACCATGTCTTAGGTCCATGCATGAGTCATCCTTTATGTCATTCGAGTTGAGGGTCCTTCCCATTCCCGAAAATTTCCATATCTTTCCACAAATACATTCTTTCGCTTTACATTACTTTCCATATGTTTCATACCTTATACCTTTCTTCTTAAACACCTTCCACCATCACATACTTTCCTCTTTCATACTTTCCACTTTCATGCTTTTCATACATATCATTCTCCTCATACACTATGATCTTTCCCCATCTATTCATTTTGAATCGAGTTCGAGGCATGTGATTAACAATGAGTGTTCATGGATTCCCTTTCCACAGCGTCTGATCAAGGAAGAAAGGGCGCTTAATTCGAGATAACACCTTCGTACAAGTACTCCTTTTCCAGAACACGGTTCGAAATAAGAAGAAACCAATGGTAGATAAATAAGAAGATATTAACAGGATCCAAAAGACCGTAAATGGTCTTGTTGAATTGATCAAAGGACTCACCATTCGAATGGAGAAGGCTGAAGACCCTGACAAATATGTTCCACCTGAGACAATCAAGCGCATCGAAGAGACATTAAGCCAAGTTTCCAATGACTATAAATACATTGATAAGAGTACCAAGGGAATCTCACTGGAAAAGGATCTTCTTCCGCACAAGTTCTCCGCCACTGACATTCCTAAGTTCAAGCCCACAAATAACCCTTACTTCCACCTAAGAGCTTTTGAGACAATAATGGGAATCAAGGGGGTTGATAAGAAAGCTTTCCCCTCACTTTTTTCTCTTTCCTTAAAACCAGTATGTGAATAATGGTTCTTTTCTATGGACTTTGAGAAAATGGCTACTTAGGATGGTATTACGAATACTTTCATCGATAGGTACAAGTGAAACATATAAATAGAAACAGATAACATGGAGCTTGAAATTCTTAAACAAAAGGAAAATGAAGGTTCACTGCATTTTACAATAGGTGGAAGGAAACTTTTGCCAAAATGATTGAAGTTCTAAGTGAGAGAGAGAGTCTTTGAGAATGTTCATTACAAATCTCCAAGAAAAGTATCAAAAAGCACTTGAAATGCTGAACTTTGAACACTTTCAAGGTCGTTTATGACATAGGCATTGATATTTAAGATGACCTTATGAAATCAAAAGCTGCTAACAATAGTAACAATAGTGGCTAGAAAGGAAAGAAGAACGATACTCCTTCTTCTTCCGAAAACACCTACTCTAGTAACAATGTTAGCACCTACGATCTTAATGATATCTTAGCCATAGACAATCAAGGACCAAGAAGACAACAAAAGAAAGAGTTCACCCCTATTGGGATAAGTTATGATACCGCCTTTGATCGTCTCTATGCCAAGGGGCTCATCACTCCCATTGGACCTATTCAAGATCCGGTACCTAAAAATAGATCACCTAATTGGAATCCTAATGCCCATTGCAAGTACCACCAAGGTAGAGTCATACTACCGAGAGTTGTTGGAAATTAAAGGAAGCCATCCAATATTTGATTGATAATAACAAGCCATCCTTTTCATTTTAATAAAATGAGCATTTATTTCTTTGCATGTGATCGTTTCATTGCATTGAATTAAAAAAAAAGAATAAAAGAAAAAAAAAGAATAAAAAATTCACGTCGAACTAAACATAAGGTATACCAATGATTTGATGCGCCCTTTGTAGCCACATCATATCACCTTTACCCTTTCAAATATATTATCCTTTCTTGATAAACCACTTTGACCTTTGTCTGACGATAAACCTTCTTTTTTTTAACCCATATCTATCTAACCTTGGGATGGGATGGTGTGTAACTTATGCAATTTTCAAGTGCAAAAGATTGAGTGATTGTTACCAAAATTCAAAAAGTTCAAAAAATCAATAAAAGTGTGTAAAAGGGCAAGTGTTCCAATGTCTTTGATATGAACACGTCTCGGATTGCGTCTCTTATCGAGTGCTCGACACCGTGCCTAAGAAACATGAATGCCAAGTGAGTGATAGACCGCATGATCGGGATTACCCACACTTATACAAAAAAGATTTTATACCAATCTCAAATACAAAATACAAGTGAAAACAAGTTCAAAAGTGAGAAACCTCAAGCACACAAATACCAAGATTTAAATGCAAGATTGCACACCTGGGGGGCTTATATTGGGTCTTGAGCCTTTATCCTTTCTTCTTTAACCTTTAGCATAACCCCGTTACAACCCTTAAAAGACCTCTTTGAGGTGTATACACACTTGTACAAGGTTCGACAAGAGCTATGTTCGGCCTAATTCCTAACGGATACGTAGGCAACCTCACATTGAGGTGCGGCCGTAATAAAAATGCATTTACTCATAATCACATCATGATCATATCAAGGGATCTCCAATGCTCATCCCTATCCGTTAAGAGCTAGATTTGGGGGCTTGATCCCTACTTCATTAGCCAACCTAGCCTAAGATTCACCATCATTTAGCTCTTCTCAAAAATATATTTTCCACACCCTTAGCCTTTGCATCCTAACCTTAGTGTCACTCTCACACACATCACGAATACACAACCAAATAATCATTCCCTTAGAAACCCTTTATCCGGAAATCCTAATACAACTTCGAAGCACGCCTTGTCATCTTAGAGTCATTCATTATCATAATCATCGCACCACAAAGTATGAGGTACTTAGCCTCCACGCCTAAGTTACCCAAATAATTTCATTATCAAATCATCAATCTTTGCACCATGAGATACAATTATTAATACATACACTTGATTAAGCTCACTCAACATGTACCATCGCTTGATTCATTCTTTTCTAGAGGTGATCATTGGGCGGGCCAGGCCAGGTTCGGGCCGGGCCGGAGCTAAAAAATTTTGCCCGCTTCTCAGGCCAGAATTTTTGTGTCCAAAATGGTCGGGCCATGCGGGCTTTTCGGGCCATTTCCAGGCCGGGCCTAAAAAATTAACTAAATATGCATAAAAACGCATTCCCAAACCCGCCCAAAAAAAAACGGGTTGGGCCATACTTGATCAGGTCTATTCTTTTCATCTTGAGGAAGTTCAAAAACTTCGTTTTTCACTAACATTACACCTACACTTCATCCTTTTTCACGTTTTTCTTTTTGGAAGAAAGTCGGTACCTTCCACAAAAATGACGAAATTTTTTTGCTTTTCTGCATTTTCGAGTTGCACGAGCACAATCACAACACAATGCACACACGAGTCATGCACATTGAGTCATATCACCACATCAAGTTGAGTATGCATGCATAGTCATCCACATTGAGTCATGTCATTTCACCACATCGTCACATCGAGTCGAATTGAGTATGTTGAGTCACATAATGAGTCAAGTACACCAAGTCTTTGATCAACCTTAAGCAACCATGAGCAAAGTCCTATAGTCCAAAACAAGGATTCATGTACACTAATGAGGAACCTTTACAGAAGGTTTGATGAAGAATTAAGCAAGAACGAAGCGAGAAAGCACGAGCAACAGCAGTAAAAAGAAAGAGTTTATAAGCTCGGATCCCAATACATCACGACTATATCGAACATGGCGCAACAAAATTAACATGTCGCGACAAAGCTGTCCCCATGCGATAAAATCTAACGTGGCCACATAATGATATGTCGAATGATAATCATCTCACTCGAGCCTCGTGATGAGCGATTGATAAATAAGTTATTCTTGAGCAATTTACCAAAGATATTGATTTGATTGATGATCAGCCCGATTACGATCACATTTGATTGATGATCGGCCCGATTACGATCACGTTTGATTAGAGATCGTCGGCCTGATTACGATCACATTTGACTAATGATTGGCCTGATGACGATCACATCTTGATTACATATTGATTGAACGCGTTTGAGAAGCAATCGACCCGCTTACGATCGCATTTGATTGGTGATCGCGCCGATTATGATCACAATTTCCAAAGATGGTTCGATAGGACTCTCCATGCGAGATATAACCATTATAGAAGGATTTCTATGAAAATCAATTTGAGCTCGGTAAGATCTTGAAGATTAAAGTTTTACGATAGGTTTTCCGTAGCGTGAGAAATTGTCTCTTCCAAAGCGTGAAAACGAGAAATTTTGAAGACGGTTCAAAGCGAAGTGGTCTTCGACAGCGCTCCCTGAGAATGTAGAGGTTGTCACCCAAATTTTGAAGACGACTCAAAGCGAAGTGGTCTTCGACAGCGCTCCCTAAGAATGTGGAGGTTGTCACCCAATTTTTGAAGACAGCTTGAAGCGTAGTGGTCTTTCGACAGTGATCCCTAAGAATGTGGAGGTTGTTCCCCTTGATTTGAGAAGACGGTTCAAGACATAGCGATCTTTGACAGCGCTCCCTGAGAATGTGGAGGTTGTGAAACAACACAACTTTGATTCAGCAAGATGTCACCCAGAGACGTATGCTCGACAACCCCAAATAGGCATATCTTTCCCTTAACTCCTTTATTTGTAGAAAGTTTCTGCGGGTATCGGCGTTAAAAAGATGATTTAAAATTGTAGAACGTTTTGAATCATTCTCCGTCCCTTACAATCTACTTTGACTTTTGTTTTGAAACTTACGTTTCTCCAAACTCACTCAAAGTGGGGGCTTCTGTAAACACCTGATTGTGTCTTCCAAAAAACCAAACCCAGTGATGAGTACCTTTCACGTCTTTGATTAACGAGTTCGGTAAAGAGTCGAAGAGTCTCGTGAAGTTTCCTTAAGCCTTGACAATACCCCTAGCCTTTCCTAAAATTATTTTATCTAAAATCATTCATTTCGTGTCTTTAAAACCAAAATCATTCATTTCGTGTCCAATTCATAAAAACGTCCAAACCAGATTATTTTGGTCCATATTCCTGGTCATATTATTATTTAGTTGGATGAGGTTTGAAAATAGCTTTCCAACGATATATTATAAGCCTAAATCCGACTTAAAACAAACAAATTATGGCCAAAATACTAACCGAGCCCAAACCAGACTTAGGTCCACCTTACCTACGACCCAATGATCATGTGGAGGGTCCAAATAACTTAATCTCAATCCTAAACCGATTAGAATTCCATAGGAGCTTCTAGAAGTCTCTAGAAGATTCTAAATAATCCTTTCCTTGAAAGATAAGGATTAAAGAATTCGAAGCCGAGTAAAACATGTCTTTTTTTATAATCTTAATCCCGATTGAATTAAACGACATACGGGTGTATTTCGTTGACTCATTTCTAATAAGAATCAAATTCCGTATGGCTTAGCCATCTTTGGATCCATCGCGGAACGACATGACCAGCGCGTCGTGATAGTCCCATCGTGTCGCGATGGGTCTATCGCTGGAACCTTTTGTATTACGTTCCAAATTCTGATCTTTTTTTATCGCTTCGACTCTCATTTTTCCCAATAAATAGAGGTCGTTTCACCCCATTTTCAATCACCAACAATCATCATCATCACACCTAATATTCTTAATCACCTCTCTCTCTCTCTCTCTTGATCCCATATTCTAAGCCTTTGCCTAAACACATCCTTGATATTATCCTCAAATCAAACATCATTCCTCATTCACGAGACTTGAATACTCCTAGCCATTCTCGACATTGCATTTGACTTTCATGTGAAAGGTTGATAGTTCTGAGGGTTTGGTCCCAAATCTATATTTTAATTCATATTTGATTTATTTACTTTATTGATTTAATCTTTCTTAAAGTTTACAAATGTGTGTATTGTTTTAATAGCAAGAAGGTTGAGATATCAAAGTGAGTAATTTAATCACCCTTATTATTATTATTTTTTGATTTGGAGACATTAGGATGTTTTGTATTAATTCCTAGTATCATGTTTAGGATGTTAATTATGATTTCTAGTATCATGTGTAGGATCACGCTTTAATTTTGTTGCAAGTGACATACTAGGATTTGTTATTAATCCGTTTAGTATCATGCCTAGGATCTTACTAACAATATTTTGATGATGTCGTTAAGACAATGATGATTGATATATCGATCATGTGTTGCTTGATTATTCATGGTTTATAGTTATTGCTTGATCACGCCTCTTTTTGCAGGTTTAAAGGGAATTTGTACTTGAAATCACGCCTAATAAGATAATTAATAATTTGATTTAGGCTTAATATGATTTTAATTCAAGTGACCACCAATATTAGATTTGATTGTGCATTAATAATCAACCAACGTAGATTAAACAGGTTTAGGGCTAACTTGATGTATGTATGTTGATCGAAAAGCGCACATGAATATCAAAAGAATTGAGTAGAGGCCGGTTTAGGGCGGATTCAATCTCTTTTAGTTTGGATTCATATCATCATCCCCGAATATCCAGTCATGGTTCCGGACTACTATGGAGTTAACGATATCCGTGATCATGAATGGGGTGTAACCATTACACCCGTGAACGGTTTACAAGTTTCTAAAACTTGTTGGTGACTCTTCTATCTCTAGCTTCCTTCCCTTGGAGTGTCATCATCCCTAAAAGCATGAACTCAGTGGGGCTTAAAAGGTTGAGTTTGAAAAATTCTCTATAGGTGCTATTTACTTATTTAGTGGTACTTTATACCTTTGTTAATATTTACGACTGTGTCATCCTATTTGTTGCAAAATATATAAGGCCTATGCGCCAAAAGTTTTCTGGTTCATTGTAGTCCTCCTGACATTGTCAATTACAGAATATATTCTTTCTTAAGAGTATGTTGCCTAAACAACCTATTTAACCCCATTTTTTAATATCATGTTTTACCTCTAGTGCTGTTTATTTAAATTTTATAATCTTCCTAGTTTCCTTTCTAAAAATCTAAAAAAGAAAATATTTGACAAATGATGAAAATTAAATCACAACAAAATTCAACTCATTAATAACACTCCCTCAATTCACCATTATTTGGAGCTGTCAATTCGGGTAAACGGGTCGGGTTTAGGTCAGATAAGTGTGGGTCGGGTCAACTCGGATTGGGTTAATTCGGGTTAATGTCGTAACCTATGCGGGTCGGATTTGGTTTGGGTCATACTCGAGTCGGGTCACATCGGGTCATACATCTTATCGGGTTTGGATCGAGTTTAAGTCGGGTCAATAATAGGTAGGGTGAATAATAGGCTGGGTTTAATTCGGGTTTTAACGAGTTAAAACGAGTTAGAGTCATTCTTGGGTTCGATTCGGGTTCGGTTCAAGTCAATAATTTGCGGGTTATAATCAGGTCGGGTCATTTTCAGGTCGGGTCATGTTTGGGTTTGGGTCTCAATAATTTGATTAATCCGAGTCTCGGTTTAATTTCAGGTCGAGTCATACCGAGTTCGGGTACATTTTTCGTGTCGGTTTATTAACAGTACAGTTCATATATTGACTTTCACGTTTAATCATTATCAATTTCTTCATTTATTGTAAGAGGAATAATTTGAGATTAGTTCATATTCGAGCTAATGTAATTAGTTTAAACTACATTTTTTTCCACTTATTTTAGGATAAATAATTTCATATAAGTTCAAATTCGAACTAATGAGTTCATATAAATTTAAGATAAGACCTCAAAAACGTTTAATTGCATGTGCTGCCTGCCTTAAGTTTTTTTTTTTTATTTATATTACTGTCGTTTTCAGTATTCTAGTTTAAGCTCTTAACTTTGTTTGGATACTTATTCAGAATGCTTTATTATTAGCTTTATGATTCGGATTACAATCCTTCTTAATTAACTAGCTTCATTGAGGGAAACATTAAGCATTAATGTGCTAAACTAGATTGCTAGCTATGTTATATTAGATAAGAATATAAGAGTTATGATATGTGTGTTGGGGAAAGTTGATTTAAGGAATCAATGTGTAAGCAAATGTTAAAAATAGATTTGTCAATTTGAGTGTTTGGGTCGACTTAGCTCGGTTCGAGTCAGTTTGAGTTCATTATATTACTATTCAGGTCGGGTTGAATTCGAGTCGGATTAGTAACCAGTCGGGTAATCAAGGTCGGGTTGAATTCAGATCAGGATAGTAACAGGTCGGGTTGATTTTAGGTTTTAACGGGTTAAAACGGATTTTGGTCAATCTCGGGTTCGAGTCGGGTTCAATTCAGGTCAATAATTGACGGGTTATGTTCGGGTATCGGGTCATCTCAGGTCCTAAGGTTAACTCGGGCCTCGGGTTGGTTTCAAGTCGGGTCATATCAGGTTCGGGTCACCAACTTCTCAGGTTCTAACAGGTCAGATCATGATCGGGTTCGGGTAAAATTTTCGGATCAGATCAGCTTTTGACAGCTCTGCCATTATTATGCTTAAAACCAAAATTAAACAAATATCATTCTTTATAATACACTTCAAACATTTAAAAAATAAAAAATGTTAGACAAATTAAATTGAACACAAAATTAAACAAATATCATTCTTTATAATACACTTTAAACATTTAAAAAATCGAAAATGTTTGACAAATCAAATTGAACACATGATGTTCAATTTGAAAATTTTCATAAGGTTGTATAAATTAATACAAAAGATAAATCCGATAAATTATCTCAAGATTCTTAACCCAAAAATAAGTTAATGGGAAGGCACGTCTTAATTTTAAATAACTTAAGGGGAGACACATCCTAACTTTCAATATTAAGCTTGTAAAAATGCTAATTGCTAAATAAATTATAACGAACAGTAATAATACTAAAAAATTAAGATTTTGAATTTGAAAAATTTTGATACTACCTCCAGTAAATGAAATTTTTGGGTATTATTTATGATATATAAATAATTTTAAAGTTGCACATAATTATCATTAACGGATGTAATATATAGTTGTATCATAAAATTGGCATTGAAAATTATGAAAGAGTTACAGACCTGCGAATCCATGGTAATGACGACATAAGGGTCGCTGCTAGAAGTGTCGCGAATAGCGAGGCTTATGCCTCGACGAACCTTGATTCTTAAGAGCCCTTTAATGGCGTCCATTTTTGGGGGATTATTCTCTCCTCAAAATTACAGTATTGAATTGAAAATTGAGGAGAGAAGAAGTGAAATGCGAAAGAAATAAAGGAGAAAAAAATGGTGGCATATATAATGTAAGCATTTTTGGAAGAGATAGCGAAAATTTTGGGTTACAACAATGGGAATTTGGAGGATAGTCATCACATCATCATCATTTGCTTTTTATTAGGAAGGCTATTAAAGGATAAACTATTGGGATGTTGGTATGTTGTGCAACATGTATAAGCTAACTAGGATGCTAATGTGGCATGTATAAGCCATGTTCACTATACCTTAAGAAAAATACTACCTTCGTTTTTTTTTAGTTGACACGTTTTGACTTTAGCATTATTCACATACTTTTCTTTAACCGTATTTTATGATTTATACGTAATGAATATAGTCATGTGAGGTCTTGTTAGATTCGTCACGATATATATATTTTCAAAAAAATCAACTTTTTATAATTTTTGGTAATTGGATAATAAAGATATTAACGATTGAATTTGTGCATTGACAAACGTGACTAAAGAAACTTGTCAACTAAAGTGAAACGGAGGAAGTAATATTCAGTAAAAATAATTTCAGTTTAGTAAAAATAATTTCAGTTCAGTGTTCAGTAAAATTAATTTCAGTTTAGTACAGTAAAAATAATTTCAGTTCTGTAAAAATTAGTAATTTAAATAAGAAATATAATAGAAAATCAATAAAAATAATTTCAGTTCAGCAAAAATAATTTCAGTTCAGTAAAAATAATTTCAGTTCAGCAAAAATAATTTCAATTCAGCAAAAATAAGGTGAAGTAAACAAGGCCTAAGCTAACTAGGATGCTAATGTGGCGGGGCAAAGTGATAATTAAAAGTTAGAAATAAAATACCTTAATGAATAAAATTAATAAACTCAAAAACAATCTAAGGAGAACTCATGCATGGAGTTGCCCATGAGAAACTAGGACTAAGAGAATCGAAAGCGAACATATAAAAATAATGAAAAGCATAAAAGGCATGAGTATTTATAATTTCCTAAACCTAATCTAAAAAAATTAAAGAAAATCAATCACTCAATCAAAGTCTTAATCTCACAAGAGGGGTTAGCTACATGAACCAAAAGTTATTATTCCGTATTATTTTGTATAGTCACCCACAAAAAACTTCCTCCTCCATCCCTTTTGATCAAGTACCATATTATCATGCATGCAAATCCATATGTTTCATATCCTTCCTAACTCCTTCCAACCAAGTCATTTTCGATCTCCCACTACTTTATTTAACCTCTCCATGATCTCACTCTTCCACTCTCTGTACCGGTGCACCCTGGGGTCTCCGTCTTACATGCCCGAAACAACACAGGCGATTTTCCCTTAGTTTGTCTGCAATGCTTGCAACACCCACTTTATTGAGAATAACTTCATTTCTGATTCTATCTCTTATAGTGCTCCCGCACATCCATCAACATGTGCATGTCCGTAACCTCCATCTTTTCAATGTGCTCTTTCTTATGGATTATGGCTGTCCTATAGAATTTCCTCTTCAAGTGTAAAGGAATGCTTCGGTTACATAACAATGTCATGGCCGCTCTCTATTTAAGTCACCACGACTTAATCTTGTGGGTCACGTCTTGATCAAAGTCACCACTTTTCTGGATGATCGACCCAAGATATTAAAAATACTCACTCATGGTCAAATCCTTTCCGTCCTAAAAATAATTAAAGAAAAGAAATAAGAAAATAAAGAAGTACATAAGCATAACAATTTGTTGAACGCCAATGACGAGGCATCGATAATGAGCTAGCTCGCAAGATCTGCGTGTCTAGCGGGTTGCGGGCACTGCTCGTCCTGTGAGGGATTCGTCGATTGGGGCGTCGCTTGCAGATGTTGCGGGTGCAGCTCGTTCTACGGGAACATGACAGTTTTGCATATCTCTTATTTTAGGAAGTGTATATAGATGTTGACCTATCGTTGGAAAGATCTTCAAGTCTAATTTCCAACCCAATTTGAATAATCTCGATCTGATTTGTAGAACTCAAGTTATGATCAAAAGATTGAACAAAGGTCATTTTTTACACTTTATAAACCATAGTTTTTCTTCGTTTCTAACTCAAATCCATTCCCGAAAGGTGCATACCGACTCTTGTGTTTGCTATTATTATTCCTCATGCATATAAATCTTAACCTTAGCTTCCACAAGCACATATCTTTTATTGAACGACCTCAATTCATCGACGTTTCATCCTTTCATTATCTGATTCTTCCAAAACCACTCCGGAAGCATCCAAATAATTATGAAAACAATCTTAAACATTAAGAAAATACAAACAAAGCGTAATACACTAAATAGACAACTAATGAAAATGCGACCTAAAAAGCGACTTGAAGACCTAAAATGCATCTATAATAGTAGCATAAACATGCCTATAAATTCTATATAAATATGATTGAGTATATACTAGTAATATTACACTATGATAAACTAGCAGTGTTAACGACATGTCTACAATTCAGTTTGCTAGACCCGAGCGTAGCCAGGTCAAAACACTTTGTATAAGACGGTTAGACATGGGAGCACAGCGCAATGCATGTGCAATGTTGTGCATTTATATTCAATACTGAAGTTCCTGAGCTTATTCGACTAAAGTTAACTAAAAGTTGCACTTGCACACAAGAATAAAAACTCAGTCTAATTTACAAACTTAACACATAAGAAAACTCAGAAAAGGGAGAGACAGAAAGAGACAAGCACAACCAAGTTAAAAACTGGAAAATTTTGACTTTAACCACCTACAAATAACGACTTTATTGAATTTACCACCTCCAAAAAAAAAGATTTACTTTACCACCTCATAAAAAAATTAAACATCAGTTTTCCCACCTAAGCCTAACTCTGGTGACGGAAACCACCAGTGGGGCCCGCCATAACAGCTAGTTTTTGAAATTATCCCCAAATTCTCTCGATTTTCCTCCTATTTAAACAACCTTCTTCATTTCCACATCAAATTGTTGAAGATTGAAGTTTTTTTTTTTGCGATTTTCTTTACAAATCCTTAATTTGGGTAGTAAATGAGCCAAAGTTCATCTTATAATTTTCTTATAGCTTGGTTTTTGGTCTGATTTGTATCCTTAATGGCTTAAGGATTGCAAACAAAAACGTGTTTGATCTTATAAATACCGAATCCGTGGATGAGCAACAACAATTACTCGTACCTGAGCTGCTTCAATTTCTGTTTCCTGAACCTGATTGTTATATGACAGAGGTTTCAGAAAACAAACGGCGACGAAGAATAGATTCGACTTCTGGAAAAAAATTGTTCTCGTAATTCGGAGGTAGTGTGACTATTTCTACTGCCAAATTTTCATTGAAGTTAATTGTATTTGAACACAATTACCATAATCTAACCCTAATTTTACTACCTAATTGAAATATCAAAAACCCCCAAATTAATTTACACTTACATGAACCCTAATTATTTACAATATGAAATTGGGGTTGAATTAATAACAGAAAACATGCAATTTCAATTATACTTAGCAGTTGTAACATAATCACGCAAACAATTGCAAAAAATTACAACAGAATTCATGAAAATTGCTTACCTTTTCGCTGTTTGTCGTCGAACAGTTCAATTGATTCAGGGCCGAGTACAATCTTCAATAATTTGATAATTTGAGGATGTGGGATTGTTAAGGATCACCCAAAATCAGAATTTGTGAAGAAAATGGCAAAAAAAAACTTCAATCTTCACGAAATAGATGTAGAAACGAAGTTAGGTTTAAATCAAAGGAAAATCGGGAGAATTTGGGGATAATTTCAAAAACTAGCTGTTATGGCGGGCCCCTCTGGCGGTTTCCGTCACCGGAGTTAGGCTTAGGTGGGAAAACTGATGTTTAATTTTTTTATGAGGTGGTAAAGTAAATCTTTTTTTTTTGGAGGTGGTAAATTCAATAAAGTCGTTATTTGAAGGTGGTAAAAATCAAAATTTCCTAAAAACTGAGCACTCAAAACCAAGCTGTAACCAGTGGCGTATCCAGGAATTCCGAATTGGGGGTTCGGAATCTTAAAAAACAAACGATGCTCATATATTAATTAAATATTCAATATATAAGTTCAAATTTTTTATTACAAATGGATGGATTTAACAGTTGCAAAATAATAAATAAATAAAAAATTAAAAAAAAAACCTACAAAAGAATTCTTCAAGTTTTATACTTTGAAAGCGTGCTAAAACATTACTACTTCTATAAATGATAAATCTATAATTATATTGCAAAAAATGAATATTACACGAAAAACAAAAATCCCAAGTCCCCAATAAACACAAATTTGACAATGAATTTTTTTTCTAATTATCAATTAAAAGACCAAGTAAAAATTTTAAATTCTAAGTTTCTAAATTCAATTTGTATGTCAACAATATATCAAAACTAATTAAACAAATCAATAATTAATCTAATTATCACTAATTTACAAACAAATAAAGATTTAATAATTAAGAGGAGTAGAGGAATAAGGGGACTGTTGAAACTAATACGTGCTAAAGGATAAAAACAATAATAATATCAGATTAGTATGAAGCAAGTAAAATAAAGAACTCATAATATTTCTTCATGCTTAATTCACTAAATACAAGAGCCATATATGTAGGCTAACAAACAACAAATAATAAGCTAAAAAACTGAAAGTATAATGCCATGATTAAACCCACTAAATAAACTCATTAACTTCTAAATTCATTTGACTCTCTAACTTAACAAAATGACCAACATACTACTCCTAAAATTATTGAACCAACTATGGACTAACTCATGAAGAACAACGGAAGAAATCAAAAGGGGAAAACAAAACAAAACAAAACAAAGAAATGAGGGTGGCTGGTCTCGAACCCATGATCAAGAGGAGCCTCACTACTCTATTAGTCACTCCCTTACCAATGTACCAAAGTTACATATTTGTTTATTTACTTCACAAAAAAATATTTAACCTTATTTTTTTTTTTAAAAAAAAAAAAATATCAAAACTTATAAATTTTTTTCAAAAAATCTGGGGGTTCAATGAATCCCCTTGAACCCCCCCCCCCCCCCTAAATCCGCCCATGGCTGTAACTCCACTCAGAAGTCGGAAACAGACGCATAACCTTCCCACATCCTCAAGATACAAGAGTTTTAAGATTTTGGAACATCCACCCACTCGATTTGGATTTCTACCTCACCAGTTGCCGCATTTTTAAGCCTGAGAATCATGTCCTGCACTAACTTTCCATCCTTCCAAATGATTTGGCTCACGTCAGCTATCGAATTTTCCCTGCTCGGAAGGATCTTATCAACAACGGTGCCATCTGGGAGATCACATAATCTTGCCTTCAGACATTCTACATATGGTTTTATGTCTATCTGAGCCTCACCCATTAGGTCATCACTAGTAAATGTGTCTTTGTCATACACTGTCTATATAAAAAGATCAATCAGATAACTGCACATTGAAGCATATAATAAGGCAGTTTGTAATTTTTCAGCGTATAGTAATTATCAGTAAGATAACTGATCTGGAAATAGAAATGTATGAAAAATTTAACATATTAAAAATGGTATAATAGATTAAAACAGGTAATCATCCAAAATTATGAACATATTTTGAGAATGGATAAATGATTTCAACTGTAATCTGCTAACATGACTAAATGACACAATTAAGTTCCTACAGGGAGTTGACATAAATATAATACAACAACGGAATAAGGAGGGGGGGAGGGGTGGGGGGTTTCAAAAGATACGAAGATACTCACTAAGTTGATTGGATCATCAAGATCATAAATTGCAAGAGTCAGTTCGTCATTCCATTCAGGATTGCAGTCATTTTTCACATGCCGTGTCTTCAATTTCTGCAGTAAGTTACAATGAAGTTAATAAAAATTACAAATGCATCTGCATAGCATATTAGCATACAATGGAATCATGCTGTCCCAGGAAAAGTGAAATTCTGCTAACTACAGGAAACATATGTGACATATTATGCTGCACAGCAAAAGCTGAAATTCTGCTAAATACTGAAGCAGTATTTGAATGAAAAAAGGTGGGGAATATATGCAAGAGTTACAATACGAGTCCATCAACTAGAGGAACCAACTCAAAGGCAACTCACTAAGGGCAGCAAATAGGATAAAAATGATCGTTCTTTTTACATCTTTTGTACATAAAATTGGAACAGAATTTGAGAGGAAGAGAAATACAGAAGGTTAGCATGCATATTTTGTTACTCATTATTACTAAGAGAATTAAAAAATAGAAATTGGGCCCTAAAAACGTACGGAGCATATTAAAGCTAGAAACCCAAAGTACAGAGCACAACAACTAAGTCAGCTGTTCATGTATTGCTTTGGAGTATTTTGTAGTGATGATGATTAAAGAAAGACATATTTAGGAGTACAGGGAACTTAATGAGAGAGGACTCCAAAAGCTAAAGTTTGCAGCAGCAGCAAAAGAAAGGGCAAGCTGCAGCAGCATACAATCAGAATTCACACCGGTCCAACCCCCAAGAAACCCATACAATCAGAATTCTGTCCTGGTATGTAATCTATCGACGAATTTTGAGGGTCTAATTAAAATTACTGAAGTTTTACTACTTGGCATATGGATTACAAGAGAGTTTAGGAACCATAAATTAATGAAAAAATTAACAACAAAGGTCCCAACTATGGGTGATTTTCTTTAAAAGGTTTCACCTTTTAAATAACCAAAGACAGTCCCAACTATGGGTGATTTTCTTTAAAAGGTTTCACCTTTTAAATAACCAAAGACAGTCCCAACTATAACGATTTCTTCTCAAAATAGTCCAGTATGACATGTTACTCGTTAAACCGGTAATATATTTTAATTACAATAATTTACTCTCAATCTGCCTGCTTTCACGGCATAACCCCACAACTGCTCCTAGTCTTCACCCTCCACACTCCAACCACCAGTCCACCATCCCAATCGTCACCGGCCACCATCATTCTTCTTCTACCTCCAATTATCTCCTTCTCTTATGGTATCTGAGTTGACTCAGTTATAGCCGCTAAAATGGCGGCGATTCTCGCCCTTGATCCATCTCACCTAATCTCTCAAGCTCACTGACGATGAAGCCCGAGCCACGGTTGCGATTCTCCTCCAAAGCAGCTTATCCCTAAATTTTTTTATAGTAAGAACTTTTGATTTTTGCATAATTAGGGTATGTTGGTGGGATTTATGGTGATGATTTTGTAGTGTGGGTGGGTTAGTCCGTGGTCGTTTTGGGATGAGGGTGGGCTAGATGGTATGGTGGTGGTTTCATGTCTTTGTGGTGTGCATCGATTGGTGGTTTTGTTGTGTGGCACGTGTGGGTGGCCTGGTTGGTGGTTTTGTGGTGTGGCTCGTGTGGGTGGCCTGGTTGGTGGATTTGTGGGGGTGGCTTGGGTTGGTGCTTTTGTGGTTTGGGTAGGTTAGAAGGTGGTGATTCTGTGGTGGGGTAGTTGCAGGTGGTTGTTCTAGCACAAGGTGCAGTGTTGGTTGGAAAGCTTAAAGAGGAGGAAATTAAAAAAAAAACCAATGAAGCAACGCCACGTGGTTCATTTAACCGGTTTAGCAGGTAAGTTCAGGTCATGGACCGTTGGAAGAAAATATGTACAATAGTTGGGACTACCCTTAGTTATTTGAAAGGTGAGATCTTTTATAGAAGACCGGTTATAATTGGGACCTTTGTTGTTAATTTTTTCTAAATTAATAGGATATTATTGGGATAATACTTAGTTAACACCATAATATAATTAATACACCACAGGAATTGGAGGACTTTTGTGTTTTTCTCTGCAAAATGGTGTGGCTCGAACTTGACCATATATTCCAGCTCAAAATAATCATTGTAGATCTGACAAATAATGTGTAAAGTATGAAAATGAAACTTGTCGATAAAGCCTCCCTAACTTTGCATAAAATACAACACTAAGTTTTAAGAGTTCGCGTATTATATGACCATTAGAGTGCTACTCGGAAGAGTCAAAATTTGTTTATTACTAGGAAATTATTGGGATAATACTTAATGATCGGTGAAGAGATGTTATAAATTATTGGTATCTAACCAAGAGATGTAAAAAACACAACAGCCAGAATTATATAAACTGAGTTTTTTGGGTTGTATTGGTGGTAGAACTAACTTAATCAACCTCCTTAAATGTATTTGCTAAGGAAATTAGGAACCTAAGATGATAATATAATAAATACTCTTTATTCTATATCCAATCATTAAATCATCCTTGTTCTTAAGGAACTTAGGTGTTGATTCCTATCATGAGAATCTTACATTTGTGACTACATTTAAGTTGAAACTTCACTTTCAAGCTACCACTATCACTCTAAACACATTCTCTTACTATGATGCACGGAAACTCCATTTGGAGTCAATGTTTACATTTCTAACACCTCCAAAACTTGAAACTTTTCCAAAACTTCAACAAAACTTATCCCTTAGAGACATTGTTTGTTAACTAGACAAAATGTTTCAATCATTTCAACAATTAATCTCCTTGTTTAATTTTTTTTGCTCTCACTCCTTGTTTCTTTGTTTATTAAGCTGCACGCGAGCAATATTGCCTCTTTGAAGTAGTTTTTTCATATTGTTTTTCGTTATCCTGTATTTTCTCGAAAATTTGCAATTATGGTATCCCTGTTTCCGTGTTTTGTAATGACATACATCTAATTTGCTAGCCAAAATTAAGGGGAAGATCATCTCCAACAATTCCAGCACTACGAATCACAGTCAATCTAATCAAACTAACTATATGTTCCATTCCATAACATATCTCACTTTGTAGTGTTTGTACTACACCTCCTAATTTTGCATTCCTACAAACTTAAATCACTGTTACATCTTCACCAACAAAAAGCTTAATACTTTATTTGGATTGCAGAAAATGGAAGGAAGAGAAAGGAAGGGGGACAAACTCTCTTGTTTGGATAAAGGATTGAGATAAGGAAGGGAAAGGAGAGGGAGGGATCCATTTTTCCCTCACTCTTTAATAAGCACAATCCCTCCGAAATTGGAAAGATTTGGAGGGAAATGGAGTTTACCCTCCCTTTCTTTTCCCTTCCCTTCCTTCTATTTCCCACCCCTTCCTTTCTTTCTTTATTTGCTATCCAAACAAAACGTAAATTCTTTTACGAAGGTGCTCCAGTTGATTTTTTGATAAACATGGAATGTTCATCATATGGCAAACTTGTAAAAAACTGACTAAAAATTTGCAATATTCATAATAGAACAACTAACACCATTAGAAGTTATACCAAAAATGTACACTAGTCAAGGAAGAAGTGAAGAACCGCTGAATTAGCGTTTTAACAGTGCACTTTTTTACTAAATATTACAAGTTTGTCATCTTGATAAACATGGGTTGTTTATCAAGATGATAAACTTGTATTTTCTCTTTCTTTTGCATTGGAAAAACAAATTAACCAAACCATTACTGAAATTGGTCATTAGATATCGACCAAAAACAACTCAAAAACAGAACTTGGAATAAAAAGGAAACTACTTCGTAATACAGAAGTGCCCCAAGCTTATCACAACTATATACTACTATTTCACCATCTTTTGAAATTTCATTTCCATTTGGTATCAAGGATATTAAATTATAGTTGGACAATGATGTAGGCGAGATTTGATTCCAATCGTCCCAAGACTTTACCAAATAATCCAACCACTCGAATAACCAAATTAAAAACTAAGACAAAATCGTATAATAAAAAATCAATCTGCAAAATCAAGGAAGCGGCCGAAAGGATAGAATACCTGAGAACCCATAGTAATGATAACATAAGGATCGCTACTGGATGAATCCTTGATTACAAGATTGGTACCTTTAATCACTCTAATCTTGAGAAGACCGATTATATTCGCCATTGCCATTATTAATTGTTGTTATCTTCAACCTTTTTACTAAACTCGTGCTCAACCGTCACTATGTTTTTGAGGTTATGAAAAAAAGAATTGTGTGCTCAAGAAATGGGGATATTACAGTTTTGATGGCACTATGCAAACTTGAAACTCGTAGCGGTGTGTTTTGACTTTTTTCTTTTTCTTTTTCTTTTTACCTTTTTAAAAAAATCTAACTTTATGAAAAGGTTTTTTTTTTTTTTTTTTTTTAAGGATTTATGAAAATATTAACAATTCTATCAATATATGTAGCTGGTGTGTGGCCAGCCACCATGTGATTATTCGGTTTATAAGGGTTACTGAGTCAATATAATAAGGGTTAATCTGTCAATATTATATGGGTTATTTCGTGATTTTACAAGCAGAAACACGTTGTGGTCAGCTGCATAGAAAACACATTTTTTTTTAATTGCGATCTCTTTTATAATAAATAAACCTATTTTTTTTTATTGAAAATATTGATGTATATGAGTGTAAGGGCTCCCTAGTTGGATGAGCCACCATTCATCATTTCACATGGTATCAAAAACCAATTAATTTTATTTCTCCAACAAACACCCTAACCCACGCTATGACTTCGTCACCGACAACCTCTACTGTCGATGTCCTCGACACCAGTCAACCAATCCAGACTACCACGGTTTCTACATCCCCGACTGTTGTAATGTCTCGTTTACCTTCGACGATTGGTTTTCTTTTGTCTAGTGACACTTCAGCTGTCGATACTTCTCCCGATTTACCGCTTCCTTACATTGGTGGTAATTTCTCCTGGACGCCTACCAATCCTACTATCCCGAATTGTCGCTTGTTCCCTGATTCTATTTTTGAAATTGGTCAGTCCAGTACAGAAGGTGGGAATCCTCAACCCACTTTTGGTGGTTCGACTTTTGTCTCACGCACTCCACCTGGTTTTAGCACACCCCATGGTGATGTTCCTATTAGCGGCTATAATCCACTCGCTTTGAGTCTTGTTTCGCTTCAAGCTAATACTGTAATCTCCTCTCCTAATTTTAAGAATATAGTCACCACCGTGCTAAATGTTGTTAAGGATTATTTACCATGGAGAACACAATTTGAATCTTTTTTGGTTTCACATGGGTTATTGGGTATGATTTACCATTCCATTCCCCCACCTTTACAATTTGTGTTTGATTCTCAAGGACGTGAAGTCCTTAATTCTGAATATTACGCATGGCTGAATATTGATCAAACCATTCGCTCATGGTTATTTGCTACTCTGTCTCGTGATGGGTTGGTTGAAGTCCATGATTTAAAATTTTCGTGTCAAATTTGGGAGCGTTTACAGACTAGATTCATGAATATAATGCTAGCCTTGCTCGTTCTATGGAATTAAAAAGGATGCTTTCTAGTGTTCAAAAGACTAAAAATCAAACCATGGACCAATATTTGCAAGAAATTAAAATGATCGCTGATTCTCTCGCGGCTATTAACTCTCCTGTACCTCAACAAGACCTTATTCAACACACGGTTCTTTGTCTTGGCATGGACTATGAGTCTCTGGTCACCACTTTAACTCATTTTCCAAGAATAATTACTTTTGATGAGTTACGTGCTAAGTTTGATACAGGAGCAGCGCATAAATTTGTTTAGAGAAGGTGCAACAACCCAGCAACAGCACCAAGCCTTTGACGCTCAAACTGTAGCAGCACCAAGTGGATCTTCTTCTCCCAGCAGCCTTGCCGTGGCTTCATCACAACAACAGCAAGCTCAGCAGCCTTTTCCACGCGGCAGTGGTTCACGTGGGCGTGGTAGTCGCCCTCCTCGTGGCCGTGGGCGAGGCAGGGGGCGCAACAATCCATCCAACAGCATGCGAAGTCAACCCACAAATCAAACACAACCCATAGGATCTACTACAGCATCAAGTAAGTCGTTTTGTCATCTAAAAGTATTTTTGCTTTATCTACTTGTGTATCTCATGATGTCCATGCAGGAAACACTTCGGTTGAGGGGGTGTCCGGCTCTAATCTTCCCATCATATGTCAAATTTGTTATCACCATAGTCATTCCGCTCAAACTTGTTCTTCACATTATGCATCTCAATCTACTCCGGCCTTAGTAACTATGCCTACGGGTGAGACGAATGAGTCTTTGTGGTACCCGGACTCGGGTGCTTCTTCTCATATGACCAATAACGAAGGTATTTTGTCTTCTAAATCTGTTTATCGTGGTCCTATTCATGTTAAGGTTGCTAATGGTACTACTCTTCCTATATCTAACATTGGTGATGCATCTTTGAACTCTTTGGGTCGTCCTTTAACTTTAAAATCAATCTTACATGTTCCTAATCTCAAATACAATCTCATGTCCATTCAAAAGTTGTGTGAGGATAATAATTGTACCGTTGATTTTAATGCTAATTCCTATTCTGTCAAGGATCACAATACAGGGGAGGTGCTTCTTCAAGCTACTAGTAGAGACCGTGTCTATCCTATTTCTATCACCACTCCAACCGAGTCTCCTGTTGCTCTTCGTACTACTACTGGTCCTATTTGGCATCAACGTCTAGGTCACTGTGGAGATAGAGTCTTAGATACTCTTAAGAAGAATAAGGCTATTGTTCCGACCACTAGTTTTGTTCATGATTGTGTGTTTCGCAAATTAGGGAAGTCTAAACGTTTGTCGTTTAAAGATGTAATTTATACTTTTGATAAACCTTTGCAACTTATTCATTCTGATGTTTGGCAATATCCTTTTCCATCTAATATTGGGTATCGTTATTATGTTAGTTTTATTGATGATAATAATAAGTTTATTGATAATTTTCTATAAGCAGGAGTACATTTTAGAAAATCATGTCCGGATACTCAAGTACAAAATGGAGTTGCAGAATGTAAGCATGGTCATCTCTTGGAATTGGCTAGAACTATGCTTATTCAAGCAAATCTAACACTCCATTTTTGGGTTGACACGGTGTACACTACAACCTACATTATTAATTGATTGCCAACTCCAATTTTACAAGGTTTATCACCTAATCAAAATTTATTTCCAAAATCACCTGATTACACTTTTCTTCGTGTTTTTGGGTGTGAATGTTTCCCTAATTTTCCAGCAAAACCATAGAACAAGTTATCTCCTCGGTCAGTTCGTTGTGTTTTTCAAGGCTAATGCACCTCACTATAAGGGTTACAGATGTCTTGAGCCAAAATCGGGTTGTGTCTACATTAGTCGTCATGTCACTTTTCACAAGTCGAGTTTTCCGTATACTACTCTGGTTGGTTCACCTCTTCCCTCTGATCAGGACCCTCGTTTGAGTATTTCTTCTTAGAGTCCAACTCCATTTCCTACTGAGCCTAGTCCACCTAAACCTGTGTTGTCCACAACACAAAGCCCAACACCATGAGGCCCACTTGTGGAAGTCAGATCTAGGTCGCCACAACAAATAGCACAAACCCCTCTTTTAGGTGAGTCCACTACCACTCCTTCACTATCCAAGACTCCTAAAACTCATATTTCACCTGGACCTATTTTTGGCCCATCTTATTCTCCAAGTCCGCATACTTCTCCTGCCAACTCCCTTACTCCATTTTCCCCTCAACAAGTCATACCTAACTGGCTAACTCCAATACTTCCATCCAACATCATTCTCATGCCATGCAGACTAGAGCCAAAAGTGGTATTTTTAAACCAAAATCATTCAATGATTATGTCTATTTTATTGCTATTTAACATCCACCTGATCCTACTTCTTTTTCTCAAGCTTCCAAAGACCCAGGTTAGCATGATGCCATGGCAGAGGAGTTCAACGCCCTTATTGATAATGCAACTTGGGAGTTAGTACCATATGATGCATCGTAAAATTTAGTTGGATCAAAATGGATTTATAAGACAAAATACAACTCGGATGGGATTGTGGAAAGGACTTGTTGCCCAAGGGAGTGGTCAACAGGAAGGTATAAATTTTGATGAGACCTTTAGCCCTGTTGTCAAACCAACTACTATTCGTCTTGTTCTTTCTCTAGCTATTTCTTATGGTTGGACTATTCGTCAACTAGATGCCAAAAAGGCTTTAATTTTCTACATGGTTTTCTTACAGAGGAGGTCTATATGTAACAACCTCCCGATTTTCGACACCCCAATATCCCAATCATGTGTGTCGCCTTTGTAAGGCAATTTATGGCCTAAACAGGCTCCTAGGGCATGGTTTCATCGGTTTAGTAGTTTCTTGTTGCACCAGGGCTTCTTTTGTTGTCAGGATGATACATCCATGTTTATTTTTCGTCGTGGGAAAGATCTCTTATATTTGCTTCTTTATATGGATGATATTATTATTATTACTGGCAATTCCACTTAATTAATTCATCGTTTCATATCTATCCTTGCTAGTTAGTTTGCTATGAAAGATCTAGGTGATCTTCACAATTTTCTTGGCATACAGGTTATGCGCTCTTCCCGTGGTTTGTTTCTGTCACAACATAAATACACCACTGACCTTACTTGTAAATTTCATTTACATACTGCTAAATTAGTGTGTACACCTTTACCTTTCCGGACCACCCTTTCCTTAACTGACGGTGAACTTCTTGCAGATCCATCTGAGTACAGGAGTATGGTAGGAGCTCTACAATACTTGAATATGACTAGACCTGATCTTACTTATGTTGTGCATTTACTCTCTCAGTTTATGCATGCTCCACATACTAGTCACCTTGCTGCTGTTAAGCGTATTTACTCATACCGCAGATCATGGCATTTGGTTTCATCCATCAAAGGACGTATCTATTATCACTGCCTACTCAGATGCAGATTGAGCAGGTTGTGCAGACAATTCTCGTTCCACTTTCGGGTATGCTATTTTTTTTGGGTGATAATTTCATTTGTTGGCGCAAAGAAATAACCAACTGTTTCCAAATCCTCTACAGAAGCTGAGTACAGAGCGGTTGCCTATACGATTGCTGACACCTTGCATATTCGCACCTTATTATCTGAACTTGGTCTTGTGGTTAAACATCCAATTAAGCTTATGTGTGATAATGTTTCTACCACTTATCTTACTATCAATCCAATTCAGCATAAGCGCAACAAGCATATTAAGATAGATTATCATTTTGTTCGAGAGCAGGTTGCACATGGTGATCTTATTGTACGATATGTTCCTACATAGCTTCAGCTTGCAGATATTTTCACTAAGGCTCTCTCTAGTCAGCGGTTTGAATTTTTAAGGGCCAATCTGTGCGTTGTATCCCCTGCACAAATTGAGGGGGCGTATTGATGTATATCTTATATATGGTTATTGATGTATATCCTAGATAGGGATATGCATGTACTTGTACTTATCTTATTGTTTCCTATATACATATATATATGAGTGCTAGGGCTCCCTAGTTGGGTGAGCCACTGTTCATCATTTCACATAAAACATTATTCACAATTTAATTGTATTTTTTTTCTTTAAATGGCCCTTACTCGCAATTCCTACGTTTTTATTTACAACACGCATTCATGACACGCACTTTGAGGAAGAGATTAGATAATGTAAACGGACAAATCAAGAATATTTATACATGTGGTACCTAAGTTTTCTCTAATCTTGGCGTAAAAATTATATTGACAAAATCGCTCATTTACCTACCATAATCAACATTTAAAAGAACGTGCCCAAAGGATGCGTTGCAAATTAATAAAAACAGGGAAAATATTTCTTTTCTCTCGCATCCCTTATTTTTACATAAATTATTCACGCACTATCACTTCTTTTATCATATTTTAATTCCCTAACAAATTAAACTTCACTTGCACAATATTTTAACAAATTCAAATCAACTGCTTACAACTTTGTATGTGTTGGTCAAAGTGTGACAATAAAAAAAAATTAGAATATTTTTGTAAGGTAAAGAGAACACGCTCTAAGTGAATACTCCTTTTTTTTCTATCTACTTTTTGCATAATTTTAATGTAATATTGTAATTAAAATATCTTAGACTACGTACTACAAAGTTGGTTTGAATTTGTTAAAATATTGTGCAAGTGAAGTTTGCTGGTCAAAGTTCCTTAAAAAATAACGTACATATTAAGGTCAAAGTTAGTCAAATCGGACAATCAAACCAGATCAGATAAGATCATACCAGACCAGATCAGATAAGCAAAAATAAAGTTTTAATACACTTTATCGTTTTATGTGCGATTTTTGATCACTAATTATCTTTAATTTCGTAATGGAAAAAATTATGAAAATTAAATATAATAAAATACACATTATTACGAATCTAACAACACCATACTTGATATATTATTTCATTAAAAAATAACATATATATAAGGTCAAAGTTGGTCAAATCAGACATTCAGTTCAAATCAGTTCAGACCATATCAGATTAGATCATACTAGATCAGATCAAATAAGCAAAAATAAGGTAAACTAAACAAGACCTAAGTTTCAATAAGTTCAATAGGGTCTAATAATAAGTTCAAATAATCTCTATCCAATAAGTTTGGATAACTTTAGATAAGTTCATGTCCAATAAGATGAAAAGAATACACCCTTAGAAATATTGTTAATTGTTAAATATCCAATCACAAATTTGATATGTTTTGTTTGTTTATGAAGGAAATAAACTAAGGATTTTGGAGATCTCCCCCCCCCCCCCAAAGTGATAGGGGTTTGATTCCTCATCCCCCATTCATGTGATATAGTGGGGGGCCCACCCCGATATCTTACTATAGACACCTGATTGCGTCTCCCCAAAAAACCAAACCCAGTGATGAGTACCTTTCACGTCTTTGATTATCAAGTTAGGTGAAGAGTTGAAAAGTCTCGTAAAAGCCTTGACCATTTCTAACCTTTCTTTAAATATTTTAAGCCAAAATCATTTATTTTGTGTCTTTAAACCCAAAATCATTCATTTCGTGTCTTTGAAAATCGTTCATTTCGTGTCCACTTTACAAAAACGTCCAAACCAGTTTATTTTGGTCCATAATATGGGTCCAATAATTGTGTAGTTGGATGTGGTTTGAAAAGAGTTTTTCAACAATATATTATAAGACCAAATCCGAGTTATAACGAGGAAGTTATGGCAAAAATACTAAACCGAGCCCAAACCAAACCTTACCTGTGACCCAATGACTATGTGGAGGGTCCATTAACCTTAACCATCATTTCTAAATCCCTTAGGATTTGTTATTAGCTTCTAGTCCTATTTTTGAAAAAATAAAACTTAAGGACTTTACTTCAGATAAAACACCTGTTTTTCAATAAGGTTTAATTCTGATAAAACTAGAATACGTACGGAAATACGATTAACCCAACTTGATTGGATGTTGGATTCCGTACAGATTCTATCTTTCAAATATATCGATGAGCGATGCTTATAGCGCGCCGCGATATAGCTGGCGCTTCGCGATACGATCTGTTTTACTCCAAGTCGAATTCTGACTCTTTTCTGATCTTTTCTCTCGTTTTTCCTTATAAATAGGGGACGTTTTCCTCCGCTTTGATTCACCAACAATCTTCAACAAGCTTGATCACCAACAATCATAATCTTACTCCCACTCTAAGCTAAAAGCTTCTCTCTCTCTCTCTCTCTCTTTCTTAGACTTAGCATAAACACATCACACCATATGTCCTTTGCAAGACTTGAATACTCCAAGCCCTTCTCGTAGTTGTCTTACCTCGACGTGAAAGGTTGATATTTCTGAGGGTTTGGTCCTTAATCTATGTTTCAATTCTTATTTATTTATTTATTTGATTTATTTCTTTCTTGAAGTTACTAACGTGTGTATTGTTTTGATAGAAAGATATACGAGGCATCAAAGTGAGTATATCTACTATCTTTATTCCTTACTTTTGATATAGAAATCATGCTTAAAATATTATTTTAATTCCTAGTATCATGTTAGAATGCTTTTATGATTTCTATTATCATATTAGGATGCTTTTATGATTTCTAGTATCATGTTTAGGGTGTTAATTAATATTTCTAATATCATGTTGCTAGTATCATGTTTAGGGTAAAGCTTTGATTTTTATTTAGTGGCATGCTATGATTTGTTATTAATCCGTTTAGTATCATGCCTAGGATCTTACTAATTATACTATTGATGAGATTATGTTTTATTATTGATTATTGTGATGATGATTTGTTGTGTTAATTATTACATTGCTTGATTATTTATGATTTATTGTTATTGCTTGATTACGCCCTTTTTTGCAGATTTAAAGGGAATTTGTACTTGAAATCACGCCTAATAAGATAATTAATAATTTGATTTTAGGCTAATACGATTTTAATTCTAGTGATCGCCAATAATAGATTTATTTGTGCATTAATAATCAACTAACAAAGATTAAACAGGTTTAAGGCTAACTTGTTGTATGTATGTTGATCGGAAAGCGCACATGAATATCATAAGAATTAAGTAGAGGCCAATTTAGGGCGGGTTCGATCTCTTTTAGGTTGGATTCGTACCATCATCCCCGAATATCCATTCATGGTTCCGTACCACTATGGAGTTAGCGATCTCCGTGATCGTGAATGGGGTATAACCTTCACACCCGTAAACGGTTTACAAGTTCCTAAAACTTGTTGGCGACTCTTTTATCTCTAGTCTTTCCCTTTGGACGTCACCATGTTTAAATACTTGATCATTGTGGGGCTCAAAGTTGATGTTTGAAATATTCCCTACACTTACCGTTAAAAAAATTAAAGGAAATAAACTCAAAAATCCTTTTTATTTGGGTTACTAATCTAATAATAGACCTAAATTTTAATTCATAAATTAATTTGTATTTTATTTCAAACATATGTGAAACCTTGACATGACAATAAAAAATAATAACCGCAAACCATTATTACTCCTAAAATGATTTTGGGTGGATAGATGATTACTTCTTTTTTTATCAAAAATAAATTAAAACGTTTTTTTTCAATAAGATTTGCGCCAATTTGATATGATTTGGTCTAGTTTGAACTTTTGCATTCTAGTTTATTTATTGGTCTGATTTGATGTACAATTTTGACTAAGCATTGACCTTCTTTTTACGGTAATGTATAAGGAATCTATACTAATTATATCATATCATTAATAAATAAAATCGATCTCGCAGCCAAAACACGAGAAAGCGACACTTGACATTTCAATTTTTCGCCAAGTGTCGCGCCACGTAGGCGACAAATAAGTTTTATTGTGAAACATGTGATGCTAATTAAGCGAATTTTGGATAACTTTTTTAAGATAAAATTGTTGTATAGAGTTTTATTATCGATATTTCTAATATTTCATATATACAAAATTAATCATAACTTTTAATAAATATCTTATAACTTAATTCTATTTCCATCATAAAATTTGTTTTAAAAAGTTCTTTATAATAAGATCCAATAATAATATATTTAATTTATTTAAAAAATTAATAGAGAATTAGTAAAATTAAGTTTTAGTAAGTAAAAATAATTTTAGTTCAAATTCAATAAAAATAATTTTCAAGTCAATAATAATGTAGATATCTTATTTTATAGTATTTAAATAACTCGTAAAAAAAAATACTATTTGAATAATCCTTTTTAATAAATTAAATATATTTTTTAAAAAACGTACACTATCATATCATATCATATCATATCACTAATAAATAAAGCCGGTCTCGCAGCCAGGTCACGAGACAGCGACACTTGGCATTCTAGTTTTTCGACAAGTGTCGAGCCACGTAGGCGACAAATAGATATTATTGTGATTAGATTAGATGTCACATTAGATTAGATTGGATAGATTTGTTTAGGATAAAACCAGTATACATAAAATAATTTATAATTCTGTTGAAAAAAAATTTACCTTTTTATTTACAATAAAATTTTACTTATAGCAACACACCACATTAGATTAAAAGCCAGATTAGATTAGATAGATTTGTTTAGGATAAAAAAAAATATACATAAAATAATTTATAATTCTTTTGAAAAAAATTTATCGTTTTATTGACAATAGAATTTTACTTATAGTAGCACACCACATATTATAATTAATATGAATATCCAATTAGCTATATAATTTTACTTCTATGAGAATACCCACATAATTATAATTATAAATATGACCATGTATCATTAAATTTTTTAGTCTACCATTGATTTACCATTAAAGCTTTTGAATCAGGTATTCTTCATATTCGGTTGTAACATTTTTGTGTATGTTTGTGATTTTGTTAATGAAATTAAAGAAGTCGGAAACTACTAAAATTAGGACACAACAGAAACTGTACAATACAAGGAAAATCTTGAAGTGAATTCAGATCAATGGTTGCAAGGTCTTAGAACTTTACGAATTTTACAAAGCCTTCATAGCCCATTTACCAGCCATATATTACAAATGGTCCAAATATACCACTAATATAATCCGTTGATTTTACGTGTTGAAAAAATAATTAATTTTAACTTTTTATTTATTTTATTATTTTTTTACCGATGCACTCTTCTTTTCACAAAATTATACTCCCACTATTATTTTAGTGTCCCATGCATTGAAATTTAGCCCTATGTCGTCATAGAACTTTTATAAAAAATATCTTAATTTTATATATATATATATATATATATATATATATATATATATAATTCACAAACATTGGTCGTAGTAGACCAAGTGAATATAGTGCAACTTACAAAAACTGAAAATAATAACAAACGTGAAAAAAGTACAAAAGGTAGTATTTCTACTCTCTTTTTGTATCTAACAGTTTAAAAAAATATATAAATACTAATAATAATAATTTTTATTATTGTTATTATGATAATTATAATTATAATAACTATACAAAACATGCCCACAAATAAGTACACTCTTTAAAATTGGTATCCGGGGCAACGCCCGAGGCACGTACTGTATCATATCATATCACTAATAAATAAAGCCGATCTCGCAGCCAGGCCACAAGACAGCGACACTTGACATTTCAGTTTTTTTGCCAAGTTTCGAGCCACGTAGGCGACAAATAGATATTATTGTGACACATATGATGCTAAGTAAGCAATTTTTGGATAGATCTTTTTAAGATAAAATTGTTGCATAAAGTTTTATTATTGATAAAATTCTAATATTTCATATGTACAAAATTAATCATCACTTTTAATAAATATCCTATAACTCAATTCTAATTCTATCATCAAATTTGTATTAAAAAATTCTTTAAAATAAGATACATTTATAATATATTTAATCACAAACTTTTATACGTAGATGGTCAAACCGTGTCATTGCTATTACAAGATCAGAGTTATTTCCCTAGTGCTATAGGGGTTACTTGGTCAGTGTTATAGTGGTTACTCAATCAGTGTTATAGATAGGGGTTACTTAGTCGGTGTTAGAGGTTACTAAGTTAGTATTACAGGGGTTACTCGATCGGTTTTATAGGGGTTACTTTGTCATGCCAGATGGTGTGGTTAGCCGCATACAAAATGTATTGTTATTTAATTTATTTAAAATCTAATCTAATATATATAAATAAAGTAGGCATTTTTGGAGAGCATTCGGAGCGCCACGTAAGAAATATACTTATTTCGACCAATAAGAAGAAATAATTGTATTTTATTTTTGAATTAAAAAATTATGTCGCCACCTAGATAAAAGTAACGAATTAGATTTGATATATCTAAAATTTTAATGCCACGTAGATTATAATCCACGAATTAAATTATTTTAATGAAAAAAATACAGTAAAAATATAGGAAAAGATAAATTTATGAAATCAATACTACGAGTATAAGAAATCCAAAAAAAAATATACTAAACACAAATAAAATTTCGTATAAATTTTAATTCCACGTAGGTTATAATCCACGAATTAAATTATTTTAATGAAAAAAAATAAAGTAAAAATATAGGAAAAGATAAATTTATTAATTCAATACTAAGAGTATAAGAAACCCAAAAAAAAATGCAAAACACAAATAAAATTTAGTATAAATTTTAATGCCACGTAGATTATAATCCACGAATTAAATTATTTTAATGAAAAAAATAAAGTAAAAATATAGGAAAAGATAAATTTATTAATTCAATACTAAGAGTAAAAGAAATCCAAAAAAAAATATACTAAACACAAAAAAAATTTCGTATCAATACAAAACCCCATCAAACGAATTTTATGTTTGTAATTTTGTGTTGATTTTAGGTCATCAATGTCCGGGTAATTTTTAAAATCTTATGTTTAAATTTATATTTGTAATTATTAGTTACGTTTTATTTAGGATACTGAACGATTAATTGTTTATGTAATGGCATACGATTAGATGTTGTATACTTAATATATGTATGACTTTGGTTATTTTTTGAGATGATGAAAAAATTCCAATGCATAGATTTGATTTTATGTCGCAACAATTTTTCATTTATTGGTAAATATATTGATTTATTTTATATAAATGTAAAGATTTAATTTATATCAATTCAAGTTTGGCTAACCTTTCACGGTTCAATTTATCCATTGATGTAGTAGGCTAGTTGTGGACGAGGTTGGTGATTTTATTGAAATAAAAGATATGGTAAAACAATGAATAATGATTTAGTATTTAAATTATTAAAAATTTATCATTTCACGTTAAAGATTTTATATAACGGAAAAAATATCATATTTACAATTTATTTATATTTAAAAATTCATAATAAATTATAGTATAAATAAATAAATATTAAACTTTTGTAATTTTGTCTGAAATTATTAAATACAATAAATCAAATAATTGGAGAGCATTCGGCACGCCACATAAGCAAAGGTATATTTTCGACCAATTAAAAATTAGATTTCTATTTTATTTTGGAAGTTAAAAAATTCGTTTGCCACCTAAACAAAAGTGACGAATGAGATTTAAGAATTTTGCCACGTAAGTAAAAACAACGAATATTGATTTATTAGGATTTAATTTATTTAAAAAACTAAAAATTATCTTTTAAAATAATCATCTTTAGATATAGGATTTATATATCTACTATTATAAGATAAATTTTGATAGTGTTTATGATAAGAAATAAAATTTATTCCTTAATTATAATTAAATTAAAATTTATGATATTTACCATTATAAATTGACGCATCATATGACACCAACAAAATTTCGTATCAATACAAAACCAAACCAAGCAAATTTTGTGTTATTAAATTTGTTTTCAGTTTTATTAGGTCATCAATGGCTGGGTAATTCTTAGCCTAATTTTTAAAACCCATGTTTAAATTTATATTTGTGATTATTGCTTAAATTGTGTTTATTTGGGATACTTAATGATTATATGTTTATGTTTTGTTTACTGAATTTTGTTTTTATATGCAGATCTAATTTAATCAGAGAATTATATTCGAGCAAATATCTTTGGAATATCAAAGTACGAGTTTCTCGCCTGATGATCCTATTGGATGAGGAGGTATTATATCTTTATAAATCGTTTACATTTATTAAATCTTTTAATGAACCTTTTAGTTTTTATCAATTAATTTATGAAAACAAATTTTTTGTGATTTAGGTAGCTTAATTAAGTCATAAAATTAACTTAATTTTTTTTATTTTTAATTACAGAGTAATTATGTTCATGCCTCAATTTAAAGTCAACTTTGTTCTACTATTTTGTTCAAAATTGATTGAAGGAAAAGTTTACTCCATTAGATACTTTTGAGTCGTTACAAATAAGAAGCAATATCTCACGCATTGTCAGCGACAACAAAATAATGATTCAATTTTCCAAAATAATATTGTTTGTGCGATTGGGGACGATGAAAAAATTCCAATGTATAGATTTAATTTTGTAAATTTACAATTTTTTGATTAATTTCACAACAATTATTCACTTTTTGGTAAATATTTTAATTTATTTTAAAAAATATAAAGATTAATTTTATATAAATTTTATTTTTGCTAACATGTTCTAATTATCCACTTTTATTAGATGGAAGAGATATGGGTGTGAACAAAGTTGGTGATCCTATCGAAATTTTTTTAATACAAATTTTTTTACATCGAAATATTACATCTAATAATTATTATTTTTAATGTTCTTATCAAAATATTTATTAGGGGAATAAATTACATAAAATTAATAAGAAATTATCCTTGACAAACAATAGCAAGTAATCAAAAATATTATGAGTATGAACTAATTACAAAAATTATTTTTATGAGATTTTATGTATAAAAAACCGTGGGATATTAGGATTTAAATTATTAAATAAATAAAATTATCTTAGAATTAATGGTTTTATCTAAATACCCGATTAATAAGATGTTTTTTTCATTAAAAAAATTTAAAACTTATAAAGCAATAAAAAACTTTACCTTCTTTAAATATTTTATGTCTAAAAAATTGAAAAAACAGATAATTTGTTAGAGATCAAGAGATCATAAGAAATATACAAAATGATATATAGATTTGAGAGCTTAATTTCAAGTGTAAAAAGCAACGAATAATTATTAAGGATTTAAATTATTTTAAAAATAAAAAATTATTATCTTTTCACATTAAAGATTTTATCCTAATATGTAATCAATGAAATATCATATTTACAATTTTTTTGTTTTTTTTTTTTTTGAAATATATCTTATTATTGTCATATAACTAATAACAATGAATAAAATACAAAACAACAATAAATTAAGTCGCATAATAAATTACATAAAAAAAATTATACTTTTGTAATTGGCAATATCATTTTAATTAAATTATTATTTGTTTTTTTTTGTCTGAAATTATTAAATTGTAAAATAATCAAATAATTATAAAAAAAATTAAAAAAAAAACTTAGAGTATGTAGGAAAATATCATTTCTTGTGATATATATATATATATATAATCTAATATATATATATAAATAAAGTAGGCATTTTTGTAGAGCATTCGGAGCGCCACGTAAGAAATATACTTATTTCGACCAATAAGAAGAAAGATTTGTATTTTATTTTTGAATTAGAAAATTATGTCGCCACCTAGATAAAAGTAACGAATTAGATTTGATATATCTAAAATTTTAATGCCATGTAGATTTTAATCTACGAATTAAATTATTTTAATGAGAAAAATAAAGTAAAAATATAGGAAAAGAAAAATTTATTAATTCAAAACTACGAGTATAAGAAATCTAAAAAAAAATACGAAAAAAATATTTAAATGATAAACGCTTATAATAAAGTTTGATACCTATCTTTATAAGATTAATTTTAATAGTATTTATGATAAGAAATACAAATTGTTCGTTAATTATAATTAAATTAATATTCGTGATACCTACCATTATAAATTGACACATCATACAACACAAACAAAATTTTGTATCAATAAGAAATCCCATCAAGTGAATTTTGTGTTAATTTTTTGTCATCAATGGCCGGATAATTTTTAGCTTAATTTTTAAAATCCTATGTTTAAATTAGTATTTCTAATTATTACTTACATTGTATTAATTTGGGATACTCAACGATTATATGTTTATGTTTTATTTACTAAATGTATTTTTACATGCAGATCTAACACATCATACGACACAAATAAAATTTCGTATCAATACAAAACCACATCAAGAGAATTTTGCGTTAATAATTTTGTGTTAGTCTTAGGTCATCAATGTTCGGGTAATTTTTAAAATCTTATGTCTAAATTTATATTTGTAATTATTATTTACATTGTATTTATTTAGGATACTTAACGATTATTTGTTTATGTAATGGCATACGATTAGATGTTGTATACTTAATATATGGACGGCTTTGGTTATTTTTGGAGATGATGAAAAAATTTCAATGCATACATTTGATTTTATATCGCAACAATTTTTCATTTATTGGTAAACATATTGATTTATTTTATATAAATGTAAAGATTTAATTTATATCAATTTCAGTTTTGCCAACATTTCACGGTTCAATTTATCCATTGATGTAGTAGGTTGGTTGTGGACGAGGTTGGTGATTCTATCGAAATAAAAGATATGGTAAAACAATGAATAATGATTTAGGATTTAAATTATAAAAAATTTATCATTTCACATTAAAGATTTTATATAACGGAGAAAATATCATATTACAATTTATTTATATTTAATAAATTCATTATAAATTATAGTAAAAAAAAATATTAAACTTTTGTAATTTTGTCTGAAATTATTAAATATAATAAATCAAATTAAATCTTAGATGAAAAAACCGTGCATCGCACGGGCTTCCATCTAGTAAAATATATTAGAGAATTAGTAAAATAAGTTTTAATCAAAGATATTTTTAGTTTGGTAAAATACTTTCAGTTTAGTGAAAATATTTTAAGTTCAATAAGAATAATTTCAAGTCAATAATAACATAAATATCTATTATTTACAAACATGACTACACAAAGTACACTCCATATGATATCGTATGTCTAAATATCCTACATTATCATAACAAATAATTTGAAAATTAACATTTAAGTAAAAATATTATCTTAAAATTTTATCAACCATCTGGACATTGCCTGGGCACAAAACTAATATTTAATAACAGGAGGATTTACAAGAAATATAGTAAGCCACGTGTCCTTTTTTGTTTTCTTTTTTTTTTTAATTTTTTTTTTTAAAAAAGTACATCTCTTGCTTAATTATCTGATGTTTATCTTTTAATTCTTTCAGTTTTTTTTTCCTCCAAATTTAAAGGTGAAACGCTTCTTTGATTTATTCCCACAAATATATTGTTTTAATGTTTCATTCATTCACTGTGAATTGTGTCTCTTGGTTTCTCTAAATTTTAATATATTATTCTACCTTTACGTTTAATATTAGTTTATTTTCCCCTCTCTCATTGTTCTCCTCTTTATTTTTTCCTTCTCTATAATACTTCTCTTTCACCCTTAATATATAATTTTTAATTTATTTAAAGTAAATTAAAAAAAAAATAGTTGACAATATCTATACAAACATCAAGAAAAATTGGTAGTCTTGAATTCATGGGAGCACTCAAAGATAATTTTTTTCAACTTTATTTACAATTCATCTTTAACTTTTATTTTCAATATACAGTATTTTTTTATTTCGTTATACATATATTTCATGTACATTAAAATCCTGGTTTTTATTTTTATTTTAATATTGTCTTTTTAAAAAAATGTGTTTCCAAAATTCATTTTTTAATGATTTTGAACTTAATCATTTTTAAGCAAATTGTGGTTCAGAATTTCTTTTAGCGTTTTTCAAAGATACATACTCCCTCTATTTTCGAAAGTTCGACTCACTTTCCTTTTTGGGCCGTTTCGGAAAGTTCGACTCACTTTCACTTTATTCCTTATTTGGTATGTTTCTTTTACAATATTACCCTCATTACTCCTACCATATGTGCTCACCCCCACTAAGTCATTTCCTCATCCTCTTTAATTTTAGTACAGAGCTCTCAATTACTCACATAACCCATCACTAATTACTCCTTATACTATTCTCTCTCCTTCCTCTTTATTTCTTGTCTGACATCAACCTGCATCTTCTTTTTTAACAAAATAAACCCTTACTTTTCCACTTTTATGGATTTCGTTAGCTTAAAGCTTGCCTTTTCTTTTTTACACTCTAAAATAAAACATATTAATTTTTTCCTGTTATTTCAAACCCAAATTCGATGTATTCCTCTAGTAGATCTAAACGTGTGATTGAAGCCTTTGGTAAAGATGTTTGGCTTGATGTATATTTCAAAGAGCTATAACTTGGGATTCTTAATCACAATTCAATCCTGTTGAAGATACTCCTTTAGATCTACGCTATTCAACGGGTTCTCCAAAAAACTATCCCGATTTATCAATTTTGTGTGGGTCGTTAATACTTCGTAACCGTAATAATTGGGTGGGTGGGTGGTAAATTAGTAGGGAAGAACGTGGGTGGGTGGGTGGGTGGTGAATTAGTAAACTAATCAAGCTATCACTATCATGCTTTTTATGACACAAACCCACTAGCAACCCTTTCCATTTCCCTTGCCTTAGGAGTCTGAACTTTCGAAAATGGAGGTAGTACAATTTTTAAAGATCAGTATAGTTTTTATTTTCTTTTGCAATGTTTAAACCAGTTTTTTATTTTAGATTTCAATGTTATTTTCAATTTTTTAAGAATTTAGAACTCCTTTTTTTTAAAAAAATAAAAAGAAAAAAAAATTGATACGGTATTTTTCTTTAATATATTTGTTCTGAAAATTCGTTTTTGATTTTTTTTTTCTTTTTAATGAATTTTGTTTATATTTATTTTGAAACAAATTGTGCTTTAGAATTTCTTTTAGCGTTTTTTAAAGATATGTACAATTTTTAAATTTTCAATTTTTAAAGATTTTCTTTTTTATTTTTATTTTTATTTACAGTTTACAATTTCTTGTATAATATCGTTTCATTTTTTAGTTTATTTTTGAAATTGATTGTGTTTATTTATTTTTATTTGGGTTTGGATAATTTTTTAGTTTACGTCTTAAAAATGATCTTGTTTTTTGCTTATGGTTTTTTATATGTTATTTGAATTTTTATTTTTTTTTATTTTTAACATTAGATCTTATCCTAACTTTTATTTATAAGTGGATAAATTTCGTATTTGACTTACATTTTTTTTTAAGTGGTATTTTTTTTTAGACAAATTTTAAGTTGTATTTCGTTTTACAACAACAATGCAATTTTTTATTTACGTATAATTTATTTGATTTAAATTAAGCTGAAGAGCAATCCAAATATACTTTTAAACAATTATTAAGTTAAAAAAAATTGAAATATTTAACCAACAAGTATAACCTGTGCATTACACGGGCTAAATACTAGTTATAGTTTTAAGTGGGATCTTGGACTCTTGGAGTACTCCGTAATATATTCGTCTCATTGTATACTTTTTAGATATGTACTTGCTCTAATTTATACTCGTGACTTGGTATGTATTTTAATGCATCGTGTTGATTATTAATCTATAACAGCTTTAGTTATATATAAAAAAAAAAAAAAAAAAAAAAATTCCCACATTGTTGGTTCGAGCCAAGATTTAAGGATGAGCATGAGTCAGATACCTATACCGTTAATACTATCGGTTTTGGGTACCCAATAACACTAAAAATGATATTCATTAACCGAACCGATAAGTTCAGGTATCCAAATTTTCGGATCGGTTATCGGATACCCAATATGATATCCAATAAAGAAAATTGAGACTTTATAGTATACTTATTATGATATCATTCAACACTAATTAACAATAATACCACATGATCATGACTAAATTATTAATAATATTACTAATTATTTAAATTATAAAGTGATTATGAAGTAAAGTAAGAGTTTATATTTTGGATAAATAGATTTAAGTAGTGAATAAAAGAAAAAATTGCTTATCGGATCGGATACCCATTAATTTTAAAATGATACCCAATAACCGTACCCGATAACAAATTATCGGATCAGGTACCCGAACCGTTATGGTTATCGGAACGGGTACCCTAATTTTCGGGTTGGTTCGGGTTTTTGGTTTTTTGGATAATTTTGCTCAGCCCTACCAAGGTTCAGGTCAAATATGCTTGAATTGTCCAAAATCCGCAAAATTGGACTAGGGCTAACGGGATTTTAGGGCTTTTACCGGCAGACTAAAAAATATACTTCCTCCGTTTTTTTAATGGTTACACTTGCTAAGTGCGACTTTTTTTTTTTTTATATTTTTTATTATTATTATTATTATTATTATTATTTTTAAGTATTACACTTCATTTTTTGGCAAACTTCCTGATTTTAATACTCCGTATTATATCTCTCCCCTTCCATGGTGTTCACTAAAGCCCACTACCTACTTTTTTTATTATTTATTATCCTATCACATCATTTACTTTTTAATAAAATATTTACCTCAAAATTTTTATTACGTAATACTAAGTATATTTTTTAATACCCCAACTAGCTCGCTTACAACTTTTTATATTCAAGTCAATTGATTTACCTAAAACTATACAATGGTCAAAGCGTATTACTTAAAGAAAACGTAGGTAGTAACTAAAAATCTTATTAATGATTATTTAAGGCCCGCAATTAAGTAAAAATTCCAAGCGGGCTAGGCTAGGTTCAACTTTGGGCCAGATTTTTGTCCCAAAGCCCACTTAACAAACCTAACTAATTAGAATTATCCTTTGACCAATTACATAAAATAATACTTAACAAACCTAATCAATTACATAGAATAAATAATTAACAAACCTAACCAATTAGAATTATCCTTTGACTAATTAAATTATTAAAGAAATCTATTACAATATTAAGTGATGGTATAGACATGGCTCAAAAATAGATTTTGAAAATACAAGAAAATTTATTCTAAAATACGTACCAAATCTTATGACAACTACATATATACAACTATTTCCTTGGATATCATATCAATTGGATAACATATCATTTCACAATCTTTGTAATTTCAATTCCATTTTTGGAATCATTTTTGTAATGATGCAGTATAGTAAGGTTATCTCTATTTATACTTGCAAGCCAAGAATTGAGGTGATAGCGTCTATTTAATCAAAAAGACCATAATATCCCTCATGACTATCAATATTGAAAAAAGATAATCTAGAGATTTATGCAAGGACGACCTCGCACATTTTGACACTAATTTTGTATAATTAACATGTCAATTGTTATTTCCTCTATAATTGATACCTATTCTAATAACAAGTATCCAAGTCAATGGCTAAGATTAAGAATCAAACATGACACAATTAAAAGTCAAACTGCAATATGAAGAAAGTGGAAAGGAATAAATACCTGTAAACCCATAGTGATGATAACATAAGGATCGCTACTGGAAAAATCCATGACTACAAGATTGATACCTTTTATCACTCTAATCTTCAACAGACCAATCATATTCGCCATTATATTAATTCTTGTTTTCTCCAATCTTAATTTCTTACTATTTCATGTTCAACCGTCACTATGTTTTTGTGGTTCTCAGAGAAAATGTGTGCCTGCGGAAATGAGGATTATTGTAAACTTAATATTTGTGGTGGCCACGTTTGACCTTTTTCTTTAGTTAATTTTTATTATTTTTTTGGATAATTAATTACTGATCTCGATATAAGTATCTATCATTTTATTCATCTAGAGACTAAAATGTTTACTCGTTATTTTATTTTTCTTTTCCCTCAAAGATTTGTGACATCTTGATATGATACGACACGACAATAATTAACAACCACAAAGGCTTGATCCAAGTATAATTTGTAGTCGACTAATATCTAAAATAATCTTTATGAATCAACAACAACAACAACAAAGCCTTAGTTCAAAAATAATTTGTGATCGGGTAACATGAATCGTCAAAAGGAACAATATGGTATAAAGAAAGGAACCGTATGGTATAGAGTAAAAAAAACATAAAGGTTTGATAAAAATTTAGCGAAGGAAATCAATATAGTTCAATCACGACTCGTCGTTGACGTGAATTTTCCTCCTCCACACCGCCCTATTCAACACCATATTTTCCTCAATCCCCAAAGCACTCATGTCACTCTCAATCACCCTCTTTCAAGTTTTCTTAGGTCTTCTCCTCCCTTTTGCGATCCCATACTTAGCAATTCTTCAAGCCTCCTTACCAACTTAGTCTTCTTCTTACATGGTCAAACCATCTTAAACGATTCTCCCTTACCTCATCTTTCTCAATCGATGTAACCTCTGCTTTTTCCTAATTATCTCATTCCTCAACCAATCCTTTCTTGTATGGCCACACATCCATTACAACATAGACATCTTCGCCACACTCATCTTATGAACATGGCAATGCTTTACAGCCCAACATTTTTTACTATATACAAAGCATGCCTTAACTTATTGCCGTTCGATAGAATCTCCCCTTTAGTCTATGGGGCACGCCGGGATCACATAAAAAACCCATCGCACTCTTCCACTTCAACCAACCTACTTTGACCCAATAAGCTACATCTTCATCCAATTCTCCATCATTTTGAATAAAAGATCCCAGATATCAAAATACCTCAGAAACTTGGACAATCTTCCCATCCAAGGTGATTACCCCTGCCTCACTACTTCTCACACCGCTAAACTTACATATCAAATACTCCATCTTACTTCTACTCACCTTCAAGCCACGGGACTCCAAAGTTCGTCTCCACAATTCCAACTTACTTTCCACATCTTTTTTCGTTTCATCAATCAACACGTATCGTCAGCAAACATCATGCACCATCGTATATCATCTTGAATCGAACTCCTCAATTTTTCCATAAAAGGACTAAGTGTAGAACCTTGATGAACTCCAATTATAATTGGGAACTCTTATGTTTTCCTAACACTGTTCTGCACACTTGTATGTGCTAGCTCCCTCATACATGTCCTTAATGATATTAATATATTTTCGCAAAACGTCTTTCCTTGTTAAAGCCCACCAAAGAATCTACCTTGGAGCCTTATCATAAGCTTTCTCCAAATTAATAAAAACCATGTATAAATCCTCTTCTTACCCTGATAGGTCTCCATTAGTTATCTCGTAAAATGGATTGTCTCCACGGTCGATATTGTTTTGGGTATTTTTACCAAGGACACGTAGTCCAATGGGAAGGTGACACGTGTCACTTCAGGTGAGGTTCCCAGAGAACCAATCCCCTACTGACACGTGGCATCTCTAATGATTGTGAAAAATGGCGGCCTTTCTAGCCCAATTCCCAAGGAAGCCCACCATTCTTAGGTTTCCGTAACCTAGGATGGCGGCACGCATTTCGAGACCCTATAAATAGGGAGATGTTCCCATCATGGGACACATTCAGAAATATTCACAAAAAACTGAGCAATCATTAATTGCAAATATTCTCTCGGAATCCGAAAAGATACTTTACTTTCCGCACTTTTTACGGACTCCATACACGTTCTAACTTGATCGTCGGAGGCGGAACTCCACCCAACTGGAGTTTCCTTTGTTTTGCAGGTACAGGCACGTGGACACAGTCTTGGTGTTGTAACTCTCCCGCAGGACATCCAAAAAACCCTGAAACATCTGGCGCCGTCTGTAGGGAGAGTACTTCTAAGATGGCTTCGCATGAGTCTGTACAGCCTGCTAATGAGAAACGGCCTTTGGCCGGAGTAGAGGTCTATACAGACCAAGACAGTGGTGATGACTTTGATGTCGACACCTATGTGGCCCCAGACGGGTCACTCAGAACAAGGCGCACCCGTCCTTTAGAAATAAAGGAACGGGGTACTAATCAAGTTGGCCCAAGTGTGCCAATTGTAAAGCCGTCTGAACCCCAGGAGGTAGAAGGCGCAGCCCCTGTCACTCAAAATGAGCTCGTGGAATTCATGACAAGTTTCAAAGGGGAAATCAAGGATCTGATCAATAAGAAGACGACTAGCTCCAGCAGGGGTCAGTCGCCCAAGAAGAAAAAGCTAGTCAAGGACTGTGTGCCTACTTCACATCCCAAACCAAAAGATGAGAACTGGCCCTTGATTGATCTGTCAAAGATTCGATTCCTTGAAACAGGGAAGAGGAAGGCCATCCGACAAGTTCAGCCGGATGGATTAAAGAAGACTTATTCGGATACCCGGATGTTAATCCAGCAAAAGAAAAGTCTACAACTATCTGAGTCGGCCTCAACATCGACTTACCCAGACAGCTTTCAGAATATCTCAATGAGGTATTGGCAATCAAACCGAGAGGGTCAGTCAGGCGGCCTGTCCGTCCATTTTGGCCCTCAGATAATCCATTCGGCTCCGTATATGCCTAAGTAGCCATACATGCCGTATGGGCAACAATATATGCAGCCGACTCTCTTTGGGGTTAGGCGGCACAGAAGTCCAACCTTTAGACTGGCAGCTTTGTCTGCTCAAACTTGGGGAACAACCTTCGGCGTTCTCCAAGGAGATAACCGAGGCGCGGCCTAGCCGACCAAGGTTAAAAATATGTTGGTAGGTACTTATGATGGTACCACCAACCCTTAAAACTACCTGATGACCTACACCAACCTCATGTACCTACAGGGGTTGGACGATGTCACTTGGTGTCGGTGCTTCCCGGCTACATTGAAGGACATTGCCCAACGATGGTTTGGCAACCTGCCAGCCGGGTGCATAAACAACTTCAGGCGGCCACATGATGACCCCATAGTCATTGAATGTAAGGTCGCAAACCAAAGAGTAGGCCGGATCCTTATTGACACCGGGAGCTCGTCTGACCTTATCAGCTAAAAGTGCTTGGAAAAGCTTAAGTATAAGCCCAGCAACATGCACAAAGTCTCTCACCCTTTGGTTGGTTTTGGGGGTGGAGTAGTGCATCCGATGGGGAGGATTGACCTACCCATCCGGCTAGGAAAGAAGGGGAAAAGGCACCCATATGGTCATCAAATTCTTGGTTGTTGAAGAATTGACTGCCTATAACCTAATATTGGGTCGTCCCGCCCTTAATGTATCCAAGGCTGTCATCATCCCATCCCTCATGAACCTGAAATTCGAGAGGGATGTCGGGTTAGTGGGATCACTGAATGCGGATCAAAAGACGGCAAGGGAATGTTATATCTCAGACGTCAAGCCTACTGTGGCCTCAGCCGACCAGGGAAAAGAACCTATTGACCTTGATGACTTCAAGGAAGTTGCGCCTGCTACTAAGGCAGCCGGCAAAAAGAGAAAGGTGGACCAGTTGGTGGCCGTCAAAAAAGAAAAGAAATAGCAATCACTGATCGGGGAACGGTCAGATGATCTTCGTCCCCAGCCGGCTCGTGAAAATATTGACATCGCCCTCGATGATACACGTCCGGAGTGAACTGTTAAGGTGAGGACGGTTGCTTTTGCGAAGTTGGGTGTGGGCTTGCACCAACTGTTGAAAGAATATAATTCAAAGAAATTTTTGCCTTTGAAGTGGAAGAGATGCCAGGCGTCAGCCCGGATCTTGCTATCCACAAACTCGTCGTGGATCCAAAAAAGAAGCCGGTTAGGCAAAAGAAGAGAAATCACGGTGAGGAGAGGTCTTAGGCGGCTGCCACTGAGGTCAAGAAGCTGATGGATGCTGGGTTCATTCGACAATGTTACTACCCGGATTGGGTAGCAAACGTTGTTCTTGTGAAAAAACCGAATGGTACCTAGCGCATGTGGTTGATTACACAGTTCTGAACAAGGCATGTCCGAAGGATAGCTATCCACTTTCAAAGATCGACAGTCTGGTTGACTCTACAGCCGGTCATGCCTTGATGAGCTTTATGGACGCCTACTCAGGCTTTCATCAAATACCCATTTGGAAAAAAGATCAAGAAAAGACGACATTCGTCACTGATTAGGGGTTATTCTTTTACATTGTGATGTCGTTTGGCTTGAAGAATGCGCCTGCTACTTTCTGACGAATGATTAATACTGTCTTCATTAATCAAATTGGGAGGAATGTAGAGGCGTACATAGATGACATGATAGTAAAATCCAAGCAACATGCGGATCACCTTACTGACCTCTGAGAAACGTTCACCACCCTCAGGCGGCACAAGGTCATCCTCAATCCCAAGAAGTGTGTCTTTGGTGTTGAGTCTGGGAAGTTCCTCGGATTTCTGATTGATCAAAGGGGGATAGAAGCCAATCCAGAGAAGGTACAGACGGTAATTGACATGAAGTCACCCCGCACTGTCAAAGAAGTTTAAAAGTTAATCGGTTGTCTAGCGGCATTGGGGAGATTCCTCAGCCGGCCAAGTGACAAGTGCCTCTATTTCTTCCAAGCAATAAAAAGTAAGACAAGATTTGAATGGGAAGAGGATGCTGAGGCGGCATTTCAGAAGTTGAAGGAGCACTTGCATTCATTGCCAAGGCTGGTAATCCCTTTACCATAGGAGGTGCTTTACATGTATTTGGCCGTCTCATACCATGCCCTCAATGCCGTGCTATTGGCTGAAAGAGACGGTATCTAGCTTCCGGTTTATTTCATTAGCCATGTTCTTCAAAATGCTGAACTACAGTACCCCATGGTTGAAAATTTTGGCCTCACTCTTTTCATGGCAGTCAAGAAGTTAAAACCTTACTTCCTGGCACATCCGGTTGTGATCTATACAGATCAACCTCTCAAGCGGCCAATGACAACTTTGGAGTCATCCGTGAGGATGCTCAAATGGGCTGTTAAAAGGCTAAGTCTTGAAATCGCTTTCGAACCTAGGAAGGCGGTGAAAGGTCAGGCGTTTGCCGACTTCATTGTCGAAATGACAAGCCCGGCTGAGCCGGAGAATCTCGACCAGGTTTGGAAAGTGTATGTAGACGGGAGCTCTACTATGAACGGCTGTGGTGCAGGAGTTATATGTCAATCCCCTGAAGGAGACAAATACGAATATGCGATACGATTCAAGTTTCAAGCCTCAAATAATGAGGCAGAATATGAGGCCCACTAGCCGGTATCCGGATGTTTGAGGCGGCAGGGGCAAGAAAGGTTGACACCTACTCTGATTCACAACTGATTGTTAGCCAATAACATGATGACTATGAGGCCTCCCATCCGGCTATGATCAAATACTTACAAACGGTCAAAGATGAAGCCAGGACACTTGATGAATTTCATCTTAGTCAAGTGCCTAATAAGTGTCATTTATGACACATATTAGGGCGTTTTTCTCCCTTAGTTTTAGGTTTATTTAGGTGTTTATTTGTTATTTATATTCATTTTAGCCTTTTTTTAGTTATCTTTGTCTTAGTTTATGGTTTTAGGCCTTAGTTGGGAATAATATGCTTTTTGGTCGGCTTCTAGATTGATTTGCATGTTTTTCTATGTGTACTTTCACTCTTTTCTCTCTTGGTCTATTTGTGTAGGTTCTTGGAACTTTATTCGATGATTATGACCCGAGAAAAGGCAAGAAAGTTCAATAGAAGAAGCTTGAAGCTAAGAAAGAAGCTAAGAAGCTTGAGACAAGAAAGCTTGAAGCTCGTAGAAGGCCTTAAACCGAGTCTTGTTCACTCTTTCAGCCTTAACTTTTGATCTACTTATCGGATTGAAACGATTCAAATTGCGTTGGAAACTAAACTTGAAGATCTTTCCAACGGTAGGTTGCAAACCCAAATGGGATTCCTAGAACAGAATTTATGGCCGTTTGAATCTGCAAGATACTACCAAGCTCTGCAGGCGCGACCCTCTTTTCTTCCTAATTGTTGCAAGTTTCTGGAGATGCCTCGGAGAAGCCTTGCCGCGAGCGCGGCTCAGTCCACCGCGTGTGTGGCCATGCCCGCCGCAGGCGTGGTTTTCTTGGTCTTTTTTGAGCTTAAATTCCGGATTTCTTTCTTTCTCTTCTTGTAATATAAATAGAGGACTTCTTAGACTTCCTTAGGGGGGGATTTTTACATTTCCTCTCTCCTCTAATTAGGATTTTATCTCTCTAGTTTAGAAGTAGTTTTAGAGAGAGAAAGCTTGGATTTCAATGGAGATTTGAGAGCTTGAAGAAGCAAATTTTGTGGATTCTCTTCTCATCTATTCAATGAGCTTTTCTAACTTTCTCTCACCTTTATTGCTTTGTTTAATTATTGTTTTTGCTTATTTCATTGTTGATTAGAGTAGTTAATTAGTTTACTTGTTGAATCTTGCTTTAATTCTAGTTTTACCTTGTTTTCCATGTTTTCCTTCATTATTTTTGCTTAGATTTTGTTCTAAGGAAATGGATGAAGGTTATGTTGATGAATTGAGTGATTGGTTGTAATTAGTATGAAATTGATTCTTGATTATTGTCTTTAGATGATGTTTACATTGACTAGAATATTTTTAGCTAATTGATTCTTAGTTCTTAATTGTGCTTTCAATCAATTATGCGGAAGTGAGTTGATTGAGAGTCTAGATTCTTCCATACCTTTGCTAGGCTAGTTGCGCGGGAGTGAATTAGCTTAGTAGGATAATTAGCATGCTTAATTGCGCGGGAGTGAGTTGAGTGTGTTAATCGTTCCTAATTGAGATCATGATCATCTAATTACGACTTGTTATTGAATTCATTAATGTAATTGGATTCCCCTTTCCCTAATATCTTGTTAATTGCTTTAAGTAGTGTTTTAGATGTTTCTCTCCCTATCTCACAACCTTCCTACTAGTTTAATTACCTTAAGTTAATACACTTATTCCTTGTGGTTTGACCCTAGCTTGCCACTATCTAGTGTGAACTTGATAGAGTTAGGTTAGGAATATAAATTGTAAATTTGATCTAGGATAGTAGACCAACGACCTATTGTCCCCCAATCAGTGCCCAGGTCAGAAAACAATCAAGCGGATGCTCTCTCTAAACTGTCATCATCCGCCTCCTGTGATACACCTAGGTTAGTCTTTTGAGAAGTCATGGAAAAGAGAAGTATTGAACATGATCTTACTAGAGTTCTTGGCCGAAGCTCGACCTGGATGGATGGCGTTTGGGCTTATCTGACAGACGACACTTTGTCGGATGCCTTTTCAGAAGCGGCTGCAATGAGAAAACGGGCCACAAGTTTTGAGACCCATAATGGATAACTCTTCTAGAAGGGTTACCTCCAGCTGTTGCTGAAATGTGTTACCCCATAAAGGGGGAAAGAGGTTCTTGAGGATCTACACTTGGGCTTTTGTGCATCATATATAGGCGGCAGGACTCTAGTAAAAAGGGTCAGGAGACACGGCTACTTTTGTCCCGCTCTTGAGGCAGATGCCATGGAAATGGTGAAGAAGTGTGATAAATGTCAAAAATTCGGTAAACTCATACACCGTCCGGTTACTGATTTAACGGCTATCTACAGCCCAGTGCCATTCGCCAAATGGGGTATGGACATTCTGGGTTCATATACGCCTGCTACAAGCGAACGGAGGTACATTCTAGTTGCCATTGATTACTTCACCAAATGGTTAGAGGCAGAGGCGGTCAAGGGCATAAAGACAAAGGATGTCATTTCCTTCATTTGGAGGAATATCATCACCCGATTTGGGGTACCTATGTCTATAGTTTTTGACAGTGGCCCTCAATTTGAGACGCCTACCCTCAAAAATTGGTTGGGAGATCAAAGGATCTCGCATTGTTTTGCATTAGCCGGCCGCCCCCAAGCAAACGGCCAAGTTGAAGCCTTCAACAAGCTCATTTTAGACGACATTAAGAAGAAAATAGAAAGGTCTGGCGGTCTATGGGTAGATGAGTTGCCTCATGTCCTATGGGCCATCAAGACAACTGAAAAAGGGCCAATCGGTGAAACCCCGTTTCTCATGACATACGGTACAGAAGTCGTCCTGCCTATTGAGCATTATGAACCAACTCTTCGAATCATGCTCTATGATGAAGAGGCAAATTGGGAGGCCATACGGCTAGCACTGGACTCACTTCCTGAGCGCAGGGGTAATGCCGCCTTGCGTCATGAGATTTACCGTTTGAGAATAACAAGAGCCTACAACAAAAGAGTACACGAACGACCCTTGAAAGTGGGGGACTTTGTGTTACGGAAAATGGAGGCAACTGGTAAGGCCAATGAGCAAGGAAAGTTGACTCCCTGATGTGAATTTTAGTCCTAAAACTAAAACACACAAGGATATAAATCAAGATTAATTCTATACAGGAAAATCCACCAAGAATTAAACAAGAAACTAGATTAATTAACTAAGAATCTACCTAATTAATCAACCCAAACGAATGTTTTAGCTAAAACAAGCAAAACAGCAATTGAAATCCATCAATTAGAACTTAAGTGTTTAAACTCAAAACAATGCAATAATAATCTCTCCCTCTAAAGCTACGAAAATTACCCCTATTTATAGACATAGGAGGCAACTAATACTACTCCTACAAGGACTAGGAAAAACCCCTAACCTTGTTCCCCAAGTATCCTAACTAGAATAGAATTACTACTTCTAACTAGAATAGGAAAACTAATCCTAATCAAACTCTAATTAACTGACTAAAAACTTTCCTAATAACCTTAAGAAGTTTATAGCAACTAAATGATAGAAATTTAATCTTATCCTAAGTGCTTAAACCAAGAAAAACCCTTTCAAGTGAAAGGTAAAAACTTGCAAGCAAAAACTCTAGAAATAAACTAAGTCTATAAAATCATTCTTTTCATATCGTCGCCACCACACCACCACACGCGCCCCCCCTGTTGACCCACGCCACACTAGCGTGTAGCTGGGCTCAGTCCGGTGCCGGGAAGCTGGCGCGTGGGCCCTATCCCGGCGCGTGGCCACCGTGCTCCTCGCCGGAAGTGAACTGCTCCATTTCATCTTCTTTGCAAATCATGCTTCCTTCTTTCCTTATTGAACTAGTGGAACTTTCCTTGTTTATTTCTTTATTTAAGAAGCCTATAATGAAGCTATTTGGACCTTTTAAAAGTGTCTTGGACCCTTCAAAAGAATTAGCCTCTTGATTCACATCATTCTCCCCTTCTTCAAAAGAATTTGCCCTCAAATTCACTTTATCAAAACAAGTAACGAGGTTTTCAATGATATATGTAGAATCTTCATCACCACTTTACTACACAAGTCTTCTTGGTACTCACCATCTTCATAATTTTCATCTTCTTTCATCAGAAGACATGTCTTGGGTCCTCTGTCGATCTCTTCCTTGAATACTTTTTCCCTTAGAAACAAACTTGAACTTCGATTAACATTTGAGCACTTACTATGTCCTTTATGAGACAAAGGATGTAGACTAAAATGTTTATTCCCAACCTCCACAAAATACACATTGGTCTTGGCATCAAATTTCACAAATCTATCATATTGCCAAGGACAACCTAATAGTATATGACACGCATCCATGGGGAAAACATCACACAAAACTTTGTCATGAAATTTACCAATTGAAAAGGATATTAGGGCTTGTTTATCCACCTTGACATCACTTGAATTATTGAGCCAATGAAGCTTGTAGGGGTTTGGATGCTCGGTGATCGGCCACTCTAATTTATATACCAAAGTAGTAGACACTACATTAGTGCAACTTCCCGTGTCTATTATCATATCACACAACCTATATTTCACCTTGCATCTTGTGAGAAATATTTTCTCCCTTTGATTGCTTTCAATAGATATAGGTTTTGAGTGTAGTGCTCTCCTTAGGACCAAACTTTGACCTTGAGTCTCGGGATCAATTTCTTCTATGTCTTCCTCCTCTTCTTCAAATTTTTCCTCATCCTTTTCACCGTCACTATCATGCTCAATAACAGCCTGCTCTTGTTCCCATTCTTGAGCCGTCATGACCCTTTTAGAAGGACAATCACTGGCAATGTGACCAACACTACCACACTTAAAGCACTTCCTATCTTCAAACTCCTTATTAGTTTTGAATTTAGGCTTATATTCTTTGTAATTCGAACTAGAACCACCATTTTCCACACTAGCTCTTTCAAAAGGTTTTGAGAATCCTTTTATAAACGATTTAGTGAATGAGCTCTTCTTCCCTTTTAATTGTTTTTCAACTTTGATAGCCACTTTACACACATCCTCAAAAGACAAATATTGTTGCAATTCAACTTTTTCAGCAATATTATCATTCAAACCAGAAATAAAACGAGCAATCTTATGTTCAACAATCTCTTCTAAACCACATAGCATGCATAACCTCTCAAATTCAACAATATAATTCTCAATAGTCATAGAATTTTGTTTAAAAGTCTGCATCTTAAGGTAAATTTCTTGAATATAATCACTAGGAACGAACCTCTTTTTCATGTGCTTCTTGAGTTGCTCCCAAGTTGTGATTTTGTCACGCCCTTCCCTATGCCTCTTCTTTTTCAAATTATCATACCAAAGGCTAGCATAACCAGTGAGTTTCAACTCCGTACTCTTACACTTCTTTCTCTCATCATACTCCTTGTAATCAAAGAGTGTTTCGGCCCTTCTAATCCATTCAAAATACTTCTCTGGTTCATTCATACTCCCATTGAATTCGGGAAGATCTAGTTTAAGGTTTCTATCATCATCTTTTGGTCTATCCCTTCTCCTAGGTCTAGGTGAATCATCACTTGATGAATAATTCTTTCGTGACCTCCTAGGGTTTCTCCTTGGTTGTTCTTCCTTACTTGAACTAGAGCTAGGGTTAGAATCACCCCTCTTTGAAGAAGATCCATCACGAGTATCAAGTCTCTTCAATACCTCCTCCAACCATGCTGCCAACTCGGTGATTTGTCTATCTCTCCTAAGGTTTTGGGCTTGTTCTAAGGTTAAACCCCTTGGAACTTGTGGAACCTCTTCATCACTCATTATTCCGACACAAACCAAGTTAGTTTATGCAAAAATCTTAATTAAAAGATCAAATCTTGAAGCAAACAAAAACCGGACTCCCAACCGCAACCTAGTGTATCAACACCAAACATTTGAGGCTGTACAGAGTTCGTTACTCAACCAAAAGCTACTAAATTTTATATGGTGATATCTAGACGTTTTTAGAGTCTAATGAAAAAAGAATCACCAAAAATGCCCAGCCAAACGTTACCAGTTTTTTTTCTATCGGAACTTGGAATCTGATACCAAGATGATGTGAATTTTAGCCCTAAAATTAAAACACACAAGGATATGAATCAAGCTTAATTCTATACAAGAAAATCCACTAAGAATTAAACAAAAAACTAGATTAGTTAACTAAGAATCCACTTAATTAATCAACCCAAACGAATGTTTTAACTAAAACAAGCAAAATAGCAATTGAAATCCATTAATTAGAACTTAAGTGTTTATTAAACTCAAAACAATGCAATAATAATCTCTCCCTCTAAAGCCACAAAAATTACCCCTATTTATAGACATAGGAGGCAATTAATCCTACTCCTACAAGGACTAGGACAAACCCCTAACCTTGTTCCCCAAGTATCCTAACTAGAATAGAATTACTACTTCTAACTAGAATAGGAAAACTTATCCTAATCAAACTCTAATTAACTAACTAAAAACTTTCCTAATAACCTTAAGAAGTTTATAGCAACTAAATGATAGAAATTTAATTTTATCCTAAGTGCTTAAACCAAGAAAAACCTTTTCAAGTGAAAGGTAAAAACTTGCAAGCAAAAACTCTAGAAATAAACTAAGTCTATAAAATCATTCTTTTCATATCGCCGCCACCACACCACCACACGCGCCCCCCTGTTGACCCACGCCACACTAGCGTGTATCTGGGCTCAGTCCGGTGCCGGGAAGCTGGCGCGTGGGCCCTATCCCGGCGCGTGGCCACCGTGCTCCTCGCCGGAAGTGAACTGCTCCATTTCATCTTCTTTGCAAATCATGCTTCCTTCTTTCCTTATTGAACTAGTGGACCTTTCCTTGTTTATTTCTTTGTTTGGGCAGCCTATAATGAAGCATTTGGACCTTCTAAAAGTGTCTTGGACCCTTCAAAAGAATTAGCCTCTTGATTCACATCACTCCCAATTGGGAAGGCCCCTACCGGATTTATGAAGAAGTGATAGGCGACACCTACTGCCTGGAAACTCAAAATGGCAGGTGTTTCGGGGTTTTCTGATGTCCTGCGGGAGAGTTACAATTCCGAGACTGGTATCCTTGCGCCTGTACCTACAAAACAACGGAGACTCCTTGTGGTGGGAGCTCCGCCTCCAACGGTCAAGTTAGTACTTGTTTGAGGAGTGATAAATGCGGAAAGTAAAGGTGGGAGATCTGGTTCCTCTAGGGGAGGAGTGATCAATGTGTTTAGACTTCTCTAGGTGAGAGTCATCAATTGCTGAATCCCCTTTAATGAGGATTAATTAAGTATTTATAGTCTTGAGAAGCGTGCCAATTTTAGGTTTAGGTTAACCAGGGCAAATTGGGCTTCTCTCGGACTTTGGGCCTTGGTGGCCATTTTGCCTATTTGGCATATGGGAGGCCACGTGGCGTGGCCTGATTAGTCCATGTTGGACCTCTTAGGGTGACAAATGGCGGACGCTGATTGGCCCACGTGGTGGACACGTGGCAGGTCCGGATTGGTCCATTTGTCATGGGTAATTTTTACCCTAAACATTTGCCCCTCGGAAGGAGTAATTTCTCTTTCCAGGAGGGATTGCTCCTTTCGAAAGTTAGACCCTCGAAGCTTTGCTAGGTCGGTATCTTGTCTAGTTCTAATGGGAGATGGACTTGATTAACTTAGAAAATTTTGATACCTTGGGCGGTATGACATTTTCAAAGTTAATCAATCATAATAATGATTGCCGCCGAACTAGACAGATGTCGATTCTTTGCCCCACTATGCAGATAGCCCCTGATCAGGTGGACTGTCAACTATTGCATAAGGGGTAAGCGTTTAGCATTATTCGGCCATTGGCCTCTTTTGATTCAATATACTAAGTTTGGTACTTAGTTTATTTCGTTGGGGGATGGCTGGTCGTCTGCTTTGGTGGCTGCATAGAAGCAGGCGTCAGACAGGACGTCCAACCAAAGTAGCTACGCCTGTTGGGTTACAGACGGCAGCTTTAAGTATAGCCAACCTAGTAAGAATAGTGGTCAAGTACCTCTGTTTACCAAAAAACAGGCGGACTCCTCATACCTTTTAGGTTCCGTACTAAGGAGGGCGACTGGTTAACCTTGCGGTTAGTCAATCACTGCCTATTTTGTTTGAGTGGTAGGGAAACCAGGCGGCGGGGGCCGGATAGTCCCCTTGATTCGCCAAGTTTTTCTTGGCTATTAACTCAAAGGTTGTTAACCTAGCAGGAGTAGTGGTTGAGAGCCCCTGTTTGCTAAAAACAGGCGGGCGACTCATACCTTTTAGGCTCCATACTAAGTTTGAGAGAGTGACTATGAGTTAACATGGGAGTTACTCAGTCTCCGTCACTCTCTAGCTTGAGTAGTAGAGGTACCAGGCGGCGGAGGCCGGCTGATCCCCTTGATTCGCCAATGTTGTTGGCTATTAGCCCATGGAGTGGTTACCTAGTAGGAATAGGGGTTTGAGTGCCCCTGTTTGCCAAAAAACAGGCGGTCTACTCAAACCTTTTAGGTTCAATACCAAGTTTGAGGGAGTGCCTATGAGTTGACTTTGGTGTTACTCAGTCGCCGTCACTCCTGCTTGAGTAGTAAAGGTACCAGGCGGCGGAGGCCGGCTGAACCTTTTGATTCGCCAATGTTTGTTGGCTATTAACTCAAGAGGTACCCCCTGCATTTATCCCAAGTAATACAGGCGATCATCTGACTCAGATGTCAACTGCTACCACTGGTTTGGTTAGTGATAGAGTTATCCTTGTCTCAAAAACGGCTACGTGGTTGCCCTTGGGGACAGTCGTATAGGTGCCGTGTAATTAGTTTATAGAGCAATGTTCCACCCAAAAGGGAGCTGCTCTCTGCGACGAATTTCATCCGGAGGGATGCCGCCGGACGCCTGCTATGATGTTGGGACAGGTCGTATTAGTTTTGAAGATTGGATCAGTTGGCTTGGCGCCTGGTCCCATTCGGCCTGTGGCCTTGGTTAGTCTTTTAGTGGACGCAGATGCTAAGTAAGAGGAGGGCAGCTGCCTATTTAGGCACAGGGTCGGCCAGGCCACCATCATTTTTTAGCTAAGTATAGGAGGGTGGTCGTCTGTCTTGGAATCGACTGTATGTCCAGACGGCATCCCCCTATGGTGATAGAGTAAAATATTCAATGGAGAGTAGCCGACTGTAAAGGTACAGGCGGCATGCCCTCTGAAGATAGAGTAAAATACTCTATGGAGAGTAGCCGAATGTAAAGGTACAGACGGCATGCCCCTCTGAAGATAGAGTAAAATACTCAATGGAGAGTAGCCGACTGTAAAGGTACAGACGGCATGCCCCTCTGAAGATAGAGTAAAATACTCAATGGAGAGTAGCCGACTGTAAAGGTACAGACGGCATGCCCCTCTGATGATAAAGTGAAATACTCAATGGAGAGTAGGCGACTGTAAATGTATAGGCGGCCTGCCCCTCTAAATCAGTATCAAGTATTGAAATCATTTCAAGTGTTAGAGCAGATGGATCACCTAGTTCCCTTCCATAAAGGATGGATGGTGTTATTAATGAGAGTCGGCTGCTTTCATAGCTACGAGACTTCATTGTATAGGGGGTCGGCTAGTATTCATGCCGCTTTTCTTGCCTGATAGACTGTCATGCAAACAAGTGGAGGTAATCCACGAAGAAAGACGGTCTTCAATAGAGTGCCGCCTATGCTGCCTGGTTTAATAACCTTAGGCAACATTTTTTAGGGCATCTTATACTTTTTTTTTATTTTTTTATTTTTTTTTATCATAATAATGATTGAGGTCGCCTAAACCAAGGCTACGAAACCATGATAATCATACCACCAGACATTCGGCATGCCGCTTGCTTTCATTTGGCAAGACATCCAATCTTCTCAGCTTCAAAATCACGATGCATGATCATGATGATGTTGGGCTTAGCATAATGATGCTAGTTGTACTCGTACCCATGATAATTTTCTTGATGATAATTTCTTTCGTGTAATAGCCGGCTGTTTAAAGCTGGCAGGCCGGGTGCTTAGTGGCTGGGTTGGGGCCGGCTGCCGCCTGCTGGCTTTGAGGAACGATGCCTAGGAGCCGGTTGTTCAAGCATAGGCGCTCCTACTCCGACTTGCTCTTTTGAATGGTTTAAGGGGCCGACTGGTTTTGTTATGAGGTGCCGACTGTTATGAACCATTCGAGTGTCTTGATTTTAATGCTTGTGTGCATTTGAGGTAGGAGTCATCAAGCTCTCGCTTATAATCAAGGCCTAAGTTCGAGGCTACATGCTCACACACTCGGCAATGTAACTCATGCCCAACATCGAAGTGCCGGACGCATGGTTAAAGTTGATCGTGGCTACCACCTGCTACTTCGTGGCTGGGACTAGGCCGGCTGCCATTTAGCCGCCTGCTTTCTTGGGCGAGACGCCAATGCCCAGCTTTCACAATAAGAGAATTAGCACATGAACAAGTTTAAGCATTCACTCTCATGGCCGATTATATTACTACGAGCCAAGCGCTACTCCTCTCGGCAGGCCGTGAGGTTTGAGGTTTATATGTGCGAGTATGTTGGTTGTTTACTTTTGGAAGATCAAGCTGGAACCAAACTCATTTGTATCAAGTATACTTGGCATTATATTTTTGAGCAAAAACCATGCGGTTATACCATGATAAAACATCATATAGAGCAGGCTGGTCTTATCACAATAGCAAAGATCATAGATGCTCGCATGCCGGGGCCGTTTTTGAACCTCAAGTAAACCGAGCACAATGGTTTTTTTGGGTATGGCCGGCTGTAATCTTGAGGAGCACTTGTGATTGTGTAATTATTCACGGCATTCTTGCTTTAAATACATATAGCCGGTTTTTCAAGGCTACCCTCGACGAGCACCGGCTGTTTGGCTGACCGAATGCCGACTAACTCTATAATGTCGCCTGCTCTCAAATGCTGAGAGTGCCGGATGTTTTATCAAGAGCTAACTAATGTTGCGTAGAGATGGCCGGCTGCTATTCATGCACCTAACTCTTGTTTTTTACGGCTGGTTTTCGGTTTTGTTTCAGCCAGACCAAGACCCACTAGTTGACCCGCATATGATGCAAGCTGGAAAAAGTTTCATTTGAATTGAAATACATATGGCATTATAAATGTTGGGTGAGCATATATGGAGCTGGCCGGATGTATTGCTTGCAGCCTTTGATGCCGCCTATATCAAACAGATGCTTGGCATGAGGAGAAGTCCGCCTGGTTAGAAGCTCACAAACGACTTCTTCCAGAATTTACTCAGTAATTAAGATTCACCTTGGGTAAAAGCTTCCTCACGGTAATTTCAACGGAAACAATTGACAATTCTCAATAGGGTGCCGCTTGTTTTTACATGACTAGCCGTTTAATCATTGCTTTGGTTGCAACGGCCACCTGATTTAATCATTACTGCCGCCTAGTTGGCTGATACTAGGCCGGCTGTTTTTAGCGACTGGATGCATTTAACAAAACCATTGTGAAGGCCGGCTGTTTTAGTGCCTCTAGCTGGGACTGAGTTGGAGATGGTTGTTCCGTAACGTTCAGGTTTAATAGTGAAGGACCGAATGTTTAGCAGCTGCATAGATTGTCGTTTGTTTGCATTTCATCGTTAGCATGGCTGGATGCGTTGCACCAACCGACTGCTCATGGGGTGTTCTTGTTTCTTTATATGAGCACCTGTTGTTCTCCCACTTGCCGCCTGCTCATACCACACTTGCATCGAAACCATTCGTGTTAGTAGCTGGCATCGTGTTCACCAAATTTGCATGTTTAGGCAAGCTTTCCACTACCAGTGCAAGTATGAAGAGCAGTAGTAGCATGCGCATATTTAACCATAGCAACAACATATATTGGCCGGCTGGTTAAAAATACCATCTTGATGCCGATTGCTTGTGCTATGTCAAGAAAGGTTTGGCAAAGGTGATGTTGGATGATACTTTGATTAGTTTGAGAACTAAGAGAGGTGCCTTAAGTATCCATTTTCGGCTTCAAGGGTGTAATGCTCACAACGTTTTGAGAGTCGATTGTATGCTAGCGTCTATGGCCCTCATTAAAGAGTTCCGGCTATTTTAGAGCTAGTAGGGCGACTGCTTTGTGGCTGAGTTGGAGCCGATTGCCGCCTACTAGCTTTGAAGAACGAAGCCTGGGTGTCGGTTTGTTCAAGAAGCATAAGGGCCATTACTCCACCTAGCATTTGCGAATCGTTTCAAAAGCTGGGCGACGGTTATGATCATGTAAGTCTTGTTTGGTCTCCATGTTATACGACACATGCCTTGGTTTATATACCCTTGGTATTGTGCCTTGTCACTTGAAGAGCCGCCTCCTTGTTATGATCACATGGGACTTTGCCACCTAGTTGGTCTAAGCGACGTGTGGCTAGCAATGTGCTTCTCACGTAATGATATGAAGTAGTCAGCGCTTGATTCCATGTTTACCAGCCTACAAGCTTGACCATCCGACTCCCAACATTTGTTCGTATGACGCATGCAGTACTTGGCCGCCTGGACGGATGCTCGGAGGCTGGTCTTCTACCGGCTGTACCCATTGAGTGTCATGCTAGGCGCATGTAACTTTAATCGGGGTTGGTTAGACCTGGCCGACTACTTATATTGCCGCCTGGTCTATTAATTTAGCATGGGCAAGAACTATGTCGGCTGTACCCTGTGAGTGTTAGCACACTTTTGTGAGGGTGAGTGCCGCCTGTCTGACTCTCATGGTTAGATTTTGAATACCTCATGGAGGTATGGTGGAGACTGTCTTGAAAATCAGACGTAGAGGCCGACTCTGATAGTCGGTCATTCTTCTTCTGCTCCAGCAACATTCGAGCATCAGAGAATGTTCTCTTTGACTCGTCCGGTTGAACATAACGGATGGGCTTTCTCTTCCCTTGTGAAGGGAAGTGATACTTCGTTTAGTCGATCACTGGCGACTGCCTTACCCCAGGCTTTGGCTAGGGGGTCGCCACACGATCCTTAACAAGTCTAGTTCTCCCGGGGTGGGAGGACGTTCTGGCCGACTGTTCCTTTGCGGGAACAGGCGTTCTCTTTTTGATTAGCTCCTGGATTTCTCCCTTGAAACCTCTCATGAAAGACATGAGTTCGTTCCTGGTAACAGGAGCAGACCCCTCGATCGCCTGTTGATGCTCAGGCGGTGGGACGGGTACGTCGAGCTCTAAGGGACCCGTCGGGGGTCGTGAGTCTCGACATCGATTTCATTGTCGGTGTCCTGGTCCGACTGAACCAGGGGGTCGTCCATGGGACGCTTGTCACTTAGAATCGGTACAGACTGTGATGCCATCTCGAAAGTACTCTCCCCACAGACGGCGCCAAAATGTTTCGGGGTTTTCTGATGTCCTGCGGGAGAGTTACAATTCCGAGACTGGTATCCTTGCGCCTGTACTTGCAAAACAACGGAGACTCCTTGTGGTGGGAGCTCCGCCTCCAACGGTCAAGTTAGTACTTGTTTGAGGAGTGATAAATGCGGAAAGTAAAGGTGGGAGATCTGGTTCCTCTAGGGGAGGAGTGATCAATGTGTTTAGACTTCTCTAGGTGAGAGTCATCAATTGCTGAATCCCCTTTAATGAGGATTAATTAAGTATTTATAGTCTTGAGAAGCGTGCCAATTTTAGGTTTAGGTTAACCAGGGCAAATTGGGCTTCTCTCGGACTTTGGGCCTTGGTGGCCATTTTGCCTATTTGGCATATGGGAGGCCACGTGGCGTGGCCTGATTAGTCCATGTTGGACCTCTTAGGGTGACAAATGGCGGACGCTGATTGGCCCACGTGGTGGACACGTGGCAGGTCCGGATTGGTCCATTTGTCATGGGTAATTTTTACCCTAAACAGCAGGCAGCTAGCCAGAACTTGGAAAGTAGACAACTTGAAAAAGTACTACTTCTGAGACTTGTAAATTTTTTGTAAATAAAGTTTATCAATGAAAAGAAGCTTTATTTTCACATGTTTATTGCTTTCTGTATATATACCGTTTGTACAATGTACAAATGGACTTGTATAAATTCTTTACGTCTGCTCCAGCATGAGTAGATAAGCTAAGCCAAATACTTAGCAGCTATTGATGAGGCCAATGGTCAGATATCCTTGAAACCGTCACCTGCCCCAACATGAGCAGGCAATCGGCGACGCCCATCCGGGTGAATTCGTCAAAGAGAACATCTCCCATTTGGGTGGTACATTGTTCTATAAACTATAACACAAACGGCCCAACCAACTATCTAAATTTGAGATAACTTGCAGCCGTTTAAATGATCAATTGAGACCTGGATATGACCGGTTATTACTCAAAGGCAATACAAACGATAACTGATATCTTGGTTGGATATAACCGGTCATTGTTCAGAAGCAATACAAACGGTTATCATAATAGCAGCTAAAACATAACTTGGTTATGACACCTACACACAGTCAATGGCCGCTTGCTATTAGACAATTGGCAAAGACTGATTATCCCAAGGGGTAAATCACAGTCGGTTGACTCGAAAATTCAAAGTTGAAACCCAGGCGCCATAAAGAAAACGCCTGTTTTTCCATCTTAGAATTAAATATTAAGTATTGATTCAGAGGCGGTCAATGACTGTTTGACGTCCATCCGGATGCTTATTGGACGACTGCTCGCTTGGGTTGGGACAATTACCAAAAAAAACACCCGTCCAGGAGCAAAATACACCTGATGTATCAATGAAGCCACATGCATTCAGCTACTTAACAAAAATTGCATGAAAGAATTGAAAAATTGAAGCAAAATTTGGCAAACACCGACGCATTTAGTAGAACATGTCATTAAAAAACCGACCAAGAGGCCGGGAGAGTAATTGTTAACCGGATCCTCATCCGGTTAAAAGAGACATAATGATACACGGCACGCAGACCGGAAATACATGCAGCTGAATTACTAAGCCGGGGGTGAAGGCGCATCCTTTTCAGGCGGAACTGGGGCAGAGGTCTCCTGGTCCTCCTCAAGATCTTCCTCATCTCTTTCAAAGTTTGCCTCCTCCTCGACGGCTGCGGCTTCCTTCTTGACCCAGTCTTGGAATGGCTCTGGCTCCTGCTGGTTTTCATCCTTGGCCAGGATAGCAAGATCTGCATATTTGTAGGCAAGCTCCCAGGTGCTGTAACCCACCTCTGGACTTAGGAGGGACTAGGCCATCTTCATGCGGTTCTCGCAGTCGTGCTCATTCTCCTCGATGAGCCGGCTCTGCTTAGCCTCCAGCATGGCCTTGAAATTTTTCTCAGAGGCGGCCCTTTCCTTCAACAGGCGGTCATTGTCTGCTTTCAAAGAGGTGTTCTCCTTATTAGTGTTCTCCAAGGACTTGAGAGCATCCTCTTTCTTTTTGAGCTCGAGCTCAGCGTTATCAACTAGTGCCTGTAGATTGAAGATTTTTGTGTTGGCCTCATCGAGGGATTTTTTAAGCCGCTTGATAGATTCCGCTTGTTGCAAAAGCTCAGACTTAGTCTCGAGGTCATGAATAATCATTTTGTACTGAGAAAACATCAGACGTGTCGAGAGCGGCTCTTTTTGCCCGCCTTACCTCTTCCTGTTTCCGGGCATACGACTTTTTCAGCCCCTCCACCCGCAGCATCGCCTGTACATTAAAAGTGTTAGATTGCAACTGGCAAATACTAAGAAGTTAGTAAAGATGGAAGAGAAACACTCATACCTCAGACAGCTGGGCCAGGATGCGGTCAACATTGAACGCATGTATACCCGGGATGGCCTCCTTGTCTTCCTTGGAGACGGCCTACAACATGGCCCTGGAAAATTGTTGTACATCCTGCCACCGGGGAGACAGATCTGCACCAGGAAGAGATGGTGAGAAAGTAACATAACCGCCTCCAATAGATTGCCGGCTGCCAGAGGAACCTTCTAACTAAAGACGAGAATGTGACTTAACCCGCATGGGTAAGCCAAGCTCAAGGGAGTTGAAGAATTCAGCAGTGCCTTGGTGAGGCGGCTGAAGGCTCAAATCGCCTGCAGCCCTAGGAGGCAGGACACAAGACGGCGCCGCAGCAACATTCGACTGGGAGGAAAGGTCAACGCATAATTGTAGACTCTTTCCTCCAACGGACATCCGAGAAGCCGTTTGAGCAGACGAGGTCTTCCTGGATTTGTTGCCAGAAGTCTTCTCACTAGACCTTGGTCTGATGACCCTGGAAAAGGATCTAGGAGCTCTGTATCCCTCCTAGAAAACAAGTCAGAAATTAGGCATAAAGCTGGGACCAGGCACAAACTATACAAATGGTACATCACCGTCTGTACACATAGAAATAAAGTAATAAATTGGAAGTTGGTTCAGGCGGTTAATACCTTATTTTTAGCCGTCTATGCGGCTCTCTTCTTCTCCTCATTCTCCCTGTAGATATCTGCGGCGGACTTAGCAAGCGTTTTGTCGACAGGAAGCATGTTTAATGCATTTTCTGCAAAACAAAACCGTTTGTTAGATCATCAAGCAAGAAAAAACACAAGTTACAAAAGATAGAGACGGCAAAACATAGCCGGAAAAATAATCTACATACGTCTGTCAAAATTGGGTGCTCAACCCACAGGCGGACAAAAACACCTCGTCCCTTAAAAACTCAGGTTTAAGTACCTAGTTTTTAGGTGCACTAATTAATTCTCCGGTTGAGAGAGCGGTGGTTGTAAGTTCCAAAAACCCCGCCTCTATTATTTTTTCATAATCCTCATCCGGGATTTGAGGTAACTTGCACATACCCAGAGGACGCTTAAGTTTAACAGCCTCCAGGTGCCTCTCCATATTTGCCCTGTCTTTGGCTGAAATATGGATTTGAAATGGATCCCCTTTGTTATTCCATGTTGGCCTCTCCTCTTCCTCACTATCCACATCCGGAGATAGAGAGCTGCTGGAGGCTACGGAGTCAGACCCAGAAGCGGATTCACTCCCGTCTCTCTCAGTGGCAATCACATCTGCCTCCTCCTGACAAGATATGGAGGCGGCCTCTTCTCCGTCTCCGTTTTTGGACTCTAGAATTCCATCACTAGGTGTGCTGGGTGTGCCCATGGAGGATCCTCTTGCTATCTAAGCCTGATCTCCCTCAGGCGGCTTTTCTTCAGTGCTCTCCTCCCTATACTCCGGATCTACAGCCGTCTTCCTAGTCCTAGCCATAGTGTCCTGCACAAACACAGAGACGGTCGGATTGGGAGATGAGAAAGAGTGATCCAGGCACCCAGAGGCGGCTCCCCCAATTCTAGACTCAGCCGTCCCAAGGGACCAGCCGCCCACTAAACTATGATGTGTTGTGTGTGCTATTGGTGAATCTATTAATGGAGTGAAATGTACACAAATGGAAATATATGAAAGAGTTGAGAAGAGGTGAAACGGTACCTATGAGATGAGCTGCAAAGTAGTCAAGCGGTGACCGACTGAACTAACAGGCGGGAACTGAACAATTGTTTGCAAGAAGGCTCAGACGGGTAACCGGTTGTGCCCACTTGAAATGCCAAAGCTTGCTTGAAGGGTACACAGGCGGTTCTAGAAGAGATAACCGGATGTACCCCTTGGAAAAAGAATAAGTGTTTGCAAACTACCCAGACGGTGTACCGGCTGTGAGTAGTGAAATGAAAGCAACTACTTGCAAGGTATACAGGCGGTTGACAGAGTTTATCTCTCTAAAAACGGATGTCTCTCTCTCTAAGTTTTGGAAATGTCCAAAAAAGGGAGGGGTAAAAATCTATTTATAGAAGGGTAATTCAGGGGGCATCCCCGTAATTTCCCTGGAAGACAAACGGTTAAAAACCGTTCTCCAATGGTCGCCTGACAGGTATCACTAGTGCCACGTGACACCCGTGAGGGGCAAATGTTTTGGGTATTTTTACCAAGGACACGTGGTCCAATGGGAAGGTGACACGTGTCACTTCAGGTGAGGTTCCCAGAGAACCAATCCCCTGCTGACACGTGGCATCTCTAATGATTGTGAAAAATGGCGGCCTTTCTGGCCCAATTCCCAAGGAAGCCCACCATTCCTAGGTTTCCGTAACCTAGGATGGCGGCACCCATTTCGAGACCCTATAAATAGGGAGATGTTCCCATCATGGGACACATTCAGAAATATTCACAAAAAACCGAGCAATCATTAATTGCAGATATTCTCTCGGAATCCGAGAAGATACTTTACTTTCCGCACTTTTTACGGACTCCATACACGTTCTAACTTGATCGTCGGTGGCGGAACTCCACCCAACCGGAGTTTCCGTTGTTTTGCAGATACAGGCGCGTGGATCCAGTCTCGGTGTTGTAACTCTCCGCAGGACATCCAAAAAACCCCAAAACAGATATTCCAAGCATAAATCCATAAATGGTAGGGGAAAAAAAAAAAAAAAAGGTACTACGTATATCATTTAGCACCACCTAAAATAAAATAAGGATAGGATCATTTGAATACAAATGGAGCATATTAATTAAATTAATTTAATTTAAACAATAAACTTCATGAAGTAAACAATCAAAACTTTCCTAATAGAATCCTAACTTATTCAAAGCAAAAAGATATATATATATAAATATATATATATATCTTTTTAATTTTGGGAACTTTCTAAAACCAAATATATATATATATATATATATATATATATATATATATATTTGGTTTTAGAAAGTTCCCAAAATTTCAAAATAACTTGGCTCTCAAGAATATAAAATTGATAAGAAATAGGCAAGATTACTAAAACACGTGAGAAATTAACGATAGAAATTAAATACCGGCTGCTAATTAAAGTACAAGCGCATATGCTTCGCTTAGAAATTACGAGAAACGGCGTGCTGCGTGTGTTATCAAATCTCCTCTCTTCTTTAGTCGACGCATACTTTCCTAATTTCTTCCTTTTATTTTTTTATTTAAATAACCCAACTTCAGAACATCATGAATTGTTAATTATACCCTCAATTTTCCCCCCTTTTACAAACCCTAACCCTCAATTCTTCTTCCTTTATAAATTCCGCCTTCTCCAATTTTCTCATCTACTTCCACTTTCTCTCTCCTCTTTTCTAAGTATCCTTTGTTTCCGCCATTGTTGGGTTTTTTTTTTTGCTTCAATTTGAGCAATAATCCAGAAGAATAGCTAGATTTCTGCAAAAAAACAACAATTGGAAGATTAAATTGGTTGTGAATGGTGGAAATCTTAAGTAAAAATTACATGCGATCTTCCCCCTTCCTCTTTACAAGGGGGATCTTCGTTCATTCATTGTCATCTTCTTCCGCTTTCGCTTTCGGTTCTTGCATGGAAGGCTGGTACTACCGCTGCCTCGGCCTTGACCCTTAAATATTCTACATTGTTTCAATTTTCCAGAAAAATTTTCTGGGTTATTATTTTTACAATTCAATCATTCGATCTGGAAATTTTGAATTATTGTTTTTGATTTTCGGGAAGAAATTTTGTGTTTTTTTGGGGTTACAAATCAATTCTTCGATCTGAGAATTTTGAATTATTATTTGGAGAAAAAAAAATCGGAAAAATATGTTGCTAAGCAAGCAAAAAAAGGCAAAGGGAAACAGGGTGTTGATTACGGTGAATGTTCTAGGAAGTGCTGGACCTTTAAGATTTGTCGTGAATGAAGGCGAGCTTGTTGCTGCTGTTATTGATATGGCGTTGAAATCTTATGCTCGTGAAGGTCGTCTTCCTGTTCTTGGTTCTAATCTTAATGATTTCCTCCTTCATTGCCCTTCTGCTGGATCTGATGGTATTAATTTCCTTCCTTTTCTTCGATTTAATTTTATTAATTTAATATTATTATAGTCTTTTTTTTGTTGATTAATATAACTTTGTGATTTAGAATTTTGTATTTTTGTGCTTAGGTTAGGTGAAATTTGGTATTTGTAATTTAAGTTAGGTGAAATTTAGTTTTTGTTGACTTGGTTAGGTGAACTTGGAAAATTTAGATTTTGCTTAATTTGGGATTGAATGGAAGTATAAGCAATAGAAATTAGAAAGGCGGTGTTTGCTTATCGTAATTACATTGGAAAATTAAAGAATTGTTTCCACTATGCATTATGGAGTATGTTTTTATGGTATGGACTGATTCCGGAATTCTTAAATTTGGCTTTAGTTTTCTGTGTAATATGCGTTTCTAGGTTCCGACTAATTTATAAATTTAGATGGGTTATTTTCCAGTGAATTTGCCTTTAAAGGGTTGGCGTATTTTCAAAGTTATATATGGGAGAATAAACTGCCATTTTTAGAGATTAGTTATTGAAAAACACAAGTATGAGCTTAGCATTATGAATACACATTTTTAGTGATCCTGGTTTAGAGGTTTTGAAGCATCCTTTAATCGCAATAATTTTGGTGTCTTTTGAACAATGGTGTTAGTAAGATGAACCAATTATGAAGTTGTAATGCTTTGCATTGTCTATCTGAATATCTAGATTCGTCTGTTAGATGGTGCCCATATAACAAAGAGAAATTTCTAATGTTGACTTATTGCTCATCTTACCGTCAGCATTTTCTTACCATAATATCTACAACTTCTGTACCTTTGCGCGTTCAGTAGTTCTAAATGAGCTACTAGATAGCTTAACTTTTTAAATCTCCTGCATTGTGGAAGGTTTGGAAATTGGAACACTGATTAGTCTGCTTTACCGATTGTCTACATTGCATGTCAAATGCTGGGCCATGTGGATCTTGTTCTATGTTTTTAGATTATTTTCTAATTTGTACCTTTGACTTGAGGCTTGTGAACATTCAATCTTTCATAAATTCGTACTTGTCTATGTAGTTGTCTATACCTATCTTTTTTTGTTTAGATATTGCTTTCTTTTGTCTGCATGATTGCTCTTTAACGAAATTTATCTTCAATATGATTGTCCTGCGACTAAACTTGTTGATTACACTGATGCATTAATGATTTACCTGTATCAATTGTCTGATTTTTCTTTATGTTTCTGGTTTTTACAGCTTTAAGTCCACTTGAGACAATTGGAGCTCATGGTACCCGGAATTTTCTTCTGTGCAAGAAGCCACAGCCCGAGAAAACTGCAAATGTTGAGGTCGGTGCTGAGTCTGCTTCCAATATAACAAGAAGGGGAAACGGAAGCTGGAAGTCATGGATCAATAAGACCATTATTCTTAAAATTGCATCGCATTGAAGATGGAATTATTCGTCTCTGAGATTACATTACCTCTGTGTTCAGAGATTTCATTATCCCCGTTGCTTATGATTATCAAACTCTTTTCATAAGTTGAATAGCTAGGGAAACGATTTATATATATTTGTTTACTTAAAAAGCTATAGATTGGTTTCATGTTTTGTTTCTTCTTCTTTTTTTCAAGTCATATGAACTTATAGAGTTTCTCCTGTCCCTATTGTGATCTTTGAGAATTCAATAAAGTTGTTTCCTATACAGTTTCTCTTAATTTACATGCACGATTGGAATTTTATTGATTTATGCATTCATTTTAAACGTTTAAAAGATGTATCCTTTGTTGTGGATTGGAGTAATTTCATGGAGTACTATGATTGTCATCTGGATATTGGAAATTTTTCGTTGGACACCACCTAACAGTTGATATTGATCTTACTCTAAGTCAATAAGGGTAACTCATGACAGTCGTTTTGGCTATATTTTAAAAGAAAGGTATTGGTCAAGGTTTGAAGTAAATAATTAGTTGTTATATATCTAATAGTAGGTGGGTAGCATTATCAAGCTTGCTTGAGTTGATGAGTATTGAGTTGATGAGTATTGAGTAGTGCTGTATTTGCGCGTCAAATGTAGTGGAATTGGATAAATACTACCATGTTAGCTATTATTTGCGACATTTTCAAATTTTTCCATTTTTAGTACATTTTTTTTAAATGAAATTACAAAAATACCTTTACTTAAAACTTTATAACATCAATCATATACTTAAAACATAATTGATTAAAAACTAATCCAATCTAATTAAACTTATTTGGGTGTGGGTTATGGGTTAGTGTGCCTGGTCTTGGACTTGGTGCGAGGGTTAGGTGGTTTCGGTATGTGGGTTCACGGTGAGTCTGTGGGTTAGGTGGTTTCGGTTTGTGGGTTCACGGTGGTGGGTGTGTTCGCCTATGGGTTCTGGGTTTGTGGCTGGTGGTTCTAGGTTCGTGGGTTCACGGTGGTGGGTGTGTTCGTCTGTGGGTTCTGGCTTCTGGGTTTATGGCTGGTGGTTCAGGGTTCGTCAATGGTGGTTTTGGGTTCGAAAGGTGGGTGGTTCTGGGTGGCGTGGGTGGTGGTTCTGGGTAGTTCAGTGTTATTGTGATTTAATTTATTTTATTTTTTTGTCTTTTTTGGGGTTGGATTAATATTAAGTACCTGCTCTTATTTTTTAATAATAATGCTTAACATCTTTTGCTTAGGAGTCCGCGCAAACCCCCTTTGTTGCAAATAACATTTAACGAAGGAAGTATAAGGAATTAATCAATTTAGAATCTATTTTTAGATGTATATTTTAAATTACGAAGTATAAATTTAAAATCTAACCAGAGTTCACGTAATTATACTCGTATTATAGTTATAAATTGAGTAGTCTGTATTTGTGTGTCATATGGAATGGAATTGGATAAATATAAGGAAGTAATTAATTTAAAATCTATTTAGATGTGTTTTTTAAACTATAAATTGAAAATCTAACAAGAGTTCATATAATTATACTCGTATTATTGTTATAAATTTATGTGAATTCATGATAGATGTAAGTTTGACCCTATGAACTGCAATGAATCAATCTCTACAAAATAGAGGGAAAAACACCTTATAATAGCCCATCAACACATCATCTATTGAAGCTGTCCTTTTAATTATGTTTTTCGATTTTGGGCAATAGTTATTTCCTTTCCTACTAGTTCCTACACAAATTGCAGTTGATGAATAGCTTGTTTCTATCAACAATGGATGGGCCAAATCGACACCCACCATGTCCGTGTTTTGATGGTTAAGTATCGTTAGTTAGTTTTGGTCATGCACGGATGCTCTTATTGGGCCTAGGAAAGTTTATAACGCAGGAGTTGGGTCTATTACAATTATTACTTTGCTTCCCCTTTATATATTTATTACACAAAAGAAAAACAATATATTGTGAGAGGAGATATGTTTACATGTTTATCTCTGACATAAATTTAGATTTTGTCATATTTTAATAAATTTATTATTAAAATTTAACAATATATTTATGCTTTATCTTATAATTCTTCCAGTTTTTTTTTTATTATGCATCATTTTCTAAAAATGGAAGTTTCAATATATATGCATTATTTTTCATTTTAGTAAATAAAATCTCTCTATCTCTCTCCTATCACATGAACCCTCTTTATTTTTTCTTTCTATCTTTCTCAACTCCAAAAATTGCCTAGGAGTCCGCAATTAGTGATGCAACTAAATAAAATACGAAGGAAATATAAAGGTTAGATATTCTACCATAAGTATAAATCCCAAGGATATATTCACTAAATAATATCTTAACATAAACAATGCTAAATATATTATTCTACTAATTAATATCAATATGGAAAATATATCACATAATATTTTCCAGGGGTAAGTCTTGTATGTGGCTAGCCACACAGTGTGACCACAGTGGTTTATAAAGTAATCTTCATTTATATGTATGAGTAACCTCATTTTTTCATAAGAGTAACCCCATGTTGTCCATAAAAGTAACCCAAATTCATTATACGAGTAAAATCAAGTAATTTAGAAATAAGTAACCCCATTTGTACATTCGAGTAACCTCTATTATTTTGTTTTAAAAAAGGAAAGAATAATTCCACTTATTTAAGAGAGTAACCCTTTTTTCTCATTTAAGTAACCTACATACGTTAAGATAATCTCATTTTCTCATCACTGTGACCCTTATTACTTAATTAATTTCCTTATATGTGATTATGTGAAGTGGTTACACCATATGACTAGCCACATATAAGAATTTAAATTGTGGATTTCCACTAATATTGATTATTTCATATCTCTAACAACTTATCCATCATACTTTTAGAGTATTGGACTAAGATAAGAAGGAGACAAGTAAAATTACACTTAGAGGATAAAAAAAATTAATTGGTTAAAAAGAATTGCATGTATGTAAAGTCTAGCTTGCACCTTTACATTCCCTTGTTTCATAATTCATAAAATTTTAAATATTGCTATCAATTTTTTTTTTATTTTTTTTTTATTTTTATATCAGGTATTCAAGTTGGGTTCAAGTTGGGTCATGTCAGGTTTCAGATCAAATTCAATTCGGGCTTTGTTTTTTCTGACTTACAAGTCAGGGTGAGTCAAGTTCAATTTGAATTATGACATTTACATCTTTTCGGTTGCTGTTCGGGTTCGATTTGAGTCAATTTTGGGTCGGGTAATATTTTGGGTTTGATGTGTGTCAAGTCAGGTTACAGACAAGTTTGAAGCAGGTAAATTTCGGTCGGATGAACTTCAGGTCGGGTTATTCTTAGACTCGTGTCAAATTTTAGTCAGGTCGGGTCGTTCTTAGAATCGGGTATAATACAAAATAGAGTAAATAGGTCAAATAAAAAGTATAATATTCCGCTATTTCTATTTATGATAATTTTGATAACATTTTCAATTCAACTTTTAATTAAAAATATCCACATTACATTTGAGTCAAAACAATATCAAAGCGGGTCAATATAAGTTGGTTTAACGAGTTGGATAAAATTGGATAATGGGTCACTAAACTGATCGCTATTATTGAGGTAAGTAGTAGATTATGTTAAGTGTTTATTTTTGTTAAATTTAATCAAGTTGAGTGTTATTTTGGGTTCAGATCATTGTTAGGTCGAGTCAAATCGATTGTCGGTCATCAATATCCATTTGAGTTGGTAACAAGTTGTGACAAGTTATAATTGATTTCAGGTTCTAAACAAGTCGAGTGCTAATCGGGTTCGGATCATAATCAAGTCTAGTCAAATTTGTTTTCGGTTAATATTAAGTTGATTACAAGTTCTGGTTCAGGTCATAAAGTATCATGTCTATTAGGTTATCACTTAATGTCGAGTCTGTATTGGTGCAGGTTACATGTTACTGTTTTCACCTATTTTTCGGGTACGGGTGGAATACATATCATTGTTGGCTCAAGTTAGAAGTTCAGGTTACATGTCACTGCTTTTCACTATCACGGCACAACTATATCTGCTTAGAAGTACATGCTCGCTTTTGAGGTTCAAGATAGGTTTATGTACTAGGGGTCATTTGGTCCACTAAGCTGGAATAGATTAATATAGATTCTCATATTTGGGTGGTATGGATTCTATATCCCATACCAACATAAGTTGTTTGGTTTAATGCTGGAACGAATTCTCATACTTGAGTGGTATGGATTATGAATCCTTGGTGGGAAGGTGAGTATGAGATTTAAGGGAATGAGGTAGAGTTAGAAACCCCTAGGTATGAGATTCCATTCTTAAATATCCCAACCAAACAAATAAATCCATAAAATGAATTCTAAATCCATTTCAGTAAGTCCAACCAAACAGTCCCTAAGTGATTAATACGGATTCAACGGTACTTGTATCTTCATCCCTACAACGTGATGCAGGGATCTCTATTTATCTCAAATGAACAATCAACAACATTAAGAGGGAATGAGGGATAACAGGCCAGGTAAGCTTCGACAATGTCGTATTATTGAAGTGGACATACAACAAGCAATGGCGATTCTAAGATTTCGCGAGAGGGGTTCTCGACCAGTTTGCATATATTGGAACTGATTTTACAATTTACAATATAATTGGAGCAAGACCTTACATTCAAGAACAAATCTTTCTTTATTTTTTTTCAGTTGAAGTGTACAAAGCAACTCCATTGAGGATTTGGTGTATTGTCATAATTGAAGTGACTCCTAAATTACATGAAGTATAATATTATACTTCGTACGAGTAGTTTTTTAAACCATTAGAAGAGAGTTTAAATATGCTTTGACATAAGGTTGATACATCATATTGTTATTTCAAATGTGAAGGATCTTTATTTATAAGATAACTAAGTAAAGGTTTTTATATTCACTTTATTTTTACTTATTTATTGAAAAATAAGTAATAAATTTTGATAAAGGTTAATAAGTTCATATAAGATGGATTTAGTAAAAATGAGTTAAGATAAGTTCTATTAAAGGTTAACAAATGTCATCCAAATTTAATTTATGACTAAAGTAAGTTCAAAGTAAGGTCTAATACGTTTATCAAGTTCACATAATTTGAAAAAATGTTTAAATAAAATAATATATGTTCAGATAAGCAAATCAGGTAATATATAGCAAGCGTCCTAATTATGAAAATTTATAAAAATATTAATACTATAAGACAAATATGAATTAATATACTAAGTCTTTGTTCTCTTCACCTTATTTTAATTTAACTAAACTAATATTATGATTGCTAAATGTACATTGTTTTACATATTAAAATTTATTTTCACTAATTCTTTTTTGGAGTTGTTCTTTTAAGTTACCTTTCTTTTTCTTTTCTTTTTTTCTCTTCATGAATATACTTTTGCTAAACCATTTTTTTTTTTAAATTAATTTTTATACTAAAGTTAATTTGAATAAGGTAAAGAGAATAGACTATGATAGTATGATACTATTACTTTATATACAATCAATATTATGTGAATGCTCTTAAAGTATCAACTACAAAATATAAAATAATACTCCACAACCGCAGATATACACTTTGTATGTATGAGTGCATAATAGACTAATAGTATAATAATGGTAATACGAAGTACAATTCAGACAGCGCCGGGATAAATACCAGCCCCGTCCCTATAATATTACCCGATATGCTAAAATGGAGTGTTCATAAAGATTGCTCCATACCTTTGTAAGTAGATTTCCCAATCGTTACTCCACTCTTGCTCTAGCTATTTCTCTCCTCATCAATATTTTTCTCCACTCATCTACACTTGTTTCATAAAAAAGTAAAGGTTTAGGGTATATTTTCTTTTTCTTAGGAATTGACAAACAATATTACTCCTTTCATTTCCTTAAATTTTCCCGTTTCTTTTTTATGCATTAATCAATTTACATTTTAAATCATACATTTATATTTTTATTTACTTTTTATTCTAAATGGCACTATAATTAGTCATTGAAACGAATTAAATAAAATCTTCAAAACTTTCTTATATATTAAAATAATTTTAAAGAACATTTTAAATTATAAATAGTATCTAAATTTCAAATACACCGCAACCAATAAAATAAAAAAAAAAAAAAAGGAAGTAGAATAGAAGTCTAATCGTTATCCTGAACACAATGCAAGTAAAGAGGATGTATTCAAGTCCTAAAAAACAAGGGTTGACATCACCATTCATGTTACTCCATTATCGTCGTCACTAATTCACCTATCACCAAAGAATGCCGCATATTGAAGTTTTCAACCACATTTTTTTAACCTTATCCAATTGTCAAGTTCTTCGGTGACATAATTAAATCCCGAAACCCCATAGGAATTACAATTGAATTTATTTATTTATTTATTTATTTTTAAATTATTTATATACAATGTATTTTGGACAGTTATACGTACCATATATTACAATAATATTTTTTCTAGTTTTAATCACATCAATACAAAACCTCAATTAAACACTATATTACAAGCATTCTAGCTTATATATTCTAGGATCACCCCTCCCCCAAAGTAGTGCAAATATCCCATTATTTAGTAATTGATTTTTAATGATAAGAAGTATGACCCTACTAAGCCAGAAACTATCAGAGATTAATCTAGTTAGCTTAGTGGGTTAGACAATTTGGAAAAATTGGGCCGGGAGACATATAAGAGCTCTCCCAATGATAAGTTTTTTCTTCCCGTGAAGAAATTTTTTGGTAAAAAAACATATTTTGATGGTGAATAATCACCAAAAAGTTCATCAATATTTGTAAATAAGTTCATGCTGTGAACTCAATCACCAAAAAAATCATGTAGGCTCCATGTCCTGTAATTTTGATTTTTATGGTGGATAAAAAAAATTTCATCTCCGAAAATATAGTGGAGGAGAGGGAAACATAGAGAAGAGTGGTGAGGGAATTTTTAATCTTTCCTCCATTCACCATTGAGAGCTCTAAGCCCTCTCCAAAACTGCCCTTAATAGGGACTAAACTTTCGGAAAAGTATTGGTGCCTAGGTCCTATGTATTGTGCAACAAATAGGATGATAAAGTTGTAAATATTGATATATGTATAAAATACGGCGACTAAATAGGTAAATAGTACCATTAAATGGTGTAATGATATAAATAATCCCACCTTTGACATGGATCTTCTTTTAAAGATCCATGACTTGGTGGTGACTGATTTTAGCAAGTCGATTGTCATGTGTTGACTTTAATTGGGATGATTCTCTAAACTAAGCTTAACTACGAAATTAATTACGAAAGTAGACGCGTGACAAAACTATTTACCAAACTAAGCTTGCAGGGTAAAGCGCGGTCTCGGACCGTTTTACCTTGATTTTTTTTAAAAAAATCAAAGTGTAAAACGCTGTCTCAGTCAGCGTTTTACATGTTGACTTTTTTCAAAAAAAATTCTTAATTTCTGATTTAAATTTAAAAAAAAAAAATTACACTAAAACCGCTGACTCGGTCATCATTTTTAATGTAAATTTTTTTTTTTTAATTTGTACCTCCTCCTCCTGCCATAATCTCCCTGCAACAAAAGTTTTTCAATACCCCATTACAAATAAGAGAATCAGTAACTTTTTTGTTGAGTTGTTTAAGAATTTGAGACATGGGTCTGCTAATTCCTTCAGTGGGTATTTCACCATACTCTTCTTCTTTAGTTTTTTTTTTCTATCTTCATTTGCTGCATTAGGTTACTGTTGAAGTTGAAGAAATCTGGGTTTGAGAAGAGAAGGTACTGTTGAAGTTGAAGAAATCTGATGATTCAGAAATGATGACGAGCTAATTGCTGCCGCTGATTTTCTTAGAGATTTGGGCATCGAAGACGCCATTTTTCTCTGCAAATGTTAAACCCTTGGTAATAATTTTAAAAAAAAAATTAATCTACACTAAAAACGCTGACTTAAAGTTTTTTTTTTATTTATTTTAAATCAGAAATTAAGAATTAAAAAAAAAAAAAAAAACATGGAAAACGCTGACTGGGGGCAGCATTTTACACTTTGATTTTTTTTAAAAAAAAATTAAAGGTAAACGCTGTCCGAGACAGCGTTTTACCCTAGAAGTTTAGTTTGGTAAATAGTTTTGCCACGCGTCTACTTTCATAATTAATTTCGTAGTTAAACTTAGTTTGGAAAATCATCCCTTTAATTGGTTTAATTCATTTTTTAAATTAAAAAAACAAAACAAAAATAATAGTAATAAAAAAAAATAAAAATAAAGAGCCCCGCCCCTTTGATAGCTTGAATAGCCAACCTTGCGTCACCCTGGTTTGAACGGCCACCCCTCCCCTCCCCATCCCCGCCCCCGCCTTCCTCGGAAACCCAACCACACCCCCTAATCATGCCTTAAACCCCTAAAATTCAAGCATAACCCCTTCAATTGCAGCCTGTGAGGGTTGCAGTGTGAGGTGATGTTGGCCGGTGGTAATTCAAAACGGGATTGCCACAACGTGTTTGGTTGGAGGGTAATTGAGGGTGTTGCCGCTTTGGGCTGCTGAAGTGGCGGGTGGTGATGGGTGCTAATTGCGGCTGGTGAACAGTAGGTTGTTGTTCTGTGGTGTGTAGTGAGATTGATGGTGGATGCGTGGAGTGTGCGGTGGTGAGTGAGCTGGGCTGGTCTATTGGTTATTGCGGTGACTGCGCGAGGCGAGAGTGAGGATGCGACAGTGACTTTTGGTGCTGAAATAGGGTTGTTGTAAGTGAAATTGATGTGATTTGGTGGGAGCAGCGGATTTTTTGTTGTTGATGACGATGATGAAGTGGGGTTTTGGCGTGCTTGAGGGAGTTTTGAGGGTGGCTAGGGATTTTTAGGGGTGTTTTGTGGTGTTTTCAGGGGTGTTTGTAGGGATTTCTGTGCTAAGGGGGGTAGGGTTGGGGTTTGGGGGTGGCAGGAGGGTGGGGCTGGGGGTTTTGGGACGGCAGGAGGGTGGTTATGGTGGTTGAATTAGCATGGAAAGGGGATAGGGAGATAGGAGGAGAGTGAATTAAAAAAATAAATAAAAAATCCATTTTAACTTGTTTAACAGGTTGCAGGTCAAATGGATCTATAAAAGAAGATCCATGTCAAATGTGAGATATGTTGGGTTTTGCGGTGTTCGACACCGCGCGGAAACAAAACCCGAAAACCGGATCGCATGTATAATAATTACAACATAAAAAATAGCACGCAAATAAATAAAACACAAACACATAAAGAGAAGAGAAAGAAAGAAGCTCACCCTTGACGCGTACTTTGCTCACTAATCGAGCTCGGACTTGGAAAACTTCAAGCCCCGCAAATGCAAGACCTCCCATGTCTCACACCCTTGATTATCGAATCGGCCCCTACCCCGTTGCTTAGATGGGGCTAGACCAAAATTACAAGAGTTTTATGAACTTAAGGCTTTCTCACTTAATAGGAGATTCCTTTTGAGTTCTACTCAAGTGAGTTTACCCATTACTTAAGGTGGTTATATATAGGGAAAAGCTCTCATGAGTTTCCATCAACTTTCCATGTGAAAGAGTTGGTGAAATGAGAAAGTAAGCAATTAATTTAATTCCAAATTAAATTAAATAAGCTATATTATAGTCAAATGACAAGTGTCAACATGAGGGATGAAGTAGGTAAGGACCACAAACCCATCCTTGAAGAGCAAGCATAAACTCACCAACTCACACTTGGTCAACACAAGGAAGATCGACCTCAAGCCTTGGGCTCCAAGGCACCGCCAGCTGGAGGCCTTGCCCTTGGCTGGGCCTGCTAGCATGCCGTAAGCCCACGAGAGCTGTTGGGCGCTAGCGGGTTGCTGCTAGGCCTGGTTGCGTGCTTGCGGGTTGGTGCTAGCGCTGCTAGCGTTGGTCTACTCGCATGCTTGCAGGTTGATGCTAGCTCGCTCAACCATGCTTGCGAGGCCTTACGCTGCTAGCTAGCCAGCTCAGCCATTGCTTGCGAGGCCTTGCGCTGCTGGCTAGCTAGCTCACCAGCACGCCCGGCCAGTGCACATGCGTAGCTGCTGGGCTTGCGGCCGAGGCTAGTCCATGGCTAGCAGCTATGCTAGCTAATGTTGCCTAATCCTTGGTTAGCTAGGCCAATCAGAGGCTAGGTCTTTTGCGATGACTTGTCATTTGACTTATTTTCTCGTCTCGTCGATTGCATAAATTGACTCGACGTACGACGCTCGATTTCGACGCTCTAAGCTCGGAATCCGACGTCTTAGTTCGTAAAATCTCTGTCGACTCAATTAATTCCACGGATTAATTCGTCGCTTTGGTTCGGTTACACGATTGGGTGTGACCCGGAGGGTTCCGTCAAGAGCAAACTGTAATATCAATTATTCATTAATATTACTGATCGGAAGCGGCCTCCAGCTAGGCATTCCGATCACTTGTCCTCACTAAATAATTAGCTTTCCTAATTAGTTTCGAACCCTCTATCGGAATAATACACTTGTTCGAAGGACACCTACTTGTTTCACCTACTTAAACAAAAGGTATTTAAACAAAGCAGATGACCTTACAGCTGATGTAGCACCTACTTGTTTCATTCCAAGCTCGTAAGTCAATAACTTAGCTTAACTTCATTTGTTTAGAGGTCACTTCGAAAGTGGAACTCTCAAGCAATATCTAATACTTGTGAAGATAAGTTACTAAGTTTAACTACGATAACATGAACTCTTAAGTAGAATTGGAATCTCAAATTCCTTTTCTTTGTTCCTTGTTTCCTATATTTCTTATCATGCATCATCTCACAACTTTAAGAACTTTTTCTTTAAGTATTTTGACTTTTATACTTTGTTAGGCGTAATCAAATATCTAATGCTCCGCAAAAAAAAGTTACATATTTTCCTTTAATTCGTACTTGAATTACTACATCAATGAGTCCTACTCATTAGTGTATAAAGCGAAAAAGATATGTTGGTTGTCAACTATTGACAATTTGAGTTTTCAACTCAATACTTCATGTTTATCAAAACTACCTAGTATTTTGAACACATGATGTTCAACCGTCCTTTTGGACTAAGCCATAAAAGTCATTTATGAGAAGTTGTATTTTAGAAATGCCTCTTCTTTCTTTGAGAACCACTCTCAAAAGATTTCCTTTTACCAATCGTTGGAAACATTATAATTTGATTTAGAATTCTACAAATATAAGTTCAAAGTATAACCATTTATCAAGATAACATAATAAGCATTGAAATACATTCAAACTAGCAATTTCAATTAACTTATTAACGTTCTATTCATACATTTATAAATTAAACCCAACTAGGCGAGAATAAAACGATTCCAAGATCTCAAAAATCAATAAGTGATTAAGCATGCTTTGGCTTGTCTTAACACTTAATATTTTAAGGTAAGCAATCTAATTGCTAATAGCTCTAAGCTATTCTTGGTTCGATAAATCGTTGCATCCAATGCTTCCTTAACGATTATCTCCTTTGCCACGACATCTAAGGACTCCTTACTGATATTGTTGAGTTTAACCAAAACTAATGTGTATATGATGTCTTCCTTTAGCAAGCCCACCAACATACCTTACTTCCCTAGGAAAGTAGTAATTCTTTGCTTTGGCATAGCCCATTACTATTCTCATTAAATCCGTAAGTGTCATTTTGGAATGACAATATTGACTCAATATTCTTTGGGACTTAGGGTTTCTATGTTGGTTGATTTAAGTGATCTAAATTACTCATTCAACATTCGAAATCCTAAACATGCATCTAATATTGTAATTATATATAAGAAAAATATATAAGGCATGAATAAAAATGCATTGGAAAACTAGCATGAGCCCCTTGAAACTTGAATCTTCAAATCTTCAAGGCCTTCATTGCATCTTCTTGGCTTCGTCTTCTTATGCAACTATTAGAAAAACTAGGACTAATCTAAATAATTTAAGTACAAAAATACTTAACGAGACCCAGTCCGTATTTAGATTTACAAAAATACAAAATGGAACGCAGTCCGTATTTACTATCCTAGTCGCGCCATACTAGTTGCCTTTTTGTAAAACCTGCATTATAACATCTATTACATTCATCCATTCACTTCTAAAGTGAATGGCCCATGCATTTTACAAACAATTCAAGCAACAATTTAAAACGAGCGCAAACTAGTTACTAACTTAGGTGGTTAATCTGATTAACGCGCCTAATTTAAACTAGTCAAACTAATTATCCGATTATGTGAATTAACGCAATAATAATAGCACAATCAAGACTAATTTATGCTCAAAACGATTAATGAAGCTCCCACTAAATTCCACATCAAAATTTAATTGAAATTAATCTAAGGGTATTTTGATTTTTACCACCTTCAAATAACCAAATAATTGAATTTACCACCTCCAAAAAAAAAAGATTTACTTTACCACCTCATAAAAAAATTAAACATCAGTTTTACCACCAATCACCTCCAACTAACGGATTCCGTCCAAAAATCCGTTAGTGGGGCCTACCTTGCACACGTGTCGCCATATTATTGGTTAAGTTTAAAAAAAATAAAAAAAAAACAAAATAAAAAATAAAAAATCCCCATCAAGCAACCGATGGTTGCTGCCACCGTCGGGACCCCCACCGCCGGACCGGCTACAACCAGCCCCACCACCTAACCGTTACAACCAGCCCCCACCACCTAACCGCTACCAGCCACCGTCGGGACCCACAGCCACCACACCGATTTCGACCTCAAAACCCTAGCCACCACCTAACAGCTACGACCAACCCCACCACCTAACCGCTACCACCGCACCGCACACCACAGCCGCGTCGATTTCGACCCCCTTTCCACCAATTTCCGACCTCAAAACCCTAGTCAACACCTAATAGCTACGACCAACCCACCACCTAATCGCTACCACCGCACCGCACACCACAGCCGCACCGATTTCTACCCCTTTCCACCAATTTCCGACCTCAAAACCCTAGCCACCACCTAACAGCTACGACCAACCCCACCACCATCCAAACCCAGACCAGAAACAACCGCCACCCAGACGCGAAACCACCCCGACTCAAAACCACCACCACCCACCAGAAACCACGCCAGCCAGACGCGAAACCATCGCGACTCGAAACCACCACCACCCAGACGCGAAACCCACACGAAATTCCGACCAACCGAGGTAGTTGATTTCGTTGCTGGTTGGTTGACATGGAAGATCGGGGAAGATGAAGAAGAAACATCAAAAATGTGGGCCCTACTAACGGATTCATGGACGGAATCTGGTAGTTGGTGGTAAAATCGATTTTTTGGAAATTTTGCTGGTGGTAAAGTAAATCTTTTTTTTTGGAGGTGGTAAATTCAATTATTTGGTTATTTGAAGGTGGTAAAAATCAAAATACCCTTAATCTAATTTAAATTAATCAAGCCGGTTCGCCCAAAAATATGTCAAAAATTGTAAGTATTAGAAAAACCGAGGTCTAGCCTCATTTTAATAAAACCGCAAAATAGCAAACCCTAAAAAGGCGAGTGCCTAGCATTCAAGCCAAGGCGCTAGGGTTACTAGACACCCTAGCCAATAGCCGCGTGCGGGTGCTAGCACGCTCAGCTAGCAGCGCATGGCACACCTGCTGGCACTAGTAGCCTCGCAACATGCTATGCATGCGTGCACACTGCTGGCGCTAGCAGCTTGTGTTGTGCCTTCTAGCACTTGATATACGCGCGCTGCCTAGCAGTGCTTGCGAGCTAGCCTTCCGCACCCTCCGTGTACCTGCTCGCACACGCACACACACACTTGGCTCGACAACAACATGCGGGCTGCACAAGCAGCCCTGCTAGCCGAGCTTAGGTGCTTGGGCTTCGATTTTGTGCTTGTTGTGCTTCGGGATTTTATTCCGATTTTTTGTGTGACTTTAAAATTAATTCTAAATTAATTTTAGAACTTATATTAAGCTATATTGAAAATATAACAAGTCCAACTTAATTAAATAAATTCAATTTTAGTGCACAAACCAAAATTAATTCAAGAACCATTCTTTAAATTATTTTTGGCTCAACTTGATGCAACAAAAAATTGAGGGCTATTCTCACAATTAATATAACCAACATAAATTAATAATGAGAATTGCCAATAAATAGTTGAATATATAAATAATCATCCAATGAAAAAAAAATTATCCAACATTTACTTATGCACATATGAACATTACAACCTTCCAATATGAAGAGTAATGATATTTCAAGCACAAGTATGAACACTTAAGATTTTAATCAACTTCCAAAATGATTAAAACCAAAAATTTGTTCATTAAGCAATTTAGCAAGTTAAGATTTAACCATTTGAACCATTAAAGATTGAATCTTTAACATTTTAAAGGCTTCAAAAATCATATTCACCATTAACTTTCACACTACAAGCAGTTTATTTGCAAGAATGTGATATTTCAAGTTTATGTGAAATTAAGAGCTCACCAAATTAAGCAACCAATAAAACTTCATAAACATGCTTAATAAGGTGTAAAATTGCAGAAGATTAATGGTATAATCAAACACATAATCCAACAATTGCTGCCATAATTAATCAAGGTTTAAAGATTTAAAATTTTTCGTTTCAAACAAAAAACCCTTCGAAAAACCATTTTCTGGGTGGATTTTGGCCTGTGGAAGCCATTTTTTAACACTTTGTTGGTAAAGGTTGATTTAGAACATAGATTCCACCCAAAATTTACTATTTTTGAGTCAAAATATGAGTTCATAGTCATAAATTAGCAATAATACGATTTAATCCAATTAAAACAAAGTAACTAATCTAATTAGGTTGCTAATCCAGAAATTTAAATACATTCAAATCACTTGAATTAATTTTTAGTTGTAAAAATTAAATGCAAGAGTTTGTTATACCGTTGTTGGGTTTTACAGTGTCCGACACCGCGCGGAAACAAAACTTGAAAACCAGATCGCATGCATAATAATTACAACATAACAAAATAGCACGCAAATAAATAAAACACAAACACATAAAGAGAAGAGAGAGAAATAAGCTCACCCTTGACGCGTACTTCGCTCACTAATCGAGCTCGGACTTGGAAAACTTCAAGCCTCGCAAATGCAAGACCTTCGACGTCTCACAGCACCCTCGATTACCGAACCGGCCCCTACCCTGTAGCTTAGACGGGGCTAGACCAAAATTACTAGAGTTTTATGAACTTAAGGCTTTCTCACTTAATAGGAGATTCCTTTTGAGTTCTACATAAGTGAGTTTTCCCATTACCAAAGGTGGGTATTTATAGAGAAAAGCTCTCATGAGTTTCCATCAACTTTCCATGCGGGAGAGTTGGTGAAATGAGAAAGTAAACAATTAATTTAATTCCAAATTAAATTAAATAAGCTATGCAATAGTCAAATGACAAGTGTCAACATGAGGGGGGGAGTAGGTAAGGACCACAAACTCATCCTTGGAGAGAAAGCATAAACCTAGCAACTCACACTTGGTCAAGCCTTAGGCTCCAAGGCACGCCTAGCTGGCGGCCTCGCCCTTGGTTGAGCCTGCTAGCACGCCGCAAGCCCACGAGAGCTGCTGGGCGCTAGCGGGCTGCTACTAGGCCTTCTCGCGTGCTTGAAGGTTGGTGCTAATCCTGCTAGCATTGGCTTGCTCGCATGCTTGCGGGCTGATGCTAGCGCTACTAGCTCTCCCAACCATGCTTGCGAGGCCTTGCGCTACTAGCTAGCCAGCTCGGCCATTGCTTGCGAGGCCTTGCGCTGCTAGCTAGCCAGCTCGGCCATTGCTTACGAGGCCTTGCGCTGCTAGCTAGCAAGCTCGACCAGCGCGCCTGGCCAGCGCACATGCGTGGCTGCTAGGCTTGCGGCCAAGGCTAGTCCATGGCTAGCAGCCATGCTAGCTAATGTTGCCTAGTCCTCGGTTGGCTATGCCAATCCGAGGCTAGGTCTTTTGCAATGACTTGTCATTGGACCTATTTTCTTATCTCGTCGATTGCATAAATTGACTCGACGTACAACGCTCAGCTTCGACGCTCTAAGCTCGAAATCCGACGTCTTAGTTCCTAAAATCTCTGCCGAATCAATTAATTCAACGGATTAATTCGTTGCCTTGGTTCAGTTACACGATTGGGTGTGACCCGAAGGGTTCCGTCAAGAGCAAGCTGTAATATTAATTATTCATTTATATTACTGATCGGAAGCGGCTTCCAGCTAGGCATTCCGATCACTTGAGCTCAGTCAATAATTAGCTTTCCTAATAAGTTCCGAACTCTCTGTCGCAATAATACACTTATTCGAAGGACACCATTCCTTTCAAGATCTTTTTGGAATAATCAAAAGGTGGGGTTATTTTGGGAAAACTGAGCGAAGGTGGAATTATTTATTTCCATTTTTCCTAAATACTATGAGAATGCAAAGGAATATAAAATTGTTTGTAGATAACTAATCATCTAAATCTTCTTAAATTATTGCAATTTTTTCTCACAATATTGATGTAGCAACCATCCAATTTTCACTTGCGAAACACACAAAACACATTTTTTTAAAAAAAAAAAATTCAAAATTGAGATTACATCAAAGTCAAATATCTGCTTCTTTAAAAAAAAAAAAAAAAACTCTTGTAGAGTAGAAAAAAAATTCAGAAAAATATTTAAAAAAAATAAAGAAATCAAGCCAATGAATAAAAAAAAGGAAAAAATAATACAAAATAAAAAATAAAAAAAAAGTCAAATATGAAATTAATCAACTCATTAAAAGGATAAGATCTAATTTAAAAAACAATCAATATAACATTTAAAATCTACTTAAAAACCAAAATCAGTTTTAGTGAATTGAAAATTTACCCAAATCCAATATATAGCTTAGTAGATCTAATTCAAAATTAACAAAATCAATATTAAAAAAACTCCTCAAATGAAAACCACAAGCAAATTCAAAGGTAAAAAAAAAAATAACTATACAAAGATTAAAAAAAAAATAGCCATGATTTTTACAAAAATGAAACAAAAATTATAGAAGAAATAGTAAATAAAAAAAAAAGCAAGTAAACATTGAAAATCAAAACGCTTGAAGAAATTCTAAAGCACAAAAATCATTTAAAAAATAAATAAAAACAAAATTCACAAAAAAAAATCAAAATAAAAATTTTAAATAAATATGGAAAAAAATACCGGGAAGAAAACACCATATCAAATTAAAAATAAAAAAATTGTCTTAAAAATGATAATAAAACATACAATTAAACTGTAAAATAAAAAAAGGATAAAATATAATTACATATTGATTTTTATAAAAACTCAAATAAAATTCCAAAGCACAATTTGCTTTAAAAAATTATTAAATTCAAATCATGAAAAATGAATTTGGAAACAAAAATTTAAAAATCAATATAAAAATTAAAATAAAAACAAACTTAATGTACACACACGAAATATAAAGAATAATGAAATTTTAAAAAAGTATTGTATGTTATTGAAAGTAAATAAAAAAATTTTAGACATTAAAAAAAAATATATATATATCCTCTATTTCTAAATAAAAAAAATCACGCAAAAATATAATGGTTTGTTAAAAATCACTATTAAACATAAAATCACCAAATTAAAATATCAAAAACAAATTTTGAAATAAATTTGGGAAAAAAAAGGAAAAATTCTTGGGAATAATCCTACCTTTGGGCCGTTCGTTTTTAATAATCCCACGTTTGGATTATTTTTTAATAATCCGACCTTTACTCCCAATTTTTTTTTAATGGTCCCAACCGGTCATGTAACCTGTTATAACAGGTTACATGACACGTGGCGGCATGTAATTGGTCAATTTTTTTTAAAAAAAAAGTTAAATTTATTTAAAGAAAAAAAATTTAATTAAAAATCAGCCCAAGCCACCACCCTTCCCAGCCGGAAACCACCATCTCCTTCTTACCTTCCACCACAGCCCCACCCCCTTCATATGAAACCACCGCAACCCCACTCCCCCTTCACCTGAAAACACCCCTTCTACTCCCAAATCCGACCACCCACCCCTTTTCCCTCTGAAATTCGAGCAATCCGAGTGGCCTGGGTTGCAGCGGGGACGATTTGTGGCGACTGCTTGCAATTTTTGCCGGAGGTGGGTAGTAGCGTGATAGGGGAGAGGGTTGCGCTAGTGTAAGGGGAGGGAATTTCGAACAGTGCCGGTGAGAGGGGAGAGGGTTTTGGTCGGTGTCGGTGTTTATGGTGAGGGTTTCAATGGTGGGGTTTTGGGGGTGTCTGGTTTCGGGGTGGGGTTGTGGCTGGTTTCAGGTGGGTTGTGGCCGTTTTCGTGTGGGGTTGTGGCCGGTTTCAGGTGGGTTGTGGCCGAAAAGGCAGGGTGGCTGGTAAGGGAGGGTGGCCGGGAAGAAGGTGGTGCCATGGTGGCCGGATGGAAGAAGGGAGCTGGGGCCAACGGTGGGGCGGAGAGGTGGTCGGGGCTGGGGCTGGTGGCTCAGTGGTTAGGCAATTTTTGTAATTTTTTTTTAAACCAAATTGGATTTTAATTTTAATTATTTTTAGAAAAGTTAGTTTTAAACTAGTTAATTAAAATTAATTAGTAATAATCTTTTCTTAAAAATAAATTAAAATTAAAAGATATTTTTGACCAATTAAGTTGTGACACGTGTACTTTAAACCAAAAATAAAATAAAATTACTTACTCAACCGGTTACATGTAAAATGGGACCATTGAAAAAGAATTGGGGGTAAAGGTCGAATTATTAAAAAAATTATCCAAAGGTAGGATTATTAAAAACGAATGACTCAAAGGTGGGATTATTCCCATGAATTTTTCCAAAAAAAAAGTTAAAGATGAATTGTAAACAAAGTTAAGAAAATTTACATTTGACTACTACAACACCACCATTTTAGTGTCGAAGTTTATATAGATTTTGACGTTGTTTTTTAATTTACTTGAAATAAATTATATATATATACATATAACAAAGAGGAGAATGGTGAGAGAGGGGAGATAAACTAATTTTCAACGTAATTGTAGAATATTATAGGAAAAAATTATATTAATAATCCCAACTTTATTCCATTTTCTTTTATTAATCCCAACTTTGCATTATTCTAGAATAATCTCAACTTTGGGAGTTGTTTTCTTTCTTCAATACCAAACCGGTCAACAAAAGTCAATGACTAGTTATAATTGGTTACATGATACGTGTCAAGCCGTGATTGGTCCAAATAAATTTAAAATAAATAAATTAAAAAATCAGAAAAAACAACAACTCCACCGAAAAACGCCACATCGGAAAACACATCCCCCATCCCCACCTTCTCCCCTTCCCCCCGCCGTAACGAAACCCCCCACCCCGCCGCCCCACCCTCTTCCCCAACTAGCTTAGTCGACTGGAGAAGAACCTCTTCCCCAGCCGCACCCCCAATATCATCGCCCATAACTCAAAACCCCCCACTACAAACCACCCTAAACCCCCTTCCCTTTTGCCCCACCCGAAACCCTTCCCCTACCCCTAGAGAATTCAACCCTTGCACAACGCCGGTGTTTTAGCGCATGGTTGAGGACCACCGGCGGCAATTTTAGTGCTTGAAGGGAGAGCGAAAGAAAACGGGGATGGGGCTGTCGTTAGTTTGGGCTGGTGATGAGTTGCGCCAGTGGGAGATGCGGACGGTGGCTGATGTAGCGGTTTAGACAGGCGGTGGAGTTGTTATTGTTCGAGGGCTTGCGATGTAGGTGTTGGTGGATGAGATGGGGCGGCTAGAAGTGCGGAGGCTGGGTGGTTTTTATTTTTTAATTTTGTTTTGTTTTAACCAATTATCTTTTGACACGTGTCATTATTTTTTTTTTTTAAAAAAACATATTCAACAAGTCAATGATAATTGGGATTGAAGAAAGTAAACAACTTTCAAACTTGAGATTATTAAAAGAAAATGGAACAAAGTTACGATTATTAATATCAATTTTTTTAATATCATATTGAAATTTACCAATAGACATAAATATATTCTAATCTTTTTATTTTTGAGGGAATTGAAAATCAAAGCGTATGAAATAGAAAAAACTTTTTTTTTTTAATGGATTTCAGGAAAAGAAAATAAAAGTGCTTAAAAATTAACACGTGGCTGATAGTTTGACGTATGGCTATCAAAGATAAATTTCTAACAAAACCAACTAACAATATATTAGGGTAAGTAGGGTCGGATTCACAGTGAGATGAGTATTCAATCTAACTTCTAAGGATTTGGAGAAACTAAACAATTTCACGAAATCGGGATAGAGGGTAGTCTAAATAAAAATAAGATCACAATTAATAAAAAGGCCTAGGGTTATGGTTCACCAACTTTATAGCTCCAAATCTATCAAAATATCATTAACAATCAATCAATCAATTCAAGTATCTAGAGCAATCGCTAAGCCTACGGTCGGGTCTTAAAACTTTCAATTTAACATATGTAGTACAATCGCTAACATAATCAAAATTACTAACTGTAGGAAAGGCTGTGAAAATAAGATATTTAGATTCAAACTCTTATTAAAAATAATTAATCGAACAATTGATCAGGTTGCAAGATTAACAATAAAACACTATCAAGTAGAGATATCAAAGAATAATCAAACCATAAATAATATAAATCAGGAATTATAGTACAAACATGGATTCCCAAACCCTAGAAATTAAACTACTCAAACATGAAATAAATAATAAAAACTAAATCTAATAAAGAAAGCATAATTAAAGTAAAGAAATAAAATTACCTATATAAATTAAAGTAACAAATCCAAGGACAAATCCATGGAAGAATCCATGGAGTTGTCCATAAAAATTAGGGCTAGAGAGAAAAATAAAACGAACGTATAAAAAATAAAAGGCATAAACGGCATAAAGGAAAAATAATATCCCTTGACTATTTATATTATCCTAAAACTAATCTAAAGATAATAAAAAAAAATAAAATTAGAAAATAGCTATCACGATAGGTCGTATTATGATTGGCCGACTAAAGGCGACATGTGGAATCGTAGTCGATGAAGCCTTGCGATGGTGGGAAGACGAGGCCAGCTGCTGCCTGGCGCTGAAACCAACAGCCGCTGGGTATTTAGCGGACCAAGCAGAAGCTGCTTGGAAGCTGGGTGTGTTGAGCTACGCCTGCGGCTCGTCTTTGGTTCGTAGGGAAGATTTGAAGTGGCTGTAACTCCTGTTCTAAGGATCTTATTGGGTCTTCTGACCTGTCGTTGGAAAGAGTTTCAAGTCTAGTTTCCAACCCAATTTGAACCATCTCAATCTGATATATACAACTCAAATTATGATCAAAAGAGTGAACAAAGGTAATTTTTGACACTTTGTAAACCATCGTTTTTCTTCGTTTCTAACTCAAATCCGTCTCCGAAAGTTGCATAGCGACTCTCGTGAAGATATTTTCATTCCATATGCTTATAAATCTCGACCTAATCTTCCACAAACACATATCCTTCATTGAGCGACCTCGATTCATTGACTTTTCATTCTTTCATTATCTGATTCTTCCAAAACTATTCCGAAAGCGTCCAAATAGTTATAAAACTACTTAAAACATTATGAACACACAAACGAAGCGTAATAGAGCAAAAAATGGACAACTTATGCATTTGTGACGTAAAAAGTGATTAAAAGATTTAAAAAGCAACTATAAAACTAGCATAAACGTGCCTAAGAATCCTATATAAATGTGATTCATAAAATTCCCCAATGCTAAACCGTTGCTTGTCCCCAAGCAATACTAAACTGAAGACAGAGAAAAGAGACAAATAAGACTTTCAGGGAGTCAAAATAAAATCGACCCGACTCTCGAGCAAACAATCAAACCACAGTTATTAAGACTAATATCTAGCACATATAATTATGATCCACCTTACATTATGATCCACAATTGGAACCAAACGATTTCCTAATCAAACTAGTCGTTGTCGTACACCTCGTAGAATATAAATATTTGATGCAACAAAAGGGTAACTTGACGATAGTAAGAAACAAAATTCACTCAATCATAAAACACACATGCCGATCAAAATGACTTTATAAGCTTGTAATGTGGCTAAGGTAAAAGGGTAGGATAATATTTAAGAAAATGTGAGTAAAAAATCCAACTTAGGGAGTAAAAACATAAACGCGGCCAAATAATGATCTAAACTTAGTTCTCCAATTGACATCACCAACTTTCTCCAAAACATTAAAAAAAGCCAAGATTGAAATCAACTATACATCGTCATGAATAATTTTTATTTTCTTTGCTTGTTTCATTCAATTCTCCGGCTTTAATTTTTCAATGAAGTACATATAAACAAGCTTTATTTTTTTTCTTTTCATGTAGCACTTTTCAATTATAAATACAACGTTTTTATCAATCTTTATTCCACCATGTTTTGCATAAAATGAAGTTTGACAATGACAAACAACAACACCACATCAATAAGCTCCCCCAAGCTAGCTAGACTTGGGAATAGTACTAGTGGGGCTAAAGAGGCTTGTAATGAGCGGTACAAACCGTACAACATGCAAAGCAATAAAAATTAAGCTAAAACTAACATAACTAATACGCACAAAAGTAATGATAACAATCATCCTCCCCTAAGCTAAACATCATATTGTCCTTAATGTGAACAAAGAGGAAATTAAAGCGTAAATAAGGGAGAGACACAACTCACAAAAGGGTGGGTAAGCGAAGGGAACTTCAAAATGTATTGACACCTCCACCACAATTGATGGTTGTAATTGGATAGCCGATGTAGCTAAGGAACTTAGCTATCTTTGTACGTAGCAAAAGACTTCATCACTTGAACACACATTAGCTTTGTTAGTTAGATAACAAACAAAATAAAAAAAATAAAATAAAAAACGAAAAGAAAGTTGGGTTGCCTCCCGATTAGCGCTAATTTTAAGGTCCCGGACGACCCTACTGATCAAATCGTCAATTGGAGGAATCTAATGCCTTGAGTAACTTATCATATGCCCCTGCAAACATATCATTAAGTACCAAATATGGCTTGATTGCAATCACACAAATCTTCACAAACAAGGGATTAGAAGAATCATAAGAGAAATTAAAAGAAGACGAATAAGAGGAAGAATAATCAAAAGAAAAAGAAAAAGGGAAGAATTTACAACTTCTTTCTACTTGTTCATTAGGCATTATAAACCTTTTAGAATGAAAATCAAGGTCCACTTTGCCAGTGTCATGCAATGGAGATACTTTGAAAAAGTTAGAAGAGCATAGTATAGAGGATGAAGGTATAAGATCAAGACTCTCTAAGAATGGGATGTAAAGGGAAGGTAGGGTTAGCTCATCATGGTTGATTTTACCAACAATTTAACCTTCTTATATAAACTTGTCAACACAAGAGTCTTTAACTTCAAGTTCCTCAACTAATGGTTTCTCAACCACCAATTCAACAACTAATAATGGCTTATCATCATCCTCATAAACATCTAGCATCCCTACCTTGTTCTCATCACGAACACTCATTAATCCATAAATGCTCTCTTGAAAACTTTCATTCTTAATCCACCCTACATCATCATAAATGTACGGTAAGACACTAGATTTTACAATAGAATGCGCTTCATACATGGGAGAGGGATTCGGAGCATACATGAAAAAATTATTGTAAGAACAAGAAGAATCATAATGATCAAATGAATGACAATGAGAACAATAGCAAGGGGATGGAGTATTGGTCAAAGAAGTGAAGGAAGTGAAATTTTCTAGAGTTAGTTTAGCATACGATGTCATTTCCCACTCATATGTATCTCTAGCTATCCACTCAATAAAGTCCCAGCCGAATGGTTCTCCACTACACATAGACTCAACTACCAGCCTAGTTTCTTCATTTAAACCCTCATAAATCACTAGCCACATATCTCATTATTCAATTCCATGATTAGTACCAACAAAATCACCAAGTCTATCATAATATCTCCAAAACGCCCCTCATGCTAAAATTGTGGAAAACAAAAAATAGCCATTGAAAAAAATACACAAAGGAACAAGAGAACCTGCAAAGACAAGAATTAGTAGAGAAAAAGAAGGAAAAAAATATATATACAAATTAGTCACACCAAATAAGAAGCTAAATAAAATTAAGTTGTCTCCCCGACAACGCCACCAAAATTTGATAGGTTGTCGTACACCATCAAAGATAAATTCCTCACATAAACAACTAACAATGTAGTAGGGTAAGTAGGGTCAAATCCACATAGAGATGGCTATTCAATCTAAATTCTAAGGATTTGGAGAAACTAAACAATGTCATGAAATCGGGATAGAAAGGTAGTCTAGATAAAAAGAATAACACAATTAATAAAAAGGCCTAGGGTTATGGTTCACCATGTTTATAGCTCTAAATCTATCAATATACCATTAAAAATCAATTAATCAAGTATCTAGAGCAATCGCTAAGCCTACGGCCGGGTCTTAACACTTCCAATTTAACATGTGCAGTATGGTCGCTAACATAATTAAAATTGCTAATTGTAGGTAAGCCTCTAAAAGTAAGATCTTTCGATTCAAACTCTTATTAACAATAATTAATCAAACAATAGATTAGGTTGCAAGATTAACAATAAAATGCGATCAATTAGAGATATCAAAGAATAATTAAACCATAAATAATACCAATCAAGAATTATTGTACAAATATGGATTTCCAAACCCTAGAAATCAAACTACTCAAACATGAAATGAATAATAAAAACTAAATCTAATAAGAAAGCATGGTTAAAGTAAAGAAATAAAATTACCACTATAAATTAAAATAACAAACTCAAGGAAAAATCTATAGAAGAATCCATGGAGTTGTCCATGAAAAACTATGACTAGAGAGAAAAAGAAAACGAACATATAAAAAATAAAAGGCATAAACGGCCTAAGGGAAAAATAATCCCTTGAATTTATATTATCCTAAAACTAATCTAAAGATAAATAAATAAAATAATTAAGAAAAGTAACAATCACATAGGCTTGATTATGATTGGTTGATTAAAGGCGACTTGTGGAAGCGTAGTTGATGAACCCTTGCGATGGTGGGAAGACAAGGAAAGCTTTTGCTAGGTGCGGAAAATAACGACCGCTGGGTTTTTCTGCGGACCAAGCAGAAGCTTCTCGAAAGCTGGGTGTGTCGAGTTGTGCCCGCAGCTCATCTCTGGTTCACAGGGAAGATTTGCAGTGGTTGTAACTCTTGTTCAATGGATCATATAGGAGCATATGACCTATCGTTAGAAAACTCTTCAAGTCTAGTTTCCAACCCAACTTGAGTCATCTCAATTCGATATGTAGAACTCAAGTTATGATTAAAAGGCGCATAACAACTCTTGTGGAAGCTATTTTCATTCCATATGCTTATAAATCTCGACCTAAGCTTCCACAAACACTTATCCTTCATTGAGCGACCTCGATTCATCGACTTTTCATCCTTTCATTGTACGATTCTTCCAAAACTACTCTAAAAGTGTCCAAATAGTTATGAAAACTACCTAAAACATTAAGAAAACACAAAAGAAGCGTAATAGAGCACAAAATGGACGACTTGTGCATTTGCGACAAAAGTGTCTAAAAGACCTAAAAAGAAACTATAAAACTAGCATAAACATGCCTACAAATCCTATATAAATGTGATTCATCAGTGGCATTCAACAGAGCTAATTGAATCAAATTAAAGTCAAATGCATTCAAAAAAGCTATCTGAATCAAGTGAAAGTCAAACGTATTCAAATAAAGTTAATTTAATCAAATAAAAGTCAAATGTATTTAAACAAAGCTAATTAAATCAAATGAAAGTTAAAAGCATTCAACAAATCTAATTGAATCAAATGAAAGTCAAACACATTCAAACAAAAATGAAAGTTAAATGCATTCAACAAAGCTAATTGAATCAAATGAAAGTCAAATGCATTCTACAAAGCTAATTGAATCAAATGATAGTCAAACACATTCAATCAAAGCTTTTTGAATCAAATGAAAGTCAAATGCATTCAAAAAAGCTATCTGAATCAAGTGAAAGTCAAACGTATTCAAACAAAGTTAATATAATCAAATAAAAGTCAAATGTATTTAAACAAAGCTAATTGAATCAAATGAAAGTCAAAAGCATTCAACAAAGCTAATTGAATCAAATGAAAGTCAAACACATTCAAACAAAAATGAAAGTTAAATGCATTCAACAAAGCTAATTGAATCAAATGCAAGCCAAACACATTCAAATAAAGCTTTTTGAATCAAATAAAAGTCAAATGCATTTAACAAAGCTAATTGAATCAAATGAAAGTTTAACAACATTCACACAAACTAATAGGATCAAATGAAAATAAAATGCATTCAACAAACCTTTTTGAATCAAATGAAAGTCAAATATATTCAACAAAGCTTATTGAATAAAATGAAAATCAAACGCATTCAAACAAAGCTTATTAAATCAAATAAAAGTCAAATGAATCCAACAAAACTAATTGAATCAAATGAAAGTCAAATGCATTCAACAAAGCTAATTGTATCTAGCAATATAAGTGAATTCAAATTCAATAAACATAAAACAAATTATATTAATATTATTTATAAACTAACAAATTATGTGAAACTATATAGATTAACATTCATACTTGTTATGATGTTTCATACATTTTTTTATATTAGTTATGTTTATATAAAGGCAAGATTCTAAATTATATTATGTTTATATTTGTTTCTCATCCTCTCGAAATTCATCGTGTTCCATTTTCCTCTCACTTGTTATTTTGGAAAGATGCTCCTTTTCCAAAAAGACACCATCTCGAGCAACAAATACTTTGTTATCAGATTAGTTGTAAAAGTAATACCCTTTTGTTTCTTTTGGATACCCCACAAAGAAACATTTGTCAGATTTTGGTGCAAGCTTGTCAGACATAAGTCTCTTGACATATGCTTCGCATTTAAAGAGTTTATGCAATTCATGATCAAATTCAAACTAAATATTAAACTAATTAACAATCTAAGCGTACAAGAACTAAACAAACAATGAACAGTTAAGTAAAGAGAAGATAGAAGAAAAGAGTGAGAAATAGTTACTGAGAAGCTTCAAATTGATTAATAATGGTTGAACTTGTCTTCTACAATGTGTGAGGAGGGTGTGCCCGTCGTAGGGGATTCTTCTCTCCTATGCCCATGGCCCTTTAAAAGCCTAGGACTTTAAATTTTTTTAGGGTGTATTAGGATTTGAATTCCTGACTGTTTGGGAGACCTTGAATTAGAGCTGATTCTATCATTACGCTTTTTTGTAAGAAACTAATAAGGAGTCGCTAATGAGTTTTAGGAAAGCTCATAAACCTCATTCATGCCTTTCTCCCAAATAGGGTTCAAGGGATATTTAGCATGAATCATAAGTTTACCCATGCCCAAATTGGTCTACGTGTACCAGAAATGAGTTCGGGAGAGATGGTACTAAAATAACGTTCCTTTTAGGAAGAAATCGCTATTCTAGCTCTTCCTTTTTCACAATTTCATCACCAAACAATATATGCAACGTGATACCTAAAACTAAGTTAGTTGATTTTATTTACAAAAATTGATCACATAAAGATTACATTGCAACGAATGTTGTTATTCTTTGTTATTTAAATTCGTGAAAAGAACAAAAATAAACAAGATTCGCCTTGGATTAAGTGATAAAACAATCAATTAATTATTCCAATTCTAGTCTTGTTTAACAGAAGAATACTATGTTAAATTAATTAATAAAGTTTATTTAAAGTGATTAAACAACACTAATTAATTGATTAAAGTTATTTAAACAAGAAAAGAAAAGTGATTTATCTAAGTACTCAGGAAACTAACCGTTCTTCTACTTGCTTAGATCTCTGTTTTATATGTTTATGGACCTTCTTTCTTCTTTGTTCCTCCAAGGACTTCAAATGGATGGATTAGGGTTGAAGAGTAGTTGGGAAGAGAGGGGAAAAGTAGTATGATAGTAAGAGAACTTGAGAAATTAGGGATTTAAGAATTTTAGGGTTTAGAATTCTGATTTTTCTGTTGTGATTAGGGTTAAACGAAGACCCCTATTTACAAGTGTAGGAATCTAGATTTAGGGTTTTAGATCCATGGCATCAGGTGGCGCGCGCAACTCTTAGAGTCGCGCTGGAGTACCCAGCGCAACTCTTTGACTTGCGCTTGGCAGGTGCGCGCAAGATGCGGTTTACCTTATACAAAAACGCATTTTTAAAACTTCCATAACTTTTGATTGCAAAGTTGGATTAAGGCATATAAGATATCATTGGAAAGCTCTGAATGTTTAATTTCCAATTACATTATAATTAGGTTAAAATCTATTATGAATCAAAAGATATGGCCGTTTGAGTGCGAGGCTGTCGGTTTTAGGGCCCGATTTAGTATTTTGATGATAACTTCTTCGTTTTAACTCGAAATTGGGCATATAATATACCGTTGGAAAGCTATTTTAAAGGGCTATCCATCTGTATAGGCCTTGCACGGAAATTGGATGGTCGGTTTGTCTGATTGTCTCGGATTTCAACAATGTAAGATCCATTGGATCCAATCGTGGCATTTGACGCATTTGGGTCTATTATTAATTAAGATTAAACATGTATGAGCAGGTTTTAGGCCTAATTGGTAATCGGACAAGGCTCAAAGATAACTTGGTCTCAAATACGGGTTTTAATTTATTTCATAATGCATTTTGGAGTCCATAAAAACTTCAAATTTGATCTAGCATGAAGAACGGGTTTTTGTAACATCGTCGCACTTCCCGTCGGGACAGGAGGCCAAAACACTAGTAGAAAAAATGAATAAGGCAGCGCAGCTTTCGCACCAGTTTTTGAAAGTCGGTGCTAAAAGAAATGGGCGGGATAAGAACAACATACTTTTCCCACCGGTTCCAAGCAAACCGGTGCCAACCTTGGTTTTTCACACCGGTTCAAACCGGTTCCAATTAAAAAAAAATAAAAAAAAAAGAGGAAAACAGATTTCGCACCGGTTCAATCCAAACCTGTGATGAATCAAGTATTACCACCGGTTCAAACCGGTGCGAATTATTTTTTTAAAAAACCGATCTTCTTTCTTTCTTTTTTTCCCTTGCTATTTTCATTAACCTTCATACCGTTTCATTCGTTCCCTCGTTTTTGCGCTTCTATTCCACCACCTTTGAACTTTCACCTTACTCCAAAGAAGTGTTTCTGAGCTTTCTCACCTCCATTGAAGCAGCTGCACCTCCTTCTCCCTCCATATCTCTCCTCCATTGAAATGGATTGTGCGGTTTCTCACCTCCGTTGAAGCAGCTTCGAGGTAAGATATTATTGCCGTCCTTTTAAAACAATCGAATTCCTTCGCAATCTAGGGTTTGTCTTTGATTTTCTTTTCAGTTTAGTAATTTTAGGTTTCTTGTAATCTAGGGTTTGTCATTGCAAATTTGTTATGGGTATAACTTGTTTTGGAGGTTGGGCTGCGGTGGTATGTATTTGGTGGATGAATTGCGGGTTGTGAGGGAGCAGGGGAGTTTGGTGTGAGTTGTGGAAGGTGTGGACGTGTGGTGTGCTAGTGAATGGTGAAGCAGGGGCTGCTAGTGAATAGTGAAGCAAGTGGGATTGGCTTATTGGTGAATGGTGAAGCAGGGGCTGCTGGTGAATGGTGAAGCAGGTGGGATTGGCTTATTGGTGAATGGTGAAGCAGGGTCTGTTGGTTTTTTTCGGTGAGTGTGGCTGCAATAGCTCCCCACCGTTGCCGCACTAGACACCACCTCACCACCCCTTCCATTTTCCCCACCTGCCTTTCCCAGTATACCTACCCACCTCCCCTTCCCATCCGTCGCCCCCTCAAACTAAAAGCCCACCCCTCGTCCAAACCTACAACCACAATTTGGCCAGCCTCCTCACCCATCGAAACCCTCTTAATTTCGATATGGGTTTTTCTGGGTTTGGGTTTCACTTTAGGGGTTTTCTAGGTTTGAATTTCTTTTAGGTAGTATAATGCCATGTCTTAGAATCAAAGCATAGTTTTTTAATTAGTAGATAAGCTAACCATATGATTCATTTATTAGGATGCAAGGCCTATTATCTTAGGTTAAAGTTAAAACGTAGAACCTTTCTTAAAAAAGTGTAATAGAATTTCTAAATGTTGTTTGCTCGTTTGTACTTCAAATTCGATAACTTTAAAAAGGTTGCTTTTTTTGCCTGTATGCATGTGCAAATCTCTGTGACAGATAGTGTGAAGTTGATGTTGTTTAATTCTTCATTTTTATTGTCTGAACCTGCTTCAAATATTCCAGTTGTGTGCTATCAAATACCCATGAAATGAAAAGATTATAGCTGTTTAGGTTCAATTAGTTAATTCTTGATGCATGTATTGTGGGATTCTTAACTCAAGCAATTTTCTCAGGTCCAATTTATTCGAGGATGCCCCTTAAGGTTGTTTCAGACTTGCCTTGGTAAGATTTCGTACATTAGTCTCAAACTGTGACAAAATTCTTGCATTTTCAAGATAATCTGCGTGCTTATTACAATTTTTTTGTGAAGGTTGGTCTGCCGTGATATTAGCTTGAAGACTACATATTTAGCTCAAGTGGGAAGTTAGAAGGAATACATCCATTGTACTTGCTATAGTGGTATGAATTATAAACTTAATCTATATTTCTTTTTCTTTATTCATTTAATGAAAGTTTTTTCATGCTATTACAACTTGTGTATTGTTTAATGACAATATATAAATACAACAATATATAAATGCTTGCATCATCATATGCCTAGATACCCGTTCAAGGCTTTCTCATTAGGAGAAAGTCTTGAATAGTCCCCGGTTGGGACTGTTTTTGAACGTTACTCTCACTTAGGTGGTGAATGTATGTCTTTTTTCGATTTTAAGGAACATCTTGGCTTATCATTTCCTCACCATGTTCTCTGGGTACATATGTGGGTAAGTAATTATCTACATCATGTACTTGGAGAACTGGGGGGAAATGCTGCCAGATTTTCCTTAAAATTGAAAAGTCGACATACATTCACTAGTGAGAATACACGTTCAAGGATGGGTTAGGTTGGAGCGATAAGGACCCTTTGGAAGCATATATGCATTTTTTTTACTATAAGAATATTATATACATGGTGTGTGTTTGAATTTTATTTACATATATAATAAATGTAGCAATTATACATTATTCGTAATATGTTGCTATGTTTAGAGACAATTTACTCAATGGAGAAGGATCGTGGTTGGATGTATGGTAAACGTGATACATTGGAATTTTTTGATGGGGTTCAAGAGTTTTGCGAGAGGGCTTTATCTTATCAGGGCAGAATGGGTGTCGATTGCCTCTATTGTCCTTGTGTTGATTGTAATAATGTGAAGGTGGTCAATAGTGTTGATATCATTAGAGATCACGTAGTTTGTCGTGGGTTTAGGCTTAAATACCATGTGTGGATTTGGCACGGTGAAGAAGGAAGTACAGTGTGGATGTTGATGGGAATGATGTGCATGATAGAAGAAATGAGATTCGTGTAGACGAGGAATACAGGAATGATGAATATATTATTGATAAAGGTGATGAGGATGGATTTGAGGATGATCAGGTGGATGAGGTCGAGGATGAAGGGGTGGATTAAATGATGCGTGGTGTTGAAGGTGACGTGTTTGAGTCATTATCGGAGGCTTCTAAAAAGCCTTTGTATCCTGGGTGCAAAAAATACTCCAAACTATCAACTGTGCTAACACTGTTTAACAGTAAGTCGAAGCATGGGTGGACGGACAATAGTTTTACTTCTTTGTTGACCGTATTAAGTGAGATGTCGCCTGATGGGAATGGAATTCCTAATTCTTACTATTATGCAAAGAACACTAGTAGAAAATAGTTAATTGGAAGCAGTTCAAAACCATAATTGGAAGCGGTTTTTGAACTGCTTGCCATTAGGGGGCTTCTCATTGTCTCTTTAAATGGGAAGCGGTTCAAACCGCTTCCAATTTGAATGGAATGGGAAGCGGTTATATGCTGAACCGCTGCCTATTGTGAACTTAAAAAATAAAAAAAGAATTAACAAATTTTTTTTTTTGAGCAATTAACAGAAATTAACACACAAAATATAAAACATATGTATAAAAAATTTATATTTCCATTAATAATTAATTGTAATATTATTATATTATAATTCACCACAAAAAAAATTACAACCAAAATCACCACCACCCTATTCCGCCACCACCGCAGTCAAAGCCACCAGCCGACGCCAGCAATTAACACATTTAACAAAAGCCAGCAGCCCACCACCGCAACCGATTCCACCTCGCATCCAACAAAAGTCAAAATTAAGTTGAAATACCTGGACAACAAATTAATAAAAAAACATGAACATTTTTATCCAGAAAAACATGAACAAATTAATAAAAAAACATGAACAAATTAAATTGAAATTGCTCGATTTTTCCTAGAACCCAGAAAACCCCAAAACCCCCAGCCTGCATCCATGGCTTTCCCACCTCCACCCCTGTCCACCACTACGCCACCCCCCAGCCTGCATCCACGCCCTTTCTCACCTCCACCTCTGTCCACCACTACGCCACCCCCACCCATAACCATACCTTGAACCCACCAACTCCACCCACCCTAACCCACAATCCAAACCCATCCTAACCACTGAATACCCAAACCAGCCCACCACCACAACCCTAAAACCACTAACAACCACCAAAATTCACCACCAAAAATTAAAATAAATATATTAAAAAAAACTAAATTGAAAACAAAAGAAAAAAAAATCGAGATCTACAACACTAACCTGCTCGGATTTTTGCTCGGATTTTGCTCGTTTTTTCCACGGATTTTTGCCGGTGATAAGAGGAGAGAGAAAACAAAGGGAGGCTTAAGAAAGGAGAAGGAAAGAAGAAAGAGAACGAAGGAGATGGAGAGAGAGAGGAGTGAGAAATGACGGAAGAAGGGGTGTGACGCGTGAGAAATAAGGGGAGAGAGGAGAGAGAAGAAGAAGGGGCGTGAGAAAAGGGGGGAGAGGAGAGAGAAGAAGAAGGGGCGTGAGAAAAGGGGGAGAGGAGAGAGAAGAAGAAGGGGCGTGAGAAATAAAGGGAGAGAGGAAAGAGAAGAAATAAGGGAGCTGAGAGAGATCCGTGTTTTTTTTTTTTTTGGGAATGGGGAGCAGTTTACCCCCAAACCGCTTCTAATTACAATATTTAGAAGCGGTTCAAACCAACCGCTTCCAATTCTCCTCTTGTTTTTTTTCCCGGGTTTTTGTATGAAATTGGAAGCGGATTCCAATAACCGCTTCCAATTAGTGGCTTCCCATTACCTATTTTCTACTAGTGGAAGCTCATGTGTCCATTTGATTTGGAGTATAAGAAGATACATGCATGTCCTAATGATTGTATTCTTTATCGACATGAATTTGAACAATTAGAGGAGTGTCCACGATGCAAGAAGTCGCGCTACAAGCGCATGAGTTGCAATGCTGGTACGAAGGGACCTCCTGCTAAGGTGTTGTGGTATCTTCCCATCATTCCAAGGTTTAAGCGTATTTTCTCAACACCAAAAGATGCTAAAAACTTGAGGTGGCATGCAGAGGGAAGAAAGAAAAACAGAATGCTGAAGCATCCAGCCGACTCCCCGCAATAAAGAACATTGATATGAAGTTTGGGGAATTTGGTGATGAAGTCAGAAATTTAAGGCTTGGGTTGTGCACGGACGGGATAAATCCATTTGGCACTCTTAGTACCCAACACAGCACATGGTCGGTACTTGTAGTGATCTACAATTTGCCTCCTTGGTTGTGCATGAAACGTAAGTATGTAATGCTTTCACTACTAATAACGGGGCCAAGGCAACCTGGAAATGACATAGATGTTTATCTTGCGCCACTTGTTGACGATTTGAGAAAGATGTGGGACAAAGGGGTTTCCCTTTTTGATGCTCATAAGAATGAGATGTTCACATTGCGTGCAGCTCTTATGTGGACCGTTAATGATTTTCCTGCATATGGCAACTTGTCTGGTTACAAGAACAAAGGAAAAAAAGCATGCCCCATTTTTATTGATTACACCCCAAGCATACACCTTGATAATTGTCACAAAGAGGTGTACGTGCGTACTCGAAGGTTGCTCAGGCGTGATCACCCGTACCGTAGGCAGAAAAAGGCTTTCGATGGGAAAGAGGAAGAGGGGAGTGCGCCTAGGCCATTGACTGGTGAGGAGGTTTATGCTCGAGTTAAGGGTATACGAACAGTATTTAGGAAAACAGAAAAAGCTGCGGACTCAACTGCTCTCTTCAAAAAAGAATCAATCTTTTGGAAGCTTCCGTACTGGAACAAACATGACGTTAGGCACTGTCTTGATATATTGCATATAGAGAAGAATGTGTGTGATGCTTTGTGGGAACGCTGATAAATAATCAAGGCAAAACAAAGGATGGAAAGGGTGCACGGTTAGATTTTGAAAAGATGAGGGTCCGTCCAGAATTGTGGGCTCAGGAAAAGGTTAGAAAGGGAAATGGACAGGAAAAGGGAGATGAAATGAGTTCGAAAAAAGGAAAGGGGAAGAGCAAGGGAAAGGGAAAGGCCACGGATGCGTCGAAGAAGAAATATGAGGGAAAAGCCAAGGATGACAAGGCTTATTTACCTCTAGCTTGCTACACATTGTCAAGGGTAGAAACACAGATGTTTTGTGCATGTTTGTACGACATTAAGGTTCCATCAGGGTACGCATCTAACATGAAAAGATTTGTATCCTTAAATGGAGAATTGAAGCTGACAAGTATGAAATCCCATGATTGTCATGTTCTGATGCAAGTATTCCTACTAATTGCAATACGTGGTATTTTACCGAAGCACGTGAGGGAAGCTATTACAAGCCTCTGTTCATTTTTCAATACAACATGCAGCAAAGTGCTTGATCCTTGTACACTTGATGCTTTACAGGCGGATGTGGTTGTGACTCTGTGCAAATTTGAGATGTACTTCCCACCCTCATTTTTTGACATAATGGTGCATCTTATTCTTCATTTGGTGCGTGAGATTAAGTTGTGCGGTCCAGTGTTCATGAGGTGGTGCTATCCTTGTGAAAGACACATGGGTACATTGCAAAATAAGGTAAGGAATCGGGCTCACCCGGAAGGAAGTATGATTCAAGGGATCGTGGGTGAGGAGATTGGTAATTTTGTGACCGACTATAAAGCCATTGCTGAACCTATTGGTCTTCCTACTTCTCGACATGAAGGGAGACTTGATGGTCAGGGTACAATCGGGTCGAAACGAATGTCACCTGACTGAGATAAGTTCTTACAAGCACACCCATATGTGTTGCACCATGTTGCAGATGCTCACCCATACTTAGATGAGCACATGGCTAGTTTGCGTGATGAATTTCCATTGAAAGGTGAAAGGGAATTGATGTAGTTGCATAATAAGAGGTTTGTGAGTTGGTTTTGTGATCGAGTGATGGGTAGAATAGATGAGAGTGTCATTGATACAGTAGGATGGCTTGCTTATGGCCCTAGGGATGATGTTCTCTCATTTGAAGGATATAACATAAATCAGTACACTTTTAGGACTGAGCGTCAAGATTTGAAATCTTCCTCGACCCAAAACAGTGGTGTATCGCTTGTGGCATCGTCAAGGGAGTTTGCAAGTGCTAATGATAAATCACCTGTTGATGCAGAGTTGCCATACTATGGTCGAATTCAAAAAATATGGGAGCTTGATTATTGTAACTTCACGGTTGCTCTTTTCCGGTGTAAGTGGGTTAATAATATCAAGCGTAACGTCAAATATGATGACTTTACTCTCGTAGATCTTGTCCACCTGAATGACAGTGCGGAACCATTCATCCTTGCATCTCAAGCTAAGCAAGTGTTTTACGTAACTGACCCAGCCGATTCAAAATGGTATATTGTGCTAGCCGGTAAAAGAAGAATCCTAGGCATTGGAGATTTCGAGGATGAGGAAGAATATGATGCGTTTGATGACTCGGCACCTTTCATTGTTCCTAGACCTGTTGTACCAAATGACATAGACGACCAAGCCAATTATATGTGATCAGACCACAACGAAGGAATATTAGATTGAGGTACTATTTTTCAGCAATTTTGAAATTGTAGGCGTTGAAAGTATTATTAAATCACAAGTTAGGTGAAAATGAATGAAAGTGTGAACTTACTTGCCCATTTTTAACATTTTCTTGTAAATGAATGAAGTAACTTTTAAAACATTTGAAATATGGAATAAAAACGACCTACACTTGTCCATTTTCTATGTTGATTTGTATTATAATTCAACAATTTATATTTGATTTTATAACTTTACCTTACAAATTTATTTATATTACAACTAATAACGTGTTATGTTTGTAATGGCAGGTGTTTACATCTCATGGCGGACGATCAGGATCGTATTTGTGTCGAGGATGTAGAGGATGATGATGACGATTACACTGATGATGAGGAAAAGTTGTATGATGCGAACAAGGAGCCTGATTTGGGTGAGGCAGAAGATCAAGCTCAGGAAGAGTTGGAGCGTAGGCTTGATGAATTTGAAATTTCAGCTGAACAAGCGCCTCCTATTGAAAATGCAATTTCTGAGACGGTTGGTGAGAACCATACTTCCCACACTCAAAGCCAAGGACAAAGTGGAGGAGGGGTGAAGGAACCGACTAAGAAAAAGGTGAGGGGTCCGACGACAAGTTTCCAGAAACCTGTCGGTCCCATGTTCCTAGAGTACGACAAGGCGGGCCAACCTACAGGCAAATGGCGTCGTTAATATGTTGTTCACGTTGGCATTTGTGCGAGCAAAATCCCGATTACACTTGGTTGGCGGGAAGTAACTCCAGGCTTGATTGACACATTTTGGAATGATACAAGGGCAAGTGTTTTGTTTACACATTTACACAGTTATAAATACCTTCACTTTATTGTTATTTAAAAGGGGAAACTAATAATTGCTTTTATTTGTGCTTGCAGAGTCTGTTTAATATTCCTAATGATGCCGCCAAGCAAAGGATGTTTGAATCTTTACTAGCGGAAAGATTCAAGGCTTCAAGACCACCTTAATTCGTGGTTGGATCACAAAGACAGTTGTGAAAAAACCAAAGAAGAAGACATGAGGTGGCAATGATGATGAAGTCATCGAGGAAAAGCAACTCCCATGGAAAAAATGGCCAAGCGTATCGAAGGATGATTGGGAAGCTTTCGTTCTTCAAAAAAGTAAAAAGGAAGCAATTATAAGTTTAAGTAAATCTGATAACAATTGTATAATATATTAACTCTTTTTGAATTAATGATACTAACATTTCTAATCATGTAGGAACTGAGGGAGCAAAATTCCAAAAATGCAAGGATGAAGCAATACACCCAACGTATGGGGTGTAAGACATTTAGTGAATGGAGGGAAACGTGGGTCAACGAAGGAGTATACCCCACTTTGCTTCTAGGGTCCTCCAAAGAATCCTCTGATTCCACGATCACTACGCTGGTGAGTCGTGCTGGTGATTTCTTCTATTCTCTGTATGCGCGTGACAAGGAAACCGGAAAATAGGTCATCAAGGCTTCAGAAACCAAAGAAATGGCAGATAAGCTCGTAAGCAACTATGAACTTGTAAACTTTATGAAGCTTTTGCATGAATATCACTTATGGTTTGCTATGGTCTTGCTTGCTGTCCTGTCTGCTGAGTGAAGCTATGTGTTGGTTTGGATGCTGTTGGTTTCAGTTCTGTTGCGTGTAGCTGTCTTGTTCTGTTAGTTTCATGTTGCCTTTTTTTTGCTACAGATTGAACACACTGAAGAACTGGTTGAAGGCAAGCTCGTCCCAAGTGTAGAAAAAGACCCTTTCACCTTGGCTTTGGGAAAGCCCTACCATCTAGGACGGGTAGTAGGTGCGGGAGGGACATTTCTAGGATGGGAAAAGGTGATGGCTCCAGAATATACCAAATCAAGAAGATCCCGAGCAAGTGTTAACTCACCTCATGACTTGGTTTCCACGGCGGCATCAATTAAGGAACAAGTGCACAACGAGCTTGTAGGTGAATTAAATGCTTGGGCAAAGCAAATGAACTTACCGAGCTTGTCGTTCCCCTCGACTACACCAGTCGACTCATGTAGTCACCCAAAAGGACAAGGAGAAGATGAAATACATGGAGAGGATGATATACATGAGGTAGTTTCAAATCTATTAGTTTTGGCATATTGAGTTACGTGGGATCTAAGGTGGCACTAATTAATTTTCTGTTGCAGGGTGGTACTCCTACACATGCGGACTCGAGGGAGCTCGATAATCCAGCACCTCATCATTTTCCAAATTTACAGGTGATTTTGTTTAGTTCTAGCTTAGTGAATATGGGTACATTATCAATTGTGTAGGAAACGACCCCTTGCGATATGTTTGGTTCTAATAAGTGATCTTTCAAATTGGTGTAGGAAGAGACCCGTTGTGTACTTCTACACCCAGGCGAATGTGGAGCTTTGCATGTGGTTGCATATGGTAGTGCACAACCGGCCGAACAAGGTACGGTCCATTTGCGACCGCTTAGGCCACAACATTACTCGGTCGGGATCAATTCTGTAATTGGCGGGTTCGAGGACATCCTAATACCGGTTCCCGTAGAGGAGGATGAGTTTACTACACTTTGGGCAGCAAAAGGTAACTTTGTGCAGTGGCCATGTGCTTGGATAAGGTTGATGAACCAAGTAATTAAGATTTTGGGTTCACTCTTTACTCTATGCCTGGTTGTCTTCACAAGAGTTAGATGGATTTCTTTTCTAACCGATTTCATGATTTGTTTTATCAGATTTAAAAAAAAAGCCAACCTTCAAAGCGGATGGTGGAGCAGCCTTAAAGCATTGATCAACCGGTGCCAAAGAAGAGGAGTGAACAACGGTCGGAGAGTGAAAAAGGGTCGAAGAAGAACTCTTCGAGAGGTTCAGCTATGCTACCTACTCCACTTCTTGCTAACACGGTCCTTCAAACGCTCTCTAAAGATTTAACTTTTCTACACAACCGTGTTAGTATGTTTCCTCGTGACACTCCCATTCAAGTTGCACTACCTAAGGCAATGTTCCACTTTGATGAGGATGCAGTTACATGGCTTAGCAAAGAAGATGTGAAGGAATTTCTAAGTGGTTCAATGCTTAACATTTGCCCCATTCGAACATTCATGAGGTCATTCAATGCCGCTTAAATTATGTTATTCAGATTAGTGGTGATTGTCGTTTATTTTTCCATTAATATTCTATTATCATGCATGCAGAGCACTACAGGAGCACTTACTTGAGATTGATTCTCCGTGTCAAGTAGGGTGGTTATGCCCCGAGCAGATCTCCACTACTAGAATCTTAGGCAACTACACCGACGTGTTGTATTATGTTGAACGGGGTATCAAGGAATCAGTGCGTGCGGGAGAAAAGTTCATATTCGCCCCATGTTTTGAGGAGTACGTCTGACCATGTCAAATTAATTTGTTTCCCCTAATTATATGTTGTACACGGCTAATTATTGATTTGTTTGTGTATTGTGAATTTATGTAGTTCACATTGGACCTTGCTGGTGATTTATGTTTCCAGTAACACCATCTTCCTTTTTGATTCAACTCGATTGCCTCATCCAAAAAAGCTCCTCGTGAAGTCTATACTGCGAAAGTAAATAAAGCTACCTAGTGTTGATTATCATTACCTAACTCATTTATTAGTCATACTAATCAAGTTTGAACTTACTTTTCTATAGTTTTATGAAGAAGATAAATTGTCGAGCTCCTCAAGGTCCCCCATGGAAATCACTTATGGTAATGCTACATGATATTGTGATTTTCGTAATAGACAATGCGTAAGATGTTGCTAATTTGCTATGCATGTTTGATTCATGTTCTTTGTTCCTATGCTAGTGCGCACAACAAGATAACGGAGTTGATTGTGGACTATACGTGATGAGATTCATGTTCGACATAGTGAGTTGTTGTACAGACACACTACAGCTTGATGAGGTATGCCATTGACTTAGTTAATTTTCTCTTTTCGTGTGATTTGACAAGAAATGTAGGAAATAGACATCCTAGTAGTCATGTAGGCCTTATTTGGTTCATTTTGAATGAAATTGCATCTTAAAACCCTTGAATTGCTCTTTTAATATGATTTCAAGTCTTAGCCGCCTATAACTAGGTAATAATGACATGTTAAGAGCAAGAATGGGTTGATTTGATAAGAAATATATAAAATAGGCATCTTAGTAGTCATATAGGCCTTATTTGGGATTTTGGATGAAATTGCGTCCTAAAACACATGAATTGCTCTTTTAATGTGATTTCAAGCCTTAGCCGCCTATAACTAGGTAATAATGACATGTTAAGAGCAAGAATGTGTTGATTTGATAAGAAATGTAGAAAATAGGCAACCTAGTAGTCATATAGGCCTTATTTTGGTCATTTTGGATGAAATTGCGTCCTAAAACACTTGAATTGCTCTTCTAAAGTGATTTCAAGGCCTAGCCGCCTATAACTAGGTAATAATGACATCTTAAGAGCAATAATGTGTTGATTTGATGATAAATGTAGGTAATAGGCATCCTAGTAGTCATACAAGCCTTATTTGGGCCATTTTGGATGAAATTGCGTCCTAAAACACTTGAATTGCTCTTCTAATGTTATTTCAAGGCTTACCCGCCTATAACTAGGTAATAATGGCATGTTAAGAGCAAGACTGTGTTGATTTGATAAGAAATGTAGGAAATAGGCATTCTAGTAGTCATATAGGCCTTATTTCGGCCATTTTAGATCAAATTGCGTCCTAAAACACTTGGATTGCTCTTCTAATGTGATTTAAAGGCTTAGCCGCCTATAACTACGTAATAAATACATGTTAAGAGCCAGAATGGATTGATATGATAAGAAATGTAGAAAATAGGCAACCTAGTAGTCATATAGGCCTTATTTTGGCCATTTTGGATTAAATTGCGTCCTAAAACACTTGAATTGTCCTTCTAATGTGATTTCAAGGCTTAGGCGCCTATAACTAGGTAATAATGACATGTTAAGAGCAAGAATGGGTTGATTTGATAAGAAATGTATAAAATAGGCATCTTAGTAGTCATATAGGCCTTATTTGGGTCATTTTGGATGAAATTGCGTCCTAAAACACTTGAATTGCTCTTTTAATGTGATTTCAAGCCTTAGCCGCCTATAACTATTTAATAATGACATGTCAAGAGCAAGAATGAGTTGATTTGATAAGAAATGTAGAAAATAGGCATCCTAGTAGTCATATAGGCCTTATTTGGGCCATTTTAGATCAAATTGTGTCCTACAACCCTTCAATTGCTCTTTTCATGTGATTTCAAGCCTTAGCCGCCTATAACTAAGTAATATTGATATTTTATGAGAAAGAATGAGTTGATTTGACAAGAAATATAGAAAATAGGTGAAGTAGTAGTAGTCATATTATCCTACGTAATAAGTTTTTGCCTAACTTAAATTGTAAATGTATTTTTACATACATAACCTAAGTAATTAATTCTAACATAATTTTTGTTTATCCAAGTTTTTCAAGGTACATAAAGGAGGTCTGTTTGGGGTAAAATTACCCCAGCCGCGTGGCCCAATGGCTGAGTGACACGTGGCACCTTGCCATTGGTCAGCAGGGCTCCAATCCCCTGCTGACACGTGTCCTAGGAACCCTAAATGGGGAACCAATTCTCCCCACTATAAATAGTGGGAGAATCCTCATTAATGGGGCATGGAATATATACTCACTTGCATGCAATTGCATTCAAGACACTTAAACCAAAACCGAGCAATATTAATTGCGGATTTCTCCCATTACGCGAGAAGTAACTTTACCCTTTTACGCATTTTCTTCCTCCCGTACATCACTGACTTGATCGTCGGAGGCGGAGCTCCATCCAACCGGAGTCTTCGTGGTTTTGCAGGTACAGGCGGTCGAAGGGCATTTTTGGAATTGTAACTCTCCCGCAGGACACATCAAAAAACCCCAAAACATTTGGTGCTGTCTGTGGGGAGAGTACTTCTAAGATGGCTTCAAACCCTGTACCACCGGATCAGGTCAAGCGGCCATCGGCCGAGCCTGAGGTCCAGACGGACCATGAAAGCGGTGATGATTACGGACTCGACACCTATGTGGCCCCAGACGGGTCCTTCAGAACAAAGTACACCCATTCCATGGATAAAAAGGAACGGGAAAGCATCCAAGCTGCTCCAAGCAACCCAGCCGGCAACCCCGTTGGAGCTGCACAGGCGGCAGCAGGCTCTGCTCCCGTCACAAGGAACGAACTCATGACCTTCATGAATAGTTTCAAAGGCGAGATCCAGAAACTTATTCGGTCAGCTACTCCCAAGAAGAGTCAGCCGGCCAAGAAGCCTTCTAACAAGAAGGCAATCAAGGACCGGGTCCCTACCCCTCATCCAAAGCCAAAGGAGGGGGAGGGCCTCAAGTTCGATCAAAACCGGCTCCGCTTCCCGCAAGCGGAACCAAGAAAACCCATCCGGCACTTCCAGCCAGATGGTTCAAAAAAGATATTCTCTGACGCCCGGACGTTTCTCTAAGAAAAGAGAAGTCTGGCGTCTGCGTCGGCTTCAACGTCGACCTTTCCAGACAGTTTCCGTGACACCTCTAACAGGCGTACGGGAACGAGTCTAGGGAGTCAGACGGGCGAACCATCCGCCCGGTCTGGACCCCAAGTGATCCAACCCGGTCTATTTGGTTCGCCGAATGGGCTGGGTGGATCCCCTTTTACCCAAACGGGTCCGTTTGGCAGAAATATGCAGCAGCCGTTCCAACTCATGGACTAGTAGCAGCGCCTGCTGAATTTGGGAGAACAGCCCTCGGCGTTCTCCCCTGAGATAACCCAGGCGGCACAGCCGGCCAAGATCAAAAACGTGTTGGTAGGGGCCTATGATGGTACCTCCAACCCAGAAGATCATTTAATGGCTTATTCCAATCTCATGTACCTACAGGGGTTGGATGATGTCGTCTGGTGTCGATGCTTCCCGGCTACCCTGAAGGGCATCGCCCAACGGTGTTTGGTAACTTACCAGCCGGCTGCATCAACAGCTTCAAGACCTTGGCGTACTTGTTTACGTCAAACTTCTCAATGAACATCCCGGCTAAAAAGACAAGCCTCGATCTGGGGGCAATACAGCAGGGTGACAGAGAAGGACTCCGGTCGTATGTCAGGCGGTTCAATCTGATGAGAATTCAGATTCAAGGGCTGTCTGACGAAGTTGCTTACACAGACTTCTTTAAGGGTCTGAAGGATGGGTCAACCTTCAAGTTTGACCTCGTCCGGAAAAGGGTAGCCACCCTCCAAGAGGCGTTAATGGAAGCTGAGGCCTACATACAAGCGACGGAGCTTTGTGCTATAAAGCAGCCGTTGGATTCCAAAAAATCCGACAGAAGAAACAGCCGGCAACAACAACAGCAGCCGGCTAAAAAGGAAGAAAAGAAGAGAAAGGAGGTCTGGGCTGCAGACCGATCTGGTCAGCCGGCTTAGAAGATCAAACGGAAATCTGAACCGTACGTTCCCAAGTACGAGTTCACAAAGGACTGCTCCTCCATCCTCATGGAGATCAAGGACCGGATGTCTCTCGACAAGCCGGCTCTTATGAAAAGCCCCGTAGGCAGCCGGGACAAAAGCAAATACTGCCAGTACCATGAGGACGTTGGCCATGACACTAATGGTTGCTATACCCTCAAGCGGCTATTAGACCGCCTGGTTGATGAAGGGGCTCTAAAGTCTTATCTGCCCAAAGCCAAGGGCAACACCTTGGCCAAGAAAGGGCAGGCGGCAAAAGTTGTTCTTGCCAATTCAGAAACGGATGAAGAAACCATCTTCACAATAGCCGGCGGCTTTGCCGGAGGGGGTCCCACTATCCGGGGCACTAAATATAACATCAGGAAGCTAGTTAACTCAGTTGAGGAGACCCAGGCGTCGAAAGACATCTTTCCTGAGGTCCTTATTTCTGAAAAGGACCGAGGCAAGGTCAGGCGGCCTCACGATGACCCCATAGTCATCGAATGCAAGGTTGCCAATCAGAGAGTTGGCCGGATCTTAATAGATACCGGGAGCTCGTCTAACCTAATCAGTTATCAGTGCTTGACCAAGCTCAAGTACAAATCCAGTAGTATGCACCAGGCGCCCCACCCGCTTGTTGGTTTTGGGGGAGGCGAAGTGCATCTGGTAGGAAGCATAGATCTTCCCATCCGGCTGGGTGAAAAGGGGGAAGGACGTCACATGGTGATAAAATTCTTGGTTGTAGAAGAGCTCGCCGCCTACAACATGATTTTTGGCCGTCCGACCCTCAATGAGTCCAAGGCTGTCATCGTTCCTTCTCTCATGCTTGTCAAATTTGAAAAGGACGATGGTACAGTCGGTTCCCTTAAGGGGGACCAGAGGACGGCTAGGGAGTGCTATCTCTCTGACGTCAGACCTACTATGGGGGCAGCCGGAGACGGCAACCCCATAGACCTTGATAACTGCGTTACAGCCGTCCCGGCTCCAAGATCAGCCGGTAAGAAAAGAAAGGCGGGCCAGACGGATCTCGTCAAGCAAGAAAAATAGCAATCACTAGCCGGGGAAAGGCCAGATGATCAACGACCTCAGCCGGCTGGTGACTGCATTGATGTCGTCTTAGACGACAGCCGTCCTGACAGAGCTGTCAAGGTTGGGACGGTTGCTTATGAACGGCTGGGAGCAGACCTGCTCCAACTTCTAAGAGAATTCAAAGACTTTTTTGCCTTTAAAGTGGAAGAGATGCCAGGCGTCAGCCCGGATCTAGCTGTCCACAAGCTTGCCGTGGATCCTAAAAAGAAGCCGGTCAGGCATAAAAAGAGGGATCACGGTGAAGAGAGATCTCAGGCGGCAGCGGATGAGGTCAAAAAATTGTTAGATGCTGGGTTCATCCGGCAATGCTACTACCCGGATTGGGTAGCAAACGTTGTCCTCGTGAAAAAGCCGAATGGTACCTGGCGGATGTTTGTAGACTACACAGATCTGAACAGAGCATGCCCAAAGGACAGTTACCCGCTTCCAAAGATCGACAATCTGGTCGACTCTACAGCCGGTTATGCTCTGATGAGTTTCATGGATGTCTACTCAGATTTCCACCAAATACCCCTATGGAAAAAAGATCAAGAGAAGACGGCCTTCGTCACTGATCAGGGGTTATTTTGTTACAAGGTGATGCCGTTTGGGTTAAAAAATGCACCGGCTACATTCCAGCGCATGATAAACACCGTTTTCATCAATCAGATTGGTAGGAATGTAGAGGCGTACATTGATGACATGATAGTCAAATCCAAGCTGCAGACGGATCACCTACTGGACCTCCGAGAAACATTCACCACACTCAGGCGGCACCGGGTCATGCTTAACCCAAAGAAGTGTGTATTTGGTGTTGAGTCTGGGAAGTTTCTCGGATTCTTGATCGATCAAAGGGGCATAGAGGCTGATCCGGAAAAAGTACAGGCGGTCATTGACATGCGTTCTCCCCGCACTGTAAAGGAAGCCCAGAAATTAACCAGTTGCCTGGCGGCGTTGGGAAGATTTCTCAGCCGGTCAGGTGACAAGTGCCTCTATTTCTTCCAGGCCATCCGGAAGAGGAACAGATTCGAGTGGGGTGAAGAGGCGGAAATGGCATTCTAGAAGCTAAAGCAACATTTGCATTCGTTTCCAAGGCTAGTGAGCCCCCTGCCCCGGGAGGTCTTCTATATGTATCTATCCGTCTCTGATCATGCCCTTAGTGTCGTTCTCCTCGCTGAGAGAGACGGTAATCATCTCCCGGTGTATTTCATCAGCCGTGTTTTTAAGAATGCTGAGCTCCGGTACCCCATGATCGAAAAATTTGGGTCGGCCCTGTTCGTCGCAGTCAAATGGTTGAAGCCCTACTTTTTGGCTCACCCGGTGATTGTGTATACAGACCAGTCGCTCAAGCGCCCAATGACCACCATCGAGTCATCCGGCAGAATGATCAAGTGGGCTCTTGAAATACAGAGCCTCGAGATAACTTTTAAACCCAGGCGGGCAGTGAAAGGTCAGGCGTTTGCCGACTTCATTGTCGAGATGACTAAACCGGTGCAACCGGAAAATCCTGATCAGGTTTGGAAGTTATTCGTAGACGGTAGTTGAAGGTTCAATGGGCACTCAAGAGGGGGGGGGGTGAATTGAGTGTTTAAGTAATCGTTAGCGATTTTTGCTTCTTTTCGGATTATGTGTAAGGAACCAGTTGTGCTGGTTCCCTTATGCAGCGGAATAAAACAAAGCAATAAAGAACACCACAGATTTAACGAGGTTCAGCCAACTCTGGCCTACGTCCTCCTATCCTAAGTCCTTTATTAATCTACTCCGAAAAAATAAAGACAAAGAACACTCTAATGTTTCCCTACTCCGGGAACCAGTAAACCCCACACTCTACTCCGAATGTGCTCTAAACTTACCCTCGTAAGTTCCTAGTGTGTTTGAACTCACAAACACTCACCAAGTCTTCAACCCCTCTGTCAAAGACTTAATACAAGATCAAGAACTCTCTAATGATCTAACTCTCAAAAGTCAAATAGAGAAAAACGTTAAAACACTATTATGCTCTTGTGTATCACTTAATAATTGAATTAGTGCTTTTAGCTCTCAAAAATAAAACTGTATTAAAATGCGTGAGAGCCGTGTCTGATTATTCAGAATAAGATGTATTTTATAGGTTAGTTAGCTAAACCCTAGTTACCTTAAATCATGCATATAAGATATATACGATTTATGGTAAGTATTTATCTTAATTGATTTGATCACAAGATAAAATCAATTTAAGATAAAATACTTCCTAGTTTTTAGCTAACCAAAAATATCATCTTATTCTTAGCTGCTTGGATATATTTTAAATCAATATTTTTCGGAAAATATCTTTTTATAAAATCTTTGTAAAAACGGCAGCTTGAATAATCTGTTCAGTTAACCTGGTTCCCTGGCCTGGTTCCCTGAACTGAATATGTTATGAAATTTGTTCCAAACCTTGTACCAAATTTCATAACAATATTTAATATACTAAAAGCACTTAATATACTCAATTATATAAGTTATACTACGGAGCATTTACATGAAGTTCCTAAATAACTCTTTGAGTGTAGTCTTCCTTCATGCATTCGTTAAGTCTTGAAAGCTTCCATGAATGAACTCAATTATTGACCAAAGGACCTTCCTTTAAGTTGATCGAAAATCCTTTCAAGCTTCCAGTCTTAGAAATAAACTTAGATACAGTGCATAGCTCATTCATCATCTAACTGTTCCCTGTATAAAGATAAGTTAGTTCAACAAATATCTCATATAAGTAATAACTTATCTAGGGAAACAGTGTTCTATTTTAGTTGGTTCCCCCAACTGTATTGAACACTTTCAAAGACCTGTTTCCCTTAGCTATTTGTCATCATTCAAAACTATCAATCAAAACCTAAGGGACTCAACAAATTCCCCCTTTTTGATGATGACAAACATTTGAAGTTTCTGCACCTGTGAACATACTCAAAAGAAAGTAGTCAAAAACTTCAAGGACTCAAGACTCAATGGAACAAGTCAGTTAAGCCAACTGGTTCCCTAAACAGAAACAGAAAATAAAATAAAGTCAAAGTAAAAGTAAAAAGACTCAAAAGCGACTCAATCTAAACTAGTAAAGACTATAGGCTTCAACTTCAACTATTTTCCCCCTTTTGGCATCATTAAAAAGATATGCAAAAGTAGCCTCTTATGCATAAAGTAACGTGCTAAACCATCCAATGGCATCAACCATTATACAAATAAAGTGCTGCAAAAGAAGGTCAGATTAGTCAAAGTAAAGCCATGCCAACAATAAAGATCATAGTTTAATACAAACCATCAAAAGTAAACGATAGAGCCCAAATCCATATCAAAACAAATTCATGGATTGGGAGGAATAAAAACAGTCCAACAGAATCAGTTATTCAGAATATAATATAATAAAGGTAGGCTAAATGAAAAAGAAAACAGATTCAATCATCATCATCATTTTCATCATCTTCTTCCTCTTCTTCAGTGTCAGCCTCCTCAACTGCTTCATCCTGGTTCTCCTCCTCTTCATTGTCATCTTCCTGCTGGTCTGTTTGCTGGTCCTCCTCTACTTGTTCCTTCTCAATTCCAGAACTACCAGCGACCTGTTTCTCTAACTTGCTCATCCTCATAATAAACGAAGTAGATAAACCTTCCACTAAGGTCACTAACTTGCTAAGCTGATCCCCTACAGCACTCATCTTCTCTTCCTGACTCTCCAGCCTCTTAAGAATAACCTTTTGACCTGCTGGTTCCTCTGCCTTCTGTTTCTTCTTGGCAGGCTTAGGAGTCTCTACTGGTTCCTCCTCCCTAAACTTCAACACCCCAGCACTTATGATCAACCCCTTTTGTTTCAGAATACCTTTGGTAAACACTATTACAGGAGCAGTTGATCCACTAAGAGAAACATTATTCTCTTTAAGAAGCTTAGTTATGTAAGAACCATAAGGAAGAGAATGGTGGGAGGAATTATAGCAATTCATCATATGGTTTATCATTAGGGAAGGGAGATTTATCTTAATCTTATTCATCAGCAAATATATAAGCACCATTTCCATGATGCGCACAAAACCCCCTACCTTGTGCTTGAGGAATAATCATCTTGTTACACAGAGAATGAAGAACCAGCATCACTGGTTCCTTCAAGCTACCAGTTTTAAAAGTTCCAGCTTTCTTTTGAACTTTCCCTCCAAACACAAAGTCATGCACTTCATCTGGACTGACCCCAATAAGTGTGGGCCATCCATCTCCAGAATACTCATCAAAACCATCTCTGGGTATATTCAACAACCCAGCCAAACTTGCAACAGACACATTTACTTCAACATCATTCACAGCTGAACCTAACGACCTATCCAACATTTGTTTCAAATTTACATAAAACTTTCTAACACCATCAATATTAGCATCACAGACATCAAACAAAGCCATCCAACCTTGATATTCTAACAACTCTTTCACATCACTTAAGGCACTTTCATCAAAATAACCAACTTTTGTTTTACAACCAGATAGCACAACCCTAGAACCTAAATCAGTCATACCAACAGATGGAGATTCTACTGACATACCTCTTGTAGACTTCCGTGCTGTTCTCTTTCGTTTGGAACCAGCAGAGTCCATCGACTGTTCCTCCACTACTACTTCGCCAATGTTTTTCAGGGAAGACCTAGTCACTCTGCTGTGAACCAAGGGTTTTGAAGTCCCCTTTTTCTGCCCAATAATCAGTAGATCCTCTTCTTCACTTCTAACTTCCTCTTCTTCCCTTTCTCCAATAGTATTGAAGAATTCTTCAGCGCTTTTGGGCTGGTCCCCCTGAGATGAGGCAGGTTCTTTGATGATGGAATCATCAGCCTCAGGGGTTTTGGGTAAAGGTGCATTTTTGGGAGGTGGAGGTGCGGGAGATTTAGAAGATGGAGACGGAGTTGGTGATGGGTTCTTTGTGGTAGTAGGAGGTGAATTGCTCGATAAAGTCGGAGCAGGGTTAGTTTCAGTGATGGTGGTCTCCTTCAATTGAGTGGACTCACTTGCTTGAGTCTTCTCCTTTCCTTTCTTAGCTGAAGCCTTGGCTGATTTCCTTACCATTGTAGCAAACAAGCTTCAAAATTTAGTAGGAATTTGAGAGAGATGAAAACGGAGTGAACAGTGATTAGGGTACCACTTTTGAACGAGAGAGAGGATGAATTCAATGATGATGTGATGTGAAACTGTATCAATGTGTTAGTGTGTATTTATATTAATTGCACAACATATGAATTCCAAAAACTAGCCGGTTGAGAATCAAAATAAACAGAAAAGATAATTTCAAAAATTGTAAATTTAAAATATGGTAATTATCTTTTTACCAAAAAAAAATCAACCAACTATAAATTAGGCAATTAGATATATTTGCCTCTTTGTAGGATAAGAATAACTGAAATAAGATAATTCTTTGCAAAAAGAAATTATCTTATAGTAATCTTCCAAAAATAAAATATTTTCGGATGACATATCAGAGCTGAACTGCTGTTTCCTCTTGCTGGTACCTGTACTGAACCAGTCATTCTATTCTCAGCATGTTTCAAAATAACTTCTCCTGTTCTTATACAACAATAATCCACTTAGGTTATTTACACAATATTTGTAAGTAAGCAACATAGTTATATACACAATCAGTACAAAAGCATACCTATTCTAGCCAATCATTGAAGGAAATAATTGAAGCCAACTCCTAAAATCTAACTAGACCTAAAAGGACTCTTAACCTACAAAAGGACTCTCTACATAAAGGCTTTGTGAAGATATCAGCTATTTGATCTTCACTTTTACAAAACAACATCTCCACCAATCCTTTTTCCACATTGTCTCTTAGAAAATGGTGTCTTATCTCAATGTGTTTGGTCTTGGAGTGTTGCACGGGGTTCTTTGAAATATTGATTGCACTAGTGTTATCACAAAAAATAGGAACACTTTTATAAATAACACCAAAATCTTTCAGCTGGTTCCTTATCCACAGTAGCTGGGAACAGCATGAAGCTGCAGCTATATATTCTGACTCTGCTGTGGATAGGGCCACTGAATTTTGCTTTTTAGAACCCTATGATATAAGACAAGAGCCAAGGAAGTGTGCCATACCTGATGTGCTCTTTCTATCAACTAGGAAACCAGCATAATCTGCATCTGTATATCCAATGAGATCAATGGTACTGCCTTTGGGGTACCACAAAAACAGATCTGTTGTTCCCACAAGATACCTAAGTATCCTTCTAACAGCCTTCAAGTGAGATTCCTTTGGATTGCTTTGAAACCTAGCACACAAACCAACAGAAAACACAATGTCAGGTCTACTAGCTGTTAGGTAAAGTATAGAACCAATCATTCCTCTATAAAGCGTAGCTTCAACATTTTTTCCCTTAAGATCAGCATCCAACTTTGTGGATGTGGGAACAGGTGTATCATAAGCTTTGCTGTTCTCCATGCCAAACTTTTTCAGCAGCTCTTTTAAGTACTTTTGTTGATGAATCATTATACCATCATTTGTTTGCTTAATCTGCAGCCCTAGGAAGAACCCTAGTTCTCCCATCATACTCATTTCGAATTCACTCTGCATAAGATTTGCAAATTCATCACACAAAGTTTGATTAGTAGCACCAAATAAAATATCATCAACATAAATTTGTACTACAATCAAGTGTTTCCCCCTGGTTTTTATGAACAAGGTCTTGTCTACTGTTCCCCTCTTGTAATCATTTGCCATCAAGAAATTGGACAGTCTTTCATACCAAGCCCTTGGAGCTTGTTTTAAGCCATATAATGCTTTATCCAACTTGTATACATGCTGGGGAAACAGTGCATCTTCAAAACCAGGTGGCTGCTCCACATATACTTCTTCCTTCAAATAGCCATTAAGGAAGGCAGTCTTCACATCCATCTGAAACAGCTTAAAATTCATGTGAGCAGCATAAGCAATTAAAATCCTAATAGCCTCTAGCCTAGCTACTGGTGCAAACGTCTCATCATAGTCAATTCCTTCTTGTTGATTGTACCCTTGCACCACTAGCCTTGCTTTGTTTCTGACTATAGTACCAAGGTCATCTAACTTGTTTCTAAAGACCCATCTAGTACCAATGACTGATCTTTCCTTTGGACGGGGAACCAGGTGCCAAACCTGGTTCCTTTGAAACTGATTTAGCTCATCTTGCATAGCTAGTACCCAATCAGGATCAGTCAATGCCATTTTATAGTCAGTAGGCTCTACATTAGATAGGAAAGAATAGAAGGCACAAAAGTTTTGAAAAACACTTCTTCTCGTTTGAATCCCCTTATTTATATCACTAATTATTTGATCAGTGGGATGAGAAGATTTATATCTAAAACTTTTGAAATTAAGACTGTTTTGTGCTTCCTCATTAAGTTGGGAACCAGCATGTTCATGAATCTCTTCTTCTTCTGAGGAGCCAGGAGGATTCACATTCATGCTGTTTCCTCTATCATTACTTACCTCAGGTTCAGGGGTGGTACCTTCTTCTGTTCCCCCTGAACTCATTACCTGTCTATTATTTGAGAAACCATCAGGACTTGGTTCCCCTTCAGAATCCTCATTATCTCCATTTTCTTCTCTAGGCACTTCATCATTATCATCTGGTGGAGTATTTGGTAGGCCTAGATCTGCTTGCACTTCATCTGTGGGACCAGTATACTGGTTCCCCGTGAACTCCATCAATCCAATCACTTCATCAGGTTGTACCTGCGCAATCTCAGAAGACATGTTAAATTCATCAAAAATGACATGGACACTCTCCTCAACACAAAGAGTCCTTTTATTGAAGACTCTATATGCTTTGCTGTGAGAAGAGTATCCAAGAAAGATTCCCTCATCACTTCTAGGATCAAACTTATCAAGTTGATCCTTCCCATTATTATGCACATAACATTTACATCCAAAGACACGAAAGTATGTGATGTTGGGCTTTCGACCTTTAAGAAGTTCATAGGGAGTCTTATTTAACTTTGGTCTAATGAGACCTCTATTCAATATATAGCAAGCAGTGTCAACAGCTTCTCCCCAAAAACTCTTTGGGAGACCACTCTCAATGAGCATCGTCCTCGCCATCTCCTCAAGAGTTCTATTCTTCCTTTCTACAACACCATTTTGTTGAGGTGTTCTAGGGGCTGAGAAGTTGTGATTAACTCCATGTTCCCTACAATAATCAATAAAGTTAGCATTATCAAATTCAGTACCATGGTCTGATCTTACCGAGACCAGCTTGTGGGTGAGCTGGTTCTCCACTTGTTTCACCAATGTTACCCATTCTTCAAACGTTTCATCCTTTGTGTGTAACATCATTACCCAAGTGTACCTGGAATAATCATCAACCATAACACAGACATATCTATGACCTCTTCGACTTTGTACTCTCATGGGACCACACAAGTCAATGTGTACAAGTTCGAAGGGTCTGCTGGTACTCAAAACAGTTTTAGGCTTAAAAGAGATTTTGACCTGTTTCCCCCTTACACATTCAGAACAAACTTTATCAGCTTCATACTTAATGTTAGGAAGACCTACCACTAAGTCATGTGCTTTAAGTTTGTTTAGAAGTGTTAGGCTAGCATGTCCAAACCTCTTATGCCAAATCCATTGATTATTGTCAGAAACAGCTCTCAAACAGATGGACTTGTCTTGAGGGATTTTATCTAAGAAGGTGATGTAGACATCATGCTTCCTGGTTCCCTCACATACAAGTTCTCCTGTTTGTGAGTTAACTATGTGACATAGGTTGGCTTGAAACTCAACTCTATTACCTTTGTCACATAATTGAGAAATACTCAAGAGATTATGTTGCAAGCCTTCAACATAATAAACATCATCTATTGCGTTAGAAAGTGTCTTACCAACCTTACCTAAACCAGTGATGGTTCCCTTGCTGTTATCCCCAAAGGTGACACTTCCTCCATCAAAGGCCACTAGTGAAAGGAATTGATCTTTATCCCCGGACATGTGTCTTGAGCAACCACTGTCCAAATACCAATAGGTGTCTCCCTTCACTCTAGCCTGCAAGAGTAAATCAAACGTTAGTTTTAGGAACCCAAACACACTTGGGTCCCTTTTATACAACATTAACATCTTGTTGATCCTTTCTTCTCCACACATACATTACACTCTTGCTGTTCTTATTAGCACTAATTTTCTTAGCTGGACATTCATGTATCTTATGTCCATTCTTACCACAATGAAAACACACGTGCACCTCTTTAGTCATGACATACTTACCTCGCTGATATTCTTTGATCCAGGTGGTTTCTCTGGGAGACCAATTAGTCCTGGTTCTCTGTCTAGTATAACCAAGACCAAATTTTCCTTTGTTTCCTCCTGATGAAGTCAGATGGTCCAAGGTTCTTTGTGCATTCAGTAGCTTATCCACATGTCTATGACTGTCATGCAATTCCCTTTCTTTTGTTTCAAGTGTCTTAACTAACAACTCGTTTTTCTCTTTCAAAAACTCAAAGTTACTTTTTAAAGTTGCAAGTTGTAAGTTAAGATCTAAAACCATAGGGTCATTAGACATGTCAATAACTACTGATTGCTTTTCACTTTTTAGTTGATTAAATTCAGCATGTAACTTATAGATAGTACTTTCATATTCATTAATCATACTGCTGACTTCAATGCTGGTTCCAGTAGGAGAACCAGGGGGCTGAACAGCTTTAAGTGAAGCAATTTCTTTGTGAGAATTTTCTAAGTTGAAAGCCAATGTTTCAAAGGCCTTCAACAGAGAAGTTCGATTGCAAGAATTTGCTTTACTTATGACTGTTGAAAAATCAAGGACTTCACTAGTAGTTGATAAGTCTCTAGGGAACCAGGAGATCAAATCTTCTTCACCATCACTCGGATAGTCAAGTTCAGAAGATCTTGCCCTTCCTAGTTCTACCTTGCACTTGTCCAATTCAACTTCTAGTTCAGCAACTTGATTTTTCAAGTTATGGCAAACCATCTCTAGGTGATCACAACTAGCAATAGCAATTTCACATTCATTACGTTTTTCTTTTAATTCTCTTTTGCCAGTTATATAAGTTTCACCTAATTTATAGCATTCATCCAATAAAGAATCTATACAAGCGAGCATATTTTCTCTATCATATTCATGCATATCTATTCTAATTTGTTCAAGGTTTACCTTATGTTTTTGTAGTACATCCTTCTTAGCCATCAAGCATTTCTTGAATGTACTGGTTCCCCCTCTGGTTCCCGGACCAGTGTTGTTCTCCTTGATGTTTGTGAAAGCAGTTAAGCAAACATCAGAACTAGGTGTATCTTCCTCTTCATCAGATCCTGAGTCAGATTCTCCCCACATAGATGCTATCATGGCATTCTTGAAAGCCCTCTTATCTCCAGATTGAGATTGCTTGTCCTTCCATTTTGGACAATCACGAATGATGTGTCCTTTCTCACCACACTTGAAGCAACCTGAAGGTGAGGAAGAGTTAGATTTTTTTGTATTTTTGAAATTCTTACCTTTGAAATTCCTCTTTTGATAACGAAGAGATCTTTCAAATCTTTTTGCAATCATGCTGATCTCATCTTCTTCTTCTTCTACTGTTCCCTTCAGTGCCATGCCTCTGGCTGGTTCCTTGTCAGACTTAGAGTCAATCAGCATCTCATGAGTCATAAGGGAACCAATAAGCTGTTCCAAAGACAAGGTTGACAGATCCTTTGCTTCATATACTACTGTTACCTTAGCTGTCCATGTATCTGTTAAACTGCAAAATTTTTCTCACAAGATCCTCATCAGAAAAATTTTTACCAAGTGATCTAAGATCATTAACAATAGTCATAAACCTACGAAAGCAATCATTGATTTTTTCATTTTTATTCATGGCAAACAATTCGTATTTAGACATGATTAAATCAATTTTAGATCGTTTTACCTCACTGGTTCCCTCAAACGCAAGTTCAAGGGTGTCCCATATCTCCTTAGCACTACTGCAACCAGAGATACGATTTGTTTCGGTCTCACCTATTGCTTGTTGTAGAATTGACATTGCCTTAGCATTTTTCTCCAGCAACTTGTAATCAGCAGTGACCAATTCGCTATCCTTCTTGGGAACCTGTTTCCCATCAGCTTCTGTCTTGAGAATGATATTAGGACCATTTTTAACTACGAGCCAGCATTCATAATCAATACCCATGATAACATTCTGGATCCTGTTCTTCCACCAAGCATAATTATTTCCATTAAACTTTGGTGTCTTGTTGTCATAACCGATTGCACTTAATTCTTGAGTACTCATTCTTAACTCCTCTAGATGTTACTCTTTCGAGAAGCTTAGGCTCTGATACCAATTGAAGGTTCAATGGGCACTCAAGAGGGGGGGTGAATTGAGTGTTTAAGTAATCGTTAGCGATTTTTGCTTCTTTTCGGATTATGTGTAAGGAACCAGTTGTGCTGGTTCCCTTATGCAGCGGAATAAAACAAAGCAATAAAGAACACCACAGATTTAACGAGGTTCAGCCAACTCTGGCCTACGTCCTCCTATCCTAAGTCCTTTATTAATCTACTCCGAAAAAATAAAGACAAAGAACACTCTACTGTTTCCCTACTCCGGGAACCAGTAAACCCCACACTCTACTCCGAATGTGCTCTAAACTTACCCTCGTAAGTTCCTAGTGTGTTTGAACTCACAAACACTCACCAAGTCTTCAACCCCTCTGTCAAAGACTTAATACAAGATCAAGAACTCTCTAATGATCTAACTCTCAAAAGTCAAATAGAGAAAAACGTTAAAACACTATTATGCTCTTGTGTATCACTTAATAATTGAATTAGTGCTTTTAGCTCTCAAAAATAAAACTCTATTAAAATGCGTGAGAGCCGTGTCTGATTATTCAGAATAAGATGTATTTTATAGGTTAGTTAGCTAAACCCTAGTTACCTTAAATCATGCATATAAGATATATACGATTTATGGTAAGTATTTATCTTAATTGATTTGATCACAAGATAAAATCAATTTAAGATAAAATACTTCCTAGTTTTTAGCTAACCAAAAATATCATCTTATTCTTAGCTGCTTGGATATATTTTAAATCAATATTTTTCGGAAAATATCTTTTTATAAAATCTTTGTAAAAACGGCAACTTGAATAATCTGTTCAGTTAACCTTGTTCCCTGGCCTGGTTCCCTGAACTGAATATGTTATGAAATTTGTTCCAAACCTTGTACCAAATTTCATAACGATATTTAATATACTAAAAGCACTTAATATACTCAATTATATAAGTTATACTACGGAGCATTTACATGAAGTTCCTAAATAACTCTTTGAGTGTAGTCTTCCTTCATGCATTCGTTAAGTCTTGAAAGCTTCCATGAATGAACTCAATTATTGACCAAAGGACCTTCCTTTAAGTTGATCGAAAATCCTTTCAAGCTTCCAGTCTTAGAAATAAACTTAGATACAGTGCATAGCTCATTCATCATCTAACTGTTCCTTGTATAAAGATAAGTTAGTTCAACAAATATCTCATATAAGTAATAACTTATCTAGGGAAACAGTGTTCTATTTTAGTTGGTTCCCCCAACTGTATTGAACACTTTCAAAGACCTGTTTCCCTTAGCTGTTTGTCATCATTCAAAACTATCAATCAAAACCTAAGGGACTCAACAGTAGCTCTACGGTGAACGGTTGTGGTGCAGGCGTCATATGTCATTCTCCGGAAGGGGATAAGTTCGAGTATGCACTACGGTTCTGGTTCCAAGCCTCTAATAATGAGGCGGAGTATGAAGCCCTGCTAGCCGGTATACGCATGTGTAAGGCAGCAGGGGCAACAAAGATCGCCGCCTGCTCAGACTCTCAATTGATTGCTAGCCAGTACAATGGTACGAAGCCACCCATCTGGCTATGATCAAATATCTGCAGGCGGTCAGAGAAGAGGCCGTGTCACTTGATGAATTTAATCTAATTCAGGTGCCCCGATCCAAGAATAATCAGGCGGATGCCCTTTCCAAATTGGCATCATCCGCCTCCTGTGATGCACCTAGAACGGTTTTTTTGGGAAGTCATTGAGAAAAGAAGCATTGATCATGACGCCATAGGTATCCTGGACCAAAGTGCCACTTGGATGGACCCTATCCGGTGTTACTTGGCAGACGGTACCTTACCGGATGACCCTTCTGAAGCAATGGCGCTCAAGAAGCGTGCTTTGAGCTTTGTTATGCATCATGGAGAACTTCTCCGGAAGGGCTAACTACAACCGTTTCTAAAGTGTGTAACCCCTGAAAGGGGAAGAGAGGTTCTAGAGGATATGCACGCGGGTTTTTGTGCCTCACACATAGGCGGCAGATCCTTGGCAAGAAGAACCAGACGGCAGGGCTACTTTTGGCCCACTCTTGAGGCAGACGCCATGGATTTGGTGAAACGATGTGACAAATGCCAAAAGTTTGCCCGGCTGATACATCGGCCGACAACTGACTTAACAGCCATCCATAGTCCGGTTCCATTCGCAAAATGGGGCATGGACATTTTGGGTCCGTATACGCCTGCATCAGGCGGTCGACGGTATATTTTGGTGGCAGTGGATTACTTAACCAAATGGGTTGAAGCAGAGGCGGTCAAAGGCATAAAAACAAAGGACGTGATCTCCTTCATTTGGAGAAATGTCATCACCCGGTTTGGGGTTCCAATGACTATGGTCTTTGATAATGACGTCAATTCGAAACGCATGTCCTCAAGAGCTGGTTGGGAGACCAAGGAATCTCCCATTGTTTTGCATCCGTTGGCCGTCCTCAGGCAAACGAACAAGTTGAGGCCTTCAATAAGCTGATCTCAGACGGTATAAAAAAGAAGGTGGAAAGAGCCAGAGGACTATGGGCAGAGGAACTACCTCATGTCCTTTGGGCCATCGGGACCACTGAAAAAGGGGCAACCGGTGAAACCCCATTTCTTATGACCTACGGCACTGAGGCGGTGCTCCCCATTGAACATTATAAGCCAACGCTTCGCATCATGCTATATGATGAGGCGGCCAACTGGGAAGCCATGCGGCTTGCATTGGATGCTCTCCCAGAGCGAAGGGGCAACGCAACCTTGTGTCATGAGATTTACCGCCTGAGAATGGCAAGAGCCTACAACAAGCGGGTTCACAAACGGCCCCTGAAAGTAGGAGATTTTGTGCTTCGCAAAATGGAAGCAACCGGTAGGGCCAATGAACAAGGAAAATTAACCCCAAATTGGGAGGGACCCTACCGGATCTTTGAAGAAGTACGAGACGGCACATACCGCCTGGAAACCCCAGACGGTAGAAATCTTCCTAGAACTTGGATTGTAGATAATCTCAAAAAGTACTACTACTAGAAATTGTATAGTTTTTGTAGATTTCTGTATAATTAATGAGAGATTTATTACATATAGTGCTTACATGCGCCATGTCTTGTGCTTAACACAAGCGGCCCCCTTTACCTATTTCCCATGTGCCTTGTCTTGTACCCGACACAAGCGGGCCCGGAAATTTAATGAACCAGCCGGTGACGCCCATTCGGGTGAATTCATCGAAGAGAACATCTCCCACTTGGGTGGAAAATTGTTCTAGTGATCAAAAATCAGGCGGTTCTATCCGCCTGAATGATCCATGGCACCAAAGAATTGTGGGTTAGCATTCCCAAACATGCAACCGGCCCCCTCTTTGGATCAAGTACCATTTAAGGCTGATCTCAAAACAGACAACCGGTACTTAACATACCGCCTAATCGACTAAGAGAAGGCAGGCCTCAAAATATTGGGTTGGGCCAATAATCTATGAAGGGTGTTCCCGCAAAATCCCAACCGGCAAATTGACACCCTAAATCCTTTGCAAAGGTCTTTCCCAAAAACCCAGCCGGCAAATCGGTAAAAACGGTTGACACTTAGCACTTGTGCTATAGCATATGGATAGCCGTCTGGCATCATTTCATCTATGTCAGCCTCCTATCTAGGGGCAATTACCTATTCTAACCCCAACAAGTCATGCGGAAAAACATTCATGGTTTGACTTTTGAAAAAGATCAATACTCATGGCTGCTACCACCATGGTTTACACAAGGAAAAAAATATAATTGCTTGCGAAGACTCAGACGGTAACGGTACCGGCTGGGTTCTCTTGTCTACCCTCACAAATTTCTTTGCCTAGCTTGCGAAGACACAGACGGCAGTGATACTGGATGGGTTTTCTTGGCTATTCTCGCAAGAATTATTATACACAGCCGGCTTGCCGCTTGTGTGGGCTGACTTCTTGCGTACAATAATACGCTTTGTGATAAATGCCTGATGATACCAATTGCAAGCTATTTATTCGAGTTCATTCAAAGCAAGAAGAATACGATATTCAAGACATTCAAAGCAGCAAAAAGAAAGAAGCAAACTCATTCAAAACCGGATCAACCGGTAGAATTGTAATAGAAATGTAGCAGAATTAACCGGAACAGCCGGTGAAAATGTTAAAATGTTTACAGAATAAACCGGCACAGCCGGTGAAAATATCAATACTCAAAATGAAATATAACAGCTGAGTAAGCCGACCCTTCCGGCGGTATTACAAGATAATGCATGGCGCGCAAGCCGGGAGGTCGTTGCTACTTTAGCTGCACTGTTACCCGGTCGCCTTGAGCCTGGCTCCCTTCCGGATGAGTTGGGTCGGTGTTGGGGACGGAGTCGGGAGCAACCTCATCCTCGACTGTCGCCTCCAAAGCAACCACTTCCGCCTGCATTCGCTGGAACTCGGCGTCCACCCATTGCTCATACGGTTCGGGCCCCGGCTGGCCCTCCTCTTCAGCCAGAATGGCCAGGTCTGCGTATTTGTAGGCGAGCTCCCAGACGTTGTAGTCTGCACCCGGGTGGATGATGGAGAACGCCCTCTTCATTCTGTTTTGGCAGTCCTGCTCATTCTCTTCAATAAGCCGGCTCTGATCAGCTTCTAGGGTGGCCTGGAAATTGCGCTGAGCATCTGCAGCCTCCTTGACCAGGCGGTCATTCTCTAATTGCAGCCGTTTTCTGCTCTTCTCCGCCTGGTCGAGCCGCTTGAGGGGCTCTTCCTGCTTTTTTAGCTCATTTTCAGCGTTATCCAGGGCCGCATGGAGGTTATCGATTTTGAGCTTGGACTCCGAGAGGGCCCGTTGGAGGGACTTGGCCTGATCCGCCTATTGCATGATTATAGCTTTAGTTTCTAAGTCATGCACAATCATGGAATGGTGAGCAACGCTATGTGCGTCATCCGCAGAATGTTTGGCTCTTCTTACCTCTTCCCGCTTGCGGATGTAGGCCTTCTTAAGCCCCTCCACGTGGAGCAGTGCCTGCAACAACAACACAACCGGTATTAGTTGAAAGACCGGATGGGTATATTACAAATTAAATGTCGGGTGGGTACTCAACGACTTACATCGGCCAGGTCGACCATCACCCGGTCGGCATTGAAGGTATTGATTCCAGGAATCGCCTCCTTCTCATCCCGGGGGACGGCTTTCAGCATGGCCCGGGCGTATTGAGCGGTGTCCGGCCAGCGTGGTGAGTTATCTGCACCAAAAACAGACGGTGAGAATGCCGCGTATGCTCCACCTACGGACAGCCGGCTGATCGGAGAATCCCCCGACTGCGACGAGGAGTATGACTTTACCCGCATGGGTAGGTCGAGCAATGTGAGGTTGAAGGGGTTTGTACCTTTTTGGGAAGCCGTTTGGCCTCCAACAGAAGATGGACCGGGTGCAGTCCTTATTGGAAAGACCCCTTTCAAGGCCGGTTCAATTTTTGACCCGTCTGGGGTCTTTATTGATTTACCGCCGGTTGTAGCCCGGGCGGTAGAAGCGGTTTTCTGCACCTTGAGTGCAGGCTCTTCAACAGACGGCCTTTGCCGGATCTGTTTTTGCAAAGAGCGGGGAATAACACCCCCATCCTGAAACAAGACCACAAACGGTTAGATGAGTAACTAGCTAAAACAACATCAAAGCCACATAGAGAAGGTCAAGGGGCTAACCTTTTTAGCCGCCTGAGCGGCGAGTTTCTTCTCCAGATTCTCCTTGCGGATATCTGAAGCCTTCTTTGCGGGTGTCTTGGCGGTGGGCAGCATCTTCTTAGCTTCTTCTGCAAAACAAAAACACATCTGGTCAGAAATATGAATTTTACATTTCAATCAAGAGAAAAAGGTCAGGCGGCATCAAATTAACCGGCTAGGGTTCGTAACCTTTGGTCTTAAACATTCTGCTAAGCCCACAGGCGGACAAGAAGCACTCGTCCTTGAAAAATTCGTGTTTGGGCACCCAGTTCTTGGGTACCCTTATTATCTCTCCGGTTGAGAGAGAGGTAGAGGTCAACTCAAAAAATCCGGAGTCTAGAATGGTCTCCCTATCATTGTCAGGAACTGGGGGCAGCCGGCATTTCTGCCCCAGAAGCTCTAGTTTTCGATTGTAGGTCCGGTACTCCTTGTTTTCCTCATCAGACGGGGCCTTGACCAGGTAGAACCGGTTCTTCTAGTCCGACCATTTGGACGGCTTGTCCAAGGTCATCATATATTGGGGCTGGGTTGTCAAGGTGTACCAGGCCCTCCAGCCGCCTGGGCTCCGGCTCAGATAGTGCATATGGGCAAACGCCTCCCAGCCGGGGTTGAGACCCTGCATCTCGCAGGCGGCGATGTACCCTAATATGTTCACCCAAGAATTCGGGGTGAGTTGCCAAACACCTAGGCCATACCCCCTAAGTATGGCCTTGATCGTGTTGTGAAGGGGGAAGCGGACGCCGGCTAGGAAAGCCGCCTCGTAGCATCCAAACCAACCGTTAGCGTTGGGCTGGTCATCTTCCCATACAACCGTCCCGAACTCCCCCGGTACGGTCATCTTGTATCCTTCACCAAGCGGCCTCCTGATGATAAAGTCTTGTAGAGAAGACCGCATGAGGGCGCGGTCCTTAAAGGAGACGGCGATCATGAGAGGGTCGTTTCGGCTTTGCCACGAAGGCCTCTTCGCCTCCTCGCTATCCTCTAACACGGTTAAGTAGCTGGAGCTACTGCTTTCAACCCGACCGTCATCGGAGCCGGATGGGGAGTTGGGAGCCTCATTGGCAGCTTCTGGCTGCTCAGCCTCCTCAGCCGGAGAGGTCTCCTCGTTGTAGGAGCCTAGAATGCTATCGCTTGGGGTGGAGGGGGTACCGCCGGATGGTTCTCTAACCTCCCCGTCTGGGCCTTGATTTTCAGGCGATAACTCGTTTGAGTCTCCGCCTCTGGGGTCCATAGTTGTTCCCCTAATTCTGGCCATGGTGTCCTGCACAGACACGGAGTCGGTCGATACAGGCGTTGAAAAGGGGAAATTCCAAAGATCAGAGGCGGCAGATCCAGTTCTAGACTCAGCCGTACTAATTGACCGGCTGAGTTCACAACTATGGTCCGGGTATGGGTATAAAGGGTCCATCTACCTATGGGACTTGTAAACAAAAATGCAAGCAAAAGACGCAAACGGAAATACATGGAAAAGCGAGAAAGAATAGAGACGGTACCTAGAGTAGAGTGTTGAAAACCTCAAGAAATTTCTCGGGGATGCTTGCGAAGACACAGACGGTTTGAAGACCGGCAGGGTTCTCTAGGGTACCCTCTCGAAAATCTTTTGCTTGCTTGCTACTTCACAGGCGGTCTGAAAACCGGCTGCTTGCAAACTATCAAATCTCCGTGTGCTCTGAATTTCAAGTATCGGATGCTCTTAAAAGTCGGATGCTCTCAAAATTCAAGAAAATTCACGAAGTTTGTAAATGAGCTCTTGAGTGTTTCCTCCCCTATTTATAGGGGTTGTCCCAGAAGGTGAAGGGGTGCGACCCTTCCCCTTCTGCTTTTCCCTCTTCCTTCAGTTAGAATTTGAAAGGGTTTTTTTTTTTTTAAAAAAAAAAAAAAAAAAAAAAAAAAAAACCTATCTTTCGTTAGCTCTCTTCTCAGGTGCCACGTGGCACCTTTCCACGTCAGCACCCGAGAGGGGCAAATGTTTGGGGTAAAATTACCCCAGCCGCGTGGCCCAATGGCTGAGCGACACGTGGCACCTTGCCATTGGTCAGCAGGGCTCCAATCCCCTGCTGACACGTGTCCTAGGAACCCTAAATGGGGAACCAATGCTCCCCACTATAAATAGTGGGAGAATCCTCATTAATGGGGCATGGAATATATACTCACTTGCATGCAATTGCATTCAAGACACTTACACCAAAACCGAGCAATATTAATTGCGGATTTCTCCCATTACGCGAGAAGTAACTTTACCCTTTTACGCATTTTCTTCCTCCCGTACATCACTGACTTGATCGTCGGAGGCGGAGCTCCATCCAACCGGAGTCTTCGTGGTTTTGCAGGTACAGGCGGTCGAAGGGAATTCTTGGAATTGTAACTCTCACGCAGGACACATCAAAAAAACCCCAAAACAAGGTCCATTGACGAGCAAGGAACTGAATGAAGTTCGGGACATATTGGCGTCTTTCATCACATTTAATTTAATTTGAACTTGTTAACAACATTAATAATTAGTATTATTGTTTGTAAATACAACACTTTTTTTTTATAAGGAGTTGTAAATATATGACACTTCATTGTATTGCATTTGGGATTATTAATGAATATTTATGTATTGTTGTTATTATGTCAATTTAGAAATTATTATTATTATTATTATTGTTATTGTAATATATATTGATGGTAGAATTAATGCAGGATGTGCAGGTTTTTATTATTATTATTAGTAATAATATATTTAATTTATAGCCAAAAATTAAAAAAAATTACAAAAAGGATTTTCCCACTGGTTCACAGTAGGAACCGGTGCCTAAAGTGGTGCTATTCTTTTAGGCGCGCAGGACTTTTGGCATCGGTTCTAAGCAAAAACCGGTGCGTAAAGGTCAGCTTTTCAAACCGGTTCTCCCCCAGAACTGGTGCGAAAAGTATGATTTTGCACCGATTTTGAACCTGTGCGAAAAGTCTGGGGTTTTAGCACCCCCCAAATCCGGATCGGTTCAAAACCGGTGCTAAATGGGGGGGTTTGAATCGGTGCGGATTATGTGTTTTCGCCTAGTGAAAGTAGGTGTCTACACAATGATTTAGATTGAAATTTCCAAGACTAAGAACTAAGATTTAATCAATAATTTGAGAGTCTTTGATGAAATACAATTGCTAACTAAGAGAAAAGCTATGGGAAATTGGATATCCGTACAAAAGAAGCCAAAGAAGTATTTATATCCCCCTAAATTACGTAGTAATCTCCGCTAGAAAGTTCGCAAGAAATTCCAAGCGCAATCGTGCCACGCCTTGGAGAGGTCGCGCCACTTTGAGTGAAAACTCAGGCAGGAACTCCAGCACTCAAGAAGAGAGGGCTCTCCAAATAACTGGAGAGGTCGTGCCTCCACTTTCTTCCAATTCTGCTTAAAGGGGGCAGAAACAAAAGAAGTAGGGTGGAGAGGTCGCGCCACACCAAACTCCTCAATACTACCAAAGGAGGCAGGAAGTTTAACACAGACCTTGGGAGAGGCTGTGCCATTGGTCTCTTCTCTTAATCTTAGCTCGAGCTCATTTTTCTTGGCTGCTTTCCATCCTCTTCTTGCTTTCAACTTTGGTTCTTTATCCATATGTTTCAATTGGTCGTCTTTGGACCCTAAATTGCAACAAAACACGAACAACCAGTGAAGCATGGGGTACACAAAAATTGTATAAAAATAGAGGGAAAATGAACCAAGACATCAATTTATCAAGGAATCAAGGTTCAAAAGCACCCAAAAATCATACCAAATAACAAGTTATCAGAATCCCAAAATTATCCTGAACTGGAAAAAGGTCTGGAAAGGAGAAGGCCATTCTAGCAGTAAGATCCTTCTCTAGAAGGTGGTGAACAAGGTCATTCCACTAGGGAGTGAACTCCTGAAACGAGGCATAGACACGGATGCAACTTGTGTACTTTGTAACGATGGGAATGATCCCTCTCAATTTCACATGGAGACGATGGAGCATCTTTTCAGAGACCGTGTCTAAGCGAAGCACATTTGGAAGGGTGGCCAGCTAAGGGTCAAGTCTGACAACCAGACCAGCAGTAGTTTGGAAAGTTGGGTCGCTAATTAGATTCACTGCTTGGGGAATGAACAGAGGAGGCATTTTAAAAGGAGTATTGTACTACATTTGCTTGTCCATAACAAGGGGCATTTATGTAATTACACATATGCATGAAAGAATGCATATCTTAAATTTAGGTTAGTATCATTCAATGATCAAATAATACCATTGAACTTCCAGTGGTACTATATATTTATATAGTGGTACTATATATGCATTCAATTGTACTAAATAATGCATCAATAATACCATTGAAGATCTAATGGTATTATATAAGCTTTTAATAAGTGACATTTATGTCACTCCTAGGCTAGGTTTTAGGCTTAATTTTTCTTAATTCCTTAGGTTTTCTTATCTCAATTTTACTCTCTTGGCTTTCTCGTGTGTTTGATGAAAGATTTACTTTATTATACTTGTTTTTAATGATTTGTGATATATTCTTTCATTATTTTCTCGCTCCTGTAATCTTTGTTGTCTCATTGTGGGTTTCATGGCAATCTTGAGCAATTGGAGGGTTCCTTGGCCAAGCTTATATTAGAAGCGTAGATGAAGGCACAAAGGCTAAGAGAAGAGGAGAAGATTAGAGGGGAAGGCTTCAAGCATGGGGTTCGAATCTTCAAGTCAGGAACATTTGAAGATTTTTAATCTTTAGAGGTTCGAGTGAACATTTCAGCAATTCGGTCGAACTTGGCTCAGGAAGGTTCGGTCAAACCTACCCTCTGTTCGACCAAACCTTACACTAGTAGAAAAATATAAATGCACACCAGTTCAAAACCGGCTTTCCGCATCGGTTTTGAACCGATTTAGATTTGAGGAGTGCGAATACGTGAAATTATACGCACAAGTTCAAAACCGGTGGTAATAACACTACTTTGCACCGGTTAACCGATGCGAATAATGCCTTCAAAAATTATAAAAAAAAAAGGAAAAAAAAAAAAGTTATTCGCACCGGTTTGAACCGATGCGAATAATGCCCGGTGCGAATAATGCCCAAAAAAATCAAAAAAAAATTTGTATTTTTTTCATATAAATTGAAATATAAACACTAACATATATATAAACTTATAATTTTCATTAATACAAAGCTGTAATATTACAATTTTCATTGAAAAAAAAAAGTTACAAAACATAGTTAAACACTGTAAACAGACCGACTGTAATAATATTAGCAGCAGCAAGAGCAGAATAGCAGTAACGTAGAGCAGAATAGCAGCAGGAGCATAGCAGCATTCAACATAAGGAGATGACTCATCTCCGTCAGCCTTGACCTTTATCCCACGTGAACAAACCAAAGCAAAGTCAGATGAAGCAAAATAAACAAAACAGCAGTTGAAGCTGCAGTAGCAGCCTGGCGAGGCAGCAGCTGCAGTAGCAGCCTGGCGAGGCCATGCACCTTGTGCTCGCAAAACAAAAACACGACCTGGCCCAACAAATTCACAAATCAAATGCCCAATACCAACTCCAATCATGAATACACACAGTAGCAAACAACAAAGATGACTATAGTGACATATTAATTATCAAATAAATCAAGTTGACTCACTCTCAATTGATGCGAATAGTATACAAAAATTAATCATAACTTGCAAAGCGCACTACTGCTTACAGAGAATGCAAATGTTATATATAAATGACAAAAATTAGAGACTCCATCTATTATATTGCAAAATCAAGTCCAATCAAGTCCTAAAAGCTACAGAATAGTCAAGATGCAATTAGCAAATAAAAACCAATGAAATGAGATTGTAAACCAGACACGACACTTTGGCAATGGATGCACGCCTAGCTTCTTGCTACTACGGTTACTCAACTTTAGCTAAACTTATCAAAAATGCTGATATATATATAACAGTCTGCCATACATATCAGAAACTGCTTAGAGTATGCACTATTTGGTTTGATGTGTGACTTTAATTTCCATCTTTTACATACTTCTAAACTATAAAACGGGCATTCAAAGAACTATAATTACATTCTAATAGCTAACAATGCAGGTACTTCTACTAAAAGGGCAGAGAATGAAAATGTTATATATAAATGACAAAAATTAGAGACTTCATCTATTAGTGACAAAAATTTAAGTTTAAAGATTCCTTGGTAAGTCAGAGAGCTTAGAAACCAAGGTATCGAATATTTTTGTGATGAAAAGTTAGCATTACCCAAGCAACCAAACCATATGAATTCTAAAGGCTCAAAAAAGAGAGTTTCATATTTAGTAAGCTGTACCATACCAAAATATTTTAATTACTACAAACAGATATTGTTAATCAGAAACTGAAAACCTATCTGCAAGGATAGGTGAATATTTTCATGGAGAATAGGGATGCAAGAGAAAGAGAACATCAAGCCAGATGATTAAAAGGAACACAAAATCTCATTCTGCAAGGGCAATATACTATACCTCCTCTCGAAGAAGCCCGGGAACTAAGGCATAAACCTCAAATCTATCTTTCTGCAAGAGAAGAGGAAGAAATTTAAACCAAACCATCAGCAGCAACACGACACATTAGCTTGAAGGGGTAGAATGTTACAACTGAGTTATTTAGGAACTAGGAACCAGTCTTAGAAAACTCACACTTTCTCTGACATTCATTTTCACCCAATCAACTGGGGTCCAGCATCCAAAACTGTTGGCACCGTCCTAAAATTGATAGGGAAATGTGGCTCAGTATCTACATAAGTCAGATGAGTTTAGAAAATTTACAATTTATACAAAAATTCTAGCCATTAGCTTTCTCCCCTAAGTTTTTGCAAGTGGTTTCTTTAATTTTTTTTTATTCCATTAATAGTCATATAACATGCAGCATTTAAAGTTGTTACAGATGCAGCTTAAACACAAACCAAAGGTGACTCCTAAAACTGAGTTATGTAATCTGATTTTAAACCCCCAAAACTTACTATCACTGAACTCAGGTTATGACCATATGAAGACTTATTTCCTAGGGATGGAGCCCTTGCGAAGTCTGCTAATATGGTCTCGGCTGTATAGTCATCAGGAAGCTCTGTTTATAAATCTGTGTCTGGTTTCATGTCCCACATATTCTGTCAAATGAAATCAAGGGCAAACGATCAATGCCAATAATTCCAACATAACCTTCAGCTGCATTCATAGCACACTAATAATTAAACCTACCCCATGATTCCAAATCAATGCCAACATATTACCATGTCCAAACTTCAGTCAACACTTAATGTAGAAAATTAAAAAAAGGAAGACAGAGGGAAATTATACTCAACATGCACATAGCATCAACAATCACCAGCAACCTTTATACACAAGCTCATGCAAGCAAACCAAGATTACAAGAATTAGAGAGGGAAATAAAATGGAGAGGGAAATAAAATGCAGTAGCAGCCTTGGCAAGGCAGCAGCTGCAGTAGCAGCCTTGCAAGGTAGCAGCTGCAGTAGCAGCCTTACGAGGCCATGCACCTCGTGCTCACAAAACAAGAACACGACCTGTCCCATTTATATAAGGCACCTTGTGCAGAAGCATTATGTATAACAATCATTCCCATTAGTTATATCATCATGCATTTCTTCATTTAAATTAGCAACATACATATAATAATCATTCCCATCTTCTATTCTTATCTACAAGCCTATAATAAAACTATTAGCATATCATCATGCATTTCTTCATTTAGAAAACAAAATTCAGACACCCTAATCTATAATCCAAATTCCCAATTTTACCCAATTTTCCAAATGAAACTTTCACAAAACAACTATATCAACCAATTCAACCATCATCTATACAATTTGACAAATTTCACGTTCAATAAAATTCAAATTCAATTCTTCCAAACCCAAACACAATAATTCAAAAATTATTGAAATTATACCAAATTTGCATAAAAAATAACAGCAATTTCGTAAGAAAAAACGTACCAAACCAACGACAATCAGGTTGAATACGAGAATAAACCAAATCACTAGACTGAAATTGCTGGCTCATAATCCAATATCCACCACAGTAAAAATTCAACATCCAAATAAAAAATTCTCCACAAAACAACACTTTCAAGTCTTCCATAACATCAACCCTAAGCAAATTAAAATTTAAGTTAAAACCCCCCAAAAAAACAACTATTTCATCAAATCAATAGACAATGAAAAAAAATCAGCAAATCAAGAAATTACACAATTAAATTGAGAGTAAAGAGAAAGAGGGATACAAGGATGAGATCGAAGAAGCTCCTGGTCAACTTTGACAGAATTAGCTCCATGGACATCCCCGTGTTGAATAAGAAAATCAGATACAATCAAAAACTTAACCATCAAAAATAGAAAAATTGATTGAACTCAAAACCCTAAATAACTTGAATTAGGGAATTCAAAAACGATTCTCAAATGTAATCAGCAAATTTAGAAGTAATTAGACCGAAAAATAACGTAAAGCTAAATAAATCAGAAACCCTAACCTCAAATTTCTGATTTTCGGTTCGAAATTGATTTGATTTTATTGTTATTGAAGAAGCACGAACATCCAATTGATTTGAAATAAATGCACCCAGAAACCCTAACCTCCATTATGGTTGAATCAAGCAATAGATGGTTGTATTACCCCGTATATTTATATGTATTTTAATTTAAATTATTATTTTATGAAGTTTTTAAATAATTTGAAATAAATTATTTATTGTATTTTATTAATTTAAAAGGTTTATTTTAATTAAAGGTCTATTTTTATTTATTTAATTACTTTGAAAATATTTTATTTTATTATTTAGAAACTTTGAGCATATAATTTTATTAAAGGTAGTTTGGTCAATGGAATTTTTAAAGGAAGTCAAATGACTAATTTGAATAGGAGAAGAGATCATTAAGGATAGAAAATAAATTTAAGGTTAGAAAGGTTTTGAAAGGGGGTCTAAATACCCATCTTATGAGCAAGTTAGACCTTGTCCAAAGTGGAGAATACTCAAAGATAAACTCTCTCTCTCCCCTCTTATTTTCTCTCCCTTAATTTTCCCCCCACCCCTTTTGCTTTCACCTTGCATGACACACACACACGCCGCACAGGTGACCGGCTGCCACCACCACCACCGGCCAGTCACCACCAGCAACCGCCGGTGGGAGGCGGCGGCAGCCGTCCTCCCTCCCCTTGTGCGTGTGGTTAAAAAAAAACACTTTTTTGTTTTAATTTTAATCTAGCCTTGATTTAATTATTATTTTTGGGTTATGTGATGATTTTATGGTATTTGAATAATAATTAGTATGTATATAATTTTCAAATTTAGTTTTTGAAGTAAAAAGCCCCAAATTGAAAACATTAGGTTTCTAAATTAATGTATATTGATGGAAATTGATTGAAGTTGATTGGAATTATGGAAATAGGTCTTTTTAAACATAAATACAACAATTTTACATGTTTTTATAAAGGTGGAATTTTTATATAAAGGTTAGAATTATGTTTCTTGAAAGGATTTTTAATTACCCATTAATTGGGAATAAAAGTAGGGGTTTTAAATTAATTTTCAGCTTGTTTTAGAGGGTTTATAAGTGATTTAAAGAGTATATATATTGCTGGAAATTTATATTAAATAGGTATTAATGTCTCTTTGTAATTTTGGGTTGTAGGAGATTTCCAAGCGAGTGATTTTATGTAGTCGTGGCGATTTTGAGACCATATTCCAGGTACGTTCGTGTACTCGATAATTATTGAAGTGTATAGAGGCATGCTAGGCTTTGTTTAATTAATTCCGAGATAATATCATGATAGGTATTGGTTGGAATTGTTGATTGGATTGATGTTGGTGATTGATTAGTGAAGTATGAATTATTTGTGGTAAATTGATGATTGGAATTAATTATGTTGGCATGTTGAATATAAACCACACTTTTATTATTGGCATGATTAAGAGCATGTTTAATTAAACTAAATGTTTAATTTGGTTTGGAATGTAAAAAGGGAATTTCATGATGGTTCATATAATTTTATTGATGCTTTAAGCATGAGAATTGAGCTATTAAGTGTCTTAGTACACAAGAATAAAATGTATTGCGGTGCCTAAGTGCACTTAAGGTATTCTAAACACCGAGGGATAGGATTTGCGGTGCTTTATGCGCTTAAGGTGTTATTTAACGCTGAGATAGTTTAAAAAGGGGATTTGTTAAACATCGCCCACAAATTACTACATAAAGCCCACAAAATTAATATGATTTGACAGTTTTGCCCCTTTGTCAATTTTCTCTGAAAACGAAAATTTCACTCACCGAAAAATGTGGAGTCGTACGGGGACGCCGGGGAAGGCCGGAGATCCGGGGGACGACGAATGTCATCGGAAAAGATGGCTAGCGTCCGGAGGAGCCGCCACCACCGTGGCACCGGCCAGTGGTGGCACCGGCGCCTGGCCGGGACGCCGCCACCATGGCGGTGGCGCCTAGCCAGGACGCCTGTACCATGGTTGAGGCTTCCAGGCCAGGCGCCATGACCATGGTACTGGCGTCCCAGCTAGGCGCCACCACCATGGTGGCGGCGTCCTGGCCAGGCACCGGATCCAAGGTGGTGGTCCGGCCATTTAATATATATATATATATATATATATATATATATATATAACTTGCTTAAAATTCAAAATAAAAAATTTTCTCAGTTACCAACAAAAAAAAACAAAATATTAAAAAAAAAAAAAAGAAATTTTTTTTCTCAATTTCCAACAAAAAAAACACAATATTACACAAAAAAAAGAAACAAAAAATTATCAATTTCCAACAAAAAAAAAACATGATATTACACAAAAATAGAAAAAAAAATCTTAATTTCCAAAAAAAAAAATATTATACAAAAAAAAATTAAAAAAAAATAACAAAACAACCACGGCAAGGTGGTGGGGCGCCTGGCCAGGACGGCCGACGACTGGTGGTGGCGCCAGGTCCGGCAGCCACGTCCACCGGCCTGGCGTCTGGGCAGGACGCCCAGCCACAGTGACTGGCGCCTGTCCCAAACGCCACTCACAGTGGCTGGGCGTCCTGCCCAGACGCCAGGCCGGTGGACGTGGCTGCCGGACCTGGCGTCACCACCACCTTGCCGCCACGAGCCTCGACATCCCCGTACTTTGATTTTTATTGAGGTTATGTTTTTTTTTAAGGTCAAGGGCAATATTGTAACTTCAATATAAGTTTGCGGGCTTTATGTGGAGATTTGCGGGCGATGTTTAGCAATCCACTTAAAAGGGTTCAACATTAAATTTATGTGGTCACTAATTATTCAAGAATTAAATTGGTGTGTTTGATTGCTTGAATGATTTATTAAGATTGATTGTATTATGGTTTGAGAGTCATCACCAAGTCTAAAATTACGTAAAATAACGTAAAGTGAAAGAGATCACGCACCAAAACTCTTAGAACATATATACCTTGAGTATGGACATATGGGGGGAGTTATGAGACTTTATATTTGATCATAAATTCTAATGGGAGTACAAGACGCTGTATTTTCCTTAATTTATTTTATACGCGGGACGTCCAGTCACTTTCATGTGGAATTTGCCTACCCAATTTGCTCTCGGTGTAATTTACCTCAATTTATTTGGGGCAGGGATTTGGTGGGAAACACGTGCGATGCGTAATCAAATTAAATAAGCAATTCATTTATTTATTGGTTGGTCGTTTGGTATGTTGTATGCTTGTAACAGCTGCAACAAGGTAAGTTGTGTGTTGATGGGATGAAAGCATGTTACTGTGTACTGTTTACGTTTATGTACTCATTGTGTGCTTGTATGTTTGTTTGGCCTTGTCTTTATCTTGGCCCTACGACGACCCATTTCTAATGGCGAGTAAAGAGAAGCTTTTCAGGTGATAATGCATATTCATGATGGGCATGAGTGACGACCAAATCATGCTTAGCTTCTATAATAATATGATGTGGTTTATTGTTTTTTATTATCATATATTTTGCCTGTGAGACTAACACAAATGTTTTTAAAATTCGTTTTGGGTTTTGATGAGGGCCTACAATGGTTCCAAGTTGTAGGTTGACTTCTTTTGACTTTTGTTTGACGTTACTTTCGTTTGGTTTGACTTTTTAAGTGAACTTGTTTTGAAAGATTTTTAAAGTGAGTCTTCCGTTGTGAGTCTTTGATAATTTTCTTAGCCGTTTTCACGGTGGCAGTAATGTCTTAGATTTTTCTAATTTGTATTCTAAAAAGAGCAACACAGGTATTTTAAAGAACAATAATTTCTAGGGCATTATAACGGCGGCAGCGATGATAATTGTATTTGGTTCGAATTGATGTCGATTTTCGAAGGAGAACGAGAACGAGAGTTGACAGAGAGAAGAAATGGAGATAAAAATTGGGCTGGCGGTGAAAGGGGTGGTGGTGGAAGCTAAGGAGTGCAGAGATAGAGGATAAAGAGATAAAGGATAGAGATAGACAGGGGGAACGAGATAAGAGAGAAAGGAGAGTGAGTGCGTGGTTATTAAAATGGGATTTTTTTTATAATTTGTACCGATTTTAAACGGTGCTCTAAACTCTTGAGAGCACCGGTTCAATCTGAACCGGTGGACTTTTTTTTTTACACTCTAAGCTTGCTTTTTAGCACCGGTTTTCATCAACCGGTGCTCATTTATGTTTTTCTACTAGTGTTATCCCGATTAATCCCTCATTTTGTATGGGCTATATAAGCCTTAAGTTAGAACGTTTTTAACACAACATTTTTAGCTTAGCCTAATCTAGGGTTTTTTGCCTAATCTTAGTGAGAGAAACAACAACCTTGTGATCTTGGATGATTTGTAATCAACCTTTTTGAAGATTAATGAAGCTCCATTAGTAATTTTTTTCTCTTAACTCTTCTTTTACTTGATTTATCTCTTTTATTTTGCTTGTTTATCATGTTGATGCTTGTTAGTTTGTTGATTAATCTTGTCATTAGCATGATTAGTGAGTAGTTCTCCAACTAAGAGGATGGTGGTGGTGTAGTTGGATCTTGAGCATGTTTTAGGCTTGGAATTGATTTATTTGTGATTAAAATGCTTTGTCTTCCATGTCTTATCAATTACTTCTATTGAGTGGCCAATCAATTGTTGTAGTCGGGTAGATTGAACTAGAATATGATGACAGTGTAGTCTAGGAATGTCCATTGTATGATTTGTTTGATTTGTACCTCGATTCGTGTGGCTTATGAAGACAGTGTAAGTTGTATTTGAGTTAAGAAATCAATAGCCACGACAGGTGGTTAGATTGTGCTTTAAATCATTGACAAGAGTCGCTTAGTTCACATTTCAATTCAATTTCATGCCTTGTTTATGCTTGAGTGAATGCTAAACCTAAACTATTTCCCTCAGTGCTTTATTTATTGATTTCTAGCCTATTTTTATTTCTTGCTTTGGTGTGTTTAGATTTTAGATTACACACTCTTTATCTTGAACTAGCTTAACTATAGATGATACTTGGTGGTGTTTAACTGTTCCCTGTGTTCGACCCTTATGCTTACCTTATATTCGTATTAGGTTTGCTAGGTTTTATAAGCTCTATTTGATTTAGAGGTAGATTCTAACGACCTATTTATTTCCTTATCAAATTGGCGCTGTTGCCGGGGAACGGCTTCCATTACCTTCGTATTATCTTATTGAGACTAGCTCATTTTATTTGTTTGTTTAGTTATTACTTGTTTCTTATCAGTGCTCACATTTTGCTTAGCTTTGTTGTATGCACTGGGGGCGTACTCGCTCAAGGTCCTTGGTTCCCATTGACCCCGAGTTAGAACGATCCTTGAGTTTGTTGCAAAGAGAAGCAAGAGAGCGTAGTAGAAGTCACAAAGAGAATAGTCATGCACCTTTAAAAGGGGTGGACAAGACAACAACTCCTCCAACTTCTTCTAGTGAGGAGAAAGAGGATATCTATAGTTCTTCATCTTCACCTCATTCGGATATCAATCCCTTTTTCGACTTGAATTTTGACGAAGTACCTTCTCTAAGGATGGGAGACAATACACCCTTGAAGCATTTAGGGGCTCCCGAAGCCTTTAGAGCACAAAGCGGGATTCTAGCTCCTACAACTCAATCCAACAACTTTAAAATCAAGCCCAATTTGATTACCTTGATAGAACAAAATCTTGGGTGGGAAGTTTGAGATTCCTCGTGAGCATCTCAAAGAATTTGAGAAGTATTGTGATACGATAAAAGTCAATGGGGTGACTCAAGAATACATTCGACTCAAGATGTTCCCGTTCTCTTTAATTGGGAAAGGTTTAAAGTGGCTTGAGAAGGAGGTGCCTCCCAATTCTATTACAGCATGGGACCAAGTTACTTCGGCGTTCCAAAGGAGGTTCTAGAACCATAGAAAAACCACCGAGGCTCGATCTTTGATTCAAGGCTTCCGGCAAAAGAGTAAGGAGTCCCTAAGTGCGGCTTGGGAACGATATAAAGAGCTTCAGCGTCAATGTCCACATAATGGGATCCCTGAGTATCAACTCATTCATACCTTATATGGCGGTCTCACACCCCAAGGAAGGACAAGCCTTGATGCCGGTGCTAGCGGTCCTATCATGAACAAGGGAGAGGACGAAGTGGAGAGTATCATTGAAGAGGTTGTGCGGCATTATGAAGATTGGTATGAGGGTGATAAAGAGCCTACCTCAAGAAAAGGCACGGTCTACTGATTAGAGCAAGTCAATGCAATCACCAATCTCACTACCAAAATATCAAAAATGGCCAAGCAAATGGATGAGTTAATGAAAGGAAAATCAAACTCTCTAGGTAATACCTCCTCTTTAACCAAGGGAGGCCAAGGTATGAATTCTAACAATTCTAGCTATAATTCAATGCCTCCCGATTATGTATTTTGTGATGTTTGTGGTAGTTATGATCATGATTCATGAGATTGCATGTTTCTTGATGCATCCCAATCCCCTTCCCTTGAGAATAAGAATGATAATGATGTTGAACTTGTGAATGCCATGAATTATAATCCTCATATGGGGAACATGGGAATGAGGCCTAACCCCAATCAAATGGGAATTGGAATTATGGTTGGAACCAAGGTGGTGGTGGTTTTGATAACCAATACCAAGGTGGGAGAGACCCTTCCAATCACAATGGAAGAGGATATCCTAACCAAAGAGGCTATGGTAATCAAAACCAACAACACAATCCCTACTACTATGACCATCAAAACCAAGGTTTTGGTGATCAAAGTAACATGGGGAACAATCAACAAAGGAATGTTTACCAAGGTATCGGGGCAATAAAGCTCAAAATGCTACTCACTATGCCTAAACTAATAGGCCTCCGAGTTTCCATCAACCCTAACTTCCTTCACCTCAACAACCCCTTCAACATAAGGCTCCACCAAATGACCCAATAATGGCTAATCTTGATGCTTTAATGAAGATGGAAGTGCTAGAAACTCAAATTGCTCAATTTGCATCTAATTCATCTCTTTATTCTTCTTCTTCCCTTCCAAGTCAAGGAGTTAGCCCTAAACCTATGTATGTCGTGACTACTAGAAGTGGGAAGGTGGTAAGGAGTGACCACATGGTAGAGAGGAAGTCTCATGAGGGAGTTGGGATGAGTGATGATGATGGTACTTCTTTGGTAAACGAGCCTTTGAGTGTGGATAAGGAGGTTGAGGATGTGAGGAAAGAGGATGAGAGAGTTGATGATGTTTAAGAGAAAAACCCCTCAAAAGAAGCAACACCCCTACCTTTAAACAAGTATCCAAGAGAGGAGAGATTGCCCTACCCTTCACGTTTTGTGAGATCCAAACTTGATGCTCAATTTGGGAAGTTTTTAGAGGTCATTAAAAATTTGCATGTTTCCCTTCCTTTTATTGATGCCATGAAACAAATGCCCCACTACTCCAAATTCTTGAAAGACCTTTTGAGTGGGAGAAGGGAGTGTGAAACCGTGAATTTGACTTCAAATTGTAATGTCATTCTTTCCAACAAACTTCCCGCCAAATTGAAAGATCCGGGTAGCTTCTCCATTCCTTGTTCCATTAATGGTGTTTATTTTGAGAAAGCTTTGTGTGATTTGGGGGCAAATGTTAGACTCATGCCTTTTTTTCATCTACCAAAAGCTTAGTGTAGGAACCCTCTCCTCCACTAATGTCACTCTCCCCCCGACAGATCTACTAAGTTCCCCATGGGAAAAATTGAGGATATTCCCCTTAGGGTTGGAAAGTTCACATTTCCCGTGGACTTTTATGTGCTAGAGATGGATGAGGATGAGAGGATTCCTATCATTTTGGGTAGACATTTCTAGCTAAGATACCTCTAGAGCTATCATTAATGTAAGGGGGGGTAAGATGACTTTGAAAACTGATATTGACTCAATTGAATTTGATTTGAACAATGTCATGCAACAACCCTCCTCAAGTGGTGAATGCTTTAGAATTGAAGTTCTTGATACGTGCTTAATTATTTCTCTTGCTTTCATATGCATGCTCCTAACAATGCTCTTGAGAATGTTTTGTTGAATATTCCCAAGGTAGGTCCACAAGAAGAAGTGCTTGCATATGAAGCAATACTCAATGAGAAGGTTGAAGAACCAATCCAAGAAAGAAACAAATCCCCACTTGACCTCCATTGTTAGGATGATAAGCAAAAATTTCAACAAGGTAAGGAAGCACCAAAGTTAGACTTAAAACCTCTACCTTCGGGCTTGAAGTACGCATTTCTTGAATCCAATAACACATTTCCCGTCATTCTTAATTCCTCCCTCACGAAAAAGCAATCTTCTCTATTGATCGATGTTTTCAGAAAACATAGAAAAGCATTGGGCTATACTCTTGATGATATCAAGGGTATTAGTCTCGCACTTTGTATGCATAGAATCGATCTAGAGGAGGGTACTAAGCTGCGTAGGTAAAGGCAAAGGAAGCTTAATCTATCCATGAATGAAGTTGTGAGGAAGGAGGTTTTTCTAAACTACTTGACGCAGGGATCATCTACCCAATAGCTCATAGTGATTGGGTGTCCTAGTCCAATTAGTGCCTAAGAAGGGTGGGATGACGGTTGTGGAGAATGACAAGAACCAATTGATCCCAACCCGTCTTGTCACGGGTTGGAGAATGTGTATTGACTACCGTTAATTGAACACAAACACTTCAAAAGATCATTTCCCACTACCGTATATCAATAAAATGCTTTAATGGCTTACCATATATTCAGTGATATGATTGAGGAAAAGATGGAGGTCTTCATGGATGACTTCTCCGTTGGGGGAATCACCTACGAAGATTGTCCTGCCAACTTATCTCGTTGCTTAGATAGATATGAAAGAGCCAACCTTGCGTTGAATTGGGGAAAGTACCACTTCATGGTGGAGAGTGGCATAGTCTTTGGCCACAAGATTTCCCACTCCGGCAATAAGGTGGATAGAGCTAAAGTGGAGGTCATAGAAAAACTCCCTCCTCTCACCAATCTGAGGGAGGAGAGATCACTTCTTGGCCACGCCGGCTTCTATCGCCGTTTTACGAAGGATTTTCCTTTGATTGCTAAGCCCCTCACATCTCTCCTACAACAAGATAAGGAGTTTCTATTTGATGAAAGTTGCCATGATGCTTTTTGTAGGTTAAAGGAAGCCTTGTGCACCGCTCCTATAATTCAAGGCCCCAATTGGTCCCTACCATTTAAGTTGATGTGTGACGCAAGCGATGAGATGATCGGATCGGCCTTGGGGAAACAGAAGGATGGAAGCTTCATGTGATACACTACTTGTCGAAAACTCTCAACGATGCAACAAATTACACTACCACCGAGAAAGAGTTCTTGGCAGTCATTCATTCCTTTGAGAAGTTTAGGGCCTATCTTATTGGCTCAAAGACAATAGGGTATACTGACCGTTCAGCTCTCAAGTATTTGGTAAGAAAGAAGGAAGCTAACCCCTGATTGTCGAGATGGGTGTTGGTTCTTCAAGATTTTGATTTTGAGATGAGGGATAAGAAGGGGGCCAAAAACGTGGTTACGAACCACCTTTCGAGATTGGAAGGTGCTAGGATGCAAGCGGATGACTTGTCAATAGATGATGCCTTGAGGGATGATATCTTAAATGCCCTTGAAGAGAAGTCGGAACCATGGTTTGCCAACATTGTGAATTATTTAGCTTGTAGTGCCATTCCGCCCGATCCCGACTTCACTCTACAACAACGAAGGAAGCTCATGAAGCTAAGAGGTATATATGGGATGACCCCATGTTGAAAAGGGGGATTGATGCTTCTTGAGGAAATGTGTCCCCAACTATGAAGTCCAAGGTGTTCTCTCTATGTGTCATTCCTCTCCATGTGGTGGTCATATGAGTGCTCAAAAAACCACAGCAAGGGTTCTTCAATGTTTATTCTTTTGGCCTACTTTATTCAAGGATGCATGGTCCTTTGTTAAGACTTGTGATAGGTGCCAAAGAACGGGGAATATTTCGAAGAGGGATAGATGAGATGCCTCAAACCCCTATCCTTGAACTTGAGATCTTCAATGTGTGGGCAATTGATTTCATGGGACCTTTTGCTTCTTCTTAGAGAAACCGATATATCTTGGTGGTGGTGGGTTATGTTTCAAAGTGGACGGAAGCTGTCGCGTCACCCACCAATGACTCCAAGGTTGTGATGAACTTGTTTAAGAAGGTGATCTATCCTAGATTTGGTGTTCCTAAGGCCATTATTAGTGATGGAGGGTCTCACTTCAAGCATCATACATTCAACAAACTCCTTGCAAAATAAGGTGTTTCTTACAAGAAGGAACTTTCCTTCCACCCTCAATCAAGTGGTCAATCGGAGATCAAAAACCGTGAAATTAAGCTCATTTTAGAAAAAACGATAGCTCAGACCAGGAAGGATTGGTCCAATAAGCTTATTGATGCCTTATGGGTTTACCGTACCTCTTTTAAGACCCCGATTGGGACTACTCCGTACAAGCTAGTTTATGGGATGAGTTTCCACCTTCCGGTTGAGATGGAGCATAGAGCTTTTTGGGCTATTAAGCAAATCAACTTCGATCTCCATGGTGCGGGTGAGCAACGGTTGTTAGAGTTTCACAAGTTGGAGGAATTGCGAATGAATGCCTATAATAGTGCTAGCTTGTACAAAGCTAGAACTAAGGTTTGGCATGTTGCTCATATAGTGCAAAAGGACTTTGTTGAAGGTCAAAAATTCCTCCTCTACAACTCTCGTTTAAAGTTATTTCCCGGGAAATTAAGGTCCCAATGGAGTGGTCCATTGGTGGTAGAAAATATTTATCCCCATGGTGTCGTTGAAATCAAGAATGATGAGAATCCTCCGTTTAAGGTGAACGGTCATCGGCTCAAGCATTACTTTGAAGGGAATCCAATTGATAAACATGTCTCTTACTCTCTCATTGATGTGAATCATGACTATGATCCTCCTTGAACTCATTCAAGGAACGTTGAGCTAACGACGATAAACAAAAGCGCTTCCGGGAGGCAACCCGAGTTTCTAACCCTTTTCTCCTTACTCTTTTCTTAACATGTTGGTTTTTGTCTACTCCCTCTATTTCGTATTAATTGCAACACTAGGGTGTTCACAAAATTTAAGAAAATTTATTAATAGCTAGGGTGGGGCCCAAAAGAGGATTTTTTTTATAATATAAAGTATTTTTAGTATGAGAGAGAAATAATAAAAAAGTAGTGTAAGTGGGGTTGGTAGAAAAGAGAAATAAAAAGATATTTTAAAAAGTGGGGTTAGTGGGAGAGAGAAATTATAAAATAATGGTGGGTCATTTCCAAATATAGAACTGTTGCAATTAATATGAAACGGATGTAAAAGGAAAGTGTTGCGATTAATACGAAACGAAGGGAGTACAATTTTGAATTAATGGTTTTTGTGTGTTACAAAGAGAATTTTTGCAAAATGAGTGAAGGGGTAAGCAATTTGGAAGAGTTCGACCGAACTTCCCAAAGGTTCGGCTGAACTGCTGAAAAGTTCGACTGAACTACTGAGAAGTGCGGCCGAACCTCGTCTAGGAAAAAAAAAAATAGCATTTGCCACTGCTTCTCGAGTTCGACCGAACTTCTCATCAGTTCGGTCAAACCCGCAAAGTTCGGCCGAACTCCTTGTCGAACTTCTGTCGAACAACAGCGCCTCTTTAAAAAAAAAACTGCTCGTTTTTTTCTCACTCCTCACTATTTTCAGAACCTTCCTTTCTTCTTCCTCCTCTTTCTCACTCTAAAACTCCATAACTCTCCCCTTGGTGATGTTCTCTATTGAATTTGGTTTGATTATGGTGGATTTTGAGTGGTTTTAATAGGATTTTAGGGGAGGTCATGCCAAAATTCACCTAGAATTTCTTAGGATGTGTTCTTTCTTAAATAAGAAGTTTGCCACAAGACTCGTTTTGCAAGTGTTTCTTGATACCTGAATTGTTGATGTTGCAATTTTTCTACTCCTATTTTACAATATATTGGAATTATTGGCTTTTATTCTTCAATGCATATGGCATGCTTCTTATGTTTTTTCTTGCTTATGATGTATCCTAATGCAAGCTTTGGGTGTTTTGTAGATTCACAATGAACATCTTCAACAAGAGCAAGTCTAAGAGAAAGAGAACGGGTGAAACATCCACACCTTAGTTTCCTCCACCCCCAGACATGCAAACGCATGGCATCATCGCCACCAATAAACATTTTTGGGATGTCTATAAGACTCTTGTTGACCGTCCAATTTGGCTAACAAGATTCTTCTGTGCTACAACTCTCAAAAAGCTTGAGGTAAAGAATGGGGTGCTCCGGCTTGTAAAGAACTTTGGATGGGAGAACTTTATCAAGCTTCATGCCTGCACCTACAAACGTCTTACTTTGGAGTTCCTTGCTTCTTTGCGCAAGGAGGTTGTGAAGGAAGGAGAGGACAGGAGAGAAAGTTATATCGTCCTCCACTTCCCCCTATTTAACGAAGATCATTCACTTTCCGAAAATGACACCAATGAGATATTTCATTGGCATGAAACACCTTTTGATAATCCATCCGCCATTCAAGAAAATTACCGGATTCCATATGATGAACAAACTTGGTGGAGGAGCATCTCCACTAAGGACACCTTCCGAACAAACATCGGCAAGGTCAACAGTATCATCCACATAGCCATGAGATATTTCGCTCGGCTTCTTCAATACGGTGTGTTCTTCAAAGTTAATCTTGGGGATATGGTGAAGGATGAGGTGGCTTTCCTCTATTTAGCCGACAACCCTCAACGACTGAAATTCAATTGCTCATCTACTTTTATTGTGAGGTCTTTGTGTAACACCCCCGATTTACTAGCTAATAATAAAGAATAAATAAAGGAAAAATAAACAACCTTTGAATAATATTGCGGAAGCATACACCTAAATCGGAGGTATTACCGCCACCTCAACAAATTGTCAAGTGCTAAGGCTTACAAAATCCCAATAATTATAACCCAATAAACTAGGTGAGCTATTTATTCAACTTTACAAACTTGTTATAAAATACTAATCGAAACACTTGAACTCCTTTAGCTACGATCACTTGATCAACCTACTTAGACAAACTTGAGTGCTCACCATTAAGGACAAATTCTAAAATAGATCGTCGCAGGGCCACCATAAGAAAAAGACATGGCCGCAAACACAAGTATCACAACAAACAAACACACACGTCAACAAAAAGCTGAGTAATCATCACTAATAGCTCAATTAAACAATGTAATTCAAAACTACATTACACATTGTACTCTGGAAATAACCTTTGTCAAAACCTCGAATAATAATACGATCTTTTACTCAAACAACTTATCTATCCCATAAGTGTGCCATGATTTTTGTTCAATACCTAGCCTTGGACATGAGTAATTCGAATAACAAACCAACAAGTATAAAAACTTGAATACTCTCAATAACCATAAAACACCTTAAACCATGACCAATATGGATCAAATCCCACTGTACGGGACCATAGAAAAATATAAATAAAGATTGTACCTCATTTTTAACTCATGATCATTATCTCCTTACCAACATGCCAAGGACTAAGGTGTATAACGCCGAGCCTCAAACCAAGAACAAAATAATAATTCTCAACCTTTTGATCTCATACTCAATCATATAACCATTCAAAAATTAATGAAATAGTATCTCAATAATGGCACGGGTTCCCAAATAATGTAACATGACATTTCCGGTTTATAAAATATCTCGACTCTTATAGGGAAATAAAACTAGTTCCCAAATATAATTAACTCACAACCCAAAAATAATACTCTGCATTAATAACCCTAAACCTCAATAAAACAATACTCCCTATAGCAACAACATTAAAAACCCTAGAAATAGTAGTACAATCAATTATATACAACAAAAATAATACGATATTCAAATCAAATCAAATCATACAATATCATAATAAGTAATCATATATACAAACAGTACAAACAATAAATCATATTACACATAATAATACGAAATGTAATACAAACATCTCCAAAGTTTTGTGTGATTACATATAATAAATAATACAATCAAATTATAATCAAACAACTTCAAAATACTGATTGTGTGATTACTAGATAATAGATTATAAACATACAACTCAAAAAATTAAATTTGTGTGATTACATATAATAAACAATACAATCAATACAAACAATAATCTATAATTATATAACTCCAAGAACTAAGATTAGTGTGATTACCTTTCATAAAGCCAAAACATGGTATGTCGATTGACGAAATGATAAAAAATACAAATAGATATACGTATCATCAGTGTTGTGAGAATGAATAAATGATACTTGGAGTTTTAATTGTGAGTATGAATCATGATGAGGTGGAAAGGGAAAATCAATTTAAAGAAAGATCAAGTGTAGCTTGCTTGATTCACGCATAAACCCAAACTAAATCAATAAGAAGAGTAAAAGGTATAGTCAGCTCACGCTTGCACTCGGTACTCCGTAAAGATTTAGATAAAAAATAGCATATTTTTAAGGTTTAAGATAATTTTTATAGGATAACAAAAATAGAGTATAAGATCGAATTTATAAAATAATTTAAAATATCTTATTTTAGCCATAAGATATATCTGATAAAATCTTAAAATATTCGGGTATTACACTTTGAAAACTCGGTACGATCGTCTTGGTGATGAGATTCATATGGGAGGCATGATCACAGTTATTGCTCTCCATTTGAGATATGGAGCTTATAAAGATGCCATTTTCATGCTCCCTTTTGTCAACCAAGGCAAAGAAGATGAAGTTACAGGCTTTGCAACCTATTCCCTACATATCCCTACTCTCCAAAAACTAAGATTCATCAACTACACCACCAACCATGAACGGCAATTCATCCTAATCATCGATAAGGAGGATGAATGGTGTGTGCTTCCAAGTGAGACTCTCACTCAGGTTGATCCTTCCAACCAATTGCGGTGGAAGATTCCAAAACAATTCATCCCCGATGGTTTGCGGGTTAAAGCTTGAGATAGAGGTGAAGTTCCACACCCTCAACCGATCTTTCACATGAAGCAACCCCATCCCCCCTCTTCATGGGGGAGGTAAGGCATCTTCCTTATCTTCTCCTTTTGATCTAAGTGACCTCCATAGTACCCTCGATGACATTCTTTATGATAACAAATCTTCTATGTAACATTGGGGGTATTACGGAAGGATGAACTACGAGGCAAATGTGCAAGAGGGCATTCACACGCCCGATCCCTATCACCCACCCCAAAAGGGTCCAGTACCCCATTGGACCCCCTATGATCCTACAAACCCCACCTTCCCTACTTTTCCATATTGGGAAGGTCCTATCGACCCTTCCCAACGTGTAAGGACCCCACCCTACAATTCATACCAACCGGGTGGTTATGATTGATTGGCACTACGATCCGGCGTGCCCACCACAATTCAACCCTAATCCTTTTAATGGTTGTTGGGGTGCTCAAGGGTGGCCTTATTATCATTTCAACACCCCGTTTCATCCTTTCATGGATACCCCCGAATTTGACTTTAACAACCTGAACAAGGGTATAGAGGATAGAAATGTGCAATGAGGGTTTGTCCCCCCCCCCCCCCGATTTTCCATGCCTTTACTTTTGCTTGAGACGTGTAAAAGACTAGTGTGGAGGAGGATATTCAAATTGTGCCTAGTGTGGGGGAGGATATTCAAATTGTGCCTTGCACTTAAGGAGGTTCGTTTAGGATGATGATGATTTGTTATAGTTGGTGATTGTTTGTTGGTCGACTCTATTTTGTGATAGTGATGATGATGCTATGATAATGGATGTTGTGATGTTCCCCTCTTCTCTCTTGACTCGGAAGTTCTATTTCCCATAATCCAAATCCCTCTTATTCAAATCCCTTAATCCAAACTTGTAGATAGCTTTTTGTTATTTCTTTTTCTTTTTGCTTATAGCTCTAGTTTTTTTTTTTTTTTTTTTTTTTTTTTTTTTTTTGTGTTACTAACTTTTCTTGTGTATATTTGTAGTGTTTTATTTTTTCTTACCTTTCCTTGCAACTTGAAGACTGAAGCATAAAGAGTTCGGCTAAGGAGCAATTCAAGCTCCGAAACCCTTGGTGAGATCGCAAAATATGTTTTTTATTCCAATTCAAGCGACATTCGGTGAGGCTTTTCCTTTTCTTCCTTTTTATTTCCTTTTGTGTGCATATAATAGTTTAGGTTGGAGTTGATTGTTCAAGGTTTTATGTATTTGATTCCACGGAATCTGGTGATCATTGCTATTGATGCCGAACGGTCTTTGTTTGTCAATTGGGAATTATATGCTTACATGCCTCTTTGCTTTCACTTACTCCTTTCTTAAATGAAAAAAAAATTTGGAAAATGAAAAATATTTTCTTTTGTTCAGGACAAACCATGAGAATTTTGTTTGTTTCATTTTCAATTAGAGCGTAATAAAAGATGACTTGTGTGTTTGAATGCCTTTCTTCTTGAGTATTATAATTTTGCACACTTTGGGATTGCTATTGGTTGACTTTAGGATATGCCTATACTAAGGTAGTTATGCAAGAACTTGTAAGGCCCACCGATCCTAATTTCACTTGTTTGTGGTAAGAAGGTGTTTCTCTCATTAGGGGATTTGAAGCCCTAAAGGTAGTTTTTGTAACCCGATGTGAGCTTTATTTTTCAAGCCTTCAACACTTCTTGTATGAGTGGCATAGGATCCTTAACAAGGCATGCTTAGATCGAGAACTTAATGTTTAGCTACCCGAGATCGTGACTAAACTAAATCTAGGGATGACAAAGGCATTTTTCCTTCAATCACTATTTTATTTTCTAGGATTAGCTTTTATTTTTATTGCTTTTTGTATTTTTGTTTCCATTTTCCCCTTGCTAGCCATGTTGATCCTATCCCTCCTTGCTTATGAGCATATTACATATCCCATGGCCCTTTTGTTTCGTTTTTCACCCATAGAATTGTGAAGCTTGAGTCATGAAAGTTTGTTGTGATTTCGGTTTGAAAAGTTGAAAGGTTATGGTTTGGAATGGAAAGTGAGGTTGTGTTTTGTGAATTTTTGTGTTTAATAAAAGCAAGTGCAAGTTCAAGAAAAAGTCGTCTATAGTATAAAAGGCAAGGACATTGAAATAAAAGTTGGCAAATTCAAAAACTCAAAAAAAAAAAAAAAAAAAAAAAAAGAAAGGAGAAAAAAATGAAGATGAAAAGAGGAAGAGAATGAAAGTTTCAAAAGTGGTTTGGCAAGTTGGTTAAATCTTGTGACAATCTTGTTTGAAAGTTGGAGATGTTTGATTTTGAAATAGAGGCTTGAACACCCTTTGCTTCACAATTAAGCTTAGCACCAATATCCAAATTCTTCCACACCATTACCCCCCTAGCCAAACATTACAACCCTCTTAATGTCCTTTTGACCTAGGTTAGTTGAGTCACTAGTCGGTGGAGGGAGAAAGATTTCAAGCATATATATGAAGAGAGCATGACTGAGTAAGATGTCAGGTTCCCCTTGTCTTCAGTGACTTATCTTTGTTCCAGCTCCTTCGCGAAGTCATGAAATGCTACCTCGAAGGGTGGATTTGAATCTAGATGAGAGCATGCAGTAAGAATGTATGGAATGCGGGGGGAACGGAGCATGTTAGAGTTCTCTATGCTTAGCATAGTGTACCCTTCAATCAACCTTTGGCATCCCCTTGCGTGCTCACTTTTATTACTTAGAAAGCTAGTCATTCATTTGTGCTTGTTGTTTTTAAAAGCTCGATTTGATTATGATTTATGTTGTGATTGTTGCTTCTCCTTGTTTCCTTTTCCTTGTCATTGGTTTGTCTTGAACGCATTTTTGCAAGAGTTGTGGGTTAAGCGCTTTGGAAACCCTCACAAGAGCATACTCGTCCTCATTGGCAACTTTGGAGTTTAAATGGCTTGTTGTTCTTGCTAAAAACAACTGCGGATTTTCTTTTTCTTTCCATGTTTGAACAACTTAATCATGCTCCTTTGTTTTCTAATTTTGTTTTGATCGAGGGCGAGCAAAAGCCTAGCGTGGGGGAGTTTGATGAATGACATTTATGTCACTCTTAGGCTAGGTTTTAGGCTTAATTCTTCTTAATTCCTTAGGTTTTCTCATCTCAATTTTACTCTTGTGGCTTTCTCGTGTGTTTGATGAAAGACATACTTGGTTATACTTGTTTTTATTGATTTGTGATGTATTCTTTCATCATTCCCTCGCTACCGTAATCTTTGTTGTCTCATTGTAGGTTTCATGGAAATCCAGAGCACTTGGAGGGTTCCTAAGCCAAGCTTAGAAGCGTAGATGAAGGCATAAAGGCTAAGAGAAGAGGAGAAGATTAGAGGGGAAGGCTTCAAGCATGGGGTTCGACCGAACTTTTTAGCGTAGATCAAGAGGTTCGACCAAACTGATGAAAAGTTCAGTCGAATCTTCAAGTCAGGAACATTTGAAGATTTTGATCTTTAGAGGTTCAGCCGAACATCTCAACAGTTCGGTCGAACCTGGCTCAGGGAGGTTCGGTAAAATTAACCTACCCAGAGTTCGGTCGAACCTATCCTCGGTTCGGTCGAACCTACCCTCTATTCGACCGAATTTTTGTCCGATTAATCCCTCATTTTATACGGGCTATATAAGCCTTAATTTAGAACGTTTTTAACACAACTTTTTTAGCTTAGCCTAATTTAGGGTTTTTAGCCTAATCTTAGAGAGAGAAACACTGATTTTGGATGATTTGTAATCAACCTTTTTGAAGATTAATGAAGCTCTATTAGTAATTTATTTCCCTTAACTCTTCTTTACTTGCTTATCTCTTTTATTTGCTTGTTAGTCATGTTGATGCTTGTTATTTTGTTAATTAATCTTGTCCTTAGCATGATTAGTGGTTAGTTCCCCAACTAAGGGGATGGTGGCGGTGTAGTTTGATCTTGAGCATGTTTTAGGGCTTGAAATTGATTTATTTGTGATTAAAATGTTTTGTCTTTCATGTCTAACCAATTGTTGTATTTGGGTGGGTTGAGCTAGAATATGACGACAGTGTAGTCTAGGAATGTCCATTGAATGATTTGTTTAATTTGTACCTCGAATCATGTCGCTTATGACGACAATGTAAGTTACATTTGAATTGAGAAATCAATTAGCCCCGACAGGTGGTTAGATTGTGCTTTAAATCATTGACATGAGTTGCTTAGTTCATATTTCAATTCAATTTCATGCCTTGTTTATATTTGAGTAAATGCTACACCTAAACCATTTCCCTTAGTGCTTTATTTATTGATTTCTAGTCTATTTGTATTTCTTGCTTTGGTGTCTTTAAATTTTAGATTACACACTCTTTATCCCGAACTAGCTTAATTGTAGATGATGCTCGGTGGTGTTTAATTGTTCCCTATGTTCTACCCTTATGCTTACCCTATATTCGTATTAGGTTTGCTAGGTTCTATAAATTCTATTTGATATGGGGGTAGATAGTGATGACCTATTTATTTCCTTATTAGCTTTCAGCGAAACAATTAACATGTGGTCCCCATCCTATGAAGGCAATTTGACCAAAAAATAGGTGTGGTCCACCTACAAACCTCTCTCTTCCTATCTCTCTCCTCTTTTCTCTCTCCACCATGTGTGAATATTTAAATCATTGTTATGTATTTGCAAATACATAACTATACTCCAATACTACTTCCTCATGAGCAGAGTAGGGGCTGTGAAGGAGTAAGAATCTTTTTGAACGCTCTACAAGGTATTTGGCTGTTTTTAATATACTAAGTATATATTAATTTACTAATTATTAAAACTATAATGTACCCATGCTAATTCATGGGATATATCATATATGTATGTTTAGAGAAAAAAATTAGTATAAGTGGAAGTTATAGATTTTTATTTTTATTTTATCTGAAAGGAAGTTATGGTTTTTTAAATTTAATTATTTGGAGTTGTGGGAGTTGTTTTCAAAAAAAAAAATGCATGAGAATTGAGAGTTGGGGTTTTGGAGGGTTGTGGTTAGGGGTAAGCATGGTTCGGGTACCCGTACCGTTAACACTAACGGCTCAGGTAACCGATAACCAATATCACACTAAAAGTGATATCCATAAACCAAACCGCTAAGTTCAGGTACCCGGATTTTCGGATCGGATATCGGGTATCCAATAAGATATCCAATAATGATAATTAAACTTAATAATGTAGTTATTATGATATCATTTAACAATGATTAACAACAATACCACATGATCTTGACCAAATTATTAATAATATTACTAATCATTGATATTATAAAGTGATTATGAAGTAAAGTAAGAGTTTAGACTTTGGAAAAATAATTTAAGTAGGAAAAAAAAACAAAAAATTACTTATCGGATTAGATCGGGTAACCGTTAATTTTAAAATAATACCCAATAATCATACCTGATAACAAATTATCGGATCGGGTACCCTAATTTTCGAAACGATTACGGATCGAATTTTCGAGTTTTCGGATAGTTTTGCTCAGCCCTGGTTATGGTGAAGTGTTGCAAAATGATTCTTAAATTATATATTTCGTATAAGATTTGTCACACGTATATATTATGAAAAAAAAATACATATTAAAAAATAGATTAAAAAAACGTAATTCAAAGGAAAACCAAACCTTTTTTCTTTTTGTAATTGCACGAGATCAATAGTTGCCTTTTTTTTTTATATATAATTAAGCATTTCAACATCGAGTTTAGGATGGACAATTTTGTAATAACTTTTATATTGCCAAATATTTTCTCAAGTCATTCAGTCAATTATACAGTAAATAGTTAATTTTCTCTAATTATGTCAAGGTTTATTAATCATTGACTTATTATTAATGCATATACCAATTTAATTATATTTTAAACATAAAATAATAATATAGAAATATTGTTGATAATTCTTTTTTTTTTTTTTTGAAAGAAGTTGATAATTCATATTTTGGACAACTTTTTATTTTTCCCTCCCCCTTCTCTTATATATAATAGAGACAATAGGGGTTTAACATTTTCCAAACTCTACAATATACTCCGTACTTGTGAAACTTAAACTCTATTGTCATATTATCTTCATTATAATCAATTAATCACCCAAAGTCTGTTATGTCATTTGCTTGTAAAAAACACAGAAACAAATATCTTATTTTCTAACATTATTTGTATTGATTATGTGTAAACAACATTTTTAGTGACTTTAAACGATGTATTTGTTAAGTATTTTTCAATACAAATCAATCGCTAAAAAAATAAAATTCTTTTTTCTTTTTGTTGCCTTTGCTTGGAATCTCTAAAATTTTCTATGCAAATAAATCTAGTTCATGATTGATAATTATGTAATACTACAATACAAATGATAATTATGTGAGATATTGTAAAAACAAAACTTTTCTTTCTGTTTATTAGTTAATAGTCTTAATACCCCATATTTAGAATATAATTTTAACATTTCTGTATGATTTGGTTAATTTTAGCAAAAGTTGTAGTGCATAGTTCTTTACACATACTTTTTTCTCTCATTATCATTATCAAACCTTTAACTTTGTATAAAAGTCATGTAAAATTGAATTTCTACTCCAATAAATAATTGTGTTGACAAAAGAACAAGTAAACTACGGAGTATAAAGAGTAAAAGCAAATAACTAAATAAACAAAATCATTTGAAAATGTTGCCTTCTTTTTATTAGGAGAACAGAAAAGGCCATATATAAATACAACTTTTTCACCTCTAATATTTCACCCTCGCATAAAAAACTTACAAGTACCCTCCTTCAACACAAAAAAGAAAAACCAAAAAAATATCAAAAGATAAGAAGGAAAAAAAAAAGAGAGGAATTTCTAAGGTGGAGAGAGAAAGGAAAAGAAAAAAAAAGACAGTACTACTACTGAATTGGGAATTGAGAAGTAGTGGTGGGTCCCAACCGCACTAACACACCCAGCTCAGCACATCAATCAGACTCAGAAAATAGGAAAAAAGAAAGAGAGAGATAATTTGTAATTTGGGCAGTGGTTAGGTTGTGGACCCCACTGAGTTACCTAACTCGTTTTTACGCCCTTTCACTCTCACCACCTCTTCCTTACCCTCTTATCATCATGTCATGTTTCCCTGATTTACACCCGAGTTGTCTCGACTTGACTCGACCCAACTCAGAGCCGAGTTGTCGAGTTTTGGTTATTCTTGGCGAGTTGCCAAGCTGAGGTTGTGATTAGTGGCCTACTATGCCACCCCAACATTAGACACCCATCATTCTCCTCAACACCATACCCATCACCGCCTGCAAAGTAGTCCAATAATACACTGGCTTGTTTAAAGGCGTTTGAGCCAATATGGACCGGAGCGAACCCGGCTGATCCGAACCGATTCCTCCATTGAGCCAGCGTCTCGTGGCGTTCGACTCGGTCAACTCCTTCACAAGCAACAACGTTGCATATTTGCCTCCCTAAGTATACTTCAGACATCATCTTGTCCTGGCTGTCTACGCAGCTCTCTAAGGAGTCGAACAGGGTTGAGTAGTAGTGGAGTGATTCGTTGAACCTGTCTAGGAATGCCGGTCCGTTGTGGTTCGCCTCTTGCTCGACTACTGTTACTATGACTGGGTTAACCTCCTTCATTAAACCCATCACCTTTTCGGCTGCGCCGGGCCGAGCTAGCAACCGATGCAGCTCAAACACCGAATTAACCGCGACAACTTCGGTCTCGGGTCTGAGATCAAGCAAGGCTGACTCCAAATCGGTCAAACTATTGGCCACAAACCCACGGTATTCGAATTGGATTTGGATTGAGTCAGCAAATTGAGCTAATTTCCAACCAACTTCTTGCAATCTGTCCGAGTTATCCGGTGCTGGCGGTCCAATCCCAGTTAATCGGAAAGCCGGAGGGCCTTCACGGCGAAGCGCTAATGCTTGCATCAAAGCTGGCCATTGCATCCCTTCTTTCATACTGAAATCAATAACATGAACCTTCTTTTTGCCACTGAAAGCCTCCAAAATCGCCTGATTCGCCGTGAAATGAGCGAATTTGAGATAGGGGCATGTCTCGTAGAAGTGCATCTGTAACATATCTGATAAATTGCCATCATATGGAACATCTGGGCATAATTTATACACCCTCCTTGCAAGAGCCTCAGCAAAATAAGTAGCAACCTTTCTCATAGATCCGACTTGAGACGCCGCTAAAAACCCGATTTGTTTTAACAGCGCTTCAGCTAATCCCATATTCTGTTGCTCAATTGCCTCAGCACAAGCCATCAAAGTATGCACCAATCTAACACCGTTCTCTTGCGAATCAACAAGAACAACCGGCCTCGACACCGCTGAATTGGCGGTTAACTTCGATGAGGACGGGTTCGAGACGGTAGCGGTAGCGGTAGCACTAGCAGCAGTATAATTAGAGGCCTTCAACCTCTTAGCCTCTCTTGAACTTGAGCTGCTTGTAGTATTACTAACCAAACTATTACAACTACTACTATTATTGTTATTATTATCATTGTTATTGACAAGTGAAGCTGATGAAGAAGACGGCGAAGGCGGAGTCAAGATAGCTTTACCTGGGATAGCCTTGAGATCATAATCCGAATACGGGTCGGAACTGAACCGGATCGAACTCTGAGGAGTCGGGTTAACAATCGGATCTACAACCGACCCAATCGGTGAAGGTAATAAAATCTGACTTGACGACGAATCATCGTCAAAAGTAGTACAAGGATTAAACTCAGAAAGCATAGATTCAAGCCAAGTAGACAGATCTGAAGGATTATAATGAACAGTTTCAGAAGCTAATTGAGAAAGACCATCTTCTCGAACATTTCCCATAGCTTGTTCAAGCTGTTCAAGTTTCTGAGCAACTTCCGCCATATCTGATGACCTGACCTTATACCCCAAAACGGCAAGCAACTCATCAACTCCGGCGTCGTTTTGATCTTCCCACATCTTTGACTTTCCAGAAACCGGCGGTTTACCGCCGGTAGAAGGTTCTGGATTCGTAAAGGGTAGTTCCCTCTTCATGATTTTTTATTTTTTATTTTATTTTTCAGGTTGATTTTGTGTGGTCTCACAAATTTGGGATTGAGATTGAGATTGAGAAATGAGATTTTTATGTAATTTTCTCTCTCTTGCTTTTACACCTAAAATTTATGGGAGTCTAATATTGAGGAATAATATCATATAATTTAATAAAATAAAAAAAATAAAAAAAGAAATGTATTTTTGGGAAAAGGGGGAAAGAGAATCTCGGGCGGCGAAGGGGTGAGGGGGTATAACAGGGGGAAGGATGGGACTACTACAACAACAACAACTGCAGGAGCAGCAGCAGCTGCAAAACGCTGGGTTTGTGGAGGAGAGAGGAGAGAGAAAGATGAGGATAGAGAATGTGAGAGAGAGATGAATTATGAGGGACGCTCGTGATGGGGGCGCGAGGACCAAGGAATGAGACAGCTGGCCTGGCCTCAGGAGGATAAACATTGAATTTTTTTTTTTTTTTTTTTTTATGTGTTGGTCTAAAAGAATAAAAGATCAATAATTCTTTCTTTTTTCTAACTCACTTCGGTAGAAAAAAATTTGAAGTAAAAAGGGTGAAACAACGAATGATGAGGGGACCTGTAATTATCAACTGTGTTTTTAATATTTTAGGATAATAACTATTACTCTACTTTGTGGGTTGTACTCCGTATTATTACATTGTTAAAACGAATTACTACTTGTATTTACACGGAGTTTTCCAATGATATATTTTGAATATACGGAAAATAATTATCTTTGATTTGGTAGTCGACCTTATTTATAGGATTAACGCTTTGATTGATGTATTATTATATTTTAGGTAAGTGGATGATAATGTATGATCTGTTTACTCTTTCTTATTTTTACTGAATTGAAATTAATTTTGCTGAATTTAAGTTATTTTTACTAAAATAAAATTATTTTATTGATTTTATATTATATTTCTTCTTACTGATTTTTACAGAACTAAATTTGCTTTTACTAAATACTAGCTAAAATTTCGTGCCACGCACGGATTTTACAAAAATTTGTAATGAATTGTTAATTCAATCATATAGAGTAATAATTTACCAAAAGAAAAATATATTTTAAATAAACAAAAAAAAAACTTAGATTTTGAAATTATATTTTAGTTGAATATTTATGGTAAATATATTATGGATAAATGGGAAGGAAATATTATTATAACATTCTAAGGGGCCGTTTGGTTGGGGGTATTCAACAAAGGGAATGGGAATCGACGGGAATCATTCCCTTAATTGTTGTTTGTTAGGCCACTTTTCCAATCCCCTTTACCCCCTTCATTCCCCCAAATCCCTCTAAGTTCATTCCCCACCCCCCTTGCCTTTTCCATTCCCTTTCCTTAGCCAACATTACACCACCGTGCCTACACCAGCCACCACCCTTCTACCCTACCCCCACCGCCGCACAACCACCACCCAGCCACCTCACCGCTTTTCCACCGGCCATCGCCGTCCCTTCTCCGCCACTCGCCGACCTCCGGTAAGCTCGCACCTCACTCGAAAATCTTCCCCAAACCCCTCGTCGGAACTCACTGCCCTTGTTTGCACCTCCCTCACCCCTTGCCGAAGGTTGTCGCACCTCCTCCATTCCTCGAAAACCTTCCCTGACCACTCGTCGGGCATCGCTTCCCCTGTTTCGATTGAGCAAAGTTCGAATAGAAGAAAAACGAGAATTTGTTGGATTTCTTAATTGGGGTTTTCTGGGATTTGGAGGGTATTGATGATGAATAATTAGGGTTTATGAGCTTGGAATTGACGTCAATGGTTAGTTCAGAGGAGAAGGAAAGGTGAAAGGGATTAGGGGAAGGTTTTCCGTGGAGGGGGAGATATTTTCGGGGCAAGGGAGGTGCAACGGGCTCCGGGGGATTCTGACAAGGTGATGGCTGGGTGGTGGAGTGGCTGGAGAAGTGAGAAAGTGAAGGGAAAAGGCGTGTGTGGTGGTGTTGGTGGTGGTGGTGTGGTGGGGGTGATTCCCTTTATATTTTTAAAACAAACAACACACTACATAGAATGATTTTTCATTCCATTCTCTTTCATTCCCTTTGTTCATTCCATTCCGATTCCCCTGCGCGAACCAAACGGCCCCTAAATATTCTTTAACGACTTGATCAAGTAAAAAAAAGGGATTTGGAGGGAAAAAAACAGCACCAGAAAGTGACACATGTCATTCTTGGTGTCTGTTTTAGTATTATGTTATTGATTACTTCCTCCGTTCCCTTATTATTGTAACAATTACCATTTAGAAAATTTCACAAATATTGCAACATTTCCCTGTTATTACATCTTTATTGTTCTCTATCTCTCTCTTCTTAAAGTTCGTGTCCAACCATCATGTTGCAATATTAAAGGAACGAAGGAAAGATTTTTTTTAAGGCGAAGTGAAGAGGGTCTAATATTGATAAAATTGCAATGTAGACCACAAAAGAGAGAGTTGGAACCATAAAAAATATTGATGATATATTAAGTGAGATTATCAATCACAATGCAACACGTGTTACAATCATCTTATACAATAGGTTACCAACATATCATGTTATGTGCCCTTTTTTGAGCAGATACACACCAAAGGTCATGTTATCCTAGGATAACCAAAAGGTCGTTTTAATTTTGAATGACTTTCTAAAGGTCGTATTATTCGTGATAATTTTTCCTTTAAATAATTAAAACTTAATTGAAGTTACCGTAACTTATGCGCACTTATTAAAACATGGTTTAGTGGTAAATCATAATTGTGTATTCACTAAATTAACCCCCTTATCTATCAAAATAATATTTCTGAAATTTATCATTTTACCTTATTATTTGCATCAATCAAATTTATCTAAACTTATGTGAACTTATTTTTCCCAAAATAAGTTAGAAATAAGGTGAACATAATAAAGTCTTGTTTTGTGATAATGTTGGACAAAGTTTAATACTCCCTCCGCCCGCTATTATCTGCAACATTTACCTAAAATGGATGTTTTCTATTATCTGCAACAAAATTATTTTATTTCCTCTTTTGGTAAATTTTTACCAGGAAATTGACAGTTTTACTCTTAGTTAAAATTTTTAACTTTGATTATAATTGATTAATGACACACATTTAACACCTAACTATCTACCCCCCCCCCCCCCTTAATGATTCCCACCAAATTATAACCCCCTCATCACCATCCTTTAATCTGCCAACCACCTCATTCAATGAACTTCATTGAATTTCCCTTGAAGATGCTGCCCAGAAGCATTAAATTCTTCTGGAATTCTCCAGATTTTTTTATAAACCCTTTTCGCATCCCCCTTTTCTCTCTCCTGTCTCACCTCTTCTCTCTCGTCTTCTTTCTTTGGTGTTCTTCGTATTCTCTGTGCGAAACCCTAAACACACAATTCTTCAGATCTCTTCAGAATTATGAGTAACTTCCAAGATCTAAATGAGTCCCCTAAACGAAAGACCCCAGAATGTGAAACTAAGCCATCTTTCACTCGCTACAAGTTGCAGCGACGTACTGGGATCTTGAAACCAGTTCGTCGGTGCTCTCCCTCCTTTTCCAGATTCAGTCAAGGTAAAAGAGGGGTGAAACTGGTTGAGAACACCAGCAGTGGTGAAGAAAAGGAGGAGGGTGCGCGACGCTATTCGTAGAGAAGAAGGATGTTGTGGTCATTCCTGACTCTCCGGAGGGTTCCAGTACAGATCTACCACTTAAGGGGGTCCGGAAGGAACCAGTGGTGGTTGTTGACGTTCTTGACTCCCCGTAGGAGGTGACTATGGTCTTCGCTGACCCTCCAACTACTACGGCCACCTCTGGCTCCGGTAGTGGGAGGAAAAGGTCCAAATCTGTGTTCACCGACGACTTCAGTCAATGGGACCCTAATTACATGACCTATCTAAGCGATAAGTACCCTCATGACTTCCCCCCCCCCCACAAACTGATGTTGCAGCGTAACTTTTACTAAACCCTAACTTTGTTTTCAGTTTTTTTTACTTCGCTTTGCCTTGTGTAAATTGTTGTTGGTGGTGCATATCATTGTGAAACGCATGTGATGTGTGTGGATGTGAGTCCCTACAAGTGTTTGTTGCTAGATTATGATGATTGCATGTGTTGTTTTCGAATCTTGGATTATGCTTAGTTTTGTGAAAGACGGTTTCTTGTGTACACTTCTGGTTTTTTATTTTGTTGGATGGTTGTTTGTGTACGTTGCTGGATATTGATTTAGTATGCTTGGTTATTTACTTGTGCATTGATTCTGTTGGATAGTCTGTGTTGGATGGATTCTGGTGGATGTTCTTTGTTGTATTTGGTGGGTGTTTGTGGTGTTGGAATGGCCAAGGGAATGCATGATTGATGGATGATGGTTATATTGGATGGTTGTTTGTGTACAGTCCCATTTGAATATTGCCTTGTTGTGCTTGCAAGTCATGCCTGTGTGTTTGTGTATGAGTCCCCCATAAAGTATGTTGTGTGTGAATAAATTCCAAATGATGAAGGGACTCACTTTGAGTTGGATGTGTAGGTTTGTTTTGCTCCAACAAGTGCCTTTTAACTCTTGTTGTTGAGGTAACAACCTACACTATGCCACTGAAAAAAAAAAAAGCAAAATCCCTGATGGAATTCATAGTTCGTTCAATATTCATACTGAAATTCATTGAATAAACTTCAAAAACTTACATTTTCACATTCCCTACACATAATCATTCATTACATGACTGCCTGAAAAAAGGAAATTATATCTACCAAAACACACATAACCAAATCATTATAAGCATCAACAAAAACCCAGTTGCTTACTTTACACAAAAACCAGTTGTGAGTCCATATTTGGTTATGTGTGGAAGTCATGTTGTCATTGAATGATGGTGTTGTACCTAGACTGCATCAACCTCTGTCTCCATGTAGTTTGCATTATGTTGATTAGTTGGAATAAAAAGTATGTTGAGGTGTTCAACTGCTTGTTGAATGAGTCCCTTTCAACTTCCAAAAACTCTGGCAGAAGACCTAGGCTGTCCAACCTTTTCTTGCCCATGTGAGGTGGATTGAAGTTGTTCCCCCCTTTTTTCTCTAGAATCTTTTTCATTACACTTTGCAAAGTGATCCATGAGTACTTGTTGAGTACTGGATCAAACCATTCATAAGCCTCATAGACTTTCTCTATTAACTCATCAATTTTAGTGGGAAATGACTGGTATTGCAAGGATTGAATGACCTTGAACAAACCAAGATCCAGTACATTAAGATCTGGAGATTGTGCTGGCTAGAATATCATTTGGATGTTGAATCCATGTGCTGCACATGCTGCAATGAACTCTTCATCCCTTGGAATTTGATGTGGCTTAGCATTGTCCCATTGAATGTATATGTCCTTAGACAGACTAGGATGCCATTGCCTGTGTAGTGCTGGAATGATGTTTGTCAACAGCATTTTCCTGATTTCTTCTTTGGTCACACTTTGCACAGCCTTTGTCTCCATCACCCCTGCATCTCTGTTCTTGCTTTTCTTCTTTTCCATTTGCTGGTAGGTGAATGGAAAAATTTCATACTTACCATCATGTAGCATATTGCCACTTAAGTCATAAAGGGCTTACCAATCATCCCCATGAACATAGCCTTAATCTTGTATCTCTTGGACTGCTGACATCTATATGGGTTTTCTTCCTTTGGTAAGAGGTAGAACCTCCTTGTTTCTGGGTTCATATAAAACCATTTTTCATCTATGTGTATAACCTGTTGCATATCAATGAAAGTTGGATCTCCAACTGCTGGGATTGGGTGAATATGGGCTAATGCCCACTTGAGTCTTGCCACTTTGTGATTTGATGTGAGTGTTGGATGGTTGGCGCTTGTATGTGTTCTTAATCTGCCCTTTTTCTTCAAGCTATGGAGGTATCCATGTGATACTTTCAGAGCAGTTGCATAACTTCTCTCTGTTGTCCTTTTGTATAGAGACACTGATTGCAAGTACTCATCAGTTATAATTCTGGGTGTGGGTCCTGTTTTCCCCAATTTTTTGCTTCTAACATCAATGACATTCCCTTGTGCTATACTTTGTTTTACAAACTGTCAGACCCTCATTGATGTGCTTCTGTGTATCCCATATTTTCTTGCTATTTGTGACAAACCCCCTCTGGGTAGTTCCCCACCATGCATGTACAGTAGGAAGTCATCAACAATTTGGCGTTTCTGTTGCACTGTTAATTGCTTTCTACTTGTTGGTTGTGCCTCTGCTTCATGTTCCTCTACACTGTTGTCCCCCTCATTGTCTTCATCCATGCTGTCATCATCTGTGTTGTACTCTAATGGTCCCTCATTTATTAGTTGGTCTATGTAAAAAAAAACCTGATCATAGTACTCCTCAATGTGTGTCCCTTTCTCTTTGCTTGCACAGTTTTGAAGGATGGTGATGAAGTTTTTGGCTGCTGATTTTTTGGGAATTGGTGTTAAAGCGGAACCCCGATGCTGCCCTTAGTGTTGGACTAATTGTAGTGTAGACAGTTAATATTTTGACTTAACAAACTTGTAATTTATGGGGTATTTTGTGAACAATGTTGGAAGGTTTGAATAGCCATGGTGAGTGTGGTTTTCTGTCGGAACAAATTTGAACAATCTTGTATGCCTTTTAGGCACTTTATGTTTGAATAGATTGTGTTTTTTTTCTTTTTTTTTGGGTCAAATTTTTTGTTTTGGTCAACTTCAGTTTTTTGGTGGGAAATCAAAAATTGGCATGAATTTTTCATTTCACCAAAATTTTGAAGTGGAGAACCATTTCACAAAATTGGGTGGGAAACAAAAATTTGGCCAAAAAAAAAAGAGGGAACCAGATTTCCCTCCTTAAACCAGCGAAATTCAGAATAATGGGGGGGATTAGTGGTCCCCTCCACCACCTTTTACCTACTATCTAAAACCCACCCAAAAACAAAAATAAGTGGGATCCCTTCTTTCCCTCCATTTTTCACCTTAATTAAACCCACCCAAACTTAATTAAAACCTCCTAAAAGTTTTGCCTAGGAGTCCGCAATTTCCCCCTTTATTGCAGATAACTCCGGACGGAGGGAGTACAAATGTATAACAAACGTGAAAGTATATAAAATTGTATCTATCTATACCCCTTATATATATACTCCCTCCGTTAAATATTGGCTGCAACCAAACTGAAGTTTACGGTTGCCAATGCAAAAGTTAAAGGGCATTGATTAGAGCAATTGTTTACTAGTAATTATACACAAACAAGAGAGAGAAAGTAGGACCCCCACTTGTAAATTCTAAGGGGAAATCTGCAAGTGGAGGGAGAGTAGTTTCCCTCCCGTATTTTCACTGAAAATTTCACCAAATTTTGAAATTCATTAAATTGGAAATTTCAGCCAAATTTCAAGCTTAGAATATTCCTCTTATAAGAGGCATTACGAGCTTCCAGACACCATTTATGAAGGGTATAAAACCAGCCTCCATAAGTGGCAGAGCATTAAATTTTTACATCCAATTGTTTGTCACAAAAACTAACATTGTTTAAACACAAATATGAGCACTTCCTACTCTGATATCTTCACAAAAAAAATCCCCTAAACTACAATTAGTGCTGCACATCTTCTACCATAATTAGCATTCAACCTCCACTGACTTCATATCCACATAGGGCAGCTTCTTCTTCCAAAAAAAATCAACAATCAGCCCTTTTCATCTTCTTAGATCTGAACACACACATACACAAAAGAAAACATGGGAGATTTTTGTTTCGGGGTTTTCTAATGTCCTGCGGGAGAGTTACAATTTCGAGATTGGAACCGGACGCCTGCACATGCAAAACAAACGGATACTCCGAGTGATCGGAGATCTGCCTCCAACGGTCAAGTTAGTACTTGTTTAGGGAGTAATTAATGCGGAATAACGTGATTGAGTCTCTCTAGGTGAGAGTGTTTTTTGTGTTTCCTCTTCCTTTAATGAGGGTTAATGAAGGTATTTATAACCTTGGGATGCGTGCCACTCTCTAGGTTTAGGTTAAACCTAGGGCTGACTCGGCCTCCCACAAGGATTGGGCCTTGTTGGCCGGTTTTCCCATTTGGCGGTTCTGTTTTTGGTGTGTTAACAGGTATAGTTGACCAAGTTATGTCGAGTCCCGAACCATTGGTGCGTAATTAGTCTATTATCGATCCTAGTCCACCAAGCTAAGGCTTTGCTGCGGTTCTCAAGGCCTTGAAAGGCAAGTTAAGTAGCAGGCAAGGCAGAACAGTTCACAAATATGACACCTGTTCACTATTTTGCTCATAACTTTCGGTATACAAATGATAATGGAGTGATTCCAATTGCATTGGAAAGTAGACTTGAAGAGCTTTCCAACGATATATTGCACGCCTCAAACGGAGCTCTAGATAAGAAGTTGTGACTATTTTAAGAAGACCAAAGTGCCTGCAACCTTCCTGCCTATGCTTGCACGGCCGTGCCAGGCATTAGCACGGCCGTGCCAAATTCAGCACGGCCGTGCCATTTTCCAGATTCAGCACGGCCGTGCCAGGCATTAGCACGGCCGTGCCAAAATTGAATATATTGCGGATCAGCTACTGCCATGCTTGCACGGCCGTGCCACTTCTAGCACGGCCGTGCTGATTTACGAAGGGCAGCCTGCGCAATTGCTTTCTAAATTAAAACATATATATATATATAACCCTATTGTGAGGGTTAAGAGGGAGATTTAGAGAGAGATTTAGAGATAGTTTTTGAGAGCTTTTGTAGAGAGTTATTGGAGAACGTTCTTAGTATTAGAGATTCTTTAGTTTTCTTAGAGATTATTCTAGCGATTTTAGTTTTCTTGGATTGATTTGAAGCAAGATTTGTGAAGATTCTTTGTATTATCCATTGACGACGGATATCAAAGTTCTAAACTTTTCCATTGATTCGCATCAATACAATTGGTATTATTCATTCTTGTTTATTAATCTAGCTTTATTATTCCTTAATCAGAATTCATGTTTATATCTATTATGCTTTTGGAATTCATTATTGCTTTGATTATGAATATGTGTGAGTAGTCTCCTAGCTAGGGTTTCGGGATGAAACCCGGCCTAGGTAATCTATGTAATTGAGGATTGGTTTTGATAAACGGATTGTGATTAAACTGATTATATGCGATTGCATGTTAATTCACTATAATAGGAGTAGCTAACCTAGAATCTTGAATTTGATTGCATGTTATTCTTGGTTTGAACAAGAGATTGTGAATTGAGTATTTCATTATTGAATGTGGTTTGATTATGTATCGAGTAATGTTAAGTGCATGAGAAATCCAAGCTTGGTATTTCCCGTTGTCTTCCTATCACACGATATTGATCAGACATATAGTCTTTGCTTATCCCGTTTGTCTCTATGATTCCTTGTTGCGTAGTTACCGATGGTTTGGTGAATTCCCGTTCTCCCTAGTGTCTTAGTTTATCTGGTTTATCCCATCTTATTAGTAGTATTTTAGAACACCATTTTCCATTGATTTCGAACTAGCTTAGGTTTAAGATTGATTGCAATTACTCTCGTTCCTCGTGGACCGAACCTTTATTTGCCATTGTACTTGGTTATAGGGTGTTCGTATAAGTATTGTTTGATTGAGAGTTAGATTGTAGCGACCGATTTAACCCTCGTCAAAATGGCGCCGTTGCCGGGGAGCGGTGTTTGTTAATTGCTTTTTGATTTCTTGAGTCTAGTTCATCATAAAAAAAAAGCACAAAAAGATTTTTCCCTTTTGGCTACATTTGTAGCCCTGCTATTTAATTGGTTTGGTTAGTGTGTATGCGCAGGTCTAAACAGAGAGAATTAATACCCTTCGATCCAGAAATCGAAAGAACTTTGAAGAGCAATCGTAAATCTCGATTGACGTCATCAAACTCTCAAGGAAAGGAACACAACACACAACAGGTTCCAATGACAGACATACCGCGCCAACCTAATCGGCCAGCACCACGACCCCTTAAGGAGTTGGGAACTCCTGGGGCGTATAGAGCTTCAAGTGGGATTGCTCCACCCACTACTGAGGCCAATGATTTCGAGATCCGGCCGGCTATGATCACCCTCATCGAGAGAAGGCAGTTTAGTGGTGCCAAGCATGAGAGCCCTTTGGCTCATTTGAACGAATTTGAGAAGTACTGCAATACCATCAAAGTCAATGGGGTGACTCAGGAGTTCGTGAGATTAAAGCTTTTCCCATTTTCACTCATCGGGAGATCCCTCAAATGGTTAGAGAAGGAGGTAAAACCAAATACTCTACACACTTGGGATGATGTCACGACAGCATTTTTGGGAAGATTCTATTCTCAAAAGAAGACGGCCGATGCTAGAGCCTTGATTCAAGGGTTTCGGCAAAGGAGTGGGGAGTCGATCTATGAAGCATGGGAAAGGTACAAGGAGTACCAGAGAGAGTGTCCGCATCACGGAATTCCAACATACCAGGTGCTACAGATATTCTATGGAGGATTAAGTCCTCAAGGGAAAACCAGTTTGGATGCGGGAGCAGGTGGCCCAATAATGAACAAAACTGAAGAGCAAGTCATAGATATTATCGAAGATGTGGTATGACACCACATGGATTGGCAAGACGGCGAGCGAGATGCTGTGAACAAGAGTGGAGGAGCGGTCTATTCAGTGGACCACCTCAATGCCATTAGCAACCTAACATCACAAATTACGAACCTCGGGAAAGAGATGTCAGCGATTAAAGCCAAGCTCGATTCCGTACCATTGCAAGATCTTCCCTCCCAATCTAAGGGGAGAGGTATGAATCCTAATCCTTCCATTTCCAATATGCCTGTAGGATGTATTTTCTGTGAAAACTGTGGGTCTTATGATCATGATACCTCTGCCTGTAATTTTGATCCCTCATATGATCCTAATAATAATGATGGTAATAGATATAATGATGAACAGGTCAATGCTATGTCTTATGATAACGGACCTAGGAATAATAATAATAGATATCTGCCACCTAATCAAAGAGGGAACAATTATAATCAGGGAGGTAATGATTTTGATTATCAAAACCAGTGGGGAAATAGGGGCCAAAGGGACCAAAATTCCCAAGGACCCTATAATCAACATGGTGGTTTTGGAAATCAAAACCAATACCAACAGGGTAATCAAATGAATCATAATTCCCAAGGGCAATTCAATCAAGGGGGAAACGGCATTAATAACAGGGGAAACTGGAATAATAATAAGGGGTACTCTAATCAAAATCCCCAACAATCTAATGTGCGTGGTTCCCGAGCTACAAATGATAATTATTATGCTCAAGGACCACCACAGAGATCTAGCTTGGAGGAAATGATGGAGTCCCAGGCCAAAATGTTCAACACTTTTATGTCCACCACTGATAAAAAGTTTAGTGAAGTGATGACACATAATAAGATGCTTGAAACCCAGATTTCTCAGTTGGCTAGTGCTATAAAAGATGGGGTTGGAGTGTCAAAACTCCCACCTCAAGGTATTGACCCTAAAAACTCTGTAAATGCTATCACCACTAGGAGTGGAAAGACATTGAGGGGGAGCGATGAAGTAGTACCCCCTAGGAGTCAATCTGTGACTACACCTACCACTGATACTGTTATAGAGAGTGAGGAGGAGAGGACCGGAGAGAATGATAAAACTGTAGAGGTCCTAAATGAAAAGGAAGTAACACAAGTCAAAGAACCCAATCTACTGCAAAAACTTCCTTACCCCCATAAGTTTGTGAGACATAAGTTGGATGTTCAATTCGGTAAGTTTTTAGAGACTTTGAAGCAAATTCACCTTTCCATACCATTCACCGACGCTATAAAACAAATGCCTAACTATGCTAGGTTTTTGAAAGATATTTTGAGTGGCAGGAGGAATTGTGAAGGGGTAGAAACTGTTAACCTCACTAAACACTGTAGTGCTATAATAATGAACAAAATGCCTCCTAAGTTAGGAGATCCGGGTAGCTTTTCAATCCCTTGTGCTATAAACAAAATGAATATTGATAATGCTTTGTGTGATCTTGGAGCTAGTGTTAGTCTCATGCCATATTCTGTTTATCAACGATTAAATATAGGAGAACTTCTTCCCACTAACATATCCCTTCAATTAGCCGATCGATCGATCAAATTTCCAAAGGGTAAGGTGGAAGATGTTCCCCTAAGGGTGGGGAAGTTTGTCATACCTGTTGACTTTGTGGTCCTAGATATGGATGAGGATGTTCATATACCTATAATTCTAGGACGTCCTTTCTTAGCTACTTCGGGTGCCCTTATTGATGTAAAGGGTGCCAAGATTTCATTGAAAGTAGGAAAGGAGGTTTTAGATTTTGATTTAAATAAAACTATGAAATATCCTTGTTCTAATTCTGATAATTCCATGATGGTTGACACTGTTGATTCCATTGTCTCTGATATGCGTAAAGAATTATTCTATACTAATCATGATTTTGAGTTGAATGAGAACAAGGAAAACAGGGACATGGAGGAGCAATTTCTAGATGCATTAGATGCGGCCACTGCAAAGGAGGCTAATGAAGCACCAAAGGTAAAGCTTAAACCCCTTCCAACACATCAAGGAAGGGTTTCCCCTGTGTTTGTAGTACCTAAGAAAGGGGCGGTGACTATTGTCAAGAATAAAAATGGTGAGCTTATCTCCACTGCAATGGCAAGTATTGATTATGGGTAACCTGTAATCCATGTGTTGCGTCAAGCTAATGACGTTAAAGAAGCGCTTCCGGGAGGCAACCCGAGACCCAGTCAATGAGGTACTTTTCTCTTTCCCTTTTTGCCTTCTAGGTAGTCTCTCGATGCCTGACATTGAGGACAATGTCTATACTAGCTTGGGGGGGTGAATGGTTTCCTTGTTGATTTTCCCTTGTTTTTCTTCATATTCCTATAAAAAAATAAAAAAAACGAGTTTCTTTTGGTTTCGTTTTGGTTTGTTTCTATCTAACCTGTGCAGATATGAAGACTCATGGAGGTAGCATTAGGAGCTTCGCCGCATCTCATGTTGTCTTAGTGTGTTTTCAAGAAGCATCTGGTGAAATCTTTCCCTTTTTCCTCCTTTAGTTTTTTGTTTTTGTGTGCTTAGGATAGTTTAGTTTAGGAAGAAGTTGAATGGTTCGAGGATGTTTGATCGGTTCTAAAGAACTTGGGATCATTGATGTTGATATCAATTGATCACTTGTTTGTCGATTGGGATTATTATGTGATTTTCATGCCTCTTTATGAGCCATTTAGCTTGTTTAGATTACTTAGTTGTTTATATATGTGTGCAATATAGGAAAAGCTTCTGTTATGAGAATGTGTAGTCTAGTTTATATGATTTGCCTCATAGTCTTTTCCTATATTTTTGGATCGTGATAAACTTGTCTAATTGCATAAACTTTTGGAATAATGCTCATATTTGGATTCGAAACGTGAATGAATGTGTGTGGAATATCTATTTCTACTTAAGCCAGTGATGAATACACAGTTTGAGTCTATTGTTGATCAATGTAGACGAGTCTAGGCGAAGGTAGTTGGTTAGAACACTTTTGTCATGTGAAACTCTATGCCTTTGGGCTGTGGTAAGATGGAGTCGCTTCCCATTTGTGGATTTGATCCCCTTAATTGGTAGTTGCTTTGTTTTTGAATCCCGTGAGGTTTTATTGTTCTAGCCTTCATCATTCTTCTTGAGTGGCATATTTGGATCCTTGATTACGCATGTTTCGATCTTTGTGTTGACTTGTAGCTCCCAAGACCGACTTGACACTTTTAAGGGAGGAAGAGGGCACCTTTTTCATTTTTCTTATTCTTGTTCCTTTTGTTTTGTTACAAATTAATTTTCTTTTTACATCATCTTACTTGCTAACCATGTTGAGCCTTTAATTCCATTCTTGGTTACCCATGTTACAAACCCGATGGCCGATGTTTTACCAACCCTTAGTTGTAAAGCGTTTACCTCGCAAGGTTTGTTTGAGCTTATTGTGTATAAATCAAGAATAATGATCGATAGTTGGTTTGAGCAAGTTTGAAAGTGAGCTTAATTGTAAAGATGTAATATGAAAATTTGTTTTTGAAAAAAAAAGAAGAAAAAAAAAAGAAAAGAAAATCAAAATAAAAAAAAAAGGAGAAAAGCCGTCCGAATTGTGAAAAAGGCGAGGACATATGAATAAAAGCTTTGAAGTTTGAAAAAGGTGATTTGAGTGTGTATAACATAGAGAGTTTGGGATGTGTAAGAGTGTGATCAATGTTTATTGTGGAATGTGAATTGCATCTCTTGAGCTTTGTCTTTGAGAATCGTGATTCTTGCGCTTCATTTAGGATTTAACTCCACATTTTAAATTGTTTTCACCACCTTACCCATTGCCAATACATTACAACCTTTTAAGACCCTTAGACTTTAGAGGTGTTCGGTTTTCAAACGGTGAAGGGAGATACCTTTCAACCCTATGGAAAGATTATGCGTAATCGAGATGTCGGGATACCTTTGTTATTTCCTCAAAATATCACTTTTTCCGGTTCCTTCGAGGGATCACGAGGGGCCAATTAGGGTGGTGATTTGAAGCAAAAGGGGGAGGACGTGGCCGGTTTGGTAGGGTTTAGAGGGAAGCATGACTTATTTGTTCTCTATGCTTGGTTTAGGTTTTGTTTGCATTTTGATCAACGATACCTTGGATTGTGTGTCTCGTTGCTTGTTTGAGTGAGTTTTCATTCCGTGCATGGTTGTTCTAAGTAGGATCCATTGACTTCATTCCGTGCTAAATTGGATTTATATGTAATGGCAATAGTTTATTTGATCCTGTGTGTGTGTGTATCCCTTAGTTTTGCTCGAGGACTAGCAAAAGTGTAGCTTGGGGGATTTTGACAAGCGCACATTAGGGCGCGCTTTAAGGCATATAAATGGGTGATTTTGGATGTATTTAGGCCCGTTTTGGTCGTTTATTGCCTTGTTACACTCGTTTCCTTCATATTACGTGCTTCACGGGTTTCGGTCTGTTTTTGGTGTGTTAACAGGTATAGTTGACCAAGTTATGTCGAGTCCCGAACCATTGGTGCGTAATTAGTCTATTATCGATCCTAGTCCACCAAGCTAAGGCTTTGCTGCGGTTCTCAAGGCCTTGAAAGGCAAGTTAAGTAGCAGGCAAGGCAGAACAGTTCACAAATATGACACCTGTTCACTATTTTGCTCATAACTTTCGGTATACAAATGATAATGGAGTGATTCCAATTGCATTGGAAGGTAGACTTGAAGAGCTTTCCAACGATATATTGCACGCCTCAAACGGAGCTCTAGATAAGAAGTTGTGACTATTTTAAGAAGACCAAAGTGCCTGCAACCTTCCTGCCTATGCTTGCACGGCCGTGCCAGGCATTAGCACGGCCGTGCCAAATTCAGCACGGCCGTGCCATTTTCCAGATTCAGCACGGCCGTGCCAGGCATTAGCACGGCCGTGCCAAAATTGAATATATTGCGGATCAGCTACTGCCATGCTTGCACGGCCGTGCCACTTCTAGCACGGCCGTGCTGATTTACGAAGGGCAGCCTGCGCAATTGCTTTCTAAATTAAAACATATATATATATATAACCCTATTGTGAGGGTTAAGAGGGAGATTTAGAGAGAGATTTAGAGATAGTTTTTGAGAGCTTTTGTAGAGAGTTATTGGAGAACGTTCTTAGTATTAGAGATTCTTTAGTTTTCTTAGAGATTATTCTAGCGATTTTAGTTTTCTTGGATTGATTTGAAGCAAGATTTGTGAAGATTCTTTGTATTATCCATTGACGACGGATATCAAAGTTCTAAACTTTTCCATTGATTCGCATCAATACAATTGGTATTATTCATTCTTGTTTATTAATCTAGCTTTATTATTCCTTAATCAGAATTCATGTTTATATCTATTATGCTTTTGGAATTCATTATTGCTTTGATTATGAATATGTGTGAGTAGTCTCCTAGCTAGGGTTTCGGGATGAAACCCGGCCTAGGTAATCTATGTAATTGAGGATTGGTTTTGATAAACGGATTGTGATTAAACTGATTATATGCGATTGCATGTTAATTCACTATAATAGGAGTAGCTAACCTAGAATCTTGAATTTGATTGCATGTTATTCTTGGTTTGAACAAGAGATTGTGAATTGAGTATTTCATTATTGAATGTGGTTTGATTATGTATCGAGTAATGTTAAGTGCATGAGAAATCCAAGCTTGGTATTTCCCGTTGTCTTCCTATCACACGATATTGATCAGACATATAGTCTTTGCTTATCCCGTTTGTCTCTATGATTCCTTGTTGCGTAGTTACCGATGGTTTGGTGAATTCCCGTTCTCCCTAGTGTCTTAGTTTATCTGGTTTATCCCATCTTATTAGTAGTATTTTAGAACACCATTTTCCATTGATTTCGAACTAGCTTAGGTTTAAGATTGATTGCAATTACTCTCGTTCCTCGTGGACCGAACCTTTATTTGCCATTGTACTTGGTTATAGGGTGTTCGTATAAGTATTGTTTGATTGAGAGTTAGATTGTAGCGACCGATTTAACCCTCGTCAAAATGGCGCCGTTGCCGGGGAGCGGTGTTTGTTAATTGCTTTTTGATTTCTTGAGTCTAGTTCATCATAAAAAAAAAAGCACAAAAAGATTTTTCCCTTTTGGCTACATTTGTAGCCCTGCTATTTAATTGGTTTGGTTAGTGTGTATGCGCAGGTCTAAACAGAGAGAATTAATACCCTTCGATCCAGAAATCGAAAGAACTTTGAAGAGAAATCGTAAATCTCGATTGACGTCATCAAACTCTCAAGGAAAGGAACACAACACACAACAGGTTCCAATGACAGACATACCGCGCCAACCTAATCGGCCAGCACCACGACCCCTTAAGGAGTTGGGAACTCCTGGGGCGTATAGAGCTTCAAGTGGGATTGCTCCACCCACTACTGAGGCCAATGATTTCGAGATCCGGCCCGCTATGATCACCCTCATCGAGAGAAGGAAGTTTAGTGGTGCCAAGCATGAGAGCCCTTTGGCTCATTTGAACGAATTTGAGAAGTACTGCAATACCATCAAAGTCAATGGGGTGACTCAGGAGTTCGTGAGATTAAAGCTTTTCCCATTTTCACTCATCGGGAGATCCCTCGAATGGTTAGAGAAGGAGGTAAAACCAAATACTCTACACACTTGGGATGATGTCACGACAGCATTTTTGGGAAGATTCTATTCTCAAAAGAAGACGGCCGATGCTAGAGCCTTGATTCAAGGGTTTCGGCAAAGGAGTGGGGAGTCGATCTATGAAGCATGGGAAAGGTACAAGGAGTACCAGAGAGAGTGTCCGCATCACGGAATTCCAACATACCAGGTGCTACAGATATTCTATGGAGGATTAAGTCCTCAAGGGAAAACCAGTTTGGATGCGGGAGCAGGTGGCCCAATAATGAACAAAACTGAAGAGCAAGTCATAGATATTATCGAAGATGTGGTATGACACCACATGGATTGGCAAGACGGCGAGCGAGATGCTGTGAACAAGAGTGGAGGAGCGGTCTATTCAGTGGACCACCTCAATGCCATTAGCAACCTAACATCACAAATTACGAACCTCGGGAAAGAGATGTCAGCGATTAAAGCCAAGCTCGATTCCGTACCATTGCAAGATCTTCCCTCCCAATCTAAGGGGAGAGGTATGAATCCTAATCCTTCCATTTCCAATATGCCTGTAGGATGTATTTTCTGTGAAAACTGTGGGTCTTATGATCATGATACCTCTGCCTGTAATTTTGATCCCTCATATGATCCTAATAATAATGATGGTAATAGATATAATGATGAACAGGTCAATGCTATGTCTTATGATAACGGACCTAGGAATAATAATAATAGATATCTGCCACCTAATCAAAGAGGGAACAATTATAATCAGGGAGGTAATGATTTTGATTATCAAAACCAGTGGGGAAATAGGGGCCAAAGGGACCAAAATTCCCAAGGACCCTATAATCAACATGGTGGTTTTGGAAATCAAAACCAATACCAACAGGGTAATCAAATGAATCATAATTCCCAAGGGCAATTCAATCAAGGGGGAAACGGCATTAATAACAGGGGAAACTGGAATAATAATAAGGGGTACTCTAATCAAAATCCCCAACAATCTAATGTGCGTGGTTCCCGAGCTACAAATGATAATTATTATGCTCAAGGACCACCACAGAGATCTAGCTTGGAGGAAATGATGGAGTCCCAGGCCAAAATGTTCAACACTTTTATGTCCACCACTGATAAAAAGTTTAGTGAAGTGATGACACATAATAAGATGCTTGAAACCCAGATTTCTCAGTTGGCTAGTGCTATAAAAGATGGGGTTGGAGTGTCAAAACTCCCACCTCAAGGTATTGACCCTAAAAACTCTGTAAATGCTATCACCACTAGGAGTGGAAAGACATTGAGGGGGAGCGATGAAGTAGTACCCCCTAGGAGTCAATCTGTGACTACACCTACCACTGATACTGTTATAGAGAGTGAGGAGGAGAGGACCGGAGAGAATGATAAAACTGTAGAGGTCCTAAATGAAAAGGAAGTAACACAAGTCAAAGAACCCAATCTACTGCAAAAACTTCCTTACCCCCATAAGTTTGTGAGACATAAGTTGGATGTTCAATTCGGTAAGTTTTTAGAGACTTTGAAGCAAATTCACCTTTCCATACCATTCACCGACGCTATAAAACAAATGCCTAACTATGCTAGGTTTTTGAAAGATATTTTGAGTGGCAGGAGGAATTGTGAAGGGGTAGAAACTGTTAACCTCACTAAACACTGTAGTGCTATAATAATGAACAAAATGCCTCCTAAGTTAGGAGATCCGGGTAGCTTTTCAATCCCTTGTGCTATAAACAAAATGAATATTGATAATGCTTTGTGTGATCTTGGAGCTAGTGTTAGTCTCATGCCATATTCTGTTTATCAACGATTAAATATAGGAGAACTTCTTCCCACTAACATATCCCTTCAATTAGCCGATCGATCGATCAAATTTCCAAAGGGTAAGGTGGAAGATGTTCCCCTAAGGGTGGGGAAGTTTGTCATACCTGTTGACTTTGTGGTCCTAGATATGGATGAGGATGTTCATATACCTATAATTCTAGGACGTCCTTTCTTAGCTACTTCGGGTGCCCTTATTGATGTAAAGGGTGCCAAGATTTCATTGAAAGTAGGAAAGGAGGTTTTAGATTTTGATTTAAATAAAACTATGAAATATCCTTGTTCTAATTCTGATAATTCCATGATGGTTGACACTGTTGATTCCATTGTCTCTGATATGCGTAAAGAATTATTCTATACTAATCATGATTTTGAGTTGAATGAGAACAAGGAAAACAGGGACATGGAGGAGCAATTTCTAGATGCATTAGATGCGGCCACTGCAAAGGAGGCTAATGAAGCACCAAAGGTAAAGCTTAAACCCCTTCCAACACATCAAGGAAGGGTTTCCCCTGTGTTTGTAGTACCTAAGAAAGGGGCGGTGACTATTGTCAAGAATAAAAATGGTGAGCTTATCTCCACTGCAATGGCAAGTATTGATTATGGGTAACCTGTAATCCATGTGTTGCGTCAAGCTAATGACGTTAAAGAAGCGCTTCCGGGAGGCAACCCGAGACCCAGTCAATGAGGTACTTTTCTCTTTCCCTTTTTGCCTTCTAGGTAGTCTCTCGATGCCTGACATTGAGGACAATGTCTATACTAGCTTGGGGGGGTGAATGGTTTCCTTGTTGATTTTCCCTTGTTTTTCTTCATATTCCTATAAAAAAAATAAAAAAAACGAGTTTCTTTTGGTTTCGTTTTGGTTTGTTTCTATCTAACCTGTGCAGATATGAAGACTCATGGAGGTAGCATTAGGAGCTTCGCCGCATCTCATGTTGTCTTAGTGTGTTTTCAAGAAGCATCTGGTGAAATCTTTCCCTTTTTCCTCCTTTAGTTTTTTGTTTTTGTGTGCTTAGGATAGTTTAGTTTAGGAAGAAGTTGAATGGTTCGAGGATGTTTGATCGGTTCTAAAGAACTTGGGATCATTGATGTTGATATCAATTGATCACTTGTTTGTCGATTGGGATTATTATGTGATTTTCATGCCTCTTTATGAGCCATTTAGCTTGTTTAGATTACTTAGTTGTTTATATATGTGTGCAATATAGGAAAAGCTTCTGTTATGAGAATGTGTAGTCTAGTTTATATGATTTGCCTCATAGTCTTTTCCTATATTTTTGGATCGTGATAAACTTGTCTAATTGCATAAACTTTTGGAATAATGCTCATATTTGGATTCGAAACGTGAATGAATGTGTGTGGAATATCTATTTCTACTTAAGCCAGTGATGAATACACAGTTTGAGTCTATTGTTGATCAATGTAGACGAGTCTAGGCGAAGGTAGTTGGTTAGAACACTTTTGTCATGTGAAACTCTATGCCTTTGGGCTGTGGTAAGATGGAGTCGCTTCCCATTTGTGGATTTGATCCCCTTAATTGGTAGTTGCTTTGTTTTTGAATCCCGTGAGGTTTTATTGTTCTAGCCTTCATCATTCTTCTTGAGTGGCATATTTGGATCCTTGATTACGCATGTTTCGATCTTTGTGTTGACTTGTAGCTCCCAAGACCGACTTGACACTTTTAAGGGAGGAAGAGGGCACCTTTTTCATTTTTCTTATTCTTGTTCCTTTTGTTTTGTTACAAATTAATTTTCTTTTTACATCATCTTACTTGCTAACCATGTTGAGCCTTTAATTCCATTCTTGGTTACCCATGTTACAAACCCGATGGCCGATGTTTTACCAACCCTTAGTTGTAAAGCGTTTACCTCGCAAGGTTTGTTTGAGCTTATTGTGTATAAATCAAGAATAATGATCGATAGTTGGTTTGAGCAAGTTTGAAAGTGAGCTTAATTGTAAAGATGTAATATGAAAATTTGTTTTTGAAAAAAAAAGAAGAAAAAAAAAAGAAAAGAAAATCAAAATAAAAAAAAAGGAGAAAAGCCGTCCGAATTGTGAAAAAGGCGAGGACATATGAATAAAAGCTTTGAAGTTTGAAAAAGGTGATTTGAGTGTGTATAACATAGAGAGTTTGGGATGTGTAAGAGTGTGATCAATGTTTATTGTGGAATGTGAATTGCATCTCTTGAGCTTTGTCTTTGAGAATCGTGATTCTTGCGCTTCATTTAGGATTTAACTCCACATTTTAAATTGTTTTCACCACCTTACCCATTGCCAATACATTACAACCTTTTAAGACCCTTAGACTTTAGAGGTGTTCGGTTTTCAAACGGTGAAGGGAGATACCTTTCAACCCTATGGAAAGATTATGCGTAATCGAGATGTCGGGATACCTTTGTTATTTCCTCAAAATATCACTTTTTCCGGTTCCTTCGAGGGATCACGAGGGGCCAATTAGGGTGGTGATTTGAAGCAAAAGGGGGAGGACGTGGCCGGTTTGGTAGGGTTTAGAGGGAAGCATGACTTATTTGTTCTCTATGCTTGGTTTAGGTTTTGTTTGCATTTTGATCAACGATACCTTGGATTGTGTGTCTCGTTGCTTGTTTGAGTGAGTTTTCATTCCGTGCATGGTTGTTCTAAGTAGGATCCATTGACTTCATTCCGTGCTAAATTGGATTTATATGTAATGGCAATAGTTTATTTGATCCTGTGTGTGTGTGTATCCCTTAGTTTTGCTCGAGGACTAGCAAAAGTGTAGCTTGGGGGATTTTGACAAGCGCACATTAGGGCGCGCTTTAAGGCATATAAATGGGTGATTTTGGATGTATTTAGGCCCGTTTTGGTCGTTTATTGCCTTGTTACACTCGTTTCCTTCATATTACGTGCTTCACGGGTTTCGGTCTGTTTTTGGTGTGTTAACAGGTATAGTTGACCAAGTTATGTCGAGTCCCGAACCATTGGTGCGTAATTAGTCTATTATCGATCCTAGTCCACCAAGCTAAGGCTTTGCTGCGGTTCTCAAGGCCTTGAAAGGCAAGTTAAGTAGCAGGCAAGGCAGAACAGTTCACAAATATGACACCTGTTCACTATTTTGCTCATAACTTTCGGTATACAAATGATAATGGAGTGATTCCAATTGCATTGGAAAGTAGACTTGAAGAGCTTTCCAACGATATATTGCACGCCTCAAACGGAGCTCTAGATAAGAAGTTGTGACTATTTTAAGAAGACCAAAGTGCCTGCAACCTTCCTGCCTATGCTTGCACGGCCGTGCCAGGCATTAGCACGGCCGTGCCAAATTCAGCACGGCCGTGCCATTTTCCAGATTCAGCACGGCCGTGCCAGGCATTAGCACGGCCGTGCCAAAATTGAATATATTGCGGATCAGCTACTGCCATGCTTGCACGGCCGTGCCACTTCTAGCACGGCCGTGCTGATTTACGAAGGGCAGCCTGCGCAATTGCTTTCTAAATTAAAACATATATATATATAACCCTATTGTGAGGGTTAAGAGGGAGATTTAGAGAGAGATTTAGAGATAGTTTTTGAGAGCTTTTGTAGAGAGTTATTGGAGAACGTTCTTAGTATTAGAGATTCTTTAGTTTTCTTAGAGATTATTCTAGCGATTTTAGTTTTCTTGGATTGATTTGAAGCAAGATTTGTGAAGATTCTTTGTATTATCCATTGACGACGGATATCAAAGTTCTAAACTTTTCCATTGATTCGCATCAATACAATTGGTATTATTCATTCTTGTTTATTAATCTAGCTTTATTATTCCTTAATCAGAATTCATGTTTATATCTATTATGCTTTTGGAATTCATTATTGCTTTGATTATGAATATGTGTGAGTAGTCTCCTAGCTAGGGTTTCGGGATGAAACCCGGCCTAGGTAATCTATGTAATTGAGGATTGGTTTTGATAAACGGATTGTGATTAAACTGATTATATGCGATTGCATGTTAATTCACTATAATAGGAGTAGCTAACCTAGAATCTTGAATTTGATTGCATGTTATTCTTGGTTTGAACAAGAGATTGTGAATTGAGTATTTCATTATTGAATGTGGTTTGATTATGTATCGAGTAATGTTAAGTGCATGAGAAATCCAAGCTTGGTATTTCCCGTTGTCTTCCTATCACACGATATTGATCAGACATATAGTCTTTGCTTATCCCGTTTGTCTCTATGATTCCTTGTTGCGTAGTTACCGATGGTTTGGTGAATTCCCGTTCTCCCTAGTGTCTTAGTTTATCTGGTTTATCCCATCTTATTAGTAGTATTTTAGAACACCATTTTCCATTGATTTCGAACTAGCTTAGGTTTAAGATTGATTGCAATTACTCTCGTTCCTCGTGGACCGAACCTTTATTTGCCATTGTACTTGGTTATAGGGTGTTCGTATAAGTATTGTTTGATTGAGAGTTAGATTGTAGCGACCGATTTAACCCTCGTCAAAATGGCGCCGTTGCCGGGGAGCGGTGTTTGTTAATTGCTTTTTGATTTCTTGAGTCTAGTTCATCATAAAAAAAAAAGCACAAAAAGATTTTTCCCTTTTGGCTACATTTGTAGCCCTGCTATTTAATTGGTTTGGTTAGTGTGTATGCGCAGGTCTAAACAGAGAGAATTAATACCCTTCGATCCAGAAATCGAAAGAACTTTGAAGAGAAATCGTAAATCTCGATTGACGTCATCAAACTCTCAAGGAAAGGAACACAACACACAACAGGTTCCAATGACAGACATACCGCGCCAACCTAATCGGCCAGCACCACGACCCCTTAAGGAGTTGGGAACTCCTGGGGCGTATAGAGCTTCAAGTGGGATTGCTCCACCCACTACTGAGGCCAATGATTTCGAGATCCGGCCCGCTATGATCACCCTCATCGAGAGAAGGAAGTTTAGTGGTGCCAAGCATGAGAGCCCTTTGGCTCATTTGAACGAATTTGAGAAGTACTGCAATACCATCAAGGTCAATGGGGTGACTCAGGAGTTCGTGAGATTAAAGCTTTTCCCATTTTCACTCATCGGGAGAGCCCTCGAATGGTTAGAGAAGGAGGTAAAACCAAATACTCTACACACTTGGGATGATGTCACGACAGCATTTTTGGGAAGATTCTATTCTCAAAAGAAGACGGCCGATGCTAGAGCCTTGATTCAAGGGTTTCGGCAAAGGAGTGGGGAGTCGATCTATGAAGCATGGGAAAGGTACAAGGAGTACCAGAGAGAGTGTCCGCATCACGGAATTCCAACATACCAGGTGCTACAGATATTCTATGGAGGATTAAGTCCTCAAGGGAAAACCAGTTTGGATGCGGGAGCAGGTGGCCCAATAATGAACAAAACTGAAGAGCAAGTCATAGATATTATCGAAGATGTGGTATGACACCACATGGATTGGCAAGACGGCGAGCGAGATGCTGTGAACAAGAGTGGAGGAGCGGTCTATTCAGTGGACCACCTCAATGCCATTAGCAACCTAACATCACAAATTACGAACCTCGGGAAAGAGATGTCAGCGATTAAAGCCAAGCTCGATTCCGTACCATTGCAAGATCTTCCCTCCCAATCTAAGGGGAGAGGTATGAATCCTAATCCTTCCATTTCCAATATGCCTGTAGGATGTATTTTCTGTGAAAACTGTGGGTCTTATGATCATGATACCTCTGCCTGTAATTTTGATCCCTCATATGATCCTAATAATAATGATGGTAATAGATATAATGATGAACAGGTCAATGCTATGTCTTATGATAACGGACCTAGGAATAATAATAATAGATATCTGCCACCTAATCAAAGAGGGAACAATTATAATCAGGGAGGTAATGATTTTGATTATCAAAACCAGTGGGGAAATAGGGGCCAAAGGGACCAAAATTCCCAAGGACCCTATAATCAACATGGTGGTTTTGGAAATCAAAACCAATACCAACAGGGTAATCAAATGAATCATAATTCCCAAGGGCAATTCAATCAAGGGGGAAACGGCATTAATAACAGGGGAAACTGGAATAATAATAAGGGGTACTCTAATCAAAATCCCCAACAATCTAATGTGCGTGGTTCCCGAGCTACAAATGATAATTATTATGCTCAAGGACCACCACAGAGATCTAGCTTGGAGGAAATGATGGAGTCCCAGGCCAAAATGTTCAACACTTTTATGTCCACCACTGATAAAAAGTTTAGTGAAGTGATGACACATAATAAGATGCTTGAAACCCAGATTTCTCAGTTGGCTAGTGCTATAAAAGATGGGGTTGGAGTGTCAAAACTCCCACCTCAAGGTATTGACCCTAAAAACTCTGTAAATGCTATCACCACTAGGAGTGGAAAGACATTGAGGGGGAGCGATGAAGTAGTACCCCCTAGGAGTCAATCTGTGACTACACCTACCACTGATACTGTTATAGAGAGTGAGGAGGAGAGGACCAGAGAGAATGATAAAACTGTAGAGGTCCTAAATGAAAAGGAAGTAACACAAGTCAAAGAACCCAATCTACTGCAAAAACTTCCTTACCCCCATAAGTTTGTGAGACATAAGTTGGATGTTCAATTCGGTAAGTTTTTAGAGACTTTGAAGCAAATTCACCTTTCCATACCATTCACCGACGCTATAAAACAAATGCCTAACTATGCTAGGTTTTTGAAAGATATTTTGAGTGGCAGGAGGAATTGTGAAGGGGTAGAAACTGTTAACCTCACTAAACACTGTAGTGCTATAATAATGAACAAAATGCCTCCTAAGTTAGGAGATCCGGGTAGCTTTTCAATCCCTTGTGCTATAAACAAAATGAATATTGATAATGCTTTGTGTGATCTTGGAGCTAGTGTTAGTCTCATGCCATATTCTGTTTATCAACGATTAAATATAGGAGAACTTCTTCCCACTAACATATCCCTTCAATTAGCCGATCGATCGATCAAATTTCCAAAGGGTAAGGTGGAAGATGTTCCCCTAAGGGTGGGGAAGTTTGTCATACCTGTTGACTTTGTGGTCCTAGATATGGATGAGGATGTTCATATACCTATAATTCTAGGACGTCCTTTCTTAGCTACTTCGGGTGCCCTTATTGATGTAAAGGGTGCCAAGATTTCATTGAAAGTAGGAAAGGAGGTTTTAGATTTTGATTTAAATAAAACTATGAAATATCCTTGTTCTAATTCTGATAATTCCATGATGGTTGACACTGTTGATTCCATTGTCTCTGATATGCGTAAAGAATTATTCTATACTAATCATGATTTTGAGTTGAATGAGAACAAGGAAAACAGGGACATGGAGGAGCAATTTCTAGATGCATTAGATGTGGCCACTGCAAAGGAGGCTAATGAAGCACCAAAGGTAAAGCTTAAACCCCTTCCAACACATCAAGGAAGGGTTTCCCCTGTGTTTGTAGTACCTAAGAAAGGGGCGGTGACTATTGTCAAGAATAAAAATGGTGAGCTTATCTCCACTGCAATGGCAAGTATTGATTATGGGTAACCTGTAATCCATGTGTTGCGTCAAGCTAATGACGTTAAAGAAGCGCTTCCGGGAGGCAACCCGAGACCCAGTCAATGAGGTACTTTTCTCTTTCCCTTTTTGCCTTCTAGGTAGTCTCTCGATGCCTGACATTGAGGACAATGTCTATACTAGCTTGGGGGGGTGAATGGTTTCCTTGTTGATTTTCCCTTGTTTTTCTTCATATTCCTATAAAAAAATAAAAAAAACGAGTTTCTTTTGGTTTCGTTTTGGTTTGTTTCTATCTAACCTGTGCAGATATGAAGACTCATGGAGGTAGCATTAGGAGCTTCGCCGCATCTCATGTTGTCTTAGTGTGTTTTCAAGAAGCATCTGGTGAAATCTTTCCCTTTTTCCTCCTTTAGTTTTTTGTTTTTGTGTGCTTAGGATAGTTTAGTTTAGGAAGAAGTTGAATGGTTCGAGGATGTTTGATCGGTTCTAAAGAACTTGGGATCATTGATGTTGATATCAATTGATCACTTGTTTGTCGATTGGGATTATTATGTGATTTTCATGCCTCTTTATGAGCCATTTAGCTTGTTTAGATTACTTAGTTGTTTATATATGTGTGCAATATAGGAAAAGCTTCTGTTATGAGAATGTGTAGTCTAGTTTATATGATTTGCCTCATAGTCTTTTCCTATATTTTTGGATCGTGATAAACTTGTCTAATTGCATAAACTTTTGGAATAATGCTCATATTTGGATTCGAAACGTGAATGAATGTGTGTGGAATATCTATTTCTACTTAAGCCAGTGATGAATACACAGTTTGAGTCTATTGTTGATCAATGTAGACGAGTCTAGGCGAAGGTAGTTGGTTAGAACACTTTTGTCATGTGAAACTCTATGCCTTTGGGCTGTGGTAAGATGGAGTCGCTTCCCATTTGTGGATTTGATCCCCTTAATTGGTAGTTGCTTTGTTTTTGAATCCCGTGAGGTTTTATTGTTCTAGCCTTCATCATTCTTCTTGAGTGGCATATTTGGATCCTTGATTACGCATGTTTCGATCTTTGTGTTGACTTGTAGCTCCCAAGACCGAATTGACACTTTTAAGGGAGGAAGAGGGAACCTTTTTCATTTTTCTTATTCTTGTTCCTTTTGTTTTGTTACAAATTAATTTTCTTTTTACATCATCTTACTTGCTAACCATGTTGAGCCTTTAATTCCATTCTTGGTTACCCATGTTACAAACCCGATGGCCGATGTTTTACCAACCCTTAGTTGTAAAGCGTTTACCTCGCAAGGTTTGTTTGAGCTTATTGTGTATAAATCAAGAATAATGATCGATAGTTGGTTTGAGCAAGTTTGAAAGTGAGCTTAATTGTAAAGATGTAATATGAAAATTTGTTTTTGAAAAAAAAAGAAGAAAAAAAAAAGAAAAGAAAATCAAAATAAAAAAAAAGGAGAAAAGCCGTCCGAATTGTGAAAAAGGCGAGGACATATGAATAAAAGCTTTGAAGTTTGAAAAAGGTGATTTGAGTGTGTATAACATAGAGAGTTTGGGATGTGTAAGAGTGTGATCAATGTTTATTGTGGAATGTGAATTGCATCTCTTGAGCTTTGTCTTTGAGAATCGTGATTCTTGCGCTTCATTTAGGATTTAACTCCACATTTTAAATTGTTTTCACCACCTTACCCATTGCCAATACATTACAACCTTTTAAGACCCTTAGACTTTAGAGGTGTTCGGTTTTCAAACGGTGAAGGGAGATACCTTTCAACCCTATGGAAAGATTATGCGTAATCGAGATGTCGGGATACCTTTGTTATTTCCTCAAAATATCACTTTTTCCGGTTCCTTCGAGGGATCACGAGGGGCCAATTAGGGTGGTGATTTGAAGCAAAAGGGGGAGGACGTGGCCGGTTTGGTAGGGTTTAGAGGGAAGCATGACTTATTTGTTCTCTATGCTTGGTTTAGGTTTTGTTTGCATTTTGATCAACGATACCTTGGATTGTGTGTCTCGTTGCTTGTTTGAGTGAGTTTTCATTCCGTGCATGGTTGTTCTAAGTAGGATCCATTGACTTCATTCCGTGCTAAATTGGATTTATATGTAATGGCAATAGTTTATTTGATCCTGTGTGTGTGTGTATCCCTTAGTTTTGCTCGAGGACTAGCAAAAGTGTAGCTTGGGGGATTTTGACAAGCGCACATTAGGGCGCGCTTTAAGGCATATAAATGGGTGATTTTGGATGTATTTAGGCCCGTTTTGGTCGTTTATTGCCTTGTTACACTCGTTTCCTTCATATTACGTGCTTCACGGGTTTCGGTCTGTTTTTGGTGTGTTAACAGGTATAGTTGACCAAGTTATGTCGAGTCCCGAACCATTGGTGCGTAATTAGTCTATTATCGATCCTAGTCCACCAAGCTAAGGCTTTGCTGCGGTTCTCAAGGCCTTGAAAGGCAAGTTAAGTAGCAGGCAAGGCAGAACAGTTCACAAATATGACACCTGTTCACTATTTTGCTCATAACTTTCGGTATACAAATGATAATGGAGTGATTCCAATTGCATTGGAAAGTAGACTTGAAGAGCTTTCCAACGATATATTGCACGCCTCAAACGGAGCTCTAGATAAGAAGTTGTGACTATTTTAAGAAGACCAAAGTGCCTGCAACCTTCCTGCCTATGCTTGCACGGCCGTGCCAGGCATTAGCACGGCCGTGCCAAATTCAGCACGGCCGTGCCATTTTCCAGATTCAGCACGGCCGTGCCAGGCATTAGCACGGCCGTGCCAAAATTGAATATATTGCGGATCAGCTACTGCCATGCTTGCACGGCCGTGCCACTTCTAGCACGGCCGTGCTGATTTACGAAGGGCAGCCTGCGCAATTGCTTTCTAAATTAAAACATATATATATATAACCCTATTGTGAGGGTTAAGAGGGAGATTTAGAGAGAGATTTAGAGATAGTTTTTGAGAGCTTTTGTAGAGAGTTATTGGAGAACGTTCTTAGTATTAGAGATTCTTTAGTTTTCTTAGAGATTATTCTAGCGATTTTAGTTTTCTTGGATTGATTTGAAGCAAGATTTGTGAAGATTCTTTGTATTATCCATTGACGACGGATATCAAAGTTCTAAACTTTTCCATTGATTCGCATCAATACAATTGGTATTATTCATTCTTGTTTATTAATCTAGCTTTATTATTCCTTAATCAGAATTCATGTTTATATCTATTATGCTTTTGGAATTCATTATTGCTTTGATTATGAATATGTGTGAGTAGTCTCCTAGCTAGGGTTTCGGGATGAAACCCGGCCTAGGTAATCTATGTAATTGAGGATTGGTTTTGATAAACGGATTGTGATTAAACTGATTATATGCGATTGCATGTTAATTCACTATAATAGGAGTAGCTAACCTAGAATCTTGAATTTGATTGCATGTTATTCTTGGTTTGAACAAGAGATTGTGAATTGAGTATTTCATTATTGAATGTGGTTTGATTATGTATCGAGTAATGTTAAGTGCATGAGAAATCCAAGCTTGGTATTTCCCGTTGTCTTCCTATCACACGATATTGATCAGACATATAGTCTTTGCTTATCCCGTTTGTCTCTATGATTCCTTGTTGCGTAGTTACCGATGGTTTGGTGAATTCCCGTTCTCCCTAGTGTCTTAGTTTATCTGGTTTATCCCATCTTATTAGTAGTATTTTAGAACACCATTTTCCATTGATTTCGAACTAGCTTAGGTTTAAGATTGATTGCAATTACTCTCGTTCCTCGTGGACCGAACCTTTATTTGCCATTGTACTTGGTTATAGGGTGTTCGTATAAGTATTGTTTGATTGAGAGTTAGATTGTAGCGACCGATTTAACCCTCGTCAAAATGGCGCCGTTGCCGGGGAGCGGTGTTTGTTAATTGCTTTTTGATTTCTTGAGTCTAGTTCATCATAAAAAAAAAAGCACAAAAAGATTTTTCCCTTTTGGCTACATTTGTAGCCCTGCTATTTAATTGGTTTGGTTAGTGTGTATGCGCAGGTCTAAACAGAGAGAATTAATACCCTTCGATCCAGAAATCGAAAGAACTTTGAAGAGAAATCGTAAATCTCGATTGACGTCATCAAACTCTCAAGGAAAGGAACACAACACACAACAGGTTCCAATGACAGACATACCGCGCCAACCTAATCGGCCAGCACCACGACCCCTTAAGGAGTTGGGAACTCCTGGGGCGTATAGAGCTTCAAGTGGGATTGCTCCACCCACTACTGAGGCCAATGATTTCGAGATCCGGCCCGCTATGATCACCCTCATCGAGAGAAGGAAGTTTAGTGGTGCCAAGCATGAGAGCCCTTTGGCTCATTTGAACGAATTTGAGAAGTACTGCAATACCATCAAGGTCAATGGGGTGACTCAGGAGTTCGTGAGATTAAAGCTTTTCCCATTTTCACTCATCGGGAGAGCCCTCGAATGGTTAGAGAAGGAGGTAAAACCAAATACTCTACACACTTGGGATGATGTCACGACAGCATTTTTGGGAAGATTCTATTCTCAAAAGAAGACGGCCGATGCTAGAGCCTTGATTCAAGGGTTTCGGCAAAGGAGTGGGGAGTCGATCTATGAAGCATGGGAAAGGTACAAGGAGTACCAGAGAGAGTGTCCGCATCACGGAATTCCAACATACCAGGTGCTACAGATATTCTATGGAGGATTAAGTCCTCAAGGGAAAACCAGTTTGGATGCGGGAGCAGGTGGCCCAATAATGAACAAAACTGAAGAGCAAGTCATAGATATTATCGAAGATGTGGTATGACACCACATGGATTGGCAAGACGGCGAGCGAGATGCTGTGAACAAGAGTGGAGGAGCGGTCTATTCAGTGGACCACCTCAATGCCATTAGCAACCTAACATCACAAATTACGAACCTCGGGAAAGAGATGTCAGCGATTAAAGCCAAGCTCGATTCCGTACCATTGCAAGATCTTCCCTCCCAATCTAAGGGGAGAGGTATGAATCCTAATCCTTCCATTTCCAATATGCCTGTAGGATGTATTTTCTGTGAAAACTGTGGGTCTTATGATCATGATACCTCTGCCTGTAATTTTGATCCCTCATATGATCCTAATAATAATGATGGTAATAGATATAATGATGAACAGGTCAATGCTATGTCTTATGATAACGGACCTAGGAATAATAATAATAGATATCTGCCACCTAATCAAAGAGGGAACAATTATAATCAGGGAGGTAATGATTTTGATTATCAAAACCAGTGGGGAAATAGGGGCCAAAGGGACCAAAATTCCCAAGGACCCTATAATCAACATGGTGGTTTTGGAAATCAAAACCAATACCAACAGGGTAATCAAATGAATCATAATTCCCAAGGGCAATTCAATCAAGGGGGAAACGGCACTTTCTGCTCTGACCCCTGAACCTTCGGACCCCTAACAATACCAAAACCAATACCAACAGGGTAATCATAGTCATTTTCACACTTGAGAACTTTTTAAGAGAACATTCGGACCCCTGAACCTGCTCTGACATTCCGGACACTTTCTGCCTACCGCCTGCTCTGACAAGTCGGCTGTTTACTCAGAATTTTCAGAACTTCGTCAACTTCTCACTCGTTCAGGTAACCGTCGGTTCTCTCACTCTTTTAACTTCTTTATTTTTTTCTTTTTGAAATGGCACCACAGAAGCACACGACACGACCTAGGTTAGTGATCAGCCGGTCACCGGGGACGGCTGAATCTAGGACTAGGAGTGCCGCCTGCCCTTTTTCGAACCAATCTTTGCCTTTATACAAAGTCCGATCGTCTCAATGTCTATGCAGAACATAATGGCCAGAACAAAAAGAACTGCTAGGATCACAAACTCGGATGGCTCCTCCTACCAGGTGCCGATTAGTGAGACATCTGACCAGGCGCCAGATGCTGAAGTGAACCAAGGCGGCTTGACCGCCGACAGCTCTGAGGGAGGAGTCAAGGTGGTCCCCTCCCATTTTACCGTAGACATGTCTACATTTTCTCCTGCTCCTATTGAAGGAGAGGAGGCGGGCCCCTCTTGGAGAGGAGAGAAGTCGTCCTCTTCGGACTCTTCAGAGGACGAGTCCGATTCTAGTTCATCTGGTCATGCTTCTCTAGACACAGAGTAGAAAAACAACCGCCTACAACAGGCGAGGCTTTCTCACGCAATTGAGAAAGGGGACAATTGGGCGGAGCCATCCGCCTCCTATAGAGAGCAAAACACCCCCTACTACTGCACGGTTCCAAAAGGCCAGATCAAGGCCATGCAAGAGAAAGTGGGGAGCTTTATTGCGAACCACGTAATGGGCCCTAGTTTTTTAGTATTTGTGCCGGATCCGGAAGACACGGTCGTCTGGCCGGCTGGTACCAGTTACGATAGCGCCTGCTTTGGCTGCTACGAGGCGGCCATCAGAGCTGGGTTGCGCTTCCCCTTACATCCGGCCGTTCAGCGCATCCTGGACGGATATGAGTTGGGGTTATGGCAGTTAGCCCCAAATTCCTGGTTCAACGTTCTCGGCTATGTAGCCGGGTGCGAAATGCACGGGGTGGAGCCAAACTTCGAGGCTTTTGCCCACATGAACTATCTCAGCCAGACCCCTAAGGCAGGCGGTACCGGCTGGTACCAATTGACGAGCCACCGAGGCTACCTCATGACAAGAGGTAAAGAGAACAAATGGAAGGATTGCAGAAGCACCTTCCTTATCATTGAGAGTTCAGACAAGGAACTGAACCAGCGCTTCAACAGGTGGAACAGAGACCCGCCTTTTCTTGCAGGCGGTCGCAGCATGCCGCCTGTTCCCCCAAGAGCTAAAAAAGAGATCCTGGACAAAGGACTCTTTAAAGTAGAGACGAGGGTCGACTCTACTACAGGGGTGCGAGAGCAAGTACCCCTGCGTCCCGAGCTTCAAATGGCTCTATGACGAGTACTTTTTGGTCGCCTGTGGCCTCAGCAGTCGGTGCTCAAGAGGTAGCCGGCCTGACGAATACGCTTTTTTACAGAAATTATTGTTATGATTTTTTGTTACCTTTGGTATTTATTCCTGCTGCGGACACCATGAGCAAAATTACCGCCTCAAAAACTGCGGCTGCTATGTTGCGTGCTTCTATCATGCAACAATCTTCAGTCGACTCCCCTAACAAGGAGGCGCCCTTAGTAAGTTCCGAGCTTTCACCTTTTCCCCTTTTTATGTTTGAGGTTGGGTTTATACATATACTGACCGTGTGCTCTCCCTTTTTTTTTTTTTAGACGGGCACACCAAGAACTTCCTCCTCCCAACAGCCGGACTCCAAGGCCCGGAAGACGACTATTGCGAGCTCTCCTGGTACTGCCAGGAAACATGCGGCGGCTGAGAAACAACCGGCCACTCCTTCTCAAACTCTAAGCAGGCCGCCTAGAAGTATGAAACTGCCATTCTAGCTTTGGACCTTCTTTCCTTGCTCTTTATCTAACATTCTTGTTTATGCTTGATGCAGCCGGCCCTCAAGAACCGGACTTGGTGGAAGTGGCCAAGTCCATGATCAAAGCCGTCCCTCCGGCTGAGAGAGAGGCGGTCAGGGGTGTCGGCACCCTTGACCTGGATGGAATAGTAGGGCTCCTTGCTGAGGTATACTTAGCGTATTTTTGCTGTTTTAATTCCAGGATGCCTGGTTTTTATATCTGACGCCTGTTTTCTTCTGCTCAGTCCCTGCTCCGAGTAAACGGCCTTCGCAAGCCACTTAATGCGAAGAACAAAGAGGTAAAGGCTGCTAAAGCTATGGCCTCCTCTGACTGTGATAAGGCAATGTTTCAAATTGCCCAAAATGAAATTTTGACAACTGATATCCTTTATTATCATGCTCAGGCTACTTCTGCTATCCGGGCTCAGTTGGAGGCGGCCCTGAAGAAAAATAATGAGCTGGAGGCGACCATCAACAATCTCAAGGCCGAGCTGAGACCTCTTCGCCAAAAAATGTCCTCATACGACTCCTTGGAGAAATCCTTGGAGCGCGTTAAGGAACGCCTGGTGACCCAGGAGAAGAGTCTTACTGCGGAGCTCTCGACAAAGGCCGAGCAGGAAAAGAAGGATCTGGTCCGAGAGATGATGGAAGACTCGGCTCAAATCCAGCGCCTGACCTGGGGCCGCCTCTTCCCAAATGCCGACTTTGCCTCATGGGAAAAAACGTTTCGCCAGTGCTCTGAGAGGTATAATCAAGAGATCCTAGCGGCTGCCGAGGACGAGGCATTGGAGGAGGAGGAGCCGATAGTGGCCATAGTGCCGATAGGGGTAGATGCGTCGAAGAAAGATGCAGCTGAGGCCGAGTCAAGCAAGAAGAATGCTGACCATGCGGCAGCTGCTATTGTTGAAGATCTCCCCCCATCTTAAGCTTTTGTCTTCTTTTTTCTTCGGCCTGCGTGCCGTTTGTTTTTCTTTTACCCGGCCAGGGGGCCGGGGTTCTGAATATTTTGCCGGTCTTTATGGCCGGCTTCTTTTTTGTCTTTACCCGGCCAAGGGGCCGGGGTTTTGAATATTTATGCCGGTCTTTATGGCCGACTGTTAATAGAATTTAGGCGACCATCTTTTTAGGTCGCCTTATTTGACAAAATTTCGAATTGTGCTTTTATTTTGCTAAGTATCGAAACTCTGATATCCAGTTGCATGCTATACCGACTGTTTTGTATGGCCGATAGTTGTAGACAGGTAAAATGTACACTGCCTATGCCCCTGGACGACTGATTGTCTGTTTCCAAGCTAAGCGATTAGTCGGCCATTTGTCCAACCGGTCTCTAACACATCTTGATTACTGGTTCCCCTCTAGGCAGGCGGTTCCATCATTTTTAGAATTAACCAAGTAGGAAAGTGATTTCCTACCTGCCATAGAGACACTAAGCGGCCTAGGCCGGCTAGTCCCTGCTGTGATAACTTAGTAAGAACAGGCGATATATGAACACCTTTTTTAGTTTCACACCAAGTTTTAAGAAGTGACTAACATGTTCGTTACTTTGTCGTCGCCACTTATTGTTTGAGTAGTAGGGGTATCAAGCGGAGGTGGCCGATTGTTCCCCTTTATTCGCCAATGCTTGTTGGATATTAACTCATAAAGTACCGGCTGTACTTATCCCAAGTAGTTCAGTCGGTTATTTGACACGGATGGTTACTTCAAACACTTGTTGGACCTGATCAGTCGGGTAAGTGAGAGGTATCCTTGTCTTAGAAATGGCTACGTGGTTGTCTTGGTTAGACAGTCGTGTAGGTGCCGTGCAATTATTTTATAGAACAATGTTCCACCCAAAAGGGAGCTGCTCTCTGCGACGAATTTCATCCGAATGGATGCCGCCGGACGCCTGCTATGATGTTGGGACAGGTCGGATTAGTTTAATATTTGGATCAGTTGGCATGGCGCCTGGTCTGATCATTTCGGCCATGAGCCTTTGATAGTTCTTGGTGAACTGTGTTATGGGAGAGTAGCCGGTTGTGTGGAACAAGCGGCATGCCCCTCTTAATTAAGCGTATAAAAATTAAAGCATTGAGAGTAGCCGACTGTTTGTCAGTAGGCATGCCCCTCTTAGTACAAATTAAATGGAATGAAATGGCAAATTTTTATTAGGTAGCTCTCGGCTATTTACATCATTCAAAAATAATATTTCTTGAGATTATCCACAATCCGGGTTCGAGGCAACGGTTGGCCGTCTGGTGTTTCCAGGCGGTAGGTGCCGTCCTTGACCTCTTCATAGATTCGGTAGGGTCCTTCCCAGTTGGGAGTTAATTTTCCAGACTCATTTGCCCTACCGACTGCTTCCATATTTCTTAGTACAAAGTCTCCAACTTTGAGTGGACGCGTGTGTACTTTTTTGTTGTATGATCTGGTCATTCTCAGGCGGTAAATTTCATGGCGCAAGACTACATTGCCTCTCCTTTCTGGGAGTGAGTCCAAGGCCAGGCGCATGGATTCCCAGTTCGCCTCTTCGTCGTATAGCATTACTCGAAGAGTTGGCTCGTAGTGTTCAATTGGAAGAACAGCTTCCGCACCATAGGTTAGGAGGAATGGAGTCTCTCCCGTCGACCCTTTTTCAGTCGTCCTAATGGCCCAGAGAACATGCGGTAGTTCATCTGCCCATAGGCCGCCTGCTCGCTCAATCTTTTTCTTGAGACCGTCTGAGATGATTTTATTAAAGGCTTCTACTTGGCCGTTTGCTTGTGGACGGCCGACTGATGCAAAGTAATGTGAGATACCTTGGTCACCCAACCAGCTTTTGAGAACAGCCGTCTCAAATTGGGGACCATTATCAAAAACCATAGACATGGGAACCCCGAACCGAGTGATGATATTTTTCCAGACGAATGAAATCACATCTTTGGTCTTGATTCCCTTGACAGCCTCCGCCTCCACCCATTTAGTGAAGTAGTCGACTGCCACAAGTATGTACCTCCTACCGCCTGTAGCAGGCGTATAGGGACCCAGAATATCCATGCCCCACTTAGCAAACGGTAGTGGGCTATGGATGGTAGTGAGGTTGGTAGCCGGACGGTGAATTAGCTTGCCAAACCTTTGACACTGGTCACATTTTTTCACCATCTCCATTGCATCTGCTTCTAGAGTAGGCCAAAAGTAACCCTGCCGCCTTGCCCGTTGAGCAAGCGACCTGCCGCCTATATGGGAAGCGCAGTAACCTGAGTGGAGATCGTCTAGTATCTCTCGCCCCTTTTCTGGAGTAACACACTTCAAGAAAGGTTGGAGGTACCCTCTTTTGTGAAGTTCTCCCCTTATCATTTCGAAGCTGGCTGCTCGTTTTTTCAGTGCAGCCGCCTGGTGATAATCATCCGGCAAGGTGCCGTCTGTCAGATATGCCCTGATTGGATCCATCCAGGTTGAACTTCTATCTAAGATTCCAATAGGGTCTTCCTCGATGCTTCTTTTCTCCATCACCTCCCAGAAAACAGTTCGTGGAGTATCACAGGAGGCCGAGGATGCTAACTTTGAAAGAGCATCCGCCTGGTTGTTTTCAGACCTTGGTACTTGAATCAAATGAAAATCTTCAAGGGATCCGACTTCTTGTCGTACCGCCTGTAAATACTTGATCATTGCCGGATGGGTCGCTTCGTATTCACCATTGTACTGGCTCACTATCAATTGTGAATCAGAACAGGCGTCTATCTTTCTAGCCCCAGCCGCTTTGCACATACGGATTCCGGCTAGTAAAGCTTCGTATTCTGCCTCGTTGTTTGAGGCCTGAAAATTGAAACGTAGAGCATACTCGTACATGTCGCCCTCTGGCGACTGACATATGACACCTGCTCCACAACCATTTGAGGTGGAGCTCCCGTCCACATATACCTTCCAGACTTGGTCTGGAACTTGAGAATCAGGGGGACGAGTCATTTCAACAATAAAATCAGCAAAGGCTTGCCCCTTCACTGCTTTTCTAGGCTCGAAGGTGACTTCGAGGCTCTGAATTTCTATGACCCATTTGATCATCCGGCCTGACAACTCCATGGTGGTCAGTGGCCGCTTGATAGGTTGATCTGTATACACAACGACTGCATGTGCCAAGAAGTAGGGCTTCAATTTTTTGACGGCCATGAAGAGAGCGAGGCCGAACTTCTCCACTAAGGGATACCTCAACTCGGCATTTTTCAGTACATGGCTAACAAAGTAGACCGGGAGCTGGCAGCCGTCTCTTTCAGAATGAAGAACAGCACTTAAAGCATGATCTGAGACGGCCAGATACATGTAAAGCTCTTCTTTGGGCAAATGACTGACCAGCCTCGGCAAGGAATGTAAATGAACTTTCAATTTTTGGAAGGCCGCCTCAGCATTCGGCCCCCATTCAAACCTTGCTTTCATCTTAATGGCCTAGAAAAAGTATAGGCATTTGTCGCCTGATCGGCTTAGAAATCTTCCCAAGGCCGCCAGATAACCTGTTAGCTTCTGAACCTCTCGGACGGTGCGAGGCGACTGCATGTCAATGACCGCCTGCACTTTCTCAGGGTTCGCCTCTATTCCTCTCTGATTGATGAGGAATCCGAGAAATTTCCCAGACTCAACCCCAAATACACATTTCTTGGGATTGAGCATGACATGGTGCCACCTGAGTGTGGCGAAAGTTTCTCGGAGGTCTGACAGATGATCTATCTGAAGCTTAGACTTAACAATCATATCATCAATGTATGCCTCGACGTTCCTCCCAATCTGATCAAAGAAAACAGTATTTATCATTCTTTGGAAGGTGGTCGGGGCATTCTTCAGACCAAACGGCATGACCGTGTAGCAGTATAACCCTTGATCAGTGACGAAGGCCGTCTTCTCCTGGTCTTTCTTCCACAAAGGAATTTGATGAAAGCTAGAGTACGCGTCCATAAAGCTCATCAAAGCATGGCCGGCTGTTGAGTCAACCAGATTATCAATTTTGGGCAGAGGGTAACTATCCTTGGGGCACGCCTTGTTTAGGTCCGTGTAGTCCACACACATTTGCCAGGTACCATTCGGCTTTTCAACAAGCACTACATTTGCAACCCAGTATGGGAAGTAACATTTCCGAATGAACCCTGCATCAAGGAGTTTCTTAACTTCGGCGGCTGCCGCCTGACTTCTCTCTTCGCCATGGTTCCGCTTCTTCTGCCTTACCGGCTTCTTTTTTGGATCCACGGCCAGTTTATGTACCGCCAGGTCAGGACTGATGCCTGACATTTCATGGACTTCGAATGCAAATATGTCTTTGTATTCTTTCAAAAGTTGATGGAAATCTTTACCCAGAACTCTCAGAGCAGTCGTCCCAACCTTGACTGTTCGGTCAGGGTGCGAGTCGTCTAGGATCAGGTCCGAATGCTCAACAGCCGGCTGAGGGCGGAATTCGTCTGACCGCTCCTCTGCCAATGATTACTATCTTTTCTCTTTTCTTGCGGCCCCCAACTAGGAAGCCTTTCTTTTCTTGTCGCCTGCTTCTTGAGCAGGCGCATTCTCCTTGACAACGTCAAGGTCTGTTTTTTCCACCACTTGACCCAGCGGCCATGACAGTGGGTTTGATATCCGAGAGGTATCACTCTCGGGCCATCTTTTGATCTCCCCTTAGGGAGCCGACTGTTCCGTCATCCCTCTCAAATTTGAGCAACATAAGAGACGGGATTATAACAGCCTTTGAATTATTCAGGGTTGGTCGTCCCAGAATCATGTTGTAGGCCGAGAGTTCCTCAACTACCAGGAACCGGACCACCATGTGGCGACCTTCCCCTTTTTCACCCAGGCGGACGGGTAAATCCACTCGTCCTACCGGGTGGACGACTCCTCCTCCAAACCCTACTAGAGGGTGGGATACCGGGTGTATGCAATCAGTCTGGTATTTGAGCTTTGACAGACATTTGCTACTGATAAGGTCTGAGGAACTGCCGGTATCTATGAGGATTCGGCCAACTCTCTGGTTGGCCACTTTGCATTCAATAACAATGGGGTCGTCATGCGGCCCCTCACCCCTCCTAATTCCTCTTTAGTGATGACAATTTCAGGAAATGAATTTTTGGAGGGCCGCTCTTGGTGAACGGAATTGACGTCTAGCCGCCTGATATTGTCCTTGTTGCCCCTGATAGTGGGGCCGCCTCCTGAGAAGCCGCCTGCAATGGTGTAGACGACTGCATCATCTGTATCAGAGCTGTCGGCTTGTTGATTCTTTTTGGCCGACTGCTTTTTCGAGGAAGCGTTTCCCTTAGATTTCTTGACATAAGAGTCAAGATCGCCTTGTTCAGCCAGGCGGTCCAGATACCGCATGAGACTGATGCATTCGTTGGTTTCATGACCAACGTCTTCATGATAATGACAGAATTTTTCTTGGTTCCGATTGCTTGCAGAACCCTTCATGGGGGCCGGCTTCTCAATTGAGATCCGTCCCTTAATTTCTTTTAGGATAGCTTGGCTATCCTTGTTAAACGCATACTTTGGGGAGTATGGTTTGAATTATTTCTTCTTCTTCTGGGCCGGCTGTTTAGAGGAATCAGCCGCCCAGACCTCTTTTCTCTTCTTATCATCTTTGTTGGACGACTGCTTCTGTCGCCCTTCTTTTTTGTCAGACCTCCTTCCGTCCGACTGCTTTCCAGTACTACAGAGATCAGTCGCCTGTATATAAGCTTCTGCTTCGATCAAGGCTTCTTGAAGAGTCGCCACCCTCTTTCGAACCAAATCAAATTTGAAGGTCGACCCGTCCTTGAGACCTCTGAAAAAGTCAGTATAGGCCACCTCATCCGGTAGCCCTTGAATCTGTATCCTCATCAGGTTGAACCGCCTGATATAAGAACGAAGCCCCTCCTTCTCGCCCTGCTAAATCGTCCCTAAATCAAGGGTCGTCTTCTTCGCAGGTATGTTCATGGCAAAATTGGAGGTGAACAAGTAAGCAAGTGTCCTGAAGTTATTCACACAACCAGTCGACAGGTTGCCGAACCATTGTTGTGCGATTCCTTTAAGAGTTGCTGGAAAACACTTGCACCAAGTGGGATCATCCAACCCTTGAAGGTACATCAGGTTGGTGAATGCCATCAAATGGTCTTCTGGGTTAGTAGTGCCGTCATAGGCACCTACTAACACATTTTTAACTTAAGCCGACTGAGCGGCTTCAGTAATTTCCTTGGAGAAAGCCGACGGCTGTTCTCCAAGTCTAAGCAACTGTAGCTGTTAGTCCAGAGGTTGGACATTTTTTGCTGCCTGTCCTCCAAACATAGGTGACTGCAGGAAGTATTGTTGTTGCGGTACAAAGGGTAAGTTTGGTACCGCCTGGTCGTTATGAAAACCAGACCGACGGGAGGTACCGTCTGTCTGACTCCCATGATTTGACTGAGTATACCTCATAGAGGTATTGCACAGACTATCTTGAAACTCTGAAGTAGAGGCCGACTCGGACAGTCGGTCGTTCTTCTTCTGTTCTAGCAATAGCCGAGCGTCTGTGTATGTTTTCTTCGACCCATCCGCCTGTATATGACGAACGGGCTTCCTCTTTCCTGGAGTAGGAAAGCGGTAATTTGTGAAATCAAGCGCAGGCGGCTCCCACTTCCTAGAGTTAGGATGAGGGGTCGCCTCTCGTCCTTGAACAAGCTTCCTCTTCCCTGAAGAGGAAGGTTTCTTAGCCGACTGCTCCTTGGCCAGAGCAGGCATCCTTTTGTTGATCAATTCCTGAATCTCTCCCTTGAAGCCCCTCATGAAGGTCATGAGTTCGTTTCTTGTAATGGGAGCAGATCCTTCAGCCGGCTGCTGCTGAGCAGGCGGTGCGCCGACTGGATTACTGAGTCCAGTTTGAGGATCTTCCCGTTCTCTCCTTTCGGTATGACGGGTACGCCAGGCCCTTAGGGTCCCGTCTGAAGCTGTATGTGCTTCAACTTCAACCTCTTCTTCGGTATCATGATCCGACTGAACTTGAGGGTCGTCCAGGGGACGCCTCTCTTCTGGAGTCGGTACAGACATGGATGTCATCTCAAAAGTACTCTCCCCACAGACAGCGCCAAAATGTTTCGGGGTTTTCTGATGTCCTGCGGGAGAGTTACAATTCCGAGACTGGAACCGGACGCCTACACCTGCAAAACAAACGGATACTCCGAGTGATCGGAGATCCGCCTCCAACGGTCAAGTTAGTACTTGTTTAGGGAGTAATTAATGCGGAATAACGTGATTGAGTCTCTCTAGGTGAGAGTGTTTTTTGTGTGTCCTCTTCCTTTAATGAGGGTTAATGAAGGTACTTATAACCTTGGGATGCGTGCCACTCTCTAGGTTTAGGTTAAACCTAGGGCTGACTGGGCCTCCCACAAGGATTGGGCCTTGTTGGCCGGTTTTCCCATTTGGCATGGGGGGACACGTGTCATGTCACAATTGGTCCATGGTGGACGTATCTCTGATTGACACGTGGCAGGCTCCTATTTGCCCCTGTGAAGGACACGTGGCGGAACCTGGTTGGTCCACTTGTCAGATGGTGATTGGTGGATAAAAATCCCCTAATCAATTTTGATGAAGAGTTGTTTTTAGATGTGGACCAACTGTTATCAGAGGAAGCAATGGCAGAAATGTATTATGATGAACAAGAAGAATTGCAAGATGAGGATATTGAGCAATATGAATCAGAAAATGAAAACAAGCAAGAAGAACAATAACAAACAGACAGTGGGGACCAGGGCACAGAGCACAGTTAGGGAAACCAGCACATGCAACAAGAGGCAGAGCAAGGGACTCAAGCTGCTAGTAGAAAACAGCTAATTTTGCAAAAGAAAAGAGAGATTGTTGATGCAATGCTGGTTACAATGCAAGATGGCATGTTACCTAAGGGACACATGAAAAATTTATCAATCCAATTCAGAGTTCACAAGTCAACAATCAGTAGAGTTTTCACTGGCATTAAAAAGCAAATGGCACAGGGGAATATGATAGATGTCAGGACTAAAAAGTATGGGAGAACTGGTCCAAAGCCAAGGGAATTTTCAGATGAATTCCTATAGTCAGTTCCTCTGTATCTGAGGCAAACTGAGAGAAGTTATGCAGCTGCTCTGAAGATTTCACATGTAACTCTTCACAATTTGAAGAAAAAGGGGAGGCTCAGACACATACATGCAGCAACAAGCCTGCTCTCACAGCAGATCACAAGGTGGCTAGACTCAAATGGGTACTGTCACACATTAACCCAGTCACAGCAAAAGGGGACCCCACTTTTGTTGCAATGGATCAAGTCTTACATATAGATGAAAAGTGGTTTTACCTCAATCCTGACAAGAGAAGATTTTATCTCCTGTCAGGTGAGGAAGACCCTTATATGGCACAACAGTCAAGAAGATTCAAACTAAAGGCAATGTTTATGGCCTTAATAGGGAAGCCACTGTATGACACAAGTGGGGGACTCATACATGATGGGAAGTATGGCATATTCCCATTCACAGTCAAAGAGTTAGCAAAGAAATCAAGCAAAAACAGAGCAGCAGGCACATTGGTAACCAAGGCACTCCAAAATGTCAACAGAGATGTTATAAGGGACATGCTATTAACAAAAGTCATTCCAGCAATTAAGTCAAAATGGCTAGAAAGTCTACCCAAAAATGTCATCATTCTATGGGACAATGCAAGGCCTCACCAAGTTCCTAAAGATGCAGAGTTCATTGCAGCAACCACATCAAATGGGTTCAACATTCAACTGGTCTTCCAACCAGCACAATCACCTGATCTAAATGTGTTGGATCTAGGGCTATTTAGGTCAATGCAGTCCTTGCAATATCAATCCTTCCCTAAGGACCTTGATGAGCTAGTTGATAAAGTGCTTGAGTGTTATAACACATTCAAGGCCCAAGTGAACAAGTACATTTGGGTGACTTTTCAAAGATGCATGATTAAAATTCTCAAGGCACAAGGTGGTAACAAGTACAAAATACCACACATGAACAAAAAAAAACTTGAAAATCTGGGAATTCTACCAGATCAAGTGCAAGTGAGAAAGGAAGTTGTGTTGGATGCTGTGGAATATCTAAACAGCATGTTTAGGCCAGCCAATCAAGGTACTCAAGGTGCACTAGAAGACATGGAGGTTGATGCAGACTAGGGGACTCAAAAAACCATTGAAATTAGGGAAGGTGAACAACACTGACTGCCACACATAACCATCTAGCTTTTTTTGTTTTTTTTTTTTTGGGTTGTTTAAGTTTATGTGCAAGAATAGGTGGTTAGGTGTATTTTGTTGATATTAGTATGATGCAAGCATGAAAGGCAGTCAGATGATAGTATTTTTGTACCCCCTGTATAATTGAATGAACATGACAATGACTTTTGATATGTGGGTAAGTGATCCATCAGTAGAGTTTTCACATTGTTGAATACAACACTTCAAAGTAGAGGTACCTCAAACAACAATCTCAACCAGGAAATTATGTGAGCAAAACTCTACTGTGAAGTGACATTCAATGGAGTCCCTTCATCATTTGGATTACAAATAAGCACCCAATTTTTAAGAAAACTTAGATGGGGGACTCACAACTTGAGTGCATCATAAGAAAACCAATTGAGACTCCTCTTTCAAAACACATATAGGGACTGAAAATGTAGCCCTTGCAAACCATATTACATACTAGCCTCATCATTCATCAATCAAATTCCCCTTATAAAATACCATTTCCAACATGATAAACAACAACTATTCAGCCAACACCAATTCTCAACAGCAACCCACAATAGACCAATCAAGTCAGATGTTAACATAGTATACATAACCAAGCAAAAGACAGCATACTCAATCTTCAACCAACACCAATTATCAACAGCAACCCACAATAAACCAAGCAACTCAGATATGATCATAGTATACTCAACCTAGCAAAAGACAGCACACTCAATCTTCAACCAACACCAATTATCAACAGCAACCCACAATAAACCAAGCAAATGGCATATGAACATAGTATACCCAAGGCACCAAAATACAACACAATCAATCTTCAACCAACACCAATTATCAACAGCAACCCACAATAAACCAAGCAAATAAGATATGAACATAGTATACCCAAGGCACCAAAATACACCACAATCAATCTTCAACCAACACCAATTATCAACAGCAACCCACAATAAACCAACCAACTGAGATATCAACATAGTATACCCAAGGCACCAAAATACACCACAATCCAACAGTATGGAATACATAATAACAATAGGGGCCAAAATTAATTCCAAAAAAAAATGGTGAAGACCACAGATCCAATAACCAACCAAACAACAGCATCAACCACCAGTAACCAACAATTAAAAAAATCACCATCAAAAATCAAGGCAACCAACACAGTCATGAACACATATCCAACATACCAGCATGTATATTGACAGAAAAAGGGACTCAATTAACAAATTAAAGATGTTAGGGTTAGGAGTCGTTACGCAAGTTGTCATTTGAAGGGTTGAACCTTAGGGTTCATCCGCCTCGCTTCATCAGCCTCAACTAGAGGGACACCAACAGTAACCTTAGGTGGAGGAGTAGCAGAAGTCGCCGCCATGTCCGGGTCATCGTTAGAGGACAAAATCACCTAGTCCTCGTCAGGTATGCCACGGATCCGCCTCAAGGCCACCCTCGCCGCCTTCCTGGTTGCCCGGATCTTTGTTGGTGGCCTTGCCCTCTTAGCTTGGGGGTTGTGGGTTGCAACAGAACTTCCTTCACCGCTTTCAGACGCCGGATCTACAGCCATACCACTGAAATCGAGGGTTTTTTTGCCTTTTGACTCACCCTGCCCCTCTCTCTTCTCCTCCTCCTCTACGCTCTGAAGGACTTGGCCCAAAGCTTTTTAGGTTTCAGAAGTACAGTAAGGACCAACCTCACCGGATTCGTAAAACCAGCGAGGAAAGGGAGATCCGGTCTCAAAGCAGTGGATGAGGGAGAGAATCAAATTCTCCTCGCCCTTGTCGTTAGTGGCTATGTATGCATCACGTAAAGGTCAAGGTTAACCATGGTCTTTTGGGACTCGATTTTATGGAGATCTGACTTTAGATTTTCAGATCTACAGAGGAAAGGTGGAGAAGAAGAAGAATGAAGAGGAGAGAGGAATACGAACAGAACGATGCAGAGGATGAACTAGGGTTCATCTTCTTAATCTTGATGAACAAAAGGGGAAATCCAGGCCGCATTAATTGTTGACAGTTGGGAAGTGGAATTGAATGTGAGTAGGTGAGGAGAATCAGAAAACAAATGGAGGGAGTTGTTATGTTAATGTAATCAGATTATGTTAATGTTAATGTGATTAAGCAAACATAAGGGCAACAATTAGAAAATCAGAAATATAAAGTGAGGGTAAAAGAGTAATTTTAAGGGTTTTTTTTTACTAATAAAGGAAATAAAACAGATAGTTGCACATAACCCTGATCGGACAAAAATGGCAAAAGTTGCAGATAATATTTAACGGAGGGAGTATATATATATATTCAAATATGAGAACCTTGCTAGTGTAGCTTATGAACAATAACACGGTTACTGTTGAAAATGAATAGTGATAGGACTTTTTTGTCCTTTTTCCAGCTTTGTTCGGCAATGCTTTCCTTCACAGCCATGTATCGTATGACTCCAATTTTTCATTCCATTTCATCAACCTCCCTTTCTCTCTCATCAATGGCGATTGATCCTCTCCTAGAATTGAATCAACCAACTGTTCACTCAAATTGAAGGAACTGTATCAAGTTCATGGTCCTTTAATTAATGAATTCCAACTCCAATTTCTTCATTCTCAACCGAATTACTACAATTAGGGTAAAATTACCCAGTTCCAGATTGTTCCAGCCCAGTCTGCTGCTGGTGTTTCTGGCGACGAAGAAGATGAAAATGCTGACGAGGAGTAGAAAAAATCGAGGGGTTATGAAAATTAAGATGCGGATGAAACCCTTGATAATAGAAATTCGAATTTAAGGTTTGAGGAGAGAGAGAGAGAGAGAAAGGAGAGCGAGAGTGAGTAATCTTGCTAATTGTGGTTGTGGTGGGGTACAGAAGATCAGATGGCGGCGATAGCGGGATGAAGAGAGAGAGTGTGAGAAGGAGGTGAAGGAGGGAAGAGATTGTGAGGAAAAAGAGATGGTTAATGTTGGCGGTGTTGGCGGTTTTGGATCAGGCGGAGGAGGAAATCGTCGCCGCCGGTCATGTTGGTGGTGGGTTTAAGGTGAGATTTGGGGCTGATTATGATGGGATCATGAGTTTCATGCCTCTATCTTACTCCAAAAACCCAATTGTTCACCAATAATCCCCAATTTTTTGCATCAAAATTTCAAAGAATCACAAAACCCCATCAATCAAAATATCAAATCATCATTTTGTGGGTTTTAATTGGCGGATTTTACGAAATTCGTGTAAAATTGATACCTAAATGCAGGATCAGCTGATATCTCTGGCAGATGCGCGTGGAAGTCTATAGTAAGAGCAGCAACCAGCAAGAGTTGGAATTCTGATTCAAATTATGATGTTGGTTTTGCTTTTGTACTTGGTCATGTTTTGCGTCGCCATAAATTTCACTATCTTCCTGAAGCTAGCGCTTTTCTTTTGATTGGTAGTATAATTCTCCCTTTTTTGCTTTATTGAACAGGGTATTTTAAAATTAATACTGCATGTGTTGAGTTTTTTTTTCTTGTCAATTTCGAATCTTATTTGCATGATTTTGGTCCAAAATGGAGTGTCAAAGTGTTGTTGTATCTGTATTGGAGTGTTGGGTATTTGTTGCGGGTACTTGAAGTGAAATGAAGAGTTAGGATAGCATATATGATCCCGAGTTTACAGACACTGCAATTAGTAATTAGTTTTCGATGTTTGTTTTTGATGCTAGAACTGGATGCAATGTCTGCTATTTATGTTATAGTTTTGGGTGTTATTGGTGATCTCATTCAATCCTTTTTGGTACCCTTTTATGCCTGATATTTGCCGGAATGAAGTGTATAAGTGTTGTATCTATGCTTGAGTGATGAGAATCCAATATGGGTACTTCAGGTGAATTGAAAGTTTTAAGTAATGTAGATGATCATGGTGCCTCTTACAAGTTGTACAAGGAGTCGAGGAGGGTTCAACTTTATGGGTTTTGTTCTTTATTAAGGTTTAATTTTAATTTTAATTCACCAATTCAGAACAAACGTATTAGTTTTCTTAAGGTTTAGAACCTAATCGTATATATTAATGATGAAATGGTTAGAAAATGATATAAACAGGGGGGGTTGGAGAGAATAAAAAAAGATTTAGTTATGAAAGTAGAAAATTAAAGAACTTTAGATTGAATTGTTTTGTTTGTTATTAGAGTTTTCTGTTTTGCTAGAAATTATTCTTTGGTGATGGAGTATTGCTTATTATTAGGAGTAATAATATTAGAATTTCCTACAAAGTACGGAATGTTGCTTACTATTTGAATCATGTGTAGTTTCTTATGAAATATTGATCTGATTCTTCTGTAAATAAATAAGGTATCTATCAGAGAAAATGTACACTGGGTCACTGGCCATATTGTTTGCCGTTTGATTTGCGATTCTAGGACTTGAAATTGCCCAGGTTTGTTCTGAACTTTTGCTTATTTCTTAGGCATTAAATAAAGTCCATGCAACTAAACACCAAGTTTTGTATCTTGCAGAAAAACACCACTACTTGCTCCCCTGCATTCTGGGTAACCAATCTATGTCATATACCCCTCCATAGTCCATACTCTACTGTCTATATGCCTAAGATCTTGAAATAATAAATCAATTATTTAATCATCTCATTGTCAAGTTGTCAACAATAAGTTGAGAGCTAATTAAATTATGCCAATTATTATACTGCAAGAATTTCTCCACTTGACGTCACAAAAGCAGGCAAACCATCTGCATGTATATCGCCTAAAGCAAGTTTAAGTGTTTGACATGTCTTGGGAACTATTTTTAGACTTATTGTAAGACCTTTACAGGGATCTTGTGGGTTGGATAATTGGATTTCGACCAGTTTGTTTGAGGTTATGTGTTTTTTAATGCTGTTGAAATCATTTTCAGATAATTGCCTTGTTGTGATAAACTTTGTAATTTGGTAGAAAGTCTTCTCTTGCTCTTCTCTCCCTCTTTAATGGTAATTTGTTCAATTTTAAGTGGGATTTGTATATTTTATAATTTGCTCAATTTTCCTGTTTAAAATGTAATTTGCCTTGTTTTACTGGTTTTCTTTGGTACTTATACTTTGTTGTATATATAGTGAAATTATTTAGTGTTTTTCCAATTAGATACTATGTGGTTTAGGCTGTATTTAATGAGCTCAGCAATATTTTGGAGCCCGAGAAGCCAACTTACACTCCAAAGAAAGGAAACCTATGCATCATCATGTTTGCTGGTCTACAAGGTATGTTGAATGTTAAGGTGTAGTGCGGTCTACACTAAATTGTTGGAGTACTGTTTTTCTGTTGTTCTTTCTAAAAGGAGGCTAATACACAAACTTGATCTTGATACTATGTATAATTTTGCCGCATGCCTAAATGTTCATGACCAGGAGAGGGGAGGTTAGGAGGGGAGGGGAGGGGGGGGGGGGGAGGGGAGGAGGTAGGGGGTGCTTTCATTGACATTAAAATTTTAGGATAAAAATATTGTTCATAGGCAAGCAACCAACTATTGTTTTAATAAATATCCATTCAAAGGAGGGACTGAACCAAATGACGTGAATGGACACAATAAGGAAGCGTCTTAAAGTTTACAAATAATCAGCCCTGTCTTAGATTGTTCGCCATATTTTCTTCGCTAATGTAAAATACCAAATTTACCCTTGGCTGATCGGGATACCAATCCTTTATACAAGTGTTGTAGATTTGATTTTGCTTCTTCTAATTTTGATGGCATTATTATTTTTTGTATACAAAAAATGGTATTTGGCATGGACTAATTCTAATCAAACATTTTTAGTATTTGGGCTGCCTCTTCAATTAAATTAATTTGATATAGGTTAATATTGAATTAGGGTTTGATTTTAGGAATAAAAAAATACAGAATGTTAGTATGTATCCTGTGACATGGGGGAGTACAAAAGTGGAGTTAGTAATTCATTACAAAATTTCTTAATTTGAATATTTACGCTGAGTGAGACGATCTAAAGTATTGTGCATGTATTTTCAGATCCTATACGAATGAAAATATACTTAGATTATACTATGTACATAGTAATAACATATAACTCAGTCAATTATGGGATTATTTGATAAATCAAACACAACTTTCTTTTGGAGTACTTGAACATGAGATTGTGCTTGCATCTATAATCCTTATAATTTTGGATTTGTGCTGTTAAATTCATTTTGTTTGCTGTGTTTGATGTTCATTTTAGAGCACTTGGAGATATATAGAGGTTAAAATTATGTTAATTAGGTAAACTTTCTTCCTTGAGCAATAACGATGTGATCACCCACAAGCTTATCATTGTGAAAGATGTATGTCACTAAAATCGATACTTTGTGTGATTAGTCCGAGTTTCTTGCAGGGAAATGGTAGTAATAAGAAGTATTTTAAGATGATTTATTACTCTCTGCACTAACTTTTTGCGTTAATTCCAATGTGGGTACATGTAGCTTCAAACAATATCCGAGGATTTTGAGCTGATGCTTTCTGTGTTTATGCTTTTCTGATTTTTGTAGGATTTTTGCTGCTTTGTATTTTGATTGAAGATAATCAATGCTCACGGGGCATTAAAATAATAATTTAGTTTTGAATATGTATTTTTCCTTTCTAAAATTAGGTGGGGAATTGGAAGGATAAGTATGACTTCATGTTAGCCGACATTTTGAAGCAAAATAAAGTAAATATTTCAAGCATAAGATTTGATCCCGGGGTAAGGACAACTGATTCTGATAGGTTTATAGCTGATTATGAGAATGATCATACTTCTTATTGTTGGTCTGCTTTGTAAAAGTTCAGGGCAAAAGAGAAGGAGACCGAGAAGGAGGCTCTTTAGGGAGTTAAAGCTCAATGAATTCTGAAAGCTCAAAAGGGTTCAGGCTCTTCACTCTCTTGTGGAGTGTGCTGCAGAACATTAAAGCCATTTTGAGCAAGTATTCTTGCTTGATTAATCGGTCAGTCTCCAGCTGAAATTTTAATACAAAGTCAAGCTTATCTTTCAAGGCACAATTGACATCCTTCACAATTCCTGGAGCAATTATACCAGTAATGAGTTGTAGAAGTATCATTCCAAATGAATATATAATTGATTCTCAAGTAACTACTCCAGTTTCAAGTCAATATACACTAAGATGCAGTATAATGTTGGCTTTTGATAGGAGTCTCATTTTGTGGATAAAAAAGAAGATTCCCAATTCACCAAGTTTGCTATTAAAATTGGCATTAAGGACCTTAGTGAGTTTTTAAGTTCCCATGGAAAATTGGAGGGTTATTTTTATGAAGATCAAGGCAGAGCATAGTTCTATTACAATGCGAACTCAAGTTTGTCATTGTAAAGGGAGAGCAAAGGGAATATCTATCAAGGTTGATATTTTTCTTCTTGTATGTTTCATTCTCTATTTTTCTATTTCTAACCGGTTGTATTCTGTTGTTCGTCACTGTTATAGCAAAATAATCAATTAGATTCTCATGTGGCCAGTGACATGCATGCTACGTTGAACTTGGATGATGGATTATGGGATATGATTTTGTTGAAACGGCTATCATTTTGAGTCGGAATATGCCAAAACAGAATCATATACGGCTATCCCAATTGATCTCGACAATAGTTATATGATAATTAGTAGTTAACAGTATGAGTTATATTCTTTGGTGTCTTTGATTTCAGGCTGTTAACCTCACAGACAAGCTTCTTTGTCTGAAGTAGAAATTCATGGAGGAGGATCAATCTGAATGACTGAACCACCCAACAGAAGACATATGCAGCATCAAAAAGATCCATGAGCCCATTGTGGACAGACAATCAAAATCGTATGCAGCCTCTCTTTTTGTTAGGTTACTGTTAATTTTGTGGTTTGTAGGACTCATTGTGGTTTGAAGAGCCCATAATTGAATCTGCTTCTGAGAGTAAGGATCACCTAACATCAGTCTTGGATGCAAACAGGAAGACCTGACCTTTGTCAAGAGCGATGTTAGCCATTCTACCCTTAGTGAGCTCTGTCAAGGCATGAATTCTTTTATTTGTTGATTAATTAATAATATACTCAAGCTGGATGAATCCCTCATAGCTTAGTTTTTTAAAATAGATTTTAATTGCTTTGTTAAACTGTTTCAATTATACTTGATTAAGGTAAGGTTCTGGGTTTTGGATTAGCGAGGATTAGCGAATATTGCATTGTTCAAGAATCACCCGATAAACAACACTTTCTCTTTACATACATTGTTCACCATATTTCAAAGCCTTTGTTTTTATCCACTATATATGTCAGAACTGCATCCGTTCTCTTTATATACAGTGTCTTCAATAATAATGGTAAATATGCTCCTGATGACAGGGTTATTGCTGAGCATGAAAAATCAGTAGCTGGAACCAGAAGGGGCTTGACATAGCAATGCCGGGACAAAGAACTGAACCCAAGAGATCTATTTTAAAATCTTTGAGGCTGCTTGATGTGTTTAGTTTATATAGCAAGCTTACTTGTGACTAGCAACTTGCTTTTTAAAGATTGCATATTGTGGTGTTTATTAAATTTACATGTGACGTGTTCTTTACCTTTTGTTTCATTTTACTTCACATTCTGTAAATTTTTTTCTCATATTGTCTTCGCTTAATTTTCTTAGTATTATTTCAGGAAGTTAGTAGTCTACACTGCATTGTTATAGTTACAAACTTACAATTTTGCTTGGTCAAATGGTTTGAAAATCTCATCATACAAAGTTTTTGCAGAAACTGCTTTGCTGTTTCTGAGGTGGTATGAATTTCTTGATACACTTCAGAGGTTGAATATGAGATTTAAAGTATGGAAGAAAGACATATATAATTCATCTACATTGTACTCCACTAGAAGGACATCTATAATTTAAAGTATGGAGTTCTTTATTAAAAAAAATAAAAAATAAAATAAAAAATTAAAGTATGGAGTATATTTTATCTAAAATAATTTCTTGACATTGTTGAAATGGAAGAGGGAATAGGTAAGGCTTTTACAGTGTTTTCAACGTTTAAAAAATGGGAGTTTGTTGTGCTTATGACCAGAGATGTTTTTTCTTTCCACCTTGATTAATTAGTGATATATTTCATATATATAAATTGAAAAAATGATCTAATATTCACATTCATACAAAAGTAGTGTGTCACATACATATGTTGCGAATACCCCACTAGATGTACTTTGAAGTGGGGATTCCTTTACCCTTCCCCCCCCCCCTCCCCCTACTTTTAAAGTGCTTAACCCGTTAACCTAGGCCGGAAGGACATGTGAGAGGTTCTGACCTAATAAAACCCTTCTCCTTACCAACCAAATAAGAATATAAATTAGTCTTGAACCTATCTTACTATAATCAAGATATTTAAATTAAATCAACTTTATTATTAATTGCAATAAAGGAATTACGATAACTTGGGATAGCGCGCGTAACGTGCGCAATACCACAACTAGTAGATTAAAAAGAAACATATATAGAAAGTATTTCTTATAAGTATCATGCAATTATAATACTCTGACCAATAATCAATTGTTCTTTTAGAAATTAGTCAATCAACTTGGAATTTTCATGACCTTACTCAACTTGACATCAATTTGACTCAATCTAGACTCAGCCCAATTCAAAATTGACCCCAAAAATATTCGATGTAACACAATCCAATATGATGAGAGATGAATAGATGCTAACAACACGATATAATAATGACCCATGAATGACTTAACAATGGCCTAATAATAATAATAAGGAAATTATAGAAAATAACACCTCAAAAAAACCTAAATTTTGATTATAACACCACCACAACCAAAAAAAAAAAAAAAAAAAAAAAAAAAAAACTAAACTTTGATTATAACACCACAAAAAAAAACGAAAAAATTGGTTTCAAAACCACCACTTAAATTTTCCATCCAAAAAACTGTTAGTGGGCCCCACATTGTACACGTGTCAATTATTTATTGGATAAAAAACACGTGTCACTATACTATTGGTTTAAAAAAATTAATAAAAAAATATAAAAAAAAAAAGAAAATTTCTTTTTTTAAAAAAATAAAACCCCAAATAACCCAGCCACCACCTTCACCACCGGCGTTTGTTCCCTCTGCCCACCGTCGTCACCCCAACCCGCGCTGCCGACTCCCCTTAGCCGACCGACAAAACCAGGCCAGCCTAGCTGACCACCAGAACAACCCAGCCTCAGCCCTGATTCGATTTGGTTTGGGTGCGGGTTTGGGTTCAGGTGACGGTGACGGTGAGGGTGAGAGATGTAAAGCGGTATTTGGGTTTGGGTTTGGGTGTGGGTTGGGGTTTCGGCGACAGATCTGGGTAAGGGAGGGGAGTTTGGTGATGTTGCTGAGGTAGGTGGTGGTGGCATGATGTTGCGGTGGTAGGAGACAAGAATGGGTGGTGGTTTTCGTCGGTTTTCAGGGAGTGGGAAGGAAAGAACGGGGTGGTGGGGCTGGTTTTCGTCAGTTTTAGGTGGGGACAGAGGATGCCGACGGCCTAAGTTAGGGTGTCAGCTGCTGGGGCAGGTGGCTCCGGCGGTGGGGTTGGGGATAGATTTTTTTTTTTAATTTTTTTTCTTTTTTTTCTTTTAATTTTTTAAACCAATAAATGATTGATACGTGTCAATTAAGGGCCCCACTTAACGGTTTTTTTTGGATGGCGAAGTTAAGTGGTGGTGAAACCAATTTTTTGGTTTTTTTTGTGGTGTTATAATCAAAGTTTTTTTTTTTTTTTTTTTTTTTTTTATGGTGTTATAATCAAAATCGGGTTTTTTTTTGGGTGTTGTTTTCTAATAATAATAATAATAATAATAATAATAATAATAAGTCTCGATATTTAAAAACAAATATTTTCGAATATTGAATTATTTGAAAATAACCACCTATAAATAACCCCTATTTGAAAGTAACCACCTTACTTAAATTTTTTTGTATTTAACCACCATAAAAAGAATAAAAAATATAGTTTTTACCACCACATAACGGTTTTTGTGCAAAACAAGACAGTTCTGTTATTTTTTTTAACATTTTCGAGTTCGATTAGGATCCTTTAGGACCAAAATGATTCCTAAAACTTTAACTGAGTAATGTTTTTGGCTAAAAAAACACGACACTCAAATCGAGACATTTCTTAACCAGTAAAACGAGACATTTCTGTTGCTTTTTTTATGATTTCGAGCACAATTTTGGCCCTTTAAGGCGGAAATGACCCCCCTCATCCTTAAATTTAGGCTCCACTAACGATTCCCTAGATGAAAACCGTCATGTGATGGTAAAATCTATAATTTTTTCTTTTTAAAGGTGGTTAAATACAAAAATTAAAAAAAAAAAAAAAAAATTAAGTAAGGTGGTTAAAATCAAATAGTGTTTTTACAAAGGTGGTTATTCAATTTGGCCATTAGATCATCCATGACCAAAATCCTATCAAACCCGAAAGGGTCCAAATTGAAATTGACCTAATATTGAATCAAAATTTGACAAAATGTAATCAAAGCGACTCAAAGTCATCTGACGCGAACTTGACCCACTCAAGCTCGTTTTGAACCTTAATTATACTCTAATCTTAGTATGAACCAATCTGAAGTTAACTTAATCCTAACCCGGCCTAACTCCGGTAGGTATTGCTCTGTTTCAAAATTAACCTTACCTAAACCTAGGTTGGTCAAGGGGGTAATCTTGACCATTATGACCTAACTAGAACAAACCTTACTCGTCATGGATCAACCCAAACTTCATTCAATATTATTATCTTTACTATATAAGCCAAGAGGGGAGGCTGTGGTGTCCCTCAAAAAGACTTTAATACCCCTCTTGATTTATACTAAGAAGAGGTTAAAAAATAATTCTACATTAATTGTTTTTTTTTATCGTTCATTCATTAATTATCAATCAATTATGCCGCTAATTGATTTTTTTTTTTAAAATAAATGTCATTAAATAATGGAAAAATGGAAATTAATAATCCCACATTTGTCAATTTTGCTCAAAACAATCCCACCTTTTGTAAAATCTGGAAACAATCCCACCTTTAACCCCTATATTCTCAAAATGAGTCTTTTTACCAGATTATCAAGTTATTAACTTGTTGATGAAGGTTAAATGCCACGTGTCTTCTTTTTATTGGTCCTATTTTGATTTTTTAAAAAATTAAAATAAATAATAATAATAAAAAAAAAAAAAAAAAAATCAGCCCCACCCTCTTCCCTTTCCTGTTCCCCTTCCCGAGTTCCCTCTTCACGACCCATCTGAACCAGCAACCCCCACCGCTGCCGGAGCACCCACTGCCGAAGTTAGTACCCACTGTCATTTCCCTTCCCCTTCCCCAGCTTGCCTCTTCCTCGATTCCCTCCCCTTCTCCCTTCCCCTACTTCTACGGTTCTACCCCCTGCCGGAGTCAGTCCCCATTGTCGGACCACGTGGGTTGGGTGGGGGGTTGGCGTTTCAGGTTACGGGTTAGCTGGGTTCTGGGGCTGCCGGACCACGTGAGGGGTTTCGAGATTGGGTGGGTGGGGATTGCTGGACATACGGGATTAAGGTTCTTGGATGGGTTAGGTGGTAGTGTCATGGTGTGGTGGTGGTTATATATGAGGTTGTGGTTATTGAGGAAGCGGTGGTTATGGAGTTTTTCAGGTGGTCAAGGTAGGAGATGAAGGAGGAGAGAGATTTAAGAAAAAGAAAAAAAGAATTACCAATTGAACAAGTTGGAGGTAAAAAGGATCATTTTGAACAGATGAGGGTCAAATGTGAAATTTTTTCTAGATTTCGAAAAAGTAAGATTATTTTGAGCAGAAATAACAAAGGTGGGGATTATTAGTTTCCATTTTTCATTAAATAATTCTACATTTATTTTTGGACTTAATTCATTCAATTGATCTCGTAAGATTATGTCATGATTTACTCCATAGTCTTCAATCAATCATCGTAATTTCATCAATCACATAACTAGGGGTGGTTATTGGGCAGGTCGGTGCGGGTCATTAACAGAGCGGGTCGGTTGCGGGTCGGTTGCGGGTCAAGGTGAATATTTAGCGGGTTAGGGTCGGGTCAGGGTCAATGTGGGTCAGGGTCAAGGTAAAAGTGAAACGGGCCATTAACGGGCCAGTATGAAATACTCCCGTTCTATACAAAATATGGTGCAATTGAACAAAGAAATTTTAATAATAATACTACTCCAGTATGAAATTTTGAACCAGAATTTCGTAAAGATTGTATACAATCAATGAAAACTTGATGCAAGTAACGGGAAAATGTAACAGAGAATATAATAATCAATATTCAATTTAGCAAATAATTGTTAAATTTCAAGATACAGTAGAATGTACCAATTTCACATCAATAATTATCAATCAATTAACAATATATATCCAATTATTATCAACACACACACACACAACAAAAAAAAAAAAAAAAATCACAAAATTTCTCTAACACGAATCAACTAATACTACTACTATTGCAAATTCTTGTATCAGACGGTTTTACTTGAATCGCAATTTTTTGTATAAAACGAATTAAGAGTACAAAACCAAACAAATGTAATTGAAAATTCAAGTAAAAACATAATGAAACAAATCACTTACAAAAGTCCTCTTCCGATGAAATCTCCTAACATTTTTGATGATCAATTTCAAATTGCGTTACGAAAACCATATACTATACCAAGAAATCAAAGTATGAATGAAGAAGAATAAGGAATTGATTTATGTAACTGGGAAATGATCAAAGGTTCTAACAAAAAACGAGTAATTGAAGAAGTCAGAACCCAGAAATTTATATTCACAAAAATAAAAACAGAGGTCAATCTGAATTGAACTTATTTTGAGCTTATGAACGCTGAAGCGGCTTCAATGGAGAATTCTGAGTGCGCTTCAATGGAGGAGAGAGAAAGGTGGGCGGAAGAACAGAGGAGAAGAGAGAGAAAATGGAAGTAAGGCTGACCCTTAACCATTATTATTGGGCTTTATATTTTAATTCTTAAGCCCTGTCCATTAAAAAATAAGACCTTATAAAAGCCCTACAAAATAAGATCCTATAAAAGCCCTGTCCATTAAAAAATTAAAGGGTCAAAACCCTTTGATATTAGGTCCGACCCTTTTGCCATTGGGTAGCCCAACCCAATAACCACCCCTACACATAACTCATAAAATCAAATCATAATTTCCCAATTATAGTAAAATTATTACCTCCATTAATCAAATTTTTCGTCTACAAAAAAATAATTACCTTATATAATGAAATTATAGTACTTTTATATATTACTTATATCAGTATTGATATTTATGTGTTCACGCACGTATCGTGTGCAAATAAAGTCTAGTTATTATATAAGTGAAAGGGGAGGCTGTGGTGTACACCTAAAGAAACCATAACACTCATCTTCCTTTTAAATTTGATTCAAGATAACTATAAAAGAAGTCAATTAAAAAAAAAGATTAATTAATCAACAAAGAAATAGGGAGATTAATCAACCAGCAAAGAAAAAAGTAAAGATTAATCAATTAGCAAATAATTACATAAATTAAAAATCAATTACTTGAATTAAGTCCATAAATAAATAAATATATCTAAATTTATTATATATTATAAGACGTTCCTAAAATTGCCTTTGTGCCACGTGTACCCTTTCTTACACCAATATCACTCCATATCATCATTCAACAACCTTAAGCATCACGCCACATCATCAATCAACAATATAATCTTTATTCATGAGATCATAAAGTAAAAATGCATATAAAGATATTTGAACACCAAAGCTTATTGAATGAAAAGCACATGCACGTATTGCCATATCAATCCACACTTATAGATAAATACATATAAGAATTAGAATGTAGAATAAAAACAATTTAAAAAAAATCCTAATTGTTGTCACTGTATTCTAATTTACTCACAATAAAAAAAATTAACAGAACTTTTAAAGCATCATATATAAGAAAGAAATCATTCAAAGTATCGAAGTAAAACCTGGGTCACTAGTTACATTATATATATTTTATGTCTATACAATCAATCGATTAATAAATAATTCTGCATTTTCAATCAATCAATTAATTTGTACAATCAAAATCATTATAACTATACATATTAGTAAATTTGATATTGTTTTATACTCCGCATTAATATTGATGTTCATAATATTGTCAATCAAACTCATACCATCTTTATTGTTAATTGGGGTACCAAGCCCAACAATCCACATTCATCCTTTCATATTCATGAATAAATATATTTATTTTCATATAATATTTTATCTTTAACATTTTCTCGATTATATATGTGTGACAAAATCATATAAATAGTTAAGATAAATATTTTTTAAATTATTACATGATGCTTGCATATAGGGTTAATTATTACTTGTATTATTATGGGTAATGATACGACGACATATAAACATTAAATAGACTTTCTAAAATGGAATAAAGATGGAAATTTATGACAAAATCACGTATTTATTTATCCTCAATATTTTGAAAGGATACTCTAGTTTATCTATGTGATAGACAATTTTGGTTTATCACATGACATTTTGGTATATAAATCAACTTTATCCAGTCATCATCGATGGCGGAGACAGTTTTTATTGAAAAAGTTGTTGATTTATTTACAGAAATGTCATGTAATAAACAAAAAAGGTTTATCTCAGAAACAAAGTTGTATTTTATGATATTCTTTATTTGATTTTTATGAGGAAATCTAAGTTCATAACCAAGGGAAACCTTTGACTTTTTAACTATAAACAATAAGGAGACATTTGTCATTTTCCATTATAACAATGTAGGATTTGCCATTAGAAACTAATACTAATCTCTCTTTCTCTCTCTCCTCTAAACTAAACCCACTTCTTCTTCCATTAATAAACAACCACCCTCTTTCTCTCCTCTAGCTATTCTATCACCATCACCACAATAAACAACCACCCACCACCAAACCAAATTTCCCCACCACATGACCACTAGCACCATTGCTCTGCTCCAACTATATGATCCCAGCTACACTGCTCAAACCCAATAATAAGAACCATCACCGCCTCTTTTATGATTGTCAGCCACGACCCACGACAACGACAATTAGCAAATCCTTTCCCTAAAGGTTCGTATGACCCCACTTTACATACTTTGCTACTGGGTATCATTTATTCAGCCGACCGCGTGGTTTACAGTCATGAAGCGGTGTTTTAGGTGATTGATCGGTGTTGGCATGGAAGGGGAGGAGAAAGAAGGGAATAATTTTGTCCATGGTGATTGAATGACGTTTAAAAGAGGCCTCAAGGACGCCTGGCATAAATAGAAGAAAATTTAAGTTTTAATACCCAACACGATTTTCAATGCAAAATAATTACTAAAGCGCTATTTGATAAAGGAAATTGGTTTATCTAGGTGATTAAACTGAATTTGCTAATTTCTTATTAGTTTTTTATGCATGCGATACGTGTGTGATATAATATGCATGGAAACTAACACTAACAAGTTAATAATTAATGTCGTAGAATGTCAACTTAACTATTTTTTTTAGGTGACCTAACTAATGGAGTAATGGGTGTATATCGCTTTGAGTCTTCTATCACAAATGGCTAATCGTTAAAAAGAAAAAAAAAAAACAAATGACTAATTGAAAAATTAAATATTTATAAAAACAACTATAAACTTCAATGGTATGTCCTTTGATGTCAAATAAAAGCTTTAACGTTTTTGGCAAGTTTAATTTAATGTTATTAACTACTCATGATTAAGGTTTAAAGCATAATAAATAAGTAATAAAAAAATTCATGAAAAATCTAATTTTATATTGGTTATATATTTTTTTATTATTACATAAGTGCTAGATTATTAATTTTTTTAACATGATATTTCTTTTAGTAATAATTTATAAATAATTTTACATTATGAATAGTTACTACGTAATTTCAAATTGCATTTAAATAATTTCATGCATTGTGATATATAGATGAGAATGATAGAATTTTATTACATCAATGATTGATTTAATAACAATTTATATGATACATAGAATATCAAAAAATTGTTATAGTAATGTTAATTATAGTGTGAAATTGTTTTATAGATCGGGATAGCAAAGAACATATGAACATCATGTTTGACTCTTTGGTTGCTACAAAAATTAAAATTCTAAGAACTTGATTAATCAATAAAAAAACACATTTATGAATAATAAAAATAATGATTGGAAATCTTAAAATGGTAGATAAAATAGAGCCATCAAAAGTATTTATGACAAGTATAAAATCGTAATTGCAAAAGAAAGTGGAAATAACCACCAAATTACAACCACTAATAATGCTCAATATTCTATAAAGTAAATGTGTAACATAATCAATTAATCACGCATTAGAAAAATAGAAAAAAAAAAAAAAAGAGATGATATTCTGAGTGATTAAAATGGGGAGGGTGTTGCGTTTAATTTATATGGTAGAAATTACTGCTTATTTTTGACTTTTGGAGTTTTGGGGAGGTGATTGATGAGGTAGGTTTATAAATATTATCCCTAAATTTAGCTTGATTAATTATAAATTATTATTACAACACCAATTAAAATGATTGAAACCATCTATTTTGTTTCTAATTGGTAATTATGACTTAAATTATGCTTGATTTAATATGAACAATTTCCAATAAATTGATGGTATGAAAATTTATATTTGTGTATAAACTGATTTATTTGATTGATTGATTAGTTAATTGATTAATTAGTTGATGATGTATTAATATTCTTGTATCTATACTTGCCATATTTTTGATGTGGTTTCTTTTTGTGCTGATCAATTGTTCTTTTATTTTTGGAAATTTTGTCAGAAACCATTTTAAATCTTATTTTTGTGAAAACCACCTTTAAAACAGAAAAATGACGATTAAATCGTTAGCAGTCAAAGCTCTTTTTTTTTACAGTAAGTGGTGAATTACAACAAAAACTATAAATTGAGTGATTTTTACAACATTTTTTTAAAAGGTGATTTTACAACATTTTTTTTTTAAAAAAGTGGGTTTTCACAAAAACAAGGATTTAAAGGTGGTTTTTAACAAAATTACCTTCTTTTTAATATTGCTTGATTTTTTTTTTTAAATTACTTATATCAACGAGGAGGGGTATTAAAGTCTTATTAGCTGGATACGACATGCCATAGTCCCCTTAACTTACTCCCTTTATGTGGCGTTTGGAGTGTGGGAATGGGAGTTTGGGGATTAAAATGTGGGAATCAGATTGGAAATTGATTGTTGAGAATATATAAAAATATGACAATGCTTGTTTGGGTGGTGGATAGGAATAGATAGGGAATAAATAATAAAAATACAAAACTACCCTTACTAACCTTTCTCCTCCATTCTTTTCATTAATGGCAAAAATGTCATTTCCACTTATTCCCATTCCCATCCTACCCTCCCTAGGTAATAAAATGGTGGGAATTCACCCCATTTGTTCCCAATATTCACTTCTTTATTCCCAATCCCATCTAACAAACAAGAGATTTTTTTTAATTTTTTTATTTGGAATTAAAATTCCCATTCCCACCCTCAATTCCCATGTACAAAACACCCTCTTATAGTTTTTAAGTAAAACGTTTCTTATGTATATGTATGCCAATGCAAAGCTTTGACAATAATATGTAAAGAAAAAAATTGTAATAATTGAATATTAATAATTTATTCATTGACATGATTTCAACCATTATTCACACGACTTTTGTTTTGTTATCATATATTAATTAATCACTAACGTTAGTAAGATAAATTGAATACTGAAATAATCAAAACGTTTTACTTAAAGTAATGCAACAAAATTACTCGTAAAACATACTTAAGGTAGTGCTAAAAAATTACTCGTAAAACCCCAAGAGATCAAGCCCTCTTTTGTTCCAAATTCTTTATTAAATTTTCCTTAAATCTGGCTTTTTTGAGTGCCAAATTCGATTTTTTTTTGTATTATCTTATAATTTCTTGGAGTATAGTGAAGATAATTAGAAAATAACACAAATTTTTTGGTATCATCATGAAGTAGAATGAAGATAGCGGCGAGTAGAGGAAGGAACAAAGACAAGTAAGTTCAGCAAGTCGACTCAACTAGCTACTTGCTGTTCGTTAATTTGGTACGGATTATTCTTGATCCTAATTGTTGTTCTTGAATTCTGGAATTTCCAATTTCATCAAATACTGTACTATTTTTTAAAATCAATTTTATTTATCAACTATACTCCGCATTTGATATTACTATAATATTATGATTTATGACTATATAGGATAATTCTGGAAATTTGATAATTATGCGAGCACTTTAACTTGGATTCGATCTGGAATTTTTGTATTCTTCATAATATTGTTACTTCATAACTTTGCAACTAGTTGATATTTGGTTTCTTAATAAAATGGGTTTGCAGCATATTCAACTGTTAGCTTATGAAACTAATTCTATATGAGTTAGAATTGTGATCTTTTGCTAATACATGCACATTCCTTTTTTTATTTTTTATTTTTTATTTTTCCTATAAGTGATTAGTTTATGAATTTTCTTAATTTCAGTATTGTTGTATTGATTCTTAGTATGTTAGGCGAATTCTTCAAATTAGATATATTATGCATTGGAATAATTTACTTGTGAGAATGGAAAGTTAGATTTAAAAAAAAATCAAATTAGATAATTAAGTTTATGCTATTATTAGTTTAACCTAAATAATTGATAACCATTGACGTCGAGGAAGATGATGAACCGGAAATTTTATGCCCATGTATGGAGTGTATTAATAGATTGTGGTTCCCTAGCAAGGTGGTTTTCGATCACCTAATTCCTTCTTAAACTTTTTCTATGGATTTGAGTGTTGACATTTGCAAATCCTTTTTCTAAATGCTTGGTCAAATGTTGCTATTCAGTTGGCTAGCTTGTGATTTTTATTTTTTATTTTTTTGTTCTGATTGTGGATTAATATTGGAGGGTTGTTGTATACTGTATATAATGTGTTAAAATTGTTTGTTTTCACCTCCACCTAGGGAGATTTCCTTTCATCTTAGTTTTGATCACATGTTTGTTTCACATCTCCACCTTCGATTTAAGATCGAATCCACTCATGTGTAGTTTTGTAGGCAAATTTTGGGTGAATGTGATCTATCTTACCATATTATAGCTCATTTTATCAAGTATTCATTATGATCTATTGAAGTTGTTCTACATTGCCAAATTATAGCTCATTTCATTGATTTTTAGCCTAATTTAGTTCACTTAGTTCTATTTAGTCTCGTATCATGTGTAGTTTTAGGCAACTTTTGGGTGAACTTGTTCTACCTTGGCAAATTACACTTCATTTAATCAAGTTTTGGCTTTAATTAGTTCATTTTGAGCTATGTAGGTTTGTTTTGTCTCAATTGTAGTTTTTAAGCCAACTTAGATGTGAACTTATTCAATCTTATCACATTATACTATAATTCATTAACTTTTAGTGTTGACTAGTTCATTCAGATATATTTAGGCTCTTATTGATTAGTTTGGAACTTTTAAGCAATTTTGGGGGTGAAATTGTTGTATCTTACCCATTTATAGTTAATTTCATTCAGTTCTAGCCTTAATTAGTTCATTTGAAGCTATTTAGATTCGCTTTAACATTTTTGGATTTGTTTGGTAAGTATAGGATCGGATGTAATTGTTCTCGCACAACACGTACCAAGATGCACACCTTCCTACCGTAGCAACCGTCTGGAAGCCAGCCGCAGCAGGCCGGCAGCCTCTGCCAACCACAATAGGCCGGCAGCAGCCCTTGCAGGCAGGCGCTAGCCGTCGCCAGCCACTGCACGCCGCAGCAGGTCATAGCCAAGCAGTCACAGCAGGCTGGCAGCAGCCCCTGCCAGACACAGCTGGCTGACAGCAGTAACGGCAGCGACATCAATGCAGGTTCGGAGGGTGTAAATACTTACACTTAAAGTCTGTTTTACTCTGCTTCTATATTGCAATCTGGGCGGTTAAATTTTGGGAATAAATATTGCATAGGTTAAACAAATCTTATGATGATTTATTAGTATGACTAGTATCTGTGATTCCTTCGTTGGTATGCCCATTTGACTTACTTTGATCTATCACTCATTCCATGGCTAAGAAATTATTTACTGAAACTGAGTCTTGTGATACCCTCTTTCAATTCGGACAAAACGTTCAGATTTATGCTTTTCCTTATCTAGAACATCTACCCTCGTTCAATTTTGTTCCCAGTGCTTTTCCATTTGATGGTTATCAATGAGAAAACTATTTCCCATTTAGTGAAGATTTCATGAAATATTTGGAGTAGTTACAACTCTTCCATATTTCAACTATGGATACTGTAAAATGTCGTCAATGTAGCTGATTAGTAATTTTTATGGGAATACACTTGTTATTTTGAAGAATTCTCAAGTTTGCTCTAATATTCCATTCTCTTAGGTTAATATGCTGATCAAAGTTGTTTGGTGAGCTCACTTCTCTTTGTCATTGTTCATTAAAAAAGCATTTGAATTCTATCAGATAACAGAGAATTCAAGTCACAATTGGCGTAATTCATGTCTTTCGCCATATGGGCATGTATATAGGTGAACTTCATAGCCATCTCTATGTATCTATCCTTTCATTGGTTCTCTTTGTCCCTCCTTATCTTCACTTCCACTGCTCGTCCCCATTCAAGATTTTCATACATCATTTACTTTGCCCAAGCCTCTTCTCTGCTGGTGACCTCACCGGTGCCCAAGCTCTAAGATTGGCAATCGGATGACTTTCATTTTTCTGTTTGTCTTTATTCTGTTAAATTATTTATTTTTCTTTTATTTTTTTTATTTTTTATAAATCAATGAAAGTAATTCAACTATTTTGGTCATGTTGTGAACATAAACGTACAATTTTTTGCCAACATGCTTACAAATCATTGTCCTCTCTTTATGAAAGTGTGCATAAAATTAGGATGTTTGTTCATACAATATCTAGCATAAGGAGTAAGAAGTTGGTTAGTAAAGACTATTAATATTTAACATTTGATGATTAATTATATGGGTGTGGAATTTTGTAGTGTAACAAAAAGTTGAATTATTAAAGTGTTATATTATGACTTCTATCAGTTCTATGTAGTATGAATGTATGATCTTAACCTATGACTCCTTTTTATAGGAACATTAATGCTCTGAAGACAGCCGGTAACAATAGCATCAACACCTATCAATTACCCAATTTTCCTTCGTTGTCTCACTCCTAGACAATTTTCTCTCCTGGCAATGTCCAGAGGTAGAGAAAGCTGTAGCTTCTTCTCTCATCTTTTGCTCACGATTTATCTAGGTTTATCTCTTTCATTCTCTATGTTTATGTTTGAAGTTGATTGATAAATATGTTTAGTATAACGGTGATTTGAATTACATTCAGTTTTGTTTTCTTATAAAATGATGATAGTTTAAGTCATGTATGGGTGTGCCTAGTGATTATTAATTTATTTGACAATTTGGAATTGAAAACCAATTGTCGTATCAATAAAGTTATTTATAAAGTGATTGAATGAACATAATTTTTCATCCAAATAATTTATTTACAGGTCTAAGAATTCTCATTTCAAACTTTGTGTTATTGTTTTGTAATATGTATTCTGTAGTTTAGCTGGAGGAAGAAAGCATGGACATACGAGAGGCAATCGTGGTGGATCAAGAGGCCGTGGTTGTGGTGCTCCTACTGGTACTTCAGATAGAGTTGATACTCTTGGTAGACTGTTGTAAGTACTACACAACCTTTTTATTTGTCTATTATTTCTTTTGCCTTCTGAAGACTTTTTTTTCTTATAAACATTGTAATCCTTTTTTCACAAGGCTCAAGACTGTAAACATATTGTTTTTGTATAGGAGTTGGAAATATAGGAGTTGGAAACATGATCAAGCATTTTGTGTTTATTAGGGTACGTGTATTGAGACATGATGCAACGGAGTTGAATTTGGACATGCATAGTGATGGATATGTCAAGCTTCAAGATATTTTGAAGCTGAATATGAAAACACGGTCAAATATTCCATTAAGCTCACATGCTATTGATGAAATTAGAGAAGTAAGTCCTGTCGCTGCTTTTCTCACACATTGATGATCACCCAATCTTTTAAGATAAGTTGATACAGATTTTATGATAGGATTGTAGCTCCAGTGTGTTTCCAATTTTCATTTAAGCCTTAGGCGTAAGTCACAGTTTTCTCCATTCCCACCTTTTTTCATTGACCATTTATCAACCATCATAGACATATTTTTTTCTAGTTTATCTTTTATAGGTGTCATTGCAATCTTTCCCCTTCAATTTTTTTGTGCCTTCCTACCCCTTATTTATGACCAAAAGTCTGATGTATTATTTCTATAAATTTGGTTAATGTCAAAAAGATTTTGGAAAATCTCTGAGATCAACTTCTCATCATCATACTCGGTATTAATTATCTACAATTTTCTCTGTTGGAAGTGAATTTATAATATTTATGTAGGAAAAAAAATCCTTTCACATATCATGATTAAACCTTTTGGATCAAGTATTGATATTAACTCATTACTTTTCCCAAAAAAAAAAAAAAAATGACAAGCAATAGTCATTAAGATATACAGTACATTTTTAGACATTGAATTTCCTTTTATTGAAGATTATTATTTTTTTTTAAATCAAAATTTGATACAAGTATAGTATTACGGAGTACCATTTACCATAAACTTTGCCAATTCGAAACCTTGTTATTTGAAATTTGCTCTCTTTTAGATTTTAAGCTTACAAGTAATTTGGGGCTTTTATTTTCTTGGCTCTTTAAAAACATGCAAATAAATTCAAGGCTTTATGTTATTTCATTTTATATTAGCTCATACTTTTGTCTTTGGCATTGATTCATTTAGTTCTGTTCTTCTTAATACACTTTGACACTGATGTGCTAAATTTTTAGGCTGTAAGGATAGACAACAAGCAGAGGCTTAGCCTTATGGAAGAGGATGGAGAACTGTGGATACGTGCAAACCAAGGTCATACTATAAAGGTTAGCTATCTTTGCAGTAGTTTTATTGTGTATTAAATTAATTAAAATTGTCAAGAACTGCTCCATGAGTCAATATTATTCCAATTCCTGATCTTTTCAATGTTCTAGACTAATGGAGAAGATCTAGATTGTTGGATTCCACTTTTAGTACAGTTCATAAGCTATTTGAAATTGACTTGACTCATCCTGGAAATGATGGAGGACTTTTAGAATTTGAAGTGGAAGATATACATAGGTGTAAATGAATAATTATTTCGTGAATGGAAAATGGAAGTAACAGATGAAGTCAATCTTTTGGCATTGCCATGCTACATATTCCTTGTTCCTAGCATGGGTTTGTTTGATTAAAATAGGAGGTACAGATAAAGAAGGGAACGGCAAAGGAAACCCCTAATTTACGGAATTTGTTTTGAGGGGAAGGGCCATTGTATGCTGTTCTTCTTCATTTTTAATTTTTTTAATTTTTTATTTTTTTTTTCATTTTTTTTTTGGTGATGTGGTTTAACTCAGGAATAAAACCTCCTTAATCCCTCAAGGCAAGTGTCCCTTTCTCAGCTCCCTCATTATGGCGTCTTCTGTTGAATCCATCACCGACAATTTCACCTTTGTCTTGCTGTAAACATTTTCTTTCTTGTTCCCTCTCTATAGCCCCTCACCCCTAACAACCTCCATCTGCTGGCTAACTCACTCTTACCTTTCCCACCTCACAGTCCCCTCCGCTAAGGCGCTAACAATTCTATGAGTTCACAAGTTTCCTACTAGCTCTCTCTCTCATTGGTAGTAGAATTGACCATGAAGGCTCTTAATCTGGAGTCTTGCTGGTCAAATTTAACCATTTACAGCTCATCATTGTTATGGCATTTTAAAGTATGTTCTTTTTGTTTCTTTTCTGGTTATTATGGTGGTAAAAATGCCATGAGCTGCTAATTTTACGGTGATGGGTAGATTTGTTGTGGCTGATGCTTCAGCTTTAATGTGGTGTTGCGCTTGCAGACGTAAGAATGGGGAAGGTATCATGGTAAGTTGAGAACATTTGGCCAGGAAGCTATGAGGTCCATGAGGATATATGTAGAAATATTTAGAGTATTGGAGATATAATTCATTTTTGTTTTGCTTGATGAGCGTGGTTAAGGTGTTGCTAATTAAGGGAAATAAAGAATTAGAGCAAGAGCGAAGCACAACGGCAAGAGCGCTTGCTCGATCGGGGTCAAGCTCGCCCGATCGGGCACGCAAGCACGCTGGAATACCGCTGCTCTGCCGCTTGATTGAGCAGGATCTGCCCGGTCGAACCCGCATGTGCGCTGGAGAAGCATTGTGTGACCGCCGATCGGGCGCGAGTGCTGCTATATTCGCTGGATTGTATACGCTCGATCGACCTACTTCTAGGTAGTTGTTGACGGTTATTTTTGTTCGTGAGTTGCTCTATATATATACATATTGTATATGATGAAAGATAAGAAATGAAAATCAGAAATTAACTTTCTTTTCATGCTCCTTGTTTTTTTATTATTCTCTCTAAGATTCATCATCACAAATTCACAAAAACTTGTTTTCATTGAGTTGCTTTTAGACTACTCCTAATTGCAATTGCTTCGTTGTATCTCCTAAGCGATTCCGTGATACCCAAGCAGTAGCATAGGGCCTTAATAAAGCTTTTGGGAAAGTGATATCTTTCACACCTTGAAGGTTCTCGATGTTGTTCTTGATCGTTGTTTTTTTCATCACCTTTGAGACCCTTTATTTCCATCTTTATTTCCATATAATCCCCAGCAATCCAAAAACTTTATTTTTTTGCAAATATGGCTACCATCAAGGAATTGATGATGAATGTTCAAAAGTTAGACAAGTTTAAGGGTGTCGGTTTTCGTAGATGGCAAAAGAAGATGCATTTTCCCTTGACTTCTCTTAGTGTGGCTTATATTCTTACTACCCCAAAGCCATTGGAGGAAGTAAGTGAGACATTGGAGACCACAAGGAAGAGGAACAAATGGGAGAACGATGATTATATTTGTCGTGGTCACATTTTTAACGGTATGTCTGATGACTTGTCTGATATTTATCAGCTGCTAAAATGCTTTGGGATGACCTTGAATCAAAATACATGGCTGAAGATGCATCTAGCAAGAAGTTCCTTGTTAGTAATTTCAATAATATTAAGATGGTTGATAATAGGCCTGTAATGGAACAATTTCATGAATTACAAAAAAATTTAGGAAACTTTAAGCCAAATGACATTAATGTTGATTAAACATTTGTAGCATCTTCTATTATTGACAAACTCCGACCCACTTGGAAAGATGTTGGAAATTCTTTGAAACATAAGAAGTAGAAATGAATGTTGAAGAATTGGGCTAAAAGATTTCTCTTTCCTAGCCATCTTACTTCTCCTAGGTTGAGATGATGATGTAAATGCCTCATTTTCAACTTAAGCTTAACCATCTAAATCTTAATCAAGTGCAATTTGATCAACACTGTATTTTATCAACACTTAAAGCATTGGTATTTGGAGTAACATCCTTTGATTTGGGAATTGATGAATATTTGTTTTAATCAAATAATGCATCCTTTAACTTTATGGTGGTGCGAATTGACCAAAAGTCATTTTGTTTAATAACATAAAACTGGTATCTATAAAAATGCATTCAAACTCCTCTTTCACCCTAACTTTTTACGTTTGGGATCCGACACTTTCATAAATGCCCTACATCCCCAAACCTTGAGATGACTCAAGTTTGGTTTCCTTTTGTACCATAGCTCATATGGAGTTGCCTTATTCTTTTTCATAGTAACTTGATTTAAAATATAACACCGCTTCTCCCCGAATCCATCACTCATGAATAGGATAAGATGGAATTAACCTTTTCCTGTAAAGTCCTATTCTTTTTATCTGCTACACCATTTTGTTGTGGTGTATATGTCGTGGTTGTTTCATGTATAATACCTAAAGATTGAAAATAATTTGTATCATAGTACCTTTATCAGTCTTTTAACTTTTCTGTTTGTTTGCGATTCTACTTCATTTTTGTAGATTTAAATTTGTCAAGGGCTTCATCCTTAGAAAATAAGAAGTAAACAAAGCAAAATCTTGAAAAATCATCAATGAATGTTACTAAATATTTCTTATTGCCTAAGGAAGGAGTATTATGAAAATCACATAGATCACTATGCACCAAATCAAACAATGTAGTATTCTTTTCTATATTATTTTAAAATGGATTCCTTGTTATTAACATGCATGTTCTACACTTCTCTATACTTTGGATCAAATAATGGAATTAAATCATTCTTCAACATAATTCAGAAAGTAAAGCTTCTTATAATTAACATGTCCAAGTCTATAATGCCATAGAGAAGAGTTATCACTTACAACATAAACATTGTCTTAAACATTATTACAAATACTTAACTTAAACATTCCATTAGAAAGATATCCAAGTCCTACTAACATACCACGCTTAGATAAAATAAACTTATCAGATTCAAACACTAGTTTAAAAGTAGCACTAGACACAAGATTTCTTCTAAGCTCATGAGAATATAACACATGACTAAGTATTAAAGATTTGCTAGAACTAAACATCAATTTTACTTGTCCTTTGCCTAAAACTCTTGCGGTAGAATCATTCCCCATGTATAAAATCTCTCCATTAGTAATCTCAATGGAAGTCTTAAACAAAGAACGATCCTTACATACATGTCTTGATGCTCTTGAATCGATATACCACGATGAATTACCCTATACACAATGGATTTTAGGAATCACACACAAATAGCCCAATATTGATTTAAATGAAACTTGTGTACAAGTACCTTATTTGTCTTGGGATTGGCTTAACTTGCCTTTCCCTTTTAAGCCTTCTTCTTGCTCATCTTTTTCTTCCATATGATGCAGTCCTTTTTTAAGTGATTGGGCTTACCACATACCCAACAAGCTCGTGGTTTTGATGCATCACCATCGACTTTAGGCTTCTTGCCCTTGTTTCCATTAGAGTCTTTATCCCTCTTATGATTGTGACTATCCTTGGACTTACCATCCTCCACCATATTAACGGTGGAACTTGGATTTTCATCCTTAAGTCCATCTTAAATTCAAATTCCCTCTTCAATTCGAAGATGGGAACCCAATTCTTCTACATTCATTTCATCTTTCTTATGTTTCAAAGAATTTTTAACATCTTTCCAAGTGGTGGGAGTTTTTCAATAATAGAAGATTCTACAAATGTTTAATCAACATTAATGTTTGCTGTCTAAAGTTTCCTAAAATTCTTTGTAGTTCATAAAATTGTTCCATCACAGACCTATTATCACTCGTCTTAAATTTTTTGGAATTACTATGATGAGACTTCTTGCTAGATGCATCTTCAACCATGTATTTTGATTCAAGATCATCCCAAAGAATTTTAGTAGATTCATAAAATTGTTAAATATCAAACAAGTCATCAAATATGACCACGACAAATATAACCATCGTTATCCCATTTGTTCCTCTTCCTTGTGGTCTCTAATGTCTCACTTTCTTCCTCCAATGGCTTTGGGGTAGTAAGAATATAAGCCACACCAAAAGAAGTCAAGAGAAAGTGCATCTTCTTTTGTCATCTACAAAAACCGACACCCTCGAACTTGTCTAACTTTTGAAAATTCGCCATCAATTCCTTGATGGTAGCAATCTATTTTAAAAATAAAGCTTTTGGATTGTTAGGGGTTATATGGAAATAAAGGGTCTCAAAGGTGATGGAAATAACTATGATCAAGAACAACAATGAGAACCTTTGAGGCGTGAACGATATCACTTTCCCAAAAGCTTTATTTTGACCCTGTACTATTGGGGTATCACGGAATCGCTTAGGAGATACAACGAAGCAATTGCAATTAGGAGTAGTCTAATAGCAATTCAAAGAAAACAAGTTTTTGTGATGATGAATCTTAGAGAGAGTAATAAACAAACAAAGAGAATGAAAAGCATGCGGGCTGGACCGGCGGATCCTGCTTAATTGAGCGGTTGAGCGACGCTATTCCAGCGTGCTTGTGTGCCCGATTGGCAGGCATGACCCCGATCGAGCGAGCTTCGCCCTTGCCCTTGTGCTTCGCTCTTGCTCTAATTCTTTGTTTTCCTTAATTAGCATCACCTTAACCACGCTCATTAAGCAAAACTAACATTAATTATATCTCCAATACTGTAAATATATCCTACATATATCCTCATGGACCTCATAGCTTCAACCCTTGGCCAAATGTTCTCAACTTACCATAATACTTTCCCCATTCACGTTAATAGTGTAATTTAAATTTGTATACGACATTTAAATCGAGTAGTATTGAGCAATTAAAATTATTATGTCATTTAATTATGGAACAAATGTGATGTAGGATTTTGGTGTGGGCACCATTTCTTAACTTTAGGAAATTCCCAAGAAACACAACATTGAAATATTCATGGTCTAAACCTTAAAAGCCATCAGGGATTAGGGTGGGTTTGTCAAATATCCATGGGCTACCATTGAAGATTACGATTGCAAAATTATTTCTAATTGTCATTATCAATTGTATATGTATTGATAAATTGATATTTGTAACTTCACTCCTTTAAAAGATTACAATGTGATTATCATTCACGACTCGAAGGTTCTTGTTGTTGTTCTTGATAGTTGTTATCACCATATAATCCTCAACAATATATAGCAATATAGGGGAATGGAATGATTGTAAACACTTGGATTTTTTTTTATTTTTTTTTTTGGGGGGGGGGGGGGGATGGGGTTAGTAGATCCCAACCATAACGAGGGTTGCATTTCCATTTCTTGAAGAGTTAACATATGTCTGCAAAAATGGCCATTTTCGAGTATATTGCCTGTAACACACACACACACACAAAAAGCAATAAACAGAAAGAATTGAGGTAAAAGATTAAAGCTTTAATTAACCAAACGCTTAATGGTTCACGCAAAACAGTGAGTTTAGTTCACTACTCTTTAATTAGTGACTTAGGTCGCAACTCTCAAGAAAACTCGCTTGATACAATGCCTCTCTCTCCCCTCTTTTTTATTTATGTACATTCTCAATCCCTAAATTATCTAAGTGGCTGCTCACTGGCTGATGTGTTTTCTCATTTCACTCTCTTATTGGCGGCTTCTCTGTTATGCTGCAGAGATGGTGGTGTTGTTGCCACCAACCTTTGTGGGTATTCTTTGTCTTCTTCTGGCATAGGTAAGGACCTGCACCACGGTCCATTAAATTGCCATCCAAATTTGTTTCAAGCTTTTTCTACCACATGGACATTGGCTACAGCTATATGGCCATGGCCCTTGGCTTTCCCATTCCATGTGAGGTTTTTGGGAAGTAGTCTTAGGAGCTTGGGGGGAATCCACCTAGTGCTTTGCTGTTTTATTCTCTCTTAAAAAACTGATTTTTTTTTTTTATTTATTTTTTTTTTTTTTAGGAAACAATAGATGTTTCTTGTTGAACTCTTTTCCATATCGTTTAATCTACTGTGATTTCTCTCTTTGGTTATTTAATCTGTAGAGAGTGAGAGTTTGTTGAAGCTGATCCTTTTTGCTGAAGAGATCCCTGGTATGCACTGCGCTTAAGTACTCAGATCTCCATGTTGCTTGCTGGCAAATTACTCTGTTTTGATTTCCAAACTTGAGATAAAAATTGGTAAAATACTCCAAGTTAGTCTAAATTGACTCATGCACAGCCTAAAATGACCCGAAATGACTCAAAAACTAACCAAAATGGATAAAAGCACAAAACTCTAATGTATTCTATGCTCTTAAAAAGCATTAGACCTTGTTCACTTCAACTTATTTGTACTGAATTGAAAGTATTTTTGTTAAAATTATTTTTACTGAATTGAAATTAATTTTACTAAATTAAAATTATTTTTACTTTACTAAAATGAAATTATTTTTTACTAAACTGAAATTACTTTTGCTGATCTGAAATTATATTTATTGAATTGAAATTAATTTTACAGAATATTATTTTTTAAGGTGAAGTGAATAAGCTTTACACCCCCTAACTAGGCTTGTACAAAACTATTCGAGAATTCGCTCCGCAACCTATTCGATTTTTTGGATATTCGATCCGAGTTTTCATTTCGAATTGAATATCCAATCTGAGTTTTCATTTTGAATCGAATATCTGATTCGAAAAGGCGGATATTGGATGCAGATTCGGATATTGGTTTTCAAAATTTCGGATATTCGATATTCGAAAATTATTCGAAATATAAAAATTGAAATAGTGATATTTATGAAGTATAAATTTTTAAAAATGTCCATATGAAACTAACCACGTGTTATTAACTTATTATACTATTCTTAATATATTTTCTTTTATTTTGTTAAAATACGTTGTACAAATTAGAGATAAAAAAACGATAAAATTAGTTAAATTTAGAAATTAATCATAATCAATCTTAATTAATATTGGGGGTTGTTAAACGTCGCTCCCATTTTACTAGGCACCGCTCGCATTTTTTATATGAACTTTCTTATTTACCCCTCGTAAATGAATACTCACGAAACTCACAACACTCATTTATGAAATCACAACGCATTTCACTCTCATTTCATCTCTCTAAAAAAAATCAAATTATGTAAAATCTGGAAAGAAAATAAAAATAAAAAAGTGGAGTTCTGCCTGAAAATTCCGGAAGTACCAAGGAGGATCCGAAATTTTCAGGCGGATCTACCCATCCGCCTTAAATTTTCGGATGTTCGGTGGTGGATCCGCCCGAAAATTCTGGATCCTCTTTGGTACTTCCGGAATTTTCAGGCGGAACTCTACTTTTTTTTTTTTTTTACTTAATTTGTTTTTTTTAGAGAGATTAAATGAGCAACTAATATCAACAAGTAATAACAACATAAGCAACTAATTACAACATTGATCACAACAACAATAATAATACTAATACTAATTACTCAATTTATCACAAAATTAATAATGATCACAATAAAAATTATAATAATAATACAAAGATTACATTAATAAATTTGATTAATTAATCAATTAAAAAAAAAGAAAAAAGATCCGCCCAGAATTTTCAGATCGACCTAGGTGGATCCCCTTAAAAATTTTGGATCCACCTAGGAAGATCCGGAAATTCTGGGCGGATGTGGAGATCTGCCTTAAATTTAGGTGGATTCGGAAACTTTAAGCGGATCCACCTTTATTTTAGACGGATGTTTTTATTTCAAAAAAAAAAGTACGAGGACTTACAGAATACTCCGACGATGCCTTCGGTGTATGACCGTTGTCGTCGTCCATCGTCCTAAACCCATCGCTAAAGCTTAAAAAAATTTTATTAAAAAAAAAAATCGGATTTTTGGTGTTGGATCGAATGTGGTGGGGTTTGATGTGGTGGGGTCGGAAATTTTTTTACCACGTGGTAGTAAGTGGAGGGGTCGAGAATGATATTATACCATTATATACTACAATTTACACAAAGGGCTATATCGTTCTTCCATGTCAAATAGGGAGCGATATCCTGTAAAATGGGAGCGTTGTTTAGCAGTTCACTTAATATTGGATAATGGATATCCTAAGCATCCGATCTTAATGATTTCGGATATTTGATATCTAAAATTTTTGGATCAGATTCGGATATCCGAATCGAAATCACATTTCAGTTGGATATCTGGTCCGTGAACAGGCCTACTCGTAACTTGACCGACACCAAAACTTTGACTCAACTATTCACCGAGTAATTAATTTCCAATGTATTATACTTTGGAAACACACTAGCTATATGACATTTCCAACTAATTTGATTTAATTAGTTACTCTATATTTATCGATGAATATCGAGTAAGGGAATTTAACCTTATAAATTGAAGATTCATATTAAAGAACCCTACAAATTGAATAATTTGAGGAGAAGGAGAGGAGTAGCAACAACAATACTTAAGTTTTTATGGTTGTTTAAAACCCTCTTCGCGAAAAGAGAGAAAAGAAAAGAGGGAAGAAGATCGACTACCTGGCCATGGTTGGGTGCTTGCTTGCTCTTCATCACCTGCATTATTTCGCTTGCTATCTTTAAAAGAAGGGAGAGAATGAGAAGAGGAGAGAAAAATGGGTGAAGAGGAGAGAATGTGTGTTGAAGAGGAGAGAATGTGTGTAGAAGAGGAGATAGAGTGTGTATTCGACATTTTGAGGAAGGGAATTCAGCTAGACCAAAATCGAAGATGAATAGACAAAAGAAAAGAAAAAAGGACAAAATTGTAGTGAGACTATTTGAGGGGCAAAATAGACAACACACTATTCATATGTAATTCTTATTTCCCACTTCTTGCTTTTATTAAAGGTTATACATTCAATTCATACCAACCTTTTATTCATTTTTAATCATCTACAACCCCACTATATGAGGCTCAATAATATTTAATAAATCTCTTTGTCGCTATCTCTCTCCTCGTTATTAACAAAAGTATCTACATTATGCATAGTCCTAGTTTCCACTGTTTCTTTGTTTGTATATATTATTGTTATTATACCTCTGTTTCCCTAAGTTCTACTCACTTTTCGTTTTCATCTGTTTTTATAAAATTTACTCACTTTTGCTTTATTCTTTTTGTGACAACTTTTTGTTCATTTTTTTTTATCTTCCATGAACTTTGTGGGTTCCAATTTGATAGGAAATTATCCCCTTAAGGTCATTAAACTCTATACTCTAACTTCGTAATATATTGTTCTACTACTTTCATAAAGAACTTCCAAACCCTTCATTGAATATAATAAATCCCGTTAACTTTCATTGAGATAGAAACAAAGGGATAATAACAATACCAATTATTCTTAATCTAGTACTTCGTATTGACATTAGCACAATCTATTAAGCATGTCAATTAAGTCAATTATTGGAGAATTTAAAGAGGTATCACACACATCAATCATATTTGGGTTCCACTTAATCATAGATTGGGAAACTACTCACACATAATAATGAAAGCAAAACCGATAATCAATGAAGAAAACATGATTGTCATGAAAATAAAAGTAGAAGAGAAGATATAGATGCATGAATATTAATACTTGAGTTGAGAAGAGAATCATTTGTTGATAACAAAAGCTTACATCTGATCTTCAAAGGGCAATTAAAAACCTAAGTAGAGAAGAAACTAGAGTTCAAATAAAGTATTTAAAATATAAGTAATAAAATAAGTGTGTTTAATCAAGTTTTACAAGGGTATTTTAACACAAGAATAAAAATCTTAAAAGATAGGTTTTCGGCTCCGCATAGCTCTGACCGGTCTGTCAAGGCGAAGTTGCCTGGTAGAGCGGACAAGAGTTGATTATCCTCCTTTTTCCCTTAAACCTTGCCGTGACGAAGGTTTTGCTCGCCTGATTAATTAGCCAGGGCGAATCCTCCCGGTTAGACGCACTAGGAGACTTCGAATTCCTCTTTTAAAGCATCGTCTAAATCTCTTCATTAAAAGCTTCTATTTTGATATTAATTTCATCTTCATATACTGGCTCACTCAAAGTTTTGGTTTTGCATCCAATTACCTTCTTTTTTCAATAAAATAATAAGTTCATTAGGATTTTAATTTATTTTTACATGTGAGCATGAACCAATATCTATGCTATGCCTTGCTGGTTGTTTTAAGGTTTTCTTAGCTTCATATATCTCATTTAATTTACTCTCTTTATAAAAGCTAATATTTTTTCTAGCTTCTTCCTCTTTGGACTTTTCATGTACTCGTTATTTCATATTCTAATGCTAAAATTTTGTCTACTTAGACTTGGTGTTCTTAGACTTAGACTCCTTTGCATTCTAGGGTTTAGTTATCACACGATGAAGTAACCCTGATTTATCTATCAATATTACTTGACTTGTTGCTAGACGTAGAGTTCATACACAATTCTCCCAAGTTTTTTCTATTGTAATATCGTTTGAATTTACTTTTGTTGTGGCTATTATCTTCTCAGGACTACCTCCTTGCTCATGCTTTTGAGCATCTACTATCGTTTTTCTAAACGATGAACCTACCGTGTTTACCAGTTTGTAGACTACTTTCCACCTTAATTGCATATGTCTAGTTCCTTATGCATTTTTTACTTTATCGGTTAATTACTTGATAGCTAAAAACTTTGGAGCAAGCATATGAATATTCTAAGCTCACATAATACCTTAGTTGACATATATAGCTTACAGTCTCTTGACTTAAATTGGATGTGATACCACTAACTATTTGATTATAGAACTCTTTATGTAATATCACAAACAAAGATTAAACATTTAACATCATTGCCAAAATCCTATAGAGGAACTATTATATACTTGAATTGTAGTGCACCAAACTATTATATACTTGAATTGTAGTGCACCAATATAGTTATATACATAATTTCCTTTTGCTTTATGATTTTTATTATCCTTTCTGTTTATGATATTGATTTATGCTACTTTCTTTTCACAATCTTGTGTTACTGTACTTTATTTCATTTCTTCGCATACATACTTAGTTTTGATTTTAAAGAAAGAAGTTTATATATTTGTTTTGTCTTTGGTAATCTTGGCTTAGTGTAATGTTCGTGCTTACACTTCCGCTATTTACAACAAGTAGGACACATGGTTATTAGTGGGTGAGCTTATTTGTAACCTTAGATGATCTAAATTAAAGTAAAATGGAATACTAATTTGTCCATTTTTTTTCCTCATATGGTTAAATACATATTTTAAAAATATTCATTTGTTTATCAAGAAGAAAAACACTAACAATTTATAACGAAGTTTTTTAAAAATATCAATATGCATTATTTAAGGCTTAAAGACACACATATCGATAATCAACTGCTTCATACAATATTCAATATTTTTACATGAGATAATAAGAAAATAAATATATTTTGGTCAATTTTTGTTCATAATATTTCTAAACTATTTTTTTTTCTTATAAAAAATGGTTAAAATAACAAATACTTTGTAATAAAAGTTAAAATCATTGTGTATACACAAAACCTACTCAATAACCTAATTGATTATATATTCAAAGTTATATCAAACATTAATAAACCGTAATTTAATAGAACTCAAACTCCGTCATAATTTTTATCTTCTTATCAATTACAAGTATTATATTTATTGGCTTATGACAACTTGATTAGTGGATTGGATAAATTAAATGATATAGATTGGATAAAATTATTGGATTTTAGCATAATAGGTAAGATAAGATTACATTATACAAAATAGGAAAAGAATTACAAAGGATTAATGGAATAATGTACACATAGTCACATAGTCATAGTGTATCTCAATTGCACGTCACTTCCGCCACACCTAAAGCAACACATATGTAACCTTCCAATTCTATTCGTCCCCTTCTTACCCCCTTGTTAGTCCGCACGATCCGATGTCAAAACACTTTGATCAAAACCCAAGTCAAACACGGGCTACCTTTTCCTAACTTCTTCCTCCTTCATAAATACAATCAATCTTCCCTTACTTTTCTTTCTATTTCTTTCTTCCTAACTTTACTCTAAATCTGCTGTTTTCTTTCACCCTCTTTCTCTCTCTAAAATCTCTCTCTGAAACAACAATGGAGGATTCAAACCACCTCTACGAGTTTGACGATGTCAGTGCTGCCGCCACGGCCGTGCCGAATCATGGATGGCAGAAGGTTACCTACGCTAAGCGCAGGAAGAATCAGCAGCAGAATAAGCAGAAACCTGCTGCCGCTTCCGGAATTACTGTCGCTGATTCTGGTGTTGATAAGGATGGGAATGTTTTTCGAGCGATCGAGCAGCAGTCGGAGGATCGGCATCGTCGAATTGTGGAGGCGCAGAAAAAATCTGCTCTTTTCGATGATGACGATGATGTTCGTCGGAATGGTAGATCGAAGAAGCGCGATGATTTCGATGATAGTGAATCGGAGGAGAGAGAGAATGTGAGTGTTGTTGAGAAGAAGGATGATAATAAGGAGAAGAAAAAGAAGAAGAAGGTTGAGAAAAAACCTAAGGTTTCGGTTTCCGAAGCCGCTGCGAAGATGGATGCCGATAATTTATCTGCATTTCTTATCCATTTGTCGGTGAGTTGTTTTTGGTGTAGATCAATGTTTGATTTGATTATTGAATTGAATTGGGTTGAATTGAATTTTGTAGAATTGAATTTCGTTGAATTGAATTTCAATTGTGATCTGATTGATTTGAGTGGTTTTTTGTGTTTTAGGGTTCTTATGAAAATCAGGAGGACATACAATTGATGCGATTCGCAGATTATTTCGCACAGGCTTTTTCAGGGGTGTGTTCTGCCCAATTTCCGTGGGTTAAGACATTCAGGGAATCTCCAGTTGCTAAACTTTCTGAGGTGAGAATTTTTAAGCATAATGATGAATTCTGTGACAACTTTGGCAATTAGATCTTTAGCTGAATTTCAAATTTGATGATTAATTTTGTTGAAGCTTTGTTAATTAGATCTTTCATGCTCAAAACTCGAAATATGTTAGTGATTGAATGCATCCTGTACCAATTTAGATTTAGTATAGCCTGAATCTGAAACCATTTTGTTTTTGAATACATCTTGTACGATGATACTAATGCTTGAGCTGAATTGGCTGGGCAAAATCGATGTCCAATACGAGTTATGTGCTTGTGAAACACGTGGGTTTGTATTGTATATAAAATTCATGAATGTGTTTTATTATCCGCGGACCACAATTGCTGGCATTTGGACTACCTTATCTTTCTCCAACTAAAAAGAATGTCTTTTTTTTTTTTTTTTTTTGGTTGAGAATTTTACTGTAAATTTTTTGGGCTTTACAACTTATGTACGGAGTATTATCTAATTTATAGACTGTAGAGGAATATAACTTTCTGTATATTATATTGATTTGTTTGGATGTCTTTGAGTAACATATGTTTTCTTTGGTGAAAAGATTCTAGGTATTGGATATTTGGACTATGTAATTTGATTTTTATGTACATTGAACCGGTTTTCCCTTTGTATATGATTCTTTTGCCTCTCCTTTCTTTGTTTATACAAAGTACGATTTATTATTCATTATCAGCCTCGTCAACTGGTTTTTGCTTGACTTCACATTTTGTATAATTACATAGCTGTTATTTCTTGCTAGGCTTGTCTGCTCATCCGCTTTTACTTGTTTTTCTGAATAGATCCCTGTCTCCCATATCCCAGATGCTGTTTATAAGACATCAATTGACTGGATCAGCCAACGTTCAGTACCCGCTCTTAGTTCCTTTGCAATTTTGTTATTAGATAGTATTCTCGCAGATTTGAACGTTCAAGCTCCTAGTGTTAAGAATGCTAAAAAGGCAACTCAGCAGCCAACATCCAAATCTCAGGTAATTTTGTACAGAATGTGATCATCTTTAAGTCTATCTCCTAGCAGAACTTTAAATGCTTTCTTATATCTAAGAATTTGATTTGCTTTTCTTACACTTGGTTTATGATTACACCTCATTTCAAAGTACACAGTACTACAGCAGGCTTATATATGTTATTTTGAAATTATGACTTTGATGCTGGTTTGAAGCATGTCTGCTGCAATGTAATTACTAATGCTTTTGACAATGATTTATGATTATCATTTTATATTTATTATATCTTAGTGTCACTTATCCGGTCTCTTCTTGTTTTACCTCTTCCCTTTTCCCCACCATAGACTATGGAAGGAAGTATCGAGTTCTGCCAGAATTACTATGTCATTGGAATTTATGGAGAACACTAACTGTGCTACCAGCCTGCCACTCTTTTCACTTTCTAGCTCATAGGTCTTTCACAATAATTGGTCATATCACTCTCCACTCTCAAAGCATCCTATGTAGTCATTTTGTTTTTGTCTTATGGATGTTGCTATATGTGACAGGTTGCTTTATTTGCGGTTTTGGCAATGGTTTTAAGGCGTAAACCAGATGTTCTCGTGAGTTTGTTGCCTACATTAAGAGAGAACCCCAAGTATCATGGACAAGAGAAGCTTTCAGTTATCATATGGATGATATCTCAGGTAGTCTTTGGAGAAATGCCTCAAATTATTTGAAGGGTATTGAGTTTGAATTGTTATTATGCTTGTCCTATTTGACTGCCACTGTCTTATCCTGACAAAGTAATCTATTCTGTATAGGCCTGTCAAGGAGATTTGGCAGTTGGCTTGTTTGCATGGGCTCATAACCTCTTGCCATTGCTCAACAGCAAATCCACTAGCAATCCACTTTGTAGGGATCTGATTTTGCAGTTAGTTGAAAGGTTTGAAACAGTTGCATATTTTTGATACAGTACATCATTTGTGTTTAATGTATTGTACGTTTGTAATGAAATGTGCTTGATTGCAGAATTTTGGCTGCCCCAAAGGCCCGTTCTATCTTGGTTAACGGAGCTGTTAGGAAAGGAGAACGTCTGATCCCTCCAACTGAGTTTGAGATCCTTATGCGGGCCACTTTCCCTGTATCATCTGCCAGAGTAAAGGTGTGTAATTCATAGAGATTATCATTCATGACCTTTTATTGAATATGTATCTAATAGTTGTATGGGGATTCTTTGCAGGCAACTGAAAGATTTGAGGCTGTTTATCCTGTCCTGAAGGAAGTTGCTCTTGCTGGTGCGCCTGGAAGCAAAGCTATGAAACAAGTTTCTCAGCAGATATTTGGATTTGCAATTTTAGCAGCCGGAGAAGGTAATTGTTTTCATGCTATTTTGCATCCTTGTTTTCTTACATAAACATGCATTTCTAAGAAAGAACTCTGTTGAGAAATTTATGTGTATATTTTGTTTACTGATTTCACAGGCAAACCTGAGCTGGCTAAAGAAGCCACTGACATCTTAGTTTGGTCCTTGTCTCATAACAGTGATATCTACAAGCAATGGGTAAATTGATTTTACTACTCTTACTATTGAGCATTCAATTCTTTGACAGGTTATATTGGCATTCTATCTTTTGTGGTTTACTTGATTTTCGTGCTCATTTTTGCAGGACAAAGTATACCTGGATAATGTGGAGGCAAGTGTTGCCGTTCTGAAAAAGCTTTCTGAGGAAAGAAGGGAACAGCATCTGAACCAGTCATCTCTTGAAACTGTAAAGCAGACTCTGAAGAGTTTCCAGCAGAAGGTAGATTCCATGATCCTCACTCAACCTTTTTATTTTATTCAATCACATCTGGAGCCGTAGATTGACGGATAAAATACAATAAAAAAATAAAGATTGATAGAGAGAATCAGCTTCTGCTAATTCTGTTCTTGAAAAAGCAGGCCATAATACGATTGTATGTGACTTTGTATAATTCATTGATTTGACATTCTTTTGCTTTTCTCGTAGAATGAAAAAGCATTGGCCGGTGACCATTCGGGACAAGCAGCTCTCTTCAAGGATGCTAACAAGTACTGTAAAGTGTTATTGGGGAGATTATCGCGAAGTCATGGCTGTGTGAAAGCCTTGGTATTTGTTGCAGTTGCAACAGCTGTGGGTGCTGCTGTTATGTCTTCAAATGTGGAGTCCTTTGATTGGAAGAGGGTGTCTGTGATGCTCAGCTCCTTCCAATCTTTCTGAAATAAGAACGCTTAGTGGCTGTGCACTGTCAGTTCTACTGTTCATTTGGTTTGTAATATGATTGAGAGGAAGCAACACCAGCAAGTTTACATCCAACAATAACCATCTAAATAGATCATCGGATACAAGGAGTTAGAATGAGAGGATGCCATAAGGCTTTCGGCTGTATTTGATAGTTTCAATTCGGTCCTCGACATTTTTGACCGATTGGATTTTCTGTTTATTTATTTTAGTTTTTATTTTTTTTCAGCTTCCTGTTAACTTTTAGAATATTTGACATACATGCTTGTATTTGTAGACTCGTATGCTTTTATTTACAGGTTTTAATATTATGAAATTATTAAATTACCAAGTCTCTTGTACTCCCTTCGGTCTGGTATAAGATTAAAAAACAAGAATAATTGAAAATTATTTACAACTAAATTGATCTACCAAGTAAAAAAAGTTGCTGAATTGAAACTTTTTTATTGCTTCCTCCTTTTTTATGCATCTTATTTGGGAAATTATCAATGGTACCCCCCAAGTTCGTGTTTTTCTCAATGGTACACCTACTCAATTATTCTTTATCAGTGGTACATCCAAAGTTTTATACAGTTATCAGCGCTACACCTACCGTACCCTTTTCGTTAAAAAAACGTTAGTTTTGACTTCTTTTCAATTTTTTAACTTACAAAAAAAAAAATTAATTAACTATTTTAAACTTATTTCTCAAAAAAAAAAAATTATTCTTTCTCCTTCGTCTCCGTTCCATGGCCTTCCTCCAACCCCTTCCACCACCTAGGCCAACAACACTATGGCGCCACCCCCCCACCACCACCACCACTGCATCCCCCGGCCTCAGCAATAACTCCCTTCTTCTCCGCCGGAGTCAGCCTGGAAACCTCCCCTTCCCCGTCGGCCGAGCCATCCCCACCCCTTCCCCTTCTCTTTCCTCTTCCTCGAGCTCTCCATTGAAGCAGCGTGCCCAGCCCCCTAAATCACGTGGTGGGGTTTCGATGTGGGGGTGGCAAGCAGTGGGGTTTCGATGCAGTGGGGTGGGTTTCCAATTTAGGGTTGGGTGGGATTTCAAGGTGAAGTTGGGGATCGGGAAGAGGAGTGGGCTGCCATGGTCAGGGTGGTTCGATTCGGAGGGGTTTCGAGGTGGCGGGAGTCGGTGGAGGTGGAGGGCGGGGTTATTAGGTTCAGGAGCGTTTTGAGGTGGCGGGGGTCTGAACGGGGAGGGGGAGGGGGGTGAAGGTGGAGGGGGGCTACTGAACAGGAAGAAAGGTTTTTTTTTTTATTTATTTTTTATTTTTTTATTTTTAATTTAAGATTTTAAAAAAAAATTAATTAATTGATTTTTTTAACTTTTTTTTTTAATTTTATTATTTGGACCAATCAGGTGTCGCCATGTGTCAGTTATTTTATTTTATTTTTATTTTTATTTTTTTGGACCAATCACAGTGTTAGTTTTTAAAAAAAAAATTGTAAAAAAAGCCAAAACTAACGTTTTTTTTTAACAGAAAGGGTACGGTAGGTGTAGCGCTGATAGCTGTGTGTAAAACTTTGGGTGTACTACTGATAAAGAATAATTGAGTAAGTGTACCATGGAGAAAAACCCAAACCTGGGGGATACCATTGATAATTTCCCCGTTTTTTCCACTTGAGGAAATATCACAACATAAATAGGAGACTAATCTCCTTTAAAAAGATTCATATTACAGACCTTATTGATGCCATCAACAAGAATGGCATCCAAAAGATAGGAAATTAAGCTAGCATAGGAAAAAGTAGTTGAAACAGCAGCAACATCCAAAATATAAATGGAAGCACCAATTTAGATTCATTGCTTTTTTTTTTTTTTTTTTAATTTCTTTTCTTAATAAATTCTCTCTATTCATCACTTTTTTTTTTTTTTTTTCTTTTTTTAATAAATTCTCCCTATCTCTTGCGCCAGTCTCTAAAATAAAAACTGGAGGAAGTATGACTTGTATAGCCTCTTCAATCTTCATTTCTCAATGAAGATTTAATCTAATATGATTGATAATCAAATAAGGAGTCTCTTCTGTAAATCGGATATATTATATGTATAATCACATTGTGATCCTTTAAAAGAGTGAGAAGTTACAAATATGAATTTTTCAATACATATACTATACAATTGATAATGACAATCAGAGACAATTCTTCATTCGTAATCTTCAATGGTAGCCCATGGATATTTGAGAAACCCACCCTTAACCTCTGACGGGTTTTCGGGTTTAGACCATGGATACTTCAATGTTGTGTCTCTTGGGAATTTCCTAAAGTTAAGAAATGGTGCCCATACCAAAATCCTGCATCACATTTGTTCCATAATTAAATGACAATAATTTTAATTGTTCAATACTACTCAATTTAATTGTCGTATACTAGTTTAAATTACACTATTAACGTGAGTATTAAATTAGAGGAAGGAAGAAACAATTGACTTAAGGAGCATAAAGGTACTCACCCAGGGAAGAACAAGAAGACGAACATAAATTGGAAGTACATTTCAAGTAGATTTCTTCTGTACCATCTTATTCTTAGCCAGTTCATGATTATCGGCTGTCATGAAATATAAAATCAAGCATGTCAAATATAAACTACTACGGAGTATATGATCAGTAATTGAATAACCTGAAAAATCACCATTTTTTGTTTGCTTTGATTCGATAATGAACTGAAAAAATGCTCAACTTGTTCGGATTATTTCTCCATATGCTACTATGGTATGTCGAATTATTTTTTCGTAATGTTCTCTATATTATCATAATTTTTATGATTAATATGAAGTACGAGTATCTATTATTATACTGTACTAAGGTACTATGTACTAAGATTGAGTGATGCATAGAGTATGAGAATCATCCAACCACATTAGCAAATCATTTTAAATATTCTAGAATGTTTGAATTCCATTTTTATTTTGGTTACATTTTCTAAATAGTCTGGTTTATTATTATTATTATACACTACTATGGTGTATGGATTACCAAGTTTGAATGATCTATAGATTATGAGATTTGCCCAACTATGATTAAAACATCACAATTCAAACGAAAACAGAACATAATACTACGAGTTTTGTCAATCGTTGTTGGAAATAATTTGAGACGGAGGTAGTAAATAAGAACATCATGCAAACGGACATAGTAATTACGAGTTTTGTAAAAGATCAATTTATAAATGTTGAACAAAGGATTAGAAAAGGGTGGATGATTTTGCTTACTGGCATAATAAGAAAGTACCAAAAAGCCACAACTCCAGCCTTAATCAAAACCCAAACCAAATCTTCATGATAATTTACTCCTGTAACTGCAAATGCTGGTTCTGCAGCAACCTGTTGATACATTTTATTGCATCTTCTTAACCACTAAAATAAATACGATTCGAATAATTCATCAATTGAATTAAGGATGAAGATCATACAGTTGTGGTGGCCAAAAGTCCCAACTGAAACACCCAACTGGATTTAATCCCATCACTAGGCTTCAATGAAATCTTGCTTCCATTACTAATCTATTTAAAGCAAAAAAAAAAAAAAAAATACAGATTAAAATCATCCAAAAAAAAAAAAAAAAAAAATAAAGTTGTTGTGGCATTTTTTTATTCTGTGTGTGGGAAAATGTAGGAGACATACCGGTGATGGTTGTTGGTTGGATTTAGAAGCGCTAAGCAGTTTGTGTTTGTGCGCACAAGTGATGGAGAAAGTGGTTCGGCATTTCGGAGCAGAGAGTAAAGGCAGAGCCTTGAGAGGGTGGAAGATTGTACAATTCATGGTTTTGCTGTCTTATCTCTTCTAATCAGAACCAAATGTTTCCATGGTAAGCATGCCATGCATCTGAGGACGATATTGGTTTGTCCCTTTTTTTTTTCTTTTTTTTTTTTTTTGGTTTTGTTTTGAGACGGGTTGTCCACCACATGAATACGGATGGAAATGGTGAAACATTTACTTTCTCAGGTCTTTTTTAGTTCACATATTTTAAGTTTTGTCATTACTTGCAGACTCTATATTGATGATCCTAAGTTAGAAAAAAATTGATCATGTTAGATTTTCGTCTGAATCTATATACAAAAAATATTACTCTTTTACTTCGTATGATTTTACTCATCCCCTCTGTTTTTTAATGTTTGTCACATTTGTTTTTTTGTACAATTTTTAATGCAATATTGTATATATAATATATAATATTACATATTACAAAAAATTATAAAAATTTCATGTTTGACAACTAAATTTCGAGTCGACAATAACATGATCATAAATGACGATATTTTTAAAAATAAAAAGTCATTAAAATGCAAGATTTTATTTGCATTAGAATCTCTCAAGTAAGATTCCACATGGGACATCATACCTTTTATCGTCTTTTAAATTATTTGTCTTGAATACAATCTTGAATGAACCTTTAAAAACGTCTTAGGATAGATTGAAATGCTTGAATTGTATTTGTAGGGTGTATTATGGTGCATTAGGAGCTAAGGTTTTAGGCTCATAATTTGAGTGTATTCCATTTGAAGTTGATAGTAATTGGTGAAATTTGTCGCCGCCACTGCTAACGCCAGTGCATCATTGCACCCTGAGATTTAATGCACTGTGATAGATTCCAGAGTAGTGGTTAGAATATAATCTAGTGTAGTGAGCTAGCTTCCAAAGCCATCTCAGAGAGGTTTTACTAGGTTTTTGAGCGATCTTTAATTAGGTTATTTGTATGGGTTTTTGAGCCATGTTAGCCTATTAGGTTCATCATCTAAGGCTCAAATTGGGTTTGGATTGAGTTTAAATTCAATGGACGCTTATTTTGGCTCAATTTGGGCTTGATTTAGAAGGTTTATTGGTAATTAAATTTTTTGGGTCCATATTCAAGTTTAAACTAGCTAGATAAAACAAATAGTAAAACTTTTCAATCATCACGTTCTTTTAAAAGAGACACACTTTAGTGCATGCACTACCTTATTTCTTTGTAACTAATACTCTATAGTGACTTGTGTAAAAATCATCATCATGGATAAGTATTGGTGCATAGGACTTATTTGTTTTGAAACAAATAGGATGGTCAAGTTATAAATATTAACGGAGTATAAAGTACCGTTAAATAGGTTAATAATACCATTAATGTTGTGGTATTATAAATATTTTTCTAATGGTACAAATAAGTATGTAAATTGTACATCAAATATTATACCACTATGAGATATAATAATACTATTAAGATAACCTATACTCTAATGGTATAATATACATGCATAAAATTACACCAAAAATACCACTGTAACCATAAAAAATACCATTATGAATGTCAAATGCCTATTTTTTCCTCCTATGTGTTTCCAAAACACCTAGGAACTATGAGCCAAGATACACTCCATCATCATCATTGTCATAGTAGTCTTCTTCCTGGAGTGGTGACAGAGATGGAGGAGAGTAAATCACCACCACGCATTGATGGTAATTGGAGCTTTAAGGTTGGATTCCATGGTATTATGTGAAGGTTGGGTTTTGCATTTACTCAATTGAAGGGGTAATTTAGTAAATTAAATGTTATTCATCATGGTTAGTCCTTTTTAGGTTAATTATGACAGTAAAGTAAGGCTAGATTAGAGACTGATTATAACACTAATGTTATTTAACACGACACGAAAAATGCGGGGGGAAGGGTTTTCAATCTGTTTAGTTAAATGAGTTGACACGACACGACACGACACAACTAGTTAAATGGGTCGGGTTTGTAACACAAAAGTAAGACTAGCCAACCCGGTTAATAAGCTGGTAGTGTTCGGGTCAACCTGTTTACCTGCTTACCTACTTAAGATTTTAAAAAATTCTTCTAATTCACTATGGCCCAAAAAAAGATAATCGCCCAAAAAATAAAAAAATAACCTAATATTTTCATTCACTACAACCGTCAATCAAAAAAATTAAAAAAACCTTATTTAACCTATAACAGCCATTGTTGGCAAGCTTTCTTCCTTAATCTCATCTTTCTCGCATTAATCTCATGATTCTCATCTCACTCGCTCTAATATCTTTAATAACTTTTCTTCCTTTCAATTTGATTATATAGTTTGTCCTAATATTTTTTGTTTTTTAGATATGTTACTCAAATACTCATGTTGTAGTCTTCATCTATTTAAGGTAATCTCTTTTATGAATCTAAATTTATATTTTTTTTAGATATGTTACATCTTTTATTGATTTGATTATATACATTTGTTCATCTATTACTTTGTTCAACTTTTACTGATTTTGATTCAATTTTGCTTCCTAATTAATATCATCCCTCTCAGATGGAATTTGAGGATCCTAAATCAACTTAAATTGTTGGGGAAGAATCTGGCAAGCTAGAGTTTGAAATTCTTAAGGAGACCTGGGCTAATAAACATAAAGGAAAGAAACTCGGGCATCTCTACAAGCTTGGTAATAATTTCAAAAGCTCTAGACAACTTACCTCTAGTGTATGGGTGAATTTAAAATTTTTGGAACCTAACCTAGAAGAAGGTAATTTGTGGTGTAAGTGTAAGAAAAATGGCCAGATTTATAGTGCGGATAACAAGTATAGTACTGGTAATTTGCTTCGACATTCATCTAATTGTAAGAAGAAGGTTAGTAGAGACGTTGGTCGGATGCTTTTGCAAGCTAATTCTGATGGTCTTAAAACTAAGAATAATCGTCCTACCTTTATTTATGAAGTTTTTCGTGAATTGCTTGTTGTTGCTATTGTCAAGCATGGGTTGCCCTTTCAATTTGCTGATTATGAAAGGATTAGGAATGTATCTACTTGCAACCTGATATGAAACTATTTTCTTGGAACACCTATAATTCCCCATATTTGTAGAGTATTTATACCATACAAAAATACAAATTTTGTAGTAAGTATTTATTCAAGAATTTACTAAATATCTTAAATGTATTATTTCAATATTAATTTATTATTACATAGATTTTATTATGTAGAATATATGTAGAATATTCTAAAATAATATCCTAAATAATTATGATGATCATTAAAGTTTAAGGAATAACATGACCATCTTATTTAGTGAATACTAGTTTAAGTCCTGTGCCATGCACGGTTTTTTACTAAATTTTATAATTAATGAATTATATTGCAACAATTATGTACCAAAAAAATATTACGAAGTATATTTTAAGGGAAACAAAATATCTAGAATTTTAATTTATACCCATGCCAAAGATGTCAATATTATTGATGCAAAAGACTTAATAAATAAAATAAAATAAAAGAAATTTATGGACTTTGAGGTTTTATATTAACCCTAATAAAAAATGAAAATTTTAGATTACTACCCATACGATACACATTCAAGGATATAACCTTCGTCCCTAATTTAATTTGTTATTAAGATACTTTGTTCAACACAATGTATTATGCAAATTTATTCAATTTTATTTTACTTTGTGATAGTTAATAAACGATATGATTGATATATTTACTATGTATATATTTTCTTATATTAGTTTATTTAACAATAATATTAGCCTAAAAAGCATAATTGACATGTTAGAACTTAAAAGGGGTGGAAGAGGGTGGAATGATGATATTTTGATCTCTCTTAATTATAAATAATACTTTGATAATAATAAAAATATGGGTTTATCCCAAATAAAGTGGAGTATCTACTAATTGAGATATTATAGCTTAGCTATTGGCATATACTCATAATGAATCACTCAATTGTTTTAATAAAGTAAGATTATGGGTCCCTTCAAAAAAAAAAAAAAAAAAGCACTGCGAAGATTTATGGGTATATGTTAGATTATCATTCTTTGATTTTATGGGTACATTTTAGATCATCATGCATCAATCATAAGATTTAATGATTTATATCCATAGTTAATCACGCATAATATGTAATAGAATCTTATGATTGATAATATTATGTAATAGAATCAATTACAGTAAGAAAAATAAGCAACACATTATACACTAACCAAAATATTACATCAATCCTTTCTCAAAAAAAAAAAAATAAAAAAATTGCGTCAATCAATATTTATAAATCCATAGTTAATCACGCATATTATGTAATAGAATCTTATTATGTAATAGAATCTTATGATTGATAATATCATGTAATAGAATTGTGCATATATAATATAATAATATAATAAAATATAATAATTAAATAAGGAAATAATGAAAGTGGCAGGAAAATAATTAATGACATTGTGACAAGTGTCATTTTAGGTTAGCTTTTAGTATAGGTTAATAGATTGTAGAAGAAATTATTAAATAAAGCAATATATATATTTTATTCTAGAAGATATTTTAAAATTTCCTAAAGCTTCTATTTTGAAAAAATTCTCACCGTAATTCATGCTCTTTTAATTTAGGGAAATTTTACATGCTGGCCTCCAGGTTTCAATTTTTCTACGTGGAAAACAAACTTTTTTCCAACTCTCTCAAGTGGCACTATGGTTTTGCAAAATTAAGTGTAGTGTCCTTTTTTTGATTTTATGGCTAACTTTTATAATTAAAATGGTTAACCTAAGGTTTTTTAGTTTAAAAATTAATTAAATTATATTTTAAAATAATAAAATTTAAAAAAAAGGAAATTTCACCAGCCACCACCACCATCCTGGAAGGCGGCAGCCTTCACCATTCCGACAGCCCAGCCCGCCCCCACCCCGACAACCCGTCCCCCTCCCCCTCCCCCCTACCCACTAAACCCACCACCTGAAACCCCCAAATACCTAACCCGAAACCTCAATAAACCCTCCCTTACCACGTTAAACCCCAAGATCGACCTTCTCCCACCCTCGAAACCTTGGGCGATGGAGTTTCGAGGGTGGGGAGGGCCTGATTTGGGGTTTAAAATGGTGGGAGAGGGTTTTTTTAGGGGTTTCGGGTTGGGGATAAGGGGTTTTCAGGTGGTGGGTTCAGTGGGTAGGGGGACGGGGTCGCCGGCTCCGGAAAAGGGTTTCTAGGCGCCGGCGGTATGTGGGGATTTCGGTTGGGGTTGTGGATGGTGGTGGTGAGGGTGGTCGTGGGTTGGGGGCTGTTTTTTTTTTTTTTAATTTTATTATTTTAAAATATAATTTAATTAATTTTTAAAACCTTAGGTTAAAAATTTTAATTATAAAAGTTAGCCATAAAACCTAAAAAAGGACACTACACTTAATTTTGCAAAACCAGAGTGCCACTTGAGAGAGTTGGAAAAAAGTTTGTCTTCCACGTAGAAAAATTAAAACATGGAGGCTACCATGTAGAATTTCCCTTTAATTTATGTCAATTCACTAAACATGATGGACAAGCTAAAATATTTTAAGGCTAATATGACACAAAAGGAGTAGTTTAAATACCCTTTAGTCATAAATTTTAAAGTTTACCCATTTTTTTTTTTATTATTTTTTTTTAAATAAGCATTATGATTATTATGTGTTTTCGAAAAGAAAAAAAAAAGAGAAAGGAAGCAGGGCAATCATCCACCACCAAGGGCGGCAGCCGGCCATTGACATCGACACCATCAGCTCCAGCCACCACGGGGCAACCAACATTGGCTAGTTGCCGCTGCTGTCACCATGGTTGGTGGTGGTGGGGTGTATGTGTGTGTTTGAGGTTTTTATTTAAAAACATTTCTTTTTTTTTCCACTTCCTTTAATTTTCAAAATTTTAATTAGGATTTTTTTGATCTATAACACCACAAAAAACACAAATTTGATTATAACACCACAAAATCTAAAAGTTTTATTATAAAACCACATTAAAAATCATGAAAAATTGATTTCACCACCTAATTTAGCATTCCGTTAGAGGAACTGTTATTGGGGTCCACTATCACAACTATTTTGCTCAAACTCTTTTAAATATTTGCGATTTCCTTCGAACTCATTCATTTGTCGAATTGTTAACACAATTACATGCTTCAAATTTGGGGAAATCCACAATCAAACTGCAAAAATTTATTCAAATTAAACAACATTGTTGGTGTTTAGTAATTGTTGGTAGGAGGAGGATTTTGGCAAACAGTGTGAACACAAATCTCCAAAAAAAAAAACCCCTATATTTTATACTTCAATCTGTTGTAAATTTATATTTCTTGTGAATTAATTGCATAGTGCGGTAGGTCTGTGTAATTAATCATGATATTGTTGCTTAATTCATGATGTAGCTGTTTATATTATCTCCGAATTGGTCAAAAATTAAAAATAGGGTTTATTGCAAAATTGATTTGGGCGTTTTTGATTTTTGGGACTGATTCTTTAATTTCCTTGTTTCAAATGCTTAGTTGATGAGAGCAAATTGATGTGGTTGATTGTGGATGGCATATTGATGCAGATGATGTCTTTCATAAGCTCGTCTCCTTCAAGAGAGATGAAGTGTAAATGTGGTGTTTCATTTGCGAAGTTCACTAGTTGGTGTGAGGAGGGTAGCCCGTCATTGGGGATCCCACTTCCTCTATGCCCATGACCCTTTAAAATCCTAGGACTTTACATTTTTGAAGGTGTGTTAGGATTTGAATTCCTGACTGTTTGAGGGAGCTTGAGTTAGAATTGATTCTATCATTAAGCTTTTTTGTAAGAAACTAATAGGAAGTCGCCAATGAGTTTTACGAAAACTCATAAACCTCGTCCATGCCTTTCTCCTAAGTAAAGTTCAAGGGATATTTAGCATGAATCATAAGTGTACCCATGCCCAAATTGGTCTACTTGTACCAAAAATGAATTCGGGAGTGAGGGTACTAAAATAACGTTCCCTTTAGGGGGGAATCGCTATCCTAGCCTAAGTGCAGCCTCTACTAGCTCTTCCTTTCACTATTTCATCACCAAACAGTATATGCAACGTGGTACTTAAAATTAAGTTAGTCGATTTTATTTACACGTGTCAACCACATAAATATTACATTGCAACGGTTGTCGTTATTCTTATTTATTCCAAATTCGTGAAAAGAACAATAAATAAACAAGATTCGCCTAGGCTTAGGTGATAAAATAATCAATTAATTATTCAATTCTAGTCTTTAATTAGCGCAAGAATACTATGTAAAATTAATTAATTAAAAACCATTTTAAAATGATCAAACAACACTAATTAATTGATTAAAGTTATTTAAACAAGAAAGGAAAAGTGATTTAATTAAGTACTCAGGAAACTAACTATTCTCCTTTTTTGCCAGATTTCCGTTTTTAGCGTTTATGGACTTTCCTCCTTCTTCATACCTCCTAGGAATTTAAAAAGAATGGATTATGGTTGAAGAGTAGTTGGGAAGAGAAAGGAAAAGTATTATGATAGTAAGAGGGTTTGAGAGATTAGGGATTTCAGAATTTAAGGTTTTTATTTTTGAAATTTCTGTTATCTTTAGGGCTAAATGAAGACCCCAATTTATAGGCGTAGGAATCTAGGTTTTGGGTTTTAGAGCCGCGGCGTCAGGTGGCGCGCACAACTCTCAGAGTTGCGCTGGAGTGCCAAGCGCAAATTTAACACTTGCGCGTAGCAGGCGCGCGCAACTTTGAGAGTTGCACGCGGTGCGGTTTGCCTTATACGAAAACGCGTATTAAAAACTTCCATAACTTTTGATTGCGAAGTCGGATTGAGAAAAATAAGATATCATTGGAAAGCTCTGAATGTCTAATTTCTAATTCTGTTAAAATTAGTTTAAAATCTGTAATGGATCAAATTAAATGGCCGTTTGAGTGCAAGGGTGTCGGTTTTAGGGCCCGGTTTAGTATTTTGATGATAACTTCTTTGTTTTAACTCGGAATTGGGCTTATAATATACCGTTAGAAAGCTATTTGAAAGGGCTAACCATATATATAGGCCATGAACGGATATTTGGTTGTTAAATATTCTGGTTGGCTCTATTTTTAATAATGTAAGATCCATTTGATCCAATCATTGCACATGACGCATTTAGGTCCGTTAATAATCAAGATTAAACATGTATGAACATGTTTTAGGCCTAATTAGTAATCGGACTAGGTTCTAAGATAATTTGGTCTCAAATACAGGTTTTAAATTACTTCATAATGCATTTCGGAGTCCATAAAAACTTCAATTTTGATCTAGCATGAAGAACGAGTTTTTGTAACATCATCGCACTTTCCGTCGGGACAGGAGGCCAAAAGTAGGTGTCTACAGTTGGACAAGGGAGAATCCTTGCAGAAGTTCAGAACGTGCAAGTTCTATGATCCAATAACTGAAAGAAAGGGTTGTAAATCATTTTAATGGGTGGATCAACTTGATGGGACAGCCTGGCAAACAAAGGTGATCTGATCAACAATCTGTTGTTGGATAAAAAGTTATTAAAGGGAGAAATTAGTGACTATAAAAGGGAAGTTGGCCTTGGTTGACAAATGAGGTGTTTGCTTAATGAAGTAGATAATTTGAAGATGAAATGCAAGGCTCTCAACTTTGACAAGAAGAAGATTAATAGAGAAATGCAAGGAAGAAATGGAAGATCGGAGCACTCTGTTGTGTGTGTTGTTGTTGGGATTAGTTTAATTATGCTAGTTACGGGAGTTTGAATAATGCTTAAGGTGTAGTTGAACATTTTTTTTTTGGCAACTTTGACAAGACTGTCCTACAAAACATCAAACACTAAAACAAACAAAGCCTGAAAAACAGACCATCAACTAACACCTAGTCAACCATCTCCTCATTTCCCCATTACAATTACAAGCTACATTAAACATAACCCTTCTAATAGTCACTTCTTTAGCCTCCGAATTCTGCTTGAAGATCTTAGCATTTCTTTGCATCCACACTTGATAAACAGTCTCAACAAAAAACACATTGTGTAAATTTTAGCTTGGCCAGTCACTTTCCTGCTCATCATAACAACAAGTCTCAGCTCAACCTCAAACTGCCAAGTATTTCTCTGTAGACCAATAGCTTGAAGAACCCCTTTCCAAATATCAGCTAAAAACTGACAAGCAAAAAACAAGTGCTCAACAGACTCAAGAATAGCATCCTGGCACATCACACAATTGACAGAACACTCAACACCCCAAGAGCTGAATCTGTCAGTAGTAGCAAGCCTATTTTGAACAGCAAGCCATAAAATGAACTTACTTCTAGGGCTAGCTTTAGAGTTGCAAATAACTCTTCTCCAAGGAACCTTCTCAAAAGACCCCTGCAACTTCCGATACATTTTGCCAATAGAGAATTTGCCCTTCACCATAACCTCAGGCCATGAAATACCAGATGGTGTTCCCTTGACTAAAAAATCTTCCTAAGAGCCCAAGAGCAGGTCTTAGGAATAGTCATAGTAGTGAAAATATCCCTCCCCTACACATAATAGCTGTAAACCCAACCCAGAGCTTATCTTTCTTGTAAGCTAAAGCCCAAAGCAGCTTAGCAATAGCAGCTTTATTCCATAAATCAGTATTCTTGATATTCCAGCCACTAGACAGTTTAGGAAGCATTAACTTCTCCCAGGCAACAAGAGATTTTTTTGAAGCATTAACATTTCCAGTCCACAAAAAGTATCTGCAATAAGACTCCACCTCCTTGATGATCTTTTTTGGCAAAACAAAAATCTAGCACCAGAAAGTTTGCATCCCAAAAAGAACAGACTTGATAAGTTGCATCCTACCAGCATAGTTCAGGAATTTATTAGCTCAAGACTTAGCTCTATTAAGAACTTTCTCCATAATTGGCTTACATTGAACATAGGAAAGTTTCCTGGAAGACAAGGGAACACCTAAATATCTAAAAGGAAAGGTTCCTTCAGGGTTATTAATAGCAGCAATAATAACATCCTTCTCAAAAGCAGAAACTCCAGCAAGGTAAATATTACTCTTGTCCAAATTAGCTTCAAGACCTGAAGCCTTAGAAAACTTTTGAAAGGCTTGCATTAACTGAGTAACTGAGCTTATGTCAGCTCTTGCAAACATTAAGAGATTGTTTGCAAACATTATATGAGTCACATTCAGCCTCTCACATCTTGGATGATCGTTGAAATTAGGGTCCTGCTGAAGCTGATTCAATTCATACATCTAGATAAGATTTCCATGCCAATAGCAAAAAGAAAAAGAGACATTGGATCCCCTTGTCTCAACCCTTTATTAGTAGGAAATGGTTTACAAGGAAATCCATTAATCAAGATAGAGTATGAGACTGTAAAAATACAAGTCATAATCCAATCGACAAATTTACCAGAAAAACCCAGCTCATGTAGAATTGTCCTTTGAAAACCCCACTCAATTGAGTCATATACCTTTTTAAATCCACTTTCACCATACATCTAGGGGACTTATGAGCTCTACCATACCCCTTTATAAGCTCCGAGGCAAGCAAAATATTATCAACAATATGCCTTCCTGAAATGAACCCAGATTGACTTTCGCTAACCACCTCAAAAATCACAGTACACCTTAAAGCCTGTTAGTGATAATCTTAGAGATTATTTTATACACTACAAAACATCAAGCTATTGGCCTAAAAGACTTCACATGAGAAGCATTCTCAACCTTAGGGACAAGAGTGACTGTTGTAATATTGATTTAGAACACATTCTATTATTATCAAAGAAATCCAGAACAATAGAATAAATATCATCTTTGACATTACTCCAAGTTTTCTTGAAGAAAAATAAATTATAGCCATCCAAACCTGGAGCTTTAGAATCATCAATATAAATAAGAGCATTGTCAATTTCAGATAAAGAAATAGAAGCATAGTGAAAATCAGCAGAATGCCTAGATAACCTAGGACCAGATCTAAGAGCAACAAAATTAGCCATAGGAAGAACACCAGCAGTAAAACCAAGAAGCTTCTTATAAAATCCAACAATCTCATTCGAAACATTAACAAGATCAATGAGCTTGGTCTCAACATCATCATACAGCTAGAGAAGTGATCCTGTTAATATGTCTTCTTTGTTTAATAGAAGTAAAGAAAAACTTACTATTAGAATCACCAAAAGATATCCACTTAATTCTAGATTTCTGTTTCCAGGCTTCCTCATCTATTTTCAGCCAGTTCTTCAAATTACCAATGCAGAACTTATCACGATAATGCAATTCAAGATTAGAATAATCCCTAACAAGTTGAGATTGAATATCATCAAGATCAATTCTAGCCTGCTCAACTTTTGAAGTAATACCAGCAAATTCCTCCTTGTGTAAAATCTTCAAATGGCTTTGTGTAGACACCTGATTGTGTCTCCCTAAAACCAAATAAACCTAGTGATGGGTACCTTTCATGTATTTGATTAACGAATTCGGTAAAGAGTTGACGAGTCTCGTGAAGTTTCCTTAAGCCTTGACCATATTCTTAACCTTTTCTAAATTTTTAATCCAAAATCGTTTATTTCGTGTCTTTAAACCCAAAATCATTCATTTCGTATCCTTAAAATCGTTTATTTTGTATCCAATCCATAAAATACGTCCCAACCAGATTATTTTGGTCCATAATCCTGGTCCAATTATGCTTAGTTGTATGGGGATTGAAAAGAGTTTTCCAACGATATATTATAAGCCCAAATCCGACTTAAAACGAATAAGTTATGGCCAAAATACTAAACCGAGCCTAGGTCCACTTTACCTACGACCCAATGATCATGTGAGGGTCCAAATACCATATTCCTAATCCTAAACTCATTAGGATTCATTAGGAGCTTCTAGAACCCTCTAGAAGGTTCTAATTTATCCTTTCTGAAAAGATAAAGATCAAAAGAGTTCGAAGCCGAATAAAACTTCTCTTTTTTGATAATCCTAATCCCGGTCAAAATAGAAGACGTACGGATGTCTCATTGACCCAATTATATTGGAAATCGAACTCCGTACGCATTATTATCTTTAGAAAACCATCGCAGGATGACAGGACCATCGTGCCGCGATGGACCCCATCGAGCTGTGATACACCGGTCGCCCCGTAATGGAACTTATTTTATTCCGTTCCAAAATTCTGATCGTCAGACTCTCTTTTTTCCCTATAAATAGAGGTCGTTTAACCCCGTTTCAGATCATCCATAACCATCATCAATCATCTTAATAAACTTTTCTCTTTCTTGATCCTCATGTTCTTAGCCTTAGCCTAAACACATCCTTGATACTCTCGCAAATCATCCACAATACCTCCTTCGCGAGACTTGAATACTCCTAGCCATCCTCGACGTGAAAGGTTGATAGTTCTGAGGGTTTGGTCCCAGATCTATGTTTCAATTCATATTTGATTTATTACTTTCTTGATTTAACTTTTTTGAAGTTTACTAACATGTGTATTATTTTAATAGCTTGAAGGTTGAGGCATCAAAGTGAGTAATTCAATTGCCCTTAATTATTCTTAGATTTTGGAGTAGAAATCACTTTTATAATATTATTTTAATTCCTAGTATCATGTTTAGGATGTTGATTATGATTTCTAGTATCATGCTTAGGATGTTGATTATGATTTCTAGTATCATATTTAGGATAATGTTTTGATTTGATTATTAGTGACATGCTAGGATTTGTTATTAATCCGTTTAGTATCATGCCTAGGATCTTACTATTAATAATATTTTGATGATGTATTATGATGATAATTGTTGAATATCATATGTTGCTTGATTATTCATGATTTATTGCTATTGCTTGATCACGCCCCTTCTTGCAGGTTTAAAGGGAATTTGTACTTGAAATCACGCCTAATAAGATAATTAATTATTTAATTTAGGCTTAATATGATTTTAATTCAAGTGATCACCAATATTAGATTTGATTGTGCATTAATAATCAACCAACGTAGATAAAACAGGTTTAGAATTAACTTGACGTATGAATGTTGATTGAAAAGCGCACATAAATATCATAAGAAGTATGTAGAGGCCTATTTAGGGCAGTTTTAATCTCTTTTAGGTTGGATTCGTACCATTGTCCCCGAACATCCAGTCATGGTTCCAGACCACTGTGGAGTTAGTGATCTCCATGATCGTGAATGGGGTGTAACCTTCACACATGTGAACGGTTTACAAGTTCCTAAAACTTGTTGGCGACTCTTTTATCTCTAGATTTTTTTCTTTGGAACGTCGCCATGCCTAAAATCATGAACCACAGTAAGGCTCAAATATGAGTTTAAAAAATGCCCTACAGTTTTTGGCGATTACAATGGGGAGGATTTCTAAATTGATTCCTAATTTTTTTAGCAATTGATTTAGAATGAGATGATGAGACTTGAAAGATTGTAGATATTCATGTGCGTAATTTTGATTAACATTGTGGGATAAGCATGAAAAGATTCGCATTGGAAAGACCATCCGTAATGCGTCAAAACATAGGAATATACACGTAGGAAAGGCCGGAAATATCTTTCAAAACTAAAATCGAACAAACACTACGAAAAATCGGAAAAAAATATTGAACATAGAAATTACCGTAGAGTGTCAGAACCATCGCAGGACGACAGAAACCATTGCCAGACTATAGCTTCATCGCGCCGCGATGGATCTATCGCTGTGCGATAGTTCCTGCCTTCCAGCGACAGATCTGGTGATTCCGTGCCAGCTTTCTATCTTCTTGTTTTGCCCGATTCTAGTACTGTCTCAACGATTTTATTTCCTGATTGAGTTTTTTTGAAACCCAAATTTTTTCTACATATGGTTTTAGCCCTTGGGAATTCACGCTCCATCCACCCTAATAAACGCTCTGTGCAATAATGGGTGCATCCGAGTTTGTTGAATTCACCAAACCATGGAGTTGAGTTTAACTTGCGGGGTCCCATCCATCATGCCAACCCTTCTAAGGTAAGGCTTCCGCGCGATGCATCTAGACTCTTAACCATGGACCCTCTTGGACATTATAATCCTTGACCTTAGAGAACTAGAGCCATGGTTTGGTGGCGAACTCATTGCATCATATTGTGACTACTTGACTACTTGTGCATATCTTACTTGTGCATACCTTGTTTGTGATTAAATTAACCCTTTGATTGTGATTAAACTAACCTTTGTATTAACTTGATTCTTGTACATATGACTTATATATACTACCCAAAGGACTTTGCTTAATTAATTTGGTTAATTAAAACGAACCTAAATTATGAATACGCTCGAACCTAGAAGACTTTTAGGCTTAAACCCTTCGAAGGAACGACTGAAAACTAGTAATTGTAATGTTCCATTCATGGTGCAATATTTCTAAGTTGTGGCGCGAGACGATGGCGACCATAGCGACACGTCAAGCTTGACGCGCCGCGATAGAGCCATCGCCATGCGACAGTCCCAATGCAACGCGTTGGTTTTGTCTTTCCTTCCGAGTCTTCACATCGAGTCCCATTTCCATGTTTAACCAGTTTAAAGTCATTATGAGGTCTTTCCCTGGTCTTGTATGAGTCTAACCACATGGTCATGACACGAGTCGTGTAAATATCACCTTCACTCACGAGTCTTTGCACACACTCTGTACATATTTCTTTTCACACCATGGCCATATCTTAGGTCCATCCATGAGTCATCCTTTCCGTCATTCGTGTTGAGGGTCCATCCTATTCCCGGACTTTTCCATATACCTTTCCACATACTTTCATACATTACACCTTCCTTCTTAAAAACCTTCCACCATCACATACTTTCCTCTTTCATGCTTTCCCCATACATATCATTCCCTTCATACACAATGATCTTTCCCCATCTATGCATGTTGAATCAAGTTCGAGTCATGTGATTGACAAGACCAAGTGATGATAAACACAAAGCACGAGGCAGACTCCAATGACAAAGATTTCATGATTATTTTCTTATTCTTGTTTTCCCCTTCCCCAATAAGTCTAGCATAGGCATCCCCAAGACATTTCTCTTTATGTGCTTACATTACCCTTTCCATTTCAATAACATGAGCATTTATTTCCTTGCATATGATCATTGCATTGCATTTCATTAAAAAAAAATCCACGATGAACTAAGCACAAGGTATACCTATGATTAGAGGCACCCCTTGTAGCCACATTATATTATCATCTTCACCCTTTCAATTATACAATCTCTTTTGATAAACCACTTTGAGCCTCGTCTAATGATTGACCTTTCTTTTTTCAACCCTTATCTACCTTACCTTGGGATGGGATGGTGTGCAACTTATGCAAAGCAAAAGCTTGAGTGATTTTTACTAAAGTTCCAAAATTTCAAAAGTTCAATAAGCAATAAAAGTGTGCAAAGGGCAACTGTTCCAATGTCTTTGATATGAACGCGTCTCAAATTGCGTCTTTTATCAAGTGCTCGGTACCGTTCTTGAGAAACATGAATGCCAAGAGAGTGATAGACCGCATGATTGGGATTGTCCGCACTTATCCAAAAAAGATTTAAAATTCAAATCTCAAATGCAAAATAAACGAGAAACCTTAAGCATACAAATACCAAGATTCAAATGCAAGGTTGCACACCTTGGGGGCTTATTTTGGGTCTTGAGCCTTTATCCTTTCTTCTTCAACCTTTAGCCTAACCCCGTTACAAACCTTGAAAGACCTCCTTGAGGTGTACACACACTTTTGCGAGGTTCGGCTAGAGCTACGTTCAGCCTGATTCCCAACGGATACGTAGGCAACTTCACATTAGGGTACGATCGTAATAAAAATACATTTATCACATTCATCACACATTCATGGATGATCATATCAAGGGATCTCCATTGCTCCTCCCTATCCATTTAGAGCTAGACTTGGGGGCTTGATCCTTACTTCATTAGCCTAACCAGCCTAAGAGTCACCATCATTTGGCTCTTCTCAAAATATTTTTTCCACACCCTTTAACCTTTGCAGCCTAACCTTAGTGTCACCCTCACACACATCACAAATACATAGCCGAATAATCTTTCCATTAGGAACCCTTTGTCATGAAATCCTGATACGACCTTGAAGCACGCCTTGTCATCTTCGAATCATTCATTATCATTCATCATCATTGAATCACAAAGTATGAGGTTCTTAGCCTCCGAGCCTAAGTTACCAAATACATTCATTATCGAGTCATCAATTGAGATGGTCTAGGATGCTACAATCCTTGCACCATGAGATATAATGACTAATGCATACACTTGATTAAAGCTCATTCAACATGCATCATTACTTGATTCATTCTTTTCATCTTTTTCCTTTTGGGGAAGCTCAAAAACTTCGCTTTTTGCCAGCACTCTACCTCTTTTCATTTTCACATCTTTCTTTTCGGGAGAAAGTCGGTACCCTCCACAAATATGACGGAAATTTTTTGCTTTTCTGCATCTTCAAGTCGCATGAGCACAATCACAACATAATGCACACGAATCATACACATTGAGTCATGTCGTGTTATCACATCGAGTTGAGTCTACACACACGTGTCAAAACACATCAAGGCGATTTGAGTATATTGAGTCATACAATGAGTTGAGTAACGCCAAGTCTTGGGTCGCCCCCAAGAAAACCACCAGCAAAGTCCTTTTGCAATATTTGATTTTACAGGATACAACAATTCATCGAAGCTTCTGTTAGGAGTCAATCGAGTGTTCGCAGCCAATCGAACACTCTCACCATTCCAAAAGCAATTCTTTGAAGCTCTTGTTCGCAGTCAATCGAACACTTGCACCTTTTCAAATATCTTTTGTTCAGAGACGTGTGGACATTCCCTATTTTGTTCAGAGACACGTGGGCATTCCCTTTCAAGCTATTTAGTTAAGAGATGCGTGGGCATCCTTTTCAAAGCTTTTTTGTGCAGAGACGTGTGGACAATCCCTTCCAAGATCCCTTGTTTAGAGACAAGTGAACATTTCTTCCAAAGCTCTTTTGTTCTGAGACGATTGGACATCAACAACGCTCCCTGAGAATGAGGAGGTTGTCACCCATGGTTTAAGAAGATGGCTCGAAGCGTAGCGGTCTCCGACGGCGCTCCCTGAGAATGTGGAGGTTGTCAAACAAAGCAAACCTTGATTTGATGTCACCTGGATGTGCTAGGCAATCCCAGATACACGTTTCTTAACTCCTTTATTTGTAGAACTGACGCTTTTTGCAGGTATCGGCGTTAAAAAGGATTATATAGGATCGCAGAACTTTCTACATCATTCTCCGTCCCTTTCAATCTACTTTGACTAGCGTTTTCAAAATTTACGCTTCTTCAAACTTAGTTAAAGTGGGGGCTTCTGTAGACACCTGATTATGTCTCCCCAAAACCAAACCTAGTGATAAGTACCTATCACGTCTTTGATTAACGAGTTCGGTAAAGAGTTGAAGAGTCTCGTGAAGTTTCCTTAAGCCTTAACCATATTCTTATCCTTTCCTAAATTGTTTTAATCCAAAATCATTTATTTCGTGTCTTTAAACCCAAAATTATTCATTTCGTGTCCTTAAAATCGTTTATTTCGTGTCTAATCCATAAAAAACTTCCCAGCCAGATTATTTTGGTCCATAATCCTGGTCCAATTATTGCTTATTTGGATGGGGATTGAAAAGAGCTTTCCAAAGATATAATATAAGCCCATATTTGAATAAAAACGAATAAGTTATGGCTAAAATACTAAACCGAGCCCAAACCAAGGCTAGGTCCACCTTACCTACGAGCCAATGATCATGTGAGGGTCCAAATACCATATTCCCAATCCTAAATCCATTAGGATTCCTTAGGAACTTCTAGAATCCTCTAGAAGGTTCTAATTTATCCTTTTTGAAAAGATAAAGATCAAAAGAGTTCGAAGCCGAATAAAACATCTCTTTTTTGATAATCCTGATCATGGTCAAAATAAAAGACGTACGAATATCTCATTGACCAAATTCTATTGGAAATCGAACTTCATACGCATTCTTATCTTTTGAAAACCATCGCAAGATGACAGGACCATCGCGCTGCGATACACCTGTCGCCCTGCGATGGAACTTGTTTTATTCCATTCCAAAATTCTGATCTTTTCTGATCGTCAAACTCTCTTTTCCCTATTAATAGAGGTAATTTTCCCCCGTATCAGATCATCCACAACCATCATTAATCATTTCAATCATCTTAATCATCTCTTCTCTTTATTTCTTGATCCATATGTTCCTAGCCTTAGGCTAAACACATCCTTGATACTCTCCCAAATCATCCACAATACCTCCTTTGCGAGTCTTGAAGACTCCTAGACATCCTCGACGTCACCTTCGACCTCGACGTGAAAGGTTGATAGTTTTGAGGGTTTGGTCCCAAATCTATGTTTCAATTCATATTTGATTTATTACTGTCTTGATTTAACTTTCTTGAAGTTTACTAACGTGTGTATTGTTTTAATAGCTTGAAGGTTGAGGCATCAAAGTGAGTGATTCAATTGCCCTTAATAATTCTTAGATTTTGGAGTAGAAATCATTTTTATAATATTATTTTAATTCCTAATATCATTTTTAGGATGTTGATTATGATTTCTAGTATCATGCTTAGGATGTTGATTATGATTTCTAGTATCATATTTAGGATAATGTTTTGATTTGATTATTAGTGACATACTAGAATTTGTTATTAATCTGTTTAGTATCATGCCTAAGATCTAACTAGTAATAATATTTTGATGATGTATTATGATGATGATTGTTGTATTAATCATATGTTATTTGATTATTCATGATTTATTGCTATTGCTTAATCACGCCCCTTCTTGCAGGTTTAAAGGGAATTTGTATTCAAAATCACGCCTAATAAGATAATTAATAATTTATTTTAGGCTTAATATGATTTTAATTCAAGTGATTACCAATATTAGATTTGATTGTGCTTCAATAATCAACCAACGTAGATTAAACAGGTTTAGGATTAACTTGATACATGAATGTTGAACGAAAAGTGCACATGAATATCCTAAGAATTAAGTAGAGGCCTATTTAGGGCGGGTTCAATCTCTTTTAGGTTGGATTCGTACCATCATCCCTGAACATCCAGTCATGGTTTCGGACCACTATGGAGTTAGTGATCTCCGTGATCGTGAATGGGATGTAACCTTCACACCCGGGAATGGTTTACAAGTTCCTAAAACTTGTTGGCAACTCTTTTAGCTCTAACTTCTTTTCCTTGGAACGCCGTCATGCCTAAAAGCATGAACCACAGTAGGGCTTAAAGATGAGTTTGACTAATGCGCTACTCTTTGCAACCTTTTTAGCTTCTTCCATACTTTCTGCAAAGGGAACCCAGTACAATCTTCATCCCAACTAGAAGAGACAACCTGGTCAAAAGTACTATGATCACTCATATTTTTAAAAAAATTTAAAAGGCCTCCTTCCATTTCTAACATCCACACCACAATAAATAAGTAATGGAGTATGGTCAGAAATATCAAAATTAAGGTACTCAACTTTAACATTCTCCGTCTCCTACATCCAACAAGCATTTCCTAAAGCTCAATCAATTCTACTCAACACCCTATTGTCACCTAACCCCTTGTTATTCCAAGAGAAAAAGTTTTGAAGTTCCGCAATACCAGAAGAAGAAAGAAATTGATCAAAATCATCAATCTCAACTAGGGGTGGGCTAAAAATCTGATCCGAATGATCCAATCCGTGATTCGGTTGATCCGATCCAAAAAATTAGATATCCGATCCGGTGTTTTCAATTTCGGATATTTTGGATCGGATTCGGATTACGACTTTTAAAAAATCGGATATTCGATCCGATTTGGTTTTTGATATAAAACAATAAAAAAAATAAACTAGTGGTGTATAGTGTATATGTATGTTTGTGTGTTTGGCAAAGCCTTAAAAGCAAAATTTATACTCTCACCACATAGTCAGCCACTCTTTTTCTTACTCAATCTCTTTTTCACGCAGCCACCGCATCCAAATCACACACCACTAGTCTGTCTTCTCACCTTTGTCACCTTCTCTCACATCGTCAATCGTCATCGAAGCCTCTAGGCCTTTTATCGTCCGCCTCATCGGAGCCACCAAAATGAGAACACGAGTTACTTTATATTTTTACAACTTAATTTGATTTTATTACTTGTTTATTCATCTTAGCACTGTTATCAAGTACAGTGTGTACAAATGCATGTCAAATTTTCTACAGTTTAAGTAATTGAGGAATATGGATTATGGAAGATGGTTGGATTTCTAATTTCTAATTTCTATAGTACTCATGAGTCAATGGAATTTTCCAATGACTCCCACTCTTAATGTTCTAACTATGATGTTGTTGTATTTTTGATTTTTAGTCAAGTGAATTTTTTTTTTATTTTAACAAGTATTTTTTAGGACATTTTCAATTTTTCTACCACAAAATGGCATGCACCTCATTTTTGCTACCCCTTAATTTTTTTTATTTTACTACCACTTAAATCAGAGTTGTTGAAAATCGCTACCAGTTGACGGAAGCTGTTAATTTTTCCGTTTGGTGGGCCCCACTTCAGTTAACTAACCTCCCTTCACTTCTTCTCTCTCCTAGAATCTATTCCTCTGCCAACCTAAATCTTCCTTGTCTCTCCATTGAATACTCTCAACCTCCGAATTTAACTCCATTGAAGGCAGGGTTAAATTTTTTTTTTGTTGATGGATTTTTCTCTCTCCTCTGTCACCATCTCCATCTCTCTTTATCTCTACTTTTCTTCAAATTGAAGCTTATAATTGTGCGCGTGGAAGGTCTTAACTGGGACAACGAAGCAGGGGAAGACAAACAGCTGCGAGGAAGCGACATCTTTATTGTTGTAAGCTGAAGATTCGCCTAACAACAACGTATAGGAAGGTACGAATTAACCCTATCTATTTATAGTGGTCCAATAATGGTGGTAATTTCGCAATAATTCATTGTAGTTGGGATATTTTTGGGAGAATCTGTAGTAAACCCTAGATTCGTGAGCTTTGAATATTTTAAGCTACGTTATTTGACTAATTAAAAATTGATGCTTGCACAGTCATGTGGTAGGGTATGGGGGTATATTGAGAGTGCCTTTTTTTGTTATAGTTAAGAATAAAATAGTGTTTGATCTGTTTTTTTATTGCTATTTAATTGTAGTTCCAAACAAATGGCTGATGGTGATGATAATGTTGATATTAAGCTAAGAATATATGGGGGTTTTGTGTTTAAGAGCCGTAGGGGAGTCCAGTATCAAGTGTATGAAGCTGGGTTCACTTATTGGAAAAGGGATGTATCTCTGACTTACTTGACAATGGGATATTTAAGATATCTATGTACTGAAGGGATTAGGGACATGGGATGGGATGTACCTAACACATATATTCTCTGGTACAAAGAAAAGGGTAAGAGTTGGATGACTGGTAAAAGAAAGATAGAAACTGATGAGGATGTACAAGGGTTATTAGAAGCCAAGCACAGGGATGGGTATTTAGAGGTGTATTGTACAGTTTCAAATGACCCCACCCCTAGTGAGAACCCACAGAGCATTGCAGCTGAAGATAATAACCCCACCTCAATCCCACAACAGTCCAACCTCAATGAAAGTGCATCCAACTGGCCTGCCCATGTGTCTGCCCATAGTTTTAATGGATCCAACCCAACCCAACCACAACCATCTCAAACACAACAATTCTCTACCCCACCTCAAACCCATGTGTCTGCCCATACTGTTGCTGGATCCAACCCAACCCAAGCACAACCATCCCAAACACAACAATGCTTTATCACACCTAAAACCCAAAACAAAACACATAAACCTACTGACCTTGTCTTGAAAAGGAGCCCTAGACTTTGTAAAGTTCCTGAAACAGAACCTGGTGTGAGCAAAGTCAAGAGAAGCCCTAGGTTTTCTAGATCTGTTGATAAGGGGAAGGGTAAGATTTCAGAAAAAGTTGGTGATGGTGGTGTGAGCCTGCATAAGGGTAGAGGGCAGGGAAGTGGGAAAATAAAAGCAAAGAGGGCTCATAAATTGGGTGAAGAGGAGGAATCAGGTACTGGGTCATCAAGCTCAGAAGCAACTGATCTAGGTGGGTCATCAAGCTCAGATGCAACTAATCTAGAGATCGATTGGGAGCCTGGGGAAGAAGAGGCAAACAGTGATGACGATAAGTGGCATAGGCAGACTAGAGAAGGCATCTTAACTGCAAGTAGCTTGGTGGTTGTGACACATAGGCTTGAAAATTCAGAGGGTGTAGGTGTGGAAAGGGAGGGGAAACTGAAACAACTGAGTAAGGACATTGGTTGGAAGGAAGTGGATGTGCATGATGAAAGTTCTGAGTCAGATGAGCTTAGAAGTTTACATGGGTCAGATGAGGAAGAAGATGATAGTCCTTGGTTTTATGAAGAAACTGATTTCAAAAAACCAGTTGTGCTAGTGAAGAAGTTGCAGTTTTGCAACAGCACCATTCTAAGGAAAGCCTTGAGGACACATGCAATAGAGAACTGATATGAGTATTACTATCTGCACAATGGTGGTAACAGGATAACCACATTCTGTAAGAGAAGGTGTAAGTGTGAGTGGAACTTCAAAAGAAGCAAAGTGACAGGGAGTTGCAACTGTAGTGGTAGGGTTAGAAAGTGCAAGTTTAAGGTGGCTGCTAGAAGAATGTACAACAGTCAAGCTTGGAAAATCATAGATTTTAGGCCAAAGCATATGTGTATGAGGAGTAAAAAGAATTCAACGGTGAATGCTGAGTATCTTGCTGAGAAGTATGTTTAGGAATGGAGGCACAACCCTAGTTGGGATATAAAAAGTTTCAGAGCTAGGGTGTTGAGTGACTTGGGCATAACAATAAGGTATTCCAGAGCTTGACTTGCTAGAGCTAGGGCAAAGCTGATGATTTATGGGTCAGCTATAGAGCAATATGCCAGGGTTTGGGATTATGGTAAAGCTGTAATTAAGTACAGTCCTGGCTCTGGGGTGTGCATAGTAGTAAATAGGGAACACAGCAGCCCTGAACCACCATTGTTTATGAGGATGTACATCTGTCTTCAACCATTGAGAAGTGGTTTCATAAAAGTATGTAGACCTCTGATAGGTCACTAGGCGAAAATACGTAATCCCCACCGGTTCAAACCCCCCATTTAGCACCGGTTTTGAACCGGTGGGGATTTGGGGGGTGCTAAAACCCCATACATTTCGCACCGGTTCAAAACCGGTGCAAAAAATGACTTTTCGCACCGGTTCTGGGGGAGAACCGATGCCAAAAACTGAACTTTTTGCACCGGTTTTATCTTAGAACCGGTGCCAAAAGTCTCCAAAAATATTTTAAAAAATCTTTTAGCACCGGTTCTTTTCCAAAACCGGTGCCAAAAGTGCTTCAAAAAAATAAAAAATAAATTTTTTTTATCATTTTTTTCACTTAAATTGTACCAAATACTTATATATAATACTAATATACATAAAACACATATATTTTGTTCAATAACTTGTAATATTATACTTTAAAAAACTGAAAAAAAAAAAAACAAAAAAAAAAACATATAGTTGTTTTGCTAGGCCTGGTGCTGTTACATTCACAAGCATAATCAAAATAAGGGATTAAACAACGTTGTGAACGATAGTGCATGTCAACAAGATTATTATAAAAGCTGCCCTGAACACCTCCGATAACTCCAAGAACTATCACAGCCAGGGTATCATAACTACTGTTGTTTTGCTTCTGCTACTGCTACTGCTGTTCTGCTACTGCTTCTGCTACTATTGTTCTTCTTCTGCTACTTTGTGTTCTGCTTGCCGTTCTGCTATTGCTATTCTGCTACTGCTTGATTTTCTTTGTAAACCCATGTTAGAACTCCTTGCTTTGTAAGAACATGTGATCTGATGGTCCAATCTGAATGAATAATAATCTGTCTACCTGATTAAAAGTTCACCTATGAACTTCTGTATTACAACACCTATAAGCCACGTATTTTGCATTTTAAGTCACTATATCGTCAATCTTGCTAACTCCCTCCTAAATCCATCATTTATAAATCGATTTTCTCTATTTCTGTAAGGAAAGAAAGCATGTGTTAATGGCAACATATCTTTTTTAAAATACATCTAAGATTAGCTTTTAATAGATGACATCAGTAATTGGACCTCTTTATATTATCAGGGTAATCATTGCAAAGAAATAGCTAGCAAGGGTTACAAAATTAGAGGGTTCTTCAATCTAGAATTGAAGTTGAGAGCATTTGTATAGTGTTCCAAAAGAGAATGTATATAGTTATATATAGAAAACTAAGGCTGAAGAAAACAACTTTTTTAATAGTAGAAGGGAGAGGGAAAAGGGTAGGAATTGTAAGCAAAGGTAAATTATTAAGCATACCTGCAGCCAACTCTGATCATAGACCAACATAAAGCCGTCCATGTGAAAAACAAGGGGTGTTTAAATATAGGGCAACCTGGGATATAGATTGGCCTTCAGCATTATTTATAGTCATGGCAAAACTAAGCTTAATAGGGAACTGTTTCCTCTTAAATTTGAATGCATAGTTTAATGTCTCAGAAAAATAAAGGAATCTAAGCAAACCAAACCGGAAAAACAACCAAAGGAACAAATCATCACAAAAGCTTAATAAAACGAACCCCCTGATAACACAGTACTCAAATTAGATCTTTCCTATTCAATGCCATACTATACAAACAACAACAAACCTAATTTGTAATTTGAGTAGCCTAATCATATAAAATGCACCAAACAAAAACCATTTTAACCAACAAATAGTAAAGTTTGAATTTTTCAAACTAAATTATCATTAGCAAGCATCATTCTGAGTATCATTGTACAGTCCAATATGATTATAAAGTCTAGCATCATAGTAGGGTAGTTTGAAATTTGTTCAGTTTTTGGTGTCCAGAATTAGCAGATTTAGCTTTATATAGGTTCAGTAATCAAGGTTCATTTGTTAAAGTACATTGTATAATGAAAAAAAAAAAGTAGCCTCTGAAACACCATATACTTACAGCCAAAAGAAAATGAAGAGAAGACAATAAGACTCTCCAAAACCAAACCACTCTATATATAACCAAAGAGAAAAGAGCAACACAACAATTTCACAATTAAATAGAAAGCCAATAGTACAAAAACAAAACAACAAGCATTAAAATCAGGAACAAATTACACTGTCATGTTGTATGTTGTCACAACTACTCCAACATCCCATGGAACCCCTCTTTACTTGCAATTCTCAACAGAGCATCAGATAATTGTGGTCAGTCAAGTCCAAATCTTCCCAATACTGAGCACAAGGTAACTATAGGCTGACCATTCCTACTAATTATACCCAAACAAAAGGTTACTCTGTGCTACACTTTTGAGATTTTTCTTCCAAGCTGAAAGAATTGCTCACTGTGTTATCACATTGAATAGAAAAGGCTTTGTCTTACTACCTTAAATGCTAATTTTCACCTTCCTCTCTAATCATTTGAATTGCTTATAAGACCACTCGTTGCAAAGCTCTTAAGCTGAAGAAAGGGAATTCCTTGTTCAATCTATTAAATCAATTGTATTAGAATCCATATTCAGATTCAGCGTAAAGTTATAACATAAATAAACCTCTTTTGAAGATTAGCCGGGAATATAGATTTCTCTCTAAGTTGAAGCCTAAGAGCTCAAAGTTCATGTTCAATGTCCATAACCTATGGATGGATGAAAAGCACTCATTAATATACAAGGTCAGGAGCTAAATACAGGGAAAGAAGAGATTAGGAAAGGAAGATTCAAGAAATATTAAGGCAAAACATCTGCATGAGCTGTGTCACTTGCAAATTACAAACACGGTGCTTTTGACAGACCAATAAGATAAATCAAAAGCCAATTTGAGGTGTCCTTGAAGTTTTTATAAATATAAGGTGATATGACCATGATCTTTTACCAAAAGACTTTTACTAAAAGTACAATAAAATTATGCATTGACACACCTTGCATGGCTGATGATTCGTCTAGCTTCCTGAACCTCATCCACCAATGTCTCAACGTCCTAAATTAATCAAGATCAAAACATTAACTTTTCACATAAAATTAACACCATATCTATTCCTCATTGCCAATTATAATCATTAACTTTTCAATAGTTACCAACTTACCACCAAATATTATCAGTCATAGCTAAATAAACACCACTAAACATTCAACAATCGCTCATTCAACTTAAAAGCAACAATAAATTCACCATTCTTAAAGCAGGAAGAAAATCAAACAGGTTTAAGCAAGCAAAATACAAATCTACATAATAAAACGTGAGGAATACTCTGGTTATAATCACAAACCAAAAATTAGAAACTAAAAATCAGAAGTCTACAACGAAATCAAACAGCGATGTATCGAATACACAAGCCTGAATAAAATTAGGGTTAAACAACACTAATAGCAGAAAAACATGAATTAAAAATAAAAAAAAGTAAAACCTAGGTTTAGATATAGGGAGAAAAAACCAGCGAGAGAAAGTGCTGCCATCCTTAGCACGTTTAAGAGAAAGAGTAGCAAATATCCAAGTACAGAAAGGTCCGCACATAGATCAGGATTCAATCTGATCAGCAAACTGGGGAAATAGAGAGGGATATTGTAATAAGTTTCTCTCAAACCAGTGACTGAAGCTCTAATAAAATACATGGGAATAGAAATGCGCATTTTCTATTTACAAGTATAAAAACCTCTAATGTATTAGTATCCTTACACAGCACGACTGGACCTACACCCATGGCAAGGTTTCAAGAAAACACAAAAGCTGGGATGAGGTCTCAAAACTCGAATTATAGTTTTTTCATAGGCACATATTGACAAGAGCTCAAAAATACCACTAGTCATCATAGGCCTTTCACACAGCTTTAACAAAAAAGCACTTAAGAAAAACATAAGTTGCTCATGCACAAAGACAAGAATATCAATAGACCAAGTCAAAACTGAACAAGTACACCAAAAGGAAAGCAACAAATTTCAATGTAAGACTAACCTGTTCACATCTGAGGAAGAAGAGTCGATTTTCCTTCGACAATATGGTATCTGAGCTCTTACACCCATTACATATAACATACTCATCTGCAATATAATAAAATGCTGCCTTTTAGATCTGATTGTTTAGACCACTGCAGAACATGTTTGGGGAACTATGTATTTTTGTCATGAAAATTAGGCTGCTAAATATATCCAGTCACGGCAGTCACAAGATAATGCAAGGCCATTTGCAATAAAGTTCATCATATCAAAGAGATTTTCTATTCATGCAATTAGTCAGTCATGATAAGCCTATATAAATTTATATAAGGATGACGCACTATATAAACATACGACTTTCTAATGCATAAAATCAGTATTCATGGATAGGCAGATGAGTTGAATAGAGCAAAGCAAAAAAGCACTTGTTACAACATTAAACAACTTAGTTCAGGACAATGATAGAAAGCAGATACTTACTAACATATCTCCTCAATATTCCTTCAAAATACTTTGGGGCAAATCTTCCTTTCACCACCAATCTCTGCTGTCCATCAAGAGATCCACTTGTTCCCATCAAATAAACCTAAAATTTCAAAGCATTTAACATGAATAATTGGACCAAAATATAACGCAAAACTAAATAACCCAGAAACCCTAACCTCGAATTTATGATTGTTGGTTCGAAATTGATTCGAATTTGTGCTTGTTGAAGACACACGCACATCAAATTGATTCAAAATAGACGCACCTAGAAACCCTAACCTCCAATATTGTAGATTCAAAAAATAGACGGCGGCGGCGATGATGGTTGTCCTTGGTTCGAATTGATGTCGGTTTTCGAAAGAGGGAAGTAGGTCGTTCAAGGCCGATTTCTTCAGTAGATTAGGGTTTGTTTGAGGAGAGAGAAGAGAGAGAGAAGAAGGAAGAGGGGAAACATAAAGAACGAAGAGGGGAAACCGAAAGAACAAAGAGGGGAAATAGAAAGAAGGAAAGATCGAGTACGCTTCAATGGAGAATTTCGAGTACGCATCAATGGAGGAGAGGGAGAGGAGAGAGAGGCAGCTGAGAGAGGAGGAAAAATCGCACGATAAAATGAAAGAGAAAGAAAGAAAATTAAACGGTTTTTTTTTTATTTGACAATAGATTTCGCACCAGTTTGAATTGAACCAGTGCAATTTACATACTTTTCGCACCGGTTTCGTTAGAACCGATGCGAAAACTCTTTTAATTTCCTCACTCCCGCCCATTTCTTTTACCACCGGTTTTCAAGAACCGGTGCGAAAAGTGCGATGCCTAATTCATTTTTTCTACTAGTGGGTGTTGATGGTTGTCATCTAAAGGGAGCCTACCCAGGACAAATACTTGTGGCTGTTGGAAAAGATGGAAACAATAACATATATCCAGTTGTCTAGGCTACAGTAGAAGTGGAGAATAAGGACACATGGTCCTGGTTCTTGGAGTGTTTGAAAAAGGACCTTGGTGATGTGTGTGAAGGTGGTGGTTGGACATTCATGTCTGACAGACAGAAGGTGAGCTTACATGCCCTAATTTGACTGCTTAAAGTAACTAAATTGATATGAGTAGTTATGCACTAATGTGGTGATTGTTAATATAGGATCTCCTTGAAGCCTTGGAATTGCAAGTCCCATTTGTTGAGAAGAGGTTCTGTGTCAGGCATATCTGGGCCAACTTCAAGATTCAATTCAATGGATCAACCTTCAAAGAGCTCTTCTGGAATGCTGCTAGGGCTACAACATTGGTTAGTCACTAAACTTGAGTTGAATGTTTGATTGATTGCTTCAATTCCTTGGAAATGCTTGAACTTTGATTGATTGCTTAAACTGAGATTGAATGCCAATCTGCTTGAACTGAGTTTGATGTAAGCTTGCTAAATCTTGTTATGGAATCAATAAAATTGTTTGATTGATTGCGAAATGTTTGATTGATTGCTAAATTTTGTATGATGTGGTAGGCTGACTTTGAGGTGGCAATGGAATCAATAAAATTCCTGTCTGAAGATGCATTAATGTTTCTTGATGACATTCTTGCTAAGCACTGGTCTAGGCATGCATTTTCTTCTGATTGCAAATCAAATATGCTGTTGAACAATGTATGTGAGACATTCAATGTTGTTATAAGAGATGCAAGGGACAAGCCAATACTCACTTAGATGGAGTGGCTGAGAAGGTATATGATGAAGAGGCATAATGAGAAATGGGAGGCTGCCAAGAAAATGGAAGGGAAGCTGGTGCCCTATGTGACTAAGCTTTTTAAGAGGATTGAGAGGGCTGCAAGGCACTGCATAGTGCAAGTATCAAGGGGAGACTCCTATGAGGTTGAGCTAAATGCGGATACAGTGCTAGTTGACATAGGTTAGATGACTTGCACATGTTACCATTGGCAGTTAACTGGTATTCCATGTGTACATGGGTTTGCATGCATATTGGACAAGAGGGTGGACCCAGAAGACTTTGAGGATGTGCATTACACAAGGCAGAAATATCTGTATGCATATGAGGAACCTGTGAAGCCTATGCCTGGACCTAAGCATTGGGAGAAGCATCTATCATTTCACAGAGCCCCTGCCTCCAGTAGTAAGAGTTATGCCAGGGAGGCCAAAGTCAACGAAAATAAAGCTAGAGAGAGGTGAGGGAGCACCTGAGAGTAGTGGCAGACATCCAAAACCACAAAAAAGACAGAAGAGGTGTGGCAACTGTGGGCAGATTGGTCATTATGCCAAGACTTGTGGCAATGCACCAATGCAAATTCCTGCACCTCCACCAGAGGCCACCAAAGCATGCAAACCAGTTTTGCACAATGATTGGATGAAGGAGCAAAGAAGGAGGAAGGAGGCAAGGGCTGCTTGGAAGGTGTGTAAATTATCATGCCCAAACTGTTACATTTTAATGAATTTTCTTCTTCTTATTCTTTTTTTTTTTTATATACAGACTGGTGGAACTCTTGGTCCAAGGAGCATAGCTAACAAGACATTCCCTCAAGAGAGACCACCCCAACAACCTGTGACCTGCACCCAAGCATCCCAGGCATCAACAACAACAACAACAACAGTAGCACATAGGCCAACAAAGCAAGGGAGAAGGAAAAGGAAGAAGAAGAATTAGGCTATACTAGTTTTTTTAGTACCTAGAATTTTATCTACCTGTTTCATGTACCCTGCAACTATGCTACTACTGTTTTTAAGTGAACTTTGATTTGGCACTAATTGTCTGTAAAACTAAGTATCAGGAATTTAACTGTGATGTTTTCCATGCACTTTGGTGCTATGCACTATGTTAATGATTTAGGTGAACTTATATGTTAATTGGCATTGCAAGTTGCCTGTACCAACTTTATATGCACTGCAAATATTTATATGCTGCATTTATTTTTGCTCATTTATTTGCCAACACAGTCATATTTGCACCATTTTATTCAAAGTACTTCAAACTGTTACATTTGCAATTTGTACTCCTAAAACTACTTCATCTAAATACAGAAGCAATAAGAGTACCCTAATCTCATTTCATAACTATTAAAACACCAACAATCACAAATACACAACACATTATACTTGCTAACACACAAGTCATTCCACTAACACTAATCTGCTGCCCTTCCTTGTTGTATTTCTGCATCTCAGAACTTAGAGCTTTGCACTTCACTATTAGGTTGTCATTCTCAGTTAGCAAACACCGTCTTTGCCCACTTAAATCTTCAACTTCTCTCTGCAGTGAGTTGATTCCTCCCTTCATAAATTTTTTGTCCAGTAGAAGTTGGTTGATGACATCCCTTTGCCAGTCAGTGCCTTCTTCCACATCCACCCACTCAAAGCACTAGCAACCCCTACTTTCTGTTTTCCAGGCTTTGAACTTCCTTCCAGGGATCTTTCTTGTCCATGATGTCAGCCCAGCCATAGGAATCCCACAGTCACACTTCCTCTGTTTGGAGAGAGAAGACCTAATCAACGACATTATAGCCTGCAACTCAACCAGATTTATCAACAATTACATTGACACAATCATTATTTAACAAACATCACCATCAATTTCGTCCACACATATCCCAGCTGAAAACCCCTAATTTCAATTGGGATATGAACCCTAATTCGATTAAATGAAATTAATTACCAATTAAACCCAATTGAAAATCAAAATTGTATTCTGTATCATTCCTAAACACTCACAAATACAATTAACCAGCAATAATTTGAACGTAAACAGCAATTTCATCTCCTAATTCGTTTAGCATAAAGGAATTAATTGGCTTAATTAAAGGTGCTCACCTTAATAGCCCTAAATTCCGAATGCAATTACACCTTCTGAGCTCTTCGCAATTGATCGAATTTGTCAAATTCTCCAAGAAAATTGATTGATTTTTAAGAGTTCAGCTTTGGAGAAGATGGGTTAGCAGCAGTTACTTATATATAGGATACTGACAACAGTATCGTTGAAGTGGGAGCCCACCAAACGGCAAAATTAACAGCTTTCGTCAACTGGTAGCGATTTTCAACAACTCTGATGTAGGTGGTAGTAAAATAAAAATAAAAAATTAAGGGGTAGCAAAACTGAGGTGCATGCCTTTTGGTGGTAGCAAAATTGAAAATGTCCAAATATTTATTGAGCATGATTCATGATTTTATTCTCACCCATTTATTATTAAAGTTGAGTCTAGAAAGTTAGTTATTTATTTACTCACCCACATAAGTTGAGGTTGAGTCAAGAAGTTAGTTTATGACTCACTCACATACTTGAGATTGAGTCAAAGAAGTTATTAGTGCATTTTATGCACCAAGGTAGTAATAGTGCAATTTTATGCACAAAACTAGGCAAGGAACCTTAATTAAAATAAATAGTATGTGCTCACTAATTAATTCAAGAATGAAATGGAAGTATGTGGTGATTATTGTTATGTTTGTTCTTAATTGATTGGTTGGAGTCATCACAAGTTAAATTGGTAAATCACGTGAAGTGTAAGAGGATACACCTGGAGTATGAGCATATGGGGGGAGTAATGGGGTTTTATATTTAACCATAGCTTCTACAAGGGTACAGGATGCTGTATTTTCTTTTATTATTAATGCGCTGGAATTCCGTCACAAGGTGACATAGTAGGTGTTAATTGGGGTAACTCCCTAATTGGAAGCTCAATATTTAAATGGGCTATTTTTAAGGAAGGAAATCCATTCGATGCGTTATCCAAAATTATATATTAAAATAGAGTAATGAGTTAAGGGTAAGTTGACCTGTGTTGTATGGCAATCATGTTTTATTTATTTATTTATTTATTTATTTATTTATTTATTTATTTATTGTCTTTTGTTAGGATATTCATGTTAGTGTGATTATTCCTGTTGGTGTATATGTACTCAGCTTTTGCTAATTCGTACTTTGTTGTTCGTGTTTAGCTTTTCTTCGGATTGGCCCTACTATGACCCATCTTGTATGGTGAGTAGTGAGGTTAAAATTAAGAAAAGTACAAGTAGAAAGAGCATATCAAGCATCATGGGATTAAGCAAAGAGGGTTATATGTTTCTTTGTTCATTATTTATTATATTGAATTATTTATGTAATTGTTGACACTAATATTAATTATTGTTTTGATATTTTAATTTGATTTTTAAAAGGGTATTTAATGGTCCCAAGTTATTTGTTTAATGTAAGTTGGTTTCAAAGTTGAGTTTGTTTTATTAAACTTATTTTATTTGAGATTTTAAAAGTTAGTCTTCCGCTATGTGACTTTGAAAATAGCTTTAGCCGTTATTACGGTGGCGGTAATACTTTGGTTATTTCCTAAAATAAGTTTTTTTTAGAGTAAAGAGGTATTTTAAAAGAAGGGAATTTCTAGGGTATTACATGTACCCTTACCATTATGGTTATAGCCTGACTCATAACCTAGTCCTGAACCTTTAACACTCCCTTAACCCCGATACCCCTCATTAGAAACAATAGGAGGGATACTTCTTGGAAATGATAGAGGGGGTGGATTTGCATGAGATCTAGTCATATTTTCAAATCCAGGGTATTCCAGAGGGATATTTTCCCTTTGATTTGCTTTAGTAATACCACTACTTAAAGCGGTTAGAACATTCATCAACTTCTCATTGAGTTGGTTATGTCTTTCCACTAGAGGTTCAAGCCTTGTAACTACTTTGGTTTCTACACTCTTTGATAAAGCCACGTTAGTAGCGATCAGAGTTTCATTAATACCTAGAATAATCCTATCCACTTATCAGGTAACCACTTGCGGAGTACTGGAGTTAAAATTCCTTAACTCAACAATTACCACTCTAGCGGTTACCATGACACAGTAGTAGTTATTGAACTTCTCTCATTGTTTTCCTTTAAATCCTCCATCAGAACCTTTACTATGTCCATGTATTTTGTGTATATTGTATTGATTAAGTTCCTAGTTGGAGAAAGACTTTCAACTCCATCTAGAATCAACTCAACCTGCCTTTAAGTGTGAGGCTCGAATTGTTCAGAAGAGTGTGCCATGTATTCGGTTGGCAGTTGATTTTCTAGATCTTGTTGATCCTTTAAAATGGTCTCAGGATTGAGTTCAAATGAATTAACTTCTTCCTGAGTGTTTCTTGTACGTGTTGAATGCTTAGGAGCCATGGGACAACTTTCAAATTAACAGAGTAAAATGGTTTTAGTTTAGTGTTCTCTCACTATGGTCGCCAAAAAACTTGTTAAGGCAAATATTTTTATTTTCCAACAAGTCAGATACCCTACCTAGTTCTAAAGTATTAGGGGGCTGCCCCTCGAGTTACCGGTTTCAAAGATTAATAACCCTATAGCGTGCTAACGTACCAAAACAAATGATAAGGAAGCTTTTTCAAAGAAAGTAAAACAAGTTAGATTGCTTAAAGAAACAAGTAGATAAATATATGACAAAAGATACAAATGCATTCCATTAATTAAAGGATATAGTCAGGTCTACAATTACATAAGTTGAAGGAGAGGTTACCACCATGTTCATACCATTGGAAAAGAACAGATGATGTTCAATACATGCTAAGAAAACTACCCTATCGCTTAGCTACTAAGCCAAGGGAAACTTAGAAAGCTAAGAAGAAAGCTTAATAAGAAATAAAATGCTTGTTATTGATTGTTTTGCTGATGTCCTTCCTTCAGTCTTCATGTGTAATACCCCGTATTTTTGAGACGTATTTTCTAATTAATTAATTAATTAATATTTTCTAAAAAGGGTATTTAGTAAATTATTTTACTATTTGAATTTTGGAGCCAAAATGCACTAGTAGAAAATCATAAATTAGCATCGAGGAATTGGCAACGGTTTTTAAAAACCGATGCGAAAAATAGGCAGGTTTTAATAAAATAGCAATCGCGCCGGTTCAAACCAAACCGGTGCGAATTTAAAAAACAAAACAAAAAAAAAAACCGCCCCTTCCTTCTTTCTCTTTGTTCCCGTTGGAATTCATTTCCCACTTTCTCTTTCTCGTTCCCTCCTCTTCATTCTCCCTTCTCACAGCAACGCGACCAAGCAACGGAACCTTCTCCACCTGAGTCTCCACCTGTACCGAAACCCCCTCCACTAAAGCCGTCAAGCACCTATCCCAAAAGTCCCTCAACCACCGCACCAGAGCGCGACCAATTACCTCTTCATTCTCCTCTTAGCAGCGACATAGGAGCAGCCCCGAGGTTCACCACAGCTGCCGCTCCACAACCCCGGAACTCCCTCCACCAGCCGCCGTCCTCTGCCCTCTATCTCTCCTCCCCTTCCACCTCCAATTATGGTGGATATTCTCACATCTTCCACCTAAGGTTAGTAGGTAATTTTTTGGCCATTTGGAACAATTATTTTCCCTCTATCTCAACTTATATTTTCTTTTGCATTTTGAACAATTATTGGGCATCTGAGCAAACTAAAAGTTAGGGTTTCTGTATAATTTAACCCCAATTTTGTAAATTTTAAGTGATTTTAATGGGTAATTTTGAATATTAGAGATTAGTATATAAAATATAACGTGGTATGTAAAATAAACCTTGTTTGTTAGTTGAATTTTAATGTGGAACAATTATAAACCTTATTAGTTAGTTGAATTTTGGGTATCTAAAATATAATGTGGTTGAATTTAGCTTAAAAAAATTATATTAATTCCCGAATTTCTAATTTTGTACGAATTAGTGATTATCAATTGTGTTATATATTAGTGATTAGCAATTGTGTTAAAAATTAGCGAATAAATTAGTGAAATTACATGAATTACTCTAAATTTTAAATAAATTAGTGATTAGCAATTGTTGGTTTGATGAATGATGTGTTATAGTTTAGCAATGAATGTAGGTACTAACTTTTGGTTTTTTTTATTGTTTTATTTTATAGATTCATATGTGAAGCACAAGTTTAGCTTGAAGAATACATATTTAGCTCAAGTGGGAAGTTAGAAAGTGTACATTTATTGTACTTGATATATTGGTATGAATTATAAACTTTACATACTAAGCTATATTTCTTTCTCTTTATCCAAGCCATTTAATAAAAGTTTTTTTCATGCTATTACAACTTGTGTATTGTTTAATGACTTATATATATAGAATGCTTGCATCATCATATGCCTAGATACTCGTTCAAGGCTTTCTCATTAGGAGAAAATCTTGAATAGTCCCCGGTTGGGACTGTTCATGAACGTTTACTCTCACTTAGGTGGTGAATGTATTTTTTTTTTCGATTTTTAGGAACATCTTGGCTTACCATTTCCTCACCATGTTCTCTAGGTACATATGTGGGTAAGTAATTATATGCATCGTGTACTTGGAGAACTAGGGGAAAATGCTGCCGGATTTTCCTTAAAATTGGAAAGTCGACATACATTCACTAGTGAGATTAGACGTTCAAGGATGGGTTAGGTTGGAGTGATAAGGACACTTTGGAAGCATGCATTTTTTCACTATATGAATGGTATATGCATGGTGTGTGTTTGAATTTGATTTACATAATATATGTAGCAATTATACATTATTCATAATATGTTGCTATGTTTAGAGACAATTTACTAAATGGAAAAGGGTCGTGGTTGGATGTATGGTAGACGTGATACATTGGAATTCTTTCATGGGGTTCAAGAGTTTTGCGAGAGGGCTTCATCTTATAAGCGCAGAATGGGTGTCGATTGCCTCTATTGTCCTTGTGTTGATTGTAATAATGTGAAGGTGGTCAGTAACGTTGAAATCATTAGAGATCATGTAATTTATCGTGGGTTTAGGCTTGAATACCATGTGTGGATTTGGCATGGTGAAAAAGGAGAGTGTAGTGAGGATGTTGATGGGAATAATGTGCATGATAGAAGCAATGACATTCTTGTGGACGAGGAATACGGGAATAATGAATATATTATTGATAATGGTGAGGATGGAGCTGAGGATGATCAGGTGGATGAGGTCGAGGATGAAGAGGTGGATGAGATGATGCATAGTGCTGAAGGTGACGTGTTTGAGTCATTATCGGAGGCTTTTAAAAAGCCTTTGAATCCTGGGTGCAAAAATACTCCAAACTATCAGCCGTGCTAACACTTTTTAACATTAAGTCGAAGCATGGGTGGATGAACACTAGTTTTACTTCTTTGTTGACCGCGTTAAGTGAGATGTTGCCTGACGGGAACGAAATTCCTAAGTCTTACTATTATGCAAAGAAGCTTATGTGTCCATTTGGTTTGGAGTATAAGAAGATACATGCATGTCCTAATGATTGTATTATTTATCGAAATGAATATGAACAATTAGAGGAGTGTCCACAATGCAAGAAGTCGCGCTACAAGCGCATGAGTTGCAATGCTGGTACGAAGGGACCTCCTGCTAAGGTGTTGTGGTATCTTCCCATTATTCCAAGGTTTAAGCGTCTATTCTCAACACCAAAGACGTTAAAAACTTGAGGTGGCATGCAGAAAGAAGAAAGAAAAACAGAATGCTGAAGCATCTAGCTGACTCCCCGCAATGGAAGAACATTGATATGAAGTTTGGGAAATTTGGTGATGAAGTCAGAAATTTAAGGCTTGGGTTGTGCACGGATGGGATGAATCTATTTGGCACTCTTAGTACCCAACACAACACATGGCCAGTACTTTTAGTGATCTACAATTTGCCTCCTTGGTTGTGCATGAAACGTAAGTATGTAATGCTTTCACTACTAATAATGGGGCCAAGGCAACCTGGAAACGACATAGATGTTTATCTTGCGCCACTTGTTGACGATTTGAGAAAGATGTGGGACGAAGGGGTTTCCGTTTTTGATGCTCATAAGAATGAGATGTTCACATTGCGTGCAGCCCTTATGTGGACCATTAATGATTTTCCTACATATGGCAACTTGTCTGGATACAAGAACAAAGGTAAAAAAAAGCATGCCCCATTTGTATTGATGAAACATCAAGCATACACCTTGATCATTCTCACAAAGAGGTGTACGTGCGAACCCGAAGGTTACTCAAGCGCGATCAACTGTACTGTATGCAGAAAAAGGCTTTCGATGAGACAGTGAAAGAGGGGAATGCACCTAAGCCATTGATTGGTGAGGAGGTTTATGCTTGAGTTAAGAGTATACGAACGGTATTTGGAAAAAACAGAAAATGTTGCGGACTCAACTGCTCTCTTTAAAAAAAATCATCTTTTGGAAGCTTTCGTACTGGAAAGAACATGACGTTAGGCACTGTCTTGATGTGATGCATATAGAGAAGAATGTGTGTGATGCTCTTGTGGGAACGCTAATGAATATTCAAGGCAAAACAAAGGATGGAAAGGGTGCACGGTTAGATTTGGAAAAGATGGGGGTTCGTCCAGAATTGTGGGCTTAGGAAAAGGTTAGAAAGGGAAAGGAACAGGAAAAGGAAAATGAAATTGTTTCGAAAAAAGGAAAGGGGAAGAGAAAGGGAAAAGGAAAGGAAAAGGGAAAGGCCACAGATGCGTCGAAGAAGGAAGATGAGGGTAAAGGCAAGGATGAAAAGGCTTATTTACCACTGGATTGCTACTCATTGTCAAGGGTAGAAAAACGGATGTTTTGTGCATGTCTGTACGGCATTAATGTTCCATCAGGGTACACATCTAACATGAAAAGATTTGTATCCTTAAATGGAGAATTGAAGCTGACAAGTATGAAATCCCATGATTGTCACATTATGATACAAGTATTCCTACCGATTGCAATACATGGTATTTTATCGAAGCACGTGAGGGAAGCTATTACAAGCCTTTGTTCGTTTTTCAATACAATATGCAGCAAAGTGCTTGATCCTTGTACACTTGATGCTTTGCAGGCGGATGTGGTTGTGACTTTGTGCAAATATGAGATATATTTCCCACCCTTATTTTTTGACATAATGGTGCATCTGATTCTTCATTTGGTTCTGAGATTAAGTTGTGCGGTCCAGTGTTCATGAGGTGGTGCTATCCTTTTGAAAGACACATGGGTACCTTGCAAAATAAAGTAAGGAATCCGGCTCACCCGGAAGGAAGTATGATTCAAGGGACCGTGGGTGAGGAGATTGGTTATTTTGTGGCCGACTATATAGCCATTGCTGAACCTATTAGTCTTCCTACTTCTCGACATGAAGAAGGACTTGACGGTCATGGCACAATCGGGTCAAAACGAATGTCCTTGACCGAGATCAGTTCTTACAAGCACACCTATAAGTGTTGCACCATGTTGCATATGTTCACCCATATTTAGACGAGCACATAGCTAGTTTGCGTGATGAATTTCCATCGAAAGGTGAAAGGGCACTGATGTAGTTGCATAATAAGAGGTTTGTGAGTTGGTTTCGTGATCGAGTGATGGGTCTATTGGATGAGAGTGTCACTGATAACGTAAGGTGGCTTGCTTATGGTCCTAGGGATGATGTTCGCTCATTTGAGGGATATGACATAAATGGGTACACTTTTTGGACTGAGCGTCAGGATTTGAAATCTTCCTTGACCCACAACAGTGGTGTAACGCTTGTGGCATCATCAAGGGAGTTTGCAAGTGCTAAGGATAAATCACTCGTTGATGCAGAGTTGTCATACTATGGTCGAATTCAAGAAATATGGGAGCTTGATTATTTTAACTTCATGATAGCTCTTTTCCAATGTAAGTGGGTTGATAATATCAGGCATAACGTCAAATATGATGACTTTACTCTTGTAGGTCTTGGCCACCTGAATGATAATGTGGAACCATTCATCCTTGCATCACAAGCTAAGCAAGTGTTCTACGTAATTGACCTAGTCGATTCAAAATGGTCTATTGTGCTAGCCGGCAAAAGAAGAATCCTAGGCATTAAAGATGTTGAGGATGAGGAAGAATATGATGCGTTTGATGATTCAGCACCTCTCACTGTTCCTAGATCTGTTATACCAAATGACATAGACGACCAAGCAAATTATATGCGATCAGACCACAATAAAGGAATATTAGATTGAGTTACTATTATTTGCGATTTTGAGATTGTAGGTGTTGAAAGTATTATAAAATCACAAGTTAGGTGATTTAAAGAATCATTTTGGTGAAAATGAATGAAAGTGTTAACTTACTTGCCCATTTTTCGCATTTTCTTTTAAATGAATGAAGTAACTCTCAAAACATGTTAAATATGATAGGATATAATATTTTAAGTGTTGACAGTATCATAAAATCACAATTTAGGTGATTGAGAAAGTCATTTTGGTGATAATGGAATAAAAATGACCTATAAGTTAACTTAATTGGCCATTTTCTATGTTGATTTGTATTATAATTCATAAATTTATATTTGATTATATCTTTACCTAACAAATTTATTTCTATTACAACTAATAACATGTTATGTTTGTAATGGCAGATGTTTATATCTCATGGAGGACGATGACGACCTTAATTGTGTAGAGGATATGGAGGATGATGATGATTATGTCAATGAGGATGAGGACGAGCGTTATGATGTCAACAAGGAGAATGATTTGGGTGAGCCAGAAGATCAGGCTCAGGATGAGTTTGAGTGTAGGCTTAATGAATTTGAAATTTTAGCTGAACGTGCGCCTCCTATTGAAAATGCAGTTTCTGAGATGGTTGGTGAGAATCCTACTCCTCAAACTCAAAACCAAGAACAGGGTCAAATGAACAGCATAGGTGGTGGAGGGGGGGTAAAGGCACCGGCTAAGAAAAAGGGTAGGGGTCCGACGACAAGTTTAAGAAACCCGTTGGTCCCACGGTCCTAGAGTATGACAAGGTAGGCCAACCTACGGGCAAATGGCGTCGGAAATTCTATTCAAGTTGGTATATATGCGCGCAAAATCCCCATTATACTTGGTTGGCGGCAAGTACCTCCAGGCTTGATTCAAACATTTTGGGATGATACAAGGGCAAGTGTTTTGTTGTCACATTTACACAATTATAAATACCTTCACCTTACTGTTGTTTGAAAGGAGAAACTAATAATCGCTTTATTTGTGCTTGCAGAGTCAGTTTAATATTCCTAATGATGCCGCCAAGCGAAGGGTGTTTGAATCTTTAGTAGCGGAAAGATTCAGAGGCTTCAAGACCACCTTAGTTCGTAGATGGATCACTAAGAAAGTTGTGAGAAAATCAAAGAAGAAGAAAGCTTGCAAGGGAAAGGATAATGGAGGTGGAAATGATGAAGTTACCGAGGAAGACCAACTCCCGTGAAAAAAATGGCCAAGCGTATTAAAGGATGATTGGGAAGCTTTCATTCTTCAAAGAAGTCTAAAGGAAGCAATTCTAAGTTTGGGTAAATCTAATGATAATTGTATAATATATTAACTCTTTTTGAAGTAATGATACTAACATTTCTAATTATGTAGGAACTGCGGGAGCAAAATTCAAAAAATGCATTGCAGAGGCTATACACCCATCGTATGGGGTCTAAGACATTTGGTGAATGGAGGGAAACGTGGGTCAAGGAGGGATTATACCCCACTTCGCTTCTAGGGTCATCCAAAGAACCCTCTAATTCCACGATCACTACGTTGGTGAGTCGTGCTGGCGATTTCATTTGTACTCTACATGCGCTTGACAAGGAAACCGGAAAATGGGTCATCAAGGCTCCAGAAACCAAAAAAAATGGTAGATAAACTTGTAATCTAACTATAAACTTGTGAACTTTTTGAAGCTTTTGCATAAATATCACTATACAAAAACATTAACTATATTCATGTTACCCTTTTGTTTTTGCTACAGCTTGAGTACACTGAAGAACTGGTTGAAGGCAAGCTCGTCCCAACTGTACAGAACGACCCTTTCACCTTGGCTTTGGGAATCCTACCATCCAAGACGGGTAGTAGGTTCAAGAAGGACATTGCTAGGATGGGAAAAGGTGATGGGTGCAGAATACACCAAATCAGGATAATCTCGAGCAAGTGTTAACTCACCATATGACTTCGATGCCAAGGTGGCATCAATTAAGGAACAAGTACGCAACGAGATAGTAGGTGAATTCAATGCTTGGGCTAAGCAAAGGAACTTACCGAGCTTGTCGTTCCCCTCAACTACACCGATCGACTCATGTAGTCGCCCACAATGACAAGGAGAAGATGAGATACATGAGGTAGTTTCAAATCTATTAGTTTTGGCATATTGAGGTACGTGAAATATAAGGTGGCATTATTGATTTACTATTGCAGGTTGGTACTCCTACACATGCGGACTCGAGGGAGCTTGATAATTCAACACCTCAAGAAATTTCCAGATTTACAGGTGATTTGTTTGGTTATAGCGTAGTCAATTTCGTTACATTATCAATTATGTAGGAAAAGACCCCTTGTGATATGTTTGGTTCTTATAAGTGATCTTCCAAATTGGTATAGGAAGAGACCTGTTGTGCACTTCTACACCCAGGGCTATCAAATAGTGGAGATTTGCATTTGGTGGCGTACGCTAATGCATAACCGACCTATGATACGGTCCATTTGCGATTGCTTAGGCCACAACATTACTCGATCGGGATCAATTCTATGATTGTGGGGTTCCATGACATCCGACTACCAATTCCCATAGAGGAGGATGGGATTACTACACTTTGGGAAGCAAAAGGTAGTTTTGTGCAATGGCCACGTGCTTGGGTAAGGTTGATCAACGAGGTAAGATTTTCAGATTTTGTGTTGAATAACCAATATGCACTCACTCACTTTTCTTAAAAAAAAATTAAAAAAAAATAAAAAAAAATAAAAAAAATCTGCACTCACTCAAGACTCCCCGGCCCCCATATCCGCTGCCTAGCTGCTGCGGCCTGTGCAGCTACTGCGGCCTCGGCTGCTTCGGCCTCGGTTGTTGCTGCCTGGGCTGCTTCGGCCTTGCCATCTACTGCCTGGGCTACTATGGCTAGGGCTGCTGCGGCCTTGGCTGTTGCTGCCTGGGCTACTACGGCATCGGCAGTTGCTGCCTGGGCTGCTTCGGTTCACTCTTTACTCTTTGCGCGGTTATCTTCCTTAAAGTTGGATGGATTTCTTTTCTAACCAATTGCGTGATTTGTTTTATCAGATTTCGAATAAAAGCCAAACTTCAAAGAGAAGGAAGGTGGAGAAGCCTAAAAGCATTGATCAACCTAAAAAGAAGATGAATGAACAACGGTCGAAGAGTGAACAAGCGTCAAATAAGAACTCTTCGAGAGGTTCAGCCATGCAAGCTACTCTACTTGTTGGAGGCACGGTCCTTCAATCGCTCTCTAAGGATTTAAATTTTCTACACAATCGTGTTAGTATGTTGCCTAGTGACAATCCCATTAAAGTTACACTACCTAAGGCATTGTTCCACTATGATGAGGATGCAATTGCATGAATTAGCAAAAAAGATGTGAAGGAATTTCTAAGTGATTCAATGCTTAACATTTCCCTCATTCAAACATTCATGAGGTACTGCAATGCCGCTTAAATTATGTCATTCAAATTAGTGGTGATTATCCTTCATTTTTCCATTAATATTCTATTATTATGCATGCAGAGCACTACAGGAGCACTTACGTGACATTGATTCTCCTTTTCAAGTTGGGTGGTTATGCCCGGAGCAGACCTCCACTACTAGAATCTTAGCCAACCACCCTGACGTGATGTACTATGTTGAACAGAGTATCAAGGAATCAGTACGTCTAACCATGTCAAATTCAATCGTTTCCACTGATTATATGTTGACTCTTAATTATTGATTTGTTTGTCTATTGTGAATTTATGTAGTTTGCATTGGACCCTTATGGTGATTTGTGTTTCCAATAACACAATCTTCCTATTTGATTCAGCTCGATTGCCTCAACCAAAAAAGTTGCTCGTGAAGGCCATACTACAAAAGTAAATATAGCTACCTAGTGATGATTATAAACTCATTTATTAGTCATACTAATCAAATTTGAACTTACTTTTCTATAGTGTTATGAAGAAGCTAAATTGTCGTGCTCCTCAAGGTCCTACATGGAAATCACCGATGGTAATGCCACATGATATTATGATTTTCGTAATAAACAATGCGTAAGATGTTGATAATTTGCTATGCATGTTTGATTCATGTACTTTCTTCCTATGCTAATGCGGACAACAAGATAACAGAGTTGATTATGGCCTATACGTGATGAGTTTCATGTTTAACATAGTGAGTCGTTGTACGGACACACTACAGCTTGATGAGGTATGTCATTGACTTAGTTAAATGCTCTTTTGATGTGATTTCAAGCCTTAGCCACCTAAAACTAAGTAATATTCACATGTTATGAGAAAGAATGAGTTTATTTGATAAGAAATGTAGAAAATAGGCAAAGTAGAAGTCATATAGGTCTCATTTGGGCCATTTTGGAGGAAAATGCGTCCTAAAACTTAGTAAATTACTCTTTTGATGATTTCAAGCCTTAGCCGCCTAAACTAAATAATATTGACATTTTATGAGAAAGAATGAGTTCATTTGATAAGAAATGTAGAAAATAGGCAAATTAGAAGTCATATAGGCCTTATTTGGGCCATTTTGGATGAAAATGCGTCCTAAAACTAAGTAAATTGCTCTTTTCATGTGATTTCAATCCTTAGACGCCTAAAAATAAGTAATATTGACATGTTATGAGAAAGAATGAGTTCATTTGCTAAGAAATGTAGAAAATAGGCAAAGTAGAAGTCATATAGGCCCTATTTAGGCCATTTTTTCCCAACGAAACTTGTAAATGCATGAATTTGACTCCTAATTGCTTATTTATAGTTACCAACAATACAAAATTGGTATATAAGCTTAGTATAACTCATTGGATTGAAATTTAGAAAGAAAATAACAACTTTGGGAACGTAATAAGCTATTATATTCCATTTTAGGCCAAGTGAACTTGTAAAAGCATGAATTTGACTCCTAGTTTCTTGTTTATGGTTATCAACAATAGAAACATGGTATATAAGCTTAGTATAAGTCATTGGATTGAAATTTAGAATGAAAAGAACAAGTTTGGGAATGTTAGTAGCTGTTACATGCCATTTTAGGCCATTTTTGCCTAAGTGAACTTGTAAATGCATGAATTTGACTATTACTTGCTTGTTTATACTTACTAATAATAGAAACATTCTATATATTTGAGCCACATATAATAAATCAAGTTTGGTATTTAATTTCTTAAAAATGTATATGTACATGCATAACCTAAGTAATTAATTCTAACATAATTTTTGTTTATTCCAAGTTTTGCTAGGTACAAAAAGAACGTTCGTTGACAAGCAAGGAACTTAATGAAGTTCGAGACATGTTGGCATCTTTCATCACCTTTAATTTATAAATGTCACTTCTATTTAAATTTATATTTTGTTAACTTTTTAACTACATACATTATTATTTAGTATTGTTTGTAAATATAACACTTCGTTGTATTGCATTTGGGATTATTAATATCTGTGCGTTGTTTTTATTATTTCAATTTAGAAATTTTTATTATTATTATTGTAATAATTATAATTATTATTGTTATTATAATTATATTATAATAATGGTAGAATTAATGCAGGATGTACAAGATTTTTATTATTATTATTATTATTGCACAAAAAAAAAAAAAAACAAAAAAACAAAAAAAACTATATACAACTTAATGACACCGGTTAACCGGTGCCAATTGTTATTAATACCAAAAAAAAAGCGCGACAATCTTTTTCAGCACCGGTATCCGGTGCCAAAAATAATAATTTACACCGGTTAACCGGTGCTAAAACTAGGAATTGCCACCGGTTTTGAACTGGTGCCAAAGTTTCTATTTTTTTGCATCCCTTAAATTTAGACCAGTTCAAAATTAGTGCAATAGGGGGGTTTTGAACCGGTGCGCATTTGTATTTTTCTACTAGTGATGATATTTGTATTTTGGCGCCAAAAACATTTCAAAAACTCAATTTTTATTTTGGATTTTGGATAACATTTACTATCCATTTATTTTATTAAACAAAAAAAATTATATTTTCCTATTTATTTTAAAGGGCTGAATTTCCTAATTAATTAGCTAAGAGTTTCGGATTTTTTAAGCATAGAAAATTTGATTTTCTTAGTTAATTAAATTAGTTTTAAAGTTGATATTTTCCTAATTAATTATTTTCTACAAAATATATATTTATAAAATCATTTTTAATCCTTAAAATCTAACAACATATTTCCTAAAGTCTAGCTAGGAGGTCCGAATATGAGCTTAGGAAGGCTTAATATTTTCGGCCACCTTGTGTGATTTTTGAGCAATTTATTTTGGTAGTTTTGTATTTTAATTATCTTCGTTCCTTACATTCAATTATTTCCTTAATTCCTATTTTCCAGCTCAGTAAGATTTGATCATAAAATTTAATTGCCTTAAATCTTTCTTGATTATTCTCCAAGCAAAGCCTACTTACCATTTTATATTTCATGATCAAACACTTACCTTATTTCTTCATTTCTTAATCACCATAAACTAGACTTTCCTAAGTTCTTAAATTCTCTTTTCCAAATAATTCCTTAAACTAAATTTACCATATTTCTTCCTACATTTTCTTACATTAATTCTTGCATAAATACCCCATGCATCAAAGCCAAAAACTCATTACACCAAAACTCTATTCTTTCGTGCTCTCTAATTTCTCTCTATTTCTCTCGATTTCTTGCTCCACTACCACCGCAAATCACCACCTTCACCGCTAGCCACCACCACCTCACCGGCGACCACCCTAACTTGCCAGCAGCAGCCACGTACTGGCGAGATGTTGTGGCTGCTGCCACTGCCACTACCGTGCCTTATTCTTCTCCTTGTTTCTGTTTTCTACCTCTTCTTCTCTTCTCTTAGTTAATTAATTATATTATCATTATTATTATTGTTGTTGATGTTGTTGTTGTTGTTGTTGTTCATCACCACCACCACTACTACTAATACTATTACAACAACTTTTTGTTATGTTTCTTGAGATCCTTTCCTCAATGTATTACTCGCATAAAAGGACGGAAAATATCTTCTATACTATCCTATTTCCAAAAATAAAACCAGAATAATATCCTAAGATATTTGCAAAATAATTTATCTCCTAAAATCTCACAAACATATATCCTCTTCTTTGGGAAATATTCCCATATTAAAATATGTTAAGGACAGAATCCTCAACTTTAGGAAATTTCGAACATTCACCAAAAGCTAACGAACTAAGTTCAGTAAACAAACTTTTTGTTATGTTTCTTGAGTTTGTTAATGAACTGGTAGTATCCTAGGTACCAAATCAATTGTTCCTAATCCCTACAACACATTTACACCTTAATAATGAACATTTCACCAATCCATCCAACTACTTATACACACTTACAACAAGAAGATCAACTAACTAAAATAAAAGTCTAATTCTAAAGTTCTTCATGTCTTCTTTTCTTGAACATTTTTTCAAGAAGGCTATCATTTTTCAAATACGTGGACTAGCTAATACTGCACATGGGAAACAGTTGATTATACCAAAACAAGCAACAACCAGCTAAGTTGTTTGTCATCGATCACTTCAAAACCCAAGAAGGTAGTAACCTAACAAGGATTATTACAAAAACCCAAACTTAGTTTTCTTAATAAGCACACACTTTTCATGAACTAATTTCCAGCTTTTAGTTTTTAGAGAGATTTTGTTTAAAGCACTCTTATTATTATTTATTGGATTGAAGTTTTCATAATAGAAGTTCAAATTTCCTTTTCGTGTGGTATTAATTATTTCTTAACCCTTTTATTGCATAATTTAATTATTGCTTTCAATATGTTTGATTTACTTGCTTTGGTTAATTTAGATTTAATTATGTATGAGTAGTTTAATTCTAGGGTTTTAGGGATCCATAAATTTATATGAAAGGATAATTTGTTTTTTTTAATTGTGGATATTTCATATTAATTTTTTATTGATTGCTTTAATTCTATGAAATTAGATTAGGCCTGGTTTGATTGTAATTGTATAGCAATATTGATTTTATGATTGAGAGATATAACTTTGATATCAAGGCTAGTTACAATATAGGTAGAATTAGATCTAACAGATTACGAGAGCCCGTTATTACTTCTAAATTCTATGATTAATAAATTGCATGAGCCAGTTAATTTGATTAATTCATACAAATCATACTTGTTTCTTAATAATTTAAATTATATTAATTAAGTTGGAATAGAACGAAGAACATTGTTTCCCTTTGGATTCGACCCTAGCTGCCTTTGTGACTACCTTGTAAGTGGACTCTAGGATTACTTTGATTAGGTAATACTATTTTAACCTGATAGTTTGAATCCATTTCCTTAAATGAATGGGTTCAAAAATATATTCAGCTTTTTTATAGCAAGGATGGTGTTAAAAGTGAGCAAATTGTAGATTCTATGTCAACGTTGTTGGGGCAAATGGACTATGAGAAACATGAGAGTTTTCAACAACAAAGTTGTATATATAGCAACGGTATTTGCCCAAATCCAGAATGGTAAAACATAGGACAATATGTTCACCAGTAAGAAGGAAGATAATATGGATGAAGGTTCAGCGTACCCCCTAAGGTTTTTTACAGTCAATTAGTAGGTAAGAGCTATATTCTTACGAATGATGTCATAACACAAGTTGATGGTTCTTGGGAGAAGAAAAATAGAAAGTTAGGGGTGGGTTGGACCTTATCTAATAATAAGGATGTGGTCTACGATGGGGGGACACCATGGTGTGAATATTTCCGCAATTGATGTGAAGGCGCATGCTTACTTACAAGCTCTAGTATGATGGGCAGAAAATAAACGGATCCAGCGTCTGACTCTTTATACGGATTCGGCACAATTAGTTTTTGCTCTGCAAGGAAGATAGGGGATGACTAATTCAATTAAATGGACAATAAACAGTATACAATATACATGATATATCAAAGAACTACCAGCTCAGCAGTGTTGCATAAGGAAAGTACAAGGGAACAAGAGCACACGACATAACTAATTTTTGCGTAAAAATTATGTTTAGTTTTGTTCTTTTGTTTTTGCTTTAGATTAATTTCTGCGGTTTAGTATTTGTCAAAAGAAGAAAAAAGAAAGTGTGAGGCTCTATACTATTGGGCTGTTTGCACGGCCTAATAGCCATCCCTGCTCCAACTTATCATAGTTAAATTTATGTCTGAAAGCTGCTTCTTATATCTTGAGTATCAACTATTGCCAACAATTTCTCTCGATTGGCTGCAACAAATAGCAAATTGTCCTCTAATAAAAAAAAAGGTGAGAATATTTTGCCCTTTCCTACTCGCACCAACACCATGAATCAGTTTTTCATCTGACGCTTTCCTGATTAGGCTTTACAAAGAATCAACAATCGTAATAAACAGATATGGAGAAAGATCGAGGGTCACCTTATCGTAGACCTTGGGTGGGCGTAATCGAGCGTCATTGATATAACAAAAGAATATGAGACTATCGAGACCCAACTCATCACTATTTTCACCCATTCCTACTAAAACCGAATAAAAGAAGCTTCTCAAGAAAGAACCACTCCATTCCACCTATCATAAGCATTACTCATGTCAAGCTTCATAGCCACTGTCCCTTTATTAGGCCCCTTACTCCTTTTGTTCACCGTATGAAAGAGTTCTATAGCAATTAAAGCATTATTAATAATTAATCTGCGTGGAATGAAACACTTTGGTTTTTTGTGATGACTTTTGGGAGGATAGACTTCAATCTCATTGCCTTGGAATCTATTTTATGGAACATATGACGTAAAGAAATAAGGAGAAAGATTGACATAGCAATAGGGGGTTTAACTTTTGGGATCAATAAAATATTTGTAAAATTCACACTCCTCAAAAAAGAAAACAAGTGAAGAATAATACAATCATGACTAATAGTGTATCATCACATAATATATGCCTTTTTGATAAAAGATTGCGTGCATATCGTCAGGCCCGGTGCTTTACATGGGTGCATCTCACAAGTGGCAGCAAAACTCTCATCCATGGTGAAAGATTGGCAAAGAAGCTCATTGTTTGCGGGGGAGGCCGATCGAAGAGTTCATAACGGCAAGGACCGCTTCACATGCTTCTTTCTTAAATCTCTTAAGTCTAACCAAAATGGGGGGTGTGGTCAGACTTAAATTTCACTAAGTGATTGACAATCGCTTGAGGTTATAGTTCGAAACATTTTCATTCCTACAATATCTATCCAAGCACTCCCTAATCATTGTTTGCTTAGATAAACCCCGCTCCCAAGTATTTACAAGGTTTTAGATTGACTCCATGCATTTACGCTTAATTTTAATTTTACTACTACAATACAATTTGCATTTACACACATATTTTGGTTTAAATCCAATCCAACAACAATCTCATATATGCAATGAAATAATTTTCTCATTTAAAAAACATTTTATAAGAAATTTTAACCCAAGCATTACATAGCCTACTTGTAGTTACTGTTTTTTTTTTTCAAAATGGCATAGTGTATTAAACTATTGTAATTTTTTTAATTTTTAATATTTCAAGTGACTTCCTCAATAATTATTATAAATAGAGTTGTCAATTCGAGTGTCCGGATCAGATCTAATTTCAAACTTGAATCATGCTAAATTATTGTGTGATTGTACCTATATAAGTCAAAATTTAATTCAGATATTTTTCAAGTCAATTTCAACTCAGAAAAGTTGAATTAGATTTTGACATCTTAAATCATAAATAAAAAAAATGAGAACATTGATCATCAATTATTAAAAAAAAATTGTAATCAAGTCCACATGGGATGTAACACACCGGAACATGCACTTAAATCTCTTACACCACAAATATCCCCAAATCGTTTGAACAACGACCTTCCAAAATCCGAATATTCCAATTAGGGCTCCATTTCTCCAACCCCTTTTATATTTTCCAACCTTCTTCTTACAGCAAAAAAATCCACCAAATCAGAGGAGAGAGAAAGTGAAAGAGAAAGTGAAAACTAGAGAAATTTCGCGAATTCGGCAACTCAGTTCTTCCGCATCTAATCGTATGTTATTAGAAGCAGGTATGGTACTTGGTGGAATAATTCAATGTTGATGCTTTTCAATTTAGGGTTTTTTTGGTGAAAATTTCTAGTTTATTTGTTAATTCGAGTAGTATGTAGTGTAATTTGGAGAGAATTTAGTGCTCTATTTCTTATTGATGAGTTTATAGCTAGGGTTTTCGGAAATGAATCTCATTTTTCAAATTGTTGTTGAATTGACTTTTTTATTTTTGCAATGTAATCATAATAATTTATTCATTTTCATTGATTTCTGTAGGTATAGTTCTTAAGGATTTCTATAGAACAAGTAGACCTCCGCCGCCACCGCTACCGCCTCGAAGTCCCGTCTGTAGAATCGATTCTCAATTAAATCATGAAGTTTCTCGAATACACTCAGTTAAATCGGTATCTATTCGTAATTTCTTTTTTATAGAGTGTTTTTTGAGCATTTGTAGTAGTTTTATGCAGCCGACACCTGCAAATTGTCTATGTGATTGGTTTATTTTTGATGATTTTGATTCTTATTTTAGGTTTTGATTGTTTGAATTGATTTAGTAATTGTGAGTTTCCGGTTTTTTTTTTCCAGTATAAACGATTTCTTGAGTCATGTAAATCTTGGCGAGCGTACTATTAAGGGATGTTTGGAGGCATATTCATGTAAGCAGAAACTCATCATTGTTATAGGAATATTTGTTTGATTATTGCCTACATGAAACACATTTATAATATTTAGCAGGTTGAATGAATGACTTTTGGGTGCGGTTTTGTTGATCTTAGTGTGTGTTTTTATTGTTTAACAGGTAAGCACACAGGTTTAGACAAAAGACTATCGTTGAGTTTAGAGCATGAGGTAAATTAATCATGTGCTTTTGTCTTTTAGATTATTCGTGTGCTGCTATTGTTTGCCAATTGCCAGTATTCCGCTGTCTTTTGAAAGTTGCGACTTATGACTGCAGACCTACAGTGATCTTAATCTATGCTGATATTTATTATTATATAAAACAAATGAAAAGAATTGTATAGGTGAATAAACAAACAAATAGAGGTGTGCATTAGGAAGTAGGACCGGGGGCGTTTGGTTCGCGGAATATAGGTATGAGGTATGGGTTTAGAATGACTAAAACCCATACCATATGTTTGGTTGTCAAAAGTATGAATTTTAAACCCTTACCTCAAACCTTGGGGGGAGGTGGGTTTGGCTCATTCCATTCCCTTACGTATCAAATGAAAGGAGGGAATAGTCAGAGATTCCATTACAGAATTGAACCAAACACATGGTATTAAGTATCAAGTTCTAACCGATACCACCTTAACCCCATTCTTGATTCCAAACCCATGCTACTCTGCCAACCAAACACCCCCTTAAAAGGTTCACAAGGAATTTGTTAAATGGTTGCATTTGTTGCTCTTGGTTTTAGAAGTGATATTTCCAATTTCATGCAGCTTCTGTAGGACATATTTTTTCTTTAGCATGGGTTATGCTAGGGTTTTTGTAACTTTTATATGGGAAGAACCGTAGTTGTTATTAAACTAGTCACCCTTCATACGCATGAAGAAGTCTGGGACGTACTAATATTAATGAGATATTATGGTTGATTGAGTGTAGAGTGCTATGAGCAGTCTTTAATCTAGTCAGAGTATTTTATGGAGTACTTTGGTTACCAAGGTATGTTTCACGGCAGATAGTTTCTTCATTTGATGCTTGTGGATGTTGAAATGACACAAAGAGCAAAACTTTTTTAGATTGGCCCACAGAATTTGACTTAACCTTGACCATATGAACCTGTGTGCTCTTTTTTCACTTACAATCTCCTTATAAGTGTGTACACACTTTATCTTCCTTCATGTTATCATATCCATTGTATTCTTTCGTTTATAGATCCGAAACTCTTTTTTGGAAGTTCAATAAGATGTTGTACTCTTACTAGTCTAGTGGTAACATTTTAGGCCCTTTTTTTTCAGCTTTTATATGAGCATGGATTGATAATCAATAAACTTTATTTCTGTTGCATCATAATTTAAGTACTTGATATTATAAATGAATGGGATAAGGATGACTCGTTAGATGAATGGGATTAGGATGCTTCATTGGTACTCATTACTTTTTATATAGGTGTGAATGTTTGGTGTTGTGGTTCTGGTGGAGAGGAGAGGAAAAAAATATTAGGACAGAGGGCGGCATAGTGACTTCTATTATGATGTTCCTGCTGATTTTGTTCCCACTCCCTTTTAAATTCATATATTAAGCTCATTTGTGAGCATATATTAAACAAGTTTGCTTTCTTTTCCCTTTCTTTTAAGATTTAACCTTAATCAATGTCTCCAATGTAATGAGGTGCGCTGAGGTGATTGAAATGTTTGGTAAATATTCCATAATTCATATCCTTGGTAGAGATCAAGTGTTCAATGTTGGTGTCTGTGATAATGAAAGAGGCAAAGTGACATAAGTGCTAATGCAGTCTCTGATTTCTTTGACGGAATTATATTAACTCTATTATAAGGTTACTTCTGCCATTTCCAGTCCACATCTACATACATCATGTTCACTGAGGCCATGCTTCTCTCTTGCTTCCTGGAAATGCATTATGCTTTCCTTGCTTTTATTTTTTATAAAAAACTTAACTTGTTGTTTTACTTTTACACATAAGAAGAGTTGTGGTGTTATGTTTTGCTCTTGTCTCCTTTTTACATGGCCTTTTTGAATGTTAAAATGTATTGATGTTACTTATCTAAGTATAACAATTACTATGATTGTATTCTACAACTGTAGTTACATAAATTTACCTGTGGATCTTGCTTCATAGCAGCCAAAATTTTATTTTTGCAGATTCTTGATCAACTTGGAAGATCATCTGATACTGATTCTCCATCACCTGCTGAAAATTTGATTAGCAGATCCAGGTTTCTACTTATTCCTAGATGAGTTTGGCATGATATGCTTTTTTTAGTCAAACTAACCAACCTACTGTTCCTTCAGCCGGAAGACGCTGATTTACTTGGTCCTTACTCTGTACCACATGTACCCAGATTATGACTTCAGGTAACTGGGTTTGCTGATGTTCAATTTTGAATTTCTTTAAAAAGAGGATTATGGGTAATGTCATTGTCAGCTTTATGGGCGACATGGCAACCCACATATAATCCTCTCGTAATTGGTATTGGGAGTGTTGTCAAAGAGGTTTGACAGACGGTTCTGAAAACTGTCGCTCCTGTAGGAGCTGAGAGTTCAAGTCTCTCCATTTCCCATTGTAAAAATTTTGTAGCAAGTTTTGACAGATGAGAAAATCTTTTCTTTGAATATTTTTGGGTTTGGAGCCTTTTGGGGGTGGGGATGCATTCAAATGCAATTTGTTATAGCTATGTGGTTTTGTATGTTGTGATATTACCCCACTTTGTTTGCTGCCTCGCAGTGCAGTGAAGGCTCACCAGTTCTTCATAGATGAAACCTGGGACAGTTTTGTGCAGTTATTTGATTCTTACATGAGAGAAGCATCAAAGGTATCAATCTTTTTCTTGTTTTAATGATAATCTGCTACCCTAGAACCTGGTAAAATATAAGTTAGGGATAAAGAACTTTCAGTTACTTTCCTTTTCTTTTCTCTAATTTTTTTATTTTATTTTTATTTTTTTATTTTTTTTTTTTGGGGGGGGGGGTTGTACTGTTGTAGTTGCTTTAGTGTAGGTTTTAAGAAGCTGATTCTAAATGCTGGTGTATTATATGGGTTGATGAAATAACAATCCATAACTTAAAAAGTTATTTATGTTTATATTCTTTTTTTTTTTTTAATTTATTTATTTATTTTGATAAGTATAAGATTGAGGATTCTCTCATTTTATGATGGAAATCTCATTGTTATGGGGGAATCTAGGAAAAGTAGTGTAGGGAGTTAGGGACAAAATTGCAGAGGTCTTTACCAATGTTTCTTATCTTTGAGTCACTTAGTTTAGCTTGTTACTTATATTTATTTGCATATTATTGCTTTTATGGTGAATGTATTGTTCTAAAGAGTTAGTGATATTAGATTTTTAGGGTGAGCTTTTGCCTTCATGTTTATGGTCGTAGTTGTTGACCTTTTAATGGTGCTTGTTACCTTCGCTGCGTATAGGAATGGATTGAAGCTAATGGTGGTAGTTCACTCCTTGAAGATTTGTACAAGGCCTTAGATGAAGTAAGTTTTCAGCAATTGTCAATGGTGGCCTTATATTTCATGAGCATTTATATTGCTAATATAACCTGTCATAACCTTTTAATTCTTTGTGGAAGTCGTTGACTCAGGTTGATTTGTTTGACTAAAAATCATATTTGTTATATGTAATGCAGGTGGTGAAACTCTCTGAATGTGAAATTTACAGTTATAATCCTGACTGTGATGCAGACCCTTTTTTACAAAGAGGAGCCATGTAAGATTCCGTCATTGTATATTTACTATTTATCTGCTTGACGATGGGTGATCATTATGACAATGTTGTGTTTGTATTTTCTCCTCTGCAGATGGTCGTTCAATTACTTCTTCTACAACAGAAAGCTGAAGTGTGTTGTGAGCTTACGCTTCTGCTGCCTGAGGTAGATTTTACAGTATTTTCTCCTTAGCGGCGTGTTAGGCATGGGGGATAGGAATAAGATGGTGGGATAAGAATAAAAGGATGATATTTCCTTTTTTTTTTTTTTTAATTGGTATGGATTGAGATTAATATTGGGTTTAGAACTAAGTTTCATGAATACCCTACTCAATATCTCTCTCTCTCTCTCTCTCTCTCTCTCTTATAAGGTTAAATTTGTATTTTCTTCTCCATCCTCGCCTGTCTTCCCTTGTACGAACTTTTATCTTGGCAGGATAAGAGGGACTTTTTCCTGTTCATGTCTTCTTTATTATCCCCATGACCTCATTCGGCCATCCCCCTTATTATCCCCATTTCTTAAAACAGACTAAGCATTTTCCATTTTCTTTAATCCCTATCCATTTATAATATACCAAATGCCTCCTAAGTGAGAATTATATAGGAGTATTCTTCTGTTTAGTCTGGTTATTTGCTTTGTTCTGTTTGATGGGAATGGTAATCGTATAGTAACTTTATTTCCTCAGATTAGTAATTAGGGAAGTCTTTAAACATCAGGTGTTGCTCAAACAAGAAGTATTTCACATTTATGAAGTACCTAAATATTAACGTTATGTTGAATCACATAATGCCTTTTCCCATAAGCCTTGAAATAAGGACATTGTAAACTTAATTAAAATAATGATTGAAAGGTGAATTATTTTGAATTTAGAAGTTGTGTTTCTCTTTTGTGCTGATTCTGATTGTGCAAGTGGTTTTTCTTGCAGCAACTTGGTGGCTGATGAATATCTGACCGATGAGTTGGATTTTGAGGAAGATGGGGAAATATTCGACAACATGGATATTTGAGTGCGGGATTGTGTTGTTCATACCACCTTTGTATGCTTGTTGAAATTATGTGATCTCAGGTCTGAATGCATGTAAAAGCCATTAACTTTTGTATCTGATCACAGACACTGTTGTGAGACCCTGTAATTTAGGTAATGTGAAGTTGTTAGAGGTTAGAATTGCTTCCCAACTCGGGATGCTGTGATGTAAATATGCATCAGGTTTCATCCAGGCCTTCGGGCTTTGGATTTTAATTGCTGAATCATAGACACCATTTAGTTTCGTGACACTGTATCAGTTGTGAATAACTGAATCGTATGCCTTCATTTGTTATTCTGTAAAGATTGTGAGTGCCTTTGTTATGTTATAATTTGCTGAATCCGCTGGGATCTTTCAGCTGGTAGAAAATGGGGATATTGTTGAACTAAAGATGCCCAGGAAATGGGCGAAGAGGAAAATTTTGTGCAGTACAATTTGATCTGCTGTGTTAACACTCAAAATTCAAGTGGACATCAGAACACTGACAAAGAGGCGGGAAATATTTGAGCAGTAGCTAACCCTTATATTGCAATTTCTTGTTGTAATGAGAAGTGAACACTTTCATTTTGTGAGTAAGCCTTAGCTGGGTTCTATTTAAGTTTAAATCTTTTATTTTAAAAACTCAGATGAATTTGTAATTGTAAAGATTATTTGCTTGATACCCAAATGGAGTAAAACAATGTGCAAAATAATTTGCCTAATAATATGTTAAAAAAGAAGTTTTTATGATACAAATGAAAAAAATTATTTGGGACTTGGGTCAACTAAGAACTAAATTGTTCCAAAGAAGAGAATGAAGAAAAATAATAAAGTAGGATTATGTGATAAAATAAAAATGAATGGATTTCTTCACCGTTGTACTCTGTTATGCATAGTAGTACATCTATCTAACAGTTATTTAAAATTTGTTTGGCCAAACTTCTTATGTTCTACGGTGGAAGATAAGATTATGAATGATAGTTGTTTATGGGAAATCTTAATTAATTGTCCCAACCCAAATCCAATTTATTCCATTTCTCACCAAATTAGTTTAATGGATATCTTTGAGGTAATTCCAATTTCCAAGTACGTTAAGACATCACTCAATCTACAGGTACAATTTTCAAGTTCAATTATGGCTCATCAATTGGGATTTATTAATAAATTGATTGTTAATTTACAAGAAATTTATCCCATTTTATTTTAGAAAAATGCTATACATAATCCTAAGAGTTGTATATAAATAGCTAAAAATGGAAAAAAACAAATGAAAGTATAACATTAATTATACTCCCTCCGTCCTTTTATTAAGGACCTATTTCTTGTTTTTCACCGAAATTAAGGTTTTTGTAGATTCCTTAAACCATATGATTGGAAGTACCAAAATACAATAAGTGCATTAAAAGACAAATTATATGAAAGAAAAAGAGAAATGAAAATAAATACACCGCTCATAAATAGGCTGCATATGTCACCAATCTTTAACAAATGAAAAGGACCCATCACATTCAATGCATGGGACAAAAAAGAACCAATCATTTGCTTTCTTTACAATTACACGGATTATGCCCAAATGAAAATATTCAGAAAAACTGAGGAACGAGGGAAAATTTTCAGAATGAGGAACGAGGGAAAAAACTTTCGGAAAAAATGAGGAATGAGGGAAAATTTTCAGAATGAAAATCTGGGTGAGGGAGGAGTTTTTTTTTTTTTTTTTTTTTTTTTTTTTTGGAGGAAGGATGTTATGGGAAGCAATTACTCAAGATCTGTAATCACCCATAAACCCAGATCTAGGATTTTTGAAGAGAGAAAATGTGAGCAGTGTCGGGGTAAACTTCAAATCTTCACAAAACGAGCGATAATAAAGCCAAATTGATAGAGGCTAGGGCTTTTGTAGAGGGGGTTATTTTGTAGGGGGAACCTAGAAAGATGAAGAACCCAGAAAAATGAAGAAGAATGAGGAGAGAGAAAATATTGTCGGTTGATACAATAAATGCCAAAAATGTATGGCACAAAAAATTAAAAATGGCAGGACAATTTGGGGATTAAATTAGGAGAATGAGGTTGGAATTGTAAAAAATCACTTACTAAAAAGGGAAAGATTCTAACAATAGGTCCTTAATTTTGATTTGCCAAAAAAGAAATACAGGTCCTTAATAAAAGAACAGAGGGAATACTTATTTGCGCTTGATTTTGTCATGCATTCCTAAATTAATACCAAATAAGGAAAGTTATTAAATGTTTATTCATAGCCCAAGAGCTACAAATGGCATTACCCTTTACTTTATTGTTTGTTTTCATATTACATTAAATTGACAAATGAAACAAGTTGTAATAATTGGAACACATATTTACAAGGAAATTAATCTAAAATAAAAAGAACATGTAATTGTGATGAAATAAATTGGGACACAAAAGACATACATGAGATAGTTCTTTGATATAACTCTATGAGCTCATCACTTTGAGTTATATATATACATATATATACATATATACATATATATATACATATATATATATATGTACATATATATAGATATATGTGTACATATATGTACATATATGTGTACATATATGTACATATATATATATGTACATATATATATATGTACACACACATATATTTATATATATGTACACATATATATAAATATACATATATATATATATACACGCTTTTCTAAAGAAGAAGTTCAAATTTCGAAGAGACTCGATGCTTCACAAAGTATAATATAACTATAATTCCCTTCAAGATTCTTTGTACCTTATGTCAATTTCACAATCTCAAAAAAAAATTTACCTTCATAAAAAACAGGGATTAATTGAACAATTAACTAAGTTTAGTTATCACTTTGTCTAAGATAAAATGCAACTTGCCCTAATTAAGCACGAATGCAATAGTTAAAGATTCAAGGATTGCTTTTTCAGCATTACTAAGACAAGAAGATGAAGGTTATCAAATGAGAGGTGAAAACAAAGATTATTGAATTGGAAATGAAGGTATGCAGGGTCGTTTGGTTCGTTAGAAAAGTGCAAATTTCCCATGAAATTTCAAGTTGTGGGAATTAAATTCCGTCATCAAAATCATGGGAATTCAACAAATTTGTTTGGTTAAGAATGGAGAAAGTAAATTCCGATAGGAATTTTAACTTACCAAGGGGGAATAAGGTAAGTAAATTCCCATGCTTTGTGGGAAGCCAAAATTCCCATGAATTGTCATTGCCCCCATTTTCACTTTTTTGTGTCAACCAAACAAGAAGTTTAAAATGAAATTCATGGGAGTTAAGTGTTTTTTTTTCTTCCCTTATGTAGTCAATTAGTTCTTAAACGATAAAGTAGGGCTCTAATTTTTTTTTTTTATTTTTATTTTATTTTTTTTTATTTAGGATTAGTTAGGCTTAATTTGGATTGTCACTAGACTATGACGTCATAAAGGCCTTAAGTCACTGGAAAGAGAAATGTTTAATTAAGGCAGGTGTACAATAACTAAGTGAATGGCGAAAAGAAAGAGGACAGAAAGTGGTTTACCACACGTGCCACGTGAGACATTTACCCACCCAAATTCATTTCATTACCTTTCTCTCTCCTCATTCATTTGTTTCTTTCTTCCTGAAAACTTTATCTCTCTTCTTCAATTTTTTTTCTCTCTACTGTCCAAGTTTTTTCTCTCTCTCTTTTTTTTTTCCTCTTGATTCTTTGGTGATTCACTGCAAATATGCAATGACGAAGACGAAGACGAAGACTACGGAGTACTATGTTTTCTGACCCTTTTTTTTCTGGAAATTTGTTGCTAGAGATTGTTGATCTTCTTAATTTGTATTTTTTGATGTCATGGTTTTGATAAAGTGTTGTTTTAATTTTAATTTAAGGGTAACTTTTGTATATTTTAAGGGTAACTTTTTGTGAGATTAAGGGTAATTTTGTGAGATTAAGGGTAACTTTTTGTGAGATTAAGGATAATTTTGTGAGATTAAGGGTAACTTAATTGAGTTTGAGAGTAACTTTTATGTGAATTTGTTCCGTTATTCAACTAATTAGAAGAATGGATTGGATTTTGTTCTAATTTTCTTCTAATATATGAGGAACAACTTGATTTCTAGATTTTCAATTACTACAGAATGATTTTAAACAAATTATTCCAAATTTAAACAAACAAATATCTAAAAATAACTGAATACATTCAGTGATAACTTCCTAATATTTATTTTTCCCAAATTGAGAGTTTGAAATACTATTTCCATCATCAACTGAATGTATTTCATATCCAACATAATTGAAAATTTTAGGCCGATTTCAATGGAAAATTTTGAGTTCTCCAGATTATTTATCAATGGAGTTTAAATACGCCTCCATAATCAATTGAATACGCCTCTAGATTAGGTCTTTCTCTTTCTCTAATGGCAAAATTTTCTTTTCCTACTGAAAGGAATGGTGTCCTTCCAACAAGTGTATTATTCCGGTAGAGGGTTCAAAATTATTAGAAAGCTAATTCTTCAGTAAGGTCAAGTGATCGAAATGCCTAGGTGGAGGCCACTTCCGATTAGTAATATTAATGTACAATTAATATTACAGCTTAATCTTGATTGAACCCTTCGGGTCGAACCCAATCGAACAACCGATCCGAGACGACGAATCAATCTGAAGGATTTGATGAGTCGTTAGAGTTTTACGAACAAAAACGTCGGATATCGAGCTTAGAGCGTCGAGACCGAGCGTCGCAAGTCGAGTCGAATTTAGAATTCGACGAGACGTGAAATCAATCAAGTTACAAGTTCGAGTTAGGCCGTAGCCTCGCATTGGCCTAGTCATGCGAGGGCAGGCTATCTCGAGCTAGCATGTGCATCGCAATGCTAGCCGCAAGCCTAGCATGCTAGGCGTGCTAGGGCCATGCATGCTAACTAGCCATCGCAAGCATCGCAGCCTTGCGTGCGTGCTAGCATGCCATGCGCCAGCTATCGCACGGCTAGGCCTTGCTAGCATGCTAGGCGCTGGCGCAAAGCATGGCCTAGCACTGCTCGCAAGCATTGCAGCCATTGCGTGCTTGCTAGCATGCTGGCGCCTAGCCATCGCAGCCACGCACCATGCGTGCTAGCTGTGCCAGGCATCGCTGCGCACTATGCGTGCTGGGCCTCGCATAGCAGTAGCCTAGTGGTTCGCAACATCGCAAGCAACATGCACCAGCCAGCAGCGTGCTAGGCATGTTGGGTTGTGCGTATGTGCTAGCAAGCAGCAACACGATGTGCCTCGCATAGCAGCAGCGCCCAGCATGTGTGGCTCGCTAGCAGCACGCATGCACTGGCTCGTTGTGGCTGGTTGTGCGAGTGTGCTGGCTGGCTGGCTAGGCTGCCCAACCTTGGTGCTAGGCGCCAGCTGGCAGCCTTGGCAGCCAAGGCAGGCTGCCAGCCAGCTAGCCACTTGGAGGGGAGGGCCGGTTTTGCTTGTGGTGACCAAGGGTTGGAGCTTTGCCTTGGGGAGCAAGGCTATGGTCCCCCCCTTGGAAATGGTCCTCACCTAATCTCTCATCCTCCTTGTGCCACTTGTAACTTATTGATTGAATTGCAATTTTATTTTTGTTTTGATTAAAATAAAATGGGAAAATTGCAAATCTCCCACATTGATGGTGAATGGGAAATCAAGGTTCATTTCCCTATAAATACCAAGGTTTTGGGATTTGGGAAGAACACTTGAGTGAAACTAAAAAGGCATCTCCTTAGAAAAGTGAGAAAACCTTAAGTTCGTAAAACTCAAGTTTTTATTGGTCGGGTCCCGACTAACCTTAGGGACTTGGACCGTTCGGGTTGGGTTCGTGGGTACGAGCCGTCGGAGACCTTCGCATTTGCGGGGTTCGAGTTTTGAAGTAAGAGCTCGGGTTCGAGCGAAGCACGCGCCAAGGGTAAGAAAGTATTTTCTTTCTCTCCCTTATTTGTTGTTTAATTTGTGATTATATGCTTAGTTGCCTTAATTAGTGGGCGGGTTTCTCTTCCGCGTAGAGTCGAACGCTACGAAACCCAACACCTACTGCATGATTTCACTTTCTCTCTCCTTTGGCAAAGTGGCAGTGTGCATGAATTCAGAGGAAATTAATTTGGCATGTGCAAGCTACCCGATTTACATTAATATACTGTAAACCGGGGCATGAAAAATCCTACCACTGGAAAAGGGAAGATTGTAGTAATCATAATAATTATATTAGTTTTGGGGTAGTAATTAATACAGATGAGTAGAATCAAGTAATCGGTCAAAAACAACGTAACTGAAAACGGAATTTGTCAAAAGTAGGTCTGGAAAATTGGAACTGGTTCTATCTAGGTCCATTAATCATAATTGGTTCCAAAATTGGGTACCTGATTTATTTGCAAGATAAAATTAAAAATAATTGGCAAATTCAGATACATCAGTCATGTTACATTACCAAATCAGATAAAAAGTTTAACAAGTGATTACAAAAAATTATCGTCAATTGAAATGATGAAAATTAGTAATTGAAAAATAAATAAAACTTGAAGTTAAACAAAAAAAAAAAACTTCATATATATTATTTCGCATAATAGATCATGAATGATTAAATTGCTATTTATGGCTATCGTGCAAGGCATGCATATATGGTACTTCGGTTTCAATCTATGGATAAAAACAAAAACTACAAAATAAAAAAATAAAAAAAATAAAAAAAAACTGAAGAAATTGTAATGGGATAATACAATAAAAACGAAAAAACAAACAAAAAAATAATAATTACATCTAATAATTAATAATTACATAAATACAACCGAGTCCAAAAATCTAGAATTTAGAATTGGAACTGATTCCAACCGGGTCCAAAATATTGGAATCGGACCTTGATTCGTTAAGATTGCGACCAGATCTAGACCGGGTACCGAAAATTGTTGCTCACCCCTAGTAATTAGCAAATTTTTTTAACGGTAGCAAATGACAAAGGCCTTTTTGGGTAGTAAACTAGTACAATTGACAAATTTTGTATTTTAAAATGAATGATGTCATAAATGATATCAACATGACATATTTTATAATTGTTCGTTACTCCGTAAAAAATTATATCTTTTTAATAATTTGGGAAAAATATTTTATGATTTTTAATTCATTAAAAATTTAATTATAAAGTAGGCGTGGTAGGCATTGCAGACAAACTAAGGAAAATCGCTTGCGCTGGTTTGGGCATGTAAGACGGAGACCCAAGGGTGCACTGATATGAAGAGTGGAAGAGTGGGACCATGGAGGGGTAAAACGAGGGAGATCAAAAATAAGTTGGTTGGAAGGAGTTAGGAAAGATATGAATGAAGTATATGGATTTGCATGAGGATAGGCATTGGATCGTAAGGGTTGGAGAAGGAAATTTTTTTATTGATGACTACACGAAATAATCACTTTTGGTTCATGTAGCCGACCCCACTTATGAGATTAAAACTTTGATTGATTGATTGAAAATTTAATTATAAGAATTTCAAATTATATTCGAAAATACATATATAATAGTTTTTGAAAATAGGAGATCACATTTTTCCTTGTTAATGGTTAAGCCAACTCAGCAAACCTTATGACCCCGATCTAAAAAAACCAATTTAACTTAATTGAAGTGATTTGATTTTTCCTAAAAAAAAATAGATTCGATTTATAAATAAATTGACTTACATGAGCACAATTACTTAATCAAATACGAAATGATTTAATCCAAACCTAACCAACAACCCGAATTGACAAGCAAGCCCCAGTTAATCTTAATGATTGACGAATTTCATCAATCTAATGGCATTATTGTAATATTGAAGAACAGTACTCGATGCCATTTTACGAGTAAAGATAACGACCATTACTCTACCAACACCACCATTAAAACTCCCTCCATATAAAACTTTTTGCTTCTTCTTCCATTAAAGCTTCCCCGACCTCGACCACCACTGAAACTTCCCCATCTCCACCACCATTGAAGCTTTCCCAACACTAACAACATTGAAGCTTCTCCGATCTCCACCCACCTTCCTTGATCTTAAACAAAAACCCTATGAATGAAGGGTGAAATTAAGGGCATGGTCAACCCAAAGAGTAGAGGTGACCATGTCCTGTATTGAAACTACCTTAATTGGGCTTGGTTTTTTAAGATAGGTCAAAAATGATGAAAGAAGTGATGTCGGCGTCAAAAGGAAAGGAGATAGCAGATGACAATGGTTGTGATGTGGTAGTGGCGGTGAAGAAGTGAGGTTGAAAATTTTGGAGTTGTAGCGCCACTGTTGAGTTAGAGAAGGAAAGAGGAAGAAAGATCAACTAATAGCATAAAAAAGCAAGTCCCAACCAAATAATTTACCCAAAAAATTTATAAAAATATCCCAAATAATTTATAAAAATATCGATTTTACCCAAATAATTATTGTATTTTTTCAATCATAAAGATTAACTTGTATTTATCTTAATCAACACGTCTAGCTCAAAATGTATAAGAGAGAGGGTGGTTAGTTTAACCGTTGAAACTCCCGCTCGGTATCAAACCCCAAAACGGGTTAAAATCTGTCCCCTCAAAATAATTCACTCCCACGTGTCCCCACAAAAATTCCCAATAACAAATTAACAACAACAATAATTTCTCAAAATTCCCCCTTTTTTGTCCAATCTCAATTTCTTCCTTTCTTACATTCCTCCGTTTTCTTCTTCTCTCTCCTCCATCTTCCTCCTCTCTCTCCTTCAATGGCGCAAGTTCATCTCTCAGAAACATACGCTTGCGTACCTTCAACAGAGCGTGGTCGCGGCATCCTAATCTCTGGCGATCCCAAATCCAACAACATTCTCTACTGCAATGGAAGATCAGTGATCATCCGAAACCTCGATAATCCTCAGAATGTTGAGGTGTATGGTGAACATGCTTATCCTGTTACTGTTGCACGGTACTCTCCTAATGGTGAATGGATCGCTTCTGCTGATGTTTCTGGGATTGTTAGGATCTGGGGTACCCATAATGGGTTTGTTTTGAAAAATGAGTTTAAGGTTCTTTCGGGTCGGATTGATGATCTTCAATGGTCTCCTGATAGTCTTCGTATTGTTGCTTCTGGTGATGGCAAGGGCAAATCGTTGGTTCGGGCTTTCATGTTAGTGGTTTTTAATTAATTGAATTGATTGGTGTTGAATTTTGATGGGTTTGTTGGTAATGTTGTTATTGATTGGTTAATTGATTGATTTTGGATTTTTTTGATGTTGGATTGTGATTTTTTTTGATGATATTGATGGTGAATTTTGGTAAATGTGTTACAATGCTGGGTTTATTTGAATTTTATTCGTGTTGTTTGGGTATGTTTGTTCGATTCTTAGTTTGATTTTTGGAAATTGTAATTTGTTTTGGTTTTGATTTTGAGTGGCATTATACAAATAGGCTGAATTCGAGATTGGTATTAATGTCTTAATCTTAGCTCATATGCAAGATGGAAGTGGTTATAATTGTAGGAAAGTTGGTATTTTAACCATAGTTGTGTTCTATTACATCTCTTTTCTTTTGTCTGATAGTCTTTGTACTCATCGAAATCATTTATGAAAAGTGTATATGGTAATTTACACCGATCATTGGTTCCAAATGAGTTGTGAGGAAAGCATATTTTCCCCATTATCCAATTTGATGATTGATTTTTTTTTTTTTTTTTTTTTTTTTTTTTTTTTTAATATATATTTTATTTCTGTCATTTGATCATCTTCCCATTAGGTTTTGTATGTGCTTGACTTTACATAAGATTTCCTTGCTGTGATGATTGAAGTAGTACTCTTACTTTTCATGATGATCTTTTTTCAGGTGGGATTCAGGATCTACTGTTGGAGAGTTTGACGGTCATTCAAGGCGGGTTCTTAGTTGTGCTTTTAAACCATCAAGGCCATACCGTATTGTTACCTGTGGAGAAGACTTTTTGGTGAACTTTTATGAAGGCCCTCCTTTCAAGTTTAAGCACTCTCAAAGGTTCTTTTTTGTTATAGTACTTTTGTGGTTTGATGTGGCGATTTATGGTACAATAATTGAAGCATTATATTACATGCCATTGCCTCATATAAAAAGATTTTTATATGGACCATGTGTCCAACTTCCGGTCCTATGTTCTTGTATGTTGTGCTGGTGTTTGGGGGGGGGGGGGGGGGGAGCATTATGTTACATACTATTGCCTCATTCATAAGAAGGTTGCAAGATGGACAAAAATGATATTTATGTCCAATTCCGGATATGCTCGTGAGTGTGTGTCTTACCGGAGAATATACTTACTCCGTTCTTTTTTAGTTGCAACGTTTCGATTTTCACGCTTGTCAATGCATAAATTCAACCGTTTATATATCTAATTATAGATGAGTAAAGTTTGATATTGTGAAAATACAAATTAAGACGAATCTAAAAAGACCCCACACGACTCTATTTTGCCCAACATCAAAATCAACAAAAATGGTCAAATGGGTGAATCGTCAACGTGAGTAGTGCAAACTGCAAATTTCCAACTGCTGCAACTTATAGAAAACGGAGGAAGTAGTAAAAATGTGGTAAATGTGAATTTAGAGGGTAGTGCTGGAAATATATTTCATTTTGAAGAAACTTGAATCTGTCATTTTCTAAGTATCTTCTCTTGCTATGCTGCTATTGTTAATTGATCTTCTTTTATCTTATTCTTATCAGCTGTCTTTCCCTTGTCTATTCATACTTGTATGTATAATCTACATATACGTGTGTGCATGCGAATGTGCCACATCTGTCTATCTATAGGTAATGATCCTCACATCTGGTCGATCTGGGCCTTCTGATCCATAATGGATTAATCAATCACTATCTGGATTGACCACATAGTTTAGAGGTATTCCCATATCTTATTTCAATTAATGTGGCCCCTCTGCCACATACACAACCTTTTCAGCCTAAACCAAATTGATAAAGTGAATACTGGGGTTATCCTACCAAGTATAAACAACCATGTGATGACTTCCTGTACCCACATAATTCCCTTCCCCTTGCCGAGCTTAGCCTTTGGCAGATTGGTGATAATCAAAATATGTACGTGTATCTACCTGTCAGTGCAATAGTGCATTTGCAAATATAGATGGATACAAGGACATACTATTCTAAACAGGATTTTAGAGTAGGAGGAGGTAAATGCTTGCCAAGCCATGGATTGTTTGTGTGTGTATGTGTCCAGTAGGATTTTATCCTCTTTCTTCAGAACTTATATTCACAAAGCTTTTAGGGCTCGTTGTCTTCTTCCTTCAAAAACTTTGTTTATGTGTTATGCTTCATTGACTGGTTTACCTTCCTTTGTTTTCACCCTTGCTCTCTGCCTTAGTCATGAAGGGTGATGAAAAAGGATTTAGCTGATTTACTTAAGGTTGATCAATAGTTTGCTAAAAATGGGATTGCATCTGATATTTTTGAAAAACTATCTTCTCTAGTCGATGGGAATTTGTTGCTGAGCTTCTAAGTAGAAGGTTATATAATCAAATCTGGAGTTTTGGCATGGGAGCATCATATTTCTGTTTCATTTCCTCTTCTTTTGAGTTTTGACAGCTCTTTATCTTAGACAATGCTCTAATCTCTAATATTTCGTATAACGGAGCTATTCCAATTAAGGGCCAACTCTAAGTATGGAAAATTGGATATTTATTAGTATTTTTAGTTTTTTTTTTAATGATTCTGCAGATAGGATGATTTAGTTGCAGAATTTGTTTGGAAATTATTGCAGTGCTTTTGTATCTCACTTACAGAAATATCTGCGTGCATTTACTTATTGTCTTGTCCCTTATCTAGGAAATTTAAGCTTCTAGTGGTCAAAACATGTAATTGACAGCTGAACTTGCATGATAATTTGTAGCCTTAACCATCCTTATCATTGGAGTTAAATGGGTTTGCTCATTTTAATTCATATCAAAGTGGTTGCTTATCATTGGAATATAATAATGGGGGTACATTGGGTTTGCTTTTCTTTAGTTTTGTCTTATCTATTGGTATCTGATGTAAATTTTGGAAGAAATGAAAGAAGGAACTTTGGTGATCAGTATGGCTGGGTGTTTCTTGATTTTTGTAATCAGAGAAATGACTGTACAATTTCGATAAAAGGTATGATTTGGAGGTAATAGTATTGAATCTTGCATCCATTTGGTGTCCTCTATGTTGGATCTTCCTGGTTCCTTTTGTTAATATAGAGCATGATTTGTTCACCATTTTTTTGTCATTAATTTATTTAGAGGATTCCTTAACTTCTGTGCTCATATCTTCATCATGAAATTTTCCTTGTTTCTTAAGCAGGCTTATAATTGACGCATGCTGATCTTGTCAGTTTGATGAGCTTAGTTTCCATCGGAACTAACATGTCTATTAATTTGTAGGGAGCACTCAAATTTTGTCAACTGTGTGAGGTTCTCTTCTGACGGAAGCAAATTCATTACTGTTGGTTCTGATAAGAAAGGTATAATTTATGAAGGAAAGACAGGAGAAAAACTTGGGGAATTATCTGCACAGGATGGACATCAAGGTAGTATTTATGCTGTTAGCTGGAGTCCAGATAGTAAGCAGGTAAGTACCATTGTTACATAGTAGGAGGATAAAGAATAAGTTGTATGGCATGTCATGCCTTGTCTGTATGTTATGTATGTACTCCCTCTGTTTCATAATGATCTTCCTATTTACGTATATCGATGCAAATCTTTGATTGCAAACATCTCTAATCCCACATTATCAAAATTTATAAAAATTGGATGTTGATAATGTTCTCATAGAGACGAACCAAACTAAACCTCATATGACTATGTTCTTATACATAAAGAGGAATTTAGAAGATTCTCTATCATTTTTGATAGTCAAAAGATTCCAAATGGGAAGATCATTGTGAAATGGAGGGAGTATCATTTAGGTTACTTTTCAATTGTTCTCTTTTTGATGTATTGTGTTAACTGACTGTTCCTTTTTTTTTTTCCTCATTTTATTTGATATTAAAAGAATCAAAGATTTACTGTTCTTTGTTTTTGGAATACTAATTGACAACATCAACTATGATTCATTTAATTGCTCAACATTCTTCTATTGCCGTCATAATAGATAGTCTTTGTGTATAGGATTAAGGGTCAATTGGTTTTTACTTCTCTGTGATTATAGGGGTTAGACTGAATGCACGCGACAATTTTTTTCTTTCATCCTGCCAAGGGCAACCACCTCTTTTGAGGTACTTGGAGAGTTGTTGGTGGGTTGGAGAGGAGAAAATTCTTAGTAAAGTTATTTCTATATGAGGACAAGCTGACCACTTTCATAAGGCAGATGGCTATCCAAGAAAACAGTTAAAACATCCTGATTTCACACTGTTGCTGCAAATATTACGCTTAGACTTGAAAACATCATGCTAATCTGTTACACTGCAGGTGTTTGTGTCAATTTTATAAAATTATGGAAGTAATATACTGATATAAGATAATTTTTTGTTAGCTGGAAAGCCTGGAATGTTTAATTTTCTTTTATGAAATGTTAGAAGTTAAATTGTTTTAAATGTTGGTTACCAGTTATTGTAGAATGTAGTGATTTCTGAGAAAAAAAGGCTATGGTTTCCATAAAAAATCTAGACAAAGCAAATAATGAGATTGTAGATAATTAGGTTTGCTTGCTTAACATTCTCGAGTCTTGCCTTAGTATTACTGACATTCAAAATTTGATTCAAGGTTTCTTCTACTTCAAGAGTGAAGAAAAGATATGCGATTTGACTGTCGACTTTTGGTTCTTGTGTTTCATCCTTTAGATTTTCTTTATTTGTGTTCGCTAAAGTAATACAGACATGCAAAATTTGAATGTTCAGGTTAATGGAATGACTGCAGCTACAGGGATCACTTAAGCGACTTAGCTACGATTAATTTGCTAATTATAGCCATTGCTAAGTTGATCCCATGCTTTATATCTTCTAAAGATATTATTAAGGTTGTTGAAAACTATATTGGATTCGATAAATCGGCTATTTTTCTTGATTTGGACCAAATTTGAAATTCGCTTACTAAGGAGTGAACTGTGGTAACTATGGTCTGGTTCAATCCACTAAGCCAATGAAAGAACAGTGTAGTGATATAAAGAGCAATGTGCACACAAATCAAGTGGATTTGTGTTATGTAGAACTGGGATTCACTTCCACGAAAACATTGTTTTTCTGTGTAATAAATAATAAGATCCAAGTGAAAATCTCCCTCTAGAGTCATGGGTACTTTGAGATTGTATTGCTGAGTTGGCAAATGTAGCTGACCGTGCAATTCTATAATGAACCGACTTAGGGGATGGGTATGATGGATTTATGGGTAGTTTTGTATGTTAGTAGTCATTAACTGTAGGTCTGTTGTACATAAGAGAAAATATGCAATGGACCAAGAGATGCCATCTGTGCACATGAGACAAAAGCTAAGTCTAGAATCATCCTAGGGATAGAGAATGTAAATATAAAAATGGAAGAGAGGTATTGAGAAGGTAGGTAGAAATTTGTATTGGGAAACCTTAGAGAGTTAATGCCTAAAGCCATTGTTAGAGAGTGATAGCCTCAAGCTATTCTGAGAGTAATAGCCTAAAACCTGTCACTTGTAACCTCTTTTGCCATTATCAATCAAATTTCAAGCTTTCATCCTTATTCATTTGCTTTGTTAAATCAGAAATATGAAGCCAGAAAATCAGTCTATTTCAAATTCTAGGACATTAGTTTTCTTCTTTCTTTTTTAATTATCTATATTATATATATTCTTCATTGTAATATTTTCCAGATTAATGAAATATATGACAACTTTCTCTCTCTTGTTCTTCCCCTTCTCTCTCTAAAATCAGATTAGATTTTCTTCAGTTACTTGTGAAGTTCTCCCTCCCGTTATTGGTCAGAGTGATCACTATTTGCATGGAATTGATATAACTTATCTTCTTCTTCACGCAATGTTCTTTTTGTAACTCTTGTAAAATAAGACCCTTTAATCTAGTCTTGTAACTCTTCTTGTGGTGTACTGCGGATATCTTTTGCTTCATTGCTGCTAAACAATTCTAGTGGAGTGAGTTTGATAGCTAAGAAACAATGGCTTTTTAATTGCACTGGTAGTTATAGAAGCAATCAGGCAGATCTAAGTGCAAATCAACAAACCTGGTCACTTTTCAAAGCTTAATGTAAGAAATGGCATTGAAGCTCTTTTTAGGAGGTCTTTGTGAACAAGGTTGGTAAAAAGACACCATAACATGTACAATCACCTGCCAAGTTTGGAAGAACTTTCCTTAGATATGGTAATTTTTTCTGTTTCCTAGTAAAATACATTATCCAGGCCCAACTTCCACTTATGATAGGATAGGACAAGAACGGTTTTTATCTTTCAATTCTTATATTTTAAAATTTAGAATTTTATTCTAATATTTTTTAAATTGAAGATAAGAAATGAAGGATACTCCCTCCGTTTCATAATGATGTTCCTATTTGGAATCTTTTGTGTAAATTAAGGTAAAGGAAGAATCTTGAAATAAAGTACATTTGGACAATTAATTGCAATGGGGCCATCCATTTTTGGAATAAATAACTTTGGTACCACTTATTATTTTGGAATAAAGTACATTAGGATTCTCTTTTTTGGATTAGGACCATTAAAATGAGGGTAATATGGGAAAATACTGAGACTATATGAGGAATTAAAATAGGAAGTAGGAACATCATTTTGAGACACCCAAAATGGAGAGTAAGAACATCATTGTGGAACGGAGGGAGCATAAAATGACTTAGAGATGGTCCATTTTTAGATAACTTGTTAGATGTTACCTATAATATGAGCAATCATTAGGAAATTGTATTATATTTGGAACTAAGTGGGAGACTAAGAAGGAAAAGTAAGCCAATGGTTAGTCGGCCACATAATAGTTGATCATGGCTTTTGGCCAATGATGAGCGTCACGAGGAAGCAATTACTGTTAGGTTTCCTCACATCATCATGGGGAAAACTTAATGTTCTTCAAGAATAAATAGAGGATGAACTATTTATTGAAGATCGATAGAATTAAGTTCTGCTACTAAGTATGACTGTATGAGCATGGCTAAGTACACAAAGTTGTGTAGCTGTGACAGGTCATTTGGAACTGGAACTGGAAACACCCCCCCCTTTTTTTTTAATTAACAAAATCACTCAATATTTAAAGTAGTATTTGCATTTCTTAAATAATTGTTTATTGATCCTCTCACTTGGTGAGATGCCTCCTGGCTCCTCTGTAAAGTTTGCATGATAATGGAATGATTTATAGTTAAGGGGTACAAGCTTGATAAAAGTAAAATGCAAAATTGAAGAAGAGGAAATTCAAGAGAAGGAAACGTGGTCTGTATCGTAGTTCTCAAATTGGTTTTTTTTTTTTTTTTTTTTTTTTTTTTTTTTTTTTTTTTTTTTTTTTTTTTTTTTTTTTTGGTTGTCTCTTCCTAATAATGGTCTTTTGAATTTATATGCAGAGATGTTGAATTTCATTCTATTTTTCTTTTGTGTTGCTGTGTCTGAATGTTAGATTATTCAAATTAATTGTCTATAACTCTATACTGATGGAACCTCATTTAGGTGTTGACTGTATCAGCGGATAAAACTGCCAAAATATGGGAAATTTCACAAGATGGCAATGGGAAGGTTATTAAAACATTGATTTCTGGATCTGGCGGAGTGGAGGACATGCTAGTTGGATGTCTTTGGCAGAATGATCATCTAATTACTGTTTCACTTGGTGGTGTTATCAATGTATATTCGGCAAGCGATTTGGAGAAAGCTCCTTGTACTCTCTCTGGACATATTAAAAATGTCTCTTCTTTGATTATCTTCAAGAATGATCGAAATATGGTACTCTCATGCAGCTATGATGGAGTGGTAGTTAAATGGATCCGTGGTGTCGGATATTTTGGCAATATAAACATGAAGGGTCATGCACCAATTAAATGTTGTATTGCTGTGGAAGGCGAGATCATTTTATCTGGCTTTGATAACAAGGTAGGTATTATTGATTTTTCTGACTGCAAATTGTTACCACATGTTGCTTATGTGTTAGATTAGATATGATGATAGGCCACTTAAGTTTATATATCTGCTTCAAGCACACTTAATCTTTGTTTAGGTGCACAATGGAAATTTTTAAACAGGTCACCCACCGTAAGCAACTCTTAGTATTGTTACATGGTTAATTGTTGCCTGGTTAATTCTAAGATAGCTAATACTGTGGCCTCTTCTGATGCTGTGATTAAGAATATATGTGGTGCTTGCAAACAGTGACAGCTGGCTACACAAACCACAATTTTTTCCACTATACTTAATCCCCTCATATAAACATCCTGGATAGTTTGTAGGTCACCCATTCCAGGATTTTATTATAATATAAGGTTTTTAAAACAGAAGGTGCATTATTTTGGTATTATTAATATCATTAAGGACTCTTTCAATGATCTCCTAATGGGCTAGTGGCATAAGTACCCTTTCTCAAAAATTCTATTTCAGGACGAATGCTCTATGCAGGGGAGTTGTTGGAGCTTTCTAGTTGGTTGAGCTTATATGAGTCAATTTCTGTTACAACTTTTGTCACCTGCTATTCATTTTTTAAACATTGTATGGGAGATTCTGTAAACATATACAGAACACCTAAATTGCCAGTAGTTACCCTTTGATTGTTTTATACTTGAGCATTGCAGGTGTAGTTTCACAGTGTTCTATTTTTTATGGTTGCATGATAATTGTTCTGATCCCTACTGGTGCACACTGGTATATTTGTGTCATTACTCTGATTTGAAGTTTCCATATGTTTTACATGGTTCATTGATCAAGTGTAGTTATGCAGTATTGATATCTTTTAAGACAAAAAATTTCCACGTTGTGGTGCTTTGTTTTCAACAGAAGCTTTCAACTTGTATTTCTGGGATGTATGGTAGTTTCTGATTCCATGATGTTTGAGTGCTAGGTATGGAGAGCTCCCATCCAAGCAGATGAATGTGGATCTGCTGAGCATGTTGATGTAGGAAGCCAACCAAAGGATTTGAGTGTTGCTCTTAATGTGCCTGAACTTGTGTTAGTTGCTACTGATTCAGGAGCAGTGCTTCTTAATGGTTTGAAAGTTTTGTCAAGCATTGACCTTGGATTTACTGTGACAGCATCTGCCATCTCACCTGATGGAACTGAAGCTGTATTGGGTGGCCAAGATGGAAAACTGCATATATATTCTGTGTCTGGTGATACTTTGACAGAAGAAGCTGTTCTGGAAAAGCATCGGGGTGCCATTACTGTGATACGTTACTCTCCAGATGTTTCCATGTTTGCTTCTGGTGATGCCAACCGAGAGGCTGTTGTTTGGGATCGTTCTACCAGAGAGGTATGTTGAAAAATGGCCTTTTCTTTTCCCATCTTGTTTGGAAATGGAAGGCAGTTGGCTTTGCTTTACTGAAATGCTGATGTCCTCCCCAATTGATCGATTTTTAAAGCTTGTTTCATTTGTTAATATATACAAACCCCTTCCATGGTGCTGCATATTACTAGCAGGTTGCCCATACTAATTTATGGTTCTCCCTGGGCATGTCACCTTGTACTTTCTGAGTAGTTGACTACAGAACCGTAAACTTTGCTTGATCAATGACCAGTGAAGAAAAACAATGTATGCTATCGTACTGCGCTTCTTAGTGTATCTGTATGCAAGGAAATTCATAGTTATCTCTGATTTAAGGAGCTGATCAAATTTCCAGATTCATAGAGTAATATGCGAAGACCAAGGAAAAATGCTTTATGAAAAAAAAAAAAGACTTCCGTATTGGTTTGGGTACAATCACACAAGGAATTATCTAAAGCAATTTGATCTTACTGTCATCAAGTAATATCTGTTCATGTAGCATGCTTTCACATTCTTAAAAAGTTGATCTGCAATATCTCATCAGATATAGTTTACTGTGAGAGCATGCCTGAATCAAGGAAGTAAAAATTCTGATGTTTTTTATTATGCCTGGAATGGAAATAAAATTATCAGGGGTAATGTATTCCCCTTCAAATGAGGGTAAAAAATACTCATCCCCCCTCCTCCTTGCATCCTTCTTTCTCCTCTTTCCATCCTCATGTGCCTTTCCATTCCATCTTTCACTATCCACCATCTTTCTTTCACCAGTGGCAGATCTGAGCATCTTTATTTCCAATTTTTTTTTAAAAAAATTAGCTTATCCCTTTCTTTTTTCTTTAATATTTTTATTTCCAGCCCTCTCAACCACTTAAACTTTTAGATTTTTAATTGTTTTGTAAAATAGAACCCAATCAGTCAACCCTTGTTATTGTGAACTTATAGATAATGGGATAGTTTTTCAGAAAATGCTCCATTGGAAATTTGTTATCATCAGCCAAGTACATCATTATATAGCTTATTATATATCTACTTAATTTTTTTTTTTTTTTTTAAAAAAAAACAAATATTGCAACGTTCACCGCTTTAGATAATTTACAAATTTCAACACATCCATTTTGGGAAAATAAGTGTCTTCTTTCACATTGCAAATTCCCATAATACCCTTAGAATTATTAAGTTAATGGTTGTAATCACATCATTCACATGGGCAAGTTTGTAATCTTTCCTTTCTATCCCTTTCTTTTTCCTACAACCTAAATTTTTGTGCACTCCCCTCATGTTGCAATTTTAAATGAACGGAAGAATCGAGGAAGTACTATAGTTGGATTTATTATGGAGGATAGTAGAATATGTTGATGTCGTAAACTATTTAAAAATTATACATGCATCAATTTCTTGTGATGTAATCTGTTTTTCTTTAATTCTAATGTGCTTTTGCAGGTGAAGCTTAACAACATGCTGTACCATACTGCTCGTATTAACTGCTTAGCCTGGTCCCCTGAAAGCACTATGGTTGCTACTGGATCTCTTGATACTAGTGTCATAATTTATGAACTTGGAAAACCTGCTTCATCTAGGACAACAGTAAAGGCTGCTCACTTGGGTGGAGTTTATGGTGTGGAATTTGCTGATGAATGCAGCATCTACAGTTCGGGTGAGGATGGCTGTGTTCGTCTATGGGCAATAACCCCACAATGAAGAGAAATTAAGTTGCAATCGAAATAGCTACTTTTTGGATGCAGAATGAGTATTGTTTTGGATGTATCATGATGTTGTGGTATTTTTTTTGCCTGGTTCATGATTTTCTGGATTCAGAGGTTGCATACTTTTCAGAGCCTAACGAACTAAGAGGATAGGGGTATTGGTTGAATGTATTTATTGCTCAAGTTTTCTGTTTGCCAGGTTGGTTTTCTTGCATTGCTACTGATAATTGTTGTTTTTGTGTTAGGCTTTTGCATGAGTGGCTCTTTAGGTCATGCCTAGACTTCCTGGTTCTGTAGGAAATACGTAAATTTGTTTGTTACAGCTTCGCATTGGAAATCTCTTTAGTTGTTTGCATTCATTCTGTTGCCTGATAGTTTTTCTTTGAATTTACCCTCTTTATTTTGAGTAATTGGAAACAGTTGCAACCTGCTTTTATCAATGGAAGATTCCATATCTTAACAATTGCACTTAGATGAAAGGAGATCCCACCCCTGTGAATCAGACTTGGAATAAGTCTGTCCTGTGATTGACATTTTGATGGACAACTGTGTATATAAACATTGTCAGTCGACTGAAAATATGAAAACTGGAATTTTGAAAACTATGGAATTCTTCGCATGTGCGTACAAGTATGGAAAAGTTTCAGCATTTAGTTGTTGTAGACATGCTTGATATGCTTCATATAACTTGTCCATGCATTATTCATTTTAATCTTTAAAATTTTGATCAAATTTGAATCTGTTGTCTACATGCCCATACTTTGTTGATTTATCTGCTATTGCTCCCTAAATCACGAAGGAATTTAAGCTGTGATCTAGAAAAGACAATGGAGTCTATGGTGGAAAAATCTTGGAAATGGCGTTTCTTATCCTGACTAGATAAAACAAGATAGCATTTTTCTGTTCTTAGTGAAATATTTATCTGCTAAATGTAAAGCGAATGTCTTTATGATTCCTCTGAACTTGTAACAGTATAGTTGAAGGAGCATTTATTTGGAATAGATTTTAACGTATGTTCATTCCTTATTTATCTCGCGCAGGCTCGCATTGGTGGATCTTTGTATTATGGTTTTATTCTTCTATATTAGCAAGTATCATTTGTTCTGTTTTCCCACTTTCAGAGTTGGCATTAGTGTGAAGATTGAAGAATTTCAGACCAAGAGAGCGAAAAGGGGAAATATTTCCAGACTTGTTTAGTGCTGAGACATTGTATAGTCTCCAAGTTTTTTGGAGTGTGTTACACCCTCTTCACTTTTGAAACTGTATAGCAACAGCTTTCTATTGGTTTGAGTAGATAAAATTGTGGTTATAACTAGAAAGGTTTTGACGGTTTGATGCTTTTTGAAACGGGATATTTAATTTTATTTTGATGTGTTACTGCATTTTTTGATGCAATGTTGCCATCTTATTGCATTGTCTATTTTCTAGTGCTTTGGAATTGGCATTTTCAGTGTTACCTTTGTAATGCACGGCGCAGTCTCACACACACTCTTATGGAATCAGAGAGATTGGAGATCTTTGATTAACAACCAAACACAAACTAACTTAGGCTACCAATTTCTAAGGTAGTGACTTTAGGTCACAAGTCACTTTACTACTAACAAAATATCACACCCAAACCTCTCCCCACCCTCCCCCTCCTTCCCCCTTACAGATAATCATAAGATAACATGTTCATTTTCTTAATGTTATCGAAATTATGTATGTATTGTAATTGTTTCGGGGTTTTTTAGATGTCCTGCGAGAGAGTTACAACACCGAACCTGGCCCACCGGATGCACTGTACCTGCAAGGCAACGAAAGCTCTGGATGTTTGGAGTTTCGCCTCCAACGGTCAAGTTAGTACCGGAAAGAGGATGTAATAAATGGAAAGAAAAAACTGAGAGTAAATTCCTCGGCTTTCGAGGGATTGTAATAAGTGTGTAATAATTGTTGAATATTGAATGCTTCCTACTACTGTTAATAAATGAACAATATTTATGGTGTGTGGGAGTGCGCACCCTCTTAGATTATTTTAACCTAGGTAAATGGGCTGCGCCGATTTTACGGCTTCTCGGAAATTGGGCTTAAAGGCCCTTTTTCCTTGATGCTGACTAGTGCCACGTATCATGTCCTGGTTGGCTCTTTTGAGCTCTGGCCTAGGGGACACGTGTCACTAGCTCGTTTGTCCATGTATCTAGTGTGTTTTTACCCTAAACATTTGTCCTTCACAGGGAGTGATGTGGCCGTCCTCGTGGGCGCCTGTGATGTCCGTCTAACACGTGGCCAGGGGTTAGTTATTTTAACTGTTCACCTCTCCTGGTTTTCTCCATTTTGCCCCTCCTTTTACCCCATATAAATAGAGGATTTACCCCCTCTCACTTTTTACTTTTCCAAAAAGCCTTAGAGAGAGAGAGAGAATCAGAGAGCTTTTTAGAGAGAGAAATTTTCGTGTTGCCATCTGTGTTCAAGGCGTCTCACAATTCCCAACTTCAAGTTATCTTTTTATAAGGTAACCTCCTCTCTTCTCTTCTTATCCTTTATTTTAATTTTTCGTCTGCGCCATTTGCGTTTGCTTTCTTTTTTCAAATGGTTTCACAAACACACACGACACGGCCTAGGATAACAGTCAGCCGGTCTCCAAGTACGGCCAAGTGTATGACTAGGAGTGTCGTCTCTCCTTTTGCGGACCCTTCTTTTCATTCTCGAAGTCCGACCGTCTCTGTGGACTGCCCAAAGAACTTTCTCTTCTGATAGTGACAGCCCCATTAGAGTACTGGCTGACGAAGTATTTGATTACCCCCCTAGTTCGCCCAGTCCTCCCGACTCTTCCATCTTGAAGGATTCTAGTAAGAGTATATCCGACTCCACAGCGAGCTCATCACAAGTGGATGTAAAGGTGGAGGGCCCTGAGTCAAGGAACACAGAGTCAGGGATGCCTGAGGCGGTAAATGACGCCGAGGGTGAGGAAGTTGAAGGAGGAGAGGCCTTTACATTCGGCAAGCCTACTCCCTATACATGATTGGTGTCCGCAAAGGACTTTGCTTCCATGAGTGGTGAAATTGAAGCCTATAGGGCTTCTCATAAGATGGGAGACGACTATGAGATCCGTCTGCCTCGTGTCGGTAGTGGCACCATTTTTTGGCCGCATGAGGCGGTAAAAGGAGAAAAATACTTTGGCTGCTATGAGGTGGTCATAAATGTTGGTCTTCGCTTTCCACTACATCCGGCAGTGAAAGAAATTTTGGGAGGATACTGTCTGGGTGTCTGGCAACTCACCCCCAACTCTTGGTTGAACATGTTGGGGTATGTTGCCGCATGTCAGATGCAAAAGATGAAGCCTTGAGGCGTTTGCTCACATGCACTACTTGAGTCATGCCCCAGGCGGCGAAGGATGATACACCTTGACGACTCACAAGTAGTACATGATAAAATACCCCGTATTTTTATACGTATATTAATTTAGAACATTATTTTATGAAGTATTTAAATAATTCGAAATGAATTATTTATGGTATTTTAATAATTTAAAATGGTTTATTTTAATTAAAAGTTCATTTTTATTTATTACCTCCGTTAACTATTATGTGCAACTTTAGAATATTTTATATCTCACAAATAATACCCCAAAGTTGCACATAATAATAAACGGAGGTAGTATTTAATTGTTTCGGAAATATTTTATTTTATTATTTAGAAACTTTGGGGCATAATTATTTTATAAAAGGAAGTTTTAAAGTCATGGAGTTTTAAAGAAAGTCAAATGTCATTTGGAATAGGAGTAGGAATCATTAAGGATAGAAAAGGAATTTAAGTTAGGAGGGTTTTGAGAGCGGGTATAAATACCCATCATATGAGCAAATTAAACTTTGCCCTAGGTGGAGAATACCCAAAGGTAAACTCTATTTCTCTCTCCTCTTATTTTTCTTTCCCCTTGATTTTCCAAATCCCCTTTTCTCATCTCACACGCACGCACCACCATCACCAGCGGTGGTCGGCTTCCACCACCACCATAGGTGGCCCCCGCTAGCACAGGGCGACAGCAACAGCAGCCGCAGGGAGGTGGCGCAGACCACACTCCCCTCCTTCCCCTTTTTGTGGTTCAACTTTTACCAAAAAAAAAAAAAAAAAACTTCTTCTTTTTATTTTTAATTCAATCTAGCCTTGATTTAATTATTGTTTTTGGGTGTGTGTGATGATTTTATGATTCTTTAATTATGATTAATATGCATATAATTTTCAGATTTGGTTTTTGAAAAAGCCCTAAATTGAAAACCCTAGGTTTCTAAATTAATATTTATTGATGGAATTTTATTGTAGTTGACTAAAACTATTGAATTTAATGTTTTTAAACTAAAGTACAACAAGTTTAAGAGTTTTTATAACGCTGGAATTTTTATTTAGAGGCTAGAATTATGTTTCTTGAAAGGATTTTTAATTACCCATTAATTGGGAATAAAAGTAGGTGGTTTAAATTAATTTTCAGCATGTTTTACAAGGTTTACAAGTGATTTAAAGAGTGTTTATATTGCTAGAAATTTATTATGAATAGGTATTAGTGTCTCTTTGTAATTTTGGGTTGTAGGAGACTTCCAAGTGAGTGATTTCGTGTAGTCGTGGCGATTTTGAGATCATGTTCGAGGTACGTTTGCGTACTCGGTAATTACTTAAGTGTGTAGAAGCATGCTAGGCTTTGTTTAATTATTTCCAAGGTAGTATTACGATATGTATTGATTGGAATTGTTGATTGGATTGATTTTGGTGATTGATTTATGAGGTATGAATTATTTGAGGTGAATTATTGATTGGAATTAATTATATTGGCATGTTAATTATGAACCATACTTTTATTATTGGCATTATTGAGTGCATGTTTAATTAAACTAAATGTTTAATTGAGTTTGGAATATTGAAAGGGAATTTTATTATGTTTCATATAATTTTTATTGATGTTATAAGCATGGGAAATGAGCTATTTAAGTATCTATGTACACGAGGATTAATTATATTTTGGTGCCTAAGTGCACTTAAGGTATCTAAACACCGAGGGATAGGATTTGTGGTGCATTATGCGCTTAAGGTGTTATTAAACACCGAGATAGTTTAAAAAGGGTTCAACATTAAATTAAACGTGGTCACTAATTATTCAAGAATTAAATTGGTATGTTTGATTGCTTGAATGATTTATGATGATTGATTGTGTTATGGATTGAGAGTCATCACCAAGTCTAAAATATGTAAATAACGTAAAGCGAAAGAGATTATGCACCAAACTCTTGGAACGTATATACTTCGAGTATGAACATATGGGGGGAGTTATGGGGTTTTATATTTAACCATAGCTTCTACTGGGAGTACCGGACGCTGTATTTTCCTTTTTATTATGCGCAGGTTTTCCGCCTCTTAACTAGTGACTCTTTTATACTGGCACGGTTAGCTCCCGTGTTAGTACCCCTTTATTTGGGGAAGGTTAGGGGGGAAACCCGTTTGATACGTAATAAAATTAAATAAGCAATTTATTTATTTATTGGTTGGTTATGTTGTATGTTGTATGCTTGTAAACAGGTGCAACAAGGTAAGTTGTGTGTTGATAGGATGAAAGCATGTTAGTGTGTACTGTTTACGCCTATGTACCCAGCATTGCTGATTGTGTGTTTGTATGATTGTTTGAACTTGTCTTTATCTTGGCCCTACGACAACCCATTTCTAATGGCGAGTAGTGGGGACAAAGTAAAGAAAAACTTTTCAGGTGATGAAGCATATTCATGATGGGCATGAGTGAAGAGTGAGTCCTATTTAGTTTCAATAAGAATATGATGTGTTTTATTTGCTTTGATTATTATATATTTGCTTGTGAGTAGGGCTGGCAATCCCTGAGCCGACCGGATAACATGACCCAAACCCGACCCGAAGTTACTGAGAGAAACACGAACACGACTTGTACCGAACCCGAACAACCTGAATTCGACCCAATTTGCCCCAAATTTCATATTTCAAAATAATATTAAGTTTTACACAATTTTTGATAGTTTCTAAGCATCACCTGAAACCAACCCGAAATCTGACCCGAACCCGACCTACTGACCCGAATTGGCACCTCTACTTATGAGACTAATGCAAAGGTTTTATTATTTGTTTTGGGTTTTGATAAGGGCCTACAATGATTCCAAGTTGTAGGTTGACTTTATTTGACTTCGTTTGACCTGGGTTTGACTTTACTTTCGTTTGGTTTGATTTTTTAAGTTGACTGATTTTGAATGTTTTTTTTTTTTTTTTTTTTTTTTTTGGAAAATAAAATTTTATTACCAAAAAGGATAGTACAACTGACAAAGAAAGTTGCACTAGCGAGAACACCCAAGCTACACAAGACCCGAGTGTCAAACCATCCCTAAAGCAGTTCAAGGATCTGAGTTAGCCACCTTCTAGGAAGGGTTCTAAACAGAGCCTAGAACAAACTAAGCCCATGCACCAGAGCACCTTCTAGGAAGGATTTATTTTGAATGGTTTTTAAATTGAGTCTTCTGCTGTGTGTCTTTGACAATTGCCTTAGCCGTTATCACTGTGGCGGTAATGTCTTAGATTTTCCTATTTCGTATTTTAAAAAGGGAAAAACAAGTATTTTAAGGGAAAATAATTTCTAGGGTGTTACACATGATGATTTTGGACAAGAAATCCAAGTGGAAAGACTGGCGGTACAAATTCTATTGCACTGCATCTGAAAATCATGAGGAGAACCTGGAGTTTAACTCTTGGAACCACAACCCCTGCTTTCTAAAAAAAAAGGCGCACCTGCCGCCTATCCCTGAGGAAGGTTAGGACCAAATCTTAATCCTAGGATTATTTGAAGTGGAAACCGTCAAGATCGACGATGACAAAGAGACGGAATCTTATTCTGCATGAAGTCTTGAGCCACCCTTGTTGACCCCCAGACTCCTCAAGGTATCAAGTCTATCATGCCGCCTTACCCTTGCCGAGTCAAGTCTTATCAACACTCACCCGGCTCACCTGGAAGTGCACCATCTATACGATCAACTTATTGCTCCTACTTACGTAATCTTTGTTGTGCTTCATATATCACGCCCACAAGGCTGGATGTGAAGCAGCTCACGAAGATCATGCTGAAAGCCGTCCCTAAGGCTGATAGCTAGGGCGGTCATAAGAGGGGTGGAGTCAGGCAACGTAGACCATATACTTGCCCTACTGGCTGAGGTAACTTAACTTTACTCGCAATTTTTTTTTTCAAATTTATGTGTCGTTTGTCTTCGACACATTTTTTTGCCGTTTGTAGGCAATGTTGAGGGTTGATGGGGCCAAAACGAAGATAAAAGAGGTAAGTAAGGCCAACAATCGGGCTTGTAAGTCTCTACATAAGGCCGAGTACTTAACTCATAGAAATGACTTACTAACCTCGGACGTTCTGCTTTCTTAGGCAGAATCGTCCCTCAAGTCGTGTGCCGACCTAGAGACAGCTCATAAGAGAGTCGCCTCTCTGATGCCGAGCTTAAGATGGCAAAGGCCGACCTGGCTACTCTTAAAGATGCTGACACTAAAAATACTGAGTTGAGAGCCTAAGTCAATGCCCTTAAGACCGAGCTTTCTAATCAGGAGATCCGTGATAAGTCCTAATTTATTTGCTTATAAATTTAGAGGTCTAAGGTGTATATTTACACTGTTTTCTTAGGTTATGCTCTACTACTCTCCGTTTGTGTGTTTTGATAAATTTCAGGTGATTTAGATGCAAATGGTTTATGGTTGGCTAATCTTGAGTATAATAATAATGGAGTATGAAGCTATCTTGATCAAGGATTTGAAATCATGTTTTTGAGACGAAATTGGGATAGAATGAAACAAAGCGTTGATGAAAGACTTGACAAATATGAGTCCTATCCACTATTTTGATCATAACTTTTGATGTACAAATGATAATGGGGTGATTCAAATTACATTGGAAAGTAGACTTCAAGATATTTCCAACAATATATTACACTAGAGCTGTCAAAAGCTGACTCAACTCGAAAAACCGACCCGAACCCGATTATTAACCGACCCGTTTGAACCTGAAAAAACGGTGACCCGAACCTGATATGACCTGACCTGAAACCAACCCTAGACCCGAGTTAACTCGAGTATTTGAGACCCGAACCCGAACATGAACCGACCTAGAGATGACCCAACCTGAATATAACCCGTAAATTATTGACCTGAACTGATCCCGACCTAAATCGAGATTGACCCAAATCCGATTTAACCCGTCAAAACCCAAATTTAACCCAACCTGTCACTAACCCGACCCAAATTTTACCCGACCTATTACTAATCCGACCCGAAATTCAACCCTATCTGTTACTACCCCAATCCGAAATCAACATGACTTGTTATTGACCCGACCCAAATTCAACCCGAATTGTTCCTAACCCATTTCGAACTCAGCCTAACCTATTATTGACCTAGTCCGTATCATATCACCTAAAATTCAATTTAGACCACCTTATTAATATTGATCAAAGTATAGTTATATAGTTACGTTGTCATCTCGAATATGAACTTATTTGAAATTGATATCCCTAAAAGGAGTGGAAGCAATGTGAATAGACTAGGATAGGGTTTGAACTTATCTTCTAAAAATTTAAAATAAACCTATCTTACGGGAATTAATATGAACTATAATGTATAATTTATCTAAACTTATTAGAACTAATTAGCTCGAATTTAAACTTATGTGAAATTATTTCTCTTACAATAAATGAAGAAATTGATGATGATTATATGTAAACATCATTACATGAATTGTTAACAATCCGACCCAAGAAATGTACCCGAACCCGATATGACCCGACCTCAAATCAACCCGAAACCTAAATTAGCTCAATATTTGAGACCCAAACCCGAACATGAAATGACCTGACCTGATTGTAACCCGCAAATTATTGACTTGAATCAAACCCGACTTGAACCCGAGATTGACCTGACTTGGAAATGACCTGACCCGATTATAACCCGCAAATTATTGACTTGAACTGAACCTGACTCGAACCCGAGAATGACCCTAACTCATTTAACCCGTGAAAACTCGAATTAATCTCGACCTATTATTCACCCGACCTGAATGTAACCCGACCTGTTATTGACCTGACCTAAACCCGACCCAAACTCGATAAGATGTATGACCCGATGTGACCCGACTCAAGAATGACCCAACCTGAACCTGACCCGCACAGGTTATGACATTAACCAGAATTATCCCGACCCGAGTTTACCCGACCCAAACCCAACCCATTTACCCGAATTGACAGCTCTATATTACACGCCTCAAACAAAGCTCTAGATCTCAAATTATGACCATAAGACGAGCTACGCGCGCAGTCCATGTCCTGACGAGTGAATTGAGGCACGTCTGTGCCTTTGAGCGGCACGTTCGTGTGTGGACGATTTAGCCCGTTTTGATTTCCTTACTTATCCTAAACTCCTAACTTTATTATAAATACTCCTTGGCTTTATTATACCATTAGCCATTAGTTTAGAACCCTAGTTTTCTTTCTAGTTTTATTTTATTCAATTCAAGTATTATATTTTCTTCTTCTCTTTCTTTTATGTTTATTTCTTTTATTATGTTAGTGTAGATTACTATTCTAGGGTTAGTTTGACCCCTAGCCATGATTGATGCTTGATCTATTCTTTGAAATTCTCAATTAAGTGTTTATATTGTTCATGCTTAATTGATTGTGCTTATGCCAATACTAGATTTGAGATAATTGGTATTGTTATTATTCCTTTGTTTTAATCGCAACGAGAGTTGGGTTTTAACGGATTTGAATAGATCAATTAAGGGTTTGAAATTCATCACGAGAGTAGTTGAATGGATGATTAGGAAGTTAGAGTAATGTGCTTAATGTCTTTAATTTGCATGATTTCAAGAGAATAGGCCTGATTGTGATTAGGGAAGCCATTAATAACTCGATAGAGCCCTTTGATACTATTTAGGGATTAATTTTCCTTGTGAACATATAATTGATTGATTGGGGATAAGAATTTTCCGGTATTGATTATGCTAGTGTTATTTGATTCTTATTTGTTATTTAAGTAGTCGTAGTTATTTAATCTATCATTCTATCTCTTATTTAATCTTATTTAGTTGATTATTAAACAACCTTCTTTCTGTGGGATCGACCTTGACTTACCCTACTACCTAATTAGGAGGTCTAATTAGGTATTATTTATGTTAGGTGCGTGACACGCCTATCAATTTGGCAGACGGAGGGATACATGTGGAGCAGACCCGGCTTATTGTAGACAATGAGGCCGACTGCCAAACTCGCATGCGGATAGCTTGGGATCTCTGCTTTCCCGACGTTGACTATAGCGAGAAGGAAGTGAGTTTGATTACGCTACCCAAGTCCTCAACACTTAACAGCTTGGTCTTCCGGCACCGCCTCCCTTTGGTGAGGAGGTTGAGGAGGTGGACGAGGCGGTAGCCGGTCATGATCTGGAGTAGGATGAAGAAGTGGCAGCTAATTAGGGTCTAAAGTAGGAGGAAGATGAGGCAGCCGATCAAGGTCTAGAGCAGGAGGTGGACCAGACGACTGAGAATCCTGAGTAGCCTCAACTCCAACCCCAGCAGCAGTAGTAGCAGCCAAGCGATTGAAGTTTTAATTATTTTTTTTTTTATTTTTCCAGCCTGTGTGCCGAGTATGCTTTTTCGGCCTATGAGTCGGTATGTGTGTATTTGTCGATTTTGTAGTCGGTCCACAATTGCTTACTTTACCGATTGTGGGATCAGTTAACAATTATAATTTTTTATCCAATTTTCCGACTATAGTGTCGGTTTTGCAAAAAATTGTTTTTTCCATTACAATTTATTTGAAGTTGTACTTCTATTGATCTTGCGTCATGTTTAATTTCTTTCACTCATGCGGCATTATGTTAACCGTCTGTCCTTGCTCCTAGACGATTATTTGATTGGTTTTAGTGTTTAGTTGATTGACTTAGAAATTTTTGATACATTTTTCGGTATGACTAATTTTTAAGTCAATCAATCATCACCACGATTGCCTCAAACCAAGTTAATAACCGTCCAACAACATGCGGTTAAACTTGTCAAAAAATTAGGCGCAGACGGCAATAGGCCGTCTAGGACTGCCACATTTTAGGGGTAGAGCAAAACTATCTGAAAATCCAAAAATCCGAACCGTTTCCGATCCGAAAATTATGGATATTCGAGCCGAAATCAATTTTTGATTGGATATCTGATCCAAAAAAAATCGGAACTCGGATCGGATATCAGATATCCAAATATTGAATTTTGGATATCCGAAAATATCACTTACTTTAAATATATTATTTTTATTTACAAAATTACAAAACCCGCCCCCCCCCCCAAGTCCAAAACTCAAACCCTAAATTTCATTCCCCTCAAAACAGATCCCACCGCCTCTCTCTCTTCTCTCTCATCTCTCCTATCTTCTCTCATATTTCCTCTACCAACTACGGCAGTGCCTTCCTTCCTCCTCACGGTTGCAGGCTCCCTTCTCCTCACGGTTGCTTAACTATCGGCGCCTTCTTGACTCTTACGGCATCTCAGCGGCAACCCATTACCCCGTACCCTCTAATTCACCATTTCTTCTCCATTAATGGCCGCCATTACTAAGCTTAACATAGAGGAACAAAGAAAACAACTCCATCAATCGTCCTAAATTTCATCTGGACAGAGCCTTTACGTTTTGGAGTTTGGGATCCAATTCGATGGGTGGTTGTTGTTTGTTTTTAATTTGGTTTTTATTTATTTATTTTTTTTTTATTTTTATTTCTAATTGTATTTTGATATGGTTTGGTTTGTTTTTTTTTTTTTGTTAAATTGTAAATTCTATACTTTGTATAATTTAAGTTCTTGTTTTGATCTAGTTTTCATAAGTTTCAACTATCTTATTTATTTTTTTCGATTGGTATTGTTTATGAGAAATTGAAACCAATTATCATTCTTTGTTTCAGTTTCTAACAAAACAAAAATTATAAATAAAATCATAATTTTCTACAATTTTATTTTAAAAAGATCTTCAGATACTGGATATCCGAAGTATCCGATCGAAAAATTTCGAATATCATATCCGGATATCGGAAAGTCGAAAATTTCGAATGGAATATTGGACATCAAATATCCAAATTTTCGAATATGGATATCCGTCCGAAATTCAATTTTGGATCGGATATTCGATCCATGCTCACCCCTACCATATTTGGCAGGCGATTTGAGTTGACTGTCTATGTATGAAGATAATAAAGCAAGTGTTCCACCAAAATGGGCGCTGCTCTCTTTGAGCGAATTCACACGGATGGGTGTCGTCGACTGTGTCCTACTCTTGTCTAGATTTTTACCGAATGTGTTGGAATAGATTTGCCACCAGTTCAAAGTACATTCAGTACTTTGCCCATTCATAGATGGAATCCGTATCTACTGTAACACCCCAATAATTCTCCCTTTTCCAAACCACCTTCTTTAGATAAAATAGAGGATAACTATTGGCATGTTACGGCCACGTGTTAAAATGTTAAGGCTATATTAGAATATCGCAACAGAAAATCCAAACTTAAATCTTTAAAATAATATAGTTTAAAAATCCAATAAGTCAAAACTTACAAACTAGAACCATATAAGGCCCTTATTTAAACCAAATCAATATTCAAAACCCAAATCATAAATGAAATAATAAACATAAATAAATTCAACACAAAGAACAAATACTCTCAATCACACCAAGCCCTTGACAATGCTTTTGTCAAATCCTCGAACTTCCTATCATCAAGCTAATATGTGCAATACTGCTCCCTAATAATACAAGTGTAATAACTGGATAATCATAGGGTCATTGAAAGGCGAAGGCCATGACCAAAAGAAAACACACACAAAAGCACGCAATCAGCAAAGCTGAGTACATACAAGCTACAACGCACCAACCTAGCATGCTCAACTAATTAAAATAAATAAATAAACATACATCATGAATTCATTAATCAAGACTCCTCACTTAAATAGTTCAATCAACTCAACATACTTACTAATCAATTCTTATCACTTGACTCGTTATGTTTAATTTAATTAATTTAATTCGGAGTAAGCAATAGATGAGGTTGTCCAACCCACCAAATCATTTTGGTCCCAAACGACCATTTAAAAAAAAATATAGCGCGATGCAAGAATGGGCGCGACTCCATTCTCACAAAGTTAGTCTAGGATCCCATCTAACTTTCATTATAAAATAAAAATAAAAATACCAAAAGAAAAGAGGACATGTTGATCAAACAAGCCTTAGAAAGTCACGGGCTACCACCGTGTATCCCAACCCATGATTGTCAATACTCTAGAAGTGCACACTTTCCAGAGTTTTATTGCTCATCCATGTTTCACTTTACATGATTAGAAGTTTAATTAATAGCCAACTCATTCAAGTAAACCATACATAATAATCATACATATAATTCACTTTTAATCTTATTTAGGACAACGATGATCACATCACAAATTGACCTTTAATTCCATTAAACTTCCAAGAATATCCAAAATTGTTGAACATAGTCAACCCACCTAGCCATTTCGGCTTAATCCACCTTTACTGAACATACTAACAAGTCATGCTTGAGTAAAAAATAAAAATAATAATAACCTCATGGAATAATTAATAAATTCATTCCACTTAAACCATTCAATTCCAATCCTTCAATAATCCAAATGTGGTTAACAACCCAATCCAATTAAAATATGCTTGTATCAACATTCCATACAAACAATTAATCCAATTTAACATGCTTGCATCCAAAATTCCATACAAACATAATCAATTCACCAAAACATGTCTCATAAGCATAAGCACATGAATTAATTCAATGTTTAACCAAAGAATTTCCATCCAAGTGTTCTCTAAACATGAAACTAAGTTCTTCTCATTTGGTACGTAAACATGATACTACTTACAACGAAGTAGACATGTAAGTACCTCGTGTAAACAATCCCTTGCGCCACTTTTAATCACTTAAAAGTCTCCTAGGGAATAATCACCTTCTAGAAAACAACCAATAATAAAAATTTAATATCCAAACTAATTTCCAGCAATATAATTTGGTTAAAAACTCCTTAAAACTCCCTTAAAAACATGTTTTTATGCTTAATTAATGATTAGAAATACCATAGAAACAAAAGCCCCAATTTAATTGCTCTTTAGAACCCTAAAATCCCAATCTAAATAAATTAAAAGCCTAGGTTTTAAAATCACAAAATCTGAAAATTTAAAACATAAATATAATATGAAAATATAGGTTTAAAACATCAAATTAAAACATAGTTTTGATGATAAATAAATAAAGTTCAAACAAAAAAAACGAAAAACCCAAAGCAATTAACAATTTTTTTTAAGTAAAATAGGGAGGCAAAGGGGAGAGAGGGAGAAGCAGCCATCGTGGGCCAGTGCTGGTGGTCGGTCGCCGGCAACTGGGCGACGGTAGGGAGGCGCGCCGGTGGTGGTTGGGTGGCAGCAGTTGGGAGGCATAAGGGGGCAGCAATAATGAGGAGGGGAAGCGTGAGAATAGTTCTCACATAAAAAGGAAAAAAAGAAAGAAAAGAAAAGATAGAAGAAGGAAAAAAAAGAAAAGAAAAAGAAGAGAAAGAAAATAAAGGGAAAAAGAAAATAAAATAAAAATAAAGGAGAAGGAAAAATCAAACTAACTTTTAGTGTGGGGAAAAATTTGGGGATTAATGGGGTATTTATAGGAGATGGAGTTATAGGGTAAAATTGGGCCTCATGAAAGTAATGGGCCAATTAAATAAAATGGATTAGGCTTTGTTTTTATGTTCATGAATTGTAGGATATAGGTACGTAAAAATCCTATTGTAACAAAGTGATTTTCCACCCAAATATAATTTGAAAATTTTAAAATAAATTCCTGAAAAATACAAATAAATATTATAAATAAATAAAATTTCATTTATAAGTTATTTAAAAATACGGGGGATTACAATCTACCCCTCTTAAATGAAGTTTCGTCTCGAAACTTAGCACAAAATCCCTTAAATTGTAAAACATTTGCATAAAACCATTTCAAAGTTTTCGACATTATGTTGCTGGAATTCCAATTGTGTCATAATATTGACACTAATACCTTATCACCATCCCAATTTACGTACTTCACTAGATACGCAAACAATAAAATAGCTATGAAAAGCATAAAAACACCACAAAATAGCATAAAATAGGGCAAAAAGCGTGAAATTATACGCATTCTACCCCCCTTAAAGAACAAGAGTTACGCCCTCGTAACTCACCTCATTAAACAAATCAGGGTATCTTTTTCTCATATCATAATTTTCGGCCTCCCAAGTAGCCTCTTCATACTCTTGGTTTGACCAAAGAACTTTAACAATTCTCACATCCTTATTGCATGTACTACACACCTTATGATCCAAAATTTTCACAAGCTTTTCCTCATAAGTTAAAGTCTTATCCAATTGAATTGATTCAGGTTGTAGCACGTGCTTTGTATCAGGATCATACTTTTTCAATGAAGAGATATGAAACACATCATGCATTTTCTCAAATTCCATAAGTAATGCCAATATGTAAGCAACCTTGCCTACACATTCCAAAATTTCTTAAGAACCTACATACTTGGCACTCAATTTGCCCTTCTTTCCAAATATCATCACTCCTTTTGTAGGTGAAACCTTCAAAAAGACTTTATCACCAACATTAAACTCATCATCTCGCCTTTTCAAATCGGCATAGCTTTTTTTGCTTATCTTGTGCAGCTTGGATTCGCGAAAGAATCAACTTCACTTTATTCACCATTTCCTCAATAAACTCTGTTCCCAAGACAAGATTCTCACTGTAGTCATTCCAACATACAAGACTTCTACACTTTCGACCATATAATGCTTCAAAAGGTGCCATGCCAATGCTAGCATGGTAACTATTATTGTGAGAAAACTTAATCAAATCCAAATGATATTCCCAAGGACCTTGAAAATCCAAGGCATACGCCCTTAGCATATCTTTCATGGTTTGATTGGTCCTTCTGTCTGTCCATCCGTTGTTGGGTGGAACCAGTACTGATTTTCAGTGTTGTTCCTAAGTTGGCTTGAACCTTTTGCCAAAATTTGGACAAGAACCTTGAATCTTGATCGGAGATGATGTCCTTAGGCACTCCGTGTAGTCGAACTATATTCTTCACATACATTTATGCCAATTATTTCTTCTTCCAAGATTCCTTTATTGGAATAAACACTGGAGATTTTGTAACTCGATCTACAATCACCCAAATAGTGTCATTGCCACTTTTGGTTCTAGGAAATACTGTGACAAAATCCATGGAAATCGAATCCCATTTCCAACTTGGAATCTCCAAAGGTTGAACCTTTCCCATAGTCCTCTTGTGGTCAATTGACAAGTCAAGCATTTACTCACAAACTCATCTACTTCTCTCTTCATGTTTGGCCACCAATACATCTCTTTCAAATCTTTGTACAACTTATCCCCTCCTCGGTGTACATAATATAGAGTTTTGTGGCTTTCTTCCATGATTTTTCTCTTTAAATCCTCACACTTTTCTAGTCTACACCATCTTTGTTTGTAACTCAAACTTCCATCATCATCATCATGGATCTTGAAATCTACATTTTTCCCTTGGCTCATTTTCTCCTTAATCAATTGAATTCCTTCATCACCTTTCTTACTCTCTTTTATTTCATCCAACAATCCCAAGTGAAAGAGCACTTAACCTTGCTTCCAATTCACCATAGTTTACAACCTCCAAGTTCAACCTCTTCATATCTTCACATAACTCATCAGGCACGATTAAAGCATTCACACCATGGCTTTATTTCCTACTCAAGGCATCCACAAAAAAATTTGCTTTCCCTTCATGAAACTGTATGTTTAAATCACAGTCATTGAAAAACTCCAACCAATGTCTCTGTCTCATATTGAGATTTGTCTGAGTGAAAATATACTTGAGACTCTTGTGATCTGTAAAGATCTTACACCTTACTCCGTACAAATAATGCCTCCAAATCTTCAAAGCAAATACTATAGCCGCAAGCTCAAGATCATGTTTAGGGCAATTAACTTCATAAGGTTTGATTTGGCGAGAAGCATAAGCTATCACCTTCCCATTTTGTTGAAACACACACCCTAATCCATTCTTTGAAGCATCAATATATACTTTAAACCCATCACTCCCATCAGGTACGGCTAAAATAGGTGCGGTGGTTAAATAAATGCTCTTTAAGAGTTTAAAAGGCTTGTTCACACTTCTCATCCCATTCAAACTTACTTTCCTTCTTCATCAAGGTAGTTAAGGGTCTAATAATCTTCGAAAAATCCTTCACGAACCTTCTATAATAGCCAGCTAGTCCCAAGAAACTCCTTATGTCAGACACATTCTTAGGCGTAGGCCACTCACTCACTGCTTGAATCTTTGCAGGATCCACAGAAACACCTTCTTTAGACACATAATGTCCCAAAAATGCAACCTTCTCTAACTAGAACTCACATTTCGAAAACTTAGCAAACAACTTGTTGTCTCTAAGCGTTCTCAGCACAGTCCTCAAATGCTCCTTATGGTCTTCCTCATTTCTCGAGTATACCAAAATATCATCATTGAAAACAACCACAAACTTATCCAAATACTCATGGAATACTTGATTCATGAAATCAATAAAGATTGCAGTTACATTGGTCAACCCAAAAGGCATGACTGTAAACTCATAGTGCCCATATCTAGTCCTAAAAGCAGTCTTAGGTATGTCCTTATCAGCAACTCTTAATTGATGGTACCTCGAACGTAAATCAATCTTGAAAAACACACTAGCTCCCTTCAATTGATCAAAACAAATCATCGATCCTGGGTAGTGGGTACTTATTCTTTATCGTCAGATTATTCAACTCCCTACAATTAATTCATAACCTCATGCTCCCATCTTTCTTCTTCACAAACAAAACGGGTTCTCCCCAAGGAGATGCACTTGGCCTTATATATCCTTTATCCAACAGTTCTTGCAATTGCACTTTCAACTCCCCCATCTCAGCATGTGCCATTCTATATGGTGCCTTAGAACGAAATTGGTGTTGTTCTAGGAACCAAATCTATTGTAAACTCCAATTCCCTCCTTGGTGGCATCCGAGAAATCTCTTTAGGTTTATACATCCAAAAACTCATTTTCCACATTCACCTTATTTCTCATTTCCAAATCTTGTACACAACAAAAGAATAAAGGATACCCCTTACTCGCAAGTTTTGACAACTTCATTGTAGAAATAATCCCAATACTTTTTGGTTTCCCAAAACGCCTGTAAGACATAGTCTTTCCCAAAGGACTCCTTAAATAAACCTTATGTATCTCACAATCAATCTTAGCTTTATAAGTAGCCAACCAATCAATGCAATCTCTATTAGGAATGGATTGGCATTAAATTTGGTTTTGAAAGTCTCCCAACCAAAAATTAGCCTCAGCTCGAATCACATCTCTATTATCCCTCCACCAAATATCTACCTCATCCTTTAAATACATGGCAGCTTGATTAACTCTCATATTCTTAGGGCAATTAAAAGCAGCAAAGATCTTATCTAACTCCCTAATCCAGTTCTCCAAAAAAGTTGGATCTCCACCTCCCTTAAAGTATGGAGGCTTGACCCGAGCAAGCTTCTTAAACATCTCACTAGTGAGATCAGGATTATAATTGCAGTTTTGGTTCAAATTCTCAGCTAGTAGCCTAATGGCATCGGCTAAAGCATTATTGTTATTAGCCATCCTCCTTCCCTGCCTAGAAATATAACACACTCTTAGGCCAACATCAACACAAAAGTACTTTACTTGCACAACACATTACATTCATGATCATAAAATATATTAAGGTAGAAATGTGGACACGACCACACGATCGGCCCTAATAAATCACTTTCAAAGGAAATGATTATTAAAAATTAATCATTCCTACACATAAGAAAAATAAATAAAAGAGTTCCCTTTATTCAATTCCCACAAAAAAAATCTAAGCATTAAATAAATAACATCACTAAATAAACACATATTAATAGTCACATAATTACATACTTCACAAAATGATCATTTAAACATATCACGTTGCACAAATCATCACATATTATTCCATATTACATGCTTTAAAACTTAAGCATGGTAATAGGTGATCACACTCAAGTTTGCACCATTACATAAAAGATCACAATTAAATAACTTGCATAATCACTTCACTAGGCGAAAAATGTAAATATGCACCGGTTCAAAACCCCCCTTTCGCACCGGTGAAGATTTGAGGGATGATAAAAAGAAAAACTTTTCGCACCGATTCAAAACCGGTGGGAGAAACAAACTTTTCGCACCAGTTTGGTTCAAAACTGGTGCGAAAAGTTCCCAAAAAAAAAAAAAGGTTTTTGGCACCGGTTAACCGGTGCCAAAAATTCCCCAAAAAAAATTTTATGAATTAAACATTGAAGCGAACTGGGTATGAACACATTGAAGCAAACATTGAAGCGAACTGGGTATTAACACATTGAAGCAAATACAACCCAGAAAGAAAATCGAAATAAATTATTATAAACACAACTATAAATTTTCATTGTTATTTGATGTAGAAAGACATTAAAAATTTTTCAATCAAACTCATATATAAATAAATAAATAAAATCAAAAAAATACAAAAATAGAAGAACAAAAATTCATCATCGTCCATTCATCTTCCAAGAAATCATCTAAAACACCACCTTCAATATCGACGGCGCTGCAGTCTCTAATCACCACCTTCATCGTCGCCGCCTCCGACGTCACCGCAGCAAGCCTCTGGAGTTTCGGGTGGTTCTGGGTTGGGTTTTGTGGGTGGGTTTGGGTTTCGTAGGTGGTTTTGGGTTGGGTTTTGTGGGTGGGTTTGGGTTTTGTAGGTGGTTCTGGGTTGGGTCTCGTAGGGGTGGGTGATTTCGTGGGAGGTTTGGGTTTCGGTGATAGCGGGTTTTTGAGGAGAAAGAGGCGATGTTGGTGGGCTGGTGGGTTTCAGCGATGGTGGTGGACTGGTGGGTTTCAGCAATGGTGGTGGCTTGGATGAATGATTTTGTGGGTGGTTAACTTTTCGGTGATGGTGGGTTTTTGAGGAGAGAGAGAGGTAGATGAGGAAATGAAAGAGAAAGAAAGAGACCGGGTTTTTTTATTTATATTTAGCAAGAGTTTTGGCACCAGTTAGGTTTGAACTGGTGGGGAAAGTTTGTTTCTCGCACCGGTTCAGTTTGAACCGATGGGGAAAACAAACTTTTCGCACCGGTTTGGTTAGAACCGGTGCGAAAAAGGTTGGAACCGGTGCGAAAACTCTATTTCCCAATCCCGCCTATTTTTTTTCGCACCGGTTTTCAAAAATCGATGCAGATTGCGGTACCTATTTCATTTTTTCTATTAGTGCTTCATACAAGAATAAAAGCACAAAAGAATTAATTAAAATGCATATAGAAAGAAATAATCTATCCTATACGCCCTTCCTAATACTACCCAAATCTCACCGATAAAATAAAATAAGCATACAAGTTTAAAGAATAAAATAAATAATCAAATTCATTTTATTTCAAATTAATTAAATAACTCGAAAATATATAAAACAAATAATACGTTTTTTTTAAAAAATGCTGAATTAATATGTTAGAATAAAATAATTTTTGAAAACTTAAGTTAACTTTAAATAAAGTAGTTAAATAAAACTCATTAAATTTAAAACGTTATGCGCCAATAATTCTCCCTTTTCCAAATCATCTGCTTTAAATAAAATAAAGGAGAACTATTGACATGTTACCGCCACGTGTTAAAACGTTAAGGCTATATCAGAATATCGCAGCAGAAAATCTAAACTTAAATCTTTAAAATAATATAGTTTAGAAATCCAATAAGTCATTACTTACAAACTGGAACCATATAAGGCCCTTAATTAAACTGAACCAATATTCAAAACCAAATCATACATGAAATATAAACATAAATAAATTCAACACAAAGAACAAATACTCTCAATCACACTAAGCCCTTGACAATGCTTTTGTCAAATCCCCGAACTTCACATCATCAAGCTAACCTGTGCAATATTGCTCCCCAACAATACAATTGTAATAAATGGATAATCACAGGGTCATTGAAAGGCGAAGGCCATGACCAAAAGAAAACACACACAAAAGCACGCAATCAGCAAAGCTGAGTACATACAAGCTACAACGCACTAACCTAGAATGCTCAACTAATTAAAATAAATAAACATACATCATGAATTCATTAATCATGACTCCTCACTTAAATAGTTCAATCAACTCAACATACTTACTAATCAATTCCAATCATTTGACTCTTATGTTTAACTTAATTAATTTAATTCGGAGTAAGCAATAGACGAGGTTGTCCAACCAACCAAATCATTTTGGTCCCAAATGACCATTTAAAATAAAAATATAGCGCGATGCAAGAATGGGCGCGACTCCATTCTCACAAAGTTAGTCTAGGATCCCATCTAACTTTCATTATAAAATAAAAATGTAAATACCAAAAGAAAAGAAGACATGTTGATCAAACAAGCCTCAGAAAGTCACGGGCTACCACCGTGTACCCCAACCCATTATTGTCAATACTCTAGAAGTGCACACTTTCCAGAGTTTTATTGCTCATCCATGTTTCACTTTACATGATTAGAAGTTTAATTAATAGCCGACTCATTCAAGTAAACCATACATAATAATCATACATATAATTCACTTTTAATATTATTTAGGACAATGATGATCACATCACAAATTCATGGAATAATTAATAAATTCATTCCACTTAAACCATTCAATTCCAATCCTTCAATAATCCAAATGTGGTTAACAACCCAATCCAATAAAAATATGTTTGTATCAACAATCCATACAAACAATTAATCCAATTCAACACGCTTGCATCCAAAATTCCATACAAACATGATCAATTCACCAAAACATGTCTCATAAGAATGAGCACATTAATTAATTCAATGTTTAACCAAACAATTTCCATCCAAGTGTTCTCTAAACATGAAACTAAGTTCTTCTCATTTGGTACGTAAACATGATACTACTTACAACGAAGTAGACATGTACGTACCTCGTGTAAACAATCCTTTGCGCCACTTTTAATCACTTAAAAGTCTCCTAGGGAATAACCACCTTCGAGAAAACAACCAATAATAAAAAAATTAATACCCAAACTAATTTCCAGCAATATAATTTGGTTAAAAACTCCTTAAAACTCTCTTAAAAACATGTTTTTATGCTTAATTAATGATTAGAAATGCAATAGGAACAAAAGCCCCAATTTAGTTGCTCTTTAGAACCCTATAATCCCAATTTAAATAAATTAAAACCCGAGATTTTAAAATCACAAATTCTAAAAATTTAAAACATAAATATAATATGAAATTATAGGTTTAAAACATCAAAAACATAGTTTTGATGATAAATAAAACAAGTTCAAACAAAAAAAACCCAAAGCAATAAACAATTTTTTTTTAAGCAAAATAGAAATGAGGCAAAGGGGAGAGAGGGAGGAGCAGCCATGGTGGGCCGGTGCTGGTGGTCAGTCGTCGGCGACTGGGCAGCAATATGGAGGCGTGCCGGTGATGGTTGGGTGGCAGCAGTTGTGAGGCATTAGGGGGCAGCAACAATGAGGAGGGGAGGCGTGAGAATAGTTCTCACGTAAAAAGGGAAAAAAGAAAGAAAAGAAAAGAAAGAAGAAGGAAAAAAAAAGAAAAGAAAAAGATGAGAAAGAAAATAAAGGGAAAAAGATGAGAAATAAAATAAAGGAGAGGGAAAAATAAAATTAACCTTTTGTGTAGGGAAATTTTTGGGGATTAATGGGGTATTTACAGGAGACAGAGTTGTAGGGTAAAATTGGGCCTCATGAAAATAATGGGCCAATTAAATAAATAAAATGGATTAGGTTTTTTTATTTTATTTTATTTTATTTTATTTTTGTATGGTCCTGAATTGTAGGATATCGGTTTGTAAAAATCCTATTGTAATAAAGTGATTTTCCACCCAAAAATAATTTGAAGATTTTAAAATAAATTCTAGAAAAATACAAATAAATATTATAAATAAATAAAATTTCATTTACTCCCTCCGTTAATTTTTATTTGCAACTTTTAACATTTTAGTCCGCTAACCATTATGTACAACTTTCTATTTTATTTCTATTTTTAATACACAAAAACCCTGAAAATTACAAATTTACCCTTAATTGAAAATTCTGATTTTAATAATTTTACTAGTGGGTGGGCCAACTTTCTCTCTCCAAACACGTTAATCACTTTCATTTGCTAGTGGGTGGGCCAACTTTCTCTCTCCAAACACTTTAATCACTTTCATTTACTCCCACTAATGTTTGCCCCTTAAATTTTGCCTCGTGAACCGCAAAACCCCCCAAAGTTGCAAATAAAAATTAACGGAGGGAGTATAAGTTATTAAAAAATACAGGGGATTACATCTACATACCAGGTCATAGCAAGGTGCCAACCTTCTTAAACATTTCAGACGGTAAGTGCCGTCTCTCACTGCTTCTCGGATGCGGTAGGGTCCATCCCAATAAGGGGTAATTTTTCCTTGTCCCATTTTTCGTAACACAAAGTCCCCAACTTTTAAGGGTCATTTGTGTACTATCTTGTTGTAGGCTCTTGTCATTTTCAGATGGTAAATTTCATGTCATAAGGCGGCATTGCCCCGGTGCTCTGGGAGGAAATCCAAGGCTATCGCATGGCTTCCCAGTTAGCCTATTCATCATAAAACATGACTCTTAGAGTCGGCTCATACAGCTTAATGGGTAAGACGGCTTCAGCACCATATACCCTGAAGTAGGGGGTTTCGCCATTTGACCCTTTTACCGTCGTTCTTATTTACCAGAGCACATGGATTAACTCTTCACCCAAAGACCGTTGACTTTCTCTATTTTCTTCTTTATGACGTATGAGATTAGCTTGTTAAATGCATGCCTAAACCTGGCCATTTGCTTATGGCCATCCGACTGATGCAAAGCAGTGTGAAATTCCTTGATCCCCTAACCAATTGATTAGGTTAGGAATCTCAAAATGAAGACCATTGTTAAAGATCATAGCCATTGCAACCCCGGTACCGAGTGATAATGTTCTTCCATAGGAATGATATGATGTCTTTGGTCTTAATGCTCCTGGCGGCTTAAGCTTCCACCTATTTGGTAAAGTAATCAATGACTTCCAAAATGTATTGCCTCTGTCCTGACGCAGGTGTATATGGTCCCAGGATATCCATGCCCCATTTGGCAAACGGGATCGGGCTATGAATTGTTGTTGGGTCAATTATCACACTTGTTCACCATTTCCATGGCGTTTGCTTGCATGGTCGGCCAAAAATATCCCTGCCAGACGGCTTTCCCTGCTAGTGCTCTACCGCCTATATGTGAGCCACAGTGGCCTTGGTGTAAGTCATCTAGGATATCATTCCCTTTTTCTAGGGTGATACACTTCAAATAAGGCTTATTGAAGCTTTTCTTGAACAATTTCCCCTTCATGATGACAAAACCAGCTGCTCTTTTCTTCATTGCAACTTGCTCAGCATATGTGTCCGGCAAAGTACCGTCTGTCAGGTACGCATAGATGTCGTCCATCCAGGTTGAACTACGGTTGATGACACTAATGAGATCCTCTTCTATGCTTCTTTTCTCCATAACCTCCTAAAAGACTGACCGTGGGGTATCACCCGACATGATGCCGATGATGCCAACTTTGATAAGGCGTCCGCTTGATTGTTTTCCAGAACGAGGCACCTGACTTAGATGAAATTCATCAAGTGTCCCGGACTCAACATTGACCGCCTTCAAATACTAGATCATTGTCGGATGGGTGGCTTCGTAGTCACCATGGCACCGGATGATCACTAACTGTGAATCTGAGCAAACGTCAATTTTAGTTACTCCTGCCGCCTAACATATTTGGATGCCGGCTAGCAGGGCTTCATACTAAGCTTCATTATTTGAAGCTTGAAACTTAAACCGTAGTGCATATTAATATTTATCCCCCTTAAGAGACTAACAAATTATGCCAGCACCACAACCGTTCATGGTTGATCTCCCGTCCACAAATACCTTCCAAACTGTTCTTGATTTGGCGACTCTAACGGTCGTGTCAATTTAACGATGAAGTCGGCGCTTGCCTCTTTACCGCCTTACAAGGTTCGAAAGTGATTTCCAGACTTTGTATCTTAATAGCCCATTTAAATATGCGATCGGATGATTCTAAGGTTTTCATTGGTCGTTTCAGAGGTTGATTGATATCGACCACCACTGCTGTGCCAAGAAGTAGGGGTGTGTAGAATCTGACCTAGACCGAAAACCCGACCGGACTGGTTGATTCCAGTCCGGTGCGCGGTCCTTAAAAACAATAGATTCCGAGTTTCTGGTCTAGTCCGAAAAAAACTTAGAATTTTCTCGTCTAGATCGGAAACCCGGCTTTTAAAAAATTATAGTCAGCCTCACTAGCTTGACTATTATGTGTAACCCACTAACCCTAATATCTAAAGAAACAAGCCGCCGTTCTTCTTTATTTATCTTCTATGTCTTCTCTCTCCTTTAGATTTCTCCCTCACCGCTCTTTCTTCACTATTTCTCTCTCATCGCCATCTATCTCTCTCACTGAGCACCGACTTACGAACCACTTGCTCGTAAAGCACAACTCGCGAAGCACCTGCTCGGGAAGCTCCAACACTACAAGAAAACAACTGATTTCCGATGGACACGTAATTATGTCGGAAAAACTCAAATTTTCGACGGATTTCCATTCTGTCGGATATTTCCGACAAATTTAACAAATTTCCGACGGAGTTTAAATCCATTGGAAAGTACCTATTTTCTGATGGATTTATGTTCCGTCGGAAATTTCCGATGGATTACTTTCGTCAAAAATTAAAAGATTTCCACAAACCTAAACCCTAGTTTCTTAAGGCCGCTTCCACTCTCCTCTTCTTTCTTTTTCTCTTTCTCTCTCCTCTCCTCTTCTTTCAGGTCTCATGCTCTTCTCTTCTCTCCGCTATCTTTCTTTCTCCTTCCTCCTTTCTCACGACTCTCTTTCGTTCTCCTCTCTTCTTTCTCTTTCTTTGTTCTTTCTTACCTTCCCACCGTCTTCTCTCTTCTCCTATTTCTCTGTAAATTCGCACCACCCTAACAAAATTCCACCGCAACAACACCTCGGGAATACGACTAGGTTTTTTTTTTAACAAATTATTGGTTTTCATGTCAAATTCGACCACAAAAACTCTAGATCTAGAGTTTTCATGGTCAAATTTGGCCTTAAAACCCACATTCGGGGCCAATTTTGGGGTAATTTAAGGTATGTTCCTTTTCCTTACTTTTAATTTGGCTTTTTTTTTTTGTGATGTGAATTGCGATGGTGGTGTGGTTGAAAATTGGTTGTTTATGGGTGGTTTGGGGTCGATCAAGGGTGGATGGGAGAGGGAAGGGGATTAGCTGGTTGGTTAAGGTTAGGTGTGGGTGGGTCTGGTGGTACGGGTTAGGATTAGGGGTGCGTCGTGGTTCAATGACTATGGTTAGGTGGGTGGGTCGGTTAGGGTGAATGGGTCAGTTAGGTTAGGGTTACGGGTGGTTGTCTGGTCGTGGGTCTAGGACTGTGATGGTCTAGTCTTGGGTCTAGGATTGTGGTGGTGGTTGTGGGGAATGAATTGAGGTTTTTTTTATTAGTGACGGTGGCGGCTAGTGGTGGTAGTGGTGGTGGAGTTGCTTTTTTTTTTTTATTGTTTTGGACGTATTTTTCGACAGAATTTCCGTTGGAAATCTCCAACAGAAAAAAATCCATCGTAAATTTCTGACGCACTTTCCGTGTCGGAAAAAATCTCTTCTGACGCCTCAAATTCCGTCAGAAAACTGTTTCCGACGGAATTTCCATCGGAAAATGTCGTTTTTCCAACAAACATTGTTTTTCCGACAAACAACTTTCCGACAACCGTTTCCGACGGAATACATGGTATTTAATCCGTCGAAAATCGACTATTTTCTAGTAGTACAACTTGTGAACCACCATCGGCATCATTTTCCCACCATGGCCACCAGATCTTGTTTTGATATATTTACATTAATTTTGAATTGTAAGTTTATAGTTTGTTTGATATATTTACTTTAGTTTTGAATGAAATCTACTCCATCGATCTCTTAATTTTCATGTTACTTTTTTACTAGATCTAACAATTATTACTTCATCTTTTTTTTTTTTAATTTAAAATCTGAAAAACCAAAATTTCTGGTCCAAAATCGGTACAGACCGGAATTTTATCGAAACCTAAACCGGTTGATTATGGTCCGGTCCCTGATCCTTACAAAAAGCCTGTTCAGGGTTCTGGTCATTTCGGTCCCATACCGGTTCGGTCTGGTTTTGGACCGGTGCACAGCCCTACCAAGAAGTATGGTTTGAGTTTCTTGACCGCCTTAAACAGTGCATGACTAAAATTTTCAACCATAGAATACCGAACCTCTGCATTTCAAAGAATATAGCTTAAAAATAGATAGGGAGCTGGTTGCCGTCTCTCTCAGCCAGGAGAACATCACTGAGAGCATGATATAAGGCGGCTACATACATGTAAAGCATCTCTTTTGGCAAGGGGCTTATAAGCCTTGGTAAAGAGTGCAAGTGTTCCTTTAACATTGGAATGCCGCCTCAGCCTCATTGCCCCACTAAACTAAGATTTCTTTCTGATAGCTTGGAAGAAATAGAGGCATTTGTTGCCCGACCAACTAAGGAATCAACCTAAAGCTGCCAGACATCCGGTCACTTTTTGTACATCTTTGACAGTTCGTGGCAATTTCATATCAATGACCGCATATACCTTCTCAAGGTTTGCCTCTGTTCCTCTCTGATCAATTAAAAGCCGAGAAATTTCCCAGACTCAACACCCAAGACTCACTTTTTTGGATTAAGTATGACCTGGTGCCGCCTGAGTGTGGTGAACGTATCTCGAAGATCAGCAAGGTGATCCGTCTGTAGGCTGTAACTTGGATTTTACAATCATATCATCTATGTACGCCTCAACATTCCGGCTTAGCTAGTTAGAAAAAATCGCATTGATCATTCGTTAGAACGTTGTAGGCGCATTCTTCCCTTCAAGCCAAATGGCATCACTGTATAACAATAGAACCCTTGATATGTGACAAAGGTCGTCTTTTCTTAATATTTCTTCTAGAGGGGTATCTGATGGAAACCAGAATAAGCATCCATAAAACTCATCATGCCATGTACGGTTGTAGAGTCGACCAAGTTGTCGATCTTTGGAAGCGGATAACTGTCCTTCAGACATGCCTTGTTCAGATCAGTATAATCAACACACATGCACTAGGTGCTATCCGAATTTTTGACCACCACCACATTGGCCACACAGTCTGGGTAAAAGCATTGTCGGATGAACCCAGCGTCTAACAATTTCATTACTTCGGCGACTGTCGCCCGACCTCTCTCCTTGCCGTGATTCATTTTCTTTTGCCTAACAGGCTTTTTCGTTGGGTCAACAATGAATTTATGCACAGTAAGATCCGGACTTATACCCGACATTTCTTCCACTTCAAAGGCGAAGTTATCTTTGAATTTCCTTAACAAATCCTTCAAGTTTGCCCCAGCTTAGCAAATGCTATCGTCCCCACCTTGACAGTTCGTTCCGGATGTGTGTCGTCTAACGATTTCAATATGCTTGCCAGCCGGCTAAGGATGGTGCTCATCTAACTGTTCCCCGATCAGTAATTGCTTTTGCTTCTCTTGCTTGACAACCACCAGTTGGTTGACCTTTTTTTTCTTGTCGCCTATTGGAGGGATAAGCTCAAGCTCAGGTTCTTCTTCATCATCAATTGACTCAGCATTTTTACTGACGATGGTTGGTTTAATGTCTGTCAAGTAACAATCTCGTCCAACCCTTTGATCTCCGTAAAGGGAGCCGACATAACCATTGTTATATTCAAATTTCATCAACATTAGTGATGAGATTATGACTGCCTTGGCTGCGTTGAGAGTTGAATGACCAAAAACGATGTTATAGGTCGTCAGCTGTTCAATAACCAAGAACCGGACAACCATGTTTCTTCCCTTTCTTTTCTCTCCTAGTCGGACAGGTAAATCAATTCTGTTGACTGTATGTATAACTCCTCCCCCAAAGCTGACTAAGGGGTGGGTGGACTCCAAAAGATTGTTTTTTTTCGTATCTTAGTTTTGCCAAGCATGCCCAGCTGATAATACCAAAAGAGCTACCAGTATCTACTAAAATCCACCCAACTCTCAAGTTGGTAATCTTGGTCTCTATGACCATGGGATCGTCATGCGACGCGCAGATTTTTCCCTTATCCTCTTCCGCTATGACAACGTTAGGAAAGGGTTCAGCATTCTTTGCTGGCACATCCTCCTCGATCAACATGACTAAACTTTGCGTATGATCTTTTGCGCCTCACATTGTTAGACCGCCTGAGGCATAGCCGCTAGCTATTTAACTGCCATAAAACCAGAATTTATATCACTGTCTTCTAAATTTTTTGTTTTCGGCTGCTTTGGTTCCGTCCTTTAAGTCACTTTGGACTTGAGGACTTATGACTTTTCAGTCCTTTCTCAACAAGCTTATCAAGCAATTTCTTCAAACTATAAAAATCGTTAATATCATGACCAACATCCTTGTGAAAATGGCAATGCTTGCTTGTTTTTTTCTCGGTACTTGGCCAAACCTTTCATGGGTTGGGGCTTGTTAAAATGCACCTTGTCCTTGATTTCCATAAGAATGGAGTAACAATCTTTGTTGAATTCATACTTTCGGACATATGGCTCGACTTTCTTCTTCCTTTTTCTTGGATAGTTGATCAGAGTCATCTCCCATCCGGACTTCTTTTCTCTTTCATTCTCGGGAGCTGATTGATCATGCCGACTCTCCTTTGTTTTCTCATAATTCCTCTGGTCTGTCAACTTGTTGGTGGAGCATAACTCCACCTCCTAAATTTAAGTGTAATACCCCGTATTTTTTATATATTTTATAAATTATTTAAGTATTTATGAAAAAATATTTTTAAAGGTTCAAGTGTTTTAATTAAATATTTTAAAGGCCTAAATTAATTTTAAAGTTTTATAAAAGTAAAATATATTTTGGGCTAAATGTTTATTAATTATTTGGACTCGTAAATAATCATATGTAAACAATCCTTACATACTCCTATTAGACCTACCATTTGTTATTTAACTAAACTCAATTCCTTTATCTGAACCCTTATGGGTCAAATATTTCATAACTCAAGCCCAGTTATTTATTAAGCCCAAACTTACTCTCTATTCTCTACTCTATAAAGCTCAAAAATCATATTCTTGGGGTAAGTATTATTTTCTTTCTTTTCCTTATTTCTCGTTTCTTTCTTTTCTTTTTCTTTTTCTTTCTTTTTCTTTTCTTTTCTCCATTCCTTAATTTTTCTTTTGCTTTTCCTTTCTTACGTGAACCATGTTCATGCATGGTCCTTCACGCACAACCCCACCTTGCTGCCACGTCACCATCAACAATCCTCCAGCCGTCCACCCAACTCCCTCCGGCAACTAGTCCGGCTACCCACCTATGTCGACCACCGTGGAGGTCTTCTCCTCACTCTCTCTCTCTCTCTCCTCTTGTTTTAATTTTTTATGTAGTATATATTTTGGGCTTTTGATTTTTAATTATTGAAATATGATAGTATGTTTTATAATTATGTTTTGATGATTAAAGAGTATAAATTTCAGATTTTGTATTGTTTTAAATTATGATTTTATAAGTTTTAAAGTTAGGGTTTGAGTAGTGTTAAAGATTTGATTTTTAGAGTTCTAACTTGCAATTAATTTGGGAGTTTTGAATACCCATTGTTTATAATTAATAATTAGCCCTAAAGATTGTGTTTTTTAAAGTTTTAATGAGTTTTCAATAAAATAATATTGCTGAAATTTATATTTAAGAACTACTTTTGTATTTTTATAAAAAGGGTTAAGTACCCATAAGTAGAGAAGTATTTGAATGGTTTTAATGGAGTTTTTAGAGTTGTTTAAAGGGTTTTAACCTTAAAAAGTATGCTGTAATTTTTATATAAACACAATAATTGATTTTTTGCTTTGGGTTTTTAATTACCCACTTAAAGAAAGAAATTTGAGGGTTTTTAACCAAAATTTCAGTTTATTAGAAAGGTTTTAAAGTGTTTGAAAGTTGTTGGAAATTTGTGTAATCAAGGGATTAATTGAGTTATGTACTTGGTATTATAGGAGACTTTAAGTTTGAATGATTTCTAGCATTGTGGCTAGTTGGAAAGATGATTTAAGGTACGTATGCGCATAGGATGTGTTAATTATGCGTGGTACCATGTTAGGAAGTTAAATTGGTTTCAAGTATGAGATTAGTATCATGTTAAGTTGTTGTTGTGATGCTTGGAATGAATGATTGTTTATCCATGTCTTATATGTAAGCATGTGAATATATTGGAATAGTTATTATGAGCTTGATACAAGTTGAAAGTAATTGAATCATGTTATATTATTTATTATTCACTATCAAGAAGGGATGTATATAATAAGCAACCAAGGCTTATGTTTATTGAAAAGAGCTAAAGCTATATTTATTGACCATGATTCATGATTTTATTCTCACCCATATATTATTGAGGTCAAGTTAAGGAAGTTAGTTTATTTATTACTCACTCACATAAGTTGAGATTGAGTCAAGGAAGCTTATTAGTGCATCTTATGCACCAAGGTAATAATAGTGCAATTTTGTGCACAAAACTAGACAAGGAACCTTAATTAAAATAAATTGTATGTTCTCACTAATTAATTCAAGAATGAAATGGAAGTGTGTATTGATTATTTGTTATGTTTATTCTTGATTGATTGGTTGGAGTCATCACATGTTAAATTGGTAAATCACGTAAAGTGTAAGAGGATACGCACCAAAACTCTTGGAACGTATACACCTTGAATATGAACATATAGGAGAAGTTATTTGACTTTATATTCGATCATAGCTTCTACAAGGGTACAGGACGTTGTACTTTCTTTTATTATTAATGTGCTGGAATTTCGTCAAAAGTGTGACATAGTAGGTGCCAATTGGGGTAGCTCCCTAATGGAAGCCCAATATTTATAAAGGGCTATGTAAGGAAGGAAACCCATTCGATGTGTTATCCAAAGTTATTTATTAAATAAATGAATTACAATCATGATTCAAATGTAAGTTGACTTGTGTTGTATGGCTAGCATATTTTATTTATTTATTTATTATTTATTTTTAGGATATTCATGTTAGTGTGATTGTCCCTATCAATGTATATGTACTCAACTTTTGCTGAATCGTACTTTGTTGTTTGTGTTTGGCTTTTCTTTGTAATGGCCCTACTATGACCCGTTTTATATGGCGAGTAGTGAGGTTGAAATAAAGAGAAGTACAGTGTTGAGGTAAATATTGTTCTTTACTAACAAGTTAAATACTCTATCTTGTTCTAGAGTATTAGGGGGTTACCCCTCGAGTTAACAGTTTCAAAGATTGATAACCTTGCTAACGTAAAACAAATAAATAAGGAAGCTTTCCCAAAAGAAGTAAAAACAAATTATATTGCTCAAAGAAACGGGTAGATAAACATATGACAAAAGATACAAATGCACTCCATTCACGAAGGGATACAGTCAGGTCTACAATTGTACAAGTTGAAGGAGAGGTTACCTCCATGGTCATGCAATTGGAAAAGACGAACGATCTTCAATACAGGCTAGATGATAAAACTACACTATCACTTAGCTACTAAGCCAAGGGAAAACAACGAAAGCTAAGAAGAAAGCTTAAAAGAAATGAAATGCTTGTTGTTGAGTAGTTTGTTGATGCCTTCTTTCGGTCCTTGAACTTCTATTTATAGGTAAATTGGAGCTGTTAAGGCTGACTCCCATAACTGTTGTACGGTTATGCTTCTTGGCGCCAACTCTATTTTGAAAATTAAAATCATCCATTAGCCTTCTAATCTGGTCTATAAAAATTGGGCCTTAGTATGATATCGGCCCAATAGCTGTTATGTTTTAATCAAACTAGCCCAAAGACCCTTCATTAGCTCTAGGACTTTCCTACTTAGTCAGACTCAAGAAAGTCAATTAAAAGTCAAAATTTTGATTATTGGGTGTAGCAAATGCCCCCTTAATTTGGGTGGTTGATGGCGTTTGAAACCAACCAAATTATGACTCTTTAAACATAAATATGAAGCATTGTGTATGTCTAACTCTGCAAATTCCAAACACATAATATAAACATTACTTAATAAATAATTACAAAATTAGAGCATTTCAAAACTCATAAGTTTTGGAATTGTGTATGCTCTTTAAAACAGGACTTAAGGCTAATTATATACAACGATATACTTATTGAGTTGCCTTCTAGTATCCTGGATCATCCTGGAGTGTCGCTACATGATCCTGCAATTCGGGATCGTCGAGATAACCCTCAAATTCATCATCGCTAGGCTCTGTAAGGAGCCAGTTGATCTTATGGTGCTCAAAGATTGATTCATACCATAATTTACAGGCACACTTATACACTAAGGTGTGCATTTCCCCTTCTATACCTCTGGTAACTTCCACTTCATAGTACGTCTTAGGGTAAGGGATAGTCCTTGCTTCCAATTTCCTATCGAAAGTGGGAGGAAAGATCGCTCTGATCTCTCTGGCCCATCCCTTGCAAACCAAGGCGACATTTGTCCTGTCTTCTTTCTCTAGGCGTGGAAGTATGAAATTCCTGAAAAGATCATCATTTGCACCCACATGAAAAGCACTAGGCCTAGCAGGTCCATCTTCATCCTCCAAAATGGCGGGTCTATCCCCCATCACTTCCTGATCTTCTTGTTGAGGTGATTTCTTTTTCTATTCCTGTAATTTCTCTTCCATTTGGAGTGCCTATCCATAGCCAAATGGTGATTTAGGCACTCATTTGGGTATTCAATAGATCCATGGAATGCATTGTCAACATAAAATATGCCAACCCCGTAAACTTCCCCATTAGGCCCAATGTGCAGCAATTGAATAGGAAGCAAAAGATCTTCCATAGTAAATTCAAAATTCAATTTTAAGGGAGTGGTTGAAAAACTCTAACAGATTAAATTTTTAGAGAGAGAAACAAAACTGACTTAATGAAGAAGGAAGATTTTGAGTGAAGTGACTACTCATATTTATAATCACTTTTGCGTCACTCCCTTGACGGTTAAAATCCTCTGTTACTACAAGTCATCGTGGGGAAACCACGTAACTCTTCAACTTCTTGAAAGTAGTTTATCCAAAAATTACACTAAGGGGAGTGAATTTGGAACTAAATGATGTGTCTATTTTATATAGTGGTTTACCCCCATCCCTTGGTCATATTTAGGAGTATTTTTGGCTCTACGGAGCTATTTTTATTACTAATATATGTTTTCTAGTGTTTTTGTAGATAGTATTATTTTGTAAGAATTTGCAGATTTATGACAAATCCCGAGCTTATTGATCCACTAAGACATTGGAGTCGGATCATATTTTATGATCGTATGTTAAAAGCCCAAGGCCAAGCTAGATAAATTTAGTCCGATGATTAAGTGCTCAATTAAATAAGCAAGCTACAAAGTCCATGTTACTAGTACGGACCAAACAAGTATCATGGTATTTTACTAGATGAGCCAAGTAGTGACTAGAGAGAGGTTTGGGCCTAAAGCAAACGGAAGCCCAACCCCAAGTGATCAGCTGATTTGGCGTGAAAGGGCAATAATCGATCAGGCGAGCTTGTTTTCATCCACCGAGTTTGTTAAGTCGGTCTTCATATTCAGTGGGTTATAAAAACCCGTAAATTGGGGAACAAAAGATAGCTTTTCATTATTAGTTTTGTTTGAGAATTGTTTGCAGCTTTTCATTATTTGCAGTAGACTTAGTTTTAGTACTTGGATTTCTTGATTTATTGGTTTGAGTTGACTATTCTTTATTTTCCTTCCTTAGTTTTGCTTTAAGATAGTTTTCAGTAATTAGTTTTTTTGATTTTTACGGAACTTTGTGTTTTGCTTAAGTTTATATACTATTGTCTTTATATGAGTTTTGTTATTATTGTTTCTTATTTGCTTACTTTAATTGTTTTATTTATTTGTTTATTGCTGCTTAGTTTATTTGCTTTTTAGTTTAGTTTTAATTATGCACGAGTAGTTTAATTTTAGAGTTTTTGGGGATCCATGAATAATATGAAGGGATGATTTATTATTGTTGATTATTAATAATGTGGATTAATTTCCTATTAATTGTTATAATGCTATGCAATTAGATTTGCGCAGGTTTAATTGTATGAGTAACGCAAAATTGATTCGAGATTCGATAGATGAGAATTAATATTAAGGCCTAGTTTCAATAGGTAGAATTAATTTATAAATGGTTAAGTCAAGATTCGAGAGATGCGATTTAATACCGCTAAGTTAATTATGTGATTGTAATGCGTAGAGAAAACCCTTTATAATCTAGTTAATTTATGCATTGATAGTTGATTGTTGTCTTTCATCCCATAATATTATTTATTGGTGAACCTATGACCCTAGGCTTTTTGTTATTTATTATTCCCTTAGTTTAATTATTGTCGTAGTATAATCTCATAAAAATACTCGTTTCTAGATAATTTAGATTATAATATTTTATTAGAAATAAAAAAAAAAACATTGTTTCCCTCTGGATTTGACCCTACTTCCCTATCTATTTTAGTTACTGGTTTTAGGAATTACTTTTGATTAGGTGATACAACTAGATCCTGTCAAAATTTGGCGTCGTTGCCAGGGAAACAATTTTATTTTTATTTCTGATTATTTTTGTAGTCTAGATTATTTTATTTCGTCTCAGAGAACGCAAGTTCGTTGGGAAAGTTTCTCATATTTGTTTTTTTAGTTCTGTGTTTATGCCCAAGAGTTCTAGATCAGGTTACATTCCATTCAATCCTGAAATCGAACGTTCTTTTCATAGGCAGAAAAATCTTTTCAGACAAGTACGAGCTACTTCCGAAAGGTAATACACCTTTGGAACCCCCATCTGATTCTAGCGACACAGAAGTTTCTTCAGAACCAAAATCAGAGATGGCAAATCCGCTACCACTACCACCACCTCGCAAGCTCAGCGATTATTCGCAGCCGACCCTAACAGATTTTCCACACCTTGCTCCTCCACCAAATCTCGAGGGTGTACAGTTCGAGATTAAACCCCATTTTTTTCCATGATCGAAAGGAAGCAATTTGGCGGAGCTAAGAATGAAGATCCAAATCTTCATATTTTGGATTTTTGTCAATATTGCAATACCATCAGACAAGTTAGGGTCACATAGGACTAAATCAAAGAGATTCTATTTCCCTTTTCTTTATGTGGTAAAGCTAAATTGTGGTATAATGGATTGAATAAGACTGCTCTTGGTATTACTGACTGGAATTCTCTTGCTTTGAATTTCTATGATAAATATTACTTGTAGAGAAGATAACTTTGTTGAGGAAGTCGATCCTAAATTTTGCCCAAGAAGCTGATGAATCTTTATATGAAACTTGGGAAAGATTTAAGGATTTGCAAAGAGAATGTCCCCATCATGGGATTTTACAGTGGCAGATAATCTAAGCCTTCTACAACGGGCTTGGAAATTCATCAAGATCAATCCTACTCTTAGCAGTTAACGAAAGATTTATGAATCTTCAAGAGGATGTAGCAAGAACAGATATTAAAGAGATGGCAATTCATAATTCCCAATATGGGAATCCTAGAGGTTTTGCAAACAAAGGGAAACATAATGTCGATTTTGTATCCTTTGTGCAAGCTCAATTAACCTCTATTTGTCAGAAATTAGATAATATTTGTACTGTTATTCCTGCTTCCGTAGCTAATGTTTCTACTGTTGGTACTAACTCTACAATATATTGTGAAAATTGTAGTCTTGTAGGTCATTGGGCACAGGAATGTAGGAGTTCCCTTGAGAAGATTAATGCTTTTCAAACCTATAAGCAAATTAGTCCATACTCTAACACCTACAATGCAGGGTTGAAAAATAACCAGAATATGTCGTACAATCCCACCACAGGTACAACAACCACAACAGAGGTACTACCAATCTCCACATCAGAGACCACAATAGGTTGTTACTCCTCCATCTAATTCTAGCCTATCAGAATCAAAGCACATGCAGAGTAGGGATGCGCAAAATGATTCGATGCTAGCTCATAATAAAATTATAGATAATCAAACGCGCAGATATCCTCTACTCTGCAAACCCTCCAGCAAGAAGCCCTGCGAGCACAGTCAGTACAACCTACAGATCACGCGAATGCAATTACCCGGAGAAGTGGTTCAAAATATGATGGGCCTTCTATGCCCAAAATGATGAACCTATCATTACAAAAAATGCTAATCCTGATTCTGTTATACCAAATAATGTTGTTACTAGCCCTGCAAGGCCACAGGGTAAAACTAACTCTTCTGTTGATAAATTGTAGGGCACAACTCAAGATAAGATCGGAGATGTGTAGAGTCCTGCTATCAAACTTCAATTCCCAAATAAACATCTAAAGAGTAAGTTATATAAGCAGTTTGGTAAGTTTCTAGAGATTGTCAAAAATTTGTCGGTAATAGTTCCTTTCACAGAATTAATTACTCAAGTTCCTGCATATTCTAAATTTATGAAAGAAATTTTGACTAGAAAGAGATCTATTAGTGAGGTAGAGACGGTTGCTTTTACTGTAGAATGTAGTGCTATATTACAGAATAAATCTCCACCTAAACTAAAGATCCGGGTAGTTTTTCTATTCCTTGTCATATTGGTAATCTGATGATTGATAAAGCTTAATGTTATTTGGCTGCTAGTGTAAGTGTTATGTCATAATATGTGAGCTCTAAATTAAATATGGGTAAATTAAAAGCTACCAATATTACTCTGAAATGGCCGATTGTTCTATTAAATACCCTTTAGGTGTTTTAGAGGATGTTCCCGTTAGAGTAGGTAAATTTTATGTACCTGTTGATTTTGTTGTTCTTGATATGGAGGAAGATTTGCAAATTCTGATTATTTTGGGTAAACCGTTCCTTCATACTGCAGGGGCAATAATAGATGTGAAAAGTGGCAAAATTATACTATGTGTAGGGGATGATAATATTACTTTTAATCTAAATAATGCCCCTAAAAGCCCCATGTTAGAGGAAAAGTGCTTTAGTATTGATGTGGTTGATGTAAATAGTTTTTCTAATAAGCCCCATTGGTTACTAGTCCTAAGCTTGGCTTGGGGGAGCTATTAGTTAGTGAGATGAGGGAGTTGTAATGTGCACATAATTTGCACAATATGGGTGAATAAGAGGAGTAATTTGTTCTTTTGATATTGTGATTGGAAAAAATGAGAAATTGTTGTTCAAAGTTAAAAGTTTCCAATGTGAGATAATAAGGAAAAAAAAAGAGCAAAAAGAAAAAAAATTGTTCAATATTCAAATGTTCTAAGTGAAGGTTGATCAAAAGAAAAACAAAATGAGTTCCAAGGAAAAAAATTCAAATTGAAAAAAATTTCTAAGTTTGTTTGATTCACTCCAGTTCTACATTGTTATATTTATATGAGTGAGATTGTAAGTGTTGGGAATTTTTTATTTGATTGGGTTTGTGTTTGGCGAATTTTTGGTGGAGTTGAGTTGTTTTGGAGATGATTGGTCATTATTTATTTTTGACCTTGGTTTTATTTGTTAGGTTTTGGCTCCCTTAAGCATGGCTTTATTCGCACATTTTCCCAAATATTTCCTACCTTTTACCCTAGCCTTACATTACACGCTTTAAAGACCTTCCGACCTTTGTGCATAGAGTTGTATGGATGTGAAAATAGTTGTTTATCAATGCAAAGAATGATTTGACATATTTCGAGTCGACTACCAGGTTGAGTGCTTGTCTTCTTAAACATACGAGTGTTGTGAGCTTGGGAGGGCATTGTTCACAATAAAAGGGTTGGATGGAGAGCGATCGGATACATTTTATATCGCCACATAAAAGAGTGAAGAGTGTGTGAGAACTAGTCATGAATTCCATATACACTTGTGGTTCCCTTTGTTTGACAATTGTTAGGGTAGATAAGTAGTTGGATGGGTTTGATTGGTTGACTTTGATGCATATTTGTTGCATTTGCTTTGAGTCGATTATGCTTGGTTTTAGTTGATTTTGGGGTGAAGTATGTTTTATTTGTTCATTGATGAGATCTTTGCTTTGGGACAAGTAAAGGTTTGGTTTGAGGGTGAAGTATGTTTTATTTGTTCATTGATGAGATCTTTGCTTTGGGACAAGTAAAGGTTTGGTTTGAGGGAGTTTGATATGTCTATTTTATATAAGGATTTACCCCCGTCCCTTGGTCATATTTAGGAGTATTTTTGGCTCTACGGAGCTATTTTTATTACTAATATACGTTTTCTAGTGTTTTTGTAGAATTGGTATTATTTTGTAGGAATTTGTAGATTTATGACAAATCCCGAGCTTATTGAGCCACTACGAAGACATTGGAGTCGGATCATATTTTATGATCGTATGTTAAAAGCCCAAGGCCGAGCTAGATAAATTTAGTTCGGTGATTAAGTGCTCGATTAAATAAGCAAGCTACAAAGTTAATGTTACTAGTACGGACCAAACAAGTATCACGATATTTTACTAGATGAGCCAAGTAGTGATTAGAGAGAGGTTCGGGCCTAAAGCAAACGGAAGCCCAACCCCAAGTGATCAGCTGATTTGGCGTAAAAATAGGCTGGCCCGGTCGGACGTCGGGCAATAATCGATCGGGCGAGCTTGTTTTCATCCACCGAGTTTGTTAAGTCGGTCTTCATATTCAGCGGGTTATAAAAACCCGTAAATTGGGGAACAAGAGATAGCTTTTCATTATTAGTTTTGTTTGACAACTGTTAGTAAGAGCACCTTTTCATTATTTGCAGTAGACTTAGTTTTAGTTGGATTTCTTGATTTATTGGTTTGAGTTGACTTTTCTTTATTTTCCTTAGTTTTACTTTAAGATAGTTTTTAGTAATTAGTTTTTCTGGTTTTTACGAAACTTTGTGTTTTGCTTAAGTTTATATACTATTGTCTTAATATGAGTTTTGTTATCATTGATTCTTATTTGCTTACTTTAATTGTTTTAATTAATTGTTTATCGATGCTTAGTTTATTTGTTTTGTTTATTTTAGTTTTAATTATGCACGAGTAGTTTAATTCTAGGGTTCTTGGGGATCCATGAATAATATGAAGGGATGATTTATTATTGTTGATTGTTAATGTTGTGGATTAATTTCCTATTGATTGTTATAATGCTATGCAATTAGATTTGCGCAGGTATAATTGTATGAGTAATGCTATATTGAATCGAGATTCGATAGATGAGAATTAATATTAATGCCTAGTTTCAATAGGTGAAATTAATTTATAAATGGTTAAGTCAAGATTCGAGAGATACGATTTAATACCGCTAAGTTAATTATGTGGTTGTAATAATATGTAGCGAAAGCCCTTTGTAATCTAGTTAAATTATGCATTAATAATTGATTATTGTCTTTCATCCCGGAATAATATTTATTGGTGAACCTATGACCCTAGGCTTTTTGTTATTGTTATTCCCTTAGTTTTAATTATTGTCGTAGTATAATTCTCACAAAAATACTCATTTCCTGATAATTTAGATTATAATAATTTATTAGAAATAAAAGAACATTGTTTCTATGTGGATTCGACCCTACTTCCCTATCTATTTTAGTTAGTGGTTTTAGAAATTACTTTTGTTTAGGTGATACGACTAGATCCTATTACTAAACCGTCACAGATTTTGCATAGTAAATCCCACTTTCAAGTTAATAATTTTACTGATCATTTAATTTTTATTGGGAAATTAGAAGTGTCTTTTCACTTAAATGTCAATAAATACGGTTGTCTGTCACTTGGTAAGTCGTGAAATTAGTTATAAATACAACCCATATATTTTAATTTTAGAAAATTAAAAATATATTTGTGTGGGTATATTCCCAATAATCCAATTGTATCGCTTGATCAAAGAATAAAATATTTATAATTTATATTGATCATATAATTTGAACAAGCCCAAGATCAGACATAAACAGAAGTTAAAATTTTCAAAGCGTCAAAACTTGATAAAAAACATGCTTAAGTATTTAGTTTCAAAAAAGAACTAAGAACATGCAACAAATCATGTTTAAGTACTTAACTCTTTGGCCAAAAGCTAGTTCAATTGGACAAAAAGAAATCGAACCAAGCATACCCTAGCCTTTGATCAATCTGAAGTGTGATTGGGGCTTCTAGGACACTTGTGTGCTGGTTCATACATATCGGAAGACAAATCGGAGATGTCTCCTTGTTCAATTATCATCATCCTTCCCAAGCTTCTTGATGAAGACTTCTTAGCCCTTCTTTGTTTCCTCTCCTAGAAGGCTCACCTTCAGCCCTTCTGTGCTTATGGTTTTTCTTCCTCCTCACTAGCTCATTTCCTAATTCCAGATCACGGTTAAAGCAAAAACGTGCATTGCCAAACACCGCTTGACGATGAAACTCAGCATCTTTTTCCTTTTTGGTATCCTTCTCCATAACATCCCACTTTTCCAAAGCTAGCACCTTTAGCTCTTGGTTGTCCTCATCTGAGCAAAACTTCTCTTTCTCGAGGAATTCCATTGGTACTTCATCTATATCTAGATCAACTTTTACTGTCTTTCCCTTGGGATGAGACTCAGCTGTGCTAGAGGTTGGACTCTCCATAACTTAGGTGAAAGAAGGATTTTTAGGAAGATTTTGAAGTAAGTTTTCAGACAAAAGATTTTTGTGAAGAGTGAAGATACACCTTGCGTGCTTTAAGTAAAAGTGATTTAATAATCTTAACCTATATTTATAAGTTGACATAAATGCTCTGATCACTTTTAAATTATATAATTTTCGAAAATTACCTGTCCATTACCCCATATAAAAGCTATCAACAGTGTTGTCTGGTAAGCTTTGTCAAAGGGTAATTTAGTAATTCCTTACTTTCATCACTTGATTTCCAATTAATAAATTAAGCCCTAAAACGCTGCGTTTAAGGTTGCGCAACTCAATTTTAATTGAGAATTGATTTCTTTGAAAACAGACTATGCCAAACCATTCAAATCTTTTTGTTTCTGAACGAAATCAAACGGTACAATTTAACTAACTCTCCAACGCTTGGAAAAACCATAAAAACCTTCAAGGTGTCCTTCATCCAATCTCATCACCAATTCACTCTCTGATCTTTAAACTTTCAACCTCCTATTCTTCAAACTTTGTGAAGTACAAAATGACTTCTCTTCCTTTGTAAGAAGTGCTCAAATCATTTTTGGTAAAAGATTATTCAATTGAGGCTCATGAATTCTGCAAATTGATAAGTAAATACCCTCAAAACTTCAGATCCGACTTCCTATAGCATATCTAATCTTCGACCAATGAAGAAGGTGTTTTGAAAGGCACTGCCTCTATAGGGCCAGATCGTTTCACTTTGACCTTGCATCTTCAAATGCTCTACAAGATTTCCGAAAGGAAATTCAGCCTAAATTAACCAAGTATATTTGTTTAGGGTAAAAATACCCCTAGACACGTGGCCCTATAAAGGCCTGCTACGTGTCAAGGTTGCAACGGTCAGCAAAGGCCCAATCCCTTTGCGACATGTGTCCATTGTACCCTAATTGAGGTGCAGTTCTCCCCTACTATAAATAGTAGGGGCAGACCTCATTTATAGGGATCGAGAACGATTCCAACAACAAACCAAACACAAAACCCATTGCAAAACGCTCTCTAATCGAGAAGCATTTATTGTTCTTTATACTTCTTTAAGAAAGATTCTAACTTGATCTTCGGAGGCGGAACTCCCACCCCCCATCAGGAGTCTCCGTTATTTGTGCAGGTACAGGCGAAGGAAGGAGCATACTAGGAAATTGTAACTCTCCCGCAGGACACATAAAAAACCCCCAGACATCTGGCGCCGTCTGTGGGGAGAGTACTTTTTAGATGACTTCAGAACCCGTACTACCGGGGAAAGGTAGCCTACCTGCTAGAGAGGCTGAGGTCTACTCGGACCAAGATACAACCGACAACTATGAGGTTGAAACTTACACAGCCGCTGATGGTTCTTTTAGGACTAAGCATACCCATTCCAAAGACAAAAGGGAACGGGCAGAACATCAGGCGGGCCTTAGTCATCCCACCAGAGGTCCGCTTGGGTTAACCCCCACTTCAGAAGGAGCCACTCTTGTCTCTAGGGACGAACTCATGAATATGATGATGAGTTTCAAAGGAGAAATCAAAGGCCTCCTAGATAAATCAGCCGGCCCCCGAAAGGGGCAGGCGGAAGAGAGACGTTCTGGGAAAAAGGCAGCCAAAACGGTAAAAGATAGAGCACCTACTCCACACCCAAAGCCAAAGGTGTCGGTTTGGTCCATTGATATCTCAAAGATTCGCATTCCCATGGAGAAAACCAGAAAACCCTTCCGGCACATACAGCCGGATGGAACAAAGAAGGTCTACTCTGATGCTCGGACGCTCATCCAGGATAAAAAGACTCAGCAACGCTCCGAGTCGGCATCAACGTCGACCTTTCAAGACAGTTTCCATATTACATCAGGGAGACACTCGCGAACGAGAAAAGAGAGTCAGTCGAGCGAGGTTTTCGCTCAATCCGGTCCTTATATAATCCAACCGGCAGTTCATGGGTCACCATACATGCCCTTTGGATCTCCTTACTCACAGTCGGCCTTATTCGGGGGTCAGCCGCCACCTGTCCAGCCTATGGACTGGCAGCCCCGGCTGCTCAACCTTGGGGAACAGCCAACGGTGTTCTCCAGGGAAATCACTGAGATGGCTCAGCCGTCAAAGATAAAAAAATGTGTTGGTAGGTGCCTATGACGGCACCACCAACCCAGAAGATCACCTTATGGCATACACCAACCTGATGTATTTGCAGGGTTTGGATGATGCCTCTTGGTGTAGGTGCTTCCCAGCAACGTTGAAAGGGATTGCTCAACATTGGTTTGGTAACCTACCTGCCAGATGCATCAATAACTTTAGAATGTTGGCATATTGGTTCACATCCAACATCTCAATGAACATCCCTGCTAAAAAGACAAGCCTTGATTTGGGTGCAATACAGCAGGGGGACGAGGAAGGGCTCATGTCATATGTTAGGCGGTTCAACCTGATGAGAATCCAAATCCAGGGATTGTCTGATGATGTCGCCTATATCGACTTCTTCAAAGGTCTAAAGGACGGGTCAACTTTTAAGCTTGACTTGGTCAGAAAGAGGGTCTCTACCCTTCATGAGGCATTAATGAAGGCAGAGGCTTACATACAGGCAATGGAACTTTGCGCTGTTAAACTTCCAACGGATTACAAAAGATCCGATAAAAGATAAAGCCGGCCTACTCAGCCGGCCAAAAGGGAGGAAAAGAAACGAAAAGAAGTTTGGGCAGCAGAGCCATCCGGATAACCGTTCCAGAAGAGAAAGAGGTCGGGTCCGTATGTCCCAAGGTACGAATTCACCAAGGATTGCGCCTCCATTCTCAAGGAGGTTAAAGACCGGTTAAATCTTGAAAAAACGGCAGCAATGAAGAGTCCCGTGAGCAGTCGGGATAAAAGTAAATATTGCCATTTCCACGAAGAGATAGGCCATGACACTGAAGGCTGTTTTTAGTCTCAGGCGGCTCTTTGACCGCCTTTCTGATAAGGGGGCTCTAAAATCTTATCTGCTCAAATCAAAGGGTACTCCCAAACAGGTCAAGGGACAACCTCCAAAGACACCGGCAACTCATTCTAACACTGATGAGGATACCATCTTAACCATAGCCGGTGGTTTTGCAGGCGGTGGTCCTACCATCCGGGGTATAAAGGATAACATAAGAAGACTGATCAACTCAGTGGATGAGGGTCAATCGTCTAAAAATTCATTCCTAGAGGTCAATATCTCCGAAAAGGATAGAGGAGAGGTCAGGCGGCCCCACGATGACCCTATAGTCATTGAATGTAAAATTGCCAATCAACGAGTTGGCCGGATCTTAATTGATACCGGGAACTCGTCTGACCTAATAAGCTACCGGTGCTTAGAAAAACTCAAGTACAAGCCCAGTAGCATGATTCAGGCTCCATACCCTCTTGTTGGCTTTAGGGGAGGAGTAGTGCATCCGGTGGGGATGGTTGACCTACCCATTCGGTTTGGAGAGAAGGGGAAATGCTGGCATATGGTTGTCAATTTTCTTGTTGTTAAGGAACTGACGGCTTACAACGTGATCATTGGCCGCCCAACCCTTAACATCTCCAAAGCAGTGATCATCCCGTCTCTAATGTTGATTAAATTCGAGAGGGATGATGGCACATTCGATTCCTTGAGTGGGGACCAAAAGACGGCGAGAGAGTGTTACCTCTCAGATGTAAAACCAACATTGGTCACAGACGGTCAGGAAAAGGAAATAGTTGAACTTGACGAATGTGATCAAGAAGCACCGACCCTGAAAGCAGCCGGTAAGAAGAGAAAGGCGGATGAAATGGCACCCGTCAAAGAAAAATAATAGAAATCACTGTCAAAGGAGAGGTCAGATGACCTTCGCCCCCAGCCGGCAGGAGAAATTATTGACATCATCTTAGATGACAGCCGGCCTGACAGAACTGTCAAAGTTGGGATGGTTGCTTTTGACAACTTAGGAACCAACTTGCTCCGATTGCTGAGAGAATTCAAAGATGTGTTTGCCTTTGAAGTGGAAGAAATGCCGGGCGTAAGCCCAGATCTTGCTGTTCATAAACTCGTTGTGGATCCTAAAAAGAAGCCGGTTTGGCAAAAGAAGAGGAACCATGGCGAGGAAAGATCTCAGGCGGCAGCAGCCGAGGGGTCAAGAAGCTTTTAGATGCCAGGTTCATTCGGCAATGCTACTACCCGGATTGGGTAGCCAATGTTGTCCTTGTGAAAAAACCGAATGGTACCTGGCGGATGTGTGTAGATTACACGGACTTAAACAAAGCATGTCCGAAAGATAGTTACCCGCTTCCAAAGATCGACCACTTGGTAGACTCTACAGCCGGTTATGCTCTGATGAGTTTTATGGATGCCTATTCTGGCTTCCATCAGATACCTTTGTGGAAGAAAGACCAAGAAAAGACGGCTTTCGTCACAGATCAAGGTTTATACTGTTACACGGTGATGCCGTTTGGGTTGAAAAATGCGCCTGCTACCTTCTAACGAATGATAAACTCGGTCTTCTATGATCAGATTGGGAGAAATGTAGAGGCATACATTGATGACATGATAATCAAGTCCAAGTTACAGGCGGATCATCTATCTGACCTTCGAGAAACCTTCACCACCCTTAGGCGGCATAAGGTCATGCTTAACCCAAAAAAGTGCGTCTTTGGTGTTGAGTCTGGGAAGTTTCTCGGATTTTTGATTGACTAGAGAAGTATAGAGGCTAATCCGGACAAGGTGCATGCAGTAATTGACATGAAGTCGCCTCGTACCGTTAGAGAGGCTCAAAAGCTTACCGGTTGTCTGGCGGCATTGGGGAGATTCCTCAGCCGGTCAGGTGACAAGTGACTTTACTTTTTTCAAGCAATAAAAAAGAGGTCCAGGTTTGAATGGGGTGAAGAGGCTAAGGCGGCATTCCAGAGGCTGAAGCAACACTTGCACTCTTTGCCAAGATTAGTGAGTCCCCTACCCCAAGAAGCTCTCTCTATGTACTTAGCCGTCTCGGATCATTCCCTAAGTGCCATCCTCCTTGCTGAGAGAGACGACAAACAGCTCCCGGTTTATTTCATAAGCCATGTTCTTCGGAATGCTGAACTTCAATATCCCATGATTGAAAAATTTGGTCTGGCTTTATACAAAGCAGTCAAACGGTTGAAACCTTATTTCTTGGCTCATCCGGTTACCGTCTACACTGATCAACCGCTCAAACGGCCTATGACCACGTTAGAGTCATCCGGGAGAATGATTAAATGGGCAGTGGAAATTCAAAGTCTAGAGATAACTTTCGAGCCTAGGCGGGCAGTGAAAGGTCAGGCATTTGCCGACTTCATTGTTGAAATGACTAGGCCGGTACAGCCGGATAATACTGATTAGGTATGGAAGGTGTTTGTAGACGGGAGTTCTACCATGAATGGTTGTGGGGCAGGCGTAATTTGTCATTCCCCGGAAGGGGATAAATACGAGTATGCTCTACGATTCAAGTTTCAGGCTTCGAATAATGAAGCAGAGTACGAGGCCTTGCTAGTCGGTATCCGCATGTGTAAGGCAGCCGGGGCAAGGAAGGTTGACGCCTGTTCTGATTCTCAACTAATCGTTAGCTAGTACCATGGTGATTACGAAGCCACCCACCCGGTAATGTTTAAATTTCTTCAAGCAGTCAAAGAAGAGGTTGGGGCATTTGATGAATTCAATCTAAGTCAAGTGCCAAGGTCTGAGAATAATCAGGCGGATGCACTCTCAAAACTGGCATCATTCGCCACTTGTGATACGCCTAGGTCAGTCTTCTGGGAAGTCGTGGAAAAGAAAAGCATCGAACATGATCCCATTGGAGTTCTAGATTGAAGCTCTACTTGGATGGACACCATCCGGGACTACTTGGTAGACGGCACTCGGCCGGATGCCTCCTCAGAAGCGGCTGCTCTAAAGAGACGAGCATTAAGTTTCGTCATGCACAAGGGTGAACTCTTTCGAAAGGGGTACCTACAGCCGTTATTCAAGTGTATAACCCCAGAAAGGGGAAAGGAAGTGCTAGAAGACCTGCATGCCGGCTTCTGTGGATCACACATAGGCGGCAGAACTCTTGCAAAGAGAGCCAGGCGGCAGGGGTACTTTTGGCCCACTCTTGAGGCAGATGCTCTAGATCTGGTAAAGAGATGTGACAAGTGCCAGAGATTTGGCCGGTTTATCCGTCAGCCGGCTACTGATTTAACGGCTATCTTCAGCCCTATCCCTTTTGCCAAATGGGGCATGGATATTTTGGGTCCATATACACCAGCCTTAGGCGGCCGTAGATACATTTTGGTGGCTGTTGATTACTTCACAAAGTGGGTTGAGGCAGAGGCGGTAAAGGGCATCAAAACTCAGGATGTCATCTCCTTCATCTGGAAGAATGTCATCACCCGGTTCGGTGTTCCTATGTCAATGGTCTTTGATAATGGTCCGCAGTTCGAAACGCCTGTCCTCAAAACTTGGTTGCAAGACCAAGGAATTTCACATTATTTTGCATCCGTAGGCCGTCCTCAAGCAAACGGTCAGGTGGAAGCTTTTAACAAGCTCATTTCAGGCAGAATAAAGAAAAACATCGAAAAAGCAGGCGGCCTTTGGGCAGAAGAATTGACTCATGTTCTTTGGTCAATCAGAACGACAGAGAAGGGGTCGACCGGTGAAACCCCATTTCTCATGGCATACGACACAGAGGCTGTCCTTCCTATTGAATTATATGAACCAACACTTCGAATCATGCTTTATGATGAAGCAGCAAATTGGGAGGCCATGCGTCTGGCTTTAGATTCTCTCCCTGAAAGAAGGGGCAATGCCGCCTTACATCATGAAATCTACTGTCTGAGAATGACGAGAACCTACAACAAAAGGGTGCGCAAAAGACCCCTTAAAGTAGGAGATTTTGTACTACGTAAGCTTGAGGCAACCGGTAGGGCGAACGAACAAGGGAAGTCAACTCCAAATTGGGAAGGACCCTACCGGATTTTTGAAGAAGTTAGAAATGGCACTTACCGCCTGGAAACCCCAGACGGAATGCAGCTACCTCGCACCTGGAACGTAGATAACTTGAAAAAGTACTACTTCTAAGGAATTTGTAATTTTTGTAAATAGCATTGAAATTTGAAGTATATCATTTCTGTTCATTTAATTAAATTAGCACCCGTCTAGTGCAAAAACACAGACAGAAGAACATTTATTAACCCACTGCTCCAAAAAGAGCAGTCATCCGGTGACACCCATCCGGGTGAACTCACCGAAGAGAACAGCTCCCTTCCGGGTGGTACATTGTTCTGGTGATCGTAAACTCAAACGACATTTACTGACACATCATTGAAAGTAAACAGCCGTTCGAAATGATCCATTGCATCTGGGATTCGGCCGACATAAATCCAAAAGTGGTCCATGAGGCAAAATCAAAATCCTGGTAAAGACACCAACCAGCTTTAGCAGCAAAGCACTACAGGCGATTAGGTATTCCGGATGAACACTTGTTTAAAAGAAAAATGTTATTCCTCTTTGTATGAAAACTCCTGCTGTGTTAAAAACACAACAGCTTAAAGCAACCGGTCTATATCCAAAAGATATGAAGACGGTCTTTAGTACCCATCCGACTGCCTATGAAACGGCTACTTGTTTACCGTTGGAGTAAACAGTCGGCCATTTCAGGGGCTTTTTATTGTATCAGCCGGTATGTTGAAGGTCCAAGATCGTTACCCATCCGACTGTCTTTGAAACGGCTGCTTGTTTACCATTGGAGTAAACAGTCAGCCATTTCAGGGGCATTTTATTGTATCAGCCGGTATGTTGAAGGTCAAAGATTGTTACCCATCCGGCTGTCTTTGAAACGGCTGCTTGTTTACTTTTGGAGTAAACAGTCAGCCATTTCAGGGGCATTTTATTGTCTTAGCCGGTATATTGTAGATACATGTAAATTTATTTTTTTTAACTTTTGCAAGTAAAGGATAAATGTAAGTAGGAAAACCGACTGAGTCGGTAAATATATTAATAGAAATGTTAACCGGACCCATGTCTAGGGAAAGTAAAAAAACATACACGGCTTGCAGGCCGGTTAGAAAAGAAAGGAAAGAAAAAAAAATTTATGGTTCCTGTTGTTGCTGAAGTTGCTGTTGTTCCGGTTGATGAGCTTGTTCAGTTGGAACTTCAGCCGACTGCTCCACCACTGTTTTCGGCTTGTCTTCAGTTCGAGCCTCCTGATGTCCATCATCCGGCTGATTCTCCACACCTTGCTCGGCCCACTCCTCAAAAAGGGGAGGAGGGTCAGTGCCGAGTACCTTAGCCTCGTATACTTCAGAAGTATACAGGTACCGAAGGTTGAAGTATTCGAACTCATAGTCCGGATGAATGAGACTCCAAGCCAGCTTCATACGCTTCTCGCAGTCGGCCTCATTCTCTTCAATCAGACGGAGCTGTTCCTTCTTCAGCACTTCTTTATGAGCTGCCTGATTTAAAGCAAGCTCATTTTTCAGCCGGCTGTTCTCCAGGCGGAGTTCAGCATTCTCTTTGTCGGCTCCTTCCAGAGCCTTGAGATCAGCTTGAAGGTCCTTGACTTTTTGCTTAAACTCGTCTGCCTTCTTCTTTGCCGCCTCCCCAGCCGAAACAGCTCCCTTCAGCAATTCCTCCTGTTCCAACTCCCTCCGTTTAGTTTCCAAGTTAATTTCAATAGCATTGAATTGGGAAACGTCTATTAGCTCAGATGCGCGTTTCTGAGCGTCCCTTACCTCCTCTTGCTTTTTTCGCAAGGGGACTCGGAGCCCATCAACTCTCAGCATCACATGTGATATTAGCCGGAAAAAGTGTTAGAAAAAGGGGAAAATTATTATCATTTGTCCGGCAAATCAAGATCATTGCACAAGCATAGGCCATCCGGTCAATTACCTCAGCTAAAAAGGAGTTGATGCGGTCAAGGTTCACCTGGTGCACAACCGGCACCGCCGCCTTCTTAGAGCGGGTCAGAGTCTTAATCATCCTCTGTGCATACTGGTTGTAATTGGGCCGGTTGGAAGATGAATCTGCAATTATAGAGTTATCCGTCAAATGCTGGGCATACGCTCCGCCTATATTTAGACGGTAGCTTGAGGAATCCCCGGATTGGCTTGCTTGGGTTTTAACTCTCATATGCCCAAGCGGCCAGGGGGGATCAAAGGCAGAGGTTTTACCTTTTTCGGACTGTGGGGTCAAAGCCCCCCAGCCGCATTTGGATCAGAGCTCTTCCGGGTCTGATCAGCCGGAGTAACCGGCCTCAATTCCTCCACTACCATTTCGAAGTGGGGAATGGATTGCAAGCGCTTTCCTGCAGTAGTAGGCTTGTCTTTGTCAGGCGTTTTCTTTGAAGCCGCAGTAGTCGGGGCGGGAGCAGCCAGCCTTGGTGTTTTAGCAGCCGGCTGAGGTATGTTTCCAGCCGGCCTTTTGTGCATGCTCGCTAAAGAGCGAGGCATGATTTGGCTCCCAGCCTGAAATCAATCAAACACATTGCAATCGGTTAGATGTCATCTACTTCAAGTATATCACATCCGGCATATAAAAAAAAAGAAGGGCAAAGGCAGACTACCCCGGCATTTTTGGCGGCCAGCGCCGCCTTCTTCTCCTCTATTTGCTTCTTCCTTAGAAGAATAGCAGAAGTGGCTGGAGTCTTTTCTGGAGGCACCATTCCTTTGGAAAATTCTGCAAAAAGACAAAAGACAGGGTTAAAAACATACGCAGACGGCAAATGCTAGGTCATTCAGCAACCTACCCTTAGTAAACATTGTACTAAGATTACAAAGGGACAGGAAGGCTTCATCTTTAAACCATTCCGGATGAGGAACCCAGAATTTGGGAACAATAATGTCGCTCCCATCATCCATCCGGGAGGTCGTCTTAAGAAGAAGACCTCTTTCCATTATCTGCTCCCATGCCTCAGCCGGCACTTTTGGGAGAGCGCATTTTTTCCCGAGCAAAGCCGGGTGCTTATTATATCTGCGCAGCCGGCGGTTCAGCTGTGGAGTTGGGGAAGAAACAGCGTAAAATTTGCTCTTCCAACTGCTCCACTTGGACGGCTTGTCCAGGGTCATCATATATTCCGGATGGGTTGTTAAAGTATACCATGCTTTCCATCCACCCGGCGCCCGGCTGAGGTAATGCATATGAGCAAATGCCTCCCAGCTGGGCTTAACCTCCTGCAACTCGCAGGCGGCAATGTACCCCAAAATGTTGACCCATGAGTTAGGGGTCAACTGCCATACACCCAAGTCATACCCCCTTAGTATGGCTTTTATGCAGTGATGAAGGGGGAACCGGAGGCCGGCTTTTGAATGCCGCCTCGTAATAGCCGAAGTAGTTATCGGCATTTTCCACATCGTCGGTCCAAACGACGCTTGCCTCTACAGGCGGTACTACCACTACCCAGCCGTCCCCTACCGGCTTCTTCTTCAAAATAGCAAGGAGTGTTGCGTTTAATGTAACCACATCCCTGGCGGTCATAGTCATGTCGGTAGGGTCGCCTGCAGCCGGCCACTTATAGGCTTCCTCATCAATAGGGGCAGCCGCTTCAGGAGACTCCTCCTCAGAGTCGGACTCCTCATCATCTAATCCTTCACCTGATTCCTCGGCATTAGAACCAGAGCTACCCAAAATTCTATCACCCGGTGTGCTAGGTACACTCGAGGAGTCTTGTGGAAAATCCTCATTTAGAACTGTCTCAGACGGTTCCTCAGTCTACTCTTCGTTTAAAGGGTCAGTCGGATCAACGGCTGCATCATCGGACTTGTAATCAGAGTCTACGACCGTCCATCTAATCCGGGCCATTCTGTCCTCCACATGACAGAAACGATCGGATTCGAAGTAGGTGAAGGTTGGCCCAAGCACCCCCCAGACGGCAATCCCAGTCCTAGACTCAGCCGTCCCTGGTGACTGGCTCACTACTGTCGTAGGTTGTGCCGTGTTTATATTGGTGGAGTCCATATCCTAACTCTATATGCACAACCGGAAATTAAAGGGAAAAGAATTGCAAAGGGTACAGGCGGTACCTTAGAATGTGAAGCTTGTTGGATACAACCGTCAAAGTTGAAAGTGGCTTGAAGTCACCACAGGCGGATGTGTACAAAGCTGAAATAAGAAAGAAGAATTAGATCAAGCAGATTCAAGGAGAAATCAGGCAAAGGTAGCACAGACGGTCTTCCATGAAAAGATTTCAAAGGTCCCCCCAACGATGACTAGCCGGATGAGGGTCATTGGATCAAATGAAAATTGCTTAAAAGCCACCCAGGCGGTATTTAAAACCGACTAAGGGTCCGAGGACATTTTTTGTCTAATAAACTCAGAGATGCCCCAGGCGGAGCATCACCGGCTGAATATCTTGCAAAGAAAAGATTAAAAAAAAAAAAGAGGTTGAAAGCACCACAACCGGTATGGATGCCGGCTGTAGGCACTGAAAAAGTTACCAAGGTCACTCAAAGATACCCCAGACGGTTAATTCCGGATGAGGGTATAGTGGAACCTGTTTTGACAAGAACAGATCGCTCAAACAGGCCCCAGACGGTGAATCACTGGATGGGGGTATATTGAATGCAACTTGAAAAGATTTTGAAGACACCTCAGACGGAATGCTCCAGCTGAGGTAGCATAGATATTAAAGTCATTAAAAATCGAAGAATGTAACCCAAGCGGTATTAAACTCAGGACTACCCCAGGCGGTGTTTCACCGGATGGGGGTACATTGAATGCATGATTTTTGAAGGTTGAAGACCCCTCAGACGGAGCAATGTCGGCTAAGGGAGTGAATTCAGTACTTGGAAATGGGTTAAAGACCCCCCAGGCGGCATGCAACCCGGATGGGAAAATTAGTCAAGATCCTTATCAGAAGTTAAAAGTGAAGAGAAAGGTGCAGCCGATACCTTGTTGAAATTGAGCAAAATATACTCAACCGATAGCCGGATGTGATTGATCTACAAATGCCGGATGCAAGAATTCTTGAGGAAATTAAGCAGTTCTCAGAAATTTTTTTGAAAATTTTGTAAAGTGTGGAGGAGAGAGGTGATGTCTCCTATTTATAGGAGAGGGGCAGAAGGCGAATCAACACCTTCTGCCCTGAAAAATTGAAAAACTCAAAAGAGGAGGGAAGTAGGCGAACCGTCACCTCCCATTCTTCTGACGCCTATCACAGGTGACACGTGGCTATGCCACGTCACACCTATGAGGGGCAGATGTTTAGGGTAAAAATACCCCTAGACACGTGGCCCTATAAAGGCCTGCCACGTGTCAAGGTTGCAACGGTCAGCAAAGGCCCAATCCCTTTGCGACACGTGTCCATTGTACCCTAATTGAGGTGCAGTTCTTCCCTACTATAAATAGTAGGGGAATACCTCATTTATGGGGATCGAGAACGATTCCAACAACAAACCAAACACAAAACCCATTGCAAAACGCTCTCTAATCGAGAAGCATTTATTGTTCTTTATACTTCTTTAAGAAAGATTCTAACTTGATCTTCGGAGGCGGAACTCCCACCCCCCATCAGGAGTCTCCGTTATTTATGCAGGTACAGGCGAAGGAAGGAGCATACTAGGAAATTGTAACTCTCCCGCAGGACACATAAAAAAGCCCCAAACAATATTCTTGGTAAAGGTGCGCCTTATGCAATTGCATCCAAACAGCATTGGGTATAAGACCTGACATCCAGGAGTTGGTTTATGAGACTTTCCAAGTTCCACTCCTCATGGGAGAAGAAGAGAATTTTCGGCTTCCTTAAGCTGGCGACATATGGCAAAATTTCATTCAACGGATTGCTGACATGTGCCCTTATATCGCTCTGGGAACACATGTTAAATTATTTCATCCTGCGCCAAGGTTGCATGACTGTCACCCTTGATGATATGGCTTTTCTTACTAGTTTATCACCTTATGATGATAAAGGTCAGAAAATCAGAGTGTTCAGCCTAATTGAAGGCGATGGACCCTTATACAATAGAAGCCATAACCTTCTGAAGCGAATGCTGTCAACGTCCAAAAGCTGCAAAAATGGCTTTAATGCCTATATTTCATACTTTGTACGTCATCATATTTTGCCGAAGTATTACAGGGGGAAGAGGTACTTTTTATTTTATTCGCTCTTACTAGTTTGATGATGTGCAAGTCAGGTGGCATCTCTGCACTGTTATTGCTACTTATAGTGAACATTTCCTATAGCAAGTCTTTTGTCGTTATATAGATGTCGGTTTAGAATATAGGTAGACCTTTATGGTTGGTCACCTTTTGGGGTCATCTCTACACTACTCTGTGCATGGAGAAAACTGAGGAAGAGGTAAAGAATGAGACGGCAACTGAAAAAGTTTTGTATATGTTAAAACTTGATTGTAAGGAAAAAAAACTTTAAAAGTGGACTATTGTTCATATGTAGACATATGCTTCAACTATTTTGACCACCAAAAAGTTCCTGAACCTAATCTCATTATGCATTATCTGTTGAAGTTAGACCCTTTGTTTGTTAGTTGATACATTATGAGCCGGATGGACAATCCGGATCCTAAAAATATATGGGTTTTTTTATGCAACTCCAAAGTGGCTTAAAACAGTAGGCATAAGGAAAACCTTTGAGAAGGATTCCTCATTCTGGTGTTCAGTGTTAGCTTCCAAGGAATTTCCTACAGGAGAGCCAGAATACTTTGGTTTTGAAGCCTACAATCCTCAAATGGTAGTCAGACAATTTGGTTTATGTTAATCTCTCGCTATCCCCTTGATCACCACATGTAACGTTCCTTGGGATCCTCGTCCAAAATTTCATGAAGAAGATGTTAGGAAGAGTGACTCCCTTACATATCCTAAAGTCGTCTTGCATCACAGGTTGTCAAGCGATGTGGTTTCTTTGAGTTACCTTGAATGGTGGTGTAGACACCTGATTGTGTCTCCCCAAAAACCAAACCCAGTGATGAGTACCTTTCACATCTTTGATTATCAAGTTAGGTGAAGAGTTGAAAAGTCTCGTGAATTTCCCTTAAGCTTTGACTCTTTCTAATCATTCATTTCGTGTCCTCAAAATCATTCATTTCGTGTCCTCTTTATATAATCGTCCAAACCAGTTTATTTTGGTCCATAATCCTGGTCCAATTATTATTTAGTTGGATGGGGCTTGAAAAGAGCTTTCCAACGATATATTATAAGCCAAATCCGACTTAAAACGAATAAGTTATGGCCAAAATACTTAACTGAGCCCAAACCGAGCTTTACCTACGACCCAATGACCGTGTGGAGGGTCTATTAACCTTAACCTAATTCCTAAAGCAATTAGGATTTGTTACAAGCTTCTAAGATCTTTTAGAAGGTTGTTTTCGATCCTAAATCCCTTAGGATTTATTATTAGCTTCTAGATAGTTCTAATTTCTTGTTTCCCTAAAGATAAAGACTTAAGAATTTTACATCGGATAAAACATCTGTTTTTCAATGATCCTAATTCTGGTCAAAATAGAACATGTATGTACGGAAAATTCTGATTCTTTGACCCTTGTACGAATTCTTATCTTTTTTAAAACCATCGCAGAACGACAGAATCATCGCGCCGCGATGATGGACCCTGTCGCAACGCGATAGTCCCCACTGCGACGCGATAGTTCCGACACGCCGCGATGGTCCTGTTGCGACGCGATGGACTCTGTCGCGCCGCCATAATTCCGACGCGTCGCGATGGAACCTGTTTTATTTCGATTCGGATTCTGACACTTTTCTAATCCTTCGACCCTCATTTTTCCTTATAAATAGAGGTTGTATTACCCCGTTTTCAATCATCAACAAGCTTAATCACCAACAATCATCATCTAATCCTTTCTCTAAGCTATAAGCTTATTCTCTCTCTCTTCTTAGCTTAGCCTTAATCTAGTCTTAACCAACACACATCCTTTGATACTTTCCTAAACAAACACCATACCTCCTTTACGAGCCTAGAATACGTCAAGCCCTTCTCGAAGTTGCCTTCGACCTCGACGTGAAAGGTTGATAGTTCTAAGGGTTTGGTCCCAAATCTATATTTCAATTATTATTTGGTTTACTTTCTTGATTTAATCTTACTTGAAGTTTACTACCGTATGTATTATTTTGATAAAAAGAGATACGATGCATCAAAGTGAGTAATTCGATCAATTAACCTTTCTTTTGATATAGAAATCATGTTTAAAATTTTATTTTAATTCCTATTATCATGTTAGGATGTCTTTATAATTCCTAGTATCATGTTTAGGGTGCTTACTAATATTTCTAATATCATGTTGATGGTATCATGTTTAGGCTAAAGCTTTGATTTTTATTGTTTAGTGAGATGCTAGGAGTTGTTATTAATCCATTTAGTATCATGCCTATGAACTTGCTAATCATGTTTTGAGGATATTATTATTTATTATGATGATGATTGTTGGGTCAATTATACATTGCTTGATTATTCATGATTTATTGTTATTGCTTGTATCACGCCCTTTTTGCAGGTTTAAAGGGAATTTGTACTTGAAATCACGCTTAATAAGATAATTAATAATTTGATTTAGGCTAATATGATTTTAATTCAATTGATCGCTAATAATAGATTTATTTGTGCATTAATAATCAACCAACGTAGATTAAATATGCTTAGGATTAATTTGATGGATGTATGTTGATCGGAAAGCGCACATGAATATCATAAGAATTAAGTAGAGGCCGATTTAGGGCGGATTCAATCTCTTTTAAGTTGGATTCATACCATCATCCCCGACTATCCAGTCATGGTTCCGGACCACTATGGAGTTAGCAATCTCCGTGATTGTGAATGGGGTGTAACCTTCACACCCGTGAACGTTTTATAAGTTCCTAAAACTTGTTGGCGACTCTTTTATCTCTAGCTTCCTTCCCTTTGTACGCCACCATGCCTAAAAGCATGATCACAGTGGGGCTCAAAGTTGAGTTTGAAAAATTCCCTACAGGTGTTATCATGGACCACTTCAAGCTCATGCTGTTGAAGATGCCAACGCACATTTTGCTATGAGTGTTGGAGATTATAAAGGTATGAATCCCTCTAAGTGTTTCCTTCACTTTCTTCTTACTCTCCACTCAAAATCTACTTTTCAGGTAAGAAGAAGACTGTTGTATCTTCGAACAAGATGAAAGGCAAATCTGTTTATCATCAAATTGATCGCTCAACTAAGATCGCTGCAGAGTTCAATTATGAGCCCACGACCATAGATGATTCATACAGGAGTATCATTCATTCCCACACTGGTAGAGTTGGATTGAGAATGACGGTTTCTCTTTCGACCCTAGGTTCCTTACAGAAATCAAGGAGTAACAGGCATAGGAACATCCCCATGTCAAATCCCCAGCACAAGGTCTCAATCTGCATTCAAAACAGATCTAGAGCTAGAAACTACTGATATCCTTCTTACTAGTAAGTGCATTAGCTCTAATTTGTCCAAGCTAAGCTTCTTGTACCTTGAAACTCACTATGATTTCCTTCATGTCAATTCTAGCTCCAAACACTAAAAAGAAATGAAAGTCTTCCAAAAAGACAATGCCTTCCAACCCTGTTTCGATTGACAGTGATGAAGAAGAGTTAGGGAATACAACAAGCATTCCAAATCTCTAAGAGAAAACTGCTGCTTCAAGCCTGCTGTCATTAGAGAAATCGCCACCCCTTGATTCTATACCTTCTTCTCCAACAAGTTAAGGTCCTGACTAGAAGAAGAGAAAAGGTAATGATGGCCCTATTAAGGACCAGAGTGCTGCTTCAAATAAACAGCAATTAGGCAAAAAAATTCATCATCTAGTGGTGAACCAAAGGCTTCGCAAATTGAAAATGATGTGGGTGTGCAAGCAAGTCCTAGCCTATCAAATGTCAAGACTTTTGTTTCAAGAACAACTTCGGTTTTTTCTCAACAATCCAAAACCCTTGCCACTATGCAAACAGACCAACCTGCTCAGCCTATCAATGCTAATGCAAATGTTTATGCCCCCTAGTATCTGACCCATCGCCTATGACTTCAGAGTTTATACCCGAGCCAAAACAACCTTCTGTTGCAGTTCCTGGCAAGGGCATAGCTGTCCAGGATGGTGCTGAACTAGGGAAGATTGACCCTATATCCATTCCAACTCCCAAATCTTTGCCTGAATCAACACAACCTCCTATGACGATTCAAGATCGGGAATTGGGGTTCCATGATGATATTGCATTAAGAACCACATGGCCCATTCCAGAAATGGTGCACAAGTGTCCAAACTAAGGGTGTTGAGCCTCAGATTGATACTGTCAAATCAAATTTTCATGAAGAGGCTTTGGTAGTAAAATGTGCATCTCCAGATTTAGGTGAGTAACACGTCTTCCTTTCATATCTCTTTATTGGTATCTAACATACCCATTATTTCCAGCATTGACAACCATCGACCAAGGAAGTGTGGGCAACAAAGCTTCAACCATACAAGCGTCAGATGAAAGTAAACATCCTAACCTTATAGAGTTATGATGTTTATTCAATCTTTATCAACATCTGATTATTACACACATGTATCCCAACATCTACATCTCTAAAGATCTACTTCTTGACAAAGTCCTAACACTTTGTGAGAGAGTAGAGTTGTAAGAGGCACTAAGCTCACAGATTAAACTATCTCTGGAACTCATTACTCAAGTTCGTTTGTTGGGAAACAATGATCCAGTTGTATGGGAAAATCTATCTGTCGCCTGTCAAGCATGTGCTACTTAATTAGCCAATAAAAGATCATCTCTTCACCCTTTAATGATTTCTGATATATCTCAGCAAGTATACCAAGTCTTCCAACAACGAGATCTTTTAAAGAAGAAAGATCTAGAGCTAGATGTTAAAATGGACCATCTGCGGACTGAGATCGACGAGATCACAGAAGAAGAGAAGAAGCTTCAAGCCAAGAGGTCTATGGCAGAACAAAAACTTCAAGATTGTAGAAAAGAGAAGAAACAATTAAAGCGCCAGATTTTTTAGAGTGCTCCAATAATTTAAGAAACTTTGTCTCAATTTGATCGTCACGGTGAACAAATGTCGTTGATGAACAAATGCAAGATTCTTCTTTCTGAGGTTAAACGTAAAGCAATGGCTGAAAAGTCCCTTCGCCTATAAACAGTACACTTTATTTGTCAATAGCCTCTAACGATGGATGCTTTTGTTGTAAATATTTATATTGCTCCCATATGCTTGTGTTGTACTATTTTAAGAACTTTCCATTAAACGCCTTTGGAAACATTTCCCCATCTAACTCTTGTAACAAATAGGCGTTCCCAGACATGACTTTGTGAAATCTAAATGGACCCTCCCATTTAGAAGACCATTTACCAAAGATGGGATCTTTGTAGTCATGCTCGGGAAGCTTCATCTTCCACACCAAATCTCCTTCCAAAAAGATTTTATGTTTCACCTTTTTGTTGTAAGACTTTGCTAGTTGTTTTTTCAGAGCTTCGACTTTAGCTAGAGCTTGGAGTCTTTCACCCTCAATGTCCATCAGTTCAATGGATATCGATTGTTGGTATTCTTGTTGGCTTATCCTCATTTTTTTAGCTACTCTAGCAGACTTAGCGCTTAGCTCTGCTGGTACAACAGGTTCATGTCCTTATACTAATTGATAAGGAGTAGTCCCTATTGCATCTCTCTTTGATGTTCTATATGCCCATGTAGCATAGTGTAAAAGAACATGTCAATTTTAAGGATTTTCATCCACTATCTTAGCAATTCCTTTAGAGATTACTTTATTAGTGGCTTCGGCTTGTCCATTGGCATGGGCGAAGTAAGGGGTTGAATGAATCTTTTGGATTTCAAACTCCTTGAAATAGGAATTAAACTCGTGTCCTGTAAACATAGTTGCTTGGTCTACAATTATAGATTCTAGAATCCCGTACCTTGTAAAGATTTTCTCTTCCAAGAACAAAATCACCGCCCTTGCATTTAAGTTTTTAAAAGCCTGGACTTCAATCCACTTTGTAAAGTAATCTGTAGCTATCAAAATATATTCATGATGAGCAAATGAGGGAGGTTTAATAGGCCCAATCGCATCCATTGCCCAACCTCTGAAAGGCCAAGGTTTAATAATGGGGTGCAACTCTATTGCCGGTGACCTACTTATTGGTCTAAAGCGTTGACATTGTTTACAACCCTTTGCATACTGCAAACAATCTTGTCTAACTGAAGGCCAATAAAAACCCATGTGATGGATTAATCACCTCATCTTTGTTCCTGCTTGATGAGACCCACAAATTCCATGATGAACCTCTGCTAAAATAGTTAACACTTTCCTTGTGCTAACGCACCATAGTAAAATGCCTTGAGGATCCTTTCTGTACATCTTACTTCCCATAAGAAAGTATTTAATAGCTGCTAGCCTAAATTTTGCTAGCACCTTCCCTTTTGAGGGGTCTTTCAAGTACTCCTTAATCTCCTCTCTCCAGTTTATGTGCTGAGTGAGGATATTATATTTATGTACTTCTGCATTCACTTTTTCATCTAAAGGTTTCAATTTGTACGTGTTTATGTGAATCACTGATTCATCGAAACCTTCAAAATCGGGTAGCGAAGCTTGTTGTGCTAGCCTACCTCTCTATTTTCTTCTCTTGGGATATGAGAGACTTAGATGAATTCAAAAGCATTAACTAACTCTTGAACGATCGATGAGAAGGTCATCGCCAGAGGTGATATTCCTTTGTATTCTTTGTTTACTTGAGCTATCACCCATTGCGAATCACCTATCACCTTAACCTTCGTAACCCCCATATCTTTTAGAGTCCTCAAACCAATCACCAAGGCTTCAAACTCTGCTCTATTATTTGTCCATTGAGTTGAGAAAGTGATCGCCATTTTAGTCACCACACCAGAAGGTGAGTAGATCACAATTTCTGCTCCAACTGACTCCCTCCTGCTAGATCCATCAAAGAACATTGTCCACGGTTTTTCCTCCTGGACCATAACATTCTCCATGGGTGGATGGTCGGCCAGAAAGTCAACCAAAGCCTATCCTTTAATAGCCTTCTGAGGCACATAAGTCAATTCGAATTGTGATAGATGCATACTCCATTTACATAACCTTCCTTTGATGAAAGGGTGATTCAATAAGTATTTGAGTACATCTGTTGGTGAAATAATCTCCACCGGGAAAGCCATAAAGTAATGATTAAGTTTGATGGAATCATCATACAAACGCAAACACCACTTTTCAGCATTGGTGTATCTAGTTTCAGTATCATGTAGGATTCTACTTAAATAGAAAATTACATGTTCATGACTCTGTTCGTTCTTTTGGGTTAACATGCTTGCAATTGAATCCTTGGTAGCTGAAAGATACAATCTCAAACGCTTTCCATTTTGCTTAGGAGGAATTAGTACTGGTGAGTCGCCAACTTCCTCTTGATTTATTCTAAGGCATCTTGATGTTCGAGCTCCCACTTGAACTCTTCTCCTTGTTTGAGTTTAAGGAGAGGAGAAAACGCTTTTGTTTTCCTAGCTAAGTTAGTGATAAACCTTCGAACATAATTAATTTTCCCCAGAAACTTCTGGAGCTCCTTTTTATTGGTCGGAGGTGATGCTTCAAGAACTCCTTTAGCCTTGTTTTGGTCAACCTCTATGCCGTTCTTGTGAAATAGGAATCCCTGAAAGTTACTGACTTTAACCCCGAAGGCACATTTAAGGGGGTTCATCTTTAGATTGAACTTCCTCATCCTTTCAAACGCTAGAATGAGGTGTTCCAAATGCTTTGATAAGTCATGAGATTTTACTAAAACATCGTCTATGTAAACCTCCATAAAGTCGCCAATCATTTCATCAAATATGATATTCATAGCTATCTGATATGTTGTCCCTGCATTCTTAAGTCCAAATAGCATCGCCACATATTCACAGAGTTCCAAAGAGCCTAAGCACCTAAATGCCGTCTTTGAGCGATCATCTTCAGCGATCCTTATTTGGTGATACCCAGCGAAGCCATCTAGCGTTGATACAAACTCATGTCTTGATGAGGCATCTATCAACATATCTGCTACAGGCATGGGGTATTGATCCTTTGGGGATGCACTGTTAATATCTTTATAATCTATGCATATCCTGATTTTTTCATTCTTCTTAATTATAGGAATAATGTTAGCTATCTACTCTGCATATTTGGTGGGTTGTATGAATCCTGCCTCTAAGAGTTTGGCAATCTCTTCCTTTATTTTAGGAATCAACTCTGACGATAAACGTCTCAGATTCTATACTATAGAATTGTAACCTGGTTTAATAAGGAGGCTATGCTGGATAATAGAAGGATCTATACCAAGCAAACTAATATAAAAATATAAATGAGCACCAATTATTAAAAACCAATGCGAAAAAAACAAGGCAAGAGTTAATTAAAGAGTAATCGCACCTGTTCAAACTAAACCGATGCGAACTTGAACTAATTGTACCGGTGCGAATGTTTAACAAAAAAACCCGCCCCTCTTTTTTCGTTCTCTTTCCCCTCTTCTTTCTTTCTCTATCCTCGATCCTTCCTTCTCTCTCGTCTACCTCTCTCTCATCTCTGGTTCTCTCATGCATTCTCTCTTCATTCTCTCTGGTTCTCATTCTCAACAACCATAGCTGCTCTCCTTCGAAAACCGCCGTCAATTTGAGCCAAGGACAACCATCATCGCCGCCGCCGTCGTCTATTTCTTGAATATAAAAATAATGGAGGTTAGGGTTTCCGATTTTCGTCTGTTTTAATCAGTTCTATGTGCGTGTGTCTTCAACAACAACAAAATTGAATTAATTTTGAATCAAAAATCAGAAATTCGAGGTTAGGGTTTCTGAGTTGTTTAGCTTTGCGTTTTATTTTGTTCTTTTGATCCAAAATCAAATATTCACTCATTAACTCTTGTTGATTTGAATTTTAACATACCCAGAAAGGTTAACTTCAATAATTTGATTGATTCTTTGTTTAATCTGGGGTTGTTGATTTATTAAGGTCTCTTGTTGAATTGAGTGGCTGCGTTGAATTGTTGATGTCGTATCACACGGTCATGGCCTCCTGCTCATTAGGGTATAATTTCTGCAGCACCTCGAAGCGTTAATTGGACTCCTTAGGGTATGATTTCTATCTCCTCTCATTTCATTCTTTATTTGAATTTCTTGATAATTTGTATGACAACCTTTTTGGATGAATTTTATTGAATTTGTTGCTCCGCTTTGATTATTTGATATTGCTATGTTTGGTTTCTGAATGCATGTGCTTAATGCTTGTGTATGTGTTAATGATGTCCAAGAAATCTTTGTTGAAGGAGTTTAGTCAATTTTGGGAAATCGATTCAGTTCGAATTCGTTCTGTTCCTACATTGGATGTGAGTTTGTGGCATTTTTCTTTGTTGTAGGGAATTTATTTTGTTCTTGGGTATGATTTGGTTTGTGTTATTGAATTGTTTTTTTTGTTGTTACAGAGCAAGAAGCTGAAGAAAGCTTTGGTTATTAATGAAAGCTTTGGTTATTAATGGGAAACTCAATGCGGTAGATGATAGGTAGTTTCTTTTATAGTTTTATGTATGAAAGATGAACTTATTGCTTTGCTTTGGTTATTGTTATATGCTGCTATAGAATATATGTTTTAATTACCTTTATGTTGTGTTTTGAACTGCAACAAAACTTTGATTTACATTGAGCAAAGTACTTGGTGATTGGAGATACATTATAAATGTGCAAGTTGATATTAGTTCTAGCCGAATGTGATGAAAGCGTATTCATCCTGTTGGATGTTTGATACTCCCTCCGTTTATTTTTAATTGCAACTTTTGCTATGTTAGTCCGCTTAAAATTAATTGCAACTTTCTATTTTATTTCTATTTTGGGTAAACAAAAACCTAGTAAATTATTATTTTACCCTTACTTTCCCACTACTTTCCCAAGTGGTGGGCCAAACTTTCTCTCTCCACACACTTTAATCACCTTTAATTAACCCCACTACTACATACCCCTTAACTTTTGCCTCGTGAACCGCAATTCCAACCAAAGTTGCAATTAAAAATAAACGGAGGGAGTAGTATTTCTTACATGATTCATACTGTTTCCTAGATAATGTATTTGGAGAGCTGAAAGAAAATAATTGAAGATTTAATACATTAGGGTTTAAGATAGCTACCTGTGTGATTGGTGGAAACTGAATTGCGAAGACATTTTATGTTAGGAAGGGAAATTAAATTGTGTTTGTTTGGTGAATGGAAATGGGGATGGGGATATTTTGAACTAGAATGTGAAAAATCTTTGGTCAGACAGTTTGTTATAGGGCATTGGAGATATTTGCTCTCGCCTTCTTTATTCATCAAACTCAAGATTTTCCCTTTCACATATGGAATGGAATAAAGGAGTAAGACCATGTACTTTTTGGAAATAATAAGATTAGAGAAGTTAGGCTAATTTTGTTTCAGATGAGAGTTTTCAAGTGAGAAGAAAGAAATATTCTTGACTTGTATTAAGGGTTTATACCTTGATTGTATCTAGTTTGCTTGGCATTATCTGGTTTTTCCATATATTGGAGTACTTGTTCATGATTTGCTGTCTTCTTCATGTGTAACTGGCTAAATGATTTAGATTATCCACATACAATTTTCTTTGTATTTTCTGATAATGACCTTTATGCAGTGTCAATGCCTACATTGTATTCAAAACAGAGCAAGCTACTGGAGGCTCCCTAACATATAATATGTCTATGGTATGTATGCTGTTGGGTGGGAAAATTATCTACTGATGTTTATATCTTCTCTTTCCTGAGTAAAGTTTCTAATTGACTGCCTTTCCTTTTTTGACCCATAATTAACTTTGCTTTAGATTGGAGGGAACCATGTCCGAGTTGACAGGGCGTGCCCACCTCGGAAGAAACTGAAAGGAGAGGACGCTTCAGCTACTCTTTATAATAATAAGAGGACAGTTTTTGTGGATAATTAGCCATTTGATGCTAAGGTATATGCTTCGTATGCTTATTTCTTTTCTTTTTAAAATTGTCTATTCCGTTCATATTGCTTATGTTGCTCATTGGTTGCTTTCGAAACAGGATGAGGAACTTTATCAGTTGTTTTGCAACACCAAACAACTTGAATCTAGCGTTGAGGTTGTTCAAGTGATTAGGGACCGGCACACAAGTCTTGGAAAAGGGATAGCTTATGTCTTGTACAAAACAAGGGTATGCCTTGTTCTCTGTATATGCAATATCCATCATGGGCCTAATAAAATTTGAGTTGCTGCAGAAAGATGCTACATTTCCAATTGAAATGAATTTATTACATGAACAGGCACATCTAACTATTAATTTTGATTTTGCATCTTTTTGCTGCTGCATGTATTTTGAATTACAGAGATCTTAGGACATCATTAAAAGGTTGATATTAGTAGCTGCTGCCTCGCAAGGCTGCCACTGCAGCTGCTGCCTCGCCAAGCCTGCTACTGCAGATCTTATTTATTTTGCTTCATCTGACTTTGCTTTGGTTTGTTCTCGTGGGATAAAGTACGGAGATGAATCATCTCCTTATGCTGAATGCTGCTATGCCCCTGCTGCATGCTGCTATGCTCCTCCTGCTGTTCTGCTCTACGCTACTGCTGTTCTACTCTTCCTGCTGCTAATCTGCTCTACGCTACTGTTGTAATATTATTACAGTCGGTCTGTAATCAATATTAAACTGTTCTGTATATTTGTTTTTTTTTTTTTTTTTTTTTGGAATTAAAATTGTAATATTACAGCTTTGTATTAATGAAAATTATATGTTTATATATATGTTAGTGTTCATATGTCAAATTTAAATGAAAAAAATACAAAAAAAAAAAAAAGAAAAAAAAAATTTAAAATTTTTGTAGGCATAATTCGCACTGGTTCAAACTGGTGCGAATAACTATTTTTTTAATTTTTGTTGGCACTATTAACCGGTGCGTATAACTGTTATTCCCACCGGTTTTGAACCGGTGCGAATAATCTCACTTATTTACACCCCTTAAATCTAAATCGGTTTAAAACCGGTGCGAAAAGCCGGTTTTGAATCAGTGCTCATTTCTTGTTTTCTACTAGTGGCATTTCGTGATACTCCCATGCGAAACAATCATTTTATTTGTGACGTATATCAATCAATAATGTCTTGTCCTTTTTGAGTAATTCCTTAGTTATACAAATGAATTTAGGATAGTCATTAGTTTCGAGATTGACTTCTAGAGGATCATGGACTTCTTGTTTGATATCTTCACTCTTAACTCATACTATTTCATTCTCTTCTCCACCATAGAATTCTTTGTTCGAGTTTGGCGATGATCAGGTATGGTCATCAGAGTTCGAGTAGTCAGATAGACATTCAGGAGCCTCTATGTTTGTGTTAACCTCTATATTATGTTGCGAGTAATAACTTGCATATAAATTTTGAAGAGCTAATAAAGTACCAGATGTGAATTTGCTTTTGATGTAATTATCCATAATATTTGTTCAAACTACAAATGTACAAAGAAAAGATACTAAACATATCCAATCTTAAGTACTCCAAACTCAGAGCTAGACTCTACAGGTGAATTGTGTTTATCTTCATTCATCTGCATCTGCATCTGCCTCTTCTATCTTGGCGATTGCACTTGACACCACCTTCAGTTTAGGAATTGAATGGGAATCAAGTTTGAGTACAATCTCATCTGTCTATGGTGTTGACCTCACAAGAACCCTGGGAAGATCTTAGTTAGTATCAATCATAAAAGCTTCTACATCAGCACAAACTACTTCGTATTCATCACCATTCCATAATATTATTTTCTGATGCAAAGAAGAAGGTATAGCATACGTTCAATGCAACCATTCTCTATCTAGGATAGCATTACAAGATGCTTTTCCTCTTACTATAAAGAATGTTGAAACAGTCTTAGTAGTACCTACTTGGATTTCAATACATGCTAACCTTTCCGTACGTTCAAACTTACCATCGAAACCAACTATATTAATCTTCAAACTAGCCAAATCATTTTTGCTTTTACCATTCTTATGAACAACAGACAAAGGCATCAGAGTTATTGTGGCTCCTGTATCGACTAATATTTCCCTAGTTCGATCAGACCCTTCAAAATTCACAGTCACAAAAAGAGGTTTGTTATGTGCATCATTAACATTGTAATTCCTTAACAAATGTCGAACGACTAACTGTTGCTGATCATGTGTCACTGTATCTCTACTAGGTGAACTAGATGATGCTTTATTCAACTCAGCAGATATAGTAGAGAGTTTATACTTACTTGCAGCTTCTGCCTGATCCACTTCATCTGCCCATGAACTGGTACCAGGCTTCACCACTTGAGCTCTAAACTCCTCTGGTAAAGTCATGGTATTGCAATCTGCCTCGCAATCCTCCTCTGAATACTTTGATAGAAATTCCAGATGTGATCTTGAAACTTTGGAATCAAGACTTTCTAGGTCATAGTCTACTAACTCATATGCTGGTTGATATGTGGCCATCAGATCCTCACCTAAGCTTTCTTCCTTATGATACTCTAGCGTTAGGTCCTTTTCCGGAATGTTTTCCATCAACTCCTTTACTATGGGATGATTCTGGATATCATCGCTAGGCAGTTCAATAGACTTTCCACCATCCATTGATTGTTCAATCACTATGTCAACTTTAGGTTAGACAATTTGTGATGGAATGGTTCTAAGGACACCTTTCTTCAAAGCATCTTCATCCTGTTGAACTGTATCGCTTGAATCTGACTACTTAAACTCCTTCTGGCTGATTTAGCCTTTTTTATGGATTTCTTTTTTCCTTAAGCTTCATATTATCATTGTTTGTCACTTTCTGTCAACACTGCTTCTGTTCTCTTTTTCATGCTCACATTGTTGTCCTTTTTGGCCGTAGGTAAAAAGTTTACTTTCCTTCATTCACTTATGGAAACTCAACCTGTTTTTTTATAGAAGGAGTCAGATTGTTGATTTTTGTCTTCTTCTTATGGTGAGTTCTTTGGTGTCTGGGTATCCAATTGGTATCATTTGGAATGGTCTCAGTCCTGACCAATTCAAAATGCAACAAATCAGCACAAGAATGACAAAGATTGTGTCGCAAATTCTTAAGTCCCTCTACTGCTTTGGTTTGCAAGGGGAATAAGCCTCTTTGTAAGACCGTGCCTTTTGTTTGTGATTGCTTATCTTGTCAGGTGACTTACTAGTTGATGAGTGACATTTATGTCACTCTTAGGGGTAGTATTTAGGTCTTTTTCCTCCTATTTTTCTTAAGTTTTTCCACCTCATTTATCCTCTTATGGCTTCTTTATGTGTTGATGAAAAGTAATGCTTATTTGCGCTTATTTTGATAATCTTTATGCATTATTTTATCATCCCCATGCTCTCGTGAACTTTACTATTTGTTGCAGGTTCCATGGCGGTCCTATGCACGGTGGGAGGCCCCTTGGCCAAGTATGGAGCCATGGACAAAGGCAAGAGGAGCAAAAGGGAAGGAGAGGAAGCAAGAAAAGGAAGTGCAAGAGGAGGTGTGGCCGAACCTCTGAAAGGTTCGGTCGAACCTAGGTGTGGTCAAACTTTTGAAAAGTTTGACCAAACCTCCAAGGTGCAATGAAGGCAGTGTCAAACCAGTTTTCAGCAATTTTGCAGGAGAGGTCGAACCTCAAAAGTTCGACCAAGCAAGGATCAGGGAGGTTCGACCGAACCTACCCGAAGTGCGACCGAACCTACCCAGAGTTCGACCGAACCTACCCTGAGTCCGACCGAACCTACCCAGAGTTCGGTCGGACCTTTTCCCGATCTCAGCCAATTTTGTACGGACTATTTAAGGTCCTTTTGAGATCGTTTTTAAAGAGGAGGAAAAACAGTAGAATAGTTTTCAGCAAAAACTCTCTTAGTTAGCACCTTAGTTCATTAAATTAGTCGATTTAGTTTTAGAAACTCTCAAAATCTAATCATTTGTAGAAGCAAACTTCAAGGATTATTCTCATATTTTCAGCAATTATTCAACATTTTTTGAAGCTTCATTTTAGTAACTTTTCTCCTTCCACTTTACTTGGTTTCTTATTTATTTTGTTGTACCTTGTTATTTGAATCCCTTTTAGTTCTTTGATGATTGTTGTTGAATGTTAGTTCTATTTGTAGCAGGTTACTATTCCAAGTTTGTTGAGCAAGATAGAACCCTAAACTTTGATTTTGTGCTTTTTAATATGATGTGTGAGTAGTTCCTTAGCTAGGGGTTGGGTGAAACCCAACCTAATGGTGATTATGTGAGTTTGGGAGTGATTTTGATGATGGATTGTGATTAAAATTGATTATATGGAATTGCTTGTTAGTTCTTCATGATAGGAGTAATTAACCTAGATTATTGAACTTGATGGCATGAAATGTTTGGTTCGACATGGAAGTGTGGGTTGAATGTTTCGTTACCTATTGCAATATGATTATGTATCTTTTGTTGCTAAGTTAATGAGGGATCTAAGCTTAGTGATTTGAGTTGTTTTCATATCGTTTGAAGTTGGTTTTGCATGTGGTCTTTGCTATCCCATTATCCTTGCTCCTCCCTATTCGCCTAATTGCTATTGGTTGAGTGAATCCCATTCCCCTAGTGATTTAATCCCTTGAATTCAACCTTTAGTTGTAGTTTGTTAGTTAATCACCACTCATACCTTGATTTCGATTTAGCTTAAGCGTTAAGATTATTTAGCAATTGATTCCCGTTCTCCGTGGACCGAACCCTTGCTTGCCATTATACTTTCTTGAGTGAGGTGTTTGTTATAAATATGTTTGACCTAGCCTAGATTGTGCGACCGATTTAGCGCTTGTCATTAGTCTTTTGACAATTCCCAACGGGCTTAACTTTGTCCTTCTTCCCTTTAGGATTGAATTCAACAAGTTTTATCGTTTGATATTCCTGCTCTGAAACAATTACTGCATTCGTTTTGATCTTTTTATTCAAAAACCCTTTGAAGGCCAAACAATCACTGGTAGCGTGAGCAGAACTAAAGTGCCATCTTCATATCATCATATCTTCATAGTCATTGTCCTGGCATTAAGGTGACACAATTACTCCTTCTTTGACTAGCCTCTCATACAATCTAATTACAACAATAACCTATTTCAGTCTTTGTATTTCACCCTACACAATATCCATGTCAGCACTAACCATAAAACAATTCATTTCATAGACTTCAGACTCTGAGGCAGACTCTGACTCTACTTCACAAGAGCTAACTTTTTCATCAGGGAAATTTATGTGTTTTTTTTATCAATCTCATCCTGGATCTTATTCCTGAATATTATGCAATCGCTAGTTTTTTGAGTAAAAGCATCATGCCATTTACAATAATTCTTTTCTTTAACCTCATCAGGACCACTTATTTTATGTCTCCCTATTAATTTGATCTTTTTAGGACTTAGAAGCCAATCAAAGGTTTCATCACATCTCCTAATATCGAAGGTGTATTCCCTCTTTTGATCAGACATCAAATCTTTCTTATAAGTGAACTTTTTATTAGTTAAAAGAGGACAATTAAACGAAGGACCCTGTACAAACTCAGCTATCGCTGCTTCATACATGTCATCTTACTTATTACACTCTTCAGCCATATCAACATAGTATTTATGTTTAGATTTGGACTCCTTTTTTAAACAGCTTTCATAAGCCATTACAGCACTAGATAAAGCAACAAAATCAGGGAAGTACTGTCCTTCAAACATTTTCCTCAAAGGAAAAGACAAACCCTTTTGGACGATAGACACGAATTATGATTTAGGTATATTCAAGTGACATCTAATCTTAGTGTTCTTAAATATGTGAATGTAGTCTCCTACGGGTTCTCCTTTTTCATGTACTGTCTTGGCTAGATCACCTATAGTGACCCCTGCTTCAATTCTAGTGAAATGGCGAAGGAATTGTGTTTGTATATCTTGTCAATTTTGAATTGAATTTGGCGGTAAGTGAGTAAACCGAGAAAAGGCAGTACTAGTAAGAGAACTAGAAAACATTCTAAACTTAAGGAATTCATTATCTACTGCCTTTCTACATTGATAGTTGAATCTGACCAAGTGTTCCTCAGCAAACATTGTATTGCCGTTAGAAAAGAGAGGTGAGAATTCAATAACTTTGAATCCCTTTAGGAAAGGATACATCCTATCAATCCATTCAGGGTATGGACTGCAGGTTCCCCTTCTAGCATATCCACCACTTTGACCCATAGCCCTCTAGATCATCTCCTCCACTTGTCTGAGTAGGTGACCCTGTCCCATTTGTGGAGGTTGATCTTGCATAGGGCCATTAAGTTGTTAGACTAGTGTATCTTACATGTGAAAAGGATTATATTGGTTCCCTTGAGGATTGTGTAAACCCCTATATCCAACGCTGTCCCTCCTAAAGTATTAGGATTGGGTTGAGACATCGCTGGATACCTGTCTCCAAATGGACCACTAGCCTGACCTTGATTCCATGAGGAACCTTGTGTGGGGTGGACAGGGTTTGAATACCCATGTGGATAATGGTTATAATTCCCAGGTTGTGTGGATAATTGTTGATCGTTCATGCCAATAGATTGAGTAGACATCCTTTATGCAGATGCAACAACTTGTCTGTGGCATGCTGCATCTGACAAATTTCCAATACCATAGTTGGCATAATTGACACCAATCTCTGCTCCTAAAGGAGGTATGTTACCCATTGAAGAGGTTAATGGTTGTGTGGTAACCGGTGGAGGAAAAAAAGAAGAAGATGGACCCTGGCCATTATAGGTATAGCCTAACTCATAACCTGGCCCTGATCATTAATTCTTCCGAGACTCCTATACCCCTCATCAGAACCAATAGGAGGGATGCTTCTTGGAACTAACATAGGGGGCGGATTTGCATAAGATCTTGTCATATTCTCTACTCTAGGGTATCCTAGAGGGACGTTATCCCTTTGATTTGCTTCAGTAATCCCACTACCTAAAGCGGTTAGAACATTCATCAACTTCTCATTGAGTTGGTTATGTTTTTCCATTAAAGGTTCAAGCCTTGTAACCACTTCGGTTGCTACACTTTTTGATAATGCCACGTTAGTAGCGTTCAGAATATCATTAATATCTAGAATAATCCTATCTACCTGTTTGGTAACCGTTTTTTGGGTAATGGAGTCAAAGTTTCTCAACTCGACAGTTACCACTCTGGCGGTTTCTTCCACCATGACACGGTAGTAGTTATCAAACGGCTCTCTGTTATTTCCTTTTAGATCCTCCATCAGACCCTTCATGATTTCCACATATTTTGTGCAAATTGTGTTAAGTAAGTGTCTGTAGGGGACTGGCTTTCCATTCCTTCTAAAATTGATTCATCTTGCCTTTGTGTATGAGGCTCAAATGGTTTGAAAGAAAGTGCCATGTGTTTAGTTGGCAGTTGATTCTCTAGATCTGCTTGATCCTCTAAAATAGTTTCAAGATTGTGTTCAGATGAATTAACATCTTTTTGAGAATTTCCTTTACGTGCTGAACACTTAGGAGCCATGGAAAAAAACTTTTAAATTAACAAGATTTAAATGGATTAAGCCTAGTATTCTCCCACTATGGTCGCCAAAAAAACTTCTTGAGGTAAATATTTCTCTTTACCAACAAATTAAATACTCTATCTTGATCTAGAGTATTAGGGGGCTGCCCCTCGAGTTACCGGTTTCAAAGAATGATAACCTTGCTAACGTAAAACAAACAAATAAGGAAGCTCTCCGAAAAGAAGTAAAACAAGTTAGATTGCTCAAAGAAACGAGTAGATAAACATATGACAAAAGATACAAATGCACTCCATTAATGAAGGGATAGAGTCAGGTCTACAATTATACAAGTTGAAGGATAGGTTACCTCCATGGTCATACAATTGGAAAAGACGAACGATCTTCAATACATGCTAGATGAAAATCTACACTATCGCTTGGCTACTAAGCCAAGGGAAAACTACGAAAGCTAAGAAGAAAGCTTAAAATAAATGAAATGCTTGTTGTTGAGTTGTTTGTAGATGCCTTCTTTCGGTCCTTGCACTTCTAATTTATAGGCAAAATGGCGCGGTTATGGCTGACTCCCATAACTGTTGTACGGTTATGCTTTTTGGCGCCAACTCTATTTTGAAAATTAAAATTATCCATTAGCCTTCTAATCCGCTCTATATATAATATGATATCAGCCCAATAGTTGTTATGTTGTAATTAAACTAGCCCAAAGACCCTTCACTAGCTCTAGGACTTTCCCACTTAGTCAGAGTTAAGAGAGTCAATTAAAAGTCAAAAAATCTGATTTTTGGGTGTAACATACAATAGAAGGAGCATATCAAGCATGATGGGATTGAGTGAAGAGGGTTATATGTCTCATTGTTTGTTTCTTATTGCATTAGATTATTTATTTTATTGTTGACACTAACATATAATCATTGTTTTAATATTTTAATTTGGTTTTAAAGGGCCTTTAATGGTTTAAATTTATTACTTTAATAATGTAAGTTGGTTTTGTAGTTTGAGTTTGTTTTATTAAACTTTATTTTTATTAAGTTTTCAAAAGTTAGTCTTTCACTGTGTGATTTTAAAAAGCCTTTGCCGTTATCACGGTGGCGGTGATATTATAGTTATTTCCTAAGCCTATATTTTATTTTAGAGGAAAAAGGGTATTTTAAAAGAAGGAAATTTCCAAGGTATTACAATAAGACTCTGCTTTTCTCAAAGCTTCCGACAAGGTAAAGACCCTTTTCCGAATAAGGTCAAACTTAAAATTCGACCCGTCCTTTAGACCTTTGAAGAAATCAATATAAGCTATTTCATATGAAAGTCCTGGAATTTGGATGCATTCCAGGTTGAACCGCTTGATATAAGATCTCAAACCCTCCCTGTCTCCCTGAACAACCGTACCTAAGTCCATACTCGTCTTCTTAGCTAGTATGCTCATGGAGAAATTCGTGGCAAACAGAAAACTAAAGTTCTAAAGTTGTTTATGCATCCGGCAGACAGATTGTTGAACCATTGTTAGGCTATACCCTTCAGTGTTGCCGGAAAGCATCTTCACCATGCAGCATCATCCACTGCCTGTAAATACATTAGGTTGGTATATGCCATTAGGTGATCTTCAAGATTGGTGGTGTTGTCATAAGCACCAACGAGAGCACTTTTTACTTTAAATGGTTATGCTGCCTCAATAATCTCCTTGGAGAAAGCAGACGACTGTTCTCCAAGTTTCAACAGCCTAAGTTGCTAATCAAGGGACTGAACTTGCTATGCTGCTTGATCTACCAAGAAGCCAGGTTGATTGTAAGTAGCACCAAAAGGGTCGTATGTCTGCTGTGGGACATATGGTGATGGTTGTATGAGATGAGGGCTTGTGTAAAAGGACTGACCACCTAAAGTAGATGGTCCTTATCAAGTATGGGAATACTGGAGTGAGACATTCTGAAATGTGTTGTCTAGCATAGTAGGAGTTGATGCCATGTCTGACAACTGTTGTGCATGCTTTCTTGCGCTCAATAAGTTGACAAGCATCTTAATAAGTCTACTTAGTACCATCCGGTTGTCTGTGCCGAATAGCTTTCCTCTTAAGAGTACTCTTTGGAAGGTGAAATTTGTCCAATCAATGATCGAACGAGGTTCAGTGTGCCGCTTGGGATGCGGTGTAGACTCTCGGTCCTAAATTGTTTTTAGCCTCTTAGACTAAGTAGGTTGTTTTTTCGGATGGCTCTTGCTAGGCCCAGCCTTGCGTTGAGTGTTGGATTGCAACATGCTTTTGATCTCTCCCTTCAAGACCGAGAGAGCTTGCATAAGTTTTGACCGTGTTACATGAGCTGGGGGAGCAAATGACCCTTTAGCCGTAGGCTTGCCTGCCGCCTTACTCCCTTCCGCGCTTGTAACAAGTCTCTCTCTTGTGTCCTTTGACTGGACGCACTTGACTTTGAGTGAGCCGTCGACAAGGTCTGTGTAGTACTCAGTCTCCGTCTCACCATCAGTGTCATTGTCGTTATCGACTAAAGCTTCATTCGGATATTTGCGTGGTACAAGATCTTCTAGCCATCTCAGAGGTATTTTCCCCACAGTCGGCGCCAAATGCTTCGGGGTTTTTTGGATGTCCTGCGAGAGAGTTACAACACCGAGCCTGGCCCACCGAATGCGCTGTACCTGCAAGGCAATGAAAGATCTGGATGTTCAGAGTTTCGCCTCCAACAGTCAAGTTAGTATCGAAATGAGGCTGTAATAAATGGAAAACATAAGCCGAGATTAAATTCCTTGATTGTTGAGGGATTGTAATAAGTGTGTAATAATTGCTGAATATTTAATGCTCCCTACTGTTCATAAATGAACAATATTTATAGTGTGTGGGAGTGCACTCCCTCTTAGGTTATTTTAACTTAGGTAAATGGGCCGCTGCGCCGTTTTTACAGCCTCTCGGGAATTGGGCTTGAAGGCCGCTTTTTCCTTAATGCTGCTGGTGTTACGTGTCATGTCCTGGTTGGCTCTTTTGAGCGTTGTCCTAGGGGACACGTGTCACTAGCTCGTTGGCCCACGTGTCTAGGTATTACCCTAAGAAACAATATTTTTTGTTCATTCAAGTACTCTGTAAACAAATGTTCATTTTTAATATAGTCAGTCTCCTATGAAATATTATTTCTCTTTAAATATATAAAAATGTTCATATTTATTGTATTATATGTTCATTCATACTTTTTCTTGTTTAATGTTATTTGTTACAGTCCCAAGGCCTTTTTTTACTGGACAGTGTTAAGGCCTTGAGTGATTTAAAATAAGTTCAAAAAGCAACAAAAAAAAATAAAGAGTTCCTAATTAAAAACAACTTTAATATATAGATAAAGAGGCTAAAAAGAAAGTTGTTGAACAAAAGACATTCAAGAAAGCGGGGACAACAATTGAAGCAGCTCAACAACAAAAATAAAAATTGTTGAACAAGTAATACTCGAACCTCAATAAAATGTTGATGAAGAAGCAGTAACACAAGTGTTCAATTTTACTTATAACTGATAAGTTCAATTATATAATACTCCCTCCATTTTTTTTAAATGCTATAGCTGTGAATGCATGGAGTTTTAGGAGGTTTCATTGACTTTAATATAACAAGATGTTAGTGGGGTTAGGTAGTATTACATAATAAAAATTGTAAGAAAAGATAATGATGTTATTACTTTATTGAAAAAGTAAAGGGATGTGAGAGGAAGTGGGGACCATTGAAGGAGTGAGATATGATAAAGTAAGAGAGAGTGAGGACCATTGATGAATAATTGTTTTTTTTTTTTTTTTTTTGAGGAAATAAAATTATATTATTATAAGGTACGGAATTTCTAAGCGTGTCATTTAATAAAAGCGGCCAAATAAAGCAAGCGTAGCATTTATAAAAAAGGAGTATTGTTTTTTGGTTTCAAAGTGTCTTTTTCTTTTACCCTTGTATTACAAATGTTCATTTTTATATGTTGCAATGTTAATTTCTATTTTTAAATTTTTTTTTTTCCGATTTGGTTCATTGTTATTTGATGAAATGTTCATTTCGAATTTTCAAATATTCATTTTCAGTTTCAATGTTCCCTTCAAAATATGTTCAATCACAAAATGTTCATTTTTTATATACTAAATGTTCAATTACGAAAGACTAGCGGGAGACTAGCCAAAAATGTGCGTTTTAGGAAGGAATAAAGATGTTCATGGACTGGTCCGACCCGTTAATATAAATGGGCGAACATGGACAAGACAATATTTACCGCGGGCTATCATGGCCAACTCGTTTTGAAAAAAAAAAATATATACATATATAAATACTCCCTCCGTTTTTAATTTTGTAATGAATCACTTGCATTGACAAGGAGTTTTAAGATAGTTTATTTGATCTAATATTATATTGTGCAAGTGAGGCAAGTGAATGATTAATTTATTTTGGTAAAAGTATAATGAGTAGTTTTCTTAACCATTTAAGTGAGGGCCACTATAGAGAGAAAAATGATAAGATATTTTGGGTGGGGTTTTAGGAAAAAGGGAGAAATAACAAAATATGGTATAAAGATACTAATAAAGTGATGTATTTAAAAAAAAAAAAATAGACATCATGTTTTTTTTTTTTTAGTTACCGAGTGGTTAGTTATGAATTAGTATTAAAAAAGATAAAGATATAAAGAAAAAATATTGGCCTCTAACTCTCTAACCTAACGAAGAGTTTAGGCCCATTAGCCCACGGGTAAATCCGATACATTTAATAGGATGGGTATGGACTATGGACAAGGTCTGAAGCTCGCATAAAAAGAGTTTGGTTTTTTTTAGGCAAAAAAGAGTTTGGTTTTGTTACATTAAGCTCATTGGAGAAAAATTGAAGTTCAAGTGCTGTTTAAAACGCGAGACGTTAGCATTCCATGCTCCACCCATTTTTCGCCCAAGCTTGCAAACAATCACCTCTAAGATAAAACCTTCTTGAACTTGTGAACTAGATCAATCTCTCTCCTGGTCCAACTCATGCTCATAGTTAGAGGCGGGCAACGTACCATGCCAGGCCACCGCGGGCCGTGCCTCGCCGTGCCTTGTGGTGGCTCGTGTCGGGCAATGCCGTACCTAGAACTTAGTGGGTCGTGCCGTGCCGGACCATCGTTTGGCACACCCCAGCACACGGCACGGCCTACATGTTTACCGTGCCGGGCACCGGGCCGCCCAGATATTTTTTTTTAAAGCGATATATATATTTTTTTAACAACTTTTAAAATGAGTATATTTATATAATTTTATTAATTCCATTCAAAAAAATAAAAATTATTAATTTATGTTTCTGTTTTTTGTATTATATATTATTATTGTTCTTTTTATTATTATACACCTTTTACTCTTTATTACTATTTATGTTATTTTTATTATTAATATATTATAATTAATTTTTTTTAAAAATTATTATACATCTTTATTATTATTTAGCAAAAAAAAAGAATGCATATAATTAAAAAATTGACTAGTGCCATAACACAAGAATTGATGAACAACTTATTTTATTATAAGCCAGTACGAAAAATCGATAATACAATAATTGATAATGATATAAATTGTACAATAATTGATGAATAACTTAACTTTATAGCTTATTTTATTATACGGGGAAAGATAATACAAAAATTAGCTATAAGAGCAATGACAATGGTGAGCAAAAAAATACTCATGGGCATTTTGGTGGGCCAAAAATAAGCTCATGAATTACAATGATGGGCAAAAAAAGAAATGCCCATGAGCATTTGATAAAATGTCCAAGAGTTGGGCAAATTTGAAGATGAATAGTGCTAAGGTGGGCCCCACAAGTTGCTGCCAGCATTAAAAAAATTTGGGTGGGCATGTGATTGAAACGCAGCGTTTCAATAATGACGGAAGAAGCACGCTGCTCAAAACGCAGCGTTTTGAGCTGCAATTTTGAAAAAAAATAAAGAAACTGACTGACGCGCGTCAGTCAGTAATCCAATTGGGAGCGCCACGTGGCATGCGCAGGGTCTTGACCAATAAGAAAAATATAGCTGTTGCAACAGTTATATTTTTTGTAATTCAATTTCTAAAAAAATATTTATTAAAAAAAAAATTACCAACGGTCATAAATTTTTTTTCTCTATAAATAGACATGCATTTTGGTATATTTTGGTATATTTTGGTATAATTCCAAAAATTCCATAAATCCTCCATATTCTTTATTTTTCTAAATATTCCAGAATTTTAAAAGAAGATTTTTGTTGTATCTCACCGATATTCAGGTAAATATGATATTTTTTTTTATAAATTCAGTGATTTATTAAAATTAGTATATATGTGATTTTTTTGCAAATAAAAAAATGCAGTTCATGTAATGTACTTGCAATTATATATATAAATTAGAAAGTTGTTGATATTTTGTTCATACATTAATAAATTTGAAGTTAATTTAATTTGAGTTTATTTGCCAATTTTTTCGAAATTGGGTTGTTGTTTTGTATATGTGAAGTAATTTGTTATGATAAATTATATTTTATATGTTATTTTTGTGTAGGTAGTTAATTTCGTTACATTATATTATGTGTTATATGTTTTGTTTATATGTTGTTGAACGTGAATGTTGTATATTTAATAAATTAAGTGGTATTAGATTATTTTTTTTTGATTTGTTGTCATTGTAATTTGTTGTTTAAATTAATCTTTTTAAAAATATTTATTTTTTGTTTTGTGATGCAGAATCTTATAATGGATCCAAACAACCCAAATTTCCGTCAACAATTTTCTGGTTTTAGTGATGATTTCGTAACTAATCCCGAGTTTCAATTGTTCTTGCAAAGAATGAGCAATACGTCTTTGCAACCACCTCCACAGCATCAGACACCCACTGAGTTTCCCCTACAAAACCATGTTAATGAAGAACGTACACCTGAAACTGATCATGATAGCAACACACAATTCGATGTGAGTGAAGAGGAAAACGTACCAAAGATGCCGCAGTATCCTCCACCAGTTCCTAGACTGGAATCCAACCAGGTTGCTGCACGAGCGACTCGTGTTTGGTCTATTGCGGAAGATGAAGCTCTGATTGGGTTGTACTTGGAGATCAGCGAGGATGCTATTAAAGGTACGAGCCAGAAAGCAACTTCCCTATGGCGCAATGTACACGCAGCATATCAAATGGCTCATGCGGAGAAGCCGCATATACTTCCGCCAAGACCTATGAAGAGTCTGACGTCACACTGGAGAAGGTTGGCAGCAGACACACTACAGTGGATATCTTGCTATGATGAAGCGGGTAGACTTCCGGAGGGAGGGAGTGGTTACAACGAAGCTGACCGTATAAAAAGTGCGTCGAAGCTTTTTCATCTCGCCCAAGGTCGCAATTTCACTTATCCTCACGCAGCTGAAATGCTTAATAAAGATCCAAAGTGGAGGCCAAAGTTGAGATGGTCCTTGTTAAAGAAGGAAAGAAAAGCTGCTTGTGATGTTGAGGAGCAAGGTAGTGCTGGAAGTGGGAAGAGGTCCAGAGATGATGTAGGGGATGAAACTCCTACGGATGGTTTTTCATCTGGAGGAATACAACGACTCGATGGTGTAAAGAAAGCAAAGGCCAATCGTAAAGGGAAAGCAATAGCTACAGAAAGTGGTTCGTCTGACCTTAGCGTATGAATGAAGGAATTCGCTACAATTCGCAAAAGGGAGGCCATTCTGAAGGAAGAGAGGATCAAAATTGAAAAGGATAAGGAACAGAGGAAACGGGAGGAACTTGACATTTATAAGATGAAAACCATGTTTGATATGCTGCAAACTCTGAAGAATTCGCCTACGCCACTCACTCTTGTAGAAGAGGCGTACAAGAATTTTTTTACTGGGTAAATTACAAGGCTTTTAAGCATGTTTGGTTGTAGTAGGCCTACGATTGTATTAGTTAAGTTTTTAATTATGCGCAATGTAGTCTTTTATTTTTAACTTGTATTAGTGGTGTGTTTAATTTCAATGTCAGATATAAACTTGTATTCAGATTTTCCAATATTGAATGACAAGTTGTTTAACAAGTTGATTTCAATTATCATTGTTACCGACATAATTGCATTCACTATTTGTAAACTTTGTCAGCATGCTTTAACTTTTGGTGATTGATACTGACATAGTTGCAATCACTTTTTGTCATTGTGTAGTCTCATTTTTCTTATTTCACTTTGTCAAAAAGCTTTAACTTTTGCCTATTGATACCGACATAATTTCTCTCAAGATTTGTCATTGTCAACTAGCATAGTATACTTATTCCGTGGCTGAAAATTTGATTCCTTCAGTTGGTATGGTCATTCAGATTTGTAACCACATATTCATTTGATATATTTGCTATATATAGTAGGCATGGCACATAGCCACAACCACACCAATTCAGAAACTTACATTACTCATACAAGATGTATTCCAGACCATCATCAAGTTCAAGTTCAAGTTCATCTTCTTCAAATACTGAAGAATATGATCAACTCGTTGATGAACTCTTCACATACCAACCCCCATCTTTTCTCATGCCCCAAACACAATCCCAACCCACTACAAAAACACCCAAAGGGGGTGCGAATAGAAGAGATAGGGAAATGGGACATGCCAGGTTGTTTAATGATTATTTTTCCGATAATCCTGTGTACAACACCACCCAATTTAGAAGAAGATTTCATATGCAACGACCTTTGTAAGCTGATGTTTACTTCCAACAGCGTAGGGATGCAGCTGGAAGGTTAGGCTTATCACCTCTGCAAAAATGTACAGCCGCAAAAAGAATGTTAGCCTACGGCATGGCTGCAGACACCGTGGATGAATACGTTCGAATCAGTCAGTCAACCGCTCGAGTTGCCCTTCAATGTTTTTGTGCCGGGGTCATTGATCAGTTCAGAACCGAGTACCTGCGAAACCCTACAACTGATGATTTGGCCCGGATACTGCATCAAAATGAACTGCGTGGTTTTCCAAGCATGATAGGCAGCATTGATTGCATGCATTGGGAATGGAAGAACTGTCCAACGGCTTGGAAAGCGCAGTACGCCGGTAGGAACAAGAAAGCAACGCTAATACTGGAAGCCGTTGCGGATCAGGATTTATGGATATGGCATTCCTTCTTTGGTATTCCCGGATCTTATAATGATCTTAATGTGTTGTACCGTTCACCAGTGTTCGATGAGGTTCTGCATGGTCGAGTTCCTCCGGTAAACTTTACAGTTAACGGCCATGAATACAACATGGCTTATTACTTAGCCGACGACATTTATCCGAAGTGGGCAACTTTTATTCAGGGCATCACATACCCTCAACTTCAGAAGGATAAAATGTTCGCTGACCACCAGGCTGCTGCTCGGAAGGACGTTGAAAGAGCTTTCGGTGTTTTGCAAGCTCGATTTGCAATAATACGAAAACCGTCACTGGCGTACGATGAGGACATACTGCGGGACATAATGAAAGAATGTATCATTATGCACAACATGATTATTGTTGAAGATGAGCGCCACAACTACACTCGAGGCGAAGTTCTAAGAAGCTTCTACGAAGCAGATCAACAAGAATTAACACCAGCATCAACGTCTACAACGCCATTGTTTGAATTCAACGTAGGCCGACCTACCAACTTTGACTTTAACTCATTTCTACAATGAAAAGCTTCCCTCCGTTATAGAGAAATTCATCTATCTCTGAAACATGATTTAGTCGAACATATTTGGTTACAATACGGGCCAAGTAATTAGGGAAAAATTAGCACGACTTAAATAAGGCCAAGTACTATGGCCTACCTACTTTTCCGTACGCCATCGGGTAATTTTTTAATTATTTTGTTTATTTTATTCCCTAATTTTAATTACGCATGACGTTGCAAATGTATAATTGGTTTCTAATACTGTACCGCTTTTTAAAATAAATAAAAACATTTACGAAATTTTGAGAGTTTTTTTACAATTATTTCATCTAACGTACATAATTTAACAACAAATTTTAACGATAAAACGACACAAATAAAAAAAATAAGTTACACAAATTTAGACTTGTTTTTATTTATTTGGAGTAATATTGTTAAAATATAAATGAAATTAATAAATAAAGAAGTGTTGTGTAGGAGAGAGAAAGTAATGGTGGGGTATTGAAAAAGTAAAAGAGAGAGAGTGGTGGGCAAGCATTTTTTTGCTCACCATTGGAAGAGAAATTGTGAAAAAAAATTGCCCATGGGCAAAACTAATTTATTGAGAGAGAAAGTGGGTAGAAAGATAGTGGGCAAGCATTTTTTTTTGCTCACCATTGGAAGTGGTCTAATTAATAGTATGTAATCTAATTATTCTTCTTGTTCTTCTTCGTCTTCGTCTTCTTCTTGTTCAAGTTAATCAGCCAATTGAATTGATTGAGAACTAGTAGAACCCGATGTTCCTTCACTGTCGTCGTTTGATGCATAAGTACGATCTTAGGAGCAAGTTTCGGCATCCAACCAATCCTTGAAACAAACACACATTACAAGTGTTTCGGGTTTTAGACTTGTTCTTCTATCTTCTAAAACCCTTCTTGATGCACTAAAAGTTCTTTCGGAGGCAACGGAGGAGACTTGGATAGCAAAAATATCACGAGCCATTGCCGCCAAAATTGGATGTTTCGTGCTTTGTGTTTTCCACCAGTCAAGGAGGTCGAGGCCGTACTTCTCTTCGTCTTCCATGCCTTTCATGAAGTGGTAACTTAAGTACATTTGCAACTTCGAACATCGCTTGTGTTCTCCTAGATGATGATTCACTACCTGAAAACTTAGACATCATGTTAGCAGCTTGTGCAAATAAACCTTTGGCCCTTTTGCTTACATTTTTGGATGATTGAGAAGGAGAAAATCGAGACACGGTTCCATATTTAGATTCATAAACTCTATATAAGACAAAAAATTGATTGGTCACATTAGTTTTATAAGATTCAACATCATCTTCAAAATTCATGCATTGAAAATAAATATCAATTAATAAAATTTTGCCATCATACTTTTTCCTTGGATCTAATATATAAGCAAAAATATAAATCATAGGAGTAGTAGTGTAATATTTACACCATTTTTCCTCCATTGATGGAAGATATCCATCATAATCGTGTTGTAATCGGTGTTCATCGAAAAGTTGTGCAAGTAAACATGCATTGCTAAGAAAAGAATGAGCACAAGGATTATAAACAGAAGAAAAATAATGTGTCATACTATATAATAATGTATATATTTTTCACAATTAAACCAATAATCATCTAGTAAAGCAAATTGTGGAAATTTTTTATTATAAAAAATTGTTAATGGACCCTTGTACTCGATTGCCATACTCAACATTTCATAGGTGAAGTTCCACCTACTTGCACAATTCGTCTTGATTTTAATAGCCTTTATCCTTTGTTGCCTACAAAAAGCTTTCCATTCCTGAAATCTCATGTTAGAGCTGTCAATAGACATAATAGCATTTCTAATTTTGTGATAAAATGGACCAATTGCTTGTGTTCCATCCTTCACACACAAGTTAAGAACATGACAAATGCATCTACTATAAAGTGAATCTCCATCTAATATTATATCGGTCAAATGTGCTTTAATTGAATTTGCACTAAACGTCATAGAAGTTGCATTATCAAAAGTCATAGACATGATTCTAGGCTTAAGATTATATGCATCAATAGCTTGCATTAAATGATGAAAAATATTAAGACCGGTATAGGGGTATTCAAGCATTTTAAAATGGATAATGCGTTTTTGTAATAACCAATCATTATCCAACCAATGACAAGTCACACACAAATAGTGATATCCGTAACCACTATCCCATGCATCCGCGGTCAAAGAAACTCTACAAGTAAGATTACTTAATTCGTCATATAACTTCAATTTGTACTCTTGAAAAGATTTCATGGCAGCCGAACGGGCAGTTTTTCTAGAGATTTTTTTGTGTTGGGGTTGTAGTGCTCGGTTAATGTAATTGTTGAAGGGATCATTTTCGGCGAAAAGAAAAGGTTGTTCGGCATGTACTAACATTCTCCGAAGTTCATCCCTATATCTCTCATAATTGTAAGTGAAGCCATGTGAATGGAATTGAGAAATTTTGGGTTGAGTTGGATCACTAGATGGTTCACCATATGTGCGGACATTTCTACTTAGGTGTCCCGTCCCTCCCTTGGTTTCGACCGAGTAAATTTTGTTACATGTCTTACACTTGACTTTGGTTCCATCTCTACTTAAGAAACAATGATTCCAAATATTACTCTTTCGTTTGGTAGCGGAAAATTCCTCTTCGGTACACCATTGGTCTAATGTGTTTGGAATTTGGGTGTTTGGCATTTGGGTGGATTGTTCACTAGACCCGGCGGCATTTGTTTGACTACCTTGGCTAATATGATAAGAAAATTCATGTTGTGAGCCGTATAAATGAGGTGAGAATTGGTTTTGTTGAGATCCCAAACTAGACGTATTCCAAGGAGACATTGTCAAATTGTTCGAATCCTCCCATGGTTTGTGGATAGAAGAAAGGGGTGAAAGTGTTCGGAATGGACATGTTAGGGGAGGGAATTTGGGTGTTGGCATTTGGGTGGAGTGGGCACGTTTTGACTTGGCTTTCCTAGAGGAGGAGGAAGGGTTCGGGTTTGATGCCATGATTAATAATAATAACAACAACAATAATAATAATACAAATAATAATAACAATAACAATAATAATAACAGCAATAGTAACAATAATTATAGTGACAATAACAATAATAATAAATTAATATATAATAATAATAATAATAATAATAATAATAATAATAAAGTTGAGTTAGATCTTACAACGACGCTTCGATTGCTTTCCACTAATTAATTTCCCGAATTTATAATTTTTTTATTAATTTTTATAATTGAGAGAATTAAAGAGTATATGTGATTTTTTTTTTTTTGAGAATAGAGATTATAAGAGAGTAGGAAATTAGAGAATTATTAGAGATTTGAGAATTAGAGAATAAAAGATTTGAGAATAAGAGAGTTGATGAATTGTGAAAAAAAATGGAAGATGAAATGAAGTATTTATGGAGAAGTTGATGAAGTAGCCATTAGATAGAGGGTAAAAATATCTGTTGCAAAAGAGCTGTTGGGAATAGGCAAATAGCCGTTGAGAACTTGAGATAGAGATGTTAAAGTAGACGTTTTGTACGGGCCGTGCCGTGCCGGGCCAAGCGGGCCGCCTGCTGTGCTGGGCTGTGCCTAACCGTGCTGCGGGCCAAACAACCGTGCCGCCCGGTGTGCTCGTGTCGTGCTCGTGCCTATAATTCGAAATCTTGTTCACGGCCCACTCTTCAGTCACCGTGCCGTGCCGGGCTCGTGTAGCCCGCGGGCCGGCACGTCCCATGCCCAGCTCTACTCATAGTCATGTTTAACACATAATTCTGATCTATTATATAATATTTGTACAAGGATTTTACACTGGACAATACAAGTGTAGAATTTTTGCAAAGTCATAATACTTCGTATATTTTGTTCGCCTTGTTTTTCATTTTTATTTTTTATAAACAAACAAGTACATAATCCACTAGACAATCAATTTAATTTGGAGGATAAGCAAAAGTGGTCGAAGCTTCACCTTGGTTTAAAGCTTCTTTTTGGAATCCGATTAAGTAAAGCTAGTTCAGAAAAGTTATTTTTGGCTGGCTGAAGATGGTAGAAAAAAGCTTGGTGGTCTCAAAAATATTATTCTTCTATCTTTTTGGATATATACCCAAATAAAGTAAAATAATAAGATGAAGAAAGAATATTACTACTTGCTTATTTCACTGTAAACGTATATAATTCAGCCTATTTTGTGGCTACCAATCCTGCATCGACTTGGCTTCACAGAAATTGTTGTGGAAAAACTCCATAAATTATACTCTTTCGTCTGAGATTATAGATAATCAAGTATTTGTAATAGTATGAACTTTAACATGTAGCAATTAGAAAAATTTGAAAGGATTAAAGTATACGTGACAATTAATTCGAGGCAGCAATAAAGTTAATTAATTTTTTTTATGTGATTTGGGGTGTGGATTCATTATTCCTTCCTAATTATTGGTTAGTTTTTGCGATAAACACTAAGATTTATGTTCTTGTTATTTTAATTTGTTGACTTGATTTTGTTAATCTTTCTTGTATCTATTATAATATTTTCAACTATTAATATTTTTTATTACTATGGAGTAATAAAATCATACATGAAAAAAGCTCTCAAATAATTAATTGTAACGTTTGTAGCACTATAATGTAAAATTCAAAACATTACAATAATAAAAGCCGAAAAATATATGCAACTATTAACTCGAGATAGAGATCGATGAGGTTAATTAATTAATATATATACTACTCTTAAATAGCAAGAAACGTGATTTTGGGGGCGTAGATTCATCATCCCTTCCCAAATTATTGCTAATTGATTGCTGATAAACACAAACATTTTTTGACGGCTGATAAACAGATTGAATTATAAAGATCAAATTGAAAGAGACGACACAAATAACACTTTGACACGGTGGTAATCTACATCTCTACTCTCGGTATTTTTTTGTTTATAAACCTTTTACTTGAGGTTCAAGTAATACAAGTGGACATCTTATTTTCTTACCACGACTCAAATCAAGGAGAAGAGTTTTCTTATGACAATAATTTTGATTTTATTATTAAACTTCTACGTATGTGTTTACTTTCTCATTTCTACAATAATGTTACGATAACATAGAAATTTATCAACTTGGATAGTTTAGTAGACAAAGATGTAATATTGTAATACCTAAGGTTAATAAACAATGAAGCTGAAGACGTAATTAATGTGATATCTATAGGTAAGAAGACACAATTAAACAAGTGTTTTTAATAAGATTATTTCAGAATTTAAATTATTTAATTGATATAAATTAATTTGTCGGTCAATTTATTTATTTATTTATTTATTTATTTATTTATTTATTTCTAATTAAGATTTATCTAAATCGTTTATCAATATATTTTATGAAAAGTATTTTTTTAAGTGAAGAGGATAAGTCATAACATGAATTATTGTTCAAAATTATTACATTAGCTCCAATTATTTACGAAGTATTTTACCGTAAAAAAAAAAAAAAAAAAAAAAAAAACACAAAACTAATAACGATTATTGTGTATGAATGCATGATTGACGTGTTGAAGATTTAATACCTAAATTTTGAATCAGGTAAACAAGTAATGTTCTTAACTTTCCATTTTCTAGAGTTTTAAAATTTGTTGTATGAGATGATTAGATGTGCTGAGAAACTAACCTATCAAATGCAAATACTCTAAAACTTTAAATTTTTATAAAATAGGCTAGGCAGCTAAATAATAACAAATTAAAGGTGTGTTCTATTCACCTAATTTTTTTTCTTTAAATTTATTTAATTTTTTTATTCTTATCTAAATTTAATAAAACTTACTAGACCTTATTAAAACTTATTTTAGTTGTAAATTAAACTTGAATAATTCTTATCATAACTTTTTTTTTCCCCCTAAACTTAAGATGAGATTTGAACTTGTGATTTTCTTGTCATTCACGTTGACTTTTGTTATCATGTATGTCAGATGATCAATTTAACTAAAAGGTTAATTGATGATTATAGTCTTACAATGGTATTGGTTTATACTCTATAAAAAAAGGACAAATAATTTAGATGAGATTTATACAAAGTTATGTAATTGTAAGATTTATAACCGGGATTTTTTAATGTAATAGACTAACCTTTGGCCGGTTCTCTCAAAATGGATAAACCTATAAATTTGCCCATATTGGACAGAAGTTTGCCATTTTTCGCCCAAAATGGAATGAGTTTACAGGTAACCGGTTATACAAGTTAATAAAATAAAAAAAAAAATTAAAAAAAAAAAGATTTCAACCTAAGCTGACCCTCACCACCCCCGAAAATACCCACCACTCAAACCACCATACCCACGTTCAAACGAAACCAAGCACCACCACAAAACCAGCACACCCCCTGAAAATTCAACACCCAAAACCAACCACTAGCCCTTGAAAATACACCACCCGAAACCAACAAAAATCCACCACCTGAAACTAGCCACCATACACCTCAACTACCTCCTCTGTCCCCAGCCACCTGCCCCGCCAACCATGTCAATCCCCTACTCGCCACCATCACGTGACAATAACCAAACCGAACACCACCAAATACGCACCAAAATAGCAGCCCAAATCAACACCAAAAGTATCAATTTTAGCAGCAATTCACTCAATTTCATCAGCAAATTTCAGGCTACGAAAAAAAGGGTGACGCGAGAGGGGAAACACAACAGGGGGAGGATTTTGTGGGTGGCTGGGTTTTGAGTTTAGGGGGTTTCACGGTGGCCGGGTGGTCGGGTTCAGAGAGGTTTTGTGGGGTAGTCTAGGGTTTCAAGGTGGTCGATTTTAGGGGTTTAGGGGGTTTCATGTTAGGTGAGAGGGGGTATGGTTGGGAGCTTGAGGAGGAGGTATGGTGGGGTTGGGGTTTCGGGTTGAGGTCCGGTGGTGATCATGGTGGAGTTGCCATTGAAGGTTGGGGGTGGCTGGTTGTGGGTGGGGTGACTGGTCGTAGGTGAGGGTATGGTGGTGGAGAGGGTGGCAGCTTGGTCGAAATTAATGGAAGGAGGAAGGAAAGGGAAAGGGAAAGGGAAAAGGGATAAGGAGGAAAGGGAAATTAAAAAAAAAAAAAAAACTTGACTAATGATTTAATGACAAGTGGACTTTTACCTGTTATAACAGGTAAGGTGACCTACATGGTCCATTATGGGCGAAAAATGGCAAACTTCTGTCCAATATGGGCACATTTATAGGTTTGTCCATTTTGGAAGAACCGGCCAAAGGTTAGTCTATTTACGTTAAAAAATCCTTTATAACCGTATAAAAAAAGCAAGTATGTTGTCATAATAAATACATAATTCTAAATAGCACTATTATCTAAATACATTCAAATACACTTAATTAAACGTTGCATAGATCTTACCCCGCACTCTTTTGGAACATGCTATCTTTACATACCATGATATATGTAAATCTAAGCTAGCAAGTATCAAAATCTTACAATTATAGTTCGATCACTAATTATATATAACTAATTACATAATTGAACAAGCATTAGGATTTTCATCACTAAACATCCAAGTGTATCTGTCGTCAAGATCACCAGGAGTAGCAAATGCTTGAGGTGCATTCTTAACATAGCCGGTAGGTGCTTTCTTATCATAAGCTTGAGGAGCATAAGGGTACGATACCAAATTATATGGTACATATGGCCAAAACTCCGCTCTCTTTCCTGTGTTCTTCACTTTCTTAAGTACCTTCTTTGGCTCCACGTTTCCAGTTACAGATACTTTGCTCTGCTTACGGTTCACATCTACCGATTTCACACCTTTTGTATCAACATAAACGCGCACATTATTAGTCCATCGACTAGCAAACATCTAATAATTGAACTAAAGGAATAAAGTGGATGTTGGCTTGATCCAACATCGAGCTAGGACTTTACATTCATTCTCATGGGTTATTTTTGTCTATTCACACGATAATATAACTAAGTTTTAGTTCAAGCACACATTCGTATGATCTCAATGACAAATGCAAATAATATAATGCACACCAAAACATAGAAAATGGAATCAATGCTTCTACAGAGAAATTTTTATATCAAAATAACCGGTATATGGATTGTGGATTTATGCATGGTGCTAGGTTAATATTTACCCTAAGAAGTATACATTAACTAATTACAGCAATATTAAACTTTTTTTATTGACTTTTTGTTGGATTAGTTATTTTTAATAATGACACAAGTCAGCCATGTTGATGAACAATGTAACAAATATTCATCACTATTGTCCTGTTAGAAACTTTTGGTTATCGTCTAAGAGGCTAAGATTTGAACCTTAGCATTTTACAAGTTAAAGAAGTATAAACCTTTTATACCCTACTAGAAAATACTAGTACTCGACTCTCGTATTCTCTCTTTAGTAGACTTTAGTGCAGAACACCAAAATTGGTCATATAGTTCTCTCAAAAAATTGTTCTTTCTTACTTACGAAGTACTTCCTCCCTTTTTTTTTTGGTTGTAACTCTTTTTAACCTTTTTACATTACTCAAATACGTTATTTTGGTTATCTTTAATAACTTATATTTATAGGAAAATACAATTGTATATGTGATCATGTTAGAGTTTTCTTAATATATATTTTCAATTTTTGATTTTTTAGAAATTTCACTTGTTGATAGGTAAATATATAATTATATACGATTTAAGTTAAGAATTGACAACCATCAATCTTAAAAACTTAAACAAAGGAAGTACCTCAGCTCCTTTTGTTCCCAAAGTTCGACTATCTTTTCATCTTAAGCCATTTCAAAAACCTCATCAAGTTACAATTACTTAATTTAATGATTTAATTTTTTTAAAATATTTTTTAAAAACTCCATTTTACTTCTCATACCTTATATTATTTACACACTCACTTAGGCTCTATGATTATTGATTCACATTTATATCTGTTCTTTAAAATTATTAAATTTAATTGATTTTAACAATCGCACTGTAAAGAGCACAAAGTTTGAAAACCAAAGGCAATATGCAATCCCCTAATTAAACCACCAAGTTTGTGCTCATTAGACATGGGATTGTAGAATTTCATTGTCTCAAGACTCTCAACTCCTTTTTTTTTCTTTCCTTTTTTAGTTCAAATTTGATTATATGGAGTGCTTCATATATTTGTATTGAATAGCACTAAAATCTAACCAAAACATCTTTGCTTCCTTTCTATTATAAGTAAAATTTTCTTGTAGAAAAGACGTACAAAAGCTTACCAAACGCTTAAATTTTCCCTATAAGAAATTCATTGATCTTACTATCTTTGATTATGAAAAAGAAAACCCACAATCTTTTCGAGTTATTAGTAGCTATGATCAAGCTACAACTAAATTTATTTGTAGCTTGATTATGAGTACCATATATTTTGACATTTTTATACGAAAACAATGGTAAGAAAAGTGTTACGGAGTACCTTTGATTTTGGTGACAGCGTTTCTGACTCTTCTTTCACAACCATCACAGTCCATTTTCACCTTGATCTCAACTGTCTGTTAATGAACAGAGACTAGAGTTTAGTTAAAGCAATCGATGTTATGACGATCATCATACCAAAGCTACGACATCTTACACAAAACATAGGATGGTAAAATCGAGCTGAAAACAAAGAGAAAAAACTTAGTAGTTAGCACAATTGTCGTTGTCAATATGCATATCATTGCTTTGCTATGTTACCTTTACACTAAACATACTGATAGAATATAGAACCAATCTTAATACTCGAGCTAGTGTGGCAAGAAGTTCATGTGTTCAAATCTCATCCACTGTTGTAACTTAAGGAAGATGAAATTAAGTTGAAAAACAAAGGGGTAACTAAACGGAGACAATAGCTTAGTGTTGTACTAAACTTTTAGTATACCATTGTAACGATGTCCAAGACATACTTAGGAAAGTAAAAATCGAGGCGAAAACAAAGGATTACCTGCATTGGTTTACGTTTCTTACGCTTGGGGAAGGTAACATCGTCACAAAAGTCTAAGACATGGTCTAAGAGCCCCATTTATTTTTGTTGTGATTCTTTTTCAGAGAAAGTTACTATTTATGAGAATCCAAATCAAAGCAGAGTAAAACAGAGAGATGAAGGAGGTAGAAAAATGAGGAAACAGGAAGAGTAAGAGTAGGAGAGATTTGTGAATACAAATGGAAAGATAGAACAATTATAAAGTTGCTGATTGTTTTATGCTTGACTCGTTTTTGGATGTGAGCTACCTTAATCCCTACATCCCTATCATTTGAGTATGTGGGTTCGATTTTTGGTGGTTTATATTAACTTTTGTACCCTTCTCTACTTCAAACAAACAAACAATACTCCATTCGTATTTTTTTAAAGTACCTGAATCTATTTTTTGTTAAAAATAACAAAACCTACTTCGGATGTATACATTATGTGTGGTTAGGATTTACACCACTCAATTGAAGTATAAGTCTAAAAGATTCAGTAAAATGAAAAATGAACGAATAAGACCAGTATTGCAAACTTACAATAGATCGAAACACAGTACATAATAATACGGAGTACAAGCTACTTTAATGGATATTGGCCGTGTTTGATGAAAAGCTGAAAACTGAAATTGATTGTGTTACCTAATTTTGATTAGCTGATTGTATTAACTAATTTGACTAACTTATTTATTTGCTGATTGTATAAAAGTGTTTGATAAATAACTGATTGTCAATAAACTTGTTCAATGGGTCGAGTGAGGGGCGGGGTGACTCAATTCTTAAAGGGTCAAGGACACAAGGTAAGGGCGGGTCACATTAAAATTTAAGTTGGGCAGGGCGGGTCGGGTCGATACCTATCATTTTTGTCATGACCCTTTTACTTTTGAAAAAGAAAATTACATTCATTGTATTTCTTCTCGGTAGAAAACTGATATGTGACTTTTTATGTCCGTCGTATTCAACTATGAAGAGAAAAATCATAGAGATATAGTTTAAAACCCTTAAATTAAGGGTAGTCAATTCTCCTATTTCATTACCTAAAAAAAAGATTCTCAAATTTTAAAAGCATCCATTATAATAGATCACACAAAAAAAGTCAAATTCAAGTTTGATTGGATTTAATTTTTCTAAAATAAAAAAATTCCCAAAGTAATCTTGCATATAATTGATACACAATTTGGTGTGTGGAAATGATATTTGATACACAAAATATATATAAGAAGTTGATATTTTAAAATTATACTCTCTGCGTTTTTTTTAAATACATCACTTTGACTTTTGCAATATTCACATACCATCTTTGGCCTTTTTTTTCACTTTTATAATATAAATAAGTGTTAATGTATAATATATTATTATATCAGCCACAATCTATATTTTTGTAATATAATTTTTTTTATAATTTTTTACATTTCGAAAATTAGAGATATTAGAGGTCAAAGTTGCATCTTGGCAAATGTGTTGGTCAAAGTGATGCATTCAAAAAAAAAGAGGGAGTAAATCGTGACAATCTAACAAGATCACTCATGACTATTGATTAGGGGATATTTACCCCGCTACGTGGACCAATCAAGACCTCCACGTGGACCAACCAGAGTCCGCCATGTGTCACTCAGTGAAGTGTCCAAAGTGGACCAATCAAGGCACGACACGTGGCAGACAAATATCCAATTAGGAATGGCTGCCTTTAAGGCCCAAACTCCTAGGCAGCCCAATCAGTCCTAGGTTTCCGTAACCTAAGACTGCGCACGTACTTGGAGACCCTATAAAGGGAGATGTTCCCACATGGGGAACGACATTCACAAACATTTAGTGAGAGCATTAATTGCAGAATTAAGCACACTTGAGAGTTTACACTCGGATATTGAGGTTGTTTGCTATAGCCGGATGATCATTTCTCTCCTAAGAGGAACCTGATCCCATTTACATTCCGCGCTTTTTACATCCGAAGACGTTCTAACTTGATCGCCGGAGGCGAAACTCCCACCAACCGGAGTCTCCGTTGTTTTGCAAGTACAGGCGCCCGGAATCCAGTCTTGGAATTGTAACTCTCTCGAAGGACACAGAAAACCCCGAAACATTTGGCGCCGTCTGTTGGGAGAGTATTTCTGAGATGGCTTCATGTGAGTCTATACCGTCTTCTAATGATAAGCGGCCCTCAGCAGAAGTCCAGGTTTACTCAGACCAAGACAGCGGTGACGACTTTAACGTCGACTCCTATGTAGCTGCTGATGGTTCACTCAGAACCAAGCGCACCCGTCCCTTAGAAATAAAGGAACGGGGCAATGATCAAGCTGGTCCAAGTGATCCAACTGTACAGCCGACTGGACAAAACCAGGAGGCCGAAGGCGCAGCTCCAGTTACCAGAAATGAGCTCATGGAATTTACGACCAGCGTCAAAGGGGAAATTAAAGACTTGATCAACAAGCAGACGGTTATCTCCGGCAGGGGATAGTCGGCCAAGAAACCTTCTTCCTCAAAGAAGAAGAAATTAGTCAAGGACCGAGTGCCTACTCCCCATCCTAAATCAAAGGAGGAGAACCAACCCTTGATTGACTTTACTAAGATCCGCTTCCTTGAGATAGAGAAGAGGAAGGCCATCCGGCATGTTCAGGCAAATGGTTCAAAAAAGATGTATTCTGATGCCCGGTTGTTAATCAAGCATAAGAAAAATCAACAACTGTCTGAGTCGACTTCAACATCGACTTACCCAGACAGCTTTCAAAATACCTCAATGAGGTATTCACAATCGAACCGAGAGGGTCAGTCAGGCGGCCTGTCCATCCACTCTGGCCCTCAAATGATCCATTCGGCCTCGTATGTGCCTCACCAGCCATACATGCCGTATGGGCAACAGTACATGCAACCAACCCTCTTCGGGGAGCATGCGACACAAAATGCCCAACCTTTGGACTGGCAGCTCCGTCTGCTAAGGCTTGGGGAACAACCCTCTGCGTTCTCCCAGGAAATAACCGAGGCTGCACAACCGACCAAGGTTTAAAATTTTCTGATAGGTACCTATGATGGTACCACCAATCCGGAAGATCACCTTATGACTTACAACAACCTTATGTATTTACAAGGGCTGGATGATGTCGCATGGTGCCGATGCTTCCTGGCCACATTAAAGGGCGTCGCCCAACAATGGTTCGGTAACTTGCTAGCCGGATGCATCAACAATTTCAAGACGCTTGCGTACTTGTTTGCGTCCAACTTCTCTATGAACATCCCTGCTAAGAAAATAAGTCTGGACTTGGGTGCCATTCAGCAAGGAGATAGGGAAGGGCTTCGGTCATATATCAGGCGGTTCAATATGATGAAAATTCAGATTCAAGGGTTGTCTGATGAAGTGGCCTATACAGACTTTTTCATAGGTCTAAAAGACGGGTCGGCTTTTAAGTTCGACCTCGTCAAAAAGAGGGTTGCTACCCTCCAAGAGGCACTGATGGAGGCGGACGCCTATGTACAGGCGATCAAACTTTGCAACATTAGTAAGCAGTCAGACTCAAAGAGGTCTTACAAAAAAGAGAGTGGGCCATCACAGCCGGCTAAGAAAGAAGAGAATAAAAAGAGAAAAGAAGTCTAGGCGGCCGACAGCTCTAAGCAGCCATCCTAGAAGAAAAAGAAAGAATCTAAACCTTACACCCCCAAGTATGAGTTTAACAAATATTGTTACTCCATCCTCATGGAGATCAAAGACCGGGTGACCATTGAAAAGTTGGCTACAATGAAAGGTTCCGCTAAAAATTGGAACAAAAGCAAGTATTGTCATTTCCATGAGGACACTGACCATGACATTAACGACTGCTATAGTCTCAAGCGGCTGTTGGATCGTCTGGCTGACAAAGGGGTGCTTAATTCTTATATTCTGAGGTCCAAGGTTACTCTACAAATTACCATGGGCAGTCGTCCAAAAAGAAGCCTCAACCTGGTAATAGTTCGGACACTAATGAAGAACCGATCTATACTATAGCAGGCGGCTTTTCTAGAGGCGGCCCAACCATCCAGGGTACCAAGGACTACATCAGGCGGCTAGATGTCAGCTCAGTTGATGAGGGACAGGCATCCAAGGACACTTTCCCTGAAGTTATCATCACTGAGAAAGATAGGGGAAAGGTCAGGAGGCCGCATGATGACCCCATTGTCATCGAATGCAAAGTGGCCAACCAGAAGGTAGGCTGAATCCTCATTGACACCGGCAGTTTGTTTGATCTCATTCATCAGCCACAAGTGTCTGGCAAAATTAAAGTACAAGCCAGGCAGCATGCACAAGGTGTCTTACCCCTTAGTTGGATTTGGGGGTGGAGGTGTACATCCGGTAGGCCGAATAGATCTACCCATCTGGCTAGGGGAGAAGGGAGAAGGACGCCACATGGTAGTCCGGTTCTTGGTCGTTGAAGAGCTGACGGCCTATAACTTGATATTGGGTCGTCCCACTCTAAATGAATTTAAAGTTCTTATCATTCCATCCCTTATGCTCTTTAAGTTAGAGAAGGATGATGGGTATGTTGGCTTCTTAAGCGGAGATCAAAAGACGGCTAGAGAGTGCTACCTTTCGGATGTCAAGCCTACAGTGGCCGCATCCGGCCAGGGCAATGAACCAATAGACCTTGATGAAATAAAGGATGTTGCGCTTGCTCTAATAACAGTCGGCAAAAAGAGAAAGGTCGACCAGTTGGTGGCCATTAAAAAAGAAAAATAATAGCATTCACTGACCGAGGAACGATCGGATGAGCTCCGTCCCCAGTCGGCTGGTGAACACATTGATATTTCTCTGGACGACACACTGCCAGAGCGAACTGTTAAGGTTGGGACAGCTGCTTTAGCAAACTTGGGTGCAGATTTGCACAAGTTGTTAAAAGAATTCAAAGACCTTTCTGCCTTTGAAGTAGAAGAGATGCCAGGCATAAGTGCGAATCTTGTTGTTCATAAACTTGCTGTGGATCCTAAAATGAAGTCGGTTAGGCAAAAGAAAAGGAACCATGGTGAAGAAAGAAGTCAGGCGGTAGCCGCCGAAGTAAAAAAGCTGTTGGATGCTGGGTTCATTCGCCAATGTTACTTCCCATATAGGGTTGCCAATGTTGTTCTTGTCAAGAAGCCGAATGGCACCTGACGCATATGTGTTGACTACACAGATTTAAACAAGGCATGTCCCAAGGACATTTATCCTCTACCAAAGATTGACAGTTTGGTCTATTGTACAACCGACCATGCCTTGATGAGTTTCATAGACGCCTATTCAGGTTTCCATCAGATACCCTTGTGGAAGAAAGATCAAGAAAAGACGGCATTCGTCACTAATCAGGGGTTATTCTGCTATACTGCGGTGCCGTTTGGTTTGAAAAAAGCGCTTTCTACTTTCCAACGAATGATTAATACAGTCTTCATTAATCAAATTGGGAGGAATGTAGAGGTGTACATTGATGACATGATAGTCAAATCCAAACTACAGGCGGATCATCTTACTGGCCTCCGAGAAACATTCGCCATACTCAGGCGGCACCGGGTCAATGATTTATCCCAAGAAGTGTGTTTTTGGTGTTGAGTGTGGGAAGTTTCTCGAATTTCTGATCGATCAAAGGGGGATAGAGGCCAACCCAGAAAAAATACAGTCAATCATAGACATGCAGTCGCCCCGCAGTATAAAAGAAGTTCAAAAGTTGACAGGTTGTCTGGCGGCATTGGGGAGATTCCTCAGTCGGTCAGGCGACAAGTGCCTCTATTTCTTCCAAGCCATAAAAAAGAAGACTATGTTTGAATGGGGGCGGATATTGAGGCGGCCTTTCAGAGATTGAAGGAACACTTGCACTCTTTGCCAAGACTTGTTAGCCCTTTGCCAAAGGAAGTGTTGTACATGTACCTAGCCGTCTCAGACCATGCGCTCAGTGCCGTTCTTCTTACTGAAAGAGGCGGCACCCAGCTCCCGGTCTACTTCATTAGTCATGTTCTACGAAATGCAGAACTACGGTACCCCATGGTTGAAAAGTTTGGACTTGCTCTCTTCATGGCAGTCAAAAAGTTAAAACCTTACTTCTTTGCGCATCCGGTTGTGGTCTACACAGACCAACCTATCAAGCGGCCTATGACAACCATGGAATCATCCTGCCGAATGATCAAATGGGTGATTGAAATTCAAAGCCTTGAAATCTCCTTCGAACCAAGGAAGACAGTGAAGGGACAAGCGTTTGCCGACTTCATTATCGAAATGACAAAGATGGCTGATCTTGAAAACCTTGATCAGGTTTGGAAGGTATATGTGGACGGGAGCTCTACCATGAACGGTTGTGGTGCAGACGTCATATGTCAATCTCCTGAAGGGGATAAGTATGAATATGCACTACGATTCAAGTTCCAAGCCTCTAATAATGAGGCTGAATATGAAGCCCTACTAGCCGGCATCCGCATGTGCAAGGCGACAGGGGCAAGAAAAGTTGACGCCTGCTCTTATTCATAATTGCTTGTTAGCCAATACCATGGTGACCATGAGGCCACCCATTTGACCATGATCAAATATTTATAGGCAGTCAAGGAAGAAGCTGAGACACTTGATGAATTTCATTTAAGTCAAGTGCTTAAGTCAGAGAACAATCAGGCGGATGCTCTCTCTAAGCTGGCATAATCCGCCTCTTTTGATACGCCTAGGTTAGTCTTTTGGGAAGTTATGGAAAAACGAAGTATTGAAGAAGATCCCATTGGAGTACTGGACCGAAGCTTAACTTGGATGGATGGCATCCGGGCTTACTTAACAGACGACACCTTCGGATACTTACTCAGAAATGGTCGCAATAAAAAAACGTGCGACCGGTTTTGAAATTCATAATGGAGAACTTTTTAAGAAAGGCTATATTCAACCTTTGTTGAAATGTTTCACCCTAGAAAGGGGACGAGAGGTTTTAGAGGACCTGTATTCGGGCTTTTGCGCCTCCCACATAGGCGGCAGGACCCTTGCAAAAAGGACCAGGCGACAAGGCTACTTTTGGCCTACCCTCGAATCAGACACCATAGAAATGGTGAAGAAATGTGAAAAGTGTCAAAGATTTGGAAAACTCATACACCGTCCGGCCACTGATCTGACGACCATTCACAGCCCAGTATCATTCTCCAAATGGGGCATGGACATTTGGAGTCCATATACGCCTGCTACAGGCGGACGGAGGTATATCTTGGTTGCTGTTGACTACTTCACCAAATGGGTAGAAGCAAAGGCAGTCAAAGGCATTAAGATAAATGATGTCATCTTCTTCATCTAGAGAAATGTTATCACCCGGTTTGGGGTACCCATGTCTATGGTCTTTGACAATGGTCCTCAGTTTGAGACGCCTGCTCTCAAGAATTAGTTGGGAGACTAAGGGATCTCTCATTGTTTTGCATCAGTCGGCCGCCCTCAAGCAAACGGCCAGGTAGAAGCCTTCAAAAAGTTAATCTCATATGGCATTTAAAAGAAAGTTGAAAGAGCTGGCGGCCTATGGGCGGATGAATTGCCGCATGTTCTATGGGCCATTAGAACAACTGAAAAAGAGGCAACTGGTGAAACCCCATTTCTCATGGTTTATGGTGCAGAAGTTATTTTACCTATTAAGCACTATGAGCCGACTCTTCGAGTCATGTTATATGATGAGGAGGCTAACTAGGAGGCCATGCGGCTAGCATTGGACTCACTCCCAAAACGCAGGGTCAATGCTGCCTTGCGTCATGAGATCTACCATCTAAGAATGACAAGAGCCTACAATAAAAGAGTACATAAGCGACCCTTGAAAGATGGGGACTTTATGTTACAAAAAATGGAGGCAACCAGTAGGGCCAATGAGCAGGGAACGCTGACTCCCAATTGGAAAGGCCCCTACCGGATCTATGAAGAAGTAAGTGGCGACACCTACCACCTGGAAACACCAGACGGCAAGCAGCTAGCCAGAACTTGGAACGTAGACAACTTGAAAAAGTACTACTTCTAAGACTTGTAAAATTTTTGTAAATAAAAGCATATCAATAAAAAGTTGTTGTTTGTTTTCAATACTTTTTGTTTACTTGTTTGCATCCTCCCAATGGGAGGGCCGCCTGTGCAATGTGTAGACGACCTTATTACAATTCCCATTTACTCCAACAAGAGTAGATATAAGCTAAGTCTAAAAAACTTAGCAGCTATGTGTTGTTCCTTTTATAACAACATAATGAGGCCCATGGCCGGATGATCTAAATGAGGCCTATGGCCGGATGTTCTTAATGTATTAAAAATACATCTGCTCCACCATGAGAAGGCGTCTGGCGACACCCATTTGGGTGAATTTGTCGTAGAGAGCATCTCCCATTTGGGTGGCACATTGCTCTATAAACTTGGAAACAAATGGCCCCACCGACTGTCTAGTTAAAGATAAGCTCGTAGCTGTTTGAATTGATCAAATGAGACTAAGATGCCGACTGTTTTAGACAAGCGGTAACCAGTTATAATCTTGGTCATATAACGCCTGTTATTTCCCAGGGGCAATACAGACGGCGAAATTTGAGGATATAAGCTAAGTCCAAAACTTAGCAGCTATTTGAAAAAAATACGCTAAGTCCAAAACTTAGCAGCTAAACATGCGAAGCAACTACATGCAGCCATTGGCCATTTGCTTCTTCTATACACTCAAATTCAAGCGACAAAGATTAATTAACCCAAAGGTCTAACTCATAGTCATTCGACCTGAATAACCTAAAATGGAACCTAAACGATGCGAACAAAACCGCCTGTCTTATTGACACCAGTCGGTATTTGCCCACTATTCCTACTTAGGTTAAAGAAACCAAGATAATTAAAGCTACCGCCTGTAATATAACAAGCGGTCGCTACGTTGGTTAGATATCCCATTTGACGCCTGCTATTGTACAGGTATCATACAAACGACCAATTTACAATCAACAAAATAAGCTAAGTATAAAAACTTAGCAACTAAGCGTGGTTTGTCTTAAGAACTATAATGAGGTCGAAGGCCGGATAATGCTGAACGTTTACCCGCCTGTCCAATGGTCGGATGATTCATAAACATAGTCGGCCTCATGACCGATAAAAAGAGTTAACCGGTACAATCGGCAAGAATCGTTAATAAACCTTACCCCTTGGTCAGTAAAGATACATTGAAACATACGGCAGGTAGGCTAAAGAAATAAGTACATGGCCATCCGGGCGCAGGAAAAACAACCCAAGACTCAAGCTTCAGGAGGAGGCTTTTCATTATCAGCAGCCACATCCTTCTCTTCCCCAGTCGGCTCCTGTTCCTTTTCATCATCTTGCTCCTCCTCCTGTTCGGACCCCTCGGCCGAATCAGACGACTCGTCCTCTTCTTCCTCTTCCTCTTGGGCTTGGTTCATGATTTTATCATTATACTCTTGAGAGGAGGCAGCGAACTGATTCTTCCAGCCATCATAACTAGCATCCGGGAAGAGACCTCCGCATTGATGCTATGTCTAAGTTGACAGGATCCTACAGAGCAAAAATCTCTTGCCGCCATTTTTCTTGCTTGAATCGCAAGCTTTGGCCATGGCTAAATGCAAGGGAGGTAAGGGGAAGAAGAAATCTCAATCTAGGTCTGGGTCTAAGTCAAAATCGAAGAACAAGGTTAAACCTAGAACTCGTGCTGCGGTGAAGTCAAGAAAACAGAGTGGGTCTTCAATGGCGGATTCTTCTGAGAGTTGGATGAATGATATTGATGAAATTCCAGTAGAGCAGGTGTCGATTGAAGAGAAAGAGGCTCATAAAGTGCAATTTAATAAGTGGTTAGAGGTAATTCATCGAAATTCTCCCTCAATTTCAGGTAATGTGATTAGAGCTTCTTCTGATAACTAGGAGAATTTTGATTATGAGTTTAGCAATTCGACCCCAATCCTTATGATTGCGAACTCTGAATTGAACTCTACCCCTGTTAAGAAGGATAATCTTTGCTTTGATAATGTTTTGAGCCTAAGAATTTCTCCTCCTTGTTTTGAGTCCCCTGTTTTGGGGATTTCTTGGTCAGTTGGAATTAGAAATTGGAGTGGATTGTTTCACGGAGGAATTGGTGGGGATATGAATTTGGATGATAACTCTGTTCTGAAAGACCCTAATTCCTCTTATAATGTCTATTCTGAGGGGGGGAAAGCTTCGTCTATCAATGGCAGATATGCAACCAGAAATTGAGTTCGAGGATAATGCTGTTGTTTGTTGTATCTCTGTGCTAGCCCTCCCGTTTCTGTTATAAATGGATTCATTTGAAGAGTATGGGGAAGGTTTGGGATTGTTACTGTTGCTATGAAATCTGATGGTGTATTTGTAGTTCGATTTAAAACTCAAGAGGGAAGGGAGAAAGCTATGAGGGAGGGACCATTGTTGTTTGATTGGAAGCCTGTGATTGGTGAGGAGGTGGATTCCTGATCTGGATTTGAGAAGGGAATATATTCAGGAAGTGCCTGTCTAGATCAGATTTCCTAGCCGAAACCTCAAGTATTTGGGGGTCTCAACTTTGACGAAGATAGCTAGTATTGTTGGTAAGCCAATAAAGATTGACAGAGCCACCTTTGCAAAAGAGCTGATTGATTATGGGAGAATCATGGTGTAAGTACCTATTAATGCTCCTCTCTTGGATTATATTGAATTTCTTGATGAACTTGGGAATGATGTAAGTCAAAAGGTGGAGTATGAGTGGAAACCAGTAAGCTGTAATGTGTGTAGAGGAATGGGGCATGAGAATGACCAATGTCCCAATCTCAGAGTCAGGAAAAGGAATCAAGCTGGGGTGGGGAAACAGCAGCAACAACAACACTATCATCAGCCTACTATGAGGAAAATTTAGAAACCTATTCAGTCTGTTATGCAGGAAGCTAGGCAGGAGGTTTCTAATGGTAGTGTGCAAGTGCAAAATAGATTTGAGGGCCTTGAGATTGATGTAGATGATGTGATAGGCAATGATAAGACTGAAGGAGATGATGTAGTGCTTGTTCCTCAGAGGATTCAGAAGGCAATGGGTGGCAAGGATGGACTGGCGTTATTTGGTGGTATGGAGGGAGGGGCATGTTCTTACAATCCTTATGCATAATTGGGGATTCTGGAATATTAGGGGTCTAAATAAACCTGAAAGGGTGTGTGATGTCTTGTGGTTTCTCAAGCAACATAATATAGGTTTATTTGGTTTGTTAGAAACTAAAGTGAAGGGGAAGAAGTTTGGGAAGATCTTTGGAAATTTCAGTAATGTGTGGTCAGTAGTTGCAAATTATAGTAAGTGTGAAGGGGGTAGAATCTGGGTGATTTGGAAACATATGGTTTACCCGGTGACTGTGATCAGGATGGAAAGACAGTTCATTCACCTATTCATTACTCATAAAGTTTCTGGGGGACAGTTTTGGTGTATAATGGTGTATGGGATGAATATTACTTCTCAAAGGGAGGAGATGTGGAGTCAAATTTGTGAGGTTGCAAGAAGTGTTGTGGGGCCTTAGATAGTTTGTGGTGATTTCAATAATATTTTGAATCTTCAGGACAAAATTAGCTCTCCTTGTAATCTTGTTGAGGTGGAAGGGTTTAGAGCTTGTCTTAGGGCTAATAACTTGATTGATTTCAAGACAGGGGGTAGTTTTTTACTTGGACTAACAAGCAACAGGGTGCAGATAGAGTTTGCACTAAAATTGACAGAGTAGTGGTGAATGAAGCTTGGATGGACTCTTTTAAAGATAGTTCTGCTACCTTTCTCCCTGAAGGGCTTATGGATCATTGTCCATGTAATATTAGCTTATTGGAGCCCCTAGTAGTCTCAAGAAGCCTTTTAGGTTCTTTAATATGTGGGTGAATGCTCCTGATTTCTCTTCAAGGGTCAGAGATGCTTGGCAGACTGCTGTTGTGGGTACTGATATGTTCAAAGTTGTCAAAAATCTCGAGGCTGTTAAGAACTCTCTAAAGTAGCTGAATAAGGCTTCTTTCTTTTCTGTGGAGCATGATGATATTAGGGCTTATCTGGAACTTGAGCAAATTCAGAAGAAGCTAGACTTAGATCCTTCAAATAAGGTACTGATTGGATTAGAAAAAGAAGCTAGGGATAGGTACAACATTACTCATGATACTAAGTTCAAGTACTTGAAACAGAAGGCAAAGCTTCATTGGCTCAAAGAGGGGGATATGAATTCTAGTTATTTTCATGCTTGTATCAGTAGTAGAAGGGTCCATAACAGAATTCATTCTGTTTAGGGTAAGAATGGAAAGCTGTTACAGGACCCAGATTTGGTGGCTAATGCTTTTGTTGAGTTCTATAAAGACCTGTTAGGGACCTCTAAACAAGCTAGTAGATCTCTTCACCCTTCTGTAATTAGTGAGGGGCCTGTTTTAGCTGCTGGTCAGAAAGTGAGGTTGTGTAGGCCATTTTCAAATGCTGATATTAAGGGTGCTTTGTGGAGTATAGATGATGAGAAGGCTCTAAGCCTTGATGGGTTTTCTAGTAAGTTTTTAAAAGCTGCCTGGGATATAGTTGGAACTGATATTTGCAAGGCTGTGTTATCTTTCTTTGAGCAGGGGAAATTGCTGAAACAAGTAGGTGCTTCTACTCTCACCTTGGTTCCCAAGGTGGAGAATGCCTCTAAAGTCTCTCAGTATAGGCCTATTACTTGCTGTAATGTGGTATATAAGATCAAATCTAAGTTCATCTGTGGCAGGTTGAAATAGGTTCTTCTTGGGTTAATTGATGATTCTCAGGGGGCTTTTGTGGCAGGGAGATCAATTCTGGATAATGTGCTTGTTTGTCAGGACCTTCTTAGGGATTATAACTATAAGAGAGGGGCTCCTCGTTGCACAATCAAAGTTGACCTGATGAAGGCCTATGATACAGTGCACTGGAGTTTCATATAGGATATGTTACATTGTCTTGGGTTCCCTGACCAGTTTATTACTTGGATAATGGAATGTGTTTCCTCCTCTTCTTATTCTCTCCTGCTGAATGGTGGCATGTGTGGTTTCTTCAAGGGTTAGAGGGGGGTTAGACAAGGAGACCCCATGTCCCCCTACTGTTTGTTATTGTAATGGAGCACTTGGCCAGACTGTTGAAGAAGATTGGTGGGTTGAAGAAATTTAAGTTTCACTCTAGATGCAAGGACTTGAAGCTGAACCATCTTGATTTTGCTGATGACCTTATGCTTTTTGCTTATGGAAATACTGCTTCTGTGGGGTACCTGATTAGAGCTTTGAGAATGTTTGAAAAGATCTCAGATCTCTAGGCTAGTAAAGAGAAGACATCAGTGTACTTTGGTAATGTAGAGTTTCAAACTCAAGTTGATATTTTAAGGCTATCTGGCTTTTCTCAAGGATCTACTCCCTTTAGGTATCTTGGTATTCCTCTTAATGCCAAATACCTTAAGATTGTAGGCTATGATAGACGGGTGGATAAGATGATGGCTAGTATTCATAGCTGGTCTAGCAGAAATCTCTCTTATTCTGCCAGAGTTGTGCTCATTAATTCAGTGCTTATGAGTTTTCATACTTACTGGGCTCAATGTTTGCTTCTGCCTAAAGTTGTGATTCTTAGGATCAACCAACTCTATAGAGCTTTTCTATGGGAAGGGAATGTTGTTCTCTCCAAGAGCCCTCCTATTTCCTAGAGCTGGGTGTGCTTGCCAAAGAAGGGAGGTGGGATGGGAATCAGGGACTGTGAGAGGTGGAACAAGGCTGCTCTTGGGAAATATGTGTGGAAAGTGGATACTAAGGAAGATTCCTTATGGGTAAGGTGGGTTCACAATGTATACTTGAAGGGTAAGGAGTGGTGGTCTTATAAGCCCAAAAAGTATGATGGTATAGGTTGGAAGAAAATCTGTAACATCAAAGATGAGCTTAAATCTGGGTTATGTGATAGCAGATGGCATACTAGTAGATATAGTATTGGTAATGTGTATAAGTGGTTGCAAGGAGAGGTTGAGGAGGTTTAGTGGCTGGCTTGGGTCTGGAATAAATACAATATTCCTAAACATTCCTTTGTGGCTTGGCTAGCTGTTTAGGGCAAACTTAAAACAAGAGACAAACTGGTCAAGTTTGGGGTGTGCTCTGATGAGAAGTGTCTTCTGTACGTGTGGTGAGAAATCTGAGACTAGAGATCACTTGTTCTTTGACTGTTTTTATAGCAGATGTTGTATTTTGAAAGTCAGTGCTTGGTAAAACATCACATAACAACATTTCCAGATTGATATCTCTTGGAAACACTGGAGCAGAAGCTTGAAAGAGAAAGTTAGAAGGAAAGTAGGCTTGGCTGCTCTTACGGCTGTTACTTACAACATTTGGTGGGCTACGAACAAGGCTATTTGGGATAAAGCCATTATCCACCCTGACAGATTAAGCAATATGGTGTGCAGGGAGGTTGTTGACAGGATCCAACAACTCATTCGTAGGAAGTGGAATAGGAAGCATTGTAAATGTTTATATAGTTTGAGAGCTTGTATTCCTATGTAGACAGTTTGCTTGTTTTGCTCTCTTAGCTTGTATTTTTTCATTTTGGTTTGGAGGAGTGTGGCCTTTTTGTAGGTTGTTGTAGTTTGGGCTAGAGGGCTTGCCCTCCTTTAGTAATAAAATTCTTACTTACCAAAAAAAAAAAAAAAAAAAAAAAGAAGAAAAAAGAGAGCCCTGCTAGTCATCTCCACGATGGCGTTGCAGTCGTCCATCATTTATTTAACTAGGGCCTCTTTTTCCTCCTCAGCCCTTGAAGTATATTTTATAGCGAGTTGGACTTCTTGGTTCTGCAGCCTGGACTTGAGTTTGTCCACCCGAGTGCGAAGGCCGGCTACTTCGGCGTCCGCCTCTTTGAGGGGCTCAAGCTTGGCCTTGACCAGCTGTTGAATTTCCGGCCTTTGAGGGGCATCTGCACAATCAACACTTTGTAAATACTTGGTGTAAATTCAACCTATAGACCGGCTGCTTTCAGAGGTACAGGTCGATTGCTGATTAAATTTGACCCTACAAGGGTAAGGAAAAGGATTAAAGCTTATAATACCTTCGGCCGCCTCCTTCTCCTTTTTGGGATGACTACTCTCAGGGGCGGCTGGGGACTTGGAAGGATGGGTCTTTCTAGGCCTCTGGGCCGCCACATGTTTCCTGGACCTGCCATGACTCGTCACATTGTCGGTCGTCTTCTTCTGAAGCTTTGGGTCCGGCTGTGAAGATAGAGCAGGTTTGGATGAAACACCCTGCACATAAACCAACATGAGTAAGAAGCATGCGGGAAAAATAAATCAAATCTTAGCCAAATTGAAAAAAGGCTCACCTCGGGCGTCTGAGCCGTAGGCGACTCCTCGCCCTTCCGCTTGCCCAAAAGGGACCGGTAGTAGGCGACTGGCTTCTTGGTGGCCGAGAGCTTCTCTATTTCTTTGTCTGCATAAGAAGATTAAAATGGTTAAGTCAGTAGGACAAAACAAAACAAGTCTTACTAAAACATCTAAACACATTCGGTCGTCTACCTCTCGGCCTCTCAACGCTAAGACCACAGGCGGCCAGATAATCCCCATTAGATAGCTAGGCATATCGGGGAATATAACTATTGGGAATGACCTCCTTTACCCTAGTCTCCTTATTGGGCTGGATGGTCACTTTGAAGAGACCCTTGTTCAAGATCTCCTCCCTGGCCTTTCTAGGAACAGGCGGCTATTCAGATCCGCCTGATAACAGAGGTGGTTTCCGGTTCCACTTGTTTTATTGTTTGTTCTTCACTTTGTCAGGAGAAGAGACAATGTAGAAATTGCTCCTCCAATCCTTCCACTTGTTCTCCTTTCCTATTGTCATCATATAGCCTTTTTGGCTAGACAAAGTGTACAATCCGGACCCGCTTGCCTTTGGAGTTCGGCTGAGATAATGCATGTGGGCGAATGCTTCGAAGCTAGGATCCGCCTCCAGCATTTCGCAGGTGGAAACGTAGCCTAAAATATTTACCCAAGAGTTTGGGGCCAGTTGCCAGATACCCAGTTGGTATCCATTAAGAATTCTCTCTACGGTCGGATGGAGGGGAAACTTGAGACTAGCCTGAATGGTCGCCTCATAACATCCAAAACAGTCGTCCCCGTAGCTGGACCCTTCTGGCCAGACTACGGTGTCCTCGGCATCCGACACGCACAAAATAAAACCATGTCCCATGACATGTTCACCTCAAAAAGTCCCTATTTACAGCCATTACTTTTCGCCTCCCCGCGTGAACATGATGATAGTAAGCAGCAAATTCCTCTCAGCGGGTAGCAGACGGCTCGGCCCAATTCTTCCCCTTTTCCACAGAAAGGGATTCTCTCGTTGTCTCCAACCGAGAGTGCATTTCTTCAAAGTCATCAGAGACTTTGCCGAATGTACAGGGCTCGGATTCACTGTCCTTTTCCACAGAAAGTGATTCTCTCGTTGTCTCCAACCGAGAGTGCATTTCTTCAGAGTCATCAGAGACTTTGCCGGATGTACAGGGCTTAGATTCACTGTCACGTGTCACTCAGTGAAGAGTCCAAAGTGAACCAATCAGGGCACGACACGTGGCAGACAGATATCCAACTAGGAATGGCTGCCTTTAAAGCCCAAACTCCTAGGTAGCCCAATCAGTCCTAGGTTTCTGTAACTTAAGACTGGGCACGTACTTTGAGGCCTTATAAAAGGGAGATGTTCCCACATGGGGAACGACATTCACAAGCATTCAGTGAGAGCATTAATTGTAGAAATAAACACACTTGAGAGTTTACGCTCGGATATTGAGGTTGTTTGCTATAATCGGATGATCATTCCTCTCCTAAGAGGAACCTGATCCCATTTACGTTCCGCGCTTTTTACATCCGAACACATTCTAACTTGATCGTCGGAGGCAGAACTCCCACCAACCGGAGTCTCTGTTGTTTTGCAATTACAGACGCCCAAAATCTAGCCTTGGAATTATAACTCTCCCGAAGGACACAGAAAACCCCGAAACAACTATATTTTCATTGCATATGAATCACAAACTCATGACTATATTTTTCATTAAATATAAATCACAAAACAATTAAAGGGAAGTATGTGAATAATGGTAATGTCAAAATGTACCAACTAAAAAAACGAAGATAGTACTGTATGAGAAAATACGAGTTTCTCTGGGTGCATGATAAACAAAAATTGTTTATCACATGACATTTTTGTAAATAAATCAACAACTTTTTCATTATTACGAGCTCCATAGTTGATGGTGATTAGATAAATTTGTTGATTTATTTACGAAAATACCATGAGATAAACAATAATTGTTTATCACTAAGACTAACTGAGGCAAAATCCTACCCCCCCCCCCCCTCCCCGTGTTTAAATAAATAAAACATTTTTACTTTTACGGAGCTTTAGGAAGGTTAGTTGAATTTATTAAAATAATAGGTAGTGACTAGTGAGGTATAAGTTTGAGGAAAGCGAAGAAAGTAAAGAGTTTTGTGGGGACCAAAAGTTAGTAGAGTATTACTCCCTCCATTTTCATATGATAGTCCCATATGGAATCAATCACGTAAAATAAAAAAAGAAGAATATTTAGAATCTAACATTTAAGTACAAAAACAACTTATAATTAATTTTGCCTTATTTAAATTTTTTGATTTATTTTTGGGAAAGCATCAGTCATAATTTTATAATTCAAGTGAGATATTTCCGTATTTAGCGTCATGTCATCAATCCACAATTAATTACTCTGTAATTTGACCATTATGAATTCTTATTAACCAATGTGCCTTTAATTTACAAGATTTGGATATATATGAGTAGATTTTTTTACACCCCCGAAATAGAATATGGGACTAACATATAAAAACAGGAGGAGTGTTAGGAAATAAAGAGAATATTATAAAAAAAAATGGAGAGAAATTAATGAAAAAAATATTTTATTTACTTAAACACGACTGAAAAAGAAGAACATTTTATTTTTTTAAACACAGAGAGAATATTACATAAACAAATTTATTTTAGTTTTTAATTATTAGAAAACCCAGCCCGTCTCATTAAGGTCCCCTAATTGGGCAAAAATATAAAGACCCTGCCTCCTCTCTCTGGGCTCTCCATTACATAGTGATAGTATACATACTATTGGTTCTCAGCATTTTTTGAGGTAATCATATCAATTTAACAATCTAGGGTTTAATTTAATTTAATTGTCAGTGCAGTAAGTGTAGGGTTCAAAAATCTCAACAATTGGTTCTAAATACTACCTTCGTTTAATATTATTTGCAACTTTGGAATATTTTATATCTCACAAATAGGTAGTACTAAGATTGTTGCTACAAAAGAAAATTATGAGCCTAATTGAATCAATTTGGTTGCTAATGTATTGCACAAACATTTAATGTTAATTGAAGTATGAAATTAGAGAATGAGCTTGCTGATTTACCTTTTGGAGAGTTACTTAAATCAACCAACATAGAAACCCTAAGTCCCAAAGAATATTGAGTCAAATTTGCCATTCCGAAACGACACTTACTTAACTAATGAGAATAGTAATGGGCTATGCCAAAGCAAGGTATTACTACTTTCCTAGGGAAGTAAGGTATATTGGTGTGCTTGCCAAAGCAAGGCATCATATACACGTTAGTTTTGGTTAAACTCAACGATATCAGTAAGGAGTCCTTAGATGTCGTGGAAAAGGCAATAATCGTCAAGGAAGCATAGGATACGATGATTTATCGAACCAAGAATATCTTGGAGCTATTAGAAATTAATTTGCTTACCTTAAAATATTAAGTGTTAAGACAAGCCAAAGCATGCTTAATAACTTATTGATTTTTGGGATCTTGGAATCGTTTTATTCTCCCCTAATTGGGACAAATTTATAAATGTATAAATAGAACGTAAATAAGTTAATTGAAATTGCTTGTTTGCATGTATTTCAATGCTTATTATGTTATCTTGATAAATGGTTATACTTTGCACTTATACTTGTAGAATTCTAAATCAAATTATAATGTTTCCAATGATTGGTAAAAGGAAATCTTTTGAGAATGGTTCTCAAGGAAAGAAAAGGCATTTCTAAAATACAACTTCTCATAAATGACTTTTAAGGCTTAGTCCGAAAGGACGGTTGGACATCATGTATTCAAAATACTAGGTAGTTTTGATAAACATGAAGTATTGAGTTGAAAAACTCAATTGACAATAGTTGACAACCAACATATCTTTTCGCTTCATACACTAATGAGTAGGACTCATTGATTAAGTAATTCAAGTATGAATTAAAAGAAAAGATGAAACTTTGTTTTACGCCGAATTAGATGCTGAATTATGTCTAACAAAATATAAAAGTCAAAACACTTAAGAAATGGTTCTTACAAGTTATGAGATGATTTAGGATAAGAAATATAGGAAACAAGGAACATTAATTGGAAAGGAATACGAGATTCCAATTCTACCTAAGAGTTCATGTTATCGTAGTTAAACTTAGCAACTCATTATCTTCACAAGTATCGAATACTGCTTGAGTGTTCCACGGTGACCTCAAACAATTAAAGATTAAGCTAAGTTATGGAATTACAAGCTTGGAATAAAGCAAGTAGTGCTACATCAGTTTTAAGGTCATCTGCTTTGTTTAAAGACCTTTTAAAGCTAAGGTTGGAACAAATAAATTGTTATTGTGTTCCATAATTAGCAAACGATCCGTTTACACACGGAAAGACTCACATTCAAAGTAAAAGAGCAATAGTTGTTGGTTTTATTTAAATGGCATGGTTTTTTAAGCCATGATTCAAGGAAGCTTGATTATAAACAAACATTTCTCTAACATGAAAACTCACAAAGTTCAAGTCATGGACATGATTTGTGTTCTGAACATCTTTAGCAATGTCACATCGACAAGAACATATACTCAAGACTCTATCAAATAAACTCTTGAAAGTTGATTAATTTGGAATCGTTCAAAGGTAAGGAAGTCTTACTTGTTTAGATCGACAAAGAAAGGAGCTATTGTGCTTGATATAGCAAATTGACTCCGAAAGCTAAAGAGAATTCCATTACTTCAACGTTTTCACAAGAATTTGAAAGAATATGACTATATTCATCAAATGTGAACAAACTGGATCTTGAGTAGCTCAAAAGTTCAGTGAAGTATAGAATCGACTTGGCAAGATATAAAAACGTCTAGATTAGATCGAGCGATGTTTGCTTGAGCCAAGAGTGATCATATCAAGGTTATGAAATTGGAATTTCAGAATTAGCTCCACAAAGAATATAGAATGTCTTGACGGAGACCTCGATGCCATTTGGAAATGACTTGAATGACGATGGATCACATCTCTTCCTATAAATTTCTTAAAGATTTGCAAAAATGACTAGTTTTACACTAAAAAAAATTGTCAACGCTAATAAAGGACACCATATTCAGTTATGGATAGAAATAGTTTCTAACGTCTTTTCAAGTATGTGTCTAGGGCTATTAGCTTTAGTGAAAGCTCATTGGCTCAGTGGGAGCTAACTGTTTATTTCGCTACGAACTTTTACCTAAAGACAATATACATGTCTCTTTGTAAGCATTCAAGTGAGACTACGGGCATTAATTCCACAACCTGATTGAGAACATAGTATTTGTTGCTCTAAGTGATGTCTTTCTGGAAAATAACACAATTTCAAAACGACAAGTGGGAGGAAAATGAACTCGATGACCATCGAGATTAGTAACAAACTAGAAATGAGAATCTCGAAAGACTTTAGAAGGGCTTCATGAGAATGATTGATCAAGAATACTTAAAGGACTTTACAAGTGCCTTATAAGAGAATTCATTACTCACAAAAACTTTAGAAATGTGGGAGTAAGATCAATATAATAAAAGGGATTTAAAAGCACCTTGTGACTTAGTGTTTGATGCAATTACCCCGTATAGGTATAGAATTCACCAAAAGACTTGGATTGAATCCTGTAAAGTTTCTATTAAGTTCGAAATAAATCTAAGACTTACAAGCATACTATTTACTATTGGATGGTAAGGGAATAGTGCCTTGTAAATTAGCTACAACAAATCCAAATTCCGAATAATGGTTAGAGGCCATAAAAATCCGAAATAGATTCCATGTTTGAAACTTGATTAATTTGCATGAAGGTTAAAGACCCATCAAATGCAAATAAGTTTTCAAGGAGAAAACTAATATGGAATTGTATATGTATACATAGCTAGATTAGTTGAAAAAATGATAATTAAATTCATGGCGTTGATTTTAATAAAACCTATTCACTAATTGGAATGCTTAAGTCTTTTCGTGATTATTCTAGCAAAATTGCGCATATGAAATATGGAAAAATAGATATCAAAACCGCCTTCCTAAAATAGGATTTTGGAAGAGACTATGGAAATAGTCTAAGGGTTTTGATTAATCTAAATAATGCTAGATTTGGAAGCAAGCTCAAGAAATCCATTGGTGGATTGAGGGAAGCATGTATGAATTGGAATGGATTTTCTCATACAGTTAATATAAGGCCTGGCTTGTTGAGAAATGTGGAATAAAGAAGTTTAGTGGGAGCAAAAGTCAATTTTGTAAGGTCCAATAATAAGTTTACAAACTCTATTGTAAAATAACTATCAAATGCTAAATGCTTAGATTTGAAAGAATTTTTCAATGATGGACCAAGTTAAAGGCGATACTTAGTACATAGTGGGAATTAAGATCTATTGTATAGACTTAATAAAATGTTTGAACAAGTAAAGGAATTTACCGTATTAAACATGAAGGACTTGAAAAGGCCTTCAATCCATATGTATAAGACTAAGTAATTGTTTGAACTAAGTATAAGCTAGGCAAATACTAAGTCAAACAAGAAAGACTCAAGTAGAGACTTCCAGCCATATAGCAAACAGTTTAGCAAGACTTAGTGAAACTGGATGAGCTAAAAGTCATATGAATGGGATCAAATTGGAATAATTTTGCAATTACATCCATCATGTATGCTATGATATGGAATCGTCACATGACCTGCATGCTTAGAGCATGATAAGTATAAAATACAAATCGACTTGAATCTAAGCAATGGATCATTAGATTATGATCAAGAACGCCCAAAGTACTTGGTTAAGTAAAAGGATGAGTTCTTGATGCATGGAAACAAATATAATTTGAGTATTGATGTTGCAAGCAAAACCTCAACAAGGATTAGATCCTTGATGAGGAAGTCATTTATAAGCACGAGGTTAAGACGCGTCATGGCTTAAGAATGGCAACATGAACTTATGTCCATGTATATTTTGCGGAAATTTAAGGTAAATTTCCATAATCACAAATGATTAGGATATCCAAATCATTGTGATCCAGTTGGAGTAAAATCCAAGCAAAGCATCATTAGGAAATCTACTAAAGTATATGTTGAGAACATTGCTGCCTTAGAGGAAATAATAAGGAAGTTGTTAAATAGATAGTTCGTTGTTGAACTTTGATGATAGTAGGCTGTCAAGTTAAAGATTTCAAATCATGAAAAATGAGTGGGAACCATCACTTGGACAATAAATCCTAAATCACATTAATCCATAACACTCTCGAATCTTATCATCTTATTATGAAAGTTTTGATAATGAAGATGCTAAGATTTTCAAAGTAATCATAACTAAACCTATGCAATAAGTGAACCACAAAATTCAAAATTGCATGAAAGAAATCAAGCATATTAGATATGGGTGTGATTTCAATAAATGTTTTGTCAAAAGTATTACAAACATTTAAAAAAACCATTTATCATAAGATGAAACGTTTGAAAGTTTCATAGTGGAATAAAATTTTACGGATAACTATTTAATTGTGGTTTAGAATTAAATAATGAGTCCAATCGATTTGACGATATTTAAAATAGGGTATCAAGGCAAGTCTTGAATAAAGAAACACCTATAAAGTGAACATTTAATGTCATATTGAAATTTATCCCTAATCGAGATCATTTGAAAGTTGGACAACTAATGACCGCGTGAGATTAGTGTGTAGTATGATTTATAGCACTGTATCTTGTGCTACAAGGACAAGAATGTCATAAATCATTTGCATAGGTATTGGGTTGGAACTATACTTAATCTACCTATGAGAATACTTTAAGAGATTTAAAATTCGTCATAAGTATATTACTCATTATGGCTATCGGAACCTCTTTCCTCAACCATGAGTATTGTTAATTCTCTTGTTTGAGTACTAGTCGCTTTGATGTTGTCAAACATCTGCCGTACAAGGGGATTATAAAGGCAACACTCGGGCGGCTAAGTCCTCTTAGTAAAGGAATTTGACAATGCAAGACTGGGAATGTCCCCCTATTAACAGTAGGGAACATGTTTTTGTTGTTACAAGGCCAAGAGTGAGACTATAAAATGCATGGCCGTGCTCGGATGGATTTTAGAAATAATGTCTTTGATGTTGTCAAACGTTTGTCGTACAAGGGGATTATAAAGGCAACAATCGGGCGGCTAGGGCCTCTTAATAAGGGAAGTTGACAATGTAAGACTGGGAATGTCCCCCTATTAATAGTAGGGAACATGTCTTTGTTTTTACAAGGCCTCTCGAAGAGAGAGACTATAAAAATGGATGGTCGTGCTCAGATGGATTTTAGAAATCATCTGCTTATTGACAGTCGAACTTGGAAATAGAGAAACACTTTTGGACGTAATAAGGATAACGAAGAATCTTACCTCATAGTTCATGAAGAGGCATCAATTAACACAGGAGAAAGGCTATACACTATCAGCACACTTGTCCGGAAGGACAAATGGGAGATTGAAAGGATTGGTGTCCTTTGAACAAGCGTATTATTCCGATAGAGGGTTCGGAATTAATTACGGAGTTAACTATTCAGTAAAGTTGAGTGATCGAAAAGTCTAGCTAGAAGCTATCTCTAATCAGTGAGATTAATTATATTAATCTCACAGCTTTCCTTATATTGAACCCAACGGGTCACACCAAAGGGTGCAACCAAACGAAGGTGACGTATTAAGCCGAAGGCCTTAATACGTCTAACAAGAGGATTCGTACTCCGACGTCAGATTCCGAGCTTAGAGCGTCGAAACCAAACGTCAAACATCGAGTTAAATTTGAGGAGTTTACGAGACCTGAAAATAAGTCAAACAACAAATATTAAGACAACATACAAAACCCTAGCCTCGCATCGGCATAGCCATGCGATGGCTAGGCTAGTATGGCTAGAAAGCATACTAGCATGCGTGGTGCTTGGCCGGAAGCCTAGCAGCAGCACACGCGTGCTTGCTTGGCGAGCGTGCCATAGCTCGCAAGCAAGCAGCGCTGACAAGGCTGGCTGCCAGCAAGCGCTGGGTCTCATTAGCAGCTGCTAGCACTTGCCCGCATGGCCTGCTAGCAAGCACGCAACAGCCCGCTAGCAAGCGAGGCTTGCTAGTGCTTGCGGGCAAGGCTTATAGGCCTGCAGCACAGCAGCCAAGCAGCGCACAAGCAGCCCAACTACAAGCGTGGGCTTTCGGTGTGGATGGGAAGCCCAAGCCATGTCAAGGAGGCCTTGACCGGCCATACCTTGGTGGCCAAGGGTGTTGACCGATCATAGGCTATTGTGATTGGTGGGTTTGGTGATTTAGGGAACAAGGAGGCCATATGGCTCACCTTGTGGTCCTCACCTTACCACTCCCATGTGATTGCCACTTGTTACTTGACTATTTGTTCTAGCTATTTAATTTATTTTGAGAGTCAAATTAAATACTAGCTTTACTCAACTTTGCAAAAGTCGCACATTGATTGGAAATCAAGGGGATGGAGACGCTTCTCCTATAAATACTCAAGGCCTCCCTTGGGAATTCTTTGCAAGAGTTGAATTTTATAAAAGGCATCTCCATTGAGAAAACCTTATAAAGAGATCCTCTTGTTTAGTAGTGTTAATATTGCCCTAACCGATAATGTTAGCCAAGTTTGGGCGTATGGGTGGACCACGTTGGAGGGGTTGCGTTTGAGGCTCTTTCTCCGTTTGTGAGTTCGTGTTAGTGCTAGTAGAAAACACGCGTCAAGGGTATGATCATCTTTTCCTATCTCTCCCTCTTATTATGTGTTTACTGTATGCTATATTTAATGCATGTTTAGTTGCTTTAATTTATGTATGGATCTTTGGGCTGGTTTTATTTCCGCGCGGTGTCGGACACCGCAAAACCCAACACGACTACACCACAAAGGACTAGTCATGCCCATAGGACCCATCAAAGATCCAGCCCCGGAGGCCAGACCACCTAAGTGAGATCCTAATAAACACTATAAGTACCACTAAGGAAGAGGTCATGATACTGAGGAATGTTGGAAACTCAAAGAAGCTTTCCAAGATTTGATCCATGATAACAAACTTTTCGAGATTCTAGCCATCACAGAAGAACATATAATCTTTGATCCTTCTCTCCTCATTAAACCTATTGACGAGCCAATGATCGAAGAAATCTATATAACTTCCATTAAAAAAGTGACCATGATTGAGGAGGACGAATAAGTTTTCGTAGATGACAACGAGGAAAACTCAGCAAATCTAAAAGAAGACGTTGATAAGCTTCGAGATTTCATTGCCAAGATTATGAGTATGGTGGAAGACCTTGTAAAGCGGGTATCAGTCAGTCATTGAACAAAACACTTATCGCTATGATTAGAAGAAAGAAAAGAACAACCATCCTCCTTCTTCTTTTTCTTCCCATCAAAGATTAAAGAAAAAACTCAATGCTCCTAAGCCGCGTGTAAAATGGACCATAGACGAATATACACCAATAGAAATGACTTATAATGAGGCTTTTGACTACCTCCATAACCAAGGTTGTATCCTAATTGGAATACAAACTCCTATTACATATACCATCGAGGCAATAGTCACACTACTGAAGAATGCTTCACCCTTAAGGATCGCATTAAAGACCTCATTGATTCGAATTGGCTTCATGTTCCTCCAAGCAGCAAGAAGGCCAAGTGATGATAAACATAAAGCATGAGTCTAACCCCGTTACAACCCTTAAAAGACCTCCTTGAGGTGTACACACACTTGTGAGAGCTTCGCTTAGAGCTACGTTTGGCCTAATTCCTAGCGAATACGTAGGCAACCTCACATTGGGGTGTGGCCGTAATAATTATTCATCACATTCATTCACATTCATGCATGATCATATCAAGGAATCTCCAATGTCACTAGTAGAGAAATGCTCATTTGTGTCGCTTGTAGAAACAAACGAAGCAAATGGTATAATTTAAGTTCAGTTTAAAATATTTGCGTCGCTTATTTATTAAAAGTGCGACACAGAACACTAATATAGGTTATTTGCATCACTTATTACTAAAAGAACGACGCAAATAATAATGTCATTTGCGTCTCTCTTTTAGGAACAAGTGACGCAAACGATTTTGTGAATAATTTGCGTCACTTGTTACTAAAAGAGACGCAAATAACATTGTCATTTGTGTCGCTCTTTTAGGAATAAACGACGCAATTAGTTATTGCTACAACGACCATTTGTATTCCAAAACTGAATACAAAATAAAAAAACCTTTCTAACTACCTCCTTCCTTCGTTCCCAAAACCTTTCTAACTACCTCCTTCCTTCGTTCCCAGCAGCAGCATAAGGCACGAATTCGAGCAAAAATTCGAAGGTAATTAAGCTACCTCCTTCATTCGTTTCCAGCAGCAGCATAAGAAGAATTTTCGAGTAACAATTCGAAGGTAAGCTGCCTCCTTCATTCGTTCCAACAGCAGCATAAGCGTGAGGTCTACATTCGTTCCTAGCATAAGAAGAATTTTCGAGCAAATTCAAAGGTGTAAAACCTCTTTCTAGCTACCTCCTTCATTCGTTCCCAGCAGCAAATTCGAGCAAATTTTCGAGCATAAATGCATAGGTAACAAACCCCAAACTTGTGGTATATACCCTAACCTTATGCAACGAATTCAAAGGTGTTCGAACCCTAATTTTGTTGGTTAATGTATGTAAATTTATGCAGCGAATTTATGCAGCGATTTTATTGGTTAATGCATTGATTTTTTTGGTTAATGTATTGATTTGGTTAATGTATTGAATTTGTTAATGTATTGATTTGGTTAATGTATTGATTTGCTAATTTATGCAGCGATTTCGTTGGTTAATGTATTGATTTATGCAGTAAATCTATGCAGCGAATTTATGTAGCAATTTCTTTGGTTAATGTATTGATTTTGTTGGTTAATGTATGTAAATTTATGCAGCGAATTCGAAGGTGTAATTTGAACCCTAATTTAGAGCAGAAACGAGCAAATTTGTGCCTAATAATAGCGAATTTCAGCAAATTTTCGAGCAAATTAGAGCATAAACGAGCAGGTAACGAACCCTAAACTTGTGGTATATACCCTAAACTTGTGCAGCGAATTCGAAGGTGTAATTCGAACCCTAACTTTCGAGCAACATGTATTGATTTTGTTGGTTAATGTATGTAAATTTATGCAGCAAATTCGAAGGTTTAATTCGAACCCTAATTTAGAGCATAAACGAGCAAATTCGTGCCTAATAATAGCGAATTAGAGCAAATTTTTGAGCAAATTTAGAGCATAAACGAGCAGGCCAGGTAACAAACCCTAAACTTGTGGTACATACCCTAAACTTGTAACCAACTAATTTCTAAAGTTGGTTTAATTCGAACCCTAATTTTCAAGCAAAATGTATTGATTTTGTTGGTTTAATGTATGTAGAGAATTTCTAAAGTTTTGCACGAGGTAGTGATTGTGGAAAAACGTTTGAGGCGATAGTACACATACGACATTGTCTTCACTTGTGGTATATACTCTAACCATTTTATTATGTAGTTTTAACTTGCTTTTTGTGGTTGGAATAATGATTATGAATTGTATTGGATTTCTAATTGTTATATTATTGATTGAAATTGTAATAATGTTTGCATCATTGGCTTAGATACCCGTTTAGGGCTTACTCATTAGGAGTAAGTTCTGAATAGTCCCCAGTTTAGGAATGTTCTTGAATGTTCTATCTTATTTAGGTTGTAACTACTTGAAGTGTTTTTGGATCTAAGAAAATCATCCCACGCTATTTTTCGATTGTTCTCTGGGTACATATGTCGATACTCGATTATCTACATTGTGTCTTGGAGAACTATAGGGAAATGCTGCCGGATTTTCTTTAGAACCAAATCTTTACCAAGTAGTTACTAATGAGATAGGACATTCAAGAATGGGTTAGGTTGGAGTGATAAGGACCTAATTGGATCTTGTCATTGCATTTACATGAGATAAGCTTTGAATGAAAATGTTCTATGCCTTATAATCTTGTTCATTGTTAAGGAATTATGTATGCTAGAAAATATAGCCATTATCTTAAAATTAATTTTCATTATTCAGTGGGTGAAAATGGATCGAAGTTGGGTGTATGCTAAACGAAATTCTACAAGATTTTTAAGTGGAATTGAGGAGTTTAGTAGTGTTTCCTTAAAATACCAAACAGAGAATAAATCAAAGATTATTCTTTGTCCTTGTTGTGACTGCAATAATTCAAGGGGGTATCGTGATATAGATGATATTAAGGATCATCTAATCCGTCGTGGGTTCAAAGAAAACTACACAATATGGACATGGCATGGTGAGAACTTAGGTCATGGGTTGCTCAGTTTCTTGCAAGTGCACAAAAAATTGGGTTGCCACAGTCTCGACATGATGGGAGGCTCGGAGGTCAAGGTACTGTTGGTAGAAAAAGGTTTTCAATGGGCTTTGATATGAAAAATAAGGTTGAGTTATTTGTTTTGCAAAGTCTTAGTGAAGTTCATCCTTACTTGAATGAGCACATGATTTTTCTTAAAAATGAATACCCTTCCAAAACTGATCTTCAGCTGATAAAGGAGCATAATCGTTCATTCGTTACATGGTTCAAGGATCGAGTGATGTCTCAATTGTTCACCACACCTAATGATGTATCTGACACACTGAGATGGTTAGCATATGGTTCTAAATGTCAAGTCATTTCGTATGAGGGATACGACATCAATGGATATTCTTTTTACACTCGTCGACAAGATGACAAAACAACAATGCAAAATAGTGGTGTTAAAGTAATAGGTTTGTCATCTGAATTTGTTAGTAAACATGATAAAACACTAGTGGATAGGAAGAAATTTTATTATGGAGTAATTGAAGAATAACAGAGTTAGACTATGTTGATTTCAAGATGCCTCTATTCCGATGTAAGTGGGCTGATATTAGTCATGGTGTAAAAAAAGATGAACAAGGGAACTTGACCCTTGTAAATTTTGGTCGACCAGGGCATCTAGCTGATCCATTTATATTAGCAACACAAGCAAAACAAGTGTTTTACATGGCTGACCCAGCTGATCGTAAATGGTCAGTTATTTTAGAAGGAAAAAGAAGGATACTTGGCATTGAAGATGTGGTTAATGAGGAAGAATATGATGAGCAATTTAATGAGTCACCACCTTCTGTCTGGAGCATCCCTCCAACAGTTGATGATTTTGACACAACTTTGAAACGTGTAGATCATGATGAAGGATATTATGTTGCAAAAGAGAAGAATTAAGTAAGTATGAAATCTGAAATTTTGTGTTATTGTTTTTTCTTACAATGTGTTACTAATTTATTTGTTACAATATGTTACTAAATTAAGAATGAAGTATGAAATCTGGAATTTTTTTTAACATGTACATGTTTATAATTTCTTTTTTAATGTTTACTACATTGCAGATAAATAATAATGGAGGATGAGGATATGCAAAATGCTGAAAATGAGCCACACAATCAATCACAATCACAACTTGACTCTTAGAAGAAGAAGAAGAAAAAGAAGCCAAGATGTCCTTCAAAGGGCCTTAAATCAAAGAGTGGGGTTCCTAGAGTGCTTGAATGGGATGAATTCTATCGGCCGATTGGAAAGTGGGTAACAGAATACAAAACTCATCTTGGTGAAATAAGTCGTGCAAAGGTGTCTATATTGATTAAATATTGGAAAAAAGTTCCACAAGGAATTAAAGACACTTTGTGGGAAGATGCTAAGGTATTATTATTTCTTATTTCTTATTTAATGTATAAGAAGTTCTACAAGGAATAAAAGACACTTTGTGGGAAGATTTTGTTTGATATCGATAATGTTTTACCAATTAATAATGCAATGTTTTATTATTTAGAGAGAGTTTCATATCGAAGAAGATGAAAAAAAAGAAGAAGAAGGTCCTACACACTTGTGATCAACGATAGATGGAAAGATTTTGAAACAAAATTGGTTAGCAGTTGGATCACTTGTACTAGGAAAATGCCGGATGACAAAAGAATGCCTTATGAAATTTATGATTTCATATCTCCAGATGTGTGGAATAGTTTTGTAAAGGAGCATAGCACGGATGAATTCAAGGTGTGTAAATGTATATATATACATCACTATAAGTCATAAAGATGCATGTTATTAATATTTTGTTTATTGATTCTTATGTTAACAATGTTCCTTTTTTTATTCTAAAATAGGAAATAAGTGAGAAGGCAAGAAAGAGCTAGTCTTTCAACCAATACCCGCATCATCTAGGAGCCAAGTCATATGCTGAAATGGATATTGTATGGAAAAGAAAAGGGTATATTCCTTCATCATCTACTACTTCATCTTGCTCTTCGGTTGTGTCTAGTTTGCCGGATAGGACATATGCTTGGCTTTTAGCAAGATAAAAAGAAGATGATAAGGGAAATCATTATTTGCCTAATCAGAAAACAAAAGAGGTGAAAGAATCCATTGTAAGTGTATAGAAAAGTCTTTATTTCAATGTTGAATCTATTTTCTTAAGTACATGTATTGCAACAAAATCATACTAACTTTGTGCTTTTGTATAGGATGATTGGAAAATGCAACAAGATGAAGGGAAATTTGTTCCTAATAGGTATGATGATGTCTTGGCCCGTGCCCTTGGAAGAAAAGATTGTTATGGTCGGGCAATATCATTTGGCAGTGGAGTTGGCATTAAAGCTGTATGGGGATCTGGAGAGCGGCGTAGTGGCCGACATGGTACGCAAATTGGAGATGTTGAGTTGGAGGAATTAGAGGCAAGAGTAACCCAAAGGGTACGAGATGAGATTGTACAAGAGATGCAGTCCAAAGTGGATTTCATGGTTCAAGAGAAGTTTATGTTATTAGCTAAAGAGATGGGTATTCAAATTCCAACTAAATTAAGGGAATTGAATAGCATAGGCCAGGCTACTCCACAAAATCCTAGTAGTTGTCACTCAGGTGGTGGTGATGCTCCACTTGCAAACATACATGATCCATTTGCAAACATACAGGTATCTTAAAATATTTATTTGATTTTTGTTATGGCATAACTCCACTATAATGTTTACTACTTCGTAACATGTATTTGATATAATTTTGTGGGTTATATACAAGGAACTAGTTGCATGTAAGCTATCGTTGATGATTGACTTTGAGAAAGTCAATGTTGCTGAAGGTACATTTTATCCAGAGTTAATCCTTGATCATCATAGTAGCCTCCTACCTGATCATGTGAGGATAAGTGTTGATGATTATTATGATAAGATCAAAGAAGTTCCGGTCCCAGTTCCTTCTGCATTCATAAAGAAACTCAAGAATGCTAATGGTACTTTTACACAATGGCCGAAACACTTGGTTTCCCTTCTGCATGATAAGGTAAATTATATTTATAACAATTATTACATAATTTTGAAGTTGAAAAATATAGTCAAATTTTTTAATGTATCTGCTTAATTGTTAATTAGGAAATCATCCCAAACAAGAGTGATGGCAATAGAGAAATGACCAAAGAAAATGTGTAAGTCAAAATAAAAGAGGTTGATAGTGGTCACGAAACAAAAGAATCCAGCACCAATCCAAAAAAAATCTTTCTTCTGGATTTTGTGTTGGAAAACTTGACTCTAAAGTGTAGGTGTTTGAATGATTTGTTATATTCATTACCCAAAGGTGAAAATGTGAAGATGATCGGTGACGTAAGAACCTTTAGTTATGAAATTGAAAGGGACATCATTATCAAACGAGAAGATGTCGATCAACTTCTCACGGGAGCGTGGCTTAATATTTCAATTTTGCAAGTTTTTATGATGTAAGATATTCAAATTTCAACCCTCCTAAAAAATTTAGTTTATTACCATTTCTAATATTATTACATGATATATATGTAGGGCTTTGAGTGATTATTCTCTCGATACGGCCGATGTGTTTCCCACTGGATTCATGTGTCCAGAGATGATTTCAGAGACCTATTTGCATAGTGATGCTGGTCGTATCCTACTATACTTGAGAAATGCAATGGAAAAACAAAAAAATAAGCACTTCATCTTATGCCCATACTATGAAAAGTATAAAATTAGAACTTTTTTTCTATTTAAACATTGCAAAATAATGTTGGTAATACTTAATTATTTACAAATTCCTGTCTAATTTATGTAGGAATCATTGGGTTCTTCTGGTATTATGCATGACTAAGCGTGAGGTCTACATCTTTGATTCTATGAGGCAAAAGCGAAATTTGGCAATTAAGTTTCCAATGACAAAGTAAGTTTGTTTGTTTATAGAGTCATGTGAATTTATTTAAGGTTAATAAATGCTTTTATATAATTTGCACAAATATGTTATTTATTTCAAATGTGTAGTGCTTTCCGAAATTACAAGACACTAGGTGGACAATCTAAGGAAAGTAAATTGACATGGCATTTGGGACAGGTTTAACTTAATTCCTTACCCAAAATATACTTTCTTAATAATGTTATGTATAGCAATTAAATTGAACTAATTGTTATAATGTATGTAGTGTCTTCAACAATTAGGTGGACGTGAATGTGGCTATTACGTCATGCGTTATATGTTCGAAATAATGCAATATCATCATAATAGTGAGGACCTTATTACGGTATGAGGTGTCAAATATTTCATTTTTACTTAATAATTACAATTTGAAGTACTTACACTTGGATTAAACTTTTGCACTGATCTTTTGTTTGTGTTATGCTAATAGGATTTTTCAAGATCTACACCGTACACAAATGGGGAGATAAACGAGGTTCGAGATATTTGGGCAGACTATTTTGTATGCAATGTTGAAATTTAGATCTACACTTACAAAACTCCATTTACTTGTTAGACTCTTGTTCTATTTGTTAGGATTGACATGAATGTATGTATTTTGTTTACCAACAATTTGGGTTGGTGTTGGTGATTGTGTTGAATGATGACTATAATGTCAATGGAATTGAGTTGTAAATTTATTGGACAGGTTTTTGATATGCTGTCGTCATTCCCAATTTTATGGGTAGGCCAAATTACAAAGGAAACTCTGCCAAAATGTATATTTGAATTCTTTATTATTGCTTCTTACTTTTTATTTTGTATCATATATATATTTATATATCATTTGCTTCGCTGATCATTAAACAAACAAGCAACGCAAATAATTCGCTTTTGAATTGTCAAACAAGATTCATTTGCGTCACAATATTGTAAAAAAGCGATGCAAATAACTAGAATTCGCTTAACCATTTAACACTATTTGCGTCACGTTTTTATTAAAAAAAAGACGCAAATAAATCTCATTTGCGTCCAAATAACACTCATTTGCGTCGCTTTTTTGTAAATAAGCGACGCAAATAAGAGTTATTTGGGTCGCAAACACTTGCTTCGCACCTAGAAACGACGCAAATACACTCTAAAAGTGCAAAGAAAATTACCATTTCTCTACTAGTGGTTCATCCCTATCCATTTAGAGCTAGACTTGGGGGCTTGATCCCTACATCATTAGCCTACCCTGCCTAAGAATCACCATCATATAGCTCTTCTCAAAATATTTTTCCAGACCCTTAGCCTTTGCAGCCTAACTTTAGTGTCACTCTTACACACATCACAATTACGTCGCCGAATAATCCTTCCCTTAGGAACCCTTTGTCATGAAATCTTGATACGACTCTGAAGCACGCCTTGTCATCTTCGAATCACTCATTATCATAATCATCATTGCATCACAAAGTATGAGGTACTTAGCCTCCGAGCCTAAGTTATCCAAATACTTTCATTATCGGATCATCAATTGAGACAATCTAGGATGCTACAATCCTTGCACCATGAGATACAATGATTAATGAGTACACTAGATTAAGCTCATTCAACATGCATTGTTACTCGATTCATTCTTTTCATCTTTTTTCCTTTTGGGGAAGTTCAAAAACTTTTACCCTCCACAAAAATGACAGAAAATGTTTGCTTTTCTACATTTTTTTAGTTGCACGAGCACAATCACAACACAATGCACACAAGTCATGCATATCGTGTCATGTCGTGTCACCATCCACACATCGAGTTGAGTCCGCACACACGTGACATACACATCAAGTCGTATCACATCGAGTCGAGTTGAGTACATTGAGTCATACAAAATGAGTCAAGTACACCAACTCATAGGTCAACCTCAAGAAAACCACCAACAAAGTCCTTTGAATATATTTGATTTTACAGGATACACCAATTCATCGAAGCTTCCGTTCGCAGTCAATCGAATACTCTCACCATTCATCTTTTCAAAAGCTCTTTTTTTTCAGAGACGCGTGGACATTCCTTCTAAAAGCTCTTTTGTTTAGAGACGCGTGGACATTCCCTTAAAAGCTCCTTTTGTTCGGAGACGCGTAGACATTCCCTTCCAAGCTCCTTTTGTTCAAAGACGCGTGGATATTCCTTTCAAAGCTCTTTTGTTCAGAGACGCGTGGACATTCCCTTCAAAGCTCTTTTGTTGAGAGACACGTGGACATTCCTTTCAAAGCTCTTTTGTTAAGAGACGCATGGACGTTCCTTTCAAAGATCTTTTGTTCAGAGACGCGTGGACATTCCTTTCGAAGCTCTTGTGTTCAGAGACACGTGGACACATTTCAAATCGACAACGCTCCCTGAGAATGTAGAGGTTGTCACCGATAGCGCTCCCTAAGAATGAGGAGGTTATCGTTTGAATTTAAGACAAAGAGTCAACAATGCTCCCTAAGAAAGAGGAGGTCGTCCAAATGAGTTCGCATCAACAAGATGTCACTCAGAGATATGTACCCGGCGATGTCAGATACACATTTCTTTCCCTATAACTCCTTTATTTTTGGAACTTACGTTTTCTATAGGTATTGGCGTTAAAAGGATGATTTAGGATCGCAGAATGTTCTACATCATTCTCCATCCCTATCGAATTACTTTGACTAGCGCTTTCGAAACTTATTTTTCTCCAAAATCGGTCAAAGTAGGGGCTTTTGTTGACACCTAATCGTGTCTCCCTAAACACCAAACCCGATGAAGAGTGTCTTTCACGTTTTAATTGACGAGTTCGACAAAGAGTTGAAAAGTCGGGCAAAGTTTTCCTAAGCCTGGACCATCTTTCTAACCTTACCCAAAATGTTTTTAATCCAAATCATTCATTTCATGTCTTTAAAATCAAAATCATTTATTTCGTATCCTTAAAAACATTCATTTCGTGCCCAAATTATAAAAAACGGCCAGCCTGATTATTTTGGTCCATTTTCCAAGACCAATTATTGTTTAGTTAAATGGGTTTGAAAAGAGCTTTCCAACGATATATTACAAGCCTAAATTCGACTTTAAAACGAATGAGTTATGACCAAAATACTAAACTGAGCCCAAACCGAGCCTAGGTCCACCTTAGTACGACCCAATGATTATGTGGAGTTCAAATATCTTATTTAGGCCTTATATGATCATATTCCTAATCCTAAATCAGTTCGGATCTTCTAGAATCTTTTAAAAGGTTCTAATATAATCTATCCTTCCTGAAAAGACAAAGATCACGAATTTAAGATTGAATAGAACTCTTATGGTAATCCTTGATTTATTAAAAGATGTTCAGAAATATTTTTGCATAGATAAACCGCCAAAACAAACTCCGTACAAACAGTTTTTATCCTAAGAATCATCTCAAAGCGATGGGATCATCGTAACACGACAAACACTATCGCCAAACGACAGGTGTGTCGCGGTGCGACGAAATTCTGGGATAATTTATGATTTTTTACTTCATCGCGACGCGATATTCTCGTCGCGACGCGTCAAGCCTTGTTACCACTTCACAAAGAGTTCTATCATAATCAGAACTTCTGATCTTTCTCTGATTGTTCGACTCTCTTTTTTCCTTATAAATAGAGGTCGTTTTCCCCGTTTCAGATGATCAAACGTCACCATCAACAACCATCACAATAATCATCATCACACCCGAAATTCCTAATATTCTTAGCCTTAGCCTAAACACGTCATTGATACATCCTAATCATTCACCGTACTTCCTTTGCGTGATTCGAATACTCCAAACCATACCCGACGTTATCTTTGACCTCGACGTGAAAGGTTGATATTTCTGAGGGTTTGGTCCCAAATCTATATTTCTATTCTTAATTAAATTAGCTTATTATTTACTTTATTGATTTTTCTTTCTTGAAGTTTACTAACGTGTGTATTGTTTTAGTAGCAAGAAGGTCAAGGCATAAAAGTAAGTAATTTAATTACTTAATTACTCTCTTTTGAGATATAAACCATGTTTAGGATAACTCTTTGACTTTGATTATTAGCATCATGATTAGGATAATGTGTTGATTTTGTTACTAGTGACATGCTAGGATTGTTATTAATCTGTTTAGTATCATGCCTAGGATCTTACAACAAACGATATTTTTATGATGATGATTGTTATGATAATTATATGTTGCTTGATTATCCATGATTTATTTCTTGATCACGCCCTTTTTGTAGGTTTAAAAGAAATTTGTACTTGAAATCACGCCTAATAAGATAATTAATAATTGGATTTAGGCTTAATATATAAAATTTTAATTCATGTGATCACCAATATTAGACTTAATTGTGCATTAATTATCAACCAACGTAGATTAAATAGGTTTAGGATTAATTTGATATGTGTATGTTGATCAAAAAGCGCGCATGAATATCAATAAGAATTAAGTAGAGGTCTATTTAGGGCGAGTTTGACCTCTTTGAGGTTAAGTTCGTACCATCATCCCCGAACATCCAATAAGGGTTCCAGATCATGCACTATGGAGTTAGAAATCTCTATAATTGTGAATGGGGTGCAACCTTCACAATTGTGAACGGTTTACAAATTCGTTAAATTTGTTGGCGACTCATTTTCTCTAGCTTCTTTTCCTTGGAGCACCAGCATGCCTAAAAACATGACCCACATGTAGGGCTGAGATGAAAAATTTCCTACACCAGGAATCCACAAAAACCACCCCAAAAAAAACCCATGAAACCACCGTCACTGTAGACACCTGGTCGTGTCTCCCCAAAAACCCAACCTGGTGATGAATACCTTTCACGTTTTGATTAACGAGTTCGGTAAAGAGTTGAAGAGTCACGTGTATTTTCCTTAAGCCTTGACCGTATTTCTAACCTTACCTAAAGTGTTTTTAATCAAAATCATCCATTTCGTGTCCTTAAACCCAAAATCATTCATTTCGTGCCCAAATTATAAAAACGTCCAAACCTAATTATTTTGGTCCATGTTCCTAGTCCAATTATTATTTAGTTGGATGGGGTTTGACAAGAGCTTTCCAAATGTATTATAAGCCCAAATCCGACTTAAAACGAATAAGTTATGGCCAAAATACTAAAACGAGCCCAAACTGAACCTAGGTCCACCTTAGCTATGACCAATGATTATATAGAGTCCAATTATTTTATTTAGGCCCTGTATGATCATATTCCCAATCCTAAATCAGTTAGGAACTTCTAGAATCTTCTAGAAGGTTCTAATCTATCCTTTTCGAAAAGATAAAGATTAAAGAAATTTGAGATTAAATAAAACTTCTCATACGATAATCCTTGTTCTATTCAAATTCAAAGACGTTCGGATATCTTTCACAAACATAATTTCATTAGAAATCAAACTCCCTATAACTTTGTTATCTTCAGAAATTGTCGCATAACGATAGGATTGTCGCGCTGCGACAATTCTGACGTGCCGTGTCAAAAGCTATTCTATTTTATTTAGAACATCTGATCTTTTTTTATCGTTTTGACTCTCTTTTTTCTTATAAATAGAGGTCGTTTTCCCGTTTTCAAATCAGCAACAATCATCAAGAATCAGTCATAATTAGCCTCAAAAATCCCCTTATCCTAGAATTCTCTAGAATTCTTAAATTAATGCTCTTAGCCTCAACACCCCAAAACAAACACAATACTTCCTTCGCGTGATTCGAATACTCCAAACCATACTCGACGTTGCCTTCGACCTCGACATGAAAGGTTGATAGTTCTGAGATTTTGGTCCCAAATCTATATTTCAATTCAAATCTGATTTATTTACTTTATTGATTTAACTTTCTTGAAGTTTACTAAGGTGTGTATTGTTTTAATAGCAAGAAGGTTGAAGCATCAAAATGACTAATTCAATTACCCTTCTTATTATTCTTTTGATTTTGGAGTAGAGATCATGTTTAGGATGTTATTATAATTTCTAGTATCATGTTTAGGATAATGTGTTGATTTCGTTATTAGTGACATGCTAGGATTTGTTATTAATTTGTTTAGTATCATACCTAGGATCTTACTACTAACTATGTTTTGATGATGTTCTTATGATGATGATCGTGATATTAATCATATGCAGCTTGATTATATATGATCTATTGTTATTGCTTGATCACGCCCTTTTTTGCACGTTTAAAGGGAATTTGTACTTGAAATCACGCCTAATGAGATAATTAATCATTTGAATTTAGACTTAATATGATTTTAATTCAAGTGATCACCAATATTAGATTTGATTGTGCATTAATAACCAACCTACATAGATTAAACAAGCTTAGCATTAATTTAATGTATGTATGTTGATCGAAAAGCACACATGAACATCAAAAGAATTAATTAGAGGCCTATTTAGGGCGGGTTTGGATTCCCTTAGGTCAAATTCGTACCATCATCCCTGAACATCCAATCATGGTTTCGGACCACTATGGAGTTAGCAATCTCTGTGATTGTGAATGGGGTGTAACCTTCACGATCGTGAATGGTTTACAAGTTCCTAAAACTTGTTGGCTACTCTTTTTCTCTAGCTTCTTTTCCTTAGAACGCCGCCATGTCTAAAAACATGACCCACATGTAGAGCGGAGGCGAAAAATTCCCTACAGTCACCCTCTTCGAAAACCCCCTGACACCCACCGTACAAACTAGATCCCTTGAAATCACTCCCACAAACCCACGAAATCACTCCCACAAACCCACGAAATCACTCCCACAAACCCACGAAATCGCATACATGAAACCCACGAAAACAACCATGTGTGGTGCTTCCCTTCTTGACGCAAAACCACCATAGCCACGGCGATGTTGCTGCTAGTGCTTACCGGAGTCGAAATTAAATTGATATAAAGACCACTCAGATTCAAACAAGATGGTGGAGAAAGAAAGTGAGCAAATCTGAAAGAGGAGAGAGAAAGATGAAGATGAAGATGAGTTATGATTTGGTGAATTGATTTGGGAAGCTGAAGGGTAGATGGGCAGTAGATGAATTAGTTTAGGGGTGATGAATTATTATTTTGGGTTCAAATTATTAGTTTCATTAAGTTCTAATTTAGGATTGTAATTTGAATTAAGAAATTTTAAGTAAGGGTATTTTGGAGATTTCATTTAAAATAGTTACTAACAATGGAAAAAATTGGAAAGGTTGCAACTAATATTCAGCATCCATATATAATAAATGTTGCAACTAAAACTTAACGGAGGTAGTATTATAAAATTCTCCCTTTGGACCCTACCCTATAAATTTCCTAAAACTTTGTGCAAAACCTAATATTACGATTATTACGAAATAAAGGGAGTATTTATAAAATAAAAATAAAATAAAAAATAACTCCTTTGTACATCTCATACCTTACACTATTTACACACTCCTATTTAATATCCAACTGATGTCCAACCATAAGAAACAAGAGATAATACCAAACAAAGAATAGTACGAAGTAGTAGGTTTAACAATAGGACTAAACGTCTCATCAAGATCTATACCTTCCTGTTGCCTATTCTCGACCAAATAAGTCTTTTCCCTCTCAACCGACCAATGAGACCACGAGAATTATATTTTGTCTTGTAAATCCATTTAAATGCAATTAAATTTTTCGAAACAACAAATGGAACTAACTCCCAAGTGTCATTAGCAATGAGTGCATTGAACTCTTTGGCCATGGCTTCACGCCGTCCTGAATCCTTAGAAGCCTGAGAATAACATGTAGGATCTGGAAAATGTTCAATTGCACTGAAACAAACATAATCAGAAAAAATTTGTGTTTAAAAATGCCATCTCTTGCTCTAGTGCGCATAGAATGAGAAGGAACAACTTGGGAGGAAATAGATGTTGGTTGTGTTTGATTGGAAGTGGATTGATAGACAAGTGGGCCGGCATTGGGAGAAACTACTAGAGTGATATGTGATGTTGGGCCAGCAAAGAAGGTAGTAGATGGGCTTCAAGACAACCCATGTGCGTGGGCTGGGCTTGTGTGAGCTTGAGAAGAAGCCCACATATGATGTTGCTGATTATGTGTGGGTTGGGCTCATTAGGAAAGGGAGCTGGACTCCAAGAAATAGGGGAGAGGATTAGGATCTTGAGATGGTGACGGATAGCCTACAAGATTAATGTAAGGAAAAACAGAGTCATGAAATATTAGATGCAAAATGATTTATACTCTACCCGACTTAGGATCCAAACAGCGATACCCCTTATAATGAGGAGCATAATACCTAACGGACCTAGGAGACAACTTGTTTGATGGTTTTGCCGGGAAATTAGAAAGCACTCACAACTAGGGGTGGGACTTTTCAAACCGAACCGTGAAACCGTCCGTTATCGAACCGAACCATCACGGATCGAACTGTTTATAAACCGCTAATTTTAAACCGAAAACCGAACTGAACCGTATAATGTCAAACTGAAACCAAACCAAACCGAGTAATGTTAACCCGTTACGAACCGTAAACCGGTAACAAACCAAACCGTTTATAAACCGAAACCGTTTGAACCGATTAATGTTAACCCGCTAACTGTTTAAACCGAACCGATTATAAACCGAAACCGTTTGAATAGTAGAAAAAAACCGTTTAAATTGAACCATTTACAACCCGCGTTTACACCAAACCGTTGTAACCTGTTAAGCCATTTAAACCGAACTATTTTCAAACCGCAACCCGTTTAAACCGATCCGATTACAAACTGTTTAAAACAAACCGTTTACAACCCGTTCCATTCAAATTGGACTATTTACAGCCTTTAACAATTTGTTAGAATTCCACGAATACATTTGATGTTTAATGTAGTTTAACAGTACAATTTTTTGTACGTATAATTGTTAATTTAAATTTATAAATTTTTTTGCTATTATAAAATTAAAATTATATTCTTGCATAACTAAATTAGGAGTTATAAATTGAATAAAAAATTATAAAAAATCTGGCCACCCACCCAATCCAACACCCTCCACCTACCCACCACCGTAACCCACCCTAACACCACGCCCGCCGTCACCCCAGACTCACCCTATCACCACCACATCCCACCACCGTCACCCCAGACCCACCCTAACACTACCCCCACCCACCACCGTTACCGTAACCCACCTCCACCCCACCACCGTTACCGTAACCCACCCCCACCCCACCACCATCAACCCAGACACACCCTAACACCACCCCCACCCACCATAATTATCATAACCCACCCCACCACCCACCGTAAATACAAAAAAATCCAGACCCAAACCCCCACCCACCCCATCCACCACCGTCACCGTAAATAATAAAACCCAGACCCATACCCCACCCCACCTACCACCATCACCGTAACGCACCCCACCCACCACTGTCACTGTACAAAAAAAAAAAAAAAAAAAAAAAAAAAAAAAAAAAAAAAACCAGGCCCAACCCCAACCACACCCACCACCGTCACCGTAACACACCCCACCCTACCCCATACGAAAAAAATCACAAAAAAAAAAACCCAAACCCACTGTAACCCCACCCCACCCATCCCCACGAAACCCAACATCCTCGAAACCCCCCCCCCCAACTCACTCTAACTACTCACCCACCATAAAACTCCCTCCCTCCCTTGAAAAATCCTCCCTCCCCTCCCACCCGAACCCACTCTAACCGCCGCCGAACCCACCCTAACTTGGCCCCCTCCGTCGCCCACAACCTGAAAAAAAAAACAGAAAAAAAGGAAGAACGAAAATACCTTATATATTATTATATTAATCCCGAATTTGGCCTTGAATTTGGTTTTAAAAGGCCAAATTCGATCATGAAACAACTAGATTTAGAGTTTCGTGGTCGAATTTGACCATAAAAACCGTCGTGCGTGGTGCCGGTGGACGGTGACGGAAAACGAGATGGAAGAAGGGAAAAGAAGAAAGGAAGATGGAAGAGGAGATGAGAGAGAAAATGGGAGAGCAGTGAGAATATTAGCAGCCATGGCTCAAAAAATTGATAATATTACAGAAGAGGAGAGAGAAAACGAGAGAGAAATCAAAGAGTACTAAAGAGACAATGGTAAGAGTGATTTGATTAGTGGAAAAGAAAACACACGGATCATGAATTGGAATGTGTGCGATGATAGGCCGTTAGATGACATGCAAATCAATGGCTGATATTTAATTTAAGACGGTGACACGGATCGTGGAATGATGGATTAGGATAGTATGTTTTTTTTTATTCATAGCTACGTACTAATAAAAACACTATTGTACTCTTAAAAAATGATTAACTTTATGTAACTTATCAATTGTAAGAAACAGAAATGTTTGGAAATTCAAATTGATTCAATACGACATATTTAATGTATATTAGTTATTATATATAATAAATAATAATGTATGGTACGATTGGTATCATACTATCATTGGTATGAATAGATAATCAATAAATGTATCTGATTATTAAAACTTAAAACAGTTGATGATCGATCTAATTGAATACTTCTACTTCTCCATCCGTTTTCTTTAACTTGCAAGTTGCAACATATATATGTTGCAGCCTTGTAGGCACGTAATCTTAAAAGGTGATCAGAGAGGGTAAGAGAACAAAGGAATTCAGCAATATAACTTTAACACCAAAATTATGGAATAGTTACAAACAATTGTCAATTATTACTTTATTAGACTGATGGGAAATTGAATAATTGTGATTTTAATTAAATATCCAAATATAGTTCTGTAACATTAAATTATTAGTTTATTACAACATCAATTATCGATTTATCGTATTCAAAGTACCAACTCATCAAATCATGGTCATGACACGATCTTTAAAACAAGAAGTTGATAACCTGATAATAATCAATAATGAAACAATAATACATTAATACCTTATAAATTTGTAATAGACTAATATTTAATAAACAACAACAAGACTATAACCAAACTTGAAACATAACACATTAACATGATATAAAATATGAGAATTTCTGTAATTCTATATAATCTGATATCTGAGTCGATTTATCGTATTCAAAGTAGCAACTCATAAAAATATGGTCATGACACGATAGCTAAAACAATCCAACAAGAAGCTGATAACCTGATAATATTTGATAATGAAACAATAATACATTATAAATTTATAATAGACTAATATGATAATATCTAATAAACAACAACAAGAGTATAACCAAACTTGAAACATAACATATTAACATGATATAAAATAATTGAATAAATGAAGATTTGTGTAATTGTATATAATCCGATGTCTGAAAATAAAGTGACGAAATACCAACTTGATATAAAACGAAACCAGCTAATCGGTCAAAAACTCTTTAAACCCAATTTCTACTCGATCCATTTTTTTTTCACCAACCTATACTGACCTGCTAATGAAATGGAAATACTAGTCCCAACTTGATATAAAACAAAACGCGCTAACTGGTCAAAACCACTTTTTAGAACTCAATTTCAACCCGAATCAAACCGACTTTATCTAGTTCGCTAAAGAAATGAACCTTTTCAACGCGATCCAATTTAACCGATTACCAAACTAACCCGAATGATTTTAGCACCAAACCGAGTATAAACCGAACCGATATGAATCGAACTAGCATTAACTAGGGTAAACCCGCCCCTGAGCCGACCCGTTTCAAAATAATTCGTTCATGACCCGAACCGATATGAACCTGAACCGACGTTGACCCGGTAAAACCGCCCCTAAACCGACCTGTTTCAAACCGATCCGATTATGAACCGAATCGTTTAAAAACCGAACCAGCATTGACCCGAGTAAACCCGCCCCTGAACTGACCCGTGTCTAACCGATCTGATTATGACCCGAACTGTTTATAAACCGAATCGTTTATGACATGAACTGAATTTAAACCGTACAAAAATAAACCGAAACTGAACCGACCTGTGACTAATCAGAACCGAACTGAACCGACCCGCCGTTTAAATGAAACTGTTTCAACCCGAACCGTTTCAAACCGAAACCGTTTCAAACCGAAGTCAAACCGAACCGTCAAACCGAAGTCCCACCCCTACTCACAACTAAGACAAACCTAGCAAAATAAGAGCGATCAATCTGTTTACAATGTAGGTGATATATACGGCATTAACCCAAAAATAGGGTTCTACAGCTAGATAGCTCTAATAATTGACCATGTTTTCAAATTTATTGTTATCAAATTCTCATCTACCATCACTTTCAAAATATTTTATTCTGGTATTAAATAATTTTTCATCCAAAATTTCAAAATTTTAAAAAAAATGCCCCAAATTTATTTTTCATGGCATAAATCCATGTAAATTAAGAATTATTTTCAGTAAAACTAACATAAATAATTTCTTTACCAAAAAAAAAAAAAAAAAAAAAAACCTCACAGAAATAATATACCTAAGATCAGATGAAAAAGGAGATTGCCAAACATCAGAATGAATAAGATTCAAAAGTTTATCAAAATTGTAAATTACATCTTGAAATGAATAAGAAAGTTTAATCAAGAATTTTTTATTGTGAGCTATTTGAAATATATGACATAAATGAGATATTATTATGAATTATTTTTTCAAATGCGTTTTAGTAGGGAAGAGTTTTTTTTTTTTTAACAACAGCAAAATCCTAACTTATTACAAACTACAAACGATCAACAAAACACTAAAATGAGCTAAACTAGCTCTTACAAACCAACATAAACAATAGCAAATACTTAAAAACATCTTGTTTGAAGGAATTCGGTTGCTTGAAACCATAACCACGGTTCTTGGATCGTACTTCTTTATAGTCGTCACAAGAACTAGCACAGTAGTTGAGATAAAGATGGAGTAACTTTTTTGTTGAAGAGTTTGCTAATCACATTTATGAGCAAAATTATGTATTTGTGTGTATGTTTGTCGTTACATATTCTAAAAGCCTTGCAAGCAGGGGAAAAAAAAAAGTTAGGGTGACAACCCTCAAAAGTTTGGCCTGGAGACAATGGTTACAAACCCCTCTCTATTCATGTTATCTATCTTCCCCTAATTGTCATTTATACTCTATATTTTTTTTTAAAATGTGTTTAAATCTTAAAATGAACTATTATTGTGATTGAGTTTCACTTAAGTTTTTGATAAATATTACAAAGTGATATATGTAAACTATCTAAGTATTGTATGAATATATTTTTTTCACAAACTATTGGGTGCGGCAGTTCGCACCCAATAGTTCGTGCGGCAACGTTAAAAACTGCTCTGGCCCATTTTTATTTTGTTTTTTATTTTTGAGAAAAGACCCGTATAAGTTTCAACTCAACTGTCAGCCCATTCTTATTTCTTCCACTTATTCCGCCATTTTTTAACTCCATTTTCTTATTCTAAAACAACTGCCATTTTCAACTCCATTTCCTTTTCTTCTTCACTGTAATTTCTACTAATTTTCCCTCTTTTCTTTATCAACTTTTCGTCAATTGTTTTACTTCTGCAATTTCTACGTTTTTCACTTATTTTTCTTCATTTTAGTCTGCATTTTTCTTCTTCTTATGAAAGATTCTCAGTTCAATTTTATCGTAAATTGAAAAAAATGAGGTCGAAAATTGTTAATCGTTCGCCATTGAAGGTTACGGAAGAACGTCCTGATGATTCACTTCTTTCAAACTTTAGGTATTTATTTTTTCCTGAATTCTTAATTTCTTACTTTAAATTGTTTTAATTTAGGTTTTTTTTTTACTATGATTCAGTATACAGTTTGTTTCTTTTGTACTGTTGTTTTAAACTTTTAGATATTTCATTATTTGTAATGTAATTGTTTTGATTCAAAATTTAGGTTTTCAGTATATATTTCATCATAATTCAACTTATGCTTTGTTTGTGTTTTAATTAATTGAATTTTCGATTTACGATTTCAAATTTAATGTATCTGTTTTCTTTTTATTAGCATTTGCTTTTTATTCTTAGGGTTTAATGATACCGTATTTTGTATCGAAAATTTCATTTAGGTCTTTGTTCAAATCTTTATGTTCTTTTAGATTTTGTAATGTATTTTTATGTTGTTTTTTTATCATTTATTTTAATTTACAGAAAATCTAAAGCAGGAAAAGGTAGTTCAAAACGAAAAAATCAAACAGAATCTAGGTATGATCTTTCAGCTTATATATTTTTTTTTTGTTGGCTAATACTTTGATTGTTTTACTTGACATCTTCTGTTGGCTGAAATGTTTATTTAATTGCCTAATATATTTTTGTTATTGGCTTATATTTTTCTTATACTGTCTGATAAGATTTTTCTATTGGTTTGTCAATGGTGATATTGATGGATGATATATTTATTGTGTTGCCTTATATAATTATATTGATGGCTTATATGATGATATTGATGGCCGATATATTTATTGTGTTGCCTTATATAATCATTTTGATTGCTTATATGATGATATTGATGGATGATATATTTATTGTGTCACCTTATATAATCATTTTGATTGCTTATTGGCTCATATGTTTTCTTTGTTGTGTGAAATACATTTTTTGTTGCCTGATATGTTTTATTTCTTGACTTATATTAATCATGGTTTATATACTTAAATTTTGGCTTATTTGTTTATTTTATTGGCTTAAATTTTTCTAGTCTGATATATTGTTGTTGTTGGCTTATATCACTGTGTTGTAGGCTTATCTATATTTTGTGTCTGATATCATTATAATGATGTCTTATTCCATTATAATGATGGCTGATATTCTTAATCAATTGGTTATATATTAATATAGTATTTTTCTCCTGTTAGCTAATTTGTTTCTTTTTTTTTATGTGATATGTTTCTGTTGTTGGCTTATAGGTTTCTTGTATTGTTTGTTAAGATCATTTTGCTGGTTTATATTAGAATTTTGTTTGCTTATATTTACTTTTGTTGTCTTATATCATCATCATGATGGCTTATTCCATAATAATGATGGTTGATATTCTTTTTCAATTGCTGATATATTATTATAATGATGGTTGATATTGCTATGTTGGTTGATGGCTTATTCCATTATAATGATGGCTGATATTCTTTTTCAATTGTTGATATATTAATATTATGATGGCTGATACTGCTATATTGGTTGATATGTTTTCTTATTGGCTGAAATATTTTTATTGTTGTCTGATATGTTTTCTTTTATGGTTTATGATAATATTTTTCTGTTTTTTTAATACTTTACTTGTTTTTTCAGTAAAAGTACTATTGATGTTCCCAAGGTTCGAAAGAAGAGAAAAATTGAAAATGAACGATTTGATTTTAGTTATTTTATTTTTCATATTCCTTATTCAAAATGAAAATGTGTTGTTCTTTAATTAACATTTTTTTATTGATTTTCCAGCAATATTACAAAAGATGATTTGTCAAATATTTCTATTGGCCTGGAAGTCAATCCAGTGTTTCAACTATTACCAACATGGTCAAAAGTTTCACTGATAAACAAAGAGTTGTGGTTGATGACATTGGTTTTGGCGGTTTATTACAAATCAATTTATTTGAAGATCTCAAAAGAACATTGTATCCATACTTGGTTTTACATTACAATCCTACAGCAATGATATTGTTTGTTAGAGATCAAAGGATATCATTTAATAGTGCTGATCTACATAATGTGCTTGGGATTCCATACACTTCAACTCCTATGATTGAGTTGTCTAAATTGAAATATGATCAAAATCATGACAAGCATATAATGAAGGAATGGAGGGATTATTTTGGGCTAGGTCCTATTGAAAAAACTGATGATGTTAATGCTAAGAAGCCAAGAAAAAAGAAGTTTAATTATAAGATTGGAGAAGTTCAATTTCAAGCTAAAAAAAGTTGGGTTAGGTAATTTATTTTATTTTTTATGTTATGTTCTGCTTTTTTTTTTGTTGGCAAATAAGTTCCATTTTCATGGCTGTTATGTATGTTATGCTGGGTTATTTGTTTTATTTTTTGGCTGATTTGTTTCTTGTGTTGGCTTATTTGTTTTATTAGTTTGATTATTTACTTGTAATATTGGTTAATATGAGTTTTCCTGTGTTTTTTTTTTATATAAATTACATATATATCAAAATCTCCCTGTTCAGAGAAAAAAAAAAAAAAAAAGACAGGTCCAAAAGAAAATGATGGTATATATTATTTTTTATATAGTCATTCTTACTTAATTATTATATTATTAACTTTATAAGTTTTTCCTTTTTTTAACATGTAAATCTGTGAGCAAGAAAAAATATGTTTCTCTTGATGTTTGGAAGGAGAAGCTTATTGAATTCAAAGATGGTAGAGATGAATTTAAGAGGCTTTTTGTTCTCTTTGCCCTCACAAATTTTCTGACACCTTTGAGTGACAAGTCTCTTAACATTAATGCTATTAAATCTTTGTCTAATGTTCAGAAAATTAATGATTTTGATTTGTGTGGCTACATTATGAAGGTAATGTGTCATTCAATTGAAGAATTTCATAAATTTTTGGTTGATAAGAAAAACAAAGACAAAACTGAGGGCAAAAAATTGTCAAAAATATTGGTGGTTATCTTCCTGCTTTACTGGTTGCTTTTGTTCAAATAGTTCATTTTGGAGAGAGGCAAGTGGGTGTTAAGCTGTCATTCATAAGCAATTGGGATTTTGAGTCCTTAAATGCTCGAATCAAGGCACAGAGTAAAGACACTTTTGTTTTTGGTTTAGGAATTGAGAAGCAAGATATTGTTGTACCTTCAACTATATTATTTCCTGAAAATTCTAAGTCTCCTACAAAAATGAGAAAGAAGTTACTTTAACTCTTGTATACAAGGATGGATTCCAAGTGTCATCTGAGAAAGATTCAGAGTTGTATGTTCAATACAAGATTCCAAAAGGTCTTAAAACTGACAAAGAAATTAAGGCTATGGATATTTCAGTAAGTTTATCTATTCAATATTATCATAAAATAAGTCTAGTGAATGATTTCATCTATTTTATTTGTTTATACAATGATTTTGTTGCCTTATATGTTTCTTAGTTTGGCGTACATATTTTATTTGGCTGGATGATACGTTTTTAATATATTTATTTTTTGTTGCCTAATTTTTTTTTTTTTTTTTGGCTGATATGCTCTTTTTTATTTACTGATATGTTCTATTTGTTGGCTTACACCTATTTTATATTGGCTGAAATCATAAAATGCTAAGCTGAAATGTTATATTTGCCTGCTTATATGGATTTTATGTTGGCTGATATGTTATCTTAGTTTGCTGATATGATTTATTTGGCTAGCTAATACGTTTTTATATATATTTTTTGTTGGCTGATTTTTTTTGTTTTTGGATGATATGCTCTTTTTAATTTGCATATATGTTCTATTTGTTGGCTTACATCTATTTTAAGTTGGCTGAAATCTCAAATGTTAAGCCCTATATATTTCTTAGTTTGGCTTACATGTTTTATTTGGCTGGGTGATACGTTTTTTATGTATATTTTGTGTTGTTTGATTTTATTTTTTTTTGCTGATATATTCTTTTTATTTGCTGATATGTTCTATTTGTTGGCTTACATCTATTTTATATTGGCTGAAATCATAAATTGCTGAGCTGAAATGTTATCTTTGCTAGCTTATATGGATTTTATGTTAGCTGATATGTTTTCTTTGTTTGTTGATATGATTTATTTGGTTGGCTGATACGTTTTTGATATATATTTTTTGTTGGCTGATTTTTTTTTATTTGGCTCATATGCTCTTTTTTATTTGCTGATATGTTCTATTTGTTGGCTTACATCTTTTTTAAGTTGGCTGAAATCTCAAATGTTAAGCCTTATATGTTTCTTAGTTTGGCTTACATTTTTTATTTGGCTGGCTGATACGTTTTTTTATGTACATGTTGTTTTTTTTTTTTTGGCTGATATGCTCTTTTTTATTTGCTTATGTGTTCTATTTGTTGGCTTACATCTATTTTAAATTGGCTGAAATTATAAATTGCTAAGCTAAAATGTCATCTTTGCTTGCTTATATGGATTTTATGTTTGCTGATATGATTTATTTAGCTGGCTGATACGTTTTTTATTTAATATTTTTCGTTGGCTGATTTTTTTTTTTTTATTTGGCTGATATGCTCTTTTTTATTTGCTAATATGTTCTATTTGTTGACTTACATCTTTTTTAAGTTGGCTGAAATCTCAAATGTTAAGCTGAAATGTTATCTTTGTTGGCTTACTTGGATTTTATGTTAACTTTGTTTGCTTTTATGGATTTTATTTTGGCTTATATGGATTTTATGTTGGCTGATATATTTTTTATGTTGGCTGCAATTATAAAAATGTTAGTTGATATGTTATTGTTACCTAGTTTTTCTATTAAGATTATTATAATTTCATTCATTTTACTTATATATTCTAATTTATTAATTGTCATTGATTTTTATATTTTGATATAATTTTTATCTTAATATGTTTTAGGAAGTTGAAAAGAAAGTGTTGATTCTTCAACGTAACATGCAGATAGCTTGTTTTGTCAATTTGGATCTACTTAAAGAGCTTAAGGAAGATTGATAAAGTTAAAAAGCAATCAACAGGTTTAGAGAAATTAAATTATTTTATAGAGGTAACAATATTTTTTTTTTTAAATTAATTGTATGTAATGTTATTATTGATTTTGCTGATTTTATATTTAATGTACAATTTTTAGGATTCTTTTAATGTAAATAATGAAGATGATGATAACCCGGAGAATAATGTACATAATGAAGAAGAAGATGATCTGTAGATTACTAAAGATGATATGCTTACTTCCAAAGTAGGAGTTTCTAACGATCAGGTAATCTTTTCCTAATAGATTTAAGATTTTGGCTTATATTTTTTGTTATATAAGATAATCATAATGATGGCTTATATGATCTGTGTTGTCTAATAGCTATTGTTTATATTAGAATTTTGTTGCCTGAAATCATAAAATGCTAAGCTGAAATGTTAACTTTGTTGGCTTATATGGATTTTACGTTGGGTGATATATTGTTAATACGTTTTTTATATATATATTTTTTTGTTGGCGGATTTGATTTTTATTTGGGTGATATGCTCTTTTTTATTTGCTAATATGTTTTATTTGTTGCCTTATATCTTTTTTAAATTGGTTGGTATAATTGAATAGTTGGCTAATATAATTGAACAGTAAGCTGATATAAACTTTATATTGTTTTCATTATTATATATAGGAGGTTGATGGTGCTGATGTTACTGGTGAAGACATTCCTGAAAAGTGTGGCAAAGATGATGCTACTGCTGATGATGCTAGTGGCAAAGACATACTTGAAAAGAGTGGGACTAATGCTGCTGCGCTGAAAGTGTTAGCATTCCTCAAAGTTCCTGAGGGTGGATCATCATTGAAAAAGAAGACTATTGATTTTTCAATTCCCTCTTTTAATCTACTTGACAGTCAAGAAACTCCTCCTCCTCCTGTTATTCCTAATCCTACTCCAACTCTTACTCTTATTCCTCCATCTAATTTGTCTGAAAATAAGAATGAGTTATCCTCAAAATAATTACCTCAAACTAATTTTTATCATTTTTGTAAAGTTGTTAGGATTTTATTTTATCATTATATTGTTTTCTCTTAGAACATTTTTAATTCCATTTTGCACCATTTTTATAGTATTTTTAATTTTATATGATAATATCTTTATTCTATTAAAATTATTTGTGATTAAATTTTGTATATAATTTTTTATTTTGGAAAAAAGTTTGATTATTTTATGAAATGTTGTACTCTGATATGTTTCTTTAATTTTATATGATAATATCTTTTTTTTATATTCTGTAGGCTTAAATATTTATGTTGTTGTCTTACATTATTATATTTTTGGCTAATATAATGTTTTTGTTGGTTGAAATGTTTGATTTAATATCTTATATTATCATTTTTCTTGTTAATATTAAATTATTGTATTTTCTTATATGTTTTATTTATCGAATTATATGTTTTTTTTCTATGTACTGATATTATCTTATTGGCTGATAAATTCTTTTTCCCTGGTATTATGATTTTGTTGCTAATATGTTTTTTATGTTGGTATATTATCATGATTTTTCTCACTAATAATCTTAATAGGCTTGGTTATATATTCTTCTTGGTTGACTGCTATTCACTTTTGTTATCTGATATGGTTACTTTGTTGTCTGATATTGTTACTTTGTTATTTTATATGATTTCTTATGTTGGCTGCTATTTAGTTTTGTTGCCTGATATGATTACTTTTTTTTATCTTATGTGTGTATTATGTTGGCTTATATGTTTTATTTCTTTTGTCATTTATTCATGATTTTTACTTTCAACATATGTCATGTATTGTTTTCATTGTATCAATTTTTTTCTTTATATTTCATTATTTGTAGGAGAATTCTGACGTGTTAAGGGGCCCAAGTCAAATATTGCGGGACTTAAAGGGTATGTTACCAGCTACTTCATCAGGTGATACTGTTGTAACTCCTGTTCCAGTTTCTATTCAGATGTCAATACATACATCGGATGCTTCAGTTGCTTCTATTAAAGTTATCTCTGAAAAACATGATGTTATTAAATCACTGCATGTATCAAAAGGTTTTTCAACTCCCGTGACCAATGAAGATATAGCTAGACTTGCTAAGCAAATTGCAGATGATACTTCATCGGATAAGAGTTTAAACAGGTGAAAAGAGTTACATGAAAAAAGGGTTGAAAAAATGAATGCTGATATTGCTTCTTCGCCACTAGTTGAAGTTCCTTTAGACACAAGTAATTTTTTGTGTCTAGAGCATTGCAGTATATAAACCCAGACTACAAATCATTAACCCCATTAGAAAAGCAACAAGCTGATTTTCTCTTCTTTTACACTTATGAAGAGAATTCTGTTTTGGAGATTGATCCAACACCAGAAGGAAGTTCCAGAAATAAGGAGTTGGAAGTAGAGGCACACTTTGATACATTGGTATAAATTGGTGTCACGGAATCTGAACTTTGGATAACGAAGGGTGATATATTAAGCATGACCCCTGGTTCTTTGTTTGAAGTTAATGTTCTTGATAACTGTGTATATTTGTTCGATTTAAAAGAAATTGAGCTTGAAAAAGAATATGGTGATGTCCGAAAATTATCTGATGGTAAAAAGGGATTCGGAAATTTTGGTTTACTACAAGTATATGGGTGAGTATATATATATACATATTTTTTTATATATAAATTTTTTCTTCTGTATTTGATTATATATACATCTTTATATTTAGTTATTTAATCCATATTTTGTTTGTAGAAAGATGTTGTTAAGCAGCATAAAAGAATACAAAAGAAAGCAAAATATTTTGAAAGGAAAAAAGAAGTTGCAAAGATATTTCAGGATATGTATAAAACTGATCATGCAGCTTACCTGGATGCAAAGTTTGATTGGGAACAAGAAGAAAAGACAAGATAGAAGATGTTTCTTCTACGGAGATTGAGGAAGGCATAAAAGGATGGTGCAAGGAGTTTCCATATATAAACTTCAGTAACCTTCATCTGGTAAATTCTTAAAATTTCTATAATATTTATTATTTCCTTTATTTTGTTGGCTTATATGTTTTTTTTTGTTCACTTATTTGTTAAAATTTTATCTTACATGTTCCTTTAACTGCCTTACATGTTTGTTATTTTATCTGATATAATTGAACAAATGGCTGATATAATTGAAAAGTTGGCTGATATAATTTAACAGTTGACTTATGTATTTCTTTTATCATCTTATAAGATATTTTCGTTGGCTTATATCATTATTTTATTTACATTTAAAAAGTAATTTTTTTTTTGTTTGTTTTCTGAGATCATCATAATGATGGCTTATATAATCTGTGTTACTTAACATCTCTTGGCTTATCTAAGTATTTTGTTGGCTTATATGTATTTATTTTTGTTGCTTGATATTTCTTGGCTTATAATTTTGTTGGATTATATTAGTATTTAATTGGCTTAATTGATTTGTGTTACCTGCTATCTATTGTCTTATATCAGTATTTTATTACCTTATTTGTAATTTTTTCTTTCTTGAGATCATCATAATAAAGACTTATATGACTTGTGTTGCCTTGTATATCTTGGCTTATACCATTAATTTGTTTGCTTTTATGTATTTTCTCTAGTTCCATTATGTTGTTTTACATGTTTCCTTTGCTACCTTATTAATCAGTTTAGTTGATTTTTATCATTGTTTAGATGTCTGATATTATTAAATTCTTGGATTATATGATATAAATTCTATATTTATATCATCTATCGCTTGGATCACAAGATCTATTAGTGGAATGATATCATCTATTGCCATGTGATATCATCAATTTGTTATATGATATTATATATTATGTGTATGTTATAATTCAATTGATGAATGATATCATTAACTTGTTGGTTGTTATCATTCACTTGATGAATGATATCATTAACTTATTGGTTGTTATCATTCATTTAATAAATTATATTATAAATTTTTTTGTTCTTTTTTCATTTTTTTTAATTTTCTTCATTTAATGCAGATGTTTTTCCTTGTTCATGGGAATAATCATTATGCAATCATAGTATTTAATGCAATTGGAAGATACAAGAACAAAAACGCAGCAATTGAGATTATAGATAATCGAAGTGATAACCTTATTAAATTTAATAACAAAGAAAATTTGTTGGTAAGTAATTTATATATTTTAATTTTAAATATTGAATTTAATTTATAATAATAAATTTGATATGATTTTTTTTTTGGCTGATGTTGTCCAAAAATGTTATAAGTTTTTCAAAAATATAAAATCCTTTAACTATAATACTTGGGGGAAGCCTGTATATTGCAATTTTAGATGGAAGTCAACCACTGAAGGTGAAGATTGCAGTCTATATGCCGTCAAGGTTATGGAGTTATATAATGGTGGTTTTGATGAAAAACACTCTGAACTAAGTTCTGTAATATTTTAGACTTATTTTATTTTATTTCTTATAAAAATGTATTTTTCTGATTTTTAACTTATATATATTCCTTTTTTGTTTTAACAGGAAATAAATAGGAAATTGTTTAGATGTAAGCTTGCCATTGAATTGGTGTTTCTTTGACAGCACCGTTATCTTCCTGAAATTACAAAGGACCTTGCTAGCTTTTGTGAAAAGATACTTGAGATTTTAAAAAAGAAGAACCAAAGGAAGAAAGAAGATAATGAGTTATATGCAAAAATATTATTGTTGGAGCAAAAGAAAAAGCAAAAGCAAAGGTCTCTTGAAAAACTTAAGCATGTAGAGGATAAAGAGGAAGATAATGAGTAGTATATATATATATATATATATATATATATATATATATATATATATATATATATATATATATATATATATATATATATATATATATATATATATATATATATATATATATATATATATATACTCCCTCCGTTTATTTTTATTTGCAACTTTTGCCATTTTAGTCTGCTCACAATTATGTGCAACTTTCTATTTTATTTCCATTTTGGGTAAACAAAAATCCGAAAAATTACTATTTTACCCTTACTTTTCCCACTACTTTTCCTAGTGGTGGGCCAAACTTCCTCTCTCCAAACACTTTAATGACTTTCAATTAACCCATCTACTATTTGCCCCTTAACTTTTGCCTCATGAACCGCAAATCATACCAAAGTTGCAAATAAAAATAAACGGAGGGAGTATATATATATATATATATTGTATAGGTTTTAGCTTAAAGAATATAGAAAATACATATTATTATACATGTAAATTTTGATTTAGATGGATAATATGAATTTATAAATACAGAATTTTATTGTAAATAATGCATTTAAAGTAATATATGATTTCATTTATTCTCAAATTAAATGATTTTTTCTAGTTTGATTCGATGGATGATATGTATAATATGATAGCTTATATGTATTTCAATTTAGATTACATTTATTATACCATAGATGATATTATATGATAGTTGATTGTCTTATATGTATTTTATAGTGGCTGATATGTTTCTTCAATTGGATGAAGTGATTTTTGTTGGCTTAAATGGTTTTTTAAATGGCTGATATATTTATTCTGTTTTATGATATAATAATTTTCCAACCTTATAAGATAATTATGTTGCCTGATATGATACTTGATTGGCTGATATGATTCCTTCGTTGTTGATAGTTGTTTGTTTTATTAATGTTTCAATATAAATTGCAAGACTTATACAGTATATGTTAAAATATGTAGCTAACTGATAATTGTCTTATATTGGCTGATATTTTTTTTTTCTTTTAGCTTTTAATAATATGTTAATGGCTAAAATCTATTTTTTTTCTCTTAAATGATTTTTTAAATGAATGATATCTTTACTCTGTTACCTGATATCATAAGTTAGTTGGCTTAAATGATACTAATATTCGCTTATATGATTATATTTGTTTTGTTACCTTATATATGCTATGTATAAAATGATATCAATTTACTGTTGGCTGAAATTAATGTATTGATGATTGATAGTAGAAAATTGTTCGCTGATAAATATTACATATGTCACATATATATCAAATACATATTATTATTATTGCATATCACATACATATATAAATATTATTATTACAGAATGTATGAAAACCTATACATTAATACCATTTTCGGCTTCAGTAGGAAGCCTTTCATTACCATCATCACTACAAACTCTAATGTATAAACTTGCATCATTATCGTGATAAATATCCAGTCTTTCTCCAGCAAACAATATTATTGGAATCTAAAAAGCCAGTCCGTCCTTCATCAACAAAACAACCACCAACGCTTCTTGTATCTTGTGGTACACATATCACTTTTACCTCCCAAAAACGTCCATTATTCCCACGATAGACTCTAACTGGACCTCTAAATCTAAAAAGAATTCTTTTCCATATTGCAGGAAGTGGCTGAAATAAAAAACACAAAAAAAATAAAAAGTTATATATTTAATAATACTGAAAACTAATGTATAAGCTCAAAAGTTAAATTATTTACCAGACTAAGCCTATAAGGAGTTCTGTAATTCGCAGAACATGATAACATATTTGCATAAAAATCATCCATTGCCTTCAAGATTTTGTAGAATAGAAAAATATAAGTTAATTAATAATATATGTTTCAACCTTTATATAGAAACAATAGAGCTTATTAAAGAAAGTCTTTTTATAGAAAAAGCTTAAATTAAAACAACCTTTATATAGAGAAGACTTATGTATGAACATCAATTATTATAACATATAATGTAAACTAATTAATTTACACTGTAAAAACTTGTGTATGACTTTATTCATAATGTAGAAAACCATTATGACTTTAATTAGATTTGATTAAATTATTTTTTAGAAATATTAATATTACCAAAAAAAATGGGGCCATGCATGCATTGCTGATATGTGTATACAGTATATAGATAACTATTATCTTATTAGATTGCCGACATTGATTGGTACAGATTATATATGAATATCATGACTTTTATAAAAATGGAGATATTTTTATTAAGATAGTTGATATGTGTCGAAAAATAGATTATATAAATTATAAAATAGTTAATATAAATTTGTGTGTATGTCATATACTACAGGTTTAATAATATGTCACCTATTACAAAAGTAATATGTCTAATATTTCTTAGCTGTTAGCTTATATATTCCTATTGTTGACTAATATCATTTAAAAGTTGGCTTAGTGTACAAGTCATGTAATTTATATTGAAACATCAACAAAATAACCAAATAACCAACAATGAAGGAATCATATCAGCCAATAAAAATATCATATCACACAACATAAGTATCATATAGGCTTAGAGATTGATTATATTAGACAACAAAATAAATATATAAGTTATTCAAAAAACCATTTAAGCCAACTTAAATGACATTAGCCAATTGAAGAAATATATTAGCCAATATAAAATATATATAAGTCAATGTCAGATAACCTATAATATTATTTATTGTATAATATATGTATAAAAATAACAAGTTTTCATTAACATTCATTTCTGAATATCATATATTCAAAAATTTTAATTACTATAAAATATAATTTTCATATATTTTTAGGAATTTTCATAGATTCGAAAATCAATATTCTAAAAATTCATTACGAAATTGAGAAATTAAACCTAACAACTTAAAAAATAAATAAAAAAAACCCCTAGAATCTTAATCTTCTTCATCATTCTTTTTAAGATTTAAAACTTGTTTTTTCTTCTGATCTTTTTCTTCTTTCTTCTTTTGTTCTTTTTCTTCTTTCTTTCTCTTGTTTTGTGCTTCCTATAATTTGTCATGTTCTCTCTTTCTCTTCCTCAGTTCTTTGATTTCATTCTTTTCCACTTTTTCATAGAGCTTCATCAGTTTGTCTTTCACCCTATCTCTTCTTTAGAATAGATCATTAAATCTTTTTTCCCAGTTACCCATTACATTTTCTTCTGGATCGTTTGATGAAGTTGAAGATTGAGAATTGTTTTTCATTTTTGAGAAGTAAAAGAAAAAAGGTTTATTTTAGGGGAGAGAATATTTAAAACATGCGAAATTTGTGAGGAATCATATTATTTTATAGGAAAATAGAAAATTAAAATAAAAAACCTATCTTATTTGTTTTTCCCTTTTTCTCCTTGTTGTTCATTTTCTTTTCTTTGTTTTATACGAATTATTGTATATACTTAGGTTGGCTGTTTCATTATAGTTTCTTCTTTTAGCTTAAATATTTATTTCGTTGGCTCATATCATTCATTCATGAGCTGATTTGTTTCTTTTGTGCAGCTAATTTGATTATTTTGTTGGCTGATTTGTTACTTGTGTTGGATTTTATATTATATATGTTAGCTTAAATGATTCTATTATTGGCTTATATTATTGTCATCTTGACTTAAACGGTATGAATTATACTTAGTTTGGTTGATCATTAATTTTTTTTATTAAATGCTTTTATAAATGGGTGGAATCATTCCTTTGGCTATTATCAATACTTTGGATTATATGGTATATCTAATATATAATACTTGATAGATAATATAAATACTTGGTAAATTGATTTGTTTTTTAAGATAGAATGTTGTTAATTAATTTGTGATATTTATCATAGGATTAATGGTTCACTACTAGAAAAAGGGTCTTTAACGACGAAAAATTGTCGTTAAAACTTGCAACGACGGAAAAATGTTCGTCATTTGTTCGTTGTAATAGGCTCCATCGTTATTGGTTTTAACGACGACATTCGTCGTTAAATTTTGACAACGACCATTGATTTCGTCGTTTGCAATTAACGATGACCTAAGGACTCATCTTTAATAAATATTCTATTAACGACGAGCTAATAAGTAATAACGAGCTAATAAGTAATAACGACCAAATAACCTCTTGTAAAATGATATGGTAATCATCCTAAATATTCAAATATTTGTACAATAACAGCCAAAATGTCATCGTTATTTGTAAATGCGTATAACAAACACCTCGAGCCTGTAACAATATTTTCTTTGAATATGCTATATATTTTGCAATAAAAATCAACCAAATTAAACATATTATTCACTAACATAATTTATCATCAAATTCCAATCGAAAACCAATAATATTGTCATACACCAACCGCATCCAAAATGCATAAATTAAAGCCTATGTTTAAAATCTTAATGCTAAAAATAATTTCTTAAACAATGAAAAAAAAATAAAAAACTACATCAAAGAACATAAAAAAAATAGTCTTGGGCATTCTTCATCTTACGAGTCATCGTCATCTCCTGGAATCTCTTATTCAACTTCCTTGGTTGCCCAAAGATTTATGGGGAAATTAATGAATTTGGAATACCTCTTCACAAACTCCTGTGAATAACAACACCCATATACCACACATTAACCAACAATCCAATCAAACAATTCCAAAAACAAAGGCAGTTTTAAGATTAGACATGCTTGAGCTCAAAAAAAAAACAGTTAAATAAGCAGAACTGTGCAGGAAGTCAGTGATACTAAGTTTCTAAAATTGTATGATTCTCTCCATGTTCACACTCCAAAAAAAATTTTATATCACAACACCAAAAGAATGTCTGCTAACAGGTTACTTACCTTGACATATCTTCAACCATCATCAACTATAAAAAAAGTGATATATATATAAGATCACTTTGCTTAAATCGAAAAACAGTATATCTTCTATTCTTGTTCCTTTATCTTTTATTTACCTCATATTTTCTTTATCTTTCTACAAATTAGAGTCGGGGATAAGATGGAAGGATAGTCAAGAAAAAGATATGACCTTATTTAAAACTAACCAAGATATAATCAAATGTAGGGAGGATGTCAACTTGGTGAGTGACTAGCAGGACAGTCTTTCCAGTCAGAGCTCCCATGACATATCTCTGCAAAAAATATTCATGTTAGTTAAGTAATAAAGGTTTTTTACTTGCATAAAGCAAAAGGAAGGGGAGTCTTGATCACATTGAATAGACTAGTCGCGGTGTGAGCATCAACAATTGAATGGATCATCCAGGAGGTAAAGATAAGCATCTTGATACAAGGCGCGTGCTAGCTGGACTCACTGCTTCTGTCCACCACTGAGGTTATCTCCTCTTTCCCCAATTACTGTGAGATCACCACATGGAAGCATGTCAATATCTTTTACCAATGAGCACCTTTTAAGTGTGTCTTGATATCTTTAATGATCCATGGAAGAACCAAATAGAATATTATCTCTTATAGTCACAGTTTGAATCCATGTCGTTTGAGAGACATAGGCAAGCTTTTCATAAACTTGCACCTGAAAATACCTGAAGCTAATTAGCAGTTAAAATCTCACTTAGTTGATAGTGCAATTTACATAACTTTTATGCATGAATAATTGAATGAAAAATGGCAAGTTGTTTGATGGGATCCTTCCTCGGTATTTTAGTTAAAACTCAGTAAGAACAGATAACAAAAGCACTAGTGGATCAATAACTATAACAAAACAAAAAACAGTGAAGAAAATAGGGCCTTACATTGTGCCAATAATGCTGGGAACTTCTCCAAGAATGGCTGCCAAGAGTGTGGATTTACCGGATTCAACCTCTCCGCAAATGGCTACCTTCCCTCCAGGTTTAACAAGTAATTTATATTCCTAAGGTTTGGCTTCATTGAGCAATCCCATGAAATCGTCGTGCTTCTGATATCTATAGACTTCTCTATCTCCTTCCCTTTCTTCATTGGCTGGATATGTTGATTCTGCAGCTCAGTTGCATCAAGGAACCTTATGATTCTGTCTAATGACACACTTGCTTGTATACAGGCTATGACAACAACCAGGATTAACCTCACAGGCCCCTGAACTATTCTCAAAGTAGTTAGAAATGTAAAAACATTACCAGCATCCAAAGGAATGCCTAAGAAACAGCATGCCCCAAATGTAGCTATAGACATCAATATAGGAAATGACCAGAAAAGAATCATATAGTACCCTTTCTATAGTAGCACAGCTGCCAGCGACCTGATTTCCATTTCCCTCAAGTTTTTGATGCCTTTCTTGAAATAATTTTCCAAAGCATAGACCTTCAGCCTTCATTGTCACCAAGGCTTCGGTTATGGCCCCCAACCTTTTATCCTGTTCAAACATAAGCTTTGTTTGGTATTTATGCTGCAATTTTCTAAGGGAGAGTTGCCAAGTGCTGCTATAACAGCTATCATTAATGCTGCAACTGTTGCATTCCCAACATAGTAGTAAATGATAACCAAAGCAATACACATTTGGAGAATCATAGTCCATATCTGATGGAACTAGAAAGGGAATTCACCGACTAGTTTTTGGTAAAGCAATAAGTAGAGAATAAAAAATAAGTAAAAAATGTAAATAAGCCTGCACTATCCATGATTATTATTATCTAAAAACCACCTTCTCCACCTCCCTTCTTCTTATACATTGTAAATTCTACTGTACCATCTTCTTCATCATATTAACCTCCATTAACACATCTCTCATTCGAGGAAAAATTGCTTTAAATAATACAACCTTTAGCCCGTCCGCTAAAAACAAGTCCGCCTTTTGATTATCCCAAAATAATACCACCTTTGGGGGGGTGTCCGCTTTAAAAGGTTATTACCTATTGGTAAGAAATGGTAACCTGATTAATAGGTTATATGGACACGTGTCATCATTTTATTGGTCAGAAAATATTTTTTTTTTTTAAATTTATTTAATATTTTTAATTTTTAAAAGATTATTTTGTTTTATTTTATATTTAAAAAAAAAAAAAAAAATTCCCCCACCATCTTCCCCACCCACCACCAGCAACCGGCTACCACCCCTTTCCCCTTCCCCGGTGTCTGCTAGCACCCCCTCCCACCCCCTCCCTGCCCTCCGACGCCGGCCACGCCCAGATCTCCTTCCTCCGGCGCCGGCGTCGACCCCGCTCCCCCAATCAGCCCCTCCCTGGCTGCCCCTTGTTCCCAGCCATCACCCCCTACCTCTTCCCTCTTACTTTCCCCTCTTCCCTCTTAATTTGGTTAAATTTGACCAATTAAAGCTTTAATTGATGAATTAGTTTGTCATTTACATCCCTTTCGTTCATATTTTTAGGGTTGCGTTTTTCTCAAGGGCGGGATTTTTGGGTTCGTCTGTTCGGGGATTGTGGGTTATGGGGTTCTGGGTTCGAAATCTGGGTTGTGGGTTTTGGGTTCATCGGTTGTGATTTTTGTGGTTCTGGGTTCGTGGGTGGTGGGTAATGGGGTTGTGGTTGGTGTGGTTGTTTTGAGGTGCTTGGTTGTGGTGTTGGTCGGTATTTCGCGCTGCTAGGTGGCGGTGTTGGGTGGTTTCTTGGTGCTAGGTGGTGGTGTTGGGTGGTTTTGTGGTGCTAGGTGGTGGTGTTGGGTGGTTTCGTGGTGCTAGGTGGTGGTGATAAGTGGCGGTGGTGGTCCGTGATTTCAGGTGCTGGGTTCTAAACTTTGATTTAATTTGGTTTTTTTTTTTTAAAGTTTATTTTAATTGTTAATCATAATTAAATGTTTATTTAAGAGATAATTAAAGTGTTAAACGAATTTATAAAAAATAAAATAAAATTGTTAACCGGTTATTCAGGTTGTAGGTAAAATAACTTGTTTAAAGCGGACACCTCCCAAAGGTGGTATTATTCTGAGATAATTAAAAAGTGGACTTGTTTTTAGCGGATGGACTAAATGTCGTATTATTTAAAGCAATTTTTCCTTTTTTAAAAGCATTCCTCTAATTTCTTTCTCTCATTTTCTCTTTCCTCTCTCTCATATTTCTGTGTAGGTTTTACAACTCATCAGATCACCCCAAACATTTTTTGCTCAAATTACTAAACTACCGACACTACCCAAATTAAACAAAACACCCATTTTTTCCCTCCCTCTCTCTCTCTCTCTCTCTCTCTCTCTCTCTATCTAGCTTTCTCTCTCTATACTTCTTTCAACTCATATAAGACTTCCCTAATACTCAGGAATTATTATTGCTCCGCCAAAACATCATCATTTCTCATATACAAAGTATGTAACAAATGCAGAAAACTTTTTAATTTTTGTTAATAACAATGATTCACCACAAAGAAGTATTAAAAACAATTGAGCTCTCCGAAAGAATAATGGATTAATAATTTAATGATTACACAAAGTAAATGAAACAAAAATAATTTGGGAACTTTTAAATTGCAGCTTAAATAGAACGGATTCAAATAGAAATTGACCTTAGTCGTGAAAGTGGGTCGTGCCACTATAACAATCGAGCATCGCCGCCGCCTTCTCGTTCGCCAAGAAAACAACTTATTGATTGATAGAAAGCTACAACAGCTGTTAATTCCACCACCCAAACTGCCTCCTTTACCTATTCCACCACCAAAGCCTTTACCTTTTCCGATTCCACCACCAATGCCGTATCTTTTACAAATTCCACCACCAAAACCTTGCCGCCATAAATGGAATAGGCGAAGAATTGAAAGAAGCAAAGGATTTTGTAAAAAAAAATCAAATACGGAGTACAAAAGGATTTCCAATCTAGGTTTTTGAGAGTGGTAAAATTATAAAAATGCTTCAAACATAGACATTAACGACCACATAAAAAAAGTTAAATAGGCCGCTCTAATTTTTTCTTTTAAAATTTTTAGGATGACCGCGCTCCTTAAGGTCAAATTTTATATTTTCGTGTTTTAATGAGAAATTTTTTACTCTTGTTGTTAATTAGATCAAAGTCTGTGTGATGCACGATTTTTCATACATATATCTCAAAAAAAGATAATTCCTATATACTCTAAGGTTTTTTTTTTTATATATATATATATAATTATTTGATTTATTTTACAATTTAATAATTTCAGACCAAAAATAAAAAAAATAATAATAGCTTAATTAAAATGATATTGCCAATTACAGAAGTATCATTTTTTTTTAATGTAATTTATAATGCGACTTAGTTTATTGTTGTTTTGTATTTTATTCGTTGTTGTTAGTTATATGACAATAATATGATCCCTTTCAAAAAAAAAATATATAATTATGATATTTCATTGATTACATATTAGGATAAAATCTTTAATGTGAAAAGATAATAATTTTTTATTTTAAAAATAATTTAAATCCTAAATCATTATTCGTTGCTTTTTACACTTGAAATTATACTCTCAAATCTATATATCATTTTGTATATTTCTTGTGATCTCTTGATCTCTAACAAATTATATGTCTTTTCAAATTTTTAGACATAAAATGTTTAAAGAAGGTAAAGTTTTTTTTATTGCATTATAAGTTTTAAAATTTTTTTATGAAAAAACATCTTATTAATGGGGTATTTAGATAAAAACATTAATTTCATAAGATAATTTTTATTTTTTTTAATAATTTAAATCCTAATATCCCACGATTTTTTATACATAAAATCTCATAAAAATAATTTTTGTAATTAGATTATACTCATAATATATTTGAACATTAAAATTAATAGTTATTAGATGTAATATTTCGATGTAAAAAAATTTGTATTAAAAAAAAAATTCGATAGGATCACCAACTTTGTTCACACCGATATCTCTTCCATCTAATAAAAGTGGATAAATAGAACATGTTATCAAAAATAAAATTTATATAAAATTAATCTTTATAGTCTTATAAAATAAATTAAAATATTTACCAAAAAGTGAATAATTGTTGTGAAATTAATCTAAAAATTGTAATTATACAAAATTAAATCTATGCATTGGAATTTTTTCATCATCCCCAATTGCCCAAACTATAGTATTTTGGAAAATTGAATCATTATTTTATTGTCGCTGACAATGCGTGCAATATTGCTTCTTATTTGTAATGATTAAAAAGTATCTAATAGAGTAAATTTTTTCCTTCAATCAATTTTGAACAAAATTGTAGAACAAAGTTGACTTTAATTGAGGCATGAATGTAATCACCCTATAATTAAAAATAAAAAATTAAGTTAATTTTATGACTTAATTAAGCTACCTAAATCACAAAAAATTTGTTTTAATCATAAAATTAATTGATAAATACTAAAAGGTTCATTACAAGATTAAATAAATATAATCGATTTATAAAGATATAATACCTCCTCATCTAATAGGATCATCAGGCGAGAAACTCGAACTTTGATATTCCAAAGATGTTTGCTCGAACATAATTCTCTGATTAAATTAGATCTGCATGTAAAAACAAAATTCAGTAAACAAAACATAAACATATAATCATTAAGTATCCTAAATAAACACAATTTAAGCAATAATCACAAATATACATTTAAACATTGGTTATAAAAATTAGGCTAAGAATTACCCAGCCATTAATGACGTAATAAAACTGACACAAAATTAATGACACAAAATTTGCTTGGTTTGGTTTTGTATTGATACGAAATTTTTTTGGTGTCGTACGACGTGTCAATTTATAATGGTAGGTATCACGATTTTAATTTAATTATAATTAAGGAATAATTTTATTTCTTATCATAAACACTATCAAAATTTATCTTATAATAGTAGGTATATAACTCCTATATCTAAAGATGATTATTTTAAAAGATAATTTTAGTTTTATAAATAAATTAAATCCTAATAAATCAATATTCTTTGTTTTTACTTACGTGGCAAAATTCTTAAATCTCATTCATCACTTTTGTTTAGGTGGCAAACGAATTTTTTAATTCCAAAATAAAATAGAAATCTAATTTTTAATTGGTCGAAAATATACCTTTGCTTATGTGGCGTGCCTAATGCTCTCGAAAAAAGCCTACTTTATTTATATATATTAGATTATTGGTCGTTGAAAGTGTTATTTCTAGTAGTGGTTGGTATATATCATTATTTTGTTTTTTGATATGTGTAATTTATTGGCTGATATATTTCTTATATGTTTCATTTAGTTGCCTAATACACGTATAAAATTCGATTTCAATGGGTACTTTCGATATTTTATTATTATCTTCTTGTTATCTGCTGGTTTGATTCTTTTTTTAGCTTATACTATCGTTTTGATAGATGAAATTATTATTTTTTATTTAAATTAGTTTTATTTCATTTTTATCATGTTATCACGTGCTTGTTTTTAATCCAATTTGTTTCTATTTTTTTTATAAACTACGAAATTACGAAATCACGAAAAAATAAAATAAAATTAAAAATAGAAATTTCAAGAAAGATTGGATTTATATCCTTATTTTAAAACCCTAAACCCTAAATCTCAAGAGTATACTTATTTTATCTTCAACCTCAAACTAAAATACACAGAAAAAGTAAAAATAAATCAATGTCAGACTTCAAGCAAAGAAATGGTAAAGAAAAAGGAGAAGATGAAGATGATGTAATACGAATATGGGAAATAGGATCATCTTCAGCACCACTGAGGTCATTCGAGATTAAAAATGCTCAAGAGATTGTAGAAAATGTAGTTTCTAACTGGAACAAAGATCCCAAAAATAACGTAGGGCAATTCATCATACTCAACCACATGAAAACTTTACTTGGAGGTTATTTAATGGCAACTCTTGTTCGAGGAGGTTTTAACGATGTTGAAGGTATAGATTTCCACCCAATATATCCCTATTTGTCTCCCTTAAAAATTGGTAAATCACCATTTTTTGGAAAAGTGGCATTTTGTTTGTTGTACAACTTGGTCTCCGTTTATAAATTTGCGTTTAGTTTCAATTTAGAGAAACTACATAGGAGAATCCTAAGCTGCATGAATTATCCTACGTTTCATCGGTATTTTATTAAGTTCATGGAGTTGTTCATGCCAATACATAGGTGGAGAGAAGAACTTGTTATCATGTTAGTGGAGAAGAGCCATCTAACAACATGTGGGGCTTAGTTGTTTTGGGGAGGGACATAATTGGGTTTAAGGACGAAGATAATGAATGTGGTCGACAAGTCTCCAAATTAGAATGGAGTGTAAGCTATGAGTGGCTAGGAACATATAAGGAGGATCCGTATGAAAACATCATATCCGGATCAGAGTACAAGAAATTCAAGAAAATAATGGTTGAGAGAACAACAGTATCTACACTACTAAAGCTATGGATTTCATTGAATTTGATTTCAATAATTACCCACAAGGATACTTGAACAAGTTGAATTTGTGCCTTCATAAGAATTGGTTAAGGGATAAAGACTCTGATTCAACAACGGAAGTTACCTAAGTGACGATTGGTCATCAGATGAATGGGAAGAAATTGAAAATATTATAATAAAATATATAATATATACTTTTAAAACTTTTTTTGTTTTAATCTGCTAATGAAATAATTTTCTTCATTGGCAGGTGTTACTTTGTTGACTAATATAATACTTTTTTGGCTTATATGATTATTTCACTGGTTAATATGTTACCTATTTGCTCTTGTCAAAAAAATAAAATAAAATTGCTCTTGTCAATAATATGTTACCTATGTTGACCGATATGATTCTTATTGTGGCTGATATAGCTAATATGTTTTTTTTAGTTGCTTGTTATTATCATTTTATTATGTAATATGTTTTTTTATGTTGGCTGATTCGTATCTTTCATTGGCTGATTTGTTATTTTGTTGTCTAATATAATACTTTATGGCGTATATGATTCTTTCATTGGCTTATATTATGTTTGTTTAGCTGATATGTTATCTATATTGGTATATATGATTGTGATTTTGGCTAATATGTTTTATTTAGTTGGCTGATATAATTTAATAGTTGGCTTATATATTTCTTTTATTATCCTATAAGATATTTTCGTTTACTTATATCATTATTTTGTTTACATTTAAAAAGTATTTTTTGTTTTATGAGATCATCTTAATGATGGCTTCTATGATATGTGTTACCTAATATCTCTTGGCTTATATAAGTATTTTGTTGGCGTGTTATTATCATTTTGAATTTGACTGATGTGTTCAATGATTCATATATTTTGATGGCTTATAAGATAACTTTATTGGCTGAAATCTTTATTTTGTTAGCTTAAATAGTTCAATAGTTCATTCTTTGGCTTATAATGAAATTAACCAATAATATAGTTTATCATGGTAACACTTATCATGGCTGATTTGTTCAATATAATAGCTTATGAGATCATTATATTTGCTGATTTTATTATTATTTTTTTATCTTAATGGTTTCATGTCATGTTTTATCATCAATTCGTTGGCTTATATGATACTTGATGTTGCCTAATATCATTCTTTCATTGGGTGTTTTGTTTTTTAACTTGGCTATTATGTTGTCTGATATTTTACCTATATTGACTGATACTATTTTATTCTTTGCTTATATAGTACAAATGTTTTAGAATTGAGGAAGTTACTCTAAATTAAACAAAATAAAACACTAATTTTTTTTATCAAGGAACAAAAAGTAAAACGAGAAAATATAGAACATATCAAATATTACATATGATAATTAGAATTATTAATCAAAAGCATAATCACATAAAAAAAACATCATTTAAATAGTTCATACTTATAATTAATAATCATATAAAAATAAACAAAAAAAACTCTCTAAAATCTAATTTAACCTTCAATTGTTGCTCTTATGTGCATACATATCAGTATTGTTTCGGGGTTTTCTGATGTCCTGCGGGAGAATTACAATTCCGAGACTGGAACCGGACGCCTGTACCAGCAAAACAAACGGATGCTCCGGATGATTGGAGATCCGCCTCCGACGGTCAAGTTAGTACTTGATTAAGGAGTAATTAATGCGGAAATTAAAGTGATTGGGTCTCTCTAGGTGAGAGTGTTTAATGTGTGTAATCTGCTTTTTTGCGTGTTCTCTCCCTTAATGAGGATTAAGGGAGGTATTTATAACCTCGGGAAACGTGTCAGTCTAGGTTTAGGTTAACCTTGGGCTGATTGGGCTTCCCTCGGAAGTTGGGCCTAGGTGACCGGTTATCCCAGGTGTTATGGGAAGGACACGTGTCGTGTCGTAATTGGTCCATAGTGGACGGATCATTTCTTGACACGTGGCAGACTCCTATTGGCCCATGTGACGGACACATGGCGGAACCTGATTGGTCCACTTGTCAGATGGTGATTGGTGGGGAAAAATCCCCTAATCATTTGCCCCTCACAGGTGGCACGTGACTGGTCACGAGTTACCTGTGACAGGTATCGCCCTGTAACAGGCGACGGCCTGCTACAGGTGTCACTCGGCGAGAGGCCGAGAGATTCTCCCGCCAAAATTGTGAATTCTGGAAGTGACCCTTCGCCTTCTCACTTCGCCTATATAAAGGAGTGTTGACTTCGGTCATTTTCACACTTGAAAACTTTGTGAGAGAACATTCGGACCCCTGAACTTGCTTTGACATTTTAGACCTTTTCTGCCTACCGCCTGCTCTGACAAGCCGACTGCAAAGGATTTTCAGAACTTCATCAATCGTCACTCGTTCAGGTAACCGTCGGTTCTCTTACTCTTAATTTTCTCTTTACTTTATTCTTTTTTGAAATGGCACCACGGAAGCACACAACACGACCTAGGTTAGTGATCAGCCGGTCACCGGGGACGGCTGAATCTAGAACTAGGAGTGCCGCCTGCCCTTTTCTGGACCCATCTTTGCCCTTTATACAAAGTCCGACTGTATCTGTGTCTATGCAGAGCATGATGGCTAGAACAAAAAAGACTGCCAGGATCTCAAACTCAGACGGCTCCTCCCATAGGGTGCCGATTAGTGAAACATCTGACCAGGCGCCAGATGTGGAAGTGAAACAAAGCGGCTTGAAAGCCGGCAGTTCTGAGGGAGGAGTCAAAGTGACCCCTTCCCATTTTACAGTTGACAATTCTTCATTCTCTCCTGCTCCTTTTAAAGGAGAGGAGGCGGGCCCCTCCGGGAGAGGGGAAGAGTCGTCCTCTTCGGACTCGTCAGAGGACGATTCCGAGTCTAGCTCTTCTGGCCATGCTTCCCTGGACACAGAAGAGAAAAACAGTCGCCTACAAGAGGCAAGGCTTTCTCACGCAGTTGAGAAGGGGGACGATTGGGCGGAGCCATCCGCCTCTCACCGAGAGAAAAATACCCCCTACTACTGCACGGTACCTCGGGGCCGGATCACGGCCATGCAAGAGAAAGTGGAGAGCTTTATCGCAAACCACACAATGGGCCCCGGCTTTTTAGTGTTCGTGCCGGATCCAGAAGACACAGTCGTATGGCCGGCTGGTACCAGTTATGATGGCGCCTGCTTTGGCTGCTACGAGGCGGCCATCAAGGCTGGGCTGCGCTTCCCACTACATCCAGCTGTTCAGCGGATCTTGGATGGGTATGAGTTGGGGTTATGGCAGTTAGCCCCGAACTCCTGGGTCAACGTACTCGGCTATGTGGCCGGGTGCGAACTGCACGGGGTGGAGCCGAGCTTCGAGGCTTTCGCCCACATGAACTACCTCAGCCGGACCCCTAAGGCAGGCGGTACCGGCTGGTATCAATTGACGAGCCACAGGGGCTACCTCATGACGAGAGGTAAAGCAAACAAATGGAAGGACTGGCGGAGCACCTTCCTCATCATTGAGAGTTCAGACACAGAGCTGAACAAGCGCTTCAACAGGTGGAACAGGAATCCGCCCCTTCTTGCAGGCGGCCGCAGCATGCCGCCTGTTCCCCCCAAGGCTAAGAAAGAGATCCTAGATAAAGGACTCTTCAAAGTAGAGTCGAAGGTGAACTCTACTTCAGGGGTACGAGAGCAAGTACCCCTGCACTGCGTCCCGAGCTTCAAATGGCTCTACGACGAGTACTTTTTGGCCGCCTGTGGCCTCAGCAGTCGGTGCTCAAGAGGTAGCCGGCCTGTCGAATACTCTGCTGTTCCGTGCATTTCTTGTTATGACTTATTAACTTTGCTATTTGTTTTTTGCAGCGGACGCCATGAGCAAAATTACCGCCTCCAAGACTGCGGCGGCCATGTTGCGGGCCTCCATCATGCAATAGTCTTCAACCGACTCCCCCAACAAGGGGGCACCCTTGGTGGGCTTCGAACCTTTCACCCTCTTTTTGGAGTTGTGTTTATGCATATACTGACTCTTTTCTTCTTTTTTAGACGGGCGCTCCAAGAGTTTCTTCTTCCCAACAGCCGGACCCCAAGGCCCGGAGGACGACTGTTGCGAGCTCTTCTGGTTCTGCCAGGAAACATGCGGCGGCTGAGAAACAGCCGACCACTTCTTCTAAAACTCCAGCTGGGCCACCTAGAAGTATGAAATTGTTCTTGTAAATTTTAGACTTGCTCCCTCCTTTACTAGGTCTAATCAGTTTGTTTATGCTTGATGCAGCCGGCCCTCAGGAGCCTGACTTGGTCGAGGTGGCCAAGTCTATGATCAAGGCCGTTTCTCCAGCTGAAAGGGAGGCGGTCAGGGGTGTCGGCACCCTTGACCTAGACGGGATTGCAGGGGTCCTGACTGAGGTATACTTAGCATATTTTTGAGTATTTGAATTCCAGGACGCCTGTTTTCTTTTTGTTTGGAAACTGACGCCTATTCCCTTTTTACTTAGGCCCTGCTCCGAGTGAACGGCCTTCGCAAGCCGCTTGACCGGAAGAACAAAGAGGTAAAGGCTGCAAAAGCTATGACCGCCTCTGACTGTGATAAGGCAATGTTTCAAATTGCCCAAAATGAAGTTATGACCATTGATATTCTTTATTATCAGGCGCAGGCTACCGCCGCTATCCGTGCTCAGTTAGAGGCGGCCCAGAAGAGGAATAGCGAGCTGGAGGCGACCATCAACAACCTCAAGGCCGAGCTGAGACCTCTTCGCCAAAAGATGTCCTCATACGAAACCTTGGAGAAATCCTTGGCGAGCGTAAAGGTACGCCTGGTGACCCAGGAGAAGAGTCTTACTCAGGAGCTCTCGGAAAAGGCCGAGCAAGAAAAGAAAGAGCTGGTCCGGGAGATGATGGAAGACTCTGCTCAAATCCAGCGCATGACTTGGGGCCGCCTCTTCCCCAATGCCGACTTTGCCTCATGGGAAAAAACGTACCGCCAGTGTTCTGATAGATATAATCAAGAGATCCTGGCGGCTGCTGAGGAAGAGGCGTTGGAGGAGGAGGAGGAGTCGGTAGTGGCGCTTGTGCCGCTTGGGGGTAATGCATCAAAGAAGGATGCAGCTGAAGCCGAGTCCAGCAAGAAGAGTGCTGACCAGGCGGCAGCTGCTAATATTGAAGATCTGCCCCCTTCTTAAGCTTTATGTCTTCTTTCCACGGCCTGCGTGCCATTTGTTTGTATTTACCCGGCCAGGGGGCCGGGGCTCTGAATATTTTGCCGGTCTTTGATGACCGGCTTCTTTTTAATGAATTTTTTTTGTTTTGCTTCAAATTTGTTTAAGTATTGAATATTCTGATATCCAATTGTACACTATACCGACTGTTTTACATGGCCGATAGTTGCAAACAGGTACGGATAGTTAGTCACGCCGCCTATGCCCCTGGACGACTGGTTGTCTGTTTCCAGGCTAGACGATCAGTCGGCCATTTATCTAATCGGTATTCGAACCATTTTAAAGGCTGGATCCCCTTTAGGCAGGCGGTCCTGTCATTTGTAAAATTTAACCAAGTAGGAAAGTTGTTTCCTACTTGTCATGCTTTTAGGCTAGAGACTTTAGGCCGTCTAGGCCGACTGTATGAACACCTTTTTAGTTTCAAACTAAAATTTTTAGGGAGTGACCAAGTAAACATGATTGTTACCTAGTCGCCAAGTAAATGAGTAGTAGAGGTATCAAGCGGTGGATACCGGTTGCTCCCCTTTATTCGCCAATGTTTGTTGGCTTTTAACTCATAAGTTGTTAACCTAGCAGGAGTAGTGGTTGAGAGCCCCTGTTTGCTAAAAACAGGCGGATGACTCATACCTTTTAGGCTCCATACTAAGTTTGAGAGAGTGTCTATGAGTTAACTTTTGAGTTACTCAGTCGCCGTCACTCCTGCTTGAGTAGTAAAGGTACCAGGCGGCGGAGGCCGGCTGAACCTTTTGATTCGCCAATGTTTGTTGGCTATGAACTCAAGAGGTACCCCCTGCATTTATCCCAAGTAATACAGGCAGTCATCTGAACTCAGATGTCAACTGCTACCACTGGTTTGGTTAGTGATAGAGTTATCCTTGTCTCAAAAACGGCTACGTGGTTGCCCTTGGGGACAGTCGTATACGTGCCGTGTAATTAGTTTATAGAGCAATGTTCCACCCAAAAGGGAGCTGCTTTCTGCGACGAATTTCATCCGGAGGGATGCCGCCGGACGCCTGCTATGATGTTGGGACAGGTCGTATTAGTTTTGAAGATTTGATCAGTTGGCTTGGCGCCTGGTCTGATCATTCGACCTGTGGCCTTGGTTAGTTCTTGGTGAACGTAGGTGCTAAGTAAAAGGAGGGTAGCCGCCTGTTTAGGCACAGGGTCGGCCAGGCCCTGATCATTTTTAGTTAAGTATAAGGGGGGTGGCTGTGTGTTTGGAACCAGTCGGCCCTCTTCTATGGAGAGTAGCCAACTATATGTCCAGACGGCGTGCCCCTATGGTGATAGAGTAAAATATTCAATGGAGAGTAGCCGACTGTAAAGGTACAGGCGGCATGCCCCTCTGAAGATAGAGTAAAATACTCAATGGAGAGTAGCCGACTGTAAAGGTACAGACGGCATGCCCCTCTAAAGATAGAGTAAAATACTCAATGGAGAGTAGCCGACTGTAAAGGTACAGACGGCATGCCCCTCTGAAGATAGAGTAAAATACTCAATGGAGAGTAGCCGACTGTAAAGGTACAACGGCATGCCCTCTGAAGATAGAGTAAAATACTCAATGGAGAGTAGCCGAACTGATGTTAAAGGTACAGGACGACATGCCCCTCTGAAGATAGAGTAAAATACTCAATGGAGAGTAGCCGACTGTAAAGGTACAGACGGCATGCCCCTCTTAAGTAAGAATAAAAATTAAACATGGAGAGTAGCCGACTGTTTGTTAGTAGGCGTGCCCCTCTTAGTACAAAATTGAATATTAAGTATGCAAACTTTTATTAAGTAAGCCCTTGACTATTTACATCATTCAAAAGAAATATTTCTTAAGATTATCTACATTCCAAGTTCGAGGCAACGGTTGTCCGTCTGGTGTTCCCAGACGGTAGGTACCGTCCCTGACCTCTTCACAGATTCGGTAAGGGTCCTTCCCAGTTGGGAGTTAGTTTGCCAGACTCATTAGCCCTACCAACTGCTTCCATTTTTCTAAGTACAAAGTCCCCCACTTTGAGTGGACGCCTGTGTACTTTTTTGTTGTATGATCTAGTCATTCTCAGGCGGTAAATTTCATGGCGCAAGACAGCATTGCCCCTCCTTTCAGGAAGTGAGTCTAATGCCAAAGGCGCATGGCTTCCCAGTTTGCCTCTTCGTCATATAGCATTACTCGAAGAGTCGGCTCGTAGTGTTCTATTGGAAGAACAGCTTCCGCACCATAAGTTAGGAGGAATGGAGTTTCTCCAGCCGCCCCTTTTTCAGTCGTCCTAATGGCCCAGAGAACATGTGGTAATTCATCCGCCCATAGGCCGCCTGCTCGTTCAATCTTTTTCTTGAGACCGTCTGAGATGATTTTATTAAAGGCTTCTACCTGGCCGTTTGCTTGTGGACGGCCGACAGATGCAAAGTAGTGTGAAATTCCTTGGTCACCCAACCAGCTTTTGAGAACAGACGTCTCAAATTGGGGACCATTATCAAAAACCATAGACATGGGAACCCCGAACCGAGTTGATGACATTTTTCCAAATGAATGAAATTACATCCTTCGTCTTGATTCCCTTTACAGCCTCCGCCTCTACCCATTTAGTGAAGTAGTCGACGGCAACAAGTATGTACCTCCTTCCGCCTGTAGCAGGCGTATATGGACCCAGAATATCCATGCCCCACTTAGCAAACGGTAGTGGGCTATGAATGGTAGTGAGGTCAGTAGCCGGACGGTGAATTAGTTTGCCAAACCTTTGGCACTTGTCACATTTTTTCACCATCACCATCGCATCTGCTTCTAAAGTAGGCCAAAAGTAGCCCTGCCGCCTTGCCCGTTGAGCAAGCGTCCTACCGCCTATATGGGAAGCACAGTAACCAGAGTGAAGATCGTCCAGTATCTCTCGCCCCTTTTCTGGAGTAACACACTTTAAGAAGGGTTGAAGGTACCCCTTTTGTGAAGTTCTCCTTTATTATTTCAAAACTGGTTGCTCGTTTTTTCAGTGCTGCCGCCTGTTGATGATCATCCGGCAGGGTACCGTTTGTCAGATATGCCCTGATTGGATCCATCCAGGTTGAGCTTCTGTCTAGGATTCCAATAGGGTCTTCCTCGATGCTTCTCTTCTCCATTACTTCCCAAAAAACAGTTCGAGGAGTATCACAGGAGGCGGATGATGCTAATTTTGACAGTGCATCCGCCTGGTTGTTTTCTGATCTCGGCACTTGGGTCAGATGGAAATCCTCAAGGGAGCCGACTGCTTGTCGGACCGCCTGTAAATACTTGATCATGGCCGGATGGGTTGCTTCGTATTCGCCATTGTACTGACTCACTATCAATTGTGAATCGGAACAGGCGTCTATTTTTCTTGCCCTGCCGCCTTGCACATGCGGATTCCGGCTAGTAAAGCTTCATATTCTGCCTCATTGTTTGAGGCCTGAAAACTGAAGCGTAGAGCATACTCGTACCTGTCGCCCTCTGGCGACTGACATATGACGCCTGCTCCACAACCATTTGAAGTAGAGCTTCCGTCCACATATACCTTCCAGACTTGGTCTGTAACTTGAGAGTCAGGAGGACGAGTCATCTCAACAATAAAGTCAGCAAAGGCTTGCCCCTTCACTGCTTTTCTAGGCTCGAAAGTAACTTCGAGGCTCTGAATTTCTATGGCCCATTTGATCATTCGGCCTGACGACTCCATGATGGTCAGTGGCCGCTTGATAGGTTGGTCTGTATACACGACGACTGCATGTGCCAAAAAGTAGGGCTTCAATTTTTTAACAGCCATGAAGAGTGCAAGACCAAATTTCTCCACTAAGGGATACCTCAACTCGGCATTTTTCAGTACATGACTGACAAAGTAGACCGGGAGCTGACAGCCGTCTCTTTCAGCAAGGAGAACAGCGCTTAACGCATGATCAGAGACGGCCAGGTACATGTAGAGTACTTCTTTGGGCAAAGGGCTGGCAAGGCAAAAACTTTCAATTTCTGGAAGGCCGCCTCAGCATCCGGCCCCCATTCAAACCTTGCCTTTTTCTTAATTGCCTGGAAAAAGTATAGGCATTTGTCGCCTGATCGGCTTAGAAATCTTCCCAAGGCCGCCAGACAACCTGTTAACTTCTGAACCTCTCGGATGGTACGAGGCGACTGCATGTCAATGACCGCCTGCACCTTCTCAGGGTTCGCCTCTATTCCTCTCTGATTGATAAGGAATCCGAGAAATTTCCCAGACTCAACTCCAAAGACACATTTCTTGGGATTGAGCATGACATGGTGCCGCCTGAGTGTGGCGAAAGTTTCTCGGAGGTCCGACAGATGATCTTTCTGAAGTTTAGACTTGACAATCATATCATCAATATATGCCTCGACATTTCTCCAAATTTGATCAAGAAAACAAGTGTTTATCATTCGCTGGAAAGTGGCCGGGGCATTCTTAAGACCAAACGGCATGACCGTGTAACAGTATAACCCTGATCAGTGACGAAGGCCGTCTTCTCCCGATCTTTCTTCCATAAAGGAATTTGATGGAAACCAGAGTAGGCGTCCATAAAGCTCATCAAAGCATGGCCGGCTGTTGAGTCGACCAGGTTATCAATTTTAGGCAGAGGG